>NC_069782.1:129606875-134606875 GCF_027406575.1 Nycticebus coucang | reverse complement strand
ACAAAGGAAAACATTGTATAATAAAAAGGTGTCAGTTCATCAAGAGTATATAAAAATTATAAATACATATGCTCCTAGCAGTGAAACATATAAATACATAAAACAAATATTAAAGGATCTGAAGAGAGAAATGGATTGTAATACAATAATAGTAAGGAACCTCCATATAGTACTTTCGATAATGGACAGCTCATCCAGACAGGATGGAAACTTTGGACTTGAATAATACTGTATAACAAATTCACATCCAAATTCAATCCAATAGCAAAAAAAAAAAAAAAACCACACAGGAATTTCAGAGCTTTAGCAAATACATGGATATTAAACAGCATACTCCCAAATAAACATTGAAGAAAATTAAAGAGGAAATTAAAGCATATCTTGAGACAAAAGAAGAAAACACAACATACAAAAACTTATGTGATATAGCAAAAGTATTTATAAATGAGAGTTTATAGCAATTAACACATCAAAAAAGACGAAAGACCATAAGTAAACAACATAATGTTACATCTCAAGGAAATAGAAAAAGAAAAGCAAACTAAGCCCAACAGTTAGAAGAAAATAAATAATAAAGATCAAAGCAGAGATACATGAAACACAAACTAGAAAAGCAATACAAAAAAAGAAAAAAACTAAGAATTTTTTTAAATAAGCAAAATCAATAAGCCTTTAGCTACATTAATGAACAGAAAAAGATAAAAATACTCAACTAAATAAAATCAGAAAAGAAGAGACATTACAATTGACATCACAGAAATGCAAAGATTTAATAAAAAATAAAAATAAAGAAAGGCAAAGAATCATATACTATTACAAACAATTATATGCTAAAACTTGGATAACCTAGAAGAAACGACTATATATCTAGACCCATACAACTACCAAGACTGAATCATAAAGAAATAGAAAATCTATACAGATCAATAAGGAGGGAGGAATTTGAAGTGATAACAAAAAAAGTCTCCCATCAAAAAAAAAAACAAACCAAGAACCAAATACCCCATTTCCCCCGAAAATAAGACATTCTCCGAAAATAAGACCTACTTACAGGAAAGAAAAGACGTCCCCTGAAAATAAGACCTAGCGCATCTTTGGGAGCACACCAAAAAATAAGACACTGTCTTATTTTTGGGGAAACAGGGTAGCTTCACAATTGAATTATACCAAACATTTAAAGGACTAATTCCAATGCTCCACAAACTAGTTAAAAAAATTCAGATAGAAAGGGATACTTCCAAACTTTTGTATGAGGCCATAATTACCCTCATACCAAAGATAAGGTCGTCACAAGAAAAGAAAACTACAGGCCAATATCCTTGATTAACATAGATGAAAAAACATTCAATAAAATACTAGCAACAAAAATTCAGTAGCATATTAAAAGGATCATTAGCTGAAATCAAACAGGATTTATCCATGGAATGCAAGGACAGTTCAACATACACAAATCAATAAAGAAGATGTAGCCCATTAGTATAATGAAGAACAAAATTCAAATGGTCATCTCAATAGATGCAGAAAAAAGCATTTGAAAACATTCAACATTCTTTCATGTTGAAAACTCTCAAAAAATTAGGTATGATGAATGTATTGCAACACAAAAAAGATCATATATGACAAATTGACAACTAACATCATGTAAATGAGGAAAACATGAAAGTTTTTCCTCTATGGATGCCTACTCTCACCCTTTGTACTGTGTATTCAATGTACTTAGTGCTGGAGGTTTACTAGATACAGACCAATCAGGCAAGAAAAAGTCATAAAAGCCATCCAAGTTGGAATCAAAGAAATCAAATTTTCATGTTTTCAGATGACATGATCTTATAAATAGAAAACCCTAAATATTTCACCAGAAACTGGCATAACTAATTAATACATTTAGTAAACTTTCAGGATACAAAATTGGCTTACAAAAGTAGATAGTATTTCCTTAGTAAGAATAAATCTTTTGAAAAACAAATCAAGAGAACTACCCTACTCACATTAGCTATCAAAAAAACATAAAACACTTAGGAATAAATTTAACCACAGGTATGAAAAATGTATACACTGAAAACTATGAAACATTAACAAGGAGATACAAATAAATGGAAAGATAACCCATGTTCATGGATTGGAATAATTGATATTGTTAAAAAGTTCATATTACCCAAAACAAAATATAAATTCAATGTAATCTTCATCGAAATTTTTATGTCATTATATATTGTAAAATTCTAAAATTCATATGAAACGACAACAAAAAAACCCAAATAGACAAGGCAATCATGAGCAAAAAGAAGAAAGTTGGTGGCATTACACTATCTATTTGAAACTTTACTAAAAAATGATAATCACTAACATAGTATTGTACTGGCAGAAAAATAGATGTGTTGATACATGGAAGAAAATAGACAGTCCAGCTCCATCCAAGTAAACATGAAAGATGTAGCAAAGTATCTCAGGAATGGAAGAAAAAGTAGCCAATGTACTCAGCCCTACTATGAAGCTAAATTATAGCTTTCACATGAAGGCTATAACCCCACTATAGCTACAAGACTATGAAGAAAGGGCCAAGGGAGGGGAAGGGAGGAGGGAGGTTAGGGTGGAGGGAGGGTAATGGGTGGGGCCACACCTACAGTGCATCTTAGAATGGGTACAGGCGAACCTTACTAAAGGCAGAATACAAATGTCTACATACAATAACTAAGAAAATGCCATGAAGGCTACATTGAACAGTTTGATGAGAATATTTCAGATCGTATATGAAACCAGCACATTGTACCCCTTGATTGCACTAATGTACACAGCTATGATTTAACAATTAAAAAAGAAAAGAAAAGAAAATAGAGAGTCCAGAAAAGAACACACACATTTATGGTCAATCAGTCTTTGACAAGGATGCCAAAAACATGCAATGGACAAAGGACAATTTCTTTAATACATAATACTGATACAATTGCATATTCATATCTACATGCAAAACAATAATATTAAACTCTATCTCATACCATATGCAAAAATCTACTCAAAATGAATTAAAGACTTAACTGTAAGACTTAAACTCATAAAACTACTAGAGGAAAATACATAACATTGGTCTGGGCAATAATTTTTTTTAATTTCACCCTAAAAGATAGAGTGGGAGCATATTCTTCTTAGTAAAGTATCACAAGAATAGAGAAGCAAGAATCCAGTGTACTTGATTCTAATATGAAGCCAGTAGATGATCTAATATATACCCAAATAAGAGAAAAACTCAAATCAATTTAAGGTCGGGGGCCAGGGATTCAGGGAGTGGGGAGAGGGGAGGGAGGAGAGGAATGCGAGGGTCACATAGTATGGCACACATCTTGGGGGTGGGACACAATTGTAAGAGGAACTTTACCTAACAATTGCAAACAGTGTAACCTAATTCTTTGTACCCTCAATGAACCCGAACCAATAAAAAATTAATAATCTTTGTAATATGTTGCTAAGTAAATTATTAGTGTAGAATGCATGAATTTTTTGTGTGTATTTTTGACAATCTCCTTATTGTATTTCAGACAATATAATATGTGTGACTTGAACTGTCTTGGGATAAGGGGTTTACTGTCAAATTTCTTCATCTTGGCTGTCCATGGTCATGGTTTAGGTCTATATGAGTCTTTGTTTCCAGATAGCTTTACTAGAATGGCTATAGTGTCCTAGAAAGAAACATGTTCAAGGAAGATGTAATTTAGCTTCAGGATGATAGATTTACACAGCCTCTGATTATTGTCCACACAGGGCACTAAGCATCCCCAGTAATCTGTGAAATATTCAGAAGCCACGCTTGCCAGTTCAAGGTGTTTGTCATGTAGCTCGGGTGAGATGGCTGGGCTCCAATTCAGGTAATTGCATCCTGTCTGCTCAAATTTCCTTTGTAATTTCAATCAGATATGTTATCCTCCTTAGCATGGCTGCCCAGAACAATAGTTCAGGATTCCCCCACAGCTGCTGAACAGCTGTTGTGTTCAACCCAAGAGGTGACTACATTTCACTAGTGGGTAAAATGATTCCTTGTTATTTCTTTTTGCCATCACAGAGGCATTATGAGGCTTAATTAATTAAAATGTGTGTAGAGCTTCCAAGGTGCAAGTTGTGGTAAAGATAGAAGACATTAACTATTAAGCATTTTTAAAGAGATCTGCCCCCGCCTTTATCTAGAATGGAATTTGATCATGAGATGTTCCTTACACTATGATATATCTTATTAATTTTAATAAAAAATTCTTATCAACAGGCATTGGTTGAATTTTGAATTATGCAACATGTTACATCTTTTTATCCCTCTACATGATGTTGAGTACTAACAAATCAACCTCCCTCTTAGATCTGCATTAATAAACTTTTAGTGGTGGTTCTATATTACTACTTGAAGATACTACCAAAGCATTGACTGTTTCTGTCCATCATCTCCCCAATTCTGCCTTATAACTTTTGATTCATATATCTGACACATAAAAATATGTGCATAAAAACTACACTGCAATTTAATGGCTTAAACATAATTTTATTTGATTATTCTATTGGTCAGGAATTTGAGAATAGCTTGGAAATTCTTCTGCCCAACTGACACTGACAGGGGTCACTTTGGGGTGTTCAGCCGGTGGTTGTGCTAGTCCACAGGGTCCAAGATGGCTTTATTTACATGCTTAGTGCCTTGGAAGAATTATGTGGAAGGATGGACTCAGCTGAGTCTCTCTTCACTTAATGTTCAGGCCTCTTCACATGGTTTCCCCCACAAGATGGTTAAGCTATTACACAGACTCAGGACTGCAAGAGCCTAAGGCAGAAATGGCCAATTTTCTTACATACCACATCTGAAAAGGGCACCATATCACTTTTTATACTTTCTTGGCATTCACAGGCAATCCTGTTTTCAAGAGAAGGGTCTACAAGTTCACCCCTTCATGAGAGGAATGTCAAAAAATCATGGGCACATTTATCCACCACGCTGACCACTTGACTAATGTTCTTATCCATGAAAGTTTCGAAGAGATCTAAACTTTCACAAGGAACACCCCCACAATTCAGTATCCAGACATAGAGACAAACTCAGTGCCAACTTTTTACCCTTAGCATTAGCCTAAAATACCTTTGGAAACAGCAAAAACGGGTATTTCCTCAGCATTATCATATAAAATGTGCTGGTCACAATAATTATTATTTCTAATATCTAAATGATACAATACCACTACTCTAAGCTATTATTTCAAATAATTGTAAAGAGTTTTAATTATATCAAATTTATTTGCTTTACTACTGTTAAAGACTTTCAGTGGAGACAGGATGGGTATTATTCTTTCCATGCTGCTGCTGAGGAACTTGAAATTGAGAGAGGTGGGAAATTTACTGTCTCCTGGTCATGAGTGATGAGCCATCTGTTTAAGGATTCCTTCTACTCCACATTCTTTGTCTTCATCAAAACTTCACTCACAAGTAAATATCCTTGATGAGGTTCAAAGATCCTGATTTCACTATAGTGGAGATGTTTTGGCAAGACAGTAAAGTTGTTTTCTAGTTGGATTTTCATTAAGAAACATCTAAATTGAAACTACTGTTGTGTCCACTTTATTTATTTCCCTGGGCATGGAGTAGAAGAGGTGTTCAGGCTTGTATAATCTCTGATTTTCTCTGTTTAGCCATGTCGTAGCCAGTGATGCACGATCATTCCAGTCCTCTGGATTTTCTCTTCCTCAAGCAAAATGTCTTTCTGCATTATTCTTCCCCCTTTTCTCTAATTCTTCACATCCTTCTCAATCTTGAAGGCTCAACTCAGTTCTCCCAACTTCTCTGTAAGATTTCTCCCACTATCTTCATCTACATTTCACTCTCACCCATGGATTCACAGAATTTTACAGCCTGGAGCATGCATAATCAGAAATCAATCATATTCACTCCTCCACTCAGCAAAATGTCTTAAGCGCCACCTCCTGTGTATATTTCTAGGTTAGAAATCATCCTGCTGATATAAAGCCAGTCACAGAAGGGATCCTGCTGCAAAGAGCTAACAGCGTTTCAGAGGAAATGCACTGAGAAATCCCTGACACCAGGCACTGTGGACTTCATACTAGAACCTCACATACGTCACCTCATTGCCATCCCCCAACAATCTCAGGGGATTTTGTAGATGATGAAACTCAAGTTCTACAAAGTCAAGTCTTTTGTCCAATGTGACATTATTAGTTAAATAGCAGGCACAAGATTTAAGCCCAGAACTATCAAACTCCAGAAACAAAGCACTTGGTCACTTGGTTGTATTGTCTTTTTGTCTTTTGATAATGACATTAGATGTATTTCCATGTATATGTGTGTGCGTCTAAATGTAGTTATTCAGGGAGTTGTGTGGTGACATTTATATTTCAAATGTCACATGTAGCTAAGAAAGGCTCTTTAATAATAATAGTAATTGACCTTCTTCTGACACTTTCTCTTATTGGACTTTCATACTTTCACATACATTATCCACTGATTTTTTTTTTTTCAGTTTTTGGCCAGGGCTGGGTTTGAACCCACCACCTCAAATATATGGGGCCAGAACCCTATTCCTTAAGCCACAGGCGCCACCCTATCCACTGAATTTTAAATAGGCCACAGACACCACAAAGCTGAGAATCATAGGCTAACAAAATTCTGAGGATATATATTTTATATCAAAATGTTTGATAAATTTACTAATTAATCTATAAGCTGGCATCCTCCCTCTGTTCTTTAAGCCATTCTCTGAAGTGCCTTTTCTCATGGTTTATCATAGAAAAGTAGTAATCAAATGAATAATTACAATATTTCCAATAAATAAATTATTAGTAGTATTCAACATGAATTAAATAATTTAAACACAATCATAAAAAATATATGAGGCCTGAAAATTAAGTTCGTGAATTCATCCTGGGAAAAGTGCTACATACTTCACTGCTGAATGTCACCACGCTCACCTTCCAAGTACCCTCCTTGGGAAGCACGGCCCTGACACCAGCACCTAGCCACCTTTCAAATCAATTTTGGAACTCTTTTTCTGTGATGACAACTCTGACCATCAGAGATGTCATATGACAACACACAAAAACATGGGACACCAATGATGAACTCTCCTCAGCAAGACAGCACCTCACATCAACATGGACACAGCAGCGAGACCCTGATATACAAGGTTCTAGAAGCATACAGAGTTGTTTTACAGTCCTGTCAATGTACATGAACAGTGAGAAGTTTGCAAACTTAATTGTCAGACCTTCACATGATGACAGCTCTAATGGTCTTTCCAGAAAAAGAATTCCAAAATTGCTTTGAAGGGTGGACTGGATGCTGGCGATGGTGGGTAGCTTCCCAATCGGAGTACTTCAAAGCTGACCCTAGTGATATTTAGCAAAAAGATATGTAGCGCTGTTTTTAGGATGAGTTTGTGAGCTTAATTGTCAGACCTTCATATATTTTTATTTTCAGCTGATATGTAAAGAAATTGGGGCAGAGAAGCCTAATTAATTTTCCAGACTTGTATACATATTAAGGATATATCTGGTATTCGAATGCAGGCATCATGATTCTTAGGCCTGTGTGTATTTAATCAACAACCTCTCAAATCTAGATTTACTAGTCTTGTTTCCTGAGTTTTTATGAGGTGAGATATCTTTCAGTAAGGGGTGTCAGAAAGAAAGAAAAATGTATATATAGACACCCCAGTTTAAATAGGAATATTTGGCAATGCATATCTCCATTAGGACATAAGTCATCAATTTTCTATATTGAAAATGATAAGTTTAAACTTGATTGTGTTTTCCTGAACTTAATATGTCGAATGGCAAAAAGGGAATTTGGAAACCAGTAGGTGGAAAACATCCAAACTCCTTAATCCAAAATAAGACTCAATTTCTAAATCCCCACAGGTTTTCTTCTTCCTAGAAGCTGGCTGCCAGGAACAGAGTGAGTTCACCACAGTCCTGCACAAGATTTAATGGGGTAATTTAAAAGTGTGCTGAGAATTTGGCCTGGGACTTGGTTCTGTTTTTGCTCTGCAGATTTTATGTTGGTGGAAGCAGTTCAGGTAATCCATCATTCGTGCTTGGCAATGCCAGTGACATAAGTCAGTTCTTGGAATGCAGTAAGGGACAGTGGTACCAAGTGAGTTTCCAGTTTGGCAGCGACCTATAGAGGCTTTAAGAACCTTTGGCTGTCGTTGGTGTTAGCACAGTGACAGGAGAAAACAGTACTCCTGTTCACTCAATCTGCTGAGATTTTGCTTCCATTTTTTTTTTTTTTCCAATTTTGGCTTATTTGTTCTACATCTATAGGCAGATTTGTTTTTATAAGGAAGTATCACATGGTATTATTAATCTGTTATAAGTGAAAAATGGTCTCTTCAGAGTGCATGAATGAGTAGGATGGATCAACACAAAACAACATAAATATTTATTAATAGATGCCTGTTAAATAAACTATGGGAGAAACATTCTCTTCCAGCCATGATGGAGTAAGTGATATGAGCTAGTGCTCCAATCATAAATAACTATTGCATGTTAAACAGCATTAGGTTAGCACTCCTCAAAATGAGGCACACAGTTGTCTGGCTTTGTAACTGGGTATAATCCCCTGGGGAATACACATACACTCATTTTCAATACACTAATCTAAATAGGAATACTGGCAATGAAAATACTGACCTGGCATCAACACAGCCATGACAGTCCCACTGAGTTAAAGAGGCAGAAATCGGAATTTGGGAGGAGCTGAAATGGCTCAAGTACTACATGGGTGCTGTATTCAGAACCAAGAACCTACACAAAAGCTACATTGACAACTGTACTGGCAAAGAACAATTAGGACTTGAAATTGAGAACCGCACAATTTACAAAAGCACACACACACAAACACATGAAATATGCAGGTATAAAAATATCAAGTATAACATTTTAATGTTAAAAACTATAAAAATTATCAGAATAAATAATAAATATTAGAAACCAAAAAAAGATACACCACATTAATGGATTAGAAGATGAATATCATTAAGAGGTCAATTCTTCTATAATTGATAAATAGATTTAATAAAAATTCAATTATGTAGATGTGAGCATGCTAAAATTTGTAAGGAAAAGCAAAGGCATTAAAATAGCCCAAGGAATTGTGGAAAAGAAAGACAAAGATGGAGGTCTCACACTATCAGTTTTCAAGATTATTGTGAAGCTGGAGTAATCAGCACATGGAGAGAAGGAACCCCATACAGTAAAGATGTAAACATGTATGGGGGTAATTAATGTTTGAAAAACACTTTGTTAGTCAGAATTATGCTGATCAAAAGATTTCATGCCCAAATCCACAGTGAATCTATTACATTATATGATAAAATGGACTTTGCAGATACAATTTAGGTTACTAATCAGTTGACCTTAAACTAGGCAGATTATCCTGGGTTATTTAGGTGAGCTCAATATAAATCATGCAAACCCTTAAAAGCTGGAGAGAAAGGTAGAAGGAGGAAGGAAATGTGAGGAAATTTGAAGCATGAGCAGCATTTAACTATGCTGGCTGAAAGATGGAAGGGCTGTGTGTCAAGGAAACAGGGACCTTGGTCCTACAAATGCAGGGAACTGAGTTCTGCCAACAACTTTAATGAGCTTGGAAGGCAGTTCTTCCCTGGGGCCTCTGGAAAGGAACACAGGCCTGCTGACACCTTGACGCTGGCCTTGTGAGACCCTGAGCAGAGCATCCAGCCATGTGGTGCCAGCCTTCCGACCTACAGAACTGTGAGATAACAAATGTGTGCTGTTTCAAGCTGCTGTGTTTGTGATAATTTATTACATAGCAAGAGAAAACGGATACAGACACAATTAATAAAATGAAAAGGCAAGCCCAGACCATGAGAAAATGTTTGCAACTCATGTATCAGATACGTGATCTCTATCAAGACTACATAAAGAACTCTTACAACTACATAATAAGAAGACTCACAACCCAATTTTAAACTTGAGCAAAAGATTTGGACAGGTAGTTCACAAAAGAAGATGTGCAAATGCTTAATAAAACCACGACAAAATGCTAACGTCCATAGCCGTTAGGATTCAGACGAAAAACGCATTGATTTTGAACACATTAGAGAGATTACAATTTGAAAGACTAGCTGTACCAAGATTTAGAAGTCAGGGACAAGTGGAACTCTGATAGAACTCTGGTAGGAAAGCAAAAATGTGTACTTTTGGAAATGATTTGGCTGTTTACTAAAAAGGTAAACATATGAGGATTTCATTATCCTGCTACTTCATTCCTGTTTACCCAAGGCAACTCTAAATCAATACCCACACAAGAACTTATACATGATTGTTCATGGAAGATGCATTTGCAATAGCCCAAACCAGAGAAGAAAAATGTCCATCAACAGTTGAATGGGCTAAGCTACATTTGTATATACTGATACATATTAATATAGGACTTATATACCATACAGAATATATAGCAGATCTGTACCATAAAATTCTACTCAACAATAAAAAGGAATGGACTATCGATACATACAACAAACTGATTGAATTGCAAAAACATGATGATAATAGAAAGTAATGCAAAGGAATAGCCCCGACAATACAATCGTACAGTATACTCAAATAAATTCCCACAAGTTGCAAACAAATCTATAGTGAGAGGAGCAGGTCAGTGGTTGCTTAGAGATGGTGTGGACAGAGAGATGGATTATAAATGAGCATGAGAAATTTCATGATGAAAATACTTATTATCTTAATTGTGATATGGTTTCCTAGGTGCATGCGTATGTTGAAACTTAACAACCTGTACACTTGTAAGTACTGGCCGCTTAATGCATTTCCATTTTGCCTCCACAGAGTAGTTTAAACAATTATATGGCCCACGAAGCACGTCCTCCAGCCAGAGAGGCCTGGCGATGTTCTAACTGTTTGAATTCTCAAATGTCATGATTATCTTAAAAGCCAGAAGGACACTCCAAAATAATTAGGATTCTGCCACAGAATGATTCAAGTTAGTGAATCTACAAAAGGCTGGTGGGGAAAGGGGGAATTTCCTCCTCTGTATTATGAGACAGAAGGACAATCAACCTTAGTGTGATTGTGGCTGATGGCCTTCAAGTTGCAAACCAGGGTGGGGGAAATGAGAAAACAAACTGTCCCGAGTTCCCCATCAGTGTGTGACTTTAAGCTGCCTCGCTCTGAGCCATAATTAGTTTGCCAGCCCCAGGCCCTGCAAAGCCAAGGGGATGGCTCAGATTCAGGACTCAGTTCCTCAGGATTCCAGAACACTTTATATGGGGGTCCCTGTAGTTACCAACCAGTGCATTTGAGTTTGTTAGTGGTGGCAATAGAATTGGCTATAGACAAACCTCAAGGACTCTTTTGTTTTTAAAAGATACAGTAAATCCTCTAAGGAATTTTCTAGCCAGCCCCAGTGTAGCAAGATGACTTTATCACATTTGGGAAGAAGGAAAATTGTTTTAATTATATCTTTTGACTTTTTTATATCAGGGTCTACTTAGAGGTCTTTCTATCTAGTGTTTCTGCCTTGTGGGGCTGGTTTCTCATTTCCAGGCTCTCGTGAAGCCATATCAGATGCCTGGGCAGAAGTCTAGGAACTGCTAATGCAGAAAGTCTGTCTCCTGACAGAGCACGCAGCTCAGCCGTCAGGGTGGCCTCCACCCTCCTGCAGTATGGTCAGCGCTGGCACAGGGGGCAGCCAGCTGCAGAGGCTTCGACCCTCTCTGTCTCTTATAACGGAATCCATGCCAGTTTGGGGAAGAAAATGGGTTCTGGTCTCTTTTCTATCACTGGCAGCCAGATCAAGAGGTGCCTCAGATAAAGGTCCTCACATGACATCATTTCTGTTAGCCCCGAGACATCCTTCTGCCAATCTTCATTCTCCAGAACAAGCATTTCATTGCATCTGGAGGAGGACAAGTATTTAACCTCTTAATACTTCATTTTCCAGTTATTTAGACATTCGTTTATTCAATAAATGGTTAGCATGTATCGGCTACGTACAGGTCATTCATACAGAATTAGTAGGAATCAAGATTAACATCTATTTCTACTAGAAGCCAGGACAATTCTCTTTTCCCCGCAGCAATAATAATATAAACTGTCCTTTTTGAACCATTTTTAAGCACTAGCTATATAATACACATTATTCCTTTCCTCACAATACAACTTAGATATTCTATTTTAATAATGAGCATTTTATAGTTGACAAATCAAAGGTTAAACAATTCACCCAAAGCCACAAGCTTCGTATTTGCCCAAGCTGAAATTTGAACAGATTTAAAACATACTTCACACCCTCTCAGGCACCTCAGTAGATTACCCAGTCGGCTTTAGACATGTTAATATGGTGATGCTTCCCTATCGTTTAGCACTTCAGCAAGCACGCTCACAACTGTGGTCTCAGGCATGTTTTGGGGCATTATCATAGCAAAAGTCATCTGGCTGCCTAGGCCCTTGGTAAATTCTCCCAATCCAGTTTTCAGCCTTTAGGTTCAGAAATCAATTTTGTCCATCATCAGAAACTAATTTTCTAAATGCACGGGAACCTGATATATGAGTAAGAAACCTAATTCATTATTTAAAAGACAAAGTATGCTCAGAAAACAGAGTGGAGTACCGGGCATAATGTTTCACCCATTCCACAAATATTTATTGTGTATTAGGGCCAGCATTATTCCCGGTACTAAGGAATAAGGGAGTGAATAAGATCAGAGAGGTTCCTGCCATCATGGTGACTGCATGGCCAGTGCAGATTGCTAACTGGGAGGAAAAGAGACACACCAGCCACGGGAAGTTCAGCCTCGACTATGTGGCATTTGAGTGATCTATGGGTTAGTCATGAGGACATTTCCGGGAGAGGCAGTAGTGGGGCAGAGTCAGCTCACACCAGCTCTGAACAGCCAATTAAACTTTCAGGAATTCTGTGAGCTGTCCTATGTCAAGTTGATGGCTGGAAAGCAGCCATGATTAGTATACAGAATGTGCCAAAAAATGTATACACATTTCAAGAAGGCAAAAATCTGTATTAAAATTGTAATACTCAATATAGACCAATAATGTTTGATATCTTATATATCTTATTATCACTTATAACTGCAGAAGTCAAAAGTGTCTTGAGTACTATCATTTTAATACAGTTTTTCATTTAATAAAATGTATATACATATTTTAATACCCTCTGTATTTACATCATATAAATTGGCAAACTTCAAATCAGGGTTCCTCTGCCCTCTTCCTGAGAGCCAGTTGTTAAAGATTTACCAGAATGTCTCTGTGTACAGCCAAAGGGGATGGATGTGTAGCCCATGAAGATGATTTTGGCTTCCTTGGCTTCTAAAGCTGGCTTTTTTATTTGAGTTTAGGGATTATTGCAATACAGATGCTAGTCAAAGTCTTGGGATAAATAAACTAGTCTTGGGAAGAGTAATGAAAGCAAAGGACTAGGAAAAGAGCTTAAAAAAAAAAAAAGCAACAGAAAAACCCCATCATTAGTGGAGAAGCAGAGAAAAAAAAAAATGAAGAAGAAAAAGAGCCCCTGAAGTGATTAGATTCAAATGAATCAGAGCTGAGGTTTCAGGAAGGAGTTTCACAAGTAAAGTGTAATAATAAATTTCCAGAGGGAAGTGTTCCAATTTGAAACTACTGCCTGAAGTTTAGAATGTGCCCAAGAATTTGGGTGGCTGGGGCAGGGTGAATTGTTGATAAACTTAGACAAAGCATTTTCCATGAGTGATGGAGAATGAAGTCAGATGCAGACAGGTAATGAGTGGATAGGAAAGAAAGGAGAGATCACAAGGATGTGGATCCAGAGAGCTCACGGCTGTTGACTGGGAGCTCCTTCCTCCTGATAAGAGGAGAGTTGGATAGGCCTTTTCCAAGCCTCACCCTTGACTTCTTATTTTCTCTTCTCCATGCAGGATGTACCCTTCTGTTGGCACATTCCTTCTTCACATGGAGAATGAAGAAGGAGCAGCTTTGGCTCTGCTGGACAGCCAGGCCCTCGTGAGACTCATGCACCCAAATCACCAAACCTGGAAGTTCATCTGCTTAACGTTTAGGATAGATTT
The DNA here is from genome assembly GCF_027406575.1 of Nycticebus coucang. Lineage (NCBI taxonomy): Eukaryota > Metazoa > Chordata > Mammalia > Primates > Lorisidae > Nycticebus > Nycticebus coucang. Next base: position 134,592,801 of record NC_069782.1, on the reverse strand, counting down.
TTCTACAGATGGCTAATTTCATTTCCTGCCTGTTGGATTTTTTTTCTCCTGGCTTTCTGCTCAGAGGGTAATCTAAATTTCATGCTCAGGGAGTGCCTTGCTCTTACCCCATGAACATATGCTCCAAAAGGGAATAGTTTCTCTGCTCATTTTTAATTCATAAAAGATGCAGCAGGCTGTGGGAGAGGAAGAAGGAAAAACCACACAACTTACATTGCCTATTTGGCAGGAACTCCCCCATCCCCACTCAGAGCAGCTGCCTCAGCTCAGTTGCACATTGAGAAAGGATGGTCAAGCTCGGCCCCATGATATTCCACTGTCCAGGTCTCAGCCACCTGAGCTAGGGAAGGACTACTGTTCAATTCACGGTCATTTCAAAAGCTGGAAAGAGACAGTGACTTGCTTGCTCCTGAAGATAAGATAGAATAATCAGATTACCTACCTTAAACTTTCCTCTGGCACTCGTAGCTTGAAGCTTTTCCATTCCAGGAGCATGGGCCAAAAGGACAAGTACAAATAAAGAGGGGCATGATCAGGCAGGCCGTGGAAAATCAGAAAGGAGAGCTGCCTGCATGGTTTCTGAGAAGACAGAGCGTTTGAGGCTGCCAATGAGCCAAAAAGAACTGGAACTTTGGAAGTTCAAAGTCAGAAACCAAGGACAATGTCAAATGCAAAGGCAATTTACTCATGGTCTCAGTTTATTACAACAAGAGAGCCCTGATTAACAAAGACATTATCTTTTTATTTAATAAACACCTACTCTATACTAGATGCAAGAGAATAAAGCCTTATCTTCTCTGTCCTCAAATAGTTCTCAGAGTCAAAAATAGACAAATCTATGTTTTAAGTAAGGATTCATTTAAAGGGGGGGGAGGAAAATTAGGGATAGCAGCTAAAATCAGATTCGATAGTAGACGATTTCTACAATATTGAAGGCGAGCTTCATTATCTATCAGTTCAGACTCATATCGCTGACCACAGGGTATGTGCAGAATTTTTGTGCTTATGATCCTTGGTTCACTATGTCAGATAGTATAGATCTTTTAGCACATTTGACAGTCTGGCTGTTTTTTCTCTGCTACAAGGCCGCCATCTAAATACTATCTCTTCCTTTTGCCAAGAGGAATATTTTACCGTGACCCACTGACTTGGCGAATTTCTCAAAATACAAATGTATTTTTTTATTGAGAGGCCTATACCAAGTAATAAAAATAATAAACACCCTTGAAGCACCCAGATTAGCATTTGATAAATGGGAGCTAAGTAGAATGCCAGAGTTATCTTGTGTAATCCTCAAACAGTACCATGAAGTACCTACTATAATTCTTTTCATTCTGAGATGAAAATAAACAAAGGGTTAATGTATCTAGGTCCCTTACCAAGGTCACCAGCCAGAGGAACTAGATTAGACCCAATTGTTTTTCATTACCACACTTTGCAGAAGGCAGCGCACAGAAAATGTTTTACCCAAAGTAACACCTATCACTGGAAAAAACAAGATAACCAATAGTCTAAGTTACACCTTCACTGCACCCTCATGTTAATTTTGCTCCTTGGGAGGCAGAGTTGCATAGAATAATCTAGAAATGATATGCAATGTCTTCATCTTCCACATACACACATAAAAATATGTGTGTGTGTGCATTGGAGAAAATATATTCAAGTCTATTAAAGCACAAAAAGAAAAACGAGAGAAAAAAGTAAAACATCTTCAAGACTTACAGCAATTATTGGAAATGGCAAGCTTGTCATACTTAATTAGTAATAATTTAATAGGTAATATGTCAGTGTTTTCTTTAGCAAAGACGTTGGAAACTTTAACTATCAAGAAAGCTTTACGAGTTGTGGTTCATATCCCCTCCCCACAGGCAAAGGCTCCACAAAAATGGTCTGCACCGTGACAGAAACTTGGAGTTAAATAATGAAGCAATTCTCCAGTCCTTGGGAGGGAAAAGGACAGCTTTTTAAAGTATTCACTTAGTGTTGACTAGAGGGAGGAAAGAGAAAAAAATATAGGCCTTCCATTCACACACCAGATGTTCCCAGTGAACAATCACTTCCAAGAAAGCTCAGCTCATGTGGATGGTAATCGTTGTTGAGCTGTGAGCTCAGAAGCCATGGAGGATCCCTGGAGGGGGACAGCTGCCTGTTGCTGGGTCAGGCCTTGGTATCCTGTCCTGGGGGAGTGGGGGCTCCATGCTTCTGTGTATCCCATGACCACAAGAACCCCTAATGCCCGTTGCCCTCCTGTCTCCCAGAGGCCCTCTGCTCTGGTCACTGCTGGAGGTGGAGACTACAACACTCAGCTATTTGTATTTGTGGGTTATCGAGGAGGTTAGGAGGCTGCAGCTGCCCTTCATATCTTCTACCTGTAAAGACACAGGGATGAGGATATGATCATCATATTATATCTTGTCATGTGATCTAACCACCACAGGATGGTGTCTGGGTCAGGTTTCCTGCTTCTCCTAGAAGCAGACCCTGATGCTAGGATTTGAGCAAACAGGGCATTTCTTAAGAGAGTACTCTAAGGGAAAGAGGGATGAAAGTTGAAAGAGTGGAACAAGGATGTAGTCTCAGGACCCTCTGAGTTTTGACTTGACTCACAGGAGGCTCTATAGCATGAACTATTCTGCAGAGTTCCCCAATAAGAGGTTAGTGTGGGCTGGACGTGGTGGTTCATGCCTATAATCCTTTGACTCTGTGAGTCAGAGGTGGGTGGTTGCTTGAGATCAGGAGTTGGATGCCAGCCTGAGCAAGAGCAAGAACCTTGGCTCTGCTAAAAATAACAAAACTTGCTGGGCATTATGGGAGGTGCTTATAATCCCAGTTACCCAAGAGGCTGAGGCAAGAGGATCACTTTGACCTAGGAGTTTGAGGTTGCTGTGAGCTATGATGCCACAGCATGCTAGCCTGGGGCAATAGAGTGAAACTCTGCCTTAACAAAAAAAAAAAAGAGGCTAGTGTGTTACTTCTTGGAGAGATGGAGACTCCTCTGGGGCAGAAACTTCTCTTGCAAAGATGCTGCAGAGAAGTGCCAACATAAGGGGGACCCCAGGAACTGCCTTCATGCTCAGCTTATTGTGGCAGCTCTGAGCTGATATATTAAATTCATTACATAATAGGGTATCTCATTCAATACATATTAGAGCCTGATAAGGTATGCAGGGCAGATGTAATTTCTCTTCAGTTCGGACTCTACAATATGACGTGTGCCAAGCAGATTGCATTACTGGCCTCAGTAAGCCAGACAGTAAGAGTTGCAAGTAGAACCTAGGATTTCCAATGTCAAGTTCTGTGTCCTTTTTGCTACATCTTTCTGCCTCTCACATGCTAAAAGACCACAAAACTAAAACAGTGATTGAAAACATAGGTAGTAGAGCAAAAAAGATACCTTAGGAAGCAAGGAAGGATGATAAGAATTGAGACAGACCCATCAAAACGGCTTGCTGGGGGAGCCACCTCTGTGAGGGATCTATGCAATGGGCATGAGGATTTAGCTGCATAGAGAGACAAGAGCTTTTCCAAGCTCAAGAAGCCCAAAGACCAGCATGACCTTGGGTACATCTGGGGCACAACATAGGACCATTCCGGAGAGGGGCCAGATTTGTGTAAGCAACATTAAGCTGTTGTAGGTACCGGGAAAAGGGCTCTCAGGCACGTCAGCCTGTCTCTCCTCTCAGGCACCTGCCATGTGGCTTTCTCTCCATTTGCTCACTATACACCCTTCCTTAGCTTTGAACTTTGACTATAGTTTCTAGTTGTATTAAGTCCTGAATAATTGGTCCTAGACAGGAGAGATTTGTATAAAATTGTTTTCCCCCATTAGATGAAGATAAATAAAGCCCTTTAAATTCAATACACACTTCAAATCTAGCAACAGAGTCTTAGAGAATTAGTATGGTTTAGAAGAGGCCAAAGTATTAAAAAATGTTCTGTACTTGTCTCAAGAACTTATATACATGAAGTTCCTAAGAGTCCCCAGGGAGAAGAGATAACAAAACAAATTGCCACTTTCTTGACTAGTGCTCATTTTCCCCAGTGTATCTGGTTGTCTTCTTTGTCAAAGATCAGTTGGCTGTATGTGAATGGCTTTATATCTGGGTTCTCTGCTCTGTTCACACGCAGAAGACTGACACAGGACCCTTATCTCTCGGCACTCACAAAAGTTAATTCAAGATGAATAAAAGCGTTCAATGTAAGGCATACATTGAAACCATAAGAACTCTAGAAGAAAATGTTAGAAAAACTCTTCTAGATATAGGCCTACGCAAAGAATTTATAAACAAGACCTCAATGGCAATCACAGCAGTAACAGAAATAAAGAAATGAGACTTGATTAAATTAAAAAGCTTCTGTTCAGTTAAGGTAATTATCAAGAGAACAGAGAACCTACAGAATGGGAGAAAATATTCAAAAGCTGCACATCCAAGAAAGTGCTAATAACCAAAATCTACAAAGAACCCAAGCAAATCAGCAAGAACAATAATCCTATTAAAAAATGGGCAAGAGTCTGAATAGAAGCTTTTCATAAGAACATAGACAAAAGGCCAATGAAGGTATGAAAAAATTCTCAACATCACTTATCATTAGGAGAATGCAAATTAAAACTGCAATGAGGGTGGTGCCTGTGGCTCAAGGAGTAGGGCGCCCATCCCATATGCTGGAGGTGGCGGGTTCAAACCCAGCCCCGGCCAAAAACCAAAATAAATAAATAAATAAATAAAATAAAACCGCAATGAGATATCACCTCACCTCACACCAAAAGTAAAGTTTTGGGCTTTATTAAAAAGTCTGAAAACAATACAGGCTGGTGTGGATGCGAGGAGAAAGGAAGACTTATAACTAGCAAAGGGAGAATGGTCCAAGAATCAGGTCACCCTTCTCTTTCAGACAGAAGTGGGGGCATCAGTGGGAGATTTTTGTGTTAATACTGGGACACTAGGCTGGCGTGATTAAAGGGCTTATGCAAGTTAAGACACCTAACGATAAAAGTTTACAAAATGCAGACCAGAAAAACAGTCCCATAACAGACAGCCCATTTGTATATCTGGAAAATACTAGGGTCTCTACTACAAAACTCTTAGAAGTGATTAAGGAATACAGCAGTGTCTCAGGTTACAAAATCAACATTCATAAATCGGTAGCCTTTATATATACCAACAATAGTCAAGTTGAAAAAACAATTAAGGACTCTATCCCATTCACAGTAGTGCCAAAGAAGATGAAATACTTGGGAGTTTATCTAACAAAGGACGTGAAAGATCTATATAAAGAGAACTATGAAACTCTAAGAAAAGAGATAGCTGAGAATGTTAACAAATGGAAAAACATACCATGCTCATGGTTGAGAAGAATCAACATTGTTAAAATGTCCATACTACCCAAAGCAATATATAATTTCAATGCAATCCCCATTAAAGCTCCACTGTCATACTTTAAAGATCTTGAAAAAATAATTCTTCATTTTATATGGAATCAGAAAAAACCTCGAATAGCCAAGACATTACTCAAAAATAAAAACGAAGCAGGAGGAATCACGCTACCAGACCTCAGACTATACTACAAATCGATAGTGATCAAAACAGCATGGTACTGGCACAAAAACACAGAAGTAGATGGCTGGAAGAGAATAGAGAACCAAGAGATGAATCTAGCTACTTACCGTTATTTAATCTTTGACAAGCCAATTAAAAACATTCAGTGGGGAAAAGATTCCCTATTTAACAAATGGTGCTGGGTGAACTGGCTGGCAACCTGTAGAAGACTGAAACTGGACCCACATCTCTCACCATTAACCAAGATAGACTCTCACTGGATTAAAGATTTAAACCTAAGATATGAAACTATAAAAATATCAGAAGAGAGTATAGGGAAAACCCTTGAAGAAATTGGGTTGGGCAAGTTTTTTATGAGAAGGACCCCCCGGGCAATTGAAGCTGCTTCAAAAATACACTATTGGGACTTGATCAAACTAAAAAGCTTCTGCACAGCCAAGAACACAGTAAGTAAAGCAAGCAAACAGCCCTCAGAATGGGAGAAGATATTTGCAGGTTATGTCTCCGACAAAGGTTTAATAACCAGAATCCACAGAGAACTCAAACGCATTAGCAAGAAAAGAACAAGGGATCCCATCGCAGGCTGGGCAAGGGACTTGAAGAGAAACTTCTCTGAAGAAGACAGGCGCATGGCCTTCAGACATATGAAAAAATGCTCATCATCTTTAATCATCAGAGAAATGCAAATCAAAACTACTTTGAGATATCATCTAACTCCAGTGAGACTAGCCTATATCACAAAATCCCAAGACCAGAGATGTTGGTGTGGATGTGGAGAAAAGGGAACACTTTTGCACTGCTGGTGGGAATGCAAATTAATACATTCCTTTTGGAAAGAGATATGGAGAACACTTAGAGATCTAAAAATAGATCTGCCATTCAATCCTGTAATCCCCCTACTGGGCATATACCCAGAAGACCAAAAATCACACCATAACAAAGATATTTGTATCAGAATATTTATTGCAGCCCTATTCATAATTGCTAAGTCATGGAAAAAGCCCAAGTGCCCATCGATCCACGAATGGATCAATAAATTGTGGTATATGTACACCATGGAATATTATGCAGACTTAAAGAAAGATGGAGACTTTACCTCTTTCATGTTTACATGGATGGAGCTGGAACATATTCTTCTTAGTAAAGTGTCTCAAGAATGGAAGAAAAAGTACCCAATGTACTCACCCTTATTATGAAACTAATGTAGGACCTTCACATGAAAGCTATATCCCAGTTATAACCTAAGAATAGGGAGAAAGGGGAAAGGGAGGGGAGGGAGGGGGGAGGAAGGAGGGTGATTAATGGGATTACACCTGTGGTGCATCTTACAAGGGTATATGTGAATCCTAGTAAATGTGGAATGTAAAGGTCTTAGCAAAATAACTAAGAAAATGCTACAAAAGCTATGTTAACTAATGTGATGAAAATGTGTCAAACGATCTATGAACCAAGTGTATGGTGCCCCACGATCATACTAATGTACACAGCTATGGTTTAATAAAAATAAAAAAAGAAAAAAAGAAAAAAAAAAAAACAGACTGCCCAGACTCCCTCTAGAGCAGTGATTGTCAATGGGTGTGCCACAGCACCCTGGTTTGCTATGAGAGGATCTTAGGTGTGCTGCAAACATTTTTGAGGATCATTAATTAAATTATTTTTGAAAGAAGTTTAGCACAAAGTATATTCTTCCTTTTACTTTCACAGGGAAGGGATCTGAGGCACAGATGGGAGAGCTAGAACCACAAGCCAAGGAATGCCAAGAATGGCCACTACAGCCAGCAGAGTCCAGGAGAGAGACGTGGAATGGATTTTCCCTCAGAGCCTCTGGAGGGAACCAACCTAGCCAGCTCCTTGACTTCTGGCCTCTTGAATTATGAGGGAATAAATTTCTGTTGTTTTAAGCCACTGAGTTTGTGGTCATTTATCACAGCAGCCAGAGGAAATGAATAAAGCCTGTTAGTTACTATTGCTTGCAAACATTCTCCCATACCAACCATGGTGTGGGTGGATGACCCCCACCCTAACTGCCCCCAGCTACCAGGGAACGAGACCACCAACCAGAGGTCTGATCTGCCTTGAAACTCACCGGTTTCCGCAGTCTCCTGGGGCCAATGACCTCACACAGAAGCTTCTGCCCTGGGCCCGTCGGACAACATCACTGTTTAAAAGCATCCCGTTAAATCTGACTCAAACACATCTGGGCACCCCTGGGAAATGTGCTCAAATGACAACTGCTTTCCTTTTGGCAAAGGTCTTTTATCGAGCAATGAAAGTATATTTTCAATCATCCCCATATCACAATGAAGAGACAAACCCTGTTAGTGTGCGTTTGCTGAGAAAGGATTAAAAAAAAAAAAAAATCCAAAGGTAAAATACCACACTTGGTACAGCCAGAAACTAGCTGGGGCTTTGAGCCTCCATGAATCTTAGCTGTTGGCCCATGAGCTTTAATTCAATCTTTTTAACGTCATGATAGATATTCGTGTCAGTGGCTCTAAGATAAGGAAAAGACTTTAGTGAAAAATGAAACTTCTGATGAATAACTTGGAGACTGTTGAATAATATACAAATATTTCTTTCCCCTCAGTCAGACGTTCTAAGTCCTGTCAGCTTCAGTCCCCGTTATTGCCATTCTTTCATGCAGAAAACTATTTGGAAGAAGGAAAAAAAACAAACTATGGCATTTGGGGGGGGGAAGAGGGAGGAGTGCACAGGGTGGGGGGAGAGACCAGGAAGAAAGGAGGAGAGAGAGAAGACCTCAGCACGTAATAATTGAAAGATCCTGAAAGATGTGAGGAAATTGGCACATTGTTGATAATAACCATAATAACAAAGTTAATGATAGGCTCTTGGAGAGGGAGGACCTTGCTCGGTCTCATATTTGTTATAAAGAAAAGGAGACGTTCAGCTGGCAGGGGTGGCTGCATTTAGCATTCCAGCATCCAGCCCTCCAGTCACGTCACAAGCCCAGCCACTTGTCTCCTGCTCCGTCTGGGCCTTAATTTCCCTTCTACAAAATTATTGGTATTGTGGCTTTTCTCTGAGGCTCAACAAAAGAACACGTGTAAACCTTAGTGGGGTAGTGGGCTTGGGTTAGAGGCTACTTTTCTAAATTTGCTTCACTATTCCCTACGGAAGAAAGAAGAGGCACCAATGGTTGTGGAATGAGTGGAGTAGAGCCGTGTGGCCAATGGGGCAAAGGCCTGAGTCTTGCTCTGCTTTTGCCCTGGCAAGGCCACTCCAAGAAAAGCACAAAGCAAGGGTGGGGGTGGAAGGAAAGCTCATGGTGATGCTAAGCCACTCTAAATGCTTTCTAATTATTATTTTATTTTCTTCTCAAAAACAAAACAGAAAATTGAGGCTTAGAGTTGTTAAAGACTTACCCAAGACCACACAGTAAATGGAAAAGCTGCAGTTGAACCTAGATCTATAGCCTTTCAAAGTCTATTCTTATTACAGCATCAAGCTCCTGCCTCCTGAGTAGATAAATGCCTTCCATAAGTCTGGAGTTGGGAGTGATAACATTAATTCTGAAAGCTCACAGTGGGAGAAACTTCATTTGAAGGGAAGAAGAGCACATACCATAAATGGAAACTTGTTTTCAGAATGGACCACTTTCCAAACCTGAGGGGGCTGGTTTAAGTCCCCTCACAGTCCATTCTTTGTCCTCCCTGTGACATCCCATCCAGCTGTGGCTTCTAGAGTTGCAAATCCAGCCTGGACCTTAAACCAGAGCATCAGGTCAGTACGAAAGTACAGGGAAGAAATTTGGTTAGAATTTTTCCTTCTGCTTAAATTGTTTTCTCCGCACTAGAGAATGCTTTCTCCACGCTAAGTTCTTCACCTCACAGTTCAGGCAGAATCTCTTGCCATGTTTGATAACCACTTAAAACCTTAATTGGTGTAGTTTTGTTCCAACATTTGTTAACAATGGCAATTACTTATGGATGGGACACTGCCAGCAAAATTACTAAACAAGAAAAGTTTCTCTACTTTTGTGAAAAGAATAAGATAAAAGAGAAGCAGAGAGCAACATTAGAGCCATTTCCTTTGCCAAGAATCTTGAGTAATGATTTCCTGTATCTTTAATAGTCATTGTGAAGGACCTAAGTAATTACAGTTTCTTTTTTCCATTTATAAAGACCAATAAACCATTCTCTAGCAGATATTATGCTACCAGAAATCTCTCTTGAAATTATTGTCCATCTTTGACCTATGAATGTTCCTCTTTTAACTATGCTTAACAATCAGTATTGCAGAACAATCTTGCTATGTTTTTTAAAAGTTGATTGAAAAGGACTCTAAGGCAATACCCAGAAGTCCACAAGACCTGGAGAACCATTACAAACACTTGATGGGACTTTCACTTTCTTCTTGAAAAAAAAAAATTATGAAATAAATATGTGCTCATTATAAAAACTTAGAATGACATAGAAAATAAAAGTTTCATTCCCCAAATTCTTAGGTTATAACTGGGTTATAGAGGGGAGGGAGGGAGGAGGATGGGCGGAGGGAGGGTGATAGGTGGGATCACACCTCGGTGCATCTTACAAGGGTACATGTGAAACTTGTAGAATATAAGTAAATGTAGAATATAAATGTCTTCACACAATAACTAAGAAAATGCCAGGAAGGCCATATTAACCAGTGTGATGAAAACGTGTCAAACTGTTTATAAAACCAATGTATGGTGCCCCATGATCGCATTAATGTACACAGCTATGATTTAAAATTAATAAAAAAAAAAGGTTCATTACTGCAGACTGGGAGGTCAGTCTTTTTCTGAGCTCAGACTGCTGATGTCTTGTTTATTATTTTTCAGTTGTCTTTCTAGTTCATTTATGAACATTCCTGCATTCCCATTCAACCTCCAATTCAAATATAATTTCCTTTGAAAATTTTCTTAACTTTCATCACCACTCTTCCTCAAGGAAACAAACAAGAATTATTCCCCTTTTCTCTCACTGTTACCTTTCTCTATATTGTCACAGCACTTTGTCTCCTAAAAGAGTAAAAGTATATAGAAGACTGAGAAATGACTTACAGCAATGCTCCTCATATGATAAGTGCACCAGGCCACCAATGGAGTCCCTGTCTGAAATTGCAGTGTATAATGTAGCACCGGCTACTTAGCTGATGCTCAATAAATATTCAAAAGATAGTGATTTAAAAAATCACTTCAAGGTTTATTGTAGTGACATTCATCTCTGTCCTGCATCCATTCTGGCGTCATAACCAGTCATTTACTTCCTTTGGTGGGGAGAGGGGGAAGAGCTTTTACCCTAGTATATACAGTTTAAGAGGAATAGAGGATCTAAATGCTGGTACTCACTCTTCCAAACCAGAACAATACACAGGAGTTTCTTCCCCCAGATGATTTTCCTTGCTGTGCAGTTCGCTGGGGCTACCAGAATAAGTCCTATAGACTAGGTGGCTTAACCAAGAATATTTAATTTTGTCGCAATCCTGGAGGTCAAAGGTCTGAAGATTCAATGTGTCTGCAGAGTTGTTTCTGCTGAGGCCTCCCTCTCTGGCTTAGATGGCATCCTTCTCCCTGTGTCTCCTTTTGGTCTTCCCTCTGTACCTGTCTGTGTCCTAGTGGTCTCTTCTTATGAGGATAAAGGTCACTGGATTAGGTCCCACACACAAAAAGCTTATTCTAACTTAATCAACTCTTTAAAGGCCCACTCTCCAAATACAGTCACAATCTGAGGTTCTGGGAGTTTAGGGCTTTAACATATGAAACACAGCTGAGCCTGTAACTCTCATGGTGCGTATATTATACCAACGTTACCACTTGGGGAATTTATCTGGAATCTCAGATCTCCAGTAACATAAAAATGGAAGAGAAGATTACAGTTGACTCACCCCAGCAGAAGATTCGAGTGGCAAGCTGTCCGCCAGGAAAACATTCCTGACTTTCCCGGCTCCATCTACTCAACGCTGGCTGTGCTCCTGCCTCTTCCCAAGCTAAATTCTCCAAAATTGACTGTGAGCACCTGACAGCCTTCTAGTAAATTCCTTTTCCTTTGTTTAGCCATGATCAGTGCCTGTTTTCTGCCACCAAGTACCTTAATTGATAAAAATATTTTAAATACTTAAAAAAAAAATCTGAAGCTATGCTCACTGATCCAACTATGGAGAAATTCACCACCCCAAGAAGAAACCCTCAGTGGGGGGTCTTTATAAACATACTTTTGGGGCTCAGAGAATTGGATTTTCATCCATGGTCAGGGGATGACCATGAAAGGGGAAAAAATTTCAAGGGTGAACGGAACATGTACAAAATCTCAGACTTTGGATAAAGGGTTCCTCTAGATTTTTATTAGACTGACCACACTTCCTGGTTTGCGTGAGACAGTCCTTTTTTAATTCTAGTTTACCCACAGCAATTACCAATTAGTGTCTCATTCACCCCCAGCTGTGTCCTGTTTTGGATAATAAATTACTAGGTCACCCTATTTTAATTGTGTTTTGATTGCTGATGTTTCTCCAGCATCCAGAACAGAGCCTGGAAGGATACAGGTGCTCAATAAGAAAGAAAGAATGACAAGTAATTGAATGAAAAGGACCTTGCCCATTGTCAGCTACAGATATATGTTTAAATATTTGTTTTTCATCTACTTGATGCCTCTTGCTGGTCTGTAGCTTCAAGCCAAGAGGTTTTGGAAGGACAGCATCTCCTTATGGAGAGCTCCTGGATAGAGAGGAATGTTTGGAGACCTGCCACATTCTCATTAGCACCCACAGATGTGGGGGCTGCCTCTTTAAAAAAGGGAGCATTTCAAGGCAAGGTGTGAAACCCACCTGTTATGAGATGGTCTGCCAAGGTCTGGCCTCCACTGAGCTCAGAGTTCTTTCTCCGCTAGCTACTCTCCCCAGGCCTATTGCCCAGATGAGGCTCCAGCTTGATTAGTAGGCAACCAACATACTGCTAATTAGGAAGCAGAAGGCATAGCAGAGGATGATTAGCTCGTGATGAGCACACGCTGCCTGCAGCAGCCTTGTTACTATCATACAGAGATTAGGAATCTGGGGAGCATCTGCATTTTCCCCTCACAGAAGAGAATCTGAAATTGACACGTTGAAATAAAAATGTGTCAAGTAGAGCTTGTAATTGACAATGATTAACTTTATTTTTCTAGACTCAACTCTCCCTTCTTCCCTGGGCCTCTCTGCCTCGAAAAGTCCCAGCTGCCAATGGAAGATACCCAGCAATTCCCTAACTGAACATACGATTTGGGAAGGACAGCACGAGGAAGCCATTCTGGCCCTCCAAGGACCACTTGTGTGGATGATGGACACAATTACGTGCTCCTCCAGTGGGTCTACCTGGGAACCCAGAAAGACAGATTGGTGACAAGAAAAGCAATCCTGTCCTCTGTTGATGGAGCATCCTGCTTTCTCTGCCCATCCGCTGTGGCTGGACAGAATGCTGACTGCAGCCGGTTCCAGGAGACTGACAACAATAACCATCTGCGAGGGAGAGTAAGCAGTAAAAAACTCGCATTGTAGGAAGTTTTCTGGGGGAGACTCCGTGGAGGAGAAGTAGGGTCTTCCTGGTGGTAAGAAATTGCTGGAGCCCAGCACCTGCTGCACTTAGAACACTGGGCATTAACGTTTGGGTGGAATAAATCTCTATTCTACACTCCAGCCTACACTCTTTCTCAGGAGCAAATCGCTGGTGCCCCCACTTTATCTAGTTCATTTTTAATAGCTGCAAACAGTATTGTTCCCCAGAGATAAGCCGTAATGACAGATGGCACATGTGCCTGTCATGATCTATTTCCCTCTGTCTTCGCTGACATTTTGTGAAGAATCTGCGTTGTGTGTGTACTCCCAAGAACAGCTCTCCTGGAGCTGTGACCAAGTGGAAGGCATTGGGAACCACATCCTCAGCACTTCTGGGTAGCTAAAAGGTATATTTTTACAAGTGACTATTTATTTGAATATTTTTCCATGAGTGTGGACAAAAGAACCCATGTCAGTGATCCTCAGAGAGGCTTGGAAGGGCCCCAGGACCGGGGGCTGCACGTATTGTCACAAAAGCATCATATGAGAAGAGAGTAAAAAAGAAGTTTACTGTTATATAAACTCCTGAGCCAAACATATAAACAAGCAAGGCCAATAGTGTTTTTGTCACACACATGTAAGAGTGAGCATGTTTTAGAAAGTGAGATCCTGGAGCTTTTAATCACACAAGGCATTTCTGACAGCCCTGATTAGAAGAGTCCTTTTCGGGCGGTGCCTATGGCTCAGTTGGTAAGACGCCAGCCCCATATACCGAAGGTGGCGGGTTCAAACCCGGCCCCGGCCAAACTACAATCAAAAAATAGCCGGGCGTTGTGGCGGGTGCCTGTAGTCCCAGCTACTCGGGAGGCTGAGGCAAGAGAATCGCTTAAGCCCAGGAGTTGGAGGTTGCTGTGAGCCGTGTGAGGCCACGGCACTCTACCGAGGGCCATAAAGTGAGACTCTGTCTCTACAAAAAAAAAAAAAAGAAGAGTCCTTTTCATATCCCTTCCATATGGGTCAAGCAAAATTAGATCAGCTATAATAAAAACAATACAACTAATAAAAGAAGCAGCGACTTGGGGGATCAACTTGTAAATAGTGAATGTTAATCAGAATTCTCTTCCTTCTGAAGGGGAGTTGAAGAGGATGGCATGTCTTTCCAGGTAATTCTGATTTTTTTCCCTGGTGGTACAGCCCTAAGTTAAAGACTGGTTAGATCCTTTTTACTACTCTGAAGTTATCAAATAAGGTTATATGGACAAGGACCTATGGTGCTGGACTGGGACGTCTCAGAACCAATTCATTATTGGTGTGTATTTACCCAAATTATCTCATTTAATCTGGGTTCCAGCCCTGTGATGATGGTATTATTTCTAATTTATAGATAGGAAAACTGATTATGTCGTTTTTCCCCTCTTGGCATCACATAATTAAAAAGTGACAAATCCAAGTTTATTGTGACTTTCAGTCCCTGTTTTTAGCAGACCATGTTCCATTGGCTGCTCTCTGAATGGATCTGTGTGTCATCCTGATGCATGTGCTGCAATGCAAAGAGCAGTTTCATGGACACTACCCTACTATAAAGAAAATGGTAATTAAAGCAAGTTTAAGGGGCATTAAGCACTTTGGGAGGTGGTTTTGGGCTACATCTGGTCCCCTTTGGCAGTGCTGTTGGAGAATTTGGCAGGACCTGGTGTAATCCAGATGAGGCATTTCCACTGCTGTGTTTGCTTTCTGGCTTTCTTCCCTGGCTGAACAAGGCCCGTCACTTTAAAAGGGAAGCAGCTGCTGGTGGGCAGCTTTATTGCAGTCCCGTGGGAGAGGAAAGGGCATGAGGCCCTGGGCTGCTGAGCAAGTGTGTCAGCAGGGCAATTGGCATGAGGAGACCACTGAAGGACAAGTGTCCTCAGGGAGTGAGATTCTAAACCATTCCTCAAAGGCTGGGCATGGTGGCTCATGTCTGTAATCCTCGCACTGTGGGAGGCCAAGGCGGGCAGATTGTCTGAGCTCAGGAGTTCAAGACCAGCCTGAGCAAAAGTGAGATCCCCATCTCTACTAAAAACAGAAAAAATAGCTGGTTGCCTGTAGTCCCAGCTATTTGGGGACTCTGAGGTAAAAGGATCACTTGAGCCCAAGAGTCTGAGGTTGCTGTGAGCTGTGATGCCATGGCACTCTAGCCAGGGTGACACAGTGATATTCTGTCTCTAAAACAAATAAACAATAAAATACTCAATACACCATCCTGGACATTATCAATATGCGAGTCATAGAGTCAGATTGCTATGACCATTAGACTCTCTACAGACTCTCAGTGGTATGCAGTTCAATCAATTTTGCAGTTGCAGGGAGGCGCGTGGTGGAAGGAACCCTGCCTTATTAAAAAGAAGACATGGTTTACATCTCTAGCTCTGCAGTACTAAGCTGCGTCACATTCGGGGTGTCCCTTTCCTCTTAAGGTCTCAGTTCATCCCTCTCTGGAAGGGGGTTCTCCTGGTACTGCCCATACTGGTAATTTCTCAATAGTTTTGGAATTGGCAAGGAGCTTTCCACATGTCTGGAAATCCAAACAAGCCAGTAAGGCAGCCCCTCGAGTGCTTCTCTTACAAACAAGGAATTTGCACTCCAGAATGACTCACTACAAGTCAGAGCTCTCCTAACTTTGGGCTTGGTAATCTTTGTAAAGCACAATCCATCACCACCTTAACTTAAGGTCTGTGTTTGTCCCAGATAACTCAATTGGGTGATTCTCAAAGTTGCAGCTGTTGCCCAGGAGGAAATGAGCAACTTTGGAAACTTTTTGCTTTTGCAGATTAAGGAACTTTGTATCATGGTAACGGGAGCCAAAGGAAGTGACTTGTACCCAATCCCTCTCCCTTAGCTATTTTAGTGGCAGATAAAGTAATTATTCACAAACTTTCATGCACATGAGAATCCTTGGAGAATCTTCTTATGGTGCTGATTCTTGGGCTCTAGCCCCAGATTACTTCTGCAAGCTTAGTTATCAAGTGTACAATTGCCTTAGAGAAGATAATTCAGATGCAAAAACAGTCCGTGCCACTGGTGAGAAGCCCTGCATAGAAATAGCTGCAAAGCCAACCACAGTCTGCCATCTGCCTTAGCCTCGGTCTACTACTGAGAAATCTGGCAAACTCATGTTGGGGGTGGATGCAGAGACTATATTCTTAGCCATGGCTTATCTAAATGACCCAACTGACTCATAGTTTTTCTCTGCTTCATTTTACTTTCATCCTTTTTAATCTAGTGGAGCAACTCACCAGGCTAGACATAAAATTCACATGAAGAGAACTCAAATTCCATTGGGAAGCAAAAATGAACACATTTAGGAAATTTTTCCTTTGGCTTGTTAGACACTTTACATTGTTTGGGAAGCTCTAACCCGTTAAAAATCCCTTAAAGAAGTTTAGGAACTTTGTATTATGACCATTAGTTAGACCACTACTTCCTTTAGAGCTACATCAGTGACATTTCTCAATATTTGAGGAAGGTACTTACATGTTTTTCAAAAGGTGAGTATAATTCAAGAAAAGTTAAAGAAAGAATCATATATAATTTTAAGTAAATTATGAAGTCAAAAGAAAACCAACTTTGTTTCATCTCTTATCTTCAAATTGAGGTCAGAAAATATGATTCCAGGATTATTAGTTTCCATAATAGAGGATCAAATTATTGACCAAACCTTTTTGGTTTCTTGGGGTTTAGGGATCCATGGAACTTGATCACATATTTAAAAACTAAAGAATTTTTTTTTTAATTTCAGGTTAAAATGAGGGTATAAACGATCAGGTTACAGAGTTTCGTTTGTTAAGTAAGTCCCTCTTGTAGCTGTGTCCCGCACCCGTGCCCATCAGGTGAGAGAACACCAATTCCCTCCTTCTTCCCCTCTCCTCCATCCAATTCCCCCTCCCTCCAACTTGAGTTGAATTGAGTTCTTTTCTCTTGTGTAGGTGTGTATTGGATTGTCTACTGGCTTCATGTTAGTATTGAGTACATTGGATACGTGCTTTTCCATTCTTGTGATACTTTACTAAGAAGAATGAGCTTCAATTCCATCCAGGTCTATTCAAACGATTATCTTCATCTTTCTTTAATGTTGAATAGTATTCCATAGTATACATACCACAGTTTATTAATCCCTTCTTAGGTTGATGGACACTTAAGTGATTTCCACATCCTGCTGATTGTAAATTAAGCTGCAATAAGATTTTGGTTTTTTTTTAAGTCTAACTTACAGACTTTAGTCTGGTTGCTTAGTTCACACTCCCTTATTTATCCAGCATAAAGAAGAGCCGCCACTCAGCAAAGGACCAAAGAAGGAGACCTACTATTGGTTTCATGCATCAAATAACAGGAAGAAGGGGAGAACCAAAAGGATGTATATCTTGTTGGTTTCCTCTCCTTTTTAAATTTTTCCTGCTTAAATCTTTAAAACCTGAGTTGGAATTCCATCTCTACCACTCACAGGGAACTGATATCAGACTCAAAGTCCTTGCAGTTACCAAGACTTTGCACATGTGGATAGGAAATTTGAATATTGGTCGAAATGAGACATCTCATGGAAGATCCCCATGGGTAGCAGAAAATGAATTTTATAGCAAATTTGGTCATTACTCTCAATTCTTCTTGCCCTTCCTCTATTGGGATTATTTACCCACATCTCTTGTTATGTTACTTAGTAGTGTCTCATACCAGATCAGGAAGAGTCAGTGTATTTCTCTAGCCAGTGATGTTAGACTCGGCCATGCAATTTTTCTCTAGGTAACAGAACATGGGTTAAGGTCAATAAAATGATGATTGTGAGCCAAGGCCTCAGAGGCACAGGCTGTTCTGCTGGCCTCATTTGGAAGTCTGCAATCCACCATGAAAAACACCTGTGCTAGGGAGCTGCTGATCCCAGGATGATGCTGACTCATGGAGCAGACTTGAACTAGCACCCAGCCAAGCAGAACCTTGTCAGTCCTGACTGAGCTTAGGCAAACCACAGCCCAGCTGAAGAAGACTCATGAATAAAAAAATAAGCTATTATAAGCGATCTTTTTTTTTTTTTTTTGTCGTGAAGCATTATTGTTACCAATAGTTGACGGATACGGTAGGTAAAGAAAACTGCCCAGAAAAATAAAGTGTGCCACGTATGTAGCTTTGATGTACAAAAATACATTTATTTTCAACAATTTCAAAACCACTGTCTTTTTTTTACAGTAGAAATATTCAAGTGGAACAATAAAACCAAGAACAGTATATGTACATATACTGTATATATAGATGAGACTCATGCATTCGTATTCCAGTGCTTAGTACAAGTATTGCAATTGTCTGCCCCATTTAACCCTTGAAACAAAGAAAAGCAGGATCTTTAGAAATATTCCTCATAGGGATCTATGCTATAGGCAGCCAGATTCCTCTAGATCACATTCTGTGTCTCACAGAGAAGAATGGGAACAACATCCCACAAAAATTAACAGGTACAAAACGTGGCCTTTCCTCCCAAATATATACAGTATATCTTTTTTTTTTTTTTTAAACAAGTGTGCTCAGGCTAAGCCTGAAAATAAAAACAATGCTTATAGCATGGCTTAAAGTGACCCTATTGAAAAGAACTGGTATGTGTAAATGTTTGAAGGGGCCGAGCTGCTGCAAAAGCCACTCACCCCCAGAGGCAAGAACTACTTTAAGGGAACGGAAGGCAGACATTTGACTTTAAGGAAGTTGTGTACATCTGACAAGCAAATAGCACAGCTTTGCTAAAATTGCCTTTGACTAATATCATTAAAGGCTAGACCCCTATTTGGCCTGCAGGGTTTGCACGGACTCGGGATTTCACAAATCCCACATCCCTCCCAACCTCTACCACCCTTCCCATGCCAAGAAGCACTCACTGGGCTTTCCCCTCACATCCAGGGGACTTTTCTGAGCTGAGAGTAGCCTGAGAATTCAGCGTCAGCATAAGACATTTACAGAAAATCCAATCAGAAAATAGATGACTTGTCATTTTTAGATCCATTGCCCGGATTTTCCAGAGAAAACTATTTTCTCAGGCTGATAAACACCTTCAGATTTGTCCTTTTAGAGAGGAAGCCTTTTTCCCCATCTGAGTTTCACTTTGAAGTCTCTAGTGGGCCTCATCTTGCAACTTCTTCCATGTCATTGTAGGAACAAAAATGACCCCCTTGTCCTATGATGGCACTAGAGTCCTTCCTTAATCAATTGCCCCAAAGAAGCCCTCCCCCCACCCCTTTATGTACATAAGTAGAAACCAGCTATGGCGTGGACAAGGAGATGCAAGAGTTAAGTGGTCCAGACAACAGGAGAGCATCCAGGCTCAGCATATGGCAGCCTGGCAGGTCGGTCAGCTCTGAGGGTCAGTGCACAAGCCAACACACGCATCTTTTCTTTTTTCTCTTTTCTTTTTTACTAAACATTAAATTATTTCTTAGGAAATAAAAAGCTATTTACATTGTAATTATATACAGTAAGCCACCTGTTGCCTCACTATTGACATGTGCAAGGCAGGGCCTCTCTCCTAAAGGTGTGCATGCTTTCTGCAGCAACCTCCACTCCCCACCAACCTGCCTCCCGGGATCTAACTGGGCAATGGTTTGTGTTGCTTAGGTGTGCACTAAGGGAGGGGTGTTGGTGATTTTGAGGTGGCAGGAACTTGACAAAAAGCCAACCCAACTTAAACAAAAGGAAAGAGAGACTGCAAAAAAAAAGAGAGTGTTTTTATGCTTCTGATGATAGAACAAAGCAAGGAGGCTGGGGGAAGATTCATCCTTTGCCCTTAGCACAAACAGCCATTGATTATTTCTGTCCCATTTTAATCAGCTAAGAATGCATCTGTTCTCCCAAAGCTAAGCATCTTCCTGCTACTTAGGAAGGGGCCCTTGGTAAACAAAAGGTAAAAAAGACATTTTAATTTTTCCATAATAATAGTAACAGTAATCATCAAAAATAAAAAGTCAGAAAGGTGGTTGACCATGTGGCTTGTTGGTATTAAACACTAGTGCAGTTGGGGATCTCCTTTGTGCTTTCGCTGTTTGCAATGGTGGCAATGCCTCCTGCGGGGAAGAGAAGACACAAGGAGAAACAGATGTAAGTTCCACAGGGGCAAGAATCTTTGTTTTATTCACTGCTAAATAGTAAGCAACCAACAGACATTTATTAAATAGGGCACCTGGACAGTCTCACCTGTTGGCTTACTGGTTTATCACTTCCATGTTTAATGCGTGCCACCTGCCACACTAGTACCCAGGAAGGATCAATACACTGACCATCATCCTTAATGATAAAAATAGTGATAGCCAACATGTACTGAAACTTACTACGTGGCAGTCACTGTGCTCATGATATAATAATCACAATAATCCTAGGAGAGATTCTTAGGTACTATTAGAAATATAATAGAAACAGAACAGAATCCATTACTTCCATTTCACAGATGAGGAATAATGAGGCAGAGAGGTCACAGAACCAGCAGATTAGCAGAGCAAGGAAATGGAACCAGAGATATCTGACACCAGATTCCTCATTCATGTGATTACTAGAGAGGGCATATAATGCTGTGGTCCAGCTGACTTGATCTCTCCCCCACCCAGAGCCTAGTGCTTCCAGTCTTGATTGACTTTTGAAAGAGAAAAATTCCAATTTCATGTTTTGGAAAAGATGATTACTTTCCCATGGCCAGTTGTTTTTCCTCACCCTCCAGTCTGGTGCTGTTTAGCACAGGTGAGATGGGCTGACTGACCTAGTGCTGGGAGGAGGAGGATGCAGGAGCTTGGTGGAACAGGCCACATACCTATGACCCGGGTGTCCAGCTCTTTGTCCAGCAGCTCCTCAGGCTCGGTGAAGTCACTGAGTGTGATTTTGGGGGCATTTTCACTTTGGCTCACTGACCCAATCATCTCCTGCTCCTTGTCGTGTTGGACTTGGGCATAGATGTTAATCCAGGGGATTTTCCTACACAGGGCAGGAACAAGATCAGATTAAGATCACAGGACATTCCAAACTCGGGGAATTGGAAATCCTGGGTGACAGAGGAAGAAGCTATTAATGGAAGAAACAATGTCAAGGAAAGGTATGGGTCACCCAGAGACACTGTGGTCTTGAAGCCAAGGGTCACACAGGTCACCCAGAGACCCCCAAATGCCCTGGGAAGCTTCAACCACTGACCTCCCAGGGAATGCACCTTCTTCTGGAGGGAAGTCAAGCAAGTATAAATAAAAAGGCAATGCTGCTGGTCAGTGAGGCATTAACCCGTAAATATTTAGCTTAAAGTTAACATTGAGCTTAAATATTTAAAACTTAAAAATATAAGTTTTGAAAGGAGCTGGACTTTGATGCTCATAAGTTTGTACATAATGAAAAGACATTTTTCTAAGATGTACCAATTTAATCAATTTACATTGGCTTCTTTTATGAATAACTAAAAAATAATAGACTCCTAGCCATGGCTACAATTTTCAAAGCACAATTTATGGACCAAGTAGCTTAAATACTTCGATAGTCCATTTCATCATCTGTTCATTTGGTGTAAGAGAAGCTTTTACCCCTCAGGATTGTAGAGATAATTAAGGAAAGGAATAAGATAAGTCCACTAACTCCCTTTGAAGACACACAAATAGTGTGTTTGGAAACGCAACTCAGGCCGGCTGTGGGCTGGAGGAGCGCTTCAGGTTGAAATCTCATCAGAGCCTTCATTTTCTGACCCATGCCCATCATCTCCGGACCCTCTGTGTTCCAGCCTCTGTAGTGTCCTTCGAATTCCTCTAACCCAGCAGTTCTCAAACTTTACCGTGCTTAGGCATCATCCAGAGTCATTGTTACAATGCAAATGTGACTCTCTAGGTCTGGACTGGATGGGTTGAGATTCTGCATTTCTGCCAAGCTCCCAGGTGAGGCTGATCCTTCTGGATGGTTGGAGACTACACTCCCATACATGAAGCTCCCCCCACATCTTGGGGAATTTCACTTAACTGTTCCTTCTTCCTGTAACACACTTCCCTTTGCTCTTCTCCTTTAGAGAGAAGAAATGGGTCCTGTCTAATAGGTCCCCCATGACGTATTATAAATATGTAATTAGGGACAGTATCTATGAAAGAGGTATTTAAATAAGGCATTGGTTTAGGGTGATGTAATAGGCAATGTGTATTGACTCGTTTTCTGTCTTTTTCTCCCTAGACTAAAAGCCCTATGAGGGCAAAGGCTTTGTGCTACATCTTCACTGCTATACATTTGACATAGCACAGTGCTTGGCATGTGGTTTACATTCATTCATTAAGCATTTATTGAATAAAGGAGTAAATGATCTCAGAGACTGTGCTCCTTCCACTCTACTATACCATATTCTTTAATAAATAACTACATTTTTATCTTAGAATATCACTTTTAGACAAGACCTCTCTTATTCCATCAAAGGATGGAGTAATTGGCCTCAAGTCCAGACATTCCAAGAAGCCAATTACTATAATTAAAACTTGGGACATCTGACATGCACGCTAATCCAGACAATTCCATGCACTTCTAAGGGAGAATCTCCCTATTGGCATTCCTACCAATGCCAGTCAGTGGTATTTTCAAACATCTACATACATTCCCCTCCCCACTCCAACGTCAAATGAGCCAGAATTTAGAAGCATTTAATATGGTTTTCCTGTAGCTAATTCAGTAGAATACAATCTGAAAATATCTTTAAAAGATGCAGTAGTTTCTACCTTTCTTTTACAACTCAATTTTCACGCCTTTGAGGTTTGCTTTCCATACATTAAGGGAAGTGAACCCATGACGCCTGCTGGCCTAAACCAGTTTAATATAATTTATAACACAAGAACCTTAAATGAAAAGAATCAATGTAAGGCAGCAAACAGCAGGCTCTTTGAATGTGTATAATTAAAAATTCTTGGTATGAATGCAAACTAATACGTTCCTTTCAGAAAGATGTTTGGAGATCACTTAGGGATCTAAAAATAGACCTGCCATTCGATCCTTCATTTCCTCTATTAGGAATATATCCAAAAGACCAAAAATCACATGACAACAAAGATATTTTCACCAGAATGTTTATTGCAGCCCAATTCATAATTTCTAAGTCATGGAAGAAGCCCAAGTGCCCATTGGCCCATGAATGGATTAATAAATTGTGGTACATGTATACCATGGAATATTATGCAGCCTTAAAGAAAGATGGAAACTTTACCTCTTTGATGGAGCTGGAACATATTCTTCTTAGCAAAGTATCTCAAGAATGGAAGAAAAAGTATCCAATGTACTCAGCCCTACTATGAAACTAATTTATAAGCACCCACACTTCCATATGAAAACCATAACCCAACTATAGCCCAAGATGAAGGGGAAAGATGAGAAGAAGGGAAGGGGTGGGGGAGGATAGGTGGAGGGAGGGTAATCGGTGGGACCACGACTATGGTACATGTTACAAGGGTACAATGTTAAATCTACTAAGGGTAGAATATAAATATCTTAACACAATAACTAAGAAAATGCGGTGAAGGCTATGTTAAACAGTTTTATAAAAGTATTTCAATTGTATATAAAACTAGCACATTGTATCCCATAATTGCATTAATGTACACAGCTATGATTTAATAAAAATGAATAAATAATAAATAAAATAAAAATTAGTGGTGTCCCTTGCTTTCTTTTTAATCCAGATAGAAATGCAGTTTAATGACTTAGATTCCTTCCAATCATGACAAAACACATTGCGCATGAATGGTGGAATCGACTGTAATATTGCTGAGGTGCTGGGTGGTATCAGCCAGTTCCCTGATCACACACAAGTGTGTTTATTTCAGAGGGGTAACCAGGGCCCGCTGCCTTCCCTTTCCTGCTTTGCTAATGATATCCATGGGGATTTGACCCTATAAAGATTGTTAACTTTATTTTTGGTTTCCAAATAACACATCGAAAAACTGGCATATTTTTCATCTTTTTCACATAGATGGTTGGAAAGGAATAAATTTTACATCACGATTTGCAGCATTTAAAAAAACAGGAAGGTTGCTTTCATTTCTTAACATATCCACTTGTGGGACTGTTGAGAATATAAGTCATGTCTGAACTACTTTTCATGTAAAAAGATAGAAAATGAGGAGATCAAGAGACAGGTCTGGCCACATGTTCATACAGACTTAAGTAAGAGAAATAATGTGGACAGCCCATATCTCCCTCAAAAAACACACAAAAATAACCCACAACCAACTGCGATTTGTATTTACTTGCTCCAGTTGTCATGAATGTTAGAAGTCTGAGGGAGAAAATTTACAGAGATCAAAGTAGGCTTTAGAGAGTAATGAAAGCCCTACTAAAGAAATAATCAGAAGGTATATAAAAGCTCAAATATTTTCTTAGATAACCAAAAAAGCAGATCTGCAGTTATAGAAAGAAAGCCTATCATGTTAGGCATTTTTCAGGAATTAAAAGCCATCTCTTAATTCTATAGCTGGAGACAGGGAACAGCAGCAGTCATCATCCAAGAGCGATTTGGAATGTGAGAGGCACAGGGATATTTATTCAAAGGAAGCTTGAGCTCACAGTAACTCTATTCTCCTCATTGGTAGGTGACCGCTTGGGACATTGGGATCATTTTCAGTGCCTGACACACAGTAAGCACTCAACAAATACATGTTGAATGAATAAATGGTTTCGTGAGTTCATGCTGGGGATTACAGACAGGAGGTTTGGGGTCTGAGAACTCAGTAAGGCCAATGATCTGAAAAGAAAACAGAAATGCCCCCACTATGCTGTTCAACAGAGCATTTACTAGCTATTTGCTTTAAATTAATTAAAGTTAATTACAACTAAAATTCAGTCCCTTGGTCACACCAACAGCTACTGTACTAGGGCAGATTATAAAGCATTTTTATCATTGAATAAGTTTTACTGTATGGTAATGAAAGAAGCAAATGAGACTCTGTGAATCCAGGGGTAGGAACATGACCTTCACTTGTTGCAAACCAGGCACCCTCCCTGTAGCTATCACTGGGATACCATGTGATAGGGAAGGAAAGGAGACCAAAGAAATAAAAGAAAATCCAGCAGAATCTCTATCTACCAAAGGAGGAAACCTTCCAGACAAAGGGGCCAGAAAAAAAAAAAAAGGTTAACTGACGACAGGTTACTTTTAGCTGACACTGCTGTCACGCAGTTTGATTGGCATTTGTTTCCTGTAGCCTTAGCTATGTGATCCACTGTCAGAAACTTTAAAAGGGTTGGCTGACAATAGGGAACTACAAAGGCAGAACAGCAGAGAGCGCTCATTATCTGGCGTGGATTTATGAACTAATATTAAAATGTACGTGTTTACAGATGCCTCCACTAATAAGGTGACTGTGTAGGAAATTTAAACATATTTATAAAGGAACAGAAACTTTCCAATTCAGAGGACTAGTGACCCTTACATGTCCTTGCTTTGTGGCCACCTGACACAAATGTCTCTTTGCAGGACTGCTATTGGCCCCTGTCCTTAGCAACTCTGAGTTGCAGGAGGCTGAGGTGACACATTGAGCTTAGCTGGTTTCCCAACCCCAGAATCCACCAGGCTTCCCCACAATCAAATCCCTAGATGAGTCAAAAGTGAAAATGTTCTTTGCATATAATCAAAGCACATCTATGAATGGATGTTGCCTTACCTAGACTGTTTCCAAATGGGACTTTTTCTTTCTAATTGTGACAGAAAATGTTTTCCTCTCTTCAAAGTGAACAGGAATAGATGGGCTGACAAATCTTGATCCAAGAAGAACAAGTGTGAACTTGCATACTTGTCTATAAATCCAGTAGGGAAGTAAATCTCTGTCCATCCAGTGGGCATGGAAGTTGATGATAGTATTTCTGCTGTTGTGGCTAACAGTGAGGGGCAGGCTGAGTAAAACTTGTATTTTTAAGCAACTGAGATGTCCACTAGTGGAGAGTTAAGCAGGAACAAGGGGAACAGGATGAGTCAAGCCCATTTCCCACTGATCTCTACCAATACCTAAAAGCATCACCTTCCATGCCCAGAAAGATTCCCAGGACCAAGTGGTACTTTTAAAATGAATCTGATATAATGATATTTTTACTTCACTCAGGATTCTTCAGAAGCACGTGCCACTGAAGAAATATTTGAGAACAGAATATGTGCCAGTTTATGACACAGAAAGTATCTTTGGAATATGTGCTCCTTGTTATTGCTAACAACATAGCTTTGTTGATTAGTATATAGCAGTTATAGGTATTATGACATTTCAACCATATAGCAAACCTATAAATTATTACTGTCTTCTTCATTCTACTGAAGAGGAAACTAATGCTTAGAGAGACAAATATTATTGCCCAAGGTTACAAATGCTGAAAGTTAAAATTGGATCTGTCTGATTTCAGAGTTCATACTCTTAACCAGTATACTTCTGGTAGAAATATTACATAATTTAAATATTGGTACAGAATTATTGATTTCAATTTCATGGTTGCAATAAGTATCTTGTTATACCACTTCTCCTGTGGCTTTTAAAAATAATTTCTGAATACATATGGAGTTTGGCTCTCCTGATCAATTTCTCATTCGGACAGAAAGAGAAGGGAGAGGGATGAAGGTTGAATATTTTTAGCATGCAAATGTAAACAGAGACACCAGAACTGCAAAAGGAGATGTGAAAATGCATATGTGCGTCTGTATGATACATGTGTGTATCATATTTTAGCTGTATTTTCTCTATTTAACGACCTTGAGTAGAGAGTTGATTTGTATAAAAAAGATCTTCTGAACATTTGATGCCTTATTTTAGAAATTTGGGTGAGGTCTAAAAACCCCAACCCTTCTCTTAAAAGGAAGAAATTACTTTCATAGGCTAGCCTTCATTTACTTAAATTGTTACACCTGTAAACTGGATAGAGTTCTGATTCTTAAGCCTATTTATTCCATCCAACCCTCAATCATTCTTGCTTTCTCCCAGTGTCAACAGAACTTCAAGGAGAATTAAAATCAAATTCTTAAGATTAGTTTAGAAAAGTTAGTTATAGGAGAATCATCTTTGATGAATCTAGCCCCAGGACCTAAATTGAGCACATACCTTTTAAACTTGTAGATCAAAAACACAGCCAGGCCGACAAACACCACAGATAAGAGCATGAGCATGGCTGAGCTGCTATGCCCAGCACTGGAGTCCACCAATGGAGCTAGGAGGAAGGAACAGACATACTCACTTGGAAGCTGTTAGCTGGAGGGAGTACCTATCGGAGAAAGGACCACTGGTCTCCATCCTAAGTGCTCTCTGGACAAAGTCGGCCTGGCTCCAGTGATGAGAATGATATCTCTGACCAGAGCTTTTTGGGGAAAGCAAACTCCTCTGTTCTGCCTGAGGAAACTTGTTGTTCTCGGGATAAATTGACCAATGCATTCCCAGATAAGGGGCACAGAAGAAGGGCACAAATGTTCTTGCTCTTCAATAGCCTGGGCGCCTGTCAGTGTGAAATTTTTGATTAAATACTGATGTAATTTTTATTGTCTTTCTCCACAATTGTCTGGTGAAACACCACTGGATGGGCATATTTGGACCTCCATATCTGAAAAGTCTCATGTTGAAAAGAACCAATTGGCAAACAGACTCTCCCAGAGAGCCAGAAATAGATGTTTAGTGAGACATGCCTTTATTATTCCTTTCATAAATATACCAACTAGAGCTTGTTCCTGTTGCTATTTAGACTCCCATATTGCAAGTTGGAAGGGGATTTTAAATGCATATTATCTGGCCTCCTGTCTAAGATTCATGACGTCAAAAAAATAATAGAAATAAAGAAAGCCTGAGGACTACCCAATGTTGTTCCACTATGAACAATAAATAATAAATAAATTATTAAGTAAACAAAGTCTAGACACAAAGAAATTGTTGGTTTTCTTCAAAACCATCTAGGGATTCAATGGCAAGACCACTTATCACATAGTCTTCCGGGCATAAGATGCATCCAGTTTTATATATGTGTGTGTGTGTGTGTGTGCGCGCGCGCGTGCATGCACACACATGACTAATCTTTCTAAACCATCACTACACAAAAGGGCCCTCCTTCAAAGCCACTTTCAGGTGTCTGTGAGAAGTGTTTGGTGATTATCTCCCCCTTTTTCTCTAGGTAAACAGATCATCAGACCCATTTCCCCCAATTCCCAGTGGCACTTACCTAATGTCAACTGTGTGACGTACACAATGACTTGAACCCCTGGCTTCAGCTCAAACTGGATCAAATTTTGGTTTAGAGCATTAAACAGTGTCTCTACAATCTACAAAAAAAAAAAAAAAGACAGAAGAGAGGCAGAGAGAGAAAGGATGTCTGGGAAGACATGACATGGGACGATATTCCCTCATGGGGTAAGTAACCAGGGGAAGGTTAACAGATCAAAAAATGACCATGTTCAATCAGGAAGCAGGATGTTGGGACATCTTTATCAATTCTATCCTCATATTTCTTAGAGTCTTATGGAGCCCAGGGGAACAATGTGGGTTTGGACTGTCCAGGTCCACTCATAATGGGATTTTTTTTTTTCAATTTAACATGGATAGAAAATGTAGTATTCCAAGGATGAGAAAAATGCACATGAGCCTGGCTTTTACACATGTGGGTTGCATAGGGCCAACTGCGGGACTTGAATGTGCGTGAATTTCACTATGTGCAAGGATCCGGGAACCGATCCCCCGCGTCTGGTGGAAGGATGACTGTAGTCTGCATTATTTGCTTACTCTGGAGAGGGAAGGGACATGGAAAGAGATGTGCTGTTAGCCGGAGGGAGTACCCTCTGATCTGATGAATTAAAGCTGCAACAGATATAGGTGTTTTCTTCGATTCCTAGTTCAGTGTTCTTTCATCCATGTCTCTATCACCTAAGACCTGTTATGGGTTCCAGTGAAAGAAAGTCAACCCATCATTAGCTCTTTAATCTGATCGAGTAATTATAGGGGATGGAAGCCCCGCCAGGATTAAAGCAGGCATGTACCCCCAGCCCACTTTTCTACTTTTCCTATCTTAGAGACAATGGGAAGCAAACATCAAAGCAGAAGCTGCCTCCTTTTTATGGGATAATTTTTCCTCTTTACTGTTCCCTGGCAAGTATCAGAACACATAACATCGATTTAATCACTCTGTAATTCCCACATGAAAGCTGAGGCAGACTTAGGCTGTTGTCCCTAACTCTTATCTCACTGTATGCGCCTTAATATCACAGCTGCTATTCATCACCGTAATTACCTATTTATCTAAATGGATGGATATTGTAGCTTCCAAATATAGTTCACACATGCCACTTGCTATTTCAGAATAAAGAGGTCTTGTAAAAGTGATGTATGCATTGAAAAACTGGATTTATTTCTGGCCAACTTCAATATGCAACCCTGCAATGGAGGGGACTGCTTCGTTTTCCAGAGCAACTGCCATTGCCTCTATGCTGCTCGGGGACTGTGGATGGAAATGGGGATGAGGAGGTGGCTGTGTGAGGACCACTGGGACACAGAAATGATCACAGAAATCTGCATATGATTACCTCATACAGAGGCAGATGTTGGATTCATGCTGATTTCCAGCAGCCTCATCCTTACTTATTTCCACTTCTGACTTAGCATCATGAGAAGACACGAGAGGGTGGAGCAGGGTGCAGTCAACACAACCCCAGGAGTGGCAGGGAGTGAGAGGGAAGAACACCAGGCTGGCCGTGTCCTTAACTTGCAGGGAAGTGTGCCCATCACAGCACAGTTCTATGTGCCCAGGTGATAAGAACAGTAAATCACAATCCCTTTTTGAAATGCTGCTTCCTTTGTCAAAGCAAGATTAGGCAAACCATCTCTCTCCAGAGAAATGTGTTCAAAAGTAGTTCATGTTCTCCCCAGAGGCAGAACTTAAATTGGCCAGGAGCTCTAGGGCCAGTGCCCTTTAAAAAGAAGCAGCACATAGCCCCAGAAACCGGTAGAGAAACTCAAATCCCACCCCTTTTCTCTGCTGCCTGCCCCACAAGCCCTAGAGGTCACCAGGTGGTAAACATGAGCCAGGTGTAGGGGTGGTCACCGCTGGCATGGATGGCGTCGGGTGCCTGTCCTTCCTGAGCAGCTAAATGCTCCCATCTATTTACATCTGCATTTATTCTGGAAGGCTGATTGTTCTTCATAACTCTCGGTGTTGGGCAAAGACTTACAGAAGGCAATGGGAAAGAGCAATGGGAAACAGCGCAGTGGGAAGGCAATGGGAAAAAGCCTGGCTCCTTTCTGGCTGGAAATGGCTTTGTCCCCCCTCCGGGTGTAGAGGACAGGCAGGTGTCCCCACCATGTCTGCTTCCACTTACTTGTTCCAGGTCCCCTTCATTGCCTTTCCTCCTCTCTGTCAGATTCTTGGGTGGGAGGATGAAAAGCTCTGCTGAAGTGGGCAGGCCAGGGAACATGGCAATGAGGATCTGTTCTTCTGGGACACTGGTTACCTGCAAAGAGGTTTAGTCAAAGAGTGAGGTGCTGGGAGAGCTGGCCTTTCCCAAAGCTTTTTAAATGCAGCATTTTACTCCAATATACATCCAGGCTTTCTCTCTGTGTTCTCCTAGATCAGCTAGGTAAAGAATTATTAGT
This sequence comes from Nycticebus coucang, assembly GCF_027406575.1. Classification (NCBI taxonomy): domain Eukaryota; kingdom Metazoa; phylum Chordata; class Mammalia; order Primates; family Lorisidae; genus Nycticebus; species Nycticebus coucang. The sequence goes on along the minus strand of NC_069782.1, from coordinate 134,562,134 downwards.
TTCACTAACTCCTCTACTCTGAATTTCTATAAAAAAGAAAAAATATATACATGTATTTTTTTACAGAAATTAAAATGGTATTACAAATGATTTTCAAAGCATTATTTGCTGGGAATATTAGCAAAAGTTCCTCCCATATATTTCATTTTTCTGTACTAAGAGGGCTAGAGCTTATAGCTAAAACACAAACAGACTGGCTGCAAATGAAGAAGAGTCATAAATAAACATGGAAAATGCAAATTTAAAGAAAGCAGAACAGTGAAAACAGCTGTTTTCACTTATTAAACAGGATTTTCTTCTTTCTTTCTTCTTCTTTTTTTTTTAGTTTAATAACTAATATTGGTGAGGCTGCAGTGAAGAAGTCTCCCTCATTTGACACTGGTGACAATAAAAAAATTATACGTATTGCCAATTTGTTTTCCAGAAGACTTACTTTAAGGTCATAAAAATATGAAGTCATACCCTTCATTCCGTAACTGTGACTTGGTGAGTTTGTCCTAAAGACATAATTAAAAATACAGAAAAAGCCATATGCAGGAAAAACTACTCACAACACTATTTATAATAGCAAATAAATGAGAAAATCTCAAGTTTTCCAAAATAAATAAATAAATATTGGTGTAATCACCTGGTAGTGTATTATTCTATCATTAAGATGATAATGACTACTAGGGCAACACAAAAATACTTAGGATAGCTGCCTCCTATTCTATTTCCTTACATTCCTATGGTTACAGCGCCATAAAAATGCGAATGTACAAAAAAGAAAATAATGAAATACTAAAATTTATTACAAGGCTGGGATTATAAGTGAATTTTTCTATTGCTGAAGTGTTTACTAAATGGATTATATTGCTATAGTGATAAAAACTTAGAAGAAAGCTTCTGTATGAAGGAGAATTCTTAAAGAAAATAGGACTCTGAGCTCTCCCCCTGTAAAGAGTATGCTTATTCATTCCTATGTGCATCCTAAAGATCTTGTATCTAGAAAAACACCTCTTATGCCCATCCAAATATATATCATTTGTGATTCAGCTGAGATGCCCACCTTCTCCAGGAAGTCCCCTCTGCCTGCAGTGAACTCCTCCACTTCCGACTCCCACCCCAGGCACCTCCAGATTACCATGCCCCATATGATTCAGAAGCATAGATGATGCCCACTGTGACATACAATTACATCTGCCTGGTACAGTCTTTTCTCTAATAAGTTTTTCCTGTGTCCTTGCTCAGACATTCCTGGGGGTCTCTGTGGCTACTTTACTTTTCCAAAAGATGTGTGATGAATTGTATAGAAACAAATGGGTAAGTATCTCAGGAATGGAAGAAAAAGTATCCAATGTACTCAGCCCTACTATGAAGCTAAATTATAGCTTTCACATGAAGGCGATAACCCAACTATAGCACAAGACTATGGGGAAAGGGCCAAGGAAGGGGAAGGGAGGGGGGAGGTTTTGGTGGAGGAAGGGTAATGGGTGGGGCCACATCTATGGTACAGCTTAGAATGGGTACAGGCAATTGCACTAATGTACACAGCTATGATTTAACAATAAAAAAACAACAAAATGTGTGTATCCTATGACCTAGCAATTTCTATTCCCCAGTTAATAATACTAGGAATAGAGATTTGTCCAATTCATATATTCGTACAATTGCATGAAAATAGGCAAGACATGATTGCAAGAGGGACTTTACCTAACAATTGCAATCAGTGTAACCTGGCTTATTGTACCCTCAATGAGTCCCCAACAATAAAAAAAAGAAAATATGTTTACAAAGTTTTTCTTTACAGCACTTTTCCTTACAGCAAAAAATGATGTTTATTAACTGATTAAATAATGTGTAATAATAAAAAAAAAAAGAAACAAACGGGTTGGGTGTTTCCCATGTTCCCAGCTCTGACTCCTATATAGAACTAGGTTTACACACTGGAGTTAATTCTCAGGGTGGGATGTGAGAAGAGCGAGAGAGCCAGCCTTCAGAAAGATGAGTAGCACCAGTTAGAAGCCTAAAAGGTCCACCCAAGCAAGGCATCCCGTTGGAACCCTGAGATGGTTTGCAACATATCTCAGAGTCCTGCCATGGGACATGACCCTTGAGGAGCTGGCAGTCCCAGTGCTCAAGTCCATGGGGCAGGAGGGCCTTATCCTAACCTTCCAGAGAAAGCAAGTCTAAGGACACCAGACTTAGTGACACAATGCAAAGAATTACCCAATGTAAGGAAGAGGGTCAAGCTATTAGTGACTTTGCTGGTGGGACTTCTTGTCTCAGAAAAGAGGAATTTCAGGTGGTGTCAGTCAGTCAAAGACATTGGAAGGACCCTGGATGAGATTTGAGGCAAACAAATTGATTGGCATGATTCATTATTGTTATTACAATTGCCAAGTTATTTTTTTAAAAGCTGGTAAATTTTTAATAAATGCAACCATGAAAAATATAATTTTGGATGCCTCCCCATCAAAGACATATGTTATGGCCTGAATATTTGTGTGTCCCCACCTCTAGCATCCAAATTCTTATGTTGAGCCGTAATCAACAATATAATGGTATTAGCTTGAAGCCTTTGAGAGGCAATTAGGGTTTTTTTTGTTTGTTTTTGCAGTTTTTGACCGGGGTGGTTTGAACCCACCACCTCTGGCATAGGGGGCCTGCACCCTACTCCTTTGAGCCACAGGTGCTGCCTGAGGCGATTAGGTTTTTAGAGTGGAGTCCGCACAAATTGAATACCTGTCTTTACAAAAGAGAAGTCCCTTGCCCTTTCCACTGTGTGAAGATACAGCAAAAAGCACCATCTATGAACCAGGAAATGGGCCCTCCCCAGACATTGAAACTCTTAGAACCTTGGTCTTAGACTTCCAGGCCTCCAGAATTATAAGAAATGAGTTTCTGTTATTTATAAGTCTCCCATGCATAGGATTTTGCTATAGCAGCCCAAACAGACTAAGATAGCATATTTAGAAACCTCATTTTCATCTCCTTCTATAAACAATCTCTTTGCAAAAGAATGTGAAGTATAGTGATTCTTCTTGACAACTCCCGATAGGAATGCTCTTAAACCATTCCCTGTTACCTAGTCTCCAAGCCCTTCCTGGATCCTCCTCGGGCCTGGGGGAACATCTGCAATCACACCTCCCCAACACCCCCCCAGCAGAAGCCCAACAACCTCCACAGCCGCAGCTCCTCAGACCCTTCCCAATTGTCCCCACCTCTAGCTTTATCTTCAGACTCATCTTCTCAACTCTTCGCCCAATTATTTCTCAGATGCTCCAAACTTATATTAGAAAGGCGGAGCCCTTATTGTTTCCCAAGCACATCTCTCCCACACAGTCCTCATCTTGATTAATGGTGAGGCCTTCTCCTGCCGACTCTGGCCACCAGAAAGCTTCTCCCTCCCTCACATTCACACTACTTGTTATTAGTCACCAAATCTATTGTTCAGCTTCCTAAGTAGTCTTTGACTCTTTCCTCTTCAGGGTCTTATGTTCTCTGGCCTAGATAACTGCAGTGGTCTTTTTCCTGTTCATCTTTTGTGAAATCTCTCCTACATCTGTTCCCTTACTTCTCCAGCCATCTGTCATCTGCATTGCCACTAAAAAGGGTGACAAATATAAATATATTAGCAGAATTTTCTTAAATTAAAGAAAAAGAAAATAATACTTTTCATACTCTGCAGTGCCTATAAGATAGATGCCAAGCTCCTTACAGCTTCTCAGGCCCTTCTCAATCTGACCTAACCACCCTAGGTCAACTTAGCCACAGTGTTCCTTATAACCTAAAGATTGGCAAAGTCAAACTCCTTACCATTTCCCAATATGCTGTACTCTTTCAAGAACCCGCAGCTTTGCTTCTGCTATTCTTTTACCTGAAAGACACCATCCTTTTCCTGTTAACATGTATCCTTTGAAAACACTGTTCCAGTACCCCCTGTAGCACCACTCCAATAGTTGAATATGTATTTGCTGAATGGCAAACCTGCACTTCCCTGAATAGAGCAAATCACACTTCTTTCTTTGCTTCTTAAAGAAGCTGTCCATATCTTTACCTTAGAGCTGGTCACACATTAAACTCACTCCTACATTTGAATTGAGCATGTTTGATTCATCATTATGTTCTAGTGCCTGGCTTTGACAGAATAGTTAACTTTTCTAAGGCAAATCTGACATTAAATTAGCACTAATTTCTGCTGGAATGCTTTGTTTTTTGATCTGTGGCCAGCTGAGTGTCCCCTAGGGCCAATGGTAGCCTCATGAGTCTGAATGTCTGGTTAACATGACCCCTTTGGTCAGGAAAAGCCAGATAAGTACATGATATTATTATACATTCAATGCATGATTTATTAAAACATTAACTGCCATGTGAGTTTTATGTAACTTATGTTAGTTGTGAGCCTGGGGCATCATGAAACATACATACCTCACAGGTCTCTTGACCTATCTTGACTTAATAAATCACTGTGGCCCCAAGGAAAAAAAGAGTATCTTATGAGGGAGTCAATGTGGAAGGGATCAAGCTCCTGTCCCAGAAACATCCAAGATAAACATTTGGCCAATTTCTGTCTTTATTTTTTTTTATTTGTTATTAAATCATAGCTGTGTACATTAACGCAATCATGGGGCACCATATACTGGTTTTATATAACATTTGACATATTTTCATCACACTGGTTAACACAGCCTTGCTGGTATTTTCTTAGTTACTGTGTTAAGACATTTATATTCTACATTTACTAAGTTTCACATGTACCCTTGTAAGATGCACCGTAGGTGTGATCCCAACAATCACCCTCCCTCTGCCCAACCTCCCCCCTCACTCCCCTCCCATTCCCCCTTCCTCATATTCTTGGGTTATAACTGGGTTATAGCTTTCATATGAAAACCATAAATTAGTTTCATAGTAGGGCTGAGCACATTTGATACTTTTTCTTCCATTCTTGAGATACTTTACTAAGAAGAATATGTTCCAGCTCCATCCATGTAAACATGAAAGAGGTAAAGTCTCCGCATGGGTGCAGAAAGGGGAACACTTCTACACTGCTGGTATGAATTCAAATTAATACATTCCTTTTGGAAAGATGTTTGGAGAACACTTAGAGATCTAAAAATAGACCTGCCATTCAATCCTACAATTCCTGTCTATAAACCCTCTCTTCCTCCCTCTCTTCTATCTTCTTCCTCTCCCTCACCCTTTCTTACTCTTTCTTCTCCTCCCTTCCCTCCTTCTTTCCTTAATTCCCTCCATTCTTCTTCTCTCTCTCTCTTTTTATAGAAAAGTAATCTCTAATTGTGGAAAGGTTGAGTTAATCAATGAAAATGTATTCTGGAACACACCATCTGGTTCTTTTCTTTATTCACAAAGACTTACACTAAGATAAAGCCAACTTACTTTAACCAGAGCTCGCTTGATGACATTGCCAATATCTTGCCTCCACTCAGGAATGTCAGGATTATGGTAATCCAGGTTAGGAGAGAATGACAAGAGCTGTGACTGGAAGTATTCTGTGGGTGAGAGAGTATGTAGGTGAGCCCAGGAGGGTGAGAAAGAGAGGGTGTGATGGGTGAGGGGCTCCAAACCACTGTGCTGTGGGAGAAGGGTCTGCTCTTCCATGAGGTTTCAGCTCTGACTCCTTATCCCAGCAAATGGTAGATGTGTGGTCCTACCAGTTTTGTTAGTCACTAAGCTCTCAAGCCTTTCTTCTTGTAAATAATAATATATGAAGTGAAGGAGAAGCAGGAAACCCTAGGTGACTTGTGCTACTTGTTGATCTACATAACTTTGCCCTGTCCTGGGGAATATCTGGAGCAGTCAGTGATTGCCAGAAGGGTGGACAGAGGAAATGGGATGGGCAGGAAGGCACAACACAGGACAATTTTCAGGGCTCACCATGAACTGCGATGTCTTTTGTGTCCTGGATAAGGGCATTCCCAGCAGCCACCTGGACGGTGATGGTGTTGGTTCCCTCAGTGTGGAAAGTGAAGGAAATGCTGCTGTCCAAGGTGATGAGGGGCTGCAAGACAGTCAAGCGACAACACCCATTTAGCCTCTGTGGAGTATCTTCTTTCCTTCCTTTCCTGTAATTCTGAGACTGTCATTCTTACTTGAAAGGAAAAAAAAAAAAAAAAAACTTTGTACACCTTCCTACAACTGATTATTCTCCCAGTATCCAGGAAGAGTATAGTCGTATCTCAGAATCCATGGGGGTTAGTGTGCAAGAGACCTGCAGATACCCAAAATCTGCCCATACAACATGTCTCCAGTAGTTCCTCCACATCTGCAGATTTTGAATCCTGCAAATACTATATTTTGATCATCATTTGCTTGCAGATGTGGTAACTGTGGACATGGAAGGCTGATTATAGTTATTGAAAAAACATCCATGTATAAGCGGACCTGAACACACGGTCCAGACTCAGGCTGTGCAAGGGTCAACTGTAATTATATATTTTCCCCCTTTGGAAAAAAGGATATTAATAAAATCATATGCTTATTGGAGAGAAGAGAATGGATATCCTGAAATGGAATATTTAGTGGTGATCTGAGTGAGTTTCCTTGCCAGGTTTCTGCTATTTCAAAGGTAGATGTAGCAGTAAGAGGTTGATCTAAAGCAGCTGATAGACATCACAAATAAAGATGTGTCACAAGCACAGATGAGAAGACCCCCCTCTCCTCTCTCTGTGTGTCAGGAAACAACAGGATAGACAGTAGTAATGCAGCCAGTTGGGGGATGCAGAGCTGCCATTTAAGGGGATGTGGGAGGTTGTGGGTCAGCACCCCCATGCATGGCTTAGATGAATGCACACAGAGCCTCTGCAGAGGTGCCAAGATTCAGCATCCCCGCTGCAAGATGGAAATTCCTTTCTCCATTTTCAGCAGAGTCTCAGAAACAATAATTTAATTTCTTCTGCTTTAAAATTCTATAACTCTATTTTATGATCAGGCTGATGGCTGGAACTGGACAGGATTAGAGATATTGCCCTCAGTTTCTGATATTCTTCCTTTTCTGTTTGCTAAATGAAAGAAGAAAGGGAGAATGGAAAGAGATACACGACTTCCTTTAACTAAGGGCAAACCCCAGAGGTCAGGCATTCTTCCCCACACAGAGGCCTGGGTGATGTCACACATAAGCATGAGGACTTCTGAATTAAATAACGATGAGGTGCAAGAAGGCTCTGTCAAGCACATAAAACCCAATGGGTCAGCAGTGGCTGATCAGAATAATCCTGTTTTGAGAAAGAAGCTGAAGTCAAGCTGGACTCAGCAGAGCAATGTTGGTACCACCATGGAATGGAGTTAAGGAGAAAAACTCTGTCACAGAGTCGCTACACTTAGTGTAACCAAAATGGTGACTTGAAACTCTGGCTTTGATCATTATTTTAATGAATGACCCTGGGCAAAGTGTGTTCTCATTCTAGGTCTTAATTCTTTATCTGTTAAATGAAGGGTTTGCCTCAGAAGATCTGTGAAGACTCGTGAAGCAATGAGAATTAGGAGGGTTGACAAATGGCTTCCGATAAAACTTCCGTGTCCTGGTGTTCAGCCCATCAGGCCTTGTCCCTCAGAAAACCCTCAATTGCTTCATTACCTTAGTCACATTCTTCAGAAACAAAATGAGATGCGTTTACACACTCAATAAAATGACTAATTTTTAAAAAATGATAACACCAGATAATCTTAAAGATGCAGAGAAACTAGAATTCTCATATGATATTGATGGGAACATTTAAGGCTATGACCACTTAGGAAAAAGTTTGATTTTACACAAAACTCCAAAAACTTTTTCCTAAGTGGTTGTACCTGCAATCCTGCTAATTTAGTTAGGAGGAAAGAAAACACATGTCCTAAAGCAAAACAAACAAAAAACCCACTTATAGTAGCTTATCCATAACAGCTTAAAACTAGAAACATCCCAGGAATTCATCATTTATCAGTAGGAAAATAAGCTATAGAACATTCAAACGGCGAATATAAAAGAACAAACAGGGGTGGAGATTGGAAGGGAAGGAGGGAACTCTCTGGAATGGTGGTAATACTACATATTTTGATAGGAGTTTGGATTACACAGGTGAATGTCTTTGTCAAAACTCAGTAAGTGCACATGGCAAATTTGTGCATTTTAATACATTTTCTACTCTCCCGGTTATAAGAAGTGTAAAGAAATATTAAACTACATAGTTAATGATTTGCAAGCTGAACCATTCAGGATGAAGTGTGTTGGTATCTTAAATTTGCTTTTAAATGAATCAAAAAATCAAGATAGAGTGATGGCAGAACACAGAGATAGATAAACATACCATGGTACATATAATGGTAGACTGGAGGTAATAGGTATATGAATGGTCACTACATAATTGCTTCTACTTTTTGAAATTTTTCATAATGAAACATTAGGGTAAAAGTTTAGAAACAAGACGAAGTAATCAATGTGCTTTTATTTTCCCAACTCGGTGAGTTACTCTCTCTGACCATGACTGTGCTGTAACACCTTTCCAGTCTGGTTTGCTGCCCTCAGCCATCTCTCATCTTTCCCTGCTTTTCCCCATTAGGTATTTTTCTCCCTTAATAGTTTTCTCTTCAGGGAGTTTTCACTACTTCCACATCATCTTTTTCAGCTCTCAGCAGTATACCCAGTCCTCTCTCCTTGATCTGTACATTCTTCTTAAGACTCAGGTGGTTGCTACTACCCTGAGCAATGGCACGTCTTCTGGGAGGAAGGGAGTCCTCCAACCCCAGCTGATTAGATCTTGTCTCCATCTGGCTGCTTCTCTAGGAGATCCAGGGGCACGGCAAGGGGTTAGGGCTGCAGGGCAGAGGGAATGCCATCTGAAGGCAGAGAGTGCGTGCTCTCCTGCCAGCTAGGCAGGGCACCAAGCCACAGCAAACAAACTGTGCTGAATGGGAACACTTGCTCCCTGGGTGGCAAACCACAGATTCCCATGCTAGGAAATGGCAGGAGCTAATTTTGTTTTCCAAATTGCTTTTGTTTTCCATCAGCTGTTATGGCACCGTGGCTGATTTCACCTTCCTTGCAAGCTGGAACACATAACAGGATTCTTGACTTCTTCATCAGCCACGGATATCTGGTGCCCAACGCTAAATTAAATCAAGTATTTTAAGGTTCATTTACTCAAATATATTAGGCAAGCAGACGCATTTATTAAGCCAGACCTCTTTTAATCCCAGCAAATTGGCCTTTCAAAGCCCCACAGATCCAACAGGCAGCTGATTGACTTACTGGTCTCTGTGCGGAGCCAGCCCACAGCGAGGCCCCTTAGCCTAATACCTCATGTCCTGCCTAGGCCGCAAGCTACATCCCTCCCCATGGAGAATCCTTCATGTGCGACAGGTCACATATTATCCACTGAGCCCAGCGAGAAATTGACAAAGCTCTGAGTGACTATTTAGTTATGAGATTTCCACTTGACTAATGGAACAGGGAGCTGCAGGGAAACTTGGGATGCAGCCTACACCGGTTTCCCAGACACAGTGAGTCAAGTTAATATCGGATATTATAAGTCTCTGCAATATAAAATGCACACTGTGAGATAAAAGCTGTTATTCCCACGTTGGACAAACTGTGCAATCACAATGTTTGCATCGCCTAAAACCTTCATGAGATTATATAGCAACATATGAAAAGGGCTTATCATATGAAATGGGCAGGTTGAACACATAATTGTGCATATACAATGTTTAGAATTATGTAAAAAGTCTTAAATACACACAAAGACAAGAAAGAAATAAAGCAAAATAGTAACCACAGCTGTGTTATGACTATGGGGTTAATGTAAAAATTCACAGGTTACTTTTTCTCCAACACACACACACACTTTTTCTTTCTCTCTTAGAAAACATGTAACTGCCTGAAGTATCACTGTCCATGAATCTGATTCTATCTTCTATCACCCTATCCTAAACAAGGGTTTCTAGGACAAAATTAAAAAAAAAAAGCAAACAAAAACACTCCTGTTTATGTCATTCTGTCACCTGTCATCTACCTCTCCATCTTTCAGGTTTTTTTCTCCAGCTTCTGCCCAAATTAATTCTCTAACTCTATTTTGGCTCAGTTAGACTATACAGAACACAACCATTCCTATAAAGACTTACCTTTACACCCAAATTCCTTTCTCTCTTCTCCACCTCAATTCCACTGTTCTTTCAATGCCATTGCAGGATGGACTCTATATGCTATGCACTCCATGTCAGATAAAGCCCACCTTTGTCACCCCACCTCCATCACCCCCCCAGGATGCCTCATGTGACAAAAATGCTACATTCCTATAGCTTACCTTCTTGTTCCCTTTTCTTGGATGTTAGCCTCATATTCTCAAGTAGCTCATGATGTAATTTCACAGCTCCATGGTAGGTCTACAGGCCTATGCACCTACAGTGGGATCTCAGGGATTCTTGCTCACTTCTACCTATTTATATACCATAGTGGCTCACTAATCATTGCAGTGATGTCCATCTTGCCTTCTCATCTGAATGCAATCTCAGGTAGAGACAATATTGTATGTACTTTTCTACCCCCTAATGTCACCAATCAAAGGTCTGGTTATAAAGAGGATGGGTCAATTGATTCTTCTAAATAGATTGATTTAATTCAACTGTATAAGGGAACCTATCCACTTCACCTAGTTATGCAAATACATACAAATATCCATAGCACTACCCTCCAAAGTTATAGGACTAGGTGTTTTCTCTGTCAAATGGGATGATTTCTCATTCATCAGTGATGTTCTGATGATTAAATAAAATACACTGGTATGAAGAGCCCAGTACACAGTACTCCAAATAAACACTAAGAATTAGTATTAGCGCTTTTATAGGTCAGTTTGTTAATCACTGGGAAATAAATAGCTCCAAATCGCAGTAGTCACTATGACAGTCCAAGACATTAATTCATATGCCACCCAAATATGGTGCTTATTATTGTGCACTGTGGTCACCTTGATGTGTTTCTGGCCCAGAAAATGTATCTCTTTCAAATTGACTGAATAATCATCTTTAGAGACTAGAATGTAATCTGTGGAACCAAGTTAGATTTGTCATCTAGATGCAGATGTTATTAATGCAAATTATGAACACAATAGTGACTAATATTTCCAAGTGCTATGCTCTAAATTCTTCATATACCTTTTTTGACTTGTCACAGCAATACTTGATCATAGTTATTGCTATTATACTGAGACATTACAATCAATTAAACTGAAACTCAAAGATATTAAATGGTTTGACTAAAGCTACACAGCAGAGAACAATCTGTCTGGACTCCAACCTAGATTTGTCTTCTTCTGAAACCACTCTACTTCTATTGCTTCTTGTGTATTATCATTGCCTTCGTTCTTTAACAGCAAAAACAAACTAGTAAAAAGACCATGGAGATCCGGCTGGGTATTTGTACAACATTTCATGCTCAAGCTTATATATAAAAAATTTCTAACAAAATGAATACCTCTGGTCATCAATTTAGAAAACAAAACTATAATGCTAGTAAGTAATTTAAAAATCATCCTATCATAATATGGCATAAGATAGATTAGAGAGGTATGTATGTAGGTAGGTAGGTAGGTAGATGGATGACAGATAGAAATAGAGAGATGGAAAGCTCTATGGTAGATTTCTAATAATAACTCAGTGATAGTCATATATTAGATGTTAGCATCCTCGCTTTAAAGAAAAAGACACTGAGACTTAAATTATTTGCCCAAGCTAACACAGAAATTAAAGGAAATAGAAATTAGAACCCTGATATCTTTGCCCATTTCCTTCTTTTGCTTTTAATCAAATATTTATTAGATACTACATACCATTTCAGGTCTTGGACAGAGCACCCAAGGGGGAAAAAACAGTGCTGTAGTGAAACACTGTGTCTTGAGGCTGATAAGATACTTGAAGGCTGATAAGAAAATTGCTTTGTTGAATGGCCAAGATTGCCCTCCTTGCACAAAGAAGTTTCTCTGTAAAGAGCACCAGGTAAATCAACCCTAACAAGAAAAAATTCCTCGACTTGACAGTTAAACTCTCACATTCTCAGAGGTGAAATGAACATAAAATCCTATTTTTTTTAAATTTCCCCCAAATGATTTTCTTTATCCCCCCCACTTCACTATGCACATCTGTTGGTCTTTGACACAAGGTTTTAGGGTCTGTAACCTCCAGAAGATAAATACCACCAGAGGTGCAACTAAAGCATCTCGGTCTGGAGAACAGTGCCCAGTAGATGGAAGTTAGGAGACCCAAGTTTGAGGTCTGGCTCTGCAATTTACCACATATTTGAACTTGAGATGCTCATCTCACATGGTGCACTTAACTTTTCTAATTTACCATATCAGGGTTTTATTCAATAATCTGCCTATCCATTGTTTTAGTGAAAAACAATCCCAGAAATACCAAAGTATTCGTTGCCTATAATAAGAAATTAATTTAAAAACATGAGGTACAAATAATGCAAACAGAAAGTGTGCCTTGGTCCAGTAATCTTGCTCTATTTTTTACCAAGCTATCCTAAATATCGGTTTCAATGACATAATAAAAAAATCCAGGTGTTGAATACATAGTGTGAACCAAGTAAATCTGTGTTATCTTAGTTTTCACAACCATAAAATTGATATAGGCGTTACTCTGTCCAGTTTAAACTAAATGAATACATTTTAGGTAAAAAATCTTCAGCAAGATCACACAGCCAAGACATAGCAATGCTGGAAACCTAACTCATTAATCTCTAAACTCAAGGTCTGTGTTCTCTCTGCCTCTTTAAGAAAGATCAGGGATAAGTCATTGCCCACGTATATTATGCAGGTGGAAGGAAGGATAGGGGTGAAGTTTTCTTTTGTCATTACTAGAAAAACTGTGTATTTATCGTCTCTCTTTAGAAATCCAGCACTTCCATGTCTGTTGTGATATGTTCCTTAAATTATTATTACTATTTTAAACATAAAGCTCTCTCCGAGATGAGCAATACCAATCACATGAATTTAAGAAAAACTCCCATATGAGAGTTTAAAACTCCAGGGAGATTGAGTCATAGGATCCCCCATAACTGTGAATTTATCACAGCAGGTAACCAGGTTCTCCCAATAAATTTGAAAAAAACAAACAAACAAAAAAAAAAACTGCCCTCATGCTTCTGTCACAGAGAAAGGAAAAAGAACAATTTTGAATTACATCAAAGCATTCTGTTCTTTTTAACAAGGTCTGCCCTTACAAGAACCTAATAAATCAGAGACTAAGCTGCTAGCATTTTATCATAGCCCAGCTGTTCTAGGGGAAGGAAGATATCCAACTTTAGTCTGTTCTACCTTTCTATGGGGGAGAACATAAATACCCAACTCCAGCCCACTCTAGTCATCCTATCCCAGCTGGGGTAAGGTGGGATAAGCAGAAACACCTGTGAAGTACACAGTCCAGAGGCATAGGTTCACAAAAAGCCTGATATCTAATCATAGGTTTATAGAAAGATTCCCTTGCCCCCATGTTTTATTGTCACATTACTAAAGGCCTATATACAGCCATTGCTTTTACCAGTACATCGTCTAGCTACCAAGACATTATGATACACAAAAGGGCAAAAAACAGTTTAAACAGACATAATTAGTATAACAAAAGATCTAGGGCGGCGCCTGTGGCTCGAAAGAGTAGGGCACCGGCCCCATACGCTGGTCGGTTCAAACCCAGCCAAAAAAACTGCAAAAAAAAAAAAAAAAATCTAGTGGATAAAGTAGACAGCATGCAAAAACAGATGGGCAATGTAAATTGACAGATGAAAATCCTAAGAAAAAAACTAAAAATAAATGCAAAAGTTCGAAAACATTAAGCCTGAAAGCTTGAAAAACTGCCTTTGATGGGCTTATTAATAGTTTGCATATAGAGAAGGAAAACATCTCTGAGCTTGATGTTATCTCAACAGAAACCCCAAACTGAAAAGCAAAGAGAACAAAGAGTAAAAAACAAAAACACAACAAAATACCCAAGAATGTAGGACAACTACACAAAGTGTACATACATGTGATGTCAATACCAGAAGGAGAATAAAGAGAAAAAGAGAGAAATGAACAGAAGAAATATCTAAAATGATAACAACCGAGGATCTCAACAAAATAATGTCAGACACTGAAAGCAAACACAGGAAAATCAAAGAACATTGAACACAATAAATGCAGAAAAGTCCAAATCTACACATATCATTTTCAAACTATAGGAAATCAAAGAACATTGAACACAATGCAGAAAAGTCTAAATCTACACATATCATTTCAAACTATAGGAAATTGAAGATTAAGAAAATATCACCAAAGAATACAGAGGAAACAAACACCTTATTTGTAAAGAATAAAGGATAAGAATATTATCCAACTTCTTCTCAGAAGCCAAGTGAACAAGAAGAAAGAAAAGGGATATATTTAAAGTGTTGATAGAATAAAAACATCATGAATCTAGAATTCTGTACCCTGAAACATTATCCTTCAAAATGGAAGAAAAAATAAAGACTTTTTCAGATAAATAAAAATTGAAGGAATATGTTTCCAATAGATCTGCCTTGTAAGAATTGTTAAAAGAAGTGCTTCAGAGAGAAGGAAAATATTATAGGTCAGAAGCTCTGAGCCACATAAAGAAGAAAGAAGTGGAGGTAAAATTAAGAAAAGATTATTTCTTATTCTTATTTGACCTGACAGGTAACAGTCTACCTAAGATAATAATGCCAACAATGTATTGGATTATATATAGTTGTGTATATACCTTAAGTATGCTTATATATAAATACAATGAGTCACAGTAGTGATACAAGAGGCAGAAGGGAGAAATAATAATTGTGTTGATATTAAAAGCCACTTGAACTACCCTTGAAGTAGTACAGTGTTATTTAAAATGGGATTGGAGTAGTTGTAAATGTATATAGCAAATTCTAGGGCAACCATCAAAATTTTTTTAAATGTATAAATTATGTGCTTAAAAAGGAGAGAAAATCAGTAAGGACACAGTTGAGTTCAACAACACTATCAATCAACTGGATATAATTAACATCTATAGGTTACTTCATCCAACAACAGCAGAATACACATTCTTCTAAAGCCCACATGGAACATTCACCAAGATAGATGACCACATTCTAGGCCATAAAACATACTTTAACAAGTTTAAAAAAATAGAATTCATAAAATGTCTGCTTTTAGACCACAATGGAATTAAACTATAAATCATCAACAGAAAGACAACTAGAAAACCCCAAATGGATGGAGATTAAACAACACACTTCTAAATAGCACATTGGTCCAAGAAATCCCAAGAGAAATTAAAAAGTACTTTGAATTAAATAAAAGTGAAAATACAACTTATCAAAATTCATGGGGTATGTGAAAAGCTGTATGCAGAGGGAAATTTAGATCCTTGGGTGCAAATATTAGAAAATAAGAAAGATCTAAAATCAGTCATATAAGCTTCCATTTAGGAAATGAGAAAAAAGTAAATCCACAGGAAGAAGAAGAAAAGAAATAATAAATATTAGGACAGAAATTAATGAAATTGAAAGCAGGAAATCGATAAAAAAAATCACTAAAACCAAAATCTGGTATGTTGAAAAGATGTATGAAATTGATAAGCCTGTAACCAGGTTAACTAAGAGAAAAGAGACACAAATTACTAATATTAGAAATGAAAAAAGTAACATCAGTACAGATCCCATGGATATTAAAAGGATAATAAAGGAATATGATGACAATTCTATACCCGTAAGTTGTTAACCTAGATTAAATGGATCGGCTTCTTGAAAGACACAATATGACAAAACTCACACAAGGTAACAAAGAAAATCTAAACAGGCCTATATACTAAAACAACTGAATGAGTAATTAATAATCCTTCAAAACAGAAAACTCTAGGCCAAACAGTTGTATTGATGAATTCTAAATATTTAATAGAGAAATTATGGCAATTTTCCACATCATTGCACAAGAGAGAGAAGAGGAGGGAATACTTCCTAACTCATTTCATGAGGCCAGTTTCACCCTAATACCCAAATCAGATAAAGACGTTACAAGAAAAGTAAACTAATTATCAATAACTCTCATTAACAAAACTTTACAGCCTCAACAGAATATTAGTAAACTGAATCCAAATAGCCAAGTATAAAAAAAATTATACATCATGAACCATATCAAAATTTATCCCAGTATGCCAGGCTGATCCAATATTTAAAAATCAATTAATATTATTCATCACATCAGCACTCAAAAGAAGAAAAAACATGATCATATAGACAAAGGAAGAAAAAGTCTTCAACAAAATTCAATACCTATTTATAATAAAAACTCTAAGTCAACTAAAAATAGAGGGAATTTCCTCATATTGGTTAAAAAATAAAACTACAAAACTACAAAAGGCCTATAGCTAATATCATACTTAATCATATGAAATTAGAAGCTTTCCCACTAGATCAGGATAGGATGGATGTACAAGGAAAGGATGTCCACTCTCACCACTCTTTTTCAGTGCTATACTGAAAGTCCTAGTTAAGGCAATGAGACAAAAAAATAAATAAAAATTATACTTATTGGAAAAGAAGAAATAAAACTGTATTTGTTCACAAATGATATAACTGTCTATGTAGAAAATACAAAATGAACAACAACAACAAAATCTCTGGAACTAATACATGACTATAGCAATGTTGCAGGTGCAAGGTTAATACACAAAAGTTGATAACTTTTCTATACACTAGTAATGAACAAGTGGAATTTGAATCAAAAACACAATAATATTTTTATTAGCACTGCCAAAAACGAAGTACTTAGGTATAACTCTAACAAAATATGTACATAATCTATATAAGAAATACTACAAAACTGTTGAAAGAAATCAGATAATGACTAAGTAAATGGAGAGAGATTCCATGTCCATGAATAGGAAAACTAAATATTGCACAGAGGTCAGTTCTTACCTATTTGATCTATAGAATCAATGCAATCCCAATCAAGATCTTAGCAAGTTATTTTGGAGATGTTGACAGCTTGATTCTAAAATTTATATAGAGAGGCAAAATACTCAGAATGGTCAACACGATATTGAGGAACAAAGTTGAAAGACTGACCCTACCCAACTTTAAGACCTATTATAAATGCATAGGGATCTTGTTTAAAATACTCCAATACTACATGGTATTGGTGAGAGAACAGGCAAGTAGATAATGGAGAGCCCAGAAATAGGCTAACATACACAAATGTAGTCAACTGAATTTTGACAAAGGAAAAAAAGCAGTATAATAAAGCAAAGATAGTATTTATTTTCAACAAATGCTGTTGGAACAACCAGACATCCACATAAAAAAAAAAATGGATCTAGGCACAGACCTTATATTTTTTAAAAATGTGATCTCAAAATGGATCATAACCTATATATAAAACCCAACACTATAAAACTCCTAAAAAATAACATGGTAGAAATCCTTGATGACATGGGGTATGGCGATGACATTTCAGATACAACACCAAAGGTACGATCCATGAAAAAAACTTAGCCAGGCTTGGTGGCATGTGCTTGTAGTCCCAGCTACCTGGGAAGCTGAAGCAGGAGGATGGCTTGAGTCCAGGAGTTTGGGGTTGCAGTGAGATATGGTGATGCCACTGCACTCTAGCCAGGCAACAGAGCAAGACTCTGTCAAACGAAAGAGAAGAAACAAAGAAAAAGAGATAGAGAGAAGGAAGGAAGGAAAGAAGGATGGGAGAGAGGAGAGGGAAAGAAGGAAAAAAAGAAAGAGGGACAAGGAAGGAAGGAAATGAGTGAATGAATCTGTAAGCTGGACTTCATTAATATTAAGTCTTCTGCTCTAAAAAAGACACTGTTAATCCATTCGTGGATCGATGGGCACTTGGGCTTTTTCCATGACTTAGCTATTATGAATTGGGCTGCAATAAACATTCTGGTACAAATATCTTTGTTATGTTGTGATTTTTGGTCTTCTGGGTATATGCCCAGCAGAGGAATTACAGGATTGAATGGCAGATCTATTTTTAGATCTCTGAGTGTTCTCCATGTATCTTTCCAAAAGGAATGTATTAATTTGCATTCCCACCAGCAAGTGCAGAAGTGTTCCCTTTTCTCCGCAACCACGCCAACATCTCTGGTCTGAGATTTTGTGATATAGGCTAGTCTCATTGGAGTTAGATGATATCTCAAGGTAGTTTTGATTTGCATTTCTCTGATGATTAAAGATGATGAGCATTTGGTATATGTATACCATGGAATACTATGCAGCCTTAAAGAAAGATGGAGACTTTACCTCTTTCATGTTTACATGGATGGAGCTGGAACATATTCTTCTTAGTAAAGTATCTCAAGAATGGAAGAAAAAGTACCCAATGTACTCAGCCCTACTATGAAACTAATTTGGGGCTCTCACATGAAAGCTATAACCCAGTTACAACTTAACAATAGGGGGAAGTGGGAAAGGGGGGGGTGGGTAGAGGGAGGGGGATTGGTGGGATCACACCTGTGGTGCATCTTACAGGGGTATTTGCGAAACTTGGTAGATGTAGAATGTAAAGGTTTGGCACAGTAACTGAGATAACGCCGGAAAGGCTATGTTAACCACTGTGATAAAAATGTGTCAAATGGTCTATGAAGCGAGTGTATGATGCCCCATGATCATATCAATGTATACAGTTATGATTTAATAAAAAAAAAAGACACTGTTAAAAATGAAAAGACAAGCATAAGCCACAGACTTTAAGAAAATATTTGTAGAAGGCATATCTGATAAAGGATTATTATATATATAATTATATATTACTACAAACTCAACAATAAGTAGAGGTGCAACCTAATTTAAAAACAGGCAAACAACCTTAATAGATAACACATCAAACATGATAAACAGTTGGCAAATAAATACATGAAAACATATGCCATATGTCATCAGGGAAAAGCAAATTTAAACAACAATGAGACACCACTACACACCTATTAAAGTGACCAAAATCCAGAACATAACACTATCAAATGCTGGCAAGGATGTGCAACAAGAAGAACTCTCATTCATTGCTTGTGCAAATGGAAGATGGTTTAACCAGTTTGGAAGAGAGCTTGGTGGTTTCTTTCAAAACCAAACATACTATTCCATGGTGTACATATACAACAATTTATTAATCCATTCGTGGATCGATGGGCACTTGGGCTTCTTCCATGACTTAGCAATTATGAATTGGGCTGCAATAAACATTCTGGTACAAATATCTTTGTTATGATGTGATTTTTGGTCTTCTGGGTCTTAAAGAAAGATGGATACTTTACCTCTTTCATGTTTACATGGATGGAGCTGGAACATATTCTTCTTAGTAAAGTATCTCAAGAATGGAAGAAAAAGTACCCAATGTACTTAGCCCTACTATGAAACTAATTTAGGGTTTTCACATGAAAGCTATAACCCAGTTACAACCTAAGAATAGGGGGAAGGGGGAAAAGGAGGGGGGAGGTGGGTAGAGGGAAAGGGATTGGTGGGATTACACCAGTGGTGCATCTTACAAGGGTATATGTGAAACTTGGTAAACAGTCTGTGAAGCTAGTGAATGATGCCCCATGATTATATCAATGTACACAGCTATGATTTAATAAAAAAAAAAGAAAAAAATAGATGATTTTAAATAAATAAATGCAGATCATTTTGGTCAGCATAAAAAAAAAAACATACTGTTACCATAAGATGCAGCAATTATGCCTTTGGATTTTATCCATAGTAATTGGAAACTTACCCCTGCATAAAAACCTACACATGGACATTAACAGCAAATGTATTGATTTTTGCCAAAATTTCAATGGGTAAATGGATAAACTATTATACCCAGACAATAGGACATTATTCATGACTGAAGAGATGATATTCACCATTATCAAGCCATGAAAAGGCATGAAGGACACTTTATGCATATTACTAATGAAAAGAGCCATTCTGAAAATGCTATGCACTGTATGATGCCAACTTAATGATATTCTGGAAAAGACAAAACTATGAAGACAGTGAAAATATCAGTAGCTGCCAGTAGCTGGGGAGGGAGAGGAATGAATAGGTGGAGCACAGAGGGTTTGTAGGGCAATGAGACTATTCTCTTGGATACCATAATGGCAGGTCCACATCACCATACATTTTCCCAGAACTTATAGAATGTACAATACCAAGAATGAACCCTAACGTAAACTACAAACTCTGAGTGATAATGATGTGTCCAGGTAGGTTCATCTCTTACAACAAATATACTACTCTAAGCAGATGTAGATACTGGGGGAAACTGTGTACATGTGGAGGCCAGGGATGTATCAATTGTGATGTGAACCCACAACTGCTCTAAAAAATGGCTTCAGGAAAAAACAATGGTAATGGAGAAGAACATTAAGAACATTAAACAGAGGGACTCTCAGCTTATTGATTTTACAATTGTGGGGTTACTCTTCATACAGGCAGTGCCATCATCAGTCGCTGGGAGTAGGAAGAGTGCCAAGAGCACAGAGTGTGCCCCTTTACTTCCTTTCTTTAAGGTGTGGCAACCTGTACCTTGCTCAAGAAGAATGCTAACGTTTGTAGAACATCCAGTAGGTATTTACTGATAAGCATTCTTTACACGTGTTGGCTCATTTAACTTTTACGATGTCTGTTAAATGTAAGCATAGATATCTAAATGTTTAGTAAACTAGTATAGTAATCTAGTTCAGATTTAACATATGGGGATCACTTAATCTCACAGATGATAAGTATTTCCTTGATATTATATAACCAGTAAATGGAAAAGGCCAAGGTTAAAACAAAATGGAGCAAATTAAATGATAGAAATATTGATTAGAGAAACAAGAACATGCAGGTTTGTATAGTTTCTCAAAATACTCTTTCTTCCTTGGGATTATTTGAACTTTCTCTATTAAAGTAATGACCTTGATGTGGGGAGGTGTGTTTTATTCAACTCGGTGGGTTCATAACTTTATTAAGCATCTCCTATTGCCTATATCCCCAGTGCCACAATAGCCACAGAGAGTCTGGAGCACAGGATCATTCAGTATAGATCTAATTTGAAAGGGCCAAACCTTGGTGCTATTGCCAAACCACCAGAAATAGGTAAGGGTTCCCAGCTGGCTGGGCCACACAACCGCACTGATGTTGACCTCCTTATTTCTTATGGCGACAAATGGAACTCGGAGATGAACGTGCTCCACGGGACCTAAGGGAATAGGAAAACCAATGTCAGCATTTATATTCCTGAATAAATAGTCAAACTTTATCACATCCTTATATTTCTTTATCTGAATCCTTATTACTATCCCCTGTAATAAATGGAGGATCACAGCCTGATAGATAGTAGGAGACACGTGTGTGCTTGAAATTAAGCACTGAGCACTAGGTGTAAATGAAGCACGGGAACTCAAATCAGGTTTCAGACTTTTTGAGTGACATCAGTGAACTTAATTGACATCTGAGAAGCCTAACCAGTAACGCTTACAAATCTCCAACCCAAGGACAAAGCTAGTTTGCTAGACATTTAGCCAGTAAATGGGAAGACAAACAGCAGTCTGTTTTGTTTTTGATGATTAGCTTGCATTGTGATTTGGGGTCAGCACATTGTGTGGAGGGCTCTTCCATTATCTTCAGCTGTTAATTGGTTTCCATCCCCTTCAACAATTGTCCATTGTGCCTCCTCACAGCAGTACACGTAGGTATCAGTCGGAAGCTGGCAAGGCTGTTTCACAAAGAGGGAAAAGCATGTCTCCCTGAATGGAAGGAGAAACAAATGCCAGGCTCCCAAATAATAGCAGAGGTGCTTGCAAAAAGCTGACCAAACCTCTCTTTTTTAATCTCAGAAAACTGGTGTAAGCAGCATCATGTTCTAAACTAGCAAGTAGAAGAATGTCCATGAACACGCCCTAGGCACAATAAGTGAGGGTTCTGATGTAATGCATTTCCAAAGTAAAACAAGATAAGGAAAATTCTGATGAAAAAGTGTTAAAGCATCATTCAGTGTCACACTAGGGTGGGGAGAATTTTCTTTTATGGGATCCTCTCCCCCACCCCACCCCTTCCCTTTTACTCCCTTCTTGCCTTCCCTTCCTTTTTCTCTTCCTTCCTTCACCTTTTTAATCCTTCTTACATAACCAAATGCAGCTAAAATGTTGTAATTAATCTCTCCACGCTATGTTAGAGCACATTTGTCTGCTTTCCTCCATTATGGACAGATGAGTACAAATAACTAAAGAGACCTCTACGTGAAGATGTTAAGCCACAGTGTGGCAAGGACATCTCTTTACCCGGAAGCCTTGAATGCTGCTCATAGGTGGGACATTTTTCAGGTCATCTGGCCTTCATTATTTGCATCCCTGGTAATTTTGGGCATAGCTCAGTTTAAAGGGAAGAAAACAGATGGATGGTTCTCATTTTAAATCTGGCACAAACTTATCTATATGATCTTTTTCTCTATAGGATCTCGAAAAAGTTGCCCCTAGGATCTCCATACATAAGGAAAATGGGAAATTGTAGCTAAAAAAACATGAATATGAACGTTCATATGAATATTTTACAAAGAGATTGCCAACACACAGAGAATATTTTGTGATTTCCCATTTTCATGATGTATGGTGACTTTGGGGCTGACTTTTAGGGGACCTCATAGAGGAAAAGATCATATCGGTAAATTTGTGCCGGAGTTGAAATGAGAAACATCATGTGTTGTCTTCCCTTTAAACTGTAAACTGAGCTATCTCAGTTTTACAGGGTCTTGTTTGTACACAGACTATTAATTACCCTGTCTTAAAAATATGGGAGAACACTTGCCCTGCCTTCCTTATATGGTGTTTATTGTTTTCACAAGCATGGTATAACTAATTATTGGTTGGCATTATTTCTGCCCACCCCCTTCCCATTGCTATTTCTATCACTGGGTAAAAGCCTCTCTGAGGACAGTAAGCATTCTCCTGGTATCACTAAACATATTCTATGTCATAGATAATTTTACATTGAAGAAAACTGTTTAGACAGGGACTGCTATTTGGGTGAGGAGACTGGCTAGGCCATATTACATTTTCTTGAACAATTGTAAGTGCCCAAGAATCTATGTGTCTATGGCCTAAAATGTTCTCTGCCTAAAGCTGTCTGCCCTATCCCCATATATAACACACCTCAATATTTCTTCCAGAAAATAATTTCAACCTTGTTACTTCAGATATGCTTTTGGCTGAAGGTTTAATTATTTTTAAGAAGAAAATTTATATTATGATTTTTGTATGATTTATTTTTGATAAATATAAAAAATACATAAGGTGTGAGGAAAAAAGCTTTTTCATTTCTTCATTGACTCATTTTTAGGAGTTAGCCTAATTTTTGTCCCTTTATTGTTTGTGTTTCACTGATTGGAGGGGGGGAGAAGGAGGCCATGGGATGGAGACCTTAGAGTCCCTGTCCCACAGGGGAGATGAGAAGGCTGGTTCTTACATCAACACCCGAGACTTTCTCCATGTCCATATGCAGACCTCTCATTCTTTTCCTGCTAGGAAAGGGGTCTCTTCGACCTCAGAAAGATTGCTTCTATTCTTACGCTATCCCCTACAAAGCACAAGGCCCATTGCCCTGGCCACCTCATGGGAACCGCGGCCTCTTCCATCATTAAGCAGCCAAGGCTTGTGGGCCTGGAAATTCTTCTCAGCTTTCTGTCACTCAGAGGCCTTGGCTCAGCCAGAGCTGACACTGGTGGGTACTCTGATGCTGAAGAAGCCAGAAGGAGACGACTTCTTTCTCCTTAAATTCATCCCAAACCTAAGAGGATGGAACGGCATCATACATGATGATATTTGATACAGCTTCAGGCCAGATACATTGAGTTAAAAATAATCTTAATAAACACCGCTGTGCAGTGGCTTTGGGCGGCAAAGTTCTTGAGCCAGAAGCCCAGGGCTTCAATATGGGACAAACCAGGGATCAGTGAGAAGAGGGAATCTAACGGGATTCAGGAAGGAACACAGCAAACTCCTAAAATCCTCACTGTCACACGGTGCCTCGTTTTATAAAAATCTAATAATCTGTGCGAGATTGGTTATTATGGGCAGCTAACAACTACTTTTGTTAGCTAATGGCCCAAGGTAAGGCCAAGAGCAGTTTCCACTATAATAACTGTCTGGTAAATGCAGCCATGATTGATTTGGAGGGAATTATGAGCATGATAAAAGTTTCAAGGAACATTTCCTCTTTCATGCACACAACCTACAGTATGAACCTGGTATTTTTATGACACTAAGATACATTGGTCTTTTCACACTGAAGGCAAGAATGAGAAACTTTCAAAATGAACTTTACATTCCTCTATTCCAAGGATCTGACCCACTTGGAAGAATGAGAAACACGGGTGGGTCAGATCCTTGGAATAGAGGAATGTTAAGTTCATTTTCTTTCTTTGTCTTCATTTTTAAATGCAACAAAAATGTCAGGCAGAAAGTTAATAAGGAAGTACACAGTAATTACTATAATAACAGATAACACTCATCATGCGCCAAGCTGGGTGCTAAGCAGCATTCTGCATGCTGTGCAGAAAAATAATGTTGACCTGGAATTGCCATCCTTAGGAAGGTCTGCATGCAAATTTGGCCCTTGGCTGGTATCTGTGAACTTGGCCTAGAGAGTGTTCTGAGTCAATGGTTAACTGGTAAGTGTGGTTCACTCTGCTTAAACTATTTTTACAAATAATATGTTTTATTCTGAACACTTACGTTCCACTGCAAAACAGGGGTTTTGGCATATGCCAGGCAGAGGGTGCCTATATGACCAGCCCCCCCCCATAAAAATTATGGGTATTGAGTCTCTAAATGAGTGTCTCTGGTACACAGCCCTTTACGTATATTAGAACTCATCCCTGGAGGAGTTACAATGCCCTGTGTGAATCGATGGGGAGAGGACTCTTAGAAACCTGTGCCCAGGTTTCCTCTGCAGTTTGTCCGCTGAGATTTTCCCTTTACTGATTTTGCTTTGTCTCCTTTCACTGTCTCCTTTCAAGCACTGGATGGGTGAAACGGTGCTGAGTCCTGTGAGTCTGCCTAAGGGAGTCACCAAACTGGTGTTGGTCTTGGGGACCCCCAATACACACATACACACACACACACAAAATCCAACTTGACCCTCATAGCCTCCCCCTTAAAGTATTAAAGATGAGGCATCAGAGGTTATAATGACTAAATAAGTTGACCAATACATGTATCAGACATTTTACAAAGAAACACGATTGGAATTCATAGCAGATCTCCCTACAATAGCAATTCATGTAGCCAAAACACTTGTACCCTGGTAATATTCTGAAATTTCGGGGGGAAAAGAAAAATAAATGAAATAAGTTAAAAATAAAACAAAATAAAATGCCACCAACAATAACAACAACAAAACAGGCAGGTTTCCTCTGCCCTGAAGCTGGGGCTTGCGAGCACCTTGCATAGCACCCCTGGCTTTCTGACCTGGCACTCCTGACACAAAATGAGTAGAGTTGGTGTGGTGTGGCTATTACCACTTTGCCTATTTATGCTCCATTTTCAGTGACACTGCCCCTTCCTGACTGGAAGGTAAACTCTGAAAAGGCAGGACCATATCTGCTCCTCAGTACCTATTTTTTTTTTCTTTTTTTATTGTTGGGGATTCATTGAGGGTACAATAAGCCAGGTTACACTGTCCTCAGTACCTATTAAGACCTCAACAAATACTTGTTGGATAAATTAGTGAATGACTGGGTGTTTTATGTGTTTCTCCTCTTTCTTTCTTTCTTTTTTTTTTTTTTTTATTTTTGAGACAGAGTATCACTCTGTCACCCTGGGTAGAGTGCAGTGGCATCATAGCTCACAGCAACCTCAGACTCTTGGGGTCAAACGGTCCTCTTACCTCAGCCTCCTGAGTAACTGGGACTACAGGTGCCGCTCACAACATCAACCTAGTGTTTCTATTTTTAGTAGAGATGGGGTCTTGCTCTTGCTCAGGCTGATCTCAAACTACTGAGCTCATGCAATCCACCCTCCTCAGCCTCCCAGAGTGCTAGGATTACAGGTTTGAGCCACCAGGTCCAGCTTTGTTTCTCTTTGTTATTGCAACAAAAACATTGGGAGGAAAAGCAGCAGTCAAAATTAAGTCAGTTTAAAACAGGATTTCAGAATACCCAAGGCAGAAATAATTTCTCTCATGGTCATGTAGACTGGCGTTTTTAGGGTCATACTCAATCTGCAACCCAGGTGTCCTCCCCCACATGTCCCTTATCACTGTAAGTCCTTACACATGTACAGTGACAGGAGACCTAGGAGACTGGTTATTTTACTGTTTGCTGGGAAGCTCTTAGGTACATCATTTATAGAAGAGTTTATGTTATCTTTGAGTCATTAATAAAAAAAAAAAAGTGCTCTTTGTATGGACTGAGACTTACAATTTTCAGAACTTACAATTTTCATGATATGTAGCATAGTGCCTAAAAACCAATGTAGGGTATATAAGTAAGAACCATAGATATCCTTAGACCCATGAATATCACTGACGAAGGTGTGGAAAACCAATACCAGCTCCACAGCAACACTACCCTGACCCAACATCCTAAGACCACAATGTGTAAGGTTCAGTTCCATGAATCTAGTCCCAGGTAGATAATACACAAAGTGCATCTGGCACGAACTATTTCGAAATTTGAACTGTTGTTTCGGTTTGTACCAAGTAACAGCAAATAGCAATGAAATAGACTCTAAGACGACAAAAATAATTTGGAAAATTCTTAGAATTGTTAAAATAGAATGAACCTATAGTAATCGTCAATGTAAGAATTAATTTGTGTGTTTGTTCTATGTTAGAACAATTCTAAATGCATTTTTAATCCTTCTGTGTCATCCAATGGAGATAGAAGTTGACTTTGATTTATGCTGTCTTACCTTGTAACAGATTGAAATGATCCTGAGTCCATCAACCAGATAGGTTTCTACTTCTTAGATTTTCAGGATTATCCAAAGGAAAGAGAAGAATCTTTTATCTCAAAGTGTGTGCACATGTACATTTACACCAGAGCAAGGTGGTGCAGTAAAGGAGGGCTGGTTGGTAACATGTCACCCAAACTTTCCAAATAATCAATATATTTCAATACCATAAAAGTCTGAAACACAGGTTTGAGTACACATCTCAATCTTTTGACTTGGGTTATTGTAGTAGTCACATAGAACCTATCCTCAGCTCTGAATTACAGGAACTCCAGACTCAAGGAGTTGTCAACTGGGAGGAAAGGAAGAAGGGTCTGGTTCATGCTACTTACAGACCACATGCAGGAAGAGGACAGCTGTGTCTGAGCCAAGGCTGTTCTCTGCATAGGCTGTCACCTGGAAGATCCCCGCATTCTTATACACGTGCTTGATGCCATCCTCGATGGGACTGAAGGTCGCATAGGACACGGCAACCCCATCCCCAAAGTCAAGCTGGATGTTTGTCCTTTGGAGATCACCCTGCAAGAGGGAATAGTATTTGGGGCAATTTGCCTGGTCCTATCTGAGGCTTCCTTCTGTGGCTCAGCATCAATCCTTACCCTGAGGACCTATGGTCTTTCCTAAGGGGGCTGAAACACGTTCAACTCAATTATCAGATGCCAATCTGATATCTACTGGGCATTACAAACCTATTTATTGTTCCTGTATGCCCAAGATCAGGGAAACCTGCTTTGGTGGTTTGACATTGGCAATAGTGGGTAAGATAGAGCCTCTAGGAAGCTCTCAAATGAGGGGACCAAGGGCTTCCCTGACTCACTCATCTTTGTCATAATAATAACAGCAAAAATAGGAACAGTTAATACATAGAGATTTTTCTTATCAGTACCATGAAATTAATCTCTTCCCAACTCCATATTATAGAAAATAATCATTGTTCCCATGTGTAAAATAGGAACAAAAATAAATTAAGTAGTTAGAACCATGTCTCAGGATGAGTAGTGGAAGATCCATGTTTTGGACCCAAGTTTCAAGGCTAATGCTTCTACAACCATGCTATAGTTGTAACTGTTCCTATTTTTGAGTAATGTGATCTACACAGCTTCAAAATAATATGAAGTAGGTTGATTATTCCCATTCTACAGATGAATGCTGTGTATTATCCAAAATTATATCTTTGTTCTCTTGTCCTTGGACTTCCCTAAACCTAAGTTCCATCTTCCCTGAAGCCCCTTCTGACCATCTCAGCTAGTCAGTATTTCTGCCTCTTGGAAGGGCAAGAGTTCTCTGGGTGCTGCCTGATGACATGGTGCCAATGGTTCAGGTAAGCACATGTTACCACCCCAGGCCAACACATTTAGCTTCTTTCTTTCCTTTTCTTTCTTTCTCCTTTATCTCTTTCTCTCTGTCTCTCTCTCTCCTTTCCTCCCTTCCTTTTTTTTTTTTTTTTTTTGCAGTTTTTTGGCCAGTGCCAGGTTTGAAACCACTGACTCTGGTATATGGGGCTGGTGCCTTACTCCTTTGAGCCACAGGTGCTGCCCCACATTTAGTTTCTTAAAGGCCAATGATGCTGAATCTCATCTTTCCTGCCTCATACTTTATGCTAAGCAACTTTTGATAATACAATAAATACATACTTTGGATACATACAATTAATCTGACCCCAAACTAAAG
The DNA here is from genome assembly GCF_027406575.1 of Nycticebus coucang. Classification (NCBI taxonomy): domain Eukaryota; kingdom Metazoa; phylum Chordata; class Mammalia; order Primates; family Lorisidae; genus Nycticebus; species Nycticebus coucang. The sequence continues at coordinate 134,533,526 of NC_069782.1, read as the reverse complement.
ATCCTGGGTTAAGAAGAATAAAATTACTCTATTCATAAACAATGATGGAAGGTGACTTCAAGAAAGAAACACATCATTTTGGAATCATGGGCCAATCCTTCTGCCCAGTGAGTGTGCATTGATCACAGTTTCACTTTCCATCTCTTCCCCCATGGCAGCCCAGATGTGAATGAAATATTGATAGGGGCTCTCTTGCTCCCACACAATGTCAACTATCATTGAGTTTATGAATATAAATTACAGTGGAAATGAACTGGAGGCAATTCAAATGGATAAGATCATGGCTCTTCACATCCATTCAAGAGAAGGTTTTTATAGCTCTGGTCCTGGAAACTCCCTCATGGAAATGTGATAATGACCTCCTCTGAATCTTTAAGTACTTTATTTAATTCAAGCACCTGGTGTGTGTGAAGGCTGAGAAATCTGTCAACTCAGGATAAGGAACCTTCTCCATCCTGTCCAGTGTGGTTCTGATTTTAAAGGTTTCTGAAGTGCTTATACTTGGGGAAAAAAAAAAAAAAAGACTCCCTTGGCTTTGCTTTCTTTGGAAGATCTCAAGAGCACAGAGTAATTTGCATATAAATTTAGCAGGCTTTGTCAGTCAGGCAAACCCTTCTGCTCTACCACCTCAGCTAGGAGCACCTGAAACAACCCCGGTTGTTTTTTTATTTATTTTTTATTTTTATTTATTCATCTTTTATTATTAAGTCATAGCTGTGTACATTAATGCGATCATGGGGCACCATACACTGGTTTTATAGACCATTTAACACATTTTCATCACACTGGTTAATATAGCGTTCCTGGCATTTTCTTAGTTATTGTGTTAAGACATTTATATTCTACATTTACTAAGTTTCACATGTACCCTTGTAAGATGCACCGCAGGTGTAATACCACCAATCACCTTCCCTCCGCCTAACAATAGGGGGAAGGGGGAGAGGGAGGGGAGGGAGGAGGGGAGGATGGGCAGAGGGAGGGTGATTTGTGGGATTACACCTGCCCTGCGGTGCATCTAACAACCCTGGTTGGAAAAAAATTCAACAGCTCATAACACTAGGGTGGCGCCTGTGGCTCAAGGAGTAGGGCGCCAGTCCCATATGCCGGAGGTGGCGGGTTCAAACCCAGCCCCAGCCAAAAATAGAAAAAAAAAAAAAAAAAAAAAAACAGCTCATACAGGAACCAGAGCAGGCAGAGCTTTCTCTATTCTGGAATGAATGCATGCATTCTGATTTTACTGCCCAGGTTGCAGAAGATACTAAAAAGTGAACCAATGAAAACTCTCGCTCATAGAAAAGCAGCTGCTAATGGCATTGTTTATAAAGATAAGTTTAAAGGATTTCAGTAATCTCCCCCAACCTCAGACTCATACTTTCAAGACTCCCTAAAAGCTTTGTGGGCTTTCCTGATCAGTGAGATTAAGGGTTAGAAGAAAGCAAAAGAAGCTCTTGAAAGCAACAGGTAAAATTTGAATATCCTTCTTCTGGCAAAGTTTGCAGTTTATGGTCTTATGGGAATAAACATGCCCTCAACAAAGCCAAGGGGATAATGGAAGAGTATATTCAGATCTGCATGTCCAGAAGCATGAGGACCCCTCATGCAGACCTGGGTTTTATTGTGAGATGAGGGGAAGAAATTCCCTAAATATTGCAAGTCCATTTCACCCCATCTTGTCTTTTCCCCAAGAGCTTCAGCTTCTTCCCATTGACTCTGGGCTTATGGGAATGTAAAATCATTTCTCCCATTCTGGGAAGAGGGAATGGCCTGCCTATGAACTCTGACCTCAGAGACCCTGGTGGGCACCTACCTCCTCCATGAGAATGATGAAGGTCGCATTGTGCCCCTGCTCTGCCACTAGGCGCCCATCGGTCGTCACCACATGGAGGCCCCGAGGGGCTTTACCGGGGCACATCTGGGCCTTGGCAGTGTACTTCTCTCTCAGCCCGTCAGTGCAGTTGTTGGACACAATCCGACGGTACCTAAGGAGAATTGACAATTGACAGTGGTTTGGTTTGTGTTGGGTGGAGGGGGAGAGAAGTGTGTGTGTGTTAGAAAGAAAATACAACAGCAAGAGCAAGAACAGATAATTCACACAGCTGCCTCTAGAAGCTGAGTTGCAAAGAAGATAGCCATTTGTGAAGCTAAACACATGCAGAGGAGCCACTATCCCTCCATCTCAGGAAGAGTCACTCCTTAAACATTATTATCGATCCTACCTGGTGAGCCACAGATCAGATCAGTGTCTAAACCAGCCAAAAAAAAAAAAATCTATATCTGAATCACATACAACAAAAGAAGAGGCAGACACACTGGACTAGGAGAATGGAGGAAGCAGGTGTTTCCACCTGTGAGGGAGGGGCCTGTTTCTATTTTCCTGCAGCCATCTCCAAGCTTTCCTGTCCCAGAAGGCAGCTAGGACATCAGTATTCTTTGGACTCTGATTAATCAGGAGGTCTGCTTTTATTTTCCCTCCACTTCCAAGAGATCATTCCTTTCCCTAATGCCTAACACCTTGTACTCTGGAGCCGCAGGGCTATTCTACAGCATGTTTTCACTTTTTCTTTCTCCTTGCTAATATGTGGGTCATTAGGAAACTTCTGAGATACACAAAAATCATGAAACAAAATATACATGGAAGAAAACAAAGGAAACCCTCCTAGGAACCCTGATAAGCCAAGCAGATTGAAACTTGCATGGGTGAACCAGAAAGGACACTGCTGGGTGTGTTTCTTAGATATGAAATAGCAAACCATGACACTGTCTGTCTCAGAACTTTCATAGTGATGCCCAAATCTCATTTCCCACTCAACACAAATGCCAGATCAGAAGCACAAGTTTGAAACTCCTATTTTATCCCAGTATATAAAATTACCTCATGGGAGAAGTCAGCATGGAAAGACTGCCTGACAAAGCACTGTGACCCTCTGTAACAGGACATCATTGTGTAAAGCGAAGCCACGTCATCTCCCTTGCCCACCAGCCCAAGCAGGTAAAGTCAAGCAAAGAGCTTGCCTGTAACTGTCCCACATACGTGTAACAGACATCGTTTCCAGGCACATCACCATCTGTAAAGCTGTACTAAAATCAATGTTCTAGTAAATACCATAAAATAAATGTAGCATCATTACTATCACCATCACCACTATCACCTCTTATTGATGATTTGTAATATAAGTCAAGATTTAAGAAACCCGGAAGTACTGATAGACATCTGCAGTGTACCCTTTGGAAAAAAACAAGGGAATAGCATTCCCTTTCCATGTTCCTGATTTATTCTTTTGGGTTTCAGGGTTTTGGTATACCTAAGTTGCTTAAAATTGGATCCACCTACACATACCACATGATCATATGAGACATCCTAACGCAATTCTTTTCCAATTATATCCCGGTATGCTTTGGCTGGGACTCCAGTGCCTTAGCTGATCACTGTGCTCACTAAATTCCCCTTCTTCAAGCTTCCTAACAGTTTGTTCCCAGACAACACATCTCTTAAGTTCATGCTTCTGCATCTGTCATTTGAATGCCTTGAACCCCTACGCCAGACTCCTACAATAAAATCACACAAAAACATCTTAAGCCCCAACTGAGGCTCCAGAAATACCCCCCTAAAAACCAAATATTTGGCTAAAAATTCCATGTTTTCCAGAATAGCCCAGATCACTCAACTCATTTTTTATTATGTTTTCTCCCCAATTCTGTATCAGTTGGATTGATGGTATGTACCAGGATGTTACAACCAGGCAATATAAAAGTACCAAGGAGGTGAAAAACTTGCCTAGGATGACAGATCCATTGAGAGTGCTAAGACAGGCCTCCAGAAAAACTTAGTCCCTCACTACTCAAAGAGTGGTCCGGGGACCCGCAATATTGAAATCATGTGGGAGCTCATTAGAAATGAAGAATCTCAACCTCATCCCAGATTTCCCAAATCAGAAGCTGCATTCTAACAAGATCCTCAGATGATACATCTGCACATTAAAATTTAAGACATGCCATCTTAGACCACCCATCCACCTACCAAATCTGTTCTGGCTTGCAGAGGCAGCAAACAAAAGGGCAAGACAAGCAATCTCCAGAGAAACTTTATTAAAGCATCTGAGGGAGTAACTAATGTGTGAACAAAGAGAGAAACACACACACAATTTAAGAATTACCAAAAGCATTCCATGAGCTTTCTACTCGAGGAGTTCCTTAGCTGAAACTTTAAAATTTTCCCTTTACGTTTTCAGCATCAGTGTATGAGAGTTTCAGTTCTTGTGTCACTAGACAGCCCTGTATATCTGCATATCACTTATATTAGTTTACTTCACTCAAGGCCCCAGAAATAAGGCTGCCGTCTATTTCCAGAAGAGAAGGCCTACACAAAACAGTAGCGATGGTCTTCCACAGTAGGTAAATGACAAAGGTACTGAAATCTGAGCACTCAGGAATCTCTTCTGATGTTTCCAAAGAAGACATTCTCACCTGAAGAACTCCTTAGTTTTCCTCAAAAGCTATCTATCATAAACAAACTCCATGTAGGTCACTACGAAAGTTTTCAGACAGACTATGTTATGGTCCATTAGTTCACTTTCAAGAAACATAGCTGGAAGCATCCTTTCTGAGTCACCCATGCAAGTTTTAATTTGCTTTGTTTATCGCCATTGCTGGGAAGCCTCATTTGTTTCCATCCACACAGATTTAAGACTTCTTAATTTTTGTGCATCTCAAAACTTTCATAATGACCCAAATCTATACTCCGTCTTTTTCCATAGCAATGCATTCTTTTTGATTCTAACTTAGGAAAACAAGAAAACAAACAGTTGAGTTCTTTCAGGTGTTTTACTTACCCAGTGCTGTTAAGGTAGCTTTGACCGAGGCTGCAGTCCTTTGATGGGGATGCTGGATTGTACCAGAAAGCTGGGACGCACTGGCTTTCCCCATGTCTCTCATAGCCATAGTCACTGTCAGGAAAGTGAATATTTCATGATGGTGTATATGTACAAATGCTAAAGTATCAAAGATACACAGAAACATACACACGCCTGAGGCCATCCAAAACGGTACAAGCTCAGGGCAAATATTCATGCTTTGAAAATGGATTTTTAGATTTAGAAAAATAATTCCAAGTCATTTGGAGTCCAGTCTACAGAGAAAAAAAATAATGGATTAGAAAATGGAAGTGCTAGGTTTAAAAAGGTACTGATATAGCTAATGTGGCTGGCACCTTGGCTTTGGAATAAGTGTGGCGGAGACTGTAAGTTTAGAAGCACATTTTGGGTCACAGCAGAATCACTAAAATAAATAGGTGACAAACAAGAGGACAATTTTAAAGGTCAAGATACATTTCTGTATAATGATTCAATATCTGTTGCTCAAAAATTGACTTCATAGATTCTGTTTTTATTTTTCTTACAAACTCACCCTCTCTCAAATATAGATATAGATACGTGTATATATAGATATGTGTATATATAGAAATGTGTATATATGCACTTTCATGCGTACACATACAGCCACTCAAACCTTTCCTGACTACTTAAAATCCAGGCTGCTATTTTCCTAAAAATAAGATAAAACTACACTGTAATTCTTTTCCAAGGTTTTGTAAAATCGCAGCCGCAATAAAATGAAGAAAGAAAGTCAATCGGGATTTCCTTCCCCTTTCCTTCCCATTGCCAAAATGAGGAAGGAGCAAACCAGTGGAGGAGAGGAGGGGGCCCATCTGAAGTCCAAGGTGTTTCCCCCCTTCTTGGAGGTTCAGGAGGCTCTTAGGTGTATAAATATCAACGCAGAAGAAAAGCAGTGAAGCAGCTAATAGGGATTACTACTCTCATAACCAGCCAGAGGTCACTGAGGGTCACTTCACTTGACAGAAGAAGTCATACTTCTAAATGATACATACCAACATTTCCTAAAACCCATAGAGTATGGGCAGATTAATCTGGACTTCTGCTCACCAACCCTTTTTTTTTTTTTGGATCCCATACTCTTTGAGTCAAGATTTTAGGAAAATCTAATGAAAACAAAAGCAAATTTCCTCTGTGTATCTAGCGTAGGGGTGGGAGGGGAATAGGAATAAAACTTTAATTCCACGTTTTATTCCTATTACATGTGCCTTGCCCTGTGAAAGATGTATGGCATTCACTGTCCTCCAGGGGTTTTTAGTCTTTGGAGAAAAGAGATACCACATTCCCCAAGCCCAACAAAATAACAGAACAATACAATACAGACTGCCACAGAGCACTAAAGCACGACTAGGAAGTGAGATAGAGACATTATGTTCCCAGTCCGGCCCCTCTCAACTGCTCCTCCACCTTACTCCCCCAACCCTTAGTTATGCAGACCTGGCCAATCTTCTCGGCCTCTTTGTCTTTCTATATGTCATACCCTGGGCTTGAAACATTCCATCTCTGTCAACATCAGTAGTTTCCTACTTATTATCTAAGTCATATGAGGCCATCACTAATTCTCAAGACAAAAATCTTTGGGGCCATGACATGTTGTAAACTGTAAATAGAAGCTCAAAAAGAGCAGAGATATTGTTGTTGTTGCTGTCATTATTCAATATAACAGCCCAGAACAGGACCTAGGACATTGTAGATATTGAATAAACTTACCGACTGAATAAATATTTCAGTTCCATTAAAAAACAATTGCACTCATTACTCCATTGCACTGCCATCTCTGCAGGAAGACCGTGCCCTACAAAGGACGTCCCAGTACAAACCACAGGGAGTGTCCCCCAGGGTTTAACGGGCACCTGTGGAGCATGACTGGAGTTGTATATCGCTACCTAGAAAGGTGGAACTCAAGGTCTGTTTTCACGGGGTCACAAAAGTTTAAAGTGAAAGAAAGGAAGGAGAAAGAGACATTTCTACTGTAGATGATCTTTTTCTTAACCTTCTGAACAGCTATCGGGCAGGTGGCAATGTGAGAATTTGAATGGACTAAGTGTTGTGCTGGCTTGTGCCAGCCCATGAGAGCTGACTGTTAAAATTTCAGAAACTTTGCAAGCTAATTAAAGGTTATAAAATAAAGTCATTATTAAGAATTACATTATATAAAATTTTCATTACATAAATTATATAGAAGGTAATTCTCAAAACACATAAATCCTTAATTACTGATTTGATCACTACATATAATATATGCCATATTATATATAATGTATGGTATATTCTATTTAGTATATATAATAACAATGTATACTGTATATTAATAAAAATGTTATTTTTATTATTATTATTACATTATTAGTGCCTTTGAGGTTATGTATACCTATGTATCTGCATGATGGGAATTTTACATAATGCTGTGCTCCAATCTATTTCTTCCCAGTCCTACAACATGACATCATGTTGTGGGCTTGAAATCTGCCCTGGAGGAAATATGTACAGGAATCAGCAAATATTACAAATCAAAGCTTATCAAGTCGGTAGTTAAATATTTACCAGCACACCACAAAGTACCTTATTTCTAAGTATTCTTTATCTTCAAAACATTGGGCTGTGGTGTGACTGCACTAATTCTGGAAAATTCCCTTATTGCATTATTACTTTTAAGGTGAATCCTGTTGACTGTCCTGCTAACCCTAGGGAAATATTGGCAATCTGTAAAGGAATGGTACTCTCTTTTAAGCAGCTATAGAAATGAGAAAGATGTCTCAACGCTCTTTGCTAAATGTTACCATATTCAGCCGTTCTGTTCAGCTCAGCTACCTGTTAGTGATGCAGTAATTTAAAAAGGCACATCAGGCACGTAGCATTGCCACAAAGAGAAAAAGCACCTCATTAATATTTAATAACAGTTAACAGAAACTGGCTGCCCCCAAGCTGGGGACAATTTCATTAATTTCTGCTAAATGTTTATTAAAATCTGTCCCAACCTCCCTCCCAGCTCTGGAATCTGCATGATTTAGACAAACAAGCAGCACCAGTTTCCTGGGGAAAGGTGTTTTGTGGTTGAATTGTGAGGTTTGGACAGAATGCACCAGAAAGTTTGATTTGCCTCGGGGAAGTATGCTGCCTGCCACAGATTCTGCAAATACATAAGCAGTTTCCTTCAAGAAGTAAGTCACCTCTGCATCTTTCTTGACTACAAAACTTTTAGAACTTCTAAAAGTTTAGAGGAAAACTTATTTTTGGAAACCTGTATTTCTTCCAAATCCCATCCTGGGAAAAACTTCACTCTAAAGCAGTGGTTCTCAACCTGTGGGTCATAACCCACAGGAACTGTTTCAAAGGGCCACAGCATTAGGAAGGTTGAGAACCACTGCTCTAAAGGAAGAATAGCCAGGACAGTTCAGAAATCAAAAGGCCTCTGCATGTGGGAATGGGGGTAGATACTTTACTCCTTGGGTCCAATCCCCTCAGGTAGTAGACTGGAAGGAAAAACAAAAAGAGGTGAAATGACTTTCCAAAGATTGTACTCAGCTACATTGGCAGCTGGATGAAATAATGGAGACCCCTGGTCCCTGTCAGGCATTAGTACAATCCCTGAGGCACCCATCTAATCATCAGGAAGGGACCTCTGGGCCTCAGGAATGATATTCTGAGACTTGTGGAACCAGGCAAGAAGTCGTAGTCTCTTCTGCACCAGCTGGAGGAGCTGCCCCACTCTCAGACCATGCATAACCCTATCATGACCCTCGCTTCCTCCACCTTCCCCTCTGGCAGCTGAGATTCCAGGGCTAGTGAGCTACATGTGCCTCTGTCCCACTGCAGAAGGCAGTGAAGCCTGGTGGGCTGACACAAGGCAAAGAGAAACTTTGTAGGCACAGAGTGAGTAGTCAACAGACAGAAGCAAACACAACAATAAATACAATACATTAATAGTTGACCTTATCATCGCTTAGCTACGGGATAAACTTAAAAACAGTCATAAAGACAGACAGACAACTATGTTGGGGCTCAGAAAACAGTACCCCAGAAAAATGTCCTCAGAAGCAAACGTTTTTGACCTCCTTCTATACTTCTGCCTCTCAGTCCATTCTCACCCAAGCCTGGCCATAGAAACTTGAATCCCTCTTCCCCAAGGCCAGTCATAAAATCCAGAATTTACCTAAAAAACAGCCATAAAACCAAAAAATATTCTGTGTAATGATTGACCATAAAGAAATTATCTGATCTACCTTGCTTGACCTGTAGGTCATAAGACCCCATTCGAGGGAGGGCCTGTCCCATGCCCGGAAGGAAGCAATTTTTGTTCAGAGAGGCCGAGAGGAACCTGGATACACAGGCTTACTGGATTTCAGTCTATTAACACCGGTTCATACCCTTTAGGTCCAATCATATTCCTACATGGCCACCCATACTTTGTTAAACCTAAGAATAAAAATAGGACAATTTTTCCAGCATCTTTAGGTCTTTATTATGAAGGCTCTGATGTAGATACATTACGTAGATGTGAATGCCCTTTCTTTTGTTAATAAATCTGCCTCATTTCAGTGATTTTTCTGTGAATCTTTGGGGGACCAAGGAGCTTTAGGTCCTTGGTACAGAGTTAGTACAGAGTCTACACAGTCCCACTGCCACTTCCTGCTGGAAGCCTCCCATAATTCCTTCAGCCTTCAGTGATTTTGTTCTGACAACCTCTAGCACATGCAGTCAGAACCAGGGCTTTCTAATATAACTTTCTATAATCATGTTAATATTTTATATCTATGCTGCTTAATATGGTAGCCACAAGCCAGTGCAACTAAGGAAATGAAATTTTAATTTTATTTCATTTTAATGCAAATAACCACATGTAACTAAGCTACCAGAATGGACAGCATAGTTCTGCACTATAAAATTCAGCACTTAATTATACTGTTTATTATTTTCTGTTATGCTTTTTTTAGTGCAATAACTCTTTTTTTATATGTGTTTATGGTCTTATTTATATTTGGCTTGTCCACTATAGCAAACAACATGCTTGCTTGTACTCCATCTGCAGAGTTCTAGGGTTGAAGGGAGTTCAGACACAGCTGAATGATGAGTCCCGGCACCTCTACCTTCTACCTCTCCAATTGATAACTGGCTCTGTGTACCGGACACCACATAGGACATAGGAGGTAGCCACATACCAAGACTCAGGCTTTGGAGTCAGAAAATTTTTACCTTGGGAGAATTACTTAACCTCTCTGTGTCTCCATTATTTTTAACCTACAAAGTGCCTGTAATAATTACAGACTTTCTTTCCAGAAATTGGTTCACCTAAAAAAAAACTTGGTAAAATACAGCCACATAGCAGGTGCTCAGTAAAAGTTCTTGTGGAGTGAGCAGTTCAGTGAATGAATGAGAGAACTATGGGTCTTAAGCTCTGGTGCAACCTGCTCTCTCCTGGAACAAACAAATGTATTTGGGTCTCTTGGAGGGCTACCCCATCCCAGGATCCCTCATAGGATTTCACAGGTGATCCCTTCTACTTCCTTTTTCCGAGTACCTGCTAATGTGTGACAACCTTAACTGTCAATAAAGGTGTGTTCCTGGTCCCTTACCACCACCATAACAGAAATTGCTGGGAAGTGGTTTTCCAGAGCAAGCTTGAGGCTGGAGGATTTCTGAGGCTCTAAGTTGAAACATCAATATTTATGCAAAATCCACGCTTATTACTGACACCTGCTCTGGTGAAAGTTGTGAAAGTCAATGTTGCTCTACAAATAAATGCTTCTGTGAATTCATAAAGCCTTTTTTCTAGCAGAGGAAGGCCCTAGGTGGAAAATTCCTTCCCTTGTGAATGCAGGTTGCACTCCTCAATTCTTCTGTCAATGGTCAAAACTACATCATTTGAAGTTGTTTTAGAATTAATGAAATACGTGCTGTTAAATTTCATCAGGTTATTTAGAGAGGGCTTTTAGTTTTAGAGGAACTAAACTGGAAGCCCAATTTGTGTTGGAAACATTAAGTAAACCTAAAATAATAAAGACTCATTTGATTCCTTGAGAAATGGCATGGAGTAGAGGACAGCCCATGGGGTTTAGCTAGACCTATCTCTGAACCCAAGTTCTTTCTCTCCTAGTCACATAACCATGGTCAAATTATTATGTCTAAGAGATTCATTTCCTTCTCATTAAAATGGCAATACGTGGATCACTGCTAAAATTTTGAAACAGATGGTATTAGACAGACAGTCCGTAATTTCACTTCCAAGAAGCACAGTCAACAGCATCCTTTCTGATTGACCTGCCTGGGTTCTCAGTGTTGCTGGGAGGGCCTCATTTGTTCTGTCTGTATGGATTTTAGATTTCTTGGTTTTGGTGTATCTCAAAACTTTCACAATGACTCAGACAGTAAAGACCCTGACATGACAAGGGTCTTTGAATCCACATGGCAGCTCTACCAATGAAGTGTGGGAATCACAGAAGCCCTTACAAGGGCTCCTTTTCCCCATCAAGCTTTCCCAAAGAAGAGTTAAAAAATATAAGTAAGGCCACCAGAATTAAATAAATGGATAACACCAAAAGGTACTAATGCTTACTTAAATGCAAAAGCTCTGGTTTAACTTGCTATAAATACCATGGGGACCACTTAACCAAAGGGTACAAGTTGACGAGAGCAGCAGCAGCACCAACTACCAGATGTGGTATGTCTATGCTGTTCATCACTAGGATAAACACCCTGTTTATATTAATCAAGTACATTGATTCCTCTATTCATGATTCTTTCCTAAGAGCCAATGAGATACATATTACATATTTTTTGTTTTGCAGCCGAGGAAGTAAAGTCACAGAGACTAAGAAAATTTCCCAAGGTCAAAATCTGTGAATATAGGTGCTGGAATTTTTGTTCAGACTGGCAAATGTTAATGGAATTACTGAAGAAAAAATTCTAATGTTTCAGTTCTTATTTCTTTTCACTTGTGATGGCTTCCTCACCCCTCAGTGGGTGAGAGTCTGCTGTGGCCCAGAGAGACATGGGGCACTAAGCCACATGACATACAAAAGATAGTGAACCTCGGGGGAGTCAGTTCACAGAAGGACACAAGGAAGCTTGAAATTCACATTCTGAATACCGAGGCTGACATCAATATGGCATGAGCCATAATTCCAAGTGGCTTACTGTACTCAGTGCTATGACTATTTTGCTAGATTATGGCTAATAATTAAAAATTGTTTTTCCCAAGTGTGAAAATATCCTTCATTCTCAAAGGTTCAAACTTGCCACAGAGAAAAAAAAAATCCTACTACTCAAATTTAAATTATACTCAGTACATCCCATTTTAATGAAGCTCACTAAAGCCAAGCTTTCCCAAGCATGGGTACAGGGATATAAAGAGCAGGTAGGGGAGCAGTCACAGTTACCCCGCTGGCTTGCAGTTACATTCCCAGTGGAAAGTGGAAACAATTGATGGCCCTGGTACAAATCACACAAAACCAGTTGGACGAAATGGGGGAAAAAGGAGGGAGGTTGCTGTGTAGCCACAGCTGCTCTGTACTCACATGGACTCACTTATGCCCCAATGCATCTCTGTCATTGCCCTACCCATCCCAGGTGGACAGGCTAATGCTTGAGCCCCTAGTTTTGTCTTTTAACCTGAAATGGGCTACAGAGATAATCAAATTGAACTTTATCTTTTGCCTCTGATGCAGAGGAATAATTCATCTAGCTGGAATCAGAGTAATATGTACCCATCCACAGAATCAGGGAGGTTTTTGACCTGCCTAAAAGGAACAACATTCAGAAGCTTACTCTGACTACTTATCAAATGTGGGCTGGGCACTGGGGATGCAGCAAGGAGGAAAGTCTAATGCTTCCACATTCACAGCACTTATGTTCCACTGGGGAAAGATAGGTGGTAATAAAACAATCAAAAACACGTCATTTCATATGGTGATTAATACTAAGCAGACAATAAGACGGAGTAACATGTTAGATAGTGCCAGGATGAAGGTAAGATTAGGTGGTCTCAAAATGCATTTCTAAGAAGCTGATATTTTTGCTGAGACATGAATGATGCAAAGGTGTCGGCCATGCTGAGGTTTGGAAGAAATTCTTGCACTGGCTGTTCCCTCTACTAAGAATGAGCCTGGACCCATTAAGTCTCAGGAGATGGGCATGTGGCTGCAATATAATGAATGAGAGGCGAATAATAAGGATTTAGACACAAAGAAGTGCAGAAGCAAGCAAAGGAGAGAGAAGTGGAGTATATTTTAAGAGAGGACAAGACATTGGAATATTTTAAGCATACTAATAATAAGAACTTGTTTGAGTTTTTAACTACAATTTTGGTTGTTACGAGGTGAATAGATTTTAGGTTGACAAGGGTGGAAGCAGAGAGTTTGGTGCGTGGAGTGATTCACACAGCCTTGAGTTAGAATGTGTCTTGAGGGTAGAAACTGCAAGGACTCCTTGATGGCCTGGATTTGAGTCAGGGAAAAGGAGAAACCAAGCCCACCTGGGATTTTGGTTTTAGCAACTCCATGGAAAGCCGTATGTTTTACTGAGGATGGAAAAACTGGGCCAAAGACTGCTTTCAGTGGGGACAATTGAAGGAGGGTTCTGGTTTGGCCACATTAAGTCTGGTATCCATGTTAGCAAAGCAAGAGTTGATGAAGGCTGAGTAGATTGGTGGACACATGTGTCTCCAACCAAGAGGAGAGAGAGGCCAGAGCTGCAGGAAATATTTGCAGATTTGGGAGCTGTTGGTCATAGGTGAGATTTAAAGTTGTTTTTTATTATTATCATTAGAAGGGGAAAAAAAGGAATGATGAAAAGACTGTTCATATGGAAGAACACGATTTGAATGCCCTGTCTGAAGGTCATTGTCCAAGGCCATAGTACTCTAAGCTCTGTCCTTTCCAGCACTTTCCAATATAGCTGCTCACAGAAGACAAGGAGAAGCCCCCATGGAAATGCCGCCGTGACGGGGCAGTGATCTTTCCTGTGACAAAGCCCCTGCCTGTTCTCTGTCCAGGGGTGCAGACTGTCCATCTGGCCCAGTAATTGGGATGGTCAGTCCATAAGCCACTAAATATATCCCAGTTCACCTCCACCCTGCAAATAGGCAAACATCTGATTGGAACTGGTAAGGAAATGCCAAAGGACTCACCACTCGAAGTCCCAGTCGGCACAGACACAGGGTTCTGAGACCACGGATCCCAAGTAGTCTCGGCCCAGCGCACACTGTGCTCCTGGTTTACGTTTCTTAAATATTTTCCTCTCTCCCATGACGCAAGGCTCTCCCTTAGAGAGAAAATGACACAGGAAGAAAAACACACAGGAGATGGGATAAACCAGCTTTTCAACATGAAGCATGATCCTTTTCACTGTCACTGAGTTTCTCTAAGTAGCAGTCTCAATGCCCAGTAATGATCCAGATTCAGGAATTTTCAGGAATAAAGTGCTAATCTTTTACTACCACCCCAAAGGAACATTATGTGAGGCTGGCCCACTTCCACCCACCCCAGCCGGTGAGGTCTACATTGTCCTGCTTTTTCTCCACCTCCACAGAGAATGCAAACCCCCCAGGCATCCTAGCAGACCACTAGGCAATTGCCCAAATGGCTCCAGTAGCAATTCTAGTGGAAAGGAGCCCACTTCTGGGACAGTTTTCATATCATTTCAGAGGAAAATTGAAGTGGACTCAAAATGTTCCCTCTCTGTGATAAACAACCATGCCTAAGTCCTAATTCCTAGTCAAGGACAAAAAAGAGGAGAAATTGGATAATTGACGAGCACCCAGGGATCCTGAGGAGCGCAAAAGTCTGCCAAAGCTATACAGCAATAAACACCTGCCACTGCCAGACCCACTCACCCTCCCTCTCTTAGTGGCTCTGTCTCCCAGGTTCTGGGGCTCGTACTTCAGGCTGCCCTAAGTAGCGCTCTTACCCCCTACATTGGCAAGTAAGATGAGCAAATCATTAGAAGGCCCTCATAGATATCTGGGCCTCGTTTCTCCAGGACAGAACTACAACCCCATGCTAGCATCACCACCTCTTGTCCTGGCAGCTCAGTGACCTCAATGAGTAGATAGGATCTCAGGGTCCAAAACAGCCCCTAAATATTATCCACTCCTGCTGGACCTGAGTGTGCCCCACCCTATCCCCTTAATCCACACCCATAACTCAGGATGACCCACTACCTTCCTCTCCGAAAGGGGAAGCTTAGGTGGGGACCAAACTGGGCTTGCTTGGATTACCTTCTCTTCAGAGAAACCAGCGCTCCCCAACCCCAGGGTACCTGGTTGAGCAGGTGCCAGGTCTGATAGTCCTCCTTGGTACAGCGTCGGCTGAAGATAGATTTGTAGTCCACTTTCACCAACTGCCATTCCGAGCGGAGGCTGAAGTGGCCAAAAACTCTTGAGTGTTTAGGGGAGAGATGGAAAAGACAAATGGAGAATGCCCCAGAGTCAGTTACTCATGTACAAAGACGGGGCAAGAGTAGACAGTCTCTGCAGCCTGGACTTCAACTATTTTTCCAAAGTGAGTCCACTGTCCACTCAACTCAGCCAATTGGCGTGTCATTCACAGCGGGTTTATAATCAACCAAATTTTTTTTTATCATGAAAGTAATAAATGTGCATTATGGGTAGCATTTAAAATACAGAAAGCACACCCAGTAGTCCCAAATCTACCACTCAGATAAAACCATTGTTCATATTTTGACACACAGCCTTCCTGTTTCTCCTTAATGCAGGCACTATCATTTTATCCACCCCATCCACTGGCTGGAACTCACTTTCTTCATCTGTAAAGTGGATCATATGTATGTGGGTTGGGGGAGGAATAGGGCATTAAAATGATACTCTAAAGTAGGAGCCTGTCAGCTGCAAAATCCTTACTGAATTTAAGCATTTTAGTTGAAATTCCCACTGCTTGATTCAAATGAATATCTAATCTCCTCCTCCTTCCCTAAAAAATCATCATAATAATAATAATCATAACAACAGCAGTCTCATAAAATAAACTCATATTTATGTATAGTAAAGAAGCATACCATCTGCATGACTCAGGTAATCAATACTGACCTTTTCAAAGTCTATCAGTTGATAGCCCTATAAATATGAATGATCAATTGCTTCTAGAAAAACAGAAGGGAAAAAAAAGACTGATCTTCCATATTCCACTGGAGCAGCATGTTTTAAAATTACAATGCAAGACATCTATTACAGAGATGTAAAGGGGAGACCAACCAGGGTATGAACTTAAAACAACAGAATTCCTCTGAGAAACCGAATGGCTTCCATTTCAACAAGTCTTAATCACACTGCCATTTTCCTATCCTCCTCTGCCCAAGTTCAGATACTCTCATGGTGACATCTAAGAGATTAGCTCACTTTCCTTACTTCCTTACCGGACATTTCCTTCTGTTTTCTGAAAGATGAGCATACTTACGGGACAGGGAGAGACTGACAAAAATTGTAAAATGTGGAAGAAATAGGATTGTGATTGTATATGACACAATTTTAAACTTTCAGCTCTTTAAACTTTTAGCTTTTATTTCACACAGAAGTCACAATTTAGTTTATGTTTTATTTTATTTTTTATTTCAAAATACTAAGAAGGTACAAATGTTTTTGGTTACATGGCTCACTTTTGTAATGTTCGAGTTGTGGCTATAAGTGCGCTAATCACCAAATGGTGTTCATTCTACCCATTAGGGATCAGCCTATTTTAAATCTTTAACAGAATATCTATATTTTATCAATATATCATTTATTTAAAGATAGGAGAGTTAGTTAATAAACTCATGAAGAGAAAAAAATCAAAGAAGATCTTGAAAATTTCTTTGTCTTTCTCTAGCCAGCCTGTCAGAATCATCCATAGGCTGGCCAGGCAGGTGGTTCACTGTAATCCTAGCACTCTGGGAGGCCAAGGCAGGTAGATTGCCTGAGCTCAGGAGTTCAAGACCACCTGAGCAAGAGGGATACCTCTTCAATAAAAAGAGCCGGGCCTTGTGGCAGACACCTGTAGTCCCAGCTACTTGGGAGGCTGAGGCAAGAGGATTGCTTTAGCCCAAGAGTTTGAGGTTGCTGTGACCTATGACACCACAGCACTTTACCCAGCAGCAAAGTGAGACTCTGTATCAAACAACAACAAAAAAAAATTTGTCCAGGATTCCAACATCATTACCTCTGGTAAGTCTTCCCTGATTGGAATACTCCAAGTAACAGGATGTTAGTGATACTACACAAAACACTTCTGCCTACTCCAAATAGTTTACAGTGATTTCATGAATCAGGAAATACATCAGGTCAGATTAACCTCATTCCTTTCTGTGAAAAGATTACAGGGAAGACAGAGAGGGAAGTATGAAACAGATGATTTACTGAATATAAGCAAGGCATTTGACAGGGTTTGCCATAGCAGACCCGAAGAAAAGATGAAAAAATATGAGCCAGCTGCTAGTAAAATTATATGGCTCAACAGTACCTAATTAAGACATTAAAATCAACCAGGAGGGAGGTGTGAGCAGTCAGCTGCAAGGTTCCATTATCTGCTCTTTCTTGTTCATCATTTTCATTAATGACTTGAAGATGTGAAAATAATGGTCATCAATGGAAACTTAATTTTATGATGACAAAATGCTAGAGGAAACAGTCGATACACTCAATGGCAGAATCAGGACCCATTAAGGTCCTGACAGACTGAAGTGATAAACTGAATTTAATAAGATGTGATGTAAAAGAGAGAAATGTCATATCCTCCTCTTGGTAATCACATAAGTATTGAATTCAAGAAATGGGGCTTGTTACTACTCAGGTTAAATAATAAGAAGAATGATAATAGCAGCTTAAGAATTTTCATATACAATGTGATCAATGTAAGTGAGTACTTGACAGAGACCTAAAATATTCAAGGTAATCTTGAAATGCATTAACAGAATCATATACAATATCTACAACAAAAAGGCAGTATCTTGTCATTTCTACATTAACCAGATCACGAAGGAAAATTGTGGTTAGTTTTGGATGTTACCATTCAAGAAGATATAGACTAAGCATCTCAATCTACAATGCATACCTGAACTTTGGTGGTGGTGGTAGCCTTTGAATCTCTTAAATTTTAAAGAAAACTATGTGTTTATTGGCACATATCTATTCATCTATAGATAAATCACATATGTTTATCAGATTATTCAAGCGTTCACAATCCCTAAAGCTTAAAGACCATTAAAAAAGAGAGAAGTTACAGATTGTCTACTGGGTCAAATGGTGGCCTCCAATATGACATGACATGACCACTTCCTATTCCCTGGAATTGTGAATATGACCTTAATAGAAAGAGAAAAAAAAGAGTCTTTAGAGATGTCAAGAATCTCGAGATGAGATCTTCCAGGATAATTAGGGGTGGACCCTAAATCCAGTGAAAAGTATGCTTATAAGAAACACAAAGATGAGGGACATGGTGAGGGAGAGGCCATAGGAAGTCAGAGGCAAAAACTAGGCTTGAGCAGCTGCAATCCTAGAACACCTGGAACGAATGGCAGATGGAAGAAGCAAAGAACAAATTCTCCGCTGAGTCCCCAAAAGGAGCACAGCCCTGCTAACATTTTGATTTTGGATCCTAGATTCCAGGAAAGAAGAAAGGTCTAGGGTTTTTTGTTTGTTTGTTTGTTTTCTTAAGCCACCCACCTTGTGGTAATCTGTTACAACAGCCAAAGGAAACTAATACAGAAGACTATGTGACTTAAGACAAATTTTTCACCTACCTATCCAAAAAGGGCCCCAACAATGAGGCATAGTGACTCAAAGACCTGTTCTCTCTTTTGTGCAGAAGATCTGTCTTCCCTAATTCTGTTCACTATCATGTTCATTCATTGCTCTTCTTATTAGAGCTGAAGAAATAGCAGAAATATAGCAACATAAGGGAGAGGTAAAATAAAGACTAATTCATATTAAAGTATTTATATTTCTTTTTCTTAAATTCCCATGGAACACGTGTTAAAATTCACAATGTGACCCATGGAAGAAAGAACTGTGGCTAGTTAATCTAGACTTGACTTAGGAAAGGGCAGGGAGAGAATAGTAACAGGTGGAGAAGGGAGATGTCTAAAGTATAAAACATAATCAAATATAAAAGTGTGAAAGTTTGCAAAACGGGAGAGAGCTTTCTAACAATGTTGCCCAGAGGAGCAAGGGATGCTCAAGAATTAGTAAACATAGACCTTCATGGTCAGGCTTGATCATTTCCCAGGGCTGAGAAGAAGATCAACAGGGTAAAACCTCTTAGCAACTTTCAGACATTAATGTACTCCCCATTTTTCCATCCATTCTCAGTTTGGGGAAGACTAAAGTTCACTGTGAGTGCAGCCACAGGCCCCCACCTGTGAGACTCAGGTGACCCAGACACTTGGTCTCTGTTGCATAGATCTCTCCTCCCTAATTGTGTTTACTAGCACATACATTCATAGCTCTTCTCATTAGAGCTTATGGAAGCTGAAGAATTTGCAGAAATATAGAAACATAGGCAAGAAGTAAAATAAGAACTAATTCATATTAAGATATTTCTATTCCTTATCATAAATACCCATGGCACAGATGTAAAAATTCACAATGAGATTTGTAGAAGTGAGAATCCATCAGCAAAACCAGAGTGACCATGGTAACAAACTATGTTCATCACTGTGGGGTGGTAACACTGAGAAGGTCCACTTGATTCTGAAATGGGAAAAGAGATAGCCCAGATTGCTGCTAATTAATAATAACCACAATAGGGCGGCGCCTGTGGCTCAGTGAGCAGGGCGCCGGCCCCATATACCGAGGGTGGCGGGTTCAAACCCAGCCCCAGCCAAACTGCAACAACAACAACAAAAAAATAGCTGGGCATTGTGGCGGGCGCCTGTAGTCCCAGCTACTCGGGAGGCTGAGGCAGGAGAATCGCCTAAGCCCAGGAGTTGGAGGTTGCTGTGAGCTGTGGCCATGGCTCTCTACCGAGGGCAATAAAGTGAAACTCTGTCTTTAAAAAATAAATAATAACCACAATAACAATAAGAATAACAACATACTCCTCATATTTGTAGTATGGTTTGAAAGGAAATAAAGTGGTCCATATACCAATCAAAGATGAAAACTCAAGACTTGTGTAGGGTGGAGGACCCAAAAGCATGGAGCATCTTTGAAAGGATAATACGATTCCCAAACCCAGAGCTGCTTCTTTCAGAAAATCCTCTGTGATTCTTCTGGCAATATTGAGTTCTCCTTTTTCAGAAGCTCAAATGGTCCTGTTATTTCTAGACCTAACATTCTCCAATATTTACATCAGAATCACCTAGAAGACTTGTTGAAAATAAATCATGTTGCCTCCAGGGTTTCCTGTTAGTATATCTGGAGTGACTAAGTATTTGTATTTCTAGTAAGTTCCAGATGATGCTGATGTTTCTGGCCCCATGGTCATAGTTTGAGAACCATAGCTCTAGACCACCTACACAGAATTACTTCATTTCCCTGTATCTTTGGTGAAAATTTTGCCAATTAGAAAGCTCCTTAAGGCTTGGAATATTTTCTGTACTTCTTGGTATCTTACAGACCTATCAACAGTAGTTGCTTGACAAAGAGCAGCTAATTGATCACAGAGTTCCAATAGAGGAAACAAGGCTATTTTTAGTTAAAGTTCTATTCTTGAGTCTTGGGCAAAGAGAAACTAATTCTTAGCATGGCCAAATCCACTGTTATTAAAAGTTCCACTTCCTTGCAATTTCTAAGATAAAGTACTTTGTCCTCCTCCATCATAAATGCACTCCTAGCCCCCTCTCTTAATTCAAAGTTCCACCATCATTATTTTTATTGCTAGAATGCATTCTTAACCCTCTCTCTTAATTCAAAACTCCATCATCATCATTATTATTGCTAGAACCTCCTTTGATTCACCCAAGGAAATTCTCATCAAGTACTTTTAATAGGCTTCACTCAACCCCCACCCACTGCTGCCTTTTTAAGAGATGGGGGTCTCACTCTGTCACCCAGGCTGGAGTTCAGTGGTGCTATAACCTCAGGTCACTGTAACCTCAGACTCCTGGGCTTAAGGGATTTTCCCATGTCAGCCTCCTACGTAGCTAAGACAACAGAGTCAAAATCCCTTTTTTTAAGGTTCACAGAGGAGTTGTCTTTTTCTTTTTTTGACATCTTCCTATTGAGCCTTGTAGAAAGTGAATGCTTCATGCATAAATGTAGAAACAGGTAGTCTACCCTTTGCTTTCCTTAGGAAGTTGCTCCCAACCATAGGAACAAAATAAATGAATTCTCTAACCCATTTCTCATTGTATGGATTTTCAGGGGAAAAAAAAATCAATTAAAATTTATTACTCCTGTTTTTCTTTTTTGCTTTTACTTTGCAACCTGAGTTTTTTTCATGAGAGTTTTTGGCACAATTCAAGATTTGCCTTCTTTTTGGAGTCTATAAACCTATGAGGACATGTCTATCTTTATTTTTAATTCCTCTGATGCTAACTTGCCTCCATGACTCCAGTGATGTTCCATACGATCTTCCTGTACTCTCACATTGCTATTAATATACAAGTGGTCTGGATGCACAGTGAGCAAAAGAAGGGCAAAAGAAGACTTGGGTTTTCCTAGGCCTAATCTGCCATGAAATTAGCTTGAACTTGACAAGAACACTACTTTCTCTCTCAAGGCTTCATCCTTCATCCTTCATCCTTCTAAAAGATTTTTTTTTTTTTTTGCAGTTTGGGCCGGGGCTGGACTTGAACACACCACCCCCGGTATATGGGGCCAGCGCCCTACTCCTTGAGCCACAGGCGCTGCCCTAAAAGATTATTTTTAATCAGTGACACACGCTCAAAGGATGGGATGCAAAAATATTTCAGATGGAATGTGGCCCTTTCAAGGCAATTGCCAAGAGTTTATTTTCTTTCAACATTCATGTCCATCTCCAGGTATACGAACTGTCTGTCTCCTCTTTCACAAGCCAGATGCAGAATTTTAATCATTTAAACTCTATTCAGATTATGAGCTTTGCTCATTTTTTCTGTTGGCCCTAACTAAGATCAGTGGAGTAAAACCCTTAACAACTTTAAGACATTAATGTACTCCTCATCTTTGCGTCCATCTCAGTTCTGGGAAGACCAAAGTTCACTGTGGGTGTGGGTATGGGCCAGGGATGATTTATCTATTCATCTATTATCTGTTTATCCTATACAGGAAGGATTTGTCTATTGCGATCATTCATTGTCTCTACTGATACTCCTGTCAGATAACAGATGCTGCATAAATAGTTCTGGGTTGATTAATGATAGAATTAATCCAACAAAATCATTCACTTCTTTCAAAGTTGGGGTAATGGTTTCATCTGCTCTTATTTCTAGGTCAAAAAAAATATGGTGAAGTTGTATATCCTTTGGGGTTTAGAAGGACAAAAACATTCCCAGGGGAAATAACAGCAGCAATTGCTCTGTCCCTTTTAATCCTGGACTATGCTAAAATTTACACACACACACATAGGATTTGCTTGGGCCCTAACTAACACACTTTCCTTAGTCCACCATTTGGACCTGAGAAAAACTTTCAGGAAGGGGAATGATTAATTTTAGGGGAGGGAAGTAGTTCAAAAAAAATAAAAGACTTCATTAGAATTCCATGCCCAGAGAGGGCTAGCCACTCATTAATTAAATGATTTCAAAGGGAATCTCAGTATATAATTGCTATAATTTATGAGGAAAGAATGCCACACTTAACATAATTAGAAGAGTAGGCTCTGTAAAGATGTTTTCTTCTTTCCAGAAGAACAGTCAGGGTCACCTGACTCTCCCCTGCACAGTCATTTGATTCTTTGTTCAGCCCTCAATTATACCAACTTTTATGCATAGATTATGACAGCTGAGAGAAGTTTTCCAAAGTGACTGACCACAATCCTTCAAAAAGGGGAAAAAAGAGGATTTGTTAGGAGGAAGCCAGTAGAAACGTCAAAGGGAAGAACAAAGAGTGCTTTGGGAGTTAGATGAGGGGGACTCCACTGCAGACTGACTTCTAGGGAGTCTTTGATCAAACCCAATTAGGATAATACCGTGTTGTCATCGACTTGCAACCAGGATATCCCTTGTGGCCGACCTCGGGGACTCTACTGCCTGTGCCTGAGCTGTTTCAATCACCATCCCTCCCGTGTTTATCGGTCTGAATAATAGGTTTAGAAATAGAGCAAGACTACAGCTGCCTCTGTCAGCCCCTTTCAGAGGTTCCTCTTGTTTTTGCCCTCAGTGGATAGTCCATGATCAGGCAAGAAACCTCAGCACCAGCAGAGATGCAATCCTCAATCTGCTTTCCTCCGCTTGGGATGGCTTTCCCCACCCTGGTCTTGCTTAACTCTTAGTCATTCTGTGAGCCTCAGGTCCAACACCCAGTACTTTTGGATGTTAGGAAGAAGGAGAGGAGCAAAGCTTTTCAAATGTAAATATTTCATAGTGACCATTTTTATTTCCTCTTTATGAAACCAAACAACTCCAAAAAAAAAAAAAAAAAGCATGATTTTCTTTCCAAAAGCTTTTTTTTTTTAAGTTTTTTTCCCTTTTCTCTTTTTGAAGGCATATAAATTTATTAACAGGCCCTTGAACATGGGAGTCATATGAAATATGCAAAACTCTGAGGTTTTTGTTTTTTTCTTTATTTCTTTTCCTTACCATCATTCTATTTTAAATTTCTTATTTAATTACAGTGTTTACAGAGAATGATATCAGCTCTTTGGAAGTAGTCTAGCCTTTGTACATGGCCCAGCATATGGTCATTTATGAAAAAATTATGTTAAATGTTTGCTGAAAAAAAATAAATATTCTTCATTTGTTGAGTGGAATATTCTACACAGATCATTTAAATTGAGATTTTTAACAGTGTTATTCATAACCAAAATCATACTTCTTTTTTTTTTTTTTTGTAGTTTTTGGCTGGGGCTGGGTTTGAACCCACCACCTCTGGCATATGGGTCTGGCATTCTACTCCTTTGAGCCACAGGTGCTGCCCAATCATACCAATTTTTGACTGCTTGTTCTATTGATTTCTAAGACAGGTTTATTAAAATATTCAAATCAGACTGACCCAATCCTAGATATGTGAACACTTTCCTCACTATTAAAATGAATTTCCCCACTTTCAAAATGAGGATAATAATAGTATCTAACATAGTTCTTAGGTTAGAATGTAGTATATTGTTAAAGTGTTTGGCATAAGTTAAAAAATAATAATTTAAATTATTATTAGTATCTCTATATCAAAATACTTAGCTATGATTATATAGGTCTTTCATCAGAGGCATGGGAATTTTGTGGGCAGACAGCATGCCTTATCCTTTTATATCCTCATTATTCTTTCTAAAGACTTTGGAAATGGTTGGTAATCAATAAATGTCAACAAAATAACAAAAATAATAATATTTTCACCAATATTAGTGAAAATTTATTGAACACTTAGGGTATGCTAATCACTTTGCATTAATTATCTCATTTCATTATCTATACCAATTTAACAGATGAGGAAACTGAGGCTCAAGGAAATTAAATAACTCATCCAACAACATTACATAGCAAGTACATGATAGGGTCAGAAGTAGAACTCAGTCATTTGCAGTATTGTGCTTAGCAGCATGGTGCTTGCAGCAAGGCCCCTTTTAAGTGCTTCATGACACATTAGCAATCATCAGACTGCACAGTTTGGAACTAAAGTACAAGCATGCGGGGACCTCTGATCTTAACCTCTTAACAGCCTGCTTGCAGAAAAGGCAGATGTGCCATGCAATGGATTAAACTGAAAGAACAGCTGTACAAGGGAAAAAAGGAGACATCTGCAGAGAATATGTATCTAGAAAATTCCAGTCATGGTCCTATATGTCTCAAGTTCTAAAGCATTGACTGTGGAGAGAACCATGTACTTGAATCTGACCTGTGACAGTCTATTGGCTTGGCCTCCAGTTGGGAATCCCTGAGGTAGGCCTAAGAACAAACAGAATTATAAAAGCTTAGTGCTGGGGCGCATCTAGGGATGAACCTTTGACCAAACCCCTTCCCATGCTAACTGAGGACACTAAGGCCCAGATAGAGTAATGGCCTGCTTAAGAACACAAAGACATGAAACCCAAGTCCCCTGACACCCAACTCTCCCACACTGACCACTGTTCATGTGAAATCTTTTTCAGCTTGCAAGCAGAGTCATGGTATGAGATAGGTGACTGTAGAACCATTCTTACTTGCTTGAGCAGTGCAGAGAAGAGAGGTGATCACATCCAGGGCCTCAGTTAACTAAGGAACTTAACTTCAGTCAAGACTCACTTTACAGATTTTGCCGGTTTATCTCCCCAGTTCCTATGTCTAAAGGATGTCTGCCACTCAGGAACTATACATTCTGCTTCTTCTAAGAGAGGATCTTCCATGTGCTAAGATGTGGTGTTCCTCTGCACAGCATTCCCTTCTCTCTCTTGAGTGGAATAAATCATCAGCCTGTCATAGACACTGATGCATCCTGGTCTCCAGGAAACGAGGTACTGCCCTCTATAGATGGCTTAGCCGTTCCCATTGAGCCTTTGAGGTGGGTGAAGGGCAGAGACACAGGGTGATAGAGTCTCAGTTGGTCTTCAGGGGCAGCCAGCAAGTGGGGGCACAGGGGCAGATGTAGAGTTTAAAAATAAAGAAAGCTTTGGCTTAGGGGCCAGGGAAGAACAGAAATTCTCCCACAGGTCCAAGTATCACCCTAATTAGCTGCTCTGCCATGACCTAGCCCGGCTACGTGCAATTTCTCCCTATTGACACACTAGATTTATTTCTCATTCCTCTAAGTAAACAGTTAAATCTGCTGTGGATTTCAATGCCTCACACAGCATCTTCTCCACTACCTCCACGCAGGTCTCAGAATTAGCCATTGCTAGGTAACCACAAATCCCAACTCAATCCTTTCACCCAGACTCGACGATCCTTTCACTGGCTGGGTGTCATTAATTTGAGAGCAAATTATTACAAACCTGGAAAACAGTTCATTTCTGAAATGCCTGCAGATTTATGATGAAGTCATTTCACAAAAGGTCACCGGCAACCCTGCTATAATTAAATCTTTCATTAATTTTTAAAATACACAATAACTTATAAATGCAGCATAAATTAACTAGATGACCTTGAAGAAATTATTTAGGGCACTACTTCATCAGAAACCACTGTCTAGAAATTTCCTGGATTTTTATTTTATAAGTAGAATTTGTCTATTTTCCATTCTCATATTTTACTGGGTTCTGGTAGTATATTTATTTAAAATGATTTAATATCAATTTATTCAGGGTATTGGTTAGCACTGGGAAGCAATGGTGGGAAGTCAAGTCTCACAAGCTCAAAGGTGGAGTAAGGTCACCCATACGACACCAGCACGAACTTAAATATACTCCTCCCTTTCATTATCTGGGAGGTGATTTTTTTTTAATATGTACATTTTGATAAATGATTTCATTTTTTCTCATTATAAAAAGAATGCATTCTCATTATTTAAAAAAATTTAAAAACTATAAAAATCTATACAAGGGAAAATAAATAGCCCCACTGGATGTATTGCTTTTACTATTCTGTGATGCTCACACCTATTCATTGACAGTACATGTGTTACTTGTCCTCAGACTAGGGGATAAGCAATAATCAGAAACCAAAGCCAGCATTAGCCTCTCAGGAAGTTAGTGGTACCCTGATGTCAAAGGCAATACAATATCTATCTCCTTAAATTTTCTCTCCCTCTCCCTTTCTCACACACTCTCTCTCTTTTCACATCCCCTCTACACATATGCATACCACCATCACCATGAAAATTTCTCAGAATTAGACTATGGAACAGATTCTGTGAACATCAGAGCTGAAACAAACCTCAAATATAACTCAGCTTTCCTTTGCAGAAGATGGAAGAGGCTGTCAGAACAGAAACTTCTTCTCAACAGAGACCTTGACTATTTTGTTTGTCCCATAGACTAGCTTTTCAGAACTCCTTAGAACACTTCCTTCCTTGTAGTGGGCTATCACTATGTATTGTTGAATAAAGAAACAGTACGCGTTCTCATAAGAGCAACACTTGGTGCATGTAGACTCCCAAGTCCTCTTTTACGCATCTAGTTCTCTCTGAAAGGCCTGGCTCCCTCTGCCTCCTCTTGCCTCTGCCTCCAGAAGCCCTCCTGCCCTGCTTCTACAGAGAAAGCTGCTGAGGACAAATTCCAAATCAAAGCGGAAAGAGCAGTGTTCTGGGAAGGCCAGGCATCAGCAGACAGCAGTGGTTGGTCTCCAGAAATTCAGGCCACGTCCTTGGCGACTGGTGTGCGTCCACGCCACCTGATTGTTTTCCCATTAGGGTGTAGATGGGATTAGTGGTAAATGAGGTCAGTGGCTACATGGGGAATTGCACTGAGTGAAAGTGAGTCATGAACTAGACCTTAATAGAAATAGGCAGGGGATCAACAGCAAGAATCCTGTAAGTGGAGCCTGTGTTCCTTACACAATACAATGATCAGGGAGGTGGTGGAAAGTGGCAGGGATTAAAAGGCTTGAAAATAAATATGGGGGGATGAGGAGGGTGAAAGGAAGGCTGAGAGAGAGACTAAAAAGCATCGAAACTAAAGAGGCAAAAGGAAACAAGTTTATGTTTTAAAGGAATTTAAAGAAACCATCCTATGTTTAATCAATTTTGATTCTTTTCCTAAAAATAAGTCCCTTTAATGGGTTCTAAACTGTAAGGGCCATAACTTTTAAGTCAGAAAATGTGGCCTATAAGGATGAGTTAGAAGTTGAGTGATGACGGAGAACCTACGAGATGGAAATGGGGGAGAAGGGATGGGATTTAAAGCAGAAGAAATATATGGAAGGTCAAAGAGGTATAAGAGAGGAAGAGAAAGAGAGACACCTTGTTTTCCTATGCTATTAAAACGCCATTGTATAGTAGAAGATCCATAAATGACTTTAGTGTACCCAATTTTCATAGACTTGACATACACACATGTACATGTCAGTGCAAAAGGCCTAGTTGCTTACCTTGACCCCCTCACTATGTTGACTAGTTTGTTCCAGTCCCATGGGTACTAAGCTTACAGATATTCTACTGCATTTCTCAGTCCCCCACTTTGTGTCAAATCCTGAGCCAAAAAATAAAAAGAATCAGAAAACATATAAAATTCATCACCTGCTCTTAAATAATCTGCAGTCCAGTCTAACAGTAGTATTCACACACCCTGTACCCTGAGCACCAATTATGCACAAGCACACTTATGTTCAGTGCCATGGGGGACAGTGAATAAAACGCAGCTACAAGCCTCCTCAATCATACAGGCGACAAAAAGACCTCATACTCTATCTGCAAATATGACCAACCCGGAAAATAAGTAGAAAACACTGCAAGAATTATGACTGCATTATTGGTGTACATTAAGAGTACTTTTTTGGTGATAATGTCAATTTATCATGACCCAGCAATTTCACTTCTAGGTATGCAGTTCACAAAACTTCTCCCATGTGTGTACTTGGGGGAGCAGGGGCATGTGTAAAATGACAATGATATGTGTAATAGCACAAAACCAAAAACAATCTAAATGTCTATTGAACAAAGAATGGATAAACACGTGCATATTTATACCATGACAATGGCATGTTGCATTAAAAGTGTCTGGACATGATTTATATGACCCAAGGCAGATTATATTCAATGAAAAAAAACATGAAGAAGAGAATTATATTGTTTATGTAAAGTATGCATTTTTAAAAGACACTGTATTTATACAAATTATGTATTTAAACATTGCACACTATTTTAAATAGCACACAAACATATTATGGCTACCCTGTATTTCTCTGTATAACTAAGTAGTGAAAGTACCAACACTTGTTCTAAAAAAAAGAAGTGAAGAGAATGGGTATGGGACGGACAACGATGAGAAGATTACTTCTTCTTGGGATGACTTGTACATTTTATAACATGTCAATATTTATTAATTTCAGGTGGTGGGTACACAGGTGTTCGTGATATGATTCTTTGTATTCTTCTGTATTTTTAAAATTTTCAAAAAACTGTAAGAAAATGACATAGTTACAAAATGATAGATGTGGAATCTAAATTGGGAATCACAGATTCAAAATCCTACCAGAGCCTGGAGGGCAACTGAAGTGAGTAAGGAGTGAACTGAAGCGTCCAGAGCAGACCCACGTGCCGGCAGGAAAGAGCACACCCTGCCGGAAGTTGGCGGTTGCTGCGTCTCTCTCCCAGAGTGCTGGACTACAGATATTTGGGTTTAATACTACCAGATGTTTCTGATTTTGAGAATTTGGGTTCCTTTGGAAAAACTGCAAACCAAACTAAATACACCTGGAAGTCACCATGATTCTCATGAAAGAAATTTGGTAAAAAGAAATGAGCAAGAACTGGAGTCACTGTGGAGGGATTCCCCAAAGAGGTGAAATTTGTATGTGGGGTCTGGATAAGAAATAAGGAGACTTCTTTTTTTAAGATGAATGTACCATTTGCAAAATCCTTTGTGAACCTAGAGGATATTATGCTGAGACAAATATGTTATGATTGTACTTATGTAAGGTATCTAGAAGAGTCAAACTTGTAGAAACCGAAAGCAGAATGGTGTTTGCCAGGGGCTGGAGGAGGGAAAAATGGGGAGTTTTTCAATTGGCAAGGTGTTTTGATTATGGAAGATAGGCATGTTTTAGAGATCTGAGGCACACTTGGTAAACGGTCTGTGAAGCTAGTGAATGATGCCCCATGATTATATCAATGTACACAGCTATAATTT
Source organism: Nycticebus coucang (assembly GCF_027406575.1). Taxonomy (NCBI): domain Eukaryota; kingdom Metazoa; phylum Chordata; class Mammalia; order Primates; family Lorisidae; genus Nycticebus; species Nycticebus coucang. The sequence continues at coordinate 134,503,876 of NC_069782.1, read as the reverse complement.
AATAAAAAAAAAAGAAAAAATATGTTAAGAGAATAAAGCTCACGTTAAATATTCTGGTGCCTAGAGTCAGCAACAGGGACTTGTCCACTTTTAAATATATTAAGGGGATAGAGCTCATGTTAAATATTCTAACCAAAATACCTCATAAAAGAACCAAAGGAACTTTCTGGAGGTGCTGGATACATTGATTGTGGTGATAGTAAAGGGTATGTGTGTATATATGTCCAAATTCATCAGAATGTAAATAATAAGTATGCGTCATTTTATGTATATAAATTGTACCTCAATAAAGCTTTTCTTAGAAAAAGAAATAAGAAAACTAATATGCTACTTCATGAAAAGTATCTTTTCAGAACTTTGCAAGGGGGTGCAATTGAAAAAGTAATTTCTAGGGTGGCGCCTGTGGCTCAAGGAGTAGGGCGCCAGTCCCATATGCCGGAGGTGGTGTGTTCAAACCCAGCCCTGGCAAAGAAAAAAAGAAAAAGTAATTTCTAGGTAGGGAAAGAGTACAGAAACTCCAAAATTCAAATGGCATTTGTATCCTAGCCACAAAGGATTAAGCCCGGCTCTTGTTCAGAGTCAAATTACAATCCATGGGACAAACTCAGCCCACTAATTGTTTTGGATTGGCCCACAAGCTAAGAAAGGTTTCTACATCTTAAATGTTTGGGGGCAGGGGAGTAAGTGAACAACCGTATTTCATGACATGTGAAAATGGCAGTTGCTGGCCCCAACGACACTCCAGTGTCATCTCCAGTCTCTCTGCAAGCATGCATTCTGTGTTTGTGTCCCTTGCCATAAACATGGGTGTACCTCTGAGGAGACAGCAAGCCTGGTGGAAACTGAAGGTTATGAATCAAGCAGTCAGGCTGAAAGGTCAGATGACTTGGGAGTGCCACTGGATTTGCTGATTACTCGAATGACTGGCTTTGCACAAGGTAAAATAAGGCTCTTCCAGCAAACAACAGAGAATTGAAAAACAGATCAATGGAAGCAGCTCTGGTTCATTTCCAGCAACTTTATCGGATGCAGTTACGAGAGGCTAAACAATGCATTTAAGCTCCGAGCTGGGCCTTCACGTTTTGCTAAAGCTGTATTTAAGAGTACATTCCCCGTTAAGCATGTGGACACAGACTCTTAAGTGGAAAGAAGGTCTTTACTTTCGTTCATTTTCTTTTTTAAAAAAACCTCTGCAGCTTTGGGGTTTGCTGAAATTTCTAGGCAAAATGTTATCTCTTTCCTTTGATTTGGCTATTAGTTCTGTTGATGGAACAATGAATCAGAGATTTATGCCAATTAGAACTGAATCTATAAAGGGAGTCAGCAGAGCAGTTGGCTCTGGCCAATTTGCTGAAGGCATCTCTAGCCTTCACTCTCCTTCCTGCCAGCCCGGGACGTTCCTGTGCCTCTGTGCTTGTCATACTGTGGTGCCCACCTGGAATACTCTTCTCTCTGGTATCTAATAGCAACCAAAATCTGTCCCCTATTTTACCACTTAATTGTTTCCTTTTTTTTTTTTCATGTCTGTCATATTTTTTCCAAACAGTTTGTTAATTAAAATTCATGACTAGGTTTGAAATTCAGGACAGTGATTTGGTTATCTGGTATCACAGAGGCTAATCCTCCACACTTAGGGAATAACTCATGTCCTGCCTCTCTTTCCCCACACAGCTTGATAGTCCTTTAGTAAGCAAACCCTCAGGGAATCCTTACACCTTTCCTCAGTTTTAGCTCTGAGCCTTCAGTCTGAAATTCACATCTGTCAGTCTTCTTTTGCCTCTTTCTCAACCCATTAGCTCAACACTTCATTTCTCTAAACCTCAGTGTCCTCATCTGCCCAAGGATAATAATACTATCTACCTTCCAGGATTGCTGGGAGATTGCAACAAAATTAAGTTAGAGGAAGTACTCAATGTGATACTAAACACACAAACAAGAAAGGTGTTGATTAGTTACAAGTTGTTTGGGCCTCCAAATCACACTGAAGACTCTTTAGTGGTCTTTGTCTTTTGTTTTTGTTTTGCTTTGCTGTGTTTTGTTTTGTTTTTGTTTTGCCATTCTCTCCTGGTAGGAAGTTTCTACTTTCTTCCAGGGATGCTATCTTCCTTCTGGGAATTTTTTTTTTTTTCTTTTTTCTAGGGAGTTGCCAGCTTTTCCCTGGCCCCTGTAAGAGGTCAGCTAAATCACAACCAATTGGTTCAAACATTTCATATAAGGATAGAATTTCAAATGTAGCTTTGAGGATGCAGGAAAGCGGGGTTTTCCCATCTGATTCCACATTTGAGAAAAACTCTTCTTATAGTGTTAATTTGGGGGCAAACAACATTTCACAGACCAGCAGATCAAAGAGGCACAAGTGAGGAAATAGGCACAGGCAACTCATTGACTGCAGAGCCACTGCCTGAGACTGCAATAGGGCCCCTAGCTTGTCAATCACCCAGCCCGGCTGCAGCTTTCAGTAATAAGAGCCAGGACGTTTCACTGTGAATGAGGCTAGACTATATGGCTCTTGTCAAGGTTAACAGGGAGATGTTGAAAAAATAACTTTTGAAAAGGCAGTAGAAAAAAGCAATGAAAGTAAGCAAATTGCAGGCCTCTAAGCTGGAGCTTTTGTCTATGCAAATCTCCTCAGGAAGTGACAGTATTAGAAGCCTCCACGCTCCTGGAGCTCTAGCCTCTGGCAAAAGTGGAACCTGAGCATATTCTGGTGGAAGATAGAGGGAATCAGAAGTTATTCCCAATAAGCTCCTTATTCCCTGGCTTCCCTTTGTGCCCACATGCCAGCTCACCCTATGCCTTATAACCCCACATATCATACATATCTCCACCGAAAGACACAGCTCTGATTCCCACCTAACCCCATCCTCATAATCAGCCACTACTGGATTCTGATCATTGCACTTCCAATTCTCTTGAGAACTGCTATCAACTTTCTAAAATGCTAAAGCTATAGGCCAGAGAACTAACAACAATGACAACAAAGGTAAGATTCTTGGGGTTCACTTACTAATTTAACAATTCATTCATCTAATACATATACACAGTTAATTTCTTCATGTTAGCCCAAGCCTGGTGTATAGATGGTACTCAGAGGATAAGATGTACAAAGGTCCTCCCTCATGAGAACTTGAACTTGTGTGCGTACACACATGCACCTGTGATATCCATCTGTCTTCCAAGTGGATGAAGGTGGAGGTGGAAGATATTAAACAACTAACTCATTTTCATTAATATTTATTATCTAAATTTCTGTGAAGGAAAAAAAAATGTGTAGGGCCAAGACAAATATATAGTGTGGCAGGATCCAACCTGATCTTCTGGGCTGAAGGGTCAGCTCTAAGATCTGATACTTAAGCTGAGACCTGAGCATAATTAGAAGTCTGGTCACTCAAATGGGGAGGAAGAGCATATTGCAGGCAGATACAAAGATGAAGACACTGGGACAGGAAGGCACTGGTGCCACAAAGAAGTGGAGGTCAGATCCTGGAGACCAGAGACAAGGTCTTCAGCAGGTGGTCATTATAGGTACTTGTAGGCCTGTGAATCTGGCTGTATCTGAAAGCTCTCCAAGAATTCTGAAAAGAGGAGTGACTTGACCAGATTTTCAATTTCCATAAAACCTCACTCTAGACTTAAGTCAAATTCCTAAACATGACCTAAAATCCTTCACAGTCTCATCTCCTCAGTACGTAGCCACACAGTGGTGCTTGCCTTTGTTTGTGTTTTTTCCTTTGCCTTGAAATAATTCATTCAACAAATAATTACAGACTTCTCCTATGTCCCAATCCCCTTTTAGACACGGGATTCTTACTAGTGAATAAGATTGTTAAAAATCTCTGCTTTCTTAGGACCTATATTTTAAGACCTATTTCATTTTCCACTGGAGGTGTGAAGTCTTCTCTTCCCTCTGCTCTCCTCCTGGAGAGGAGGTGTGAAGTCTTCTCTTCCCTCTGCTCTCCTCCTGGTGAGGAGGTGTGAAGTCTTCTCTTCCCTCTGCTCTCCTCCTGGTGAGGAGGTGTGAAGTCTTCTCTTCCCTCTGCTCTCCTCCTGGTGAGGAGGTGTGACGTCTTCTCTTCCCTCTGCTCTCCTCCTGGTGAGGAGGTGTGACGTCTTCTCTTCCCTCTGCTCTCCTCCTGGTGAGGAGGTGTGAAGTCTTCTCTTCCCTCTGCTCTCCTCCTGGTGAGGCGGTGTGAAGTCTTCTCTTCCCTCTGCTCTCCTCCTGGTGAGGCGGTGTGAAGTCTTCTCTTCCCTCTGCTCTCCTCCTGGTGAGGAGGTGTGAAGTCTTCTCTTCCCTCTGCTCTCCTCCTGGTGAGGAGGTGTGAAGTCTTCTCTTCCCTCTGCTCTCCTCCTGGTGAGGAGGTGTGAAGTCTTCTCTTCCCTCTGCTCTCCTCCTGGTGAGGAGGTGTGAAGTCTTCTCTTCCCTCTGCTCTCCTCCTGGTGAGGATGTGTGACAGCTTCTCTTCCTTCTGCTCTCTTCCTGGCTATGAGGACACCTTCATGATTAGGGCATCCTCACTTACCCCCATCATTTTGCCTGAAAACTCCACAAAGAGAAAGAATTGCATTTACCTTTTTAATACCACCTATGACCTAACAGGGTCTGATACATTTTAGAAGCACTTTAAATGCTTTCAAATAAATGAACTATTAAATATAAAAATGTCCTAAGTCAAGGTGACAAGATGCTGTATAGAACATTAGTGTGGCCCTTCTTTCTGTATGACCACAGCCGAGCTAAAGACAGAATGAGGGTGAACAGAGAGGGGAAGGGCACATAAATTCAAATGGCCTACTTCAGTTTGATGGCAGGGCTAGACATTCTTATCCCCAGTTAGACTCCTTTTCTTTGCAGTTCTTGAGGAATTTATAAAATTTGTTTAACATGCTGCTTAAATCCTTTCCATGCCATTCCACAGGGAAAAACACTGGTTGGCTTGGTTTAAAAGCCCTTTTCCAGTCTAGAATGAACACAGAAATCACCTCTTGGCAACCCTTTCAGGGCCTGCTTTTCCATTTATCTGAAGAGTCCTGACAAAACCTATGTTCTTTTCATACAAGAGAAACTGAATTTAACAAAAAGCTAAAACAGGTCACCTGAATTGTTTATACTTGTCTCAACAAATGCTTCCAAACCATCTTAATATTATGAAAAGACAAATGCCTCTTCTCCCCCAGTGTCCCCTATAAGGAAATAATTATGTTCTGTTCTTTAAAGTATCTCAATATGCAAGACGGAGGAGGTAAAGAAGCTCTGCTGAGCTCTTGTGGAGTCCTAGTGGGGAGGAAAAGGAAAGCAGAAATGCTATCTCATCTTTTCAGTAAATGGGTTGGCCCTGAGGTCAATCTCCCTCATATCTATGTGACCAGCTAAACTCCATCTGAAGCTTAGAAAAAAAAAATTATTACCATTTAAGATTAGATGAACACAGAATTTAAACTATGGCCTTACACTTTCTAGGAAATAGTAGGTCATATGCAGATCGGCGTACACAGGGTATTGTTCTAAGTAATGCCCAACAGAAGATGCAGTGAGTCAAAGCAGGGCTCATACAAGAGAATGCAGGATACATCAGGTTATGAAGCAAGGGAAAAACACAATTAAAAAAAGGTATTTTCTTTGGTACAGAAACACAGAACGGCTGACTTTAAACCCATTAACCAAGATTCCGGAGCCATGGCAGATTTGGATGAGATGAGCAGACACATCAGGCTTGAGTTTACAGGGAAGTAGATTCCACAACCTTCCTCATGTGTGTACCTTTGCCTTATAGAATTTAGAAGTCAAAACGTAAGCTCTTTGATGGCCCACATCAACAGAAATCCTAGGAGAGTAGAAACTTTTCGTTTTCTATGTAACAATTAAGTGAACAATAGGAAATAATTCAGAAAGTCAGCTCATGGCCAGAGAACCTCATGAAAGAGGTGACTATTCCTAGCTGTCCATTTGCTTCCTGGAATTGATAAGAAAATTTGGAATCTCTTGGCAAAGCATTCTGGGTTACATGGCAGAGTCATTTATATACCATATTTATGTAATGTAATTGTATTTATGTAATGTAATGTAATATATGCAAACTCCATGAGAGGAGGAGTTACTTTCTGATTTGTTCATCTTGAAGGGTATCTGACACATAGCAGGTACCATGAATATATATATGCAAAGATATATGCATATATACATGTATCTATACACGTGTATACTTGTACATGTGTATATATATGATATACACTCACACTATACATATATATTCATAGACTTAGCAAGTCACTTGTATTTTAGAATTAAAAGTTATGTTGCCATACTGCTTTTGAAACTTTTGCTGATGCTATGTATTGTTGTTAGGTATCCACCAGTGACAAGCTTTAGACTCTCAGCATTAAGAAGATCTTATACTTAAGTACTGTTAAACTCGACTACAGTGTTATCAACCCTGAATGAAGGGATTTGACAGCTGAACAATAAATAGGGCCTATTTTGCTATCATGAGAAGTTTAATTAGACATTTATGTGGTCATATAATTCTGTTTGGGAGTATAGACTCTAGGAGAGTGAAAGAAATTACTGGACAAAACTCAGATCACAGCCTTACTTCCTGAGCAACAAATTCTACAGGAAATCCTTGCTTATGTTTTATAATAGAACTGCCCAGAAGAGACCTACTACAATACAAGTTCTCATGTAAAGACAGCAGCTACCAATGTGGGGTACCCTTTGGGATGCGTAGCATTTCCTCATAGGGTTTGAAACACTGTCTTTCAGTTTCTGACTACAGACTGCTGGGATCTGGCTCAGTGTCTAATACACAGTAGATGCTTAAAAATGAGTGTTGACTCTGAAAAAGACACAGTCCACTGCCCTCTGAATTAGAGAGAAAATTTCACTTGCAATTTGGAAAATTCAGAGGGAATTAAAGAAGAGAATTTAAAATCACTCTTTATGGCACCTGTTCCAAGTGACCAAGAGATATTATGTATAGTGTCTTTAATTTTCTGTTATGAACATTTTTCACTAATAAGACACTAGGAATCCTACAGATTCTTTTTAAGACCCTATACAAATCTTGTAGACACGGGGCCCTACAAAGCCCTCCTTTGAGGTGCTTTTGTTGAATGTCTTAAAAGGGAAAGATTTTTGGCATTTCAATATTTTAAAAAGAAGTAGAAGGAGCAGATTCAATTTTATAAGTGAAGAAATGCTGATTGAGTGAGGCTAGCTACCAGACAGGCATTCCATAGCTGCAGGGATGTACAGAATCCCAGCCTTAGTTCTGGTGCTCTAACCCTGGGCTGTGGGATTAGCCCATTTGTTTTATGCATGTCTTCCTCACTTCCTGCATCATCACCATTGGTCATCATGGCTGAGATTTTTCTGTCCCTTTGAAAGTGCAGAGGAGAGGCTGGTCAATGCTGGATGTAAGGATGGAGTGGAAGGGTCGTTATGGCAAAAGGGCCAACTCTGGGGCCAGATGAAAAGATTTGACCAAAACTGCATGACTGCAATTATAAAAGATTTTTTTCATCACTGTTCATTCTGTGAAAAATGTACAGCATTGGAGTAGCCATTTGCCCCCATGTTGGACGTTCCTCAAAGTCCAGCAATACTGGGGAAAGACTGATTTAAAATATAAAGAAATCTATGACCACAACAGTTTAAAGAAAAAGGGTAGCCCTTTGAGTAGAAATATCACTCCCTTATCCCAAATCAACACAGATAAATGCCATGAGCCCTTCTGTGCCAACCCCACAATACAGCAAACATCCCTTGGTTTTACCCAGCAAGACTCCATTCTGTCCAATGGGGAGTTAAGATATGAGGTGTTCCCATCAATAGGGGCAGTACAAGGCTGGTAAAGGATTATCACTGCCTCCCAGGCCTCTACACACACAAGTACACACACAAATACAGGTGCTCAACTACTAAGAGATTAAAATTTTTAGAAAACAGTATCAAATTATTATTATTTTCTTTAATATTGAGGAAGTTCTTTGAGATTTTTTACAGCTGTAAGAGCTACATTACAATGATACTTAATAGAAATGGACACAGAGAACTGCGTGTGAGTGAGACAGAGGCAGAAAGACAGAGACTTTAAGAGTTTTCATGAAATATTTCCTTATTTCAGTAAATTGGCTGTTTTACTCCCTCCATCCTTGTCCCTTGCTTCTTACTAGACTGATTTGGAAAGAGAGAAAACATATCGAAGAAAATTCAGTCTTCTGTTTTCTTGAGTTATGGATAAACGAGAATTTGTTACAATCTTTAAATTCCATTAGAAACCTTGATCGTTCCCTTAAGACCCCAGCCTCTCTACTCCTGTCAGTAGCTTTCTGAGTTGGTAGGTGCGAATATAAACATTTCCATTTTACAGATGAGGAAACCTTAGCCCAGAGATTGAAAAGCTTCAGTATAGGATTCTCTGGGGAAAATCCCATGGCTGAGGAGACGTAGAGTCAAGGTCTCCAGTCTCCTGTCTAGAGAGCTAAGGAAGGAAGTACTCACGTCATGATGTGGGTCTCCACTCCTGCCTCCACCAGAGCCCCGTCAACAAAGAGAGGAACCGAAGTGAAACTGTACTTGTCCCAGGAGTGGCCCTCATCAAAACTCACCCTGGGTCAGAAACAAGTAATGGAAAAGACAGTTGAAAACACAGACACACTCCTTTGCAACCATTTTTCAGGTTATTAAATTTTCCTCTGTATCGCACTTTCTGGCAGTTCAGATTATCAATAGGCATTAATCTTCAACATCTCCCCATATTATTATGAGATTTGATCAAAACTGCATTTCCCAGGCCAGGCAGAGACAGCAACAGAACAGCAGACATATTTCAACACACTAGAATCCAAGAAACAACCCAAGCAGGAGGACTTAGCGATGGAGCGTCACGTTTCAAGTACTCAAAATAGAACCTGAGGTTGAATTTACAGCACAATCAATTCAGCCCTTGGAGTTTCTGGGACAGATAAATTGAGTAGTGCGAGTGTACCCTGTGGGAAGCAGGATGTGTGTCTTTCAGATCAAACCTTACAAAGAGCAATTTCCTGTTTGTTCAGAATGGATGCTAGGATCGCTTTCTCTCCCAATGCCACTTTAAGGGGCTTTTAGGGACGATCAGATCATTAAGTGTCTGAGATGTTCTGCACAAAACTGTTCCATCTTTTGTCCAACAGTAAGAGGAAGGTCTGGCCTTTGGTGGACAGAGAACTTGAACCTCTTTAAAGAAATGCTATTAGTGGAAGAGACTAGAGCAATTCTGAATGCTCCTTGCCTTCTCTTTCTTGATATTACCAAGTACCTGTCTGCCCCTTGATTTAACTTGGGGGCTTATTCCAAAGACTGCCTCCACTGAGAGGCTTTTCTGAGCACCCCTTCTTCCCCAGCATGGCATTAGTTTCTTTGTCCTCTGTGATCCTTTTCTTTCTGGCTCTAACTCCACAATTTAGAGTTAGGAATTCCTCCTATATGTTCCTACAATGCCCAACCCTTCTCCTATCACAGTACTGACTGATGATTTCTTAACTGATCTTAAATATCTCCATTTAAGATTATAAGCCCTGAGAGTTTAGGGATCATGTATGTCTTATTCATTGAATGACCCCTTCACACCACATATATATCTTAATTATGATCCTTTATTACCATAGATGAAAATATGTCTAACTCACCCTTAACTGTAAACTTGTGGGGGTCATTAATGTTTGTGTTCCTAGGACTTAGCAGGATACCTGGCACATAGTTGATGCTCTACAAATGCCAAATGAATAAATGAATAAAAATAAGGAATGATGAAGGCCTCCTTTTTAATCTTTCTAATCATTTTCCCAAGCATGATAAATTCTGGCACCCACATGCTGAGTGTGAATCACTGTCTCATTCCTAGCCAGATACTCAGTCCATTCTCTACTCACTTACTTCTAACTTCTCTCTCTTTCCTCTCTCTCTCTTTCTTTGTTTTCCTCTATTTCTCAACATACAAATTAAAACAATGATAAAGTCAGTCTGAGCTACACCAGTCTCTCAGAAAAAAAACTGTCTTTTTACAGTATACCTAGATCCATGTCCACAAATGAAAAACAGTCTGCCACAAAAGTTTTTATGAGTTCCTAATTTGTCAGTCTCTGTCTTAAATTTTAAGAACTTGATTATTCCAAACATTTAAAAAGAAGAAGAAAAAAAACTAAGCAGAAGGCTAAATAATCATTTAAGCTTGTCCTAAGAAAGTTGGGCAGGTTTGAACTGCTTTATGCTGAAATGGATTTCTTATTTATAAAGTGAAAACAGAAGGAAGATTGAGAATGGACTTCACTTTTCTTGCCATGCACCCCATTGATTCCTAGAATAAACACAGTTGTTTTAGAGTATGCTATGTTGTTTTGGTGACTTTGGACAAATTGGTTATTATCTTAATAGATAGAAGGCAAAGTGAGTGTAAGGCCTCTCCTTGCCTCATTCTCTAAATTTCGTTACTGATAAAGGTCAGTTATCACTAGAACAGCAAATTGCGGTGAGTGCCACCAACATCCCAGGAAAGGAAGAGCCTTCAGACACTATTACAATTAACAGGATGCAGAATAGCCATCTTTAGTTTATACAATGAAGAGAAGACCTCACAGATAAAATGACGAGGGACCATCCCATTGCAGCTTTCCAGTATCAAGATGGATCCTCTAAGGCAAAGCTAAGCCCAGATGGAGACAGAAATCATGAAAGATCAAGGGGCTTCTGTATTAAATGAGTTCATATGGAAGGAGATGAATCATGGCTAAAGGATAGTATGAGCAAATGCCCAAAAGAAAGATGAGAAGCACCAAAGTCCAGGGAGGAAATTCAGCATGTCTAATAGCCAAAGTCCAAGGATGCCCTAAAAAAAGTATAAACAAGTGGACAGGTCTGCAGAGCTGGGGTAATCTGAGAACCCTACTCTCTAACACCTGATTATCTCCAGCTGAGGCAGTTATTATAAAAGATACTAAGAACAAAAAAATCTCAGCTCCCTAAAGAAACTTTTAAAAATCTCTTACTTAATCTCTTTTTTACCAAATATTTGGATCTGGATAGCCTGCCATTTGTGAGAGCTATTCTTTTTGATGAGTAGGAGTTTTAAAATGTTTTGAGGCTGTATATTCTATGTTGAATTCTATATTGAATGGTATACCCAAGGGACCCACCTTCTCTTTCTCAGGCCAATAGCTCACCATTAGTACAAAGGAGTTGTGAATTCCTTATTAGCTCAACTGGTAAAACCAAAATCAGTGGGATGGTCAATACTCAGGGAGCCAGGGGTAAAACTCCAGCTGACCTCCACACAGTGACAATATAGGACTACAGAGTAAAATAAAACGTGTTCTGCAAATGGATACTGATGATTACTATATGCCTGATCTGGCAGGGAGCTCAGGGATACAAAAGTAAATAAGAAAGAAGGGCCCTCATTTCCCTTTTAATCTTAGAAGATGAATAATAATGTAAATAAACTGATAAAAATATGTAAGTTATGAAAAAGCATAAAGATAATTAAAATAAAGTGATTTGGTAATGACCAAATAGCTACTTTGTACTGGAAATTTAAGAAAGCCCAGTCTGGGGAAGTGACATTCAAACCAAAATCTGAATGGTAGGTAATAAGACACTAGCTATGTCAAGATTTAGGAAAAAGTTACTACAAAGGAAAGATTTAATGTGAAATGAAGATGCTCTACGGGAAGGCTAGAAAGGTGGTCAGCAGATGTAGCTTAGCATGAGAGGGAATTGGTAGAAGGAAATGAAATCAGAAATGAGGCAAAAACAAGATCATGAAGAACTTTGTTTCCAGTTGAAATGGGAGCAATAATTTCTTTAAGCTTTTAAAAGTACTTTTACTTCTCTGTGGTAAATAGACTCAGAGACTTTTATTTCTCTGTTGCAAATAGTCCTATGATCAGGACTCAAAGTAGATGCAAAGAAATAATTTGAGGTGGGGGGATAGGGAGGTGGTAATTTAAGAGACAAAGTGAAAATTGGGGCTTAGATAAAGGTTTATAGTAGTGAAGACAGAAAGAGATGAAAAACTTGGGCTTCTTCCATGACTTGGCTATTATGAATTGAGCTGCAATGAACATTCTGGTGCAAATATCTTTGTTATAAAGTGATTTTTGGTCTTTTGGATATACACCTAGTAGAGGAATTACAGAATCAAATGGTAGGTCTACTTTTATATCCCTGAGTATTCTCCATACTTCTTTCTAAAAGGGACACATTTGCTTGCACTCCCACCAGCAGTGCAGAAGTGTTCCCTTTTCTCCACATCCACGCCAACATTCGTAGTTTTGGGATTTTGTCATGTGAGCCACTCTTACGGGAGTTAGATGATATCTCAAAGTGGTTTTGATTGCATTTGTCTGATGATTAAAGATGATGAGCATTTTTTCATGTGTCTGTAGGCCATGCACCTATCTTCTTCAGAGAACCTTCTGTTCAAGTGACAATGAAATGGGATTACTCATTCTTTTTTTGGCAGTTTTTGGCCAGGGCTGGTTTTGAACCTGCCACCTCCAGCATATGGGATTGGTGCCCTACTCCATTGAGCCACAGCACCACCCCACTCCTTCTTTTTTTATTAATAAGTTTGAGTTCTCTGTGGATTCTGGTTATCAAACCTTTGTCAGAAGCATAACCTGCAAATATCCTCTCCCATTCTGAGGGCTGTCTGCTTGCTTTACTTACTGTCTGTTCTTGGCTGTGCAGAAGCTTTTAAAAAAAAGATGGAGACTTTACCTCTTTTATGTTTACACGGATGGAGCTGGAACATATCCTACTTAGTAAAGTATCTCAAGAATGGAAGAAAAAATATCCAATGTACTCAGTACTATTATGGAACCAATTTACAATCACTTACACTTTCATATAAAGAATAGATCACAACTATGGCCCAGGATGAAGGAGGGAGGAGGGGGAGATGTGAGGGGAGAGGGCAGGTCAGATCCAGGGAGGGTGAATAGTGGGATCACACCTATGGTGCAAGGGTATATGTTGGATCTATTAATTATAGAGTATAAATGTCTTAACACAATAATTAAGTAAATGAGATGAGTTATATATTAACCAGTGTGATGTAAACCCTCCTAATTTTACATGAAAACAGCACATTGTACCCCATAAATGCATTAATGTATACATGATCTATGTGCTTATGATTTAATAAAAAAAAGAAAGAGATGGAAATATTTGAGACATTTTTAGAGGTGAAGTCAGATTCTCTGATACAATGTATATTGGTTACATGAACAAAAGAAAAAAGTCATGGAAAATATTGACTTTTGTGGGATTAAGTAATTGAGAGAACTTTTGTTTATACATTTGTCTCTGTCTCATGTAAAGATTTAGATGCTTTTTGGACTTTCATATATGACATTATTAAGAATACTTGTAGATAAATGGATCTGGATTTCAGATCATAATTAGGGATGTAAAATTGAAGTCACTTACAAGGTAGTGTCAACATACAGTAGAATTCTTACTACAGAAAAGCAAGCAAACAAACAAAAAACTCCAGCCCAACAAATGAAGAAAGAAGATTAGCTGATGAAATAAGTTCAAGCTAAAAAGGAAGTGGAGTCATTGCCAATCACAAGTTACATATTTTCTAGCAATAACACTGTTATGAGAGGTAATCTAGCCACTAAGAGTATAGTAGTGGCATACTACTACAACACTGAGATTGTAGTGACTTCAAGTTTATATCCCTAACTATGATCCAAAATCCAGATCCATTTATCTACAAGTCTTCTATGAGTGTAGTAGTGGCTAGATTACCTCTCATAATAGTAGTATGTAGTTGGTTGGCACTATGGTACTCTGGTGAAGTGGGGTGACCCTTTGTGGTGTCACAAAAGTGTCTGCTATACCAGGTGTGACACCAGATTACATGACTTCTATGAACCTCTCCTCCTCCATGTGTCTATGACTATGATATTAGGATGAGCTAAACTAAAATAAAAGGAGTAGAATCTTCCAAGAACAACCAGAGTCCCCACCAGAAGGGTCTAGCACAGAAACAGAGTTACAATAGTCATCGAGAATCAATGTTCCTCCTTCTCCACTTCATTTTATCGCAAATGCATGAGCTAATGACATTTTAGCCACCTGGACGTTCTTCAAAATAGCACATACACGTTTGCTCCTCAAAGGCATGTATTGGTTGGAAATATAGTTTTTATAAGAATGCTTCTCTGAACAAAATGCTAATGATCCACACAATTATTTGTAGAAGAACAAAGGAACACAAAAGGCCAGGTGATGTTTTCTTTTCTGTTTCCAAGAACATCTCATTGAGAGACACTGGCAGCTCTTTCAGGCTGAGCAAAGTCATACCCCGTCTACCTGCCCATTCGGTGCTCTGTCTATTGTGCATTTTCATTAGAGCTCTGCCATGTTCATTGTGCTCTAATGCTTCTAAGGTACAAAGGTAATACCTTGGAGTGGATGGAGATATTACCTGCAATAGCACTTAGGTTTTGATCTCTATGCATCCAAAGGTGCGTGGTCCAAACAGATGGCTTCATTTGTATGCTGTTTTGTCCTCAGACCTATCTAGCTACCTATCATTTCAATTTATAGGAAACAGCACGCTTTGTTAGCCTAGCTGAAGTTTCCCCAGCTTTTCAATTACGACTCCTATTTTCTCTGAAAGGCAATGTAGCTATTATTTAAATGTGAGAGCCACTATAACCTTGTGTGAGAATGGGTAAGCTGGAATCTCTTCCTTTGCGAGCATGCATACACGTGTATATTCATCTGTACAAAAAATAACATCAACCTGAGATCTACAACAGAAAATAACAACAAACTGACTACCAAACCTTTCTTCCTACTGACATTAGCTATTTGTTTACCTTGAAGACTGTGACTTAATTAGAAGCTACTGGTGAAGAAAAGGCTGCCTTTTGGCTTCAAAAGCTTATATCTCATAAGCTGAAGTCAAAATCAGTCAACGATTTCATAAGGAAACATTGATAATAATGATATGGTCAAGCCCTTACAAAACACTCAGCCTTTGAAAGAGAAGTGCAAAGGAGAATTCCTAAATGAGTTTGTTGCTGTTTCCTAACACACATACTCAATAGCTGGCATTTTACCATTTGCAGGGATTGTTTCAGAGAATGGCATTCACAGACAAGCAAGTAAGTAAGCAGAAATCATGGTCCCTGTCCAAGTTCAGAGGAACATTTGTAGGATTTATGATAAATAACAGAGTTAACATCCTTTAACTGGAGATGATGCTATCTCAAAACCTCACCTTGAAAAGTCCTCTCTAATACTTCATATGTTGGAGTAGCTAAGAGTGAATTCAACAGGAATGCAGCCATTTTTCTTCTGAGCTCTACCAATATTTTACCAAGAAAAGAGATATTATGTGGAACAAGGGAAAACTCAAACTTGGTATTGATGACTGGGAGTGGCATGCTTTGGTCCTATGCACATATCCTGAATAATTTTCCCAGATCGGATGGCTTCTCTCCAGGTATACCCAGATAAGCACTCCTTTTGGAAGTGAGCTGGTATCTGGAGAGAAACCAGTACAGACCAGACTGAATGGTCAGATGTAAGAAGGTTAAGATTTGACAAAAGTAAAATCCTCTGCCCCATGCCCTCCTTCCACACCAACTAAACACTGTCCTCTCCTACCACCAGAAGGAAACAAAAATAGCAACAAACTCTCACTTTCCTCAGCACAAAGACATTTCTCTGCAGAAAGCTCTAAAAATCAAGTTAAGTCTAGGTCCCTACGACAATCAAAGAGAAAGAGCAGGAGACTGAAGATCAAGTAAATGCAAGGTGGAGTTGCAACTACCTTCTCCCAGGACTTCCAGGAAAAAGACCTGTCCGGCTGTCTCTGTCTGCACGGCATTTATTAATTCTTTAATTGAGATGTAGATGAAAGGTTTTTTGTTTTTTTCATTTCAGATTAATATGAGGGTACAATTAGGTTACAATGTATTTGTATTTGTTAGGTAAAGTCCCTGTTGTAGTTGTGTCCTGCACCCAGGAGATGTGCGATATACCCTTACATTGTGCCCATTAGGTGGGAGCACACCAATGCCGCCCCCTCCTCCCCTCTTCACCATACCTTCCCCCCTCCTCCCAAATGGAATTGAATTGGCTTTTTCTCATGTGTGGGTGTACATTAGTTCCTCTACTGGCCTCATATTAGTATTGAATACATTGGATACTTGCTTGAGGTGAAACACATCCTTCTTAGTAAAAGTATCACAAGAATGGAAAAACAAGATGGAATTTTTTTTTTTTTTTTTTGTAGAGACAGAGTCTCACTTTATGGCCCTTGGTAGAGTGCCATGGCGTCACACAGCTCATAGCAACCTCAAACTCCTGGGCTTAGGCGATTCTCTTGCCTCAGCCTCTAGAAGCTACTGGGATTATAGGCGTTCGCCGTGGCGCCTAGCTGAGTTTTTCCATTTTTTTTCGTGAGTTGGGCAAGTCTCGAACTCCTGAGATCAAGCAATTCTCCCTCCTCAGCCTCCCACAGTGCTGGGATTACAGGCGTGAGCCACCATGCCCTGCTATTTTTTTTTGTTGCAGTTTGGCCAGGGTCAGGTTTGAACCCGCCACCCTCGGTATATGGGTCTGGAGCCCTACCTGCTGAGCCACAGGCGCCACCCCGCAAGATGGAAATTTTTATTGAGATTTAGATAGAACATAATTATGGAAGCTAAGGAATGTGGCCTTTCATGGTAAGAAACAAATCATGTTTTAAGACTTAAGGCACCTTCTCTGAGAGTACAAGTCCTACTCAGTCCTCAGTACAAACAGCTCCTCTCTCCACAGAGAAGGATGGGTGCTGACAGTGGAAGAAATTACCATTGGCTCAGACTTTATTTACCTTTTAAATTGACATTTAAGTTCTGAGTCCTACCCACCTTTACTTCCTCACATTTTCGGATCCCATCGAACACTCTCCCTACATTCTGAATATTCTAGGATTTTGTCAGAGTTTTCTCTGGCCCTGGCTAGCCTCCCACTCTTCTGTAACTCCTGGCATCCTACCTTCAGCTTAGCCCTCATGCCACCTGCTGCAAGAAGAGCCCCCTACTTTTAGTAGTGCACACAGCCAGTATCCTTAGCAGACATTTCTTTGATTCCTAGTGATGCATGGATGGCCTAAGGTCTTATCTTGACTATGCTCTTCCAGAGGGCAGGGGCCATTTCATACACCTCAGTGTGCTCTTTACAGTACCTAAAAAATTAGCAGTTAAAACAGAAGAGTAACCCTGACAGAAACCCAACTTGGTGCTGCCAGAAATGTGCTGTGTAGTTTTGAGCAAGGTATTTAATAATGTTTGCTTTTTGATGACATTAGAAACACACAATTAAAAGAAAAGTATCCCTAGACATAAGGTTGGTTCAAGAATTAAATTAGGTAATTCATATAATTCATTTGGTTTATAAC
This sequence comes from Nycticebus coucang, assembly GCF_027406575.1. Classification (NCBI taxonomy): domain Eukaryota; kingdom Metazoa; phylum Chordata; class Mammalia; order Primates; family Lorisidae; genus Nycticebus; species Nycticebus coucang. The sequence goes on along the minus strand of NC_069782.1, from coordinate 134,486,432 downwards.
AGAATCTGGAATATAATAATCTCTCGATAACTGCTGACCATCATTGATATAAAGTAATTCCAGTCTTCTGGTATTACCAAAATAGTATATAATCTGCAGTAAAAGAATAATACACAATTACATTATGAACTCTTCCAAGCTCACCCTTGGGGTGAGAGAGTACTTTTGTCACAAATGGCTCCATGCAGCTTTGCAAAGTTTATTTTCACAAACTCTGTATAAAATGATACAGTGGTGGTTATAACTATTTCATTTTATGCTAAGTTGAACTTTAAGAAGACAATATTGGAACTTAAGAACTTTAAGAAGCTGATGATATTGGACCATTTTTGACCTAAAAATGGCAATTTCATATGGTTTCACCTAAATAGCCATACTGGGAGAAACCTTAAGTCCTTGCCAAGGTGGCTAAAGCTTTAGCATTTAGGCGATACTATGCCTTTTCCTAATTATAATCTGATGCTACCCAGGAAAATTCTTATTCTAAAAGTGTCTTCCCAAATCAAGGACCTGGTAGTTAGGCTAAGGTTCTAACCCTGCCCATGATAAAATTCTACCAATTAGAATTGGTAGATAAAATAATAGCATTCACCTCTAAATACTCCATTTGTTGAATCTTAAGCCTGGAATTTTTCCCTTAAGCATATAAACACATATAAGACTCATCCATCCCTTTCCCAAAACCAAACAGTAGCAACAAATCATTGTCATCATCACATATTCTCACTTAGCTCTCTGTCCTCACTAAAGGTCTTACATACACCCTTAGCTCGGTTCTATAATCTACTTTCTTGAGAAGATTAATCTATACTGTGTGTACTTATTCATTTATCATTCATTAACTCATTAATTTATAAATCTAGTACAGTCTAACTTCCAGACCCACCTCTGTTCTAAATCTATGCTGTCAAAGAACACCAGTGACCTCCTATAGTGCTTCATCCCAGAAAGCCTTTCACTCCATAACTTGATTGTGGAAGTAATGTTGTTCATTACCCCTTCCTTCATCATCCATGAAAACATTTCCTTTGATTTTCCATCTTTTTGGTCATTTTTCTATAGCCTGTTTCATAATTTCTTCTTCCAGTCTGCATTTCTTTTTCAGCAGGGTTCCATAGCAGTCCCTAGTTTCTACTTATTGTACCCACATTTGTGGGGCAGTGAGCCCAGTACCATGGTTTTAACTACTACCTTGTGGCTAATGACTCCAAATCTAAGGTGTAAGCCAAGACCTTTCCCCTGATCTTTAGATGCACATATCTGAAATAACAGACGTCTCTGCTGGAATATTCACAGAAATCACAAACCCAACTTATCTAAAACTCAGTAAAATTCAGTATCTATTACACGTTCCTAAGCCTCCTACAGCAATTTCCAGCTCTCCTATTTTGGATTCCTAACCTTGGCTACTTGGACTTACAGGTCCTTCCTGCTCCTTTCTGTTTTATCTGACCACCCATTCCTACCACCTATCCCGTTCACTGTACTTTCCCATCTGAATAATCTGGCCTTGTGCCCTATGAGTTAGATGATGTAAAGGATATTAGATGGATGGATGGATGGAGAGATAGATGAACAAATAAGTGGATCAGGAGATGAATGAATGGGTAAGAAGCCATGCAGAATAATTTGACATGACTTTTTTAAATGAAAAGTTGCCCATCAATAGGGTAGGGTGTTGTCCTTACCACAAACGCCTGACTGGCAGAGGTGTGTGTTTCATGGCCACGAGGGCTCCACCCCAGTCTAGGAACCAGACACTGTACTCTTCATCAAAGATCTAGAACAACAATAATAACAATCATAGCAACACTTTACATTTGCATAGGGCTTAATAGTTCACAGTCTTTCTTGTACATTGTTAGTCCAGATTCTGAGCCTTCCAACAACCCTATAAGATTATCTTCTTTTGATGGATGAGTAAGTGGGCTCACAAAGAACAAATAACTCTCCCTTGGCCACTCAAATTGCATTTTCAGCGCTCTTTCCACTAATACGGTGAACCGGGATGTCACATGAAGGTAAGGCCGCAAGATGCATGCTCAGCTAGAAAACTCAAAGGCAAGTCTTACTTCAGAGAAACTTCCCCAGGTGTTTGCCTTAGTAAGATACTACTCAGCCCTCTCTTCCTCCTCATTTATTCAGATATTTGCTAACGTACAAAATGGTTGCTGTTGTAAAATTTGGTTGAAAAATTATCTAGGAACCTAAAGGGTGATTTCCCTAGACAATATGATACACCTGATACATCTGGTAACTTGCCCAGTTTTCTTAGTGGAATCAATTCCTTTCTTCTCTCTGCATGCTAATAATGCCACAAAGTAATACGATCACCCTGAACTATAGTTAGTTATTTATGAACCCATTTCCTCTATTTAATTTTGAGCTCCTCGAGGAAAGGGACTACAAAGTATTTAATTGCCTCCTGAAGCTTTTGCCTGGCACCTACTTGACACTATATAAATCTATGTTGTCCAATATAGTAGCCATAGAGACTATTAGTATTTAAATTAATTAAAATAAATAAACTAAAATAAAATTCACAGGTCAGTTCCTCTGTCACATTTCATGTGTTCCATTGCTGCATGGGACAGCACAAATACAGAATGTTTCCATCATCACTGAAGGTTCTAGTGGACAGCATTGCTATACATGGAAAATTGAATTAATTTTTCATATGGTCACATATCTATTAAGCTGTTCAATACTCAAGACGGAGTCTACACAGTACATAAAAAACCACTGATTTCTACAGTTCCTTCAGTTTTAATATTCTAATCCTCTCATTTTATAGAATAAAGAAACACATCCGGAAAGGTGAAGAGACCTGCTTGCCAAGAGCCCTTGGCATGTTATAATATAAACAGTTTTATCAGTTGTCTCCCCAGTAACCATCACAGTACTTAGCATCTGGAGCCTGCTACATGCATATTGCTGAAGGAAAGAGTAAATGAACTGGGAAAATCCTAGTTCTTCCTACTTCCTTTCCAGTGCTTTTCTTACCTTGCCCCGTGGCCCCTTTAATCTGCCAGCCAAACCGACTAAACTGAATAGCTGCTTCTTTAATTTTTTTTTTTAAAGAATCACAGCTTGCAGCAACCTCAAACACTTGGGCTCAAATGATCCTCTTGCCTGAACCTCCCAAGCAGCTGGGACTATGGGCACCCGCTACAAAGCCCAGCTATTCTTAGAGATGGGGTCTTGCTCTTGCTCAGGCTGGTCTCAAACTCCCGAGCTCAGGCAATGCACCCACTTGGCCTCCCTGATTGCTAGGATTACAGGCATGAGTCACCACACCACGCCTCCCAGAGTGCTGGGATTACAGGCTGAGCCACTGCACCAAGCCTACTTCTTAATGTTTTCAGACCACGAAGTCATAATGATTCTGAGAATCTATAGGAAGTGAAGATGTTGGCAAAACTCAGCCTAAATGCCTCCTCCCTCTTCCTAAATCATTCCAGTTACCTGTCTCCACGTGTTGCCACCATCGGAGGAGATGAAGACACCAATATCAGTATATGAGAGCTCCGGGCCAATGTTGCCTGAAACATAAGCAGACCATGTGAAACTGTCCAGCAGTTTACAGGTTAAGTGTGCTTAGGGTTGGGGGTGGGGTAGCAGGCAGTGAAGGTTTTCCAAGTGAGGTTTCCAGTTGATTTGTGCAGTCTCCTTCTTGGTGTCATATCAAAAAGCCAGCAGGAAGAAAAACCCAATATAGGAAAACAATCAAATAGTATAACAAGAATGCATCTTTTAAATGGTAAGACTCAAAGACAGTATCGATTAGCTTGGGTCTCTTGAATTATTCACTCTGAGTACCAATAATCTCTTAAATTACTCTTGACAGATGTCCCCTGAAGAGAGAAAAGAGGACAAGAGGAGACACACATGGAAAATCAGGGCATAGGGGCCCCTTATACCTCAGGTATAATTGTAGCCTAAGAAAAATGTATGTGTGTGTGTGTGTGAGAGAGAGAGTTAATTAGTTCACGGATGTGTGTCTCTGTATGTTTTTCTAACTTAAACTTATAACATGTGCCTTGAATGTCAGATAATTGAGTGACTCCGTGGTAGAGAGGCTGTCATCTGAATTACAAAGTGTCCAGTATAATATGACAACACTCAACAAACATGGCCATGAACCAGGGCAGGAAAAGAAGTTACTTGGTTCAGGCCTAGACCAACCACACTTACTGCTTCCATCCCTTCACACTCTCCTCTTTGCCCTTCTTTTTTTTCCCTTTTCACTTCATGTCCTTGTGTTGTGCTTATCAAAAATAAAGTGGTCAATATTTCTATATCACCTTAGTTTCCACAATGGTTAGCCCCCTCTTAGAGCCTAGAACAACATTCTAACCCTAATAGTGCTCAACAAATACTCACAGAATGAACAAATGAGTGAATGAATGATTGAATCTTGTTCCAATGTGAATGTGCACTTGGGGAGCTACTGAAAGCCAGGAAGGGACCCTACACATGTAAGAATTTATTGTATTGGCTGATTGTTTTTTCTTTAAAAATAAGCCAGTTATAACCTAAGAATATGGGGAAGGGGGAGAGGGAGGTGAGGGAGGGTGATTGGTGGGATTACACCTGAGGTGCATCTTACAAGGGTACATGTGAAACTTACTAAATGTAGAATATAAATGTCTTAACACAATAACTAGGAAAATGCCAAGAAGGCTATGTTAACCAGTGTGATCAAAATACGTCAAATGGTATATAAAACCAGTGTATGGTGCCCCATGATTGCATTAATATACACAGCTATGGTATAATAATAATAAAAAAAAAATTACAGGAAAAGAATGTTGGCCCACACATCTGTAGCCTAAAGAAGAGCACAATAAAAATGCAATAATGAAAATGTTAATTGAGTTCCTGACATTTAATGCTTCAAAATGAGAAAGTAAAGCCAGGCTACAGCTTGTCAAGCCCCCATCAGCCTCAGGAAGCACATAGTGAACCAACTTGTTTTGATGCTTACATTTCTAAAAATAACCCCTGGGCTCAGGGTGCAGGCAGTAGGTATGAGGCGTGGGTAGAGGCTTTGTGAGTAGATCTATGGAGATCCATCTGGAATACAGAATTCAACTCCCCAGACGCAGGTTTAGGAAGACATAGATGAAGGAATTAAAGAGGAATGCTGAAGAGAATGTCAACTTGAGTCACAAAATAGCACAATTTGGTAGTTGTGCTACCTGGAGCATTGTACTAAGAAGGATTCAGAAGCCATATGCAATTTCAACAGAATAGAATGGTGCATCTTACAAGGGTATATGTGAAACTTGGTAAATGTGGAATGTAAGTGTCTTGGCATAGTAACTGAGAGAATGCCAGGAAGGCTATGTTAACCAATGTGATGAAAGTGTGTCAAACGGTCTGTAAAGCTAGTGAATGATGCCCCATGATCATATCAATGTACACAGCTATGATTTAATAAAAAAAAAAAAAGAATGTGGTGATCAATTAATGTCTAGCAAGACTGATAGAGAGAAAGGGACACAGAAGCATAGTCGCCCTAAAGCAGTGTTATCTGCCAACCCTGGCATGGCTTCTAAGGATACAGCTTATCACCTCTTACCCTCCTTAGAAGTTGGATCTGCAAGTATCTTCAGCTTCTCTTTCGAAGTCTGGCTAGACTAGTTTGGCAGGAGGGGGGCTTTATGGTTGTTAGAACCCAAGGCTATGGTGAAACCTACTTTGAAAATATCTCCTATCAATTTCAAGGAGCCCTCAAAAAATGCTACTGATTACAAAGATCATAAAGTTGGTTCCCAGCTTAAAGGACAAAAAACATGTACCCAGGACAAAATTGATCTTTGAAGATTTCCAGCCCCTAAGTGCTCCTCTGGGGAATCTCAGATAGGAAGAATTTGGTATTATGTTCCATAGAAGGAAGATTTGAAGGAGCCTTTCTAGCTCAAGTGAACTGGGGAGGCTCAGTCAAAGTGGCCTCTGACCAGGTTGGAAGAAATAGAAGTAGCTGTTACTCAGATGAGCAGTGTGATGGAAGAGGAAGGGGAAGTGAGATGGAGAAGGACAAGGGACTTTTCTCACCAACAGCTGAACTGTAAATCATGGAGGTTCCATTTCCCTTTTTGGAAGCTTTAAACAACTTGCTTTTACCCTTATTTCTTCCCAGTGCTATCCTTTTCTGCTCCTCAGTTAAATACTTTCAGGGAAAAAGACAAAAAAAAAAAAAAAAAAACTGGAAGTGAGAGAATTCTGAAGTCCTCTGGAGATTAAGGATACTTCTCTTACAACCTTTGATGGCAAAGGAAGGGGTCACCCATGAGGGGTCACCCAGGGGACATGAAACCTGTTCCCGTTGGTCCTTGGTCTGCATTTGTAAGTTGAGGATAGTAATCACCGTTTCCACACCATCATTCCATTGTGCAATCAAAGCAAGGAAAGTGCTTTGCACACTACAAGGCATTGTGAGAATACTTTGAAATCCAGTGTCAAGAGCATTGTGAATCTGGTATTTCTGTTTGCTAACAGTAATTGCCAAACTCTCCAGACTGGAATTCCATTTGCCTTCTGATTTGCCCTCAATAGGTTAGACATGAATCTCAGGATATATGTTTATCTCTGCAGCTTCTCTGAGACTAGTCTCAATGGAAGGTGAAAAGAGGGAGCTGGTAGGGGAGTGGAAGGGAGCGAGCCCAGGGTCACTGACACCCGAAGGCAGGTGGACGGTATGGGTGTGAGAAAGGGCCCTGCAGACTCAGATCCCATGCAGGCCACCGAAGGCATACCTCATGCATGGCTGACCTTACAGTTATTTTCCTGATGGTGCATAACGATCAGGGGACCAGAGAACCAGGCAAGAAGAACAAGGAGGAACTGAGTACAAGAAAGTGCATGCCAGTGATTTAGCTCCGGCTTTCCATTAACATCCCCGGGCACGGCAAAGGGCCTCAAGAGTTATATGGGGAAGGAAAAAGGAATCAGTTGTTTTTTATATATAAACAAAAAATAATTTAAAAAATTAATGTTTGCTAACTTAATAAAAGACTAATGTAGGAGTGCATGCTGTCCATAGGTAATAACAGCTATTACCAATCTCACCTTACTAAGCAGTAAGCATTCTGCCAGGTGTTGCAGAAACACCCTTCCACCTCCAATTTTTTGCAATACCCCCACAAGGTAAAAAACATCCTATAAACATCCTATAATAGTTTTGTGGATGAAGAAGAGAAGCTCAGAGGTTAAAAACTAAGCCAAGTCCACAGGCTGCAAGTGTCAGAGCTCAAGCTGGAAAGCAGGGGCTCAGGGTTCCTGAGCTTTGTTGTGTGCACAGTGCATGCTATCTAGGAGGCGAAGGAATTACATTCTTCTAATGTAAGAAGAACAGTTTTAACTTCTATAATATTAACGATGATGATAGGTAACATATATTGAGTATTCAATATGCCCTAGGCACTGTTCTAAGCATTTTAAATTCATTGCTTCATTTAATCCTGCAATTTTATTACGTTAGTGCTATTATTCCCACTTTGCCAATGAAAACACTGAAGATCGGGGTGGTTAGGCCACACAGAACAATCCCTGGCTACATAGCATGCTTTCAAATAATATTAATATTTATTCTTGATCCATGTTTTCCAGTGTTGCCTATGGAACTCACTGTAAGTCTCACTAGACTTTCTTACAGTCTAGCCCTGTGCCTCCTATAGACTTTAAGGAGATATTTAGGGTGTGGCAGCCCCTGAGTCAGAAGGACCCATCCACATGAATGACAGAGTGTGAGAACCACTCCCCAAGACAGAAGAACAGCCACAGAGCCAGCCTGCCCTGGTGTCTCACTTTCCTGGCTTCCCTGAGCCCATAAGGAGATGACTGAAATGCCAGAGGGCTTTTCTAGCTGTCAATCTGATTACAATGGTTGGTTCCTGGCAGTATTTAAAAGCTCACAAAGTTGAAGGCTTAGAAATGAAGCCATGTCTAGGAGAGCATAAACTGCAGAGGTCAGAGCTCTGGCTTGATGAGAAAAAACAGAATGTACCTACTCAGAAAGTCACTGTGAATTTATCTGCTTTCATTAGAACAAAAAGCTGCCTAACACCAGAGCTATAACCTCAGAGACTTGAAGCCTGCCTTGATTTATGCTATCACTGTCTTCCTGCAAAGGTGTGTAGAAATCAGTGCAAGCTAATCAGAGAACATTCCCCTGGGAGAGTCTGACTTTCATCTCAGAGTCTCTGTATCTGCATCTCAGAGTTGCTCTATCACTGATCAACAGTCAGTGGACAGTGGTTCCAACCATGCAAACTTTAGTTTTTCTGCCCTTTGCCCCAGGCTCTCAGCTTAGTGGCTAATCACACGTAAACAAACCTTTACCTGTACCAGCGACTTCCCAATTAAAAGCTGCACTGGGGTTAAACCTGTTGTAAAGAATCCTCCACGTAAGGAGAAAACTACCCTAACTTGTAAGAGGTTAGCTAGGAAGTTCATAGATCATGTTTTCTTACAGTGTGAGTTCCGTATTATAAACAGTCTTTCTGATCAGCCAGTTGACTTCAAGAGGAACTCTGACTTCTTGCTAAGCACAGGGGACTGCCCTGACTAGAGGTATGACGCCTTCACCCGGAATTTACATGTCCGGAGCTCTTTGCATCCTAGGTTCTTGGATGAGCAGTGGGGATCTATGAACTCTGAGGAGAGTTCCTGAACCTTTCATCTGATGCTTAAATGAGTCCATGATCCAAAACGGGGTGACAAAGTTACTCTAGAATCCCCGAGTGAGGAAAGCCCAGGGTCTGCCTTCCTTACCTGTAGCCACCACAAGTCCTGGAGCTGTCTCCTTGCTGGAGATTCTTCCAGAAGAATACGGATTTTCAGAGAGCTGCAAATGCAGGTGTAAGGAACAGAAGGGCTAAAATGGAGAAGAAAGTAGTTTCATTCCAGGAAACTCTAGATATACCTCCACACCCCACTAGAGATGGGGCTTCCAGAAATAGAAAGATGTTAGATGATGAGCTGCACATTTATGTAGGGGCAGGTGTCACCTCCACCTGAGATGACTGATACAGGCACATCTGGAGTTGCCCTGAGCACCTGTCATAGCTGCTTCCTGCTCCCACTTCCATCCACACTCCCTTTCCTTCCCCTCCCTTCCTCACCCAACCCATCCATCAAGGCCCAGTTCCCAGTTAGCTTTATATGAAGCCTCACTGACCAGGCCTCCACCAGGATGACACAGACTTCCTCCCATATCTCTCCGATCTTGACATGAGCTCTCTCCTTGAAGCTCTGAGAGGCCATTGGAAGGAATGAAGGGAAAGCTACACGAAATAGAGCTGGCGTCTACCCACTTTCTTAATCAGATTTCCCTGGCTCTCCCTGTTTTATGTGTCTTATTCCTGTTGATGATTTTACTTAAAATATTTGACATCATCATCTAAAATTATGTAAGTCTGTATTCTCTATTTATTTATCTCAAATGCTGTGTTCTTAATAGGGATTGGGAATTTACATACACATACAAACACACACTCACCCTATACCATACATAAAAACAAGAAGAGAATGAAATAGAAGAAAAGAGAAAATTAGGTTAAGAAGATAAGATAAAGCCATGGATAATGTTTGAGGAAAACAAAACTCATGCTGTGACCAGTTCCCGCAGGTAGACAGCCATTCATTTCTGACCTTCCAAGTACTCAAAGCAAAAGAGTACATTATTCAATCTTTTTGAGTAAGTGACAAAAACTAACTTTTTGCTTAGGAGAAACAAAACCATTTCTGGGACCTCATAACAGTTTGTATATATTCCCTCATTCAGAGGACATGAAGGGGTGTGAATTTTATTGTTAATTAACTGTCTTTCCTTCCCTGCCCCCTCTACCTAGTTTCACCACATGGGGACAGATACACCATGTCACACATCATGCCTTCCACAGGGCCTCCCCCAATATTCCACACAGCAAGAACCCTGAAAATGAGAATAGATTAATTCCCTGTCTCATACGGACATTCCAGCTTGACTTTTCCTAGCCTTCTATGATGACCTTTACTTACTTCAATATCTATGAAGCACTTACCAAAACATGATGCATCATGTGAGCACCAGTTAACAAATGCATCACTAATACTGAGCTCTGGCTAGGTCTGAGTCCGCAGGCCAATGCCCTGGGAGTTGCAGGGTATTACTGCTCAACACCAGCCAAGTTCCTAAGACCCTGGATGAAAGAAAGTCCTTACACAGCATCCCCGGGTACCCAGCCTGAACCTGTGAACTTCATGTGAGACTGGGTGACTAACCAGTGGGCAGTGCACTGGGCTTCCTTGCAGGTCTAGGTCTGGAGCTCGCAGTAGGCGCCAATCCCTGCCTTTGTTGTAAGTGATGTATGTCTTCACCTGGTCTTCCACCTTCTTGTTTGCCAGGAATATCCCTTTGATACCTGCTACCTAGGAAAAAAGGTGAAAGATGGAGAACTATGTTGGGCCAAAATGCCTGAGGTCTTAGAGATACTAAGAGAAGCCCCAGCCTTTTCCACAACATACTGGGTCTATACACAGGAAGAGGAGCAACATAGTGAGAAATGCATGCCATGTAGAAGTTTCAGAAGTTCATCTCTGTACCCTGTGCAACCGCCCCCACCCCCACCCCAGATTGTCCCTTCCCTCTCTTAGCCACCTGCTTTTTCCTACTTTTGGTCTCTAATTCTGTAGGACCTTATCTTTAATTGACTATTAACATTCCCTATGAAGTGGACTATTGGTAATAAAAGAGGGAGTTACCCCTTCTAGAAAACATGTGCTTTTCCTTAAGAGACGCTTGTAGATGGGTTTTCCAGCACTGAGGGATAATCCTTAATGGTAGAGCTCTAAACCTCATGATTAGTGGTAAGGTAGATATTTTTGAGCAGATGACACAATTTGGAGACCAGGCATTTATCTCTTCCCATGCCATGGGCTTACTGTGTGACTCTGGCTAACTCACTTAGCATCTCTGGGTCTCAGCCCACGGTCACTTTGAAATTGACTGGGAAAAGATCCACGAGGTATGTGGAGCTCTCTTGCCAGTGTTTCTACTATATTGGGATTTGAATGCCTTTGATATTTTGAATGGAAAAGAGCATCAGCACAAAGCAAGCAGCTAAAGGATTAAAAGAGATTTATCACCCAGAAGGGTTCTAGGGTAAGCACAAATTCCACTCAGTCAAATTTTAATTCCTTCTATTCTGCAGGCTGGACAAGTAGAACAGACATTTGGTATGACAGTGTCCTACGTCAAAGAAAGATTCCCTTAACTTTCCATACAAGTTCCGGCATGTTCCAAAGCCAAAAGGCAATTCAAATAGCTTAAATATGTATAAACAATATGTTAAATGGCAGGTTTTGTGGGTAATACCCAGATATCGCCAAGGTTTATTTGTATTTGTTGCCCTTTTTCAAGTATCGTGGTTAACTGAGGCACGTATGCTGCAGTCCAGAGAGAAGACGGGGACAGCTCCATGGAAGAGAGCTTTTTATTTTGAATGACATAATTAGTTGATGAAATAAAAAGTCTTCTTTTTACCTTTTTTTTTTAAAGTAACCTGATTGGCCTTGAAAGAGAATGCCAACCCAAATAAAAGTAAACAAACAAAGAAATGGGCAGAGAATATCAGAAGGAGAGTAGAATTATCTGGAAGGACACCACCAGGGGAATTTGAGAAAGGGCCAACAATGGAATTGATTAGATTCCTGCCTTGGACAGAGGGTAGGTAAGGAGAGAAGCCAAGGGGTGGGGAGGCAATGGTGTCAGAGTCATGTCCTTTCCCAGAGGCGACCCTGCCCTCCTGGCTGAGAGTTGGGGCCATCTCAGGAAGGGTAGCATCTCACATGCTCCTCTAGGGTCTATAAGACTGCCCATCCTTATAGGAAATGAAACCTGGGTTTCTCTAGAAACTGCTCCCTTTCTGTATTCACCACAAAACTAGAGCCTTTTCTGCAGGACCCAAGCTGGCTAATGATTCCAGCTAATGACTCACCTTCCTAAACTAATACCCCTCCTGTTCCCCCAAACATGTGCTCATAGCCTTGATTACATTTCCTGGGAAAAAAAAGACAGGTGAGACTCAGACTCCTGGGCCCATAGTCCCATTGCTCCTAGGGGGCTGCTCTCCTCCATCCCAGCTTTATGTACCAGACTAGGCCACCTCTGGGCTCTTCCAGGCAAGCATGTTTAGCAAATGGAACAATCATTACATATTTTCCCACTGAGAGCTGCACCACTCAGATGGGCATTTTCTGTGTATCCCATATATCCTAGGAATGCAAATCAGGAGAATGAGGACCAAAAAAAAAAAAAAAAAAAAAAATGTAGAAAGGAGAGATTTCCAGGGAACCTATGTGTAGCTCTGAAGCCATTTCACCTGCAGTTTTACATAATGCCAGAGCAATCTCCCTCCTGTGTGAAAGAATCAGGACACTTCCCATTTGTATTTGGATAGTTCAAAGCCCTTATATTATTACTGAATTGATTCTTGGCACCATGTCTTGTATAAATGAACTGTAACTTTGGAGGGCACTTTGCTTTTATGAACCCTAGGCCAATAGTTTTCAAACTTTTGACTGCAACCCAAGTAAGAAATATGTTTACATTGTGACCTAGTAGACTCATAGCCATATATGCATATATGTGTACACATGTATATATGCAGATATTTCTCAAACATGTCATGACACACTGCTTACACTCACGACATGCAATGTACAGTAATTGGAGAATGAGACATGCGTTTTGACCCTTCTTCATTCAGGGAGGTAGTTAACATCCAACAAACTTTCAATGTGCTTCCTCCCACTATGGTATGAAATCAGAAGTGTGGCTGGGGCTGCTGGTTCCAGGAGTCCAGGGAGAAGGGGACCATGTAATGGTGCCCAAAGAAGAGGGAAGTACCAGGTGTCAAGCCTGTGTGGCCCACTTTCCCTCTGGGAATTAATTTGAAGTGCAGAGGGAAACCAACAGCAGGCCCCTTGGCAGAGCTCTGAGTCCAGGTGGCCTGGTCATCTGTTGGTCACCTCCCTGGGACCTCAGGACAAAGAATGCAGGGCTCTGCTGAGAAAAGCAATTACTGTGATCTGCCTTGGGCTGTCCCTAGAGTTGTACCTGTGGTGAGGAGCTGATGAAAGTCAATCCAGGGAAAAAGTCCCTGTGGAGTCTATAAGCATCTGTCCATCTGACCCAAGAAGAGTAACTAAAGGTCATGATAAAAGAGAGGATGAAGGGCAGGCTCTGGGGAAACATCAGTAATATGGGCCAAGAGACGAGAACACCGAAGCTGGCCAAGAAAGTTCCTTTTTGTCCATCCAAGTCTAGTGGGGTTGACTTAATTAGTCACTCAAGAAGTATACCACTAGGTCCCTATCAGAATGGCTACACACGTGCACACACATACATCAAAAAAAAAAAAAAAAGTGCTGCAGATATGTGAAGCAACTGTGACTGTCATATTGCTGGTGGGGATACAAAATGGCCCTGCCAATATAGAAACATTTCAGTGGCTTCTTATAAACATATTCTTACATTTAACTCAGCAATCCTGCGACTAAGTATTTACCCATTTTACTCATAATCACACAAAACTGGAAACAGCCTGAATGTTCTTCTCTAGTGAATGGATAATGAACTATGGCACATCCCACACCATGGAATACTGCTTGGAAATCAAAAGCCCATCTACTGATATACTCAACAACGTGGCTCAATCTCACATTTCTGGGAGAAACAAAGTCAGACTACAGAGGCAACCTCCTATATAGTTCCACCAACTGGCTCTCTAGAAAAAGCAAAACTGGAAACAAAGAGAAGTCAGACTGGTGTTTGTCAGTAACTATAGGTGGAGGAGGGTTGACTATAACAAGGCAGTAAATGGGAATATTTTGGGTAACACAACCATTCTTTATCCAGTTTGTGATGGTAGTTAAACAGCTGTATGCACAAATAAAACCTCATAGAACTGTATATCATACAGGGTAAATTTTACTGTGCAAAAATTATACCTCATTAAAAAAATAGATGTGAAAGAAAAATGTATACTAGGAAAAGCCTGAGCTTTTTGTCACAGGCATGGATTCCTTTAAATGCAGCACCACCAGCTGTAAGAGCTAAGTGAAATTACTAAATTCTCTGTAATCTCATAGGCACAATGGGAAATGAGACTAACTATATAAAGACATATTGTGAGAATTAAATGAGAAAAAATATATAAATTGTTTGCAACTATGAAATCCAATACAGTACCCAGTAGCCATATGGCTTCTTGAAATTTGGCTAGTGGGACTAAGAAACTGATTTTTAATTTTATTTAATTTTAAACAATATAAATTTAAATTAAAAACTTATACCCAATTCAGTTATTGGCAAACTTGTCAGTATGTTTGAAATAGCTTTGGTATGTGAATCGCCTTTTTCTACTGTAAATTTTATGAACTGTAAATACTGATCAAGTATTTCTGTTGAAAATTTAGCATATGAATTGAGATGCACGGGAGTATAAAACACATCCAAGATTATAAACTTAGAATGGAAAAAATATGAAATGTCTCAATAATTTTTCATACCAAGCATATACTGAAATGCTACTTTTATACTTTGCTTAAAGAAAATACACTATTATAATTAATTTCATATGTTTAATTTTTACCTTTTTAATGTGGGAAGCAAAAAATTTAAAGCATACACCAGTTCACGTTATGTATTTATTTGATAGTGCTGGTCTAAGGTATGCTGTTGTGATTGTCATGAGCAGTTATAAGTTGATCATAACATCTAGGAAAGCACTGAAGAAAATACATCAAGCCAGCAGCTCAAAAAATGTTCCCATAATACATCTGTGGGTTTTGGAAAGAATATTTGTTTCTTGACTTATCAGTAGAACGTAATTAAAAAGAAATATAATTTATAGATAGGGGTGTAAAGAAACCACAGTAGAGTTCTATGAGTATTATAAGAATAACAGTAAGTACACACCATAGACTATGTTCACTACCAATACCAGCCTTGTTTTGATGGAGTAGAATTCTGACATCTTAAAGAAGAGACTGATTACTATTTGGTCACCAAGTCTTATTTTCTCCCCTGATTATGTCATTACAGCCATGACAATACTGTACTTTGAAGCAGAGATTACACAAAGAACGAGCAAGAAAATCTGTCTACAGTGGACGAGTACTCCAACAAATTTGAAATGGAAATTATCTCAGCCTTGCTAGATTTTGAGGAGTGCAGTGGAATTGATCTCGACCAGTCTCCAAGGATTCTAGGTTCTAAGGTTTACAAAGTGAATTCTCAAATAAGTTCTTGTTTATTTGTTTCTTCTCCATTGTCAAAAAGAGGATTCAGAGGTCCATGCAGAAGATAAAGTGATACACCAGTAGCTTTGTGTGGCTAAGGTCAGCCCAAGTCACCTGACATCTAAAAATTACCTAAAGGTACCTATGACCTTTCATTCAAGGGGAAATGGGTATAATGGCCTACACTACATGATCTTAAAATTAACCAGGCACAGAGGACTACATCACACATGCAAATATTTTCTGGATATGTAAATGTGAGAAGAAAAGAAATACTAGCCCACAGAATAAATGCCCAACTCTTCAGTCAAGCTCTTTACTGATATCTTTATAATCATTGTCTCTACTATTCCACAAGGCCCCTCAGCATTACATGACAAAGGACCTCTATTCATCAAACTGTGGTTCTCTGATCACCGCCCCAAGCAATTTATCCTTTAAGGTAACTCATCCCCCCAATTCCTGAAGTTAGAATTAATCTTCCTCTTTTGTCACTATACAACTTGGTATAACCACACCCCTAATACAAGTCAGCCTATGGTCACTACCCTAATAGAGTTCCTTACAGTCTTCTAGTAGATTGTCTTTTATCACCAAACAAAATATACTCCATATAAGTGTGTTAATTTAGCTGAGTTGAATGTGAAAACTTTTCCCCAGCTGCATTACTCAAGGGCACTTCCAGTCCAGAAAAATTGTAGTCTCTTTGCTAACTGGCCATATGGTACCCAATCTCAGATTCTATGAGAATCTCCAGTAAAGAAGGTTAAATTCTAGTGACCCCTGGAGACCAATTAAATTGAGCTTTATGTCCAAACTACAGAATGTAGGTCCAGGTGCAAAACAGCACTGCCCTCTAAAAATCTTCAATATGGTCATGGTCTAGATAATGTCAGGTTCCAATTTATCTATTTGGTATTAAATGCTTCCTAGAGTCTGAAACCCAACCACTTATCCAGCCCTCATTCCTGTCCCTGATGAGCATCTATTCTACACAATTAGCCTGGCTGGCTCACTTTCTCACAAATCCGCACCATCCGTTCAACCCTTGGCTCATTCCATTCTTAATGTTTGGAATGCCTTCCACATCTTCCCTCTTGCCTTGCCAGGGCAGAAGGACTGATAATCAGAGTGGTAACTTTGAGAAAAAAAAAAATTGACACACACAGTTTGCCCCCCTGTCCTCTCTTTTAGGAATCTACCTGCAAAGATCACATCGTATGTGCCATGCTATGGTATTTTAGGAACAGGTGTCTATTTGATTTATCATTTCTGTCTGTCCCAATTCTGGGGACAGTGTTAGCATCCTTCTTCCTTCTACATTATTTTAAAAGCATTAAAGCAGTGTTTGATCTCCATTTGCCTCCTCCCTTGTCTATGTTTCAACTGATCCCATCATCAGTCAACCAGGAGAAGAGCCTTGTTTATTGATCCCCTCAAACCTGACAAACTAGACTGCAAGCTCAAGGGTAAGAACCATATAATACCTCTCCTGCCTTCCTTGTGGGCTTGACAACAAAGTAGGTGCACAATCAACTCTGGCAAAATTGAATGGAGAACAAACTCAACAGTGAAAGTTGCCCAGCTTACTATGTCTTGCTTCTCTATGGATGCAATGGCTCTATGCATTATTTTTTCTTCAATAAGACTGAAAACACAAGACCAACTTCAACAGGAAGAAAAAAAATCGCATGTGTTTTGGGCATATTCTTCATTTTGATTCATGCTCCATATCATACCCCCGTATTTCCCTGTTCTCAATGACCAAAGATTTTCAGGCTCTCTTTCTCAGAGAAGGGGCAGCATAACAGGATAGTGACAAACCTCCCCACTGTACTAAGAGGGTCAGAGACACAGGACTTTCTTCACTACAGGGCCATCTGAAGCACTGTCTACACCCTCTCTTATGTGGGTCTGATCACATGGCCACAGTCAACTTATCTTGCATTCTTGCTTGTACAAGCAGGATCTTGGAATGGCCTAAGTCCTGGGAACATTAATGCAAACCCTCCCACAAGGTGTAACATATTGACCAATAACAAGGGCATAATTCTGCCTCTTGGTATGATTAGAGGCACAGAAATGTAAGTTTTCCAAAGGGTACACCCCTTAATCCCCTCTACCAGTCTTTACAACTCTGTAAAAAAATCTGGGACATTACCTAAACTGGGACCTTGTTAAAGGAAATTATTTTAGCACTTGGCCAGTTATCTTCTAGGAAATCAGGATATTTCTACCAATTTTGTTTTCTACCCAATGACATTCATTCCCATATTTAAAAAATGTATTTCTAGTTTCCCCATGCTTGTGTGCTATCCCTCTACCTAACAGAACAACTTCAACCTTAAATATTTCCGCCACCCCCAGTAATTGAGTAGCCAATTTAGATATCAATATAGGGATGCTGGAACTTTGACAGGCACTGCTCAAGAGACCACTGCAGAGCAGAAGCTCATGTACTTACTCATTGTCCTAAAAGCTACAAAGAGGAAAGCCTACAAGGGGGGAGCTTACCCAGGCCATCTGAAGCCAACACCCAGAATAGACAACTCATCTCCTTCCAAGGACAACCTCAACCATTACAACCTATATGGGTTTGACCATTAGTCACTGGTGAATGTTGGATACTAAGACATGTCTTCTTTGTTCAAATCAACACTTCATATCCAGGTGGTCCCTTCACTGTGCAGGGATGTCAAAGGTCACACACTATGGTTTTAAAAAAGCATTACATCCTTAGAGTCATTGAAACGTTCCCAGATAAATTATTCAACTAGTGATCATATTAAAGAAAAAATAGAAGTGACATATTTATGTCACAGCCAGTTTTTCATCCTGCACAGATGTTGGCATCTGGTGGCATCTTAGAAAAACCCTCACTCTTATCACTGATATTTGCTTTTCTTATAAAATTTGTTCATAAGACATAAGTTGCCAAATAATTGAAGGTGCATAAATTGCAGTGTTCCCTCCATGTGAGTTCTATAGAAAGAAGCATAGAGTTTACAAAGCTATATGAAAAAAATACCTTCTCCAAGTACCTTCAGTTCTAGCTTTTAATCATGCTCATGTATGTAATACAAGGATATCAACTTTATTGACTAGCCACCACATAAGATATTTTATATATATGCCCTCATCTGACCATAATCTCATTAGGTAAATATTTTATCTCTGTTTTACTGTAATGGAGGTACAGAGATATTAATTTCCTTGCCCAAAGTCACACAGTTTGCTAAGTGGTATAGGTGGGATCTGAATTCAGAACTCCAATGCTTATGTTTCTACCATTAAAACTCAACTGAAAAGAGGCAAATCTAGGGGAAGGACAATTTTGGCTACATACCTCATACAATTCAATAATGATGTTTCCCATTAGCCCTCGGCTGCTCTTGATGTTCTCCATGGCGAGAGTGAAGTAGATCCCGCTTGTATCTGAGATGTAGAGGTTGTATGTGTCATTCTGGTTCCACTCTTGGACTGCGGCAAACACTTGGTTCTCATCTGTACTGATGATGTGCATGTCCTGAAAGAAGACAGAAGGCCTGTGAGGCAGCAGATGCCCCTATCTCTCTGCCCTCTGGGACTCTGAGTAATTACCATAATATATGAAAAGCCTGAGTTATAGGCAATGGTAAACAATTCTGTATCAGATCACGAGCTTCATGATCTCTGTTCCTTGCTAAGTGACAGCAAGATAGGTATAAGGGACTTAGAATGATATTTTTTTTTTTTTTTTGTAGAGACAGAGTCTCACCTTATGGCCCTCGGTAGAGTGCCATGGCCTCACACAGCTCACAGCAACCTCCAACTCCTGGGCCTAAGCGATTCTCTTGCCTCAGCCTCCCGAGTAGCTGGGACTACAGGTGCCCACCACAACGCCCGGCTATTTTTTGGTTGCAGTTTGGCTGGGGCCGGGTTTGAACCTGCCACCCTCGGTATATGGGGCTGGCGCCTTACCGACTGAGTCACAGGCGCCGCCCAGGGACTTAGAATGATATTATTTTCCATAGCTTCCAAGGATTCATCTACTTAGATTTTTTATTTTTGCATCTGAATGTTAGAACTAGTGCTAACAGAAACAGACAGCCTTGTAAGAGAAGCTCACACAACATGTAAAGAAGAAAGGGTCCAGCCTGTCTTTAGATCTTTATTTATGTTTTTAATTTCATGGTGCAGTGGTTTACATGTTTTTTGTTTTTTTTTAATTTTTAGAACCTGCAGAGTCATGGAGGATTTCTAGGAGAATGCCATGGAATTGCAGCCAATGGGTGGGGTCTGGGCCCTCCAGCATTGCCTCAATCATGGCAGAACTACTTGAACTTGTTAGAACTGAAGTTCTGCATAATATGGGGAAGGGTGGTTCTGTCGCTCATAAGGTAAAATCATATTTGAAAATCAATGATATAGAGAAAAGAATACTCAGCCTGGAATTTAAGGTTCTGAATCATACTATAAACAGCTGCATAATGGTAAATGTGTCAGTCTCCGTGAACTTTAGTTTTCTCACCTAAATAGTGAAGAGGTTGGGCTACCAAGAAAGTACCCATTTAGATATACAGCCTCTAAATTAGTTATTTCAAACTGATGACTTGTGAAGTTAATATGGATCTTAAAGGTTTAGTTTGATCACATCCTGTATGAAAAACTTGAATCTCTCATCTTTTGGGAGGAATTGGTGTCATTGGGGTCTCATCCCTCCATATTCATGTGTTCTTATGATCTATCATTTACACAATGATGTTAAATTCCTGGTACCTGAAGTCATTTTAATTTTAATCTTGGGGTGGATAATTTCTAAAATAAAATCTAATAGTTTGCAATTAAAAATAATTTACAAAAGCCAGTTTGCCTATGTGGCTAGGCATTGTACAAAATTTAAGCCCTTAACTTGCGAATTGACACTTTCAGAAGGACAGGTTGATATGGATAAGCTTTTGCCAAAAACGTTTTAAAATAAAAAGGAGCTACTGGCATGTATACCAAAGACTAATAGGTATCAAAAGGAAAGACACCCTTGTCACTTACTATAGGCACTTACTATAAGACTGTGGGAAATTGGAGCCGACAGTAAGTTAATAATCAGGAGGAATCCAGCCTTCACTTTATTTAGTCAACCTTTCCCAGAAACCATTTCAAGTAAAAAGGAACCGCAATGTCTATAATGTCAGGACCACGGAGAGCTCCTCCAAGATGCCTTACAAAGAAGCAAGCCCATTTGATTTAGACACCTGGAGGTTGAGAAGTAGAAAAGCAAGTTCTGGATCCTTTTATTGAAGAATCTTTGTCGAATATCAGCCTCTGGCCTTGAACACTCCAGGTCACCTTGACTAAGACCTCACTTGCTCATTTGTGCTCACACACCTTGTAGAATTACAAGTTCCTGCTGAGCTGCTTCAAAATGGAAAGAAAGCTTACTCTTAAAAACCGTGCGAAGAAATCATGTTGTGCTGGTGTGGAATGAATGCCCAAGAACCCAGCTGCTAAGCTGTAGGAAATACGCATTAAATTCACTTACCCTGTTAAAAATGCAATAGAAATGCTTGGTTTTTCCCAAATGTTTTGGTCATAAAAATGAATGAGCTAAGTTATTTTAGACTAAACTAGTGTAAAAGAGATAGAAAACAACAACAACTTAAAACACTGTGGCATGGTCAGGATTAGAGAGAACCAGGTTTGCTGTGAGTACGTTTTAGGTGAATGCTGTTTTAGGGCTATGTTACCTGGAGAACAGGTACTCCAGGCTGCTCTCAAGTATCTAGGATTCTGGACATCTGCTTGAAAAGTCCTTAATTTGCCAAAGTCACTCGGCTAATAAATGACCTTACTAAGATTTAAATCTAAGACTTAATCTTATTTTAAACCAAATCTTAATTAAGAAGCCAACATTTAAAACTCCTTATCAGTAGGGCTATAACTTTAGTGTGTATCCAAATGACCTGGAGATCTCAGTAGCAAACAGTCTCATGGGTCTGACTGCCTGAGATAATGACTCAGCATATCTGGTACAGAGCCTTAGATTTTATCATCTGGACACATCTTCCACATGACTCTGGTGCACCTAAGTCTGGGAGACCATTCTTTGAAACATGTTGAACTATGTGACCTCTCTCCAAATAGGTATTATAGTGGAAGAAGGCAACCAACAATAACCAGAAAATTAAGTCTTCAAAAACAAAGAATATTGTTATTAGTTAAAGTTGGTCCAGTAGGGGTCTGAATGATAATGAAGCTAATTTCCTTAATCTGGCTACTTCATCCAAAGCATGTGTCACTTCTTAACTTTCTGTACCTTAGACCATGCAGGGAGAAATTTGTTGATAAAGAGAGAAATAAAAAGAAGGAAAATGTAAAAAGTATAAATTCAGGTTGAGATTTTACTAAACTTGTAATTTGAAGAGTGTCAGACAAAAACAAATGTATGCTTTTATTTGGAAAAATACATACAAATAAGATTCCCCTTCAGCCCTGCCCAAGACAATAATGCTGAAGAATCATAATTGCTTCATTGAAAACCCAAACCTTTGACTTCCTAGGTGAAAAATGGTAAAAATACATTATATTTTATAATAAATTTTATTATAATTTGGGCTTAATGTAACTTTATTCTTGTATAAATACCAATATTATTTAGTATTTGCCACATGCCAGACATCACAAATATACAGAGAAAGAAATCACATGTATGGGAAAGACTTCACATACATTCATGGCCTTTCTTGAACCTGACTAAATACTATAATAGAGGAACTGGAAATGGTGGTGAGAGTACAAAGGCTTATAGGAGAGTGAGAACAGAACAGTCAAGAAAATGGGTGGAACCTGGTATAGCTCAAAAACAGTTTTCTGAAGAAAGTGAAAACAGAGACTAGCTTATGTCACAAGAGATTCTGCATGGCAGGCTAACTTTTATCTACAAAGCTGTCACAAGTTCTTCAGCAGGAGAAAGAAATGATTTGAGTTGATCAATGTGGAGATTTGATGGGAGAAGACTGGATTCCTTGTGGGCTCATATTCATTGTGGAAGCAGTGCAAAGAGGGGATTTATATGGGAGCAATACTAGAGGCAAAGAGAAAGGCTTAAAACGTCACCACAACAATCCAAATGATGACTCATGAAGACCTGAACTAAGAAAGTATGGTCTCTATGTGGACTGTAGGAGATGAACTGGCATGATATTAAGAATGCAAATCTACAGGATATAAGGAAGAGGAGATTATACACACTCACAACTCACACATACATACACAGGAGGTAGATGATTAAGTTCATGAACTCATCTTAGAAAAAGTGCTACACACTTCACTGGTGAATATCACTAGTGGTGAATATCACTAGCCCACCATTCAAGGCTTTTTTTCGAAACCCCTTTTTTTGGAATGGCCATCAGAGCTGTTGTTGTATTACCATTAATGTCCTGAATGTCATCAAAATGTTTTCCTTTCAATATTTACTTTAACTTTGAGTAGAGAAAAAAGTCATTGGGGCCCAGATCAGGTGATTAGGAGAGTATTACAATACAGTTATTTGTTTACTGGCTAAAAACTCCCTCATAGACAGTGCTGTGTGAGATGGTGCATTGTTGTGATGCAAGAACCATGAGTTGCTGGCAAAAGGTTCAGGTTGTTTTTCTTCTAACTTTTCACTCAGCCTTTTAAGCACTTCTAAATAGTAAACTTGGTTAACTTTCCAGTTGGTACAAATTCACTATGATGAAAATCCCTCTGGTATCAAAAAAGATTAGCAACATTGTTTTGACTCTTGACTTTGACTAACAGTATTTTTTGGTTTGGGAAAATTAGCTGACTTCTATTTGGCCCTTTGACATTTTGTTTCAGTGGTGTTGTAGTACCCACTTCCTCCATTTCATCGCAAGTGAAAACATGGCCCAAAACATCATCTTGCCTCTCTAAAAGGTCTTAGAAAACTCCCACTCTCCTTTGCTTTTGCTCATTGGTGAGCTCCTTCTGCACCATTTTGGAACATGACTTTCTTATGCCAAAATTTTCAGTTAAAATTTTCCCAATTGTTTCTCTCAGGATGTTTACCTGGTCTTCTGCACTTCTCACAGTCACTCAGTGATTTTGACACACAACTTGAAGAATTATTTTTGTCAGTTCTTCTTATAACTGGCCTCTCTGATCTCCCTTCATCAGTGATGCTTTCTCTCCCTTCAGAGAAACATTTAATCCATTTGTGCACTGTCATTTTCTTCATGGCATTGTCCCCATAAACTTAGACTAACATTACCCTGATTTTACTTTCACTCTTGCCAAGTTTAACAAGAAATTTAATGTTTATTTATTGTCCTAATTCAACCTCTGGCATTCTTGGGACAGCCAAAAATACATAATAATAGTGAATGCCATTCAGCAGCACACTACCACTTGCCAACATGAATACAGCTGTGAGACAATAATATTTCAAAGTTATGAAACCTTATCGAGTTTTTTTGTACAGTGCTGCCAGCATAAGCATATAGTGGCAAGTTCACAAACTTCGTTGTCAGACTATATATCCATAAACATATATACATATATATACACACACACATATTCTCAAATATTTGACTTCCAAAACTCTCTGCCTTTCCTTTACAACACTCAATGCAATAATAATTAAATAATCACTTATGTAATTATTTGTTTGATATCTTTTTTTATCATTAATAGGATCCCACAGAGGAGAAATGATAGCTCTCTTATTTATCACTTTATCTATAATATGTACTTATCAGAGTATCCGGCATATGGTCAGCATCCAATGAAAGTTTACTGAACAAATAAATGGAGTATGTAAGCAAACATACAAGCAGGATGATACATATGGGACATAAGAAGAGCTCAGTTCTAGAATGGCTAACCAGGATGTTTAAGAGGATGTACTGCAAATAGGCAGTTGGGTAAGTGGTTTGGAGTTCAATGCACAGTTGGGGCTGTGCATGCAGGTGTAAAGAACAAAAAAGAAGAGGGAGGATGATGAAGTTACCCAGGGCCCATGCAGAATGCAAGAAGAACTTAGGAGCTAATATTTTAGCAAGAGGAAGGCAATCCAGAAAAGAAAAACAGAATAAAATACTGCCAAAGGAAAGGGTTTTAACCATGGATTTTTTTTCCATCAGCATCAAATGCTATAAAGCAGTAAAAACTAAGATAAAGATACAGAGTCATCTATTGAATTTGGCCTGTAGGTGGTCACTATAACAATGGCTAGAGTGGACAGATGGATGGGCAGGAAAGAAGACAACTAGAAGTGGGTTGGAGGGCAAATAGGAAGTGAGAAAAGAAATCAGAATTACAGATCACTCTTTTAAGAAGTGTGGCTGTGACACAGCAGAGAAGAATAAATCAGTATTTGGGGAAATGTAAAAACTATGGAAACAAAAGGTTAATATCATTTTCATTATCATTATAATGAATTTTCTAAGACATATTTCCCCTCTCCTCTCTTTTATTCTTCAAAATGGGATTAACCATATTCTGCTGTCAAATAAAAAAAATGAACCCAGACAAAGCAAGGAGAGAGGAGACATTATTTGAAAAGACAACTGCAAGGAGAACATCCTGACCATAATACCTGCAGCATCTCAGAGCAAAAGCAGAAAAAAATTTTCTTCTATAGGGAAAAATAAAACAAAGCTAGAAGGAAGGTGGTGTGGGGAATAGGGTGAGCAGGTGGTGTGATCGAGATATTGAGCAGGACATTGTTTTCTTTGTGGTCAGCTGATTCTCAGATTAGTTCCTCATTGCAATGTTCATTTCACCTCTCAATGCTTATGTAAGTTTAAGAGTAGGCCATAGTTCAGAGGCTTGAGAAAGGAGAAAAGGTGGCTTTATGTTTGGTCAAGTCAAATTAACAGCCATTTTGTCTAGATTGGTCATAAGACAACAGTTCAGCTAATCATTTATGAGGAAAAGAATAGAAATTCAGTCTTGCTATAGATAAACAAGGTGATCTTAACAAGTCAGGTGGTTGCAGTAAGCCATTTCCCAAACACAAAATTCTGGCTGTTTTCCAGAAGCATGGGACTTAGGCAAAGATGATCAATATTGTTACTACCAAAGTGAATGCCACACAAAACAAAACAAAAAAAATTTCTCTTATAGGACAAATATTGGATTAGTAACTTAAGAATACATCTGAAATTAAATTTTCTCTTGTAGGACTGATTTATTGGATTAGTAATCTAAGAATACATCTGAAATTCAAGAGACAAAAGAGGATGTATCCAAGTCAGCGGGCATCTTAGGCAATATTGAGTCCAAAGGTAAGGTTGGGAAGTGATCCCCCATGAACACTGATCTTTACGTTCTGGCAGGTTAAGAGCCTCCATACTATCCCCTGTATCAACTTAACCTTCACTGATCTGGCAGGTTAAGAGCCTCCATACTATCCCCTGTATCAACTTAACCTTCACTGATCTGGCAGGTTAAGAGCCTCCATACTATCCCCTGTATCAACACTGTCTCTTAGATTTGTTGAGCACTTTGTATTTGACCAAAAATGAGCCATTCAATGAATCCTCATAACTTTGTCAAATAGCATTATTATCTCCATTTCACAGATGGGAAGACCTGGGCTCATGGATAAACATGTGACAGAGCTAGAATGAAAGCTCAGGGTTTCTGCTCAGAAGATCACTTTCTTTTCCATAGGTGCCTGCTCCCTATCACCTGCCCTCTGGCCCTCTGCTGGTTTGAGCTTTTCATGATTGTTCATAAGAACACCAAGCCAGTGCCCAGGGACTGAGTTAGGAAGAGCTCAGCACAAGGCTGCTCCTCGTAATAATTCTGCTCATTATTAATGGCACTCATTTCATTCTCTGCAAAACACTCCAAAGCCACTGAGAGCTCCAGGAGAGCACATTCTGTATAGACAGGCTGGGAACAGAGGTGCAGGGCAGTGATGACAGGGAGCTTTTCTAGCTTTTGTTTTGAAGCAGGCAGCCTAAAAGCAGCCACAGCACCTCATAGAACAGCAACAGCTTGATTAAAAGCCATTTCCATTTTTTCACAATGGAAATTACAACCCCCCCTCTGCCCACTCTCTCTGTCCCCACCTTCACAGCCCTGACTGTGAAAACCTGGGTCAACACTGGTTAGTAAAGTGGATCGATAAGCATCCAGCTATTTTTGCAGCAGCCCTCTTATTAATGAGAAGCTTCTCTATGAAAAGGGGCTGTGTGGATAGTGCTGCGATGGGCAGCTAATCATCCATGGAATGTTCTAGGGTTGTGATCAATTCAGGGTCTCATCTGTCCCCATTTGCAGCCACACTACCCAGGGGGGAAAACTGTTTATTTCCCTGAGAAGGTTAAAAATAACTAAAATATACAGATACAGAGACAAAAAAAAAAAAAAAAAAAATGAGCCTTCTACTAAAGAGGAAGTTCTCTAAACCTATTTCCTGGGCTTAGAGATGTAAAGGGCCATTCTCCTTTAGAGAAAGCATAGTTATGAATTCCCCCTTTCTAATCTTCTCTGAAGTAGGATTCCTCTTTCTTGCTTGGGTTTAGAATATCTGATGGGTACATCCTGCACCCACAGTACCATACACAGCCCCATAAATGCTAATCACTGAGAGGGCAGAGAAAATAAGAAATTGATTCCATGGCCTGTGAAGCTATTTAATATGGTCTCTGCCCTCCCCATCAGCCTTTGTACTCCCGCCTCTCTTGAGCCTAGTTTCTCAAGACAGCAAGATGACCTTTCAGTTTGTTGAATGAATCATGCTCTTTCTTAAAATAGGGTCTGTGTCTTCATTTTCTATCAGCTTTTCCCCACCTTTGTTTGCAAGGTTAACTTTTTATCCTTCTGGTATCAGCTTGAACATCTCTTTCTCCAGGAAAATATCCTTACTGCCCATTTACCTCATTTGAATAACTATATTTTTTATGCCAAGATAGCCCTTGAATACTCCCACACCTCCAATTCCTTGTTTAGCATCTGTCTTTTATGCCAGAATATAAGGTCTGTGAATGCAGGGACCATTTGTGTTTTATTCACTGTTCTATACATAAAGTTTACTTCAGTGCATGGCACAGAGTAAAAATTTAAATGGAAGAAAAAAATAGTTGAATGGATGCATAAAAGAAGAAACGAATGAATGAATGAATGAATACACACATGCATAAATACTTGAATGAACAAAAACAATTGTGGGATAGAAAACTATTCACTTTCTTATGTCATAATCCCTCCTACCTCTGTACTCATTTAGCCTTTCAAAGTACAGTAGAACCTCCATAGTTGACTACCTTCTTACATTTACCACCTTTTTGACCTAATTTTCATAGATTGGATATGTACCACATATATTTAATGTATTGTAGGCTTAGTTCTTTATATTGACTGCCTCTATATGTTGACCAGTTTGTTACAGTTCCTTGGGTAGTCAACTTACAGCAGTATACTGTTTCTTTACACCAGCTTAGAGACCCAAGCCTGTGCAACATTATACTCCACACATGTTCAACCTTAGACTTGGCTTCTCTGGCTTCTTCATTAAGGGATGTAATTATATCTTGTCCATGTTTACACTGAGGTTCTAAGGCTCCTCTTCCCCTAGAAGCCAATGTTCACAGGAAATGGGGTCCACATAGTAAGTTTTATAATTTTCCAGCAGAAGTGTTAAAATGCCATGATTTTATATTAACATTCTATTTGATTATGCATTTTTAATTATCCATAGTGGCAGGGGGGAGTGGAAGTATAGGCAGTACATTTATAATACAGTTGGCCTTAAAGTGAAGAGAGAAGCAAGAAAACCACAAGACTTAGCTGTGTACTTTTATGCACACACTCACTTAGCATCTGTGCCTGAGCTTGGCCTGGTACCTGGCAATAAGGCCTTTGCAAAAGAAAGAAGTCCCCTTCCCCTGAGAAACGGCCTAAGGTTATACCAGATGTCTGAGTCACAGGAAATAAAAAACCCCGCTGAACGGGTAATACGGAACCCAGGTTCAGTGACAACAGCAGAAGCCAAAGCACTCAGTCAGTGGTAAGTGGGGCTGGATGCTAGCAGTCCTCCCAGTCAGGGATCAAATCTCCCAGCAGCCTGACAAGAGTGTGTCTCCAATCCTCCCTTTGTGTGCGAGGACCCAGGACAGCTGGTGTCGCATGCCGTACCTTCGGCAATGAGTACTTGGGCAGCTTTATCTGGGCAAAGGCCTCTCTTCGGTAAGACACGTAGTAGCTGGCTCTTCCACCTGTTGTTACCTAGATGGTGGGGGAAATACAAAGAGATCAGATGGAGCCACAGATCGTGGCACAAACTGGAGAGTATTAACCTTTCCATCATCAACCACAACCAGTTTGTAATTACCTTTAGAGAATATCCTTTGCTGGCTTTGAGTCTCTAATCCTGTGGCACTCTGAGTTGCTCCCATGTCAGAGTGTCTAGCCAGGCCTCCTCAAACTTTTTAAACAAGGGGCCAATTCACTGTCCCTCAGACCGCTGGAGGGCCAGACTATAGTTTATAAAAAACAAAACAAAACTATGAACAAATTCCTACGCACACTGCACATATCTTATTTTGAGGTAAAAAAACAAAACGGGAACAAATACAATCACACCGCCTCATGTGGCCCGCGGGCCTCAGTTTGAGGACCCCTGCCAATGACACCAATCCTTCCCACTGTCTGACTTTCTCCATGCCAGCAGGCGCTGACTCTGCATTTGGTTACTGCACTTTGCATAGGGTATACACGTAGTAAATATTTTCAACTAAAACTAGAAAAGCTATCAATGTGGTATACACCCATGATCTATTTATCCTGCCTTTACTTTAACAGTTTATGTAATCCATTTCAACCATACCACAAATGTCAAAGGTATTTTTTTCTGGATTTGAATAATCACTATTGCTCAAAGTCCTCATTACATTGAAATTTAGTCTGACTTCTGTTCTGAGCACAAATTCCTTTCCTTTGTATTTACAAATCCATGCATTGAGCAGATATTTATTGGTTCTTTACATTTGCATGTTACTTAAAGCTATTAAAGGTCAGGGGATGAATTCCAGAAATGAAATTCAGAAATCCTAGATTTGAGTCCCAGCTCTCTTATGTCATGGCTAGGAGGTTCTGAGACAAGCTCTATAACCTCACTTGGGAAAGGACAGATTCTTAGAGGGAAGTAGAAACCACTTCAAGAAATAGTCCTCTGGCCCGGGCTTACTGAAAAGTCTTGCCAAAATGGCACAGCTCTGCAGATAGCTGTTCTCAGACCAATTATCCTAACTCAGGGGAAATTAATATTCACAGGAGAAGATAACATGGTCTGTTTAGAGAAAATAGCAGGAAAACAATAGCAACCAGGCTGCTGTGCTGAGGAGGCAATTACTCCAGGCACACACTCCATTCTCACTAAGCTCCAAGAACATGCTGGAGACAGGCCAGTCTTCCCATTTTAGTCCAAACCTGGCCTCCATCCCCAGCCCCTGCTGGGAGCAGAAAGGTGTAACATCTCTATTGAAGCTGCTCATCTCTCCTCACTCTGAGAGATGACATCTCTCATGGCTCCCCCTTGCTCTGCACAGATTGGAAGCCCACAAAGCAGGGGCTACAGGTGCCAGATAGAGCAGCTGTCAGAGGCAGCATGAAGGCCAAGCCTTGGAAAAAACTTGGTGCAAAGGCTTAAGCTATGAACCAAGAGGAGAGATTGGTGTTTCCCTTATGTTCAGGGAGAAGTATCTATTTCTTATTACAATAATCTTACCTTGTGTTTCATGACATTTAAAAATTTTTAACTATAAAAACATCTGTTCTGAATCTCTACTGTTTTGTGTTTACTTAGAGTAGGTATTGTATATGAAGATGGAGGGGTTGCTGAGATTTTTTTTTCTTTTTTCAAAAGAAGTCTCAATTTCACAGAATCATATTAAAATATCATCCTTATATCTGGACACAACAGTCACCATCAGTCTTTGCATGACTCTGTTTTTTTGTTGAATTTTGTTTTTTATTAAATTGTAAAACCAACACATGTAAGAATACCTGCCAACTCAAGAACTAGATCAATAGTTTTTACACAGTAGAGTGCCTGAGAATCACCTGGAAAGCTTCTTAATACTCAGGCTTTGGGACCCCATCTACAGAGTCTCTAACTTAGTAGAGATGGGGGCATCAGGATTTTCTTTCTGATAAGTTTCCAGGTGATGCTGATGCTGCTGGTCTGGGGACCACACTTTGAATACCACAGAACTAGACCTTTAACAATTTGAACACCACAGAAGTAGACCTTTAACAGACCAGGCACGGTGGTTCATGCCTGTAATTCCACAAATCTGGGAGGCCAAGGCAATAGTATGCCTTGAGCTCAGGAGTTTGAGACCAGCCCTAGAAAGAATGAGACCTGGTCTTTACTGAAAGTAGATAAGTTAGCTGAGCATGGTGGTGAACACCTGTAGTACCAGCTACTTGGGAGACTGAGGCAAGAGGATCACTTGAGCCCAGGAGTTTGAGGTTGCTGTGAGCTAGGCTGATACCAGCTATTGTAAAGATACCTATTCCAAATCTATATTGGACACCTATCCCAGGTGACAATGTAAGACTCTGTTTTGAAAAAAATAAAATACACATACCTCTGTGCTCTTCACCATCCTGACCCTTGCCTCTTTCCCTGATGTAGCTAATTTCCTAAATTCTGTATTTACAATGATGATAAAGTTGTTTCTTCTTAATTGAGGTAAAATTCATGTAACTCAACCTAAATCATTTTAAACTACACAATTCATTGGCATTTAGTACATTCACAAAGTGGTCCAGCCATTCCTTTCATTTAATTTTAAAATATTTTCACCACCCCAAAGGTGCCCCCATACCTAATGATAAAGTTTTGAACCCCCAAATATATCCTCTAGTAACCTGTAATATGCTTCAAAACCATCTTTCCACAGGTCATCCTGAATCTCACCAAACATGCCTTTGGGAAAGTAGACCAGTGTCCAAGAAGGCTGTCCCATCTCTGACTGATGGTCAGAGCTCACTGACTAATAGAAGTTTCTTCCTGGAATATCAAGCTGCCTCAACAAGGAAGGATATTATAGCACCCCTGGCCTCCTATCAGTACACCAGGGAAAGGCAGGGCCCACTGGGGTTTTCAAATCACCAATGACCAAAGGAAAAGAAAGTGGTCCCTTTGCTGGTGTGACTGGCTTCACAGCCTTGGGAAATCATTCCCCTGTGTTTATTAGATACCTGTACAACCACACAGTCAGTCTCTCTCTCTTTCTCTCTCTTTGGTTCACACATATAACATAAAGAGTTTGTGCTTGAGTAAATAATGAATACAGAAATTACCTTTCAAATACACTATAAAATGGTCCAAAATATGAAAGGTCCACATGAAGACCAAGGATCCCTGGGGTTTTCCAAGTATCTCTGATATCAATAGTATCTACCAGAAATATCAAGCTTGCTCCTGCTAATCTTCTTTTGTATTGACTATGTCTTTGTCTCCTACTTATCTAAATCCAATTATTTCAATTGGTGTGTTAAACCTCAGTGTAAATTCTATGAGTTCATAAAAGGGTTTTTGAATGGTAAAAATTTGTTGTAATTTTGCATCATATCTGGCTCAACATTTACATAAAATAAAATTTGTGTATTGTTTTTCAGATGCCACACAGATTCTCAGATGGAAGGTCACGTAACCTAAGCATGCCCCAGTGAACCAAGCATGCAGCCATGGACGGAACCTAACTACTTGGACTAAAGAACAGGGAATGAATTAAAAAGCACACACTGCATAGCAGAATCCAAGATCCAATCAGATTGAAACCTGGTATCATCCCACTGCATGATCCTACCAGATCACACCTCAATACCCTCTTACTATAAAACCAGCCTACTCGCCTAGTTTGGGGACACATTGCTTTGGAAACTATCCCCAGTGTATACCTTATGTGAGCAAAGTAATAAACTCCCCTTGCTAGGTATATAATTGCTTGGCTGTGTCTATAATCTACTGTCCTGATACCCACAAAGTGAATGAACACTTCTGGGAGGTAACAGATTCTCTCATCTCTCAACTTCTGAACTTTGTTCTTTTTATTTCTTTAGTGCAGTCAATATTTACTCTTGTGGCACACACATTCCTATAATTATTTCTCCATATCTTATTACAGCATTGTCACCTCCTTAATTCCTAGACAATGTTTGTTCTATCCTTGGAATTTTTCTGTCCCCTCCAAAATTCATGTTGAAATGTAATGCTCAATGCAACAATATTAAGAGGTGTGGCCTCTGAGGAGGGGATCAAGCCATGAGGGTTATGCCCCCAGCAGGAAATGGTGCTTTATAGAAGGCTGGAGGGGACCAGTTAGTCTCCTTTTTTTCTTTTCTGCTGTGTGAGGCACTATCTTAGAAACAGAGACCAATTCCTCACCAGACACCAAACCTGTTGGACTTGATCTTGGACTTCCCAGTCTCTAGAATTATGCAAACTAAATTATCTGGTCTAAGGTATTTTGTTACAGCAGCAGAAGGGTATTGAGATAGCTGATTTTCTGGTAGATGTTCAGTGGACACATAATAAAAATAACAAAAATAACAATAAAACTGTCATGAATTGAGCTCATCTACCATGCTCCAGAACAGCATACAGCCCTTATAAAATTGTTTAGTTTAATCCTTGTGACAATCTTATAGAGGTTCTAAGATTCTGAGTGACTTTCCCAAGATAAGACAAACTTGAATCTTGGAATGTTTGGCTCTAAACCTGTTCTCCTCATGTGACTAAGAAAAGTCCTCTGTCCATCTTTCTCATTTCACTGTAACAACGCAATATATTTCCTTGAATCCAACACCTTTAAAAAAATAAAAATATTCTGTAATTGACATGTGCATAGCAGGTTATATTTCTTTGCATTCCCAGAAAATCTGTTGCAACAATCATGTTGAATTTTTAAAACAATGTCTTCTTAGAAGAAATGAGGTCATAACTACAAGAGTCATAATAACTACCACACCATGAACGTTTCATTATGGGTCAGAAAACTGATGCTGAGAAATAGCAACTAATTTGCTCAGTATCACACAACCTCTCACTGCCACAGCCAGAATATGAGCCTGGGCTTTTGCACTCCAGCCCACACCTGAATCCCTAACCAGGAATGAGCACATCCCCCAGAGTGAGGCACACAGCAGGGGGGCCACGTTGACTTCCTGTATGATCTTGATCAATCTGTTACAACAGAGAGGCGTTTAGTTTGGCTTCCTCCACTGGCTAGTGACTAAACCATGGATATGAGGAAGAACTCTCCATTCCTGTTCAGTACCTGGATGGTCAAAGAAATGTTTTTCCAAATAGAACCTCTAGCACATGCCCTCAGGAGCAGAGTCCTCACAATGTTAGCGTGATACTAAGCTGCCTCTCCGTGATTGTGTGGCTCTCTGGCACATAAGAAAGAAAAAAAAAGTTTAGGGACTATTAATCTATTTTGATGAACTTTTCTCTTCCTTACAAGCAAATTTGCTGGCATTGTAAATCCCAGAGATTATTACCATTTTTCCTTTCAGTGACACCTTTTATTTTACATTTGATGAATGTCATCCAATTATTTGCTCTGGGCCCATCGATCATGCTAAACACAGAATTAGCTGGGTCTTTTCCTTACTAATGACTGGCTCATTAATCTGATTTTCTGGATTTCCATTTTACAGGTTTAATTGGGCTCCTGGCCAGTGAAAATGATTCCTTTGGACAAATACATTGGCCATTAAACACATCTGTCTTTTCTGACTTGTTCCCGCTCTTGCCGTGACCAAGTCTAACCTGACATTTCCTTTATTTTTTCATTTACCCTTGTTTCTAGATGACAGCTTGCCCCAGAGGAAAGAGAGAAATCTGACCCCCAAAATGGAACCAAAGAGCCTTAAGTCATTTTCTAGCAACCTCTGGGGATTTAGAAGATGAGCCTAATTCTGCCAGAAAACTTGCAATTTCTCTAGAATTTATAAGTAGACATAGGTAATCTGAGAGAAAAGTCAGAAATGAATATTTTGAATAACTACTCTGTGGGGGTACTTTACTTCCCTTTTAAAAGCCACAATAACTATTATTAATATTGTTAATATCATTACCAATACCTTACATGGTAAAGATATTAATCACTGGTGACATTTCTGAGCATTTATTATATGCCATACTAGCCTCTGTACATACTAGCCTTCTATTTTATGTTGAGGTGTGGAAATTAAGGCATTAGGAAGTCACACCAAGTAAATGGTGCAGCTAGAATTTGAACCCAGGTTTGTTTGATATTTAAAGCTTATGCCAACCCCTCCAGTTATGTGCAGTTTCTAAACTTCTGTGTGGAGAGGAATGAGTCCCATTGTCACTCAAATTCTAATTCCTGGATAAGATGCCCACCAGCAAGGCAGATCTTTCTATGTAAGTGTTCCCATCAATTTCTCAGTTCTGAGAAATCAATGCTCTATTGTCACACAGGAGTCAATGGTGCTGCTGTTGGAGTTGGTGAATAAGACGAATCATAACTTGGCTTACATCAGAGCTGTTGCCTTTATAGCAAACAGCATGCAGAAGCTTTTCTAGTTAGTGAATTGTGCTGGGTCCAATACAATGTTAATAATCTGTCTACACCAAGAGAAATGACGACCTTCATGCCACATTTGAGTTACTTCTCACACAGCCTCTGCATTTTTTTCTTCTTCTTTAAAAAAAAAAAGAAAAAGGAATTTTTCATGTGTTTTTTTGCCATACATCTGTCTTCCTCAGAGAAGACTCTGTTTATATCTTTTGCCCACTTATTAATGGGATTATTTGCTATTTACTTGTTGATTACTTTGAGTTCTGTATAGATTCTGAAGGTTGTGTGTTTACTTTAGTTTTTGTACCCTTCGACGTACAGAAGCTTTTCAGTTTGATCATGTCCCATTCATTTATTTTTGGTGTTGCTGCAATTGCCAAGGGGGTGGTTTTCATAAAATCTTTTCCAAGGCCAATGTTATTAAGAGTTTTTCTCACACTTTCTTCGAGAATTTTTATCATTTTATATCTTAAGCTTAAATCTTTTATCCAGTGAGAGTCAATTATTGTTAAGTGGTAAGAGGTGTGGGTCTAGTTTCAGTCTTCTACACATGGCTAACTAGTTCTCCCAGCACAATTTATTAAATACAGATCCTTTTCCCCACTGTATGCTTTTGTTTGGTTTATCTAAGATTGAATGGAATATGGAGAGAAGGGAACACTTTTACACTGCAGCTTGGATTGCAAACTAATACAGCCTCTATGGAAAGAAGTTTGGAGAATCCTCAAGGAGCTAAAAGTAAACCTCCTATTTGATCCTGCAATCCCATTACTAGGCATCTACTGAGAAGAAAAAAACTCATTTTACCTTAAAGACATTTGTACTAGAACATTCATCACAGCTCAATTCACAATCACCAATATATGGTAGAATCAACCCAAGTGCCCATCAACCCATGAATGGATTAATAAACTGTGGTATATGTATACCATGGAATACTATTCAACCCTAAAATAAGATGAAGACTTTCCATGTTTTGTATTTACCTGGATGGAGTTGAAGAGCATTCTTCTTAGTAAAGTATCACAAGAGTGGAAAATCAAGTATCCAATGTATACAATACTCATATGAAAACAATAGATAAACAAATATACCCCACAGGAGAGAAAACAAAATTAAATTCAAGGGTGAAGGGCTCAACTAGCACTTGAACTTTACCTGACAAATGCAAACAATGTAAGCTAATCATCTGTACCCTCATATTAATCTGAAATTTTTGAAAAGGAATTAAAAAAAGAAAGTCCATAGAACATGGGGGAAAAAAGTATACATAAAACTTGACTCTCAAGCAGGTTCTAGTAATCAGGGTTACCTAAAATACTAACAGAATGAAGATTGTCTCAGGGATAAGGTCCTAAACAAATCAGAGCATCATGGACAGAGGACAGGGCTTTGTACAGAAGGTGGGGCAGAGATTAACCCCTGGAGTGCCTACACCTTGTGCTAGTTACAGTGTGTGTGTGTGTATTCTCATTTGCCATGTCGACTCTATAAATTAGACAACATTAAAGGAAATTGAAGCCCCTAGTTAACAACACTGTATCATTTACTTAAAAAATTGTTAAGAGAGCAAATCTCATGTTAAGTGTTCTTACAATGGTGAAAAGAAAAAAATCTTAGTAATTAAAAGAAAGAAAAAGAAAAAGAAACAAAAGGAATAGCTGAGATGTTACGATGTACAATAAACTTTTTCAACTTCTTTGTTTATGAATTCAATTCAGATTACTTAAAATACATCTTGACATTTTTAGGCTTTTTGCTCTCTCCACCTATGTAGTTCCTTCAAAGATCATGTTTCTCTTAAGAATAACAAAAATAATGAGCTTCTGACTGTTGGGCCGCAAGACAATAAATGGTCATATGTTTCTTGGGAAGTTACTATAAGTGTCAGGATGGCCCTGGAAGCTTCTGCATGGAGATTAAGTTGCCTGAACCATCTTGAGCTCATTTTCCAAAACTGCTTTCCTAAGGTGTCACACGATGTGTCTGAATGAAAAGTATGGTACAGCATTTGGAAGAACATGGCATCCTATCTGCAAGTCATTTCCCCTGTTAGACTGTTTGACTTTGGATTTATTGTTTGTCTATCTGGTGTTTGCTCATTTTATGTCCTCGAGGCACTGTGATATTGATGTAATATGCAGTTTTATCTGCATGTGTCTAGAAAGAGTGGGTCTATTCACCTATAACATGTGTACACTGCACTAGGACTGGGCCTCCTTTGAAACAGATTTGTACAAATCTTTTATTTGTGCCCTGACATAATAGTCCCCCCACACACAAAAAAAATAACTTCACCATGAGTATATTCAGGATAATATAGTTGGCACTGAAGCCAGGATTACTTTTTGTCTCTGCGTGTATGCAGCATGTGTGTAGGGGAGGTGTTGAAGGAAGGATGCATACTGAAGTTGCCAGTGTACTCATTAGTCAAAAAAGACCAAAAACGCAACTGCTGCCTTCATCAGCCCTGCTGAGCAAATTCTTGGAGCATTCACTGCCTATTGGAAATGTTAGTAAGGCAGAGAAAGGGCAGGGAGTTAGGAAAGGCTGAGACAGACAAATCAAGCTGATGACAGATGTGCCCATTCTACTGATTGTGTGTGGCACTGACATTTGCCAGTTAGGCTATCACTATACACAGAGTGAAAGGTTAGAGGCAATGAGGAATATGAGAAAGAGCATTGGAACAGGGATGGGCACAGCTACAGAACAGAAGTGCCTTCAACCACGTGGGATGAATGGCAGGTGCATACAGCTGCTTAGAGAATCATTAATTTGATTGGTATATTCAAGGTACTTTAAATATCCTGAAAAGGAAAAGCAAACAAAATCATTAATTTTCTAGAGTAGAGACGCTACTTTGGGACAGGGGATTTCTGCAAGGCTTGGAGATATGTGAGGGCTGCTAGATACAACAGCAAAGTTTCACCAACATGGGATTTGCATGCCTCATGAGTGAATTTCAGGACAGCAGAACACAGATTTAAGCCATCTGTCAAGCTGTTTCTCAGAAAACACTTCTGCCTCCCCAAAAGAGGCATGAGTATTTGTGAAACGCCAACTGCTACTTCCTGGAGCTTCCCGCATTCAGCTTCCTGTGCCAGGCTTCCCCGTCCTCCGCCAGCAGCGGCATCAGGATTGGAGGGCCGGGCTTTGTGCTCATCACAGTATCTGTGTTGTCTGCTGTCAACACGGCGACCCCATGGAGGAGGTGCTGCGCAGCCCCACTTTACTGAGAAGTTAGCTAACACGCATAAGCCTCTCAGCCTCAAAGTGGCAAAGCCCAGTTTTGAACATGTGTCCCTAAAGCTTGACAATGCCCATTTACACTGCACAGCCTTGAGTGAATCTGAAGTGTCACTCCAGAGCTTGTGTAGAGAATGGCTAGTTTAGGACAAATGATCTGATGGGACTCATCCTGACCCCCAGCAGGCTCCAGCAACAATGAATTTCACAGTGGCTTGCATCAAAAATCACCAAGCCCTCCCCTACCCCATTTTCCCAGTTGGAATTCATCTTTCCTTCTTCTGATTCATAGCCTCTTAGTGTGTGGCTTTCCTGTTCCACCGACCAGCTATTGTCCTAAATTACAGGGAAGTGTGTCCATCCTGGGTCTCTTGCTGACAATGATATCTGAAAGGTAGATAATGTCCCGTTCATCGCTAATCCTCTCTTAGGATCCAGCATCCAGGTCCTAATAAGTAATATCTACAGAGTACTCTATGCTATTAGCTTCCATTACTGGGTTAATAGCAATCTCATTTGATATGAGCAAAACCCTGCAAGTTAGGTCTAATTACATCTTCATTTTAGAAGTGAGGGGCCCAAGGCTCAGACAGGCCACTCCATGTCACCTTATTACCAAAAAGGTGAGGCTCAAAGCCAACCTCAGAACTTCTGACTTGTAACTCCAGGCTCCTTTCACTTTGATAGGCTTCTATAATCTGAGTCAGGATCAATAAAACACAAAAGGGAGATAATTGCATGAATTTTTATAAGTGGAGAGTAATTTTACATCAAATATTCCTTTGAGTGGTTGACAATACCACAACATGGAAAATTGGGGGCTATCAGAGAGCTCACTTTCCTGTGGGAAACAGGGAAGCAAATTACAAGATGTTCATCTCTACCCACTGCCGAATGCACATATTAATTAAAAGTCTGGCCAAATTCAGATCATTCCTTGAGCATTAATCTTATCTAAATATCTCATTATGCTTACTGGCCCCAATTCCACCATGTGTTGCATTTATCAGTCAGAAAGTACTTATTCAGCACTTCTGTGCCCAGACTCTGTCAAGAACCATGGAGATGGGACCTCATGGGACCTCCATAGTGGTCCATAGTACCACTATGCTGTGGTACCCTGAGCATAGTGAGGGCCAGAGGCTGTAAAGTCCCATCCTCAGGACCACAACAGTTTACTTACTTTATTCTCATGCTCCTTCTACAACTGCAATAAAATCGGTGCTGGGCACTGTGAAGTCCACACTCATCCAATTTTCACTTTACCAATGAGACAACTGAGACATCAGATGGCAAAGTTACAAAGCTAACAGAGGGCTGAGCTGAGATTGAAACTCATGTTTTTCTGATGCCAGAGGCTGTAGTCACAGCCACTCTCTCAGAGAGTGTGACAGGCATATACTCATTCAAAGGTGTGTGTACACCCAGTGTAATAAGTAATGGGTATCAACAGGTGTGATTATGCTGCCAATGCCTCAGGGGAAAAGTGGGTCCTCAACACTAAAGGCTATTTTGTTTCCTGAATGGGATGATGGATTTGAGGATGGTGTATCAGAGAAACCAGGCCCTGGCAGAACTGTTCTATATAATGAGAAAGAGACAGAGGAAAAAGGTGGGAATAAGACAGAGATTGACCTTGAGGGAAGAAAAAGACCATCAGTAACACTGACTGGTCGTAGGATAGAAGAACCCAGAAGGGAAATCACTAGTTACCACTGTCAGGGGGGTCTCTGGGGGAATGGGAAGAAATAGTGAGTGTATGTGGATCTCACTAAATTATTTCTGCTGTCTGCTGCATGACATGAACACCCTTCTTCACTCTGTTTGACAACGTTAACAAAAAGTCTATACTACACACCTCGATAATCATATTATTATTTTATTTTTTTGTTTTGTTTGTCTATCTTGCCAGAGGTGGTTAAGTTTTGCTTTAATAAAACACCTGAGAGAGCTTGGTATGGTGGTATAGTCCCGGCTACTCTGGAGGCTGAGGCAGGAGGTTCTCTTGAGCCCAGGATTTGGAGGCTGCAGTGAGCTATGATTGTTCCTATAAATAGTCACTGCACTCCAGCCTGGGCAACATAATGAGATCCTATCTCAAAAAAAAAAAAAAATGTAAAACAAAAGAAAAGCAAGGAAAAGAAAAGAAAAGACCCCAGAGTTACCAGGGGGTTATCAGGAATTTTATTTTTGTGTATCTATTAAGTTATTTAGTTCTCCAGTGTGAAAATTAATAAGAATCCATGGCACTAAGCCTAGACATAGATTCCAACCTTCCCCTCCCAACCATCAGCTATGATGTGCCTTTGGGAAAAGCATGTAAGTGTCTAGGGACCGCATTTACATCTTAAAACAGCCACACTCACAAAATGAGGCTAAATGTGTCGAATACAAAGTAGGGACTCAAAACTGTGACTTCCTCTGTGTTCCACCACCTCACTTCCTGGGCCTCAGTTTCCTAAGTATGAAAATCTTCTTCCACTACAGTATCTTAAGAGTCTACCCTGTCAATTTCTTTTGTGGTCATCCAGTGACTCAACAAACATGTTTTAAGTGCCTAATTTGTGTTAAAGCTGCATGTACTCAGCCCTGCCCCTATTTGTCTCAGGAAATAAGAAAATGCAGGTGTGGCCAATCTTTCTTGTCAAGGAACAGAACCACCAAGTAGTGGTAGAGAAGAAAGGCTCTGGTGTCAACCTGCCTACACTCCCAAACCTTCTAAACTGGTTGTGTGACTTTGGGAAAATGGCTTAACCTCTCTGTACTTCTGTGAAACAGTGTTAAACAGAGGTTGGAGAGGTGCATAACCCCATGGGGTGTCACGACAATTAGAATCATCAATACATAGCCTAGCTCAGGTGTCCTCAAACTTTTTAAACAGGGGGCCAATTCACTGTCCCTCAGACCATTGGAGGGCTGAACTATAGTTTTAAA
Source organism: Nycticebus coucang (assembly GCF_027406575.1). NCBI lineage: Eukaryota > Metazoa > Chordata > Mammalia > Primates > Lorisidae > Nycticebus > Nycticebus coucang. Next base: position 134,445,405 of record NC_069782.1, on the reverse strand, counting down.
AAAAAAAAAAAACTATGAACAAATTCCTATGCACACTGCACATATCTTATTTTGAAGTAAAAAAACAAAACGGGAACAAATACAATTAGACCGCCTCATGAGGCCCGCGGGCTGCAGTTTGAGAACCCCTGGACTAGCTCATGTAGCCGCTCAATTAGTGTTAGCTGTTACCATTACATGTAATCAATTGTCCAAGAAGTACAGATTATTCAATAATAAAGAAAATTAGCCACAAAGTAAATGCGTGGAAGACGCTAATGACCAATCTTTTAATATAACTATAGTGACAACTATCCTGTTTTCTGATACAGAGTAGACATGTTCAATCAACTTCCCAAGGACTTGCCTCTGATGTTTCAGAGGAAGTGTGGAAGCCCTCCCCCCCACCCCACACAAAGCACACCTAAGTAGCAATTACATAGCACAGTGGAAAAATAAACATAGCCCTATTAAAAGCACTTTGATTATCTCTCCACTCTGCAATCTGGAAGCAATCACTACCTGCAGCAAGCAGTAAACCACCAGTGTTTATTCTGGAGAGTTGGACGGAAGGCCTTGGGTACGGCGGACTTTCTTTTCTAATCGCCTTCCGTGGAGTTACCAGGGTACATTATTATAAGGTGGGTGTCTCCTCCAAAAACATTTTTCACAGGAGAAAATGGAAGCCATCTTGCCTGGCCTTGAGAGGTTACAAGGCCAGAGGGAGAGTCAGAAGTGGCTAATTTCATGTTCCCATCAAACACAAGCTGGATAAGAAGAAAACAAGGGAGGAGGAGGAGAGAACGGAAGATTAAAGAACCAGACAACGTTAAAGCTCAAGTTGCAGAGAGGGAAAAACCAATCTTTTTAGTTTTATTTTCCAGCAACAGATGTTTTGCTTACAGTTCTAAATCAAATGGCATTTGGAGTAGTAAAGATGAAATAGTTGAAGAAAGAAAAGTAAAGAGGAAGGAAGCAAGTCAGGTTGAAAATTAAGAAGCTAGTCCCAGTGCCTCCCTCCTTCGCTGCTTCTCCATAGGAGGCTCTGCTGCTGGGGCAGCTGGTCTGCTCTATCACCTTGCCCTCGTTATAGTTCTCCTCGTTCCTGCTTACAGCAGCCCCCTGCATACAAGCAGCCCTCGCCAGGAAAGCAGGGGTAATCGAGCCCAGCCTTTAAACATCTTCATTCTATTACTTTCATAATCAGCTTCTAATGTTCTGTTCGATAGACGTGGGGCCGACCAGACAGCTGCTAGGGCTGTAGAGCTATTCTCTGTGCCATTGATCGCAAAGACAAAAATCATTCCTGGCTAAGAAGAAAGAAGTTAAAAATAAATTGCAGGGATTGATTTCTGTTCAGACCTTCTGACTCCCAGTTTAGGACAGAGAAAGGAAGAGTGTTCCTGGATGCACCAGTCATGTGATCACCTGAGAGGCCCCAGTTTTAGAAGGAAAAAGCCAGTGATATTTTATCCACACACATGCATAATCTTCTTTCACTTTATGTTTTAACAGTATTGTATTTTTGCTTCATAATAACTATCAGAGATGAGAATCCACCTACATTGTAAGCTCTCAGGAGAAGAGGACTGGAATTTATCCTGTTTGCTACAAAAAGGAACCCCACACTTTGTGCATAGTAGTAACTCCAGAAATACTTGTTGAGAGAATGACTGATAAGTGAACCGATGAAGGTTCTCCCTCTTATTATTGTCACTCACATGTATGTTTATTCTTCATAGATTTATCACAGTATGTAATTCTCATTCTTATTTGTTACTTTGCTTGTATATGATCTCTCTCCTCACTAGACTATAAATCCTCCTACGGCAGGGTCTGTGGTTTTCTTATTTGCATCATGATTCCAAGAATCACCACTTTTTTATTTTCTTTTTAATTTTTATTTCTTATTTACTGCACTATCCCCATGAAGGGAGGAAGGAAATATTCAGAAATTCATTTAGCCATATCCCAAATAGTTTATTTTTGAGTCTGACATTGGAGAAAAGAGCTGAGGAAATACTTCTGAATAACAGTCCTTTTCCTGTGTCTGATTAAATGCAGTGGCCTATAGATTGAGAAGAATTGTGGAATTTTAGGGTTAAAAGGAAATTTCTGACATCATCTAGTTCACTGCTTTCCAAACTATTTCTTCAGAAATGCCTTGAAGGTGTCTCTAAATGGACAGAGAAGAGGTTGGGTGGGTGGTTGAAGCTCAGACAGCTCCTTCCCTTCATCAAACTAGATTCATCCCAACTGTGTATGTTTTATATATTGGAATTCCTTCAACAACTCTGTCTGAAAGGTGGTTCTCCAAGAACACCACCAACAATAACAAATTGAAAGCCTTTTAAAAATGTAATCCCTTTAGGTGGTGCCTGTGGCTCAAGGAGTAGGGTGCCTGTCCCATATGCCGGAGGTGAGAGGTTCAAACCTAGCCCCGGCCAAAAACCACACACACAAAAAAAAATATGTAATCCCTTCATTTTACCAAAAGAAAACTGAGCCCTAGGGAAGAAAGTTGATGTCCCAAGACGACAGAGTGAGTTTAATTGTGAGCCAGACTCAATCCCAAGAATGCTGCCCTCCTCACCTTCCCACCCTGCCCCACCATACTGTTTCCTGTCTCCCAAAGGCCTTTTTCTTCCTGGAGCATTGCTTGGTCCTCAAGTTGGACTCCTCAAGTACATTCTCTTCTTTGAGCACAAGTGTGAGCTCTGCCTTCTCCAGAAAATTATCCCTGATTGTGTCATGCCTCATGGAACTGCCTTACTCCAGGGAGCTCTGCCCTGTAGAGCCCAGCATTTTCTCAAAGGCTTTTGAGCATTGCTCAGGGGAAGGTCACCCGGAACAGTTCTATCTCCCCTCCATGACCAAAGGCAAAATGAGGAAAACCACTTTGTCAGTCTTACGACCATCACAGGCATTTCATTTAGAACAGCATAAGCAGCATGTTAAGTGCTCAGTAAATGATTGTTGAATGAATGAATCAATCAATGGAGGAATCAATCAATACTTCTGTCTCAGAGAGAATCTATCACAGTTCTGAGTACATAGCTAGTTTTCAGTCAAATCAAGTTGATTGATTAACCTCTGACTCCACCATTCTGAAACTCTATGAAGCTCTTCTTCTGACTGACCATGAGGGGTTTCAGAACCAGATGCTGAAAAGCTTCTTGCAGAAATCCAAACTGTTTATTGACTCCATTAGTTAATTATACAGTTAAAGGCAGAGCGATTAAAATTTTTACAAGCTGAAACTCTGAAATTAAGAGATACATCCTCTAGTTAGAATGGTAATGGGAAGAGAACTTAATAGTCTCCATCTCAGTCCATGGCCCAACTGCCTTCATTATCAGCACTGTTGTTTTTACAGCAGTATAATTATCCTTTAATAGGACAAGGCCCCAGAAAAGGGATTCTCCTAGGAGCTGGGCTTAGCAGAGTGGGTGTGGAGGACTTGCGAGCACTTGGGAAGGCGGATGAGGTGACTCAGCTAGGTTATGACTCAACTAACCCTCTGGGCCCTGAAATGATGTGCAAAGAAGGCTCTCACTAGTCTGAAACACACCATGGAAACTGGAAAATGTATGGCAAGAGATTTAAGGTGAGGAGGGAATGGCGAGAGAAGAACAGAGCTGTGGAAGGTAATGATGATTCACCGTTGCCATCCAGTCCCCATGTGGTGCCCTGGGATGAGTGTTTGAGTAAATCTAAGTGCAGCTGAGGGACAACGTTCAGAGGTGCGGGCATGATTACACTGTCCAACTCCCACTAAGCCTTTCTTTGGTTAATGATGCAGAAAGTTTCTGATATGAAACAAAATTGAAACAGATCTTAACAAAGAGTCCACTGAACAGGGAGTGCAGCAAGGCTTTCTTATCCCCAATATCTCCCAAGGTTAGGACAACATCTGCCCATTTTCCTTTTATGGAAAGTATCTGGGAACACCAGCTGCTTGGTGCTAATGTGAAGCAAAATGAAATGAGAAATAGATCATTGTTCTCTTTTGCCAAACTTCACAATCTCTGATAGCTCATGGGGTCATATCTTTCACCCCTGCCATTTCCTGAGCTATAGAACAAAGGGTGATTCTCTAAATTTCATTGAAACTCTGTTTCCTCCATGGAAAAAAATGAAGATGATAATATCTGACACATGGAGATCCCATGAAGATTAAAATTTTAATAGATAAAATAAAATGCACACCTGCCAGATATAACTTTGGCACTAAATAAATGTGAGGTCATTTTTCTGCTGTAACAAAAATGCTTTCAGCTTGCTAACTGGTGGTTAAAATTGGTGGTAAAGCCAGGTGGGAAGAACATTTTGAAGAATCACGGCAGACTGCAGATTCCCAAGTTGTAGAAGAGACATAGCTGATCTCCTTTGAGGTGAACATAGAAACCCTTGTGGTCCGAGGGGCCACATCTGCCTTCCTGATTCACAAGCTGCCTCTAACGTTACGAGGCTCCTGGATAATGAAACACTGAGAGCACCACCCTTCCTGTAAAATGCATTGCACGGCAGCTTCCACCCCCTTCCTCCTCATGCCCATGGAGACACTGCTAACAGTAGCAGCTTTCCTGCCAACCCACAATAATATAGCCTTCTATGCACCTATTACCAATTACTCAGAGGTGATACACAAAATGAAAACAATTTAATACCCCTAAGCTAAACATATCGCATTCACGTGGTACTGGGAAAGCAAATGATTACTATGGTATGTGGAAAATTATAGAACCATTCTCTGAGATTAAAGGAAAGCATTCCTTGCTTCATTAGCCAGTAAGCAACAGGTATGGTTAACTTCCGTGGAGCCTTACTAGCTCTTTTGGGAAGAAATATGTCTTAGTAATTTACTAGGGACATGGGCAGTAAATCTGTGAATGGGGTAGGGAGATTTCCATGCCTAAAGGATAGATAGGCATCCTGTAAATAAAGAAACTCCCTTGAGCCTCCCTGTCTGTTCTGAGAGGAGCAAGGGACACCAGGGAGGCCTCAGTATTTGGAAGGTAACTGATGCTGTATAGTGGATTACTCAGAGAGGGGGTAGAAAGTGAATACAGAAATGGAATCTAGAAAACTCACTAAGGAAAACCCATATTTAAAGAGTAGGCAGAGGAAGAAGCTCCCATGTACAAAGTAAGACTATGGTGGATAGTGCATTATCAAGGAGGCAACAGGAAGAGTGCTTCAAGAAAGAAGCAGCAGTCAAGAGATTCAAATGCCATGGGCAGGTCAACTAAGTTAATTACTGAGAGGCATCGTCTAGATATAATTCAAAGATATCTTTGACAAACTTGGCAAAAGTAATTTCAGTGGAGTGGCAGAGGCAGAATTCAGTGTCAGGTGGGTTATAGAGAGAAGGAAATGAAAAAAGGGGATCATGAGCACAGTCAATGCTCAAGAAGTTTGATTACAAATGAAAGATGGGACATTTACAGTGACGAGAGTGGGGCTCAAAAAAGATTTTTTTTATTTTGTTATATAAGGATGGTGGGCATTTAAGCAATTAAGTATTGATGGTAAATCTGAAATAGGGATGAATACACTAAAGATCTCAAAGGAAAGCAAGATGATCAATACTGCCAGGTCCCTGGGAAGAAAGGAGAGATGGGATTGAGCGTTTGGGTTGAGGAATCTCATTTATTCGAGGATAAGAATAATGCCTTGTACTTTATTTACATAATTCTGTCTAACTGTAATTCTGGATACACAGTAAGGACTCAACAAATATTTGAGAGTCTAGAAAGGTTGCCTGGAGTTGAGTTCCCCCAAAAGTAGAGCCTGAAACAAGGGCTCTTATGTAAGCAGTATTTTGTTTTGTTTTTGGAGAAATGACCTGTGAACTAGGAAATAGGCAACGGGGGAAAGAGAAAGCCATCCTACGGTGCATTACCAAATTGGTTATCATTGTGAGCAAGTGGACTCAATCCAAGTAGAGATTCTATATATGAAATGAGGTTCAGAATTGTCCACCAGGCACACAAACAGAGAAGTACTTACCCACTAGCTCCTGATGTCTACTGATGGAGCTGTCCCAGAGGGTCTTGACGCCTTCAAGGTTTATATCTGCACTAAAATAATGAAGAGGTCTCCTACAAGCACCTCACTAGGGGAGAAATCAGCCCTGGAACAAAAAGCAAGAGATCCCCAGTGCGTCCCAGGAGAGGTAACAGCAGGCAGCATCCATGCACAGCTAGACGCTGAGGCAAGCATGAGCAGAAAGTATGTGAGATCTTCTACTCAAAGGTCAACTAAATATCATTACTTCCCAATCAGATCACTAATTTGTGTTTATTCGCAGAAATATTTCAAATACTAACAGCAATGTTTACATCATTATATGTATACGAGAAACATCTCAGCTATTTAAAGAACCTCCATTTACGCTAGCTGTTGAAAAACACTTTTACTTAAGATTCTGAAAGTGCCTCAAGAGTAGTCACCTGAAGATGTCTTTATTGAATTTCTTTTGAAGATTGTCTCTGTAACTCTTTAATTTTCCTTTAAACTCCTGTGTTGTAAATGTGTCCCTAATGATGAAATTGCTATTTATTTAATATTCAAAATCTCTCCCATTAAGACCAAATTAACATCATTTAAAATATCACCAAATAGCTTTTCTTTGAATAATTACACTCTATTAATTTCTGCCTTGGGGCTTTTTTTTTTTTTTGAAAGATAATAATTTATCAGAGGCACAGTAGCTGCATTGTAGAGGTTTTTCCCAACTCCCATGGAGCTTCATAAGGCAGGATCTTACGTGAAGTGTCAAAATCAGGGGAGCTAAGGGGCAAAATGGTGTAAGAGTCTTGCAAAGGTAATGAAACCCTGAAATATCTAAAGTTGCACATACAGCTATCAAAGTTGTTTCCTTTGATAACCAGCACTATGGAAGCTACATGGGAAGGTTTTATCATGCACATATGCTGATACATGAGTTGAATCCATGAATAATTAAAAAAAGAATTTAGAGAAAAGCTTTAGCCATCTTTTATGTGTGATAGGCTTATAAAAATCCTTTAAAGAGGATGTGCATACACAAAATAGCGAGGCTGACTTTTGCATGGGGATTAGTCTCTGGATTCTTGCATTTTGTAGGGCTTTGTAGTTTTCAAAGCATTTTGAAACCATTATTATCTCCCTTGATCCTCACAACCACCTTCCAATTTAGAAAGGACAAGTAGCACGATTCCTTTCTACAGAGATGAGGAAATTAGTGCTCTGAGGGTATAAGAGATTTGCATAATGTTTCCTGTCCAGTAGGTGACACATCCTTGATTATAACCCAGGTCTTTAAATTCAGGGCTCTTTTCCCCTTATCAGACCATTAGCTACTTGAATCCTAAACTGCCTGAAGCAGGGGCAACATCTTCTACCTCCATCATGCTTCTTTCCACCTGCTATCCTCCTCAGGACTCAAAACACCTGGTTGATTGGCTACCAATACGTGGTAATTGCCAGCCCTGTTGGGGGAACATCTCCCAACACTTTATAACCGTATTATTTATCTGTGTTTATACACATAACTCCCTAAAAAAACTAACAGCAACTTGTTTTCAGGCCAGCAGGCGGCTTCATGATTGTCCTGGAATCCTCCTAGAACCACACTGGCAGCTGCTGTTGCCCTACTTGCCCCGCCCTCAGAATTCCTCATAAGAGGCTCCTCCTCTCTCTTGACTACACCTACAAAACATTACCCAGTGTTGAAAGTAGTGCTAGGAAGTCGATGAGCTACACAATGTTACCTGCCCAGTTCTCATCTTTACAAAAGTTCAGGTGGTGAATATTGGTCTGAGTTTGCAAGAGAAGTTGTGAATGCTCCAGGCTGAGGAAGCCACACTCTCCAACTGGCCTCTGAATATGTACGAGCCCTCCAAGCTCAGGAGGACATGTTTTTAAGATTCCTGCCCTTTCCCCAAAGCTCTGCTTCTATAAACCATCTTTCTCCTGATTGTTCAAGATGCTTTGTGTCACCTCCTTGGGCAGCTGAAGGCTCACTTAAAACAGTGAGGGAAAACTTCTGTGCTGAGGCAACAAAGATGTCCAACAGCTTATGACAAAAGATTTGACAAAGGCAGGATGACCTTCCCTCCTTCAAATTTTCTGCTCTTTTTCCTCTCTCTAGAGCAGTGGTTCTCAACCTTCCTAATGTCGTGGCCCTTTAATACAGTTCCTGTGGATACAGAACCGTTGCTCTAGAGTACTTTATTTATATCTTAATTATAGATAAGATTTTTCTCTTGCATTTGAGATATTTCAAGAGATATCAGCATTGTATCCTTTTTTAATGAATATAATTGCACACACAATGAAAGTGTATTGCATGAGTGAATGAACCCTTGTCACATGGCAGGCCACCCCCACACCATGAAGAGAGTTCCACACAACCCACTGTCGACTCAGATCTCTGGCCATGGGTACTATTCTTGTTTCTTCTTCACACTCCCTAGTAACCAGGGTGTGAATCACATTACTGAAGGAATTTTCCTGTGACTGTTGCTGAACCACCTATTTTCTAGGATAATCACCAGAAAAGCTACTCCATAAAGAGAAAAGAGAGGATTTTCAACCATGTTGGTGTCGGAACACTGAAATCAACTTATCCCTCTCCACTTCCCCTACAGAGGAAAGCCGATTTCTCTTTCATCCATGTGGAACAGAGGCATTTCAGTTAGACACTTCCCCATTTAAACAAGGTCTCTTCTGGGAAGGATTAGCTTCTTTTGATTTCTCTACAAAACCCCAGGTCCTGCACAGAAAAGGCACTTACAGATTAACAAATTTCACAGCCCTCAGTACATCCCCAGCTCAGCCTGCCCAACAGTGGGAGATCAAACACTAGATTCCCCCCCAAGCAAAACCATGAAGACAGTCACCTTTACCTCTCAATCAATAGGAAAACAAAAGGTGAGGAACCTCAAGAGGGCTCTATAAATTGTAGGAGTTGCTTGAGGAGTTTGGGGACCCTTCTGCCCTCACAAGACAAGAGATTAAAGTCCAGAAACAGGAAACTATGATTGGATGTAGGGAGCTTTCTTTATAGGGGAATACATTCAGGGCAAATTTATCATGCAAAATTAACATCCTGGGAAGAGGTTAAATTAATTCAATTAATGAATATGATTATAAAGTGGTTCAGTTGTGCTCACATGAAAAAGCCTCATCTTTGACTAGTGGAACCAGCAGTGCTACAAAAAGTGAGTGCTTTTCAAGTATTTCTTAGCAGCAGGATCCTTTTGTTAAATGAAGGTGTACTGAGAAACCCAATCTGTGGTGCAAAGGAGGGCAGAGGTGTAGAGAAATGGACACCGTGCTTGCAAAGCACAGTTACTGATTCTTATCACATTAAAAGGAAATGCTGAGAACAGGACAGTCTCCTGGCAAGCCTAGACTTAGAGGCAATCCCCCAAGTAACTCAGTGTTCTGGAATGAGATAAGATCGGTCACTCACTAGTAAGCACGTGTTAAACATTGATGCTTAGTGCTTCTTCATGGGGGTTGTGGGGAAAGAACACGTGAGGAAAAATCACATAGCAATCCTTACGCATGCAGCCCTCATATGTACCTTAACCCTCCACAACTGTTGTGTATAACCTTAATAAATAGCTGTTGAGGAGGGAGCTCACGGCTACACTGCATTTAAGGTTAGCCTGCCTCTCGTAAGCTTGTACTTCTAATCCATGCCACCCCTGGTTCCTTAGTGAGGTGACTGAGACCAGGGCCGTAGGGGTCTCGACACAGAGTGGCTCTGTTTAAGGAGGTGCTAAGAGGCCTAGCACCTCCATGCCCCTGGACAGCCTCCTCCCTTTTCTGGTAGCTCCTGAGACAAGTTTCCCGAGACCCAAAATAAAACTACCAAAAACACCATTTCACATATAAAGATGGGAATGCATAAAAGGATAGACTGGTCTTCTCTTCCTGAGGTGTCTATTTATTTTTTTTTTCCATTCCTCTAAGATGTGTCCCTCTATTAAAAGTAAAATACTTAAAAATACTAAAAGAAAATACTTGAAAAAGAAATTTTAAATGAATAAATTCCTTGAAGTTGTGGAAAAACCCACCAAAGTCCTAGCACACCCCCCCCCATCTTGGTATTATTTAACTACTCAAATATAGGCATAAACATTTTTGTCTCTACAATGCTCCCCTTTAAAAGCCAAATCACTGAAGGCCAGCAAGCCTCTTTCAGGGGAAGGAGTAATGGTCAGTGCCCAGCTCTGCCTGAACAATACTCTCTGGAGATATTGCTCCTCCTCCACAACATTCTCTGGGAGACCGGTATGCAGGAAAGGGCAGAAGACCACCCCTCTGATGCCCTGAGACTATTATCAGACATAATCTGTGGGCTTAGACCCTGGAGGAGAAGTTATTCTATTGGTCTAGGGGCTTTCTGCTCCTGCAAGGCCTTCAGAGACAGCTTTATTTCAATGAACAGAATGAAAAAAAGAAGAAAAAATAAATAAATAAATAAAATATTTTCCTTCCTTTGCCTTAGGGGCAGATGTTGATTGTTAAAGTACAAATCTTTTCTCCGTAAGGCCTTCTCTGATCGTCATTTCAATTTTCAAGAAACTCATACCTGCCCTTCCAAAAGAAAAATAGGAAACTGACACTGGTTTCAGAAAATTATTCCAGATGGTTTCTAATTTTTTTTTTTTCATTTTTTGGCTGGGGCTGGGTTTGAACCTACCACCTGTGGTATATGGGGCCAGCACCCTACTCCTTAAGCCACAGACACCGCCCAAGGTTTCAATTGTTTTTTTAAATCACACACATAAATTAAAACAAACAAATGAGAATAAAATAAAGCAGCCAAGTAATGAAAAATGACCAGTGATGGAGGAAACAAGAGATAAGAATAAAATTACAACACCATAAAGCTGAAATGCAGGGTAACTGCTAAAATTGACTCAAAATTCAGTTCTGAGCTTTCTAGCAACTATCAAGGGAGGGACACAAAGTTATCCAGATTTAATTGAAGGAAACAGAAAAAGTTTACTTCTCCAGGAAAATTTTCTAACTTCTTTTCCTACAACTCCATTCCCTCCCATAACTGCACCTGTCCTTACATAAAGAGGTCTTTGTTCTCTCACTTCCTCAACTTCACCCTCCCCTCAGCAGAATGTACTTTCTCCATCACCTACTTGACTTGTACACACAGCCTCCTTTTAAGAAAGCTCACACTGGCCCTCCTTCTAGGGCAGGGTGAAAAGCTCTGGTTCTTCTGTCCAACAGCAACACATGCTTTCCACTAACACAGCTCTCATCACAATACATTATAATTGTTTAGTTGTCTGCATTTCCCACTGGGCTTAATGTATTTTAATATATTTAAATGAATGAATATAAAAAGGGCACTGAAGAACATATTGGGTAATTCCTGGACAGCAGTTTTATAAAAACATAGAGACATTCGACATATGGTCATTTCTTATGCAGTGAGCAATTGCCAATTACCCTAAGTTGTCCTATATTGTTAGCTACAGAAACAAGATTCCCTTGCTTGAAAAAGATAACTAACTACACTCCTTGAGAATAAGGATGGTGCCTTATCTTCTCAGTTCAGTTCATTTCAGCAAACAGTTATTGAATACCAGTCATTATGCTGAGTGCAGAAGAAACAATGATGAATAAGACATGATTCTGTTCCTCTTAGAGCTTATAGACCTGGCTGTGAAGCTATAATAAAAGTGGAGAGTCAGCACAGGAGCTTGGTCCAATCCTGTTTGAGGATGCTGGGGGAAGTCTTTCCATATGAGGTACTACCTATCTTGAATTTTAAAGAATGAGTCTGTCTGGTAAAGGGACATTCCAAGCAGAAAAAAATATATATATATACAATAAAGCTATATGAGGCAAAAAATGGCATGGTATATACATGAAGACTAAACAGGTTTACATCTATTAAAGGTTAAAATAAAACAAGGAAATATATATGGGAAGCCATGGTGGGAAAAGAATTTACATAAGACTGATGGGGTAGGTAGGATTCAGATCAGAGAGGTCTTTGTAGGCAATGTAAAGGAAATTGGATTTCACCCTATAGGTGATGAGCAGCCACTGAAGGTGGGAACATTAATTTTTATTTAAAATAAATAACTCTGAGCCAAGTGTTGTGAGTGGGATGGGAGTTACTGATCTGGGAGAAGCAAATCAGCAAGCTATTGCAATATCTCAGAAAATACATGATGAGGGTTTATAAACGACTTTAAATATCCAATTAATGAGGGTGTATCCTTCTTTTTCTCTCCTAATCCACACTGGAGCATCAAAGAAAATAAGAAAGAAAGGGCAGCGCCTGTGGCTCAAAGGGGTAGGGCGCTGGTCCCATATGCCGGAGGTGGCGGGTTCAAGCTCAGCCCCGGCCAAAAACCACAAAAAAAAAAAGAAAATAAGAAAGAAAAATGCAAACCCTATACTCAGTGAAAATCTCACCCTAAAACACAATACATATGTGGGATACAGACCATGCATACATACATTTTGTGTACCAGGTGGTTCTGCATATAAGAAGAAGCCACTCTCAGAAAAACTATCTTAAGTCGAATGATAGCCAAGAAGGATTTTTGTCAAACTGAAATACAGCCCTGTTCTAATACTAAAATGGACCTCCTCAAATAGTTCACTCAGGAAGAGCTTATGCCATTAAAAAATAAGTAATATTTAAGAATATAAAGACAAAAGAAAATAGTACAAGAATAATTAAAAATTTTATCAAAATAAAAGAAGGAAAGGCACAGAAAAATCAAACAGCAGAAACAGATCAAAATACGCTTTCATGAAACAAAATTTGTGATTACATTGTTATTATTAAAATAACCTGTCTGATGAAGTGATCATCTCTATAAGAGAAGAGTTTAAAGTAGAAATACAAGAGTTTATGGAAGACATGTTGAGATAAAATATAAAACTGGCAAAGCTCAGAAAAGATGTTGAACAAAAGCAGCAAAGAAAGGAAAAAGGAAGCATGGACACTGATAAATACTCATTCAAAGATAATATGGATAATACTGTTTCATTTTGCTCAGTTTGTTCTGGGAGTTCAAATAGATTACAGGTGGAAGGAAATAATGGTTCTCTTTCATCTTTCCTATCTATTGTGTACATCCTAGATATCCTGGAGGAAGAAAGTCAAAACAATGAAACTGAAATTTTAAATATACATATGTGTACATATATGTATATAAATTTAAGTTCTCAGTCACAGAAACATTCAAGAAATTGAAAATGTAGGTAAAAATAAATGTATTTAATGAAAGAGATTCATATCCCAGGGAAAAGAATTGACATAGTATGGTCAACCATAAAACATATACTAAAATGTAACTGTATTCAAATATAAAAGAAAAAAAAAAGACTATAGCTATCAAGTTAAAAACCAACAACAACAACAGCACCTAAAAGAGAAAAATCTGAGACTGGCCTGACACGGTACCATTCAGGAAGTTAGTAAAGTAAAGTTCTTTTGGAAAGAGAATGATGCAAACGTTCCCTGAGAAATGATACTAAACCATAAATGAGATAAAAATACTTTCAACATTCAAGAATTAGCCTTTCTTGAAGACATTACTAAAGGACAAACTTCAGACAACCAAGAAATAAATGAGAAAATACAGTAAAAGCACTGCTGGGACAGTTGAATACATCTACCTGTAAAGCTTATCAAAATATGTACAAGAATGCTGGTGCAGAGCGTACATGCTCCAGCATGATATAATTAATGAAAGTGGAGTTGAAAAGAGGGAATAGGGTGAGAGGTCATAAACATACACTGTTTTTTCTTTTTTTCAGCTTTATTCAGCAGTGCTTTATAACATTTAGGTTTAACAAAATTATATTTTAAATAGTAAAGCAACCACTAGAAAATAATATAATTACTCTAAATTGGGTGGTAGAAGAGTTAAAGAGAGGGGAGAAAATAGAAATACATAAAAATATACTAATTTTAGGTGACACTTATGGCTCAAAGGAGTAGGGCACTGGCCCCATATACCAGAGGTGGTGGGTTCAAACCTGGCCCCGGCCAAAACTGAAAAAAACAAAACTAATTTTAAAGTTGTTCACGATGAGAAATCAATATATATTGTCCAAAAATAGACAATCCAGTACATTACAAAGTTATACTGATAAAGCTAAGCAGTTAGAACAAAAATAAGAATTTTCAGAATTATCAATTAGATACATAGGCAGGTAAAGGAAAGAGATCATATCATGAGAGTTTTTCTAAAATAATCATAATTAAACATTGAACGTACACTGTCAGAACCAAGACACAGCCATCATATCTCTCAATGCAAATGCCCAAACTTGCCTGTGAAAAGGAAAGGATTGATTAAATACTTGTGGCCAACCAATTTGTATTTGTACCTATATAATGCATAGTTTTCCATCTGCAATCCACTAGCATTCTTGTACTTCATTTCAATCTTAGCTAATTGATAGCTGCAAATTAAATAGCAGCTACCTGTGTTTATTTGATGATTTATGAACTCTAATGTCTCTCTCAAGTTCATTGTCCTTTTACATCATTTAAGGCATGTTAATCCATTGCTTCCCATGTCATTGATAGTAAAAATTAAAGTCCTTAGAATACCCTTTGAGGCTCTATGTGATCTAGCCTCCTCTACTGGGCCCTTATCTCTAAATTTTCTGTCTGGGTCTAATCTTCTGATTCCTATTGATCTCCCTGTACTGCAAGGCCCAGTCTTTGGATTGTTCCTATTTCCTATCTACAGGCTGTCCCAAAGGTCACTCATAAAGTCATGATACAAAGGGAAAATGGGTAATTGTAGCTAAACGTATCTTTACTTACTAAATATTCATTACAAAAGTTTATAGAGAGGTGGCCAATATGTGAAGAATATTTTTTAAATACTGGATAAAATTTTGTAATTAATGCTTTGTAAATACTACAAAAAGTATGTTTAGCTATAATTTCTCATTTTCCCTCTGTATGGTGCCTTTGTTCATGGGAAACTTTTGGGACACCCTGTACACTTGTCCCCTTGGTGACTTCAATTTGGGGATTTAAAAATACTATCACACTCCTGAACACAGCCACAAATCTCTAACTTCCCACCTTGTACCTCCATGCAGGGATTAAGGACCCAGGCCCGACACCTCTGAGTCTAAGATCCCCTGGCTGTGTGGTCTTCTACCAAACTCTCCCTGGTTCAGAACTCAGTGAGGCCTTCCCAGTTCATCCTAAGTAAAACAGCAATATCTTCCTAGCCCCAACATTCACCATCCTGATTTATTTTTATCCATAGCATTTGTCAACATCTGATATATTTTGTAGGTAGGTAAACAGATGATAGTGAATGACAAATAGAAAGCAAATATTCACATAACACTGTTTCCAGACATTGTTTTCATGCTTTACAGATAGCATTAATAAATGTAATCCTACCAGCAACCCATGAAGTAGGTATTACAATTATCTTCTTTTTATAGTTGAGTCAAATGAGGCACAGATCAAGGTCATACAGCTAAGTATAGGAAGCCGCAATCTGAAAAACTTATGGCTATGGGGCTTTAAACCACATGTTCTTAATCATTTTACTTCATAGCTTTCATATCTATGCATACAGGAATATATATATGTCATATATGTATTTTTTCCTAGTCTCCTACTAGAATTACACACCACTAAGGCAGACACTTTGCTGTGTTCATTGTCTTAACCTCAGCACCTACAACAGGGAACCTTATGTATACCAAGCAATACATTAAACTGTATTGAATAATGGAACCTCATATCTCTTTCAAACAAAACAAAAATTGATGCTGATTAAAACAACTTCTGTTTGCTTCCAGCATAATAAAGAAAAGACATGTTTAAAGATAATTTCTCTTCAAACCCTTGACATCTGCTTGCAGAGTTCCAGAAAACTTCAAGTAACACAAGGAAAAATGAAAAAAAGTATGAATATTTTTATTTCTAAGTCATGTTTCCCCAAAACAATTCTGTGATGATCATTATATACAATATTGTCATTAAGGGAAGGGCAGTAAGATGGGTAAATTCATAAATTGCCTCTGTGCTTATACTTAAAACAAACAAACAACAACAACAAAAAAAAACCCTTAAATAGAGAGAGTGATAATAGCCTTGAGTGCTGACCACAACAATGGCAATGGAATTAAAGGAAACACTAGAGAAATCATTGTAAGTGATACCAGCAGAGGCTGTGGATTCATCTAATTTGGCAACGTAGACTGACTTTCAGGCCCCTATTTTGAGTGACCTATAGGGTTCTGCTACCAATTTTGTCAGGGTCAAGTGTGACGTGTTGATTGTTTTACCAGCATCCACAATGGGATGCTGAGATGGTGATTAGACATCCAGGTTAGCAGTAAGTGGTGGAGGTCTCAGCTCCCTGACTTGAGAGTTATCAAAACAGGAAGATGGTACAAAACCCTGGGACTGCTCAGAGAAAGAGCTTTGGCTATAAGAGAAGCAAGCCACAGGAGGAAATCTGGGGAGCACAAAGAGCAGTGACTAGCATTATATATTTTGCTGTGTATGTGTTCAATAAATCCTGTGTAGGAAAATGAGAGTGCCATTGACCTGCCACGACTTAGAAACACAATTCTGAGATTCTGGCCTCTAATCAAGCTGAGAAACAGAGATTTTTTTAAACCATAAAAGCTTCCTCTTTCAAGACAGTTCTGAGTGGCTACCTACTTTTCCTGTATCTTACTAGGCCTCAAACATCTATGCAACTAAGTTGTAGGAAGAATTGACTGCTGCACCCTCAATCTACCAATATAACAAGTAATTGCTGGGCACCCCTGATTTGCAAACACATTTTGTTAGGGCTGAGAGTGAGGGGTAAAATGTGCGCATAAAATATTGTCCCTACTCTCAGAAAGTGTAAAATGCAATTTGAAAAGAAGACAAATCTATTGAGATTTAATAATTAATGGCTCCTAATAGCTTGTGTGATAGAGTAATGGTCAGGAGTGTCCATCGGTGGCCAGCAGGTCACAAGCAGATTATTCAAGGCTTATCTGTTTTGCTTATCTGTGTTGGATATAGTGAAAAGTATGCAAGGACTTTATTTTTATTTATTTATTTGTTTGTTGCTCGTCAGCTTTGCTTAGTGTTTGTGTATTTAATGTGCAGACCAAGACAACTCTTATTTTTCCAATGTACATCAGAGAATAAAAAGGTTGGACATGCCTGAAAAGATGCAAGAGTTCAGAGGAGGGTGAGTAACCCTGAGGTTGGAAGTTCATGAAGGTCTGCTAGAGGAGATGGGATTGATCTGGGCTAAAGACCAGGGGTCAGAAGGTGAAGGTCATTCAGGTTTGCAGGTCTGAGCAAACTCAAGGTTTCAGAGTTCAATTTTCTTGTGGAAAGTAGTTTGCAAAACAACTGAGAATAGAAGGGTGGAAAGGCAGAATGGGGAAAATCAAAGTTGCAGTTCAATGCCAAGTGTGAGTTGTCAGGTGCACACCCTGTCAGCCTTTTCCTTCTCCTCATTTTTGCTTTATTTTGGACTTCCTTTCAGTACACAGTAAAGGTCACAAAACTCAAAACCCCAGAGAAGACTTCCCTTGCCTACTAAAAAATGTGGGTCCCTCCTAGTTTTCTCCTAAGAATTGGTTTTGGAGGTCAGGTATTTGGGACTTGGACATTTCAGGAGGTAGTCAGCACTGGAAAGAGAGAGAAAATGATTTCTAGGCTTCTCCAGAAAAGAAATTCTAGAGATGCTTAATTTATTGGTAATTCTCACTACCAAGTTAGAGAAATCACTTTGGACTAAAATAGAATGTGACTTGGATAAATTACTCAGACCCCACCCAAGACCTAGTCATTTCAAGACAGCTCTGGGGTCAGCAATGGCAATCCACCTGAAGGATTCAGGGGCCACTAAAGTCTTCTGTACAGGATCCTATAACAGGATGCTGCTCTATAGTATCTTCCCCTTTCAGCAGATGTCTGGGCTATCCCCAGGGGACTGGGTCCCCAAAGCAAAGAGCAGCATTCCAGCTGCACATCTTCACAACCTTGGGAGAGCCATCCTCATTTTCCAAACAGGCAGCCAACTTCACTTATGAGTTCTCCTTCCACTGTTAGCTGCACTTTCTGTACTCACCTGAATGAAGATATATTCATCCTGGACAACCAGAGAACTGATGTCAATGGAACGGGCAAAGGGCCCACTGCGAGTTGTCTCTGCGCATTCCTGGATCCTGCAGGTGAGGTAGTGAGCATCTGAAACGGGAGGGCAGAGTGATGCTTAGACACAGGGGACAGGGTGAGGGAGCTCTGGGTAGCACACAAGGCTATACTTTGTGGGCAATTAATGAAGGCATTTGAAACAACTGAGATTTCATAGTTTTGTACCCCCAAAATTATTACAATTATAAAAGAAAAAGATTATATCTACTTTAGGCAAGGGAAGGGGGGAAGAGTTAATTTTATATCAGAACTGGCAAAAGAGTAAATTGGCATAGTTTTATAAAAGAGCAAATCTGAAATATCTATCCGAAGTTTAAATGTGCATGTCTTGCATCAGTAATTCTAATTCAAGGGATGTTTTCTAGAGAAAGGCTCATATACTATTTCACAAAGCTCATATACTATTTCACAAAGCAAAAAAACACAAAGATGTTCATTGTGGCATTGTTGATAGCAGTGAAAAGTTAAAAACAGGTTAAATGTCCATGAATTAGGGAACTTTAAACAAACTAAGATACATACATGCGGCAGAGTACTCTGATGTACCTGAAACAATTAGGTCGTGATACATGCATCAGTGTGGTAATTTCTCCAAGTGCACTGTCCCATAACCTTTTAAAAATCATTGAGCATCATGTATAGTATGAGATTCCATTTGTTTTAATAAAAACTTGTCTTTATAAATAAATAGATAGGTTTGTGTCATAATAGGAAAATACATTTTAAAAGACAAAGACACATATAAAAAATTAGCTATGATCACTTTGGGAATAGAAGTGGACTTAGGACCTAGAATTGGAGTGAGGCCTTTCTTTTTTTTTTATTATACACATCTTTATTATTTTGACAAGAATGCATTCACTTATTACTTACACAAAATTTGTAAAACTTGTGTAATTACTTATAAAATCTTCCAAAGATATCAATAGCTGAACATTTTTCTCTGTCCTTAACCCAAAAAATTTATGACAGTAGTTGTCACTCAATGGGAAATCTTTGGCTGTAAAAGGCATTCTCACTGCTTTCAGAATCCAAGAAAAGACAGTCCTTTCTATTTTTTTGCCCTTTAAAAAAACTACAGGTGGGCAGCACCTATGACTCAAAGGAGTAGGGCGCTGGCCCCATATGCCAGAGGTGGTGGGTTCAAACCCAGCCCAGGCCAAAAACTGCAAAAAAAAAAAAAAACTACAGGTGAGTCTCCATGAAGAAACTATTGCAAAAATTTGCTTTAAAAAATGGTTACTATTCTTTTAATGGAATTTAAAAATAACTGGTCAAAATGGAAAGTAGGGATCACTTTAAAATTAAAAGTGAAGAAATTTTTATTACCTAAAACCACACGTTTTATTAGATATATCTATCTATGCAATTATTACCTTATATGTATATAAGAGGTCAGAGACTATGGAACAGAAGTAATAGAAGAGATAAATAAAGGAAAATGTTTATAAAAATTGAGTTTAGAATAAAGGTATTTTAAATTATCTTTATTCACCTTTTTAAATCGATTGATGGATTAGGTAAGTATTTCTTGTGAGCATACTATGCTACATGTTGGGTATTAACAATACAGCAAAGAATGAGACAGAGATTGTTAATTTTACAAGATCTGCTGTCTAGGAAGGGGCTTATTCATATTACATGAACCTATTACCCATATTAACTTATGAAATGTATCCTAATTTAACAAGGAAACGTATTTTGAAGGAAAATGATTCATAATGTGCCCTGCATTCCTACTTCTCAAATGTACATATTTGAGTGATGTCCACTTGCTTTGATAACTGTAATCTAATTATGTTTAATATTGATTTCCTTCTATTAGCAACCTGATCTCCTCTGCCAAGCAGCAAAGCCCCTAAACTTTTCTTTCTTCTGCAACTCATAAAATCCAGTCCATTACTAATCCTTAAGTGAAGAGAGTCTCTTCTCTTCTTTCTACTGGCCATGCCACTTGCCTGAGACACTTCCTTGTCATCTGTATTCCTGCTGCACTAATTTCACAACTAGGGGCCACGTGGATGATGCACTGGAAACAGGACAGATCTGAGACAAGGAGCCAGGGTCATCTCTAAAACCTGAGTTAATACCTCCCTGCATCAAAACCACCAGCAGCATGAAGTGCCTTGGGGCAGAACCTAAATATCTCTCTATGGCAGAATAGAAGGTCTTTTACAACTATTCTAATACACTCAAATGCCTACGTAGCCACACAAGTCATGCACAGGAGCAAAATGAGCTGGAGCAAGATGATAAATGGAGGCGGGCCCAAGGTCTGAAGGTTGAGAACCGCAGAGGAGCAGTGGGGCCCATAATCAAAGGGCAGACTCTCACCCCTTTGAAGGGGGCACTGCTTCTGTGTTCAGTTCAGCAAACACATGCAGGGATAAGACATTCTGAGTTTCTATGGAGGGCCCAATGACCCAATTTTTTTTTAATGTAAAAACTTCCTGAGTTTTTAAGATTGACAACTAATTTAAATTTAAAATATGATGCAGGCCAAACACCTTGAGGCCAAACAAAACAAGCCTACATTCTAAATCAGAGCCACTCCTTACCTCTGCTCTATAATTTGGCCACAGCCTAACTTGGCAGGAAAGGAACATCCCTATCCCTTCTCATCCCCATTCCCTGACCCTATAGGGAGACCAGCTTGCCCAGCACTCTCTAAGCACCGCCTGCCTGTCCCTTCCTCTCTGTCTTTGTTCACAGAGAAAGCTGAGAGTGGCCTGGTTTTCCACTTCTGGCTGAGAGGAGAGAGGAAGGAAGGCAGCGAGCCCAGGCTGGGCTCTGGAGCATGCTGTCTGCCCACTGGGGATGCTCTTGGACCCGCACTGTCTTAGTAACGTGCTCCTAGAATAAAGCACCAACACACGGTGCAAAGCTTCAGTAAATACATGCAAAGAAACCACAGGTGTTGACATGACAACCTGCTTCCTTCCTACCAGCCTCTGTCACAGAAAGCTCCCTGCCCTGGTAATCAAAGGTGCTCACGGGGGAGACTCCTGCTTATCCCCACGCACTGGCTCATTTTCCCTGGCCATTTACTATTCACTCTCTCATTTGGGCACTTTGAAAAAGCAAACTAAAACAAAACAATGAAGTGTATTCAAGGCCACCTCAAACAAAATCAAAACCCACCTAACCTTGGCCGGTGGCAGGAAGATGTTGTGCCAAACTCATTCTGCTTCTTGGCTCTCTCCCTGCTTGCCACTGCCCAGTACAGAACGAGAAGTCCAATTTAAGAAGAAGGTAGCGCTAAAATGAGTTTTTGAGAATCACTTATAATTTGGGGGACTCGCAGTCTTTAGCTGGACTCAATGCTTTTATTTTTTTAAACATGAAGATATGGTGAGTGATACAGTGCTCTCTGCCTGGTAAGAACCCCACGTACAGAGCCCAAGGAAATTAAACTATCAGGTTATCAGGCAGGTCTGGCAGCCAAGCAGAAGTGCCTGAAGATCGTGGGGGAACTGTGGCTGTCAAGGGCAGGCAGGGCATGCCGTTCGGGTCAAACCTCACATTTGTAAATGGTCTTAGATTTGAACTATGTATGTTACTTCCAAGTGATGCTGAATACAGTCGTAGAAATTCTGTGATGAAACTCACAAAGATATTTGTCATACAAATTGAAATCTCAAAGTAAGATCCCAACAATTGTGGTGTTTTTACTTGCTTTTTTTTTTTGAGACAAAGTCTCACTCTGTGCCCTGAGTAGGGTGCTGTGTCATCCTAGCTCATAGCAACCTCAAACTCTTGGGCTCAGGTGATCCCCTTGCCTCAGCCTCCCAAGTAGCTGGGACAACAGGCACTCATCATTTATTTGCTTTCTAATAACTCTAGATGCCAGCTGAAATGGAAGTGGTACAGATCTCCTTAGCACACTGTGGTGTCTGAAAGCAAGGACTCAGAAGCTACTAGAAAGTGCTGGATTTATAATATGTGTGGATGGATCTTGTCCAAGGAACAGCGCAAGAGCACAGCTTTCCATCTGCAAAATGCTGACAACTGGTGTGTGCCTCTGAAGAATGGCATCAGGATTAAATAAGATTATGCGTGAAAAATGCTTAGCACATTGTGGATACATTTTACAAGATCAATCAATGTCAGCTATGTTTTAATTATGAAAAGAGAGGGAAAAAGATTTAGCTCTCTCATACATTTATAGTAGGTAACATTCTGTTTTATTACAGAGAATCAAGAGGCTGTGATGTCACAGGTCTTATAGCAAACTCATATTCTGAATTTATCACTGTTTACTTTCCTGAAGTGTTACAGGTGTTCAGATCAAGAAGAAAGTGTATCTGAGCTAGAAAAACCAAGGAGGGCATCCAGGAGGAGGCAGCCCTTAGTTTAGCCTGAATGGGAAGTGTGCTACATGAGAAGGGGATTCTTGAAAAAGGGAGTGAAAACTGTTATGTGGACTTTCACACAGGCAAAACACACTACATAATTCCATGTGAATGGATTGCCTCTGATTGATCCTTGTCCTTAAACTTCTATCATCCACCCTTCCCTTCAAAAACATCCTCTAATGAAAAACTAGAAAGTCTAGATGGTACGAAGATCTCATTTGGCTATCCCTGTGGAAAAACCACAGTTTGTTCCCTAAATGGTTAATCCTCATGATTAACACTTTTCTAAGTGTGAAATGCTTTCCTAATGTATTTCTCATTGTTCCACTTATAAAAACTAAAAGTTAAAGACCTTGTTCCCTGCATCATGACTAAAGGATTCTGCCTGGTAACTCTGGAAATACATGGCTCTATTTATGACCAGCTCTATTGCTGGCAGGACCTTTAGGAACAGAGGGAACATCTCTCAAATGGAGCAAGCCTCCATGTTTTCCTACCCTGCAGAGGTTGGACCAAGGACCTCATATGAGAGGTTGCTTGGGCTCGGGTGAGAAGGGCTGCCTCACACAGAGTGGTTCATTCATTTCTAAATGGGTCAAGGTATATACAGAAGCTGCAGGTTTAAGACATTCCCTGGGGGCAGTGCCTGTGGCTCAGTTGGTAAAGCGCCGGCCCCATATACTGAGGGTGGCGGGTTCAAACCCGGCCCCGGCCAAACTGCAACAAAAAAATAGCCGGGTGTTGTGGTGGGCGCCTGTAGTCCCAGCTACTCAGGAGGCTGAGGCAAGAGAATCGCTTAAGCCCAGGAGTTGGAGGTTGCTGTGAGCTGTGTGATGCCACAGCACTCTACTGAGGGCCATAAAGTGAAACTCTGTCTCTACAAAAAAAAAAAAAAAAAAGACACTCCCTGGGTTCTAGGAAGCAGAGAATGTAAGACAGGTTCTTGCCCTCAGAAGATTACAAGTCCAATGGAAGCCTCGGTAATACTAGTTGAACTGAATTTTTCCAACACCCTAAGGAGTTACAATTATTATCATCCCCCATGTGATAGATGAGGAAATTTAGACACAGATGATTAAATAATTTGGGAGAGACAGGACTTCACAACTGAATGTGCCTTGGGGTCCATGCATATAGAGGATGCTTAGAGAATCGGGGGATGTGGACAGAGAAACTAAAACAATCTGACACCCTTAGCCTTCTGTTTTTGCTAAGGGGCTGCATTTCCACCAGGAGTTTGTAAGGCTCATGGTGACGGCCTCTGACTTTCTCATTTCAGCAAGGTAAGTATCTCATCTATGTCAAAAAATTTCACCAGGAAGTCCAGTTTTGGGTTCTTCCCAATCTTTCCAAAAGAGCCCCCTTCTTCCTGGCAGGAATACAATCTTACCATCCCTTTCTCTCTTTAGGCTGACTTTATAAAGCCTCCGTAATGCTAGTTGAACTGAATCGAGTTACATTAAAAGCCTATACATTTTGTTATTCTCAATTATATGGTATCTTGTGATTATGTTTTGCCTTTGCCTCCTGCCACCTCAGAGGAAAATAACAAACAATTTTTTTTTTTTTTTGTTCAACTCCCATCCATTTGGGTAATACATCTATTGTGAGAAATTGAAAAAGTGAATTAAAATTGTGAACAAAAGCAAATTCAGCTCTTCAGGCCTTCTCTCACAGGAATACCCAGGAGCTGTTTACCTTAAATAAAATTAAGTCTCAAATGAAAGCAAGTAAAAACAAGCAGATTCAAGGTAACTCTGAAAAGTTATTTAGCCTCCATATGCCTCCTTTTTCTTGACTAAAGAGTAGACGTAGTGCAAACAAAGGAAGTGATATTGCTACAAATGCCTAATACACGCACAGCAATCACAACATAACAGGTACTAAAGACCAAAAAAATCAACAAACAAAAGAAATAGCTTCCATTCTTTCTACTGAACTTAGGAATAAGAGCTTTTGTGAAACATCTGCTCTCCAGCATTCCCCACCTTCTTATCTGCACAGGAGGCTATCTATCTAGAGGCATAGACGGTTAGAAATCATGAGTGATGTTGAATAGCTTAGCAATCCTGCCATCATTCAGGATTCTTCCCTCTTCACCTTCCAAATAAACTGACCCTCAATATGCTGACTAGATGCTGATGATGACAACGATGACGGTGACAATGATGGCGAGAATATCCTCACTTCGTGTTGGGTGGTATTCTAAGAACTATATGCATTCACTGATTTAATTCTTCCAACAACCTAAAGAGTTACAATTATTATCATCCTCCATGTGACAGATGAGGAAATTTAGACACAGACGATTAAGTAATTTGGGTAAGTTCCAAAGCTCTAGGAAGTGACAGAGCTGGAATTTGAACCCAGGTGATTTGACATATTTTAACCAGTATGTATTTGAAACATGGAAAGAAAATCAGGCTGAGAATTAGACCATAATCCACATTCTGACCCAGTACCTGTCCCTGGCTATCTATGTGATCTTGGGCAAGTTGTTTTATATATATATGTGTGTGTGTGTATATGCGTGTGCGCATGCCTTATGAAATGTGATAATGTGTACAGTTTGAAAATCTCTTATATGTTCTCAGTATGTATATGTCCCTATACAAAGTGGGTTTCAGCGTGCCAGCTTTAGCTAAACAGAAGGCAAGCAAAATGCTGTCCCATTGCCTTCACCCCTGCTATGGCCTCATCTTGACTTCTGAGTTCATAAAGAGCTGCTGGAGCTCTGAGATAATACAATTTGAAAATCAACAAACTAATCAATAATTCAAGATCCTTTATGTATCTAGGGCAGTGATTGTCAACCAGTGTGCCGTAGCACAAGGATCTTATGTGTGCTGTGAAAATTTTTAAAGATTAAATTATTTTCAAAAAAGGTTCAAAGCACAGTAAGTATATATATTTTTTACCTTTTTACTTAATCAGTAGAATTTAACTGTACCATGGAAGTTTAACTATAGGTTCAAGTGTGCCATAAGATAAAAATGGTACAAAAACGTTGGTCTAGAGCTGTGGTTCTCAACCTGTGGGTCGCGACCCCTTTGTAACACTGAAAATACATCACGGCATTAGGAAAATTGAGAACCACTGGTCTGGAGCATGCAGTTTAGTCTGAAGAGATAATAGTGTCACCTTACATGTCATGTTACTTTGATTACTTATGCCTGCCTGGAATGTTCCATTAAGAAGTATTAGACTTGGTGATCAGAACCCTCCCAGACCTCCGGAAGAGCTGCCCTGTGACCTGCAATTGGCACCCTCCCAGACCTCTGTAAGAGTTGCTCCTGCCCAGACAGCGGCAAGACCTGCGCCAGGACCCGCTACCCCACCCACCAGGTCTCCCCATGTCCTAAATAGGAACTCTGGGAGACCACAACCCTGCATCCTCCCTGCCTCCACACCGGCCCACTAGTCTGGCCAGGGACTCTGGTAGCCATGTGCTCTCTGGAGCCCTCCCTGCCTCTGCATGGAGACCTTCTCCTGGCCAAAGACTTCTGGAGCCTTAGGCCCTCTGTGCCAAACTCACTGGGTGCCAGACACTCCCAGAACTGTGTGCACCACCCCCCACCCTGTTGCTGGATCTGGGTGTGACACACTTGGGAGCTGCTCCCACAACCAGAACACCCTGGCTGGGGCAGCCCCAGAGGAGCTACACAGGGTCACTCCCAACAAAGATCCAGCAACAATAGAGTGATCCTGCTGGGGTCTAATCTTGGAGAGACACCTCCCTAACTCTGAGGACGACCACAGGCAACAGTGAAAAACAATCATGAGGCAAAATCAACAGAAAAACTCTGGCAATATGAATAATCAGAGTAGATCAACTCCCCCAAGGAACAATGGGGGAGACACAGTACAAGATCCCATGCACAAACAAATAGTTGAGATGTCAGAAATCAAATTCAGAATTTGGATAGCAAATAAGATCGAATTAGAATTCCAAGCAGTAACCCAAAAGATGTCTCAACAATTCAACGAATTCAAAGACCAAATGACCAAAGATTTTGACACATTGAGACAAGAAGTTGCAGCTCTCAAAGATCTGAGAAACACAGTAGAATTCCTCCGTAACAGAATGGAGTAAGCAGAAGAAAGGATTTCTGACATTGAAGACAAAGCTTTCAAAAACTCCCAAACTCTCAAAGAGGAAGAGAAATGGAGTGCAAAAACAGATCACTCTCTCAGAGAGCTCTGTGATAATTTGAAGAAAACAAATATTTGTCTTATAGGGATACCCAAAAGCGATAAAGTGGCTTCACAAGGCACAGAGTCTCTTCTCCATGAGATTATGAAAGAGAACTTTCGAGACATGCCAAGAGATTTGTAAATTCAGATAGCAGACAGTTTCAGAACACCAGCACAACTCAACCCGAATAAGACATCCCCCAGACAAATCATAATCAATTTCACTAAAGTTAATATGAAGGAGAAAATTCTGAAAGCAGCCAAATGAAAGAAAACCATTACCTACAAGGGGAAGAATATTAGAATAACTGCAGATCTCTCTGCTGAAACCTTTCAAGCTAGAAGAGCATGGTCATTGACTTTTAATCTCCTAAAACAAAATAACTTTCTACCCAGGATCTTGTACCCAGCTAAACTGAGTTTCATTTATGACGGAGAAAATAAATACTTCAATGACATTCACATGTTGAAGAAATTTGCCATAACTAAACCAGCTATCCAGGATATTCTCAGACCTATCCTCCATAAAGACCAGCATAATCCTCCACCACAAAAGTAAACCCACCCAGAAACTTTTGATCAAATTCCAACTTCCACAGTTGCAAAAGGATTAAAAAGGTCCACCGGACTCTCAAAAGGGTTATCAATATTCTCAATTAATGTGAATGGTTTAAATTGTCTTCTAAAGAGGCACAGGTTGCAGCCAAAAACTCAAGCCAGATATCTGTTGCATACAAGAATCTCATCTTACATTAAAAGACAAATATAGACTCAAGGTGAAGGGATGGTCATCTATACTCTAAATGGAAAACAGAAAAAAGCGGGCACTACAATCCTATTTGTAGATGCAATAAGCTTTAAACCAAACAAAATAAGGAAGGATAAGGATGGACACTTCATATTTGTTAAAGTGAATACTCAATATGATGAGATTTCAATTATTAATATTTATGCACCCAACCAGAACACACCTCAATTTATAAGAAACGCTAACAGACATGAGCAACTTGATTTCCTCCAGTTCCATAGTAGTTGGAGATTTTTAACACCTCTTTAGCAGTGCTGGATAGATCCTCCAAAAAGAAACTAAGCAAAGAAATCTTAGATTTAAACTTAACCATTCAACTTAACAGATATCTACAGAACATTTCATCCCAACAAAACTGAATACACATTCTTCTCATCAGCCCATGGAACATACTCCAAAATCGACCACATCCTAGGCCACCAATCTAACCTCAGCAAATTTAAAAAAGTAGAAATTATTCCTTGCATCTTCTCAGACCATCATGGAATAAAAGTTGAACTCAATAACAACAGGAATCTGCATACCCATACAAAAACATGGAAGCTAAATAACCTTATGCTGAAGGATAGATGGGTTATAGACAAGATTAAGAAGAAAATCACCAAATTTTTGGAACAACACAACAATGAAGACACGAATTATCAGAACCTCTGGGATACTACAAAGGCATTCCTAAGAGGGAAATTTATAGCACTGCAAGCCTTCCTCAAGAAAACAGAAAGAGAGGAAGTCAATAACTTAATGGAACATCTCAAGCAACTGGAGAAAGAAGAACACTTCAACCCCAAACGCAGCAGAAGAAAACAACCAAAATCAGAGCAGAATTAAATGAAATTGAAAACAAAAGAATTATACAACAGATCAATAAATCCAAAAGTTGGTTTTTGGAAAAGGTCAATAAAATAGATAAACCTTTGGCCAACCTAAACAGGAAAAAAAAGAGTAAAACCTCTAATTTCATCAATCAGAAATGGTAAAGATGAAATAACAACAGACCCCTCAGAAATTCAAAAAACACTTAACGAATATTACAAGAAACTTTACTCTCAGAAATATGAAAGTCTGATAGAAATCGAACAATACTTGGAAGTACGCCACCTACCAAGACTTAGCCAGAACGAAGTGGAAATGTTGAACAGGCCTATAACAAGTTCTGAAATAGCATCAACTATAAAAAATCTTCCTAAAAAGAAAAGCCCTGGACCAGATGGCTTTACGTCAGAATTCTACCAAACCTTTAAAGAAGAACTAGTACCTATATTACTGAACCTCTTCCAAAATATAGAAAAAGAAGGAATACTACCTAACACATTCTATAAAGCAAACATCACCTTGATCCCTAAACCAGGGAAAGACCCAACAAGAAAAGAAAGTTATAGACCAATATCACTACTGAATATTGATGCAAAAATACTCAATAAGATCCTAACAAAAAGAATCCATGAACACATCAAAAAAATTATACACCATGACTAAGTGGGATTTATCCCAGGCTCTCAAGGCTGGTTCAATATTCAATATATGTAAATCTATAAATGTAATTCAGCACATAAACAAACTAAAAAATAAAGACCACATGATTCTCTCAATTGATGCAGAAAAAGTTTTGATAATATCCAGCATCTCTTCATGATCAGAACACTTAAGAACATTGGTATAGAAGGGACATTTCTTAAACTAATAGAGGTCATCTACAGCAAACCCACAGCCAATATTGTATTGAATGGAGTTACATTGAAACCATTTCCACTTAGATCAGGAACCAGGCAAGGTTGCCCATTGTCTCCATTACTCTTTAACATTGCAATGGAAGTGTTATCCATTGCAATTAGGGAAGAAAAGGCAATCAAGGGTATCAACATAGGGTCAGAAGAGATCAAACTTTCACTCTTCGCAGATGATATGATCGTATATCTGGAAAACACTAGGGATTCTACTACAAAACTTTTAGAAGTGATCAAGGAATACAGCAATGTCTCAGGCTGCAAAATCAACACCCATAAATCTGTAGCCTTTATATATACCAACAATAGCCAAGCCGAAAAAACAGCCAAGGACTCTATTCCTTTCACAGTAGTGCCAAAGAAGATGAAGTATTTTGGAGTTTACCCAACAAAGGATGTGAAAGATCTCTATAAAGAGAACTATAAAACTCTAAGAAAAGAAATAGCTGAAGATGTTAATAAATGGAAAAACATACCATGCTATGGCTGGGAAGAATCAACAATGTTAAAATGTCTATACTACCCAAAGCAATATATAATTTTAATACAATTCCTATCAAAGCTCCATTGTCATATCTTAAAGATCTTGAAAAAATACTTCATTTTATATGGAATCAGAAAAAAACTCAAATAGCCAAAACATTACTCAGAAATAAAAACAAAGCAGGAGGAATCACGCTACCAGACTTGAGACTGTACTATAAATCAATAGTGATCAAAACAGCATGTACTGGCACAAAAACAGAGAAGTAGATGTCTGGAATGGAATAGAGAACCAAGAGATGAATCCAGCTACTTACCGTTATTTAATCTTTGACATGCCAATTAAAAACATTCATTGGGGAATAGATTTCCTATTTAACAAATGATGCTGGGTAAACTGGCTGGCAATCTGTAAAATACTGAAACTGGACCCACACATTTCACCATTAACTAAGATAGACTCTCACTGAATAAAAGATTTAAACTTAAGACATGAAACCATAAAAATACTTGAAGAAAGTACAGGGAAAACTCTTGAAGGAATCGGCCTGGGTGAATATTTTATGAGGAGGACTCCCCAGGCAGTTGAAGCAGTATCAAAAATACATTACTGGGACCTGATCAAACTAAAAAGCTTTTGCACAGCCAAGAACATAGTAATTAAAGCAAGCAGACAGCCCTCAGAATGGGAGAAAATATTTGCAGGTTATACCTCCGTAAAGGTTTAATAACCAGAATCCACAGAGAACTCAAACATATTAGCAAGAAAAGAACAAGTGATCCCATGTCAGGGTGGGCAAAGGACTTGAAGAGAACTTCTCTAAAGAAGACAGACGCACGATCTACAGACACATGAAAAAAAGCTCATCATCCTTAATCATTAGAAAAATGCAAATCAAAACTACTTTGAGATATCACCTAACCCCGGTAAGAGTAGTTCACATAACAAAATCCCAAAACCAGAGACGTTGGCGTGGATGTGGAGAAAAGGGCACACTTCTACACTGCTGGTGGAAATGCACACTAATATGTTCCTTTTGGAAAGATGTTTGGAGAATACTTAGAGATCTAAAAATAGACCTGCTATTTGATCGTACAATTCCTTTATTAGGTATATACCCAGAAGACCAAAAATCATAATATAACAATAAACATCTGTACCAGAATGTTTATTGCAGCCCAATTCATAATTGCTAAGTCATGGAAGAAGCCCAAGTGCCCATCGACCCACGAATGGACTAGCAAATTGTGGTACATGTATACCATGGAATATTATGCAGCCTTAAAGAAAGATGGAGACTTTACCTCTTTCATGTTTATGTGGATGGAGCTGAAACATATTCTTCTTAGCAAAGTATCTCAAGAATGGAAGAAAAAGTATCCAATGTACTCAGCCCTACTATGAAGCTAATTTATAGCTTTCATATGAAGGCTATAACCTAACTATAGCACAAGAATATGGGGAAAGGGCCAAGGTAGGGGAAGGGAGGGAGGAAGTTAGGTTGGAGAGAGGGTAATGGGTGGGGCCACACCTACGGTGCATCTTAGAATGGGTACAGGAGGAACCCACTAAATGCAAAATACAAATGTCTACATACAATAACTAAGAAAATGCCATGAAGGCTATATTGAACAGATTGATGAGAATATTTCAGATTGTATATGAAACCAGCACATTGTACTCCTTGATTGCACAAATGTACACAGCTATGATTTAACAATAAAAAAAAGAAGTATTAGACTTTTATCTTGACATAGGAGAAAGTACAGTAATTGATTAACGAAGGTTTTTAATAACACAAGGACAAGGAATGGTGGTATACTGGGTTTTAATTCTAGAAATTTCCAGAATATCTAGGTTTGTCAAACTATATGTGCATGTCCAGGTTCACTTATCACTATGCCCCTCATGGGCATCCATCTGGCTTCACTCAAGAGTTTTAGTGAATAGGAGCTGGCTGCTTCCCTCAGCAGCCTGTCGCGTTTGGGGCACTCTTGATTGCTACTCTTGTTCACTGAACTTAAATAAACCTTGCCAATTTTACTCTACAATAAGATCTTCATTAGCAAACCA
The DNA here is from genome assembly GCF_027406575.1 of Nycticebus coucang. Classification (NCBI taxonomy): domain Eukaryota; kingdom Metazoa; phylum Chordata; class Mammalia; order Primates; family Lorisidae; genus Nycticebus; species Nycticebus coucang. The sequence goes on along the minus strand of NC_069782.1, from coordinate 134,413,586 downwards.
ATGAAAAAATCAATTATCAAAATTCTTACATTTATCAGTATTGTTAAAGTATTGGCTGAAGGATCACAAAAAGATAAATTTGTTCAAGGTCAAATAGCTTCTTAATGACAGATTTAATTCTCCAACTCAGTTCTTCAGTCACCAAGTTAATACTCTTTCTTTCGATACTTAATTACCTCTTAAATGAAAGATGAGTGTGTGTCTGTGTGTCTGTCCTATCTGTGGCTAAGTAACTATGTATGAGATAAAGTGAGAGAGAGAAACACACAGGAGACCTTCAGAGAAAGATGATTTCCAAATGAGAATGGGAGAAAAAGTCATTTGAATCCAGTAACAGGATTCACACTGTTATGAACCAAACTGGTTGGATTTCCCCTGTTTAAACCTGGCCAGGGCAAGAGATAATTAGATGTTTTTAGTGCAATTGTGAAATCTGATTCCCAAAAAGGTGGAGCAGAACTAAACCATAGTTGAGATTCCAATACATAACATAAGAAAGGGGGCCAACTTGCTGGATATGCTCCAAGTGCTGTGGCTAGAGTTAGAGACAGGTCTGTTAATGCCACACCACATGGCTGAAGAGGCCACGCTCTGCGCTGAGCAGTGTTACTCTACAGATGTACAATGTGAGCCACAAATGACCTTTTAAATGTTTCAGTAGCCATGCTAAAAGAAGTAAATAGGAAAGTGAAATACATTTAATATGTTTTATTTAGTCCAATATATCCTAAAATATTACCATTTCATCATGTCATCAATATAAAAACTAAGAATCAATTTTTCATTTTTGCAATCATAGTAAGTCTTTGAAACCTGGTATGTATTTTACAGTTAAAGCACACCTTGGTTTGGATAGCACATTTTATTTATTTATTTATTTATTTACTTACTTACTTACTTACATTTTATTTCAGGCTATTGTGAGGGTCAAATAACTGGGTCACAATTTTTGAATTTGCTAGGTAGAATCCCTCTTGTAGTTGTGTCCCACACCCAAAATGGACAGCACATTTTAAAGATGTAAGAATCACAGTTGATGAAGTGAGTCCTGTTTTGGACAGTACAGTTCTAGCATCACTTTTGCATTTCCCCCTTTCTACCATCCCCTTGGGAAAATACCATCCATCCCACAAGATGAAGCTTAGCCACGGCCTCTTCTGTGCAGACTTCATCCCTTAGCAGTTGAGAAAGCCTTTCTTATGGCTCCCACACAACTTTGTCAATGATACAGTGATAGGTAAATCAGAATCTCTGTGGCTTTTAGCATAGTACCTTGCAACAATGATCTGTGTCTATATCCACCTCTTCCATCAGCCTGAGGGCTACTCAATGTTGATTGTGTCTTGTTCACCTGTGTGCAGTGAGTGTGGTTCAAAGCAGAGGCCCCAGACTAGCTCCAGGACCTGAAAACTGGCCAGGAATATGGAAAGCTTGCATTAACAAGCTCTCCACATGGTGCACGTGCACGTTCAAAATAAGCTCAGGTCTAGTGCAATGGGCACAGCCCTACATGAACTTTAAAATAACCAGTACAATTTTGTAAGGGGCCAATGCCTAGGGCCTTTCTCTACAGACTCTTCATTTGATTTGTGGCTGAGCCAAGGTGTGTGTATGTGTGTGCGTGTGTGTGTGTGTATGCATGTATATGTGTTTGTGTGTATTCTCCAATGTGTGTGTGTGTATGTGTTTGTGTATATTCTCCAGGTAATTATAATGTTTGGTTTCAGAACTAGAAGCTGAGAACTATGCTGTATAGTTTTCCTCACCATAGCTTTTAATTTTAGTATTTTTTAATATGGACTTATTTTTTTCCAGTGTACACAGTGAATTTTTGGCATACATTTCCATAAATTTGAACAGATACATGGACTTATGTAATCATGTAATCATGTTACAGAGCACTGATATCATCCTAAAAATTTCTCTCATGTGGGCCTTTCTTGTCAAATATTCTTCCTACTCAGAAAACCACTGATATGTTCTTTAAACCCATAGTTAGTTTTTCTCATGGATCATATAAATGGAATAATACATCATGTAATCTTCTGAGACTAGCTTGTTTTACTCAGTATAATGCATTAAAATTCATCCATGTGGGTGAGTATTGATAGCAGCAAGTAGTCTTCTGTTTCATGGATGTACCATAGCTTATTAATTCATTCATCCATTGAAGGATATTTAGGTTGTTTCCAGTTTTTGGTGATTATTAGTAAATCTGTTACAGATATTTCTGTACAGATTTTTATGTGAATATAATGTTTTTCATTTGTCTAGGCTAAATATATAGGAAAATTGATTAGCTGGATTGTAAATCTTATGCAACTTTGTAAGAAACTGCCAATATCCTTTTCCAGAGTAGCTGTGTCATTCTGCATTTCCACCAGCAATGTAGGAGTGTCCAGTTGCTTCACTTCCTTGCCAGAGCTTGGTACTGTAAACCATGATTATTTTGGTGATTTCAATAAGTGTATAGTGATATATCATTATGGTTTTAATTTGTGTCTTCCTAATGACTAATGATGTTGAGCACTTTTTTATGTGTTTATTTATAATCCTCATATTTTATTTGCTAAATGATCAGTTCAAACTTTTGAACATTAAAAAAAATGGGCTGTCTTTTATTGGTATGTTTTTATGAGTATTTTATATGTTCTGGTTACAAGTACTTCATTGGATATATGATTTTAAAATATTTTCTCTGAGTGTTTTAATGGCATACTTGAAGAGCAAAATTCTAAATTTTGATGAAGTCCAACTTGTCAATTTATTGTGGTTTATTAATTTTGCTTTTAATGATATATCTAAAAACTCTTTGTCCAACCCAAGGATATGAAAATTTTCTTCTATATTTTCTTCAAAAACTGTTATAATTTTATATTTTGCCTTACATCTATGATACATTTTGTATTAAATTTTATATAGGTTTGACTTAGTTTTTTCCCAGATAGCTGCTCAGTTGTTCCAACACTACTTATTGAAAATAATATCCTTTCTCCACTGAATTTTTTATGTCCTGAAGCCTTTCTCAATTCACTTATTAGTTCTAGGAGCTGTTTCTTATAAATTCCTTGGCATTTTCTACATAGGCAATCATGTCAACGAGAATAGCAAGGTTTATTTTCTTCCTCTGCCATCTATATTAATGGTATTTTGCTTTTCTTGCTTTATTGCACTGGCTAGTACTGTTAGCATGATGTTGACTAGGAAAGGTAACAGTGAATATCTGTATTTTCCCTGATTTTCAGGGAGAAAACATTGAATATTTCATGATTAAGGTGATGTTAATTGTAGGTCTTTTGTAGACATTCTTTATCAGAAGTTTCCCTTTAGTTTTAATATCATGAGAGGTTTTGCTTGAGTTTTTTTTTCTCTATCATTAACTAGCTATGTGAATGTGTATAAATTTATCTTAAACAACCATTTCCAAAAGAAAAGACAGAAAGAAAACATATTTGGACATTTTTATATTCAAAGGATGGAGATGTGTACATGTGCGTGTGTGTGTGTGTATGCGCACACACTTATGAGTGTCATGGAGCACTTAACCCATAGCACAAAGAAAAGGACCTTTCACTGAGCAGTAAAGTAAAACATGCCCAGATTAGTACAGTTTTGTTATGTGCACTAAATAAAACTGGCTTAGATTCTTTTATAGTTTAATGTCTTAAGTTTAAATCTTTAATCCAGTGAGAGTCTATCTTAGTTAATGGTGAAAGGTGTGGGTCCAGGTTCAGTCTTCTGCAGGTTGCCAGCCAGTTCACCCAGCATCATTTGTTAAATAGGGAATCTTTTCCCCACTGAATGTTTTTAATTGGCTTGTCAAATATTAAATAACGGTAAGTAGCTGGATTCATCTCTTGGTTCTCTATTCTGTTCCAGAGATCCACTTCTCTGTTTTTGTGCCAGTACCATGCTGTTTTGATCACTATAGATTTGTAGTATAGTCTGAGATCTGATAGTGTGATTCTTCCTACTTTGTTTTTATTTCTGAGTAATGTCTTGGCTATTTGAGGTTTTTTCTGATTCCATATAAAATGAAGTATTGTTTTTTCAAGATCTTTAAAGTATGACAGTGGAGCTTTAATAGGGATTGCATTAAAATTATATATTGCTTTGGGTAGTATGGACATTTTAACAATGTTGATTCTTCCCAGCCATGAGCATGATATGTTTTTCCATTTGTTAACATTTTCAGCTATTTCTCAGTCTGGGTGAGTATTTTATGAGGAGGACCCCTCAGGCTATTGAAGCAGCTTCAAAAATACACTATTGGGACCTGATCAAACTAAGAAGCTTCTGCACAGCCAAGAACACAGTAAGTAAAGCAAGCAAACAGCCCTCAGAATGGGAGAAGATATTTGCAGGTTATGTATCCAACAAAGGTTTAATAACCAGAATCCACAGAGAACTCAAACATATAAGCAAAAAAAGAACAAGTGATCCCATTGCAGGATGGGCAAGGGATCTGAGGAGAAACTTCTCTGAAGAAGACAGGCGTGTGGCCTACAGACACATGAAAAAATGTTCATCATCTTTAAGCATCAGAGAAACGCAATTTAAAACTACTTTGAGATATCATCTAACTCCAGTAAGATTAGCCTATATCACAAAATCCCAAGACCAGAGATGTTGGCATGGATGTGGAGAAAAGGGAACACTTCTACACTGCTGGTGGGAATGAAAATTAATACATTCCTTTTGGAAAGATATATGGAGAACACTTAGAGATCTAAAAATAGACTCGCCATTCAATCCTATAATTCCCCTATTAGGCATATACCCAGAAGACCAAAAATCACATCATAACAAAGATATTTGTACCAGAATGTTTATTGCAGCCCTATTCATAATTACTAAATCATGGAAAAAGCCCAAGTGCCCATCGATCCACAAATGGATTAATAAATTGTGGTATATGTACACCATGGAATATTATGCAGCCTTAAAGAAAGATGGAGACTTTACCTCTTTCATGTTTATGTGGATGGAGCTGGAACATATTCTTCTTAGTAAAGTATCTCAAGAATGGAAGAAAATGTATCCAATGTACTCAGCCCTACTATGAAACTAACTTATGGCTTTCACATGAAAGCTATAACCCAGTTTCAACCTAAGAATAGGGGGAAGGGGGAAAGGTAGGGGAGGGGAGGGAGGTGGGCACAGGGAGGGGGATTGGTAGGATTACACCTGTGGTGCATCTTACAAGGGCATATGTGAAACTTAGTAAATGTGGAATGTAAATGTCTTAGCACAATAACTAAGAAAATGCCAGGAAGGCTATGCTAACCAGTGTGATGAAAATGTGTCAAACGGTCTATGAAACTAGTATATGGTGCCCCATGACCTTATTAATATACACAGATATGATTTAATAAAAAAATAAAAAAAAAACTGGCTTAGAACCAATTCACTAGGTTGAGAGAAGATTCTTTTAACTATTGAACAAGTAATTAAAAAAAAAAAAAAAACTAGGTGGCAGAGAACTAATATACACTATCCTTTAACCTGAGTGCAGCACCTGACGTTTATTCCTGTTATATTTCTGCCTGCTTTTTCCCCCCAATTCTTGAATTCCCACAATAGGTCATGAAGTGTTCTATGTGTTTCGCATTTTTAGTCTCATAAAATTTCACAGCAGTTCTGAAGTATAGGCCTTATTCCAATTTGGACCAAAATTCTTAAACTTTCATAAAATAAGTTTAAGTTTAATATAAGAAATTCCATTTTTTTTTAAATGAAGCTGCTCAGTAGCAGCAAATAATTGTCTTAGGCCCGAGCTCCTAGAGCCTGAGAATGTCCTGCCAGGGGGGTTGGAGAGGGTTTCCTGCACTGGGTAGGGATTCAAACTATCCTATAAAGTTTCTTCTCACTCTGAAATACTACACCCATCACAGATCACACCTTCAAGAGGTCAACATGGGAGGCAAAGTCCAGGCAGGTTATTTTCTGGGACCAGCCATCTGCTTCCCTCTTCTTGTCCTGTTAGCCTCCCTCCAACTCCTCCATCTCACTCTCCTCCTGGTTTCTTTCTCGGCACAGATAATATAATTTTGAATTCAGAATTCACCACACTGATGATCAATGACATTAGTGTATAACATTATCTTCTTAATTTTAAATAGCTCTTTGGTTAACAAATAAATTAAAAAGAGTGTGGGTCCTCCCTGCCTCCCTGCCTCATAGACTTACACCTATTCAAGAATCAAATTAGATCAAAAGGGAGGGAGGAAAGGAAAAGAGGAAGGAAGGAAGGAAGGAAGGGAGGAAGGAAGGGAGAGAGGGAGGGAGGAAGGGAAGAGAAGGGAAGAGAAGGGAAGGGAAGGGAAGGAAAGGGAAGGGAGAAAGGAACAAAGCAGCAGAGTGTCGGGTATATTCTAGACAGTAACAAATGCTGGTTGCCCTCTAAATCTTTTAAAAATAAAAACAAATCAAATAGAACATATTTCCCCAAATGCATGCTTCTGGCACACCTCTGTGGTAGGCTGCAAACAGTAGATGTCTCATGGAGAAAGCACATGCAGTTTTACTTAGTGTTTTCAAAGTGACACCTCAATACCAACTACCAGGTCAAAACACAGTCTCCTTTCATTTAGTTTCTATAATATTCCTCTTATTTTTATTCAACCCTTAACCTTGTGAGGTGGGTAAGGCCTGGGAAGTATGCTCAGATCGCAGAGGATGTTACAGCCCAGAGAGGTTGGGGAATTTCTCCTAGACTCAAGGCTAAGGGTGGCAGAACCCAGGACTCTAACTCAATGGGAGGTGCTAATTCTGTTCCACTTCTAATTTACCATTATTCAATTATTTGGCTCTATTTTTAACCCATGACTTAAGTTTATTTTTCTTGGATTGGAAAGAGCTCTATGAGTATGATCAACTCTGGGAAGAGTAAAATCTTCAAGTTACAAAGTGATGCTTTTTCAGTCAGATTTTGTGTAAGATGTACACAGCTGCAAAAGGCAAAAAAGGAGGTCATATATTTGAAATCTTGGGCTTCTGCTGCTAGTACAGATCCCCTTGTTTGCGGGAACAACATAGACCTTGCTCACCACTGTGTCTCCAGGACCTAGAACAATGTCTAGGACATAGCAGGCCATCCCTAAACACTTGTTGAATGGATGAGTAACTTGTTTTACAAATAATGTCCTGGTTACATTTTTTAAGTAAATTTGACCATATAGAAGGTTCATTTTTCAAAGCAGGCAGCCCCTAAAAATTACCACATGGATATAAAATACAATGATGATTTATGAACGTCCTTATTCAAATTAGACTGAGGAGGCCAAAGAAATTATTAACAGGAGCCTCAAAATTCATCACATTAACTCACATCCCCAGAAAGTTCATTCCTGGGGGTTTATTTCAATGAAACATCTCCTTTGGGACAAAAAGTCTCTCCCCAACTCTGGGAAATAAGGATAGGTTTGGGTGTAATGAGCTCTGGGCTTTTCATCTTCCCATGTCATTAAAATGCAAATTAGGGGAGATGAGAGACCTGCAGGCAGATCTCCCAGGGCCCAGCCTGGTGGGTGCAGCACTCACATCCATCCGCTGTCCGCACCTCCATGTGCACCAGGTCCTCCTCCTTATCCAGTCCAGCCACTGACCTGGGGAAGAGAGGAAAAAAGAGGCTCAGTGACAGAGACAGCAGACAGCAAAGTGGGAAGCACTCAGGGTCAAGTGTTACTCAGAAACCCCCTTTCTCAAACAGGGCTGTCCTGTGGCATGGAGACTGGCACCATATAAGCCCTGACAGCCCCTGCAGCTTAGCTGCCTAGAGTAATTGTCACCTATGGTGGTCACAGGCATGAGTACTGGAGTGGTAAGAGAGTGATTAAAAAAAAAAAAGCCCTTATGCCTTCCCAGAGGTTCTCTCCACCTATCTGCTTGGCCTTTGGTCTTGTTTCTTTTCTTTTCTTTTTCTTTTTTTAAAGATGGGGTCTCAGGCTATCATCCAAGCTGCAGTGTAATGGCCCCATCGCAGCTCACTGCAGTCTCAATCCCCTGGATTTGCAATCCTCTGCCTCGGCCTCCCAAGTAGATGAGACTGTGTAGAGATGGGATGCTGCTATGCTGCCCAGGCTGGTCTCAAACTCCTTCCCTCTAGTGATCCTCCAGCCTCTGGTCTCCTGACTAGCCAGGACTACAGGCACATGCCACGTGCCTGACTGTCTCCTGGGTCCTGTTCCCCTGCCTAGTTCTACCACTCCCTCCTCTTCTACCTGCTCATTTTTTCTGCCCTGTCCTACCTTCTAGGAAAGATGGTTTTGCCTCGGCTTCATCTGTTTGCTCCAAGGTATTCTTTCCCTCTGAGTTTGATCCTCTTTTGACCATTTTTTCCCTCCTGCCTTGAAAATAACAAATGCTTGGCAATAAACACTCAGAGGCTAGTCTTATAAGAACAAAATTCCCCTCATGACCGAATGGAAGACCTTAAAAGCCTTTAGCCAATAGGCAGAAGAAGGAAAACTGAGAATCCCTACCAATAATCACTGTAGGCCTCTGACTCTCCCCACATGAAGTCAAGTCTATCTCCTGAATTCTATATCTGGGCCCGGCCAGAGCAAGACCCATAAAGTCAATGAAAAGAGCCAGCACACATCAAAACATCCAGCCACCAACGATCTCTAGAGATCGTATTATCCACTCTTCTGGCAAGCTCTTACTTGTAGTCCGTTGATTCATATTTCAAAGATTAGTTTTCTGGTTTTACAGTCCTCAATAGGGAAGAGGCATCAATTAGGACAAGACAGAATTTAAAATGGTGAGAATCAATAGTTGATATGCAGATAGCAAGAGAAACAGAAAACCCATGCCAAGCAGACCTAAGAACCCCAAGCCCAGCCTTCCAGGTACAAATACTCCACTCCCAATGGCCCCACACTATAGCACACATCAGGGTCTAATGTCCACGCTGACGGGCCAAAGGCACTGAAGGAAAGAAGCAGGCTGATGGCACTCAGTGCACTCTGCTCAAGAAACTGGGGGTGCAAGGGACCACAAAATGATTACTTCCTGAAGGCTGAGTTTTGGTTACTGAAAAAGGTGATTTACATAAAATACTTCTTTCCCCACGGAGGCTGATTAATGGATTATTTCTCCCATTGATGAATAATACATTATCTTTTCTTTCTTTCTTTCTTTTTTTTTTTTAGCTCACGGGATTCTAGCAGCAAACCCTCAAGGAGCAGGCATCACTAATCATATTTGATAGAAGGAGAAACTGAGGCCTGGACAAATCGACATCTTCCTAACCTCACGTAATGACCAGGCCTGAAGGAGAGCCTTCTCACCTTCCCCACCAGCAGCAACTCCAATGTCCTTCCTTATCCACCCACTCCCTGCCCCCTTCTTTCTTCAGCTGAGCCTCACCCCTCCTTCCAGGTTCACTGGGCCTCACCCTCCAGCACCCCTTCCTTCCCTCGTTTCACCATAGAGCCCTTTCTCTGCTCCTGGAACACCCTGACTACAATGGTTCTCCAACTTGGTGCTCATGAGAACCCTGGGGGAGCATTTAATGGACAGATGCCAGGGGCCCTCTCCCTAGATGAATAAAAACCAAAACATCTGAGAATGAGATGAAGGCATCAGTAATAGTTTCAAAACTCCCAGGTGATTGCCCTATGTAGCCAGCTTTGAGAATCACTGCTTTGCCTGGCTCAGTTGCATCCCTGACACAAGTGCTAATTCAACTCTATGTCTTTCCTACATTAATATAAATGTTAAAGAAGCAAGACTCTCTCTTATTTATTGCTAAATGCTTGGCACTATGTGTCTAGTACATATGAGTACATACCTAAGTATTTATTGAATATATAAAGCAACCCAAGCTACCTGTAGACAAAATTTAATGTGAAATTCACTTGAGGACAGACACACGGAGAACTAAGGGTACCAGGAGGGACTCTGTGGACACCTTCTCTGCTCTGCGGCCTCCTGTTGCTTTATAGAGAGCTGGTGCCCTCAGGATTAGAGAATTCTCAGGTATTATTCTTCTATCCTCTCCCCATGGTCGCTGGGAGGGTAACATGGACAGACTAAGCCAGACTGTGGTCACCAACACTGATTCTAATAATAAAGGAATAACCTCTTTGGCCTCTTAGAACAAGGCAACCAAACCAATAAAACAAGCCCAGAAACTATTCCTATATCCAAAAACACCAACTCCATTCCCATCTATCTAAAATCTTATACATCTTTCAAGGCTGAAAGCAAGAATCAAGTCCTCTTGGAATCCTTCCCTGGTCACTCCAGCTCACATTAATCTCTTTCCTCCACACTTGTTGAGAACTCAGAATGTGGATCAGACATCCTCCAGCACTTGTATTATTATTGTTCCTGTTGAGTTGATCTTGGCTCACTAGACTGAACATCGGCGATTTGGGTCCATCCGTCCTTTTGTTGTTGTCCAACTCAAGCTGTGTGCTTTGGGCCAGGCTGGTCAATCACAAAAGCCCGTCCCTCTCAACCCCTGGGATATCACAGAACCCAGCCTGGCTATGGTGATCATGACCTGCCAGGGCAACAGAAACCTTCCTTGGGATTTTTCTAACTGAAGCTTATGGAAAAGAATTACCTTTCCTCTCTGGTCCCTAGGAGAAATGCTTCTAGCCTGTAAGAAATATCAAGTCTAAAAGAATGACATGGATACACAGAAGGAAAAAAACAATTGACAGACAGAGAGAAGGGGGAAATGAGAAGACAATGGTCACAAGAGAAACAGAGAGAGGAACAGAGACACACAGAGATATGGGAAGAAACACAGAGGAACACAGACAGTGTGTGTTCTAGGAGCGTGTGCACAAACGCACACACACACATCTAGGAAGTCCAGAGGCAGAGGTTCACACAAACAGGGAAACACAGAGATACAGACTTCTAGACACAACTGAAGGCCTTTAAATCTGAATCCTTTCATTTCAGAGTCCCATTCCAATTCTGCAGCCTGCTCATACACATAAGCCCACAGGATGCCTTTGTGAAGGTATCTGTGTATTTATTTGCTTAAGCCATCAATGACAAATAGAATGATTTTTATTAATAAGCAACACATCAGACTGCACATTTCCAAGGGTAAGGATCCCAATTATCTTTCTCCAGTATTTGCCCCAACACACAGCTCAGGATTAGGCACAGCTTTGGACTAAATGACGGGAGGAAGAGATGTGTATTTCATAACTTCTCTGACCTTTGGTCTGTAGTGGGGAGATTAAGCTGCTCAGCTGGACAGAGGTGCAGCAAACTAACTTGAGTGTTTGGAGTAAGGAGAACATTCTTCAGCACAATCTGAGCAGCAGACCTCAGGAGCACCTTCAGCCCACAGAGACACGGCACTGCCCATTTGCCGCAGCGTTGGCAGCATGAGCCTTGGACTGGCACTGTCGACATTTTCAGCCAGATAAGTCTTTGTTGAGGGAGCTGTCCTGTGCATTGCAGAACATTTAGCCGCATCCCTCACTGCTACACCCCTGCAGTTGTAACAACCAAAAATGCCTCTAGACATTCTAAATTTCCCCTGGGTAGAGGGAGTGAGGGGTAAAAATCGCCCCCACTTGAGAACAATGGCTTCAGCTGGGCACATTTCATTGCTGCATGTGTTCTGAGCTGCCCCTGCTAACAAGGCAACAAAAAGAAGCATTCGCGATCTGCACATCCTCACCCACTGTGAGCACTAACACACACTGCTGAGAAGCCGAGAACTGTAGTCACTCTAGAACCCGCCAGATCACCAGGAGACCGCCTGACACCATCAGTGGTAGCAATCACGTTCCTAATCTCAAAGCCCCAAGGCCTCACTCGCTTCTAGAAACCCAATGTAAATAGAGTAGACAAACAGACAAGGAGCCTGTGTTTTTCGGGTTTGTTTGGAGGGGACAGTTCTAAGGAATAAACTTGTGGAAATGTTTGGGAAAGTGCATATAATAATGATGATAAATACTAATGGGAACTGAGACAATCTCTGAGTCAGGCATGGTGTTTAATGTTTATGAACATTATCCTAATTAATCCTCAAAATGAGTTTTTAAGGAAGGTACCATTTATCTAATTTTCCTCTGGTAAAATGGGCTGAATAAGAGATTAAGCAATGTGCCTAAAGTCACATGATAATAACAATTCTTAGATACTGAAAGTACTCTGTGTGTTACGGACTATTTTTAAATGTAAATGCTCATCTCACCTAACCCTCACATCAACTCTAAGAGTTGCCAGGAATCATTCTTTTTCCCTATTTTAAAGGGGCACAATTAGCATTGAGAGTGTAAGCAATTTGCCTAAAGTCATGGAATTAGGAGGCAGCAAAGCCTGGACTGGACCCAGGCAGGTGGCTTTGAGCTAGAAGTTTAACTTCTCCCATAAGCTGTCTCCCCTGGTAAGAGAACAGGAATTGGGCCCAAGCATCTCTCCCAGATCAAGGCTCATAATCATCTTTCCCCACTGCCTCCCTCCCCACAGAGGTACATCCCTTTAGAGCAGCACTGTAAGAAATATCAATGCACTCCGTATACGTTTGCAATACTGATGAAAATTTTGATTCTCGACGACACAAACAAGAGGTCACTCATATTGACGATGATCAGTAAGAAGAAAATGTTGAGAATAGAAAAAGGAAGTTGGGCTGTTGGCAGAGAAATAGAGAGTGGAGATTTTTGCAGAGACCTTAAGAAAGATTAGACACAGCTGAGGAAAAACAATTGTAGCTTATACTTGACTCTTTTGAGGTCTGTGAAAATGGAATAATCTGAGACATGTGGAAGAGGCAACACGACATTGTCATGGGTGCTAGGGAGGGGGCAAGGGCTATGTTTGCCCAGATGTGCCCAGCAGGGTGATGACTACCCCAGCACCTCTTCTCTCTCAAGCATCCAAGTTCCTCCCCATTTCCAGGACCCAAGTTAGGCCAGGGTGAATCAGAGGGCCAGGAACAGTACCCAGTGATGACCTAGCCACAGGACACATAAAGCTGCAACAAAGCACGGAAGAATTTGTAAGAATCCTCCTAAAACTGCAAAAAAACAAACAAAACAACACACAACTCCTAGAAAGTTTCTAGAAAGCATCAGATAGTGAAGAGAAATTGTGTCAATACGTATGTGAAATGTAAAGAAGTCATCAATGATGCCTTTGTTTAGTTATGCTTTATCCCTGGTTTTAAATAAGTTAACTATAAAATATTAATAAAATTTTATAGAGCAAATTAAAATTAAGGTATCAAGATCCACGAAAATCTTCATACACATTTTAAAATTCCTTGGCCACAATTACAGGGGTATTTGCGAAACTTGGTAAATGTAGAATGTAAATGTTTTGGCACTGTAACTGAGATAACGCCGGAAAGGCTATGTTAACCACTGTGATAAAAATGTGTCAAATGGTTTATGAAGTGAGTGTATGATGCCCCATAATCATATCATTGTATACAGTTATGATTTAATAAAAAAATTAAAAAAAATAAAATAAAATAAAATAAAATTCCTTGGCCACGAACTCTTCTATCACAGGGATTTTCTGAAACCTAAAACTCATGATTGGAGGAAAAAAAAAAACAACTAATGTTTTCTGTAGATCTTTCCAGTCTTCTCCTAGAAGGGAACTAGGATCAAGTCATCTTGTGTAAACTCCCCATCACATTTATACACATATGCCAACCATGACTTTTATTTTACACATCTGAAAAGTGGAAATATCATAATCTCCTGCAGAGAGTTAGGATTAAATGAGCTAGAGAGTGAGCTCTTCAAACAGAGACAAACAAGCAGAAAGCATTCTTTATATTTTAGCTATTATAGCATTATTTTTTATTTGCAGGGCAGGATAAACTAATCTGCCTTCCCTCCTGCCTTCTTCTCTCCCTTATACCTCAGTTCTCCATTTGTTGAGTGTTTCATAATGACGATGTTGTTCTAGGCACCGGATATGAAACATTTCCACTAGTGTTCAGGTAGGAGTTCAGATCAGGCATCTTCTCCCTTTCTAGACTGACTCACATCGCAAATTCTGGTAACCAGCTTCTGATAAGGGCTGTTATCAAACTGTGGTCTCCTCTCTTGTGTAGAAATCCTTGAGCTAAATTGCAAATTTCCCTGTTGGACACTATCTTGACTTCACAGGCTTTTACTGGTTACAATGCTTGGCCCATGGTAGACCACTAGGAAGTCTCTGTTGACAGAATGATCGATCACACTGTGCTTCAACCAGACAAACTTCACAAGCATGCTTAGGTCTCAAAGACAAATGCTTCTCATGGCCAAAAGTGACCTCACTTTCCTGCCTATGCCCCATACACAGGTTTATCTCGTAGATTGCTCACCTGGTGCTAAAAAAGGAAAAACCAAGCAAAAAAAAAAAAAAAGTCTATACAGACCTGAATAATGTGTGAGATAGTTCCCTTCTGGGGATATTTATCATTAATTTGATAACAATTAATGAGTCCAAAATAACACAGGATCATCTGAGGTAGATGGTAATTCTCCAAAATTGGGAGCCATTCTGAGTTCTGAGCGAAGGCCAAGAACGCAGGGAACAAAAGGAAATAGGGAACCATAGCCAAGCCTCCCGGGCCGTCTCCCGGAACCACACACTTACAGATGGTACAAATAGAAGCACCTGAAGAAGTTCAAGTAGTTTCAGACTTCTCCTTGGCAGCTGAACCCTCTGTGCAAACACAATCTCCAAGTCCTATCATCTAAAATAGGTTGGACAGGAGCTTCTCGAGAACCATAAAGCTCATCCAGGCACAACCGCCCTTGAGGGAGCTGCCTGCAACAACCTTTGAAACGTCACAGTCACAATCCTATTCAACCCTTTCATTTCACAGATCAGAAAACAGTGTTCCCAAGAGCCCAAAAGCATGTCTAGTTTGTGTCAGTGGCCACAGAATCCAATTTGGAACTTCATTCTCAGCCTCTTCATAACACAGGGCTGGGCAGGGCCAAGTTCTTGTATATTTTTCTCTCTTTATGGGTATGAATTCCAGGAGAAAACTTCCCTAGCAATAAAAAAATTGAATATTGGGGTATGCATGAAGGCATTGAGAATAAAATATTGATAAGGTCATAGTACAAGTGCTATACAAACTGACTAGCTAGACATTCACATTAAAAAATAATATTTTATTAACATTATTCCATAATGACAAGTCATAATTGTATACCTTTACCGGGTACAATGTGCTGTTCTGATATACTATTTGTCTATGCTGTAGAATGGCTGAATCTAGCTGATCAATATATTCATTACCTCACATTATTGTGGTGATACATTTGAAATTTGCTCCCTGTTATTTTGGAATATACATTATTATTCACTATCATCACCACTATAGCTCAATGTATCTCTCCAATTCACAAAACTTTCTCCCCCTTAACATCTTTGTTCAAGCTGCTTCTTCACTGGAATACTCGTTCTAATCTACCCTCCATGCTCCCTGCTTATGGCCCAGTTCAATATCTACATTCCACAAACACTCCTGACCCTGGATGAATATGGAATCTTTTGGGGAAATGTTCCAAAAATATTAAATACCAGTGCACAGGCCCTACTCCCAGAAATTCTGGCTTACTTGGTTGGAAGCAAGAGTCTTCTCCTTTTGATTCTGATTTTAGTAGCATCAGAATCTCCTTGTGGGTTTGCTGAAACAGAGGTGCTGGGCTCAGAACCCTCTGAGGTTCTGATTCAAGAGATCAGAGTGATGCCTACAAATTTGCATTCTTAGGAATGCACAGGTGACATAATGATGGTGGTCAGGATTCATACTTTAAGAACCACGAGCCTGGAGTAAAGTCCAGGAATCAAAGGCTTTCAGGTGCCCCCACGTAATAATTTGCAGTCAGAGTCGAAATCATTCATTAGAGCTGAAAAAAAACTCAGACTGTAACTACCTCTCCTTTCCATGGGTCAGTGACGTAGTAAGAACCTAAATTCTGGAGTCAAACCCTGGGTAATAGTCTTGGCTCCATCACTTACAGACTGCAGGATTAGAGGCACTTGCTTAACCTCTCTATGCTTCAGATTTTTTCATCTGCATGATGGGGAGATAATTATAGAGCCCCTGTCATTTTTTTTATGAGAACTAAATGAATTAAATGCATGGAAGGGAGAGAGGTCTGCAGTAACACTCTAACACACTCAACTACGCAATGCTTACTAAGGTAAGTGCTCACATGATCGTGAGTGCAACGAAGATTTGTTGGATACCTACCTCTGATGTTCCAGGAATTTTACTACCATTATATATACCTCATTTAATCCTCAAACTTTCAGATCAGTAGTATAATATTTTTATTTTATTTTTCCAGATAAGGAAATGAAGATTTTGAAATGTCCAGTTGCCTACAGAGTGAGAAGGGTGGTGCCTGGATTCGAACACTGTCTTTCCTCCAGTTATTTGTGCATCTGATTTTTCTCCCCTTCTCGACTGCCCTCTTCTTACAGACAGGCTCTAGATCTGATTAAATTACATTTTCCACTAGTGCCTAGCACTGTGCCTTGCTGCAATTATTCAATGTCTGTTGACTAGATGAATAAACACATAAATGAGATGAATAATAACCACCCCAGCAGTTTAGGATAAATGTTGAAAATAGTTCCGTAATATGGCGAAACAGATTTCATTCATTTAATTAATCTCTAGGCAATTAAGTGAATAAAGTCTTCATTTTATATTATTATGCTGCTATTTTCAGCATTTATCCTCAAAGCAATATTGGATCTGTCAAACACAGTCATCTGTGATTTGCTTGACAAATGTGATCATCCCGCCAAAATGCTGGGACAGCAGAAACTCAGGGATGGCATCCAGCACAAAGGAACACTACTCCTCTAGTCGGCCCTCCAAATTACAGAGAACCCCGTCCCCACTTCTGCCAGCTTCTCCCCAGCCCCAGGCTCGTGGATTCTTTTATTTATTTTCTTATCTATTCATTTTTTTATTAAATCATAACTGTGTACATTAATGCACGTATGGGGTAAAATGTGCTGATTTTATATACAATTTGGAATACTTACATCAAACTGGTTAACATAGCCTTCACCTCACTTAAGTATTTCTTATGTTAAGACATTTATATTTTTTTTTTTTTTTTTTAGAGATAGAGTCTTACTTTGTCACCCTTGGTAGAGTGCCATGACGTCACAACTCACAGCAACCTCCAGCTCTTGGGCTTAGGTGATTCTCTTGCCTCAGCCTCCAGAGTAGCTGGGACTACAGGCGCCCGCCACAACGCCCAGCTATTTTTTGTTGCAGTTTGGCTGGGGCTGGGTTTGAACCCGCTACCCTCAGTATATGGGGTTGGCACCCTGCTCACTGAGCCAGAGATACCACCCTATACTCTACTTTTAATAGATTTGACATGTACCCTTGCATTACGCACAATAGGTGAGGTCCCACCAATTACCCTCCCTCCACCCGGCCTCCCTCTTCCCCTCCCCTCACCCTTCTCTTCCTTCATTCTGGGCTATAGTGGTGTTTTGTCCTTGTATGAAAAGTGTGGGTGTTTTGTCCTTGTATGAAAAGTGTGATTATATATTGGTTTCATAATAGTACTGAGTACACTGGATACTTTTTCTTCCATTCTTGAGATACTTTACTAAGAAGAATATGTTCTAGCTCCATCCATGTAAACATAAAATATGTAAAGGATTAACAAATTGTGGTATATGTATGCCATGGAATATTATGCAGCCATTAAAAAGAGGTTCATAGATTCTTAGGCACAGACCCCCATGCCCTTGTCCGTATCTGCCCCTTGCCTACAGGTGAGTGACTCAGGCTAGACCCCCAACCCACACAGGGTCAAAGAGATTCTCTTCCCAGATTTGGGAATTTAATTGAGAGACTGTCACATGAGATTTGTAGCAATTTGCTTTGGATATCTTAAGCTGGTCTGCCAGATAAAAAAGGAAAGCAGAGGTAAGAGACAGTCCTTTTGGGATTCTGGGATGGCTTCTTCCTGAAGTCTAACTATATATTTCTTCTCTTGGATCCTTATAAAATCAATCTCTCTCTCTCTCTCTCTCTCTCTCTCTCTCTCTCTTCTTGCAACTAGAAAGTCATTACCAACACACCTGCTATAAAGTTGCTCAGCATATGTAAGACCTACATGACACTTGGGTAGTTACTGTCCCTTCACCCTTCTGGTTCTCCACCAAATTAAAATATCTACTGACTAGATCAAACAGGAGGGGGGGGGTTATAGGTTGTGACCCATTAGTGGGTTATGAAATATATTTAGTGATTACAACCTAAATATATTTTCATAAAATATAAGAGAATGGAATAGAAAATATCAGAGTGCATCTCAGGTGGTAGGCTAAGTATTTTTCCCATAATTTTTGCTGAAGTTATTCAAAAAAGACATAAGTTTATACTGAGTTACAAGTATAATTTGAAGGAAGGGGGGGAGGGAGGAAATGGTCTAATTTAATCTAATTCATTTATAAATTCTGGATGGCTAGAACCAAATCCAGCATTCACATGGAATATTCTTAGGACAAAGCATAGACCTGTCAAGAGGTCACTCCCAGCAGATAAAGAAGTTAGCTCCATTGAAAAATCACAGTGAACCACAGCCAGGACCATGTTACATGCTGGCAGTAGTATTTCAAGCTGAGCTTTGATCACTGGGATTTTGTGATTGTGTTAATGTCATTAAAATCTATGAATTTACCTAAAGTCAGCTGAACAACTGCTCTGGTAGGAATAAGACCTGCCATCCCTCCGCAAATATTGAACACCTACTATATGTGAATGCTCATGGAGTTTCCAGACAGTGTAGCATATGGCCCATTTGTTTACTGTGGGCTATGGCCTGGCAGACAGCCAATGAAGAGTTAACATAATTCCTAGCAAGACTGTTGACATGACACAGACTAAAAGAGACAACCTACTAATCCTATTACACAGACCACCTGCATTGCAACATTTGCACAGTGGTGGCAGAAAATGGACAAGTCCCTCTCCCTAGCTCTTTGACTTAGGAATGACTTCTACTACCTACCTCCTAATAGTATAGAGCATACACTAGTCCTTTCATGGATATTTGAGAGTGACATGTACAGGGGCCTTCAAGGAGCTGGCAGTCTGGGTGGAATGTGCGGTGCATCCAGAAGGGCCCCACAAGGATAGGAGGACCAGGGCTAAGCTTGAAGAACACTTGGGATTAAAAAATTAGGGAGGTAATGGTTATATTAGTTAGTTTGACTTAAGCATTCCATATTGTATAACAAATAATCACATTGTACCCCACAAACATATACAGTTATGATTAAATACACAAATGTAAAAAATTAAAAATTAAAGGTCAGGGAAGAGACATGAGACAGGACCCAAGGCATGGTGGTATGAACAGGCATGCTCTAGAGGTGGGACATGTGGGCAGGAGTCATGAAGAGATTGCTCTGGAACAGAGTACGGAACATTGTAGGCCACCGGTGTGAAGCCTCTGTGCTAGGAATGAATTGGTTCCTGCAATTAAATCCAACAGCATCCCTCTAATTTGGTTGTACTGTTAGACAAATTCTTCTGTTTCTGAAGAGTATCCACTTCTATTTCTTTAAAAATGGGATCACATCTATGGTGCATATTGCAAGGGTACATGTCGGATCTATTAGTATAGAGTATAAATGTCTTAACATGATAATTAAGTAAATGAGATGAGGCATATATTAACCCGTGTGATGTAAGCGTTCCTAATTATATGTGAAATCAGCACATTGTACCCCATAAATACATTAATGTATACATGACCTATGTGTTTATGATTTAATAAAAATAAATTAAATAAATAAATAAAAAATGAATTCATAATAGGGTATTGTTTATGCAAGCTAGTTCATTTAGAAAAGTCTATACTTTTGGAAAATTTTGGTTGCCTCTTGATGGCAGCGACTGAATCGCTCATGGTCACTCAGGTGGAACTCAAGCCAGAGAATGACTAGAAGACTCAGAACAGAGCATGTCTCCAGGAAATACCCCAAACCACCTAACCTCTGCCAGGTAAGCAGAGCAGAGGGAGGTATTTTGATTAGAAAGAATTTCTAGAAAATCTGCATTGAGAAAAGCATCTTTCTGTCATTCCCTCATCACAATACAAGATCTCTTCTGAGAAGATCACCATACAAACTAAATAATTCATTCCACTTGTCTGCACATAGGTACTGAGCACCCACTGTGTGTCTGTGTCTGGTACCAGAAGGAAGACAGGGGAGGGAACTGTGGGGGAACTTTCCTAATCAAGTAAGGTCTAGGGATCCTCACTAGAAGTACTCACACCCTGAATAGCCAGTGTTGCTGGCACCCACCTGCACCAGCCCCTCAGTGGGACCAGAAGATAGAACATGGGAATGAAAGAGCTGCTTGCTAGGGAGGACCCTGCACTGGGCAGCTCACAGAGCACGTTCATGCCAGCACCTAATATTCTGGCCTTCAGCTTGGAAGGTAGACATCATTGCTCCCATTCCACAGATGGACAAACTCAGAAAGCGGAGTCACTTCAGATCCTAAGCCAGGTGAGGGTAGAGCTGAGACGCATGTGGGCTCTGCTGACTCGGGCCATGTACTCCTCTCCACAGTGGACTCTCCACAACCACCTCTTAAACAAGCCATAGGCTGCGTGTAATTAGATGCAAGATGATGTGGTTCCCATTAGAAGTGCTGGAGGAATTCAGAGAGTTAATTAAAAAAGGCAAAGGGCATTAAGGAGACAGCTTGGAAGGGTAGGGAAGATGTTCTGTGGAAGTTCCAGGAAAGAAAAAGGAACCAGGTGTATTTATAGACTAATAATGGGCAGAGGGGGGGAAATGTGCTGCCTCGGGCAATTCTCATCAACTTAATGGATGTTGCCAATTACTGTGGTAACATTTTTAATTGTGTCTTAGCTCTGAAGAGAATAAAATCAGAATTTCCTAGTCTTTGCCTCAGGACTGCCAGGGGCATGCATTCTGGTACATGATGTAAGTGTAGACAGACCTGCCCTGAGTCTACACTGACAACTCACTTCCCAGGAAAGCCTTACACACAGCTATCCCTCCTCCCAGCAAAGCCTCACCTCATACCCTGGGGTTAGAATCTGGGTGTGGGATAGTAAGAAAAGGGCAGCTGCTTTATAAGTTCATATGTATAAATTGGCCTGGAAGATAATGGACAAGCATATGAGGAAACAGGTTGTAACCACAGGGGACACCCAGGAGGAGGACAGTGTCCCCAAAGACAATGTCATGATTTCTAGCATTCGTGCACTATCTTAGGATGAGTCAGCTCCTACACTAACGTAATGCTTATTTAATACTCATAATGATTCAAGTGATTATTTAAATACTCACATCCCCACTAGACAGTAAGTTTCTTGAAGGGAGAAGTCTTGTTTGCTGTGCCCTCCTTGGTAATTTTACTTCGGAGCATAAAACTTAATTATATTAAGTCTTAATTATATTGTTGAACAAATGATTAAAACTCCTGCAAGGAACGCACTATTGTTGTCTCCCATTTTACCAAAGCAGGACTGGAGGCTTAGATGAGCTAAGTGACTTGTCTAAATCACTGAACCTAAACAAATGGTAGTTTGTGATTCAAACCAGAGTCTGAGGGACTTGGCTCCAAAGTCCACCTGGTGATGCCTCTGCAGGCTACCTTTATGGACTAGAGAACCAGGGGCTACTACTCAGCCATAAAAACCATGGTGATCTAGTACCTTTTGTAACAACCTGGGTGGAATTGAAGACCATTCTTCTAAGTATTGCAAGAATGGAGAAACTAACACCACGTATACTCAATACCAAATTGGAACTAGTCAAAATCTATATGCTCACATGGAAGCAAAACTCAGGGAAATTTAAGTAGGGGCGAAGGGACGGGTAAATTTCTACCCAACAGGTTCATCACACTCTCTCTAGGTGAAAGGCACACCTGTAACTTTGACTTAAAATACACCAAAGCAAGCTATGTAACCAAAACATATGTATACCCAGAATATTCTAAAATTAAAAAAAAAAAGAGGGGGAGGGAAGGAAGCAACCAACACTTATTATCAGCTACTCTGTGCCAAGGCACCTTATTTCTTTATATAATTAAATCCTAAGAAGGACCTATGAAGGATGTATTGGCCACAAACCAAAAATGTGAAAAAAGAGGTCCTCGCTAAAGAGAAATGTAAGTGATGTGTCCAACATTCCTCAGGTAGCACAGGAAGAGGGAGGATTCCAGCATTCCACCTCGGCACAGCTTCCCTGTGCTTCGTGGCTTCTCAGACAATTATACACACAGAGATCAAAGTACATCCTGAAAACATAAGGCATAGGGGAGAAGAAAATACAAGTGTGTGACTACCTGTCCCTTCAAACAAAACTTTAGGGGAAATTGGTGGCACAAGTACTTCTCTGATGTCCCCACCCGAGGCTCCCTGGCAGCCCTTCTCTCTCTGATCTCTGCAGCCAGTGGCCCTGTGCTCCTTATCCTCAGGCCTCCTCCTCCTGTCCTGGGAGATAGACAGACCCCCACTTAAGTTTGACCTTGCTGGCTAAAATTCTGGGCCCTAACGTCAACCACCAGCAGCCCATGGAAATGCACAGGCTCACAGCCAAAAGCAGCCAAAGAAAATTAATTGGATGAATAAAAAGATCTCCTTCAGGAACAAGCAAGGACATCCCAGGTGGGGCTACAGAGCAAACCAGCATTAGCCAGTTATGCCTTTGACGCCTATGCCAGCCTTTGCATGCCTTGTGCCTGTCATCGTCCTCTCTGCAGGGGAGACACGGGTGAAATGCCCCTTTTCCCGAGGCCAGGAAGCGGTCACCGTCTAAGTGCACACCGATATGCAAACACTGCCCAGAACTATGTCTAGAGCCTGCACAGAGAGCTCTCTCCACAGGCCAGTCCTCCTGGTTTAATAAGTGAATCCTGGCTGATCTGAAATCTAGTCAGCTTCAGTTAAAGTCACCCCTGGTCCTTTCCTGCCTCTTGCTCACTGTACCCTTGTTCAGGGAATTTTATTACAAGGTGATGACAGTTTAGTGGGGCAGCAAGGACTCTATATTCAGAGAGACAGAAGTATCCTGGCCCCAAGGCCCAACAGCTGCACAACTGGGACATGCTTCCAGCTGCTCTGGGCCTCAAAATCTCCACCCCTGGAAAGAGAATAAAAAAAGCAGTACTACCTCAAGTGTCACTGTGAAAATGAAGTCGGATAACACTATGACTCTCCTCGTGCAGGTTAGGAGAGCGGAGGGCACGCTGGCCATTGGTGTCTCTGGTCTTCCCAAGGGATCATCAGTCCTTGACCCCGACCACTGCCATGCACCCTCGGTCTCATTTGGCCAGCATAGACACTTCTGTAGACACATATCCTGGCTAAGGGGACAAACAGGCAAAACCACCAGATCCCACCTACAGGATAGGATTCCCCCTACCCCCCCGGAAGAAAAAGTTTAAGCCCCTAAGCCCCAGCACATTCCCAAGGTACTATGTGAGAAAGCCCTGGCCCTGGCAAACAAAGTACAAAATAAGCACGTGGGACCCTGGCACAGGCTCCTGTGAGATAGTGCTCACACCTGTGTCTGTCAGCGTGGGAGAGACGCCGGGGGGAGAGCAAGAAGTCAGAGCCCCCGGGACAATGAAAATTAAACTGAACCAGACACTCTGGAATCCTCTCTTGGGAGTCATTCTGCCTAGTCTGGGGCCGGGGCAAGATCACTTAATCGGCCCTTTTTCATCTTTAATTTCTCTGATTCAGAAAGTTTACAAGCTCAATTACTAAAAAGGCTAATGTGTGGAGATGAGGCAGCAAGTTGCTCAGGGCCCAGAGTCAGCTAATTCCTTATCTTCTAACGAGAGCCCACAGGGACCCACTTGTATAAAGACTGAGAGCTCCTCACCTCCCTCAACCGCCCCTGTCATCCCAAATCCCCTCTAAATAAAGAGTCTGAATTGCAACCCAGCGAAAATAGCACATAAGGGGCGGCGCCTGTGGTTCAGTCGGTAAGGCGCCAGCCCCATATATGGAGGGTGGCGGGTTCAAACCCGGCCCCGGCCAAACTGCAACCAAAAAATAGCCGGGCGTTGTGGCGGGCACCTGTAGTCCCAGCTCCTCGGGAAGCTGAAGCAAGAGAATCGCTTAAGCCCAGGAGTTGGAGGTTGCTGTGAGCTGTGTGAGGCCACGGCACTCTACCAAGGGCCATAAAGTGAGACTCTGTCTCTACAAAAAAAAAAAAAAAAGAAAATAGCACATAAGCCTGCAGCAAGCAGCACTTCTCAGGATGGCCAGGCCTATCTTATTTAGTACACTTACACTTACACTTTTGCCAGGGTCAGGACTCCTGGGGGCAGATCTGCCCTTCTCAGTCCTCACACCAGGGGAGCCAGGAACTTTGCATTTTCAAGGACTATCTGAAGGGATGCAATGTCATGATCAGGTCAATGAGCTTTCAACCTGCATGGGTTTAAATCCCTTTTCTGCCTCTTTCTAGCTGTGTGATTTTAAGCAAGTTATACCAACCTTAGCCTTGATTTTTTCATCTGTAGATGGGGGTAACAAGAGAGCATTGTGAGGGTTTGGTTCATGTCAATAACACACTTCATGTGTATACTTGCACTCAATAAATGCTAGCTATCACTCACTGCCAATAATGCTGGGGCTAGCTGGGGTCAGCACACTATTCTCCAAGAATTAAATCAAGATAGAACAACACCAGGAAGCTCTTGCATTTCATGAGAAAAATGGGGCTATACTGCATTTATCTGAGGTCCTCGTAGCTGCTCCATCCCCCAAAGGCAGTGACAACCTCTCATTCTTTTTATTCTTTTCCTTGACTCCTTTATTCCTAGAGTAAGTTAACCTCTCTCCTTTTCCTCCCTATGGGAAGCCATAGATAGGAATAATTCTGGCCCATGATAGGTTTACCAAATGATTCCTCAAAATAGCATAGAATAAGAAAAACTTGCCTCCCATCCAGGAGACCTACATTCTCCAAATGGAAACACAACCCAGAAGGGAATTAGCTCGCACCAATCTGCTCCATCTCCCAGGACTCTTCAATTTCCCTAACAGGACGCTTGCTTCTCTTCTCCCATCATTGTCTGCATATTTTCCTTAATGATGGCAGAATTAAACTAAACTTTTTCTGTATAACTGGCTCTGGGGGATTCTAGGGAAGCCTGGGAAGGAAGTTTCAATTTGTTCACTTGCTGAGAATGAATTCTGCCTCATCTAACTCCTGACAAATTGCCATTTTTAAAGGGTTTGTTAATTTCCAATGAGCAAATGGCACATCAGATATCTTGGTTATTCAACAGATGCTCCTGAGCTAAACAAATGGCTCTTGTTTATCAAACATGGAAACATCTTGTCAGCTTTGCTGAGATCATCCCATTTAACTATCAAGGGAGGGCCCTGTGATGTGTGGAGGAAATATAACTGCCTCTATCCCAGGCAGGGCTCTAAAGGGCTGGAGATGCTAGCTCTATGGACAGAGATAACACAAAGCTCCTTAATCATAGGCTGGAAAGCAGCTCTCAGAAAAAAGGACCTGAGATTCCTCCCTTTCTCTGAAGAAGTCACATATTTCTGATTCAGGTCTATTAGATCCCGAAATCTCCCTCATGCTGAATCTGAAAACAGTGTCAAAGGAGACACTCATCGGAGACAGAGAGGTAGTATGGAGTCATGTTTAAAATCTCAGCTGTGCAGTGAGCCTGGATTGAATCTTGGCTCTGCCACTTACTGACTGCATGAACTTGAACTGTTTACTGAATCCCTCTCAGCCTTAGTTTCCTCAACTATGATGTAGGTTTAGAATAGTCATGAAAGGCAAAGATGCTAATGATACTGATAAATGTCATACTCTTTTTTCCTAATTGCATTTCGGGGGTTTTAAAGGGAGATGAACCAGTAATGAGTCTCAGGAACAGAGAGAATGGGCTATAGAAATAGTTCAATTCCTATGTCTTCCCCTATGTTGAAGGAATAAATATGACATGTTTGATAATGTGATGGCTCAAGGACTCTAGTCTGCAATGAAAGCTAAACACAGTAGATCCCTTCTAAGCCTCAGCAGTTCAGCATGGTATCATCATGACTCTCAGGCATTGAGCAAAGGATCTGGCTAGACTGGAAAGTGGGGTAGGAATGGGGGTGGTTGTTGAAGAAGTCAATGGAAGAGGTCAACTTGCCAGGGGCACACAAGGACACATGGAGGGACATGATGGCTGGCCTCTGTCAAGTCTGAATGTGTGATGATAAATCCATCTGCTGATGGGTGCAGCACAGGACAAGTTATTAATTATAAGAGAGACGGCATTTCAAAGTCTCCCTGCTGGAGAGTATCACAGAGAATTACCTTGGGACAACATCTAACTCTCTGAAAATTAATTTACTCCACAGCTTAGATGCTTCAGAGAGATGCAAAATGAAGCTGACCCCAGCTGAGCATGGCAAGGCCCTGTAAAGTCTGAAGGAGTTGCAGATATTAACTGATGTAAACTTGTGGAAAGGCTGCAGAGGAAGCCCCAGCCATGGTTAATTATCTGATGAAATTTTCACAGCAGCTCCGTGCGGTATAGAGCATTATCATCACCACTAGGCTGATGAGGAAATTAAAGCCTAGAAAATCTGCCCAAAATATTAGTGCCTTAAATAGAGGAGCCAAGAGATCTGTCTCATGAAACATGATCTTAGTCACTCTGAAAAATATGACAGAGGGTTCAGAGAGTTTCAAAGGTAAGGTGACTTTTGAGAAGAACCTTAAAAGATAATAAGTGGATTGCCTGGATTTTCCTAGATTGCATGCCCTGGCTTCACAGTCTGGCAAAAGGCAGGCTTCCTTGAGACCCTGGAGATCCACGATCTCATAGCATGTAAATGAAACTGTGATTGGCGTAAGGTATGGATGGAGAGATGAAGACAGCAGATGACTGTGAGTTTGCAAAGACATTCCAAGAATCTAGGATTAAAAGGCTTTCTGTGCCTTGCTGAAGGGTTTGACCTTCAATCTGGAGGCTAGTTTTTCTCAATATCAATCTCTAAAACATCTATGGTAGAGGATGTTCACGTGTAAGACTCAATCAGGTGAGCACATCTGCATTTTGAACAAATCTCAAATAATCATCAGTGAAATCCTATAAGGCTAACATAATGAATTACGTTCATCACATCTCTTTAGGGTCTATCTATAAAAGCAACTTACTATGGATGGTAAGAAAGAAGAGGCTAGAGACACATTAGCTGTCATTCCATTGATTTCTCTTCATTTAGGAATGCAAGTAGGTAAGAATGACATAATTTTATGGATAACCTTGAATTACATCAAATTTTCAGAAAAAAAAGAAGAGATATAAGTCATCATCATTAGAGCTTTATTGTTGACCACAAAATTTTTGTGACACACTTCACAAGGAATCATGACTCACTAGTGGGTCATTACACCTTTGTTTAAAATTTTTCATAGTTCTCTCTTGACTTCAGCAGAAGATTTAACCAAAGGATAAACACACATAGCCTGCATTGTAGAAAATGAACAAGGCACTATAAAGGGCTGACTTGAGTGGTAGGAAAACTGAAGGCAGAGAAAGAGAGAGGAAGCTGGTCCCAGTGAAAGATGAAGAGGACCTGGTTTAACAAAGTGCAGTAGGGACAAAGCAGTGCTGGGGAAGAGGTTTGCAGGTGCCATGAAGTCAGCCAGGGGCCAAGGGTGAGTGGAGGGCCCTGTAGCTCACAGAGACTGAGGGAGTGAGTGAAGGTTGTTGAGAGTGATCAGAGATTTCTGGGTCAGGCAGGTAGATGGATGGTGATGTTTTTAACTAAGATGATCTGAGAAATCAGGAAAAGTCATGTGACCAAATTGGAGAGAGGATATTCAGTTTGTAAACACTTGGGGAATGGCAACATGTTATGGATAGTTTGGATTTGGGGGCAGAAGAATAATGTCACAGCAGAACCACCCAGCACCGTTCAGGCAGCATCAGAGACCTGGGAAGTGTGTGTCTGTGATTCTGGAGAGAGTCAGGTGGGAGACAGGATTTGGTGGTGCCCTTGACAGGAATTAGAAGCAATGGTGAGAGTGGGAAAATGTCTTATTTTACAAGCAAATCAAACAAGAAGAAGATCCTGGAAACACTGACACTTGTAGGGGTCTCCAAACTAAGAGGACCCATCGAAGGTGCAGCAAAGAAATAAGACAGAAGATAAAATGAAAAACAGAAGAATATCACAGCTGCCAGAGAATGACAAAGTAAACAACAGAGGTGACATCTGCTGAGGTCAGGTGGGATGAGAAATGAAAGGAGGGCCAGAACTCGGCTGCTAGGAAGTGCCTGGTGATAAAACAGTCCAGGGGGCAGCAGTACAGGGGCCAGTTGGGAATGGGTTTAAAGGGGGTTTGAAGGTGAGAAAGCACATGCATTGTACATAATTTCATAAAATTTAGCAATGAAAAAAGGAGAAAGAGAGCGAAGTCACTTTGAGTGAACAGAGGGACAGTTTTGCTCTTTATTTTTAAAAAATGACAGATAAAATTGTATATATTTCTCATGTATAATATGATGTTTTGAAATATATACACATCACAAAATGGCTTTTTCCTTGAGTTTCTCAGAACAGAAGAGAAATAATGATGTTTTAAGGTAGAGGAGAATAAAGAATTTGAAGACATGGAACCAAGAGAAAGTTAACTGATGAAGCCAACCCCTAGAAAATGAGAAGGGACAGGATTAAAAGTGCACTTGGAAATTCATTTTCACAAAGAAGTTACATCTATTCTTCCAACACAGCACAGAAACATGGAGAAAGAGAGAGAAGGCTGGAGTGGGAGAGTCCAAGGAGGGAAGGAAAGTGGGCTTTATTTGCATATTGTAGTCTCTATTTTTGTGTGTGTGTGAGAGACAGAAGGCTCAATGATTGCTGAAAGTCAGGGGCAGGAAAGGGTTGGGGGTATGGTAAGTGGGAAAGGTGTGGTAAGGGTGTGGAGGAGCCCAAGTAGAGAATAAGAGGGGATTAGAGGAAAACACTAAGTAGCAGGAGCAAAGGCTATGGGCGGAGGGAGTGAGGGAGCATCTTGGCTGGAGCTGGGCCCCCGGGGTTCCTCCTTCCAGGACAGCTTGCCGTGCACCTGGTGCCTGGCTAATGAATGGCAGACAACAATGACAAGTACAGTGCGGTCTCTAGAAGTGATGATCCAAAGCGGATGCAGCAAACCCAAAACCCCACAGCAGCTCTACCCTGGCAAGCAAACAGCAGATTTTTATGACCGGTGAGGTGGCAGCCCCAGCCTATCCCTGATTCACGTTCAGCTCTTCCAAAACCAGCTTTCTCAACTTCCAAACCTGGACCCTTCTCCTCCCATCCATCTCGGCCTCCTCTAGTGCAGTGTTTCTCAGCAAGACCACATGTCTAGAATGGATCCTTCTTCCTGCAACACTGAGGAAGAAAGAGCCAAGGAGATGATGGTCACAGAGAAAGATTTCAGTGGGGAGGGGCGGGACAGGGCACTCCTTCCTGTTAATACAGGTCACTTATGTAGCTTGTCCACAATTGTTCCACCAGATAAGCCTGTGAATGAATATTAATTTTTAAAAACCCTTTCCTTCAGAGTATTCACTTTCTATAAAGCACTATGTTTACCCAGGGGACCACCCATAATAGCAGTTGAACAAAGATACTCCAATCCATTGTATTTCCAGGGTCTTGGGAAATAGAAATCCTTTAAGTACCTTTTCTCTGCTTCATGGGAGCTACTTCTCAAAGTTTAAACTGTTTATATTTTAGACTACGCACTTTCTAAATTCCATTTATGATTTAAAGTAGCTTTTGAGCAATTTGATGGGAGTGAAAAGGATTAAGAAAAAACAAACATCAAATATATGTATTGGTTATTTAATTTCATTATATTTTCCCTTCTTCCTTTTTCTTTTTCCTCTTTTACAAATATGCTCTAAGTTAAGCCTGCTCTTTTCAGCTTTGGCCTAGAAATTAGGTACATTTCCAGAAAAGGATACGTGTGGCTGTCTCCTTAGAATGACTAACTTCTGATTTGTTGGTATTCTGTGTTCTAGATCCAGACTGAAAGAGTTTTATTTTGTTTTGTTTTTCTTCTAGAATAAGACCTAGAGTTCTTTAGAGAATAACATCTTCTCTTTCATAGTCACTCCACACCAGGCTCTAGAAGTCACATTGGTTATTTGTACAGTACTGATCTAGAAGTTGCTGCCCGATTTGATGGTTCTCAACCTTTCTAATGCCATGACTCTTTAATACAGTTCCTCATGTTGTGGTGACCCCCAACCATAAAATTATTTTCGTTGCTACTTCATAACTGTAATTCTGCTTCTGTTATGAATTGTAATGTAAATATCTGATATGCAGGATGTATTTTCATTGTTACAAAGGGGTCGCAACCCACAGTTTGAGAACCACTGGATTAGAATCTTTTTTTTTCTTTTTTTTTTTTATTGTGGGGGATTCATTGAGGGTACAATAAGCCAGTTACACTGATTGCAATTATCAGGTAAAGTCCCTCTTGCAATCATGTCTTGCCCCCATAAAGTGTGACATGCACTAAGGCCCCACCCCCCTCCCTCCATCCCTCTTTCTGCTTCCCCCCCCATAACCTTAATTGTCATTAATTGTCCTCACATCAAGATTGAGTACATAGGATTCATGCTTCTCCATTCTTGTGATGCTTTACTAAGAATAATGTCTTCCACTTCCATCCAGGTTAATACAAAGGATGTAAAGTCTCCATTTTTTTTTAATGGCTGAATAGTATTCCATGGTATACATATACCACAGCTTGTTAATCCATTCCTGGGTTGGTGGGCATTTACGCTGTTTCCACATTTTGGCGATTGTAAATTGAGCTGCAATAAACAGTCTAGTACAAGTGTCCTTATGGTAAAAGGATTTTTTTCCTTCTGGGTAGATGCCCAGTAATGGGATTGCAGGATCAAATGGGAGGTCTAGCTTGAGTGCTTTGAGGTTTCTCCATACTTCTTTCCAGAAAGGTTGTACCAGTTTGCAGTCCCACCAGCAGTGTAAAAGTGTTCCCTTCTCTCCACATCCACGCCAGCATCTGCAGTTTTGAGATTTTGTGATGTGGGCCATTCTCATTGGGGTTAGATGATATCTCAGGGTTGTTTTGATTTGCATTTCTCTAATATATAGAGATGATGAACATTTTTTCATGTGTTTGTTAGCGATTCGTCTGTCATCTTTAGAGAAAGTTCTATTCATGTCTCTTGCCCATTGATATATGGGATTGTTGGCTTTTTTCATGTGGAATAATTTGAGTTCTCTATAGATCCTAGTTACCAAGCTTTTGTCTGATTGAAAATATGCAAATATCCTTTCCCATTGTGTAGGTTGTCTCTTTGCTTTGGTTATTGTCTCCTTAGCTGTACAGAAGCTTTTCAGTTTAATGAAGTCCCATTTGTTTATTTTTGTTGTTGTTGCAATTGCCATGGCAGTCTTCTTCATGAAGTCTTCCCCCAGGCCAATATCTTCCAGTGTTTTTCCTATGCTTTCTTTGAGGATTTTTATTGTTTCATGCCTTAAATTTAAGTCCTTTATCCATCTTGAATCAATTTTTGTGAGTGGGGAAAGGTGTGGGTCCAGGTTCAGTCTTTTACATGTAGACATCCAGTTCTCCCAACACCATTTATTGAATAGGGAGTCTTTCCCCCAAGGTAAGTTCTTGTTTGGTTTATCGAAGATTAGGTGGTTGTAAGATGTTAGTTTCATTTCTTGGTTTTCAATTCGATTCCAAGTGTCTATGTCTCTGTTTTTGTGCCAGTACCATGCTGTCTTGACCACTATGGCTTTGTAGTACAGACTAAAATCTGGTATGCTGATGCCCCCAGCTTTATTTTTATTACTAAGAACTGCCTTAGCTATACGGGGTTTTTTCCGGTTCCATACAAAACGCAGAATCATTTTTTCCAAATCTTGAAAGTACAATGTAGGTACTTTGATAGGAATGGCATTGAATAGGTAGATTGCTTTGGGAAGTATAGACATTTTAACAATGTTGATTCTTCCCATCCATGAGCATGGTATGTTCTTCCATTTGTTAATATCATCTGCTATTTCCTTTCTGAGGATTTCATAGTTTTCTTTATAGAGGTCCTTCACCTCCTTCGTTAGGTATATTCCTAGGTATTTCATTTTCTTTGAAACTATGGTGAAGGGAGTTGTGTCCTTAATTAGCTTCTCATCTTGACTGTTATTGGTGTATACAAAGGCTACTGACTTGTGGACATTGATTTTTATATCCTGAAACATTACTGTATTTTTTGATGACTTCTAGGAATCTTGTGCTTGAGTCTTTGGGGTTCTCTAAGTATAAGATCATGTCATCAGCAAAGAGGGAGAGTTTGACCTCCTCTGCTCCCATTTGGATTCCCTTTATTTCCTTGTCTTGCCTAATTGTATTGGCTAGAACTTCCAGCACTATGTCGAATAGTAAAGGTGACAGAGGACAACCTTGTCTGGTTCCAGTTCTAAGAGGAAAAGCTTTCAGTTTTACTCCATTCAGTAAAATATTGGCTGTGGGTTTGTCATAGATAGCTTCAATCAGTTTTAGAAATGTGTCACCTATGCCTATACTCTTCAGTGTTCTAATTAGAAAAGGATGCTGGATTTTATCAAATGCTTTTTCTGCATCTATTGAGAGGATCATGTGATCTTTATTTTTGCCTCTGTTAATATGGTGGATAACGTTTATGGACTTGCGTATGTTGAACCAGCCTTGCATCCCTGGGATGAAGCCTACTTGATCATGATGAATGACTTTTTTGATAAGCTGTAATCTATTGGCTAGGATTTTGTTGAGAATTTTTCCATCTATGTTCATGAGTGAGATTGGTCTGAAATTTTCCTTTTTGTTTGGGTCTTTTCCTGGTTTTGGTATCAGGGTGATGTTTGCTTCATAGAATGTGTTGGGGAAGATTCCTTCTTCCTCAGTTTTTTGGAATAATTTCTGCAGTACAGGAATAAGCTCTTCCTTGAAGGTTTGGTAGAATTCTGGAGTGAAGCCATCTGGACCAGGGCATTTTTTAGTTGGAAGCTTTTTTATTGTTTCTTTGATCTCAGTGCTTGAAATTGGTCTGTTCAGGAGCTCTATTTCTTCCTGGATAAGTCTAGGGAGATGGTGTGATTCCAAATATTGATCCATTTCCTTCACATTGTCAAATTTCTGGGCATAGAGTTTCTGGTAGTATTCAGAGATGATCTCTTGTATCTCTGTGGGATCAGTTGTTATTTCCCCTTTATCATTTCTGATTGAGGTTACTAGAGATTTTACTTTTCTATTTCTAGTTAGTCTGACCAATGGTTTATCTATTTTATTTATTTTTTCAAAAAACCAACTCCTTGTTTCATTAATTTTCTGAATGATTCTTTTGTTTTCAATTTCATTGATCTCTGATTTGATTTTGGATATTTCTTTTCTTCTACTGAGTTTAGGTTAGATTGTTCTTCTTTTTCCAATTCCATAAGATCTCTTGTGAGATTATTGATGTGCTCTCTTTCTGTTTTTCGAATGTAGGCATCTAAAGCGATGAATTTTCCTCTCAAAACTGCTTTTGCAGTATCCCACAGGTTTTGGTAGCTTGTGTCTTCATTGTTGTTATGCTCAAGGAAGTTAATGATTTCCTGTTTTATTTCTTCCTGCACCCATCTGTTATTCAACAGAAGATTGTTTAATTTCCATGCCTTTGGGTGGGGTTGAGCATTTTTGTTAGAGTTGAGTTCCACCTTTAGTGCCTTATGGTCTGAAAAGATACAAGGTAAAATTTCAATTCTTTTGATTCTGTTGATAATTGTTTTGTGTCCCAGGATATGATCAATTTTGGAGAATGTTCCATGGGGTGATGAGAAGAATGTATATTCTTTATCTTTGGGGTGGAGTGTTCTATATGCGTCTATCAAGCATAGTTGTTCTAGGGTCTCATTTAAATCTCTTATATCTTTGTTTAATTTCTGTTTAGAGGATCTGTCCAGCTCTGTAAGAGGAGTGTTAAAGTCCCCTGTTATGATGGTATTATCAGATATCATATTGCTCAGACTGAGTAAGGTCTGCTTCAAGAATCTGGGAGCATTTAAGTTGGGTGCATAAATATTTAGAATTGAAATGTCTTCTTGTTGTAGTTTTCCCTTGACCAATATAAAGTGACCATCTTTGTCTTTTTTGACTTTAGTTGCTTTAAATCCACATGTATCTGAAAATAAGATTGCAACTCCTCTTTTCTTCTGAATTCCATTTGCCTGAAAAATTGTCTTCCAACCCTTGACTCGGAGCTTTAATTTGTCTTTTGAAGCCAGGTGTGTTTCTTGCAGACAGCAAATGGATGGCTTGTGTTTTTTAATCCAGTCAGCCAATCTATGTCTCTTCAGTGGGGAATTCAAGCCATTAACATTTATTGAGATAATTGATAAGTGTGGTGGTATTCTATTCGTCTTATTTGGTGAGAGTCCATTGCTTAGTTTTATCTTTTGCATCAGTGTGGAGGTTAGGTTCTGTCCTTTGATTTCTGAGTTCTTACTTTGCTTCTGATCCTTTGTGGTGGTCAGTGTGCAGAACAGGTTGAAGTATTTCCTGTAGAGCTGGTCTTGTGGTGGCAAATTTCCTCAGTGTTTGTATATCCGTAAATGATTTGATTTCTCCGTCAATTTTGAAGCTTAGCTTAGCAGGGTACAGAATTCTGGGCTGAAAATTGTTCTGTTTAAGTAGATTAAAGGTAGATGACCATTGTCTTCTTGCTTGGAAAGTTTCATTAGAGAAGTCTGCGGTCACTCTGATGGATTTGCCCCTGTAGGTCAACTGGCGCTTACTCCTGGCAGCTTGCAGAATCTTTTCTTTTGTCTTGACTTTGGACAGGTTCATCACAATGTGTCTTGGAGAAGCTCTGTTAGAGTTGAGGCGACCTGGGGTCCGATATCCCTCTGAAAGCAGTATGTCAGAATCTTTGGTGATGTTTGGGAAATTTTCTTTTATAATATTCTCTAGTATGGCTTCCATTCCTCTGGGGCATTCTTCTTCCCCTTCTGGAATTCCTATAACTCGTATGTTAGAACGCTTCATAAAGTCCCATAATTCTGACAGTGAACGTTCTGCTGTCTCTCTCTTCTTTTCTGCCTCTTTTACTGTCTGAGTTATCTCAAGAACTTTGTCTTCTACCTCTGAAATTCTTTCTTCTGCATGGTCTAACCTGTTGCTGATACTTTCCATTGCATCTTTAAGTTCCCTAATTGACTGTTTCAGTTCCTTCAGGTCTGCTATATCCTTTTTATATTCTTCATATCATTCATCTCTTATTTGGTTCTGTTTTTGGATTTCCTTTTGGTTATTTTCCACTTTATTAGCAATTTCCTTCATTGTTTCCATCATTTCTTTCATTATTTTCAACATGTGTATTCTAAATTCCCTTTCTGTCATTCCTAACATTTCTTTACAGGTGGAATCATCTGCAGTAGCTACGTCATGGTCCCGTGGTGGGGTTGTTCTAGACTGGTTCTTCATGTTGCCTGGAGTTTTCTGCTGATTCTTCCTCATGAGTGATTTCTTTTATCTGTTTCCTTGCCCTAATTTTCCTTTCACTTCCTCTTGCTCTTTAAGTTCTCGTGCCTGTGGACTAAGGGTTACAGGACCAGAAGGGTGAGAAGGTTTTAGAGCAAAAAAGGGATGAAAGAAAGGAGGAGTGATAAGAAAAAAAAGAAAGATAGAGAAAGGAGAGGGGGTGGGTATAAGGAATATTGACAAAAAGAAGAGAGGCACAGAAAGAGGGTGACAGGGCAATATAGGTGTACAGTAGAGTACTTTGACACAACCTTAAAAAACCCCCACCTTCTGGGGGTCCCCGGTTGGGTGGTTCCCTTGAGGTCAGCATCTCTTTGCTAACCTGATCAGACACAGTACCCCACCTCCACCAAGTAGAGAGGAAAGATAAAAATGCTATAAATCAAACCAAAACAAGCAAACAGAAAACTTTACGGGGATAAAATTGGGTGAAAAACCAAATGATAGCGGTAGAAACACTAGCAAAAATGAAGTTCTAGTTATTAAAAAAGGCAGCAATGGGAAATTACAATTAAACTAGAAAAAATGAGAAAGAAAAAGGATCTGTATGGAAAAGATTGAAATTAAAAAACAAAAGAACATCAACAACGTCAAAATAAACAAACAACAAAAAACAACCAAACAAAAAAAAAATAAAAAAAATACACAACCAAAAACAAAGCAGTTTGTATATGTTATTGAATATTGTCTGGGCAACACGTGGTCTTCTGGGGTATGAGATGTTAATCACAGTTCTGATACGACTGGAGGCTGCTGATTTCTCAAACCCCAGCAGGTAGACACCCTAAATCTCTCTTCAGCCCACTTAAAAGGCACTTTGAACTTGTAAACTTGCTGAGCAGAAGCTTTCCCGCTGGAATCACTGCTGAAGTGGCTATCCACTTAGCCAGTGTGCCAAAACCGTTCCGTTCTCACTCTGCCCCTGAGGGTTAGGGCTGCAAGGCGGCTCAGACCCCCCCTTAGGCTACTTGGTTGCTGGGTTACCAGCTCCCACCCATTTCTAGTCTGCGATCCTGAGGGCGGAGCTTGCCAGGTCAGATCACTGACAATGGTTCCGTGTGACCCACGGCCAAACACTATCAGCTCCGTCTGGCTCAGCGGCTCAGACTGGGGCCCTAGACAACAGCCAAAGTCCTCCGCACTCCCGCTCAGGCTCTCCCCAAGGCAGTTCAACTCAGTGCCAAGTCCAAGAACACCAAAACAGTTCACAGGTAAGGCCCTTCTGGTTTGCGGTCTCGCTGCTACTGAACTTACAGTTGTGGGCGGGTTTAGCGGATTGAACACACGCGACCACTTGCCGGTTTTCCACTGTTTTAGTCCTCCTCTTGGGGTCCAGAAGTCTCTCGCTGACTCCCTGTATCCTCATAGGAGTGATGATAGGCAGATACCACCAGCCAGAGATGCCTGGAGTCCTATCTCCCCAGACTCACGGTGCCCAGATGCAAGGAAGCTGTTACTCGGCCGCCATCTTGCTCCGCCTCTGGATTAGAATCTTAAGGGTTTTAGCACTGGAGGGTTCTCAGAGATCAACTTGCACAATTGGTTTTCACCTCACATGGGATTAATTAAATTTACCAAACCTTTGCAAACAGATTATTTTTTATAGAAATGTAGTAAGGTGTCACAGAATGAAAAGCTGCTAAGCAAGTTTCTGCACCCTCAGTGGAGATGCTCATTTGTGCCCTTGTCCCCTCGCAGACCCGTGGCAGCTTATGGACCAGCACCAGGTTCCCAACCGCACTTTAGCAGGAATGATTCAGGTACAAACTTCTCATTCTCCTTGTAAGGAATCTGAGGTGCACAAGGACGAGGCAATTAATGACGAGCACATAGTGCCAGACCTCCTGATGCAAGCCACAACCACCGAATCTCTCTACCTTCACCCACACAGTTGAACACGGATGGACCCCACACCAAGACTCAGAGCCTGGGTCCTACGTGATTTAATTTTGTTCAGTAAATTTATATATCTGACTAGGATAGGTTTCCTGTGATATGTACACAGAGATGGTTAATTTTAGGTGTCCACTCAAGTGGATTAAGGAACATCTAGAGAGCTGGTACAGCACTGTTTGCCTGTGTCTATGAGGGTGTTTCCAGAGGAGACTGGCACATTAGCCAGGGGACCAGATAGGGAAGATCTGCCCTCAACATGGGTGGCCATCATATAATGGGCTGGGGGCATGGATGGAGCAGCCTTCTCTCTCTCCTTCTCTCCTTTTTTTTTTTTTTTTTCTGAGACAGAGCCTCAAGCTACCCTGGGTAGAGTGCTGTGGCATCATAGCTCACAGCAACTTCAAACTCCTGGGCTCAAGCGAGTCTCCTGTCTCCTCCTCCCAAGTAGCTGGGACTACAGGCGCCCACCACAACACCCAGCTATTTTTTGGTTGCAGCCATCATTGTTGTTTAGCGGGCCCAGGCTGGATTCAAACCCACCAGCTCAGGTGTATGTGGCTGGTGCCTTAGCCACTAGAGCCACAGGCACCGAGCCACCTTCTTCTCTTCTTATGCTACCTCTCTCTCTGTCTCAGTCCTGGAGGTGAGACACCCTTCTTCTCCTGCCCTTGAACATCAGAGGTCCAGATGCTCTGGCATTTGGACTCTGGGACTTAACGACGGTGGCCCCCAGGGTTCGTAAGTCTCTGGCTTCAGACTGAGAGTTACACCACCAGCTTTTCTGATGGTGAAGTTTTCAGACTTGGACTGAGTCATACAGTCAGCTTTCACGGGTCTTCAGCTTGCAGAAGGCCTATTGTGAGATTGCTCAGCCTCCATAATTATGTGAGCCAATTTCCCTAATGAAGACCCTCACATCTATCTATCTTTCTCTCTCTCTCTAATTGGTTTTGTTTCTCTGGACAACCTTGACTAACAGAGTCATTACTAAGCTGGGCCTTCCAGAACCCCAGACTATGCTAGATCCCTTTTACAACCTGGCGACTCTTTAATTATCTTACATTACTCTTTGTACGGTTTGTCATTATATCTTTAATTGTCTGATTATTTCATTGCTGTCTGTTTTCCCTACTGGACTAGAAGTGGTTGGAAGGCAGAGACCATGTCTGTCTTTTACCACCTCAGTTTCCTGGTGCCTAGTACAGAGCCTGGCTCCTACTAGATGTTCAACAAACATTCATTGAAATAATAAATTAATGAGTGAGGGGGTGATGCTCCGGTAGCACCCTGGGGCTGTCTGTGAGATTGCAGGGCTTGTAGGGAGCTGGTCAGACGCCCAGAGCTACAGCCACAGTGAGGAGGACTGCAGACATGCCTTAGAGCTCCGCCTCCCTCCACGGCCAACGGCTGATGGTTCAGCTTTCTTCAGGGCAGCTCAGCACCTCAAGCCCAGAAACTTCTCCCAGCCCATTTCAGAAGCCTTTTATCAACACAGCAGGCAAGGGAGTTCCTCCTTCCTTCCCAACCTCCCATCCTCCCTTCTCTCCCTTCCTTCTTTCCTTCCTGTTTATTAGATTTTTCCCTTCTTCCTTTTTCTTCCTCTTTTTGCAAATATGCTCTAAGTTAGGCCTGCTCTTTTCAGCTCTGGCCTGGAGATTAGGTACATTTCCAGAAAAATATATGCTGTGGCTGTCTCCTTAGAAGGATGAACTTCTGACTTTGTTAGTACCATCTTTTTCATCTATCTAACACTGGGTGAGGCAATGCATACTGGGACTCTCTGGCAGAATTTCTGCCTAGGAAAAACTCACAAACTATAGAGAAACATCAGGACGCATGAGCAGTTAATGAGTCATGAGTTAACACATGAGCAGTTAATGTATCCTGCCCAGCCGAGGCCTGCACAGCTTTCAACAGAAAGCCCATGCTCCTCAGCACCTCCAGAATGTGACATGTATTTCTGTCTCCAAACCTTTAGCCTCTGCTACAGCTGTGACTGAAATGTCCTCTCCCCTTCCTTTTGGCTCAGCAAGAGCTCCCCTTGCCAGACCAAGTTCAAGGGTCATGACCAGCGAGACACCCACCTATGCTAACCTTTGGCTTCCTATGGCACAAAACATCCACATCTCACAGGTGAACACTGGGCATTTGATACCCAACGATCATGTCTCCCCAGTGGATTGTAAGCTCTTTGAAGGAAGGGCCTGTGGTGGTACTTAGAGTCCCCACAGTGCTCCAAGCGTGAAGGTGGGAATGTTCTGGTTGAAATCCATTGGCAAAATCCACAACAACTTATTGTCAGTCAATTTACTGGGTCAGTAACTCCATGTGGGACACAAATTCAGGGCACCAAATGCAAATGTGTGTCACTGAGAAGCATATCACCTTTTCCTAGAAGTGCTTATACTTGAGATGATGTACAAAGGAGTTTTCATGATTCAATTTGCCTTTTGTTAATTAGGGACAGTGGGAAGGCTCAGAGGAATTAAGAGGACACTCATTATTTACCAGCAATAGCAGCACAATAGGTAGGTGTGCCACTCTGTCTACCCAGTGAGTCTGGGAAGTCACTTTGCCTCTCTGGGACTCAGTTTTCGTATCTCTGGGCTCTGGGGTCAGTTTTCTCAGTTCTCCCTTCTTAACTCTAATCATCCACGTGCCTCTTAGAAACCAGAATGTCTCTTGGGTTGTCAAGGTCAATGGCTATTCCTGAAACGGCTACTGATTTCCTATGAACAGCTGGAAGGAAAGGTTCTTATTTATTACACAGTCCCATAAATCATCTGGAGTCCACAGGATATTTAATATGGAATTGCTTAATTTAATAGTCATTTTGACATAAGGAATTGTTTTCTTAAAGCTAGCACTGGCTGTAAAACCTCAAGTGATATTTTATGGCTGCCATATAATAAAATCATTCAGCAATTAGTGATTAATGACATACAACAGTATATTTCTCCATGGTCACTTCCTCCCACTGCTATTTCTTTCTGGTTACACTCACTTTACAGTTCAGCAATCGTACTTAAGGGGACAAGCCTCTTTACATAACCAGGGCAGATTTCTGAGCCTAAAAGATAGCTACCGCCATCAAAACGTACCTGTATCTGATGGAGCCTTGCACTGTGGTGGGGCTGAATGAAAGTGCCTAGTAAGCATGGAGGAAAGTCAAAAAGGATGGAGCTCCCTGGAACAAACCACCAGTGGTGGTGTTCAGTACAAAAAGAA
The DNA here is from genome assembly GCF_027406575.1 of Nycticebus coucang. Classification (NCBI taxonomy): domain Eukaryota; kingdom Metazoa; phylum Chordata; class Mammalia; order Primates; family Lorisidae; genus Nycticebus; species Nycticebus coucang. The sequence continues at coordinate 134,372,909 of NC_069782.1, read as the reverse complement.
CGCAGTTTTGACTTGCTGGGGATTCTTCTTTTTTATCATGGGGTCAGCCTTTGCAGGAGCAGACAATACAAACACTGTGAGCTTGGCAGTCTGAAGTACTCCTCTGCCTCCCACCCTTATGTGCTTCCCTGCACCCTTGGCCTTGATGGCTAGTACCTCTGAAATACATAACACCCCCTCACCGAGCAGGGCCCTTACTATGCACCCTACCCTGGCTAACCCTCCCAAAATTAAATTTGACAATACAGCCTTTGGACACAAAAAGACAAGTGCAGCTATTTTCTGGTTCACAAACTAACTCCACTATTTTCTAGTCTTGCATAACATTTACTACAACCCTAGGAGACAGACTGTTGCCATCAACACCATTTCACGAATGAAGAAATTGAGGCCCTGGGTGACCAAGATCACTTGGTTAATAATCAGGGCAACCATAATCCTAACCTACACAATCTGTGCCCAGCCGCACACACTGGGCCACTGTATCACATGGATGCTTCCTGCAGGCTTACCTAAGGATCACTTTTAATAGTGCACGCCATGGACACTGCCTGGCATAGCAACACAGCCTAAGCACTTAATACATGATATTTTATCATTATCATTGTCATTTACTTACTAGATTATATATAGCTATTATTATCAAAATTAATTTGCCTCTTAGGAAAAGGGCAAGGATCAGGTATAACTCTGTCTCTCCAGAGCAGGATGCCACCTGGATCCCCATTCAAGGCATTCACTCCTCAACACTGAGGTGTGGGTGGATGATGACCCACAACTGAGTCTCTCTGGGGAATTTTCCACAGCTGATGACAGCAACCTCACTAAGGTCACACTGATCCCTGGTGGGAGTCCACATCTGCAGCTGATCATGTGGCAGTATGAAGACCCAATCCCTTGGTTCAAAGCTAGCCATCTGCAAAGGGTAGTTCCAGCTCCTCAGCTCCTGCAAGCTCAACTACATCACAGCCCAGCCTCTTCCTTGGCCAATGGTGCGTCCCTCACCCTTCAAAGGTGGTGGTGTTCCTGAGAGGTCCCCAGGAAGCTCCTGGACACAAGTCTCTATTTCTTTTTTTTTTTTTTTATTAAATCATAGCTGTGTACATCAATATGATCATGGGAGCACCATACACTTGTTTCATAGAATATTTGACATATTTTCATCTCATTAGTTGACATAGCCCTCCTGGCATTTTCTTAGTTACTTTGCCAAGACATTTACATTCCACATTTGCCAAGGCTCACATGTACCCTTGTAAGATGCACCACAGGTGTGATCCTTTCAATCCCCCTCCCTCTACCCACCTCCCCCCTCTCTCCCCACGATTTCCCCCTTCCCCCTGTTCTTAGGTTGTAGCTTGGTTATAGCTTTCATGTGAAAGTCCTAGGTTAGTTTCATAGTAGGGGTAAATACATTGGATATTTTTTCTTCCATTCTTGAGACACTTTACTGAGAAGAATATGTTCCAACTCCATCCATGTAAACATGAAAGAGGTAAAGTCTCCATCTTTCTTCAAGGCTGCATAAACAAGTTTCTATTTCAAAGTCTATTTACAAAGGGAACATCCTTTACAACTCCCACTCCACCCAAATGAACAATAATACTCAGGGACCTTTCTTTAGTGCCTTCTTACACTGGGGCAAATTATACCTGAGCCCAGAGCACAGCTTTCCAAGAAGTGAAATATTATGCTAAATTTGAGCCCTTATTAAAAATGTATTTGTAAAGTCTATAAATGTGCTGATTTATGGGGCGGCACCTGTGGCTCAGTCGGTAAGGCGCCTGCCCCATATACCGAGGGTGGCAGGTTCAAACCCTGCCCCGGCCAAACTGCAACCAAAAAATAGCCGGGCATTGTGGCAGGCGCCTGTAGTCCCAGCTACTCGGGAGGCTGAGGCAAGAGAATCGCTTAAGCCCAGGAGTTGGAGGTTGCTTTGAGCTGTGTGAGGCCACGGCACTCTACCGAGGGCCATAAAGTGAGACTCTGTCTCTACAAAAAAAAAAAAAAAAAAAACTGTGCTGATTTATTCCAGATAGAACTGGAGTAGCTAGATACTACATATTCTAGCACACAACATTGCAAAAGTATTTGAACTTATAGTCTATTCTTTAAGATGCTCTTTTACTTTTCTGATTGCGAAGCACATCTAGATTCCTTGGATTTCCACTTTGTGTTTCCAGGGCTCGCTGTCCCCAGTAACAGCCTTTTAATTGGCCACCTTATTTCCAGCTCTTTGTTTGTGTGGTTTGCCCTTCAGTCTGCTGCAAGAGTGATCTTCTTAAAGACCAGTCCTGGGCATGCTCTGCCCCTGAACAGAATCCTTCAAAGGCACACTGTATTAACGGCAAAATCTTTAGCTAGGCAAAAGATTAATCTTCTTTTCCAGACTTATCAGTCTCTCTCCCCACAAGCACAGAATCTGAACTTCCTGACAGACTGACCTACTAATAATTTCCTAAACACCTCATGCTTTCCTATTTTTAGAACTCTCCTCTTTCTCCTTCTTGTGCCTAAAAATGTCTTCCATTACCTGCCACACCAGCGGAACCACAAGCAAACTTACAAGCTCTGCCTGTTGAAATCAAAACTATCTTTCAAACTTCCTCCAATGCCACATCCTTCCTGAACACTGTCCTGAGGCCAGTTCCTCTGACACCCCCACCACAGGCTGTCCCTGTCCCTAGCACTTAACAATAGACCTTGGTATCAGAATGTCAGACATTTGTCTATGTGTCTCCACTTCCCTTTGCCCCATTGTATCAGTTTAGCTTTTGCTGCATAATAAACTGTCCCAAATTCACCCTGTAGTTGGCTCTTTGAATTTTACAGATAAAGATGAAGAAAGCCAAAAAATCTTATGAGTGCCCCAAGGCCCTGTTGCCCAGTGGCAAAAAAAGAATTAGCAACCTGAAGCCTGGCTTCTACCTGAATGGTCTTTATACCACACTGCAGAGACAATCGATTTTCTCTTTGTTTTTTTTTTGTGTGTGTGTGTGTGTGTTTGTCTTTGTTTTTTTTTATTACTATTAAATCATAGCTGTGTACATTAATGTGATCACGGGGCACATACACTAGTTTTATAAACAGTTTGACACATTTTCATCACACTGGTTAACATAGCCTTCCTGGCATTTTAACAGTCATTGTATTAAGACAATTATATTCTACATTTACGAAGTTTCACATGTACCCTTGTAAGATGCACTGCAGGTGTAATCGATTTTCTCTTTGTAACTTGTTGAATTTCTCTTAGCTTTGGAAAAATCCTGATAAATATCATATTTAAAAAGAGAGAGAAAGAGAGAGAGGAAAAATTGGAAAGATTATATGATTATATGACAAGATTATATGACAACAGTCATATAACCCAATTCCATTTGTTCTGTTGCACTCACTATCACATCTTTTCATGGCACTTGCTAAATGAAAATAATTCTAAGAAGTGTGGAAAGCAGGATAAGACTTAGGACCTCTTGTTCCCAGTGTTACTTGGGAAAGTGCACAGCCATTCTATTTTCAACCCCCCAGTGCCTTTGGCCCACTCTTTGGCAATTATTGCACACTTTGGTGCCTTTTATAGATCAGACTGGTTCCAGCATCTGACCTTTTCAATGCTTCAGCCTCTTGCATCCATCCAGATTGCTAAGTCTGCCGAGCAGGGCTCCCCGAGGGGCTCCCTCTCTCTCTGCCGTCAGTGTGCACAGCTCTGCCCAAATTACTTGACAGCACTCTTCAACATTGTTAGGGGAAAAGGTTGGAGAATGTCTGAATATGACACGCTGGCTGATGGGGAGATGAGAGGAACAGGACGAGCCCCTTATCCATCATCCAGGCTGTCCTCTCAAAGAGCAGATGCAGGCAAGGTGCCTAAAAGGGAAGGATGTGCCCTCATTTGGGGAGATTTGAAGAGAAGCACCATGGATTCCTGAATAAGAAGTTTGTTCCCCACCCTTGTGTTTGTAAGTGAAGGGGATCAAGAACTGGATACCAGTTGCCAGATTCAGAAATAAATACACATAGAGGAGGAAAACTGCTGTTACTAAAAAGCAATATAGGGACAGCAGAAAAAGCCTAACCGCCTGAAGGAACCTGTTTCCGGCATCCCATTGAGAACAAAGCAAGCAAGGGTGACTGAATGATCCTCAGCGCAATGTGCCACCCACTGAACAAAAGTTTATTCCTTCCGGTCCAACCACCATAGGCTGTTACTCTCTCTCATCACCAAACTTGCCAAACCACATCTGCGTGAGCATGGTCATTCTCTTCTCAGCCAAAGATGGTGAACCCACTGACAGAGCAGTGGGCCACTGGGTGGTGTCCACACTAACACAATGGTTAAGAGGTTTGGCAAAGGCTTTGCACATTTGCAGGGTGTCTCACGATGGAATTAGATATGTCAGGGCCATTGAACCATTAAAGAAAGACAACCTGGAGTTATTCCCACATAACTGGTTGATATAAAATGAAAAGACCAGTCTAGGTCAGTGATACATATTCTAAAAAAATTTTTTTTTTTTTTGCAGTTTGTGGCTGGGGCCAGGTTTGAACCTGCCACCTCTAGTATATGGGGCTGGTGCACTAGTCCTTGAGCCACAGGCGCTGCCATATTCTAAATATTTTCATTAAAAAAAAATCTTAAGCAGAAGTCTAATATATAAAACTAATTAAGAATCTAAGTAGTTCTGGCTGAAGCAAAAATGGGAGGGGAGTAGGAGTAAGGACCTAATTGCCACGCATTCCACGGGCCTCTCAGTGCCTCACATAGTCCTTGGGGCAGTTTCTCAGATGAGCCATGGAGATTCCAAGAACATCACTGGAGAAATCACTATACCCTACCATCCTTCAGGATTCTGTCCACTCTAACTTTTCTATAATTATTTAGCATAAATGAGAATATATCAATTTCATGGAATATCCTGCCACCATCGAAATGTTCTTTATGCATATGTGTATGTATATGCACAGAAAATTGTGAAGGTTAGATGTTTTTGTAAAAAAACAAAATAGGTATATAATGTAACTATAATTTATGGTAAATTATTGTTATGTGTATAAAAGTTAGAAAAGGGCATAGAACACAAAGTATTATGTTGGCTGGGTACAGTGGCTCAGGAAGGTATAATAATGTATAATCCTAGAGGTTTGGAAGGCAGAGATGGGAAGATGGCTTGAGGCCAGGAGTTTAAGACCAGCCCGGTCACAGAGAGACCTCTATCTTTACAAACATTTTTTAATTATTTGAGTATGGTAGTTTACACCTATAGTCCTACTACCCTGTTTCCCCAAAAATAAGACATCCTCCGAAAATAAGACCTACTTACAGGAAAGATAAGACGTCCCCTGAAAATAAGACCTAGTGCATCTTTGGGAGCACACCTTAAAATGAGACACTGTCTTATTTTCGGGAAAACAGGGTAGTCTTAGCTACTCAGGAGGCTGAGGCAGGAGGATCACTTGAGCCCAGGAGTTTGAGGCTACAATGAGCTAGGATTTCACCACTGCATTTTAGCCTGGGTGATACAGTGAAAAGCTCTCTCTCTCTCTCTCTCTCTCGCATACACACAGAGGATTAAAATGATTATCTTCAGTTTAATAAAATTTTTTTAATGCTATTATATCAAATAAGGTGAAGAAAAATGTATTGTTTCAGAAAAGTATATTGTATATTAATATATATATACTTTTTTCGTTTTTTTTTTTTTAAGAGACAGGGTCTCACTATGTCACCCAGGTTGAAGTGCAACGGTTCAATCCTAGTTCACTGCCGCCTCAATCTCCTGGGCTCAAGCAATCCTTTCACCTCAGCTTTCTAGGTAGGACTACAGGTGTACACCACCCAGCTCATTTTTTCATGTTTTTGTAGAGACATGGTTTTGCTATATTGTCCAGGATGGTCTGCAACTCCTGACCTCCAGAGATCCTCCCACCTCAACCTCCCAAAGTTCTGAAATTAAAGGCATGAACCACTGTGTCTGCCCAGGTACATGTTTTTAAGGTCTATCATTGTATAATTTTTCATTGGAGAATGAAACTTGGGATCAGTATGCTTCCGAATATTTATAAGAGTCATGAGAAAAGTCTATAGCTCATCTATTGACAGAGAGTTACACAGAAATGCACTAGAGCATGTCAAGACAGTAAAAATATTAATAAATCCTCATCAAACACAAATATTACACCATTGTCCTGCACAAAAGATGAATGTTAGCCATTACTCAGAGAGATCAAACCACTTCCCTGGCATTTGAGGCATTTCACAATCTGAATCTGGTCTACATCCCTCCTTTTATTTCTCACTGCCCTACTATGCAAACTTCTCTAACACAGTGGCTCGTGGAGGTGTGGTGGTGAGATGGATATTTTACACCTCAGAGTACTTTTCATTGGAGAATGAAACTTGGGATGCTGGAGACAAGTTGAAATTGTCGCGACTGGAGGACTATGCCAGACACTTATCAGGTAGAGACCAGGGATCTGGTAAACAACTTGCCATGCACAGGACAATTATCCAGCCCAAAATGTCAAAAGTGTGCAGGTTGGGAAACTCTATTCTAGTGGATCTAACTACTCTCCAGACATGCCATGACGCCAGCTTTGTTCCAATTATTTTTCCATCTCAGAAGGACTAGTCTCCCTTTTCCACTTGCCAAGTCATATCAATCTTTAAGATTCTTTGATCCCATTTCCTTCAAGAACACCAGGCGTATGTGAGCCCTTCCTCCTCTGAGCAATCATAATATTTTCTCTGTGATTTTTTTGGTATTTTCATTTCTTTCCATGGCCCCTGAGCAACCTGCAAGAATTTACTTGCCTACAAAGGCAAGTGAGATCCTCTCTGTCTGGTGCTCACTGCCCCAAATCATGCAGCTATTAAGGGCAGAATTCTCCTTCCTACTTGGATCTCAAACATCCCACAGATATTTATCCCTAGTTACACCATACTCTCCTGACCACTTAAAGTTTAAAAATGTCTTTTTTATATATTATAAAGAATTTTAACACACTCAGATGCAACTCAAGATTACCCAGTTCAGGCATGCCAATCTGAAGAGAGAGGCTATGTGCAAAATATATTTACTTACCATTGCACTAAGAGTGAAAATTCCTTAAAAATATTTAAGGCCAATATGAAGAAAACTTTACAACTTTACTGTAGAACACACAGAAATGGAATAGAAAGACAAAGAAATCAGGTGGCTAGATTGAAAACTGGATGTTGAGGGTGGTGCCTGTGGCTCAAGGAGTAGGGCGCTGGTCCCATATGCCGGAGGTGGCAAGTTCAAACCCAGCCCCGGCCAAAAAACCAAAAAAAAAAAAAGAAAATGGATGTTGAAAAAAGATATAGTTCTCTTCGAATGAATGTATAGCTTTGCTGCAGTTCTAATCAATACTCTAATTAGCTGCTTTATGAGGGGGAAGTGGGACCTTTTGAAACACGATGAGATAATGTGAATTTTTTTTTGGTAGAGACAGAGTCTCATTTTACTGCCCTCGGTAGAGTGCCATGATGTCACAGGACTCCAGCAACCTCCAGCTCTTGGGCTTCCACGATTCTCCTGCCTCAGCCTCCCGAGCAGCTGGGACTACAGTCGCCCGCCACAACGCCCAGCTATTTTTTTGGTTGCAGTTTGGCTGGGGCTGGGTTTGAACCCATCACCCTCGGTATATGGGGCCGGCACCTTACTCACTGAGCCATAGCACCACCCAATGATGTGAAATTTATTTGGATGAATTGATAAGATAAGCCAAGAATATTTTGAAAAATAAAAAAAGTTCTATTTTTGTTTTGTTATGTTTTGCAGGAGAGAAGACTTCCCCAGTCAGACGCTATGTTGTGTTATAAACAATAATTGAACAGTATGGTCTGGGCACAGGGCACAAAGAAACTGACCAATCCTGGTGTAATGAAAGCTGACAAACACCACTAACCGCAAGGCTCCCTAATCTCTGACTGGTGTCCCTGCAGGAGATCATCAGAGGAAACAGTCCAAAATATAAATGCAGAATTAAGTGGGAAGATAGATGTTCACTACACTTTACTTCAAAACATAAACTCTATAATCTTAAAAATATTCATCAGTATGGAAAATTATTAAAGTACTAAATGATTAAATTGTTATACAGTCACAGGATGAAATTTCTGAAGCATAATGTAGGAGAATGTGAAATATTTTTATATCTCATAGATATTATCTAATATATACAGTATATATGTAGTATATATTAGTATCGTATATGTTAGTATTATCTGTTAATTTCTAATATGAAGCCAGTAGATGATCTAATACATACCATCGAGAAAAACTCAAATCAATTCAGGGTGAAGGGCTGGGGAAGGAGGAATTGGGGAGGGGCCTGGGGGTCTCAGTGTACGGCACACCTCTTGGGGGTGGGATACAACTATAAAAGGGACTTGACTTAACAAATGCAATCAGCATAACTTAATTCTTTGTATCCTTAATGAACCCCAAACAATAAAAAAAATCAGTTAATTTATATAATAATAGGCTAAGGATGTTAGCTAAACATAAAGTAATAGAAAACATAATAAGGAAAAAAACAAAGAGATTTGATAACCTAAATTTCTTAAGTAAAAATCATGTTAAAAAGTCCCAATGCAATTAAAATCCAAAGAGTAAACTTATCACAAAGCTGAAACAAAGTGATAAACCATATGAAGAACCTTTAATACAACAGAAAAAGAAACAGATGGCTGCATAAAAGAAACACAACGTTTAATAAATATATGAAAACATGTTTAAACTCACTGATCTGACAAGAAATGCAAATTAAAATGCAGAAAATCCATTTTGGCATATTAAAGTAGATTACTTTTTTAGATGAAAGTTTTATGAGGTATAGTAAAATAGTATTTTAGTTGGAGTGGAACTGGTATAAACTTTCTGGATTTGGCACGGCTATATATATAGTCTCAATAGTCTATTCTTAAAAATAATAATAATCAGAAATTGAAGAAATAATTAAAGATTTTCAAAACAACATTGCAATGCTTTCCTTAATAGTAAAACCCTAGAAGATCAAACAGTAAAATAATGATTAAATTGTATGTCTGACAACTGGAATACAGTGCAAGTAACATAAGTTTTAAACTATGTTTGAAAGAACAGAGGATGGAACAAGAAAATGTTCAATTTTACTTGGACAAATAATAAAATTTATGAACAACATGATATTAATTGTGATTAACAATTTAAATATATGTTTAAAGTAAGGGAGGAAAGGCTATGAAGAAGGACTTGATTTTTTAAAGAGGTATTTTCTGGGCAGTAAGATTATAGGTATTTATATTCTTTTTATTTTCCTGCCTTTTCTTGAATGTCTACAGCAAGCTGTATTGTCTCTACAACCAGAAAAAAAAAGCTAATGTGCATTTGTGTCTTTTAAAAAATATCATTGTGGTTTTGACAGTGCTGCTGTATCTTCTCCACGAGCATTAGCCATTTCTGTACCAGAACTCTTCCTGGTGGAAGGTTCTCTAGAAAGTCTGCATTCATTCCCAAGTTCTTCACTGCTTTACATCCTGCTATGGACTGAACTGTGTTTCCCCAAAACAAATATGTTGAAGCCCTAACCCCCAAACTGGTATAAATTTGGAGATGGAGCCTTTGGGAGATGATTAGGTTTGGATGAGGATGGGACAAGTCCCTCATTATGGGACTTGTGTCCTTTTAAGCTCAGTGTACAAGCAGAAACCAGTTTCTACCTTGTGTATGATACACAAGCCTACACCAAGCTGAAGTAGAATAATCTCAGACTTCCTCAGTGGGAAAGGGGATAGTTCCTCCTGCCTGAAACTGGTACCCAACCTGCAGTTTACACAGACTCCGAGGCTTCATTTTGGTGCTTTCTCCCTGGGCTCTCTCCAGGCCTCTCCCTGGTCCTCCCATGCTCATATTCCCTACTCACAGTACTACTGAACAGCTCATCATGTCCAAAGATTCAGCTCTCTCTCCTTCTTCACAAAATGTGAAAGTCTGAATAGGCAATCTGTGTTCTAAGAAGATGACTGTTTGACGGCTCCCTCCTCTGTGAGGGGGGGTGTCTTCCTGGACTCCCACCATCATAGGATGGCAAGAGGCTCACATCTCGCCTGATTGTGAGAACAATCAAATTAGCTCCCCCCTGCAAGTTTATCATCAGTGAGTGAGAATAAAGTGAGATTTACTGTCTCTAAGCAGAATGAATATTTCTCATGCCCTTTGCATAATCATCTAGGTGTAATAAATATTTGGAAGTCTCTAACTCCAGAGTCACTGGCCTCAAAACTAGAGAAAGACAAAGGAATGGTGTTTCCATTTTCTGTACTGGATTTGGTGAGTGAACATGGCTCTCTTTGAATTTTGTGTTTAACACACACAATTATTTTCAGATTTCCCCAAGACTGGGTCAAATATGACACCTTATTTTCATAGCAAATAAATTATCGGGCATAATATGTCTACATCGTATGTCATATTTCCCCTACCTCAGAATTCACATGGACTAAGCATAACCATCACAATTCCAGCAAATCTTGATCCCCTCCAAAGAGTTGAGAATTCTGTCTTCTTCATTGTAATGGCTGAATAATATGTGTACCTTTCAAACACTGAATACTTTTTCCAGAAATGATCAACACTGCATTTTGCTCTTAGCATTCAGATAGCTTTCACACAGCCAAGATGTAAACAGACCTACAGCATAGGCACCCCCATACACAAGCTAGAAACTGGTTTCTGCTTGTACACTGAGCTTTCACATCAGCCCTCCTGACCTTGCATGTATTATTTGGAATGTAATGTATTTTTAAATTGCTGCATCATTTTAAAAATATAAATGAGAGTTGAATTAAATATTATTTGTGGCATACCCTGGTTTGCAAAGGGCCTTTAAATCTGATCCCTTATATTAGGTCGATGCCTAAATCTCATTACTAGAGATCACAAATGACTGTGTTTGCAAAATTTAGATGCACATTTAGAAGCAGCTTCAAAAATTCACCCCATAATGTTAACTTTGTTTGAAGAGACCTTGATTTTTCCAGGAAGCAATCTGGAGCCATTCTGCCTGTTGCTTAACTCTGTCTCTGTTGTGGATAATGTATTAATAGCCTAAAAATGACGTGGTAGTTGCTTCTTCAGGAACCATAGTCTATGGTCAAGATGAGCTCCAGGCTGGATAGAAGAAGGCCATATTTGAAGCAAAACATAAGATACATTCCAGAACAGGTGAGATCTATAGAGCTCAAATTCAGGTAAGTGGTACAAGAGTACAGCCACATTATCTCAAGGAAATCATTCCTCATTTTCACCTTCTGCTTCTCTACCCTACATACTCTATACACATGGCTACTAGCAAGCTGAGATGAATGTCTAGGACCCAGAAACATGAGAGTCCTATGCACATGCAGCTCATATTTGTGGTTATACACATTCACAATCAATAACATTCTCAGGGAGTACACTCCTGCCATAAAAATATAAAATTAAAAAAATTAAATAAAATAAGTAAGCCTCGCTAAGGCTGAGTATAGGACTTTGAGGCTTGTTAGTCAACCATCAATCCTCATAGAATCTGACCATCAGGTGGCTGGAAAACCAGGACATGTGATATTTCTCTACTGTGAAGGTGGACCCAGACACTGAGGTAAATGAAACATTTGGGGTTATTGCCAATGGAGATAAAACAGATGAAGTAATCCAAGACAGACATAGTTGCATACAGACAGAAGGAAAATCTTATGTTCTAAAATAAACAGACAAATGTAAGGTTCAGAGAGGTATACTGGTTACATATTTCTGTCCAAAAAAAAAAAAAAATGGCCACAAAACTTAGGATAATATAAATACGTATGATCTCACTGTTTCTGTGGGTCAGGAACCTGGGCATGATTCAACTGGGTGGCTCTGCCCTCAGGTGTCTCACAAAGTGTTTGTTAGGGTTGCAGTCTCATATGAAAGCTTGATGGAAGAAGGATCTTCCTTTAAGTTCACTCACATGACTATTAGTAGGAGTAAGTCTTGCATTAGAACTAAGCTGTTGGGCTAAGGCCTTTAGTTCCCTACTGGCTTTTGGCTGGAGATTCCCCTCAGAGCCTTTCCATACAGCAGCTCACAACAGGGCAGCTTGCTTTGAGCAAGTAAGCAAGAGAATACATCCAAGATGAAAATCACTGTCATTTGTAACCTAATCTCCAAAGCAAACCTCATCACTCCTGCCATAGTCTATTCACTACCAAAAAATCATTGAATCCAGCCTTCCCTTGAGGGGAGCGGTCTGCATAATGTCATTATTTCCAGGAGGCAGAGATTATTGGGGGGTATTTGAGAGGCTGCCTACCACAAGGAAAAAGTAAATGTTAAGTGACTGATACTGCCATATGTTATAAGTAGAAATATATAATGGCACGCAATAGTGGTAATATTTGGAATGAAATGTTAAGAAATTCAAACGTATATATTTCGACATGATGATTCCTCTTCTAGTAGGGATTGAATCAAAAATATTAAACACTATTACCAATTCCAACACTCCATGTTCTGAGGAATGTACAGTTATGTAACATACATTGATTTTGTGGGGGACAGGATGAGGATGATGAGGAAGGGTAGAAGAGAGAGGGTAGACTGTTCTATATAAGAAAAGCTATGGTACTCTGGGAGAAGGATGTTGGTGTATAGGGAGCTCTGGAAGCGGGTGGGCAGTGGATAATAAGCCTCTGTGACAGAACAGTTTTACAGCCCATGAAAAGGGAAGGAGGAAATGAGAAAGTAATTCCCATTACATCCAGGACTTTGGAGAGACGGATATGAACAAAGGAGTTTCAGGAAGACTCGTGTGTTTTGTGATATAATGCTTCTTTGCAAACCCCTTCAAGACAAGATTCAGTAACAACCTTCATTGCTCTGAAATGCTTTTAGTGTTGAATTGAATTTGAGCCATACTATTGACATGTGACACTCTGCTGAGACAAGGAAAAATACAATACAGCTTTTTTTTTTTTTTGATGGGGGGAGGGTGGGTAAGCAGCACTACCTAGAACACCCTAGGAAAACAATCCTAAATATTAAAGAACTGTGCACAAAAATACCGGTAAACCATTATTTATGACAATGAAAAATGTGAAATTTTTCAGTGTCCAATAAAAACAAGGCAGTAATAAAGTATGTATCTTTGCACAATAAAATGTTACATAAATAATTTAAAAGGGTTATAAAGATTTACCATGACATAATAATTGTTAGAATAAGACATTAAGAGGAGAAAAGAAGATTATGCAAATTCACATGTATGTTTAGGGGAGATGTAAAAGAATAGCCCATAAAAGAAGGAGACTGGAAAACATGAAAACATTATTGGAAAGCAAAGATTATAATGAAATGACTTTTAGTTTGTCTTCTTTTTCCATATCATCCCTTTCTCTTTCAAAGGACACTTTCCTAGCACACCCTGTCTACATATACCAGGAGGGACCTACTTTGCTTTTCCACTCTTCCTACCCCCTCTCATGGCCTTCCTGAAAGAGCAGATGAGAAGCTGCTGGTACAGTTACCATGAGGAATCTACAGTGTGTAGCCGACTTTAACCCAAAGTCAACAGAATCCTACAGCCTTCTCCCTGGCTGACCCTCTGCATCAGCCACTTTTCAGCCTGACCCAGCATCATGGCAAAAAGAACAGTCTTCAAGATACCTCTTCCCTACATCCTCCAACAGTCTGATCTAGAACTTCGACTACACTTGTTGACTTCTTAAGCAGTTCTAACTCTCAAGAACAGTGGATGTTGTAATACAAATATTTCATAAAAAAGATAACAGTAACAACTGAAAGAAACAGACAAAAAAAAAAAAAAACTAGGACCCTAAATACATAGGGACCTTTTTTACAGGAGAAAGAATAATTATGGGGAAAAAGGTACAAATTAGTAAAGAGGAAGCACTGGAGACATTCTTTCCCTTTTCATGTTAGTACACAAGTGAATGCCAGAGATCAGAGGCTCCGAGAGGTCAGGTAAGTGACACAAAGAGTTCAGTTGGCCTGGTGTGTCTGTGACCTCATTGAAACAGTTGCCTCAAGAGGGTGAACACTTAGGGAGAGTGTGGGACCATAGGGGCAAAGCTGTGAACAAAAAGTGTTCACACTGGATGTGCAAAGGAAACATCTTCCCACAGTGGAATGTGCCTGCCTGTTAAATATCTCCCAAGGGAAGACTGAAAATACCATTCATTTGCAGCTCAGTAGGCTATTAGGAAAAAAAAAAACAGAAAAAAACTTTTTTCCCCATGACAACAACTCTGCCTAAGCAGAGCAGAGAAAGAAAATAATAAAGGAAATGTGTTAAGAACACAGTTATTCCATTTGTGTGCTTTCCCTGCAAATTATACTTTCTGAAGCAGTTGGGGTTAATGAACAGAAAGCTTAGACAGGCCTGGTAAACATGTGGTGACCAAGGCATCAAGTGAGTAAAAACTCATCAAGAAGGAATGTTCATGTCAGTTATGTTTTTTCCAGGGGTATGAGATTGATGGTTGTGTCACTCTATGGTATAAGATTCCTAGATGGCTTCTTTTGATAGGGTTAGAATAAACCCCAATAATTTTGAAATTCATAAAAACATTTATCTCTTGATAAAACTCTTATTATCATTGCTAATAAAGATTATGCCCCTGGCCCTGCCCAGCCCCAAAACACCATGAAGCACTAAGGAAGAAATCAATAATAATGATCACTCCTAACAATTCTCTACGCTCACCCACACCATGACAGCAACTGTCACCCTACATGACAAAGCAGGTAGGAGAGATGCCTGGGAGTGTGTCCTTCCTCCTGCACCTGTGACAGAAACGGCTCCTGGAACACAATATTCTTCCTTGTGAATCCCCCCGCTATGCTGCCATAAAGGATCTCTTTACAAATGTCCAGATTATAAATAATGAGAGTTGAACAATGTTTCTTCTGAATCACACCTTCATTCTATTTGCCCACCTCCCACAAATGAAGGTCTTTTTAGCATCATCTCTCATTTCAATGTCTTGTTTTGGCCTGCCTGCTTTCTCCATCCTCAATATCACTTCACTCTACCCCCTTTCTCCCAAAAAAGTAGTTTAGAGGACTTTGTTATTTTATTTCATTTCGTGTTTATCATTTCATAAGAATTATGACTCAACGAAAAGTAGAGAAAATGTGGATTCCCAGCAGTACTTAGATACGTTCAGTTGTTGTATGTGTCACAGGCCATGGGCATGCAGTCTCACTGTTCATGGGATTCACATTTGTGCACCAGAAAAATGGCTGTTAAAACCATAGTACTTGAACACGTATCATTTACAAGTTGTAAATCTGCAATAGAGTAGTAAAATTACCAAATGTCCACTCAATCACATCTGGTCCTTTCAATAAGTTCATGCAATTGACAAGAAAAATACTGTTCCAATTCATTGCCTAAATGAGGAGAACACAGGTTGAAGAGGCCCTATGTAGGCTGGAATTTGCTCTATACCCAGAGAAACACATATTTTTTTTTCTTTCTTCAAAGAGCTAACAAGTTAGTATTTCCATCCCTAACTAACAGGAGCCATATCTCTTCAATAAAGTGGTTTAGAGCTTTAGATAAACCTGAATTCTGTCTATGGTGAGAGAGAAGATCTATGTAAAATGAGCTCTTCCTCTGTGACTTGTATGGCACCTAAAAGAATAATCACGGTAATTATACATCAGAAATAGAGAAGTGATAATTACAAAACTGGAATAATCACCTACCACTTGGCTAGCCAGCATGGGCACTAACTTTTATATTTCCCCATGGGAGCATACATGAAAGAAATACAGAATGGAGAAGAGAGGAAGCCCAATTATCAGGACCTAGGGATTTATTCTTTCTACTACACAAAGGCAGGGAGAGGGACAGCAGCTGGAACCTTCTCTTCCTGCTCTTTGCAAAAGATAGGAAACTGCAGCCCGTCATCCACTTAATTTAATTTCTTTCAGAAATGATGACAAGGCTCATCCCGCCTGCCTCGTTCTCCTCTATCAACTTGACTTCCTAGTTGGCCGACTGCCTTCCCATCTCAAGAGTGTGTTCCAAAAACAGCAGAAGGATTTTTTTAAATCTTTCCTTTTTTGAGGGACTTCTGAGTAATGGCACACTAAGAAATTGGTCCATCTCAGCTGAATAAAGGGTGTGGTTATATAGCTGGACTGTCAGAGAAACAAATGTGCCCTTTTTCTGCTTTAGTCTTTTGAAAAATCCTAATAGTTCCAAGCACAGACCACATAATAGTTGTAATGAGAGTTACAGATGAAATAGTCATTGGTGTGTAAGGGACAAGGATACCGGGGATGGTCCAGATTTCAGTGGAAATCTCACCCACGCACACACACGCACTCCCTTTTCTCTCCCAGCTATTCTGAACTGTGGAAAACAAAGCATAGTTGATGGTGATAGTATGCTTAAGCAATCATCACTTTGATGATTGTGAGTGGATGATTGTGAGTGTTGTGGATGCAGAGGGGACCGGTTGAAGCCACTGCTTTAAAGATGCTGATAAGAATGTTTATGTGTAGAGAAGGTACCTGTCACCACCATCCCAACACACACACACATACACATATACACACACACCCCTCTATGTTGTAGAGGCCACACAGGGCTTGTCCCATGAGGTTTTAAGGAACTTTTTCTTTTTTTTTTTAACTAAGCATATGATTAAGCATACTATCTACTTTGATGTATGCTTTTTACTATTTATTCCTTTGGCCATCACTTCTGCCATAATGAACACAAGAAAGAAGTACTTCCATGTGATAGCAGAGAAGGCTGTCCATAACATTCCCTGTGTGCTTTTTTTTTAAATTTACAACTATTTTAAATTGCACACGAACTTTATGGACACCCGTATAAAAGGCAAATACATATTAAACTGGTTACAACGAAGATAAAAATCATATGAATGTATGAAGGAGAATTAAATTATAATGAACATTTTTAATTAATATTTTTTAATTAATAATAAAAATGTAATTAATAAACCTCTTTCTGATAAGGAGAAGGGGCTTATTTCCCATTTGAAATGTGTATTACTCTTATTTTCAAAACATTTGAATGCTCGTCTTTCAAAATATGCATCATAGTGGTAGTTCTGAAGGATTTATCAGGTGTGATATGAGAAAAGAATCTTGTGCTGAAATAAGTTTGGGGAATCAGAGACTTAAAATTCAGCAGTCTTCTTTCCTCAGAAGAAGCTCTCCAGAGTCTTTGATATCCTAACATGAATCCTAAGTCTCCAAGTGTACAGAGCTACATAATCATTACTTGAATTTATTTGACCATAGAAACTCTTACAAAAGAAGCAGCATGTTGTGAAACTGTTGTTCTTCAGAGTACATTTTGAGAAATAATTTTTTTTTCATATATGAAACTAAAACACACTTTTCTCTAGAAAGAGGGAAGGTTAATACATAGCTAAGATCACCTGGTCATGAACCTTCCTACGGAGTTCTCTAGTCTGGTGCCTCTCTAACATTAAAATGCACACAAATCACTGAGAGATCATGTTCAACGCAAATTCCCATTCCACAGACTTGATGGGGGACAGAGATGCTGCATTTCTAACAAATTCCCAGGTGCTGCTGCTGCTGTTCTATAGACCACCATTTGAGTAGCAAAGAGACAGAACACATTTGTCTTCTGACGATGTGAAGTTGTCCAATACTGCCTAGAGGGTTACGTTGTCTGATAATTCTTTACCCAAAAGTATGATGAGAGTGGATGGACTTACCAGTAAAACCTGTTGGGTGTGATTCGTTCATGCATGAGTTGCCACCGTCTTCCAAAGTCCATGGAACTGTAAAGCTGCAAAACAATGCAATGAGGAGAATGTAAGTCTCGAGAGCCACTGTTGAATATGAACATATGTGTCCCCCACCTGGAATATTCTACCACCAGAGTGCCTTATACACCCAAGTAGGCATCCATTTTATCCAGATAAAAATATAGGAATGTGACTGTGCCACCACGTAGATAAGGTTCCGGTCGCTTTATCTACTCAATATATATCCAGTCAACTGATATATTTGAGATGATTATAAATCCACTCCCAATGGCCATTGCTGTGGGGGTAAATCTTTCAGTAAAATTATTTTCCTTTTTTCTTCAAATTCCAGGTAGTCTGTAGCTACACTTAAAACAATTTAACAATTCTTATTTAAAAGTTTACTAAACAGCTCCTACATTTAAGGCAGAGAACATAAGAGGCAGATTTGGGCTTTCAGGAAAAACAGAC
Source organism: Nycticebus coucang (assembly GCF_027406575.1). Taxonomy (NCBI): domain Eukaryota; kingdom Metazoa; phylum Chordata; class Mammalia; order Primates; family Lorisidae; genus Nycticebus; species Nycticebus coucang. Next base: position 134,354,626 of record NC_069782.1, on the reverse strand, counting down.
ATACACATAAAAACACTCATCATCTCATAAATGAGCCAATATTACATGTAAAATATTGTGCTCTTGGGCAGCGCCTGTGGCTCAAAGGAGTAGGGCGCCGGCCTCATATGCCCGCTGGATTCAAAACCCAGCCCCAGCCAAAAACTGCAAAAAATAAAAAATAAAGATATATATCTTGTGCTCTTTCCCTTTGATCTCATATTTATCCTACATATTGCTCAAATGAAATGGAGTTCTCCAGTGCTACCAAAGATTCCAGACTCATTTACACTTGTGTGACTTTGCATGATGGCAAGGATAGGCCACTCCATTCTCATATGCCCACATAAAGTTTACCCATCTGTGCAGGGCCAGCACAGACTTGGCTTCCTTCACAAAACCTTTTCTGACCACAACAGCCCACTTATCTTTCTTCCCTATCACTTGTTTCCACAGCATTTATGATGGGGTAGTATTAGGTTGGGTATTTCAGTTTTGTCTGTGTTATTTAGTTGTGTTTATATTCCTTGAACAGATATGAAGTGTTCATTAAATATCTGCTGCATAAATCAATAATCAAAGACATGGAACCATCCTAAGTGCCCGTCAACTGATGAGAGGATAAAGAAAATGTGTGTGTGGGAGGGGGGATACATATACCATTGAATAATACTCAGCCATAAAAAGGAATGACATAATGTCTTTTACAGAGCTTGGATGGAACTGAAGGCCATTATACTAAGTAAAGTATCTCAGGAATAGAAAAACAAATACCACATGTTCTCACTTACAAGTAAGAGAAACAGAAGGGATATATATGGCCATAAGTTGTGGTAGCGAACATTGAAACCTAAAAAGGAGGTAAGTTAGAAGGGGAGTGAGGGATACAAATCTCTTTTGGGTACAACACACTCTATTTTCATGACGGAACACAGAAAATCCTTACTTCAACATGATGCAATTCACCCACATAACAAAAATACTTGTGCCCTCTAAATTTTTTTGAAATAAAAGTAAAAAACAAAATGGCAAGTAATGATAGATAGCAATTCATGGAATGAGAAAAAATTCCAGAGGATCCTCAGGACTTCAGAAAATCAAAATAAGAAAAATAAAACAATGTCCTCATGGCCAATGGAATAAGATCCACATTCACTTATTTTATAGATGTAGTTTGGCTGCTTTAGGGTGCATTAGGGCTAGGCCAAGATAGCTGTTGGTGGCTAACCAGGAGAAATTGGTTTATTTCCAGTTGTGCTTGGAAGTATATTATCAGAATCTGACTCCCATAGAGTAATAATAATAGTAATAATGATTAATCATCCCACCATGTTGTTCTTTCACATACATTTGAGCCTTAAGACAACCCTGAAAGGATAGTAGGGCAGTGATTACTAACTTAAACCCCTGCCCCCCTGACCTTCACATATATATCCTAGTACATAATGTCAAAGGGAAAAATAGAGCAAAAGGAAAAGCCCTTTGAGAGATGAAAAGGTAGAAATGAAGCAATGGGGTTTCTGGAAAAATACGTCTTGAGTCAGGCCCTTAAAACTAGGTGGTGTGGACAGAAGAGAAGGTGGATGGAGATTTGCTGGGTGGAAGAGACAACACAAGCGGGGTGCCAACATGCCTCGTGTTTGAGCTTGGCTGAGCCAGAGCTTTTATGAGACAGGAGGGATGTGACAACTGTTGTTGCCGAAAAAGGTGGAGATTGCCTATTCTTTTGTCTGTCTCTCTTTCTATCTATCTGTCCTTCAATCTATTCAAGGATGTGCCTATATCTATCTGTATATGTACTTATAATGGGAGGTGGGAAGTGGGAGGATTGAGTGGGTGTGTGAGGAACAGATCAACCTGTTGGGAAGAATATGTCCATAATATTTAACTGCAAAGACTAAGTTTTCCATGTAGGGTTTAAAAAAGAAAAAATGGATCATTCTCCTTTTGGCAGGTGTCTGAGGGACAGATGGTCAAACTTAAGACACATGCATTCCAATTAAATATAAAAGAGACCAAAGATCACACTCTGTCAGCTGTCATTCCAATCATAGCAGAGTCCCAAATTCCTCAGTAAAACTCAGCAAGACTGTGTCTTCTGCTGCTGCAAACTCTGGAGACAGGCCAGGTAAAAGCTGTAAGGGTTAGAGTGACTCAGTCCTCTGAGAGCCCGGTGGTGGCAGGGATCTTCCTGGGGCTTGCGCCTGGGAGAAGCATGGCTCCTGTCATCTCCCGCTCTTCCGAACACACAGAGCGTACAGAGCAGCCGCTGAGCTCCTCACTCAAGCCAGCTCTACCTCCTGCCTCACCTGTCTCTGGTTTTGCTTTTTCAGCTCTTCAGTTTGAATGATGGGGAAAAAATTAAATTGAATTGTCTGCCTAGAGGCTGATTCTGATGAACAGGAAGAGCAAGCTCCTATTCATTAAGAACTTTGGGTTAGCTACCTTGTTTCTCAATCTTCAGTACGCTGCTGAGTCTGTATTTTATTCTACCATGAGTTGGGTCTCTGCAGCCTTTCCATTGATACGTTTGTCATCCATTTCTTCATTCAATTGTTTACTCATTCATTTATTAATAGTGTATCAAACGACTACTAAGCTGTAGCAACAGAATTAATATGTAGGCTACAAAAGGTTAAAAACGCCATGATCAGAGGAAGACAGCAGCACATACATACAGTTACACTGCCACACAAGGCCTGCCGGGATGGCATGTTAGCTCGGCAATGGTAAGACTGCGGGAGTTTGTCTTCCTTTGATAATCTAGATTTTTAAAAATTATTATGAATAAGTATTGGACATGAAACACATAGGTATATTTTAATAGTAAGTTTTAAAATATTATTCAATGGCATTAATATTCTCATGTTATCATACAACATATATTTAAAAACATGTATGTACTGACATCAATATTAGCTAAACTGCCGTGAAATCTGGAAACATACTGAAGGCAATATGCCAATATATTAGCAGTGGTCATCCTTGAATTGTGAGATTACGGGTAATTTATATATTTTTTAAGTTTTCCATCATTTTCAGATTTTTTTACAATGCACATATATTACATAGTAATATAAGCCTGTATTTTATTCTATTTGTGTTTTATAATAGTAAGTTTTTTACTATAATGTATATATTTCTCTCTCAAACTATCCTTTAAAAGGCCAACAATTAAAGTCTCATACTTTTCATGAGGGAACTGGAATTAGACAAAGCAATATTGGATTTTCAAAAAAATACTATTTTGCAGAAATGTTCACAGATCCTGCCTTGAATAAGCAAGGAATCAGCTCACATGGTGCTCATACAGTCCTACATGGTTATCCATTTCTTCATGTAATTATTCACTCACTTGCTCATGGCAAGAATACGAAACAATTACTCTGCTGTAGGAAGGAAACTAAGACCTGGGCTACAAAAGGTTAAAACTGCCATGATCAGCAGAAGACAGAAGTGCGTACAATTACACTGGCACGCAACCCGTGCTGTGATGTCATGTTATCTCTGCAATGGATGGACTCCAGATTCACAGTCCAACTCAACAGGCTTCATGCAATATTGAAATAAAGTGTGTTCTCCAAACAATACACGTCTTTAAACATCATTCCATGTCTGTACGATGTTATCCAAACAAGGCCATGTTCTCCTCTAAATCCTGCCTCAAGACATCCCCACCCAGCAAAGATGCTGCTCCTGAATATTACACAGGGCCGATCCAGACCCTCCTTCCCCTTGTTCCACTATATGTCATGGTTTCGTAACTCTTGTCAATCATGTATTCAGTAGTAACAAACACGGGAGGAGTTTTCAATGAATCATTGGAACAGCTGGAATGTATGAGAGAACATGCTCTTTTCCTTATTGATTCAGTTATTAGTTACCAAATTACATCAGCCTGCCAGAAAATACCATCTGATAGCTGAAAAACTAGAGGCAATTTCATCAATGGAATCTCCCAGAGGAAGAACAACAGGTTGTCTCTGGAAAGTTTACGTTCACAGAATAATCAGACATTGATATGGGTTGAATTTGTGCTCCCCTCAACAAAAATAAATATGTTGGAAGTCCGAACCCTTAGTATTGCAGAATGTGACCTCATTTGTAAATAGGGTCTTTGCAGGTGTAATTAAATTAAAATGAGGTCATTAGGGTGGGCCACGATCCAATGTGACTATTGTCCCCCTAAGGAAAAATTTGGACTCCTAGGCAGAGAATGGGAAGATAGTGCGAAGGCTCAGAGGGAGACGCCACGTGGAGACAAAGGATTGCAGTGACATGTCTGCCAGCAAGGGATGCCAAAGCCTGCCAGGAAGGCACCAAAATCTAGAACAAGGCAAGGAGGGTTTTCCTTAATGTTTCACAGAGAGCATAGCATGCTGATGTCTTGTTTTTGGAATTCTAGCCTCCAGAACTGTGAGACAACAAATTTCTATTGTTGGGTTGGAGGTACTTTATTAAGGTAGCACTAGGAAACAAACACCAGCATCTCACACCTGCCACTGGGAGCACAGCCTGGAGGGGCTTAAAAAGGACACATCTGCTACAGCTCCCTGGTGTTTCACCCAGGGGTTTAGTTAGTTGTAATGCCAGAGGTCTGGTTTAATTCCAGATTGTTAAATCTGTGGTTGAAAGTCAATTTGCCTACATTTCTCTTTCCTCTTTACCATGCCCCCAAGGATACTTTCTAAGAAACATGTATTCAAAATGATCATATAAGGGTAACCAGACATAGTCAGAGCAATGAACAAAATATTCATTATACAGGATCTTTTAGGAATGAGGCCAGATTCCTTTGAGCCAGCATATCTCCCATGTAAAGGGGGGAAGAATGGGTTGAAGAAATTTATATGAATACTCTCCCTGATAAGAAAATTCAAGCTTAATATGTTTTTATACAAAACCTGTGGAGTTGAGGTAGCATTCTGCTGAACTGATGATCTTTGCCATGATGGTCTTTGTCTTTCAAATAAAATAAGACTTGTTTCTGCTCAAATAAGGTCTCTGGATCTCTTTCCTTGGGGGCACAGAGGTGGAGGTAGGACGGCATGGCTGGGCTTTGTTCCATTATATAGAGAATCACCTGGGTTGTGGCAGTGTTTTTAAAAGACAGGAAAAAATCCTGGAGCACAGAACAGCAGGAAGTCCATTCCCACATGTGTTTCCAGTTCCTTCCTCAGACATTTTCCATACAACCTATCGCTTTTTTCTCCCTTTTTTTTTTTTTTTTTTTTTTTGAGACAGTCTCACTATGTCACCCTGGGTAGAGTGCCGTGACATCATAGTTCACAGCAACCTCAAACTCTTGGGCTTAAGCGATTCTCTTGCCTCAGCCTCCCAAGTAGCTGGAACTACAGGTGTCCGCCACAACTCTTGCCATTTTTCTGTTGCAGTTGTCATTGCTCTTAGCTGACCCGGGCTGGGTTCAAACCCACCAGCTTCAGTGTATATGGCTGGCCCTGTAAACACTGTGCTACAGGCACTGAGCTAAAGAAACTATCTGTTGATAACAGCAGAACAAACTCACCCTATAATCTTCTAAACTCTGCATACAAAGACAAGAACTACCATCCACAGCCTCTGCCTTCTTCTGGCCTCAGGAGATATAAGGCATCTATACCACAAAGGTATTTATTTCAAAAAGACATGCTGTTCACTTATCCATGCCATTCTTTCACAGAATGTAACATTTTTCTTGCTTCCTGATTTCCAGCCATAGAAGATTTTTTATCTCTCTCAAATGTCTTGCCTCATTCATTCCTTTATTTAACAAATATTTATCAAATATCTATTAAGAACCAAGAACCATTCTATGAGTTTAGTGAATAAAACAGAGAAAAAGTCTCTGCCCTTATGGATCTTACACTCTAATGATGGTTAAGAACTCAAATGGGCTCACATCCATAGTGTGAATATGTGAGAGAAGTGTAATAAAATATATATCATCATTTGAATTCTTTAGGAAAAGGTACATTTTTCTGGAACTGAACACATTTGGGAAGTCTCTTTGCTTACCCAAGATTTTCCCCAATTTTAAGAAACAGTTGGCCCTCTAGAGTTGTCTTCTGTTTTTTGCTTTTGATGAAGACGTAAGTTCAAAAAATGTTTCACTTTTCTCTCGACTCTAAGGAAAACATAGCGTGAGTGTGACAGTGCTCGGGAGATGACATTTCACCACAATGCTGGTGAGAAGCAAAATCTAAGCGGCTCATGCTCTATCGAAAAAGGGATTCAGCTGCTCCTTACCCATAGATAAGAACTGATCCACTGTGGCCAAGTTTTATAAAATTTCAAGGGAACCTGAAATTTCATATTTTTATGTGAAATCCCCACATTTTTCAATTTTTGTAATAAATTAAAAATTTTAAAACATAACTACAAGGTAAACAAATACATGCCTTGATCCACGTGGCCAGATGCTGCCAGTGGGCCACAAATTTCTGATCCAAATCTTAGGGTAGGGTAGCTGTGCACCTGCCTAAAGGAGAGGATGGTACATTAGACTTTGAAATAGGATTAGCAAGTTCCCAGGTAATTTGAATTTCAGGGAAAAAAACTGTACAAATATGTCCCATGTAATCTTAGGGATACACTTATACTATTTAAAAAAATTATCTGAAATTCAAATTTACCCGGGTTTCCTGTTTTTTGTTTTTTTTTTAAATCTAGGAATTAGACCTTGAAGTCTCTCCTATTCTATCTCTAAGATTCTAGATTATACAATATATTCACTTATGTATTATGCTTCTTTTTTCTTTGACATTATATGCCACCAAGTGAATAAAAATATCTTGAAACTATTATAAATTATTGTTTGTAATCAACTCATTCAAATCTTTTCAGTCATTTTCTTATTATAATATTTCACACTAACCAAGTGCCTAGCATGTGCTAGGCTTGTATCCAAAGGGTATGATGAAACAAAGATGAATAACACAGATCCCTTAATCACCAGAGATCATCCCTTGTCAGAGGGAAAGACAAACATGCTCAAGGGGGAAGTCAACACAATGGGGACCATGTCGATGGAGGCAGAGAGTTAGTACTGAGGAAACACAAAGGAAGCAGTGGTCAGTTCTGCTGAGCTGGGATCAGTCCATGAGCGGAGTCAACAGATGAGTAGAGGTTGGTCCAAAGGATAAGTCTCATCCCACTCCCCAAGACTGTGTGCAATAAATGTGAAAAATTCTAGTCCTTAGGAAAGATGTTGGAAACAAAAAAACATTATCTCATCCTACAAGTGTACAATTTAATTGGCCCTGGATCAATGTACATTGGTCTAACCGACACATCTAAAAATAGGAAGAGTAGAGATGTCAGATCCAAATAAGGTAATCTAAAGGATTCGAGAAGAAGAGAAGGAGACAACTCTACAAAAACACGAGTTTGCGTATAAAATGAAGACTTAAAGATGAATTGTAAGAGCTATGGCTACAAAAGCAGAACGCTGTAGGCAGACTCACACTTGTTTATCAAATTTTAACACATCTCCCCTTGAAACCTCAAAGAGGCAAGATTACAACACCCAAAATAAAAAAGTATTTTTCTAGCCAATTCATAAAACTCATTACTATAAGAAGTTGGTAAAAAGAGAAGGGTATCCAATAAATGGTATGCAAAAAAAAAAAAAAAAATCAACAGTTTAACACTCACTGTCTCTCAAAGTTATCCATGTCCAGTGGCCAAAAGGAATAAAGCATCACACCGGTAATCTGAGGATTTGACTTTAAATAGTCTGACATAAGGGCAAGCGTTTTTTCAAGTCTACAATTATTGCCATGGATAATCTGTGGTCTGTTCTATAATGTGTCTGTGCTTAGAATAGAATAAATGATGCATTTCTTCACAGATCTCCCACTGAAGTGGGCCCTCCAGAGAAACACTCTGTGTCTGTCATACTCCCTGTGCGTCACCGCCCACCAGGGGAGGATCTTCAAATCCTAGTATGAAAAGAGGGAGGAAGTGACACCAAGAATGGCCAATACCTAATTAGGGATAAGGTGCTCTGGGCCATCCATTTAATTATCTCAAGTGTGTTTTGTACCACAGAGGGTGACCACAGGGGGCCTTGTGGTCATTCCTGAGTCCCTGTGGCAATAGAATCCTAGACTTGAGGTGAAGAGACACTCTATGGGCAGTGTTTGCATTTAAGTTTCCATAATTAAAGCACTTAATGAATAAGGGGGAGGGTACATGGAGTTTGGGGTAGTGCCACATTTGCAAAGAAAGCGATTCTGGCAGACTCTAGAAAATACAGCCAGCCTTACTTTTGCCCTGACTTCATATGACTCTTCTGACTCTTCTGACTATGCCTCCAACTCCTTAGATCACATGTATCTTCGGATGACCAAAGCCATTTCCCAAGTCAGTGCCCTACTCCTCAGAATAAGTCTTTGTACCCAAAGGCCAAAAGTCCCATTTGAGAACACAAAGGTGGCTTGTCTTGGAGCCCCAGTGTCCTCCTTATGGCATAGAGTGAATTCCCTCAAACAAGCATGCAGAAGCTGGCTCGTACTGACAGTGATGCTCATACTCTGTTGAATGAGTGACGCCACCATGCTCATTTCCCACCTGCCATTTCCTCCAGGATTCACCCAACACCTTATTTTCCAAGTTGTGGCCATAGTGGCCTCCTTGTAGCTCCTCAGATATGTCATGGACTCTCTAGTCTCAGTGCCTTTGCACACGACACACCCCCTATCCAGAATACTTTCCTCCCACTTTGCATTCAGGTACTTAACTCCTGCTCATACCCGGCACCAGCTGCAGTAACACTTCCAAAGGGAAGCCCTGTTTGGGCCCAGGCCCACTGTCCTCTGCTATCATGGCTCTCTCTTCTTTTATTTCATGATATTCATCAAAGTTAGAAAGTAACATTTGTATAATTATATGGTCAATGTCTTTTTTTTTTTTTTCTAGATAGTGGGGATTCCTTCTTTAATAGTCCCGAGTGCTTAATTTAACACAGTGTCAGACACAGAAGAGTAATGCTCAAGGAATATTTGCTGAATGGTTGCATGGTCTTTTAAAGGTTTTATTGAAACTGAAAGGCCCCCCCTTCTTCCTTTCCCAATTTTGTGTAAGTACTACCCTTCTTTTAATATTGGTTCTAATTCTCTCCTTTCTATGTAGCCATGTTCAGCCAGATTGGTGAAGGATGCAAGTTTACAACACCAAAGATGAAGAATTATTATTATTTTTTTTTTCCAGTTTTTGGCTGGGGCCAGGTGTGAACCTGCCACGTCCGGTATATGAGGCTGGTGCCCTACTCCTTTGAGCTACAGGTGCTGCCCTGAAGAATTATTTTTAAAAGGAAATTTGTAACACTCATGAGTATAAGAAGTGAATGGTATCTCTCTTTCCCCATATTTAATACCCAGTCTCTAACCAGCTTCTAATAACAAGTTTCTCTTACAGCTCTCTAATTTTTTAATAACTCATCTAAACATTAATCTGCTCATTCATTCACTTAAGCATCCACACTGTTACCTCTTCAAGGAGATTCCAAGTCTCTGGTTGGGAGGAATTCCACCAGAAACTGCCACTGGCTGCTCAACAACATAGGACCAGAGAATCATAAACTTATATAGCTGAGTGTGGCCTTGGAGATCATTTGGATAGTTCTTTCACACAGGGCACTCTGAGGCACAGAGAATCTATGTGACTTGCCTAATGCCACACAGCTAGTTCACTTGGCATTGAAACCCAGGGTCCCATTCCGTGCTCTTTTTTGCCATACTATACTGTCTTTTTTTTTGTCAGCTGTTCGATTTTATGAGAAAAATGAATTAATATAACCTGAGAGGAAGAAGGGCTCACTGGAGTGTGCTGTGCATAGATGACACTGTACCTTGAATTTATCCTGCACCTTTATTTACAAATCATTTTCCCAACCCATTTTATCCTCTTTTATCCTGAAGCGTATTTTCTGAGCTAATAGTCACATAAGACAATCTTACAAACAATTTACATAGTGTTTGCTAAAATCTATTCTTTTGTCTGCACAGTCCTATTCTCTTGACCATTTTCCTTTGCAATCAGATTCTATTCATTTTTATCCATTACGATTCAGAAATGTCTCACATTAAGCCATACCCTTTGAACAAAAAAGGAGGTATTTTTCTGTGAGCTGACTTTATTTGTTCTCATCCACATGCCTCTCCCTACTCTTTACCCGTGTTTTTGTTTTCTTTGATGGTTTTGGTTTCACATCTCACCCTATTGTTAATATCAACTTTATCTCCTACTCTCCTGGCCTTTTTTCTCTGTGTTCAATTTGTCCCTAACTTTTTTTCCAAGTTCAGATTTTGTTTTCCTTCTCAAAGGCATGAATCTCAAAAAGGTGAGAAGAACTTAAAACTCTTAGTTTTAGGTCATTTATTTAATTCAAATTATAATCTCTAAGTGTCAAAACAATAATAGCCTACCTTCCATTTGGAAGAAATTAAGACTTTATATTGGACAATTAAATATTCATAATTTTTATATTAACAGCAGGCCAGAAAATCTAAGAGTTGGTTTAAACTCAAGACCTTGAATAAAAACAGTGTGATCTTCAAAGATTATTCTTTCAGAGCAATAAGAAAGGGAAGAAACTAGTAGTAACATTTACGGAGGGTTTGCCCAAGAGGCATTTCTGTATAATACATTATATAGTTTAATTGGTACAAAATACACACGGATGGTGATTTCTGTCCATGCTTCCTAAAGGAGTACATCAAAGCCCCATGGGTCTTATAAATTTATTCCAGATCCCAAAGCAAATTTCAGAGCTTCTGATTTTAAAACCAGTGCTCATTCTAAAACCCCAGGCTGCCACTGAGAAATTTATTTTCAAGGAAACAGCCTAAACTCTGAGAAAGCTCAAAACTACATCCCAGGGCTGGGTGCAGTGGTTCACACCTATAATCCTAGCAGTCTAGGAGGCCAAGGTAGGTGGATGCCTTGAGTTCAGGAGTTTAAGACCAGGCTGAGCAAGAGAGAGACCCCATCTCTACTAAAAATAGAAAAACTATCCAGGTGTTGTAGTGGGCATCTGTAGTCCCAGTTATTCAGAAGGCTGAGACAAAGCGATCGCTTGAGCCCAAGAATTTGAGGTTGCTGTGAGCAATGACTCCACAGCACTCTACCCAGGGTAACATAGTGAGGCTGTCTCAAAAACAAACAAGCATATATCCTAGGAGAAAAACTGAAGAAAGTTTGGATGACTGGCACACAGAGACTGGGCAGTGAGGAAAGTGGTTTGTAACTGTTTTCCAATATGGGAAAAAGCAGTTCTATGGGAGGACACGACACTGTCTCCTGTGCTGCATCAGAGGGCAAAAGCAGGACCAAAAGGTGACATCATCTAGATGGAGGCAAAGGTAACAAACAGCATCCTCATAATGAGAACACTCAAGGCTGAAAGGAGCTGCGTCACACAGCAGAAAGCTCACCAGGGATTTAGGGGATGTGTTTGAGCAAAAGATGGATGAACACTTTGATTAAGGTGATATTATCAGAAGGTTAAAATGTCAGATGGAGTTTAAACCAATGACTTTTGAGGTTCTTTCAGAACCATGATTTTTGAGTCTTCATCTCAAAGCAACAATCTTAGGAATAGAATCCAAGGAAATATTCATTAATGCTCCATAAACATTTGTTAAAAAAAAAAAAAAAAACATTAAGGCAGTCAAATTTTGTGGAAAAGGCCCAGGGTTCTATATGAAAGTATTTGGTAGATTCATTCAGCCTCTTTGTTATCTGCGACCTTTGTAAAGGGATTTTCAGCAACTCCTTTGAAGAGTTTATTTCCTCATCCTCTGAATCTAGATTGACCTTGTTCCTTGTTTGATATCAGAAAACAGTATTAATGACAGTGTGCCAGTTTTCTGCATAGTCCCTAAGGAGTACATGGTCAGTGTTCTAGAATGGTGTCCTCACTAGGTGAGCACACCTTTGCTACCCCAATGGAGGTTAAAGACCATGGAAGAGAATGTAGATAACCCAGCTGAGAGCATTTCAGAACAAAACACAGCCATCTACTGCCCACTGGACAGGAAAACCCAGCCAAGGTCAGCAGAGCCGCTCACTCAACCACAGCTAACAATAGGAGTTAACTTAGCTGAGACTGGAAAAGTGACCCACAGGTTTGTAAGTGATAATAATATCTACTGTTTTAAAACCTTGAAGTTTTAGGGCGGCACCTGTGGCTCAGTCGGTGAGGCGCCCGCCCCATATACCGAGGGTGACGGGTTCAAACCGGCTCCAGCCGAACTGCAACAAAAAATAGCTGGGCGTTGTGGCGGGTGCCTGTAGTCCCAGCTACTCGGGAGGCTGAGGCAAGAGAATCACTTAATCCCAGGAGTTGGAGGTTGCTGTGAGCTGTGTGGTGCCATGGCACTCTACCGAGGGCCATAAAGTGAAACTCTGTCTATACAAAAGAAAAAAAAAAAAAAAAACTCTTGACGTTTTAGAAGGTTTGGTTACACAGCCTTAGCTAGCTGATATAGGCTGACCTAGATTCAATTCTCGGCTCTATCAAGGACCTAACTGAGCTTGTTTGAGGAATAATTTAAATTCCTCAACCTCAGTCTTCCTCTTTAAGTAGTATGAAAGACTTTCTCCAGAATAGCAGCTCTCAAACTTAGAGGTATCCAAATACCTTGTTAAAAACATATACTGCAGTCTCCTTTCCAGAAGTTCTAATTCAATGGGTCAGGATTCGAGCCCAGATGTCTTCATTTTAAGGAAATTCCAGATTATTCTAATGTAAGTAAATGTACAGAAGCCACACAGTGAGAAATTCTGTTCTGGGTAATTCTTGAGGAATCTTGGACATTTATGACAAAATCCATCCCCTTGTTTTCAGCCAACCTCTACCTTCATTACAGGGGCTCAATAACCAGCTGAATATTTGGAGCTCCTTAGAGATGGGGGCATCACAAGCTTCTTCTAGAATCCATTAGAGAAGAGAGACTTGGCCTTCAGACCGAGACCTCTTGTCTCCTGGAAACTCACTCCGAGCTTCATCAGAGAAGTCGTGGCCCTGACGAAAGAGATGGACAGAGTGTTTCCACTCAAAACCATTCTAACTGCCAATGCTGGAACACAATTAGACAGCAAAAAACACAGCCTCAGCTAAAATGCAGAGTAACAGCTGGACTGTATTCCCTGAAAGTACAATTCATTTATTACACAGATAATTAGGTTTCCCTCTAGAAACAAAAGTGATATGTTCTGTGCATTAAACAAAGATAGACTTGCTGCAGCCTGGCCAATCCTTGCCTGAAGCCCTCAAATACTGTTAATCCTGTATTCTAAAATGGGGTGCGGAAAAAATATGGGGGAGGAGGGCAGAAAAATAGCCTCTGCTTTGAGATTCTTCTGTCCATGGATTTAATGATTCAAATCAGTGGTTTTCAACCCTGCATTAGTGTTACTGGGAGTTTTAAATGATATTGCTGCCTGGTCTCCATCATAGAAACATTAAATCATAATTTCTAGGTCTAGGACACCTGAGAATGGGTATTTCTAAAGTAATTTCCAGAGCTTATTCTAATGTGGAGGCAGTGTTAGTTGCCCTTGGTCTGAAGCAGAGGTTGGCACGCTGCGACCCACCTATTCCTCTACAGAAAGTTTGATTAGAACACAGCCACACTCACTCACTCAGACTTGTGGTTTGATTTTGCATTCCTTTGACTTTTTTCTGCAACATCAGGAGCCCAAAGCACGTAAGAATAAGCACATAAAAATAGGAACATCTAAGAAATAGTTATCAGGCACTGGGTTAAGTGGTTGCATCATCCACTTAATCCCTACAACCACCTTGAAGAGGACCTCTGATTATCTTCATTTTATGAAACAAAAGATAAAGCTTTGGAGAGGATTAAGTCACTTGTCCAAATACACAGAGTGAGTCTGGAGGTCAGACTCAGATGGGGCTGTTGTGCTCAAATTCCACACTAACCAACATACACAAGGTGGAGACACGCGGCTTCTGAGCCCCTGGACTGGGAGCTTAGGTAGGTCTCTTCAAGGGCAAGGCTGGAGGAGCTGCTGTTAATAACTATTTCACAGGGCCACAACAAGATTAGCGATGAGCAGGACATCTAGTAAAACAAAAATCTTTCAAAACTGAAATTGTTATTTCATCAGATCTTTTTTTCTTGAGACACTCTTGAGTGTATTTCATGCATGTGTTCATCTGTTTAACTGCTCACTAATCTAGTGGGCACCTGCCATAAGACATGTACGAGTCTAGGTACTGGAAATGACAGCAGAGAATAAGATTCTGGGGAAACATGGGTTACTGATCCCTGATTCCATGGAGATCACATGGTAGTGAGGGAAATGGGCAACAAGCAAGCACATCTATATGTGCATATACACGCAGACATGTATAATAAGCAGAAAAACTAACCAATGCGAAGCAAAACAGGTAGCACAAAATAGAGGCAGAAAGGACACTGTGGACGGTAGGAGAGTTGGCAGAGTGTTGCTTGTTGAACCTCAGCTGGGAACGTGGAAAGGGGTGACACAATTTTGGCTGCTCTCTGCGTGTCTGTGAGTGACTGTAACACACTGTGAGTACTGCTTTGGGAGCAGGCAAAGTTGGAAATAGAGAATCCACAAATAATGATGAGCAACTCATCATTACTGTGAAATGTCATGCAGACAACTGCTATGCACAAATCAAAGCAGAGAAAGGGGAGAGAGCATGCCAGGTGGGACCGTTTTTGTTAAGAGAACAGAAGATCTCCCTGAGCAGCTTCCATTTGAGTAGACACTGAAGGAGGTGAAAGAGCAGGTGTCATGAATGTCCCCAAGAAGAGCCAAGAGGCACCTGGGATGGAAGAGCAGTGAGGGTGAGGAGCCGGATGCGGCGCTTCCATAGCACTCGAGGACAATGCAGGCTACTGAGGCTCAGCAGAGTGAACAGGAGGGATGTATTAGGAACTGGGGTTTTAAGAGAGCCAGAGATGAGACCTTATCAAAGGTGTGTTTCCCTACACAGGATCTATGCTTCTTTCTATACATCGGGGAAATTTACTGGTGCATTTAAGGGGAAGGTTGGTACCGTCTGATTTAAATTGTAAATTTAACTTACACCTTACAAGTCTGGAGAACGCAAAGTGGGGACATCAAAGGGGACACAGTAAGGTTAGAAAAGAGATGCCTGAATTGGTCCCGGGAACTGGGGTGGTGGCTCGGCCTCGCCTGTTAACAGTGGAGACAGGGAACAGTGGAGATAGGGAAGTGGAGAGATTCGTACAATATTCCGGAGGCAACATGGATATGGCTCTGAGGTAATGGAAAGGCTCTGAGGTGTGAGGGAAGCTCTGAGATTCTGGGCCCCACTCACTGAGTAGTGGAAAATCTCAGGAGAGCACATCTCATTCAGGATATATTTTCAAGGTAGAAGGGATAAGATTTCCTGCTATATTGAAGTTAGGTTTGAGAAAAAGAGACAAAGATGAGTCCAAGATTTTGAGTGTGCACAAAAGGGTGTCCCAATTATTGGAATCTAAATTTGGGGAGTAATGAGTTTGTGACATATCAAGAGTTACATGCATTAATTTACTGTTCTTCAGATCTCTGTGTGTGTGTGTGACTGGAGGCACACAATTATAAAGAAGTACAGATATCAGATACCCATCCAATATTTATCAATTACCTATTGTGTGTGCTCTGCTAAAAGCTGGGGACAAGCAGAAACAAAACATAGCTGCCTCAGAGAGCTTGAGGTCTACTGGGAAAAACAGACAGTCAAAAACAGATGACTATTAAAAGAAAAAAATTGTTAATATGAGTTCTGAAGGTAGAAAATGCCAGGGAATGCCCCAGGCTTCACAGAAAGAACACCGGAGCAATATCCTAAAATCTCAGTCTATAGAAGCTGCACTTTCTTCATAAAAAGACGTGAGAATGAATAATTTTACTGGTCTTAGGAACAGTCATCAAAAGTTCTCAGCTCAGGTAGTTCAGTTGATGATTAAGGATTTCCATGGGGGGGTGGGAGGAAAAGCTTCTGAGACCCTAACTGGGCAGGCCTCCAGCCACCATAACAGTAAGTGTCACATACGTGTCTCCTTGCTTTAAGGATAGGCCACAGCTCAGGAACAGGCTGCCATGCTCATATTCATTCATTCCACTGGCTGATCTTGCCAGCAGATGTGCTTGTTGCTTTTAAAGTGTAACCAAGAGCTGCTCTCGGAGAAATGCTAGCAAAGCTAAAAGCCCTTATGCCAGGGAATCACCTTAATCAACAAAACACAAATTCCTACAAGGTCTGAGCAAGGAAAAGATAGCTCTCTTGAGGAATATCTCTGTCAGAGGCAGGGTGCTTTTTCCCCTGAGTTTGTTTCTACCTTTCACTCCAGTCCCAGCACTGATAGAGATGAAACTGAAAAATGAGAACTATCCTTCCCTTTAGTCCCCTCAGTACAGCAGTTAGAAGCATTTTGAAAAAGAACGTGCTATAGAAATTCAAGAGGGAAATAAAGGAAGTATAAAAACTGTAAAATCGTTGCACTCACACAGCAGAGGTTCCTGACCCTACAATAGCTAAGAATGTTACTTACCAGGCACACGGGCTGTGTCTGGTGGTAAGTTCTGTCTAAAAGCTCCACACCCAGAAAACATTTCCCTTTGATGCTTAAGCAGGCAGTTGGTTGGCACGGGCATGCACGCGCATGCACACACACTGTACACACTGGTATATACACCGCTTTGTTGCCACTTTTTTTTTTTTTATTAAGACAGAGTCTAACTTAGTTTCCCTGGGTAAAGTGCCATGGCATCATAGCTCACAGCAACCTCAAACTCCTAAGCTCAAGTGATCCTCTTGCCTCAGCCTCCCAAGTATCTGGGACTACAGTGCCCTCCACAGTGCCTGGCTATTTTTAGAGATGGGGTCTCATTCTTTCTCAGGCTGGTCTTGAACTCCTAAGCTCAGGCAATCTACTAGCCTCGGCCTCCCAGAACTCTAGGATTACAGGTGTGAACCATCGCACCCAGCCTTGTTGTTGCCACCTATCTTTCATGAATGAAGTAGAAAAACCAGTGTATGATGCCCCATGATCGCATTAATGTACACAGCTATGATTTAATTAAAAAAAGAAAAGGAAAAAAAAACCTTCAATCCAGTGCCTGGGTAGGGGGAAATGATTGGGGATCAGGGTTGTTGACACTCTCCCCTCCCCAGGCAAAACCCACATTCCTTCAAACACATAGAAGAGCAAAGGCACGAGTCGGGCACAGATGTGGCCTCCTGCTCTCAATCTGCCCGGCTATCCTATTTCTATTTCAAGGCTAGAGGTTCCCACGAAATGAATGCCAGAGCCCCTTTGAACTAAGAAGCTTGGAAAATGTGCTTTCCTAACTATGTTGAGGCTGCTTACCTCAACAAACAAAACACAAATTACTCCAAGGTCTGAGCAAGGAAAAACCACAACCCCCCAATGTTGACATTTCACACTCACAGAATGTGACAGACACAGGTCAAATGAAGTCCGAGGTACTTAGTGAATGCAAGAACAGAAAAGTGTGCAAGTCCTTAGAGGGAATGCAGTACGGACACTCTCAGCGTCCCTGCGGGGTCCATGGAATCTGCTGTCACCCCAAGTTAATTTTGCCTTATTGTACACCGTGTAGGGAATGTGCATCACATGAGATGTGGATGCCTCCTCCCACCATTGTGTTTTCTTTTTTACTTTAACATCATTACGCAAAGAATACTGAGCACTAATGGCATTTCCATGATAGAGTCAAATTGCAACGCTTTGTCTGGGAAAGGGGAGGCTGGCTTCACTCTGAATGGGTGCGTCCCATCTCCTTGTCTGCATGGCTAGGTGAATTGGAACCACTCTGCGTGTGACTCCATGTGGGCATGCCCTCTGGTTTACAACTGATTTTATGGTTTGACAATTTTGTGCTATTTGTCTATCATCTGATCTCCATCAAAAGTTTGTAATTTTTGCCTGAGAACTTAGAATTTATTTTCCATTTGTTCCTCAATGCTTTGCTCAGCAGCCACAGAGATGCCTCAGACAGACTTTCCAACACCCTCCCCACAGACTGTCCCCAGGCAAGAAATACAAGTTCCTATTGGACCCATCATTTTGGACATGCTCACTCTCTGCGGCATGATTTATGGAAAGGCAGCCTCAATTACAATTCCTCTTACTCCTTGCATTGACTAAAATGCTGAAAATACAGAATTGCCAAGATGGCACGGTACACAGACTCCAACTCAAACAGCTTTCTGCTGACAGCCTTAGGCCAAAAAAAAGTACTGCCAAGAACAATGACTCAATCCATCAGTGCCAAAGACGGGAAGACCAGGAGCTGTTTTGCAGACTGAGGGAGGTGGGCTTCTACCACAGCTCTCCTCCCGCCAACCAACATTGGGAACTCTCTGCTCTTTCTTCTGCCTGGGAGCTCAGAGGCAGTCAGGCCAAGCAATTTTAGGAACAGCCGCCAGCAGACAGGAATTGGGGGATGAAATAATAAATCTGCATATGTGCTTCTATTTCCAGCCCTTGTTTACACACAGTAATAAAAAAAAATGAAACCAGTAACTAAAATGAAAACAAATAGACCCATTTATCCATGGGCCTTGGTTTTACTTTTATTCTGTTGATTGAGACTGGTGAAAACTCCAAAACAGGAGAATTTCTGGAAATAACTCGCCCCAGAGGCATAGCCAAGCCCCCCTACCTGCAGCGAGCCGAGGGCTGGAGGTGGGCTGCAGGGGTGGGGGGGAATACATGCCATTGGCTGGTTGAACACAGAACACAGTGAAACCTATCTCAAAAAAAAGAAAAAGAAAGAAAGAAGGAAGGAAGGAAAAGAAACAAACAACAACAAAAAATCCAGGCTACCCTTGCTCTATGTTTCCACAGACCTCCCCGCCTTGTTTTTTTCATCCTGTTTCTTCTAAAGTTTTTGTGTATCACATTTAGTTGATGTCATGGTACTTTAAATACTGTTGTTTTAAAAGTTGTTTCCATGCTTGAAAAAGGTACTCAGAGGAAGTAACTATGATTTGGGGCTGACCCCATCAACTTCCCGTCAGCCTTTCCACTGTCACACTTACAGGGTCCCTTCTCCAACCTCCCAATACATCCCCAGAAGACATTCTGGGTAAAATAAATACGAAATTCTCTCTTGACAATTACGATATGTGCACTATCTTAACAATTTAAATTAAGAATTGCCTTTATAGCAATTAATTGTTATTTTGGAGAAGTTTTAGGTTTTATAGAAAAATGAGCAGAAAATAAACAAGAAGTTCTTAATATCACCTGTTACCTCCCACCACAGTTGTGGCAATTGATGAGCCAACTTTGGATACATTATTATTAACTAAATTAGGGTACACTCTGTCTCTCATACATCCTGCAGGTTTTGATAAATGTGTAGTAATATGTATCTACTGTTCTATGACATGGAGTAGTTTCACTGCCCTAAAAACCTCTCAGCTCTTCCTATTTATCCTCCTTTCTCTCCAATCCCTGGCAACTATTGATCTTTTTACTGTCTCCACAGTTTAGCCTTTTCCAAAATGTCATAGAGTTGGGCTCATACATTATGTAGCAGGTTCAGACTGGCTTCTTTCACAGCACCATGAGCATTTTAAGTTTCTCCTAGGTCTTTTTATGGAAGAATTCCTTTTTCTTTGCTTGTAGCTCATAAGCACAGGGATGGAAGGCGTAGCTTGTGAAGTTGCAAAAGGTCCTCTCATAACTTTTTCCTCTCAACTATAATCTTTGAGGCAGAACACCCAAAGCCTGGACCTTTCTAATAGTTGTAAGGGTAAAACCACAGAGATGGATTTTATATTATCCAATGTATTTATAAATGGGTCAAGGAAGTCAACCAAAACTATCCCCTTTCAGGAAACATTAGTATAATTACTAGTTATTAGAATTATTCCTTATTAAAATTGGAGTATGTCAGAGTTCAGCTGGCAAATAAAAAGAATGTTTAAATTCTAAAACAGTACGGAAGAAATATACATTCAATTGACTGGTTAATTCCATTTGAGTTTATGCTATGGTTTGAATATATCCTCCCAAAAAGCATGTACTGGAATTTTAACCCCCAATATAATAGTGTTTGGAGGTGGGGCCTAATGGGATATGTTCGGGTCATGAGGGCTTCACCCTCATGAATGGATTAAGGACCATTATAAAGGGGCTTGAAGCTAAGAGTTTGCTCTCTTGCTCTCTCTGGCCCCCTCTCAGCCCTTCTGCCATGAGCTAATGTCATAAGAAGGGACTCGCCAGATGCCACCCTCTCCATCTTGGGCTTTCCAGCCTCTGAAACTGTGAGTCAATAAATTTCTGTTGACAATAATTTACCCAGTCCCAAGTATTCTGTTATGGCAGCATAAAACAGACCAAGACGGTGTCCATATACGCTGATGGATCAGGCACCAGCCAGTGGATACAATCTGAGAACTTTGCAGTGTCAAGGCTTTCTGCCATGCCCTTGGGTGTGTATGTCTGAGACATATGCCCTGCACAGAGCAGCATGTAATCTCTGGGAAGAGGTGGTACCTGAAAAATGACTGCCAACTAAGACATGTGCGGGGGCCAAAGGAGAGACAGATATGAGTGCCCTGGGAGCTTAGACAAAGGATGGAAACCATTTCTGACTGGTCTATGGAAGACATGGTGATCCTCCAAGGAGGGCAGATGTGGATGTGGGAGCTTAGAGAAAGGACAGGAACCCTTTATGACTGGTCTGTGGAGGATGTGGTGGTCCTCCATGGAGGGCGGAAAGTCCTGCATGAACATGGCACAGTGCAGCACATCATGAGAGGATGGAGGTGATGGTGCAAGTTGAGGGGTCTTGTTTTGTTTGACACAACATTGCTATTCATGGGCCAAATCCAGCTTTTACTATTTGTCTGTGGTATTTTTCATGGAGAAAGGGGAGTTGTTTTGGTTAATTTTTGTTATTTTATTACAGTGGCATTTTTTCATGGGTTTGAATATCTTTAGGCAGGACAGGTGCATCCCAATGTATCACGATACAGCCCTGTTCTTACTTAGATGATCCACCTGTCTCCAGTGCTCATCTAAGGTGAACCTGTGGCAGAATGTTTGCATAGAG
Organism: Nycticebus coucang; assembly: GCF_027406575.1. NCBI lineage: Eukaryota > Metazoa > Chordata > Mammalia > Primates > Lorisidae > Nycticebus > Nycticebus coucang. Next base: position 134,333,545 of record NC_069782.1, on the reverse strand, counting down.
CATCAGAAGGTGACACCTCTATAATGCAAACTGTGAATTGTATGTTTATGAGGTTGTAGCTCATCCTGACAGCAAGGGAGAGCCAGCAGAGATTTGGTAACTTCATTTGGAAGAAACTATTTTATATGGCAAATATAAATGAGGTCTTTGACTTAAAAGACCTTCTTCCTATAAAGAAAAAATCCCATGTGCTGAATTTCCAGAGATAGGTAAGTGCAGGCAGCCCCATGGGTATTAGTTACAGAGACAAGAAGCTTCCTGATGTGTCAACCAGACACCAAGTGTCCTAGACAGGGCAAACTTGGGTTCTGGCTTAGTCACTTGGGTTAAATGAAGCCATAAGGCATTGGAGCTCTAAGGCTTTGAAATTCAAATATTAAGTAGCTAATGAGTCTGCAAAATTCAGGGAAAGGTAGGAAAGAGGAACAAATGCATTTCTGTGGTAATCAGTACCCTCCTGATATAAAACATAAAAATCACCTATAAATTCAGTCAGGAAAAATAAGCCCATGCATTAAGTCGATCCTTAATCATCAATAATTGCATTTCTTCATTCAGAATGCAATTCCTGCTAAGCAGGAATTCAAGCAGGAAGCAGTCCACATGTGTAGACCCAACAAAAGAGTAAACAAAGTTTAAAGGACAAAAAACAAATTCTAACAGAGAAAAATCAACCCTTTTGAAACCAACGAAACTTAAGGAGGACTGTGGCACTTTAAAAAAACAGCATTTATGAGCAACCTTCTGTGTGCTAGAACTTCTCACATTTACCATCTCCATATTCTGTTCCTTACAGTAGTAATAATAATGAAATCCACAAAGGCTGTGACTGCCATAGTTCTTTCTTTCTTTTTTTTTTTTTTTTTTTCCAGACTGGACTATGCCATCTTAAAGTCCATGCTTTAACCATACGCTGTGCTGCCAGGGAAGCTAGCAGATTGGTTCGCCAACCAGACTTTGTGGTTAATTGATCTTTCTTATCCTTGAATCTGCAGAGAAGACTTTTTGTCTTACACTAGTTGGAGGAGGAAAACCACCTTCCTGCTCTTTGATCACCTCTTGGAATTCTGTGACTCAGTTAAATAGACCTGCCCCTTTGAGGCAAGGCCTTTCTATCACTGCCCCCACTGCCACTTGTGTGGTGGACCCCTACCAACACCAGCCACATGCACCCTCACATACAACCATTTCACGCAGAGCCCAGCATGAAGCAGATGGCTCCTTCAAAAAAAAAAAAATCCCCTCCATTACAACAGCAAATAACCTTGATAATTACCCAAAGTGGCAGAAAAAAAAATGTTACTAGCATAAGAAAACAAGCAAAACTTAATCTTTAAGTAAGATGTAATGGTGTTTCTCACACTGCATCAAAGACATTGTTAAAAATGCTGTCATCTAAATGAGAGTGTTGCTCTCTTGATTCCAAGAGTCAAATCAGTTTAAACATGTCTTTCCCCCAAGGCAGTTTTCAAGATTAATAATATTGTATATGGTGGTGGGCGGTGCCTATGGCTCAAAGGAGTAGGGCGCCGGCTACATATGCCATATGCTGGAGGTGGCGGGTTCAAACCCAGCCCCGGCCAAAAACTGCAAAAAAAAAAAAAATATATATATATATATATTGCATATGGTATTTAATAAAACTGTGTTTTTTTTTTATTGTTGGGGATTCACTGAACTGTGTTTTTTTTTTAAGTATCAATTTTTTTATCAAATCATAGCTGTGCACATTAATGTAATCATGGGGCACCATACACTGGTTTTATAGACCGTAACTAATTTATGGCTTTCACATGAAAGCTATAACCCAGTTATAACCTGTTTTTTTTTTTTTTAAACTGCAGCTCAGAATAACACTTATTTTCTGAGTTGTGAACAGGCCAGCATTAATTCCCCACAGACACAATGCAGGAAAGGTAGGGCAACTCTGCCAGAGATGACAAAGATTGGCGTGGCAGGCAGGAATCATGCCATCTTCAGCCAGCATCTGCCTTCCAGCCAACATGCGAGAGCCCTCAGCAGACTTCATCTTCTATGGTAATAATTTATACAAGAGGAAGAACAAAAAAGTGATCACTGTTTAAAGAAATAGTTACAGCTATGAAAGTGACAGCAACTTTTTGTTGCTACTGCTATTACACTTCAGGCGTGGTGAAGTGATCTACAGTTCTTCAGTGCTATGCTTCTGCTTTACGAAAAGTCCCATAGTATTTTATGTTTATAAAATATATTTTATATAATATTTCTAATAAAACATAAATTTAAGTTCCAAAGCACAACATAACTAACACTTGTGATCCTACCACCCAAAGTTAAGAAATAGAACCTTATCCTTTCCATTAAAGCTGCCTCTGTCTTTTGCCTCAACCTAAAGGGTAAATATTCAGTGGAGTTATGTTTTATTGTTCCCATTGTACCGTTGCTTTTAAAAATAATTCTACTCCATAGGTCCTTATCTCTTATATTCAATATTTCCAGGTACTTCTCACTTCAGAAACTTATAAAAACAGCATGATGCTAAATAAAACATACTTTGATGTGATTTTTTTTCCATTTAAGATTCTCTCTCCAAGGTCTATCCATATTGCTCAAAAAGAAGTTTTAGTTTCATTAATTTTCATGGCTGAATTGATACAGTGGGAACTGTATCAATAAACAAAATTTATCCATTTGTTTCTGAAATTTATAAAAATTGCATCATACTATATACAATCTAGTTGGATGTGGTTTTATTTTTCCCATGCAGGATTTTTTTTCTAAGATCCATTCATGTCATTCAATGTAGATTTGCTTCATTAATTTTCATGGCTGAATAATATTCCACTGGCTAATATAACATAATTTACACCACCATTGGGCATTCTCCCATCAATGGGCATTTGAGTTACTTCCAGCTCTTTTGCTGTAACAAGAAATTATGTATAAACATTCATGTGCATGTTTCCAGGCAATCGTTTCTTCAGGGTTTACAACCAGAAGTAGGTTGTTCAATTATTAGGATTTGCAGTTATTTGATATCAAATATACTGCCAGCTTATTTTCCAAAGTGGTTGTTCAAATTTATACTGTTACCCAAGACATGTTAGGGTCCCCACTGAACCCTCCAACTCACCTATCGTGAAATTATAATGTTCTTAATTTTGCTGGTCTGGTAGGTATTAAATGGTACCTTGTTATAGTCTTAATTTGCATTGCATTGATTACTAATGAGATTGAGCGTTTTCTCATATTTATTTTCTGACTTAGTCAGTTCGGAATGCCATAGAAAAATACCATAAACTTGGTACTTTTTGTAAAACAAATTTATTTCTCACAGTTATGGTGGCTGAGAAATATTTGATCAAGATACCAACAGGTTTGGTGTCCAGACAAGACCCACTTCATGGTTCACAGATGGCACCTTGAAGCTGTGTTTTCACATAGTGTAAAGGGGAAGTCTGGCCTCTTCAGAAGAGCCCCTTATAAATACATTAATCACATTCATGACCTAATCACTTTCCATGTCCTAATACTGTCACATTGGAGGATAAGTTTCAACATAAAAATTTTGAGGGGACATAAACATTCAGAATGCAGAGCCTTTCTATTAATTTCAGCAATTATTTTTTAGCTTGCCTGCCTTTCACTTACAAATTTATATATTTTTACATAAAACAGACCCTTATCCTTTGATAGGGATATGTGTTGCAAGTATCTTCTCCAAGTTTGTGGCTTATCTTTTCACATACCTTTCTTGGTATCTTTTAATGAGCAAATATTCCTAATAGTTATGAACTTTAATGAACAGAGCTTATATTTATCTTCCATCTTAATGCAGAAACTCCTGTCACAAGGTATAACAGTTTCCAAAATATTCTTCTTACAGGTTATTAATTATCTTACACATTTAAGTGTTAAATCTATCTGAAATTTGATATTTCCATGTTAAGTTCAGATCTAAATTTATTTCTTTCCTATGCATAGCTAATTGCCCCAACATATTAATTAAATAGTCTCTATACTATCCTCACTTTCTAGCAATGCCAACTTCATTATATGAAGTTTTCAAATATGTTTTGCAGGAATCTGTTTGTGTGTATGCACACAAAGTGAGCAGGAGTACAGAATAAAACTGTAGCTTTTGATACCTGATTAAGTTGCCCAGCCAACCTCAACAACACACTTTATTCTTCTTCAGGTAAGTCTGGCTTATTCTTGGACTTTTGCTTGTATCATTCAATGGAAAGTAAGCTTAAGTTCCTATAAGGGCCTGTTGCATTTTGATTGAATTGTGTTACAACAGAAAAACCTGCAAAGAATTTACGTTGTCTTGCTACTGAGGATTCTAGTAAATATACATGGACTATCTCTGAACTCAAATAGTTTTTATGACTTTTAATAAAAGTTGTAAAATTTTCTCCACAAGCGTCTTATACTTTTGTTTCATGTGTTCTTTTTGGAATTTGGAAAAAGCTACACTGTGCACATTTTAATTGTGTTTTCTAACTCATTATTTGTGGGAAATAAAAATCTATTTGATGTCACTTAAAATAGATTAGAATTATTAAGTTTAATAACTTGACTATAGTTTGAGTCCTTTACGTAAAGAATCATATTATCTACAGATAATGACTTCTCTGTTATTTACTTCTTGTGATGAGGCAATGTTGATCTGAAGCTACGATCTTACTTTTGATTTTAAAAGAAATACTCCTAATATTGTATTATTAATGTGTTATATTTTTTAGGGGATCATCTTTATTAAGTTAAAAAGCACTCACCTCCTGGTTTACTAACTTTTTTGTTTATGCTTTTGTTTTGCATTCTTATTTTATTTTGCAAATCATTCAAGGTAATAACAATAATTTTCATGAGTCAGTTAAGACAGCAATGCAGCTTTTCTCCTAACACCTTTCATATAGTGAATCTCATTTTTAGATTTTTCTAACATTAACATCTTACATTCTAGAAATAAAGCAATCTCAATCATAATATACTCCTTTTTGCATACACAGGTAGATTCAGTTTCTCTTATCCAGTCCTTAAATTATTAAGTAGATGCTTCACCATCTCTTTACAGCTTTTTATTTAGTAACGGTGTGATCATGAAAAAAAGGCAGGACTTTAACTCAGGCCCGAATGACTTGAAAACCCAAGACTTTGTGTGTGTATGTGTACGTGTGTGTACATAAGTTTTTCTTTCTTTCTTTTTTTTTTGGTCTTTTTTAAAATTCAGAATATTTCAGGGTCATAAATGTTTTAGTCACATGATTTGTATGATGCCCCATGATCAATCGCATTAATGTACACAGCTATAATTTAATATTAATAAAAATTTTTTTCTTTATTAAATCATAACTGTGCACATTAATGCATTCATGGGGTACAATGTGATTTGATATACAATGTGGCTCACCAAATGCGCACAATGCAATGATACATTTCAAAACTATTAAGAATAGAGTGTAAATGTCTTACCACATGATTGTTTTTATACAATTTGAGTCAAAGTTATCAGTGTGACCCTAACCCAAACAGTGTGCCCTGTACCTATTAGGCATGAATTTACCCTTCCTTCTTGTCCCCTCCCACTTGCTTTTCGTTGAGTTTTATCACTAAATGTGCACAAGGGTCTTGATTGATTACCTCCAATTCAATAGAAAGTACATGTGGTGTTTGTTTTGCCAATTTGTAAAACTTCAGTTAGAACAGAGGTTCCCAATCTGTGGGTCGCAACCCCTTTGTAGCAATGAAAATACAACCTGCATTTCAGATATTTACATTATGATTCATAACAGTAGCAAAATTACAGTTATGAAGGAGCAACGAAAATAATTTTATGGTTGGGGGTCACCACAACATGAGGAATTGTATTAAAGGGTTGCAGCATTAGGAGGTATTAAGAAGGTTGAGAAGAGAACCACTGACTTAGAAGAATAGTGTCCAGTTCCACCCAGGTAGTTACTAAAGGTATTAGTTCATCGTTTTCTTTTCATGGACAAGTAGTGGCTCCATGCCACATTTCACGAGCCCACTCACGTACTGATGGGCACTTGAGTTGGTTCTGTATCTTTGTGATTGTGAATTCTCTGCTGTGATAAACATTCAAGTGCACATGTCTTTTTGATAAAATGACTCTTTTGTTCCCTTTCAGTAAATACACAACAGTGGAATTGCTGAATCGAATGGTAGGTCTACCCTGTTTCCCTGAAAATAAGACATCCTCCAAAAATAAGACCTACTCACAGGAAAGATAAGACGTCCCCTGAAAATAAGACCTAGCACATCTTTGGGAGCACACCTTAATATAAGACACTGTCTTATTTTCAGGGAAATAGGGTACTTCTAATTCTTTGAGGTATCTCCATAAAACCGTCCATAGAAGTTATGCTAGTTTGCAGTCCCACTATCAGTGTATAAGTGTTCCTTTCTCTCTGCATCCATGCCAGCATCTGTCATTTTAGGGGTTTTTTGATAAAAGCCATTTTCACAGGACTTAGGTGATACCTCCCTGGGGTTCTGATGTGCACATGACCCTGATGATTAGAGAAGTAGAGTAATTTTCCATGTTTATTGGCCACTAGTCTATCTTCTTTTGAAAAACTTCTGTTCATGTCTTTTGCCCACTTTTTTATGGGGTCGACTTCTTTTTGATTTGCTTGAGTTATGTATAGATTCTGGTTACCAGCCCTTTATCAGATGTATAGTACGCAATATTACTTTCATCTTGTAGGCTGTCTATTTACCCTATTGATTGTTTCCTTGGCTGTGCAGAAGCCTTTTAATTTAATAAGGTCCCAATCATTAATTTTTGTTGTTGTGATTGCCTTTAGGGTCTTCTTCATAAATTTTTTGCCTAGGCTGATGTCTATAGAGTTTTTCCATCATTTTCTTCTAGAATTATTATAGCTACATGCCTTAGGTTTAAGTCTGTTATTTATTGTGAATTAATTTTTGTGAGTGGTGAGAGGTGCACTTCCTGTTTCAATCTTCTACATGTGACTGTTCAATTTTCCCAGCACCATTAGTGAACAGGGATTCTTTTCCCTGGTGTATGTTATTGTCTGCCTTGTCAATGATTGGTTGGCAATTTGAGGATGTTTTTGTATCTGGTAAAACCCAAGATTTTAATTATATGTCATGTTTTTCTGGATGCTCTGAAGTTAACAACTCATAAGAATGATTCAACATATAACATTTTCACAGTGTTCACTAAGCATTTAACCTAATTCGTTGTTCTTGAGAAGATAAGACACAACAGGTTAATTTAATTATACTTGCCTAGTGGACCTTGGAAGTCAGCTTTGCAGAGGTGTGTGTGTGTCTGCGTGTGCACATACATATGAGTGGAATGAGGAAAGAAAGGATGGAACTTCTGGCATTAAAATGATTAAAGCCCAGGGTGTGGAGTATGAATAAAGACTAAAATGTCTGATATGAATTACAGGATTGTTGTCAGATCTCTTAGCACAATAACTAAAAAAATGCCAGGAAGGCTATGTTAACCAGTGTGATGAAAATTTGTCAAACTGTTTATAAAACCAGCGTATGGTGTATGGTGCCCCATGATCACATTAATGTACACAGCTATTAATTTATTTATTTAATAAATAAATAAATAAAAAGTCTGGTAGGTATGTTAGAGAAAATGACTAGAAAATTATCAGATTACTGTCTTAATGGGAAGAGGCCTTGTTACATCTAGGTCTATAATAATTTGCTATCATATCTGTTTGCACAACCCCACCTCTACATAATTTCACAGTTCCTGGTCAGAACCCTCATCATCGTTGATCATTCAATACTTAACTTTAGGGCAAGAGAACATTTTCCAGAAGAAAAAAAATTAGCAAGACCTCACCACATCATCTAATATTAAAAAAAAAATCCATCAGATTTCCTCCTCAGCATGACCTTCCTTCATTTGAATGTGTATTTCTTTCTCAGCCTGCTCCAGTTTCTTCACATCCTTTTCCAAGTTCAGTCAGCAGAACCAACCATCACATAAAACACAAATGAACCAGGGAGAACTCCTAGTGCTAAGGAGATATGAGCCTTGGGAAATTCCAGAATGGGAGTCAGGAGGCATCACCTTCCCTGTGCTGTTAAAAGTCTGTCTACATTCAATAGCCCAAGCTCTGCATGTCAGTCCCCTGGGAACCCAGAGAACTGGCTGAAGACTCTGCTCCAGAACTCTGGTCCTCTCAAATGTCACCATCTTGGTGAGACCTTCCCTGAATACCCAACCAAGGCCACCCTCTTACCCTCGTTTTCCTATTCCCCTTTCTTGTTTTATTTTCCTTATAGCATTTATGACCAACTAACAATATTTGTTATTATAAAACTAACTATAACAATAAATGTTACAGCACTTCTTTTTTTTTCTAGTTGACAGACATGGCACACTTCCCAACGAGTGAGATTTCTCTTTTGATTTCTTGATATCCCCAAAGTTAGAGCAGTGCTGGGGACATGATAAGTGTTCAATAAACACAGATGGGAAGAGGAGTGGAAGTTGGAGAGGTGCAGAGAGGGAGAGGAGGCCAGCCTCAGTCTCTCACTGTGCAACCTCGACTGGAAGGAACTGAGGATCACCACTGTTAGTCATTAGCACAGTCCCCTGTACCGCTAAGATGTGGTGACAAATTACCTCACCTCAAATATGCTTAGGGAGTTTCTCAGGAACTAGAACCAGCAGCAGAAGCCATGTAATCAAGATAAAGACTGTGTTCACCTTAAAACCCCATAACCTACTCAGAAATGAAAAGGAAGAAACCGCTGACATACACAACCACATGGAAAAATCTGAGAAGCATTGTGTTTAGTGAGAGAATTCAGACACACAAAAGTTGTATGTCTTATACGATTCTATTTACATAAAAAGTAAAATTAATCTATAGTAACAAAAAGCAGTTTAGTGATTTTCTGGGGTAAGTGGTGGAAGAAGAGATGATTTCAAAGGGCCAAGCGAGGGGAGAGACAAGATGGCGGACTGAAGCCAGCTTTCCACAGAGGCTCCCATCCAGAAGGAGAGTTAAGGGACAAAAATTTAGTAAGTATCCTGGTGGATTTGAGCTGCACAAAGAGAGAAGGTTGAAGAATGCACACCAACACCGCTGAGGCAAGCTATGATCACAAGGATGCAAACAAAAACAAAACGGCTCACTTCTGGATATTCTGAAGCCACACCCTCTGTCTCCCTGGGCAACCAGAGGAGGCCACCAGTGGGCAAAGGATTTGCCTGACGCTGCTCACAAACCCAGGAAGCTTCCAGGGCAGAGCCAACTCAGAGAGGTAATCGGACACAAACCTCCAGCAGCAAAGTCTTTTGAACTCAGAACAGCCCGTCTTCTGCAGGTGATTTTAGCAGAAACAGAGACAGAATCCCGCAAAGTTGTCTGTTCTGTTCTGTTAGCAACATCAATCAGGGACAGGGCTAAGCCTGAGTGAACACCTCCCCACCACCACCTGAATCAAGCACTCAAAGATGTCAGGTCCCACCTCCTCATGCTAGATAGCAGCAGACTGCAGGGGCCTGGCAGATTTCCTTGTAATTCAGGTAGGTGCAAACCCCTGGAGTATCTGTTCACTACAGGCAACTGGGCTAGCCATCTGCAGAGATACCAGTGACTGGGTCCGATGGAGGGGCAAAGTGGGGAAGGAGACATCAACCTTCCCAGACTGATCTATTTGCTAGGTGGCTCCTCCTGACTCCACGCAGCGCTGCAGTAAGCCATATCAAAGTAGTCACCAGACCCCTGTGATCCAGTTCCCAGAGACTTCTTGAACTTTCCCACCTGAGACAGGTGCCAATTGAGACAATCGATTTGGACCTTTTGAACTGAACTAATAGACTGAGGACTTTTCAGGCGGTGCCCTGGGTATGCAGTTGTAGGAAGGTTTGATTTTCCTTTCCCAAATGGTGCCAGAGGTAGGCGGGCGGGGTGACTAAATTGCTATTTTTTCCACACAGCTGAGACTTCAAGCCAGAGTAAATGTTACAATAGGATCGAACAGAAACCAGCTGAAAACAAGACAGAACCACTTCATCCCACCACACAAGACAGGGCCCCAGTTTCTCAGGCCACAACACTGTACCACAGACCCTCAATAAAGCCGCAGGGGAAAAATCAAAGGGAGTAAAATAACCATGGGGTGGAATCAGTGGAAAAACTCTGGTAACATGAATAACCAGAATAGATCAACCCCCCCAAGAAAAAATATGGCAGATGTAATTGAAGACCCCATTCATAAACAACTGGCTGAGATGTCAGAAATCAAATTCAGAATTTGGATTGCAGACAAGATTAATAAAATGGAATTAGGAATTTGAGGAGAAATTCAAAAGTTGTCTCAAGAATTAAAGACAAAATAACCAAAGACTTAGACACACTGAAGTAAGAATTTGCAGCCCTTAAAGATATGAAAAATACAGTAGAATCCCTCAGCAACAGAATGGATCAAGCAGAAGAGAGGATTTCTGACATTGAAGATAGGAAATGAAAGCTCCCAATCTTCGAATGCTCCCAATCTCTCAAAGAGGAAGAGAAATGGAGAGCAAAAACGGATTATTCACTCAGAGAACTCTGGGATAATTCAAAGAAAAGCAATATACGAATAATTGGGATTTTTGAGAATGATGAAGTGGCCTCAATGGGCACAGAGGCCCTTCTGCATGAAATTATGAAAGAAAATTTTTCAGACATGCCTAGAGAATCTGAAATTCAGATAGCAGACAGCTTCAGAACCCCAGCACAATTCAACCCCAATAAGTCATCCCCCAGGCATATCATAATTAGCTTCACTAAAGTCAATATGAAAGAGAAGATTCTCAAAGCAGCCCGGCGAAAGAAAACCATTACGTACAAAGGAAAGAATATTAGAATAACTGCAGATCTCTCTGCTGAAACTTTTCAAGCCAGAAGAGGGTGGTCATCGACTTTTAACCTCCTAAAGCAAAATAACTTTCAACCCAGGATCTTGTATCCAGCTAAATTGAGTTTCATTTATGATGGAGAAATTAAATACTTCAATGACATTCATATGTTGAAAAAATTTGCCATAAGTAAACCAGCTCTTCAGGATAGTCTCAGACCTATCCTCCACAATGACCAACCAAATCCTATACCACAAAAGTAAACTCACTCAGAAACTTCGGATCAAACTCCAACTTCCACACTGGTGAAAGGATTATAAATGTCCACTGGACCTTTGAAAAACTCAATACCCAAAATTCCACCAGACTTATCAATACTCTCCATTAATGTGAATGGCTTAAACTGTCCTCTAAAGAGGCATAGGTTAGCTGACTGGATACAAAAACTCAAGCCAGATATTTGTTGCATACAAGAGTCACATCTTAACTTAAAAGACAAATACAGACTCAGGGTGAAAGGATGGTCATCCATATTTCAGGCAAATGGTAATCAGAAAAAAGCAGGTGTTGCAATTTTATTTGCAGATACAGTAGGCTTTAAACCAACAAAAGTAAGAAAGGACAAGAATGGTCACTTCATATTTGTTAAGGGTAATACTCAATATGATGAGATCTCAATTATTAATATCTATGCACCCAACCAGAATGCACCTCAATTTATAAGAGAAACTCTAACAGACATGAGTAACTTGATTTCCCCCAGTTCCATAATCGTCAGAGATTTCAACACTCCTTTGGCAGTGTTGGATCGATCCTCCAGCAAGAAGCTGAGCAAAGAAATCTTAGATTTAAACCTAACCATCCAATATTTAGATTTAGCAGACATCTACAGAACATTTCATCCCAACAAAACTGAATAAACATACTTCTCATCAACCCACGGAACTTACTCCAAAATTGACCACATTTTAGGTCACAAGTCTAACCTCAGTAAATTTAAAGGAATAGAAATTATTCCTTGCATCTTCTCAGACCATCATGGAATAAAACTTGAGCTGAGTAACAACAGGAATCTGCATACTCATACAAAAACATGGAAGTTAAATAACTTTATGCTGAATGATAGCTGGGTCAGAGATGAGATTAAGAAAGAAATCGCCAATTTTTTGGAACAAAACGACAGTGAAGACACAAACTATCAGAACCTCTGGGACACTGCAAAGGCAGTTCTAAGAGGGAAATTTATAGCACTGCAAGCCTTCCTTAAGAGAACGGAAAGAGAGGAAGTTAACAACTTAATGGGACATCTCACGCAACTGGAAAAGGAAGAACATTCCAACCCCAAACCCAGTAGAAGAAAAGAAATAACCAAAATTAGAGCAGAATTAAATGAAATTGAAAACAAAAGAATAATACAACAGATCAATAAATCAAAAAGCTGGTTTTTTGAAAAGGTCAATAAAATAGATAAACCTCTGGCCAACCTAATCAGAAAAAAAAGAGTAAAATCTCTAATATCATCAATCAGAAACAACAAAGACGAAATAACAACAGACTCGTCAGAAATCAAAAAAATCCTTAATGAATATTACAAGAAACTTTATTCTCAGAAATATGAAAATCCATAGGAAATTGACCGATACTTGGAAGCACATCACCTTCCAAGACTTAGCCAGAATCAAGTGGAAATACTGAACAGGCCCATATCAAGTTCAGAAATAGCATCAACTATACAAAACCTCCCTAAAAAGAAAAGCCCGGGACCAGATGGTTTCACATCAGAATTCTACCAAACCTTTAAAGAGGAATTAGTACCTGTATTACTCAACCTGTTCCAAAAGGTAGAAAAAGAAGGAAGACTACCCAACACGTTCTATGAAGCAAACATCACCCTGATCCCCAAACCAGGAAAAGACCCAACAAGAAAAGAAAATTATAGACCAATATCACTAATGAATATAGATGCAAAAATATTCAACAAGATCCTAACAAACAGAATCCAGCAACACATCAAACAAATTATACATCATGACCAACTCGGTTTTATCCCAGGGTATCAAGGCTGGTTCAATATACGTAAATCTATAAATGTAATTCAGCACATAAACAAATTAAAAAAGAAAGACCATATGATTCTCTCAATCGATGCACAAAAAGCTTTTGATAATATCCAGCATCCCTTCATGATCAGAACACTCAAGAAAATTGGTCTAGAAGGGACTTTTCTTAAAAAGAAAGAAAGAAAGAAAGAGAGAGAGAGAGAAAAGGAGAGAAAGGAGAGAAAAGAAAGAAGGAAAAAAACACTGTTTTTTTTGCTGTAGAGGCCATCTACAGCAAACCCACAGCCAATATCATATTGAATGGAGTTAAATTGGAATCATTTCCACTCAGATCAGGAACCACACAAGGCTGCCCATTGTCTCCATTGCTTTTTAACATTGTAATGGAAGTTTTAGCCACCGCAATTAGGGAAGAAAAGGCGATCAAGGGTATCCATATAGGGTCAGAAGAGATCAAACTTTCGCTCTTCGCAGATGATATGATTGTGTATCTGGAAAACACTAGGGACTCTACTACAAAACTCCTAGAAGTGATCAAGGAATACAGCAGCATCTCAGGTTACAAAATCAACATCCATAAATCGGTAGCCTTTATATACACCAACGATAGTCAAGTTGAAAAAGCAGTTAAGGACTCTATCCCATTCACAGTAGTGCCAAAGAAGATGAAATATTTGGGAATTTACCTAACAAAAGACATGAAAGATCTCTATAAAGGATGAAACTCTAAGAAAAGAAATAGCTGAAAATGTTAACAAATGGAAAAACATACCATGCTCATGGCTGGGAAGAATCAACATTGTTAAAATACTACCCAAAGCAATATATAATTTCAACGCAATCCCTATTAAAGCTCCACTGTCATACTTTAAAGATCTTGAAAAAATAATACTTCGTTTTATATGGAATCAGAAAAAACCTCGACTAGCCAAGACATTACTCAGAAATAAAAACAAAGCAGGAGGAATCACACTATCAGACCTCAGACTTTATTACAAATCGATAGTGATCAAAACAGCATGGTACTGGCACAAAAACAGAGAAGTAGATATCTGGAACAGAATAGAGAATCAAGAGATGAATCCAGCTACTTACCGTTATTTGATCTTTGACAAGCCAATTAAAAACATTCAGTGGGGGAAAGATTCCCTATTTAACAAATGGTGCTGGGTAAACTGGCTGGCAACCTGCAGAAGACTGGGATTGGACCCACACCTTTCACCATTAACTAAGATAGACTCTCATTGGATTAAAGATTTAAACTTAAGAAATGAAACTATAAAAATACTAGAGGAGAGTGCAGGGAAAACCCTTGAAGAAATTGGGATGGGCAAGTATTTTATGAGGAGGACCCCCCGGGCAATTGAAGCAGCTTCAAAAATACACTATTGGGACTTGATCAAACTAAAAAGCTTCTGCACAGCCAAGAACACAGTAAGTAAAGCAAGCAAACAGCCCTCAGAATGGGAGAAGATATTTGCAGTTATATCTCTGACAAAGGTTTAATAACCAGAATCCACAGAGAACTCAAACGCATCAGCAAGAAAAAAACAAGGGATCCCATCGCAGGCTGGGCAAGGGATTTGAAGAGAAACTTCTCTGAAGAAGACAGGCGCGTGGCCTTCAGACATATGAAAAAATGCTCATCATCTTTAATCATCATAGAAATGCAAATCAAAACTACTTTGAGATATCATCTAACTCCAGTGAGAGTAGCCTATATCACAAAATCTCAAGACCAGAGATGTTGGCGTGGATGTGGAGAAAAGGGAACACTTCTGCACTGCTGGTGGGAATGTAAATTAATACATTCCTTTTGGAAAGATATATGGAGAACACTCAGAGATCTAAAAATAGACCTGCCATTCAATCCTGTAATTCCTCTGCTGGGCATATACCCAGAAGACCAAAAATCACAACATAACAAAGATATTTGTACCAGAATGTTTATTGCAGCCCAATTGATAATTGCTAAGTCATTGAAAAAGCCCAAGTGCCCATCGATCCACGAATGGATTAATAAATTGTGGTATATGTACACCATGGAATATTATGCAGCCTTAAAGAAAGATGGAGACTTTACCTTTTTCATGTTTACATGGATGGAGCTGGAACATATTCTTCTTAGTAAAGTATCTCAAGAATGGAAGAAAAAGTACCCAATGTACTCAGCCCTACTATGAAACTAATTTGGGGCTTTCACATGAAAGCAATAACCCAGTTACAACCTAACAATAGGGGGAAGTGGGAAAGGGAGGGGAGGGAGGGGGGTGGAGGGTAGAGGGAGGGGGATTGGTGGGATTATACCTGTGGTGCATCTTACAGGGGTATTTGCGAAACTTGGTAAATGTAGAATGTAAATGTCTTGGCACAGTAACTGAGATAATGCCAGGAAGGCTATGTTAACCATCGTGATGAAAATGTGTCAAACGGTCTATGAATCGAGTGTATGATGCCCCATGATCATATCAATGTACACAGCTACAATTTAATAAAAAAATAAATAAATAAATAAATAAACAAAACAAACAAACAAACAAACAAAAAAAAAACAAAGGTCCAAGCGGCATCTCTGGCAAAGCAGTTAGAAATGTTCACTATCTCGGTGTTGGTTTCACAGGCACTTACAACTGTCAAAACTCATTGAACCGTGCTCTTTAAATGAATAGTTTATTATGCATAAATTATTTTTCAGTAAGGTATCAGGAATAAAATCCCATAATGGGCACAGGGAGGGGAAGATGGACTCTTTAACCTGCTTTTCCATCCAGAGAATGATGGTGGCCAGGCTTTGCATACAAAGTCATCAGCCCAGACATCCAGCTTCAAAATGCAATGTCAACCCCAAAGTCTGACGGTCTTCTCTGCATTTCACCTTCCTCTAGTCACCACTCCTCCTCCTGAGACTAAGACATCCTCTACTAGTATCCCATTCATGCACCAGCTCCAGTCATTCTCACCTCATCAAATAGCATCACCTCAGATACTGTTTGTGACACTTGTCACCTAGGAGGTTTAGCCAACATTTCATGAGGGCTAAGGCAGCCCTAACCCCCAACCCTCCAGTGCCTGTCTGAACAATCTCACTTTGACCCCAGTTTGCTCTTCCTTTCTCTTAAAAGTATTTAAGTATCAGAAAAGTACCACATAAAAACAACAACAAAGAAACTATACTTCCCAAGGAAAGATTTTTCATTTAAATTCACTTTATTATGTGATGTATTCCTTTAATTAAAATGTGTGTCTGGGCGCTTTGGTCGCTATTACAGTGCAATCCCTCATGTTTATTGAATGCAAGAGTAGCCAGGGCAATGCTGTGGAAACTCATATTAGCTAGAATGCGGCTTAAAGCTATAGTTCCTTGAGCTTCTGAGCTTCCATGGGGAACATAATCTTCACAGAGATTTTAGTTAATGGCAAAGCGTGATAAAAAGGCTTCTGTCAGTTTGAGTAGATCTGGTCTGCAAAACCAATTTTTACTTCCCCAATACCTGATTTGGTTCTGTCTTTTTATCTAACTCAGATTCCATCCTTCACCTCTAGCAGAAACATAGAAACAGAAAGAGGAAATCTATGCACTGGAAGTTTCCAATGCCTTCAACAAAAGCTGGCATAGGGAAGTAGAATTATTATATATGTCACCTTACAGGTTCCAAAGCAATTTTATGTGTGTTCATGGACTTCTCTTATGGTCTTATGTAGTAAGTATAATTAGTGACTTGGAAACTGAGAGAAACAGGCTAAATGAGGTAGCTAAGTTGCGTGGAAAGAGCAGAGGTGCACCTGAGCTGCCCTTGAGCCACAGCTCCCAGTCCGAGTCCTGCGTTCGCTCCCTCAACCCCAGAGCTGGGAGGCAGGTTAGTGTTCTGATTGTGCCACAGATTACAACTGACTTTGGGACAAATCTTGGAACCTCTTTAGGGTCTAGTCTCTGGGTAGAGGAATTCCTAGTAGAGGAATTATAGGATTGAATGGCAGATCTATTTTTAGATTTTTAAGTGTTCTCCAAACATCTTTCCAAAGGGAATGTATTAATTTGCATTCCCACCAGCAGTGTAGAAGTGTTCCCTTTTCTCCACATCCATGCCAACATCTCTGGTCTTGGGACTTTGTGATTAAGACATGAAACCATAAAAATACTAGAATAGAGTGCAGGGAAAACCCTTGAAAAACAGATATTTTGACAACCCTTTGATTACTAAATTCTAACAGCCTCTAAATGCTTCTTCTAACAACTGAGAAATGAGAAACCAAAGGGAAAGGGAGTTATTCCCCGTGGTCATCTGGAAGGGTGGTTATTTGCCTCCTTGCCATTGTCCTGTTATACTGCAAAGAAAACCTAGTGTCCCCTTCAATTATCATACCTGTTCTCCCCTCAAAACTACTGGGGAACAAAATTCCATCATACAAAATGGAAGACTTAAAACATAATCATTAATCAATAACTTTAATAACATTAAATATTTTAATTTCGCTACAATCTCCACCAGGCCATCCCAATACATGTTCATGCAATTTCACTATGGTTTTTCACAAGGAAAATCCTTTTGTTCGTCTTTCTCTTCAGCTAAAATTGTACCTCCTGGATACCTATTGTTTCCAACTATATTATAAGCACTGAAGCCATGCCCCAACCTTCACCACTTAACTGCTAGGATACAGTAACACTGAAAGTGTATTGTTAATAACATTAAAAGTATGTGCCTCTGCTTCTTGAATTCTGCCTTCCATAACTTAAGTTCTGCTCTTTGTCCACTAGAATAAAAGGGGTGAAGGAGAAAAAGAAAACATGCAGTACAAACTCAATTCAAACCTGTCTTCTCAAAACTACCCTTCATTGTTCTTTCAGAAACACACAGTAAAATGAACAACCTCCTCTAATATTTTCCCTATAAAGTGCCTTCCCAAGGACCTCTTTTCATGAGTCAGTACAACAAAAACTGTAGCCCAGGCACCAAATGAGCTTAAAGCTGCATCAGAATGACAGGTGCATCCAAAATGGCACTACAGCCTGCAAGAGGGACTTTATCTAACAAATGCAATCACTGTAACCGAATTCTTTGTACTCTCAGTGAATCCCATACAAGAAAAGAAAGAGAGAAGAAAGAGAGAGAGAGAAAGAGAGAAAGGAAAGAAAGAAAGAAAGAGAAAAAGAGAAAGGAAATAAAGAGAGAGAGAGAGAGAAAGAGAAAGAAAGAAAGAAAAAGAAAAATCATGCAACAAAAATTATGGTTTACCACTGATTTCTCTCTTATTTCTTCCATTCCCCTCCAGCTACATATTTTTCCCCACCTTTCAGAACAACCTTAAGTTCCAGTTCAGAGGGATTTCTTCTTGGGAAGGAGATCCCTGTATTTCTGGATTTGCAGATGATGCTCTAATTACAAATTTCTGTCTTACCTTCTGAGCTCTTGGAAGGCAAGGACAGGACGTGGGTTCTCATCATCTTATGCACAGCACAAAGCACCATGCCTGGCACCCAGGAAGCACTCCCACGAATACACAGCCAATAACTAATCATCTCAACAACCATTCATGTCATGAACTGCTACAATGACCTGATTTTTTTGTTTTGGTTTAGAAAACATGTCCTGTAATCACAACTCTGATAGGCAGGTGGATTGAGTCCAGTCTTTGCTCCTTCCCCCTTCCCTCACCCTACACACTCACCTTGTAAAAGTTACTTGCGCTTTCCAGGCTTCTATTTTCTCATCTGTTTCTTTTGTTCCTTCTTTGGGGAATGGGGAGAGGTGAGTATATCATGGCACCTCTCCTGTAGTGTTACAAGGATTAGATGAGACTCTGAACGTAAAAGCCTGGTGCACTGCCTGGAATATAGTTATTAATATTACTGCCACTGACTGATATTGTTAGTTACTGTTCTTGTTGTATGTGTTTTCACCTCAACTAGACTACAAGTATCCTTGATAATAGAAATTACATGACACATTTTTCTGTATTTCTCCTAACACCCAACACAAGGCTGCACAAGAAGTAGAATCCTATTAAATATTCCTTGACCAACTGGCTAAGATGCCCAAGCACTGGATAGGACTTCAGGATGCAAGGAAGCCAGTAATGCTAGGCTGGAGGAACTTCCTTTCCTTCCTCAGGGAAGGATGAGTGTTAGTGGAGCATCTTGTGCTGGGACTTTCGCACACGTGATTATTCCAGTTTGTCAACAGGTTAAGTCTGGGTTACTTGTCCTACGCATCCTGGGACAAAGGAGACCAATTCCCTGTCTTTCAAGAGCTTGAATTCTTATGTGAGTGACGTATGTGCCACAGACAAGAGTTAACATGCTGGATGACAGAAAATTATTATAAAGAAAACACAGTAGAATAAGGACTGCCGGTAGTAGTTGGGGAAAAATTGAATTTTACACAGGGTGGTTGGAGAAGGCCTTTCTCAAAAGATGGGATTTCAGCAGAACCTAAGGGCAGTGAAAGTTTGAGCATAACCTGCATCTAAATGTAATGCAAGAGGAGAGGATCAAGGAGGCCAGAGCGGCAGGGCACAGGGAGAGATGCAGGGATGAGGGCAGAGAAACAGCAAGGTCTGAGGACAGGGGAAAAGATCATGTAAGATCTTGTGAGCCAGGTTTTACTCTGAGTGAGGTAGAAGCTATTGGACATTTTTAAGCAAGGATTACATGATATGATTTACATCTTAATGGAACAATTCGGCTGCTTAATGGAGAGTCGATGGTGGGAGGACAGGGAAGAAGAAACTGTTACAATGATTCATGTAAGACATGGATGATGGCAGCACAGACCAGATATGAGCCATGGAGAAGGAAGTGAGGAGTGTTAGGATTCTGCGTGCATTTTAGAAATAGGATCAAGACAATCTGTTTAGGGATCCTAGAGTGTGGAATGAGGAGAAGACCCAAGACTCCAAAGTATTTGCCCTGAAAAATTAGAAGAATTAAACTGTGAGAGGGGTAAATTTATGAAGGGGAATGAATAGAAACCAGGTGTTTAATTTTAGAGTGGACTATCTGGCATATTTATAAGACAGCCACACTGAGATATCAAGTAGGCAGGTCAATGAACAAGCCCGGCATACAGGGGAGAGAGCAGGGTTAGTGATTGGAACAAATAAATGACGATTAAAACCATGAATCTGGATAAAATCATGAAGGCAGCAAGTGAGTCTGAGACCCAGACTCTGGAGCCACTGAGACCCAGTGGCACTTCAAAATCTAGAGAGGTCAGAAAGATGAAGCAGAATTGGGCAAGTCTCCTGGAAGGAGCAGCCAGAGAGGAAAGGATCCCACGGAGAATGTTCTAACTTCCACATATCTCTGCCCCTACTATGACTCCTACTGCTGCTGCTACTGCCCTGAACACTGTTCACTGGCCACTTTCCACTCCCCCTTCAAGTGGAAACTTCAAGAGTTGCCTTTGCAACTCTTCATTAGAGAGGACTTCTTTGGTCCCCATCATAAACTCTTTCCTACTTTTCAGATCACCTTGGTCTCAGTCTTCTTAACACTTTGGGTATGAAACTACACACGTATTTCTGAATGAATATAATTTTACATGATAATTTGTTTAATTCCATATTTGTTTATATATAATAAATATCACCCTCTAACTAGACTATATGCCTGGGCCTTATCTCATTCCATCCACCCACGGTGCATTTGTTCAATTAATGTAAGAATCACCACCACATCCTAGGCTAGGCATATTATATTCGTTATCCAATTTCGACTTAACAACAATATTGTGATGTCTGTATAATTAGTCCCACTTCACAGATGTAAACACTGATGGTGAGAAAGTTTCAGTATCTAATCAAAGGCTATCTAGTTAATAAACAACTATACCAGAATTGAAAAGAAAACCCAGATCTACCCGATTCAAAGCAGAAGCCCTTTCCACATTCACTATTTTCCTGAATAGTCAGAGTTCAGTCTATATTTGATGCTGAACTGTTTAGAAAAGAGCTGATTGCAAATGGTGAAAGGAAAGAAGGGCCCTGATAAGATGGAACCTCAGATTCTCAATGCCCTCCCCTGCCTCTCGCACCTTCTCTCCCCTTACTCCATTACCTCACACTCACACACAGCTGTCCACATCTGTCTGTGCTCAGTGGGCTTCATTTGTTCTCACTTCGCGGTGTTTTTAGCCCCTCTGCCCCATTCTATACCCCTCCCCCAGGAATATGGACTGCATCAGCCCACCTGGATGCTTCTGCCTTCCTGCTGCATTCAGTCAAAGGAGAGCTCCAAGAGGCAGCTGGCTGATGAGAAGAGAGGTTAGGGTTTCCCTTCCCCACTCCCTATCCTGCATGGGTCCCATCTTTCTAGCAGGGTCTCCAATCCCTATGACCACAGCCGTTGGGTGCCCCTCCTCCTCAACATGCCAGCTCTCTCCAGAAATTCAGTAACATGGTTTCCTGTGTGTGCCCATTCAAGGGCCAGGTTCAAATAGCTTCTCACTGCTGCTTGTCCCTGGGTGTCCTGCCATGCTGTGTCACATCCCTTACATCTGCACCTCCCTCTGTAAAGAGTCCCTTCAGTCTATTCCTATTGGAATTCCAGGCAGGGCCAATCTCCTCCTCCTGGGAAGGTGGGGGCGGGGGAGCCTGACTGGTGCACCTGGAAGCCCACCCCTTCTCTGCATTATCCTGCTCTGGCTCCACCCCTCCCGGCCTCCTGCTCTGTCCAGCTGTGCTTGCTCAGATTTTACAGCCATCCACAGTCCCATAAAAACCAATGGAACAAAAACCCAGAAAATCTTTATCACACCTGAGAAATTTCCCATAATTTCCCAACTGAAATTGTCCTGGATCTTTTGTGGTAAAACTGAAAAAAAAAGGAAAAAGAAAAAAAAGGGCAGAAAAAAGAGGCTTGACACCCAGGTGTAAACTCCTATCTTTCAGCTGACTGCATGAAAAATGAAGTGTCCACAAAGCGCTCAGCCCGTCTGAAGAGAGAGACAAAGCCCCATGTGCCTCTAATTCTCAGGGCTGCACTGTTTGTATAAATATCCTCCAAACCCCAGTTCCCATGTGCGGGAGAGGAAGCCCGTGGCATAAATCAGAGCCAGGTAAGAATGAAAAGTTAAGTAGACAGGTGGCCTCCTCAAGTTTGCTGCCTCAACACACCCATGCTAGGACACTGGGTGAGCACAATTAATGGAAAGTGGTTTGTACAGTTTATGTAAACATATTAAACACCTTGCTCCATACATTTATCTGACATTAAGTGATTAACCAGTTGCATAAGCTAATATTTATACATGAATTATTACTATGCAATGCAAATCAGGCCCCATTCATCATGGAATCGGGGAATCTGGCAAAGGAAACAGAATCCAGAGACTTTCTATTTCAATCCCCACAATACAAAAGGGAAACTGAGGCAGAGAGGGAAAATGGCATGTCCATGGTAAGGGAACAGCAAGGGCTAAGGACCCTGTCTCCCAATCCACCTCTCTTTCAGCCAAATTTTCCTATTTTCCACTAACAAGAGGAACAGAGTGTCCACCTCTCTCTAGGAATCTTCTAGATTCCTGAAGAAATAGAAATTAGAGTTCCTCTAACTTCCATTAATACCAGAATAATAATAACTAACATTTCTTGAGCTCTCACTCCATGCCAGGCAGATACTAAGATCTTAAAGGAGTCGATGATTTCATTCTCCCAACAGCACCATGAGATCAATGCCACTGTTAAAAATTACAACAAAGATTGAGAGCACTGACTCTGGATCCCAGGTGCCTGGGTTTATAGGTCATTGCCGCCACAAGAAAGCTGTGTGAGCTTTTTTGTTCCTGTCTCTACATCTATGAATTGTGGATAATATTTACATCATAGGGTGACTATAAATATTACGTTAGCTAATGCAAATAATGTCATTACAATGGTGCCTGGAACGCAGTGAGTGCCCCTAGAAGATGTTCCTTACTTTGTAGTTCCAATCGTGTTCCCTATTTTGCAGGCAATGGAAGGAATGCAGAGACACTAAAGAGTGCTCAAGTATACACAAACACACAGCTGATAAGGGACAGAGCTAGGTTCCAATCCAGGCAACACTGGCTCTCACAGGCACTGCCCAGCAGAACTTTCCGCAAGGCCATGCACCAGCTATGTTTGACTACTGAACACCTGAAATGTGGAGAGGGGCTCTGAGGAATGGAATTATTTTATTTATTTGTAATTCATTTTATTTACAGCCAAATGCCCCTGGCAATCACTGTACTGGACAGCTCACTTCTTGTCTACCATGTTCATTCTGCGATCCCAGTACCGCAGGGCAATGCGTGATGTGGGGTAGGCACTTTAAGTCACTTGTGAGGATATAAACCCTTATTCCTATCCTCCTGATGTTACTGCCTCCACATGTCTGCGCTCAATAAAGGGTTATTCTGCTAAAATGAACCTACAAATGTTTGTAGGAAGAATGAATAAATAAATGCATGAACCTGTCACCTCCAACCAGGTTGAGAAATTGTTTCATGTGAACTAGGGTGGATCTCCAGGTCTCCCCTCCATGATGTAGACACCCTTTCTCCATCCTGTAGCACTCTTTCATCTGCTCTTATGGAAAGACCAGTGAGCAAAAATCAGAGGCTGACCCATTGCCTGGGCCCCACCTGGGCACACATCCTAGTGTCAGGAACTGTATTTGGAATATACTGATTTTGATTCTGGCAGTCATGTTCTCTAGGTGTCCATAGGGAAATTTCAAGAACCACATAAAAAAGATCCTACTCTGGGATCTGATAAATTAAGGTGATTCACTGTGAAGTCAGACATGCCTGTGAATCTCAATTCTATCGTTTCTAGCTCTGGTAACTTGGACCACTTAAATGCTCTAAAACAAGGGTGTCTAATCTTTTTATTTTTCTTTCCCTTTTCATGATATCCAGCTCCACAGATAAGCAAAAAAGCCTTCACAAAATCAGCACGTGGCCCCAGCAGGAGTTCCTTCATCTCTAAAATGGAAACAATGGTGCCCTTTTCCCAAGGACTGAAATAGACACTGAGTCTGAAGAACTTAACAAATAAGTTGCACCTGTTCATGAAAGAATGATCCATTTTTCCCTCCAAGGTTAAAGTCAGGGCAACAACCTCCTCTAACAGACTTGTCACTAACTGACTCTCATGCATGATGCTTTCCCTAAGGGGGTTCGATACACACCTCCCAGAGAACAAGGGCATTCAAGGGGTGAGCGCAAATGTGGACCCACCCAATCCCATATTTTTGCATAAATTTTACAAATAGTTAGTGTTATTTCAAGGAAAACACTTTGATAATCACCATCACCATCAAAAACACTTAAGTGTATCTTTGCAAGTGGTGCTGGAGGAAGTCACACAATTCTTCCCTCCAGGCATGTCAAAGAGCCACTCAGACACAATCTGTTCTCTTCAAAAATTGCCAAATCCAGCGATTTTCTTTTCTTTTCTCTTTTTTTTTTTGAGACAGAGTCTTACTTTGTCACCCCAGTAGAGTGCTATGACAGCACAGCTCAAAGCAACCTCCAACTTAAGTGATTCTCTTGCCTCAGCTTCCCAAGTAGCTGGGACTACAGGTGCCCGCCACAATGTCCAGCTATTTTTTGTTGCAGTTGTCATTGTTATTTAGCTGGCCCAGGCTGGGTTCGAACCCTCTAGTCTTGGTGTATGTGGCTAGTGCTGTAACCACTATGCTATGGGCACCAAGCCAATCCCGTGTAATTTTCTCAGCCCTTGCCCTTCTATAGCATTTGATTCTTCCCCAAACTTTAAACAATTCTCCTTCGGTAAATCTCAAGGCATTGTTTACCCTGGTTTTCTTCCTGCTTCAGGGAAAAGTCTTCCTCTGTCTCCTCTGCTGGCTCCTGTATGACTCTGCTCTGTCACTTATTGGCTTTGTGATCTCTAAAAACTTACTTAGCCTTCCTAAACACTGGTGTCATAATCTGTAGGACCATGGTAATGATACCTATATTTTATAACCTTAGTTTTAAGGTCATATAGGAGAAATAAAAGAGCCACTATTCCAACTCAGTAGAACCTTATCTCCCTCAGTGGAATCCTACCCTGTTTCCCCAGAAATAAGACAGTGTCTTATTTTAAGGTGTGCTCCCAAAGATGTGCTAGGTCTTATTTTCAGGGGACGTCTTATCTTTCCTGTAAGTAGGTCTTATTTTCGGAGGATGTCTTATTTTTAGGAAAACAGGGTATCTACCAATAAACATTTTCTTATGATAAACTATAAATCAAAATCATAAATATGGGCAGTGCCTGTGGTTCAAAGGAGTAGGGTGCTGGCCCCATATGCTGGAGGTGGTGGGTTCAAGCCCATCCCCGGCCAAAAACTGCGGGAAAAAAAAAAAATCATAAATAATTTCTGAGCATGAAATCTGAAATCAAACTGAAATTATAAAACCAAAGGGGTACAGGAGCTGATTCAGTGATGATCCATGATGTTTTGAGGAACACATACAGGCTCTGGGAACTGAGGAGTGGTTATATTACTTAAGCAAGGAAAAGATAGTTGCCCTTATGCCTGCCACAGCAAATATTTGGAAATAGGCCCAATATCTAAAGTTTGAAGTGTTATCTGATATAGGATATGTTGCCTTGAAATATGTTGACCACTGTCAGGGTATGCCGCAACAAAGTGTCTCCTGCTCAGAGCCTTGGATTAGGGTTGAGGGTAGGATGAAAATAATCGCTCAAAAGAAAACAAAGCCCCAGATCAGCTGCAGCTATGGACACAGATAGAATCCACAAGACCCTTACAACAGAAGCAGAAATTGCTACTATGACAGATAAATATATCTAAAACTGTCCATGTCCATTGATACTCATAGGGCTCAAGCAGAATCAAGTGAAAAACACCTATGGAGAATGTTTTACAATCCAGGACACCTTATAATAAAGCACAGTATACAAGTCCATGTGAAGATCAGCTAATCCTTAAAATACACACATCCTCCACCACCACCACCCACACACATAAATGCATACACACACACATACACACACACACACACAAAACCAAAAGGTTTGGAACTAATGAATAAATAGAGGCTGGAATATTATAATTAGATAACAAAGTAAAACACTTAGCACATGCTTAGTACATAAGATATTCAATAGTTTCTATTCCCATTCTCTTTTCATTTAGACCCTAAATATTGGTTCTAAGATCCTGTCTTTGTCTCTTTGTTGGTTTTGAACATTTATTTTGTCTTTTGTTATATTTTATTCATTTATTCATTCATTTAGCAGAGGAGTACATAACCAGAGGTGAGCTCCAGGAAGATCATACTTTACTCTACCCTATTGAATTGTTTGTCATTGCAAATACAAAACAAAAACAAAACAGGAAAAAAAAAAAGGTTTAAGACAATAAGAGACAAAGATGACGAACCAGGTACCAAGCAAGAGGCAGACAGTCTCAAAGAAAGGAAATTCATCTGCTGACTACAAGAGGGTAGCCCTGTGGAAATCACTGGAATTAAAAAAAAAAAAATATTGGAGAAAGAGCTAGTGGGATAGAGCAGAGAAGCCACTTGGGAATCTGCAGACACACATGTAGACTCTAATAGATCAGATCATAACCTGGACACAGAGTTAAGGAGCAAGAAGCATTCTTCCCAAACTCCCTGTGTGGGCCTGGAAGGCTGACATTGGACCACAGAGGCATAAGCCCTTCTGCCTCCCACTTCCATGACAGGGCTATAGCTCAGGGTTTTCTGAAGTGATCCTGTGGGGCAGGAGATGCTCAGCCTGGAGAGAACAAGGGTAATAGGACAGGTATTCAAGCTACAGCATCCATGAGAAGAAGGGATTATGTATGGAGTGGGGGGACTTGTCTATAGGTGGCAGAGAGCAGAACACTACTTGAATAAGACAGTAAATAAAGACAAACTATTTCTAAAACACAGAAGATTTAAGAAGACAGATTTTAACATTCTAATGCCTCAGCTAATAGCTAAAGTCCTCTAAAACTGGAATTGTCTGCTTTCTGAGGAACTAAGCTCCCTGAAACCTAAAGTGTGTAAACCAAAGCTGTGCGGCAGCTGGTCAGAGGTGACAAAGGATTTAGGGGTTAGGCTACACACTTGTCAGGCTCAAAGATTTTCTAAGAACGAATTAAGGAAATAAAAAGTAGAAAGCAGGTGAAAAGCAGCAGCAAAAACAACTACACCAGCATTTGCCGATGAAAGAAAATAAGATGAATTTCATAGCTAGAAGTATTAATAACAATAGCAAAAAAGTTTACTAAATAAATATTTCTTTCTCTCCCCTTTTCCAGTTCTACAGCAGAGCACAGGCTCACACACACATGGATACAGGCAATCCAAAAGAGCACCAGTAAGTGATGCTGGCACTGCTGAATGCTAAGAATGCCATAGTTCACACGTTGTCGTGACTTCCCCTCAGTGTATCTTTCCATGCTAAAGAGGAAGAGCTGGATAATCTGAATATTGCTGTCTTCAACTCTGTAATTAGAGAACATGGGCCATGATGAATTGCAAATGCAGTCAAAGCCCTAGCTTGTGACTTAATGAGTAAAGATAGGCCAGTCACAGACGTCCACACTCCTTATTAATCAAGGGCTGATGAATCTCTACTGAGAAACTGTCCTTGATAATGTACAGTCGTATCAGCCAACAATTACCCAGTCAGCCTCCTTTGCCTGAGACCTCTGGCCTTTCTAGTTCTGAGTCTGAACAATGGTCATTAAGGAGACTGAAGATTCAAAGAATCTTAGCATATGACTTGGTTCCAGAGAAAGCAACCCTTGAAGTCTCAAAAAAGTTAAAATTCAAAGTAACAAAAGAAGAGGAGATGTAAAAAAATAAATAAATAAAATAACAGCCCTGAAGAAGGAAATCGCGTTAGCTCAGCCAATTTGGAGGCCAAATCACATGAAAATCAGTGTCATCTCTTTAGCTGTGAGGCCTGGAGGAGAATTCTGAAGAGCTGGTTTAGGACAAGCAGAGGTCTCCCAACAAAAAGGAGCTTAGCACATCTCTACACCTTCCCCTGTGTAAGTCTCACAACACACATGTCAGGTTTCCATCATTATTTTCGTCTCAGAAAATGAAGGAGGTTCAAAGAGGCTAAGAAATCTGCTCTACACAACACATCCAGGAAAAAGAGAATCAGGGAATTAAATCCAGACCTTTTGAATCCAAGTCCATCTAATTCTTTTTCCAGAACCTAGCAGGGCCTCTTTTAAGGAAATCCACTTTCAGCTGGGTATTAAAGATGAGACGTCCCCTAAATCATACCTTGTTTAAAAACAAGGTATGATAACTTTCCATAACTGACTTGTCACCAAGTATATATTGAGGATTTAATAAATGCCCAGAAGATTCCTTTCACTGGTGAAATCCCTCTTAACTCCCAATATCTGCCCCACTTCTACCCAACCCTGCACAGCCTATAGAGTCCCCACCTAGCTGAGGACTCCAGAAAGTCAGGGCACTTAAGTCTCCAAGAGCACTGTATGCAATTAATAGTTGTTCCATTGTCCATCCCACCACCTTAAGATACTTCACTGATCCATCATTATATCCACACAAGCTTTGTGTACAAGCATTTAAACTCATCAAGTTCTTAGTAAAGATTGGCTAAATAAAAACGTAGGCTCTGGCACGAGATATCAGTATTTTTACAGAGCTAACACATACTCACAAAACAGACACTGAAAAACAGGAGATTTATAAGCCCTGAACTGTGAGTTCCAGATTCTAAAGACTGCTGAGATGATCCCCAAGGGACAGACCCCCCCCAAAAAAACAAGGAGCTCACATACACATCTTCCATGCCTTCAATCCCTGATGTGCCTTTTGCTTCTCCCAACCAGGGGAACCATCTAAAAGGGTTTTTTCCTGTTCTAGAGTCAGGTTATTGCTTGATCCAGACTTGATTTCCTATTTGGGATGAGATCATTGCTGAAAAGGACAAGTCTCAGACCAAGAGAAAGACAGCTAGTGATAAATATTCATATCTAAAGTCCTGAAACAAATGAGGGATTCAGATGAAATTGATGACAGGCAAAAACTGAAGATTTCCTTTAGGTTTTTAATGGTTAGTTCCAAAGAAAGAAACTACCAACTCAAATAGCCTTTGCTATTTTATTGTAGACAGTTCCCAAATTCTATGTGAACCATATGAAGACACATAATTTCCTCTCTACAAAAGAAAGTACATGTTTCCCAGACAAGCACCCAAATGCTCACTATCTGACTTCAGATGACCCTTCTGACTACCTTTCTAGTTATTCCCCATCATATACTTTGTGCTTCAATCAAACTAAACTATTTGCTAATCTTATCCATAGCCTCTTTCCCCACCTCCCAAGTTCACTTGGACCATTCGCATTGCCTAGAATATCTCTACCATGTGCTAATCTGACACTTTTACTAGAGATCAAGAAAACATAAACATCACTTTTCTCATCATCCATATACACTAGTTGATCTCCCTCCACTGAACCCCTGCAGTACTTACTTCTACCTCTTCAAAGGCATGTGAAGGCCAGAAGTTTGTACTTCAGTAACATTTGAGTTCACATTTTAGGAGTAAAGTTTTTTTTTTCCTATTATTAATCATCTCTCAAAATCCCTCTACCTGCTTCTCTATAATTTCTCACATATTAGGTACTTTCAATTCTTCTTTGATACTAGTAAAAATTTTATAGATTAAGAGTTAAAATCTTTGTACCTAGTCACAAAGGATCAAAATACCGCGTACATTGGTAAATGTTTTCTAAGCACATTTAAGAAGAATGTGGACTCCACTTCTGTTGGGTGAATTGTTCTAGAGATGTCAATTAAGTCAAGTTGGTGGATCGTGTTGTTCAATTCTTTTATATCCTTATTGATTTTCCTATTTATTCTACATACTAGAAACAAAACATCAGAAATTTTAAAAATACCATTTAAAAAATCAAATTTCTGAAATGTTTAAGGATAAATATGACAAAAGAGTTACATGTAAGATCTATGAAGTGAAAAATGTAAAACATTACTGAGCCAAATTAAAGGAAACTTAAATAAATAAAAGGATGAATTCTGTTCATAGAACAGAAGAGTCGTTATTTTTAAAATATCAGTTCTCCTTAAATTGGTCTACTTCAATAAAGTTGTTTATAAAAATCTTAAGGCACCTCAAAATTACCCTAGTTTTATTTTAAATAATGTTTATGAGCACCTAAAAATGTTTAACTGTTCAATATAATAAATGTGTCAAACATTCTTGAAGGTGGGTCAGACATCCTCCCCAGCAGAAACTCAATGGCAATGGATGCCTCTATTTTGTACCACTTAACACAACTGTCATCAATTACTTATCTGATCAGCATTTCTCTTTGTATGATAACATAGATAATATCAGTATCCATTATTGTATTTCTAGGTCCTGGTACATAAGTGCTCCATAACTGCCTGTTGAACGTAACATACTTCACTTGGTATCCGGGTAACAAACAGTAGGTTGTTGAGACTTTCGAAGGCATGTAATAAAACATAAGAGATAGTTTTGGTTCTCTATGCTTCTCTTCTTCATTTTCCCATTATTTTATCAGTATTTACTCTGAGAAGAAAGATCTTTTGAGATTTTAAAGCAAATATTTAGGATCTGTCAGACTCTGTTACTGAGTGGTAACCTACTTGGATGAGGGGAGACAAACATGGTGGCTTAATTTTCAGTATATTTAATGATTAGCTTGTGATACCTATAATGGATATAAAATGAAAAACACCATCTTTTAAAATATGGTTATTAAACTGGCATCTTAGGATCAAAATTAGAAAAGGAACAGTATAAACCCAAGGGTAGGCAGATTGTATCAAGAGTTATGATTTCCTGATATGAGGACAATTAATGACAATTACGGTTATGGGGGGGGAAGCAGAAAGAGGGACGGAGGGATGGGGGTGGGGCCTTGGTGTGTGTCACATTTTATGGGGGCAAGACATGATTGCAAGAGGGACTTTACCTAACAATTGCAATCAGTGTAACCTGGCTTATTGTATCCTCAATGAATCCCCAACAATAAAAAAAAAAAAAAAATTTTAGACCAAAAAATATAAAAACATAATCCCTTGCACACTAGGGTTTTTATCACCTACTTCAGAGATAAAATATTTCAATTCCTTTTGAATTTTCTAAACAATAATCATTATATTTGGTTTGGAATCCTTACATTTTGTCAAGTATTAATTTTATAACACATATTTTATCCTCAAAATATATATTTTTCATTTTATTGAAATTTATTCAAATGTTATGTACATTGTTTTGCAAATTGTTTACCTTGTCCAAAATGTTTTTTAGAATAATTCACCTTGGAATATATAACTAATATCCATCCATCTCACAGCTATTGATTAAATACAACATGAGTATCTGCTTTTCGCCTTATGGAAATTAAAAAAAAAAAAAAAAGAGAGTTATGATTTCCTAGCAAAATCTGGAAATCTTTTTGGGACTGCAGTGTCTGAGTCAGAAGGTTCAAGAGACCACCTATGCCTGAGCTAGACATAAGGGAGAGTGGATTTCCCAGCCTCCTTTCAGCATCTCAATTAGGAAAACACTCATGCCCAATATTAGTACAACAGTATTTGAAGAAAGAAAAGTTAATGTATCTTTTTATTCTCTCATTCCCTGGCTGCCTATTACAAAGCTTCGTGATACAACCCTGGTCTCTGTACCAAGCACTTCAAATTAAAAAGTCTCCATTTTAAAAAGTCTTCTTTCAATAACTCACTCAGACAGCTACCGTCAGCTACTGCCTGCAGCACTCAGAGCTGCTAGGGGAGGCAGGACAAGATGTCAGCAGGGCAACTAAAGGGTTGGTGACCACAAAGGGCAGCCTGATCCCCTGAATGGCACATCTTGGCAGCAACATCTTCCAGGGGCTCCCCTCTTCTAGCAAGTGCATTGGGAAACAAGCATCTCCTTTGTCAAGAAAGAAATGTGCCATGGGCACAACCTCTGGTTTCTGAAACTTCAGTGGGCAATCAGACTATCAGATCTACGGTGTCCTTGGCTCTTGTCATGGACAGCTTTATCAGGCACTCTCTTTCATGTGATTTCTAGGCAGTCTCAAAGTCAGATTCTACTTTCAAATCACTCTATAATTTTCTCCTTTCTTTATAATACTCCAGTTACTCCCTTTATTCAGGTCCTCTTTATCTCTTGCCCAGGGACAATTTATAATCTTTAGGAATCCTAAACACTGAGCACTAACTGTATTTCCCTAATGTACCTAAAAAATAGAAAACCCTAAAATAAAAAGCTTTCACGTATGATAAAAGGAAAATAGCTTCTTTCTAGATTTTTCTGGAATAATCTGGATTGCTTAGGGCTTCATAAAATTTGTCTAGGGAAAGCTTTCTCAAGAACGTCTTATTTGTTTTGAGTTTGGAAAGATAAACAAGACGAGCTAGAATCTCAGGGGTCCTCAAACTATGGCCCGTGGGCCACATGGGGTCGTGTGATTGTATCTGTTCCCATTTTGTTTTTTTATTTCAAAATAAGATATATGCAGTGTGCATAGGAATTTGTTCATAGTTTTTTTAAACTACAGTCCGGCCCTCCAACGGTCTGAGGGACAGTGAACTGGTCCCCTGTTTAAAAAGTTTGAGGACCCCTGAAAGAGGATAAAGAACTCCCTGACAGATACATATGCAGATACTATGGCATACTGGTGTGAAACAGGAGGACGCAGTCCTGATTCCACGAGTGAAGGGAGTGCTTAACAAGAGTAGGTAGAAAGTTAGGATTGATGCTGACATGGTCCATGTGCTGAGCTAAAGCCTTTTACTTTATCCTCTAAGCTAAGGGGAAGCCAGTGTGAATTTTAAGACTTGTAACACATTCAGTTCAGCCAAACTTCTTTTTCCTATAACTTCTGGCACATGTAAGATCTACTGACATTTTCAAAAATAAAATGTCCCCAAACAAACAACAGCAAAAGGCAAAGCTAGCTTACACAAACAGCCATGATACTCAAAAATCAATTTCCATCTGAAACTTCTTTCAGACTCTCTTCCCTCAAAGTTCCTCTATGTGGTGTCCATGGCCTGCGTAGCATCTTTGTTCTTGCGCCCTCCATCTTTTCCTAATCTTGTCTAGGGTCAAGGCCAAATACAAGTTTGGAACTTTCCTGACCAGGTGCAGGGCCTCTCACATCTCAGGAACAAGCCCCACACCCTAGTCCTTGCTGTCCCCACACCGCCAACTGCCAGTCTTCCTGGGTTGGTTCTGTTCCATGTGCCTTGGGAGCACCTCATGCTGCCTGGTAGGAAAACCCATTCTGTCCTCCCCTCCCAGCGGGCAGGAGAGACACACGAACAGTGAGCCTTGCGTCACTCAGCCACCTTGACATGCGTATGTGCTAGGAGCTGAATTGTGTTCCCTCAAATCCACATGTTGGATTTCTAATCTCCTGAACCTCAGAGCATAACTATATTTGGGAATTGGGTATTTTAAAGAGGTAAAACCAGTTAAAATGAGTTTATTAGGAGAGGACCTAAATCAACTGACATTCACATAAGAAGAGGAAATAAATCACAGACACACACAGAGGGAAGACCACATGAAGACACAGGAACAAAATGACCATCAGCAAGCCAAGGACAGAGGCCTTGGAGGAAATCAACCCCGCTGACACCTTGACCAGACTTCTAGCCTCCAGAACTGGAGACCATGCATTTCTGCTGCCAGAGCCACCCAGTTTCTGGTACCCTGTAGCAGCATCCCTAACAAACTAATACAATGTCTGACAAGATGAAGAACATTTATTTTTTTTTTCACCAGAATTCCTCTCAGGAGGAGCTCTTCTTATTTCAGGACCACATGGATCGACATCAATGGAGTCACAAGTGTGACCTGGCTGGCCTGGGTCTGGTCTGCGGACGTCTGTGCCTTCAGAAGCAGGTGCAGGCAAGCAGATGGTTCTGCGTGCTCTGGGACAGAAGATCCAAGGAAGCCAGGCGAAGGGTCAGTGAGTGTATTAATTTCCTGCTGCTGCTGTAATGAATTTCCACAAACTTACTGGCTTAAAACAGAACAAATGTATTACATTACAGCTTTGCAAGTTAGAAGTCCAAAATGAGTCTGAGGGTGTTGGCAGAAGATGTTAGCAGGACTGCACTCCTTTTGGAGGCTGCAGGCTCTTCTCTGGCTGCTGCAGCCTCTGCGGGACACCTGTACTCCTTACAGGGTTGCTCACGGGCTCATCTTTAAAGAGCTTTGAGCAACCTCTGCTTCCATGTCACATCTCCCTTCTGACTCACATTCTCTGGCCTCCTCCTTATAAGAACCCGTGTGATTATACTGGGCTCCCCAGGAAATCCAGGATAATTTCCCCATCTCAAGATTCTTAGCACATCTGTGAAGTTCTTTTCCCTCCAGAACAGCAGTCACAGGTTCTGAGGATTAGGTAGGTGGACATCTTGGGCAGGGGACAAGGCTGGGGGTGGGGTGTTGGTGTCCCTTACAACAGTGAGGGAAAACCAGAGAGTAGCGTGGCCCAGGAGAGACCAAGAACACATAAATGTCAGAGTAATTTCTGGGTGGAAAGTTAGTTTTGTCATTCCCATCCCTGATCTCCCAAATCTCTAGCTATCAATACCAAAATCACAAAATACCTGGCACAATTGATTAGAGTTCCCCCAGGAGCAGTCCCTGCATCAAGGATTAGAGAGTTTCTTTGAGAAATGAAAAATAAAACCCTAAAACCCTCTGATATTAAAGCATAGAAATCACCCAGGCAACAGAAGGCAGTCAGTGGATGGTGTTAGAAAGCCAGCTAACTTTGTGGGCAATTGGAGATTAATCCCACTGGGAAATTCTAGATTCAAAAGGTATAGAACACATGTGTCAGAGTTACCACATATGAGATGAGGGAGCTGGGGTATCTACATGCCAAATTCTGCCGGTCCCTGGCTGAGGGCTGCTCCCAGAGGTTAGTTCCCTGGTACTTCCACAGATTGCTGCACAGAAGGGCACAGTCACCTCCTCCAGAGGCTTTGGGAAAAGCCTGTGGGCAAGGAAAGAAGCCAGTGGGAGCTCCTGGGGATGGTGATAACAAGTGGATATGGGCAGGGCATCCACGGAGTCTGCTAAAATTGAATTTCTCACGGAAATCAGTTCCACGCCTGAGTTCTGCACCCTTGCTGATGTGAGGTTGAAATGATCCATAAATATAAGGCAACAGCTGACATCTGGATTACACAGAGAAGAAACATGCAGGGAACACTGGCTCCTCTGCATGTCTTATTCCTTATGTGCATGGAACGGCCCCAATCGCAGCCCATTCTGTGTCCTCTTCCAGAAAACCCAGCCTGGAACGCCTTGCTCCTGGTCCCATGTCAGGAATCCTGTGGTGCCCCACCTGCAGCATTTCCTGGGTCTGCGGCCAATCCCCTCCTCCTCTCCCACTCTCATCACACTGGGCTCAGACAGCACATCAACCTGCACTCCTCCCATGCCCATTGCTCTTTTGAGTAGATGAAAATAGACTGGACGGCGTTTCTCTCTACCCACTGCTTCCTTCCTTGACTAAAAAAGAAATTGCAAAGAGAAAAATCCCCAAGTGTTATACCCTCCTTCCCACCACTCCTAGTCCTCCATTCCAGCCATAAATCAGGTAGTTCCAGAGTTTCCATGTCCAAATTCATAAGGACAATATGCATGTGGGTACATTTAAGTAAGAAGTCAATGTTCTATAATTAATTTTCTCCTCTCACATTAAACCTGCCATTCCTGGTATAATCAGAATGATAAATGCAGAGTCAGACTTCGTCTTCCTGACATTAATACCCATCAGTACTTCATATGCAAACAATTGTGACATTCGACTTTATAAAAATTACCAAGTGCACAAACTCCGTTTAATTAAACCATTTAAAAGTTGCTTTTGTTACATTTAATGAATGATATATTATACTGCAATGAAACATGCAGCAATACAAATACTTCACAATGCTTCCAATTAAGACTCACTTCACTTATGCCAATTGACAACACAAGTGTTCCACACTTCATTCAGTTTGTGCATTTTAAATGAACTGGTTAGTGAGAAGGGTGCTTCTTTGCTAATGAGTTTTGTAATCAAGGCATCTATTTTAATTTCAAATTGGCTAGATTGGGGGAAATTGCCAGACTAAATGACTGGTACTAATTAGGATTATAAAAATATTCATCATGCCGTGGAATTAACACGGGGGTCTGATTTTCCTACATTTGCATATTGCTTGAGTTTTTTTTGGGGGGGGAATCTTGACAAATTGTCTTCTCCTTAGCAAATTGAACAAACACTATATCTGTTTTAGTCCTTCTTTTCATTTAAAGTATGATACATATTCATGATTTGTAAATGAAGTTAAATGATTTCAACTTCTCTCTTCATTACCATATTAAAGATGTTGTCTCCATAAGCTTCCTTTAAAAACTTCAGAGTATTACCTATTTAAATGACAAACACCTTGGTTTAATCTACATATTAACCCAAGGATTTGAACAAATCAGTGGGAACAGTGAGCAGAAACCAGACAAACCCCCTCCAAAAACACTACAGTCTTGTTACTGTTTATTGTTTTGCCTGAGAAGTAATTAGGCCTATGTCTTATCAGCAATAAGCAGTTTGATGGATTCTCTCCTTAAAGTCCCACTCCAGGAAGTGTCATTACTGAAGGATATGCCAGAAGAATCACTGGATGCATTTGAAAGTTTGGACTTCACATAGTTAATTTTTTTTTTTTATTAAATCATAACTGTGTACATTAATGTGATCATGGGGCACCATACCCTGGTTTTATAGACCATTTGACATATTTTCATCACACTGATTAGTATAGCCTTCCTGGCATTTTCTTAGTTATTGTATTAAGACATTTATATTCTACATTTACTAAGTTTCACATGTACCCTTGTAAGGTGCACCATAGGTGTAATCCCA
This sequence comes from Nycticebus coucang, assembly GCF_027406575.1. Lineage (NCBI taxonomy): Eukaryota > Metazoa > Chordata > Mammalia > Primates > Lorisidae > Nycticebus > Nycticebus coucang. Next base: position 134,296,698 of record NC_069782.1, on the reverse strand, counting down.
CCAATCACCCTCCCTCCGTCCATCCTCCCCCCTCACTCCCCTCCCTCTCCCCCTTCCCCATATTCTTAGTTTATAACTGGGTTATTGCTTTCATATGAAAGCCATAAATTAGTTTCATAGTAGGGATGAGTACATTGGATACTTTTTCTTCCATTCTTGAGATACTTTTACTAAGAAGAATATGTTCCAGCTCCATCCATATAAACATGAAAGAGGTAAAGTCTCCATCTTTCTTTAAGGCTGCATAATATTCCATGGTGTACATATACCACAATTTATTAATCCATTCGTGGATCCATGGGCACTTGGGCTTTTTCCATGACTTAGCAATTATGAATTGGGCTGCAATAAACATTCTGGTACAAATATCTTTGTTATAATGTGATTTTTGGTCTTCTGTATATATACCTAGTAGAGGAATTATAGGATTGAATGGCAGGTCTATTTTTAGATCTCTAAGTGTTCTCCAAACATCTTTCCAAAAGGAATGTATTAATTTTCATTCCCACCAGCAGTGTAGAAGTGTTCCCTTTTCTCCACATCCATGCCAACATCTCTGCTCCTGACCTCACGGAGCCCCGGAGCAAGTCACACAGCTGATTTTGTTGTTGCTACACTGTAATGCTTTCCAGGGCCAGGGTTCAATGTAAAAGTGGCTCACATGCACTTCTGTCCCAAGGTGACAAGAAGTTGCCTATCTGCCAAGGAGAGCTAGGCGTGGTAGTCCTACCCCAGCCATGCCTACAATAGAGAGCTGGTCAGGCCCCTCACTGGCTGCATGACCTTGAGCAAGTTAGCATGTCCTTCAAGATTTATATGTGCATCTGTAACTTGGAAATAACAATATTCACCTTGCATCCACCTGGGAGAACTCAACATAATAATATATATAAAAGCACTTGTCAGTGCCCACACATAAGAGGTACTTAAGGACATGTATGGCCATTTCCAAGGAGAAACCATATGTCAAACTCTGAGTAACGTAACCCGGGGCATATAGGAGTTACTAGGCTCAAGGCTCAATCCACTAGAAATGTCTACACCCTTGACTACAGGAGTATTTGTTTCTATTATAGCTGTCAAATCAAATAAGCAAATACTAATTCAATTTTGGGATAGAGCCAGAAAATTTATCTGAAAAACTACCAGAATAAATCACTTCCTTAACATCTATCTATAGCAGGTGACTTCTAAATAATAAAATCTATATCTATTGCTGAGTTGTAAATAATATAGACTGAGATTATACCCAACAAGAGTACACTTTTTATTAGGAGAAAAAAATTATTCTTAGAGTTTCACAATTCTTAAGGGATCATAGCGAAAAACAAAGCTGAAGAAGAAAAACCTCGGGCTCAATGTATTCCGAGTTCAAGGAAATTTCCTTCAATACACACTGCTTCTTAAAAGGTGATGAAATAATAATTTGAACCAATTGTATCTAAATCAGCCCTATTCACACCTAAAAACCTTTCTTTCAGAGCCTTATAATTAGGATAAACATAAACTTATTCATGCTAGATTACTTTTCATAATTTTTAATTATAAAAGTGATATAATGAAGTAATAAAAAATTGGAAAACAAATGGTGTGAAAATACATAACCCAGCATCCTAATAGATACAGAAAATATTGAGGAATATTTCCTTCTATTATTTATAGTATTTTCTCCTTCTTTACTTCCTCATCTGACCTTCATTGCTTCCTTCTTTCATTTCTTCCTTCCCTCTTTCATTTCTTCCTTCATTCCTTCCTTCTTTTATTTTAGTTTTTGCATATCTCTAGTCAAAAGTACTTCCTTATCTTATATGCATTATGTCTGCATTTGTGTATATCATATATGTAATTTGAAATATATACAAGCATATCTTGCTTTATTGTACTTTTCAGATACCATACTTTTAACACATTAAAAGATTACAACAACTCTTCCTCATTGAAGTCTATTGGCAACATTTTTCCAACAGCATGTACACATTTCATGTTTCTGTGTCACATTTTGGAAATTCACACCACTTTTCAAACTCTTTCTTTATTATTATTATTATATCTGTAACAATGATACATGATCAGGGATCTTTGATGTAATTGTAATTGTTTTGTGAGGCCATGAATTACACTCAGATGAGGGTGCCATGAATTATACCCAAACTTAATTGATAATGTAATGTATCTGACCCGCTCCCCAACCAGCCATTCCCCCATTCTGTCTCTCTCTTCAAGCAGCCCTATTACCTGAGAAAAAAACAATATTGGAATTAATCCCATTAATAACTCTACAAAGATGTCAAAGTATTCGAGTGAAAATAAGAGTTGCATGTTTCTCAATTTAAATCAAAAGCTAGAAATAATTAAGCTTAGTAAGGAAGGTGTATGAAAAGCCTAGAGGCCAAGAGCTAGGCCTCTTGCACCAAATAATAAGACAAGGTATGTATGCAAAGGAAAGTGCTTGAAGGGAGTTAAAAGTAGTCCAGTGAAAACACGAATAACTAGAAAGTGAAAAACAACCCTATTGCTAATAGGAAGAAAGTTTTAGTGGTCTTCAGATCACACAAGCCTCAATATTCCCGTAAGCCAATTCTAATCCACAGATTCTATCTCTCATAAATTCTATGAAGTCTGAGAAAGGTAAAGAAGCTTCAGAAGAAAAGCTTAAAGTAGCAGAGGTAAGTTCATAAGGTTTAACACATCTCCATAATATAAAAGTGCAGGAAGAAACAGCCAGTGCTGATGCAGAAGCTGCAGCAAGTTATCCAGAGGTCTAGCGAGGACCACTGATGAATGTGGCTACACTAAACAACAGGTTTTTCAATGCAGTTAAAATAGCCCTCTATTGGAAAAATATGCCATCAATGACATTCATGTCTACAAAGGAGAAGTCAATGCCTGACTTCAAAGTTTCAAAGGACAGGCTGATTCTCAGGTGAGAAGCTAAAATATCTGGTGACTTGAAGTCAAAACCAATGTTTATTTTGAATTCCAAAAATCCTAGGGCCCTTAAGAATCATGATAGATCTATTCTGCCTGTGCCTTGTAAGTGGAACAACAAAGTCTACATGACAGTATACCTGTTTACAGAATAGTTTACTGAATATTTGAGTGGAGGGGACAGAGTCTCACATGGCATCATAGCTCACAGCAACCTCAAACTCTTGGGCTCAAGCGATCCTCTTGCCTCAGCCTTGTGGGTAGCTAGGACTTCTGGCACCTGCCACAATACCTGGCTATTTTTTTTTCTTTTTAAGAGATGGGGTCTTGCTCTTGATCAAGCTGGTCTTGGACTCATAAGCTCAAACAATCCACCAGCATTGACCTCCCAGAGTGCTAGGATTATAGGCCTGAACCACCATGCCTGGCCATTTACTGAAAATTTTAAGCCCACTGTTAAGATCTACTGCTCAGAAAAAAGATTCATTTCAAAATATTACTGCTCACTGGCAATGTACCTTGTAAACTAAGACAATGTTCTGGAAAGGATTCATCATTCTAGATGTCATTAAGACCATTCACAATTCATGGGAGGAGGTCAAAATAGCAACATTGACAGAAGTTTGGAAAAGGCTGATTTCAGTTTAAGTCTTTTGCGCACTTACAGAGGGGGTTGTTTGTACTTTTCTGATTGTTCAATTTGAGTTCTCTGCAGATTCTAGTTATCAGGACTTGGTCAGATATATAACAGCAAAAATCTTCTCCCATTCTGAAGGCTGTCTGCTTGCTTTGTTTGGAAGATAACAGATGAATATCAACAAATACATGAAAAAATTGCTCATCATCTTTAATCAGCAGAGAAATGCAAATCAAAACTACTCTAAAATATCATCTAACCCCAGTGAGATTAGCCCACATCACTAAGTCCCAAAACACCAGATGCTGGCAATCATAATGATGCTTATCAAAATCATTTACACTGCTGGTCAGATTGCAAACTAATAAGCCTTTTTGGAGAGATCTAAAAGTAGACTTTCCATTTGATCCTGCAATTCCATTATTAGGTATCTACCCAGAAGAATAAAAATCATTTTACCACAAAGACATTAGCACCACAATGTTTATTGTGGCTCATTTCAAAATTTTTAAGTTGTGGAAGCAACCTAAGTGCCCATCAACCCATGAATGGATCAACAAACTGTGGTATATGTATATCATGGAATACTATTCAGCCATTAAAAAAATGGAGACTTTATAGCTTTTACATTTACCTGAATGGAGTTGAAATACATCCTTCTTCATTAAGTATCACAAGAATGGAAAAATAAATATCTATTGTACTCCATACTAATATGAAATCAACAAACATAGTCTAGTAGCTGGTAGAGGGAGGCAGGAAGCATGGCAAACAAAGGGTGGTTTCTTGAGATAGAATCTATTACTACTGAAGATGCTATGAACATTGTTGAATTCACAATAAAAAAATTAAAATATAACATAAACTCAATTGATGAAGCAGAAGCAAGGTTGGAAAGGACTTACTCCAATTTTGAAAAAGTTCTATATCAAGTAAAATGTTATCAAATAGCATCACTCGCACATAAAAATCCTTCCTGAATGGGAGAATCAATTAATACCACAAACTTCATTGTTGCCTTATTATATTATTATAAGAAATTGTCTCAGCCACCCCAATCTTTAGCTACCACTACTTGGATCAGAACAGCAGCCGTCAACAGCACAGCAAGTAAGATTATGACTCACTGAAGCCTTAGATGATCATTAGCATTTTTTAGCAATAAAGCATTTTTCAACTGAGGTATATACATTGTTTTTTATACATAATTCTATAACACACTTAATAGATCACAGCAGAGTATTAATATAAACATCTTTTATGTGCATAGGGAAACCAAAAATTGATATGACTCACTTTATTGTGATATTTGCCTTACTTTGACGGTCTATAACCGAACCCACAGTATCTCTGAGACATGCCTGTATGTATTTAATAGGTGTTAATACACATCCATGTTGTTACATGGCCATTGTGACCACCATTTTAATGCTTGCATAATATTCCAGAAAATGTTTATGCCATTATTTAAGGTCCTTTATTATTGGCTCTTCAGTAAGTTTCCATCCAGTTCCTCCTGTTATAAATGATTTTGGTAACTATCATTATGCCTAGAGCTTCATGGTTGTATTGCATTGGAATAGTCTCAGAGGTACAGCACTTGAATCCCTGGATCAAAGTGATAAATAGGTGGGCATTTTCTAACATATATCACCAAGGTATTTTCCAGGAAGGAAAACTCATTTCCATTCCCGTCAATATTATTTCAGAATGTGATTTACCTCAACTTTGCCAACACTGTGTATTATCCTTATGGTATAAAAAACATTTTAAAAATGAATACTGTTAAATTAATTTTAAATGAACATTTTTGAGAAGTTTCCTTAACACTTTCTAAATTAGCTGGGTTTACTCGGTGCCAAAAAATTCTTGCCTTTGGCTTAGTATAATTCCTTAATGTTAACATTTAAAGCATGTTTTTCTCTCCATCAGTTAACTCACTTCTCTACTTTCTGAGCTTTCTTCTGAGGAATTTATCTTCTGTTTTTCACCACTTTGGCCAGCTGTAAATCACCTGCATGAAATTAAAAGTGACCATGTTCAACAGAGGTCCTGCTCAGGCAGAAAGTAATGGCTGAAAAAGCACAGAAGTTCTTGGTCAGGGTGCTGGTTTCATGGGTGTATTCAGTTTGTGAACATTCACCAGACTCATGAGATTACACCTTTGTGTATGTATATGACAATTTGATTTAAAAGGTTTAAAGAATGACCCTGACCTTATAAGGCCAGGTGCTGTCCTACCAGGGTGAGTGGTCAGATGGAGGAAGCATAAAGAGCTGGACTTGCTCAGGTGGACAAGAGCTTAAGACCAGAAAGGCTTGCTAAGGAAGGGACAGGCAGAAGAATTCCTGAGTCCAGTTGGAAAACCAGAAATCTAGGCTTCAGATTCTGGCAAAGCAGTCAGCAGGAGAGCAGTGGTATCAATACAAAGAATCAACATAGACATAAATATAAGGTCAGTCCATGGAGGAAACAGGTGGAAGAACATGAAGAAGGCTACATACGGAACTACACTGCTCCCCTCCTGGCCCACCCATGCTTCAGCCACCTGCCTTCACCTGCCACAGCTAAATTTCTCCCATGAGAGCATAACTGCATTGGGAAAGGTGCTCTTGCCTACCTGTGCACACTTCTTGGGAGTGTGTTTGTTTGTGTCACAGTCTCACTTTGTTGCCCTGGATAGAGTGTCCTGGCATCATAGCTCACAGCAACTTCAAACTCTTGGGCTTGAGCAATCCTCTTGCCTCAGCCTCCTGAGTAGCTGGGAATACAGGTGTGTGGCCACTACACCCAACCAGTGTTTCCTATTTTTAGTAAATATGGGGTCTTACTCTTGCTCAGGCTGGTCTCAGACTCCTCAGCTCAAGAAATCCACCCACCTCGACCTAACAGAGAGTGTCAGGATTACAGCTGTGAGCCACAGTGCCCAGCCCTGTATATATTTCTTAAAGCATATATAGGCTATATCTCCCATTCAGTATTTTATCAAATGTTCTTTTCCCTCAAAGAAATGTCTAAAATGAGGGCGGCGCCTGTGGCTCAAGGAGTAGGGCGCCAGTCCCATATGCCGGAGGTGGCGGGTTCAAACCTAGCCCCGGCCAAAAAAAAAAAAAAAAAGAAATGTCTAAAATGCACATCCAGAAGGTATAAGAGAAGGCCAGAAAGTCTGGGACATCATATAGGAATCAAGCAGGCTTGGGGTCACCAGATTTCTAATTTCACTGAAGATTGTTCCTTTGAACTAATGTTCTTGTGAGCAAAGTTGACATGAATGGAGATCCTTCCTGCACTACCCTTAATGAATGCAAGATAAAATTGTTTATATTCAGAACTAAGCTCAAATAGATCAATGGAAACAACTTAGTATCACAAGGTATCCTGGATGATGTCCCCAGACACTAGGTGGTTGTTCGACCTCCTGGTGATTCTATGGTGATGGAGACATCACATCTACATCTTGCTGCTGTACCATGTGCAAGAGCAGTGGCCACCTGTCATAGACGAGTAGGGCTGTGGATTTTTCTATCTCTTAAATGAAAAAAAGAAAATGGCTTTATAGGAATGGGAATATACCTAATGAAAATGCAATGTTTTCCTTTAAATAAAAAGTGCCCCCTTGGTCCTCCTCTGTATTCCCACAGAAGAAAAGCTTTAAAACCACAGTCATCCCTTGTTAATTCCCTACAGCTTCATGCCCACCAGGTGGGGAAATAGAAAGCCAGTTTCTGCCAGTGGTTACTGAGAAAGTTATCATCACCTACTAATCCTGGAGGATCTGAACCCAATTATATTTTTAATCTGAGGATTTAAAAGGAGAATATAAATGAAAGACACAGCTTCATTTGTATCTAGTATTTCTGAAGTACAAATTTGCATTTACTTTTGAATTTGCAGGCCCTCTAACCCTACACATGATGGGCTTATGATATCACAGTCCCAGGTATAGTCCAATGGGCAAACTCCACATGGTACCTCCACCTCCTCCGTACTGGGCACTGGACTCCCAATCACCACACCCAAAACTGGACCAGCTCCTTAACCAGCCTGTCAGTTTCTCAGCTACTGTTGAACGTGGCTGATAGGACATGATCAACAAAAACCCTGAGCCCTGAGCCCACCCTCTAACTGCTACAAAAGCTACCCTCCACTACTTGTGCTAGTGTTTCGGAAAAATGCTTTGCACATCAAAAATACTGGCAATTCTAGACCAGTCTACCCTAGAAGTATCTGAAAACAATGGACTCTGAAATCCCACTGAGTTCCTCGTTTCTGATCTCCAGAGCCAGCTGCATTTGTTAGTTTTATTTTGCCAGGAAGATAAATGGTAGTAGAGAGCTTTGCGATCACACCTCTCACGCAGAAAAATGGTTATTTTCAGCCCTCTATCTCCTATGGAAGCACCCTACACCAGAATGGATGCATCTGTGAACACATGAGCATGTTCCTATTTTTTAAAAAAACTATACTGAGTCTCCTGTCAAAATGAGGAACACTTAAACACCTGGCTCGATACAACACAAACAGCCACTATTTCTAGGATTGCATTGTCTTCAAAATCTATCTCAAAACTTTTCAAAAATTCTCAGTTTTAATAAGATCATTGAACCTTCCAACTAATCCAGAAACATTGCTTGGTAAGCTGTTTTAGTCCTCAGTAAGGAAGTAGTCACATAGAAACAAGAGAATCACACCACTTAACATAACCGAAAAATACTCGTACTCAGGAGTCAAAACAAGTTGAGCTTTGATTCTAAGATGAGGGGAAGGGAGGAGCCTTCTTCTTATCATTTCCATTTTGGGCAACTATAATCTATTATTTCCATCATTTTTTTTAAACCTCAAAGATTCTTATAAAACATCTCCAGAGATTCCCATAGGCAAGAATGAATCTCTGACTTTCCTTTCACAGGTGGTCCCTATATTACAAATGAGGCAGGTTCTGTAAGTTTGTTCTTAAGTTGAATTTGTATGTAAGTTGGAACAGGTACATTTACCTATTACCTGTAATAGCCTTCCTTAGTATGTGCAATGAAACATCAGTTGGATGTTTGTAACTCAGGGACTGGCTGTATGTTAAAACACAAGACGGCAGAAGAATGTGTAGGGCAGGGAAGGAGCTGGCACAGGAGTTAGCAGGAATTGAGAAGCTCATGGGATAGTCAGAATGGAACAATTTGACCGTAAACCCCAGTCAAGCTGATCAGGAAACAGAAAGGACATTAGCAGATTGGGATGCACCGGAATTGTAGAGGCCTGGCCCTCCAGCAGGGTCAAAAGGTTCATTTGCCACCCCCCCACCCTTGGCATCTCTGGAAGACTTGGCTGTTCTTCTTGCACAACCAATCCTTGACCAGTATCAGGTAGACAGGCTTCCCAGTTAACTCACAAGCCACCATCAAGCATCTCAACTAACATGTCATCATGACTATCTCTAAATTTTGCTTTATCCAGAAGGTATTTCCTTCATTCTCCAGGGGAGCCCTTAGTCAGTGAGATCTACCAGCCAATCTCCTGTAGCTCTGGGACAGCATTTTGGAAAATAAAGCAATCGGAGATTGTCCCTTTTAACTATAATTCAATTAGGTCTTTTGTAATACATACACTCTAATGAGATAGCCTTACAGACTCTAAAGAAATTGCTGGTGCATTTCATCAAAGGCACAAGAATGGAAATATCAATTCACTCCTCACCACAAACATCTCCCTTTGATGCTGCAGTTACCTTAATACCAGCACTTTTCACTGCCTCAATGCATGCACATCAGAGAAGGCTCTAACCTGAAATAACACATTTGTCTATCAATCTTAACTACACTTGCAATTCCATCTGTTGCTGGATAGCATCACTCCGCTTGACTCTAAACTGCTAAATTACCCCCCAAATAAATAAAAAGTCTTCCACAACCTGGATGACTGGAGGTAGGTGTTTTATGCCATCTCTGCAAGTGTTGCCATGGGCATCATCTGCCTTCTCACATCATTTAATTAAAAGAAGAATGACCAGGTACCGTTAGAAGCTTTACAGGCCTGAAGAACATTCAGCCACTTTCCACAAAAGTTGTCAACAAGAAAGAGTATCTAAGGAGTAATACATGTAGAAATGAGTGGTGTGATTAGGAAAATCCATCAACACCCACTGCCACACTTCCAAATATTTTTACTAAGTCTGAAATTATTTTGAGTGCATTATATGCACAAGGGCCCTTCCCGAGCAATGCCCCAGATGTTCTCAGTGCTGTAGTGACAGAAGAAAAGGGTGCTCTTAGGCACGTATGACACATATTGCTTTTAGTTTATCAACCTCTTGGTATGAGGAGCCTGTTGCTGCTAACCCAGCTTGTCTCTTAATAAATAAAAAGATGGTTTGAGTTGTGAGCTTCATCTAAATAAATTACCATCCAACTACTTCACAATGTGCGAATAATTTACTTTTTTAAATATAGCTTCAAAATTTCCAGCTACAGTAAGCATCTAAACTCACAGACTAGCTGACATTTGGCTAAGTCTTTCATACAATATCCACTTGATGCCATGAAAGAAATGTGTTTGCAATGGCTTTTGCTCTGCAAATGTCATGTGGTTGTCCTTAGGGGATTGCATTAAGCACCTGGCACCCACCATGAGGTTCCGTTAACGAGACATATAAAGGTTATGTTGAAATTATTGTTTAAAGGTGCTGACATCACACACACACACACAATCACAATCATATATTCATATATATACTGAGGAGCAACTGTGTCAGGATTTAAGAGAGCAGCGAGAAGAAGCTATTGCAACCAAGGTTATTCTGTGGATATCTCTATATAAGACAGTGCTCGTAATTATCCGTTTCCTTTCACTGATTGATTCCACAACATTATTAAATAATAGTGTGGCATCAATCACTGGGCTAAGATTCTGCAAATATCAGGAAATAAAAAAAATAAGAGTTGATCAAATACAGAGGTTTTTTACTACATTTAAGAATTCAATCATTAATTCACACACCTAACATATACATCCCAAGCACTGGTTTAGTATTATGCTAGGAACTGATGCCACAATGGTGAGTAAAATCTGCCTTCCCAGAGCTTATGACCTCATGAGGAACACAGATGAAGTAAAAGTCACACAAATCAATGTAAAGTCTCAACCACAACAAAGGTTCCAAAGGAGGGGTGCATAGCGCTATGCAAAAGAACATCAGAGAGGACCTGATTTTGTCAGGGAGTTTAGGGAGGGTGTCCTGAGGCAGCGAAGCCGGATCTGACATCTGACAATGATGGGGCTTATGTTAGGGAAGAGGATTCCAGGCACAGGAAAGGATGCAAGGGGCGTTGTGAGGGTGAGATACCCAGCCAGGTTTCTGAGTTTCCGGCTAAAAGGATAGAATACATGCATGCCGGGAGAGAGACAGCTGTGTTAGTGGAAAGGAGGGGCTCCTTATACAAGAGACAATGTCAAGAATGCATCTGAATATGTGGATTTGGAGCTCAAACAAGAGGTCTCACTGGGACATCTTTAATACAATTTTTTAAATAACAAAATGGACTTTTTAAGTCTTCCCTTCCATTATTAAACTCAGACCAATGGTATATTCTGTTTGCACCAAATCAAGGAAGCATGGTATCAGGGCTTACCCACTAGACTCAGATGCTGACAGCATGCACTTAAGATCTGGCTCCTCTGGCTACTAGCTTTGAGGGTTTGAACAAGCACCTTAGCCTTCTGCACCTTTCTTTACCAAAGTCACTATAAAATTATTATAATTACATATGTCTCACTTCACAGGGTTATTTTAAATAAAGTCAAATGGGTAAAATCACAAGAAGGCCATTATATGGAATAACAATCTGCAATGCCAATAAATGAACTATACCTCCTGACATACTCTGACACTTTAGAAAGTTAGTAGCTACTGACCAAATCAACTGTGGAATGGTTTTGGTTAGAGGGTTGAAATGCCAGTGCATCTCCTCTGGAATTCAAATTGAGCAAACAAGTGCTTTTCACAAGGTGGTACCTGGGTGACAGATGCAAATGAAAACAGTACGTATTCACCTTTTGATCCAAACTATAGGCCAGCACCCAGTCCTCCTGCTTGGGATGAAAGAGCAGGCTCTGAATGTAGAAGGTGAGCCGATATTTTTGATAGGTCGCCCCTTCATCTGAGCTGATCAAGATGCTGCTCTCCATTTCAGGATCACTGAGAAGCATGATCTTGAAAAGAAGAAAAAAAAACAGACATGGGAGAAAATACAGGTAGAGTTAGTAAGAGAGAATAAATACAAGAAATTAAATCATAAACAAAGTCATCTGTATGTGTATATCACAGCCCATAAAAGGGCATCTGGGCCTCCATATGAATTACTGGTATGCTATTTTTTTTCCTGATTTAGTCCTTCATTGCCAAATTGAGCTAAAACAAGGGTGCAAACCTAGGTCTGCAAACAGAAGGAAGCTTCATTTTTTATATCCTTTTTTTTTATTGTTAAATCATAGCTGTGTACATTAGTGCAATCAAGAGGTACATTGTGCTGGTTTCATATACAATCTGAAATATTCTCATCAAACTGTTCAACATAGCCTTCATGGCATTTTCTTAGTTATTGTATGTAGACATTTGTATTCTGCATTTAGTAAGTTTCTCCTGTACCCATTCTAAGATGCACCGTAGGTGTGGACCCACCCATTACCCTCCCTCCACCAAAACCTCCCCCCTCCCTTCCCCTCCCTTGGCCCTTTCCCCATATTCTTGTGCTATAGTTGGGTTATAGCCTTCATGTGAAAGCCACAATTTAGCTTCATAGTAGGGCTGAGTACATTGGATACTTTTTCTTCCATTCTTGGGATACTTTCTAAGAAGAATATGTTCCAGCTCCATCCATGTAAACATGAAAGAGGTAAAGTCTCCATCTTTCTTTAAGGCTGCATAATATTCCATGGTGTACATGTACCACAATTTGCTAAGTGCCAAGCACATGTTCTCACGGTCCTCTGTCTCCTGACCCTGGGAGAGTCACACCTCTCTCTCTCTCCCTCTTTCTTTCCCTCCTTCCCTCCTCTCCATGTCACTCTTCATCACAGTACTGTTCCTTGGTTCTTAGTCATGGGAAACTTCTTCCCACCATCCCCAATCCCATTGTTTATTTTCCTCTTTCTGATTTAATTGAATTAAGTGCTTTCATGATTCCTTTGTTAGAATTATTTTCCTAAGCATATATCCCCAAAGGTCTTTGGGCAAATGTGTCTGGCACGGAAGGTTTATCACCTCCAAGTCAAGCGGACAGAAATGATGTAGTGAAAGGCTCTGGCATCAGAAAGAACAGCCTCAATTCTCGATAGCTCTCTGTTAATACTGTGTCACCTTAGGAAAGTTATTTAACCTCAGTGTCCTTGACAACAACTTGAGGCTGATGATAGCCAAGCTGGCACCAAGCATACAGCATCATACACATTCTTGACAGCTGTGACTGCTGTTAAACTGTCCCCTCTAGCCGTGCACTCTGGCTTCTCCTCACAGTACTGCCAGGGTATTAGTCCTACTAAAGAGGTGGTAGATAAATAGAGGCCCAGACCTTTCCCTTAGTCAAACTCCCAGCAGCCTTTGATACCACTGACCACTGCATCCTTTTTTCAACCTTCCCTTCCAAGGGCTTCCTTCCATAATGCCATGCTTACCTGGTTTTCCTTCCCAGGTCTTTCAGGGGCTCATTTTTTCTGATATCCTTTAAATGTAACCACTCCTCAACCCTCTATTTTGACCTTCTCTTTTCATTTCATATACTGTTATTCGGGGACCTGTTCCACTCCTAATTTCTTTTTTCTTTTTTTGTTTGTTTAAATTGCTATCTTCCTGGGGACAGCTCATAAATTTAAGTTCTAAAAGATTCTCAACTTCAGACTTGAAAGTTCAGTTGCCTGGAAGATTCTTCTCTTTAGATGTCCCACCCTGCCAGGGACTCAAGACGCCCCAAGGTTGTACCTCATCCCTGCCCTATTGTTCCCCTGGTGTCCCCTGGCACTGTGTGCATTTCTGCCAACCAACCATGCGGAGCAAAACACCCAACATTCACCTACAACTCTGCTTGTGTATATTACCTTCCAAGTAACTTTGACATTAAATCCATTTTCTCCTTACCTATTGTGATTGCTGCCATCCAGAACATGATAATCTCTCCGCCAGATGATGGTAAGACACCCCCGACCGGTCTCACCCTTTATCTCTGTCCCCCCCCATTCCATTTTGTACTCTGTGGCCAGAACGATCATCTTATAAGACAAATCTGATTCTGTCATACCCCCATGTGACCATGGCTTGCCTTTGAACTTCCCATATTTTAAAATCCTTAAAACAGTCTCTGAAATCTCCCCCCTACTTACATCTCTGGCTTCCTTTCAAACTTTACTATCTAGCTTGACTCAACTCCTTTGAGGTCCTAATGTCTGCTGAGTGACTTAATGAGCAAGTGAGTTCATTTCCTCTCACAGTTCTTCCTATCTTTGTTTTTTTTTGTTTTTTTTTTTTTGCTTCCTGAATTTTTTTTTTTTTTTTTATTAAATCATAGCTGTGTACATTGATATGATCATGGGGCATCATTCAACTAGCTTCACAGACCATTTGACACACTTTCATCACACTGGTAAACATAGCCTTCCTGGCATTCTCTCAGTTACTGTGCCAAGACACTTACATTCCACATTTACCAAGTTTCACATATACCCTGAGACAAGATGGCTGACTGAAGCCAGCTTTCCACAGAGGCTCCCGTCCAGTACGAGAGTTAAAGGACAAAAATTCGGCAAGTAACCTGGTGGATTTGAGCTGCACTAAGACAGAAGGTTAAAGAATACACGTCAACCCCGCTGAGGTGAGCTGCAACCACAAGGATACAAACAAAAGGTATAAAATCCATCACCAAGCGGACGGGAGTCCCCTCCCCCATGAGAGCGGCTCAGAGTGCCCCACAAACAATCGGGCAGAGTTCAAAGGTCCTCCCACTACACTCCACGGGAGAGACCCTCTAAAACAGTTCTTCCTATCTTTGTATATACTACTGCCAACTATTAGGGCTTCTTCTATCACGTGGTCTTAACCATGGGGCTCAAAGTATAAAATAAAACCAAGAAATTTCCATACCTTATAAAACAAAACTGTTAACTGGGAAGATTTCTGAAATGTTACCCAGAGCATACATTAGTATTATAAAATAAGCTTTAAAACAAAGTTAGGTCTTTTAACTGCTAAGATTCATAGGCTTTCCCCTCTTTTATTCATTTACAGCTTCCAAGACAAGCTAACTTTCTTTTCTCAAATATTTGCTTTGGCTTTATTGAATAAGTCATCACTAGTTATCAGCATATTTTAAAGAAATGGATGTAGTATAATAATTTTTCTTCATTCGTGTGTGAATAATACAGGGAAACACTATTGGATAGGTTAATCACAGACAGAATAATCTCTGTCTACTACAACGCTGTGAAGGGGTAGGAGATGTTGGCAAAGCACCCAGATGCCCTTGAGAAAGCCCCAGAGGAAGCACCAGGGTGCTGTCAGATGAAAAATGTCCTGGCTAAGGACGAGGCTTTCATCACCTGCCTTACTTGCTTCACATCATGTATCGATGGTCCACGTAAGAGGCAATGAAAATAGTTTTCCCCTGGTGTAGAAAAATTAAACAGTTTATTTTATGCAGGTATAAAAAAGCTTCATGCCTTTTATTTTAATAGAAGATAAGACCAACACCGTAAATGGACTTTATTTTATATACCATGAGTTACAATATACTGAATAAGGGTTTCCATTAAATACCCTGCACAATATATTCTCAGCTGCAGCTCTGCTCCCTTCTGTGCACACACACACAAGTCCACTCACTTACGCCAACACATGTTCATCCATAAACCACACGTATATGCATACACACATTCATTGGTACATATAAAAATGCTGCATAACTGCACGTGGGCATAGAGGAATGAATTTAGATACAGTAAAACATATTGACATTGGGTGGCAGTTTTATGGAGCTCTTGTTGGTGAGAGTGTGTTTTTATTGCAACCTGTCTCTGACATTCTCATCAGAAATCCTTGGATATACTTTGATATCACTGGAAGTGTCTCCTCTCTTCAATCCAACTTTCTGAGAAGAATGAAGGGAAGGAAGGGAAATAGAAACCTACATAGTTTGGACTTCTAACCTGTGCTGGGCATTTTACCTTATTTTTTAGAAAACTTCACATAAATCAGGTGAAGTATCATTACTTGCATTTTACAGATAAGGAAACCGAGGCTGAGGAAGAAAGCAACTTTTCTATTACTCCTCAAATCAACTCAAAACCCACTCCCTGCATCTACTATGTACACACTAGGAATCCAAGAGGGAAATATAATGCTAGTTGTATGCTCAAAAATTTTTTAAAGGAAAGGGGAATAATATTAGCATAAATATAATCAGAGAGCAAATACTTTGTCAGAAGTTAAGCCTCAAGGTAAAATATGTGAATTCTATATTCACAAACTAAATATATAAAGAAAGTCATCCCATGCCAAGCAAATTCTTATTGTTAATTAGGGATTTCAAATCCGAATGCCCATGGGGAAAGAGCAGGTGAAGTAAATGACAGAAATAGACAAAGCAGGACCAGGCGTGGTAAGGAGTGTGTCAAATTGGAAAGTCACATCATTCCTCAAATTACTTGAGGAACTGTATTTTTAAAAAGCATTGTGACCAAATTAAAAATATCTGTGGACTGAATTTAGGGACTAGGCATATGACTCTTTGTAAAGTTATGATAGCCAATCTCTACAAAAACAAAGAAAGCACTCTTTCCTTTGAATTTTTAATTGTAGGTATACAGGTATGTAATCTATGGTGATAGACATTTAGATGTCTGTAAGTTCTACATTTACGACAATATGAATTGGGCAGAGATCACACTGGGGATTTCTGTTTTGTTCTGTTTTGCTTTTCCTTCAATCTGCTTTGATATTTACCATCTTCCAGACCTAAAATCTTCTGCGGCTATGAGTGTGCATTGGAAGAGCATTGCAAATATTGTGTAGCAGGCTATTAATGATATGAACTCAGAGTGTACATGTCTTGAGTTCAAATTCTCAGTTGGAGTTTTCATGTGTAAACATGAGAAAGTTATTTGATTTTTCCAAATCTGTTATCTCATCTGTAGAAAAAAAGAGACCCCAACTGTACTTACCTTACAATACTGTTGAAAGGATTTAATTCAATAATGATTTTAAAAGGCTCAGCACAGTGCCAGGCACATGACTGTCAAATAAATGTGAACTTTTATCTTTATGTCACCCAGGACAAGAGCTCAGCTAACGTCCAAAATGATGTCAGGCATGTTGTAGACACAGAGGGATGGTATAGGGATTATCTGCCCCGCTTTTAACTGCCATCATTCTGAAGCTTTGCAGATAAAATTGAAAGGGGCAGGTGCCAGGACAGTTGGAGAGTCACTGTTCAATGTTTAGAAAGTTTCAATCATGCAAAAAGAAAATATTCTATTAATCTGCTATATAACATGTAAGTGTATGGTTAACAATATTCTACTGCACACTCAGAAGTTTATCAAGAGAGTAAATCATAAATTGTGTGTGTTTTACCATAATTTAAAACATACAAAAGGGTCATGGAGAAAATCATTATATTTTATATATTATATTCATTTTACATGCATTTTGCATTCATAATAATATTTTATGAAAAACACACCCTATTAGCAAACATTAATATTGCCAGTGACCACTAATCACTGGATAATTGTCAATTTGCTAAATATAACTGCTGCCTTTGAATGACTGCTCTTACTTTTCATTGGGAGGTTCCAGTCCACAATGGAACTAAAATGCCACCGTGTTAGGGGTGAGAAGCTCATACAACCAGTCTCTCCTGATTTGACCATTCCCTGTAAACGAACTGTCTGTGTTTCAGATTAGAGACGAGCAAGATTTAGGATTTACCAAAAGACAAATGATGCAATACTTTTTTTTTTTTTTCTTTCCTACTACTTGAAAAGTTTTTAGCAGGAAATTCCTGGGAAAGTTGAATAACAGTGGTTCTAATGTTAATAGTGTGCTGCAAATTGCAAAGGACACTCATGGAAGCCAGGAATCAGGCAGAGGCTGTGTTTAGTTGGTTTATGTTTTCAAAAGCTGGTTAGTTTATCTGTGTGGAAAATACTCAAAATTAACACTGGGGACATCAGGATCACTCCAAAAATCTTTCCTGTGGCTGGATGAGTCTTACAATATCATCGATAAATACATTATTTATTCAATTGCCTATTCTGTTTCTCCTTAGTGCAGTCTATTAAAATCACATGAAAGCTAAAGATTTCTCAGTTTCTCACTCTGCCAGAGATCCAGAAAGTTTAAGGAAACAACCTGTACTTCAATGCTTTGAAAACATCCCCCAAACTGAAGTAGACATTTCTCTAAACAGAAAAGAAGAAATGCTATAATTTACTACATTACTCTATATTACTGAGTCCTAAAGGTAGCCCTTTAGCAAAGTTAGTGTTCAATAAGAAGTAACAGTAATATCAACATAAGCTGACAGAGTATAAAAGAGATGACAGTGTAGCTGTCCCCTAAATCCACTGACATAATGGCCAAGATGTTGCATATTGACTTTCCACATAGAGTCTGCTACAGGTTAGGTTTTGAATCATAGTATACCAGCAACCATTCCCTCCATCCATCCATATATCTATCAATAACCATGTCCTCTTCTAACGGTGGTTCTCGACTTGGGGGTGGGAAGGGGTTGTACCAAGGGGGCATTGTGCAATGTGTGAAGATATTTTCCTTGTCACCAATGGGAGCAGGGGAGGAAGTTATTGGTATCTACTGGATAGAGGTCAGGGCTGCTGTAAAACATGCAACAGTTCACCAGACAGTGACCTACAACAAAGAATTATCCAACACAAAATCTCAATAGTGCTTTCGTTGACACATGTATACACAGAAGTCTCCTACTTTGGCCAAAATATGTAAACAACATGCATATTTTACAAACATAACATCAATGTTATATTTATACACATTCTCTCTTGCACACATGACCATTTATATATGTCGTCCTTTTTGCCAAGATTAGATTCACCACCTTTCTACCTCAATCCATTAACTTTATTTATACTTGTCCTTCAAGATTTAACATAAGTGTCACCAATATAGCAAAAATTACTGAGGCTAGGGAAGGGAAAAAAGCACAAAAATAACAAAACAAGCAAATAAAAATACTTTTAATAGTGGGCAAAGTACTTGAACAAACACTTCTCCAAAGAAGATAAATTACCAACAAACACATGAAAAGATGCTAAACATCTCTAATCATTAGACAAATGCAAATTGAAACCACAATGAAATACTACTTCACAACCATGACTACTATTTTAAAAAGGAAAAGAAAAGAACAAGCATTGGCAAGGAGATGTGAAGAAACTGGAATCCTTGTACAATATTGGTAGGAATGTAAAATGGTGCAGACACTGTGGAAAACAGTGTGATGGTTCATTAAAAATAAAAAAATAGAATTATCCTCGGATCCAGTTATTCTACTTCTGGGTATATATGCAGCCAAAAGTGAATGTCAGCCTGTGCAACTGCAGATGATGATCAAGTAAGATGAATGCCAAGAACTGACCATTGAATTTAGCAGCCTGAAGGCTACTGGTGACCATGACAAAGGCAGTGGAGTGAAACAGGCAGTCAGTGTTGAAGCAAGTATAAATTAGCATAATTGCACTGGAAAGCCATGTGGCATATGGAACAAGATTATTTTGAAATTGAAAGCTGGATCTCAAAGAGATACGTATGCTCAATGTTCATAGCAACTTATTCACAATAACCCATAAGTGGAAGCAACCCAAGGGTCCATCAATGGATGAATAGATAAACAAAATGTGGTATATGTATACAATGGAACATTATTCAACCTTAAACATGAAGGAAATTCTAACACATGTGATGAGGTGAATGAACCTTGAGGACATTACGCACAACGAAATTGCCAGCACAAAAAGACAAATATTCCACGATTCCACTATATATGGTACCTAGCGTAGTTAAAACCATTGGGACAGAAAGTCAAACAGTGCAGGCCAAGGCTGGGGGGAGAGAGAAATGGAGTTGGTTATTTAGTAGGTACAGAATTTTAGTTTTGTAAGATGAAGGAGAGGCCCAGACAGCAGACCAGAAGCAGACTGCACTTGAGCTCTAGAGGAAAGGCTCAGAGATACATGTAGAGATTCACTCATGGAGGGACTGCCTCGGACAGAGTGCTATGAATCATCACAGGAACAACTGGAGATGCCCAAAGTGAGGCAGAGAGAGGTCAGAAGGCACCTGGGGAAGGGTCTACACGCAAGGAAGTATTAGGGGGAAAATCACCAAGGCGCTGCACTCCCCCAGTGGACATGGAGATCTGAGCTGCAATGGGGCTCCCCCACCACCGCAGGTCTCTAAACTTCCCAGGAATTTGCTTGGTAACTGTGCACCAGCACTGTTAGCACAGACAGCAAGCACAGTGGGGTCCTGCAAACTTCAGGCCCCACAAAATCATAGGCCCAGGTCACTGCAACAGACGCCAATGTGCACATTCAGCCCCAGAGCACCTAGTCTGCAGAAGAATTGGCTCCATTGCAGCCACCTCTCCATCACCCTTGTCAGGTCAGAGAGGGAGAAGGGGAGGCAGGTGCGCTCATATGCAATGTCACTGGGACTGTGCCCTTCCCCAGCAGCCCCCACAAGCTACTTTCTAGGGATTCCAGCAGCCCCCCCACAGCATCTGCTACTACCATTTTGCCATCTCTATAGTACTGCTGCTGCCACCTGAGTAGCACTTTAAGGGCTACCATAGGTGAACCAGGGGAGAGGGAGAGCTCCAGCCACCACAAATCCCCAGAGCGTCACCCTGACCATGATAACTGTGGGTGGCCCAGCTGTTGCAGCATAAGTAGCCACCCACCACTGGCTATAGTCCCACAATCCACCCAGGCACCATCCAAGGCCCTCAACCTGTCCAAGAACCTGCCAAAGGCAGGCTGTGCTTTACAAAGGCACACTACTACAGATTGTAGTTCTGCTATGAGTCCAGGAGCCCAGCAAGGTCCCACAAACCACATAGGTGCCAGCCAAGGTCACACCACCTACCTCAATGGAAAGGAACTTGCCCAGCCCCCTAGCCAAGTTTCAACATTTGCCTGGGGCCAACTCACCTAACAAACATCCTCCAGCACTGGCTCAAACTGTGATAACCGCAGGGAACCAGGATGATGTAGGAGAAAAGCTGTGTTGAAGGTGTATAGAGAATCTACCCTCTCCTGGTGATTCACTCCTCCAGAGTAGGACATGAAAGCACTATTCAAGTATTTCCTCCCCCACAATATATAGGAGCATGTCCATGAAAGGATAACAGGTGCATGGCAAACCTATTAGCCTTGAGCTGAGAGTATAAGTTTCAGATGACAAGACACCAGCAAAAGAATTTTGGAAACATGACAAACAAGCTAGTTCAACAACTACCCCCCAAAAGATCATAATATATCCACAGCAATGATCCCAACCAAAAGAAAGTTGAATGTCAGAAAAGGAATTCAGAATATGAATGAGAAACAAGATGAATGGAATTGAAGAGAAAGTTGAAAACCAAAACAAAGAAATTTTAAAAAGTACTTCAGGGCATGAATGAAAAATATGAAAAACACACTAAAGAGATAGACAACCTAAAAAAGGATGTAACAGGACATAAATAAAAGAATCATTTAGGGAATTAAAAAATACAACAGAAAGTTTCAATAACAGATTAGACGAAGCAGAAGAAAGAGTTTTAGAGTTTAAAGACAAAGCTTTTGAACTAACCCAGTCAGTCAGTCAAAGGCACAGGAAAAAGAAAGAGAAAAATGAACAATCACTCAGAGAAATATGTGACTATATGAAATGAAATTATATAAGTACTATGGGTATCTCTCAGGGAGAAGAAGGAAAAGTTAAAAGCATGGAAAATCAATTCAAGGGAATTATTGAGGCAAATTTCCCTAGTATCACCTGAGATTCAGATAGTCACCAAACACTGAGAAGATTCATAGCAAGTAAGAAATCTCCAAAACACATAATCATCAGCCTGACCAAAGTCAAAATGAAGAAGACAATTATATATGCTGCAAGATAAAAATAGCAAACCACAAAGGAAAATTGATCAGGTTAACAGCAGACTTCCCAGTGGAGACCGTATAAGCAGAAGGGATTGAGGTCCCATTTTTAGTCTTCTTAAATAGAAAAATACCCAGCCAAGAATTTGGTATTTGCAAAACTAAGTTCCATAAATGATGGAGAAATAAAGACTTTTCTAGACAAGGAAAACACTAAGGAGATTTGTCACTACTAGACCTGCCCTACAGGAAATGCTCAAAAGTACATTAAGCATAGAACAGCACAATAGATACCAACTGCTGTAAAAATACCCAGGAGTTAAAGATCACAGCTCTTATAAAACAACAGCACACAAGGGAAAACAAGACAATAAGGAACCGCTAACATGACGGACAGAATGGCATGCCACATATCAATGTAACACTCGACATTCAGTGGTCTAAACACCCCACTTAAAGGACTTAGGCTACCTGAATGGATGAAAAAATACTACACAAATATCTTTGGTTTCCAGGAAACAAGTTTAATCCATAAAGACACACACAGACTCAAGGTAAAGGGATGGGAAAAAAATATTCCATTCAAATGAAAGCCAAAAGTGAGCAGGTATTGCCATCCTCATATCAGATAAAAATAAACTTTAAACCAACAAAGGCAAAAAAGAAAAAAAAAAAAAGACAAAGATGGTCATCATATATTAATAGAGAGAGAAATTTGACAAGAAGACATAATAATCCGAAATTTATAAGTATCTAATGCAGGAGATCCCAGATTCTACAAGATCTAAGCAAATAAATAAAAAATAACATCTTAATATCCAGGAATTTCAACACCCCACTGACAGAAGTGGATAGATCATCAATGCAGAAAATGAATAAATAAACAGTGCAATGGACTTATATGAGACTCCAGAACAAAAGGACTGAACACAAATTTATAGAATATTTTACCCAAAAACTACTAAATATACATTGTTTAGCATATGGGATATTTTTTGATATTAATCATATCTTAGGCCACAAAAAATGTCTTAATAAATTTTAAAAAGTCAAAATCATACCATGCATTTTCTCAGAACACAATTAAATACAACTAGAAATTAAAGTTAAGAGAAATACTCAAATTAACACAAGGTCATGAAATTAATCTTCTGCTGAACAATCCTTGGGTCAATAATGAAATTAAGATGGACATCTAAAGATTCTTTGAACTGAACCATGAAGGTGATACAAGCTTTCAAAATCTATGGGATACAGTAAAAGCAGTGCTAAGGAAAAAATGAAGTCTCATGTGCCTTCGTCAAAAAGATCACAGATTAACAACCCACTGTCATATCTCAATGAACTATAAAAACAACAAACCAAATACAAAGCTCAGAGCAGAACTCAATGAAATGGAAACCATATAAACAATATAAAGAATCAGTAAAACAAAAAGTTGGTTCTTTGAAAAGATAAACATAATCAACATAAATCAGATAAACATAATCAATAGACCAGTAGCCAATTAACAACAAATAGATAAGACAGGACTCAAATAAGTCCAATAATAAATGAAAAAGGAGACATTATGACTGATACTACAGAAATATAAAATATTACCCATGAATAGTAAAAAAAAAATAGATGTTAGTGTTAATGCATAGAGATTGGAATGCCTATATATTGTTCATGGGACTGAAAATTAATACAACCTCTGTGTAAAACAGAATGGAGGTTCCTCAATTAATACAAACCTCTATGTAAAACAGAATGGAGATTCCTTTTCCTTTGGGTAGATACCCAGCAGTGGGATTGCTGGATTGAATGGTAGGTCCCACTGCTGGGTATCTACCCAAAGGAAAAGTAGTCATTTCATCAAAAAGACACCTGCACTCTAGTGTTTGTTGCAGCACAATTCACAGTGGCATCAACCTAAGCGGCCATGGATTCTTGAGTGGATAAAGAAAATGTGAGATACACACACACCATAGAGTGCTACTCATCCATAAAAAGGAATGAAATAATGTCATTTGAAGCAACTTGGATGGAACTGGAGACCATTATCCTAATGAAGCATCTCAGGAATGGAAAATCAAACACTGCACATTCTCACTAATAAGTGGAAGCTAAATGATGGGTACACACTGGAAACCCAGACAAGGGTAGGATAAGACCTTACCTACTAGGTACAATGAACAATATTCTGGTAATGGACACACCAAAAGCCCTGACTTAAGCATTATACAAGGTATCTACATAACAAAAACATTTGTACCCCCTTAATATTTTGAAATTAAAAAAAGAAAGTAGATAGGAAGATTGATTGCACAACAGTGTGAATTAACTGTACACTTAAAATTGGTGAAGATGATAAAGTTTATGCTATGTATATATTGCCACAGTTTTTAAAAATCACAAAATAAATATGTAAAATTAGACACAGATTAGAGGCAGAATAACACACTGACTAAATTTTCAAAATAAACAAATACATTAGCTCCTTTTATTTACCCAACCAACTGACTGAGTTTTCACTATGTTCCAGGCTCTATAAGAACTTGGATAAGAGCAATAATCACAACAGAATGGAAATCCCTTCCCCTTGTAGAGCTTATATTCTAGTGAAGGAAGATAGTTATCAAGGAGCTAAAATATCAAATGATGATAAGGCCTTTAGAGTACAAGAAAGTGGAAAAGGGGAAGGGAAGTGCTGAACAGAAAGCCCTGCCGTTTTCAGCAGAATGGTCATGAAAGGTCTTGTTGAGAAGGTGACATTTGAAAAAAGATGCAGGAGTCCAGTGGGCTGGAACAGCATGAAAGGGGTACAGCATTTGAAATGAGGACAGAGAGGAAATAGGGGCCTAGTGAGCGACATGCGGGACTCTGGCTTCATCCCAGACGATGTGGAAAGCACCTGATATATGCACAACGAGCAGGGCACTGACAGGCTAGGGCTTGAGTTCTAATCCCCTCACTCTGATTGCAATTTTAAATAGAGCGTTGTGGGAAGTGGGGGAGGCAGGGAAAGAGTCAGAGAGCCCAGGTGCAGACTCCTGGCTGCAGACTCCCGGAACACTCTGGTGCTGAAAGGCAGGCAGTTTCTGGGTCTGCTTACAGATAAGATGTGAGGTATCAGAGAAGGTAAGGTGACTCGTTAGAAGGTTGGTTTTATACTATACACTCAGGTCAGTGTTGCCTCTAATAACAGGCCGGGCACAGTGGCTCATGAATGTAACCCAGCACCCTGGGAGGCCAAAAAGGATGGATAGCCTGAGCTCCGGAATTCAACACCAGCCTGACCAGCAAGAACTCATCTCTACTAAAAATAGAAAAAACTAGCTGGGTGTTGTGGTGGGCGCCTGTAGTCCAACGACTTGGGAGGCTGAGGCAAAAGGATCTCTTGAGCCCAAGAGCTTGAGGTTGCTGTCAGCTATGATGTCACAGCAACTGTACTCTGGGGAGCCATAGTGAGACTCTGTTTCAAAAAAAAAAAATTCAGAAATAACTCTGAATATCTGATGGGTCTTTGGCCTGAACAACTGAGGAAATGGAATTAGCATTTATGAGATAGGAAAACCTGTGGGAGGAGCAGGTTGGGGGCTTTAAAAATAAAGAATTTCATTTTGAAATGCCTAATGCACATCCAAATGGGGATAAGTAGAGGAAGGATGTATCATATGAGGCTTATTTTCAGGAGAGTAGGCTGACCTGCAGATAAGAATACAGGAGACATCCGTGTCTGAATAACACTTGAATATGTAAATCCGGAGATCACCATGACAGCAAATACAGATAAAAAAAGTGTCTGGACAAGTGAGCTCTAGCATATTTAGGGGTCAAAAAAATAAGGAGGGAACAGGGAAGGAGATGGAGAGGGAGAAGGAAAACTCAGAAAGTGAAGTGTCCTGGAAACCAAGGAAAGAAAGTGTATTAGGGAACAGGGTGTCCAAATGCGTCAAATTCAGCCAATGGTCAAGTAAGATGAGAAAGAACTGGTCATGAATTTAGCAACGTGGAGGCCATTGATGACTGTGGCAAAGGCAGCGAAGGGCAGATGCAGATGGTCAGTGTTGATGCAAAGATAAACTGGCGTGACCATGCTGAAAAGCCATGTGGCAACATGGAACAAGATTCATCAATAGTCATACCTTTGACCCTGTAAATTCTTTTCAAGGAATCTGTCCAAGGAAACCATCAGGGGCCAAATAAAAGATTTATACACCTGGATGTTCAACTCACTGTTATTTATAACAATGCAAAATTGGAAATAAATACCAGATAGGGAGAATGACAAAGTCAGCTAAGTCCTTTCAATGGAATATTATGCAGTCATTAAATATGAATTGTGATAGTTTTATGACACGTGAAAAACAATCATATTTAAATAGTACCTAGAAAGCAGGCTGCACACACCTGAAGCATCAGCTAAATTTTGTTAACCATTGCTTATGTTTCATGTCTGTATTTATGCATAAATAACTTGAAGGAAAATTCCTCAAATTCACAGTGATTATTCCTGAGTGGTAAGATAACAAGTACTTTTTAAATTTTCTTCTATACACTTTTTATTTTTTTTCCCAAGTTTTCTGCAATTAGCACACATTACGTTGTGATCATAAAAAGTTATCTGTGTACACACACACACACACACAAACACACTTTCTTAATAAGACTATGGTACTCACTGCTGACTCTTCAAAAATTGAGAAGCTGGTAAATATCCGTCTACATTACAAGCATGATCTAGAATGCAGGACAGATGTGGCATGATGGTGGGGTAGGGAAGGAGCCCCACTGAGTATAGGAATACGAGCACTTCCCCACTCAGGGAGTGTGGGATGAGTGACGTCCTCTCTGGAGTAGGAATCTCCTGTCCCCATCTCTCATGCTCCAAACTGTGATTCCCACCAGACCCCGGATGGATCCTCCCCAGTCTAGCTCTGGGCGTGTCATTTCCTCTCCCTCAGAAACACTAATACTCTCTACACATTATAAAAATCACACCTGCTCAGTCACGTAGTGAGCTCCCATACTGCTCTCAAGTTGGACCTATTCACCACAATTGCTTGTTCAAGCAGTGCCCTGGAGTTTTCTGCAATCACTCCATTTATACAACATTCCTAATTTTGCTACCCAAAAAGGCCAGCATCTCTCCTCCTTCCTCTGAATCCCAATTTAATTCCCTCCCTTCCCTAAAGCCTCCTGAATGGTCCCACAGAATGATCTAGGCTTTCCACCAACCCCATCAACAAATGTTTAATCACAATGAACTATAATTTTATTTTTTAATGTATTTGAAAATGTATTATCATATTTCTATATTTTAAAATTTGGCTATTTTATGTGTCACATGTATATTCATCTCACGTGCCACCTTGACATTAAGTTCCTTAAAGGCAGGCAGCATTGGTCCTGTCACACCCACTGGTCTTTGCTAGGCTACGTGACGTACACGCTCAGTAAACATGATGCATGAATGAGTAAAGGTCACTCCAGGGTTTCTCAGTTGGCTTGACCAGATTTTCAGTGCATGATAGCTGTGGCTTATTGGTGCCCCAGACAGAGAAGTTAGATTCATCTCAGTAACAGCAGTCAGCAAAAGCCATACCTGGGGCACTCTCTACCAAGGCAAGCATTGGCAGCCTCACAGGTAGCAACCGTCTCTTGGTTTAGTGTCCCTCTGCCATTCCACTCCTCTTCTATAGGAGGAGAATATAGACAACTTTATCAAATTGGTGGCCCTGTTACTTTTCAAGAAGATATTTATTTCCAATAATTTTAAAAAGCATGTCAAACTCTGAGAAAGAAAAAAAAAGGCTCATCATTTTAAAAAATACTACAGGATTTAGGACTGGGTTGAAAGCAACGTTGTTTGTTTTTGATGTTGTGGTGTGGTTTGATTTGGGGCCTTTGCTTGTTTTGTATTTCTCCATATCGGGAGCACTAAAGCAAGATGCAAACCCAGAACCACACACCTGGGATCAGAGGGCAGGTTCTGAGACACAGATGGAACAGGCAGCATCTGATTTGGCACAACTTTGTCATAAGCAGAGACAGACGACCAGGTGTGTCTCATTGTGGGAAATATCTAATCAGTTCAATCAAGGTCATCCGAGGCATTTACTGTTTCAAGCATCCAAGTTGCTACTGTGCACATCTGGGACCACAGTGAGACCTGAGTTAAGATCACTGTTCCAAAGCCTAAAACCAGAAAGGCAGTGACTATATGAAAAGATAAAGAAAAAAATGTTCTCATCAGCATGCCTATTATCTATCACAAAACAAACCTAATTTATAAGCAGCTTGTTGAAGCTATGTGGGAGGAAGAGCCTGAAAAGATTCTAGCGTACGAGATGGTAAACGGAAATTAATTGCACAGTACCCATTATAAGTAATTTAAGAATTGCAGATTGTCACTGATGTGGTATTTATTTAGTGTACTATCTTTAGTATTTCATCCAGTGGACATCAAAAACAAAAAGGACAAGGGTTTTCATAAGTTCCCCCACTAACCCAATTTCCAGGGACTGCTATTGTTTAAAAATATGTGTCTTTTCCAAAATTCATATTGACACTTAAGCCCCCATGTGACAGTATTCAGAGGTGGGGGCTTGAAAAGGTGACTGGATCACAAAAGCTCTGCCCTCGTGAACAGATTAATCCATTCGTGGGCTCGTGGATTAATGTAGTATCATTAGTAATGAGTAAAACTGTGACTTCACAAAAAGAGATATCCAACTACAACACATGAGCACACAGCCCCCCGGCCCTGTGACACCTGCACCACTTCAGGACTCTATGGACAGGGTCCTCGTCAGCAAGAAGGCCCTCACCAGATGTGCCCCCACACTTGGACTTCCCAAGCCTTTAGAACTCTAAAAATAAATTTCATTTCTTTTTTTCTCTTAATTTCTAATTTTTAATTGCCTTATAAATTTCTTTTTTTTTTTATTGTTGGGGATTCATTGAGGGTGTGATAAGCCAGATTACACTGATTGCATTTGTTAGGTAAAGTCCCTCTTGCAATGGTTTCTTGCCCCCAAAAGGTGTGGCACACACCAAGGCCCCACCCGCCTCCTTCCTTCCCTCTCGCTGCTCTTCCTTTCTCCACCCTTCCCTCCTCCTTTCTCTCTCTGCTCTCTATCCAGTTACATGTATTCTGTTATAAACAGCAGAAAACAGACTGAAACAGGGACCTAACTTATGAGAGGAGGATTATTATATTGAGCAGAAGCAAGATAAGCTTCAGGTAACCCTGAGGAAGACAGTCAGGGGAGTAAACATGCCTGGAAATATCCTGGTCTAGTTAAAGGAGCTTATGCAGCTGAGAGCACCTTTCATCAGTGGTGGTCACAATGTCGCGACATCTGGGAACGCTACCTTACCTAGTAAGAATGATAATCAAATGAACATTAGAACTCAACTGCTCGTCCCCAGTGACTGCCTCTGCGGGTGAGGGGCAGGGACAGCCAAATGCCAGATAGGATCAACACAGATCAGAAACAACTCACTGCTGCAACAGCCCTTAGGGCCAGAGGACCACATAAGAGACCTGGCATAAATCCACTGGTGCCTTAGAGTCCTCTCACCAATGCAGGAACTGTCTCAAGGGAACATGAAAAGGACTGACCCCATTCCTCCAGGGGAGGGACACTTAGGTCCCAAGAAGAGTGAAAACAGTAAGGAGCCAAGCTGGGCGAGAAATCGGGTAGTCGACTAAAGCCCATGATGGGTACGTGCTTCCTGCACTCTGTTCTGGACAGCAGCCCTGCTATCTTCCCCCACAGGGAGAGCTCATAGCATCAAAGCTTTGGGTTGTGCTGCATTTTATAGTTCGTCCAGGCCTTCAGCAGTTCTTCTCCCCTTGATCTTCACTCTCCCACCTAAGAGGGGCTGGGCAGGCATTTTTACTCCTGTCTTAGAATGCTGTAGACTGAGCAGCTTACACACAAAAAGCAAACCATTTACTTCTCACAGCTCTAGAGTCTGGGAAGTCCACAACAGAGGTGCTGGAAGATGCCGTGTCTGGTGAGAGGCAGCATTGTGGTTTATGGACAGCCTTCTCACTGTGTCCACATGTGGGGAGGAGGACAAGGGAGCCCTCAGGAGTCCCAGGTATGAACTCCATTCCTGAAAGCCATGCCCCTGACCTAATCACCCCGAGGGCTCCACATTCAAATACCTTTGCATTGAGTTAGGATTTCAGCACATGAATTTGGGGGCAGGACATAACTTTCAGTCTGTACTATCTCTCGTATTCGTGATAGTTTTCTGTTGCTGCTATAACAAATTACCACAAATTTAGTGGCTTGAACAATATAACTTTTTATCATACAGGTCAGAAGCCCAAAATGGGTCTCACTGCTGAAAATCCAGGCACTTTCCGCTCCATTGTCAAAACCAGTAAGGGCCAGTCCAGTCTCTGTCATATCACAGACTCTGACCCTTCTTCTTCCCTCTTTCCCATTTCCAAGACCCACCTGACTGATAATCCAGGATATTCTCCTTAACGTCAGCTGACTAACAATCTTTTTGTTTGTTTGTTTGTTTTTGTTTTGAGACGGTCTCACTATGTTGCCCTTGGTACAGTACCATGGTGTCACAGCTCAGAGCAACGTCAAACTCTTAGGCTTACACGATTTTCTTGCCTCAGCTTCCCAGGCAGCAGGGACTACAGGCACCCGCCACAAAGCCCGGCTATGTTTTTGTTATTTAGAAGGCCTGGGCCGGTTTGAACTGCCAGCCCTGGTGTATGTGGCTGGGGCCCTAACCACTGGAGTATGGGCACTGACCCCTGACTAATGATCTTAATTCCATCTGGAACTTTAATTCCCTCTTGCCACATAACTATCATATGTACAGATTCTGGGAGTTGGGGCATATTTGGGAGGCTGCTGATCTGCCTGCCCCATTCTACAGGCTCAGCCAGTCCCTGCTCAGGGACACTTGTTACTCACTGTTGAAACTGAGGCTGAAACTCAAAACTTCACCTCCCAAGTTGAAGGCTTTATCCTTCTTGCTGTGCTCATTATTGGTGACATAGCCAAGGAGAGAGAGGACACAGCAAGGCAATGACAAGGAGAGAGTGCAAACAAAGGCAGAAAAGAATCAGAGGAGAAGGCAGATGGCTTTTACCCAAAGGGTCTTTCTCCAGAGGTGTCCTCTCATCCCACCCTGCCCAGAATCATCCCACTTCTGTGGGATCACATCTTCTGCTGCCAAGGAGTGGCCCCGTTATTTCAAAACAAAAGAGCCTGTGATAATACGGGCAGGTATTGTTTTTAAGGTGGGTGGTTGCTTGGTTTTGCTTCTTCCCTTTCTCAGCGTGAAGCAGAAGGGAGGAGATAGAGAGGTAGCAATTTTACCAGGCAGGTTCTCTCTGTAATGACCCATCATCCCATGCCAGGTGGTCCCCAGACAAGCAGGGACGAGAAAACCACAATAACAGTAATAAACCGAAAAAAAAGGGCTTTCCAGGTAACAACATAACGAGGAGCCCTCAGCTGTCTCGGCCAGGGAGGGGGTGAAGAGGCAGGAGGGAGACTGAAGGAGTAAGAGATGGAGGTGCCCAAGGGGTGTGGTTTCATATTTACCCCAGTGACTGCTCCAAGTGTGTGTGGGTGTGTGTGTGTGTGTGCACGCGCGCTTTCCTTATCACACAAAGAGAGAAATTGCCACCACACATACCCTCGCAAACTTTTTGTTGTTGTTAAGGATGGAACGGCCCATTTGTCAAACGGTCCAACTGCCACTTCTGATTCCAAAGCTCTGCAAAGGATCCACCCCTATGGTGATTTAGATTAATCACTTCTCATTAAGAGCCAATAAACAAACTGCATTCAGAGTGCTTCTTTCTGCCACAACCCACAGTTGCCATGTATAATTGCTAAAAGGAAAAACAGAGGCACACCAGAGAGTTGTCAAGGGTAATTTATAGGTTTTAAGATCTAATCATTTTCTATAATATTAGATTAAATGACAGTCTATATTAAAGAGGAAATTACATTTCACCTTGCTCTCGTCACTTCGCCCACCCTTTTTCTTCTAGCCAGGGTTTTAGAAAAGCTCTAAACTCCAAAGAGAAGAGCCAGAAAATGTCCTTGACTAAATGTACTGAAGAAGAATCATGCAGTGGACTTCTTTGCACCCAGCAGTCTGTCCAGAGAAGCTGGACAAGAGATAAATGGGTATATTCTTCAAGCTGAGCCAAGTCTACCCAGGAACCCCTTGGAATCAGCACTCCCCTTCTTTCAACCAGTGCTGGGTCATCTGACCCTGAGCACAAGCACCATGGCCCCAGGATATTTATCTTGGTGTTTGTGATGGCAACAGTAACACAGAATAAGTCCTTCGGGTTTGGAATCAAACAGTCTGTGCTTTTTGTGTGGCCAGTTAGTCCTGTGGACGCTCATTCACATTCATTTATGGAGGCTCCAGCTCTGTCCCAAATTCTGTAATAGGCTCAGGGAGTACAAAGATGAGTGCAGTGACATTCAGACCCTGCATCTATCACCTAGTAGCTCCTTGAGTTAAAGCTTCAGTTCTCCTCAACGGTAAAAGCAAAAAATAATGACTTCTATCACCACCATCACACGGCAAGCTGAGAGGGGGAGAAGAGAAAGAGAAATGACATTCGGAAACTTCCTGGTACCGACAGTGTTCAACAGGTATCAGGGGCTTTGCTCTCTCTCTGTGCCCCTGCTGTTTCAGCACAGCTATTCTCCACTGAGACGGAGGCAAAAGGAGAGAGTCAGCTTGTGAGGAGAGGAGTTGCTCAGGCTGCACACTGGGAAAGATGAAGCAGAAGCAAAACTAAAGACTGCAAACCACTGCGCACAAGCATGTGCGCAGTCCCCAGAGCACGAGGAAGGGGTGGGACTTAATCCTTAATGAGCCATCATTTACAATGGCTGACCACAGACGGCCAACTCCTTAGCTGGAGGTCACAGTCCTTCACTCCCTGGTTCCAACACAATTTTCCAGCCTCATGTCCCAGAGTGACTGTATTCTTGAAAACAATCATCCAGTCCACAATTGCCCCAAATCCTGCTGTCCCACCTTGACCTAGCTGAGGTCATTGCTTTTCCTGGAATGTTCTTTTTTTTTCTTTTTTTTTTTTTTATTGTTGAGGATTCATTGAGGGTACAATAAGCCAGGTTACACTGATTGCAATTGCTAGGTAAAGTCCCTCTTACAATCATGTCTTCTTCCTTTCAGGTCAACCCTAAACCTCATCTCTCCCTCAAGGTCATATGCTGCCACCACAGAGAAAGCTCTGTGAATCACCCTCTCCACTCCGTGGGGCTCTGTCGAGCTTACAACTACCTGCTTACATTACAGTTAAACTATAAACTCTTTAGGGCCAGGGAGATTTTTTTTCAATCGTTATATCTTTCCCAGAGTGGAATTTGGTGTCTTTTGGGGCAGGGGTTGGGGGTAGGGCAGGCTCAAAAGACCTGCTTCTCTGCCCAGGATGCCTGCGTTCATGAGCAGCCCCTGTCATCCCACAGGACTCTTAGATGAGGGACAGCAATGATGGCAGAAGGTGGAGATGGACCTTATTCCATTCAGAAGGGACACAACTCATCTCCTGCGTCTGCTCTCATGCCGCCCATGTGTCAAAGTCAGTCAGGCAGCCAAGCCTGCTCCCCTTAAGGGAAGGTTCACAATCCTCCCAAAAGAAACCCGTGGCAAGGAACATTTTGGAGAAAAAAAATTTCACACAAATTTAACTCCTAGGTGTATACTGAAAGGATTAAAAAGTGGATA
Organism: Nycticebus coucang; assembly: GCF_027406575.1. Lineage (NCBI taxonomy): Eukaryota > Metazoa > Chordata > Mammalia > Primates > Lorisidae > Nycticebus > Nycticebus coucang. Next base: position 134,263,223 of record NC_069782.1, on the reverse strand, counting down.
AACAAATATTGATGTGTGTGCATGCTTGCAGCAGCACTATTCCTAAAACGTGCCCGAAATACATAGAAACAGCCTAGGTGTTCATCAAGGGATGACTGGACAAAGAAATTTTTGTATGTACATAATGGTCTACTATTCGGCCATAATAAAAAAAAAAATCCAGTGATGATATGTGCTACAATATGAATCAACTTCAAAAATACTATACATCATATATACTATATGATAACTAAAAAGAAGCCAGGTCACATGTTCTATGACTCCATTTCTACGAAATATCAAAAAAAGGTAAACTCATAGGGACACAGTGCAATTTGGTCATTATCAGAGACAGAGAGTATGTCAGAAGGGGAAGTGACCTTTACATGGTTTACTTTGGAGATGACAAAAATGTCTTGGAACTAGACGAAGATGGTTGTATGACATTGTGTATATTGTAAATGCTACTGAATTGTTCATGTTAAAATTGGTTAATCTAGCTTGATGCCTGTAGTTCAAGAGGCTAGGGCACCAGCCATATACACCAGAGCTGGTGGGTTCTAATCTAACCCGGGCCACCAAACAACAATGACAACTACAACCCAAAAATAGCCAGGCATTGTGGCAGGCTCCTATAGTCCCAGCTACTTGGAAGGCTGAGGCAAGAGAATTACTTGAGCCCAGGAGTTTGGAGGTTGCTGTGAGCTGTGATGCCACAGTACTCTACCCAGGGCAACAACTTGAGAATCTGTCTCCAAATTAATAAATAAGTAAATAAAATTGGTTAATCTCACATTATGTGAATTTCACCTCAAAACAATGAATGAATAAATAAGTGAATAAATAAATAAAACAGTGTGGCTAGCACGAGTTAACTTTAATCATTCACCTACCCAGGAAAAGTAGGATGAAAATGTTCACTTAAACCCAGGCCCACGGGCTCGCACCTGTCATTTTATCACTCTGGGAGGCCAAGGTGGGCGGATTGCCTGAGAAGGAGTTTGAGACCAGCCTGAGCAAGAGTGAGATTCTGTCTCTATTAAAAATAGAAAAACTAGGATGGTACCTGTGGCTCAAAGGAGTAGGGTGCAGGCCCCATATGCTGGAGAGCTGGAGGTGGCGGGTTCAAACCGAGCCCCAGCCAAAAAAACTGAAAAAAGAAAAAAGTAGAAAACCTAGCAGGGGACTGTGACAGGCACCTGTAGTCTCAGCTACTTAGGAGGTTGAGGCAAGAGGATCACTCGAACCCAAGAGTTTGAGGTTGCTGTGAGCTATGATGCCATAGCACTCTACCCAGGGTGACAGAGTGAGACTCTATCTAAATATTAAAAAAGGTGGGGGAAGGAAGAAAGGGAGGGAAGGAAGGAGGGACAGACAGAGGGGAATGTTCAGTTAAAGATACTAAGCAAACTTAATTTCCACCTAGCTTGTTACTAGTCTCCTAATAAGTCTTTCTGCTTAATGAAAAATATTAATAATATAATATATCTAAACAGGTAGCACAGACCCCTACCACGGGGACAGCCTGAACAGCTGTGCTGACCACACAGCCAGCTACTGGCTAGTGAGTTCTATTGAGTCCACTTTCTTCCTGCAGTGCTCAATCCTAGCTCAGGCTGATGTGTCCCACTGGCAGAAGTGGACTGCTCTTCCCAGGAGTAAATCCTATCCTAACTGCCTCAAGCCTCCTCTTCCTATTCTTAAAAATTGGCATTACCAACAGGTTTAATTAACAAGCAGAGGCCCTCTCATGCCTAAATGCGGTGGCTGAATGCTCTCATTTTAAAAAGTGGTACACAGGCACTGGCTCTATACAGCTTTATGAAGCATGTGTTATAAAAGCACTTCACCCATATGGCTTTTTAATACCCCTCAATTCAATCCCATAAAATCCCAGCAATATTTAAATGCTAAAGGTGACTTTCACTATGATATTTATTATTGGATAATGAAAAATGGGACAGAGAGACTTCACAACCCCGGGCAAAGGAGCGAACCACATCTCCTCTAATCTCTTAATACATTGACTGACACGTGAGCTATATTTAACTTATGCTAATTTTGAGCCTAGGGCTTTGTGAAGCATATATAACTCACATGTCTTTTGACCTACTATGACCTTATAAAACACTACACCCACCCACCCCAAATTTTTCTAGTGTGGCAGTCGATGTGTCAATAACAGGACCTCCATTTTTCCTGGAAATGACGTGTGATCCTAAGAGCCTGCTTTGAGATTCCCTCATGGAAGCCTGATTTTTCTTATAAATTTTACTTCTTAGTGACCAAACCCTAAATCGGTCAAGGGAAAGTCCATTGGACCTGTCTTCTCCATCAGACTGAAACTTTTTAGGATAACCTGGACCTTCTCATCTGACCTAGAGTTCCCCAAGTTTCTTGGTCTTCCCCGCTCTAGCTATCCCTATAGAACCGAATAGGGAGCCATCAGAACACAGTGAGAATATGTCATCATTTCCAGCTCCCCACTGAGCCCCGTGTCCTACTGCTACCCTACCGGCTAAAAGGCTTTGCTGCCATGCATTGCTCAGCAGACCGTAGTATCTCTGAAAACAGTGACTGTGTCTGATTTATCTTTCTTATTTCTGGTATCCAGCACAATGTCTGATACATTGTAGATGTCAATGGATATGTCTGAGTGAAATAACAGTCAACTAACTCAGGAAACTAGCACAGAGCAGAAAGGGAACTCCAAGATCATGTATCCCAACTATCCCTATAAATAGTGGAGAGCACACGAGAGATTTACTCACTTCCCTAAAACCCTGTAGTTAATAAAGGTATCACTGGTAGCCAATGGCAGCACCTTGAAAAATACCATCCACATTGTCTGAAGTACTTGTTAAATACTGCATTTTCCTGGATCCTATATCAGACATCTTAAATTAGAATTTCTGACTGAGTGAGCAGGGCCCTGAATCTGCCTTTGAATGAGCATGCAGACTATTCCAATGCAAACATAACCCAAGTGTGAGCACTAGTGTTTGAGAGTGTCTGCAGCAAGGAAATGATTCTTGCTTCCAGCTCCTTGAAGAACAGACGTAAACTGCCAGTGCCAGATAGCCCCTCATCAAGGAAGTGGACATCCTGAGTAAAACGCAGTGTGAAATTCAGCAGATCCAGCCTTGCTCAGGACGGGTCAGTTTCTCTAGACCCTGTGAAGGGTCAAGGACTGCAAAAGAAAATTATGTGGCCTTGAGGTAGAACTAATTCCCTGGGAATCAGGACACCATTGGGGTAACTACTCTTCTCTGAATCATTCCCACTACTCTCTCAGATGGGGGGGGCAGCCATCCTTTTGTAACTTCAGTACACAGTAAGCCCCAAGAAGGCACATACTTTCCCCTGAAGAGCCTCCATTGAGACTTTCTAAGTATCACACTGTTACTCATAACATGGCTGGGAAGTAATCAGCAGCCTCTGTGGAGCAATGAGATGCTGGTTTCAGTTCTACATTTAGTTTCTAGAAATGAAATGAGCAGGCATTTGCCGTTCTTTTTCCTAATTAATAGTGACAGGTAATACCATCCCTGATCATTTGCAACATGCTAACACAGCTCTCCCTGCTCCCTTGCTGTTGCGCCAAGCTTACAGTGGCATCAAAGGGAAACAAACAAAGGTACTTGGTGTCAGTGTGTGCATGCGTGTAGGCTGCAGGAGCAGGCAGGTAGACAAGGAAAACCAGAATCTGATCAGAATAAAAGTAAGCACAGCTCTCAAGGATTTTCATCACTTGCTCCTATACTGTGGGTGACTGACAACCCCAAGAATCCTGGACATCTAGACTAAAAAAGGTCAATTTAAGATGAGTAAGGAGGAAAAACCTAGTCTAGAGCAGTGCTTGTCTAACTTTAATAGGCTCGTGAAGCACCATAGATCTTAGTAACATAGATTCTGGTTCAGAAGGTATGGAGAGCAGTGTGAAAAGCTGCATTTCTAAGCTCCCCCCTTGAGCTAATGCTGCTGCCCTGGGGATGACACTTTGAGTAGCAAGGATTCAGAACATGTAGGAACTGCTGGGAAAAGCTGTGTGTGGCACTCAAACTTTAGTGTACATCAGGATCACCTGGCGGGCTTGCTGAACCACAGACTGCTGGGTCCTACCCCGGAGTGTCTAATTCAGAAATTCTGAGATGGATCTGAGAATGTGCCTTTCTAATAAGTTATCAAGTGGTGCTAATGCTCCTGGTCCAGGCATCATACTTGAGAACTCTGGTATAGCTGAAGGACCCTAGAATTGGGGGACGCTCTATTCAAATTCTCACTTGAAAGCTAACTTGCTTAATGATTTTGGGAAGCCATCTAAAATCTCTGAATGAAAACAGAGTTAATAACAACCATTGGTTGGTTCACTGGTTTTGGTAAGAGTTAAATGAGATGATGAGTTTTGTCCAGGGATCAAGACGAGCATGAATCTGTATATTGGGTCTGCTTTGTCCTGCCTGCCTCTGCCCTTCCACCTCTGACACGTAGACAGCTGTATATACCTGATTCGTCAGTATGTACTTAATTGAGTTTTAAACAAAGCAAGGCAGTGATGAGGGTGTGACTGAGATGGGGAATTGAGCAAATGGTTTCTGTCAGCAAGCAATTTATAATCTATTAGGGAAGGGGAGAGTCAACTCCAAAATAGCATGCATTTAAAATAGTGGCATATTAGTGTGGGGGTCGGGAATTCACCCACTGATGTTTGTTTTTTTTATGTTCTACTGTCCTGCATAAACAAATACACAAAAAAAAATTAGTGGGGTCAGTCTCTGACCCCCATTCTTTGGGACGTGACTTAAGAACAACCTGTTAGAGGCTGCTGCGGTGAGGTCTTCAGCCCGGTGGGGCTGAGCCAGCGCTGCAGACTGAGAAAGAAGACCTGAGCTTGCCACACTGAGTTTATAGACAGTTCCATAGTAATAAATCAGCGCACATGTAAAGAAATGGAAGAAAACAAGGAAAGGTTGCCGGTCTGTGAGGCTCCCATCCACAAGGAGAGTTAAAAAACAGAAACTTAGCAAGTAACCTGGTGGATTAGAGCTGCACCAAGAGAGAAGGTTGAAGAATGCACGTCAACACCGCTGAGGCAAGCTGCGACCCCAAGAATATAAACAAAATGTACAAAATCCATCACCAAGAGGAGGGTGGGTCCCCTCCCCCATGAGAACGGCTCAGAGTGCCCCACAAACAAATGAGCAGAGTTCAAAGGTCCTCCAACTACACTCCATGGGAGAGACCCTCTAAAACTGTACCTACCTCCCCTACTAGGGTACCATGGCATTCTCCCGTCAGGCATAAAACTGTATAAAACTGTATATATTCTCTACCTGCAATTCTGAGCTCCCAGCACTTCCCTCTACTCTCACTCTGAGGTCTGAAGGCCTGTGCCCCAGGAGTCCAGATTCTTGGGATTTCTTGAGGGGTGTGGACAGGGCCTGGACTGTAGCTGGTCAGTGATAATTCTGTGGCATGGGAGTGAGGAGAGGACGGTCAGCTGAGAGGGAACGACGCTGGAGCAGCAGTGCCCCGAGGTGCAGAACAGCAGCCGTTTTTGGAAACAATAGGACTCACCCCTGGATATTCTGAAGCCAAACCCCCTGTCTCCCTGGGCAATGAGAGGAGGCCAGGCATCGTCTCAGGTGGCAACCACCACAGAACAGATCTGGGACTGAAACGCAGGCCCCGTGAGTAAAGGGTTTGCCTGAGGCGGTACCGGCCTGGGTAGAGCACGGAGACTAGAAAACGCATGCACAGAGGTGGGAAATTCTCAGGGTGGGGCTGACCCAGAGGACCACTTTACTGAGCCTAAGACGCACCCACCCCTCAGGGGATCATTAGCCTATAGACAAAGGAAGGCAGGAGGCTAGAACTCACAGCTAACCTGGCTGCGAATACAAACCTTCAGGAGCAAAGACAGGGCCTTAGGTGCAGGCTCTGGGAACTCAAAACAGGTTCTCTTCTGCACGGGAATTTAGCAGGGACAGAAACAAATTCCCACAAAGTTGTTCTTTTCTGTCAGTAACATCAATCAGGGGCGGGGCTGGAACTGAGTGAACACCCCCCAGCACTCATCAAGTGCCCGAGGTTGTCAGGCCTCACCTTCGCCTGCTGGATAGAGACAGAGAGCTGTGGACTGGATGAGCAGATAATGATTCCCTTGTGATTCAGGCAGGTAAAACCCCCTGGAGTATCTCCTCACTACAGGCAACTAGGTCAGCCAACTGCGGGGCTATCAGTGACTGGGTGTGACAGAGGTGCAAGGTGAGGAAGGAGGCATCAAGCTTCCCAGACTAATCTATTTGCTGGGTAGGTCCTCCTGACTTCACGGAGCACCGGAGCAAGTCATATTTGAGTTGTCAGCAGACACCTGTGATCCAGTTGCCAAAGACCTTTTAAACTTGCACACCTGAGACAGGTGCTGACTGAGACAATTGATTCAGACCTTTTGAACTGAACCATTCACCTGAGGACTATCCAAGTGGTGCCCTGGGTGTGTGGATGCACAAAGGTTTCATTTTCCTTTTCCAATTGTTGTCTGTGGGGGATGGGCTGACTTAATTGCTGGTATTTCTCCACAGCTGAGACTTCAACCCAGAGTAACTGTTACACCAGGGTCGGACAGAAACCAGCTGAAAACAAAACAGAACCACTTAGCCCCACCACACCAAACAGGTCCCCAGTTTCTCAGGCTATAGCACTGTACAGGTCCTCAAAAAAGCTCCAGGGGAAAAGTCAAACGGTGTAAAATAATCATGGGGGGAATCAGCTGAAAACTCTGGTAACATGAATAACCAGAATAGATCAAACCCCCCCCCCAAGGAAAGATATGGCAGATGTAAGTCAAGATCCCATGCATAAACAGCTGGCAGAGATGTCAGAAATCGAATTCAGAATTTAGATTGCAAACAAGAGGAAAATTTGCAATTAGAAATTCAAGGAGCAATTCAAAAGTCAGAATTAGAAATTAGAGGAGAAATTCAAAAGTTGTCTCAAGAATTTAACGAATTTAAAGACAAAACCACCAACGATTCTGACGCACTGAAGAAAGAATTTGCAGCCCTCAAAGATCTGAAAAATACAGTAGAAGCCCTCAGTAACAGAATGGACCAAGCAGAAGAAAGGATTTATGACATTGAAGACAAAACTTTTGAATGCTCCCAAACTCTCAAGGAGGAAGAGAAATGGAGAGCAAAAATGGATCATTCTCTCAGAGAGCTCTGGGATAATTTGAAGAAGGGTAATATCCGCCTCACTAAAATCCCTGAAACTTATGAAGTGGCCTCGCAAGGCACAGAGGCCCTTCTCCATGAAATTATGAAAGAGAATTATCCAGACATGCCAAGAGGTTCTGAAATTCAAATAGCAGACAGGTTCAGAACCCCAGCATGACTCAACCCAAATAAGACATCCCCCAGGCATATCATAATTAACTTCACTAAAGTTAATATGAAGGAGAAAATTCTGCAAGAAGCCAGACATAAGAAACCCATTACCTACAAAGGGAAGAATATTAGAATGACTGCAAATATCTCTGCTGAAACTTTTCAAGCCAAAAGAGGGTGGTCATCGACTTTTAGTCTCCAAAAACAAAATAACTTTCAACCCTGGATTCGGTATCCAGCTACACTGAGTTTCATTTATTATGGAGAAATTAAATACTTTAATGACATTCACATGTTGAGGAAATCTGCCATAACCAAACCAGCTCTTCAGGATATTCTCAAACCTATGCTCCACAATGACCAGCACAATCCTCTACCACAAAAGTAAACTCACTCAGAAATTTTTGATCCACTGGACTTTCGAAAAACTCAATACCCAAAATTTTACCAGGCTTATCAATATTCTCCATTAATGTGAATGGCTTAAACTGTCCTCTCAAGAGGCACAGGTTAGCCAGATATTTGCTGGATACAAGAGTCACATCTTACCTTAAAAGATAAATATAGACTCAGGGTGAAAGGATGTACGTCCATATTTCAGGCAAATCAGAAAAAAGCAGGTGTTGCAATTCTATTTGGAGACACAATAGGCTTTAAACCAACAAAAGTAAGGAAGGATAAGAATGGTCACTTCACATTTGTGAAGGGTAATAATATGATGAGATTTCAATTATTAATATTTATGCACCCAACCAGAATGCACCTCAATTTATAAGAAAAACTCTAACAGAAATGAGCAACTTGATTTCCTCCACCTCCATAATAGTCAGAGATTTCAACACTCCTTTGGCAGTATTGGATAGATACTCCAATAAGAAGCTGAGCAAAGAAATTTTAGATTTAAAACTAACCATCCGGAAGAAAAAGTACCCAATGTACTCAGCCCTACTATGAAACTAATTTGGGGCTCTCACATGAAAGCTATAACCCAGTTACAACCTAACAATAGGGGGAAGTGGATAAGGGAGAAGGGTGGTGGGTAGAGGGAGGGGGATCGGTGGGATCACACCTGTGGTGCATCTTACAGGGGTAGTTGAGAAACTTGGTAAATGTAGAATGTAAATGTTTTGGCACAGTAACTGAGATAACGCCAGAAAGGCTATGTTAACCATTGTGATAAAAATGTGCCAAATGGTCTATGAAGCGAGTGTATGATGCCCCATGATCATATCAATGTATACAGTTATGATTTAATAAAAAAAAAAACTAACCATCCAACATTTGGATTTAACAGACATCTTACAGAACATTTCATCCCAACAAAACTGTATACACATACTTCTCATCAGCCCATGGAACATACTCCAAAATCGATCACATCTTAGGTCACAAGTCTAACCTCAGTAAATTTAAAGGAATAGAAATTATTCCTTGCATCTTCTCAGACCACCATGGAATAAAAGTTGAACTCAGTAAAAACAGGAATCTGCATACTCAAACAAAAACATGGAAGTTAAATAACCTTACGCTGAATGATAGCTGGGTCAGAGATGAGATTAAGAAGGAAATTGCCAAATTTTTTGGAACAAAACGACAATGAAGACACAAATTATCAGAACCTCTGGGATACGGCAAAGGTAGTCCCAAGAGGGAAATTTATAGCACTGCAAGCATTCCTCAAGAGAACAGAAAGAGAGGAAGATAACAACTTAATGGGATATCTCAAGCAACTACGAAAGGAAGAACATTCCAACCCCAAACCCAGTAGAAGAAAAGAAATAACCAAAATTAGAGCACAATTAAATGACATTGAAAACAAAAGAATTAAACAACAGATCAATAAATCAAAAAGTTGGTTTTTTTGAAAAGGTGAATAAAATAGATAAACCTTTGGCTAACCTAACAAGAAAAAAAAGACTAAAATCTCTAATCTTATCAATCAGAAACGACAAAGACAAAATAACAACAGACTCCTCAGAAATTCAAAAAAATCGTTAATGAATATTACAAAAAAATTTATTCTCAGAAATATGAAAATCTGAAGGAAATTGACCAATACTTGGAAGCACGTCACCTTCCAAGACTTAGCCAGAATAAAGCAGAAATGTTGAACAGGCCAATATCAAGTTCTGAAATAGCATCAACCATACAAAATCTCCCTAAAAAAAAAGCCCAGGACCAGATGGCTTCACGTCAGAATTCTACCAAACCTTTAAAGAGAAACTAGTACCTGTATTACTCAACCTGTTCCAAAATGTAGAAAAAGAAGGAAGACTACCCAACACGTAATATGAAGCAAACATCACCCTGATCCCCAAACCAGGAAAGAAATGCAGTAGAACAGAAGAGAAAGAAAAGAAAATTATAGACCAATATCACTAAGGAATATAGATGCAAAATATTCAACAAGAACCTAACAAACAAAATCCAGCAACACATCAAACAAATTATACATCAAGACCAAGTCGGTTTTATACCAGGGTCTCAAGGCTGGTTCAATATACGTAAATCTGTAAATATAATTCAGCACATAAACAAATTAAAAAACAAAGACCATATGATTCTCTCAATTGATGAAAAAAAAGTTTTTGATAATATCCAGCATCCCTTCATGATCAGAACACTTAAGAAAACTGGTATAGAAGGGACATTACTTAAATTGATAGAAGCCATCTACAGCAAACCCACAGCCAATATCGTATTGAATGGAGTTAAATTGAAATCATTTCCATTCAGATCAGGAATCAGGCAAGGCTGCCCATTGTCTCCACTGCTCTTTAACATTGTAATGGAAGTTTTAGCCATCACAATTAGGGAAGAAAAGGCGATCAAGGGTATCCATATTGGGTCAGAAGAAATCAAACTTTCACTCTTCACAGATGATATGATTGTATATCTGGAAAACACCAGGGATTTTAATACAAAACTCTTAGAAGTGATCAAGGAATACAGCAGCATCTCAGGTTACAAAATCAACATTCATAAATTGGTAGCCTTTATATATACCAACAATAGTGAAGCTGAAAAAACAGTTAAGGACCCTATTCCATTCACAGTAGTGCCAAAGAAGATGAAATATTTGGGAGTTTATCTGACAAAGGACATGAAAGATCTCTATAAAGAGAACTATGAAACTTTAAGAAAAGAAATATCTGAAAATGTTAACAAATGGAAAAACATCCATGCTCATGGCTGGGAAGAATTAACATTGTTAAAATGTCCATACTACCCAAAGCAATATACAATTTTAATGCAATCCCTATTAAAGCTCCACTATCATACTTTAAAGATCTTGAAAAAATAATACTTCGTTTTATATGGAATCAGAAAAAACCTCGAATAGCCAAGACATTACTCAGAAATAAAAACAAAGCAGGAGGAATCATGCTACCAGACCTCAGACTATACTATAAATCGATAGTGATCAAAACAGCATGGTACTGGCACAAAAACAGAGAAGTAGATGTCTGAAACAGAATAGAGAACCAAGAGATAAATCCAGCTACTTACCGTTATTTAATCTTTGACAGGCCAATTAAAACCATTCAGTGGGGAAAAGATTCCCTATTTAACAAATGGTGCTGAATGAACTGGCTGGCAACCTGTAGAAGACTGTAACTGTACCCACACCTTTCACCATTAACTAAGATAGACTCTCACTGGATTAAAGATTTAAACTTAAGACATGAAACTATAAAAATACTAGAAGAGAGTGCACGGAAAACCCTTGAAGAAATTGATCTGGGCAAGTATTTTATGAGGAGGACCACCCGGGCAATTGAAGTAGCTTCAAAAATACACTACTGGGACCTGATCAAACTAAAAAGCTTCTGCACAGCCAAGAACACAGTAAGTAAAGCAAGCAGACAGCCTTCAGAATGGAAGAAGATATTTGCAGGTTATGTCTCCAACAAAGGTTTAATAACCAGAATCCACAGAGAACTCAAACGTATAAGCAAGAAAAGAACAAGTGATCCCATCGTAGGCTGGGCAAGTGACTTGAAGAGAAACTTCTCTGAAGAAGACAGGCGCGCGGCCTATAGACATATGAAAAAATGCTCATCATCCTTAATCATCAGAGAAATGCAAATCGGAACTACTTTGAGATATCATCTAACTCCAGTAAGATTAGCCCATATCACAAAATCCCAAGACCAGAGATGTTGGTGTGGATGTGGAGAAAAGGGAACACTTCTACACTGCTGGTGGGAATGAAAATTAATACATTCCTTTTGGAAAGATGTTTGGAGAACACTTAGAGATCTAAAAATATATCTGCCATTCAATCCTGTAATTCTTCTACTAGGTATATACCCAGAAGACCAAAAATCACATTATGACAAAGATATTTGTACCAGAATGTTTATTGCAACTCAATTCATAATTGCTAAGTCATGGAAAAAGCCCAAGTGCCCCTCAATCCACGAATGGATTAATAAATTGTGGTATATGTACACCATGGAATATTATGCAGCCTTAAAGAAAGATGGAGACTTTACCTCTTTCATGTTTACATGGATGGAGCTGGAACATATTCTTCTTAGTAAAGTGTCTCAAGAATGGAAGAAAAAGGATCCAATGTACTCATCCCTACTATGAAACTAATTTGTGGCTTTCATATGAAAGCTATAACCCAGCTATAACCTAAGAATATGGGGAAGGAGGAGAGCGAGAGGAGGATGGGGGTAGGATGGGTGGAGGGAGGGTGATTGGTGGGATTACACCTGCGGTGCATCTTACAAGGGTACATGTAAAACTTAGTAAATGTAGAATACATATATATGTCTTAACGCAATAACTAAGAAAATGCCAGGAAGGCTATGTTAACCAGTGTGATGAAAATGTGTCAAACAATCTATAAAACCAGTGTATGATGCCCCATGATCATATTAACGTACACAGCTATAATTTAATAAAATAAATAAATAAATAAGTAAAAATAATTTTTTTAAAAAAAGAACAACCTGTTCGGTGGTTGTAACTTAATAGGGAACATATAAGATAAACTAAAAATATGATAAGTAGGACTAGTGAAGATTAGGAAGGAAACTATCTATAAATAGCAAAGATAACCAGAAAATTAAATATACTGCCAGTGTCCACAACAGATGTCCAAAGGGATCTGTATCGGAATAATTTCTCTCTGTAGAAAGGAAGGTCAAAAATGTAGTCTTAATTCATTAGAACAGTATTTAACATAAGATGCTCCTGCTTATGAAATCACTTTGCTGAAATAGTTTATATTTAGGACCCAGCCTTTTAGTTAGAGAGCACTGAGGAAATGACCATTTACATACAAGCTAGTGGATTTCAACTTCCCCGTGCATAAGAATCACCTGGAAAGCTTGAGCAACCACTCAAAATCCCTGCCACCTGCTCCAGAGACGCTGGTTCTGAAGTTCTGAGGTTAAACTAAAAACCTGTCCCTTCTCCTCCCTGCAAAGACAGAAATTCACTAGTATGAGTCAGAGGAAAATGTGTATTTTCCCCCAACGCATTGTACTAGCCCTTCTATTCAAATGGAAATTTCCAGTGGGTTTTCTCCAAAACCAATTTATAAAATATTTTTATAATGAAAGCAGATGTATAAAAACAGCCGAAAAATCATAATCACAATCATAATAGCTAATATTCCTTGCACTTGCTATGTGCCAAGCTGTATACTAAGAATTTTTATTTACATGCACTGCTTCATTTAACTCTACTGAGGACCCTATGAACTAGGACTCTTTATTAACCACGTTGGATGGTTTTCTGGTGAAGTTAAGCAAGGTACCCAAGTCATACAGTAACATTACATACTAGTAAGTAACCCTACAAAAACTAGAATCCAACCTTCCTAACCCCTAATGTTAACACCATGTATTGTCTTAAAATTAGCAATTATTTTTGTCAAAACAGGCAATAGGCAGTAGTGTTTCATCAGCCGTGGGTAGTGATCACACAGGGCTTTATTTCTAAGGGTAATACTTTGAAAAGGACCTTGAATGGAGTAAAAGGTTAACAGGAAATTAAATATAAGTGTGTTGCAAAGAGGAAGCCCAGAAGGGTCCTGCCTGGGCTTTGCCCGTTGCTATACTTTATTTCTGCCCCACTTCACTATATCTCTTATTGTCCTGGCTTCTGGCTTCTGCCTCTGCATCTTAGATTGATGCTGCCTGTAATTTTCCTGATGCATGCACAGGTGGGCTTCTGCAGCTTAAACAAAAACTGCACACAAATTGAACTTTTGTAAATTGAATTTTATTCCTCCATTAACTCTTTACCATTTCACTTTAAATTGGTATGTGCAGTGCAATTTAAACATTCTCTCCTCTGTCTTCTGCCAAGTGCTAATAATCTGCAACTGAATATTGAATACAACAGGGAAATGAATTCCCCCCCATCTCTGCCTCCTCTATACACAGAGACTCAGATTGCACATATTTCACAAATCAAAATACTTATTAGTGTGTTTTCTTAAAGAGAACAGTAACTTAAGCATGCACTCGGTTCTACTCAAAAGGCCTCAATGAACAAAGATGCAAAACCCAGTCTAAGCCAGATTGCTGCTCTAAGATTCTCTTTATTAAAGATCTTGTCTTAAGGGAAATAGAATATACTCATGAAATACTACAAAGGGTTCCTAGGGACAGCATCAAATTTCCTAAAAAGTATAAGATGAAAGTCACATTTAACTTTGCTTCTTAATACTACACACTTGGAAGCCCTAAGAGAAAGTCTTCTCTTTTAAAGTGTTTCACTCTCTTACTGGGGAAAAATAATTCAGTTCATCTATCATTCTCCTGAACAACCAATTTAAACCAAAAGCCTGACCTTCCAGGCTCAAACTACTTTCAAAATGATTTCTCTTTCCCCATGGCATATGAGCAAAAGTTCCTTCCACCACCCATGTCTCTCCATAGATGCCCAAACGCAAACACAGTATCTGCAGAAAACATAGCAATTTAGAGACAAAACAAACATAGCAATTTTAAATGAAGCTAACTCTCAATTTTCTACCTCTGGAGTGGGACAGGATTATGTGGGCCAGACCTGCTGATTTTTTAAACATGGGAGAAAAAATAAACTTTGCTGTTACTGTCAAAGCTTGGTCACTCACACAATGGAGAAGACCTGGAGACCTGGAGGAGTGTGTAATCCCATAGAGTGGGTAATCAAAGTACTTTTTTTTTCCTTTATATTCTGGATAGTAAGTAGTCTTTTCTGCAAGAATTGGGCTATGATTAGGATGAATTTGAATTATTTGACAAAGTAAGTAACATTTAGTAGCTGGGAGGAACAGATTTAGCGGCCAAAGCGACTGGAGCCTCTAATAAAATCCTTCCCATAGAGACCTCATCATGAATAAGCAATACTGGGTTAATGGACTAATGCTGACCTGTTTGATAACCCCTAGTTATTCCTTCTCTTTCTTGGTATTGTTCCTCTGAAAGTTGTTTCTTTCTGTTAAGACTCTTCTTTTAAACTCATCAAGCATGTCATGGTCAAACAAAAAGAAGACCCTGGCACACCTCTAACTGGAAAGTCAGCTCCAGGATAATAGGGTGATATTTGGACTTTAACTACTATGTTCCCAGGGCCTGGAATCCTGAAGATGTTGTGAATCAAACTAATCCCAGATGAGCCATTTGGTTAGTAAGTGGTTGGACCACAAGTTCAATTCCTATGCAGTTTTTGTTTACACTGCATGAGTCCACTTGTACCATTTTAATTCCCAGATGAACCACTTGTCTTTTGGTAAATTCCTCATTCCCTTCCATTTATTTCACCAGACAGTCCTTGCCCATTTTTTCTAAAATTGCCCCCATACCACCCACCCAGTCTTTCATGCCCACTTGGATGCCTGTGTGATGTCTGAGGCTGGATTCCAAGTTCTTTAATGTTGACGCCTCCATCTTGCATGTTGCATCCACATCTGAATTTATTGGTAATGACCAATTTGGCAAAGCCCCCATTTCCACACTTTGCACACCACCCTTTGCAACCTGTCAGGCACAGTGTAACCCCAGGACAGACTTAAAAGAGGTGAGGTAAAACATAGCTAACACTCCCCCAGGGTTAAGCAGGCCCCAGGGACACTTAAGACAGAGTCAAGCAGGGATCTGTTGGGAGCCTGAGTCAGGAACAATGTGCAGAGGGGTATGTATGTGTTATTTGCTCCTCAGTCCCAAACCGTCTCTTAGCCCTGCTGCGTGTCTTTTATAAGGAGTCCTTTTAACATTCTCATGCATTTTTACAATGATAAAGATAGGTGTGGTATTCAGACCAAAGCAGTTTTGTTGTTTGAATATATATTCCCAAGGTCTTTTAAAACACAATATCCAGTGTTGGGTCATGAAGTGGTCCCGTGTAACCCTGCCCTTCTGTGCACCGATGCAGATATGTTCCTGCATCACACACAGGTCAGCCTTCAGGTCCATGAAGGGATAGCACCTCTGTGTTCAGAGAGTCTGTGTGTTCATCAACTCACTGTTCCTCCCTGGAGACAAAAGAGAATAAGGCTCCTCTGTAGATCCCAACATTCCCTGAACCTCTCTTTGTCCAGTCAGAGGATAGGTTTCCATGTTATTAGCACTTCTTTCTGCTATCCAGAGAGAAGGGGAAATTTCTCCCCAATCTCCCCTACAGTATGTATGGACGCTTCTGTCTTTCTCTAGTACAGAATCTTTACTCATAGTGAAATTCTCCCCAACACAGACCTTCCTTGGCTAACCACATTTCCCCCATTGGAAGGAGTAATGCAAGTGCTCCTTATAATAATATTATATGTAAGTAAAAGAAAAAGTAATGGAACAGTGAGGGTGGAGGTGGCAGATGACACCAGGCATCATGGTTAATTTGTACAGGCTGTCCCCTGTTTTTATGGGAATATGAGTTTCCATCTACACTCGCAACTTTCCCAACTAGGGACTGCAAACCATCTCAGGCTGCTACTCCCGAAGGTAAGTTTAGCCTCAGCACAGATGCATCTCCCTGCTGCCCCCATTCCTGCTGCATTTTCCCTCCTTTATCACCACCCCAAAGTAACAAGCTCGGAGCCCAGAGGAAGTAAAAGCCCCCAGTTCTCTAGGACTAGAAATCTCACCAATGAAACAGATACCTACTAATTCCAAATAAAAAGCAAGCTCTGATGCCTTTGCTCTTATGCAGCAAGTTCTTATGCAGAAGGAGAGAAAGAAGTAAACGTCTCAGTTAACGTCATACCCACAGGGAGGTGGGGAGAGGCACACAGATGAGTGACTCTGGGAAGTGGGAACAGGATTGAGGGTGGAAACAGAGCTTCTGGCTTCATTTGAAACTACAGAGTCAGCAAGACAACCAACCTGTAGGCAGCCTCATGTGAAAGCAGGGGTGGGTTCTATCATTTATAAAGAGTTTTGAGCGCCCTGTCTCCACATCAAAGTGTTTGTGTTGGTCTGACTATGATAAAGTGCTTATCAAACACTTTTGGCTTCTGCCGATAATAGACAACCAGGTTAGCTCCAGCATATGCACATGGCACATAGAGAGAACCAAGAGAGGGACAACATGAGCCAGGTGGAGGGACATCTGCTAGAACTCATTGAGCAACTGGGAACAGGAGAGGAGGAGGGTACAGAGGGCTCCCAAACAAAAACTGAAAAGGCAGAAATGGGAAAGCCAGTCCTGTGTGTATTCTCACCCCCTTAAAGGTGTCTTAAACAGCCTGACAGGTATACTCTCCTTAGCTAGCAGTGGCACTTGCCATCCCCACCACCAAACCTATATTTACTGTGCACACTCTGTGCACCAGACACTGTGCTAAGCAAGTTGATGTATTACGATTCAATACTTAACAACGCCCTCCTAAGATAAGTATTATCCCTACTTTATGCATAAGGGCACTGAAGTTTCCGGAACTCGAGAGACTTACCCAAAATAACACTGTTAATAAGTAAGTGGTAAGAGCCAGTGCTAGAACTCAGGTCTTCCTGAAGCCAAGGGGAGAGCTCTTAAAATGACAGCAAATGTCTGCAAAGTAGCAGACAAAACCCATTGAGTCAAAACCCGTTCCCTAAAGTGCCAACTAAGCTACCTCCACTTTCGTAGTGTGACTAAAAAATAAGCACACTTAAAAAAAATTGTGCATACCTAATTTTTTTTTTTGGGTGGGGGAGTGTGTGCTAATAAATAGAGCAGCCACGTTCCTCATTTTGAATGGAGGTGCCTCCTTAACGTTACAAAGCACTTTAATATCAACATTGTATTAAAGTCAACATACATAAAGTTCACAAATCGTAATGGTACAAGAGCTCAATGAATTTTCACAAATGCTGTGTGCCTGTGTATTCACATCCTCTGTAAAGAAAAAGAACAGTAGCAGCACCTCAGAAACCTTTCTGGTGTCTCCTCTCCTAAAAGGAACCACGATGCTTCCGTATGTTCACATTGATCAGTTTTTATTAGTATTTCATGTTATATAAACAGAATCAGACAGTATATTCTCTTTTGTCTCAACACATTACAGTTTTTGGTCTCAACACTCTGTGAGATTAAGCCATCTTGTCACTTGCTTGAAGCAGTAATTTGTTCATTCTCATTACTATACAGTTTTACTTTTACTTCATAAAAAATTCACAATTTACTTTCCCATTCATTTTACTGTTGATGGATGTGATGCATGGGCTGGCTCTCAATTCTTACTTTAAGGCTATGAACTTTCTTGCATATGTCTTTTGGTGCACATATATGTGCATTTGGTATGACATTAATACACGTACCTAAGAGTAGAATTGCTGGGTTATGCGGGATGTGCACATTCAGCTTCAATAGATGCTGCCGATTTTCCAAAGTGGTTGTAACAATTTATCTCCTTCACACCAAGGATGTCCTACATCCTTGCCAACACTTATTATCTGCCTTGTTCACTTGAGTTCATACGTTGGTTATAAAAAAGCATCTCGGAATATTTTTATTTTGCATTTCCTAATCACCAATGACATTGAGATAGCTTTTACATGTTCATTGGTCTTTTATATATCTTCTTTGCAGAAAGGTCTGTCCAAATCTCCTACACATCTGTTTAAGCCCTTTATAGACTAGAGGTTTGAGTCAGAGGTTTTGCCAGATATATGCATTACAACTACCTTCTATTAAATGGTAAATGGCATCTCCTTTCACTCTTCTATGTTTTTGTGAAACAATTCTTCATTTCGTTGAAGTCCAGTGTACTGTCAGACTTTTTGTGGCCTATATGAGAAATCTTTGCCTATCCTGAAGTCATGAAGAGAATATTAAGAAGCTTTATGTTCTTAACTTTCATATTTATAACTGCGATCCATCAGTAATGGGTTTTCATAAAAGTGAGATGAGTCAAGATTCCTTTTTTTTTTTTCTCAATATTAGGAGTTTGGTAGACCTAGTTATATATATATTTTTAAATCACACTTTCATTACTAGATTTCAGTAATGCCCTTTGTTATAAACCAAGCAACCATGTATGTATATGTGGGTCTACTTTTGAATTCCATTCGGTCCCACTGGTTTACTTTTACACTTTGTGCTAATTCCATACTATCTCAATTGCTACATCTTTAAATAAATGTTAATACCTAGTAGTATAATTCCTCCAACTTTTTCTTCCAAGATTATCTTATCTATTCTTGCCTTCTCACATTTCTGTATAAATTTGAGAATCAGCTTATCAAGTTCCACACAAAAAGTGATTGGAATTTCTATTGGGATTATTTTCAATCAATAGTTGAGACTAGGAAAAAATTAACATGTTTACAACATTAAGCCTTTTTATCCATAACTATGGTTTTCCGTCCACTTTAATTTAGGCCTTCTCTAACTTCTCTCAATATTTTCTAGCCTTCTTTATTGAGGTCTTTCTCATCATTCATTATTCATTACATTATCATATTACCGATACGTTGACCACATATTATTTGATGTTATTATAATCAAATCAATAAAATCAAATCATTATTTTTTAATGTTTATTTACTGATTGCATAATATAGAATTATATACATATATAGGGTGGACATAAAGTCTATGTGCATGTTACTATGTTAAATTATTTTCAATTGCCCATGAAAGAACATGAACTTCTGTCCATTCTGTATACTGACAGAAACCTTGCCATTTTCACTTACCAATGCTGGAAGTGTGTTTATAGAGTCTTTTGAATTTTCCACATAATTATGTTATCATTTCTTCCCTCCAATCATTATACATTTTATTTCTTTCTTGCCTTTTGCATTCGCTTTAACCTCCCATAATAATGCTGAATAAAATAAGTAATAGTAGTTATCCTTACTCAATTCTTAACTCTGGGGAAAAACACTCAAAATGTTACCCTTGATTTTAATGTTTGCTGTAGGGTTTTGTTTTTTATTGAATATGTTTTATCTCATTAACAAAGTTCTCTTCTTTTCCAATTGGCTAAGATTATTATCCTGAATGCGTGTTGAGTCTTATCAAGCACCAGTTCTGCATCAACTGAGATTATCATACGATTTTCTCTTTTATTATGTAATTATAGTAAATTACATTTAATTTTTAAATATTAAAGTAACCTTCCATTCCTGAAATAAATCCAACTTGTGTGTTAAATAAATCCAACTTATTTATACTTTACTGAATAAGTATTTTTGCATCTATGTTCACAAAAGAGATTAATCAGTAATTTTTATTTTTTTAATGTCATTTTCAAATTCTAGTGTTGAGGTTATCCTGCCCTCCTAATGAATTGGAAAATTTTCCCTCTTTTTCTGTTCTCTGAATTTCTGTAAGATCCATGTTACTTTTTCCTTAACACTTGGAAAGAATTCACTGGTGAGGCCATCTGGGCATGGTGACTTCTTGGTGAAAAGACATTTAATCACAGATTTCATTCCTCTAAGAAATACTAAATTTTTCAAATTTTTAGTATTCCAAAATATATCATCAGTTGCTCTGAGAAACTATGATGTTTGACTCCTAGGAAAATACTGTAAATTGTCTCACTGGTCAGATTCCATGTATGATTCTCCTTCTATAACCCTGGTCCCTTTGGTCCTCATCCTGTATACACTTCACCTCCCCAAGGCATACAAGATACTTTTATCATTTAAATAAAGAGACAAAAGAAATAACAATCCTTGTTCTTATAAAAAGATGATTTATTGAGAATTTAACCCACACGATAACCTATTAAGACATTAATTTGTGTCTTTTTTCTCAGGCTCTAGATCCATTAGTCTGAAACAAAAGCTAAGTCTCAAATCCCCAAATCAAACCTTCCAGACATGTAGCCAGACCTTTGTTTCCAAGGCCTAGACTCTCTCCCTGTGGAGACTATCCTTTGCTTCAGGGTCAGCAAGAAGAGAAAGAGGCTTGTTCCTGGAAGCCAATGTGACACTTACTTTTGACCCATCCCTGGAATTAGGCCAGGCTGTCTGAGATTTAGTGTTGCAGTTGAAAAAAGAATAGTCCAAATCCTTAAAGTTTTATTTGATAGCAGTAAGAAGGTTTATAGTTTTCTGAGCCTGATAAGCAACATTCCCGTGGCAGAAATTCAAATGGGGGTGCCTCTGAAGGTCGGTATAGAATGGAAACCAGCAGTGGCCTTGAGGACCTAAAGAAGTCATTATGCACAGGCTGACTCAAAACAGAGAGCAAAGACACCTTCAGCGTCCTCCACCTCTGAATGAACCAGACGGACACTTTGCAAAGGTCAAATGTAGTGAAGGCCATCCCCAGTAAAGCCAAAGACATTACCATTCTCCGCTGAATCATGTAAAGTCCAGCCTTTTTACATGACCAAGGGTGTGAGGATGAGTACCAAAAAGAATAACTGATATGAAATAGATCAATGAATCTACTGATTAAGGGCTCAAGTTCATCTTGCACCCCCTGAACATTACAGTGAGAGAGAAATCCATGTCCAGATCACTTCTAGTCCTGTTCTTGGACTATCTAGAACAGTATCAGTGTGAAAATCTACCGGGAAATTCATTTTCTGAGAAGTTTTTTGGTGAGAACAGTTACTTCACCAGGACCATTCAGAGAAGAACAGACTTTCACTGAGTCTCAGAGATGGTTTGGCCTGCCTTGACTTCCTTGTACCCAAAGTACTGAAAACCCCCCAGAGCTCCAGTGTGCAGGAGCTTTACGCCCAGCAGAACACTCTTAAAGGGACTTTAGGAAGAGGAGCTGCAGGAACACGACGTGGAGTTCAGATGGTACATCTGCTTTGGTTGGGCACTTCACAGGCTGAAATTGTTAGTAATTGTTTATTGATTTCAACTTGAGTGAAATGAATGTCAACTGAGTGCCGCACACTGTGTTAGGTACCAACAAGGGAGGACAGATAAGGCATAGCTCTGGCTTTGGGGCGTTCACTGCTTAGTAGGGGAGATGGGAAATTAATGGCTAAGCTATAGCAGGATTCAGGCTCGGGCAGGAGATAAAACGGAGTGCTGTGAAAGCACCAAAGGGGAGCAATCCGTTCCACCATGAATGTCCCCTCCTCAGCAGAAGGTACCAGGAGTGTCTGGATCCTGGCACAGGATGCTAGAGGAAGACTATAAGCTCTCACAGCTGGAAGCCATAAGTTTCACTGCGGTGACAAGAAGGGCCAGCAGCGGGCTGAACATAGGAAGAGTGTCCAGGACAGAGCAGCCAAACTCAGGAACCATCTGGACCAGGAAAGCAGATCTGGGAGGCTGGAATAAAACCTGAAACAAAAGCCCTCTTCATTAGTTAGCCCTCCGGGGGCCTTGTCCAGGGAAAGACAGAGGACAATGACCGGGTGGCTGGGATCCAGCTACCCTGCAACTGCCTTCAGCACCTGCACCATGGCTTCCCCCACAGACAGCATGAAAAATGATAGACTCAGAGCATGCAAGATGTTGTGCCAGGCACTAGGATGGGTACAAGAATGGGGAAAACTCAGGGCCTGCCCTAAAATCTGAGCCATATTTATGCAGACAGAGACATTAAAAGATAATATATTAGTGGCGATGTCAGCAAATGTGGGAAGAAACACTGGGTAATCAGGAAGGGCTCCTTGGAATAGGTGGCTTCTGCCATGGGGCCCTGAAGATGGTTAGAATTCAGGTAAGTGAAGAAGAGAAACTGGCCAGGAAAATACTATGGCCATATGCATAGGAGCTGCCAGGCAGGTCCAAAGGAAACATGGAACCTCTGAATACACAAAGCAGCAGCAGAGCGTAAGTGAGATAAGGCAGGAGAAAATTTCCAGTGCACACTGAAACAGTGCATGCTGGGGAGTTTGGCCTGAATCCTGCAGGCAATAGAACATCACTGGCAGATTACAAGGGTATATGTGAAACTTAGTAAATATGGAATGTAAATGTCTTAGCACAATAACTAAGAAAATGCCAGGAAGGCTATGTTAACCAGTATGATGAAAATGTGTCAAACGGTCTACAAAACCAGTGTATGGTGCCCCATGATCACATTAATGTACACAGCTATGATTTAATAAAAAATAAATAAATAAATAAAAAGAAAAAAAAAGTAGGGACTGAATAAAAGCAAAATCTTGCATGTAACACTTCTTCTCCCTGAAAAACATCCCTCTGACAAATTAAGGCCACTCTATTGGAAGATGTCAAAGTATAGCCTCATCCCTGGTTATAAATTTACCTGCTAACTACAGAGAGCCCTATCAGCTTGAGAAGGTTCAAGCCTCTCCTTTATATTTATTTCCCAGTCAAAAAATGTAAGGCACTAACAACAGTAGAGAAAGAGGCAGGCTGAGGTTGAATGAGCTCGTGATGCACAGGGAGTCCTGGGAGTGCAGGAAACACATTAAACTGCCACAAAATCAAAGGGCAATACCAGAGTCTAAACTCTGTCAATCCACCATCCTTCACTGCCAGGTCAAGCGTCTACCACTTGACTGGCTTCCATCCCCACTGGCACCTGAATCCAAACCACTGCACACTGCTGTGCCTTGTAATTAAAGGTAAAAGCACATGTGTGCTCCGCCAAAGGAGAGAGGCCAAACATGTGGGGCAGCATCATTTGGAAGGGCCCACTACTGTGGCAAGGTCCATAAAGCAATGGGGTTCGCCACTGCTTTGCTAAGTGACCTTCAGCAAGCCCCTTTGAGGTGATCAAGAATCGACTCCCCCGTTCCTGTTGTCTCATTAGCCATGGGGAATGGGGCATCTGCATGGAGTAGCGAGGGTTGCCCTTCCAAATTCCAAGCTTTACTTATCCATTGCAGACTGGAGGAAACGGTATCAGACGCAGCATCCTCCTGGACTGAGATAGGAAATGCTGTTTTGCCTCACAGTAAGTAAAAGTGATATGAGCTTTCCACAAAGTTAAAGACAACTTTAAAAACATTGTGTTAGCTGTTTCTCAAAATAAAATTTGGATTTTTATAGTGAACTCTTCTAATAAATTTAATGTTCAGCTTCCTGGAATTCATATTAACACCCACATTTTCTAGAATATGCTCAATTTCTAAAGTGAAGTCCAACTGCAAGGGCAATGCATAAAGAACACTGATCCACTTGGCAAACTCTTATCTTTGGAAGCCTGGTCACATGTGACCTCTGCTCTGTATTTTCCTCTAATATTCTTAGGAGAACTAATCACTCCCTGCTCTGTTACCAAAGTGCTTGATATATTTTAATGTGTTTCCTTGAACAGAAAACAAGTCTTGTTCCTCTAGGCCAGAGGTTCTCAACCTGTGGGTCGTGACCCCTTTGTAACAAGGAAAATACATGGCAGCATTAGGAAGGTTGATAACCACTGCTCTAGGCAATCCCAGTGTCTGGCATGGTGCTGACCACAGAGGAAGTTTTCAATCAATGTTTGCTGAGTTGATGGCAAGTGAGGTTTATTTGCACTTGATCCTACATTCAACAACAAGAATCCCAAACAGGCTTTACTGTTAAATTTGTCTTTGTTTGCCAAGGAGACTTATGTGCACTCTTGAGCTCTATCCTGTCCCCTCAGATTCAGACCCATAAATCCAACTGCAGAATAGCAATTCACACCTGACTGTCCCAGAGAATCAAACTCAACATGCCGCAATCAAATCAATCATCTTTCTTCCTAAACCACATCTTTCTCTCTAGTCTTTCTATGCTTTGTCAATATGCCCAGTTCCCTAAACCCCACTCATTTATCCAGCTACTCAAGTTGAAATCCTGGGTACTGCCCTGAGATTTCTCTTTTTTTATCTCAATAAAAGCAAGCACTAGATCAGGCTGATCCATGTATCCCTCGCCTACAGCATCATGTTATCCATACTTACTTTGCTTGCTTTATTTCAGACGCACTATTTCTATAATCTGTTTTTTAAACATGTATAATAAGTAGCAAAAGCTATTGCTTTCTGGCCTTTCTGCTATCAGGTTCACCCAACCCTTAAATCCAGCTTCTACCCTCTTCCCCAAGGGAGCTTTCTAGGACACAAAGCTGATGCAAAGACTCCTATTCTATCAAGAAATAAATATTTACAACTCTGTAGCCCAGCACCAAGCCCTTTCTCATGTGGCTCCTCACACCAATCCCTCCTCTTCTGCCACCCATCATAGCTGCTTTCACTCCACCCCACCAAACTTGCCGAGGCTTCCTGAACATGCCTCTCTCTTTCACAATTCTGTGCCAGGACTCAGGATACTCCCTCTGCCTGGAAAACCCTCCCCAGCTCATTTTCACCATTAGTCTTCAGCAAACCACCCCTATAGATACATCTGCTAAGCTTAAATATTAGTTAGTTTCATTCTGAACTTCCTAGACCTGACAGACAGAATCTATGTCTCTTTCCTCTCATGACCCATGGCACTTATCACCCTCTTGGGCATGGCTCCATGAAAACAAAGGCCCAGGACACAAAAGACCCTAAAACTTTACATATTCAATGAATGACTGAATTTTTCATCACTCTGGTTCTTGATGCTAGAAGCACAAAAGAATTATTGCATAAGCTTTATAAATTACTAATCCAAGGCCCCACCCTGAATCTATCTAAATAGTTCCTAAGGTGAGGTTTGGGAAGGGATATACTTTAAATTTCTGCTAGATGATCTTGAAGGCCAGCCAGAGTTAGGAATCAATAAAATGGACTCCAAACCCTTTGAAAGCAGTGACAGGTGTTTTCTGGACCTCAGTAGAGTGCGGTGGGTAAGAGTATGGAATCCCGAGTCAATCAAACCTCAGCTCATAGCCAAAGTCATCAACTTCCTGGGGAGGTGAGTTGTTAACTTTTCTCAACCTCAGTTTCCACAGCTGCAAAATGGAGAAGTTTCAGTACCTAACACACAAGAGTCAAAGGACTGCCTTGAAGATTAATCTTAGAATGATTAGGCTGGGCAGGATCACTCACACCTATAATCCTAGCACTCTGTGAGGCCAAGGCAGGTGGATTGCTTGAACTCAGAAGTTCAAGACCAGACTAAGTAAGAAAAAGATCCTGTCTCTACTAAAAATAGAAAAAAATTATCAGGACATGGTGCTGGGTGCCTATAGTCCCAGCTACTTGGCCGGCTCAGGCAGGAGCATAACTTGAGTCAAAGAGTTTGAGGTTGCTGTGAGCTAAGATAATACCACAGCACTCTATCCAGGGCTCTGTCTCAAAAAAATATAAATAGATAAACAAACTAACTAAACAAAAACAAACAAACATCATAAAATGATGAGTCTGCCTGGCTCACAGAAAGCACAGTAAGGGCTATTATTTGGTACTCCTTAATAGTCTCCCTCGTTATCCAAACAAGCCAGTATTCCCTACAGAGATTCAGAAAATGCTCATGGACCAGTTGAATATTCTGCTATTCAGAACCTCTCTTAAGCTTCCTGCAACTCCAACTTGAAGTGCTGTAATTTACTGGTAAGGTCATTACTGCTAAAAGGAAGAAGTGCAAAAAGTGCCCCGTCCCAGCCTTGGATGTTTTCAAAGATAATATTAAGTCAATTTTGACTTCTTCCACCTCTGCAATCTTAAAGAGCTCCACAGTTAGACTTTATAAATTGGTTATAATTCCAAAGGGAGGACGGACCAGCTGGACAGCAAGACTGCAACTGAGCATAAGGAGGCAGGTCTGTACACCTCTTCAGCAGGAAGTGCAGGAAACTAAACGAGCAAACATCTTCAGTTGTCAGTTTTAGGATACTCAAGGTATAGATGATGCAGGGGTGCACCTACCGGATATCCACAAAGAGTCTGGAAAACTAAGAAAAAAAATCCTCTCATTCAAAAGACTAGATGAAAACACAACCATTTTAAAATTACTGATATGACACATATGCCCATACATGTATGCTGTATGGCAGGCAACAATGTGGGGACACAAAATCATATGTGATGCAGTCCTTCCACTATAAGCAAAAGACCTGTACAGTTTTCCACCATCTCTGTAGTGGGTGATGAAGCCCAGATGTTAAGTCCAGAAGGTATTCCAAACCTGATTAAATACATCAAGAGTGCCTAGCAGAGCTCTCGTTTAATACATATAGCCAAACTTCTCCATTACCCATAGTATTAGAATCTGACTGGTAGATAGGGCCCCTTGCTCAATATGTTTTAAGGTCACTTATGTTATCTGATGCAATCAATTCATAGATCACTACAGAGTTTCAGAAACTGGGTACAGAAGTCATAACTGGGATGAATAACATGGATGAGATACTGGAGTATGTGGGAAATTTTCAGGGAGGAAAGAAGATTTAAGTTCAGCATTAAAAGAGGAAAGAGATTTTCCTAGGTGGAGAGGGCACACATCATGTGTGAGCACAGGCATGAAGATGGGAATGACAATAAACAGGACAGATGCTAACATTCAAATGATTGGCATGGCATGGTTGGCTGCCTGTGCAATTTCCACCTACATTCCTCCTTCTTCCTTCCCAAAAGAACCCATATTTTTCTGAGAAACCCTTCTCAGCATGGCATGTGGGTGGAGAAGGCTGGGCCTCCCCTGGCTCCCCTGATTTACCCAGTCCTGGTATGATGCACACATGACGCAATGCTGGGCTTCTGGAAACTGTTCCCTCCCCTTGAAAATGTGTTATCTCTTTCTATGTTGGGTATTTTTATCTGTTGGTGTGATACTAAAACCTCTGCACCTATCTTGTCACCCGTCAAAAAAAAAAAAAATTAGTTTGAGAACAAAGATGACAGAGTAGAAACATGGAAAGGGCCTTGTCCTCCACCATGTCATTGAACCAAAGAGTTAACAACCCAAAGTTACCTCCCTTGAGACTTATCACATGAACTCATATACTTCTGCTGCAGCCAGTTAAGGTAGGGTCTTACGTATCTTCTAAAGCCATAGCACCCGTACTGGTATAGGGAAGTATATGACTCCTATTTCATGGAAAACAGTCTGAAGTTTGGAACAATTAAAGCTCTCTCCTTTCCAAGGCCGCAAAACTGATATTATGGAGTAGGGCTAAGAAAAGGCTCAACTGATGAGCTCAGAAACACATGATGTAGACCAAAGCAAGTGGACCTCAGAACCACATGTGCACCCAACAAATGACGTAGATGTTCTCCCATGGATGCTGGGGAGCTGTGGAAGGTTTCTGAGCAAGGACTGACACCAAGTGCTGATTACTGAAGATAAATACAAAGTAAGGTCTGTAACATTTTTTTGAGAGGATTGTTGGAGGAGGTGGCCTGCTTCTTCACAACTTTCTTCTCCCTTACTTCTAGGACTTAATAGTTCAGGTAGGAAGTGCCTGCCCTAAGACTTCAGGGGAAATTCAACATGCATACATGCATCTTCAAGCAGCAATGAGATGCAAGAGAAACAACCTTTATCGCTGCTTAAGAGAGAAGAACAGCATGGAGTGCTCCAAACTATTTACAATTGGCTTAGGGGCCAGCTGAAGCAGGACAGGTTCTCCAGACGCTGTTAATGCCGAGAAAAATCTTCTCAGAGAAATAATTTTTTACAACCCTGTGGTCTGCAAGACTGGCTTCTTTTGAGCTGTGGAATGCTAATGCTCTGTGATTTGGGATCAAGGAGGGGCAGCCGAGACCAGGAAGCCAGCAGTTCATTATTCAAGCTGAGTTTCCAGAGCTACCTGTGTGCTAAGTTTCTGCTGTGACATCAGCTCACTCCTCTCCAAAGGTCCAGAATGGAGTCAGGGAATCTTTTATGCATAAATATGCTGCCACTGCCTCCCCTGGGATAATTGAAGACTTGAGGTTCAGGCCAAAGACCACTTTAGATAATTGCATCCTATCTTTGTACTGCTTTTCTCTGTGACTGTGCTTGTCTGGCCTGGCCTAACTGCTTTAATCAGTCAAGTGCCTCACAGCTATTGTTCCTGCAAAAGCAAAAGGCACCCTATAAACAAGGGCTGGCAATAACCCCACAGTCCCAGTTCTAGACCCTATACCAAGATCTGCCTTGTACTCCAGGGCCTGACTTGGTTTCACTCTTTCTAAAGCCTTCCTGGAGACTGGCCTTTCTGTTTGAATCTTTTTTTCAGCTTCTACACTTTAGCAGACCTCTGATTTGGACTTCTATCTTTGTTCAACCTTGACTTGAGATTGTCCTCTGATTTTGTTGCCTTTGGCCACTCTGAGTGCAACTTGGCCTTCAAGATCTTATTTATCCATGACCATATGCCCTTGGGCAGGTTGCTCATGTCAACCCAGGTTGAAGGCTTGACTAGGCATCTTCTACTTCCAGTGTCCTGGAAATGCTAGGTTTACTGGAAAAAAGCAAGAAGACCTCCAAGTTCCCAGCTTTCAGTGTTTTCTTTAGCACCTCTCTACCAGGTCTGCCTGAATTGAGCAGTGTATTTTTCTATCATTTGATAGGAGTACTGGGCTTGAAGCCAGTTGATTTCTAAAAGCATAGTTCTGCCATTGGGTGGCTGAATAAGCTTGAATAAGTGACTCCCCCTGGTGGGACTCAGTTTCTTCATCAACGAACCAGACAGCCTTTGAGTCATCTGCCAGCTCCATACCTCTCCAAACAGATGACAGGATGCCTGAAAGAGGGCCTTGAGTGCCCAGGATGAGTGTCCAGCATGAATGGACAGATTCAACATGGAACTCTCCTCTGTTTACAGTGGCCTCTTGTCCTGAGATTACAATGATGACAAGAGTAATAATAAAACAGTATTTACTAACTGGGTACCATAGGTCAATTCTTGGCTAAGAATTTGCAAATATTTTTCATTTAATCTTCCTATTAGTCTATGAGGTGGGTACAAATAGCATCCCAATTACACAGAAGAGGGGACAGAAGCTTAGAAATAATTAATAATGTGCCTAAACCACCAGCTGCTAAGAGGTAGAGCCAGGATCTCAACAAAGTGGCTTCTTGCCTAAGTGGAAAGAGACCCTCAGGAACCCAGCCAGCCCCCACCCTCTGGGGACTTCCAAGTAAGGATGCCAGAGCTTGGCACTGCTGCTTAGTCTCATGAATTACAGAATGCTAAGGCATTGTCCACAGCTATTTACTACTCCCTCTACCCTAAACTACTGTTTGTTCTACATGTGTGTAAGAAAACTCAGCAACTCCTCTGATTTCTTCTCTCAGTGGGGAACATTTTTCATAACTTCTCAGCATAGGACCATGGCATTATTGGACTAAAAAGAAATACACCCCTTTCCATATCTAACATGTATCCTTATATGTCATATTTAAAGACATGTAAAGACAGGTTCTAGAATGTAATGGTGACCATCTAATCTATGAAAGGCCAATAGCAAACAGTGTTAATTTTCATTTAATTTTTATTATTACTTTGAAGCATGCTTCAAAGTTGGCAATGTAGGGTCAAAACCTGCCAAACTGGACAAGCTTAGCCTTTTTTGTCTCACTGTGTGTTTCTCTCTCTCTCTCAAAATGGAGATAACAACAGTATGCTTTATCTTATATGCATCTTACATGATTTTTTTATGTGGGAAAAGTGCATAATAAATATTAGCAATTATTATTCTGTTTGATCTTTTATTATTTTGACCTCTCTGTTAAATTTCTTGTTCTAGTCATTTATTATTTCATTTTGGTGAATTATCTTCTGTATTTTCTGGAAGTTTACTCAGCTTCCATAAAACAGATTTATTTTTAGAGACAGAGTCTTACTCTAGTGCCCAGGCTAGAGTCCTGTGGCATCAGCCTAAGCTCACAGCAACTTCAAACACCTGTGTTCAAGTCATATTCCTGTCTCAGCGTCTCAAGTAGCTGGGATGACAGGTATGTGCCACAATGCCCAGCTAATTTTTTTCTGTTTTTAGTAGAGACAGGGTTCATAAATCTCCATCTCTTTAGGGTTAGGCACTGACATTCAATTTTGTCCCTTTGGTGATGTCATGTTTTCCTGTTTGTTCTTGATCCTGATAGCCATGTATTGGGATCCGTGCATTTGAAAAAGTAGGTAATTATTCTAGTCTTCACAGACTAGCTTTGACTTGGAAACCCCTTCAACAGTTAGCTGATCCAAAGATTCTGGGCAGGCTGTCTGACAGAGTCTGGGAGTGGGCTTGCTGTTAGAGTCCTTGGGTTGGTGGGCCTGCAGTCTGGATCCATGTGGGTGGACCTGCAGATCGAGTCTTCCAGGGTGGGCCTAGAGCCTGTGTCCTCAAGGACTAACCTGAAGCCCAGAGCCACTGAGGCTGGCCTGCCACAAAGGGCTGTCTAGGGCTGGGGCCTTAGGGGCAGGCTCACCACTGAGATGAGCCTCAAACCTAAGGCCACGGAGAGCAGTCTAGCTCCTGGGACTCTGAAGGTGGCCCAGCAGGGGTATAGAACAGAGCACAGGTCCACTGCCCAGGACTGACACCTGTGGCTACTGGGTCTGGAGGCTCAGTCTGTGGGTACGTACCAGCCTGCAGTTTGGGACTGTGCAGTATTCCCCAATGCTGGTTTTGCTGTGGCAAGTCTGATGTTGGGGTCCAAGGTAATGTCCTGTGCTCACTTCCTTCTCTTTCCCAACGTGGATGGTCTCTCTCTGCACCCTGTGCTGCCTGGGTTTGGAGAGTGGTGATACAGAAAATATCAAACTCTCTTTTACTCTCTTAAATGCATCATTTCTTATTTCAATGCTATACCCAGGTACTATGATATCTCACTTGGATTACTTAGTACTTGTGAAGGTATTTTCTCGAGTAGATAGCTGTGTAAATTGATGCTTCTGCTGAAGGACAATCACTGGAGGTCCCATTCTGCTGTCTTGCCCTGCCCACTCTCCTCTCCACAGTTATTGTTCTTTCTGGACTAGCCCCAGTCCCCATGTCTAGCTGGTAGCTGCTGCTGTAACTGCAGTCTCTAAGGCCAAAAACTCTATCCTAGCTCTCAGTCCCAAATAAGCATTCCACTTAAATATATCTGCCAGGATGTCCAGGCCTTAATTCCTGCATGATTCTTGGGCCTGGCACAGTTACCCCCACCCAGCAAAGAAATCCAATCCATTAACATGCGCCATCAAGATGGATAATCTGCACTCACCAAGAGGGAGTAATGAATCCAGATGTGGGCCTGCACAGATGGAGGTGGTGTGTCTCAGGAGCCAGTGCTGTGCTGTGGGGCTGTGGGATCCTCATACCCACAGCAGGCATACCTGTGTATGAATTCTCCACCAGCTCTACCTGCCTAATTGAGCTTGGGAGAAAATGGGAGAAAATTTGCTTTGCACATACTGTGTAGGGCTGGGAAACCATCATTTTAAATGTCTACTTCATTAAGTGGGATATAAACCATCAGTGAGAAAGCACGCAGCTGATGGGTAAGTGAAATAGAAGGGAGGCTCTAAGAGGCACATTTTTTGTTTTGGAAGTTGAAAAGACTATTCCCGATGCTGATTTGATGGGGGACGGATTCTTTCTTCCAGAACAGTCAGCTACATCAACATGGGGTACCTGGGAAGCAGGAGGTATCACTGAGTTAAAGAGAGGTTCATACCTATTCTGTGCCAGGTACTCACTACATAGTATACTAATTAATTATTAAAGATGTTTTTGGTTAAAGAAATTACTATGATAAGTCACCCTTACAGATTTAAAAACTAAGGCTCAGAGAAGTTAAATAACAGATTTAATGTCATCCAGCAAGTGAGGCACCGGCTGCCCTGTGAATCCCTTTCCCCTTCATCATACAGACTTACTGGGCCCTACTAGGGAAACAGAAATGGCTTGCAAGTTCTAAACTGACCACCACCTTTCCTATCTCCAGCAGCCCTGCCAAGGAGATAATCACACACACTTCTCACACTTTATCTTCTCTGGTTAATTTCTTTCCTCTGCTGGTCATCATAAGACAGCCGAGACATCTCTCAGAGTTCAACTAGTGCTGTGAGGTGACAGGGATGGCTGTCTGCATCTGTTCTCAGGAGGCCCTCAACACAGGGCTGCCAACACCGACGGAGGCCTCCATTTGTCACTGAGGCCAGTATCTCAGTCTGTGCCACCAGCTCAGACCCCAACATGCAGGGGGACAGAGACGTGCTGGCTCCAAACCTGCCCCTGAGGCATTTGGCAGATCTGAAGATCCTAGAACACTCGCCCCTCATTACCCAGACGTGCTCACCAGCAGAGTGTGCTGAGCCCTGACGTCTGTCATTCTGACCTTGGACCAGTAAGGGGGAGAGAAACGAGGGGTGAGGCATCCATGCCAGTAGCAATCTCTCTGCCTGGTTTAGCTCACCAAGGAAGGGGAGAAAAAATAGAGTCATTTCTTTCTCTGGTGGTGGTGGTTGTTTTTGTTATAGCTATCTCTACCTCAGGGGCAGTGAAAATCATTTGCTATATGACTGTGCATCAGAACATTAGGAAGAACACATCACCCAGCCCTCCAAAGCTCTTTGCTAAAATTGCTTTTGCCTGTGATGCTCAGAAAACACACCCAGAAGGTCTGGTGAGGGCAGGGCAGAAGGGAGGACAGAGTGGGAAGCTGAACTCAGGCATCTGAGAGGCTGGTCTCCAGCCTTCCTCAGACATAGGTCTCATGCCTTGAAGCCCCTGCTCAGACCTGCTATGGCTCCCGGAGTCCTAACTCTACCCTGGGGTTTTGGGGGTTCCACAAGATATACTCACAACTCTCTCTCGCAACTTGCAAATGCTAAAGCCAACATGCCCATTAAATCACACGTCAGATTGTCCTTCAACTCTCTCCTCCAAATCCCAAGCTTTCTTCCAAAATCTGCCTGATTTTTGCCTCTACCTTTCCCTGGCTATGATGATGCCACATAAAAGGGCATCCTTCTTCAAGTTTGATGCTGTGTTCATTCTTTCTGATGAAGATACACTGTTTTCTGTTCAAAGGCCTTCAAAACGTAAAATTTCCACCATCACCACTGGTCATCCGGGCCTGGTTTGGAAGCCCCCATCAACGTCATCATATTGCTGTTTTCTCTTACCCAGCCTGACTTCCTCAAACTGCAGTTAAATGGCCTATCCTTTTGGTTGGGTCCTTGGTTTTCCTGCTCCTATCACTACATCTGCCTTAGCCATTAATCTGAGCCATGGCTGACATCCCACCCCAAATGGAGCCCCTTCTCAGAGGCTTCACTGAGCAACTATGAGGGTCAAATGAGCCAGCCTGCAGAACAGAACTAGCATCTCACACATCCATCCAGGGACACAAACTTCCTTAAATTCTTGATTCAGTCCAACTCAGAATTCACGCAGAAAAGAAACAAATTCTTTTTGTATTTCTAACTCTGAAGATTTCATAATACTATCTATGGAAAATCTTCTATGTGTACATATGTGCACATGCACACACACAGTCAATGTCAAAACCTCAGCACTAAAAGTCAAATTTTAAAAATTTGGGGGCAAATCTAAACCTCTAAGAAATGCAATAAGTGGCTAACTTTTATTATTCCTCTAAAATGCCTGGATAATCTTATAAGTCATACCTTTCTTTAAAAAAAAAATGATATACTCAATGCAAACCCTAAAGGGCACTTTGGAGAAAAGCCAGGCTATAGGTTTATATTCTTCCCATTTTCAAATAAAATGCAAAAGAAAAAACTAGCAATCATTTTAATGAGCCTTTAAATAAATTCTTGGCTAGAGCGTACTGCAGTAATTTATACAGGGAACCACGTACATATATTTGCTGAGAAAGGGACTTTGTGACTAAAGACTGAATTTCCAAGAATCACTCTAGATCCTTTTCCTTTAAATGATTAGTTTGCACTGAAGTGTACTTCATAGCCACTCCATCGAAGGGTCATACTTGCAGAGGCAGAAGAAACCTTCTAAACCAGCATCTTTCCCCTCAGTGATCCGCCCCCCCGCCCCCTTGTTGTGCTTTCTGAGCCTGTGCTAAGGGCTAATACTTTCCCTTTCTGAAGATAGGCAGAGGAATTTTCTGGTGTTCTTTCTGGACACACCAAGGAGGAAAAAAAAAAAGAAAAAGGTTTAGAACTAGAATCCATAAAAGAGGCAGTTTTGGTCCATGTCCTGTTGTTTTCCTTTTTCTACTCTTTCCTTTCACACATTTTCCCCTAAACACATCTCTGGAAATATTGCTCTACCCTCCTGGTAACCATGTTAATTAATAAGGCAAGAAAAACCAGGTGGTTCTGAATTAAAACAAGGGGGACCTTGTCTCTCCATCAACAGAATGATCTGTCTCACTCAGGCTGCCAGCAGGTCTAGTTTTAAGAGACAGGGAAGAAGATGGGAAAGAAAAGCCGGCAGCAAGCCTCCTGGACG
This sequence comes from Nycticebus coucang, assembly GCF_027406575.1. Taxonomy (NCBI): domain Eukaryota; kingdom Metazoa; phylum Chordata; class Mammalia; order Primates; family Lorisidae; genus Nycticebus; species Nycticebus coucang. The sequence continues at coordinate 134,228,234 of NC_069782.1, read as the reverse complement.
AGGCAGGACGAGGCAAGCCTCCTGGACGAGGCAGGACGAGGCAAGCCTCCTGGACGAGGCAGGACGAGGCAAGCCTCCTGGACGAGGCAGGACGAGGCAAGCCTCCTGGACGAGGCAGGACGAGGCAAGCCTCCTGGACGAGGCAGGACGAGGCAAGCCTCCTGGACGAGGCAGGACGAGGCAAGCCTCCTGGACGAGGCAGGACGAGGCAAGCCTCCTGGACGAGGCAGGACGAGGCAAGCCTCCTGGACGAGGCAGGACGAGGCAAGCCTCCTGGACGAGGCAGGACGAGGCAAGCCTCCTGGATGAGGCAGGACGAGGCAAGCCTCCTGGATGAGCTGGCCCAGGGTTCTGAGAGCATCCTATCCAAGGCAGCCTGAAGGTAGGCAGCTCAGCAGCAGACCAGCAGCCACCAGTGAGCACTGGAGTCACAGCTGGGTGGCTGGAGCCCGGGTTCCATGCTGTGATTGAAATACCAGCAAGAGCTCAGAATGAACCACCACCATCCCCTTTCTTTTGCAGCTGATTTCTCTCAAAGCATAATATATCTCTTTTTATCCTAGTTGTGCTTCTATGAGGAGGGGATAGATAAATTATCTTTTGTCCCAATTTTATACATTGAAATGCTAAAGATCAGAGAATCTAAATGACGTTCCCAATGCTCCAGAGCTAGTCAGGGGAAAGGCTCACACCAGAATCCTGATTCTTTTCCAAGATAGTTCTCTCTGCACCCCCAATCTGACCCCCAGGACCCAGCTCCCTGTTTCTTTATCAAGCCATTTGGCTCTGGCAACACTGCTCAACCACTATGTGCTTCCAACATGTAAGAAGCAGTTTAGATTCCAGGTCCTTGGTTTCCCATGCAGGTTCACTGGCAGTAGTATTCCAGAAGAAACATCCTTGGGGCTTTGAGACTGGAGAACTGAGAAGCTAACAATGTCTCTTTGAACCCTACAGCCCCCCCATCACTATTCAACAGGACAGGTGGGAATACAAATTTTCCTACCATTCCATCTTGTGCTCATCCCTGTACCCAGTTGGGGTTGCCCGTCAGATCTGAATTCTGCAGCTGTCAGCAGCCTTGTGGGCTCAGAAGAGAATGCTAGAGTAGGTGTCAATAGACTGTTTCAGCCCGAAGTCTGCTGTAAATGACTTCACGATCTCAGACAAATCACTGAGAGGCCTCCTCTGTTAAATGAGGCCCTGCATAGACAGTCTCTGAGAGCCCTTTAGCTCCAACATGCAGTGAGTCGAAGAATTAAATATGATGGGAAGCAAGTTAAATGAGCACATTAGACCAAAGTAAGGAACCATTACACTGCTAACATCTTGGTACCAAACTCTCATCACCTGTAAACTGAATAATGACAGTACCAACATCACAGGATTGTTGTTGAAGTATTAAATGAATTAATTCATGTAAATCTTTTAGAATAATTTTTGGCACAAAGTAAATTCTCAAAAAATACTAGCTGCTGCTGCTTATTACTATCATGGTTACTATCATCAGACCCACTTTAATAGAAACAGATGCTAGCACTAAGCGGGACCTCTCTTCCTTGCTCTATAAAGAACAGCATTTTATGCACATTTTATCAAGGGGGAGAGAAGAGGTCCACAGAAGCGCGATGTCAGGTTGAGGCTGCACTGAGTCAATGGTCATGAATGAGGGTGTGTGGTGCAGAAGAGCTGAACTCCTGCCTTTTCCTGTGATACATGGTATCCTCTGTCCTGGGTTTCCAGGATAGATCCAGGCAATATCTCTAGCTACCTTGTCTACAAGAAGAGAGCTGTGCTCGCCTGGATAGACAGTGATGCTCCCACAAAGTAGCGCTGGTTTGTGCTGATGCAACCCACAACTGTGCCATTAAGGCTGCTGCTGCTCTGAGCTCTACCATCAGAGCCAAGAGAGTGTAACTTCAAAAAAGCCAGCTTGGGTAGAAGGGCTTGGCCAGCAGACAGAGGGCTACAGAACCAAGAGCTATGAGAATGATGCTTTCTAAGGACTACCCACCAGGCTTTCCACTGAGCCACAAAGACTATGCCTTATCACAGAGCACCACAAAACCCTCTGAGAAGCACTAAGTGGTGACCACCAAGACCCCCGGAGCTGCAGGAGCTTCAAAACGTTAGGACTCTCTACAAATAGGCAAGAGGAAGCTCTTAGTGGAGGCTGGCTTATACAAAGACACTCCATTACTCAGGGGCAGAACCAAGCCCAGAGAGAAGGTATCTGCCTCCTTCTCCTACTTGAGCAATCTTACCCTTAAATGACACAAAAAGTCTCTTTGCAATGAAGGACCTACCCTGTGATCCTTTGGAGTCAATAAAAGTATCCACGCAGTCCCCCAGCAATAGAGTCTACAGAGTATTATCCTGCGACCCCAAAGACTACATTGCAAATACCAACTTTTCACCTGTAGACTTATGATACTTACTATTTAGAATATGGTCTGAGATACCAATTGGACATAAAAATCAAGGAAAATTTGGTACAGCCTGGCAGCCCTCCAACTCTGAGCTCCACAGCCCCACCTATCTAAAATATTTAAAAATACAGAAGTTTTATATGAAAATCTATATAGGAAAATCTCTTAGGAGATTAAGAAAATAATAACAAGAATATTAACAATATCTGGCTATGCAGGGGGCCCTCATCTTTATATGACAACAGTCATCTGAACTTAGTGGCAGAAACGCCTTTACAGGAGGACTGCCCAGCCCCGCCTGGCCCACATCCCCACTGGCCACTATGTTCTGGCCCCTTTCTGCTTTGAATTTAAGACTCGGGTCTAGGTATGCAGCTGTTTTCTTGTGCACCTGTTCTGCCCAAGCGGACTGCACGTGTCTGAGAGCAGGAAACCTCCCCTCCACAAAATACTTTGCTCGCAGCCAAACATTTAACAGATTGTTTGACAGTGTAAAATTATCTTTTCACCTTATTTTCTTTACTGTAGCGGAAGAGACTTTCACATTTGTGAATTGAAAATGTACTACTCTACTGCTCACTTTCTCTGACCCTCCAACAATCTTGGGAGACATGGGTCAAGGAAAGCAGGAGTCCAATAATTTAAAATTCTGTACTGTGTTTTGTTTAAAGGTTTTCTAGGGTGTTAGAGATGGCTCAGGGTTATGCTGCTATATCAAAAGAATGACAGAGGCATAACCAGCATCCGGCCGCACATGGCCTCTTTACAGCTAGATGGAGGCTGCTTGCTCATTGGAGAAATCTGACTGGTAATTCCCACTGTATTTCTTCAGCGTAGCCTGGAAGTAATTATCTTTCTCACTGGTAAATCAATTAGGAATGGAGGACCTAATGTTCCCCTCCTCCTCTAAGAAACTACTAATCCTCTAACATTAATGAGCAGAGTACCCAGACAACTGGGTTACTACTAACAGAGTAAAGACTGCAGCTCACCCAGTCTTTCTACCTATGGCAGTGGAAGCTAACCTTGTGGTCATAAAGAAGTGAATGGGATCACAGACCCCTTTTCTTAGCTATTTTACTAAAATCAGTAGCCTCAGTCTGCTCACTTATCAAATGGGGTTAAAACTACCAGGCCGAGGGAACTAACAGTAAAACTTAGAATGAGATATAGTAGGGAACCTATCCTCCCCCCCCCCAACCTTTATTAGGAGGTCAATAAAAAGAAGCCATTATTCCATACTGATATCAGACCTTCAGCCCCCTCAACATACACACAAACAACACATGCATGCATGCAGGCATGCACACACACACACACACACGTGCACACACACACACCCATTCCTCTACTCAGTAGTAACTTGGTAACCCCAGCAGTCAGATCTGTGTAAACTCTCTGGCGTTTCCAACACACTGTCTCCAAAGCTGCAGGTGGCAGTCACTTCTGAGACAGAGCAATTAGACTACAACATGCCTGCATTTCCCAGTCCCCTCAAAGATTTATTCTAAAATTGGCTCATGGGAGGCAAGCCCCTTTCCATAGAGCTCTGTTAAATGCAGACTTGACCTTGGCACTTGCCATTCTGCATGGGCCTGAGGACAAAAATCATTTGACAGTAATGAGTTCTGGGTACCCAGATATGTTTACCTCCTAGGCAGGAAAGGGAAAACTGTGAGCTGGAGTTCATTAGGCCCCACTGTTGCAGAGCCCCTCCTCTGGGAGGCAAGCCTTTCACACTCCTGCTCCCAGAACTAATATGCTGTCCTTCATCTTCCAAGTTCCAGGTCCAGGTACATTCCGCAATGCTGGGCTCCCTTAAGGAAGGCGAGCTCAAACCAAGGTGATGAGCTAACTGGTCAATAGTCTGAGAAAAGCAAACAGCCCAAATAGCTACTGATGCAGAATTCACATTAAATATAGTCAGGGCAGGTCTAGGTCATTAAAATAATGCTGATGCCACCACACCACAGAACAACAGTCTAAGACAACTTCAATTGGAACAGCTTTGACCATTCCATATCAATATTCTCATTTAGATCTGGAATTATAAAACCCTCTAGATAAAATGATGATGCCCTACTCACGGCCTAGGACAAAGATAAAACGTCTTAGTGCAAATCCCAACTACCTTAAGGCAGCTCAAAATTCCTGAATGTATCCTCATTAATTTATCCCCAAAATCAATCTATTGGGAAGGCTATTAAAGATTCACCATTTACAGTAATCTTAGGGTTAGGGTTAGAGTCTGTTTTCTTATCTTACCTGCTCCCTAACGTGGCTGAGAGAATTAGAGATCACAAAGATAAAGCCAGTGAAAGGGAGCTTAGTACAGCAGGTGCTCAGTTAATGCTGCCTGATACTACTACTAAGAGAAGGGAACTATACACAGGCTAACACCTCTGTTTCCAACTTCATGGCTTCTCAACTACCTGTATTTGGAGATCTTATGTTGTCAAAAAAGTATTCAAAAAATCAACAACTAGCTTTGGGAGACACTATGTAAATACAAGTTCAATTTACAGTTTTGCCAAGGGCAACAGATCTCATTTGATGTATTCATAGCCTCTGAGGAAAGCAGCAGCCATCTGTTAAATAAATAACTCATTAGGTGAAAAGCAAGTGCTTCTACCAAGACGAACTCCAAAATCTGCCAGAGACGACTGCCGTTAGCTGGCCCATGAACAACGGGGAGCTACAGATAATTGAGGTACTGAGAGAATTAAAAGAATTTCTCATAACATAAGGTGAGATGAGAATCCTGATGACTACAGGCTTAAACTTCAAGACATATTTAATAAGAAGACTAAAAAAAAGTTTCATTAGAAAGTCATAAAGACTCAGAACTCTAGACTACTAAAGAAATGAGTATTTTATGTCAAAATGTCATTTTGCCTAAGTAGCTAGAGAAGCAGGAGTTCTACTAACTGAATATTCTGGTTAAGAGAAAGTCGTCATGTAGAATATGTGTGTACTGCCAACATCTAGAGGCTCAGGATATAAGTCATACCACTTAATGAAATGAAATAGAATCCAATTTCATCTTTTCTTAGATGATGCCAAAAGCACTTCAGGATCACACAGGCTCCTTGTGAACATTAATTTCTACTGCTGTTTTTAAAAAAGTAAATCTATGCCATTAGCCTGATATTTATCTTTCCCTAATCTGAGTAAAGAAATGTCTGTGCTTTTAACTTCCTGGGTGGCAGCACCTCTTAGGTAGGAGTTAACTGTGCTTTGGTGATGTTCTTCAAAGAAGACAAATAAAATAGACCTAGTTTCTGTTTCATGGGCAGTAATTCCTGTGGGAAATTGCTCTGGAGAGCCCATGGCCTGGACATCGCCTGTGTAAATAACAAATGGAAGTGGCATATCTGTACCCATGATCTCCCGAATCCCAGCCATGGATGGGAGAGAACATGGAACATTCCCTCCAACCCACAGAACATGGAACATTGCCTTCAACCCACAGCATCTGCCTTAACCCACCCTTTGTCTCCCTTGCTTCTAAGAACTTCCAAGTTGTGCTACAGAGACTTTAAACAGTCCAGAGTAAAGAAAAACAGCAAAATACCAAGAGAAAAATTACTACAAGCATTTCCAACCAGAAACACACATGGTAAATGAATGCCAGAATGAATAAGAACAGATACAACCCTTCAGATAAAAATCTATTTAGGAATCCACCACTTAGAAAAATCCTTACAAAGACAGGTGATGTATCATCTACAGGAAAATATAATTAATTCAGTTCTGTCGTGGTTCCATTATAGGTCAGAGATCCATGCTGCAGGGCATCTTTTGTGTACAACACTCAGTTCTCTCAAAGCACACACCCACTGTGATTCCTCAGAGCCCAGGCAGTCATGTAGGATGAGAAGAGCATTCGACTGGGGGTTAAGAGACCAACTGCCAAGGCTGCCACCAACCAGCTGAGCAAGTTGGGTGGGGCAGTTGTCCCAGTGGGCCTCAGCCTCCTTCTCAAGAAGGGACTTGGGAGAGGAAGAATCAGTATAGATTGTCAACAACTCAATTCAGTCAACTTTTACCATGTATCCATCATGGACACAGCACCAAGCTTTAATTCAATATCATGAAGCAATTGTCAACACCGCCTAGGCTATGATTACAGAGGAGGAAAAGGTACATGGGCAGAGCTGAAGCAAAGAAATATAAACCTGAGAATCAAGAGTTCTGGGTTCTAATCCTCACTCTTTTTTCTACCTGGCTATGTGGGCTTTTTTAACTTCAGTAAAATGAGACTGTTGGTACAGAGAAATAATTCCCAACTGATATTCATGGACATCTTGGGTATATGGGTGGGATCTGTGATGTTCACAAACCCTTCAAAATGTATGAAAATTTTTATAGCTTAGGCATGTTTTTAGAGAAGTGTAAAACTTTAATCACATGTGCAAAAGAGTTGCAGTTCAAAAACTGTTAGGCACACTGTTGGTAGGAATGTAAATTAGTACAACCATTATGGAAAACAGTATGGAGGCTCCTCAAAAAAATTAAAAATAGAACTACCATATGATCCAGCAGTTCCACTCCTGGGTAGATATCTAAATAAAATGAAATCAATATATCAAAGAGACTAGCTGCACTCCCATGTTTATGATATCATTATCAACAATAGCCAGGATATGGAATCAACTAATGAGTCTATCAGTGGATAGGGAAAACATGGTATACATATACATAATGAAATAGGATTCAGCTATAACAAAGAAGGAAATCCTGTCATCTGCAACAACATGGATGAACATGGAAGACATCATGTTAAGTGAAATAAGCCAGGACCAGATAGACAAATACCACATGAAATCAATCACATGCAGACTCTAAAAAAGTTGATCTCATAAAATTGGAATTAGAGTCATGGGTCGCAGGGTCTAGTCAGGGGTCCTCAAACTGTGGCCCACAGGCCACGTGAGGTGGTGTGATTGTATTTCTTCCCATTTTGTTTTTTTACTTCAAAATAAGATATGTGCAGTGTGCATAGGAATTTGTTCATAGTTTTTTTTTTAACTATAGTCCGGCCCTCCAATGGTCTGAGGGACAGTGAACTGGCCCCTGTTTAAAAAGTTTGAGGACCCCTGGAGGTGGTTAGAGGGGTAAGGAGGTTGGGGAGATGTTGGGCAAAAACACATAATGACAATTATGTAGGAGGAATAAGTTTAAGAGATCTACTGTATAGTATGGTGACTATCATTAATGAAGATAGAATGTATTCCTGAGAAACGTTAAGTGGATAAATGTTCTCAACATATGTTGAGAACAAATTTTATCAATGGTAATAACCATGTGAGGTAATGCATTCGTTAATTAGCTGGATTTAGGCATTCCATAATGTATATGTACTTTAGAACATGTACATGATAAATACATACAATTTTATATGCCAATTTAAAAATAAATTAAAAAAAAAAGTGAATAACCACTTGTAGTTGTGGTCTCTTCCAATGCTAACATGCAATAATTGAAATAATAATATTGAAAAATGTACAAACAACCACCCTTTGGGACAAAGAGTTACTTTATGTAGTAACAGCACTTAAATAGCCCTCCTGATCACCAGGGTTTTGACACTTGGCTGGTGGGCATACTCTAGGGGTCTGGTAATCCTCGCAGCTGGCTGGATCCTTTGGTTATCAATCATCCCGTTGGACCAGGAGCTGACAATTCCACTTCCTCCCTGGCTGGGAGCCCTTAGAGGTAGTACTGCAGGTGGAAGTAAGGAGAAGCAGTGGGGCTGTATGTTAGGCTGGTCTGAGCCAAAGCCACTGTACTTTGTACGAACAGTCATCATTCTTAGCCAAAGCTTGGACTCCCCCACATTGGAATCAGAGATCAGGGATGTTCACACAACAGTTTTGAGCTTCCTCCTGAGCTTACCTCAAGGAGGAAGGAAGTGTGTGCAAAACCACTAGGGAATGAAAATCGGATTGCAAGTGAGCTAGTGTTACCACTGCTTTAGCCTTTTAGAAATATTCAAATGATCAATTATGTGTTCATTGGGTGTGTTTGAGCCAGGCCTGCCTAAGTTCCTGAACAGCAGGGCTTTCCTAGTTGGGGAAGGATTATCCTCCCCAAAGATAATACATTGCCCAGTATTGATTTTCAAAAACTATCCATCCATCTTTCCATGGAATCCAGGCCTCCTCCTCCTCCCAGTAGGTTTGCATGACCAGGGTCTGACCTTACATAATTCCATCGTGGTGGCTAAGTCAAGAGGAAAACAGAGGAGCAGGGGGAACCACGTCTGCCCTGTTCTGCCTCAGAAGCAGCTCAAGATCAAGTTGAAGAATCTGAATTCCAGAGATGCATCTACTTTCTTCAGCAGAAACAGACTCCCTGGGCATAATGAACTCTCAGAAAGCTAACCAGCAAGAGGAAGGCTGTGGAAAGACTCAACTCTGGAGTCAAGCAAACCCATGCTCGAATTATAGATATTACCACTGTCTGATTCACACTAGAAAGTTAGTTAATCTCTCTGCACTTCAGTTTCTTTACCTGTAAAATGAGTACCATCATAATTTCTACCCCATAGATGGGTTGTGAGGATAAATCGGATAAGACAGAGGAACTACTTATACAGTTATATATTTAATACATCCTTTGGTGCTGCTGCTGCTGCTGCTGCTGTTATTATTATCACTATCAAGGTTGTTGTTAGAATTACAAACAGTGCCCTTTGAAGGGGTCCTCAAACTTTTTAAACAGGGGGCCAGTTCACTGTCCCTCAGACCATTGGAGGGCCATTATAACCCAGGCCTCTATAAATGATTCCATGGCTGTTAGGCTTTTTTTCTTAACCCTTGGCCCTAAGCAACCTTGCCACCCAGCGAGAGTGCTCAAGACCTCCTGACCAGCTTCTTACCTTCCTTTTGTTGGTGGGATTGACATAGAGGTAACTGAGGACAGTCTTCAAGCCCACTTTGTCATTCAGCTTTTCATAGGTGGTGCCATAATCCGTTGACCTGCAGATAGAACAGAAGAGAGAAGGAAAGAAAGGGTGAGATTGTTTTACAAAACAGGAGACTACATTTCCAGGGGAGCCAGCCTGCCTCCAACCCGCAACTTTGCTCCTAAATCACATGAGTGTTTAAGTGTTCTCTAGGGATAAACAGCCCCATTAACTTTAGAAGAACAATTACACTAATGCACATGCTCACTGCGCTGGTGCCCCTGGGCTCCAGGCTGTTCTCAGAGACCTACTTTTCTGCCCTCTGTGAAGCAGAGCAGTAGAAGCAGCCTCTGGAGAGATGTCCGCCTTCCCCCATCCCCAGCCCTCTGGCTCCATGCAAGCTGCAGTAGGGCCTGACTTCCCACCAGTGGGCCGTCTGTCTCCTGATGCCCCCGGGGTGCCACCAACTTCACATCTGCTCCACTAAGCCTAGAACAAGGGGAGCCTCTGAGGGGCAGGAAGTGGGATCCAAAGAACTTGTGGGATCCAATGACCAAATGAGGCCACGCCAGGCAAAGGGTTTGATGCTATTCACTACGACAACCATATGAGTGGTCTGGGGTAAAAGACGGTGACACTGAGATGCTTCAAGCAGTTCATCATTCCAGTGATACCACTGGTCCTCTGCCTCTCCTTTGGGCTTAATTTCTAGACTAACCTTATGGCAAAACCAGAAGTAAAGGCTCAGAGAGCAAAGGCAGGCCATGTGATTGGTGCCTTCCTTTTCACCCCTTTCTTCCACCAGGAGGAAGGCAAGAGGGTGCCACACAGTGAGCTTTGAGTAGCCAACAGCCCCCCACACTTTCCACACATACTGCCCCTCCCTTTTGCAACCAGGCATGGAAGGTGCTCACCTTCGGTCATTACCCTCCTTGGCTAGCCTCACAAAGCTTCTACTACTACTCAGGTTTTAGAGGGGCTCAGAGGTCAATTATTTTCTCAGTGGTCCTTGACCTTGCAGGTGCCTGCATTCTGGCTCAATCTCAGTCCCCATTCTGGCTCTGGGCCTCCCCTACTTTGGCTTCCTGGTGCCATAGTAAAGGCAAGCCCTTGCTTTATCTTTGAGCCTTTGTCTACCTTCTAACACTAACCTGGTATGCCCTGACCCACAGCTTAGCATCCAAAGTCTAGTAGCCAAACTGCATGATGACCTTCAGGAGCCATCTCTACCCCCATTCAAGCTGGCAGATTCCTGGTTCCCAGGCCTGGCATAAATCTTCCCTTTCCTCCTCTAATGAAGCTTCACTAGCTGCCATCATCATCATCATCACCACTGCTCATTTCTCCTCTTCACCAGAACACCTTTTCCCACCCTTAGACACCCAACACACCCTAGGAGGCATGCCTTTTTCCTAACTCTTTGACAGTGTCATGACTAATTTCTTCATGTTGTTTTCCTAATCACAATCTAAGCTCCTCAAGAACAGGGAACTTCACAGAACACTATGGTAAGAGGAAATAATAAGAACCGCGGGTACAGAAAAATCTGTTTCATTCCCACACCTGCAGCTCTCTAGATGTATGACCACGTGCAAGTTACTTTCCCTGCCAGTGCTTCAGGTCTCTTATCTGAAACATGGGGCTAATGTAATCTTACAGGGCATTTGTGAGGGTACAAAAATATAACACATGAGAAACCTTAATCCTACCAAACCTTTAAAGAGGAACTAGTACCTGTATTACTTAACCTTTTCCAAAATATAGAAAAAGAAGGAATACTTCCCAACACATTCTATAAAGTAAATATCACCCTGATCCCCAAAGCAGGAAAAGATCCAACAAGAAAAGCAAATCACTTGGTAAACGGTCTGTGAAGCTACTGAATGATGCCCCATGATCATATCAATGTACACAGCTATGATTTAATAAAAGAAAAAAAAAGAAAAGAAAATCATAGACCAATATCTTTAATGAATATAGATGCAAAAATATTCAATGAGATCCTAGCAAACAGAATCCAGCAACACATTAAATAAATTATACACCATGACCAAGTGGGTTTTATCCCAGAGTCTCAAGGTTCGTTCAATATACGTAAATCTATAAATATAATACATCACATAAACAAAATAAAAAACAAAGACCATATGATTCTTTCAATTGATGCAGAAAAAGCTTTGATAATATCCAGCATCCTTTTATGAATAGAAAATTTAAGAAAATAGATAATTGCATTAATATACACAGCTATTATTTAATTTTTAAAAAAAGAAAGAAAATAGGTATAGAAGGGACATTTCTTAAACTGATAGAGGCCATTTATAGCAAACCCACAGTCAATATAGTATTGAATGGAGTAAAACTGAAAACCTTTCCAGTCAGATCAGGAACCAGGCAAGGTTGCCCATTGTCTCCACTGCTTTTTAACACTGTAATGGAAGTCTTAGCCATCACAATCAGGCAAGAGAAGGCGATCAAGGGTATCCAAATAGGATCAGAGGAGATCAAGCTTTCACTCTTCGCAGATGACATGATTGTATATCCGGAAAACCCCAGGGATTCAACTAAAATGTTATATAAAAAAAAAAAAAAAAAAACTTCATTCATTTCTCCCTGAAAGGTGCAGAACAAGGCCTTACACATTACACATACTCAGCACGTTTACTGAATAAACAAATATCAGTATTTCAAATCCTCCCCTGGGCTACCAGCTCCTCGTGGTCATCATTTATGCTGACTTTAATAATCAGTCCCCCCAAAATCTGACTTTTTATCCTCTGTCTCTTGTCTACCCCAGGCACAGAAGCTCTGGGACTCTCCCAATCTTTCTCTCTGCCTTCACCTCTGGAACCTAGCTCAGTTTCCAAGGCTTAATGATTCTATCTGAAATAACTTAGATCCCTGGACTATGACTGGTACAAAGCAAGTGCCAAGTGCTGATGTACTGGTTTTGTATTGTTTCACTTTGTTTTTATTTGTGGGAATGAATGAATGATGAATGAACTGTCCAAGCCTACTAACAAGTCTTTAATCAGCTACTAATATAGTGTAACTCAGCACTTAGCCATGCCTAGAAAACACACAACCCTGTGGATGCCCGCACAACCAGTCCAGCCCGGTGCAGTGCAGAGCATCTAGAGACAGGGAAAGGTCTGTAATTCACTGTACTAGAATTAAGGTTAAATGACCACTCACCCTGAGCAACTATCCTATGCAGAGCAGGAGAGGAGACAGACCGTGATCTCTAGAGGATGTCATTTACATTTTTATTAATCCAAGCAAAACATTTTGTACAGTTAATTACTTCTTAATTCTGTGCTCTGGAAGGCATAAAGGCAGCATGTTTGGGCAAAGAACAGTGAACTTGGAGTCTACAAATCCAGATGCTAGAACAAATTTTGAAATGTTCTCTAAGTGTTACCCTGGAAAAGCCACTTTCTCTTCAGCTGTTAACGAAAAAATTATTCTGACACCCTTTTAAATGACAAGGCAGATTTTGTTCAGGGCTACTGTGACAGATGAAGGGAAATTTCCTCCTGAGAGAGGAGTCAGAGAGAGGCCTTAACTCCAAACATAACAAGGAAAAGTGGGAGCTTTTGCTAAAAAGCAGGGTGGGGGTAGTAAATGGAAAATCACTGAAGAGTGAGGTAAGTCTTTGTTAACTGGCGCAACAGGATCCTGATGAATGCAGGCTAGGGTGATGGCATTACCTGGGAGACAGTGGAGGACGAGGACTTTGATCAGATACAGAGGCTGACGGACTCTGGCTAAACTAATTTAGCAGGATTCTTGCTAAAATTGGGCTCTAGAGAACATGCCCAAGGATGAATCCTAGTTAAAATAGAATTTGGTCAAGGAGAGAATGGTTGCTAAGCCCCATTCCCTCATTAACACATGGGGTTTAACTCAGATAACCATAAAGCCCTTTCTGGACTTTCAATTTTACTACCTCACCAGCATGGTACTAAACTGTTTTACAACCAGCAACTTTTCCTTACACTATCTATAGCAAAAGTCTTACAAGAGCTAAATTTTCAGGACTCCCAGTATGACTAACATCACAACAAATTTCCTTCCAGAATCCACATAACCCTCATCAAAGGTAACATCCTCATATCTACACATCACCCCTCTTTTATAAGCTGCCTGACAGATTCACATAGATTTCGCTTTCTTCCAAAAGTGGCTAGTGAGGGCGGTGCCTGTGGCTCAAGGAGTAGGGCGCCGGTCCCATATGCCAGAGGTGGCGGGTTCAAACACAGCCCCGGCCAAAAACCACAAAAAAAAAAAAAAAAAGTGGCTAGTGAGAGTAGGGACTTCCTAACCAAGGACACTCTATATCTCAGCCTCCTCCATGCCTCCGCCAGATTCTGCTCATCCACTGAGACAGAAGACAACTGAGGAGCTGGTGACCTTGTGGAATCAAGGGTGCCCCCAACGCTGTCCTTTCCAGCATTTGGGGCTCCCATGCTGTCCTTTCCAGCATAACGCTGCACATCGCCATGAACACAGCATTCTGTGGGCTCCTTTGGCCTTGGCTGAGGGCCAGATGGCAGAGACCTTAGCCTCACTGCAGAGACACCTTTGCCCTCAGAACCTTTTCTTACAAGAAAGCAAACCATCCTCCACCAGGGGGTCCACTTACAGCCCACTGGCCACTTGGTGATTTTGTGAGGAGTTTTTTGGCTTATCTCTGGTGTCGAACATCATAAAAAGTGTGAACGGACTTTTTTTTTTTTGCTGATCAGCTTCTATTAGTGTTTATGTATTTAACGTGTGGCCCAAGACAACTCTTATTTCTTCAAATCGATGGCGGAGAATAAGACTGTACCCCCCTGCCTCCTGTGATTCAACATCTACCAGTGGGGTACCTTACAGAAAACCGGCTCATCGCACCAATTTTTAAGCTAGCCTCCCAAATCTTGACACGTGGCCACCCTGGGCCTGGCACTACGCCAGCAATGAATCCATCCTGCATGGTCAGTGCACCCAGCTAACCTGGAAGACACCTGAGCAACCAGCACAGCCACCGCGACCACCTCAGGGTTCACGGTCCTCAGCTCAGGTTACACAAGCTCCAGCCCACTGCTGTGTGTGCACCTGTGTGTATGCATACATGTGTGCACATAGCCCCCATTCCTCCTTTCTCTCTTTATAAATTATTTCCAGCACACAGAAAAGCACAATGAACGGCCAATCATACGGCCACTACGAAATCTAACAAGTGTTGTGTTTGAGTGTGTTTCACATGTGCATAAACATTGTACAGGATAAATGTACTACAGCTTGCAGTTTGTGAGATGCAGCCATGTTGACACACCCAGCTGCAACTAATTCATTTTAACTGCTGTCTAAAATTTCAGCTTGTGAATAAACCACCCTCTATTTATCCTTTCTAGCACTGGGAAGTATTTTTGGTTCTTTTTTCCTTCTCCTAAAATTTGTTATTATACACAGTGCTACTATAATGAACAGCCTTATACATGGCTTCTTCTGCTTTAGGGAAGACAAGGTTTTCTGGGGAAGACAATTCCATGTAGAGTTACAATGTCATACTCTAGATATTATTCCTACTTCACTGGTTCTGGATAACATGGTCTCCAAGGAGGATGCACCTCTACAGAGACAGTGTTCCTTGGCTCCACAACCTTCCCAAGGGCCTGCGCATAGTCTGGCTGAGCCTGCCAGCCCCTGACCATGCGCACTGCTTATTGTCTGAGGCAGGTGTCCTCCCTCTTCACTTTTATGCTAGGGTGCCAACTGGGTTGCCAGCTCCTTGTCTGAGCCCTGCCACTCCCCCTGAGTTCTTAACTTATCCTGATAGGCTTTCAGAAGGATTCAGTGTGGCCTGACACCCCAGCCTGCCCTGCCACACCCCCATCTGGTCCCCCAGGGCCACTCTCCCACTGAGAATTTCAGAAGTTGAAGTGTGAATTACACCAGCCTTGTTACCTACCCAGCAAGTTGCCACTCCTCTAGCTCTAGTAAGCCGGGGAGCAGATGGTGGCAACACTAATATGAGCTGCTATTTTAAAAGTGAAAAACAGAAAAAACCTTTGAGCCAGTGCAGGCAAGCCAGCCTCCCAGCAGAACTAAGCTGAGTTCAACATCCCTGCTTCCAAAGCTGAGTTCCAGTCAGAGGTGAGAGGGCTTGGGAAAGCCCTCCGCCAGCTCTTACAGGGCCACCAGAGGTTCTGAATCAGGGAGGACATGCTGCTCTCCTTCCCCTGGTCTACCATCCTGCTCCGCAGCTCCTCAGCCCTCCTGTTCCCTTTCCTCCTCTTGCCCCTGAGAGCTCTGTAAAAATCCTTCCCCCTGGAGTCCCCTATCAGAAGTCTTCTTCCTCAGTGGACTCCCTGCTGTCTGATATGATCTAATATTAGCAAACACCCACAGTTATGACAGTTTCTTTTCCCGCTAGCCATTTTTGGTTTGGTTTGTTTTGCTCATTTCTCAGCATACATCAATCAACCAGGACACATACCATGGGCTAGGAGCTGTGCTTTGCTTCCCCTTTCTGGCCACTTATAAGTAGTTCTGGCTCAGGCTAGCAAACATTATTCATTTATTCTTTCTCTGTAAAAGGGCCAGAGAGTAAATATTTCAGGGTTTGCAGGCCTCTGCTCCCAGCTACTCAAGTCTGTCCTTTTATACCTCCTAATAGGCCAGACACAATAAGCAAATGTGTGGGTGTGGCTCTGTAATAGGGAAAGTATCATCTGCAAATGGAGGAGGAGTATGATTTGGTGGCCACTGCTGAGTTGGCAGCAATGCCAGCCCCTACCTGGATCCCTGCCCCCAGCCCAGTTCCCACTCTGCTTTTGTCTCTAAGACACTCCCCAACATTCCTGCAGGCTCTCTGATGTCCTAACCTCTCTCTCCCACTGCCTGGCTGCCACATGAGCCCAGACAGCTGCCTCCTGCCTGTGCCTGGCATTCAAGGCCTCTGCAGTCAGCCTGCATAATCTCCCCTTCGCCACTCACTCACCGCTGGCACTGAGTCCTAATCCTCTTCCTTTCTGACTTCCAGCTCCAATACTAACTGTGATGTGAAGACTTTTCCTCCAACTGCAGCCCACACCTGCCTCTGCATTTACATCAGCTATACCTAAAAGCTCTGCATATACATGTGTGCTTTTGCTCCTTTCAGCAACTGCTGAAAACTTCTTGAAAGAAAATAACAAATGGATTTTTTTCTCCAATTTCTGAAAGTGCACAGCCTGGCTCTAAGCAGAAAAAACAAGAAGGCTCTAGCAGTACAAAGACACTGGCTCTCAGGGCCAGAGCTAGCCGTGACAGCTCCTCACACTTCGGAGCTCAGCTCAGATTGCGGGGTGGTGGTTGTATGGATTCAACAAAGAGGAGTAAGTAAACACCTCTTCTGCTAAAGGCAGTTTTTTACGAATACCCCAGACTGTACTGTCCTCAAGGGAAATCACCTTGTTTTCATTGCCTCAATTTACATTCATATATTCCTTACACTTACTAGGGGGTGAGGCACATGGATACTCCATAAATCATTAGAGCAGTGGTTCTCAACCTTTCTAATGCTGCAACCCTTTAATATGGTTCCTGTGGGTCATTGAGAACTGCTGCATTAAAGGATATGTAGCCACTAATTCTAATTGTCACCACAAAAGTACAGCAGGAAAAAAAAAAAAAAGTACAGCAGGGCCCAATTCCCTGGAAAATAAAAAGAACCACTTCAAAGTGCCAGGCCTTGGGGAACGCAAAGTAGCCATTCCTGGTGTGTCCTCCACCCAAGACACACTGAGAATCCTCAGCAATCAAAGCCCTCAGGCTATTAGGAGCTCCCATGTGTGGTGAACCACAGCCCATTCCAAGGTCAGGGTCAGGAGCTTCACCACTGCAGACCAAGTCACAGTGATGGAAAGCCACTGGTGCACCCCTCTGGCCTGCTCCACTCCTCACCCTGGGGCCGGTGCCCAAGGCCACAGTAATCTATGTCTTTGCAATGGCAGAAGCCCAGCCTGACCGCAAATAACCAGCCAGTTAACTAATTTCAGATCTCGAGCCAAAAGCAAGTGATTTAAATAGCTTCATTCTCCAAGTGGGTACTGGCCCCACTCTCTGCTTTAGAAAATCCACAGGCAGGCCGCTGCCAAGGCAGGAGCTCACAAAGCTCTCTGTGACCTCTTCTCGTTATCTGACTCTTCAGCTGCATTATCTAGTCTCACAAAAAAAGGCACCATGATACGGGATAATTAATTCATCTATGTTTCCTCCTGCCCCAGCTATTTGAATAAGAGACATCACAGGGTTCTAAATGCAGAGAACTGGAGGTTGGCCAACTGCAGAGACTAGAATCGTGCAGAATTTGTGGTTCAGGTCGGATAAAGTGCAAACCCAACTGTAGCACCGTCCCAGCACGTGTCTCAGCTAAAACGGAAGGCTGAGATGTGTGGGTTTGGACAAGTGTTCATATCCTTGATTTGTCTTCCTCTCTGGGTGAGCACATCTGTTCTCACTAATGAACCTCAATTCAGATAATCAGGTTGTTGGGTTGTTATATTTAGAATTCAAAATGCAAAAAAATGCCAACCTATCAGCCAAGAGGTTGGTTTGAGGGAAAGAAAGGGCAAAAACAGGTCCCTAAGAAGGCATCGCATCCTCCATGGTAGTTTTGTTCATATGAGCATCAAAAAATGACAATCATCAGGGTAAAGGTTCAAAGAAGTCTAGTGTATTACAAGCACACACACGGCATTAAAGAATAAGGTAGATACTGAGGTTACTGACCAGGAAAAGTGTCTAAGACATAATACTAAAGGAAAAAGCCTACCGAAAAATAATATATTACACATCCACAGTATTATCCAGATACAACACGATATATTTCCATTAAGTTTTTAAGTATATACACAAATGCATATACAAATCTAGGGGAAACATAAATAACTGGTAATAGAAGTCACCTCTTGGTTAGGGAACTGGGGTGGGCTTGGGTGGCTACAAGGACTTGAACATATTTGTAATATTGAAATGTTTTAAAACAAAAATGTATCCATGTATCACTCATGTCGTTAAAAATCCTAACAATAAAGGGATTGTTACTGCATGGTCACAATGCGGATCTGTAAATGAACTCATCTGTAAGGAAACTCTATTAAAAACAAGCATTTGCATTCATAAAGACCAACATAATCATAAAGACGGTTCATTTCAGAGTCAAGCAGGTTTGGTTTCAAATCCAGCCTATGGAACCTCAGCCTAATTACATAAGTCTCATGTTTCATATCTGTTCAATGGGAATATAAATGTTGCCTTCACAGGATTTTTGTGAAGTTTAAATAGTCCTAATATCAGGGAGTTCACTTCACTGTTGGTTGTTGGGAGACAGTGTAATAGACCAATAATATCATCACTGGAGGAGAAACTGCCTTGTAGATTTCTGGGCAAACAGCAGCTGCATTAGTTATATAACCCCCAGCGGACGGACTAATGCCATCTCATTCCCACTACATCCACAATAAGCTACCAAAAGGTGCACGGGAAGATGGAGGGGTTGCTACACATAATCAAAGACAGCCTCCAGCAGGTGGCCAGCACTTACAAATTAAAGTCTAGGGAAAACAGACTCAACCTTTTTCGTCAGGTTTTCCTGGGGAAAAAGAATAATGAGGGCTACACTAGAAGAATCTGGATGGTTTTAGTAAGGCATCTCTGTCTGGAAAGTAGATGTTTACCATTTCCCTTTAAAATTACACACATATCCTACTTAGTAAAGTATCTCAAGAATGGAAGAAAAAATATCCGATGTATTCAGTACTATTATGAAACCAATTTACAATCACTCACACTTTCATATGAAGAATAGATCATAACTATGGCCCAGGATGAAGGAGGGAAGTGGGGGATGGCAGGGAAGTGAGAGGTCAGATTGAGGGAGGGTGAATGGTGGGATTAAACCTATGGTGCATATTGCAAGGGTACATGTCGGATCTATTAAGTACAAAGTATAAATATCTTAACACAATAATTTAGTAAAGGAGATGAGGTATATATTAACCAGCGCAATGTAAGCATTCCTAATTCTATATGAAATCAGCACATTGTACCCCATAAATGCATTAATGCATACATGATCTATGTGTTTATGATTTAATAAAAAAAATAAAATAACATTACATACATGTACAGCTGGATGGGGCCCTGTGATAGATGGGCAATTTTTCTGCACATCCATAAACCTCCAGGATAAAATGTGCAGCCAAATAATGGGGGAATATGAACGGACGTAGATCCTTCAGAACTTTTCCCTGCCCTCAAGAGGCAAAATTCTCTGTCCCATTCATTTTTTAATCTTTTGATCCTCTGTAGTAAGCATGATGTCTTGCGCATGAAAAGCCCTCAAACCTCATTCATTACTTTATCAATTAATGCAAGTCTCCCCCTCCCAGGAGCACTCAGCCCTGGAGAGCAGAGAACACCTCTTCTCCCTGCTGTGCTCCTTCAGGAAGCCTCGCATCTCTCTCCTGCACCTGGTGTTCCAGCACTACGCATCTCTGTTACTCTCAGAGAGCACTGCCTCTGCTCTCTGAGACATACATCTTTTCTTTTCTGCTATTGTTTTATGCCATTATTTAACATTTTGTGCATAAAGCTTCTTTCTCCAGAAGAGTAAGTTCTTTGAGGTCAAGGACTACCATGGATCCCTGTTTTAATGCTTAAAACACTCTGAAAAATGCCATGCAGGGCAGATACTCAAACAGAAAGTCCATTCTAGGGACTGAAATAGTCGCATTCACACAGATTCCTTTCTGACTGTGAAAATGTTCTGCTGTGAGAGACTAACAACAAAGCAGAGGTTCCTTCCGGCCAGGCCGTGCTGTCTTACCCTACTGGCCTTCCAGGGAAGAAAGAAGACTACAGTGTTCCAACGCTTCATGTCTTCCGACCAGGAGAGAAGACAAGAAACTGCTCAGTTACCAAGGAGTAAATTACAGCTGCCATTTTTTGAGGTTCTGATACCATATTTTCCCCCATCTCTTTTTGAGCCTAGAAACCTAAATTTATTTATGTCATTCTTTAAAAGAATTATCGAGTGATTGTTATGTTCCCTGCCCTGTGCCAGTTGTACAATATTGAACCAATTGCCTGTTGAACCCTACACCCTACACTTCAAATGCTCTTGACAATAGACCAGAGCTGAAGGGCATGAAAAATACTCTCCATTTTTTTTAAGCTTCCCTTCGAAAGACTAAGCATGAAAAAGCAATCAGCTAGAAGTTCATTTTCAAGTTATAGAACATTCCATAAACCATCACTGTGGTCCATAGAGAATTGCCCCCTCCGAGATGGGAGGCAGCCCCTACCTGAACCCAAGAGACATGGGCTGCCTCAGTAGACTGGTTTCTGTAGCCTAGGACAAAGGCAATATCACACCCCAGGGTCTTTTTAAAAGACAAAAAGTCATGAAAATTTATGGTATAAGTATCTTAAAACGTACACAAGGATAAAGTACAACAAAGACATCAACAATAACCACACTATACAGAGAAAACTCAGTTAAAATTTTGGTGTGTATTTTTTTTTCTATAATACATAGATATTTTTAAAATGTGAGGTCATTTGTTGAAAATAGATTGGGTCCTGCTTTTCACTTAACATAAAATTGTAAGCATTTCTTCATGTTGTTAAATATTTTTCAAAAAGATAGTTTTATTTTAAAGCCTTACAACATTCCAGTGTATGTATGCATCATAACTTACTTTATCTTCACTGGCCAGTTGATCAATGTCTAGCCAAATTCTTACATTAAATAACATTAATGTGTATTGTTGGACATAAATATTGGTATGTGTTTTTATTTGGTTCCTTGATATAAAGTCATATAAGTACAATGACTAGTTCAAAGGTTAAACTTATCATCAAGCCTGTTGTCGTAAACTACCCTTCAGAAATGGTTAACTAGTACTTCTGCTAACCATGTATAGAGGTCCCAGCTTCACTGCATACTTGCCATATTGGTCATTATCATTTTGAAGTTCCTGGGCACAGACGTTCTAAAATACCAAAAGGACATACACTGTGATGCCAAAACATTATCAAAATTTGTGAGACCTTTACTGTCTTCACACCAAAATACTGTTTTTAACAGAAAGTGGCTCTCAGACTTTTATGGCTCAGGACTTTTTCATACTTTTAAAATTACTGAAGACCCCAAGAAATTTAATTCAAATGTGTTATATCTAGCAACGTGTATCCAATTAGAAATTACATCTGCAAAAATTCTATAATATTTATTCATTTTAAAATAACATCACTGTTGTATGTAAGTAACATAATTTTATGAAAAACAACTATAGTTTCCAAAAAAAAACAATTTTGTAAGAAGACTGGCATTTTTAAGCTCTTTGGTATCTAGCTTAATAGAAGAATAGCTGGATTCTTACATCTGTTTCTATATTCAATCTGTTATGATACCATATATGTCAGGTAGCTTCCAGTAAACTCCACCATATACTCAAGAGAAATTAAGAGTAAAAAAGCAAATCACATTTTACTATTATTAGAAAATAGTTCTGACTTTATTTACCCCCTCTAAAGGCTCATGGAGACCTTTGGAGGTCCTTGGACCACACTTTGAGAACTGCTGTTTGAGGCCAAAAAAAACTAGTGGGATTTAAGAGGAATGTGATTTAGGAAGAGACATTTTAAGATTTTACTTAAAATCTATAGAGTACTCACATGTCTTCCCTCACTTCAAACCTTTACAGTTCCTGCCTCAAGTGTGAAGCCCTCTCATGTACAAGCAGTCCCCGAGTTACAAACATCTGACCCATGACTACGAACAACTCATGTTTATGGATGGAGGTTATTGCAGTAAGTCCCCAAGTTACAGACATCCAACTAACATACAACTCACACTGACAGAGGCTATTACAGGTAATAGGTAAATTTACCTGTTCCAACTTCCATATAAATTCAACTTAAGGTCAAAACTACAGAACCTATCTTGTTTGTAACCCAGGGACTGCCTGTGCCAACCCTTCCAGCAATCCCTCCTCCCTCTCTTTCCATTGCTTTTATATATCTGCAGCACAATTTGGCCTGTACCTTCTGATTTTCACATTCTGGTGTCCTCACCAGAACTATCAGCTTCTGGAAGTCCGGGATCAAGACTTTGGCATATATTTGGACTCAGTAATTGATTTCTCGGAAAATTGTCACCTTAAATTACTGTGGCATTTAAGTAACTAACATTTGCATTGTGCTTTATACAAAACACTTTGTCTTGAAATATTTCACTTAATTCTCACAATGACCCTCTGACACAGGTATTTTATCCCTGTCATAAAATGAGGAAACAGAGACTCAGAGAGGTTAAGGGACTGAGCAAGTGGCAATCTGGAAACTTGAACCCAGGTCATCTGATTCCAAATCCTAAGTATTCTGCTTCTACATTGGGCCATTTATTTCAGCAGTGGTAACTGAGCATCCACTTGACAAACCATCGTGTGGTAGGAGTCTCGCTGACTCATCTGATGAGTGCATCTCTGTTGACATTAAAAAGGAGAGTACTGGGCGGTGCCTGAGGCTCAAAGGAGTAGGGTGTGGAGCCCATATACCGGAGGTGGCGGGTTCAAACCCACCCCCAGCCAAAAACTGAAAAAAAAAAAAAGGAGAGTACTTGGAGTCAAATTCAAAAATTACTGCTCTCTCATCTATTTGCACCATTATATAGGAACCTAACTGCACCTTCCTGGGCCTCACTTCACCCATCTCTAACATGGGTATAATAATTGCCCTCTGGCAGGGATGATAGGAGAACTCGATGAAGAAAAAATCAGCTCAGTTGGTTAATATGCCTTCATTCCTTCCATGGCATCTTACCACCATTCCCTATTCCTTCTCGAGAAAATAAGAATGACTTCACGAAATGAAAGCAGACTGAGAAATCTGACTTTTGAACAGAAAAACTATTTTATCTCTGTCACCTAAATCTGAAGTCTTTGGAATACAAAGGTTGTAGAAGACCAGGCCAAAAGTATAACTGCAAAGGGAAGACATTCATTTTTATCAAGATATTCACTGCAATCCATATGAGATCCTGTAGGGACCTTGGCTTCCTACAGCCATCCCCTCATAGCCCACTCCCCCTCTCAAAATACACAGACACAACTCATGTCCATGACCTCTGAGAGTCACTGGAACTCAGCGCCTTTCCTGAGATTCCTCCCATTGCTCCCCTGGGAGGAAGGGGTACTCGATTGAGCAAGTCCAAGTGCTGAGAGGAGCCAGAGCCCCAGACAGGCACACAGTGCCTCTCAGCCAATTAAGAAACTCTAGGACTAGCAGGAACATGGTCCTATCCATTGTTTCCAGTGGCTCTAAAGTAAGCATTCAGAAAGACCCCTAAGTTCTGGTCTACTGGGTTTCCAGAGTCTTGATGTTATGGATATTCCTTGTCTCCAATAAAAATCTCTTCACAATTTGGTTATTCTTTTCCTCTGTAAAATAAGAGAGTTGGAGTCAATGATCTCAAAAGTCCCTGCCATCCCCACCATTCTGTGCATCTGATTAAGCTCCAAATAGCTCTTAGATGCTCCTAAATGTCAATGCATCCTCTAAGGATGCAGATCCGTCACCATCAAGGGGCCGTTGAGGTCCTGCAGAAACTGCCTAAGTTAAAACATTATGACCAGAATAAGCATTCAGATACCCAAAGGTCTACCAGCCTGTGGATCATCTAATCTAGGCACCAATGGGCACACTTTCAGAAGGAATCATACAGTCTCAGGGAGGCAAGCCTATCTCTCACTAAATAACTAAAAACCATGGCATGAGTAAGTCCTGAAGGCCAAGGGCTGAAACATGCCATTTTAAATGCCTATACCACTGGAACATGATGGTCATGATGATATAGTACACTGGTGTAATTCTGATACCGTCTTCTCCTGGGAGGATCAGAGCTAAGGGAGGAGCTTCTGAGGATGAGCGAAAATTAAGATTAGTAAAGAGATTCACAAATGTTAGTAGATAAAACTCTTTGAGGACAAAAGCACAGTAAGTCCCTGGTGCACAATTTCTGACACACTGAAAGAACTCAATCACTATTTTTAATGAATAAAGGATAATGAGTAGGAAGCAGTCAAACCAAATGCAACAGACCAGCACACTGGTTAAGTACACAAGCTTTGAAGTCAGAAACGCGGTTTCAGGGCCTGGCGCCACCCTTACTGCCAGTGTGATCTTGAGCAGGCCCTTTAACCCCTTTAGACTTCAGTTCTCTCATCTTTAAAATGAGTAAAAGTATCCAAACTAAGTACCTCCCAGGGCTGTTGGAGAACTCAATGAGGAATTGCAGGTATAGAGCATTTATCACCACGTCAGGCCTATTGCAGGCCCTTACCAAATGGAAGGTCAAAGGAAGACAAAGAGTGGCCCAAGGGGTGGAACCTGAAAAACACATTTATTTCTAGAAGATAATTAAGGAGATTGGTCAGAGGTGAATAAAATGTTCTTACACAGGCATAAAAGGGGGTAAGTGTAGAACAGTAGAATAAGGCCACATGGAGGCTACTGGATATCTACTAAAAAGCTTGAATTTACAAGCAGTGGGGGCCTCAAAGATTCTTGAATAGAGTAAAACCATAAAGCCTGTTGGAAAAAGACTAATCTGTTGGTGATATATATGATGGTTTGGTGAAGCATGCCCTCCTGGAGGTAGAAAGACTTGTCAGGAATCCATCTCCCCATCCTGGATGACAGTGAGTTGTAAGAAAAGAAAGAGGGATAGAAGAAGCAGCATAATCTGTTTTCTGCAAGTGGGAAGAGATGGAGGAGAAGGAACAGATAACAAGAACTTAAATGGGACATGATCAAATTAAAAGCTTCTGCACAGCCAAGAACACAATCAAAAAAGCAAATAGAAAACCCATAAAATGGGAGAAAATATTCACGTGCTATCCATCTGATAAAGAACTAGGGCTGTTGGAGAACTCAATGAGGAATTGCAGGTATAGAGCATTTATCACCTGCAATTGATAAATGCTTCAGAAGCTACAAAGTACTCAAGAAAAATCAGCCAGAAACAAATCAAATAATGCCATTAAAAAGTAGGCAAAAGACATGAACAGAGACTTTCCTAACAAAGACAGACTAACGGGCCAAGAAATACATGAAAAAACATTCAATGTCTCTAATCATCAGAGAAATGCAAATCAAAACTACACTGAGCTAGCACCTAGCCCCAGTGAAAATGGCTCACATCATTAAGTCCCAAAGCAGCAGATGCTGGTGCGGATGGTGCAGACGCAGAGAGAAAGAAACACTCAGACACTGTTGTTTGGCCTAGTGCAGACTAGCACAACCTCTATGGAAAGCAGTATGGAGATATCTTAAAGAACATGAAGTAGACCTACCATCTGATCCAGTCATCCCATTGCTGGGGGTATACCCAAAGGGGAAAAGGTCATTTTACAAAAAGGACACCTGCGCTTGAATGTTTATAGCACTATGATTCATAATCTCAAAGACAAATAAAGAACTCACGTGCCTAGCAATACAAGAATGGATTAATAAAATGTGGTGCATCCCTACCATGGACTTCTACTCGGCCCTCAAACATGGCAATCTAGTATCTTTTGTATGACCTGGTTGGAACTGGAAACGATTCTTCCAAGTGAAACATCATAAGAATGGAAACAAACACATGTACTCAATATCAAATTGGAACTAAACAATTAACACTTAACCGCACATATGGAAATCAATCTCAATAAAATCAAGCTGGATCGATGGGCACATGGAATATTATGCAGCCTTAAAGGAAATGGAGACTTTACCTCTTTCAGGTTTACGTGGATGGAGCTGGAACACATTCTTCTTAGTAAAGTATCTCAAGAATGGAAGAAAAAGTATCCAATGTACTCAGCCCTACTATGAAGCTAATTTATGGCTTTCACATGAAAGCTATAACCCAGTTATAACCTAAGAATAGGGGGAAGGGGGAAAGGGAGGGGAGGGAGGGAGGAGGTGAGCGGAGGGAGGGTGATTGGTGGGATTATACCTGCGGTGCATCTTACAAGGGTACATGTGAAACTTAGTAAATGTAGAATGTAAATGTCTTAACACAATAACTAAGAAAATGCCAGGAAGGCTATGTTAACCAGTGTGATGAAAATGTGTCAAACGGTCTATAAAACCAGTGTATGGTACCCCATGATCACATTAATGTACACAGCTATGATTTAATAAAAAAAATAAAAAATAAATAAAAGATACACACTACACAAAATACAAAAAAAAAATCAATGTGGAGGGAGGGAGGATCAGTGGATGGGCAAATTCACACCTACTGGGTACAGCACTATATACTATCTGTGCAGGGCACACTTACCACTTTAACTCAATCTATACAAAAACTATGTAAACAAAACTTATGTACCCTCTAGTATTCTGAAATTGAAAAAAGATAACTTAAAGATGCCAAGCCTGAGTGCCTAAGAGGAGAGTGTTATCATCAACAGAAACAAGAGCAGAGCTAGCATCTCTGTAGCAGGTTATTAACTGACTTTGAGGAAAAAGAAAAACACCTCAGAATGGGTTCCCTAAAATCAGAGCCTGAGTCTGGGATTTGGAAGCTCACGAGTTATTGAGGGAGTTCTCTTGGAGAAACCTAAAGGGAGGGCGGGAGGCAGGCAGGACAGCAACGGAGCAGCAGACACTCAAGGATGTGGTTTCCTGCTAAGCGTGACCCACACGGGCTCTGGTGCACACACCTACCGCCTGCTCATCCCACTGTAAGGCTCCACATCAGCCAGTCACTGGCCATCCTAGATGGAGTAAAGAAGAAAGCCACAGCATGCACAGCAGCTGACAGGTGGGAAAAGGAGTATGAAACCAAGGTTCAGCACCTGCATGCAGCTCGACAGACAGGTATCTTCTATTATTGCTGGGAACCCTAGCACGGGGATGACAGCCAGCTAAGATGTCCGAGACATGTGATGGATGAAAGAAAACAACCTCTGTCTGGGAGAGTAATGCACTTCCCCCTCCATTCCCTGACCTACTTTGTGGAAGCAGTAGAAAGCTAAGTAGTTGTCATTTTCTGGGTTATCAACACTGGCCATGCAATTCATCTGAGGAGCAAGAACATAAAAGAAAAGTTAGGTGAGGCTTTCTAAAACTGGGTAGCATTAGGCTGTTGCTATATTAAGCACCTGAATATGGATGGGAAAACTCGGCATGGGAGCTCCACTTCTTTGGGCTCCTGACAGTGACTGCTAGCTCATATAGCCCTGCCTGGAACCCCCTTCTCCTAGATGGAGCCTCTCTGTAATGCTAATCTAAACACATTTAGAACTCTGTACAGCTGGATTTCCCTTTTTATTATGGCAGGAATCTCCCTGACAGGGTGTGTGTAAATCTGTTGGTTTTAATATGCCAGGTAAGCCGAACTCTGTTTAAGAGCTGTATACTAAATCCCACAGCAGAGAAGCATACTCAAATGCATATTTCCCCTGAAATATCAAGTCTGTGTATTATAAAACATGTGTAAATTTTATAGGAAGCTGTTGTTTCATTGCTTGACCCAGAAATCAATCAACAGATGTTTATTGAGTGCCTATTGTGTAAAGAGAGCTATGCTAAATGCCAGAAAAACACAGCATATCTTGAGAATAGTAAATAGACATTCAAGCTAGAGAAAAAAATTCATGTAGAAGTAGGAGGGCTGGATCTGCATTTTGAAAACTGTATGCACTGAGACACCTAATGCAACAGCAAACACCACCACCATTTCGGAGACGTCAGACTGGCAGTGTATTTCTCACTCACATCACAGTCCAACTGGGCCAACAGATGAGCTGCTCTCTGCCCCATGTGGTGCTTGAGAGCCCCAGTTCTTCCACGTCAGGGTTCTCTCTCCTCTAGATCTTAGAAGTTCTCCACAAAACAAGTAGATGGGAAAAATCAGTGAGCATGAAGAATAATGTGGGGAGTGCTTTGGCTAGTTACAAAAGTGGTATCTATCACTTACTTCCAGCCTCCATGCAGTGGCCAGATTTCAGTCATAAGGCTACAATGAACAGAGGCTGACAAAGGTAGACTAATTGTTTGCCTTGTATGAAGAGGTAACAGGTTAAGTGAGTACCTGATTAGTCTCTGCACAAGAATATAATGTTGAGGCTCCAGGTTTTGAAATTAGGACTCTATCTTACCCATAAGAGACAGATAATGACTTCTTTCCCCCAAGGAGATCTGAGCTAACTAGACACACCCAGAAACTCATCCTACCCACTAAAAGAAAAGGCACTACGATTTGTCAAGTTCATTTGCCAAATACAGCAGTAGGTCTGTAAATTGACCACCCATGGGATTGTAACAAACTGGTCAACATACAGATGTAGTCAGCATGAGGAACCACGCCTACTGTACTGATACATACATGTGGTGCATGTCCAGTCTATGAAAATTAGTTCAATTTAAGGAGGTGGTCAATGTAGGGAGGTCAGCTATGGAAGTTCCACTGCATTTACATTGGTAAGTGATTGAACAGTTACATCTATTACTGTCCAACACTGTTCTCAGTGCTCAGGACACCACACTGAAAGACCCACAAAAAAACCCATGTTGGATATTGCATGTTAAGATAGACATGTTCACTTTTAACCCAATATTTCAAATAGAGAAACTAAACCAAGGGAAGCGAGGCAATTTGCTGAAAATTCACTTATCCGGCAAAATGGCAAAGTAGACATTCCAAACTAGATCTCTTTGACTTCAGAACTAGTGTTCTTCTCCAAACACCACATCAGCTCTCTGAATACCCATCTCAGAGCCAGAAAACTTGGATTCCTTAATGAGAAGCCAGCACAAGCCAACCCTAAGTCAGCCTGTCAATGGCGCTAAGAAACATAAATGCAACCATGGAGATTTTCCTCTGTTTTACACTTCTGCTAGAATAAGCTGGACTACGTGGATGTGAGAGGTCAGTACGGGCTGCAGACGTCTGCTGGCACACAGAAGTAAGACAATACAAGGGAACCCATTCAACTCACAGGAACCAGAGCAGGACTTGCTCAAACTGTTTCATTTCCAGAACCACACAACAGTTGGATCACATGCCAGGCGGACCACATTGTACACTCACAAAGATGATAATAATAAATAAATAATTCACATGAAAACATGGAACGGTCAATACCTTTTTCTAGAATCTGGCCTTTGCTAACAATGATCTCAAGGGATGTACCCTCTGTTCTCAAGAAATGAATGTAAACATGGAAGGTTGAGCTCTGGACAGACTTTTGGGGAACATCTGTGAGAAGGTGGTTTATTATATCATGGCAGGTCCAGCCAGCAGGAAGAGTTAACATCAAAATACATAAGATGCTTCAGAAAGCAATCTATCGGTAGTAGAAGTTATCAATGTGCTTTTCTTTAAGTGCAATATAGTTTTCACATTGAAAAGCTGTATTTTCACCCAAGATTTTAATATTTTTGGTACTATTCTCCTACAAACAATGTAATGGCTTTCTCATTCGTTTTATGGTTTGGTAAACTTTAGAACAGTAAGGAATTTTATAGGTTGTGTCAGAAGATAGGGAGAAACTTTGTCTCAAGCATCTTATATATTTTAATATAACTCTTCCTGCTGGCTGGACATGCCCTGATGTAATAAACCTCCCATCTCATCCATGTTTCCCAACAGTCTATCCAGTGCTAAAATCCCATGTCTAGATTCATTCCCTGGGGTTTAGCAGTGAACATCCTTTGAGATCATTGTTAGAAAAGGCCAGATCCTGGAAAAAAGTATTAACTGCTCCATGTCTTCATGTGAATAACTTATTAGCTAACTGTTTTGTACTAGATCTAGGATGGGGCAAAATAGGACAGACCTTCACCTCTTAGAAAAATCCTGTCTGAGAGAGTAAATTCTCATGTCCCAAAGCCCAATAAAGCTGAAGATGTGTCACTGCTTTGACATTCTCAGGGATGGGTGCTTGGCTCAGCTTTGCACATAAATGAACTGACCTGCCCCTAATCAATCCCATTGTGTCGGCAGCACCCAACAGAGAGAACCCAGCACGCTGGGGTTCAGAGGCGGCTTTCAAGCCCCTTCCTTCCCCTAAGTTGATCCCCATAATCCCCATTATTATTCTTGGTACCCTCAACCAGAGGAAGGTAAATGTTTTCTGTACAGGGCCAGACAGCAAATATTTTAGGTTTTGTGGGACACAAAGTCTCTGCCACAGCTACTCAACTCTGCCATCATGGCCCCCAATCAGGCACGGACAAGACAAAAAGAAATGACTAGAGCTGAATTCCAATTAAATTTTGAGTTTTTCTTATTTTTAAGGTATTAAAAGGTAACATACTTTTGGGTTTTTGTTTTCTAACCATTTAAAAATGTGAAAACCATTTAGGAAGTTGGCTAGGCTGGGCAGCCCCTGCCCACTGGCCACAATCCTCCTGTGGGCTCCTGGTATCTTGGCTCATATCACGGCTGTCCCTGACCGAGCAGCACCGACATTGAGTTCTGCTGAGACCAGAACCTGCACGCCTGCTGTGAATTAACTCTGTCCTCAAGCTGCCGCTTGCTGCAAACATCCTAATCCCAGGGCCCAATCCTGGCGTTTGTTCTTGGTAACTGGCACACCCACCTGATACACTGTAGATTTAGTGGCAGTAAATCAAACGAATGTTATTCTTCATCCCTTGAAGGATCTGCAATTTACAGGTAGCCAAGCTGCATCTTACCCAATGGGCTTGGCATTCTAGCTCCTGCATGCGTGATGCCCAAGCTGGCTGCTTCCAGATGGGGTTGGGGAAGACCTTGGTCTCATGGATCATTTCCTTTACTTCCTTTGCCACAAGACCAGCAAGGAAGCATGTGCCCTGCAAAGAGCAAAACTGACATTTCCAGCAGGGGGAAAGAGGCACTGAACCCATCTGGTCAGTGCAATCTGGCCCGGCCCATGCAGCTATAATCACATTGCCTTAAAGCAACAGTTTACTTCCAGGTTGGAAAGTGGCAGCAGTAAAAAACAAATGAAATATAGCCAGGTAGATGACTCCCAGTAAAAAGGGACTCTGCATAAGGGGAAAGAGAAGGAAAAATAATTATATACATATATAAAGAGAGACATTATCTTCTTCCTCAACCCATTTTTCTGAAGTTACAAATCTATGGTTTCTATTTATTCTGATTTGAGGGAAAAACAAACCCCTGAGATTTATGAGCAGTGTTGTTTATTTATAATCTAGGAACTCTCTTCATACCATATGGTTGGGAAATTTATAAAGAGACAAAGTGAGAGGAAATTGCCTGCTTAATTCAGTGGCTTTGGCAAAGCCAGCAGGCAGGGAGAGCATCCCAAACTCTTCCCCCAACATGTGTGCAAGTGTGCACAGGCATGGAAGCACGCATGCAGAGAGCAGAGGGAGCCCTTTCCTTCCAGCATGAGCCGCCACACCTTAGGGCAGTGGAATGAGAACAGCTGACAAGAGCGGCTGGGGGAGCTGGGCTCGTTTTTACATTCCTGCACACTTCTGAGACACAAAACAGTGAAACAGGTGGGAAAGGACAGGGAGGGCTCAGGAATGCTGGGGTGGAAAGAAGACACGCAGCATACGAGAGTTCTTAGGAAGGAAAAGTGCACGCAGGTCTCTACGGTGTTTCTATTTAATTTTTTTTTTTTCTCCCTGCTATTAGTGGGAAAGAAGAAGGAATTTCTGATTCTGTTTCTGGGGCTACTTAGTGTGCTTTGCAGAGGCCATCACTCGCTCCCATTAAGGGGTGGGACACAAGTTCGTACCCATGGTTTCTTTTCTCTGCCCTCTACCCTCCACTCTCAGATTATTGACAAATAGAGAAGAAGGAAAATAGGTGGGATTGAAGACTATAAGTGCAAATGAAAATCATACCTAGATGTGGAAAGGGATGGAAAAGGATGAAAAAATAAAAATAAAAGTGACATGCTAGCAAAAGTCTGAGAGAAGCCCCCCAGATCCAGCCCTACCTCTTTGAGTGAGTTCTCCCTGACAGCTCCTGTCCCTGGGCCTCCATTATCCCCCAGCATCCATAGCTCCAGGGCCCATCCATATCACAGGGGGACCCACACCTGCTGCAGTTGGTCGTCCTTTAATATGTACGTGGCTAGCTCCTCTGGCTCACCTCCCACTTCTATTTGGATGACTCCCAAAATGTATCCAGCTCCAGCCTCTCACATGAGCTCCCACATTTCCAAATGCCGTGCAATAAACCATTGTCATTTCAATTCCAGGAAGCTAAAATTGAGCTCATCACTTCCCCCAGTATAATTCCCCTGTACCTACCTCTCCTCCCCCACCTCCTCCCTCCTTCTCCTCTTCCATGCTCCACATTAGTAACACGACCAAACCCTATGACTCCCAGGTCCAACGCATCAGAGTCCCCATGACTCTTCTCATCTCCCTCGGCTCTAATTGCTGCCGAGTCCTGCTGGCTGTGCCTCAGACGTGCCTTGTGCATTTGTGCTTCCCTTTCTCTCTCTGCATAACCCAAGTTCAGTGTGAGTTGTTTCAAAACTCCCCTAGCTTATTGTCCCATTTCCAAACATCCTCCTCTTTGGTCTCAAATGTGTCTTTCTAAATCACAGCTATAAGCACAAAGTTGTTTTCCAACTCAGCAACTTCAATGTTCCATATTTCCTGTAAAACGCAACTCTGGTATTCCATACTCTGTCTCCACTCACAGTCACCACTGCTCATTCCAATCCAGAGTGCCACACACAGTTGCATATCAGAAATTGCCAGATGATTAAATGGCTGGTAGATGAATAATACTGAAAACAGCAATGCCTTTTTTTTTTCTCTCTCTAAGGCTATTTAAAAGAAACGCTGCAGTTGACAGGACCTGTGGGCTTATACAATTGAACTGATTTGACAGTTACAAGTGTGTAAAACAATGATAAGAAAGCAAAGGATGGAGAGAAGAAAGGAGATACCACAGTTCATGACAAATAACACAGAGAAAGTCCAGTTGGTGAGCAGTCAGAATAATTAAGAACAAGTCCCCCAAAAAGGTCTGTGAATAAAACACAAGGGCCTGGACAGGCAGGGCAGAAGGTAATTTATTGACAGGGAGTAGACACAGCAAAATAACGAAATGAATTTGTCAGTTAGGAGTGTTGCAGGAAGGGAAGAGGGAATAGGTGCTGGAGAGAGCCATAAATTTGCCACAGGAGAAACCTGAGGTTCTTATCAGAATGGGTGAAGGAGAGTTTTAGAAGAGCAGAAGGCTGAGCAGACTACTAAGTGTGGCAGGGCCTGACCAGGAAGGAAATAACTGGAAAAGCAGGTAGGCACTCATCCTGCTATTAAGACTGCTGCCTTCCTTTGACATGCAGGGCCAATATGGCAAGGTGTCTTGGGCACCTAGAAGGGACTAAGCTCTAATTTCTAGAAACAGGACCTACAAAAGCACCAGTTAAAAGTCTTGCACCAGGAGAACAGGCAGCCGAAGTCATTCCAGGCACAATGGGGGACAATGGGACAAAAGGCCTATTGTCTGTCAGAGACACTGAAAAATAGCCAGCACATGCCATTGACAGTGTTCCAGAGCCAGTAACATTAAACTGGAATGAACTGTGTCCTACCTTGTTCTGACTGCCAAAGCTGACAAGGCCGACAGTGTGGGGAGCGGACAGAAGAGGCCACTGCCATCCGTCATCCTATACATGGAACGAGGTTACACTCTGCACATGGTGATGCTCAGGAGAATGATACACTGTCCTTGGAGATTTGAGTCCACAAGTACGTGTTCAATATCTACATCAGCCTTGCTCTACACTCCTCTTTTACAAACACAAACACCAATAAGTATATCCAAATACTTGCCATTGTCTTAGAGACCCAAATCAACCAGTCCAGGAGTGATAAAGCAAAGAGTCCCAGTTTTCATGAAGTTCACAATCTATAGTGGAAGACAGACAATGAGCCCCCCAGCCCAGCAGATGCAACAGGCAAGTCTGAGCAGGCAAAAGTAGCTATAGAGTTTGCAAGTAGCAGTACAGGAAAAGGGAGAACTAAACAAGTCCACTGAAGGCCTCCCACAGTCTTCAGCTGAGTACTGATCAGTGCATATACAATGTGAAAAAGAGCCAGGGCACTAAAGATTATGAGGCATAACGAAGGAAACAAACAGGGACTATAAAAGAGACCAGGGAAAGGCAATCACTTCTACAGGGAAATGCCTTTTAGGCTGGACCTAAAGAACGGACTCATGCAAAGAGGGAAATAAAGAATTCTGCAGTGGGAATGGCAGGTGTAAGGGTCCTGAGGCAAGAAAGAGGTTATCAGTTTAGGGAATCGAAGAAATGCAATAAGGCTAAAATACAGTGGGCCGGGGGGCTGGGGGAAAAGGCATGCAATAACAACACAATGTGGTGCAGCTTCCAGTTTTCCACTGGGAGAACACAAAGTGGGAGGAAGGAACTAACATATAATAAGTGCCTTCTATGCTCAAGCACTGAAACAGGTACTTTTTAATTATGGCCTCTGCTTTTGCCTGAAGAAGCTTATAGACACAACAAATGTACATAAAACAAAAGAGTCAATCATGCGAGGAGTATTTTTTTAATTGAATCATAGCTGTGTATATTAATGCAATCATAGACTATAATGTGCTGGTTTTATATACAATTTGAAATATTTTCATCACACTGGTTAACATAGCCTTCCTGGCATTTTCTTAGTTATTGTGTTAAGACATTTATATTCTACATTTAGTAAGTTTCACATGTACCCTTGTAAGATGCATTGTAGGTGTGGTCCCACCAATTACCCTCCCTTTCCCCTTTCCCCATATTCTTAGGCTATAATTGGGTTACAGCTTTCATATGAAAGCTATAAATTAGTTTCATAGTAGGGCTGAGTACATTGGATACTTTTTCTTCCATTCTTGAGATGCTTTGCTAAGAAGAATATGTTCCAGCTCCATCCATGTAAACATGAAAGAGATAAAGTCTCCATCTTTCTTTAGGCTACATAATATTCCATGCTTTACATGTACCACAATTTATTAATCCACTCGTGGGTCAATGGGCACTTGGGCTTCTTCCATGACTTGGCAATTATGAATGAGGCTACAGTAAACATTCTGGTACAAATATCTTTGTTATAATGTGATTATTGGTCTTCTGGATATATACCTAGTAGAGGAATTATAAGATCAAACGGCAGGTCTATTTTTAGATCTCTAAGTGTTCTCCAAATCTTTCCAAAAGGAACATATTACTTTGCATTCCCACCAGCAGTGTAGAAGTGTTCCCTTTTCTCCACATCCACGCCAACATCTCTGGTTTGGGGATTTTGTGATATGGGCTAATCTTACTGGAATTAAATGATACCTCAAAGTAGTTTTGATTTGCATTTCCCTGATGATTAAGAATGATGAGCATTTTCTCATATGTCTGTAGGCCATACACCTGTCTTCTTCAGAGAAGTTTCTCTTCAAGTCCCTTGCCCACCCTGAAATGGTATCGCTTGTTCTTTTCTTGCTAATACGCTTGAGTTCTCTGTGGATTCTGGTTATTAAACCTTTGTCGGAGACATAACCTGCAAATATCTTCTCCCATTCTGAGGGCCGTCTGCTTGCTTTACTTACTGTGTTTTTGGCTCTGTATAAGGTTTTTAGTTTGATCAGGTCCCAGTAGTGTATTATTGATGCTGCTTCAATTGCCTGGGTAGGGGGGTCCTCCTCATAAAATATTTGCCCAGGCCGATTTCTTAAAGAGTTTTTCCTGCACTGGGGCGGTCCCCGTGGCTCAGTGAGTAGGGCGCCAGCCCCATATACCAGAAGTGGTAGGTTCAAACCCGGCCCTGGCCAAAAACTGGAAAAAAAAAAAAAAGAGTTTTTCCTGCACGTTCTTCTCGTATTTTTATAGTTTTGTGTCTTAAGCTTAAATCTTTAATCCAGTGAGAGTCTATCTTAGTTAATGGTGAAAGATGTGGGTCCAGTTTCAGTCTTCTACAGGTTGCCAACCAGTTCACCCAGCACCATTTGTTAAATAGGGAATCTTTTCCCCACTGAATGTTTTTAATTGGCTTGTTAAAGATCAAATAACGGTAAGTAGCTGGATTCATCTCTTGGTTCTCTATTCTGTTCCAGACATCGACCTCTCTGTTTTTGTGCCAGTACCATGCTATTTTGATCACTATCGATTTATAGCGTAGTCTGAAGTCTGGTAGCATGATTCCTCCTGCTTTGTTTTATTTCTGAGTAATATCATGGCTATTCAAGGTTTTTTCTGATTCCATATAAAACAAAGTATTATTTTTTCGAGATCTTTAAAGTATAACAGTGAAGCTTTAATAGGGATTGCATTAAAATTATATATTTCTTTGGGTAGTGTGGACATTTTAACAATGTTGATTCTTCCCAGCTATGAGCATGGTATGTTTTTCCATTTGTTAACATCTTCAGCTATTTCTTTTCGTAGAGTTTCATAGTTCTCTTTATAGAGATCTTTCACGTCTTTTGTTAGATAAACCCCCAATATTTCATCTTCTTTGGCACTACTTTGAATGGAATGGAGTCATTGACTTTTTTCAGCTTGACTATTCTTGGTATATATAAAGGCTACAGATTTATGAGCGTTGATTTTGTAACCTGAGACACTGCTGTATTCCTTGATCACTTCTAAGAGTTTTGTACTAGAATCCCTGGTCTTTTCCAGATACACAATCATATCATCTGTGAAGAGTGAAAGTTTGATCTCTTCTGATCCTATATGGATACCCATGGATACCCTTGATAACCTTTTCTTCCCTAATTGTGATGGCTAAAACTTCCATTACAATGTTAAAGAGCAGTGGAGACAATGGGCAACCTTGCCTCGTTCCTGATCTGAGTGGAAATGATTTCAATTTAACTCCATTCAATACAATATTGCCTGTGGGTTTGCTGTAGATGGCCTCCATCAGTTTAAGAAATGTCCCTTCTATACCAATTTTCTTAAGTGTTCTGATCATGAAGGGATGCTGGATATTATCAAAAGCTTTTTCTTCATCAATTGAGAGAATCATATGGTCTTTGTTTTTTAATTTGTTTATGTGCTGAATTATATTTATAGCTTTACGTATATTGAACTAGCCTTGAGACCCTGGCATAAAACCCACTTGGTCATGGTGTATAATTTGTTTGATGTGTTGCTGGATTCTGTTTGTTAGGATCTTGTTGAATATTTTCGCATCGATATTCATTATGGATATTGGTCAATAATTTTCTTTTCTTGTTGGGTCTTTTCCTGGTTTGGGAATCAAGGTGATGTTTGCTTCATAGAATGTGTTGGGTAGTATTCCTTCTTTTTCTATATTTTGGAAAAGGTTGAGTAATAGAGTTACTAGTTCTTCTTTAAAGGTTTGGTAGAATTCTGATGTGAAGCCATCTGGTCCCGGGCTTTTCTGTTTAGGGAGATTTTGTATAGTTGATGCTATTTCAGAACTTGATATAGGCCTGTTCAACATTTCCACTTGATTCTGGCTAAGTCTGGGAAGGTGGCGTGCTTCCAAGTATTGGACAATTTCCTTCAGACTTTCATATTTCTGAGAATAAGGTTTCTTGTAATATTCATTAAGGATTTTTTGAATTTCTGGAGTCTGTTGTTATTTCATCTTTGTCATTTCTGATTGATGAAATTGGAGATTTTTTCCATTTTTCCTGGTTAGGTTAGCTAAAGGTTTATCTATTTTATTAACCTTTTCAAAAAACCAACTTTTTAATTTATTGATCTGTTGTATAATCCTTTTGTTTTCAATTTCATTTAATTCTGCTCTAATTTTGGTTATATCTTTTCTCCCGCTGGATTTGGGATTGGAATGCTTGATGTATTTTTCCAACACAGCACTGACCTAGCCCATCATTAAATCGAGGTCTAATAAAAAAAAGTTAATAGGATCCTGAATGGATAGTTTAACCATCAAACTTGAATTTTCTCAGGGGCGACATCAACAACCCAGCACATGTATTTATAACATCAAACAAAACAAAGTTGTGAAATGCCTGTAATCTCAGAACATTGGGAGGATCATTTGAGGCCAGAAGTTTGAGAACAGACTGGGCAACATAGTGAGACACCATCTCTACAAAAATACAAAGAATAAAAAAAAAACTAAAAATTAGCTAGGCATCATGGCACATGCCTTTAGCCCTCACCACTTTAAGCAAAAGGATCTTTTAAGCCTAGGAGTTTGAGGCGACAGTGAGATTTGATGGTGCCACTGCTCTCCAGTTTGGGCCATAGAGTAAAACCTCCAACTCTAAAAAAGAAAAAAATAAATAAAAGAAACTTTTTTTTTTCAAAATAGTGAATCTTAAAACAAGAATCTTCACAAAATATTTATGCTGACAAACGCTCTACATCCTCTCCCAGGAGTAACAAACATATCTAAAGAAAAATATGTCTAACAAATAAGGATTACAGAAGATGCAGTGATTCCATGAGATTCAGTCTCTTTGTGTTTTAAATCTTATTTTTGAAGATCCAGGAAACAGTCATTACCTTTGGAGTCAGTGTGTAGTATGACAGAAAGGACCAATATGGAAAAAAGAAATCTGAGTCCCAGTGCAGCTCCATCACTAATCTGGTTGAGTAAATCTAAGGCAAGCATTCACCTCTCTTCACCCAGGTTTTATTAGGTACTAAATAAGGCTTAGGTACTTCTGATTCTGGGAAAGATAGAATAACAGGGACAGAATTTATCTTCTCACATGAAACAACTAAAAATAAATCGAACATAAAAAACAATGATTCTCATGTCATTGGACATCATCAATGAAGGAGAAGAATCCCTAAGGCACAGAAAACAAAGCAGGTAAGCCTTGAAATTGCCCCCAGACAGCTGCACGAAGCATTTCCAGGTCATATGCAGGAAAAAGAAATACAGGTGAAGCCCAGTGATCTTCCTGACTTCAGCAGATACAACAGGGAAGTCTGGGCAGGCACAGATAGCTAGTTTGCAAGAAGTAGTATTGAGAAAAGGAGAGCCACACAAGTAGAACTTGACATACATGCAGAGGATCTGCCTGCCCATGAAGCTTGAGTACTGATCAGTGCATGTATGCAAAAGATACCTTAAGTCAGGGAAAGAACCACCTGAAAGAATTAGAGGATACAATTCTAGAAGCTCACCTGGATCTAAAAACTGTTACTGCCACCATCAACCAGTCTGGAAACTTGCATAAATCATGAGTATCAGATAGAACACTTTAGAAAAATTCCCTAAACAAAAATCTGCTCTGATCCAACTACACAAAGCTCAAAATAAACATCTATAAGAATTAACCTGTTTCCAAGTAACTTAATCATGTCCCAGACAAAGCCCAATAATATTTATAGAAATTTTTTTTGATAATTTTAAGTTTGAAGGTATATTTTGAAATAAAAATGCAAAATAAATTTTTACAAAATTGTCACAAAGGAACACACTTCACAATATCATCATATACTACATTTACTTAAAAAAATTACAGATCTAGTCATCAACAGAAAGAGCTGTTATTTACAAAGGCCAACTTCCCTTCTTTGAGGAAAAGGAGAGCTCGGGTGAAATGGCAGACGGCAGGTGCGACACTGCTCTGCTCCTGTGGGAGTGAGGAGTGAGGATGCGTGCGGCCTGCCCCTGGCTGGGGGCTGAACTTGGTCCTCCACCTTCCCAGGTGCCAGAGCAGAGGTTCTGATGGTGACTTCTATGGTCCTGGGCACCATGGTCCTCTTACTTCACTGAGCACTATAAAACGTGACTATAAATTTCCTTTGATTGTAAACAGAAAAATAACTTAATATGGTTAAAAATTTTTAAATAGCCAGCACACTTTAAGATAAAAATTATAATATGTAGCATCAGGTAAATAATTATTTGGCATGCACTGAAGCAAAAATATACAACCCATAAGAAGAAGAAAAATCAACCAATCTAAACCAGTAGTTCCCAGCTAAGGGTGATTTCTGACTATCTCAAATTTAAGATAATTAGTCAGTGCCTGGAGAAAAATTTTGTCATTACTGAAGATCCTATTGGCATCTAGTGAGTGGTGGACAGGAATCCTGCTAAATATGCTACTATGCACAGAAAATCTCCCACAACAAAAAAGTTGCCAATCAAAAATGTCAATATTACCACTATTGAAAAACTTCACTTTAAACCTACTCAGAGATGACATAGGTGACAGAATTAGTAAACAAGGACATTAAACACATTACTAGAACTCTATATCATAGGTTCAAGAAGCCAGATGAAAAATGTGTACATGTTAAATAAACATATAAGTAAAAAGATGTCAATCAAACTTCCAGAGATGAAAATTACAATGCATGAAATTACAAGTATGCTAAAAGTAATTAATGACAAAATTAGACTTGCAGAAAAAAAGGTAAGTGAAATAAAAAACATAGAAACAAAAACTACCCAAAATGAAACACAGAAAAATAACTGGAGTAAAATTATCAGAACATCAGTGTACTATAGAACAATATTAAGTGTAATCAAAATCTCTAAAAGTGGGAGGAAGTGGGAAGGCAAGAAAATATTTGAGGAAATAATGGCTGAATATTTTCAAAATTTGGTGAAAACGGTAAATTGATATCCAAGAAGCACAAAAAATTCCTAGCACAAAGATTATAAATAAAACAACATCAAAGCACATTATAATCCAATTGTTTAACACTGGTGAGAGAGACATAAAGATACAAGAAAAAAATAAGTTATATAAAGTGAAACAAAAATATGGATCACAACAGTTTTTTTGTTAGAAATAATGCAAATGTCAAGAGAGTAAAACATTTTTGAAATGCTGAAAGGAAAAAAATAATCAAATTCTACACCGAGCAAGAATCTCTTTAATAAATAAAAGCAAAATAACAGTTTTCTCAAAAATGGATAAGAAAATTTACTATCTGTATATATACATGACCCCAAAATTAAAAGAAAATCCTTCAGGCAGAGGTATGTACAATGATATCAGATGGAAATCTGTATCTACACAAAGAAATAAGAAGTACCAAAAATGGTAACTACATGGATTAAAAAGATTTAAGATATGAAATCAGCACATTGTACCCCATAAATGCATTAATGTATACACGATCTATGTGTAGATGATTTAATTAAAAAATTGAAAAAACTAAATAAATATTTCTTATTACTTAGATATCTTTTAAAATAAATAAACCATTTAAATCATAATAACAATATATTTTGAGATGTATAATATGCATAGAAGTAAAATGTATGACTGTAATAGCCCAAGGGCTGCAAAGGAAGAAATAGAAGTATATTGTTGTAACATTATTCCACCATATGTAGCATGGTAAAATGTCACTTGAATCTATCCTGTGATAAATTAAAAATATGTGATATAAACCTAAAACCAATCCTTAACCCAACACAATAGTTAATACAAAGTTATATTAAATAAACCAAAAAAGAAGATAAAATGAAATAACAATGTATATCCCATCCAAAAGAAGGCAGAAAAAAAGGGAACATGGAACAAAGGAAAAATAGAGCAAATGGAAAACAAAGAGTCAAGCAATAGGCTTACACTCAAACACATCATAATCACATTAAATGTAAATGGCCTAAATATTCCAATTAAAAGGCAAAGATTGTCATATTGGATAACAAAGCAAGACCCAATGATATGATGTCTGAAAGAAATGCACCTTAAATACAAAAATACAAATAAGTTAAAAACAAAAGGATGTAAAAAATGTACTAATAAAAAAGCTGAGTAGCTATACTAATACACATACTAGGAAAAGTAGATTTCAGAGAAAGAAATATTACTATAAAGATGTACATTTCATAACAAAAAAGAGGGTAATCTTCCCAGAAGATATACAATCCTAAAATTTATGCATCTACTAATAGAACTCCAAAATATATGAAGTAAAATATGGCATAAGCAGGGCTAATATTCAACCATAATAATTTTTAAAATAATTGGATTTAGTAAATTGCTATTCCCCCATGACCCTAAAATGTCTCTTATCTATCTCAGTCACTCTCCCAGCATATTCCCTCAACTCTGAAACTAAAAGGCTAACACCTGTATATGGAGCCTCCTCACCCAATCCCAATACTTCAGTCTCTCTCTACTTGGTTTGATTGGTACCCTTCCATACCTATTATTGAGCATTAAGTAGAAACTCTGGGCTTAGATAAAGTAATATCCATGTTTCCTCACATTTCCAAGCTTTTATCATACCATTCATTCAATTAGACTCAACATAGAGAAAAAGTTGAATACTAGAATAGCAGACAAAACTAGTGAAACAAGATAGACATTTTTATTTTATACTGGTAGTATGTGTAGAACACATGTTTATAGAAACATAGAAAACAAGGACTTCTTCTACTAGGTCACTTTGCATTTTCCATTGAAAACCAGAAGGTCTGATGCTTAATTGGAAAATAGAATTACGCTCATTTCTAGGCATGAGCCAACATATGAGTCTTCTGACCCAACAATTCAGCCAGTCACTTTGCTCTGGTGCTAGCTAGGGATTTATGGATCTGATTTCAAGGTTTAATTTTCAGTTTTATTCTCAGTAGCAGGGGAATAAAAGTCAGAGTAAAATTGTTTAAAAGAGGTTAACTGTAACAATTGTATGAGACTCTAAAAAGTAAAAGAAAGGAGAACTGTTTTTACAATGCTCGCTAAAAGAAATCTATGATGTCTCAATGCTGCAAGCAAGAGGAAAGGAGGTCCTGGGAGAGAGCACAGCTTCCCAACTACCTTCAAAAATAGGGACCATAAACCCAGACTCTTAGAAGCACTCTCATTGGTCTCATGCTGTCTTTATGAGCTTTTCCCTCCTTGTGTTGCTGGGAAAGTACAGAAGATAAGAAAGATTGCCTTCCTTGTACTAAATGTGCAAGCATCTGTACTTGAACGCCTCTTGCTGATCTGGCCACTCTAAGTCATGACAGATGCAGCAGAGTTTAAAACATTCACAGAAGCATGAGTAAAACATAAAGTAATGGAGATTACTCCACAACTCTCAGAAGTGGTATCAGTTGAAAACAATTCAGTTCACATGAAATCTAGATAACATTTTGGATGACAACTGCAACCACAAACTTCCTCACTTGAGGATCTCGAGGCAGTGAGGATCCCAGGGTAAGTACCCAACAACCTGACCTAGACCGGCAGTTCCATCCCTTCCTATAACCATACTCTCCAGTAGAGCTGCATTCTATGTAACAAACACTTGGGAGCATGTATTTTTTACAGCCCTCTAACATCTCAATCTTCCTTCCTCTATATCAACAACTACATCTCAGGTTATTTCCATGCACCTGCCACTCAGTGCCATCAGGACTGTCTCCCACAAAAGTCTCAAGTCTCCCATAAAACCCTATTGGTCTGACTCCAAGGCTTTGCTCCTCTTTCTAGACTATCCTCCATGTCTCCTCTCTTCCCAATGTTTTCCTACCCATTCTTCAGCTTTAGCTCAAGAAAATCCCACCCAAGAAGCCTTCTCAACCACTCCAGTCCACAATTATAATTTTTTATCCTGAAGTCTTTTAGCATTTACAAACTATAAAGTTTCTATACACATTTATTCACATAAGGTTTTAAATTTTCATATAATCAGTTTAGGCATAAATCCTTTGTCTCTTCAACTATATCATAAATTCATGTAAAAGCAACACTCTACAATGAATTATTTTCCTTACTATGGTTAGCGAGGTACGCACTAAATTATTTGCTGAATGAAGAAATGTGAATCACTAGGATTACCCCAAAACACCCATCTACATAATTCCTTTTAGAAAACTTTCCTTCAACCAATACTGAACAGAGTTCACAGACAAGAAGGTGAAAAACTTGCCTATGTTCTAATTAGAAAGTTGGACCAAGGACGTAAGGGGTAAACTTTGTGTGTATGTGGAGGGGTGGACCTTATAAACAAGCCTGAAAGCTGTAACAATAAATCTTTTTAAACAGCGTTCTATTGAGGAAGTCTAGAAACAAATATTTTACCACTCTTTTGAAAATTTTACATACTAATTTAAATTAATAATATTGCAAATGGATTCCTCCTTGTAAACCATTTCCCATCAATGTTTGGTGATTGTTTGGGGTTCCTACCTAAAGAAATATTCTAATTCCACATATATGTTTAGGAATTAAATACCAAGAGTACCAAAAAATATATACATGTTTTAAGTGACGTTATCTATATATTACTTTTCAAAGTTGAATTGCATTATGGCAGCAATGTGGTGC
Organism: Nycticebus coucang; assembly: GCF_027406575.1. NCBI lineage: Eukaryota > Metazoa > Chordata > Mammalia > Primates > Lorisidae > Nycticebus > Nycticebus coucang. Next base: position 134,183,647 of record NC_069782.1, on the reverse strand, counting down.
CATTATGGTAGCACAGCATTCACTCAAAAAATAGCACTAATCAAATGAATGCTAGTGTAACCATGAGACAGGCAGGACAAAGAAAATGGCAGAAGCACAGTTGTCATTCAAGGAGCACAAGACCATTCTGAAGTGGTATTTAAAATTCAAGAAGGTTGTGGAAGTACAACAACAATGGAGTTATGAGTATGAGGGACCATAAAGGATGTGTTTACCATAGAAAATGGGCTATACTGATGGTACTTCAGGAAGAAACTGAAACAGCCACACAGCAATACAAGTGGACACTTGGTCAACACTGCTTAAGCAGCAGCTCACTGTAATCTGAAGTGTCTGGACACTGCTGGTAACCACTTTGCAGAAATCAAATGTGACTTGTATTCATCTTTTGTTATTAGTATATTGAGTATTACCATTTTAATGCAGCCTTTTTCTTTCTTAAAATGCATATACATTTTTTGGTACCCTCTGTACATACATATATATACACGCACATGCATAATTGTCTATTATATATACTACCATATGCAGTATTGTATATAATGCATATTTTCAATATACATAAATTATACAATTTATTAGGTATGCAGCCTGAGAATATATTCTGTATATCTGGCTATTCTGAACAAATATAAACATATATAAAACTAAGCCCATAAAGCAAATAGAATAACTCATCATTATGCTTGTGAAAAAGATGTTCAAATGCAATTTTTAAGAATATTGTAAAAAGAGAAACGTCACTTAAGTGAGAGAATTTTAGAACTGCTGCTAAAGGGATCCAAACAGATTTTGCTGTTTACATATAGGGATAATCAATTATTATTCATCATAATCCCCCAAACAAAAGCCTCTACCACCACCTTATTGTATAAAACCATGGATCAAGTTAGTCTTACCAGGAAAAAAAATTATAAATCATGTATTTAAAGATTATAGAACATGGAGTCAAGAGATAGAAACTTGAATCCTCACACAGCAACTACCTAGCTGGGCATCTGTAATACTATCACCTGATATGTATGGTACCTCAGTTTTTTCATCTATTAAATGGGAGGCAAGACTAAGGTGTTTTTTCCAGCTCTGATGTTCATGCTTTACTTGAGGATTATCAAGTCATCAGCTATAAAGAACAGGTAAAACCATGTTCTCTCTTTCATTCTCTAGTTTCTAACTATTTCACATTGTTGCCTTTATTGTTCAGCTTCAGAACATGTGAGCTAAGAGAAGTTATTGGAACTATTAAAGAAAAAGCATAAATCCTAAAAAGGTCAGATAGTATAAGGCACACCCAAACCTTTGCACACTAATGGGATATATATGTGCTGGCTAATTTAATAGAGCTATGTGCATTATATCATATACCTCATGTAAGTAGGATGGCGTGAGAACATATGAGACTTAGAAAGCAACAGAAATGATCACTTCTTGATTACGCATTCTATATAGTTGAGGGAGAAATTTTTCACATAAGTCTCAATACCCTGCAAGCATTTTAAAAAGTGATGACCATTAACAATGTTCTAAGCCTAACAAAATTAAAGTCCATAAAGAATATTGTAGAAGTCCTGCTGAGTACTTAAAACCATATTGCCACAAGGGCCACCTACACAGCAGGGTCCCTGGGATAAAAAAGAATATTTTGAACATGTTAAAGTGCTTCTTATCCACTTGAAACACAAGTGTGCATGCTGTCTGAAATCTACCAAGTCTCCCAGGCAGCAAACTAAAATCTGCTGTATTTGAGATCCCTGTTGATAAGTCCCTGATAAAGGCAAGATTTGTGATTCTAGAATACCCAGAAGAGAGAGTCTGTTGACAGAGGAGACATATTCCACTTGGCTGTGCCCACAAACATCCACGAGAGGACCCTGAGACAGTGCCCACTGCATGAGTGAGCAGCAGCCCTGTACACCAGCCTATCCATTGTACTCCTAGCTGGTGGCACTTGGTGGGTTTTCAGGAACTCTGTTAAAATACTGAATTGGGAATTTACTACAAGTCCACCCACACTTTCCTGACCGCCTACCAGCTTCAATGAAGCAGATAAAACAGAAGGGACGCTCTGGGAAGAATAACTGGTCTAGGTCTTCTAGGATGAGTAGCAAGCATCCCTGCAGGGACGTGGAAGAGAGAAAAGCTACAAGGATACGAGGGACCGCAGTACAGAGAGCTCTGTTGGTGAGGACCTGCTTTTTCACCCAAATAGCTGCCTATGGGAATTCAAAACTATTTGGGGAATATATTATTTTTTCCTCTCTTATACTCATTCTATTAAACGTATCCACACGACCTCTCAAAAAGGTCACCTCTTGTCTATACCCAGTGGAACCCGGTCCCTCCTTCTCAAAAACCAAATGTTATACAAACATCTCATAGTGTACAACCTGACTATTCTTGAATTTCATTTCAAATCCTCATATACCCAGCTTAAAACTGTTAACAGTGCCCCATGATCTGTGAATGGTTTCTTTTCTCTAGCATCTAAAGCCCATTGCCCTGTGTCCTTCTGAACTTTACAGTGCTGTATAATGTTTAAAGGTATCTTATAAACCATATTGATTTTTATAACATAGACCCTAGATATTGGATTGCTTTATATCACTAGCTAAATCTTATTTATCTTTCTGTCTGCTCCAGGGTGATAGTCCCCTCCATGTTTGAGGTATGAAAAAAATGACGACTGAAACGAATTACAAAGAACACTTATGCTAAATATCTGTCTCCTCTGTAGACCAAAAAATGTTTAATTTGGCCTGCCAAGAGGTGTGCTGAAATTTGAACTTGACTGGCTCCAGAGAGCTACACAAATGCTTTTGTTGACTATGGGCCTTGCCCCTCTCTATTGCCTTCCCTATTTCACTCATTGACTCTCCTCTATATATTTGATTATGCAATCGTCAAATTCAAGTTTATACACATTTTAATCAAATAATAACTAACTTTTAACGTCAACTTTGTGCCAGAAGACACTTTGCAAACACTACCCCATCTCACACACTCTCATGCTCAACAGCAAGGACCTAGTGTAATGCATTTTCCGGTTTAGTGGTGTTAGACGTTACCCCCACTGGACAGCAGGAACTATTCAAAAGCAGAGAACCCCCCCGGCAACATACACTGCATTTTGCACACAGAAGGAGCTCAAGGTGTAGCTACTGGCCACCTTAAGGAAAGTCACCACTTCTTCTGCAAAAAGTCCAGAAAAGAATGAGCCTCAGAGTCGGGGCCAGTCCACCACACCCATCTCCCAGCTTCCCTGGAGAGAAAGAAGTCAAGTTGGCCCAATCTAGCTTTCTAATACGTAAGAAGTTCCAAATAAAAGGACCCCATCACCTTACAGAGCACTGAAAGGCTTAGTAGGGGCACAGACTAGGACCAACAATAAGAAAGAAGACATTCCTCACAAATCCCAGCACCAGTTGGCTGCTTTAGGCAATATCCCTGAAGACTTGACCCAAAGGAGGCATTTTTCTTAGCTCAGACACTCCTCTAAGCTTTTTTATGATGCTAATAAATGAGGTAAAGTCTAAGGTTTTGCCTTTAAAAATACTTATTTCAGCGTTTTCTTTATCTTTCCTCCATTCCCGTTGAATCACTCACAGTCTTCTCCTAGCCTTTGCTCAAAGGCACTTAATCTTCCCATCTAATGACACCATCTACCAAAAGAAGCCGCAGTGTCTCCATTCACCAATAGCCAGATCAATCATGTGTCTCTAAGAAAATGAAGTCATACCAAGATGGTTTTTAACTTTACTGAGGGGTGTCATTAAGACCTTGAGGCTCTTAACTGCCAGAGGGCTCTGAAGGCCTGTGATTAATTAGATAGCTCTTTCCTGGAGACTCCCTCTGCCTCCACTGTCAAATCCATTCACCCCAATGTGGAGACTCCAGGGCCCCCACCCCCACCCCAGGCCCAACAACCCACTTGAGAGGGGTTCTGGAACCTTCCCTATTCCCACTGCTCTTCTTTAGAATTAAAAAAAATTGAAGCACCAACCCTGTCTATTACAAACTGACCCAGCAGATGACACAGCTACCTGTACCCTCAGCATGTATGTCTGCCCTCCCCGTGACTCTGTGCTGCCAGTCTCCTTGGGACTGGGATGCTTTCTTCCCCACTCAGCTCTGAATCCACACCATTCTCTTTGAAGAGGAAAAACAAGGCAAAGACAGGCCACATCATGTGACAATGAAATTATGAATTGGTCCAAATGCTCACTAGCTTTGCTGATATCTGCAAAGATTCTCTCCTCCCAAGCTGTGGCTAGGAGGGACGTGAAAGGGGAAGACTTGGCTAGACAAGGGACCTGGGAAGTACCAAACTGGAAGGATACCCAAAGGAAAAAAAAAAAATAAACATAGCATATGCTACGGGCATAGAAGTGACCATCTAGATGTGTCTTCCCTAAACAGGAGTGTTGAGTCAAATCCATGAACACGATTCACAATTCACTTTGTGTCTCTCTCTCTCTGGGCCTCCATTTCTTCATCTGTATGATGCTTCTTTAGAATTACACATTTCTAGGAAGCCATGCTCCTTCCTCATCACAATGAGATCATATTTATCAGGATTGTTCTTCAAAACCTTAAGCATTTTGAGGACACGTGCTTTATAGGATGATGCTCTGACAGTCATTTTTCCTTTCTCATTCCAAATACAAAGTTATATTCTGAGAGTGTCTGAAGCCAGGAGATTTCTTTTGACCAAGAGGAAAAGAATAACACTTTTGATCACACATCAAAGCCAAACAAACAAACAAAAAAGGCTACTTTGGACCCACCTTTATAATAAATATGGGCATTTCAGAGCAGTCAAATGTTTTTGCTCCAAAACAGATTACAAAAAACAGAGGTATCAGGTGAATCAGCTGGACCTCCATCCACAATGTGTTGCCAAAAGAAAATCCAGATATTTCCTCTAATCTACAAAACTGGGGTGCTAATCAATGGCACATCAGTCAAAGGGTCAAAACCCTTCAAAGAATTTTCTTTCTAAATTTACTATACATCTACTGAGCATTTGTCATCTCTGACTTCGTATCCAATTTGGGGATTTTTACCCCCCAGTGGGGAATAGAGATGTCTACTCTCTGCTGGTTTTCCACAAGAAAATCATGTGAACTCTTTAATGTAAGTATTGTTGCCTCCATTTGACCAGTGTGAAAAACTGAGCTCACAGGAAGGTGGTTTGGCCAAGGTCACATGGCCAGTTAGGATGGAGCTGCTGCCAGAATCCAAGTCCAATATCACACCTCATTCCATGGTCTTTGTCCTTTGCTACTTCGCTTGGATTTTGATGTAAATTAATACACACTTCTTCAATCATCAGTAGATCAAAGCCTCTGACTTTATAACTGCCAATGTGTGCACATATCTATATTTAAATATAAGCAATTGAAAAATGAATAATACCTGCCTTTTCATTCTTAATATGAGGTTCTTTAATCTGTTACTTTTTAAAAATAATTCTCTTTAAGGAAAAAGTCTCAGACTCTGTGTGTATGCTGTATAGGTCCCCTCACAAGATTGGTCTTTGCAATTGAGTATTTCCATTTAAATGTGGCATCAGTTCAATCAAAATGTTAATATTCTAATTATGAAGTATCACTCCATGCATTACTAACACATTTTTTCTCACCCCTTTCCCCCCAGCAAAGCACTAAGCTGGAGTTCACAAATAGGCAGGATATTTTGATTTACAAAATCAAATGCTACAGTAATTGATCAGCAAAACTATTTTGGAAGGTTGAACAACAATGCACACGCCCTCACCCACAGTTGTATATTTTACTGTATCATGCACACAGCTATACACTGCTGCTAAAACTCTGTGTGTTCATAATGATCAGATGGACCAGCAAACTAGCAGCTGTCCTTTTAAACCTGAATTAAATATGAGTTCAGTGATGTTATCAAGGAGCATAACTCCTTTTTCATACTTTGCTGCATAAATGATGCTTAAATTGAAGCAAATAAATAACCATGGTTTTAACTTTCAAGGCATTATCTCTCAGACTTTAGAGATTATATATTTTAACAAGTCATACATGCAGAACCATCTCTGGAATTTTGAAATATTAATGTCTTTCTCCCCTGCATCTAGGAAGACAAACATGTGGTTTTGCAATCCAACTGTGACTCTCATTGTGGATAGCTCATGAAGTGGATCAGCTCAGTAATGACCCCATTGACACATGCTGCCTCAGTGCTTGTCTGCATTGTAACATTACAGAGCAAAGGAGGGGGCTGGGCTGGAGGAAGTCAGCATTTCTAATGGGGCTGGAGAATGTACTTAAAATGTTCTGCAAGAATGTCTCCTCCCCCATGGGGGCTACTAGAAAGAGGGCCTGCAAGGGGTAGCAGCCTATGGGATAGGATGTTAACCATACTCAGGGAAGCCCCTAACTCAAAAATGCTTCCATCACCTGCTTTGACAATTCTTTTAACAAAAAACAAAGACTTGAAATCTATAATTAGGCATCAAAGACATTCTGAAAGGACAAACACAGTGATAAACTCAATCCCACTTGAGCATCAGGCTAGTAGATTTTGACAGAAGAAAGGAAAAGAAGCACAAGGCAGCTAGACAGAAAGATTGTTCAGGGAATGGGAGAAGGCAGAGGAGTAGAGATAAACTTTGCCATCTGATACTTTTTCTTTATATTGCTATAAGAAAAAGATAGTGATACCCTGTGTTGTTAAATCTTGAAGGTCTTTTACAACTCCTGCAACATTTTATTTTAGTCATGGGTTCATTTTTGTCACAAATATCATTAAGCATCTAATAATGAGGTTGAGCTATAAGGAATATAAGGGGAAGTTAATAGGGCTCGATGTCCTCCATGAAATCAGAGCCTGGCTGGGGAGGGGGTTCACAGTTATTTCAAAATGTAGATGTAAGTATGAGGAAATGAATCCAGGTGGCTTGGGTCTTGGGAAAAAGGATGAGAGCTATGGAATTCTTGCCAGAGCCAAGATGGTGTTCAGATTCATCACCAGCACCACCCCTACCCAAAGAAGGAAGTAACTGGTGAAATGCACTAGACTTCAATACCCCTCTTCTAGATATTTCCACCCATTGGTTCCACCCAGGGCCTCTGTACAATGTTGTTCAGGTTAAGACATCCCATCAAGCAGAAGAGTAGGTCTGAAACCCAGCCTCTGCTCTATGAAGAAAGCTGTAATATGGCTCAGGGTAGCATGTGCCTAGAGGAATAAATGACTTTGCCAAATTTAGTGCAGATTCCATCTACTCATCAAGTGGCCATGTCCAACCAGAGGAGGTGTCTTTGTCTAGCTTACACAAAGGCAGTTAATAAGCTAACGGTGCCTAGGCCCCCCATCTGTTTCATGAGCAGTGTGGTGTTCAGAATAATAGCTCCTGAAGAAGTCCAAATCTTAATCCTTCTCAGGGGCTACAAATATGTAATCTAGAACAGGGACCTAGCCGGCGGTTAAGAGAACAGGATATTAAGATAGGAAAATTATCCTGGATTATCCGGGTGGGCCCAAACTAAGCATGAGGGTTCATTCAAGAAGAAAATTCTTCCTGCCACAATAGGACAGAGAGATGTAAGGCAAGAAGGACATGACCAGCCATTCCTGCCTTGAAGATGAAGGAAGGGACCATGAGCCAAGAGCTATAAGCAGCTTCTAGACACTGAAGAAAGCAAGGAAAGGGATCCCCCACTAGAGCCTCCAGAAAGAAATGCAGCCTACTGTCACCTTGATTTTAGCCCAGTGAGACTAGTATTGGACTGCTAATTTACAAAAATGCAAAATAATAAACTTGTGTTGCTTTAAGCCACTACATTTATGGTAACTTGGTATGGTCTTAACAGAAAATTAAAATATGTATAATCCATTACATAATATATAGCCGGTCCATCCTAAAATACTCCAAAATTGAATACTAATTTGCATCAAGTCTCAGGAAAAATGAGTTCTAATCTTTCCTAACACAAATTGATCTTGAGAACCACCAATTTTGCGGAAGCAGACTGATAAGAGTATAGGATAGGGCTTCCAAGAGGTCCTAAATATTTGTCATAGCTTCAGTATGAGCCCGTCAAAAGCCTCTGTGAGGACACTGCAGGCTGGGATCAATGGCATCATCCATGACCATGTCCCCTAGCACATCCAACAGATTGTGCAAATTCTTCCAATTCTCTGTATCTAAACCCTCCGTACTTGGAATATATACAGTTCACTCCACAAAGACTGAAACATGACTAAAAATAGTATAATTTATGTTTTTACATTCCAAACTGTATAATTTTATTAATTTTTTTCATGTATTTGATCATGTCATTTAAAAGGCCTTTGTAATCATTTAAATATCCACCCAGTACTTCATCATGTAAAATAAATTATTCAACCCTTTTCCTAACCGAGAAATTCTTTTCTTTTATAAACATTTTCATAAATAATACATACACCTGCACATGTATACACACAGTCACAATTAGAGACAAGAAACATAGAAGGCAAAAGTTCAAATTCATTGCATGTTTTCAGTAAACATCAAGTACCTTCCATAACAAAGTAAGCCCTTTGCACAAAATGCTCTTATAATAGAATTATCTACAGCCCCATACCCATACCACCATCTTCTCCTATCACAGCACATTTTTATTTCTTTCACAGCATTTATAACCAGATATAATTATATTGCTTACTAATTTATCTGATTATTAGTCATCTGCTTCCCCACTGCCATGTCATCTGGTCAAGGTCAGGGGCCATGGAAGTGTTGTCACCACAGTACCCACAAGGACACAGCACTGTTCCTAGAATAATGTGTGGACTCAACAAATATTTGCAGATTGATTGAACGAATCCTGTTGTCTCTGCCAAGATCTCCATATTTATCCCTTGTTCCTGAGCTAATGCTCAAGAAAAAGGCAAAAGAACTCATGAACAGATGCAGTTGAAGAATCTGCATATACTTCCTAGAACCTGCATTCAACATATATGCTGGGAAGATGTCAAGATATTCAGTCCAGGGCTATCTGAAATCCCTTCTGGAAAATGTTGAGATATGTATATATAAATAAGTAAAAATATTTTCAAAATATAAATGTTACTCCCAAAGAGACCTTCATGAAATAATGCATTTTATAATGCTGAGAGATAGAGAAGATTTTCACAGCCATAATACTGTTGAGTATAGTAGCTCATATCTATAATCCCAGCACTTAGGGAAGCCAAGGTGAGAGGGAGGATGGCTTAAGGCTACAAGTTCAAGACTAGTTTTGGCAATATATCCAGACCCTGATCTCTACAAAAAAAGTTTTAAAAATTAGCTTGGTGTGGTGCGACATGACTTAAGAGGCTTAGGCAGGAAGATTATTTGAAGTCCAGGAATTCAAGGCTGCCATAAGCTATAATTGCACCAATAAATTCCAGCATGAATAACAGAGCAAGATTTTTATCCGTAAACAATTAAAACAAAAAAAGCCCTAATATTAAGGGCACATTTTTCTATGGTTTGAAACTTGGGAAAATTACAGATAACAATAGAGTAGGAACACTCTACATGGCACCTGGTTCCTTCTCAGGAAACCGTTTCCTTATCACTGTGTACAATTACCCTTCCTCGCTTCTCTTAGCTCATTTTCTTTCCTTTACATAGTATTCCTTTAGATGTCCTTGCATTGAAATCACTTGTATACCTCTTTGCTTATTTTATTCTGAGCTTACTGAGAGCTTTTCTCAGTAGCTAACTTTTTTTTTTTTTTTTTTTTTGTAGAGACAGAGTCTCACTGTACTGCCCTCGGGTAGAGTGCCATGGCATCACATGGCTCACAGCAACCTCTAACTCTTGGGCTTATGCGATTCTCTTGCCTCAGCCTCCCGAGCAGCTGGGACTACAGGCGTGCGCCACAACGCCCGGCTATTTTTCTGGTGCAGTTTGGCCGGGGCTGGGTCTGAACCCGCCACCCTCGGCATATGGGGCCAGCGCCCTACTCACTGAGCCACAGGCGCCGCCCAGTAGCTAACTTTTTTAAACCAGTGCCCAATTCAGTTCCTAACACAAAGGGTTTCAGAAAATAAGTAAGAGAAGCTACATTAATAGCAGAAGAAATGAAATTTATTGAAAATCTCCTATGGGTCAAATACCTTTGCACTGTCTTGATCATCATGTGAGGTATTACAAGTATATCTGTTTTACAGGTGAGGAAACTGGTTCTGAGGGATGAATAAAATTTACCAAGCTGACATGGATCACTGCTGTTTGTAAGTTACTGGAGCTGGGCATTGAAAGAAGGAAAAAGTGAAAGGGGAAAAAAAGTGAGAAGACAGTTAAGAGGAAACATTAATGTTTAACTACAGAGCATGCTGGATTGGGGGACTGGACCAGCTAAAATGCATTAGAGCTGCTGAGGAATTGTGAGGCTTGGAGTATACAGTATGCCACACTCTACTGTTGTCCAGAATTGTGGGGGCATGCAGAGAAGGAATCCCCTCTGTTCCATGGCCAACAAGAGTCAGAGCCATGAAAATCCCTTCCTGCCCTCCCAGCCTTCAACCCAACCTCTCTGGGTCTCTGTGGACATGGGAACAGATCTATTAAGTGTCATACCCACTATATGCTCTCCAGATTACTCTGAAGGTTGTATACCCACAAAAAATTTTGGAACCTGACTTGCTTTGTTAGTAGCTAAGTAAAAAGGCAGAAACCCAAAGATCAGAATGATGGTATTAAAATAAGCATGACCGATTTTAGGGCAGGGGGGTGGAGCAAGATGGCAGCCGAGTAACAGCTTCCCGGCAACTGGGCACAGTAAGTCTGGGGAGATAAGACTCCAGGCATCTCTGGCTGGTGGGATCTGCCTATAATCATCACTTTGAGGATACAGGGAGTTATCAAGGGACTTCTGGACCCCAAGAGGAGGACAAAAAACAGTGGAAAGCTAGCAAGTGGTTACGTGTGTTCGATCGACCTAATCCCACCGGCAGCTGTAAGTACAAGCAGCAGTGAGACTGCAAACCGGAAAGGCCTTACCTGTCAACTGTTTCACTGTTTTTGGACTTGGCACTCAGTTGAACTGCCTTAGGAAGAGCTTGAGCAGGAGTGCGGAGAACTTTGGGCATTATCTAGGCCCCAGCCTGAGCCACTGAGCCGGATAGAGCTAATAGTATTTGGCTATGAGCTGAAGGGAGCCACTGTGAGAGAACTGCCCTGGCAAGCTCTGCCCTAAGGGTCACAGAGCAAGCATCAGGCAGGAACTAGTAACCTAATGACTGAACAGCCTAAAGGTGGGGACTGAGCAGCCTTACAGCCTTAACCCTCAGGGGCAGAGTGTGACTGGTTTTGGCACACTGGAGCCTCGGGATGTTGCCCTGGGTAGAGTGCCGTAGCGTCACAGCTCATAGCAACCTCAAACTCCTGGGCTTGGCATTGGCCGGACCTCCATAAGATCTGCGCCGTGACCTCTGACCTGCAACCCGTGCCTGCCGGGCCTCCAAATACCCTGACCAGGAACTGTGGGAGCCACACAACCCCACATCCTCCCTCCTGCACCCTCCCTGCCTCCACACCGGCCTGCTCGTCTGGCCAGGGACTCTAGTAGCCACATGCCCTCCAGAGCCCTCCCTGCCTCTGCACAGAGCCCTTCTCCTGGCCAGACACTGCTGGATCCTTGGGCTCTCTGTGCCAAAGTCACTGGGTGCCAGGCACTCTCGGAACTGTGCACACCACCTCCTGCCCTGTTGCTGGATCTGGGCATATCACACTCCAGAGCTGCTTCCACAACCAAAACTCCCTGGCTGGGGCAGCCCCAGAGGAACTACACAGGGTCAATCCCTACAAAGATCCAGCAACAATAGAGTGATCCCACTGGGGTCTAATCTTGGAGAGACACCTCTCCAACTCTGAGGACACCCAGAGGCAACAGTGAAAAACAATCATGAGGCGAAATCAATAGAAAAACTCTGGCAATATGAATAATCAGAGTAGATAAACTCCCCAAGGACAAATGGGGCAGACACAGCACAAGATCGCATGCACAAACAAATAGCTGAGATGTCAGAAATCGAATTCAGAATCTGGATAGCAAATAAAATCGAATCAGAATTCCAAGAAGTAACCCAAAAGATATCTCAAGAAATCAACGAATTCAAAGACCAAATGACCAAAGATTTTAACACATAAAGACAAGAAGTTGCAGCCCTCAAAGATCTGAGAAACACAGTAGAATCCCTCAGTAACAGAATGGAACAAGCAGAAGAAATGATTTCTGACATTGAAGACAAAGCTTTCAAACTTTCAGAGTTCCCAAACTCTCAAAGAGGAAGAGAAATGGAGGGCAAAAACAGATCAGTCTCTCAGAGAGCTCTGGGATAATTCGAAGAAAACCAATATTCATCTTATAGGGATCCCCAAAAGCGAAGAAGTGGCTTCATAAGGCACAGAGTCTCTTCTCCATGAGATTATAAAGGAGAACTTTCCAGACATGCCAAGAGATTCTGAAATTCAGATAGCAGAAAATTTCAGAACTCCAGCACAACTCAACACAAATAAGACATCCCCCAGACACATCATAATCAATTTCACTAAAGTTAATATGAAGGAGAAAATTCTGAAACCAGCCAGATAAAAGAAAACCATCACCTACAAGGGCAAGAATATTAGAATAACTGCAGATCTCTCTGCTGAAACCTTTCAAGCTAGAAGAGGATGGTCATCGACTTTTAATCTCCTAAAACAAAATAACTTTCAACCCAGGATCTTGTACCCAGCTAAACTGAGTTTCATTTATGATGGAGAAATTAAATACTTCAATGACATTCACATGTTGAAGAAATTTGCCATAACTAAACCAGCTCTCCAGGATATTCCTAGACCTATCCTCCATAAAGACCAGCGTAATCCTCCACCACAAAAGTAAACCCACTCAGAAACTTTGATCAAATTCCAACTTCCACAGTCGCAAAAGGATTAAAAATGTCCACCAGACTTTCTAAAGGCTTATCAATATTCTCAATTAATGTGAATGGTTTAAATTGTCCTCTAAAGAGGCAGAGGTTGGCCTACTGGATACAAAAACTCAAGCCAGATATCTGCTGCATACAAGAATCGTATATTACATTAAAAGACAAATATAGACTCAAGGTGAAGGGATGGTCATCTATACTGCAGGCAAATGAAAAGCAGAAAAAAGCAGGCATTGCAATCCTATTCGCAGACGCAATAGGCTTTAAACCAACCGAAATAAGGAAGGATAAGGATGGACACTTCATATTCGTTAAAGGTAATACTCAATATGATGAGATTTCAATTATTAATATTTGTGCACCCAACCAGAATGCAACTCTATTTATAAGAGAAACTCTAACAGACGTGAGCAACTTGATTTCCTCCAGTTCCATAGGAGTTGGAGATTTTAACACCCCTTTGGCAATGCTGGATAGATCCTCCAAAAAGAAGCTGAGCAAAGAAATTTTAGATTTAAACTTAAACGTTCAACATCTGGACTTAACAGACATCTACAGAACATTTCATCCCAACAGAACTGAATATACATTCTTCTCATCAGCCCACGGAACATACTCCAAAATTGACCACATCCTAGGCCACAAATCTAACCTCAGCAAATTTAAAAAAATAGAAATTATTTCTTGCATCTTCTCAGACCATCATGGAATAAAAGTTGAACTCAATAACAACAGGAACCTGCATACCCATACAAAAACATGGAAGCTAAACAACCTTATGCTGAAGGATAGATGGGTTATAGATGAGATTAAGAAGGAAATCACCAAATTTTTGGAACAAAACAACAATCAAGACACGAGTTATCAGAACTTCTGGGATACTGCAAAGGCAGTCCTAAGAGGGAAATTTATAGCACTGCAAGCCTTCCTCAAGAAAACAGAAAGAGAGAAAGTTTATAACTTAATGGGACATCTCAAGCAACTGAAGAAGGAAGAACACTCCAACCCCAAACCCAGCAGAAGAAAAGAAATAACCAAAATCAGAGCAGAATTAAATGAAATTGAAAACAAAAGAATTATACAACAGATCAATAAATCCAAAAGTTGGTTTTTTGAAAAGATCAATAAAATAGATAAACCTTTCGCCAACCTAACCAGGAAAAAAAGAGTAAAATTTCGAATTTCATCAATCAGAAATAGTAGTGATGAAATAACAACAGACCCCTCAGAAATTCGAAAAATCCTTAATGAATACTACAAGAAACTCTACTTTCAGAAATATGAAAATCTGAAAGAAATCGACCAATACCTGCAAGTACGCCACCTACCAAGACTTAGCCAGAATAAAGTGGAAATGTTGAACAGGCCTATATCAAGTTCTGAAATAGCATCAACTATATAAAATCTCCCTAAAAAGAAAAGCCCAGGACCAGACGGCTTTACGTCAGAATTCTTCCAAACCTTTAAAGAAGAACTAGTACCTATATTACTAAACTTCTTCCAAAATATAGAAAAAGAAGGAATATTACCCAGCACATTCTACAAGCAAACATCAACTTGATCCCCAAACCAGGGAAACACCCAACAAGAAAAGAAAATTATAGACCAATATCACTAATAAATATTGATGCTTAAATACTTAATAAGATCCTAACCAACAGAATCCAACAACACATCAAAAAAATTATACACCATGACCAAATGGGATTTATCCCAGGGTCTCAAGGCTGGTTCAATATACATAAATCTATGAATGTAATTCAGCACATAAACAAACTAAAAAATAAGGACCATATGATTTTTTCAATTGATGCAGAAAAAGCTTTTGATAATATCCAGCATCCCTTCATGATCAGAACACTTAAGAAAATCGGTATAGAAGGGACCTTTCTTAAATTAATAGAGGCCCATCTACAGCAAACCCACAGCCAATATCATATTGAACGGAGTTAAAATGAAATCATTTCCACACAGATCAGGAACCAGGCAAGGTTGCCCACTGTCTCCATTGCTCTTTAACATTGTAATGGAAGTTTTAGCCATTGCAATTATGGAAGAAAAGGTGATCAAGGGTATCCACATAGGGCCAGAAGAGATCAAACTTTCACTCTTCGCAGATGATATGATCCTATATCTGGATAATACTAGGGATTCTACTTTTAGAAGTGATCAAGGAATACAGTAATGTCTCAGGCTACAAAATCAACACCCATAAATCTGTAGCCTTTATATATACAAACAATAACCAAGCCTTTATATATACAAACAATAACCAAGGACTCTATTCCGTTCACAGTAGTTCCAAAGAAGATGAAATATTTGGGAGTATACCTAACAAAGGATGTGAAAGATCTCTACAAACAGAACAATGAAACTTTAAGAAAAGAAATAGCTGAAGATGTTAACAAATGGAAAAATATACCACACTCATGGCTGGGAAGAATCAACATCATTAAAATGTCTATACTACCCAAAGCAACATATAATTTTAATGCAATTCCTATTAAAGCTCCATTGTCATGTTTTAAAGACCTTGAAAAAAATAATACTTTGCTTTATATGGAATCAGAAAAAAACTCAAATAGCCAAAACATCAGTCAGCAATAAAAACACAGCAGGAGGAATCACACAACCAGACCTGAAACTGTACTATAAATCAATAGTGATCAAAACAGCATGGTAATGGCACAAAAATAGAGAAGTAGATGTCTGGAACAGAATAGAGAACCAAGAGATGAATCCAGCTACTTACCGTTATTTGATCTTTGACAAGCCAATTAAAAACATTCAGTGGGGGAAAGATTCCCTATTTAACAAATGGTGCTGGGTGAACTGGCTGGCAACCTGTAGAAGATTGAAACTGGATCCACATCTTTCACAATTAACTAAGATAGACTCTCACTGGATAAAAGTTTTAAATTTAAGACATGAAACCATAAAAATACCTGAAGAAAGTGCATGGAAAACTCTTGAAGGAATCACCTGGGTGAATCTTTTATGAGGAGGACTCCCCAGGCAATTGAAGCAGTATCAAAAATACACTACTGGGACGTGATCAAACTAAAAAGCTTCTGCACAGCCAAGAACATAGTAAGTAAAGCAAGCAGACAGCCCTCAGAATGGGAGAAAATATTTGCAGGTTATACCTCCGATAAAGGTCTAATAACCAGAATCCACAGAGAACTCAAACGCATTAGCAAGAAAAGAACACGTGATCCCATCTCAGGGTGGGCAAGGAACTTGAAGAAAAACTTCTCTAAAGAAGACAGACGCACGATCTAAAAAAGCTCATCATCCTTAATCATCAGAGAAATGCAAATCAAAACTACTTTGAGATACCACCTAACCCCAGTAAGAGTAGCCCACATAACAAAATCCCAAAACCAGAGATGTTGGCATGGATGTGGAGAAAAGGGCACACTTCTACACTGCTGGTAGGAATGCACACTAATACATTCCTTCTGGAAGGATGTTTAGAGAATACTTAGAGACCTAAAAATAGACCTGCCATTCGATCCTATAATTCCTTTACTAGGTTTATACCCAGAAGATCAAAAATCACAATATAACAAAGATATCTGTACCAGAATGTTTATCGCAGCCCGATTCATAATTGCTAAGTCATGGAAGAAGCCCAAGTGCCCATCGACCCACGAATGGACTAGCAAATTGTGGTACATGTATACCATGGAATATTATGTAGCCTTAAAGAAAGATGGAGACTTTACCTCTTTCATGTTTACATGGATGGAGCTGGAACATATTCTTCTTAGCAAAGTATCTCAGGAATGGAAGAAAAAGTATCCAATGTACTCAGCCCTACTATGAAGCTAAATTGTGGCTTTCACATGAAGGCTATAGCCCAACTATGGCACAAGGCTATGGGGAAGGGGCCAAGGAAGGGGAAGGGAGGGGGGAGGTTAGGGTGGAGGGAGAATTATTGGTGGGGCCACACCTACGGTGCATCTTGGAATGGGTACAGGCAAAACTTACTAAAGGCAGAATACAAATGTCAACATACAATAACTAGGAAAATACCATGAAGGCTGCGTTGAACAGTTTGATGGGAATGTTTCAGATTGTATATGAAACCAGCACATTGTACCCCTTGATTGCACTAAGGTACACAGCTATGATTTAACAATAAAAAAAATAAGAAATAAAATAAAATAGACTAAAAAAAAATAAAAATAAATAAATAAAATAAGCATGACCTTCCAACAACAAAAATAAAGACAAGTAATGACTATCTTTGACATGTTTATCCAAAACAAACCAGCTATACCAGGAGATGAATAGAATCCTTAGATTACAATCCCTTGCAGGAATGTTCACTGCCCTTAGTGACTTACAACAGTTGAAGTCACAGCCCCCTTTATTCAGCGAGCTTTGCTGTTTTTCTAGAGAAATGTGAGGTCATTTCTGAGAAGAGAAATACAATTTGCTACTTACTGGCATTTGACCTTGACATATGGAATAATAGTAACTAGGGGAAAATACAAGGTTCAGAAATTCTCAAATAAACTTTAAGAGCCTATAGGCTCACGTTTGGCAGCACTGTGGGAAAAGCGACCAATTTCCTTTTGCCATATGAGTCTATTTGGCCCTTGTAAGCCTTCACCATCAGTGTTATGGTGTGTAGAGTTTCAAAAACATGAATAATTATATCCATTGTAAGCTTTGCATTGACCATCAGCCTCGCACTTATTCACTCAGACAGGCATGCAGGTTTTACAATTTAGAAACATTTCTAATTTGTACCATTGAGCCTGAGAGACCATCCACTTTTTCACAGACATGGGTAGGCCAGCGGCAATAACTAACTAGGAATTTCATTAGAGCAGCTGTGTCTCGCCCACAATTTATAGACTCAAATGTCTTTAATGCTGCAGAGCTTAATCTGAAATTTCAAAAGTCTGCCATGAATAAATACTGGTCTGAAACTTTAGCAGATCAAGACCCTTAGTAATAATAATACCAACTATTTTTTTAAGAGTTTGCTGAATTCCAGAATACGCTAATCTCCTTACAAACATTAACTAATTTAATCATCACAGTTAATTCATATGGTAGACCCTATCACTGCACCCCATTGCATATGAAAACTGAAGCTAAGATAAGTAACTTGTCCAAGGTCACACAGCTATTTATTGGTACAGCCAAGACTTAAAGTCAAGATTAACTATCCATGTAATCCACTATTATAAAAATCAAAGTGCAAATAAGTGTGTATGTTCCGAGATGGCATTCTTTATCCAATGAATATCCCACAACAAAAATCAAGGTATAATTTACTTCTTAGTCAAACATTCTTACCTTGGGAACATCTACCAACTGGCAAACACTGAACATTTGCTCCAAGATTCCCACCTTTGAAGAAGCTATAGTCTCTTAAGGAAGATAAAACATCTGACTTCAAGACATGAGAGTAAGGGGTAGTTGAGGAAATGGAAGTCATTATGTACTCAAACAGAAACATAAATTTAGCAAATGTAATAATGTGAGAAAACTGAATAAAAGAATGCAATCACATAAAAGAATTTCAGTGTTCAAGCTATTTGATATAGACAAGCCAATTCCAAATAATGATGAAGACCAAGATATGGTGATGCTGGTAGGTGGTTGCAAAAGAGAGCTAAAGTCTACAATGTCAGAGTATTTAAGGTGTCATTTTTTTTTTAGGAAAAAATATTTTTATAAGCAAAACAATAAAACAAATGTACATGTACACATATATAAATAAACTCTGGAGAAGTCCTTTTTAATTATGGGAAGAACACTGATTATATGGAAAAATCAAGGGCTTTATCTGTATAACTTGATTTATTTTTTACTCTTTAGAGAAATATTAATTTTGTAATAAAACTTTTAAAAGTTAAAATTTTAAAAATTTTTAAGAGAACTAAGCAATTACTCTGACATCAGTATTAATAAATGTACTCTCAACCATTGTTGACGGCCATACCACCCTGAATGAACCCCATCACATCTAATTTTGGAAGCAGGGTTAGGGCTGGTTAGTGCTTGGATAGGTGAAAAAATGTACACTCAATACCCAAAAACACTCAGATATGTAATACAATTTGTAGAGAAATACAGTATTAGCTTTAATTAAGTTTAAACCAGTAAGTGTCTTCTAATATTGATAGAGAAACCATCAAGAATGTCGGAGACAGGATGCAGAAGAGAACTGGATACCAGAGACCCAGTGCGGAACGTGGTGAGATACGTGCGAACGTGGGGTGAGGGGCTACAGCCAAAGGCAACACAGCATGGAAGACAGTAGCTGTCCTCCATGATGATCCCTTCACAGAGCTGGATTATACAATAGCTTAATTTCACCCATCCCAATTTTATACAAGGTCTATTTCCACTTATTTAAAAAATAGGAATCTGCAGAGAGCCTCCATAATTTTGATGTCTACAAAAATCAGGAAGTATAGGAGACAAACACTGGAAGGGCAGACACAATTCAGAGGGCAGTCAGCCCACTAAATGTTTCCAGCAACAGGAATAACAGCCCTCGGCAGCAGACATTCCTAATGTCAACCGGAATGGCAGTATGTGCTAGAAACAAGGTAGCAAAGGAAAAACAGAGGTAGAAAAGAAACCCAGTTGAATGGACACGCCTCTTATTGGCAGATCCGAATGGCAGATACCTAAAACCAAACCAAAGCCTACGGGAAAATGCCTGGTATTTTGTCATCTATCAAAATTTGTCAGCATGGCCAAATCTTCTCACTCAAAGAAGGGGGGCTGGGCCGTGTGAAAGAAGCAAACAAGATAATGCACACTGCACGTTCACCCTATTAATGTGATTTCTCTGCTTGGCCATGTTCAGGATAAGCGCCCGTCACTGTGTCAGCATTACCACGGCAGTGAATTTTTAATGGAAATCAACTGTCTAACTGTATTTGTATTATAATAATAATCTGAAAGAACTTGTTTAATATCAGAAGACTTAGTGGAGCAGATGAATAGTTCCAACGTGATATCCATGGGATAGAAATTCAATTAAAAACTGCAAGTCGTGCTGGAGAGAGGTAGTTATTGTTCGACACATACCACGGGGCCCTTCGCTAAAGCTTGGCTATTAGCTGAACTGGTTGAGGAATTCTGTTTTCCTTTATGGCAATCTGTTAGCTTGTAGAAAGTTAAATTAATAAAAACACCAAGCTGCCTCTGTGGTGGGAGAACAGAATGAGGCCAAGGGCTAGGTGCATATTTTATAATTATGGATTAAGTGCATTATGCCAGGCAAATTAAAGATATGCCACAATTACAATAAAAATGAGAGATTGTGCATCTCCAAATGGTGACTATGTGACTACTGCATCCAAAAGAGAATACTGGTGCTCTGCCCCAAAAAGGCAATTGTTTCTGCTATAAAAAGGAGGAGGAAATTACCTTTCACGCACACTTTCCTTCTGAACAGGTAGAATAGTACTTCCAAAGGTAATCAACTCACAGATAAATGTGTTGCCTGGCTGTGCTCGGTGGTGCTCAGAACTAGGCCTTACTATTCAAGAACTATACATGCCAAAGAGCAGCCTGTGGGTGTAAGTGCAGGCCCATTTAGAAATGAGTGAATTCTCACCAAGAAGAATTTGTTCAGCCACCAAGAAGAGTGAAAAGCCAAGGGTCACATCCCAATGAGGGAAAGTGGATCCGGGATGAGGACATCCAGCATTCGGCACCCCTTACTGCATCTCTGCTTCAGAAGCCCTTGCTACATTTCTATGATCTATGAGTTTTGAAAACAGGAAACAAATGCTCTTCTTGTAAAAATGACTGACATGTTGACATATCCTGCTCTCTGCTGCAGAAAGGGCAGGGATTCTTCATATCTTTCTTTGCTCTTAACACATTCGTTGGGTGGGATCATACTCAACTGTGAGTGTGTGCCTATGTGTGTGCACACCCCATGTGATGATAAATCACACTCTGTACATGGTATATCAGTCCTTCCAGCCATAAGCTCTCATGCATGGCAAATGATGATGCTTTTAGCACATAACACAATTTTCCTTCTGCCAAGACTCCAGCATATTGTGCTTTTCAGAAAACAAACTTCTCAACCCATATTGTTTGTAGGGTGCGTGGGAGTGGGCGTGCACATGCACATTCGGGCAAGCGCACCAGACACACATAAGGACATAGTGCTAAGGAAAGGAAGCTCATCAGGAACTCAGGCACCCCCAAAGGAGGTATAATTGCGATCTCTCTCTCTCCTCTATCATTCATCCCCAATTTCAGGGAACCCTAAATTATGGCTGGTGGATTGAACGCATCAGAATCCCTTAGGATATTTTCCAAAAAGAAAAAGAAAATGAGTATCCCTTCATACAATCTCCAACTTTCTGAATCAGAGTCTCTGTAGAGTGGGACCCAGAAGCTGGTATTATATCAGAGGTGTGCCCTGTTGTATGCAGGCAGGTAATCCTGATGCACAATCAAATTGAGACCGAAGCCTCTATGTGTTTCCCCAGGCCAGAGATCCCATCATGCAAATACTAAATAGGTTCTCAAAAATACCTAATTCTATGTATCATTAGACACAACCCCCTCAATTTCCTGACAACGAAACTAATGTCAAGAAAGAAAAAACAACATGCCAAAAGTGACACAGGAGTCACTGCTGGAGTTCAGTCCCAGCTGGAGACAACACCTAACATTTATGATTGAACTTGTGATTTTAAAGCACATCCCCAGTTATTATTACATGCGTTCTTTATAGTATATTGTAAGCTTCATGTGCAAGTTATGGAGTAGGCTTTGGCTGAGAGGTGTACACTTCCTGAGCTTAATTCAGCCAATTGGATGAATATCAGGCTACATTTGGAAAACGACTGGTCATAGTGAGCAATAATGAAACATTCTGAGAGCATGAGATGGAGCAAAAGTCATATGCTTGTCTAATGTACAACTGTGCTTCAATCAGCTAAAGCTATAATCAGAAATAAGACGGAAAGGTGTAAAACTGAGATTTCTCAGCAGGGTTCAAGAGCACTAAGCAAGTATATCCCACAATCAGTGTCTGCCACTACCGCAGAAGCTACTTGCCCCCTCCTTGACAGGTTTCTGGGAAGGATAGAAACAAAATCACCTGTAAACTCCATCTCAGAGGCTGGTGCTCTTTGGACTCAATTCACAAACATTGATAGAAAGCAATCCAGCATGGCAGCTCAAATAAAAATGGATTGAGAATTCAAAACCAATTACCCAAGCATAATCTCACTCAGATGGGCACACTAAGAATAATTACTCTTCATAAGAAAAATGTGTGTTGTAGACACATTGCAGAAGGCTGCATAATTAAATACAGCTGCCAATTCTCATTTATCTTTCTATAAATTTGCATGTGAGGGTCTACACAGATTGCCAAAGGCCTAGAAGTGGTGTACACGGTGGGGCTGAGAGTCAGGGGATCTAATTTCTCAAACAGCAGAATTCTAACAAGGACGCTGCTCCACTGATGAATTCTGACCCTCATAATGGAGTTGCACCCGTAGTTTGTTTTAGGAGGAATGATGCACCTTTGCTCCTCCCTTCTTGGAAGCTCCTTCCTTTCTCTTTACATAATTAATCCCAGTCATCATCTAAGGCCTAATTCACAAGAGAGCCCTCTGTGATCCTCCTCTGTGCAATGATGTCTTCACCTGGAAAATGGTGATAACTCAAGTATTAGCCTCTTTAGATCACAATGAAAATCTAAAAACATAAATCCATATGTAATTTTCCAAACAGTGAATGGCACATAGTAATTCTTCATGTTACTTTAAGCTCTGGCTCCTCTGGCCAGCACTGGTTTGCTTCTTCTCCAACTATCCTCATGCACAAAGGGTCACCCCTGTCCTGCATCAGTGTGGAGGACTGTTTTTGCCCATGGTGCTTTCTTCTTGCTCCTGTGCTTTCTGTCATCCTAGTGTCAAGTCTCCTTATTGCTAGCAGCTTAAATCTTTAGGCCTCCTACTATACAAGATGTTCAAGAGCCTTGTTAATAGCAAAGTCAGAAGGATATCTCAGAGGTAGACTCGTTACAAGATTCCTTCCAACAACAACACCAAGATAAGGTTGAGGAGTGAGAGGAGAGTGTGGTAGGGCCCCACCCACCCAACTCTGGCCAGGCATGTGACCCGTGGAGGCACTCTCAGCATGGGAAAAATACCCTTCCCGCAAGCAGTTTCTCCCTCTCCTCTGCTCCTCTGGTCACCATGAGGTAACATGCTCTCAGCCACATGCCCTTTGCCCTTTGCTGTCCTCAGGACTAAGGCAGCCTGAACCCTCAAACTTCCCCCAGTCCCCTCTTGAAAGCCTCTTTCAAGATCTTCCCTTACACTGAAGGGCCAGCGGCTAATGGCAGTTTTAAGTGTTAGCTTTCTTTAAAGTAATGCAACAGTTTTTAATAAGAACAAAAACTGTAAGTTTCATCGGGGGGGGGGGGTCTGGCATGGAGCCTGGCATAAGGTGGGCCTCAATACATGCCTGTTGAATAATGCATGCCTGAGAGTGTGAGAGCAACTCCATACTCACTGCCACTTACTAGAGGAGGCTCAACATTTCTCCTTCCTAAGTATTTAGACTGGCCAAGAGGTGCAGTGCCAGAGCATGGGACCAATATGAAATATACATGTATATTAATTTAAATGTGTGCTTTTGCTTACATATATTTTATCTGCATGATAAAAATATGGTAAAATATTCCCCATCCTATAAGAGTTATTGGCACTCACAATGCACATGGTGAGAACAGCAACAGAAAAGATTTGTAGAGCTCTTATGATAACGCCAGGCATTATTCCAACAACCTCCTAGGTATCCACTCACTCACTCCTCCCAGCTCTCTATGATAGATATGAGCATTACGCCCATTTTAAAGATGAGGAAACCCAGGGACAGTGATAGAAAATTGCTTATTGCAGCTGATAATGATGCAGCTGCCCACAAGAAAACCCAAGCAGCTGACACCGCACAACACTGTGGCAATCATGCATCCTGATACTCCAGCTGAGTCCTAATTTCAAGCACTTAATCTAGCACATTTAAACATGGCTCATGGTGTGTTCTATTTTGGTAAAAATTTGTTGGTGGTAGTGGCTAGAGGGGTCCATCTGAGAGATGCTATTGTGATGGTTAGTTTTATGTGTCCACTTGACACTTCATAACACATAAACATCATTTCTGGGTATGTCTGTAAAGGCTTTTCCAGAAGAAATTAGCATATGAGTTGGTGGGGTGAGACTGACATCATTGACACTCTTAGGTCCTGGGCCCCAAACTAGAATTAACACAGTGCGGAAATTTTCAGCATCCACAACCACATAAGTCAATTCCTTATATTTTATATATTACATATGTTTATATAATATACAATTTATGCTAATCATATATAATACAGCATATTATGTGAATATATGTACATATATACACATCTTCATCGATTTGTTCTTGTTTCTCTAGAGAGCAGTAATATAGATTTTGATACTAGAAGTGCAATGGTTCCAGAGGAACAGAATTTTGAGGATGAGTTTACTGAGTTGGCTCTGGGCTTTCTAGAACTAGCTCTCTAATTTAATTAGTTTTAAAGCTGTCAATGACTCTATTTCTAGTAGCAAAAAGCATTGATAGTCCATGGCATGAACTGGTAATAGAGATATGCAAGCTCTCTACATCAGATACTCCCAGTCAATGACTCACCAGAAGCAAAGCACTGGATAACTGGCTATAAGATACCATCAAATATTTTTGGAAAGCTCCAAGATAGAATGAGGTTGGCCAGTTGTTCCTAATATTGCTGGACAAAAATAACAAAAGAAAAGGATGAAGTCAGGGACTTGAATTCCCAGATCAAAGTCCTTAAAAATGACCTGAAGGAGGCCCTACCTCCTGTAGGCAGAGGGCTGAGCCTGCTGAAATCAGGTACAGAATCTCTGCAGCCACTGGCCAAGATGCCATCAGGAAAACACGGCCAGTGGGAAATGTCACTGGATGAGGTGGAGGAAGCCTGGCCTGGAAGCCATGACTATGAAAGACGTTATGAGAGCTCCTCCAGAGAACCACATGAAGTGTGGGAGGAGATGGGTAGTCCCTTCTCCCATCACAGCTTCTCAGTAGTGTGAGACTCTGGTAGGAAGGCTGCCTCACAGACCACGTTGGGAAGAGCAATACATTATCTGTTGCTCAATACTCGGAACTTAGCTCACAGTTTTGGAACTTTGCCATCTGGTGTTTCTCAATGATGTGTTAATATTATTGATGTGTTTTTAATTAATAGTCTATAGTCACGCATGTTATTTATAAGGAGACATTTCCCCAAGAAGGCAGCCAAGACATTCTCCCTCAGTCAAAAAGCAGACCCCAGAGCATTCTGAAGTTGGAGTAAAGGTGGAATTGGAACCAGCTGGGCTGAGCCACAAGGCTCCTTGGCAATTAAAGAGGACAACTGTGCATGAAAACACAAAGCAAGGCTGGGGGCTCAAAGCAAAGAACCACAGGGAGTCAGGTTCCTGCCTGCTAATGAATACAGAGAACCTCAGGGTTGTAAAACAAGATGAATACTACCCCTCATTAGTGCTGCACTTGATAGCTGTGTAAAAGGAAGAAAATGATCCACTTAAAAGGGGTCTTTAACATTGATGGGTCAATTTTGGCAATTACAGGATTTACGCAGGTATCTTTGCACCACATTGAAATGAGCCACAGCAAACATAATCCTTGGCCAGGCAGCACTTGGAAGGCTTTGGCCCTCATTGCCTTTGAGGTCTCAGTTTAAATGTCACCTCCCAGGCAGGGCTGGGACTCAGACGAGGCAGGCAAGCAGGGCATCTAAGGTGCCTCCTTAATGTTGTACACTGGTGTCTCCCTTTCTCACTCTAGACCCAGCCCTGTCTCCGTGAAACTTCCTCTTTCTACTTTAACAAAAGCAACCCCCCTCCTTCTTCTCTCCCAGATCCACCGGGTTCCCATCATACCACATTTGGTGGCACTGGCCACATTAGTTATTATCTGGCTTGTTGTACACTTAGCTACTGTCTATTATACCCACCCGTGGGGTCCCTTGCACCTCACACAGTGTCTGGGCCACAGGAGGCTTCCAGGAAGGTATCTGTTGAATGGGAATAAACAAGGACATGAGAGCCTCCAGCAAAAATGGAAGTCAATAACTCTAGAAACCCAAGAAAATCCGTCCAAACCCTAATTCTGTGTACTCACATTAAATTATACAGAACCAGTGGGATGGGTGAACGTTCAAAATTTAGATACCCCAGAAGAGATCTGTGGCCAAAAAAAAGGACCTCAGTTGGTAAAAAGTAAACCATAAAATACAAGCTCCAGAAGTGTGAAGACTGCTTTTCCAAATCATTGAGAAAAAACATGGAAAGATATAATGAATGGACACTCGCACAGAACACACACTTCCAGACAATTGCCGTTAATGCCCACATCAGCCCTCTGAAGGAAACTTTGTCCCCCACTTTCCAGACAAGGAAACTCATGTGAGAATTAAAAGGGTTGTATAATTGATGTATGGATTTACAGCTGATAACTGAGGCATTTTGGTGCTCAGGATTCTGTGGGCACCAAAATTATTCTTCTTAACTTGAAAAACTCAAAGTAAAAACAATAATTCCTGATGTTACTGATTAATTGCTCCCAACTCTAGCTTTTCTAAGAAAACTGTTGCAAAAAAAATCCAGTAATTCTCTAAGAGTAGACAACATAATTAGACAATTTGTTTTTCAGAAATATATTTTTACATATCTGACCTATCTTATACACATCCACCCTACTGATTTTCCACCATAATTGTCATTAACCTCTGTTACATAAGCCTCTACCTCCTTCACCTTAATCTTTGCCCATTTCTTTTTGTTCAGACCTCCCCTCAAGTACCTGAATGTGAAAACTAAGTCAAACTTCAAATCACTTCCTTAAAAGGAACCTAACTCATCAGTTACTCATCAGAACTCCTAACTCACCAGTTCATTTTTTAGCTTTGTTCTAACTGCATTTCTTCTCTCCCTCCCTTTCCAACTTTCAAGATGATACATAGGTGTCGATCACAAGATGGTAAATGTGGGAAGGAAACAGAGAACTATTCCCTGACCCTTACACATCTCCCTTTCCTGAATACTGAGGAACAGCCAGCCTCTGTGAGGGAAGCATCACCCCATAGAGAGGGCGGATAAAACCCAAGCCTTCCAGCCCCAAGTCTGCATTGAGGCATAGCCTGGGTGTCACTGCACTGTGCTCTGCTTGTAGCTTCACTTTCAGAAAAGGTTGGGGGGGGCCATGTTCCTTCAAGTCCCTCTTGGAGAGTGACAGGCCTTTCAGACTCACAGATTTCTCCCAGGTGGAAATATAGCATTTGATTTTTTTCCTGTCTTAAGTTTCCCACCTCTCTTCTTCCAAAAAGCAAAGAATTTGATCACAAATCCCCAAAGATTGGACTCTCAGGACCTCTCAGGGGTCCTGCCTTCCTGTCTGTAAGCATGCAGGTTTTTAGTTTTGGTCCAACTTCTTTCCCTTAGGAAAGGACATTAAGCATGTCATTTCCTTTCTCTGAGTTTCCCTTTCTTCACCTTAAAATATATCGGGAAGGTGAAATGATCTACACATCTCCTAGCATGAAATATCAGCAATCTAGTCGAAAGGGTTTAAAAAGAGATTTACAAGGGATCGAGTTAAGACTTGCCACCCAGGAAACTGAAAATCTCATGTCTTCCTCTCTGCCCTGGCTTCCACCTATAGATTCCTACCTTCCAGTTTTCCTTCCTTTTTTCTTCTTTCACATGGATCTTCTCATGTGCCAAGGGCAGCACTTGGCAATCAGGAATCACACTGTAGGAGGCAAACATCACCCCTGCTCTCAATGAACATATATTTACTGGGGAAGGTGAAACAGTAATGAAATTAATGAATAACCTCTACATAAGATATAAAACAAAATGATTGCAAGCTGTACAATATTAAATGCACAACAAGGGACCAAGAGACTGACCAGCCTAGAAACCTCATTTAGATAGGATGACCAGGTAACATCTCTCTGGAGCAGAGATACTTAAATTGAAAAAATAAAAGATCTAAAAAGAAAAGAAAACCAACTAGGCTTGTGGAAAAATGTGATTAGGGGCCATGGGAGAGGGGGAGGTAGAGAGAAGAATGAGAGTATTCTAGACAGGTATAAAGCTCTCAGGCAGAAAATGCTGGTTTGTTTTAAAGAGATTGCAAGAACACCAGGTCACCTTTGGTGATATGGGTCCTCCCCAAATATCTCTCATTCTAGCCCCACTATTTTCTCTCCAGGGTCTGCATAAATTTAGTGTACTCACCTTATCACTAACACGTTAATAGTGGGCGATGAGGAGCAAAAGATGGGTTGAAGAATGTCTCTGATGCAAAAATGTTAGAGCCCCAGTGCACACTGGCCGATGTGGCCCATCACAGCACACCAAAAGGCCACACAGAGACAACAGTATCACCCAGCAAGACCATGTGGGGAAACTTCAGACTTACCACCACGCACCACTCAGGGAATGCACCAGCAATGGCAGTGAGCTGAACCCTGAGGGCACTGAGTGTGGCTCTGGAGCCAGAATGCACTGGGAAGGTCAATAATGTTTCCTAAAATGCACAAGGCTAGACAGCTCCCACCTGACCATCTTCAGAAAGGCCATGTGCATTAGACATCTGGTACCATGTCTGCAAGAACACTAAGATAGCCCCCACTCCTCTAGGTTCCTAGTGGGGAAAAATCTTTTTAAAGTTTTTGTTGTTGTTGTTTTTATCTTAAGGCTTTTATAAACATGTAACAATTCCTGACCTTTCTGGACAGGATAGCAAAGCCAGAAAGCCATATATCATCCCATACACTCACAATCTCATGCTCAGCTCACATCATACCCAGCACTTTTCGGAACATCTTGCCATCCGGATGTTTAGATTAGGATAATATAATATAGGAAAGAGCCTATTTCTGGCACACAGAGGCTATTCTGTTTCATTACACTAGCCGTTATGATAACTGCCCCCAAGTACATATTGCCCCTACTTATCCTCCAATCTCTTAGAAATGTTCCGTTTGTCAAATCTGATAAACAATCTGGCAATTGCCTCAAAACAGCCAGTGAATTTTGACAACTGTGCACTATGTGTGCCATTCTCAGTCATCAGCTGGCTGGCACATGCCATCACTCCAAAAATACCAACTATCCTACCCTACGCCACCTAGCTGTGATAGAGCAGGAAGCACGGACACGTGTCCACAGGAAGCTGCTGACACCCAGAGGACCTGCAACACCAGGGCTGCTAGACCAACCAAGCTGTCAACAGATTCCTGATGGCAAGACTAAGGAATCTATCTCTAAAGGATCCTGCTCCTCTATCCCCCAACAGACACTGAGCACACAGGACACCCAGGGCCACATGCACGTGCTCTGAGTGACCTCAAGAAGCAGCACATTGTAAGATTGAGATGCAGAAGAATGGGTAGGAAAACAGATTCTAAGGGACTCAAAGAAAAGGAGAGGTGCTAGGCAAAGGTGCTTGAGAAAGGTCTGGAAGACAGCAGAGCACCTGCTGGGTGTTTGACATGGGTAGGAAGAGAGAAGAAGGAATTCCAAGACATGATGTAGCAGCAGTAAAGGCAGGGATGTTGAAAAGTAAGGCACCTCGAGGCAAACCTGTAAGACCCCGTTTCTATAAAAAAAAAAAAAAAAAATTTTAATTAGCCAGGTATGGTGGTGTGTGCTTATAGTCCCAGCTACTCAGGAGGCTGAGGCTGGATTACACCATCCCAAAAGTTGGAGGTTAGAAAGAGTCATGATTGCCCCACTGCACTCCAGGCTAGGTAACAGAGTGAGACTCTATCTCTAAAAACAAAGAAAGGGGAGGCAGTGGCCTGGCCAGAATAGCTCCATGGGAATGGAAGCATGTGCTCTGCTCGGGATCACCTAGTTTCCATCTGAGACACAGGTACCAAGCTGAAAAGTGACAGAGGGGAGGCCACTCAAGAAACTACTCAAAGCTTTCAGCTAGAAGATCCCTGGTTATGAGTAAGTCATGGTCTTCCCACTGGAGTTAATATTCTAAATCAGTGGCTCTCAACCTTCCTAATGCCACGGCCCTTTAATACAGATACTATGGGCTGTGACCCACAGGTTGAGAACTGTGGCTCTAAATCCACCTGTGTGATCTTCAGCTGCTCACCCATTTTGTTAACACATTTTTCATGACACCATTAACAGACAGTGCATTTGAAGGACTTATGAGTCTAACCAAGGAGGAACTGCATCGGGGTCCTCATCTTTCAGTGAGGTATATTGCACAAGGGTTTTGAATGGAGGGGACTGCAAATCACAGACTACAGGGAACCCCAATGGCAACTTCCCCCACCCAAGAAAACAAACTTTCTCCTTGGGGCCATGGTGTCTTATTCTTAGACTCCCAAGGTAGAGATATGAGAATTATAGATACTCCATGATGCACCAGGCCTAAAACAAACATGAGTTAAATACAACTCACATGTTACTTCATGTGTTAAAACCTCAGCTTTCCCCCTCTGCAAAAAGGAAGAGGAGAGGGATGATTTGATGAGATAATTGAACACAAAATGAGCAGACGTTTCCCCAAATGAATGTCACAGCTTCTTCAAAAATCTTTAGCACACATTTCCCATCTAAGCAATGGATTTGCTGCTGCCTAAGAATATATTAAAAAGGTGAGAACTCTTCAATCTTTTGAAATAAAGCTAGGAAGAAATATGATTTTTTAAAAATAATGATTAGCAGATTTGATTATTTACAAAATGTAAAACTCCTACTTTATAAAAAATAAAACATGATAACAGAAATCAAACAGAATGGGGGAAATACTGGCATCTAATTCAACAATGTTTTCAGTTTATATATAAAAACATGTACAAAATGATAAAGAAAACAAGTTCCCAGGTGATAAAATTTCTATATTAATACATTTTCAAGACATTCATTAAATGATGTCTTACATTCATTAAATGATGTCTTCTCTGCTTACAATCCTTTCCCATTGAACCCAAAGTGAAACCCAAACTGCTTAAGATAGTTGACAAGACTCCACAGGGCTTGTCCTCTACTACCTCCTCATACTGCTGTGACCCACTCTCTCTTTGCTCACTGCCTTACTCAGGCTCCTTGAAAAGCCAAGCTCTCATGTGCCACAGGACCTCTGCACAGACCTGCCTGGAATCTTTCTTCCTCTTGTCTCCAAATCTTTAGCTTCTGGTTAACTCCTCTATCCTTCATCCTCAGCTATGGGCATGTCCCCCATGTCATATTTGAAGTGCACTTCCCCCAAAATTCACCTCACATTAGTATCACAAAACACGACCATCTTTAGGAACGAAGTTGTTGCAGAAGTATTAGTTAAGATGAGGAATACTGGAGCAAGACGGGCCACTGATTCAATATGGCTGGTAACTTTATAGAGGGGAAATCTAAACACACACAGGATCAAAGGGAGAACATCATAAGAAAATGAAGGAAGAGATAAGGTGGTGAGTCTACAAGCCAAGGTATGCTGAAGATTGCCAGCAAACCATCAGAAGCCAGAGAGAGGCATGCTTAGAAGGAAAAAACACTTCTAATACCTTGATCTTGGGCCCTGGCCTCGAGAACTCTGAGACAGTACCTTCTACTGTTGAAGCCACATAGTTTGTGGTCTTGTGTCATGCGGCCCACCTCTGATCCTCCCCTGGCTGGGGTTCTGCAGATTCGCTTTCTCCATGCTTTCCCTCCAACCACTTCAGGGAGTACTTGACTGGAGACAGCACAGGGGAGGCATGTGTTGCTTGTGACTGGAAAACGTGGAAATGAGCCCTGGCATGCATGAGCTCTTACTGAAATCTTGAGGAATTAGGACAAATGGCAGTGAAATCCTGACAGAAATGGAGGCCAACCCTTGTAGAAAGAGCACCTGTCCCTAACATTTCATTGTTATTAACTCAGGGTGTCCCCTGAGCTACTGGGTATTACCATCAGTCAAACTTTGGAGATGAGAAAATGAGGCCCAGAGAGTTATTGCCCAAAGCTCACAGC
Source organism: Nycticebus coucang (assembly GCF_027406575.1). Taxonomy (NCBI): domain Eukaryota; kingdom Metazoa; phylum Chordata; class Mammalia; order Primates; family Lorisidae; genus Nycticebus; species Nycticebus coucang. Next base: position 134,151,632 of record NC_069782.1, on the reverse strand, counting down.
TAGAAAGTGGCAGAGCTGGGGATTAAACCCAGGTGGTAGCGGCCAGTGTGCATGCTTCTAACCTCTCTGCATGCAGACTCACAAGAGTGTACAGTAAGCAGGAACAGGTAACAGGTCAGACAGGTACAGAACAGTAAGTTCCTATTTGACAAGTCTTCAGGGGTTATTAAGAGGAGTGAGGGGAAGTACAGTCCTATTCCAAATTTTTAAAGGAAAAAAGAGACTGGACCCTCCCGGTGACCTCCTTTTCATGACACCATAACAGACAGTGCATTTGACGGACTTATGGGTCTAACCAAGGAGGAACTGCATCAGGGTCCTCATCCTTCAGTGAGGTATATTGCGCAAGGGTTTTGCATGAAGGGGACTGCAAATCACAGACTACGGGGAACCCCAATGGCAACTTCCAACCCAGGCCAGGACTTACTCAGAAACTATCCAAGGTAGGGTCAAGTTGAAAGGCTCTAGCACCAGCGGGCACAGATCCAAATCACAATTCTACCATCTCCTGAGAACGTGGCTTCAGTAAAGTTACTTATACCCTCTGGCCCTCAGATTGCTCAGCTATAAGAGGGATAATAGTATTTACCTATCTAGTTTACTATAAGGATGAGTTAAATATATGCATGTCATCGGTGCCCAGCACATAATTAGTGCTCAGCAAGTATTATTATTGTTGTGGTGGTGGTTATTGTATTCATTTTATCAAATATAATGGGCCTGGATACTGTCAGCAGAGGGAACATGCACATCCTTCTTCAAGTCTGGAGATGTGTCTTTCCAGGTTTGCATTACCTAACTCGTATTCCAGTAATGTCACAGCGCTTCTGTGTATGGCATACAAATTACCACAAATCATGTGAATGCACGAATGTGTGTAATATACATACCACACAGTAATACACACTGAAAACTGTGTTAAGTTTTCTTTTTTTTTTTTTTTTTTTTTGTAGAGACAGTCTCACTTCATGGCCCTCGGTAGAGTGCCGTGGCCTCACACAGCTCACAGCAACCTCCAACTCCTGGGCTTAAGCGATTCTCTTGCCTCAGCCTCCTGAATAGCTGGGACTACAGGCGCCCACCACAATGCCCGGCTATTTTTTGTTTACAGTTTGGCCGGGGCCGGGTTTGAACCTGCCACCCTCTGTATATGGGGCCGGCGCCTTACCGACTGAGCCACAGGCGCCGCCCTGTGTTAAGTTTTCTAACTTCAGAGTTCAGCTTTTCCAGTATAAGAGTTACAGAAACGTACATTTCTCATAATCAACTTGACAATGTATGCTAAAATATTAGACTTCCTCTAGGAGTCTATCTTAAGAAAAAAAAATCTAAAATGCAGACAAAAACAAAGATTTATGTATCCAGTTATGCATCAGAACATGTTTAAAACAGTGAAACACTGTAAAACAATCTAAATCTCTAAAAATAGAGGAATAGTGAAGTAAATTATGGAACAATGTAATACACTATTATGCAAACATTAAAATTATGGTTGCAAAACATTTTGAATAGCATAAAGAAGGTTTAGTCAAACATTACATGAAAATAGAAAACAAAATTCTTTATACACGAGTATCTCAATTATATAATAATGCATAGGTTAAAAAAATGTACAGGTATGCAAATGCCAAAACTTAACAAGGATTTTGAATGGGATTTAGATGGCTGGTATTTTTTAACAGTATTCTTCATTCTTCAAGCTTTGGGAAAAGTATTTTTATTACTGAAATTATTACACAAAATTTAAATACACAGAAAAAAGAAAAACTCAGGAAACTGTTTCTTCCTTGCTGACAAGATAAAATCTTATAAATCATCTCAATGTTCAGGTCTTAGAGAATTCAGACAGATTCAGGGATACCAAAGCAAACTACCAAAGTTTCTTTTTTTTTAATTTCAAAATACTAAGGGAAGTACAAATGTTTTTGCTACATGGATGCCTTATATAATGCTGATGTCAGGACTTTCAGTGTGTCCATCATCAGAATAGCCTTTGTTATATTCAGTAGGCAAATTTCACTCCTCACCCTGAGTCTCCCCCTCCTTGGTTTCCAATGTTCTTTATGTCCCATTGTGCCCATGTGTGCCATTGTTTAGCTTCTAATTATCTGTGAGTACATGGGGTCTTTCTTTTTCCATTCCTGAGATACTTCACTTAGGATAATGCTCCCCAGTTCCACCCAAGTTGCTGCAAAAGACATCATTTCATTCCTTTTTATGGCTCAGTAGTACTCTATGGTATTTATAGAACACGTTTTCTTTATCCACTCATGAACTGATGGGCACTTAGGTTGATCCCACTGTGAATTGTGCTGCAATAAAACATTTGAGCACAGGTTTCTTTCTGATAAACTGATTTATTTTCCTTTGGATAGATACCCAGTAGTGAGATTCCTGTGTTGAATGGTATGTCTACATTTAATTTAGTTCTTTGAGGAATCTCCATACAGTTTTCCATAAAGGATATACTAATTTGCAGTCCCACCAACGGGGTATAAGCCTTCATGCCTTCGTTTCTCTCTGCATCCACACTAGTACCCAGTATTTTTTGACTTTTTTGTTTCTTTGTTTGTTTGTTCGTCAGAGTCTCAAGCTGTTGCCCTAGGTACAGTGCCGTGGTGTCATAGCTCACAACAACCTCCAACTCTTGGGTTGAAGTGATCCTTTTGCCCCAGTTTTTCTATTTTTAGTAAAGATTGGGCCTTGCTTTTGCCTAGCTCAGGCTAGTCTTGAACTTGTGAGAGGCTAGTCTTGAACTTGTGAGCTCAAGCTATCCACCCACCTCAGCCTCCCATTATAGGCATGAGCCACCACACCTGGCCTATTTAAATAATGGCCATTCTGATAGCAGTAAGGTGGCATCTTAATGGGTACTCGCCTTTGTGGAGTGTGGTGAGTTCTTGCTCTCATTTTATCTATTTTTATTTTTTATTTTTATTTCAGATTAACATGAAGATACAAATGGTTAGGTTATACTGTTTGCATTTGTCAGGCAAAGTTCAAGTTGTAGTTCAGCCCTTCACCAAAGAGGTATGCTGTGTACCCTTACATTGTGCCCATTAGGTCAGAGCAAAGCAATCCCCCTCCCTGTTCCCATCTCTCCTCTCTTGCCTCTTCCCCCACCCCTGCCACTTGAATTTAATTATGTTTTTCTTTCCTGTGGGCACCTAGTTGTTTTTCTGTTGATTTCATATTACTATTGAGTACATTAGATATTTGCTTTTCTATTCTTGTGATACTTTACTAAGAAAAATGTTTTTCAATTTAATCTAAGTTAATACAAAAGATGTAAAGTTACCATCATTTTATGGCTAAACCGTATTCCATGGTATACATATACACTTTATTAATCCATTCAGGTGTTGATGGATAAGATTGAGTTGGGTTGATTCTACATCTTGGTGATTGTGAATTGAGCTGCAATAAACATTCTAGTGCCAATGTCCTTATAGTAAAGTGATTTTTTATTCTTCTGAGTATATACTTAATAATGGGATTGAGGGGTCAAATGTAAGGTCTACTTTCAGCTCTTTGAGGATTCTTCATACTTCCCTGATGGCTAGTGACACTGAGCATTTTTCATGTGTTTTTTGGACATATGTATATCTTCTTTTGAAAAATTTCTCATGTCTTTTGCCCACTTTTTAATGGGATTTTTTGTTTTTATCTTGATGATTTGTGTAAGTTCTTTATAGATTCTTGACACTAGTCTTCATCAGATACAGAACTTGTGAATATTTTCTCCCATTGGTAGGTGGTCTGCTTACTCTGTTGATTACTTCCTTTGCTGGGCAGAGCTTTTCAATTTAATCAAGTCTTCATTTATTTATTTATTGCTGAATTTTCCTTTGGGGTATTAGTCATAAATTCTTTGCCTAGGTCAATGTCTAGAAGAGGTTTCCCTAGTTTTTCTTATAAAATTTTTATAGCTAGTTACAACCTAAGAATAGGGGGAAGGGGGAAAGGGAGGGGAGGGTGGGGGAAGGTGGGTAGAGGGAAGGGGATTGGTGGGATTACACCAGCGGTGCATCTTAACAAGGGTATATGTGAAACTTGGTAAATGTGGAATGTAAGTGTCTTGGCACAGTAACAGAGAATGTCAGGAAGGCTATCTTAACCAGTGTAATGAAAGTGTGTCAAACGGTCTGTGAAGCTAGTGAATGATGCCCCATGATCATATCAATGTACACAGCTATGATTTAATAAAAAGAATGAAACAGGACCTCTATCTCTCACCATATATAAAAGTATCAAAGTTTCAGAGTAAATAAAAATTAGGTCCAATTCCATATTCTTCAGTTTGCACTGTCATAATCCCTCATCCCCAACCATATCTTTACAGACAGCACATATTAAGGAATAACATGGAATAACATTAAGAAGCCACATCACTTCCTCTATTCTCTGCCAACTATTACAAGAGAACTAATGTCCCTAGGACTACTCTGCATTTTCAAAATGTTGATGTCTGACCTTTATCTCAGTTTAGTAGCCAGTAAAGCCTGGTGCCTGATGCCCACTCACCAGGTAACACTCAACACCACCAATCAGCACACCTAATCCCAATGGTGTAGAATTACAAGTGATCCCAGGAATTTAAACCGCAGAGAAGACAGTTGCCATCTAGTGGCAGACAGAGCCTGCCAGAGCCATAACATACAGCTGCTGTGATTCTGGGAGATGCCTAGAATTTTGTCATTCCTACAGTTTTTGTGTTCATCTCTTCCTCCAATTGTTGAGCCTTCCCAGTACTCTTCTAACAAATCCTACATCGTGCTTAAAATAGCAATGTTACTTGAATCTAAAAACCCACTTATGAATAGAAAGGCTTCTAAAGTTCCCTGAAAACCATTTCTAGTCTGGGGGCTCTCTGATCCCCCTGGGAGCCTAGATTTCTGGCTGCTAGCTTTATCTCAGCACCTATGACCACTCTCTGGTAGCACCACTCTCTAACATCAATGTTAATTGCCCAATTAAATGGACCTGATGCTGACAGAATATGAGCTAATTATTAGGTGCCAGAGCATGCCCAATTATTAACCTTAATGGTTGTCATTTATAGAGATAAGTGTGCACCGATGGATTTTCACATGAATGACTGTGCTCATTACTCTGAGCCAGATTTAAGGAAAGCATGTAGATGGAAAGTGGTATGCCGGGGGTGAGGATACCCAAAACAAATTACAGACCTTTTGGAAGCAAAGATGGCCATGACATCTCTAAGATCTGTGGCACATGAGAATCAACAGGGGAGCTCTTTAAATCTATAAGCTCCCAGATCTTGACCCCAGACATTGATTCAGTAGGTTTGAAATTAGGCTCAAGAAACTGACTTTTCTTAAATTTCCCAGGCAATTCTCATAATCTATCTGAATTGAAAATCACTTAGACAAATATCCAAGGAAGCCCATTCCTAGTCCCCAAGGTAATCCCTAGGTGACAGATCTCTTAGGAAATATGAATAGTTACCAATCTACAAAGACCACGGAAGTATGGTTACTAATATGCCAGCGAGGACAAGGGTATGATGTAAATTGGAAGCCCTAGATTTGGATCCCAGAACTGAAATAGCTTCCTACCAACCTTCTAGGGACCCTCAGGCATCCATCTGTGAAATGGAGTGTTCAATTACACCAACCTCACATTCCTCCTCAAAACCTGAGAAGTGGCACACATTCGTGTAGACAATGTCTAAAAATCATATAAAGTGATCCACAGGATTCATAGCAGTGAATGGGGGAATCTCTTAAAAGATAAATCATATCTTTTATAAGACTTGACTTCAGCTTTAACTTGGACATGAAACATTTGAAAGCAAAAGCAAGATATCAAATGCTTTCTCTGTAAGTTCTACCATTCCTATAAAGAAACTTCACAGACAAAGAGGAAAAGCCTTTCCACCAGTTTATTTCTCCCCAAGTAATATTTGGGGCAGTGGTGTTTGGTCTAGGGAAGCTGCCAGAAGCCTCATAATGATATTTATAGTCTATGTCTAATAAAGTAATTGGCCACCAAATGATGAGAAGTAATGATGAAAGTTTGACTACCTAATCTTTATAGTCATTATATACAAGTAGGAATGGGGTACGTAAAATCCACTCTCCTATAAACTTGAAAATAGATAGGAAACATATTAATTCACACAGAGCCTTTCTTTTTTTTTGGCTTCAAACCACATTCCAAGGTCCCACCTATCATAGTTTTACACACATGGACATCTGGCAGGGAAATAAATTAAGGTCTACCTTGGAGAGTAGGGAAATGTATCCATTTATAAATGTTATTTTAGCATAGACTGTCTGAACCTGTTCACTTATTAGCATCATTAGAGGACTAACGAGCCCACTTCCAAGAAAAGGAGAGGGAGCTCAGGCTGTGGAAAAGGATGGGAGGCATTTCATACCCTTTTTCCAAGTGGTGGGGTTATTTATGATTGTGATAAAATGGCACTGCATTTGGAGGAAAGGAAAAACGACATAAGATAACAATCAACAGACACAATCCATACAAAAGTCTTACATTCTCTCAGCCACTGGACAAAAAATCAAGATTTATGCATGTTGTGGTCCTGCCTAGTGGAAGAAAAAAATTAGGCCATAAAAAGAATTCCTCTTCCTCATAATAAATGGGAGAACATTAAATCTGTAATCCAGATCTGCTTCCCTTGTATTCTCGTTTCTCCATTCTCTAGCAAAGTAAGATGTCTGACAGCCCAATATTTAGAACAACCTCATTTCTCATTATAGTTTTTTTTTTTCTTTTCAGAACAAAGACTTTCATAGATTAAGTGATGTTTAATGAATTTAAACTAAGTAGTTTGGACAGGTGTTCTGGCTAATGCCCGCCAACTGGATAATATCCGTCAGTGAACAGTAAGTTAGCAGAGGATGTAATTTTATTGACACATGGATTGCAACTTCCCCACCAGCTGTTTTTAAGGAGAGTGGCTATGCTCTGGATCAGTGTTAGCTCAGAAAAGGTACCTACTGGGTATCATAAATCCTGTGTGTGCTTCTGGTTTGACTTCCCAAGCTGGAGAGACTATGGACTCCTAGAAGAAAGGGATCTGTGAAATCATTTCATATAATATCTTTATTTATAAGAAACCAGAGGGATGTATGTGTAAGCTAATTAATTAATAACAGAAATGGACCCAGGACCCAAGTGTCCTCTAAGTTCAGGAGTTCCCCAATCCTACCTGAGGTCAGAATCAACCAGGGAGCTGTCAACATTATAAATTTCTGAGTAGTACCTAGCCTTAGCAGAGTCTTTTGGAAAGTGCTCAGAAATCTAGAATTTTTACATATTCCACAAGTAATTCTGAGGATACACCAAGTCTGATAAACATGCATGGCCCCACCCTGCCTTCCATTCCAATTGGCAGGCAACAAAGCTCTTGTTCAAGGGGCTTAGATTTCCCCAAAATCTTTATGACAAGAAAAACAGTAAAGAATGAGTTAACACAACACTACACTGAGGAAATTGAAAATTAGATTGCACTTTGCATCCTGTACCCAGATGTCATCACCATCACCTAGTATATAAAAACCAGGAAATACATTAACCTTCACCTTTCGTCAAACACAGATGAGAACATAAAGGAGAAGATGTAGGGTTATTCTCAAGCAGAAATGAATCGTTTCCAGGTATTATGTGCCTAGAAGTCTAAATGTGTTCTGCACCCCACCTTCCTAAAGACAGCATCACCTTTGTCTTCTGGAGCCTGGTTAGAGATGCTGGGCTAAGAATATAGGGGTCTATGAAGATATAATCATTGTTTTATTAAGTACTGACTAGAGTGTCAACATTTTGCATTCCATGCATCATCTCACTAAATCCTCATAAACCTCTATAAGATGGGCCTTTCATCACTTTATGATATGGATTAGTAAACTGAGGCCCATAGAGATTCAAGCACTGCTCCAGGAGGTGCAGTCAGCCAGCTGTCGAGCTGCATTCACACGCAGGCAACTGACTCCAGGACTCGCCTTATGCATTACACACATGCAGTCTCATCTGTCACCAGGTGTCTCTGAGAACTATGGCAACCATTAGTATGTGAAATAGTCTTTCCCCTTAAGAGGCTCATATCCTCATGGAGAAATAGAAAGTGATGTATTAAAAACCAAAACAAAATAAAGGTGCCATATTGATCTCTTCTCTGATTCATTCCAAAAATTGTTTTGCATTTTTTATGGAATGAGGCAGGGTGATAATAATAAAAATATAAGTATTTCTAGAGCAGGGCCTCTCCTTGTAGAATGCATTGCACTTCACGTATATTCCTGCATACGCCTGCTGTCATGTTTCCAGTGTGCATTAATCTGATCTTCCAAATGAACTAAACATTCCTTGAGAACAGTAATCATCACATACTCTGCATCTTCCCACAATGAGCACAGGGATGCTTACATATGGCTCCTCAATTAATATCTATTCCACTGAATGCTCATGAGCCATTCAGGAGTTTCCACCAGATTTATTACCCCTGAAGGCAAATAGAAGAAGGTCCTGGTTCTAGAGGGGGGATTTCACAGCCTATATCAGTCCAGCCTTCGGGACCTCACACATGAAGAGACTAGCGGATGGGATGGAAAGCTTTTAATTAACAGCCTAGCCAAAAAATGTCATTCCAATCTGCAGTTCTGTTTCCACTAACTCACTCAGATTCAGCAGGAATTCCACTAAGGAATTGGGGTGAGCAGCTGTAGAGGGAGGGAAGCACATAAATAAATCATGAGTGTCATTAAATTTTGTAAACTAATAACTTCTGGGAAGTCTTAGCAATTATTATCAGGGTTTTCTTGGCAAACAAAAAATTAATAAATGCAAAAGGTCTCCATTTTTTATTTAAAAAAAAAAAAAAAGCAGCATCCCTAAGAAAGGTCCTGTCACTGACAGGACAATTAGAGAAGAAATAAATGGTCCAGATAACAGCTTGTGAAGCAGATAAAAAAAGTAACGGAATTCCTGAGTGACAGGACACTGAGACAACTCAATATAAGGACAGGGCTGGGGTAAGAAAGAGCTTGTGCTGACATTGGGTTGGGGCTGCTGGAAACTTTTATTTTGTCTCTAAACCCTTACTCTAAATATTTACTAAGGTAGCTGAAGTGCTAGGCACTGCAGATCACAGACAATTGAGGCACATGGACCTTGCCCTTGAAAGGCCGTGGGCTAAGAAGAAATCATGAATGCAGTGTGAGCAACAGAGAGGCCTCAAACCCAGGGTGGAGGGGCAGCAGGATGTAGTTGAGGATTAGCACTGCAGAAAAACCTTTATCAGGAACCCTCTGCTCTGAAACCACTGTGATCTATAGTCCTGAGGCCGGGAATGCCGAACTAATGGCCCTGCAGTCTGGTTGGTTGTCTAAAAGCACAGTGTCTCTCCTGTGCTGTGAGGCTCAGGGTAGATAAAAGAAAGCCATAGAGGATAGAGGGGTGAAGAACCAAGGTCCAACTAATGAAGGGGACAAATCCTTCTAAAAGGATTCCTTTTTCCTCTTGTGTCTAGACAACCACAAGTTCATTTAGCTCTGTGAGGACCTCAATTCAGTCACCAGAGGAAAGCTACCATGGAGATCTCACATTTGCAGAGATCTCACATCTATGGAGACCTCACACCTGTGGAGATCTCATACCTGCAGAGACCTCACACCTATGGATACCTCCCACCAGAGGAAAGCTGCCATGGAAACCTCACACCTGCAGAGCTCTCACACCTTCAGAGACCTTGAACCTATAGAAACCTCATACCTATGGAGACCTCACACCTACCAAGATCTCACACCCATGGAGAACTTCATTCCTATAGAGACCTCACACCTGCAGAGATCTCACAGCTTTGGAGACCTACATCTATAGAGACCTCATGTCTATGGAGATTTCACACCTGCAGAGACCTCACATCTATGGAGACTTCACACCTACGAAGATCTCACACCTGTGGAGACCTCACACCTGCAGTTCTTCTGCTGCTATGTTTTGATCTGAAGCTGACCAGTCAGGGACCTTCCTTTGCTGGAAAGTAATGTTTGGGATGGACTTATGGAAACTGGACCTTGTCCGCTAGCTCATATCCCTCCATAAAGGAGTACTTTAAATCTTTTTGAGACAGAAAGTAAATAGTAATGATTGTGTATTAGTCTAAGAGCTTATGTTGAAGACATATAGAACTGAGCCTACAAAGTGTTTCGCCAATCAGAAACATAAATTCTGGCCATGACTTATGTTCAAAACTAAAACCTTAACAACTTCAAGCAGTGGCTCAATTGACCTTTTCCAGGGTCTCCACTTCCAGAGAAAAGTAACATTCTTCCTTGCTAATCTAGGACCATGATTGCCACCAAATGAATCGGAGATACACACACTTATACATGCAGAGTGGCATAAAGATGGCACCAAGGCATGCACCACATGCAGACCTCATGGAAATGACCAAGAGTGAATCTCCTTCTGAGTCCACAGTGCCTGCAAGTGCCTGGAAATGGCCTATTTTTTGGCGAGAATGGAGGAGAAATAAAGGTTCTGTCTAGCTGTGGTTTCCATTTTGAAGGGTGGACTTATGATACTGGAGATTGAGTATCAGATCCAGGGAGCAAGGTAATGTTCCTAAACTCAGTCTATCACCTAGGTTACTCAGGGAAGGCCCTGGGTCTTTAAGAAAAGTCAATCCCTCCCACTTTCTTTCTCTAAACTTGAAATCCTATTATGTGAAATGTTCTTCGGCCAAGGGATCCAAGATATGGTTATGGTAAATGACAAATTTATACTGCCATCTTGGTGCTTGGCTATCACCTGTATAATAGCACCACAAAGCTCCAAAAAGAATGTCACAAGAGTGCCAGATACCACTGCATGACTTAACACTTTTAAACAGTCTTCTGTCTATTTAGAAGTCGATGGCCTCTGAATTATTAATGCAATGAGGCAAATAATTATATTGCACTATAACCTAGCAGGAGGTGTCATCTTGTCATGACAGCTGCTGCCCCAGGCTTCTCCATTGTACAAAACATTGAAGAAGAATCACCAAATTCAATTTCACCTTGGTTAAGCATGTTGGGCCAAATCATGAATTTGAAAGCATGCATGTTTTATTCAGTTTCTTTTCTCTGCACACTATATTAAGAAGGGAAATCATACTGCTCCAGGCTCTAACTGTAAAAGACATCATCATTAACAGAACAGGGAAAGAAGGCAGGAGATTCAGATCTTCAGGGAATGAGTCGGGGAGATGGTAAGAAGTTAGAAGGCTCCCTGCCAGGCCCCTGCAAGCTGGGAAAGCCCCACAGAGCTTAGGAGCAGTCCCTTCCATCAGTCATACTTTATCCAGGGCTTTATAAGCCAGGATTTATCAGCTCCATAAATCTCCTGAAATCTAACACAAAAATACATTCATAAATGAAATTGATCCAGAGGGAAAGCCCATAATATCCTCCAGCTTTCCTAATCCCCAAAAGGTCCACCATATAGGACCTGTTATCTGTAAACTACACTCTGAGTAACCCCCTTTGTTGGGGCCCCTTCTGTGACCCATACGTGTCCCCACAGTTTCCCCACCCTGACCCAGTCCTCAGCTGCCCCCTCTGCCTCCAGTTTGGCTCCCTTCTCTCCTGAAGACCAGGCTTTTCTGAACTTTGCCCTGCAGTAAGGACATTTTTCCACTTGTCGTAAGCCAACCTGCATTCCTCCCATCATTCCAGCACCCATCTCAGAGAAGATTTTTTATTAAATAATGTCTTCAACTAGGTAAAAGTTGATATTCCAATTCCCCCCAACAGGCATAAGGGACAACATTCTAAATAGCTCTCTGCTTCCCTTCCTAAACTCCAGACTTCATCCTCAGAGAGCTCTGCTGATTCCTAGAGAATACAGAACACACACACTGGGTGCCCTACAGCTTCACTCACACAGACCTTTGCAGCGATGGCTCCTTAAACACAAAGTCAATAATGGAAGAAAAACTACACAAGCACACAGGGTTGTAATAATCATTAATAATTACAATTAAGTAAGCAGTTCCTACATGTGAGCCACTGCCTAAGTGTTTTTACATTTATTTTATTTAATCCTTACAACCTATTCATTAATTTATTCATTAAGCAAACATTTATTAAGCACCTCTTGTGTGCTAAATACTCTTCTAGGTGCTGAGAATACAGCACTGAATTAAAATGAATTAAAAAAAAATCCCTCTTGATACAATCTTAGATGTTAGTGGGTGTTGGTAGACAATAAATAAATCAATAAGTAAATATTTAGCATGCCAGGCAGTGGGAAGCACTGAGAAGGGAAACGCAGCCAAGGGATGAAATATCGAATCTTGAGAAAGGCCTCACAGATTAGCTGTGACCTGTGAGCAAAGAGGGGAAGGAAATGAGGTATCCACTGTGGGCGCACACCTGGGGCTGTAGGAAGAGGGACCAGCTGAGGGGAAATTCTCCAGGGAAAAGTGTGGTTGGTATGTTTGAGGAACAAGAAGAAAATGTGGCTACAGCAAAGGTACATTCTGTGCTACTCCCTGGGAAAATGAGAGGGACTTGGATTAAATGGTGGAACCCCGAAAAAGACATGTCTACAGCCTAACCCCAAAATCTATAATGGAAGCTAATTTGGACCAAAGGGTCTTTGCAGATGCTATTATGTTAAGGGACTCAAGATGAGGGTCATCCTGGTTTATTCGGATGGACCCTAGAGCCTCCAGAGGGCGTGTGACCTGGAGATACCTTGATTTCAAACTACTGGACTTCAGAATTGAAAGACAATAATACACTTCTGCTGTTTTAAAACATCAGCTCTAGGAAATTAAAACAGAGAGGTGAAGTAAAAGTTCCCCAAGTTACAGAGCTCATTAGTGGGCAAACTTGGACTTGAATCCTGGCAACTGTATATCAGGGTACCGTTAGAGACACCAAGCTGTGTACTACATGGCAGTGAATGTACTGGCCACTGCTGTCGTGGGGCACGCACTTTATTTAACTCAATGGCCTAGGTTTCTGGGCTTGCCAGGCCTGCTCCTAGAAATAGCCAAGCCTTTTCTGAGACATGAGATGCCAGGCATAGTTGTTTTCCAATATAAGAACAAGATTTTCTCCCTTGTTTCATGATTTGACCAAGCAGACAGCAAAGGAGTGAGGCTTAAGGTATCACACACAGCATCAACTATGCTTGGGCTTGAAGGAAGGTTTCTGAAGCTCTAATTCCCCAGGAAGTACAGCCTGAGTGGAAATAGTCACACTTTGATCTGTCAGAGGCACCCTGGTTACTTACACCTCTGCCAATTTTCACAGAGCAGCAAAATTAGGTTTTAGACATCTTGTGCAAGGGGAGGCAGTTCTTGGTTGATAGGAGCAATTAACCCCTAAATATTTAATAGATGCTATGACTGCTCTCTTCCCTAGAGACAAGATCTAGCTAGTTCATTGCAGGCAGAGAGGTCAGGTGAAGAAGTATTACACACCCTGGAACCCCTCTGCCCCCAAACCCCTGGAAACCTTCAGGACAGGGCTCTTGGACGATGACACGGCCAGATGAAAGGCTGTGATAGCCTCCTCCAGTGTTCACATGTGACAAGGTAAATGGGATAAAACACACAATTCCTAATGTCTCATGGACATAAGCAGTGGTGAATGAACTCACTATTGCCCTGTGTGACTGCACATCTGAGCGGATATACATGGGTGTGTGTGCGTGTGAGGAGCCACCTATAAAGGTGTGCACACGGGTGTTCCCTGTGCAGAGAAACTCTCAGCTTCAAGGCTTTGTTAAAGTCCTTCCTGACTCAACTTGCCCACTTCCCTCCTCTCCCTTGTCCCATGTGCCCCAGCACTGCCATCAGAAATGACTCATCCACTAGGCACAGGAGGTGCAGAGCCTAGGACTCACACCTGAAGTATTTTAATTTAAGATCAAAAGAAAGAATAAACTTTTTGACTTAAAAAAGGTGTTTTAATATATGATATTAATGTATTTGTCTTTCTACCAATGCAGTGATAACATAAAGCTTTTTAAATATTATTTGTGGGAAAGGAGCCCCACAAAGGCAGGAGTGTCTGGGGCTCACAAAAGTCCTCATGTGGACTTGAATCTGTATTTGTACCCATGTGCATCTGTTGCCATAGGCAATGGATTCTCAAAACCACAGCATCATACAGACGCAAGGGTCTTCTAGATGCAAAGACCTGGACACAGTGGTTGGGCCAAGACTCACACCCAAGGCAAGCATCTCTCCCTCATCAAGTATCTCCAGTGGTTTAAGACATGCTCATCTAATCTCTCTAGCCAGACCTCACCTTCTTCAAGTAGAATGAGACATTGCAGGAACTCGGAAGCAACAAGAGCATCAAGGTGGGTGTGTGACAAAGGAGACAAGCAGAGCATAGGTGAATGCACAGTTGGGGGCCGTCAGTTCCACCGGGGGTCTTTGAGCAGGCATCCAGGAGGCAGGTGATCATCTGCTCCTTCCAAATCATGCTTCCCAACTGTTTAGCCTGCACTTCTCACAGGAGCCCAGTCAGAGCAGCTCTTAAGAATCCTTAATCCACTTACCTCCAGAGTGAACTCTCAGTGACGCTCCCCAGGTTGAAGTCATACAGCTTGGTCAGGATAAGTATGACCTGCAAGGGATTGGGGATGAGGACAAGAGAGGGAAACAAAGGGGAAAGAAAAAGGAAGCTTACTTTAGTTTGTGTAACAATATACAATGCATCTCATATCACCCAGAGGAGGGCTTAGTATTTATCTGTTGAGTTAAGGGGTATTATAGGATCAAGCAAGGGGGGAAAAGTTTAATGCATCCCTGAAACTGGTAACATTTATTTTAATCCCGACAGTGCTTTGCATTTGAAATAAAACATGCCAACAGGAATTAATTGGGTATCAACAGTTGTTTCCCCACAGCTGTCCTCCTTCAAGGTCAGGCATGGGCCAGCTGGCTTTGTTCACCACCAAGGCCACCCAGAGGTCAGATTATGGGTTTGCTTTTGATTTTGATACAGAGATAACTCTGATTTACAGAATTGAATCAAAAAGGGTAATAAGAACCTGGACCTGATTCTTTCTGTTTACAAAAGAAGTTCAAAAAGATTTTTACTTCCATAAACAGGGCCTTTAACAGGCCATAAATACCTGAAACACAGGCAGGTCCATCCCCTAACATCCCCTGACCTTCCACCTGCCATGGACCATGCTGAATCTGCCTCCACTGTGGAGTAAGTGGATTGCTGCACTCCACCGGACTCCAGGACCAGTCTTTTGACTCCAGTGAAAGTTAAGTAAACAAGAAGGAAGTTGTACTTGTGATAGAGGTGGAGCGGCCTGTAATATAGTTAGTAGTTTTCTGATTGGTCTTGGGATGGCTTTTATGCATCTCCAGCTGGAGACCTGGGTGTCAGATATTGCCCTGCCTTCCCTCCTTCATCTGGACAGTGGCTTAGGCACAACTCCACATCTACAAGGATGTTAAGCGCATGCACCTGAATCAATTTTAATCAAAATGCAGGTGCATAATATATATTGCCTGCCTGCACATGTGATAATCCAGTTACACATAATTGTGTTTATCTAAATTTAATGCACAAGTCATTTCACTTTTCAGAGCTCCTTCTCATTCCACAATTTAACTTCCTCCAGTTCATTTTCACAGCAATCATTAAACGCTCCAAGATAATGAATTTCTGCTACTGAGATGGGACTTTCCCAATCTAGGTACCCATTTAAGATTAAAGAAAAATAATCAGCCATTACACTGAACATTTTTATGGCACTTAACTAACAACAAAATGCCCATTGTAAAATTCATTTTCATTAAGCTCTCCATGGAGTCAGTCAGCCCCATTTCCATTTCTTCTAATGTAAACTAAGAAAAACATTAAAGACAAGAGATATGACCTCATTGTTGGTCAAAAGAGTCCATGGCCCTTACTCTATGAGGCCCTTAACACAGGGCTCATAAGTTTTCTCTCAAAATGTGTCCTGGGAGGAGGAAAGGCAGTTTGTCAAGAAACCTCATCAACAGCACGGATGTTTAAGAACAGAAGGATCTACCAAACTACCTGTCCTGTTATCATAATACAACACCAGAGAAGGTGTATCACTAGCACTAATCAGTGGCATGCCTATTTGTAGAACAGGAGAAAACATCAATGGCTATTGATCAAATAGCTATTTGTAGAACAGTAGAGTCTACCAAGCTACCTATCTTATAACCACAGCACAACAGTAAGGATTGAGTAAACTATGCAAAGAACTGGCCCCCATGGTCACTCAGTGGTCCTTGTCTCTTCCATTCATAGCTAGTTTCCTCATGTATTGATTCCAAGGACTTATCCATACCACTCCCAACCAAATGTCCAGCAATGTGCCAGGTCATTTGTGTTTGTTGAATATATAGAGTACCCCCAATGAGATACCCACAGACACACACTCACACATTCAGCAGCCTTCTCCCTCCCTTCATCTGACCTTCATTTATTGGCAAAGTCATTTTCAAGGTCACCATGTAAAAGCATGGAACTCTATGTGCAGGCCATCCCAAATTCTGGGAAAAAAAGCTCAAACCTAAGATTTACTTAAAAATGAATTAGAATGAGCATGTAGGGCTTGGCAGAAACTAGTCATACAACTTTATTTTTTCCCTATCTCCAAAAAGTGCAACATTCATATAAAGAGAAGAAAGAAATGTTGCTGGTAAGAGTTCCACTTCATTAGCAGATCTAACCACTGGGTCTGGAAAATCCTTTCCCTTACCAAACCTGGGAACCTGTTCCTTCTTTCTCTCCTTGTCTCCATCTTTCCCTTCCTTCCTTCATTCTGTCCTCTACTGAATGACTATGATTGTCTGGCCACTGGGCTACACATTGGGGATACAGGAATAAAATATCCAAATTCTTATAGGCGCTCACAGTTTATTAGGGAAGAAAACCCACACACACACACGTGATCAGGCAATTCCCTACAGAAGCTGGAGATTTTTAGTCCTCAAATCCAGAGAGAGGATAAAGTAGGTCAGGGAAGGCTTCCTGAAGGTAAAACCCAAACTAAAACTTAAGAAGAGTAGAAACTAGTTAAGGGGGGTAAGGCGTCCCTCTAGATAGAAGAGGCACCATCAACAAAGACTCAGACATTCTGGAGATAAACCATACAGAAGAATATTATTAAACTCATATTATTTTTTCCTTACCGTAAGTAACTGTCATGAGAATGTGCCTTTTGTATCATCCACCACAGGGATTATAAATGACTAAGGACCTTAGATCTTGTGCTCTGAAATCCATCACTACCTTCTCACCAAGTCCACACCTCCTAAGAGGTGTTCCCAACCAGTAACTAAGTGCAACAGGGATCCTAAGGTAGACCCATTTCTGGGAGACAGGACTCCTCTGATGGATAACATTGACTTTGAGATTCTGTAACAAAGGCCATTGTTGCTGAACTTGCCACAGAAATTCACTGCAGTCTGAGATGCTCCCAGCCAACCTATCTTCCTTCCCTGTCTCCTTCACTGGGGGTGAGGGTTGGGGGGCAACTTGCATCTCAGCCCAGCTGTTGTCCCAATCTCAGTTCCTTTCCGATTTTCTCTCATGGGAACTTTTCCACTTTTCTGAGACATCTAACCTCATATTCATGTCCGCTTCTTAGAGAATACAGGCTAGCATATCCTTTAATACCTCCATGAATGTTATTTCTCCCTTCACAGTAGATGGTTTCAATTTTATCTCCTAATTCATGAGTTCCTTGGCTCCCTCTGCCAAAGGATAAAATCCAGACTCCTCAGACTAGCATTGAAGGTACTCCATAGTCTGTTCCATGCATACTCTGCTGACCTTTTTTCCAGTTTTTAAAAACCATCCTCTGCTTTAAGCAATCTGAGTTTCTCAAGGCACTACAGGCGAGCCAGACTCCTCCTCGTGCCTCTGCTTTCTTCTGTCCTGTATTGCTGCAGACTGCCTGGGTCCAGCTCTTACTATCATCTGCACTTTCCCACCTGTTATTCCAGAAACAGTTAAAGCCCACCTCCTTCAGGTGACCACCCAGGACAGTCTTTCTCACAGCCACCAATATTTTCTCTCCTCTGAGTCATATTTTGCTTAAAACCGAGTCACAAAAATTACCACTTCAGTTAAATACTGTCTTGGTGGTTTCTGGATGTTATAGGTGTTGCCTTCTCAAGTAGATTGAGGCGGGACTCATGTTCATACCTGTCTCCTTCCCAGACAGGCTCACATGGTGAAGCGGTAAACCGGACTTGAGCAGAAGGTGGTGTTAAGATAGTCCACTGCCCTCTTTTTTCATGGAAGAGGAAATGGAGGCCCAGAAAGGGGGCATAACTCAAGGTCAATTCCCAGAAATGTGTGACCTTGACCAAGTGCCCCAAGGTAGGGCTCATCTGCTCCATGACTGGAGCTACAGCCTAACAGTCACTGGGCAGATTCTCTGGCGCCATCCTCAGCAAGATTGACTTGGTAGATCCTGAGTAAAATTTATAAATCTTGAGGTGACCAGAGGACCACACTTTAAGAAAGACATTGTCATACCACGATTCCTCTTCCACCCCTGTGGTGCGACGGCATCACCCATTCCACAAGGCAAGACCTTTACCTAACAGAGTGCCCTTCCTTCACATTGACTGTGACCTTACAAACAAATCAGGCAGCAACACACATGTGAAGAGGACCCCTCACAAAGGCCACACCTGTGTTCCCCAGAGGAAAGGTCAAAACACTGAGAAATAGGTGCTTAAACTTCCTTCCCCTGGAGCCCAGCACAGAAGAAAATTAATAGAAATATAAAGAGATGATAATGTAACCTTTAGGTTGAAGACATTTCCAGGCCAAGCAAACAAAACCAGGAACACGAGAAAGCCTGCCCCGCCTGGCGTATCCCTCCACTCAAAGCTTTTCAAAGGCCACCAGGGAGGAGCAAATGACCAATGAAAAAAGCTGAAAGCAGAAACAGTGCATCCACCTAGACAACCTAACCCACCCCAGACTGCTGGGCGGGCACTCAGATCAGAGGGAGGAGACGAGAGTGTGGCGAGCAGGATGGGGCAGGGCCGCGCTCAGCACCACAGAGCGTGACTTGACACCATCCAGCTGATGCCCCACCGTGAGAATGAGCAGTCAAATTCAAAGAAGAAAAAACAGGGGCTCCCAGGGCTGTCCAACCTTTTGGCTTCTCTGCATCATCCTGGAAGAAGATGAGTTGTCTTGGGCCATACATTAAACACATAAACATATCAATCACCTCATCAAAGCTGGTGAGCAAAAAAAAAAAGAATAAAAGAAAAAAAATCCATGCATAATTTTGTGATATCCACCTCCAAAAATAAGCAAAAGTACCCTCACATAATCCGCATGCAGCACAGATTGGACACCCCATTACTTTTAATTGAACCCCTACTATGTGCTGAATACTACACTCAGTGATTCTCAGTCCTCACAGCAAACCTTTGGGACAGAGAAGGTATTGGGTATTGTCCCCATTTTACAGATAAGGGAACAGAGGCCCACGGATTAAGCAAGATGTCCCCATGGCACACAACCAGCAAGAGGAAGAGGCAGCATTCCAGGCAGGTCTGTCTGCCCCTGCCAGGTGCATTCTGCTCTAATTATGGAGCTCCTGCACTGGCATGCAAGGCCATGGGCATGGCTTTGCCCTCATGGAGCTTATCATTCACTGAAGTGCAAATATTCACTGAGCACTTCTTGCATGAATTAGAAAGATACCTGCTCAACTCAAGGTCCAGAAACTTTTGTTTTCTTTGTTCTTAGAAGAAACTAGAACAGAGATCTGTAATGAGGAAGGAATTAGACAAATTGTTGGGAACGCCCAGCTTACCAAATAAGTTTTGTCAAATAAGTAAGTACCTTTTTGGCCTAACTGGCTATAATCCTGGAGGGATTTTAGACAGAGGGAAAATGTAAATAAATTGGAATAATTTGTGAGTAACTATACGTTATATACACACATGCACACACATGGAATAATAGAGAATTCTGTCTGTACATATGTATAAATATAGGTGAAAAGTGTATTTATGTAATCATGCACATAAGCAGATATAACTTTATTTTAAATAGACATCTGACATCTCTGAATAGCACTGCTCATAGATCTCTCAAAGCTATTATCACACTGGGTTAATCTGACATCTCCAGGTATGTTAGACTGTGACTTCTGTGAGGTCAGACATCAGGTGTCACTCAGCTCTGCATCCGCAGTGCCTAGCACAATGCCCGACACATAGGAGGTCCCGTGGATGGATTGTGAGTGTTTGACAATAAAAGAAGGATGAGATGACAACTGTGTAAGAGAGTTACAGATCATATGCTGTAAGAGTTGGAAGGAGGAAACAATTAAATCCAGAAAGCATGATCAGCAAAGTCTTCATGAAGGAGGGGTTACGTGAGCTGGGCCTGAGAGTGTGGTAAGCATGTGGACACACTGATAGGGAGCTTGCCTGCTTGACGGCTTTCTTTCTCTCTCTTGAAATTGAACAGGTGTAGATAGAAAAGAGCAGGGGAGGGGCACCATCCCAGTTAAAAGCAGCAAGGAGACAGAGCAGCGGGCCATGTGGTACGACACCAGGTAGGCAGGAACCACTCTGAGACACTGCACGGCTGTGTCACAGTGGGAAAGAAGGCACAGAGGACAACCTATGGGCGCAGGAATGAGACAGAGGAATCGCACTTGGTATGGTCAAGTATGGGTTGATCAAAACTTTGACAAGAGCAAAGAGAGTGGTGAGGATACGAGACTATTTTATGATGAGGGACTATCTCCAGATGTAAAATAAGGGACTTACACAGTAAGGCGACAACAGGGACACGGCTATACTTTTATGAAATCAGCCGGCACTCTGTTCAGCATCTACCTCCGGTTTTCTGTCCCCAAGCATGTAGCACTTTCTGCCACCCCCAGATGCTCAATCAACTTCAGATACACACAAGCCAGCAGCCAATGCCTTTGTTTCTTACATCTCCTTTCCTCTTTCACTCATCTATCCCTGCTCTGTGCCAGGCACAGTGTAAGAATCTTGGTGGTAAAGTGGTCAAAAACAAAAACAAAGAAAATAGTTCCTGTTGTCTCAAAATGAATAGTCCTCTTAACCTGATACCTTCCAGGATTATCTGTATCCAAACTAGGAAGTCAAAGACCCTGGCGGGGTTGGGGTAAGGGTCTTGCTACATTCTTCATATCCCACTTCCTATGTGAGGGGAAGGACCCACACTCTGAAATTTCAGTTCCTATTCTGCCAGAGAATCCCTGGAACTGAATTCACTCAGACCATGGGATCCAGCCTTCTGCCATCCAGCAAGACCACATGGCGTGAACACAGTCCTTAGAACCAGAACGGTGATCTCAGGACCCAGCCTGGCGGCATGTTCCTGCGTTACCCAGAGCAACTAGTGCCTGTTCTCAGAATCGGTTCCATTTCCCTGAAATGGGGTAATAATGCACTTCCCCCATGAAGCGCACATCAAATAAGGGCCCCCAAACTGCTTTATAAGCTGTTCCATGAAAACTTCAGTTACTAGTATGGCGAATATTCCTCAGGAGACAAGAGCTTCGGGTTACCATTGTTTAGTGGACGGGGTTCAGATTCTGGAGTTGCTAAGCTCCTTCTAAAAAAATGCCCATCCATTCTAAACCTAACTGTAATACAGGAGGCTGCAAATCCAAGTCAGCGTGTTCACCGGGCTCCTCCACTCAGCTGTGGAAGGCAGGCGGACGCCCTGAGGGGACTCCTGTCCTCTGAAAGGATAATGCGTAATCTGCAAATTCATAAATCACTGGGACGCTCTGGCCCATGAGCACATTCACTGAAGTGAGGACCTTTAATGCCTGTAAAATTTTACTCTGAAGGAAAATTACTTTAGTTCATTAAACCTTCCTGAAATCATGGTGCCTTTAAATCCATGAGGCTCTCTGCACATACCCTCCAGAGCCCCCTCACTGCTTACAACCTCTGTCCTCCTTTGACTTGATAGTTCTTTGCTTCCAGCCAATCGGTTATAAGAACACACTGGCCTTCTTTACCAGGGTTATCAACAATGGCAACATCAACTACAAGATGCTAAAACATGCACCTCAGGTGACCACAGGGTATATTTTAAGTCTCTGCATAGTCTTGTGAGTCCTGGCATCTTCCTCCCACCTAAAGCAGCCTCCCCTCCAAGGAGCAGAAACTGAATATCCATAGTCCAGAACCCAATGACCCACAGCACTAGAATGTCTGAGCCCCTGCTGGTGTCTAGAATAATATAAATGGTGCTCCCTGCCCAACTTGAATCTACAATCTAGTTGGGAGGTGCAGGAATTAATACAAGAGATACCAACCTTGTCAGTATGGAATGTATGGAATTTTGAAAACTGTGAACCCCTTTCCCTGGTTAGTTTAAGAGAGTATCATCAACTCTGTAATTCAAGATCTCAGTTTGATTCCTTCCTCATCTCACACACGACAGACAGACACCAACTTCAAGTGTATTGCAGTCTATTTCAGGTCCTTATATTTTTTTTCATTCATTCACCAAACTAATATATGTGGAATCTTTCCTTTCTGCCAAGTACTATGGATTCAGCAGTGAAGAAAAATAATGAGCTTCTTTGCCCTCATTAAGTTTATATTCTAGCAGAGGAGAAAAACAAACAAATGGGTATTAAATAAATGGTATAATAATCAGACAGCAATGAGAGCTATGATAAAAAAAAATAAGCAGAAAATAAGAGAAAAAATAAGAAATAAGAGAAATAATTAAGAGAAAATGCTAACACACAGGGATGGTTCTGGAGAGGATGAAAACAAGGAGCCCAGGAAAGGGCTGCCTATGAGAAATGGATGCTTATGTAAAATCCTAAATGAGGTGAGGGGTGACATCACCTGGCTTCCTGAGTAAGAAACATCAGAGGCAGAGGAAACAAAAAATGCACAGATGTGAGGCAGGAGTGCTCCTGGCATGTTCAAGGGACAGTAAGAAGTTAATGAAGCTGAAGAGAAGGTCAGGGAGCGACTGGAAGGCTGAGATCTTACCTGGTCTTGTGAATAACTACAAAGACTTTGGTTCCGACTCGAGTGAGATGGGAAACCACCAGAGCTTTTAAATACAGCACTTACGTTTTAACAGAATCACTCTTGCTACTGACTTCAGAAAAGCTGTGAGGGGCAAGTGTGAAGAGTCTACTGTAATCAACCAGGGGAACATGGTGTGCATCAGACTGTAATTAACCAGCACAGCATTGTGATTTTATGAGATGAAGACTATAGGAGAAGATTTGGAGGAAAGATTAAAAGTTTAGCTTTGGATATTAAGTTTAAAATGCCTAAAAGACGTTCAAACAGAAAAGTCAAATAGCTTGCTGGGTAAATGAGTCTGGAGTTCAGGGGAGAGAGTCTACCCTAGGAAGACCAGTTTTGGAGTTGTCAGTGATAAAATGGAATTGTAAGACATGAGACCACATTTAATCACCAAGATATAGGGAGCATGGGGAGAGAGAAGTATGAGGATTGAAAGCTGACTCAGGTCAGCATTTAAAGATCAGGAAATGAGGCAGGAAAACCAGCTTGTTTGGACCTCTCAGAATGGACACAGCGGATATTTGTATCCTGTGTGAATGCTTACCACATCTACAGAGAAGATGCTCAACAACCAAAGGGACAAGATGGCATCTTCTGTTGAGACCATTCAGCTTCTTCCCCTCAAAATACCCCTGCAGTAGCTCTGTGGCTCCTGCATAAGTGGTCACTGTGCCAGAGATGGAGGCTCTCCCCAGCTCAACACGGACTCCCCCTCACTAAGTCTGTGGATATCACCACTGCTGAGTTCCCAACCTGCCAATATCAGAAACCAGGACAAAAATCTCACCATCGCTCCTGGTGGCAGGTTGATTATACTGCACCCTTCCCATCTCATGGGGCAATTTCTTCTCGTTGGAATTGCTTTCCCTGCCTGCAGTGATTATGCTAGAATCAAAATCTTTCAATTTCAGAATGCGTTATTCACTGTCATGGTATCCTATACTACATTACTTATAACAAAGAAACTCATTTCCCAGAAATGGAGTGCAATAATGGGGATGTCCTTGGAATTCACTACTCTTACCACAAATATGATCTCCCAGAAGCAACTGGGCTGACAGCAGTTGAAGAGACTTTTGAAGACTCAATGACAGTACCAATTGAGAGCCAACACCCTTATGAGGTTGTGGTACTCTCCTCTATAATGTGGATTTGTTCAATGAATAGTCAAAACACAAAGGTCTGAAAATCTAGGATCAAAAATGGGAGTGGCCCCTCTCATCATTATACCTGGTAAGCCATCAGAGAATATTTTCTTCATGTCCCTACAACTTTGGAATATGTGGGTATAAAATTCCTGATTCCCAAAGAGAAAACTTTTACCAGGAGGAAAAAAAAAAAAAAACATGTTCCATTGCTCTGGAAACCAAAACTAATAACTAATATTCATTTTGAGCTTCTCGTGCTATCACTGATGCAACAGGTAACAAAAGTGCTCCTTACCAGCTGGGATGATTTGTCCTTATTACCAAGGGGAAATAGAGATGCTGTTATTCAATGAGGACATGGGGAATGATGTTTGAAACCTCTTACTGTCATTATGCCTCTTATTAATTTCAAGTCCTCTTATTATTTTCAAGTCCCAAAGTAAAAGTTAATGAAAGGCTCTAGTAATAAAAGCAGAAATATTAAGGACTCAAATCCTTCAGAATGAAAGTTGGAATCACTATATCACACTGCCAAGGTGAAAATCTTCAACAGCTGAAGCATTTTCTAAGGGCAAAGGAAATAAGAAATGGGTGGCTGAAGAACAAAGTCAACTTGACCTGTCAACTGCCTCATGACTAGTAACAGAAATGGGAATAATTGCCACTGAACACATTTTACCTTGCCTGTTTTAAGTGGGTGTGTGAAAGTAGAGAATTCCCATAAATTGTTCCTTCTCCTACCCTCCGCATTCCTCTTATTTTATGTAAAGAATATTAGAGTTGGTTAAGTTTGCAACTTGTCAAGGTTGTAGAATATCAGGACTACAAAATCAACCCAAATACCCATCAACCCATAAATGGATTAACAAACTCTGGCACATGTATACCATGGAGTACTATTTAGCCATAAGAAAAGGTGGAGACTTTACATCTTTCATGTTTACCTGAATGAAGCTGAAACACATTCTTCTTAGTAAAGCATCTCAAGAATGGAAAAAATATATCCAATGTACTCAATACTATATGAAACCAATAATAAAAACAACGACAAGCCCACAGGAATGGTAAAACACACATATAATCTGGGAAGGGGAAGGAGAGAGAAAAGGGAGGGGAGAGGAGGAAAAAGGAGAGGAAGAGAAGGGGAGGGGAGGGAGGAGCCAGGGTAATTGTAAGGATCTCACCTAACATGCACAATTTAAGCACACTCCTGAGTTAAGGGCCCAACTACAACTTGAACTTTACCTTAGAATTGAAAACAACGTAACATCGTAATTTGTACCCTCATATTAATATGAGATAAAAAAGAAATAAAATGGGTTTCAATTTCTTCAAAAAAAGCAATTCCTATCACAGCACTTAATGGAATGCTGTATATCGCTTCCTTGAAAGACAGTGGGAACTTCCTCTTTGCTGTTGCATTATCTTCGGCAGAATCACAATGTTAAATATGAACAGAAGGGGAGGAAAGGATGCTCATGGTAGGCAGAGGACTTTCTCAGTGTGGCCCCAAATGACATTTTAAACCTTTTCTACAGACATATTCCCAAAATAACCAATAAACTGTAGCCACAATGGAATCCTCCTTTTTCCCCCATTCCATTCTCCCATACCTTTCACCAGGCGTCCTCAAACTTTTTAAACAGGGGGCCAGTTCACTGTCCCTCAGACCATTGGAGGGGCAGACTGTAGTTTAAAAATATATATATATATATGAACAAATTCCTATGCACACTGAACATATCTTATTTTGAAGTAAAAAACAAAACGGGAACAAATACAATTTACTGCTTCATGTGGCCCGTGGGCTGCAGTTTGAGGATGCCTGCCTTTCACATTCCCTTCCCTCTCCTCTGAAAGCCCTTCCCTGTTCTCTACCTGATATTTTCCTTCTAACCTTTGCAGGTACAGCTAAAACATCACTAACACTCTGATGTCTCAACTGTCCCCCCAGACATAATGGTTTCCCCTTAATCCCTGTTCCCCTACCTTTGTTCCAATTTTCTACTTGCATGTGTATGTCCAGCTCTAGGCCCCAGGTTCCTACAGGTCAGGGATGCTTCTTTCATTGTTGTATTACAAGAGTATTATTAGATGTTCCCTTGACATGGCACCAATTAATCAACAGAGATACAACACAGGTGTTGAATTAAAAGGGTTGCCAGACGTAGTCAAAAGAAGAGGAGTCGGAGCAGAGATGGTCATGACATCCTCAGAGAAGATGATTGGCTTATGTGAGATCATAAGAGATGAGAAAAAAAAATGAAATCCTCAGCTCTCTTCTTTCTGGAAGCATTGTTTTTCAAGGATGCTTTTTTTAATAGATAAGCTAGCCTTCCAAGTCTTTCCAGAGGGGAGTGTTCAAGGTGGCTTGTGAAGAACTTTACAATGTCTACAAGAAGGTAAGAGAAAAGAGACACAGGAGCAGGGAGGGACAATAGAGAAAGAAATAATCTGAAATATGATCAGATTAAGTGCTAAAGAGCTATTATTCTCGAAGGACTTCCCAAGAGGACAAAGGTACAGACATGCTTCATTTGCTGTGTTTCATTCATTGTACTTCACAACTATTGTGTTTTTTACATATTGCAGGTGCATGGCAGCCTTGCATTGAACAAGTCTCCAGATGCCATTTTTTCAACATCATGTACTCAATTCATATCTCTGTGATGCATTTGGGAAATCTTACAGTAAACTTCAAACATTTTCCTCATAAACACATCTGTTATGGTGATCTGTGATAAGTGAACTTTGATGTTTCTATTGTAATCACTTTGGGGTACCACAAACCATGCCCATATAAAACACTAAACTGAATTGATAAACGTGTATGTTCTGACTGTTTCACCAACTGCCTCCATCCTCTCCAGGCTTCCCTAATCCCTGAAACACAACAATTTTGAAATTAGGCCAACTGATAACACTGCAATGGCCTCTAAGTGTTCAAGTGAAAGGAAGAGTCATGAATCTCTCAAATTGAATCAAAAGCTAGAAATGATTAAGCTTAGTGAGAAAGGTATGTTGCAAGCTGAGATAAGCCAAAAGTTAGGTCAAACAGTCAAGCTGTGAATTCAAAGACAAAGTTGCTTAAAGGGGTATATGTGAAACTTGGTAAACGGTCTGTGAAGCTAGTGAATGATGCCCCATGATCATATCAATGTACACAGCTATGATTTAATAAAAAAAAAAAAAAGTTGCTTAAGACAATTAAAAGTGCTACTCCAGTGAACACGTTGAGTGAAAAGAAAATGAAACAACCTTTTCGCTGATACGGAGAAAGTTTCATCGGTCTGGACAGAAGAGCAAGTCAGACACAGCATTCCAGTAAGCCAAAGCATAATCCAGAAGGCAGCACTAACTCTCTTCAATTCCATAAAGGCTGAGAGAGGTGAGGAAGCTGCAGATGAAAAGTTTGAAGCTATGAAGTGATTTTTGGTCTTCTGGGTATATGCCCAGTAGAGGGATTACAGGATTGAATGGCAGATCTATTTTTAGATCTCTAAGTGTTCTCCATATCTCTTTCCAAAAGGAATGTATTAATTTGCATTCCCACCAGCAGTGCAAAAGTGTTCCCTTTTCTCCACATCCGCACCAACATCTCTGGTTTTGGGATTTTGTGATATAGGCTAGTCTCACTGGAGTTAGATGATATCTCAAAGTAGTTTTGATTTGCATTTCTCTGATGATTAAAGATGATGAGCATTTTTTCATATGTCTGAAGGCCATGCGCCTGTCTTCTTCAGAGAAGTTTCTCTTCAAGTCCCTTGCCCAGCCTGCGATGGGATCCCTTGTTCTTTTCTTGCTAATGCGTTTGAGTTCTCTATGGATTCTGGTTATTAAACCTTTGTTGGAGACATAATCTGCAAATATCTTTTCCCATTCTGAGGGTTGTTTGCTTGCCTTACTTACTGTGTTCTTGGCTGTGCAGAAGCTTTTTAGTTTGATTAAGTCCCAATAGTGTATTTTTGAAGCAGCTTCAATTGCCCGGGGGGTCCTTCTCATAAAAGACTTGCCCGACCCAATTTCTTCAAGGGTTTTCCCTGCACTCTTTTCTAGTATTTTTATGGTTTCATGTCTTAGGTTTAAATCTTTAATCCAGTGAGAGAAGAATATTTATTGCAGCCCTATTCATAATTGCTAAGTCATGGAAAAAGCCCAAGTGCCCATCGATCCACGAATGGATCAATAAATTGTGGTATATGTACACCATGGAATATTATGCAGACTTAAAGAAAGATGGAGACTTTACCTCTTTCATGTTTACATGGATGGAGCTGGAACATATTCTTCTTAGTAAAGTGTCTCAAGAATGGAAGAAAAAGTACCCAATGTACTCACCCTTATTATGAAACTAATGTAGGACCTTCACATGAAAGCTATAACCCAGTTACAACCTAAGAATAGGGAGAAGGGGGAAAGGGAGGGGAGGGAGGGGGGAGGTAGGTAGAGGGAGGGGGATTAATGGGATTATACCTGCAGTGCATCTTACAAGGGTATATGTGAATCTTAGTAAATGTGGAATGTAAAGGTCTTAGCAAAATAATTAAGAAAATGCCAAGAAAGCTATGTTAACTAGTGTGATGAAAATGTGTCAAACGGTCTATGAACCAAGTGTATGGTGCCCCATGATCATACTAATGTACACAGCTATGATTTAATAAAAAAATAAATAAATTGGAAAAAAAAAAAGTTTGAAGCTAATAGAGGTTGGTTCATGAGACTTGAAGAAAGAAGCCATCTCCATAACACAAAAGTGCGTGTGAAGCAACAAGTGATCCAGAAGATCTAGCTAGGTTAATCAGTGAAGGTAACTATACTAAAGAATAGATTTTCAACACAGGGAAACAGCCTTCTATTGGAAGAAGATGTCATCTAGGATTTTCACAGCTAGAGAGAAGTCAATGCCTGGTTTCAAACCTTACAAAGAACAGTCTGAGTCTCTTATTAGATGCTAACGCATCTTGTGCCTTGAAGTTGAAACCAGTGTTCATTTACCATTCCAAAAATCTTAGGGCCCTTAAGAATTATGATAGATCTACTCTGCCTGTGCCCTGTAAGTGGAACAACAAAGTCTGGATGACAACACATCTGTTTACAGAATAGTTTACTAAATATTTTAAGCCACCTGTTAAGAACTACTACTCAGAAAAAAGTAATATTCCTTTCGAAATACTTCTGCTAAAAATATAATAGTCAACTGAGATGGAGATGGACAAGTAGATTAATGTTGTTTTAATACCTGTAGCATTAAATATCCATTCATAGCCCAAAAATCAAGGACTCATTTTCATTTTCATGTTTTTTTATTTAATATTTATTTTATTTTATTTTTATTTTATTTTCTTAAAGCTATAGATGCCATAGATAGTGATTCCTTTCATGGATCTGGGTAGAGTAAATTTAGAATCTTCTGGAAAGGATTCACCATTCCAGATGCCATTAAGACCATTCACGGTTCATGGTAGGTCAAAATAGCAACATTAACAGGAGTTTAGAGAAAGTTGATTTCAACCTACATGGATGACTTTGAGGGGTTGAGCATGTCAACAGAGGAAGTACCTGCAGATGTGGTAGAAACAGCAAGACAACGAGAATCAGAAATGGAGCCTGAAGTTGTGACTGAATTGCAACGATCTCAAGATCAAACCTGAACAGAGGAGGAGTTGCTTCATATAGGTGAGCAAAGAAAGTGGTTTCTTGAGACGGAATCTACTCCCAGTGAAGATGCTATGAACACTGGTGACATGAAAACAAAGTATTTCAAGTATTCTTTAAACTTTGTTGATAAAGCAATGGTAGGATTTGAGAGGATTTGAAAGAAGTTCTACTGTGGATAAAATGCTATCAAACAGCATCCCATACAACAGAAAAACCTTTCCTGAAAGGGTCAAGGGATGCAGCAAACTTCACTATTGTCCTACTTTGGCGAACTGCTACAGCCACCCCAGGCTTCAGCAATCACCACCATAACCAGTCATGAGTCTTCAATACTGAAGCAAGACTTGATACCAGCAAAAGGATTGTGACTCACTGAAGGCCCAGACAATTATTAGTACTTTTTAGCCATAAAATATTTTAAAATGGGGCAGCGCCTGTGGCTCAAAGGAGTAGGGCACTGGCCCCATTACCAGAGGTGGTGGATTCAAACCCGACCCTGGCTACAAAAACTGAAAAAAATAATAATAATTTTTAATTGAAGCATGTGCATTGTTTTCTTAGACATGACACTCACTATTGCATACTTAATAGGCTACAATGTAGTATAAACAAAACTTTTCTATGTATTGGGAAACCAAAAAATTTGTGTGACTCACTTTATTATGACAATCACTTTATTGCAGTGGAACCAAACCTACAATGTCTCTGACACCTGATGATGTCAATTAAATGGATCTCTAGACAAAAACGCAACTTAATTACGCTATAGTAGTTGAGACATGAGCAAATCAAATATAGAAAGGGCACAAGTGAACACACTAACAGGTAGTGAGCATAACCATGGTCAAAGATGGACAGCATTATCCACACTGCCCAGGAGTCAGGTAGAAAGAGTCAGGAGTCAGCACCCAAACACCAGTTCATCTATTCCTATCTGATCCAAGGAAGCGATGAGGTATACAGAAATTAATAAGCATTAGTCACCTTTATTTAAAGGTGGCCCATAGTTAAGAAAGTACTTTGAAGAATTTGGTAACTGAAAAGGCAAGAGACAAATAAAGCTAAAGAAAATGAAGTGTTGTTGACACAGGAGCTTGCAAAAAATGGCTGTTGAATAGTAGGGGGTTGTTCTGCTTTTGTGTAACCAACCATTAAAAATGAAGTAATAGGCAGCGCCTGTGGCTCAAAGGAGTAGGGCACCAGCCCCATATGCCAGAAGTGGTGGGTTCAAACCCAGCCCCGGCCAAAAACTGCAAAAAAAATGAAATAATAACCCCTTGACTCTCATTCCCTATGGGACTTCGAAATTGAGGGAGATAGTCATCTCTTGGAAATGATCTAGGTTGCATGCAGCCCAGCAACAGGAGTGGAGTCAAATGACCCCAGAATTCCCTATCAATTTCCATCTTCCATGATGACAACTCACCAGAGCATGGAATAATTAGCTCCAAAGGTACAGTTTCAGCCACGAATATGAGCTCAGACCCTCCTGCCTGTTCTTCAACCCAACACTATCAACATCTTGAGCAGGCGGCCAAGGGCAGAAGTCACTATGACCAGGTGAGATACAGAATAGTGGCTCCAAAGCCAGCGACGTGGAGCTTCCAGAGATCATCATCAACATAAATGAAAACATCAGGAACATGTCCCTCTGGGAAAGCAGTGAGAGCTTTTAACTGGACAGGGTAGGTGTGGAATCCAGGCCCTGCCTCCCTCCTGTGTGTTCTTAGGCAATGGGCTCACCCTGTTAGGCCTGTATCCCCAGCTTGAAATGAGCCAATATCACACCCTTCATCGGGTTGTTGTGAGAATTAGACAAAAGCTATTTTACTGCCAGAAACATAGTAAGTCCTCAGCAAACATTAGGTCCCTTCCTCCCCCCATCTTTGAGCACACCAGGTCATTTGCCATCTGAATGGAAAAATGCCACATCCCAAAGAAAGGGAATGTCACTTCTTCGGTGATGACAACTTAAAGCTCACAAAATAAAGGACAACCCCACCAGGCTGCTCACTGATGCAGAGAG
This sequence comes from Nycticebus coucang, assembly GCF_027406575.1. NCBI lineage: Eukaryota > Metazoa > Chordata > Mammalia > Primates > Lorisidae > Nycticebus > Nycticebus coucang. Next base: position 134,119,720 of record NC_069782.1, on the reverse strand, counting down.
AAAGCCTGGACTTCCCCACGTGCTGGTGCTTGCTTTGTGTGGACACACACTGACAGCCTCCATGATGGGAAGATCACAGGTCCATCTAGGTCCGTTATTCTCCCTTCTCTTTCCTCTCAGGGCTGCCCCACCAGTCCTGCCTACAGGCACACACACCTGCTTTTCTTCTGCGCTTCTGTCAGAGGCAGTGCTTCCCCTTGGGTCTCAGGAGCAGAAAGCTCTCAGACAAACAATGTTAGCTGCTGGCCCCTGTGGGTTTCCTCTGGATCAGCAAGTCCCCAGGTTAGAACCAGCATTAGCCAGAGGTGCTTCAGGTGAGGCCAAGGGCAGGGACATAACCAGACTGTAAGATGCTGTATATCTCCAGCAGCTGGGACAGTGTCTGGTTCCACATGGATCTGCCAGACACAACAGTGGAGTGAAGTCCTGTCACCCAACCCATGATCTAGCATTTACCACCATCTATCTCCTATCCAACCCTACAAATTACTACTTACATTGATGCATTATGCTAAGTATTGCAGGGATGTTAGGATGAGACTTAAAGTTCCTCATCCTTATAAGGCTTGTCCAGTGCAAGACAGAAGATGCACATTTACACAACTGGCCACGGTGGAAGCCAGAATTGGTAGGTTGGAGACAGGCCACCCACTGTCTCACATGATCCTTGCAGTTATCCTGCAACGTTGACATGTGACAGAAATGACAATGATTTTCTAATTAGGTTAAAGAGGACTATTCTGCATGAAAATTTTATAAGAGGCAGTATTTGAGCTGGCTCATTTTGGTAGGTGAAGAAGGAAAAGGACCATTCAGGCTAAGGAAGCAGCATAAGCTATAGCAAGAAGCTGGAAACCACCTGCCTCACTCCGGGATGGGGCGTCAGCAGAGGCCAGAGCTTCCTGGTTGTAGAGAAGGGGACAGAGACACAGACTTTAAATACCAGGTGTGTGACTTTTCTATTGCTGCTAGAACAGAGTAACACAGATTACAAAAACACACAAATGTATCATTTCACATTTCTGCAGGTCATAAGTGGAAAATGGTTTTACTGATCAAAATCAAGGTGTTGGCAGGGCTGTGTTCCCACATTCCTTCTGGAGGCCTTAAGGGACACTGTTGTTTTTCATATTCCAGCTTCTAGGGCTGTCCCCTAGACCTTGGCTCATGGTCCTACAAAGCCAGCAACATCAACTCTTCACATCACATTACTCCAGCATTGACTCTTCTGCCTCCCTCTTCCCTGTGTAAGAACCCTTGTGATGAAATTGGGCCCAGCCAGGTAATCCAGGGAACTCTCCTTATCTTAAAATCAGCAGATGACTACCATATTTCCATCTATTATCTGAATTTCCCATTGCATTTGACCTAAGTACTCATGGGTTCCAGAGATCAGGATGCAAATATCTTTGGGAAGCCACTATTCCACCTACCACTCCAAGCTGAAGAGTTTCAACTCAGCTTGGTAGGTAGCATAGAAATGTCTCATGTGCCTGAACAAATGGATGATGACCTGTTGGGACATGCGCTTTGGAAACAGAACGTTCAGGAGCGTGAAGAGTAGTGAAGGTGAAAACTAGAGATCCCATAGAGGACACTGCAATGGTTCAAACATAAGAAGCAAGAAGTATAAACCGAAGCAATGGCAGTGGAAAAAGAAGGAAGGGAAGAGGGGGAAAAAAAGGAAAACCTTGTAAAACACTCATTGCTAAAAACTGCAAATAGGGTATAATGAGAAAGCGAGGAGATGCCTCTGAGATTTCCAACAAGTTAGTTTAATCTACTGTCATCAGAAGCCTAGGATTGAATTCAGCTCCAACACTCAGAAGAAGCCCATTCAAGTCCCCCCCAACCCCTGATCCCCAGTTGGTGTTCCAGGTCAGCTGTGGGCATGGGTTTCCAGCTTATTTTCCTGGACTTGTGCCTCCTCCCTGTCTTAAAAACCTGGCCACCGCCAGGTTCTCCCTTGATGTATCTTGTTCTTCCACCTGCCTAATGGACATGCAGGCATGCTTGTGACTGCCTGGACTTCTGACAATCTCCTCCAGATGACTGTTTCCTGAACTCACTAGCCTAACTGGCCCCTCCTCTCACAAATTTGCTATCTGGAGTTCGCCTTGCCCAAATTCTTCCTGAGTTGGCTTTGGTCTAGGTTTTAACCCAGAACAGCAGAGTACTGGGCCATGGCAGCCCCTCTCAACACAAGAGAGATGAAGGGCCCCTGCGTTCACATGATGGGAAGTAGGCAGGAGGTATAGATTTTAATCTGCCTGAGCTCCTAGACAAGCACTTGGTCAAAATCCCCAGAGACACGCACCATATATCACAGTAGAAGAGCCATCCATTCAAGCAAGAGAGTGCTCGTAAATCCCTGACATTAGAAGTAGAAAAATTTAGAGTGTAATCAGGGCCTCGCCCGATTCTGAGAAGAATTGCTATCTTCCAGGCTTTTGCAGAGACCAGCATTTCTCCGGCAGCCTAGGCAATAGTCCCTCCAGAAAGTTATCTGGATTGCCTAAAATAACATGATCCTGGGCTTTGTCTCCACATAACTCCTTGCAAAGGAGAAAAACCTCCAGTGGCTGATGGTGGATGATTTAAGAGCCCTCTCTCATGTAGCCTAGGACATAATAACAAAGAGCACATAATTTATTTGTATTGATTCACCAATACACATTTGATCATGTCTCCTTGTCCTTCTTTATGCTAAGAATCCATGGCCAAATTCCTGAGAAATTTATCTTTGGCAAAATATCTCTGTAAAAGTAAGTTGCTCACATATCTTAGATACAGCAAGAGTCCAGGCCAGGGAAACCTGCCAGGAAAATGGAGAAAGGAACACAGTAGTCCTTCTTATGAGTTGACTTTGGTCTAAATAATCTTCCTCCATGTTATGAAACAGACCAGGTGTGCTTGGGATTCCCTCGGTTCTGAGACTTGACTGGCAGAGAAGCAGAAGCTGGGGGCAAATCAGACTCCCAGTCTAGAGGAATAAGCAGCATGGAGGAATTGGTCAGACTCTGGGACAAAGAGAAGGAATAAAAGTAAAAGGCAGAAGCAAATCTGGGACTTGTACTAGACTGAGATGACATGAAAATGCCCAGGTGTTCAGCACTGCTCTCTTTCAACTTTTGAAGTTCATTCAAGGAGATTCCATTCCAATAGCCTTGCACTGAACACCCACTTTATACCTGGCTCTGCTTCAAAAGCTGGAATATGTTAGATATGGCTTCTTCTCTCCAGAGACTGTTGATCTAATGGGTGACAGACAGGTAGGTAAGCACATATTTGATTTAATGTGATTTCTGTGCTAACAAGGACACTTACTGTGCTAACGCAAGGACATTGGTGGCTCTTCCAGTTGCATAGTACAGGGGCTCCTCCTGCCCCAGAATAGAAAACAAAGGGAAGAGGCAGGAGAAATGGCTTAGCATTTTAATGAGTCTGATCAACTTGGGTGGGCAGAGGGGAATTTAAGCCTGAGGTTGAATGTGTAGGAGGATCTCTAGACTGAAGCACCATGTGCTTTGAAACTACTGGATGCTGTAGTGCTCCACGGAGAGGTGGCAGCAACACTAAATCTTTGGCCTGTGTAGGTGCTATGTGCAGTAATAAGACTGATCTAAAAGGCCAAAAAGGAATGGAAACCCTTCTCTGTGTGTTCAAGAATATGCATGTCTCCTTTTCCTGCCCCTCTCTGCCTGCAGCATCCAAATATCTACTCTTCAAGCTCCAGCTTGAGCCCCAACCCCAGTCCACACTCCATTACACTCCCGTTACACTGTGTGGATCGTGACACACAGTCTGTTGATTGATGGGGTCTACGTTTCTCCCTTCAAAACTGGGCAAACCTTTGTGACTGCCTCGACCAATACAATGTAGAGAGAATCTCAAGCTGCTGAAGGTACACAATATGTAACCTAAGGATGCAGCCAAACTGCACAAGCCAGAGGAGAAATACTAAGAAATCTAAGTCCTTGATGATATCATTTGAGCTGCTGGATCCAGCCAGACCTAAAGCCATAAACCTCGAGTCTTTTTTCTGTTAAATCAGTCAATAAATCTTCCTTTTGTTTCAGCCCATTTGTGTTCCTAATGGAGCATCCTTCCATCCTTTAAGCCTCAGATAAAAATTATGTCCTCCACAAGGTCTACTCCAAGAAGATTCTGTTGCTCTTCCTTTATATGACCACTGATACATCCTAATTGCAGCAACTTATCACATTATAATATTAATATTTCATCTTCTCACTACACTGTGAGATATTTGAGAGTGAGTTTTAAGTCTCTTAATTTTTGTTATCAATCAATAAGCAAACATAACCTTACCTGATATATAATAGATGCCTATAAACATCTGTTAATAAATAAATATTTATAGGATGACTGGTAGCCAATCAACAGATTCCAGTTGATGACAAGAATGGCAAGTGAACTAGAAGTCAACATATGCCTTATCTCATTTAACCCTCATAACAATGGAATGAAATGTGACTAGTATTCTTATTTATTTCAAGGATGAAATGGAGGAGTGGTTCTCAACCTTCCTGATGCCGTCATTGTCAAAAAGGAGTTGTGACCCAGAGGTTCAGAACCACGGAAATGGAGTCTTAGATTAAGTAACTAGGCAAAATTCGACAATGCATTAACGGAAGCACTTAATATATTCCTACTTGGCCTGACTGTTCCCTCCCAATCCTTCAAATTCCACCTCCTTATGATTGCAGGGTGTCAATTTAGTCAGCAATGTTAGCATTCCTAAAGTTACCATGGCAGCCTGGTGCATACAAAAACCACCACTGGAATCTCATCAAGGCTAAGTTCAAAATAAACTCAACAAAATCCTCCAGATGGGATTGCAGCCTAAACCTTAAGCCAACTTTTTATTCTAATCCCAGTAGTTAGGGGAGACATAAGAAGCTGCAGGTATGATTTTACAGCTGCATGAGCTCTTTATGAGTGAGGGCCACAGCACTTCCTCCTGTATTATCCTCCTGCCTCTCCACTCCTCTAAAGGCCCAAGTCCCACCTCCAGCCCAGGTGTTGAGTTACCCTCCACCCTTCAGTTTGCCTCCACCAGGCCATATACCTTATCAGGTGTGTGGGCATCTGAGAGGAAGAGCTGTGGGGGAGCTTATCAATACAGGTGAGTGAGTGTGAAGGTGTGTGGGTGGGAGGAGAGACAGAGAGAACGGGGCATGCAGATGCACAGGCATCCACAGTTAGACCGACTGATACATGGACATAAACAGATGTAACAGGCACCAGGCAAGAATCTGCAGAGGGTGGCTCCTGGATCACTTGAACCTGACTCGTCTGAGGAACTTATAAAGAAAACACAGGTGCTGGTCCTCATCCTTCAGGCATGGAGAACATGCTGGGAGCAGGGTCTGGAACTCTGCATTTTACAGATTACGCAGGGGATTCTTATACAGACGGAAGCACATCCCCTCAGAATTCTCAAGTGATACTGTTTGAGATTTTTGCGAATCCACAAAATCTCAAATACTGGGGAAAAGTCTGTTGCTCTTTGGATTTCTTCCCAGTCACATTCCCATTCAGAGTCACCACACAGTCATTAACCTTCTCAAATTTTACTCGTCTTATCTCCAACTCAGATGGATATTTCTACATAGATACAAAGTTTGGGTTTGGTTTGGTTTAATTTTGTTTTGCTTAAATCATATCACAAAATGTACCATGTAAACAGCAAGTAGTAGAAAATCACAGAGCCAGGTGTGATGTCCACTTAGTTAGACCCACTGAGAAGCTTGCTCCTTCCTACACTCCAGCTGAGAAGCAGGGATGGTTCAAGTTCACACTTCAGCAAAATTCCAAATTGGAGCCCACAATTATAATTCAGGTAAGATGAAAATAATCAGAACAACCCACATTAAACTGGACATCAGGGGTGAGGATCTTTCTGGAGACAAGTGGCAAGGATTCCCTGCAGCTCAGAGTACAGAGAAGCAAAGGATCCTGATGGGGCCAGCACAAGTTTGCAGCTGTGACCTGGGAAGGGACAGGAGCAAGGCTGGGGAGCTGCAGGTCCCCCTCTACCACTCTTGTGCTGCTGCTGTGGGAAGGCTCCATCAATCTGTGCCCCTCCAGCCTGCCTGGCACCCCTCCTCCATATTCATGTGCTAGAAGATGAGCTTCACACCAAAGGGAAAAAATCATGTTCTCTCTCTCTTCCCCAACCTCCAATTCCTGGGAAGGGATTCCAATCGGCTTAACTTAGGTCAGACAGCCCCTTCTGAAAACATAAACTTTCGTCAAGTGGGTAGGCCATATTTACAAATAACTGCCCTAGTTCAGCATGACAATTGTTAAAGATGTGGGGGAGATTGTCTGTGGGCAGATGACACAGGCAGTGTCCTGACTAACTCAGTGTGCATGTGTGTGTATGCATACGTGCCTCCATAGATGGGGCAACCCACGTGCCCACACATGTTTAATAACTTAAGGCTTTCAGTGAGAAGTGGTAAATCAAGGAAATGACTAGTAAATGTCAAAGAAAGATGGAAGAAACAAAGAAGGAGGCAAAGAAAGGTAATATGTAGTTGGAAGCTCAGGGAAAGCTCCTAGGAAGTGGTGAAAGACAAGGTCAGGGCAGCACTCTTGGAGGGAAGAATGTGGACTTTGGGTTCGGACAGACCTGGATTCACACCTTAGCTCTGTGCTTCTAACTGTGTGACTATGGGCAAGATACTTGTTCTGAGTCTGCTGACTCTGCTTCATCGTCTGCCCCACCCCTTACCCACTCACCTTCCACTAAAAAAAAAAAAAGAAAAGAAAAGGAAAAGAGAAGTGGGGTGAGGGAAAGACACCAACCAAATACCCAGTGTGGCATGACATGACCAAGGGAGGCCTACAAGACACATCAATGATACATTCTTGATCTTATGGTGCAGGACAGACTCAACTCCTTTCTCCTATATGTAGTTCAGCTCCACCAGATGGCACCCCCCTGCCTGGGACAGGCCCATCCCCCGTCAGGCTGAGAAGGACAGGGCTCCTAGGCCCCTAACCAGGGCGGTGAGCTCCTGGGCTCTCCCAGTCTGTGGAGCAGGAGGTAAGCTTGTTGGCACTGCCTGCTGGACCCCAGCACCCACATCAGTGGCTAGCACAAAAAGGTTCTCAGTCAATATTCGTTAGCCAAATGAACGCAAGAGCAGAGGAACAAGTGGTTAATGAGCTCTCGGTATAGAGTGTCCTAGAAACTAAATATACAGTAGTTAAAACCCAAGTCATGACACCCTCTATCTCTCAGTTCAAATCCCAGAACCACCTACTGTGTGTCCTGAGGCAAGTTACTGGACTCTCCTGTTCCTCCCTTCTTCCTCTATAAATAGGTGTATGCACCTCATAGTGCTGCAACAGGGAACAAAGAGGAAAATCACAAATCCAAACAGTGTCTGAAATAAAAAAAGTTGGGGAATTTTACCTGGCATCAGAATTAGCTCCAGAGGGTGGGGCAAGTGGAAGGAGATGGAAAGTGTGGAGAGACCATATTAAGTGGCCCTGATTTATGTCCCAAATTACCACTCTCCCCGTGACCCAGCAGATGAAGTTCAGACTCAGAAAGGCTGAGGAACCTCTCCAGGTCACATGCAGCACAGCCAGGACTGCAAAGCCTTCACTGCATCACCACAAAGTGTTTAAAACTCTCTTATGGGTGTGGAGGGTGAACTGAACAGAAGCTGCCCCACTAAACCCACAGATTTCCAGCAGTCAGGTATACCTGTGATAGGTGTCCTTTGCGCAATATGAAAATACACTGTGGGGTAAAGGACAAACAGAAAACAAAAGATAGCAAAGTGATGACACACAGTCTGGTTCTCCTCCTACTGAACAGAAGAACCGCTGTTAGTCCCAGACCCGACGCCCAGCACACAGGCACCAGAGCAAGATGACGATGATACCAGGAAGGAGAGGACAGGTCGTTTACACGTGAAGAAAAGCAGAGTGGGGACCGATGCTGGAAAGATGCCTGCATCCTGCTTTCATTAGATTAAAGAAAAGCAAATTAACTCATTTCTGAAATGTCAGAATACCATTTGAATTGGTGAAAATTAATTTTGAGGTTATGAAATGTTAAAGATATTATGAAGAAGCAGGCATCCTCAGTCCTCTTGGGGATACTGTATGCTGGCTCAGGCCTGCTGGGGAGAATTCTGGCAGGGTGACAAAACTATTTCTGCCCATTAACCTGCTAATTCCACTTTGGGTAATACACTCTCATATTCTATGGAAATCATTCAAAAGGAAAAAAGCTATTTGCATGGAAATGTTTATAACAGTGCTATCCCTCATAGGGAAAAGAAGCAATTAAACATCCTGAACGCCCAATAGCAGGGACATAGTCAAGCAATTAATAGCATATTCTGTGATGGATTCCACATTGTTACTACAAATTGAAAACTGAAACTACATGGTCTATGTTAATACAGGGGAAAATATATAAATATATGTAAGTTATACATTATATGAAAAGTATGTTCATTCTTACTACAGCTATATGTAATAATAAATATATATATATATACATCCTCTGATAAACTGGCATTTGGTATTAATGAGATTATATGCTATAAAGTTAAATGCGTAATTAAAAATTGTTTCACAGAAGTTATGTATTGATTGACTTTGCTTGAGGCTTACTAGAAAAAAATAGGTATCTATTTAGTATGTAATTGTGGAAATGTAAATACACAAGTAACGATTAAGATAAAATGATATTTTTAAATAATTAGGAGCATGATGAATCTAGTTTATATTCAATATCAAATCTTTATATTTAAATGTGTCCACGAATATTATGTTCCAAGATTCCCAGTGGCTAACTTTCAAGTTGTTCTTCACAGCAGTAGATAGCCACTGTTAAACACAGGTGTTTCGCTGATAGTGCAACAGTACGGGCACAGGGATCCTTATTCCGTTAGAACTGTCTGCCTCCTCCTCTTTCAGACTGCAAGTTTCTTGACAAGGATTGTATCTTCCTTCTCTTCCAAATACTACTCATTACCAACTATATTTACAAGATACAATAATGCCAGGAGACTTCAAAACAGGAGCTGAAGTACAGGTAATTAACTTGCTGTGAGTTATTTTGGCATAGGTCTTAAAGCAAATAAAATGTTCTCCATAACCATTAACTATTTAATAATAAATAGTATCTACTGTGTGCTAATGATGGGAAGGCAAATGAGACCCAGTCCTGGCCACCCCCAGAGTGATTCACATTCAGTAAGTTGGACACACAAACATGTGACAGCTGTATGTGAGAGCATCTCTGATAGGAAAAAGCATGAGGTGCTGTCAATGAACAGAGGCAGGCTTCTAGGAGGACATGACACCCAAGCTTAGTCCTAGAGGATGAATCGGGGTCTGCCATACAGAAAGGTTTGTGGAAGGAGAGGAAGGAAGCAAAATTCCAGATGAAGGGGACACTGTTTAGAAAGGTACAGAGATGCTGCTCAGGAATGGTAAGGAGAGTTGAGATGTAGGGTTTGAGTTCCAGGTGGCTGAGACTGGGCAGTGCAAAAGCCGGGCTTTTGAAGAGAGCCTAGTGTAATCCTTGTGAGTAGTATGTGTGTGATCTCAGAATGGGGAAGGACAGCAGGAAAATGGAAGGGAAGAAATATAGAAAAGGCCAGCAACACAATTCACTGCAGAGAGGAGAGGCAGAAGGCAGGGCTCTGAACACCATCCCCAACATAAAAGAAAAGCTGATTTTGTTCCTTCCACATGCCTTCAGACTCAAAATTCTGCTCTTCCCACTGAGGTGAGCAGCTCCTTGGAAGTGATTCAAATGAGAGATATTCTAGGGGAGTCTGTGCATGATTAACAGAGAGGAGGGGGCACCACAGATTCCCACTTGGTATTTTGCAAAGTGACTCTGCAATAGGATGAAAAAAATTATGAGTCTTCCTAAACTACTCATAAAAACAAAAATAAAGAAAAAAGGAAAGAAAGGAAAAATATAAGACCCTCCCAAATAGACTTTATCAGTGAAAAAATATTTTTTTTCCTGCCCAAAGAATCAGCTTTTTTTTTTTTTTTTTTAATTTTTTTATTAAATCATAAGTGTATACAATGATATGATTATGGGGCATCATACACTCACTTCATAAATCATTTGACACATTTTTATCCCAGTGGTTAACATAGCCTTTCCGGCGTTATCTCAGTTACTGTGCCAAAACATTTACATTCTACATTTACCAAGTTTCGCAAATACCCCTGTAATATGCACCACAGGTGTGATCCCACCGATTCCCCTCCCTCTACCCACCCCCCCCTTTCCCAATTCCCCCTATTGTTAAGTTGTAGCTGGGTTATAGCTTTCATGTGAAAGTCCCAAATTAGTTTCATAATAGGGCTGTGTACATTGAGTATTTTTTCTTCCATTCTTGGGATACTTTACTAAGAAGAATATGTTCCAGCTCCATCCATGTAAACATGAAAGAGGTAAAGTCTCCATCTTTCTTTAAGGCTGCATAGTATTCCATGGTATACATATACCACAATTTATTAATCCATTCGTGGATCGATGGGCACTTCGGCTTTTTCCATGACTTAGCAATTATGAATTGGGCTGCAATAAACATTCTGGTACAAATATCTTTGTTATGTTGTGATTTTTGGTCTTCTGGGTATATGCCCAGCAGAGGAATTACAGGATTGAATGGCAGATCTATTTTTAGATCTCTGAGTGTTCTCCATATATCCCTCCAAAAGGAATGTATTAATTTGCATTCCCACCAGCAGTGCAAAAGTGTTCCCTTTTCTCCGCATCCACGCCAACATCTCTGGTCTTGAGATTTTGTGATATAGGCTAGTCTCATTGGAGTTAGATGATATCTCAAAGTAGTTTTGATTTGCATTTCTCTGATGATTAAAGATGATGAGCATTTTTTCATATGTCTGAAGGCCGTGCGCCTGTCTTCTTCAGAGAAGTTTCTCTTCAAATCCCTTGCCCAGCCTGCGATGGGATCCCTTGTTTTTTTCTTGCTGATGCGTTTGAGTTCTCTGTGGATTCTGGTTATTAAACCTTTGTCAGAGTTATACCCTGCAAATATCTTCTCCCATTCTGAGGGCTGTCTGCTTGCTCTGCTTACTGTGTTCTTAGCTGTGCAGAATCAGCTTTTAGAATTTCCAAAACAATCATGGTGCTGATGAAAGAAAAATATCCCTCCCCCCTTTTTTTTTTCTCAACAAATCCATGAAAACATTGTTGTCCTGGTTACTATTTTGGTTTTATGGCAGAGATAAATTATTTCCTTTGAAAGAGAGTCTTGACTCTTGACCCAGAGCATCTTCAGTGGAATCTTCTCATTTGGGGCCTCAGCTTCACCAAACCCAGAAAAAAAGTCCAAGGGAAGAAGAAGGGCCAAGGGATTCAACTGCAAAGAGAGGAACACCCCCTTGTTCCCCAAATGTGTGATGTACACTGGAAAGGGTCGTTAGACCACAGACATGAAATGACTCAGGATCAACATTCCACAAATAGTCCTGATACTCCTTCTATGCTCTGGTCACTGAACCAGGTATGCAAGTTAGTATACATTAGTACATAAAATAGGCTGTTGCTCAAGTTATGGAACATAAAATAGAGCAGTGGGACTCGCAAACCAAATAAATAAACATGTAATTCCTAACTGTGATGAAGTTCCCAGGGTTAGAGAATCACAAAGGGGGGATATCTTCCCAAAAGGGAGGTCAGAAACACGCTCACTAAATGTCAAGTCCCTCCCGCATCATGAGAAGGAGCCAGTCATTTGAAAAAGAACAGAAGGAAAGTCACCACATTCACAGGGAACAGCAGTGGTGAGGCCCCATGGTTGAAAAGACATGGGTTCCCCATTAAAAAAACCAACAAACAAACAAACAAAGGCAGGGATCCCAGAGAGTGCTAGACAAATGTTGAGATAAAGTCAGGAAGATGGTTAAGCAGGCAGGCCCTTGTGGGCCATGGAGAACTATCCCAGGATAACTGTAGAGCTAAAGACCAAGGAACCCATTTTGTGAAGTCAGATCTAGGGGCAAACCATGGTTCTATGGAAAAGAAAGGCAGGTCTACCTTTAGCTGGTGCTAAAAATAATACTTAAAATCAAAACACCCACAATTCATACATAGTACTTCCCATCAATAAGGAAACGGGGGTGAAACTGGCCCATATTCCCTCCAAATACTACTCTGGACATGCTTTAGGAACTGCTGCATGCTCACCTTTCCAGGTTGGATTTCCAGAAGCTCTGCAGCACTGTCCTGACCTCTCCTCACACAGCACCAGCTCACAACCCACTCATGGAGTCCACGCTTCTCCTGGTTCCCACAGGAAAGGCCTCTGTTGGAGGCTGGGATCATCAGGTCAATGTCCTTCTCATCCCTATGCAGCAGGACCAGTGCCTGGCTCACTGGACTATTTCAACATTGTGTGTTGTTGTTATTTAAAAATGCAAACCTCTTTACTTTTGGAATTATAAACTGGGAGTAGAGGTAGGAGATGTAAAGTAAATAATACTTGAGGGGAAGAAGTTTTGTTTATTTGCTTTGTCTTACCTGAAATAACACAATAAAATCTACGTTAGAGTTTGTCTACTATTTTGACTGAATTCATCGAATTGTTTCTGTAACAAACAAAATCTTGAAATAACTAAGGATGGGTCTACCCAGTGGGGAAGTGATCACTGGGCTAAGATGCAGCACCACTTCTTTCTGCCAACATTCTGGATAGGGTGCATGGGAACAAGGACAGTTTTCCAAGAGAGATGGATATTCACCACCCACTTAAGCCTTTCAGAATAATGCACACCTCTTCGTGGGCCATTCCTTTGCTCTGAAAATATCAATTGCTTCCCTGCCAATTAACTAAGGTCCACAGCCCTTAGTTTAGAATGAAGAGTTTTCTGATTTCTGGCCTCTACCATCATCTTTCCTACACTGCTTCCTGAAATGAACCTTTAGGTCTAAGATCTCACTCCCTGTTTATAAGCCACTTCCCACAAGATGCTGCTCTTGGATCACCCCAGCTGTACTTCCTCCCCATCCTGCATCCTTCTCCTTAATCCCCGTCCTTGCCTGGGCCACTGATTAGAAGAGAGAGCACAGATGTAGGCAGAACTTGTGGTTCTGCCACTTTTGAACTGTGTGACCTCAGGCAAGTCACTTAACCTCTATTAGTGTCCTTTTCCTCCTATGTACAATTAGTACACGGCCCCTTCCCTGCCAGGCAATTGTGAGGAATAAATGAAGCAAAGCACTCTTTTCCTTCCAGTCTCTGTCAAACCCCTCTCCTCTCGGAAGCCAGCCTTAGCTCCCTCAGGCAGGCCCATTCTCTTACACATGCATTACCCTCATCACCACATTGGTGGTGACTGTCTGCAGAGACTCCCATAATGCTGGGGCCTCTTGGAGAGCAGGAGCTCTTGTTTTTCATTTTGGTATTCCCAGTAAATGAGCAAATGAATAAGTGTGCAAATACCTGGTCCAGCCTGGCACACATACAAAATGTGCCAAAAAACAGTTTTCCCTCCTGTATGGTATTTTAGCATAAGGTTGCTTAATTTCCATGCCTTTATGTGAGGTTGAACATTTTTATTGTAGTTGAGTTCCACCTTTAATGCCTTGTGGTCTGAGAAGGTACAGGGTAAAATTTCAATTCTTTTGATTCTGTTGAGGTTTGTTTTGTGTACTAGGATATGATCAATTTTGAAGAATGTTTCATGGGCCAATGAGAAGAACATATATTCTTTAGCTTTGGGATAGAGTGTTCTATATATGTCTATCAAGCACAGTTGTTCTAGGGTCACATTTAAATCCCTTGTATCTTTGTTTAGTTTTTGTTTAGAGGATCTGACCGGCTCTGTAAGCAGAGTGTTAAAGTCTCCTACTATTATGGTGTTATGGGATATCATATTGCTCAAACTAATTAAGGTCTGTTTCAGGATTCTGGGAGCATTTAAGTTGAGTCCATAAATATTTAGAATTAAAATGTCTTCTTGTTATATTTTTCCCTTTACCAATATGAAGTGTCCATCGTTTTTTTTTTAGTTGCTTTAAATCCACTTGTATCTGAAAATAACCCCTTTTTTCTTCCAAATTGTTTGCCTGAAAAATTGTCTTCTATCCTTGAATTCTGAGTTTTAATTTGTCCTTTGAGGCAAGATGTGTTTCCTGCAGGCAGAAAAATGGATGGCTTGCGTTTTTTGTTGTTGTTGTTGTTTTTCATCCAATCAGCCAGGCTATGCCTCTTCAGTGAGGAATTTAAGCCATTAACATTTATTGAGAGAATTGTTAAGCGTGATGGTATTCTAGTCATCTTATTTCTTATTTTGTGAAAGTCCATTGCTTAGTTTTATCTTTTGCATCATTATAGAAGGTAGGTTTTGTCCTTTAGTTTCTGAGGGCTTACTTTGCTGGTGGTCCATTGTGATGGTCAGTGTGTAGAACAGGTCGAAGTATTTCATGTAGAATAGAACTGGTCTTATTGTGGCAAACTTTCTCAATGTTTGCATATCAATAAAAGATTTGATTTCTCTGTCAATTTTAAAGCTTAACAGGATATAGAATTCTGGGCTGGTAATTGTTTTCTTTAAGTAGATTAAAGATAGATGACCATTGTCTTCTGGCTTGAAAAATTTCATTTGAGAAGTCTGCAGTCACCCTGATAGGTTTGCCCAAGTAGGTCAATTGGCACTTACACCTTGTGGCCTGCAGAATCTTTTCTTTTGTCTTGACTTTGGACAGGTTCATCACAATGTGTCTTGGAGAAGTCTGATTTAAGTTGAGATGACCTGGGGTCCTATCCCCCTGAGAGAAGCATTTCAGAATCTTTGGTGATATTTGGGAAATTTTCATTTATAATTCTCTAGTATGGCTCCCATTCCTCTGGGACATCCTTCTTCCCCTTCTGGGATACCTATAACTCATATGTTTGAACACTTCATAAAGTTCCATAATTCTGTCAGTAAGCATTCTGCTTTCTCTCTCTTTTTCTCTGACTCTTTAAGTATCTGAGCTAGCTCAAGAGCTTTGTCCTCTACCTCTAAGATTCTTTCTTCTGGATGGTCTAGAATCTTTTACTGATACTTTCTACTGCATCTTTAAGTTCTCTAATTGACTGCTTCAATTCCTTTAACTTTGCTATATCCTTTCTATATTCTTCATATCGTTCATCTCTTATTTGATTCTGTTGTTATATTTCCTTTTGGTTATTTTCCACTTTCTCAGCAATTTCCTTATTGTTTTTATCATCTATATTTTAAATTCCCCTTTATAATTTCTAATGTTTCTTTGTAGGTAGAATCCTCTGCAGCAGCTACTCCATGGTCCCTTGTGGAAGTTGCTCTGGTCTGGTTTTCCATGTTGCCAGGATTTTTCTGCTGTGTCTTCCTCATGAGTGTTTTATTTTGTTTGTTTCCTTGCCCTAATTTTCCTTTCACTTCCTCTTGCTCTTTAAGTTACTGTGCCTCTGACCTAAGGTGTTGATGTGTCCTTTTAGTACAAGACTAGGATGAGAAAATTGAAGAGCAAGAAGGAAAAAAAATTAAAAACAAAAAGAGAAAGGAAAGGAGGTAAGTAAAAGGGAAGATTGACAAAAGGAAGAGAGGCACAGAAAGAGGGAGATATGAGTAATAGACGTGTACAGTGGGGTACTTTGACCCACACCTTAAAAACCCCCAACTTCTGAGGGTGCTGGGTTGGGTGGTTCCCTTGAGGTCTGCAGCTCTTTGCCAGCCTGGGTAGACACAGTACCCCACTGCCACCAAATAAAGGAGAAAAGCAAAAATACTATAAATCAAACCAAAACAAACAAACAAAAAATTCATAGGATAAAATTGGGAGAAAAAAAAAACAAATAACAGGGGCAGAAAAACCAGCAAAAGTGAAGTTCTTATTATTAGAGAAGGCAACAATGAAAAATTATATTTACACTAGAAAAATAAAGAACAAAAGAAAAAGAAAAATCTAGGGGGGGAAGTTGCAATAAAAAAAAGAAAGGAAAAAAACTAAAACAAACCAATATATGTATCTTGTTGAATATTGCCTGGACAACAGGTGATCTTCTGGGATATGAGATGCTAATCACAATGCTGTTACTACTGAATAAGATGGAGACTGGAGGCCTCTACTGATTACTCTGCCCTCTGACCCTGCAGGGTTGAGATATGATTCTCTCCTCAGCCGTATAAAAGACACTTTAAACTGTTACTTGTGGCTAAGCAGAGACTTTCCCAGGAAAGCATGTGTGGCTGGGATCTTTCCTGAAGTGGCTACCCGCTTATCAGGCATGACAAATTGGCTTCACTCTACATCCCCGAAGGCGGAGGCTGCAAGACAACTCTCCTACTGCCAAACATTGAAATCCCCACTCTTGCCCAGTGTCTCAATTCTGGCCTCTCGGCCCCAAAGTCACTTGCTCATTCACTCAAGGCCCAGCACTGGCCTTTCTCTGAGACCCTGAGGGCAGAGCCTGCACGACAGCTCTCCCACAATGGTTGTGGTTGGCCTGCAGCCAAACAATGAAAGCTCTTTTCTGGTCTAGCAGCTCAGTCCCAGACTCTGGAGACCACTCAAACTCACTTGCTCACTCGCCCAAGTTCTCCCAAAGTAGCTCAACCAAGTGCCCAAGACTTAAAAAAGAAAACAACCTGCTGGGAAGGCCATCCCTGTCTGCAATCTCACTGTTGCTGTAGCTACAGCCAAGACAGCCACCATAGCCTCAGACGGAATGCAACCACTTGCCAAAACTCCACTGCTTTTGTCCTCCTAGGGTCAAGAAGTCTCCCAATGCCTTCCTGCATCCCCAAAGGGGTTTCTGTGGGCAAAGCCCACCAGTCAGAGATACCTAGAGTCTTCTCTCCCCAATCTCACCATGCCTGATTGCAAAGAAGTTGTTACTTGGCCGCCATCTTGCCTCTCAGCTCATCTGTACGGTATTTTGATTTGTTTTGTGTTATAATTACTGTGTGCATGTCTTATGTCTTTCCCTGCATTTTAAGTTCCTTAGAGCTATGGTTTTTCTTAATCTTTTTTAGAATTTTAGTTTTTTAATTTGTATACATTCTAACTCACTCTTTTTGATATACAGGTCTATGAATTTTGACAAATGAATAATATTGTGTAACTATCTGTCTTAGACTTTTATTTTACCCTAGCTACATTATTTCTAAAATATTGACTGAATAAATGAATAAACCACTGAATGAAGGAAACAACAAATAAGCAAATATTTTCTAGGAAATTTTCCATAGTAGCCACTCAGATAGTTCTCAAGTAAAAAAATAATAATAATACAGAAGTAATTATAAATACTATGCCATCTTCTTGCAAAGCAGTTTCTCAATATAAATCAGAAATCTTTTAAAAATGCTTATACCTTCTGTCCCAGTATTTCCACTTCTAATATCATGTCTAGCGGAAATATTCAAATGGCCACAATGACTTAGGTCCCAGGAAAGTTATAAGAGCATCATTTATAATAGAAAACTATCAGAAACAACATAAATGCCTAACCATAGAAGAAGGGTGAATTAAACTGTGACATTTCAGTATGATGAGATTAAAATTAGATTTTCACATTCTTACTTGATAATATTGAATATAGTGTATACTTACATAATAAGTATAAAATATACTCTACAAAACAATGCATATAATATTAAAAGTGAAAAAATATATATATGTATATAGTGTATGAAAATGCTAAATAGAAAAAATTTATATAAAATATTAACCTAATTTTACAAAACAAATGTGCATATATTTAACATAATCATGGGTAGGTTATAGGTCATTTCTATTTCCTTCATTACATGTTTTGGGCTTTTCTAATTTTTTACAAATGATACTCCAATTTTTTTATAATCAGAAAAAAATGTTATAAAAATGAAATTGAAAGTCCTTTATTTTGGCTTTAAAAGTCTTATAACCTTTATTTCATCTCTAGATGATTCAGTGGTGGCTAAATTTTAACATTCAAGATGTGGCATATGGCCCTGCTTAAATGAGAACGTGCTTTCTGTCGGAAGTATGTTCTGAAATAATCCATCCCACCGGTGGGTGACACATTTCATGCAAACCTCCAGAAAGCCAATCTTGTCCCAGCGGGCTGAGGCTTCAATGCGTTTACATCAGGAAAACATCAAATAAAGGACACTGAGTAGAGTTGGGAGCTTGAAGAGAAATTTCACCTTCACCGCTAATAGTCTACATGACTTTCCTTAACCTCAAATGCTGGGACTACGTTTTATTCATTTCTATATCTCCAGCAACCAGCAGAGCAGCTAACTCCCACAACAGACAACCAAATAAGGATCATTAAATAAGAGTGGATAAGCCTTGACTAACAGTTGGAAGGTGGTGCAAGATATGCTCTCAAATACAACAGTCCCACCTGCTTGGAGAACAGGTATGGCCAATGGCAGCAGCAGCAACCCTGACATCAAGCCTCCCTGAAGCTACATTTCCAGTTGTGACTTGCAGCTCCCCCCATCAATATTCAGGGTGGATTACTCAAGTCTTTCAATCTAGATTAGCTTTTGACTTGTTCTACATAATAGAATATGAGAGAAACGATGGTGGGTTCCTGTTCTGAGCCAAGGCCTCTAGAGACCCTGCATGTTTCCAGCTGTTCTTTGAGAACCCTGAATAGCTACAGGGAGGCAACCTGGGCCAGACTGCCAGAGGATGAGACCTTGGCCTTGCTACCCCACATGACAGTCAACCAGTCTCCAGGAGCAGGACCATCTGACTGGCATGGGCATAACTGCAAACCAACTGACTACCTAAGCCTAGCCCCAATTGCCAACTCACAGAATCCTAAGCCAATTAATTAAGAAACAAGTCTTGTGATATAAATGGCAAAAATAGGTTTTATTTCACCTTTTAAATCTCTATTTGTGTATCTTAAAAGCATCCAAAACTCAGCACATTTAAAACTGAGCCCATGTTCTCCTTCTCAAAACCTTTACTGTTCTGTCAGTGTTCTGACTATCCTTTCTACTGTATAGGACAAAAATTTAGAAATCATCCTCAAATTCATCCTTGCCCTGCCCTTCATTCCTTCGATATCCAATACATCATTCATTTCTGTTGAGTTTTCCATCTAAATATTTCTCTTTTCTCCATTTATCTTTCTCTGTCACTGACGCTTCTTCAAATTATCATCAATACATTTCTGCTGTGTGAGCGCGGATGAGTTAATTTTATTTCTCTGTTCTCTGAGTCTATTTTCTTAACTGTAAAAGGGGGATACTCTGATCCATAGGGTTGTACCCATGAGTTAAATGGGATAGTGCATCTAAAGTGCTCAGTAGAAGATCTGGTGTAGAGTATGTACTCAATAAATGTTATTTAATTCTCCTAACAAGATGGCACATAGAGCCCAAGTATGACAGGCCTCACTGTGCTCATCTACTGACAGCTCTTCTCACTGAAGAGGAAGCAACAGTAAAATGCCTTCACTCAACGCGTCACTCTCCTTCTTGACTCCAGGCCTTGACACGTGCTTTTCCTCCCACCTAAATTTTATATATAAAACATTAATCTAATTTTACAAAACAAATGTGCATATATGTTAACATAATCAACATCTCCATTATAGAAGATCCATCAAAACCCAGATCATATTTGACCTCCATACCTTCTCTGTCTCCACAGAGAGTAAACCATCCCCCCTTTCAGGCTATCTCTGCTCTTGGCTTACTTCTACTGTATTGAACATTGTCTTAACTTACTTATTTCTATTTTACTGTTGACAAGATAAAAGGCCATGTCTTAATATCCCCAGCCCCCAGAATAGTGCCCAGGACATAGGGTGTACTAAATGAATGTTTGGTGAGTGGATAAAGAAGGAGGGAGCAGGGCGGGGCCTTGGTGTGTACCACACCTTCTGGGGGCAAGACATGATTGCAAGAGGGACTTTACCTAACAAATGCAATCTGTGTAACCTGGCTTATTGTACCCTCAATGAATCCCCAACAATAAAAAAAAAAAAGAGAGAGAGAAAATAAATAAATAAATAAATGAAGATCCACTCTTATGTCTTCTACCAACAACTCACAAAAACAGAATGTATCCTCAATCAATAGAACCAACATCTTCTGCTTCAGAAGTTGAGTTCTTTTGATGCCAAATCAACTGGCACCCATTTGGAAAATATTTGCTCTCACTCCTCCACTCAGATTCCAAATTCTAGTCCAAAGCCAAGTGCCTATCTCCCCGCCAGGACAGCCCACAGCTTTACCGCAAATGTTTCCCTCAGTTCTCCTCTGTGCATAACCTTATATTGTTTACTACCGTGAACTCCATATATATATATATTTATTTATATATGCTGTAAAAGGGAAGACAACTGAACTATGCCCTATCCTGAGAATCTGTTTCACACTATGGCAAAGGCAAGCCTCCCAGCACTCACTCAGACCCAGATTTTAAGGTAAATTATGAAGTCTTTTTTTCCCTTCTGCTATGAGGACGATTCTGTCGTGCATCACATTCTATGGAATAATAGCTATAAATCCATCTGTTACACGCTGGGAGAACAGCAAGTGTTGGAAGCCACAGAATGATTTTAACTTCTGAGCTGTCATACTCAGAAAGTTGAGCTATGAAAATCAACCTCATGTTTCAAAAAAATAAATAAATAAAAAGAAAAGAGACGGAGAAAGCAATTGGAGAATAGATACTGCTTCCCTACAAACAACTGATGCTCCAAACAGTATTCTTAAACTTCTAGAAGGCCATTCATCTCTTTTCTTCTCCTTGTGACCTGCAGTTAACTCCCTTCCATTTTTTGCTATTTTCCTTTTTTTATCCCTTGCCCTGATGGCATCAATTCAGGTCTCTAAATTTAGAGGGTCTAAGAGCTCATAAAGAAAATGATTAAATGATGGATACTCTCCCCCACAGAAATACACAATATATTCCCATATATTCCACTTCATATCCAAATGCTCACGGATTCCCCAAAGTCTCTCCATGGACCAAGAAACCCCCAAAATGAATTTGTTTTATATTATCCCTCAGCTAAGACTAAAAGATGAAGAGTGATAGTTAGTTCCCAAAAATGAAACAAAGCAACACACATACACAGGAGTGCATGGAACCTAGTGAAAACAGCACGTGAGGAAGATAACTTCTAAAGAGCAACAGTCCAAAAGGGTCTGAAACATTGCCAGGAATGCACATCCTAGGAGACTTTCCCAGAGGCATTCAGAATGCATGATAAATAACAGATTTGAGCTATGTTAGAATGTAGGCTCTATTAAACCTGGGACTTCCCAAAAATATCCCAGGATCCAAGGAGTCTTCCAAAATATGTCATTTTCCAAAATGGAAAGGGAGGTCTCAACAGCTCAGAGCAAACCCTAGCCCAGCAAACACCCCTTACTTCTCGTCCATGAGTTTCATCACAAAAACTACACAACTGCAAGACAACTAGGGGCAAAGGAGTTACTCATAATCACATTAGCCTCTTAAAACTATTTCTATCTCTATCACTCCTTTTTGGTTGGACAAAATACAGACCTTTGGACAGGTTTATGGTCAAGCACAAACACCATTTTGAACTACCTTTTTGCTTATACCATTATAAATGAATTCCCATTTCTCCACAAAGTCTTGATAATAATCATCTTGCTCTCATGGAACAAACCTTATGTTACATTATGTTTCTCTTTTAATGATTTTTAATGCATTTAGTATCTTTTAATTTTTGAATAAATCCTTGGGATAAAATCCAAGGGGTAATATTACTTAGTCAAAGGTCATGAACTATTTGTGGCTTTTCTTTTTGACTTATGGCCTTTTACATTCTTCATATCTTATCCTCTCTCTTCAAGGAGTTTTGTTGACTTCTAAACACTGAATGTCAACTTTTACGATAAAATGGACCAAGATCCTACTTCCATGATGCAGCTCACAGCTCATGAAAAGGGACTGCACTATGCTTCGGGTGATGAGTTCACTGCTAACCATATGACAAGGGTAAAGTCACATCATCGATCTTGGCCTCATTATCTTTACCTGTATAATGCAGATAACCATGTCCATCCTGAGCACTCCCAGGACCACTGTGAAGAAAACATGAAATCATGTACATGAAGGCCCCTTACAGAAGTATCAAGTATGACAGGGGAGGAAAGACCCTAACATTTGCTCTGAACCCTGCCAATGAATTAAGGATCACAAAAAACTTTCCATAACCTGTTTCATGCTCTCTACAATTCATATAAAACAAGAGCTTATTAAATTAAAAAAAAGGTGGAAGAATTAAGTTCAAATCTAATTTTGTCGCTCAGTGTTGTGTGGCCTTGGGCCAGTTTCATTTATCTTTGATGAGAACCTTGTTTCCTCATCTTTAAAATTCCCATCGTAAAGGTACTCACCTTCTGTGTGCTTGTCAGAAGCAAATGAAAAGCACTTGTAACAAAGCTATGGAAACTGGAAATCCCTAAGCAAGTTCAAGGTGTTATTATTGAAATAACCATACCCTTCATGCCAACAAGGGAATTAGATAACCGGAGGTGAAGGGTAATGTATACCTGCCAATTTAGGGACTGGCATCCCAAGACAGTTTGCCAGTGGTGATTTAGGTCCCAGTTCTGTGTGGTAGGCAAGGACGCAGATGCTCTTTCCCTGGAAACAGACTTCAGGTGGGGGAGTAGGAGATCATCTCAGTGATAGCAGTAAATTTAGTGAGGAAGGGAGACCTTGGGTCCTGGAGGATGCAGAGGATCCTCCAAGGAAGAGTGGGAGGAGAAAACAATCAGAAAAAAATGAATAACTGCCCTTCATGAGAATCCAGAAGCAAAAATGGGGTCAGTCACCCTGTGGTAAGAGCTTGAGTGAGTAAATGAGCCAGAGGACTCTTGCAGACATGTTAAGTGCTTTCCCTATAAACAGCAAGCCAGAGGCACCCAGAAAGGGAGAGGTGATAAGATACAAGGAAAGTGCCAGTGATGGGCAATACAGAGGATTAGAGAAAGTGCTTACAGCAGGGGTTTTCAAACTGGTTTAGCTCAGGGAATCTTCCTTCCAGGGAAAGCACTGTGGAAACTGAATGCATAAAATAGGTAAAATCAAGGTGAGCTAGCTGAGGAGAGGTGGAAGTCCCATTGCTCAGCCCACTGCCTCTCCATCCCTCTGGGCAGCTTCTGAGAGGAATCTGAGGCACCCTAGGTACCTCAGAAAGCCAAACCCACACTCCTCCATTACATGTTCCCTCTCTTCTGTTTAAAACTAGAACCACTCCGACCAAATTTCAATCTCCATCCTGCTACAGACATCTATCCCTTCTAGTAGCATCTATCTATGCTACTAGAAGTGACCATGAGACTAAGTGTTTTTTATCCAGGGGAATGTGAGTGGAAGTGATAGGTGCACTTTCCAAGCCACTGCCTTAAAAAGAAATTAATTGCTCTCTTTGTCTCACACTGCCAGCATGGACATGAATGACAATGGCTAGCTTCAACCACGTGAAAAGGGCAAAGTTAGAGGGTAGCAGAGCAAGAAGATGGAAGGAGCCTGGGTGTCTGGATGACCCTGTGGAACAGAGCCACCTTCTCTCCCTGGACCACCCACCTACACCTGGACATGGGAGAGAAAGAAATCTCTGTTTTGTTTGAGCTTCAGCACTCTAGACCTCATAATAATAGAAGCCTTGCCTGTGTCCTAACTAATCAGGAAAAGACAGTGAAAAAAAAAACAATTTGGTGCCTCCTACTCTCTCTCCAAGATCTTCCCTGAGGATATGACTTCTAGCTACAAGACCAGAATGGTGACCTCTTTGATCTTCAGAAGTTGTACAGAGCTTTGAATAGTAACAAATTCTATTTACACTTTGTTTTTCAGGGAAAGGATTTTATAGATGTTTAATGGGTCTCAACTGACCCCTGGTCCATACTGTGACAATATGGAGTTTCTCTCCTCTCTCTGCTTTCACTTCATCTGACCAGAAAGCAAGATTTCATATTCCTCAACTTCTCGCCACTTCTCCAACACTGCTGCTTCCCAGCTATTCCCAGGATGAGTCAATTACTTTTAGGAGGAAACCATAGCCTTCTGTCATGTTCACTAAATCTATGAAATATTAAAAGATGTTGAAAAATCAACTTTGCATAAACCCCATAAAGTCCCATCTTTGTTGTGGCCGCTTTTCAGTTTTTTGGGGGTTTTTTTTCTCTGCTATTTTCCCATCTTTGATATTTTTATTATCTAACGAAGCCAGAGTAAGAAGACTATAGACCCTCCATCCCCATCACCTGAAAGTCACACCCTCTCTTGGCTTCAGAGACCCAGAATCTTTGCAAAACCATCATTAAACCCTAGGAGGTCATTACTGAAAATGATGATACTGAGGAATATAAAAGAAACTTAATGTCTCAGAATATGAAAGCTATTCTAATCACTACATCTAATTACCAAGAAAAATGACTCACCAAAATATTTTAAGTGCTTTAAAATATATAATAAGGTGAAAAGAGAAAATGTGAGCAATTGCTTAGTGAGGCGACAGTGGAAAGAAGATATCAGAGAATACAATTCCCATTTTCACATCAAAGAAGCCAGGAACTTACAAAATTGTAAGTTCTATTCTTATCAGTATTTAAACTTAAGACCTTCAAAAGTTGGAGAACTTTCCAATTTTTTTTAAACAGATCTGAAGCTTGTTCTTGCTGTCTACTACAATGACAGTGTAAAATTTTACATATCTGTAAACTCAAGTGAGATTTTGGTGTTAGAATTAAATGCATTCCTCAATGCTTTAGTTCCTCCTTTCAGGCCATGCTTCAAAACATACATGCCTAGATGGAAGTCCTAAGATGTAAAAACTATGCTGCAACAGATTCATGTCTTACCCTCAAAGACACCAGTTGCATGGAACCACAAGACATCATTCATTCATTCATTCATTCACATACCCACTGGGTCCTCACTGTGTCCCTGGCAGTGCAAGTGATGCGGACAAAAGGGATATTCACACCACTGAGCATTACTCTGTGCCTAGCACACAGCTGGCCCTTTTATAGGGGTGATATCTTTTACCCACAAAATTACACTGAGAAGCAGGCATCCTTACTCTCATTTACAAATGACATTATAGTTTGAAAAGGTTTAATAATTTTTCCAAGGTCATAATCAGACATCTGATAGGCCTCAAAGCCCATCCACTCCCCCACACTAGCTCCCTCTAAAGGAGAAAATGTAGAAAATGAATAAAAGCTATTGTGCCTTAACCTCAGTATGAAATAGGCCCTCTTGATCCCCCCTTTTTTTACAGATGAGGAAATTTGGGCATAGAGAGATTAAATAGCATTCCCTAGGTCACACCAAGTGTCAGAAATGGGATTTGAACTTAGGCCATCTGGTTGTACCCCTCACCAATACATCACCATTTACGTTAAAGCTGACTCTCTATATTAGAAGTGAGAACACGTGGGTGAGAAAAGAGCAATAAAAGAGTGACTAATTTCTACAGATTTGGAAGAAAGAAGACTTAGTCCTGGCTAGCTGAATCATGGAACACCTCATAAAAGTAGCAGTTTTTAGAAGTAATGACATAAGGGGAGGATTAGCCCAACTATCAGAGGCACCAGGAATGGGGAATGTGGGGGTGGGAAAGAGATTTACTTGCTCTAGGTTCTGTCAGTGACTGATTGTAACTCAACAGTTCTCAACCATGAGCATGTTTAAGAATATGTTGAGCAGCTTGCTTCAAATGCAGGTACCTGCCACCCTCTTCCCACCTCACCCCCATTCTGATTGTTTCACTAGGACTAAACCTAAACCCTAGAAACTGAATTTTTATTTTTTGGTATTTTTAATAGATTTTATTTTTAGAGCAATTTTAGATTCACAATAAGATTGAGAGGAAGGTGCAGAGAGATCCCACATACCCCTACTCCCACACATGCCCAGCCTCCCACATTGGCTTCAGTCAAGGAACCCCCATCAACAACATCGCCATACTCAAAGTCCATACTTCATGTCAGGGCTCACTCTTAGAACTATGCACTCTTTGGGCTTTGACAAAAGTATAATGACAAGTATCCACTACTATATATCTATGTATCATACTACTATATATCATACAGAATAGTTTCAGGCCCCACAAAGCCTCTATGTTCTGCCCTTTCATCCCCCTTTCCCTGCCAACCCCTGGCAACCATGCATCTTTTCACTGTCTCCACAGTTTCACCTTTTCCAGAATACTGTATATATGGAATCATATGGAATACAGACTTTTCAGATTGCCTTTCTTCATATAATAACACATATTTAAAGTTTATTCATGTTTTCAGGGCTTAACAGCTCATTTCTTAACACTGAAGAGTGAGTCATTGTCTGAATGCACCCCAGTTTGTCTATTCACCTACCAAAGGGAATCTTGATTGCTTCCAAGTTTGGGCAATTATAAGTTTCTATTCACATCCATGTATAGGTATTCACGTGGACATATGTTTTCAACATACTTGAGTAAATACCAATGAGCACTGACACTGGATTACATGGTGCAAATATATTTAGTTTTGTAAGAAACTGCCAAATTGTTTTCCAAAGTGGCTGTTTCATTGTGCAATCCCATCAACAAGAAGAGCTTCTGTTGCTCCATGTCCTCACCAGCAATGGGTACTGTCATCCTTTTGGAGTTTTGCCATTCTAATATCTATGTAGTGCTATAAAAGTTGTATTTTTTTTTTAATTTCAGAACCTTAGCGGTACACGTTTTATTTACATACTTCGGTTTGCACAAAGTTATGTGTGCCCTTCACCCAGCTAGTGTGCACTATATTCAATAGGTGTGGTTTTACTCACCCCTTTCCCTCTCCCCAGCTTGATTTTCATTGATATTTTCTTACTGCACTTAAGTATTGATTGATTAGTTCCAATTTGGTATTGAGTGAAAATGTTTGTCTCTCCATTCTCACAATGTTTCATTTAGAATAATGTTTCCAGTCCCATCCGGGTTATCACAAAAGATACTAGATCACCATTTTTTATGGCTGATTAGTACTCCATGGTATGCATATACCACATTTTATTAGTTCATCCATGTACTGGCAGGCCTTGGGGTTGTTTCCATTTCTTTGTAATTGTGCTGCTATAAACATTTGAGTGCAAGTGTCCTTTTTATAAAATGGCCTTTTTCATTTTTGGTATATACCCAGCAGTGGGTTGCTAGATCAAATGGTAGGTCTATTTTAAGTTCTTTGAGGTATGTCTATACAATTTTTGATAGAGGTTGAACTACTTTGCAACAGTGTAGAAGAGGTCCCTGTGATACTTATGCAGATCACTCAAGGATTTGAGAAATATGAATATTATAGGGGAAAAAGGCCATAACACCAACTTACTGTTTCTTAGATGAAGGTTACCAGGAACAATACTTAACTGGGTACTCATTGATACAGCCTCATAAGTTAAAACATTGACATACTGCCCCAACAAACCATTGCCCCAAGCCCCACATGTGTCCCACCTAAAGAGTTAAGACTTAGCACTGAAAGGGCATCTGGACCCTGCTGCAGCTACAACCAGGACCCTTTCCTATTGCTGACTGCCTGGGCTCTTACTGGTTATTAAATAATTTGAATATCACCTCTGAAATTATATTATGCGCCATTTCCCAAACTTCCCCAATGTCTGTAAATGCTTCCTGAGCATGTTAGATTCATGATGAGGCCTCACTCTCAGAAATGCTGATTCAGTAGCTCCGAGTTGGAGTCCAGAAACTTGTGTGTAAATGTACATTTTGTTTCATTTTGTTTTATTTTTTAATCATCCAAGAGGCTCCCTTCTTATCTTTAGAAGTATCTTACAATTAAAAGAGGGTGGGGCAATATTTCAACTGAGGCTAAATAAATTCATTAAGAAAAAGGGAGCTAAATCCAAAAGCATGGACTATGGAACATGAGCTTGAGACATGAAATTCAAATCCTAGCCCCATCTTACCTGCATGTGACTTCACATGTTGACTTAACCTCTCTAAAGCTATCTTACAGGTTGCTATAAATGTTAAATTAAATAAATGTATGAGGCACATGAGAGTTGGTCAAATATTACAAACAATATTGTCAATACCAAGCACATTCATGGATTTTAAATTTTTTAAAAAGTCAGCTTTGATTCAGACTCAGTTCTTCTACTTTATCAAAGCAGCAAAATAGGCCAAGGTTGGCTTAGCAAACAGCTTGGCTTCATGAAACCACAGGCAAATGTGGCTCCTTTAATCTTGTTTATTTGTTGAGCATCCAATCTATATCAATATTTGTTATTAAAACCACATTTGAGGAAAATTTTTAACTTCATTTTGATCTTTAAAAAATTAACTCAAGCATAAAAAAATAAAATGGGAATTCCAAGCCAAAAATAGAAAATAAAACATTTAATTCAAGTATTATCATTAGTCACTAAAGGTTTCATTTTCTATATCTCATACCTAGGTTATTTTTTCTTTTGATTTTGTAACAGAAAATATTCTCAACCCAGTATCTTGCCTTCTTCTAAAGTGAGGAGGGAAAAAAAAATAAGAAATATAATGACACATATCCACTACTGTATATCATACAGAATAGTTTCTTTCGAGGAATTTCACTCCTCCTAAAGGCAGAATGATTCTTGGAAATTCTGGCCCATTCCACATCAGTAGCGATGGATGTGACCTTGTTGTAAGTAAGAAGATGCAAAGAAAAGAGAAATGGGTAGATAATGAAATTACTGAACGCTCAAAGTGTCAGAGACTGACAGGCTGGGCCATCCATCACTGATTATATGAGGCATTAACGTGCTTCTTTCCCATCTAGGGACTAACACAGCAACAAGAATAGTAAATAGTCTGGAGTGGGTCTGTAAAAGAAACCAATAATTTAATGAACTGACAACCAGCCAAAACCCTGAATGTGTGGCCCATCTCTGCCCCAGAGCTTGTTTTACACCCAGGCACCTGCCCCCTGAATGATACAAAATGGCAATGCTTCCGAACTTCAATCCTTCATGTACCACCTTCACCACAAGCTACATTTGTATAACAACTGTATAAATTTAATGTATTTATTTAGACCTGCTCTTCTTTTGATACGAACATTTTAATTGACTTTGAACGAAAACTAGGTATTACTACCAAAATGGAAAGTTGGTATCATCTGCCATAAATGCAGAATAACATAAAAATAATTGCAGAGCAGAGAAAACAAGGCTATTAAAGTCTAGTCGATACTGTTTCCTGCTATGAGTGCTGAGCCTGAAGCCTGCTCTTTCTTTCTGAAAATAGGAGATTATAAAGTTGGAAAGGTGTTAAAGACACGTTAGCCCAAAACTGAGATTTTCCCTTCTATATCCTGAAGGGATTAAAAGCAAACTGAAAAAGAATGAATGTACCCATCAAATGAGCCAATGTTATTTATTGCCATAACTACATACTAGATGAACAAGTCTTACACTTTGGAAAATACTGTCAAGAGCCTTGGCTACAGAAGGTATAACACTAACAGGCTTTCACAACTAGAGAACAAACCAAAGAATTCCCAGGCCCTACCTACTAAACCCAAATGTGAGAAAACAGCTGTGCTCTTGTCAGTTCATGGAACCCCTCATGACTATGAAACAATTTAAAAGTTGTGATCTTTTTCTCCTTTTGATGCCCACCAAGAAGGTGCAGACAAATCTCTATTACTGCTCAGGAAGGTCCTCAGTCCAAAGCAGGACAAGATGACCTGGCTAGTGGCTCAGCTACTGGGCACATAACTCATAGTATGAAGAAGGTTAACACTGGTAGCTGGTGTCTTAGATCGGAGAACCAAGATCAAAGAAGGGTCACAGTTGTAGGTGGAACTTGGAATTGGCCAAGTCAGTAGGGAATCAAATCAGCTGACACTGAAATCTAACCAGCACCAGGGACAGCTCTCCACAAGGACCCAGAATTGGTCAGACGTTAACCAGAGCTCCTCTGCGCCCTGCATCTCTGGTCTTTCCTGGCCACCACCAACTTTAAAATAATGATTACCAACATTACCAATGTATTTATTTAGACCTGCTCTTCTTTTGATACTAACATTTTAATTGACTTTGAAAGAAAACTAGGTATTACTACCAAAATGGAAAGTCAGAATCATCTGCCATAAATGCAGAATAATCATAAAAATAATTGCAGAGCAGAGCAAACAAGGCTATTAAAGTCTAGTCGATACTGTTTCCTACTATGAGCTCTGAGCCTGAAGCCTGCTCTTTCTTTCTGAAAATAGGAGATTATAAAGTTGGAAAGGTGTTAAAGACACGTTAAGCATTTTTAAAATTTTATGGGGTGGGTCAATACTGTATTTATAGGACAGAGGCAATAACAGTGATCCTTCTATACCATGCAGTACCATAAAAAATTGCCTGACATCCCACAAAGCTTAAAAATATCCCACCAGAAATGCTTGTAGAGAAGAATCTATTTTCCAAGAACCAAGCCTACAACCTAACTTTATTTTACATATAAGTAGAAAATATACTTATATAGACTCTGTATTTCCTAGGATTATAACTATATGAGGATTGAAGAAAAATTTTCTTTTGTTTTATAAAGAACTTTACAAAAAGTTAGTCACCATTTTTTTAATCACATAATAAATGTCAAT
Source organism: Nycticebus coucang (assembly GCF_027406575.1). Classification (NCBI taxonomy): domain Eukaryota; kingdom Metazoa; phylum Chordata; class Mammalia; order Primates; family Lorisidae; genus Nycticebus; species Nycticebus coucang. Next base: position 134,089,090 of record NC_069782.1, on the reverse strand, counting down.
GCCATTCATAGTATTTGAATTGCCACCACCACACATCTGATCAATCTGTCTTTACAGCTCTTATTCATGATGATTCTATATATAGAAGGAAGCATCTGACGACTTCATTATGTCCTCAAGTGTAGTCATACCCAATGCATACTATTTTGTTATAAATTACTCTCCTTGGGTGGCACCTATGGCTCAAAGGGATAGGGTGCCAGTCCCATATGCTGGAGGTGGTGGGTTCAAACCCAACCTCGGGCAAAAACCACAAAAAAAAAAAAATTACTCTCCTTTTCTCTCTGCTCCATATTATAATCAGGGCATTATGTTCATTTTAATTATGTGTGCAGGCAGGTTATATTATCTCCAAATGTCATTCCAGTATTGCAAAGTGAATGTTTCAAAATATTTGTCACATCAAGGGCAAACTGGACCTGATGTACCTCTGCTGAGTACTGTTCTGCAGAGAATGTCCCCTTGCAGTGGGTCTTACTCAGCTCCATATCCTTCCCAGAGCCTATCTAGGGTCCTTCTCAGGGTAGAAAAGCACAGGCTGTCATCCTATCCCAGCCCTGTGTGGGTGTCAGGCTATGGTACCCTGACAAACAGTGTGTCTAGTCAGGGAGTTTGTCTCTGACATGGTTTCTCCTGAGTCTTCTTGTTACAGCAGAAGACTCCTTGCCCTGGAAGCAAAACCTGTGAGGAGCTATGTAGGTATGTGTTGTTCACTAAAGTTATTTTACAGATCTCTTCCTGTTTAACTGTTCTGGATAATAATCAATATCTCTCTTGCGCATCCCCTCTCCTTTGTACACACACCCACACATACACACACGTGCACATACACACGCCCTATATACTTTTATTCCTCCTTAATTTTTCATTTACATACTTCTTGTGGAGGTTCTTTTGGTCTGTTTCCCCTGGACTCTAGAGCTCTTCTTCCTCTGGGATCCTGGAGGACTCCCCACCCAGTGCCGCAGGCATCTGCTCTGAGCCTGGCACTCTCTTCAGCACTGTCTGCCTTTTCCATTTCCAGCAGCCACCTGGCTCTCCGGCACTTTGGCTTCATGATAGGAAATGTCCCAGCCACCAACCCATGAAGGAAAACAGGCTCCCTGGGGAAAGCCTCACAATTTACTCCAGAGAGCTGATGAGTGACACACATATCAGGTTTTCCAAACCAAAAACCTGGACACAAACACCTGACAAAATTATGGGCATAATGTCCAACAACAGTACAAAATATTTAGAATCGTGACTGTTCCAGAAATTCAAGGATGGATGATCCTGTTAGGGAGATCTTGGAACTTTTCTGAGGTGGCTGCCAAGGACAATGGCAGCTATATGTTACTTTTCTCTGCCATGAAAATTGAGGTAAGAGATGGGATCAGGGCTTATTCTAACGATCTACTGGTGTTATCTCAGCCTTTGCCATCAGTGACACGGCATGCCCCTTAAATTTAATGCAATCTGACAGCTTCATTACCCCTAATGGCCAATGGATCCAAAACTTCCCTCTCCCATCCAGACCCCCTTCCTCATCTTTAGGCCTATAAATCCAACTGCCTCCTAGAAGATGCCAGCCTTTTGAACTTTTGGTGCACTTAAATTATATCAAAATCATATCCACTCTCCTTCCTTTTTACCTGCTAAATATGATCCCTGATCCTCTGTCTGTAGCCCTGCCTTCGTTCATGATGTCCCTGCTCCTCCCAGCATCCACAGCAAAATCCTGAAAGCCATGTGGCTGACCTCATCATTGCTCAAACACACTCAATCATTTTAAGTCCTAACATTTTATCTTTGCAATGATAGTTTGTTATCTCATCTTCTGTATTCCCACAACCTTAGTCCAGACTTCCATAATCTCCCTGAAATACTGTAATGCCCTGGATTTCATTTATTTCCTTTCCCTCTCATAGCCTCTCACCCATCACCCTCCCACCTCCAGTAACATTACCCTTAAAACACATTGTCAAATCTCACATTCAGCTCCCCCATAAGCTTTTGATGATCTCCAGTGATGCATTATTATTTCCTTTAAATCAAGAAAAACTGGAGGTATATGCATTAGGCAGAGATAGGACTAAATTACAGTTTCACAGATTACTGGCTGTGTGACCTTGGGCAAGAGCAAGGATACAGACTCATTATTTTAATTACCATATTTGTAGAGTCTATGTTTATTGTACATAGAGTTCAAATTCTCTGCCACTCCACATAAAAAAAAAATTCATCTATAGGATGAATTTAGGGGTTATGTTATCTGACATTCAAAATATCTTACTTCAAAAGTGATAAGGATCTCTTTTTCTCAAAAATGGAGATAATAAAAATGCTTATCTCAGGTTTGTTATGATACTTAAAATGAAATATATATGTATATATGTATATTTACACACACACACAGTGTATCGAAGGATTCAAGTTACAAAGCTCCTCTCCGTCTTTGTCTAACCATAATACTGATGTGGTGAAACTCCTTATCAAGGAGTAAAATCAGGAAATCAATGACCTAAAAATCGCTTAGTCCCAAAGTAAGGAAATAACCATTGTGGGAGACTAAGAATCCCATAATATACCTGGGGAAGAAGAATATGGTAAAAAAGGGAAAAAAAAAGGCTGATGTACAATCTACAAAAATGTAGGAATTTAGAGAAGATAAGCCCATGTGAAATAGAGAAAAGTTTGACAAGGAGGCTGCTTTTAAATAATCTTTAGAAGAAAATAATGATGGCAAAGAAAAAGAATTTTAGCCACCTCAATACCAAAACCACTTAAAATTTCACTTCCCAAAGCAGCAAATGTTCCAAAGACCATAAGGATAAATGTTCATTGCATTTCTTCTAACTGCCAGGAACAGTTCAAGTGCTGAGAGCAATCCAATGGGAATAAAACACTCATTGCCTTGAAGGACCAAACGGTCTTAAAAAGACATTAACATGCTTACCTAGTGAAGCAAAGCAGAATAAGATGCAGCCTAACAGAGGGACCAACCATGTGCCACAGAAGAATAAGACTGTAAACGGCCTTAAAGCAGTACTGAATAAACAGGCAGCAGAAGCAGGCTGAGTGTGACACCCACAGCAGGTTCTCCATCCTCTCCCCAGCAAGCTCTGTTGCCCAGATACCGTAGGGACAGGTGCATGATGTTCTAGGGGCTTGTCAGATAACTATCTTTTTCCTGGGACCTGAGGTTTGTTTTTTTTTTCATTAAATCATAGCTGTGTACATTAATGCAATCATGGAGCACCATACACTGGTTTTGTAGACCTTTTGACACATTCTCATTACACTGGTTAACATAGCCTTCCTGGCATTTTCTTAGTTGTTGTGTTAAGACATTTACATTCTACATTTACTAAGTTTCACATATACCCTTGTAAGATGCACCGCAGATGTAATCCCACCAATCACCCTCCCTCCACCCACCACCCCTCTCCATCCCCTCCCTCACCCCCTTCCCCATATCCTTAGGTTATACTGGGTTATAGCTTTCATGTGAAAGCCATAAATTAGTTTCATAGTAGGGCTGAGTACATTGGATACTTTTTCTTCCATTTTTGAGATATTTTACTAAGAAGAATATGTTCCAGCTCCATCCATGTAAAATGAAAGAGGTAAAGTCTCCATCTTTCTTTAAGGCTGCATAATATTCCATGGCGTACATATACCACTATTTATTAATCCATTCGTGGATTGATGGGCACTTGGGCCTTTTCCATGACTTAGCAATTATGAATTGGGCTGCAATAACATTCTGGTACAAATATCTTTGTTATAATGTGATTTTTGGTCTTCTGGATATATGCCTAGTAGAAAAATTATAGGATTGAACGGCAGATCTATTTTTAGATCGCTAAGTGTTCTCCAAACATCTTTCCAAAAGGAATGTATTAATTTGCATTCCCACCACCAGTGTAGAAGTGTTCCCTTTTCTCCACATCCACGCCAACATCTCTGGTCTTGGGACTTTGTGATATGGACTAATCTTACTAGAGTTAAATGATACCTCAAAGTAGTTTTGATTTGCATTTCTCTGATGATTAAAGATGATGAGCATTTTTTCATATGACTGTAGGCCATGCACCTGTCTTCTTCAGAGAAGTTTCTCTTCAAGTCCCTTGCCCAGCCTGCGATGGGATCACTTGTTCTTTTCTTGCTTATACGTTTGAGTTCTCTGTGGATTCTGGTTATTAAACCTTTGTCGGAGACATAATCTGCAAATATCTTCTCCCATTCTGAGGGCTGTTTGCTTGCCTTACTTACCATGTTCTTGGCTGTGCAGAAGCTTTTTAGTTTGATCAGGCTGGGACCTGAGTTTTGAATTCAGACTAGATTCACCCCTGAGAAATGAGCTTCTCACAACAGGGACTCTTCCTAATAAATGCAAACTTTGTAACCTAATTGTTTATACCCTCACATTAATCTGAAATAAAAAAAAAAATCTTTTATGTACTTTTAATGTTCTTTTACAAGATTCTTTTAAAGATTTAAGCAATCCATTGCAAAAATAAATTATTACTTATCCTCAACTAAAAACAAAAAGAGCTTTGCAAAGAATACACATACTAGTCCAGGAGCTCAGCCTCCAAGCTATGTTCCTCTTTCTCTCTGATCTGTTTCCAAAATAAAAACATAACAACTCCTGGAAAAATACTTTAATCACTGACTTTGTTAGGGAAAGAGCTGTGTAAAATATAAATATCTGCTCTGACAACAACTATCTAAAAGTTCCCAATTTGGAATGAATGCCCATTTCCCCATAATTACAGGGAACACTATATGATCCCTAGATGTCCACAGAAGAACTAATATGCTATGAACAAAGAAAAAAGGGCAGAGAAGACACTCTGGCCTCAGGCTTCTGTGTCTGCTCCAGCTGAAGACCTTCTCAGGAGAGGCAGAGACACCCTCTCTCACCAAGTTCCTGCAGCCAGCATGGACAGGAAACAGATAGCAGCGCTCCCATGCTGAGGCCTGAAGGGGCGGATGTCCCTTCAATCAGTTTCTGAAGAGCCTGGCTTCACCTGAGTTAATAGCCTGATTCTACTGAAATTTTAATCACAAAGATCATTCACAAAATGGCCAGTCTACACCACACTATTTACCACCAGGCTACTATCAACTAAAGAAATCTGGGTGATTTTAGACCCTGAAACTCCACAGAGCCTCTTGTAAGTTACCTGTTAAGTGGAGGCAATAGCTGCATAAAAAGTCAGGGGCTGGATCACAGGGTTTCTGAAGTTGGCTACTGCTATAACCAACCTGAAGAACTAGAAAAAAAAAAAAAAGGCTATTTTTCAAATTTGACAGGGGACTGAGTTAAGCTAAGCTAAAATATGTGTTTTTTTTATAGATCTCTGAATACATAATGCCTACAGGAGTCTACAAACCCCTACAAAGTGACTATTTGAAGAGGAAGCTCCCTGTGACCTTGACTTCTCCAGTTGTGTGAACCGAGGGCCAGTCTGCCCCAAAGGTCTAACCTCTCCGTCCACCAGAGGCCACTTCCCCAGCTCACAAAGTCCTCTTCTACCCTTTCTCAGACAGGCCTCGCCCCACTGGCTTTGATTTGATAGCACCCAAGTGTTCCTTCTTCAGCTCTCACTGTAGCCTAGAAGCTGTATCCCCAGCTGCAGGATCCCAGCGGTCTGCAGGCTCTGCCAGCCCCACTCATTCTTCTGTGAGACAACTGGCCCAGGGATTGGCTCTGTTTGTAAATTACAAAACAGAGAAAGAGAAGTGTTGCAAGAGTTCTCCACTTATGCAAACTCCGAGTGTCATCTTATGAAGGTCAAATAGTCATGGGCCTCAATTCTCTTATTCTTAAAACAGGGAAGAGATTGTTGAGCCAAGTTCATTCCATAGAGATCACTCGTGCTACACAAAGAACCATCCTCAGTTCTGCCAAAGGTAAATAACATTAGCACTAAAACTATGCTTTGCTCATGTCAGTCTCTCACTCTCCCACAGTAGCACTGAGGCTGGCATATACTAAGAGCAGATGAGCTGCTGAATTGTCCATCACCAAGTCATAATCCCTGCCTGCAGGGAGCTTATACATATGTTAGGGGGAAAAAATGAACACAAATAATCATCATTAGAGCAGAAAGCACTAAGAGAGATATAAGCAGAGTAACAGAATAAAACATGGAGAGAGTCTGTTTTTATCAGAAGGCTTTGGGGAGAAGGTGGCATTTGAGCCACTAAATGACTAAACTACTGAACTGCAGAGACAGGACCTTCCAGGGTCATGGGTCCACATGGGACCTGCAATTCAGCATCAAGTTTTCCTCTTCCACCACCTTGAAAAGGATCTCTGCCCTTTTTCTTTTTCTCTCTAGCCATCTTTCTAGTATCTACCACTTATTTTTTATTACCCCCCTCCTCCCACTTCTCTTACTTCTCTATCTACTGAAAACTCCAACTACTAGAAAGTAGTTTCTTAATGTTTTTTCTTTCTTTTTGTCTGCCAGAATTTAATGGGCTTCTGGCTAAATATTTGAATTTATGCACTCTACATTGTCTTTTCTGCACTGTTTTCTGTAATTTATAGGAACCAATGTCTGTTGCATCGTGTAATTTAGTACTGTGACAGCTTTTGAATGTGGTCTGCACACTGGCACTTCCACAGCCTGAAAGGCACAGTTATGGAATGGGGAAGGGCTGTCATACTCCTGGTCTGGGGAAGAAACCCCCATCTGGGTGAGTTTGCAAGGAGAGCTTTGCGGATGTGATCACAGAATTCCCTGAGTCATTCCACACTATTAAGGAGAGATGAGATGAGGCAGAAAGTCCTGAATTACCCAACAAAGCTGAGCACTGGAAGTGCCAATGTCCCTGCTTGCCAGAGACAGCCAGGTTGGGGCAGGCTCATGCCCACAGGGTCACATAGTCCCATCTGGTGGTTGTGGCCGGGGGCTCAGAAGGTGGACAGACAGTGTTCACCTCCACACACAGCTGCGCTTCCAAAGGGCCAGCATTGCTTTCTTAATGCATACCAAGTTCTTATTCTGAATAGACACTGTGCTAAGAATGATTCTATTTGTTTATTTAATCTCAGCCAACTCTAGTTTTCACATTTCCTGTCAGAGAAATATGCCCTAGGAAGAGAATCTCTTGGTTGCAAGCTACAATCCAACAACATGTTGCTTTCTTTTTTTTTTTTTTTTTTTGGGTTTTTTTTTTGCCAGGGCTAGGTTTGAACCTGCCACCTCCGACATGTGGGACCGGCGCCCTACTCCTTGAGCCACAGGCGCCGCCCAACATGTTGCTTTTTATTCCAAGGAAAGCCAGGGCAAGTTACGTTAACCTGTATACTGAGTAGGGAGGTGAACAAATCCCCACCCTCCAGGAATCTATGTCCAAAAGAGCAGATATGATGCCTTTTAAGTACCTTGAGGCAGAAGGCCCTGAAGTGTGAAGAGCTGGACCTCCAGCTGCCTGCCCAACCTTCCCCGTGGACTCCCAGGACCAGGAGGAGGCTTCCTGACTCACCAGGGGGCCTACCAGAGATGCAGGGCAGGGCTGGACATTACAGAATGAGGAAGACAAGATGAGGGGAAGGTTCAGGAAAGTAACTGGACCTTGAACAAAGTATGAACTTCAGATACGTTTAAAGCTGAATTTGTTCTATAGAGGGACACACTAGCCAATTCTCAAAGTCTTCACCACTTCCTACTGCATCCCACACACCTCTTCAAGTACTTCTTTGACTCCTGATTTACAGGAAAGAAACTCTTGTGTGCCCCCAAGAAACAGACTTCCACCCTCCCTTGCTGAAGAAACAGACACTGCAGAGAAGGTCAGGAGCACGGATGGGGGAAGACAAAGATGTCATCAGGAGGGAAGTCCCAGCTGCTAACAGATGGCACATAACGAATCAGCATGGTATAAATGCAATTTATGTGGACCATAATGTACTCAATTCATCCTATAAATGGAGGCAAAACTGTACCTCACCTGACAGGTTCTGGTTCTTAGTTATCATTAACAGTGACAAATCCCACATCATAATGGGACTTCCTAGAGACAACTTTTCATCTCTGGGTAGCTCCAGTTACTTACATTCAAACCACAATTTTCTCATCCTTCTAAAAGCAAAGCTTGCTAGCTATTACTTGATTTGAAATTGTTTTTTAACCTTAAATGATTTTTGAGGAAGTAATAATGAGCACATTAAAAAAAAAAAAATCCAGAAGCACAAAAAGGTTTTCCTGCCTATCCTGTCCCTCAATCAAGAGCTTCCCTAGGGAGTGTACCTAACGCAGGATGTGAAAGATCTGAAACTCTGAGAAAAGAAATAGCTGAAGATGTCAACAAATGGAAGAACATAGCATGCTCATGGCTGGGAATAATCAACATTGTTAAAATGTCCACACTACCCAAAGCAATCTACAGATTTAATGCAATCTCTATTAAAACACCTCTGTCATACTTTAAAGATCTGGAAAAACTAGTACTTCATTATATATGAAAACAGAAAAAACCTCAAATGGCTAAGACATTACTCAGAAATAAAAACAAATCAGGGAGAATCACAATACCAGACTTCAGACTAAACTATAATTATAATCTATAATGATCAAATCTATTTTTGTACTGGCACAAAAATAGAGAGGTAGATGTATGGAACAGAATTGAGAACCAAGAGATGAATCCAGACACTTATCATTTGATCTTTGATAAGCCTATCAAAAATATAAACTGAGGGAAAGACTTCCTATTTAACAAATGGTGCTGGGTGAATTGGCTGGAGACTTGTAGAAGACTGAAACCGGACCCACACCTTTCACCTCTAACAAAATTGACTCTCACTGGATAAAAGACTTAAACCTAAGACATGAAACCATAAAGATTCTTGGAGAGAATTCAGGGAAAACACTTGAAGAAATTGGCCTGGGAGAAAACTTTATGAGGAGGACCCCAGAGCAATTGAAGAAATAACAAAAATACATTGCCAGGATCTGATCAAACTAAAAAGCTTCTGCACTGCCAAGAACATCATAAGTAAATCAAGTAGACTGACCTCAGAATGGGAGATGATATTTGCAGGTTATGTTTCTGACAAAGGTCTGATAACCAGAATCCACAAAGAACTCAAACTTATTAATAAGAAAAGAACAAGTGATCCCATTTCACTATGGGCAAGAGACTTGAACAGAAGCTTCTCTGAAGAAGACAGGTGTATGGTCTACAGGCATTTGAAAAAATGCTCATCATCTTTGCATTACAGAAATGCAAATCAAAACCACTTTGAGATACCATCTAACTCCAGTAAAGGTAGCCCACATAACAAAATCCTAAACTACAGATGTTGATGTGGATGTGGAGAAAAGGGAACACGTCTGCACTGCTGGTGGGAATGCAAGCTAATATGTTCCTTTTGGAAAGAAGTTTGGAGAACACTTAGGGATCTAAAAATAGACCTGCTGTTGGATCCTGCAATTCCTCTATTAGGAGTATATTCGAAAGACCAAAAATCACTTTGCAAAAAAGATATTTGCACCAGATTATTCATTGCAGCTCAATTTGTAATAGCCAAGTCACCAAAGAAGCCCAAGTGTCCATCGACCCATGATGGATTAATAAATTGTGGTATATGTATACCATGGAATACTATGCAGCCTTAAAAAAGATGGAGATTTTATGAACCTAGAACATATTCTCCTATGTAAAGTATCTCAATAATGGAAGAAAAAGTATCCAATGTACTCAATACTTCTATAAAACCAATTTATATTTACTCACACTTTCTTATGAAAGATACAACTATAGCCCAGGATGAAGGAGAGAAATGGAGTAGGAAGGGAGGGGAGAAGGAAGGTTTGACAGAGGGAGGGTAAACGATGGGACCACAACTAAGGAGCATATTGCAAGGGTACAAGTCAAATCTATCAATCTATCAAGTATGGAACATAAATGTCTTAACACAATAATCAAGTAAGTGAGGTGAAAGCTATATTAATTAGTTTGATGTAAGCCCTCCACATTGTATTCAAAAATCAACACATTGTACCCCATATATGCATAAATGTATTCATGATCTATATGTATGTGACTTAATTTAAAAAAAAGTTAAAAATAAATAAAAAAATAAACAAAAGAGAACAAAAAAAAAAAAGAGCTTCCCTAGTGCTAAGTAGGATTTCAAGTTTCTTATGAACTGTCCCAGAGATCATCCCTGTAGATATAAGGCACATATTTATACATCACTCTTACTTTTATACAAATGGAATCATCCAATATATCTTGCACTGCACATTATATTTTCCTCGTTTTATGTCACACCATGGATATCAGTCTTTATCAGTGGAAATAAATCTTCCTCATTCCTTTTCATGGCTGTATAGTCTTTCATTTATGAATGAACCATACTGATGTAGACAGTTCCTAACCGACAGACATCACAGTCACTGTTCTAGTCTTCCATTCCTATAAAGTGATAAGAAATGGCCTTTTGGCACCATTTTCACTTTCTTTCAACTCAGCCACTGCCTGAGTCAATTTCTCCACCTTTCTCACCTACATTCAGGAATCTATGCTAGGTGACAGAAAAAATTTCTCTGCAGAGCTTGGTTTTCAGCAAAATGAACTTCCGAGGCCAATCTGGAGGGAGTTACTGCAAGTAGAGCCTGTAAGAACAGTAAATCTCTCTTGACACGAGCTGGGAGGAAGCCAGCCAGACTGTAGCAAACAGCTTCTCAGTCTGAGATGTGGACAGGCTATACTGAAGGCAGAAAACAGAGCCCTATAAATCTATAATTGTAATGCCCATTTTCATAGGCAGAGAGCTCCCTGCTTATAGCTGTTTCTCATTAGCTGCTTACAACTGTAATTTCTGTGTGGTCTTTTCCCCTACATTGCATTTCTCCGAGGATTCAGAGCTGGGGTAGTGGGCTGGGTGTGTTTTAAAGGAGAATGAAAGAGGTACCAATTGTGGAAAAGCAATTTCTTCTTTTGAATACAACTGCATGGACTTCATTGTCCCTCTTCAAGGGAGAACATCACAACCTTAGGCAGACACAAATTGTTTCTGGAAAAAGAAATCCTGCCTGCCCACCCTGCTCCACTGAGAGCATCAGATGGTAACCTGGATTGGTGGCTAAACCCAAAGCACTCCCTGGTGAAAATTAACAGACTAAAAGTATGTGTCCTAGTCAGAAAGGAGGGCTCTAGTTGTTTTATTGGATTCATTATGATTCATTATGGAGTCTAAACAACGCAGACCAAACAGAGATAACCATGGCATTCATGTGATTCACTGCTGCAAAGGTGTTCATCATTCTGCAAAATTACTATTACTGTCCTCAAGAGAGACTCCCACATCAGTGAGGCCCATCAATAAGGACACCAAGATCAGAACAATCAGCCTCATCCCCTACCATGCTCAGCAATGAGACAAGGATATGATCACCCTTCCCACTCCCACCCCCGTGACCAAACATCCTCCCCCTTCAGTAAAACACAGACCACAACTAATGAGTCATGTCCTACAATCCCACATGGGAACACTGTGTCCTCCTGCTTCTGGCCTACAACGACTATGGGAAGTCACGCATGGGGTACCTGCTGTTGGTGACTGACATTGACAGAGCTGGTCTGTTGGTTTGCACAGGTGAGTACTTTGAACTTAGCTATAAGTCCAGCACAGCCATCTGATGCTCTTGGTAGGGGAAAGATGGGCAGATGAGATTTCTGCAGTTCTCTGTACAGGGCACTGGAATGGGGGATGGATAGCACTGCCTTGGAATGGTGGAAGGTTCTGGATGGTTTCCTGGAAAGACAAATGCCAAGCACCACGGCAGACCCTGCCTGATGCTACATAATTCTCTAATCCCAGCTGGTGGCTCACAGACCCAGGAAGCCAGTGTCCCCAGACACAGGGCAGTGGTCCCAAAGGGCTTGTTCTTAGCCAGCTCCTGTTCTATACCCAAAGCCACTTATTTCAGCCTCTGTCTTCAGAAATCAATTTGCTTGGTTTCTTAGTCACTTTATGTGTGTGTGTGTGTGCATGCACACGTGTGTATCTTTCAATTCCTATATCCTTTTCCACTGAGATAAAGGAAGACTGTCTTTTTATTATTGTCTCCCCAGTAGTTAAAACACAACCTGCCACATAGGAACTAAATAAATATGTGCTGAATGAATAAATGAGCTAAAACATAAGGAGGTGGTGATTCATTGTGTTAATTATGATCAGCCAGGAACAGCAGTGCTTAAGAGATCAGAAACTAAGCGGCTCCCCCCTGCATACCCCAATGCTGGTGCCCAACCCAGAGCCACAAAAGCAATCACAGCCTCCACGGAGTATTCTGTAAACTAGTCATGTAGTCATGCCAAATTCTGAGTTGACTAACACCCCAGGGCCACACACTACCCAGAATCACATGCCAAATTGCCTGCATACATCTGTCCATATGCATTTGTCTGCACAAATTTCCACTACTTTTGCCAGAGCCTCAAAAGAACCCATGGCCCCAAAGAACTTCACGCTCTCTAACTTGGAGAATCAGGACACCTGAGAAGTGTAACAGTCCCCACTGCCCAGCATGGGGCAGACTGGGTGGAGAACACTGCCCGGCCTGGCATGCGGTGGACTAAGTGGGTAAGGCCACAGCTGGGACTTCTGCTGATTAACAAGCATCGTGGCTCTGCTTTATGGAAACAGATAAATCACAGAGACGTAAAGAATCCCTACCCCAGAAACACTCTTGTGCCTGACAACAAGCACTTTTTTTTTTTTTAATTTTCTACTGAGTCAACATCATCTCCAGAATGAGCAGCAAAGCCCTGTCAGCCCAAGAAAAACAAAAGAGGTTTGGGGTGAGATTAAAGAAATAAATAAAGCATAATCTGCACACTGGGAAAATAGGCTCCTTCCATAGTGGTGCTGAGCCACTGGATTCTGGGAAGGGAGAATCAGAAGCAGGTGACAAGCCGTGTCAGCCTTGATCCCAGACTCTCTGCACTGAGAAGGGGCCCTTTGTCCTGGCCCACAGCACAGGGAGTCAAGTCAGGAAGGCCGCCTCTGCCTCTGAGCACGAAGGAGAGCCCAGCTCTGGATTTGCTGTGACAATGTTCAAGGAAATACCACCTGGGTGCAGCTCCTTCAGCATTGTTCAGAAAAGTTCCTCATCATGAAAGGCCTGGCTTGGGCACCTGATTTTTCAGGGCCTTGCCCTACATTTAAACAGACCTACATTTAAACAGACCCTACCCTAGCCTATCATTGGAAGAGTTTCTCAACATCAGCACTACTGACATTTGGGGGGCTGACAATTCTTTGTCCTGAGTGAATGTCCTGTGTAATGTAGGATGGACAGCAGCCTCCATGGCCTCTACTCACTCACTAGATGCCAGGTGTACTCTCCCCCCATTCCACGAAGTTGTGACCACCAAAAATGTCTTTAGACATTGCCAAAATTCCCTAGGGGTTGAAGGGATGGGTGAAAAATCATCCCTAGGTAACAAGCACTGCTCTGGAATCTCCTGACTATGATCTGGGGAAATCAGTTCTCAGGGATGTTAGTAGTTGTTACTTGGAGAAAAGTAGGATAGTGTGGTCAAACAGTTTAGGGAAACCCAGGATTAAACAAAGATAAACAAGATTCTTCTCTGATGGATTTTTCAGATTCTGAAATAGATCACAGTGCACTGTAAATCTCTAAGAGGGGAACATAATACCCAGCATTTTCCCAAAGGCATATGGCCACAGAATCCTTTTATCTCAGAGCATTTAGGATTAGTATTCCAAAGGATTTACTTGTGAAAACACTTCTGTAAGGCAAAGTTACAAACGGGCTCTAAGGCAAATGCATCCTGAGAAAGCGATGGGAACAGCACCTCTCCTCCCCCTCCCCCGACACATACAACTTCCTGCAACATTATCTTAGAGCCTCCAACTTCATCATTAGAGTTTTTTGTTTTGGTTTGTTTATTTGTTTTCTAGGAAAAATTTAGGTTTGGGGGTTCATAAGTTCCAAACACTTGCAAGCATATTAAAACTCTAAATCATGATCAGCTAACACTCCATCCAGGGATAAGGCTGCCAGATAACTTCCCCACCACGAGAGCTGGCAGGTCCAGTGGTCTACTGAGAATAGAAACCAGCAGAAACACTTGGAGTCGAAGAGAAAGAGAGAAAGGAAGGAAAGAGAATGCCCAACCTTGTCTTAATTCACCATTCTGGCCAGGGCTGCCTCTGACATTCACATTTACAACCCGCATGACTTTAGGAAGGTTGAGGCTTTTAGGAAGGCTATCTTATATAAGGAATTAGAATCATTCTGTGTAACATGGATTCAGGATAATATTATTCTACCAAATACAGTGTTGTAATGTCCACAAATTTCAAAGATCCTTAAAAAAAGAACTAAAAAGAACCTATTTAAACAAGTTTTAAAAACAAAGAGGTAACTATAAAAATCAATGACTCAAACCCCACATGTAAAACACAAAATCATAACTATTCTGAGTCCTTATGGCTGGATTCCTACCCAACACCTAACCCTCACCTCACACTCCTTTGTAACACCTGAAAAACTGGAAGCCTCTCAGAGCACCACCCAGTTTACTCATTTTACAGTCCAAAGAAAGTGAGACCCAGAGAGATTTTGTGATTTGCCCGCAGTCCCTTAATCTATCAGTAACAAGCAGAAGGTTCCAGCTCACATCCATCTCTTCGCCTAGTGCACTTCCCATTTCCCCACATATTGACCAAACATAAAAAGGAAGTGTTCTGACCCCACAGCAGAAGGTGTTGCCTTGGCATGGAGTGATCTACTCATCCTGCAAGTATCCAGGAACAGTCTGATGGCCATTTGGAGGCGTAGTCGCTGCACTGTGAGGAAGTGACCGAGGCACCTTACACTGTCTCCTTATTGAAAGTCTCACTACTATGTCCTCCCAGTTTTCAGTGACAGCATGCTTGGGAAAGCCTGCCCTAGGGAGAGGCACAGCCCAGACAAAGGAGACCATTTCCCAGCCTGCCTCCTTCCCAAGCTCCCTGCCTGCCCTGAGAGAGGGAAGCTAAAATGAATGGCAGTCTCAGTGTAGGCAAACAAGGCTGGACCAGCAGGTGACATCTCCTAAGCCAAGTCAACAACTCAAGGCTCAGTGCGTATCAGGTAGAAGTGTGACAGTGCCTGTCAGTCACTGGAAACATCGTAAAGGAGGCTTTAAAATAATAATGCTGCCTCAGAGCTAGTGAGACGAATGATCTCTGCACAAGATAACATGGCTCCTGCTCCAGATTACTGGATGTGGAGGGGAAGTTCAGCTCAAACACGTCTGTGTGTTTATGGTACACATACATGCATGCACACACATGCACTCTACAGGCAGACACAAAACCAGCGCTGTGTCTGTAAACATCTCTAACTCCATCTGTCATCTCAGTTCCTTCTTCACCCACTCCTAAGGGGGCAGATGATGGCAGAAAAAGGCAGCAGATCCCAGAGGTGTCCAGAGCAGAGGAGGAGGAAGACTGATCCGGTACCAAAGACCAGGACACTGGTAAGTGCCCAAATCAGGCCTAGAAAGTACCAGGAAACGGAGGTCCTAGATGAAATCTGCCTGCCATATGCTATCACCTTCTGGGACGTGGGAAAAGATACCTGAAATTTGGCAATTAGTGAGGAACAAACGACACAGGAAATGTTCTTTTCAGTTGCAGCTTTCTATTACTGTTTTTTGTTTGTCCTGTTGCTTTTTTAGTTTCTTGGGGTGGGTGCGAGAGACAGGGTGTGTGTGAGAGAGAGACTCCAGTACCATAGCCAGTGCATCGCCCAAAGCCATGCTCTCCACGAAGCTGCTGCTCCTGAAAGGCCTGGAAGAAACCCAACACTACTTGGTGCACTCCATCTCTGTAAGAATCAAAAGAGGTGGCTGATGTGAAAGGACTTTGAAGCCATGAAACACTGTGATACCTGTAGCCTATATGAATGCAAAACATTCTGTGGGAAAGGCAGCTGTGGTGGGGGGGGGGGGGAATCCTGGACTTGGGGCCTTGGCATCACAGCGGTTCAAGCCCCAGTTCCTCCACCTGCTGGCTATGCGACAGAAGCAGGCTACTTAACTTCTCTGGGCTGCAGATGACTCATTGTTGATGCTATAAAGATCAAGTAGACGCAAAGGTGAGTGCTGAGCTATAAGGTGTCCTGCAGGTGTTAGAGATCAGTATTGCTACTCCCCTGCCTGCAGCTTCCATCATGTCTGATGCCCAGGGAGACCCATTTTCTGTGGAAGCACATCTATGTTGGTACAGCAGCACTTCCCATCTGTTGCTACCAGTAGCCGAGAAAGCCATGTAATGTATCGCATAACAATATTACTCTGGTATTAGGGACTATTCTCCCTAGCAGTGCTGGTAATAGTAATGATAATAATATTCGATAGCTAGTACCTGTGTATTATTAGCCCTTCCCTGAGAAGGCAGCGGAGATCTTATCTGACACTTCTGGGTCCTGAGAACGAGGAGGATCATCCAGCAGACACTAAACAAATGTTGGATAATTTTCAAGGGACACAAGCTTATGAACAACTCTAGGCCTGGCCTCCCTGTAAGGGTGACTGGTTTCAGAGCCTTCGTTCAGAATACTGTGGCAGAAATAGTACTTATCTCCCATCCGACCCAGAGATCTGGTTTTCTACCTCAGTCCGTCATAAAAGGGAAAGGTGCTTTTGGCCCCTCCAGGGCCAAACAGAGGCAAGAACCAGAACCAGAACGAGGAAACTCATCTACAAGACAGACCATTTGGAAATAAGAGCTGCTGCCCAGGGCTCATGACACCATGGGGGCTCACTGTCTCACTGTCTTCCTGGAATGGTTCCTTGTAGGCAAGGGATGAGGATGCTGAGTGCTGTGTCTAAGGTTTATTAATAGCCTCCCTTTCCACCTGTTTTCTTCTTCACTTCCACATCTCAGGGTGACCTCCACAAGTCACACCACCAGAGAACATTTATTATTACTATAATTATAGTGATCATATTGGTACGTGCGCTCACAGATGCCTCTGAGTGTGTGACCTGCTAGTTCTCTTGAGTTCCCAAGTCACAGAGTCTTGGAGCCAAAAATACTTTATCAAATTACTCTCTGTTGTTTGAGTGTTTGTTTTTACTCTGCCTCCTATCTGAGGGTAACTGTTTCTAACCCTCCACAAGGTAGCCAATTCCATTATGTGCATCACCCCTCACCCATATCTGCCCCCTGCCCCATCCTCCAGCTCCCTCCACATCCCTGCAAGCAAAAGGGCAGGGCACATAGGGTGACGCATGTGTCATGCCTCCCTCGGATGAGCGACAGGATAATCATGTGCATGTCTCCTTAAATAATTCATACTTCCAATAACCACATTACTCAGCCCTTACAGTGCCCTCATCGACTGATGTGGGACAGTGTGGGGTGAGGCTGGGGAGGGTAGAGACTTGTGTGGCTGTGGGAGCCAGCGCATGAAGACAGACGGGCCTCACCTGCCAGCCTCTCTAATCAGGGTCGTGGGGGCAAAGCTGCTGCTGGAAAACATCCACCAGCAGCAGGGGCCACAGTAGCCTGTGGGAAAGGAGAGGGCAGGGACCGGACTGAAGCATCAGCATCTGAGAGCAGTGAGGACTGGGTGACACCTTGTTTCTGGGACACTGTACTAGCGTTATAAGACAAGCTGGAGAACTCAGGGCCCACAGCCCTCCCACTTCCTCTGTAGAGCTCTCCTGCACACAGTACCAGCTGAGAAAGATCCTCTTATGCCCAACTTTTGCTTTTGTGTATTTTCATTTGCCCCTTGATGCAAGTTCTCTGGCCTTTGTGGGGTTTTATTGGGAGGAAGGGCTCTTGGGGGATTGTTTTGTTTTTTGAGACAGGCTAGAGTACTGCGGCATCATCACAGCTTGCTGCATCCTGAAACTACTGGGTTCACGTGATCCTCCTAGGCTTATCCTCCTGAGTAGCTAGGACTATAGGTGCCCACCACCATACCCAGCTAATTTTTCTATTTTTTGTAAAGAAAGGATCTCACTCTTGCTCAGGCTGGTCTTGAACTTCTGAGCTCAGGAGATCCTCCTACCTTGGCCTCCCAAAGTGCTAGGATTACAGGCATGAGCCACCATGCCTGGTCTTTCTCCTGGCCTTTTTCAATCATGTGTATATCTCTTCCCTTGTACCACTTGGCAGTGGCTGGCACAGAGCTCAGAATTTCTGGATATGAGACGATAGTAAGTGCTTTCATTTACTGTGGCTGCTATAACAAGTGAACTTAAAGAAAACAAACTCATTTTCTTCTAGTTCTGGAAGTCAGAAGTCTGGAATGAGTCTTCCAGGGCTGGCATCCCAGCAGGACTGGCTCCCTCTGCAGGCTCCAGGGGGGCATCTGCTTCCTTGCCTGTTCTTGCTTCTGGAAGTTGGCACCTGCCTTGGCTCACACCCTGTCCTCACGCCACTCCAATCACTGGCTCCCACTGTTCCATCTTCTGCTTCCTCTAATATGCCTGCTTCTTTTTTTTTTTTTTTTTTTTTGTTTTGAGACACAGCCTCAAGCTGTTGCCCTGGATAGCGTGCCATAACATCACAGCTCACAGCAACCTCCAACTCCTGGGCTCAAGTGATTCTCCTGCCTCCACCTCCCAAGTAGCTGGGACTACGGGCGCCCACCACAACACCCGGCTATATTTTGGCTGCAGCTGTCTTTGTTGTTTGGCAGACCTGGGCTGGATTCGAACCCGCCAGCTCAGGTGTATGTGGCTGGCGCCTTAGCCTCTTGAGCCACAGGCACCAGCCTAATCTGCCTGCTTCTTATAAGGACCCCTGTGATTTTATCAGCCCCACCAAGGTAATCCAGGGTAATCTCCACATCTCAAGTACCTTAATTTAATCACACATAAAAAGTCCCCTTTGCCATCAGGGTGCCATTCAGAAGTTCCAGGGCATTCAGAGTGGATATCACTAGTCACCCTACCATACTCAGAGTACCTATAATGCGCTCTGCCTATAAAACAGGGCTGCTGAGAGGCTACAGAGAGCAGATAATCTAAAAGCACTTACACAGTGCCTGGAACATAAGTGGTTGATGACTGTTAGGCACCGCTGCTGACCAGGAGCCAAGCCAGGTGCTCACTACAAACCATGAAGTGGATCATCCTTCTTTGGAATGAGACAATCCAGGATGGAAGAATAAGTGACTTTCCCAAGGTCACAAGGTTTAGCAGAGCCAAGGTTCAAATCCAAATTTATCTGAACAGACAAATAACAGACATTCAGCTAACACTGCTACTAAATTATTATTTCCCAAACAGGTTCAGTATCAGAATATACTTTGAAGCAGAGTAACAGTGCAGATTCCTGAGCCCACTCCTGGAGAGTCTGATTCAACATGTATGAAGTAGGGCTTAGAGGTTTTTTAACTGATACGTAACAGTTATACCTATTTACCTATTGTGGGGGTACCTGTGATATTTCAAAACATGTATCCAATAGGTAAAGATCACATCATGGTAATTGGGATGGATAGCCAACACCTCAAATATTTACCTTGTCTTTTTGGTAGGAAAACTCCCTTTCTTCTCTTCTAGCTATTTTGAAATACACAATAAATGGCTGTTAACTAGTCTCTCTACTGTATTATCAGACACTATAACTTATTCCTTCTAACTGTATTTTTGTATCCATTAACCAAGTTCCCTTCCTTTCTCCCTCTCCCCTCCCCTTCGCAGGCTCTGGTAACCACCATTCTTCTCTCTCTCTCTCCGCGATATCAACTCACCCTAGTTAAAATGGAATATGCATAAGGCAAATCCTTGGGCAAGTTTATAAAACAGAAGCCTAATCCCCTCCCCCCCAAATGGTATCAGCACCCTCAGTGCAGTCACACTAACACTAATTTCTTTCAAATGCATCACAAACACACACCCAGGATCAGGCAGGCCGAGTTTTGGACAGCAGCACTGCTGAGGTTTGGGGCAGATAACTGCAGTAGGGCCGCCCTGCGCACTGCAGATGTGGAGCCGCATCCCTGGCCTCTAACCACTAGATGCCAGTAGCACTCTCCCCCTAGTTGTCACAAACGTCTTCAGATACATCCAAATATCCCTCAGAAGGCAGAATTACCCCTGGTTGAAAATCACGGAGATGGGAGATAGGAATGAATAGGTTATGAAGGCAAAGTCCTTCCTGCAGAAGCCCCAACCTTTACTCAGTTCACACCCCTCCCTGAGCTCAATCGAAGTGGAGCAGTAGGGAGCACCCAGCCTGGGAATCCCGAGTGCACCTGCAGCTCCGCGTGTACCTGGGGCAGACTCTCACACATTCACAGACCTGTCAGCAGACAGGGAGCTGCTGAACATTCCTCCTCTGAGTCTCTGTTTCCTCATTTGCAAAATCATCAGGTTAAACAGGAATATCTTTAGGGTCACCTCAAGTTCTAAGCTCCTCAGAGGTGAGACCATTCCCAACCAGCTCTCTCAACCACGAGAAGGTGATGCCAAATGAAAGCTTGTCCCTGGGCTCTCAGAGAAAAAAAACAGACACAGACATCTAGAAATGCCAGGGGTGGCACTGTGACCTGGACATGTGGGATGCCCCCCAAAGTCTCTACCCACCACCCCCTGATGTTTGCCCTCCCTCTATTAAGCAACTCAATATCTCCCTCATGTCCCCCCTTTTTCTCTCTTTCCCTGTTGTCATATAACAAAGGAGAATTATTCAGGGCTATGTGAGGTTTTATTTATTTTTTCCCAGCCGCTGAATAAGCTTGGGCCCTTTTATTTTTATTAAAGCTGATACCTTCAGCAAAGATGATACAGAAAAGTTCTCTGAGTATTACAATTTTTTCCTGACCCAAGTTCTTGGAGAAGGATGAGCTGATACAGCAATTTTGGGTAAAGACCCAAGAAAATGCTATAGATGGTTCTCAGAGGTAGGCAGAGAGCAAGTTTGGATTCTAGACTGCCCTTTAAGTAAAGATAAAAAGATGACCTTCCTTGCAAACTGTATTTGATGTAATTATTTGGCAAGGGTATTCTACACACAATAGACACTTAATTCCATTTGAAATTAATCATATTTCACTAGCAGAGTGTTACTTAAAAAAAATGCTTAAAAACAACCAACAAAAAAAATCCAAATATTAAGCATAAATGTCTTGTCCCATTTTGAAAACGCAAATGTAATTGATTTTCAGATGAGGGCTTCCTGCCAACCCCAACTACCCTTGCAATGTCTGGCAACATTTGAGCTGGCCCAACAGAAAGAACTCAAAATAGACTCAAGAATTCCCCAACCTTGGGGAGTGTTAGGGAATAGTTCCATGGCTTAAAGAAAGACTTAGTAAATACTACAGGGCTCACCTCCACAAAACCTCCCCACAACAACCAGTGACTCACAGAAACCCCTTCTGCACAGACTTGCATGAAGTCACAGGTCTCACACCTCCAGTTGGAATCCTACTTACTTTGTGCCTTCCCCACCCTGTCCAGCACTCCTTAGCACCTGTAATACTTTCCTGAGCATCCTGATATATATGTCTGTCTCCCCAGTCAGCCTGGAATCTTCCAGGGCCAAGTAGCAGGTTCCCTCATTTCAAGAACTTTAGGGCTTGAACCAACACATGTTCTCAACCTTTGCTTCTTCAATGAAAGAAAAGGAATGAGAAGAGAGCTGGAGGCAAAGAGCCACATTACCAAGCACTTGCCAGGGGTCAGAAGCAATGACACGTCTCTGCTTCTACCTTCTTGCTATTCAAAAGTGAGCAGACTTTGTCTCCCAGAAAAACAAGGAACCCCTGGCTTTACGGGGCTGTTCCTCTAAGCTGTAGAATCCCACCCCATAGCACAAGGCCATCTCTGGAAACATAAATGCCAATGATGTTCTGTCTGGAAGATTCCGGGTATGATACTGCCAAGAGGGACAGTCTAAAACCCATCCTGAAGCCCAAAACAGTGTTGAAGTCTGTCATTCTGTCTTTACAGAACTGGCCCTATCTGCATTGTATTTTCATTTCCTGATTGTCACCAGGAGCACCCTGGGCTTTGTTTTTCTATTTCAAGACTATGAGCTGAATATCTCCTCTCTTGCAAGCAAGGTCAGAGGCTCCCAGCACATCCCGGATGTCTGTGTGCCTGAGGTCAGCAGGTGTCTTTAGGGCAGGAAGCCCCTCACTTACACACATCTTTTATTCCTAGCACCTAACCAAGATCTGCACCTGCTATAGGGAAACGAGTGACATTGATTTAGCACGTCCAACCTTGAGCATGGTGCTGCATGCTCCACACACTCAAGTATTCCTCAGTGAGGAGGGGGCTCTTGCTATCCCCATTCCATAGATGAAGAAACGGAGACACAGAAAGCTTAAGTCACTGTGTGCCCAAGGCCACCACTAATAAACAGAAAACCTCAGACTAAAAATCGGTTTTTCAACTCCAAATCCCATGCTTGCTTCAAGTACACCATACTTCATCCCAGGAGTGAACACTCAATAAATGGCTTGTTGAGTTAAATTCAATTCCCAGAACACTCTGAAAGTGAACACACACACACACAAGCACACACCAGGCTCCTCATCGCTTACTGCTGCTTGTTAAAATTATTCTTGACTAACAAGAAATAATTAGAGTCTCTGGAGTACAGTCCACTAGAAATATGTCCTCAGGAATTACAGCATAAAACAAGCCTAAACAGGAACGTCTCTGTTTGTTGGTGAAGTTCATAAAAATCACAGAATCTCAGAGCTGAGAGGGAAAACCAGGCAGCTCAAACCCATCCTTTCATGGAGAGGTAAACTAAGGCAAAAACGGAAGATGACTCTGCACATCAAGTTATGGCAACAGCCGGACGAGCTCCCGTGTGGATCACTCCTCTTGCCCCCTTTTGTTCTTGGATCCTAATTCTGTATGTCCTGTGTCATATCTCACTACCTACAGCCCTCGGAACCAAGTCCCAAAGAGGAACTCTTGGTCAGAACTATCTTTCTTGTCAGGTAATTGGGACTCAGGGCACAGACAAAAGCTGCCACACCATCTCAGCATTTAATCACCTGCAAAGCCATTTCCCGCCTCGTTTGCTCTGCTGCCATAAATATTATCCTTAAATAATCAACATGAGGCAGACACCCTCAAGGGACAACACTGGCCTCCAAAGACAGGGCTGCTACTCAGCCACGCACCTGCTGGGGCGCGGGGTTAACAATGTGTCCTGGCAGAATCGAATCATCAATCTCAGAGGGCCTCCGGAGGGAGCGGGGCACTCTTCTTGCTGCCCTGGGGAAGGGCTGGGACAGTCTGTTCAGTCAAAAGCCAAGAGCTCCAGCTCAGGAGTGGGCAGAGTGAGGCTGTGGAGGGGATTGTAAGTGAATACGACAATTATTCACAGAGCTTATACTTGATAGGAAGGTATATACCCCCTTCTCTTTCGGAAAGAATGGGAGATGGCTTGTGAAATTAAATATGACAGAGAATATTGTATGTTTCAGGCAAAATTTTAAACTGTACTTAAAAACAATTCAAAGGGGACAGAGAACAGATGTTTACAGTTCTTGAGAACACATGGGTAACTGAAAGATGGAGAAAACCAGTAGGAACTTGTTTGTCCGGCCTGAGCCAAGACTTCTAGGTTGAACAGCTCTCGTCTCTTACTTCTCATAACCCTTCTTTCAAATCTGTCTCAATTTTCCACTTAAAAAACAAGGAAACTGAAGCTCAGAGAAGCTAAATAACTTGACCAGCCAGGGTCTGCCACCCTATCCTGAGTCCCTTCACCATCCTACCGCCACCTCTATGCATGCCCGGCCCCGAGTCCGAGGGCAGGATGGGCATTGTTAAATGCTTCCACACCAGTTCACTGAAAGGAAAAATAGAAGATGCCACTTTTCTAGCATTCACCAATTTCCATAAAGATTCTCATCATGGCCAATTTCCAAAAACCTATGTGCATTAACCAGCTCATAAAACTTCAGAATATATATCAATCAGCTCCCTAAGTCACTGACACCAGCACACCACTGCTGCTGGGAAGAAATCAGAGGGTTCTCCACGCAGCCCCTGTGTCCAAGGGCCTAATTAGAGGGTGGGGAAAGGCTAATATATATGCCACAATGCAAAGTGATGGCATGTGGCCAGGAAAGGCCCTGCCACCATGGTCTTGCAATTCCATCCCTTCACCTCCCCAGTTCCACTGACCTCCTGCCTGGGGCTCATAGATACCCACGCTTCAATTCTCATCTTAAATGCTGCTGCTTCTTAAGGAAGCCTTGTCTGAGGTTAAGTTTCCCTGCAAGACACACCCACAATACCCAGCATGCCTGCTTTCAGAGCATTCACATTTGCAATTAATTTACTAATTATTGGTAATGGTTTACTGTAACACAGCTTCCTCCCTGGATGGTGAGGCAGAGGTCATGCCCACCTAGCTCATCTCTGTGTCCTCAGCACCTCCCTTGACTCCTTATATGTGTCAATGTATGTTTTTTGACTCATCTGCAGACTATTTAAGTGCAACAGAAGCCTGAGATTGGCAAGGCCTGGAATTGTCAGGAAAGGCTTTCAGGAAGAAGTGAGACCAGCACTGAGTCTTCGAGGGCAAGTAGGATTTGGAGAAAGGGAGGGAAGAGGTCTTTCCTGGCTAGTTACAAAGGCACAAAGATGGGAATGAGCATGGCATCTTTTGAAGATTTAGAGAGACTGGATCAGAGGAACACAGGTGAGTCCAAGGGAATTGGGGGAGGGGGCATAGTGCTGGGTGGGTCAATTAATGAATCTGAGGGAGAAAAAAAGCTTGATTGGGATCATGAAATCCCATAGTCCCCAAAGCACCCAGCAGGTGCTATTAAAAATGATAAACAGCTAAGCTTCAGCTCCAGACAACCTGGTGGAACAGCTCAGGCTCCTTTCCTGAACTCGGTCGCAGACACCAGGCAACTGAGGAGGACGCTGGATCCTAAGACTAGTCAATGGTAAAACTAGGACCAAAGAGTCCCTGTGTGGGACAGGACTGTGTGAGAGCCTGTGATCACAGGTCTTTGCCCAGGTGACAGAAACAGGGCAGCTGTTCCCTGCCATCTTCTGCCCTTTAGGAGCAGAGTTTCTAAGAGACTCCTGCAGACAGTGACAGAGGATTCTGGAAAGGGGGTGTAGGTGACAAACAGGGAGTGTTTCTGTCCAGACTGTAAGGCCAAAGATGCCCACATGGGAGGCATATTTAGGATCCAGGGATCAACCCTGGTTATGATTAAAATTACAGTTCATAGCAGTGCGATATGTGATTCCTGCACCCACGAATCCCAGGACCCCTTTACAGGGTCAGGGGCCAAGCAGCAATTCCAATTCCATATGCTAAACCACTATTCTGCACTCAGGACCCCTGTTTCTCACTTCAGCACTACTTACTGGATAATCACATCTGCACAGAATTTGAGCAACAAAAAAATGGGATTGGAAGAAAGGTCATCTAATAGCACTTCTCAATTTCATGCACAGTCTCATGGGATGGTGGTAAATGCAAATTATAAATCAGTAGATGGGGTGTGGCCTGAGATTCTGCCTTTCTAATAAGCTCCCCAGTGATGCTGACGCTGCTAAGTTTAGGATCACACACTGAGTAACAAATATCTCATAGACCCGCCCTGTCCAATTACCCCCCTAACACCCCATTACCAGCCCCATGTGGCCATCAAGGACTTGGATCATGGCCAGTCCTAGCTTAGATGGACTGCAAGTGTAAAAATATATACCAGTTGAAAAGGCATAGTAGGGGGACAAAAAGTTCCAAAATCACATTAATAATTTTATATTGGTTATGTGCTGAAATTATAATATTTTGGATATTCTACATGAAGTAAGATAAACTATTAAAAATAAGTTCACTGTTTTCTTTTTACTTTTATTTATTTTTTCTGTTTACATTTTTAATGTCATTACTAAAAACATTAAAATTTCCTGTTATTCATTGTATTTCTACTGAACAACATTGCCATGGATCCTCCCAGTAACCACAAAAGCAGCAGTTTCCTGCTTCAGAATAGGAGAACCCTCTCCTCTTACACAAAATAACATCCCACACACAACTTTAGAAACATTGAGTTAATCAAAATCAAGTACGGTAGACCTTCTGTAAGTTGACCACCCAAGGGACTACAGCGAACTAGTCAACATATGGAGGTGGTCAACATAAGAAACCAGGGCTACTGCCCTGATATGTACATGTGCTGCATGTCCCATCTGTGAAAAGTAGGTCAGCTTAAGGAGGGGTCAGTGTAGGGAGGTGGTCGACTACACAGGTTCTACTGTAGATTGCTTCTCCATCAGATTTCTCAAAAGCTTTATCTGGACCCGATGCTGGGTTAAGCATCCAGTGGGTACGCAGTCCACAGGTTTCCCAAATTCCAGGACCTTCTCAGGCAGCACGTCAATTCAGACTGCTCTTCAGGAAAACTCCCAGGTCCCAACCCAAGCCTGCCAAAGTGGAGTCTCTATGAGTGGGTTGAGGCCCAGGAATCTAATATTTTAATAATTAGAGGATCCTCATGCAATCATCACTTGCATGGATACCACAGTGTTCTTTGCTGCCTTCCTGAACAGCCCTAGGGACAAGAAGTTCATCACCTCACAGGGAGCCTATTTCACCTTTGAGCAGCTGACACTGTTGTAACCAGCTATCATTATCATTATCTCAAATGGCCCCTAAAAGAAAAGCCATCTGACCAAAGCCTATAATTTATAAGATCAAGTCAAGACTTAAGACATAGCAATGCCAAGCCCGTCATTTCACAGACAAGGAGCTGAGACACAGAGGGAAAGACCAGACAGACACCCCCTACATCCTGGAGACTGGGTGCCTCCCTGAGCTTGGTGGGTCTCCCTGAGCTCTAACAAGTCTTGACAATCCTGCCCCAACCAACTCCCTCTTGGCACCAAGATGGGACCCCAAAATGCCTGTCAACCAATATCCAATGCTGAATGGTGCACCTGGGCCCCTCCTTAGCAGGCATCTCCTCACACTTGGGCACATTCCCCAGAGCAAGGACTATGACTGGCCTCCACCCAAGGAGGTAGGAATGTCCACTGTGGCCCTCCAAATATTTCCTCAGGTACTTATGTTCCGAAACTGTTTCCAGAAATAGAAACAGCTGACAGCACCACTCTGGGCACAGTACCTGGGATGGTCGTCAGAGCTGGCCCCTTGAAATGACCCCACTCTGGCTTTCCCCGGCTGTGACTGACAGAGCCCCTGCAGGGGGGGCCTCCACCCCCTCTCTGTGCTCTTCCCTGTGGAGTTGTAAAGAGACCAGAGTCAGACAATTCCTGCATCCCTGGAGAAGACATATTTCTCACACCACACAGAAGCTCCACGTTCCTAAGTGCAACTAAATTGGCAGTTCTTTGGGTCTCTATCCTGTCACTCATAAAAACAGGAGAGGTGGAAGGTTCGGAAGAGAGAGGTATGGAGAGGAGAGACAGAGAAGCAAGGAAGAGACGAAATGAAGCCTGGTGCCAATATTCTGCAGAAAGGGTGCTGGAAGGCAGAGCTACTCCCTAAGGCCATTGAGATTCTGCCTGGGTGGGCAGCTCCACACACTGCCCTTCCCCCGACCCCTCACTCTGTGCCCACGACACTACACACTTGTCCACATTCCCTGTGCACTTGGTGTATTCATGACAGGTCACTCTAGTGTCACTCAGGAGGAGGAGTGCCTCCAATTAGGCAGAGAAAGCAGATGCTTCTTGCATAAAAAATTGGGTTGGAGAGAATGAGGGGTGACCTCTGACTTGTGAAGCTCTTGAACAGCAAATTCTCCATCAGCAGAAGCTGAACAAACACTGAATGGCTAAAAAACACCATAAGAGAGTAAAACTTCACCATCTCCTTCAAAAGCCCCAGTGACATATTACAGGTGCTCTGTTTGGTGGCCAGGGATACCACACTGCAAGGAAACTGATAGAAAAGAAAAAAATATTTTTGTCTATCTAATTTTTGTTCCCTTTCCTCCTCCCAACTTCTTTGCATACCTTGCATTTTAAAAATACAATTTACAGGTGGAAAGTAGGGCACTGTTTTATTGTTATTTTTTTTTAATGTAATAAACTCCGATTTCTCAAAAACTGCTCCCTACTTCCTTACAATGAACTCCAATCCAATGTGCCTACTTAGGGAGCTCTGAAGAAGGAAGGTGACTCCTCTAAATGATTCTCAAACTTAGTGTGTGTAAGAATCCCCCGAGAGGTCTTAAAACAGTTCAGATTCATGGTGCCTTCCCTAAGGACTCTGATTCTGCACATCCATTATACTTTGGAGCTCAGGAAACCAACATTTTAACAAGTAAGGCAGTTCTCCTTACTTGCCCTAGGAGCCATGCCTTGAAACACTCTACTCTAATGGTTATGGCCCAGGTCAAGGAGAATATATTTAGAGGTTTCTTTTCAGGAAACATTGACTCAGTGCTACGTCTGTTTAACTCAGCGGTTCTCAACCTGTGGGTCGTGACCCACAGGAACTATGTTAAAGGGCCACTGCATTAGGAAGGTTGAGAACCACTGACTTAACTGGTTAAATCTCTGAGGCGTAGGCCTCTGAGTCTGCCTGTCCTGGAATGTGGTGAGCTATGCCTGTAGTAAAATGATACAGAGCAGAGAGTGGCACCTACGGGCCATCTGTTATACTACAGGCAAGCTCTAATAGACTAACAAATTAAAAAATAAAGATGAGAGGGCCACAATTCTGAAGGGAAATGTTGATGTCCAACTCACAGAGTAGAAACCTTAGAGCTTACCACAGCCAACTCCTTTGGAGTCAGAATTACAAAAGGTATTTCTGCAGGCCTGAGAGGTAAGGCTTAGCTTATATCTCAAAGTGGAACTTTATTAAGCACTTGGAGTGGATAGATTGCCCAAGATCCTTGGAGGTTTTCACTGACTCAGTGATTCATAAGGCATACCCTACCACCCTCTTGGGAGGGTCATTTTAACTGCTTCAACACCGACTAAGTATACAAACAGTGCCCATTAATTCAACAAGTATTTGCTGATCATTTCCTTTTTGTAAATCCCAGGCTGTGTAAAAATAAGTCACAGAATCAGCTATAAGAGGGCTTGCACTTAAGCTGAGAAAGTAAGATGTTAAGAGTCAGAACCACATTTAATAGGAAGACTTGGATTTATGAAGCTATTCACCAGAAACACTGAAGGAAGGTGAATCAGAGAACATGCCACTTTTTGCATCCTTCCTCTAAACACTGAAAAGCTAAAAACTTGACAGGTCATTAATGGATCTTACCCAGGTTACTGGAGTAGAGGTAATATTTATATTACCTCAAACTCATAGGTAGTCATGAGGGAGAAAAGAAAGGAAGAGCATGTCACAAAAAGCCTACATGCACCTTTGGGGAGGGCACAGAAATGAGGTAGCCATTTTCTAGCAAACAGTTCAAATTACAATGGAGAGTTTTACTCTTCCTGGTACACAGCGCACTGATATGTGCCAAGGCCACACATCTCCATGATCTCAGCATGTGCTATCTGCTTTTCCTTCTACCGACCACTTTTCCAAATCCTGTCTCCATCAAGGTCTGTATAAAATAGCAACAACATAGAGGCAGGAGGAAGCTGAACTTGCCACTCTGACAGAGGACAGCATCCTCCAACAGTGGGCAGTATGAAGGCCTCTCCTTTCCCAAGTCATTCATTCACAATTCACTCGCACTCTGTCCTCAGCACCACACCAATGCTTAGACCACAAGAGTGAACACAAAAGACACAGTCCCTACTGTTCCCACAGGCCTGGCATGGGGCACAGACTATAAACACTATGGATGCAACGCACTAGGACAGAGGTAAATGAACATGCCCTTCTGTGGTCCCCACAATGTTCCCTTCCTCTCCTAACACCTGGGAGTCAGGGTGAGGGCTCCTGTTCTGGTCCAAGGAGGCAATACTGGCCAGTTGTGGAGAACACATCCACTATTCCATCAGCACTCTCCAGACCCATTTTCTCAGCTCCTCCCATGAATACCACAATAGCCAGACCACAGGCTCCTACACGTGGTTCTCTCTGATCTCATTTAACAGCTTCTGGAGATCTGTCCCACACTCAGTCTCACTCCCCACTCTCCCATTCTGATTTCCCCCTGGGTCATTGGGGAACCACGCTGATAACGCCAGAGTCAAGAAGAAGTGTTGCTTCCAGTAAGTCCAGAAGATAACGGATTCTCCAAGAAGCAAAACAAATACTTAAATAAGTTAATATTTATAATGCATTTCTAACTATACTGGCATAAAACAAGAGCCTTGGAAGTTTTTGTTAAATAAAATAATTATCTTTCTTTGTTCCCCTCCAACATGAGGTTGTGTGCTAGAAGGTCATCTAGATTCTACGCCAAGAAAGCTCTCTAGTCACCACCCCACCGCATGTCAGCACTCTGGAAAAAGTGCCCAGGAGGCTGGAAGAAGCCAACAGTGACTGAGGACCTGCTGTGCACCAGCCACTGAGTAGCCATTTTCATATACATTATATGTCTCTGAATCCCTCAATAGCCCAGAGGTCAAAATAGTTATTCCATATTTTATAGATAAGGAGATAGGGGCTCAGAAATCCCACCAACATATGTTAGGAACTAGAGACTAGCTCCATGACTACACAGACACAGCTTTTTCAGAAACCATAAACCTTTTCACTTCTTCATGGTAGTATTTGTCTGGTTCCACTATAGCCGGTGCATACAGAATGGGGGTTATGGGGGTTATGAGGGAGAGTGGAGCAAGGAGACCATCTTCCTCTCTAGGCACATCTGTGGCGGGAGGAGCTGCAGGGGACTGAGGAAATGTGGCTGAGGCAGAGAGACAAAAGACTCGGTTCTATGTGGTCAGAAGGAAAGGTAAGCCCAGGGAGCTGCCGTGGCCCTGAAAAAATGTCTCAGATCTTAACAAGAGTCACCTCTGGCAGAGTCTCTGACTGTTGGTGGAGATTCAAACCTGTCAGTCCAGGTGTAGACACCAGCTCACCACTTTCCTGTCCTCTGCCACAGGCAGACATCATTGATCCATCGCAGCACTCATGCCTCCAGGCCTGGACAGTGTCAGCATTTAGACTTCAGAAGGCCTGGCCAATTCATCAGAGTTGACCTGGAGACAAAACCTATTTGCCATCCCTTCTCTTCACCACACTGCCAAAAGGAGTTTAAGAAACCCATCTTCAAAAATGGGTAATCTACTTAGAGAAATGGTTAATGTGACACAGAAAACAAGTGACAAAAATATTCTGAGAGCCTTCTGAGTGAATCTTAGTTAAACATTCTGAACAAAATGACCCCACTACTATGGGCTAGGCAATGCAGTGCAATTAGACATGCTTGGGAAGCTAATATTTCATTACTTTCTCCATTTAAACATCTAGTTTACTTTATGATTTACAAATTACTTGATCCTCATGATCACTTACTAGGTAGCCAAGCACCTTGTAATGTGTAATGCCTAAAATTCTTATTCGTTTAAGTGATTTGTAAATTTTTCCATAGGCAATCATTTCTGCAAGTAATTTCCTTTGCAATTCTCAAACCCTCTGCTTTTGCCTCCTATTTTCTTGCATCAGCTAGAACCTTAGAGACTTACCCCTCAGCAGGTGGGCTAAGACCTGCAGCACTGGCATCACCTGGAAACACAGAATCTTAGACCCCACCTCAGACCTTTTAATCAAAATCTACATTTCAACAAGATCTTCAGATGATTCATATGCACATTAAAATTTGAGAAACACAGCACTAATAGCTGTTGAAAACAGAAGTAGTGAGGGTATTGGTTTTTTTTGCTCTGAATGTATTGAGAACATGTCTCTATTTTCATCAGTATTTATGAGGTTTATTATAAGTTTTTGACACATAGCTTGTATCAGATTAAAGAAGAAAACCTTGTGTAAATATTAATAACTATGAAAAATTAGATCCAAAGAATTGTTAAGCTGCCACAAGATCATCCAGCTTGTGACAAACATAAAGCACAAATGCTGTGCCTGTTCTGCCCTGATGCTGAGAAGTCATCAGAAGTGAAGATGGACTAATAAATTATTCCCAGCCATCAATATATATTTATTGAATAAATGAATGGATGAATCTCATTGTACTTTAATATAATAGGTGTGTTTCTGCATAGCTGAATGAGCATGAAATCTTAGGCCCTTGAATATGTGTAAGCCACATGATTTCAATGTGTGAGAAGAAATCTCTATTTTAAGGTACTCTGCACTAAATCCTCTCACAAAGAGGAAAAAATAGCTTGCTTCATGAAAATGTACTCCCTGATAGATTTTAATGTGTTGATTGGACACAGCTGTGTGCCTATAACTGTCTTTAGTTCTAATAAGCATTCAGAAGATATCAGATAATGGTTCTCAAATTTAGAGTGCATGAGAATCACCTGGTGGGCTCATTAAACCACAGATTTGCTGGTCTAACCCCCTATCCCAAATTTCTCATCTTGTAGGTTTAGGACATGGGCCAAAACTTGCATTCCCTCCAAGTCACAGAGTGATGTGATACTGTTGGTCCAGGGACCACACTTTGAGAAGCACTGAGAAATGTTTTTGAGAAGACAAAAACTGTAGTCCAGAAAGAAGGAGGGAAGAGAAGAGAGAGGGGAGAGAAGGGGAGCGGAAAAGAGAGGAGGGGAGAGGCCGGGAGGAGGGAGAGTGTTTAGTGGAACCTCACTTAATGTGCATAATGCAGTGGTACATTGCAAAACTATTAAGAATAGAGTATAAATATCTTACCATAACAAATAAGTAAGGAAGGTGATTGTTATATTAATCAATTCAATGTAAGCATTCCACATTGTATATCAAGTCAGCACATTGTACCTCATAAATACATTAACGTACACAGTTATGATTTAATAAAGAAAGAAAATCTCCTCCGTGTATCCAAGGCAGTGGGTGTCACGGCTAGCTACACATCACCCTCATTTGGAAAGCTGTTAAAAATATTGATGCCTGGGTCTCTACCACAACCATTTCTATCAGAATCTCTGAGGGGACAGCCTGAGTGCTAGTGGTTTTCACAGATTCCCCAGTTGTTCTAATGTGACACCAGAGTTGAATACCACTGAAGGTTAGACTTTAGTTGGGAAGGTAAGAAAGACATGCAAGAAGAGTTCTAGGGCACCACATGCAGTGGTGGCTGCAGCCAACAGGGACCAGCTAGAGAAGGCCAATTGTGCACACTGCTTCCCAACTCTGCATTCAATCATACCACTGTTAGCCTGCAATCAGCCATGGGGGAAGTATTTACACTACAGAAATTGGCAGATGCTACAGATAAGGGCTCTCCCCTCTCCATCTAGAGCAGGCGTCCTCAAATTGCGGCCCACAGGCCACATGAAGCGGTGTGAATTATATTTGTTCCTGTTTTGTTTTTTACTTCAAAATAAGATATGTGCAGTGTGCATAGGAATTTGTTCATAGTTGTTTTTTTAAAACTATAGTCCAGCCCTCCAATGGTCTGAGGGACAGTGAATTGGCCCCCTGTTTAAAAAGTTTGAGGACGCCTGATCTAGAGAATCAGTTATTAAACATTTACCAGCACACCACTGTGTGAACAGCAGACAGATTTGACAAATGTCACACAAATGGTCAGGAACTATGTTCCAACAAACATAAGGATATAAAATTCCCTTGGACTTGAGAAAGTTGGGCCAGACAGTGACCAAAAGGATGAACAGGATATGTACAGAAATAAGGCCATATGCCTGGGAGAAAATGAGTCCACGATGGGACGTGGGACTACACAAGATGCCTCTGGGCACAGTGAGGGAACTACAGGTGTGCAAGACAAGGATTCTTGTGGGACAGGAGTGCATCTATAAAAATGTGGTTTCAGAAGTTTAGAGTTTCATGCTATGGATCTCCAGAGGGAAGTGCACATGGGCAGTGCAGGACCGTACGCCAGCCAAACTAAGAGTCATTAAATAGACAAAAGCGGCAATGGTGCCACTGCTGCTTGCTGAGAAAACACCGCCCATCAGTGCTTGTAAGGGATCTTCTGACTTTGCACAGAGCCGACAGCATGCAAACAGTATCTAAGAGGCACCAAGACTAGCCCATGCAGCCCCCATGCTCTCACTTCCATGACCCCAATCTATTTGATCCCAGCCACCTTCTCTCAGAAGCCTCTGGGAGAATTCACATCTTCAAAGTCCTCCTTTAATTCCCAAGGGGAGATGGGCAGTCAACATCCATTCAGGTTCCTGGAGACCCTGTGATGCAGATGAATCTCAGATGATGGAAAAAATAAGATGTTAGGAAAAGGGAAAAGAAAGTCAAGGTTGAAAGGTGGGGGGAACAGAAGAGCTTTGTCTATCCTTCCCAAAAAAGGTTGAAGACAGGCCTACAGGAGACATTTCTACATGCTTCCTGTACTTAGGTGATTTTCACTCCTGTTATTGGGAGAGAGAAGAGGCAAGAAAAAGAAAAATACCCATGAATATTTCATGCAGTGCCTCTGCTGACTTTTTAGTTCCCTGAACACCCATTAAAATGCCACTGT
Source organism: Nycticebus coucang (assembly GCF_027406575.1). Taxonomy (NCBI): domain Eukaryota; kingdom Metazoa; phylum Chordata; class Mammalia; order Primates; family Lorisidae; genus Nycticebus; species Nycticebus coucang. Next base: position 134,054,594 of record NC_069782.1, on the reverse strand, counting down.
AATAATGTCATTGTTTGATCATCATTTCTACCTGGCTCTTAGGGAGAGAAAAAAAAAAACAGACATAGTAATTCCTTGCTCTGATTGGGAGGTCACAGGAAATCATCTACCACTTATACTAAGGCTTTTCAAGATCAGAGGGCTAAACAATCACATTTTCATTTATTTGGCATCATTCAAAGAGATAGAATTCCATAGAAGTACATTTTCCAGATAAATGAAGCTTATCCTTAAGCACCAGATTTGTTTTTCAATTTCAACCATTTCGAATGGAAATTATTCTAGAATGGCTCCCACTTTCCTGTTTTCTTAGACAAAACAAATGGAGCAAAATGGAACCTCAATACTTCAGAATCTTCATTGTAACGAGCCTGTATTTAAAGATACACGATGTCTCAGGCTTTTTGTGATGGTGAATATAGCTTGGCTCTGGATGGAGTGCCTCGGTGAGCCTTTTCGGCTCTTTCCTCTGTTTTCCTACCTTGTCCATCTATGCTCTTGTCATATTCTGTCCACCATCACATCATGTCTACGTCACAGCGCTCATCTCTAGCATTAATTCTCCATCTCCACTCCCTTCCCAATGATAATTTCTTGTTCTAAATTTGCTAGGAACTGAGAAAATTAATACCCCAAATTATTATAAGAGTATGTAGAGAAAGAGTTAGTAGGCTATGAACAAGGGCCAAAGGCAGGACTCTCTAAAAAAAAATGTATAACTCTTAGCACATGAAACTCCAGATGCCTTGTCTCTGAACCCTGGTGATTTATTGCTTCTTGGTAACAGAGGTTGCCCAAGAAGCAATTCGTAGATAAATGAGGCATTATTGTTTAATAATGTTTAATTAATATGAGCACATAAAGGTGTTTTGGCCATTCATACATATATTTAGCACTAATTGTGTGCTAGGCACTGTAGGGAACAAGGTTTACAAAGTCCTTTCCATAATAATCTCACCATGGCAGGGAGACAAAGCCTATAGAACTCCACTCCTGCTAATGCCCTCCACCACCCCCTCTGCCTTACTCAGCAGCCCCCCTCCAGCCTGAACACGCCAGGACCACTCCCCCATCTGGGCCTTTGCACCTTGCCGCCCCTCCCCTGGGATTCTCTTCCTGCAGCTCTCTGAATGACTGACTCCTTCTATTCCTTCAGATCTCAGCTCAGCTCTTGTTCCCCCTTCAAGATCTCCCCACCCACTTTATCTCCGGCCACCCCTCACTTCCCCTGCAGTACATTACTTTGCTTTGCTTTGCTTAGAACTGTCCATGATGTGAAATTATTCCTCCCACTAGCAGGTTTATTGCCCACTCACCCCCTTCTTGCAGAGATCCCTCTGTGTCAGCCACTGCCCCAGGACCCCCAGGACAGCGCCAGGCTGAGGCAAACCCTCTGCAGAGCACCTCTGCAGAGCACCTGGAGAACTGACAAAGGAGCATAAAGGGAAACAGAAAACACCTACTCAAGCCTGGGAGTAAAAAAAGACATCTGAAGAAGAGGCCTGAGCTGGATCTCAAATGATGACTTTAGCACCTGGGCAGAAAAAGTGAGAGGGTATTCCAGATAAATGGTCTTATGCAACAAATATGCCAAAACTATGCATTAATGAACTCTTCACAAAATCTGGCCTATTGTGTCATATTATCCAAGAATCATCTGTACTGTTAGAATGAGGGGAGGAAGAGAAGCCCCTCTTCTGTCATCTCCCCTCCCCAGGGGATTATTGTGCCCAGAGAACACTTAAATACTTCTGTGTTTGGAACTTGTATTAGTTTGCTAAGATTGCCATAACAAAGTATTACACTACAGGCTGGGTGCCATGACACACCTTAATCCCACCACTTTAGGAGGCCAAGACAGAAGGATTGCTTAAGACCAGGAATTTGGGAAGAGCCTGGGCAGGCAACATAGCAAGATCCCATCTCTACAAAACAATTTGAAAAATTAGCTGGGCTTAGTGGCATGTGCCTGTAGTCCCATGTACTCAGGAGGTTGAACAGAAGAGAAGGATTGCTTGATCCCGAAGTTAAAAGTTACAATGAGCTATGACTAGGCCACTGCACTCCAGCCTGGGCAGCACCATGAGACCCTGTCCCTTAACAACAACAACAACAAAAAAAAAAAACACACACAAACTAGGTGACTTAAATATAGTTCTGGAGGCTTAAAGTCCAAGATCAAAGTGTGGACAGGATTCCTTCCATATGACGGCTGTACAAAGACATGTCTCTTCCATGACTCTTGCCGGCTTCTGGTGGTTTGACGGCATCTCTGGCATTGCAGGTGCATCATCCTGACCTCTGCTTTCATATTCACATGGTGTCCGCCCTGTATAAGCCTGCCCTGTCTAAACTTTCCCTTGTCATAAGAACACCAGTCACATTGGGTTTGGGCCCACCTCACTCCAGTATGACCTCATTTTAACTAATTACCTCTGTGATGACCCTATTTCCAAATACGTCACATTCTGAGGTGTTAGCAGGTAGGACTTCAACATATGAATTCTTGGGGGATACAGAGCAAGCTGTAACAGGACCACAGACTTAAAACCAGTTTCCCTAGCAGGAGCTGCTTCTGCAGGGCAACGGCACATCTACAGTCAACTGTGAACACCATGGAAGCAGATGGGCCCTGCCAGGCCACTGAAGGGGAAAGCATGAACAGAACTGGCTCTGGGATGCAGAAGCAATGTGGGCAAAGGTCCAGAAGAGAGACATGAGGCTATTCCTACTAAGGGAGGGGCTGCAAAACCCCAGAGCACCCACCAACTACCATATCTGTTCAATATCCCTGCCATGTCCTAACTCTAAAGAGAGGAGATACAAGGCATTCAGAAAACAAGACATTCCAAAGCCAGGATGTTCAAAGGCCTGGACCTTGGGGAGACACTATACAGATAAGGAAAACAATAGAGTTTCCTCTTCTACAAAAGAAGAGACAATGGCCTCTACAGGCCCTCCCTCCACTGCCACCATAATTTACAGTTCTAGCCTGCACTATACTTTCTAATGGGTAGCCATTTGATAAACATGTATCCAGTAGCTGAAGAAAGGAAAGAATAAATGAGTAAGTCCATAGCCAGAAGGACAAGATGCAATAACTCCTTTTATAGTTACACCCCACTCCCAATCTCCCCAAGCCTCCCAAAAAGGCTAGGAATGAATCCTAGGTTAAAGATTTTTGCCCTCTGGAAGCAGTTAAAATGAAATAATATCATAGCCACGGCAACAGAGCAGGGCAAACACACGGAGGGCCTAATTAGACCTCTGAATATATATATGCAAACGGGTCCTCTCCGAATTTTCCTTGCCTCAAAACACAGATTTCAGACATTTTCTCCCCAAGCAAGTCCGATCAGTTTCTGAGGCTTCGTCTAAATGCATTCCTTGGCATTGAGGCTCCCAAACAATCTACTCCAAGAAGCAATTATTTCTGGGGCTGAGAATTCTCCTGTTTTCACATCCCAGCCTGATACGAGTTCCTCCTGCAAAGGCCTGAGACGCTACAGCCAAGAATACAATCAAAGAGGACAACCTGTAATCTTAACTTTCCCTTTGTACTTCAGACAGCCCCGATCAGCATCAAGGAGCAGGCGGAAGAACCTGCAAGTGTAGAATCAAGAACACACCTGTGCGGTGAGACTTCTCCCGGAGAAAATGAAAACGCCTCCTTTTAATGCTAGGGTTTAAGAAGAGAAATCTCTTCAGAAATGAGAATTCAAAAGAAAGAAAGGAAAAGAGATAGAAATGTGAGAGAAAGTTCACACCTTCCAACTTGAATTTCAAACCCCCACAACAAAACAATATCCAGTTAAGAAAAAGCAAGGGAAAAACCTGTTGCCTTGACAATAAAACCGCAAACAAACAGGCACACAAACACACAGGCGGTGGCTCCGCAGCTGATGTGCAAAACTCAGGGCACCACCTGTGAGAGCGGAAGCAGACTGAGTATGTGGCCCACAGAGAGCCAGCTCTGCAGTTGTCCCTGCCTGCTGCTGTCTGAAGGACAAGTATTCCCAGCCCTGCATCAGAAAGCTTTGCAAATAAGATGAGAATCAGCCTGCAGTGAGACTTAGGATGTACTGAGGACAAAAGCTAATGGCAATTATTTAGTTTTAATAACTGGGTAATTGCTGACCAGACCAGCAGAAGCCAAAAGGCCAATGTCTTTGCATTGCCAAGAAAACCAAGGGTTAGGTGTTAACTGCACATAATTAAGTGGGCTGCTGCCCTGGTCACTTCTAATTGGGCTGTGCTGCCACATGATGTGGGGATATACCATTTGGGTCTGGGGCCTCTGAGAAGAGCCACCTGGACAGAGCAGGCACAAACTTCTGTAAGCTGTAATTGGCTTATAAAAACCTTCACTTAGACAACAGCAGTTGATCAATGCTGGAGTGGGTCAGAGGTCCAAGGATGATGGTTATTGATCTTATGCATGGATACAGACCTTCCAGCTTCAGGAGAAGCCAGGGGGTCCTGAAAGCAAGTGGAACTGATGGAAGGTCACATCCCTCATATTCAGTCCCAGAAATCACTAATCTGAAAGTCAGAATGATCCCAGCCAATGCACTACCAGCAACTAATGAAGGGAAGTAAGGAATCCATCCTGAAAGTATCACCCTGCCTGCTGACCAAGAGTCAGTGCTACAGGAGGGCCTCTCAATTCCACAGGCAGCCTCCATTCTGCATGCCCATTCAAGCCTCTGCCCCCAGCTCTGGCTCTCTCCACCTTGGGGATGCTTTTTCCCCTCCCATTCAACCCCCACCTGGTACATTCCAAATCTCACCTTTCCCCCATCCTTCCCCTGCCAAGAAACCTTGTTTATAAAGAAAGTCCCCTTCCCAGTTATTCACCCCTATGGAACTCTCTAAGCTCCCAATTTCAAACTCAAAAGGTCCTGAGAGATCATTCAGTCTGATTTTATAGACAAAAATAAACCAAGGCCCAGGCAGGTTCCACAGACTGTCTGGATATCCTTTTATTTCTATTGCATGTACAGGAGCCTCATCTGTCCAGTATGCTGTATGTTCCTGAAAGACCACACTCCTATATGATCCTATATATTGGCCTTTTACATAACCCCTAGAATTTAACTTCAGAGTACACAGAAGTCGAACCATACTAAGTATCTTTCCATTAGTCCACCAGCATTGGTCCTTTTCATCTATGGTTCATTAATGGCCTAACTCTGATAACAGTATTGTTGGCCTCAGAATGACCTCAACTTCCTCTGGCTACACTGGTGAAGAGCCACATAATAACCTAATAATTTTTATAAAGAGCAAACCACTTGGGCCAATGTCCAAACATGTAACAGGCAGCAGGAAGGGGAAGCAGGGCCGGGCTCCTCACCCCTTAATCCAGACATGTCACTGTTCAGTCCCTACTTGGTCAACACACTAACTGGGGGCACATGATTCATGAGCTTTGTGTCCCTGTTCTTAAGGAGCTTCAATCTAAGGGGAAAGACAGGAACGTGGACCATTACGACTCTGTTGGCAAGCTGATGACAGTGAAAAGTGTATCATTCTAGATCATTAAATGAAAAATCATTAAATCTTTTTCCTACTTCACATACATGTCCCCATGTCTCAGTATGTGCTCAGTATGCCTCTGCTTCTAGGTTTCTGCTCACAACACTCTCCCCACCTGCAATGTACTCACTCCTGTGTAAATCTAACCCATCTTTGAAACTCAAGTTTCACACTACATTCTAAATTCTTTAGGATTACTCTTTTCACAAAGGTTCTCTTTAACTAGTCTGCCACTTCCTTTACGCAATGCTTGATCTCATGATATTTCTTGTTCACTTATTTCCTTACTCAAATCTCATGCAATCGTATAATTGATCTAAATTTTAAATTCTGTAATGGTGAGTCCCAAGTTCTCTAGAAAATTCATATATGAACAAGTCTCAGAGACAGTTGGTACTCAATATATCTCCTTGCAAAATGCATGTATGAAGAAGTGAATGAATGAATGTGTCCTATCACTGGTCAGGTTTCAACTGTTGGTCAATAATTCTAAATAAATCCACTCTCTGCCTGTCCTTTCTCCTCCCTATTACATATTAACATACACATTATACTATCTTCAGTCAACCAGAATGGGCTCACCTGGAATGCCTGACCCTCAGATCTCTCCTAAGATTAGCCAGGCTATTTCAATAACACCTTTTCTGATTTAATTTCTTCTTTGGCATTCCCACTCCAAATCCCCTGATTCCATCTGGATTATATTAGCACTTAGGGAGAAGGAGCAAACAAGCAAATGAGCTGGCAGAATTAGGGTATAATTCTGTGGTTAAAACTGTCATCCTCTAATGAGTGGAATAAATCTTTACCAATGCTGATAAACAAGCACCCGATATATGGGCACAGAGGTCAGGGCCTAGCCTAGCAAGGACTAATTTCTGTAATCAGCTTTCATTTCGCTATGAATATCCCAAGTTATAAACAGGCTGGATGGGAACTGTTTCCTGAGTAAATTTCCACGTCAGAGACCAGAAAGCAAGACACTAAGTCCAAACATTGGTCTCAGCTACCAGACGCAGGGAAGCTTACCCAACTTTCAATGTCTCTCCTGACTTCTCCCTTAATAGCACCTACAAACAAGAATTCCAGGGGATAATTTTTTCTTTCTCCTACTATGTTGTACTTTGCCTCAAATAACTACCACTACCTACAGGGCACAGCAAAAGTCCTGCCCTCTACAGGGTCACAGCCTAAGGTAGGCAAAAAGGCACAAAGGAGCAAAAGATGCCCAAGCCTGGCCACACAATCAATCACCTGGAGAGCTGGCTAGCAACAGCTGGAGAGACCATGCATGATTCAGTAGGCCTTGGGTGGGGTCTGACAATGGTAGATTCCAGTTGATTCCAATGTAGCAGCAGACCCATATGACAAACAAACAGCTGAGAAAGTCAATATAATAAAAACAGTATGTGCTTTTGAGACCTGGGTTGAAATTCTAGCTCTAGTGTCTACTACAGCCTGGGGCAAGTTACTAAACCTCTGGGTAAGGACAGCTTTCTCAGACAGTATAACTCAGTATTTAAGCACATAACACTCTCAAAACTAATAGGGCAGTGACTGGCATATGGTAGAAGTTTAGTAAATGGAAAACTTCCCACAAATAGGACCCTGAACTCTTACCTCCCAGACTGCCAATCCAAATTCCAGCAACTCATGTTAGGTTGACTACATTAAGACTCTTTATCAGGATAAGTATAATTTAATCATTTTGCATACACAAATTCTCAATTAGAAAAAAAGTTTATTAGGGGTTTCTGAAAATATGGTCACCATAATGATAACACAGAATTCTGTTAGCTGAAGGTCAGAATTCTGTTAGCTGAAGGTCTGTTACCTTGGTCATTTTGATCATTGATTGCTGAAGAAAGTCCCAATAATGCTGCCTCATTCATAACAAAATGCCACAACACAAGCCCCAAGGTCAAAGTTGCACTAGAAAATAAGACTGTGGATAATGAAGTCCTTTACAAATTCTACTACAGAGTAATGAAAGTTGGTGTCTTTTAAAACCACTTTTAAAAAAAAGGAGAAAACAACCAACAAAGTCACACTTTAAGACCCTCCTTATACTTCTATTATCAAGGTTAATCACTCCTATAGCATTAGGAAATGGGCTCTTGATTAAAAGCTATGTGTAGCTAGGAGCAAATGCCTGCATTCTTTCTGCCCTTCCCTGTTTTCACACCTTTTTATTCAGTGCCTCTTTCAGAAGCCAGCCTTGAGCAGGAACTTTCATTCAGGGCTTCAGTGCCTTTGTCCTCTTGACATACTTGGCCCAGTCACTCTACATGAATGTAGATCACTTTTCCTTTTATATTTCTTGGCAAGAAAATTTGCTGTAAATATCATTTAACCTTTTTCAAACAGTGAAGGTGGCCCTGGTTCCATCCATCAAATGGATTCCTCACTCTTAATTCAAAAAATTAGAAGGTGCCCTAAACCTTTTTCTGCAAGAAAAACCCAAGCAAATCTTATTTGGAAAGATTCTCAATGGTCCAAAGTCAATGCCAGATGCTTAAAAGACAGGTAGCCAGGTACAATATCTAATTAAAAGAATGTCAGTCTATAGAATGGACATACTCCTTCTCGAGCGGTTAATTTCTAGAAAGAGTTTAATAAATTACTTTTGAAGCCAAAGTCCAAGTTGCCATGGAAGTTTTTTGTTTGGTTTGGTTTTTTTCAAAACACTCATTCAATTCCACCAGCAGACTCTTCCCAGGGTTGTTGAATGAGCAAAGATAAACAGTAGGCTACAGGCATTCAGGATATATAAAAAACATCTACACTCTTTAAGTCCACGGTAACTATCAGAACCCCAACAGTATCTTCATTATTACATACTGCCTCAAACTGCTCATATGATCTAATATGAAATGTTTAGATGAGAGTAATAAATCCCATATAAAGTTAGAACCAAGTGCTGATAAAGGGAAATTATATTTCAATCACTGCACAGATATTAGAAAAACAATTACAACTGAACACACCTAACACCCCTAAGATCTTATCCTCCAAGAAATGGAAAAGGGAGGCTAAATGAATCTGGCCCAGCCCACAGCAAAACTGAAATGATTTAAATTTGCTCTCAAAGTCTTCCCACTATTTTTAAAGCAAGCTTACCCTTCCATGGTGATTCCTCTCCCCGGCCATTCTGCCAACTGCAGCACCTTAATCAGCTTTGCAGTTCAAACACTGTCCCATGCTCTAAAATAATCTCTTTTTTTCTTACTACAAGAAAATGTCTTAAGACCTTGTGCTTAAGGGAAGCTTTTAGAGGAAACTAATCAGAAAACCTAATTCCCACTGCTAGAGTTAAACCATGATTTAATACATGTCTCTTCCATTAGCATTTACATTTTTAAGTGAGATGGGGACTTGATTTAATTCCCCATGACAAAATTCCAGCTACTGAACAAAATCATTGTGGGACAGTATCTCTAGGTAAGAGCCACCTCCATTTCCCTCCTCATATCAGACTACTTAAGTGAGCAGACTCACAGCTATAAATGCACCTTCCCTAAGATGGAATTATTATAGCTTGTTTTCAGCCCAGAATGTCATGAATGAAAGGACTCCTGATCTAGCCTCTCATTTCACAGCTGAGGGAACTGAAGACCACAGCTGTTTCATGCCTGTCCCAGAACCACAGCAGCCATAGCTGTCTCTCATTCACTTGCTGTGCTTTTGCAAGGGCTTTGAAGCAATGGACCCATCCCAGACTCTTCCCTTACATCCAGTCAACCTGCCAGGTTTTGTTTCACATGGACAAGAGCAATTGGCTCCTAACTAGTCTCCCTGATTCCAGGATAGCATTCCTCTTGTAAGATGGTGAGAATCCCCATCCCTACATCTGCTCAAAAGGATTAGACTCTCACTGTTGCAGGATACACCAGTATTCTATATGACTGTCCTCTGAGAGTGATCTTATGTGATCTTCCAGCCCAGGAGTCTTAACCTCCTATAATAGAGAGTTTGTTATGAAATGAATAGAAAATTCATCTTATAACCAGGCACTCCTGAAAGAAATTTATTCTTTATTTTGGCCCCAAATCTGTCTCTCTGTGGCTGCTACGGTTCAGCACCAATTCTGTAATTTGATAAATTACCATATTAGGCAATCCTAATGCCTCTGCACTTGACACTCTTCCTGTATCTAAACGCTGTGTTTCTTCTTTGCCTTCTCTCTTGCCACTGGATCCTCCCTCTCTTAAATGTCTTCCAATTTGTCCACATCCCATTGCATCCACCAACACAGAAAACTTATGATAAATTAAAATATCACAGACACAATATTCCAAACTAAAAATTGCACAGTACCAAGAAATTATCCTCACTCTAATTCTAGAATATAGGTCTATTAGATTAAGGTTTCATGAGCTTTTTGGCTTATTATACCACAGAGTTGACTCATAGTGTACTGTGAGCTTACCGTTTCCCAGGCCATTTAATAATATTTTACTCATTCTGCTAATTCTCTGAAACATCTACCGTATTCTATTTTGTGCCATTTAATTTTGGGATGTGTAGAACTTTGCATTTATTCCCTGATACATTTTGTTCTGTTAGACTTGGCCCAGATCTCTAGTCTATAAATACCATTTTATATCCTGTTTCCGTCTTAGTATTCACTGTCCCTCCAGTCTTTGTATTATGTGCACACTGGATGAATTTGCCACCCATACCTTCCCCAGCCTCAGGGAAGTGATACCTGCATCTCTTAGGGAGAGTTGAGGGCAGGACCAACGACATGGCCTTTAAGAAGGATACTGCGAGACTACCTGAAGGTTAACTTTGAACCCTGGTCAGTGTTGAGTGTGATCATTTGACAAGTTATTGATCCATCCAATTTCCCTAATATACAAGCATATTCCAAATTGGCCACAAATATATTACAAGAAAGTTGTTCAGATTATATTGCTGAGGTCCTTTCAACTTGTGTTATTTTTTCTCACCTAATAGTTTTGTGAACCTTACAAAAGCAGTAAGGTTTATCTGCCTGAATTGCTTGCATCAAATCCTCCCTGCATCCAAGTGATCATCAACTTCTGTTTATTATTTATATACTCCCTTCTAAAATCCTTCCCGGGGTCATTTTCAAGCCCACTATTCCAGGGTCGTGGCATCCATCACCTGCTATCTCATTCTTGAGGTTCCTCAGAGTCTTTAAGTGTTCTCCTAGGTAAGGTCTTCAGAGTCCTAGCATGCAATTCTTCCTTGATAGAAGACTTACATTTATTTAGATCAAAATGATATTCCATCAAAATCTCTTCACACACCTATGTAGTTTTTCTCACTTATCCCTGGTCATGCACACGTTCATTTAATAATCTTGAGTGTGAAGATCACGGAAGACAAAATGAGACGGGGAACTAAAATGCTGTGTCTTCCTGTTATCCACCATTCTAAAGGACTTTGATTTCCTTATTCAAAAATTTTACCTAAAAATCCCATTTTCATCCTTCGGATTATTTTTAAACCTAAAGAATAATCTAAAATGTTTCCCTCTAAACTGTTCTTTCAAGTTAATGCCATCCAGTAGCATATTATATACACCTCGTCTTCGTGAATATTTTCAAATATATTGCTTAAAAATACATCTGATACAGATCAAAAAATTGCTATATAATAATTTAGTTTTTATCATTTGTTGATTTTCAAAAAATAATACTAATTTTCATTGTTTTGCAAAGAATCTATAATTAGCGTGTGTTCAGGAAATACCAATGATATTATAGCTTGGAAAAAATGAAAAATTTTCCAAGAGGAGATCGAAGAAAGAAAATGGATATTAATACATGAAGAATAAGTAAAATCATTTAGTAAATCCTATGAAAAGTGAAATCTAGGATAATGTAGTAACACTGGCTTTGGAGTTAGCTAAGTTCAAATGTTTTTGTTTAGTTCATACTAATTGTTTAATTTTGAGACAGTTACCTCCCTGTTCCAAAGTCCATCTCCCCCATTTGTGAGCTCTGGTATCCCTGTCCTAATGCCTACTGCTGAGCGGGCTGGAAGGATTCAATGAGGAAATAATTAATTTTTGCAGTTACTGATGTATGATAAGCACTCACTTAACCTGACAGTATTTTATGTGCCTCCACTTAAACTACACCCTTTATACTGAATATTTGAGCCAAAGGTGTCCCAATTTCTAAGGAGCATGAAATATGAGGAAGATATAAATATTTTAGAAGAAAAGGAACTAGAAAAACAGCTGATGCAGAAGTCACAATTCTGTTCAAATTGATAAATCCATCCCTTAGTCTGGTTCTGACTTTGCACTTCTAAGGACAAGGTCCCTAAAATATGCTTCTTTGTGACCACTACACACACACACACACACACACACACACACACATACGTACCTTGCATGGTACATGGTAAGTGTTCAATAAGCATGATTGACTGAGTGATGATCTCCTCAGAGCTGGAAAACAAGAAGTAAATTCCCAACTCCCCAGGCTTCATAAAAATCAGCCACAGTGGTCAGCAGGTCATACCCCGAAGCCCCTTCCTGGGAATCGCCTGCCCCAGGTCAAGTGATGCCTGCTCAGAATCATACTTTTGCTTTACAACTCTGCTCCTTGGGCCACAGCAGACTGATTTAGTGGAGGACATCCAATCACAGATTCTCTTTTCAGAATCTGGTGGAAATCTGGAGGGAGAGTCTACAGACTCCTGCCCCCGAGGACTGGATCTTCCTTGGTCCCTGCCATTCTGAAGCCTGGTTATTCCCTGAAATGTCCGCAGTACTTATCTTTCCAATAAATTTCCTTTTCTTGCTTAAGTGAACTCCAGCTGGTTCCTGTTGCTTTTAATTTAAAAATAAAAGCAAAGAAAGAAACTAAACTCATACATTGAGAAAAATAAAGAGAAAGAATACTTATTTCATTAGTCTGGCTCTGCCCTTGGCTACACAAGTTTTGGCTGATAGAAATAATCAAAATAAGATGGAATAGTTTATTATTTGTTAGAACAAACTTAATAGCATTCAGTTCTTTAAGAAAGAGATTATAAAATCATGCCATCAAAAGGTATCATTGAGATTTATACAAGAGAATGGATTTTAGAATCAGACCACAGGAAATCAAAGAAAAGCAGAGTTTGCCAAAAGAGAGATTTTTTTTTTTTTTTCCTGAGAAGATTAATCAAGACTTCGTGGCAAACTTGGCTAAGCCAACATTGGCTAAGGGCTCATTTCACGCTAGCTCCTGTCCCAAGGGCTTTGATATGCATTAACTCCTTTTATCCTCACAACCATGAAATGCTGGTCTATCATCATCCCCATTTCAGAAGAGGAAACTCAAGGACTGAGAGATGAAGTGCTTCCCCAAGCCTCATGGCCAGCAGGCTTCAACCCCACCGCTCTTCACTGTGCACAGGTGTCCTCCTGTAAGCTGTGTTCCTCTCAGTGTGAAGGCACAAGGCAGAGCGAAGAGACTGTGTTGCAGGAGTCATTTTGCATTTTCCACATACTCTTATTCATTCATTCAACAGACATTTACTAAGCTGCCCACATGCCAGAACCGTGTGGGATGCTGAGAACAGTCCCCAGCAGACCATCAATCTCTGAGGTCACAGGATACATGCACAAAGCACAGCACAAAATCTTGTACCAAGTAGGCATTCAATAATCTTCAGGATTCAACCTACACACCACCTATGGGAAGCATTGCCTGCCTCCCTGCAATCTACAGGTTAAGTTTGCACCTCTCACTGATTCTCCAGGAAGCCCACGCATCTGTCAGAGATTTCTCACAGAACAGTGAAAGTATCTTTTTGCCTCTTTACTCCTTCAAAATCTTCCCTGTAAATATAAGCCATTTAAGCTGGGAAGCATTCCCAACATAGGTACATGCTCAACAAATGTCTGTTGAATGGACTCCTCAAGATGACTAGTTACCTTTCCAGAAGTCCATCCTTCGAAAAACAAAAATCACAGTAGAACAAACACTTTGAGCAGTTGATTCATTGGCAGAGCTGGATTTGTCCAAAACCAACCACTCTCTTTCCTCCTGCCTCTCTATGACCAATTCTACCCAGCCAAGAGGAAGCTAGGCACATGACGAGTGAGCCACAAGAACAAGGAAGAAAGTTCCCTAGACATCACACCCATGGCACTGGCTTCATTAGCTGAGGCTTTCATCCACTTAGGAGGAAGGATGCAACCCTTAGCGGAGCAAGCATGGATTTGAATGCACAGGGACATAGAGTTAAATCCCTGATTTCCACCTAGTAGTTGTATAACTCTCAGCAAATGAAGTTTTCTGAGACTCAATCTTCTCATTTTAATTCCTTGCCTCACACAGTCATTCTAAAGATTAAATAAAGATCACACAAATGAATGTGCCAGAACATAGTAAATATCAATAAATATCATTATCCCACCCTGTGGCTAATGCAGCCTATGTTTTTTAAAAGTATATACCAATCCTTAAACCTGGAGGACATGATGCTAAGTGTAATAAGCCAGGCACAGAAAGACAAATACCATATGATCTCACTTATATGTGGAATCTAAAATAGTTGCAGTCATAGAAGTAGAGAGTAGAATGATGGTTACCAGACCCTGCGGGGAGGGTACAGATGCGGGAAGGAGAGATCTTGATCAAAGGTAGAAGATCTGGGTTAGACCGGAAGAATAGTGATAGGTGATTTACGTCACACCATGGTGACTGTAATAAGTAATAATGCATTATAGATTTCAAAACTGCTAAAGGAGTAGATTTTAAATGCTGTCACCACAAAAACAAATTAAGTATGTGAGATAATGGATTTTTTAATCAGCCTGATTTAATCACTCGATATTATAAACATTACTCAAGACAGCACATTGTATCCCCTAAATATATGCAATTTATTATCTGTCGATTAAAAATAAAACTTTAAAAATGATGCTGTTGCAATATGTGAAATAAATGGGCTTATCATTTCTTCTACCAAAAAAAGTATGTGGGCAGTGCCTGTGGCTTAGTGAGTAGGGCAATGACCACATATTGCCCCATGTGTCAGGTCTGAACCTGGCCCTGGCCAAACTGCAACAAAAAAAGTATGTACTGATACTTTTGACATGGATAGAACCTACACAGCCATTGATGGATGAATGGATAAAGAAAATGTGGTTATGCATACAATGGAATATTGTTCAGCCTTAAAAACAGAAGAAAATCCTACTATTTTCAAAAAGATGGATGAACCTGGAGGACATTATACTGAGTGAATAAGCCAGACAGACAAAGAAGGACAAATACCACCTGTTCTCACTTACATAAAATGAATTTAAAATAATCACTCATAGAAGCAGGGGCTGGGGTAAGACAGAAATAGGAGAGTTCACAGTCAGAGGTGCAAAGTTTCAGTTATACAAGACGAGTAAGACCCAGAGGTCTACTGTACAGCACAGTGCCTACAATTAACATACTGCATTCTACATGTACAATTTGCTGAGGGTAAACCTTATGTTAAATGTTCTTATTACAAAATAATAATAATTAGTAAGAAGGGCAGGAGGAAACATCTGCAGATAATGGGCAGGTTTATGACACAGACTGTGGTGATGGTTTTCTCCGAACTTGTCATTAAGTATTTAGCATACATTAAATATGAGCAGTTTGGTACGTCAATTATGCCTCCATGGTTTCTTTAAATGTATGTATATATTTTTTAAGTATATACTGATTGATCCTTTTAGATGTTTTAATCTGCTCTTCTGTCTCTTTGATGTTCATCTTTCTGAGTTGGTGGGCTTCTCATGGAGGTGTGACTGCAGACAACAGCTGTGAGACACAAATGATTAAGAAAGGAAAATCACATCATTAATTGAGGATGATAGTCTCATTAACTCAGTTTTCTGTAAAATCTTGTGTGAAAAACCCTCGCAAAACCTTGCAAATCACAAAGACCCAAGGCTTGCAGCCATGTTCACCATGCAAATGGGACATCACTCCTCAAACCCCAACTAATTTTATGTTTAACTTTTTTTTTATTAAATCATAGCTGTGTACATTAATGCAATCATGGGGCACCATACACTGGTTTTATAGACCGTTTGACACATTTTCATCACACTGGTTAACTGACATCCTGTCATTTTCTTACTTATTGTGTTAAGACATTTACATTCTACATTTACTAAATTTCACATATACCCTTGTAAGATGCACTGCAGTTGTAATCCCACCAATCACCCTCCCTCTGCCCATCCTCCCCCTCCCTCCCCTCCCTTTCCCCCTTCCCCATATTCTTAGGTTATAACTGGGTAATAGCTTTCACTTGAAAGCCATAAATTAGTTTCATAGTAGGGCTGAGTACATTGGATACTTTTTCTTCCATTCTTGAGATACTTTCCTAAGAAGAATATGTTTAACTTTTTTTAAACAAACCATAACAAATACTAAATGTAGCTAATCATTCCCCGATTCCTCTGGTATCCGTTGTAATAGCACTAATTACGATAAACACATTTGGAATTAATGTGCATGTCTTATGCATATATCAATTCCATTCTAATTTGCCATTGATTAACGCCCGTGAAGTGAATGATGAGTCTTCGGTTTTAATACACCACTCACGTCTTGGGCAGCCCAGATGTAAAACAGGTTCCAGGCATGCGACATCAAACCAGCAACCTGCAGAGAGGCAAAGAGGGAAAGGCACGGAGCAGAGCCAGCTTGTCCTCCATTTCTCTGTGTATGGGACGCCTTCCGGGTGTAGAGGCAGTGTCTACGTTCTGCAAACCCAACAACAGTGTGGGAGAGAACGAGGTTTGGACGTAAAAAGCATGGGCTCTCAAGTTAGACAGAGTGGGTTTCAAGTCCTAGCTCTGCCCCGTATGAGCTGTATTGTTTTTATCAAGGCACAAATATGGAGATGATCATACCCATATCTCAGCTATGTGAGGATCAAATAAGGAGATAAACTCAAAAACATCATTGTCAGAGTTGACTATTATTACTTTTAGAATAATCATCATCATCATTATTAATGAATAAAGGTTTAAGGATGCCCATTCTGAAATCTTTGTATTGAAACCATACCCTTTAAAGTTGGGCCAAGAGTGTCCAACCCTTTTTCTTCTCTGCTGCACATTGGAAGAGTAAAAGTTGTCCTGAGCCACAAAGTAAATACAAAAACACTAATGAAAGCTGTTGAGCAAAAAAAAGGGTCCATGTGTACTTTTCATGATAAGCAAAATAATCCTCAAATAATCTGCATGTGGCCCACGGGCTGCGGGCTGGACACCTCTGCCTGATGCCTGAATAAAAGAGCTCTTTTCATTCTCCAGTTTCTAACCTTGCTTCCAAGTTCTCATATCTATATCTGTATAGAAAAGGCAGGCCCCTGTGTTCTCAGCCTAGTATCTTATAGCAGCATGCTCAAGTCTACAAAAGGGCTTAAAGGAGCATATGGGAAAAAGAACTCAGTCCACAGGTTTATATGAGTAGGTCAGTACTACACACTTATAGCAGGGACCTCCTGTGACATGGGTAAAGGGGACCCTGCAGCTCATATTCTCACCCCACTGATTATCCACAGGATCCTAGAATCCCAGAAGGCGAATGCTTCCCATGACACATTGTCCCACATGCCTTCCACTACGCCATGCATGCGTTAAACTTGGCTGCCCTACACTGGAAAGCAAGACCCTTGAGTAGAGAGACCATTCAAACGAAGAAGACTTTTGCATTCCTAGCATGACTACTTAGCATATACTGAATGCTTAATAAAAGTTACACGAACGATTGATAGCAACTTGCAGGAGCATCAGTGCATCTTCTGAGACACAGAGAACTAGGTGCAACTTCATACCCTTATGGCAGAGAGGGTAAGCTGGGCCAAGGCCGCTCTGGTTCACAGATGCAGACATTGAGATATTAAAACACCCAGCACTTACTGGAAGCTGCAGAGACTTTGACACTCAGCACATCCCCCTAAGACATGACTCTGGTGTCTTAAATTCTAATCCTAACGCATTGCATATATCATGTAATCTCTCTGAATTCCAGCTTTCTTCTCAAAAAAATGAAGTAACAGTAGATGCTCTAGCCACCTGACAGGGTGACTGTGAACTTTTTCAAAGGTAATTCATATAAAAGTGCTTTCCATTTTGTAGATACATAAGTGAGTTGATTTAAAGAAGTATTAATACCTACTTGTAGCTAAGCTTCTTATACACACAGAATTCCTGGTATGTGAACCAGAATAATGGTAAGAAGAGTCATCCCGGTCCCTTTCTGGCAAGTCTGATGGAGTCTCAGCCCGAAGCCTACCCTGACAGTGGGATGGGAGCCTCATTCCATCCAGCAGACAGTCCATGGATGGCCCCGAGCCTGCGGTACATCTCCCTGTGCATACTGAGCCACACTTCCTACGTGTGACTGGTTCAGTTGCCAAGATTTTGCCCTTAGGTGTAAAGTTCAGATTCCTGCCAGGTGAGTCCACTGCCTCAGGACTGGAGCCCAGTGTTGCAGACCCAGGCCCTGACTTAGGTCTGCATCAGACTGAACCAAATTCCTAATCATGTTTCCACTGGACTATGGAGTATGGCCACTGCCTGCTGGACCATCCTCTATCCAAGCTCTTTGGAGGTAAACGCCAGGCCAAACTGGACCTGACTTTTCTAGATCTCTTTAAACACTGTTTCTGGGAGGCTGGCCACACTTCTTAGAGACCCACCTTCTACGCTGCCCCTCTGGCTTACATTCAACATGCCACTAAGGTATATGACATGACACTCAGCACCACATGAATTTCAAATGCAAAAGTTACACATCATTCCTGCTAAGGAGATGAGAGAAAACAATTTTCTGGACAACTTCAAAAAGCAAAGGCTTTAGCCTTTCTGCATGTACCACAGACCAGCATTAACAAGACACCCCTCCTCTCCATCCAGATTTCCTTCCTCCTCATCCCATACCCCCCGCCAGTATCATATGAGAGAAGGCCTACTGCTCAGAAGATAATGTGTGAGATGACCAGAGTCATATAACATGGTACCCAAAATGTCCAGGATATAATTTTTTTTTATAAAAGCTCATACCAAGAACAAGGAAAAATCCCAGCTTGAATGAGAAAGGACAATGCATGCCAACATGGAGATGACACCAACACTGGGATCCTCTGACAAGGAGTTTAAAACAGCCAGCATAAAAATGTTTCCATGAGCAATTATGGATATGCTCAAAACAAATGAAAAAAAATAGGAAGTCTCAGCAAAGAAATGGGAGATACAAAAAAAGAACCAGATGGCAATTTTAGAACTGAAAAATAAAATAACCAAAATTAAAAACTCAAAGCCTAGGCCAGAAAGAAAAAAGAAAACAGAATGGAGAGGAAAGAGGAAAGAAATAACAAATTTGAAGATAAAAAAATAGAACTCATTTTTCTGAACAACAGAGAGAAAATAGTCTGGGGGGAAAAAAAAGAACAGAGAGCATCAGGGACTGCTAGGATTACACAAAGAGCTACATTCATTTCCTAGGATTTCCAGAGGGAGAAAAAAAAGAAGGTGGAGTTAAGAAGTAATGATTGAAATTTTACCAAATTTGGCAAAAGACATAAATGTAAATATTCAAGAAACTTGGTAAACCCTATGCAGAATAAACCAAAATGAATCCACACCAGGCCTCAGAAGCCTCTGCTCTGGGTTACCATGTCAGGACCACGGCAGTCAAGTTCACTACAGTTGATGGGTGGTGAAAGTCAGCACTGCCTTATAATGATTAAAACTGGAAAGGCTTTGGCAGGGCACCATGGCTCTTGCCTCTAATCCTAGCACTCTGGCCGGCCGAGGAGGGTAGACTGCTTTAGCTCAGGAGTTCGAGACTAGCCTGAGCAAGAGTAAGACCCTATCTCCACTAAAAATAGAAAAACTTGGCATTGTGGTTGGCACTATAATCCCAGCTACTTGGCAGGCTGAAGCAAGAGGATCTCTTGAGCTGAGTTTGAGGTTGCTGTGAGCTGTGATGATGCCACAGTACTCTACCCAGGGTGACAGAGAAAGACCATCTCAAAAAAAGGGGGGAAAGGCTTTAATTTACTTTGGAAACTGAAGTCTCCAAGATGAGAAGATATTATTATACTATACCACAGGGTGAGGGTATCCCAAAAGTTACCCGTAAGGTCTCCACTTAGGGAAAGTGGAAAGTGGAATAAATGTACCTCTATTTACAAAATATTCATGGCAAAATTTTATTAACTGGTGGCCAACACATAGATTGTAAGTATTTTGTAAAATTTTGCCATGATTATTTTGTAAAAAAAGGTACATTTAGCTATAATTTCCCATTTTCCATATTTATGGTAAGCTTAGGGGTGACTTTTCAGATACCCTGCATATTGTACTATTATTATAATACACTATACTAGTATACTGCATTATACTATTATATATTATAACTATTATAATACCATTACTAAGACACTATTATTTCACAAATAGAAAGGTAAACTTTATTCTAACTTAAAAAGGCCAACCCAACCCAATTTGAAATAAAATTAAGCCCTCAAATCCCAGAACCTCAACCCCTCTGTGCCACCATTTCTCTATATAAACCACTTTTCTTGACTTGAGAAACACATAAGGAAATTTAAAAATAAGTGTTTTCTTTATAAAATCTCTGTACCAGGCATATTAATCCATCAACCTTCCACTGAGCAATCCACTAGGCACCCCATGATGCTGGGATCTGTTCCTGAGAAGGAGACCAGGAGTCCTTAGTCATTATGGAAGTTACAGAAATGAAGAAAGTAACAAGATGAGCATTTGATGCGATTTCATATGTCCTGTGAAGGACCAGGTCAAACTGAGAATACGCACAAGGGGATCCTTAACCTGGGCGATCACATAAGACTGCCCAGGGCAGGTGGCACTGAAACAGTAAACAGGAGGAGAAATAGGTGAGACCACAGCAGACGATCTTGTGTTCTACACATTTTGATCATCACCTGATCCAGATAACTTCCTACTCTTTTTTTTTTTTTTTATTGTTGGGGATTCATTGAGGGTACAATAAGCCAGGTTACACTGATTGCAATTGTCATAGCTGTGTACATTAATGCAATCATGGGGCACCATACATTGGTTTTATAAACAAATTGTTAAGTCATGGAAAAAGCCCAAGTGCCCACCGATCCACGAATGGATTAATAAAATGTGGTATATGTACACCATGAAATATTATGCAGCCTTAAAGAAAGATGGAAACTTTACCTCATTCATGTTTACATGGATGAAGCTGGAACATATTCTTCTTAGTAAAGTATCTCAAGAATGGAAGAAAAAGTATCCAATGTACTCAGCCCTACTATGAAACTAATTTTTGGCTTTCATATGAAACCTATAACCCAGTTATAACCTAAGAATTTGGGGAATGAGGAGAGGGAGAGGAGGGAGGGGGGAGGATGGGCGGAGGAAGAGTAACGGGTGGGATTACACCTGCGGTGCATCTTACAAGGGTACCTGTGAAACTTAGTAAATGTAGAATATAACTGTCTTAACACAATTACTAAAAAAATGCCAGGAAGGCTATATTAACTTCCTACTCTTGAGGAACCTTCATTTTATCAAGGGATACAAAACTGCAAATTAATTATTTAAGTTGAGTGAAACATGAGCAAGAAAAAAAAAAACCCATAAATTTCTAGGACTACATAGTACAGGGAGATTTTTTTGAGAGAATTTATTATAAATAATTAATGGTGATTGTTTCAGTTTTATGTAATGAAAATATTGCCTAGTTTGTCTTTGTTCATATTTTCTGCAAAACTTTAAATATATACACTTTCATATTTTTTTACTCATGCTAACAAAGAAATCCTGTACACAAACTACAGGAAATACTCCCCACCTTGTGAAAGGTAAGACTGACTTACCTTTCAGTCATGTGAAGTCACCTTCACATTCATGGCCTTAGTCTTTGCTGGTCACCATTAAACACACCATATACCCTTACAAATCATATACAAAGGAGGTGCCAAGTGAAATTCTGTTGGATGATTGAATAAACCCAGAACCTGTGAATTATTCAGGGAGGTCCTGGGATCCTACCTATGTGGTTGAATTCCCTGTCCTACTTTGCTTGGCTTTTTAATGGAAATCCACTCAAAGGACAAACTAAGCGAAATGGGTAGAGGAAGATACGGGGCAAAGTGTAATCTCCCCTGTCCCAAGAAAAGGGCAGCAGTGACTCCAGATCCTCCAGAGGCACTGGGCATCTTCAGAGCTAGAAGCCTGAGAAGGTCTCAATTTAAGAACCACTGAGGCTCAACTCCAGGCAACTCTAATCTGACGCCTGTCGAGGGCACTGCTTTGAGAAGCCCTATCCCATGAGGTGTGGACACACCTTCTGTCTACAGAGCCTTGCCTCCCTGTGATGGACACAAATAAAAGGCTTTTCACCTGTCCAGAGCGCCTTCGGTATTTCTGGAAGAAGCAAAATCAGGATAAGCTGGCTCTGGGCAGTATGGTCAGCCTTACCAGAGAGTTGGAAGCAGTCATAACTAGAGGGCTGAGAAACGGCCTCGGGGTAGTGAACTTCTATGTGATCATGGCAGAAAAGCTCAGAAGGAAATGTACACAATGGCCTGAACTACGTGTTATGGAAGACCCTCATTTACTCTTTTGTAAACACAACTTCTATTTCTCCTATCTCAGGCATTTGGAGACAGAGAACCAAGATGCTTTTTTCAACAGTGTCTTGATCATACTCAGGTACAGAGGATCCAGGTCAAATGGTCCTGTAAAGGCTTACAGGAGAGATTAAAGCAAGTATCCCTGTGCTGAGCGTGTACTGCTAGAGCCTAAAGTTCTGTGTGTATGAGTCTGTATCTGCTAGAACTCACAGCTTCCTCACACTTTTTTTTTGTTGTTGTTGTTGTTGTTTTTGTTTTTGTAGAGACAGAGTTTCACTTTATCGCCCTCGGTAGAGTGCTGTGGCATCACACAGCTCACAGCAACCTTCAACTCCTGGGCTTAGGCAATTCTCCTGCCTCAGCCTCCCGAGTAGCTGGGACTACAGGCATCCGCCACAATGCCCAGCTATTTTTTTGTTGCAGTTTGGCCGGGGCCAGGTTTGAACCCGCCACCCTCGGTATATGGGGCCGGTGCCCTGCTCACTGAGCCACAGGCACCGCCCTCCTCACACTTTCTTACACAACACTAGATGTGTGAATGGCCAAAAGAGACCACCAGAGAACCTCAGGATACTCATCTCCAAAGCTTCTACCCTGGGGTCCCCTGCTTTCCTTCTGGCTACCACTATTGGGAGGTAGAAGCAAGTCAGTTGAATGAGTTGGTGTTTGCAGGGAATTCACAGAGTATCAAGAAACTTCTCCTCTATCTTCAGACCTTGAGTCTCAGGAGGAAATGTGAAGTTGCTGTCAGTTCCCAACCATAGATTGTTTCCCATGTAAACCCAATTTTGCAGAAAGCAAGAATTTTCTGGTCTGTGACCTGAGAGTCACTTCGATTTTCAATGTCTAATGGTTTCCATCTATGAGCACTCACAAATGTGCCTGACTCAAAGCCCTTGTTCCCCCCCCCCATTTTTCTGTCCTGGGATCCCAGGAGAGAGTGAGAACATGGAACCCATGAAGATCTGACACAAGAGAACTATAGACATTGCAGTTCAGCCACAACCACCTCAACGAAACATGTAAACTCTGCCCAGAAAAAAAGAACAAATGGAAGAAAACTGGCCCATAGATTCTCAAGTTCTTCAGATATTACCAGGTGTTTCTAGGAGGCTGCATCTGTAAATTGCTACTTCAAGATGAATCAAGAACCTGTTTTTGGAGAGTGCCTGGGTTGGATCAGTATGAAATGTCATGAATGTGTGGGCTGGCTGTGAACAAAGAAAAAGTCATCATATTCAAAATCTGAACTATCCAGCAAGAAAAACAACAAATAAGCAAATCAAGATTTCAATTGAAAAAGCCAAAGGAAGGCTCAGAAATTGAGGCATTTTGAAAGGAAAAGGTTCACTTCCCGAGAGGTTAAGGGAAACAGACTTCAGGAGGACTCATTCCCCCAAACAGAAAGCATGACAACCATTCCATAGAGTAAAATGGGAAATTATCAAGGTAATAAAAAATTACTACAATGCCGGAGATCCTTGGGGCTGCTGACAATACTATCCAAAACTATGAATGTTAAATTCATCAATGTCAATCTAAATTATATTTCTAATATATTTCTAAATCTTGACAGAACAACAAAACGTCACTGCACTCTCTAAAACGCCCCGCTTGCCTGCAACACAACACATGTGAACATGCCCCACATGTCCTTTCCACTTCAGCACCTATTCCTCACAGCAAGACACAGGAACTCTTTCTGGACAGGGTTTACGCGTCTTCTTGAGGCATAGAAGAAAACTTCCCCTCCTACCTGAACAAGAATCCACTTTATTTTTAACAAGCTCACCTTCTGCGGCCATCCAATCAGTTCACCAGAAGGTCTGAATAAGGGCAGACAACTGACCAAATTCAGGAATGACATGAGCCCAGGAACTCAGCTGCTCAAGAATGAGGAGGATGAATTTAGCTCCCTCACAGAAGGACAATTAAGAAGGCTGGCTGGTTTGCTTCATAACTGGATTCCTGGGCAGCCCATTTATGACAGCTGTTTAACACCTGCCCAAGGGGATGAGCAGAGATGAAAGAGAAAATGAGTTCAACTGAGCCTCATTCTGCAATCAAAAAGGAGACGAAGAAGTTTGAAAAGAGAGAGACTCAGAGGTGTGGCTTTACCTTGGGCTACTACTGTATTGTGTCTGGAGAGCTGGATTTTTTTTTTTTTTTTAATGGGGGAAAGTGGTCAGATTAGAGGGAAAGAGGTTACCTTTTGAAAGAAAAGCAGACTGGTTATTAGTGAGTAAATCAGCATGTGTAATAACGGCATCCCAAACAAAAGTCCTCATCGGAATGCTCATCCTAAAGCCGACTCAGTTGCTGCCTTCATCTCAGCAGCCACCAACAGGCCAGAAGCTCAGCAGCAGCGTTCTTTAATTTCCGCTATCACTGCTGATCTTGAAGCTTTAGCCAGGAAGGGAGCCAAGGGCTCTGTCTTTTTCATAGGTGATTTACAATTACAGGGCCAGTTTCCTTGAACCCTATATGGTGCAGCAGAAGGGTTTGGGGAGCATGCTTCTTTCTCTCCCAAAGGAACAAAGGGATTGGTAACAGGGAAAAAAAAAAAAAAAAACAGTGAGAGCTCATGAATATCCCAGCTCTGGCTCTAGCCAGAAATAAACATGAAAAATAATGAAAGTCGTGAAAGTGAACAGCTGAGGACACATCTCTGGCTGCATTTAGGGGCAGCTCTCAAAAGCCACCTGGAGTTTCCTGAATCCCAAGGAATAACTTTCAAACTATTTTCTAAGCCAATTTTTTGAGAGCTTTGAATGGCTTGCGTTAAGTGCCAAGAACAATGCAGTGGCACGGCGTCCCTGGGAGCAGCACGGCCCCCTGCCCACCAAGAGCCACCAGGCAGGAGGGCCATGTGAAAGACAAACCACGGGGCACAGCTCCCTCTGGAGCCCTGCTCTTTCTTCATGTGCTTCACAGATTCTTGACTTTATATTCCACCTGTTCTGGGGAAATTCTAAACCAAATACCTTAGGGTAGATTTATTTTTAATTAACTATAAAATATATATATATATATATATTTTTTAAGGAAGAGAAAACTAACCTATCAGTTGAGTAAATAAGTTAATAAAGGTCCTGCATATGTTTCATGTCATTTAATATTCCCATTGCACATAGGAGGTCAGCGTTCACTTTACCTCTGGAGAGAAGTCAAATCATTCAGTCAAGGTCACAGAGCTAAAAAGTCCCAGAGCTGGGATCAAACCCAGGTCTGGCCAGCTCTATCCAAAGCCAGCAGATGTATTTTCACTGCAAAGCATAGCCTCACCTGTCAAGAGAGCAGTATCGGTGGGAGCTATGGAGAGAGATTTCAGAGACGAGCACTTCTGCCCACATGTGGACCCCCCTCCACCATGCCTCCTTCTCCCTGTGCTGATTTCCAAGGCCATTGCTTCATGCCACAGATGAAGTAAGGATGGCATACAAAGCCCCTCCCCCCCACCCCTAGGCCCTATGCACGGGCACAGTGTTCTCTGTGCCCTTGGTGGTTAGTAATTGCTGTTCAGGGAGAAATGAATGCTTGGTTTCTGAAGTTCTTTCAATCTACTTGGGAAGAATATAGGACCAAGGTCTCCTCTCGGCAGAATTACAAATGCAACAGTTTGTCTTTGGTGCCTTAGCTTTTGCTTCTGCTTTCTCTGCTCTTCGTTCCCCTTTAGGTCTGCAAGCTCTCTTCTCTCACTACTGTAATTTCTCTTAGAGATAAAAGACCACTGACTAATTCATTCTAAAGTGAACAGGACTACAGATGTTCACCCTTACAGTAAAGGAGTACATTTCTAATGGTAAAAATGAGAGCACACTGGTCTTGGAAATAAAGAGATATTTCTAGGGAAGAGATCTTTCTAGCATCCCTGGAAGCTGCAAAAAAGTAGACAAAATTTTGTCCACATTTTAAATTAAGCCAATAAGCCAGTCCAACATACATACACTCGTACATTCATACACACACACATAAATAATTTTAAAAATAGTCATATCTCAACCACCCCCATCCAATTATTATATGCTGCATGGCTACTAGTATATGAGTGCAGATGGCCAAGATAAGCAGGCCACCTGGATCCCTCAGAAGCTTATGATCTGCCCAACACAGACCCAAATCTAAAGGCATCACTGGGGCACATCACAGCCCCAGTCTTTTGGTTCCATGAGGATGCTGAAAAAATAGTATCCCCATGTAAATGGGGTTAGGCTTGCAGGCTCACTCAACAAGGAGGCTCCTGTTCTCCCCTACCACATAAAAGGGATTGAGAGAATAGAAAATGAAACCTTTGGGCATCAAAGAAAAGTGCCAAACCTGGAGTTTCCCAGAGAGAACCTCCAAAGCTACTTTATTTAAACAGATAAAGTGTTGGGATTATTTTGAAGGCAAGCCTCTGATCTCTCTATTTCTTAAACCTAACTCAGTGCTTGATACTAAAAAGGGAGGGGAGCTCAAAGACTTGATGAATGAATGAATTCCTGAACAAACAAATTTTAGAAATTAGACTGGCATCATCAGTTCCAGCTATCTGGGGACCACTCGTTGGCCTTGTACAGGTCCTTTGCCCTCGGCACCACTGCTGAGGGAAGAGCAGCAACCTGCCCTCCCCATTGCTCAGGATTCCTGGGAGCATCAGAGTAGCTCACGGACCTCAGAGCATTTTCAGAAGCATAGAGCATTCTGCAAGTTCAAGGGTTGTTATTATTCTTTTGCTGATGCCCATGACAATACACATCAGTTCTTGCAGGGAAATTGAATTGGCCCCTGATTAATCAGCCTTTGTGCTGCAAGATGATTGTAGCCTGACTTGCCCCTATCTGGCTCTTGGCTCCCTCTTCTATTATTTGCTCAGCCCTTCGACTTTCAGATAGCAGGCCCTCCTTCTCCCCTGAACACAGGGCCTGCCTGGGGCAGGTTGTCCCCACCCAGCCCTACCTCCAGGCTTTACCCAGGCTACCTATACAAAGGTCCTCAGCTAAACAGTCCATCTTCATGTCAAAGCACTGCTATGGCCCACCTGTTCCCAATCCTTCATGAAAACCCTATTTTTTTCAAGAAAGTGGAGAGAGATCTCTGTGCCACAGTATGTATATTTTAGCACAAGATAAAGGCTTTTTAAGAGCAGCAGCAATGTGCATCCACACAACAGTTAGGGAGACAGAGATGGGAGTTTATCTTTCTAGTAATCTGATTCTGTCCGCACTCCTCTGGGACACTGCAAAGGCACTGGCATTTGGCATTTTTAACTTTCTGCAGCAAAGCCTGGTTCTTAGTGTTCCTCTCTTGCCAGCATCTATTATAATCTTTAAAAGCAATGTCATCCTAGAGTGACCTGCCTTTCAAACACAAGCACCACAGTTTAGGAATATCATGTCCAGAGACAACAGAGAACACTGATGTAACAATGGTCCTGACCTCATGTTTCTGTTTCTCTCTTTGTACCCAAAGTGTCTGCTATTAAGCCTCCAAGCTAGCACAATCCTGTTTTATTATAAACAGATCAGTCCACTTTGCTGAACCCTTTCTTGCCTTCTCTGTATATGTTGGGGTTCTTATCCAACAAGCACTCAAGACAGACTTATTCAGGACCAATTAAATACCAATCCATCAGCCAAGATAAGGTGTCCTATCCTCCTGACAATGCCAGGACTACCAAAAAAAATGTATACATGTTTTAAAGAGAACTTATTAGAAGTAAAATTGATCATTCCCAAAAAAATGTACAAATCACAGGTAAAATGGATGCACATAGCCTGTCTAGGCACTCTTGACCAGCAACAGTACCTTCAATTCAACTTAAAAAAGTAATACATAGTTAACACCTCTTAAAATATGTGTATATATTTTTGGCACCCTCTGTATACACTAGAGCTAGCTAGTATATCTCGAGTGCTTATTGTGATTAGTTAAGAGAATAATGTCCATAATTTCATTTAATCCTCCCAACCCTATGAGATATCTCCTAGTGTTAGAGAAACTGAGGTTTAGAAATATGACAAATGTGCCCAAGTTAGTGGAAGGACTGAGATTTGAATCCAGGCCTCTGGCTTCTGAGCCTGTAGCTGGAAAGTGAGACCAATAAGATATCAGCATGAAACAACCAGGGATGAATGAAGGGCAAACTGGTGCCAGCTGCTGTTCCTCCCTTCAGCTGGCCTCATTCCTGCTAGTGTCCACTGAGCACCACACACATTATAGAGCAAAGTGCATCCACCCCGACATGACTCCCTGTCCAGCCAAGCTGCATGGGCTCACTAACCTGGGCAGATTCACCGGGCAGGGATGGCTACAGAGTTGACTGGAAACACACAGAAGTTCCAGGTGTCAGAGGATGGAGGGACACATCACAGACGGCAAAGCTGAGAGCTGTGATTTTCAAATGGTATGCCACAAACATTTTTAATGATCATTAATTAAATTTTTTATGAAAGACGTTCAAAGCACAGTTAAGTGTATCTTTTTTTTTTTTTACTCTTTTTTGATCAACATAATTTAAGCGTGCCACAGAACTTTAACTATAGGTTCAAGTGAGATTAAAAAAAATAATAAAGTTTGAAAAACACTGTCCTAGAGTGTGGGATGTGGACTGAAGGTGACAGGGAGACTGAGGCTACTAAGTGAGTTGAAGGGGAGTATTGGAGTTGGGAAAGAAGAGGGATTGGGCAGACTTTCTGGACGAGTCCCCAGCAGTAACTACTGGGACAGAGATGATTTTAAAATGTTAGACCCAAGCCCTGGTCTTTCTCCCAACAGGAACATGACTCAGTAAATGAAGATGCAGAACAAGAGGACACATCAATTTGCATCTCTGCCTCTGGCTGGAGCCCAAGACAGCCCTTTAAAAGGTTGCCACGATTTGCCATTTATCTTGCTCTATCCCAGAGAAGCAGCTGTGTGACGCAGAAGTGAATATGTGGAGAGGCTTGGTGTTTCTTAGAGGCCCCCTCCAGGGCCCTCACCAGGCAGTCACATCTGCAGGCACCGGGTCGGGGACAAGTGATAACCAGACAGCTCTGGCTCTCTTTGGGAACATAATTAAACCCCACTCAGTTCCTGCCCCTCCAGCCATGATAAATATACTCCGGTCCAACTCGGTCCAAGCCCCTTAGCCCTGGACCATCCACAGGGTGGAACGGAAAGCCTGGACTCATAATTGTTCTCAATCTGAGAAGGATATAAGCAAGCAATTGCCCAGCAAAATTCCCTTAAGGCCCAGCTGTGGAAAATAGAGGATAAAAGTAGGTAACAGAGGGTGGGGAAAGGTCACACGGAGAGATGGCCAAATTGTGTGGTGGCTGGTATTGGACTCACAGTGACATCTCCTAGGGCCCCTTCCAGAGGGCTCTCTTCGTTGATCACAAAAGATCTTCCCCTGACAACTCCCAATTTTCATTTTTCTTCCAGAATGCAAGAGATACAACATGGCAATATAAACAGGGAGGCAGAAGATCAGGTTCCAGCCCCAACTCTGTCCCTGGTTAGCTATGGGACCATGGTCTAAACTCATCTTCCCTGAGCCTCAGTTTCTTAACCTGTAAAATGCCAATGAAGAGCAGTATCTTCTCCTCAGGGCTGTTCAGAGGGTGAATGGGAGAATCGTTTACAACAATGCTGGGCACACGCTCCAACATCTGCACTTCTCCAGACTGAAAATCTTCACTTGACATGAATTTCAACCCCTCTTAGAAGCTTGTTCGCTCTCATTAGCAGAGACAGCAAAAAGAAATCCAAGATTTGCTGAGCACCAAGTATGAGCAAGGTCATATTCTAAACAATTTTATGTTCATAAAATTAAATAATCCTCATGAAACCTGATAAGGTAACTACTATTGCCCCATTTTACTGATGAGGAAACTGAGGCTCAGAGAGATTAATCACATTTTCCAAGATACACACAGCCTGTCATTGGCAGATTTGGAACCTGCCATGTTCTTTCTCCTATGGCACACCAAGACCCTTTTTATTCCAAAGTGCTGTACCCTGAAACAGTCACCTCCTTCCAAGTGCAGTTGAATCAGCCCCAGGGCAGAAGGACTCTATCATGACAGGTTCTATAGTTCCATTCATGCAGCTTGACATATACTACACTTGACACTTTGTATCTTCTGAAATATGAGTAAGCTGAACCTCTCCATCACACACTTGTGCAAGTTGTTTAACTTTTTGAAAGCAAGGATAAAAGCTAGTATATGACCCTATTAACTATCATTTTGATAAATTAAGTTCATTTTTTTCAAGCTTGAACTAATCAGTTTGGATCTGAATTCTTTCATTCACATATCCATTATCTCTCCCATCTTCATGTCACCTACATATTTCTTTATTTGTCATTGATTAAGGGTAATGCTAACTCAGGATCAAGAATAGTATGCTGTCACTCTCAAAACCTGTCTCTGGTTTAAGAATGTTTCATTGAAAAGTACTCAGGGCATATCATTCTATGAATAACTGAAAAGCCCTCTGCCTTGAACCAAGGTCATCTCAAGCGACTTTTCAAATGCTTTGATGAAACTAAGACACACAAAGAAGGGATTTGGTTAGCCCTGATGATGCCTAGTGATTACTATTTGCTTTTCTAAAGTTACACAAACCATCCTTCAAATAATCTACATTAGAAATTTGACCAGCTCAAAAATCTACAGTTCATAAAACTATTTTGAAAATAGAAATAATTGCCTATCTCTGGTTCTTCTAGAACATTCTAGCCTGCAATGATTTCCCCAAATATGACTAGCAATATTACATTACATCAAACTGTGACATCCGACCCGGGATGTAAAGATCAAGAGACGTGAGCTGGTCCAAGGCAGATGGAGTTCTCTTACAACTGGGTCACCAGAGCGAGTCCTGCACACTCATCATTTCTAATCTATTCCAGGTCTGTGACTAATAGGACTAGTTTCCAAGAGAGCTTGGACTTCAACCATCACTTGCTGAGCTCAGAAAATCTACAGCTAGGAAGTATCGGTCAGACACTAAGATTTCTTTCAGGGATGTTCTGAGTTTGCAGACCCTGGGAGAGCCCTGTCATAAAAATCAGGGCTTGGTTTCTGGTAGGGCAGGTATAAAAGGACTTTGCCTGAGGCAGAATTTATATATCAGCTTCAAGGTCCCCACATTTAGTCTACTATACCCCCAAATTCAAGGGTCTTTGTCCTGACATTATCTACCCTGGCCTTTTGCATTGCCCTGAACTGGTTCCCAGCCACTTTTCTGGCTTCAATCATCCTCTTAACACCATCTCAGACACACAGACACTCAGAATCCAGATCAACTGTAAACTGAGTTAACCTTGGCCTTGCCTAGGTTTCCTCAGCCCCGCAACAGAAATCAGTCTCCTCAAACTTCCACTGCCCAAGTCTTAGAACAGCAGCAGAACTGCAAAGTCATGTTGAAGTTGAGGCCTGAGCAAGGTTCAGTCGCTAGAGCTCCCTGCTCTGTCAAGAGTAATCTGTGGGGTGGTGCCTGTGGCTCAAAGAAGTAGGGCGCCGGCCCCATATGCCGGAGGCGACGGGTTCAAATCCAGCTCCTGGCCAAAACCTGCAAAAAAAAGAGTAATCTGTGACCTACAAGATACACCCTGACTCTTAAAATGAGTCAGCAGCCATTAACCCAGAAATTCTACTTCTGAAAATTCTTCTTAAGGGAATGATCAAAGATGAAACAAAGATAGAGCCACAAGAGCAAAACTTCAGAAACAAAGTTAAATACCCAAGAATGAGGTATTGGTTAAAGAAAAAATAATGGTGGTATAGACACAAATGAAATGATACAAATAACTATAACCATTATGTATACAAAGGATATATGTATATATATGTGTGTGTGTGTGTAGATTTACCTTTATAGTATAGATAGATAGACCCAATTTTAAGAACTGTATAAAACCATATGTGCTCTAAGATCCAAGTATTTTTTTCTAAATATAGAGATAAACAAATGAAGGTTGTATAGATAGATGGAAAGAAGAGATGACAAATATTGGAAGGATATATATAAAGGAATTAACAGTAGTTATGTACTTCTGAATAGTAAGTTTAGAAGAGATATATCTGAGCTATTTTACTTTTTCCAAATTTTTGGCAAAAACACAATAAACATTTATTATTTTGTAACCAATAAAAATTAGTAAGAATATATCCGTATAGTCATGATACATCCTCTCATCACAAGGATATAACTGATTCACCATTTATTCATGCATCAAGTAACATCTGAACATCTACAGTGTGAGACTTCCTGTGCCAGGTGTTACACAGGACCCAAAGAATAAGCCGTGATCCTTGACGGGGAGACAATAAGTAAATACAAACACCTAAGACAAAAGGCAATATAAACAACCCATGCCATTTGAATGTCCAGACAATGAGCGCTAAAGGTCAGAGGCCCAGATGGGAGTTCATCAAGAGCCATAAATGGGCAAAATGTGAATAGCCAGAGCTGGCATGGGAGGAGGTTGAGCACTAAGGTTTCTGCATCCCAGGAACCCCCAAAACAGTAAACTGAGACTGTTATTCACCCTCTGTGGGGGAAGCTCTGGAGGAGAAAGGGCAGAGGCATGGAGATGGGTCAGAAGAAGCTTGTTCTGGAAGCTTCATGGAAGGCAGGTGGGCATTCCACCCAGAGCAAATGTAGATAGGAACCAGACCACAGATGGCTCCAAGGACCAGCCAGGGAGAATGGACCTAATCCAGTGACAGCAGAAAGCTACTGACACTTTCAGAGAAGGAGCCATTCTGGAACATCACCCCAGCCATGTCCAGCTGGCAAACTAGAGGGGAGAAAAGGGATAAAGGCTGGATCCCAGAAAGGTGCCCAAGGAAGAGCCCTCTGGGGAGAGGGTATGGCGGGAGGGCAGCAAAGCCACTACTCATATGCAGCATCCACAAGACAGGACAAGCTCCAGTCGCCCCTGAGGTTTAGGTCACATTTGCCCAGTCTCATGGGACACACAGGTCAGCTCCACCCACTCCACACTACCTATCATGTCTATCTACAGCAAGCATCCAGATAAAGAAACACTGGTTTAAGTCCAAGCAGAAACTGATTGTCTAACAAAGTCAAATGCCATTTGCAAGCAGGTGCCTTCCCAGTCCAGAAGAAAGGCCAGATTGTGAGCACTCAGACAAGGACACCACCGGCGTTCCTCTGAGTCTCCCTAGGGATGGGTGTTCTCCTGAGTACAGGTTGGTAACACAAAGTACTGGATTCTGGTCATTCAGAGCCACCGAACACTTGTTATAATGCAAGTAATCTGCATTAGACAGGCCAGAGGGACCGTATGACTTACTTATATTCAGCTGGTGGCACAGGCAAGCAAGCGTGGGGGGAATCCACACAAGTGGGAGGTCCAGTACACATATATACCCGGGGGAAAAATAACGGCAAGTGCCAAACAGCGTTAAATAACCATGACAGCACCGTGCACGGTTATGGCCACCTCGGAGAAACACAGTGCCTTCAGTGGAACTGTGGGCAAAAAAGGCTAAACAATTTTATCCTACCCATTGGGGTTTCTTGCCTCACAATCTACAACTTTGATTCTTCCATGAACGTCCCTATGTGAAGCATGGAACATTGTATCCAAGTGTCACAACACATAGGTTACGGTAACAATGAGGGACAAGCAATATGAACACAGTAAGCAACGCTGTTCGCCAACCAGTGGCAAGGTGGCGAGAAGAGGGCGAAGGGGAGGAGCCACCAAGCGGTTTCTGTTACCTGGTCTCTGTCTTTATACACATTTCAGTTTACAGGGTGCTTATTCAAAGTAGGGCTCTGACAGAGCCCACCAAGGAATATCACTCCTTGGTGGCGATAATGTCATCTCTGTCTTACTGAAGAGGGAGCAGGCCTCCTGGAACTCTGTGCTCTGTTCCTCAGGCAGCTCAGCCGTGGTGAGGTCTGGGGTGTCAGGAGCAGCAGCTGCAGCAGTTTGAACTCTGTCACGCATCTGTCTGTGCCTCTATGCTCACACCCCCACAGCTTGTGCAGCTTCCACGGCTGTGGGGCCCAGTGGTCCCTCAACAGCCCAGAGCACATGGTGCGTCGCTGCACAGCGGCTCCCAAGGACCCTTTCGCGCTCCGCTCCGCCTCCGTGTTCCGTTCCCGGCCTCGCCAGCAGATCCTCGCCCTGACCCTGCAGGTGGCTCCGACTAGCTGCGTGCTCGCTCCCCATAGAAATACTTTCTCTTTAGCTGGTGCTTCGAAGCTTAAAACCACTGTTCCACTTTCAACTGTTCCTACAATTCGAACAGCAAGGTATTGGAGTTCCCATCAACCTTAATCTCAGTCCAACCTGGCTCCCAGAAGGTCGCCCAAGGCTATATATGCGGAACTTTTAAAGGATTGTTGACCATGGAGACTTCCTGTATCTTTTTTTCATAGCCCTGGTGCCTTTCTTTTGTCTAATATTTTCAGCCTCCCCCAAATCAGCTACAGTAACATCATTTATAGGTCTGCCTACATAGGGAATCAGGATTGATACCAATGATCCAAATGGGGAGAGAGGGCACTTCGTAACATGGGGTCCCTCATGCCCACCAGGAACCTCTCAGCAGGGCCCTGAGTATTCAAATTAAACATGGTGTTACACATGCCTAACTCGCGTGTAACATGTGCTGGAGCACATGATTTCCACTTGCTTACTGAGCTGAGCGGGTTGCTGGCATTGGCCCACACTGTCCTGACCACGGCCATGACCCAATCTGACAGCCAGTGAGTTCCCTCGCCCTATCTGTGGCTGTTTTAGAGACACTGCCACAGAGGGGCGTAGGTCGTTACAGAAGCCAGCTTGTCCCTTTCTTTCTCTTCCAAAACAACACCATCCTCTACTACCACCCGCTCCCAGATCCCACAGCCAGGCGGCCAGGGATTCATTAGGCTTCTGCCTGAACCGCCTTCCTAATTCTACCAATTCTGTCTGGTCTATACATGGAAGGAGAAATGTTCCATTATTAGAGGAGGGCCAGCAATGCGTCCTCTCGGGGCTCCAGGCTGTGGGGTTCACCCTTCTGGGTGAGCGCCAGCTGCACCTGGAAACGCAGCACCTTATTTCCCTCAACCTCCTCAGAGGACTGGATTACCGGACAGTTAAAGAGCCTGCACAGCTCGGCGCCTCACCGTGACGCTCCTCCTCCAGGGATGGTCAGTTTCTTCCAGGGTCAGCTGTTCTGGCGATTCTCCGCCAAATCTTGGGGTTCACAACTGTGTGCCACACCATATTCTTGGTTCACAGGGCTATAAAAAAGTAAGCCCACTGCCCCCGCAGGCACGTGGGTGTGCTTTCTCAAATATCTCCCCAAAGACTATGGAAAGCTCTTTCCACCTGCTATGGAGAGCCATCCGCCTCGGGACATTCCTGGAGGGGTGCCCACGAAGACAGTAGGGTCATCACCCATCACCGAGTTCCACATATTCAGTGCAGCCCACCCCTCTCTCCCGCCCTCCTGGGTTGCCTCCGTACCACCCTGAAACAAATCCCACCCACTGCGCCGACTGTATACAATGATCCGAATAATGGCAGAGGGAAGGTGTCACATGCTTTTTTTATTATTATTATTAAATCATAGCTGTGTACAATAATGCAATCATGAGGTACAATGTGCTGGCTCCATATACAGTCTGAAATATTTTCACTGAACTGTTTAACATAGCCTTCATGGCATTTTCTTAATTATTGTGTTCAAAGGGTGTCACATGCTTTGTGATGTCACACCACATGTGATGTGTTGGCAGATGCGCCAGCATGGGAAAATCCACAGGGGCAGAAGGTCCTGTACACGTGTATACTCAGAGGAACACTAGTGTATACCCAGGGGAACAATAGCGACAAAGAGCCAAGCAGCGGTTACATAATCATGACATCACTGCACACAGTTAGGGCCACCCAGGAGAAACACAGCGCCTTCCGGCAGAATTGTGGGCCAGAAAACCTAAAGAATTTTGCCTTGCCCCAAACTTGGGCAAGGGAAACTTTCCTCTGATAGCTCTGACTGCCAGACTTGTTTACTTCAAAAGTATCAATAATGAGCAGAAAACTCAGGGCTGATTAGCTTGTGGACATGACCTTATTCACAAGGAGATTGGGGGATCTTTTGTCAGACAACTTCAAGATCCACTTCCATTTGCTTCCCCTCACCCAACCCAGCACATACTCCAACACACCCCTGAATTCCCAACATGAGTATAATTCTGAGGAGTATAATGCCATAGTTCCCTGCTGGCAACAAGGTTACCATCATACAAAGAGTTGGAGAGGAACCAGCTGATTTCAATGATCTTAAAATAATAAATGCACCCTGACTTACCTGTGTGGTGCTTCTACCTTTACAAAGGTCCTTTACATCCGATGTCCCTTTATCCTAACAACACTCCTGGAGGCAGGTATAAATGATCCCACGGTCCCCATTTAACAGAAAAGGAACCGGGAAGGAAGAGGTGAAGTGATCTAGCCCAAGATCAGACAGTGGTACATAATAACCTCTCTCTCTGTGTTGCCTCCACCATCCTTTCTCCACAACCTCCCTGGTCACTCAGAGCCTGAGTCAGGACTACAGAAGTATAAAGAGAGGTAACTCCATTCACAGATCGCTTATATTCCATTACAGTGACAAACGTACACACCTGAAGCCCTCAACCCACTCCATGTGTGAGCGCACAGACACTCAGGCAGGAAGGTCAAGCTAAACCAGAGAAGGCTTCAACAATGAAGAAATAAAATAATAAGGATTTCAGAGAAGGGAATAGGCCATTCTACACATGTGCTGTCCAATACACATGGAACTACGGAGCACTTGAAAGGTGGCTCGTCAGAGCGGGATGGGCGGCATTTGCTAAATACGCACAGTCTTAGTATGAAAAACATAATGCTCATACATCATTAATATTTTTATATCAATTACATGTTCCTATGATACAAATATGAACATATTGGCTAAATTAAAATATATCATTAAAATGCGTTTCACTTGCTTCTTTTTCCCTTTTAATTTAACTATCAGAAAATTTTAAATTGCCTATGTGGTTCACATTCTGTGTCAGTTGAACAGGACTTTTCTAGACAGTCTCCTTCTTTATGTTTATGAAATAAAACCAGAATGTCTTGCTCTGTCTTGGATGTGGCCACATCACTGGATCATCACTGGATGTGGCCACTATTTGCTCTCCTTAGTCCTAATGATTTCTTATATCAAACTCCAACTTCCAATATTCTTTTTTTTCTTTTCTTTTCTTTTTTTTTTTTTGAGACAGAGTCTCACTATATGGCCCTTGGTGGAGTGCTGTGGCATCACAGCTCAAAGCAACTTCAAACTCTTGGGATTAAATGATACTCTCACCTCCGCCTCCCAAGTAGCTTGGACTACAGGTGCCTGCCACAACACCCAGCTATTTTTTGGTTGCAGTTGTCATTGTTGTTTAGCAGCTGGGCTCCAACCTGCCAGCCTTGGTATATGTGGCCGTTGCCCTACTCACTGAGCTATGGGGACAGAGCCAACTTCCAATATTCTTAATAACAGTATGCAAACTGATGTTCTCACAGTAGCATTTTCCTGATATTTTCCTCTTCCCTAGACTTCCCCCAATCCCTCTCGCATACTTTCTCCATCATATTGACCTTCTTCTCAAAAATAATGTTTCCTTCTGTTATGGTCTTCACTGCAATTTTTATACTCAACACACCCAATTCCCTAAGATGAGAGTCTGTTACTAAAGAGTATTCCTCCCTGGATGGGCTCTGGCTTTCATTGCTTGAGTAGAAGTCACAGGAAAAGGATCAGGTTGGGACCAGATGTGTCAGACTTCACTTGCACTTCAGAGGTGCCTTCCAAACTTTTTCTTTCTGTAGTGCTATGTTTTAAATGTGTCCCCCAAAGCTGGTGTGCTGGAAACTAAGCTCCAATGCTACAGTGTGGAGGGGTGGAGCCTTTAGGAGGTGATTAGCACCTTTATGAATGGATTAATGTTGTTATGGGATCCTGATCACGAGAGTGGGTTGTTATAAATGCAAGTGTGGCCTCTCTTGTTCTCTCGCACTGTCTTGTCCTTTCACCTTCTGCCATGAGATAACATAGCAGGAAGACCCTCACCAAATGGAGGCCCCTTAATCTTGGGCTTCCCAGCCTCCACAGCTGTGAGCCAAACAAATTTCTATTTTTATAATAAGCGGTCTGTGCTGCTCTGTTACAGCAGCCTAAATGACAAACACACATGGTAACACAATTCAATATCTCAAGGCTTTCCAAATCTTAAATCTCATCAAACTACTCAGATCTGACCTTCTGTTTTCCTGCTGAAAATTGCTGTTGGTTGATGGCGTGATGATTCCACAGCAAGATCTGCAAGTGGTGCCCTCAAAAGCCTCCTACTGACTGTGCCCCTGGTTCTGTGTGGGCGGTCACTAGCTAGAAGACACTCAGGAGGAAAGGCAGACCTGGAGAGGAAGGGAAGGACACTGCAGCTCATCCCTAAGGAGCAGGGAGCAGATCACAGGCTCCTATGTCCAGCACTGGAAAGCCCACTCTAGGCAGAGAAGGGAACTGAAGGAAAGGAGGAAATTTGAGGAGATGAAACAGAAAATTCTTTTTCCTTTTGTCTTACTGCAAGGGTAGACCATATTTTGGAGGGGGTGAGATGGATAGAAAGATGACTCCTTCCCCAATGGCAGGAAAGCTCTTTAAGGGCTTTCTCTCTTCCTGTGGCCAGTCAGAAATGCAGAGCCAATGGACGCTAACTTACTAAGTGAAACCCTCTAAATAAGGATGCCAAAGGTCTACTGCAGAGGGGCAGAAGGCAGATCTGGATACACTGACCAGAGACTCAACTTCAGAGAATGTAGGTGAGATAACAAAACTCTCCCCCAATCTCAAAACATTCCAGAGACTAGCTATCAAAGGCTTTGGTGGGGATGAAGATGATTTTTTGTCCCAAAAGGATTTCCTGGCCACCAAATGTGGCCACTATTTGCTCTCCTTAGTCCTAATGATTTCTTACATCTACCTTCAACTTTCATTTTCAATTATATTCTTAAACTCAATCTCCCCACTCCTTCATTTTTCCCTTCTTCCCTCTTTCTCTTTCTGTCTCTCTCTCTCCCTTCCTTTCTCTCTTCCTGATTAGAAACTTGGGTGTAATATGGGCTTTAGTGCCAGAAAACCCTTTATTTGAAACTCCACTCTGCCTCTTTCTAGTGGTATGAACTCAGGCTCAATTATCTAAGTCTATATGATGTTTTTCTTACACATCCCATCAGTAAACAAAGTTTAACACCTCCTGAGATATTTTTTTTCTTTCATTTATTCAACAAATTGATCATTAAGGACCTTCTATGGATGCATCAGATGCCAGAGATACGGCACTACCACAAATCTTGTCTTTGTGCATATTATTCTTATTGGGGGAAGATACCCAGTAAACAAATAAATAAGTAAATTATATATTTGACAGTGATAAATGTTATGAGGAAAACTTAAAGCAGGAAAGAAGAATAGAAAATGCAGTGGGGTGCAAATTTAAAAGACTTGAAGAAATTGAGGAAGCCAGTTGAGTGGATTTGGGGAAAGACCATTACTGGCAGAGGGAGGCTTGCTGCAAAAGCCCTAAGGTGGAAGCAGCAAAAAAAGTAGTGTAAGTAGAGGTTTGGGATGGAGGTGAGTCACAGGAGAGAAGGTGAGGCACAAAACAGGAAGCCAGATAATCAAGTGACATGGCCTGACCTACATGTAAGAGGATCACCTGGTGTGATCACACTGTCAGGAGGGTGACAGCAGGGAAATGGATCTGAAGCTACTGCAATAATCCTGGTGAGAGATCGCTGTGGCTCTACCAGAACTTTAATAGTAGAAGTAGTAAGAACAAGTCTTTATCTACATACTCTGCAGTTCTGTACTAATACATTCCATATACTTTTAAATATACTCCAAAATAGAAACAGTAATGGTATGATATTCAAAAACAAAAAAAGAAGATCTAATATTTTGTTCTGACCCCCCCAATGGAATGCCTGTCATTCCATGACATGCCATGTCCTCAATGCCAGTGGAAAGCCAATGAGTGATTCAGTCCAAGTATGAAGACCTGAGAACCAGAGGAGGTGATGAGGTGATGGTGTTACTCCCAGAATGTAAAGGCTTAAGAACCAGGAGCTCCAACATCCAAGGACAGGAGAAGATGGATGTCCCAACTCAAGAAGAGACAGTGAATTGGCCATTTTTCTGCCCTTTTTGTTCTATTTGGACACTCACAAAATGGATCATACCTATGCACATTGGTTAGGGAGGTCTTCTTTACTCAGTCTACTGATTAAAATGCTCTCTCTTCCAGAAACACCCTTACAGAGACACCCATAAATAATGTTTCACCAGTTATCTAAGCATCCCTCAGCCCATTCAACTTGACACACATAAAATTAATCATCACAGTTACTATGGAGAATACTGATGTAGATTACACAAAATAATGTGTGTAAAGTTCCAAGCACAGGTGTATGAACACAAGACAAATCTAATTATATCTGTTCCTCACACCTGAAATCCCTATGTAACTTAGCCTATAACCCATCACCCACTTCTCCCTGTCTTCTTGGCTCTTGTCTTCCTAATACTGGCTGTGACCTGGTTGTTTACCCAGCTGAAAGTTACTGGAGTATAACTCTCATACCAAGAGATTCCCTACTAGGAAGGCACCATTGAATGAAAGAGAAAGGTGGGAAACCCTGCAGTCTTGGCCTAAATCTAAAACTAACATTACAGTCCATCTAACAATAGCAAAACACTCCTCCTTCTCAAGAAAGTCAGGAATGTTCACCAAGCTAGACATTTTAGGCAATAAAATACATCTGAAGAGTCTAAAACAACACAAATCATTCTAAGTATGTTCTCAGATCACAATAGGATCAACCTAGAAACCAAGAATAAAAAGACAGCTATAAAAATTCCCAAATATTTGGAAATTAAACAACACAT
This sequence comes from Nycticebus coucang, assembly GCF_027406575.1. Classification (NCBI taxonomy): domain Eukaryota; kingdom Metazoa; phylum Chordata; class Mammalia; order Primates; family Lorisidae; genus Nycticebus; species Nycticebus coucang. Next base: position 134,013,459 of record NC_069782.1, on the reverse strand, counting down.
TTCTAAATAACACTAGGTCAAAAATGGTGCAGAAAAAGTAGTGCCTCAAGGGAAATATATAGCGTTGAACACTTACATTAGAGAACAAGAAAGATCTAAAATCAATAACCTAAGCTTCCACCTTAGGTAACTAGAGAAAGAAAAGCCATTTAAGCTTAAAACAGGCAGAAAACAAAGAAATAACAAAGAATTAGAGCAGAAATCAGTGAACCTGAAAACAATGTAGAAAATTAATTAAACTTAATGCTGGTTCTTTGAAAAGATCAATTAAAATGATAAACATCTAGTGAGAATAATGAAGAAAAAAGATAAAAATTACCAATATCAAAGACAAAAGTCATCATTATAATCTCACTGAAATTTCAAGGATAATAAATAATTACTAAAAATAACTATGCCTGAAAATTTGATGCTTCATAGAAAATGGACCAATTCTTTAGAAGACACAAACTAGCAGAACTTACATATAATAACTTGAAGGTCCTTATTTCTATTAAAGAAATTGAGTCAATGATTAATAACCCTCCAAAAATGTAATCACCAGGCCTGATGGATTTCACCTGTGAATTCTTCCAACTATTTGAGGAAGAAATGATACAAATTCTGTATAATATCCTCTAGAAAACAGAAACATTCTATGAGACCAGAATTACCCTAATATTCAAAACCAGATAAAGACAAGCAAGGAAAACTACAGCACAATACTTCTCATGAACACAGATGCAAAAATCCCCAACCAATATTAGCAAATCAAATCCGACAATGTATAAAAATAATTATACAATGCAACCAAATGGGGTTTATCCAGGTATGCAAGGCTGGTTGGGTATTTGAAAATCAGTCAATGTAAGCCACTACATCAACAGACTAAAGATGAAAAATCCTATGATCATATCAATCAATGAAGAAAACGTATTTTGCAAACTCCAACATCTATTCATAACAAGAACTCTAAGCAAGCTAGAACAGAGGTGACTTCCCCAATTTGGTAAAGAATATGTGCCCCAGTAAAACCTACAGCTAACATGATGCCATGAGCTAAGAAGATAAAAAAAAAAAAAACCTGTAGAAAAAGAAAATAGTTGAAAACATGATTTTTCTTCAGGTTTGGAGAAGGCTGCAGAGGCCCAGGAGGGCTGGGACTCCTTCCTTGTCACCATCACCCATGTGCAAGGTGATGAGGACCTTGTTGTTTGGGGAGGGGCAGAGATGAGAAAAGGTGACACTTGCCAGAGGTAAAAGCTTTCTTGTGACTTTGAAGTTTTGATTTTATATTTGTGTGTGCACACACAAACACATGAAAAAGGCTTGGCATAGTACACTGCCTGCCCTATGCAAGTTTTGGTTGGTTTTGCTTTTGTTTTTTCCATAAACTGAATGCATATCTGGAAAACTACATAAAAGCATGACAGGTTACTTTAAATCCTATTTAAACTACAAATCCACCCACATCACATCCCATAGCACTTTCTAGCATACCATACGTTTTACTTTGTTTATTGACTATCACCCACTTAAGGCAGAGGTTATAAACTGCCATATTCCCACCACACAGCAGATGTTTGTTAATTTTCCATGACTGAATAGTCCAGTTCTTCCTCACCTAGGGGCCCGCACCCTGGGAAATAAGGTCCCAGCGCTGGGAACAGCAAGCCAACAGCTCTCCTCACGTGTGGGCATTTTCTCAGAGAGAGGCTGACTTGCTGCTACGAGACAGAGGCTTCCTCTGTCTCCTCTCTCCCTAGACCCGCTGGCCCTGCAAGCAACATGCTGCCAGGCTCTGGGATTTTCAATAGTTCACCTGTGACAAGGAAGGAATCCTTTCCCTCCTCAGCCTCCACAGCCCTCCCCAAACCTGAGTGGCTCCCTGAGCCAAGAGACCCATATGTGAGGATGGCTTAGAAAAATAGCATCATGCGAATGTTTTCATTCAGCAGCAAAATCGTTTGATTTCACTCAAGCTTGTCTTTGCAAGGGCAACTGAAGCCAGCTTGACAGAGAGTTGTTAGACTAATTGGGAAATGATTTAGAGAGGCTGCGTGGTAGAGCGGAGAAGAGTCAGGCAACCAGGATTGGGAACTGGCACAATTATCTAGGAGCTGTGGGGCAATAGGCAGGACGAGGAACCTCTCTGAACCTCCGTTTCCTTGTCTTTAATATAGAACCAAAAAAATGACATTTCATATGGTTGTTAACTAGACTCAAGGAGACCATGCTTATCAAAGTAGCTTGCATGGTGGGAAGAACTGCCCAAATCTATTTGTTACTATTATTATTGTTATTACAGAAGAATCACAGGAGTAGGAAAGAGGAGGAATTTATGTGTTCGGCATGCAGTACAGGCAGAGCAAAAGCCCAACAATGAATGATTACTTGGCTGTCCAAACGGCACCCAAAAACATGTTGAAAGGCAGGACAGGCAGTGATGGCTGACTTGCCTAAATGAGCTCCAGCCAGCGGCCCTTCATGTCTGCTCTGGAGCAGAACTTACAAGGCACCATCCTAAGCTCAAATATCTCCATCTCTGAACAGTCCACGATGCCTGGGCTCAGCAGCCTGTGATGCTTCCAAAAATCCTTTCCCGTACTTCAACCACAAGGTCAGTTTCACCTTGCCTGGAGAAAGACAGCGGGGAAGGTGGGAGGGGCCCAGCTGGGTGGTCGGGAATTGCCCAAGGATGGCACTGACCCTGGTCCTCTTTACAATCTCACAGTGGAATGTGGCTGCTGAGCATGGCTGCTGGGAAAAGCAACTTAGTAGAGCCCTTAAAAAAACATGGCCTTTGGCCAGAAAGATTAGATTTCATGTTAGATTCTGGACCCTGCAACCCCCCAACTATGTGGCCTCCAGAAAGATACTTAACCTTTTGCAGACTCCGTTTTCTCATAGGAAGATAAGAGCTCTTAGCTGCCAGCTCTTCCCACAGTGCTCTGCCCAGGGTAACCTGCAGATATTCACTCCCAGACCGCCCAGGTCTAAAACCTAGATGGGATGTTGATGAGCCCATCCAGGCAATTTACAACCTCTCTGTGCTCATTTTCTCGATCACAAAATGTGGAAAATAAAAGAGGTGATTTCTTAGGGTTGTTGCGAGGATTAAATTAGATAATCCATTTTAAATGTTTAGAATAATACCTGGCATATTACGACCATTCACTAATGATTACTAATATTTCTTCAATAAAAATAAATAATAATAAAGTATTGCTGACAAGATTTGAATACCAAAGTGGTCCCAGCCCATCTCACAGCCTCTAGCATTTACTAGAAAATTGAAAAACACTTGCAGTGTGAATGGTCTTCAAAACTTCCGTTGACTTTCTCAATATTGTTATGTTTCAGGTATTCACAAATTCCTTTTCCTGGCCAGTAGAGATAGAAATTGCAAGTCTAGGTTATCGCCCCCTTCTCCTCCTCCTCACGCTGCACCTGTTGCCTTATTATTTACTGATATTATTTATTTCTCCCACAGACTTCTTAAAGAAAGGGAGACAGGTAGATAAGCATTCTCCAAAGGAGTCAGTTTGGAGGAAGCTCCTGTGAGCCACAAGAATGGACAGAACATTCAGCAACATTCAGTTCTCTGCTCTAAATGTGGCAACGCTGGGGAACAAGTCCCCCAAATGAGCACAAACCTCACAGAGCTGCTGTTCCCTCTGGCTGAGCAGTTCCTCAATCCATTCCAGCTTTGCTCAAATATCACCACCCTAGGAACCCCTCTTGAAGAGCAGCTCCAACATTCTCTTTATGTTATCTTGCCTCTCTCTTCTTCATCAGATTTTATGTTGCATTTCTTCATTTATTTACCCTCTGCATCCCCCAAAAAAACAGTATATAGACTTGCCCGTTTGGTTCACTACTAAGGTAGGTAGTGAAGTAGGTATCTACTATTTATGGGCCAGGACAGTGGCTAGCCCATAAATAGTAGATGCCTACTGATAAGTGAATGAATAACACAAAGGTCTTTCTCACAGGTGACTGCCAGCATTTTGGTTGGACTGCAGGTTTTGATGGCCTTTGGCCAGATGGCTTTTCCTGAGCCCAAGTGAATGGGCTGACCAGGGCTGGACCATAAGGCAAAGGCAAACTACAGAACCCAGCTCCCAGCTCTGTTCTTTCTGATGAATGGTAAGATGCCGACTGCCATTTATCTGTAAAACACACTCAGTGACATTCCATCATTCAATTAGAATGCTAAAGAGTTACAACAAAATTAATTTGCTTATCACCAGGGAAATTAAAATGTCTGTAAATAAATTCTACCCCTGCAGCCCAATTTCAGGTGGTTGATACATCGGATGTGCTGGCAGCAGTGAGACACAGGAGGAGAGTACTGGGAAAACTAGTTTCTAGCTAGAGGGGAAGGGGAAATTCAGCAAAGGTAAAAGAAACAAAATTGAAATTTTCTTTAAAAAACCATTTCTGCCTGAGACTTTTTTTTTTATGGCTTCTCCAAAATGGACACATGATTTAAGGGACTAAAATGCAGGCTATGCTGATAACATCTCAATCTCAAGCAAAGAACAATTCAGACATTAATTGTATCCCCAAATGACTTGAGTCCTGCGATTTAGCACAGCGTTTGAGAGAATGGGCTTTGCAATTAGATAAGCTTAGGCTTGGATTCCATCTCTGTCACTTACTAGCTTTGTGACTGTGGAATTATCTCCTAACTGCTCAGCCTGAGCTCTTCATCTCTAAAATGGGGTTCAGAAGATTAATCTGTGGGTTGTTGAAAGGATATAATTGTGCATAATATAATTGTGCAGAGTAGGTGCTCAAGACAGGAAATATAATTTTATTATTTTAATACTAATGTTACATATTGTCAGTGTAAGAAAACAATGCTAATAATAAACACAAAAGCTAATGTATCCCATATCTATACAGGAATGGTATATATTGAAAAACAGAGAACTGGCACAAAATCCCACCCAGACTTCTACTCCTCCTAGACATTTCCTTGGAGTCCTCTATTCAAGACCTAATATGACATTCCTTTCCTATGCAGGGACATGGGGAGGTGACCTGGAATGATTCCCAAGAGATGAATGTGACACATTCACAGACACCCACCCCCAGCTTAAAACTCTCCTCTAACCATTTCTATTTCCAACTTCCTCCCCATCCACCTGCTCCCTATCACACAGAAGGTATACAAAATTTAAAAAGGAGAAGTGACTTAGGAAAGCGTCCAGGGACTGGAAACCTGGGGGATGAGTGTGGGAGACTGGAGGACTAGACAGCATTGCTCTCAAACCAAAAGCAGAAGCGAGGAAGGAGGTAAGCCGAGGGGGAAAGGTGAGTTCCAATGCCGAGGAAGAGGCAGGCCCTCCTGCCACTTTCCTTTTTTGTAATATTCCAGCTATTTTCCTGGAGTCTCTAACAATTAAAAAAAAAAAAACTTACATACTACCTCAAAAGGGCTATGTGATTGCCTGAGGGAAGAATGAACTGGAAAAGGCACACTATTCAGCCTAGGAGAAATACAATCCCGAGAAAAGAGAGATTAAAATGTGGCTGTTGAAACAAATCTCAAGTTAATGCCAGAGATCAAAAAAACTGATGATACAGGGAAAAAAAGAAAAAGTGGCCAGCCCAAAGCCAGCCAGTACGTTTTTGGAAATACACAGAAAAACAGGATTTATGACCCAAGTCTCTTTCCCCCCAGCCCAGAATCCAAACATGAATTTTTGCTAGCTATAATGCACCAAATAAATTACCATAAACAATTTATCAATCGACTAAGCAAAGATAAATGGGCTTACTCTCTCTTCTTTACCAAATTCTCTGGCCTAACACTGTTCGCTGTACAATAACTCAGTGGGGACTACAGAGAACCTCACTTACCTGGCTACTCTGGAGGGCCAGGACGGGGACTGGTAAATTTCTCTGCTTAATTGCAAGGCTGTGGTGGCATGCAGCGCCATCAGGAAGACTGCACCAGGTGACACTCGCAAAGTCCATATTCATTCACAGCTGCGGGTGGGCTGTTCTGGGGCACCAATTATCTAATTGCTGCTAATGTTCCGTATATTTACTCAGCTGCAAATTTGCAAGATGGGGCCTGACTCACAAGAAGGGGATAATAACGGGAGAGATATTTCCATTTGAAAATTCATGAATAAACAGCAAGGGCCCTGTTTATTAAAATTCAGATGCAGATAAACAATGAATGTAGTTCCAGGAATAATTGCAGGGTTTCCACAGTTACAGAAAACCAGCCCTTTTGTCAACACTGCATTGTTCTATTTATACCTTGGGAGACATTGCACGGAGTTTCTATAAATACAATGGAAACTCATTCATCTCAACCCCTTTCATGTGTCAAGTCCAACCTTCTCTGGGATAAAAGATCTGCATCCCGAGTGTATCTGACATTAGGTCTCAAGGCTGTCATGGGCAAATCCTTCCTAATATAAGGGATAAAGAAGAACAGGCTTGCACTGGGCTGAGAATGGAGGAGGGGAAGCAATAGGTATTCTATTCTGGTTTCTGAAATAGGCATGAAGCAGGCGCATTTTAGTTAGCTATCAGCCCTGCAGAGCCAAGAATCTCTCTGATTAAAAGCAGATGAAACAAACTGCCCAAAGGCATCTCAAACCCCAACGTGGGATAGGATCTCATCAGTGATATTCATTTATATATTTTCTTTAAATGTGAATTGTGTCCTCATCTATAGGTACGAGGTCCCTCTGTCCTATTATATTACAAACCTATGTTGTAGTGATCATGAAGTCTACTTCTTTGATCTCCCAACCCCCACAGTACTTACTACACAGTGTGCATCACAGAGTCTGGTTCACTCAGGGTCTTCTGATCGCAACCAGCCCCAGACAGTGCCCCCATAGCAGGTTCCCTGTGCTGTCCCTGGACATGATTAATCCTTTTAGAAGAATATCACATTTTTAAGTGTTCTACTGTGTGGCAGGCACTGGGTGAATTATTTTACATGGAAAATCTAACCATCACACCAGTGAAGGAGGCTCTATTACTCTCTTTGTAATAGACTAAAACATGAAGCAGGAAATTGTCCAGATACACAGCTAGTAGGCAGCAGAGCCAGGATTTGAAACCGGGCTGTGTGCTCTCGGCCACCATATCATTGCATGTTTCTGCCTCTTAGACTCAACTGCTCTATCTCGTGGATAATCCCCTAAGTGCCCTGCCTGTATGCCATGGCTCAGACAGATCTTGCATCTCTCCATTAACGCATTAATCAACCACACATACACATGAAAAGCTTTAGTCTCTGTCTCTCTCCACAGTCCCAAGTCTGCAAGAGCTGACCTTACAACCACAGCAATCTCCTATGTGCCCACACAGACCTGTTCAGGTTTAGTCTTTATAGATATATAGCTTTTAGGTATACATACGTACATATACTTGGGTGTATGTATTTATGTAAGTAAAAATAAAATACACAAATGTATGTACAGAAGTGTGTGTGTATACACATGTATACAGATTTCTCATCAGTACCTCCCTACAGGTAAAGTAAACTTATCCCCAGAGAAGTGAGATGATACTAAAAACAGGGGCCTGATACACAAGTAACACCTCCACTAGCTGGCATCCATATGCTACAGTGGAACCAGATTCACTCAAAGGGTTCACAAATACTGAATTTTAATACAAATGGCTTCCTTCATTAGTATATCTCTACAGAAACTTTAATCTCTAAACATTTCATACGTTTCAGAAGCAAAGTAAAATGTTCTTTAATAAGATGACAGGGAGGTTATCCAGGGAGCAAAGATGAAGACATTTTATACTTCACTCATCAGCACCAGCTGGTGAGCTGGTCCAAAAATCCATGCCCTATTTGTTGGAGAGAAATTTCTCTACACAGTCTCATTTGGCAGATGATGGGAAAGGTCTAACCTTTTGATCTTGGCCTAGAATCCCTATAGGTAGAAGAGACAGCCAATTACCAGTGGTCCTGAAACTTATATCCCAAAAGCTCTCTCCTTCAGTTCCTGCATTGCTCTGCACCCATTTATCAGAGTATTACACATCTACTCACACAGCCAGTGTACCAGCACAACCCAGTATGTGCTCCCTTAACTTTTACCCCACTGACCTGGGTTACTACTGTTCTCCACGGCTTCTGATGCTGCCTCATGTGAGTCCTACAAGTGGATCACGTGACTGCTCCTTCCACAGGTGAGATATGTGTTTACAAGAGCCAATTGTGTCTGTTCTCAAACTATTTATGGTTGTCATACTTGTTATTATAATTACACTATTTAATTTAATCATATGTACATCAACAGAAGATGAGTACAGATAAAGTCCATGTAAAAGCTTAGTTAAATGTTCTGGAAGGACTTGATAATGGTTAAGTCACTGAAACCATGCAGGTGATTTAGATGTCATTACCCAGTGCAATGCCTGTGACACAGCTCCCCCTCTAGCTCTGCCTAACATAGCTGAATATTTACTCTCCCCTCAAATTCTGCCTACTTAACTGTGCTTGCTTGTCTTTAAGGAGAAGGATGGTTGGGACCCTTGAGTCCAGACCAATCAGAACTGATTACTAAGATGGATGAGAGCCAAGGTGATGGTCTACTTGACCTCTAGCAACCCCTAACTTCATTATAATCTAATTTCCATGCTAAGAGATACTCCCACCAATGCCATGACAGTTGACAATCACCATGGTGACAACCAGAAGAGACCATGAAAGATAAGGAGGAGGTGGTATTCCAGTACTGAGAAATCCTCCACCCATTCTCAGAAAAGACATGAATATTCCACCCTCTGTTTTTAATACCCAAACCTTTCATTAAGAGAAATTCTACATTTTAAAGTCTTCACCTCTCACACAGGGAGATTTTCAAGCTATGCTGCCCTGTCTCCACTCTTTTTTCACTCCACTCCAAGCAAATTGAATTAAACCTGATCTGCTTAACACTTTCAGTTTTGTATACTGTCTTTGAGAGACACTGAACAGCAAAGAATCCCACCTTCTGGGGAAAAACCGATTATCTTAGTAACAGCGTGAGCAGGAAAACTATAAAATCCTGGGGGTGGCGAGGAATCTAGACTCTTTGAATTACTTTGCCACTGCTTTCTATTCCATAGAAAAAGAATCAGAATGGCAATTATAGATGATGCATTACGGGTGTGATTCAAACAAGAAAGATCATCCAGAACTCTAATCAGCAGATAAGTACACAAAGAAAAGATTTAGCGGTTACCTGTATTAAAAGATGGGCAAATGCTCAGTGAGCAGGGCGCCGGCCCCATATACCGAGGGTGGCGGGTTCAAACCCAGCCCCGGCCAAACGGCAACAAAAAAAAATAGCCGGGTGATGTGGCGGGCGCCTGTAGTCCCAGCTACTCGGGAGGCTGAGGCAGCAGAATCACCTAAGCCCAGGAGTTGGAGGTTGCTGTGAGCTGTGTGACGCCACAGCACTCTACCCAGGGCAATAAAGTGAAACTCTGTCTCTACAAAAAAAAAAAAAAAAAAGATGGGCAAATGAAAGATACATTTATAAGTTTTAAGTTAAAAAATATTCATGGCATTACATTTTTTTTTTTTTAACAGAATCTCACTTTCTTGTTCCCAGTAGAATGCTGTGGCGTCATGGCTCACAGCAACCTCAAACTCTTGGGCTCAAGCAATCCTCTTGCCTCAGCCTCCCAAGTAGCTGGGACTATAGGCACCTGCCACAATGCCTGGCTATGGCTATTATTTTAGAGACAAGGGTCTCACTCTTGCTCAGGCTGATCTTGAACTGGTGAGCTCAAGCAATCCACCCGCATCAGCCTCCCAGCCTGCTGGAATTACAGGCATGCATTAGGTATTATTTTATGATTTCCCCAAAACTTCAGACAAATTTTTTGGTTACCAACAACAGGTTGCCATTATAAAACATAAACAATTACAATTGAGTGAGTCCTGGGTTGTAACAGACACATTCAGAGCAGGCGGGTGGTGATGTGGGCAGAAGCAGGGGGGATTAAGGTGGAGCATTGGAACCAGACTTGTGATGGGGGTAAGAGGTAAAACCTCCAGGAAAGAAGCAGCGTCTACGTACAGCTAGCAAGGCCACGCAGGGGCAAAGGGTGTGCCAAGCACCCGACTGCACTTGTAAAGGGAAATGGTTCACTTGTGGATCTGCAAATGAGTTAGTATGGCTGGAATATTGAACATACTGGGGTAAAGGTGATTCTTTCTTGAATAATTTGCACATCTGCTGTTTGCCATACACCCTAGGAGAATCTGCACCCATGAAGCAACATTCCCCAGACCACTAGGGAGAATATGCTTTACCAAGCCTTTTCATGTTCACTCTACAGAAAGTCTATCTGTAGGAGGCTGTAACCAAGTCAGCCTCCACTTTGGAGTCTCCTGCCCCCATCCCTGTCCCAGTTCCCATCCCCCCACCCTTTCCAGGACTCAAAGTTCTCTCTCTGCAAATACTGAAAAAGGGGACTGGGATCTGCTGTGAGGTCTGACTGACAACAAATCCACCACTGGCCAAAAGGCCTCAGGGTTTAAAAGAAGGGTGTTATTTTCCCTCCTGTTCAGTGATACTTCCTTCTAAGCTGAAGCGCTTATCAAGCCACCCAAATGCCACTGAAGTCGGTGATAGATTAGATTACCTGGGACACCTCTACACCCTCCAAGAAATTTCCTCATAATTGCAGTAGCTGCTATTTTATTTTTCCAGCTGGTTGCTGACAAAGTTCCAAAATGAATCCTCCTACACTCTTATTTTTACCCTTGACTAGCTGACTTTAATGGTAATCTCCTTAGGCTTGGAGCCCTGATGGAGTTGAAAATCTCTTTGATTTCTTTCAGAAATGAACTTTAACAGAAGCGGCTCCATCAGACCACTCTTAAACTTTGCGCATTCTCTCCTTGCCCAGACCCCCAATGCTTATCATTTTATCTAAACTGCCATCCCATAGGCTTTCTTAAGAATTCAACTCCGTAATAAAAAGACCAAAACTTCCCTTGGATTTGGGATAATCTTTATTTAAAAGGGTTGAGAAAATCTAATCTCCTATATAATCAATTGGTTTGAAGTGTTTTAACACATTTGATCACATGAAAGTAAGCTCCATAGGATAGGTGTTTCCCTGTTTTGTTCAGCATTATTTCCCCACCATCTAGCAAAAGCTATGGCAGAAAGTTGGTGTCCAAATGAAAATAAACTGAAATGAATAAATGAATGATCTTCACAGACATTCTTAGAATTGAAAGTAGATTCAGAAAGGCTAAATAGTTTGTTCAGGGTCACAACGGCTAGGATTCCGTCATCATTTGTCTAATGCCATTTCATTGGACCTTGTACCTGAACACCAGCACCAGAATAGAAAGATTAATATAACCTTTGCTTCTGCAGAACTGAAATCAGACTCCTGAGTCTAGTCCAAGGTCTGCAGCTCTTAAAATGATAATGCAGATGTTGGAAATGGGGCTCTTGGAAACACCACTTTAAAACTGATGCCTGTAACAAAGTTCTTCAGGGAAAAAGAAGGGAACAGGATGTAAGCTACATACACCCTGAGAAAAGAGTGTGCTCAGACAGAGCAGTCTGTGTAGACAGTATCCAGCAGACTCTGTACACCTGTAATACCGACAGGTTGTTCACACACTGCCCATGAGCCAAATCTGGCCCTCTACCTGTCTTAGTAAATAAAGTTTTATTAGAACACAGGCTCACTCATTCATGGATGTGTTGGGCATGGCTGCTTTCATACAATAGCAGAGTCCAGTGGTTCACCCTATGGGTCCACAAAACCAAAATATTTACTATCTATCCCTTTAAAGGAAAAAAAAATCTGCCAACTCCTGACACAGAATCACACAGTAACAACGTAAGCATCAACAATGGCTGCTAAAATGAAACAAATAGCCCTGACCAACAAAGAGCGAGGAAGGACAATTTTTTCCTACCCAACACCAAAAAAATAAAAATAAATCACAAAACCAATTACTTTAGCACTTGATACCTGCTTAGACACCTCTCGTCAATAATATCTACTCTTGCCTGAACTCTTGAACCAGACAGCTACTCCCTTCATTACCACTGCATTCAAGATTAGCAATCAGAGAAAAAGCTAGAGAAAACAAACTTTTTTTGAATTCTATTTTAAAAAGAAAAAATCAGAAAGTGCACATTGAATGCAGTTCTACAATCAATGGAAACTCAGCATGTCTTGTAAAACAGCCTAGATCTCATTAAATGATTTCTTGGCTATTATCCTTTGGGCTCACCAATAGATTTGAATGGACTCTCCCATGAAAGTGAATGGTTAAGGTGCTACTCTTTTGAAAGGAAATAGCGAAATGGAATCAGAAAAGACTAAGACCCATTGTTAGGAAATGTGATTTGAAATTAAGAGTGCCATTTTCTGTCTTTAGGTTTTGTCACCGATATTCCTTTGCAAATCTTCTTCTGTCTTACTTGCTGCATCTACCCAATGCAGAAAACACATCCATCTCCCACTCCTCCAAACCACTGATTTGGAAAAAATAGCATTTGTTTATGTATATTTTGTTCGTTTTCTCCAAGCCCGGATTGTTTTCATGGGCAGGGCTTCGTGGTCCTTTGGCTCTTTGCTCCACACAGCCAGCCCCATGCACAGTCGAACCAAAAAAACAGGGTTTTAAGAGCAAAATGACTTCTCACTTCATCTTCTACAAGAGCTTTATCTCAAGTACAGACAATGCAAGATGGAAAACTCTCCATGGATTAAATTCTGGTAACTTCTAAGGGAAGGACTTCAACCTCTCCCTCCTCTGAAACTAAGCCATTGTAGTCTTCTGTCAGCATGAATAACTTTAACTAGAATTTGGGATGAAAATTCAAAGAGGTAAGTCACTTTCTCCAGCCTTAAAGAGTTTGGCTTGTGGTGGGCTATGAGATCCAATAGATCCTTGTCTCTGATATTCACGTCCTTTGTTGTACTCCAGACTAAGGCTAAGGCTAAGCCCCTGCCTTTTATTCTAGGCATGGGGCTGGCTGTGCGGAGCACAGAGCCAAAGGACCGTGAGGCCCCGCCCGCAACAGCCAGCATCAGCTGTTTCACTTTGATCTCTGCCTGCCTTCCCATCCCTTTTGTCTGGCCCACAGCCCTTCCATTTCAAAGCTGGTCTCCCCCGCCTGTTTACTCTGATGAGACTGTCAATTAGAGAATTCTGACTCCTCAAGCTGACTAGTAATTGGTCCAGGGGTGGGGTGGACACATGAACCAAGCAGGAACAATGTTTTCCTTTCAGGAGTAGAAGTGAAGAAAGGAAGAAGATGAGGAAGAGAAGGAAAAAAGACTCTGCCTCTCCTTTGGTCAATGCAAGAGCTAATCACCAGCAGTCACCTTTCCCACTACACGAAGCCTGTTGGAAAGTGAAGCTAACAATTAGCAGAGCAGACCTGCAAGTGTAAAGAGAAAAAGGCAGACTCATAACCACTCACCAACCAGCCATGATGGAGGCTAGGTCCACGCTGGGCTTTCTAGATGTATTTTTAGTTAGGTACAGTTTTGGCTTAAGCCAATTCAAGTTTTGCTCCTTTCACTCATCACCCAAAGCTTCTTAAGCAGTATAGTGAATACATGTCTCATGCCAGCTCATTTTCCTTCACAGAGGGATCAAGGGGCAGACCATGAATGGCTCCCAGCAAACCACCCCACTCCTAAAAATCACAGCTCAGCATCTGCACAACCGCTCATGAATCTGAAGCACAACTTCAGGCAATGCTTTGACTTAATTCTGGTCTGTAGCATGTTAATGTTTGCAATTTGTCCGCAGCCTGTGGATGGGTATTTATTACATTTTTATTTAGGACTGAGTGAGAAAATAATTTGTAAGTATCACAGAATATATTACTCCTAGAATAAAGCTCACATTGTATCCAGATGCAATTACCCTAATGGGTAACAGCAAATCATCCATCTTTTAAAATCATTTGTTTTGTTTTTTTTTAAATCTATTAGCTCTCATTATTTTCTGACAGGCATGAATTTCCTGATTATCATTATGGCTTTTTAACACTTTGTATCCAAATTCTTAGAGGTTTTAAACTAACATAAAGGTCCCATATTATAGCCCCTTCCAACCTCCTCCTACCTAATATCCCACAAGTACCCTCTTCTTCAGAAAACTGGTCCACTCTTTCCCAGACATGCCATCACTTTCCCACTTCCACACATTTCCATATTTCTTGACCCAAAATGCTCTTCCTACTCACCTCCCACTCACTCATCTAGCATGCCAATCCTAGACATTCATCAAGGGCCAGTGGGTCCCGTCTCATCTTAAAAGCCATACTAGCCCAAAGTTGACTGTCCCTTTCTGAATTCAGACCCATCTGCTTTCTGCCATACACTTTGGTAGAATAGCGATCCCTATTTAGGACAGGTTCTACATTCTTGAGGAGGCTCCCTGAAGACACAAATTCCCAACAGCACTGGATCACCTGTCAAGAGCTCTACACACACGTCCATCATGATGATGATAAGGGTGACTACACAGTAATGATGACCAGGAATCCAGGGCACCATAGCTAAAGCCCAAAGTATTAAGAATGCAAGATTTTTTGATGGTCCAGGGCCGGGCTTTATCCTTTTATACTTACACCTTTGGGCTTTTTCTATGCGGAAGAGTCCCAGGAATTAGTGATTCAGGCGCTCTTTAAGTTCCCCAGGAAGCTAACAAATGTAACCAGAAGCAAAATGTTGCATCCCGTCTGTTTGTGTCTACCTGACATTTTTTCACTGAATCTGAAATTTTTGAAGATCGCCATGTGCTTGAATGTCCTTCCTTTTCCTACTTCCTTAATCCAAGTGCTGCCTAGCCTCTGAAACCATTTTTGCTATGAGGATTTGGGAAGCAGCATTGGTTCTGACACCTCCAACCCACAGCATCCCTACATTCTCCAAAACTCTAGGAAAGGAAAGGTTTCCCTGGCTCACAATGGACAACTGATTACACACTTCCCCATGTTATTTAAATATGTCTTCTCATCTCCCCAACCAGGCTGAAAGCTCCTCAGGGTAGGGACAATTCTTTGCAAAGGTTTGTCCTTCTCTGTGTGCAGCCCCGAGTTATACCAGGTAAACATTCGATAGACATTTGTTCAATGAGGGGTCTAATTATGTTTCCTTATAATGACATTATCCCTCTTTCTTCCAGATGGCTTTATATAAGTTGTGAGAGGTATGACGCGTGTGTGTGCACCTCTGTTAAAGAGGATGGCCAGCAAGACGTGGAAACATAGGAGTGGTGGTGAAAAGTCTGCTGAATATCAACAGTAAAACAAAATCCTAACGATTCTCATCCAGGAAATTGGCCATTATGAACTCACTGTGCTCAGATTCATGTGTACGTGTGTGTTCAGTCTGTGTACACACCACTTTGATACGTCCAGTGGGTTGTTGTTTGCAGAAAAGAGTGCAATGACAACAAAACAGGAACCATGGTCTTGGGTTTCAGTCTTGCTGCAGGTCCAGTACAACTTTTCACAAGGCGCTAAACCCTGTCCCTCCGGTTGCACATCTGCAAAATGGGGTGATGAATGTCTGTTCTGCTTCACAAGAGTATGTGCAAAAGAAAAGAGAGAGTGCGTTGAAAAAATACGAGTGCTACATGATGGACTCACATATCCACGACTTCCTGGAAAGAGTCATTCCAATTACTTGGAGTAATTGGGGTCTTGTGAAAACCTCCTCCTCTGAATATGTGGTAATACAGTACAAAACAACTTAAAACCCACCCTGCAAGAAAGCACAACAGGACAAAGCAGCATCCAGTGCACTGGGCTTGCTTGGATTCCTGGGTGACGGAGTTAAATCACAGGCAGGACCATGAATATGCTGAATGGCAACATTAAACCTTTCACTTAGATGCATTAATGGGTCTGTAGATCAACTACTATGTCACAGAGCATGTTCTGAATGCATTTTAAAATTAATTATTCATAGGTGATCATCCTTGTGGCTTATTTACACATTGGAGGTTCAGCTTCAGCCACCTGTTGTCCTTGAATAGGCCCCTTGTCATGCAGAGCCTGAAGCACCTGTGAACACTTTAACTGGCTTGGGTGACAGCTCTGTGATCATCCATAAATGTACTCAGATCAAAGCCTGTGCCCTAAAATGACAAAAGAAGAAAGCATCAGCTATCCTGGCATGCAGGGAGACAAACCCTGCTACATAGACAGGGTTCTCTGTGATAAAAAGGATAGCCTGGCGGACCAGTAATGAGAACTTTACTGCACCAGACATTTTACTAGTCTAAATCTATACAGGATGGGCAATCTCTCCTGAAAAATAACAGCCTGGTTGTATACTTAGGTGAGCCTTTGGTCTCTCATCAAACTGCACATGGCCTTCATCAATGCAACCATTCAGAACCTACCATGCACCTGACCCTGTGTGAGGCAGGGGTCTTATGTGGGAAGAGTACAGTGGTGTGTGAGCAAGAATATTCACTGAACACTGCTTACTCTGATGAAAACCTGGAAACAAGCTGGATGCCTATGAATGGACATCACTTTATTTATTTATTTATTTGATCACTTAGCTTTTTGGCTAAGATCAAGTGCATACATTTAGTAACTGGCTTATTGTACCCTCAATGAATCCCCAACAATAAAAAAAAAAAAAGGAAAATACTTAATTTTCAAAGATTGAATATATTCGAGGTATACACTGTGATGATTTGATATACATTATATAATAGTTATAAAAATCAAATTCATACCTCCATCACCATCCAAACTGCATATTACATCCTTAGAACTGACTCATCTTATAAATGAAACTTTGAAGCCTTTGACCAACATCTCCCCTTTTTCCCACTCTCCTCCCAGGCCCTGGCAACTACTCTCCTACTTTCTGCTTCTATGGGTTAGATTGGTTTAGGTTCCACACAGAAGTGAGATCATGCAACATTTGTCTTTTTGTGTCTGGCTTTCTCCCCTTAGCATAACGTCCCTCAGGTTCATCCATTTTGTCACAAATGACAGAATTTCCTTCAATTTTAATGATGAGTAATATTCATTGTATACATGTACAATTTATTTCTCCTCCATCTGCCAGTAGACACTGAAGTTGCTTCCATATCTTGGCTACTATGAATAATGCAAGAGTAGTCATTTTAAATAGACTTTAGTGCAGCCATTCAATGGAATATTAAGCACAAACATTCAAAAGAATGAAGTAGATTTATATAGAGAGACCTGGAAAACCATCCAATTAGACTAGAGTAAGTAAAAAAAAAAAAAGCAAGTTACACAGTAGAATATAAGAATATATATACATAATTATAAATCTATATACATATGATCCTACAGGTATAGAGGAAAGCTGAGGGAGGTAGGTACTGAATTTGCAATGGTGGTTACCTCTGAGGAATGGAATTTATATTGGGCTGCTGGGCTGGAGAAAGGGCTTTCACTTTCTATGGGATACAATTCAGTAATATGTGAATTTCTTCCCATTTCTTTTCTACTTCTTTTATAACCACCTACAAAAGATGTTATTTTAAAATGGTATACTAGACTCCCTTCCTGAATGGAGCTTCAGTATCCTAACCACTGCCACTAGTAACAATGGTAACAATCAGCTAAGCTCCCTAACGCTCCAGCAAACAAGAAACCACAAGTCTATTACAGGGAAGCACACAGCCCCACACATACACCCCACACACACACTGGGTGAATACCACTTATTTTTCTCATTAACTCCCCCCTCAAAAATTGAGTTTGTTTAATCTCTTCTTATAAGTGAAAATAGCTTTGGGAAGATCCTCCTCTAGAGAGCATATGATTTCTTATAAAATATAAAAAAATCACCCTGATAAAATTCCATTACCCAAAGGTGATCTGAATGTCCCAAACCACTTCTAATAATGAGGTTTGACATGAATCAATAGGGGCCTTCCTTCATAGCTTCAAAGAATTTTGTTTTCACTGAAACTTATTAAGCCCTGATCATGTCTACATACTGGATGTGTACCCTAAAACGCAGAAAAGCTGCTTTGTCTAAGAGTTTCTAGGACATTTGAAAGCTATTAAAACAAGCTACATTTGCAGAGGAGGACCTGTTGTTTTCCAAGTACTAAGCTAGGCACTTACATCAATGCTCCCATATAATCATCCCACACAACTCCTTATAAAAGAGATGTCTTCAGTTGGGTGCCCGGGACCCTGAGACAAAGATGGGTATTGGAGGAAGTTGACTGATGTGGGGTGCCCTAAAGACAAACTCCTGTGGAGACTGAAGGCTGCAGAACTGGGCAGAAGCAGTTGAACTGTGATGTAGCTATTAGCAGAGGCCCCTGCCCAACCAATGGAAGCTCTGGAGTTATTCTGCCAAGATGGCCAGGCCCTTACATCCAGACATGGCCCCAGGCAGCCCCCAGGGAGGTGGCATGACCTTGGGCTAAGCAGCTAAGGGCAAGTCCTGGGAAGCCACTCTGAGGCCAACACTCCAGCAACTGGGGGAAGAAGGGTGGACCTGCAGGGGGGGATCTTGGTGATGCATCATAGTACCTGTGACAGTCACAATTCTAACATTCATGTTCTGGAGATCAGGACACAGCAACTGACAGAAACTAAGTCACTAGCCCAAAGTAAGCTGCAGGGGCAAGATCTGAACCATCTGCTTCCTTCTCTAGTGCTATGTGGCTTCCCCAAGCCAAGCACCCACTTAGGGAGCCTGTCTCAGAGGACAGTTTTGGCTCTGCATCTCATTCCTGAGGCTTGGACTTCTGTGCTGGTAAGCATGAAGCACAGCAAGAGGAAGGGGACAGAAGAACTGTTGAATCTTGTATGGAAAGGAATCTATCAAGCAGAAGACAACTGTCACAAACACAGGGGAAGGACTCTGCTAACAGCCACGCGGACAATCAAGCCTCCACTGCTTTGTAATTATGTCAACTACTGAGTGTCCTGCACAGAAAGCTGTGCTCACCTTGTGTGTCTTACTGAAGAGAGGTTTGGTTTCTCATGGGTGCTTTTAGAAATCTACTCTCCGTGTCCTATAACAAACTTCCAAAACTAGAAGCTACATAGGATAAATTAGTCCTATCAGAAAGAGGAATACACATTTTGGCACACGGGGGAAGAGAATGAGAGGAAAAAGCAGAGGTGAATAAAAGCATCACCTCTTTGCATAAAGTGTCCAGCTTAGGCACTGGTTATCCATCAGGGTCTTGCTGTTTTGCCCAGACTGGACTTGAACTCATGATTCTCCCACTTCAACCTCAGGAGTAGCTGGGGCTACAGACTCACACTACCAGGCCTGGCTAGTCTTGAAGTCTCATTTTCCTCATCTGCATATTTAAACATATTTCCAGATTATTCTGAATCAACTAAAATTTGAGGCCCCCGGGGATACAGCATTCTCTCACTCAGCTAAAATGACGGTCCTACTCGGAGAACAGAGATATAACTTTTCTAGCAGGAGTGCCCAATCTTTTATCTTCTCTGCTGCACATTGGAAGAAGAGCTGTTTTGGACCACACAGTAAATACACAAACACTAACAAAAGCCAATATGCAAAAAAAACAAACCAAAAAAAAAAAAAAAGGCCCATGACAGACACCCCTGTCTGACACCACAGGTAAGCAAAATAGTCCTAACATAATCCACCTGGAGCAAGTTGGACAACCCTGTGCCTAGACCACCAGCCTGGGATATCATGACTTTTCTTTTCTGAACTTCACCCATCTCCAACCCCTGCCCCCACATGCCCCAAATATTTACTCAGTGGTCAGCAAATCCTTATTTTACACTTGAAAATGTGTAGTCTATTAATAGACTTTGGTGATCCATGGAGACATGTTTCCTTTCCCCAGTTAGAGTGTAAGCTAGATAAAGATAAGAATGATGACTCATTCAGCAAATATGGGGCACCTACTATATGCCCATCCCTGTGCAGGTGCCATGAGAAACACGATAGGACGTAGGTCATTACAAAAGTTTGAGATACACAAAAATCAAGAGACATCAAATCTGTACAGACAAAAAGAAATGAAGCCCCCCATCCCCCAGCAACACAGATAAGCCAAGCAAGTTGAAACTTGCAAAGATGAATCAGAAAGGACGCCATCAACTGTGTTTCTTATAAGTGAAATAACAGACCATAACACAACCTGTCTCAAAACTTTCCTAGTGACCCAAGTATAAGCCATGGCCCAACCTCTTAGGAGTTCATTATGCATACAGAGACCTTGATCCATCTTGTGCCCAGAGGCCTCAGAGATGTTCTGCATTTAAAGCTGCCCTTGACCACCAAGGAACCGTGATCCAGACACAAGGCTGGAAGGCCAGGGTCCAGCTTTCTTTTCTCTGCTGCTACAGGCACAGATCTCCCCCATCCACCCTTCCCTCTGTTATTTCTCCCCAGGGGCTCCTATGACCTTCCCTCCATCCCTTCCCCAACTGAGGAGGAAGGAGGATGAAGGCTCAAATCTTTACCCAGATCCACAATGCAGTCATGTTGCTAGGGTCAAGTATAATAGCCAGTTACTGGCCCCCAAATCAAGTGGCCCCCTGATCCACTAAGGAATATTTGTATATGTCCACACTATGGGGGCAAAAGAGCAGACACCTGTCTGGAGGGTGAAGTATAAAAGAAAATCAAATGCACACTGCAGTTCCCCAGATTTACCAAAATGGACCCATGTGGAAGCAATCACAAGCCATACAATGAGGCGAAGGAACAGGGTAGCCAGGGAGGATTATTTTAACCCAGGCCCTGAGTTTGTAAAAAGAACAGAGAAAAACAAAGGAGTGAGTGTTGTCCCCAAAGCCAGGGTCAAACAAGAAATATGAAAATTAAATGGCCCAAGTAGGGGGAATGAATGAAGAAACATTCCCAGAGGAGATAGATGATTGAAAGCCAGGCCTGAGGTTTTCTTTTTCTTTCGTTGGTTCTTACCCAGTAAAGACTTCTCTATTTCTGTTTCTTTTATTAATTTTGATTTTTAGTTTTCCAAGCCCCCACAAACAACTTTTTTTAATCCTCCCGCTCTAGCTGTTTTTATTCCCCTCCCACTCTCACCCCCATCCCAGGAGGCCCAGCCTGGTTGCTAATGCAGTAGGCGGGCCTGAGTCTAGTAGGTCCCGGGGTCCCCTCATCACTATGTGGATGGAATTCCTGCATTTGGTTGCTATGACACCATGGCACTAGGGCTCTTCAGCCTTGTTACCATGGAATCCTTCCTTCCCCATCCCTTACTGCATGTCAGGAGGGCAACAGCATTGCGAGGTAAGCTGCCCACCAGGTGCTGGCCAAGCCCGTGCCCCTGGACACATTCCTAAAGGATGTGATGGTTTGAGCCAGCTGCAATCATGCACCTGAACCAAACCAGTCTGCAGAAGAGTTTGCCAGTGAACCCGTCAAAAGGTTAAATACATAGAGACAGCCTTTTAAAATCTGTATCTGGAAACACAGTGCTCTGAACACACGTGGGTGCGCTCTCCCATAAAGGAATCATCGGGTTGTTGCTAAGAGATAGGAGACCTCCACACAGTCTCACCTGGTTCCTAGAGTGCAGCCAGGGGTCAGCAGTACCCCTTTGGATCATGTTCAGTGGGGAAATACCCATTGTCCACTCCCCTGTCACCCAACACCTGTCCTCAGTAACTCAATGCTCTCATGATGGTGCACGGGAGGGGGAAGGAGGAATGGGAGAGAACAGAAAGCGTCTCTTTGTACAATAAAGATAAATAAAAAGGTTCCTGCAGCACAAAAGCCCACCTCTGGATTAACACTGTGGGTCAACTGAGGCCCAGGCTGAGACTAAGGGCAAAGCACCCCAGGTGAAGGAGCAGGAAACCTCAACCCTGTGACTTTAAATCATTTGCAAATCATTTCTTCTCTGCAAGCCTCAGTTTCCTCATCTGAATAGTGCGGGCTCTGAGAAGATAACCTCCGCAGACTTTTCCCAAGCTGACACTGTTCACCTCTTTGTAGAGGACTCTAGGGATGGAAACTTCTGCATCAGCCTCCTAAAAGGAGCAGAGCAGCAGGAAGCAGGCAAGGGAGGGATGAAGACACAAGCCCATGACCCAGTGCCCCTGTCCTGAGGGGTGCCAGGGCCCAGAGAAGTGCTTCACCCCAAGAACACATTATTGTACATGCACCAGATATATGTACAAGGGAATCACCCAGCTGTGGGCAAGGGACAAAGGAAACTCTCATTCCTTGGTGAGCCAGAACCCAGAGCTGACCTGAGCTGGCTCTCCCTCAAGCACCCCACATATTTTAAAAAAATGAGGCCATGCAAACAACCAAACTGAAGAATTCCAAACACAAACACACATGAAAACTAAAACAAGCAGCATTCTGGGAGGCCGAGGCATGTGGGTTGCCTGAGCTCAGGAGTTTGACACCAGCCTGAGCAAGAGCGAGACCCCACCCACCTCTACTACAAAATAGAAAAAAAAAAAAACTAACCAGGCATTATGGCTCACACCTGTAGTCCCACTTACTTGGAAGCTGTGGTAAAAGGATCTCTTCAGCCCAAAAGTTTAAGGTTGTTCTGAGCTATGATGATGCCATGGCACAAAGGGTGATGGAGTAAGACTCTGTCTCAAAAAAGAAAACAACCTAAAACATGCAAAAGGAGAGATGGATGATGCCACACGGGTGGAGGTATCTACTGCAAAATTAACCAATGTAGCCACAGACGAAATGGGATTGTACAGTTTAGGGAGAAATCAGACCACACATCCCAGCTTCTCCTTTAATCACATCTAGAAAATCCCAGTCTGGCAGAGAAATAAATTTTAAATTGCGATAAACCATCAAGAGATAAAACAGCATGCTATAGTAAATAAATAATCATCTAAGGGCAGAAAGATGTCAGGGCATTGACATTTCCAATGAGATCTCATGAACAGTGGGAGTACAAGGGTGTTCCATAAAGTGCCAATAGGCGTGCAAAGGCCCTGAGGCAGGAGTGATTAAAAAGTGTGATTCAAGGAAATTCCAGTCTGCATGGAGAGACAAATATGCAAACAAACAACCACAGTCCATATAGTGCAGAAGTGGGCATGGATGACAATATGACAAGTAAACTGACCATAGTGGAAAGAGCTCAGAAGGCCAAGTTGTCAGGGACTATCAGGAGGGCCTCATGGAGGAACAGGTATCTGTGCTGACTCTTGAAAAATGAGTCAGAAGAAACTCAGAACCTGCAAAGGCCTGGAGGTGCGAGAGGCACAGAGCTTTCTTAGAACCACAGGCAGTTCTGTTTACCTAGAGCTCCAGGTGGGAGGAGGAACGTGATGGAAGGTGAGGCAAGAATGGATGAAGGGGGCAGATCCTGCAGGGCCTCATGTGCCAAGGCAAGAAGACAGGACCAGAGTTAGAGTCTCCTCAGCAGGTGGGGCAGCAGAGTGCTCAGGGTGAGACACATCTCTAAGTGTCACAGCCTCACTGCCCGGCCCGTGAGTCTATCCGAGGGTCTGAGGTGGTAGGGCTCATCTCCCACAGGTCACACAGAGCCTGCCCTGGCTGCTTCCTGTTCCCGGGGACTCGGGCCCTGTGGGGGAGGTTCCAGGAGATGCCAGCACAGGAGGGGGCAGAAGCCCAGGATTATGGAACAGCAAGTAACAAGGATGCGTCAGGAGCCCACCCACACCAGTACGCCCGGAAAGGCTGGCAGGGAAAGAGGGAGGACGAGAGAGAAGAGAAGGAAGCAAAGGGGAAAGAGAGGAAACTAAAAAGAGGAAGAACAAGAGGAAACCAGGAGACCGAGCCGCACACGCGTCAGGGCTGGGGCAGACTCTTGGAGCTCTGCAGGCTGATTCCTTCAAGAAGAAAACAAGCACTCCCCACCACTGTGCGCCTGCCACTGAGCGCCGTGGCATGGCACGTATCCACACACGCTGCTACTCTGTCTGCCCACGGCCAGCTGGCAGGCGCTGCAGTCAACACGCTCTGATTCACAACGCCCTCTGCATCCACGGAGCTCGACGCTTCAGTGCCACGGCGGGTTACACACACACACACACACACACACACACACACATGGCCTATGGCTCCCCTCACCCCAATCCTCCCTCCCCCCAGAGCTTCCATCCTCAGGTGCTGGGCATGTAGTCAGCTAGGGTGGAGGTCTGCTTCCCTCCTTGCTCCCTTGGTGATTCCCTGACCCACTTCTGCAGTTGTCCCAGTAGGGATCAGGATGGAGAAGGTGACCCAGACCCAGTTTCTGAGAGACTGGTTAGGGTTGCCTGACAAAATCCAAGGCACCCACTTAAATGTGAATTTTGGATAAACAACACATAAGTGTACCTACATTTTTATTGCCAAATCTGGCAATACTATAATATATGGTCCAGGTAAGAAAATCTCTCTTCCTTTGTTTCAAATCCCTCTCCCAAAGCCACAGAGGAGGCTGGTGATGGGAACCATCACTGTTTTGTGCCAGGTACTGTGTTTTATTTCAGCAAATTCTCATGACGACCTATGACATCAGTATTATTATTGTCCCCATTTTACAGATAAAGAGGTTGAGGCTTCAAACTTCTCTCAGGACACACCACTAAGAAGTAGGAGCTGGGCTTGGAACCACCGGAATCACACTCCAGAGCCCACTGCCTCCAGCCTTGAGTTCCCCACCACCTTCTCAAAACAGACAGTGGATCCAGACATTCAGTGAGACAGAGACCTCATGCTCAAACTATTGCCTTCTGGTCTGAAACCTGAAGGGCTTCTCCTCCCCTGCCTTACGCCTGCACAGCACCCACCCCCCCACCCACCCCCCAGGCTCCTTCCTGCCACCTCCCCACAGGGCACAGCCACACTAAGGGGAGAACTTCACATAGCCATCCATAGCTTAGTGTGTATTCACTTTGGGGGAAACCCCTCCTAAACATTTGAATGTGGGTTGTCTCATATTAGAAATAAAGATGTTTATCATTAAAGGAAGCTCAGCCTCTGGTGAATATTTGGTGTCAAGAAAGGGCTTTTCCAGTCACCCAGTAGGCCCTGCCTGGAGGCAGCAGGAAGGGATCAGGGGCCTAGAGAGCCCCCAAGTGTACTGGGCAGTACCTCATTCCCCAGGCCAGATCGCTGCATAATGTCTGAAAAGTCTGCGTCTGGGGCTCTGATCTAGGAACGGGAAGAAGAGGTCACCCTGCTGGAGGGAGGAAGAGAGGCAGGGCTGTGGTGGATGCGGGGATGGAGGGACACACGGATGGATACAGAGACATGAGTGGATGCACGGACGGACAGATGGAGACCTGGGAAGGGGTGGGTCTGTGGTTCTCAGAGGGACTAGTGACGACATGGAGTGACTCCCGGGAGCTGGCATCTTTTCTATCATGTGGAGGGAGGAACCGGAGCTGATTAGGTAGGAAAGGGTATGGAAAGGGAGCAAGGGAGTAAACGGGGGGAGAAGGAAGGGCCATGTGGCCTTCTGAATTCATCTGGCTCCCCTCCGGGGCTCCTGAGCCCTACAGGCTGTTACACCAGGGTAGAGATGGCCCCATGGGGACTCTGGCTTTTCATCTCTGTGATTTACTGACTGTGGGTGTTCCAGAGCTCACGACAATCAGTAATTTGTCACTTTATTTATCTAGGAGGCTGGTGCAGGGTAAGTGTGGAGGCTGAAGTTGCTGCAGTCTGTGTCTGCAGTCCCCTGCACTCCCGCCTCCAGCCCTGAGCTGGTCACCACTGTGCCGGTTCCCCCTCCAAATCCCACCCTCCCCAAACTGAGACCCGGAGAGCACTTCTACAGAGCCCCTGGTTTGCATCTGGGAAAGCCATAGCCCTGCTCAGAGTCTCACTTCCAGAGAGTGGCCATGCCGTCCAGCTTGACCTTCCACCCCTTCAGAGACACTGACAGACAGGTCTGCAAGAGGAAGCAAAGCAAATATCCCTCGAGAGCGCTCTCCCACTCTCCATGTCACGCACTTCCCCACTACGCTGGTCTGCCCCGCATGGCTGCCGGGCTCCACTGCCAGCAAGGGGCAGACAAAAGGGTCAGGCTGGAAGGGTCAGCCAATCCCAGAGAGGAAGGGAAGAGTCAGCAAAAACCTACCCACCTCAGCTCCTGTGGGCGCCCCGGGAGCTATTCCACTCCCTAGAGGACATTTGGGCAGCAGGGGCGGGGGGTACCAGAGACATCGACGGGTAGAACCAGTGATGCCATGTCCTGCGAAGCACATGTCAGTCCTCCTTTCCCAGAAAGCCGACCATGTCCCCCTTCATTTCCAGACACATATGCTTTTTTTTTTTTTTCTTAAGGGCTTAGAGGTAGGAAAGGTAGGCCAGGGCTTGAGCCAGCATATAAAGGTAATTCACCCCAACTGAGTGAGGCACTGCTGGGCTGAGGAGTTTAGGAGCTGTGGTTCAGAGAAAGGAAAAATGTGACATGGGTCAGGATGGGCCAGAGACCCTCATGCCGGTGACCCTTGAAGCTGCTTCCCACCCCCTTACTGGCTGGGCAGGGAGAGCTGATTCCAGGCTCAAGGCCCCACGGCATCACTCCAGAAGAGCACTTATAGGTGGCTAGAGGCCTGTGAACGCACAGAGGATTCCCATGGGGCCAGCGAGTAGCAGGCTGGGTGTTAGAAGCAACCCCAGGGTGACCAGTGAGCTCATCCTTGGACACAGAGTGCAGGGTCCCTGTGCCTCCTCTGTGCACCCATGGTGGGCAGGTCAGTCCTCTGCAGGACTCCCAGCACGGCATGCCCACCATCTAGTTACATGTCCCATCACTCCAGCCATTCATCAGCATCGACGTTTCTTGAGGACTTTCTAGATGAATGCCTGGCATTGTGTTCTTTATACTGAATAGCTCATTTAATCCTTCCTAAGGACTTTGTAAGATGGTATAATCATCATGCTCATTTTTCAGAGGAGACACTTGAGGAACAGAATCAGGTAAAGAATTGTCCAGAGGTCCTACAAGCAGTCAGGGGTAGAGCAGACCTGATCAGGGGTAGAGCAGACCTGATCAGCACCAGAGCCCAGAGGAGAGCCCCTGCGCCACACTGCAGCCATACTGTGTGCAAGGGCAGGGACTCAGCCTGATTCGCTTCTGTGTCCCAGTGGTGCTTCCATGCCTGGCACACAGCGAGTGCTTAATACATGTTGAACAAATGGAGAAATGAATTGAACGAATGAATGGGCTTCATTTATTCTATGCACCACTATTCCAGAGAATGCTACCACTTCATCAAGGAAAGACAGGAACAAGAAAAGAAGCAAAGGATCGTCTGCTTAGAGGATGGTAAAGGCTCCATTCCCTGACCCATGCCAGGCACAGTTCATGAATGTCACCTCTGTAATTCTGAGGCGGTACCGTGATTCCTGGGTTAAAATTGAAGAAGCTAGGGCTCACGGCCCTTCACTTGTCCAGGGTCACCTCCCTAGAGAGTTTCATGGCCAGGAGTGCCTGGTGCCAGCACTGCACAGGAACCTCTACAGAATCATCGCCTTGAATTCTAGAAACATCGAAGACCCAGTTTTTGTGTCCTGTGAATTCCCCTGGTAGAGTTGATAGAACCTCCTACAAACCCCTCTCAGAAAATGCTGCAGGCTGTCTGAGGCTCTCCCAGGCCGTTAAAACTCGAGAAGAGGACCATGTTCTTACTGTCATGCCCCTCCAGTTCAAAGCCCTGAGTGCAACGTGCAAGAGGAGCTCCAAATGTGCCCTGCAGTAGAAAGTGAACCGTGTGATGGGCTGGACAATAAGACTTTTCATGAATGTGGAGGGATGTACCCAGGCCTTGCCAGCCTGCGTCACTGAGCCTGTCACTTCTGAATCCTACGACCAATCTACACAAGAATTCCCATCTAGCTTCCCCTCTCCAAGCAGATATTTGGCTGAGACAAAAGGCAGGTGACAAATACCAGCTGGCACTAAGAATTACCCATGGCATTTATACAACTAGCCATCACGACAGCATCAAGGCAAAGGGTAAAAATACCTTTCTTTCCTATTCACTCCTCCCTCACACAAAGCTTCATGCTGAGGGCAAAAAAGCATCCTGGAACTGTACTGACTCACCAGATAGGTCCTGGCTCGCCCTTTCTGTTCCATGTTCCCCAGAAAGAACAATGTGAGGACCAGAGTAGGTAGGCAAGCAAGATTCATCCCCAACCATCTGCTTTCTTCTGAATCCAAAAGAAACCACAGTCTGGGGCACTCTGGCCCTGAGAAGGGTTTCCTGTCTCTAAGACCAATGGGGCAAACACAGGCTTATTCCCAAACTTCCTATTGGAGTACTGGTCCTTAAGTAAAAAAGGCTTTCTCTTTCCAAGTCTTCCTGGACTCTTCCTGATGCAGATTCAGTATTCCCTTGATTTAAATGGTCCACAGCAAAGGTGGGGGAGGGTTTGGCAGAATAAGGGTAAGTGTCCCTATTCCTGCAACATTTAGGACCTTCCTCTGAGCTCTGTGAGGACCTGGGCCAAAAGATGTGCTTATATGTCCTGTGTAGGCAGAGTCCCCAGAATACTAGCTGAAAGCCAACGACCCTCAGATTGGCCATGATGCCAGGCAAGATCTAAATTACACCATTTTAGACTGGGTGGCCAGGGCAGGCCTGACTGAGAAGTTAAATTTAAGTAAAAATCATAGGAGGCGAGGGAATGAGCCATGCAGCTATCTGGGGACAGAGCAGTCCAGAGAAAGGAAGCAGTTCGTGCAAAGACCCTGAGGCAGGAGTGCTGCTGGTGTGCTGGGCCTCAGACAGGCCAGTGCAGATGTGCCACTCGAGGGGCAGGCAGTAAAACGGAGGCCCATCCTGGAGCCTGGCTGGCCATAGCAAGGTCTCTGGCTTTGATGCTGAGCAATTCCCTCATGACAGGCAAGGAACCTAGGCTCAGAGATAGCTAGTGACGCATTAAAAGCCACACACATCTAGACTTTAAACCAAAGCCCTGAAGCAAAATCAGCATCAACTGTTCCTCCCACCAAGCAGAGCCACAGAGCCTTCTCCTCAGGCTCACAGTCCCTGACAGCCCCCATCATTGTCATCCTCTGACTCGAAAGAGCTGCAGTGTGAACTGACGCAGAAAGACAAGCTCCGCGGTGTTCAGTGGGAAGACTGGATGTGGGCTCCCTCAGCAGCCCCCACGCTGCAGTCAGGGGCGGGGGAGGATGGCGGAGTCGCCTCCTGGCTCCAGGGAAGGGACTAGAGAGTGCCAGGAACCCCTGGCGGTGGTGAGCTCTCCGATTCTCCCTTCAGCTCTCAGCTGTAAAAAGCAACCGCCTCTCCAGAAAGTGGATTTGTTTACTTGGAGAAAATCCCACTGCTGCTTCATGAGCATCTCTGCACACATGTGCTGCAAATAAATAACTCCCGTTTCCCACTTTAAAGCGGGAAACATGACCCACACAGTGCAGTATGCCTTGCACCCACACATATGCGCCAGCACATCTCCCTCCTGGGGAGAAGGGATCCAAAGCACAGCTTTGCACCCTTGCCCTACCCTGGCCTCTCCTCTCCTGGTTCAGTTAGGCACAGGGCCAGCCTGGCCTCCTGTTCTATCCCAGGGCTAGCGTTGTGGATGGTATTTGTTAAGGCTCTGCCTCTGCCTGTCTCTTGCTAGTTC
This sequence comes from Nycticebus coucang, assembly GCF_027406575.1. NCBI lineage: Eukaryota > Metazoa > Chordata > Mammalia > Primates > Lorisidae > Nycticebus > Nycticebus coucang. Next base: position 133,983,915 of record NC_069782.1, on the reverse strand, counting down.
TTGAGAGAGGCTCTCTGGAACCATTCAGAGCCCTCAACAAGGGTTCACCGGAGTCTGCTTGCCTCCTCACAAGAGCCCTCCAGAAAACCTGGAGGTCCCTAGGAACAAAGGAGCCCAGAAAGAGAAAGTCTAGGACCAAAACCTCAACTTACGTAATAACAATTGCTGTGTCTACATTTCAGCACTTTCCGGGTGCCAGGCACTGCTGGGCGCTCCTCACATGCCATCACTAGGTTAGCCCTTACAACCATCCTGTCTGATAGCTTCAACAACAATCCCCCATTTCCCAGATAGGGAAACTGAGGCATAGGGAGGTTAAATGACTCAGCCATGGTCCTGCAGCTAGGAAGTACCAGAGATGACACTGGAACCCAAGTAGCAGGGTCCACACTTCAGAGTCTACACTCTAGGTAACCTCTCTAGGGGAAGACCAGTACCCATCTGCTTTGGGGAGGGCACCCCTAGAAATGACAATCACTTTGCTGAGAAAAGGTGCATTTAAGAAGGCAGGAGCAGCAAGCCAGTAAGTCCTAACGGGAGCCACCACCTCTATGAGAACCCATGAATCACCCAGCTGTAGCTCACTGCCCCGGGAGCGTGGCCTTTTATCCATTTACCTGTACTGACCATGCAGTGCCTGTTTCATGCATCAGTCTCACCCACAACTACACTGTGAGCTCCTTGAGGTCACTATCCTAGTCTCTTGGTAGCAACCAGTACACGTGTTCTTAGTGAATGAATGAATAAATGCGTGAATGCACAATGAATTGGCTAGGTTCAGATGTTTTAGGTGTCTCCTTTAAACACTTTAGGACAGAACATCTCAAGGCGCAGGTCAACTTTCCTATCTGCCTCTCGCCCTCCCACGCAGTCTCACAGCCTGACTGAATTAGATACAATGTATACTTTCTCCTCCTTTTACTACATTTAATTCCATGTTTCAGTTTAATTAAAAAAATACAATAGCTTAAAGTGTTGGATCTTGATGCACTGCGCTTTTCATGAATATTTATCACTCCAGGCTATATAAAATTGAATAATTATTAGCAATTAAAAGAAGGTCAACAGAAGCCTTTCTGGAACCTTCCACCAAGAAAAAGGGGAAGAAACTGAAGGCTGTGTTTGAGAACCCTCAGCAAGGACTCCGCAGCAAAGGGAGTCCGCCAGAATCCATTGTTTAGAGAGCCATCCAAGACCCTGATGAGAGTCCCAGGAGGGGCTGAAGCAGTCATTTATTTAGATGAAGAAAAAGAGGATTTCGCATAAAAAGGATCCAACTGACAACACAGACTTCCAAAAGATGATTAAAAAAGGAAAAGACGACCTTGGTCAAGTTACTCTACCTGCCTGAATCCTTCTCTGCTACTCACCTTATGTTATTACAACATAACCTGGATGGAAGTGGAAGACATTCTTAGTAAAGCATCACAAGAATGGAGAAGCATGAATCCTTTGTACTCAATTTTGATATGAGGACAATTAATGACAATTAAGGTTATGGGGGGGAGGAAAAGCAGAAAGAGGGACGGAGGGTGGGGGGTGGGGCCTTGGTGTGTGTCACACTTTATGGGGGCAAGACATGATTGCAAGAGGGACTTTACCTAACAATTGCAATCAGTGTAACCTGGCTTATTGTACCCTCAATGAATCCCCAACAATAAAAAAATTAATAAACAAATAAAAAGTCCACATAAAGAACGCATCCAGCAATACTGCAGACATACAGTGAACGCTCTTTCAAGAAAGACGAGGTTCTCCGCAGCCCTAACTGGCTCCCATGGACCACGCCAACAGCTTTTACTTCTCTCTCCACAAGAAAGAGACCGCAGTTCTTAAGTCATCGAATTTCTACTTTGGATGGAACTTTGAAGGTAGATTCCAATGTCCTGCATACGGGTTAACCCCTGGACAGCCACTCAGACAGATCCCAGGACTCACTGACCACTTCTCCCCACAATTAAGTTCATCCTGATGACGTGACAGACTCAGCCTCCCTGCAATTTCTAATCACCAGTCTAATTTTTGTTCTCTAAGGCCATAAAAAACAATTCTTACCCCTCTTCTACATAAAAGCCCGTCAAATGTTGAGAGCTCTCAACCCAGGTCTTTTCTTCTCCAGACTAAATGAAACTGAATTTTTACCAGTTTTTGTTTTGTTTTTTTTACAGTGGAGTTCCAGTGTCCTTCCCTGCACTGTTCTCCCTCACTAAAGGATTCTGTCATTTGCCTTGGGCTCCCAGGTGTGAACATGATACCACAGAGGGGAGAAACAGAGCAGGGCCTTGCAACAGACACGTTACTGTTATTTCTTTAAACCTTGACAGTGTTAACTTGGGAGACTTACCACAGCTTCCCGTTGACTCATTTTGAACATGTCATTCAATTACTGCAACAATATCTTTTGAGCGTATCATATTCCATAAGCAAGGGACTGCTGGGAAAGACATGGTCTTGCCTTCAGGAGGCTAACAGTGGGTGACAAATCCTGAACACAACCGTCATTGGGTTAGGCCCAGAAAAATCATCAAAGAGGCAGGTAAAATACTTAAAAACATAAAGGCACACCCAGTTTAACTCACTTTCTATCACTAGACACTTACATTCTGTTAGGCAGGGACCAAATCCACAGGTGACGGATATAGGCCAGGAGGGTGGTTCCCAGGAGTGAAGCCAGGGAAGGGACTGCAGGAAATGCAGCTAAGAAAAAAATTCCAAAGAGCAGGAGCTTGAGGTTTTGAGGCTTAGACGCCTGTGAAGCGACCCCAGATGCAACTTTGTCAATCATGGACCTCAGTCTTCTGGTAACGTCCCTCCCCTCCCATAAGCCTCCCCTGGACCAGACCAATGAAAGGAAACCACCTGGGAGTCCTCAACACCTTTCTCCACTCAAGGAGATGGACCCATTCCTCTCTCTGGAACACACTTTTGCTTTGTATAGCGTCTTTCTTTTCTGCAATAAAACCTGTGTGGAATCACTTCCTGTCTGAGGTCACTCCACTGCACTGGTCCTGGTTGTTAGTCTTCCAAGCAAGGAGCCAAAGAACCAGGACCACAGTCTACCAAGAGGTCAGACCTGACAACCTTAAATGATGCCCTGGCCCACAAAATCCCACCCTAGGAACCTGGTGACCAGGCCCAGATGGTTTGTAATCTTCCCTTCCTTTTCATTAATAATAGTCATGACAGGTTGTATTACCTTGGATTCCCACCAACAGTGGATAAGCACTATCTTTTCTTTGTATCCTTGCCAACATCTATTATGTTTTTACTCTTTAATAATAGCCCTTCTGACCAGTGTAAGATAGTATATCTCACTGTCATTTTAATTTGCCTTTCTCTGATGATTAGTGATGTGAGTGTTTTTCACATGCTTGTTGGCCGTTTGTATGTTTTCTTTTGAAAAATGTCTGTATCTGTCCTTTGCCCTTGTTTTTAAATATATACACTTTGTGTGGTATCAGTCATTAAAATGAAACATAAAAATAAACAGAAGTTAGAATAGATATTCAAGTAGATAGATCATAAACCAAGATTTTGTTTAAAGAAAGCACATTTAAGGTCACTGCTCTTATTGGAATGAGAGCAAAGCAAAAAAAAAAAAAGAGTAAGAGAAAAATTAGAGCAAAGTTTATTACACCATTAATAAATATTAAAATTAACTGAAAAATGATGGGGATGGTAGCCACCCCCTCCTCACCTCAGAGAAGCCTACCCTTTTGTGGTGACATCTGATACACTGTACATGAACTATGTGCCAGAGATGTGCAAGCACTTCATAGGTGTGGTCTCACATAAAGCTGCCTTCACAGCTCTGAAATTGCTGAAAGTCACTTGTGTGGACTAGATCTCGTTCCTATAACCTGTCAATCCCAAATAATGGGAACCTTCTCACTTGGATAGGGTTCTCTATTAGCTCGGCGCCCATAGCTCAGTGGTTAGGGCGCCGACCACATGCACCAGAGCTGGTGGGTTGGAACCCAGTCTGGGCCTGCTAAACAACGACAACAACAAAAATAGCTGGGCACTGTGGTGGGCACCTGTAGTCCCAGCTACTTGGGAGGCTGAGGCAAGAGAATCACTTAAGCCCGAGAGATTAATGTTGTTGTGAGCTGTGGTGCCACTGCACTTTACTGAGGGTGACATAATGAGACACTGTCTCAAAAAAACAAAACGAAACAAAACAAACCTCCTGCCATTGCCTCACACTGCTATTCCCTGAGGGCACAACACAGGAAGACATGAAATGCTGAGATCCCTCCCTCGTTTACTTGTTTTTCAATTATTATTATTAAATCCTAGCTGTGTACATGAATGCGATCATGGGGCACCATACACTGGTTTTATAAACAGTTCGACACATTTTCATCACACTGGTTAACATAGCCTTCCTGGCATTTTCTTAGTTATTGTGTTAAGACATTTATATTCAAGTGCGCTTTCTTCATTGTTGATTCCATGGTTCTACACTCAGATAAGAAACTTAATTGCATCATCTTCACAATTGTTTACCTGTTTGAAGACCAGACTATGCACAGGGGTGTCTAACACTGACATGGATTCTATCACTGCTGTAAGGCAAGCTCCTAGGAAGCAGGAGTGCCTAGTCCTTTAAACAAATGTCTGTTCATGCAACACCCCCCATTCAAAATGTCATGTAAAAGAGAAAAAAAGGAAGGTATTGGAGATATAATAATTTCAGTGGTCCTCTTTGCAAAGCATGCACACACACTCACACACACACACTCCCTCACTGTCCCTCCCTCTCTCTCTCTGAATGCTTGATCACCACGAATGGGAATAGCCCGTCTGGAACCATCCATACTTTCTCCAGAAGGTCATATCCAGAGACAGCTTGCCACTGTGAGGGTACTGGCTGTACACCTGGAGTGGGATAAATGTTTCCGCCTTATAGAATAACAGGATTGTGGCAGACAATGGCCTCATTCTTACCGCACTTCACCCTCTGATAGCCAGCCAGAGAGACCAGATGGTGTTTAATATTTTCAATTGATAAAGATAATGGCTACGGAGACTTCAAGCACAATTTCTCAGTCCAAACCTCAAGATCTTCCCCAGCAATCCTTTCTGCCACACAACAAACACCCCAGGTTCCTGGGCAGCTGAGACACTGGCCAGTGTTGGAGGAGTGTCCTGAACACATGAAAACACTGCAGGACACATTAGCATACATCTCTCCCAGAGCAGAAAACCCTCCTTTATTCTGTTTCCTCATCCCTCCTTTCTTATGGTTGTTTTATATTGTTTTCACCTTAAATAGAACCATCCTACTTCAGTCAGGACTAGAAAACCAAACAATAGCCTTAGGATACACTTCACAAGAGAGAAAGCAAAGTGACAGGAGAGCTGGCCCTGCTGCTCAAGGCACAGGCAGCATGGGAGTAGCACTCCTCTAAGCATCTCTGAGTTCAGTTCAAAACAGAGTCCTCCCCAGCCACACAAGATAAATTTGACATGTCACCACAAAAGGTTATGCTTCTCTGGGGTAAGGAGGGGGTTGTTGCCATCCCCATTCCAGCCTGAAGCTCCCTCACCCCTCTTACTCTCTGGGTCCTGCTGGACAGCCACAATTTGCAGGGCTCTGACACCACCAAGACACCAAGAAGGATCCAGACATGATCATTAATTTCATGCCCCAGCCATTGTGATCTCAGTGACCAGGGTCAACTGGCATAATGGAATGGTGTCTCAAAAGCAGAATTAAAATAAAAGGCAACCTAGAGCAGAGGACCTCCTACAATCTAGAAGGAAGGGAAAAGAAAACACATACCACCGTTCCGCCACTGGAGAGAGAATGAGATTGAGCTGGAATCCAAAGTCAAGGTCAAGACCTAGAGATGGCTAGAGACTGAGAAAGAAGCAGAGATGGAGAAAGCCAGGAAGGAAATGTAATGCCCCAGGCTTACAGGAAGGCTTTGGAGTAACTGTTCTCTTCCTTAGAAATCTTCCTTTTCATTTACTCTCCCTCTGAGTGCAGCAGAAACAAACAGCCCTGATTCCCAGCAAACCTGGGTTCTCCTACAGCCTCCAGCCCTCACTAGCCATGTGACCTATGATGAGTTACCTCCACCTGGAAAGCCTGGAATGTGGCAGGCATCCAAGAAATTCTTCTTTGACTCTCCTTCACCTCCTGTCTCTCCTGCTTCTCTTGTTCTTGCTTATGTTACCATCATTATACTTTCTATATATTACCTTTTATTTTTCCATACAGAGATAATCTGATATACCTCAAAAAAAAAAGTCTTTTATCCCCAACCTGATAAAAGGTATCATCCACAACCACTCTCAGCAGACAGACAATTCACTGTGAAATACTGAATACCTTCTCCCAAGAGAAAGATGAGCAGTATCACCATTTCTGTTCAACACTGTGGGTAGGTCATAAACTGTTCAAGAAGGCAAGAGAATGAAGTAAAAGTTATAAATAAAAGAAACTCACAAAATACCATTTATTATTCACAGAAGACATGATGGTGTGCACAGAAAGATCCAAAAAAATTAAACATAATTCAACAAAAATTAGGAAATGGAAATTTTAAAATTCCTCCTTATCAAAAAGCATCGAATTCTTAAGAATACATCTATTGAAAAAGGGGTAAGACCTTTTCACGGAGAAGTATGAAACACTACTAAAAGTAGTTAAGGAAACCTAAAAGAAAAGGGAAAAAAAGGTCAATTTTCTTCAAACTGACTGATTGACATAATATACTCCTACCTCAAAATCCTAGCAGGCCTTTTTTGGGAAAATCAGAAAGTTGATTCTAAAACGTATATATAAATGCAAATGGTTAGGAAGAGCCAAGATAGTAGTGACAAAAAAAGGACAATGTTAGCAACCTTAAATAACCAACTAGTTACACTGATAATGAAGCTACAGTATTAAGACAGTGTGGCCTTAGTGTTAGGACAGGAAAACAGACCAAGGGGACCAAAGAGAGAATTCACAAACACACACACATAAGTAAAGATAACTGATTTGCAATGAAGATACCTTTTCTATAAATAGTGCTGATCATTTGGAGTTCTATATGGGAAAAGAAAATGAATTTGACCCCCTCCCTCATATCACTCAACACATGAAAAAAGAGATTCTAGGTGGATCATGGGCCTAAATGTGAAAGTTAAAACAGAAAAGCTTCTAGAATAAAACAGGAGAATATCTTTCAAACTTTGGAACAGGCAAAGAGTTCATAACCATAAAGGAAAAAATTTGATAAATTGTATTTTAGTAAAATTAGCAACATCTCTTTATAAAAATATACCATTAATAGAATAAAAAAGCAAACCACAGACTAGGAGAAGATATCCACATTAAGTATCTCTGACAAAGAACTTAAATCCAGAATATAAAGAACTCTAGCAAATCTAATTTAAAAACAGACAATATAATATAAAATGGATACCAAATGTGCACAGGCTTGTCACTGAAGAGGATATCCAAATGGCCATTAAACGTGTGAAAAACGCTTTATGGGGGCAAGACATGATTGCAAGAGGGACTTTACCTAACAATTGCAATCAGTGTAACCTGGCTTATTGTACCCTCAATGAATCCCCAACAATAAAAAATATATATATATGATATTAAAAAAAAAATGCCCAACATCCATCAGTAATCATATTAAAAACACACACATCACTACACCTAAAAGAATGACTAAAATTTTAAAATATTAGAAATATCAAGCATTGCTAATGAAGTAATACAACTGAAAATTTCCTACATGGCTGGAGAATGTGTAACTGGTACAGCTACTCTGGAAAACTATTTGGTAGTTATTTATTAAAATCTACCTTTCAGCCCAACTGTTCTACTCAAGATAAATGAATACCTGTGTCCAAAAAACGTAGACAAATGTAGATATTCAAAAAAAATGTAAACAGCCCAGATGCCCAGAAATTTAGAATGGATAAATATTATAATTTAGGTGTACTCCTATTCTGTAATACTATACAGAAATATAAAGAACAAATTAAAGCTATATATGTCAACAGGGATAACTCCCACAGACATAATGTTAAGTGGGAAAAAATAGACATAAAACCCACTATCCATAATAATTATCTTATTGTTGTGTAACCAGTTACTCCAAAACCTGAGTGGATTAAGACAACAGGTGTTTATTCTTTCACAATTTCTGTGGATCAGTAATCCAGGTTCACACCCAGCTCAGAGTTTCTCACAAGGCTTCGATCAAGATTTCAGCCAGACTACAGAAATCTCAAGGCTCTGGCAGGGGCAGATTTGATTCCAAGCTCACTCAAATGGCTATTGGACCAAGAGCCTTTATTTTTCACTGAATGTTACCAATTGGACAGCTCAGAACATGGCATCTGGCTTCATCACAGCAAGCAAAAGAGTCAAAGAGAGTGCAGGTAAAATTAAAACCAAAACCTTTTGCAACCTTATCTTGGAAGTGATATCCCATCACTTCTGCCATATCTTGTTCACCAGAAGCAGGTTATTGGATCCAATCCACACCCAAGGGAAGGAGATTAGAAGGACGTGAATGTCAAGAAGCAAAGATTGTTGGAGCAATGTTAGAGCCATACAGAGTGGCTGCCTACCACACTGTATCACTCCTTTTATATCAATTTCAAGAACAGGCAAAAGTTTATAGAAGCCAGAATATTGGTTACCTCCCAAGGGAGAGGGTATTGATGTATAGGGGCATAAAGTAGCTTTCTGGGGTACTATAAATAATTTTGTCTGATCTTATTTAGGTCATAGGGTAACATCATAAAGCCATGTATAAAAACTTCATTGAGATATACACTTAAAATCTCTGTACTCTAGGTAAAAACTTCATTGAGATATACACTTAAAATCTGTGTACTCTAGGTAATGTACTCTTATTAATTTACTTTTTTGGGTACACAATGTACAGAGAAGGCATTTTATGACAACAGCTAAAAGGGGTAGGGACAAAACCATTAGAAGAGCAGAGTTTTTATATGTTCTGAAAGTTAGGCTGGTATATATTTAAGATAATGTTCTAACTTAAAGATGTTAAATATAATTTCCATAGTAGGCAAAAAGAAAATAGCTATAAAATATATACACGAGGAAATCAGAAAAGAATTTAAATTTTTAACTACAAAGAAATCAAGTAGGCACCAAAAAGACTGGAACATGAGGAAATAAGGGACAACAAAAGCTATACTGCATTTATAGAAAACCAACAGAAAAATGACAGAAGTCTCTTCTGAGCAGTCATTAACTATAAATATAAATGGATTAAACACTCCAATCAAAAGACAGAGATGTACTTTTAAAAAGCATGATCTAACTATATGCTGTCTATAAGGGACTCAGTTAAGACAGGTAGACACAAATAAATAGAAAGTGAAAGGAAAGGGGGAAAAAATCCATGCAAATATTAACCAAAAGAGAATACAGGTGACTCTATTAATATAAAACAAAATAGAATTTAAACCAAAAGGGGTTGCAAGAGAAAAAGAAGAGCATCATGTACTAATAAAAGGCTCAAAACAGCAAAAAGAAAGAATTATAAACACTTAATAACAGATTGTTGAAGCAAAAACTGACAGAATTAAAGGGAGAAATAGACAATTATACATTCCCCTACTCTCAATGGATAGAACAACTAGACAGAAGGAAATGAAGGAATTCAGAACACAAAAAGCAATTAGATAGGTGACATATACAGAACACTCGACCAAACAACAATGTACACATTCTTCTTAAGTACACATGGGGCACTTTCAAGATAGATCATAGTTTAGACCACAGATTAAGTACAATAAAATTTAAAAAGATAGGTAGCATTTAAAGTATCTTCTTTGACCATAACAGATGAAGTTAGAAATCTGCAACAGAAATAAAACTGAAAAATTAAAAAATGTGTGTAAATTAAACACCACACTCTTAAGGAACCAATAGATAAAAGAAGAAATCAGAGGGAAATTAGAAAATCCTTACAAATTTGAAAATCCTTAGAGGCAAATGAAAATAAAAACGCAACATACTGAAACTTTATGAGATGCAGCAAAAGGAGTCCTAACAAGGAAATTTAGTTATAAACACTTTCATTAAAAACTAAGATCTCACATCAATTTAAGGACCAAGAAAAAAAAAAAAGGAATGAACTAAGCCCAAAGCTAGCAGATGAAAGGAAACAATAAATGTTAGACTAAGGCTTTATGAAATGAAGAATAGAAAAACTATAGATAAAATCAATAAAAAATGTTGCTTCTTTGAAAAGACCAGCAAGATTGACAAAACCTTTAGCTAGATGAACTAAGAAAATAAAAGAGAGAAGACTCAAATTACTAAAATAAGAAATGAAAGTGGGGATATTACCACTGATTCTATTGAAATACAAAGGATTATAACAGAGTAGTATAAAAAATTCTATGTCAACGAATTGGATAACATAGATAAAATGGACAAATTCCTAGAAACACAAAACCTACCAACACTAAATGACCAAAAAGTAGAAAACCAGAAGAGACACACAACTAGTAAGGAGATTAATTGATCAAATATCTCCCAGAAAAGAAAATCCCTGGACCTCATGACTTCACCAGTGAATTCTACCAAATATATAAAGAACTAATATAAATCGTCTTCGAAAATATTGAAGATGAGGGAAAACTTTCTAACTTATTTTATGCAGTCTTGATACCAAAGCCAAACAAACACACTATAATAAGAAAAACTGTAGACCAATATCCCCTATAACACAGATGCAATAATCTTCAACAAAATACAGCAAACCAAATCTGGTAGCATTTTAGGTAGATTATACACCATGACAAGTGAGATTTATTCCTGGAATACAAGAATGGCTCAACATATGAGCATTAATCAATACACTACGTTATCAAAGTGAAGGGAGAAAACACCCCACATAATCATTACACTTGATGCAGAAAAAGCATTTAACAAAATTCATCATCCTTTTATTATAAAAACACTCAAGAAACCAGTAAAAAAAGGAAACTACCTCAACATCATAAAAGCCATATATGAAAATCCCACAGTGAACATCATACTCAACAATGAAAGACTGAAAGTTTTTCCTCTAAAATTAGAAACAAGGGAAGGAAGCTTGTTTTCACTACTTCTGTCAATACTATCCAAAGCAATTTACAGATTCAATAAAATCCCTATCCCAATGATATTTTTTTGCAGAAATAAAAATGCCCCTCCTAAAATTCACATGGAATTGGAAATTCAAGGAACTCCAAATAGCAAATATTAAAAATCTTGAAAAAGAAGAACAAAGATGAAAAACTCATACATCTTGATTTCAAAACTTACTACAAAGCTACAACAATCAAAACAGTATGGTGCTAATATATAGACAGAAAAATAAACCAATGGGATCAAATAAAAAGCTCAGAAATAAAACCTCACATACAAGGTCAAATGAAAAGTGGCAAAAGTCCCAAGAACACTCAAAGAGGAAAGGACATTCTTTTCAACAAATGGTACTAATAAAACTAGATATCCACATGCAAAATAATTAAGTACCTAACACCATACATAAAAATTAACTCCAAATGGATCATGGACCTAAACGTAAGATCTAAAACTATGCAACAATTAGAAGAAAATACAGGAGGAGAGCTTCACTCTATTGGATTGGTGTGATTTCTTAGATATGACAGCAAAAGCATAGAGAACAAAAGAAAAAGACAAATTGGACTTCATGAAAATTTTTAAATTTTCTGTATGAAAAGACATTAACAGTGAAAAGGCAACCTACAAAAATGGGAGAAAATATTTGCCAATCATGTATCTGATATGAGATTAGTATCTAGAAGATTCCTAAAACTTGACAACAATAAAAACAACTTATGGTGGCGTCTGTGGCTCAAGGAGTAGGGCACCAGCCCCATATACTGGAGGTGGCAGGTTCAAACCTGGCCTTGGCAAAAAAAAAACAAAAAATCTTAATTTCAAAAATGGTCAAAGAACATAAATAGACATTTCTCTGAAGAAGACATACAAAGGGCCAATAAACATGAAAACATGCCCAACATCACTAATCATTGGAGAAATGAAAATCAAAACTACAATGAAATACCATTTCATGCACATTCAGATGGCTACTATCAAAAAAAAAAAAACAGAAATTAAGTATTCGTGAGGATGTGCAGAAATTGTAAACCTTGTACAATGTTGGTACAGCTACTACTGAAAACTATATGGTAGTTCCTTAAAAATTAAACATTAAGGAACCAGACAAGGCTGCCCATTGTCTCCACTGCTCTTTAACATTGTGATGGAAGTTTTAGACACTGCAATTAGGGAAGAAAAGGCGATCAAGGGTCAGAAGAAATCAAACTTTCGCTCTTCGCAGATGATATGATTGTATATCTGGAAAACACCGGGGATTCTACTACAAAACTCTTAGAAGTGATCAAGGAATACAGCAACGTCTCAGGTTACGAAATCAACACTTAGAATTCGGTAGCCTTTATATATACCAACAATAGTCAAGCTGAAAAAACAGTTAAGGACTCTATTCCGTTCACAGTAGTGCCAAAGAAGATGAAATATTTGGGAGTTTATCTAACAAAGGAGGTGAAAGATTTTATAAAGAGAACTATGAAACTCTAAGAAAAGAAATACCTGAAAATGTTAACAAATGGAAAAACATCCATGCTCATGGCTGGGAAGAATCAACATAGTTAAAATGTCCATACTACCCAAAGCAATATACAATTTTAATGCAATCCCTATTAAAGCTCCACTGTCATACTTTAAACATCTTGAAAAAATAATACTTCATTTTATATGGAATCAGAAAAAACCTCAAATAGCCAAGACATTACTCAGAAATAAAAACAAAGCAGGAGAAATCACGCTACCAGATCTCAGACTATACTATAAATCGATAGTGATCAAAACAGCATGGTACTGGCACAAAAATAGAGAAGTAGATGTCTGGAACAGAATAGAGAACCAAGAGAGGAACCAAGCTACTTACCGTTATTTGATCTTTGACAAGCCAATTAAAAACATTCAGTGGGGAAAAGATTCCCTATTTAACAAATGGTGCTGGGTGAACTGGCTGGCAACCTGTAGAAGACTGTAACTGGACCCACACCTTTCACCGTTAACTAAGATAGACTCTCACTTGATTAAAGATTTAAACTTAAGACATGAAACTATAAAAATACTAGAAGAAAGTGCAGGGAAAACCCTTGAAGAAATTGGTCTGGGCAAGTATTTTATGAGGGGGACCCCTCGGGCAATTAAAGCAGCCTCAAAAATACACTACTGGGACCTGATCAAACTAAAAAGCTTCTGCACAGCCAAGAACACAGTAAGTAAAGCAAGCAAACAGCCCTCAGAATAGGAGAAGATATTTGCAGGTTATGTCTCCAACAAAGGTTTAATAACGAGAATCCATAGAGAACTCAAACATATAATATAAGCAAGAAATGAACAAGTGATCCTATTGCAGGCTGGGCAAGGGACTTGAAGAGAAACTTCTCTGAAGAAGACAGGCTCACGGCCTACAGACATATGAAAAAATGCTCATCATCTTTAATCATCAGAGAAATGCACATCAAAACTACTTTGAGATATCTTCTAACTCCAGTAAGATTAGCCTATATCACAAAATCCCAAGACCAGAGATGTTGGTGTGGATGTGGAGAAAAGGGAACACTTCTACACTGTTGGTGGGAATGCAAATTAATACATTCCTTTTGGAAAGATGTTTGGAGAACACTTAGTGATCTAAAAATGGATCTGCCATTCAATCCTATAATTCCTCTACTAGGTATATACCCAGAAGACCAAAAATCACATTATAACAAAGATATTTGTACCAGAATGTATATTGCAGCCTAATTAACAATTGCTAAGTCATGGAAAAAGCCCAAGTGCCCATCGATCCACGAGTGGATCAATAAATTGTAGTATACGTACACCATGGAATATTATGCAGCCTTAAAGAAAGATGGGGACTTTACCTCTTTCATGTTTACATGGATGGAGCTGGAACATATTCTTCTTAGTAAAGTAGCTCAAGAATGGAAGAAAAGGTATCCAATGTTCTCAGCCCTACTATGAAACTAATTTATGGCTTTCATAGGAAAGCTATAACCCAGTTATAACCTAAGACTATGGGGGAGGAGGAGAGGGAGAGGAGGGAGGGGGGAGGTTGGGCAGAGGGAAGGTGATTGGTGGGATTACACCTGCAGTGCATCTTACAAGGGTACATGTGAAACTTAGTGAATGCAGAATATGATTGTCTTAACACAATAACTAAGAAAATGTCAGGAATGCTATGTTAACCAGTGTGATGAAAATGTGTCAAACTGTTTATAAAACCTGTGCATGGTGCCCCATGATCACATTGTGATCACAATGTACACAGCTATGATCTAATACTAATAAAAAAAGAAAAAAAAATTAAACATTGAAGGAGGTGCCTGTGATTCAGCAAGTAGGGCACTGGCCCCATATACCAAGGGTGGCGAGTTCAAATCCAGCCCCGGCCAAACTGCAACAAAAAAATAGCCGGCCATTGTGGCAGGCGCCTGTAGTCCCAGCTGCTTAGGAGGCTGAGGCAAGAGAATCACCTAAGCCCAGGAGCTGGAGGTTGCTGGGAGCTGTGATGCCACGGTACTCTACGGAGGGTGACAAAGTGAGACTGTCCCTTTTTTTTTTTTTTTTTTTCAGTTTTTGGCCAGGGCTGGGTTCAAACCCACCACCTCCAGTATATGGGGCTGGCACCCCACTCTGTTGAGCCACAGGTGCCACCCGTGAGACTGTCTCTTAAAAAAAAAAATTAAACATAGAATTACCATATAATGCAGTAATTCCACTTCTCGGTATACACCCCCCGAACCAAAAGCAGGGTCTCAAAGAGATCTTTGTACACCATGTATATCTACGTTTGTAGCAGCATTGTTTGCAACAGCTGAAGCATGGAAGCAACCCAAGTGTCCAGAAATGGATGAATGGATGAGCAAAGTGCACTATTATCCAGCTCTGAAAGGAAGGACATTCTGACACATACTACAACATGGATGAACCTTGAACGCATTATGCTCAGTAAAATAATCTAGTTATAAAAATACAGAGTGTATGATTTCACTTATTGAGGTAGTTAGAGCCACCCAAATCACAGGGACAGAAAGTAAAACGGTGGTTGCCAAGGGCTCAAAGGAGGCAGAGTGGGGAGCTATTTTTTTAATGGGCACAGTGTTTCAGCTTTGCAAGATGAAAAAGAGACCTGGCGATGGAGGGTGGTGAGGGTTGCACAACGTTATGAATGTAGTTAATACCACTGAACTGTACACATAAAAATGGTTAAGATGGTAAATTTTTATATCATGTGTATTTTACTACAGTAAAAAATAATGATTTTTTTTCAAACCTGTGCACTCTAGTGTGTGTATATTACACATCCAAAAAATGCTGGGAGGGAAAAGCATTTAGTAGCCACCAACCTCTTCCCCCTCAAAAGGGGGGAAGGAGGAAGGCGCTGACTTCCCAAAGGTCACAGAGCCAGTTCCGAGTGGCAGTGCTGGCTTTTCTCACCTCTTGGCTGCGCAGAGCTGCGTCCTTCACCCAGGCAGTGTGCGTGCATGTCAACTGTCACACACGTCAGCAGAATCTGCCCCTCTGACAGCACTATAGAAGAGAACTGTTTGCTCCAGGAGGCAGGGTAACGTACCTGCTTAAGTTGCCTTGACAGTCCTAACATCAGGGTCACACCTGGAAAAACATCTCCAAGATCCGACAAAGCTCTCAGAAATCAGTTCCTCATGAGGAGTCACTCTTTCTAGGCCCCTTTGGTGCCTATCAAAGATAAGCAATTAAAATGCCAAATATTCTGGTCCTTCTGATTCAAATTTGAGGAAGTCTAGATATGATCTACCATATAAACTTTTGTACTGAATCCAAAAAGCATTTACTTAAGTTCTGGGGGGGGGAACATAAATGGTGCATTTGGCCTACTGAATTATAGTTAACTTTGACAAGATACAAATCATGTTAAGACTTTGCAGATGTATCTCATTAAATCTGAACATGAACACCATGCAGTGGGTACAAAGACTCGTGCCCATTCTGTAAATGAAGGCATTTAAAGGTACAGAATATAAGCAACTTGCCCAAGATCATGTAACTATTAAGAGGCTCAACCAGGATCAAGTCCTTGTCTTCTCACTCCAAAGCCTTGATCTTAACTAATTCACTATATTATTCCCTGTGCAGCACTTAAAACAGAAACAGAAAAGAAAAAAGCTGCTTAGTAGTTCTAGATGTGCCAGTCACACACGGTTCCGATAGAATCAATAACGCAGATAACAGAAGGGCCCCCTTAGCAGTCAAACTGAGTTACCCTAGGTCCCAGAAAGAACAAGCTTAGATTGTAAATGCACTTAATAGGATTTATTAATTAAAATCTATACACGTGCATGTGCACATACACAAGCCTGTCACAGTAAAGTATAACAGCAGAACTCCAACCAGTAAGGTGCTCAGCTGAGTCACGGAGCCCAGACTTTTGGGAATAGAGACCAAGCAATCCCCACATAAGTCCTAGGAGCACAAGGAAGGGGCCTGGAACTCAAGCAACAAATGGTCCTAAAACACAGAATAGTCGGGAAGACTCAGCCAGGTGACACAAATGGAAGAGTGGTATGTCTCCTTAGACACCCCTGTTGCCAGGTGGGGCACCAGAGCAGACGCTCCTAGAGGAAGTCCACAGCAAAGCCCCGGCAGCTCTTAGAATGCTGTGAAGCACTAAGCTAACTGACACCATCCTATAGATGAAGACCAAGCCTACTGGGAGAAAATGCCGCTAATCACATGGATACAACTTGATATCACGGTCAGTAAACCCATACAAACAACAACAGCAAACAAGCTGCTGAACTACACATTGGCCATTTACTCCAGGTTGTTTTTTTTTATTATTTTTCACTTTTAATGCTCAGTTGTTACTTGTTTGCTTATGTATCAGCCCGAGTAGGATAAGGAAAATCTATTAGATGATACATTTTAACTATGAACAATTAAGTCATTAATTTTTTTTCCTGCTCAGTTATTTTTGCAGCAGACCTTATGGCCTGCCCTTGGGTAAACCAAGAAATCAAACAGAGGAGAATGTCTCCTCTCTCCTGAGGAGTTTATAGTCTAGAGGAAAAAAAGATGGAAGATAGATAGGAAGAAACAGGATGCAGGGAGCAGGGCTGGCAGGGAGCTCTCAGGAAAAGGGATACAGACAAACGGAGAAGCCGGGGCGCAGGAGGATGGGGCACAGGCAGGGGACAGCAGCCAGGGAAGACGGTACTAGTTGTGGGGCCTGGCAGGCAAGCTCCTGTACACACCTGGCCACAGCACCTTGCATGTCTGAATGCACACCTGCTAGATGCAGGACCCCATCCCAAATTTAGTCACATACAAATGTGTGAACATAAGCCGTTCCCAAGCATTCTCTAACGTCTTCTCACTGAAGCGCCATATTTACTCTTTTCACGACACCTACTACAGTTATAACTGTAGGTTTTCTATTTACTTGATAATTGTCTCCAACACACACACTCTCTAAACTATAAGCTACACGAGAGCACACAGTTCACACCTTATGCCCCCTAATTCTCAGCTCTACCATTTTCCAGCTCTGTAACCTTAGGCAAGTTATTTAACCTCTCTGATCCGATAGTTCATAGAGATGTGTGTGAGGATCAAATGAGAAATGCATATAAAAGACAGGATAGCTCTCACTAAAATTATTCAATTTCACCTAACAAATACTAAGCAAGAACACGGAGTTCAGGGTCTACACTCCATAGAAGCACTTTCTCCTATTCCAGCAAGCCATGGTTACACTCTCTGTGCAAGGATTCAGACAGAAAAATCCTATATTTCTGCCATCACTTGCTAGTTTGTCAGATTTCATCCCCCTGGGCAGTTTCTCCTCTCCTCCTCCATCCTGATGCTATGATGCCACAATCCAGTCTCTGTGACTCAGGGAAATGTTTCCATGGAGATGAGCAGTGAGGTCATAAAGGGGAGATTGTTACAGGGTTGAATAAAATCTGGCACCAGATGCACCCTGCCTCCTTATATAAGAGGGGCGGGAGACAACTCCTGTGGGCGTATCCAGGAAATGGGAAACCGAATAAGCCAGAGATTGACAAGGAATGACCAAAGGGAGAAAAAGTTCCAGTTCCTTCCATCATGCACAAGCAGCCCCATTTGGAAAAGGACAGATTTAAGAGACTTTACTAAGCCAAAGATTGTTTTTCGCCGAAGGAAATCAAAGGAACGAACAAGAGGCAGTGACTACAGGAGACTCCACCTTCTGGTCTAGAAAAACCCAAGCAGACAGTGGCTTCATCCATCAAAGCCCAATGTTATCAAATATTTATTGAATAAAAAGCCACGGACTCTTCCTAACCAGAGGCTCATTTACTACATGCATCTAATTACACTAAAGTCAAACCACTGTGATTTTCAGCCCTGCGTGCGTTTTAGAGTAACATCTTACCAGAGAAACAGCAGCCACCCCCAGATTAATTCCCAGAGAAACTCAAACCACCTTGCTAAGAAAATTCCCAGAGGAGACTTTGTACTAAGGAAGCAACCCAGAAAGCTGTTTGCCACCCCTGACATCTCTAGAACAAGGTGGCCTTGGGGACAGAATGCCTGACCTCGGGAAGTGTGGCTGGACAGCGGGAAGAAGCACTCCACCCTAACGGGGCAATGTGTGGAGGTAAAGGAGCATCTGTTGCTTTGGAAAGACCTGCTCAGAGCAATCACTGTCCCGGACCGGTTCTTTCTCTCACTATCCCTTGGAATTGCAGAGTGATTGAGTGATTGCCAGAACTGTGAGTGCCAAGGAACAGGTGCTTTTTTGTAAAAGATCTTCCTTGATCCCCAAAGCAGGCTCTGGAAGCCAGGGCTTTAGACAATGCATAGTCCCTCTTTCTGTCTCTAGGCAGCTGGTTTTCTGAAGGCTCTGTTCCCAGAGAGGACAGTCCATTGCAGTAGCTAAATACATGTGCAGTGCGTGTGTACTTTTCTGGCCTTCATCATTACGAACTGACTTCAAAGGGAAGTCATTTCCATCCAGGAAACATGACATATGCTTTTTCCTACAGACACCTGCCTAGAGATAATTGTGCTTTCTCATTATTCTGCAGATAAGAGGCAGTGGCTTCCTGCTGTTGGTATAGGCAGCACCAAACCATCTACCATGTAGTAGAGAAAAGCCATATGGTCTGAAGGCTCCATTCCCAGGCCACTCTGCAGTCCTTCAACATGCCATAATCTCTCATAGCTCCTTGCCCTGGCCCATGCTGCCCCCTTGGCCCAGAATGTCCCCCGCCCGCCTCCCATCCCCACACTCCTTTTACCTTAAGATCTGGTCCCAGAGCAAATGGCCTAGCTCCTGAGCTCTGAATGCCGCCTCCATGCTGCCAAGAGTGGTCCCTCCCTCCTCAGCTGCCCATATCCTGCTCTACAGTGGGGGCTCTCTGGGGACAAGGGACCATTGCTCGTTCATATTGGAATACTGGGCCCAAGCACACACCCCTAGCATCTGAAATGCACACATACCAAGGTGAAGGGGAGAAATCTTCACTGCCAACCTCAACTATTCCAAAATAAAGCTAATTTTTAAAAGTAAACTTCAGTGACTCAAATGACTGATTTATGGACAAGGATCCCTTGAGGAGATCTACGAGGAGCAACGCAAGTTGCTAGGAGAAGGTCTGTCACTCTGGAGACTCAAACCCTTGCTATGACATGCTGACCAAACCATTTATCCTCCCTGGGTTTCCATTTTCTTAACTATAGAAACCAACATGGGTGGAAGTTTGGGCTCAGGGTGCAGTTCTAACATTTTAACTCCCTGAAGCAACCTGTGGCATTTTCACATCCCTAAATGGGAGCATGTTATACATTCGGGGTGATTCCTCAAGGCACTTTGCTGCCCCCCTGGGTTGATATCATTCCTTTTAGCCTTGTTTTAAAACCCTCCTTCCTCTCACTGCTCTCAGTGTACACCAAGCTAGGGGTGGCGGACAATTCCTTATGTAGGACACACTGGAAAGACAAGCTAATGCAACTTGACTCCAAGACAGACGGCCACCTCCTCCCTCCCAAGCTCCTCTGAGGCTACCGCTAGCCAGGTCCCCAACCAGCAAAGCTCTTCCTGAGTCTTGCCTGAGCCAGGCTAATTCCATTATTTTGCAAAGGCACTGCCGTGCACTGTATACCTGTCACTCCCCTTGTCCATGACAAATGCCTGGCATAAAAGTTACCTTAGGAAATGTGTTAAGACAGACAGCAGCAAGCACATTCAGAGAGGTCTGGGGCAGGCGGGAAGGCTTAGGAATGGGGAAGATGTTCTTCACTGTGAAGCCAAAAATAAAAGGAGAGAGCAGAGTAGGGGGCTGCCAGGGTGAAGGAAAAAACTCCTGGTCCATTTGCCAGCAGCAGGCATATGTCAAAAGTCTGTCCTAGTTGCTCAGCAACCAAGAAAATGCATTTCAGAGAGCAAAGGGCTAACTGGATAAATGAATTAATTAGGCATTTCTGGAGTCATTGCTGTAAATGACAACTGGCTGGGATGGCCAATTTTTTGGTAGTGGAAGTGTCTTCCCATCCTACCTGAGCTCTTGGTCCAGAAAATCCAGGGAGCTGAGAAGGGCGGGAGCCATGAAACAAGATATCAAAGATGCTATACTGCAGGGGCTGGGAGGAGGGGAACAGAGGGAACCCTGCCTTGGAGGAGAAGTTGAACTAAATGACCTTTGAGGTCTCTTTCAATTCTTAATATTTGATCAGTTTTGCACTGCAGGGTAAGCAGAGAGGAAAAAAGTAAATCCCCGCTCTGGCAGCCCAAAGGCAACTTAATAACCTGCTTTCCCACACCATCCTGTGGGGTTTCCCTATGCTGTATTTAATGCAGGCAGGATCCCATGAAAGGCTGTAGACAGCAGTTGTTAGGGAGTTTGTGTGGGAAACAAGATGTTTTGTTGGTGGTTGCTTTTTTTCCCTTCTCTGCTCTGCTTCTCCCTGTTGGCTTCCTTTAATTACAGCAGAACCCCACTGGCTGCTCTAATGATGGAGAGGACTCCACTGCGCCAGGAGGGAGCGGGCAAGAGGTGGGAAGGGAACAGGCGGAGTGAAAAGCAGGCAGCCAGCAGCTGCCAGAGCTGGAAGGAGAGACAGCAGTTGGGCCTCTGTTTCTGCTTCCATCGACAATTTGCTGGAGCCTCCAGGCAAGCTGCTGCGCCTCTCTGAGCCTTTAGTTTTCCTCCCATGAATTACGGAGAATGGGTTTTGTGGTGTTTTGAGAATGGTCAATGCCATTTGTTAATGATATGTTTCCCTTGCTCAAAATTACTAAGGGTTGCCCAGAGCCTACAAAAATAAATTGCCAAGTTTGCCAGCAAGAATCTGGCCCTTTCTCCTCCTGACTCTCCCAGTTTCCAAATAGTCATGTTACCTCCAAGCTTTTATTGATTCCGCTCTTTGCCTAGGAACTCTAAAACATCAGTACAAATACTCAATGAAGCATTTTAGAAAAAAACAGGATTAAAAAAAAGAAAAAAGAAAAAAACAGGATGGTCTAATTCAGTGGTTCTCAACCTGTGGGTCACGACCTACAGGAACTGTATTAAAGGGCTACAACATTAGGAAGGTTGAGAACCACTGGTCTAATTGAAAAAAGGCCTAGGAGTTGAAAACCCACCTTAGCCCTGGTGGACAAGCCAGTTGACCCCCTGGCTAGGTTGCTAGGGCCTCAACCGCCCTGCAGGCAGGAGTTGGAGACAGGGCCTATGGTTCTGCAGGGAAGGAGCTCTCAAGTGGGGGGTTGGGAGGTATGTGAGACTTGCAGCTCAGCCACTCACCAGGACACACTGGAAAGATAAGTTGCATTTTAGGGCAGGTCTTGAGCCCCAATGTGCCTTTGTTTACTCATCTTTGCCAAACTCCACAGTGGCTATAAGGATCAAATGAGATGATGAATCCAACAATTGCAGCTCAGAGTCTGGTACATGATAAGAGCTCACTAAACGTCCATCGTTTTTATAAAATGATGTCATTCTAGATTGAAATAAAATCTGATGTCCTTCATCCCTCCTCACCCTTTTGCTCGAGCTCTCTCAGCCTATCCCCACTCCCAAGCTCAATAACACCCCTATTTCTACGTCAGACATGTCGTAGGTTCAGTGACCTTCCATCTTCAAAAGGCATTTTTCTCTATCCCATTCCCCACTCTGGAGCACATTAGCTATGTGATCTTGGCAATCGCACTTCTCTTCATCACAGCTTCCTCGTCTATAAAACAGAGATAATAATAACCTCCAGTTCATAAAGCTTCTGTGAGGGGGAAATGAGACGAAACAAGCAAAGGACCCAAACTGGCATCTCGCACAGAGCAGACCTCAGCCAAGGGTACCGTCCCCAAGGCTACTGAATTGTACACTTAAAAGTGGTTCCAATGGCACATTTTATGTCATATACATTTTTTAATGAATGAGTGAAATTTAAGGAGGAAAACAAAGGAACAGAGCAAAGCTCTCCCCAATTACCCCTCCCCTTAACATATTAATTGCCACAAAAGTTGTACATAATTCACGCTACTTTTGCACCCAGGGCTCAAACTTGTGAAACATATATAACTCACATGTCTCTTTACTTCGGGTATCTTGGGAGCTACATAGGCCCCAAGGAAAAATATATTTTTTCTAGTGTGACAGTCAGTGTGTTAAACAAAGAAAAATCAACCATCAGAAGCATTTGACCAGTACAGAGACAGCCACCCAGTCTTGGGCCAGAGCCCTTAGCTCTCACCTCATGGGAGCCCTTCCAGGATCCAGCATGACTCAGTCAAAAAACAAGCCTCTCTGGCCAGGAGTGGGACCAGCCTACCTCTCCCAGACACCTTGGCAGTCAGTGGTAGAGCCAAGTTTCAAAGTCAGCCCTGAAGTGGAAAAATTAGGCAAATAGCACTGGCTCTGATTTCAGGAGGGCTCATCTCAAAAATGCCATTCCAAACTATTCCAAACAAAGGTGGAAGATTTTCATTCACCATTAGAAAGTCAAATTTAAAGCGTGAGGCCTTTAATCCTTGGTGGCTCACAACTGTAATCCTAGCACTTTGGGAAGCTAAGGCAGGAGCATCACTTGAGTTCAGGAATATGAGACCAGCCTAAGCAAGAGAGAGACATCCTCTACACAAGAAATGGAAAAATTAGCCAGGTGTGGTGGTGGGCATCTACCAGCAGTCAATCATCTACCACTAGCTACTCATGAGGCTGAGGTAGGAGGACTGCTTGAGCCTAAGTATTAGAACAGTGGTTCTCAACCTTCCTAATGCCGTGGCCCTTTAATACAGTTCCTGTGTGGAGCAACCCACAGGTTGAGAACCACTGTATTAGAGGTTACAGTGAGCCATGATGAGGCCACTGCACTCTAGCCTGGGTGATAGACCAAGACCCTGACTCAAAAAAAAAAATTTTTTTTTTAAGTGAAAACTTGGGGAAAAAAGAGTTGAATAGGTAAAGGAGGGATTTTAGACCATTTTTCCTAGAGCAGGAAGAGCTGGGAAAGTGGAGGGTGGTGGGCAAAGGGGCAGGGAAGGGCCAGGAAGAGGACCCGAAGTACCTTCTGGCATCCTTCGTTCTTCTTACCTGGCTGTAGGCAAACACCGGCCCAGCACCTGCCTGAGCACTGACCCAGGCCCCAGGGTGTTTGAGATTTCCTTCTGTGCTCTGCCCAAGTATTAACCCATGGGTGGCCATGCTTTACCTGCTGTAAATTCACAAGAAACAATGGATCCTCCCAAGCTCCCAAGGGATTCAGGATGAACTATTAGAAGTAAGATAAACTCTCAGTTAAAAAAAACTAAAGCCCATTTTCAGGAATCCACCTTAGTAACTTAAAACAAGAACAGAAGCCCCCCTAAGACACAGAGATGTGCAGCAATAGACACAGGTGCTTTGATTTGTCTCATTTTTAGAGTTTCCTGCTGTTCTTTGAAGATGCTCATTCCCATCCCCGGCCCCTTTAAAGGAAATTAATATGGGGCTGGAGCTGCCTCACTGTCCAAGATAAAAAGGAAAGTAAGGGCTAAAAACAAGTCTGGGCACATCCTCTGGCCAGCACAGGAATGGCCCCCGCTGTGCAGGTGTCTCTAGAGAACCGTTTCACAGAGTCCCTCCTTTCCCACCCTGGGGAAGGGATAGTGTTAGAAGCTTTCCCCTCCCCTTAAAATATATACCCACACAGCAGGGTTAAAAAAAATGACTGGCAGGAGGGACTCCTACTGTGAGGGAGACGAAGCTAATCTTAGGATCTCTTATTATCTAATAATAACCATTTCTCACCCATGTTAGTCCATCTTCTACCTTGCCAAGCACTTTAAACTCACTAAATCCTCACAAGAAATATGCAAAGTAGAGATTATAATCCGAGTTTATAGAAGAA
Organism: Nycticebus coucang; assembly: GCF_027406575.1. Lineage (NCBI taxonomy): Eukaryota > Metazoa > Chordata > Mammalia > Primates > Lorisidae > Nycticebus > Nycticebus coucang. The sequence goes on along the minus strand of NC_069782.1, from coordinate 133,959,452 downwards.
AGAAGTGGGTCTCACACAAGTAATCCTCCCAGGTCACAGAGCTCAGCAGTCAGTGGTAGAGCCAAGTTTCAAAGTCAGGTCCTTCTGAGTCAAGCACTATTCCTGCCTGAAGGGATCCCATCCCTTGGGTCTCTCCACAAGTCATCTAACCTGGCTGTCATCCCAAGGCTACCTTCTGAGAGAACAAAACTCTAGGTTATACTAAAAACTCAATGGAACACTAAGGAGAATCGGGGTGTTGCAGAAAAGCACTGGACCGAGAGTTAGGGAGTCGGACATTGGTGTGGGAGCTTTCACTCTCTGAATAAATTTGGGCACTGCACAATCTCCATTTACCACATTTCCCATATTAGAAAAAAAAAAAAAAAGATACAGTTAGAGATTATATGTTCTTCGCTGCTCTAAAATATTATCTCTGGATTATTTATATTTTTAGAAGACCTTAGAGAGAAAAAGGGTGACTATTGTGAATATTCTGGCCAGGTTGAGGGGGTGGAGAATCAAGGAGAGTCTTCCTTGCTTCCCCACAAAACTACACCGCAAGTATGAGTAACTTCTATAATGCGATGAAAGTGACATTCCCTTAACCATGTCTTTACATTGATAGTTTATAAGCCCTTTCAAATATTTTATTCCGTGTTGATCCTTACAACTACTACATAAATGAGGCAACTAGAATCTCAGACTGATGTGAACCATTTGGTAAAGATAGTAGATGGTAATGTGAAGACTGGTCTTGGATTTCAGTTTGGCCGTGACCAAAAGGATTATTACTGTGTGTAAACTTGCACCCAGATCCACAGTCTATTGCTGCATGATGCCATTCAGGTAACAACTCTAAGCTGTCATACTCCTGATCGTCATCAACATCATTCACAATGCTCTCATTTGAGCACACAATAGACACTAAATAATATTTGTCAAAGCAATTAATCTCAAAGGAGACTACAGGTGGGATCGGCTCTGCCTAGAAGCATGTACATATAGCATTTGTGTGTGCACACACATGACTGCCCAGCTATTTTCTCTCCTCATCTCAGCTTCCGAAAAAGATACACTGATCCATCCTTTCTCCCAAGACATGATTCTTTTGCCATCCCTCAATCTTCCAGTGCAAACCAGCTTGGCTGAAGCTGGAAAATCATCTGGGAACTGGAGTTTTTCTCTACAGCCTGCCTACATTCAGTTTCTGTGTAACGAACAGTGTTTCATACAATATAATCAACTCCGCCCCCCAACTCCATTTCTTAAAAAATTGTAAAAGTGCACAAGAAAGGAAAGAAAACAAGAAACAAAACCAGAAGGGGGAAAAGGCAATCTTGAAATGAATTCGACTGCAGAAGCTTATGTTCCTGCAGGCATGGTAGATATTAATAATTCAACAAAATATTACAGTAATTACTATACTTTGCAAAATCACAACAGTGCACTTTAGCACAACTCCTACCAATCTCCCTGCAACTGCCATTTATAAATAAAACACAATTCCCTATATTAAATTTCTTGTTTAAAAGCTAAATATTTTATCAGAACTAATATATTTTAAATAATCAGTCAAGACCAAGAAAATCCCTGGCCCCACATTTCTTCCCTCTTTATATGAAATTTCACCTTCCTGGTTCGAGCAAAAATTGACTTCAACTCTAACAAGAATACAGCAAGCATTAGAACTTGAAGCCCCCATAGAGGGACCTGAGGATCACTCAGCTTGAACACTCTGCTGAAATCTGATTAGGCTGCCAGGAAGAGAGAAGGAAAAAACAGTGGAAGATTAATTCTTTTGGACCATGATTCTAACCTACCTCATTCAGCTTCAGAAAAAAAAGCCACAAACTGTAAAGAGAGATGAGTTTCAGAAAACCACCCAAAAGACACACCTAAGTATAGCCCTAAGCATGTCTTAGGTTAATGATCTTGAAACAAAGGTGCACTTCACTTTACACTATAATTACATTCCCACACATTTGCTACATCCAATTTCTCAAGTCCTGTTGATTTTATCTTTCTGTATCAGTTAGTTTTTGCTGTAAAATCTCAGAAGAATCACTCTATCCCAATCACTTACTATCACATATATATAGGGTAGCTAGGGGTTGGCTGATCACAGCTGGGCTCAGCTGAACAGTTCTGCTGGTCATGGATGGGCTGGGCTAGGAAGACTACTTGTCTCTTGTCCTCCCTGCTAAGACCGGCATGTTCTTACTATGCACTGCATAGGCGCAAGGCAACAGACAGAAACACACACTGCCTCTCGATAACTGAACTTAGAACTGGCATACTATCACTTCTATTTCCTCTATTGGCCAAAGCAAGTCACAGGATCAAATTCAAAGTCAAGAGGTGGGAAAGGACGTGCCACCCACAGAGGATACTGCAAAGGTCCAATAGAAAGGGAGCTTTAGAAAGGCATTAAGAACTGAGGATAAAACACAATCAACTACACCTGCAAAATATGTCTTCAGTGGCTCCTTCGTATCCATCTCCAGTGCCAACACCCAAGTTACCCTCCTCTCCAAGTACAGTAAGAGTGGTTTCTCAGCATTTGACCTTTGCTCTCTCCCACCCATAGGGTGATCAGAGATTTTTTTATGTAAATCTAATTATATCACTCTCCTACTTTAAACTTTCCATGGTGTACCCCTTGGCTCTTAAACAACACACTTCTTGCCCCAGACCCATCAGGCCCTGCTTAGTCCTGCCCATACCTACCTGTCTAGCTCCATTTCTCACTAGCCCCCAGGCCCTCTGCTCCAGCCACACTGACTTCTTCCTGTTCCCTTCAGATACCTTGTACTCTCCTGCCTGCCGCAGAACCCATGTGCCCAGAACACTCCTAACACTGCACGCCCTTGAGATCCCAGCCCACCCACTTCTTCCTCAATGCCCTCCCTAAGTAAAATGTACCACATGTAACCTTGGATAGTATCATGCACTTGTCACTCACAGCACTGCTCACCATTACAGACTCACAGCCCAGCATCACTTGGCACATAGAGGGGACTCCCCAAATCAAGATTTGTTGAATCTTAAATATTGCTATAGTTATGAAAAGTGGTTTAAATTTTTTTAAATAAAATACAGCTAAACCTACTTTATTTGGGTTGAGTTTTATATTAAAAATGTTCAGATAACAAGTGCCAGTGGCAAATTGCTCTGTAAAGCACTATTCTCCCATACCATACTACTGATTTTGCATAAATCTGGTTTGGATTCATCAAGTCTCCTTAAAGGGTTGTGTAACACTAGTTTGAACAAAGTCACTGGCATCCCCTGCTAAGGCCCTCCTTTTCCCACCATTGTCAGTCCCTGAGTACACACATAAACTCCACAAAGAGCAGAGGCTACAAAACCAGCAAATAATCTAGTACCTTGCAGATATAAGAGAAAAATTTTTGACACTATGTTTCTATGTCCAGATGAACTATCGTGCCAATGTGAGACAAAGCAAATGTCGGTAGGGCAACGGCCCCATATACCGAGGGTGGCAGGTTCAAACCCGGCCCCAGCTGAACTGTAACCAAAAAATAGCTGGGCATTGTGGCGGGCGTCTGTAGTCCCAGCTACTCGGGAGGCTGAGGCAAGAGAATCGCTTAAGCCCAGGAGTTGGAGGTTGCTGTGAGCTGTGTGATGCCCTGGCACTCTACCGAGGGCCATAAAGTGAGACTCTGTCTCTACAAAAAAAAAAAAAAAATTTTAGACAAACCAAGAATTGTTTTTTTTAATGTTATCTCTCAAGTACTTGGAGATATAATTCATCATCCATGCCAAGATACTTTGTGAGTTCAATGAAGTCTATCAGTACTACATCAAGACAATAGATATAAACCAGGATGTTCCCATGTACTCTCTCTAAAAGATTACTGGAGGATATACCACAGAAAAATAAAAAGCAGCCCAAAAAAGAGGAATGGAATCCAAAAACCAGAGGCACTAATCCAGGAGGAAAATAAATGAAAATCTCAAGATGACAGAAGGGAAACAGGCCTAGAAAGAAATAAATCAGTAAAAATTAGAATATACAATAATAGCACAACGAAAAGCTGGAATATCTCAGTACTATGGTGAAATAGTAAATGTGTCTTCTCTCTATAAAGAAAATAACACAAGTAGAAACACGAGGTAAAACAAAAAACTCTATAAGAAAGCTACATCCCAAACTGATAACAGCAGAATTCTGAACAACTGTCAAAACACAAGATAATCTATCTGACCTCAAAGCTTAAGACCCTCCTTGTCAAAGGACACAGGTTGAGTGATAGATTTATAATTACACTACCAGACTGTATTGCAGAGAATAAAAGCCACCATAACATTTTAAACATTTGTACTAGCTGTAATTCACTGTGGTCTTGATTATGTTTATTTCCTAAACATGCTTAAATTAGCACATATTTTGTGCTACCTCTGCAATCTCTGTCCAACATACAGTCCCAGCACATAAAACTATAAGTCTGGGGGAAGTCCAGTCTGCATTGTATGTTTTTTTACATGTTTTGTCACCAGGAGTATAGTAGGTGTTTCCAAATACTTCACATTATCTTAAAAGAAGAAGGCAGAGCAATCAATACAGGTCAAGACCCAGAACAAATGTTTTTTTGAAACATCCAAATTACACTCCCATTTGAGAATTTTATTATATCAGTTGCAACCTGAAATAAATTGTTAGGGTTTATTCACACTTAGAATAAAAATTGTGGAGTCTTTAATATCATAGTATATATACTAATGGAAGTGTTTCATTATACTGAGAGAGGGCAGCAGAAGGCAAGAGGCCTCAAAGCTGTTGGTGAATGGGCCTCCACTCCTGAAGGAGTGAAGGCAAGCTAACATCCAGCATTCATATCACCCCCAATTCTTTTCAAAATACTTCCATTTGCAATGTCTCATTATTTAACTATGACATAAAGGGAGCAAATAGGATTGTCCCCATTGCACACACAAAGAAATGATTGAACTAACATCACATCTCATTTGTGGTGAGATGGGTCTGCACCACTTTTTGCAACTTTTTCATTGTATAGATATGGAAATTGAATTGCAGAAAAATTAAATAACTTATGTAGCACTGCAGTAAGCAAATTATTGACTGAATGAATGCAAGGAGGAATGAAAATACATCTGCTTGATTTAAGACCAAATGTAAGCATGCTTGGAAAAAAGTGTTTTCCAATATTTTTATTATAGCTTAAGACCCTTTCCTTACTAATAATTCACCCATTTAAAACACACACATAATTCTCATTCATAGACTAAGCTACTACATCTGGGGGGTCTTCATTTCCTTATACCTGAGAAGCAGTTCCTAATGTAAAGGAACAGGAACCCAGATCCAAAGATTCCCAGGTCTGAGGCCACCATTCTTTCCGACAGTATCAAGATGTCCTTCATTGATGTTATCTCAGGAATGAAGATACCAAGTATGAGCTTGGCTGCTTTATGCCAAAATCCTGAAGTCTAAGATAAAAGGAACCCATTCACCCTATTTTTAGACAGTAGATCACTTGCCATCAGGCAGAGGTTCAAATTTGAAGGAAACTTTGGGCCTTATGAGGATCAACCACATGCCCTGGGGTAAGGTGAGCTCCTAAGCCCTGAGAAATGACAGTGAAAACTAATCTGGAGGTATGTGTCCCCTCCTTGAAGCCTCAACACTAAGTTTGTGTCATTCATTATAATCCTGGACTGAGCTGCTTTCCTCTGGAAGGTGTCAACTCCAAAGAGGGACCACCTCAGAATAAGGGTCAGTCATTCCACCTCCTTCTTTATACCTAGCACTTACTATGGCTGGGTCCCAAATCAGAATCTTCAAAGAGTAAGGGGAAAATTTCTGATTTGGTATAATGATAAATTTCATGTGTCAACTTAACTGAGCCATGAGGTACCCAGATACTTAATTAAACATTATTAAATATCTGTGAAGGTGTTTCTGGATGAGATTAACATTTGAATTAGCAGACTGAGTTTAAGCAAGTTGCCTTCCCCAATATGGGTGGGCCTCGTCCAATCAATGAAGGCTTCAATAGAATACCATGCTGAGTAAGAAGGAATTCTTACTTCTCTACCTTTCTTTGAGCTGGACATAGTCTTCTCCCACCTGCAGACCTGGACTTGACCTGTAATTTATATCATTGGCCTTCTTGGTTCTCAGACCCTAGGACTCAGACTGGAACTATGACATTGGCTCTCCCAGTCTCCATCTGGCCAGCGGCAGATCTGAGATTCTCAGCCACCATAACTACATAAGCCAATTCCTTATAACAAAGTAAACATTTTAGAGTTTTAAGATATCTTCACATCAAAACTTTGCTTTCAAGCATGAATACTACTGAAAGCAACACAGTGAGGTAAGCAAGTCTTTGGCCTCTAAAGACACCCTCCTATGTCACTAGCACCCTGGAAAGCAAGTTTCCCTGTATTCCCAGTTCCATGGTCTCAAAACTCTTATTATAGACAAGTTCCCCCACTAAGTATATTCACATTCAGATGTGGCAGCTTGAGCCACTTTTCTAGTCTTGAAAAAAATGTTCAACTCAGTAATTGCTCTTCATCTCCCACTGAGAATAAATGTTAAAAAGAAGAAGTTCATCTCTTATGCAGCAGTGTGATCTTCAACCTGATTCTAACCATTTGAATGAGAAACTGCCTGCCTCACCATAGATGTCAAAAGGCCCTTGAGAGAATGAGTCAGGCACGTGGGACCTGAGAACCTGTGAGGGAAGCTGTGACGTCTCCAGGGTGCAGACCTGGAGGCAGAAGAGCAGGCCAAACCCTTCCTGATTGCCAAGGTTCTCATTGTTTATAGAGGCATATTTATGTACTTAAGAAAGTATTTATTAATTCAACTCAGTGAGTTTCTTTTTTTAAAATTTATTTATTAATTATTAAATCATAGCTGTGTACATTAATGCGATCATGGGGCACCAGACACTGGTTTTATATACCATTTGACATATTTTTCATTACACTGGTTAACATAGCCTTTCTGGCATTTTCTTAGTTATTGTGTTAAGACATTTATATTCTACATTTAATAAGTTTCACATGTACCCTTGTAAGATGCACCATAGGTGTAATCCCACCAATCACCATCCCTCCGCCCATCCTCCCCACTCCCCTCCCCTTCCTCTCCCCTTTTCTCATATTCTTTGGTTTCATAGTAGGACTGAGTATATTGGATACTTTTTGGTATATACAAGAGCAAGCATAAGAAAGAAAATGCAGAAGAGATGAGAGAACAGCTTGAGCTTCACTTCTACCTGCATCTATTTGTAGAGTCCTAGTTCAGTCATTAATGGGTTGAATATACATCCAACCAAGGAAGGAACATACTTACATAAAACATCTATTTCTCTTTTCTCAGCCTTTTTGGGAAGAGGCTAAATGATCAACCCGTACCACCAGGACCAAACTGCCCTGCTGTCAACAGATTATTCATCCATGGATCGCAGACAACCCCTCACACAAGACATTCGCACTCTACTTCTCCTCTTCTCTCCTTGGAACAATTCCTGATGCAGCATTTTTTCGTCATTGCATCCTATTTAGTTTCACTTCTTTCCCAGGACAACACTCCCTCTAGTGTCTACATAGGGTTCTCAGGTTCCATTCCTGGTACATAGAGTGAAGGCTAAAAGGGAACTCAAGGCTGCACCACTTTGATGGGTGTAGATCACTACAAAATAATTAGTGGATTTGGCCACTGTGATGATCCTGGGTAAGGGGTGCAGATATTCTGCAAACAGTTGCAGTTGTAAATATTCCCATTTCACACCGGGCACAAAGACAGAGTAGCAGATCTGAAGGAGAAGAAAAATGAAACTTTAAGCTCCAGCTCATGACTTCAGTGTAGATGTGTCTTTAACACAATGGGCTTGCGTTAGCAACCAGCCCAGAAGCCCAGTCTTCTCCAATTTTCTTAAAACTACACACTTCATGCACTTCCTTCAAGAAGTCTCCTATGATTAGCTGAAAGTTGTAATCATAGATGCCCAAAAGAAGCATTTAAAGCCCTGACTCTGCATTTTTCTGGATCACTTAACCCTCCATACAATGGAAGCCTTGAAAAAATGTTCAACTTATCATTAATAAGAGTGATCTTTAACCTGATTCTAAGCAGTCTGATGTTAACCATATCTATTACAAATTGAGTTTCAAGAATCAGGTCCTTACGCCTTTACTTCTAGATCCCCTTTCACTGTCTACCTTGGCACTACACAAAAGATGGATATCACACAACTCTGATTAAGGACATGGAATATGGGAGGTGATTGTAATGAGCATCTTGCTAAGAACTGGATTCTCTCCAAGGCTTGGCCATCAGCTCACTGAGAAGCTTTGGGAAAGTACCTCCTTCATATGCTTCAATATTTCCATTTGAAAATGAAGAAAAGGCCCCTTCCAGATAGAAAAATAATAACTACACCAACTAAAAAATACCTTGAGACCTTGCTGCGTTTGGGTCCAGCACTTCTTTTAGGCACTCTGCCTAGTGCAATCTCAATCCTTACAACAGCCAAGGTGAGAAGTATTGTATCACCACCTCCTTTTTTCAGATAAATAGCAAAAAGAAGGTAAGAATTTGCCAATGTCACACAGCTAGTAAGAGACACAGGCAAAATTTGATTCCAGCCACCTGGCTCCAGGATCCACTATCCCATTAGTATGCAGCCTTGTTTCATGTTCCTAGTACACCCATACTCAATAAATCCTAAACAGTTTGACATTCAGGATGCAAACCTCCATGATGTGAATTCACACAAGTCATATCATATACCAATGCTAAATCACAATCCACAACCTTACAGAATCCTTTACTACCCTGCATAGCTTTATTTCCAGCTTTTCCCCTAAACTGGGTTTTTTCCCACCATGTGCCAAGTAGCAGACCCCTACGAAGCCTTGGGCATAGTTTTACTGACCAATAGTCCTAAGTGGCTGGCCTACTGCCCTGCATATCCCTTTCATCTCAACCATATAGGGATGGTTTCCCCCTGCTTCCTGGCATGTGCTTAATAGCAGAAGGCTATTTGTGCAATCCCAAAGTTCTTAGACTCCATTACTTTTTCCAAATTTACTACAGCACATTTATTAGTGTACCATAAGGAACAGCATTTCCATAAATAATTAAACCCAAACTACACTGACAAAAATAAATGTATAAAATGTTCCTGGTGATACAACTAGGCTCGTCTCACTCAGTAACTCAAATAACACAGGGATTCACAAAAGACCCCCATTAACAACAGCTAGTAAGATAAAGCGCCTCCAAAATTAGCAATGTTGTTATTTATTGTCTGCAGCCACTGTGGTGGGGGGTGGGCAGAGTGACTATGGAGCACAGCCCCAGAACAGAAAGGAAGAATGTATTCCTAAGTCTCCCACAAGTCTCTCTCAGGAGCATCACCTATTCCCATCTGAGGCCTCAAACTACCTCACCTATAAAATGGGCAGTCTCCCACCTGACCTAAATAAAAATACACAAATCCTCTTGGAAGAAAAATGCTCTGTTAACCTGAGAAGAAAGGTGACAGATGGGTGTGAACAGGGGATGGCTACTCTGAGAGGAGAGGACAGGTGGCATGCAGGCTATAAGGTGCCACACTTCTGACTGAGCCTTATCCCCTCACCTCTATGCCAGATGATTTGATGGAGACAATTCCCAGGTACACTTCCTTGACATCCTGTGAGTCTAAGATGCCCACAGCATCTCCTACAGTGATCTTCTCTCTTCTGAGCTCATAGCCTGAAAAGATCACTTGATAATTAAGCACATATCCACGTGTCACCCCATGGCAGCTGTCTCATTTTCATGGTGTTATTCAACTTCACAGAAGAGCAGTCTCACATCCAAAGCTTACTGGCAGGACCGGGGGGCAAGTGCTATCATATCCTGGTTTGTTTCCCATCCATTTTCCCCTTCCTAACTCCACTGTGACCAGAACAGCACCACATACACAGGAAACACTAAGCAAACAGGTGAAGATTTTATGTGAGTGTCCATCTGGTCTCCGAAGTGTGTAAGAAGAAGCCAGGATTGTCAAGGAGTCCTTATTTCTATCCTCTTATTAGATGGAGTAGAGAATTCTCTAAAACTTACAAGTCATATATGAAATAACAGACACTTCTTTTCTGCACACCCCCCCACCCACAGCAAAGTCCTAGGTCAGGATTACCGACCTATGTGTGCCCCTGTACCACACGCCGCAAGGCTCACACGAGAAGAGCAGAACTCACTCTTGGCGGTGAAGGGAGGCTGGGATTCTGCCTCAATTATTTCATTCCTCACCCTCACAACACTTACCAGATAATACAAGATGAAAGTAACCAAGAACTAAACTATGTATGATCAAATGTGTGGCACAGTCTATAAATTTTATAAACAACTAGGGAAAAAGGAAAATAAATGCTTCTAAAGAAGATTTCATAGAGCCGCTGGATCTGCACCATGCATTGAGCTATAAGTGTATTTTAATAGAGGAAGAAGGTATCCTACCAAGTGCAGGAGATCATAGGAGCAAAGGCTTGGAGTCAACTGGGCAATAAAAAAGGCTGCCTTGGCCAAGGTGGAGGAGGTGATCAAGGAACAGGCAAATTCAAAGTTGGAGAAACAGACCCAGGATATACACAGTGAAGGACCTTGAGTGCCAAAATAGTAGACTTTGGATTTGAATTCAAGAAGCCAAAGGCACTCAAGCTAGAAGGTAGACATACTGGATGAAATACCCCTGGTTACAGTGGCTGTCAAGTTACACCATCATTGATATCCCAGGCAACAATGATTTCTAATTCCTTTGTAGCCTCTGCTTGATGTGACTTGAGACTTCCATTCATTCACTGACTTAGTCAAACATTATCAACTACTTACTATGTGTGAGGCAGACCTCACTCATCTCCACTGACTACTAGCACAGTCAGGAACCCAGCCACAGCCCTCTCAGTCACCAACAATGTAAGGGGAACAAACACGGCCAGCCCAATTTGACTCATCCTACAGAACCAGTTCTGCTCACCCAAAGTAGCACTCACATTCCACATTTTCTACTCCTCTTCCACAAGACCTCTTTTCTCCCCCAAACTCACTAAAGAATTAATTATCCTTCCACTTTTTCTTCCTGTAAGAGAAAGATCTCAAGCCAGCCAGCCAACAGGGGAAAAAAAAAAAAAGGCTGAAAGTCGGAAATTAATAGGTAGGTCATACGACAGGTGAAAGTATACCTAGCCTTGAATAAACCACTGGCCTTCAGACAAAGTTTCCTGTCGCAGCCTTTTTCATACCTCTCTGCTCCTTATGAGATGATTCAGGGACCACAGAACATCCAGCTCTAAAATTCCTCTAATGACAACAGATTTTCACAGCCCAAGAGATCACAGCCCAAAAGCAAAGCAGTTCTCACTTCTGCCCCTGAACCCTCCTGCCACTGAAGCCATCAACTCTCCTTCCCCTTAAACCCAACACAAATGGAGAGGTCACTTCCTGGCATTCTTTCCTTACCAACTACAAAGCAAGTTTCAACCACTGCATTTCTGTGATCATTAAATCAGGCCTCCTAATTAAGGAGTTTGCAACTTGTGCACACCTTAGAAATCACTGCAGGTTCTGAGATGCAAATGGTACTCTGCAAGCCAGCCATCAGAGAAATCACAGACCAGACAAGCAGCCTGTGCCCAGCCCCTCCTATGCTCACTGCCCCCTAGGCCCAAGATGACCAGGGGCAATTAGTACTGTTATGTCCCGAGGCATTTCCCAGCGACATGTCAACTGAGATTGGCTCCTCTTGTAACACTAATTAAAAACAGATTTTTTTTTGGCAAAGCCCTGGAGAATGGCTTTGTGGCAGGCTTCTTTTATTAAGTCTCTGCGAAGGCAAAACGCATTAAGATATCGTGACACAAGAACTGTGAGCAGAGACAACGAAGGCAGGGCAATCCAGCCAAAAGCTATGTGAAAAATCTGTCTGGGAACCACAATTAGATGCTCCAGTGAGTGAAATACAATTAATCTGATCAAATCTGTCACTATTTTGCACATTAGGAGTAAATATTTTAGAACACAGTCCAGCTGAATTAATTAAGGGTAGGAAATCCTGCCTGGGAGCCTCTGTGTGTTGCACCTTCTCGTGTGCTTAGGGAAGGGTAATCTGGCAGGGACCTGAAATTATCAACATCTCCCTGTTTCTCTCCACCAAGATGCAGAATTGGGCACGTTAATTGGAAATTACCTGACAAGTATTCCAGCAAACACACTGCAGGGGCAGCAGCCTGAAAATCACTGCCACCGCAAGTGAGCTGCCGAAAAGAAACAGGGACCATTCCTGGAGGATACAGCACCGGGAATGGGGGCTCCCCATGAAGGGTTAATCCCAGGACGAGGGGGTGTGCAGAAACAGACTGTTCCTTCACAACTTTCCACTCTCCAGAGCCATTTGCCAACTCACTGAGCAAGCAGGAAGGCTTCTTCCTTCATTTCAAGGAAAAGGACAGAATAATGTGTTTTTCTGTTTCCCTGTAAGCCATGGAGACTGGGCTCCCTCTGGGTGTTTGTGAAACACTCTCTAGCCCATTAATCACCAAGATCCCAGCTGGAGACAACTGGAAAGAAAAGAACTGGCAAATTGCTCCTACAGAGCAGAGGCTCCAAGGCCAAGTTCTCTCACCTCCCACCTGGAATGCCATGGCAGGGTAAGATAACCCCACCTCCCTCCAGATTCCTTCTGCCTCGGGCTTGCTGGGCACCTCCTCCCTTGCCTCAGAGCCACCTCTCCTTAGTCTGGGACCAAGGTAAATACCTGCTCAAGCCTCTGACAAGAATCACCTCCTGACCCCTAATCCCCTGGGGCACACTCTGGACCAGTGGGGTGGTTGGGTTGAAGGCCCTTCTCCTAAACACATCCCTGACTGTAAACTCTGCCAGAGTGGCATTCCATTCTCAATTACACAGGGCTACTGAAAACCCTCTCCCCAGAAGGGAATTCATGACAAGTAATTAGGTTCACCAAAGGCACTTAGAAGAAGAGCAGGGAAACTCAGATCATGTTAAAACTGATGTTTAAGATTTCAGAAGCCAGTGGAAAAGAAGGAATTCTCTTTCCGTGTCAAAGAGCCTGGAGCCAAGCCCCATGTTCTCTGCCTTGGGGGCAACTTCCTTCACTTTGAAATTAATAATGAAGGGATCTCCCCAAGCCTTCATCATCCTCATCACTCCTCACCTGGCCTTTTAGTCATAGCACCTTCTTTTCCTACCACCAGGAAAGGAGGAGAGGACAAAAACCAAGGGGCAAATGTTGCTGTAACTGGTTTCCCAGTTTCTCCTCAATGGGGTTGTTTCCTTAAAGTCTCTCAAAGACAAAGCCATGTTAATATGTTTCCCTATCTCCTTTAAAGAGCATCATAGACCTGATCTTCAGGGATGCCTCTCTCTGTGGTACTGCCTAAAAATGTGGTCCAAAGAGGCAGATCTATCCTAGGGGTTAAAGAGGAGGTCCCCTTCTCGGATAGCTCTCCTTCTACACTGACCGTGGTGCCTCGCCCTTCCTTAGGCAGTAAGGCTGACCTAAAGTACAACCAATAAGTCCCTGGGTGCTGTTCATGGATTGTTTGATCTCAGTGCTGTCACCAAGGCCTCCAAGCCTAACTGGTCTAGTGCCCAAGCTCTTTTGGCCCTCTTTGTACTGACAAATCATTTCCCCAGGAAACATGGGTCAGACTTGCTCCTCACTTTCTCTGCTGCACAACTGCATTGAAGATGGGCAGAGAAGGCCAAGCACATTCAACTACTATTTGCAGGAAGCATTTTTCCTCTAAAGCCCCATCTTTGGGGGGGTTTGTGAACACTTAACAATTGATCCTTAAAATAAAAGCAGAGACATAAAAATCTCTTCAGGCAGGGTGAATTTATATTGTCCAAATATGACATTCATAAAGCCATAGGTAAGTGAGGACATCACCTGTGGATACATTTACTTCCACACATCCTATCCATCTGCCTAACCAAGAAAGAACTCAAACACACACACACTTCCTAATTATCAAACGAAAATGAAATTGATATTCACAACCTCTGCTGTCAGAGAATTACTACACACACACACATATCGGAGTCCTCTGGGGACCTGTAAGTCTTCAGTCATCAGCCCTGCAAAGGAGCATGTTGCCCAACCCCATACACAGAGCTGTCCAGCCCAAGGCTGGGTGGCATCTTTATGGAAGACAGGTGAAGCCAGCCACCATGCTGCTTTGGAGCTGGACTCCAACTGGTCCTTGGAACCCAGCATCTGTTACCCAGGCTGGGCTGCTCGCGCTGTGTCTACATATCATTAAGAACTAGGAAATGTGCACTTTGGGGGGTGCCTATGTGCTGTAGGCGCTCTAGGAACCTCTAGCTTTCCCGTTTTCACAACTCATTCCTGGGAAATTTTTCAAACACCGGTCATTAAGATAAATACAAATCTTTTCAAACGCCGGTCATTAAGAAAAATACAAAAGGTGCGAATGCCCTCCTAGCAAATGAATTCCGCAAAGCTGTTTGTACATACATCTATCATCCTCCGCCCGGAGCTCGTACTCTACCCAACGCCAAGTTCCAATCCAAATCAGAGAGAGAAGAGGAAAGGATTTTGCAAATCTGACTGAAGTAGCGACCGCAAGTGGGAGGGAAGTGGGGAAGATCTGTGACCTCTCCTTTTCTTCGCTGAGCTGTACAGCGCTGAGTGCTGGCGAGGTGGCGGGAACCTCAGGGCACGCGTTGCGGGCTGATGCAGCTGACCAGCCTGGGCCTGGCGATATTCAGAGCAAGGCGCCAAGTCCGGAGCACCCGAGACGCCTGAGAGGGCTCATCGGCGCCACCTCTCGGTACTGGAGCGTCAGAGGGAAACTGGTGGCAGGGAAAAAGGGGTGGAGAGGTGCAGAAAGCACAGGAACCCACCTCCACTCAGGAAGCGGTTTGTGGCACAGGACGCAGTGGCAGAGGCAAGAGTTTTCTGCTCCACGACTTACGTGTACTTGTGCATGAGAGAGGGCGTGCGGTGTGGAATAGGTGTTGCTTTCGCTTCACACTTGTAAACTTTTTAGTGCCTCTGCTACGGCTTTCCAAGGCAGCTGCCTGGGCTTCGAAGGAGGAACCCGGGTTGCCAAAAGGCCAAGGCTTGGGCCGAATTGGCCCAGCCCCCAGACTGGGCAGCCAGACCAAGTGCCTAAAGCGAAGAGCAGCGACCCCAAGGCGAGCAAGAGTCTGGGAGTCCCAGTGGCCTCAATCTCCCGGGTTCCCTTACCCGTGATGGGAGCGGGAATATGGGGAGAGCGCAGGCAGTTGCAAAAATCCGGCCCTGTGTCCAGCGGTTCCCTCTCCAAATCAGCCCTCTCCTCATCCATGAATTCAACACCCCCACCCAAACTGGAAAACTGACTCCCCAAGCCGAGTATGAGAGAAAGTGACCAGAGATTTCTCCCCCATCCCCATCTTTAAGAAACCCTTTCCTCCTCTCCCGCGGGCCCCAATCCCTAGGGTCTCCAGTAAACAAACGGATATATAATCTTACAACAAACTCTATTAACCTGTTGGGGGCGTTGGGGGAGCTACACAACCCTGTTCTCTGTAAAACTCTCCGGCTCTCCCCCTCAACCCGGGGACAACTATGTGTCCCTCGCTCCCGCCCCCAATTCTCCCTTGCTGTCAGGATCCGCCACCGGGTGGGTACTCACGCTGCTGTTGTGTCCAGACCAGTGCACCATGGCTTGGTTGTGCGCTGAGTCCCCGGTCAGCGCGAATGAGGTGCTGGGCAGACGGAGCTCTTCAGCAGCTGAGCCCCCAGCCCGAGGAGCCTTCATCTCCTCCCGGGAACCCTTGGTCAGAGGGCGGCTTCCTTTAGAACCATCGGCCGAGGAAGTAGACCGGGCGTCCCCGTGCTCCAGGACGCTGGGGGGCTGAGCCCGGCGACTCCTCTTGACTCCGCCAGGCTTGCCAGGAGCTGGGATGCCCTGGCTCCACCGCGCGCTTGCGGACGACATCTCTCCGGCTTTAACCTGCATCTCACCGCCGCTGCCGCCGCCCTGCTGGGGCAGCAGCTCTGGCCCGGGCCAGCGCCCCAGCGCGGCAGCTCTTCTGGCGGTCGCTAGCTCCTCCGGCCACTGGCTTGCCACTGTCCGCGGCGAGAGAGGAAGCAACGCCGGCGACCGAGAAGCTGGGGCCACTGGGTGCCCGGGACCACCAGTCACGTCCCAAGTGATCTCCGCGCCGGCCAGGACCCACGTCGACAGGAGTAAGAGCCCCGTCCGGGCTAGCGGCGCCCTCAGCCAGCCTGCCGGGCGCTCTGTGCGCGCCGCCTCCATCCCGCTGCGGCTACCGCGGCTCGCGCTGCCGAGTATCTGGCGGGCGCTGAGGTGCGGGTCCGGCGCGGGGGGTGTGCGCGCGCCGGCGAGCTAGCGAGCGAGTGTGTGTCGGGGGAGTGGGGAGGGGGCGGCCGAGGAGGAGGCGGCTCCGGCTGGCGCGCCTCGCCGGTCCTCGCCACTCTTCCCTGATCGCTCCTGCTCGCTCGCTCTGTAGTCCAGAGGGGGATTCCAAAACCACAGGAAAATCAATGAATGCCCCTTGGGTGCCTTTTTCTTGAATAAGAGCCCCCAAATCTTCCCTACTGAGCTCCTGCAGAAATTTTGTAAAAAGGAGTGCTCAAAGATAAAAAATTCCTCTTCTTTAAAATATGAAAATCAAGCCGGATCCAGGAGGTGGTGCTGGCAATAGACCCCAATCCCCAGTCTCTCCAAAATCCAGCCTCCAGCCTGCTCCTCACGAAGAGTTGGGAGCCGCTTCTCGACGCGTTTAGGGGTTTACTCTGCTGGCCTGTTATAGGGGGATGGAGACGGTGCGCGGGGAGGGTGTAGGGGTCTCGGGGGAGAAGAAGGAGGGAAGTAAAGTGTTTTCAGCGCTAACTGTTCCTGGTCAGGAGCCAAGGGGGAGCCAGGAGCCTCGGTGCAGGGAGGCGGCGCACAGAAGCCAGGCAAGGGATGAACCCGCCGGCAGCTCCCGCCCCTTCCCCCTCAACCCCCAGGCCTGCGCCCCCGTGCGGGGGCGCGGAGGATGCGTGCGTGCGCGCGCGTGCCTGCGCTCAGGCGGGCCCGCAGCCAGGGGTGCTCAGGGGCAGGCCCGCGGGCGCCGCCGGGGGTGTGGGGGACCTGACTGAGCCGTGGGGGAGGGGGGGTTGCTGAGTGTGAGGGGGCACACGGTTCCGTTCGTGCGCGTTTGCACGAGCATGTGTGCGTGTTAGTGTGAGCGATGGGGAATTGGGTGGGGGCGGGGGTGTGCGCTCGGGCCGTGGGCGCGCGCGGATCACGCACCGGGTGTGTTTGCATTTCCAGGAGCCTGCGAGTTGTCAGAAAGGCAATGTTGAGAACAGGCAGGCGGTTCACTACAGCCCCTTCCTCCAGGCGCCCCAGGCACCCAGGACCCCCACCACCCGGGGATGTAACCTTATTTTAAGCCTCCCAAGGGGCGAGGGAAGAGAGCTGGGAGGCGCAGGCGGCGGGAACTGGGGCTTGCCCGCTCTCCTCTCCGGTTTCACGGGCTCTCCTTGCCAGGAACCCCAGTCAGAGGTGAGGAGAAAGTAGTGGAGAACATCTGCCCCATCGAGGAGAATTCAGACCCCATCCTTCTGCCTGGGATTGCGAGGTTGCGCCTTCACTCTCCTTTTCACTCTCCTGTGAAAAGGACCTTTTCACAAGTCCTTTTCTGAGAGGACTCAGATGTTGTTTCACAGGGTGAGCCGCCGATTAGAGGGTCCCTGGCCCAGCGCAGCGTGAGCTTTTCCAGGTCCCCAGACCCCTGCTGCAGCAGTGCAGCCTGGGCGCCTGGTGCGGCGGGGACCTTATGGACCCTGGGAAGGTGGGGACTTCGGGTGGGCTGGAGAGAGAGAAGCTAATCCCGAAGATGACCTCAAGATGCGGTTTACAGGCCCAGGGATATCTGGTGCAGCCCGCCTCCTCTGAGAAGCTCCCGGGACTTCTAGAGGTTGAGAAGCCAGGAGCTGGAGGAGCAGCAATTAAGAAAGGAGTAAGATAGATGGAGGGGCCTTGAAGAGAGAAACAGGCTCTAGGTCCTTCCGGTACCTTTAGGAAGTGGATGACAAGTCCCTTTGTAGATATAAAAGCGTGAGAAGGAGAAGAGGGAAGAAAGGTGAGGGAAAGGGACAAAGGAAGAAATAGAGAGGAAAGGGAAGAGGAAGAGAAGGCAGGCGGCCAAAGAGCACCAGGAAAGAGGCAAAAAGAACGCAGGAGCAGATGGGGCGCCTGAGACCACCAGAAAGGGCCACTAACAGCGATTCCCCAGACGCCCCTCATGAACTTGCTTTCCTACCGGGAGCCAAAACGGAAATTGGGAACTGCGGAGAGTGGGCCTAAGAATCGCTACAACGTTCGATAATGACGGCCAGCCCAGAATAAGTCTGGTCCCAGCATCTGTAAGCCCCGAGAAAAGTTCCAGCGCCGCGGGCCCAAGTGGGAGCTGGCGGAGAGCTAGGTGGAGCGGCCATCCGCGGGTTGCCAGCGCCCCTGCCGGAGGAGGCCGGCGCTGCAGGCGAGCCGAGGCTGGGGCTCGGGAGGGAGAAGGCGCGGCTTCTTTGATCCGGCTCTGGACAGAGCGACCACAGAGAAAGGGGCATCGGCTGCCTGGGCAGCCTCCGGACCCACGGCTCGTACAGACCCGGAGAGCCGGGAGAGTGTCTCCCAAGCCCGGGGCCTGCGCAGTCCGCCAACGAAAGCAGTGAACTGCAAAACAGGCAGAATCTCTGAAGGGGGTCCCCTCTCTTCCTCTCCGATGTGGGTGTGAAAGAGGCCCTACCTGGATGGAACCTGGGAAGGGCCGGATCCCCAGGATGGACTTGTGCAGATGTGACTAAAGCGTTTGGTTTCGGGGGTGTATAAATGACTCTCGCAGAGGGGACATTTTCGCATCTTCTGCACCAGTTCATTTTCTTCCCTTATCTTTCACCTTTTGCCTAGAAATCCTTGCCCTCAGCCTGTGCTGCATCTGCTAACGAACCCTCTCCTCCATCCTCCCACGCCCACCCCTGCAGCCTTCCCGTCCCCCCTCCCACCGCATCCCAGTCTCAATCTTCTCTAGAGACCAGACTTCTCCAAAGAGTTCTTCCCACACCCACAGTCTCCTCTTCCTCACCAGCCGCTCTCTCCTGGAACTTTTGCAATTTGGCTTCAGCCCCAGGCAACTGAATCAAAGCCCTGCCCCAACACACCACGTGGCTTCCAGACAGCCTCACAGAGGACCTCTGCTTCCTGCATTTGTAAACGTCCCAGCCTTTGGTCTATATAGTTCCAGGGCCTCAGGGGTCCTCCCTCCCCAGCCTCAGTCAGGATCACCAGCTCCCCCTCCTTTCATCCACATCTCAAATTCCGAGCCCCAACCTCCATCATCTCTTCACTTCTTTGTGTTTGGCTCTCATTCTACTCCTCCCTCAATGAGCCCAAAGACCTAGCCCGTTTCTGTACTTCAACTTCCACCTCCTGTTTACAGCTCCACCACATCCTGCTCCTTGAGCTTCACACCTGAATTCCCCAGTGCTTCCTCCACATTGAGACCCATATGCAGCACCACCTAAAAACCATGCCCCAACATCATCTTAAGTCACCTGCACATTTGCAACCGGGACACTATCCTCTTTCTAATACCCATATCCAGAAAAATTACTGTCAACTCCTATTTTAAAAAGCCTTTCACTACTCTTTCCTATTCATTCAGAGTCACTGCTTTAGACCTCACCCTCCTCATGCCTTGCCTAAGTTTTGCAATGGCTCCCTCTCTTCTCCTGGTCTTCCATTCTGCCCTTCTACACATCAGTCTCCACACCAGCACCTTCCAACAAAATATAATGTGAGCCTTGCAGGCCATTTTCAATGTTCTTATAACTTTATTCCAAAAGTAAAAATAAATGTAATTAATTTAATAATTAATTTATCAAAATGATTTTCATTTGACATGTAATCAACACAAAAATTACTGAATTAGTTTTACATAGCTTTGTAGCAAGTCTTCAAAATCCAATGTGTACATTATACTTACAGCACATTTCAGTTTCAGTCTACACACATTTCAAATGCTCAATAACGCCATGTGACTAGCGGATACTGTTTTAACATCATAGCACCACACTGTTGGTGTAAATAGCCTCTTACAACACAAGGAAGATTTTATCATAGATTGCCCTCCTCAGAATTCTTTAATAGACAACTATTGTCCATTAAATCCAGACTTCTTACAATAATACCCAAAGCTCCATAAACTTCCTTACCATATTTCTTAAGCACTGTCTGCCATTTCCATCAGGATCTGGTTTAAATGCCAGCTGTTCTATGAATTCTGCCCAGCTACCTCACAGTACCTGATATTGTCCATTATTATCACCATGACCATGTCATCATCTAATTCTCCCGAAAATTAGGAGCTGTCTCATACCAGTTTAGAATTTAAAAGCTAAGGTTAAAGGGACCCTCATCTCCCTTAGTGGCATGATGCCTGCTTCAGCTAGGACAGACAGGGTGAGAACTAGGATCAGCCCTCACTCAGTCCCCATGGGGATAGCAAAGAAGGCCGCACTGTGAAACCCCATCAGTGTTTCTATCCCTGTTACTAACAACTGGCGAAAGCAAACTGTATGCTGTAAATTATCCATGAGATTAAACTAAATGTCATCCAAGTAAGTTTTCTTTCAGTTTTTTTTTAAACCATCACGGTGAAATAACGCTTTGGGAAACTGTTCTCCCTAGCATCAAGAACACACAGGAGAGAGAGAGAGAGATCTTTCCAACCCCTTAATAATCTAACAGATATTCCGCCATCAGTGCCCACAACAGGCATTTATACAGAAGCACTCGGATTATGCTTGTTTCTCTTATTTTATAAAATGTTCAGTACCCCTTATGTATGAAGACCTAAAAGCAAATTTCTCATAAAAGTTATGGTGAGGAAAATATGGGTTTCTCCTGTGAAATGAACATCCTCTCTTCCAGGCTGCCTTCAGCTGGCTTGGTCTTCTCACTTTCTCTTCCTCTCGTCTCAACAGTCAATCTGAGTACTGAGTTCACTTGCTCTAATAGTATTTAGAAAAAGATGTTTATCCTCTGCTCCCCTTTTACTAAATGCTGCTTGTTTTTATTATTTGATACTCTTTGATCTTACTACATCTGTGTATTTTTGATAAGTCACTTCACATGCCTTTTAGAACTAAATAGGAAATTAATTAACTGATTAACATCAAAACAGCAGTCTGCATTGTAACTCTCTGAATTTCTACAGAGGCAAATTATTATAAAACAAAACCTGAAATGCAGATGAAAGCAGCCAGATGATCACTGAAATTAGGACTTCCTATCACTGTGTGTCCATGAAGTGTCTCTTTTGCTCAGCGCTATATCCTCAGCACCTGGCATGGCACTGGCCCTCAATAAATGTGCAATAAAAGACAAAACAGATGAATGTAAATAATAATACTCCTGCTGCAGCTACTAGCCACCTATTCTTTAAAGCATGTGTATGCCTTCTAAAGAGGCATATTTTCTTGGGCGTGATTGATACTATCCTCTACTATACCTTTTCACATGGTATCAGTCAATATTCTTATTGTAAGCAACAGAAAACAATTCTGGTTTAAGCAGAAAATTATCTTACAAAAAGGGTATTGTGTAATCCCCGAATTGCTCAGCATTTTGACCATACCACCAGAGTTTAATGCACTGCCTTTGCCACCAGCTGGACTTCTACTCCCTTGTTTGTATCACTAGCATTAGGTGGCCAAGCCTGCGTTGCTAGACCCTGCCCTAGATATGCAGTGGAAACTGGATCTACTTCCTCAGGTGGGAAATTCACCAAAACACAAGAAGAACGTTCATATGCTGGGCAGCTACAAGATGAAATAAGGTATGTAAATTTCCACTACACTCATCACCAAAAATTATTTCTTAGAGAAAGAAAAGGACTCTATTCCCCCTTCATAATGAATTTCTCATGAAGACCAAACTGGGGAAAAAAAATCTTGACCAGGTAACATTTCAAACAACATCCATGTACACTTGGATGCTGAACCAGTGAGCACCCTCAGCACCACCTGTTCTTCCTTGGAGAAGGAGAGTGTTAAGGAGAGGTGACCATCTGCTAAGCGATCATAGGTGTAAGAGTAACATTAACAATCCTGCCCACAAGGTGCCAAAGACTTTATGATAAAGGCAAAGTAGAAGAAAAAGAGAAAAAGGCAGAAGAAAGAAGAGGATGGGAGACAGTAAGTACTTGATAACTGACACTTAATAAGGAGCTCCTGTAAGTCAGGCAATATGTCTTCTAAGGCCGTTGTTTCATTTAATTCTGACAAAGTCATTTTTTGGTTCTAGCCAATACATTGACAGACAGAAATATATACAGGTGAAGCAGTGATGGTGGGGGAGATGAGGCTAAAAATAATGATGAATTTTAACATTTGCAGTGCACTAACTCTGGACCAGACCTGTGGTAAAGACCTACCAGCATTCTAGCAGAGTGATTGAGATTTATTCCAAAATTGCCTATGTTTAAATTCTAACTCTACCATCAGCTGTGTAACTTTAGAAAATTACTCAACCTTTCTGAGCTTCCATCCCTCATCTGTAAATGGATAATACTTAACACATAGGTCACAGTGAAGATTAAATAAACTAATGTATGTAAAGCACTTAGAATAAGGTCTGGTGCAGATTAAGTGCTGGCTAAATCTGGCTATGAATCGCCTTACTCTTCTGAACAGTCCTGCAGAAGCCAGAGCTTTTCCCCAGATGTACAGATGAGGAATCTTTGATTCAGAGATAGTGGTTTTCACAGCTTGTGAATGATAAAATGGAAGTTTTGAATCTGGATCTACCTGATATTCCTGTCTTCCTGCCTCTACATCGCACAGCCTGCCCCAGGCAATATCTACATTTCGGTCTGTCTGGGCCCTAAAGTCAGAGTTCTTTCAGCTGCATGTGCTCTCTGCCCAGGAAGGCATCACAAGGACTAATGCTGGTGGCTGGTCCTCCCTGGACAACATGGCTCCTACAACATTCCTCACGATTTGAGAAGATGGTGATTTGGTTGGTGACATCCTTATCTTTAAATGCCATATTCCCCTCCTGAAGAAAATAAAATTAGGGTCTGTGAATTCCAGGTAACAAGGTTACTTGTTCAAGTAACAAGTTCAGGCTGAAGAAGTAAAATCAACAGCAGAAATTTAACAACCTCTGGGAAAGAACATACTCATTAAGTTGCTGAAAGCCATCAGCA
This sequence comes from Nycticebus coucang, assembly GCF_027406575.1. Taxonomy (NCBI): domain Eukaryota; kingdom Metazoa; phylum Chordata; class Mammalia; order Primates; family Lorisidae; genus Nycticebus; species Nycticebus coucang. The sequence continues at coordinate 133,936,168 of NC_069782.1, read as the reverse complement.
ACTTTCTGGACATTTCCCCTCCAGTCATGTCTCCAAAAGAAAAGGAGGGCATCAATCTAATGAGGTGGATGCAGCTGGAAAAGACGTTTTCTAAGAAAATAGGTTTTCATTTTACTCTTCTCCCCAATGACTCATGATGCAAAGCTGTGTCTTTTAGAGAAAAGGTTATGTTTTCACAGCATGGGAAATGAAAGCATCCAACTGAGAACCTTGACTTTGGTAAGAGGATGGGTCAGGAGGACAGACAGACCAAGGAGGGGTAGGCTAAGAGCTAGAAAGGGACCCAGAAGAATGTGGTATCACAGAGCAAGGGAAATGAGTGTGTGAGTGTGGGAGGAGTGAGATGGTGTTGCCAAGTGCTCCTAGGCCAGTTCACAAGTTCCAAGCTCAGGAAGTGGGCTACAAATACTACTTCCAAACAAGAGAACCAGAAAGGCATTTACACTACTTTGGCCTCTGTACTCAAGTTCTGACCTCACCCACAAAGGCCAGAAGTGTATGAAAGAAAGAAGGAAGTGAGGAAAGAAGGGAAGGAAGGAGAAGAGAACAAAGAAGAGAAGGGGAGGGGAGGAAAGGGGAGGGAAAGAGGAGAAGAGAGAAGGGGAGGGAAGGGGAGGAGGGGAGGGCAGGGACAAAGAAAGACGTGTATGTTAATCCAGGTCCTCTAAGAAGCAGGTACCAACTCATGATTAGACCTAAAAAAAGTATGTGAAGGATAACATCCTCTTAGCAATAATGAGAGGGAGCCAGGACAGGCTGGGAGAGCCATCATTTTGGCCCTGTGGCCCTCGTGCAGGAGAGGGAAGGTAGAAAGGAAAGCTGGGTGGAAGAGTCTTAGATTTCCATGGATTACCATGGAGTTCTAAGAAATTTAGCAAGGCTGATGGAGAGTCCTCAAGTTAAAGTCATTAAGCAAGGATTCCCCTCTGATTTAAAGTCACTAACTGAGGAGTCCCCATCTCCCAGGAATGAATGGGTCTGCCATGGTAGTCCAGCTACACTCATCCACCGGCTATGGAAAGGATGGCATTGACACTAACTTGGTGGTGGATTTCAGAGCTTTGCCACAGGAGACCTTGGTCAGTCAGGCACAGAGAGAGATGTATTATTCCATTCCCCATGTTAAAAGAAGATATTTTAACATCTTTCCCATAGTGTAGTTTGAGAAGTAAATGAAAGAATATATATATGTAAAACCTTAACCTAATGCTGGATCCTCAATAAATGCTTGTCAAATGAACAAAAGAGTAATGGAATGAGTAAACCTGAACAGAAGACAGAAAGAAGATTTGGACAATTTAATTGGAATATCTTAGAGGTTGGATGTGGTGGTTTGCACCTATAATCCTAGCACTCTGGGAGGCAGAGGCAGGCAGATTGTCTAAGCTCACAGGTTTGAGACCAGCCTGAGAAAGACCAAGACCCCGTCTCTAAAAATAGCCAGACATAGTGGTGGGTACCTGCAGCCCCAGCTACTTAGGAGGCTGAGGTAAGAGAACTGCTCGAACCCAGGAGTTTGAGGTTGCTGTGAGCTGTGATGCCAGAGTACTCTACCAAGGGTGACAAGTGAGGCTCTGTCTCAAAAAAATAACAATAATTGGAATATCCTGTGCAAAAAAGCATGAGATTGTCTAGAAGAGGTGGCTATGAGGATAGGAGAGGACTTAAAGTCTAGTCCTGGCTTTCCCAGTTGAGAGATTCAGTACTCTCCTTGTATTGATATAACAGGGTTATAACTGGGCTTGAGGGTTAAAAGAGGCAATTTACAAGGCTACACTAAACAAACTTTAAAGAGTTACACCCATGGACCCATGGTTTTAGTTGACACCAGTATAGTTACAGATCTCATCTCCTTGGATTTGGCATCTTCCTGACCCAAGCATCTAACAGTTTGGACTTCTAGAAGCTATCAGATGTTAAGACAGAGTCTTTGTTGCAGCCAGCCTCCCCTTTCTGTTCCCACTACCCCTTATTCTGTGCATCCCCATTTAAGTTTATACACAGGAAAACATCTAATTTATGCCTAAATTGTGATGTCTTAATGCACCCCTTCCTAGCAGTGCACATATTAAAAGCCACCACTAGAGGCTTTACCAACCCTAACAAAGGGATTAGACAACCATGGGAAACCCCAGGCAGCAGTGACAGAAATCCAAGCAGAGCTGACCTCTTCCCCAGTGGCAGGTTAAGGCCTGGATAACAGAAAACATAGTACTGGGGGAGAAATGGGGGAAGCAAAGGGAAAAAGAAGGAAGAATGAGAGACAGAGAGAGCAGAAATACCTAGGTGCTGGTAGTTGGAGTGGTAGGGGGAAGAGAGAAAAAGAAAAGATACGCTACAAGGAAGGGAGATGGGACATAATCTCCAGAGGGATTGTAGAACCTAGTGGCCAAACACAAAGATTCTGGATTCAGACAGAGTGGAATTCAAACCCTAGCTCTGCCTTACTACCCATGTGACCTTGAGCAAGGCGTCTAATGCTTCTGTGCATCAGTTCTGTGCATCCCCATCTGTAAACTGGTCACTCTCTCAAAGAGTTTCTTGAGGATCCAATGAGATGTCAGAATAGTTTCTGGCACATAGTAAGAACTTTTAATAAATCACTATTAAACCACCTGTTACTGCCCATCCCTGATTCCCCTCCCCTGTCCCACCAAGAGAGAAAAATGATGCTCCATCTGCCCCCATGATGCCTTGATTTCCTTCCTGGGAGATCAAACCTTTTAGTTTCCCAAAGTGAGATCAGATTTAAAGAGCAAATAACCTCATAGAAATAGCCCTGGTGGCTGACATCAATGTTGTAACTCTGAACACTTGTGTACGCCCCACACGTACACTCCATTTCACTTCCATTGAATCTTTCCAGACTCCCCCGTGTTTGGCCTGGGTGCCTATCTCTGTTCTCCAACCCAAGACCCTGATGCTCACAGAGCTTAAACCCACAGTTCAAGACTGATAAGAGGGAGGGGTGGGGAGTTTCCCAAGACAAGTTTGGACACAAGAGAAAGCAAGAAAGAGGACCCTGGGTGAAGAAGCAAAACAGGGCTGCCACTAGGAAGAAGCATTTGCATGGGCAGTGGCACAAGTGAAACTCCAGCAACCTTGGGAGGCCACTTAAGCCATTGCCAGATGGAGAACCCTCTCTGCCCAGCAAGCAGGAGTCCCGACCCATCCATCCATCCTCAAATTGGTCAGGAGTAGCCTGCGAAACCTAAGGGAGCTGGTGTTCTTGGGAGATTGTTCATGCATGGCACAGAGAGCAAAGAGGAAGCTAAATAAAGCTTCAAAACAAACATGTGGTCCACCACCAAACACCAAAGCCCCAGGACAGCAGAAGGGAAGGAGAGACCCACTGAGGTCACAGGAACAGGGGTCCAGGAACTTTCCTACTGAAAGCCTCGAAGGTGTGGCCCAGCACTCCCAAGAGGCAGAACAGGATCATGAGCCATCACAAAAACACCTGTTTCTTCAGACCCGGGCTCCCTCCTGCCAGGGGGTGTTCCCCATGCTGCTCTTGTCCTGCGGGCTGGCATGCTGATGCTCCGTCTACCATAACCTCCTCCAGGGAGGCTTCCTTGACCCCACTGACCAGATCATGATTCACCCTCCCCCCCAATTATAAGCATGCAATTCTATGCTTTGTTTGAGACAGAGTCTCACTGTCACCTGGGCTAGAGCACAACATCATCATCACAGCTTCACTGCAACTTCACACTTCTGAGCTCAAGCGATCCCCATGCCTCAGCCACCCAAGTGGCTAGGACAAGTGTGCACCACCAAGCCTGATAAATTTTTTCTATTTTTTGTAGAGACAGGGTCACACTTTTGCTATGGCCGATCTTGAACTCCCAATCTCAAGCAATCCTCCCACCTCAGCCTCCCAGAGGGCTAGGATTACAGGCATGAGCCACCAAGCCTGGCCTCTATACATGTCTTGTTAGACTTACACCTATTTCGTTTTTTGAGTGATTATAAATATTGTAGTTTAAAATTTTTGTGTTCATGAGTGCATAGCTAGTTTACAAAAATACAGTCAATTTTGGTATATTTATTATTTTTATAGGTATCTTGAAATTTTCTACATAAGTCATGTCCTGTGCAAATAAGGATGGTTTTATTTCTTCCTTCCCAAACTGTATGCCTTGTATTTCCTTTTCTTGCTGTATTGCACCAGCCAGAACTCCCAGCAGTGTATTAAATAAAAGTGGTAAAAGTTGACATCCTTACCTTATTTCTGATCATAAGGAGAGAACATTTAGTCTTTCACTATTAAGCATGTTACCTATAGAGCTTTTGTAGATACTCTTTATTAAGCCCAAAAATTCCCCTCTATTCCTATTTTTCTGATTTTTTTTAAACCATAAATAGGTGTTAAACTGTGTCAAATTCTTTTTCTGCATCAATGGACATGTTCAGTTGATTGTTATTTTAGCCTGTTGATAGGAATTGATTTTCTTATATTAAACTGGCCTTGCAACCCTGCAATAAATCCCCCTGGTTATGGTGAATACTTCTTTTAATACATTGCTGAATTCTATTTATTAACATTTTGTTAAAGATTTGAAATGATTTGGGTCTGTGGGTTCTTTCCTTCCTCCCTCCCACCCTCCCTTCATTCTTTTCTTCCTTCTTTCCTTTTTGTACTATCTGGTTTTAGTATTAGGATAATACTAACTTCATAAAGTGAATTGGGACATGTTCGCTTTTCATACTTTCTGGAAGAAATAGGTAGAATAGGACTGATTCTACCTAATTCATTGATAGAATTTGCCAGAGAAACCACCTGGGCCTGGAGTTTCCTTTTTTTTTTTCAATTATGAGTTTATTTTTCTTAATAACTAATAACATATTACTACTCAAATGATCTATTTCCGATTATATAAGTTGTGTTGTGGTGCTTTTCTAAAACTTGACCTATTTTATCTACTTGTCAACTTTGTGTATATAGAATTTTATTAGTATTTATTACCTTTTGATGTCTGCAGAATCTGCAGGGATATCCCCCTTCCTGATACTGCTAACTTCTTTCTCTCGCTTTGTCAGTCACATTAGAAGATTTTTGCTCTTATTGCTCTTTTCAAAGAACTAGCCCCTTCTTCCATTGATTTTCTCTACTGTTTTTTTGTTTTCAGTTTCATTGACTTCTGGTATTTTCTTGATTATTTCCGATCCTCTGCCTGCTTTAGGTTTATTTTGCTTTTTTTACTAGGTTTTTGAGGTGGGAGTTTATTAACTTGAGATTTTTTCTCTTTTCTAATATTTGCAGTTAGTGTTTATAAATTGCCCTCTCAGTGTTACTTTCACTGTATCCCACAAATTTTTGTATGTTGTGTTGTCACTTTCATTCAATTCAATTCTTTAAAAATTTCCCTTCAAACTTCCTCTTTGACCAATGGATTACTTAGACATTTCTGTAGTTTTTTCTAAGTGTTTGACATTTTTCCTGTTATCGTTCTTCTATTGATTTCTAGTGTGATTTTATTGTAGTAGGAGACCACATTTGTATGATTCCGATTTTTTTTTTAATATGGTGAGGTTTGTTTTGCAGCCCAGGATGTGGTCTATCTTGCCTTTGTTCCATGAGTACTTAAAAACAAGTATATTTTACTCTTATTAGGTGAATTATTCTATAAATATTGACTAGATCCCATGGTGGTGTTGAATTCTATGTCTTTGATGATTTCCTGTTGTTCAATCAATTATCAAAAAAGGGGTTGAAGTTAGAGTTGGGGTTAGGTTAACTATAATTGTAGATTTATTTATTTCTCCCTTCGGCTCTATCAGTTTTTGCTTCACATACTTTGCCCCTCTCTTGTTTGATGCATACACATTTAAGATTGTTATGTCTTCTTGATAGACTGACAGTTTTGTCATGATATAATGTCTCTATTTCTAACAATTATCTTTCTTCAGAAATCTTTATCTGCTACTAATATAGCTACTCTTTTTTTCTTTTAATTAATATTTTCATAACATATCATTTTCCATCTGTTTTTTACTCTATTTTAAGTGAGTTTATTTTAGACAGCATATAGTTGGGTCATGTTTGTTAAACCACTCTGCCAATCTCCGTTTATTATTTTATACACTTAATGCTCTGGTTTTTCCTTGGATCACATAAATCTTTCATGTTATTTTGTGCATTTAGACTGTTTAAAGTAATTAAAGAGGCCCTAGAGATGCCCCCCAGCCAGGGTATCCCTGGAAGCTCCCTTTCTTCAGAATGTGGAAGTTTCCGGAAATGGGGGTCAAAGTCATCTCACCAGGCTTGGGAGCATCAAAGAACGAAATGATAGCTGATTAAACCACTTAGCTGAAGTCTCATCAACATATCTCTATGAGAGGAGGCAGAGCAAGACGGCAGCAGAGTAACAGCTTCCTTGCATCTGGGCACCGTGAGTCTGGGGAGATAGGACTCCAGGCATCTCTGGCTGGTGGGATCTGCCTATCATCACCCCTGAGAGGATACAGGGAGTCAGCGAGAGACTCCTGGACCCCAAGAGGAGGACTAAAACAGTGGAAAACCAGCAAGTGGTCGGTGTGTTCAATCCGTCTAAATCCGCCCGCAACTGTAAGTTCAGTAGCAGCGAGACTTCAAACCAGAAAGACCTTACCTGTGAACTGTTTTGGTGTCTTTGGACTTGGCACTCAGCTGAACTGCCTTAAGGAGAGACTGAGCGGGAGTGTGGAGAACTTTGGCCTTTGTCTAGGGCCCCAGTCTGAGCAGCTGAGCCAGACGGAGCTAATAGTGTTTGGCTCTGGGTCACAGGCAGACATTGTGAGCGATCTGCCCCGGCAAGCTCCGCCCTCAGGGTCGCAGAGCTAGAATTGGGTGGGAGCTGGTAACCCAGCAACCAAGTAGCCTAAGGGCGGGGTCTGAGCTGCCTTGCAGCCCTAACCCTCGGGGGCAGAGGGAGACCAGTTTTGGCACACAGGGTAAGTGGATAGCCACTTCAGCAGTGATTCCAGCGACAAGCACTTCCCTGGGAAAGCTTCTGCTCACTAAGTGAACAAGTTCAAAGTGCCTTTTAAGTGGGCTGAAGAGAGATTTAAGGTGTCTACCTGCTGGGGTTTGAGAAACTAGCAGCCTCCAGTCGTATCAGAACTGTGATTAACATCTCATACCCCAGAAGACTACGTGTTGCCCAGACAATATTCAATGACATATACAAACTGCTTTGTTTTTGGTTGTGTTTTTTTTTTTTTTTTTGGTTTGGTTGTTTTTTTTGTTTATTTTGATGTTGTTGATTGTTGTTCTGTTTTTTAAGTTCAACCTTTTCCATACAGATCCTTTTTCTTTCTCAATTTTTCTACTTTAATTATAATTTCCAATTGCTGCCTATTTCAATAATTAGAACTTCATTTTTGTTAGTGTTTCTACCGCTATTATTTGGTTTTCCACCCAATTTTATCCCGTAAAGTTTTCTGTTTGTTTGTTTTGGTTTGATTTGTAGCATTTTTGTCTTTCCTCTCTACTTGGTGGAGGTGGGGTACTGTGTCTGATCAGGTTAGCAAAGAGCTGCTGACCTCAAGGGAACCACCCAAATGGGCACCCCCAGAAGGTGGTTTTTTTTTTAAGGTTGTCTCAAAGTACCCTACTGTGCACCTATATTGCCCTGTCTCCCTCTTTCTGTGCCTCTCTTCTCTTTGTTAATATTCCTTTTACCCACCCCCCCTCCTTTCTCTATTTTTCTTTTTTTTTCTTATCACTCGATCCTCCTTTCTTTCATCCCTTTTTTGCTCTTCAACCTTCTCACCCTTCTGGTCCTGTAACCCTTAGTCCACAGGCACGAGAACTTAAAGACCAAGAGGAAGTGAAAGGAAAATTAGGGCAAGGAAACAGATAAAAGAAATCACTCATGAGGAAGAATCAGCAGAAAACTCCAGGCAACATGAAGAACCAGTCCAGAACAACCCCGCCAAGGGACCATGAGGTAGCTACTGCAGACGATTCCACCTATACAGAAATGTTAGGAATGACAGAAAGGGAATTTAGAATACACATGTTGAAAACAATGAAAGAAATGAAGGAAACTGCCAATAAAGTGGAAAATAACCAAAAGGAAATTCAAAAACAGAATCAAATAAGAGATGAATGATATGAAGAATATAAAAAGGATATAGCAGAGCTGAAGGAACTGAAACAGTCAATCAGGGAACTTAAAGATGCAATGGAAAGTATCAGCCACAGGTTAGACCATGCAGAAGAAAGAATTTCAGAGGTAGAAGACAAAGTTTTTGAGATAACTCAGATGTAAAACAGGCAGAAAAGAAGAGAGAGAAAGCAGAACGTTCACTGTCAGAATTATGGGACTTTATGAAGCGTTCCAACATACGAGTTATAGGAATTCCAGAAGGGGAAGAAGAATGCCCCAGAGGAATGGAAGCCATACTAGAGAATATTATAAAAGAAAATTTCCCAAATATCACCAAAGATTCTGACACACTGCTTTCAGAGGGATATCGGACCCCAGGTCACCTCAACTCTAATCGAGCTTCTCCAAGACACATTGTGATGAACCTGTCCAAAGTCAAGACAAAAGAAAAGATTCTGCAAGCTGCCAGGAGTAAGCGCCAGTTGACCTACAGGGGCAAATCCATCAGACTGACCGCAGACTTCTCTAATGAAACTTTCCAAGCAAGAAGACAATGGTCATCTACCTTTAATCTACTTAAACAGAACAATTTCCAGCCCAGAATTCTGTACCCTGCTAAGCTAAGCTTCAAAATTAATGGAGAAATCAAATCATTTACGGATATACAAACATTGAGGAAATTCGCCACAACAAGACCAGCTCTACAGGAAATACTTCAACCTGTTCTGCACACTGACCACCACAATGGATCAGCAGAAAAGTAAGAACTCAGAAATTAAAGGACAGAACCTAACCTCCACACTGATGCAAAAGATAAAACTAAGCAATGGACTCTCACAAAATAAGATGAATAGAATACTACCACACTTATCAATTATCTCAATAAATGTTAATGGCTTCTATTCCCCACTGAAGAGACATAGATTGGTTGACTGGATTAAAAAACACAAGCCATCCATTTGCTGTCTGCAAGAAACACACCTGGCTTCAAAAGACAAATTAAAGCTCCGAGTCAAGGGTTGGAAGACAATTTTTCAGGCAAATGGAATTCGGAAGAAAAGAGGAGTTGCGATCTTATTTTCAGATACATGTGGATTTAAAGCAACTAAAGTCAAAAAAGACAAAGATGGTCACTTTATATTGGTCAAGGGAAAACTACAACAAGAAGACATTTCAATTCTAAATATTTATGCACCCAATTTAAATGCTCCCAGATTCTGGAAACAGACCTTACTCAGTCTGAGCAATATGATATCTGATAATACCATAATAACAGGGGACCTTAACACTCCTCTTACAGAGATGGACAGATCCTCTAAACAGAAATTAAACAAAGATATAAGAGATTTAAATGAGACCCTAGAACAACTGTGCTTGATAGACGCATATAGAACATTCCATCCCAAAGATAAAGAATATACATTCTTCTCATCACCCCATGGAACATTCTCCAAAATTGATCATATGCTGGGACACAAAACAAATATCAACAGTATCAAAAGAATTGAAATCTTACCTTGTATCTTCTCAGACCATAAGGCACTAAAGATGGAACTCAACTCTAACAAAAATGCTCGACCCCACCCAAAGGCATAGAAACTAAACAATCTTCTGTTGAATAACAGATGGGTGCAGGAAGAAATAAAACAGGAAATCATTAACTTCCTTGAGCATAACAACAATGAAGACACAAGCTACCAAAACCTGTGGGATACTGCAAAAGCAGTTTTGAGAGGAAAATTCATCGCTTTAGATGCCTACATTCGAAAAACAGAAAGAGAGCGCATCAACAATCTCACAAGAGATCTTATGGAATTGGAAAAAGAAGAACAATCTAAGCCTAAACTCAGTAGAAGAAAAGAAATATCCAAAATCAAATCAGAGATCAATGAAATTGAAAACAAAAGAATCATTCAGAAAATTGATGAAACAAGGAGTTGGTTTTTTGAAAAAATAAATAAAATAGATAAACCATTGGCCAGACTAACGAAGAATAGAAAAGTAAAATCTGTAGTAACCTCAATCAGAAATGATAAAGGGGAAATAACAACTGATCCCACAGAGATATAAGAGATCATCTCTGAATACTACCAGAAACTCTATGCCCAGAAATTTGACAATGTGAAAGAAATGGATCAATATTTGGAATCACACCCTCTCCCTAGACTCAGCCAGGAAGAAATAGACCTCCTGAACAGACCAATTATAAGCACTGAGATCAAAGAAACAATAAAAAATCTTCCAACCAAAAAATGCCCTGGTCCAGATGGCTTCACACCAGAATTCTATCAAACCTTCAAGGAAGAGCTTATTCCTGTACTGCAGAAATTGTTCCAAAAAATTGAGGAAGAAGGAATCTTCCCCAACACATTCTATGAAGCAAACATCACCCTGATACCAAAACCAGGAAAACACCCAAACAAAAAGGAGAATTTCAGACCAATCTCACTCATGAATATAGATGCAAAAATCCTCAACAAAATCCTAGCCAATAGATTACAGCTTATCATCAAAAAAGTCATTCATCATGATCAAGTAGGCTTCATCCCAGGGATGCAAGGCTGGTTTAACATACGCAAGTCTATAAACGTTATCCACCATATTAACAGAGGCAAAAATAAAGATCACATGATCCTCTCAATAGATGCAGAAAAAGCATTTGATAAAATCCAGCATCCTTTTCTAATTAGAACACTGAAGAGTATAGGCATAGGTTGCACATTTCTAAAGCTGATTGAAGCTATCTATGACAAACCCACAGCCAGTATTTTACTGAATGGAGTAAAACTGAAAGCTTTTCCTCTTAGAACTGGAACCAGACAAGGTTGTCCTCTGTCACCTTTACTATTCAACGTAGTGCTGGAAGTTCTAGCCAATACAATTAGGCAAGACAAGGAAATAAAGGGAATCCAAATGGGAGCAGAGGAGGTCAAACTCTCCCTCTTTGCTGATGACATGATCTTATACTTAGAGAACCCCAAAGACTCAACCACAAGACTCCTAGAAATCATCAAAAAATACAGTAATGTTTCAGGATATAAAATCAATGTCCACAAGTCAGTAGCCTTTGTGTACACCAATAACAGTCAAGATGAGAAGCTAATTAAGGACACAACCCCCTTCACCATAGTTTCAAAGAAAATGAAATACCTAGGAATATACCTAACGAAGGAGGTGAAGGACCTCTATAAAGAAAACTATGAAATCCTCAGAAAGGAAATAGCAGAGGATATTAACAAATGGAAGAACATACCATGCTCATGGATGGGAAGAATCAACATTGTTAAAATGTCTATACTTCCCAAAGCAATCTACCTATTCAATACCATTCCTATCAAAATACCAACATCGTACTTTCAAGATTTGGAAAAAATGATTCTGCGTTTTGTATGGAACCGGAAAAAACCCCGTATAGCTAAGGCAGTTCTCTGTAACAAAAATAAAGCTGGGGGCATCAGCATACCAGATTTTAGTCTGTACTACAAAGCCATAGTGCTCAAGACAACATGGTACTGGCACAAAAACAGAGACATAGACACTTGGAATCGAATAGAAAACCAAGAAATGAAACTAACATTTTACAACCACCTAATCTTTGATAAACCAAACAAGAACATACCTTGGGGGAAAGACTCCCTATTCAATAAATGGTGTTGGGAGAACTGGATGTCTACATGTAAAAGACTGAAACTGGACCCACACCTTTCCCCACTCACAAAAATTGATTCAAGATGGATGAAGGACTTAAATTTAAGGCATGAAACAATAAAAATCCTCCAAGAAAGCATAGGAAAAACACTGGAAGATATTGGCCTGGGGAAAGACTTCATGAAGAAGACTGCCATGGCAATTGCAACAACAACAAAAATAAACAAATGGGACTTCATTAAACTGAAAAGCTTCTGTACAGCTAAGGAGACAATAACCAAACCAAAGAGACAACCTACACAATGGGAAAGGATATTTGCATATTTTCAATCAGACAAAAGCTTGATAACTAGGATCTATAGAGAACTCAAATTAATCCACATGAAAAAAGCCAACAATCCCATATATCAATGGGCAAGAGACATGAATAGAACTTTCTCTAAAGACGACAGACGAATGGCTAACAAACACATGAAAAAATGTTCATAATCTCTATATATTAGAGAAATGCAAATCAAAACAACCCTGAGATATCATCTAACCCCAGTGAGAATGGCCCACATCACAAAATCACAAAACTGCAGATGCTGGCGTGGATGTGGAGAGAAGGGAACACTTTTACACTGCTGGTGGGACTGCAAACTAGTACAACCTTTCTGGAAGGAAGTATGGAGAAACCTCAAAGCACTCAAGCTAGACCTCCCATTTGATCCTGCAATCCCATTACTGGGCATCTACCCAGAAGGAAAGAAATCCTTTTATCATAAGGACACTTGTACTAGACTGTTTATTGCAGCTCAATTTACAATCGCCAAAATGTGGAAAGAGCCTAAATGCCCACCAACCCAGGAATGGATTAACAAGCTGTGGTATATGTATACCATGGAATACTATTCAGCCATTAAAAAAAATGGAGACTTTACATCCTTCATATTAACCTGGATGGACGTGGAAGACATTATTCTTAGTAAAGCATCACAAGAATGGAGAAGCATGAATCCTATGTACTCAATTTTGATATGAGGACAATTAATGACAATTATGGTTATGGGGGGGGAGCAGAAAGAGGGAAGGAGGGAGGTGGGTGGGGCCTTGGTGTGTGTCACACTTTATGGGGGCAAGACATGATTGCAAGAGGGACTTTACCTAACAATTGCAATCAGTGTAACCTGGCTTATTGTACCCTCAATGAATCCCCAACAATAAAAAAAAAAAAAAAGACAATCATCGATTAAGGATGACAGGTGTTATAGCTGGTAAAAAAATAAATAAATAAAAATAAAAAAAATAATCTAAAGATGACAAAGTATATGCAAAGATATGCATGGGTTATATGCAAATACACCATTTTTGAGGGACTTCGGCATCTGTAGAATTTGTTGTCCATAGGGGTTCTAGAACCAATCCCTCAAAAATACTAAGGGACAACCTATATATTTTTACACACACATACATATGTGAATGTCTCGCAATTAAGTTCTCTGTAGTACTATTTTCTAGCATGAGTTCTTGAACTTCATTGAATGACCTCCTATAATAGCTCTGATGGCCATCCAAGAAAAAGAGCTCAAAAATTACTTTAAAGGGTAGGATAGGCACTGATACTGTGCCTAGCTTCCTAAGGGAAAAAACTTCAAATGCGACCATAGTGATATTCAGCAGTGAGATATATAGGCCTCTTTCTAGGATGAGTTCATGAACTTAATTTTCAGACCTTGTTTATGTTCATATATTCACCCTTCTTTTGCTCATAAGGTTATTGTAAGGATTTGATTAAGTAAAGCAAGTTGCAAATTATAAGCACAACAGAGAAACAAGAACATGCCTGGAGTGTTAGCCAGCTAGAATGAGATTGTTGGCAATAAAACATATTATATGCAAAAAAATAAATAAATAAAGTAATTATATGTTAGAGCTTAAGTTTACCACTTTAGTTTTTGTTTTCTGTTTATCCTGTTTTTCATTTTTCTGGGTTTCTTTTTTTATGACATCCTTTGGGTTACTTGAACATTTTTTTAAATTCTACTTTTATCCATAGCATTTTGAATGCATCTCTTTGTATAGTTTTATTGGTTTGGGGTTTGGGGGGGTTGTTTTGTTTTGTTGGGGTTGCTCTAGGTATTGCATTAAAGGTACATGGCTTATCACAGCTTGCTGGTTTACTGTTTACCAGTTTTTGAGTAAAGTTCAGAAATCTTACCTGCTTTTATGTCCTTTTATAATACCACACTTATAATTGCCTTAAATATTTCCTATACATACAATTAGAACCACATCAAAAAGTGTAAGAACTTTTGCTTCAACCACCAAACATAATTTAGAAAACTAGGAAGAGAAGTCCATTTTATTTACTCATATTTTTGTTCATTGGTGTTCTTCATTCCTTCCTGATGTTCCAAAGTTTTTTCCTTTATTGTTTCCCTTCTATTTATAGTATTTCCTCTAGAAGTTTGCTGCTAACAAATCCTGTTAGTTTTTCTTCATCTAAAAATGTCTTGATTCCTCCTCCATTCCTTTTGTTACTGAATATTGACAAATTATGATTGTATATATTTATGGCATACAAAGTGATGCTATTATATACTTAAACAATGTGGAATGACTGAATTAAGCTAGTCAACATATTCCTCGCCTCAAACACTTATATTTATTCCTCCTGTCTAATGGAAACATCATATGCCTCAACCAGCAGCTTTTCATTCCTCCCAATCCCCAGCCTCTGGTAACCCCCATTCTGCTCTCTACATGGTTGATTGTTTTAAATTCCACATAGAAGTGAGAACATGCAGCATCTGTCTTTTCTGCACCTGGCTTTCTCCCCTTCATGCCTGCAGGACATTTCCGCTGGCTATGGAATTCTGGGTTGGCATTTCTTTACTTTCCACACTTGAAAAATGATGTGTAACTTCCTTCTGACCTCCATGGTTTCTGATAAGAAATCCGTTGCCATTTGAATTGTTTTTCTCCATAGTTTACGTATCACTTCTTTCTTGATACTGTCAAATTTTTGTTTTCAGTTTTTAGATTCTGATGTGTTTTGCTACCGATTTGGGGGGTGGGGGGGAGGTTATTTGGGATTCAGTCAGCTTCTTGAATATGTATATTTGTTTTTTATAAAACCATTTTTTTAATTTATGTATATATTTAATGTGTAGAATTTGATGATTTAATATATATCATACATAGAAACAACCAGCTCCTACTAATCAATATATCCATCACTTCAGATGATTACTCACTTCTTCTTTCCTTCCTTCCCTCCCTCCTTTCTTTCTTTCTTTCTTTCTGGTATGTGTCTTGCCAAATGTGAGGATTTTTCAGATATTATTCTTCAAGTACTTTTCCATCCCTATCCTTTTCCTCCTGTTCTTCTACAAATCCAAGAAATGAACACTGGATCTTTTATTATAGAGCCACAAGCCTCTGAGAGTGTTCTGGGTTTTTTGTCTACTTTTCTCTATCGTTCTAATTAGGTAATGTCTACTTTTCAGTCTTCAACTTCAATTATACTTACCTCTGTCCTCTCTGTTAAATATATGCTTTGAGGTATTTATTTTCAGTTATCATGCTTTTCATTTCTAAAATTTATGTTTGGTTCTTCTGTCTTCCATTTTCTTGCTGGAACTTTCTATATTTTTATTTGTTTCAATCATATCTGTATTGTCATATTATTTTTACAATGATTGTTTTCAAATCCCCATCCAATAATTCTATCATCTGTCTTCTTGATGTTGGTATGTAGTCATTGGCTTTTTGTAACTGGAGATCTGGTTCTTGATAGGACCAGTGGGTTTTGGTTGAATATTTTGAGACTCTGGATCTGATTTGAACCTTTTGTTTTGACTGGCTCTTGATGCAACTCTTGGAGGGGGTTTCCCTTTTTACCACCAGTGGGGGTATATGGATCCCTCATATACCCACATTCCTCAATGGGTCCCTCTCAACACCTACAGGTGCAAGGCCAAGCAGAAATTTGAATTCTGTTGGGCATAAATAGAAGTTCCCTGCCCCCATCAAACCTCCCAGATACAATTCTGGCTGGGAGGGGTGGGAATGTACCTCATTACTGTTTCCCAGGTAGCCTCCACTAATACAGAAGGATGGCAACAGAGGATGGCTTCATCACCACTGGGCAGTGGTGAAAGTCCGCACTCTCCACAAGGCCTCCTCTGATACCACCACAGCAGGAAGGGTTGGGGTGGCTTCCTTCACTGCTGAGTGGGAGCAAAGGTGCTTTCTACTGGCACTGCAGAGATGTGTCGGGGAGGAGGAGCTGCATCACTACCTGGAACAGATTCAAGCCTTGGCTTCCTACTTGGCCTTCTCTGATATCAGTCCTACAGGGGAGTGCAGGACCTTGTTACAGCCTCCGGATGGGGGCAGGGAGGTGGAAGCCTCCCCACACAGCCTTTACAGGTATGGGTGGAGGCAAGGCCACAGTTTCTTCTGTGGTGTTTGGCTGGAGTAGAGCTGTTGGTGTGTTAATGTTCTCTGTCTTGCTGGGCTGCCCCTTTCCTGGTCAGTTGGCTGGAGACAGTAGGATTTTTATTGTCTGCTCCCACTGGCATTTCTCAGTTGCCAGTTTCTTCATCTCCAAGTCTGGGATACACAACAAAAAAAGAAAATCCAAGGAACTCACCACTGTGTCATCCCTTGGACTTAACATCCCTAGTCAGTTTGCTTTCTTGCTTCAGAGTCTTGTTATTTTATATATTTATGTATTTTTTAAAATGTTTTTATATATGTTCACATATATTTTTATATGTTTTACATATATTAGATACATATATATACACACACAATTTCCAAGGTTTTTGAAATTGGACATAGCAGAAGGAATAAGGGAAAATATATCTGCACCATTTTCCCAGAACTGATATCTGGGCTGGGAGGGAGTTGTTTGTTCTTTTATCATTATATTATTAACACAAAACCTAGTTTCCGGCACAGAATAGGTGACCTTATATAAATCGCTGTTTAATCAATGGATGAAAACTATTAAATCCAAATTCTCCAAATCCTCCCAGGATTTAAGTATGCCCCTCCAACATGGATGCTTTTTGATGGATCTATTAGGCTCCCCCAGGGTGTAAAGGGGCTTCTTTAAGAGGTAAGTGACCTTTCATTTTCTGTTGTGCGTACATCCCCAAAGAGTTGTGTATCTGTAAAGTTGAGATAATCATAGAACCAAACTTATAGGTTGTGGTAAGGATTAAATAAAGAATCTAAAAAACACTTAGAAACCGTGTCTGTCAAATTGTGAGCTCCCAATAAATACTACTATTGTGCAAAAAGCTAAATTTTTGTCAGTTGGATTCCTTTCCTTACTGATTCTCTTTATCATTTTAGAGGTGATGTCACTTCATTTCTTGTTCATTTTCAACCTAACGATGGTCCCCAATGATTAGTTTCTCAGCCTCCCTCCCATCCTTGGTTGACAAGCCTTTGGTAATCTAGAAATGGGCTGGTAGTCAGTGCTATGGAGGGTCCTTAGGATTTATTGAATTCTGTGTGCCTTCTTTTGTTCAGCACTTATATCACCCCTAATTGTTCCATTTTATAAACTCACATATTGGTTTCTTGAATTCTGCAAGCTAATTACCTCTTATGTCTATGTGTTACCCTTTATAGAGGTTTCCATTGGATCATTGTAGGTGGCACGGGTATAATAATACCTTTTTTTCCCTGTTGATAACTATCATCATCATAATAACAAAGCTTCTGGTTATGGAGCATTTCTTATATACCAGGCCCCCTTTTCAGAGCTTTACCAGCATTTTCTCCATTGATCCTCATGAGACAGGGATAGAGGCCCTCTTATTATTCTCACTATTCAAATGAGAAAACAAAGGTTTTAGAGAGTTTAGTAACTTACCTCAGGTCAGAGGGCTATGGAATACTGGCTTGAGCATTCCAACTCTGGCCTGGGAGAGACCTCTGGGAGGCCCAGCCCAGGATTCTTGTCTGAGGAGGGGGTAACCTTCTCTGGCAACAACCACCCATGTAGGTCAATGATGTTTCCCTAGAGATTCCTCCTTTTCAGAGGTAAAGCAGTTTAATTCCTGAGAAATCCTGGCTCATGGAAATAAAAAATTCAAACAGGCTAACAGCAGGAGGTCTGAGTTCTGCTTAATTGACCTGGTATAATTATTTCCATTGAATTGCTCTACATCTGGGGATGGATATTTACTAAGTAGACTGGCCCAGTGGTTCCCCTTCAGCACCTGCTTTAGTCTGGAGGAAGTTAATTGCCTGGAAAGTTTTCATCTAAATCACCAACTTGCTTATTCCCACCAATGCCAGAAACACACACACACACTGGTGTAAGCCAAAGGGCTCTGCTAAAAGAACTTGCCCTTTAGCTCAGAGGTTGCTCCCGATTAAAAGACTCAACTCATTCTGAGGGTCTCCTTAGCACAGTTATTCCCAACAGCCAGAGCAGACCTCTGGGCACGGGAGAGAACAGAGAACAATAAGCAGTGTGGTCTCCGAACAACCCAGATGAAAGACTCCTCCACCTACACCACCAAAAGAACCAAACAAGGAATAAGAGGCAGGGAAAATACCCAGAGCCAAAGTTGCCTTTTTCTGTTTGTGAACACAAGGAGAAGATAAATTATACCTTCTATTAGTGACATAATTACTTTAATTAAAGTTTAGAGGGTCAGAAAACCAGTTCTGAATGTCATATTTCCCAAGATGTATGTTAAGCTTGGAGAATAGAAATAGAGCCCTGTACATAACCAGCATATACTAACTGGAGCCGTGAGTGGTGTTGTATTCACTAGGGTTAGAGAGTAATTAAATGACAATCAGGATTCCATTCTCTAACAACTCCCTTGTCTCTGCCCTCATTCTATACACAGGTAACAATTAAATGCAAAGACATTGGTGGGTTTTTCCCATTCCTCATCCAAGCAATAGTCATCCTTCGAGGCTCTTCTCAGATTTCACTTTGAATCCTTTCCTGAAGACTCTGTCCCACAGAAGTCCTCCCCTAGTCAGCCACTGCACAGTACTTCTTTTCTACACCATGTGTTTTCCCTCTTAATTGGACTGATCTCAGCTTTGTGCTCTAGTGTGTCATATACAGCCTTCTAATTGTGTCGTGTCTCCCTAACAAGATTATAAGCTCTCAGGAGGCGCAGAACATGTCATATGAAAGCACAGACAATTGGAGCTAGAGGGATCTCAGAAATTGTACTGCAGATGAGAAAAACAGCCACACAGCTAGTCAAGGGGGCAAAAGAAACCAGAGGTCATGAATTCTAACTCAGTTTCCTAGCCCTGCTGCAGATCTGTAGGAGCTTTTGAATGAATTCCACCAATTATCACTTTGGTCAGGCACCAGGGAGAGAGTGCTGGGAGCAGCCAGGCAGGGGAATGCTCCCTCAGCCCACTCCCCTGTATTCTGGGGTCCAGTCTTCACTCCAGGGGGCTGGTGCCATTGAATGGGGTGGAAGGAAGGGGCATCCATATGAGGCAGGTTAATGGCCCCAGTCCTTGTACTTATGGTAGACAAATGACTACACAAATGCTGTCATTTGAGGTGGGGAGAAGGCCTGCTCTCTGAGGGTGGCAGGCTGCCTCCCTCCCTGAAGCCCTGGCTGGGGCAAAGGGCAGGGCTTTGCTAAAGGCACTTCCCCAGCTCCTCCCCTTCTCCTTTCCCACCCAGTTGTCTGAGCTCAGGCTCGCCAGAAGCAGGCTCAGAGCAGTCTTTAAAGGTGAAGCACCTAGAGAAACCCACAGGAGAGGAAGCCAATCAAGGGTGCAATTTCAAGAAAAGTCCCATGGAGGCTTCAGGCAGCCGTGTGGGTATACTCTGGAGCATGTTACCCACAGAGTTGTTCCAGCTGGCAGAGAGCTGAGCACTGGCCCTTCTGTACTCTGGGGCATTGGCTATAGACAACTGGACAGACCCAAGTTTCCAGGCTTTTTATCTTCTCTTATGGTTGGGCAGAGTGGGCTCCAGGTTGCCCAAGGGCAGGCCTCTGAGAAAAAGCCACGGGTGCTGTTAGAAGCTCAAGAACACTTAACAGAGTGTTCATATAACAGCAGCAAGGGATCCAAGAAGATCTGGGCAAAGCACCCATGCTGTCAGTCTCACCAGGATATCTGTATCTAGTTAAAAAGTAGCTTGGAAACTTAATAAACAAGTATCTATGGCCTCTGCTTTCTGGTTTCATGCATTGGTGATTCAGGTACCGTTATCTGGACCAGAGGAAATGGGGAGAAGACAATGTCTCCGAGAGGGAAAGACCTTCAGGGCACCCGGGTAGGAAAGGGGAAGGGGAGGATCTGGGGAAGCTCCAAGGGCACAAGTAAAGGAATGCGATGGTGTAAGGAGAAGGGCATGTTGATTTATATTTTAAAACATTCTCCCACCACATTTAATATGCATGATAATGTGGGAATCACTGGAAAGATTATCTGATAGGCTTCCAGAAACTTCCCAAGATAGCATTCACCTTGGTACATCAGGAGGCAGTGAAGTACTGGTTTTAAAACTCAGCCCTACAATGAGAGAGGGAGAGGAAGAAGGAGGGAGGGGGAAGAGAGAGAGATTTAGCAAAGGCCAAAAAAGCCTACAGCATTATCTCCCATCCTACATGCTCTTTAAAACCTTAGTTTTTGGTGGAGGAGGCAAGAATTGAAGTCTCTTTACCTTCCCTTATGAATCTAGGTGGGCCTGTAGGCCCCTTGTAACAAACAGAAGGCAGGGGAAGGGACACAACCTCTGATGGTAAATCAAAAAAGTTGGCAGAGATTGCACCAGGTTCGCTTGGAATCTGAGAGTCCTGGGCCCGCCATATTATGAGGAAGCCCTAACTAGCTAACATGGAGAGAACAAATGGAAGCCCTGAGTCTATATGGAGAAAGAGAAAGATGACAGTCAGCCTCTAGCTGTTCCAGTCATTGTCTGAGCGCAATTCAAGCTGAATTGTTCAACCAAGTCTTTCCAAAATTCCTGATACACAGAACAACAGGAAATAATAAAATGACTGTTTTTGATTTAAGCCACTAAGTGGTGATTTGCTACCCAGCAACAGATAACCAAACAATGCTTTATTAATGCCAGTTGTTGGTGTTATTATTCACCATAATACTAAGATATCATCTACAGCCTTGCAGGTTGTGAAATATGCTTTCATTTTGTTCCACCAAGAGGGAATCAGGATCTCAGGGAAGGAGTTTCACTAATCAAGATCACAGAGGTCTGATGCAGTGCCCAGAATGCCAATTTTACTACTATAATGGAACTGCAAGGGGCTTAAACATCCCATCCTGAGGCCAGATTGTTTCCCTTATGTAAGAAATTTACCTGGGAAACTAAACAGTAATCAGGTTTTCTAGCAGCATAGAGAATAAGAAAAATTCATTGTCCAACTCAAGTGATTTGATGGTAGCAAGTCAAAGGAGTGAGTTGTATTCAGCTCCCTGGAAGACCTGGATGAGATCCAACGAGTCTACCCACTGTCAGAACCTGACACCTCAGACCTTGGGCCAGGACATTGTCTCCTTCAAATAGCCCTCGGCTGGGCCCTGGCAGCACTGGCTTCTCTGATTTGCATTTTACTAGCTTCTATACAAACCAATTCCACTTCTGATTAGTACAGCATTTCTTTAGTCCAACAGATTTTGATAGTATTCCATGATAAAAAAAAAAAAGTCATAGTGTTCTATGAAAGATGAAGTCATATAAATTCAAGAAATACTCAATTCAGCAGGGTGTAAAAAGGGTTTGTTATTATAGGACTTCTCAGAGCCTTGAATATGCTAATTCATGATGCAAACCACCAGGCGAAAGTTGTAATAGGGTAATGAATTCTCCCATACAAACATACTGCCCTCATCTGTACATTACAGTGTGATAAATGCTGCTTTAAAAATAGTTTCAGTCAAATTGTGAACCAGGCATCATTCTGACTACTTACATTGTCTTTATACATGACTTTTCTGGTCCGTTAAGTTGATTTTATAATTTACTCTCAAAAGATGCATTTCATTTTCCTCTTGTCCAAATTCTCTGGAGGAGTATTATTCCGTTGCCCTTGAGGATTTAGGGGTCTGGAGGGCAGAGCATGCACATAGGTATTCAGGGAAAGTACTAGGTAGAGATCTCAAGTATTACGATACCTACCAGAAATAACAAATGACTTTAGAGAGGTGGGCGTGGAAAATCAGAATAGGAGTTTGACAAGAAGCAGAATGGAAGAAAAGGGGCACCTCAAGGTGGAGGAATAGCATGAACAGAGACCTGAAAAGGAGCAGGGAACAGAATACTCAGGAAACTGGGCAGACTACATGGTGGTGGAGGCGATATGAGTTAGGCTTGAGATAGGCAGGCTTAGGAATCTTGGGGACAGAACAGAAATAGCCCACCCACTAAATGTTCCAGGAAGGGGCAGCCTGAACCTGCCCTCCCCAGAATAATAGAAAATTTCAAAATCTCCTAAAGGCAGGACAGGAGCAAGCTAAGAACACCCTGTCCAGTACTCATGGCAAGGCAGCAGAAACCTACATGCAAAGAGTGGTGCTCAGAGACCTTTCACTGGGCCAGGTAAACAGGAAAGCCTACTGATGCAAACAGGAGCCAATAACCATGGGCCATTTTAAATTCAAAGAGCCAATGGGAGTGTGCCACCAATAACCAGGACAGAGTGTGCCACCAATAACCAGGAGAACACTTAAGGCTTAAAAACTCCTAGATGCAGAGTCAAAAGCAGAACTCCATAGACTATGTCAGAGACTTTTCTCTCTCCTCAATCTTTCACTTACTCACAGTCCTCAAATTCATTCTTTTGATTCCTGATTCCAAGGACACTGGAGGAAAAATGAAACCCAGGTTTCAGAGAGGGGAAGCTGGCAATGTAGGAGTATAGGATGTCATGCTAAAGAGACCAGGCTCTAGATGAGCAGTTCTCAACCTGTGGGTCGCAACCTCTTTGTAACAATGAAAATACATCCTGCATATCAGATGTTTACAATACAATTCATAACAGTAGCAAAATTACAGTTATGAAGTAGCAACGAAAATAATTTTATGGTTGGGGGTCACCACAACATGAGGAACTGTATTCAAGGGTCTCGGCATTATGGAGGTTAAGAACCGCTGCTCTAGATGGAGGCATAGGGACCCAGAGACAGACTATAAAAAAGTAAGGGTGGTATAACACTGCAAGCCTTCCTCAAGAGAACGGAAAGAGAGGAAGTTAACAACTTAATGGGACATCTCAAGCAACTGGAAAAGGAAGAACATTCCAACCCCAAACCCAGTAGAAGAAAAGAAATAACCAAAATTAGAGCAGAATTGAAATTGAAAACAAAAGAATTACACAGCAGATCAATAAGTCTTAGTAAAGTATCTCAAGAATGGAAGAAAAAGTACCCAATGTACTCAGCCCTACTATGAAACTAATTTAGGGTTTTCACATGAAAGCTATAACCCAGTTACAACCTAAGAATAGGGGGAAGGGGGAAAAGGAGGGGAGGGAGGGGAGAGGGGGGTAGAGGGAAGGGGATTGGTGGGATTATACCAGCGGTGCATCTTACAAGGGTATATGTGAAACTTAGTAAACGGTCTGTGAAGCTAGGGAATGACACCCCATTGATATATCAATGTACACAGCTATGATTTAATAAAAAAATAAATAAATAAACAAAAAGTTGGTTTTTTGAAAAGGTCAATAAAATAGATAAACCTTTGGCTAACCTAACCAGGAAAAAAAGAGTAAAATCTCTAATTTCATCAATCAGAAATGACAAAGACGAAACAACAACAGACTCCTCAGAAATTCAAAAAATCCTTAATGAATATACAAGAAACTTTATTCTCAGAAATATGAAAATCTGAAGAAAATTGACCAATACTTGGAAGCACGTCACCTTCCAAGACTTAGCCAGAATCAAGTGGAAATGTTGAACAGGCCCATATCAAGTTCGGAAATAGCATCAACCATACAAAACCTCCCTAAAAAGAAAAGCCTGGGACCAGATGGCTTCACATCAGAAATCTACCAAACCTTTAAAGAGGAATTAGTACCTATATTACTCAACCTGTTCCAAAAGATAGAAAAAGAAGGAAGACTACCCAACACGTTCTATGAAGCAAACATCACCCTGATCCCCAAACCAGGAAAAGACCCAACAAGAAAAGAAAATTATAGACCAATATCACTAATGAATATAGATGCAAAAATATTCAACAAGATCCTAACAAACAGAATCCAGCAACACATCAAACAAATTATACATCATGACCAAGTTGGTTTTATCCCAGGGTCTCAAGGCTGGTTCAATATACGTAAATTTAGAAGTATAATTCAAGCACATGAACAAATTAAAAAACAAAGACCATATGATTCTCTCAATTGATGCAGAAAAAGCTTTTGATAATATCCAGCATCCCTTCATGATCAGAACACTTAAGAAAATTGGTATAGAAGGGACATTTCTTAAACTGATAGAGGCCATCTACAGCAAACCCACAGCCAATATCGTATTGAATGGAGTTAAATTTAAATCATTTCCACTCAAATCAGGAACCAGACAAGGCTGCTCATCGTCTCCACTGCTCTTTAACATTGCAATGGAAGTTTTAGCCACTGCAATTAGGGAAGAAAAGGAGATCAAGGGTATCCATATAGGGTCAGAAGAGATCAAACTTTCGCTCTTCATGGATGATATGATTGTATATCTGGAAAACACCAGGGATTCTACTATAAAACTCTTAGAAGTGATCAAGGAATACAGCAGCATCTCAGGTTACAAAATCAACATTCATAAATCTGTAGCCTTTATATATACCAACAATAGTCAAGCTGAAAAAACAGTTAAGGACACTATTCCGCTCACAGTAGTGCCAAAGAAGATCAAATATTTGGGAGTTTATCTAACAAAGGACATGAAAGATCTCTATAAAGAGAACTATGAAACTCTAAGAAAAGAAATAGCTGAAAATGTTAACAAATGGAAAAACATACCATGCTCATGGCTGGGAAGAATCAACATTGTTAAAATGTCCATACTACCCAAAGTAATATACAATTTTAATGCAATCTCTATTAAAGCTCCACTGTCATAGTTTAAAGATCTTGAAAAAGTAATACTTCCTTTTATATGGAATCACAAAAAACCTTGAATAGCCAAGACATTACTCAGAAATAAAAACAAAGCAGGAGGAATCACACTACCAGACCTCAGACTATACTATAAATTGATAGTGATCAAAACAGCATGGTATTGGCACAAAAACAGAGAAGTAGATGTCTGGAATAGAACAGAGAACCAAGAGATGAACCCAGCTACTTACCATTATTTGATCTTTGACAAGCCAATTAAAAACATTCAGTGGGGAAAAGATTCCCTATTTAACAAATGGTGCTGGGTAAACTGGCTGGCAACCTGCAGAAGACTGAAACTGGACCCACACCTTTCACCATTAACTAAGATAGATTCTCACTGGATTAAAGATTTAAACTTAAGACATGAAACTATAAAAATACTAGAAGAGAGTGCAGGGAAAACCCTTGAAGGAATCCATCTGGGTGAATATTTTATGAGGAGGACCCCCCAGGCAATTGAAGCAGCTTCAAAAATACACTACTGGGACTTGATCAAACTAAAAAGCTTCTGCACAGCCAAGAACACAGTAAGTAAAGCAAGCAAACAGCCCTCAGAATGGGAGAAGATATTTGCAGGTTATGTCTCTGACAAAGGTTTAATAACCAGAATCCACAGAGAACTCAAATGTATAAGCACGAAAAGAACAAGTGATCCCATCGCAGGCTGGGCAAGGGACTTGAAGAGAAACTTCTCTGAAGAAGACAGGTGCACGGCCTACAGACATATGAAAAAATGCTCATCATCTTTAATCATCAGAGAAATGCAAATCAAAACTACTTTTAGATATCATCTAACTCCAGTAAGACTAGCCTGTATCACAAAATCCCATGACCAGAGATGTTGGCATGGATGTGGAGAAAAGGGAACACTTCTACATGCTGGTGGGAATGCAAATTAATACATTCCTTTTGGAAAGATGTTTGGAGAACACTTAGAGATCTAAAAATAGATCTGCCA
This sequence comes from Nycticebus coucang, assembly GCF_027406575.1. Taxonomy (NCBI): domain Eukaryota; kingdom Metazoa; phylum Chordata; class Mammalia; order Primates; family Lorisidae; genus Nycticebus; species Nycticebus coucang. The sequence continues at coordinate 133,910,342 of NC_069782.1, read as the reverse complement.
TTCAATCCTATAATTCCTCTACTAGGTATATACCCAGAAGACCAAAAATCACATCATAACAAAGATATTTATACCAGAATGTTTAATTGCAGCCCAATTCATAATTGCTAAGTCATGGAAAAAGCCCAAGTGCCCATTGATCCATAAATGGATTAATAAATTGTGGTATATGTGCACCATGGAATATTATGCAGCCTTAAAGAAAGATGGAGACTTTACCTCTTTCATGTTTACATGGATGGAGCTGGAACATATTCTTCTTCATAAAGTATCTCAAGAATGGAAGAAAAAGTATTCAATGTACTCAGCCCTACTATGAAACTAATTTATGGCTTTCACATGAAAGCTATAACCCGGTTATAACCTAAGAATAGGGGGAAGGGGGAAAGGGAGCAGAGGGAGGAGGGAGGTGGGCAGAGGGAGGGTGATTGGTGGGATTACACCTGCGGTGCATCTTACAAGAGTACATGTGAAACTTAGTAAATGTAGAATGTAAATGTCTTAACACAATAACTATGAAAATGCCAGGAAGGCTATGTTAACCAGTGTGATGAAAATGTGTCAAACGGTCTATAAAACCAGTATATGGTGCCCCATGATGGCATTAATGTACACAGCTATGATTTAATAAAAAATAAAAAAAAAAAGTAAGGGTGGCATGATAAGGCTCATGAGCTGCGAAAAGAACTCTGAGGTAGTGTACGAAGTGGGCTGAGAAAGTTAAATAAGGGAGGCCTTTCAGGAAGTTGCTGCAATGCCCCACAGGAATGTCAGCTGGCTCCTGGAAATATGTAGTCACTCCATAATCTCTCGTATACCTCTCCGAGCAATAGGAGACAGACTATTAGAACATCTGCTCTTTTAAAAAAACTAAAACAAAAAACTGAGCTCTGTGCTGGAGGCTTTTTGAAAAATCATCAGATCATTTCAGGCATGCAACTTCACATAATGACAAACAAAAGGAAAGCATTCCTTGGTGAAAGCACCGAAGAAAACCACATAAATCCAGCCCTTCAGAGGAGAATGGGATTCATCCCAGCCCTCAATATAGCAAGACATGAAATGTGATGGTTAATTTTACGTTAACTATCAATTTGACTGGGCCATGGGTGCCAAGATGTTTGGTTAAGCATTATTCTGGGTATGTCTGTAAGGGTGTTTCTGGATGACATTATCATTTAGATCAGAGGAATGGTAAACAGATTATCCTCCCCAAGGTAGGTGGGCTGCATTCAAGCCATTGAAGGCCTGAATAGAACAGAAGGCTGAGCAAGAGAGAATTTGCTGTCGTGCCTGATAGTCTTTATCTCCTGCTTTTAAACACCTACTCAGACTTGGACTCAAACTCAGACTGGAATTATAACATTGGCTCTCCTGGGTCTTCAGAATCAATCAATCTATCTATCTATCTATCTCCCTCCTATTGGTTCTGTTTCTCTGGATAACCCAGACTGAGGACACAGCCAAATATCCCCAAAGCTAATATGTAACTGTATATATCATATCTCTTAATTAGTATTCTGCTCTGAACTCTCTCCAACAAAGTTGGAGGGATTATGCAGTCTGTAACCCTACAAGGCTTTCTTCTAGTGCTATTCAAAAGCCTCACAGTTCTCATACAATCACTTATTTAGAAGGAAATCTCTTTGCCTCCTGTCTTCATTGATTATAACTGGGTGAGTCTGTTCTAAGCTAATCTGGTCATTTGACGGGGAAGAGACCAGCTGACCCCAGAGATTTCACAAAGAGACCAAGAACACAATATATGGTCTCCCAGCCATCCACAAGCCGCCTCACAGGTGTCCCAAGTGAGTATTGGGCTCTTCCCCTCACAGGACACATAAAAACCAGTTCTCCCTTAGGCTTGGAGAAGCTGAACTGTTTCCTTTCCAGCTACTTCTGTCTCTTGCCTCCAAAAGCCCTCTAGCCTAGGAGTGAGAAACTTAAATATCTGATGACCCAGCAGGTGGTATAAACGAGCTGACTCTACATGTGGGTTAGGAAGACAAGAGGGAGGGGTAAGGACTATGGCTAACCAGAAACACATGCCTTCTAAAGGGTATAGCATTGTCGAAGGTGCTGAAAATGTGCAACAAGTATTGATTGATCATTCTATTTTCTGGAAAGAGCCTAAAATCTGGGTTTGTAGGCAGAATGTCTTCATTTTTATTAATAAATGTTAGAAAAGGCTTAAATTCAGACTAACACTGTTCAGACCAACCAGACACACCACCTCACTGGCTTCACCCTGGGACCCATGTACAGCACCTCAAATGCTCCCCTTTCAGAGAGGCTGGGCTATCAAAAGCAAAGGAAAGGTCTGCTTTAGGGTGACAACACAAAAACTTCCTGAGGCAAAGGAATGCAAAGGGTTGGCTATGTTCTGTATACTTGAAATAGATTTTTGGAGCCTATAGGTTATAACTACAACATAAAGCACAAACTGAACTTCCACTAAAAAATCCCACCACAACTATTTTCACAGAGCAGCCTTCGATCTGGCAGAATGTCCCAAGGACTCCTGGAGGAGGGCAAATTATGAGCAGGGCTCATATTCAATTAGAACATTTCAGTTTGTTTGTGCCAGCTGTTAAAATATTAAATAAAAAATTCTCTCACTGTCCAAATTCTTACTATCCAACATTCAAAAAGAAAAGTTTCAGAAAATTTAGTTCTCCCTTGTTACCTGAACTCCCTATATAATTCACACTATACTTACTCAAACTCAAGGACCAAATACTTCTACTTCTTTATTGGACGTAAATATCCCTGCCCTGAGCACTGTGAGAAGCCTCCCATCACCATCACCCCTTGCTGCCCTGGCCTTTCCCCCAGGACCCTTCAGACTTTTCCATGATTCAAGAACCAAAACAGTAACACCTGGGCTTCTGGGATCTATGGCTAGAATTAGAAAAAATAAAAAAAATGAGTTTCCTATTCCTAAAAAGCAGAATGGCTTCAATTTGTTTTACTCTAGGAAAGAAAAGCAATTAAGACAAAGCTGCTAATTATCCATCGGAAAGCAATCTCAATCTTCCTATGTTGGTACAAGTAGCATGTCACTTTTTGCCTCTTCCCAGACACATTCCTCTCCTCTGCCCTGAAACCACATTTGCCAGACTTTTTTGCCAATAGTCTTCTGGATCATCCAATGAGCTCCGATACTGGGAGACTGGAAGGCAGAAGAAAGAGACAAGTGAGGGTATTTCTCCCTTCTTTCTGCTTCATTTGGCATCTCCTCCTCCATGGTCTTAGCTCCCATCAGCAGCCTCCTTGATAGACCCAGCTCCTACTGAGAAGCCCCTGGGGCTCTCACTGTGCTTATGTGGAGCTGACTATAGCCCAAGCACCAAAGGTAGGCCTGTGACCTGCCCAGGCCAATCACAGAATAACACGCTCAAGGCCTCATGATTGGCTCAGAAATGAGCACCTGACCTAATCTAAGCCAAGCAGGTCAAACAGAGCTAAGCCTGAGACTTTTCCTTGAACGATAAAGAATTTCTTTTTCTCAGGGCGTGGAGCTGTGCAGATGTAATTCTGGAGCTCGTACGTGGTGGAAGACTGCCTCCGAGTGACTTCCAAGTGAAATCAGAAAGGCACCACACAGAGATGGGGGAAGGGAAAGAGAATCCAAGTCCTGATAGCATCATTTGGACCTTTATAGCCGGCTGCATTCAAAGCGTGTCTGGTTTTAAATTATTTCATTATGTATTTCTTTAAAAAAAAATTTGTTAGTTTCAGCAAGTTTGAGTTGGATTTCCGTCCCTTGCAACCAAAAGAGTTCTAATATACTTATAGCAAGTAAGGTGTTACGTTAGTCACTGGGCAGAATCTCAAGAAAAACAAGATCTCAGGCAGCTGAGGGAGGAAGGAAAGAGATCCATTACTTGAAGCAGATGGTATAATGGGAGCAGGAGATACATAAAAAGCACAACTACTCAACTTCTATTTTGCCTCCATATTTTAAGGGAAAATTATCTTCATACAGAGAAGGTAAAACAAATGTTTTTTTCAAGGTTCTGAAATCTGAAAATCAATGAAGAGCTAGAAGGAAGCTCATTGCCGCTTTGAGAGTCCAAATCATTTGTCCCCACGGAGCCACATGGCAGTGAATTTAAAGGAGTTAGAGATGACAGTGCAAGCCCACTGTGGGTGCACTTTGAAGGACTGTGGGAAGTAAAAGCATCTGGATATTTTTAAGTGGGTTTTGTTATGTACAGTCTAATGAGCTGTATTTAATTATTGGAAAATTAAACTGCTGGGTTTTGAACACAATAAAAAAAGACAGCAGCGTGAGTTCAAAAAGAACAAGTTATGCCAAACCACTCTAATCTCTTTTCTTTAATAAAATTATGAGATGGACATAAAAGAAAATGTGACATACAGAATTTATCCATATGGTAAAATGATTGGCAGTCTTTTTTCCTGGTTTTGAGAATTCCTATTTTCAAACGGACAAACAAGTCACATGATAGAATAACTCAAATGATTAATTGATCAGAGCCAAAGAGTGTTTGATCAATGGAATAATGAAACTTGGGGGATAGAGCCTTGTGGGCAAATGCTACAAGGCCCCATCCTATTTTAAATTATCTATCAGTGGTTATAATATTTACTGATTTTTTAAATTATATAAATCTTGGAGAGATATGTTGATAAAATTAGGCTATGAAAGATTATAAAGCCTTAATAATTTATCTTAAAAGTGACACTGTAAGTTTTCATAATAAGTAAAGTCCTGCATTTAGGTTTTTTAAAAAGAACTACACAAGTACAAGATGGAGATGATCTGGCTTAACTATATTTCCACTGAAAACAATGAAGGTATTTCACTTGTCCAACAAATGTGATATGATGCCACCACTACAGAAGGTAACGCAGGAGATTTCCTAACGTGGGGGAAATGCCTGTAATCTCTGTTAAGTAAACAAAAACAAGTCTACAGAATCCACACACCCTAACACATGCCCAGATAGTAATAGGAAAAAAGGCCAGAATGGCAGCAGTGGTTCACTCTCAGTGGTGCAAATACAGGTTCTTATTTTCCTCTTTGTGTTGTTCTATATTTTACACATTTGTTTCGATTACTTTTTATAATTAAAACGTTATTTTAGCTCAAGATGGATCAAAAGTGTAATATGGCTAATAAAAACAAAAGCAATATAGTCTTAGGCTGCATAAGTAGGATTCTATTTTCCAGAAAAGGCATGTTGATCAGTCCGTTGTGCAGTGCATTAGGGAAGAATGAATCAAGTCCTAGATACTGTGTTTGTTTCAAGTGGGACTTTAACAATTGGACCACACATGAGGATTGGGAAGGATGTGAGTGGTCTAAAGTTTAAAGGAACTGGTAAGTTCAACCTGTAAAGAAAAAACTTAATGGTCTATGTTTGCTTTCTTCACATAGTGACAGATTAAAGGTGGTCACAAACTTGGTAACACTCATCCTGTTGAAAGGTAAGGGTCTATATCTCCTTCCAGTGAATGTGGATGTGATCAAGAGACTATGACAGAAGTGACCCTATGCCAGTTTCCATGTGCAAGTCTAATGAGACTGGCAGCTTCTATTTTCTGTCTCTTGGAACACTGATAAAACCAGTGGCCACAGGAGAAGCCTGCATAACGACCATGCTGTGAGGAAACCCAAGCTACCCATAAAAAGAGCGGCGTCTGTCCAGCCCTAGCTGATCCACCCATCAGGGTCTAGGCACCAGACACATGAGTGAAGAAACTTTCAGATGACACCTCTGACTACACCCATATGAAGGATGCCAGGCAAGAACAACTCACCCATCCCAGAATCATGAGAGATAATCATAAATTGTTATTTTAAGTTTCTGGGTTTGGGGGTGGTTTGTTACACAGCAGTAGAAAATTGGAACACTTGTTGTATCTAGTTTTATCCTAGTATCACAGGTAGTAGGGAGCCATTGAGGATTTTTGAGTAAGTGAATAATAGCACTAGTGCCCTTTATGATCAGGACTCCCACACTACAGTATAGGAAGGATGAGAGGTATGTGGCACCTGAGACAAGTTTGGATGACTCCTTAAAGTCTATAACAATCTGCTTACAAACTACTACCTGTGAGACAAGACCAAAACCCACAAAGATAATAAAAGTTAGCTCCATTCTAAAGGAATCCCACATGCAAGGAGGACCATGAGCAGAAAGAGGACACAGAAGCAAATCATGGGTGAGTCTCTGCCAGTGGATGAAGATCGCAGTCCTGGGCTAGTGCGCATGCTGAGCAAAGCGATGGAGGGCTTCCCCTGCTTTGCCAGTACTGGCCACCCTGGTTTTCTGCTGTATCTCTTAGCGCCACCTTTGTTTCTATTTTCCCCATCCCTCTTCTCCTCCTTTCTTGGAGTCTAATTTCTTCTCTATCTCCCTTTTATATGAGCCACCTGGATACTGAGTCAGAGAGACGGGTCCAGAGTTTAGGGGCTTTCTCTACTCGATACATGGAAATGAGTCTCACCATAAGAATTCTGAGTTAGGGTTTAGAAGGAGAGAGAACACACTTTCACAGCATCTGGCTTTAGCAATGCAGAAAAGAGGAGCACCAGAATGCTTTCTAGCATTTTCCCAGGAATGTATTAACTATCCATACTCACTTATCACAGGAGTAGGGTATATTCTGTAACTGTCTTATTTTCAGGGAAACAGGGTAGATCTAATGGTGTTATCAACTGAGAAACAGCTTCTACTTCATCTGTGGCCCAGCCAGGAATAATTTGTATAAGCTTGGGGAATGACCAATGTCCTGACTTATTCTCGTCTACAAAATGAAGCCCTTGAGTAACCAGGTGGCACTCTCTCCGAGTTTTTCCTCCAAAATTTTCTTTTGCAAAATGCTTTCCATTGTAAGCATTTACCAAAATGTATAAAATATGCGTGTCTTTCTGTGCTTTCATTGGCTTTTGCCCCATTAGCCTGTAAGTTTCTGAAGACAGAGGCTATGTCCTTGCTCCCTGCTATGTACTCAGCATCACAATCAAAACATTAAGAAATATTTGTTAAATAAATAAATGAGGTTTTTTTAAATTAACTCTGCGCATCTTTGGGTCTAAGTTTCATTTACTGGGTACATATTTGGGAAACTTTCCACACACACATCAAAGTCAGAGAGAAGAGAGAAATAATGGAACTGCAAGAAACCAATTACCAAATTTTCAAAGTTTAGGCTTGATACATATTCACAAATAACTAGGGGGCAGCCACAGCATGATGGGTTAAAAATAAATCACTTTCATGTGATTAGTGTTGCTATCTTTCCAAACACTGTCATTTCGTCTCTTTTGACAGGACATCACCGGGCAGAGAATAATAATATGACAACTGTTGTGCTCAACAAAATGTAACAAAGTTATCATTCTTTTGAGTGTTAGATATTTGTGTTCTGTGAATTGATATTTAAATCAGATTCTGAGCAGATGAAAGGAATATGCAATAAGTCAGCTTGAGGAGAGAGACAGGCGTTTCTGCCCCCATGGAAAACAACTGGGCCATCAGCAAATGCCAGTGTTTGAGGTGAGGGGGGATAAAATTGGGAGGGGAAGAGCTGTCAGTCTTTGTACCAGTTTCAGATCAACACTAAGTGTGAGTGTGCAGGCTCACCACAGCCCAGAGGGGCCGTGTAGCTCAAGATAAAGATTCCATATGGTGATGCAAATGAGGGCCCTTTTTTCCCAGAGGTGTCTGAAAAGAGTCAATAACCTGGAGAAACACTCAGAAGCAGCTTGAAGAAAGGAAAGTTAGGGGAGAGGAAGGAGGCAAAGTGTCTTTGGTTAAAATTGAGTTGCCACTGTTGTGGTTGATGATTTTATTGGCACTGGGTTCTGGGCCATGGCCACAGAAAACAAAGGGCTGGGTCTATTGCCTTTATTATCAAGCAGGTTTAGCACCAAAAGGGAAATGTTCTCCACCACTCTGCCTGATATCAAGCTTTCACCTGGTCTTTCTTTGCATCCCAAATCCCACATCTCTACTCTTTCTCTTCCTTAGTCCAAGAGTGTGGGTCTCTCTTCCGCAGCCCTGAATGTGTGTCCCTTCTAGAACTCACAGGTAACCGACAATGACAGCTTATAGGGTGCTTTACAGTTTGCTAACAACACCCACATACCTTGTCTCTCTGGATCTTCATGATAATCCTTTAAGGAACTTAATGAGCAGAGAGCTCACTAAGCAGAGAACAAGAATGGGTCTGGGGCAGCTGCACAGAGCTTGAGTCCCTGCTTTCTCATGTCTCGGCTTTGTGACTTCAGCAAGTTACTTAACCTTTCTGCTCCTCAATTCTTTATCCTAGGCTGACTTTTAATCCAGAAGGTGATAAGTTTTACTAAGAGCTTAGACTCTAGCTTCTCACTTCCCAGGCAGAATCTCTGTCATTAGTCAGCACATGACCTTGAGCCATAGTTAATGTTTCTGTGCCTCAGTGTCCACATCTGGATACTGGGGGTAATGATAGTAGTTACCTCCAAATCCAAAAGTTGTGAAGATTAAGGAAGTTAATACACATAAAGCACTTAAAATGTGGTATGCAATAATCACTGTGTAAGTTTTGCTGTGATTAGGCATTATTTTAAAAAATATATATATATTCTTGACTCACTCATAAAATTAACACATCAGCATTGTAGAAATCCTGGGAAATCTCTATCTTGCTCTTTCCACTTAATTATTTTTTCATGAGTCCTAGTGAACACTGTTTTAAAATATTCAGCCGATGCCTCCTCCCAGCGGTACCATGCTCCCTCCCATAGGGCTGTCATAAAGCTGCAGGGCGTAGAACACAGGGGCTGTTGTGCACCTCTCTGTCCACAACACACAACCAGGAGAGAGCAGGACTGAAATTAAGTCAGAGTTTTCCTTTTCTTTGGGGCTGGTTGCTTGCTTGCTTTCTATGGTTTTTGTTGTCATTTTAATTTGGCCTCTCCATGCTGCTCTCCTTCTGGCACAGCCACTCACTTTCAGAATCTAAGATGACAAAATTCCCATGATGTGTGCCGACCTGGAAAAAGAGAGGAAAAAATAAACTCCTATAACTTTTCCAAGACAGGGAAGGAGATGCTTTCTCCATGTTCTCCCCTCACGGGCTTTCCCCGACGTCACCAGAGAAGCCCCCTGGCCTTCTCAATCCAACGAGATGCCGGGCACCCTTCCCAAAGGCAGATGTGGCCAAGTGACACCGTCAGCCACACTCCTTTGGGCTAGCTGAGAGTGTTTTTCTTAAGTAGGTCAAGCATCAGGAATCACATAATTTCACATGTATCCCAGGATGGTTTTAAGGTGAGAGGGGGCACAGTTAACAGTAACACTGGATGACAGGCAAAGACCAGGATGAATGCCACCCCAGGGGTATTGGTGGCCACCATCCACTGAGTCCAGTCCCAGGTGTCAGGTGTGCGGCTGCCCTGTAGCCGGGGCCTCTTCATGAGAGCTCAGGTCCCTGGGGTCAAATCCCCTTTCAGGATTTTCTCCCCGTGGTTTTCTCCAGACTTTTTTGTACAATATTACAATGCCCTTGGCAGGGATAGAAGAAGTAAACGATCTTCTAAAGCAGAAAAGACGAGCACGTTTCCTCACCAGGAAAGGAAGAAACTTCATTCTAGTACCAAGCCCATACTCAGCAGACTTCACAAATACTTGACTGTTTTCAAGATGACAAAATAGATAACACTAATTAAGTACTTTCTCTAAGACAGGCTCCAGTAACCCCAGGAGGTAAGACCTACCAAATAAGAGATGAGGAAATAGAGACTTAGAAGGGTTGAACAATATCCCAAGGTCACAAAACTAGTGATAAGTGACAGAGCCAAGACTCAAATCCAAGTCTTTCTGCCACCAAAGTCTATTCTTTTAACTGCTAAGAATAATACTGAGGATAATAATAACAAACACTGCGTGCCAAACATTTCTTATGTATCCTTTCTATATTGTCACTAAGGCATTAGTTTATTGTTATGCCCATTTACAGGGGGAGAAACCGTAGCACAGAAAACCTAACTGACATGGACAAGACTGCACTGCTCTTGAACGCCTAAGCTGAGATACCAACCCACCCAGTTTCATGTAGAGACCCGTCCCCATCACCCTCTGCTGTCTCTCCACGTGCTGCTCCATTACTTGTGGGGACCCAAGACAATATTATTTGGATGAGAATTCTTCCATGGCAGAAGAAGATAAAATGAAGACTCAGGCAGACACTTTCAGCCAATGTAATTAATTCTTACTATATTATTATTTGCTTGGTCCAGAGCTTCCTAGGAACCGTCAGGGACATAGCAGGAGACACATGCTTTAGGTCTCTAGAACTTTAAAGTCCATTCAGTCCACTTTAGATAAAAATAAGGCTGACTCACATATGCAAAAGAAAATCTGTAAGTAGGAAATATCTACTGAGAGCAGCTGGACGCTAGTACTGGGCTAGGTAGGTTCTTTTGCTTACCCTGCTTCCTTTGATCTGCACGGCCATCCTGTGGGGGGAGTAAGGGTTGTTTTCCCTATTTTACAAATAAACAGTTCAGGAGAGAAAGAGATCCCTCAGCTGTTAGCTCTGTTCCTACCAGACCAGGAATTCTACCAGGCCACATCTTACAATCAACCAGCTTCACACATTGTAGCAGCACACACATTTAATTTTTTTCTTAAATTCTGCATGCATGCATATAGACACACACACACACACACACACACACACACACACACACGAAAAGCCAGCTATTTAAGAACTAAATATAGAACCGATTGCTGGGTTCAGTGTTTATTCTAATTCGTGCAGGTTCATAAAGTCCACTTTAGACGAAAATAAGGCTGACTCACAAAGGTAAAAGAAAATCAGTTCATATTACAAGCTCCATAAAACCTGCTGCAAATACGTTGGTAAAAAGATGCAGCAAATGCATTTACAACTTTACCCAAATGTCTCACTAGCAGTGGCCTGGAGGAGGTTCAGAGAGGGCTAAAAAACAAGAATTCAAGTAATCTATGAGGATAATATATTCTAACTACTAAATAAACAGGGCAATCTGAGAATATTGGATTCAAATGGATTTTCCTCTGTTTGCAAAACCTCTGCAGAACACACCATAAATGAGGCTTATGACATATAATAGAGGACCAGCCTTCCTGCCCAAAATATTCTGGCAATTGCTGGTATTTTAGGGTGCAGACACACTCCCCACACCCAGCCTGGTGCTACCTAGGCTCATAGTTCATTAAACCAACAACTACTATGCCTTCAGAATTATTTGCCCTTAAAAATGTGGTCTCACGAGCAGCGCCTGTGGCTCAAAGGACGCTGGCCCCATATGCTGGAGGTGGCAAGTTCAAACCCAGCCCCAGCCAAAAACTGAAAACAAACAAACAAAAAAAAAAAAAAATGTGGTCTCACCCTCAAGAAATTCACCATGTGACCCTAGTGGATTTAAAGAAGAAATAATTGGGGCCTATTGGTTGGCAGGCAGCAAAGCCCACTCAGAATGACCCAAGGAGAAGGAAGATTTGCTCCTCCCTTGTTAGGAAGGGTGGAATCTTAAAGAACTTTGGTGCAGGGTGCACAGCCAGGCTTCTATCCATTTCTCCTTCACTCTGGACCATCTGGTCTTGTTCCCTCATCTCCATTCTTAAGGATTCTCTCACTTCTTTCTTTCTCCACCCATCCCCTGTGCATCCACACAACCTATTAAGAATAACAGGCCATGGGCGGTGCCTGTGGCTCAAAGGAGTAGGGCACCAGCCCCATATGCTGGAGGTGGCAGGTTCAAACCCAGTCCCTGCCAAAAACTGCAAAAAAAAAAAAAAGAAAGAACGAAAAAGAAAGAATAGACAAGCCAGTTGACCTTGATTTGACAACAAACTCTGCTACAAAGGATTCAAGAGCCTGCCCAAGTGCTAAGAAACACCCAGAGCCACCCAAAATCATAGCTTCCAAGGGGAGGAGGTGTTACCTTGGGGACCCTTTGCTCCATTGATTGGGCCTACAGGGTGGAGCAGGCAGGATTATTTTTTTATTATTATTAAATCATAGCTGTGTACATTGATATGATCATGGGGCATCATTCACTAGCTTTACAGACCATTTACCAAGTTTCACATATACCCTTGTAAGATGCACCCCTGGTGTAAAGGCAGGATTATTTTGAGTGTGCTTCCCAGTTGGCCCCCTAAATTTTATTCCTTCTTGCAAGAAGTATCCTCTGCAAAGGGGCCATTTTCCAAAGAGGGAACATAACTTAAAAGAGATGCCTACACAGAGGTCAGAGCTTCAGCAATTATGCCTCTCAGGACATAGAGGAAAGAAAAAGCCCTCTGAGAGCATGTACCCCTGAGTCTGCAGAAGAGTAATGGCCATTTTACAGCTGCTTCAGGCCATAATTTACTGATCCACACTATTATCTACTCTATGGGCATTAATACAGAGCTTGTAACAAGCCTGTGATTGGTACAAAATCAGAAAACAAAGTCACCAACCTACTAAAGAGCATAAACATGCCTGGAACCAAGCATAATGTAAGGCAGAAGGTGGAACATGCCTCAAAACAAAGAGAGGAAAGTGGAGTTTGTTAAAGGACGGCTCTACACAGGCATTTAGGTGTCACATGCACCCTGAAACACAGGTTTTTACACACAGGAGGTACCTCAGTCCCAGACAAGTAAAGGACTTTATTCACAGTCACACTGTTAGCCACAGGATTTGGACCCTGCTCTTTCCATGATGGTATTTGTGGCTTCCTCCTAGAAAAGTACATCACCCAAAGTGAGTTACAGAAGGCCCAGAGGAAGCAGAGGAGAAAGAGGGGGCTCCTCAGGAGGGGCAGGTAAGACTTCATTGGTGAGATTTCCACCCAGGTTGAAGAATTGTTACATAAAATCAAATCACTAACATACTTTCAATAGCACGTGGGGAGACACCTAAAGAAGGGGAGAAAACGTGTGCAAACTATGTGTCTGACAAAGGACTAATATCCAGAATCTGCAAGGAATTCAAACGACTCAACAAGAAAAAGGCAAACAACTCCATTAAAAAGTTGGGCAAATGACATGGACAGGCATTTTTCAAAAATAGATATAGAAATGGCAAACAATGATGAAACAATGCTCACCATCAATAATCAGAGAAATGCAAATTAAAGCCACAATGAGATACCATCTTACTACAATTAGAATGGCCATTACTGGGCGGGGCCTGTGGCTCAAAGGAGTAGGGCGCCGGACCCATAGGCCAGAGGTGGTGGGTTCAAACCCAGGCCCCCCCAGCCAAAAACTGCAAATAAATAAATAAATAAATAAAGGCCATTACTTAAAAGTCAAAAAACGGATGTCAGCATGGACCTGGGGAAAAGAGAACACTAATACACTGTTGAGGGGAATGTGATTGACATTCTCTATGATTATCAGTGTGAAGTCTTAGCCAAGAACTAAAAGTAGCTCTATCATTGATCCTGCAATCTCACCACTTTGTATCTACCTAAAGGAAAAGAAATCACTGTATCAGAAAATACCTGCACTTGTGTGCCTATTGCCGTACAATTCACAATTACAAAAAATGTGGAATCAATCTAAGTGCCCATCAACCAATGAGGGAATAAAGAAAATACAGTGTATACATACACTATGGAATGCTACTCAGTTATAAGGAAAAAATGAAATAATGTCTTTTGCAGCAACTTAGGTGGAAGTGAAGCTATTATCCTAAATGAAGTAACCCTGAAACATAAAAATAAATGCCACATGTTCTCATTTATAAGTGGGAGCTAAACTATGGCTACACAAGGGCATAGGGAGTGATATAATGGATATTGTAGACTCAAAAAGGAGAAAGGATATAGGGAGGTAGGGGAAAGGGATGAAAATTTAATTATGAGGTGCAACACACACAACTTGGCGATGGCTAGCAGAAGCCTAGGCTCCACCGGTGTACAATATATGCATGTAACAGAATACAACTTGTATCCCCTAAACCTATTAAAATTTTTTAAAGGGGGGGGAAAAACATGTGTGGGGAAGTTGATTTTGGAAGATTTGTTGGAAGCAGGTACAGTAAGAGATTGAAAATGTGAAGACAGCATAAAAAGTACCAAGAGCAGACCCCAAACAGCACCAAATGGGGCCATTTAGTTTAGAAGCAAATAGACCCATACCCTCAACCAGCCCTATATAACAAATGTTTATATGAATTAGTATCACCTCTTGTACTATTAGTGTTAGAATTATAATTGTTACTGATTAGTGCTGCTAATGATACTTTTGGAGTATCCAAGCATGGGTAGATTACATGGACATGTTTTCTAGGGAAACTAGAACATGCAGTCAAAACTCTATTTATTGGCTCTCAGTGTGGCTTGGGCTAAGTGTGCAGTCTTGGAAAAGTCAATTAACTCCTCCAAATCTCAGTCACTCACTTCACTGGCAAAATGAGAGCTGTGCAGCTCTAAAAGTCTGGAGAGAGAAATTATTCCTATCCATTCATCTCCAGCAGTGCCAACGACCTTGTGGGAGGTAGCAACATTCTTCCTTCTGGACCAGCCCATTCATATATAGGTGTTTATCCCAAAGACAATATCCTGCTGCCTCCTCTCTCTGCTCCATTTCCCTGGAAGCCCCTCTTCTGTAAGACAGCCCCACCGTTGTCCAGGTTGTCACTGTTACATCATGACCATATTCATTATAACATCAGGGGGCATTTGGCATCATACTAAAAAGGAAAAAAATACATTAATATGGCAAAATTATTTTTACTTAGTATGTTTCGGGGCACAAGTCATGTATTTTTGATGCTAAGCTATTTTTGCCTTATATAGGCAGCACACGTCCCTTGATATCTATGAAAATGAAAACACGTGGCAGAGAGCAAGGGGATACCCCTGGATCCTACACTGGGGGATGCTAAGAGCTGAATTCAAACCAGGAACAGCTACTCCACTCTGCTGGAGGCCTTAGCAATAGTGGCAGGCCTGTCCTGATAGCCCTATCTCTTGTTCAAAGGTCAAAGCCAACCTGTATCAGGGCATGTGATTTGAAGCTTTCAGGCCCCAATTCTGTCCAAGCATGGTACTTGCAGTTATAGTGTTAGAAGTTCAGTTACTGGAGCTTTGGAGGTTCTTTAACCTTTAGAGCACAGCTTTAAAACCAGATATCCCAGGCGGCACCTGTGGATCAGTGGGGTGGGCGCCAGCCCCATATACAAAGGATGGTGGGTTCAAAACCGGCCCTGCCAAACTGCAACAAAAAATAGCTGTAGGCATTGTAGTGGGCACCTGTAGTCCCAGCCACTCAGTAGGCTGAGGCAAGAGAATGGCCTAAGCCCAGGAATTGGAGGTTGCTGTGAGCTGTGACTCCATAGGACTTTACCTAGGGCAATAAAGTGAGACTCTGTCTCTAAAAAAAAAAAATAGTATATCCCTGGGAAAGGTAAAACTTTAATTCAGAAATGACAAATAGGTTTTATCTAAGGTGTCGACTTTAATCAGTTGGTAACTAGGGCCTGGAGCATTGCACTAAGCAAAACTCTTAAACTGTTCCTTAGGGTAATATTCAAAATATTTAACAATCTACCAATCAGCACAAATAGTAGAGCTGGAAGAGTGGCTCCACCCAACCCCCAAGGCTCACTCCAACCCACCCCCTTACAGGCACCCTTCTGGTTTGGGAGTTAACTCTTTAGTTGATAGGAGGTCAGAAGAGCCTGGGGGCTTGACTATTTACCCACAGACAGAGACACGGATTGATGTCTAAGCCACCTGATTGTGTGCTCAGTGTGACCTATGGCTGTTTCTCAACCCATGGGAAGTGGGCTGCAGCAAATAGCAGTGTCAGCAGAGGGGGGAGGCCTGGAAAAAGAGAGTGGAGCACCACGTTAAGTATTTGCCTGAAGTCTTTACCGCCTAAAGAATCCACATTTTCCTCAAGGGGTTCTAGAACCGGAAACAGCATGTTGTGGAGACTAGGAATTTTGACTAGATACAAATACAGAGTTGAGAAGGTGAGCCTCAGATGTACATACTGGATATAAATCTATTGATTTGCTTTTTGTTGCAAGAAACCTTCTTCTTGACATGAAACTGGAGTACTTACGGTTCATGAAGTAATTTTAGTGAAATTAGCCTGAGAAAGCTAAAAATGATAAAATTGTTTCTATTCACTTTAATTAAAATTATGGGTAGGATCAAGCCTATTAGTCTGACACAGAAAGAGGCTTTTAGATCCTAAAAATCCCATAAACATGGCCAAGTTCTTCTGGCTCTTTGTGGGTGCTCACTAAGCAGAAGATTCTAGCAGAAGACAGCCTAGAGCAGTGGTTCTCCACCTGTGGGTCACAACCCCTTTGTAACAATGAAAATATATCCTGCATATCAGATATTTACATTATGATTCATAACAGTAGCAAAATTCATTGTGAGGTAGCAATGAAAAGAATTTTATGGTTGGGTGGTCATATTAAAGGGTCATGGCATTAGGAAGGTGGAGAACCCCTGGTAGAGTTAGCTTGCATGCTGGGCATCTGGCCTAGCA
Source organism: Nycticebus coucang (assembly GCF_027406575.1). Lineage (NCBI taxonomy): Eukaryota > Metazoa > Chordata > Mammalia > Primates > Lorisidae > Nycticebus > Nycticebus coucang. The sequence goes on along the minus strand of NC_069782.1, from coordinate 133,893,828 downwards.
GGTGTAGCTGATCACCAAATATGAGAATGACTTAGACCTTTGTGCCCTTGAAGACATACAGGTGCAAAAATCTAAGTCTTTCTCATACTTCCAAAAATCTAAGTCTTTCTCATACTTCAAGGTACATCAGAAACGCCTAGGGAGCATGTTTAAATACAGATTCATGAGCTACATTCCAAATTGACTTTGTTTTAGGTTGTAGATCATACTTTTAGAAGAGTTAATGAGAATGAGAACCCAAGAGGATTCTGGACGAGATGGAAGCAGACAATAAAATACAGGAAGAAATTGTGAGGACATAGGGATACCTGACATAAATTCCCCAAAGTCTGGCTTTCCTGGGTTTTCCAGATCCTGCCTTTGTCAAAATAATGAGTTAGGTTCATTTCTTAATGCAGAGCAATAAATGCTTGCTCTGTGTTCATTGATTCAAATCCCACAGTGGCAGCCACCCTAGAAGGTGGGCACTACTGTTATTCTCTTTAAACTGAGGCCCAAAGTCCAACATCACCCAGCTTGAAGGTAGTGAAGCCAGGCTTTGAAAACAGACATCCCAACACTTATCTACTGCCCTTTGCTGCCCATAAATGGGGATTATTCTAATATGTCTGAGATAATAGCTTATACTATACTCATAGACTAGCTAGAATTAAAGACAACTATCAGCTTCTATTCATCTTATAATTAATCTAACTGGTAGAAAATACAGAACATAAAATAAAACTGACAATGGCTAAAACTGCACCCAAATTTCATTTTAATAAAAACTTGGCTAAAGAATTGCATCTCTTTGAAAAAAGTTAGGGAAAAAAAATCAAACCTATAAAGTCATTGTGGCAAAGTTAAAATTTGAAATGGTTCCAAAACAAATAAACAAAACTTAGTGATGACTGCTGAATCCCATGAAACATTTAAATAACTAATACCAATTCTTCTCAAACTCTTCCCAAAAATTGAAAAAAGGAAAATAACTTTCAAACTCATTTTATGAGACTAGCATAACGCTGATACCAAACCAAAACAAGGACACTACAAGGAAAGGAAATTACAAAACAATATCCCTGATGAGTACAGATACCAAAATCCTCAACAAGATACTAGCAAACTGAGCACAACAACACATTAAAAGGAGCATTCACTGTGATCAAGTAGGATTTGTCCCATGAATGCAAGGATGGTTCCATATAAGCAAATCTATAAGTGTGATATACCATATCAACAGAATGGAAGGCAAAAACCATATGATCATCTTAATAGGTGCATAAAGTGCATTTGACAAAATTCAACATCCTTTTGTGATAAAAACTCTCAACAAATTGGAAATAAAAGGAATGTAACTCAGTACAGTAAAGGTCATATTCATACTCGTATGTGACAAACCCACAACCAACATCATTTTCAATGGTGAAAGCTGAAAGCTTTTCCTCTAAAATCAGAAACAAGACAAAGATCCCCACTCTTGCTACTTCTATTCTATATAGACCTTGTAATCTTAGCCAGAGCAAATAAGTAATAGAAAGAAAAAAAAAAGGCATATTGGAAAGGAAGAAGTTAAATTGTCCCTGTTAGCAGATGATACACTATCATATGTTTAAAAAAAAAAAAAAACTCTTAGCCAGGCATTGTGGCGGGCACCTGTAGTCCCAGCTACTTGAGAGGCTGAGTCAAGAGAATCGCCTAAGCCCAAGGATTTGGAAGTTGCTGTAAGCTGTGTGATGCCACAGCACTCTACCGAGGGCGATAAGGTACGACTCTGTCTCTACAAAAAAAAAAAAAAAAAAAAAAAAACTCTAAAGATTCCACCAGCAAACCATTAAAAATCATAAATGAATTTAGTAAAGTTACAAGACATAAAATCAATATTGAAAAGTCAGTAGCAGTTCAAGACAATAACGAACCACCTCCCAAAAAAGAAGTAAAGAAAACAATCCTATTTACAACAGCTACAAAAAAATTTAAATACATAGGAATAAATTTAACCAAGGAGATAAAAGACTTTCACACTGAAGACTATGAAACATTGATGAAATAAATTGAGGAAGACACAAATAAATGGAAATATAGCCTGTGTTCATGGATTTAAAAAATTAATATTGCTAAAATTGTCATACTACATAAAATGATCTACAAATTCAACACAATCCCTTTCGAAATTTCAATGATATTTTTCACAGAAATAGATGGAAAATTCTAAAATTCATAGAATCACAAAAGATTCTGCATAGCCAAAGCAATTTTGAGCATAGAGAGCAAGGCTGGAGACATTATATTTCTTGACTTCAAAATGTATTACAAAGCTATAGTAGTCAAAAAAGCATAATAGTAGAATAAAAACAGATACAAACTAATTAAACAGAAGAGGGAGGTCAGAAATAAATTACATATTTATGGTCAATTGACTTTTTTAAAGGCCGGGTCACACTGAGTCACCAAGACTGGACTGCAGTGATGTGAGCACAGTTCAATGCAGCCTCAAATTCTTGGGCTCAAGCAGTCCTCCTGCCTCAGCTGGGACTACACTGGACCTGGCTAATCTTCAGTAAGTCTCACATGTACCCTTGTAAGATGCACCATAGGTGTAATCCCACCAATCACCCTCCCTCCTTCAATCCTCCCCCCTTCCCCATATTCTTAAGTTATAACTTGGTTATAGCTTTCATATGAAAGCCATAAATTAGTTTAATAGTATGTCTAATTACATTGGATACTTTTTCTTCCATTATTGAGATACTTTACTAAGAAGAATATGTTCCAGCTCCATCCATGTAAACATGAAAGAGGTAAAGTCTCCATCTTTCTTTAAGGCTGCATAATATTCCATGGTGTACATATACCACAATTTATTAATCCATTCATGGATCGATGGGCACTTGGGCTTTTTCCATGAAATATTGAGAAATTTATTGAGAAAACTCAAGCCAGATATCTGCTGCTTACAAGAATTGCATCTTACATTAAAAGACAATTATAGACTCAAGGTGAAGGGACTGTCATCTATACTCCAGGCAAAATGAAAGCAGAAAAAAGTAGGCATTGCAATCCTATTCGCAGACACAATAGGCTTGAAACCATTCGAAATAAGGAAGGATAGGGATGGACACTTCATATTTGTTAAAGGTAATACTCAATATGATGAGATTTCAATTATTAATATTTATGCACCCAACCAGAATGCATCTCAATTTATAAGAAACTCTAATAGACATGAGCAACTTGATTTCTTCCAGTTACATAGTACATGGAAATTTTAACACCCCTTTAGCAGTGCTGGATAGATCTTCCAAAAAGAAGCTGAGCAAAGAAATTTTAGATTTAAACTAAACCATTCAACATGTGGACTTAAAAGACATCTACAGAACATTTCATCCAAACAAAACTGAATATACATTCTTCTCATCAGCCCACGGAACATACTCCAAAATCAACCACATCCTAGGCCACAAATTAACCTCAGCAAATTTTAATAAATAGGAATTATTCCTTGCATCTTCTCAGACCATCATGGAATAAAAGTTGAACTCAATAACAACAGGAAACTGCATACCCATACAAAAACATGGAAGCTAAACAACCTTATGCTGAAAGATAGATGGGTTATAAAGGAGATTAAGAAGGAAATTACCAAATTTTTGGAACAAAACAACAATCAAGACATGAATTACCAGAACCTCTGGGATACTGCAAAGGCAGTCCTAAGATGGAAATTTATAGCACTGCAAGCCTTCCTCAAGAAAACGGAAAGAGAGGAAGTTAATAACTTAATGGGACATCTCAAGCAACTGAAGAAGGAAGAACACTCCAACCCCAAACACAGCAGAAGAAAAGAAATAACCAAAATCAGAGGAGAATTAAATGAAATTGAAAACAAAAGAATTATACAACAGATCAATAAATCAAAAAGTTTGTTTTTCTTCCATTCTTGAGATACTTTACTAAGAAGAATATGTTCCAGCTCCATGCATGTAAACATGAAAGAGGTAAAGTCTCCATCTTTCTTTAAGGCTGCATAATATTCCATGGTGTACATATATAACTATTTATTAATCCATTCGTGGAACGATGGGCACTTGGGCTTTTTCCATGACTTAGCAATTATGAATTGGGCTGCAATAAACATCCTGGTATAAATATCTTTGTTATGATGTGATTTTTGGTCTTCTGGGTATATACTTAGTAGAGGAATTACAGAATTGAATGGCAGATCTATTTTTAGATCTCTAAGTGTTCTCCAAACATCTTTCCAAAAGGAATGTATTAATTTGCATTCCCACCAGCAGTGCAGAAATGTTCCCTTTTCTCCACATCCATGCCAACATCTCTGGTTTGGGATTTTGTGATATGGGCTAATCTTACTGGAGTTAGATGATATCTCAAAGTACTTTTGATTTGCATTTCTCTGATGATTAAAGATGATGAGCATTTTTTCATATGTCTGTAGGCCATGCGCCTGTCTTTTTCAGAGAAGTTTCTCTTCAAGTCCCTTGCCCAGCCTGCAATGGGATCACTTGTTCATTTCTTGCTTATACATTTGAGTTCTCTATGGATTCTGGTTATTAAACCTTTGTTAGAGACATAACCTGCAAATATCTTCTCCCATTCTAAGGGCTGTTCACTTGCTTTCCTTACTGTGTTCTTGGCTGTGCAGAAGCTTTTTAGTTTGATCAGGTCCCAGTAGTGTATTTCTGAGGCTGCTTCAATTGCCTGGGGGGTCCCCCTCATAAAATACTCACCCAGACCAATTTCTTCAAGGGATTTCCCTGCACTTTCTTCTAGTATTTTTATAGTTTCATGTCTTAAGTTTAAATCTTTAATCCAGTGAGAATCTATCTTAGTTAATGGTGAAAGGTGTGGGTCCAGTTTCAGTCTTCTACAGGTTGCCAGCCAGTTCACCCAGCACCATTTGTTAAATAGGGAATCTTTTCCCCACTGAATGTTTTTAATTGGCTTGTCAAAGATCAAATAATGGTAAATAGCTGGGTTCATCTCTTGGTTCTCTATTCTGTTCCAGACATCTACTTCTCTGTTTTTGTGCCAATACCATGCTATTTTGATCACTATCGATTTATAGTATAGTCTGTGATCTGGTAGCATGATTTCTCCTGCTTTGTTTTTATTTCTGAGTAATGTCTTGGCTATTCGAGGTTTTTTCTGATTCCATATAAAACGAAGTATTATTTTTTCAAGATCTTTAAAGTATGACAGTGGAGCTTTAATAGGGATTGCATTAAAATTGTATATTGCTTTGGGTAGTATGGACATTTTAACAATGTTGATTCTTCCCAGCCATGAGCATGGTATGTTTTTCCATTTGTTAACATTTTCAGCTATTTCTTTTCTTAGACTTTCATAGTTCTCTTTATAGAGATCTTTCACATCCTTTGTTAGATAAACTCCCAAATATTTCGTCTTCTTTGGCAATACTGTGAATGAAATAGGGTCCTTAACTGTTTTTTCAGCTTGACTATTGTTGGTATATATAAAGGCTACTGATTTATGAATGTTGATTTTGTAATCTGACATGCTGCTGTATTCCTTGGTCACTTCTAAGAGTTTTGTAGTAGAATTCCTAGTGTTTTCCAGATATACAATCATATCATCTGCGAAGTGTGAAAGTTTGATCTCTTCTGACTCTATATGAATACCCTTGATTGCCTTTTCTTCCCTAATTGCAAAGGCTAAAATTTCAATTACAATGTTAAAGAGCAGAGGAGACAATGGGCAACCTTGCCTGGTTCCAGATCTGAGTGGAAATGATTTCAATTTAACTCCATTCAATACAATATTGGCTGTGGGTTTGCTGTAGATGGCCTCTATTAGTTTAAGGAATGTCCCTTCTATACCAATTTTCTTAAGTGCTCTGATCATAAAGAGATGATGGATATTATCAAAAGCTTTTTCTGCATTAATTGAGAGAATCACATGGTCTTTGTTTTATAATTTGTTTATGTGCTGAATTATATTTATAGATTTATGTATATTGAACCAGCCTTGAGACCCAGTGTTAAACTGACTTGGTCATGATGTATAATTTATGATGTATAATTTGTTTGATGTGTTGCTGGATTCTGTTTGTTAGGATCTTGGTAAATATTTTTGCATCTATATATTCATTAGTGATATTGGTCTACAATTTTCTTTTCTTGTTGGGTCTTTTCCTGGTTTGGGGATCAGGGTGACCATTGCTTCATAGAACGTGTTGGGTAGTATTCCTTCTTTTTCTATATACTGTGTTGAGTAATATAGGTACTAGTTCCTCTCTAAAGGTTTGGTAGAATTCTGATATGAAACCATCTGGTCCCAGGCTTTTCTGTTTAGGGAGATTTTGTATGATTGATGCTATTTCAGAACTTGATATGGGCCTGTTCAACATTTCCACTTGATTCTGGCTAAGTCTTGGAAGGTGACATGCTTCCAAGTATTGGTCAATTTCCTTCAGATTTTCATATTTCTGACAATAAAGTTTCTTGTAATATTCATTAAGGATTTTTTGAATTTCTGAGGAGTCTGACGTTATTTCATCTTTGTTGTTTCTGATTGATGAAATTAGAAATTTTACTCTTTTTTTCCTCATTAGGTTAGCCAAAGGTTTATCTATTTTATAGACCTTTTCAAAAAATCAACTTATCTGCTGTATAATTCTTTTGTTTTTAATTTCATTCTATCCTACTCTAATTTTGGTTATTTCTTTTCTTCTACTGAGTTTTGGGTTGAAATTTTCTTCCTTTTCCAGTTGCTTGAGATGTCCTATTAAGTTGTTAACTTCCTCTCTTTCCATTCTCTTGAGGAAGGCTTGCAATGCTATAAATTTCCCTCTTAGGACTACATTTGTGGTCGTTTTGTTCCAAAAATTTGGCAATTTCCTTCTTAATCTCATCTATGACCCATCTATCATTCAGCATAAGGTTATTTAGCTTTCATGTTTTTGTATTAACATGCAGATTCCTTTGTTACTGAGTTCAAATTTTATTCCATGGTGGTCCAAGAAGATGGAAGGAACAATTTCTATACCTTTAAATTTGCTAAGGTTAGACTTGTGACCTAAGATGTGATCGATTTTGAAGTATGTTCCATGGGCTGATGAGAAGTATGTGTATTCAGTTTCGTTGGGATGAAGTGTTCTGTAGATGTCTGTTAAATCCAAATGTTGGATGGTTAGGTTTAAATCTAAAATTTCTTTGCCCAGCTTCTTATTGGAGGATCTATCCAACACTGCCAAAAGAGTTTAAAATCTCCAACTATTATGGAGCTAGAGGAAATCAAGTTGCTCATGTCTGTTAGAGTTTCTCTTATAAATCGAGTTGCATTCTGGTTGGGTGCATAAATATTAATAATTGAAATCTCATCATATTGAGTATTACCCTTAACAAATATGAAGTGACCATTCTTATCCTTTCTTACTTTTGTTAGTTTAAAGCCTATTGTATCTGCAAATAGAAATGCAATACCTGCTTTTTTCTGATTTCCATTTGCCTAAAATGTGGACGACCATTCTTTCACCCTGAGGTTATATTTATCTTTTAAGGTAAGATCAGATTCTTGTATGCAGCAAATATCTGGCCTAAGTTTTTTGTATCTAGTCAGCCAACCTGTGACTATTTAGAGGACAGTTTAAGCCATTCACATTAATGGAGAATATTGATAAGCCTGGTAAAATTTGGGTTGTCGAGTTTTTCAGAAGTCCAATGGACATTTTTAATCCTTTCACCACTGTGGAAGTTGGAGTTTGATCAAAAGTTTCTGAGCGAGTTTATTTTTTTGTGGTATAGGATTGTGCTGGTCATTATGGAGGTTAGGCCTGAGAATATCCTGAAGAGATAGTTTGGTTATGGCAAATTTTTTCAACATGTGAATGTCATTAAAGTATTTAATTTCTCCATCATAAATGAAACTCAGTTTAGCTGGATACAGGATCCTAGGTTGAAAGTTATTTTGTTTTAGGAGATTAAAAGTTAATGACGAACCTCTTCTGGCTTGAAAGGTTTCAGCAGAGAGATCTGCAGTCATTCTAATATTCTTCCCTTTGTAGGTTATGGTTTTCTTACATCTCGCTGCTTTTAGAATTTTCTCCTTCATATTAACTTTAGTGAAGTTAATTGTGATGTGCCTGGGGGATGTCTTATTCAGGTTGAGTTGTGCTGGGATTCTGAAACTGTCTTCTATCTGAATTTCATAATCTCTGGGCATGTCTGGAGAATTCTCTTTCATAATTTCATGGAGAAGAGCCTCTGTGTCTTGTAAAGCCACTTCATCACTTTCAGGGATTCCAATGATGCAGATATTAACCTTCTTTGAATTATCCCACAGCTCTCTAGAGAATGATCCGTTTTTGCTATCCATTTCTCTTCCTCTTTGAGAGTTTGGGGGCATTCAAAAGCTTTGTCTTCAGTGTCAGAAATCCTTACTTCTGCTTGCTCCATTCTGTTACTGAGGGATTCTATTGTATTTTTCAGATCTTTGAGGGCTACAAATTCCTGCTTCAACGTGTCAAAATATTTCATGGTTTTGTCTTTAAATTCGTTGAATTCTTGAGACAACTTTTGATTGCTCCTCGAATTTCTAATTCCAACTTTTCATCCATTCTATTAGTCTCATTTGCAATCCAAATTCTGAATTCAATTTCTGTCATCTCAGCCATCTGTTTATGAATGTGATCTTCAGTTACATCTACCATTTCTTTCCTTGGTGGGGTTAATCCACTTTGGTTATTCATGTTAGCAGAGTTTTTCCACTGATTCCACCCCATGATTATTTTACACTATTTGACTAGATGAGTGGATAAAGAAAAGTTGGGTTCGGGTCTCCAGCCCTTTGCCCAAAAGCTGGGACTGGTGTCTGTACCTTTTTGCCTGGAGCTTTGCCGAGGACCCATACAGTGCTACAGCCCAAGAAATGGGGGATCTGCTTGGTGTTGTGGGGCTAAGTGGCTCTGTCTTGATTTCCTGGTCTCTGTTTGACCCTAGTAAAATAGTTACTCTGGGTTGAAGTCTCAGCTGTGGAAAAATACCAGCAATTAAGTCACCCTGCTCCCCACAGGCAACAATTGGAAAAGGAAAATCAAACGTTCCTATAACCACAGACCCAGGGTACCACTTGGATAGTCCTCGGGCAATTGACTCAGTTCAAAAGGTCCCAATCAATTGTCTCAGTCAGCACCTGTCTCAGGTGGGAGAGTTTAAAAGGTCTCTGGCAACTAGATCGCAGGGGTCTGCTGACAACTCAAACATGACTTGCTCTGGTGCTCTGTGAAGTCAGGAGGACCCACCCAGCAAATAGATTAGTCTGGAAAGGTTGATGCCTCCTTTCCCACCTTGTACCTCTGTCACACCCAGTCACTGATAACCCCACAGGGCTGTGATCCAGTTGCCTCCAATGAGCAGATACACCAGGGGTTTGCACCTGTCTGAATCACAAGGAGATCTATGTCTCCTTAGCCAGGCCACTGCTCTCTGCCACTATCTGGCAGGGGGAGGTGAGGCCTGACAAACTCGGGTGCTTAATGGAGGCTGGGGCTGTTCACTTAGTTCCAGCCCTGCCCCTGATTGATGGTACTGACAGAACAGAACAACTCTGTGGAATTTGTTTCTATCCCAGCTAAGTTCCCCTGCAGGAGAGAAGCTGTTTTGAATTCACAGAACCTGTGCCTCAGGCCCTATCTGTGTTGTTGTCCCATCTCAGCTATAGTTTGTATTTGCAACACAGTTACATGTCAGTTCCAGCCTCGGCCTGCCCTCCTTTGTCTACGCTGATGATCCCCTGAGGGCCAGGTGCGTCTTAGGCTCAGTAAAGCAGTCCTCTGGGTCAGCCCTGCCCTGGGAATCTGCTGGCTCTGCGCGTGTGTTTTCTAGTCCCCGTGCTCCACCCAAGCCGGTACCACCTCAGGCAAACCCTTTACTCATGGGGCCAGTGTTTCTGTCCCAGATCTGTTCCGCCAGTCATTGCCACCTGAGAAGATGCCCGGCCTCCTCTGGTTGCTCAGAGAGGCAGGGGGTGTGACTCTGGAATATCCAGGGGTGAGCCCTATTGAAGCAGTCCAATTTGTACAAAATTTGATTACATGGGATCCCATAATGGCATAAATGTATTTATGATCTATGTAAAAATGACTTAATAAAAAAAAAAAGAAAACAGTATGTAGGTTCCTTAAGTACTCAAAATAGAACTACTATATGATATGATCCAGCGATCCAATTACTGAATATGTATCTAAAAGAAATTAAATCGGTATATCAAAAAGATCTCTGCTATCCCATGTTTATTGCAGCCCTATTCACAATAGCCAAAATATGGCATCAATCTAAGTGTCTATCAACAAATGAGTGGATAAGGAAAATGTGGCATATACACACAACAGAATATTATTCAGTCTTATAAAAAGAAGGAAATGTCATTTCTGACAACATGGATGAACTTGGAGGCCTCTGTGTTAAATGCAGTAAGCCAGGCACAGAAAGACAAATACTGAGTAGTCTCACTTGTATGTGGAATCTGAAGAAGTTCAGTTCATAGATGGCGAGAGTACAAGAGTGGCCATAAGGCTGAAAGTAGAGGGTTGGGAAGATTCAAAGGATACAAAATTTCAGTGAGACAGAAGGAATGAGTTGAAGAGATACCTAGATATCATGCTGACAATAGTTAATAACAATGTATCATATTCTTGAAAATTGCTAAAAAAAATATTCTTTTGCTAAAAAATATTTTAAGTGTTCTCACCACAAAAAGTGAAAGAGAAAATACATATGTTAATTAGCTTGATTTAGCCATATCACAATGCATTCATATTTTGCAAGTCCTACATAATAAATGTATATATTTACTTGTCAACTGAAATAACAAAATGTTCGTTTAAAAAACCCTAAGTAACAAATATTATGGTAAAATACATGTGGAATAGAATTTCTCATAATAAAAGTGGCAAGATGGTTGAAAATTTTTAGATGCTTCAGTATAAAAAATATTATCAAAGAATCAAATTTACTTAACAGAATTTTCTCCAAAAATCATTTTGAATAAAAAACTAAGGTATTATTATTCTAATAAAAATGACATTATAAATATGTAAACAAATGGTTTATGGGGGTCAAAATACAAGGAACAAGCTTTTAGCAGGTCAAACTGGGGTGTATTTATCCTTGTAGCCTATCGCTTTGAGCAGCTACCCTGGGCCTCATGCAATTGTGATATAAATTCATGTGGCAGTTGGTCAGGTGCTGCTGGGTGGGGTGTGTCCCCACAGAACTCCAGCAATAATATGCTGTCCTGGGTAACATGCTGTTACACCTTCCTGGGAAACCATGGTTGAGAATTGCTTCTGAATTGATATACTGTCCTTGTGAGTGGGCAATTTTCCCACTAGGGCAGGAAAAAGATGCTTGAGAAACATTGCTTCAAATATTGAGACCTTCCATATGTGTTTGTCTTTCTCTCTTTCCCACCCTCTGTGGCCCAGGTGTTCAAACCCCTTGCCCCTGGCCCCCACATGCTACCTGCTCTAGCCGGTGTGATCACCATCTCTCACTGGACCACTTACTGCAAGTGTCCTCCCCAGGCATCCTGTTTCCACTCTGGCCTCTTTACAATCAGTCTTCATTCTGTGGCTGGAGAGGGGCTTCAACAATGTAAGTCAAATCATTTTGTTCCTCTTCTTAAAGCCCTTCAATAAGTATAAAATCCTTATCCTGGTTTATGAAATCTTTTACAACCTGACCCCTGCCTCACTTCACTAAATACATCTTGCGCCTCCTTCCCGCCTTCCCCCTCTCTTCTGCCTTTCCCCCATTCTGGTTCATTCCACCCTCAGCCTGTTCCTTCCTCTACCTGGAGCACTCTTTCTCCTGGTCTTGTCCTGGTTGTCTTCTTGACTTGATGAAATGTCACATTTTTGCAGAGAACTCCTCTGACCACTGCCTTCAAACCAAAGAAACCACAGTTACCACAACTTTGTCCTGTTTTTAACTCTCTTCATAACACAACATCTCATATTTTTATTTGTTCAATATTTGCCTGATTCTCCATCATAATGTTAAGTTCCATCAGGGCAGTGACTAATGTGGTCTTGTTCCCTGTATGTAATTACTCTGTGTATATTCATGAAAAGGAACAAGTAAGAGAATGAGTGAGCAAATGATCCTATGAAGTAGCTTAAGGCTGTTGACGTTTTAGGAGCCTGTGTTGGAAATACCAAAGAGAAAAGAAGATAAGAAAATTCTTCCTTTTCTCAGCTGAAGACCCTGGGCATAAGGAAGCCGACCTTATGCCCAGAGGCCTCACTTCACTGCTTCTGTGGCAGTAATTTACATTTGTGGTTAACCCTCCACTCCGTGGTGATATTGCTCCTGCCACCATATTTCATTATCTTCCATGTCACGTTGCTCAGCCTCTTTGCCTGGTTTGAATCTCCCCAACAAGAGTAACCTTGTTGGTTTGGGCTGAGTTTTGTAACCTTCAGCTCCTGGTGGGCATCCAAGAAGTATTTCATCAACCATAGATGCTCAGGGTGGAAGTGACCTTAGGGAGCACTTTCTTAAAACTCCTATTGTGGAGATAAAGGGAGGCGGAGACCTCGACATGTGAAGTGACTTGCACAAGATTTCACAGCCAGCTGAATACAGGACTGGTCCTTGACCCTGGGTTCCCTGTTCCCAGGGGAGCACTCTTTCTACTGTGCCGATGCAGACATGTTTAGAAATGCAGGTTCCTCAGCGTCTCTCTGAGACTTGGGAAAGGCCTTGGAATCAGATACTCAAGGTGACTGTGGGGATGGTGACTCCAGGAAGCCAGAGACGGCACTGCCTCTGGAGCCTAATGACAGGCTAAGTCACAGGAAATTGCTGACATGTGGTAGTATTTAATGTACAAACCACAGTTTTATACGATTTTACCCAAAGATATTCCCTTGGGTGTAAAGTGCTAAGTGTGAAAGGGGAAGAAACCCAGGAAACAGATTATAGCTTTAAAAAATTTTTTTTTAAATCTGAGAAGGATGATAAACAGACTCCCTACATGGAAATTTCATGAAGACAGAGACAGCTTTCTTTACTGAACAAAAAGGCACACAAGGTGCCGGGTAGCTGTGGGTTGTAAGTGGCCACAATAACTTCCTCATCACTGAAAAGGTGATGGTAACAACAATAGTTTTTACAGCTGGCATTTGTGGAGAGGTTACTCTTTCTGAGGACCTCTTTAGTGTTAACTCATCCTTACAGCAATCCCACTAGTTCAACACTTACAGTTGAGGGAACTGAGGCAGGAAGCGGGTCGGGAACTAGCCCGGGGCGTGGATTAGGATGTGGAGACCACGCCCATCCCCTCTGCGCTGTCTTGAAGGTGTCCTGAGGGAAGTTGGATGACAAGCAAGGGCTTTGGGACGTCATCTCCAGTATGGAATTAAACCCCTCCAAGGAAACTTCTGGGCCTGGGGTTTGAAGAGCCTGGGATTCTGAGCGAGGGGTTCTAGGGGAGGAATTCCTCACCACAGGGTCTTCTTCCCCAAGTCCTCTCCTCCCTCCTTCCTCCTCTTGCTTAAATGAAAGATGTTCCCACATGGACTCATGGTGTGGGTCCAGGAATGTGAGGTTATACGTTCCTATATATTATGGAGTTTCTACGTGCCAAGCACAATTCTACCCATGTAAGACACCGTGGTTTATGTACTCTTTCTGACACCACCAAAGTGCATTTATGCCCCCGTTTCACAGACAAAGAGACTGAGGCATAGGAGAGGGACCTCGCCTTCGTGAGTCAGTGGCAGAGCCAGGATCAGGGGGCTGTCTGATTGCAGAAGTTTGCCTGTGGCATGGGACTGCCATGTCTTGTCTCTTCTCTGTTCTTCTCCAGATGTTAGTGGGGCTGAGAGCCCAGTGGCACTGAGGGCACGGAAAGAAGTGTTAAGTTCTCCATGTCGGCTGCAAACGGCACACGTCTCCTGCAGCCTCAGCCCCTGTACCAGATCAGCTTGTCTCAGGCGCTCCCATACTGTGCCCTATCAGAAAGCATGAGGTGGGGGAGCAATGTGTCTTTCCCAACCTTAACTGATCAACAAATTCAGAAAAATCACAAGAAAGTCTTCCCAGACGGTCCAACAACAAATAAGAGGAAGACCAAGCTGCTCAGTAAACATTGAAAACCTGGACCGAGCACCTCCCGCCGAACTCGTCCATCTCCTCCCGTGACAGCAACAGGACCATGTACCAAGCTGTCAGCTCCCCTGCTCCTGGGCAAGACCCACTTCCCTGCAAGGTGCAGGGAACAGCCGCCTCTCTAGAGTCCTGGCTGTGGTGCCCACTGCCTCAGGGACAGATGCTATTTCCTTTACTCGCCTGGTAATGATATCATTTACCTTGCGGGTTCCTTTGGCTGGTTTGGTTTTATACGCTACAAGAGTTCTCAATTAGCCTCTCACCTCTCCCATCTGCCGCTGAGAAGGATGGCATCCATGAGAAGCAGCTACAGGGCTTCCTTTTTCTCTTTGCTCAGAACCAATGAGAAGAGGATGGAGGCCTGGCCCTCAGAACAGAGGCACTGCTCCTCTGCTATGCGGGGAGGGGGACCAGAGATTGCGACAGAGTTAGGTAAGAGAAGACCCCACAGCTCTGAGGCGACTCAATGGCTCCAGCTCCTGAGTCCCTGTCCAGCTCAGCTGTGCCTGGCAGACCCAGGGCCACCGCACTCACCTTTCCAAAGCAACTCACTTTCCAGCAGCTTTGGACAACGGAGGTGGCAGATTAGATGGTGTTGACAAGCCCGAGATTTGAGCTACGTTTCCCAAATTTTATTTTTAGAATATTCATTAACAGATGTTCAATTTAAGTGTCCCCTCATCAGGTAAAATGAAACAGTTCCACCCCTCATTTTTTTACCCAAGAGAAATGAAAATATACATCCATACAAGCATTTGTACACAAATATCCACAGCAGTTTTATTCTTTTTTTTTTTTTTTTTTTTTTTTTTTTTGGCCAGGGCTGGGTTTGAACCCACCACCTCTGGCATATGGGACCAGCGCCCTACTCCTTGAGCCACAGGCGCCGCCCCAGCAGTTTTATTCTTACAACTCCAGCTTCCATCAGCTGGTACATGGATCAACAGTGATACAGTAATACAACCTGGCAACACACAGGGACAAACTACAGATAAACACAACATGATTGAACCTCAGAACAATCCCACTGAGGAAAAGCACCTAGACACACACAAGACCACTTACCGCATGACTCCATGTTTGTGAAATTCTAAAAATGAAACCCTAGTTACAGAAAATGGATCAGAGGATGCCAGAGGTAAAGAGCTTTGGGTTGACTACAAAGGGTCATGAAGGGACTTATGTCCTGTATCTTGACGGTGGTTTGGTTACATGAATGCAACCATTTGTCAACACTCATTAAATGGCACCTTCATTTTAGAATAAATTTTGTCATATGTAAGTCACACCTCAATAAGACCATTATTTATGAAAACAAATAGGTTAAAAAAAAACCACAGGACTTTTCAGAGCCTTTAATATGCTACTGTACATTTTAAATCTTCATGAAGGTACTATTATGTCCAAGGATTCCCAAATTCATTTGACAAAGGATTTAATAAAAACTTTTACAGAATATTAAAATCTTGAGAAAACATGCAGAGAAAATTGCACTAGAGAATTACCAATCTAGACAGTGCATGGCCCTCTTCATGGTTTCTTTTAAAATTCAAGCACCCTGGAGGAAGGAAGAGCACTCAGTGTGACATCTTTGTGAGAAGTGGTTTAGGAGGTAATTTCCTGCAGATTGGAGGGCCAGGTGTTAGCACCAGAACACTGGGTGAGGGAGTGGGTGCTGGGTCTTGGAACAAAAACTGGGGGCCAGAAACCCAACTGGGCTGGCTGTATGCTGTGGTCACTTGTCCATCCATCCAACAGTCACCCACCCTGAGAGGCACTGGACCAAGTCCAGGTAACCAAGTCACACATGTCCCTGCCCCCCGCAAGCTCACAACTTCACTCACTATGGTCAGGAGCTGCCCGCGCTGTTATCTGTGATTTTCTTCTCTGGTTTCTCACCTCTTCCTAGGAGAGAAGGCGATGGTTCTTTGACACCTGGGTCCTACACATTCCCACACACCTCCAGCCAGAGTGGTCACCAGCTCTAAGCAGCAGCTTGTCCCCAGGCTCCCTGATCACCAGAAGGGATCCAGAGCTGGCCCAGGGAGTCCTGGTGGATAGCAGAAGAAGGAGAGTCTTTCACCTCATTTCATCTCAAGCCATGTCCAAGTTCTTCCTACCCCTCAAGGAGCCTGTTACTCTGAATGGTGAAAAAAGCAGACGAGAGTGCCCATCCCAGGCAGCTGCATGGAACGCGGCTGCTTTGTTAAGTGGATGAAGTCCTGGTCCACTAGCTCTGCTCTCACTCCCTGTCTTCCGCCTGTCCCCTCATGTCTGGCTGACATGGCCATCTGGCCCCCGTCCAGAAAAACAGGGTACAGATCCAGACTGAGTCTGCCTGATTCCAGAAACGGAGCTCTGAATTAATCTAGTATACTTTTAAGTTCCTTCCTCCCCTTTACCGAGAAGGAAGGCAGAGCCCACAGTGTAGCAGACTTTCCTCACCTGGTCCCATGTTCCACGTACCTGGCCCATCACCCAGCCACAAAAAGTCCCTGGGCCTAGAACAAAAGTGTGCAGGAGATTGAGCCAGAGGCAATAACATGCAGCCCCTATCTCTAATTCCCCTGACTTCTCAGGGATGTGTCCAGAGAGGGCAATTGGAGCCCTGGGAAGTTTAAGGGAACTTTTCAGGTTTTTGGCTATCACTTTCCACACTGGGTCTGGGCATGAGGTAGACCCTCCTCCCTCCATAGGAGCCTCAGACCATGACCTACGTATCTTTGTGGTGAGCTGCACCATCCCAGACCCCTGGGGACACAGGGGTCCCCATCTGGGGACACAGAGAGTCAGGGATGGTGGAGAGCTGGGCAGCATCAGCAACCTGCAGTTCCCAGGGCAGTGGCAGCCTGAACAGTGGTGGGGGAACATGGTAGCATCTTACATTCAGCAGAAATGTCCTCACCAGCCCAGTTCTGCAGCTCTAGCAGCAACTGGCCTCCTAGATTTCCTGGATCCTGCTAATTTTCCAGGGCTTGTTCTGGAGACTTCTTAGAATTCTTCCCCTAATATCTTTTTTTTTTTTTTGAGACAGAGTCTCAAGCTATTGCCCTAGGTAAAGGGCTGTAGCATCACAGCTCACAGCAACCTCAAATTCTTGGGCTTAAGTGATTCTCTTACCTCAACTTCCCAAGTAGCTGGGACTACTACAGGCGCCCACCACAACTGCAACAGTTGTCATTATTGTTTAACAGGCCTGGGCTGGGCTCAAACCTGCCAGCCTCAGTGCATGTGGCCGGTGCCCTACCCATTAAGCTACAGGCACCAAGTCTTCCCCTAATATCCTTTCAGTAAGTTTCATTGCTACTAAGGACACCATGTGTATGCAATACCCATTGTCTCTAAACCAGTAGTTACCAAACTTTCTGGTCTCAAGACCCCTTTCAACTCATAAAAAGTAGGGACTTCCAAAGAACTTTTGTTTGTGTAGGTTATATCTACTGATGTTTGCCATATTAGAAATTAAAATATTATATATATATACTTTTTTAAAAGACATTAATTCATTTTAAAATGACAGCAAGCTAATTAATGTCTTAACTTAAACTTATAACAGGTTAACATATATTAGGTGTTTTTTGTAAAAGATAACATTTTTCCAAAATTGTTTTAAAATAGTGACATGAGTATTATTGTTTGGTGTGTTTGCAAGTCTTGTTAATGGTTGGTCTAATCAAAGACGGCTGGAGTCACATATGTGCTTTTCCCTTCAATCTGTTCTGATATCACAATCGCACAGCCTTTGGATAACTCCACTGTTCGTTCATGACAGGGATTTAAAGACAAGTGTTTTGGGGTTGTTACAAAAAATAACTCAGACAAGTTTCCAGATGACACTTTAAGAATCACCACTCTAAACCTTCCAAACTTTTAGTATTGACTAGTTTGCTAAAGACCAGACCTGAACTTACTGAGGAACAAATAAATGGCCATAGTGCTCTCAGCTGGGGGATAAAGGGGAAACACCCGCCACATGCTGGGCTGCCAGAAAGCAGATGCAATTGCTGCCCCAGCCCCATAAAATGAAGTTCCATGAGGACAGCATGTCAATTGTTTTGTCCACTGCTCTATCCCTGGAGCTGGATCACCTAGTAGGGGCTCAATAAACATGTGTTGAATAAATGAATAATAAACATATGAATGTGTGTGTGTGTGTGTGTGTGTATATATATATATATATATATATTTTTTTTTTTTTAAGAATCTATTTAAACATTTAAATTTTTTCTTTTTGAGCCAGTCTAAGTTTTCGCCTTTGGTAGAGTATCCTGGCACCACATCCCACAACAACCTCAAACTTTTGGGCTCAAGGAATTGACTTGCCTCAGCCTCCCACATAGCTGGGACTGCAGGCACCCACCACAATACCTGGCTATTTTTTAGAGACGAGGTCTTGCTCTTGCTCAGGCTAGTCTCGAACTCTTGAGCTCAGGCAATCCACCTGCCTCAGTCTCCCAGAGTGCTAGGATTATGGGCGTGAGCCACCGTGCTCAGCCTAAAATTTTTTGACTATAAAAGAAAGCAAGAAAAAAAAGAAGTGCAGATGCCTTGAGTTAGGAAGCATGTCCTGGGAACACTCAGCTGTCCGGAAGAGCCACCAGAGAGGGAGCCCCTGATGCCAGCTCTGTGCTGTATTTGTCTGCGTTCATTATTCCTGCACCTCATAGGTACTCTGTGTGGCTGCCTAAACGGCCACATCGTGGAGAGATGGCTTATTCTTCAAGCACTGCACTTGTCCTTTATGAGTGCTAAGTTGTCAGAATTCTTTTCCCAAGAATCTCCTGGAGGCAGATTCCGCAAAGCTATCAAACCTGTGAGGAGGCCAATTTACTTCCAATTCCTTTCCTTATAAGAGAATCATTACTTCCCATGAATCTGACAATATATCCCACAGGAGAGAGTGGAGTTGCTCCAGATGAGGTGGGAGGGAAGGCCAGGGCTCAGTGGAATTAACCGCTTCTCCACCTGTTCCCTGCTTCCATCCAGCCTCCCTGCCAGGAGCTGCCAGTGGCCACAGCCCACCCTAGGCACACCCCTGGGGCACCCCCAGGGACACACCAAGATTCTTGGCAGATTGAGCCCCTGCTTCCAGCCGGCTAAGGTTCGACCTCATTCCCTTCCATGGCCTCCGTGAGTTTACTCCTTACATCCTTAAAAGTTTCCCATTTATTGCTTAAGCCAATTTGAGAAAGATGTCACTTGCAGTCCAGTGGCCTTAATCTAGTTAGTCAGCTCTCACAGGTGCCTGGAGCCCCTGCCCCTTCCCAGAACTTGCCCAGATGCAATGCACGCTGCTGGGAACTCTGGGCTGAGTTGGGGAAGAAGCAGCAAGAAGCCTGTGACCTTCCAGCTGGCCAGCATGGTCTAGCCTACAGGGCAGGGCTCCTTCACACCAGATACAAAGTTAACCCCTCACCTCTCTTCCAGCAAATGAAAGAAGCAGAGGAGGGGAAAAAAGAACACTTTCTTTTTTGGCAAGATTTTTGGCAAGATCTAAACACAATTATAGCTCGAGGAGAAAATTGACAAGAGCCAATCCTTTGCACAAGGCATGCTCTGATTTCATGCCATCAAATTATTCTTTAAAGGGCATTAATATCACAAGCTGATGACTTTTAGCCCTGAGCAAATGATGCATTTTAATGTTTCTTTACACACAGCTCTCAGCCCAAGTGAAGCTGTCTTTCTGCAAAGTATTAGCAAACATTTACATTTCAAAACTCAACGGAAGGGTTGTTGTTGGAATTTTCTTTTCACTTTTTTTCTGTAAATGCCCAGACAGATAAATCATATTTCACATGTTAAGTGGTATGTAGCATTCCATTTCTAACCCCTGGCATACTGTTAGAAGATGGTGGCACCTGGCTTTCAGGCCTACAATCTAAAGATTGATTTTTAAAGGAAGGAAGAAATACAGTGGCATCATCAAACACTGTGACTTTTGTGGCAGGCAGGCTCTTTTTGAAATGGCTGTATTTTCAGGTTCTTTTATTCCTCTGCACAGGGCAAGGCACCAGACATTTCGCACCTTGTGCTGGGTGAGGGTCAGAGCAGGATCCTCAGAACCAACAAAGCCCTGTGGTATTTACTTTTCAAGGCCAAAATGACAGTGAAACCAGAGGTAGGTAAGAATTAGGCTCACTTAGAGCTAGGGGCTCATTTTCCATTTTAATAAATTCAAATTGATTAAGAGTCAACAAATTAGAGGGCTTGAGCAGGCAGTTAGAATCCATTGCATTTTAAGTCCTCCATCAATAGAGTTTAGACCCCGGACCAAAGTTTCAAATGCACCAGAGAATAATGGTTTGAGCATACAATCTCTGCAGTTGGGAAGGTATGGGTTCAAATCCCAGCTCAGCCACTTCCTGGCAGGAAGACCTTATACAAGATGCTCAACCTCTGTGAACAGTTTTTCCATCTGTCAAGTGGGAATAATAAGATTGCCCATTGTATAGGGTTATTGTTGCAATCAAATGTGATAATTGTCGTGATAAGGTTGACATGGCCACTGGTCCATGGTCATCCTTCCTTCCCACCCAGGCCTCACCTCCAACTTCATCTGATTCTCCCCACAGGATTAGACTGTGTGCCCTCCTGCGATACTTGATGAGCCCCTCTGAGAAGTGCTCATGGCTAATTATTCAGAGAAATAGGAGAATAAACACAATCAGCGTTCCACAGTAGGACTGCAGTTACAGCTGTACAACTCTGTACGTTTACTGAAACTCGTTGAATTGTACATTCGCAGTGGGTGAATTTTATGTACGTGAATTATGCCTCACTAAAAATAAAAAAATAAAAACCCAAGACAGGAACATTGCAAAGGTTCTGAGATGTAAATTGACAAAAAATAACAAATGAGTTTAAACCTCCCATTCTTGCCCCCTCCTGGCATGCCATTTAAATAAAGAAGGCCACAAGACACGTCTGCCTGTCTCCCTCCACCCCTCTGCGCTGTGTCCCATGGTGGGGACAGCTCGGTGAGAAGACCCACCCCTCTCCCCCAGCAGAGGAAATCTGCTCTCCTGCTCTGTGCCCTCCTCTCCCTCCCTGGTGACACTGGTAAGAAGGAACTCAGTGGACTTGAATGAGCCACAAAATCCAGACCTGCCAGCGGTCTTGTTACTGAGCTGCAGGAGAACCACCCAGAAGAGACGTGACCCATTGGTCCAAATGTTCCTGTGCCCTGCCCACACGTCTCTCCTGCAGGCTCATTGCCCCAAATATTTACAACTCGCTTCCTCTGAGCACACAATGGAGTCAATATTCTCCTGAAAAACACCTTTTGCAGTGACATCTGCATTTCTGCTCTTTGAGGAGTGGCAGACATCTGGATGTGGCAGCAGCATCACTCAGGTGCCCCTGCTTCCTCTTCATCTTCCACCTCTGACCCACTCCAGTGGCAGGTATCAAGGCGACCATAAAAGGAAGGGAAAGGACAGTCCTCCCAGCTGTCTGCAGGGGACACCCCTACTTTCTCACCTCTTTAGGTGGCATCCAGGGCTCTACTTTCTACTCTGGAACCCCTGCTCCAGGTCCCCTCCCCTGCACTGAGGTTGCATCTCAGGCCCCACTTCCCCCTTCCCAAGGCTTTGCTCCTTGCTTATGGCCTACTGAGTGTGCTCAGGATAAACAAAATACAGCTCTGGCTGTGGTTTTTCTAAAAGGCCCATCAGAAAATTTAACATAAAGCAAAGGGAAAACACAAGTGAGAGCCCAGGAGAGGGGGTGAGATGGGAAGATTGTTATTACCCTTGCTAGAGTCAGGCCAATGCTTGGGCCGGTGCCACCAACATGGACAACAGAACTAGCTATGTGCCCCATGGGCCGTTCAGGCCTAGGCTCACACTGGGGACCTTGATTTTATTTCTCACCCCACACGCAGTAAGGATCTTGAGGACTCAGCCAGCAGGCATCAGCAGGAGTGCAGAGTGACTGGGAACCCACCCAGGACAGGGGAGCAGACACACAAGATGAGCTGGGCCAGCCTGTGGACACGTCCCACCCATACACTGGATAGGGCTCAGCAGGGCTGGTTAATGACTCCCCGACTTCCCCACCCACAGAAATTCCCCACCCTATTTTCTTTACAGAGTTTTTCCATTCAAATAGAACAGTTCTGTGCCATGGTTTTCTGAAACTACTCTGCAAATCTCAGAGCCCAGAAGCAATTTCTGCTTTCCTGCTCATAGGCCTCAGGTGCTCACAGGAATTGGTGTTTGGCAGCACATGCAGGTTCAATACTTTCCGTCCACCTGGGCTCAAAACCAGCTCTATCATCATGATTCACAAGCACCAGGGAGGATCTCTCTTGTTTCAGCACTGACATGATGGCTGTCCAGGATGAATCAGATGCAAACCCTGGCTTCCTTGCTCCCTGTTAAGTCTTCACATCATTGATTAGTTTGACCCAGAAGGCCCGTGGAAGCAGAGAAGGGACCTGTATGAATGGGCACTCCCATAGACCTGTCACTCTTCTACTGCGGCTAGCCAGAGCTCTCCTATCAGCAAGGCCTGCCTCCCACTAATTAGTCCATAATGAGACAGAATGTCTATTGAGTCTCTGGACTCTGGGCCCTCTGAATGGGTATATCCCACCTCATTGACACTCCCAGCGCCATCCCTGCACCTCATCCCCAGAACCCTCTGATCATGAGGCAGGCGGCTATCTCTATAATCCCAGGGGCCAACCCTGCACCCCTGCTTTCTCCTAACTGGTGAAAACCCCACCTCCTGCCTAGGCTCTAGCTCCTACCATTGTCTTAAGTGTGTCAGTACCCTAGAGTGCCCCTGGGCAATCTTTTGTCAGTGTCCTCAGCAGGCCAGAGGAGGTCCTCCAGGTGCACACAACTAAGCAGTGGGTTCCAGTTACAGGACAATGGGGGTGTGGACTCCCCTAC
Source organism: Nycticebus coucang (assembly GCF_027406575.1). NCBI lineage: Eukaryota > Metazoa > Chordata > Mammalia > Primates > Lorisidae > Nycticebus > Nycticebus coucang. The sequence continues at coordinate 133,870,793 of NC_069782.1, read as the reverse complement.
TCAATAGACATAATTAGGGGAAGGCAGGGCTTGCTGATATAAGAGCTCTGGCTGGCAGGAGCAGAGGACTAGGACTGCCAGACAGGTCTCTGGGAGTGCCCATTCATACAGAAGTCCTCAGGGAAGGGAACTTTGGACAAGTGGAATCCAAGGGAAGCATCCTGTGGCTCTTTTTATTTGCAGTGTTGGCTGGGTCCCCTCTCTGCTTTAAGATGAGCCCTGGCCGGCTTCCCACTGACTCATTCACGGTACACCACTCCCTGCAGCCTCCCTTTCGGGGGAGCTGCTGTCTGAGCTTCTGCAGCTGCCACAGTGATGACGACACCTGGAGAATGGTTTGTAGCCAGCGCCCGGTACTGCTCAAGGCAGGATTACCCTGATGGCTGGTCCTCATAGCAGGAGCAGGGAGAGGCTGCCTCACCATGACTCCCATTTCCTGAGCCTCTGTCCTCCCCTGGTCTCATTCAGTTTTTGAGTAATGATGAAAGGAAGGGCTCACTCAGCTCTGTTCTGTGGAGTCTCCATTGGCTGGTGAGTCATTAATAGGGAGGTTCCTATGAGACAGGTTCTCTCTGGAGCCCTGACTCCTTGGACTGAAGAATCTGCCTCTCTCCCCTCCCAGGCCTGGAACAGACATCACTGATGGATCCCAGCACATGCTCCCAGCTCAGCATATTTGCCCCACACAGCACTCCTGGGGCCACTATAGAGCATCAATGGGTAACCCTACTGGCCTTCCTGCCTGGTGTGAGGCCCTCTGTGCAGCATGTAGTGAATAGAAAGGCATGGGTTTTTTTTCTGCCCTCAAAGAATCTGCTATTTAGTTGGAAAAACAAGAGCTACCTCATTACAATGACTTTTAACAGGATCAGACACTTTGGTCAGCCAACACGCAATGAACGCCTCTACCAGGGAGAAGAGGCCTACACCTTTCCCTGATGGATGTCAGTTCAGATAAGACTATGGGAGACAGCTTGGAGGCAAGGATCTTGAATCATAGTCCTGGTTTAAGTACTGGCTTCACTGTTTTCAAGCCACTTTACCTTCTCTTTCCTAAGTCTGTTTCCCTGTCTGTGAAATGTTAACAATAGTATCTAAAATGTAGGACTGATCTGTAAAAAAAAAAAAAAAAAAAGATGGAGACTTTACATCTTTTGTATTAACTTGGATAGAGTTGAAACACATTCTTCTTAGTAAAGTATCACAAGGATGGAAAAGCAAGCATCCAGTGTACTCAGTGCTAATATGAAGCTAGTAGACTAATACACACCCACGCAAGAGAAAAACTCAATTCAAGTTGAGGGGAAGGGGAAAGAAAGGAGGGACAGAGGGAAGGAGGGAGGAGGATTGGTGTGTTCCCACTTGATGGGTACAATATAAGGGTATATGGCAGACCTCTTGGGTGTGAGACACAACTACAAGAGGGACTCTAACAAATGCAAACATTATAACCTAGTTGCTTGTACCCTCACATTAACCTGAAACTGAAAAAAAAAAAAAAAAAAGTAGGGTTGATATGAGCATTAAATGAAAAAAATATATATATGGAAGTGCCAAATTTATATATCTAGCTCTGGCCTCTCTGTCCCCTGAACTCTAACTTACAAGTTTAGCTGCACACTGGGCCTCTCCAAGAGGGAATGGGTAGCACCACGCGCCCACAAGGGCGGAAAGAGACACCTGTCCCCCAAACTGGCCCTGCCAGAGTCTTCTTCCTTCCTGTTCAATCTGACCACCATCCGGCCAGGGGCCAAACTCCTAGCCTGAAGGTCATGCTTGATTCCCCCTCTCGCCCCTGGTGTCAGTCCACCGGGTCATCCTGCCAGTTCTAACCCCAGCAGGCGTCCTAAGTCCACAGGCTTCCCTCCACCCCCACCAATGCCACCCTAGGCTTCCTGGACTCTGCATTAGCCTTTCTACCGCGTTCACGCTCCACGCTCCTGCCAGTCCCTCAGGGCATCCAGATGTCAGGCAGGTCACACCACCCCGTTTGAGACTCTCCATTCCCCTCCCCCATGGCACGTGGAATGAAACCCAGACTCCCTTCCACCATCTGCATCCACTTCTGAGGTCCTGCAAAGCCGCAGCCCACTTTCCGACTCGTCCTACCACACATTCCACGAACTGATTGAACAAATGCCCGCTTAATGTACATTATTAGTCCCTATATTCCTTTGCTTCTTAAAGAAAAGGGAGAAGATTCATTTGGTGCCCCGGGTTGTTCTGATAGTGATCAGAAACTTACCCCTCCCCGCTGCACTTCCCCGCCTCTCCAAACAATGAAAAAAGTGGGGGTATCACTGCTACTGTCTAGTCACAATTTTCCACCTGGGGCTTAAGCTTTGCCTTCCAACATCATCCTTTCTTCTAGTTCACACTATTTTCTTTTAAGGATGTGCCTATTCACTACACCGCGGAAAAAACAGGCAGAGCGAGGCACAACGAAGTAATGGAAACTCTTTGGTGCCCCCTTGTGGTCACGTCTAGTTAGCCGGCGGACACGTGCGGGGCAGAGAAGCTGCTTTTTCCTTCAGCTTTTGCTGCGGAGGGGAAGGCTTGCTTGGCAAATGGGAGTCTGAAGCTAGAAGAAGTACTTCCAGGTGCCAGTCTTGAAATACACGTCCCCACCCCCAGAAGAGAAGTCCAGGTTAAAATGCTTATCAGCCAACTCTAAGCATCAAATTCCTGTTATAATGAGTGTATTGCTTCCTGCCTAGCGTCCCCAGTGAGGGTGCCCCCGAGCTACTATGAGATCATCTGTACTATTTTTGATGCTTTTTTTAAAGGGTATTCTAGTACTCAATCTTGATAAAGTCTATATTGCGTCTGCTTCCCCTCCACCGTTGCCTGTTTAGATGAACTTTCTGTAATCACCAAATGAGTCAGGCAGAATGGGAATGAGGATGTACTTGAAATAATGTGTCTGACGAAGAGGTGCCCATATGCAGTACTGATCATCATACAGAAAAGCAGGGGAGAAAATGTCAGGGACAAGATTCTGCAAGTGATGAAACACAGAGGTGGGGTGTTGTCATGTCCCCTTGGGTAAACTCAAGGGCAGATGCTGTATTTTGGGATTTGCAAAGAAACAGGTGCCCAGATGAGAAGTTAACTACCTGCGATTTAGAGAACCCAATACTCATTTCCTGCATTGCCAGCCCTTGTAGAGTTTCTACCTTAAAGACAGTTATCTTTGCTCCCTGAGCCTATTGAAGTGTTTGATGGCTAAGTAGGAATCGTGAATAATACCTGATAAGTAGGCAATGCATGAATGAGTTAATAAAAGAATGAATAAACTTGATTTTGAGGAAATGGTTGCAGTGCCCACAGCCTCTCTCTGAAGCTACTTACTTTCTAGGCCAACCCAAGCCCAAGGACACCACTTCTGTCCTCTTGGCTTTTCTACATCTCTTATTTTGAATAGAGAGAAAATGGAATGTGGCTAATTTTGCCATAAATTCCTGGAGTCTTTAAATTCCTCTCTGCATAGCTAATTTTTCATTGTCTGCCTATCACATTATCTTAGTCTGATTAAAGAAAATCTGCTTGCTTCTAACAATGAAAGTGGACTTTTTCCTCCAAAGCAGTTCTTTGGCTGAACATTAGAGTAAAGCAGGAAGCTGATAGGCACATATCCACACACCCATTCCCACCCCTGGGCCCCATCCCAGACCCATTAAATTAAAATCTCTGGGGATCATGATCTGGGCATTGGGATGATTTGAACACTCCCCCGCTTGCTCTAATGTGTATCGAGGGTTAAAAAGCACTACCATGACTGAGCTCCCTTTGCCAGAGAGCACAGACTCACCAATGACGAATGAAGCAAAAGTGAGATTTGTTGTTGCCTACCAAGCACCCTTAGACCCAGACTTGAAGAAAAGGAGGTCTTGAGCCCAGGGATGATGAAGAGTTCCAGTGCTCACTTCTTCTGGGAACCTCCCTTCTTAAGGGCCAAAAGCAGTGGGCCCGAGGAGCTGGATCTGCCTCTGCCAGCTCTTCAGGAGCAGGTGCCAGCAGATGCGACGGCATCAACACAGACCTCAGCGTGGTGGAGCCAGCACAGGCTGGCCTGGAGAGAGTGCCATGGTAATAGTGGGCCACTGGGGACACCAGTGGGGTGGCGCCAACTAGGCTTTCAGGGTAAATATCCAGATCTTTTAGGGGAATTCAGCCTGTGCACAGGAACCCACCATTGATTTTAAATCATGCTTTCCAAAGCCACTCATTCATACACGCAAGCACATGGATCTAAATTCAGTCTGGTATATTGTAATTTCTTGCTTTTAATTTAAGGCCTCAAGGCTTCAACTAATTTAAGGGACAATCTGGTGGTAAACAGGAGACCATCTTCTTACAAGAAATGTCATTGGCATAAGGCACTGCTCCCCAAATTTGGAGCACAACTCAGACTTTCTAAATCTTATCTACACTTAAGAACGCTTTTAAGCCACACACCTGAGCCATGTGGAATAAAATGAAGTCCATTTACCAGGTAGCAAATCATGGCTAAGTCCATCTCTGCTATTTTCCACCCAATCATTCATTTAATGTCTCTGTGTTCTTAAACCTTAGGTGGCTGTCTCTGAAATCACAGAATAAACAAGAGCACAGTTCATCACATTGCTGTGTTCAAACAGGGATCCCACTGTCATCCTGATGGCTGGCAGGAAACAGCAGTCATTGGTTTATCAACAAGCCCCAAGCTGAGATCAGAAGTCCTACTCTAGGCTCAGAGTACCAAGTGCTTGTCACTGGTGGACAGGAGCACGGACGAGACTGGTCCATGGTGTCTTGTGGAAACACGAGGGAGGGAGCCGCATAGTAGGGCTTGCTGAGGGCAGCCCTGACAGGTGGGGAAGGGAAGGACCTGGCTCAAAGGGAGAGAAGGCAGACAGGGTTGCTCTTGATCACATCAGCTAGATCCAAGCAAGCTTTCTACAAGGAAGAGCCTTCCCAGGGACTTTTGTCCACAGTAGAAAGTTACAGCCATTGACACTGACTCTCGGAGAGCTCATCCCTGGGATCTGCTGCGGAATGGCCTGTTTCTAAGAAGCCTTACTTCCTTTGGCTTCAACCTCAACTCCCATCACCTATTTCACTCTCTGCCTTTAGAAAGCACTAGTCACATCCAGGACACTCTGTAAGTATCAGTGGTAAAGCTCCCAAATACCAAATAAAATACAATGCTCCATTAGAAAGTTAACCCATAAGATAACAGAGAAAGAAATCCGGTCCATGTCCTCCTCTCTTATGGGGATTTTGTTTAGAACTCTCACACATCATAAGCACGCAATTTTAAACAGTCTTAAACTCTGTAAAATGAGACAAAAACAGAAACTCTTGCTGGAGACATTGTCTGCACAAGGCTGAATGGCCCTGCAGCCCCAGAAGGGGGAGAAAGAGTAGGCTCCAGATGACCCAGAACCCTGGAGCGGGAAGATGGGTGAGCTGCACCCTGACCCGCCTGATCCCCACTGCCATGCAGGGGACGTGCTGGGCTCAGTGCAGGTGGAAAGCTGTGGACCCAGGTCTTGGAGGAGCCTTGCAATGAAACTTCTGTTATTTACTGAACCAACTCTATTGCAAGCCTTCTGTGTGTAAGTCCCGGGAATTCTCTGGCTTTCAATGACTTCTTCAACCAAAGAATGGAGTCTTGTTACTCTAAGACTCTTTAACACTCTGGGGAATAAGGCTACAAAGATGTAGGAGATGGTCTCTTCTTAGCACAGATTCGGAGAGGGAAAAGGTAGGTGTTTATTCATTCAATAAAGTACCTGCTGTCTGCCTTTTGTGTGGCAGGCACAAAAATAGACACATTCTCCATCTGCGTGGAATTTAGAGACGAGTGAGAGACATGCAGGAATCAACAATGCTGGACGAGTACAAAACTGCTCTGAGGTCAATGTGGAGAGGGAGAGGGACCTGGAGAGAAGTGCCCATGGCAGGGACGCGGGGTCTGGTCAGGTGGCCAACTGCCAACACCAGAAATAGGATCTGGAGGATGAAATGGGGTTAGTGTTGTTAAGAGCTGACAGGACAGTGCTCCTGGCAGTGGGAATGGTGTGTGTGAGCTCCCACAGCAAGGGAGCACAGATATGGGCTGGAAGTTGGAGCCAGGGTGCCCTGAGGACAGCCTTCCAGGGAGCATGAGAGCCAAGAGATCCAGACTCCAGAAAACCTCAGAGGTCTTGCAAAAGCAATTTGGGATTTTTTCCTAGAGGAGCAAAATTAGAGTTTTACTGGGGGAAAAGGGGAAAGTAAGGGGATAGGATGAGCTAATCAGACCTATCTTTAGAAAAGATTGCTCTGCTGCTTGGACAGTAGGCTAGAAGAGGCCATGTCAGCATGGGCCAGCCCAAACATGGCTTCCATTTATGTGACCATTGAGTAGAGTTGAGAGCTGGGCTTTTTCATAGTTGCTGAAGATGAAAATCAGTCAAAATTAACATTATCCTCAAAAATCCCTTGATAACCATCAACAGTGAGCCCAGCTCAGCCCACCCACCACTGGAATAGACCACCAGTTCTTCGGTAGAGCCCCCCAAGAGTCAACTGTGATTAGGGATAAAGTTCTCAGAAATAGATCAAATCAGCTCGCCAGCTGATCTTCAAACTCTTGGTTCCCCTCAGCACGGAGAGGCCTCACCCTCCTGGAAGGCTGGGGGATCTGAGCCTAAGCAGGGAAGAGCAGGCTCAGATTCACACTTTTGATCTCACACTCACTTCAGGACACACCGTCAGTGAGTGTATCTGTCTGCTCAGGCTGCCATTATAAAACACAGAGATAGGTGGCTTAAATAACAGAAATTTATTCTCGTACAGTTCTGAAGTCTGAAAGTCCAAGATCAAGGTGTTGGCAGGGGTTTGTTGCTCCTGAGACCTCTCTCTTTGGCTTGCAGACCATCACCTCCTCGCCCTCTCATGGCCTCTTCGCTGTGCACACACATTCCTGCTGTGTCTTTGTGTGTCCACACATCCTCTCCTTATTAGGAGACCCGTCCTATCAGATTAGAGCCCTCCCTAAGGGTCTCCTTTTAACCTAATCATATCTTTAAAGGCCCTTCATATCTCAGTCACATTCTGAGATATGAAGGGTTAGGGCTTCAACTGGTGAATTTGGAGGAGAAAGACAAAATCTTTCTCTCCCCCTTTCCTCTTCCCTCTTCCTCTTATTCTCTCCAACTGTGCAACAGTTGTGAATTTCCGTGAGGTCATTGCACATACCCCAAACATGAGCTGTTTCAAGGCACCAGACCCAGCTGAGTAGATAGCAGGTACAGTAAATGGCTCAAGTTGAGAAGATAGTAAGCCCTCCTTGAGTGCCCTGGCAGGCACATTGGGAGATGTGACTTCTGAGGGCACCTGTGGACAGATACCTAGGAAAGGAGCAGCCTGCTGACAGAGGGGAAGGGCAGAAAGAAGTGGGAGTTCTGCAGTGGTTGACATTGTCCAGGGGTGTGTTACATCACTAGAGGAGCTGCCAGTGGCAGAGCTTTCACATCAGGGAGGCAGGAGAGATGCTGGTCCAGGGGAGAAGTTGAATTGGGCCAGACTCTGGAGGACCTTCCATGCTAGAACAACAAGTATGGACTTTGCCCTGTAAGTGATGTAAATCCATTCAGAACTTAAAAGTCTAGAAATGGCACAGTGAGGGAAGGGAGGGGACTGCTCCATGCAAACAGTCAATCAGAAATAATACAAGGTTGCAAATAGCCAAAGATTTGGGGTGACATAAGACTTCCTGCAATGTTCTGCTCAAAGTCAAGTTAGAAATAGCTATGATGATCTCAGTCTGAATACCCTGCTCCCAAAAATGACAACAAAAATTAATTTCTGTTTTGCCCTTTGCTTCACAAACGATCTAGATTTTCCAAGGGCAGTAGAAGAAATAAGGTTAACTTTTCCAGTAAGATTATTTCATGCAAGAAACAGTCTCCTTTTCAATAAATAGTTTTAGACCATTCTCCCTGGTTTCTGAATCACACTACTCTCCAAAGATATATAAATATCAGGTAGCAGTTTTATTTCCTATGAGTGGGGAGCTTTGGTTTAATAAGGAGGAGAGAGGCAGGGTGATAGACTCTTGGAGATGAAGCAAGATCTATTAGATCATCTCGGCCATTTCGCTGTGTCCGCCTGAGATTGCTCCCAGCTGCATTGGCATATTCACTGCTGCTCAGGCTAGTCCAGTTTTAAATGATTTAAGGGTAATATATTAAGGACTCATGACTGGCTGTAAAGAGGTGCTTCTTTCTGAGACACTAGCACAGATTTGGCTGTAACTGTACATAGAAGCTCATCCTAGCAGAGGTTGGAGGGCACTTTGCTGTCCTTCAGGTGATGCCAAGGTCACAGAAGTGATGCCCTCCTGGACAGCAGTCAATGTCCAAGGAAAAAGACAACTGCATTATGCATTTATCAAAACCTGAAAGCAACCATGGGCTGTGCTGCTAAAGTAAAGGCCTGAACTCTTAATGTGACAGCACTCAATACAGATATGGTCATTCTGCTCATTTAGAAACCTGATTTGTGCACCAGTTGTGGATGTAGATGGGCAGCTTCCAGGCCCCATTGTGAGGTTCGCAGGGTGTAGCAGGGCCAGTGCGGCTGTCTCCTCCTGTTCCCCACTGAGCATACATATTATCCACCCACCCACCCCTCCCACCCTGACCCCCTGCTGAGACCAGGGAACAATCCACACAGGCCTGGGGTCTCCAGAACTAGGAAAATCTGTGCCTCACATACCCCAAAAGGCCCACAAGGGTCAAAGATGCTCTGACTACATTTAACCATTTGAAAGCCTTGGTGGTGTGGCACAGCCTTAAAAATAGAGAGGGCAAAAAGAAATGAGGTTACTCAACCAAGGGACTAGCGGCCATCCATAATCTCCTAACACAGCTTGGAATTACAATAATGATCACTAGATTCAGCAAACACTTACAACACACCAGGCACATACACAGTTTCTCCTCTGTTGGTAACATCCTTGAGTACTTACTACTATTATTCCTATTTCACAGCTCAGGAAATTGAGATTTAGAGCAGTTCATTCGCCCACTTTTATTTTCATAGCCCTCTACCACACCCACCCAAACAGAAGTTTTTAGGCCCCTCTCAGACTTGCTGTCACAACTCTTCACTTGGATCATTGGCAGCCCAAGATACACACATACTGAAAGCCCTGGGCTCCCTGGTGTGGGATCTGTTTACTACAGGAGATATTAAAAGTCACATCTCTCACTATTTCCAATAAGGCCTTAATTATAACAATTGTAGGAGAGTTTCTTCCAGCCTCAGTACCTGATATAACCACAAGTCTACTGAACAATTTGCTTTAATCTTTGGACATTACAAATTTCTATGAATGGCCAGACATCGTGGGTCATGCCCACCATGAGTAATCCTAGCACTCTGGGAGGCCAAGAGTATAATCTTAGCACTCTGGAAGGCCAAGGCAGGTGGATTGCCTGAGCTCATGAGTTCAAGACCAGCCTGAGCCAAAGCAAGACCTCATGTCTAAATATAGCCAGGTGTTGTGGCAGGCACCTGTAGTTCCAACTACTCATGAGGCTGAGGCAAGAGAATTGCTTAAGCCCAAGAGTTTGAGGTTGCTCTGAGCTATGATGCCAGGACACTCTACTGAGGGTGACAAAGAGAGACTCTGTCTCAAAAAAAAAAAAAAAAAAAAAAAAGTTCTACAACTGACAGTGTCTCCATTTTTACAATCATGACTAGGAAGGCTAGGGATAAATTTCTATCCCACCTCTAGCAAACTGTACAAGACACTTCTTCTATGCACTTGCCATGTAACAAAAATAGAAAACAGGCTTTTTTCTTTCATTGCTTTCCCTCCTCCCACCCCACATTCCTCAGTTAAAATTATTTTTCTCTTAACACAATATGCATTTTTGTAAGCCACGATGAGTAATTTTTGAAATGAGATTAGATACAAATATGTTTTAAAACACAAAACTACCTAGAGGACAATCACAGAGGTGTATATATCTTGTGAAAATGCAAAAATTATCCAACCACACGCTTATGAATTATATACTTTTATGAATGCACATTGTACTTCAATTTAAACATTTAAGAACCAAAAATCATTGGAGTGGATAGCTCTAAGAGTTCATCCTTTCACATATATATTAAAATATCAAGGAAAAACTGTGAGAATCACTTTGTCAGAATGCTAGAAAGCAGTCCAAAGCTTATAGCAACCAAGTGAATGCTGAATCAAGAAAGAGTTAACTTTAAAGTAGAAGAAAACCTTCGTGGCTTTTTCCTTGCTCCAGCCCCATCATCTTCCCAGCTTGGCGGTGGTCTTGTATGCAGCAGCCTGTATTCTCAGTATGGGAGCATGGTCCTGGCTCTGAAGGAGGAGAGCAGACCTTATTCACAAAGAACCATGTGTATCTGGGAGCTACATCAAAGACCAATGCAAGGTGTTTGTCTTCGTTTAGTTTAACCTGGAACTCACTCAGGATGGGAAAGGCAGGGGTCACTTCTTGAAAACTTTGCAAAACAAATGAAGAAATTACAGTTGAGGTATACAATAGAATGCCTAATGCCTGTGAAAAAAACTGAAGAAACAATTACTCTGGGAAATTAGAATATTCCAAAGGCCCATGCACACCAGGGATTTAAGAAAGCCACATACATGCCCAGAGCAAAAATGTGTGCTCAGAAAAGATCTGAGAAGATGCTAAGCTTTTACTTATAGCTGATCTCTTAAGATCAGTGAAGCCAAATATTTAAGTTTAAGGCAAAATTTTAAATGCCCTGACCGAGCTTTAAAGGAGTTCCTTAGTACAGACCCAATCTGCAAAGACTAGGTGAGATGAGGTTTTATTTGTTTCTTTTGCATTTCTCTTTCTCTCTCTCCCTCCCTATTGTTTCCCTGTTCCCCCCCTACCTTCCTCCCTCTCTCCTTTTGGCTGCTGGCATTCAAGGAAATCTTTTCCAAAACATTAGCTGAACCTAAGCAATGAATAGAGACTTCAGAGACCACACAAGAAAAAGAATACAGACTTTCCAAAATAATTTAGGAAAATCACTAAACTAATAGCTAAAGCCTACAGCAAGCAACAAAAACAAACCCTGAAGAAGGGGAAGAATCTGATTTCCAGAATTACTATATTACAATATTTAAAATGTCCCATTTTGTTTTTGCAGTGGTATAACAAATTTTAATTCAAAATAGACACTCTGAAAACAATACATTAAAAAAATAATAATAAAGTTCAACAAGCTCTTTTTCAATTTACAACAGAAAACACCAAAAAATCACAGATCAGTTTCACAATTGCTCAAAAATGCACATTATAGAATTACATGCAAGTATATTTGTAAAATTTTTAATAAAAAATTATGATGCATAAGAGGAAACCAGTATAGGACATTCACAAAAGAAATGAACAGAAACTTTCCCTGAGTAAGCATAGACATTGGACTTACTAGACAAAGACTTTAATTCAACTGTCTTAAATATGCTCAAAGAGCTTAAGAAAGCAATAAACAAACAGCTAAAGGAAACCAGGAAAATGATGTATAAACAAATAGAGAAATTAATTAAAAGGTAGAAATTACAAAAAGAAACCAAAAAAATTATAGAGCTTAAAAGTAAAAGAACTAAAATGAAAAACTTATTAGAAGCTTTCAACAGCAGATTTGAGCAGGCAAAAGAAAGAATCAGCAAACTTGAAGATAAGCCAATTAAAATTACCCAGTCTGAAGAGTATGAAAACCATAAAGAAAATACAAAAAAGAACAGAGGAATCCTAAGGGATCTGTGGGACACATTCACATGTAACAATATATACAAACTAGAAATCCCAGAAGGAGAAAAGAGAGAAGAATCAGCTGAAAGTATATTGAAAGAAATAATATCCCCAAACATCCCTAAATTGATAAAATATACAAATCTACATATTCAAAAATCTCAATGAACTCTAAGAAGGATACATGCAAAGAGATATACACTGAGACATAAATTGTCAAAAGATGAAGACAAAGAGAGAATCCTAAGAGAAGAAAAAGATAAATGACTCATCAGTGCAAGACATCCTCAATAAGATTTATAGATAATTTCTAATCAGAAGCCAGGGAGATCAGAAGGGAATTGAATCAAAGTTTTAAATGTTAAAAGAAAAAAAAAGAAAAGAAAAACTGTCAACTAAGAATTCCATATCCAGCAAAACTATCTTCCTAAAGTGGAGAAATTAAGACATTTCTAGATAAACAAAAGCTGAAAGAGTTTGTTGCTAGCAGACTTTTACTTCATGAAATGATAAAGGAAGTCCTACAGGCTGAAATGAAAGGACACTAGACGATAACTTAAAGCTGTATGAAAAAAAATAAGAAACTCCAGTAACGTTAACTGAAAGTAGACATAAAATACAATATTATTAGATTTTTGTTTATAACTCCTCTCTTTATTTCTCACATGATTTAAAAGATAAATGCATAAACCAATAATTTTAAATCTGTATTAATGAACATGCAATGTGGTGAAACAACATCATAGGAGGGGACAGAGATAGTTAGGAGCAGAGATTTTTGTATGCTAGTGAAGTTAGGTTAGCATCAATTCTAATGATATTGTTATAAATGTGATGTTAATTATAATGCCATGGTAATCACTAAGAAAAGATCTATAAAGTACAGAAAAAGAAAGAGAGGATCAAGATGTTGCAATACAAAAAATCAATTAAGCACAAAAGAAGGCAGTAATGGCAGAAATAAGAAGCCGCAATGATATAAGACAGAGGGGAAAAAGTACCAAAATTACCTAAGTTAGTTCTTTCTTATTTGTAATCACTTTAAATGTAAATATCATTATACTCAATGATAAAAGATTGAAATCTTTACTTTTATGATCGGAAACAATGTAAGTATTTTTACTTTCACTACTGCGATTCAACATGTACTGCAAGTTCTGTACAACAGAATTAGGTAAGAAAAAGAAACAACATTTACCCGTCAGTACCATTTCTATAACAATGAACTTTATCAAAGAAAATTTTAACCAAAGAGGGGAAAAATCTGCACTCTAAAAACTATAAAAAACTGATGAAGGAAATTGAAGATAACACAAATAAATGGAAATATAGCCTATGTTCATAGATTGGAAATATTAATATTGTTAAGATGTTCATATGATCCAAAGTGATCTATAAATTCAATACAATCCCTATCAAAGTATCAGTGACATTTTTCAGAGAAATAGAAAAAACAATCCTAAAATTCATACTGATTTACGAAAGATCCCAAATAGTAAAAGTAATCTCAAGCAAAAGAACAAATCTGGAGGCATCACACTATCTGACTTCAAAATATACTACAAAGCTTTAGTAATAAAAACAGGATAAAACACACATGTGTAGAGCAATAGAACAGAAGAGAGAGCCCAGAAATAAATACACATGTATGCATGGGTCACTACAAAAGTTTTGAGACATACTGTGTTATAATTCATTATTTCACTTCTAAAACACAGTAGACAGTTTCAACTTGCTCAGCTTATTGGCATAGCTGGGAGGGCTTCATTTGTTTCCATCTGCATATATTTTACATTTCTTGATTTTTGTGTAACTCAAGACTTCCGTAATATCCCCCCAAATATCTGTAGTCAACACACAGTGGGGAAATGATAAGAATTTTGTGCTGAGACAACTGATTATCCATATTCAAAAGAATGCAATTAGATCATTGTCTCACACCACATACAAAAACCAATGCAAAATGGATTAAAGACTTAAACATAAGACCTGAAACTGTAAAACTACTGGAAGTAAACATAGGATGAAATCTCCATGAGATCAGTGAGGGTAATGATTTTTTCAATATGGCCACAAAAGCACCAGCAACAAAAGCAAAAATAGACAAAGGGATTACATTAAACTAAAACACTTCTGCACAGGGAAGGTAACAGTCAACAGAGTGACGAGATAACCTACAGATTGGGAGAATATCTTTGCAATCCACATAACCGATAGGGAGTCAATGTTCAAAATATATAAGAAATTCAAATAATTCCATAATGAGAGAATAAATGACCCATTTAAAAAATGGCTAAGAGAGGCTGATAGATAGTTCTCAAAAGAAGATATGCAAAGGGTCTGTGAAAGAATGTTTGATATCATTAATCATCTGGTATCTTAGTCTGTTTCTGCTGCTATAAAAGAATACCTTAGACTGGGTACCTTATAAACAATAGAAATTTATGACTCAGTTCAGAAACCAAGGTGCCAGCAGATTCAGTGTCTGATAAGGGCATTCTCTCTCCTTGCTGTGGTGCCACATGGTGGAAGGGGCAAAGGAGTTCCTTTGAGCCTGTTTTATAAGGGTACTAATCCCATTCATGAAGGTGGAGCCCTCATGACTTAATCACTTCCCAAATTCTACATCTCTTAATACTATCACATGGGGCGTTAGGTTCTCACACACAATGTGCATAAAACAGCACTATTTAGATCATGGCGTCATGAAATGCAAGTTAAAACCACAATAAGGTATCTCTTCATACCTGTTATAATAATTATTAGCAAAAAATATAAAAGATAACGAGTGTTGGCAAGGATGTAGAAAAAAGGGAACTCCTGTATGCTGCTTGTGGGAATGTAAATTAGAACACCCATTATGGAAAACAGTATGGGGGTTCTTCAAAAATTAAAAATAGAACTGCCATATGATTCAATAATTCCACTACTGGGTATATATCCAAAGGAAATGAAATCAGTGTATTAAAAAGATATCTGCACTCCCATCTTCGTTGTAGCATTGTTCACAACAACCAAAATGTAGAATTAACCTACATGTCCATCAAGAGATAAATAAATTATACACACACACTGTCACACACAAAAAATGGAATGCTGCTTTCCCTTTAAAAATATGGAGGCTTGGTGCAGTGACTCATGTCAATAATCCTAACACTCTGGGAGGCCAAGGCAGGAGGATTGTTGAGGTAAGGAGTTTGAGATCAACCTGAGTAAGAGAAGACCCCTATCTCTATGAAAATAGAAAAGAAACTTACCCAGACATGGTGGTATGTCCCTGTAGTCCCAGCTGTTAGGGAGGCTGAGGCAGGAAGATCTCTTGAGCCCAAAGCCCAAGAATTTCAGGTTGCAGCGAGCTATGATGACACCACTGCACTCTACCTGGGACAACAGAACAGGACTGTTGTTAAAAAGAGAGAGAGAGAGAGAAACCCTGCCATTTATGACAACATAAATGAACCTGGAAAAAATTATATTAAGTAAAATAAGATAGACATAGAAAGACAAAGATAGCATGATCTCACTTACACGTGGAAATCTAAAAATGTTAAACTCAAAGAAGCAAAGACTAGAATGGTGGTTTCCAGGGTCTACACAGTAGACTATAGTTTAAAAAAAAAGCTATGAACAAATTCCTATGCACACTGCATATATCTTATTTTGAAGTAAAAAAACAAAACGGGAACAAATACAATCACACGGCCTCATGTGGCCTGTGGGCCACAGTTTGAGGACCCCTGAATGGGGGGTTGGGGAGATATTGGTCAAAGGACACAAAAATCTCAGTTAGGAGAAATAAGTTCAAGAGATTTCCTGTACAACATGGTGACCACAATTAATAGCAATGGTGCCTGTGACTCAAGGAGTAGGGCACCAGCCCCACATGCTGAGGGTCGCAGGTTCAAGCCAAGCCCCAGCCAAAAAAAAAATTTCCTCAGGTTTTATTTTTCCAACTACCAAGCAATTCTCACTCGTTGCTACAAACCATCAACAGACAGGTAAGTATGCAAAGAATTCCCACCACCTGCCCACTGCATCCCATAACTCTGCACCTGCGCACCCTGACAGCAAACCCTTGGTTCCCAAGATTACCAGTATCTTCTCACTGTTTTCTCCATACTTCATGCTGGATTGTACCCAGAGGATGAGTGTACTACACCTCTCAGTTATTATCTTGGAATCAATATTCCAAAAATGAATTACTCTCATGTGCTTTATAACCTTCATCTCCTCCCCCAAGATGCTGGGGGCCAAGAGGAAGTGATTGGGAAGCATTTTTCCAGGTCAAAAGAATGACGGTTCAAGGTTACATGCATCATCCAATTACACAAAGTAGGAGGTTGATTTGAAACTTAAAATGAGAGAGCTTAAGTGGGTGAGACATTTGGCAACACCCATTCTCCCACCCCTAATATATGCTATGTGTTATTTGTAACCATTCTCATTCATCAGCAGAGACCATCTGCCTCCCAGTGCGGATTTTATCTGAAAGCACTTCAGCTGTTACCAGTTCAAAGATGGAATTTCATCACTTTCCAATATTTGCTTACTGCCTGCCTTCCTCACTAGCATGTTACCTCCAAGAGGCAGAGATTTTAACCTAATCCCTTCACTGACAGATTCCTAATCCTAGAATACTACCCAGCATATAGTAGGTGGTCAAAAATACTTGTTGGATGAAATTCTACAAGAACTCCTCTTCAGGGCCTCTAGAAAAGGCTGGGGAGAGAAGTCTGGAACATTGTTACCTCTCTCCAATCTTCATAGGAAATCAGGAAGGAGGAAGAGAAGAGAAAATGTGCCAGATTTCTTCCCCCAACCTTTCTGGAGATCCCAAAGAGGAGAGTAAGGGAGATGGAGAATTGATTGCTGACAAGGCTCTGATTTGCCTAGAGCTCTATTCTCTCACCTTACTGGATCCTCAGTGGAATTTAGAGATAATGTCCTCCGTCCCTGGAGAATCACTAGGCCCCTCCACACAATCTCATGGAGTCCTGAGATCCTCCTGTGAAGAGGCAGGAAAGGGTTATCCCATTACAGAGAGAGATGTCAGGGAGGCTTCTGAGTGACATGAGGAAGCTGAGACCAGAACCCATGTCTCCAGCTGCTTGCTCAGGACTCTCCATGTACAGAGGGGAGAGCCATTTCCCCCTTAGGAGGGTGCATTTATTTTATTTTTAAGCCAGCAAAAGTTTACTTCTTAATCATAATTTTTTTCAGATTAATATAAGGGTACATACAATGGGTCACACAGTTTGTTATCTTTTTAAAACCCTAATTTTTGGCTCGGTGCCCGTAGCTCAGTGGGTATGGTGCCAGCCCATGTCGGGGCTGGTGGGTTCGAACCTAGCCCAGGCCTGCTAAATAACAACTACAACAGAAAAATAGCCGAGTGTTGTGATGGGCACCTGTAGTCCCAGCTACCTGGGAGGCAGAGGCAAAAGAATCTCTTAAGCCCAGGAGTTTTAAGGTTGCTGTGAGCTGTGATGCCACAGCACTCTACTGAGGGTGATATAGTGAGACTGTCTCAAAAAAAATAAAACCCTAATTTTCTACCCCAGCAGGCAGCTACTCCAAAAGCTGTTTGGGGACCAATCAAGTACAAAAGCAGAGGCTCAAGCTTTCTTCAAAAGGTGTTGGCCGATCCGCTATTTTGTTGAATGTTCCTCCGTTTGTGTTTGTCTGATGTTTTGTTATGATCAAACTGAGGGTGTACATTTTGGGAGGAAAGTACCACAGAGGTAAAATCCTGTTCTAAGTGCAATACTCTTTAAAGTCTCAGGGTTATAAAAGACAAGGAAAGACCAAGAAATTTGTTAGACTTCAGAAGATGAAGGAGAAATAACCATTAAATGCAGTGTGGAATCCTGGATAGGGTGCTGGGGTAAGAAAGGAGGTGAGTGGGGAAACGTTCCAAGTCTGCAGTTTATATAATAGTATTGCACTAATATCTATTTCTTAGTCTTGGTGACTGTATTACAGCTATGGAAGGGTTGTTGGTTGTTCTCTCAGTGGAAGCTGAGAGAAGGGTCAAAGAAACTATTATTTTCCAACTTTTTCTGTAAGTCTAACATTAGTTCAAGACAAAAGGTTAAAAAAATGGTGTTCATTGTTCTTTGCTCTCCTTACCTCTATTTAACTGGAAAGAGAAAAGGACGAATTTCTTAGCTTTTATCATCACACAGGTAGCACCAACTGAGCTCAGTTGGGTGACCAGCCAACAGTGGTCTCTTCCTGGAATTCCAAGATGCCCCAGCATGAATAGTTGGCTGAAATACGTGTTCCCACAGAATTAGCTGTACCCGATAGTTGGTCTCATCAAACTCTCAACGCACATGGGGAGCCTACCTGTCTGCACAACCTACTCCTTGTCCTATCCATATGCTGAGGCTCTAGTGGGCACGCAGTTTTAGCATTTCAGAGGATTTATTCCCCCTTCCCGGTCCTGACCCTAATGCTTCCCCAGCTCAACAGTGTTGACATTTTCTGCCATCATCTCTGGTGGCAGTAGCATAGTCTGCGTACTTTGTACATGTTACCCACACCAGCAATTTTCTACTTATACTGTATAATTGTCATACCAACAAGCCAGACTCAAATTTATATTTTGGTGATGTTTGTGACATGGAATTGAGTCAATTGTGGGTAGAAAAAAATCAAGAGGCTTCCAACAAACTCCTATCTAACCATCTTATTCAATATTGTGTCAGATAACGTGGAGCAATGGCAAGTGACTCTCTTCCGATTCTTCCTTTTCCAACACAGAAGAGGTGAATGCTCTCTCCTGAGCCTGGACCCATCCTGCAACCCATCCAGAGGTCTAGATTTAGTCTCAATCCACGGGATGAGTGCACACCCATGGATATGAGGAGAACACGGGTTGGGATCAAAGTGACGGAGGTTTTAACGGATTGAACAAGGACACTTAGTTATTAATTGGATGTGGATGTATCTGGAAGAAGAAAAGAATCACGGAGCCTGTCCTATGGTCCTGTTTTTGGATGCCCATGGCCAGATTCCAGCAAGAGCCTTAGGTCTTAGACCAAGGAGGATTTTTCACCCACCAACCTCAGTGCCCGCTTCTTCCTGTACTAGATTAAGCCCTATGCTCACCCTTACATGAACGCTTTGGGCCCACCCTGACATGAATTTGACTCTCAAGTTCCTGGATTGTTTTAGGGAAGAAGAATGAGGAATGCATAAGCTTTGAGACAGATCCATGGGCTGTCAGAACTCACTTCACTGTTGTGTGTATAACCATGTTGCCTCAGAGGCCTCTGACCCCATCGCATGGTCCCCCCTCCTCCACTGCCTCCAGACTGTTTGGGCTGCTGACCTGCAAAGGTGATGTTCAGGACCACCTTCCCTGAGTGCTGAGGGGAGCTGTTTTTCATTTAGTCCCCTAAATGTGTCTCAGTGTGAGTGAGATGCAGCCAGCCACCTTGTTGCCCAACATGTCAGGGAAGTGAGGCTGCCCCACATCTGCTCAGCCCATGTTTTTAATTGCTTAATAATAGTGAGTGGGCTTCCCTCCTCCCCTCCAGCTCAGCAGCGTGGGGGGCTTTGACATTCAGGGCTCGGTGTGTGGGCAGGAAACACAGATGAGGCAGAGAAAATGTCAGCCTCCTACAGCTTCTCTCCCGGTGAATCACCACGCTGTATGACAGGGCACGCCTCCTCTGAGCAGCACCGGGCTGGCAGTCCAGGGAGCTCTGATCCAGCCGCAGCTCCACTACCAAATTAGCCGTGTGACGCAGAGCAAGCGGCTCACTCTGGGAGACTCAGGTTCCCACTGCTTTGAAACACTTAAAAAGCAGTGAGAATTGGCAAAAAGGATATTTAAGGGATGGTTTTATGGAATAGAAATTAAGAGCACAGGTTTAGCACCCAGACCACTGGCACTTCTGAATCCATCATTTGCCAATAGTAGGACCTCAGAAAATTATTTAACTTGTTTGTGCCACGATCCCCTCAACTGAAAAACAAGAATAGTAGTAACCTATAGAACAAGGAAGGACTTGGAACTGTGCATAGCATGTTGTACCCATTCACAATGCATGTTAGTTGTTACTATTATTCTAATTCTAGTCATTTCCAAGGGAAGTATTTTCATAGATGAATACAGCAGTGAAATAGAGTCTTATGGAGAAGATAAACATATGTATAAAACGTTGTGTGGGGTGGGGAGGTGGGGGCTGCCTGTCACGTGCCCTGTGACAGATGTGAGTGGTTGTACCATGTGTTTAGCATGTCCCAAGGACTGTGCAAGGGGCTCTGCCATTATCCCGCCTTTTATAAAGAGGGAAGCAGTCCCAGAGAATTGGCCTTAGATCACACAGCTTCTAAGTATCAAAGACAGGATTCCAACCCAGGTCTTGATCATTGCTCTTAAAATCTATAACACTGGAGGACTGGGTGAGATTTGAAAAGGCTTCACAAAGGAAGGGGGCAGCCTCAGCCTGCCCATTATTTCTTTTTTTTTTTTTGTAGAGACAGAGTCTCACTTTATGGCCCTCGGTAGAGTGCCGTGGCCTCACACAGCTCACAGCAACCTCCAACTCCTGGGCTTAGGCGATTCTCTTGCCTCAGCCTCCCGAGTAGCTGGGACTACAGGCGTCCGCCACAATGCCCGGCTATTTTTTGGTTGCAGTCTGGCCGGGGCTGGGCTTGAACCCGCCACCCTCGGTATATGGGGCCGGCGCCCTACCAACTGAGCCACAGGCGCCGCCCAGCCTGCCCATTTTTTAGTGTGAAAAGTCGGGATTTCTAGAGCAGCCCTAGCAATTCTTCCTAAGCAGGAAGAATTACACAAGTGATTTTTTTAACTTGAGGCCCAATTTCTTCATTTCTGAATGATATTAATAATAGTGCCCAGCACAGAGTTGACAGGAGGGGTAAATGAGCTTATAGATGTGGAGCTCCTAACACAGTGCATGGTACTGGAACACTTGACAGATGTTAGTTGACAGCAAGACCATCATGTCATCATCATTGTCACTGCTTTTATTATAATCATTATCTATATTCAGTTCCCCTTCAGCCAATAGTCAGGACCACCCATGGATAAAAAAAGAACTTCCATTTTCAAAAGGGCCCTCAATGCCACCTCCAACCCACTTCCTCGCAGGTGCTGAAATATGACAGTCAGCCACTTAGTCCTTAGATGAAGCATTTTTCATTAGTATGGGGGAGTCTCCTTGTAAATATTAAAGCCACCAAGGGGAAGAAAACATGCAATAGATTTTCTTTTCTTTTTTTTAGACATAGTCTCACCCTATTGCCCTGAGGTTGAGTGCCATGCCATCATCATAGCAACCTCAAACTCTTGGGCTCAAGAGGTCCTCATGCCTCAGCTTCCTAAGGAACCAGAACTACAGGTGTCCACCACAATGCATGGCTAGTTTTTCTATTTAGTAGAGACGGGTTCTTGCTCTTGCTCAGGCTGGTCTCAAACCCCAGAGCTCAAGTGATCTACTTTTCTCAGCCTCCCAGAGTGCTAAGATTACAGGCATGAGCCACCATGCCTGGCCACATGTAATTCTTAAAAGCATTCAGTTATTTGAGAAAGGAATTCATGATCTAGGCAAAAACAGAGGACTAGGAAGATAAAGCAGGGACAGGGGAAAATAGGAGAGAAGCCTAAATGTGGCCTGGAAAGTGGGGTGGGGAGGGCGAACAGCTGTCACCTTTACAGTTCCCCCAAGGCTGCTCTGACTCTGTATCTCTCTTCCTAGAGGCTGAGCCCCAGCCTTGGGGCAGGGGCTGTACATGAGTCAGGCCCTCATTATCATGAGCCACCAGAGCTCAGAGGGTGAGTGATGGCTCCCCCAGAACGGAGGCATATTTGATGTTGGCTTGTCAGCCTCACCATCCTTCACCAGCACCTGCAGCCAAGATTCATAGCCTCTGTCAGAGGCTCATCCAGCATCCCGAGATGGCCTCCACCAGGCTCCAATTTTTATACCCTCTCCCTGAGAATGGCAGGCAATCTTGTAGGTTCTGGAGATGGAAAGACACACAGTCATGCTCCATTTTTCCTGGGAATTTCTTGGAGATTGGAGTCAGGATAAACAATGAAGAGGAGAGGGGGATTAGTAAGGAGTGTATTAACTACCACCTCTTCCTATTTTCTGCCATTCTCACTGACGTCCTCACTCCCCCAGCCCCATGCCCGGTTTCCAGGCAAAATCACCTTGAATAATGGTATATTACTGCTTATCTGTTCAGGACACTACGCCCTCACAGCAGGCAGCTGCTCACCAAGAGAGAGCGATGCCATCTCATGCCAAGATCAGATTCACACGAGAAATAAAATCCTTAAATTGAGGTGAAACCGAATATTTGAGTTGAAAGGTCTGTATTGCCTGTCCTTTTCATGTCTGTGTCTCCATGTTTGTATTCACGAGTCCCCATCATGTGCTGGGCAGAGCTCTGGGCACCGGGAGATACTCAGTGATGAGTACGGCAAAATCCCTTCTCCAGAGCCACATCCTGAGCCTGTGTCTCTAAGCCTGCCGAGGGCAGGTGGTGGGGTAGTGCTCTCTGCCTGTGACTGCCATGGTGCCTGGCTCACAGTAGGCACCGGGAGTTGCCTCTTCAATGCAGCATCTTCATCACAGAAGTGATGCTGAAACCAACATGAGTAAAGTCTTACATTCTTTTCCCCTTTCTAATCCGTTCTGTGCAGAAAGGTGTTTTCCTCATTTTTCATTGAGATTGGACAAGAGTAAGGATGCTATAGAAACTGGCGTGACCCCCTCAGCCAGTATCACCACTTATTTGTGTGGTCCTGGCTGAAAGAAATCTGGGCCAGAGGCCTCAAGGTAGTGCTGGCTCCACCCTAGGTCACATGTGATCATTAGACCCCCGGACTTCTCAGAGCCTGGTACCCCATCTACCTGATGGATCGGGACATGAGAGGCAGCAGGAACACAAGTCTGCTTTAAAACAAGAGTTCTGAGCCAAATCTGGGGGTTCAGCTCTCAAAGTCTGTAGTGGAGGCAATAAAGGTAGTCTTCAGGTTACAAATAAGATACGTTCTGTAGGTTTGTTCTTAAGTTGAGTTTGTATGTAAGTTGGAACAGGTACATTTACCTATTACCTATAATAGGTAATATTCCTAAATTCGGGTCATACTTCAGTCTGATGTTTGTAACTCAGGGACTTACTGTAATAGCCTCCATTCATAAGTGCAGGTTGTACAAAAGTCGGATATTTGTAACTTGAGGACTACCTAGAAAATGGTGGCCACTGGAGGCAAGCTGCTGGACCACATAATGTTTTAAAGAAAATTGAATTTATTCCAACATTTAAAATGAGGAGACTTCACATTTTAAAATCAGTTGCTCTTACAAACTATCAGAAAATACGACACCACCAAGACGGAAACTGAACACAACAACAGCCTTTTGTAGTTGAAGATTGTCTCTTTTAGAAGGGGCCTGTGCTCACTGGGTCACCACAGTTCTCACCACAACCAGTCTTCCTCTTACAGGCCACCTCCCTGAACCCTGTAGGCATTTGACTGGTTAATAAATCTGACGAGTTTCACTAGCAGCCCAGGGCAGCCTGTGCCTGATACCATCCCAGGATTTACAGTTACAGGCACAAGGTGGCCCCCGAGGATCCAGAAGAAAGACTGCTCCAGGGTGCTGGGAAATAGTCAAGGAAGGTGGTGAGAAATGCATGTGTCCAGAGTGGGGCTCCGTGTCGGGGAAACCTCGGGGTGGGGGGTGGCTAAGGCTGAGATTGGTAAGTTGAGCCCACATTGTGGGAAGGACAGCCCTGAATGCCAGGTAATATTATTCTCAGTTTTCATGCCAGAAACTCCAGATATAACATGGGCTTTAGGGACTAAGGCTGCCAACCTCACCCCACGCACACTTCCACCCTCACCTTCGTAATGAGAGTTGAAGTGGAAGTCTAGGCCTCAGGAAGTACAAAGATGAGTATGAAGTTCTGGAAACTCCCCTCAGCATTCACAAACCAACCCTCTTCCTGTAGGTTTTCTGAAGCAGCCAGAGGCATGCCACAGAGACCATGGCAGCGTGAATTCTCCCTAAGCACCTCATGGAAAAGAATGGGAGAAAAAAAAACCCTTTCAGCTTCATTAGAGCCCTTGCTTAACTGAGCTAAAAATAAAACTAATTGCTTTTGCTATTCTAATATGAAAAATCAGTTTTTAAAGGATCAAGATTCTCTCCCTGGCTAGAGAACTCATTGAATCGGTAATAGACTGACTGCCAATGAATTATGAATGTCGTAATCAAGCCGTCTTGGAAGGCCAAAGTCTTGGTTACAAATGGGCACTATAATTAGAAATATGTTGAAGCTGCCTAAAACCTACACCCCCTCCCCAACTCCTTGTCTCTTTTTAAAGAGGTATCTGGCTTATTCCTGGACAATGTCTTGTTCTTACCATTTGAGGATACTTCTACACAAAAGAGCAGAGGAAACCACAGGGAGAATGACTCAGAGCTCTTCATCTATTACCTGGGATCCTACAAACTGAAGGTATGCTAGGACCAGCAGCCTCTTTCCAAATCCAAGGAGACCAGGATAAGGGGTGCCAGTCATCCACCTCTTAACCAGTGGATGAATCAGTTTGAACTGGCTGAGCTTTGTAGGATTGGGTGCTGGAGGGGACAGAGTAGGTGTATCAGGGAAGGAAATGAGAAAGGCCCTGTTGAAGATTGAGGATCAAGGGTGAATCACTGTGCATACAGCTGCCTCCCAGCCCAAAGCCCTCAACAGAGAAGGAGGAGCCACCCACACACACACAAAAGCTAGACGATGTGAAAAGCCCATCTGGATTGACAGAGCCAAGAAGATCAAGGACATTCCTCCAAAAAATTATCATGCCTGAAACGAATTACCTTACCTCATTTATTTTGGAGGATAGCTTTATTTTGAACAAAAATGGCTGGGAGTTGCTATCTTTCCTCAAACCCTTTGCTTTTTTGTCTTGGCCTCTGGAGATATAATCAGTTCTAACCAGAAAATTCCTTCAACAGAAGCTACTTCCAACAGCTTAGCTTACCTCAGCCCTGAGAGATCCACTTCAGGGAAGGTCGGGTTTCTGCTTTTCTCTGAGCCTTGAATTGAAAATGAACCATACGGCTTCAACCCCTTTCCACTTGCCAAGTGAGTGTGGATAATCTTAAATGACTGGTTCTCAGCTCTCATTGCACATTAGATCCACCTGCAAGATTTTTAAACGTTAATGCCTGGTCATTCTGAAGACCAATTAAATGGAATGTCTAGGGGTGGCTTCAAGCATCACCTGAAAATTTTAACAAGCTTCCCAGTAATTCTCAAGTGCAGACATGGTGGAGAACCACTCGCTTAATCATTCCCTTCCACCACCTGTTCTCTCTCTCCCTGCCCCTCCTCTCGTTTCCCAGACCCAGATGGAAGGGCTTCTCTAGCATGCAAGGCTCTGGAGGCACCCTGCATCTTTAGAATGGGTGCCAGGTTCTGGGGCATGACTGTATGGCACCCTGAAAAGCTCCCCAATACCCTAAATCATTCCATTAGGAGAGACCTAAGGGCACATCTTATTCAGAGTAGCAAATAGGATTCATCCCTCGAGTCAGCTGTTGGACTAGAAGTGGCTCTCTAGGGCACTATTTTGAGAAATCTTTCTCAACAGGACATGTCCAAGCTCAGTGGGGAAAAAAATATCATATTCAATTATCAATGTCAGCCAAGGGAGCAGAGGAGGGAAATGATGACACAGAAGCCTAGCATTTACTAACCATCAAAAAATTCTCTCATCTGGCTTCTAAGAAAAAAAGAGACACAGAGAAAGGAAGCAGTGTGCCCATTAAACAGTCTCATAAATCAAAAAGTTAGCTTAAAAGATTTGATTTGTGTCTAATACTGCAGAATGGTTTTACTCAAAGTGAGGTCTGTAGACCCTCAGGGTCAGCAGCCCCTGGAAGACTGTCAGATGCAGGGTCTCGGGCTCCACACAAGGCTTACTCAGTACACCTGCATGTTAACAAGTCCCCCATGTGATTTGCTTTAAGAATAAATTATTTGAAAAGTCCCAATAGAAAGTAGACAGAAGATGAAGTAACAGTGGGATCTGCCACAGTCCAGATAAGGAATACAAGGGTGGGGGGGAGGAGGATAAGGAAAGAACAAGGCTCAGCAGAGACGGGAATGCTGCCTGAGCCCAGGAAGTGGAGAGGTCCATGTACGTGAAAAAGTACCAAAGGCTCCAAAGAGCAGGAGGACTTGGGGTGGGGTCTTAAAGGATGGGTGGATTGAAATGAGTGGAGAGGCACCAGCCACTCTCCATCAGCAACCTCTCACCTCTGGGAGCCCCTCTGCCTCTTGTAGCTCTGGACATAGATCCTTTGCTTCTAGCATTAAGGTTCTCTCCCCAATAGTCTGGGGAGCTCTTTGATCCAGGGCTGGTGTCTTCCCCTTGCCCCATCTCCTGTACATGTCCACCTAGGACAGTGGTTCTCAACCTTCCTAATGCCATGAGCCTTTAATACAATTTCTGTGTGTCATGACCACATGTTGGGAACCTCTGACCTAGGACAAGTTTTTAAAAAACCATACGAAACACTTTTTGAATGAATACATGAGTGAATGAACAAATAAGAAAGGACTGATTGACTGTAAGAACATAAGACCCAGCTCCATTCTGCCCCTCTCCATCATTGCTACCCCAAAGTGACCCAATGGAACTTAGACTGGTGCACAAAATGATCAGACTATGACTCAAAAAAAAAAAAAAAAGAAAACTTAAATATAAAATCCCAAACCTCACTCAGGTCTGTCTTGGCAGCTAAGCAGCTGGGGTCCCTTTGTTCTGGGAGAAAACTTACGAGGCACTGTGGTTCCCAGCACTCAAGCCAGAGAGAGAGAGAAGATAATAAGTTTTATAGAAAAGGTGTAGCAGCCTTGCCTAAAATGTTATGGGGTGGGGGAAAGTCGCTCTGGAGGGCCAGTGCTCCAGAGGGCCAGTGAAGACATACTTTCTGATATGACAAGGTACAAAGGTACATTGGGTTATGAGGACCCTACATGTCACCAGCCCAGTCCACAAAATCAGCACGTGTGGAAGTACTTTGTAAAAAGATGTGCATCATCACTGCTGTATGATGGAAGTCCTCGGATGGAATCATGAGTCATGAGTATTTTCCATATATTGACTTCTTTTCCCACTCATTGGGGAACTGTGCAGAAAGAGACAGTGCAGGCTCTGAGGTGACACAGCCTGTATTTGAATCCTGGCTCTGATGCTTTTCAGTTATGTGACACTGAGCAAGTTGTTTTTTCTTCTCTGCTCCTCAGGAGCCTCATCAATAAGATGAAGATAAGAATAATACCACCTATCTCACAGGGTTGCTCTGGGAACTAAAGAACTGGATGCATATATGAGTGTGCAGCTTGTTTCCTAGAACCCATTGCCCACCTTCTCTGCAGGGCCCACCCCATTGCCCATCCCTCCCCAAAGCCTACCCCATTGAGTTGCCTCTGATCATTCACATTCTCCTAGAGATACCACCAAGCCTAATACAGGACAATGTACCTCCTACATTTGACTTTTCCAGCTACCATTCCTTTAGGATATATTCTTAGCAAGCTGGACAAAAAAAAAAAAAAAAAGTGATAATCTAATTTATGTGGAGATGTTGTAGGCTTATAGCTGTCTACATTCTTTTAAAGGTACAGAATATCTGCTCTTCAAAAAGGAACCTAAAGATAGCAATCCCTGTACAAAAAGAGATTATGCATTAGCACTGGAATTTTAGGAACACTTACAGATCAGGCAGATAGGTGTTTTTAAATTGAATGAGGAGAGAAACTTGAATGCCCAACTGTATGGACAATCATCTTCCTAACTCAGTAGAGAGAACAAGAAGGCTCTAGAAAGAATTTTAAGGTAAATGGATGATTTGGTTAGTTTGTTGTTTCTAAATTTAGAGTCTATTTTTTTCTGGGTAAGAGTATATGAGGAAATCTGGGTGATCCCTACCAGTAAGGAGTCCTTCTACAACTGTAGACTGCAGGGACCATCTCTGCTGCTAAAGTCAAATTCCCCTCTGGGATAATAAACCCATGAGCTAATCCTCCCTGAATGTTCCTCGAGCATAGATCAGCATAAACCTCCACCATTTTCTCACCTCTATCCAAGAAAAATATCCATCCTTCCTCCAGGTGCCAGAAGATATGGTGACAATGGCAGGAAAGCTTAACAATGTTGTTCTGCTTTCTCTAGGGCAGACCCTGTTTGTCAGAAACACATGTAGAAAGAAACCCAGGAGGGCAGAGAAAGTGGTACAGGAGCAGCTGGGGATGTAGGACTGCCTGTGCACAGCATCTCAGGCCCCACTCAAGGGTGTTTCAGGAGTCCAGAATAAGACGTAGAACTTTACTTTCTAGCCTTTCCTACTCACCTGACTTCCTAAAGCTCTGGCATCACTTCCTTGCTGCCATCATGTTGTAAAACTTCGCACACATGCACCATCACACAACCAAGACATCATAGGAGATGCCACAAATATACTACAGAGGGCATCAGAAGAATTCCTGGCCCCTGAATGGTAGAGATTTCACCCTTGCAGTAAAAAGAGATGAGCAGAAAAGGAGCAGCTGGCCCACTCCTTTAACAGAGAACTGCTCTGGGTCTCAGCACAAGGGTGTTTCTCACCCTAGGTCAAAACTAGAACTGTATTCTTTCTTACTATCTCCTGCTAAGAGCTCCTCTACTGGGTGACTTCACACAACTAATTTCTGGCCATGTCTGAATAGATATCCAAAAGATAGACAAGTCTGCAGTTTGAGTGTTCTTCTCATCTTGACTTTAACCTGAACCTCCTCTGATGCAATGAAGTCTTGGGTGTGTGCATATTCCTAGCCTACTTTGATACTGTTACTGACTTTTCCCCCTCCTCGGACAAGGGGCCAGCCCTCTAGGCTGCTGGAGATGTTCCTATTCAAGCAGCCTCTACCCCAAATATGAACAATGATAGCAGAAACCCCTGCCCAGAACAGAGCTAGCAGTTGTTAGGGACAAACCTCACTGATATAGTCATAGCTACCATTAGAGAAGTAGATGCGCAGAGAGGAGGCAACTAGTTCTCTAGGCTCTCAGCCAACAAACATCCTCAAATAGCAACCAGAAGTCTCCCCATGCTCAAACATTCATCCCTCTCCATAGTCTATAAAAATGCAAGACTGTTCAGGGGAAAAATCAGTAATATTAGAAGAAAAGCAATAGATTCTTATCTCAAAAATAATTGTCTCACTCCTATCTCTTAATCGTATCATCTGCATTCTTGATGAATGTGCCAGTTCTGTGTACTGCTCATTTGTTCCTTCTATTGAAACAAAGAGTCTCACGCTAAAAAAGGTGAGGCTAAGAGGATTAACTAGAGGAAATTGCTCTTGTCCCCTCTTTAAATGCTACCCAAGAAACAAAAATGAGGGACTCTCTTTAGGCTCGAGGGATCTGAAATACGATAACTGATCGCTTAAGAAGGCTAGAATCTCACCTGGTAGTTGGCCATCAGGAAAGGAGGCTGAATGACATGAAAAGGGACAGTAGTGAAAAAAGAATGAGTTTTAAAATCAGAAAGACCTTGATGTGAATTCCAGTTCTTCCATTTACTTGTTGTGTATCTTTAGATAAGGTTTTTAAGCTGTATGGTACTCAGTCCCTCCATTTAAAATAGAATCATACTATATGACTCCCAGGAATTTTATTAAGATTAAATAAGCTACTGAGTGTCAAGTGGCAGGGCTGCAACAGACACTCAGTAAATGGAACCCAATTATGTAATGACTTTTCAGTTTTCCTTTAAGGTTTTCAATCTCCCTAAAATCTCCCTTAACCAAGAGTTGGCATGTTTTGCTGCAATGACTTTCAAATATTTTTCACGAGCAAAATATATTCTTCAAAATAAATCAAACGGACAAAATTGGAACTTTTATGGTCCCAGCATCCACTTGTCTCTTGAAGGGGCCCCTGAGACAGTGCCCCTGAACCCTAGGAAACTAGTGGTGGAGAATAAGCCAATGACATGGTAAATGGAAGATTTTCTGCATTCTAATACCTGTTATGCCATTAATCCCCAAAGAGACCTTGGACAAGCCACTTCCACTCCCAGGGTCTCAGCTCTTTCAGTATTGAAATGAAGAGGCTTGGGTAGGTGAATACTAATGGTTCTCTGACTTGCAGAACTCAAGGAAGACCCTCGTTACTGGATCTGGTTATTGGTTTCACTGTCTTTTTCTCATGCCTACCCCAAACTAGAATGCTGAATAAATATTTACTGGTACTCTATGAGCTACTATAGCCCCATCACTAGAGTATGCCTACTTCTATTATCAACAGTTCTCAACTGTTGTGACCCGCAGGAACTATATTAATAGGGCCACGGCATTAGGAAGGGTGAGAACCACTGTATTAAATGAAGTAATATCATCACAAGTTGCCTTGCTTTTCATCTAAACACTTAAGTGGGGAAGAATGGAACATGCAGCCATCCTACTGAGAGTGAGCCAAGGATTCTTGGAATGAGGCTGTGGCTTTGGTTATGAAGGAGAAAAAAACAAACAAAAAGTGATGGAGCTACCTTAGTCCAAAGACCCCCCAAAATAGGAAATCAGGAGTGGGAATTCTGTAGGACTTTTAAGAACACCTTATTTCTCTTCAAAAGAAAGTATACTTTATCTCAGAACTACTTTTTATGCAAGAAGATAAATACTTTTCTATTAGTTGGAAGTTTTAGTTTATGTCCAGAGAGTGCATCACCTAGGGCAAAATTGTGCTATGTTCAGTGAATGGCAGGAACTTAAGCAGGAGACATGGAAAGGCAAATTCTTGATGGGTGGGGCAGGTGAGAAAAGACGGTAAGGCAGGGGCCTGGCGCAGACAGGACTTAGGGAGTTTAAAGGGTCAAGTGTAGGTCTGAGCAAGATGACTACTACTAGATTAAAGTCCATAATCATGCCATTTCAGAAAAATCTACTTGAATATAGCTGAACTAAGGGCATGATAAGGTTTAATTTGAGATTGATAGCAAGGCTGCAATTGTGAAAACACAGGCAGGGCAGGCATGGTCATGTGGTGTTCAAGAGATGTGAACTACTTCCAGATCCTACACTTAACCTACACAAAACTCTGTTCTGTAGACCCCTAAGAAATAATAGTATGATTGAGTGGAAACACATTTTAGAGTCCCTTGAAGACAGTTTTAAAATGCCTGACAAACATAAGATGCTATTTATTAAGGGGTGGGAATCAAGGGAATCCTGGTTTGTGGTCAGCACCACAGAAGCTGCCAGCTGGGCTTGATGCTTCCTGGGTCTTCCTTGAGCTGTTAGTCTTCCAGGATGGGCCTTATCTCCAAAATGACTCTTAGGGTTTAAAGGGCCATGATTATCAGAGTAGGTTCAAATTGCCTGTAAAGAACACTCAACATAGGTGCATGTCATGTGGTAGTGTGATGCTTTCCAGTAAATGAGTAGCTCAACTGGGGACCTTACTTAGTGGGCTGTGTGGAGTTAATTCCTCAGTGTCCTCTTGGAGCTAAGGAAGAACCTTGAAACACATCAGTAGAAGAAAATAGAATGTATAGTCAGTAAATTTTTTTTCAAAGGACCAGATAGGAAATATTTTAAGTTTTGTGTCCCATACAGTTTCTGTTGCAACTATTCAACTCTGTCATCTTAAGACAAAAGCATCCATAGTAAATTTGTAAATAAATAGGTGTGGTTTTGTTCCAATAAAGTTTTATTTACAAAAACAGATGGTGGGGCCAGTGTGGTGGCTCACTCCTGTAATCCCAGCACTGTGGGAGGCTGAGGAGGGAGAATCGCTTGAGCTCAGGAGTTGGAGACTCACCTGAGCGACAGTGAGACCCTGACTCATGAAAAAAGTGGAAAACCCCAGTTGGGCGCAGCAGCGAGCACCTGTAATCCCAGCGGCTTCCGGGAGGCTGAGGCAGTGGGGTGCCCACAGCCCGAGTCTGAGGTTGTGGTGAGCTACCACACCCACTGCACTCTGCTCAGGGGCATAGGGTGGGACCCTGTCTCAACAACAACAACAAAAAAAAAAAAAAAAAAAAAAAGATGGTGGGATAGATTTGATCTTCAGATTGTAGTTTGCTGACCCCCAATCAAGAAAATCAATTGCAGATGATTGTAGCCAGCACTGGGTAATCCCTACTGTTAGATATCGGATACATCTGTGTTTCCCAACCCCTGGACCATGGACCAGTACCAGTCTGTGGCCTGTAAGGAACCAGGCCACCCAGCAGGAGCTGAGCAGTGTGCAAGCAAGCAAGGCGTCATCTCTATTTACACAAATCCCTAGCACTTGCATCACTGCCTGAGCTCTGCCTCCTATCACATCAGCAGCATTAGAGTCTCATAGGAACATGAACCCCCCTATGAACGTACATGCAGGGGATCCAGATTGTGTACTCCTTAGAAGAAGGCCTGACAATCGGAGGTAGAGTTGTAATGCACTTGAATCCTCCCAAAACCATCCCAACCCCTGGCCCATGGAAAACTGCCTTCCACAAAACCAGTCCCTGGTGCCAGAAAGGTTGGACAACACTGAAATACATGACCCAATTTGGTTGTGTGATAAGGGGATACTTAACTAGTATGAACCATACTGTTAGTATCTTGAACCTCATCTTTGGGCTTTCTTACAAATAGCCATTTAGGAAATCTCAGGTAATCCTAACAAATAAGTGGTGAATATGGAAAAGATCAAGAAAAGGCCAAAAAAAAAAAAAAGTTAAATAGCTATGAAAGATTAATGGAAAGGAGAACCATGGACATGGGGAGTTTTCAGAGTTGACCTTGTAAAAGATGTAGTGCTTCAACTAGTGGAAGCATTTCCATAATAATTAATAAGAGTAGACCACTGAGAACTGAATGAAAGGGGAAAAGCTTGATGTAGCAGAGGGAATTTAAATCAGATACAAGAAAAAGAAGCTCCACGTCAATTAGGCACTTCATGCTAGGACTAGCACTGGGAGATTTGCCTATGTTATTGAATTTAATCCTCACCACTCCCCCGCAATGGTATATTACGTCTGTTCAAACATGAAGGGAGCCAAGGACCAGGGGGATAAAGTGACATATGCAAGGACATGCTGCTAATGAGAAACCAAGGTGAAATGTAAAATGATTTCACATCAGAGCCCATGCTCCTCCCTAACCCACTCTCTGACTGCCTGCAGGTGCAAAGGCCTAAATGAGTTAAGGAGGCTGATGCACTTACTCCTAAGAGACTCAAGTCCAGAGATCTTGGAGCACCTCTCTCCTCCAACCCACCTGCATTTTAGCTCAGGCCACTCTGGCTAGTTTCCCACTCTCTAGTGCCTTCTCTGTGCAGCTACCCAGATTGGGAACCATTAGGAACCACTCTCCCCCACCCACAAGGACTCACTCTCTTCCTTACATGCAGAGGTCCATATGACCTTCATGCAGTGCCCTGGACAAGACCAGGCGCACAAGACCTACCAAGGAAAAGTAGGGGCGAGCTTAGAGCAGATGAGACTGTCTAAAGACCTCGCGCTCCCAGGGTTATTCCTCCACTGCCCTCCCTGCTCGAAGTGGGCCTGAGTGGCAGCTGCAAACTGCATATGAAATCCATCCCTCAGTGCTGCCAAGGCAGGTGAGGGATGGTGTTAAAGTAAAGCTATAATATGCCTGCAATAAAAGTTTACCAGCTTTTATATAGGTTCCCGATAATGAGAGGAGATATTTCAACAGCTCAGATAGCATCGTGAGAGGAAAAGTAATTCCCAGCACCACTTCTTTAAGGTGAGAATCTGCCTCCCCCACATGGTTCATAACTGGGAGTTTTTCCCATTTAAAGGAAACTACATCAAATTATGTCTGCCTTTCGTTCTTTAGCATGGTTTGTAATGATCCCTGTAGCGAATTTAGAAAGGGAACTTTTCATTGAGGTGGGTGGTGAATTTTTATGCCCCCAAACCTTGGAAGAGTTAAGAGTTACAGCAACGGAGTGCTGAGAAGGTGAGGAACTTTGGAGGGCTGTAGTTCAGGGCCACAGGCAGGAGTATCAGTTAGTATGTTCTCGAGTTGTAGACCTTGGGAAATAAGTTAGGGGTGGATCCTAGTGCTGCTGCTTTAGACGGGGACTTTAAGAGGTCATGTCCCCATGAGGTGGTCAGAAACTTAGAAAGTATGGAGAAGAATCTCCCAAGGTGACTGAGAAGGGGGTGCAGCTGGGGAGGCAGAGAGAGAATGAATGCCACCTGGAAGCAGAGGGAACACGCTCCTAGATGCTGGTGTGGGACAGAAGAGGGAGGACGCCGAGGTAAGGAGCAATACAAGGAAGCCGGGACGATGGCAGATGAACCTGCTATGGGTCCAGGA
Organism: Nycticebus coucang; assembly: GCF_027406575.1. Lineage (NCBI taxonomy): Eukaryota > Metazoa > Chordata > Mammalia > Primates > Lorisidae > Nycticebus > Nycticebus coucang. The sequence continues at coordinate 133,836,624 of NC_069782.1, read as the reverse complement.
GAGAAGCCTGCTCTACCACACCAGCCAGAGCAGGAGGACCCTGTCTCCTCTGCAGGAAACTGGGCCAGTGCTGAGATGCCCTTGTGATTTAGCACAGCCCCATGCAATCTGGTGGTGTTCACTGTCTAATGGGCATCCTGTCAGAGCTCATTAACAGAGATATGCCTGATTTCAAATGTATGATCATTTAGACACAGACAAGACTCAAGTTGACACATGAGCTTTCAATGAAAACAGAGTTTGTTACACAAATCAAGAGTGTGAAAGGATCAGGGGCAAGAGGGATAATTAATCTACTTGGAGAAAACCAACTGGTTTCAAGAACTTTGAATGACATTAGCTCCTCTCTCTTTGCATCCAAACAGTGTCACTTGCAAATGACTGCTGTCTAAACCTGGGGTATGTCCATCAGGCCCTGATAACACTTCATTAGTCCCTAATTGGTGCTGCTGCTCATGCCTAAAATGTCAGTAATAGCTCTCTCTCTCTTTCAAGGTCCAGCTCAAATCATCTTTCCTCCATAGGACTTCTCAGCCACACGGCCTTCCCTAAAGCCTCCAGCACATGGGCCACTATGCACCACTTACAGGTTACTTGACCTGTGAGCTCTCCTGTCCCATGCCCAACTCTTATAGCCCTAGTGGGCCTGGAAATCCTTGGAGACAAAAAGTGAGCCTTATTTATGGCAATTTCCACTTGCTAGCTCACCAAGAGCTCTGTGAAAGGGATGAGTGATTTTCTAGCAAAATCTTTACACATGGACACTATGAAATATTAGGAAGCAATCAAAAAGAATGAGTTCGCGCCTTAGATATGGATTGACCTAGAAAAATACCCACTTAATTTCTAGTGAAAAAAAAAAAGTTGATTGTAGGGTTGTGTACATTATATGATTCCATTTTTGAAGAAAAAAACACTTCTTGAATAGAGTAGAACCTCTGCAAATTGACCACCAAAGGCACTATATTAGACTGGCCAACATTGGAAGTGGTCAACATAAGGAGCTACGCCTACTGCATGGCTACATAGACATCCGGTCTATGAAAATTAGGTCAACTTAAGTGTGGCCAATGTTAGGGAGGTGATCAACTATGGAGGTTCTAATATATTTTATAAACATTGAAATATGTTTGAGTAAGCAAAGAGAAAACTAACAAAGGATATAGGATATATGCCAAACTGGTAAATTTGTTTCCTTAGACTGGAGGAGTGGAATTGGGAATCGTGAAAAGAGTTGACATTTTCTTCATATGACTTTTTGTTCTTTTTTTTTTTTTTTTTGTAGAGACGGAGTCTCACTTTATGGCCCTCGGTAGAGTGCCGTGGCCTCACACAGCTCACAGCAACCTCCAACTCCTGGGGCTTATGCGATTCTCTTGCCTCAGCCTCCCGAGTAGCTGGGACAACAGGCGCCCGCCACAACGCCCGGCTATTTTTTGGTTGCAGTTTGGCCGGGGCTGGGTTTGAACCCGCCACCCTCGGTATATGGGGCCGGCGCCTTACCTACTGAGCCACAGGCGCCGCCCTTCATATGACTTTTTGTCATGCGGCTTGTTGAATGAAAGTGCATCACTTTTTACTTTGAGAAGAAGTTGGTAAGCCTTACAAACAGTGCATAGTCAAGCTCTGTCAACCTTTACAGTAACCAGACACCATTGCCTCTCCCCCACAAGGCTGAAGGCCAAGCTCGGGGTGGCAAGGGGCTTCATAGATCATTTGTTCCCCCTGTCTCCCCAAGTAGCATCCACACAAGTCTCCCTGGGAAACTTTGTAAGGGGTCTTTGTAAATGCCACATCCCACATTCCCAACTTTCAGGTTCCAGTCCTGACACTCGCTTCTCCTCGAAGTGACCATGAGTGGGTTTCTGTTTCTTATATCCCAGAAAGCCCTGTCTGAAACAAGGGGATAGCATTGCAGAGCCAGACATTGTTTTTTCTTTTAAAACCCCTCTCTATCCTCCTCCACCCTGCGTGATACCATCAGGAAGCTGGTATCCACAGACCACATCAATAAGACCTCCTCATGGAGTTGTGTTTGGCCAACACAAGGATCCAACAGATAAGAGAGGCAGAGTCTTCCTCCCCCCAATTCTCACCCAGCCCAGCCACAAGTTGGCAATAGCCACATTCCTCTATTGTAAACAGCACCCTCTTCTGAGCTGTAGCTTTCTTGAAGTGTGGTGTTTTCTGTTCTGATGGGGAGCGGGTGGACTAATGGTTTCTGTTACTAATTTTAAGGTGCTTCCCCCCACCTTGCTTTTCCCTTAATTATCCCTATGCCTTTGTGAATTGTCCCCTTATTAAAGTCTCTTAACTATTATCTCCCTTTGAGTGTGTCATCTTTTTCCCACCTGCCCCTGAGCAGCTTCCCTTCTAGCAAAGGGCCCTGGGGCCATCCAGCAGAGAACAAGGACTGTCTCCAAGTGCTTGCCCTGCCACCCCTCCACCCTGGACATCTGTGCACCTTCGAAGTACCACTCTCTGGCAAGCCTACCAGCCTAAACCCAAAGAGAGCTTTACCAGGCACATGGATGTGCCTTATATCTCTTATCCACTAGCCATGGAAAAGTGGTAAACAAGCCCAGCTTACCCCTTTGCAGTCCATTTAAACAATGGAAATGAAAGAGATGGACATCTCCATACCCACTTACAGGCTGGAAACAATCAGAGGGGTGCCGTGAAGCCAGCCACTGCAGCCAAATGACACCCATAGCAAACTTCTGCTTCTGTGCCTCTCACCCAGCAGGTGTCAATCAGGCAAGGAACAGGGAGAGAACAGATGCAAACAAGCCAACTAAAAATACACCCGTTGCAGTCTTCGTTAATGTTCAGGAACATTCTCAGTCCCTGGGGCAACAATGGGACCTCAAGATCTCAAGGGGCAGAAGAGGAACGGCAACTAAAGTAAGACCCAACAGAAAAACAATAGCAATAACGACAAAAATACATACCAAATAACACACACACACAAGCCACAGGAACAACTGTTCATCCTCAAATCCTGGGAGATACTGACATCTAATTATTAATCAACCTGAACAAGAATAAACCATGGCCTCAGAATCAACTTCCTTCAACTGTTTAGAGCTTATCATTAAATATGTGGATGTTGTTAATCCCATGTACTCCAGGAGATGTGGGATAGGCATCCATCTCAGGTCTGCTCCGAGATGCAGCAAGAGGTTCCAGCCCAGTGAAGCCTGAAGGGCAAAGATAGATGATAAGAGACAAGCAAATTGACCACATCCCACTAGATCCTTGGTAGCAAGGAAATGAGGATGCTGTAGACCCAGGTTTAGAATAACCCCTGGGACAAAGGATAGTTTTTGGTATCCACGAGGGCAGATGTGTTATTGTCATGTTAGTGAAAATACTGATCGTATTTGGAAGAAGTTCAGCTTAAACTGGCTTAAGCAAAAAGGGGACTGGTTGGCTCATTTAAATGAAAATTCTGGGGTAGATCAGTCATAGCTGGACCTCAGTCTTCAATGATGTCACCAGGAATCCCTAGTGCACTGACTCTTAGATCTGCTTTCCTTAGTGGAAACTTGATTCTTACCATCCCTAGGTGACCCCATGCAGCACACCTCCCATTCAGCAACTCAAAAGTGCATGCTGCTTTCTAAAAAGTTCCCACCTACATCTCAGATATGCGTTTCCACTGCATGTCTTGTGTCACCTGTCCAACTGTCACTGATATCTGAGAAGTCTGGCACACAGTAGGCACTCCATAGATGGATGTGGATGTTGAATGCACAAAGGAATTAATGGAAGGTCCAGAACTGTGACAGTTCATGGCACACTTGGGAACTGAGTTGGCTACCATGGGGAAAAGACTGTAGCTGGAAAGCCGAGAATGAATGAATGGATAGTATCTGGGGTGGTGGCCACGGGCAAGCACTGAGATGTGCAGAGAAGCTCTGAAAAAAGCATCTGCCTCCTGGAACTTCCACTCTGATAGGAGTCACATGATGGGCTCTACCGGGCAGAGAGGGTGACTTCCCACTTTGGGAAGTCAGAGACCTTTCAGTGGACAGGTAAAAACAAGGAGGAACTCTTTTCAGGCAGAAAGGATGCTTGCGAAGTTGGGTCAGGTAAGGTAGGTCCTCGGAGGAAAGTCCTGAGAGGGAGCCAAGGAAGTGGGGTTGTAAATGGGCTCAGGAGCCTCCCCAGAGAAGATTGAGGTTTTCAAGCCAAGAATTTAGAGCTTTTCTCTGTTGGCTGCCAAGTGCTGCTATCTCTTCTTGGACCAGTTCATTCCAGTCACCATCCTAGAAATTTCTCAGGGACACTTATTCAAATTCATGGTTTTAAGAAATCGACAGCATCTCTCCTGCCCAATAGGCTGCTACCTTAAGAGTGGGCAATTCTTCTCTGAAGGGTGACATCTTCAAACTGCAAATCGGCTCCCTGGCTTTCAACCATTTCCAGCAACAGTGGTATAGCTCATCTTAAGGAGCCTGGTTTCTCGGCATGCGTGATAAACTCAACTTTAAACTGATTATTGAAATCTACAAGCTGTTAATCCAGTGGCTGCCAGCAAAGCCCCGTTCTTTCCACTGTTTAATCTTCACTTACCATGACAGAATTCATATGTTTTCTTGGCAGCTCTCAGCAGCCCCCACCATGCCTCTCTGAGACCTCTCCAGCAGTTATTGCACACAATCTTCACCCCTTCATCTCTCTTTTCCTACCTGTCTGTAACTGAGGCTGATATGGAAATAGCATAAATTACAAGTGAGAAAGTCACTTGATGGGGTAAGTTCTGTGCAGGGGAAATGTGTGGGTTCCCAAGGACTTTTAGCAGAGTTTGCTGCCTTGCAGGGAAGGGGTGCAGAAGATTGCTTGATTTGATGAATGGCCTTGGCTGCCCCTCTGGGTTGGGCCCCTCAACAGTGGTGAATCTTGTCAGGGGCTTCCGTGGAGCAACTGAGGAGCATCTGAGTTGGTGTTGCTCTGTCCTCCAATAAGCAGCCTTCCTGCTGGCCTGGGACTCACAGATGCCAGGACTGGGCCCTCACCTTGCCAAGTCAGAACTGCCTGCCTGCTCCCCACATCAGATGAACCTCAAGCACAGAAGCATCATTTTCATCACTGTCTTTCTATCTGTCCCTTGCTTACACCCAGCAAGGAGGCCTGAAATGGTAACCTGTTGATCAACCAGATTGATCCCACTCACTTCTTAAGGCCTCTCTGCCTCCCTCTTCATAACTCTTGGATTCAGCTAAACTAAACTACCGTCTATTCCCCTCAAGCTCCCCCACCCCCACCCCACTATTTCTCATCTCTATGCCTTTGCTCCCTATGACTCTTCCATCTATCTACTCACCCTGAAGCCATTCCACCCTGACAAATAGCCAACTCTCAAAATCCTACCTAACCTTCACACACAAAGGCCATTCTTCCACAGGTGTCTAAGTGCACATGGGTATCCTTCTCTGAACTCCTGTGGCACTATTTGTACATTATGGCCATTCATACTATTCTATTTTGTGTTACAAGAATACAGCATAGAATCTAAGAGTGTAGAGTCTTACTGTGTGACCTTGGAAAAAATGACTTAACCTCTCTGTGCCTTGATTTCTTAATTCACAAAATAAGAGCCATATTCCTTCCTCAAAGAGTTGTTGAGGAAAATAAAAGGGCCAATATCTTAGAGTGTGTGTGGCAAGATCTGACATAAATTAACTATTTAAAAATCACCAGCTGTATTATAACTGTTAGGGTACCTGTTATTATAATCATTTATTTCCCTTAAAATTCTGTGAGTTCCTTCAGGACAGGACAGTGTCTTTTCATGCTTGAATCTCTCTCATTGCCCAACCCATTGCTAGCACATGGCACGGACTTATGGGTTAAACAATCAAGCAAAAAAAGCACCTTCATAGACCTGTCCTTCCTGCTTATATTAATCAATATTTTAATTTCTTTTTCCTTTGGCCCCTACACACACACACACACACACAAACACACAGGCTGGCTACCTTAGTTACAGAGAAAGAGCAGAGCAAGAATAAGCCTCCCTGGAGTCTGGCAATGGCTGTTTTTCTGGGTATCATGCATATATGCTGCACAGAATGTTACAACAGGTTCTTCTCATCCATTAATTTATTTCACTCAATCAGTTAGTCAACAAACCTTTCCTTAGCATTTACTCTGTGCCAGGTACTGGACTAAATGCCAGGCCAAAATATTCGTAGTACTGCCCCCAGGGAGATTAAATCTCATAAAGGAAACAGACGTTCATGAATATTTACTCAACTATAAGATTATAACAGTACATAGACAACAAAGTGGCATGTAACAGGAGGGACTTCCCCTAGCTGGGGAAGGCAGGCAAGCATCAAAGTGCAGCTCCAGGGGCCTTCATTCATAGCACTGTCAAGGTGCACCAAACAGAGCCAATGGGATAGAAAAAGAGACAGATAAGTGAGAATTCATCATGGAAAGAGTCTGAGAAGTTCCACCATCTGCTGTCTGCAAGTTGGAGAACCAGGAAAGCCAGGGATGTAAGTCCATGCCCAAAGCCCTGAAACCATTGGAGCTCTGACATCTGAGGCCAGAAGAGGATGAAAGAATGTCACAAGTCAAGACAAAATAACCAGTTCACCCTTCCTTTGCATTTTTGTTCTATCCAGGCCCTTAGACATTGAATGATGTCTGCCCACATTGGTGAGGATACTCTTCTTTACTCAGTCTACTTATGCAAATATCTACCGCTTTCAGAAATACCCTCATAGATACACACAGAAATACTGTTTTATCAGCTATTGGGGCATCCCGTAGCCCAGTGTAGTTGACACACCAAGTAACTATTACAGCTTCCATTGGGAGATATCTGTAGGCTAAGACCAACAGAATGAGTAGAGTTCAGCCAGGAGAAGAGGCAGAAGAGAACATTCTAGGCAGAGAGGACAGACTGTGTCATGGCCCTGTGGCAAGAGAAAGCAAGGTAGCTACAAGACCAAGCTGACAACCAAATCAAGAACTTAATCCCATTTACAAGAGCTGCAAAAAATTAAAATACCTAGTAATATATTTAACAAAGGAGAAGAAAGGTCTATAAGAAGGGAACTACAAAATACTGATGGAAGAACTAATAGATAACACAAACAAATGGGAAAAATTCCCTCACTCCAGAATCCCATGATTCTTCCCATGGATCAAAAGAATCAATATTGTTAAAATGCCTATACTGCTCAAAGTGATCTATAGGTTCAATTCAGTCCCTATCACAATATCAACTTTATTTTTCACAGAATTAGAAAAAAGAATTCTAATATTCATACAGAACCACAATGAACCCAAATAGCCAAAGCAATTCTAAACAAAAAGAACAAAACTGGAGGCATTACATCACCTGACTCCAAATTATACTACAAGGCTCTAGTAATAAAAACAGCATGGTACTGGCATAAAAATACTCACACAGATCAGTGGAACAGACTAGAGAACCCAGAAATAAAACTATATCTGTACAACCAACTGATCTTTGACAAGCCACACAAAAACAAACAGTGAGGAGAACAAGCTGCTCAGTAGATGGTGCTGGGGAAAATTAGGTAGCCATATTCAGAAGAGTATCCCTGTGCCTAACTCTCACCATAAACAAAAGTTAACTCAAGATGGAGTAAAGAGATCCAGCGTTTGCGCATGCGCAGAGATTGGACTTCGCCAACGTGGACCCTGTGGCAGAGGGAGAGACTCCCCCCAGTAGGAGAGTTAAAGGACAAAAATTCAGCAAGTAACCTGGTGGATTTGAGCTTCACTAAGAGAGAAGGTTGAAGAATGCACGTCAACCCTGCTGAGGTGAGCTGCGACCACAAGGATACAAACAAAAGCTGAGACTTCAATCCAGAGTATCTGTTTCACTAGGGTGGAAGAGAAACCAGCTAAAAAAAAGACAGAACCACTTAGCCCCACCACACAAGACAGGGCCCCAGTTTCTCAGGCCACAACACTGTACAGGCCCTCAACAAAGCCCCAGGGGAAAAAATCAGAGGGAGTAAAACAACCATGGGGTGGAATCAGCGGAAAAACTCTGGTAACATGAATAACCAGAATAGATCAACCCCCCCCAAGGAAAGATATGGCAGATGCAATTGAAGATCCCATTCATAAACAACTGGCTGAGATGTCAGAAATCAAATTCAGAATTTGGATTGCAGACAAGATTAACAAAGCGGAATTAGGAATTCGAGGAGAAATTCAAAAGTTGTCTCAAGAATTTAACGAATTTAAAGACAAAACCACCAAAGACTTAGACACACTGAAGCAAGAATTTGCAGCCCTCAAAGATATGAAAAATACAGTAGAATCCCTCAGCAATAGAATGGAGCAAGCAGAAGAAAGGATTTCTGACATCGAAGATAAAGCCTTTGAACGCTCTCAAACTCTCAAAGAGGAAGAGAAATGGAGAGCAAAAACACATAACTCTCTCAGAGAGCTCTGGGATAATTCGAAGAAGGCGAATATCCGAATCATAGGAGTTCCAGAAACAGATGAAGTGGCCTCGCTGGGCACAGAGGCCCTTCTGCATGAAATTATGAAAGAGAATTTTCCAGACATGCCTAGAGATTCTGAAATTCAGATAGCGGACAGCTTCAGAACCCCAGCAGGACTCAACGCCAATAAGACATCCCCCAGGCATATCATAATTAACTTCACAAAAGTTAATATGAAGGAGAAAATCCTCAAAGCTGCCAGGAGAAAGAAAACCATTACCTTCAAAGGGAAGAATATTAGAATGACTGCAGATCTCTCTGCTGAAAGTTTTCAAGCCAGAAGAGGGTGGTCACCGACTTTTAATCTCCTAAAGCAAAATAACTTTCAACCCCGGATCTTGTATCCAGCTAAACTGAGTTTCATTTATGATGGAGAAATTAAAAACTTTAATGACATTCATATGTTGAAGAAATTTGCCATAACCAAACCAGCTCTTCAGGATATTCTCAGACCTATCCTCCATAATGACCAACCCAATCCTATACCACAAAAGTAAACTCACTCAGAAACTTCAGATCAAACTCCAATTTCCACATTGGTGAAAGGATTAAAAATGCCTACCGGACTTTTGAAAAACTCGATACCCAAAACTTCACCAGACTTACCAATATTCTCCATTAATGTGAACGGCTTAAACTGTCCTCTAAAGAGGCATAGTTAACTGACTGGCTACAAAAACTCAGGCCAGATATCTGTTGCATACAAGAGTCACATCTTAACTTAAAAGACAAATACAGACTCAGGGTGAAAGGATGGTCATCCATATTTCAGGCAAATGGTATTCAGAAAAAAGCAGGTGTTGCAATTTTATTTGCAGATACAATAGGCTTTAAACCAACAAAAGTAAGGAAGGACAAGAATGGTCACTTCATATTTGTTAAGGGTAATACTCAATGTGATGAGATCTCAATTATAAATATCTATGCACCCAACCAGAACGCACCTCAATTTATAAGAGAAACTCTAACAGACATGAGCAACTTGATTTCCTCAAGCTCCATAATAGTCGGAGATTTCAACACTCCTTTGGCAGTGTTGGATCGATCCTCCAACAAGAACCTGAGCAAAGAAATCTTAGATTTAAACCTAACCATCCAATATTTGGATTTAGAACACATCTACAGAACATTTCATCCCAACAAAACTGAATACACATACTTCTCATCAGCCCATGGAACTTACTCCAAAATTGACCACATTTTAGGTCACAAGTCTAACCTCAGTAAATTTAAAGGAATAGAAATTATTCCATGCATCTTCTCGGACCATCATGGAATAAAACTTGAATTGAGTAACAACAGGAATCTGGATACTCATACAAAAACGTGGAAGTTAAATAACCTTATGCTGAATGATAGCTGGGTCAGAGATGAGATTAAGAAAGAAATCGCCAATTTTCTGGAACAAAACGACAAAGAAGACACAAACTATCAGAACCTCTGGGACACCACACAAAGGCAGTTCTAAGAGGGAAATTTATAGCACTGCAAGCCTTCCTCAAGAGAACGGAAAGAGAGGAAGTTAACAACTTAATGGGACATCTCAAGCAACTGGGAAAGGAAGAACATTCCAACCCCAAACCCAGTAGAAGAAAAGAAATAACCAAAATTAGAGCAGAATTAAATGAAATTGAAAACAAAAGAATAATACAACAGATCAATAAATCAAAAAGCTGGTTTTTTGAAAAAGTCAATAAAATAGAAAAACCTCTGGCCAACCTAATCAGGAAAAAAAGAGTAAAATCTCTAATATCATCAATCAGAAACAACAAAGACGAAATAACCACAGACTCATCAGAAATCCAAAAAATCCTTAATGAATATTACAAGAAACTGTATTCTCAGAAATATGTAAATCTGAAGGAAATAGACCGATACTTGGAAGCACGTCACCTTCCAAGACTTAGCCAGAATCACATGGAAATGTTGAACAGGCCCATATCAAGTTCGGAAATAGCATCAACCATACAAAACCTCCCTAAAAAGAAAAGCCCGGGACCAGATGGTTTCACGTCAGAATTCTACCAAACTTTTAAAGAGGAATTAGTACCTATATTACTCAACCTGTTCCAAAAGGTAGAAAAACAAGGAAGACTACCTAACACGTTCTATGAAGCAAACATCACCCTGATCCCCAAACCAGGAAAAGACCCAACAAGAAAAGAAAATCATAGACCAATATCACTAATGAATATAGATACAAGAATATTCAACAAGATCCTAACAAACAGAATCCAGCAACACATCAAACAAATTATACATCATGACCAAGTCGGTTTTATCCCAGGGTCTCTAGGCTGGTTCAATATACGTAAATCTATAAATGTAATCCAGCACATAAACAAGTTAAAAAACAAAGACCATATGATTCTCTCAATTGATGCAGAAAAAGCTTTTGATAATATCCAGCATCCCTTCATGATCAGAACACTTAAGAAAATCGGTATAGAAGGGACATTTCTTAAACTGATAGAGACCATCTACAGCAAACCCACAGCCAATATCATATTGAATGGAGTTAAATTGGAATCATTTCCACTCAGATCAGGAACCAGACAAGGCTGCCCATTGTCTCCATTGCTTTTTAACATTGTAATGGAAGTTTTAGCCACTGCAATAAGGGAAGAAAAGGCGATCAAGGGCATCCATATAGGGTCAGAAGAGATCAAACTTTCGCTCTTCACGGATGATATGATTGTATATCTGGAAAACACTAGGGATTCTACTACAAAACTCTTAGAAGTGATCAAGGAATACAGCAGCATCTCGGGTTACAAAATTAACATTCATAAATCGGTAGCCTTTATATATACCAACAACAGTCAAGTTGAAAAAACAGTTAAGGACTCTATCCCATTCATAGTAGTGCCAAAGAAGATGAAATATTTGGGAATTTATCTAACAAAGGAAGTGAAAGATCTCTGTAAAGAGAACTATGAAACTCTAAGAAAAGAAATAGCTGAAAATGTTAACAAATGGAAAAACATACCATGCTCATGGCTGGGAAAAATCAACATTGTTAAAATGTCCATACTACCCAAAGCAATATATAATTTCAATGCAATCCCTATTAAAGCTCCACTGTTATACTTTAAAGATCTTGAAAAAATAATACTTCGTTTTATATGGAATCAGAAAAAACCTCGAATAGCCAAGACATTACTCAGAAATAAAAACAAAGCAGGAGGAATTATGCTGCCAGACCTCAGACTGTACTACAAATCGATAGTGATCAAAACAGCATGGTATTGGCACAAAAACAGAGAAGTAGATTCCTGGAACAGAATAGAGAACCAAGAGATGAACCCAGCTACTTACCATTATTTGATCTTTGACAAGCCAATTAAAAACATTCAGTGGGGAAAAGATTCCCTATTTAACAAATGGTGCTGGGTGAACTGGCTGGCAACCTGTAGAAGACTGTAACTGGACCCACACCTTTCACCATTAACTAAGATAGACTCTCACTCGATCAAAGATTTAAACTTAAGACATGAAACTATAAAAATGCTAGAGGAGAGTGCAGGGAAAACCCTTGAAGAAATCGGTCTGGGCGAGTATTTTATGAGGAGGACCCCCCAGGCAATTGAAGCAGCTTCAAAAATACACTACTGGGACTTGATCAAACTAAAAAGCTTCTGCACAGCAAAGAATACAGTAAGTAAAGCAAGCAAACAGCCCTCAGAATGGGAGAAGATATTTGCAGGTTATGTCTCCAACAAAGGTTTAATAACCAGAATCCACAGAGAACTCAAATGCATTAGCAGGAATAGAACAAGGGATCCCATCGCAGGCTGGCAGGGGATTTGAAGAGAAACTTCTCTGAAGAAGACAGGCGTGCAGCCTTCAGACATATGAAAAAATGCTCATCATCTTTAATCATCAGAGAAATGCAAATCAAAACTACTTTGAGATACCATCTAACTCCAGTGAAACTAGCCTATATCACAAAATCCCAAGACCAGAGATGTTGGCACGGATGTGGAGAAAAGGGAACACTTTTGCACTGCTGGTGGGAATGCAAATTAATACATTCCTTTTGGAAAGAGATATGGAGAACACTTAGAGATCTAAAAGTAGATCTGCCATTCAATCCTGTAATCCCTCTACTGGGCATATACCCAGAAGATCAAAAATCACATCATAACAAAGATATTTGTACCAGAATGTTTATTGCAGCCCAATTCATAATTGCTAAGTCATGCAAGAAGCCCAAGTGCCCATCGATCCACGAATGGATTAATAAATTGTGATATATGTACACCATGGAATATTATGCAGCCTTAAAGAAAGATGGAGACTTCACCTCTTTCGTGTTTACATGGATGGAGCTGGAACATATTCTTCTTAGTAAAGTACCTCAGGAATGGAAGAAAAAGTACCCAATGTACTCAGCCCTACTATGAAACTAATTTAGGGTTTTCACATGAAAGCTATAACCCAGTTACAACCTAAGAATAGTGGGAAGGGTGAAAGGGAGGGGAGGGAGGGGGGAGGTGGGTAGAGGGAAGGGGATTGGTGGGATTACACCAGCAGTGCATCTTACAAGGGTATATGTGAAACTTGGTAAATGATCTGTGAAGCTAGTGAATAATGCCCCATGAATATATCAATGTACACAGCTATGATTTAATAAAAAAATAATGACAAATAAAAAAACAAAGATGGAATAAAGACCTAAATGTAAGGGGGAGGAGCAAGATGGCGGCGAAGTAACAGCTTCTTTACAACTGGCCATGGACTCATCGAAACCCTGGTCCAGAGGCATGGCAACTTAAAGAGCAAGAGGAAGTGAAAGGAAAATTAGGGTAAGGAAACAGATAAAAGAAATCACTCATGAGAAAGAATTAGCAAAAAATCCTGGCAACATGAAAAAACCAGTCCAGAGCAACCCCCTCAAGGGACCATGAGGTAGCTACTGCAGAGGATTCCACCTATAAAGAAATGTTGGAAATGACAGAAAGGGAATTAGAATACAGATGATAAAAACAATGAAAGAAATGATGGAAACAATGAAGGAAACTGCTGAAAAAGTGGAAAATAACAAAAAGGAAATCCAAAAACAGAATCAAATAAGAGATGACTGATATGAAGAATACAGAAAGGATATAGCAGAGCTTAAGGAACTGAAGCAGTCAATTAGGGAACTTAAAGATGCAATAGAAAGTATCAACAACAGATTAGACCATGCAGAAGAAAGAATCTCAGAGGTAGAGGACAAAGCTCTTGAGATAACTCAGATAGTTAAAGAGGAAGAAAAGAAGAGAGATAATTGGTAGGACCACACCTACAGTGCATCTTATAAGGGTACATATGAAACTTAGTAAATGTGGAATATAAATGTCTTTTTTTTTTTTTTTTTTTTTTTTGTAGAGACAGAGTCTCACTTTATGGCCCTCGGTAGAGTGCCGTGGCCTCACACAGCTCACAGCAACCTCCAACTCCTGGGCTTAAGCGATTCTCTTGCCTCAGCCTCCAGAGTAGCTGGGACTACAGGCGCCCGCCACAACGCCCGGCTATTTTTATTTTTTTGTTGCAGTTTGGCCGGGGCTGGGTCTGAACCCGCCACCCTCGGCATATGGGGCCGGCGCCTTACCGACTGAGCCACAATAACTAAGAAAATGCCAGGAAGGCTATGTTAACCAGTGTGATGAAAATATGTCAAATGGTATATAAAAATAGTGTATGGTGCCCCATGGTTGCATTAATGTACATAGCTATGATTTAATAAGAAATTCAATTTTTAAAAAAAGAAAGAAAGAAAAGAAGAGAGAGAAAGCAGAACGTTCACTGACAGAATTATGGGATTTTATGGAGCATTCAAACATACGAGTTACAGGTATCCCAGAAGGGGAAGAAGAATGCTTCAGGGGAATGGAAGCCATACTAGAGAATACTATAAATGAAAATTCCCCAAATATCACCAAAGATTCTGACACACTCCTTTCAGAGAGATATCAGACCCCAGGTCACCTCAACTCTAACCAAGCTAAACCAAGACACATTGTGATAAACCTGTCCAAAGTCAAGACAAAAGAAAAGATTCTTCAAGCTGCCAGGAGTAAGCGCCAGTTGACCTACAGGGGCAAATCCATCAGTGTGACTGTAGACTTCTCTAATGAAATTTTCCAAGCAAGAAGACAATGGTCATCTACCTTCAATCTACTTAAAAAGAACAATTTCCAGTCCAGAATTTTATATCCTGCTAAGTTAAGCTTTAAAATTGATGGAGAAATCAAATCATTTACTGATATACAAACATTGAGGAAATTCACCACAACAAAACCAGCTGTACAGGAAATACTTCAACCTGTTCTACACACTGACCATCACAATGGATCAGCAGTAAAGTAAGAACTCAGAAATTAAAGGATACAACCTAACTTCCACAATGATGCAAAAGATAAAACTAAGCAATGGACTCTCACAAAATAAGATGAATAGAATACTACAATACTTATCAATTATCTCAATAAATGTTAATGGCTTGAATTCCCCACTGAAGAGACATAGATTGGTTGACTAGGTTAAAAAACACAAGCCATCCATTTGCTGTCTGCAGGAAACACACCTAGCTTCAAAAGACAAATTAAACTCCCTAGTTAAGGGTTGGAAGACAATTTTTCAGGCAAATGAAATTCAGAAGAAAAGAGGAGTTGCAATCTTATTTTCAGATACATGTGGATTTAAAGCCACTACAATCAAAAAAGACAAAGATGGTCACTTTATATTGGTCAAGGGAAAAATACAACAAGAAGACGTTTCAATTCTAAATATTTATGCACCCAATTTAAATGCTCCCAGATTCCTGAAACAGACCTTACTTAGTCTGAGCAATATGATATCCTATAACACCATAATAACAGGGGACTTTAACACTCCTCTTACAGAGCTGGACAGATCCTCTAAAGAGAAATTAAACAAAATATAAGGGACTTAAATGAGACCCTAGAACAACTGTTCTTGATAGATGCATATAGAACAATCCATCCCAAAGATAAAGAATATACATTCTTCTCATCACCATGGAACATTCCCCAAAATTGATCACATCCTAGGACACAAAACAAACCTCAAAAGAATCAAAAGAATTGCAATTTTACCTTGTGTCTTCTCAGACCACAAGGAACTAAAGGTGGAACTCAATTCCAACAAAAAATGTTCAACCCCACACGAAGACATGGAAATTAAACAATCTTCTGTTGAATGACAGTTGTGTGCAGGAAGAAATAAAAGAGGAAATCATTAACTTCCTTGAGCATAACAACAATGATGACACAAGCTACCAAAACCTGTGGGATACTACAAAAGCAGTTTGGAGAGGAAAATTTATCACTTTAGATGCCTACATTCAAAAAACAGAAAGAGAGCCCATCAACAAACTCATAAGCCATCTTATGGAATTGGAGAAAGAAGAACAATCTAAGCCTAAACCTAGTAGAAGAAAAGAAATCTCCAAAATTGAATCAGAGATCAATGAAATTGAAAACAAAAGAATCATAAAGAAAATTAATAAAACAAGGAGTTGGTTTTTTGAAAAAAAAAATAAAATAGATAAATCTTTGGCCACACTAACTAGAAATAGAAAAGTAAAATCTCTAGTAACCTCAATCAGAAATGATAAAGGGGAAATAACAACTGATGCCATCGATATACAAGAAATCATCTCTGAATACTACCAGAAACTCTATGCCCAGAAATTTGACAATGTGAAGGAAATGGATCAATATTTGGAATCACACCCTCTCCCTAGACTTAGCCAGGAAGAAATAGAGCTTCTGAACAAACCAATTCCATGCACTGAGATTAAAGAAACAATAAAAAACTTCCAACAAAAAAATGCTCTGGTCCAGATGGCTTCACACCAGAATTCTATCAAACCTTCAAGGAAGAGTTTATTCCTGTACTGCAGAAATTATTCCCAAAAAATTGAGGAGGCAGGAATCTTCCCCAACATGTTCTGCAAAGCAAACATCACCCTGATACCAAAACCAGGAAAAGACCCAACTAAAAAGGAGAATTTCAGACTGATTTCATTAATGAATATACATGCAAAAATTCTCAAGAAAATCCTAGCCAATAGATTACAGCTTATCATAAAAAAAGTTGTACATCATGATCAAGTAGATTTCATCCCAGGAATGCAAGGCTGGTTTAACCTACACAAGTCCATAAACATTATCCACCACATTAAAAGAAGGAAAAATAAAGACTATATGATCCTCTCAATAGATGCAGAAAAAGCATTCGATAAAATCCAATATCCTTTTTTAATTAGAACACCGAAGAGTATAGGCATAGGTGGCACATTTCTGAAGCTGATTGAAGCTATCTATGACAAACCCACAAGCCAATATTTTACTGAATGGAGTAAAACTTAAAGCTTTTCCTCTTAGAACTGGAACCAGACAAGGTTGTCCTCTGTCACCTTTACTTTTCAACATAGTGCTGGAAGTTCTAGCCAATACAATTAGGCAAGACATGGAAATAAAGGGAATCCAAATAGGAGCAGAAGAGGTCAAACTCTCTCTCTTTGCTGATGACATGATCTTATACTTACAGAACCCCAAAGACTCAACCACAAGACTCCCAGAAGTCATCAAAAAATAAAGTAATGTCTCAGGATATAAAATCAATGTCCACAAATCAGTTGCCTATGTATATGCCAATAACAGTCAAGATGAAAGGACACAACTCCCTTCGCCACAGCTTCAATGAAAATGAAATACCTAGGAATATACCTAACAAAGGAGGTTAAGGACCTCTATAAAGAAAATTATGAAATCCTCAGAAAGGAAATAGCAGAGGATATTAACAAATGGAAGAACAATACCATGCTCATGGCTGGGAAGAATCAACATTGTTAAAATGTCTATACTTCCCAAAGCAATCTACCTATTCAATGCCATTCCTATTAAAATACCAACATTGTACTTTCAAGATTTGGAAAAAATGATTCTGCATTTTGTATGGAACCAGAAAAAAAACCCATATAGCTAAGGCAGTTCTTGGTAATAAAAATAAAGCTGGGGGCATCACCATACCAGATTTTAGGCTGTATACAAAGCCATAGTGCTCAAGACAGCATGGTATTGGCACAAAAGTAGAGACACAGACATTTAGAATCAAATAGAAAACCAGGGAATGAAGCTAACATCTTACATCCACCTAATTTTAGACAAACCAAACAAGAACATACCTTGGGCAAAAGACTCCCTATTCAATAAATGGTGCAGGAATAACTGGATATCCACATGTAGAAGACTGAAACTGGACCCACACCTTTCCCCACTCACAAAAATTGATTCAAGATGGATAAAGGACTGAAATTTAAGGCATGAAACAATAAAAATCCTCAAAGAAAGCATAGGAAAAACACTGGACGATATTGGCCTGGGGAAAGACTTTATGAAGAAGACTGCCATAGCAATTGCAACAACAACAAAAATAAACAAATGGGACTTCATTAAACTGAAAAGCTTCTGTACAACTAAGGAGGCCACAACCAAAGCAAATCAACAACCTACACAATGGGAAAGGATATTTGCATATTTTCAATCAGACAAAAGCTTGATAACTAGGATCTATAGAGAACTCAAATTAATCCACGTGAAAAAAGCCAACAATCCCATATATCAATGGGCAAGAGACATGAATAGAACCTTCTCTAAAGAAGACAGACTAATGGCTAGCAAACATATGCAAAAATGCTCATCATCCCTAATTATTAGAGAAATGCAAATCAAAACCACCCCGATGGGCGGCGCCTGTGGCTCAGTCGGTAGGGCGCCGGCCCCATATACCGAGGGTGGCGGGTTCAAACCTGGCCCCGGCCAAACTGCAACCAAAAAATAGCCGGGCGTTGTGGCGGCCGCCTGTAGTCCCAGCTACTCGGGAGGCTGAGGCAAGAGAATCGCTTAAGCCCAGGAGTTGGAGGTTGCTGTGAGCTGTGTGATGCCACGGCACTCTACCGAGGGCCATAAAGTGAGACTCTGTCTCTACAAAAAAAAAAAAAAACCACCCCGAGATATCATCTAACCCCAGTGAGAATGGCCCACATCACAAAATCTCAAAACTGCAGATGCTGGCATGGATGTGGAGAGAAGGGAACACTTTTACACTGCCGGTGGGACTGCAAACTAGTACAACCTTTTTGGAAGGAAGTATGGAGAACCCTCAAAGCACTCAAGCTAGACCTCCCATTTGATCCTGCAATCCCATTACTGGGCATCTACCCAGAAGGAAAAAAATCCTTTTATCATGAGGACACTTGCACTAGACTGTTTATTGCAGCTCAATTTACAATCGCCAGAATGTGGAAACAGCCTAAATGCCCACCAACCCAGGAATGGATTAACAAGCTGTGGTATATGTACACCATGGAATAATACTATTTAGCCATTTAAAAAAAATGGGAACTTTACATCCTTTGTATTAACCTGGATGGAAGTGGAACACATTATTCTTAGTAAAGCATCACAAGAATGGAGAAGCATGAATCCTGTGTACTCAATTTTGATACGAGGACAATTAAGGACATGGTGGGGGTGGGGGAAGGGGAGAGCAGAGAGAGAAAGAAGGAGGGAGGGGTGGGGAAAGGAAGAGCAGAGAGAGGGAAAGAGGGTGGTGGGTGGGGCCTCGATGTGTGCCTCGATGTGTGCTTTAGGGGGCAAGACATGACTGTAAGAGGGACTTTATCTAACAAATGCAATCAGTGTAACCTGGTTTCTTGTACCCTCAATGAATCCCCAACAATTAAAAAAAAAGACCTAAACGTTTTTTAAAAAACCTTTTAAAAAAACCTTAAAACTCCTAGGAGAAAACCTAGGAAGTACTGTTCTGGACACTGACTGGCCAAGGCCAAGAATTTATGACTAAGACCTCAAAAGCAAATGCAACAAAAATAAAGATAGAAAAAAGGTATGTATCTAAACTAAAACCTCGGGACAGCAAAAGAAATAATCCAAGGGGCAAATAGAAAACCTACAGAATGGGAAAAAATGGTTCACAAACTATATAACCAACAAAGTACTGATACGCACCATCTACAGGAACTCAAATAACTCAGCAAGAACAAAAAAATGAAAAACCCCATGAAAAAGTGGTCAATGGATAGGTTAGAAAATGTATCCAATGTCACTATTATGTGTTAGTCACACTAAATGGTATAAAGTGGATTAAAATACCTAATATGATACTTTTATACAGTGTATATTGTTTATGATATGATACTTTATATAAACTGTAAAACGTTTGTTTCCTGTATTTAAAAACAGTGGACTAATGACATGAGTAGGTTTTTTTTTTTTTTAAAGAAGATATAAAAAGGGCAAAAAGAAAAATAAGAAAGTAAGAAATGCCCAACATCACTAATCGTCAGAGAAATACAAATCAAAATCACAGTGAGATACCATCTTACTCCAGTTAGAATGACCATCAGTATTAAAAAGCCAAAAAACAATAGACGTTTTCACAGCATAGAAGCAGTGAAAGGAAACACACACTGATGGGGGAAATGCAAATTAGTACAACCTTTATGGAGATCAGTATGGAGAGTTCTCAAAGAACTACAAGCAGGTCTACCATTCAATCCTGCAATCTCAATGCTGGTTACCTACCCAAAGAAAACGAAATCTTTGTATCAAAAGGATACCTGCACTCCTATGTTTATCATAGCACAATTCACAATTACAAAAATATGGAATTGACCTAACTGCCCATCAACTGTGGATAAGTGGATATGGAAAATGTGAATGCTATGGAGCACTATTCAGCTATAAGAAAAAATGCCTTTAGCAGCAATTTGGATGGAACTGGAGGCCATTATCCTACATGAAATAACTCAGAAACAGATAAATAAATGCCTGGACACAATAGATGTTGGCACCCATACAATGAACAGGGAATACTTATGCACCGTTGGTGTGTATGTAACTCAGGAACGGATAAATAAATACTATGTTTTCACTTATAAACTATGCAAGGACACACAGAGTGGTATAATGGATATCGGAGACTCAAAAGAGGAGAGGGTGGGGGTTGAGGAATGAAAAATTACCTATGAGCTCTAATGTACACTGTCGGGTGATGGGTACACCAAAAGCCCAGAGTTTACCACTGTACAATATTTGTGCATATACATGTAACGTAATTAAACTTGTACCCTGTAATTCTATTAAAATGTTTTAAAAGGAAGAAAAAAAACTTAAAAGCCTGTTTAATTTTGTTGACCCTAGCATTGGCTAAAAAACTTTTTCTCCTTCAAACACTATTAATAATTTGTTTTTTCCAAAACACAGTTATAAAGCGATGCATTCTAGTGATAGTATTTATGATTTTGTTGTTGTTTTTACTCTTGTTTTGAAAAGTAGAAATAGCTGAAATTCATATTAGTCGTTGTCTTTGGGACCCATAATATTAAATTTTAATGTAACCACAGAGAAGGCTGGGAAGTACAGACTTTATTCGAGTGGCCATGTGCCCAGATAAAAATCAGATGTTCCACAGAGGACAGAAAAAAAAAAAATACACATTGGAGGATAATCAGTAGCCTCTGCTGAGGGTAACGAGAGGCTTAGACAGTACATGTGCACTTGCCAAGCACAGCTGACCACAGAGAGGCCAGACTGGTCCTGGAGAATTGCAGAGGAAAGGGTCCCTTGACGTGAAAGATTACCCAAGGAAAAGTTTTTCCGGGGATCCTGATTTCACAGATGAGCAAAATGCATCCCCATGGCGGCTGTGTGGCAGCTCAGAAGCGGCAGAGCTGAGATTCAAACCCAAGGCTGCTTAGATGTGAAGCTCTGGTGCTTTAGTTGCGTAACAGAGAAAAGGAAAGGGAGGACAAGATTTGCCTGAAACAAAGAGCCTCAAAAGCCCCCAGAGGCCTTGCTTTGCTTACATAATTTTCTGGATCAGGTGCTGAGGACCTCCTGTGTCCTTACTTCTGGGTTAGGGTATTGCCCTAAACAGACAGGCTTCTGGGAGGGACTGATATTAAGTAGCCATCAACATCAGTGTTTCTAAATATTTGGGCCACTTCCTTTCTTGATGGAGAAGGTGGGGATGGGGAGGGGCAAAGAACCTAGAAAGGAAATTATCACATGGAGTAGAGGGAGGCTTCCCTAGAAAGGGGCAGGTGTCCTCCTGAGAGTGGGGTAGCTGGGCTGGGCTGCTTGCTTATCTTTCTCTGTTGAATTTGATCCATTTATTCTCCTTGATGCTGGGTCTTTCTTCACTGAGACAGTGCCCAGAGTGAGTTCTCAGCCAGGTTCAACATACACCACTAGGTGAGTCTGCTTACACCACTCAGCCAATCAATGGCCCGTAGGTTATTGCAGACTGATGACATCCAGAGCCTGGTGCTTAACTTGGGCTGGAGGGAGGGGGCATGACATGGGGGAGGTGTTTCTTGCCTCAAAAAAACATTTGCCACATTGGAAAGACAGAACTGACCCCCCACAAACCTCCCAGACGATAACTAAATTACAGCAAAGGACATGTGCCAGTTGTCTTAAGAAAAGTTCCCAGAAATGGATACGTGACACCTGCTAACATCACCTCTGCCAGATATGAATGCACCTGCTCTAAGCTGGGTCAGCCAGGCTGGTGCTGGGGGTGGGATGGGTGGTCCAAGAGGCCTTCATAAAACACCTAGACTAGGCAAGTGTGTGTGTGTCGTTGTGTGTGGTGTGCGTGTGTGAGAGTACATCTTCAGCCTGGCCTTTGGCCAAAGTGTTCAGTGGCTGATTTGTCCCTTCTCCCCCTCTCCTCAGCACCACCTGCCTCCCTGCCTTCTCCTCTATCTCCCACCTACAACACACATAAGAACCTGTCACTCCTCCTGCCTAAGTAAGAGCCCATTTATGGTTTTTTTAATTGGCAAATAAAACTTATATATATGTATAATGTACAACATGATGCTTTGATATATGTATACATCGTGGAAGGGCTAAATCAACTTAATTAGCATATGTATTACCTCAAGTACTTATCCTTTTTTTATAGTGAGAACACTTAAATTCTACTTTCTTGGCAATTTTCAAATATACAACATACTGTTCTTAACTGCAGTCACCATGATGTACAATGCATCTCTCAGACATATTCCTCCTTTCTAACCAAAATTTTGTGTCCTTTGATCAACATGTCCCCAACTTTGCTGTGTGATCTTACTTATATGGAGAATCTAAAAAAAAAAAATCAAAAATCAAATTCATAGGAACAGAAAGATAAACAATTTATGATGGTTAAAGGCATGATCCCTTACCAGGAGAGTTTGCCTCTGCATTTTGAAAAGGATAATGCTTAACCACTGGACTGGATCTCTGATGGAGAATGAGAGGGGCAGGGGGATGGCTTTTCCAACAGCTCTTAGAAGGCTTCTCTAAGTCATGTGCAGCACTGGGCAAATTTTGTGCATTATCTTTGTCAACCCTCAAAACAATTCTGCAAAAGATGCAGTCCTCAGCCTCATTTATCAGAAAGGGAAACCGAGGCACTGAGCCAGAAAAGGGGCTTGCCCAGTGTAACTCACTAGTGGAGCAGTGCCTGTTTTCACTACCCAGTGCCTCTTTGGGAACAAAGTATGAGGGTGGGCATGGAGCGGGGAGACATGCCCCTCAGAGTCCCTCCAGACTTGCTCCTCTGGCTGGGCTGACCCCACATCTCACAGGCCCCAAGTCCTCCTGGAGGCATTTCCTCCACCTGCCACCACCAGCAGCCCCCATCCTTCCCTCCCTGATTCCCCTCTGCTCCCTCGCTCTCTCTCTCTCCTCTTTCACTTTGGGAAGTAATTAACAAGGTGGGGTTATCCTGCCCTTGCATTCACACCTCCCTGAAGGAGGCAGCTGGTACTGGGCCATCCCCAAGCAGTTTTTAAGAAAGCAATCTAAGATGAATAGAATGTACTTCCCCCGCCTCAGATTTTAGCAACAGAGTCATTTCTCCGGGAAATAATGATAATGAAAAATTGCCTCCAATTATTCAAAGGCTGTTTCCATGAATAATTCAGGAGCAATAGAGCTGGGCCTCCTTACCTGCTGTCACAGCACCACTGCTCCATTCCACCCCCTCCCTCGCTCCTGGGTGCTTCTTAATTCCCCAGAAATGATTGTCACTCTGGCAAGGAGGCACCTACAGACTCTAACCCTTGGAAATGCCAGCTAAATACCCACCAGTGCTTGTAGAACCCACTCCATGTGCCCGACACTGGGCTAAGCAGGCTGTGTGCTTTCCTCATTTAATCCCACTGTGATCCTTGGAGCTAGGATCTCATATTATCCACATTTTACAGATGAGGAAGCAGAGGTTCAGAAAGGATTAGACATCTGCCCAAAGTCATGTACCTAGAAGTGACACTTAGAGCCTTCCTACTGCAGCAATCTATGGCTGATGTCCATTTACACAGTGGGGGCCATGGCCATTTTCTGGCTGCATTTGCCTCCCGCCCTCACTCTCAGTTGTGAAGCAGGATAGCGCTTTTGGTTCATTCTGAATTTAAAGTTTACACAGAATAATTTCTCTTCCTCAGATGTTTCTGGATCCTCCCATTTTACACACCTATGAGTGGATAGAAACCTGAGAATCCTCAAGATTGCTTCATCTCAGGTCCAGTTCCTCAGAGGGAACTTTCGCAAAGTTTCATGTGTGGGTCAAAACAGCCTCAGCACCCACAACCCCCTCCCACATCTTCCCATCACCATAACAACCTACATCCCAGCAGAACTAGCAGGAGATATGGGACGCACAAGCTTGCAAAGAGGACATGTGCCTTCCACTCTAAGAGCTTTGTACTTGGGTCTGCTCTGATTCTTTGCCAGTTCCTGTGGGACAGGCGCCTTGGTATCCTCAGCATAGGTCCCTGTGGGGGACCAAAACCTAACCCCAAACTTTCCCAGAAAGAGGAAGATGGCACAGTTGACTCTGTCTACACTAATCGTGACGGGGCTCTAATCAGTTCCAAGCAGAGATAGCCACTGAACTCCTGGTAGCCACTGCCCCTTCTTCCTTGGAAACATAACCCTAAGGCTGTTCTGACACAATGTCCCCAGGAATAAAGACTGCATTTCCGGGCCTCCCTGGGCAGCTGGGTTCTGACCACATGAAACGTAAGGAGAAGTATGGCAAGGAAATTCCAGGAAGTCTTCTATAAAGAGGCTGGGGGAGGGTCTCCCTTTCCTTCCCTCTTCTAATCTGCTGCCAGGTGTCCAGCTGCCAGAGCAGCAGAGGACCAGAAGCACACCACAGCAGCAGGAGAGGGCCCGGGCCTCCCAGCTCCTGCCCTCCTAGAACCTGCTGCCTGCCCCCACCACCACCACCACTGGCCAGATCTACCTGGAAGTCAGAGCCGTCCTTCATGGTTGGCCTCGGTGCTCAGAGCAGGGCAGAGAGGAAAGAGGATGGGTGAAGAAAGGCAGATGGAGAATAACTAGCACAGCCACTAATGTACAAGCGTCTGGTCCTCGCAGCTGCAGGCAATTCTCAATGCACACCCACAGCACAAAGGGCACGCAGGATGCCTCCCAGCCTCCTCCTTTATGGATAAGAAAATGAAGATGCTGCCCAGCAATAATGCTGATCCTGGGAGCACAGACAGATGACCTCCAACCAAGGCAACCATGACTCCAGAAGGCAGGAGGCAGAATCCAAATAGTTCCTAACATTTCTGCTGAGCCGGCTCTCCCCCCACCTTTAACCCCACCTCAGCACTCCCAGTCTAAGACATGTGCCAGTTCGCACACAGACTCAGTGTGCTTGTTAATTCTTCTTGTTGTTGCTATGTTCATCTTCAGTTTCGTTATCGTGGTGAAATATATGTAACATAAAACTTACTATTTTAACCATCATTAAGCGTTAAGCGTACAGTTCAGGGTGTTAAGTGCACTCACACAGTTGCAGAGCCATCATTACTATTCAGCTCCAGAACTTTTTCCTCATCTCAAACTGAAATTCTGTACCCACTTAACAACTACCCCCCATTTTCTCCTGCCCCCAGCCTGTGGTAACCACCGTCCTACTTTCTGTCTCCAGGAGTCTGACTATTCTAGGTGCCTCACAGAAGTGGAATTACGCAGTATCTGTCCTTTTATGTTGGGCTTGTTTCACTTGGCGTAATGTCTTTGAGGTTTATCCACATCGTAGTAGGTGTCAGCTCTTTTGTAAAGCGAATATTCCGTTGTCTGTACATACCACATTTTGTTTATCCATCCATCCATTGTCAGGAATGAAGGTCTTGTTGGCTGCCTTGCTTTGGCTTTATTAGGAGGTAAGGGGAGCCACTGAATAATTAAACGGGGAGCCACTTTAATAATTAAAGCAATAATGGTGCAAAGGATAGATTAGCAGGCAGGGAAGAGGTCAGAGGCAGGAAGATAAGTTGAGAAGCCATTGCAAGTTTAACATGTACCATATCATGCACATGTTAAAAGCAATGCTGAGGACAAGATGGTCTGTATTTGGGACTCTGATAGAAGAGTGCACTTATCCTTATCCTCTCCAAGCTGGGGGGACCCAACGTGTGCTGTCTTCCCAAGCCTCTCTCAATCTACATGGGGTGTCAACACCAAGCCAAGTATCAGTTGGCCTTGTGTAGGGCCCACCATGGCAGCATGGCAGTAAAATGACTCCACTTCAATGACTGGAGAGAGGCCAGCTGGTCTGGGCCTAGACAGAGGGCATGGCAGCAACACAGCATGCCCTGTTAGGGAGAGCTCAGGGGAGGCCAAGTCAGGATTTCTCCTGGACTCCAGAGTCTGAGAGATGCTCCACCTTCACCTCCTCCTCGAGTGCCAGCAAGGGAAGCAGGCTCAGACCAGTAGGTGACATCACTGGGAACCACACAGGGCCAAAAGCTCCCACACCTGGAGGCTTTAAGAGAGGCCCCCACGCTTCCCAACAACAGCTTGGTGGTGCAGAGAAGAGAGAACGTGAGCAATAACCCAGCTCAGGCAACACGACTTGTTTCCGCTCACCAGAACGCCAGGTCTATTACAGCTAAAGTGGAAAAGCTGCATGTTCTGTACCAGACAGAGAAAGGCTCTTATGTTATCTTGTATTCCCTGCACTTGGACTAGGACTCCACCTTCGGCACCTCGCATGTGCAGCTCAGTATCCATGAACGTGCAAGGCAGGGAGGCAGGTCCATCGCAGAGCTGAGAAGGAATGAAACACTGCAGGCAGAGCAGGGGAACAGGGTCCCCCACTGCACAAGGGCACCTGGCAGACAAGACCAGTGCCTTTCTCTAACATGCACAAATGCTCCATACAGAGTAGCTCTGACCTTGGTAAGATAGGCTTTGAGTGGCAAGATGGTGCTTCAAAAGTCACTGTTTGTGGTCCTGACATCCCAAAGGCAAACCCCTCTATTACTTGCTCTCATAGCCCAGTGTTGCCCCTGTCGTAGTTACAGATTTACATTTATTTGTGTGACTATTTATCAATGCCTGTCTTCCCCCACTCATAATCTCCATGAAAGGAGGGGGCTCAGGGGCTGCTTTGGTTCCTGACCATGCTTGACACAGGATAGATGTTAAGTAAAAACCACCCTCCCAGCTGTGGGCACCAGAAGGCCCCCCAGGATGACTTCCAGAGCCCAATTTCCTTCCCTCCCACTGGATTCCTATTCTGTGATGAAGGGCTGTGGCTCAGGAATGGGTGATAACCTTGGCTAGAGAAGGAACGCCACCCCCACACCTGACCATCCCCAACCCAAGCTTGTGCTCCAGCACTTCCAGATTTTGAAGGGTGTTTGAAAACTCTCCAGCCGCAAGAGAGGGTGGAAACCCAATTAGGCGCCCTCACCTCTTGTGACCCATCCCTTATGCCGCAGCAATGCCATAGCTGGCCAAGGAATGCCGTGACAGAATGATGGAAAGGTCCAATTTTCTAAAAGCCATCTAAGTCAGACTCTTCGTCTGAAATCCATATACCTTCACACACATACAGGCATTATTTTAGGCTTCAGGGTTACTCAGAAGTCAGCAATGGGAAACAACACCTTTTGTAACAATGGTGGGGGATTCGGCTTTTCAAAGAGGGCTAATTTCTTTTTTCCTCCCACAAAAGTCATCATCTTTCAGGTTTTAACAGCAGCAAGCTTGGCTTATAGAGGAAGGACCTTTGAGAAAATGTTTACACCCATTTGGGGAATAACCAGCCACTTCAAGTCCCTCCTCAATGTTTCATTCTTTCTGAAATGTCTACATCAACCCTTCAAGATGATGAGCGCCACAGAGCTGGCTGTGCTTTTCAGGCTACATTTTGGGTTAACAGTTGTATTAAGTGATGGTTGCTGCATAATAAGCAGCCTCCAAATCTCAGTGGCATCACACAATAAGTATTCATTTTTCACTCACAAGCATGTAGCTTGGCTGGGCAGCTCTGCTATGTGGTTTTCATCCTCCTCCTAAGGATAGGGTGAGTCAGGTGACAGTGAAGCCCAGGGAGCAAGTCAACTTCACAAACATTCTAAGCCTCTGCTTGCACCACGTCTATGAGCATTCCTTTGGCCAAAGCAAGACCAATGGCCAAAGTCAAAGGGAAGGCAAGTAGAATCCAGCTTTGTGAGAGGAACTGCAAGGTAGGACAGCAAAGGGAATGGAGAGAGAGAAGCCAACCCAAGCAGGGGTCCACCAACCCCTGAACATGCTGAGTTTCTGCTACATGCAAGGCATTATGGGATCCCACATTGAATTAGATCTAGTCTCCACACTCAAGGAACTTACAATCCAATAAGGAAAATAAATGGGTCCATTAAAATGTTACATTTGAATGTGAAGAAAGATCTTGAGAATTGGGGAAGCAGTGACACATTTTGTCTATGACAGTCAAGGAATATTTTGCAGGAAGGGAACATCCTAGGTACAAGAATGATTTTGATTCTTAGCTCACCAGCCAAGAGCAAGAAATCCAAGATCAGATGATGATGGTTAACACTGTGTTCTTTTACATTGTAAACTGCTTTAACAATACTGGAAAATAAGGATCCAGAGGATGCCAGACTCCCAGTGACAGCATTGGAGAGGATTTGAGAGGTCCAAGCCTGTATCGGGATCCTCAAACTTTGCTGCAAGGCTCTGGAGATAAACAAAGATGAATAAGACAAGTTCTCTGCTTTCCTATTAGGCAGTCTGTAAAACACTCACAATAACGCAGGCATGGTGGCTCACACCTGTAATCCCAGAATTTCCTGAGGCAAAGAGGATCACTTGAAACCAGGAGTTCAAGACCAGCCTGGACAACGCAGCAAGACTCCTTCTCCACAAAAATTAAAAATTTAACCATGCATGATAGCACACGCCTGTAGTCCCAGCTACTTGAGAAGCTGAGGCAGGAAGATCACTTGAGCTCAAGAACTGAAGGTGTCAGCGAGGCAGGATCACACCATTGCATTCTAGCCCAGGTGACAGTCTCTGTTTATAAAATAACAAACGGAAAGACAAAAACATTCCGCAGAGGATATAAATAAAACGTAACAGGCTTTACAGAAACACCTCTAACAGCACAGATGAGAAATGTCTGCACAGGTATGGCAGGACCTGGCTCCTGATTATAGGAAATCAGTGGGACCAGTTAGTAACAGAAAAAAGACACAAAAGAGGCAAGAGCTAATGCGGCAACCTCCAGGACAAAGAAATCCCGAGAGGCATCTCAGGGTCAGAGTCTCACTCTGCCCCTTTCCCTGGAGGAAGATCCAAATTCTCTGTCTGCACAAGTGCCTGGAGTGGAATTTCTGTTAGGCTCCCAGGTTACAAAGGGTCCAGATCAATTCTGAATATCTTCTAAGAAGTTGGGAATTCGGAGCAAGCTCAAAGAAACCAAGGAGGCATGGCAGATCTTTCTCTTACCAGTGATCAGCCCTCACAAGTTCTCAAGGGCATCTGGAGGTCAGCATGGCACAGAAATTCTCAATGTGAAATCTAGGAATGGTAGTCAGTGTCTGTAAATACCCTGAAATGACATGTAAAATGTGTTTCCTTGAGTGCAATTTTGGAGTAAGAATTCATAGTTTTTATTATATTTATATCCTCAATAGAATTACAAACACTCCTTCCTTCACCCATTTATCCAATGTGCCCACAAATACTTACTAAGGCTGGCAATTTGGAGACCACATGCCCAGCACAGGGGGCACAGGGAGGATGAAGACCGCTCCCCCATCTTAAGGTGGGACAATGTATATGCCATTTTGCTCTTCCAAGGGCCCTGTCAGATGAGTTGGCAGAACTTGAAACCCTTTCAAACTGTGTGCCCATCTGGCCACCCAACATTATTTGTCATGATTCCAAATCCTCTCCCCTCCACAGCTCTTCCCTCCCTTCCTGTTTTCAATTAGTATTTAAGGAGCACCCCCTTTATGCCTTGCCCTGGACTGTGAATCTTGCTTAAACGTTGGAGCCACACTTCAGACTGAGCCAATTCTGACAGAGATCATCTCTACAGCAAAAAGAAAACTCTGAGGTCTCCCTCTTCTTCGACTCTCTTTCCCTCTCCCTGCCACCCTGTCCTGCCCCACTCAGGGAAAGCTTTGTTTTCCCCTTGAAGAAGCTGTAATGAAGACGCCTCCCTCCGTTGACATGGATGGAAGAAGAACGTTACAGCATTGCCATGGTTACAGGCCTGTTCTGCCTTCCTCTGAGGACCAGAAGGGAGCTGGAGGAGAGCACCTCGCAGCAGCTCCTGGTGCTGCTCAGCTGAGAATCATCATTAAAAAAAAAAAAAAAAACCGTTTACATCAGAGGAGAAATTGCTTCTCAAATAGCACAGGGAAAATGCAGGTTTGATGAGATTGTTACGCAGAATCTTGGCCTGGTTGTTTCTCCCTTGCTCTCCCTCCCTCTGCCCCATTATTATTTAAGGTTATATTAAATCAGGCAAAGGGAGCAGATGAGAAAATGCAACCTGGTGTTGGCAGCTCTGGCAGGACGCCCAGGCTCAGTGCTGGCCCCACAGCCCGTCCTCTTCAATCTTCAGCAGCCGCGGCAGCAGTGGTGGCAGCCACCGGGATCAGCATCTTGCAGCAGGCCATGCTTGAAGACCAGCCCGGAGCTGATAATACGGACCTGCCCCAGCCCCCCTAGGGACTGCTGGGCTCAGGCAGACTGTGCAGATTCTGAAACAGAGACAGACCAGGCCAGGACCTGGCACCCACAGTCCTGATCCCTCCCTGCTCCTTACTAGCTGAGTGGACTTGGGCATGTCTCTTTGTCTCTTGGATTTCCTTTGCTTTAAAACGAGGGCATAGATAAGCATCCTGAAAGCAAAGCAAGGGAATGCCATTCCAAGGATCGGGTCACCTGAGTTCAAATCCGGACTCTACCACTTGCTAGTTAGAGCAACCCTGAGCACCCTGGCAAGGCACTGTACCTCTCCATGCCTCTGTTTCCTCACCTGAGAAACAGGAGCATGGACAGCATGGAGTTGCTGTGAGGACACCCACAGTCACAGGTCTGGGCTGGCAGATGTTCAGTGAGTCAGTGCTATCGTCACCATGGCGACGACATAGAGTGTCTCCACTCTTCAGAAAGCCCAGAAATTAATGCTTCCCTCAATAGAGTGTTGCCTGGGCGATGTTGACCCCTTCTCTCTCCCCCTTTCTTCCTCCCAGCCCCTCCTCGGAATGGATGAGTGGACATGGGGTCACTGTGCCACATTCTGAAGGGCTCAACCTGAAGAGATCTGCCTTGGGGAGACCAGATTGCTGCGGCAGGTGTGAGGGGCCCTGAGGGGCTGAAGGCTCCTCCCTGGAGTCAGTGACCACTGGCAGGAGACCTGAATTGATTCACTCTATGCACCCAGAAGCAGAGATGTCTTTGGCAGTGTTCCCTAAACAAGTAAACCAGGAGCTAAGAGATGGCTCTCCATGGGGAAGCCACAGCTGAAGGTGAGCGAACCAGACCACGTCTGTTGAAACGATGGACCCCTGTGTCTGGCAGCGCTGAGTGCCCTGCTCACCTTGCTGCAGTCCCACACCGGCTTCCTGCTGCACACACTATTACACTCCCTGTTTTGCATGTGAAGACGCTACACTATAGCCTCTTCCCCAAGCCCACACAGCATCCATGTGGCCCAGACTGACTTTGACCCTTGGATAGTTTGGGTCTCTGCCCAGTTTCCAAACATGAGGCCCACTGGAAAGTAGGCTGTGGTCATTTCACAAAGTGCTCGAAGCTTCGGACCCCAGATGGCCACCCCCAGCCCCTCTGTTCCTCTTGTCACTGCTCTGTTCTCTGTTGTCTTGTTATTTCTGAGAATTTAATGAAGTCTGGAATATCAGCCTTACCTGGACCGTGTGGAAACTGTGAAGGAGAATTTGGAAAGACAAAAGGCAGTGGCCCACCCCACACGGAGACTCCCACCTGGAGGTGATCTTGGAAGAACCAAGCATCAGTACCTCCAAGAGTGGGGATTCCTCCACACAGGCCTGTAGGTGCCTTGTCAGTTTAACTGGTAGTGGGCTTTACCAGAGGGCGCTAGGCTGCGGGCACACAGGAGGCATGCGCAGCCATCAGAGCACTAATTACCCTTCACTCCTGAGGCCCCCGTTCTGTGCCAGGGGGGGTATCAGCTACTCTGCTTCCATCATATAGCACGGGAACCTCACAACCACAGGAGGAGACAAAGACTAGCTTATTCCTGTTATGTAGCTAGAAAGGTTAGAAGGGTTAGGTACCCTCTCCAAGTTCCTGAAGCAGAAAGTGACTGAGCCAGGATTTCAAGTCAGAACTGTCCAGATCCAGAGTTCAAAGTCCTGCTCTATTCCCTCAGGACCCCTCTTCAAGGCAGACCATGAGAAGAACTGTCATAAGAGCACGAGGCAGGTCTGTCCAGCCCCAAAGCCCTTGCTCTTAGGCATTAGAATCAGTCCCTCTCCTCAAGGAAGTGTGACCAAGGTGGAGGGACAGGGCAGCTGACAAAACCAGCCAGGCAGCACTTCGCAGGGTCCACAGTCAGGGCGAAGGTGGGAGGTGGACAGTAGCTCACAGAGGAGCGATCCCTGAGGGCTGCTGGGGGCACTCCTGGGTGGACGGGGTGGCATGCCCGCAGGATTGACTCCCAACACAGAGGAACAGCTAAGTAAAGGGGGAGAGATGGGGATGTGCTTGGAAGGAGCAGAGGGAAAGGAGGAGGTCTAGAGATGGGGAGGAGGACCCCGGAATGATGAATTAGAATAAACCCCTCCCAGGGGGAATGAGGAGGAAAGGAAAGTCTCCAAGGTCGAGGTCAGCATGTGGTGGACTCCAGCATCAAGACTCGCTGATTGTCCCACAAAAGGAAGCTAAACCACTAGGCTCAGGCCAGGAACCCTGGCGCCCCACATACCTGTAAGCCCCCTTTTCAAAAGGAAAAGTAATTTTCCATATTAATGTATCTGAGTCCCAAACCTGCTGACCTGTGAAAAACCCTTCCTAGTGATTTATTTGTCTCCTCTTGCTAAGACAACTGCCTCATTATTTTAAGTTGCACAAACAGCAGAGGCTCTCACTCGCTTCTGGGATCAGGCTGGGCTTGCCATGGTACCAGAAAGCCCAGGAGGGGGGTCCCCGGGTCCCTGGCATCAGGGAAGCATTGCTCAGCAAGGTTGTTTCCCAGCACTTTGGTCCAGGGACCAGGAGGAACTCTTAAGAGCCCTTCATTCTCCTGAAATCTGGCCAGGAAGGGCCAGACAAAAAGAAAGTCTGGGTTCATGACAGTAGCCAGTAAGATGAATGCTGGGAGGTTTAGGCTACCCATCTGTGAAACAGGGTACTCATTCCTGGCAGATGTCCTAGGATCCCTTTCATGGCGTGTACAGTGGACTAGGCAGGGCATGATCAGGAATGATCCTATACTTAAAAGAGCGTATTTTTCTCAAATAGCAATAAAAATGATAAATAACCCTACCCCCCGTTTTTCTCTCCTTCACTGAGAAAAGATGTGTATGTTAGGTGATGGGTGTTAGGGCCCGTTCAGATCAAAACCAACTCTGAAAGAGAAACTCATTTCCTAGTGGAACAGACATTTATTTGGCACCTGGTCCATGGCAGCCAGGCTTCCCAGCCAGCATCAGAAGGAAGGGAGTTGCACAAGAGATGGCGGGAATGTCCTCCTGGCCAACCTTGGCCAGAGAGGCAAGGAGTGGGAACAACGTGAGCTTTGGAGTCTGACAGTACACAGGCTCAAAGCCAGCTCTGTTCCCGCATTGTGGCACTGGGCATGTTATTCACCTTCTCAGGATGCCCATTTCCTTGTCTGCTAAATGGGGATACTAACCCAAATGGGGATACTAACTGAGAAGATACTCAGTTAACATTATTTCTCCCCTTTCTTTTGTCTCATCTCATTCATTCCACTTTGTGAAACCCTTTCAAACCTCTCCTCCCCCTTGAAATATGAACTGACTACCTCCTGGGGCTTCTTAGCACTGCTGACTATCTACAGGCATTTAAGTATATCATCAAACACTTTGATATACTATACATGCTCTTTCCAGACTAGGTGTGTCATCTAAATTACAGGTGCAGGTTCTTAATGATGAGGCTGTCTTTATAGCTATTGTTGATCCCCTCTGGGATCTGACATAGGGAAGGAGGTGTCGGGGGAAGGGGAAACTCAAGCAAGAGTGTTTAACCAAACTGGCCATGAGGGCAAAAGTGGCCTAAGGGCCAGAATACTCGGACTGCTGGACTGGCTCAATGGGAATGGAGGATGTGGCTTGTCCATTTCCCTGTAAGTGACAGGTGATGGATGGATGGATGGATGAAGAATGGATGATGTGGATAGATGCATGGACGCAGATGTGCATGAATGGGTGGTTAGAATGACCTTCTCCTAGAGATTTCGCTGGTCCCTTAGTCTCTTCAACTTTACTGTGAATCTTCTTTTCTCCTCCACTGGCTCAGTTATTCCAGCCAGGCTGCACCCAAAGGCTCCAGGGGAAGGCTGATTAGTTTTCTCACTTGCTTATGATGTGTAAGTAAATAATATAAAAACAACTCAGTGTCATGTCTCAAACATTTCTGCTGGTGCTGTCAGCCTCCTAATTAATGCCATTGCCTGGCAGGCTCTCAGCAGCCTGTCCCCCTGAGTTGCCTCTGAACCCTCAGCAGGTCACGCCAGGCCTGGCACAGCCTGTGTCAATCCCCAACTAGTTATTTCCTCCCAGAGACACAAACATTTCAGACAGTGAGAGGGAGCTTGATGCCATCACAGTCCCAAGGATATGTTAGCAATTTAATGTAAGAAATAGGCTCTCTCTTTGAGAAAAATGCCAGAACAGACTCTCTATAGCTTCCTTCCCATAGCCTCAAATCTTCCCAGCCCAAATCCCATCCTCTGGGAAGCCTTCCCTGATTTCTCAGCTTTCATCATTTAAGTACGTCATTTAAGTATGGCTATAGGCATTTAAGTATGTCAGTTTCCTCCTCTGCCCCCTTCAACTTTCCATCTACTCCGTAGGGAAGATGAAACTCATTATTTCAACATTGGCCCATCAGAAAAGGCATCTCTTACTAGTTTTTCCCCAATTAATAAGGAGTTACAGGTCAGAATCCAGACCATTCAATGGGCTAACAGGCCATGCTCCACTTCCTCTCTCATCTAATGACTTGGGAAGCTTTCATTCAGAAGAAATACAAAGTTGCAACTAGGAAATTAGGATCAAAGCTGCAAGGAACCCATGCAAATAATGAGCTCTGAAAGCTTTGTTAGCTGCAGGGTAAAACTGCTTCTTTATAGCTCCCTGATGTAGTGTGCTCTCATCTGCTTCCTGCTCCTTCCACAGAATGGGCAGCCTTCAGGGTATGCTGGGGCTGTGGTCTTGGGAGCACTCATTTCCAGCCTCTGTGAAAGCCATCCTGCTAGATGTAAGGCCATCCGCTAGACATAAGGCCATCCTGCTGGATGCAAAGCCATTTTGCTATAAGTAAGGCCACCCCACTAGGCATAAGGCCATCTCACTAGATGTAAGGCCATCCTGGTGGACCTAAGCCCGTCTTACTAGAAGTAAGGCCATCCTGCTAGCTGTAGGGTCATCCTGGTAGAAGTAAGGCCATCTCACTACAAGTAAACCCATCCCTCCAGACATAAGATCATCCTGGACGACGTAAGACTGAGCCAATGCTCTGCCCCGCTCTTCACCCATGTGGCAGGTAATCAGATAAGTGGGCACAGAGGCTGCTTTATAGATCTTGTTTCAAGGAGGAGACATATGTAGGCACCCAGGCCCAAGCCTCTTGCACCTGCACAACTTGCCTTTGCCTGAGCTACCCATCTGACAGCATTATCTTTCACAGCTCCACTGGCAAGAAAAGTTAATAAGGAGACTTTTAGTTTCAACAGAATAAATAAAGTAACATAAATATCCACAAGTCCATAATGATTTAAATAAATGATCGAATAAATAAACGAGACAAAAGAGACAAATCCTCTGCTAAAGAATTCCAAATAGTTTATGAAGAGCAGATTTGGGACTGACTAGAGATATCATCCCAAAAAGAAGAAAAAGTTTCAGGTATAAAAAGCGTAGCCCCAGGGAAATACTGAGGGAGAGTGGCCAGAACTGACCGGAGATCTCATGGGAAGAAGTTGCAGAGCAAGATGCCGACAGAGACGACCCTGAGGATTCAGAGTCCCAGTGGACAGAGTGGGTGGGAGGATTCACTGTTCCTCCCCACACACCTGTGGCAGTGCCCAGCTCCCAATCTGTCCGGGAGCTCTTTCACCTTCACGAGTCCAGGGACTGTTGCACCCCTGAGTCTCTGTATCACTGGATCCACAGCAGCCTTGGCGGGGGTGGGGGGACCAGTGAGTCCCAGGGAACATGGGTCTTGTGGAGCATTCAGGGTGGGTGGCTTCCAGCGTAGAGTGCAGCATGCCAGACGGGACCAGGGACCGGCTCCTGGTAGAAGTAAGGCCATCTCACTACAAGGCCCCATTTAGGGCCTTCTCCTTCTCTTCCTCCCTACCCCTCCCCACTGCTGCTTAGGCAGCCACAGCTGTTTCTGCTCAGGACAGGTGAGGGTTCCACAGGGGATGCTGAAGCCAGGGCCTTGGGAACAGCTTCCCTGCCTCGGACAGAGTGCCTATCACACCCACAGTTCCACAGAACTGCGGGCTTTTACTCCTTTCCTCTGAAAAGCCACAGTAAGTACTTTGTGTGTTCCGAGGACAACAACTACTACCTCTCTGGAGGGACGGTGGGGCCAGCGGTTCCCAGTCCTCCCCTGAGCTTCTAGTCTCTTCAGGGAGGACCCTACCCTCCCTCTCCCCAGAGTCCAGTTCCAGGCACAACCACATCTCCCACACCAGATCATATTAGCCACAGTGCACAGCCAGCTAGCAGCCCTGCACATGGTGGGTTGAGCTGCCCTGACCACCTCTTCTGCAGTTGGGTCAGGGTGGAAACAAGGAACTGTGGAGGTTCTGTGCTCCAGAAGGACAGAGACCAGCCCCACTGCTGAGAGAGGGAGATGTGAGCAGCTGATGCACCTCACAGCTAGCTACCTCTGCTAATGTCATCGGGGGGGCCCACCCCTTATGTTGCAGGCTCACAGTACAATTGCCCTTCTCCTTCCTGAGTGCTCTTCTGGAGCAGGAGCTCACCCCACACCTCACTATTACAGGCAGCACCTGAACTCAGGGAGGCCTGAGGGGAAGTCTGTTAGTCTAGACTCAGTCTGGCCTCTCCAGGATTTAAGCAGACCATCCAGGGGCCTGGAAACTGGAGATTACCTAACCTAGTCCACCACTGCTGGCACTCCTCCTGGGGTTCTGAGGTCCAAGTGACCCAGTGGGCGGCACCAGCACGGTGGGGACCTACCTGCATCTCTTCCTCTGTGTGCTGAGCAGCAGAGTTCCAAGTAGGGGAGGACAGGTGCACTGCAAAGCTATCTGTTTTAAGCTGAAGGAAGAGGTTCCAGATGAGAAGGAACCGGCATAAGAATCCTGGCACTACACAATTCATCTGTGTAACCAAAAATATTACTTGTACTCCCTAAATCTATTCAAATAAAAAATAAAATAAATAAAAATAACTTATGAAAATCTTCACCCCCAAAGAAGATTTGGGGTGAGCTGTACATAGTGACTTCTACCCAAAGAGTACAGTATGAAAAGGGGGGGAAGTGCAACTTTACAAAGGAGATGTACCAAGGTCAACATCAACAGTGACCTTGTTAACGATCTGTACCCTTGAAACTATGTGATGACAATGGTAATTTACCTCCGTGGTCTTCTTCCCAAAAACCTATATCCCCAGTCAAATCATTAAAAAAAAAAAAATTAAGAGACATTCTCCAAAATATCTAACCACTACTCCTCAAAACTGTCAAGGTCATCAAAAACGACAAAATCTGAGAAACTCTCACAGCCAAGAGGAGCCTAAGGAGATGTGGCCACTAAATGTAGCGTGGTACCCTGGGGGGGGATTCTGAACAAGAAAAAGGGCATGAGGTAAAAACTAAGGAACTCTGAATAAAATATGGGTTCTAGTTAATAATAATACATAAATATTGGTTCATGGGTTCATTGCACTGATACAAAATGTCGATCATAGGGAAGCTTGTTTGTGGTATAGAGGGTGATTGATGTAAGGGAAGGTGATGTATCCAAAAGGAAATGGGGTTGCTGCTCCCCGATGAGGCAAGAGAGACCATGTCCATAACTATAGGGGAAACTGAGCCCTGACCTATAGCATAAGACTCACTTCTTGCTTGAGAGACCTGGAGAATCATAAGAATAGCATGTGAGTTGTATGTGTACAGGTGATCAGAAAACTGGCCTCCAAGAGAAAGT
Organism: Nycticebus coucang; assembly: GCF_027406575.1. Classification (NCBI taxonomy): domain Eukaryota; kingdom Metazoa; phylum Chordata; class Mammalia; order Primates; family Lorisidae; genus Nycticebus; species Nycticebus coucang. Next base: position 133,798,348 of record NC_069782.1, on the reverse strand, counting down.
GTATGTGTGAGGTGTGGCAAGAATAATTATGGTAAAGATTCTTTAGATCCAAAGGTCTCTTGATGCTGGAGGTAGAGGTTGTGCTCGAGGTCTGCACTTTTGCAAAAAACAAAGGTGGAGACATTCTATCGGACCTTCCCCACGTCCTCCCTGATCAGAGCTAATGTTGGCCAAGCAGCTTTTGTCTATTTCTCCCTGTTTTATGATAATAAATATGGACCCAAGTTTTACTTGGGAGGGTTCCTCCCAGAGTTCTTCAGTCCCCCAACACAGCTTTTGTGTCAATCCTCTTCATTCCTACCCTGTTTCCCCAAAAATAAGACATCCTCCAAAAATAAGACCTACTTACAGGAAAAATAAGACGTCCCCTGAAAATAAGACCTAGCGCATCTTTGGGAGCACACCTTAAAATAAGACATTGAGGAAACAGGGTAACACCAAGACCTCCTTTTCTGGTGACCCCAAGCCCCTTCACGTAACTCAGGGCATCTCTGGGGCATCTTTGGTATTCTTGTGTGCTAGTCAGTGGAAAAGGCAGCAGCCTAACAGATAGATCCCAGGGGAATGAAGGCTTAGGGCACTTGTCAGGTGGGTCGCCGCCCAGCAGGAGCCCACCCCACCAGCACCAACCCTTTTCTGAACTTCTTTCCCTCTGTGTCCAGAGGGAGAAGTCCAACCACAGTAACTACCGGGTGCTTTTTCGTTTTGTTTTAAATCTCAGGGATATTCTCCTATAAGGATTGGATTACAGAATCTTCATTTTTGGCAGTCACTTCAAAAATAATCCCAGTTCAGAGGTTCCTAGAATAGTCAAATTCATAGAATCAGAGTTGCCAGGGTTGGGGGGGAGGGGATGGCAAGTTGGTGTTTAATGGGTAGAGTTTTAGTTTTGCAAGATGAAAATAGGTATGGAGACTGATTGGATAACAATGAGAATTTACTTAACGTCCCTGAACTGTGCACTTAAAAATGGTTAAAATAGTAAATGTTATGTATATTTTCTCACAATGAGAAAAAACAATTCCGTCTTAGCTATCAGCACCACCACTGTTTGGCTCCACTGTCCTTTCTAAGAGGTCTACTCGTCAATGCCACTGACCCTCGGAGAAGCGCAGAGCTCTGAACTGAAACTGGGCACACTTAGTGGGGGTGGAGGGAGGAGGAGGGGCTGGGGGAGGGAGACTGGGGTCGGCAGCGGGTGGAAATGGCTGGTGGTTCTTGTCCTCTATACCTCTGTGATAGGAAAGCATAGACGGTCATATTTTAAATACATCCACCCACCCAATCAGTCACACACACACACAGGGCCATCCTGGCCCTGCCTTTCTCTGCTCTGCACAGAAGACGACCTTGGAGACAGCCTTTCCCAGGCTCCTATGTCAGCTGACTTCTGGCTGGATGGAATAATGAGAGGCATTAGTAGGAGACAGGAAGGCAGGAGAAGCCAGGGTATTTTCTCCCCCTCCTTCCCTGTCTGCGGCAGAGCCTATGGCAACACATGCTTCCAGCTCCCAGCAGAAACACCTGCCCCAGGGATCCAGTGTGTGCCAGGTGGAAACCCCTGCCCTCCACCCCTGCACCCTGCTAACACCACCTCATCCCTCTGCTGCTCCCAGTCTCTGGGTTGCCTCACTATCCATTTCCACTTGAAGCTTTTGCACCATATTGCTTGAAATACATGGTCTGTGTTTTCCTGGTAGGACCCTGGCTTTGGTTACCAGCTTCCCTGGTTAGGTCAGAATTGCAAGCCTGGAAGGCAAATCATCTCTGCAGCTTATTAATGGGCCTGTACTCTGTAACCTCAGACCCCAAGCGGCTAAGGAAGGAGTTCAAACATCTCCTCATTCTGGGGATTGGAACTGCCAGCCCTAGAGCTCCCCACCTATAACTCAGCCTGTCCACTTCTGTGGGCCCTACCCTGCCTCCAGGTACGTGTGGGTGCTCCATAGCCACCTGAACCTTAGAGTCCACTGAGAGTAGGGGGCTGTGGAAGAGGGGATTTGGAGCAGCTTGGGGCAGCCTTTAGAGAAGCCAGCCATCTCCTCCCCACTTCCATGGTGGAGCAGCATAAGCCCTTCCCAGGTGTCCAGGGGTTCTGCATAGACATCCAGACTCCTTCTGAGCAGGAGTGACCTTGTCCAAAGGCCTTCACTGTCCACAACTGTGGCCGTTACCCAGCCACAAGCAGCATTTTTAAGTGTACATTTAAATGAATTAAAATTAAAGATTACAATTTGGTTCTTCGATTGGACAAGCCATGGTTCAACTGCTCAACGTGTGGCTTGTGACTGTCACGTTGGACAGAGCCGACACAGAACATTCCCATCAGCACAGCAAGTCCTACTGGGCTGTGCTGTTCAGGGACAAAGCTCTCTGTCAACAGGAAAGAAGTGAAACATGAGTAATACAAATTAACCAATTACCATTTAAGAACCAAATATTCTCTCACTATGTGTGTTACCAGAGGGTGACTGGGTCTTTACACAGAAATGGCTTTTAGCTGGCTGGATGAGGGGCTCAGGCAGAGTGATAGAGGCATAATTTTCTGATGTCTCTTCCAAAGACGCATGAGCAGAAAGTTGATGGGATTAATGTAAGTGCAAAAACCCAGTGAAGTGAGGAGTTTCTTGAAGACAAAAGAAAGATATTTACCTAAATGGAAAAAAGAAGAAACAACATGTTTACTCTTCACTTGGCTCTCTAAAAGAAAAGAAACAAAAAAGCATCAGCTAAAGTGTCTTTACAGCACAAGCTTAGCAGGCCAGGACTCTGAAGGTGATGCTAGTGGTGGGTGAATGAGCTATTTCACCTGTCTGCTACCATGAGAAAATTAAAGACAGTTGAGTAGGGCATTAAAGTTGGAGAAACAGAGATGGCACCTTCTCCCACTGCAACCCATAGCTAGAAACAGAAGGTTCTACTTCCATATCATTAAAAATTCTACATACCGGGAGGCGGAGCAAGATGGCAGCCGAGTAACAGCTTCCTTGCATCTGGGCACTGTGAGTCTGGGGAGATAGGACTCCAGGCATCTCTGGCTGGTGGGAACTGCCTATCATCACTCCTATGAAAATACAGGGAGTCAGCGAGAGACTTCTGGACCCCAAGAGGAGGACTAAAACAGTGGAAAGCCGGCAAGTGGTCGCGTGTGTTCAATCCGTCTAAACCCGCCCACAACTGTAAGTTCAGTAGCAGCGAGACTGCAAACCAGAAAGGCCTTACCTGTGAACTGTTTTGATGTCCTTGGACTTGGCACTGAGTTGAACTGCCTTGGGGAAGGCCTGAGCGGGAGTGCGGAGAACTTTGGCCGTTGTCTAGGGCCCCAGTCTGAGCCGCTGAGCCAGACGGAGCTGATAGTGTTTGGCGGTGGGTCACACGGATCCATTGTCAGTGATCTGCCCTGGCAAGCTCTGCCCTCAGGGTCGCAGAGCTAGAAACGGGTGGGAGCTGGTAACCCAGCAACCAAGTAGCCTAAGGGTGGGGTCTGAGCCGCCTTGCAGCCCTAACCCTCAGGGGCAGAGTGAGATCGGTTTTGGCACACTGAGTAAGTGCATAGCCACTTCAGCAGCGATTCCAGCGAGAAAGCTGGGAAAGCTTCTGCTCAGCAAGTTTACAAGTTCAAAGTGCCTTTTAAGTAGGCTGAAGAGAGATTTAGGGTGTCTACCTGCTGGGGTTTGAGAAATCAGCAGCCTCCAGTCGTATCAGAACTGTGACTAACATCTCATACCCCAGAAGACCACGTGTTGCCCAGACAATATTCAATAACATATACAAACTGCTTTGTTTTTGGTTGTGTATTTTTTTCTTCTTTTTGTTTTTGGTTTGGTTGTTTTTTTTGTTTGTTTATTTTGACGTTGCTGATGTTCTTTTGTTTTTTTAATTTCAATCTTTTCCACACAGATCCCTTTTTCTTTCTCAATTTTCCTAGTTTAATTATAATTTCCCATTGCTGCCTTTTTTAATAACTTCAACTTCATTTTTGCTAGTGTTTCTACCGATATAATTTGGTTTTTCACCCAATTTTATCCCCGTAAAGTTTTCTGTTTGCTTCTTTTGGTTTGATTTAAAGCATTTTTGTCTTTCCTCTCTACTTGGTGGAGGTGGGGTACTGTGTCTGATCAGGTTAGCAAAGAGCTGCTGACCTCAAGGGAACCACACAACTGGGCATCCCCAGAAGGTGGGGTTTTTTAAGGTTGTGTCAAAGTACCCTACTGTACACCTATATTGCCCTGTCTCCCTCTTTCTGTGCCTCTCTTCTTTTTGTCAATATTCCTTATACCCACCCCCTCTCCTTTCTCTATCTTTCTTTTTTTCTTATCACTCGGTCCTCCTTTCTTTCATCCCCTTTTTTTGCTCTTCAACCTTCTCACCCTTCTGGTCCTATAACCCTTAGTCCACAGGCACAAGAACTTAAAGAGCAAGAGGAAGTGAAAGGAAAATTAGGGCAAGGAAACAGATAAAAGAAATCACTCATGAGGAAGAATCAGCAGAAAACTCCAGGCAACATGAAGAACCAGTCTAGAACAACCCCACCAAGGGACCATGAGGTAGCTACTGCAGATGATTCCACCAGTATAGAAATGTTAGGAATGACAGAAAGGGAATTTAGAATACACATGTTGAAAACAATGAAAGAAATGATGGAAACAATGAAGGAAATTGCTAATAAAGTGGAAAATAACCAAAAGGAAATCCAAAAACAGAATCAAATAAGAGATGAACGATATGAAGAATATAAAAAGGATATAGCAGACCTGAAGGAACTGAAACAGTCAATTAGGGAACTTAAAGATACAATGGAAAGTATCAGCAACAGGTTAGACCATGCAGAAGAAAGAATTTCAGAGGTAGAAGACAAAGTTCTTGAGATAACTCAGACAGTAAAAGAGGCAGAAAAGAAGAGAGAGAAAGCAGAACGTTCACTGTCAGAATTATGGGACTTTATGAAGCGTTCCAACATACGAGTTATAGGAATTCCAGAAGGGGAAGAAGAATGCCCCAGAGGAATGGAAGCCATACTAGAGAATATTATAAAAGAAAATTTCCCAAACATCACCAAAGAGTCTGACACACTGCTTTCAGAGGGCTATCGGACCCCGGGTCGCCTCAACTCTAACCGAGCTTCTCCAAGACACATTGTGATGAACCTGTCCAAAGTCAAGACAAAAGAAAAGATTCTGCAAGCTGCCAGGAGTAAGCGCCAGTTGACCTACAGGGGCAAATCCATCAGAGTGACCGCAGACTTCTCTAATGAAACTTTCCAAGCAAGAAGACAATGGTCATCTACCTTTAATCTACTTAAACAGAACAATTTTCAGCCCAGAATTCTGTACCCTGCTAAGCTAAGCTTCAGAATTGACGGAGAAATCAAATCATTTACGGATATACAAACATTGAGGAAATTCGCCACAACAAGACCAGCTCTACAGGAAATACTTCAACCTGTTCTGCACACTGACCACCACAATGGATCAGCAGCAAAGTAAGAACTCAGAAATCAAAGGACAAAACCTAACCTCCACACTGATGCAAAAGATAAAATTAAGCAATGGACTCTCACCAAATAAGACGAATAGAATACTACCACACTTATCAATTATCTCAATAAATGTTAATGGCCTGAATTCCCCACTGAAGAGACATAGATTGGCTGACTGGATTAAAAAACACAAGCCATCCATTTGCTGTCTGCAAGAAACACACCTGGCCTCAAAAGACAAATTAAAGCTCCGAGTCAAGGGTTGGAAGACAATTTTTCAGGCAAACGGAATTCAGAAGAAAAGAGGAGTTGCAATCTTATTTTCAGATACATGTGGATTTAAAGCAACTAAAGTCAAAAAAGACAAAGATGGTCACTTTATATTGGTCAAGGGAAAACTACAACAAGAAGACATTTCCATTCTAAATATTTATGCACCCAATTTAAATGCTCCCAGATTCTTGAAGCAGACCTTACTCAGTCTGAGCAATATGATATCTGATAATACCATCATAACAGGGGACTTTAACACACCTCTTACAGAGCTGGACAGATCCTCTAAACAGAAATTAAACAAAGATGTAAGAGATTTAAATGAGACCCTAGAACAACTATGCTTGATAGATGCATATAGAACACTCCACCCCAAAGATAAAGAATATACATTCTTCTCACCACCCCATGGAACATTCTCCAAAATTGATCATATCCTGGGACACAAAACAAATATCAACAGAATCAGAAGAATTGAAATTTTACCTTGTATCTTTTCAGACCATAAGGCACTAAAGGTGGAACTCAACTCTAACAAAAATGCTCAAGCCCACCCAAAGGCATGGAAATTAAACAATCTTCTGTTGAATAACAGATGGGTGAAGGAAGAAATAAAACAGGAAATCATTAACTTCCTTGAGCATAACAACAATGAAGACACAAGCTACCAAAACCTGTGGGATACTGCAAAAGCAGTTTTGAGAGGAAAATTCATCGCTTTAGATGCCTACATTCGAAAAACAGAAAGAGAGCACATCAACAATCTCACAAGAGATCTTATGGAATTGGAAAAAGAAGAACAATCTAAGCCTAAACTCAGTAGAAGAAAAGAAATATCCAAAATCAAATCAGAGATCAATGAAATTGAAAACAAAAGAATCATTCAGAAAATTAATGAAACAAGGAGTTGGTTTTTTGAAAAAATAAATAAAATAGATAAACCATTAGCCAGACTAACTAGAAATAGAAAAGTAAAATCTCTAATAACCTCAATCAGAAACGATAAAGGGGAAATAACAACTGATCCCACAGAGATACAAGAGATCATCTCTGAATACTACCAGAAACTCTATGCCCAGAAATTTGACAATGTGAAGGAAATGGATCAATATTTGGAATCACACCCTCTCCCTAGACTTAGCCAGGAAGAAATAGACCTCCTGAACAGACCAATTTCAAGCACTGAGATCAAAGAAACAATAAAAAAGCTTCCAACTAAAAAATGCCCTGGTCCAGATGGCTTCACTCCAGAATTCTATCAAACCTTCAAGGAAGAGCTTATTCCTGTACTGCAGAAATTATTCCAAAAAACTGAGGAAGAAGGAATCTTCCCCAACACATTCTATGAAGCAAACATCACCCTGATACCAAAACCAGGAAAAGACCCAAACACAAAGGAGAATTTCAGACCAATCTCACTCATGAACATAGACGCAAAAATTCTCAACAAAATCCTAGCCAATAGATTACAGCTTATCATCAAAAAAGTCATTCATCATGATCAAGTAGGCTTCATCCCAGGGATGCAAGGCTGGTTTAACATACGCAAGTCTATAAACGTTATCCACCATATTAACAGAGGCAAAAATAAAGATCACATGATCCTCTCAATAGATGCAGAAAAAGCATTTGATAAAATCCAGCATCCTTTTCTAATTAGAACACTGAAGAGTATAGGCATAGGTGGCACATTTCTAAAACTGATTGAAGCTATCTATGACAAACCCACAGCCAATATTTTACTGAATGGAGTAAAACTGAAAGCTTTTCCTCTTAGAACTGGAACCAGACAAGGTTGTCCTCTGTCACCTTTACTATTCAACGTAGTGCTGGAAGTTCTAGCCAATACAATTAGGCAAGACAAGGAAATAAAGGGAATCCAAATGGGAGCAGAGGAGGTCAAACTCTCCCTCTTTGCTGATGACATGATCTTATACTTAGAGAACCCCAAAGACTCAACCACAAGACTCCTAGAAGTCATCAAAAAATACAGTAATGTTTCAGGATATAAAATCAATGTCCACAAGTCAGTAGCTTTTGTATACACCAATAACAGTCAAGATGAGAAGCTAATTAAGGACACAACTCCCTTCACCATAGTTTCAAAGAAAATGAAATACCTAGGAATATACCTAACGAAGGAGGTGAAGGACCTCTATAAAGAAAACTATGAAATCCTCAGAAAGGAAATAGCAGAGGATATTAACAAATGGAAGAACATACCATGCTCATGGATGGGAAGAATCAACATTGTTAAAATGTCTATACTTCCCAAAGCTATCTACCTATTCAATGCCATTCCTATCAAAGTATCTACATCGTACTTTCAAGATTTGGAAAAAATGATTCTGCGTTTTGTATGGAACCGGAAAAAACCCCGTATAGCTAAGGCAGTTCTTAGTAACAAAAATAAAGCTGGGGGCGTCAGCATACCAGATTTTAGTCTGTACTACAAAGCCATAGTGCTCAAGACAGCATGGTACTGGCACAAAAACAGAGACATAGACACTTGGAATCGAATTGAACACCAAGAAATGAAACTAACATCTTACAACCACCTAATCTTTGATAAACCAAACAAGAACTTACCTTGGGGGAAAGACTCCCTATTCAATAAATGGTGTTGGGAGAACTGGATGTCTACATGTAAAAGACTGAAACTGGACCCACACCTTTCCCCACTCACAAAAATTGATTCAAGATGGATAAAGGACTTAAATTTAAGGCATGAAACAATAAAAATCCTCAAAGAAAGCATAGGAAAAACACTGGAAGATATTGGCCTGGGGGAAGACTTCATGAAGAAGACTGCCATGGCAATTGCAACAACATCAAAAATAAACAAATGGGACTTCATTAAACTGAAAAGCTTCTGTACAGCTAAGGACACAATAACCAAAGCAAAGAGACAACCTACACAATGGGAAAGAATATTTGCATATTTTCAATCAGACAAAAGCTTGATAACCAGGATCTATAGAGAACTCAAATTAATCCACATGAAAAAAGTCAACAATCCCTTATATCAATGGGCAAGAGACATGAATAGAACTTTCTCTAAAGATGACAGACGAATGGCTAACAAACATATGAAAAAATGTTCATCATCTCTATATATTAGAGAAATGCAAATCAAAACAACCCTGAGATATCATCTAACCCCAGTGAGAATGGCCCACATCTCAAAATCTCAAAACTGCAGATGCTGGCGTGGATGTGGAGAGAAGGGAACACTTTTACACTGCTGGTGGGACTGCAAACTAGTACAACCTTTCTGGAAGGAAGTATGGAGAAACCTCAAAGCACTCAACCTAGACCTCCCATTCGATCCTGCAATCCCATTACTGGGCATCTACCCAGAAGGAAAAAAATCCTTTTATCATAAGGACACTTGTACTAGACTGTTTATGGCAGCTCAATTTACCATTGCCAAAATGTGGAAACAGCCTAAATGCCCACCAACCCAGGAATGGATTAACAAGCTGTGGTATATGTATACCATGGAATACTATTCAGCTATTTAAAAAAATGGAGACTTTACATCCTTCGTATTAACCTGGATGGAAGTGGAAGACATTATTCTTAGTAAAGCATCACAAGAATCGAGAAGCATGAATCCTATGTACTCAATCTTGATATGAGGACAATTAATGACAATTAAGTTTATGGGGGGGGGGAAGCAGAAAGAGGGATGGAGGGAGGGTGGGGCCTTAGTGTGTGTCACACTTTATGGGGGCAAGACATGATTGCAAGAGGGACTTTACCTAACAATTGCAATCAGTGTAACTGGCTTATTGTACCCTCAATGAATCCCCAACAATAAAAAAAAAAAAAAATTCTACATACCGGGCGGCACCTGTGGCTCAGTGAGTAGGGCGCTGACCCCATATTCCAAGGGTGGCGGGTTCAGACCCGGGCCCGGGCCCGGGCCAAACTGCAACAAAAAATAGCTGGGTGTGTGGCAGGCACCTATAGTCCCAGCTACTGGGGAGGCTGAGACAAGAGAATCACCTAAGCCCAGGAGCTGGAGGTTGCTGTGAGCTGTGATGCCACAACACTCTACCAAGGGCGATAAAGTGAGACTCTGTCTCTACAAAAAAAAAAAAAAATTCTACATACCAAGTGGGGGGGTGCAGAAGGCTAGAAGGAGAAAAGGAGTAGGTCATTAAAAAGTTGACACCTTCATTACAGATGGAAAAGATGAGAAGGCTACAGAGGTATGGTCCTGACCTGGAGCCAGAAGATCCTGTTTCCCAGGACACCTGTTTTCTTGTTTCCCAGGACACTAGCTGTTTACTGGTCTTCACCTTCTCCCCCAATCCAGTAGGTCTGGGGTGGGGGCCACAAATATTCACTTTAACAAGTTCTCAGGTGATCCTGATGCTGTTGTCAGTGAATGAAGAGGGTACCACTGCCTGTCACTGTCAGCCAATTTGCAGAGAAGGGGACAGGTCCACCAAACTTTGTCAGAAGGCCAGCAGCTCTGGAGGACAGTCAGAGTAACCTCCTCAAGACTGCTCTGTTCTTCCATTTCCAAAATCACAGTTTTACACATAGAGGTTCAAAGCAAAGATCACATTCCCCCTTATTTTAAATAATAATCAACATAACTTAGTGACCTATTACAACATTTCCAAGATAGACATCTTGAGGGTGGGAGCCAAATTTACAAAATAATGAGAATAGGAAATGTGAGGTAAACTGACCAGACCAGCTGTGTCATGACGGCCTTAGCCTGACCTACTCCATCTTATTCTCACTACACGTGCTCTCACCGTGGGTGGGAGCCACACTTTAAGAACCACTTCTCCAAAGAGAACTCCAGATAGGGCAGCCCACGTGAGAGTCGCACTCACTGTCTATCCACCAGGGCAGGAAGCAGGACTTCCCACCGAGGGAATGGGATGCATTGGGTTTGATTTGATTTAATTTATCTTGACTACTGAGATTCTGATGCCTCTCAAGATGAGTGTCTCACTCTCCTCACCCTAATCCCAGCCCTGGCTGCAAGATTGGCCCAGTGATCTGTATTTTCTCCCCTCTGAGGTGCTGAGATGTGCAGTGACTTGCCCAAGACCACACAGGCACTGCAGGACCCTGACTCAAACCTGGCATTTTTGACTCTCAGAGTCAAGGACCCTTTCCCCCAGCCTCTGGGGTGACTGTGGTTGGTACACCTGTTTTCTTGTTGCTCCTGTGACTCCTTTGAGCCATAGCCCTGTCACCAGCTAACCCACCATCAGAGCCACATGTGAACAGGGAAGTGCCATGTCCTCTTTCTGTCAACACCCTCAGTCCATGCCGGAAAGGCCTGTTCATCTCTTACAAGCATCCAGCTGAGAAATGACAATTCGCAAATCATAACAAGTAACTCTGAGAAGCAATGTAAGGTGAATCACTAGCATTAATTTAACATTGAACACATCACCTGCATTATCTCATTCAAGCTTTACCTCAAACCTGGGGAAGCAGGTACTTCTGGCCTTCCCATTTCTCAAATGAGGAAAGCATCTTTATTTAGAAGTCATGAAAAAATAAATAAATAAATAAAAGTCATGAAGCCAGAAAGAGGAAAGTGGAGGACTCCAACCTCTATGGAGCCTTCACCCCCCACCATGAGGGAAGAAAGAAGGTACCCATGGTGTGTGTATTAATCACATATTTCATGCAAGAACATTCCAGTTTCTTCTTTCAGCCAAAGACCAGTTGCACACCTACTGTGTGAAGGCACTGATAAAATCTTAGGTTACAGTTCTAGTCCCTGGAGTTTTACATATTTACCTTTTTCAGACACACAGAGAGGTTGGTCCTTCATGGATAATGCCCAGATCATTTTTCTTTTAAACAAAATATAGAGAAAAATAACGACACATTTTTAGCAAGAAAGAAGATGCCAGAAGGTAATTGCTTTGCAAATTACTGTAAGTTATAAACGGATCAATGATTTTCTCCAAAGTCGGAATCAACTGTAATTAGCAATATGCAAATCCCACCCTGAGCCCTCTGTGGCTTACAATAACGTGGGAGGCAACTTCAGCAGCCGCCCTTTACCCTCACCCAGAGAGGGCTGAGTGGATCCTCACCACTGGAGCTGGGTGCCGGCTGTGAGCTGAAGGGAGGGAGGGAGGGTCCTCCTGCCTGAAGCTGGGGACCAGGCCTGAGATGCTCCTCCGAGCTCTTCCCACAGAAGCCTGCTTCTGTCCCCAGCTCAAGCCCAAGTGGGGATAGCAAAGAATGGTTTCAGAAGTTTGGATGAGAGATGACTTTCCTTTTACACTATAGAGTAAGGTTGGGGGAAGGAAGGGAAAACTGTTAAGATTTAATTTCTAAATGAAACCAATATAAACTGTCACACATGACCGAGGATGTCAGGCTGGGTGTGAGGAATGAGCACTGGATGAAGGGTACAGAAACCCCGGTACGAGTCCTGGCTCTGCACTGTATCCCTGTGGCCTCGATCAGGTCACCTGACCTTATAGGTTCTAGATTCCTTACATGTCAAAACAGGGGATTAGATAAGGTGTTCCTTAGGCTTCCTTCTATTCATTTAGTCACCAAGTCCTTATTCTGCCTCCTAGGTGCCAGGCACTATACCAAGTGCTAGGGATAAACAAAACCCCAGAACTACTCATTCCCACAGCTAGGAGCTTCAGTCTGCGGAGAGCAAACGATATGTGCTATGGCTCAAAGAAGTCACATGCTTTTGCAGTGTCTGCTAAAAGCCTTGGTACATGTAGCAACAGTTTTGTTCCAAGGGAGTCAGGAGGGTTTCTCTGGGGATGTGACATTTGCGCTGGGCCTAGAAGAATAATTCCATACTTCATTTCCAAACAATTCACTTACAACTCCATCTAAGGTCACAAAGGGTTTAAGACAGTTAGTGCTTCTTGAGCTTTTGTGAACACACAGATCATTTGGAGAGGGCAGTTACAATACTCAATCTTGGAGCCCATCTTCCACAGGTCCTGATCGATCATCAGAAGAGCCTAGGGAGCTCCATTTTAACAAGGTCATTAGTGATTCTGCAGCATTTGATCTATGAACCATATTCCAAGAAAGTACTGATTTGAGCCTTGTTGATTCTATCCATTTTATTACCAAAAAACAAATATGAAAGCTATTTTCAGACACTTCACAAGAAGCTCCACATTTGAGAACAATTCTAGAACCTTCTGTATAAGTGTCTCCTTTCAAGAAACAAAGCAACAGCTGCTGCCACAATGGTGGAGCCACCCAGGCAATGCAAAAAGCCCAAGTTCCATTCATCACTCCAGAAGGGCCCATGTCTCCTCCCCCCACCCCACCCCACCCACCCCCACCCTGCAGTCACTATTTCTCAGAGGCACTCATGAGGCAGCCTGGGGAAATGTCCCAGGCTGTTCCTTCAATCCTGGTTCTCCTGAGCCCTCCTTGCTGGCTAATGACTGGCTCTATGACCCTGAGGGGCCTGGTTTTCCTACCTCCAGTTTCCTCCTTCTGTTTTTCTCACCCCTGTCAAACATGGAATCTTCCTCCAAATCCCACCTGGAAAGCAGAAGGTAAGGAGGACGTTATAGTAGAGAAAGTTGCACTATCCTGATTAGAATGTTCATACACCCCACCCCACAATCTCCACCTAGCTGGCTCCACACTGTCAGTCAGGCTCACTTCTCCAGGAAGACCTTCCCCCAACAGCCCACTGCATTAACCTCACTATCCTAACTACCATATCTGGGATAGTCCTTTAATTGGTGGTCCCAATACACCATGCCTCCCAGTATTCATGTCTTACACAGTCCTGTTCCCTTCAGTCCAGGCTAGAGTGTAGCCGAGATGATGCTGTGCATTAAGAAGTCCGCATAGCTTCTGTTTTTGTGCTTGTAGAAGCCCAGAGCCCTAATGTAGGAGCGCCCAGTGTTGGGGGCCTAATGCAGCCACAGAAAACCCTTTTCCCCTCCTCTTCCTACTCTCCTCCTAAAACAAAGACACAGAGGATTTGGCGAGCCCCACCTCCCAGAAGTTTGCACCAGGAGACCCTACCCTGGCAGGCAGCCTGGAGATGTGCCCACCACCTGAGGCCATAAAGGTCTATAACTGCCCCAGGGTGCAGACACCATCTTTACACTGCCCAGGCATCACCTTCCCCTTTCAATAAACCTGGCCTGAACATCTCCTCTGCAGCCTCCTCTCTGGGTGCTATCATTTACACCTTTCACCAAGGAGCTCCCCACCTGAAAAGACTACATGGGGGAGGGGGTCTCCTTGATCTCAGCTAACCCCAGGCACCTGTTGACCAGTCAACTACATACAGCCAAACAGATGACTGACACACTGTTTGGGAGCAGGACACAATTATAAGAGGGACTTTACCTAACAAATGCAATCAGTGTAGTGTGGTTCTTTGTATCCTCAATGAATTCCCAAAAGTGAAAAAAAAAAAAAAAAAAGAAGAAGAAGAAAGATTAGTATGGAACCACCCTGCTGAGCCCAGCCCTGATTGTACAATTGTGAAAAAAAAAATCAAATAGTTATTTTAAGCCACCGAGTTCCAGGGTGATTTATTATGCAGCAGTAGTTACCTAATACCATATCATCTGTTTCATTTTTCCAAAATAATTGAAAAATATTTGTCCCCGACCTCCTGGAGGTCAGCTTTATCAAGGACAAAAATATTTGTCCCCTCCTCCTGGAGGTCAGCAGGGGCTGTTTCATCCTTGCTATATTCCCTGTACTCTATCCTTACCTGGCACAGAGCGGGAGCTCCCTACATATGAACTGAATGAATCCACCCCCAGCTCCCCCAAACCTCAGGCAGGACCAGGAGAAAAATGTGAGATGATAATCGAATCCCCAGCAGCCTCTTGGCCAGAGCCAAAGTCAGAAAGATATGTCAGTTTTCCATTAACGAACTTTACACTAATCAAAGCAAACTTTAAAGGAAAAAAAACAAAAACAAAAAAAAACCCAGCCAGTGAGGGATTTTATGCTTGTTTAGAGGCATCATAAACAGCTGGCTTACAAGCAGCAAATGCTGCAGTTCCCCAGGGTCACAGGATGCAGCAGCCGAGACCAAATGGCACTGGCACCAAGTCTTGCTCAGTCCCAGAGCCAACATCTGGCCTTCCGTGCTCTGGTTCACCCCACCACGCACAGAGCCTGCCCATACTGACTAATGGCACTTCCCAAAAGGAGCCTAGGCTGCCGCCTCCCACTGGGAAGAGACAGCTGACGAAGTAGAAGGGAGGAACTCAGCCTCCTCTGGGGTGGGCAAGCTGGCTACATTTGGGACAAAGGATAGTAGTGCAGAAAGATGCTCCCTGGCTGCCTTTTGCACAGATGACTTCCTGACACCAACATAGTCAAAATATATGTATAAACATCTACTGTATATACATACACATGCACACAGAAAGCCCAGATTTTCTGGAATTGTCCCAGGTTTTAGTCAATGGAAATATATAAATTATTTTAAACAGCCCCTACTATAGCCCTCAAGGGGCTGTCAAAGCAAAACAGCCTTGCAGCAGAGTGATTGTAAAGGATGCACAGAGGAGAGGGGAAATATTTCACAGGCTCAGAAATTGGTATTGCTGGCTTGTTTGGAAACAGGCCAGTGAGTTAAGGGAGAGGGAGAGGAATTGTGCATCTTCTGAATCCACTGACTAGGGAGCAGTAGTTCACAGCCCATTAGCTGAGGAAGACTCCTAGGTGGAGGTGGGCGTGGAGGACCAGGGGAGTATGGGTCTACTAGGATGGGGAGACCCATCAGTTGCTCTGAGATCCCTGGAGCAACTACATCAGGATCACAGAAGCACAGACCTCACTCCAGACCAGCGGGATCAGAATCTATGCAAAGGGGATATAAGTCTTTATTTAAACATGACTCCCTGGTAGGACTTATGTATACTTGAGTATTTTCCTAGGGTGTCATCAAGGACCTGCAGAGCTGAGAGTGGGGCGGGGTTGGGGAATGGGAGATTGTTGCTTAATGGGTACAGAGTTTCAGTTTGGAAAGATAAAGTTTGGTAGAAATAGTGGTGAGGGTTGCAGGACAATGTGAATTACACTTAATGTCACTAAACTGTTCACTTAAAAATGGTAACATGGTAAATTTTATGTTATGCATATTTTAAACACAATAAAAATGAAGACCTATCAATGTGATAAAAGTGTAATAAATCATAAAAGTTGAATCCGATTGATTATAAGTCACATTGATAAAGTTATCATAATGTATTAGACATTATATGGAGAACAGAAAGACAAAAACCATGGAGAAGTAATATTTTGAGTACCCCTGTCCATTTGAATAAGTGCTCTGATTCTAACAAAAAACACTTCTGAATGAGCAAAATATCTTCAGAATACATAGGAGGCAATATTCCTTGTGAACACAAACTCCCAGCACTCCTATACTGGGCTCCACAGGCAAGACTTTGACATATGGTTAGGGCCTTCTCAAGCACTCTCCCCACCCTCCCAGGAGGCAATGCCCTTTTCCTGCAGGTGCATGTGACTGGCCTCTGACATCCTGCTGGAAAGGCTTCAGTTGTAAATTTCCCCATCGGCCACAAGCCCCGCTCCCCCGGGAGTATAGTCCTGTTTTGCCACACACACAAAAATCTGTTCCCCAGAACCTCAATCCCTGGCCAGTAGCAAAAACTGAAATTCTAAACCTACCAAGCTAAAGATTCAAATGACCCCCTAAAGGAACACAAATTCTGGGAAGCCCAGCCTGGAAAGTCCAACTCCATCCACCGCCACCTCCCTTGCTACCACCAGCCCCTATAAACACACCTGTTTACAGTGAGAGCACCAGCCAAGCCTGGGAAATGCTCTCATTTGCCCAGCAATGAAAGAAGCATTGTCTGCTTCTGTTTTCCAAGCTCATCACAGTGGATCTGTCAAGTCCCACTTTAATCTCACATCCTCTTGGCTGAATTTTCCAAACTCCACTGATCTCCCCCTTCCCTCTCTTCTAAATGCCTACAGAATCAGAATCAAGGATGTAGCATTTAATTAAGCGTGGCCTTGTGCCTTTTCCTGCCATAAATACCTTGATGGGGTGGGAAAGGCATGGGATTTATAGCCAGATTTAGGTGTGAAGCTACTTTTGCCACTCCCTGGCTGTGACCTTTGACTCTAAGGCAAGTCTGCACCTGCTCGGAGAGTTTAAGAAACTCGGTCAAGGCAATAGAAGTAGGAAGGGGACACAGCAGCTACAAGGGTAGCCAGCCCTGGGCAGGTGCACAACAGGTTCTCTCTGAAGACGCTCCTATGCTTCTGAAGGGTGAGGAACTCTTCCCCCAGAGCTGTTCTGCACCTGGGCTACCTATAGCTTCTCATGCCCAGAGGTCCTGGGGTGGGGCTTGGGCATCTGTTCTTTGAAAGTTTCCCCAACTACTTCCCTAGAGCTCACAACCCAATATTGGGCTCCATAAATGTTCAAAAAGGCTTCAATAAGTTGATTGAGATGCAGAGTTCTGTGATCAATATGATTGACAAGGAGGGATGATTACTTGCAGGCATTATTGTTATTAGTTTCCATTTTAATATTGGAAAAAACCTACAGAAATTAGGTAATTCCAGAGATGCCTTAACTGAGCTGCCAAGCTGCCGAGCATCCCAGCAATGTTTCTGTTAATTACTCACATCCAGCAGCAGCGTCTCTTCACATACTGAGAGTCATTTTTAGGGAAAAAACCATCTTCTCCAAGCTATACTTTGTTTGCTACAGTGGCTACACTCTCAGGAGTGAAGGCTGAGAAGCAGGCTACATAGTTACTAAATTTGACCCCAGAGTCATGTAATTAGAGAATTAGGGGTGAGAGCAACCTCATTAACACAAAAATCATTATCAGAAAAAGAAGGGAAAGGGAGGCCTGGAGGCAGAGGTGTTGAGCTATGAAGGCAGGCGTTTGGAAGGTGCAGGGAGGTCCTGAGGAGCTGCACTGCACTGACACCCACCACCCCAGAGCTCCCATGAGAACAAACACGGCAGTGGAAATGCTCAAGGCACTTTAAAAGCCACCACCTCTGCTTCCCAATGCCGGAGTTGGAGTTGTAGGGAAACACTCCTTGCAGGCATAGGGATCTGCAGAGGTGTCCCTGACTCTCTCCCCTTGGTGCACAGAGATAAGGGGATCCCTGTGATCTGGAAAGTAGCCGAGGCAGGAATCAGAATGAGGCTAAGGACCCAGACCAGGCTGGTCCCAGCTAGTGAGCCCTCTCTGATACCTGCTCCCCCAAGCCCAGCCCCCTCTCCCACCCACCCAGCCCAGATTCTGCCTGTACCTAAGGAGGGTGACTGCTGGCTCCTGGCAGGTCCCATGATCTAAGGAGTAATTTGTGCCCTTGGACTGACCCATTCAGCTAACACACACTATGTTCTTAATCTGTAGCTGTGGGCAGGGAAGTACAGACAGGATAAATTCTGATGAGTGAAGGCGCAAATAGTAAATATTAATAACAACAATAATAACTAGCATTTATTAAACATGGGCTAGGTACTGTGCTAAGTGCCTTATGTTATTATTATATCCTTAAGACAGGAGTTTGAAAGGTGCAGAGAGGTACTTATTATATACTTAAGGAGGATTATATCCTTAAGGATACCATCCCTGAAGAAGGTAGTATTATTATTCCAGTTTTACATATCAGGAAGTTTCAAGAATTTAAACAACCAGTCCAAACATCCAGGAATTGAAAGACCTAAATTTAAGTCCACATCTACCTGCTCCAGCATTTGAAGAGCCATACAGATAAACTAGTGAAAGAACCAGAAAAAACACCACAGACACTCAGCAAGAGGGGAGCAGAGGAGGGCAAGACCAGGGCAGGAGAGGCCGGGGTGCCCCACAGCAGGGAGAACCCACAGATGTTCGGCCAGCAGTTTTTTAAGGTTTGACTTAAGCCATCTTTGGATGCGAAACGCGTACCCTTCGCTAGTGTCTTACCATAGTCTGAAACTCACAAGTCTTTTGTCCAAATCCTATACCCATTCAATTTGGGAGCCTGCAGAAAGATTGTGAGCCCCTAGCAAAAATCAACACTCCCCCCTCCCATGGTGAAGTTAATATTATAATACTCTTTATTTTAAAAATAGCCAGGGACAGGGCAGCGCCTGTGGCTCAGTCGGTAAGGCGCCGGCCCCATATGCCGAGGATGGTGGGTTCTAACCCAGCCCTGGCCAAACTGCAACAAAAAAATACCCAGCGTTGTGGCGGGCACCTGTAGTCCCAGCTGCTTGGGAGGCTGAGGCAGGAGAATCGCCTAAGCCCAGGAGTTGGAGGTTGCTGTGAGCCATGTGACGCCACGGCACTCTACCGAGGGCAATAAAGTGAAACTCTGTCTCTACAAAAAAAAAAAAATATATCCAGGGACTATTTTCTCTTAACCTATTTGAAGATGCATGTGTGTGGGGGGGATTAACAATGTACCAAACAGTTAAGTCCCTGAGCCCTGGATGTGCATACGCTGTCCATTCTCCCTCAAAGCAGATGTTCGGGGCCACACCTACGGTGCATCTTAGAATGGGCACAAGCGAAACTTACTAAAGGCAGAATACAAATGTCTACGTACAATAACTAATAAAATGCCATGAAGGCTACGTTGAACAATTTGATGAGAATATTTCAGATTGTATATGAAACCAGCACATTGTACCCCTTGATTGCACTAATGTACACAGCTATGATTTAACAATAAAAGAAATAAATACATAAAATAAAAAATGTTTCTGAGTAAATAAACAGAATGAATAGAAAAAAAAAAGCAGACATTCACATAACCTACAGGATGCAGTAGCCTTGGCCTACCTTGTTTCATAACTCATTAAAATCCTCTGCATCTTTAGAAAGGAAAAGTTCATTGCATGGCCATTGCCAAGGATTTCAAATCGTTTGTAGGATTTTCCCAAGGATCTTTATGGTATCTACCCATATACTTCCTTGAATATACGAGAAGGAACTGCACAGGAGCATGCATCCCAGCCTGGCTAATCTAGGATGCCTATTAGAGAGCATCAAGCATCCCTACACCATTAGTCAGACGTACTATTCTTAGACGCATAGACAGACCGACACAAGGGGTCAGAGGAACAGGAAACAAGAAGGAGTGGGGCCTAAGCTGCATCAACTCTGGACTCAGACCTGAGGAAGTGGTGACTACCTTTCAGAGATCATTACAAGGACTGCAAGCCTTCTGGCCCTGAAACTCCCAAGAGAAGGAGGTAAGTAAGGAAAAGCTGGACCCAATATTAAGTCCTCAGGATGAGCGGGGAGGTGTGATTCTGCTGGTAGTGTCTAATCTGCCACTTGCCCTTGTCCTTGCCTGGCCTCTGTGCTGAATCACTGGGGCCTTATTAGCTAATTGATGTCAGCTAACATCACAGGGCATGTACAAGGCACACCAAGTTTGGCATGTATTAACTCATTTTGCCTGAAAATAATCCCAAGTTTAGTGCTACTGTTATAGTACTATTTTACAAATGATGATTTTGAATCTTAAATAAATAAATAGTTTTCCCTAGCATGGACATCTACTGATCTGATCAGGAGAATCAAGCTTCAAACCCAGGCAGTTTGAACTCATTGCTCAGCTCTAACCTCATGCTACCCTGACTCCCCAGGAAGACAGACTGAAATGGGAGTTGAAAGAGCTCTAGGCCTGAGGCCTGAGCGTGCTTTAAGGCAGCAGAACTGCTTCAGACAAGCCCAAACCAGAGCCAGCATTCCCCTAACGTTGCCACAGACAACCATGCTTAGTGTCCAGAAAGTCCCTGGGCATTAGTGAGAGAGCAGGTGTTTTTGAGGAAGACAGTGCTGCTCTTTGGAAGGTAGTGGTCGAGGCCAGGAGAAGGACCAGAGCCCTGCAGATGTGGTGATGTCCAGCAGAAGTAGAAATACACACACAGCTGGCCCAGTGGCAGCCTGGGCAGCAGTGCCCAGCAGAAGCCTGCAGCAGGTGACCAGGTAAGTATGTGAGCTCACGCAGGTACTCCCTGGATATACCCAAGAATACTTGAGAGGCTGTACTCAGGGATTGGGGTCTGCCTTAGCAGGAGAGGGAAAGAGCTAGGAAAGCATAGGCGATTATCAACGGCTTGAGCCATTTTTAAACTCAGGCTGCAAAAGCTTGAAGAAATATTTTAAATTCATGGCAGGGTGGGGGGAAGAGAGAGAGCAATCTTGTGCCCAGCCTGACCTTTGTGTTTGAGTGGCCTTGATTTCTTTCAAACCAAAAGGCCAAGTTACACATTAAAAATAATTCTTGGGCGGCGCCTGTGGCTCAGCGGGTAGGGCGCCGGTCCCATATGCCGGAGGTGGCGGGTTCAAACCCAGCCCCGGCCAAATTGAAAAAAAAAAAAAAAAATTCTTGCATCAAAATCAGAGTAATAGTATCCAGTTACCCACCCCAGCCCCTAAACTATACTCAGTATTGATGAGAATCTTTGGCTTCAGTCTTTCCAAGTGTTCTGACCAGCCCTGGGAATGACTGACCTCCTGAGCAGGACCCACACCCCACGGCCCTCAAGCTCATGCAGGTGTGTGCTCTACATATGAATCCAAAGACACCCACACTGTGGAGACCCACCTGCCCACAGTAGAGTTGGCACAGAGAGAGTTAAAGACCTGGGCTTGCTTGTCTCAACAGATGCCAAGTGGGAAAGTGCTGGCCTGGCAGTGCCCTGTGGCTTCAGCAATCAGGCAGGGTAGGCTAATTAGTCAGTCTGAGATGCGTGGGGGAAATGCTGACAAACTCAATGAGCAGTGAGTGCCTGGTCCCGCAGGGGGTGCTGGAACCTTGCAAAGGCAGAGGAGCAGCAGGTCCAGGGGCAGGGGAAGGGCAAACAGGTGCCTCCTGAGAAACACTTACCCAGTGACCGACCTCTTTGACCTTTATTCCAGAGACTATTTTGAAGGAGCTTTAAAGAAGCCTTACCAAGCACCAAGCACTGTGCTGACACTTTCTTGGATGCCTGGGCTTCTAGAAAGCACGAGAAGTAGTGATGGGCAGTTCATGTCAAGGGCCCCAGGACAGTAAAGGTGGATGGGAGAACTTAAATCCCTGTTTCTATGATCCAGCAAGCCCACTACCAGGTGCATATCTAAAAGAAATGAAATCAGTATGTCAAAGAGATGCCTGCACTCACATGTGCATTGCAGCACTATTCACACTGGCCACGGTGTGGAAACAACGTGAGTGTTCATCAGTGGACGGACGGATAAAGAAAATACGGTATATGGACAAGGGAATGCTACTCAGCCTTAAATAGAAGGAGACCCTGATACGCGCAAGAACGTAGATGAACTTGGAGGACGTGATAAGTAAAATAAACTAGGTGCAGAAAAACAAATACTGCATAATCTCACATGTGCAATTTTAAAAGTTGAACTTGTAGAAGTAGAGAGTAGAATGATAATTACTAGGGACTGGGCGGGAGTGCTGCAGAAATGTTGGCTAAATGTTACAAAATTTTAGTTAAGTATAAGGAATAAGATCAAGAGATCTATGAAACAACACAGTGCTTATGGTTAATGAGAAGTACGAAGTAGCTTGATTTAGCCATTCCACAAAGTATACCTATTTCAAAACCTCATGTTGTATACTATAAATACACACAATTTGTGTCAATTTACAAACTTCAGAAAACTAAGTTTAAAAATCCTGTTCAGTCTGCAAGGAGGACATTCAGCCTCCCCAATTATTTCCCAGGTTTTCCTGAGAGCACTGAGGGTACCGTCCAGGTGAAGAGAGATTGCTACCCAGAAAAAAGACACTGGACAAGCCTGACCCGATGTCCTAAGAGCCACTGCACTAGGAGGGGTGTGAGCTGACCCCACCAACTGAGCATAAGGAAACCCTGAAAAAGATAAAATGTGCCCCTTTTCTTGGGGATCAGGGGTAGTGGACACTGGGTCATACCAAGAATAAAACATTCCTTAATTTTTCATTTCTCCTGTTACACCTTCCTTTTGATGAATTGTGACTCAGGACATCACAGAAGCCCAGGAGGTGTGAAAAACTGATTTAGGTTTAATAGTATATTCACACACTTTCTGGACTTAGCGGAAACATTAAATTACAGTGGTTCCCAAGTATTTCTGAAGATTCAAATACATAAAGCTTGGGTGAGTTTTTTATTTCACTGATTTCCTTGCTCAGCTTCCACATGGAAAGACAGACTGCAGGCAGCGGAAGTGAGGTCTGGAGGCTCCCAGGGAAGAGACACTTGGGGGGCGGTGGGGTCAGCCACCAGCAGTGATGCACCTGCCTGGGGAGCCCAGGGTCTCCCACCCGGACAGCCCTGCCCATAGGTGACACCACGCAGAGGGGCGGAAAGTACACTGCTCTGGAATTCAACCATCCCACAAATAGTTGTTGTGGCAGGCACGTGTCCTAGGTATGGGGACACCACAATGAACTAAATAGTCAAAAAGGCTTGTCCTCAAGGAGTGACAGAACTGGTGTAGAACTTGACATGAGTCTACTTGTAACAGCAGCAGCCCCAGCAGTAGCAGCTGGGGCTTAACCTGCTGTTTAATTTATTTCACCTTCACTCGACTTCAACTTCTTGAGCTTCACACAGTTTCCTAGCCTGTAAATGAAGACGGGAGTAATTAGTCATTATTATGAGGGATGTGACAGCTAACTAGTTTAACACACATCGTACAGGAAACACAGCAGAGCCCTGTGATAATGCTGTGGGCTCAGGATCAGAGACTTGAGTTTATGGATGTGACCTTGAAGTCGGCATCCTTTGAACTGCAGAGGGTAGAAAAGCAGGTGAGAATAAAGAGGTACTTTGAACAATGCCTGGCATATTGCACTCCCTAAATATTAGCTTTCAATATGACCAATAATAAAAAAACAAGAAGATACAGAACTGACTGCTCAATAAACGACATCTAATAAATGTTCAACAGATGAACACCTACTGCCTCTCTGTCACCCCCTTCCTGTCCCCACCTGGGTGACAGAGGTGACTGGGAACAGGCTGAATGCAGTGAATATGTCCATGCAATCTCTGAATTCACCACAAACCAAAGAGAAAGGGGTCTGAACTTCCCTTGGTTGTCGGTTGTCACGTCACTTGTACCTGGCAGGTGGTACTGGACTCTGCATTAGGCCAGTCAGAATTGTCCAGGTGCAGGAGGCCAAATGCAGGGATTTTGTTAAAATTTTGCTTTGTTTACCTCCCAATATTCTCCTTTGGATGGGACAATGGAAGCAGGTCACCTTCTATAATGAAACTTAAACACATAAACATAGGAAGGGGGTACTGCAAATTCTGTCAGTTGAATGAAAAGAAAATCTGCACACTATTCCCACACAGAAACGGGCTGCGCCCACCAAATGTAACTAAACTAAAAGCTCGGCTCCGAAGCACCCACCTAGAAGTAGGGAGGAAAACGTCACGCATCACAGCCCCACTCACTGCCTTCCCTTCCCCTAGTTTGACCTCCGCCCCAGGCCACTGGCCTTGAGCTGGGAGGAGGGACCCTGCTCTTATAAAGCAGCAGCACGAAAGAGCCTTGTGAGGCTCTGAGGGGAACAGATGTCCTGATTTCCTCCCTGGGCTCCTTTAATGCTGCTTTCAGCTTAATTAGCCAGCTGTGCTCCCTCACACCTGGATGGGATTCGGGGGGCTGAGCAAACACCCACTGGGCCCCTCCCCACAGGTACCTCTATACCTTCTCTGGTCTCCAGCACTATCTGAGCTACCAAAGGGAAACCACTGAGCTGGCTGGGCCTGTCCTGGGACTTTGGGCCATGGCCAGTATCCTGGAGGGACAGCAGAGGCGAGCTCTGCCAGGAAACAGGCTCCCAAAAATGACCCTCACTTCTCAACTGCTACCTCAGAAGCCAACCCAGCAGTGATCCTTCAGAAGGAGAGGGAGGATGATAAGGGACAGGAGAGAATTAAGGGAGTTCAAGGAAATGAAGACGCCTGGCCCAGTGCCTCAGGCTCACAGGTATTAGGTATAAAAACGTGGCCCCCGCCCATACACCTTGCTGGTATCTTAGTGCCATTCAAAACCCCAACAGTCGTCAGCCCCATCCCCGGCCAGCCGTGAGACCTTGGGAAAGTATTTAATCCCTCTGGGCCTTATTTCCCTTCTCTGTAGAAAGAGGGATATTTTTACTTCCTACATCATCATAGGATTGTGATAAGAATTATGTGACATAATGTTTGTAAGATGAGTCACCAGGCGCCACCACAAAGTGGATATACTCAGCAAACTACTATTTCCATTACTATAATCATTAAAGAGAGTTTTATACAAGACAGAGCTCCTAACCTCTAAGTCAATTTTCATCACTACCTTACTTCTCTGTTCATTGATTAAGAAAAACCAGTTAGGGACAAACAGCTACTCTGAATTTAAGAAATCTTTTTAATAAATTCATATTTTTAAATCTAAAATCTAAATCCAAATAATATCTAAAAACTTAAATGATCTAATAATCTACACATACTGATTAACTCTAACCTTAATTTTTTAATCTAAATGAATCAAATGAATTCAATCTTTTTAATAAATCTGTACTTTTAAAGTTAGATAGAAAAAATAGGGTCTAGTATTCAATATAGTCCAGGCAGAAGATTACAGTTATTAACAATTTCTTGCATATTTCAAACTAAATAGAAAAGAAGAATTGGAATGTTTCCAATATAAAAAGATAAATGTTTAAGGTAATGGATATCCAATTACACTGCTTTAATACTTATTCATTACATACACGGATCCAAATATCCCACGTGCCCCCCAAAATATGAACTATTACGTATCAATAACAAAATTTGTACTTTTAAATAAATTTTATAATCATAAGAAGAGTTGCATATATTTAAAATATCAGTGCCTGTGTGGGAGAGACGTGAAATTTAGTCAGCCTTCCTATCTGCTAGTTTGTGCATGGGTTTGGAAACTCACCGTGGAAGCTCCAGGCCACCACAGGAGTGTACCATAGACAAGCCCACCGCCAAATGCCAACCCCATCTCCAGAGTGTCATTGCATGCAAGTTCATAGGACAGCACGTCACTTACCTATCAGAGCGGAGGAATGATGTGTGTTCCATAAGCACTTTCTAGATGAATGAAAACTTTCCTCATTTTAATGCCAATATGTTAATGTATTTTTTTTTATTTTTTTATTAAATCATAGCTGTGTACATTAATGCAATTACGAGGCACCATACACTGGTTTTATATACAATTTGAAATATTTTTATCCAACTGGTTAACATAGCCTTCCTGGCATTTTCTTAGTTATTGTGTTAAGACATTTATATTCTACATTTAATAAGTTTCACTTGTACACTTTTTCATGTTTACATGGATGGAGCTGGAACATATTCTTCTTAGCAAAGTATCTCAAGAATGGAAAAAGTATCCAATGTACTCAGCCCTACTATGAAACTAATTTATAGCTTTCATATGAAAGCCATAACCCAGTTATAACCTAAGAATATGGGGAAAGGGGAAAGGGAGGGGAGGGGAGAGGGAAGGATGGGTGGAGGGAGGGTAATTGGTGGGACCACACCTACGGTGCATCTTACAAAGGTACATGTTAATGTATTTTGATAGCAATCTTTCTAAGATTTAAAAATTTTTTAATTTTCCCTGTTGTGTTAAGAGCACTTAGAATAGAACTGAATATTCCTTCATCAAATCAAGATCATCAAAATTCAAATATAATCCCATGTACTGCTTTATTCAGAGGCTACAAAGGTGTATTGGGATTTTCACCTCTGTGCTAAATGTTTTCCGATTGCTATGTGTTTGTCTAAAAGCTTGGTGGATGAGCTCACCAGGGACCAAAAATAAGCCAGTGTATTTCAGGTCTGAAGACAAAAATATAGATGTTCAGTCCATCTGTTGGGGGCTGGGGTCCTGATTCCCCATCCAGTTGACCTGATTCAATTACTCAGCTGAGGTAGAGCGTCCAACCAAGGCATGATGGTAAGTGAAAGCAAAAGTGAGTGGAAACTGAAAATCAAACTGGAGCGGCACAGGCAATGTGGATAGAAAGCAAAGTAACCTACACAAGTTTCAGGGTAACAAAGGGATTTTATTTGGGAAGAACAAAGAAAAAGTTTAGAGCACTTCCAAAGAGCGTCGGAAGGGAAGAGGGTCCCTTTCATGAAGGAGCAGAGGTGAGAAGCACTCACAAGGGCAGTGTGGCGGTTAAATACCCCTTCCTCTGTCTTTCATGGGTCTCTTTGCCCTGACAGGCACTATTGCCCTTTTCTATTGGTTGGATGGTGAATGATCCTACAGGCCCCCCAGACTTCCTTGTTCTGCAGGCCAGGTTTTCTTCCCATCCCCCTTGAACCCTTTCTTGGTGTCCCTCCTCACCATCAGTCCAGTATGCCAGTATAACAAGAAATAAACAGAGGTAGAAAACCTGGTTTCTGCCTACAGAGGTTTACAGCTTAATGATGGTGGCTGACCCTTGTCAAGCATTTACCCATACCTCAACCATATATTATATCCGTTTTACAAATAAGGAAAACTGAGACTCAAGGAGGAATATGGCCAGGGACATATCAATCATTTGAGATAGAGCTGGGATTTGAGAGTGGCTCTGACTATCTCCCAAGGAGGTAGGCTTACTCAAGCCACGTGAAAACACTCACCCAGGGACAAGGGCAATCAGGAACACAAGGATCACTCTCCCAAACCCTGCTCCATGCTGTAGATAAGCCTAGGCCAAAGGAGCTAAACTGGATCCCTGTCCCCACCAGGCCCGACTTTGGCTCCTCAGCTCTTCCTGGGGAAAAAGGCAGAACCCTGGGCTTCAGCCTTGTCTCTGGCCAATGCAGCCCCTCTTTGCAAGGGGACATCATGTTCCCTACAGCATGTGTCCACAGGAATCTGCATTCTCCAAACCCTTAGAGCATCTGATCCTCCCAATCTTGAACTTAGGCCTACCCTATTTCACCTGCTCCAGCCACCCTGTCCTATTTCCTCCAGGACAGAGAAGTACAACCTCGTAGCCTTTCCTGGGAAGTTCTCTGTGATTCCAGATTTTTGTAAAAAGTCTTATTTGGCAATTTTTAAGGCTCTTCTGAAGCTCTGAGCATGGAGACGCACTGAGGTTTTTCAAATTCACAATCGTTTATGTTACATTTCAAATAACACCCAGCCTAGATGCCCTCTCCCACCCTCACTGGAACCAAACTAGTAGGGGGATGGACTTGGGGGTCATTTGAAATGTAAAATGAGCCTCCATTTCCTCCTATATAAATAGTTTTGTCTGTGTCCTAGAACCTCCAAATGGATCCTATGGGTACTCAGCCTCGGGCCTGGCCAAGACACATGCTCAGTCAATGGACCTCACCCTGCCTTGTGTCTGCCTTTCCCTTCTTATCCATAAACTAGGGGTTCCCAAATGGTTCTGACCACTGATAATTACAATGAACCAATTAGAGGGTGTCAACTTACAAATTCATATTTAAGTGTTCTCTTTACAATGCCACTGGGTTCAGGAAAATCACAGTATAGCAGATTCAGAATGATTTTTAAAAACCAGAGGTTCTCAACTCTGGCTATATTTAAAATACCTGTAGAGCATTTTTTAAAAGTAGGCAGGTGCCCAAGCTTTACCCCCAGAGATTCTCAGTAGCCAGTCTGCAATGTGTCACTAGTGCTGCTGTGTTAAAAGCTGCTGAGGTAATAATTCCATTCCAGCTCTTTTCCTGCCTATCCAGGCTGTCTATTCCTCTATCACTGTGTCCCTCGCATACAAGCTACTTTCTGTTCTCAGAGGGCCCTGGTGCATCAGCAGATAACTTTATTTTGCACCTAGTTCTATGTATAAGGTGATCCCCTTACACCTGCCTTTAGGAGCTGACCATCACCATCTATGTTATCATTTACTGAGTTTCTATTATGTGCCAGTCCTTGTCTGGAGCAGTCTCACTTACTTCATTACAGGGTATTCCTATTCCAGTTTCAGAGTTTGCTACCAAGAGGTCCCACATCCTACATCCTCAACATCATTTTTTCCAAAAGAAATTAGGACAGTCCAAAGTCTGAGTTGAGATCTAAACTCTGCTATCTACTATCCTTGACAGGTCAGAAACATGACTCCCTGCCCTCTGATTTCCTCTTAAATTTATAATTTGTCCCATGGAAAGGGTATAACCTGGCTTTAGCACAAAGGACGTGTTGTGATAAAAATAAATAAATTTTAAGTAAAACAATTTTTTTTTTAATTTAGAGCAGAGGCATTTGTGTATAAGCTTTGGGAAGGGAAACCCCAAGGATATTCAAGTCTTTGAGGAAACAAAATTCCTGATGTTTCTGAGTGACTTGACTCATTCTGAGTATTCTGATCTAATCTTAGCTGTAGTAATAATACAGCAGAACAATGAAACCAAAAATTCGGGGCACTCTGTCCACAGCTGATTCAATCCATCAGTGGTGGCTACCTGGCCCAATGTCATGGCCTTCCATATACCTTTCCAGGAATCTGAAATGGAAACTTTTGAGAGAACTTTGCCATGTGGAGCTCGGCTGAGTCATGTTAATGGCAAAACACTAACGCTAAGGCCAGGAACCTGCAGCTGCTGTGGTTCTGGGAGGAGCCCGATTCCCACCTTTTCTGTGACTGAAATGGTCAGATTTTACCAGCTGGCCTTTCTCAAACCAGCATAGGGAAGGAGAAATAACCTGAGTGGAAATGGTGGGGAGATAAAGAGAGATCTGAGAGACAGACACAAGAGACAAAAGATCGGATGGGGGTGGGAGGTCTGATGGAAACAGCTTTATTTATAAAGTATCTCTAACAAGGTAAATCTTAACACCTGGGATAAGGATTAACTTTAAGGAGGAAAAGCTGTATGCGTGCCAATAATAAGGAAAGTATGCATGGGCTGCATGACTTCTGATTTGTGAAAAGAATGTTTGTTGTTAAAGGAGGAGAAGCAGCTGGGTGGGGGTCATTCCCTGAATGCCTCCCCAGACTGTGACGGCCCTGCCACCTCACAGCCCATTCCCCACACATGCCCATAACTTTACCATATTATTCCTTTCTTAGGCAAAATCCCACCAACTACTGTTTCTAGCAAATCTATGATTGCTAATAATAAATTGATTTTGCTTAGAAAAGTAAATGTACCTCCTTAACAAAAATACATCAGACATTTTCTCTAGACCTCCAAGTCCTACGTTGAGGTTTGTGGTTGAGACTGAGGAAGGGATAGAGTGATGGAGGTGGTAGCCCAGTCCTACCCTATCAGGGAGGAAGGGTCAGGGATGAGAACACAAGGCCTGGCCCAAAGAGGAAGGGCAGGAAGGAAAGGAGATGACTCTGTTCCCTACTCACTCCTCACTTGCTGCCAGAAGGACAAGCTGGTTTACACTCAGCCAGAGCCCTTCTCTGGGAGCCGGAAAGAGAATAAAGCCATGACCAAACTGGCTTTGCCAAGCCAGTAAACTGCAGTCATGAGAAAGGCAAGCTCAGGCAAGGCCAGTTATCACTAGCAAGAAATGATGCAGGGTATGAAACAAGCTCTCTCCTAGGAGGCTCAGGGACTGAAAGGAACAACTTTTGAAAGCTGCATGTATCTGTATGTAGAGTAGGTGCTTGTGTGTGTACCCCTGCTACCTACTGTGTGTCCTTCAATGAATTACTTCTTAGACCCTTAATTTCTTCACCCATTAAAAAAAAAAAAAGATAAGAAAATCCATATCATGTGGTGATTGGGAGGCTTAAATGATCTAGTGCACAACGGCCGGCAGATACACATAGTAAGTATTTCATAAGCAATGGCTGTTTTTTGTTTTTTGTTTGTTTGTTTGTTTGAAATAGAGTCCCTCCTGGTGCCCTGGGTAGAGTGCCTTGGCATCATAGCCCACAGCAACTTCAAACTCTTGAGCTTAAGCAATCCTCATGCCTCAGCCTCCTGAGTAGCTGGGACTACAAGTACTCACCACTATGTCCAGCTAGTTTTTCTATTTTAGTAGAGACAAGGTCTTGCTCTTGCTCAGGCTGGTCTCAATCTCATGAGCTCAGGCAATCCACCTGCCTAGTGCTAGGATTATAGGCACGAGCCACCACGCCTGGCCAGTTGCTACTTTTTAAAAAAAATCAAGTTGCACATGGGGAGTCATGTCTTATCCCCACAACAAGATCCATCCTCACCCCTTCCTAGCTAAGTAAGAAAGAAATTTCCACCAGCCATTCACTCTGAAACCCCACGGCATTCTTCTGGCATAATTTCTTTTCCTTCACAGGAAAGTTGTTGAGGTGTGCAGCAGAAGAGCAAGTGCAAGAAAATGTGTGTGTCAGTACTTGGCCCCCTTCTGAGTCTGTGTGGTCCCTGCAGAGTTCCATGGCATCTCAGAATGATGCCACAGAAGAGGTGGGGATAGTTTCCACCCTCTCGGCTCCTTTTCTTCATTCCTCGGAAAAAAGCTGGTTCCAAGTCTGGTGCCCTGAGTGTATGAATTCCTTGTTCCCCACATCATCCCTCCGGACTTCCGTCTCTCCCGTGCATTGGGAGAACTGGAAGAGAGGTACTCGGAACTGAATTTGGCACTAACTCAACATGAGGCAGAGTCAGTAACTGCCTGGCTCATTTGGGAACAGAACTGCGTGATGACTCCAGGGGCCACACTCATCGTTCAGAGCTGGCCATGCTCTCGAGTTCCTATTAGACACAGGCCAAGCAGAACACTCCCAGGCCTTGGAGCCCCGCAGTAAGAGGAAGATTAGCCAGAAATCTTTGTTTCTTGCTGTGATGGTTCGTTTACAACCCAAAGATGCATGGGGCGGGGGCAGAGATAGTGGAATCACTTGTGAGCCAGGAGAGTGATAAAAACTTGGAGAGGAAATAAAATAATAAAGAAAAACATTAAGAGCAGGAGGGGTGGGGGAAGAGAAAGAAGATGAAGACAGAGGTGCCCCGTCACAAAGCTGCAAAATTCTGAACTAAAAAATTCACCAGTAAATCCTGGGAAACAAAGACAATAAAAAGGGTCATCAGTCATGTTGTGACTTATTCTGGTGCCACCCAAGCTCGGGGTGGCAGTTACAAGTTCAGGGCCTGCTGTCCTGCCTGTGCTGTGCCCAGGGTGAGTGGGCTCTGCCCACTGCTCCTCATCACCCCTCCACCTTCATCTCTCCCCCTCCAAACCCTGGCGGCTTCCAAATGAGCCCTCAGTTCTGTAAGCCGTTTTCTTAGATTGCATCTAATGGAAAATGTTTCACTAGAATAACTTTGTTTTCATTTCACCAAGCAAGAGAAAAGAACTGAGATGCTTTGAAAAAAACAGGCAAACCCAGGCAGTTTATAATAGTCTGGTGGATAGGGGAATGAAAGTGCTTTAACACAGACTTATAAATAAGTCAAACCTTCAGAGAGATGGTCAGGGACAGAAAGAGCATGCAACGTTAGAGGAGTGGGTTTTTTGAGAATCTCTCTCGAATTCTGACATTTTGCCTAAAATCCAAGACAGGCTCCTGGAAAATGAGTGTCCACAAAGCAGCCCCAAATGAGAAGGCCTATGGGTCACAACTGGAGAGAACTATGTGTGTTTTCCCCAAACACATATGAAGCCCTTGGTCTTTTGGGAAATCATACTAGGGCTCCACTCACCCTGAAAGTGCAATGAGACACCAGGGAGATCTAAATTCAGTCAATTCGTGAATGGAGAGTGGTCCTCCTCTAACCCTGAGTTCTGGAACTTTCTTTGGGAGAGTGAATCAGAAGGGAGTCATTCCCTCCACTGGTAATGAAAGACTTCTTGCTCACTAATGGCCGTCTGCACATGTGACCCCTCCAAGCCGTCCCCCTCACTGCAGCCAGGCTTACCTGGGAAACATGAATCTGACTCTATCAGGGGAGAATCTCATGTGCTGAAACCCTGTTAGTCACTTCCCCTTTTTCAGAATAGCAAGTTTAATATGGCCCAAGAGGGGTGGCCATGGCTATATATTCTATCATCCAAATCAAGACACGGTTGAAAGTATAAAAGGATACTATTCTTAATTTCCCAGGAAAATAGGAGTAAACCAGGACTATCCTTGG
Source organism: Nycticebus coucang (assembly GCF_027406575.1). NCBI lineage: Eukaryota > Metazoa > Chordata > Mammalia > Primates > Lorisidae > Nycticebus > Nycticebus coucang. The sequence continues at coordinate 133,765,571 of NC_069782.1, read as the reverse complement.
CAAACTCAGATGTGTGGTCACCCTCATTCAGGTTCTGCAGTCTCTCTCTCCAGCTCTGCCTGAGTCTCTTGCTGCCTTTGCTCTGAATCCCAGCCAGCCTGGCCTTCTTTTACTCTTCAGAACTCTTCATGCTCTTTCCTACCACAGGACCTTTGCATGTGCTAATCCCTCTCCTTGGAATCCCTTTGGCCACCATGTAACTCCAACTCATCATTCATATCTCAGCTCAAACAACACTTGGGTCAAAAAATGTTTATTGGGACCTCACCATGTGGTGGGAATACATTAGAGGACAAAAGGAACATGGTCCCTGACTTGGAGGGTCCCTGACTTCTTCAGTCTTTCCAGACTCGCAGAATGTGTGTTGAATGAATAAAGGGCTGAAGCTGTGTCTGATGAGATTGGCCTGCCTCTGGAGACAGCGAGTTCTCTAATACCGGAGCCCCAGGAGCAAAGTCAGGGAAGAAAGCAAAGGGGTCTCTGCATTGCGTAGCCTCTAACTGCTAGGGCAGTGCTTTCCGTGACGGTATGTGGGGAGGCATCTCCCAGGGAAAGTATGTTTGTTTAAGTAACTTGTGGGCCATTTTTAGATTTGGACCAGGTGCTGATACACATAAGGAGATCTAATGGTGAGTAAAAACGACACAGCCTGTGCCCGGGGAGTTTACAGTCTACCTGAGGAGACAGAGACCTTACGGGGCCATTACACAACACCATGCTAATAGGGAAAGTACAGGCCACTGTGGGAATGCCAGGAGCAGCAGCTAGCCCAGACTCGGGAGCCCAGAAAGGCTCCCTGGAGGCAGGGAGATATGACCTTTGACCCTGAGACATGAAGGATGAGTAGTCAGCTACAAGTTGTGGTGGAGGAAGGGTGCTCCCAGTAAAAGAAACAGCATGTGCAAAGGCTCGGCTACAAGAATGGGCTATCCAAGGACCCGAAAGAAATGTGGGGCAACAGGATGGTTGGAGATTAGGAAGAGCATTGGAGGGAGCTTGCTGAGGGTCCAGGCCACTTTGCACAGGCCCTAGGAAGCCACGCTAAGGTATATAGATTTTATTGCAAAGGATCGGAAAACATTGCACAGGTATTTATCAAGATTGTGCGAGGCACTGGGATAAGGAGGACAGCAGACAGACGTGCCCCTTGTCTTCGTGAGCTTTACAACCTAGTGTAGGGAACAGACACGGGTGCCAAAGTAGCGAATGAGTAAACGTCTAATCGTAAAGGGAGACAAACGGTCAGGCCTTTCTGTGATAATGGAAGTGTTCTATGTCTACACTGCCCAGCCCAGTATAGCCACACGTTTCTGGAGCCACTTAGAATGTGACTAAGGTGACTGAAGACCCAAATGTTTAATTTTACTTAATTTTTAACAGCTTACATTCAAATTGAAATAGCCACTAGCTACTCCACTGGACAACACGGAAAAGAAGGAACTCAGTTCTCAAAACTGAGATTTTAAAGCTACTCTCCTCCCACCCCAAGCACCACTGCTAGCATGTTGCTGATAATGACAGTCACTGTTGATTGCACACCCAGTGTGTGTCAGAGAGCACAAAACAAAGGGATCTGGTCTCAGCAAGGGGACCAGGAAAGCATTCCTGGGGACGTGACACCACCTAGGACCTCCATTACAAGGCAGATCTCGTGGACTGGCTTGTTGCAACACCCCAACATACAGTGGAAAGAACTAACGTTCAACTAGAATAAATGAGAATTCCATCCAGCCCGGGCCCAGTGTCTTACCAGGTAGCACATTCTTCAGGTCCCCAATTTGTTCTGAACCTCAGTTTCCTCTCCTGTAAAATGAGAATACCCATTCTCCACAATTCATGAAACTGTTAGGAAGATCAAATGAGAGAATTTATGTTAAAAACTGAACACTATAAATACTATAGGAATGTTAAGACATTAAATTTTAATATCTCTTTTACTCATTAGAAGGAAATGCACGCCTGTTGAGGAAAATGTGGAAAATGTATTAACAGAAAGTGTCAAAGTTGAAAATCTGAGAATACACACACGTATGTTAGCTATCTTTTCTGACATTTTTTCTTTGCATATGTGTGTGTCTGCAATTTTTTTTAAACATATCCTGGGAGGACACTTGTGTGCTGTTTTGCAGGCTGCTTTCTCCCTTCGCAATATATCATGAACCCTCCCCCAAGTCCTCAGGTGGTTTTCCTACAACACAGTTTTCAACAGCTGCCGAGAACTCCGTAAGATGTCATTTTACCTTCAGAGCTCATTACTTCCTTCATTAGCAGGTTGAGGGAAGTCCCCAACCACTTTCTCTCCCACCATGAGGCTGGCACTGGGCCCAAGGACGCTGCCAACATATTCAAACTCCAACGTGCCAGGTTCCTAAAATCCATTGCCCTTATGTCCCCAAGTAATCTGAATATGAACAAAGAGGTCTCCTGACCTGAACATTCCCCTGAACTCATCCATATCTAGGCAATCCCATCCCCAGACCTAAAAACAAAGCCCAGCCCAGCTTTGCGGGGCTCACCAGAGATTACATATCAGCCCTGGTCACCAGAGCTGTGTGGGTGGAATTCCCCAGGGGGTGACCCTCAATCTCCCTGTGCCAAACCACTCCCATGCCAGTCATTTGGGGGAATAAGCTTCCTTTCTTTGTCACCAGTAAGCTTCACTGAAATTTAATATTCTCAAAATTCAGGTGGACCTGGACCCTCCGAGCAGCACTCCTGCTGAATTGGTTTTCAGACTGTGCCACTTTAAACATGATTCAAGAAAAATTACCAGAGCCGCCACTCCATCTGTCTCTAGAAATGGTCTTTCTGCTCACATCATTTGCCAGCAACACTCCATCTCCACAATTACCGTGGCTATTTTATCTTTATCTGTCTGGAACACTGAAGGGAAAGCAGCAGATAATGCTGTTATTTAAGTGACTTGTTCAGCTTAAATACTTTTGTACCTCCAGAACATAAAATACCCCCACTGCTGCCCTGGTCCTTCCTGGGGGACCAGGGCCTGCGCTGTCATGGGGTTTAAGTATGATAAAGGGGGCTGCCAGTGAAATGGTTGATGTGCACCAAGGTACATCCCTCGGGAAGGCAGGCATGGGGCTGAATCTCTGGCCATAATTAGAGCTTCATGCGCCTCCTCACCCCCAGTCCTCACACGCCTGCTCTACAACTGGAATTATTTTGCAACGGACAGAGCTTTGGGGTGCCTGAAAGGTCGAGAGGGAATGACAAGGACCAGACAGCCAGACGTTAACCTGCCTCACAGCTCTCTGCTAATGTATCTTTTTATACACTTCCTGTCTGAGCATACGATAGACACTACCACCTGCCTCCTGACTACAGGAGATAAAATATAGAAAGATAATGAACAAAACCAGGTAGCGCAGGCCGGGTAATAATAACAGCCAGCATTTACTGAGCTCTTACTACGTGTCAGGCGTTCTACGAAGTGCTTCATCACATCTTCTCATTTACTCCTCCTAACTATGCTATCTGTGGAGCAAGATGAACCTCGTTCTTCAGATGGGGACGCTGATCTGCAGTGAGATGAAATGGCCTGACGCCACAGGAGCAGGCGCTGTAGTCGGAGCTTTCGGCTTTGTAAGCAACACGCTGCTGCTTCCGAAGGAAGGAGCAGATAGGAGGCAGAAGAGAGGAAGCCCAGCCCTGCTGTCTAATAAAGCCCACGTGGCCAGAAAGGCAGAGAAAGGGCAGGCGGTGGCCCGGGTGGGTGGAGAACCCAGCTCTCTGTGGGTCCCTGTACATCTCCAGGGAAACACCCCCACTTATCCTTCCTGAAGTGTGGGTGTTCAGTATTCTCTCCTTCCTCCCCTTCCTCCCTTCTTTCCTCCCCTCTCTTCCTTCCTTCCTTCCTCTCTTCCTTCCTCCCCTTCCTTCCTTCCTTCCTCTTCCTTCCTTCCTTGCTTCCTTCCTTCTTCTATTCACTTATCCCCTAAAAATGAGATTTGATTCCTTCTACTCAAGATTGAGCCCAAACCAGCAGGAATTCCAGCCACCTGAGAGTCCAGCCAGGTCATCGCCTGGAACATGAGCCAGATCTTCCCTGGAAAGTTCTGTGATTCAAGGTCGGGAAGGGAGCAGGAAGACGTACAGGACCACGAGCCACATCCGGCCTAGACCAAGCTGAAAGAGTCAGGGCAGAACCAGGAAACAAGGTGGGAGGTCTGGTTCAGGCGGGGGGAAGGGGGACCCAGAAGTGGGCTGAAAGTGTGGGTAGTTTCTTTGGGAGGTGATGCCAAGACACAACAGCAGGGAAGGGGCCACTGAGACAAGGACAGGAAGGAGGCAAATTCAGGGTATAGTGATGAGAGTTTGCCGTTTGGGACAATTGGGCTCCACTGCACGGGGGAACTCTGGGAGACCACATAGAACATGCCTCAAGGTTGTGCCCCACCGTGAGGGTCAGGGAGCCGGGGTGTTTACTCCTAAACCCTTCCCATTAATAGTTGAGGTTTCTTCTATCAGCAATGCCACTCAGCCTGTTGGCTCACCCACCTGCTCAGGCTGAGCCAGGTCCTCCTGCAGCCATGGGAAGCCCACAGGCAGACAGGCTCAGTGGCTCGCAGGAAGGGCCATGGCTGGGTATGCCCAGGAATTGACCAGGTCAAAGCCAGAGCGGACAAGGCAAGAACGTGATTAAAACCTCAAGGCTTCAAAGGGGACAGAAAGACTGTGAGCTCACCAGCTTACCTGGCTGATGGCCACATGACTGAGGCACAGGTCGGGCAGGGAGCTCAAGGGTCAGGGTTGCGCAGAGGAGAAGCACTTCCCTTGGGCAAGTTACTTGGGCCATGCCCTTCACACACTTGCCCCCTTGACCCTTTCCTGTCCTAGAAATGAGCTGGTCAACCAGCCTGGGGATCAGATCCCAGGAAATGGCAGGGCCCCTGTGAGTCCTTGGTCCTCCCTCCTGTCACCTTCTAGGGTGTCTCCCCACCCCATTCTGCTCCACCTGACTCCCCATGCACTTCCCCAGGTCATGGGCAGTGTTACTTTGCTGGGATGATACCTTCTCTCCCTACTACCCAGACCCACAGCCTGACCCAGAGCCATCACTCTGCAGACAACTGTGGCTACATGAGAGGTGCTGAAGCCAACCTGACAATTGGGGACAGACACCTATAATTTCATATTTGGAAAAGCCCACCCAACCCTTCAAACAGAAGGCTATTTCAATTTCTCACTCCCATTCTTCTTTAACCTCAGACTAATGAAGGAATAAACCCTCTTTGACTTGCAGACTGCATTCGTTCAAAAGATACTTTATTCTTTTTTAAATGTTTGTTGTTGTTTGTTTGTTTTGCTTGAGACAGACACAGAGGCCCCAAATGAGAATCTGGTACCTCAGTCAGATGACTCAAACTGCCAAAGTTAAGATACAGAATATTGTACTTGCTAACAATCTATCTTTCCTGCTAATTCAAAAGTCAGATAAGTCCACGGAGGTCTTTTTTTTTTTTTTGTCTTCTAGAATTTCAGGCTCCCTGAGGGCTAATTTCTCTGAAAGCTGCATTAAACTAATAGCACCATAAAAGGCCCATTGTGAGATGTAATTGGTTTGCAGGACTTTCCTATAAAAATAATAAAAAGACTGCCAAAGGCAGTTTCCAAAGGTCAATTATCTTTGTGTGGCTTGAGTTGAGTGGAGGTCAGTCCCAGAATTCCATTTTATAGGTATATTAATCAAAACAGGGCCTGCCCTACCCATCTGGACCCCATCAGCTATGAGAGAAGTCACAGGTTTCACCCGTATGCTGGTCGCCAAAAGGGTGCTTTGGGCTCGTCTTTTCCCAGGAAGAGACTGGCCCACTGTCACCACAACAAATGCAGGACTAGAACTGAAATTTTCAAGGCAAACTAAAGGGGGAAGAAACTACCCTGAGCACAGAAAATAAGAGATGAGAATTTAGCAGTCACACCGGCCACAGGCCAGGTCATGTGCTCAGACACCAGATCAGACGGTGAGGGCCCTGGTCACACATGGAAGGCCCTGTCCCCCACATGGCTGGAGAAGCTGGCTGAGCCATGATTCTTTTTTTTTTTTTTTTTTTTTATATTGTTGGGGATTCATTGAGGGTACAATAAGCCAGGTTACACTGATTGCAATTGTTAGGTAAAGTCCCTCTTGCAATCATGTCTTGCCCCCATAAAGTGTGACACACACCAAGGCCCCACCCACCTCCCTCCTTCCCTCTTTCTGTTTCCCCCCCCCATTGAGCCATGATTCTTGATATTATATTTGACCCAAAACAGCTTAAACTATCTTACATGTAAGTGAAGTTTTGTTGGCTGATGTAAGTGAGAATCTCAAGGACAGATGAGTTCAAGGGCTCAAACATTTCAATTGTTTCTCTCGCTGTCTCTGTCCCTCTGTCTCTCCCTCCCTCCCACATCTATGCCTGCTCTGCTGCCCCCCCCTCCCCAGACAGGACGTCTGCCAATGGCAGTCAAAAAGGCCTCAGGAGGGATAGTATGGGATAGTAGGGGGACCACAACTATGGGGCACATTGAAAAAAAAAAGGCTTCAGGCTGCCCTTGTTGCCCATATGCCCCACTGCACTATCTCAGCATAAAGGGAGGCTTTTTCTACTAGTGTTCATGTACCAATTCCAGGAAAAGACTCTGGTTAGCTCTCTTTGGATCTCATGCCCACCCCAGAATAGTCATTATACTCAAGGGTTTGTAAGAACGTAACTTGCACATAACACATCCCTATCCCTGCTCATCTACTCCTGGATTCACAGGAACAGGGTTTTCTGCTTCTTGTCCCTGCTCCGAATGAAATCTGAAAAGCAAGTGCTCTTACAGGACCTAAATTTCTAAGAGGATGAATTTATCAACAAGATGCAAAGGATACAAGTCTCAGTAAGGATGCACAGAAAAGCATGGAAAGAGACACCAGAATATTAACAATGGTGACGTCTAAGTAGTAGGTGGGACTCCTTTTTTCCCTTTCTGAGTATCACATTTTCAGATCTTTCTACAGTGAAAGTGCGTGGCTTGTGTAATTTTAGAAAGGAAAAGATAACGTTAGAAACCTACTAATGTCATTACTCTGATTTTAGATGCACCGAACGACCCTTTCGATGATGCCCAAATCAACTTTGCTGCTAAGGAGATAATGGGCTGACAATCTAGAACACTGAGTGGTTGTGTTTTCCAATGACGCTCTTAGCCAAGCTGTTTTACCAAGTCTGTTTCTGGGTGTTGGATGTATATATCTCCTGCTCACAAGGTGCTAGCCCAACAGCCTGGCCTCTTCTTGGCTCAAGTTGATGGCAGCATCATAAGGCCATAAAGGATAAAAGTGAACAATTTCTCACAATAGCCCTGCTGTATCCAGCCACAAAGCAATTACTCATTAGCAGCCAGCGAAAGCCATGAGGGGGTGGTCTCTGGGTGCAATCAGTCGCCGTCCATACTGACTATGAAAAGGACATGCCCTCCCTGGGAACAGCGGCAGAAATATTCCAGCTGGGGTCAAAAGTTCCATAAAGAGTCATTTCTGTGTTGAGAATAAATGTAGAAATTATCAGACCTTTGAAAGAGCTTAAACTTAGATCTTAATACATCGAATAGAATCAAAGTGGCTTGCTATGATACAGTACTTTTTATGGAGTCCTTTGTCATACAGGTTTGGAGACACACACGCATGTCCGTCAAAAATATTTTTAAACTTTTTCACCAGAGTCTTTTTCATCAGACTTGTCTTGAAAGAGGTAGAAATGCTGGCCAAATAAGAAATAAAATGATTAAAAGGTGTTGATGCTTCTTAGATGTGAAACTGTTAAGTGATTAAACACCCAGTCACATTTATAAAATTCACATGGACTCTAAATCTTACATTTTCCTCAAGGAAAGTAGCTATTGATCAGAAACAAACTAACAGTTACCATTCATCTTTTATGATTTATACATATTATTTCAAGTAGCCCCTTATAACATCCCTGTACATTTTTGAAGATGGGAAATTAATTGAAAAAAACTAGTAATTGAAAGAATGAGAGTTTAACCCCGGTCTGTCTTAACTCTTCCCCATCCTTCCTTCCAGGACACCTGCAGGCCCGTCTCAGCAATCCCCCAACTATATCTGCGCACGGAATCCATACCCGTAGGCATCGCACATGTGACAAACTCATGCAATGTTCAGGTGCCATATACTCTGCACCTTCCGCCTATTAACATGGAGGCAACAGAGAGGGATTGAAAAAATAACTCAAATGAAAAAGGAAACCTCTGAAAGGGTAAAATCCATTTAACTCAAAGACTCCTCTGTCCGCTGCCTAGGAAGTAGCAGCTGAGCAGGGGCTTCTGAACCAGCTTAGCCATTTCTGGCTTAAATACAACCACACCAGAGGAAATTTCCTAAAGTGCCGGGGGGGCATAATTCTAAACATAATGCTGAATATCAATAGGGAAATAAGCCCTGAGGTTATAAATCCCATAAGGAAATAGTAAAAATGTCTCAGACTAGATAACAGTGCGGTGCCACAATGCTCCAGAGACAAGCATAAATGTTAGTTGCTGCTACTTTCAGGAAGCAAAAGTAATGACAAATTCGCTCTGGCTACTTGGCTGAGTCCTTCAGATCAGTGCTTGGAAAGTTACAGGGCCTCAGGGTCTGTTCTCAGGTACCGGGTGCTGGGAGGGGTGCTGGCCAAACTGGGCTTATTTTTTCTCATGCTCAGACTGGGGAAAGTACAAATCTTTCTTTAGAGGTTTATAGAAAACAAGACTGGCTTATTGAGAATACGGCTTTTTGTTGTTGTTCTTTACAATAACAAGAGGATTTGGATACACACTTGAGTTTATAAAATACAAATCCTGCTTGAATCTATAGACGTTAAGAAGACATGGGATGGTTCTTTAGAGAAGAAAGCAGCACCTGAGTGGAACTGCACTGAGCAATGTTCTTTGTTATTGTGAGATATTGATAAATCTCCAGGTCTTCAACAAGGGGAGTCAAGAAGAGGAAACTCATTTCAAATCATATCTCAGGTAGGTGTTTGAGCTGAAATAAGATGAAAGTCATTAATTTTTTTTTTTCTATTAAGCCACCAAGCACAAGTGGAATAGTTCTCTTCATTCCTTATTTTGTCCTGAAATCTGTTAAGGACAAGAGCCAAGATTTCCATTCCAAATCTTCAGAGAACTGCACAAAATTGTTCTTTTCCTTTAACAAAAACAACAAGGTGTGAACAAAACTGTCACTTAATATGGTAATTAATACAGGGAGATATAATTAGCATCTCCAAGCATTTTTTTTTCCGCCTCGAACATCACTGACGCCAAAAGGTTAATATCTCTATTGCTTTTATTGTAATAAGCCCATCTGACAGATAGATGTGTTCTACTCGTCTTAAATGGGTAACACAATGTCCCAAATTAATTTCTGAATGATTTCCCAAATGCTCTTCATAGATTAAAAAAGAGTTGCAGAGACAAAATTCTTCCTCAGGCAAATTCTCTATGTTTTTATCTGTAAACATAAACAGCCTTATACCAAACCATAAACATGGTGAAAACAGTAAGACTGACCCTACAACTCAGAAAGAACTAGAACAATCTCTAAGGGAACAAATCAAACAGTGCTCATGTATGTAACCACCTAAACCAAAAAACACATCACCATCAGTTTACAGGACAGCACAGAACAAAAAAGGTTAAAACACCATCTTCAGTAGGCTATAATTAGATAAAGCTGTGCAGACTGTTTATACTACGCTTCACTTTCCTTGTGCTACAAGAAAGTCAAGTCCGCTCCATGAGAAAGTAAAATCCAGGCCTGCAGTTTGCCTAGTGGTGAGCACGCTGCCTCTTTAGTTGGGTCATTCGATCACTTCCCCATCTTGTCACTTCCCCAGCCAATCATTTCCCCAGCCTGTCGCTTCCCCATAGCATCACTTCCCCAGCCAATCATTTCCCCAGCCTGTCAATTCCCCATAGCATCACTTCCCCATAGCATCACTTCCCCAGCCAATCATTTCCCCAGCCTGTCAATTCCCCATAGCATCACTTCCCCAGCCCATCACTTCCCCCTCCCATCACTTCCCCAGCCCATCACTTCCCCCTCCCATCACTTCCCCAGCCAGTCACTTCCCCCTCCCATCACTTCCCCAGCCAGTCACTTCCCCAGTGCATCACTTCCCCATTGTGTCACTTCCCCAGCCTGTCACTGCCCCTCACTCTTTCTTTCCAGCTGCTTGTGTTCCCATTTTACCTTCTCCCTGTGCCCAGTTCTCTCTCCACATCTGTCCATTGTCACCATCACCTGTAGTTTTGCATACTTCAGTTAGTTCACTGTAGTCTTTGTTTCCCATATTCTTTTTAAAATTGAGAGTTTTAATGTGGCCGTCCCCATCTAATCAGTCATTAGGTATAATTACTTCTTTATGAGTAGAATTACCATTCCATTAAGTTTATTAATTCTCCAGGAAAATGGGGCTGCATAAAACTTGAGTTGGAAGCTCTTCTTCCAATGTCTCTGCGCCAAGCTTTCTCCAGTGCTCAAATCTTGACTTCAATAGCCCTGTCACCATATCGGAGGCAGCCTGTTGGATTGCCAGACCAGGAGCATCTGTGGAATACTCTGCCTTGCATTTCTGATGATGGTCTCTTATGACTTGAGTCTTTGATGCTGGTCCTACTCTCAGGAGCTGTACAGAAGCTGGTCCTACTCTCAGGAGCTGTACCCCTTCTGAGTCAGTATCCCCTCAACCAACAAGGAATGGTGATTGAGTGTTGAGGTCAGACAGCTACAACAGCCAAAACTCACACCAGGTAGGCTTGAGGGACTGAGGGGGGCCAGAGGATGGCTCCTTTATGGGGAGAGGCAGCAGGTGTGACCCCGTGTCACCCCGTGTGATCACTATCATAGAAAAATGGAGATCCAGGGCTACCAGAGTTTTCAACTCTCCAAGAGAAATGCTGAATGTGACTTGGTTGGTCAAATTTCTCAGTTGTTTAAAATTGACAATAAATCATAAAATAATTTTAAACACCAAAGGAAACACATCCACAAGCCAGATCCAAATCCCAGAACACAAGTTGGAACCCATTTCTCTAAAGCCTTCTCTTCTCCAAACCAGAGGTGTGGTGGTCTCTATGACAATAGCAAATGTTGTTTGGAATCCCTTTTTATTTTTATTATCCTACATACTGGCCTGAAGAAAAGGTTGCATCTTGCTGAGAGTATATATTTGCATTTTCCTGGAGGGTTTTTTTTTTTTTTTAAAGCATTTCAACCAAACTAACCTCTCATGCAAATTTGCCTGCATAAATACAAGTTAGATGGTTACAAGTTATTTAGGTAATAAGCCAACATCATTAATGAAACATCCATGTCCTGGGAAATTGGACTTAACCTCTCTGAGCCTCACCTTCATTGTCTGAAAATAGGATTAAAATATCTTCCTTGGTGGAACTTAATCATTACCACCCCTTACTTGGTTGAGGTTGCTCCAGAATTAGTGACTCACTTCCAAACAGTAAAGTAGGGAAAAATGAGGAATAGTGATTTTACAGTGCAGAAACCTGGTAAACCTCTAACCAAATGATGAAGGTGAACATCACCAGGGAACTCTTGTGGCTGTCACATACCTCCTGACACAATGAGACTAGAAGGGCATTCTCCCTTTGTGATATTCCTTCTATAAAGAAAGAATGTCAATTTTAGACCAAGGAACATTCTATAAGATAGTGTTTTAAGAAGGAGGAAGTAGTCAGTTCGGCCAATATGGTTGAGACGTTGTACGATCAGGACAGGAAAGGTTCTACTGTACCTGAACACTTACAGAAGTATAGCTGGAGGCCACAGCTAGATTGGAGAGGGCTGAAGGGCGATGGAACCAAGGAGAGACAATGGGTTCAAGAAGATTTTTTGGAAGACAAAAAAAGAGAAATTAGGGTATGGGCTGAAAGGATGTGAAATCTACGAAGACTGATGGTTTTTTAATGAGCGGTGCTGATACAAATATCTATAACTGATGAGGCAGGAGCAAGTCCTCGAGAAAGTGAGGAGCTGGGATTCAAAGCATCGGGAGAGGGGTTTGGCCTTTGATTAAGGTAAGGACACATCTTCTTTAAAGGGAGGAAAGCAAATAAGACAGGCACAGCTGAAAGTGATTTGCGGGTTTGTTGGTGAGAAGATCATGGCTTTTACATTGTGGATGGAACATGAAGCAAGCCAGGAGTTGAAAGTCAGCATGTAAGGGTTGAGGAGGGGAGGCAGGGGAGACAGTGAAGGCAGACCCACCCGAGGAGCCCTGCCAGTCCATTACAGCACAGCTGGTGGGCCAGGATGTTCAAAGTATTTTCATGGAAGTAACAGCAGCTGTGGGCCCCCAAATCAAAGCAACCCAAGGCAGGAAGGGAAAAAAAGAGATGATTAGTGACAAAACCATGGAGTCAATGTTTCGAGGAGCTTGACAATGTTGGAAAAGTGCTGCACTGGTTATTCTACAACATTTTATCTGGAAGAACAGGAGGGCACCATCAGAGGGTAGATTATCTAAACTCGAGGTTTCATATTCCTAGTGGAATAATTAATATGATGACTCGAGGGGGAAGGGAGAGAGCCTCCTTGGCACTGAGGAACTGAAGGCAACGAGAACCCCAGGCCATTGTGCGCATCATCCAAAGGACCGCTGAAGTCACCAGAGCAATAAGAACAGTCAGTTTGGAAAAGCACACCCCAGACCAAAAGCCAGGGGCACAGGCCTGGGGCACGAGCAGAGGGCCCAGCAGGCAGGTGGGTAAACAGCTGCAATTGGAAGCATTGGTGGGTGGTATGGCTTAGTGACCCCACTTCACATACACTGATATTTTAAGGCAAAAATGAATGACAATGACAGCAGAAATGCAGAGCAAAGATGGCACCTACCCATGTCTTCAATCCAAAGAGCATGGCACACATGAGGCTTGATGAAAAGGTCTCCATCCTAGAGGGCTGTGAGAGAAAAGGAGGAAGCAGAGTCTCCATTAGGGCAAGGAAAGGAAGGGGGACTTTCACTCAGAAAAAAGCCCAAGGACATACAGAAGTTTGCTGATGACAGGTAAGAGTTCAGAGGGCACAAGGAGGGAGGGCTTGGGGACTAGGCCAACCCCATCAGATTAGAGATTACAATAAGCCATAATGTGGGACATGATGAGATTAATCACAGAGGCTGAGCAGTTCAGGTCTTGCCTCCAGAAATCAAGTTCCATGACCCAGCAAAGGTGACACCTACCTCTCTCTCTCACTGGTGACTTCCTCTCTTACCAGAGAGGCTGTGTGAGTGTGAATGGGTGCTTCTCCCAAGGAGGAGTGGCTGTATGTAAAATGGCTCCCAAGCCTGGCTGACCACCAGAACCACCTGGGAACTTTAAAAAAAAAAAAAATCCTGATGGGGCGGCACCTGTGGCTCAAAGGAGTAGGGCGCTGGCCCCATATGCCGGAGGTGGCAGGTTCAAACCCAGCCCCAGCCAGAAACTACCAAAAAAAAAAAAAAAAAAAAAAATCCTGATGCCCACACTACAATCAGGCCAATGAAATCAATATCTCTGGGAAAAGGACCCAGACAGCTGTGTTACTGAGAATTCCCCAGGTGAGTCCCATGTGCAACCAGTTTGAGAATGTGCAGTCCTCTCCCAAAGATTCTGAGTTGTGGCTGATGGACATCAGAGTTTCTACAAGCCTTTGCAATAGTGGCTATTACTGTGATTGTTACTGATTACTGCTTATTAAATTCCCTTATTCCCTTATTAAATTCCCTTGCATCATCACAGCGGGAAGGAGGAGAAGGAACTGTCTTTATTTAAACCACAAAAGAGAATAGTGTTATTTGGGAACTAGGTGAAAGAGTTCCTGGCAGTGTGTCTCAGATTAAGTGTTTAAAAAGACTAATAACTTATGTGAAAGAGACAGAATTGACACAATATACTTTAATAGATATTCAATCTTCTAATATCTATTTAAAAAGCATAATATAAGGCCTCATAATCCAGTGGTGATTCTTGGCCTTGTCCATTCTGACAGCGTTTAGGTGGTTTCCACAATGCTTCTTATTCATTCACCTGACCACTTAGAACAATATTTTTATGAGAGAGGATACCCAAGAAGGGTGAGGTCTAGAAGAACAGGTCTTCTCAAGGAGACCACAAGGATACACATGCAGGGTCCTCTCCACAGTGACTCAGCTCTTGGGAATTTATAAACTTAACTTCCTGAAACTTGGAAATTTCCAAATTCTGTGAAATCCTGTAATTCTGTAGGGGCGGGAATAGCATCTACCATTTGATTCAAATTGGCCAGTGAGAAGGGTACCTGTGGGGTGGAACTTTTTTGACTGTCAATAAAAAGGGAAAGACCAAGGCAGTTGGGGAGCATGGCCATTTGGAATTCTTCTATGCCGTAATCTCCTGGCTGCTGAATAAAGCCCTTCCTCTTATAAACGTGGTGTTTGGGTGCTCTTTCTCTCCACTGGGCCTTGTCTTCCTGCAACATTGAAACTTTCCACACTGGTATTGGGGAGATGATTTTTAGATGCTAATAAAACTGCATTTATTGAACCCTTACTACATTCCATGCACTGTGCAAATATCACATGCAGCTACCTGTAATACCCGTAACAATTCTACAAGATGGGTACTATTATTATCCCCACTTAAATGAAAATCTGAAGGCTGGAGAGGTCACTTAACTTGCCTGAGATCAAACAGCTGTAATTGAAATAGTGTGGATTCAAGTTAAAAATAGACATTTGCATTCCCAAATGTCCATCAAAGGATAAAGAAAAGGTGGTATATATGACAGTGGGATTTGATTTGGTCTTTAAAAAGAAGGGAATTCTGTCGTTTGCAACACCATGGATGAACCCGAAGGACATTAGTTATGCTACGTAAAATAAGCAAGGCACAGAAAGAGAGAGACTCATATTATCTCATGTATATATGGAATCTAAAAAAAGTCAAACATACAAAAATAGGAAAGTGGTGGTTATCAGAAGTCAGGGAGGGTGGGGAAGGGGAATGGGGAGTTGTTGATCAAAAGATACAAAGTTTCACTTAGATGGAAAGAAGGTTTTGAGATCTATCCACAAAAGAATGAAAATATATTGTAGACTTCAACTTTTTTTCATTTAAAAAAATTTTTTAAATGAGCCTCTACTCTAACCTCATACCATACATGAAATCAACTCTAAATAGATTAAAAATGTAAACATAAAAGATAAGCTATCATAAAACTTCTACAGAGGCAAAAAAGTATTACTACCTTGGAGTAGGCAAAAATTACTTTGGAGAAGAAAAGTATAAACAACATAAGACAAATAGGATAAATGGGACCTTATTAAAATTTAAAACATCTACTCTTTAAAATACACTGTTCAGAAAATAAAAATGCAAGCCACGGGCTGAGAGAAAACATAAAATGTGTGGAAGAATTCAAAGGAGAGCTTAGAAGGAAATGTATAGCTTTAAAGGCGTATAGTTTTTAGAAAGTAATAGTCTGATGTCATTTACCTTACAAAGGGATAGGAAGAAGTCAAAATTAAACTCAAGTAAAAGAAAACACTAAGTGTTAGTACAGAAATCAATGAATTGAAAACCTGACAGACAAAAATCGATGAAACAAAAAGGTTTTTCTTTAGAAATAATCAGTAAAATTATATTAATAAACTCACAGCTAAATTCATCAAGAAAAAACAAGATTCAAAATACCAATATCCAGAATGAAATAAGACGCATCTGTTCAGTTCTTACCAATGCTAAGGGTAGTAAAAAGACATTTTGAACAACTTTATGTCAATAAACTCAATAATTAATATAAAATAGACAAACTCATGAAAGACACAAATTATCAAAAGTGATGCAAGATGAAATAGAAAATCTAAATAGCCTGATATTAGGTCTATATGCATTTAAAATCTTTTCTGTAAGAAAGAATATAATTTTAGACAACTTTACTGGAAAATTACATTACTCATTTAAGGAAGAAATAATACCAATCCCACACAAAGTATTTCAGGAAATAGTGAAGAAGCAGCATTTCCCAATTCAATTTATGAGTCCAGCTCAACCTCGATAACAAAACCAGACAGAGACATTATAAGAAAACAAAACTACAGACTAATATCCCTTGTGAACACAGTTATAAAAGTCCTTATTAAAATATTAGTAAATCTAATCCAATAATGTGTATTAATAAAATGATAATATATCATGACTCAGGGGGGTTTACACATAGAATGCAAAGTTGATCTAATATTTGAAAATCAAAGCAATTCTCCAAGTCAAAAAATAAAACTATGTTTAATAATCCTGACACACACAAGAAAGACATCGATAAAATTCAATATCTGTGCATGATTAAAAACTCTTGACAAACAAGAAATAGCAGATAATTTTTCCAATTTAATAAAAGGCATTGATAAAAATCCTACAGCTAGCATCGTCTTCATGATGAAAGACTCAGTACTTTTCCTCTCAGATTAAGAAGGCAGAGATGTTACTCTCACCATTTCAATGTAACATTGCACTGGAAGTTCTGGCTAGTGAAAGTAAGGTGATTACAAGCAAGCAAAGAAACAAACAAATAATAAAAGGAAACAAAAATTGTCCTTATTTATATGAAAGATGATTATGTTCATAGGAAACCCTAAGTAATCCAAAAAGCTATAAACCTAGCATAGAATTGAGCAAAGTCATAGGATACAAAATAAACACAAAAATCAATTGCATTTCTACATAGTAATAGCAAATAAATAGAAAATAAAATGTAAAATACTATTTAACGATAACATCCGAAAACACAGAATATTCAGGCATAAACTTAATGAAATCTGTGCAAAATCTGCACACTGAAAACTAAAAAATGTTCCTAAGAGAAATTTTAAAAGATCTAAGTAAATAGGGACATATACCATGTTTATGGATTGAAATCCTCAGTAGTGTTAAGATGCCAATTCTTCCCTAAATTATTCGATATAGATTAAATCCAATCAAACTTCCAGAAGGCTCTTTTGTAGAAATGACAATTCAATTCTAAGTAATATATAAATATGCAAAGGACCTAGAATAACAAAATAATTGTAAGAAGAAAAATATTGGAGAATTGATATCATTCTATTTCAAGACTTACTATGAAAATATTGTTATCAACACAAATGGAGACAGAAGTACAGAGCAGAATAGAGACTTCAGAATAGAGCTACTCAGATACGGTCAATTGGTTATCAACAAACATACCAAAATAATTCAACAGAAAAAAAGATGGTCTTCTCAACAAATGGTACTGAAAACCTGGATTATCAGTATGGAACAAAAAAGAACCTCTACTCAGAGTAGAATGGTTAGCAGAGACCTGGTGGTGGAGAGAAGGGAAGGAATGGGGAGTCCCTGGTCAAAGAATACAAAGTTTCAGATATACAGGAAGAGGAAGTTTTGAGATCTGTTACACAGCAAGGGGATTAGTCAATAAAAATATATATTTCAATTTTTTTAATTGTACAAATTTTTAAAAATGAATTTCTAATCTCATGTTATACAAAAATTAACTCTAAATGGATCATAAATTTAAATTAAAAAAACTAAAGCTACAATAAAACTTCTAGAGAAAAAGCCAAAAAAATCCTTACTACCTTAGAATAGGAAAAAATTATTTAGTACTAAAAAAAAAATGCAAACCACATAAGAAAAATAAGAACAGATTGGACCTTATTAAAATTTTAAATGCCTGTTCTTCAAAATATATTGTTAAGAAAATGAAAAAATAAGCCGTAGCAAAAATATTTGCAATACATATATCTGACAAAGATTTCATACCCAGATTATACAAAGAACTTTTATAACCTAATAAAATTATTTTAAAAATGTTCTAAAGATTTGAAGACACTTGACAAAATAAACTGATGAATGGCCAAAATTACATGAAAAGATTCTCAACATTAGTAAATCATCAAGAAATAAAAATTTAAATCATAATGAAATGTCACTATACATCCTATACAACAGTTTAAAAAAATGCTGTCAATACCAAATATTAAAAATAATGTGGAGCAACTGAAGTCCACACCTGTTGTTGGCAGAAACGTAAAATGGTACCATCAGGAAGACAGTTTGGCAGTTTTTTATCAAATTAAATGTACACTTACTCTTTTATCCAGCAATTCTCTTCTTTGCTACTTACCCAAGAAAAATGATAATTATGGTCACATAAACACTTGTACATCCATATTTACAGCAACTGTATTCATAAGCGCTAAAAATTTGAAATAACTTGAATTTCCATCAACAGATAAACAACTTATGTTTTTTCCATATAAGGAAATATTGCTCTGCAATAGAAATGAATGAATTACTGATCACACAATGACATGGATGAATCTCAAAAAACATTGTATTACATATTTTGTAAAAGCCAGGCACAAAAGAGTACGTATAGTGCATGATTCCATTTACATGAAATTCTAAGAAAGATAAAACTAATCTACAACAGTGTGAAACAGACCCATGATGGCTTGGGTTAGATGAGGGCTGGGGATACTGACTTGCTAAGGGGCATAAGGGATAGTGATTACTTGACCATATGTATTTGTCCAAATTTACCCACTGTACACTTCAAATATATGCTTTTTATGTGTAAATTATATCTCAAAGTATTATAGAACTCTCTGTACAGTATACACTTATTTTAAAGATCCAGAAAGACACATTCAAAATTATAAAAAACCTATTACGAAGGTGACATTAAAAATATTTAACAATTGAAAGCAGCAGCACTAATTAATCAGAACAAGTCGCGCGTGTAAACAATTGGTACAGCCAACCCATGTGAATGAGATGAGTGTTAGCCCAGGCAAAGAATAGCTATCAACGGATAATGGGATATTGCTGTCCTTTTTCTTCTTTTGTTTATCTGTGTTTCTAAATTTTCTTTTAAACCAATCAAGTACTTTGAAATTAAAAAATCTATTTTTAATTATAAAAAAGAAAAATGTTGATACCGCATTTCATACCATTATAAAATTCTAATGGATCTAAAACCCTAATGGAACTTTTAAATAATAGATATGAGAAATGGTATGCTAAAACAGCATTGAATTAGAAGCTAAAAATGGATAATGCTATAAAGTTTCCATCTACTACAAAGAAAATAGTGAGGTATATTTTTAAATTGCTTTACCATTTTAATATTTTAAAATGCTTTCCCTTTGCTCCTATCCCAACTAGATCCTCCTATAACTGATTATATTTACAAAAGAGATAGTTTCTTTCCTCAAATTTTCTAGTCTCTGAAACGCCATAGCACTCGAAACTCATTATTTGGTATTTTCCTATGGGCATCTTAGTCTAGGGCAAACTTCAGAATCTGTCCGAACAAGTCAGGAAATCAAATGATAATTATCAGCCCTAGATAAATTTTTATGGTAAAATTACAGCCCATGACAAGGAGAGTTGTTGCTGTCTCTGTCTGGCACGACTACCACTGTCTCTATGGCTTATCACAGCAGCAAACCTTTGCTCTGAGCAATTCTTCAGAGCTAAGCACAATGAAAACCAGACTGGAAGAGCAGGCGCTGAGAAGCTCTGAGCAGCAAATAATGGCCAGAGAGTTCCCTTTATCATGTCTCTGTCTATTAACAGAGACACCATACCATATCAGCCCAGTCCGGAGTCAACGGATGGTTTAGCAATAGGATTCCTTTCTAAAACCCTGGGGGTAAAATTAGGCTACTGTACCATCTCCTAATGTTGCTTTACAGTGCAGCTCAACTTTGTGATTTTAAAAGCACCTCAGCCCACTGTGAGTTCACAGTTATCTTTAATGATTTGCAAACCTCCAGTGTTTTTAGCAGCTCATTTTTGTGTTGTGGCTACAGTGGTAACAGTCGCACCTAAATAGTTACTGCTTATAATACCCTGGGCTGGCAGGATAAGCAGTAAAGGAGACGGGAGGGGTATCTTCCACCTTTTCTAGGTTAACTCACTTACACGAGTACACTGCATCCAACACAGTGTACCTTGGAACCTTCCTCCACCGTGGAACCTTGGTGTCTGCTCCTCCTTCCTCCACCATGGCTCAGGGGACTTGTGTCATCAGCAGTAGCTGAACTCTCTTCTCCGTTACACAGAAACAGGAAGCCAGAGACCTCCAGAGTCTTTTCCTCCAGTGATCAGAGGAAGACTGCAAGTTCTCACTATGGAGCTGAAGAGTCAACTTGTCCCCAGATGACAACAATGCAGAAAACACACAGTTTTCACAAGCCAGATAATGTAGCATCTCTACAAGACAATCCATTTTAAGTTACATTTCTAAATCCAGCTTCATCCAGACATTTTACTGTCATCCACCCTCTTTGAGAACTGGAATTGTTAAGTATTGTGGAACAACTTTTCTTCTCCAATTCCAAAACATTAGATATCTCTTATGTAATAATAATGGCAGATATTTACTGAACCATTACTATGTGCCTGAAATTGTTCTAAGCTTACTTACATGCATTAATTGGTTTAATCCTCAAAACAACCCATTGTTACAATAAACTAGGATTTGAACCCAGCATCTCCAGAGTCTTTGCCATACTGAGACAGATCAAGGATTATCCCTGTTTCCCTACAGATGTGAACCTCTTATGAAGCCACCTAAGGACTCAGAATGAAGTTGGCTATGGCTAAACTTCAAAATGTTCCTGGATGAATGAGAAAATCTCCAAGGTTGTACATGTGTCATAACTACCTTACTTTACTCTTAAAAATATTTTGTCTTAATAGAATATGGTTGACTCTGAGGCAAGAGACCAACTTATATTTTCAAAAATGGAAATGGCCCCACTATGACTCTTTAAGTTTAAAGCACTCTTGGTAAATTCTCTAGGGCAGGGATCCTCAAACTTTTTAAACAGGGGGCCAGTTCACTGTCCTTCAGACCATTGGAGGGCCGGACTATAGTTTTTAAAAAAAACCATAAACAAATTCCTATGCACACTGCACATATCTTATTTTGAAGTAAAAAAAACAAAACAGGAACAAATACAATCACACCACCTCATGTGGCCCGCGGGCCGTAGTTTGAGGGTCCCTGCCTAGGGTATATGCCCATTCTCCGATGATCACACCTCATCACAACATTATCAGCTACACTGGCGGTTGCTTTCCATCTGACATTCTCTCACTGGGCCCATTTTCCCCTAAGCCCTTGACCACATTCCCTTCCTACAGTTCACACCTGCTCTCTGTGTCTGAGAGCTGCCATCAATCAAGCTGCCAGACCCTGCCTTGCCTGCAGGCAGGAAAAACCAGAAGGGTCCTCCAGAGCAGTCCTTGGCCAGTGACTGACAGAACTGGGGATATAAACACCCCAGCCCCTTCGACCTTGGAAGAGACAACTCCAAGGTGAGATTGCACTGTCTCCAGAGCTCCCCTGCAAGGTGAAGGCAAGTCTCCCATTGCGGAACTTCACTTTACCTTACACCCTTGTTTGGCCGCCTTGACTTCCTTTCCTGTTTCACTTCTCCACCTTCTTGCTGGCTTCTCCAGGATCACTTTATAATAAAATACTTTCATAGCCATCAGTGTTTCTGGTCCACTTCTGAGAACCTCATCTAATAGAGGAGACTGGCCTTTGGAGACTAATCACAGAACATCCAGAAGCTCCCTCTGAAGTCTCACCTCTACTTGTAGTCTGAACAAGCATCTCGGTCGCTAACGCTCCTACTCTTCACAGCAGAAATCTTGGTCACTGAGCTCAACTGGGAGGTTCTAATGATCCAGTTACATTGAGCTCACTTACTCCTCAATCATCTAGAAGACTACAGAGGTGAAGTTATCATGAGAAGGATGGCCATAGTATCCTCACAGTATATTACTGAATGAACTCTCTCAATGAAGAAACTTTGAAATGATGCCTCTAAAACTGTGGCTTCAACAAAAAGAAAACACAATGGATTCAATAGCCTGGGAACCAAACAGATCTCTGGGCTAAATAACTCTGTTCTCAAGTGGGAGGCCCCCAAAGGACAGTCCTTGGGAGGACACCAGTCCCAATCCCTCATTTTACAATCTTGGTTCCTCTGAACCAAATCCTCATGTTAAACATTCTCACAGTAGTTTTAAACTTTAATTACAAACTCTGCCAAAGCAAAGATCAAAATTTCTACAAAGGTTTTTTTTTATTATTTTTTATGATGAAGTATTTATTAGTATGCCTCTTTAGAATAGACGTTCCTATGCCAGGCCTGAAAAGAAATTCTACCTAGAAATCATTCTCAAAACACTTAAGTTCTTGAGCGTTTGTCCTTCTTTCTCATATCGTGCAGTGACATGTTAATGAGGAATAATTGAAATAGATTCTTATTCCTAAGGTGAAGGGAATGCATTGCATTTCAAGACGATTTTTAAAACATAAATCTTTGAGCGCATCAATGTCTGAAGATCCAAACTGCATCCACATGGAGCGTGGAGACCTGGTGCATTTCAAACCAACAATGTAGAAACAAATAATCTGCTTCGTGCAAGGAGCCAGCCTGACTCACAGATTTACAATCTGTTAATATCAACGTAGACCGTGTAAAACATTATCACTCTTATATGCACATGAGTACAATAGTTCCACATTTCTTTCCATCCTGGAATCTGAGCACCTGATTCTATGATCCAAAGGATCTGAGAGTCCTCCAAAATGTTCCAAAACAAATTTCATGAGCTGTTTGACTGGACCCAGCCAGCTGCATCAAGCTAGGCCTGCATCTTGGATGACTTGAGAGGAAATCCACCCCCAGCATAGCGAGAGCCAGTGGGTCTGCCCATGGGGAAGGTGTTAGCCATAGGTATCCTGTCCTTGTCTCTGTAAGAGAGGAGGTGAGCATTAGCTTCCTTAACACTTCTTTAGTCTTCTAAGTTTGATGTTTGATGTTCCTAGGGTGAGTTAGCAACTGAAAACTACTTTGATTAAAGCTTCTAGTTTTAGAAAAGGTGGTTGTTTAAATCTAATTAGGTGTTCACTGATAATGCAGAGAATTCAGGGAAGACAATTAAACGTGACATGTACTCTCCTGATGTTGATCTCAATATGGACAGAAGACCTCATTATAACCAAACACTGTGGATTGGGTGACTTCTGACTTGTAATCATCTTCCTGTTTTATAAAACATTTGTTTAGCTCCAAAGATCAGTCAGAAGACTCTTTCTCTTGGCTCAATTATAATGACTAATTCATCATTTATCAATTTTTATATTCCCAAGTTCTGGTGGAAACTTATAAATATTTACTACATAGAAGACATCATCATCAAACTTACACATTTATAAAGCACAAGTTTTCCTATGACTCCATACAAGCAACTATAATTACAAGAAATAGTTCATGATACAAGAAAAGTTAGGGAAGATAAATAATATTTTTAGCAACAGATAAAGGGAGTTCTATCCTAAAATCTACAACGTATCTTCTATATAGATTGATATAAATTCCTTTAAATACATAAACACACACTCATATTTAGGTTTCCTGCAAAGATAATGTATACAAGTTTTAACTTTTGTGTAAAAGAGGTCTTATGGAAAACATCTGTGGAATCCTTGTTAATAAAAATTAAGCAAACTGCTAAGACCAAAATCAATCAGATTGGATAACTATGAATGATGTACCCTAGGGGCTTGAATGCTGCCTTTTGGAAAAGAATCTGAATGGTACTGCAGACCAATCCGGGGGCTCAGGGTGGAGGAGAGTGAGGGGAACCCCAGGGGAAGGTGCAGATAAGGATCAGAGTGGGATGAGACACAACACAAGATGAAAGTGTAAAAGCTGGGCGGCGCCTGTGGCTCAGTGAGTAGGGCGCTGGCCCCATATGCCGAGGGTGGCGGGTTCAAACCCAGCCCCGGCCAAACTGCAACAACAAAAAAATAGCCGGGCGTTGTGGCGGGCGCCTGTAGTCCCAGCTACTCGGGAGGCTGAGGCAAGAGAATCGCGTAAGCCCAGGAGTTGGAGGTTGCTGTGAGCTGTGTGAGGCCAGGGCACTCTACTGAGGGCCATAAAGTGAGACTCTGTCTCTACAAAAAAATAAAGAAAAAAAAAAAAAAAAGAAAGTGTAAAAGCAATGTGAGTTGCTGTTTGAAAAAGGGGAGTGTATGGGGAGAACATCCAGAGATTATTCTAAACTATTCCACTTGGAGAGAACCGAAACAACTGGTTAATCAACCCAGGTGTCTCGTAGCAGAATTGATTTCATTATTGCAAATGACCATCCTCCATAAATAGGACAAAAGCTATAGCCCTGAGTGGATCCAGCAAAGAGGATTCCTTCCCGTACATTGGCAACTTGACTGGTGTTAGCGGCAGCAATTCCCCCACCCCTACCCCCGCCCTCTCTTGCCTTAAATAACCTGCGTTTTCCTTTCTGAAGGAGCTTAAGCTTAATGCTTCTGGCTTGGTCTAAGCTGACTAATGGGAATACTGTCTCCTTTATAATATCTTTTTGGTGTATTTATAGACCATTATAATGACTCCCTCAGCCTTCTTCCTTCCAGTCAAAACTTCTCAGCACTTTTATTCTTGCCTCTGCATATTTTTCTGTAGCACTTTAATCTGTCTTACTGGTCTCGCGTGAACTCAACTCTCCGTCTTACAGTTTATAGATCCCCAAGTAGATGGATCCACCAACGAAACCCTAACGAGGTCAGAGTGGCTACAGGTAATGAGGACGGGCAAAGACCTCAGAGCAGCCCTGTCCACGCCAGGCAGAACTGTCCACAGCGACAGAAAAGTCCTAGAGACAGCCACTAGCCATGTGTTGCTTTAAGGTAGCTAGTGAAACAGAGGAGATGCATTTTTAATTTGATTTTGTTATATATTGTTTTAAATGTGAATAGCCACAAGTGGCCCGTGGCTGGGGCAGCACAGTGGAAGTGGATGAGCTGAGCCAGTGAGGGGCAATCCATCATGCCTCTGCGTCCACAAAAACATGGGGACAGGAGACCAGGGGGCAGTAAAAGCAATGAAGACCCGGCCAAACCCCAGCGCCCAGGCAGAAAAGGTAATCAGCTCTGGAAAGGTAATGAACTGTTTAGCCAAGCAATCTGTTTTTAACTGTGTAAACTTGATTGACCGCTGTTTCAAAACAGAGAACATGAACTCTAGAGGATGAATAAGATGATCCTTCGGGAGTAGAAAGAAGATATTAGAGATTCTATTTATACTTTTATCTTGAAAAATTAAAAATTATGCTTTACTAATAGCTATAAACTGACAGCAGCATCTGCGTGTAAATTATAAATTAAAATATATTGGAAGGTAAATCTAAAACCATTCTGAAATAAAAATTTTATTTTTAAAAATATACATATTTATGGGGGGCTGCAAGTTCAAAAATGTTTTACTGATAAGGACTTCAATGCAACCAAAAAGCTTGAAGGCCACTGAGCCAGATGTCTGGCTCATGTGGAAACTTGCTGTGTAGGCGAACACAACCTGGGTATCCTAAAAAACATCTATATTGTTTCCATTCCAATATTCGTACTTTAATTCATACTATTAATGTTAGCAGTTCTCAAACTGAAAATCACCCGAAGGACTGGTTAAATTGCAGATTTCTGAGACCCAACCAGAGCTTACTGAATTTAAATATCTGAAAACAAGGCCTGGGAACCTGCACGTTTAATAAATCTCACTAGACCTACACATCAAGACAGACTTATCTAAACAATAGTAGTATTTAGTATTTTACTCTATCGAGGAACTGGCACCTAAACATGGAACAGGGAAGTATTCTGATTTACAAGAAGGGCACATTTTTACTAGCACATGAATTTGCATCCAGTTATTTTATATAGCCGTTTGCCACTAATAAATCATAGGCAAACCATATTTCACCCTGACCTTCAAATATCCATGTGGATAAATACCAAATGTGATTTTCAACCCATAAGATGAGTCACTACAGAATTAACTGGATGATGTCAGTAATGCCAGGCAGCCGAACTAGTTTCAAACCTACTGGTTCAACTGGACCCCCACTCTCACCCTGGGATCAGGTAAATGATACTAACAGGGTAAAGAGAGCATTTACTTTTCAACATGTTGGCATCCTGAAACCCAAAATGTAAACCCCACATCTGCGTTATCATCTGCTAGAAGAGTAATAGCTCATGTGGACACAGCAGATGCTGAAGTCAGTTACAGGACACAAGAGACAGTTCAGAGATGATTTACCTGAAACACAAGTGAATTACAGTGGTAGAGCTGTGTTATTAGAATGAACTCCTTTACCAAGCCCACCCTCTTAGCAAGAGTACATGTGGTTTTTTAACTGTGAATATGCCTCAGAAGGTGCAGGGCTGATTCTGAACCTCATTTGCAAACACAGTTTTGCGTGATTATCCCCAAACCAGGAGAACAGTGTGGAGGGAAAAATCACATTCTATTTCCTCAGTTCCCTGTTGGATCTGCCTCCAAGGAGATCTCACTGGGTCCCCGTGAAGGTTCTGAGGAGGGGCCTCTGTAGCAGATGAGACAGTGATCTTGCTCTAATACAAACCCAGGTAGTGCCCGGGAGAACGTCATTTGTTCACCCTGTGACTTAGTCTATCCCAGTGAAATCTGCAACTCTGTGACCATTCAACCAAATATTTCTTTCAAGTGGATAATAGGTGCGACAAAATTACTCATTCTTACTTCTGGATTTGTTCTTTACGTTTCTGAGAGAGGTATTTCTTCTTTAAATTCAGCAGTTCATTGCTAAGTTTCTCAATCTCATACTTATATTCTTGGCTCTGTGATTCATACATATTCAATTCGGAAGACAAAACCTAACATGGCAAATAAAGCAGCGTTAACGAGAGTGAGACAACGTGCTGTTCTAAAAGAAATAAGCTTTTAATCTGCTACCATTTACCCCAGCGAGCTAGAGGTACAAAACAACTCCCCAGGTGAACAGTTAAGCTGTGCACGTCCACTGGCTCAAGGTCCATATCTGAGTAGAAGCCTGGCTGAGGGCTGAGACTCAAGTGACAAACTTAAATAAAACATCATTCCTCTGCTTAAAAGAAGAACCGTCGGAATATTCAAGCAGGCTCACAGATGAATGGACATCTGTCCTGAACCTCAAGGAATACGGAGCATAGAGACAGAAAAACTCCCAGACTCACAGTTTAAAATTGCTTTTAAAGCCTTTTTATTAAAAAAAAAAAAAAAAAGCATTCAAGAAAAACATCACTAGGGAGTGTGATTCATCTGAGAATTATGGTAAAAACTATTCTGAAATCATCCTGCCACCACTGCTAACTAAGCATCCAATTTATGTGTTTTCCAGGGTGGTTGTTCCGCAAATGCCCATCACATCTTTATTGTGTTCTTGGGACTATTCAGAGGTTCTCCCTTTGTCCCAGCACTGGGGCACTTACCTTTAAGAAGCAGGGAGCTGAGACTTGTGCGTAGAGCCTAATGTGAGTGAGGGGCTAGAAAAAGAAGCCTCATTATCTGCCTCTTTCTTTCTTTTTTTTTTTTTTAATTAAATCATAGCCGTGCAATCACGGGGTTCGATGTGCTGGTTTTATATACAATTTGAAAGATTTTCATCTAACTGGTTAACATAGCCTTCATGGCATTTTCTTAGTTATTGTGTTAAGACATATTCTACATTTAGCAAATTTCATATGTACCCTTGTAAGACGCACTCTCGGTGTGCTCCCACCGATTACCCTCCCTTCATCCATCCTTCCCCCCTCTTCTCTCTCCCCTTTCCCCATACTCTTGGGCTGTAATTGGGTTATAGCTTTCATATGACCCATATGCCCCATATAACCCATATAATTGGGTTATAGCTTTCATAAACCTATAAATTGGTTTATCTGCCTCTTTCCATGGCTGTGTTCAATACACACTACTGGTCTCAGGCCAGACACTACCAGTGGGAAATCCCCCATCTGATAGGACACAGAGCATACCAAAGCTACGGTGTGCTCTCCAGCAAAACCAAACAGAGGAAAGATAGGCTATTGGTCTAAGGGGCACACAATAAATTTGATTTGTTTTTTCCTCTTGCTCTCTATTTTAAAGATTTGCATAAAAGGAAGATCTTCATCTTTCTAGTGTTAATCTGTTTCTGAACTCATTCCCCTTAATTGCTGTGAGAATGAGTCTGACCACACTATCATGAGCTAATGAATGTGATTTTCACATTAGAAGAAAACCTGTCTCAATATTTAAACTCTTAGAAACAAAGAATCCTTTTTCTAGATCAGGCATCCTCAAACTTTTTAAACAGGGGGCCAATTCACTGTCCCTCAGACCGTTGGAGGGCCGGACTATAGTTTAAAAAAAAAAAAAAAACTATGAACAAATTCCTATGCCCACTGCACATATCTTATTTTGAAGTAAAAAACAAAACGGGAAGGGCGGCGCCTGTGGCTCAGTGAGTAGGGCGCTGGCCCCATATGCCAAGGGTGGCGGGTTCATACCCGGCCCCGGCCAAACTACAACCAAAAAATAGCTGGGCGTTGTGGCGGGCGCCTGTAGTCCCAGCTACTCGGGAGGCTGAGGCAAGAGAATCGCGTAAGCCCAAGAGTTAGAGGTTGCTGTGAGCTGTGTGAGGCCATGGCACTCTACCCGAGGGTGGTATAGTGAGACTCTGTCTCTACAAAAAAAAAAAAAAAAAAACGGGAACAAATACAATTCATACCGCTTCATGTGGCCCGCGGGCCGCAGCTTGAGGACGCCTGTTCTAGATGATGGATATAGCCAGCGTGATGGCTTGCACCTGTAATCCTAACACTCTGGGAGGCCAACACAAGTGGCTTCCTTGAGCTCAGGAGTTGCAGACCAGTCTGAACAAGAGCAAGAC
This sequence comes from Nycticebus coucang, assembly GCF_027406575.1. Classification (NCBI taxonomy): domain Eukaryota; kingdom Metazoa; phylum Chordata; class Mammalia; order Primates; family Lorisidae; genus Nycticebus; species Nycticebus coucang. Next base: position 133,736,738 of record NC_069782.1, on the reverse strand, counting down.
CCCATCTCTACTAAAAATAGAAAAATCAGCAAGGTATTGTGGCAGGACCTTGTAGTCCCAGCTACTTGGGAGGCTGAGGCAAGAGGATTGTGTCAGCCCAAGAGTTTGGGCTTGCTGTGACAACGCCACAGCACTCTACCCACGGTGGTGGAGTGACACTCTGTCTCAAAAATAATAAAAGAACAAAGAACGAATGTGGCATTTCCTCAGAGTCCAGATGAGGAGGACAAACTAGCCTACACGCTTAGTACCACCTATCTCTGAACCTCTTCCTCAGCATGTCACATCTCATGTCAGGGAAAACATTTCGATTTCTTGACAGAAAGAGTTAAAGTTTAAAGCAATCTGGTGCTATGGGGTGATGGGAAAGATGTGCGCTTTTCTAATCTACAACAACCCCCTGAGAAAACAAGAAAATAATGTTTTATTTCAATTGAAATATTCAGTTGTTTAAAGGAACAAAAAGATAAAAGACCATGCCTTATGTAAATGATGTCTCAGGATACGCATGTGAAATGGACATTCGGAATGACAAGTTGAAAATTAATGCTCTAATGAGACTTCTGTTTCATCTGCCCTTTTTAAGGAAAAGGACACAATCTTACAATGCCCTGTTTTTGAAAGGGCCACTGCTATCCTCGTAGGGTGGCATCTATTTTCCTCCGGGAAGAAAGGCAACGATTATTACGCTCACTGGGCAGGTAAGTGCCAGATTTCAACTGGCAAGTGCTTCATCCCGAGCATGTGTGTGAAAAACTTTCCCCGACATGCCAAGAATATCTAAGTCCTTGCTTAGGAGGTAAAGCTCAAAATATAGTGTGAACACAATTTTTGAAAGAACTTTAAAAAGGCACATATAAAAGTAAAACACTCCATCTCTCCAACAGAGGTTCCCACGTGACTTAGAATTATGCTACAAAATTCTTGCCTGACTTTATTTCTCTTTCATGGCTACTTATCTGACAGTTGGCCATGAAGCAAGGCCCTCCGGGCTGGGCAGTAGCCAGAGCTCTGTGGAAGTTTATCCCCGATGGGGTAGGGTAGCAGGGACCTGCCGTGGCCCAGTGGTCTGTTTCAGCTGGGTGATGGTATGAAACTGTTCCTCAGCTCTTCCCCACCTTCCAAGTCCTAAGTCTGCAGTCCCCAACCTCCCTGGGCCACAGACCTGTAGCAGTCCAAGGCCTGGTAGGAACTGGGCCACACAGCAGGAGGGGAGCTGCAGGTGAGTGAGCAAAGCTTCTGCTGTATTCACAGCTGCTCCCTGTCACTCACATCACTGGCTGAGCTCTGCCTCCTGTCTGATAAGCGGCAGCATGAGGGTCTCATAGGAGCACGAAGCCTCCCACAAACTGCACCTGTGAGGGGTCTAGGTCATGAGCATCCACTGCCTGACAGTCTAAGGTGGAATGTTACGCAGTGGAACCATCCCAAAACCATTCCCCTCCACCCCAGTCCCTGGAAAATTGCCTGCCATGAGACTGGTCCCTGTTGCCAAAAAGGTCAGTGACCATGCTCGAAGTCACCTTGAGATCATCCATACAAGCCTTATCCCCTTATATCCATTCCATTGCCATTAGCTTCTCCCCAGCTCTCTCCTCTCTTGCTCATCTGTCTTCTTCTGGAAATGGAGGGTGGTGGTGTCTAGGAGGCAAGAAGCCTGCCCAGCTCCACCAGGACTGGAGCTCTGAGACAGCTGAGCTTGGGACAGTGAGGCATTTGGGAGATGGGCATATTGTCCCAAGGGTATGGACTTCTCCAGGTATATTCCCCAGAGCAGAGCCGCTCTCGGACCAGGAAAGCACAGAGGCAGCCACTTACCTTTAGCTGCTTGGTCTTCTCCCGAAGCGTGTGTCGGTAGATCTGAAGCTGTTCTGCAGCCTCAGGCCCAGGCTGCCGCGCCAAGATGTGCTTTAGTTCCACGTACAGTTTCTCCTTTTCCTGGTGGAGAGCACAGCCGGGAGAACAGTCCCATTAAAACAAGGAAAGTTCCTTTAACAGCAGGGCTGGGATCACTTGGGAGTGGCCTGAGCTCCCACACAGCTGCAGGCTGACCACATTCACCCACAGGCCCATCGAGCCACCATCAGCCCACTCCTCATCAAGGGCCTCGGTGCACCCAGTTGGATACAAACAGGAAGACAATGAGTAAGAGAACGTCCTTCACCTGAGTACATGACTCACAACTGTGAGGACAAGGGCAGTGAGATGTCATCTGGACACAGTGTTGTCACCAACGAGTTAGGGGAGGCTTCACAAAAATGCCATTAGAAGGATGAGTAGACGTTTCCTCTCGCACAGAGAGAGATAAGAGGAGCTGGTCAGACCAAGCCTCAGGGATAGGATGGAACAGAGAGTACAGTGGTGACCCAGGTGTCCCTTGGGATCTGGTTTGGGAGCATAGCCATCAGGTAGTTGGGATCAGGGATGAGCTCCCCCTGGGTTTGTCTTTGGAAGAATAACTCCAGCAGCAAAGAAAATGATGGGACACAAAACTTCCCAGGGCACCAGGAGGAGCAGAAGATGAGGAGAGCAGGCCCTGAACCAGCCAGGATGGAAGGCAAGTAGAGGTGAGGACAAGATGGAACTGGGGGGATTTGGTAAACAGTGTGAACAGTCAGACGAGTGAGTATGAAAGAGGCAGGAGCCAAGATGACTCCGAAGTCTCCAAGGTGGCGGTGAGAGTGTTGGAGGTGGGAGGCCAGAAAAGTGGACGGTGCCAAGGAACAGAAATGTGACGGCAGATCTGTGGGTTTGGCCACAATGAGATGTCACTGCTGACCTTAGTCAGAAAGGTTTCAGTGACATTTGGGAAGCAAAGACCACACAGATTAAAGAACAAATCAGAATGAAATAAAGACAATGAGTCTCTTGCCCTGACCAGGAACTGCAGGAGCCGCGCAACCCTACGTCCTCCCTCCTATATCCTCCCTGCCTCCACACTGGCCTGCTTGTCTGGCCAGGGACTCTGGTAGCCGTGTGCCCTCCAGAGCCCTCCCTGCCTCTGTGCAGAGCCCTTCTCCTGGCCAGAGACTGCTAGAGCCTTGGGCTTTCTGTGCTAAAGTCACTGGGCACCAGGCACTCCCAGAACCATTGCTGGATCCGGGTGTGTCACATTCCAGATCTGCTTCCACAACCAGAACTCCCTGGCAGGGGAAGTCCCAGAGGAACTACACAGGGTCACTCCCTACAAAGATCCAGCAACAATAGAGTGATCCCTCTGGGGTCTAATCTTGGAGAGACACCTCCCCAACTGTGAGGATGGCCAGAGGCAATGGTGAAAAACAATCATGAGGAGAAATCAACAGAAAAACTCTGGCAATATGAATAATCAGAGTAGATTAACTCCCCCAAGGATCAATGGGGCAGACACAGCACAAGATCCCATGCACAAACAAATAGCTGAGATGTCAGAAATCAAATTCAGAATCTGGATAGCAAATAAGATCGAATTAGAATTCCAAGCAGTAACCCAAAAGATATCTCAAGAATTCAACAAATTCAAAGACCAAATGACCAAAGATTTTGACACATTGAGACAAGAAGTTGCAGCCCTCAAAGATCTGAGAAACACAGTAGAATCCCTCAGTAACAGAATGGAACAAGCAGAAGAAAGGATTTCTGACATTGGAGACAAAGCTTTCAAATGCTCCCAAACTCTCAAAGGAAGTGAAATGGAGGGCAAAAACAGATCACTCTCTCAGAGAAATGTGGGATAATTCACAGAAAATCAATATTCGTCTTATAGGGATCCCCAAAAGTGACGAACTGGCTTCACAAGGCACAGAGTCTCTTCTCCATGAGATTATGAAGGAGAACTTTCCAGACATGCTAAGAGATTCTGAAATTCAGATAGCAGACAGTTTGAAAACTCCAGCACGACTTAACCCAAATAAGACATCCCCCATACACATCATAATCAATTTCACTAAAGTTAATATGAAGGAGAAAATTCTGAAAGCAGCCAGATGAAAGAAAACCATCACCTACAAGGGCAAGAATATTAGAATAACTGCAGATCTCTCTGCTGAAACCTTTCAAGCTAGAAGAGGATGGTCATCGACTTTTAATCTCCTAAAACAAAATAACTTTCAACCCAGGATCCTGTACCCAGCTAAACGGAGTTTCACTTATGATGAAGAAATTAAATACTTCAATGACATTCACGTGTTAAAGAAATTTGCCATAACTAAACCAGCTCTCCAGGATATTCTCAGACCTATCCTCCATAAAGACCAACATAATCCTCCACCACAAAAGTAAACCCACCCAGAAAATTTTGATCAAATTCCAACTTCCACAGTCACAAAAGGATTAAAAATGTCCACCGGACTCTTGAAAAGGCTTATCAAAATTCTCAATTAATGTGAATGGTTTAAATTGTCCTCTAAAGAGGCACAGGTTGGCTGACTGGATACAAAAACTCAAGCCAGATATCTGCTGCATACAAGAATCGCATCTTACATTAAATGAAAAATATAGACTCAAGGTAAAGGGATGGTCATCTATACTCCAGGCAAATGGAAAGCAGAAAAAAGCAAGCATTGCAATCCTATTCACACACGCAATAGGCTTTAAACCAACCGAAATAAGGAAGGATAAGGATGGATACTTCACATTTGTTAAAAGTAATACTCAATATGATGAGATTTCAATTATTAATATTTATGCACCCAACCAGAATGCACCTCAATTTATAAGAGAAACTCTAACAGACATGAGCAACTTGATTTCCTCCAGTTCCATAGTAGTTGGAGATTTTAACACCCCTTTAGTAGTGCTGGATAGATCCTCCAAAAAGAAGCTAAGCAAAGAAATTTTAGATTTAAACTTAACCATTCAACATCTGGACTGAACAGACATCTACAGAACATTTCATCCCAACAGAACTGAATACACATTCTTCTCATCAGCCCACGGAACATACTTCAACATCGACCACATCCTAGGCCACAAATCTAGCCTAGGCAAATTTAAAAAAATAGAAATTATTCCTTGCATCTTATCAGACCATCCTGGAATAAAAGTTGAACTCCATAACAACAGGAACCTGCATACCCATACAAAAACATGGAAGCAAAACAACCTTATGCTGAAGGATAGATGGGTTATAGATGAGATTAAGAAGGAAATCACCAAATTTTTGGAACAAAACAACAATCAAGACACGAATTACCAGAACCTCTGGGATACTGCAAAGGCAGTCCTAAGAGGGAAATTTATAGCACTGCAAGCCTTCCTTAAGAAAACGGAAAGAGAGGAAGTTAATAACTTAATGGGACATCTCAAGCAACTGGAGAAGGAAAAACATTCCAACCCCAAACCCAGCAGAAGAAAAGAAATAACCAAAATCAGAGTAGAATTAAATGAAATTGAAAACAAAAGAATTATACAACAGATCAATAAATCCAAAAGTTGGTTTTTTTGAAAAGATCAATAAAATAGATAAAACTTTGGCCAACCTAACCAGGAAAAAAAAGAGTAAAATCTCTAATTTCATCAATCAGAAATGCTAATGATGAAATAACAACAGACCCCTCAGAAATTCAAAAAATCCTTAACGAATACTACAACAAACTCTACTCTCAGAAATATGAAAGTCTGAAAGAAATCAACCAATACCTGGAAGTACACCACCTATCAAGACTTAGCCAGAATGAAGTGGAAATGTTGAACAGGCCTATATCAAGTTCTGAAATAGCATCAACTATACAAAATCTCCCTAAAAAGAAAAGCCCAGGACCAGATGGCTTTATGTCAGAATTCTACCAAACCTTTAAAGAAGAACTAGTCCCTATATTACTAAACCCCTTCCAAAATATAGAAAATGAAGGAATATTACCCAACACATTCTACGAAGCAAACATCACCTTGATCCCCAAACCAGGGAAAGACCCAATAAGAAAAGAAAATTATAGACCAATATCACTAACGAATATTGATGCTAAAATACTCAAGAAGATCCTAACAAACAGAATCCAACAACACATCAAAAAAATTATACACCACAACCAAGTGGGATTTATCCCAGGGTCTCAAGGCTGGTTCGACATACATAAATCTATAAATGTAATTCAGCACATAAACAAACTAAAAAATAAGGATCGTATGATTCTTTCAATTGATGCAGAAAAAGCTTTTGATAATATCCAGCATCCCTTCATGATCAGAACACTTAAGAAAATTGGTATAAGACCACAAAAAGACCATGAATAAATTAAATCAACAATTAAAAAAAAGAAAAGAAAATTGGTATAGAAGGGGCTTTTCTTAAACTAATAGAGGCCATCTACAGCAAACCCACAGCCAATATCATATTGAATGGTGTTAAATTGAAATCATTTCCACTTGGATCAGGAACCAGGCAAGGTTGCCCATTGTCTCCATTGCTCTTTAACATTGTAATGGAAGTTTTAGCCATTGCAATTAGGGAAGAAAAGGCGATCAAGGGTATCCACATAGGGTCAGAAGAGATCAAGCTTTCACTCTTCACAGATGATATGATCGTATATCTGGAAAACACTAGGGATTCTACTACAAAACTTTTAGAAAGGATCAAGGAATACAGCAATGTCTCAGGCTACAAAATCAACACCCATAAATCTGTAGCCTTTATATATGCCAACAATAACCAAGCCAAAAAAACAGTCAAGGACTCTATTCCTTTCATGGTAGTGCCAAAGAAGATGAAATATTTGGTAGTATACCTAACAAAGGACGTGAAAGATGTCTACAAAAAGAACTATGAAACTTTAAGAAAAGAAATAGCTGAAGATGTTAACAAATGGAAAAATATACCATGCCCATGGCTGGGAAGAATCAACATTGTTAAAATGTCTATACTACCCAAAGCAATATATAATTTTAATGCAATTCCTATTAAACATCCATTGTCATATTTTAAAGATCTTGGAAAAATAATACTTTGTTTTATATGGAATCAGAAGAAACCTCGAATAGCCAAAACATTACTCAGCAATAAAAACACAGCAAGAGGAATCACACTACCAGATCTGAGACTGTACTATAAATCGATAGTGATCAAAACAGCATGGTATTGGCACAAAAACAGATAAGTAGATATCTGGAACAGAATAGAGAACCAAGAGATGGATCCAGCTCCTTACCGTTATTTGATCTTTGACAAGCCAATTCAAAACATTCAGAGGGGAAAAGATTCCCTATTTAACAAATGGTGCTGGGTGAACTGGCTGGCAACCTGTAGAAGATTGAAACTGGACCCACACCTTTCACCATTAACTAAGATAGACTCTCACTGGACAAAAGATTTAAACTTAAGACATGAAACTATAAAAATACTTGAAGAAAGTGCAGGGAAAACTCTTGAAAGAATCGGCCTGGGTGAATATTTTATGAGGAGGAATCCCCAGGTAATTGAAGCAGTATCAAAAATACACTACAGGGACCTGATCAAACTAAAAAGCTTCTGCACAGTCAAGAACATAATAAGTAAAGCAAGCAGACAGCCCTCAGAATGGGAGAAAATATTTGCAGGTTATACCTCCGATAAAGGTCTAATAACCAGAATCCACAGAGAACTCAAACGTATTAGCAAAACGTGATCCCATCTCAGGGTGGGCAAGGGACTTGAAGAAAAACTTCTCTAAAGGAGACAGACGCACGATCTACAAACACATGAAAAAAAGCTCATCATCCTTAATCATCAGAGAAATGCAAATCAAAACTACTTTGAGATATCACCCAACCCCAATGAGAGTAGCCCACATAACAAAATCCCCAAACCAGAGATGTTGGCATGGATGTGGAGAAAAGGGAACACTTCTACACTGCTGGTGGGAATGCACACTAATACGTTCCTTCTGGAAGGATGTTTGGAGAATACTTAGAGACCTAAAAATAGACCTGCCATTCGATCCTATAATTCCTTTGCTAGGTTTATACCTAGAAGACCAAAAATCACAATATAACAAAGACATCTGTACCAGAATGTTTATTGCAGCCCAATTCATAATTGCTAAGTCATGGAAGAAGCCAAAGTGCTCATCAACCCACGAATGGACTAGCAAATTGTGGTACATGTATACCATGGAATATTATGCAGCCTTAAAGAAAGATGGAGACTTTACCTCTTTCATGTTTACATGGATGGAGCTGGAACATATTCTTCTTAGCAAAGTATCTCAGGAATGGAAGAAAAAGTAACCAATGTACTCAGCCCTACTATGAAGCTAATTTATAGCTTTCACATGAAGGCTATAACCCAACTATAGCACAAGACTATGAGAAAAGGGCCAAGGAAGGGGAAGGGAGGGGGGAGGTCAGGGTGGAGGGAGGGTAATGGGTGGGGCCACACCTACGGTGCATCTTAGAATGGGTATAGGCGAAACTTACTAAAGGCAGAATACAAATGTCTGCATACAATAACTAAGAAAATGCCATGAAGGCTACGTTGAACAGTTTGATGAGAATATTTCAGATTGCATATGAAACCAGCACATTGTACCCCTTGATTGCACTAATATACACAGCTATGATTTAACAATAAAAAACAAGATGTAAACTGAATGAGGGTTATAGATCATTAAAATTTTCTTTGTAAAAAAAAAAAAAGACAATGAGTCCTTTGAGAAATACATTGTCATGGGAAGAAAGGAGAGTTGGAAATGGTTTGAGGGAATAGGTAAAAATTCAGGAAAAATAGGATACTCTAGACCTAAGGAACCCAAAGCAAACAGTAATTCTGTGACTTAATTTAAACAATAAATAATTTGGAATTCCCATTTGTATCTTAGAGTGTAATTGCTTGTAACAGGTTTTTAGATCCTTGAACTAAAGATATTACATAAAGATTCATTTCTAAAGCATCTGAACTCTAGATTCCCATACCTCTAAACTATAATAATGGGAACAAACATTGGTAAAGACAAGTGTGTCTACTCATTAGTCTCTGTACACATTTATTTCCTTAAGGTAATTATGCTAAAGAAAAAATATGATAAGTACAAGCCCTCTCATTAAAAAAAAAAAATCCATTCGAATGGAAACTGATTTTTACCTAGAGCTAAGTATTCTCAGCATGGTCATCAAATAATCTGCTTTTGCCAGTGAACATAAAAGTCATTTAAAAAATAGGTGAAAGAAAATTCATTAACTAGTCATCATTACCATTTGTTTTAGTTCGTCTTTTTCCCTGGTCAAATTAATATAAACTTTATTACAGACAACATAGGTCTAATTACAGAAGAGTGTATGCAACCTAAAAATTAGTTGGATGGAATAAACTTCTGAGAAAAAAACAAATAAAAATAATACTCATCATTTAAGAAATAATTCCAGCAATGACAAGGAAACCCCAAAGCTTGCATTAAAGAAGAAAACTTGAAGAAATAGAATTACAAAGCGGTGATTTTCCCTTACTGTACAACACCTGTCACACCTTACCATATAATCCTCACAGTAAATGGATGTAGCAAGCAAGGAGAAAGATATCAGGAGGAGAGTTTATTTTCTATAGCCACCTAACACCCGCTCTGTTGGAAAAATAACACTTTTGACAAGGCTTTGAGATTCAGTTTGGAGAGGGTAATAAATATGTGGAGAAACCCATGAAACTGTTTTGTCCATTTCTTTCAACTCACCTTTTTCTGTACCAGAGTATGGATAGACTTGAAAAGTAAAGAACCCTACAAAGATGAAGAGGGAAAAATCTGCTTTGGTATATAATAATATCTTCAACAGAAAAGACCACCTTACTCCAAGAATCTTGAAATGTTCTCACAGGTGGTAACTCTTTCAATTACTCTTGGTAGAAAGGAAGGAGAGAGACACAGAGAAGAAAGTTTAGAAGCAGCAAATATTGTTACCTCACCACATAGGTGAGAATCCCAAGATCAACAGGAATTAATGGTGTCTCTAAACTCCCTCGATGGGTCAAAAACTTAGTCACGGTATGCCCAAGGATCACTTTTCTTGTGCAAAATTTCCCATGGAGCTAAAAGACATGTTATCACTTTGAAAAAATCTGGATCAAATTGAGCTACAAAATCTCTGAAGACTACGTGGTAAAGTCAATAGTTGAATCAAACCAGAAGAGGGTATCAGAATCAAAGCCAGGTTATCAGGTGTTAAAGCGGAAAGCATGACCACTCCGCCAGCTCCCCACCTATGCCACCTGCATGAGCCCTGCCCAGGTCCTCCGGCAGGGAAGACAGGCCACTGGCACGGAGCGAATAATGTCCTTCCACCTGTCATCTTCCATCACTTCCAGTTTTAGTTCAAGGCTATAACATTAATTAGATTGGATTTATTCTAACAAATCAGTATGTGAGCATTTACTAAATAAACAAGTACGTGAGCAAATGCATAATGGGGGCTCACAAGTGTAGCAGAATGTGAAGAAAATGAATGAATTACCATTAAAACTATCTGACTATTCAAAGAGTTCTAACCCAGAACAAGTGATGCCTGTCATGGTAGTGAAAGAAATACCAAATGAAACTTCAGGAAGTAAGAAACGTGGAGAACAGAGGCAAAGGGGATGGGGAGTCGTGGCTGGAGTGGGTCACCAGGCTTCTTCTACATGCGTTAATTTGGGTCTAGGCTCACAGTGGAAAACCTGACTAATAAAGCCAAAGTGAAGTCTGGTCAACATTAGCATTCTAGCCATGTGTATTGTACAGATTTGTATTTTGGAAGAATGTGCTAGTAATTTAGATAAATATGAAGTGTTTGATTGATTGAAGGTCTTAAGTACAATTGTCTTCCAATTTATTTCTCTCCTAAACCTCTACAAGGGCCAACCAAGCTCTTCAAACATTGTGCAATGGTGTGTATAATAGCCCCATTTAGAGACAAAGCGTGCAATTCTATTATAAAGAGAATCTCTCTTATGCAACAGAGACTCATTAGCTGTCCGACATATATTGTCTCCATAAGCCAGCAGCGGCAGAACCAGCTGCCTTATAATACACACCCTGTCCTTCTTCATTAAGCCACATCCATTCTCTTTAAACCAAGTCAATTAATTTGTCACTTGGTTAGAAACACCATATGTCAATGAAACATCATAAGAAAATCACAAAGAGTTTATTATTTCCCCAGCAACAAAAGATTGCATCTCCTGGTTGGCATATCTTTATTTATTTAGAGTTTGTTCACAATGCACATCAATATTACTTTACAGCATGCCGCACTCCTTAAATTATTTTATGAACAGCTATACTAGAATAAAGCTTGAGTATTAATACCAAGAGCCTAGCTTTCTCTTTGGCTGAGCATGTCTTGAGATCACTAACCATACTATGTTCATCCTTGAAAGGATACTCTCTTCCTAGACGTGCTCTTCTCTCAGTTGGACAGACTGCCAGATATGAGTATGGATTCTTTTGCTACAAGGGTCTCTGCCAGGTTATGATGGGTATCAAACAGCACATCTCATTGTCAATATCAGCTGAGTATAGCAGTAAGAAATTAATTACAGTATTAGTTTTAAATAATACTGTCATTATATGGTGACAGTTTGAAATTCCATATTAGAAACTCCAAATATATTCTGAACAGCCTATATGCAAATGAGAAGCGGTGCTATTCCAGCTACAACACAGAGGAAGAAATTGAGTTGCTCATGGAACTCCTTTCCCCACCAAACTACAGTCTTATAATCATCTGTTTATATTCCCTGTCTTTGCTTTGCAACTTCAGCTGAAAACAGAAGGTAGTTCACGTTCAATGGGCACCTTAGCACCCCTCTTCCTCAGCTCTCCTCCTTGAAGCAATAACTGACTGAGAGGAACTAATTTATTCTGTTTTCATCTGAATCTGTGTTTGGTAAATGCCAGTGCATTGATTCTGCTCACCCTGGAGTCATCAATTTGCTTGGGTGAGAGTTGGGAATAATCGCCTCGTTCTGTGAACAAGCTGACTCATGTGAAACAGGCAGCTTTCTTCCAGACCAAAGACAGACACACACACTTATCTACACCCACCAGGGTGAGAGCCACCCACTCAGACACTTGAGTACCAGGAGTTCCAAGGAAAGAAGTACCATCCTGCTGTCACTCCGGACTCACTCAGTGGTTTCAAGATAAGGTTGGGTTGTTTTTTTTTTTTTTTAATCCCATAACCATACTTTTGAAAGAACCTACTTCATAGAACATACAGAAAATCTCTTTTTCAAAATGTCAACAGACATCATGGGTGTTGCTACCTACGATATTTTATCTGCGTGAACCCATACTTTCCTCTACTTGAACTACCAGCGTTTGAGGCAAGAACCACGACGACTCTCTCTATATATACTCATCCCTACTGTGGAGCTCTTCTCATTCTAGGTGCCCAAAAACTTTCTTGATTGCAATTATCCTGTCAGCAAAGCATGCCCATCGTAGCTTAGTAGTATTCATCAATAGAGGTACAGTGTTTGTGTTGAGAACTTTTGCTTGAATTAGACCATTCAGTAACATCTTCCAGTTAGCAGAGCTTGCATAATTTACCTTACTGACCTGGGGCTCTGAGTTGCATCGCCTTCAGTTGTATGTTTTCATTGTTTATATTGTGTATAACTCAGGAAATCACTTGTTATATCATCTTGATCTCTTAGTTAAATGTTTATAGAGGTTTTCTGATAGTTCAAGCAGTTTCAAATACTTCTTTTAATTCCCAAGACTTGGAAATGCATCCCCATTAATTGGCTCTGAAAACACTGCTTGCACATGCATGTACATACCCATACACGTGAATAGGAAAATGCAAGCATCGCTCTTAAACTACATTCCTCAACTAAATAATGTGTCGACTTTTTAAACAGCCTCCTTAAACACAGGAATCTTAATTGCACACATAACTCTTTTCCAGAATAAAAACAAAAGCAATACATTTTTGCCTCTTAACTTAGCTTCAGCCTCTTTTCCATTCCCCCACCCCCATCCATAATTCTTAACAAAAGACTAAAGCCACATTTAAAATTCTAAGCAAAATTGCTTCCTTCTCTCTATAAAGGCAACTCCAGAACACTGCCTAATTTATCTGGAAATGCCTGTTTTCATTAGTAGAAAAATAAATTAGAAACTCTGTAAGCATATTACATTTCTATTTAGCTTTAGAAAAGGAAAAAAATGCTAGCTAATACCTTGCGGCTTTCTTGTTTATTGCCTTTATAACGAAGATGTCAGCTAAACTCAACTCTGAACCCATCTTGTTTATGATGTCATGAAATGGTAAAGCCCCCTGGAGAGGACGGGAGATGCTGGAAATGGGAATGAAACGGAATTACACAGCCAAGTTCCTTCTGAGCAGGGAACTAGCTGGTTATACAGTGGTTCTTGGCTTTGGATGTAGATGAGTAAGTGTTTTATGAGGCATATGAGAAATTTACATGCACTAACCTTCACCATTTTTATAACAATAGGAAAAATGCTTCTGGCTCTTTCTGATATAAGCAACACAAACTTTCTTGAGAGATCTTTTTTGCAAGGGATTTTATTTCCAAAGTGCAAATTCATGTATGTGAAATTTGGTACATAGTATATACAATTCCCTAGACTAGCCTGAGTTTTGGCCATTTGCCTGTTCTAGCAACTTAATAGTATATGAGGAATTTGTACATATTTAATCATGATAGTGTGGTCTTCTCCTAAAGCTATTAATGAAATAGGTCCAGAGAAATTCAACTCAATGAGGTACATATTCAGCAAGAATTTCATGCATGATTGTGCCAGGCTCATATAAAGATAAGTAAGGTCCACAACTTCAAGGAGCTTACTATCCAGTTCAGGAAAATAAATGACCAAGTCATTATAAAAGACAAAGTAAGTTGCTAGAAGTGTGCAGTATAGGGGTAGGTTCCAAAGTAGAGAGGTTATCCATTGGGTGGGCCACAGAAAGGAAAATATTTCAGTTGCATCTTGGTGGGATGAATAGAAGTAATAATATTTGTATTCATAGATCTGAAAATATTTCACTATCAAAGGACAAATTTAATAGATAAACTCACTTGAAGTTAATCCATTTAAAATGGTATCCATCATCTCTACAATGATTCAATTCTAAAATTTATCTGAACACCACAGAGAAATGTGTTGGGGGGGAATTTGATAGTTATTGATGTGCATCTGTTAAACTCATGACAGATATAACTCATCATTCCTCTGAACCTTTTTTGATTATAGTATTTAATATTTTGTCTCCTCTTTTTGGGGTGTTTTGGGGGTTTTATTTGTTTATTTGTTTGTTTGTTTGTTATAAAGGTTTGGATTAGAGGGGACTTGGATCCCAATCCTTGGAGCTGGATCATGGACGTCAAATCATAACTTGAGTAGGAAAGGGCTGATGAATTACAAAGAGTTATGGATGAATACCAAGAATGTAGGAATGTATTCCTGCCCCAAGCATACTGTCTTCATGTGGATATTTTTTTAATTTAAATTAATTGACTATTCCAAACATTGTTTCTTTCTATTCTTGGTGGATGGAGCCCTTCAGATGCGCAATGGAATTGTGTTTTACATTTATAGCAAAAGAAACAAAGGAAGGGCCTATAAGATATGTGCTGGGGCAACCTCCTTGGGAGGGGAGAAGATGATTAAATGGTAAATATTTCAAGGGTAAAAAGGGAAGTTATTTAAAGTAGTAAATCAGTAAGTCACTTCTAAATTTAAAATAGAGTTGAAGAATAAGTATCCAACTGGCAAGTGTGATTTTTCTTTGAAAATATAAAAGTGTGTCCAATATCATAATAAAGAATAAAAAGCGTCAATGAGATTTTTTCTTTGAGAAATGAATCTAAAACTCATAAAAATTCTTTTTGTCTTATAATTAACAAAATTTACACTTTAATTGTAATGATGCAATACTTATTAGAACAAACAAACAATTAACCTCAACTAAAATGACTGGGGGTTTTGGCATAATGGATAACATCGTATGATGATGTGACTTGACTTCCCACATACATCTGACTTCCGTACAACATTTTCTTAAGTTTTTATAATGTAACAACCATACAAAGAATATATGTAGCATCTATAAAACTATAAAGTACAATAATAAATACTCATGATGAACCCATCACCCCACTTATGAAAGAGACCACTATCAGTATGTGCATTCCCTTCTCCACCTTCCCTGTGTCTCCATCATCCAAGGTAAGCACCATTCTGAATCCTGTTACTATCATTGCCTTGATTTTTTTATATAGTTTTATTATTTATCTATTACTTAGATTTGAGCTTTATAAAAATATATCCAAGCATATGTAGTGCTCTTTGACTTGCCTGTTCTCTTCAACGTTATGGTTCTAACATTTATTCAACTGTAAATCTTATGGCTATTGCAAGTTCTGGTCCATACAGTTGATTTGATATTCGATTGTTGAGAATTCCACAATCTACCCGTCTCCTATCAGTGGGTCCATGGTTTTGTTTTGATGGGAAATGTGCTGTGAGCACTCTTGCGCACATCGTCCCACCCCCAAAGTGCTTCGTACAATTTCCCATGGATCTGCACTCCTGCCACTGCTCAGTATCACCAGGCATTGCTAAGCAAAAGACCCAGCCATTGAGCTGTGCCCAGACACCTGGACCACTGAAGTTCTAAGATAATGTGCGTTGATTTAAGCTGCTGAATTTGTGGCAATTTCTAAAGGAGCAGTGGATAACTCATGCAGACATCTTAACAATGTGATCATGTACTACATTTCCCTGCTTTAAATAAAGCTGAGCTTTTTTTTTCTCTCCTTTAAGGTTTATGTACCATGTGCTCCCCTTCTGAGAAATACTTGTTCAAATACATAGTTTTCCTATTTTCTATTAGTTACCTTTTTCTTGATTTGTCATTATTTCTATACTCTGCACATACAAAAATACATAAAGTTCATGCTTTACTTTGTTTTCCCTTTCTTTATGATTTCTCTTAAGAAATAAACATTCTTCTATGAAACTGACTTACATTTACTCACACTTTCTTATGAAAGATAGAACACAACTATAGCTCAGGATGAAGGAGAGAAAAGGAGTGGGAAGGGAGGGGAGCGGGGAGTCTGATAGAGGGAGGGTAAAAGGCAGGACCACACCTATGGAGCATATTGCAAGGGTACAAGTCAAGTCTGTCAAGTGTAGAACATAAATGTCTTAACACAATAATCAAGTAAATGAGGCGAAAGCTATATTGATTGTTTTGATGTAACCACATCAGATTATATTAAAAAAAAATACATTGTACCCCACACATGCATAAATGTATTCATGATCTATGTATATGACTTAATAAAAAAATTAAAAATAAATAAACAAGAAATAAACATTCTTATATTTTAATGTAGTAAGATTTATCCATAATTTCTTTTATGACTGATGCTTTTTGTTTTTTTAAAATACTACAACCAAGTATTTGTTAAAGATTTCTTTTAGCAGAAATACTTAAAAGCGTCACTAATTTCACCCAAATCCCCTCTCAATCCACTGATATTTAAAAGACTCTCGTGAAGTGCCTGTACTTACACTTGTTCCGTTTTCTCTTTTTCCACCACATCTCGATTTAACATTGCCTTTGTATATGGTGCCAACATTTTTCTAATATGACTTGCACTGCCTTCATGGTATCTGACATCTTTTGCAAAGCTTACAGTTTTATTCTACAGTTGCTTTGCATTGTACTGTTGGATGTTAATGACATTAGATAATCCTACTAAAAAGGGAGACCAACGGTATCAAGATGGGCAGGAATTGGCCGTAGGATTCTGGAAGGATTGTCTGAGTTGAGAATCATCATATAAATGGTGAGTGCACTAGTAAATATTTTTGTGTTATGGCAGCCTTCACTTTCTTGCACAATCACACAATTAGAATTAGACAAAGAACACAGGAAAAGAGAAATACCAGAAGCTGGAGCAGCCGCTCTTACTTACAGAAAAGGTATTATGGGCAGGCAAGGCAGGACACTGAGCTCCACACATGTATTATTTCCAAAATTCATCACAGCAAACCTGTGAACTGATTTTTCTTATCCCTGTTTCCCAAATGAGAAACTTGAGGCTCAGAAGAGTCAATGACTTGCCCAAATAAAACAATTAGAAAGTGGCAGAACCAAGATTTGAACCTCTATAAAACAGAACCTTTTAAAGATTGAGATTAACCTGTTTATATACACTGCTTGCTCTTAACCACTACACATACTGCTTCTTATAGCAGGTGGAGAGTAAGATAAGAGAACCACACAAAGGCATAAAGGTGCAGAAGTGAGAGCTTAAAAGCGTCCAGTAAGCAGTTCAATTTGGCTAGAGGCTGCGGTGTACAGAAGAGGGGCTGTGAGGGGCTGCCTTACTAGACGAGGAAGGAGGACTCTACGTGTCTTCAGTGACAGGAAGGTGAGTTTATTTTCAACATGATAGGCAGTTGAAAGCAAAGCCATTGAGGGTTTCTTGGTGTATATTATTATCCTATTAATAATAATATATTATTATACACTGCTCTAATAAGTTATTTACACTACAAGACATATGTAAAACGGAACATTTCAAGGACTGAGATAAAAACGCATATGTGTAGAAATTCTAATAGTTTCTTCCAACCCTCAGCGCTCCCTTTTAGAGAAGTGGTCTAACTTTAGAGGACCTGAATCAGGATAGTGCCTGGAGGAAACAATTTCGGAAGTTGGAGACAGATGCAAGAGCATGTGGAGATGGCATTTACATGATCGGCAGCTGACTGGAACATGAGTGGGAGGAGTCAGAAATGACTCTGGTATTTCAAGGCTCAGGAGCCTGGAAAACCTGCTGCACTGTGAATGTGCACACTCATGCCAGGGAAGGAGCTGGCTTCAGGCAGAAGATGGTGAGCTCTGTGGAATCAGCAGGATATTCTTTGGATAAACAAGTATTAAAAAAAATACGAGCCCAGAATGCAGGAGAGTCTAGATAAGCCATCTCGACTTCATTGACATCAAGGTGATAATGGAAGCCTTAATAAAGAATGAGATCCTTGAAGGTGAAAGCCGGAAAAGCAATGTTCAAGAATATGCCTTGGAGAAGGGTTAACAAGGGGGGGAGGGAGAAAGAAAGAATGGGGGGGGGGAATCCAAGAAAGAAGACAGAAGGAACAGGCAGTTAAGAGAGGAGAATCAGCCAACTTCAGAGCCCTGAAAAATAAGGCAAGAGGCACCTGCAGAGTGTGAGTGACAACATCAGTGTGGTAGAGGTCAAAGGACAAGGGTGAAGTCAGCCCGCTGGAATTGTTGACTCAAAATACTTAAACATACATTTAATAAACCATTCATTCACCCAACCATCATCTACCCACATAAAATGTACTGATAGGCACACTGGGTGCTACTACGCTCTGGCATTATCATCCCTGTTGTCATGGTTATTCTCATAGTCACCAGCTGCCATTTATTAAGCAACTACCATGCACACGTACGCCAGTCACCTTTTGTAAATAATATCCAATCCTTATAACAATACCATAAATCACTGCGCTTCTTTATTTTACAGATGAGGAAACAAGTAATTTGACCAAGCTCACTAGTCCTAGACCAAGATCACAAGTCCTCCAATAACTTAAACGAGGTCACTAGTCCCAATTCCAAAAGACCAATGCTCCTTCCTGTAAAGTGTGTGGTTCTCAAGGAATTTAGAATTTAATGGTAGAAACAGACAAGTGACTCCGTAGCATTCTGTGATAAGAACAATTCTTGACAGTTACAATTAATGCCACATCAATTAGAGAGGGAACATCTCTGAAAAGAAAGGCCCCTCGAGATTCCATCACCAATAATGGTCTATCACTTCCCAAGAGCTCAAAAATTTATCTCCGAAGGTCACCTGGCTGGACCCATGAGTTTTTCTGTGAATCTCTCCCTCTAGAGTCCTTGCTTCTTGGTGATTTTTCAGGGGTGGGATGAACCATGCAGTATGAATGTTGGGGTTCCAGAGAGAGAAATTCCATGGGCATGTTTCACTCAGGCTCATACTCTATGATCCTAAAGGGGACTTATTCCTTAGTCCCTGTATAATTTGTCCAACTTAGAAGGAGACCTGAGGCCTCCTACACTTTGCTCCTTAGAGCCTGGGGTCAAGAGTCAGCCCAGACAGTAAATTCCCAGCTTCCTCTCACCTACCTGGACTGAGGTAGAAAACACAATGGAAATTCTAGAACCATAAATAATTAGGCCTATAATAGAAATGATATTCTATAGGGGAGAAGCAGGATGATTCCAATTTTTCATAAAGGGTAATTTTAATAATAACTAACATTTGGCTGGGTGCCCATAGCTCAGTGGTTTAAGTCATTGGCCACATGCTCTGGGGCTGGTGGGTTAGAACCCAGCCTGAGCCTGCTACACACACACACACACAAAAAAAAAAAAAAAAAAATAGCCAGGTGTTGTGACAGGCACCTATAGTGCCAGCTACTTGGGAGGCTGAGGCAAGAGAATCGCTTGAGCCCAAGAGTTTGAGGTTGCTGCGACATATGACTCCACGGCACTCTACCAAAGATGACAAAGTGAGACTCTGTCTCAATTAAAAATAATAATAATAAAAACTAACACTTATTGAGCACATACCATAAGCTCTGAAAACCACTCCATAGACTTCACTCCTGTATTCCTCACACATCAACTCCATTTCCCAGATGGAGAAACAGAGGCTCAGTGAGGCTAAGCAATTTGCCCAAGATCACACACTTAAGAATTGCTGAGTGAGAATCGGAACACAGGCCAGTGTAACCAACCCCAAGCCTGGATCAGCTTACTCTCGGCTTCTTCCAGTATGTTGCAAAGCACCCTCCGTCTGCCACTCTCAAACCACAAGGCCAAACCAAAGGGATGGACAAGGAAGTGAGAGTTCAGGAGAGAAAAGGGCAAGCAGTCCTGTGACAAGCCATGCATACACAATACACAATATACCAGCTGCATAAGGAAAGACTCTTAGACGAGAAACTGGACAAAACATACGAAGGAGCCGATGTAAAGGCAGCTTGATGAGATCTTACTAGCTTTGAAAATTCATTGGAATAGTAAACTAAAATAAATTCTGAAAACAAGAAATATTCGGGTGGAATTAAATAACTGGTAGAGTTGTAACTCCAATTAAGTTGGATTTTATAATTAAATCCTATAAAGCTTCCAGTAAAATTGGACCATAATATCACAGGACAGGCTAGAGCAGAAGGGGCTCCATCCCTGCTCTCCCCTCCTCCGGGTCCCCTGAACGTCCATCACACTCAATCACTGTCACTCCCTGGTCCACTCAGGTTCACGTGTCACTTCTTCCCTTTGTGCTGGCCACTCCTTTTCCTAGAATGCCCTTGCCCTATTTCCACCCTCACCCCTTGGCAAACATCTTTTTATTCTTCAAGACCCTGCTCAAAGTAACTTCTTCTGGGAGACCTTTCAAATTTCCTCAAATTAACTGCATCTTTGGTGTTATCAAAGTTCGGTCGGGTTTTTTAACCTAGGGCTGATTTAGTCATGGTCTTCATTGGTTCATGCAAGGCCACGTTTAATGGGCAGCATAAATAACACGACAATAAGCATCCTTAGTGAGACATTTATACACAATTCTGATTTATTTTCTCTGGATTAATTCCTAACAAAGAATTTCTGAGTCAGAGTTTTCACATTTTAAGGCCTTTGATACATATTACCGAACTCTCTTCTAGAAAGTTGACACCAGTTTAAACTCTACCCACAATATATAAAAGTGCCTATTACCCCTACATTCTCACAAATTCTCACAAACACCGGCTATTATCATTTTTTTTCATCTTTTCCAGTTTGATAGGTAAACAAAAGAATAATTCTTTTAATTTTTGTTATTTTGACTGCTGATAAGATTATCATCTTTTTACATGTTCACTAGCTGCTCATGTTTATTCTGCTGTGAAATGTTTGTTATAATCTATACCAATTCATTCACCGACAGTCCTCTTTTTCAAATCAGTTTGCAAAAACTCTTTACGTATTAAAGATACTGACTTTTTCTCTTTCATATTTGTTACGAATAATTTTTCCAGATTTTTTCCCTCATTTTTAAAGTGTTTTCTGGTGATGTTTTAAACTTTTTGTGTAGAAAAAGCTATCATTCTTTTCCTTTATGGTTTCTGCCCTTGGTATTATACTTACTTAGTCCTTCCCCTACTTTTAGACATATACCCTAGAGAGATGCTCACATATCTGTATGAGAAAACTTGTGCAGGAATGCCTCTGGAACATTTTCACAATAGTGAAAATTTGAAAGAATGTTAACTCAAATGTCCATCATTTTAAAAATGGATATAGTATAGCCAGTGAAACTACTGACATCTTCAACGTGTATCAACAACATGGATAGGTCTCAAAAATATCATGTTGAGGAAAGAAAAAAGAAGAAAATGAATACTAATGCATGCAGCACAATACCATGTGTGCAAATGTAGAATGTGCCCAATAATTCTACCCATTGCTCACAGATGCATCCATTTTCAGTAGAAGTACAAAAATATACTTAAGGAATATATATCAAATTAATGATAGTTTTTGCACCTGGGAAAGGCAGGCAAGAAACAAGACTTTGAAGAAAAAGAAGTCTTCCCTTAGTCTGAAAATCTATTACTTCGTTATTTAAAAAATGGAAACAAACGTGACAAACCATTAACACTATTTGGGGTGAATGGAGGATATGCATGTTTTATTATACTCTATTGTTCTGTATTGGCATTTTTTTTCTTCTTTTTTTTTTTTTTTTTAAATGGGAAAGCGTGAACGCAGTCCCCCACTACCACAAATTATGCAGTCAAGTTTCCCACATCTGGGGAAATCGCAGGGGTCAGTATTGGCATTTTTTTAAAGCAATAAAACCGGTTTTTCCTACCTCCAAGCATATATAGAAATTCATTTATAGTTTATTCTAGAACTTTTACAATATTTTTTAAACAATTAGTCTATGGTATGAACGGGGACTCATTTAATTTTTCTATATATAGATCCATAAGACTTTGTCTATGTTTCTAGTATAGATCTTTGTCATTACTATAGTTATAGTCACTTATTTGCATGTCTATCTGTTCCACTAGATTTTGCCATCATCAAAACTAAGGACTGTTCCTTGTGTCTTTTTGCATCCCTAGAGTAAGCATTAGACCTGGTACTCAGTGTTTGTTGAATGAATGAAAATTAAAATAAGTGACTAAATGAATGACTGTCTCTTTAAATGACTAAACAATTCTCTGCCACTCCCATGAATGCCCTCATTCAGATTATATCAAATATGGCCAGTACATTAAGAAGAACTTAGCAGCCAAACTGGTACCCAAGTAATCATGCCCATAAAACAGACCTGTGCTGGTCAGTATGATAGCCACTAGCCACCGGTGGCTATCAAGAGCTTGAAGTGTAGACAGACTGAATTGATATTTGCTCTAAGTATTAATACACACCAGATACTGTAGACTTAATCCAAAAGAGAATACAAAATAGCTCATTAATAATAAAATCCATTTCATGTTGAAATGATATTGTTTTGGATAAATTGGGCTGAACAATATGTATGTTATTAAAATTAATTCTTCCTGATTCTTTTTACATTTTCTTATTGCGGCTATAAGAAAATTTAAAATTACGTGTCCAGCTTGCATTATATTTTTATTGGACATCACTTAAATAGAGCAACAGTGGTGCTTTAGATGTAAAACTGTAAAAGAAAATACATGTCCAGTTTTCATACATGCCTAATTTGAATGCAAACCAACCACACCTTTATATAAATAATGGCATGAAACTAGATGAGAAAGTATGAGGTCATTATGCTGCACAGCCGATAACTTGGAAAATTAGACCTTACCCAAATTGTTCCATAAAGCACTTAATAAAATTTTAGGGAAGTGGAAAATTGTGTATTAAGTTCTGTAATGCAAAGTAGATTCGTTTCCAAAAGAAGACTATAGGTGGGAAGGTAGTGTGAAAAGCACCTACCATAAGTTGCCGAGCTCCTCATGTTTCTACTGCCCCATGAACCATCATGGGACCAACTCTGGTTACTTCTACAATCCTGAGGTTACCCGCTTCTCATGCCACCGGCTCTTGACTGGTAAGCAATGATTCTAGCATAGCTCCACTGACACTCAGACCCGCGTGATCCAGTTGCAGAGAAGTGTCATGAGAAAAGCCAACAACCAGCAAGTACCTTCTGGCGAACTTCAGTCCTATGTTAGCATCTCTCGACCTTTGGGAAGGGGATGCATTATCCACATCAGTGCTTCAAACCCTGCTTGCCTCGTCCAAGCAATTGCTCTCACATTTGTGATTTCAAAAGTCCTAGATGAACTCCTTTCATGCTCTGCCATCTGCCCATCCCTTACCACCACCACGACTGTGTACCTCAAAAGCTGAGAGAACTGCGCTGAGCAGCAGACCTCTCCCCCAAGACAGTGAGAGAGCAGAGCCAGAACCTCTGGACCAGGCAGAAGAGGAAAAGTGGGGCGGGGGCTGACATCATCATGAATCTCACCCCTCTCCCTAAAATGTTTAGCAAGGGGCTGGGTGCGGTGGCTCAGGGCTATAACCCCAGTACTCTAAGAGGCCAAGGTGAGTGGATTGCCTGAGCTCAGGAGTCCACAACCAGCCAGAGCAAGAGTAAGATCCCATCTCCACTAAAAACAGAAAAACTAAAAAACAAAATAAATGAATAAATAAATAAAAATAGAAAAACTAACTGGGCATTGTGGCAGGCACCTGTAGAGGATCACTTGAGCCCAAAAGCATGAGGTAACTGTGAGCTATGATGATGCCTCAGCACTCTACCCATAGAGGGCCACAGAGTGAGATTCTGTCTAAAAAAAATAACAATAATGAATGAATTAATTAATTAAAAATAAAATAAAATGTTTGTCAAGGATAGAAGACTATATGTCATTCCATCACACTCAGAGAGCGGGACTAAGACAAGAAAAGGAAAGAGGTCTTGCATGGTTTGTTCTATGCTTTTCTAAATTCTTCGAATCTTTTACAACAAGAATGTATTGTGTTTTGCATGTGTGTTTTTACAGTTTTTTTCCTCCAATCTCTCATGGATAAATGTCTCATTCAGGTAACCCAAGTCTGTTGCTTCTGCTGTCTCATGTCCCTTCCCTTCTGGGCCCTTGGCAGCTGGGCTTGATCCCCAACAACCTCCCAGGACTGGATTCTCACAGGGCAGCAGTGGACTGTGGCCACCTCCTTCTCTCACTTCTGCTTCTCTTAGCAGATGTAACAGAGGCAACCGCTCCCTCCTAGAAATTCTCTCCTCCCTTGGTCTCTGTGATACCAACCATCCTCTGAGTTCCATCGCGACATCAGACACATTTCACTGAAGACCCTGCAAACAACCAAATAAGCTTTCCTCTTCTTTCTCCTCAAATCGAGGAAGAAAATTTGCCTAAGCAAGGAATATGGAGCCTCCTGAGGTGCATGCGAAATGTCATCCTCTAAACAGCACTCTGCCCCTGCTCACGAGACAGCCACCTTCTCCACTGTCTTCACTTTGGGAACAAGCCAAAGAGGATAAGTCCATGCCAACATTTCTAAAACACCAAGCACGGCCAAAGGGACTTCTTCTCAACCTTCCTCTATGTGCAGTCTCTCAGAGCCACTGGGCTGGGTACTCCCTTCTCGAGCTGCCTGGCTCAGCCTCTCTCCACTCCACCTCTGTCCTTGTGGGCAAAAGGCAAAGATAATGTCGTAATTGAACAGAGTTTTGAGAAATGAAGAGGGGTTCAGAGTATGGACAGGCAAGGGTGCACATTCTCTATGGGGAATTTCATTTTCAAAGGCAAAAAACAATCCATGTTTAGAGAGCCACCAGCAGACACAGGCGCTGAGTGTATGTTAGAAATTAATGAGCATGAGCACTAAATGAGGTGGTAGAGGCCAAGTGCTCTGCACATGTAACTTGCTAGACAAATGTTAAATTCTTCTATCATCGTCCATCTTGCAGAGTTGCTGAAGACCAAATGAGACAATATATGTAAAATTGCTTTATCAATTTTAAAGAGAAAAAACACTTAGAAATTGTAATTATTCTGTGATATTTTGCCTCTAGCTAGATTGAGAGTCAGACAATGGCAATGTTGAAGAAAATTAAAATACCTGCTAATTTCTTTTGAATCCACATTCCTGGAACTGTTTTCATAAGCTGAGAATTCTAATTAATTTCCTCCCTCTCCCCTCTCTCCAGATGAATAGATCACAATAAACTTCAAATTCTATTAATAACCTAGCCAAGTTCTTGGGGACGTCAATAGTCACCGGACTTGGACTTGAAGCCTGAAGGTCATCTTTTGTACCCTGCCCACAATAACAAAGCCAGTCAATTTTCTTTTGTGAGTATTTCAATTTCCCTCATTTCAATCTCTTTGGGCATTATAACATCACAATTCCCCTTGCAGGAGCTTGCTGGCCATTCACTCTACCTTTAGTCTTTCTGATTTCAGTCCATCCTTCCTACTGGTGCTCAGAAACCCAACATCACTTCATTATTGCAACTATTATTTTTAAATAACTGCTATTATAAACAAAGCAATAAGTCAGGAAATAAATACAAATGGAATAATTATTGGGAAGAAGAGGAAAGCCATTATTTCCTAAAGAAGGTATTATTATATACCTAGAAACCCCAGAAAATTAACTTAGAAGCTACTTATTATGATAGGTTGGATACAAATAGGCATGCAAAATTCAACAGCTTTCCAACACACCAACAGTAACCAGCTGGAACACATCATGGGGAAAGATTTCTTTCCCCATAACTGCCAATCTGAACCAGAGGCACAATTCAAGAAGAGTGAAATGGAATGAAAACAATACTGGACTTAAAAAAGGTTTGCAGCCTGCCTGTGATAGGGGTTTTCTTTCCCTGTTTGTTTTGTCTTTTGTTGTTGTTGGCCTCTGTTCATCAAGGTTTAAAGAGTCTTAAAGTCCAAGTTTCAGCCTGGACAGCTGTGGGAGTAATGGGGGCAGGGGAGTGGGAAAAGGAGTATGCTGTGGTTTAACAGGCCCCAGGCAACAGATCAGTTTTGTCAACTGTGGAGTGACAGTGACCAGGAGGCAAGCTGAAGGCCTCCTTTGCCCCTCTCCCTTGTCTCTCACAGGTATTCAATTGCCAAGTCCCCTATGCTGCTGGTCTTTTTAAGATACAGACTTTCTCCTCTCTCCTCATCCCCAGTGCCTGCCCCTTGCCAACATCCTCAGTACCTTGGGCCCACGTCACAGCTGTTCCTTAGCTTCTCCTATAGCTCCAGTCCCTAGCCTCAGGCTTCCCTCCTCCTCACTTTCACAGAGTCACACCCCTGACTGATTAATAACAGCCAACCAACCTTAGCCAGAAGTGGAAGTTGCCGCTCACAGCACACGGCGCTGGTTTAAACCCCAGCTGGCTCTGCCACTGGATAGCTGCGTGACCTTAACCATAGTACTTAATCACTCTGAGCCTCAGTTCCCTCATTTGTAAAACTTGCCTAATACCTAAATGATAAAAATTCTTGTGAGGATAATATATGTAATATAACACACAATCATATCACAGGCATTCGAGACCCATTAACTGCTACTCTGGGAGCTATCATCACTGTCACGATCAGAGTACACCATTGTCTACTGGAGCAAGTTTAAAGCCTCTGGTTGGTCTCCAAGACCATATAATTGTTCCCTACTGAATGTTTTCAAAGGCTCTCCTCCAAACAAAATAGCCACCTCTTTGTGTGACTCTCAACCACACCCCCAACACCACGGATGTTCTCACCCACCTCAGACTTTGACTTTTCATCTTCCCGCTGCCTAAAATTCCCTTTTGATTTGTTTCCAAATATACCTCCTTCAAGAAAACATTCCCTCACCCGACCCGCATGCCTGCACGGTGCCTTTTCTAGATCCACGCCGCCACCACCATATATGTAGTGTCTGTGCTGCGTGTCTAGCTGTCCTAGACAATTTAAATCACTTAACCCATCTGATGCTCACAGAGGCCCTGGACCTCAGGTACTGCTCCTCCCTCTGCTTTCCAGCTGGAGTTCTGGAGCTCTCAAAGGGTGAGGTACTTGCCCAAGATCACAAAGTCAGTCATGGAGTCATTGGTAAATTCAAGACCTCAAATTAGGTCCAAGCTCTCAGCTTCTGTGCCATCCTGCCTCAATGCATGCTTTTTAGCAATAACTGGATGAGTCACTTTAACACCTCAAGGCCCAGCCCAAATGCATCTTCTTTGTCCATGAGGAAGCCAGTTCTTATTCATCTCCTCTGCACTTATCCCTCTGGTACGTACAGCTGTTTTAAACAATAAACACCTCATTATATCCTGCCCGAGACAGTGGTTCTTCTGCATAATTAGGCACTCACCATTGTCAAGGCCCAGTATATGTGATTAGGCATAATTGTGTATTGTTCACTAAACGGAACCATAAAGTAATGGTCTGGATTTTCACATACTGCTCATAGAGATCAGTTTCATTTCTTCCCAAATACACCTCGGAATCTTCTCAAAGAGACCACAAATTGCTTGTGGGTAAGGACCATGTGTTATATTCCTTTGTGTCTCACAAACTTCTGTAGATATTACAGAAACCCAAAAATGCTTTTTAGTTCATAATTAGTCTCCAAAAAGGCTCTTTTAACTGGGGGTAGGGGGAAGGGCAGATCTCTGGAGGTATACAACACAGAAGGATGTAAGAGAGAATGGTCTATTATCATCTCAGAACAGACCGTACACTGAGCCCCTACACACATTGGAGGAAAATGTCCCCAATTGTCAGAAGCCAGAATCTGACTGGGTTTGATGGCATCAGTATAATGCTTAATGTGCTACATATTTGGCATCTGTTCCTGTGGAGGCTGTGTGTCAGGAACTCAGAAAAGGTCTCCCGGGCATATAGGCAGTTCCCAGGCTGTCTCCTACACATTAAATACACTCAGAGTAGGAAATATACATTTTTAAATGCACGAAACGTGAACCAGGCTTGACATCCATCTATCAGCGCTGCTTTAAGGATAATAAAATCAGCACTGCCATTATAAGGAGAGGAATCTTGGTGACCCACTGGAGATTTCTTCCTATCTAAATGATTCTATAAATTCCCCTAAAATCATAAAAAAAAAGCAGATTAAGGATTCATATAGGTGTTTGGACTATAAACACAAATTAGTTTCTGCTCCACCTGCAATTTTTCTCATCCTTGCCAGAAGCACCTCCATCTCTGAGACATTTCTGGATAAAACACCAACAGAGAAACTAAACATAGACAAGACTCCCCCCAGTTCTTGTTGGCAACTATTTTCTTCTAATTTCACAAATAAATCCTTATCGTGAAATGAACTGAATTGAATCTTGCTGCTGCCCAAAAACATCTATCACTAAGAATCTGTTTTGTTTAGGGAGCAAGATATAATTGTATACAGATTCAATAAGAACCTAAATGTTCCACTGAGAAAATCTTTATTGAAAATGTTTTGTTTGGACTCTTAAGTAATCTATTTCCTTTTTCAGTTACAAGATATATTATTGCTATTTTTTTAACTTAAAAAAATATTTCCTGCTTAAACACTACTCTTATGAAAAGCTTGAATAGTTTCTGTCTCAGAAACTCATATTGTTCTGCAGGTCATTTGGTCTCATGCAACTTAATTCAAACTGACCCCTATACAAGAAAAAAAAATTACTTTTTAACTTTCCCTCCCCTATTATGGCTCAATAACTGGAAATCAAAAGAAAATAATAAATGTTAACATTTTTATAGATTAATTTAGCAGCTAATACATTTTCAGTTTACATATTTGCCCTGCTTAATATGAAAATCAGAGACCAAAATAGAAAGGAACAAATGGATGGTGGATCGTGTTTCCAAATGCATGGGGATAAATGCATATCCCTAAGGAATGTGCTGTTATGACATCACAGCTGTTTCCCCTATAAAAAGAACTATGTCCTGCAGCAAACTATAATTTCCCAAATAAAGGGAATAAAAGATTAAAGGGAACAAAAACATGTCAGCAATAATATCCAAGGATAGCGACCAGACGCCAGGCATACTGAAGTAGCATATCCAACAAAGAACTGAAAAAAGAAGTCTTGGTACAATTATTGTGTGCCAATTAAAAATGAAAGTAAAATTTTAAAAAAGAAATCTTGCACCATTTGAATGCTTAAATACAAAGTGCTTACAAAGTGCTTCCACTCAAACTCTCCAAAGAAAGGAACAGTGGTATATTGTTGCAACAATGGCCACCTGTATCTATGATCCTGGGTAGTCGCTTCCCTCATTTACTCTGGGCTTGGCCATGTGACTTGCTTTGGCCAATGGGACGTTAGCAAACATGACACAAATGGAGACTCAAAAACTATTTGTATGTTGGGGTTTGACCTTTCTTGCTGCTCTTTGGAAAACCTGAAGTTGTCAACCATGAGAATAAACCTGGGCTAACGTGGTGGAAGCACATGGTTCAGTCCACTTCTGTTACCCCCCAACCAACTGCCAGGGCCAACCACTGCCCATGTGAGTGATACCATGTAGATCAACCAGCTCCTGGCCAACTCCCCAGTTGGCTGCAAAAGCATGAGTGAAAGTGTTTAGCTTTCCTGAAAGGGAAACAGAAGAACAGGCCACCTGAGCCCAGCCCAAATTGCCAACAGACAGAATCACAACCTAATACGTGATTGTTGTTTTAAGCCACTAAGTTGTGGAGTGGTCTGTTATACAGCAAAAGTTAATGGATACAGAGATGATCACGGAAACCTACCTCATGAGCTCAGTAATTAATGGGCCGGATGCCATAGAAGGAAAGTGAGAGACTGCTTTGAGAACGGATGGTCCATGCAATTATTCCTGAAAGTAGAGTGACTCATGTATGAAATGCTGAGTCATACTGAGGTGTGTGTAAGCTATTTATGCATTTTAGAAGCCCTTGTGAAATTTAAATCTAAAGTGCAATACTATGATAATATCAGCTAACATTTACTAAGTGTAAACATTGAGCTATGTGCTTGATAAAGATGATTTTGCTTACTCTACACAAAAACTTCATATGAAAGATATTATCTCTATATTTTGCAAATCAAGAATTGAGCCTTAAAGAAGTTAAGTGAGCTGCTCTGAGTCATGCAGCAATATAAGTGAAGTTGGATTCACAAATCTGATTTGTTCAAGAGTTGATCTCTTGTTGCAGTTTGGACAGGGCCATGTTTGAACTCGCCACCCTCGGTACATGGGGCCAGTGACCTACTCACTGAGCCACAGGTGCCACCCCAAGAGTTGGATCTCTTAATCACTATACTTTTCTTCTGGATACCACCCCAGGTAAACCTTCTCTAGTCCACCAGGCTGGAGAATTGTGTGGACCAAGAGATCTACTCTCTCTTTCTTGAATCTTAGATGGCCCAGAAGAGAAGACCAAATGAAGTTTAACCACGTGGTCAAAGATACAGAGGAGATGGGATGAATGATGGACATGGAAGGTCTTGCCCAGACCTGGTGACCACACAGAGACTAGAAAAGCAAGAGAGCTTCAGTTCTTGGGCAGGAGCTATTTAGCATACAGTGGCCTGTCCCACCAACAACATGTGGCTCAAGTCTCAAGCTAGGACCAACCAGATTAGCAATGCCTCCTTTCCCATTCATGGGAAGAAATGGGAGAAGAAAGAGCTAAGGAGTCTTAAAAGGGGACTAGAAAAATAGGTGAAAAGTTGGACAGAAATTGATTCCTTCTCATGGGTAGTAAAGGTGTTCCCATGAGGAGGGCAGAGGTTTCATACCTACTCCTCACTTAAAATATGTCAGCCCTTTATTAACTAAATCTCTGCAATCAAATCTCTACTTCCTGGATTTCTAACTGTTTAATACGTCTCAACCCTAACTCTTAAAATTGAGATAAAAACATGGATGAGGAGAAGGAAGTCAATCAAGACTGCCCCCTTTTGAAAACCATTTGTCTCAAAATCCGTAACATGAACAAGATTCTTGCTAATCAAATCAAAGATGGAGACCCATGGTTATCAGTGTACCAACACAGGTGGGCTGAAATTACAAGTGTTTAAGGTACTTACAGTTTAAGGTATCAACTGGTTTTTAACCTCTGTCTGACTAATTGAGCCTATCAGAGGCAATCTCTTTTTTAAGAAACTCCTAACACTATGTGCTTGAGAACTTTGGGAAGTTATTCCTGGCACACCGAGAGAGAACTACTAAGAGGGAATATGAGACAGCATTTGATAATTGAGAACATTAAGTATACCTAGGCAAGTGTGAAGGGACACAGATTGAGAAACTTCATCCTAAATGAAGCTGAACACAATTGTTAAAAAAAAAAAAAGTCCTAAACATCTGCATATTAAAAGCCTGCTCACTTAAAGCAGACCCCAGAGCCTAGACAACCCTACCCTAATACCCTTTCTAATTAGGGCCACCAGCAGGGCAGAAACACTTTCTGAGGGCCCATAAATCTCTCCAAGCTCTAGATCCCTAATCTGCTAAATAGGATTTTGCAAAGGTTAAGAGATAAAGTACCACTTCCTAGATTTTAGATTTCTCAGACCTGTATATTTTCCCCCAAATCTTGGAGATACCAGCACAGTCTTGCCAACTTCTCCATCTTCTAAGTTTTAACATGAAAAAGAAAAAGAAAAAATATTAGTAATATTAATGTAGTGTTTTCTGTGTGTCAGGGAGTATTCTAAATGTTTTACATATGATGTCAGATAATTAAGTTTGTGAACTTGTCCTAGAAAGGTGCTATACACCTCATCGTTGAATATTTGAAGTACTCCCCTTAGGAAGCTATCCATCATCGCCAACACCTAGGCCACCCTGCAAAGCACTTTTCATAGAATGAGTTTGCAAATGTAAGTGTCCAACCTTACGTAGTGATACAATCTCACCAACAACCATAGGAGAATGGTATGATTATCCCTTCGTAACAAATGAGGAAACCAAGTCAGCATCCACACACGGTCCATGCTCTTGACTAACAGGAAATACGAGCTTTACCATTCCATAAAGGAGAAGGACACACCAAAAAAAAAAAAATATATGACAATGCCATCTCAACAAAGAAATCTCCATGGATCTTAAAGTGAGCTGATTAAAATTAATTAATGAATGAAAAAAGAAATCCCCAAAAGTAAAACCTATGGACACATAAAAAAAGAGCAGTTCCTAAAATTGAGAAGTAAGTTTGGCTTTATACTACACAGTCCTTACCATGCTCATTTCATTGTAGACTGATAAATATTATATTTGGGACTGTATAGTTTCTCCCGGTCCTCAGATCGGCACTGGGGAGCTACTAAGATAAGATACAAGGCATGCCAAGAACTTTGAAAATGTCAGATGTTGAGGCTGGCTGGTGTGGAATCAGACCATGAGCAACGTGGCCTGAGCCCACCCTCTGAGACACACACTTCACACTGAGGCCATACTGTGGTTTAGACAAACCAAGGAGTTCAAGGCAGATAATGTCCCACAGACAGGCCACATGGAGGTACACACATGGTACCTCCTAGCAGCAGCTTTGTGTTTTCTGAACAGCCCACCTCCAGCTGCTCCTCCCATCCTCCCTACATGCAGGGGCATGTGCAGGGAAGCGGGCATCCCCTAGAAGGCCCAGGAGGGAGCAATGCCCCAGAAGAAACATATGGGGGAAGAAGCCTCCTCAACCATTTCTAACACATTATGTGTCCTTGAGCCACAGACGCTGCCCTGCAGAAGCTGTTTTGTCCTCTCAGCTCCAGCTCATTCTTCCACCCCTTGATTTTAGAACAGAGCAAAAGCCCATAGATGGGCCTCTGTTCAATGGCTTCAGCTTATACTGTACCTGTCAGCCTCACACTATCTCTCTAGGGAGGGAGTGTCTTCAACAACTTCAGCTCAGCTATGGCGAAGATAACTGAGTTATCTACTAACAGCAAGCAAGAATTAAGTTTAGTGTAGGCTACCAGCAATGGGGACGCAGTATTAGAATTCTGCCTTCCAAATCTTAAAGTAGTTCTTTAATAATAAACAATCAGGCTGAGCGCAGTGGCTCATACCTGTAATCCTAGCACTCTCGGAGACTGAGGCAAATGGATTGCTTGAGGTCACAAGTTCGAGACCAGCCTGAGCAAGAGCAAGAACCTGGTCCTAAAGAAAATGGCTGGTCATTGTGGCAGACACCTGGAGTCCCCCTTACTTGGGAGGCTGAAGTAAGAGGATCCCTTGAGCCCAAGAGTTTGAGATTGCTGTGAGCCATGATGCCATGGCCCTCTACTGAGGGCAACAAATTGAGACTCTGTCTCAAAAACATAAAAAAAAATTAAAAAATGAACAATCACTTTGGAATTAGGAGTGGAGGGAGAAGTCGTGGACTGAAATGTTTAGTGGCTCTATTAGGAGGTACCAGTGAATGGCAGAGAGGGGCTCTGTTCTGGATTCCAATGAGTAAGGTTTGTAAGAAGGATCTACAAACACTTCCTGTAAATGGCCAGATAGAACCGTTGAAGGCTTTGTGAGTTCTGTAGTCTTTGTCATCATTATTCAACTGTGCTGTAGCACAAAAGCAGCCGTGGACATTACATGGATAGAGTGTGGCTGTGTGTCGATAAAGCTTTATTTATGGCTACTAAAATCTGAATTTCATATCATTTTTATGTGTCATGAGATATTATTCTTGTGATTGTTTTTTCTAACCACTTACATATATAGGTGACATTTTTGGTGTAGGACACAGAAAAGCAGATGGTAGGTCGGAGGTAGCCCACTGCAGGCCATAGTCTCTCAAACTCTGGTTTATAATCAGAGCTCTGGTCTTTCTCAGCTATAACCTCGTAAGCAAGTTTTGTTTTCCCTCCTGTATGAACTTCTGTGCAAATTCCATTCCTTCCTCTGTAAAATGGGAACAATAACTGTATCAACCTCATCTGTGTCTTCAGCAGATGCAGCAGAAGCAATACGCTTAGCACAAGGCAGCGAGGCACATACTCAGCATTGGACAAATGGGAACTGTGACTCAGCATTCCTCCACTCTTCAAAACTCCCCACAGCTTCTGCCAAACACATTCAGACGACCACCAAACAGGACCAACCATTGTCATGTCTCTATCCACAAAGAAACACTTTCCATACTAACATCAGTAGCCTTCAGAAGTTTATGTGGTCCTAAAACGTGCCTCAAGCTCTGGATACACGCATTCCTCAGTTTCCTCCTAGATGCTTGAGGAAAGAGTGAAAGGCCATAGTTTGAGGCTATCATGCTCCAAACTATAAACAATGATATTTGCAGAGCACTGGCAATTCTCAAGCATTCTACTAAATGTTTTATGTCATTCTTCCTCTTAATCTTCATGGCAACCAAAGGATGTGGATAAGTTGATAAGCTCCGAGTTTCAGGAAAGGAAAGCAAAGCAAAGCATAGGAAGGTCAAGCAACGAGGCAAGGTCGCACAGCTGGTGGCCAGGAGATATGAAGCTCAGAGCACAAAGGTCTACACAAAGAAGGGGTGACCAACTTCTAAGGCACCAGTGCTTCTCAG
The DNA here is from genome assembly GCF_027406575.1 of Nycticebus coucang. Taxonomy (NCBI): domain Eukaryota; kingdom Metazoa; phylum Chordata; class Mammalia; order Primates; family Lorisidae; genus Nycticebus; species Nycticebus coucang. Next base: position 133,702,265 of record NC_069782.1, on the reverse strand, counting down.
ACGGAACCAGCACGCTGAATCCTTGGGGATCTTGGTAAAATACAGATTCTGATTCAGGCAGACTGGAGCTATCTTGATATTCATGCCAATGTTTCTGGTCCTGGGGCCATTCCAGGAGTAGCAAGGCTGTAGACAGTGAGAAATGTGAATCCCAGGGCAGGACAATGGTGTCCCTACCTAGTCCTAAGGAGCCTGTGGAAGCAGACTGGCAAAGTTTAACTCAATGTTCCACCAGCTACCAGTCCTTTGGCCTCAGGAGAAACTTTTTCTGTGCCAGCTGTTGCCTTGTCTATTAACAGCTCTTCTAGGGTTGCAGTGACAATTAAATGAGATGATACCGATATAAAGCATTCAGAGCAGTGTCTAGCACACATTGTAAATGTTCAATAAATACAATCAGAAGATCAAGAAAAGATCTCTTGCTCACAAAAGAATCATCTAAAACTGGTCTGTATGAGGTTTTTTTCCCTCTCTGCACAGCTAATAACTCGTGCAGATCCATTGAAACCCTCCTATCATTCAAGCCATTTTACAGTTAAGTAAACCAGACTTCCATCCAGTCAGTCATAAAATTAAATTAGAGAGAAAGTTCACCTTGAAAGGGCAGGACCCAGATGCCAGCAAAGAAGCGGCGATTTCCACTTCAGTTCATGATTTATTTATCAAAGGAATATGCCCATTACCTAGGCCTCCAGTTGCATGTAAAAGAAGGCATGTGACAATTTTTTAAAGCAACAGAAATCGCACAAATCCAAACTCTACCCAGGTGGTTTTCTCACCTGGGTCACTTCAGTGCATCTCTGTTAATTAGGTAGTGTGCCTTCACCCAGCATAACACCCCACAGTAATCACCCCTTCCACTGACACATCGCTACTACATTTTAAGGGGAAATGCCTCAGTATTCTCATCTGTAGAATAAAATGTTCTGGGTAGGATCATTCAGTTGTAACACTCTAGGAGGTCAGGTTTGTTTGTTCTTTCCCCCAAATTGTAACAACACCTCCCAGATGGACACATGTCATTTCATCCCCACCATCCTGCAAGCTAATCATTATGCACTCACCACCACTCCCTGATGTCTGTGTATAGGGAAGGTACCATGCCTGGCATGCAGTAAGCCTCAATTCAAGCTGTCATTTAAATTAACTATAGTATGATTACAGCATCTGGGTACTAGCTATGAACTGAACCGGCCATAGGGTGGGTGAGATGAGGGGAGAGCTTGGAGCTTGGCTGAAAAAATGGCCACTGCCTTTTCTAAGTCAGATTAGCAAAAAAAAAAGGGGGGAGGGTGGGGAGTAATACATGCATCAGAGGGTCTGGAGATAATCCTTGGTATTTTCAACAATTCAGAGAAGTTTTTTCTGTTTTAGAAAAGTTTATAAAAGTAAGAATCATTAGTAGCAAGGGAAAAGACATCTACACAGAAGGCCCATCTTCTGTGAAGCCCACTCACCCTGCCCCCCAGTACACAGCCCTGGCTTCTCTGCCTCTCTGCTGGCCTCCTGGGAAGAAGCCAGCCTCATTCACCCCTGATTGTTGCTGTCATACCCCCCACAGCCTGCTCCTTCTCTTCCCGCCCCATCTCCTCTTTCCCTTTTGATTTTGTAGCTCTGTGATTCCATCAAGGAATCACAACAGAGAATTAGATTACAAAACAAGTAAAGCTGCTTGTATAGCTGGTGTTTCTTTCTTTCTTTCTTTCTTTCTTTTTATGGAGACAGAGTCTCACTTTACCACTCTTGGTAGAGTGCTGTGGCATCACAGCTCACAGCAACCTCCAACTCCTGGGCTTAGGTGATTTTCTTGCCTCAGCCTTCCAGTAGCTGGGACTACAGGTGCCCGCCACAACGCCTGGCTATTTTTTTGTTGCAGTTTGGCCAGGGCCAGGTTTGAACCTGCCACTCCCAGTATACGGCGCCAGCGCCCTACTCACTGAGCCACAGGCACTGCCCTGCAGAAGCCATTTTGAGATGCTGTGTTCTCAGCGTTCTTTGTGTTTGTAAGTCCCTCTAGCAAGATATTAAAGCTTCCTACTCTAATGCTATCATGGCTTATGCCCATTAGTGGGAATGCCATGATAATAATCATGATGATGATGATATCATGATATTCGGGTAATGGAGAGCAGTTACTGAAGGCACAAATGCCTGTCTGATCTTGAAGATGCCTGTTTTAAAATTAAGAAGTCATGAATCCTAAAGAACTCAGGAGCCAGGGAACAAATGGAGCAAAGACAGAGAGGAGAGGCCTCCAGGAGGCACACTGCAGGTATGGGTCCATTGCCCTTGTTTCCCTGAAGTGAACCATAGCCTGGCAGGCAAAAGAAAAGAAATTCTTTTTATCCATGCCTGAGATTCCAATCTGGCAAGAATATAGATTTCTTCATTTTATCACCAAAGCTATAAAGTTAGGCTCAAGAACCATTTTCATGTCAATTCCAAGCAAGGGGAGAACTTTTGAGCACACCCACATGAATCAGCTTGCCTCAGCACACAAAAAGGACACAGCCCGGTTGCATCTTGTTGAGAGATCCATATACCCAGTAAATTCCAGACTCCAGCAAAGTTATAAGTCTATACAAAACTGCAAAGGCCATAGGAAGAATACTTCCCCTAACCTCTCAGAGATCAAAGACAGAACTTAAATGACTGTGAGACATATCACCTTTTTTTTTTCTTCTTTTCCTTTCCCTTACCCACTCCTTCCTTCTCTGTCTGGTCTCCCCTTCCCCTATGCCCCACTGTGTCATTAATTGTCATTAATTGTCCTCATATCAGAAATATACCATTTTTGAAGGACCACCAGTCTTCCAATATTTACTCAGTCATTAGACAAATATTTGTGAGCAAGAAACTGGGAATGCAATAATAAGACAGACACAGAAACTATTTTTGTGAAGCTTATGGTCTAGTAGAAAAGTCATTAAGTACACAATTACAGATATTTTATTAATTACAATGTGACATGTGGTATAAAAGAGAAGTCAAGGCTTAGGAACTTGGACCAAGACACCTAACCTAGAAAAAGGAGTTTCCCTAAGGAAAAGCATTTAGGCTGAGATCTAAAGTGTAAGAGTCGCCCAGACAAAGACCCTGTCATTTATTGAACACTTACTTTGTGTCCAGTCCTGTATCAGGCACTGGGGCTTAGAGACATGAATTATGAAATGTATTTCCTCAAAGGGCTCACAGTCTAGTGGGGGAACATGGGCTGGGAAATGATGAGGTCTCTCCATCATTATGTAACAGATTAAATAATCATTTAAAAATTGTTCTTATCCTCAGAAGAACTCAACCAAAAAGCTTCATAATTGCAAAAATGATCTGTTGTGAGTTCAGAGAAATTCCCTAATAATTTAATAAAACAGATGAAATTGATAAACTGTCAAATCCCATGGAGCACCTGGGGCTTTACCAAGAAAATAAGGCTTGTTGTCTGGGGATATGCAAGCTGCTGAGGAAATTCACAGCAGGCATAGGGAAGCCCAACCATCTGAAAAAAAAAAAAGGGCTAAATAAGGAATTGACTAGAGGGGAGTGAGACAGGATATTAAACTTTGGAGATCTGGAAAATTTGCTTAGTGATTAACAATATTAATAATCATAATAATAATGTTAATGATAACGTTATTAATGACAATTAAGCACTCTGCTAAACTGTTATGAGTACTATCATTGTCCCTATTTTATGGATTAGAAAACTAGTGATTATATAGCTGAAGTCTACAAAGCATTAGATGTACTGAGTAAAACAACTCAGCATGAGCTTTAATCACAAGATGAAGTTTGCAAGTACTTTGCTCAAGTCTCAAAATCAAAGGGTGAACTGCGTATTAAAGCAGTGAATATATATACAGAGGGCGCCAAAAAAGATATATACATTTTAAGAAAGGAAAAAACTATACTAAAGTTATAATACTCAATATATACCAATAACATTTGTTATCTTATATCTTATATCTCTTAATTGCAGAAGTCAAACATGACTTCAGTGTTACAATTTTAATAGTTTTTTTTTTTCCTTTCTTAAAATGTGTATGCATTCTTGGCACCATGTGTGTGTGTAGCAACTATCCCTAGAAGGGTTACTGGGGCCAGTGGCTGAACTCACTGAACAGGGACCTGGAGTTTGGTAGCCACCAAAGGATAAACAGTGAGGTTCTGACCCGGTGTGAAGTGGGTAGTTGATACTGAGATTCTTCCCACGTAAAGTTAGTGATTTTAAAAAGTTATACCCTTAGTGAAAAGATACAGCAAATAGAAACCCAACCACTAGGATAGGAAGACTAGTAGGATACTTAACTATCTCTCTTAGGCTCTGGGAGTGGGAGAAGTAGCTCCTCTGAAAATTTGTATCCACGGATATTCTGTCATATGAGTTTGGGGTTCTTAGAAAAAGAGTTTGAGGTTTTCATGTATATTTACCATGTGATCCAAGAAGCCCTAAGGTGAGAATTTAACATAAAAAATTATTCTAAGCAAATGATATCGCCCAAGGCACCTACCAAAAACAAATGAAGGGACATACATTTAACCTGAACCATTCCTAAGTCCCAAAATAAAGACTTTCTGAAAATGAATTCACAATCCAAAGTTACAAAACCCAAAAGGAAAAATTCAAAATTAATGAAAGTCACTAGTTACAACAAACAACGGGGATAAAAATAAATAAATAGTAGAACACTGAGATAAAAATATGAAATAAAATAAAAATGTACATATATGCAAGAATTAAACTTTTGAATGTATTGAAGATATAAAGAAAGAATGAAATAATGAGAAAAGATTAAGAAACTATCAACAAAGACAAGGCATATGTGAAAAATAATTTCTAGAAAATAAAAATAGAAGGGGAGGAGGCAAAATGGCTGACTGGAGCCAGCTTTCCACAGAGGCTCCCATCCAGAAGGAGAGTTAAAGGACAGAAGTTAAAGGATCTGGTGGATTAGAGCTGAGCCACGAGAGAAGGTTGAAGAATGAATATCAACCCTGCTGAAGCCAGCTTCAACCCCAAGGATACAAACAAAGGTACAAAATCTATCGCCAAGCGGACAGGAGTCCCCTCCCCCATAAGAATGGCTTGCACTATTCCATACAAACAAGTGAGCAGAGTTCAAAAGTCCTCCCATTTTATCCCACGGGAGAGACCCTCTAAAAACCAGACCTCCTTCCCCTACTAGGGTGCCATGGCACTCTCCTGCCAGGCATAAAACTCTATAAAACTGTACATACTCTCTACCTGCAGTTCTGAACCCCCAGCACTCCCCTCCACTCTCACTCCAAGGTCTGGAAGCCTGTCCCCCAGAAGTCCAGATTCTTGGGTATTTTCTCTAGAGGTGTGGACAGGGCATGGACTGCTGCTGGTCAGTGCTGATTGTATGGCACAGGAGTAAGGAGAGGACAGTCAGCTAAGAGGGAACCATATAAGAGCGGCATTGGCCCAGGTACAGAGCAGCAGCTGCAGAGGCAACAATACATTCACACCCCTGGATATTCCAGACTCATACTCCCTGTCTCTCTGAGCAACCAGAGGAGGCTGGGCATCTTCTCTGGTGGCAGCCACTGGTGGAACAGATCTCAGACAGAAATACAGACCCCGTGAGTAAAGGGTTTGCCTGAGGTGGTACCAGCCTGGGTCGGGCCCGGGGACTAGAATACATATATGGGCAGAGACGGCAACTCCCAGGGTGGGGCTGACCCAGAGGACCGCTTTACTGAGCCTAAGATGCACCCAGCCTTCAGGGAATCCTAGCTGAGACAAAGGAGGGCAGGCAGAGGCTGGAACTGATAGCTAACCATGCCACCCGGATACAAACTGCAGCTAAGACGGGGCAGTGGCACAGACTGGGCCTGAGTCGCAGTTTCTGTGAACTCAAACAGCATGTTATCTGCAGGGGAATATAGCCAGGACAGAAACAAATTCTGCAAAGTTGTTTTGTTCTGTCAGCAACATAAATCAAGGGTGGGTGAACCACCCCAGCCTCCATCACACCTCCCCATGCCAGATAGTGGCAGAGAGCAGTGGCCTGGCTGAGGACACATAGATCTCCCTGTGATTCAGGCAGGCGTAAACCCCTGGAGTATCTGCTCATTGCAGGGAACTGGGTCACAACCCTGCAGGGTTATCAGTTATCAGTGACTGGGTATGACAGAGGTACAAGGTGGGGAAGGAGGCATCAACCTTCCCAGACTAAACTATTTGCTGGGTGGGTCCTCCTGACCTCATAGAACACCAGAGCAAGTCATACTTGAGTTGCCAGCAGACCCCTGCAATCTAGTTGCTGGAGACCTTTTGAACTCTCCCACCTGAGACAGGTGCTGACTGAGACAATTGATTGGAACTTTTGAATTGGGCCAATCACCTGAGCACTAACCAAGTGGTATCCTGGGTGTGTGGTTGTAGGAAGGTTTGATTTTCCTTCTCCAATTGTTGCCTGTGGGGGGCAGGATGACTTAACAGCTGAGACTTCAACCCAGAGTAACTGATTTACTAGGGTAGGACAGAGACCAGCTGAATACAACACAGAGCCACTTAGCTCCACCAAAACAAGCAGGTCCCCAGGTTCTCAGGCCATAGCACTATACAGGTACTTGGCAAAACTCCAGGGGAAAGGTCGAATGGTGTAAAATAATCATGGGGTGGAATAAGCAGAAAAACTCCAGTAACATGAATAACCAGAGTAGATCAACATCCTCCCCCACCAAAGAAAGATATGGCAGACACAACTGAAGATCCCATTCATAAACAGATGGCTGAGATGTCAGAAATCAAATTCAGAATTTGGATTGCAAATAAGATTAATAGAATAGAGCAAAAGTTGGAATTAGAAATTCCAGGAGCATTTCAAAAGTTGTCTCAAGAATTCAATGGATGGAGAATTTAAAGACAAAATCACCAAATATTTTGACACATTGAAACAAGAATTTGCAGCCCAAAAAGATCTGAAAAATACAGTAGAATCCCTCAGTAACAGAATGGAGCAAGCAGAAGAAAGGATTTCTGACATTGAAGACAAAGCTTTTGAACACTCCCAAACTCTCAAAGAGGAAGAGAAATGGAGAGCAAAAATGTATCATTCTCTCAGAGAGCTCTGGGATAATTCGAAGAAAACTAATATTTGCCTCATAGGAATCCCTGGAAGTGACGAAGTGGCTTCACAAGGCACAGAGGCTCTTCTTCATGAAATTATGAAAGAGAATTTTACAGACATGCCAAGAGATTCTGAAATTCAGAGAGCAGACAGTTTCAGAACCCCAGCATGACTCAACCCGAAAAAGATATCCTCCAGGCACATCATAATTAACTTCATTAAAGTTAATATGAAGGAGAAAATTCTGAAAGCAGCCAGATGTAAGAAAACCATAACCTACAAAGGGAAGAATATTAGAATGACTGCAGATCCCTCTGCTGAAACCTTTCAAGCTAGAAGAGGGTGGTCATCGACTTTTAATCTCCTAAAACAAAATAACTTTCAACCCAGGATCCTGTATCCAGCTAAATTGAGTTTCATTTATGATGGAGAAATTAAATACTTTAATGACATTCACATGTTGAAGAAATTTGCCATAACTAAACCAGCTCTCCAGGATATTCTCAGACCTATCCTCCATAATGACCAATGCAATCTTCACCACAAAAGTAAACTCACTCAGAAACTTTTGATCAAATTCCAACTTGCACAGTGGTGAAAGGACTAAAAATGTCCCCTGGACTTTTGAAAAACTTGATACACAAAATTCTACCAGGCTTATCAATATTCTCAATTAATGTGAATGGCTTAAATTGTCCTCTAAAGAGACACAGGTTGGCTGACTAGATACAAAAACTCAGGCCAGATATCTGCTGCATGCAAGAATTTCATCTTACCTTAAACGATAAATATAGATTTAGGGTGAAGGGATGGTCATCTATATTTCAGGCAAATGGAAATCAGAAAAAAACAGGTGTTGCAATTTTATTTGCAGATTCAATAGGCTTTAAACCAACAAAAGTAAGGAAGGATAAGAATGGTCACTTTATATTTGTTAAGTGTAATACTCAATATGATGAGATTTCAATTATTAATATTTATGCCCAACCAGAATGCACCTCAATTTATGAGAGAGACTCTTAACAAGAATGAGCAACTGGATTTACTCTAGCTCCATAATAGTCGGAGATTGTAACACTCCTTTGGCAGTATTGGATAGATCCTCCAATAAGAAGCTAAGCAAAGAAATTTAGATTTGAACTTAACCATTCAACATTTGGATTTAACAGACATCTACAAACATTTCATCCTAACAAAACTGATACACATACTTCTCATCAGCCCACGGAACATACTCCAAAATTGATCAAATCTTAGGTCTCAAGTCTAACCTCAGCAAATTTAAAAGAATAGAAATTATTCCTTGCATCTTCTCAGACCATCATGGAATAAAAGTTGAACTGAGTAACAACGGGAATCTGCATAGTCATACAAAACATGGAAGCTAAATAACCTTATGCTGAATGATAGCTGGGTCATAGACGAGATTAAGAAATAAATTACCAAATTTTTGGAACAAAATGATAATAAAGACATGAAATATCACTGCAAGCCTTCCTCAAGAGAACGGAAAGAGAGGAAGTTAACAACTTGATGGGACATCTCAAGCAACTGGAAAAGGAAGAACATTCCAATCCCAAACCCAGTAGAAGAAAAGAAATAACCAAAATTAGAGCACAATTAAATTGAATTGAAAACAAAAGAAGTATACAACAGATCAATAAATCGAAAAGCTGGTTTTTTGAAAAGGTCAATAAAATAGACAAACCTTTGGCTAACCTAACCAGAAAAAAAAAAGGGGGGGTAAAATCTCTAATTTCATCAGTCAGAAATGGTAATGATGAAATAACAACAGACTCCTCAGAAATTCAAAAAATCCTTAATGAATATTACAAGAAACTTTATTCTCACAAATATGAAAATCTGAAGAAAATTGACCAATACTTGGAAGCACATCACCTTCCAAGACTTAGCCAGAATCAAGTGGAAATGTTGAACAGCCCTATGTCAAATTCTGAAATATCATCAACTATACAAAATCTCCCTAAAAAGAAAAGCCCGGAGCCAGATGGCTTCACATCAAAATTCTACCAAACCTTTAAAGAGGAACTGATACCTATATTATCCCCTTTTCCAAAATATAGAAAAAGAAGGAATACTATGAAGCAAACATCACCTTGATCCCCAAACCAGGAAAAGAAAAGACCCAACAAGAAAAGAAAATTATAGACCAATATCACTAATGAATATTGATGCAAAAATATTCAACAAAATCCTAACAAACAGAATCCAGCAACACATCAAACAAATTATACATCACGACCAAGTCGGTTTTATCCCAGGGTCTCAAGGCTGGTTCAATATACGTAAACCTATAAATATAATTCACCACATAAACAAATTAAAAAACAAAGACCATATGATTCTCTCAATTGATGCAGAAAAAGCTTTTGATAATATCCAGCATCCCTTCATGATCAGAACACTTAAGAATATTGGTATAGAAGGGACATTTCTTAAACTGATGGAGGCCATGTACAGCAAACCCACAGCCAATATCATATTGAATGGAGTTAAATTTAAATCATTTCCACTCAGATCAGGAACCAGGCAAGGTTTCCCATTGTCTCCACTGTTCTTCAACATTATAATGAAAGTCTTAGCCATCACAATTAGGCAAGAAAAGGCGATCAGGGGTGTCTATATAGGGTCAGAAGAGATCAAATTTTCACTCTTCACAGATGATATGATTGTATATCTGGAAAACACCAAGGATTCTACTACAAAACTCTTAGATGTGATCAAGGAATACAGCAACATCTCAGGTTACAAAATCAACACTCATATATCCGTAGCCTTTATATATACCAACAATAGTCATGTTGAAAAAACAGTCAAAGACTCTATTCTGTTCACAGTTGTGCCAGAGAAGATGAAATATTTGGGACGTTACCAAACAAAGGACACAAAAGATCTCCATAAAGAAAACTACAAAACTCTGAGAAAAGAAATAGCTGAAGATGTTAACAAATGGAAAAACATACCATGCTCATGGCTGAGAAGAATCAACCTTGTTAAAATGTCCATACTACCACTCGTTTCACCATAGTTTCAAAGAAAATTAAATACCTAGGAATATACCTAACAAAAGAGGTGAAAATTATGAAATCCTAAGAAATGAAATAGCAGAGGATATTAACAAATGAAAAAATATACCATGCTCATAGCTGGGAAGAATCAACATTGTTAAAATGTCTATACTTCCCAAAGCAATCTACCTATTCAATGCCATTTCTATTAAGATACCAACATCATACTTTCAAGATTTGGAAAAAATGATTCTGCATTTTGTATGGAACCAGAAAAAAACCGGTATAGCTAAGGCAGTTCTTGGTAATAAAAATAAAGCTGGGGGCATCAGCATACCAGATTTTAGGCTGTACTACAAATCCATAGTGCTCAAGACAGCATGGTACTGGCACAAAAACAGAGACACAGACATTTGGAATAGAATAGAAAACCAGGAAATGAAACTAACATCTTACAACCACCTAATCTTCAATAAACCAAACAAGAACATACCGTGGGGGAAAGACTCCCTATTCAATCGATGGTCTTGGGAGAACTGGATATCCACATGTAAAAGACTGAAACTGGACCCACACCTCTGTCCACTCACAAAAATTGATTCAAGATGGGTAAAAGACTTAAATTTAAGGCATGAAACAATAAAAATCCTCAAAGAAAGCATAGGAAAAACACTGGAAGATATTGGCCTGGGGAAAGACTTCATGAAGAAGACTGCCATAGCAATTGCAACGACAAAAATAAACAAATGGGACTTCATTAAACTGAAAAGCTTCTGTATAGCTAAGAAGACAACAACCAAAGCAAATACACAACCTACATAATGGGAAAGGATATTTGCATATTTTGAATCAGACAAAAGCTCAATAACTAGGATCTATAGAGAACTCAAATTAATCCACATGAAAAAAGCCAACAATCCCATATATCAACAGGCAAGAGACATGAATAGAACCTTCTCTAAAGAAGACAGACGAATGGTTAACAAACATATGAAAAAATGTTCATCATCCCTATCTATTAGAGAAATGCAAATCAAAACCACCCTTAGATACCATCTAACCCCAGCGAGAATGGCCCACACCACAAAATCTCAAAACTGCAGATGCTGGTGTGGATGTGGAGAGAAGGGAACACTTCTACATTGCTGGTGGGAATGCAAACTAGTACAACCTTTCTGGAAGGAGGTATGGAGAACCCTCAAAGAACTCAAGCTAGACCTCCCATTTGATCCTGCAATCCCATTACTGGGCATCTACCCAGAAGGAAAAAAATCCTTTTATCATGAGGACACTTGCACTAGACTGTTTATTGCAGCTCAATTTACAATCGCCATAATGTGGAAACAGCCCAAATGCCCATCAACCCAGGAATGGATTAACAAGCTGTGGTATATGTACACCATAGAATACTATTCAGCCGTTTTAAAAAATGGAGACTTTATATCCTTTATATTAACCTGGATGGAAGTGGAACACATTATTCTTAGTAAAGCATCACAAGAATGGAGAAGCATGAATCCTATGTACTCAATTTTGATATGAGAACAATTAATGACAATTAAGGACACGGTGGGAGTTGGGGAAGGGAAGAGCAGAGAGAGAAAGAAGGAGGGAGGGGTGGGGAAAGGAAGAACAAAGAGAGGGAAGGAGGGAGGGGGTGGGGCCTTAGGGTGTGTCACACCTTTTGGGGGCAAGACACGATTGCAAGAGAGACGTTGCTTAAAAAATGCAATCAGTGTAACCTGGTCTATTGTACCCTCCATGAATCCCCAACAATAAAAAAAAGAAAATGTCCATACTACCCAAAGCAATATACAATTTTAATGCAATCCCTATTAAAGCTCTACTGTCATACTTTAAGGATCTCAAAAAAAAAAATACTTCTTTTTATATGGATTAAGGAAAAAACCTTGAATAGCCAAGACATTACTCAGAAATAAAAACAAAGCAGGAGGAATCATGCTACCAGACCTCAGACTATACTATAAATCAATAGTTATCAAACAGCATGTTACTGGCACAAAAACAGAGAGGTAGATGTATGGAACAGAATAGAGAACCAAGAGATGAACCAGCTATTTACCATTATTTGATCTTTGATAAGCTGATTAAAAACATTCAATGGGGAAAAGATTCCCTATTTAACAAATGGTGCTGGGTGAACTAGCTGGTGACCTGTAGTAAGACTGAAACTGGACCTACACCTCTCACCATTAACTAAGATAGACTCTCACTGGATTAAAGATTTAAACTTAAGACATGAAACTATAAAAATACTAGAAGAGAGTGCAGGGAAAACTCTTGAAGAAATCGGCCTGGGTGAATATTTTATGAGGAGGACCCCCCTGGGCAATTGAAGCAACATCAAAAATACACTACTGGGACCTGATCAAACTAAAAAGCTTCTGCATAGCCAAGAACACAGTAAGTAAAGCAAGCAGAGAGCCTTCAGAATGGGAAAAGATATTTGCAGGTTATGTCTCCAACAAAGGTTTAATAACCAGAATCCACAGAGATCTCAAATATATTAGCAAGAAAAGAACAAGTCATCCGATCTCAGGGTGGGCAAGGGACTTGAAGAGAAACTTTTCTGAAGAAGACATGCACACAGCCTACAGACATAAGAAAAAAAAGCTCATAATCCTTAATCATCAGAGAAATGTAAATCAAAACTACTTTGAGATATCATCTAACTCCAGTAAGATTAGCCCACATCACAAAATCCCCAAACCAGAGATGTTGGCGTGGATGTGGAGAAAAGGGAACACTTCTACATTGCTGGTGGGAATGCAAACTAATATGTTCCTTTTGGAAAGATGTTTGGAGAATGCTTAGAGATCTCGATTTGCCATTCATTCCCACAATTTCTCTACTAGGTATATATCCAGAAGACCAAAAATCACATTATAACGAAGATATATGTGCCAGAATGTTTATTGCAGCCCAATTGATAATTGCTAAGACATGGAAGAAACCCAAGTGCCCATCGACCCATGAATGGATCAATAAATTGTGGTATATGTACACCACGGAATATTATGCAGCCTTAAAGAAAGATGGAGATTTTACCTCTTACATGTTTATATGGATGGAGCTGGAACATATTCTTCTTAGCAAAGTATCTCAAGAATGGAAGAAAAAGTATCCAATATACACAGTCTTAGTATGAAACCAATTTATAGCTTTCTTATGAAAGCTATAACCCAATTATATCCCAAGAAGAAGGGGAAGGGGGAGAGGGAAGGGAGGGGAGGGGGCAGGATGGGTGGAGGGAGAGTAATTTGTAGGACCACACCTACAGTGCATCTTACAAGGGTACATGTGAAATTTACTAGGTGTAGAATATAAAGGTCTTAACACAATAACTAAAAAAATGCCAGGAAGGCTTTGTTAACCAGTTTGGTGAAAACATTTCAAAATTTATAAAACCAGCACATTGTACCCCACGATTGCATTAATGTACACAGCTATGATTTAATAAAAAAATAATAAAGTGGACAAATGACATGAACAAGCATTTGTTCAAAAGAAGATATACAGCACTCCAGGACACCAAGGCAGGTGAATTGCTTGAGCTCAGGAGTTCAAGACCATCCTAAGCAAGAGAAAGACCCCATCTCTAAAACTAGCTCAGTGTTGTGGTAGGCACCTGTAGTCCCAGCTACTCAGGAGGCTGAGGCAAGAGGATTGCTTGAGCCCAAGAGTTTGAGGTTTCCATGAGCTATGATACCATGGCACTCTACCAAGTGAGACTCTGTCTCAAAAAAAAAAAAGATATACAAATGCTCAACACATCATTAATCACCAGAGAAATGCAAATTAAAACATATTGAGATGTCATCTTACTCCAATTAAAATGGCCATTATTAAAAAGTCAAAAAATAGGAGACACTATCTTCCAGCAGTTCACCAAAATGACCAACACAAAGAGAGAGAGGAGAGGCACCCAATACATGTTCTCTAGGCCTTTTAGAAACATGCAATTGTTCCTTTGGCCATATACATATGAATCTGCAAGAAAAGGTGATATTTTATATATCAGGAGAATGGGTAGTGTTCAAAAAGGCATGCCACACAAATGTCACTGTGGCAAAACTGGAAGAGTCTACAGTGTTACCCAGCATGCTGTTGGCATTGCTGTAAACAAACAAGGGCAAGATTCTTGCCACAAGGATTAATGTTTGTATTAAGCACATTAAGCACTCTAAGAACCAAGATAGCTCCCTAAAATGCATGAAGGAAAATGATCAGAGAAAAAATGAAGCCAAAGAAAAAGATACCTGGGTTCAGTTGAAGTGCTGGCCTGCTCTACCAGAGAAGCACACTCTGTAAAAACCAATGGAAAGGAGCCTAAGCTGCTGGAACCCATTCCTTATTAATTCATAGCATAATAGGTGTAAAACATAAAAGGCTACTGTAAAAAAAAAAAAGAAGAAGTCAAAAAATAGATGTGGGCATGAATGTGGTGAAAAGGGAACACTAATGAACTGTTGGTTGGAATGTAAATTAGTACAGCCACTGTGGAGACTAGTGTGGAGATTTCAAAAAACAAATTTTTTTAAGTAGATCTACCACTTGGTCCTGCCATCCTCCTACTAAGAAAAAGAAATAATTATATCAAAAAGATTCCTGCACCTATATGTTTATTGCAGCACAAATCACAATTTAAAGATATATACTCTCCTTAAGTGCCCGTTGACTGATGAGTGGATAAAGAAAATGTGGTTTATGTTTACCATGGAGCACTACTCAGTGATAAGGAAGTATGAAATAATGTCTCTTGCAGCAACCTGGATAGAACAGGAGGCCCTTATCCTAAGTAAAGTAACTCAGGAACAGAAAAATAAATGTCACATGTTCTCATTTATAAGTGGGAGGTACACTATGGCTACACAAGGACCCATAGAGTAGTACAATGGCAGGAGTATCTTCCTGCCATAATGAAAATGGATACTATTATTTCCATTTTATAGATGGTAAAACTGAGGTTTGGCAAATTTATGTAACCCTCCAGCAACTATCAAATGCTGGAAGTGATTCAAGACCAGGTCTTTCTGACACCACAGTGTACCCTCTGAACCTACACACTCTTCTAAGAGAAGAGGAAAATCCCTGTCTGCCAGTCAGTGGAGTGCTGCTCTGGAAGGCTATTTACTGTATAAACAACTTCCGAAAACATCCTTTTAAAGATAGAATAATAATCTGGTGGTGAAAATTACAGGCTTTGGAATCAGAAATAATACTAATATTCATCAGACACTGTGTTACCAAGCATAGCACTAAGTTCTTAAAATCCTTACAACATCCATTTTCACAGGTTCTATTACTGTCCTGGAATATAGACTAACAAGCACAGGTGTGGTGATTAAACTCACATAGTTATTGGCAGAAGCAGGATGCTGACCATCTAACCCAAGAACTAACTCTCACATACACACTAAACTCCTGGGGCCCGATTTCCATACCCGTCAACGGGGGAGGGAAAGGAGATGAGATAGGTAAAGCCACCAGCACGCAGTAAGTGGTGATAGAAATGACAGTGGTGATGGTGATGATGATAAAGAGGATGGTGATGACAACTGGTACTTGCAAAGACATAGGCCAATCGCTCCAGAACAACTCACTGCATAACATCCTCAAAAAGAAAATCTTTCCTTCCATTTCACTCACACAAATCTTCACGGGGACAGATCATTTGTGCTCTCTCTATGCAAAAGCTTATTTTCAAAATTCAAATCACAGCATTTTGCATTCTATGAAGGTAAGAAGAAAAGTGTTTAAAAGAACCTGACAAATAAAACTGTAGAGAAGTGGGGGGAAATGCTCACATTATCCACTGCAGTATGCGTAGCCTTGAACTTAATTTTCCAGAATCCTCGAAATATCAGTGATCGCAGCACAAGAGACCAATTAATCAGGCTGTGTTTGTTCTCTATGTGTGAGTCACTGTTGCCATCTACAGTTACATATGGGGCATGCAGCGCTGCCAGATAACTGATAAATCCTAAGAGCAGAGTCCCGGAGATGATGGTGCTGAGAAAATACATATGTTCAGTGAGTACAGAAAAAGAAAATGGTACCTGAAGCAGCAGCTCTTTTTCAACCACCTCTTCAGTCTTGGTGATGAGACGCTTCTGCAAGGTGTGAATTTTCTGAATCAGCTCAAAGGTACTGGGGTCACTGGCCTGTCCAGGGGGAACAAAAAGAAGTAGCTGAAATAGCATCCGTTTCAAAGAACTGAGGTACCTATGTAAGAAAATTATCGTCTTATTAAGATCTATTGCCAACCTGCAGACCCAATACAGAGAGCATTAGAACAAACAACAAAAAAAAATCATAAAACATGGGATAGTTATGCCTATAAATACCTGCCCCCAACAAACATAGACTGCAGTTTTCTGAGTGTCTTATCTCTATCTCTAGTTAACCTATATATAGAAAGTAAATACAGTAAAATCTCTGTTAGTTGAACACCCCACAGGAATGTCACAGACTGGTCAACATACAGAGGTGATTGACATAAGGAACTAGAGCTATTTACTGATATGTACCCATGGTGCATGTCCAGTCTATGAAAATTAGGTCAACTTAAGGAGATGGTCAATATGGGGAGATGGTCAACTATGGAGGTTCTGCTGTATGTTTATTCTACAAATGGGAATAATAATAATGGTGGCTACTAGGCGGTGCCTGTGGTTCAGTGGGTAGGGCACCAGCCCCCTATACCGAGGGTGGTGGCTTCAAACCGGGCCCCAGCCAAACTGCAACAAAAAATAGCCAGGTGTTGTACCGGGCACCTGTAGTCCCAGCTACTTGGGAGGCTGAGGCAAGAGAATCACCCAAGCCCAGGAGTTGGAGGTTGCTGTGAGCTGTGATGTCACCACACTCTACCAAAGGCGATAAAGTAAGACTCTGTCTCCAAAAAAGAAAAAATAAATGGTAGCTACTATGCATGATATCTGATTCTTTGCCACCATCCATACACTATGTGAAGCGCTTTTCATACAATGTTACATTTAGACAGTCTTAAGACAGTCTTCTCTTTTTACAGATAAGAAAATTGAGACTTAGAGAAATTATATCGTTTACCCAGACTTGTAAGGATCAGAGCTGGAGTCAAGTCCAGACAGGGCTGGCTCCAAAGGCTTGGTTCCTCCTAATTACTGTGTTCTAAGGCTTTCCCTGCCATCCCCTCTGTTTCTGTAGGAATAAGGCAGGCTTCCCTAATTCGCTCGGCCCTAGGGTTCTCCTTTGGTAATTGTCAACAGGAAGATTCATTGCAGTCTATGACGGGGAAGGTTTCCAGGATGTGGACTCCAGCTAATTATTGGCAGCAGAACGCAACCGTGGCATTTAGCTCTGAAATGGAATTATCAATCCACAAAGAGTTGATGCTCCTTCAATAGCTTTGTGCGTACAATTCAAACAAGATATGTAGTTATAAATTGATCATCTGTCCTCTAGACTTTGAGCCAAGGTGTCACTTTCAACTGTACTGACATTATGAATTAATCTAACAGCTAAATATTTTCAACTGCCTCCCGGAGTCTCCATTTTCTAATTCTTTAATAGAAATTGACATAGAATTGGAAACTTTAAACATCTACATGGAATAAACTAATGTGACAGTAAATGAATTTAAAATCTTCAGCTCCACTTCCCCAGATACACTCATATTATCATTGGGTTAGTAAACTATACCACCTTTGGCAAAGAGCAATAAATGAGGGTCTAAAAGAAAGATTTTTCAAAAGGAGATTCTATTGACTCTGACTTTGCTTAAGAAATATTAAGCAGCGCCGACTGATAACCATATATCGGGACTAAATTTGGCACACATTTACTTAGCAGGACTGGATGTTGTTAAAATTCAGGCCCCATGTTGACGTAACAATTTATAATACATTATCCTTAATGCCTTCTTCAATTAAATAAAAAATAAAAAATAAACACCTACTTGGCCAACTTTCTACTTGCCCTGCTCTTTCTTATATCACATACTTAAATCTCCCAATAACCTAATTGTTCATTTAGTCAAAGCCCCTTTTTGGCACTCATGCTACTAAAGAAGATGGCCATCCTTTTCTTGAATAAGCAGAGTTTGTCTTTAACTGTTATTTTTAGTTCTGGAGGAAATGTCAAAGTCATAAAATTGGAAGGTGATCATCCATCTCTTACCAATGAAACTTTGGTTGTGTCCTCAGATCCTAAGAGAAAGGGTTTGGTTAACACAGTACTAGTCCTTCAAAAAGACAGCTAGCTCATAAAAGCATATTTCCTGTAAGAAATAAAAGTATAGAAAGACCAACCCAAAGATGGTGAAGATACTGGTGGCCAATATATTTAAGGCCCATTAACAATCCAAGACCAACAGGCAGCCGCAGGATAACTGGTTCCAAAAATCACCTAAACATCAATTGGTGAGGCCTGTTCACAGCTGCCATTGGGCCTTCTTTAGACAGAAAGGATTTTGTCCAATACTTTCAAAACAAAACCCAAATGAACCATCTGGTTCTGGAGCAGTTCAATTTACATTTTCTCTAACCTTATATTTTAGGTGACAATTTACACAGCATTAAATAAAACCATGTTTCTCATTTTGCTTTATGTTAGAAGCTTCACGTGGGCTGGGAAGAGAGATTTGAGTATGGGAAGAATTCTCTGCCAGATGTTACCTCAAGCTTCCTCCATCTGTGCACGTTCATGGGGTTCTCCAGTTCCTCCTCCAGGGCTCGGCATCGTGTCCGCTCCTTCAAGAATTCTCTTTGCATGTGAAAAAGTTCTTGCCTAAATAAGACAAACTTCGTTTTGCATAGAAATTCTTCATCCATTGGAATATCATGTCGTTAGATGGTTACATGCACGCTACATCTTATATAAAAAGTTGGAATTAGGCAGGCTTTGTGAGCACTGTGATCAGCCTTCTAAATCTGGGCAAGACACAGATAATATCAATTCTTGCAGAGCTCAAAGACTGCATTAGAGTTAAAAAGAGAGAGACTGAGAGCAGTGGTTCACTCCTGTAATCCTAACACTGGGAGGCCAAGGCAGGAGAAACCCTGGAGCTCAGGAGTTCGAGACCAGCCTGAGCAAAAGGGAGACCCCCACCTCTACTAAAAATAGAAAAAATTAGCCAGACATCCCAGCAGGGTCCTGTAGCCACAGCTACTTAGGAGGTTGAGGCAAGAAGGTAGCTTGAACCCAGGAGTTTGAAGTTGCTGTGAGCTAGGCTGATGCCATGGCACTCTAGCCTGGGGCAACAGAGTGAGACTTTGTCTCAAAAAAAAGAAAAATGAAAAAAAGAGCCAGGGCTTCAGCATCTTGATTCTGGATACTCAAAAAATTTAGAAGTAAAAAAAAAAAAAAAATGTAGAAGTATATGAAAAGAATGAAGTGGGGGGGCAAGGTGAATTATAAGAGTTTTCATACACATCTTGATGTTTCTAAATGACTCTAAAGTAGTAGAAAGTAAACAGTCTATATTCCTCACACACAGTACCCGATCCCAAGACATCTAGGCTCAGGTAATAACCTGACACCTATTAGGCCGTACATTTCCACCACCATTCCCAGGGAGCTTTGAAAACATCTCTTTGCCTGGACCCACTCCCCATAGGGATTCTATTGTCATGGTGTATCTGGGTCCTGGGCTTCATAGCTTTTAATTCTCATGTGCAGCCAGGATTGAGGAACACCGAGTGAGGAAAGACAGTGACATTCTATCTTGCACTCCACAACTACACAGATGGCTGGAAATGTCCTGACGAACTAGCTCTGACTCACACATACTGCTAAAATCTGTTGAAATCTCTAGTTAATAAGTAATACGCGACAGCCAAACCTCAGTATCCTGTGAGCTGGCTGTAACCCTATCAAATGAGAAGCTTTGTTGGGAGGCAGAGAAGAAGTGGGCACTTGCATTGACATGGGCAATAAGGATATTATTATCTGTCCTCGTGTGCTGCGGGTGTGCAGATTACTAATACTAAGCCATCTCTTTTACCTAATTGCTTCATTTAAACCAATAATACAACTTTCCCTCATTAGCAAGACAAACCATTAGAATTAACTGCATGATGTTCACTCAACAGGGAGCTGGGAGCAAGCTGCTTAGAACTAAAAGCATATTTTTAACGCTTCCATTTTCCAGAGTGTCATCAGAAGGGGAGGGTAAAAGTACTAGCTACTGTATTTGACAGCTTACTTTGTTGGGTTTTTTGTTTGTTTGTTTGTTTGTTTGTTTGTTTTAATGTTTGCATGAAAACAACATTTTATTTTATTTCATTTTATTTTATTTATTTATTTATTTTTTTTTTGGTTGTAGTTGTCTTTGTTGTTTGGTAGGCCCGGGCTGGATTCAAACCTGCCAGCTCCGGTGTATGTGGCTGGCACTTTAGCCACTTGAGCTATAGGTGCCGAGCCTGACAGCTTACTTTGGACTAGACTCTGTGCTGGGCACATCACATTTGTTTTATGTGTTTAATGGTAACTACAAGTACAAACCCAAGGAAGTTCAGGTTGGCCAAGGTTACACAGCCCATCGGAAGCAAAATGAGATTGAAATTCATGCCTGCTGGCCTCCAGTCTTTATTGTGTTATCTTCCCATTGAAAAGAAAAATAAAATCTATTATCAAGAAACTAGCAATATTGACTACAAATGGGTAAGATTTGGTCCTTTGTGTATGTAATAAAAATGACTCATGGCTGACAAGTTTAGTGATGGTCTTGGCGACCATTCAATAGCTACTTAGAATGAATCCATTTGTCTCCAAGATGTCAATCGTAGTATCTCTGGGTAGTAAAGTTATGAGCGATTTTCTAATCCTTCCTTTATATTTTTTCTGCATTTCCCACATTTTCTACAATGAATTTTTGTACCACTTTCATCATCTGAAAGAAAAGCAACTCTTAAAAAAAAAAAGTATTGATCCATCCTTCATAGTGGTAACCTTGCTATTCCTGAAAACATTCACTGCATCTAAATACCAAAACTATCTTCTAACCCAATTAGGTGAGAAGCAGATCCAAATTGTGTCCTTATCCCAAGGAGGTCAAGAATACTGTTCATCTACAAATCTGTGGGCACAAGGATAGCTGCCAAGAAAAAAATACCAGACCTCTTATTTGGATTTCTGAAATTGCCTACATAAAACATGGGGCTATTTTCCCAAAGGGAATGTAGATCTTACATGATGCAAAATGTAAACAAAGAAGGGGCACTGAGCTAAAGTGAAAGCTGCAGAAAATACATCAAGAGTAAGTCACAAAATTTGGCTGCCTTGTAAGGAGACAGTTTTCAAATAATGATAAAATTAAATTTTCCACCTCTTTGCATCCTGTATATAATTCCAAGAAAAACGTATGCAAATGTTACCAGGATTAAATCTAAAAATTGATGCTCCATCTCTTGCATTATCACCTTATTAAAGAAATTCAAAAAAGCTCATTGGAGAAAAAAAAAGTCTGCATTTTAATTAATTTGTGTTGGCGATTTGACTTGAAATTTCTCTTGTAAAATACAGAATAAAGTTATTTTAAAAAAACTTTTTTGCCCTGGCCCTAACCCCACCCCCCAAAAGGAAACTAATTCATTTCTGTGACACAGCATTGGGTACAACATAGATTTCACGAAAACGTTGTTCTCTTTAATTGCTAATGATTTCATCATTTAAAATTCATTTTGTACAATTTGATAAAGATCTTCCATGACCGGCTTCACGCCTATAGCTCAGCGGCTAGAGCACCAGCCACACACACCAGAGCTAGCGGGTTCTAACCCAGCCCAGGCCTGCCAAACAACTACAACCAAAAAATAGCTGGGCATCGTGGTGGGCGCCGATAGTCCCAGCTACTTGGGAGTCTGAGGCAAGAGAACCACTTAAGCCCAAGAGTTTGAAGGTGCTGTGAGCTGTGATGCCAGGGCACTCTATCGAGAGTGACATAGTGACACCCTGTCGTAAAAAAAAATCTTCCATGACCAACAAGTAAGAACACAAGGTCACTTCAGAGGCTCCCCATGCATTGCTGTACCCTCAGCCCTGAGGGCCTCCTGTTACCTGAGTTCCTCCACATTAGCCACACTTCTGGCAAGAATCCCCTTTTCCCGGCGAAGCTTCTTGATCTCAAGTTTGAGGATCCTCATGTCCTCCAGCCTCTGGTTGTACTGAGTCTCGCCTTTATTCAGCACTGATTGTTGGATCTTGATCTTCTCGTAGAGCAACGCTAACTCATCATTGCGTCGAACAAGCTGAGACCCCAAAATATCTCTCTCACTGATGACCTAGAAAGGTAGGGAAGAGCGTGGCCACAGGAAACAATAAGTTATGTTTTTCATTACAGTGGCAGCATGTACTCAGTCAATGAATACCTACCAAATGTCCACATATGCATTTAAATGTTTACATTTGACTTTGTGGTGGGTTAGTTCTTGCCAAGTTCCACTACACCTTGCTATCTTGCATTGGCCAATTTCCCTCTTTTCCAGGTCCTTGAAAGATTTACATTTTTAACTCCCAAGTTTCTATCTTAAATTTCTATCTCCCAAGTGATGCAATTCTGAATGCCATGATAGGCTAGCAATTGTACTAGAATGTAAGCTCCCTGAGAACAGGGACTTCCATGTCTTATTGGCCAAAGTCTCCCCCGTGCCTAGAGGAAGTATTCATGTGAGTTTAATAAATGAGTGAATACATCATCATTAATCAACACAAGACTAGCTTCCGCTGCCGTTCCTCTGATAGGATGGGATGGCAGAGCTTAGAAAGGAATGAGGATTCGAGAAGAGTGGAATCAAACACAGGTGTCTGCTGATGAGGTCTGCAAGGCTGGTGAGGAGGTACTCTACCTGGTCTAATTCCTTCTTCTGTCTCAACCTCTCCCCATCAGCCTCAGCAATGATTCGCAGGAGTTTTCTCTCTTCAGCTTCTTGCTTATCAATGAAGTGTTTGGTCTCCAGGGCTTGTTGCCTCAGCTTCTGCAGCTCAGCCTGACAAAGAGTGGAAGATACTGACAAATTCCATTCCATGACAGCACAGACTCAGAGCACAGGGCCCAGATCTTTCGAAGCACAACTCTTTAAACTTTCCTCTGATGTTTCATTTACCACAGTTTGATCATGCTCACAAGCAAAACAAGCTTACAGCACGCACACCACACACACACACCCCTATAAAGAAAAAAACAGCAACGCACACTACAGTGATCATGTTTATTCTCTGAGTGTGCCCTTGAGGGATTCTTATCATTTTCTGTATATGTGTATCACAGGCTTCCCTGGTATTCAGTAGCACTTCATCCCCTACCAGCTGAGACCGGGAGACTTCACAAAGCATGGTACAGCAGAGGATGTGGGCTGAGGACCCAGGAGGCCTCCAAACCAGCCCCTGTAATGATCCTAACACCATCAGCAGAGATAAAAGCACACTGCAAGCAAAAATTAAATTAGTCAAAGATAACAACTAAGTGTCTATCTTGTAAAACATCCTGATCATATTTTACACTCAAATACTAAGGAGTCCAGGTAAAATGTTCCTGGATATAAGCTTCTTTCCTTTAAATAACTCCATGATGAGCATTCTAAGCATTATCATCATGCGGACAGTGAAGTGATCCTATAGGAAGTCAGCACTGGGCTGAGGTCAACACAGATGCTTTCTCAGAGAGTTCTCACCTGGATCTGGCCCCCGAGCACACATGGAAATCATAGGGTTTGTGGGGGAAAGGTGCTATGGCTGGTAACTTTCAAAAGTAATATTTATCTCATCAAGGTACACATTCACTTCTATACCACAAGTACTCACATGTCTTGGGCCTGATACTAGGCATTTTGTCACTCTTATCTCCATTTTATAAATATAATTGTAGAAAGAACAAAAAGAAAAAGAAAACCACTTGCCCAAGTTCACAAAGTTATTAAGTAGCACAGCTGAGACTCCAACCTAGATCTTTTTATTCCAAAGCCTGTGCTCCCTCAGTCACCACTCAATAGTTTCAAGCCAAATACAAAAGATGAATAAGACCTGATGGATTCACCATCCACTGAAGGTGATGACCATAACCAGCAACAGTGTGAAAATGCCATCTACCTGCACCAAAGGAACATATGCATACCCCTGAAGGGACTTCGATTTCCACCCGGGGTTTGGAGGAAAGAACCAGTCAGGTTGTTGGCAGTAGACAGACATTGCCCATTGGAGAGGTATGTGTTGGGGGATACGGCATACAACGTTCAGGCTTGTGTGATAAAAGGCATGAGAGCTGCAAAGTACCTGGGTGTTCACCAGACAGCAAAACACCCAATATGGCTGGTTTAGAGAGTTAGGTAAGGAACAGCTGTCTCTGCCAGACTGAGAAGCGCCTTGGGTGCCATGCACTGTATGGGTATGCCATGGTGAACCACAGAGTTACTTATATTAAAGGAAAAAAGCATATGTCTTTGAGAGGTTCCATGCCCATCAGGGAAGGACAAGGGGTTACCCAGACACATGAACACAAATGAGGAAAACCAATGAGGAGGAAGAGCTCTGCTTCCACCCATGCCTGGAATCACAGGGAGATGACAAGATGATATAAAGGTTTCAACTTGTCAATGGCTTGCAGCTTGGCAAGTGACAGAAAGAGAGGAATAATTTTTTCCTTCAAGTAAGTATTGGAACCCATACCCTCATCCACCCAGAAAGGTCACCAAGATGATGGAAAACCTCATACTTGCAAGTGCCCATGAACCGACACAACTCTCACCTAATTCTGCCTCAAACCCATGGAGAAAACCAAGAGTCATTCATTCACCCCATCAGACGTGTCCAAACAGTGTGAAGATACCGTGTGCCTAGTAATGGATGTCTAATGTCACAAACTAAACGCAGCCAGCTATGTAAACCAAGGGTTTATTTTACAACATTTTGTTTGTTCATACATGAAATATGTTTTGGTCTAGGGATAAGCAAACAGAAATACTTATAGAGAAAAGATCTGGTCTTAGTATTTACCATTTGGGGGAACTGCCTGTTAGGCAGTCAGAGAGAACCAGCCTTTCTGTTTCTACAGCCATTTCAGGTGACAGCAAAGACAGCAATAAAATACCTGTTTGGCTCATGCTTTCTTTAATAAAACTTTTATTTTCCCAGATGTGCAACATTCACTTCCCTGTTCTTAAGTGCCAAGAGCTGATCAGAATCCATCAGCAGAACAAAATGAAACCCTTGTTATATTAAAATGCAATCAGCAGTGTGTAAAGTATCTGTCTGAAATGTAAAACCATCCGTGCATTTGGCATAGCTAGGTACTTTTTTTATAATATATCAAAATTCTGAGTAGTTGCCTTATGTCATAAATTTATGGGCTGTAAACAAGATGTGGCATTAGATGTTAGCAGCAAATGTTAACATCAACAAAATACCTTGAGTCTAATGCATTTAGCAGTTATAAATCTGAGCTGTAGCACCCAGGGAGGATGGTGACAACTGCTGTGTGCCTGAAAGCTCATCAAGTGATGTCGTAGGTGGGATCTGAGGTGTCAGCACCTATGGAAATGTTACTGGTGGTATGAAGTTGGAATTAAATGACAGGACACACCCTTTAATCACTGCTTCCACAATTATGCAATTTCAAAATAGGTACTTACGGACTAAATATAATGTAATTTTGCTATGGGCATATATCATATTTCAAAGGCCATATTGGCAGGAGTCTCACCCATTCATACCCCCACATTCACTGGTTTTCATAGAAGCCATCTGTTTAAATCTAGCAAAACAAATAGGACCACCTCAAGTCTTCTAGCCATGAGAATCATTAGCCTTTTTCTCTCTTTCTTTCTCATGGATGACAGCTCCCCATCTGTGGCAGGCTGCAGAGTCCACTGAGGAAAAAGATATGGTGCCCTGAAGCCAGTCCCTAGTGTGGTGCTGAGCTCTGGACATAGAGAACTTGCTGCTGAATTATTCACCAAGAATCAAAGAGCTGTCGGATAGATGTGGGATGATTGGGAAGTGATGAGACAGAATCAGAAGCTTGTTAGAACGGGAAGGCAGACACTCCAAACGAGATGGCTGCTTCAGTGCTGATGAAACATGACCGGGACAGGACAGGCAGATGAACACAGATGCAACAGGGAACTATTGATATTCTGTCATGACCATAATGTGCTGACGGTGTCTGGAATACCAAACCATAAACTGACCTGGTAGCAACTGAAAAAGTAAAAGAAACAAGGAAGGACGAGATTTTCCATTGGGGGGATGAATAAGGAATGGAGATGACCTCCTATGGACAACTGTTTGTCTATCAGCCTGGAGAAGTAGTAAATTGGATTGTCCCGTCAAAGGGCGTGTCACGGTCAACCAAACAGGCTAGAGCTTTCTCCTCCAGGAGGGATTATGTAGTCATGTAGCTTTGTAGAATTCACAATAATAAGATAAATGTCTCTTGGAGCAAAGGTACTAGAAAATCTGCCCTTTCTCAGGGTTTTAGTTTGCAAACTTTAGATGCATGAAATCCAGAGACCTATGTGAAGTGTGATTCAAATTCTTAAGCTAAAAAAGTCAAGAGGCTAAAACTCAACATTTGAGCTGTCATATTTTTCTGAAGAATGTCAAATGAGCTTAATGATAGGCCAAAATTGTCCAGTCGGAGCACCACTGCAAGTCACCCTTGGATAGCCTCCAATAATAAATCAAACAAGCGTCTGTCTCTGCTCCTCATTCTTGCTTCAATGGGAAATGCTGAGAGTAAAGGCAGCACAGTTCCGCATTGAGTTCAAAGCTATTATCTTCCTATAACCGAAGACCCAACGCCATCCAGACCTGGGATTTCTCATTTGGAGCAGACTCTCCCAAACACAAGCCTTTTGCTCATCCTTCATGTCCACCAGCTGCCAACTCTGCTGGGCCAGGACCAAATCCCAGAACTCCATTGCCCTTTGTTTTACTAAGATGTTTCTTTGGAGCTGTATGTGTAAATGCCTGATGGTAGAGGGCATAATTAAAACAAATAGTGACTAAAGTCAAACTCTGAGGAACGAGAAATGATTGATCTTTTATATAGGACATTTCTTCTACAGCAGGATTTAGTAGAAGACAGTTAGTTCCACCTTGGGCCCCAGTATAGGGCAATAACTAATCTCTTAATAGAGCATCACCTAGGAAAAGAAGAGATGAGAGTCAATGCAGTCCCTAAAGAGAAAGGGATGATGCATCAAATGGATTACACTGAGTGTTGCTGACATGGGGCTCCTGGGTGAAGCAAAGTTTATAGTAAGACTTTTCTGATTCATTCAGCAAGAAATACACCCCTTCCCACTACAGGCTCCCGGGTAGAACAAACCACTTTTTTTTTTTTACAAACCACTTTCTATAAAACTCTGCTTTCAAACAAGGGGAATAAGAGCAAAGATACAGTG
The DNA here is from genome assembly GCF_027406575.1 of Nycticebus coucang. Taxonomy (NCBI): domain Eukaryota; kingdom Metazoa; phylum Chordata; class Mammalia; order Primates; family Lorisidae; genus Nycticebus; species Nycticebus coucang. The sequence continues at coordinate 133,674,743 of NC_069782.1, read as the reverse complement.
TATTTTCAAATTTTAGAAAATACATGTATGTTTCTTTATAGTATATAAATAAATTTTAATGCAGAATTTTCTATTCTTTTTCTATCATAAGCTGGAGTGGGAGAGAGGAAAGTCCCAGATAAATATATCAATTATAATATCTTTTTGGAAAGATGCTTTTGGTACAGCTTAACCTTTCTAAAAAAAAAAAAAAATACGTGCCTGAACTTAATGTAATGTAGTAGTTCTATTTCCATGAAAACCTACCATTAAGTTGACAAAACTCATTATTAAATTGAAAGTAAAAATTTCAATCTGTGGCATCTTAGAATTAAGGAAATATGGCATTAAACCTGCCCAACATCAGATGCACAGTTTCAAGACAGGAACTATCTTTGCACACTCACAAACATGCACAGAATCCAAGGTACCCAGTCTCTGACTTGTTGCAAACAGTTTCTGCAAATGCTTCATAAGCATCCTTGAGGATTCTTGATGTACATTTTCAAAAGAAGTGGCATCGTTTTCCTAGAAGTTCCCTTCTTGAGTCATTTGTTTAATAGATTAGAAGGCAAATCTACTGGATTGGATAGGAAAGGGAAAATATGTTATGTTTAGTGATGTATATCATGAAACATATATGGCTATAGGATTTGAAATGGTGTAATTATTTGGTATGTGTTTTCTTGGAAAGAGACCTTATGTTTGCTGACATAGAATGTTCTAAATTAGCAGGTTGAAAAGGACGTGTCTTAGTGAGATGTATGAAGACAGAAATGATGCCTGGAAGAGCAAAGTTCGCAGCCCCCTGGAGGTAAAGTGAATTATGAAGCTGGTTGAAGCATACCCAGTGAGGACAGAGTTCTGACACCCACTTGATGAGATTGCAGACACCGAAGTCACATCCACACAAAGTAAACAATGGTTAGGAGCAGAAGGACAAAGCATTGCTGTATAGAAGGCCCAGGGAGGAGTTTGGGAGTTGGGTGTGACCACAATGGCTGGACTTGGGCTGTGAACACACAGGGGTCAGAGGGAGCCTGCATGCCCAAGGACGTCTTGGCCACTGTGGGCCTGCTAGGTTCTCTCCCTGGGTGCGTGACAGCCAGCACGGAAGAACGGGGTATTTGTGCATCTCCGCTGCTCCCACCGCGTTCTACCTGGGAGCACTACCTATATGGAACTCTGACCTGGAGACATAAGAGGTCGTCCTGCAGGGCTGCCTTGTGTGGCTCAGTTTGGGGAACCAGCAGCTGTCCAGACCGCAGGGGCAACCTTGACCTTCTCCCTGGCCCTTGCTGCCCTCAGCGAGAATGGAGGCTGCCTTGCACAGGGCCAAACAGTCCCTCCCTTCGTTACAAGGTCGGTACCTTCAGTGTTTCCTTTTCCTTTTCTATTCGCTGCTGTTCCAGATGCAGCTTCACCAGTGCTGCCTCTTTGGCAGAGATTTCTTCTTTCAGCTGATCGACCTGATGGGTCATAATCTTTAACTTTCTCTTCATTTCTGTTATTTCATCCTAACAAAAGGAAAGGAGAAATGTTTGAAATACATCATCATTCCTATGGAAATTCAGTACATATTTAAGAGCTTTAAAGGGATGCTCTCTCAAAGCAGCGATCTCACGACCAGTTAGGACTGGGCTATTCCTTTGTCTCTTATGCCCGTCTTTACAGCATTGCCTCTCAAAATATTCTCATGACATGTATACAAAGTACACATAATGAATATCACACATGCGCACACATATTCCTCACTTTACAAAAGGAATTGGAAGCAGACAAACACGATAGCTAAAAGACTTCAAAGCCAAGCTACGGAATTAACTAACAAGAGTGCGTAGCTGCCCTGTGCATCAAGGCAGCTGTCAGCAGTTTTAAAAATTAGAAAAGATAGCATGGCAATTCTCCGTGATATTTAAAAGTAGGACCATGTTCTCCACCTCCTAGGAAGCTGGGTCATTTCCATTGCAAACAACCTGATAGTTCTGCATAAATTGATCTTTTTCAGGTGAATTCCACGAGATTTCTTTTCTTGATCCATTCTACACTCTGCCATTAGGATAAGAGAAACTGTTTTACACCCAGGGGAGAGAGAAATTAAAACATAAAGATATAGAAGGATATTCTTTACCTGAGCCTCAACCAGATTTTTGCTATAGAGATTCCTGTCTGATCTCACAGCCTCATACAGGTTCTGCTGTTGTTTTAATTTAGTCTCTGATTCAGCGATTTTTTTCCTGTAGTCAAAAATCTGCATTTCACGGACTTTTATGTCTTCCATGTTTATGAGGACCTGGAGGAGAAAGAAGTGTGTGAATGGGGTTAAACAGCCCATCTGTGCTTATCAGTTCAGGACAAATGGAGTTTTTTTATCTAAGGGTGGCTGGTGAGATGCCAGCAATCAGAAAATCTAACTACGGTTATAATCACTACAGTACAACACAGAAACTCAGCGCAGTGATTAGGGGCAAACATACATTTTACCCGCTACAGAGTTCTGCTCAAGTATAAAGGCCTAATACAGTTATTTTGTGATCATAAGAGAGAAAAAGAAAAAAAAAATTCTTTCAAAAAAGAAATTCTCAAACCCTCTCCTGACCACCCTACCCACCTACTGAAAAAGAAAAAAATAAAAATAAAAAGCCACAGGCTTAACACAAAGCACTAAGAAAGATAAGAGATAACTTAGCTGGTTGGCCATGTCGAATGCTTTATACAGCTAACCATGAGACAGGAAAGTGGCCTTTGAACCTGATAGTGATCTTAACGCTATCTTGCCAAAGTCAGACTGCAAACTCCTCCATCAGGGGAACAAAAAGCATTTCATTAAAAATGCATTCTATGACCTGGCACCCATTGCTCAGTGGTTAGGGCACCAGCAGGCAGGTGGATTCAAACACAAACCAGACCTGCTAAACAACGACAACTACAACAAAAAAAATAGCTGGGCATCGTGGTGGGCACCTGTAGTCGCAGCTACTTGGGAGGCTGAGGCAAGAGAATCACTTACACCCAATAGTTTGAGGTTGCTGTGAGTTGTGACAGTACTCTACCCAGGGTGACATAGAGGGGCCTGTGGCTCAAGGAGTAGGGTGCCAGCCCCATATACCGGGGGTGGCAGGTTCAAGCCTGGCCCTGGCCAAAACTGCAAAAAAAAAAAGGAAAAATGCATTCTACCCAATGTTCTCACACCTATAACTCCAGTTCCCTGGCAGGCCAACGGGAAAGATCCCTTAAGCTCATTCCGCTCAGGGGTTCAAGACTCCCCTGAGCAAGAGGGAGACCCATCTCTACTAAAAATAGAAAACAAAAAAAATTACCCAAGCGGGCAGCACCTGTGGCTCAAGGAGTAGGGCACCAGCCCCATATACCAGAGGTGGTGGGTTCAAACACAGCCCCGGCCAAAAACAGCCAAAAAAAATACCCAGGCGTTGTGGCTAGGGCCTATAGCCCCAGCTACTCAGGAGGCTAAGGCAAGAGGATCTCTTGACCCAAGAGTTTGAAGTTGCTGTAAGCTATAACATCACAGCACTCTACCCAAGGTGACAGAGTCAGACTCTGTCTCTAAAAAAAAAAAAAAATGCATCCTAGGCTGCCATCATGGCTTATGCTTGTAATCCTAGCATTTTGGAAGGTTAAAGCAGGAGGATCCCTTGAGCCTAGGAGTTTGAGACCAGCCTGAGCAACACAGCAAGACTCAGTCTCTACAAAAGAATAATAAAACTTAGGCTGATATGGTGACTCGCACCTGTAGACACAACTAATCAGGAGACTGAGGCAGGAGGATCACTTGAGCCCAGGAGTCTGAGGTTGTAGTTGAGCTATGATGATGCCACTGCACTCCAGCCTGGGCAGAAAGACTGTGTCTCAAAAAAAAGGGTTCTAGTATGAATGAATGAAATTCTTCCAGGAAAGATGAGGTGCAAGAGTGATCACCACCCTTTTGAAACTATGAAAAACCAAAGCCTAAAATCCCACCATAAGCTGATACCTCTCCAGAGGCAATCCATACAGTAGAAATTACATAATCCTGACTTTCAGCTACAGTGTCTACAGAAATCAACTTTTTTAAGGATGAATTTCTTCAAAAACTTCTTAGGAAGAAAAAATTTAGTGAGGAAAACTGATTAAAGTGATCAAACTAAGGTGTAAGTAACAGCTAGAACACAGAAGGAAAAAAATCTTTAGAAGGTTTCACTGCGTTTGCACGGAATTCTCTTAATTAATAATTACAACTGAAGGATACAGAAATAGCAGTATGACAGAGCACGGAGGAAGGGTGACATACTTCCCATAACATGGCCATGGCATGTTCCTCTGAGGAAGGGACATTTTACCTAAAACCCTGAAGGTGGAAGAGGACCTCTTAGACTTTTGCCACCCCAATACTCATCATGATTCAGGTGCAGACTACTTGCGAGCAACATGTCCTCAAATTTTTGCGCTAAAAGAAATCCTTTCTTTTCACTTGTGGAATTATTATTTCAGAAAATACACTCTGAGAAGCCATGTTCTATTGTTTTCCCATCAGAGTTAATAATGGCTATTGTTTAAAATATTTGTACCTTTCAGAATGGTAGGATCACACCTATGGTGCATAACACAAGGGAACTTGTCGGATTTATTAAGTATAGAGTATAAATGGCTTAACTTATAAGCCATTACTTATAATTAAGTAAACAAGATGAGGTTTATATTAACCAGTGTGATATAAACACTCCTAATTGTATATGAAATCAGCACATTGTACCCCATACATGCATTAATGTACACACGATTTATGTGTTTATGATTTAATAAAAATAAAATAAAGTACCTTTCAGAAATTTTCCTATAAATACTTAAGAAGGAAGGAGAGAAAATTTTAGTAAATGCCTTTCGATATATGTATTTTTTTTTCTTATTGGATCAACTGATTTGATATAATTAGTATTACAGTTTTTCCTTTTAAAAACATTTAATTTCTTTATATGTAATCCCATGTGCCATAATTTAAAATAAACTTATAAATGTGAAATATACACTTATTTTCTTTTCCTTATTTACTGGGCTTTCCTTTTCCCTTCAACCCACACCAGCCCCTCATCTACACATAACGAGGTTAACAATCTGGTCTGTGCACATCCATATTTTTCTTCGAATTCTGCATAGTCTGCTCAGGTCAATAAACCTAATAATAACAGCTAATATTCACCAGGGACTGTCTACGTACCTGATATTTAACATGTATTAACTCCTTTAGTCTTCACAAAAATCCCATAAAATGTATACTATTATCACCCCAAGTTTACAAAGAAGGAAACTGAGGTCAAAAGAAGAAATAGTCACAAAGTTATTCAACTAGTAATATACATATTTATTTTCCTTTGTTTTTTGTTTTGCTTTGGGGGTTTTGTTTCTATTTTCAGCCAAATGGTATCTCATTATATATACTTTTACGCACTTTGCATTTTATCACTCAGTATACCTTGTGGAAATCATCGAGAAAGCTAATTTGTTCTCCCTAAAGGTTGCATAACATCCTACAGTGTGGGTGCACCATCACGCACTTAACTCTTCCCCTCAGATGGGAATTAACTTTGCTGCCACTCCGCGCCACTCTGAACTATGCTGCAGTGAACATTTGTGTACACGTGTTCTCCTGCACTTGTACCTTTATTTCTGTGGGATGGATTCCCAGGAGTGGAATAGCTGCCTCAAAAGACATATATATTTTTAACTTTAATAGATATTGCCAGATTGCTTTCCAAATTGGCTGTAACACTTTACATTTCCACACTGCCAGTAACAGTTTTCTTAATAGAAAACTATCCTTGCAGTTTCATGATAAACCCTCCTGTTCATACTGGTTGATTTTTTTAATGTACATTAAATTTGGTTTGCTTGAATTTCATTTAGGATTATGCATTCATTTTCCTAAGTGATCTATGGCTATAGCTTTCTTTTTAGTTCTATTTTAACATCAAGGTTCCTGTTAGTTTCATAAATTGAACAGAGTACCTTTCTGTTCACGCATTCATTCACTCACCCACTTATTTTTTCATTCAATGAACATTGTACTGAGAAACTCTTCCTGGCAGGCACTGTAAAAACACGAGTGATGTAAAGAAGAGGGTATGCTTTCCCTATCCTCAAGTTCACCTCTAGTGAGTGACCCACCAAAGGAGGGATAATCAAGGAAAAGATACAAGGAAATTGAGATATGCCCAATGTGTTATAGGAGAATCGAAGTCTGAATTTCTGAGGATGGACCTCTGCGTCTTCCCCAGTTAATATTAGAGATTTGCATAATTTGTGGGAACTGCTGCTTCTTTCTTAGTCAACTATACCAACCAAGGGCTCACCTTGGACCCCAGAGTCTCTGCCAGGCCTGGAATCTTTCTGCATTACCACTGGAGAAGGCATGAGTGATACCAGTAAAGCAATGCCTATCAACATAATATAAAGTGCATGAGTAATGCTTTTCCAAAATTCACACACAAAAAAGTACACGATGATAATTACCTAATTCTTAAAAGTTTAAAGGAACTCAATTCTAAATTTAGTAAGTGCTCTGTCAGTTTTGGAGCTAATTCTCTACTTGTTCAGTGGCTCCCATAGAATGTCCCAAAAGTAGATTGCCCCTAAAGTTACCATATATAGGGAAAATGGAGAATTTGTACCTAAATGTACCTTTATTTATAAAACATTCATTATAAAATTTTACAAAGGGGTAGCCAATACATAGAGAATATTTTGAAAATATGTTTTAAAATATGTATGGCAATTTTATGGGCAACTTTTGGGATGCCATGTACAATAATTTTTCTACTTTTCCTTGAGTCAAACCTCAATGCATGTATTTTCAAAAGAATTATGTATTTTAACCAATTTTTAAAATGCATGCAACTAGAATTGTACACACTATTTTTATAGGTTTTATGGTTGTTTCATTATTATTGTTATCAATAAGGATAACAAAGTAAGGATATATACAAACTCAGTGGTGATTAGCATTGATGGTTGGTGAGAACTTAGAAAGAGGAAGATTAGAAAATCAAAGAAGGTGGTCTGGGGAAAAGACATGTGGATAGATCTGAAATGAAAAGAAATACTCTTCCATCTTCCATCATTTCTTTGATCCACATCTTTGCAATTGAGTAGTTTTCAAGGCCTTTTCAGATATCAATACTGGTCGTTCACATGTTTAAGTTAGGAATAAATATGAAACTGAAATAAGATGTCTATCACCAAATCTGTTTTCATTTGCTTTTTTATTAAAAAAAAGGCACTACTTTAGCCTAAAACTTAGCCTTTCTATAAATAAGATATCACCCCCACCCCTGGCATGAATGAAATGAATAGATTGAAATACTTTGAACAGCATCATCAGCATTCAAAATATCAAGAAAAGAAAAAAACGTTTGTTCAATCACTTTGAGAGAAGTTATAATGAGAATAATCCTTTGTACAGACAAAATAATGCTCCAGAGAAAGGATGAAGCTGAGAGCATTTTTTTTGGTTTTTTGTTTTTTTTTAGTATCCAACTAGTAGAGTCCATCTTTCTGCACACAGAAGTGCACAAAATCACACACTTGGTCCTGAATTCTTGAATCTGGGAGTAATAAGAACCCATCGTGATACAAAAAAGATCAAAGGAATTGAAGTTAAATGACAATGAAAAATAACAAGTATTGAAACTAGAAGACAAAGACAATTTACAAAGCAATTCCTTTCTAAGCATTGAGACTCCATTAATTTTGATGGAAATCATTTAAACCAATGTCAGGCAGACGTTCAAATCCTGAAAATTCATAAAATATATGGAGTGTTAAGTAGCAGCAAAACCTCCTGCCAGCAAACTGCTGTCCCCTGTTAAAAGTGGCATGTCACAGACGCAGGATGCCAGCTGTGGAGGTGGAGCTTGCTTAATTGATTATACTTTCAGATACTTCAAATCAACTTGTGAGATAGATCACATCAATTGTAGAAAGTTTTATTACAGCCAGAGGGTGGGAGCCCCTAGCATTTGTAGTCCTGCTTCAGAGGAGCCCAGAAAATGCTTACGGTGCGTGACGGGGGAGGGGACAGTACCAGTGTATAGCCTATTCCTACCTTTTCTTTTCCTATTAAAATGACCTGCCAATAGAAGTAAGAGTGAGGTAAAAATCAGTAGTACATACTGCAAAACTGCAGCATGGTTAAAACATCATATAGACTAAGGCAGGATAAGAAAGTAGCTCACTGAATTTAGAACCCTTCCACGTATATTTGATGACATATCAACGCAACAAACTTCTCAGATAAGTTTTTCTGCTCAATGTCAATGTTGACAATGCCTTTACCTTCATAACGAAACTGAACAACCCTCTCTCTGAACACAGAAAATACCTATACATATGCCCAGGCTCATGAAATTTTGAGTCTTCTTATTTTATCCCCTAATCTTAAATTAAGAACATACTTATGATCTTTTTGTATAGCCTGTTTTGTTATATTATAAATGGTGTGGGGGGGGGCGTATCATGCTATCTACCTCAGAGGCTTATTATGAGCATTTAAGCAAGAAAAGATACATTGTGCCACCATATAAATACCCAGAACATAGTAATTGAATTATTTAATAAATGTTAAAAAAATAAATAATGTTAACAGATTATTATGCTAGGTTATACTATGTTATACAACAGTAGCACTTAAAAAATTAATTTGATTTTTCTAGGAATCACATCCTGTTCTGCAGGGAAGTAATGATACGTTGTACACTTCTTTCATTATAACGCAAAATGCTTATAATTTGTGTCTGTGTCCTTGACTTCTGTCTCTAGGCTTCTGCCCAATTAAGGATGTTCTGAATAAAATTCAAATTCACATCAAAAAAACAGGAGTTTTATTTCATTATGAAGATATCTATCTAGTGGAAAACATTTCCTTAATCAACTTTTTGCTTTCTTTGCTTGCTTCTAAGCCCTTGAAAGCACACTATCCTTCATTTCTCGGAACCTCTGTCCAGAGAGCTTTGCTCGACGCTATTATAGGCAAATGAGCAAAGAGCTTTAAAAAAGTGTCAGTAGAAATTTGTTGCAAAAGAATGCTTTTTTTGTTACATAAAATGTCTGAGAGGTGATGGTCAGAAGTTTAATATTTGGAATGAAAAAGAAGCTGTCCTAGAATGAGGTTAGTGCATAATGTGCAAGATGTTCAGCAGATTTAATAACTAACTAGGAACAGTGTTACCTGGAACTTGTAAAAGTTCAGAAAGAAGTAAATATGGCGGACCACATCTTATAATGCCATTGCTCCTCCTCTCAATTTATCCGAATAGTAAAATTTAGAGTGCTCAGGGGCAGTGGTTTATGCCTTTAGTCCTCGTGCTTCGGGAAGCCAAGGTGGGAAGGTCACTTCAGGCCAGGAGTGTGAGTCCAGCTTGGGCAACATGGTGAGAAGTTGTCTCAGCCAAAAAAAAATTAAAAAATTAGCCAGGTATGGTAGGTGCCATGTACCTATGGTCCCAGCTACTCGGGAGGCTAAGTCAGGAAGGCAGGAGGGATTGGTTAAGCCCAGGAATTAGAGCTTTCAGTAAACTATGATCAATGCCTGCATTCTAGCTTGGACAACAGAACAAGACCCTGCCTTTAAAAAAAAAAGAGTACAACAAAGAAAAAAATCATGAAGACAGAGAATGCTGAACCCCATTAGATTATCTTAAGGTTCAACAAATACTCACTTTCCCCTTGTCCCATAGTCTCATGGGAGGAGTATATTAATTTCTTCATGTTGCCAATATTGGACTTGGCCATGTGACTTGCTATAGCCATGTGCATCTGGGATGTTAGAACATTAGGCAGGTAGAGAGACATGAAATGCACTTGCAAGGGTGAGTTTTTATTCTCCTTCCTTTTTCCATGAGAAGAACACACACCTGGAGGGTGAGAAACTTATGGTTCAGAACTGGGCCCAAGCCCAAGAGCCAAGCACAGTCAAACCCAGCCTAGGACAGCTGAACTTCAGCCACCTGCTGGTGTGTGAGTGAGAAATAAGTGTGTGACCTTGTATACCACCAAGATGTTGTAGCTGTTTATTATGCAGCATTATTATAGCAAGTATTAACTGAGAAAAAACATACAAGGTTTGAGATTCTGAGCCATCCAGTTCTGGCAAAAAAAGGAGGTCTTCTCATTTGCAATTGCCAACTTAAATTAATAAAAATGCAAGGTAGGCTTTCAGCATCCTACATTTCACCTTTTTTTTTTTTTTCTCTAAGCCACAAAGAACTCTAGAAGGCAAATGTTGACGTTGCTTTTGAAGCCCAGAAGAAAGAAGAAAGCATACCTGGAAGTCACTGGCAGCTAAAAATGCTAAGAATAATGCAGGTCAGATCATCCATTGTGTCAACACATTTCACAGGAGTTTAAAGGGAGGGAAGACCCTATACTATTGTAACATAGATACTTAAAAGTAAGTTTTCAGCTAGTTAATTCGGGTTTCCAACTATGCTTTCCATTCTTTCAAAAAATATGTGAGTAGTTATTTAGTAAGTAAGTAATATGAAGAACTCAAAAATGAGTAAGGCTTGTCCCCAAGGAGCAGTGAGCAGAAAGAGACAGACATACAAATAATGGTAAGTCAACATGGGAGTCCTCAAGGGAACCAAGTACAGAGGAGTTAGGAATCATTTTTAATAAAGTTCTTTTGGAAAAGTGGGATTTTATTATATTCAATCCTCAAAGGAAGGGCAAGGTGTTATTAATATTTATTATTTATTATCAGGATACTAAAGCAATATACTCATATTAGAAATTTTGAAAAATATAAAAGCACAAAAGGAGAAAATTAAAATAATCCACAGTCTTACAACTCAGAGAGAACCACTATTAATATTTAATAGACTTCTTTCCACTTTTTCCTGTGTTGGAAAAAATAAAAAGGCAATCGGCATTTGATTTTTCTTCCTGCCTAAATTCTCAGAGACTACTTTTCTTCATCATTACAGGTAAAACACACATAAACATTCCCCTCCAGGGAAGGTCTGCATGAGTGTCTCTGTCACTGATTTTGCCACATAGTCAGTCTACACAGACAGTTCTTTCTTCATCTCTGGAAAATATTTTCCCTTTATATCTTTGATTGTTAAACCACCAGAAAGCAACTCTCTGTAGGCTGGGTTCTGTTCTCTGTCCTTCTTATCTCTTATCTTCTCTTTGATTATTATTATTATATTTATATCTTCATTCTAAGAGAATTCTTCAAGTTTGCACTCTTATTGATTCCATTGTCCATGTCAATTCTGTTTTTTACTAGCTGCAGTGTGGATTTTAAATATGCTATTGTTCATTTTCACTTTGCTTGGGTTTTGCTTATTTTTTAGTTTCTTTACAATTGTTCCTTCCTTTATCTATCTCTTCCTTTTTGTTTTACCTTTGATTTTCCCTAGATGAAATGCCATTTTGGATTTATAACCCAGATGACAGTCTTACATCTATCAGGATCACCCTATCTTTAATAATAAGAAATCTAGAATCCCTATTCTATGTGTCAGGAAACTCAACATCCTTCCTAATGTCTCTGAGAATTCTAGGACTTTCTAGTTTCTCCTACTCATTGTGGCTCTGGTTTCCTGTGGCCATAGCACTCTGGACTCTTAGTGGCATCCTGTCTCTTCCACATATTGTCCTACTGGTGTGAGGTAACTTCTGCCCCCCAAAGTGTAATCACTACTGCAGGGTTGATGACTGTCACTGGAGGTCTGAGGAACTTAAACCCAAATATTGGGCCAAGGGTGGTAGGTCATGCCTATAATCTCAGCACTGTGGGAGGCCAAGGCCAGAGGATCACTTGAGCCCAGGAGTTTAACATAAGCCTGCACAACATAGTAAGACCCCCTTCTCTACAAAAAAATTTTAAAAAGTAAACAGGCAAAGTGGCATGCACCTGTAGTCCTAGCTACTCAGGAGGCTGAGGCAGGTGGATGGCTTGAACCCAAGAGTTCAAGGCTGTAGTAAGCTATGATCACACCACTGCACTCCAGCTTGGGTGATGGAATGACTGTCTCTTAAGAAAAAAAAATCAAATATTGGACATTGCCCTTTCACCATTCCTGCTTCTGGGAACCCTGTACTGGTTGTCTCTCTGGAAGAGCCCAACCTCCTCCCTTGATGTAGATGCTGTCTGTTCTCCTCTCTCATCCTTTCCCTTCTCCTCCCACTTCCTGTCACCACCCTGTCCCCTTCCCAATTCCTATTACTTTCTTACATTACATTGTTTCACTCCAATTCACGGGGGCTTCACCTTTCATATCAATGCAAGTATCAAGGTATTTTGATAATCATAGACTGCTCTTCCCATTAGAGGAAACCTGGCACCAGGTTGTTACACGTGTACATTCTCTGAAGGAAGCCAAACCTTCTCTTTGCATTTTCTTCTGTTATGTGAAACTTTATGAAATCAATGATAGTCAATTTTTTTTTTTTTTACAAACAAGGCTGTTTCAGAGGATTCAACCTAAAGATTTGCCATCGATGAATTTTCACAGCCAGGCCTTTACCTGGGGCACCTAGAAGCCATTCTCTTTTCTGCCTCTAAGGCGTATTTTTTCCATAAGATTCACTAAGCTTGGGGAAGAAGGAAGATGGCCAACTATAGGCAGCTTTCACCAAAGGCTTCTGTCCAGAGGGACAGATACTGGACATAAGTGGACTCAGTGAAGCCAAAGGTGAGGAGCTAAGCTAAGAAAGAAAATAAACAAGTACACATCATCTCTGCTAAAGCAGAGATGCAACTCCAAGAAAAAGTGATTCAAGAAAACAAAGTCCATACAAAGCCCATTGCCAAGAGGACAAGAGACCCCTCCTCCAAGTGGGAGGCTCACTGTGGGCTCTCTGCAAGTGAGCAGGGAACAAAACACTCCCAATTTACCCCATGGGCGAGAGCTGCTAAACACTAGGCCTTCTTTTCCAGGAAAGTCCCACTTGTGAGCCTAGGCATCATCCTACCAGGCATAACATTGAACAAATATTTTCCCGGCAATTCTGAACTCCCAATCCACCCTTCCCCCCTCACCTAGTGGTCTAAAGGTCCCTTGCATATACCAGAGTGTTTGGCAATTCCCTTAGAGTCCTGGGCATTGTGTGGGCTACTGGACAGCAGCACAGAAACCAGTGACTCAAGTGGAAGCACGGGGTGTGGGAAGAAAGGGATGTGGGGGAGAGAAGGAAGTACAATGGTGCTTGGAGGGTGGAGGCACTGACACCCTTGTTCTGACTTTGGCAGGCATTTTCTGACTCGGTGGCTCATGGAAGACACCAGGCTACATCCCCTCGGGTTTGTAGGACAGAACTAACCGTGGATTTCTACTATCAGACACTGGAGACCCATTGAACTCTCCCTGTTAAGCAGTCATTGTACTGCCCAGGACAAGCTGATTAGAACTCTCAACCCGGGTTGTCCACCCAGGGACCCGCTGAGGTTGAGCAGCAATTGTTTTGTAATGAGAAAGGACTGAATCTCCTCCTCCAGCTATTGCTGGTGAGGGGCAGGATGCCACAGTTGCTTGTATCTCTCCCCAGTTGAGATTTCAGCCTAAACTGCAATTCATTAGGATTGGGTAGAGGTTGGCTGACTTCAAGACAGAACCAGCTTGTACTATCTCACCAAGCAGGTCCTTAGAGTGTTTGGCTGCAACTCTGAAAGAGACTTTTGTAAGGCTGTAGAGGAAAAGCCACAATCAGAAGCCCTAATTTACTGGTAAAGGGCTGGTTAATTCTACTTCCTGGGGCCCCCAATCCAATCTCACCCTACCAATTTTATTTGCCAAATTGCAGAAAATACTTATGGGGCAGAAGCAACAGAAGAACTCTGGCAACATGAATAATCAAAGTAAATCAACTCCCCCAAGGAATGACAAAGGAGATGCAACAGAAGATGCCATTCATGGACAAATGGCTAAATTGTCAGAAATAGAATTCAGAATATGGATGGCAAATAAGAAGAAAAGAATGGAGGAAAGGATGAAAATAGAAATCCAAAGAGTGGGGCGGCACCTGTGGCTCAGTGAGTAGGGCGCCGGCCCCATATGCTGAGGGTGGCGGGTTCAAACCCAGCCCCGGCCAAACTAACAAAAAAAAAAAAAATAGCCTGTAGTCTCAGCTGCTCGGGAGGCTGAGGCAAGAAAATCACGTAAGCCCAAGAGTTAGAGGTTGTTTTGAGCCATGTGACGCCACGGCACTCTACCCAAGGGCGGTACAGTGAGACTCTGTCTCTACAAAAAAAAAAAGAAATCCAAAGAGTGGTTCAAAAGTTGTCTCAAGAAATTAATGAATTCAAAGACAAAGTCATCAGGGATATGGACATAATGAGAAAAGATATAGCAGAGCTCTAGGAAGTGAAAATGTTATTCAAAGAGCTTTGAAATACAGTGGAATCCCTCAGTCATAGAGTTGAGCAGGCAGAAGAAAAGATCTCAGAAACTGAAGACAAGGCTTTTGAATGATCCCAAGCATTCAAAGGGCAGAAAAATGAAAAACAAGAACAAAACATTCCCTGAGAGAGTTGTGGGATCATTCTAAAAGATCAAACATCTGACTTATAGGAATTCCTGAAGGAGAAGATGATGGGCTCGGTGCCCGTAGGTGATTATGGCATCAGCCACATGCACCGAGACTGGTGGGTTCAAGCCTGGCTGGGGCCAGCTAAACAACAATGACAACTGCAACGAGAAAATAGCTGGGAGTTGTGGTGGGCACCTGTAGTCCCAGATACTTGGGAGGTTGAGGCAAGAGAATCACTTTAGCCCAAGAGTTTGAGATGATGCCACAGCACTCTGCCAAGGTGACACAGTAAGACTGTCAAAAAAAAAAGAAAGAAAGAAAAGAAAAGAAAAAAGAGAAAGAGAAGAATATGGTCCTAAAGGCACAGATGCTCTACTCCAAGATACCATGGAGGAGAATTTCCCAAGCATTGCAAGAGATAGTTTCAGATAGTAGATAGTTTCAGAACCCCAGCAAGACTCAATCCAAATAAAGTATCTCCTTGACACATTATAATTAACTTTGCCAAAGTTAACATGAAGGAGAAAATCCTGCAAGCAGCCAGACATAAGAAAAGCATTACCTACAAAGGAGAAATCTTAGAATGACTTATAGATCTTTTAGCCAAAACTTTTCAAGCCAAAAGAGGATGGTCATTGACCTTCAATCTTCTAAAACAAAACAGCTTTCAGCCAAGGATTCTGTATCCAGCTAAACTGAGTTTCATTTGTTATGGAGAAGTCAAATACTTTATTGACATACACATGTTGAGGAAAGTTGCCATAACTAAACCAGCTCTCCAGGAAACACTGAGACCCATTTTCCATAAGAACCAGCACAATGGTCTACCACCAAAGTAAACTTACCCAGAATTTATTGAACAAAATCTAACTTCCAATGGTGAAAGGCTTAAAAATATACATTGGACATTTGAAAAACATGATGGCCAAAACACTTCAATACCCATCAACTCTCTCATTAATGTGAATGGCTTAAATTGTCCTTGAAAGAGGCAAGGGCTGGCTGGCTGAATACATAAACTCAGACCAGATATCTGCTGCATACAAGCATCTCATCTTATCTTGAAAGATAAAAATAGACTCAGGGTGAAGGGATGGACATCTATAATACAGGCAAAAGGAAATCAGAAAAAAAGCAGGGGTTGCAATTTTATTTGCAGATACAATAGGATTTAAACCAACAAATACAAGGAAAGACAAGGATGGACACTACATATTTGTCAAGGGAAACACTCATCATGACAAGAGTTCAATAATTAACATGTATGTGCCCTACCTGAATGCTCCTCAATTTATAAAGCAAACCCTAATGGATATGAACAATTTCATATCTTCCTGCACTATAATAGTTAGAGATTTGAACATCCTTTGGTCAATTCTGGATAGATCCTCCAAGGAGAAACTAAACAAAGAAATAATGGGCTTAAACTTAACCCTTAACAGACATCACAGAATATTTCATTCTAATTAAACTGAATATACATTCTTCTCATTAGCCCATGGATCATCCTCCAAAATTGATCATATCTTAGGACACAAATCTAACTTCAACAAATTCAAAAGAACAGAAATTATTCCTTGTATCTTCTCGGACCCTCAAGGAATAAAGGTTGAACTCAATAGCAACAGAAATCTTCATACTCAAAGTCATGGAAACTAAATAACCTTAGGTTGAATGATACCTGGATCAAAGATGAGATTAAGAAGGAAATCATCAAATTTTTGGAACAAAATGATAATGAAGACACAAATTATCAAAACCTGAAATACTGCAAAGGCCGTCCTAAGAGGGAAATTTATAGCATTAGAAGGCTTCATCAAGAAAATAGAAAGAGAGGAAGTCAACAACCTAATGGGTCATCTCCAGCTGGAAAAGGAAGAACAATCCAACACCAAACCCAGCAGAAGAAAAGAAATAACCAAAATTAGAGCAGAATTAAATGAAACTGAAAACAAAAGAAACATTCAGAAGATCAATGAAACAAAAACTTGGTTCTTTGAAAAGATTAATAAAATTGATAAACTTTTGGCTAGCCTAACCAGAAAAGTAAAATCACTAATAATGTCAATCAAAAATGATAAAGGAAAAATAACAACAGATACCACAGAAATTCAAAAAATTCTCAATGATTACTACAAAAAAACTCTATTCTTAGAAATATGAAAATCTGGAGGAAATGGAAAAATACCTGGAAGCACGCCACCTTCCTAGACTCAATCAGAAAGAATTAGAAAATTTGAATAGACCTATATCAAGCACTGAAATAGCATCAACTATACAAACTCTCCCCAAAAAGAAAAGTCTGGGACCAGATGGCTTCACATCAAAATTCTAACAAACCTTCAAAGAGGAACTAGCACATCTATTACATAACCTTTTCTAAAACATAGAAAAAGAAGAAATCCTCCCCAACACATTCTCTGAAGCAAATATCACCCTGATCCCCAAAGCAGAAAAGGATCCAAACAAAGAAAGAAAACTATAGACCACTATCATTAATGACTATCAATGCAAAAATATTCAATAAGATCCTATACATTACAATCAAGTTGGTTTTATCCCAGGGTCGCAAAGTTGATTCAACATATGTAAATCTATAAATATAATACACCACATAAATAAAATAAAAAACAAAGACCATATAATTCTATCAATTGATACAGAAAAATCTTTTGATAACATCCAACATCATTTCATGATTAGAACACTTAAGAAAATAGGCTTAGATGGGACATTTCTTAAACTGATAGAGGCCATCTACAACAAACCCATAGCCAGTATCACATTGAATGAAGCAAAATTGAAAACATTTCCACTCAGATCTGGAACTAGACAAGGATGCCCATTGTCACCACTGCTATTCAACATAGTAATGGAAGTCCTTTCTGATCTCAATCAGGAAGAGAAGAGGATCGAATCAAATGAGGTCAGAGGAGGTCAAACCCTCACTCTTTGCAGATGACACCATAATCTTATACCTGGAAAACCCCAGGGACTCAACTACAAATCTCCTAGAAGTGATCAAGCAATATAGCAGTGTCTCAGAATACAAAATCATTATTTACAAATCACTAGCTTTTATATATACCAACAATAGTCAAGTCAAAAATATACCCAAGGACACTATTCCTTTTACAATAGTGCCAAAGAAGATTCTCAAATAGTCAATACATTATTGAGAAATAAAAGCAAACCAGGAGGCATCGTGTTATCAGACTTCAGGTTGTACTACAAATCTATAGTGACCAAAACTGCATGGTACTGACACAAAAATCGATATGTAGATATATGGAACAGAATAGAGAATCTGGAGATGAAGCCAGCCACATACCATCATTTGATCTTTGATAAGCCTAACAAAAACATACATTGCAGAAAAGATTCCCTATTTAACAAATGGTGCTGGAAGCACTGGCTAGTGACTTGTAGAAGACTGAAACTGGATCCTCACCTTTCACTACTAACAAAAATTGATTCTCACTAGATAAAAAATTTAAATTTAAGCCACGAAACTATAAAAATACTAGAAGAAAATGCAGGGAAAATATTGAAGGTATTGGCCTAGGAAAATATTTTATGAGGAGGAACCCCCTGGCAATCGAAGCAACACCAAAAATACGTTACTGGGATCTGATAAAGCTAAAAAGCTTCTGCACAGCCAAGGGCGCTGCAAGTAAAGCAACAGCCTTCAGAATGGGAGAAGATTTTTGCACATTATGATTCTGACAAAGGTCTGATAACTAGAATCTACAGAGAACTCAAATTAATCAATAAGAAAAGAACAAACAACCTCATTTCTTTGTGGGCAAGAGGCTTGAACAGAAACTTCTCTGAAGATGACAGGTGAATGGCCAACAAACACATGAAGAAATGCTCATCATCTTTAATCATCAGAGAAATGCAAATCAAAACCACTTTGAGAAATCACCTAACTCCAGGAAGATTAGCCCACATCACAAAATCCCCAAACTGCAGATATTAGCATGGATTTGGAGAGAAGAGAACACTCCTACACTGCTGGTGGGATTGCAAACTAATACAGCCATTTTGGAAAGAGGTATGGAGAAGTCTCAAGGAACTAAAAGTTGACCTCCTGTTTGATCCTGCAATTCCATGATTAGGTATCTAACCAGATGAACAAAAATCAATTTCCAAAAAAACATTCACACCAGAATGTTTATTGCAGCCCAATTCATAATTGCCAAGTCATGGAAGCATTCCAAATGCTCATCAATCCATGAATGGATTAACAAACTGTGGTATAAGTAAGCAATGGAATACTGTGCAGCCATAAAAAAGATGGAGACTTTACATCTTTTATGTTTACCTGGGTGGAGCTGGAACATATTCTTCTTAGTAAAGTATCCGAAGAATGGGGGAGGGGGAGTATCTGGTGTACTCAATACTATTATGAAACCAATATACCATCACTTACACATTCATACAAATGATAAAACACAAATATAGTCCAGAAAAAAAGGAGGGGAGGGGGGAGTGAGTAGAGAGTCGTATTTGGTGGGCTCTCACCTACTGTGCACAACGCAAGGGTATATTTCAAAACAACTAAGAGTATATTATAAATGTCCTACCACAAAAAATAAGTAAGTGAAGCGATGGTTCTATTAATCAGTTTGATTTAAGCATTCCATATTGTATATCAAATCATCACATTGTACCCCATAAATATATACAGTTATGATTTAATAAAAATTAAATTTTAAAAAAAGGATTCACTAAGCTGCTTTTTTCTTTATTCACTCTTGAGCAGGGTGGGATCTATTGCAACCTAAAAGCAATACCACTAGGATGGGTGGGTTTACCCTAGTCCAACTCCTTGTCCTCCAGGATGGTGTTGGATCCACTTTCAAATCTACAGCTAGAAACACAGTGATGTGCAGAATCCCAGGTCACTTCCAACTTCTATTGTTCTTTCATTCAGCCTCTTGCTAATGCCCTTGTCCTCTGGGCTGATGGAAAACTATAATTGCTGCTATGCCCTACTATCTTGGTGATTCTCCCAGCTCTCTCCCTGTCACACTTCTAAGCCACATTCCTTGGAATGCACTGGGCCATAACCAGTTTCCCCAATGCCTGTCCACTCATTCTCTGGGTTTGTCATATTTTCCTGACAGGTGTGAGATGATTAATTGCATGTGTCTACTTGACGGGTTATGGAGTGTCCAGATTAAACACTATTTGTGTGTGTGCCCATGTGGGTGTTTCCAGGTGAAATCAGCATTTGAATCTATGGTGTCAGGAAAGCAGATGGCCCTTCCCAAAGCAGGAGGCCCACTGAGGGCCTGAAAAGAACAAAATGTAGAGAAAGGAGGAGTTATTCCCTTTTTACTTTCTGCCTGCCCGCTCAAGCTGGGACATCTCATCCCATGTTCCCTGAATCTGGGACAGGGATTTGTGCCCTGGTCCTCAGACTCAAGGACACCACCAGCTTTCCTGGGTATCCAGCTTACAGATGGCAGATAGTGGGACATCCCAGCCTCCACAACCATGCAAGCAAATACATATATATATATGTATTTATACGTATAAATATATATACACAGAACGAGTAAGACACATATATCTGTTCTGCTCCTGTAAAGAGCCCTGACTAATACAGGAGGTGACACGGAATCAGTTCTAGGATAGACCAGGCTCCGAGTCAGGGAGGAGATGGGGGAGGGTTCCAGAGCATCTTTCTAGCTCCTCTCAGGTTCTCTCTTATATGAAGCAAATTGAAGGGGCCTGAATCAAGGTCACCTCTATTGGCTTTAAAGTTCTCATCCATTCTCTTATATTGTAATATCAGTCTTCACGTCAGCGTTAGTGTTGGATGCCGAGACGTTTCATCTATGACTGCAACCTACTGGAATCTAACAAGAAGGTGAGAACAGCTACACTCAAATGATACTCTGAGGGAAAACACCAGACTGTCTATCAACAAATGTGTTTGTTTATGTGATGTCTAGGTGCCAAAGATCACTTTAAGTATTTCACAAACATTATCTCATTTAATTCTCTCATACAACCCAAGTATGCCTCCAATCCTTTTTGTATGCACACAGACATAAGTGGGGTTAAACTATGTAAGTTTACATTGTCTTCAAACACATGATTTTTAACAGCTGCATAATACTGTGCCAAATGTAGCATGATTTATTTAAGCTTTCTTTTTCTTTACGTTTGGACTGATTCCTAGTTTTCATGACTACAAACTATGTTTTGAAGAATATTCTTTTATAATAATCCTTGCATTTATTATTTGTCCTTAGATTCAGTTTTTACAAGAGAAATTTCTGGGTCAAAAAGATAAATTTGGAACTATGTATACTTACTTTAGAAGTAGATGAAAATGCCAGTTTTTTGACATCTTCTCCAGCCCTTGGTATTATTCCTCAATGCCCTATAAACATAATGCACAAAAGGGAGCTTTTTGTTTGTGGGAATGAGATAGAGGTGTGTGAGAGAGAGAGAGAGTAAAGAAAAAAAGAAATTTGAGGAGGGTCAAAAAGACATACACAAGAAGTCCACAGATGGCACAAGTTGCTGTAGCAACGGATATACACTGTCAAGGGTTCAGAAAGAGAGAGAAAAAATATAGGCAATAAGTGATATGTTTTGAGAACTTGTACTGAAATTATTTAGGTGAAACACTATATAACCTGTGCATTTAAATATCAGAACCTGTGAAAAACAGTCGACAGCAAAAATTGGTACCAGAATCTCTCCTTTATAAAAAACGCTGAGAAAAATATGTAACCTTATATTAAAATAAGTGGCTGCGTTCTTTTTACTACTCATCATCTCTCCATCTGTGGATGCTGGAAATAAGGAAATGACAGGATAAAGTCCTTACTCCCAAAAGCTCACTGTCAAGTAGAGAAAAACAATATACAAATAAATAATTACACTAGAAGCTGATAAGTATCATTCCAGTGATGTCAACAAATGCATAAAGTAGGAAGTGACCAACTCTGCCTAGGGAGACAGAGCAGCTTGACCTGAGCATCTAAGTGAGGTCTTAAAGGTTGAACAGGAGTTTTCCAAGCAGAGAAGGAGAAGAAAGACTTTCCAGGGAAAACAGAGAGCTTGGACTCCATCCTATGGGTCAGAGTGTCCCAGCTTCTATGCCTTGCATGGGTTACAGATATGTACCAAAATTCTGATGCACTCTACCCACAGGATGGCCAGGTGAGGCCTGGGCAGCTGGCATCCCTGGGTTAGTGCCCTCCAGCCCTGAACAGCTTTGTCCCCTTATTCACATATGCCATTGAAATGCAATCTGCTACGTGCACTGTAATGAGAAAAATGTTAGAAAACACTGCCAGGGGAAGCTGAGAGGTGACAGAGGTTTGTAAGACCACAATAGTAATAAAACCATATTGGAATTTTTAAAAGTTAGCTCCGTTGTCATGATGGCAGCCTGGAGTGGAGTGAGCCTGCTTATCAAGAGAAGGAACACAAGGCTATAATAGATGGTATTATATGATCAAATACATTCGCTGCCCCACCCTACAAGGCCCCTCCTTTAGGAGGACCACACTCCTGCCCCGGACGTCAGGCGTGGCCAGTGGAGTATGAGTGGACAGGCCCTGTGCCCTCCCCTTGTTGGCAGGAGCTCAGAGGGTCCACTCTTCTTTTCCCTCGGTCAAGAGACCAGCACCTCCTGACAGAGTCAGCCTGGAGTGAAAAGAGCATGAAGCAGGACTGCGCTGTCCCGCAAAGGCCATTAATGTGAGCGAAACGTGGGTCTTTGTTGCTGCAGACCTTTGAGGTTTGCAGGTTTGTTGTTACAGTGTAAGGTGACGAACACAGAAGGGTATGTACTTGTACAAGCTTGAGAACGCGAGTGCTTGACCGGACCAGTCATCTCAGAGTCAAAAAGTCCATCAGCGGAGTGTCTAAGATGCTTAAGTCAGAAGGGGAGCATGCTCCACTCCAGTGGCCCCGATCAAGGGAGTGAGACTCCCTTGGGGATCACTGTCCTGCAGGGTGGTTGCAGCACAGCTCTGGCACTCCTCCAGCAGCGCTTCTGTGACCATCTGCTCCACCAGACTTCATCTAAGTGGGAAGAAGCTCATTTCCTATGGGTAATTCTCCAGTTTATGTGGAGAAGTGGAGAATTGGAATGTTGGCTTTCTCCTTGTCGTCTCCTGGATTTCACTCTCGTAAACAAAACCAAGCTTCAGCATGTAGGAGCACTGGTCACTGCCCTAGAATTTACTATGGATTTCACTTAGGGAATGGACAAGATGACTTATACTACATAGCAGACATTTTACTGGGGCACAGCAGGGCGGGGGGTGATTAAATTAGTTTTTCTCCCCAAACTCTCTTCTCAGCCTCCCAACTAAAACGTTTCTCCATTGCCCAGCCTCCCCACCCCCATCCCTGGACCACTGCTCTGGGCCATCTACAAATGCACTATAGTGAGCATGGTTTAACTGGCCGTGCTTAATGCAGGCCAGGCACCCAGACAGCTGGTTAACCTGAAACCCACATCCACCTGTAGTTCCATCCTTCTCCCTCCTAAGCAGCCTAGAAGAACTAGAGATCTAGAAGTCTGGTTCTAGTGTGTGGATTTCCACTTAGTCGTGGGGTTTTCTGTTCACAGTAGTTTGAAAATTTAAAAAATGGTCTGAATATGTGACATGTCTAGCTGATGCCAGTAGTCACTTACATCTTAATTTGAGGTTTAATTTAATTAGGTTCTTTTCTCCTAACAACCAGTTGGAATCCTCGCTCTGAGGAAACAAGAGTCTCAGTGACAGATGGAGTAGGGGAGGAAGGAATCAAGGGTTGAGAGACGCACTGCCAGCAGCCCTGGGGAGGCCACCCTGGGGTCACTGCACAGCAGGGAGGATCCAGAAGCTGGAAGAGGGCCCTGGAAAGCAGAGCCCCCTTGTCCATTTCACAGTTTGGCCCAGGACCAGCTCTGAGACAGCTTGTATTCTGTCCACATCGTTCCCCTGAAATCTTCACGCAAACCACCAGCAGAAATCTTGCAACAGTTGGTGACACTGAGAAACGAGGAGGAAAGAATGTGCCTGTGCTCCACCCTTGACATCAGTGAGCGGCTTACCTTTTGGGTGAGGTCACTGGCTTCGTTGATGTACCGATCTCGCTCCTTTTCCAGCTGAAAAATGATCTTTCTCTGCTTCTGAGCCTCATCCTTGTAGTTCTGGATTTCTTCTTCCAAATTCCTCTTGGCTTGTTCATGGAGCTTTACCAGGTCTATCTGCTTCTGGGTCGCGTTGATGGCCTTGAGCATATTCTAAAAATAAGGGCAGCAAAGCAGTCACATTACTCACAGTCTTGGAGGATTTCTAGTCACGTTTACCCCCTGACTCATACCTAAAATAATCAGGTGCTTTGTGTTTTGGGTGAGCAAAAATAATCGTATTCTCTAAAGCTTATTTCAGAGCTTGTTACGTTAACTTTGCACAAGGCACTTTAAACACATACAAATGAACTTAGCAAACACGGCATCCCTAAGAAATGGACACAGTATTGCTCCCATTTGAGGAGTTGGAAACTGAGAACAAAGGGTTAAGCTACTTGCCTACAAGTTAATAAAACAGGAAACTGGCAGAGCCAGGATTTGAATCCATGGTCAGCTGACCCCAAAGTCCACACTTTGAACCTCTAACCCAGCTCTTGCTTTTACCTACCGAGGTTGGAACAACTGAACCTAATCACATAACTCAGGCTTTGACTATAAAGTAAGATAAAAATCAGCTTATTAAAAAATGCGGATTCCTAGAATGAACACATGACCCAACAATTTCACTCCTGAGTATACATGCACACCCAAAAGAAATGATAACAAAAACTTGCCCATGAATGTTCATGGTGACGGTATTCACAAACTCCTAAAGATGGAAACAACTCAAATGTCCATCAACTGATAGACAATGAAGTCTACCCATGTAGTAGAATATTATCCAGCCATGGAAGGAATAACATAACTGATACACACTACAACAGGAAAGAAACTTGAAAACACAGTTGTGAGAGACCTTATAAAAGGTCACATCATGTAGGGTCTTGTTTTCATAAATATCCAGAATAGAAGAATCTAGAGAAACAGAGGATTGGTGGTTGTCAAGGGTGGGGGGATATGGGGATAGGGTTTCCTTCTGGGGGTAATGAGGATGTTCTGGAACTAGATGGTAGTTCTGGTTGTACAACATTGTGAATGTACTAAATGCCACTAAGGGTAAATTTGTGTTATCTGAATTTTACCACAATAAAAATTTATCCTAGTTTTTTTTTTTAATGCAGATTTGGATGTTCCAATTCCAGTTTCGGATTCAGTGGGTCTGGTATATGACCAGGGCATCTAACATCCTTTTTTAAGTGTATTGGTGATTTCTGGTGCTGAAATGGAAGCGGCGTGGGTTGGTTGCCCAAGTTTCTCTGAAGTACAGGCTTAATAGCAGTGCAATCTGGCCACCACACTCGTGCAAGAGCATCCACCTCTTTATCCCCAACTGAATGAAGCAAATGACCCTTCCCAGGGACTTTTGAAATACAGCCTTTAGATTTTCACAATTCAGTAAAGATGTAAACCTGGGAGCTGTTAGTGACAACGATTGTTTCCCAAATGGACTGGAAAACAGAGAGACTTTCTTCATTGAAAGAGGAATGAACCAAAAACTCAGCAGGAAGTCTACTGATGGGAAAGGAAGGCTTGCGTTCCAAGAGTGCCAGGTTCCAACTGGCTGCGGGGCCCAGAAGTATTCTTGAGTTCCATGAAGCACCTTATAGTTACTTCTTTAATCTCTAACCAACACAGAACCTGCAGCTAGGTCTGATAACCACTGGGCTATGCACAGGTAGAATGCCCGTTAAACGTTGGTTGAGCAACAGTGTAGAAAGCAGAAAAGGTCAACTTTATTTTCAGGTGTTGGGTTAAACATTCATTGTATAAAAGATAAAGCTGCTTCAACATGACACTGAAAGAACCAAAATAATATTCATGTTGCTGCCTGTCAACACTATGTCACTCATTCCTTGGATGAAGGTGGCATTTCAAGTCAGTGGGGAAAGAATGTATTATCAATAAAAGTTGATTTTCTACTTGCAGAGCTGGGTGCTGTGCTAAGACTGAGAATGAAAGAAAAAAAAAAGTATAACCTGCCCTAAAGGAAGAAATTGCATTAATCAAATCAAACAAATAAATGTAAAATTACCATTCTGCTATGCATCTTATCATGGTAGAAAACCTGTTAGTTGTTTACTAGCATATATAAAATATAAATGGATCAAATGTTGTATGTTAAAAATAAACTTAAAAATCTAAACCAAATATAATTGTTTTTATGTAAAAAATTATAGACTAAAGGAATAGCTTCCAGGATTGTTTAAAAAAATTTTTTTCAATGATTTTTTTAAAGAGGTTTTAGCACGTAAACAGCTAATCTCCTACCATTTCCTGAGATTCTCTAAAGCCTAAATAGTCTACTTTAGTCTGTGTTGTTAACATTGGTTCAATTCTGAGAAACCTAAAGAATTAATGAAAGTCAGAATGAGCAAGTATAACCCATTTCTACTTTGATGAGATAAAGCTGTCTTGGCCAAAAGCCATCGCACTGTCTGCTTGGAAGCAGCCTCCTCCTTCCATGGTTGGCCTCTGGTTTCTTCCTTCCTGTAGGAAATCCTTGAGCAGGAAAATTATCCTGCATACTTGAAAGTAGTTCATCTAAGAAATGAACTACTTGAAAGTAGTTCATCTAAGAAATGAACTACTTTCATTCAGGAGTCTTCTGAAAGGGGGCAAGAAAGATAGGAGGATTCTTCATTTAAGAAGGATCTCCAAGTCTCTCCAAGTTCCTCCAACTCCTCCATCAGCTTTGAGCCCCATGGAGCTCAAAGATAACAAGAGGTAAGGACCGAGGACAAAAGTCAAACTGACAACAATCCTGAAAAGATGGAGAAAAGCTTAAAGGTTTCATATCACTGATCTGCCATTCTTACACCTAACACCTCAGAGTTAAAAATTAATTAGCACTCACTTGTAATTTTTGGATTAGCAAAAGTTGTAGATTACAGATATTAAATTCAGAAATTTTGGTCCACTGCTTATGGTGCCAAATAACACATTAGCAATGAAAACAGAATCCACAAAATACTCTGAAAGCCCCTGCTGGCTTATATGCTAATTCTCCAAAGTCTTTTTGTATTCTCAGGTGATAATGCAGTTTCAATTTATGGCCAGTGACTATAGGCAGCTGCTTAGAGGAAAAGTAAGCACTATTATTTATTCTAATCTACTTTTGTTTGCCTCAGGGTTTTTTTTCCCCATAGGTAGATGCTGTAGCACTAAAGAAAGGTACCCATTTACTAGTGTTACTGTAACAAACTCACCTTGTTTAGTATGTCCCTTTCTCTCATAAGCTCATCCATTGCTTTCTTATCAAGTTCTGCTTGTTTCTTTGAAGACTCCACCTCTAAATAGTAACAGAGGGAGGGAAATAATAATAAGTGCAGAGTCAACCTTAAGAACCTGCCAAAAGGGCGGCGCCTGTGGCTCAGCGGGTAGGGCGCCGGTCCCATATGCCGGAGGTGGCGGGTTCAAACCCAGCCCCGGCCAAATTAAAAAAAAAAAAAAAAAAAAAGAACCTGCCAAAACCAAAGTGATACAAAAACTGCTTTACAAGGCTAGGCACCCATGCTCAGTGGTTAGGGTGCCGGCCACATAATGAGGCAGGCTGGTTTGAACCCAGCCCAGGCCTGCTAAACAACAACGACAACTGCAACAAAATAATAGCCTAGCATTGTGGTGGGCACTTGTAGTCCCAGCTACTTGGGAGGCTGAGGCAAGAGAATCACTTAAGCCCAAGAGTTTGAGGTTGCTGTGAGCTGTGATGCTGCAGGACTCTACAGAGGGTGACATAGTAAGACTCTGTCTCAAAAAAAAAAAACTGCTTTACATGTCTCTGTAGCTATAAAGCTACTATTAATCGAGTGTTACGTGATTTTAGTTATGATTCATTGAGGTAGGTCTTCCTGTTCCACTAAACAGATAGAAACTAAGGCTTAGATTGAGCCATTTGCCAAAAGTCTGAAGCCAATAGGTTTCAGGGCTAATATTAGAAACTAGATTTATGGCCAGATGCGGCGGCTCATGCCTGTAATCTTAGCATTTTGAGAGACTGAGGCGGGTGGATTGCTTGAACTCAGGAGTTCAAGACCAGCCTAAGCAAGAGTAAGACCCAGTCTCTACTAAAAACAAAAAAACAGCCGGGCATAGTAGCACACTCTTATAGTCCCAGCTACTTGGGAGGCTGAAGCAAGAGGATTGCTCAAGCCCAAGAGTTTGAGGTTGCTGTGAGCTATGACAGCATGGCAATATACCCAGGGCGACAGAGTGACTCTATCTCAAAAATAAATAAATAAATAAACTAGATTTGCCTGATTTTTTTCAAAAAAGTCCTTGCTTTTTTTTATACAAAAAGAAATACAAAATGAAATTAGAAATACCTAGATCAACAAAAGGGAAAAAAATTGAAATCAGCCAGAATTTTACTTAGTATTTTGATATGTCTTTTTCCAGGCTTATTTGGTTATTTCCATATACAGATATATTTGTGTATAGTAGTATAAATAAATAAATGTTTATTTATAAATACACACATACCCCAAAGGGAATCAGAATACAGTACTATTTTGTAGCTTCATTTTATAATTAACAAACATAGACTAAACATCTTTTTATATTATATATGTGCACCAACATCAGAGTTTTTATTAACTCTGT
The DNA here is from genome assembly GCF_027406575.1 of Nycticebus coucang. NCBI lineage: Eukaryota > Metazoa > Chordata > Mammalia > Primates > Lorisidae > Nycticebus > Nycticebus coucang. Next base: position 133,646,479 of record NC_069782.1, on the reverse strand, counting down.
AGTTTTTCACTGTGTAGAAATACATAATTTATTTAACCAATTTCCCATTTTAACATTTAGGCTGTTTCCAATTTTTTTTTTTTTGTAGTTGTAAGCAATAATCCTGTGAAAGTTCTTACTCATTTTTCCCTCTGCAAGAGGAAATCTTGGATCAAAGGGGATTTTTTTAAAGACATTTCTCTCCTACTACCAAATTTCTGTCTAGAAAATTAATAGCAATTTAAATCTACCTCCAAACCACCACTGAATATTATCATTCTCTTTGATCTTTGACAATCTGATAGATTTTTTAAAACTAGTAAGTCAGTACTTAATTTGCATTTCATTTATTAGTAGTAAATTGACTACTTTTTCATGTTCTGTGACCATTTATTTGTATTTGTTTTTTTTAATCGCCCACATTTTCCTTTTGCCTTTTTTTTCATGAATTGTTTATCCTTTCCATGGATTTTTTTTTTTTTTTTTGGTTCAGTTTTTGGCCGGGACTGGGTTTGAACCCGCCACCTCCAGCATATGGGGCTGGCGCCCTACTCCTTTGAGCCACAGGCGCCGCCCATCCATGGATGTTTTTTAAAGCTCTTTATGTAGAAAAAAGATACTAACTTTGACATCTTTTGGTCAATTTGCTTTTACTTATAGTGTTTTGCTATATAGAAAATTTAATTTTTGTTTCATTGAATCTCTCAAGCTTGGCTTTATGGTGTCAACATTTGGTATGAACTTTTTCCCCCCCAAGAAGTAGCTTATTGCCATGCTAGCATTTTCTTAACAATCAATACTGTACACTGGTATGAAATAACACCTCATCTTAGACGATAATCTTGGGTCTTTTCTGGCCTTTCCAATCATTTCCATTGATCTGTTTATTTGTCACTATACCATTCAGTTATTGAAGCTTAATAATACATTTAAATGTCTGGTAAGGCAAATGTTCTGTCATCATTCTTTTCTCCCAGAATTTTCTAGCTATTATCATATGTTTATTCTCCTGTAGAAATTCTAGAATCAATTTTTGAGTCCCATACAATGTAACTCACTAAATTTTTATAAGAAAAATTAAATGTGTAGATTAAGTTGGACAGGTTTATATCTTTATCCTATTGAATTCTCCCATCTAGGACCTTGGTATATTTCTCCATCTTTCAAGTTTTCCTTTATATCCCCCAATAGATTTTTTTACATATAGGTCTCGTGAATATCTTCGTAACTTTATTCATAGATATTTTATTACGTTAGTTGCTATTCTGAAAAGGAGTTTTCAGAATAGTTTTCATATAGTCTGATTTGGGGATATGAAAAAAATATGGGATGTCCATAAAGTTCATGTGCAATTTACTATGTTAAATTACTTAAAATTGCACATGAACTTTATGTCCACCCTGTATATTGATATCTGTTTATTTATTTTATAACTTGCCTTCTATTTGAACTCCCTGGTCAGTTCTGGCAGTTTTTTAGTTCATTTCTTGGGTTTTGTGGTAGAAAATTATACCACGTGGAAGACTCGTGCTTCTAACCATTATGCCCAATGGCACTCTTTGATCAGGTACATCAAAAGGAAGAAGTCCCTAGGAAGGGATACCTATACCTATGTTAAGGATACCTATAAAGTAATCAGAAGCCAAATAATGATGACTTCATAGGATAAAGAATTAGGTTCAAGGCTGAATGGGTAAAAGCAAAAAAAATCAAAGCTTAGAACTGTTTCAAGCAAAAAAAATACATATATATACAGAAATTTAAATATGGAAGTGTTTGACAGTCACTCAGCCAACTACAAAACATGCTTCTTGTTCCGTTTGCCTTCATATCTGTCACTAACGACATTGGGCTGCAAACTTGCTCTAGACAGGTTCCCTGAAGGCAGAGCCCTCCACACACCCAGGGCCTAGCATGGTGTCTGCACGTGGTCTGCACTCAGCTTATTGAGTGGATGAATGGAGAAACTGCCGATAAGCTGCAACTGCACCTTGATACAAGATTTCCTCATGTCTCAGAAACAAAAAAATCTGTACTTCTCAAAGACTTAGGCGGCAAATATTTCTAATAATTCTATCCAGAGATTTAGATTTCACCTAACTTATGATGGGACAATGTAGGCTTCTGTACTTTTGTGTGTATTCTCTCATTCAGGGATTTGTAACCCACAGTAGCCTTTGTGAGGTCAGTGGGGCACCGGAGTTCCTGCCTCATTTTCCAGCATAGTTGGAACTCACACCCAGATTCCTCATCTCCAAGTCCAGAGCTGTTTCTGACACACCAAAGTTGACAAGGATCCTCTGTTTTAAATTATATTCTTATTCAGAAAACAATAGTATATCTAGATGACGATAGATGACACTTGATTAGCACTTACCGTGCCAGGTGTCAACTGCAAGGGTTCTACGTGTGTTAGTTCATTCCATCCCCCAACAAAGAGATGTGATGGAGGGAGGAGCTAACCCCAGGCAGCTCTGGCTCCAGAGTTTGTACCCTTACTGACTTCTCTGTACCTGCCTGTGGCACCTAAATTTGTCCTCTACAGGTCGTTTGCAGCTATGCAAAACAGGGGTTCATCACATGGTAAGGTACTAGCAGAGAAGCGATGTTAGAAGCCATTTATTTTTGTTCCACTGATTCTCGATGCAATACGTGTATTGTCCCAGATACTGCTAATGAGGGATTTCATTTTACTTTATCCCCATCTTCTGTGGATAAAGAGAACTAGAGCAAAAGGTCATGTAGACCCCAGACCTAAGAGTTTAAGTTACCAACTCCACTGACAAGTACAAAGTGATACTTGAAGTTGGATTTACACTGTGCTGATAAAATCTGTGAAAGAATTATTTTAAGGTAAGAGAGTTGAAACTATTCAAATTGATGCCCCCACATGTTGAACGTTTACCAGTTTGAGTGTTGTTTTACTGTTTCCTTTGGCATGGTTTGTGTTTGTACACATGGAAACTTGACAGCATTAGTCACCAATGAAACTTTTGTAAATTAAGGAAGCCAGAATTGTTTACCTCTCTCTAGGCCCAAGATCTGATTTTTTAGGGTTTCCTTGTGCTGTTCCACTTCTGACTTTTGCTCTTCAATCTGACGCAACTTTTTATGGATTTGTTCTCGGATTTTGTTGAGCTTCCCAATGTCAATGCGCATCTGATGGACTTCTTCCTCTTTGGCCTATAATTAGGGAGAAAGAATTAACCAGGACACTATGTAAATAAGGGGCCAGTGTCTGGATGATGGTAAATTCAGAAGCAATATGAGGAAAAGTTCTCCCTTGTCAGTGTGAAGTTGTTCTCTGAGATGAAGTCAAAGCATACACTGTTTGGTTTTGAAAGAAGTTGAGAAACTCTATTCTCTGAATAAAATACGTGGCTATATAAACTAAAAATAACACAAAGACTAATGAAATCCAATGTTTTAAGGTACATGTAATTATGGGATCAAACAAGAAAAAAAATGCTAAATTTTATGTATTAAAAACATGGGAATTGGGGCGGCGCCTGTGGCTCAGTCGGTAGGACGCTGGCCCCATATACCGAGGGTGGCGGGTTCAAACCCGGCCCCGGCCAAACTACAACCAAAAAATAGCTGGGCGCTGTGGCAGGTGCCTGTAGTCCCAGCTACTCAGGAGGCTGAGGCAAGAGAATCACTTAAGCCCAGGAGTAGGAGGTTGCTGTGAGCTGTGTGATGCCACGGCACTCTACCGAGGGCCATAAAGTGAGACTCTGTCTCTACAAAAAAAAAAAAAACATGGGAATTGGAGCGGTGCCTGTGGCTCAAAGGAGTAGGGTACTGGCCCCATGTACTGGAGGTGGTGGGTTCAAACCCAGCCCTGGCCAAAAACTGCAAAAAAAAAAAAAAAACCACGGGAATTGTGGCTTATAGGTGCAGATGGTCACACCTGTAATTCTAGCACTCTGGGAGGCCTATGCAGAAGCATTGCTTGAGCTCGTGAGTTGCAGATCAGCCTAAGCATCAGCAAGATCCCACCTCAACTAAAATCAGAAAAATTAGCCAGGCATGGTGACACAGGCCTATAGTCTCACCTACTCAGGAGGCTCAGGGGAACTCTTAAGCGTAGGAGTTTGAGGTTGCTATGAGCTATGATGACACCACTGCACTCTACCCAGGACCAAAGAGTGAGACTCTGTCTCAAAAAATACATATATGTGGGCTCGGTGCCCATAGCTCAGTGAGTAGGGCACCATCCACATACACCGAAGGGGGTGGGTTCAAGCCCAGCCCAGGCCTGCTAAACAACAATGACAACTGCAACCAAAATAAGATAAAATAGCCAGCCATTGTGGCAGGCGCCTGTAGTCCCAGCTACCCAGGAGGCTGAGGCAAGAGAATCACTTAAGGCCAAGACCCCAAGATTTGGAGGTTGCTGTGAGCTGTGATGCCACTGCACTCTACCAAGGGCAATATAGTGAGACTCTGTCTCAAAAAACAACAAAAAAATAAATGTGGATTGTGTATCCAAATACTGTATTTGATTAGCAATTTTCATGAACTTATAAAGTGATCCCTTTAAGAAGGTTACTTACATGCTATAAAATATTCAAACACTGTTTTGGAACCATGAGGCCACTGTCACCCAGTTTCATACACTAGAGAAGGGGTCCTCCTTCCCCAACATATGTTAATTTATGGACATACAACAGACAGGTGGACCGGGCCGTATGAATACGCAACCTATGTGATTGCAAAAGGTATGAAAAAAGTAATCCCAAAAAAGGAAATCACTCCATTTTTGTGTATGGACTTCAAGTTTTATGGATCTTTTTTAAAATTTGAATTAAATTAAATTTTTTTTAAATTTTCAATTAGAAATAAAAGGAAAATAAGCTCAGTATTCTTCTACAAAGGTTAGCAATTATATCAGCTCACGACAATGAGGAAACTGAAATTAGCTGTTCATTTTATCCTCAGATTATTACTAAAGGCTAAATCCCATTCAGTTCAGGATCTGATAACAGAAACAGTGCATCTTTCAAGATGCCCCATTCGTGTTATCAAAGGAGAGAATTAATAGCCTAAGTCTTTTTATTTTAATTTCACTTTAGAGCTAACATATAATTTTTACTTAAGTAGTCATCTCACTTACACTTCAATCTACTGCCTTCTATAAGGAGTGGTGTCAAGTCAACCCATTCTGCTTTTTTTTTTTTTTTAATTCTATCCGGGTGACTTTTTATTTATATTTTTTTGCAGTTTTTGGCCAGGGCCAGGTCTGAACCCGCCACCTCTGGCATATGGGGCTGGCGCCCTACCCCTTTGAGCCACAGGAGCCACCCCTATTCTGCTTTAAATTTTCCTCAGCCTCTGACCCTATTGGGATCCAATGAGTTAACCTTAAAGCCTCCTCCAATTCTGAATGTTCTATTTCAGTGGTGTTTAAGCCAGACCCTGAGGTTGGACTTCAGAAAAAATCCTGGAAACCTCCTCTATTTCTGGGATGCATATAACACAAGATGCCAAGATGTGTAAATAAGTGTGTGTGTGCCTGGGTATGCTTTCATCAGATTCCCAAAAGATACTGTGACACCGAAGTGTTATAGTTCACTGCTCAAATCTGTGTCTTATTCCTGCTAATTCCTCTTATTCCTGCTTATTCCTCTTTTTAGGCCCAGCATTCTAACGCAACCAGAGTAGGGAGTAGTGATGTTTTCAGATTTAAAGTGATGGACTTAAAGCTGCTCTGTTAAGTACGTGGGCGTACAGTATGTATCTGAGCATAAACTGTTATCCAGACTTAGCCTGCAAGCACTCTTCAGTGAGGGTAAGGGAAAGGACAGGAAAACGTCTTGAAATGTACATTGGACAGAAGAAAAAATCATGATTCCACAATCCTGTAAGTAAATACTAAATAGTACCAGCCCCCAGCCCTCCCTTTCTCCATATAAATAGTAAAATATAATCTGAATTATTTGCTACTCATGCATATGAATGGTTTCTAGCTCTGAGCAACTGGTTACTTGCAAGGCTAATTACAGAGATGAATATCTGAGCTCGTTCTGGAAACCATTTGCATAAAACCATATGATCAATAATCAGCTTTGTGATTTTATAAGTAAGACTGGAAGTTACTCAACTGTCTGCTTCTAGGCATAAAGCAATCACCGTAGGCTTGCACCTGCGTCTCATGTGCCAAAGTACTCAGCAGAGCTAACGCAGGCTGTCCAACCCAGGGCTCCAAACACAAAGGCAAACCCCTGTTAATAGGTAATGAGGAAGGAAGAGCTAGGGAACAGACATGTCACTTGAGTTTACTTTGAGCTCAAACGCTTTCTGCTGGTTTTCCTGGGATAGCTGCTCACAAATCAAATTGTGTTGTTCATTTTCTTGCTGAAGTTTAGTATTTCTCATCTGAAACTGCTCGAGTTCCTTTGCAGCTCTCTCATTCAATATCTGAAAAGCATGGAACGAGCTGGTTAATGCTTTTTAATGTGATTACAATACAGATATATCGTATCGGGTATATATCGTATATACGCAAAGGAAGCCCCACAAACCTTCTGGGAAGATAAGAGCAACTCTGCTTTTTTTGTCTTTGTAGAAATTGTTCTTTATCCCTGATGATAGCACTAACACACTCAAATATGATGAATGTTAAATTGCTGGAGAAAATGATGCCTTTTAATGAATACCACAGCGAGCGTAATTTTTTTCTGAGAGCTTTGGGAAGTCTTGTTCACAGGTGGTGGATAAATATTTTAATGCCTGTTTGCCATTTGGCTGGCTTCACATACGCAACAATTGCTATAATCATTGCAAATGAGCAGAGATTCAAATGGGTTTTATCATCTGTGGGGCTCAGAAGCTCCATCTTCAGAAGCAAATCCTGCATTAACATGCCTACGACATTTTCATCAACAGAAACGTTCACTAACACCAACACAGAGACAATTCCCTTTTAATCCAACTTAAGTCAAAACCGTGGAACAGCAGTGGAGTGATTTATAATCTGCCTGACTTCAGTGTCAACCAGATTTTCCTCTTCCCTATCTAGAAGAAACCATGTCTAGCCTGAGCAGACATGGTTTTATAAAAACAAAGGATTATCTGTTGGGTAGTCATTTCTATTGGGGGAATATTGGAGATGTGGAGGGAGAGCAAATGGACTGAAGGAGGAGGAAAAGAAAGAGATGAAAGCTTATGTATTTTCTCCAAAATATAACTTTCAGGCATGTAAAAATTAAACATGAAAAGATAACATCTGACTCCCCATCGACAGGGACAAATAAAATGTAACTAGCAATGAAATGAAATAAAATGTAACCAGAAATGAAATGAAATTGTGTTTTACGTGAGTCCTGGATATTGCCAAACAAAGCACTGTAGTTTGATCCTGATATCCAAAAGCCTCTCTCTTAAATCTTATGCTCAAAGAAGTCTTAGGTTTTTCTCCTAGAGATAGCACATTGTGAATTATCTATTTCACTTCTGGCTTCATATAAAATTAATAAAGCAACTGACAAAAATGCGTTCTGATTTCTATTTTTGTTTTAAGTAGAAAATGCTATGTGACTTGACAGTTCTTTGGAAACAAACTCCTTGAGGGAAAATATTTTTAAGAAAAGCCTTTTCAGGCCAGGCCCTATGGCTCATGTCTGTAATCCTAGAACTCTGGGAGGCCAAGGAATGGGAGGTAGATTGAGCTCACAAGTTTGAGACCAGCTTGAGCAAGATCAAGATCCCATCTCTACCAAAAATAAGGAAAAAACAAAAAACTAACCAGGCATTGTGGCAGGTGCCTATAGTCCTAGCTACTCAGGAGGCTGAGGCAAGAGGATCACTTGAGCCCAAGAGTTTGAGGTTGCTATGAGCTATGATGCCACAGCACTCTACCCAGGGCAATGCAGTGAGACTCTGTCTCAAAAAAAAAAAAAAAAGCCTTTTCAATTATGTGAATTGGTTCTTTAAGAAATGAGAGAAGAATAAAAAAAAAAAGAAGAGGGCAAGCTTAGGAGTGCTATATAAGAGTGTGTTCCCAAAGGGGAGAAGTCCCCCCACACAGCTGCTGTGTAAGGCAAAGTAAGGCAAAGCCCAAATAAATTGGGAGATTTAGCACTCTTCTCCCAGCCCTAAAAATGTTTTATTTGGAATAAAGTTTAATTAAAGGCAAAAGAGCAGAAAAAAAAAAAAAAGAAATGAGAGAAGACATAGTAGAATTATTAATATTTGTGTTACCTTAAACTGCTATAATGGGAACGGGGTATTAAAGAAAAGTGCAATATTAAATATGCATAAAGATTGAGTATGTTTTTCCGAACTTGAAACTTAAAAATAAACCTGTTAAAAGTGAATTATGTTAAACTCATCCAGTGGAATATAGTACGGCAATGAGAGTGAATGGCCTGCTGAGCTCTGTCCAGTAGAACTTTATTCAATGGTGTGAGTGTTCTCTATCTGTGCTAATATGCCATCTACTAACTAGATGGGTCTATTGAGCAAACAAAATGATGCTAGTGTAACTGAGGAGTTGAATTTTTTATTTCATTTAATTTTAAATAAATTTAAACAGCCACATCTAGCTAGTGGCTACCATATTGGACATCAGGAGTCTATAAGTACGTGGCAACAGCATGAATGAATCTCACAAATAGAATTTAGCAGAAGTCGACACAAAGAGTACATCTTGTAATATCATCTCTACAAAGTTCAACAACTGGAAGGCTAATCTCTGCTTAGAATTCAGGATACAGGGGGCCTTTTGTGAGGAGGATGAATGGGAGGGGAGACAGGGGATTCTGGGGGGAACTGGCAATGTTCTGTGTCTTAGGCTGGCTGCAGGTGACAAGATGGGTTCAAGTGGCAGAAATTCATCAAGCTGTACACTTGCAACAGCTTTTCTGTATGATATGTTATAGATCAATAAAAGGTTAAAAAGAAATGAATGAGGGCGGCGCCTGTGGCTCAGTCGGTAAGGCGCCAGCCCCATATACCGAGGGTGGTGGGTTCAAGCCCAGCCCCGGCTGAACTGCAACCAAAAAATAGCCGGGCGTTGTGGCAGGCACCTGTAGTCCCAGCTACTCGGGAGGCTGAGGCAAGAGAATTGCTTAAGCCCAGGAGTTGGAGGTTGCTGTGAGCTGTGTGATGCCACGGCACTCTACCGAGGGCCATAAAGTGAGACTCTGTCTCTACAAAAAAAAAAAAAAAAAAGAAATGAATGAGCCTGTTGGAGCTGGGAGGTGGGGGAAGGAGACATAACTACCTTGAAAGAGCTGCTCAAAGACCAAACTGCAGTGCAAATGTTATGTGGCCAGCATCAGTGGGGAAGGAAGTTTGCTGCCTCCCAGGAAAATGTGAAATGTGCAAGGGGGCTGAGCATGAAGGCGCCCTTCTTGCTTTTTCAGGGGGGTTTGCAATGGCTGCCAGTTCAGCTCACACCAGACTCACCCTCTGCTCCTTCAGCTGCTGCTCCAGTTTCTGAAGCTCCTCCTTGCTCTTGTGCACATACTGCTGCAAGGCCTTGATTTCCGTCTGCCTGCTGTCCATGTCCACTTGAATCTGTTTGAGCTCTTTCTCCAGCTTTTCCTTCTTCCGAGACTCACGCGAAGCTTCGTTCTGACGCTGCTGGACTTCTTGTTGGTACTGCAGGTGCAGAAAGGACAGGGAAGAAAACTAAGCCCCCCTTCCCATGGCGGGTGACAGCCAGACAAGTTTCCCCCACCTCAGGTCTGTTCCTGTCAGGACAGACATTTGAGAGTGGCATTTCCCTTGGAAGACAGATACCCTTGAGCCCCAGAATTGAAGCTTTTCACAAATATTCTCTATTGTTTTTCAGGGCCTTCACACCAAATGTCCACCCTGTTGGTGGGCAACAAATTCACAACAGGTAGCGTGAAATCAACTAAATATGGCACCTCAGAGTTCTAGGGACACTAAACAAAGAAAGGATTCATCCCGTTCTCCACCAACAGGGAGGGAGCAAATGAAATGCAGCTGGCTACCCTAAGTATTGTTTTGCATGATCTTGGATCTTGCTAAACAGAACACTGTAAGTTTATCTCAATGTCCAAATTCGATCAAAAACTTTTCTCATCTCATGTTCAGAGAAGCTTCATGTTTTTCTCGTAGAGACTGCACAGAAGGATTCAGTTAGATGGGTTTCTTATAAAGGAGAGGGCACAGTAACTATTTGCACCATCCCCAGATGCTGGAGCCCCTCGCCTTCACAGGGGACATCTTCTTGAGCCAGAATTGTAGGCAGAGAGTCCTTGCCTTAGTGACTTTTCAGACAGAGAATATGGAGAGAGAAGGCGTCTTTAGAGAATAAGCCATAGAAACAAACAGAACCAAGGATGCTTCATTTGGACACAAGTGGATACATTTGAGAGAGGAACAAGATGGAAAGAGAGCCAGGGGCAGGACACACAAATATTCCTTCACTCCCACTCTGCGGAGGGGCTGACCTGAGTTATGGTCTGCTCCGCCTCCTCTTTCGATCGCTCCATTTCTTGCTGCTGTTCTGTGATCTGAGCTAAGGTCTCTCGTAACTTCACCACTTCTGACAAGAGCTGGTCTCGCTCCTTTGTCACTTCTTCTTTGAACTTTAGTAAATCTCGGATACTAAAAAGGAAGAACACAAGAGTCAGACTAAATGGCCATCTGTTCAGAAGTCCTTCATAGCGTGCTCTGAGCTTGTGCTTATGGGGAAGACTTCAGGTCAGTGACTAAGACTATTCAAGTCTTAAAAAGGAAAATCTTTATGCCCTGACATGGGAATTGTTTGTGAGCTGTTAACAGAAAAGAAGTGCCAATGCTAATACTCATAGTATGATAGATTGTTTTTATTTTTAAGAAGATAGCATTATCTATTCAAGTGTAAATGTGTGTGTGTATGCGTAACAGGCATTTTTGTAAAATCCCAGAAAAATAGATACAAATCAGGTCACTGATTATCTCTGAGAAATTTAGGATGGAAAGTTGGGAGAGGGGAATGATACTTTCCAATCTTCTGTATTATTTGAATTTCTTAACAAGAGCATAATGCTATCGTCAACTCTTGTAATTAATCCTAAAGATATGTGAATTCAAAAAATTATGTGTTTAATGTATCCCTTGGAGGGCTACGATCATAGATATAAAGTCTAGAATGAAGCATAAACATAAGCAAATGATATGCATTACCAATTTTCTATCAATTTACCCAAAGAGATACATTTCTCCCAAAGGGATTCAGCCCAGATAAAATGTTCCCAAGAACAAAATTTGGAAAATCATTCATGATGCCTGTTTTTAGAGAGTATGTGATAATGTTCATTGATTTGAATTGCAAACCAGTTACCTCTGAATTTCAAAAACCATTCCCTATGATTTGGCATGATTTTCTGCAGAATGAGCACTTTGCGAGTGGAAGTTCAGTGTCTGATATGACCTCTGCAGTAGAATGAATCTGGAGCAAGACAGCTCTTGGAGCTAGGAGAGCAGAGGAGGACTCGCACAGCAGACTCTTGTAGCTGACGGTCATCAAACAACTGCTCCAAACAGTAATTTGACAAGGTTCATTTCCCAAAACCTTTGAAGTTAATATAAATGTTGACATAACGTTTACTAAGGAATCTTCAAACCAGCACTCAAACTCTTCTCCAGAAACAAAACCTCAAATTCTAAGGTGACAATGAAGAGAGAGATGGCTACACCTGGGGACACTGTTTGAGGTAAAATTATGGGCTGAATAGCTTCTTCAGTTCGCCTTCCTCCAGCACTCATTACAAACGGCTCCCATCTGATCAGTTCCCTTGCAATGCTCTTCAGTAGTTGCTCTGAATATGCAGAACTTCTTCCAGAAGAAGATAGAGTCCATCGCTGCAAGGATCACACTTTCTGTTTGTCTTTCCTATACCCTTCCCCTAATACTGGCACTGAGAACTATCTGGCAATGGTGGATCGCCACATCAAAAAGGCATAAAAATTGACAGCAATATTAGATTTGATTAAGGATACCCAGGAAGTGTATGCTCATTCCTGATTCATTAACTGATGTGATGTTTTGCATGCCCTGCCCAGTACTGGACTCCTGGAAGCAATATAAAGGCGTCTTCCTTTGTGGCGTTCACAACCTAATGGTTAGAGAAGCACATCAACAGATAATTTTAATACGAAGTGATCAGTGCCACACTGGAGGTAAGTGTCAGGTTCCAAGGAAACAGAGAACACAGTGACTTTTCTGCCTGGAGATGGAAAAGAGTTTGGAACAGTGATGGTGATGAAACTAAGATGGTGTTTGAGATGGGTCTCAAGGATGCATAGGAGTTGACCACTGGGTGGATAGAAGAAAAGGCACTGGGGGCACACCAAAGACCATGGGCAAAGGCATGGAGGTATGAGCAGCATGGTAGACTGGACCTGAGGCTGGAGAGGCTCACCAGGGAAGATTCATGAAGGGCTTTCACCAACATGCTCAAGACTCTTTTATCCTTTAGTTATGGATACAATTGGAAGTGCTTACATTGGAGATAGATGCTTATATATTTCAGAAGCATAAATCTGGTAGCAATGATGAAATAAAGTGGGAGATGTCTCCTGCAGGCAGGGAAACCAGTTAGGAGGCTACTGCCAAACCTAGCAGAAAGTACGGAGCAAACCAAGATGGCAGCACTGGAGACAGGAAGAAGGCAAAGGTGATGCTTAGCAGCCTGAATCAACAAAGCTTTAAGGATGAGGAGTTGTGCAGGTGAAAAGCTGCTCTATTTTCTGAAATTGAATGGGGGGGGGGGGAGGTGGTGGTATTGAGACTAATTGTAGGGGGTAGATGGCAGGGGCTGGGACTCTGAGCAGAAAGGCAACCAGTTTCACTCTACCCAAGTTTGAGAGAAGTAAATCTGAAATAGTTACTCGTTTTGAAACTACAAGGTGTCCCGCAAGTCATCCCTAAAGTCACCATAGGAAAAATGGGAAATTATAGCTAAATGTACCTTTAAAACTATTCATTAGTAAATTTTACAAAATATTTTAGACATGTCAGCTTCCTCTTTACAGAATTGTCTTATGAATATTTTGTAAATAAAGGTACATTTAGCTACAATTTCCCATTATCCCTATGTTTGGTGACTTTAGAAGCAAATTTTGAGTTACCCACTGATGCTTATAAAGCCAGAAGTTTAATATAACCACAAAGTAGAAGTTCTTGGGTGTGGAGAAAGGAAGTATTAGAGAAAATAGCAATAGACAGAAAACAATCTCTGGGAACCCAAGAAAGGAGAGTTTTGTATCACAGAGTAGGTTCAAGAAGACACTGACAAACAAGCCCTGGGCCGTCTGTTGAAGAAGGAGACCTCTGCAAAAGCAAGTTCAACATGCATGGGAAGGCTTTGACTTACTTGCTATCCTGATCCATCGACAGTCCAGACCCTTGCTCAACTAGTTTGGTCAGGTTCACTATTTCCTCTTTCAGGGCAAGAATGGTCTCCTTTGCCTTCTGCTCCTTGTCATAGGCTGAGTCAACCATCTTCCAGGCCTTTTCAATTTCCTGGATGGGTCACGGAACATCAATGAGTAAAACCAAATTGGGTTCCAGATACAAGATAAACTAGCAAGTAGAATAACACCATTACTATAGTGTAGTAGCAATTTATGAGGATAGGATATTATATACATCATGTGTTACGCATAAATGTATATTGACTTATTGAATTGTTCAACATGAGCTAGTCAAGAGTAAACAGTAGGGCAGCGCCTGTGGCTCAGTCGATAAGGCGCCAGCCCCATATACCGAGGGTGGCGGGTTCAAACCCGGCCCCGGCCAAACTGCAACCAAAAAATAGCTGGGTGTTGTGGTGGGCGCCTGTAGTCCCAGCTACTCAGGAGGCTGAGGCAAGAGAATCGCTTAAGCCCAGGAGTTGGAGGTTGCTGTGAGATGTGTGAGGCCACGGCACTCTACCGAGGGCCATAAAGTGAGACTCTGTCTCTACAAAAAAAAAAAAAGAGTAAACAGTATATTTAAAGAGGGAGAATGGTAAGGGCATTTTTTCTTATGTAGGTGAGTGTGGCCGCAAGGGTCCCATACTTGCAAGGTGCACAAAATTAAAAATAAAACCTTATGTGTTTTCTAAGTCCAGATTTAAAATATATATAAATAAGTTTTATCATGTAAGGAATGATCATAGACCCAAGCCCTAAACTGATAGATTGAATTGGCCTTATTGATATATTTGCAAATAAAAATATATTTTGCCCTCCAGACCCAAGTGAGCTCCTAGATGGCAATGTGAGCTCTAGAACAATCCACAGCAATATTGTTCTTCCCTGTTACATAATTGTGCAAAACAATCTTGGTAATTCCCATTTTCAGAAACTCAAACCCAGGCCTTCTCATCAAATCTTACAATGGGAAAAAAATAAAATCCATAGCAGGGAATGGCAGTAATGACTCATGGGGCTTTAGCTTCCTTACTGTTGTGAAATGCAAACATACTTAAAAGGAATCAGCCATCCAAGTAACACAGTTAAGACTTGCAACAGCCTTGAGTTTCAGCCCACCACTTCACTTTCCTGAAAAATTTTGTCAAGTATAAGGGGAGATCATTTATACAGATCAGATCCTGTAAGTTAGGCGAAAATATTCTACTTTTACATTTACAAGGAATAAAGTTGGTGAAAGAGTGTATATTTAATTTAATAAATTAATGCTTACTATTACATTAGACAGTGATTACTCTTGGGTTACAACAGCACATAATTTAGTGATTCAAAATAGAATATGAATTTGTGGGATATGTTCTTATATATCAAAGATAGGTACTATTTTTGACAAGACAATCAAGGATATTTAAACTAAAATGCAATAATATAAATTTTTATCTAAATCAATTTCACCAGTTACACTGTATTTTAATCAATTCATGACTTCTATTTCCAGTTTTTAAATTTAAAACGTAAAGCGTTTTTCCCATCATAAAATGAATTAAAGCTTTCTTATATTGTTTTTTCAACAACTAGAAGAAGAATATGATAATAGAGGGGGGAAAATGATACTTAAAAAAAGAGTAGTATCGAAGCAAACAGATAAGCCATATTTTGTATTGGTCATGAAAATTAATTTGAATTTAGTGACATCTAAATGCATGATAATAAGGGAATTATCTAAAAAGTTTATGAATTATTTCCCATAACTAGGGAAATAATTCATAAACTTATTCCCACTAGGGCTTTAATTCTAAATTAATCATAAATTGTTAATTAATATGTTTCAATATCTTACCACCCTGGGATCAACAAGGAACATTTATTTTTTACCTTCAAACTAATGCAACACGCTTGAGGATGAAACAAAACAGAGTAAAACAAAGCCATGTTTCCTCAATATCCCCCACCCCACAACCCTTGACTGAATCCCTGGTCTCCTATTTGAGAAATTGGAAGGACCAAGCAGAAAGCATACAGGTACCAGGAAGAAAGGTCATGAAACTTACTATGTGGAAATTCTCAAGGCAATCTCTCCTAAAACGGGGGGAAAAGTGAAAGTACAAAAATATCTTTGGTGAGCTATCATCATGAGATACTTAATTATTCATCTTGCATCAAACAAGACACACTGAGATTCCTAAAATTACATTTACTTACCTCTAAGTCTTTTTAGCCAACTGTTATTTCCAAGAAACCAAACCAATAAGGCTCTCCATTATTTCCTGCATGGTGTAATTCACCCAGGCTAATTACTTTTTTAAATGAACATTATTCCTTAGGCTTAATAGATATAGTATAAGTGGTAAATTTTTACCTAACAACTCATTTACTAGCAGCCTGGAGCCGTCAATATAAGGAAAGAACGCTGTTTTAAATATAGATTTGTTCCATTTCTAGAAGATCACTGACCTTCTTCAGGGATGCGATGGTGGTCTGATCATCCTGAGAGAGCTTCAGGGCAGTGGCAACCTTCGCAGAATTAACCACAATCTCTGCATTTAGCTCTCTGCATTTGGCCATCAGACGTTTTTCATTGTCATAAGACTTTTTCATGACAGCATGAAGTTTCTCATATTCAATCCTAAATTTTTCCAGACTTTTGTCTCCTGAAAGTTCGCTGAGAACCTCTTGAAAATCTTTTTCAATTTCTTCATATGCAGTTTCTTCCAGCGCTAGTTTGTCACCCTTTTCCTGTGTAAAAGAATAGGAATGGAATGGACACTGTAATATTTGCAACCATTACTAGCAAGGAGTTACTGCTAGCTATCATCTCTGAATGAAAGGCCTTCATACAAGCAAAATAAAAGCCACTGAGAGACAGAAAAATGAAACTATATGGTGAGAAGAGTCCTTATTTAACCCCTGACGTATGTTTTATATATATATATGTAATATGTATGCACATATTCATCATATCCATTATATATTTATACACATTACATATATATTAGATATGTATGTATTTAGATATATATGCAGAATATATATGCATTAGGATAACATTATTTTCTACCACATGATGTTGCTAAGGATTAGATTAAATGGGAGCATTGATGTTAAACACTTGGCCAAGTGCCTGGCAAACAGTAGGTACTCAATGAATTTTGACAGCTCTTGAATTATTCCAGACCTGATCTCTCTACATTTGGTTCTGCTTCTTGGGCTGCAGAGGAGAGCCATGGTATATCTACATCACATATAGGGAGATTTTGGCATAGATATCATGAAATTGCATATACTCACAGTGCAACCCACCTGAAATAGGGGATGTTTTCCCTAAAGAGAGTCCATTATTTTTATCCTTTTAAAAAATCAGGCTAGGTCACACCTACCAGTCTACTAAGATACCCCTATGCAATTCTCATGGGCCTTTTCCACATTTGCATTCCATGATTAGCTGGGCAACAAATTAGTCGAAAATATAATTCCAGACATATAAATGTAATTCAAGCAAGTCTGGCACTGTGACTTATATAAGAATCCAGGAGTTAGTTATATTGGGACTTTTCTTTCCCTATGGCTATAAATTAAACTATATCCCCCAAAAA
The DNA here is from genome assembly GCF_027406575.1 of Nycticebus coucang. Lineage (NCBI taxonomy): Eukaryota > Metazoa > Chordata > Mammalia > Primates > Lorisidae > Nycticebus > Nycticebus coucang. The sequence goes on along the minus strand of NC_069782.1, from coordinate 133,629,530 downwards.
GGTCTGCAGCAGTCCTAACCCTATGAATCTGACCTCATTTGGAAATAGAGTCATTGCATATATAATTAGTTAAGAGGAGGTCATGCTAAAGTGGGCACCAATCCAATATGTCTGGTATCCTTATAAAAAGGAAAATTCTGTACACAGACAGACATGCACACAGGGAGAACATGAAGATGGAGGCAGAGATTGGACTGATACAGCAGCAATCCAAGAAAAGCTAAGGATCGGCAGCCACTACCAGTAGCTAAGGAAGAGGCAAAAAAGAATTAGACTCTTGGAGGGAGAATGACCCTGCCAACACCTTGGTTTTAGGCTCCTAGCCTCAGAACTGTGAAACAGTAAATTTCTGCTGTTTAAGCCACACAGTTGGTGGTAGTTTGTTATGGCTGCAATAGCAAACAAATACACCTACTTCTTGTTAGGTAAAACACAATAACAAAAAAGAATAGGTGTGGTTAATATATTTTTTCATTCATTGAGCAAGTTTGTTCTGAACATCTGCTATATATAAATTCTGTGATGGAACCTACAGGAGATACCAAGGAATCACAGCCCACCCATATGGAATTTATACTTTAATTGCTGGTGGAGTATATATGCAGATAATGAAAATATACAATTTGGTACTGCCATAAACTAAACTCAAAGTTCCATATAAACCCATAGCATGAGGGAATTACTCCAAGCAGCAAGAATAAAACAAATTTCGTGACTGAAGCCAGCTTTCCACAGAGGCTCCCATCCAGAAGGAGAGTGAAAAGACAGAAATTTAGCAAGTAACCTGGTGGACTAGAGCTGCACCAAGAGAAAAGGTTGAATAACACATATCAACCCTGCTGAGGCAAGCTGCGACCCCAAGGATACAAACAAAAGGTACAAAATCCACCACCAAGCGGACAGGAGTCCCTTCCCCCATGAAAATGGCTCAGAGTGCCCCACAAACAAAAGAGCAGAGTTCAAAGGTCCTCCCACTACACTCCAGGGGAGAGACCCTCTAAAAACTGGACCTACCTCCCCTACTAGAGTGCCACGGCATTCTCCTGCCAGGCATAAAACTTTATAAAATGGTATATATCCTCTACCTGCAATTCAGAGCTCCCAGCACTCCCCTCCACTCTCACTCTGAGGTCTAGAGGCCTGTCTCCCAGGAGTCCATATTCGTGGGTGATTTCTCAAGGGGTGTGGACAGGGTCTAGACTGCAGCTGGTCAGTGCTGACTGCAGCACGGGAGTGAGGAGAGGATGGTCAGCTGAAAGGGTGCCCCAAGGTGCAGAGCAGCAGCCGTTTTTGGCAACAATAGGGCTCACCCTGGATATTCCAAAGCCACACCCCCTGTCTCCCTGGGCAACCAGAGGAGGACAGGCATCTTCTCAGGTGGCAATCACCAAGGTACAGATCTGGGACTGAAACACAGGCCCCGTGAGTAAAGAGTTCGCCTGAGGCGGTACCGGCCTGGGTGGAGCGCAGGGACTAGAAAACGTACACGCAGAGCCGGGAAATTCCCAGGGCAGGGCTGACCCAGAGGACTGCTTTACTGAGCCTAAGCTGCACCTGCCCCTCAAAGGATCGTCAGCCTATAAACAAAGGAAGGTAAGAGGCTAGAACTGACACCTAACTGTGCTGCGAATACAATTCTGTAGGAGCAAAGACAGAGCCTGAGGCACAGGTTCTGAGAACTCAAAACAGCTTCTCTTATGCAGGGGAATTTAGCAGGGACAGAAACAAATTCCCGCAAAGTTGTTCTATTCTGTCAGTAACATCATCAGGGGTGGGGCTAGAACTGAGTAAACACCCCCCAGCCTCCATCAAGTGCCCAAGGTTGTCAGACTTCACGTCCCCCTGCTGGATAGAGGCAGAGAGCAGTGGCCTGGCTGAGCAGATATAGATTTCCTTGTGATTCAGGCAGGTGCACCCCCTAGAGTATCTGCTCACTGGAGGCAACTGGGTCACAGCCCTGTGGGGCTATCGATGACTGGGTGTGACAGAGGTACAAGGTGGGAAAGGAAGCATCAACCTTCCCAGACTAATCTATTTACTGGGTGGGACCTCCTGACTTCACAGAGCACTGCAAATCTCTATGGTGCAAGTCATATTTGAGTTGTCAGCAGACCCCTGCAATCCAGTTGCCAGAGACGTTTTAAACTCTCCCACCTGAGACAGGTGCTGACTGAGACAATTGATTTAGAGCTTTTGAACAGACCCAATCACCCAAGGACTATTCAAGTGGTGCCCTGGGTGGTTATAGGAACGTTTGATTTTCCTTTTCCAATTGTTGCCTGTGGGGGGCGGGGTGACTTAATTGCCGTTATTTCTCCACAGCTAAGACTTCAACCCAGAGTAACTGTTTCACCAGGGTCAGACGGAGACCAGCTGAAAACAAGACAGAGCCACATAGCCCCACTGCACCAAACAGGTCCCCAGTTTCTCAGGCCGTAGCACTGTACGGGTCCTCGACAAAGCTCCAGGGGAAAAGTCAAACAGTGTAAAATAATCATAGGGCGGCATCAGCAGAAAAAATCTGGTAACATAAATAACCAGAATAGATCAGCCTCCCCCCCACCCCCGAAGGAAAGATATGGCAGATGTAACTGAAGACCCATTCATAAACAGCTGGCTGAGATGTCAGAAATCAAATTCAGAATTTGGATTGCAAATAAGATTGATAGAATGGCATAAAATTTGGAATTAGAAATTTGAGGAGCAATTCAAAAGTTGGAATTAGGGGCGGTGCCTGTGGCTCAGTGAGTAGGGTGCCGGCCCCATATGCCGAGGGTGGCGGGTTCAAACCCAGCCCCGGCCAAACTGCAACAACAACAACAAAAAAAAAAATAGCCGGGCATTGTGGCGGGCACCGGTGGTCCCAGCTGCTCTGGAGGCTGAGGCAAGAGAATCGAGTAAGCCCAAGAGTTAGAGGTTGCTGTGAGCCATGTGACACCATGGCACTCTACCCGAGGGCGGTATAGTGAGACTCTGTCTCTACAAAAAAAAAAAAAAAAGAACCAAAAGTTGGAATTAGAACTTGGAGGAGAAATTCAAAAGTTGTCTCAAGAATTTAATGAATTTAAAGACAAAACCACCAAAGATTTTGATGCACTGAAGCAAGAATTTGCAGCCCTCAAAGATGTAAAAAATACAATAGAAGTCCTCAGTAACAGACTGGAGCAAGCAGAAGAAAGGATTTTTGACATTGAAGACAAAGCTTTTGAACACTCCCAAACTCTCAAAGAGAAAGAGAAATGGAGAGCAAAAATGGATCATTCTCTCAGAGAGCTCTGGGATAATTTGAAGAAGGGTAATATCCACCACATTGGAATCCCTGAAAGTGATGAAGTGGCCTCACAAGGCACAGAAGCCCTTCTCTGTGAAATTATGAAAGAGAATTTTCCAGACATGCCAAGAGATTCTACAATTCAGATAGCAGACAGTTAAAGAACCCCAGCATGACTCAATCTGAATAAGACATCCCCCAGACATATCATAATTAACTTCACTAATGTTAATATGAAGGAGAAAATGCTGAAAGCTGCCAGACGTAAGAAATCTATGACCTACAAAGGGAAGAATATTAGAATGACTGCAGATATCTCTGCTGAAACTTTTCAAGCCAGAAGAGGGTGGTCATTGACTTTTAATCTCCTAAAGCAAAATAACTTTCAACCCCGGATCCTGTATCCAGCTAAACTGAGTTTCTTTTATGATGGAGAAATTAAATACTTTAATGACATTCATATGTGGGAGAAATTTGCCATAACCAAACCAGCTCTTCAGGATATTCTCAGAGCTATCCTCTATAATGACCAGCCCAATCCTCTACCACAAAAGTAAACTCACTCAGAAACTTTTTATCAAACTCCAACTTCCACAGCGGTGAAAGGATTAAAAATGTCCACTGGACTTTCAAAAAGCTCATTACCCAAAACTTTACCAGACTTATCAATATTCTTCATTAATGTGAACGGCTTAAACTGTCCTCTAAAGAGGCACAGGTTAGCTGACTGGATACAAAAACTCAGGCCAGATATTTGCTGCATACAAGAGTCACATCTTACCTTAAAAGATAAAAATAGACTCAGGGTGAAAGGATAGTCATCCATATTACAGGCAAATGGTAATCAGAAAAAAGCAGCTGTTGCAATTCTATTTGCAGACACAATAGGCTTTAAACCAACAAAAGTAAGGAAGGACAAGAATGGTCACTTCATATTTGTTAAGGGTAATACTCAATATGATGACATTTCGATTATTCATATTTATGCACCCAATCAGAATGCACCACAATTAATAAGAGAAACTCTAACAGACATGAGCAACTTGATTTCCTCCCGCTCCATAATCGTCGGAGATTTCAACACTCCTTTGGCAGTGTTGGATCGATCCTCCAACAAGAAGCTGAGCAAAGAGATCTTAGATTTAAACCTAACCATCCAACATTTGGATTTAGCAGACATCTACAGAACATTTCATCCCAACAAAACTGAATACACATACTTCTCATCAGCCCACGGAACTCTCCAAAATCGATCACATCTTAGGTCACAAGTCTAACCTCAGTAAATTTAACTGAATAGCAATTATTCCTTGCATCTTCTCAGACCACCATGGAATAAAAGTTGAACTCAGTAACAATAGGAATCTGCATACTCATACAAAAACATGGAAGTTAAATAACCTTATGCTGAATGATAGCTGGGTCAGAGATGAGATTAAGAAGGAAACTGCCAAATTTTTGGAACAAAATGACAATGAAGACATGAATTATCAGAACCTCTGGAATCCCGCAAAGGCAGTTCTAAGAGGGAAATTTATAGCACTAAAAGCCTTCCTCAAGAGAACGGAAAGAGAGGAAGTTAACAACTTAATGGGACATCTCAAGCAACTGGAAAAGGAAGAACATTCCAACCCCAAACCCAGTAGAAGAAAAGAAATAACCAAAATTAGAGCAGAATTAAATGAAATTGAAAACAAAAGAATTATACAACAGATCAATACATGAAAAAGTTGGTTTTTTGAAAAGGTCAATAAAATAGATAAACCTTTGGCTAACCTAACCAGGAAAAAAAGGGTAAAATCTACAATCTCATCGATCAGAAATGACAAAGACGAAATAACAATAGACTCCTCAGAAATTCAAAAAATCCTTAATGAATATTACAAGAAACTTTATTCTCAGAAGTAGAAAAATCTGAAGGAAATTGACCAATACTTGGAAGCATGTCACCTTCCAAGACTTAGCCAGAATGAAGTGGAAATCTTGAACAGGCCCATATCAAGTTCGGTAATAGCATCAACCATACAAAACCTCCCCAAAAAGAAAAAGCCCGGGACAAGATGGCTTCACATCATAATTCTACCAAACCTTTAAAGAGGAACTAGTACCTATATTACTCAACATGTTCCAAAATGTAGAAAAAGAAGGAAGACAACCCAACACGTTCTATGAAGCAAACATCACCTTGATCCCCAAACCAAGAAAAGACCCAACATGAAAAGAAAATTATAGACCAATATCACTAATGAATACAGATGCAAAAATATTCAACAAGATCGTAACAAACAGAATCCAACAGCACATCAAACAAATTATACATCATGACCAAGTCGGTTTTATCCCAGGGTCTCAAGGCTGGTTCAATATACATAAATCTATAAGTATAATTCAGCACATAAACAAATTAAAAAACAAAGACCATATGATTCTTTCAATTAATGCAGAAAAAGCTTTCGATAATATCCAGCATCCCTTCATGATCAGAACACTTAAGAAAATTGGTATAGAAAGGACATTTCTTAAACTGATAGAGGCCATCTACAGCAAACCCACAGCCAATATCATATTGAATGGAGTTAAATTGAAATCATTTCCACTCAGATCAGGAACCAGACAAGGCTGCCCATTGTCTCCACCACTCTTTAACATTGTAATGGAAGTTTTAGCCACTGCAATTAGGGAAGAAAAGGCGATCAAGGGTATCCATACAGGGTCAGAAGAGATCAAACTTTCATCACAGATGATATGATTGTGTATCTGAAAAACACCAGGGATTCTACTACAAAACTCTTAGAAGTGATCAAGGAATACAGCAGCGTCTCAGGTTACAAAATCAACATTCATAAATCAGTGGCCTTTATATACACCAACAATAGTCAAGCTGAAAAAACAGTTAAGGACTCCATTCCATTCACAGTAGTGCCAAAGAAGATGAAATATTTGGGAGTTTATCTAACAAAGGACGTGAAAGATCTCTATAAAGAGAACTATGAAACTCTAAGAAAAGAAATAGCTGAAAATGTTAACAAATGGAAAAACATACCATGCTCATGGCTGGGAAGAATCAACATTGTTAAAATGTCCATACTACCCAAAGCAATATACAATTTTAATGCAATCCCTATTAAAGCTCCACTGTCATACTTTAAAGATCTTGAAAAAATACTTCGTTTTATATGGAATCAGAAAAAACCTCGAATAGCCAAGACATTACTCAGAAATAAAAACAAAGCAGGAGGAATCACGCTACCGGACCTCAGACTATACTATAAATCAATAGTGATCAAAACAGCATGGTACTGGCACAAAAACAGAGAGGTAGATGTCTGGAACAGAATAGAGAACCAAGAGATGAATCCAGCTATTTACCATTATTTGATCTTTGATTAGCCAATTAAAAACATTCAGTGGGGAAAAGATTCCCTATTTAACAAATGGTGATATGATGAGATTTCAATTATTCATATTTATGCACCCAACTGGCTGGCAACCTGCAGAAGACTGCAACTGGACCTGCACCTTTCATCATTAACTAAGATAGACTCTCACTGGATTAAAGATTTAAACTTAAGACATGAAACTATAAAAATACTAGAAGAGAGTGCAGGGAAAACCCTTGAAGAAATTGGTCTGGGCGAGTATTTTATGAGGAGGACCCCCTAGGCAATTGAAGCAGCTTCAAAAATACACTACTGGGAACTGATCAAACTAAAAAGCTTCTGCACAGCCAAGAACACAGTAAGGAAAGCAAGCAAACAGCCCTCAGAATGGGAGAAGATATTTTCAGGGTATGTCTCTGACAAAGTTTTAATAACCAGAATCCACAGAGAACTCAAACGTATAAGCAAGAAAAGAACAAGTGATCCCATCGCAGGCTGGGCAAGGGACTTGAAGAGAAACTTCTGTGAAGAAGACAGGCACACAGCCTACAGACATGAAAAAATGCTCATCATCTTTAATCATCAGAGAAATGCAAATCAAAACTACTTTGAGATACCATCTAACTCCAGTAAGATTAGCCCATATCACAAAATCCCAAAACCAAAGATGTTGGCGTGGATGTGGAGAAAAGGGAACATTTCTACACTGCTGGTGGGAATGCAAATTAATACGTTTCTTTTGGAAAGATGTTTGGAGAACACTTAGAGATCTAAAAATAGATCTGCCATTCAATCCTATAATTCCTCTACTAGGCATATACCCAGAAGACCAAAAATCATATCATAACAAAGATATTTGTACCAGAATGTTTACTGCAGCCCAATTCGTAATTGCTAAGTCATGGAAAAAGCCCAAGTGCCCATCGATCCATGAATGGATTAATAAATTGTGGTATATGTACACCATGGAATATTATGCAGCCTTAAAGAAAAATGGAGACTTTACCTCTTTCATGTTTACGTGGATGGAGCTGGAACATATTCTCCTAAGTAAACTATCTCAAGAATGGACGAAAAAGTATCCAATGTACTCAGCCCTACTATGAAACTAATTTATGGCTTTTACATGAAAGCTATAACCCAGTTATAATCTAAGAATAGGGGAAAGGGGGAAAGGGAGGGGAGGGAGGGGGGAGGTGAGTGGAGGGAGGGTGATTGGTGGAATTACAACTGCAGTGCATCTTACAAGGGTATATGTGAAACTTAGTAAATGTAGAACATAAATGTCTTAACACAATAACTAAGAAAATGCCAGGAAGGCTATGTTAACCAGTGTGATGAAAATGTGTCAAACGGTCTATAAAACCAGTGTATGGTGCCCCATGATCACATTAATGTACACAGCTATGATTTAATAATAAAAAAAGAATAAAACAAATTTCATAAAGCAAATGGCATTTGAATGGGGCCAGAAGAAAGAATAGAATTTTTTCACAGGTGAGTATGAAGAAAAATGGCATTCCCAGTAGAGAGAAAAGCTTGAGCAAATACTCAGGACCAAGAAAGCATCCCAGCTGGTGAAGAACAAGATATTTGACAGAGAGTTGGAAGAAGACTAGCTAGGGAGTAAGAGATAGACTGTGGAGGCCCTGAATGATATTCTAAGGACTGAAGAGATCTGCAAAGCCTTATTTATGTTTACAACATATGCTTTGATATTCTACACTAAAAACATCTTTAGCATAAACACTCTGTTGCTAATTTTAAAAACCAACTAAGATGATTTCTATTCCCAATAATAAAGTAAAATTCCAAATCACCCTGAAGACTTTAAGTCAGTAGTCTAGCTTAGACCTCCCATTTTCACAAGCCTATCTTGCCCACTATGGAGAAAGTCTACATTTTTTTGGTTTTCAAAAACACTCATACTATTAATTAAATCTCTAAAGATGACACACAAGAAAAACACAATCTTTGGAGATAAAAATAGATGTAGAGTCACAAGCCTGTCTTTAACATTTTGTATAGTAACTTTAGTACTAATTTTAAATGCCACAGAGGTTTTTTCTTCCTGACGAAAAGCAGATTATTGGAAAGACCACAATGTAGTAATTCCACAAAGAAGGAAAAAATCCTATTAAGGAAATATGGATATGCTGCTGCTGTTCTGTGCTTCTCCCTTGTTGATGCTAAACATAAGCACACACAACAATTTATCACAATAATGTTCTCGGTTCCATCCCTGTAAATGGTATTAATGTCAACACTTGATCACCAGCCTAATGATTTGTTTGCAGACTAGGTTTTCCCTGTATACCTGGCTTTTAGCACAGAAATGCAACACCACCAAAGAAAGTAAAGTTTGAAAGAAACATTTATGAACAAAAGAGATTTGTTCATAATGTCATTGAATGGTGAAAGCAAAGCAAAAATAATCTCTTGACTGTGACAAATAAATACTTGGTATCTACACTGTTACAGCATAGAATGAGATCTGTGCTAAAAGCTTGTATGGACACGAACTGGTCAGAGAACTAAGGCATGCTTACATTCATCACCTATCCATTAGGTGTTTGCTATGCACCACTATCTCAGGTACTGAGAATACCCATTAGTGGAGAGACGGAAACGAAAAAGGGAAAGAGAGCTGCAGTATAAGACAAGGCCAGGGTAGAAAAAGGGAATCGTGGGCAGCAGCTCTGGCTCAGTGAGTAGGGCGCCGGCCCCATATACCAAGGGTGGCGAGTTTGAACCCAGCCCCAGCCAAACTGCAACAAAAATTTAAAAAAGAAAAAGAGCTTGTGAAAGCAGAAGCAAGGAAAAGTTGGCTAAGATAAGTGGGAAGAAAAGTACCAGAAAGGAAGAAATGAGAAGAGATAATTAAAGGGAAATGGGGAATCATTAATTCATAGTGTTGGTATCTGGAGTTTATGTATGGAAAAAGAAGAATGAAACAAATCAAGATAATTAGTGCGGGAGAACAGGAGGAAAAACTCCAAAGCAATAATTGGAAAAAGAAGGAATTAGAAGGCACAAAAGAGGAATGGGAAAAAAAGATATCTGAATGAGCATGGGTAACCAGAAGTGATGGGGCCACAGCACTGTGGATGTTTGAGAGAGACGGGAAGATGGAGCCCAGTGAGTGAGAAAGACGGGGATTTGGAAAGATCTCTATGATAAGAAAAAGAAAGAACTGCTGACCACAGGAAGGACTTATAAAGGGAGAGTAGAGGTGGAGGAAATGTAATGAGGGTATGTGAATGGTGCAGAAAAGACAAGGTAGCAGCTAGAATGGGGGCATGGTGGTGCTGAGAAAAAACAGGACCTGGACTGGCTTCATGAGCACAAGACCTACTCAGTTGCTCCCAAGGACCCCACCCTTGGTTGAGTGCTCTGCTGTCCTGTCTTAAAATGCTTAATAATTTTTAGAGATGCTTTGTGTTTTCATTTTGCACTGGGCCTCACAAATCACAAATCACATAGCTGGTCCTGGCCAGGACTGACTATGGAATGGGGAAGGGGAGGAGGGCTTTGACTGGGCAGAAGGATTTGGGCCAGGAGATGGAGACTGTGAATGGCAAGTAATGATGGGGACCCAGGGTTGTTAAGGTTATAAATAAGGGGGTTAATGGATAGGCAGGGAGTCACTGAAGGGTTGCAGAAATGACCTCTTATGGTGGCAGCTGTAGATGGCATGTACTATAATAGGAGGGCTGAAGGGAGGCTGCAGTATTTTCACACAGAGGTCAGTGACCTCACAGGGCAGTGGTGACAGGCTGGCAAGCCTTAATGAGAAGTTAGACAGCAGGCGTCCATGTTAGGGAATCAGGGTGTGACAAGTGGACAAGAGTCAGTGAACAGGGGTGCGGGTGGGTATCTACGGAGCCTTTGTGCAGGTTTCCCCAATCAGGCAAGAGGCATCTCTGATATTTCTGTATGAATTTCTCTTACGGTATCACCTCATGGCCTAAAATCTAGAGGTGGATGCATGCCACGTGTGCATCTGGAAACTCATGGATAGCCTACCTCGCTTAGCACAGCGCCAATGAATGGGGCGGGTGCCCACCCTATTGAAGGAGGCACGGGAGATAATGGGCCAGGCCAATGGAGAAAGGTGAGAGAGTGCAGGTGCAGGTGGGGATAGGATGTTGATGGAGGGACGACTGGAGTCAGTGTATGTGACAGTCGATAGTAGGGGAGGGACGAATGGGAAGGGCTTAGGCGAGAAACGACAGAGAGGGGCGCTGACTCCTGACCTCGGCCATCTCGACGCTCTCCGCGGGCGGCCTCAGAGGCTGCTATGGAGATCGCAGAAACCGGGCGGAGTCGGGAAGGGGGAGTGCACTACCCCCACGTCTAAAAGGGCGACGAGTTCTCTCTGTCGCCCGCTGGGGGCTGAAACCCAGCGCTCAACGCGTCCTCTGTCGCCTGGCAACCGCCACGCCCTCTAGGGGAGTGCACAGAAGTTCGGAAGGGGAGGAGCTTCTGCGGTCGCGCTTGGGCGGTACTCCACAAAGAAATATGCAAATATACCCTGGATGGGACGGGATCAGAGAAATTAGAGGCGGTGTCTCTGAGGGCTGGGCGGAGTCCCAAGGTGGGGCCTAAGTTAGCAACGCTGGGAAGAGGCAACGCAGAAAGGGCGGTGGGGGACACCAGGGAGTCAATAATGGGGAACCAAGGACGAACGCCTAGAAGGAAATATGGACCAGAGGGTTCCAGCTGAGGGCAGGGCTCGTAGCTACTCTCTGCCCTCCGTGACAGTGAGGAATAATCTCAGTTCCAGTCGTCTCAACCCCGTAAAGCTGCCACTGTGTGCAAGACAAACAGGAGAAACTTAAGAGCAAACACAGACCGCGCCTTCAAAACCCTCAGTCATAGGGGTGAGAAGAACGGTGCAGAGCTTAAGGCACCTGGAAAAATTTATGTACAGCCACATCGCAGAAATCTCCCTTTCCTCTGGGGCTACCCTAGCAAGATCATTTCTTCTCCTTCTCTTGTGCAAGTAAGAGTCTCAAGCCCATGAAGCCAGCCTGGTCCCATCCTCTGCTGCTCCCTTGTCTCTTCTGCATGAGTCACATCCTGTCATCATTCCATTTCTTCCGTCTCCCTCCCCCACCCCTTCTTATGGTCTTCAGGCACAGAGAAGTAATTAAACGCCTTGGTTCATGAAATATGCAAGATTCCTTTGTGGTTTTATTTGGTTTTTTTCCCCTTTCTTCCCATCCCTACTCCCAACCTTCGCCCTCAGCCCCATAGGCATTCTTGCTACTGTGTTTCCATATGTATTTGGGGGAGGGGGGAAAATATATATATATAATTTCTATCACTGTATTTTTTAAATGTTAAGAATGGTGTTGGACATTAGAGATTATTTTCTACCTTTTTCACTCAACATTCTTTTTAAAGATCTGTCCTTGTAGCAGTTGGTGCAGAAATCCTACTTCATTGCTTCTGATTGCTGCATTCCATACCTGGCCTCCACCACAGTTTGCTTCCCTTCCCCAAGCGGTAGATAACAAGGCTGCCTCCAACTCTCCAATATTGCAATATCTGTCTGTGGTCCCTCATGGACCTGTGTGCAAATTCCTCTGAAATATATGCCTAGGAGTGAGATGTTAAAGTCACAGGGGGTGCACGGGGCCATCACATTCAGTTATGCAGCTTGTCCTGCACAAAACATCCAGACAAGAAGCCAACAAAGACTGAAAACCAGCCTTAACTCTCTTCCCTAGTCATGGGCCCTGCTGAAGGAAGATGTGTCCTTTTTATTCCCACAAAAGCTTAGCTAAGTCACTAGAAGGCTGTGACTATCTAGAGGTTATGTCATTTTCATACTCATCTGCCCAGAAGTGAATGCTGTTTTCCAACTGCACAAAGATAACTAATAGCCTTGTGGAAGCCCTGGGTACCCACTAAGTACTGCACTGTGAGATTATATACCAGAATTACTGCCCTATACTACACTCCAGCATGTTGTACAAGGTTTCTATCCCAGACTTCTATCCTTCCCAGCATGTGGTAGTTTATTTATTCATAAATAATCATATAATATTTACTAAGTGCCAAATACTATTCTAAGTGCTTTATAAGTACTGACTCACCTAATTATCCACTTTTCTAATTTTCTGTCCATATGATGAGAGTAATATCAGCACATTTTTGCTTTCAGTTCTGTAACTACTAGTGAAATTGGGCATTTCTTCACACATTCATGGGCCCCTTTCCCAAGTTCCTTTTCCTTTATCTGTTTGATTGCAAAATGTTTTTATAAAGTCTGGACATTAATCTGCTTTCAAAGACTGGAAATTTTACCTTTATGTCTTTAATGAAACTATAATCCTTAATTTTGATACTGTGGTCTTTTATCCTTTTAACTTTTTATATGCATTTTTTGATATGATTTAGTCCTTCTCAACTCTCCAAGGTCGTAAACTATCTTTTTCTCTATCATTTTCTTCTATGAACTTCATAGTTTTACTTTTTTACCTTCAGTTCTCCAATCTACCTGTTGTTCACCTTTATATATAGTGTGAATTTATAGGGATCTGACTATCTTTTATTCCCATGGAGTGAACAAACTTCAACATCCTAAATTAAACAATCTATTCTTTCCCCATTGGTTTAGGAAAGTTCTCAAATATACATGGATATGTTCTGAACCCTCTGGTATGTTCCTGTGCTAGTACTACAAGGTTTTATTACTATGGTTTTATAGTTAGTCACCATGGTTGAGGGGCAAATCCCCTATTCCTATCTCTTACGTGCCAAATTGCTTTAGCTATTCATAGATCTTTATCATCCCATATAATTTTTTTTTTTTTTTGAGACAGAGCCTCAAGCTGTCACCCTGGGTAGAATGCTGTGGCATCACAGCTCACAGCAACCTCCAACTCCTGGGCTTAAATGATTCTCTTGCTTCAGCCTCCCAAGTAGCTGGGACTACAGGCGCCCGCCACAACGCCCGGCTATTTTTTGGTTATAGTTGTCGTTGTTTGGCAGGCCCGGGCTGGATTTGAACCCCCCAGCTCTGGTGTATGTGGCTGGCTCCTTAGCCACTTGAGCTACAGGCACCAAACCTATCATCCCATATAATTTTTAAAGTATGTTTACCAGGTTTCTCATGAGAAATTTTAATTGAAACAGCATTGGCTAATGGATTCAGGGAGAATTGGCATCTGTTTGATGGCATCTCATCCATGACATGAGAGTGTATATTTAGTGGGCAACGGGGGGTGGGGGAGGAATGTGGCTGAGTCATAATGTGATGTGCATGGAGGTGACTGCAGAACTGACAAATGAGCTGGAGAAGGAGAATCAAAGTTCAAACCAAGCTAATAGTAATGGGCTGGAGATGGGGCAGGGAACACAACTCAGGCTGCTTTGTGTGTTTACAGGAAAACCTGATTATTCATTAGGACTATTAGCTTGTAGGATCGCCATAACCAAGAGAGATTCCAGACACTCCTGAAGATATGTAACAAAGAGAAAGACCTAGAGGGCCTTGGCTTCCTATATCTTGCACTGTTGTCAAATGTAGGTCTTTATGTCTTCCCATTCCCTGGGAGTCTCCTAAAGGATCACAAGCAGGTGGCCTGTCAAGGTGACAGCAATTCAATCCAGCAAACCCTTTTGAAAATTACCTATTACATGACAGACATAAGGCTGACCCCAGGAATCACCAAGCTTGCCACAGCGGAGTCACTGCCCTTTGCTTTTACCATCTGCACTGGGGGAAAGACAGAAAGGGACGCTGACAATTAGTGTTAACACCATACGATGGCGTCATTTAGTACATGCCATGGACATTCAGGGAATCTAGACCCTGATGCCTGAGAGCATTACTTACCAGGGGAAAAAGACCTGAGCACAGGCAATCAGGAACCACAGGTGGCGGAAAGGCACATGACACGCTCAACTCTGCAAAGAGAGGCAGGGGGACATAAACACAAACGGATGAATGGATGAAAGGATGGGTGGTTGAGAAAATCACTTTATGCAATGAAACAAAATGTTCAATTTCCTGTTTTCTAGATTACAGAAGACTCGTCGCCACCGGTCCCCTGTGGTGTTGTAATAAAAAGAAGCACTAGGTGGCATTACATTACCTTTCAGCACCTCTAGGAAAAAACAGCCACCAAGATTGTGTCAGTCCCTAAGCCTGCTTCTGTTAATCCCATTTCTCATTATACCCACTTTATTTCTTGAGTACCTACTGTATGCTTAGCCCTATGCTGTGTACCATGGGGAGACAATACAAAAGGAGTTAAAGATAGTGTCTCCTTCTGCAAGGAGCATAAAGAGAAGCTAAACACGGAGGCTAACCCTCCTCCACCAAAGACTTAACAGTAGTTCAGGGCAGGAGGTAGTAAGTACTGACATCAGGATGTAAGGACACAGGGTGCTGTGTAATCTGGTCCTTTTGACCTTTTGGTGCCTTCTCCCATCACTCACTCCTTGTTACACCGGCTTCTTTCAATTCCTTGAATATGTCATGCTCTTTCCCACTACTAAAATTCACAACTACTGATCTCACTCTTCAGTACCACTAGGCCAGCAGCCCCTCTTCACCTAGGTGACTCCCATCCTTCCCTCCTTCAGATTTCACCACCCCAAAGAGCTTTTTCCTGACCAATCCCCCAACGCCAGACTACTTGGACAAATACTGCATTCTACTTCTCGGACATCCCACAATGGTCATTAATGACCTATTCACATAAATGCTCATTTAATACCTGTCTTCCCAGCTTGGTGTCTATAGCTCAGTGGTTACAGTGCTGGCCACTTGCACTGGAGCTGGTGGGTTTGAACCCAGCCTGGGCCTGCTAAACAACAAAGGCTACAACAACAACAAAAAAAATAGCCAGGTGTGTGTCAGGCACCTGTAGTCCCAGCTACTTAGGAGGCTGAGGCAAGAGAATCGCTTGAGCCCAAGAGTTTGAGGTCGCTGTGAGCTGTGACACCATGGCACTCTACCACGTCTTCCCTCCCAGGCCATTAAACAACAAGAGGACAAAATTCACGTATGTCTTCTTCAGCCCTGTCTCCACTGGTACTAGGGGCTGACTTATGTCCTCTCCCCCAACCCAAGTTCATATGTTGAATCCCAAACCTCCATAGTCAAATGTGACTGTACTTTGAGATAATCCCCTTAAAGAAGTGATCAATTTAAAATAAGATCTTTAAGGCAAGCCCTAATCTAATCTGACTAGTGTCCTTATAAGAATTTGGTTTTGTTTTCTTGTTGTTTTTTTTTTTGTAGAGACAGAGTCTCACTTTATGGCCCTCGGTAGAGTGCCGCGGCCTCACACAGCTCACAGCAACCTCCAACTCCTGGGCTTAAGCGATTCTCTTGCCTCAGCCTCCCAAGTAGCTGGGACTACAGGCACCCGCCACAACGCCCGGCTATTTTTTGGTTGCCGTTTGGCCAGGGCCGGGTTTGAACCCGCCATCCTCAGTATATGGGGCCGGCGCCTTACTGACTGAGCCACAGGCGCCGCCCAATTTGGTTTTGTTTTTAATTTTTCTAATTTCAGAATATTGGAGAGCTATCTGATCTGGTCTGTCAGAATATTGGGAGGTACAGGTGTTTTGTTTACAAACTTTGTTTTTGTACAGACTGAGTCAAAGTTATAAATGTGCTTTTCACCCAGATAGTGCACACTGCACCCAACAGGTGTGAATTTACCCTTCCCCATCTTTTCCCTCCTCTCATCTTGATTTTCACTGAGATTTCCTTCCATATGTGCCCTTAAGTGTTGATTAATTAGTTCCAATTTTGTATTGAGTCCATGTGTTTGTTTTTCCATTTTTCTGATGTTTCACTAAGAAGAATGGTTTCCAGTTCCATTCAAGTTGTCACATACAAAAAAAACCTAGATCCCCATTTTAATGGCTGAGTAGTACTCCGTGGTACGTATATACCACATTTTATTAATTCATTCATTTATGGTGGACACTTGCATTGAAGAAAAGGAAATTTGGACACACAAAGAGACAACAAGAATGTGTGCATACCAGAGGCCATCAGCAAACCAACAGAAGCCCCAGAAGAATTTAAACCTGCCAGCACCTTGATCTTAGACTTCTAGCCTCCAGAGGTGTAAGGAAATATTTGTTTTTTAAGCTACCCCGTCTAGCGTACTTTGTTGCAGAAGCTCTAGCAAACTACCCTGTTTCCCCGAAAATAAGACATCCTCCTAAAATAAGACCTACTTACAGCAAAGATAAGACATCCCCTGAAAATAAGACCTAGCGCATCTTTGGGAGCACACCTTAAAATAAGACACTGTCTTATTTTGGGGGAAACAGGGTAATATAAACAACCAGAACTCTGTTCAATAAATAACTACTGAATGAATCACTATTAAATAAGGAAGACCGGTGGATGATGGTGAGTTAGGGTCCTGCCATAAGGAGGGCGAGGTCATTATCAGGGAGGGACCGGGGGACACTAGCATTGATAAGAGGGGATGGGTGAACAGTAGAGAACCTTGGAAGAAAAGCACAGAAGTAGCTGCAAACTCAAGGACCAAGGACTGCCAAGGGCACACGTATTTGTTCTGCCAGATTTCTCAAATATATGATTGAGAGCCGTTAATACTGCATACCACTGCAAAGCTACTTAAACCTGGATATAATTGATTCTTATCAGTACCCTCCTAGACTTCTCAGCTGAGTGCTGTAACACAGGAATAAGAATGGTATTATGTACACACTGCTCACTTCTTCCAACTACACCCAGTAAGGATGTGAAGTAAACCCCCCCAAAAGGAGAAAGAAACACTGATTTGCAGTCTTCTACGTAAACTCTCAGCCTCCAATGCAAAGCAACTGTACCCTGAAAGAAGCCTGCTCCTCGAACTGATCAGAGAGACCCCAGAAGATATTTGGGGTCAATCTCCTTCTCTGAAACTAGTAACGCCCACCCAGAAGCATGTGCCTCCTCAAAGCCACAGTGTTCTAAGTGGCCCTGCCTGGCCCCCAAGGGCTATACCCAAATGGGTCAAGAGTGGAGACCTGCCCCACATGAGGCCAATTCCATTATTTTTCCTGGAAATTTATAACTGAGACCAAGAGTTGCAAGTCAGTCATTCCTGGAGACTGGAACTGAGCGTGTGAAGCCCAGGAGAGGCAGCAAAGAGGAGGCTGCATGAAGGGGAATATAAAGCTAATGAATAAGGAGGGGACTCCAACAGACCCAAAAGAGGGAGAAAAAGATGGGAAGAGGCTTCTTCCTTGACTGCTGATGCCTTTTGGATCCTGGGATGCTGGCAGTAGTTACTGGGGAGGCCCAGCAACACCTGCTCTCTTGGGTTCTGCTAGATATTTTATATCCTCCCAATAAAATCACATTATTTATTTACATTAGATGAAGTGAGCTTTCATTACTCATGCAAAAAAACAAAATAAAAAGGCCTGACCAACACGGATGCTGTCTGCATAGGTATTCTTGTGGCATTGCCAGATTTAGTGTGCACAGAACCTAAAAACTACATCTGGGGCCCCTAACAACATGGTAAAAACTGTTCCTGTCATCATGTCTAACATTTCTCCTCCAGGCTGTTGGAAAGATTAAAAGCCCACGTGTTACAGAAAATTGTTATCATTTATCAGCCGACCCTATGGTCACCTTAGATGACAGAGCAGAGTCCCAGCCGGCTAATGCTCTCCAAGAGCATGTGGGACATATTTTATTCCTGTAATCTTCTCCTTTTCTAGCCTACTGCAGTCCTAACTTAACAGAACATTTGTCGAGCATTTGACATTGGTTCCCAAAGGGTCTCCAGACAAACTCCCCTTGTGGTAACTGAGGAGGCAGCAAAGCTCAGGCAGATTTATTAGGAAGACTGAAGGTCAGTGCAGGACTGAAGTGGCAAAGGAACAGCAGTGGCAGGTGATCATTTTTACCAGGAAAGAGACAATACTGTCATAACTACCCAGTTATCTTGCCTGCCTTGAATTTTATTGACTGAACAGTAAGTACTCTTCTCCTCATCAGAATACTTTAAGGTCTGACTGGTTGGGTAAGATCATTCAGTTGGTGCTTCTTGCCCAAGAAGCCAAGGTTGCAATTTGATGTCCTACCCAGGACTGGTAAGGACATGCACAAACCAAGTGGCTGACCAGATTGGTTAAAAGGACTGAATGGTTCCACACAAGTCTATTTCCACTAAAAATGAATGAATGAATGAATGAGTAAATAAGTGAATAAAAAAATTATAAAAACCAAAGCACAAGGCAAGTCAGTGCTCTTATTTCTATTATCCCCTGAAAGCAGTCTGTTTTCTAGCACCTCTAGACTTTACCCATGCTGATTTCTTGACTGGAATAACCAATGATTCTTTCTTATTCCAGTTACCTCTTTCAAGAGTCAGCTTAGTGTCCCTTCCTCTAAGAAGCCTTCCCAGTTAGACATTCCTCCTGTGCTGCTAGAAAACCTGAGCATCCCTCTGTCGATACCCTGCATTATAATTGTGTGTTTACTTCTATGTCTGCCCCACTAGACTGAGAGGACCAGTCTTTTCTTGATATCTATGATGCTAGCCCACAAGAGACCCTCAGAGTAGAAAGTCTAATACATACAAAGGGGAAATACAATTAACTTAAACACTTGAGCACGTAGCAATTACTCAAGAGTGACTAGTAACTGGTACCAGTTGAAAGTTACTGGTACACAAACATTTAAGATTCTAAATAGTAAAGTGAAATTATTTCCAAGTATACACCAAAAAACTCCAAACAGAAGTATAGGTATTAAAGGTTACAATAAAATGTAGTTATCTCATCTTTTTTCCACCCTCAACATAAATAAAAAAGAATCACGTCTTTTTTCTTACCTACAGGGCTGGACACATAGTAGGTCTTCAACAAAAGTTGACGACTCAACTCTCATAGGCAGCAAAGAAGCATCTATAGCATGAAACTCTTTGCTCTGTTGAAGGAATAAACTCTCTTTTCTAGCTGATAGGTAAGCTGCTTTCTTACTAACACCTGCTGTGAGAGCTAGTGAATAATTTCAGGAACAACAAATACCTGCTGAACATTGCTGTGAACTCTCTGAGGCAACGTGAGGGAGGCAAAAAGCCTCAGGCCTCCTTGAGGAGCTTGGAAACCATTTTTTTTTTTCTTTTTTTGAGACAGGGTCTCACTCAATTGCCCAGTTCTATAGTGGCATGGTGGTATCATCCTAGCTCAGGGCAACCTCAAATTCCTGGTCTCAAGAATCCTTCCGCCTTAGCCTCCTGGGTAGCTGGCACTTCGGGCATGTGCCATTATGCTCAGCTATTTTTTTTTAATTTTTTGATAAAAAGGGGGTCTTGCTCTGTTGCTCAAGCTGGCCTCAGACTCCTGAGCTCAAGTAATCCTCCCATTTTGACCTCCTAAAGTTCTGGAATTACAGGTGCGAGCCACTCCACCTGGTCAGAAAACAATTTAAACTAATCAGGATAATTTAAACCTCAGCTAGGGGTGTCTAACCTGCAGCCTGTGGGCCTCAGGCAGGTTATTTGAAGACTGTTTTGTTTATCTGTGGTGTGGGATATTACAAAAAGTATGCTTCAATTTTTTCCTTTGCTCATCAAGTTTTGTTAGTATTTGTGTATTTAACACATGTCCCAAGTCAACTCTTATTCTTCCAATGTGCAGCAGAAAAGTAAAAAGGTTAGACACCTCTGTGAGAAGTTAGAACCAATCTAAAATATCATATTTTAGAATCTAGCACCACGGTCTGCAGACTTTTTCTGAGAAAAACCAGATTAATAAATATTTTGGACTTCACAAGTCACCTTGCACTGTTGCAGCTACTCAACTCAGCACACACATGAATGGGCATTGTGTGAGCCAATAAAACTTTATATTATAGAAGTAGGTGGGTGCTCTGTATTGGGCCTTCCAGCCATAATTTGCCAACTTCTGATTTAGCACAAAGCCTGGTATAGAGCAGGTGCTGAAATATTTGTTGAATGAATGAATGAGTGAATGAATAAGTAAACAAACGTCTTTCTAAGGTTAGAGCATGGTGATTTGTTTTAAAGCCCAGTGTACCAGCTTTAGACATTAACCACAAGGAGAGAATACCTATTGACCAGAAATAAGCTGAATAGACATTATCTGGGAGTTCTTTGCCACTCCAAGTGATGTGGGCAGATGGAAAATTAATACATATAAACCAATAACAGCTTTCACAACAGATATGTGAGCTAGAAGAGTGGTTTCAAAAAACATTTCTTCAAGCTGTGGATCATGACTCATTAGTAAGTTGTGGCCTACATTTTTTTTCAAAAAAGGGTAAAAGATGGGAAGAGGAAAAAAAGAGAGGGAACATAACAGATGATATGAATTGTTTTAAAGAAAAATGTCTTTCAATTAGTGCACTAGTATGATGAGTATACTGGCTGTGAGAAAAATGTATTTCAAAAAACTCTGAAAAACACTTTGTTTAATTATTGTTATCTCATTTGTGGGGAAATTCAATGCAGTTGTACATCTGAAGGAAAAATATTCAGTGAACAAAAAAGACAGACCATAGTATACCTTTGAACAAAAAGATATAGTGTGTAGTTAACAGTAAGATTCTGAAGCCAGAGTGGGTGGTTCAAATCCTGGCTCTCCCAAACTCTGTGACCTTGGACAAGTTAACCACCCCCTCTGGGCCTCAGGTTCTTCACTGGCTGAACAGGAATCTAATTCTTGTGGTTCCCAGGAGAATTCCATGAGGCTGTATGTATAAAATGCTTAGAGTAATAATACCCAGCATATAGTGTAAGTTTTAGCTATTATTATTATTATTCTGTCACTAACCAGCAATGTGACCTCAGGTATGTGTCTTAACTTCTCTGGGTTTCATTTCCTGTTAGGAAATAATGTCTAAAAGCCCTGCAGGCTCCAACATTCCTAGAAATGGGATATTGTCAGAACTAACTTTGAGGAATCAAATAGCCCAATGCAAATCATCCATTTGGTTCAGAAACATCCTGTAAACTAACTTGCTGTTATCTCTTGAAATTTCTTTTTTTTTTTTCTTTTTGTAGAGACAGAGTCTCACTTTATGGCCCTCGGTAGAGTGCCGCGGCCTCACACAGCTCACAGCAACCTCCAACTCCTGGGCTTAAGCGATTCTCTTGCCTCAGCCTCCCAAGTAGTTGGGACTACAGGCGCCTGCCACAACGCCCAGCTATTTTTTGGTTGCAGTTTGGCCGGGGCCGGGTTTGAACCCGCAACCCTCAGTATAGGGGGCCGGCGCCTTACGGACTGAGCTACAGGCGCCGCCCTATCTCTTGAAAGTTCATGCAAAGTTGAATTCAAGGTAGTGAGAGATGACCAGATCAAGGTAAGTGCCCTTTTTATCCTCTCCATCAGTTTAGTGACCAGCATGGGCTTCCTGTCTCCTCCATTGTCATGCATTTTATTCTGTATACTGGGATCACCACAGACAGGGGTAAACAGGAAATCTGTCCCTATGTATTTAATTTTTTTTTTTAATTTTCTAATGTTCCTGACTGAGAAATGTAGTGTGAAGCTGCCCTGCAGCTGGTCTACTGCTTATCATAGCCACCTTTCACTATGGAATTTGAAGCCTCATCTAGCACTTAAACACTCACGGAAAGAAATTCCATTTACTTTCACGCATGCACACACATACACACAGGCCAACAGTAAAAAAAAAAAAAAAAAAGCAAAGTTATAACTGTTCACAGATACAGACATAAAGATGGGTAATAACAATGTCCTGTTCAGCCTCACTCGTAATTAAAGAAATATAAATTAAGACATTGAGACATCTTTTTTCCACTTATAAAAGGAGCAAACGAATTAAAGTTGGAAAATGTCCAACATTAGCAACCATGTAGAGAAATAGGTAATCTCATTCTCTATTGGCAAGAGTTTAAATTAGTGAACCTCTTTGGAGGACAATTTTGCAATATATTAACTATATCAAAATATCAAACGCACAAAACCCTTAACCAGACTGGACACCATCAAGACACTGAACCAAAACAGCCTTCTTACATAAAAGCCTCTAATTTGAGAAAAATAAACTCTTAATTTTTTTAAGACTTTTATGGTCTTATATACTTATAAAATTATAGGCAGATATTCTGTTACTTGCAGCCAAACACATTCTTAATAGATGAATTTTTTTTAATAAAGGTGAAAGAGGACATTCTCATCTTGACTTAAACGTGAAGGTTTCCAACATTTCCTCATTAAGCATGATACTCATTTCAGAGTTGAATTTCACCTTTTGTTTTTATCATGTCTCAGAGTATTTGTATAGATCTGGATGCTGAAATGTCTCTAATGGCTTTCAGTATCTATGGTGATGATCTTTCAGTTTTTCTCCTTTGATCTATTCATGATGCAATATTCTTTTGATGTGGTGCTGGGATTCCATTGTTAATATTTTATTTAAGATTTCTGAAACAGTATTCATAAATGAGATTAGTACATTTCTTTCTTTTCTCTTTTTAATGAGGTAGTTTTATTGCATTTTTTGACTGATGGAGTATTATTGCCTTAATAAAAAAAGTAA
The DNA here is from genome assembly GCF_027406575.1 of Nycticebus coucang. Taxonomy (NCBI): domain Eukaryota; kingdom Metazoa; phylum Chordata; class Mammalia; order Primates; family Lorisidae; genus Nycticebus; species Nycticebus coucang. The sequence continues at coordinate 133,606,345 of NC_069782.1, read as the reverse complement.
CCACTGAGGTTTTTAAAGAGTAAATGACTAAATATTCTAATTCCTACATATTTGTACCTTCACAAATTTACCTGTTCTTTTTTATAGTCTTATGTTCTATCATTTTATCTCTGTATTTTGACCACAACTGTTGCATAGTCATTTTGAAATTGTTCTATTTTCTCAGATACTGAAGAGTCTAATTCTCCTATTTATTACATCTACATGTGGCTCATTTCATTATAGTATGGTTTGTAATTTCTTACTATAAGCACTTCTTCAATTGGAGTTGTTTATTCTACTAGAGACCAGAATAAATAATTGAGTTTTGCATTCACTTCTGACAGGGCCAAGGGAATTTACTGCTTTGGAACCAGCTTTTCTACTTTCCCTTGACTTCAGGGTTCCCTCACCACATGGGAACCTCATACATAAGCATGCTGTAGGCAGGCCAGGGGTTTTGATTTCTTTAGCAGACATTTTAATTCATCCAGGGCCCCAGACAAACCACCAGCTTCCTTACTGTGACCCTGGGCCAAAAGGAGAGGCCATTTTTTCCCCATTCTCCTGATACTAAATGGCAGCCTTTCCAGGGTCCCAGCCTTAGTCTGGGGTCTCAAGTCCAGATTCCTGTCTTTCTAGAACTCAAGGCCTGAATAGGTACTAACCCTCAGTCCCTGAGTGGGAACTTGCTCCCTTGAGATCCCTCTTCCTATCTCATACTTGGAGATGCTGCCTTTCTTTCAGTTATTGATATATTTTATTCAGAATTTCTATGTTTGAGGCTTCTTGACCCCTAGTGTTCCCAGAAAATTAATCCTTTGTTAAAGGTGAGTGAGCACTTTTAAAAACACTTTCTAGATAGAGTAACCACAGGGTGCCACAGACACTACATAGGAGGGGTGTCCAACCTAGGCATGAGGGTTCAAGAAAGACTTTCTGGAGGAATAATCACCTACCCTGAGACCTGAAGACTGAGCCTGTATCTAGCCAAGCAAAATGATATGTATGTACATTGTGATGACAGTTTGGAGGAAGAGGGGGTTAAAGATTACAGGCTTAAAGATTAAATAGAGAATATATAAATGTCCAAGGAGGGAAAAACAAGCAAACAGTATATCACATTCCAAGAAGCATAAGTTCCAGGAACTGCAAGGAGTTTGGTGTGGAACATGGAGTGAGATAAAAGGTTGGTAAGATAAGTAGAGGCCTGTTTACAAATGGCTTATGTGCCAGTTTAGGATGGTGGACCTGACAGCAGACAGGAACCAATGAAAGAGAACATCAGGTCACAGAAGGTAAAATCATCAGTTTTTTAAAAAAGCAAATATAAAAAAGATGTCTTTTATATAAATAAAGATAAAGCTGGTTAGAAATTGCTGAAACAACTTTGCAGATGGGATGATAATCCCAGAGGGCATTCAAGCACTAACTTTGGGATTCCAGCACATCCCTGAACTTTTAGCCCAAGGATTATAGGGTTCAGTCCCGCGCCCCTCCCCCCACGCACACACATACACACGCACTAGACTCCAAAACTCTGCCATAACTATTCCTGATGTAAGGAAGAGGTTTTGAGAAGCAGTAGAAGCTTGAAAATAAAAGTACGCTGGGCCTACGGCCAAGAGGTCTATTTTTAGAAAATTTTCTCATTGCCTGTTGGTCTTTCAGACTCAGCCTAAAGTCTTCCAGGCGAGTGTTAAAGTTATTTGACTGGAAATAAGCAAAGGAGGAAAGAAAGAAGGTGATCTAAGACCAAACAGCAGTAGCAATGGTGATAATCTTCCGAAAGCGTGTCCAGTTTCTCCAGTGCGCCCCTCACAGGCATTGCGGGGGGCGGGGACGGGTAGCAAAGCAGCTTAATGAATTCAAACACTTCCAGCCGCTTCTATTGTGTGTAGGATCTGGGCAGGTCACAAAGGGATGATAATAGAAGGAAACGGATTTCATAAACTAACCACCAGGGTGGTAGTGGTGCTGCTGCTGTCCCTCCGGCCTCATCTTTAAATCCGATTGATCTAATTCACAAGCCTAACCTGGTTTGGAGACTACAGCGCCCCCTACAGCACGTAGGCCCCCTTCTTTGTGCTTGCTTACTCTGAGAGAAAGGCAACAGTGCCTTCGCTTATCGTAAAAGTTGATGAGTTATTTTAATCCACTCAAGCCGCAAAAGGGGGGAAAGGCTGGTATTGTGTGTCTCGATTTATATTTTCCTCCAAGGAACAAAATAGGTGGCTCCAGGAATTCTGCCGCTTGTAAAACGCGCCGCAGAAAACGCTCCTAGACAGGCGGCGACTTAACTTCTTCGGTTCCTCAGCCTAGACCGACTTTTAAGGGCGTCCTCCCCGCAGCCTTATCCACCATCCACACTTTACTCCACTGGCCGTATCCCATCTGTCCTAGTCGATCTCCAGTTCTGCTGTGCCGTCTGGAATCTCTAGGGAGGGTAGTCCCTGGGCAGATCGCGGAAGACCCTGGACTCAACCCCCGCTAACCCATACGGTCCTCCTTAAAGAGCTTCGGAAGCCGGAGTAGGGCGGGGTTTTGTTCTTATTAGGAGGGAAAAGTTTCTGTGACATCCAGGAAATGAGCAAATCCTAAACCCGATAGAGTTCTGTCTACTGAGGCCAGACGGAGGAAGCCGGCCGTGGTGTCGCCTCACACATCCCTGAACTGCCTGGTAACACGCGGCAGCTGCCTGCAAGCAGCGGGGACTGGGCCCCGGGCCCCGGACAGCGCGCAGAGCCTAGGCTCGCGCGGTCCTCCGCGGCAGGGAACCAGTACCAAGGCCAAAAACGTAAGTCCTCGTCCCACGCGTTGAAGGAAGGGCGCGATGAGGACCGGGAACTTGGTGGAGCTGCGCCCGAGATGGCGGCCAGGAGCGGGGGTAGGGGTTGCAAGGAACCCCCACTACCCGGCGGAGGACTGACTTTGGAGACACCCCCCACCCCGCCCACCGAAAGACCCCTGCAGAGGCGGATGCTTTGTCTTCCTGCGGCCCCGCCTCCTGCTCCCGCTACCACGCGGGGTCCCTTCGGGTCTTTCGGCTTCAGTCTGGGCGGAGGAGCTGGTGGACGCTTGGCTGCAGCCGGTGCACCGAGCCTCGGAGCTCGGAGCGCTAACCGCGTTTTTGTCCCTAGTACCCAGATGATCCGTTACTTTTCACCGCCTGAGCAGAGTGCTGCTGCAGAAGGAAAAGCCAGTCTCCCTGCTACTTAGCCACCTCTCTTCCCTCTTTCCCTTCCCTCCTGTCCTGCTAAGAAGGAGTAGGACTGAAGTTTGTTTTCGGTTTCTGCTAGTGGGGCTACGTGGTTGCTTCGGCCCCGCTTCCTCTTTGAGGACTACTAGTAGATGAGACTCCACGTTGTACAGACTTTCTCTTGAGGCTGCAAGTACTCTCTGCACCCAACTCCTAACCCCATTCTCAACTCCGTCTCTGTGCCCCTCCCCCAAACCCTTCCCCCCACCACCACCCCTAGCCTCCGCCATTCTGGCTGCTTGGTGAAGGGACTCAAGCCCCAGGGCCGGACTGCCCATCAGACAGGCTCCTTCCCTTTAAAAATAAAGATGCTGCCGACCAAGAAGGGAAAACATTGCAACCAAATCTGGCAGGCAACTCATTTGCCTTTAGCCGCTCTGCCTTGTCAAAACTAGAGTGTTGAATACTAGTTAGCAGTCTAGACACTGGTCTTCTGGATCTAACTCGGCCGCCTTCTATTTTCTTATTCCTCTCTTGGAGCTGACCCAGGGCCTTTTACAAACTGGGTCTCCCTCACTGAGGCCGCTCACCAAAGATAACCCGTGGTTGGTGGAGTTAAAGGCTCAGGCTGGCGGTAAAAATGGGGTGGTAGAGACACGTAGAGGTGCTGTTAGTTCCTCCGTGTGAAAGCCGAATGTGTTTTGAGTCCTTCCTCCCGCCCACGTGCCTAAGTGGCTTTCATTGTTCGCTAATTCCCTGTGTGTTGCTGCTGCTCCAGGCCATTCTGCCCTCAGATTTTCCACTTGTGGGTAACCATGAAGTGGTTATCCTGACTCTGCTCTCCTGGGTGTATGGAAAGGCTTTTATACAAGTGATCATCCAGCGTGGTGATTTTCAAAGATGCAACCATTTCAACCTTTGACTTTGAAAGGGTAAGGATCTGAGCTTTTAAGGTGATAATCATCCCACAAGCTGTCACTTCTCTGCTCCTGCTGCACACATTAGGGAAACAAAGAAGAGAATGTGTGGGTGAACTTTTTATCAGAGGACAAGAAAAAGCAGGAACTTCTTGGGAGAGGCTTCTGGCAGAATTGCCTCATCTGAGTGGGTATTGTCTGGGAGGAAGCTGGTTTTGTGTTTTTCCTTTTGTGGAGCCTCTGGTGTCAACAAAGAGAAAGTTCTGTCTGATGAAGAGGGTGCACCCCATACATTGAGCCCCACAAGAGTAGGGGGGTCCCTAGCCCAGATCTCAGTGCTCCTTCTTCGGGGGACACCCACTGCCAAATGGGAACTTGTCCAGGGGAGAACAGCCAGACTGGCGTGGAGGGTCTAGAGAGTGCATCTTGTGGGGAGAAGGAAAAGAACCGGTAATATGTATCCAGAGATGAGAAACTTAGGGGGACATTTCACATATCTCAGACATTGTTGCTTGACAGAAGGAAAATACTTGCTTCATCTGGCCTCAGGCCCTCAATAATTAGAGGCCAGGAGGCAGGGCTAAAGTTTAGTGCAGTTTAGGGATTTCCACCAAGTAGAACTCAGCAGGCACTGTGCTGCTGGTCACTGTCAGCAGAGACAGGTGGCTGTCAGCAGTTATAAAGGAGAAGGTGCCTTCAGAGTTGAAGGCTCTGTGGTTCCCTGTTCAGAGATGGGAATCCCTTGCTGGGGTGGGTTAGTAAGGCAGCTGTGGGGCTGTAATCAGGAAGTGTACTATGGGATGGGCAGTGCCCCAAATGTGCTAGGAAGCTGAGAAGCAGGACTTGTTTATGGCTGAGACTGGTCCATCCTGGACCCTCCTCTAATCCAGTCTTGCTGGGAAGGCAGCAGAGCAATGAGGATACTGACAGTTGATAGTAAGGGCTGCTGCTAGTGTATTCAGTCCTTTGGTGAATTAGAATAAGGTGTTTCCTCTCAGCAAGCATATGGCAGTTGTTACCATTTAGGAATAAAGTCTCATCTGGGTGGACACAGCCAAGACTTCACAGCTGGGAAGGCAGCATGTGAGTTGGATTCACACTCACCTCCGCAGCCAGGTGCCCTTGCGCAGTATACCACTTATACAACCATTCACAGCAGCCTTGATGATCAATAATTATTGAAGCCTTAACATTTGCCAGGTTTTTTTTTTTTTCAAAAGCACTTAGCCTATATAAACTCATTTAATCTTCACACTAGCCCTATGAGTTAGGTGTTATTATCCCTATTTTACAGATGAGAAAACTGAGGCACAGGGAAATTATGAACCTAGAAGCTGAGTGCCAATCACTGAGCATTCACATAGCAAGAAGCAAGTTAAATTTAAAAAGCTAGTTTAGTTGGGGACCCTCATGGAGAAGAGGGAAGAAGAGCAGTTGCCTTTTTCTTCCTTTGTCAAGGGAGAAATACCTGTTCTCAGCCGGGGTGGAGGAGGATGGAAGACTAATTGGGCAGGAGAAAGGAGGAAAGAAAGAGGCAAGCCCAGCATTGATGGCTGATGGAGAGGCCTCGCCCAAGAATCGAAAGACTTTCCTTAATCACTGGGCCGTGTGAGGTGGCAGATCCAGTTTGGGGCCTGGTGGGAGAGTGATGAGTAAGTGCCACCTGCGTGTGGTGCAGAGGGAAAAGGCCACAGCTCCACACAGGGCCCCAACCTAGGCAGAAAAAGAGTGGAAGGAGGTGAGGAGTGTCCAAAAATGCTGTTCCAACCTTCCAATCCCCTAATCCCCATCTGTGTCCTCCTCCTTGTTGAAACCCTGTTCACTTGCAGATGCCCTTCCCAAGCTTATCCCAAATCACCACTTCACAGCTCTTACAGTGAATATATATATTCACTTAGTTTCCACTGTATACCTGAGCACTTAATTAACTGGAACCCAGCACTTTGCTATACTACATACTATGGATAGATACTTCAAACAATATCGACTTTTCAGCAGTAAAGAAGTCACAATGTTAGCCAAAGGGTGGTGTTTACCTGGATCATGTCACCTGTTCCAGGGGATGGCTCTCAGTTGTGCCCACTCAGGAACCCTGCTTCCTAAATTTTCAGTGGTTTAGACTCAAGCTACCGAGTCATTCTGAAAAGGCCCCCAGAAGTAGGTATACAAATCTAATACTAGTTTATTTTCAAGAAGACTTTGCAGACATCACACAGGCTGTTCCCTGCAACCTGGACAAGCCATGTGGGAAACCAAAGCCCAGAACATGGTTTGTGTTTAGTTCAGCTGGAGTCAGCGTCAGGCAGGAGGGTAGGAGGCCGTGATGTCCAATCATGCAGGGTTCTGCCCACCTCTGGGTCCCTCTAGAGCAGTGATTTGCGAAAAATTTTAAAGATCATTAATTAAATTATTTTCAAAAGAAGTTCAAAGCATGGTAAATATTTTCTTTACTCTTTTTTTTTTTTAATCACATAATTTAAGTGTGCCATGGAAGTTTAACTACAGGTTCAAGTATGCTGTGAGATAAAAAAGGTTGAAAAATACTGTTTAAGAGAGATACTTGCCAGCTAGAGCAGATGCTTTTCAGCCTGGCCATGTGTACCTCCTTGGCCAGTGCCTCAGGGCTAGTGTTTGCCTGGTAGGATTTCTCCCTTTCCTTTTTCATAATATAGTGATTTTTCATTGTGTTTACTTATTTGTTTAGTGTTTTGCAAGCATTATCTCCCAGTGAGGTGGATTGCATTTGCATAAGTTAAATAGCTATTGCACAATCTCAGGGTTACAGAGCCAGGCCACAGGTAAATGCTACATGCAAATCAAGAGGATGATCAAGTGACCTTACTGAGTGGGTCAGTAAGAAGCCAAGGGCAGAGCAAAAACATGTGGTCCCTGATAGCACAGAGGCCCTGGGAAGCAGAAGGGCCAAGACTGGCCACCTATCCCAGCAGCCCTGTGTGAGCTTGGGGCTGAAGCAATCCTAAGGTAGTGTCTGCTTTGGCTGCCTCAAGCTGCCTGTCCTGCCCAGCTGGCCTCTTTGGATTTAAAGGGCTCTGCCTGGTCTTTGTCCAGGCCCCTCATGGCTCATCTTTAGTGAACTGTATCCAGTGGCCCAGAGCTTAGAAGGTGTGGCCACATGGGCTTTGGCGTGAGGCAGACTTGGGTAGAGTCCTGCCCCACCACTCATTACCTGGGTGTACTCAGTAGTTGGGCAAGTGCTTAAGTGCTTTGACTCTTCCAAGTCTTAGTTTCATCATCAGTAAAATGGGTATAACCCCCCATAGAGCTGTTGGGAGGGTTGAGCCAGATGAAGCCTAGAAAGCTCTGAGCACAATGGCACAGACCGCAGTCTGGCCCATCTGGGTTCCCAGGGTGGTAGAGGCCAGTTGAGTATCTGCATTCTCTGCTGAAATGGGCCCCCAGCTTCCTTCTCAGCTCACTGCTCTGAGGCCTGAACAAAGGGCAAGGCCACAGGGACCCAGACTGTCCCAGACCAGGGGAAGGAGATCATTGGTATCCTTCCCAGTGGTTCATTCGGAGCTGAGCACAAAGCTGCTTGTCTGGACCTTTCCACTGACTCTGGGAGAAAGAAAGTCAGGTCTGAGGCATGACCTGTAATGGGAAACCAGAGAAGGAAGAAGGGTGAGGAGGCTTTCTGGGAGAGGAAGGGGGTCATACGGGAGAGCATGGAGGCCTATTGGCGCTTCCTTGAGGGTTTGGGGCCTGTGGTGTTTGCCCAGAGAGAGCACGTTCCCTGGTCCATCCATGTGGTCTACCCCATGACATCAGTGAAATGGAAGCACCTTGCAGGTGACATCACTGTTGCCCAAGGCAACACTTCTACCTTAAGGTAGATATGAAGGAGAAAGATCAACTTCAACTGTAAGACACATGTTGGAGGGAAGGGACATAGAAGGCATCACATCCACAGGTGTGTTTCCCAGAGCCAGGATAGAGGATGGGCCACGGGGAGAGGGGGTGCAAAGGGAAGAGGATTCTGAGGTCTGGGCTGTGAGTCAGTTGGTGACAGGTCTCTAGGCCTTCGGTCCAACCTGAGGGCAAAGAGCCCAGTGCTGACAGCCAGGGTCTCCTTTAGTTTTCTGAGCAGGACCCCTTACAGGGAGAATTAGAAGGAAATTAGAGAGTGACTGGCCATCAGAAAAGTGACTTTCCCTCCTTCACCCTCACCCCCCGAAGAAAGTGAGAAACAAGGAAGCTCAAGGGCTTACTATGGGTTTACAAGGATGCTCATGTGCTTACTATGGAGATTCTTCATAAGCAATCCTGGTACTCCTCTGACATGCATAGCACTGTCCTAGGGGTCCATTCATTGGCCTTATGGAGCTGTGTGATTGAATGCACTCTGTGAGGATTGGAGAGCTCCAAGAGGTAAGACCGACTGGATATAGAAATCCACCTCAGAGCTTATCTCCACCAGTTCTAGCATTCCCAGTGGAATTCTAGATGGGCTAAACTAAACCTGTGGAATCCCTGCAGTTGGAGATGTTGAGAATTACTTGATATTTTAGGGAGGGAGGGCTGAGAATTACTTGATATTTTAGTGTCAGAGAGGGAAGCCATGGGTGTCGACCCTATTACACTTGGGGATGACACTGTTTACAAGGCTGAACTCACTTGGCAATTTTGATGCTCTTAATTTGGTGACCTGTGGCTTCAGCCACATCTTAGAAGGTGATGTTTCCTGCTCTCCTTAAGACAGAAATTCCTAATCAGGGCTGCCAAATGCCAGCATAAGGGATAAAAGATGCAGGAAAGGGGGAAATCTTCACCCTGAAGAAAAGTGAAGCCTCCACAGAGGTTTCCTAACAGGAATTGCCTTGTCTTTCCTCCCGAAGGCATCTGATTAAAGTTTTTACTTTGTGCAACTTCAGATGTGGAACTTCAAGTGCTTCGCTGATGTCCAGCATATCAGCAGCTAATGTAATTGCCCTCGTTTTTGTATAAACCTAGATTTTTCATGGTTATAAATGAAAAATTAGGGTATTGTTGGCAGAGAAAACTATTTACAGGTTATTCTATTTGCAAATCTGGTCCCGAAATCAATTGTCATGACCTTGTAAAATAGCCTTTTGAATAAATGGCTTCATTGACTGAGTACTCTAAGCAAAACTACCATCCCAGGAATTTACATTTATTTGTTTCTCTTCCTCACAGAAGCTTTCAAGGTATTTTCCCAGTTTTACAGGTGAAGGGACATTCCCAGAGAGGTGAAGGCACTTGCCTCAAACTGAAAATAAGAGATGAGATTCAAACCTAGATCTGTGGTCTCCCCGAGCCTGAGACTCTTTCTGCCACCTCAGGCCTCTCTGCCTGGACACCATGGCCCAGGAAACATAAAAGTGGCATAAAGAATCCCACAAAGTTTGCATCAGAGGTGAGAAGACAGGCAGACCACCAGCTCCACGCCTAAGCAGTCTGGTCCCCTCCTGCTGTGACTCACTTTGTGATATTAGCAGATGGAGCTCGGTTTTCTTATCTGTAAATGGGAACAGTCTGCCCAGGTACAGTGGCTCACACATGTAATCCTAGCATTCTGGCAGGCCAAGGCAGAAGGATCCCTTGAGCTCAAGAGTTTGAGACCAGCCTGAGCAAGAGTGAGGCTGTCTCTCCACTAAAAATTGAAAAATTAGGCTTGGCGCACATAGCTCAGTGGTTACAGTGCCAGCTGCATACACTGGGGCTGGTGAGTAGCCGCATACACTGTTTAGCTGGCCCAGGCCTGCTAAACAACAATGTCAACTACAACAACAACAACAAAAAAAAAATATCCGGGCATTGTGGCAAGCGCCTGTAGTCCCAGCTACTTGTGAGGCTGAGGCAAGAGAATCGCTTAAGCCCCAGAGTTTGAACTGTGATGCCAGGACACTCTACCGAGGGCGACATAGTGAGACTCTGCTCAAAAAAAAAGAAAAGAAAAATTAGCTAGGCATCATGGCAGGAGCCTGTAGTCCCAGGTACATGGGAGGCTGAGGCAAGGGGATCACTTGAGCCCAGGAGTTTGAGGTTGCTGTGAGCTGGGCTGACACCAGGGCACTCTAGCCTGGGGCGACAGAGTAAAACTGTGTCGAAATTAATAAATAAGTAAATGGGTACAATAACAAGCAGTACCAGTAAAATCCAGAGCCCTTTGAGACGCTCAGATGGATGTCCCTAGGAAAATTACAAAGCCCATAATTATCAAATGACTCATTTCCAGGTGCATGATACAGTGGGACACACACCAACGCCTGAGAGGAGGGGCTCTGCTTGGCCAGTCTCCTGGGCTGCCCCTGCTTTCTCTCTCTCCTCTAGGTCATTTCCCTAAAGCTGGTACAGGACAGTCTCCACCCAGCCTGTATCAAACCCAAAGGGAGGGTGTTGTCATAATGTTGGCCCTTCCCAATGGTGCAGAACCATGTGCTCGTAATACACTGTTCTCAAGGGAGCCATCTCAATAGCCTCTTAAGCAGCAGTCAGGGACCCGCCTGAAGTTCTTGAAAGCCTCCTTTGTTTGCTGAGGCTTTGTTCCAGAGTCATTGAAAAGGCAGGGGATATACATGTCTGGGCTGGAGGGGAGGGGAACAGGCGATGCCTGGGACCCCATTTCTGTGCTGCCCCCAACACCCAAGTACATCAATGCCACTTCCTCCTAACACAGTAGGTACTACCCAGAGCCCTCACTCCCTTTTCCTAATCAACTGTAGAAAAGGCTTCACCTTTCCTTTTGGCCGAAAAGCCAACCCAAATGGCCTGGATCACACTCAGAATCTCCTGGTAGAAGGAACCTCATATTTCATTATGTCTGACTCCCTACTTCACAGCCACAGTTCATTTAATGTGTCTGTAGTCCCTCCCCAAACATTGCAGGGAAGGAAAGCCCATAGGTCCCAGGTCACTAGGTAGCACAGCAGCACGAGAAGACCTCAGGCTGGAGAGTCTGCTGCTGGGTCTGTGATGTTTCGAGAGTGGCCTCACCTCTCCAAGCCTCAGTTTCTTATCTGTAGAACGGATATAAGTACCTGGAAGTTTAACATGAGAGTTTCCTCAGAAAGCATTTTACACAATGTTTAAGCTTCAGTAAATGGGATGCAGTGGCTGCAATTGGCTAAACTCTCCCTTGATGAGCCTGGGCTGTGAGGCTTGTCCAGTGGGTTTGCTCCGGAAAAGGAGAATTGCTGGTCACTCTGCCAAGAGTTACTTCTCTGCTCCTTCTCCCTGGTCATCCGTCCCAAACCCTATAATCCTCTGCTTATCTTCCTTTTCTGCAAGACTCTTGAGCAAGAATGTGGTTGCCAGGAATGAAGCAGCTGAGGGTCAGATAAACATGTCAGGTTCGTTCTTGAGTCATTTTCTGGGTAAACCTTGGCAGTGAGTCAGCCTGCAGTTAGGTGAAGGCTGGTCCAAAGGGGCTGGGGTCATCTCTACCTCTAGGCTGTTTCTCCAAGGGATTTTGGTCATTTCCCCAGGCACTTAACACAGTTACTGCTTGCTTTCCTGGCTGCAGGGTGCCTCCTGGCTAGAAAGAACTCAGAAGGAACTTCATTCAGGGCTTCCTACTCCACTCCAGGAATTTCAGATTCCTGCTCCTGGGAGTAAAAGCTGTGAGGTTCTTTTTCCAATCCTGGCTCCATCTGTTAGTTCATTCATTTAGCAACCCATGCAGAGTCAGCCGGCTCCTAATGTTGAGTGCTGGTGCGGGAGCTGTGGGTGTCCATGTTGGTGTGGCTATGGCGAGGGAGGTGGCTGCTGAGCTTCCTGGGTGTCAGACTTCCTCTTTTCCCTCCGTGTCAGCCCCTTGGGCCTTTAGAAGACAAGGAGGTGAATGAGACAACTCAATTATTGTCCCAGGCTTTTGGAGGAGCTGCAGGGGCATTGGTCACCCCTACTCTTCGCAGAGGAGTCCTTCAGATGCTACCAGGATGATTTAACAAAGGGGAGACCTGATATTATCACCAGTACCAATGTCATTTACAAAGCACTGTCATATGACTGTAGGCACCACTTCAGTGATGTGCAAAGCACCATGAAGCGGGTACTCTGGTCACAGCAAGTGGTAGAGCCAGGATTCAAACCTGGGCTGCCTTGATTGTGGAGTTTGGCCCCTTAGCTACTGTACTCTAAGTCTCTACAAACAGCTTTTAGCTGATGAGCTTCAGACTGTTTCTTACCCGGGTGACCTTGGGAGTGGGAGTAAGTTCTTATGAACTTGACACTGTCTATGGCAGCTTGCTGAGTCATGGGTTCAGACTTGAAACAGGCATTGCTATGTGTAAGGTGCAGCCAGGGCAGAGCGCACAGGTCACTTCTTATCACTGCGTCCCTATGGCTGGAAAATGATGTGGTTGTAGGTTATCATTGTTGTTTTGTTTTGTGTAATTCACAGGGAGTATGACTCTGTAATCACAGATAATTCCAGGAGTAATTTTGTTAACTGTTCTAGCCTTGCGGTCCAGGGGTCTGCCTTCCAGAGGGGAAGAACTGGCTGCTCTGACTAGCTCGTGGCGGGGGGGCAGTAGCCCTGTTGTTCAGCCCAGGCCCTGCCCCAGAGCAGGAGCAGAGAAAAACAACCACAAGCTCTTAACTTTTTTTACAACTGGGTTGGCCTCCCTCTTGTCTTTGTGTCTCTTGCTGTTCCCCTTTATTAAGATGAAAGAGGTTTTTAGATCTTTGCAGGCGGTGTGGGGGGGTGGGGTTCCCTTCTTTCCCACTCCTCCCCCCTCTCCCCAACCCAGCTGGGGCCCAGGCATTGTGTCAGGTTGTCAGGTACTGCCTAAGCCACAAGGGACCCTGGTAGGAGTATAGTCTGGGATTTTGCTGTGTGGAGGCCAGAATCCCAGGAAGCCAGGACCTGGGTAAGAGAGGGTAGGATGAGGCAGGGAGGCTGGGGTTGGGGAACTGGCCTTTCTGTGGCTGTGGGGAAAGTCCTGGGGGACCCATCCTCCTCTGTGCCCTAAAGGCAGGTAGAGAATTCTGGCCAGGGTGCTTTGGGAGCTGGGTTCTCTTTGTTCCCAGCCAGCAATCAAAAGGAAGGTGGCTGCCAGAGCTAGCAGTTTAATTCCATCCATCCAGTTCTTCTGTGAAAAGAGAAAGGGGCGGGCAGGGGTGGGGGTGGTGTGGTGTGTGAGGATGGCTTTGTTTCCACTTGGTTTTCCTTTTTGTTTACTCCCCCATTGGGTGGGTTGGCTCCACCACCTCCCTCTCCAGGCCCGAGTCTGCTGTTGTTCGGAGCCAGCTTCCACCAGTACAGCCTCCCTCGCTGCACCATGGCTAAGTGTGCTTTGCCTAAGCTTCTGCTGCTGTGCATGGGGGCAGGGGGTGCACAGAACATAGGGTGGAGAGAGAAAGAGGATGGGTTTGGGGAGCCCTGGTATTCCCTGCCTGACGTGGGTATTGTTTTTTTCTCTATACCAGCACTTGTGGGCGAGAGGGGGCCCACAGGCAGTGGGGAAATTCTGAGGAATTCCCACCGAAGCCAGGCCAGTACAGGACAGTGGGAAATGGTTGGGGCTGTGGTGCTGTAATTAATAAGTGCTCTGAGAATTCAGGCGTGGAAATCTGAGGTGGGAGTCCCAGTGGTAGTCAAGAGAGGCCCTCCAGGGCAGGTTCATGATAGGGAACTCATCCTTCCTGTGAGCGGTGGGTGCTTGTAGAGGCCTTCTTTGAAAGTGGTACCTCTAGGGCAGGAGTCCTCAAACTTCGGCCCCGCAGGCCACAGTAGGCAGTGTGATTATATTTGTTCGTTTTGTTTTTTTACTTCAAAATAAGATATGTGCAGTGTGCATAGGAATTTGTTCATAGTTGTTTTTTTTTTTTTAACTATAGTCCGGCCCTCCAACAGTCTGAGGCCCCCTGTTTAAAAAGTTTGAGGACACCTGCTCTAGGGTATTGTATTAGCTGCAGGTCCCAGGATGGCACATGTCCTTGGCACAGCGAGCAGTCTGTGCCAGGCACTTTGGGAAATGTAAAGTCCAACAAGACCCTGCCCTTACCCTGAGGCGTTTACAGCTGGTGAAAATGCAGATGGGTACACAGGGAGACAGCCAGGTCTGGAGCCATGGTGTGGTTCATTGTGTGACCTTGAGCAGATCACTCCACCTCTCAGCACCTTGGGCTCCTGCCTGACACACAGGTTGATGGCACCTCCCCACTGAGATGCTGCACAGGTAGAAAGATGGGAGGCCGGAAATGAAGGTGCAGCAGGGCACCACTCCCTCCAAATGCCCTAGGAGAGCATCCTGCTGGCCCCAGAGGACCCTCGGCTGTGGCCGCCACCCTGCATCCGTCTCCCATCATCTTTCCTCAGTCTGTCTTCTGTTTGTCTCTTCATAAGGACACTTGTCCATGGATTTAGGGTCCACCAGGTAATCCAGGATGATCTTGTCTCAAGTTCCTTAATGTAGTCACATCTGCAAAGACCCTTTTTCCAAATACAGTCACATTTGTAGGGGTTTGGCATTGGGACAGGACATATTTTTTTGAGGGTTGCCATTCAGCCCACACAGTGACTGTGGGACTTGAGGTGCCCTGGAGGGGATGTGGGCCAGCACTCAGGGTCACTTGTCTCTGTGATTGTTGTACTCCTTGTGCCTTCTCACTCCCCTTCCCACAACCCGCCATAGACACCCGGCCTCTGTCTGTCCCAAGACACCGTGATTTCCGTGAGGTAAGGCCTTTGCGGTGGGGAGTCAGGCAGGGCAGCTGGGTGGAGGGACTCCTGTCCTTCCCAGGAGATTGATGGCTTCCCTGCCTTCTCCACCTGCTCACCCGGACATGCATCAGCCGATGGAGGAGCAGGAACAGGATGTGTCTCGCCCACCCAGAGTTGGCAGACTCAAGCACTGTCCTTCCTGAGCAGGGGCTGGCCAGCCGCCCTCCTGACCCAGAGTATGGAGTTGGTATCCTGGTGACTTTTTGTCCCCTTGCAGACAGCAGAGGGGGGCACCCATCTGTGTCACCCATTAGCCCCTGCCTTCCTGTCAAGAAGTTAAATGTCCCCCTGCTGCTCTGGCCCAGTGGACAGTTTCTCACTGTCTCATGTGTAAGGCCACCTCAAGCAAGCATGTGGGTGGGAAGCTCATCTCTGCTCTCTCTCTCCAGTCCTGCCCCCCCTCCCCATCACTCTGGTCTGGTATTGACCTCTGGGTCCTCTTGTGCCCAGGGTCCTACTCAGTCCGTCTGGACTCTCCCGTGGGTCAGGGGAGGGCAGTTGGGGCACCTTCAGATCATAGACCTTGTTCTATAACACCAAGTACTCTTTCATGCATAACCATTAAGCCTTTTTCCTGTCTGCATGGGACACCCTGGCTAGACTCAGGAGGTGCCCAGTCACACCCAAAGCATTAAGTTTACTCAAGGCCCACTCTCAGAAGAGGAGGAGGTTTCCTATAAGTTACCAGGATGCCAACCCCCAACAGAGTCTCTTTTCTAGTCCATGCATAGGCTAGAGCGGCAGAGAGAAAACCTGCTCTGGCGCTTACATAAAGCCTGGCACGGAGTGTGGTTGGGGTTATTCTTCCGAGCATGGCTGTGGGGACTGAGCAGGGGGCACTGGCCTTCCTCTGGGTTTGGGGAGGAAGGTTGAGCTCAGGGCCATTTCAGGGAGACCTGACACAAAGGAAATGGTAGGTTTGCTGGGTAGTTGCTGAGGGAGTGATGTGAGGGGTGTCTAGGTGAGGGCAGCCTTGAGGAATGCTTTGTGGCCAGCAGAGGAGGGGCTGCAGGCTGGGGCCATGGGCTATGGGTGGCCCACAGGTTTTATTTGGCTCACATAGTTTTTAAAGAATTTTTGAAATAGCAGCCAACATTTTAAAAATTGGAAGATTTTTTTAAAATCCAGATTACTCACGTCCCTTGAGGGGAAAAGAAAAAAATCTTGCCATTCTGGGTGTGCAGAATGTGACATGGTGGCTCTCCCCTTCAGATGACATATGTGCTATCCAGTGACCAGCATCCCCACCATTTAGCTCTCCCTTCAGCCTGGCACACTTTCCTGGCACTTGGTTGCCACCCAGTCCTCAGGAAGGATGACTGGACGAGATGAGGGGAAGGGGCCTGGTAGCATCAGAGTGGCAGGTCCGAGGAGGATGGACCTGGCCAATAGAAGGTCCTGCCTAAGAGAAGGAGAAGGGGCTGGGCAGGCAGGGGGGCTTCAGGAACCCTGAGAAGAAGAGGAAGCACTGGGCCCCAGAGCCACGCCCGCTCTACCTACTTGCTCAGCAGTGTATGTTGGTCCTCTTCCTTCCTCTTTCCTCACTTCTTTCTCTGCGTACCTCTCCCCACCCCACCCCACACCAGGGCCCATCCCCCAACCTCAATGCTGCTCAGACCCCACAGATCCGCTCCCTGCCCCCATTTGGGGTGCAGGTGAAGAGAGACACCAGCCAGAGATGGCCCTGCTGGAAGCTCTCTAGCCTTGTGCCGGAGGCCTTTCTCTTCTCCTGCTATCCTGGGAGGGTCAGAGCCAAACTGGGTTGAGCAGTGATGCACTCAGAGCTGCCATTTGTGCATGTCCTAACTCTCTGCCCTGAGTCAGACAAAGAGGAAGGAGTTGGTGGAAACATGTCACTCACAGCTGTATCTGCCACCACCATCTCCTCCCAGTGCATGATAAGTAAACCCCCACTGACATGTTGGGAGCCTGTAGTGCACCCAGCCTGGGTCTGGTGCCCTGGGGACTTACAGGGGGACATTTAACTTTTTGACCATTCTGGAACTGTAGGTAGGAAGGCAGGAGCTGATGCGTGATGCAGAAAAGAGCAAGAAGGTGGCCTGACCTGCAGGAGTTCAGAGAAGAGCAAGATAGGCTGCTCCCAGGGGCAGACTCCAGAGAAGGGGCCCTGAGTCAGCCTTGTACAGTGGATGACCCTGGACTTGGCAGAGAAGCTGAGCTGACTCCAATGTGGGACTTGGGCTTGGCTGGAGAGAGCTTGGAATCAAGGATGAGAAGATAGCCTAGAGAAGCTTCCCCATGGCTCAGACTACTCACCCATGGGCTGCAAACTTCAAAACCAAGACTTGGGGTCAAACTCGTGCTCTGTATTCAACCTGTCCTTTCTCACAGTCCTATACTTCCAGGGCTAGGAAGCTTAAGGGACAGGTAACCTGAATGATATTGGTAGTTACCACTGACAGTGGTGCCAGGGAGGTGCCCCAGGGCAGGGGGCAGACTCAGTTGAAGTGAGTGACCCAGTGACCAGGGCATCTCAGAGGCCACCTAGTGAACCTCCCTGAACATCAGTCTCTTCATCTCTAAGATCAAGATGGTCAGCTACCCAAAGTAACACATGCCTCTGAGAGGGGGCCTTCACCAAACACATGCAGAGCTCTTAGCATCCTCTCTGTCACTGCTTCCTAAATGGCTGTTTATGAAAACATCTTCCCCGTTCAAAATCTCTCTTTTGTAACCCTGCCAGATGTTCCCTGGGATGATGTCCAACCTGTCTCAAGCACCCCCACCTGCCAGATCAAGATATTTGTTAGGCCTCAGTTTTCTCCTCTGTAAAATGGAGCTTATGTTACTACAAATCTGAATCCTGCCTTTCTTAAATCCATGGCTTTGTTTCCCCCCAAACAACTGTGTACCCCATTAGCTGGGACTGTGAAACTCTAGGGCAAGGCCAGGATACACCATCTAAAGTGGGAAAGGGACCCAAGTAACCCCAGGCCTGGGCTAAAATCTTTAGCCTGTGCCATCAGCCACACCTCCTTTATTCCATTTCATAAAGGAAACCCATCACCTGCTCTTTTTGGCTCTAAAGATGACGCCAGGGCGAGGGCTGCTTTTGCTGTTGTAATTAGCAGGGCTAATTGCATCTTACAAGCTCCAAGGCCTTGGCTGCTGTGACATTGCGGGAGCCCCAATGTATGCCTGGCTTGGGAAGGAGTGGTTCTTAGGCATGAGCTGGGGTCAGAACTACCTGGAGGACTTGTTATGACATAGCCACTGGGCCACACCCCTGGCATTTCTGATCAGCAGGTCCGGGGTTGTACCTGAAAATGTGCAGGTCTGACAAGTTCCCACGTGTTACTGTTGCTGCTAAGCATGCTGAGAACCACTGTCCCAGAAGGCACACTGGGCCACTAAGACATGGGCTAAGGTCTCAGTCAGCCAACCCTGGGAGGGAGTAGTGGGCACTGGGGCAGAGGGGGGTGATGACCAGGTTATGGGGCCAGACACAGGCTCCAACTATTCCTGGTTTGTTGTAGGAATTCTGTCTGGAAGGAAGGGAGGAGGTGAATATGGAGCCAAAGGGGTGCACACCAATATCTCCCCAACAGGTGGGTGCAGGAAAGGTCTCCAGACAAGGAGAGCCCCTGGAGAATAAGAGTAAAACTCCCCGCCCTTTGAATTTGGGCAGCCTGTAGCTCATGTGCCTTTTATGCCCCACCTCCCATTCTGTCCTGTGTGCTTAGTGGCTGTTTCCTTCCCTCATGGGTTGTAATG
Source organism: Nycticebus coucang (assembly GCF_027406575.1). Taxonomy (NCBI): domain Eukaryota; kingdom Metazoa; phylum Chordata; class Mammalia; order Primates; family Lorisidae; genus Nycticebus; species Nycticebus coucang. Next base: position 133,587,810 of record NC_069782.1, on the reverse strand, counting down.
CTTTTACTGCCAAGGATCATGCCATGCTGATCACTGTGGGCCCTAAAGCATCCAGCACGTTCCACAAGCTCAGTAGGCACTCTGTAAATGTAGCACAGTAGAAAAGCATGGGCTCTGCAGGCAAAGGCAAACAAAATGGGCTTGAATCTCAGCCCAGCTCTGACTCTTGAGTTGTGTGGCTAGAAAATTACTTAGTGTCTTGGGCTTTGGTTAACCCATCTGCGCAACAGGGTTCACACTCACCTCTTTGGAGATGACAGTAGTCAGTGTGTACGGTATCCATCACATCCCAGCGAGGGCTTGAGAAATGGGAGATGTGGCGATTAGACAACTCATAGTGCCATTCATTGGATTAAGCTGTGGTGGGGAGTTCTCTAGGCTCTGGAGGACCCAAGAGTGAGGGGCCCCACTGAAGGAAGCAAGTCATCTTAGATTTCCCCCAGGATCTTGGGCTTCTGGTCCTGGCAGCCACCTATAGCTCTCTGCCCAGCTGCATCCAGAGGCCACTGTCATCCTCAGTCTCTGCTTCCCTGTGCCCCTGGCCCTTTGCCAGGCTAAGTTTAACTGTGAGCATGGGCTGCTCACTCTCTGTGGGCAAGTGTGGGGTTGGGGTGGAACACAAGGCTTCCTGCCACCAGCTTCCTGGTGAGCAGACAGACAACAGTCCGCCAAGTGGCCCAGGTTTATTCTGAAAGCCAAACCCACCAGCTGTGAGACAGCCTGGTAGAGATGAGAATGTCGGGCCAGGGTGGAGACTGGCATCCTTGGAATGAGGGGAATGGGGCTTTTGGGGGAAATGTGAGTGAGAGGCTCCCAGCCACCTGTCCTGTCAGAACCCCTGGATTCTCCTTCCCCCCTGTTCTTCTGCCCCCCACCCCAGGGTCCCCAGGACAGTGTTTCCCATGACTTGGTTTGGGAAGGGGAAGTAGTAGAGGCTTCAAATTCAGCCACAGCTCCATCCTCTACCCCAGCCTGGCTGGCCCTCCCAGCCCCATTCCTCAGGATGCTGCAGACACAGCCTGTGCAGAGTTTAATGAGCAGCAAAATGACAGCTGGGATCCAAGCCTGGGGGGGGAGGAGGGCGGGCAGTGGGACGTGAGTCACAGGGAACTCCTGACCTACAGGAGGATCCCAGGCTCTGAAGCCTTCTCCCCTCTTGCTGGGGGCCAGGGTGGAGGGAGGGATGTGCCAAGGAACAGCAAAAAGAGGGGAGCATTTTGTGCTGTCAAAGCACTTCTGAGCGTGCCTTCCTCCATGCCCCTGGGACTTGGGCAGGGCTGGTGTGCTTGGCAGATGAGAAACCACAGGCCTGTGTGTGCTGAGGGGCATGGAGCCCACCCCGTGCAAGGCACAGTGCTAAGCACCCAAAGCGTTACCTCATACAACCTTCCCAACATTGCTATGAAGGGGGGGCATGTATCCTCACAGGCAAAGCATGGGCATCCTAGAGAAGCTAAGTGAACCACCCAGGATCACTCAGTGAGGGGAAGAATCAGAGTTCAAATGTAGGTCAGCTGGGTTCACAGCCCAGGCCCCTTTCCTTCTAGGGCCCCGTTTGTCCCTGGAGCCCCTGCCCAGTCTTGTTTGTAACCCTGCAGTTGTCCTTGTTACTGTGGGCTCCCTGCATCCTGCCAGAGGTCCCTGTAGGGGCATCCATGTGGCCCCCACTCCATCCTGAATCCCTACAGGCAAGGTCCTCTGTGTGTTCCCAGCCCAATCCTAGCTACCCTGTTACCAGAAAACTTGCTCAAGAACACGCATTTTGCTCAGTGCTTTACCTTCATTATCTTGCTCAAGCTTTACAAAAGCAAGTTTTTTTTTTTGTTTGTTTGTTTACAGTTTTTGGCTGGGGCCGGGTTTGAACCTACCACCTCCAGTATATGGGGCCAGCGCCCTACTCCTTTGAGCCACAGGCACCGCCCCACAAAAGCAAGTTTTATTCTCATTTTACAGAAGAATAAACTGGGGCCCTGAGAAGTCAAGTGATTTGTCCAAGGTCACCTTCAATAGGCTCACATGCTGAGTACACCCAGTCTGTCTCCCTAGTTGGAGTTCCGAACCTCCTACCCCAGTACCAGGAGATTCTTACTGCAATTCCTCCTCTGGGAGGCATGCAGCATATGCAGGAAGCACTGTGGAAGGTGTGGGGTGGAGACCAACAGGGCTTCCTAGTCGCAGGACTTGGTGATGGCACCACTCCGCAGTTGGTGGCTTCTGACACCCTGAGTTGACATGGAAGCTGACTCCCTCCTGGACTGGGAGTTGCAGGGCTATTACTGTGACTGGTTAAGGCCTGCTGTGCTCAAAGGTGGCTGCCTATGGTACAGGGGTCCTAAAGGACCTCAGAACTCCCAAATTATCTCCTAACTGGCTGCTGCACTGTTATCACTCTGTCTTAAACTTTCACCCACGTTAATCAGCCAGCCTCCCAGTTATGTCTTGGACCACCCTGGCAAAACTTTCCATCAACATTTCTCTGATGCAGAAACCGGGGCTGACCTGTTTCTGCAATCATCCAGCAAGCTGCTCCTGGACTTGGGGAAGAAAGCTGGCTTACTGCCCCTTGCATTTTTTTTCCACCCCATCTACCTTTCAGTGTGACTTCTCCACTTACTCTTGTCCCATTTCCTCCTAAAGAGGAAACTTGTGTTTCAGAACTCACCTCTGAGCCCTGAACTTGCCTCCACGCTGGATTCCTCTGTGGCTGGTCCTCCCTGCCTCTAACCCTTTTAGCTCCTGCAGACAGGTTCAGCTAGTTGTGCATGGGGTGTAGCTGTGTGAGTCATCTCTGAGCAACAAGCTTTGCCACGTGTGGTGGCAGACAGCTTAGGCCATCTATATCCTGCCCCTTGCCAGGGATAACCTGCAGAAGTATGCTCAGCTGGTGACAAGTCACTGCTCCTAAACACCGTCAGGACAGAATTTTGTTGTGCAAATTCAAGGTCAGGGGTTAGGCCAAAGACAGTGGAGCTCAGACCTACCAAAAAGGTCCTCTCAGGCAGTGTCAGCAAGCATGGCTGGGCCAGAGTGGAGGGTGGGAGGAGCCCTTGGTGTTTTTGTTTTCCACCACCACTCTCAGGACCTCAGCTGATTTGCATTTAGCTATTTGGTCTCATCACAGAGGTCCCAGGCAGGAAGGGAGCTGGCAAGTTGTGGATATTACAGATTGCTAATTCCCAAGGTTCTGCTGAGGACAGGAGAGTATGTAATGCAAGCCTTAGGGTATAAGGTAACACTTCTCGGACTTAATGTGGTTGGTATTAAAATACAGATTCTGATTCTGCAGGTCTGGCTCAGGGGAGATTCTGCTTTTCTAGCAAGCTCCCAAGAGATATTGCAGCTGCTGGTCTGTGGATCATAATTGGAATTGCAAAGATTCTAAAGATTAGCCCTTCCTCAAAAGTCACTCAAGGTTTAAAAACTTACTTATCCTGGGGGAGTGGAGTGGCTCCTTTTACAATTAAGAAGTCAGATTTAGGGCGGTGCCTGTGGCTCAAAGGATTAGGGCCCCGGCATATGGCCTCATATGCCGGAGGTGGTGGGTTCAAACCCAGCCCTGGCCAAAAAAAAAAAAAAAAAGTCATATTTAGGCTCAGCGCCCATAGCACAGTGGTTATGGCACCAGCCATATGCACTGAGGGTGGCGGGTTCGAACCCAACCTAGGCCTGCTAAACAGCAATGACAAGTGCAACAAAAAATAGCCAGATGATTTAATAAAAAAAAAAAAAAATAGCCAAGTGTTGTGGTGGGCACCTGTAGTACCAGCTACATGGGAGGCTGAGGCAAGAGAATCTTTTAAGCCTGAGTTTGAGGCTGCTGTGAACTGTGACGACACGGCACTCTACCGAGGGAGACAAAGTAAGAATCTGTCTCAAAAAAAAAAAAGAGAGAAGAAAGTTCAGATGTCTCTGAGAAAAAACTAGGGACTCTGTTGCTGTCTGAGGTTGTTGCCAAGATTGTCTTGGGAAAGACTGAAGGCCAGGGTATCTGGGTCTGGATTTGGGGTGAGGTCTTCCAGATCAGAAGACACTTACAGTGGGGGAATATTAGGGCTCAAAACTACTTCAGAAACTGTTCAATGTATATGTGCTATGCACTTGTCACTGGCCATGTAGTTTGCAGGGATCATTCCATCTATCATTGCCATGACTCTGTGGAAGACTATTGTTTTCCTCTTATACAGTAAAGAAACCTGGCTCAGAGAGGTGAGTTAACATGCCTAAGGTCATACAGCTGCTCAGTGACAGGGCTGGCTTTGGAACCTAGCCTTTTCTCCCTCAACCACTAGGCTTTACTGTATCGTAAGAAGATGGCATTTGCTGGAGGTAGAAGGGGATGTTTTATTTAAGACTGTTTGGTTTCAAGTGGTGGAAAAACAACTCAAACTGACTTAAAAAGGACTTCTTTATTGATGTATATGACTAAAAAGCTCATACAGTTATGGCTTCAAGCACAGCTGAATGGGGGGGGCAAGGGGTTGCTTTTCTTGTTGTAGGCATCTTAGGCAAACTCCTTCTCGAGAGCCACCTGCAGTGTAATCCTGTTCCCTCGGCAACCCTAGCAACAGGCTGAGTCTTCCAGCCCATTGGGTCCAAAACATCCTAACGTCTGTTTCCTATTGGCTCAAATTAGGTCACATGCTCATCCCTTAGCCAATCACTGTCGCAGTAGAAAAGGGTAGCCGAGTTTGTCCTGCGCTAGGGTTATGCTCCCACCCCTGAAGCATGGGGGTTGGTCGATTCCCACCCTAGAGGTAAAGAGTAGCAGGAGACAAGTTGGTTCCCAAGGATAGTGGAGTGCTGCTGCCAGCCAGGGGACTATCTGGGCAAAAAGAGATCTCCACCGCAGGTGCAGGCCTCTGGGGTTCTTTCTCCCAAGGCTGGACTGGAGTGCTTGAGATTTCAGGGAGGGCAGCGTGAGATTTCAGGGTGGGCTGGGTTGGAGAACTAAGACTCGACCAGCCCCGGGAGGCAGAGGTTGGGCCGAGGGTCCAGGGAGGAAGTGGCCTTGAGGGAAGCTTGGCGTGACTGTCGGTCTCTCTGTCCCCAGGAAAGCTCTGGCCATGGCCATGGGGCTCTTCCGGGTGTGTCTGGTGGTGGTGACCGCCATCATCAACCACCCGCTGCTGTTCCCACGGGAGAACGCCACAGTACCAGAGAACGAGGAAGAGATAATCCGCAAGATGCAGGAGCACCAGGAGAAGCTGCAGCTGGAGCAGCTGCGCCTGGAGGAGGAGGTAGCCCGGCTGGCGGCTGAGAAGGAGGCCCTGGAGCGGGTGGCGGAGGAGGGCAAGCAGCAGAATGAGGCGCGTGCGGCCTGGGACCTCTGGAGCACCCTCTGCATGATCCTCTTCCTGATAATTGAGGTATGGCGGCAGGACCACCAGGACGGGCTCTCGCCCGAGTGCCCGGGCGGGGATGAGGACGAGCTGCCTGGGCTGAGCAGCTCTCCACTGAGGGGCCTCACCCTGCCGGACAAGGCCACGCTCAGCCACTTCTATGAGCGCTGCATCCGGGGGGCCACGGCAGACACTGCCCGCACCCGGGAATTCGTGGAAGGTTTCGTGGATGACTTGCTGGAAGCCCTGAGGAGCCTCTGCAACCGGGACACAGACATGGAGGTGGAGGACTTCATTGGGGTGGACAGCATGTATGAGAACTGGCAGGTGGACAGGCCGCTGCTGTGTGACCTCTTTGTGCCCTTCACGCCCCCAGAGCCCTACCGCTTCCACCCGGAGCTCTGGTGCTCCAGCCGCTCTGTGCCTCTGCATCGTCAGGGATACGGCAAGATAAAGGTGGTTCAGGCGGACGCTGATGCGCTGAGCTGTGTCTGCGGCAAGACCAAGCTGGGGGAAGACATGCTCTGTCTCCTCCACAGCAAGAACAACACGGTGCAGCCCAGTGGCAAGATGGAAGATCTGCTGTGCGCCAGAGATTCCCAGCACCTGGACACCATGCAAGTCATGAAGTGGTTCCAGATAGCCCTCACCAGGGCCTGGCACCGCATCGCCCACAAGTATGACTTCGACCTGACCTTTGGTCAGCTGGACAGCCCAGGGTCCCTCAAGATCAAGTTCCGCTCAGGGAAGTTCATGCCCTTCAACCTGATTCCTGTGATCCAGTGTGATGACTCAGACCTGTACTTTGTCTCCCATCTTCCCAGGGAGCCCTCCTGGGACACCCTGGATTCCAGCACGGACTGGGTTTTGTCCTTTGCAGTGTATGAGAGACACTTCCTCCGAGTGACCTTAAAGGCACTGCCCGAGGGCTCCTGCCACCTCAGCTGCTTGCAGATTGCCTCCTTCCTGCTCTCCAAGCAGAGCCGCCTGACAGGCCCCAGCGGACTCAGCACCTACCACCTGAAGACCGCCCTGCTGCACCTCCTGCTCCTGAGGAGAGCCACCGACTGGAAGGCTGGGCAGCTCAACGCTCGTCTGCACGATCTGCTCTGCTTCCTAGAGAAAAGTCTGCTTGAGAAAAAGCTCCATCACTTCTTCATTGGTAACCGCAAGGTGCCAGAGGTCATGGGACTCCCTGAGGCTGTGCGCAGAGCTGAGCCTCTCAACCTTTTCCGGCCCTTTGTCCTGCATCGAAGTCTCTACCGTAAGACAGTGGACTCCTTCTATGAGATGCTTAAGAATGCGCCGGCACTTGTCAGCGAGTATTCCCTTCATGTCCCCACTGACCATGCCAGTCTGCCCCAGAAATCTGTCATCTTGTAGAGCTTGTGGGACCAGGATATCAGGACGATGGTATCTCCCATGTTCACACCCTGGGGGCATCTGCAAGCCCTGTCCTGGGAACAAGGCAGGCTTTGGTGAGAGCCACTGCCGGGAAGCCAGGCCCTACAGAGCAGAGGAAATAATGCAATTGGAAGCTGGTTTGCTCTCATGTCATTGGGACCTGTTGGGAAAGCTCTTGTTTGGATTTAGGGACTTTTCTTTTCCAGTTTACTTCTGGATCACCACGAATGGGCAAGATGATGACAGAACACTGTGGACACTGAGTTAGCAACAATTCAACAATTGGTTTGGGTGTGATTCATTTTCCATCTAGGGTCCAGTCTGTACTTGTATCAATAGCAGGGGATCTACAAGAATGCTGACAAGGACCTGTTCCAGCATCTCTAATCCCAGGAATCCTTGGCCCCAGCCATCTGCAGCTAAAGTACTAACAGGGAATCTTTGATCCACATCCTGCACAACAGTAGGGGTCCCACTGTGGCTGCCACTGTTTTATACTCTTTAAAGAAAAGACCTGATGGAGATTTGAGGCCCCAAGTGACGAATGTCTGTCATGGGAATGGGTACTTGGTGGCAGAGAGAAGCTTGAAATTGGCTACACTTCTCACTCAGGTGCACACCTTTCCACCCTGCATACTGTGTCCCAAGCACCATGAGTGTCATTTACCATGCTGGGTGCCAGCTCAGCAGCCCCTCACCTCTCTTTATTCCCCTTACAGAGTGGTAGGGGGAGGGCAGATGCTGATGGTGGAAGCTGATCTAGAGATAAAGATGCACACACAGGGTGGCTGGGGAAGATGACAGAGCCTGGGCCTGGGTGCCAGGGTCTGTCTGGCAGTCTGGCCCAGTTCAGAGAAGTTTCAGAGCCCAGGGGCAAGGGACGCTGTACCCGTGGGTTGTCTCAGGGTCCCAATCCTAGGGCGGGGTGTGCTTGGAAGCAAGAGCTACTGTAGAACCCAGCTCCAGTCTGCAAGCCCCATCCCCCGACCCCTAGTTCCTCACTGCAGCAGGGATTCCTCAGTGCCCAGAATGCACCCTTACTACATAAGCATGGCTGAACATGGAGATGATCCAGACCCATAGAGCCTGGTGGAGACTCAGTGGACTGAGGACCCACAGTGACAGCACTATGGGCACAACCACCAGGCCTCAGAGAGGCCACCTTGGCACGGCTAGGGACTATGGTCACTGGTGATCTCCAGAGCCTGCATTGGAGCTGGGCTGTGTCCCTAGATCTGGTTCAAAAGGATCAAGAAGGCTCTTCACTTAAAGCTTCACTGGCCCTTTGAGATTTCCTCCCTCAACATTACCCCTTGCAGGGGTCCCAAGGAGAAATGAAGAGAATGGAGACTGTGTGGGTGTCTCCCTCCAGCTAAGCCTCCTCCTCCTCCAGGGGCAGCTGCAGCTCCAGCTCCAGGGTTTAAGCCAGCCATGCCTCCCAGACAACACAACCAACTCAACAAAAAGGCGCTCCTTTCTCCTACCTCCAGGAGCTCTCTCACCTAGCCTCGTAAAGCTCAGGAAGATGGACTTTTTGCCTGCTAGGGTTAATCTATGGTGGGGAGGCTCAGCTGTGATCAGGGCAACAGAACCAGTAGGAAGCCTCCTTGTATAAGCCAGAGTTAGACTGAGTTCAGGCTTGGGTCCGCCCCCTCCCCAGCCTCCCGACAGCCAGCCCGATGCCCCGGGACATAAACCTGCTCAAGTGTGTCTATAACAACAACCCGAGCACCGCCACCCCCATTCCAATGAATGCATTTCCAGAATCAGAGTGAATTTCCTTATTTATTATCGTCCTTGCTTTTCTCCACTTCATCCTGATCCCTTAAGCTTTGAAGAGACTCCAGCAACCAAAAAATATCCTCCAGAAGCCACTACCAAGCCTGGATCTCCCTCATCTTCCCCTTTGCATCTGAGAGAAAGTTCACTGAAGAAATACCCTCTGGCTTCTTGTTTATACAGAGACTATAGAACACAGTGGGGAAACAGGAACCTTTTGTGCACCAAAGCTGCTTCTGAAGCAGAAAGCAGTGGGGCTCTTGGTTTTTCATGCTGCCTTATTTATATTAAAGGAAGAATTACATTTTGCAAGAAGTAGAAATAGTCACAGTGTTTGTTTTTTAACTTCAGGAAATCTGAGGTTCCAGGGCAGAGTTGGGGAGGGGGTGGATTTCCTCTTGATGAGAAGCTTTCACTCCTCTTTTTATTTTTATGCTTTCAGGAAACTTTTAAAAATAACAAAATAGAGTATTTCTAGCCTGTCTTTGAGGCAACTTGTGTGCTGCCTGCAGAGTTCCAGAAAGGGCCTTTGAAAGCCATTTGTAGGGCAGATTCCAGCCCAAGACCTTATTTCACAGAGCTACGCATATTAAGAAATGTAGGAGCCAGAAGTAACTGGAAGCTTTTGGTTTTTGAAGAAAGATTTGTTTTTTAAATGCGAATTTCTAGTCCTCTAGGGAGCTTTGGCCTTTCCACCAAGGACTATCCCCCCTACCCCTTCTCCAAGGAGTCTCTTTTCCTTACTGACGATGCTGGGCTTTACACAGCATCTGCTCACTTGCTTTGGACAATGCTCCAGGACTGTGTTTACTGTATCTCCTGACAAGGGTGGAATGATAGGGCTGGTCCAAGGCCAAGAGCTTGGTTAATTTGGGGGAGAGCCCTATGTTCTCAGAAAACAACCCATCTTTGGCCCTTACTGAAGGCAAAACCTGGGACTAGCATTGTAGTTTATAATCAAGGGTATCATCCAAATCACCCAGAGAATCCAGTCAATTGCCCAGACCCTACCTTGAACCTACATTGGACCCAGAATTCAATCTGGAGTGGTTGGGCAAGGCTCTATTTTTTAAAATTTACCTGAAGTGACTGATGGTACCATCATCCCTAGTTGAGAAAGCGTCTCACTTCCTTTCTGAATGGAATGTTAAAATCCAAGTGGACCAGTTTCCCTGCACAGCTATTGGAGAGCGATCTGAGAGAATCTAAAGAGCCTGCTTGGGCTCTGTGGTCCAAGTGGCATCAGCTTCGCCACAGGCTTCTCTCAGGTACACCCACACAGTAGAATAAGGGGCAGAGAGAGGACAGGGAGGCAAAAGATGGTGAGTATTTCTTAACTGGTCATTAATAGTCCACAAGCATTTGGGGGGACAAGGAAAATAAATAGGCCCAAGCCTTTCCCCCTAGGAGAGACTGCAAAGGTGCCTTTCCAAGTGCTTCCCACAAGGAAGATCAAAATGAAGTGCTAAAGGGTTCAGAAAAGACCAGTTTGCTTCAAGTGTCACCCTTCACTACACATACAAGTATCACCTGGGTGCAAGTCTCTGGCCACACCGCAGACTTTGATGGACTCACTAGAAGTTGGGCACAGGGATCTGCCTTTCCCCAGGTTCCACAGAGGATGCTGGAATCCCAAGAACCACTGATAGGTGATTAGGGAAGGCTTCAAGGTGTATTGCCTGAAAGAACCTCTGAGAGATGGGTAGGGCGGTGACCAGGAAAAGCATTCTGGCCAGAACCATGGGGTGAAGGTGGGAGGGTGCAGAGGCAGGCCGCACTGAAGCAGCACCTACCACATGTCCGGCTCCCAGCTGCACATACCTGCATATATTCACTCATGATCCCATGTCAATCCTGTGAGGCAGGTGCTATTCTTATCCTCCCCACTTTCCAAAGGAGGAAACTGAGGCACAGGAAGGGTAAGTGGCTAATCTGTGTTCACATGGTAAGTAAAGCCAGGATTCCAACCCAGGCAGTGCTGGAGGATATGGTGGTATATCCTGAGAAGTCACAGCAAATGAGGAATCACGGAAACACTCGACCACTAATCTAAGGCAGGTTTGGACTTCATGAAACAAGCAGTGATGAGCCATGGTGGTACTTGAATGAGACAGCAATTTGATTCACCTTAACACTATGGAGTCCTTAGCTATGTGAGCAGTGCCGTGTTCGGTGCTGTCGGGTATGTGGTCAACTTCCAGTGCAGAGTTGGTGGCAACCTGTGGTCAGTGAATGTCCAGGAAGTCCTAGGTTAAATCTCTCCCAGGCTGTGATTCAGAATGTTCTCATGGTCCGTCTAGTCTCCGCCTCACTGGACAGAGCTGGAAGGTTGTTTGGTTTGTCCAGGGGGCGGAGGGCAGAGGCAGCCAAGAAGCATACAGCAAAGGGCAGCATGTGCCTTCACCGCGCCTGGCTGTCCCCTCCACCCATGGGGAAGGGCCCCTTCTGGAGTTAACTTTTCCCATTGCCGTCCAAAGATAGGTTGCTTGTTTAACTAGTGGGTTTTTTTTTAAAACAAAACAAAACAAAACAAAAACACAATACAGTCATAGTAAAAAAATTCAACTACTGACAGAAAAATTAAGTAACAGATTAAAGATCCCATTCCTGATTCCTCAGTCCACCCTGAGATACCAATACTAAGTTTTTGTTCATTTGTTTGTTTTTTGCAGTTTTGGGGGGGTGGCTGGGTTTGAACCTGGCACCTCTGGCATATGGGGCTGACGCCCTACTCCTTGAGCCACAGGAGCCACCCCAGGCAACATTAAGTTTTTTATGCATCTTTCCAAAATTTTTTTATGTGTGTGTCACATGTGTTTTGTTCTTCTTTACGTAAGTGGTATCACACTAACTTCTGTTGGATATTAATCTCTACCTCATTCTTTAGCTGCTCTTACCTCACTGTCCATATGCATGTACCCTAATTTATCTAGCCTCCCCTCCTGAGGAATAAGTTATCGCCACGTTTTTGCTATTATAAACAGTTCTGCAGTGAACATCTCTGTGCACAAAGCCTGCTTGAAGTGATCCCTCTTCTGCTGGTAATCACTGCATTCTATCTTTACCAACTTGCTATATATCCGTTCACCACCAAGCACCTTACCATAAAAAGAACTATTGCCTGGGAGCTATTCAGTCATTCTGACTCAAGAGTGAGGAGAAGGGCTGGGTGCGGTGGCTCACGTCTGTAATCTTAGCGCTCTGGGAGGCTGACTCAGGAGGATTGCTTGAGCTCAGGAGTTAGAGACCAGCCTGAGCAAGAGTGAGACCTCATCTTCTACTAAAAATAGCAAATGTTACTCATAAGGCTGAGGCAAGATGATCACTTGAGCCCAAGAGTTTGAGGTTGCTGTGAGCTATAATGACACCACAGTACTCTACCCAGGGCTTCAGAGTGAGACTCTATCTCAAAAAGACCAAAAAAAAGTGAGGAGAAGGTATTTAAACCAAGTAATTAGTAACAGCATCATGTGCTGAACAAAAGTAGAAGGGGAACTAGGCCTATAGACTAGACTGGTGGCTTCAAATAAGTCCGAGATCAATGAAGAGCGTTAAGTAATTCAAAATGAAACTGGCTCTGAAGCTGAGGAAGAGGAATGTGAGAATAACCAGATCAGCTTTGAGTTTGCAGTGTAACAGTTTTAGCTCCCTAAAACATAAAGGCCTCCCCAAAGAAAATCAACTCCACACAATTGCTGTCTCCCAAGTGCTTGTACTCTGTTCCTCTGAGCCTGAGCCTTGGTTATTTCCTCCTCCACAATGTAAGATTCTCCTTTATAGGTGAAAATGGCACTTTCCATCCTTTGAGGTTTCTCTACAGCTCCACAAAGAAACCAGAAAATAAAACCTGTAAACAACAAATTATCTCCCAGAAGGATGGAGCCACATAAACCTCAGAGATGTTCAAAAACATTCCTTCTCTTCTTGATGAGAACAGGTAGGTCTTAAAAGTGCAAAGTGAGACTTGCTGGACAAGAGTGGGGTGAGGAGTTAGGAAGGGTTTTGTCACATCTGTTCCTTTCAAACCCACTGGTCAGTGACATTTGGAGGAACTTTATTTAGAATAGAAATTCAAAGCAAGGACCCACATCCTGTCTTCTCATCAGCCACCCTTGGCTGCCTTCCCAGCTGGATGGAGATGAGTGACAGCCCCCATGGCGTTACTGCTGCACCTATTCCTGAAGAGTAGACTGGGCTACATTAGACCACAGGTCTCCTGGGACAGTGGTTGGACCCCGAAGGACTAACTTATGTCTCCTCTTCCAAAAGGCATAGCTAGTGCTGAATCAGTCCCCCAGGACCCCAGGGGTCAGGAAGCTGCAGATCAGCCCCAAGATCTCCCAGCCAAGGACAGTGAGTCATCCGAGCATACCCCACACCCCCGAGTAAGACTAGAGCAGACACTGTATGTAGAGCCAGATTCAGGCCCAGGGAGGACGTCGGTGGTGCACAGCTCTGGCTGGTGCAGTTCCCAGGAAGCCCTCTCCACACATCTGTATTTCCTCTTTGTGGCATTTTATAGTCTGGCCAGGGAGGGAATCTACACAAACTCCACACATCCAGAATAAGACAAGACATCACATCATACAGCAAGGTTACTCTGCCAGAACATTTCTAACGATCCAGAAAGGAACAAGCAAGAGCAGCCCCTGCCTTCTCTCCACGTGCCCACCCAACATGGGGCTGCACATGAGGGCCTGCCCACCAGGCCCAGACTTCTCCCATGACAAAGTCGGTGTCAAGACCAATGAGACTGACTCAGTATAAGCGGCACAGGGGCTAATGGCATGGGCTCCATGTTCAAATACCAGCCATGCCAGGTCCTAGCTCAGCAAGTCTCATCATTTCTATGAGCCTTGGTTTTGCCTCAGTTTCCTCCACTGTAAAGTTGGAATTATTTCTCACCTCATAGAGCCATTGGAAGAGTAAGTCAAAAGGAACCTGATAAATAAGCTCAACACAAAAATCCCAGCAATTTTTAGCCTTGCTCTTAGGAGGACTCCTTACAGCCAAATTCCTACAGCCTCAGCACCACCTCCCAGGTGTGAGTCTGTTCCCTGAGGGCTCCCTCACCACATGCCTCTCTTAGGGCCAAACTCTTGGCAGGTGCTCAGGAAATGTTTGTGGACTTCACTGGAGAGGTCTGGAGCACTGCCTCCCGCTGTGGGATCTCTTGACTTGGCCCTTCTGGCCCCCTCTGCTCTGGCTCCCCAGGTCAGCTCCAAGATCTCCCCAGAAAAGCCAGAGCTGAGTCATGCGTTACCATAGCAACAGTGGAGCCAGTGAGAAGGTACCAGGCAGGACATCCCTGCTGCCCCAGAGATGGCAGCTACCTCTTCTACATAGCAAAGGGCAGGAACGCCTCTGACAGCTGCCTCCTGATGAGCACCCGGGAAGGGACCCGGGTTTCTGTGTCATCCATACATCCTTTCGTTCAGTCACTCATCCAGCCATGTATTCCTGCACTTGCTCACTCACAAAACACCTTTTTTTTTTTTTTAGCTAGGTCATCTGTACAAACACAAAACAGGTACTGAGGGGCCATCACTCCTATATACAAAGGACTGTGCCAGGTGCCAGGAAAACTAAATTAAGTGGGGCACTATTCCTGCCTTGAGAAAGCTCCATCTAGGAGGACAGAAGGGGCCAGGAGGCAAGGCGTGCTGGAGATGGGGAGGTCAAGGCAGTCACAGTTAGGGCCCAGGCTCTGGAGTAAGCTGTTCCATTAGACCCCAGCTCCGTCCTTATGTGACCAATATCTGGGCAAATGACTCCATCTCTAAGTCTCGGTTTATCCATCTGTAAACTGGGAGTAATTCATACTTACCTTGAATGTTGGAGATAGAAATGTTCTATATACAGTACCTGGCCTCCTCCTTCCCGCCTCTACAATCCAAAGCTGAGTTTTAGGCTAAGGCTTCCTACAGTGTCCCCAGCAGAGCCCAGATTTAGCAGCTCCGACTGCCACCTGTCCACCTCCCTGTGTCTATCAGATCATCTGGAACAATCTCAGATAAATCCTTAGAGAAGACCTTTCTGTTTAGCAAAATTTTAAATACCTCCTGCCCTTATCATTTATACAGTTCCTCATTATTTATCCTGATACCTTTCTCTTATGGCAGAAATGCACAGAAACATACAAACACACAAATCCTTTGAGAAGAAAATCTCTCATCACCAGAATAACATGTCCAGATTTAGCAAAGACTGTTCCTGCTAATAGACATTCATCCTCCCACTTCTGGCCCCCTAATCCTGTGATGCTGGGAGAAAGGCTGCGCAGGGCTCCCTGGAGGCAGCAAGGTCGTTGAGCTGACCTCCACATTCCTTTCCTTGTCGCCTCCGCCCCAGGACAGGCCTGGAAATGGCTCTTTTCTGTTTGATGCTAAGGCAAGGAGCTGCCTGCCGCTGCTCAACTGCGCCCTCTGGAGGGAAGCGCCTCCTAACGACAAAGTAGGCTGGAGAAACTCACTCTGTGCCAGAGGGTTCATGGTCACCATGGATCCTTGGGAGGAAACGACAAGACAGGGTACGGCAGTTCTTGTCCATGGGGCATGTGCGTAATTGTCCTATGCATGAGCAGCACCGTCCTGGGGCATGTCGTGTTCCATTCAGTGTCTGTAAAGCCTGGTAACTGGGCAGGCCTAAGGGCATTTCAAATCCCTCACACCTTCGCCCTAGGAAGGAGATAGCCCACTCCAAGAGGAGACAAAAATTCTCTGGTTAACCAAAATTTAGTCAGATTTCTGAACCTTCTCCTAGACCCTTCAGTATGCTTCCTAGTAAAATTCAGTTTTAGCAAAGAACCCCGCAAAGTCAGCTGGGCAAGAACTCCCCACCCTCAATATCTGGTCATCCTCGATCAGATTGGTTTCTCATCCTCCACCATCCGCGGGTAATGTCTGACCACCCTGGGCCGCCTTCAGCCAGAATCCAGTCAGCTCAGTTTAGTCAGAAACCCCCTCACCCCTGATGCTTCCTCTTAGAAACTCTGTCCGCTGACTCTCACCCCGCTCCTTGGCTGTACATCCCCGCTTGCCCATGCTATGTTCAGAATCGAACCAATCTCTGTCCTCACTGCAAAATCTCATTGCAGTGGTCCCTGTAAGTCCACTGATGGTCCTGACGAAGTCTTCCTTACCATGCCTCAACAGGTACCATTGAATATTTTTTTTCTTTAACAGGGGAGAGGACCAAGATTCTGAGTAGATCTATATAATAAGGGAAAGAGTACTTATCAACAACAGTGCAGGATTTCAGAATGCACACTATTGAACTAGGTCTTGGGGTGATGGGAGAAGTGGGGGCAGGGATAAAATCCCAACTCCAAGTGCTCACAGGTCACGGAGATCAAACCTACACGCATAAACAACCAGAAAATAACATCAGACCATGAGTCGAGCCATGTGCAACACAGGACATCTTGTTCCACCAAGGAGTGGAAGAATGAGCAGAGCTCAAGTCTGATCAGCAGCAGAAGCCTCATCAAGATAACAGGGTTGCCTGCACTCCCTGAACACTTACCCAGAAGGGACTTAAGCCCTTAGGTGGATGATCCCATCATTCAACAATCCTGTGAAATCTGTACCTAGTGGTCCCATTTCATAGATAATAGAGGCTCACAGAGGTAAAGCAACTTGTTCAAGGAACTTACTGAGTGGCAGAGCCAGGATTTGTTTCTTTATTTCTTGTTTTGTTTTGACTTTTTTTTTTTTTTGAAGAGTCTCACTTCTTCACCCTCAGGAGAGTGCCAGCATCACAGCTCACAGCAACCTCAAACTCTTGGGCTCAAGTGATCCTCTTGCCTCAGTTTTTCATTTCTAGTAGAGATGGACAGGGTCTTACTCTTGCTCAGACTGATCTTGAACCCCTGAGCTCAAGCGATCTGCCTGCCTCCCAGAGTGCTAGGATTACAGGCATTAGTTTAGAGCCAGGATTTGAATACAGTGCATCTGACCTCAAAGCCCTGTTCTTAACTGCTATGGTACACCACTTCTCTTTACCAACAGAAGACCTTTGATCTGAACCTTGCAAAAGAAAAAGCTGGTTGGAAAGAAAGCAAGAATCTGCTCTGAGGAAGAATAGTGTGTGGAGGAAATAACATTTGCAAATGCTCAAGAGCTCCAACAAGGCAGATGAAAGTACAATGTTTGAAAAGACCAAACGTGTATACTTCTGAGTACTCAGACATGAAAATGAATGGGAGATGGGTCTCCCAGGACGGTATGGTGTTCAGTTGGGGGAAGAGGGGACTGGAGGCTAATCAACCAGAACCCCCTGAATATTTGCCTATTTGTGAAGCCTTATACAACAAACCAAGCCAGGCTGATAGAAAGCACAGGGCAGTCTACAGGTTCTCAGTGCAGACTAGCCTGGGCCCCCTCCATCAAGGAGGCCCATGACTCTGACAAAGGGAATGTGAAGCAGGGGACTTGGCAGTGAGAAATCAAAGGAGAGACCCCACCACCACCACCAAAGCTCTGAGGAGCCAGGTAAGAGCCACACACCCAAAGTCCCTGCAGCACTGAACAGACTCTAGCTCGTAGACTGTGCCTACCATCTATCTTGTATCTAGTGGCATGTTAACACAGCCACTTCTATTGCCTGAGATCAGAGAATCTTAGAGCTAGAAGTAATTTCAGGTAATATTTAGTCACCATCCCCACTACCACCAGCAGCTGTCCCAGCCACACACGGCCCCTTCCCCACTACTCCTGCTAGGACATAACTGGACATAGTCCAGGCTGGGTTCTAGTTCAGAACTTCCAAGGAGGGGATCCCCACACCACCACCACTGGCCATCCATTCTGCTGTTAACGTCATCTGTGACCATGAGGTTTTTCAAATGCTGTGGTTTAAACTAATTTTCTCTTTTTTTTTCAATTTGCAGAAGATAGAAGGTGGCTCTCACCTTAAATCCTTCCGTTTAAAACACTTTTTATAAGATATACACCAATTATTAAAAAGTGGTTATTCTGGAACAATAAGATTAACGAAAGATTTCCTATTTTTTAATTATATCTTTTAGCTTATGTATGTTATATGTGCACCCCTCCTCCCCACCCAACCCATAAATGAAGCATATTTTACAAGCCCTTCATGGAGCATTATTTAATTGTCTTTCTTTTCTCCAGGCTAAATCTAGCTTCACCCAGAGGCTGACAACTCAGTTTCACTGTGGGTCAGGCGGGTGACATAAAGCAGGAAGAAGTGTGAGGCAGTGCAGGGGACCAGGACTCCCGCAAACTGCAGGGAGCACACTTGCCCAAATGAAGGACACTCAGATCCCAGACTGAGGGCTGAGCCACCAGCCTTTTCCTCCTGAGTACTTTTCTCCTCTCTATATTCCCTGGTTCTTCAGGCTTTCTAAATTAGTATGTAGAGACCCCAAAGAGAACACTTTTGTGACTCAGAACCATGACATTTTCAGTTGCACCAACAGCAATTTTGATCTTAAGCCAAGAGCTTGCTAGGATTTACAGCTGTCAAGGTTGATCGGTCCCCTAAGTCCTACGAGGGGCCATAGGAGATGATTCTCCTCAGTCTGAGCAAAGATCCCGGGGAAACAGTGATTCAGAGACTTCACTCTGTAACTTGGGTGCCATGGCAACAGGGCATCACATCCAGAGCAGATGGTATGGCAGACTGCTCCTGTCACACAGCCCCTCTTCTGGAAGGCCAGGCCACTTCACTGAGCAGGCTTGCTTGTGTCTAACTGGCATGGAGTCACACCTGGTAACTATTTACATGCGTCAAAATATGAGCAGAGCCAGCAGATGGCAGGGCTGGGCTGCGACGTGGGGAGAGGAGGCCTGGTTTGGGCTGCGTCAGAGGCTCTTGGTGGGCACAGGCAGGGCAGAACACAGCTCTGGCTGCTGCCTAGCATCTCAGCATAGCTGGGAGGGCCGGAGAAGATTCACCATGAGCAAAGCTGAAACGATCGCAAGCTGATCTCCTAGACTCTGAGATGGAATGGCACTGGACAGACTCAGTCCCTCTCCCACAGAACAGGGGAGAGAAGCACCCGAGCTGAGCCATCTGCAGGCACCGGGCCATCGTCAGCTCTTTGCGGCCGTCAGTGGGGCAGGAGGAGCAGTACCCAAGCTGAGACAAGCATACTCTGTCCAAAACAAGCATCCATGAATACTAGGTTTAAAACCCCAAACAAGATGACTGGAGAGGTGGAGGGCAGGGACCACGTACATGTCAGATGCATTCCTCACCCGGCCCTGGGCTTGGGACATGACAGGCAACCAGAGACTTTTGGATGAATTGAAAGCATGTGACGCAAATCAACAGTGTGACCTTTGCCTGTGACTGGGTTCGGGGAGTGTGTATTTTTTTTGAGGCAGGATGCCTGCTATAGAACATTTTGTGAGACATCCTGAGCCCTGACAGCACCAGTGAAATTCTGACGTAGTTAGCCCAGGGTGATAAACAGGTGTTTCATTTCCTGCTTTGGAATTCTTTCCAGTCACAAGACCCTCGGTGTCTGCCAGGCCCCTGGCCAAAGTGTGGGAGAAAATGATACTTACGCACACCCACGTGGATAAGGGCGTTCACTCGCCAAATGGAAGGTATTCAGATTTAGAATGTTTTCCTCTCCCTTCCCTCTTCTCAAGCTCTCCTCTCACCAGGGAGGCTTTTGCAAGGTGCCCATCTTCACTGACAAACGTCATTCAGGGGAGGACCCTGCACCTCAGCACCAGAATCTGGAGGTCAAGTTGGGCTGAAGGCCAAGGAGCCGGAAGGCACACAGCCTCCCAAGCTGTGCTCGGACACTGACAAGTCACTCCAGAGCAGTGTTTTCCAACCTTTTTTTCTCTCTCAGCACACTTGAACCTAGAGTTAAACTTCCATGGCACACTTAAATTATGTTGATCAAAAAGAAGAGTAAAGAAATGAATATACTTACTGTGTTTTGAACTTCTTTCAAAAATAATTTAATGAATGATCTTTAAACATGTATGAAGCACACTAAGATCCTCTCGCAGCAGACCAGCGTGCCTCAGCACAGCAGCTGAAAATCACTGCTCTGGAGGATCGTTAGAAGCTCCTTGCTAGAGGAGTCAGAGACATGAATATGAGAAAGAACATACTGTCTGTTTTCATTTTTATTGGGAACCTCAAAGAAAAGGAACAGAGACAGATTGATTCCCAAGACAATCCCTGCGGCAGAGTCATGACAAGCTTGGGAATTCTGCATGAGGAAGGGGAGGTTGGGGACTGTGGGCTCAGCACAGCCCAAAGTCAAAGGCACAAGGGTTGTTCTGAAAATAGAGACTCAAGTAGCCCTGGAAGACACTTTTTTCTAGGAGAAGAGCACACACCACGGGGTCCTGCTTCATGGCCGCTATCCAGAGCCGCAGGGCTGGGGTGTGGCTCACACAACTGCAAGACAGGAAAGAAGTGTCAGCATGTCACGTTTTCAGAAGGTGTCAGGAAAGGGACGGGTACTGCTTTTTACATTTACAAGATAGGAGAGATGGGTTTATTTAGGAAATAGTCAACCTATTACCAAGTGAACATGATTCTTTATTGCAGGAAAATCTTATCTGGGGATGGCTGAATGTGTAGAATTTGCTGCTGCTTGTAATAGGGTCAAATACTGGTGGACTGATGGCTCTGGGGAAATAAGGCATCTATGCTTCATTGGTCCCCATCAATGAAGGGGAACCCTCCGAAACAAGCATTCTTGGGTCATTATCAGACTGTATTCAAGGGGGAGGGGGAGAAAAAGAAAGACAAGGAACTTCCAAGATACTTTTTAAACCTTGAAATAATGGAGCTGATGGGGCCCTTTGAAAGGTGGATCAATCTGTTCAAAACTAGGGCAGAAAAGAACAGAACTACGGAATTTAGGTCTAGGGTATGTAACAACATGCTCCAGCGAATAAAGGTGGGGAATGCAAAGTACAGGACTAGCAGGGGAGTTTGCTAACCTGTGCTTCAATGCTCTGTCTTCAGAGGAGACAGGTTTTTGTTATTTTTATGTTTGATGGAGAGTTTAAAATATCCAAATGTGTCATATCTGATCTTCCTTCAGAGAGGACTAACATGGGATGTGCTCAAGATGACTCTGGGGTAGAGTAAGCCCGTGTATCATGAGGTGCAGACACGGTTCTGCTTCAGTAGGACCAATTTGGTGCCTGAGATTAAGGTACCAGCACATGTCCAGCTTCTCTCCTGAGCTTTCAGGGAACAGAGCACATGCTCTTCCCAGGACCCTGCCCAGCTATTTTTTTCTGCTTTAACTTCTTCTTTACATTTCCATGGTTTGTGGCTGCCATTTTGTTTCTTTGTGTGTCTTAACGTCAAGTATATATTACTTTTAAAATCTTTTTTTTTTTCAAAGAGTATTCCTATCTTGTACACGATTCCTCAGGGAAATAAGATGTGGCTAACTAAGGTCTATCTACCCAGTGACCCATCGGGCTGAGCAGGGTTGCCACTGGGAGCTGCTGACCAGGCATCAGCGCACATGCCTGGGGCTCTCCACCTGCTGTCAGCACTGGCCTGTGCACGTATGGCTGGCTGGCAAGGACAGCAGGCTCTGAAGCTCCACAGGAGGCATTTGGGCATCTGGACTCAGGTTCTTATCTTTCAAAATATGGGAACAATGTGGTTCTGCAGTTAGTGGTAGAAAAGCACAGATGCATTTTGAACCGGGAAGTACATACTGTGCTTTTAGAAACCTGATTTGTTTCACAGACATGCTGAGACATGTGCATAAGGGGACAGACCACTGCACAGGCCACTGCAACCACTGTTACTCAGTGTGACTCCAGGAACTTACAACACAAGGTCAAATGTCTTACTCTGCAATCCCATACACATCCAGACGCTCAAACCAGGGCCAGAGGAGGTAATCGATCATGGAGATACAGTCTCCACCAAAGAAGGAAGTGTTCTGGTAGTCAAGAATCTAAAATGTGAACGGAGTAAATAAAAGCAAGTTAATTTACATATCTGCTGACATCTTTAGAGACACTAATATCAAATTAAGTCCTGAACAGAGGGAACTAGGCTTCAATTCTCCTATTTGTTAGGAGAATGCTTATTCCCTTTTCCTGAGGATTCTTGCACTTCCTTTAGGGTCATGCCCCCGGCCACACTCAGCCCCCTCCACTGCTGGGGTGATAGCACCTGTGTGACCGGTCTGATTGGAAAAATTGGGAACAATGTAGGCAGAGATAGCCCAGCCCTTCCCTCTTAGCCTGTGGCTGCTCCTCAGATACTGGCTTTCCGTAGGTGGGCTCAGCCCTGGAGAGGGGAGGCCTGATGCTGAAAGCCAGTGTTAGAACCCCACTTACTGCAGTTGTCACCCCCATTCTCCAGGATCCACTCTATGAAAAGGGATACTGTCATCTCCATATGTCTTATTCTTTTTCCTTATTTCTCAATCAGTTCAAAACTAGGGCAGAAAAGAGCAGAGCTATTTAATGGGCTCCCTCAAATCCCAACTTTGTTTTTCCATCATACTTTCTTTTTTTCATTTGAACTCTTCAGACTTCACACTTGTTCATCACTCAACATGATCAACTTTTTATATTAAAAGAAAATTTCTCATTCCCAAATGGGACGAATCAATTCAACCCAGATAGACAAAATGTAAAGAAAACACTTACATTTTCAACAGATAGGTAACAAAAGACAGCCCTTTAAAAAGGCACTTGTAAATTTAAAAAAGCAAAAGCACTTAGCAAAAGTTATTGTTGGTTCAGGCCTTCTCAAAGAGAAAAGTATGGTGCCAATTACCCAATTAAATCAAGCAAATGACTTACTTTGACCTAAGTAGCTCATAATCAACTAAATACTTCCCTATATCTGTAGTCGAGATTGCTGGGCCCAGGTGACTGTGGAAGTAAGGTATGCTGGTGTTTCCATCTCAAAATATTTAGGCTCTGCTGAGTAACAGAGGACAAGAGGACCAGAATCAAGCTGAAAATTTGAATCCCAGAGCAGGGATGGTACCAGCAGCCAGGGGACACTCAGACTTCCTTCCTCATATGTCCAACCAGCATGCTGACTCAACTGAGGGGTGGACCAGAGGTGGAGGTTAGAAAGTGAGCTCTGGATCTAACAAGCCTGGGCCTGTGCCGGGCCTTACCTCTCCCTCAATATGGAACCCAGGGCTGCATACCTCCTCTCCACACCTCAGTTTTCTCATCTGCAAAATGGTGCACCTGTCAGTAAGCGCCTCAGAGGTTATGGTGAGGAGTGACATGATCATGCACAGTAAAAGCCAAGATGAGCTCATGGATGAAACAGATCAACCATCCTTCTCCATTCCTCCCCTCACACATGCACATTCCCTCACGTTTTCTTAGAGCCAAGTGTGACTTGAGACCATCCACATTAAAACTACTCAAGAGTTCTTGACACAGCTGCAGATCCGGCCCTGCCCCAGACAGGTATTTCTCCACCAATTTCATACAGGGAAAGTCTTAAAATCCCAATGGAAAAGCTAGTTTCCCATAAACTAGGACAGAGTGCTGACTCTGTTAAAGATGCCTCCCAGTGATGTAGGAGAACATCCTGGCCAGGCTTCCTTGGAGGTTTACTAAAGTCTTTAGGACCCTCAATAGCAGGTACCCTCTATGTGAACCTGGTACCTTTTAGACACAGACAATTACTTTTCCTTGGAATACCAGAACTTCAGTACTGTAAGGGCCCTTGAAACTCATATTGTGTGACCTCCTCCATTTACAATTTATTTATACAACACTCACTACACAAAGAATTTGAAGTACACTGTAAAAAAAAAAAAACACGTTCAACAACATATTAATATGACAAATAATAACATACTAAGATCCAGGGAAAACAAAAGCTGGAACAGAAGGTCAAAACCAGGAAGGAAAATGGTATCAAGATATCAAGTCATGGGTTCTTCAGAGTTCCTTCAATAAAGCTTTGAATTTGACTGATGTGTTTCCTGGTAGCTGAAGTAGAGAAGAAAGCTTGTTGGTGGGCTGATTCTTGTTGTCTCTCATGTGGAAGCACGGGGATCCCCCCATTTTACAGAGAAGGAAAGCCAGTCCCACAAGGGTCAAGAGACTCTCTCTCTGGTTAGTCCCACAACTAGACACAAATAATTTTCTCCCAGAAACTTCATGGTCATTCATCACCAAATACATATTTGTGACACTAATCACAGAAGCTTCCCCAAGTCTCCCGCGAATGCCTTGCTTGTCCTTTAAATGTAAGTACCAGCAAAAAGCTTGGAACCAGCAAACTCTGAAAGTTTTACTTCTCTACCGCCAAGGATTGGTTCAGCTCTGAGCTTCTCTGTGAGAAATGCTGCCTCCTCAGTCTGACTCTCTGCATCAGGAGCTCCTGGCAGCCAGGTGCCACACACCAACACCATCTGGGTGAAGGAGTTTATGAGAATTCCCTCCTCTGTCCACTGATAACCAGGTCTTCAGCAAATTTTACTACCAGTTCCTTTCTGCTCTCTCCATTTAAACTAAGACCCTTACATTTACAGTCAAAGAACTCCTCTGAAAACATCTTAGGGTAGAGCCACACAGTGTGAACTTCTAATGTCTCATCTTTCCTAAGTGTTTTAGCATCGGAAATGAAATAAGAAGTTGCTTTTAGACTTCCACCACTTAGCAGTGGTTATGTTAATGTCCAATGTCATTTTACAGAACTCAACATAAAGTTCTTTGTCACATATAACTTTATTGGCCATCTTAATGTTGAAAGCTTTCTTCACAACAAAATCCGTCATTTTCAGAATCTTGTTATCAAGCAAAGCAAAACAGCCTGTTGAGAAGGTGTTTTTTATTTTATTCTTCAAGGCCCCAGGGATCCTCTGGAAGGCTTCCACAAACAGCCAGGGGAGGGAGCTGAGGCTCTACCTTTAGCCCTCAGATTTTTCTGAAAGCATTGACACATCTTTAATTCAGGCTTACTCGATAATGGGGTTTGCCGACATCTTTAGGACCCTCCATAGAAGCGTTCCATTCTAATGCAAACGCAGTACCATCCAGAAGTGTTAAAATTACTTTCCCCTTGGAATCCTACTATTTTGCAGGAAAACTGTTGGATGTTCTGAAATATCAGAAAAATCTATTTTGAAATTTTTTGTTCTTGAATTCACTGATAAAATAGGAGTAGGGACACGGTGAGGGGTAACAAGCAAGCAGCGCCAACGAAGAGGGAGGGGCCCTACTTCCACTTCCTGAACGTGGGAAGACCCCGCGCCTTCCGCGAGGGCCTCTCGGGCGCCGCCAGGGGGACGAAAGGCGAAAGTCAGCCTTTTGAGGCAGGATGTGGAGAGCCGGGAGAAGGGCGAAGTGCGCAGGGCGCCCCCTGGTGGCGGCAGTCCCGAGGAGCACTGGCCGCAGTTGGCCACCCCGGAGGTTCGATAAGAGGAAAACCGAATCTGTAAGATTTTTGCGAGAGAGGCAAAATCATAAAGAGAAGCTAGTCCCAGACTCCTCCAAACCGAGCATTAAAAAAGCGCTCATCTAAGGTCTTGGACAGACTCTGGGGTTCAGTCTCAATAACTGAGCTTCAAAACTTTAAGCGGCCGTCTGCCCTTCACCATCTCTTTCTTACTATTGCCAAGAAATCCCTGGCTTCCAATACTAAAACAGTGTGGCAGCTCTCGGCAGGAGCTGCTGGACTTGCCCCAGGAGGAGGAGCATTTTTCTTCTCTCTCTCTCTTTTTTTTGGCCTGTGCTGGGTTTGAACCCGGGATCTCTGTCATAGAGGGCCGGTGCCCTACTCCTTTGAGCCACAGGCGCCGCCCTTTTTCTTAAAAAAAAAATGGTTCTTAAAAAGCAGAATGTCCCGCCTGTCAGGAACCCCTCCCCATCAAAAAAAAGTGTAAAGCCACCTGCCAGTATATCACATCAACAAGATGGGCTGTTTTCCAGAAGCAGCAGAAAAGGACTCAACTCCGGGGCAGAAATAATTTTCGAGTTCATAAAAGATAAGTGGAGGTTCTCAAGATTCCCAATTTCAGGTCCCTGCTACGCTGACACAGCTGAAGGTGAGCTAATGAGATGAACTAATTCCTTCTAAAACAAAACCTAGACGTAGAACAAATCTAGGGTATATTTAAGACCTTAGAAGTAGGGTCTGCAGCAGGACATGCCTCTCCTGCCTTTTAAATTGTTTGAAATAATTTAAAGAGTTCATTCTGTGCTGAATTTGAAGACTATGGCTGCCAATCCTGAGGATAAGCTCTTTCATCCAGAGCGTGCTGGCATGGGAGGCCACCTAGATTCTCTCAGGAAGATGCAGAATACAGACATTGCCCTCCGTGGGTAGGCCGCCAGCCACATACACCGAGGCTGGCGGTTCAACCGGCCAGGGCCAGCTAAACAACAATGACAACTGCAACAACAATAACAAAAAATAGCCAGGCTTTGTGGCGGGCGCCTGTAGTCCCAAGTACTTGGGAGGCTGAGGCAAGAGAATGGCTGAGCCCAAGAATTTGAGGTTGCTGTAAGCTGTGACACCATGGCACTCTACCAAGAGCGACATAGTGAGACTCAGTCTCAAAAAAAAAAAAAGGTGCAGAATTCCCACTTTGAGAATTCTGTGCCGAAAATTTTTTTTAAATGAACTTAATTCTTTTGTTCAAAATATATTTGTAAGATAGTAGAGGAAAAAGCTAGTAATGTTTGACCAGGCAAGTATCTATGAAGTGATGAATAGCAGATGAAAATATAAAGGAGTATTAATCAAGTCTTTCAAGAAAGGACTTCCTTAGCATAGGGGCAGTGGAAGAAATCACAACAGGAAAGGCTCACAGCGTGATATTCTAAATGCTGTACTTCTATGTGTACCAAAAAGATAAGCTAAATTAAAAGTTAAAACAAAAGAAAACAAAAATGTGTTTTTACAATAGCCAATATCCTTTCTCTTTAAAGGGAACTTGTACAAATCAAGAAGGCAAATCAATAAGACCTTGATAGGCAGATGGGCAAAGCCCCAGAACAATTTTCACAAGACCAAACATAAAGAGATGATGTACTTTGGGGAAAACCTTCCCCTTCACTAACAATCAAAGAAATATGTATTAAATCAACAATGAGAAACCACTGTTTTATCTCTAAAACATGCAAATATCTTTTTGAATGAAATCTCTGAACAGTGAAAAGGAGATATGCAAACAGCATTTTCTCTTTTATTTTTCCTTAGCAACTTACATGGACTTTATTATTTGAGGTACATTTTCTCTGTTATCTAATTTGTTGAGAGATTTCTTTTTTTTTTTTTTATTGTTTGAGAATTCATTCAAGGTACAAAGAATTAGGTTATACTGACTGCGTTTGTTAGGTAAATTCCCTCTTATCATTGTGTCCGGTGTGTAACCCCCACGCTCGAAGGGCATTTTCTTATACTGCTGGTGAGGGTAAACAGCACAAGGTTTTTCAGCAAGCAGTTTAGTAGGTACAGCCCAAGCCTCCAAAGTGTTCATACCCGTTGATCCGGTAATTCCAATCCTAAGACCCAGCCTAAGGACATACTCCAACATAGAGAAAATGTTTTTCATGCAAAGAAGCTGCTTTTCCCTGCAACATCATTCATAATGGAAAGGACTGGAAACTGTGAACTATAATAAAATATGAAGCCACCCCTACCTGACTGAACGGACCCTCTCAGCTAAGGGGTCCCTAGAAATATCCTAAAACTGAGTTGCTGGCAATGAGAAGGGGATTTACCTCATCGTTGGGCCCCTCTATCCCCTCTAGGACGTATCATTTATAATTCATTAACAGGCCTAAGGATATGCAAGAAAAGCTTACATCACACCTGCAGCTTCTCAATTTACATAACCAATCACTTGAGTGGGGTGGTATGTGTGGCGGGTAGCTGGTCTCTGGTTAACAGATTTCCTTGTCTTAACTTAAAACATTCTAAGCCAAGTTTAGACAAAGCTTCATTTCTTTCTTTCTTTTTTTTTTTTTTTTGTAGAGACAGTCTTACTTTATTTCCCTTGGTAGAGTGCTGTGACGTCACAGCTCACAGCAACCTCCAACTCCTGGGCTTAGGGGATTCTCTTGCCTCAGCCTCCTGAGTAGCTGGGACTATAGGCACGCACCACAATGCCAGGCTATTTTGTTGTTGTTGCAGTTTGGCCGGGGCCGGGTTTGAACCTGCCACCCTCGGTATATAGGGCCAGCGCCTTACCCACTGAGCCATAGACAATGCCCCAAAGCTTTATTTCTTTAACATTACAAATCAAAGAGTCTTTAAGTCCCCCACTGTAATTAAGTCTATAAGATCCCTCACTGCCTCCCCCCTCCCCTGTGAGATGTCCCACCTTTTGGGGTCAAACCAATGTACAATCTTCATGTGTTGATTTTCAACTTCGTGTATAATTCCTGCCTCCCTAAAATGTATAAAACCAAACTGTAACCCAACCACAGTGAGTCCACTTGCACAAGGCTTCTTGGGCATGGCTCTGGCCCATGGTCCTCAAACACGGCTCAGGATAAACCTCTTTAAATTATTTCACAGAGTTGGGCTTCTTTTCTGTTGACAAAACTATCCAAACACCCCTAATTAGTGTGGTGGATAAATAACTTTATGATTTATAAACATGGCAAATTTTGCAGACATTAAAAAAGTGATTTTTCTCTATTTTTTTTTTTTTTATTGTTGGGGATTCATTGAGGGTACAATAAGCCAGGTTACACTGATTGCAATTGTTAGGTAAAGTCCCTCTTGCAATCATGTCTTGCCCCCATAAAGTGTGACACACACGAAGGCCCCACCCACCTCCCTCCTTCCCTCTTTCTGTTTCCCCCCCATAACCATAATTGTCATTAATTGTCCTCATATCAAAATTGAGTACATAGGATTCATGCTTCTCCATTCTCGTGATGCTTTACTAAGAATAATGTCTTCCACGTCCATCCAGGTTAATACGAAGGATGTAAAGTCTCCATTTTTTTTAATGGCTGAATAGTATTCCATGGTGTACATATACCACAGCTTGTTAATCCATTCCTGGGTTGGTGGGCATTTAGGCTGTTTCCACATTTTGGCGATTGTAAATTGAGCTGCAATAAACAGTCTAGTACAAGTGTCCTTATGATAAAAGGATTTCTTTCCTTCTGGGTAGATGCCTGTCGGAAGCCATATAAGGTACAGCTCGGCCTTACTTCCTTTTTAAGTAAAAAACAGTTTTACCTTTTCCCAGTAACTTTACCTGGCAACTAGCCAACCAATCACCTTATGCCCCATCTTACTTACTCTAGCCAATCCCCAGTTAACAACTCCTCTGAACCTCCCAACAAGACCCACCCACCTTCCCCGTAATGCTTATAAGGTACAAGTTTTTTCAATAAAGTTGGAGACTTGATCAGAAAACTGTCTTGTCTCCCTTTCTCGCCCCCTTGTTTGTTTTTCTCCTTTAGGTGGTTCATGCGCGCGCCCCTCCCCCCCCCCCCCCCCCCCCCGTTGCTGTCCTGCAGGTCGGGACAGATGCCCAGTAATGGGATTACAGGATCAAATGGGACGTCTAGCTTGAGTGCTTTCAGATTTCTCCATACTTCCTTCCAGAAAGGTTGTACTAGTTTGCAGTCCCACCAGCAGTGTAAAAGTGTTCCCTTCTCTCCACATCCACGCCAGCATCTGCAGTTTTGAGATTTTGTGATGTGGGCCATTCTCACTGGGGTTAGATGATATCTCAGGGTTGTTTTGATTTGCATTTCTCTAATATATAGAGATGATGAACATTTTTTCATGTGTTTGTTAGCCATTCGTCTGTCGTCTTTAGAGAAAGTTCTATTCATGTCTCTTGCCCATCGATATAAGGGATTGTTGGCTTTTTTCATGTGGATTAATTTGAGTTCTCTATAGATCCTAGTTATCAAGCTTTTGTCTGATTGAAAATATGCAAATATCCTTTCCCATTGTGTAGGTTGTCTCTTTGCTTTGGTTATTGTCTCCTTAGCTGTACAGAAGCTTTTCAGTTTAATGAAGTCCCATTTGTTTATTTTTGTTGTTGTTGCAATTGCCTTGGCAGTCTTCTTCATGAAGTCTTTCCCCAGGCCAATATCTTCCAGTGTTTTTCCTATGCTTTCTTGGAGGATTTTTATTGTTTTATACCTTAAGTTTAAGTCCCTTATCCATCTTGAATCAATTTTTGTGAGTGGGGAAAGGTGTGGGTCCAGTTTCAGTCTTTTACATGTAGACATCCAGTTCTCCCAACACCATTTATTGAATAGGGAGTCTTTCCCCCAAGGTATGTTCTTGTTTGGTTTATCAAAGATTAGGTGGTTGTAAGATGTTAGTTTCATTTCTTGGTTTTCAATTCGATTCCAAGTGTCTATGTCTCTGTTTTTGTGCCAGTACCATGCTGTCTTGAGCACTATGGCTTTGTAGTACAGACTAAAATCTGGTATGCTGATGCCCCCAGCTTTATTTTTGTTACAGAGAACTGCCTTAGCTATATGGGGTTTTTTCCAGTTCCATACAAAACGCAGAATCATTTTTTCCAAATCTTGAAAGTACGATGTTGGTATTTTGATAGGAATGGCATTGAATAGGTAGATTGCTTTGGGAAGTATAGACATTTTAACAATGTTGATTCTTCCCATCCATGAGCATGGTATATTCTTCCATTTGTTAATATCCTCTGCTATTTCCTTTCTGAGGATTTCATAGTTTTCTTTATAGAGGTCCTTCACCTCCTTCGTTAGGTATATTCCTAGGTATTTCATTTTCTTTGAGACTATGGTGAAGGGAGTTGTGTCCTTAATTAGCTTCTCATCTTGACTGTTTGGTGTACACAAAGGCTACTGACTTGTGGACATTGATTTTATATCCTGAAACATTACTGTATTTTTTGATGACTTCTAGGAATCTTGTGGTTGAGTCTTTGGGGTTCTCTAAGTATAAGATCATGTCGTCAGCAAAGAGGGAGAGTTTGACCTCCTCTGCTCCCATTTGGATTCCCTTTATTTCCTTGTCTTGCCTAATTGTATTGGCTAGAACTTCCAGCACTATGTTGAATAGTAAAGGTGACAGAGGACAACCTTGTCTGGTTCCAGTTCTAAGAGGAAAAGCTTTCAGTTTTACTCCATTCAGTAAAATATTAGCTGTGGGTTTGTCATAGATAGCTTCAATCAGTTTTAGAAATGTGCCACCTACACCTATACTCTTCAGTGTTCTAATTAGAAAAGGATGCTGGATTTTATCAAATGCTTTTTCTGCATCTATTGAGAGGATCATGTGATCTTTATTTTTGCCTCTGTTAATATGGTAGATAACGTTTATAGACTTGCGTATGTTAAACCAGCCTTGCATCCCTGGGATGAAGCCTACTTGATCATGATGAATGACTTTTTTGATGATAAGCTGTAATCTATTGGCTAGGATTTTGTTGAGAATTTTTGTGTCTATGTTCATGAGTGAGATTGGTCTGAAATTCTCCTTTTTGTTTGGGTCTTTTCCTGTGATTTTTCTCTATTTAAAAAAAAAATCACTTTTTTTTTTTTTTGAGACAGAGTCTTACTATGTTGCCCTTGGTAGAGTGCTATGGTGTCACAGCTCACAGCAACCTCAGACTCTTGGGCTTAAGCGATTCTCTTGCCTTAGCCTCCCAAGTGGCTGGGACTATAGGTGCCCACCACAATACCCGGCTATTTCTTTTGTTCTTGTTGTTGGTTTAGTTGTTGTTTAGCAGGCCCCGGCTGGGTTTGAACCCACTAGTCCCAGTGTATGTGGCCAGTGCCCTAGCCGCTGAGCTATAGTCGCCGAGCCTAAAAAGATCACATATTAAATAGAGAAATACATTCTCATTATTTAAAAAAATTTCAAACACACACAAAAATGTAAAATGCAAAGACCTTCTCTCCTCCTTCCCTACCCTTAACCACTTTTCTTCCCCACCCCAATTGTAATCAATCCCCTTCCCAGTAAGAGCCGCAGTGGAGTTGTGTCAAAGGAAAAGAAGCCAAACTCTATAAAATAATTAAAGAGGTTTATTCTGAGCCAAATTTGAGGACCATGGCCCAGACCCATGCCCAGTAAGCCTTGACAGGGTCCAAGAAGCCTTGAACAAGTGGACTGTCTGTGGTTAGCTTATAGTGTTGAGAAAGGATACCCAAGAAGGTTGAGGTCTAAGAGAACACATCTTCTCAAGGAGACCACAAGGATACACCTGCAGGGTCCTCTCCATGGTGACTCAGCTCTTAGGAATTTGTAAACTTAACTTCCTGGAACTTGGAAATTTCCAAGTTCTGTGAAATCCTGTAGTTCTGTAGGGGCTGGAATAGCATCTCCTGCTTGATTCAAACTGGCCAATGAGAAGGGTACCTGTGGGGTGGAACTTTTTGACTATCGATGAAAAGGGAAAGACCAAGCCAGTCAGGGATCACGGCCATTTGGAATTCTATGCTATAGGCTTACAGCTGGTGAATAAAGCCCTTCCTCTTATAAACATGGTGTGTGGGTGCTCTTTCTCTCTGTTGGGCCTAGTCTTCCTGCAACAGTTTGGTTTTATACATTTCAGGGAAACAGGAATTACAGGTAAGGTCATAAATCAATACATAGAAAGCATACATTGCTTTGGCCTGAAAGGGCAGGGCATCTTAAAGCAGAGTTTTTACATGTCATAGGCAGGCTTAGGGATTCTTTAGTTGACAATTGGCTGAAAGAGTTAGGCTTTGTCTAAAAGACCATGAGTCAGTGAAAAGGAATGCTTGGGTTAAGATAAAGGTCTGTCAATTGGAAACAAGCCATCTGCCCTATACCCAGACTCAAAGGATTTGTTATTTGATTGAGGACCTGCAGGTTAGTCTTGCAAAGCCTTAGGCGTATTAATGAGTTACAACAGATGTCTCTAAGGCAGTGGTTCTCAACCTTCCTAATGCTGCAATGTATTTTTGTAGTTACAAAGGGGTCTCGACCCACAGGTTGAGAACCGCTGCAGGGAAGGGGGCATAATGAGCCGCATATGATGTACCTTCCCTTGCTTAGCAACTCAGTTTTCAGGAATCCCCTTGGCCAAGAGGGGATCCATTCAGTCAGTCGGTGGGGGGAACCTTAAGATTTTATTTTAGTTTACAATAGGATATGTAACTCTCCAGATACTTCAGTTAAGTTTTGTTTTCTTCTGCTAAAATAGGATTATACCATCTGTATTACTACGTAATTCGCTTAAATATTTCTAGGCAACCTTTGTATTTCAGTACCTATACCTCTACCTCACTCAGTTTCAATTGCTCCACAGAATTTCACAGCATGAATGTAATTTATTTAACCACTCCCCATCTAATGGAAAATAAGGTTCCTAATTTTTCATCATCACAAATAATGCTGTTGCTCTAATTAATACTCTTATATTACACATATAAATAAGCATTTATAAAGTTTAGAAACTTTACATCAGAAGAAAATCTTTACATCATAGTGGTAACCAAATTCCAATACAGCATGATTTCAGCTACATAAAAATATGCAAAGCATGGGCAGTGCCTGTAGCTCCGTGGATAGGGCACTGGCCACATACACCCAGGCTGGCAGGTTCCAACCTGCCCAGGCCAGCTAAAACAACAATGACAACTGCAACGAAAAAATAGCCAGGCGTTGTGGCAGGTGCCTGTAGTCCCAACTACTTGGGAGACTTAAGCCCAAGAGTTTGAGGTTGCTGTGAGCTGTGATTTTACAGCACTCAGGGCAACAGCTTGAGACTCTGTCTCATAAATAAATGCAAAGTAGAAAGTGACAGAAAACAAAAAACTAAAAAAAGTCTCCAAATAATTATAATAAACAAGGCACGGTGGTGGCTCACACCTGTAATCCGAGCACTCTGGGAGGCCAAGATAGGCGGATCATTTGAGCCTAGGAGATGGAGACTAGCCTGGGCAAGAGTGAAACCCCATCTCCACTAAAAAAAAAAAAAAGAAAGAAAAGAAAAAGAAAAACTGAGGCAAGAGGATCACTTGAGCCCAAGAGTTTGAGGTTGCCGTGAGCTACAACATAACACTCTACTCGGGGTGAAAAAGTAAGACTCTGTCTCAAAAAATAAAAAAATAAAAAAAATAATAATAATAGGCCAGGCGTGGTGGCTCATATCTGTAATCCTAGCACTTAGGGAGGTCAAGGCAGGTGGATAGCTTGAGCTCATGGGTTCAACACCAGCCTGAGCAAACAGCAAAACCCCATTCTCTATTAAAAATAGAAAAACTGAGGCAAGAGGATCGCTTGAGCCCAAGAGTTGGACGTTGCTATGAGCTATGACGCCAGAGCACTCTACCCAGAGCAACAGCTTGAGACTCAGTCTCAAAAAAAGAAAAAATAAATAATAATAATAGTTCTGGGTAGTGGGATTATGGACTTGTTTTTCTGAGTTTCTATTTTTGTCTGTACTTTCTAAATTCTCTCCAATAAATATATATTACTTTATAATTAGAGAAGCATAAAATTTATTTTTAAATAATAAGAATAATTATTCTATTGTTTACATCACAGGAGGGTATAACAGAAAGCTATTTTTAAAAATATAGCAAATATTATTAATAGAAAGCAGCCATTTGAATCAAACAATGAAGTTACCAAACTAACAACAGCACTAAAATACTCAACTAACCACCCTGAGTCAGGGATAACCAGTTCCCTAATGTGGAAGAAGGGTAGTTACAACTAAATTGGCATATTAGTAGACATGCTCAGTTAGTTCTCCTCCTTCCTTCAAATTCTAGCTTAGGAGATGTCATGTTAAATATGGTGGTTAAAAGCGGTGCTGATCTGGGTGAAGTAGGTACTAGAACCATCCACCAGGCCTTCCCTTTCTAGACGGTCCCCCTGGAGGCCCTGGAGGCTATGAGGAGCACATATTTCAAAACACTCCCTTGCTTTACACATGGGGAAACTAAGGCCCAGAGAGGTCCAGACCTTGCCCACAGTTCTGGAATCCAATAAAGGGCAAGCCTTGGATCCAAGAATCTTTCGAGCATGTCATACTTCCTCCTCAGGGTCAAGCTCATGGTCTATGGCCTCAGGATAAAGGGTTTACATTTCTTACATACGACTATTCATCATCCATAAATATGTAACTGTACAAATTTGAGTGAGGTAGCTGGAAATATAAATTTAATCTGTCTTCACTTGACAAAGGTCAAATGGAAGAGTATTAATAACCAGTCTTCCCCTAAGTGGGTAAAAACAGCATGCTGTTGGTGCCAACAGAAACAACTCATCCACAGAGGAATTTATCAATTTCTAGTACAAAGACAAAGGAAGTCAAAGAACCTCCTTCCAGATTGTTCTAAAGACAAGTGGTACATAACTCCATTCCTGCCAGGTTAATAAAGAACCTACTGGCAGAGATTGCTCCTACCCACTTTCCCTTTCTTCCTTAATTATAGACCCCTGATTTAATCCAGGCTGTCCCAGCTAGAAGACTACATTAGCTTCCCCTGCAGATAGTACTGGCCAATGAAATGTAAACAGTCATTGAGTAGGATTTGGGGGAAAGCTCTTTAAAGGGACATAGCTGTTAGCCTTTTGTTTCCTTTCTGCTCTCCTTTGCGGAGCCTAGAACTTGGACATCATGGCTGCAGTTCCAGAATCTATCTTGGCCTTTGGAGAATGAAAGATTTGTACTGAGAATGACAGAGCCAATAGAGAGAAAGGGCCTCCGTCCCTGGTAACTTCATGATGAAGCCATCAAAATACCCTTGAACTGTCTCCTTCTGGCCCTTTAATGTGGGAGAATAAACCATTATATACAAATTTACAGTAGTTAGGTAGCCAAACACAGTTCCTAATCCATTCAGACCTTGGCCTCCTTGGCAGAAGCAACAGAAACCCTGAAGAGGTAATTAGGGAATGTGGTGACTCCAGAAAAGGAAGCAATTTACTGCATGTCTTCCCCCACTCTGTGCCAGATTTTCCAGAATAATTCCAGAGCAAGTTAGTGGAGGACAAACATACACAAGTTAACATCAGATGACTAGATGAACTTATCAAAGTCTGGCAGAACGAATAAGCCTGTGAAAGCAGGTGTCAGCAAGACCAGTTCAGCAACCCCAGATGGCTTCCTCCATTGCATCTGACCAGGGGAGGGGCCCCTTTTTGTACCTCTTCCAGGTTGCAGAATTCCTGACGCAGGGCTACCTTCAGATTAGTGCAATCTCTCCCATATCTCAAGGCTACCAGACACTCCTTGGTCAATTGCGGGACCTAATCAGAGGACACAGATTCTCAGTGGAGAAGTCTGTAGGAACTTCATGTTCCAGCTCTGCCTAAAAATGCAGAGTAGCTTTGTAATTCAACTGTAACAGGCCAACACCCACATACAGACTCTCCAGCTCCCTGTGAGGGGTGCTAGATTTTATCAGTGGTTCCAAGAATCTACTTCCCACAGTACCCTGATAAAAGAAGGTGCTTTAATAGGGCTTCTCCAGTGCTCTTTACTTGATCAGCTGGTCCAATGGTGTACATTCTTAGGTGGACACAACCTCTCTAAGCCTCAGTGTTCTCATCTGAAAAATGGATACAATAACAGTACCCATCTCAAAGGGCACTCCTAGGATTAAATGAGTTAGCCTCTACAAAGTAGTTAGGACAAGGCTTGGCACATCGTAAGTGCTCAGTGTATGTCAGCTATTAATATAGAGTTATTTGGACTTCTTTTCTTTCTTTTTTTTTTTTTTGTAGAGACAGAGTTTCACTTTATTGCCCTCGGTAGAGTGTCGTGGCATCACACAGCTCATAGCAACCTCCAACTCCTGGGCTTAGGCAATTCTCCTGCCTCAGCCTCCCGAGTAGCTGGGACTATAGGCGCCCGCCACAACACCCGGCTATTTTTTGTTGTTGTTGTTGCAGTTTGGCCGGGGCTGGGTTTGAACCCGCCACCCTCGGCATATGGGGCCTGGCGCCCTGCTCACTGAGCCACAGGCGCCACCCCTGGACTTCTTTTCAAAGGGATCTATCTTAAAATTTCTCCATCCCTTTTTCTCCCATTGTCACCAGCTGTCCTCTTTTCTCTATTCTTCACATTTCCTGGACAGCACTTTTGCCCCCGTAAAAGGCAACTGCCTTCCATGCATAATCTTCACACCCCAATAATTTTTACCTGAAGCCTGAGAAATATTTTGGGTAAAGGATCACTGGTTTTCAGTTCTTTCTTTTTTTCTTTTCTTTTCTTTTTGTAGAAACAGAGTCTCACTTTATTGCCCTCAGTAGAGTGCCATGGCCTCACACAGCTCACAGCAACCTCCAACTCCTGGGCTTAGGGGATTCTCTTGCCTCAGCCTCCCGAGTAGCTGGGACTACAGGCACCCACCATAACGCCTGGCTATTTTTTGGTTGCAGTTTGGCTGGGGCCGGGCTTGAACCCATCACCCTTCGGTATATGGGCTGGTGCTCTACCCACTGAGCCACAGGTGCCACCCAGTTTTCAGTTCTTTCAATGTTCCTATTTCAAGTTACACTGTCATTTGACATGTCATAATCATACCCCCTGAAACTACTTGTTGAAATGGAAAAACACTCTAGCGGTTAAGCCTTTAACTTTTAATGTCAGTAGCCAATACTGGGCATAGTGGCTCACACTTGTAATCCCAGCATTTTGGGAGCCTGAGGCAGGAGGATTGCTTGAGGCCAGGAGTTCAAGACCAGCCTGAGCAATATAGTGAAACCTTGTCTCTACAAAAAAATTTTTTTTAATTAGCCAGGTGTGCTAGCAGGCACCTGTAGTCCTAGCTACACAGGCGGCTCAGCCAGGAGGATCACTTGAGCCTGGGAGTTGGAGGCTGCAGTGAGTGGTGATTCTACCACTATGCTCCTGCCTGGGCAACAAAGGGAGACCCTGTCTGTAACCTCAAAAAAAAAAAATAATAATAATAGCAGTGGTCACATCTTACCCTAATTTCATGCTAGTTATCCTCCTGAGACTCATGTGGTACTAAAACAAAACAATTACATTTTAAAGTGGGCTGCTATTTGGGAAAGACATACAAGTAAAATGGAGTCTAAGTGGCTTGTAAAATTGAATATACCTTACAGAATAGCTCCAATAACATCTTTTGGCGAGCTCGTTCATAAGGGTCACATGGAAAGAGCTTCCTTCCAGGATAAGCGTCATCCAGGTACTCACAAGCAACAACAGATTCATAGATTAGTTGACATCTACTGTTCTCCAGGACAGGAATTCTGCCAAAAGGGTGTTTTGTATAGTACCATTCAGGCTTGTTTCTCAGGTTAATGTTGATGATTTCATGTCTTAAAAGCAGAAAGAAAACGAGACCAAACAAAAATGAGAGGTGAGTGCAGGCAGATGCTCTTCTTTAAAGCAAAAACAATTTATAAAGTTAAATTGTGCATTTAGTTTTTTAAAGTTTATGCTTTGTATAAAATATGAAGCATCATCATCTTCATTCCTGCAATAAAATGTACCAGACCACCGCTAGGTCTATCTCAGTTATTCCCCCTGACTCCCCATGAGGTAGGTTTACCTCATAGGAAATCAGGCTCCAGGAGGTTGAACCTCCCACTCAGGTAGCAAAGCTGAGGTCAGAGCCAAGATCAGAACCAGGCGGGCATTAGGGAATTTAGTATATTTTAAAGTTTGAAAATATACATTTGGCATCTGGTATGAAGAGCAACCAAAAGAACATGGTAAATGTTTTTTGGGTTTTTTTTTTGTGATTTTTGGCCAGGGCTGGGTTTGAACCCACCACCTCCGGCATATGGGACCGGCGCCCTACTCCTTGAGCCACAGGCACCGCCTGAACATGGTAAATGTTAACAGTTAAGAGCACATGTTCTGAAATCAGAGTGTCTAGTGTGGGACCTTAGCCAAATCACTAACCTCTCTGTGTTCAGTGAATATCCTTAATTGTAAAAGGGGGGCTAAGAATTGTAGCTATCTCCTACCATCATTGTAATGATCAAATAAATGAATATATATAAAGTGTTCAGGGTAGTGTCTAATACATAGCATGTCATAACTTTTTTATTCTTCTTAACCATTATTATTAGAAGTTCTGGAAATAATATTGTTAATAGATAACTGTAAAGTTACCAGATGCATGCACATGGGTATTTAAAAAGGTTAAAGGAAACAAACAGGAACATTCTTTGCTCAGTGTAGAAAATTGTCTTAAAACCTAAAGAAGTGGGCAGTGTCTGTGGCTCAGTGAGTAGGGCGCCGGCCCCATATACCGAGGGTGGTGGGTTCAATCCCAGCCCCTGCCAAACTGCAACAACAACAACAAAATAGCCGGGCGTTGTGGCGGGCGCCTATAGTCCCAGCTACTTGGGAGGCAGAGGCAAGAGAATTGCCTAAGCCCAGGAGTTAGAGGTTGCTGTGAGCTGTGATGCCATGGCACTCTACCTAGGATGATAAAGTGAGACTCTGTCTCTACAAAAAAAAAAAAAAGAAAAACTAAAGAAGTGATGTCATCCAGAAGTGTTTCTTGGCTCCCTCCACAAAGGACATATGGCAATTGGTCTGGAGATGTTTTTTGGTTGTGACAACTAGGAGTGGTGGTGGAATTTTCTGGCTATCTAACAGGTAGGGACAGAGATACTGCTAAGTATCCAGCAATGCGCAGGACAGCACCCATGGCTCTGCCACAGGAAAGAATTATCTGGTCCAAGATGTCAGTAATGCGAAAGTTAAGAAATCCTGCCCTAAAAAAATGTCTACATCAGTTCCTCAGCTGACTGTCACCAGATGGGCAAAATATCCAGTTACTGTTATTTTTCTCAAAAACAAGTAACCTTAGGGCCAGTTTGATTGGAACAAAAGGGAAGAACCTGGAAATATGTGCCTTATATACACTTAACAAGGTAGAATTACATAATTTTATTTAAAACATCTCTCTATTTGAATTTCTCTGACATCAGACTGGACTCCGAAGTCACCCCTAATGATGGACTCTTCCAGATGAGAGTCAGAAGCCTGCAGTGACATTCTCAGCTTCAGCTTGGATGCCAGCCGCTTCAGGATCCACATCCTAGCAAAGTTGCTGACCTTCCAAATCCAGACCCGCAGAAACTAGCCTTCTACAATTCCTTCCGGAAAGATATGAAGAACCTTCCAGATGCTTCTTCATGGCCATTTCTTCTATTTCATTGCTTGGAATGATTGTTTGTTCATTCAACAACTATTTTTTGAGTCCTCACTATGTGCGGACTGTCTTCTAGGCCATGAATAAAAGAGACAGAGTCCTTACCCTCAAAAACTCATATTTAAGTGGAGGTCAGAATGTGTGTGTGGGCGCGGGTGGGGAGGGAGTGTTGAGGGGCTAGAGGTGGGAAAGATGAACAAATAAAATGTTGGATGCAGTTAGTACAATAAAGAAAGAACAGGCGCCTGTAATCCTAGCACTCTGGGAGGCTGAGGCCAGCAGATGACTTGAGCGTGGGAGTTCAAGATCAGCCAGAGCAAGAGCAAGACTCATCTCTAAAAATAGATGTTGTGGGCAGCGCCTGTAGTCCCAGCTACTTGGGAGGCTGAGGCAAGAGGATGGCTTGAGCCCAGGAATTTGAGGTTGCTGTGAGTTATGATGCCACAGCACTCTACCCAGGGGGACAAAGTGAGACTCTGTCTCAAAAAAAGAAAAAGGAAGAGAAAGGACAGCGTTGACCTGGGCTGCAGGTGGGAGGCTACATTCCACGGAGCAGGCAGCAGAGCCCTCTGTAGCTCTGGCTGTCTTCTTCCTAGAGGGATGCAGTTCACCAGCCTGTCATTCAGTTTGCTCTCTGGTAGCCTGAAAGTGTCACGTGCAGACATGGCTCCGAAAAGAGTTTTGCCCTTAAGAAAAACTCTTCCTTTACTAAACATGTACTATCTTTGCCTCCGAAGAAAAGCACAGGGAGCCCTTTCTGAAATCTGAGGTGAACGTCCCAGATTTTAAATATGTCCCCTCTCCAGGGCCAGGCTTGCTCAGGGTCAGCTTGGCTCCCGCTTCTCACCTGATGCCTTTGGCCCTGAGGATAAGGCGAGTCCTGTGCGAAAAGGGGCAGAACCTCATGCTGTAGACGCGGATCAGGCCCTCGGGGACCGGCCCTGGGGGGCAGCTTCCTGCAGGGCGGGGAGCGGGGCGGAAGGAGAAGCTGCTTACCACTGGGGAGAGGGGATCACTCGCTTCCCGGGAGGGAAGTGCGCTCCCACCGTCTGCCAAGTCCCAGAGAGCCCACTTGCCACTGGGCTTTGGCGCAGGGAGCCCTCCAAGACCTTCCCGGCCCGTGGGCCTGCGAGCCGAGGCCGGACGGCCACTTCTTCAGGGCCCACATCCCCCGTCACGCAGCGCCCCAGCCCAGGGATCCCCGTCGAGGACTCACCTTTCCCCAACGCCTTGCTCGCATCCCCAGCCATGGCCTCCAGGCGTCTCCCCACGCGTTAGCAGGCAGCCTCCGGGGACCGCCGCACGCCGGCGCGCTCCGCCTGCCCCGAATTCAACATCTATTTGAATAAAGGGCTGTGGCGGAGCAGAGGGGGAAAGATCTGGGACAGACGCTGGTGTGATTTAGCCTAGGGAGACATCGCCCCACACTCAGAAGCCTAAGAGTAGAGGCCTGCGAGAAAAAACAAATTAAAAAACCAAAAATAAATCGGAATGGTACCCCTTGCTTTAGACGTGTGGGCGGGGCTTCCCGCACCCCACCCCTACGAATCTGTGAAGAATGGACATTTAAACCCCAACTCCCTCGGATTTCAAGGGAGTTTAATAAAATTGACGAGAAGCCTGTGGCTCAGTGAGTAGGGCGCCAGCCCCATATGCCGAGGGTGGCGGGTTCAAACCCAGCCCCGGCCAAACTGCAACAAAAAAATAGCCGGGCGTTGTGGCGGGCGCCTGTAGTCCCAGCTGCTGGGGAGACTGAGGCAAGAGAATCGCGTAAGCCCAAGAGTAGAGGTTGCTGTGAGCCGTGTGACACCACGGCACTCTACCCGAGGGCGGTACAGTGAGACTCAGTCTCTACAAACAAAAAAAAAAAAAAAGAAAAGAAAAATGACTTTTTCTTTCCCATTCTGAGTCCTCCCTCTTGCATCACTAAAACAGGTGGCCACATCTTGTATATATTAAAACGTACAGCTTAAAAAAGAAAGCTCCAGACTTTAACAATGTTACAGATAGGAAAGAAAAAGTTATTCGGGTTGCAGGCCCCTAAAAGAGGGTGCCTCCTTAAATTTTTGCACCCTAGACACCTCACTGGCCTCACTCTAGATTTGGCCCTACATGTGAGCTTTTACCCAAGCCCTGAAAAACTGGTACTGAATAAAAATAAGACAGGTAGTAGCAAAGAACAATTTGTGAACTCTCCCTACCCCCACCTCCAGAATAAATTTCTGAGGAGACTCTTTCTGACTGCAGCACATATTGCCAACAGTCCAGAAATACAGAGGCCACTTGCATAGATCTTCCATCTATAAGAGATAAAGGAGGTAGCTGGCGTTGGCTTTGACCTCATAAGCTGAGATCTTGAATTTCAGCAGATGGAAAAATAATTCCTTTAATTTTCCAGGATTGGGCTGAAGTGGAAATTAGGTACAAATGTATTCTATGGAATTGACAGGTAATGAAGGAAAGAAAAGTCTTTTTTATGTGTCTCTCTCACACTGACTAAATTTGTTTGTTGCTTCCCATAACATATTAGTCAGGCAGCTAGTATTTTACTCCTATTTTACAAAATAGAAAATAGTCTCAGAAAAATGAAATTATTGGCCCAAAGTGACTGGCTAGTAGGGTTGAAGAACTTTAAAAGCCCAAAGCCTGACTCTATATCTTGGCTTCTAAAGCTGATAACAGTATGGACATATAACTCCAGGAAATGAGACGGCACAGAATGGCTGCTCAACAAATGTTAGTTGAATATAAATATCTTTCATTAAAATGCCAGAACCTAATTGTATACCTTATGAATGGGCATCTTTTGGCCTTTTGAGTTCCAACCTATTCAGAATCTCTTGGTTAACAGTACTAACTTTTTGCTACTGAATAAGAATCTTTGAAAATCTTCATAATAGTGACTCAACTCCATTTTTTGCAAAGTAATTCAGTGATTTCATGTGAGGTGAGCTTAGAAAGTAATATGGCATGTGTTATCATTTTATGAGAATTGAAGAATGGCAAAAATGCTTAAAGAAATGTTCTCTGAATAGAGAACACATGTATGTCAGCAAGAAATCTGGTGTTGGAAAAGGCACATTTGTTCTTGACTTAGTACGCTGACAACTTTTCATTTGAGGAAATAAAGTGATAGAATAATTACTACTTGGAAGCTAATTTTGATCAAGAAGGACAAACTTAGATGGTAAAATAGAAGAAAGAGACCATGTTAGATTAAAGCTCTGGGTAGATAAGTAGAATATTTCTGGGCAGAAAAATGTATCTCTCACATAAAGAAAGCAGATTTCAAGGAGTTGAGAGAAATATATCAAAAGGAAGGCCCAAAGAGGAATGTAAAACTCAGAATCAGAATAACTTATTACTAGCATGTATTTGGTGCCTTCTGTGTATTACCCCATTTGATCCTTAAAATAAACCTATGAATGTTGTATTATTATCCCATTTTAAAAAATGAATAAACAGAGATTAGCAAGGTTAGGCACTTGTCAAAAGCCTCAGAACTACTAAGTAGAAGAAAGAGGATTAGGAACCCTGGAAGTTTGACTCCTGGCAACACTCTCAAGCAGTATCTTAATCTGTACCAAATGCAATGGACTCAAGGGTTGGCAAACTTTTTTCCAGACAGTAAATATATTAGGCTTTTCAGGCCATCTGGTCTCAACTACTCAACCCTATCCCAGTTGTACAAAAACAGCCATAGATCAAGATATAGATATATACATACATATATAAATTATGTATATATTCACAGTCACACATACACTGTATTTTGTATTTTGACATTTCTTAACCATTTAAAAGTGTAAAACCATGCTTAATTCTCAGGCTGTACAAAAACCAGTATTGACTGGATTTAGCCAGATGGCCATGTTGTGCCCATCTCTAGCCTATATTACAATGACTCAATTAGCAATAGGCAAACTAGGAATTCCATTTGTAAATTTGAAGATTCATGGACCCACCTTTCTACTGTGCCCAAACAGGATGTATTTCTATCAGGATGTACATACAGGATGTATTTTTCTTTGATGGCATTCTTTTCCTAGAAGGCCTAAGTCATTAATCATCCATGACCAAAGATCCCCACATTTTCATAACAGATCCGATTATATTTCAGGTGGCTGGAAACCAATTTGGAGTAGATTTAATATGGCCTTATTACAATTTGTTTTGTGCTTGTTTTTTCTCCTCACTCGCACCCTTTAAAGGAAACCAACTCTGAGAGTTGGAAATGTTGTTTATTAAAAGTATACTTGTATGTGGGAAGTCAAGTTCTGCAATACAAGTCAATTTAGTGTAGTTAGGGAAGCAATGATAGAAGGATGGAAAACTGTTTTTCCTCTGAAGGGAATCAATATAGTGTCAAGATTCTCAGAACAGGCCCTGGAGCTCCCACTGTCTCCCAAGTCCCAGAGAGCCCTGATTTTGAGATGTGGCTTTGGCATTTAGGCAAACTAGCAAGCATTTTTTGACTTTCACTTTCATTACCTGCAAAATGAGAACACTAATTGTACCCACTTGATGGGCATGTTGCATTGAATCAAATGGTACAGAACATCATTAGTATACTAAGAGCTCAGGATACTTCAAAATTAATGACAAATGCTAGTGAATAAGAATACATTTTTAATAGCATAATGCATTCCAGTTTTGTATCCATAAAGATGAAATGCACTGCAATTTAGCTTTGTCAAGCACATTAGAATTAAAATTCAATTCACAATACTTACTTCACCAATTAGCAGTTTAATGCCAATTGAATGGG
The DNA here is from genome assembly GCF_027406575.1 of Nycticebus coucang. Taxonomy (NCBI): domain Eukaryota; kingdom Metazoa; phylum Chordata; class Mammalia; order Primates; family Lorisidae; genus Nycticebus; species Nycticebus coucang. The sequence goes on along the minus strand of NC_069782.1, from coordinate 133,543,462 downwards.
TTGAATGCTGCAGGCTACATTTCAGTATTGTGGTTTTTAATCTTACCCACAAACATTATTTCCCCTAGAAAGATTTAATTATGACTGTTAAGCTTATCCTTATATCCCTTTAAGACTCAATAAGTATGTGTTCGAAATCCTCTTTGCAAAGTTTCCTTCTACGTTTTTATTTCATGTTCACACCTCTATTATATTAACTCACTCAAACACAAAACAAATTGTAATAAGGCCATATTAAATCTACTGGAATCGGTTTCCAGCCACCTGAAATATAATTGGATCTGTTTTGAAAATGTGGGGATCTTTGGTCATGGGTGATTAATGACTTAAGCCTTCTAGGAAAAGAATGCCATCAAAGAAATAATTCCTTTATATGAGTACATTTTGTGAAGAGACTAGTATTTGCATTTGGCAATGTTTCAAAAAGTTTTTGTCATGCCACGTCTCATAGTGGCAGAAAACTGGAGGATTTAATATTTCCTTTTAATATTTCATAAGCCTAATTTACATGAGACATTATTTTACTGGGTGTTCTGTTATTGTTCACCAAGTTCAAAGAGTTGGATAAGTGGGGCGAAAGGGTCTATCTTAAATATGCCTATATTAGGGACTTGTTTTAAGAAAGTGAAGATCATAGGCAATTCTAATGAAGATGTCTTGGAGACAGACTACTAAAGCTGTCAGGGGAGGGACTTCATCCTCCCCTGAGTTAAAGTGAGTTCAAAGGAGACTTTCTTTTTAAGTACTTGATTCTGCTATCATATTCCTATTTTCCTTTACAATCTGAGGACCCCCCCAAAAAAATTATTTTTAACATTTGGATATAACATTTGAAAAAGCAAAAGCAAATTTTTAGGATCCTGAAATCAACAAAAGTCAAGTATTTGTAAAATCAAACAAAACAGATTGAATTTGGAAAAGGAACATTTTCTGTTAAATCTCAGGCATAATAGTGGTGTGGTCAAAAAGGTGGATAAAACCAGAGACTTGTTGAATAAAAAGAAATCATGCAGGCCTGGCTGGGTAGCTCACGCTTACAATCCTAGCACCGTGGGAGGCTGAAGCAGGTGGATTGCTTGAGGTTGGGAGTTGGGAGACTGAGGCGGTGGACTGCTTCAGCCCAGGAGTTGGAGATCAGCCTGAGCAAGAGCAAGACGCCATCTCTACTTTCTAAAAATAGAAAAATTAGCTGGGCATAGTGGTGGGCAGCTGTAGTCCCAGCTACCCCAGAGGCTGAGGTAAGAGGCTCGCTTGAGCCCAAGAGTTTGGGGTTTCTGTGAACTATGACGTCACGGCGCCCTACAGAGAGAAAGAGAGAGAGAGAGAGAGAGAGAGAGAACCACGTGATGTTTTATCTCAAGAATGGTCTTTCCGACTCTAGCTGGATTTGAATGTCCTCTTCAGCATTTACTAGCTAGGTGACCTTGCGCAAATGCCAACTTTCTATGTCCTAATGTTCTATCTGCAATTTGGAGCTAATAGTACCAATACATCATGTGGTTTGGAAAGGTTTAATACAGACATTGGATGAGAAGCATTGAATGCTTATCATGTGTCTGTTACCTAATAAGCATTCAACATTAGCTGTTATTATTTTTATTATTATATGATGTAGCAGGGAAGATTTTCATAGTTTTCACAAAGACAAAGATATTCCCCCAAACCAAATTCTCCTGCCTACTCGTGCCCTTAACCACGTGGTGTAGCTCAAGTAGGGGTGCCCTAGGAGGGGCTGCGAACTGGTGATCTGGGATGATTCTCCCCTGTCTCCAGCTAAATCAAAAAATAAGAACAATTTAACAGGTGTAAAACCCTGTTCTTTATTCTTAGATTATAGCCCTTGTGCTTTTTTGTTTGTATCTGTGAAATTCTTTGATGGAATCCTGGCAAACGTCTGAAAGAGTTAGGCAACATTTAAAGTTGGCAATCTTATCGGGTGACCCAAAATTCGTGAAAATTTCAAGTTTCAGAATTGACCTCAAACACCTCTTGCCTGTTTAATTCGCAGGCCAGCCCGACCCACCCGATGGGGGCGAAAAGAAACACGCGCTCCAGGGACCTCACCGCGCAGGACAGACAACATCCTACCCGGAGCGGCAGCCGCCGCAGCCGAGAGGCGGGGCGCTCCCCTCCGCCCGGGATCCTACCCGCCAACTGGCCGCGGTGCCCGAAGCTTCAGCCAATCCTCAAAGCTTTTGGAAGTGCCGCCCAGCGCGCGGAGCTGAGCCAATAGGTGGCCCCGTTACAGGCTCCTGGATACCGGAGTTGGCGGGGGTCGTCTCTGCTTTTGCTAGTGGCTGGCGGCAGAGGAAGACTGGTAGCTTAGGTCGTGGAACTCCAGCACCAGATGCCACGGCCTATTGGAAATCCGCCGGGAGCCACCAGGTCAGAGCGGTCAGGGCAGGCGGACGGCGGCAGAAGCTGTCCGCCAGAAGCCGAGGCGGGGCGGCCGCCGAAAGTGGGCGGCAGCAGCCCTTTGTGAAGTCAGCGGGCGGACCTGGGGGTGCCGCCCCCGTGTCGCCTGCATCACCGCAGGGCTGGAGGCTCAAATAGAGACTTCGGGGCCACCCCACACTTGCTGACTCGGAAATGCAGCCGTGAGCAGTTGTCGATTGTTAAGCGCTCTTAGGTTTAAGAACCTCATTCAGAGGTTTTCCTCACGGGCAAACTTGACAGTAAGTAGAGGGAATCAGACTGTTGGGGCGGACCAACGGCCCCCTAATTCTGATGGCAAGAGTAGTGTGCTGAGTGGGTTCTCCAGATCTTTCTGCCAGTATCAGTTAACTTGATGCTCTCCATCCTACCCTACCTTCTCTTGGAGGTGATGTGATAAAAAATAGTGAGAAACCCAGTCGGCTACATGATGTATGGAAGATGGCATAATACGGTACTTATTACGTATCCAGCCTCCGGTACTGAATTGACTGACATGATCTACATATTGTGTAAATTACATATACGGAACACCGGCCATGTGCCCAACACATGGGATTTGGTAGGAAGGATTTGAAAGGGTTAGAGATTGGAGTCTGGGAAACCAAAGAGAAGGCCACCCAGTCACATAGCTTTAAGTAATGTAGGTCTGGTCTTCAGTGGTTGGAATAGGAATAAGAGAGGGAGTGAAATTAAGTTGATAGGAAGGAAAGGATGAGGAATTCCAAGTTTCTCAACTCAAGAAACCAGAAGACAAGAAGCTTGAAAGGGCATCTCTTGAAATGATAACAAGGTATCCAAATAGAAATTTCCTATGAGCAGTTAGAAAGCTAGTCCAGCTTTCACTAGAAATGATAATTTGGAGGTTTTCAGTGTATACCATGACAGAAACCCTCAGAGCCATTTGAGCATCCTGAGGTAGGAAATACATTTACATTTCTGTAGGGAGACTTGAGAAGATCCACAGTTAGGTCATGATATCAAATGAGTCAGAGAAAATGATCCAATGAGATGTGAGAGCACTTGGTAAAATAAAAGAATGTTATTACTCATATTAGTGAAGCAATATGTCAGTCATAGCTTTATTGCTAACTCCTGCCTCCTTCAGAGTCCATAGTCACAGGCCTCAGTGCTATTCTGTAAGTAGAGATCTATGAAACCTTGATAGCTCTTCACATCAATGAAGAGGGCTGATGCTGTGGGATCTTCCTTCATGGCTGCCATCCAGAGCCTAAGTTTTGAAGTACTATCTATGCACCTGTGGGAGAAGGAAAGGATGAAAGGTGTGAGCTAGCTTAACTGGAATGGCATCAGTCTCCCATATATCATGATCACTATGCAGTTTCATTTTGTTTTCCTCTAAACTTTTAATGTATTTCCTCAAAAGTATTTTTTTAAAAATATTTCCTTAAAATGCACATAATCATACAATACTAGCTTTTGAAAGATATTGTGAAGGTCTTTTTTTACAGAAAAGAAACCAGAGACTAAATTGAAGTGATGATTGCTCAGTTAATGTGAGAACTTATCCAAACCAAGAGACTTATAATTTTTTGAAATGAGAACATGGACAATTAAAAACATATTATGTTAATTATTTAATTATTCTGTGGTCAGTTTGTGACTAAAAGTAATCTGAATGCTCTAAGAAGTGGGAGTTTGGCTGCCAAACTCAAAACATGAAGTTTGGAAAATAATGTGGAACCTTACTGGTAAATGGGAGGTAACATTAGTCATAGACTCCTACAACAACATCCTTATAAAAACTTCCATCCTTAAGGATTTTCAACCAGGAAAGAAGTAGTAATTTTTTTTTTTTTTTTTAAGACAGAGCCTCAAGCTGTCGCCCTGGGTAGAGTGCCATGGCGTAACAGCTCACAGCAACCTCAAACTCCTGGCTTAAGCGATTCTCTTGCCTCAGCCTCCCAAGTAGCTAGGACTACAGGCACCTGCCACAATGCCCAGCTATTTTTTGGTTGCAGTTGTTGTTTGGCAGGCCCTGGCTGGATTCGAACCCACCAGCTCAGGTGTATATGAGCTACAGGCGCTGAGCCAGAAGTAGTAAATTTTGAAGCATGTCACAGGAATCCCCTACACCCTAGATATGGTGTAGGCATATGTAACATGCTCTGGATAGTCCAAGACTCTCCTCCTGTTTGGTGTTTTTCACTCAGACCAGTTGTATTAAATATTTTAACTTTTGTTTAGGAAAATCAACAGTCCTCCTAAATTATACACAAACATTGAAATGTCTTACTCGTTTAACCCGCTTCCTTCCAGTCGTTCAAACCAGGGCCACATGAGGTAATCAATCATAGATAGAGAATTGCCACCAAAGAATTTTGTCTTCTTATTAGTCAGAACCTAAACATTAAACAGCATAAGAGTACTTTGTATATCTAGTAAGACTCATTATCAGAAATGATGAACACAAATTCAGTACAGCACGAGAGAGCAGCAGCTTTTACTCTGACATATCCAAGTTGGGTTTTTGTCTGTTTAACCAAAAAGCTTAAACAGCTTTAGAATCTGTTGGTCTGGGATGAAGCAAAATAAACTGGAAAATGGAGAAAAACTAAAACAATCTGCAGAATACAAGGTCTTTGTAATACAAAGGACTGGTATGCAGAATATAGAAATAACTGCTGGGAATCAATAAGAAAAAGGAAAACAAACAATACTTATGGGGCGGGGAGATATCGTGATTACAAGAAAGAGGAAAACAACCCGTTAGAAACATAAGCTTGAATTTCACAAATTTCACAAATTCAAGACTTGAATTTCACAAAAGAAGATGTCCAAGTGGCTAATAATCATTTGAAAAGGTGTTCAACTGCATTAGTCTTCAGGGAGATGCAAATTAAAACCCAAATGCAATACCACTATACATTTACTGAAATGGCTAAACTAAACAAGACTCAAGTTAGCAAGGGTATGGAACCACATTGCTAGAACAAGTATAAATTTGTACAATTAGGTTTAAACAGTATCCAGACCCTATTATACCCAGCAATTATACTTAGAAATTTAACATGTTCATCAAAAGATATGTATGTGAACGTTCACTGCAGCACTATTTATAATAACCCAAACAGGGAAATGTTTACTCTTTGTCAGGAGTAGACTGGATAAATTTGTACTTTGGAATACTATACAAAGATTAGGAAGAAACTACACTTAGCATAGAGGAACCTCACAAACCTAATATTCAATAAAAGAAGCCAGACCCAGAAGAGTGCATGCTGGCGGCGCCTGTGGCTCAAAGGAGTAGGGTGCCAGCCCCATATGCCAGAGGTGGCAGGTTCAAACCCAGCCCTGGCCAAAAACTGCAAAAAAAAAAAAGTGCATGTTATATGATTCTACTTTTCTAAAGTACAAAGAAAGCCCAAACTAATACTCTGTTTCTTAATATGGGTGCTGGTTCCATGGCTGTGTTCACTTATGAAAATTAATCAAGTTGCACTCTTTTTTTTTTTTTAAATAAAGATATATAGAGGGTCCTGACTTACAACGGTTCAACTTAAGACTTTTTTGACTTTATGGTAGTGCAAAAGTAACATGAATTCAGTAGAAACCACACTTTGAATTTTGATCTTTTCCCAGGCTAGCAATATACAGCATACTTATTCTCATGGTACTGGGCAGTGGCAGCGAGCCAGAGCTTTCAATCAGCCATGAGATCCCAAGGGTAACAACCAATACTCTTCAGTGTATTGTGTTGCAAGCATTTCTTGAATACAGATATTCAATAAATTACATGAATATTCAATGCTTTATTATAAAATAAGTGTTGTAGTAAATGATTTTGCCCAACTCTAGGCTAGTGGAAATGTTCTGAGCACATACAAGGTAGGCTAAGCTAAACTGATACTCAGTGGGTGTATTAAATGCATTTTTGACTTACATATGTTCAACTTATGATGGGTTTTTTGGGACATAGCTTCATTGTAATTTGAAGAACATATGTACTTAAAATATAGTGCAAATAACTGGATTAACTCTTAAACAAATGGCAATTATTTGAAAACCAAGCACAAACACAAAGCACAAAGTTTAAGAAGGTTAATTGGTATTAGGGTTTTTCCAGAGGGGAAGGTGAGAATATTATCTGGTTAATTAAAGCAAAGACAAACCAATTTGGCCTTTACAAACTCCATAATTTTCTTCAGGACTCATATGATATGCCTTGTATGCTGACTGTTTATAGCTATGTGACTGTCTTCTGTGTACTACCAAAATGTAATCATCTGAAGAATATGAATTGTATCTTTCTAGCTTCCACCCTATCCAGCAGAATATTACAAATTACCAAAATTGATTCAAGAAGAAATTTTAAAACTTAAAACAAATTACCATTAAAGAAATTGAGCTGGGGGTGGTGCCTGTGGCTCAAGGAGTAGGGCGCCAGTCCCATATGCCGGAGGTGGCGGGTTCAAACCCAGCCCCGGCCAAAAAAAAAAAAAAAAAAAGAAAGAAAGAAATTGAGCTGGTAATGAAAACTCTACCCCTATAAAAGACATTAGGTTCAAATGTACAAAAAGACAGTCCTTAAAATGGTTGCAGAGATTAGAAAAATAGGTAACGCATTTTATGACATTAGATTATCCTTGATCCTCAAACCAAATATCAGTATTATAAGAACAGATAATTAGGGCAGCGCCTGTGGCTCAGTGGGTAGGGTGCGGGTTCAAACCCGCCACCCATATACCGAGGGTGGCGGGTTTGAACCCGGCCCTGGCCAGCTAAAACAGCAATGAGAATTGCAACAACAACAAAAAGTAGCCAGGCGTTGTGGTGGGCGCCTGTAGTCCCTGCTACTTGGGAGACTGAGGCAAGAGAATCGCTTAAGCCCAAGAGTTGGAGGTTGCTGTGAGCTCTGATACCACGGCACCCTACCAAGGGTGACAAAGTGAGACTCTGTCTCAAAAAAAAAAAAGGCAGAAAAATATAAGCCTCATTATTATAAAGAACAGAAAAATATGAGCCTCATAAATCTCATTTATGAACATATACACAAAAACCCTTTATTAACTAATTCTGGAGTACATATGAAAATCCATTGAGAATATGTAGATATTATCCTAGTAATGCTAGGATGGTTCAACACCAGGAAAACCTCAATAGCCAGATTAAAGGGAAAAAAAAAATCTATGAACTTTTCAATAGATAATGTCTAATAGATGCAGGAAATATACTCAATAAAATTCAGCACTCATTAATGACTTTTTAAAAATTAGCTAACTAGTAATAATTTTCTTAATGAAAACAGGCCTTCTGAAAAAACCTACAGTAAACTTCATACTTACTGGCAAAATATTAGCATGCATTTCCATAAAAGAAAGGAACCATGTCTGTCAATAAAAACCAGGCTGAGTGTGAATGGAATATCTCAACACCAAGATGAAGACTAGCTAAAGCTCCATTGGTAGCTCTCCCCAAAAGGAGGGAAAACCTATTTGGGCTTCCTCAAGTGTCTGTATTGTTCATGGCAAAAATCTCTGTGGTGAAAAGTGGTTATATTATGTGTGTGTGTGTGTGTAATATATACATATATAGAGTTTTTTTTATTTTTTCAGATTAATATGAGGGTACAATTTTTAGGTTACATTGTTCTCACTTCCAGGGTAAAGTCCCATTTGTAGAAGAGCCCCTCATATATTATTATAAGTGTAAAAATAGAATTTAGGGTGACATCTATATTCTGATTATAATTATGTTAAATTTTTTTTTTAATATATGGACACATCTTGAAGAAATTTACCATTTGATGTATCTGAGGGGAAAATATATGGACAAAGACTGCACATAAGCATGGGAAAACAGAAACAGGTGGGATATTGTGGAAATGTGGATACAATTTTCTCTTATTGTCAATGCAACAAAGTATTTTAAAAGCAAGCCTATGACAGTTATTTTTAGGGTTTTTTGTTTATATCTTAAACAGGACAGCTTAGAGCAATCTATTGTAGTTTTTTGTTTGTTTGTTTGTTTGTGTTTTAGTAGGCCCAGGCCGGGTTCGAACCCACCAGCCCCAGAGGATGTGGCTGGTGCCCTAACCACTGGGATAGGGGTGCCCCCAACAGCAACCTATTGTAAACTAAAATTTTTATTTGGCATTACTTCTAATTGCTATAAAATGACTCGAGAAATGGGAGTCTGAAGCAGAGAGTAGATAAAGAAGGGTAGGGAGAGTATCTAGTAGAACTTATTACCTCCTCTAGCTTGCTGAATTCTTTACGCAATTCTTCTTTTAGGCCAGAGCTGTCTTCCTTAGTTTGTCTTCTAATAAAGCTTGTCATCAAAGGTGGCACCTAGACAGAGAATCATTTATCAGTTTGAGGCTAACTACATTGGCCCTATCACATACAAACATGGTAACAGTCCTGATATCAGTGTGTTCTAAAAACATCAAGTGTGCACCAAGCCCCTGTGTTCATTGAGGTTGTGGTCTGATCTTAGAAAGTTTTATGGCCTAAGATGCTATGTTGGTCAAGATTTTATAAATCACAAATAGAACCCACTTTGGTGTGTTAAAGACAGAAATTTTTTTTTTTTTTTTTTTTGGAGACAGTTTCTCTTGGTCACAATTGGTAGAATGCCGTGGCATCTTAGCTCACAGCAACCTCAAACTCTTGGGTTCCAGCTGTTCTCTTGCCTCAGCCTCCCAGGTAGCTGGAACTACAGGTGCCCGCGACAGCACCTGGCTATTTTTTTAGAGGCAGGGTCTGCTCTTGCTCAGGTTGTTCTTAAACTCGGGCAATCCTCCACCTACCTCAGCCTCCCAAGCGCTGGGATTGCAAGCATGCCCAGCTGAAGCCAGAAATTTCTTAAAAGAAGTAGCTCATAGAATTGGCTGAAGAAATAGGCTTGGAACTAAATAGAACATTCCAGAATCATGGTGAGAACTGGTTAATAAGTGCCCACTGCTGCCAGTGCTAGCTGAGCCCTAGATGCTCCTCTGTGTTGCTGCCAGAAAGTGGACTCTTAGGTAACTAGTAAAGCCACTGACACTGAAGCCATTCTACTCTGAAGTTTTTGTGTAACCATTACTGTGGAAAGCCAGGAGCCCTGCCACCACTCTCACCAGCAGAAACGTAACCACACCAAGCCAGTTTCCTCATCTTGCTGATTGCTCAGTTGAACTCCACTGTATGTGTCTGACAGGAAGAGCGTAGGTCACAAGCCTTGGCTCCAGGCGCAAAGAGAGCTAGGGAAGAGAATTTTTCTAATTTCTACCGAAGAGGGCACCACAAGACTGTTCAAAAGAGACTTACTACCTAGAGACTTGCTGAGGTAGCTTCAGAAACTTTGATGCTGGTGGTGGTGTTTGTGTTTTAATACTTCAGTCTTTAGTATCATGCCATTACAAGAGACAGAAGTACACTCCTCCCAGTTAAGTAAACAAGCACTTGTGTAGGCCTGGCAAAGTGGCTCACACCTGTAATCCTGGCACTTTTGGAGGCTGAGGCAGGAGGATCATCTGAGGTCAGGAGTTCAACACCAGCCCGAATAAGAGCTAGACCCTATGTCTACAAAAAATAGAAAAATTGCCCAGGCCTGGTGGCATGTGCCTGTAGTCCTGGGTACTTGGAAGGCTAGGACAAGAGGATTGCTTGAAAGCAGCACTTGGAGGCTACAGTAAGCTATGATGATGACATTGCACTATCCAGGATATCAGAGTGAGATGCTCTTAAAATGACAAAACTAAACAAGGACTTGTAAAATGCAGGATACTCTCAAGAGGTCTCATTCGTGTCTGCACACCTTGCCTTCGTGGAAGTTGAAGGTTTGCAGGCAGCCCTTCTATCCACACTTCTACCTTAGCTTTCCTCTCGGCCTTTCCTGAAATGTCCGGTCCATGTTACTTTCCACATATCAGTGCCTTTTGCAATGCTTTTAATTTCCACCTTCCTAAAAATTTATTTTTTATATGGCTTTGTTTTTTCAAGTCTATAATGGTAGGTTCCAAAGCTGAATTGTCTTTATGGTCTTAGTCTCTGGGTCTCCTTTCCACTTCCTGGGAGAGAAAATGATTGGCCGAGATGTAGGAGTGGGGCACACTTCTGGTCTAGGGGCATGTGGTTTATAAGGCCACCTCTTTCTTAGAAATAAGCAGGGAAGTAATGGTGGGCATTTCCAGCTTTACTTTTAAAGCTCATTTTCTTTTTATATATATATTGGGGGGGGGGCAGGGTCTCATTCTTTTGCTCAAGCATGAGAGCAGTGACATGACCATAGCTCACTACAACCTCAAATTCCTGGGCTCAAGTGCTTTTGCCTCAGCCTCTCAAGTAGCTAGGATTACTAGTGTATGCCACCATGCCTGGCCAATTCTTCCATTTTTTTGTAGAGATGAGGTCTTGGTAAGTTTCTCAGGCTATACTTGAACTCTTGACTTCATCCTCCCACCTTGGCCTCCCAAATGCTAGGATTACAGGCACGAGCCATTGTGCCCAGCCTTTACAACTCATTTGCTTTCTGGACAGTACTATGAATCTCGTTACTATTTTTTTAAAATTCAACATCTTTCCATTTTCTTTGACAGCAGCCACTGTTCTTTCACCCTCCTGTTACTAGGCTGAATGACTCCCTCTTCCTTTCCCATCCACTTTCCTTTACAGTCTCAAAAACAATATAGTCTCCCTGTAACTCTCTCCCATCTTTTAGGTACTTCTTGAACCATTTCTTTAAAGATAGGATACTCTTTTACCTGTTGACTACACCACCAAGGTAACAATATTGCAGGGACATAACTGGACACTGCTGTTCTTGGTATCTAAACACACATCTGTTTGTCATTTCTTTGTTAATACTAATTAAACTAATCCATAGCATTGATGCTAAGTAAGATATAGGTCTTCGGCAGGAATGCCATTTATTCCTTCAGCTGAGAGTTTCTGCCAACACACAGCAGATGTTAACGGCTAGACTGTGGGTATAAGGACAAGAGATAAAAACTGAATAGTTACTATGTGTCAGATTCTGCTCTAGATGTTTTATATTGATTTTTATCTTACAAGGTGGGAACAACTTTACAAATGATGAACACAGAGAGGCAGACTAATTAAGTGACTTTCTCAGAGTTAGACAACAGAAAGTAGCAGAAGCCAGTCACAAACCTAACCAGCGAAAAAAACACAGCACTCACCCTCCAGCAGCTCTCAGCCCCAGTGCAATACACAGGCAAAGAAGTCAGGCAAAAGTGAGCCCATATGGGAACTCAGAAGCTGGAGCACTAAGCAGCTCATCACCCTCCAGCAGCTCTCAGCCCCAGTGCAATACACAGGCAAAGAAGTCAGGCAAAAGTGAGCCCGTATGGGAACTCAGAAGCTGGAGCACTAAGCAGCTCATCACCCTCCAGCAGCTCTCAGCCCCAGTGCAATACACAGGCAAAGAAGTCAGGCAAAAGTGAGCCCGTATGGGAACTCAGAAGCTGGAGCACTAAGCAGCCTAAACTTCTGAAAGCAGCAGTGTGTGCAGACACATGAAAGATGATATGAAGGTAAGCAGGCAAATTAAGAAGAGGGAAGAATCTTCCAGCAAGAGTTGAAAATGGTGAATTTGGCGATTCTGAAAATGTTCAGTGTGGCCGGAACATAAAGTGTCAGAAGAGTGGAAAGGGATTAACTTTGGAGAGGCAAACAGGAGCTGTGGTCTGAAAGGGCTTGCAGGACATGTCACAGCTGATAAGAGCATATTCCTGTTTTGTTTTCCTCTCCCAAATCACTGAACCATAAATGACAACACTGATTTAGCTTTAAAAAGACAAGATTTGTCAAAAGCTGAAATTTCTTATACACACACCTTAGAAAATAACTCAAAGACCATCTTCTGGCAAGCTTTCTCATAGGGGTCCTCTGGTAACAGCCTCTTCCCTGGGTATGCTTCATCCAGGTACTCACAAGTGATGGCAGATTCGTAGATCAGTTGACCCTTACTGTTCTCCAGAACTGGCACAAGACCTGAGGGATTCTTTGTAAAGAACCACTCAGGCTTATTTTTCAGATTGATATTGATGACTTCATGCCTGAAAGATACATGGAAGAGTATGAAGAACAGGAAACCTTTTTTTGGTACTTTGGAATAAATCCTCACTTACCCTGTCATCTACTTAGCTGATCAGACCCCCAGTTTAGGAGTCAGCTCTGCCTTGATTCCTTCCATTCTGGTCTTTGATTTTATGCCTGACTATTTTAGAGTTTCCGTAAGCAGAATCATGCAGTATTTGTCTTTGTGTTTGGCTTATTTCATCTAGCAGATGAACTTTAAAGTCCATTCGTGTTGTCATATATTGCAGAATTTCCTTCTTTTATTTTTTTATTTTTATTTTTTTTTATATTTTATTTTATTTATTTTTTTTTTGTGGGTTTTTTTTTTTTCTTTTTTCTTTTGGCCAGGGCTGGGTTTGAACCCACCACCTCTGGCATATGGGACCGGCGCCCTACCCCTTTGAGCCACAGGTGCCACCCGAATTTCCTTCTTTTAAAATAGTATTCTAAGGCAGCGCCTGTGGCTCAAAGGAGTAGGGTGCTGGCCCCATATACCGGACATGGTTCAAACCTAGCCCTGGTCAAAAACTGAAAAAAAAAAGAATTAAAATAGTATTCTAGGCTCAGCACCTATAGCTCAGCGGTTAGGGTGCCTGTCACATACACCATAGGCTGGCAGGTTCGAATCCAGCCCAGGCCTGCCAAACAGCAATGACAACTACAACCAAAAAATAGCTGGGCGTGGTGGCAGGCTCCTGTAGTCCCAGCTACTTGGGAGGCTGAGGCAAGAGAATCGCTTAAGCCCAAGAGTTTGAGGTTGCTGTGAGCTGTAATGCCACAGCACTCTACCAAGGGCAACACTCACTGTCTCAAAAAAAGAAGAAAAAGAAATAAAAATAGTATTCTATATACCACTTTTCTTTATCCATTCATCTGTCAGTGGATGTTGACTTATGCTATTGTGAAAAGTGTTGCAGTGAACATGGGCATGTTAATATCTCTTTGAAAACCTGATTTCAATTCTTTTGGATATATACCCAGTAGTGGGATTGCTGAATCATATAGTAGTTATTTTTAATTTTTTGAAGAACAGAATCTGCATAGTGCTTTCCACAGTGGCTGTGCTATGTTACATACCCACCAACAGTATGCAGGGTTCCAATTTCTGTACATCCTTGCTATCACTTCTTGTCTTTTTTAAAAATTACAGTTATCCTGACAGGTAGGAGGTGATACCTCCTTGTGGTTTCGATTTGCATTTTCCTGATGATTAGTGACAGTAAGTATTTTTTCATATAGCTGTTGGCCTTTGTACGTCATCTTGGAAGAAATGTCTTTTCAAGTCCTTAGCCCATTTTAAAATCAAACGATTAAGTTTTTTGTTATTAAGTTGTAGAAGTTCCTTATATATTTTGAAGATTAATGCCTTACCAGTTTGTAAATATTTTCTCATTCCATAGGTTGCCTTTTTACTCTGTATTCCTTTGTACTCTGTTTATTTTCTTTGCTGTACATAAGCTTTTTCTTTTGTTGCAGTCCCATGTGTTTATTTTTGTTTCTGATGCCTGTGCTTTGGTGTCTTATCTATGAAATTATTGCCAAGACCAATGTCACAAAGCTCTTATGTTTTCTTCTGCACATTGGCTTTTTTTTTTTTTATTCTTTGCATTTGCCCAGTGTGTTCCCAACTTAGAGTCTGGGCATGGTGGTGTACACCTATAGTCCTAGCTACTAGGGAGGCTGAGGCAGGAGGATCTCTTGAGTTTGATGTTGCAATGAGCTATGATCACACCACTGCACTCTAGCCTGCGCAATACAGCAAGATCCTGTTTCTAAAAAAAGTTGGGGGGCAGAGGACTAAGTTTTAAACTTCCACAGAGCCTTCCACACCACGGGTATCTAATAAATGTTCAAAAGACATCCAAAAATCTCTATAAAGGACGTAGTTCCAATGGTGTCAGAGAAAACCCAAGTGACTTTTGCCTATGTCCTGTGGATGACCCATAGGTCAAAAACTATGCTGGTTTTGAAACTGAGGCTTTGCAAAAGAATGAATTTTTGGCCACACATTTCCCTTTGACTCAATCCACAACCCAATCTGCAGAAATATTTACAGTAAATGCAGCGCTGTGCTGGAAGGGTCAAAGACGAAGTCTGTACTGAGGTAAACTAACTATTCGGGCAGGGACGACATACTCAGAATTAGTAACAAACACTATGGGATAAGCCGGACAAGAATGGAGAATCACAGAAGGGCGAAAGCGAAAGGGCACTGGACTAGGGATCCAGACTTTATCCCTAGAAGAGCTGCTGCCAGTCATTTGGCAAATCAGTAACTTTACTGGCGCCTCTGCTTCTCTGATCCTTTAAATGGCTGGTTAAAAGCTGTTCTACACCGTTAGTGTCTGTGGCATTTTTTTTCCCTGGGAAGAGGGCCCACACTTGGTGTGTCCCCCAAAAAGGCTGAGAATAGCTTCCTTTGCAGTACAGGAAGCTCCGGGAGCCCTCCCTGAGACCCCAGGAGTGTCCCCCTGCATGAGTCCTCACCGGATTCCCTTGGCCTTCAGGACTAGTAGCGTCCTCTTAGCAAACGGGCAGAACCTCATGCTGTAGACGCGGATGAGACCCTCCGGGACAGGCCCCGGGGGCGCGCTTCCTGCGGGGAAGAAGCGAAGGCCATTAGGGACTTGGGAGAGGTCGGGGCCCCCAACATAACGCCGCCTCCGCGTCCCACCGCAGCGCGGCCCGTTCCCCTCTGGGGCCCTCCGGGGCGGCTCGGCTCCCCAAGCAGCCTCTCTCGGACAGCTGCAGTCGCCGCGATCACCCTCCTCCTCACCTTTCGCCAGGCTCCTGGCCGAGATCTGGGACATCGTGGCGCAGCGTGGGCTCTGCGGTTTGTGGACGATTCAGGAAGTAGATCGGCCCAGGCTTCCTTCCTGCCAAAAGTGCCTGCCTGGGGCGGTCACCAGCTCCGCCGCGCCCTGTGCCCGGGACCCTGCCCTGCCCGGTGCTTAAAGCGAACGCGCGTATGCAGGGAGCCCCGCGGTGACCGCGACCGACGCCAACAGTCTCTCTTTCCCACTCTGAAACAAGGAAGCCCCGGCCACGGCAGCCTGAGCGCCTAGAGGGAAAATGTGGCCGAGAAGCCCATCTGGATGCGTCCGGACCCAGGGTCGGCCTTTCTGGTTTTATGGATTATCCCTTAAAACACGGCAGGTGCCTGTTGTGCCAAAGTGTGCGGGTGGAGAGATGCACGGAATCAAGTGACTATGTTTTTGCTTCTCTTTGATTCCGTTTTGTGGTTCCAGGAGTTCTCATGAATCGGTGTAGTATTGGCAATAGTTACACAAGGAGGCTGAGGCATGTTTTGTGATACAGAACAAATGCTATTACTCCTACGATTGTGTGTATGTGGGTCCAGATGTAAACGGAGCCTGATGCCAATTCTTTACTTTGACAACTGGGTGAATATTGAATATCAGAATTTAAATATTTTTAATTTAAAATAAAAATTTTAGAGTTAACCAATTTTGATTTGAATTTTTTTTTTTTTTTTTTTGTAGAGACAGAGTCTCACTGTACCGCCCTCGGGTAGAGTGCCGTGGCGTCACACGGCTCACAGCAACCTCTAACTCCTGGGCTTCAGCGATTCTCTTGCCTCAGCCTCCCGAGCAGCTGGGACTACAGGCGCCCGCCACAACGCCCGGCTATTTTTTTGTTGTAGTTTGGCCGGGGCTGGGTTTGAACCCGGCACCCTCGGCATATGGGGCTGGCGCCCTACTCACTGAGCCACAGGCGCTGCCCTTGATTCGAATTTTTAATCTTCAATCTTATAACTTATATTTGACTTTTACATTTCAAGAAATAATTTAAAATAACTAACCAAATGGTTTATGGGTCTCCATTTACTTTCTTGCCTTAGAATTAGCAGTGGGTCTATCCTCAGTCCCCTTCATTAAAATATTATTCAAAACCTTACATTCAGTGGGTGGCGCCTGTGGCTCAAAGGAGTAGGTCCCCGGCCCCATATGCCGGATGTGGCGGGTTCAAACCCAGCCCCGGCCAAAAACTGCAAAAAAACAAAAAAACAAAAAAACCCTTACATTCAGTGTATTATGTGCTTGCATGTTGATGTACAAACTTCCACATTTCAATCTAGTGTAGTTATTTCAGCATCAGGAGCAAAGTAAGCAACTTGGGACAAGAAATTTAATCGTAAATATATACCCCATACACACACTAAAAGTAACTTAAAGGCTAAAAATAAAATCTTAGGGCTGGACACAGTAGCTCACACCTGTAATCCTAGCACTCTGGGAGGCCAATGCGTGTGGAATACTTGAGCTCAGGAGTTCAAGACCAGTCTGAGCAAGAGCCTGACCATCCCTACTAAAAATAGAAAAACTATCTGGTTTTTGTGGTTGGCGCCTGTAGTCCCAGCTACCAGGGAGGCTGAGACAAGAGAATCGCTCAAGCCCAAGATTGGAGGCTGCTGTGAGTTGTGACACCAGAACACTCTACCGAGGGCAACAAAAAATGTAAGTCTGTCTCAAAAAAAAAAAAAGAAAGAAAAAAGAAAAATCTGAATCTGTTAGATTAAATGTACAAAATAATAACATTCAGCTGTTTTCACTAACTGGCCAAAGATCCCATAAAAATGTAACCTCTTCTCATATTATTTACTCTAAAATTTTTGGAAATTAAAAATGATTTCCTATTCTTTTCCAGAAAAATATTCAATTTAAATTAAATGCCCAATTCACTTTAAAATTTCCAAGTTTGCACATCTCTTGAAAGCTTCTTAAGACAATTAGAACTACCTGGGTTCACATTCATTTGAGAGTTATGAAACTTCAGGGGAAAAAAATCTCAATTATTCTATTTATACAATAAGTGTAATATACATGTTTCATAAGGATTTAAGATGCCAGGCACAGATTAGCAGCTTAATACAAGTTAGCTGTTATTATACAAATTCAAGTGGATGAAGTAGCAGAGCAGAGAGAAAACCTCTGCGGAAGACCTAGGTTCGAGAGTCAGGAGAGTTTAAACCCATCTCTGCCATTAACTAAATGTGCAAACTTAAGTCTCCTACTCAACCTCTCTGAGCCCCACTTTCCTATACAGCAGTGTTTTTCAACCTTTTTTATCTCATGGCACACTTACTATAGTTAAACTGCTGAACACTTAAATTATGTTGATAAAAAAGTAAAAACATATATTTACTCCGCTTTGAACTTCTTTTGAAAATAATTCTTTTTTTTTTGTAACCACGCCTGACAGGCTTGCTTTATTGGAGAAGGGGACATGGAATTAACAATGTGAAGACAGCTGGGGATTGAGGCTGGGAAGAACTCTCCCCTCCCCATACATGCCCACTGCCCCAAATAAAAAGTAACCAACTATGAGAGAGCAGCCACGGAGGGGAAGGAGACACAGAACTCGAGGGCAGCAGTGAAGAGACCATGCGTGTGCTGGGAGGGCCCAAGGCAGCGGCTGCTCTAATGACGGTACAAATCTCTGCATCTTCCACGTGGTATAAATATAGAGAGAGAAGCTGTTCTCTCCCCCTTTGCTCCGTTCTGCTCTGCACCGCGTGAGGCAGTCCCAGCTTCTCATTCCACATGAGGATGAAGGGAAGGGAGGTGACCAAGTAATCACCGAATTGCAATGAGACCCACATCCATCAGCTTCTGAATCCTCTGTGCTATTACAGGATTCTTTAAGTGTTCGCTGAGTGCCTGGGGGTCCTTCTGCATCTGCTCCAGGATGAGCCGCATGGTCGGGTCACTTGTCTGCTGCACCTCAGGGTCGGCCATAGCCCGCCGCTTGACATCTTCGGGGCTGTCGTGCAGGTTGTACTGGGCCATCGTACAGCGCTGGTAACCGTCTGCTGCCTCCCTGCAGTTGGAGTCCAGGTCTAACGCCTTCTGGTACACATCCATGGCTTTTGTGTAGTCCTTTATCGCTTCTAGGGCAGCTGCTTTCTGTGTATAACCTTTAATAAAGGTTGGCTCGAGCTGGAAAAATTCCTTAATCCTTGAGTGCCAGCTGAAACTCCAGGAGTTTGTTGTAGCAGGCAGCTAGATTGCTGTACAATTTGGCATCTCGTGGGTTCCTTTTAATGGCTTCTGTATAATGCTTCATGGCCTGGGGATAGTCCCCTTTCTGAAAACATTCCTTGCCTTTGTTCTTCTCCTCCAGGGCCAAGTCAGGGTTTATGTAGGCCAGCCGCTCTTGCTCATTCAGGATCTTCTCTGCCTGCTGACATTTCTTGAGCAAATCTGGGGTTCGGTGCCCTGCCAGAGACTTGTTATAGAAGTCGATGGTGTCCTTGTATTTTTCTTCTTTGAAGTAGGAGTTGCCAATTCGGGCATAAGCTTTGGCAATCTGTCGGTAGTCTTCTCAGTTTTCTCTCCCCACTTCAATGGCCTTCTCACAAAGCTCCCGGCATTTATTGTAGTCACCCTTTTCAAGGTACACCACTGCTTGGTTAGTAATGTATGTCCTGTTGGTGGGGTCCAGTTCCTTGGCTCTGCCGTAATGCTTCAAGGCTGTGTCAAAGCCTTGCTTCTTGGAGGCATCATTCCCCAACTCTTTTTCCTGCAGTGCCTGCTTCTTATTCTCTGTAAGATCTTCTTCCATTGGCTCTGGTTTAGTCTCCTTATTTTGGGAGGCAGAGGTGGCAGTGGTGTTGCAACCTCTTCCTCCTCATCCAGGCTGCCCAAATCAACTCGGAGAAGGAGTCTGAGAGTAGTCATGATGCGGGGAGCTTGTAGTTTGGTGCCCAGGTTGGACGGCTTGTTTTGTAGTTGCTCTATTAGTTCCCGGTAGGTAGGATCACTAAGCAGCGTTCTCGTCCTAGGATCATTCTCCAACTTCTGATACAGATTGTGCATGTTGAAAGGGTTCATGAATTTCCTCTCTGGTAACCTGGCCTCCATGTTCTGTAAACCTTCTTTGAGCTGAGGGTTATTAGCTTCATGTTTTAAGCCCTCCTCATAGGTTGGTTTGGCTTCTTCAAATCGGTTTAAGAATTCAAGAGCTGCTGCTTTTCGAGAATAACCCTTGCCCCAGTCAGGTTTTAAGTCAACGGTCTTGCAGCCATCCTCATAAGCCTTCTGGTAGTCTCCTTTCTTGGCATAGGCTGCAGAATGATCACTGTAGAGCACATGGTTCTGGGGATCCAACTTAATGGCTTCAGAGTAACATTGTAAGGCATCATTAATGTTACCAGCACTCAGGGCCTTGTTGCCCTTCTCTTTTAGCTCATTTACCTGCTCCATAGCCCACCCGGAACCCCATTGAATTGAATCCATCAGCTCCACGTTCCCAACTCTAATTCAATTATTCTTTAAAAACTTTTGTGGCACACCAGTTGAAAAACACTGCTATATAGAATGGCTGGTGGGAGGATTCGGACTTTATCAAGTCCCTAACACATAATAGGAATTTAATAAATTATGGTTTGTTATATTACTACTGTAAAATGGTAAGTTACCAGAGGATAAATAGATACTCCCTATCCCAATAAGTTATTCCTTTACCTTAAAAATACCCATTATTGGCTGTGCCTGTGGCTCAGTGAGTAGGGCGCTGGCTCCATATACTGAGGGTGTCAGGTTCAAACCGAGCCCCAGCCAAACAGCAACAAAAAAAAAATAGGTGTTGTGGCGGGCACCTGTAGTCCCAGCTACTCAGGAGGCTGAGGCAAGAGAGTTGCCTAAGCCCAAGAGCTGGAGGTTGCTATGGGCTGTGACCCCACGGCCCTCTACTGAGGGTGACAAAGTGAGCCTCTGTCTCTAAAATTAAAAAAAAGGTAATAAAAAGACACCCATTATTTACATTTCTTTCTTACACAGAGAAATAATGCCTACTTCTTTTTTCAATCTTTCTCATAAACATGCTACCTTTCAGGCGGCGCCTGTGGCTCAGTCAGTAAGGCGCCGGCCCGATATGCTGAGGGTGGCGGGTTCAAACCCGGCCCCAGCCAAACTGCAACAAAAAAAT
Organism: Nycticebus coucang; assembly: GCF_027406575.1. Taxonomy (NCBI): domain Eukaryota; kingdom Metazoa; phylum Chordata; class Mammalia; order Primates; family Lorisidae; genus Nycticebus; species Nycticebus coucang. The sequence goes on along the minus strand of NC_069782.1, from coordinate 133,523,030 downwards.
AGCTGGGTGTTGTGGCGGGCACCTGTAGTCCCAGCTGCTCGGGAGGCTGAGGCAAGAGAATCACATAAGCCCAAGAGCTGGAGGTTGCTGTGAGCTGTGTAACGCCAGGGCACTCTACCGAGGGCCTACCGAGGGCAGTACAGTGAAACTCTGTCTCTACAAAAAAAAAAAAAAAAACATGCTACCTTTCACAAAAAGCAAATACTTAGCTAATCATCAGGAGATCACTTATTTATCTAGTTGATGAAATATTTCCCAGTATGCTGTATACTCTTTTTCTGTGTTTAAGTGACCATAGAAAACTAAATTAATGGATGTAAGACTTAGTGGAAATTCATCTTTCATATTAGCTTGGAGTTTGGCTGGAAACTGACAGAAGCCAGGACTGCAATGATCACTCAATGGGAAATAAGTGTTTCCTGTTCTGTGGCTGGTTGTGGGCTACCTTTGGTTTTAGGGCCCAATGAACTTGACCACTGCTTTTGGCCTCTAAGACAAGCTAAGTTCTTCTACAAAGGTATCAAACATAACACTATGGCTTAGGCTTATTCTGTCCAGGCTGTTCTAGCAGTGGTGAAGTGGAGATTTACAAGGGGGAGGGGAGGTTAAGAGAAGTAGGGGTCAGTGTAGGAGAGTTGGGCACATCCTAAAAATGGTGGAACACATTGTTTACTACCACAAGAAGCCCAAGACTGCTCCCTGGGTCACTGATTAGAGAAAGAAGTTGTGTGTCTTAGATTTTGTTTCTAATATCCTTAAGTCTTTCTGAGCGAGAACTGGAGCAAATTTCCCTGCTTTATCTTTCCCAGTTCACTGTCCGAGATGCTCAGCATTTCCTCTTCCAGACTAAGAAAGAAGGCCATTCATCTTTCTGTAACCTGGCCCAGTGTAGAGGTCAGGGCATCTTCTTCTGAATATCAGCCATAGTTATCTCCAGAAGCCCAATTGGAAACCTTTCTATTCATGCAAACCACAAAACCAAAGTTTTAAGAGTCAGCTACCCACAGGATGATCTATTATTTATTTATTTATTTTTGAGACGGAGTCTCACTCTGTCACCCTGGGTAAAGTGCCATGGTGTCATTATCAGACTCTTGGGCTCAAGCAATCCTCTTGCCTTAGCCTCTCAAGTAGCCGGGAATACAGGCCTTGCCACAATGCCTGGCTATTTTTTAGAGATGGGGTCTCACTATGGCTCAGGCTGGTCTTGAACTCCTGAGCTCAAGCAATCCACCTGCCTCAACCTCCCAGAGTGCTAGGATTATAGGCATGAGCCACTGCACCCAGCCTTCCACAGATGATCTTTTATAAACATACATGTGACTGATCATGACATCCCTCTGCTTAAAACCACTTAATATTTTGCAGGGATAGAAAAGGTGTGATACCTTTTCTTTTTGTGTGTGTGTGTGTGTGTGTGTGAGATACCTTTCTTCATCCATCATAAGGATTATAGCTGACATGCCTATAACAAAAGAAATTAACAAGAGAAATACATAACAAATTTGTTTAATCACAGTTTTATTGACACAGAAGCCTTGAGGACACATGAAGACCAAAGACCCAGGGAAAGCTATCTATTTTTATGCTCAAGTTCAATGAAGAATGGACAGCCATGTAGCAATGTGATTAGACAAAAAGGGGATGTAATGGTAACCGACTGAGGGGAGAAACCAAGCAAAGCCTATTTATTCAGGTTCTTCTTAGCCTGTCTGTGCAGCATTTCTTCCTCCAGGGGACTGGATAGGGCAGGACTTCTCTGGAAACAGGGCCATATGAACTACTATCAGACAAGGTAGATCAGATAATTTCTTTATTGTTAGCTCCTACAGAGAAAGGTAGAGGAAAGTTAGAGCAATATTTCTAGGTGTTTCTGGCTTGCTTTCAGGGAGAGAGGTTCTAGCTTCTTTGACCCACTTTGCAGAATAGTGATTCCGGTTCTATGACTCATGTTGGGGGAGAAATGGGTAGAAAACAGCAGAGCAAGAGGAGGTCAGAGAGAGACTTTGCTTCTGAGAGCTGACAACCTCCTTTTGTTCAATGTATTTAGCATGCTAAAGTGCCATACTTTGGAGTATCATTTTTTGAGCCCCAATAGTCTTTTCATGGCTCTTAAGATAAAGGCCAGGATTCTCATCTTGCCATTCATCTGGCCAATGGTTCCTTCTCCAGCCTAATCTGTAGTACTTTTTCATCTCTCTCTCTGCTGCAATCACACTGCCTTTCCCAGTTCATCCAATCTGCTGTCCTGTTCATACCTTTACAAAAACTCTCCTCTGCCCATCCCATCTCCATCGCAATCACTCCTCATCTTTTGACTCTTAGTGAGCACATCCACACAGAAACCATTCTTTTTCTTTCTTTCTTTCTTTCTTTTTTTTTTATTTTTGGAGATAGAGCCTCAAGCTATTGCCCTGGGTAGAGTGCAATGGCATCACAGCTCACAGCAACCTCCAACTTCTGGGCTTAAGTGATTCTCTTGCCTCACCTTCCCAAGTAGCTGGGACTACAGGCACCTGCCACAGTGCTCGGCTATTTTTTGCTTGTAGTTGTCATTGTTGTTTGGCAGGCCCAGGCTGGATTCCAACCTGCCAGCTCTGGTGTATGTGGCTGGTGCCTTAGCCGCTTGAGCTACAGGCGCCAAGCGGACAGAAACCATTCTTAACACTGCCTATCCAATTAGTGTTAAAGAACAAATTATTCAAACATATTTTAGGCTCAGCGCCTGTAGCTCAGGGCGCTGGTCATGTACACTAAGGCTAGCGGGTTTGAGCTCTCCAGGGCCTGCTAAACAACAATGACAACTGCAACCAAAAAGTAGCTGGGTGTTGCCGCGGGTGCCTGTAGTACCAGCTACTTGGGAGGCTGAGGTAAGAAAATCGCCTAAGCCCAAGTGTTTGAGGTTGCTGTGAGCTGTGACCTCACAGCACTCTACCAAGGGCAACATAGTAAGACTCTGTCTCAAAAACAAACAAACAAAAAAACATGTTAAAGTAGACTTTACTCAGGACATAATGATAGGTATAGAGATCATGGCAATAGGATTTTGAGTTGGGGAGAGATTGAGCTCCTCTCCTATCCAAAGGAGAGGAGCCGGCCATAGACAAGTGGAAAGTTATAGCCAAGAAGCACAGTGAGGGGTCAGGTGATGGAAAATTACTAAGAGAAAATATCTGAAGGAAAAGGGATTCTGGCTAAATTGACCAGATAGGATTATTGCTGAAAATCAGACAACGCTTGGAGGGGGATGAGGACATTGATCAAAAATGGAGGTGATCAGATATTTGAAGGGGGATGGATTCTTGCCCAATATCTTAGCGAAATTCTTTGCTAAAACAAGGTTTTACAAGAAGTGCACGGATGGACCTAGAAGAAGGCATGGAAGCCTAACTAAAGTTTAGACAAGCAGATAAATCTTTGTCCTTAGGTGAGTATCACAACACAAACACTCCTAATATCATGTTTCTTTTCCTTTCAATCTATAGTTCTCTATTTGTGTAATAAAGTGGAAGCCTATCACCCTCTAGGGCTCCCACCAGTCTCTCATTAAGAAATGAAGAGGACAAGATGGGCAGGACAGGCTTAAAGGGAGGAGGGCAAGAAAGAGGCCAGAGGAGAGGAAAGAAGAGGGTGAGGAAGGGAAGCACAACAGAGGGGATGGGAAAGGGGAAGACAAGCAGCGAAGAGAAGGTGTTGATCTTTCCATCAGGTTACTTCCAGAAGCCTTCTGCTTCCTTGAGGTAGCAGAGGTTACACGCGAAAGTGTTACATAGCAATTAAAGATTTGGAGCTCCGGACTTAAACTAGATCTGCATTTAAGTGAGGAGGATGTGAAGATTAAATGAAACGATGCCTGCACGGCTGGCTCTTCGCACACGACTAGGCAGGTCAGCACTCAGTTCGTCCGTTGTGACACGCATATTGTAAGGATTTACTCCGAGCGGGGACACTCCAGCACCCACTCGGAGAGGCCCGCCCCGCCGCTTGCGTCGCCCTCATCTATTGGTCGAGTCGCAGCAGCACTTCCACCAATCCTCTTGGCTCAGGAGAGAGAGCGGGCCTAAGGGCAGAGCCAATGGGCGCAGGAATTCTGGTCTCCGGGATACGAGTGTCAACAGTGGCGGCGTCCCAGGCCAGGCTGCCCCGGCCTGGAGTGACGGTTACAGACCAGAGTCAGGGTCCGGCATTTGCTGCCCGCGCCGGGCTGAAAAACACGGGCCATGGCGCAAGGCCGGGAGCGAGAGGACACCTTCTACGCCGCCGGCCCGTCCCTGGCCGTGAGGTGTGGCTTTTACCGCTCCGCGACTGGCTTCGGTCTCGCGGAAACCCCTCTGACCTACGTCCCCTCTCTGCCCTTCTCTTCCTGAGTTTCCACGCAACTTCGATCTCTTCTCTGTCATCCCCAACGCTTTCCCGTCCCTTCCAGTGAGACCTCTGCTGTCGCTCCCCTTCCCGATATTCAGTGACCGCGGCTCCAGTTGTCCCCTTGTTTTCTCTGCCACCCGGACCCTCGCTCGCTTAGGCTTCCTGTCCTCCACCCTTCGTTTCTGCCTTCTCTCTCCGGCTCCGTATTCCCTTCGGTGATCCGGTCCCCTGACCTTTCTTACACAGCTCTCTCACCCCCCTTCCAGGGACAGCCTCTGTAGCCATCCCCTTCTAACTACCAAACACTAACTTTGGATTTATTTGCATTTATAATGGCCTTTGAAAAGCACGCTGCACAGCTATAAGAGCTATTTCTTTCCTGGAATGTTACCCACACTCAATTCCATACAGCATCCTCCACTAGTCCTGTACTCTCCAGTCTCTGGAGCTGCCTCACCAAATCACAGTTCTCCACCATCTTCAAGCGCGTCTTTAATATTTTAATAAATATATAATCTCTTTGATCTCCAACTCTCCTTCCTTCTAACATGTTACCACACACTCCTTACTTAAAAGTATGTTCCTTTTTGTGCTCTAACCTTTTTCATTCATGTCGGCTTCATTCCTTTTATTTTCTGCATTTATGTGTATTTTTAGGTCTAAAATGTAGTAGAATATTGAAATGATTTCATCTGCTTAAAGAAGCTGTTTTTCTTCTCTGCTCACAACCCCAAAGCGTGCTTTCCTACCCAAAGTTGTTTCTTAAAGTTTTTTTTTTTTTTTCAATTTTTGACCAAGAATACCAGTAGGGAGATTTAAAGTTTATTTTTGAAATCAAGCTAATTATAAAAAGAATGGGTGAGGATGCACCTTTCTGTTTTTAAATTAGGATCAAACTTTTCTCTCTGTTGTTTTCACTTTTTTCCCCCAAGTATACAAGACCCTAGAACTGAGAGTTTCTTATTTGTCAGAGAGTTTTCTTTGTTGAAAGTTATCTGAAGAAGACTATTGGAACTTTAGGTCTACATTTAAATTTCAATAGTTCATTGACTCAGATTGATTTCATAGCCAGCATGTGTTTTTTATCTTAGAGATTGTACATAAATGGTATGAAAATGGAATAGATATGTTTCAGAGGTTTTGATTACCTTTTCTTTGTTTTAAAAAAAAGTATTGGAAATGTATTATATTGACGATGATATATCTTTTCCCAAAGATGGGTGCAAGGATTCCCTAAGCAGAATGTTCATTTTGTCAACGACAACACCTTTTGCTACCCGTGTGGGAATTACATAATATTTATTAATATTGAAACCAAGAAAAAGACCGTACTGCAGTGCATTAGTGGAATTGTGGGCGTCGTGGCAACCAACGTTCCCTGTGAAGTTGTGGCTTTTTCTGACCGGAAGTTAAAACCCCTCATCCACATATACAACTTTCCTGCATTGACCAGAAAGACCAAATTAAAAGGTATCCTTTAGGTCTCTTCTTCTTTCCATAACTGAAGAGTTATGTTATAAGATGTGACCAAATCTAGTTATTGTAAATGAAGGTGTTTTGTTTGTTTGAAGTTTTTTTTAAAAATATGCATTTTTAAAAGAGGGAATCAAACTGATCACAGATTATTTAATTAAATGGACTAGAGCCTTTCCACTCAAAGTGTAGTCTGTATACCAGCAACACTGGGAAGCTTGTTATAAATGCAGAAACTTGGCTCCCCTTCTTCCACATCTACTGAATCAGAATCTGTATTTTAACAAAATTCCCCAAGCGAATTACATGCACATTAAGTTTTGAAAAGCACTGGACTAAAAGACTCTATTACCTTTTCTAGCACAATGATTTTTTTTCTTTCCCAATGATTTATCAAAAATCCAGGTGAATTGATATTTGTATAACTTCTACAGGAAAGTAAGTCTCTGAGCCTCAGTTTCCTCATCCATGAAATGAGGATAAAAGTTACTTAATGTGAAGGCTGTGGTAATGATAAATGAAGTCATATATGTGTATACACATATGTAGTATATGTATGTACATATATATGTGTGTGTGTGTATATATATATATATATATATATATATAGAGAGAGAGAGAGAGAGAGAATATGTATGTAAGCCAAATGCTCAACGTTACCTACCATTTGAATTACTACTGACTCATTCCTAGATACGGCTGACCCAGACTGAGCTGCTATAGGTCTACTGGAGCCTCCATCTAATGAATTTAATTTATCATTCACCACACCATGGACAGAAAGCTCATACTTGAGGCTAGTCTTAGTTCTATAGCCTTATGTAGTCAAATAAGTGTTTGGGTGAATTCAGGCAACATCACTATAATTTGTAATATTTTATTTGTGGGCAAATTTGTGTTCTCAACAGATAAAGATAACTTTTAAAAGATAACCCACTCACAGATTGGGAACTGTCTAGATGGAGTATTTATAACTCTCCTTTATCTTTAAAATTTCTTCAACTTAGTTATTTGGTTACAGCCCTATCCAAGCAACTGAAAGTTAATCCAAAACAAACGGCCAACATTCATATTTAATAACGAAGCCCTAAAAGAATTCACAATAAGGAATAAACCATCAAGGATACCAATTATTACCACCATTATTTAATGTCAACCTAGAAATTCTAGCCAAAGCAGCAAGATGGCATGAAAATTGAATAGATGCGTTTCAGAGATTTTGATGGTTTTTTTCTTTTATTTGTTAAAAAGGAAAGAAAGAAAAAGTATTTGAAATATATTATATTGTTGATGACATATCTTTTCCCAAAGATGGGTAGAAGGATTCCCTGAGAAGGATAGGATTCCCTACCCTTGCCACTGATTTTGATAGGCAAGTATAGAGGGTCATTTTAACATCATGGTGCTGTAGTAATTAGGAGTGTGGTACTGATGTAGGGATCACCAGGTCAGCGGAAGAGCTGGTCATTTTGTCAGTGACAATACCTTTTGTTACTCTTGTGGGAATTACATCATATTTATTAATATTGAAACCAAGAAAAAGACTGTACTACAGTATATTAATGTAATTGAAAAACATTATAGCTACAGGAAAGGAGATGACAGGTAATGCAATAGTCTACCAGAACCATTAAAAGAATGCTCAATAAGACAATAATTTCAAAATAAATACCCATGCAATTAGATGATTTATGTACTTAAAAATAATCCAAGGAAGAGATCTGAGTGACCCAGATGAAGAAAACTACAAAAATCACAGGTTTAAAATCTTAAACATGTAGAAACATATTCTTGAATGGAAGGCCTGGCTATTAAAAATAAATATATTTTTGATATTCGTCACAGAAAGTAATTCATAGGTTTGTGCCATGTTTTAGATAGCAAGGAACACTTCAATGAAATGATTCCAAAATTAATCTGGAGAAAAAAGTAGAGAATGAGAGTAATAGGAAAGAGAGTGATGGCAAGGACAGAGGGCCATTTTAACATCATGGTGCTGTAGCAATTAGGAGTGTGGTACTGGTGTAGGGATCACCAGGTCAGCGGAAGAGCTGGTCAGGGGACAGAAGCAAGTGTATAAGAAAGCGGAGTAAATGATGATAGAAGTCCCTCCCCCAAAGAGGATATGTATGATTCAACAATGGTATTAAAAAACATTCGAACAAAAGTATCAAGTTAGGGCGGCGCCTGTGGCTCAGTCGGTAGGGCGCCGGCCCCATATACCGAGGGTGGCGGGTTCAAACCCAGCCCCGGCCAAACTGCAACCAAAAAATAGCCAGGCGTTGTGGCGGGAGCCTGTAGTCCCAGCTACTCGGGAGGCTGAGGCAAGAGAATCGCTTAAGCCCAGGAGTTGGAGGTTGCTGTGAGCTGTGTGAGGCCACGGCACTCTACCGAGGGCCATAAAGTGAGACTCTGTCTCTACAAAAAAAAAAAGTATCAAGTTAGAGATTCATGTTATACTATACATCAAAAGTAAGGAAATATTCACTATAAAAACAAACCCATTTGACAGGTAGTAGAAAATATGGTAGAATATTGAAGTGATTTCAGGATGGAGAAGAACTCTATATAAAGGAAAAATTTTTAAAGATTAGTATATCACATATTTGATTATATACAAATTTTAAACTTATGAACATGAGAAATTAAAAGGCAAACAGGAAAATATTTGGAACAAATCAAATATTTTCAGAGTATTTATAAAACAATAAGAAAAAGACAAACATCCCTTTAAAGCAATCGTAAAAAGAAAAAAAAAACTTGCCTAGACAAATCACAAAACTCCAAATGACCAAAGACAGCAAAAAATGTTACATCTCAATATTCTTTTTGAAAAGTATATTTTAAACCAAGATGCTATTTTTCTGCCTGTCAAAGTCACAAAAGATTATAATTGCTAGGCAAAATACAGTGAAATTGATAGCACTGTTATTCATTGTAAGTAGGAATATAAATTGATAACAGTCTTTCTGGGAGGTAAATATTAATACCTACCCTCTTTGACCCAGTATACCCACTTCAAGAAGTAGAATTTAATTTTAAAGAAATATAGTTAAAGGTTTATATGCAAAGGAGTTAAAAATACTGTCATAGGGTGGCGCCTGTGGCTCAGTGAGTAGGGTGCCAGCCCCATATACCGAAGGTAGCGGGTTCAAACCCGGCCTCGGCCAAACTGCAACCAAAAAATAGCCGGGTGTTGTGGCGGGCGCCTGTAGTCCCTGCTGCTTGGGAGGCTGAGGCAAGAGAATTGCGTAAGCCCAAGAGTTGGAGGTTGCTGTGAGCCGTGTGATGCCAGGGCACTCTACCGAGGGTGGTACAGTGAGACTCTGTCTCTACAAAAAAAAAAAAAACATCCCATAAAAGGGTATTATGCAAACATGGGTTTTAACTTTTTGAATAAATATTAAGGGAATGATAAAATGCTCAATATAATGTAAATAAAATACCAATAGACTGCAACACTATATATGATCCAAATTCCACTTTTAAGTAGAGTATTACAATACTATTGAATTCATGGTTAATTTGTATATATTTTTACAAGTAAACACACAGAAGATAATATTAGAAAGAAACCTGGTAGATTTGGTGGTAGGATTACAGAAGATACATTGTTCTTTTGCTTTTTGGGGGGAGATATTTTTGCAAACACCACATGTTTTTAAACTTAAAGAATAAATCAAATTAGTAATCTTTAATTATAGCAAGAAATGTTCATGTAGTAAGGATAGAATGATTTTGATTTTTCCTTCTATATAGCAAGGATTTTTTTCTATCAGTACATAAAAAATATTTTAATTTTTGCATTAAATGTTTACTAAATGTATTGGCGGGTTTGATTATACTATGCTAAATAAATTCAATAAATGACAGAAGTCATATTTTAGAGTTCTGTTATGGTCAGTTGAAATATGAAGGGTTTAAAAAAGCAGAAAACAATTATTAAAAATGTACAGAACAAATAACAGAGACACAAATATAAGAAGACAGACCTACTGAAGGCAAAGATTGCAACCTGTGGAAACATGAAAAACAGCACATAAAGGAGAGAAAATCAGAGTTCCATTTACTGGGAAACACAGACAGACACTTCCATGTTTTAACATCCTCATCACACACGTTTTAAAAATGTTGCTAAGACTTTTTTTTTAAATTAAATCATAGCTGTGTACATTAATGCAATCATGGGGTACAATGTGCTGGTTCTATATACCATTTGAAATATTTTCATCAAACTGGTTAACATAGCCTTCACATTTTCTTGGTTATTGTGTTAAGACAGTTATACTCTACACTTAGTAAATTTAACTTGTACCCTTGTAAAATGCACCGTAGGTGTGTTCCCACCAGTTACCCTCTTTCCACCCATCCTGCCCCCTCCCCCCTTCTTGGACTATGTTGGGTTATAGCTTTCATATAGCTGTAAATTGGTTTCATAATAGGGCTGAGTACATTGGATACTTTTTCCATTCTTGAGATGATTTGCTAAGAAGAACATGTTCCAGCTCCATCCATGTAAACATGAAGGGGGTAAAGTATCCATCTTTTTTAAGGCTGCATAATATTCCACAGTGTACATATACCACAATTTAGTAATCCATTCATGGATTGATGGGCACTTGGGCTTCTTCCATGACTTGTTGCTAAGACTTTTAAAGTCATGTTGCATTTCTTCAACTATAGGTAAAACTTAGAATAGAACTTTTTTTTTTTTTTTGCAGTTTTGTTTTTTTTTTGGCTGGGGCTGGGTTTGAACCTGCCACCTCCGGCATATGGGGCCAGTGCCCTACTCCTTCGAGCCACAGGCACCGCCAGGATAGAACTTTTTATAGTTGTTGCAAGAGCTGAAAGATACTAAGGTAAAGAGATAAGGAAATAAACTAGAACTATTATAATTTACTGCGGTATTTGAAGCTGTTTATTCTAATTCTCATTTATTTATTACGTATTGCATGGTTCTCGGGTCTTTTAAAATCGTGCGGGGCCATACATGGTACAATATGATCACTGTATTAAACTCTGGGTACAGGAACCTAACGGTGTTAATTCACTCTAACACATGTGCCTTTTAAAAAATGAAGCTTAACTCTGCTCATAGCTTTCTGTTCATAGTCTTAGAAATCAGCCAGTAGATCTCTTATTCTAACAGTTAAACAAGTGAATTCTAACAGTTGAATTAAGTGAAAATCATTAGAAAAGGGAAACAAACTATAAGACTATGGCTAATCTGAACGTGATGATCAAACCCTTGTAATGGATTTTATATTTTAGGCGATGTTCTTCTGGATTACACTTTACTTGCGTTCAGTTACTGTGGCACCTACCTGGCTAGTTACTCCTCTCTCCCAGAATTCGAACTGGCCCTTTGGTAAGTTTCTGCATCCTGCAGGATTCCTTTCACTGGGTTATATTTTACTCTCACCCTTCTGGATTTTAGCAAAGGAAATATACATGAAAATTTTGAAACAAGGAAAAATAGAAGGGAAAAAAATCTTCATTGTAAAGTTTAATGTAGTTGCTATGTTTAGACATAAAATTTGGCAGTCAGGGCAAAAACAATATAAGAAACTATTGTCTTTCTCTTTTATTAATGTGCTGTTATATTTTCTTTCACAGATAAAGAACACATTTATAAATACAGTTCCATTTTTTCTTTTATTTTCTTTTATATTTTTTGGTTTTATAGACCATTTAACATATGGTGAAGATAGCCTTCCTGGCATTTTCTTAGTTATTGTGTTAAGACATTTATATTCTACATTTACTAAGTTTCACATGTACCCTTGTAAGATGTACCGTAGGTATAATCCCACCAATCACCCTCCCTAGCTCCATTTTTTAAAAAATGGCATCATGGAGTTGTTTGCATGATTTTTCTTTCTTTTTTTTTAATTGTTAAATCATAGCTGTGTACATTAATGCAATCAAGGGGTACAATGTGCTGGTTTCATATACAATCTGAAATATTCTTATCAAACTGTTCAACGTAGCCTTCATGGTATTTTCCTAGTTATTGTATGTAGACATTTGTATTCTGCCTTTAGTAAGTTTCGCCTGTACCCATTCCAAGGTGCACCGTAGGTGTGGCCCCACACATCACCCTCCCTCCACCCTAACCTCTCTCCTCCCTTCCCCTTCCTTGGTCCCTTCCCCATAGTCTTGTGCCATAGTTGGGCTATAGCCTTCATGTGAAAACCACAATTTAGCTTCATAGTAGGGCTGAGTACATTGGATACTTTTTCTTCCATTCCTGACATACTTTGCTAAGAAGAATATGTTCCAGCTCCATCCATGTAAACATGAAAGAGGTAAAGTCTCTATCTTTCTTTAAGGTTGCATAATATTCCATGGTGTACACGTACCACAATTTGCTAGTCCATTCGTGGGTCGATGGGCACTTGGGCTTCTTCCATGACTTAGCAATTATGAATTGGGCTGCAATAAACATTCTGGTACAGATGTCTTTGTTATATTGTGATTTTTGGTCTTCTGGGTATAAACCTAGTAAAGGAATTATAGGATTGAATGGCAGGTCTATGTTTAGGTCTCTAAGTATTCTCCAAACATCCTTCCAGAAGGAACTATTAGTGTGCATTCCCACCAGCAGTGTAGAAATGTGCCCTTTCCTCCACATCCACGCCAACATCTCTGGTTTTGGGAGTTTGTTATGTGGGCTACTCTTACTGGGGTTAGGTGATATCTCAAAGTAGTTTTGATTTGCATTTCTCTGAGATTAAGGATGATGAGCTTTTTTTCATGTGTTTGTAGATCGTGCGTCTGTCTTCTTTAGAGGAGTTTCTCTTCAAGTCCCTTGCCCACCCTGAGATGGGATCATGTGTTCTTTTCTTGCTAATACGTTTGAGTTCTCTGTGGATTCTGGTTATTAGACTTTTATTGGAGGTATAACCTGCAAATATTTTCTCCCATTCTGAGGGCTGTCTGCTTGCTTTACTTACTATGTTCTTGGCTGTGCAGAAGCTTTTTAGTTTGATCAGGTCCCAGTAGTGTATTTTTGATACTGCTTCAATTGCCTGGGAAATCCTCCTCATAAAATATTCACCCAGGCCAATTCCTTCTAGAATTTTCTCTGCACTTTCTTCAAGTATTTTTATAGTTTCATGCCTTAAGTTTAAATCTTTTATCCAGTGAGAGTCTATCTTAGTTAATGGTGAAAGGTGTGGGTCCAGTTTCAATCTTCTACAGGTTGTCAGCCAGTTCACCCAGGAACATTTGTTAAATAGGGAATCTTTTCCCCATTGGCTTCGACAAGCCAATGTTTTTAATTGGCTTGTTGAAGATCAAATAATGGTAAGTAGCTAGATTCATCTCTTGGTTCTCTATTCTATTCCAGACATCTACTTCTCTGTTTTTGTGCCAATACCATGCTGTTTTGATCACTATCAATTTATAGTACAGTCTCAGGTCTGGTAGCATGATTCCTCCTGCTTTGTTTTTATTGCTGTGTAACGTTTTGGCTATTCAAGGATTTTTCTGATTCCATATAAAATGAAGTATTATTTTTTCAAGATCTTTAAAATATGACAATGGAGCTTTAATGGGAATTGCATTAAAATTATATATTGCTTTGGGTAGTATGGACATTTTAACAATGTTGATTCTTCCCAGCCATGAGCATGGTATGTTTTTCCATTTGTTAATGTCTTCAGCTATTTCTTTTCTTAAAGTTTCATAGCTCTCTTTGTAGAGGTCTTTCACGTCCTTTGTTAGGTATACTCCCAAATATTTTATCTTCTTTGGCACTACCATGAAAGGAATAGAGTCTTTGACTGTTTTTTCGGCTTGATTATTGTTGGTATATATAAAAGCTACAGATTTATGGGTGTTGATTTTGTAGCCTGAGACATTGCTATATACCTTGATCACTTCTAAAAGTTTTGTAGTAGAATCCCTAGTGTTTTCCAGATATGCGATCATATCATCTGAGAAGAGTGAAAGTTTGATCTCTTCTGACCCTATGTGGATACCCTTGATCTCCTTTTCTTCCCTAATTGCAATGGCTAAAACTTCCATTACAATGTTAAAGAGCAATGGAGACAATGGTCAACCTTGCCTGGTTCCTGATCTAAGTGGAAATGATTTCAATTTAACTCCATTCAATAAGATATTGGCTGTGGGTTTGCTGTAGATGGCCTCTATTAGTTTAAGGAATGTCCCTTCTATACCAGTTTTCTTAAGTGCTCTGATCATAAAGAGATGATGGATATTATCAAAAGCTTTTCCTGCATCAATTGAAAGAATCATATGGTCCTTATTTTTTAGTTTGTTTAAGTGCTGAATTACATTTATAGATTTATGTATATTGAACCAGCCTTGTGACCCTGGGATAAATCCCACTTGGTCATGGTGTATAATTTTTTTGATGTGTTGTTGGATTCTGTTTGTTAGGATCTTATTGAGTATTTTAGCATCTATATTCATTAGTGATATTGGTCTATAATTTTCTTTTTTTGTTGGGTGTTTCCCTGGTTTGGGGATCAAGGTGATGTTTGCTTCATAGAATGTGTTGGGTAATATTCCTTCTTTTTCTATATTTTGAACAGGTTTAGTAATATAGGTACTAGTTCTTCTTTAAAGATTTGGTAGAATTCTGACGTAAAGCCATCTGGTCCTGGGCTTTTCTTTTTAGGGAGATTTTGTATAGTTGATACTATTTCAGAAGTTGATGTAGGCCTGTTCAACATTTCCACTTCATTCTGGCTAAGTCTTGGTAGGTGGTGTACTTCCAGGTATTGGTCAATTTCTTTCAGATTTTCATATTTCTGAGAGTAGAGTTTCTTGTAGTATTTGTTAAGGATTTTTTGAATTTCTGAGGGGTCTGTTGTTATTTCATTGTTACCATTTCTGATTGATGAAATTAGAGATTTTACTCTTTTTTTCCTGGTTAGGTTGGCCAAAGGTTTATCTATTTTATTGATCTTTTCAAAAAACCAACTTTTGGATTTATTGATCTGCTGTATAATTCTTTTGTTTTCAATTTCATTTAATTCTGCTCTGATTTTGGTTATTTCTTTTCTTCTGCTGGGTTTGGGGTTGGAGTGTTCTTCCTTTTTCAGTTGCTTGAGATGTCCCATTAAGTTATTAACTTCCTCTCTTTCCATTTTCTAGAGGAAGGCTTGCAGTGCAATAAATTTCCCTCTTAGGACTGCCTTTGCAGTATCCCAGAGGTTCTGATAATTTGTGTCTTGATTGTTGTTTTGCTCCAAAAATTTGGTGATTTCCTTCTTAATCTCATCTATAACCCATCTATCCTTCAGCATAAGGTTGTTTAGCTTCCATGTTTTTGTATGGGTATGTAGGTTCCTGTTGTTATTGAGTTCAACTTTTATTCCATGATGGTCTGAGAAGATGCAAGGAATAATTTCTATCTTTTTTAAATTTGCTGAGGTTAGATTTTTGGCCTAGGATGTGGTCGATGTTGGAGTATGTTCCGTGGGCTGATGAGAAGAATGTGTATTCAGTTCTTGGGATGAAATGTTCTGTAGATGTCTGTTAAGTCCCAATGTTGAATGGTTAAGTTTAAATCTAAAATTCTTTGCTTAGCTTCTTTTTGGAGGATCTATCCAGCACTGCTAAAGGGGTGTTAAAATCTCCAACTACTATGGAACTGGAGGAAATCAAGTTGCTCATGTCTGTTAGAGTTTCTCTTATAAACTGAGGTGCGTTCTGGTTGAGTGCATACATATTAATAATTGAAATCTCATCATACTGAGTATTACCTTTAACAAATATGAAGTGTCCATGCATGTTTTTTCTAATGTTGAAATTTAGACAGCATCTACATTAGAGCTCAGTTTGAAGTAGTTGTTCCTAGAGACATTAAAAGACTTGTATGTTCAGAAAGTGCAGCATTATAGGGCTTTTGCCAGGTAAATAGGCAATACTTGTGTATAAGATACATTTCTCATCTTTTCTGGGTCATTTCATGTGGCCAGCTTCAAGGCTGCACTCACTTTTCCATTCATCATACAAACCTCCTTGGGAGAAATCTATCTTAGTAAGGGGAAGTATATTACAGAACATTCCAGGAATGATCAAGGATAACGTACTAGCATTTCTTATATAAAAGTATAAGAATCTAGGTTCAGAGAGCCACATTTAGTTTGTATAGAGTTTATTTAAAAAATAACTTTGTTGAGGTATAATTGGCATATAATGAACTTGTCATATATAGAATGTACAATTTGAAAAGTTCTTTTTTTTTATTGAGAAAGTCTCACTATGTCACCCTTGGTAGAGTACTGTGGCACCAAAGCTCACATCAGCTTCAAACTCTTGGGCTTAAGCGATTCTCTTGCCTCAGCCTCCCAAGTAGCTGGGACTACAGGCGCCTGCCACAACACCCGGCTATTTTTTGGTTGCAGTTGCTGTTTAGCAGGCCCGGGCCGGGCTCAAACCCACCAGCCTCAGTGTGTGTGGCCAGCACCCAACTCACTGAGCTTTGGGCACCAAGGCAATTTGATAAGTTTTGCCTTAGGTGTATACCCATGAAACCATCACCATAATCAAGATAACAATCATATCCACCACCCCCAAAAGTTTCCTTCTTTCTCCTTGGATTCCCTTTCTTGGCCCTCACTGCTGATGTGGTTTCTGTGACTCTGGATTAGTTTCTATCCTCTAGTATATCTCACATACAGGGAGCACAGGGAGTCACAGAGTGAATATTCTTTTCTTTTGTCTGGCATCTTTCATGCAGCATAGTTATTTTGAAGTTATCTCATGCTGCTGTGTGTGTATCAATAGTCATTCCTTCTACTCCACAGTATGTATATACCACACTTTATTCACCTATGGATGGATATACTACTCTTAGCTTGCTAAGGCTGCTATAATAATAAAGTCTCGGGGCGGCGCCTATGGCTCAGTCGGTAAGGCGCCGGCCCCATATACCGAGGGTGGCGGGTTCAAACCCGGCCCCGGCCAAACTGCAACCAAAAAATAACCAGGCGTTGTGGCGGGCGCCTGTAGTCCCAGCTACTTGGGAGGCTGAGGCAAAGAATCGCTTAAGCCCAGGAGTTGGAGGTTGCTGTGAGCTGTGCGAGGCCACGGCACTCTACCAAGGGCCATAAAGTGAGACTCTATCTCTACAAAAAAATAAATAAATAAATAAAGTCTCACAAACCACAGTCCCCAACCTCTGGCACCAGGGACCAGTTTCATGGAAGACAATGTTTCCATGGATGGTATGGGGGCTGTATGTTTTTCATTTTCCCATTCAAAAGAGAGAGTTTTTTTTATAAAATAAAACACAACCATACCCTATGATATAATCATTCTACTTCTTTTTTTTTTTTTTTTAGAGACAAAGTTTCACTTTATCACCCTCAGTAGAGTGCTGTGGCGTCAGAGCTCACAGCAACCTCCAACTCCTGGGCTTAGAGGATTCTCACCACATTTGCCTCAGCCTCCTGAGTAGCTGGGACTACAGGTGCCTGCCACAGTGCCCAGCTATTTTTTGTTGCAGTTTGTCCAGGGCTGGGTTCGAACCCGTCACCCTCAGTATTTGGGGCTGGCGCCCTATCCACTGAGCCACAGGCAATTTAATTTTTATTAAATCATAACTGTGTACATTTATGGGGTACAATGTGATGATTTTATATATAATGTGGAATGCTTAAACCAATGAACATAATCATCACCTCACTTTTTTGTGGTACAACATTTATAATATACTCAGTTGTTGGGGGAGATATGCTTTTGATGTAAGTCTGTAAGCAATTGATTTATTATGGTTTTTATGGTCTTTGTGCAGTCAGACCTCTCTGCTAATGAGATAATCTGTATCTGCCCCTCCCCAGCACTAGCATCACTGCCTCAGCTCCACCTCAGATCTTCCTTTTACAGAAAAAAATTATTTCTGGCCTCTCTCAAGCACAGCAACCTTAGACCTATGCTCCCACATGGTAACAGTCTGTTGTGTGGAGAAGTGTAGTTGCTGGTTGACACATGAGTTAGGATTTAGGCTCAGTGGCTGACACAGAAACCCGCAACCCCAGCAAACATTCCTTTCTTTCATATAAGCAGTTTGGGTGTGAGTGGCCCTTGGAAGGTGGGTGGCTCCTGAGTATCAGCAGCCACCTCCTGTCTGCTACTATCTCACTGCTCTCCCATTTCTAGGGTGCTGCGCTCATCTCTAGTCTAAAATGGGGCACCACTCAGAAATTTTAGGGAGCCACTGGGAAGAAAAAAGGAAGGGGGGCAGGGCACAAACCCTGTGTTGAAATGCACAGTTTGGAAGCTGCACATAGCACTTCCACTCAGGTTCACTGAGCACCTTCCACACAAGCCACACCTCACGGCAGAAGATGCAATAACATACAGTCCCCACTGTGAGTGGCCGTGTGCCTGGTCCCAACCCAGGGGCTCTGAAATGGAGAACAAACGTTGGAGACACGCTGTGCCTTTGCCACAGATAACCAGAGGTAGAGCTCTGGAGAGAGATCTGGAGATAAACATATGGGGGTACATAAATCAATTGTGAATCAAAGCGATGAAAATAAAAACGAACACCTCAAGAGAAGCCCGGGACAGAACCTGGAGGAGCACTGATGGAAGGGACTGAATGACAGAAACCCACAAAAGTGACTCACAGGAGTAGGTGACTCACAGGAGTGGCCCTGTGGCAGGGGGAACGCCAGGTGGTTCCAGAATAGCCTCAGCCGGGGTTCCGCAGAAGCAGAAGCTGAGACACAGCTCTGAGCCCCTTGGGGTGCAATCCCGGGGGAGGAGGCAGGGATGGTCCTCAGATGTGAAGGGGCGTCCTCTGCTGCTGCCCCCACGTGGTAATCTGTCTCCAAGGCGGTCTTCTGGGAGGCTGGTCGGGCTGCTGGGAGGCTGGACGGTCCAGGTAGTGACAGACTGTGGGTGAGGAAGAGGAGAGGAGGACAGGAGCATTCATACCTCAGCTCCTGTACCCGATCCTACAGGGTGTGGACACCACATTTGCAGGTTTCTTGCCACATCCCACATGGCGAGCTTGCTGCCCACAGGGAAGCCCTGCCCATGGGTAGCTGGTGTGAGGCGAGGCACAGGCGGGGTGTGTCCAAGCCCACACAGAGCTAGGCAGGAGAGATGGTGGGCCCAGGCTCAAGTGGGGCTGAGGACATGTGAGCTGTCCCAGGAAAGACATGACATTCTAGGAGTGATTCCAGAAAGCAGTTGTGGGACCAGGGTGCAGAGGTAAAGTGACACAAGGACCCAGAAGTGCCTGCTGGTTTAGGATGAAGGAGCTGCCTGTGGGTCTCGGAGGGAGCCATGTTGGGATGGTGCTGACAGGATACAGAAGTAACTTCTGCAAGAAGTTTGCTCAAAGGGAAGGAGAGGGAGGTAGAAGGGAGAGACTGAGAGAAGCCTTTCTTAGAAGGTGGTGAAGGTGAGCAGGAAGGACGCAGAAGAGAAGGAGGGTCTGAAGATGCAGAAGAGAAGGAACCACGGATAGACTGATGATTCTAGAAAGGCAAGACAGTAGGATCCAGAGCCCAGGTGGTGAGACTGGCCGTAGGTAGGAGGAAGGATGTGCCTTGCATGGTGACAGGAGATGAGGAGGCCAGAACGGTGCAGTCCCCAACAGGTAGTTCTATTTGATAGCAGGGATTTGGGGGAGCTCTCAGCTGATGGCTTCAATTTTAATCATGGGAATCAAGGCCATTTTCTCAGACTGGAAAGGTGGTGGAGGGGTTAGAGGCTTCAGGAACGGGGAGAATATTAAAAATGCTGCTTTAGAGAATGGGAGAGAGAACTGACCAGAGAAGCACAGCAGGGCTAGAGCGTGTGTTGAGGATCTGGAGCGGGTGTCCCTGATATGGCATCTTTGTGTGATGTCTCCAGCAGCCCAGGCTTCCAGTGTAACCATCCAGGGTTGGTGGTTGCCAGGTACCTAAGGCAGAAAGTCCCAGGATCAGGGAAATGGAGACAGCAGCAAGGGAATGGTGGGTGTGATGGACAGGGCATTTCTGCTGGGGAGGGAGGGGAATTGGTGCAGTAGGAGCCAGAAGACGGCCAATCTCAGCAAATGCTAGTTCCAGCTTCCTGCCCATAGCCCTGGCTGGAGGGCTGGCCCCACAGATGAGGGCTGGGCTCACATTTATTTATTTTTGTCCTTTAATTTCATTGTTCATGGTAGAGCTTCAGGACATTCTCTCAAATAAGCAAATCGATACATTCCTTTTAAAATACTATCACTGTGATTTTAAAAACTCAGTAAATGATCAAAGGGCTTAGATAAATACAGTCACCCAGAGCTATTTGGAATACTCAGACATAGTACTTCAGAGGCAGGGCACCTACATTTGTTTTTCAGCAACTGTGAAGGTATATTCCATTTTGTAGGTTTGGGTGAGTTATATTCAAACTTAACAAGGAAGATAAAACAGCCTCAGTTGGTGTAGCATATGATGGTGTAATATTTTTAAAATATGTAGTCATTTTGTTTTCTTAGAATACAGTATAATGATAAGCATAATTGTTTATAAATTTTAACATTCATGTCATAGATTACATAAATTGTGTTACAAATTATGTCCCAATTTATGTAAATTATTTTAAAATAATTAGATATTCTCAAGACATGAAATTCAAATTATTTTTTTCATCAAATGCTATTTTTTCTAAGGAACTGGGAATCAAATGTCATTTTGTGCAAGAAATCGCAACCTGGTATGGATGTGAGCCAGATATCTTTTAACCCCATGAACTGGTGCCAGTTGTGCTTATCAAGTCCAAGTACAGTGAGTGTGTGGACCATTGAAAGAAATAACCAGGAGCATTACTTCAAACCAAAGTAGGGGGCTTTGTTACTTCCTAACAACAATATGGTGGACTTTGCATTCATGTAATGTGTTTGGGCCAATTTGATGAATTAAGGGGCTTTATACATACATACACACACATTCGTACAGCTTATCTTTTATAACATCTTTCTACCTATATAATTATCTTGTGGTAGTTGTTTGCATTTCAAAAGGATTCTCTGTGACTAAATTTCCCAATGATTTTCTTTTAAATATCAAGTTCTCTGAAAGCTGTTTTTGAACATGGTTTAGTTTTCCAAAATTTGATTTGTTACTACTGTTTTAAAGCATGCCTGTTATATAAAAAGACAGTTATGACTATTGTGCTATCATTATTATTATTATTTTAAACAGGGCCTCAAGCTGTCACCCTGGGTAGAGTGCTGTGGCATCACAGCTCACAGCAACCTCCAACTCCTGGGCTCAAGCGATTCTCCTGCCCCTGCCTCCCAAGAAACTGGGACTACAGGCACCCGCCACAATGCCCAGCTTTTTTTTTTGGTTGCAGCCATCATTGTTGTTTGGCAGGCCCAGGCTGGATTTGAACCCTCCAGCTCAGGTGTATGTGGCTGGCATCTTAGCCGCTTGAGCCACAGGCGCCGAGCCTTTGCTATTATTTTGATGCTCTACTATACTCTCAAAAATAGGAAACTAATATGGAAAGCATATGGATTATACATTCAGCCACATTGTCCACAAATAAAAGGGTGGTCGGATATATTGGAATCATGAGAGTTACCTGTGTAAACAGAACTGGGTCAAAGAGAAATTCTACAACAAATGTCCCAGTAATAATGGGTATCTTTGTTGAGAAAGAGCTAAAATACTCAAGGTGCCACTGAGCTGACCATTTTTATATCCTCCACAAAGTCAGATCAAGAGGTGTAGGACAGGAATACCTTTGAAATTGCAATTTTTGAAAAATCACATTTTAAGAGAAATGTGAAACTAATAAAGTTTTCAAAACTTTGTTTGAGAGCCCTAAAAGAGACACTTGTTTCTGATTGGCCCTCTTTATGTCTCAACTTTCGCAAGAACCCACTGATAACCAAACCCGTCTCCAGTCAGAGTTGACAACGCTGTACCTTTTAAGAACGTGGGTAATATCTCTATCCGATCCTTGTCAAGGCAGTCAAGTAATTTATCACACCCTTTTTTCCCTTTGCTTCCCTCAAATGTTCTCTAGTTTTGAATGTTTAGTTGTGACTTCTCTATAAAGAAATAAAATGGAAGAAAAGAGGAATGGATTGTCCTGGTTCATAATGTAAGCAGGATTTGAGAACACTTAAACCTTACATTTTAGTAGTAGGTACTTTTGTTTGTTTGTTTGTTTTTTTGAGACAAAGTCTCACTGTGTTGCCCTCTGTAGAGTGCTGTAGCATCACAGCTCATAGCAACCTGAAACTCTTGGGCCTAAGTGATTCTTTTCCCTCAGCCTCCCAAGTAGCTGGGACTAAAGGTGCCCGCCACAATGCCTGGCTATTTTTTGATTGTAGCCGTCATTGTTATTTGGCAGGCCCGGGCTGGGTTCAAACCCACTAGCTCCTGTGTATGTGGCTGGCGCCTTAGCTGCTGAGCTATAGGCACCAAGCCAATAGGTCCTGTTTTTATATGATTGTTTTTTGAAATTATTTATCATTCATAAAACATAACCAAGGAAGTTTTAAATTTCATGCATTAGGCCACAAATTCTTTAAACTATCATAAATGTATAATAAATTTGAAAGTGAATTCTTGATATCAGAGGTTCCAAAGGTAGCTGAATATAGCCTACATATATATTTATTTTGACCCACAGTGGTTTTAATTCGAATTAGCTGCTAACATTCAAAATTTGAGAGACTTCTCATAAATATCCATAGATAATGATACGCTCATAAAATTTTGAAACCAAAATTTCACATCAACAACCATCTTGGCTAGAACTTAGTGGTGCTTGCCACCTTGACAAGGAGCAAAACATCCCATTTGTCACAGTCCCCAACAGCCACATATTACCTGCCCATACCCCCATCAGCATTCAAATTTACAACTCCTGATTTAGAGAGTAACTTTGAAAAAATTTTGATAATCCCTCCGTACTTAATTTAAAACTGGATATAACTTGTCCTTTTATAACATATTATATATATTTTAAATATACCATTTGGCTTTTATCTTTTTCATTTTTTATGAGTTACAATACTTCTGTAACTATTGACATAAAGTGGTTACACTAATGATTAGTTTCGGTTCACCTGATTGTGCCTGGTGTCTCTTTTTCTACAGGTCGGTAAGATTACCTCTAGAAGATGGGTCATTTTTGAGTGAAACAGACATAACTTTCCCCCAGTCATTGCCCAAAGATCCCATCTATGGACCTGTGCTGCCCATGTCAGCCATTGCTGGACTAGTTGGTGAAGAGGCAGAAAACTTCAGGGTAATTACCTGGTACAACTCCTTGGGGTTTTTTTTGCAGTTTTTTGGCTGGGGCCAGGTTGGAAAACACCACCTCCGGTATATGGGGCTGGCGCCCTACTCC
This sequence comes from Nycticebus coucang, assembly GCF_027406575.1. NCBI lineage: Eukaryota > Metazoa > Chordata > Mammalia > Primates > Lorisidae > Nycticebus > Nycticebus coucang. The sequence continues at coordinate 133,499,861 of NC_069782.1, read as the reverse complement.
TTTGAACCATAGGCACTGCCCAACTCCCTGTTTTTCTAAAGGACTGGGGCCTAGGAAGTGAGATGTCATCCTGACAGGCAGGATAAAATGGATCATCTTAGATTTCAATATGGATTCGCCATGGAGCCTGGGAGAAACGCAGACCCTGAAGTTTTAGGTTAGGATGACTGGGATGATGATGGCTAACAGAAACAGGGATCCCAGATGTGATTTCCATCTTGGACATACTGGATTTGGAGTACAGGGAAGACATCCAGCTGGGGGTACTGGGTGGAAGTTGGCAAAGTGAACCTTGTGTTAGGGAGGAAGAGATTGGGTCAGATAGAGATGTCAATCCTCTCATAGACAGGATGGTGGGAGCACTGGGGGGTGTCATGACCAGGGGAGAAAGAGCACATAAGAGGGGGAAGAGCAGGGGCAAGCTGACTGCCCAAAGTCAGGAGGAGAAAGAGGAGTCAGTCTGCAAAGGCACAGTCCCAGAAGGAGGAGCAACACCAGAGAGAAGCCAGGCTGTAGAAAACAGGAAGAAGTTTTAAAGAGGGATGTTGTCCAATGTCATGCATTCTCCATTCATTCAGCCAACTGAGGTTTATTATCAAGCTCCTCCTGTGTAGCAGATGCTGCTTTAAAGAGAGTAACATGACAACCAACCAGGGGTGCCCTCAGGGAGACAGAAGAACAACAAGTGAAGAGATACATTAAAACACTGCCAGATGTGTTTTGATCATTCTGATAACAAAATATATGGAGTTGGAAGCAGCAAAGAACAGATTAGTCAAGGAAGGCCCCTGGGGAGATGACACTGAGCTGAGAGTTGGAGGTCAGGGAGGTATTTTAGGTGGAAGAAACTGCATGGGCAAAGGTCTCAAGGGCATCCACCTGGGGGTGAGGGGTGCATGCAGGTTATTCGAGGACCTTTTTGCTCATCTGTGATGTTCTATATCCCAAAAACTATGCAGAGATCTTTTCTTTTGTTCATCAGCTGTCGTTATGTTTGTGGATTTAATGTATGTCCCAAGGCAACTCTTATTCTTCCAATGTGCAGCAAAGAAAAAAAAAAGGTTTGAAATCCTGCTAGGGGAAGAAGAGAATTGGTCTGTGTGAGGAACTAAGGAAAGTCCAGTAGGTTGGAGCAAGAGAAATAAAGGGGAAGGGAGGTGCAGGTGGGCTCAGAAGGGAGGGCGGGAACAGAGAGCAGCACTCGTGTGGCCTGGGGTTAGGAGATTCCCTCCCTCCTGAACCTGTGCTATGCTCATGCTTCTGTTAAACCAAGCCAGGAGGTAGAGGAGGAGAAGGTTCCTGAACGTTTTTGACCACTATAAAGAATTGGCCAGGGCTAGGTTTGAACCTGCCATCTCCGGCATATGGGACCGGCGCCCTACTCCTTGAGCCACAGGTGCCGCCTCAATGTGAAAATTTTTATTATAAAAACCTCTGTGGTGGCAAGCAAGAGAAAAAGTTGCATGCCCTTGATTCAATTTTTGTAAACATGGAAAGAGATTACAGTCGATGCTCTGTATCCAAAGCTTCTACATCCATGGATTCAACCAACTGTGGATCAAAAATATTTGGAAAAAAATGAATGAATATGTACAGACTTTTATTTCTTGTCATTATGCCCTATACAATACAGTATAACAACTATTTACATAGCATTTATTTTAGACATTACAAGTAATCTAGAAATGGTTTAAACTGTGTAAATACTATGTCGTTTTTTAATCGGGATCGTGACCATCTGCAGCATTTGGTATCCGTGGGGGGTCCCTATAGACACTGAGGGATGGCTGTAATTCCTGTTACAGCACAGGTCTTTGCCCTGGATATAGTATAACCACACTCAGCCACAGCGGGGCAGCAAAGTAAAAAAAAAGAGATCAGCCATGGAGATTTACAACTTGAGAGGCCGGCACGGTGGCTCACGCCTGTAATCCTGGTACTCTGGGAGGCTAAGGAGCTGGAGACCAGCCTGAAACTTGTCTCTAAAATTAAGCTAGGCATTGTGGCTGGCACTTGTAATCCCAACTACTCCAAAGGCAAAAGGATCCCTTGAGCCCAAGAGTTTAAGGTTGCTGTGACCTATAATGATGCCACAGCACTCTAGCCTGGACGACAGAGTGAGACTCTGTCTGTAAATAAATAAATCATAAGGAAATATTAATAAAACCATATACTTTGTATGTAAGTTGGAAGTTAATTTTTCCTGTGGTTTACTCTTTCACTTTATACCTAAATAATGTGAGGAAGATGGCAAAAACATTAATGTCTGTACAACGACTGAAAACATAATGAAAATAGATTTCAGATGTCTTGATCCCATTCCTTCCTTTGCATATCATTTCTTTTGATCTGAGTATTAAGGGCAAATAAATCAGTAATGACTTGGTCTACATTAAGGGTCTTAAAACTTGGCAAGTCGGGGACTTTTACAAAATTACAAACATTAAATAGTCCCATTATCTTGCTTGTAACAACACTAGAAGTTTCCTTTTTCCATCTACCCTTTTCATTTTTTTAAATAGAAATTGCTAAATAGAAATCTCTTTTATAAACTCAAATATTTTGAAACATATTTGGATTTTTACACTTTTCTAAAGCAGTATTACGTTAAACTCCAATTTATGATGTTTGATCTCCACATCAAAATGCTCGTTAGTTGATTCCAAGGGTCTGAAAAAAGGAGACACTACTATTTTTAGACACTACTGACATCTTTCCTATTAAGGAAAATTCTCAGAACTTTCACAATCAAAAATTATTGTTTCTGCTCACATAACTCATAATATCAGTCACATTTAAATGGCACCAGATATATTTATTGGTGAAGGAAAGTAATAGGAAGACAAGTCCAGGTTCATCTTAAAGAAAGAAAAGCCACATACAAAGCTAGTTTAACATGCAAAGGCCAGAAAGGTCTGGGTTTTAACCCTCACCTTCTGTTTCATACACACAGATTCAACGGTATTGAGAATGAGATGTTTGGTGTTTTTTTTTTTTTTTTTTTTAAGCTTTTGACCCTATTGTCATACTAGATAGAGTCTATATTTTTGTGATTTATAGGCTAAGGTTAAATGTCATCAAAACAATTAAAGAAACTTTTAGGCGATTCAGTGAATAACTTTTTCTTTGTGAATCAAATCTCAGTCAGATACAATAGAAATGTCGTTAACCAGCAGCAGTTTAATCCACCTGGTTATTTTGCCTTTTTCTTTGTGCACTGGGTGATCAGATTATTACTCAAGTATTTATTTTCTTCCCCCCTCTTTTTTTTTTATTATTTGGGATTCATTGAGGGGACAAAGAATTAGGTTGGTTATACTGATTGCATTTGTTAAAGTCCCTCTTATAATTATGTCCTGCCCCTCAGAGGTGTGCCATACACTGTGACCCACTATCCTCCTCCCCTCTCCCTCGTTCCCTACTACTGCCTTCACATTAGACTTGAGTACGTTGGATTCTTGCTTCTCCATTCTCGAGTATTTATTTTCTAACTATCCAAGATTATGAGGGAATGAAATAGCCTAGTCATACAATTAAAGTCAATCTAGCCTTTAAAAAAAATTATCATGGTGAATGCTCTGTGCAATGGCTGCCTTAGTCACACTTCAAGATCCATCCCAAAGATGATTCTCTCTCTCCATTCCCCTTGCCCCAGAAGGGGCAAGAACTCCTTGCTTTCTCACTGCTGCTCCTGTGGTGGTTACACACCTGTCTGCTCTAACCTACCATGTTTTCTGATGCTGATGTTTGTGATTGCCTGTTGAGAAGAGGGATCCCTTAGGATTTGGTGCAATCCCTGGTATATAAGCAAGTATTTATTGAAATATCAATCATGCCACAAATTTGTATCAGTTGAGAATCTAGTAGAAATAGTTATTGGGCAAGGCCACACTTGCCCCTACTTTGAATCTACAAATCTTGTGTAAATTAAAAGTAATATGTAATATATTATTCAAGCAACTGAGTATTTATTAGAAGGATGGCTTATATACATCAGGGATTTTTGAATAGAAAAATACAGATTCATGGGCGGCGCCTGTGGCTCAAGGAGTAGGGCGCCGGTCCCATATGCTGGAGGTGGCGGGTTCAAACCCAGCCCCAGCCAAAGAAAAAGAAAAATACAGATTCATAATCTTCCCCCACTGTGAAACCTATTCCAAGTCAGCCTGCTTTATTTTTTCTCACAGCCCTTTTCGATATATATACACATCATACACAATATATGTCTAGCACAATATGTAATAAACATTGTTACACAACATACACATTCTATGTATTTAACTTCCTAATTTATTTTCACTCCTTGTTTCCCCTCACCGGATATAAACTCCATGCAGGCAGGGATTATTTTTGTTTTTTTGTCTGTTTGGTTATTTGTTTTGGGTCTGTTTTGTTCACTGCTACATCCCTGTGCTCAGAACAGTGCCTGAAGTGTAGTAAGTGCCCAACAAATGTTTGTAAAATGAATGAATGCCCGTGCGAAAATATGAAATAAACATAGATCTCATAAGGAATTTCAGAGTTTTGTGAATTTGGCTAATAGTTTATTTAAAAATGCCTTCTGTGTCTCTGCATAAGGATATCTAAAGAAAAAGACGTTCTGTTGTAGCACATACAGTAGTGTTACAACAGAATAGCATAAGAGAATGCTCAGCACTCAACATTATATAATCAATAAATAAAGAAAAAGTAAGCTAGTACAATGGACTAGTTCAAATAAAAAGGAGGGAGTGCTGTATTCTGGTATCCTGAATTCAGAATCTGAATCAGTGCTGTGGGAAGCACATGCCTTAAATAGTTTCTGCAGCCACCTTGACCTCCGTGAAGGAGAGCAGGTGGTCCCCAGCTTACCAAGAAAGGGGGAGCAGCCTCTCCCTGCTGGATACCTGAGTGTTTATAGTTGCAGGGGCACAACACTGAAGTATATCATCTAAGGCAGAGGTCAACACTCTGTAGCCTGCTTTTGATGGCTCAAGGTTAAAAATGGTTTTTACATTTTTATATGGATTGTAAAGGGGGGAAAAGGATATGTAACACAGACCTATGTGATCCATAAAACCTAAAATATTAATTATTTGGTCCTTTCTGGGAAAAAAATTGCCTTAGACCCTTGGTCCATATTGTTTTTACTTTTTCCCCAAAGTCAGCTTTTCTTCTAGATATATCTTTTTCTTCTAGGTACATTTTGTACATTTTTCTTTTCATGGAATCAGAGTCACACAGAATGTTTCATGAACCAAATGACAGAAGCTACTAGAATCAGGCAAAGGATCCTCTTATTCCCCATGAGCACTCACTAATGGCTGGAGGATCCAGGCCAACTTCTCCATAGCCACCAAGGAAAATCATGCTGTGTTCCTGCAGAAGCAGGAGACACACATGCTGAAAGTCTTGCTCTGAAAGGATGATCTTTTTTTTTTTTTTTGCTTGCAGTTTTTGGCCAGGGCTGGGTCTGAACCCACCACCTCCGGCATATGGGGCCGGTGTCCTACTCCTTTGAGCCATAGGTGATGGCTATGGCTTTTTTTTTGAGACAGAGTCTCACTATGTCGCCCTCGGTAGAATGCCGGAGCGTCATAGCTCACAGCAACCTCCAACTCTGGGATTCTCTTGCCTCAGCCTCTCAAGTAGCTGGGACTACAGGCACCCGCCATAACGCCCAGCTTTGTTTTTGTTGCAGTTGTTTAGCTGGCTCAGGCCGGGTTTGAACCCGCCATCCTTGGTGTATGTGGCTGGCACCATAACCACAGTGCTACGGGTACCAAGCCAAAAGGATAATTTTAGCTAGACAATGACCTTCTTAGTTTTAAGACACCAAAAAAAAAAAAAAAAATCCAGAAAGAAATACTTCAGAAGTTATTACTCATAACTTCCCTGAGAATCTGTGACAGGACTGAATGTGTTGACATGAACACCTTATTTTTCCTTAGTGAATTAAAGTATATAGGGAGAAACTTGGGGAGGAAAGAATAGTTCACTTAGCTCCCCACAAATAGGAAAAGCAGTGAATTTACGTTGGCCCACATGCGTTGGTTTCTTTTTAGGAGTTCCCCTGGGTATTTCTCTGGCTCTTCACCATGACTGTTTTCTTAACACAAGGTTTTTATTCTTTCCCTGAAGCCAAAAGATGATGCATACCCTTTGCTTCACCCCACTATGCATTGCTGGACTCCAACGAGTGATCTGTATGTTGGCTGTGAAGAGGGTCATCTTTTAATGATTGATGGAGAGACCTTGAAGGTGACTGTGCTCAATAAAGCAGAAGAGAGAACACCACTGGGTGAGAAACCACTCTGCCTCATATTCCCAGAAGCGTAGGTATAGGTGTTGATTTTGTTAGTTTTCCTCTTTCTTGGAGACATCTTTGATTCCTCCTCTATCCGGTTACCAAGTCCTGTGGATGACCCTGCCCACTAGTTGCTGTTAATTGATGTCACTATACTCTTGACATTCTGCCACCACTTTACATGCATATTTCCTGAAATCCTCAAAAGAACGTCATAAGGACACACACCTTTATCTCTGTGACATAGATGAGATATATTATGAAACATACCCAAATTCATGTGAACTGCGGAGCTGACAAGACACCTGAATCCAATAAGATCTCAAGTCCAAGTTCTTTGCTACCATGCTGTATACGTTTCTACATATATTCCCTCAACCCCTTTTTCCACCATGACCATCTCTTTTAAGCCCAAAGCCATCTTTTTTTTTTTTTTTTTTGAGACAAAGTCTCAAGCTGTCACCTTGGGTAGAGTGCTGTGGTGTCACAGCTCACAGCATCTACAACTCTTGGGCTCAAGCGATTCTCTTGCCTCAGCCTCTCAAGTAGCACCTGCCACAACACCCAGCTATTTTTTTGTTGCAGTTGTCATTGTTGTTTTAGCTGACCCAGGCCAGGTTCGAAACCGCCAGCCTCTGTGTAAGTGGCTGGCGCCATAACCTCTGAGCTACAGGTGCTGCCCAAACCCAAAGCCATCTTAAAAATTTCCTTTGTATTGCTATTGCTTGGTTAGACTTTTAAAGAGAACTGATCTAGTCTGCCTTAGATCTAGTGTCTTCTATTCCTGGTCTTTGATTCCTGGCCATCAGCCATGGCCAGGGGCAGGTCTGGGTCACAGGAAGCCAATGCCTCTCCACTGAGAGGTAGATGTAGACTCTTTGAGGAGGGAGCCTCATCAGAGGACATGCCCTCAACCTGTCCAATGCATTCTATTCCAGTTACCTTTTTACAGCTTAATTTCTGCAACAGCCTTAGAACTCACTTCACTGACTTTAATCTACATCTGACCCAAACCAGCAGCTCATCTCTGCCAAACTGCCCTTTTGGAAGACCTCTTCCAATGCCTAACTCAGGAACTGCTCTGCCTTGATTTCAAGCTCTCCCTAATCTGATCCTACCTGCCCCAATATTATTAATTCTACTGCTCGCCAGTAGGAGCTTTCTTATCTAGCCAGTCACTCCCCATCATTTCAAAGACATGACTTGCAGCTGATTCCTTTGACGGCAGTTTCATCTGAATCTCCCAGTAACCCAGCTCACAAGCTGCCCCTCCAACAAGTTTTCCCCAATGGCAATGTCCCTCATCTGCTCTCTCTCCCATCCCCTGACTCACTTCACTGGTAGAACTGAAGCCATCAGGTTTGACTTGACTGCCTCATCCCCTCTCTCTTTTCCCTTTCTCTGACTACCTTCCGAGCTTGCTGTTCTCTCTAATCTGGCTCACCAGAAAGACAGCCTCTTTCTGGCCTTCCTTTCCAGATTCCATTCCTCCTATGTGAGCCCTTTACAATTTCTCATGCCTACGCTCTCTCCAAACTCTGTCAGGTGGCATTTATAGTTACCTTTGTGTGGGATGTCCTTCTCTTCCTTGTCTACTTGGTAAAATTATTCTCCTACATGGAGCTTTCCCAATATTCATCTTCATCTTCAGCAAAATTGGGTGCCCTTGTCTGAAATTCCGTGGGACTCACTCCTTCGTTAGAGCCACATCCTGTGCTAAACAATGGCCCACGTGCATGTCTGTCATTGAAGCCAGGAATATGTCTTATGCATTTCTTTGACCCTAAAGTATAATCCCAAATAGCTCTACAAAATGAACTATCACCTATCTGTGTTTGTAAAATGAATTATAAAATAATGTTTCTCGTTTCTGAACTCCTATCACACCTCTAATATATCTTATGTAATTTATAACTTAGTCATATGTAGTCTTATATATATAGTTCACTATTTCCTTCCTACATACTATTTCTTATGCTTTTCATGATATATTATAAATGCTTTCAAATACATATTTATCAAATCTCCACAATGTGGAAGACATTAAGCAAAGTGCCTTAGAGGTTACATAGATGATAAACATATAGCCTCATAATTTCCATCCTTAAGGGACTTAGATTTTATTAAGGAGGATAAAACAAGCAGGCAAATTACACGCCAGGTAGGTAAAGATTATATCATTAAAAAAAAAAAAAACCTTCTCAATGTGCAGTGGGGATTCAGAGATTAGAAACAGTACAAGTCAAGTCATTTTGAAGGTTACATATGAACTGACCCAACTGCATAGGCAGAGGTGTGGGCAAGTGGAATTTTTGGCAATGGTACCTGTGACCAAACCTGGGGAAGTTGAGAAGTAAGACGCGGTCCAGCTTGTCTGAAGCCGACGTAGTCCCAACAGCGTTTGGAGGAAAGGCAATTGTGCTTCTTAGCATCTAGTAAAATGCCAGACACGTAGTATGCAACAAACAAATAATTGGGCGATGCCACCTGAACCTTTGATTTTGTAGTTCTCATTGTTTGTCTAAATAAATTGTAATGTGCCTTTTTCATATTTTCCCCCAAGGATAATATTTAATTAATAAAAAATGTTTTTATAGAAAATTTTTTCTTTTCACTTTTTGTCCACTCATTTATTTATTGAGGTATATATTTACATATAATAAAATGCACAAATCTTAAGTATACAGTTCCATAATAATATAATTTTGGTTTGTTGTTTTTTCTGCTGGTCTCTTAGAACCTCTGACAAAACTTTTCTAAAAAATAAATTTGATATGTAATTTTATAATGTCAGTTACATAGACGTGATGATACAGAACTTACAACTTATATGATTTATATTCGTAATCATTGCAAAGTAACTTTTATTATACTGTTCATTGTAATTTTAATTATGTCACCTGCTTTACCTTGTTTTTCTTTTTCTACAGATGGAAGAAATCTTATCACTCCAATCACCTTGGTGTATCAGAAGGAGGGCGTGTATGCTTCTGGAATTGTAATGAATGTTTTTTTGAAAATCAATTGCTTTCAAGAAAATACACAATTTTCATTTGCTGCCATGTAGTATTTTGAGCCGTATTTCAGGAAGGCAGGGCTATTGAATTATTAATTTAAATTGTTTCTCCTTTGAATTCTATTATGAAACATTTTATTTTGAAGTTTTCAAATATAGATAAAAGGAAGGACAAAGTATAATGAACTACAATATATGTACCTTTTTCTAGATAAACAAAAATAGAATTTAAAAATCCATTACTGTCCCCCAGTGAAAAAAACATTTAATGTCTTTAATCCAATCCCATGCCCATTTCTGCACTCAGTGTGTTAGGTTGTCAGTCATGAATTTAGAAACCTTTGTTTAACCACAACTCTTGTGTACACTCATTTAGCTTGCATGTATCATGTTGCTATTGTTGATATTAGAATTCATATTAATAGCCTCCATTTACTTGGTGCTTATTTTGTGCCAGGCACCAAACTTAAGTGCTTTACTTGTATTATCTTATCACTCTGTACAACAACCTTATCAAATAGAAACTATGGACACTCTTCCAATAAACACAAAGGAACCAGGTCTTAGAGAGGGCACTAGCAAGTGGAGGAGTTAGAGCTCAAGTCCAGGTGTATCAAACTCCAAAGTCTGTGCTTTTCTCTATATAGATGAAAAGGGGCCAACCTATGTTTTCCAATAATGTTGTAATCAATGTAACCAATGCTAAAGCTTGGAACTGACCTATACTAAAATTTTAGGTGTAATCATAGCTTTGTCTGTTCCATTGCCACAGATCACACCTCCAGGACCCTGAGGATAGCTAGGCAATGAATGATTCAGAGTGAGAGATGCGTTTGCATCCCTGAGAAGCCACCTGGAACTCCATTACTCAGCTTATAATTCCCTCCCTCGACCTTGCAATGGATGACCCCCCTCCTCCATCCTACATTTAGTCTGCATTTGTGGCCTTGCAGGACTCTTCTCTTTAAGACCACCCTTGATGTTTGTTTTAACCTACTTTAAAGAAATGATTGTAGGATTTGCTCCAGTTAGGAGTGGAGAATTAGCTTGGAGAAAGTACCTTGCATGTTTTCCCCTCCAGTTCCCAAGCATCTTAGCCCAGCCATCTCACAAATACCTATTCTTAGTTATGACAGGGTCTAAACTAGAAAAGGATGGATAGATTTACTCCAGACTTCTTCACTGTTGTAAAAATAACTGAAATTCCCCTGGAGAGTAGTTATATTAGCCTAATCCTGTTCACAACCAACCAACCAACCCATTTTTATAGGATACCTTGGAAAAGAGGATGCAAATGGAATAAAAGACACATTCCCCACCCCTGGGTCATTTAGGGAGATAAGAAAGGCATATAACAATGATAAAAGAACATATATTGGGAAGGAAGGAGCCTGCTATGCATAAGTCACACAAACTCTGCCCCATTTGCCCCACCTCCTAGATAGTGAAGAGGGTGGTAAAAGGAGAGATGCTAGAGAAGCTCAAAGAAAGAAGTCAGTAAAATTTTAGGTAATTGAAAAATGTGTGACTAAAGAGGTAAAATTGAAGCTTGACCAGGGAACATGCTTAAAAGTTATCTAAATAAATATGAGAGGATAGTGCATTATAAATAATGTAAACATAGAATGTCTACACTTGGATGATGACTTCAAAGAAACAATGGATCATAATTGATACTGTAGCTTATTTGATGAGGAAAAGGCCCTATGCATTGACTGAGTCGGATTTTATGCATTTATCTCTTTGTTTTTTTCTCTAGGATGGCTTTATATATTCTTTTATCATTAAAGAGTCAAGTTACAAAATAGAGGATTTTCTTGAAATTGAAGGGCCTGTTCACCATTTGACGTTTTCTCCCAATTACAAAATGTTACTGATTCAAACAGACAAGGTATGCTGGATGGAAATTTCTTGATATGTAATTTTCAGTTTGTATTATTGTCATCATTCCATGAGAGGAATGAAAAGCTGCATTACACTGTACTGGTCAAGACTCTTTGGTTACAAATAAAAAAAAAAAAATGCCCAACTTAAAAGGCCTAAGTAACAAAGAGTTGTCTATCATGTAACTGAAAGGGGAAGAAGATGATCCAAATCCAGGAGCTCCCATGTTGCCACTGAGCTTTGTCTTCCTGTACCTCTTGGGTCTATTTTCTCTTTGCTGTCTCCCTTTCCTTGCAGACTTCATACTTTGTGGTGTTAAGAGAGCCTCCTGTAGCTCCAACTTATATTTCTATCCTCTTGGTTACTCTGATGGAAAGATATCAGCTGGAAAAAATGTCTTGGAATCTAGCTAGACTCATTGAACTAACTTGGATCACCTGTCTTCCCAGATTCAATCACTGTGGCCAGGGGAATTCTAAGCTCTGATTGGCCAAGCCTAAGTCACATGCCTACCCTTGGCTGCTGGTTACAGTCAACCTACTCAAATGTGGACCGGGGTTAGGGGCATAGGTGGTTTACTAAGAAAAATATGGGTTCTGCAAGAGAAAAAGAAAGAGGAAGCAAAGTAAAAACAAATGTTCAATTATACTATTAGGAAGATGCCTAATTAATGGAATAACCCTGAAAGGTTAGAATCAGCAGACATTTATATTTCAGGATATAAGTTTAGATGGAGTATAAGCAAGATTTTCTGTCTAAAAGGTCACTTAAATTTCAATACAGAAAGATATCAGTTTCTGGTAATTAACAAAAGGTAAAAAGAACTGTGCTACATTTTAATAAATATATGACAAATTTAAAGTATCTATGGAGAACAGGAAACTATGTTTAAAGTATCATAATAGAAGGGTGAAAGACCCAAATAGAACTTCTAAAAAAGAAAAAATACACTAACAAAGTAAAAGTTAAATGAACTTGTCTGACAAAAGATTGGATACAGCTAAAGAGAGAATCAATGAACTGAAAGATCGGACGTCATTCCAATTGTACTCTAGAAAAGCAGGAAAGTAGAAAATACAAAACGGAGGGTAAAGAGACATGAATAATACTATGAAAATATCTAAAATATATTTGATCTAAATACATTTCAGCATCCAGAGAGAGTGGGATAGAGGCAATACTTTAGGAGATTTTGGCTGGGAACTTTCCAGAAATGATTAAAGACATGAATTTACATATTCAAGAGGTCTAGTGAATTCCATACAAGATACATAAAATGATATCTACCTTAAACTCACCAAAGTGAACTTGTCAAAAACCAAAGGCAAAGAGAAAATTTTAAAAGTAGTCAGAGAAAAGACAAATTACTTCAAAGGATTCAATTAGATTGACATTTGACTTCTCTGTAGCAATAATATAAGTAAGAAAAGTAGGATGATATCTTGTAGTGCCAGGGTCAGCAAACTATGACTCCATGGTCCAAAAACCAGAATTATTTTCTAAGTAAGGTTTTATTGGAACACAGCCACGTCCATTTATTTATTATGCATTGCCTATGGCTTCTTTCACACAACAGTGGCAGCATTAAGTAATTGTAACAGAAGCCACATGACTTAAAAAGGCTGACTATGAGGACATTTATAGAAAATGTTTACTGACCTCTGATGTAGTGAAGGAAAATAATGACCAACTTGAATTCTATACCCAATATAAATACATTTTCAGAAAAGACACTTTAGACACTTGAAATCTGGGAGTTTGTGAGAAGCTGACTGTCACTAGAGAAAATTATAAAGAATTTACGTCAAGCAGAAGGAAAATGATCCAAAGTGAATGGTCTGTAATGCAAGAAGAATAAAGAGCTGCAGTAATGTGTGGAGAATTATAAAGGAACACTAACTGTATAAAACAGCAAAAATAATATAAAATTATGTTTAAAAATACCATTGAATGAAAATCCCATATAACAACAACGTAAGCTGGGAGGAGACAGGTATATAAAATACAGTGTTTCAAGGTTCTTGTACTACCCAGTAGGAGGGTAAAGGTTTAACTTTTGGTGTTGATAAACTAGGTATGCATGTTGTGATTTTTAATGTAACAACTAAAAGAATGGAAATAGTAGATGTAATTTTCAAATTGTAGAGGGGGAAAGTGAAATGGTAAAAAAAAAAAAAGTAAGAAAAGAACAAAAAAGAAATGCAAAGCAAGTGAGATAAATAGAAAATGTAAGTTAAACTATTATGTTTAACTCAAATGTATTAGTATTTACAAAAAGTAAAAGATAATAAATAATCTATTTAACAAGCAAAGATTGTCATGATGAATTAAAAATAAAAAAGAAACTCAAGTATGTGCTACATGTAACACATCTAGAACATAAAAGTATAGTAAGATTATAAGTAAAAAGATGGAAAAAAACAATTATCACGCGAACAACCAAAAGAAAGCCAGTGGAGCTATGTTAATATCAGGTAAAATATTAAGGTAAAAATTATTACCAAAGATAAATGGGCTTATTTTTAGAATAATAAAAAAGTTTAAATTCACCAGGAATATTTAAACATGTAAAATATCTAGGGTGCCAGCCACATTCACCGGGGCTGGCAGGTTTGAACCTGGCCTGGGCCTGCCAAACAACAATGACAACTACAACAAAAAAATAACTGGGTGTTGTGGCGGGAACCTGTAGTCCCAGCCACTTGGGAGGCTGAGGAAAGAGAATCTCTAGAGCCCAAGAATTTGAGGTTGCTGTGAGCTGTGACACCGCAGCACTCTACTGAGACTCTGTCTCAAAAAAAAAAAAATGCATGTACCTAATAACATAGCCTCAAATATATAAAACAAAACAAGGCAAAATAACAAGGGGAAACGAAACCATGATATTACTGGGGCATTTTGATATACCTCTTTCAGCACACGACAGAATATACAGTGTATTTTCAACATATCAGCCAAAGTGAGCCGAGCATTTTTCTTTACAACTCAGAGCCTGTCAATGATATCCTATGTAATTCTGAGTAAAAGCCAAAATCCAGACTGTGCTTTAAAAGGCCCCTCATGACATGAACTCCACCTCCAACCCCATGCCTGGTCTGTCACTTCTTTTGACTCTTGCTCACCCTGCCCCACCCATACTGGCCATTGTGCTGTTTTCTTCAACATCCCAAGCATGCTGCACCCACGGAGTCTTTGCATTGGCTCTTCCCTCTGTCTGGAATGCTCTTCCCACAGAAATAACCTGGATCCTTTCTTCATTTCCTTCAAGTCTTTTCTCTAAAGTTACCTTCTCACAAAAGCCTTTCTTAGACATTCAGCTTAAAATTTCACCCTGTTAACTTTGCCATGTGACATCTTCCTTCCTTGCTTTACTTTTTTCCTTCTCACAATTATTACTATTTAATTTAAAGAATAAATGAAAGGTAGAATTAGTAAGTATTTACCAAATTTTGAACTCTATATAAAGTTGTATTTTCTAGATAAATAAAAATAAAAATATTTATGTTTAATTCAAGTAAACTTGAACTTATGATGACTTGAAAGTAGACTACTTATTGCTCATTAAATGGCCATATTTTATTACAGCTATTTGGCAGAGATATGTAAGTTATAGGGTATTTTTTTTTTTGAGGTAAATTTGGTGGCTAAGAATGATAAACAAGTCATAAAGTGATAGCCTCACCCACACCTCAACAATTTTTACACAGGCTTATCTAAATTTTATTTTTATTTTTATTTTTTATTTTTTTCCCACAATTTTTTAAATTAAATCATGTGAAATCTATTAATGGCTTATTTAAATTTTAATTAGTGCCCTTCCCATTATGTTTAGCGTGTGGTAGGATTTAGTTCATACCAACAACTTTTCTGGTTTTCCACATTTTCCAAATTTTCTATAAAAACGGTCATTTTTAGGGCGGCGCCTGTGGCTCAGTCGGTAAGGCGCTGGCCCCATATACCGAGGGTGGCGGGTTCAAACCCGGCCCCAGCCAAACTGCAACCAAAAAATAGCCGGGCGTTGTGGCGGGCGCCTATAGTCCCAGCTGCTCGGGAGGATGAGGCAAGAGAATCGCTGAAGCCCAGGAGTTGGAAGTTGCTGTGAGCTGTGTGATGCCACGGCTACCGAGGGCCATAAAGTGAGACTCTGTCTGTACAAAAAAAAAAAAAAAAAAACGGTCATTTTTAAAATCAGGAAGAAGTGTTTTGTTATGTTTTGTATTTTATAAAACAAATGCCTAGAATTGAAAAAGAAAATCCTATTTATGGTTATTTTAAATGATGAATAAATGAATGAATGAATCAATCAAACAAACAAATCAAGCATCTGGATTTTAAGCTACTCAAGGTCAGGTTCTTAATGAGTTGATCTACAATATCCCTCACCTGTTCCCACATGATGCCTTGCTTACGTAGGCATTTAATAATATTTGTTGAACTGTATAAACAACAATTACAATATGTTTCTTTTCTTCTGTATACTTATCAGGGATCTGTTTACATCTATACTTTTGGTGAGGAGCCAACATTAGATCAAGTCCTAGATGCTTGTGATGGGAGGTTTCAGGCAATTGACCTTGTCACTCCTGGAACTGAACACTTCATGGTAAGGCATAATGTATTGTGTCTGTGTCACAGTAGAATTTAAATATATGTGACAAAATGCAAATCCCTATTCATACGTAATCGGGTAACTTCAGGAGTTCATGTGCAAAGCAATGCAAACGGGAGGCTGAATCTATCCTTGAAGACTGTGGTACAAATGCCAGTCACTTCCATCATCACAGAATGACAGCATCATATTCTGACTTCCTCATATTGTCTTCTGAAAACAGCCAACCAGTTGAGATCTTCTGAAAACAGCCAACCAGTTGAGATCTTAGGAGCCATCTTTTCTGTATTCACCACCCAAGCTCTGCAAGCCAAGCTTTTAAACATGTTCTAAGTTACTAATTCTAATTAGTATCTAATTAGTAATAATTAGTATATTAATTATTACTTAAATTGTATCAAAGATAACAGTTAATATTTGTTCAGAAAAAAAACTGATGTTGAACTTGCAAAATAATTATTTGTGATCTACACAAGTAAAATGAAATTTTATACTAAATCATCAGATTGACATACTAGGGAGGACGATAAAACATGCTTCCAGAAGAGTCTTATTTTCCATTAAAGTTTTGCTTTTCTTTCTTTTACAGACACTTACACATTCAGGGGAAGTTTGTGTTTGGTGGATAGAGGATAGCACTTGTGTAAGCAAGATTAATCTGAACACCCCAGTAAGTGTGCTTGACAAATGAATTTTTTTAAGATGTTGAATTCTGATCCAATCCACCTTTTCATATTCACATGTCAATAGTCTGTGGAAATACTTGCTACAGAAGCCTTATTGCATCTTTACTTTATAAATTGAAGTAATTCCTATGTGTAAAGTACATGCCACAAAACAAAGGACCAAGAAACAATGGCGATGCTTCTTGATCCTTTTTTTTTTAATCGTTATTTGCTGCATTTCACAGTTCTAGATGATAATATGAATCTTGGTAGTAAGGAGGGAATTTTTAATCCTTTGACTTTATTTTATTTTTATTTTTATTTTTATTTATTTTTTTAGAGACAAGAGTCTCACTTTGTTGCCCTCGGTAGAGTGCCATGGTTTCACACAGCTCACAGCAACCTCCAACTCCTGGGCTTAGGTGATTCTTTTGCCTCAGCCTCCCGAGTAGCTGGGACTACAGGCGCCTGCCACAACACCCGGCTATTTTTTTGTTGCGGTTTGGCCAGGGGCCAGGTTTGAACCCACCACCCTCGGTATATAGGGCCAGCACCCTACTTACTGAGCCACAGGCGCCGCCCAATCCTTTCACTTTATGATATTAAAATCTCAATAATTACAAAACTAAAGCATTATACTTTATGTAGGATTACAAAACACCAAAGATAAATAATTCAACGGGATAAAACTCTCAAAAGTAAACGTAAAACTTCTTACCTAAAATACTATATGAAAGACCCCATGATCTATGTGACAAATGCTTCCGTGTATCCATTTCTGTTAGAATTACTGGAACTGTAAGAGATCTTACAGATCTTACAAGTTCATGTTATTAGAACTCTTTTACAGGTGAGAGACATACAAATGTTTAACAACCTATCCCGAGGCCTCCGTAATCAGGACTTGTTCCTCTTGGCCAAGGAGGATTAATAGGCACCATCAGACAGCCTTGGCGAAACTTCATTGAGCTCCAAACCAAGCTTGATACACTGATGTGGGTCAGCCTGCCTGTGTTGGGGAGATACAATGGTCTTCTTTATTGGAGGATATGGCTGTCCTAATCAGCAGACAGACCCTGTGATGCTGAGGCCAGGTCTCCTTGCCTGTGAACTCTTTAGGCAATGGTCATCAGGGAACCCAGCCCAGCCCCACAGTGACAAGACACTGGACACCAACAGTTTCCCCTGCTGGTACTGGAGAGGGTACACAAGACCCTTCTGGCCGTTGCTGTACATTTTCAGACTAGGCCACCGATTGTCCTGGAATGGAGGAGAATGTCAACCTATTATTTGGGGAACACACCACACACACACACACACGGAAAATGAAAATAATAATAATGAAAGTCTGCTCAGTTCAGAGACTATGTGTACCTAATGGGACAGGACCTGAGTTCTCATCTGAACTTTGTCACTGGCCATGGGCCTTCCTCTTCTATTTTGCAAAATGTTCTCTTAAGTTCTTTTCCAGCTCTAACTTTCCATGATTTTATTCAAAACTATCTATAAAGTGTAGATTCCTATTCCTTAAGTATAAGTGCAAATAAACTTATTCTCTTTGACATAATATTCTGTATAAATAATTGTGAGATAACTAGAAAACTGTTATGCATGTTTTGGTGACTAAATACATGTTCTAGTGATAAAGTTATTAATAATTTCTTAAGCCTTCCTCAGTCATACAAACATCACAAGATTTGCCATTATTCAGCAGATGAACACTGATTTTAAAAATCACTAATATTCTACAAAAATGTACTAGAAATTTATTTTAAATTTCTTATTTTATATTTTATTATTTTTATCCAAATTGTTCCATAATAATTTACATTGATATTGGTATAATCATTTCATTATCATTTAGGGATAAAAATGAAACCATAATTTAAAGTTCAAGGAATCTATGTGTATTTTTGTCACTCTAATTTGAATTGAAAGATTCTTGTGACTTCTTTTCTTTTCTTTTTTTTTTTTTTTTTATTAAATCATAGCTGGGTACATCAATGCAATCATGGGGCACAATGTGCTGGTTTTATATACAATTTGAAATACTTTCATCAAACGGGTTAACATAGCCTTCACGGCATTTTCTTAGTTATTGTGTTAAGACATTTGTATTCTACATTTGGTAAATTTCACATGTACCCTTGTAAGATGCACCATAGGTGTAGTCCCATCAATTATCCTCCCTCTAGCCATCCTCCCCTATCCCCTCCCTTTCCCCTTTTACCATATTCTTGGGCTATAATTCATAGTAGGACTGAGTACATTGGATATTTTTTCTTCCATTCTTGAGATACTTTGCTAAGAATATGTTCCAGCTCCATCCATGTAAACGTGAAAGAGGTAAAGACTCCATCTTTTTTTAAGTCTGTATAATATTCCATGGCATACATATACCACAATTTATTAATCCATTCGTGAATCGATGGGCACTTGGGCTTCTTCCATGACTTAGCAATTATGAATTGGGCTGCAATAAACATTCTGGTACAAATATCTTTGTTATAATGTGACCTGTGACTTCTTATGCAATTGATTAGCTCAGGAATGTCCAATTTACAAGGTGTGACAATTAAGTCTGCAAACTCATCCTAGAAAAAGTGCTCCACTTGATGCTGAATATAAGTACGGTCACCTTCAAAGTACTCCCCGTGGCCACCTGTTGACTGTAGTGATATTCAGCAATGAAGCATAGAGCGCTTTTCCTAGGAGGAGTTTGTGGACTTAATCGTCTGATCTTGTACAACTTAAATTAATGCACCACACAACGTGTGCCACTCTTCTCCTCCTGCAGACTTTTCAAATAAATTATAGAATTCTTATGTGTAGGACAGTAGACTTCATTATCTGGCTCAGTGAAGGTAAACCTCTGTGTTTATTCTAAACAGACCACAGTCCTGGCTTGCTCTCCCTCCTCCCTCTCTGCAGCCGTGGGCACTGTGGGAGGTGCTGTCCACTTCATCAGCGTACAGGATGCAGAATCCCCTCAGGTATTCCACAAGGCCTTTCTCTCCAAATCTTCAGTGCAGCACCTGGTGTAAGTACCTCCTCTCCTGCATCAGGCCTGTCAGGAATTCTGAAGCCATTGTTTCTTTTCATTTTTAAATTTTACACATTTCATTTATTTCAAATATTAATATGAATATGAATACATTAACTCAGCTCAATATTCAAAAGTAGGAGGGGTGTGTAAAAAAGTCCCCTACTCTTGTCCGCCACACACTGAATTCTCTCCAATTTCTTGTGTGTCTTTTCAGAGACATTTTATCCATAAGCAAGAAAAAATATAAGTACTTCCTTTTATTTCTTTGAATGATAATCAAGCACTTCCAGTGTGCCAGGCACTTCTATTGTAGTAATTCCATGAAGTATCTCCATTTTACAGATAAGGAAGATGAGGCACAAAGAGTTTTTTAAAAATTACTCAATATTACACAGATAGAGAAAGTAAGCAGCAAATGATAGGGTTAGGCACCAGTCACTGCCTTTGCTTTTAAAGGGAGAAAATTGTATAGTGTTCTACCTCCCTTTTTTAGTCACCTAATGGTATATCTTAGAGAATGTATTATATCCTTAAAAAGACCATCCTCATTCTTTTTAGCCTTATTGTTTGCATTATATAAATATACCGTCTTTTGAAGCAATACTTTTGAAATGACTATAGACATTGGAGTTGGACGTGTGCGTTGCTATTACTTTTTTTTTTTTTGAGATGGGGTTTCTCTCTATGATCTGGGATAGAGTACAGTGGCATCATCACAGCTCACTGCAACTTCAAACTTCTGGGTTCAAGCAATCCTCCTACGTCAGCCTCCCAAGTAGCTTGGATTCAGCCCTGTGACACCACACCCCGCCACTTGTTCTATTTTTTATAGAGATAGGGGTTTCTTTCTTGCTCAGTCTGGTCTCAAATTCCTGGCCTCAAGTGATCCTCCTGCCTTGGCCTTCCACAGTGCTAGGATTACAAGCTTGAACCACTGCACCCAGCTTCTTTCTTTTTTAAATTTATCATAATATACTGCTGGGTGCAGTGGCTTACGTCCTATAATCCTAGCACTCTGGAAGGCCAAGGTCGGTGGATTGCTTGAGCTCAGGAGTTGGAGACCAGCCTGAGCAAGGGCAAGACCTTATCTCTACCAAAAATAGAAAAACTATTTGGGCATGTGGCAGGCACCCATAAGCCTAACTACTTGGGAGGTTGAGGCAAGAGGTCACTGGAGCCCAGGAGTTTGAGGTTTCTGTGAGCTCTGATCCCATGGCACTCTGCCCAGAGTGAGATTCTGTCTCAAAACAAAACAAACAAACGACAACAACAAAAAAGAACTAACATTTGTGTCCTGCTTTACACCTTGAGGTCATCGTAAGTTATTGAATGTTACTTTTGAAACACCAGTCAGAAAGATATTATACTTCAGACAAGTTAGGGAATTCAGGGTCAGAGAGGTGAAGAGAAACATTTGCGCAGAATTGCACAGCTAACACAGAGGATCTGCCTCTGCCATGGGTGCTTTGCCTGCCCAGCTCTGTGTGTGGGGGAGGCAATAAATAACCTCCCTCCACTTACCCTGCCCTCTGTACCATAGTTTTTTGTGTCTCTTCTTTCTCAGATTCTTTCCTCTTTTTCTAATTTGCATCTTCCCACTTTTTCTAATTTGATGAAGGTGTAGAAATGTTTTGCTGTGTTTTTCCCCCTCCTGCAAGATACCAGACACACTGTAATGAAATGTCACACCCATTACTAATTTCAGAATTGCTTATTTCCATTTGAAACATCAAGATAGCTCTACTGATGTATTTTATGCACTTACAAAGAAACAGTTGCCCATCTTTGCTGAATATTTTTTTTGAGACCGAGCCTCAAGCTGTCACCCTGGGTAGAGTGCCGTGGCATCACAGCTCACAGCAGCCTCCAACTCAAGCGATTCTCTTGCCTCAGCCTCCCAAGTAGCTGGGACTACAGGCGCCCGCCACAACACCCAGCCATTTTTTGGTTGTAGTTGTCATTGTTTGGCTGGCCCAGCCTGCAGTCAAACCCACCAGCTATGTGTATGTGGCTGGCGCCTTAGCTGTTTGAGCTACAGGCACCAAGCCTTTGCTGAATATTCTTGAGTGTACTTATAAGTTGCAACCTGGAAATAGCATTGGCCTGAACTATAGTAATTCCACCTATGTGTAATCACCAATATTTTATGAGGTCAGAGAATATTAAAAATCACAATCCATAAAAATGACTTGTTTTGAACATATCTCCATGGTTATTCAATAAACTTCCTAACCATATAATTGGTGAAACAAGAATAATCTGATAATTGGATTTTTTGTTTTCTAGTTATGACCAGAGAGGAATGTTTCTATTCGTTGGAACATTAGAAGGAAAGGTCTTTGTTATCAATCCCAGGCCCTCAAGCTCATTTGAGATTATTGGATTCACAGGTACATATAGAATGTTTATTAATTTAAAATGTTGATCATTCTATTCCAAAGAATTTAAGGTTATAAAAATGGAACTCTAAACAATTATTTATGATAGATTTTGTAAAAGACAAATGCTTAAATGAAGTTAAGGTTATTTAGGAGAATTTTTATGTTACATTTAGAGTATTTGGGGTATTAAAGTTACCTGCTGGGTACATAGTTGATGCTAAAAATTTTTTTTTAATCAATTATTGAATTAATGAAATGGCTAAACATATCTAACATTATTATAAGAAGAACTGGGTTGATTTCTCTCTGAAATATTATTAAATAATATTTGATCTCTACTTAATAAACAACATTCTTCCACCTCCAATTTTAAATTCATTCATTTATTTATAAAAATGAGTGCCTCCTAGGTGCAAAATGCTAACCCTAGGCCTTGTGAGGGATGAAAGCATCAGGAGACAATTTATTAGATAGTAGAAGAGAAAAAAGCAGAGTGCTGTGCAGGCTCAGAAGAAGAAGCAATTAATCCTGCCAGGTATGGGGAAGGTGGGCACAGTTAAGGGGGTGCAGAGGACCAGGGAAAAGTTTTCCAAAGGTTTTAAGTAGTGGGCTTGAAGGATTTTCATACATACAGGAAAGGGCATATTGGTATTCCTGCTCAAAATAACAATCGGAACAAAGGTATTTGGAATGATAAAAACGTCTGGTGTAACAGGTAAATGGAAAAAATGTACTAGAATATGACCATGGCAATGGCATCTGAAAGATAATGAAAGGCCTTAAATATCATCCCAAGTCTGGAATTTGTTCTGTGGTTAATGAGGCATCATCAAGGCTTCCAAGAAGGAACTGGAATGATTTGACTTGGTTTTTAGAGGGTGACTCTGGCACCAGCGGGAAGGACAGAGCAGAAAGGCAAGAGAATGAAATAAAAAAGATGAGTTGGGAAGCTATAATAGTAGCCAAGTCAAGAGATGGTAACAGTCATAATCATAATAGCCAGCATTTATTGAGGGATACCTTACTGTGTTATAGCCAGAGCTTTAGGCCTATGGCACGTGGGCTCTTAGACAGCTTTTATGAGGTAGATAGTACTGTCACCCCCATTTTGCAGATGAGGTGATTGAGGTACAGCAAACCTCATTAAGTACTTATTCCCAGGTCATGCAGCTAGTTAGGACAGAGCCAGGACTCAGACTTAGCAATTCCACCTTCAGTGTGTATGCTCTTATCCTCAATACACAAACCCAGCTCATAGTCACAGAAGAGGAAAAGAGGGGACAGCTCTGAGTGATGGAATTGGTAGGATTTGGCATTTGATTGTATGTGAAAGAGAGGGATCAACAGTGACTCCAAAATTCCTAGTGTGGATAGAGGACATTCGTGATGTTATTAATTGAAGAAGAGGGTTTTAGAGGTTGAGGGTGATCTGACAAGCTCTGTAGGTTTGAAGTCAATAAGCTCTTCATTTGGGGATATTTGGCATGAGTTTGAAAATAGATATATCCAGTTCAAGGCTTAATGATAGGATTCTGATCTTAAATCATGGAAGCTAATGAAATGGCTCAAGAAACCAAAATAGAAGCAGACCTAATTGCTCAGTGGGGCCACACAGGTGCCAACAATGTGTAAATTAGATAGCACCGAGAGTGGCAGAGCCTGTGGCTGGGTGCATGCACATCCTGCCTAAATGTTCCACTTGTTAACAGATCTGATTGGCCAGGGGGTGGGATGGAAGAAGCCTTGAATAGACCCCTACTCTACCTTTTTCACTGAAGTGGACAGAGGAAGATGGGGCAGAAAACTGAGATGGGCCAGAGTAATAAGCGAACAAGGAATCCTCCTCCCCAGAAAGTGCTTTCGGAAGGCAGGCTGGATGAGGTGCAGCCTGTGACAAAAATGTGAGTAGGTGAGGTCCCCATATGTTTGCCAATCAGCGGGTGATCCCTGAAAGAGCTTCTTCTTTTGAATGGCGAGCAAAGAGGTTAGGGAAGAAACTGAGGTAAGAAAATGAAGTTAGTAAGTGGTGAACCTATTTTTAAGGAAGTTTGCAGTGGACAAAAGAGAGTCAGGTTCTTATCTGAAGACAGTGGATCTTAAGAGCTCACTAAGAGGAACCATAAGAGACACAATAAGATAAAAAGAGTCACTGATAGTGGATGGCCTGATAGGAGGAATGGTCCCAAAATCACAGATGGAGAAGGGTTACATTTTGTTCCTACACCGCTATCAGGAAAGAAACAGTGAGACAATGTGATTCAGGATGAGTGCTGAGGTTGAGCTTGTGTCCGATGTCCTTGGTCTTGTTAAATAAGAGGAAAGGTCTTCTGCTGATCACCCAGGGGAAGGGCTGATAACAGGGCCTGAGGAAGTAGCACCTGCAGTACGTCCTGTGAGGCTTGAGAGAGTGAATCTGGAAGGAATCCAAGATGGACTGGAGCCTGGCACACCTTGCAGGGGTGATGGACACTCGAAATCCCTTGCCCACAGATGCAAATTACACAGAGGCTTGCATTTACCCGATATTAGGAGTGGATAACCCAGCTGCAGTAGGAATGTGAGGGGTCGGAACAGATGGATGCTAAAGAGTGGGGTAGAGAAGGCCCTCCCTGGGGACCACCCCCGCTGGAAAAGGACAAGTCAAACTGGGCTGGTTTGAATCTTCCAGGAGCATCCCTCATCCAGTCATCAAAAGCGTCCCCATCACTTAGGTTTAAAGATGGCTTTAAATGTCTGGTAAATAAATTTGCATGTAAATATTTAGTAAAGGCAAGTCTATAATGTGATATCTTAATTGGGAAGGTAAAAGATTCTTTAAGCTTATCAATGAACACTGTGATGTTGATTTCTTTTTGCTTTCAGAGGTGGGCAAAGACATTTTGCAAATATCCACAGTGTCTCTTTTGGACTCAGAAACCGTGGAAGTGCTGGTACTTTCCCCACTTCCAGAAACAGAAAAAAGTAGGCTGGAAATATTCACTCTGCCTGAACTACTATCACAAGGTAAGGGAAAAACAAGAAACCAGTTCAATTCTGGGCCCAGACCAGTCATTGCTATAGCTTTATTTTGTTTGTTTTTAATATTAGCATATAAAGAAGTAAAATGGCTACCTTTTATCCATCTTCACAAAGTAAAACTGATATGGCTCCTAAACAATTTATAATGTGAATGACATGAATCTGCTTTATTGCCTGAAGAAAGAGAAAGGATTAACTGACGTTCATGTCAAGTTGGTTTGGCATTTTGTGATGTCTCCTGTCTCCTGTCTTTAAATATACACAGTCAAGTTCAGATAGGTTACAGTATAGCTACCTCCTGTGGGAGAACAACTTCCAGTTGTCTTTTATGAAATAATATTTACTGTTTCTTTCTATGTAAATCAATAATTGCAGAGAAATGTGTAATCACTGCAATTCTCATTATTCTCATTACCTTGTACTTATTTATTTGCTAAATGACTGACTGAGATAAAGTAAAACAGCATGAGCCATAAATGATATCTGTGGGAAACATGTAACAAAGACATTTCAATATATGCATAGGGAGCAGGATGTCCAGGGCAGTAGCAAAAGTTACTGACCTGTGACATTAGTTAGGCATGCGTAACTGTAACAAGTTAGTCACGTGCACAGTGAGGAATAGGGTACACCGTCAACAACAAGAGTTGCAACCAAATGCACAACAAATAAAGCACTTATTTAGGCAGAAATAGCTGAGGCAGATACTAGTCAGACCAATAAACAGCAGGTGTCAAACTGCGTGTTCCCCACATTAAGATAATGTAACCCAGAAAAAGTCACATCTGCACATCCTGCTGAACATTGTGACATTTATGGTAACCTTTTCCTTGTAACTTTTCCCTTATATTTCTTTGTTTGAATCTTAATAAGTACTCCTTGGAACGTGGAGGCAGGGCCATGCTGCCTTACTCTGACAGTATCTGGCCTCCCAGTACCCTCAATTGCACAGCTGTATTATACCAAGCATTTCTTGTCTTCACTCTGTGGCATTCCCAGAAATCTAGAGACTCCGCCCACTAAGGATTGCCTCAACTTCTAGTGATAAATCATAAAGAAAGATTTCTGTATAAAAAGGTAGGAGAAAACAGACAAATCCACAGTGTCTCTTTTGGACACAGAAATCGTGGAAGTGACGGTGTTGTCCCCATTTCCAGAAACAGGAAGAAGTAGTATTTTTAATGACAAATATATCTGGGTAACAATTTTGCAAATTTTATCCCTATAGAATAGAAGAGAGCTGAAAGCCTCAAAGTACTTTTATGTTTTAATTAAGAATCTCTATACCATAATGAGTTTTTTTTAATGATATGTCTATAAGTTAATTGACAAAGTTAACTAAGGCCTTACAAAAGATAATTTACTCTTAGTCATTAAATATTCAAATATTTGTGTGAAACAAGTTATTTTAAAATCATTTTTATCACCTAATAGTCTCCACAATATGAATTGAGCATTTAAAATTTTTATTTTCATAATTGCTTATAATGATTTTGTAAAATAAGAATATATGGCTCAGAGCCTGTGGTTCAGTGGTTAGGGCACTGGCCACATACACCAATGCTGCCAGGTTCAGACCCACCCAGGCCTGCTAAACAATGACAACTGCAACCAAAAAACAGCCGGATGTTGCGGGAGGGTGCCTGTCGTCCCAGCTACTTGGGAGACTGAGGCAAGAGAATCACTTAAGCCCAAGAGTTGGAGGCTGCTGTGAGCTATGACACCACTGCACTCTACTGAGGGCAACATAGTGAAAGTCTGTCTCAAAAAAAAATATATATATACATATATATGTACACACACATATATATGTGTGTATGATGCAAGTGATCTCTCTTCTTTTTCAGGTCTTATACCTTCTGCAACCTTTGCTGATGAAAGAGGGAGGTTGAGAGATGAGTTCATTCATAAGTACCTGTATGAAGTGGAACACACTCTGTCCTCTGCTGTTTTGGACTTTCAAAGTAACCAAATACATGGCTTCTGTAACCAAGTTCCTTACATCTGTAGCTACTCTATTCCTGAAGAAGTGAGTCAAAATTTAAGTGAGCTCTCATTTATGTTAGCAATCGAGATTGACACATTGTACTAATTAGAAATGATTCTCTTGACGACTTTAACAGAATTGTCCAGTTAAAACAAATGGCTTTATTATATTAAAGTTATATTGAGTTAGATAGTGTTAATTATTAATTCATCATAAAATATATTTGAGCAATCTCACACATGTGCTACATTCATCATACTTGTCAGATAAACATGCACATGATACTAGTTTATTGCCTTAAAAAAAATCAAACTTCAGAAAATCTATTCTATAGATTCCAGGGGCTACAGGGCAAATGATTTTCAGTGGAACGTTGCACCTGAGCCCTAAGAAAACTTGCACAAAATAATTACACTGTGTTTCTGGCATCCTTTGCATTGCTCCGTCTTCTAGCTCCTCCTGCACCGTGTGACCCCCTGCTGCACATACCAGCCCAGTACCCTCCTGCTTGCTGCCCTTTGGCCATTCAGTTTCCCGCGGATGCTTGCCTTCCTGACCCAATAGTATCTACCTCCATTCTTCTCTAAATTCTTCGGTCAAAGCCCTTCTGTCCCAAAGTAGCTGGTGGTAGTACCGTAGAAATCCTGAGAAGGAAGAAATGGTTCATGGCAAGGGAGGATTCAAGAAAAGGTTCATGGACAAAGCAATATTTGAACTGAACTTTGAAGAATAGATCAAATTTAGATGTGGAGAAATATTGTGTGCAATCTTGCTAGGGGTGGACGGTGCTGATGTAGGGACGTGGGGTGGACTAGTAGGGATGGAGTGGATAAGGGACTTCCAGACAAAAGGAAGGGCATGCCCAGAGCCCTGGTGGTGGGAATGCGTGAGGCACACAGGGGAAATAGTGACAGCTTGATTTTATTTATTGATTTATTTATTTCTGAGACAGAGTCTCGCTCTGTCGTTCCCAGTAGGGTGCAGTGGTGTCATCATAGCTCACGGCAACCTCAAGATGCTGGACTCAAGTGATTCTCCTGCCTCTGCCTCCCAAATAGCTGGAACCACAAGCACACACCACCATGCCCAGCTAATTTTTCTATTTTTTATAGAAGAAAACAGGGTCTCCCTCTTGCTCAGGCTGGTCTCAAATTCCTGGCCTCAAGCAGTCCTCCCTCCTCAGCCTCCCAAAATGCTAGGATTATAGGCATGAGCCACCATACCCAGCCTGCTTTATTTTGACTTGAATATGAGAACATATGAAAATGATTGGAAAAAATAAAGATTGTCAGCGTAGGCTGGGACCTTTAATGGCTGGCTGACATATAAAGAAGACTTTCCTTAGTTGGCAGAAACAAACTTTTATTTGCAAACAAAGTTGGGGAACATGGTGCAAATGCAGGCACCCACTTTATCCTGCAGCAGTTTATTTCCAATGATAATGTTTACAGATTTGAAGCTGACCATATGCAAACCTAATGATGCTACTCACTGATGTTTTCTACAATGTGGTCTTTCTCTTTGATTGGCAGAGCCATAGCGGTGTTCGAATTCTTAAACCTTACAAAAAAATGCAAAGCAGACAGTATGGACCTGGAATGCTCTATCTGTCTTCACATGGATTATGGCTTGCTTCAATAGCTAAATGTGGAATTCTGTGCATCCGAGATGTTTTTACTTTGGTAAACTCCTTTATTAAAAAAAAAAAGATTATGGGATATGTATATACATATATGTACATATACATACATACATATATATAGAAAGAGAGAGAGATCTTATTATATAAGGAACAAAATCTCTTGGGAAAGGAATTGGAATTCTTAAGTAAATTGATAGAACTTTTTACCACTAATGGTATTAATGACTTTACCATTTTTACTGGTGTTTCTATGTGGTGAGGTTTGAATCTCTTAGGGAGGAAACTCCAACCAGTAGGATGCAAATGAAAAGCAATGGGCAGGGTAGCAGGGTTGAGCACCAGACCAGCTCCATCATCAGCTAGGTTTGTGTCTTGGAACCCAACACAAAGCTCAGCTTCACTGAGCTTCAGGTGCTCACCTGCGAAATTAGGGAAGTCTCATCCTAGGGGATTCTGGTGAGAGGGCCTATGCAAAACTGCTTTGGAAATAGTGAACGTGCAACCTCCCTGGCCTGGAGGGCCTCTGGGTTGGTTGCTGCTGCCACACCTGACACTTCCCTGATGCTGCAGGAGCAGAAGGTTGTGGCCCTACTGCGTCCTCCTCTATTACTTGCAGGCCTCAATGTCACCATCATGCTACCATTTCCGATTTTCATTGTCCTCACACCACTGAGAAAGTGAAAAGAGTTGCTTCTACCAAAAAGGTGTGGAATCCTTTTCTAGGTTCTGAACTGAGATGTACTAGTCAATGGTCGAATTTAGTGGGCCCATTGATTCTTTCCCAGTTTTCTACTCCCACACACCTGAACCATGGCAGTCACCCACATGCCCCCCACCCCACCCATATATACTCTAAGCCCCTGTTGTGCACACCCGGCTTCTTTTGGCTTGCCTCTAGAAGGTTCTCAACCTTCCTAATGCCGCGACCCTTTAATACAGTTCTTCATGTTGTGGTGACCCCCAACCATAAAATTATTTTCATACACCTGTATTTGTACGGGGTATATGTGATGGTTTTAGGCGACCCCCGTGAAAGGGTCGTTCAATCCCCAAAGGGATCACAACCCACAGGTTGAGAACTGCTGCTCTAGAAGAAAGCAATGTAACTTGGAATATAACTGGGGGAAGAGTGATAATACTACATAAAGAAAGTTTTGAATCCCTTAGAGATTATTTTGAAGAGAATGATTTGCTAACTCAGCTATTCTATCTATTCAATGAGTTGCAATTCATGGTAACACCTGATAGTGGCAAGACAGGCAGGGCCTCAGAGATGTTCTGGATGTTTTTATTACCTATACTCACATGAAAAGTACCTCATATGTTAGGTTATTCATGGCAGCAGTGTTTGCAAAAGCAATATGTAAAACAGAGGATGGGATAAATAAATAATAGCACATAATTAATATACAAATAAGTATGAATATTATGCAGCTATAATACAGAATGAGGAAATCTGTGTAACAATGTAAAAGGAACTTCTAGATATATTGATTATTAAGGGGGAAAGCAAGGTGTAACATGTGTATTATGTTCTGATTTATGTAAGGAAAATTTATGTTTACATAAAAATTTATGCATCCATAAAAACTTTGAAAAGATAGTGAAAGTACCAAGTACATCAATCACCATTGGGCAATGTTGAGGCATGGGGACAGGAAGGAGATTTCACAACATACTTACAGGAAAGATAAGACGTCCCCTGAATATAAGACCTAATGCATCTTTGGGAGCACACCTTAAAATAAGACACTGTCTTATTTTCGGGGAAACAGAGTAGTTTTTGAATTTTGAACTGCTTGAATGTATTAACTATTTAAAACATTAAATGAAAAATAGTGGTTGAGAACCAGTATGATACAGAAATCCCAGTTTTTGGTCAAGGAGTTTATACTGTTTCCCTGCATACCGAATCAGTGATGTGTTTATGTTCTAATTAAACTGGTCTGCTCAGCAACCTCAGGGCGGGTTATCTTCCATTCTTCACAGTGCCCACCACCTTCTCTCATCACACTCATAAATGGCCCCTGCCTGATTCTTGAAGGCATCTGAATTTGCTATCTCTGCTTGTCAAGGCATCACCCCTTGCTCCATAGGTTCCTGCAATCCATTCATTTCTCTGTGTCCAGTTTCCTGTTATAAGCTGGTGATAATAATCCCTCTCCATCCTTACGACACAAAGGCAGTAGCAGATAAGGTGAATGTTTTTGAACTAGGAATTTAAAATACTATTTATTACCAAGAGGCTACTTCCATACCGACTAAAATACTGTTAGCAAATAGAAAGGTTTATGCACAAGGTAACCCCCCATAGAAAACCCACATAGTAAAATCACTTTTTCAATTTCTTCACTTTTCTCCTAAAACTATTGAGGAAACATTTGCTCGGTGTCGGAGTAATTCTCACCAGGGACATGGGATTCAGTCAGTAAGAATTTCAACAGATGGAGAAAACATTCTGGTGAATGGGAGAGATGATGGCACCCTTGTCTACCTAAAATGGAAGTAAGTACAGAGCGCAGTAAGTAACCCCATGGGGTATGGTGTTTAAAATACAGATCTTGGGCTGGGCCCGGTGGCTCACTCCTATAATCTTAGGACTCTGGAAGGCTGAGGTGGAAGGACCACTTGAGACCAGGAGTTCAAGACCAGCCTGAGTAACAGGCTATTTTCTATTCTTTGCCAAAAATAGAAAAAATTAGTCCGGTATGGTGGCATGGAGACCTGTAGTCCCAACTACTTGGGAGCAAGACTCTGTTTAAAAAAATAATAATAATAAAATAATAAATAAATAAAATAAAGATTTTATTACTGCTCAAGGACACATGAGGAAGCACCGTGGGGGTCAGGGGGCTGGGAGAGTGGGGAAAACAAGGACGGGGGTCTTTAATATAGTAAGGATTCATAGGTTTAGGATTGGCTAGTGAAAGGTGTAAAGGGTGTGGCCTTATCTCTGGGCGCCCTTGTTTAAACCTTTCAGCTAGTTTGTATAGTGGTAGTGGGTTCTGGGGCATAGGGCTGCCCCAGACATCTGGTACATGACCCAGGGGCGATCAGGGCAGGGAAATAGTGGCCTTGATTGTGAAAGCCCACTAGATGAGGCGTTGGGGTGTGGTCTCTGGATTGGTTGTTTTGCATTTGAAAGGCACGCTCCTTCATAAGGGAAGTACCTCCCTTCATTAGCAAGACCCCAGATATTAAATCATCAAATAAATATGTTTATATATATGCATAGTTTATATATATCTATAAACATTGTTCATATATATATGTACAGATAGTATATATGAGAATGATCAGTCAGTCCTTCCTTCTATAACACATTGGAAGAACATAAGGAATAAAGATAATTGTGAACTTTAGATAACTTTAAAAACTATCCCTAAAGAGCTCTCATACATGTATGAATGCGTGTATACCACATTTACTTTCCTAATTTTTAGATTTTTCCTACATGATACTAAGTTATTCCGACTTTGCTTAGTCTACAATGAAAATTCGAAATAAACAAATACTACCCTAATGTGCAGATGATGAGCAGGGGTAGAAACATGGAAAAGGTGTGCTGGACTTTCAGTGTTGCCTTGCTTGATTGACCTGCCAATGGATATTGCTAGTACTACAACCTGTGATTCATTTCAGCAAAAACAATATTTCATGGTGCCTCCTGTGACCAAAATAGTAGTGAAACATAGTAGTAGTTTTACATACTATTACTAGTATGTACTACATACATACATACATACATACTAGTAATAGTATGTAAACAGTAAAACACAATTGTTTCTCAGCAACATTGTGAAAGATGTTAAATATTGTGGAGATTTTCTATCACACAATTTTGGTAGCCACTTATTTCCAAGACACATTTGAAGACTGCATCACTATGCCCATCATGGAACCCTGAACCTTGCATCTCACCATATAAATCCTAACATATCCTTGGTAGAAGGACGTATGAAGAAATAGTGTCTCAGGCAACAGCAGACTAGTGCTGGAGGCCTATCTATGACATTTTGATCTGTCGATAATCACCTAGACTTCTGACTCAAAACAAAACATGGTTTGAAACCTTGGTCCATCACAAAATCCCAAAATAGATGTTGGCATGCATGCAGAGAGAAGGGAACACTTCTATACTGCTGATGGCAATGCAAACTTTTTGGAAAGAGAATACTCAAGGAACTACAAGTACACCTACCATTTGATCCTGCAATTCCTCTACTGGGTATATACCCAGATGATCAACAATTATTTTACAACAAAGACATTTGCACCAGAATGTTTATTGTAGCCCAATTCATAATTGCCAAGACATGGAAACAGCCCAAGTGCCCATCGACCCATGAATGGATTAACAAATTGTGGTATATGTACAGCATGGAATACTATGCAGCCATAAAAAGATGGAGACTTCACATCTTTTATGTTTATCTGGATAGAGTTGGAACATATTTTTCTTAGGAAAGTATCTCAAGAATGGGGAAAAAATGTATCCAATGTACTCAATACTACTGTGAAATCAATATATAACCACCTACACACTCATATGAATGGTAAAACATAACTATAGTCCAGAAAGTAGAAGGAAAGAGGAAAGAGAGGAGAGGAGAGGGGGGAGAGAAAGGAGGGAGGGCATTTGTTGGGACCTCACCTAATGTGTATGATGCAATGGTACATTTCAAAACTATTAAGAAAAGAGTATAATTGTGGTGGATATGTTATTTCAATGTAAGCATTTCACATTGTATATCAAATCAGTACACCAAACCCCATAACTGCATCAATGTACACAGTTATGATTTAATAAAAACAAAAACAAAGTATACAACTCAGTTTTTTAAGGCTAAAAAATAAAAATGAAATAAAGAAAGTAAAAAAAAGAAACCTTAGTCCAGGACTTGTGAGCTTGTGACAACAAGCTTAGGAATGTGACAACCGTTTTATTCATCTATTACAAAGTTACTCAGATGAGGGCCTGTTGGGGCCCTTCCAGACTTTCTGAATTAGAAAGTCTGTGGAGAATTGTTCACATTTGTCTTTGTGTATCTGGAAATAATACTGCTAAAGATGATTTTTATTCATTGTGATTTTGTAACTTACATGTTTTCTTTTTTATTAATATAGGAATTTTGAAGGACAGTTACCCAATGAAATTCTTGAGCATTGCCAGAGACTATTAGCTTATCTGGGCAATATCATGGAGGAGGAGAATGATTATTTACGTGTACCATCCAAGGTTTCCTTAGACGTGGGACCAGAATATGAAGACACAGTTGAGGTCCAATATGGCCGGCTAGCTAGCTTGCTTTTTCTTTCTAAATTCAGAAATAAATTTTCAATTTGTGCTCTTTTTTAAGCAGATATTTAGTAATATTTCTCTTTATCCAGGTATCTCATGATTCTTCAAAGAGAGTATAATGTTTCTGAGAGAAAACATTCAGCTTTTCTCAAAGCAATGGCAAATATTGCATCTCAGTTCTCATTTAAACCATACTATGAGATCTGGGCTTGCCTGGAAAAAAGAAATCTGCCAACACTGGTGCTTGGTCAAACCACTCTCTCTATACTTTGATATCACATACATCATTTAGGAAGTGTCTAGCTAGAGTACAGCATTCATTTGTTCATTTAACAAGTATTTATTGATGCCTATAAAGTGCTGGACTGTGGTGGATATGGCCATAAACAAGACAGAGAAAGTTTCTGTATTTGTGGTATTTATATTCCAAGGGCAGTAGGGTGGGCAGGGAGAGGCATATAATAAGTAAATAAATAAACAATTAGATAGTAAGTAACAAGTTCTATTTGGTGAATAGAAATAGTTGATGTGATAGTGTTCGAGTGGATAGCCCTTCCAAGGAAAAGACATTTAAGCTGAAATCTGAATTAAAAGAGGACACTACAGTAAAAAAGGAGGTAGGAGCAAGAACCCTCAGGCCAGAGGGGGAAAGAGCTTGGCAAGTGATGTGTGAGGGCCAGGAAGGGCCTGAGCAGTCCAATGAGCAGGGAAGGAAGTAGTAGGAGGTGAGGTCCTCAAAGTGGGAAGAGTCCAGGCTTTAAAGCCTTTCTATAAAAGGCTTTGCAAGCCAGGAAAAGAGTTGTAATGAGAATCTAGGGAAGTGTTCCAAGCAGAGGATCAATAAGATCTTATTTACATTTTTGAAAAGATTGCTTGCTGCTGTGTGGAGAATGTTTCCTAGAGGGGACAACAGTGGAGGCAGAGAGATGACCCAGGGCTTCAGAAGAGGTCCAGGTGGAAGTGCTGGGGGTAGAAGAGCTCGTGGGGCAGGAGAGAAGTGTGAATCCCAGGTGGGTTTCAGAGCTAGAGTTGATAGAACTCACTGATGGATTGGACAGAGAGGGAAAGGAAGAGAAAGACTCAAGACTAACTCCTAGATTATTTTACTTGAACAACTGTATAGAAGAAGGTACCATTAATGGAGCTGAGGCCGACTGTGGGGGAGAAAGGGAGGAATCTGAAGCTGATTTTACCCATGCTGAGCTCTAGACGCCTGTTGGGAGATGCGACGTAGACCATTGGGTAGATGAGCTTGATTTCCGGGGAGAGGCTGGGACTAGAGATGTTGATTTGAGGGTCAAAGGTGTGTGGATGGAACTTAAAGCCATAAATCTAGGTAAAGCTTTCATCATGGAAGCATGAATGGAGAGAAATAGGTGAGGACCAGAGCAGAGCAACTTCTAGAGAGGCAGGGGGAGACTTCAGGGAAGCAGAGGCGCCCAGCAACGTTACAAGAGAGCCAGGAGAGGATGACACCCCTAACTCTTCCAGGATATTTTGCTGCAAAGGCAAGCAAAGAAATATGGTGGTAGCTAAAGGAGAATGTGGTAGATCAACTGAGAGTAGTTTTCCTAAGACAGGAGATACCAGAGTACATTTAGATTATGCTGGGAAAGATTCAGAACAAGGGAGAAATGGATAATATAGAGAGAGATGTGATTTTTAGAAAAAGGTATAAAGACCTCAAGAAGGAGGAAAAGATTAAGATCCTAAGCACAGATGGTGGTGCAGACCTTGATGGGCCACGGTAACCGGAAGAAGGCGAAATGGTGATGGTGTGACCTGTCTGGTCATGTCAGCTTTCTCAGTGAAGGTGTGGATGATATAACGACAGACTAGTAGGAATCATATTAATAAAACATGACATCTTAAGCAGAAAAAAATGCTTGATAATATTTTTGAGAATGCAAAAAAGTGCAAAGAGATTCAAAGCAGTTATATGTAGCAAGGTTGGAGGGGAAGAACTTGATGAATTTTAAATTCAAGGAATATCTTTTTCTAAGGTACATCAAAGTAAGAAGGCTAGCATTGACTCATCACAAGAGGAATTAGAATCAACTGAAGATATGAAGGAAATCTCCTGGATACAACAAAAAAGCCAAGAGGTATTTGTAAAACACGGGATAGGTTTGAAATAATACGCTGTAGGTTTGCCAAATAAATTAGTTTCCTGTGGAAAGTCAGAAGGCAGACTGAGACACTACTTGGCAGAGCATTTCACGCAGAGGTGTAACTTCCCCAGAAAACAGATAAACACCCTAAACATAGACCAATCCTTTAGATCAACTTACATGAGCTTTAAGAACTATATGCAGGCTAACATGAAACCCAGAGAAAGCGTCTCCATGAGCCAAAGCAAAGAAGGAACTGCAGTCCTTCATTCTGGAGTGCGTTGTGGAGGATGCTGGTCTTAAAGGCAAGGGGTGGGCCAGAAACGGCAGGAGGATGCTTCCGCAGCAGCTGTCTGGGAAGGCAGTGTGGGTAGCAGACTGATTCACAGCTCGTGTCTGGATATGGCTCATCAAACTAGTCTCACTCAGGTTCCCAATAAAAGAGCAGACTGGTTTTCCTTCGTCACTGTTTAAATTTTCACTATTGAATTATTTTCTTTACATTGGCCATATAATTGACATCAGTTTCAAGGTGTTTCAATGATTGCTTACATACTAGCAGTTAGATTTAAGCAGGCAGCAATGGTATTATTTCATGTTTATATTATTAGTCTTTAGAAATTCTTTATTTCTAGCTGGACATGGTAGTGAGTGTCTGTAGTCGTAACTACCCAGGAGGATGGGAAGGAAGGGAGAGAAGGAGGGAAGGAAGGAACGGAAGGAGGTGAGGAGGGAAGGAAGGAGGGAAGGGAGAGAGGGAGACGGGGAGGGAGGGAAGGGAGAAACGCATTATTTCTGTTTCTAGAGAGGTGCTACCTCTGTATCTTCTCCTCCCACCCCACCCCCATTTCTGTTGCTTTGTTAAGTGATGTGCTTGTTCCATTTCAGGCTATCAAAAAGGAAGTTAATCTGTTTTCCAAGAAAAGGAAAGAGATAAAAAGTGGAATTAAAGCCCTTGCTGCAACTGTAAGTATTGGGATTTCATATACTACTACATTCGGCCCTTGGTCTAAAACTACTTTTTGAACTGATTTTGTTCAACACAGCATGGGGAACTATACCCCTTTTCTCGCTATCTGTAAGCTCAGTTTTCTGGGGTTCTGTAACAGGGTAGAGTTTTTACTATATCATGATCTGTGTAAATAATGGTTTTCTTTTTTTTTTTTTTTTTTTTTGCCGGGGCAGGATTTGAACCCGCCACCTCCGGTATATGGGACCGGCGCCCTACTGCTTGAGCCACAGGCACCGCCCAATAATGGTTTTCTTTTCTTCCTTTCCCCAAATACCATCGTATTCTTTTGACACTCATTTTTATTAAAAGTTATTCATTTATATCTTAACAAGTTAAATAATCCTGAGTTACATAATTAAAAATAAATGTTTTAAAGCAGTACCTGCCCTACGTCTCTTGACTGAATCCTGTACTCTTAAGGAGGCTGTTTTCTTTCCACTTTTTCGTTTGACTATTTACCTTCATCTTTCTTAATACTTTTCATAATGCTCCTGCTATTTCTTGATATTTCTATTTAACACTCACTGTGGGCTTCCTTATACTAACCCCACCACTGCAGCACCCATATAAATCCATGCTTAGTATACACATTATAATAGTATTTCAATATTCTTCAAATCCAAGCACATGGTATATTACAATTACATTTCCATTTTTCCAACTTCATTTTTCTTGGAATTAATAATTGACTTTGTTTTGGATTAAGCCTTTCTGTGTACCTATTACCTATGCAAACTCTCTCAAAATGCTGGAAAACTCTTCTCAGTACAGCTGAAGTGATTGGTCTGTCAGTGCACTTTTTGTGTGTGTTTTTTAAAATTATTTTTTATTTTTTATTATTTTATTATTAAATCATAAACACATAGATCATGTATACATTAATGCATTTGGCCTCCCTTGTAGAGCTTTCCATCTTCCAGCTTCAGTTGCAGCACCTTGCTCTTGCTCTGTAGACCAGGCACATGGCTGCTGTCCTGAGGACTGCTCTTAGCCATTTTCCTGGGAAATCCTCTCAACAGCCTCCTGAGTCTGAGCCCCTATCTCCTGGATCCCAAGTGTTTCTCTTGTTTTCTTGGGGGTGCATTTTTCAGTGCCTTCCTGAGCAGGGCTGCTGTTTTGGAATATAGTCTTAGGAACATCCTTTAAAACATGGCTGTGCTGGGGTGCCATTTAAGTGTAACCCAATGTGAATGGTACCTGCCCCCCTCAAGATGTAAGATGCTTTGGCTCTCTTTTTGAGAAAGGGTACATGGGAAGCACATTATTTCAGAGTATATGGTTCAACCTACTACAATTATTTTATATCTAGTCTCTTAACTTTTTTTTTTTTTTTGAGACAGAGCCTCAAGCTGTCACCCTGGACAGAGTGCTGTAGCATCACAGCTCACAGCAACCTCAAACTCTCAGCTCAAGCAATTCTCTTGCCTCAGCCTCCCAAGTAGCTGTGACTACAGGTGCCCACCACAATGCCTGGCTATTTTTTGGTTGTAGTTGTCATTGTTGTTTGGTAGGCCTGGGCTGGATAAGAACCTGCCAGCTCTGGTTTATGTGTCTGGTGCCTTAGCTGCTTGATCTACAGGCACTGAGCCTGA
Organism: Nycticebus coucang; assembly: GCF_027406575.1. NCBI lineage: Eukaryota > Metazoa > Chordata > Mammalia > Primates > Lorisidae > Nycticebus > Nycticebus coucang. Next base: position 133,461,310 of record NC_069782.1, on the reverse strand, counting down.
AGTTATGAACTTTTAAAGATAATTTTTATAGTACAAAAGGTCAAGTTTATGCAAAAGTGGAGATAGTAACATAATAAATTCAATGGTCATTATTTTTTCACATACATTCCCATTCATTACCCCTTCTTGATTATTATGAAGTCAATGTTAGACGTCATATAATTTCATCCTTAATTATTTCAGTAAGTGTCTCTAAGTCAGTGGTTCTCAACTTGTCTAATGCCATGACCCTTTAATACACTTCCTCGTACTGTGGCGACCCCCAACCATAAAATTATTTTTGTTGTGAAGTAGCAACGAAAATAATTTTATGGCTGGGGGTCACCACACCATGAGGAACTGTACTAAAGGATTGCGGCATTAGGAAGGTTGTAAACCACTGGTCTAAGTGATAAGGACTCTTAAAATGTATAACCACAATACTATTATTTTACCTTCAATACCAATAATTCCTTAATATCATTCAACGAAGTAATGAACTTATACATTTTTATAGTTTTTGTTATTAGATGAATGAGTTTTTAAAGATTAAGCCTTAAAACGTCCATAAACACAATAAGCCCATAACCTAATTCTTTATTCAGTAGTACATTTGGATAAACAGAACATCTATTTTTATATTGATTGCTGCCTAAAGAGACAAAGAAAGACATCTCTTTAAAGCTTAATTGTTTACTTGTTATCATCTTTTTTTATTTTAAAATTTCAGGTTCTGAAAATGATGGAAGAAAATGAAAAAGCAGATAATATTGCAAAATTAGACCAACAGGAATTTGGCCTGGATCTTGAGGAATTGGAAAGGCTTCATGAAGAAAGTGAGGAAGAAGTAGCAAAGGTATGAAAAAAATTAAATTAAGCATCATAAAGTTATTATGAAGGAAATAAAAAGAGAATGGAGAAGGGAACTTTTTCAGAATAATGTGAACATAACAAAAGCTTTTCCAGCATAATATGAACAAAATGAACAATGCATAATTTTTTGAACATGCAAACAGAAAAACATTTTTTTCCTCTGAATGAGAGAGTGAATTATATCTGGATTCAAGGACAATTAGGTAGATTATAACTGGTTAAACAATTACACCAAAGGAATGCTAATTATTTGACTGATGTCTGCAGGAGGCAGGTTTCTAACGTGTGCTCTGGGATTCCAGCTTATTAAACTTGTTTATTAATGACTGGGTGAAGTATAGAAATGAAGCCGATTTGTCAAATTGGGGAATGACATGAGTCTGAGAAGAAGAGGAAATATATCAGGGATAACATCATTGCAATAAAAGGTTCTCAACAAACTGACCTCATCTGATAAGGGAGGGGATAGTCATTCATCCATTCATTTACCTGGGATAGTCATTCATCCTTTCATTCTGCAGCAATTATCAAGCACCTGTCATGTGCCAGACACTATTCTGGGTGCTGGGGATATAGTAAATATGAGAGACACATTTCTGCTCTCATAGGGCTAACGTGAAGAGGACAGACCCTAGCAAATCTCTATTTAGTGTATGACAGAAACACATTGGATGCTGTGGTGGATGTGGAGGGCCTACTTCTGTGGTCAAAGAAGCACACATTAGAAGGGTGGCATTTCAGTGGAGAACTAAAGGGGGACAGAGATGGGGCTGTGCAAGAGCCCTCAGGCAGGAATGCTTGTAGTATTCTAGGAACAGAATGACCAGAAAGGCCACAGCACAGTGTCTGGGAGGGAGCCTTCCGGAATGATGTGCGGGAGGTGGGCAGAGGTCAACTACTGAAGACCTTATATGTCATGGTGAAGATTCTTGCTTTTGGCCAGGCACAGTAGTAGCTCATGCCTGTAATCCCACCACTCTGGGAGACCAAGGCAGGAGAATTGCTTAAGGCCAGGGGTTCAAGAGCAGTCTGAACAACATAGCAAGACCCTGTCTTTATAAAAATAGGGAAACTAGCCAGACATGGTAGTGCACACCTGTAGTCCTAGCTACTCAGGAGGCTGAGGCAGGAGAATTGCTAGAGCCCAGGAATTTAAGGTTGCAGTGAGCTATGATGACACCACCACACTCCATCCTATGAACTCATCCTGTTCACCCACCCTTACCCTGTGTCTCTGCCCCAAATCAGAAAACAATAACCTTCACTGTAAATTCACCAGAGAATAATAGCAAGTGAAGCAGGTGCAATAGCAGTCCAAGAGAGAACAAGGTTAGCAGATGGCTTCGTAAACCCAGCTGGCTTTCAACATGTTTGGGAGCAGAATACTAGTCCTTGGGATGAGTCAGTGGCTCCCACCAGTCCTAATCCTAAAGCAACTAGCCAGCCCCGCCAGGATCGCAACAAAATAGAAAAGACCAAAGCCCAGTGAAGACAATCTGGACACAAAGTATTAGGGGAGCCTGGAGGATCTGATCAAGTAGCCTCCACAGTGGAGAAAGCATGGCTGAATATAGTGGGAATCTGGCAGGTTCTGACAACAGATGTGCCACACCAGCTGTTTAGTTTGGAAAACATAATTTAAAATCAAAAAGAAAGAAATTGCAAATTAAATTCATGTGATCAGAGAATGAATAAAATAAATAGAAATAAAAAAGAAATAGTAAAAAAAAAAAAAGAAAGGGCATTTTAAAGTCTGGGGAATGCCATTCTTAGCTGGTTTGATAATAATTCTGCCAGCAAAGTGAAATGCAGAAAAGGTTCCCAAAAGGATTTTAAGAACTAAAGATTGTTAGGTCTCACATTCACACCAGGCCTTTTGCAAACTCAATTAAAATAGGAATACTTAATTACTTGAATAATATAACAGGATTAAACAGACAAAACTAATTGAAGTAACATATGTTTCTAAGTGGAAAAATGTAAACCATATGATTCCCAACAGCAGTGGAGCATTCTTTTTACTGTAGACATAAATAATTGAAGAATTAAGTGCAGTAAAGACCCAAGCAGAGGTCACAAACTGGCATTTCAAATATGTGTTGGCAAGAATTAAGCCAACATTCAGCTATCTGGAAGTTTCACATAAAAATATAAACTCCAAACTTCTCTAATGAAACAGGATGATTGGCTCAGTGGTTTTGCTTGCCTGCTGTCCTAAGTAGCCAGACCTGTGCGTGTTAGCTAAACAGCTCACCGTGGGCCTGCCTGTCTGTCCTCACCCCCACCTTGCTCACGTACGTGACCCAGTCACCTCAGACATATGAAAGGCACCTGTGTTTGACACCTCAGTCTCAAAAAAGGAAGTCCAAGCTACAGACATAAGCTCCAGGAAATGTCGTCAAAGGCAGAGATGTGTTCCCCAAAAGTGCATCTGACGCAGGGAGCTCAGAGCGTCAGGGAAAGACAACCACACTCTGCCTCTGAATGTGCTTTTGGCCAGGCACAGTAGTAGCTGCCGACGTGGCGAGTTTACAGTGGAGGTTATTGTTTCTGAGGCCACGTTTTCATGTTTCTCTTTTCCCTTTATGGATGTTCTTCAAGATGAGGAGGGACATAGAAATGCATAACCTAGCCAAGTGCTATTTGGCTGAACTTATCAAAGAAGAGTGCTGGAACTCCATGGCCGTGAAAGGCAGAGCTCTGAAGGTAACACACAACACCGCCAGGCACAAACCTGTTGGGAATTGTCACCGAAAGTCTCATGGCAGGAAGCTTTTAAAAATAAATACATTTAAGAAACTTTCTGTGTAGCACAGCCCAGAAAGCAAGCCCCGCCCCTTCCTGTACTGCATTCTACATAATGGGTCACTCTCGGACTGCTTCCCTCTCTGATACTCCCCACACCGGGTCCTGATAGGGTGTCTACTCAGAAAGGCCATCTTTATCACAGTCCACGCAGATTGAAAGGCAGACAAAATCTTGTTCACCTTTCCACCTGTGCCTGTCTTTCCTAAGGAGCTCTTTTCCCTGTTTTTTTTTTTTTTTCACTGAGATTCCTTCCAATGATTCCCTTCTTTGTGTAGTGTAACCAAAACTCTCAGTTTATTCCTGTGGTCCTGCCTAACTATTAACAGCACCCTTTTCACTTTCAAATATGCTCCTAGTTTGGATAATGAAGTCTCAGGTCCCCCTGCATTTATATGATGGAGTATTGCTCTGGAATAGGGTTTCTCGTGAGCTGCGTGCTTTGGGCTAGATCAGGTTCAGTTTCTGGGGCCCAGTCCTATGCATTGTAAGATGTTTAGTAACATCCTGCCTCGGTCTGCTAGGGACAGTAGTATCCTTCACTCCCAGTGATGATAACAAAAAAATGTCTCCAGACTTTGTCATGTGTCTCAGGGGAAGCAGAGAGAGAGAGAGTGGGAGGTGGCAAAATTGCTCCTAGCTGAGATCCACTGCTCTAGAAATAAATCCTTCACAAAAGCACAGCACTTTATATAGTTTATACCAATACTATTGGAATACATTGTCTTATTTTAAAGGTTTCCCTTGTCAATTTCACTCATGTATGGCAACCTGCAGGTTAATTTTAATCAGAGAAAACATCCCCCTACTCTACCCTCAAATATACAGTTGTACTTAAAATGGCTTTATTTCATCTTTTTATCCCCTAAGTGCTTCCATATCCCCTATGTGGTTGAGAACTTCCCAATGAAACCGCGCACAGATGAAGAGCAAAAAGAATTGGAGAGGGTTTTGCAGCAAAAGAAGATTGAAGCAGAATGTCTGAAAGTACAATTTTAAATATGTTTGTGTTTATGCAAGTGGTGCGCTTTATGTTAAGGCCTCTTTCAGATGGATTTCAGTTGGGGTACAATTTAAGATAAGTTTAGAAATAGTATGTGTATATATTTTTATTTCTTATTAATTCGTAGGCTATATTCTAATAAATAGAGGAGCCTTTATCTCTACAATAAATCAAGGAGCCTATATCCTATACAACACTGGCTAGCTCTCAAAGGGAGGACATGCTAAAAAATGAGGTTTGGGATTTCACTGTTATCCTGCTCAGAGGTTGTCTTCCCTGATCCCCACAGATGCCCTTTTGATCCCCCTTATCACTAGAGATTGTGTCTGAAGATGATTGACCAAGGATAAAGTAGAATCTGTTTTGATGGAATTATCATTTTCCTAAATCCCAGATGTTTTAGCAGTAATCTTTGTCAAACCCCTTTGGTATAGTTGTGTTTTATTAGAACTTTGAACTCACCCTTCTTCTAAAACAAAATGAAAGTGTACTTAATTCTTTTTAACCTTTACCCACCAGACCATTTTAAGCAAATTTCTTTGTAAAATATGAAGAGAAGATGTATTTTTCAATACGTGTATTAATACTTAAGTACCAAGAATTACTCAAAATACTTACAAGCATGTGTCATCCTGACAGAAAATTATAAATATTGCATGTGGTCAAGGACAATTTTTGTCTCTTTGATTTATCTACACTTCATCAGTTTCTGAAGTTTTAATCTCTTCTGCAGCAGTTTTGGGATCTATCCATCACTTTGAATTCAGTTGTTGGCCAGACAATTTAACATCTCAAAATGATTATTGAAATCATTAAGTTGTCAGAAAATTGCCCTTTAGAGAATTTTTGTTATTGCATAACTTCCCTGTCATCTTTTTCTACATTTAGGTACGAAAGGAAATTATAGAGGTTCAGTCTGCAATTAACTTGATTAAAAAACATCACGAAGAGGATGATGAAGAGGAGGAGGAAGACAAGACAGAGAAAGTAACCAACTTGCCCAATTACCTTCTTGGGAGTCTGAGTGCTGATTTTGGGGTAGACACCTCATTGTTGTCAAGCCAATTGCAACTTCATACCAGAGAGGAAAAAATTAACCAAATTATATTACTAAAAGTAGGTACATTTTTTTTATCCTCAAAAATCTCTGAAATTCCCCATCATGTGCTTTTAAGGGGCTCACATTGAAACCTAATGCTAATTAAATGTGTCTTTAAAACAAAGAGGCCAGGTGTAGTGGCCATGTCTGTAATCCAAGCACTTTGGGAGGCTGAGATAGGAGGATTCCTTGAGGTCAATAATTGGAGACCAGCAACATAGCAAGACCCCATCTCTACAAAAACATTAGCTGGGCATGGCTAGTATCTGTGTCTTTTAGATACAGCTTGTGTACGAAAGTTGATTTCAACCTTTCAGACAGGGTTTTGTAGTACCAGGTTTTCTAAAGAACATTCCACACTGGCTGACCCCATAAACCATTCTTCTGCTTAGATGTCCAGTAAGCTCAAAGATAAAAGACATTCTTGAATTCCTTCTCCTTGGCAAACCAGATGTCAAATAGGATCTCCTTGTATATTCAAGATCCTTGCTTTCTTGCTGGTTATTTAGGTGTTTTCCAATAAGGAGGTAATTTCAGCCTAAGAGAAATTCTCATGCTATCTGTTAAAATCCTTTTTTCCCACCCTACTTTAATGGTTTCCTCTTCAGTGTGATAAGTACATGAACTGAATTCTGATAGTAACAAAAGCCCTTTGAGTTGACCCATTGGCAGGACTGGGGGTGATCCAGCGGGCTGCACTGTCTCCATAGGAACTGGTCCATTCAGAATAGCTAGCTCAGGTTTCCTTTCTACCTGAGACTGACCAGTCTATGCAGAGCAAAAGTGTTGTGTGTGGTGATAATTCTCTGCTACCCTGTTTCCCCGAAAATAAGACAGTGTCTTATTTTCAAGTGTGCTCCCAAAGATGTGCTAGGTCTTATTTTCAGGGGACGTCTTAATGTTCCTGTGAGTAGGTCTTATTTTCGGAGGATGTCTTATTTTAGGGGAAACAGGGTACCTTCTCTAACCACCTGTGTCCTCCTCTCTACATCTCCCCTAAACAAAGTTCCAATGTGTCCAAAGACACTTAACAACTTAAATTCTACATATTGCTTGTTAAGTGTTTTATGATGTGTTTTGTACAAAAGTAGAGAGACTATCCCTACAAGCTTTCATGTACCTACCCATCACTTACTTCAGCATTTGTCAAAATCCCTACACAGTAAGCTACAACCTACATTTCTGTTGCTTTAATCCTACCCAAGGTTGGATGCCACTGCAGGTTATTGAACCAATAAATGAAGATATAAGCAGCACTCCAGAAAAATTAGTTTTACTTTCTTAAGAGATAATTTGTGGAATGATTCTGGAGGGAAAATATAACCGTGGGATTATGTTGCCAGTAAAGATACAATATATGATGTTTTTTCTTTAACATATTGATATTTCAGGACATCATTTACAAGGTAAAAACTGTTTTCAATAATGAGTTTGATCTTGCATATAAACTGAAAGAGTTTGAAATTGCACGCGTGAAAGAAAGAAATGTTAGAATTCAAGAAATTATCTCAGATCTGGAGTTGGAGGAAAAAGTCTGGCAACCAGAATTTGAGGACTGTGAGAAGCCAGAGAGAACTCTTGTTGTGGAAGACGAGGAGGTACTGACTAGCTCTGCCACCCTTTCTCTTCTGTGTCCTGGAATTTTCTCTCCCCAGCTCCTCTTTATTCATCTTGTTTGCACTCCTGGAAGCAGCTGTGTTAGGTAGCGCTCTCGGTCACAGGCAGCCAAATCAAGTGACATTGCCTCAGCGGCAATGAAGATTTCTTTTATGCATCTCCTGGAGTCCAGGGAGAATTTAGACACCGAGCCTAGGAGGAAGCAGGAACCAAAGACTGGAGCCTTGTGGGGAGTCCAGAAGGCCACCTTCCTCATCTCTTAGTTGGCTTCTGTCTGCATTTCAGTTTCCTCTCGCAATTTCTACTTTGTAGCGTCTTCACTTAAGAGAGCAGCTGATCTGAATTAGAATCTCTTAGCTCCAGTTCCAAGTTTACCTGAGAAGGGGCTCTGAGGCCCAGGTTGGGTCCAGTGACTGTGCCCAACCAGAGACATTAGGTCACACTGTGGGAATGAGTCCCACAGCTCTCCAGTAATTACCAGATCATTCAGGCAGTGTGGACCCCAGAGAAAGGGGGCTGTCTGGACAGCCTTCTTCAAGAGTATTGGCACAGAGGCAGTTGCAAATATAATAAATATTTGTTTAAGGAAAGCAATGAAAATGTCTATTTTCATTTTTTTAAGTAAAAAATAATATGCTAGCTAACACTCAAAAACTCTTGCTCACATGAAACCAACTGGATTACTTGGGGCAAAAGATAATAGTGGTGTTTAAAAATAAATATTTTTACAGTCCATTAGACACTGGGCACCATTTTAAGTGCCTAGATAGACTGAAACAAATTTATCATTATAAGACCTTCTAAGGCAGGTACAATATTACCCCATTTTACAAATGAGGAAAGTGAGACAGAGAGAGGTTAAGTAGCCTGAATATAGTCACAAAAGTTAGTAAGTATCAGAGTTGGGGTTTGACCCCAAACTGTCATGCTTCAGAGTACATCTCCTTAACCTCCACACTTTGCTGTACTTATCTAAGCAAGTCATTTTTTCCCCAAGCCAGACTCTTGCTGTTATATGACCTACCATTCTGAAGCAAGATGACACAAGGACTTCACTCTGCCCTGCTTGGGGTGATCACTTTTTTTCTTTTTAATTTATTTCAGATTAGTATAAGGGTACCTATGATTATATTACATTGTGTTTGTTAGTAAAATTCGAGTTGCAGTTGGGAGGTGTGCATATGCCCCTATGTTGTACCCATCAGGTGACAGCTTACCTCCCTCCCCGCTCCCTTCTCCTTCCTAACCCCCTTCTTGAATTTAATTGTGTTTTTCTCTCCTATGGGCATTGTGTTGCTCATCTACTAGTTTCATATTAATATTGAGTACCTTGGATGCTGGGGCAATCACTTTGTACCTGCATAATTAGCCTTACCACACTTGCTTTTCCTTGTACTTTAGCCCATTCTACATTTAGGAAAGTGATCTTGTTACAAGCCAAACATTATGTTCCTCCCCTGCCTAAGCCCTTGCTGTGGCTGGTCATTTCCCTTAAGACAAAGCCCACAAGTCCCTTCCCGACTGCCCCCATCCCGCCCAGCTGCCCTCACATCTGGCTCTGTTCTAGCCACACGTTCCTTTTCACACTCTTTGGAATGCCCCCAGCTCTTGACCTCCTAGGACCCCTCCACCCTTCAGGATGATGCTTCTTTGCGTCACCCTCTCCCTCCTTAATCTAAATCAGGACCCCTGTTACAATCTCTTTTGTGACAGAGAGGAGCTTTGAGAGCTAATAGAGAAGTAACAATGTATTTTTCCAACCTCTCATTTTTGGCCTAGCCTCCTCCCAGTGAGTGGAAGGAAAGTCTGGTTTGAATTTTGTCAGAATGGCGGCAGGAAAGTGCATTTTCTCTTTCAGGTTAAAGCTCACAAACATGTTAATCCCTGGCTAAGAGCCAAAGCGCAGTTGCGGGCGGCCCGTGAAATGGAGCACTGGCTGCAGGCTCAGGTACGCAGTTTTGCTCACACTGTGCCTCAGACCCTCTTCCTTTGAGGATACTGATTCCTAGTTTGGTTTAATCATCTCACACCATGTATTCCACTGTAGAAACACAAGCAAAGCATTCGTCACTGTCAGAGGTCACTCGAATCCCAGCTGGCCTCCTTCCCTTCTTTCCGGCCTTCCTGCCCACCTTCCCCAAACCCAAATGCAGTCATGCTACCATCGGGTGGGAGGCCGCCCCTGCTGCCATCCAGAGTGTCGGGTCTCTGTCTAGCAGCACTCTGACTCTGGTTCTTTCTTAGAGCACCAACACAAGGCACCGAGCCCTGAAGGACATGATGGGAGGTGTTCTGGAAGTGAAGAGGGAAGACATTTTAAGAATGGTGAGATTTCTGGCCATCCCTGTGGGAGGTGGGATGGGTGGAAAGGGCTATTTACGTTTTACCATTTGCATCCTATATGAACCTGAGTTTTAGAAATTCTACAGCAACACATATTATACAACCTGCTAGTACCTTATAAACTGAAGACTTGCCTTCCAATCTGACAAAAAGCAAACAAAGGAATAACAAGTAACCGCAGTTGTTTGGATCCTTACAGAAGACAGAAATACCACTTCATCCAATTCTACAGATGCACCAGGAAACATTTTCTTTGACACTGACACAGGTGTTCTTGGAGCCCAGGTGTAATAGCACACACCTCTGAGTCTGTCACCTAAGGGGCTGGGAATATCTCACACTGCCCACTCTTACCCAAGTCACAGAAAACCGGGTGTAACATTTTTTCATATCCTTTAGTCAAGGCATCAGGTCATTTCCTTGCCAATGTGAAGGGCTGTACTTTTTTGTGTGTTTGTTTTTTGTTTTTGAGACAAGGTCTCACTCTGTGGCTAGAGTGCAGTGACATCATCATAGCTTACAGCAACTTCAGACTCCTGAGTTCAAGCCATCCTCCTGCCTCAGCTTCTGTAGTAGCTGGGACAATAGGCATACCACAATGCCCGGCTAGTTTTGTTAATTTTTGTTGAGAAAGGTCTCACTGTTGCTCAGGCTTATCTTGAACTCCTGAGCTGAAGCAATCCACCCACCTTGGCCTCCCAGAGTGCTGGGATCACAGACGTGAGCCACTGCACTCCGCCAGACTGTACCCTTTTAAATGGCTTCTGTTTTCTCACTGTAATGGTAACTCTGAGGTTTCACTGTTCTGCTACGCTTGTGTTTAAGCTACAGCATATGCTTTTCTTTATATCTTCAGTCAATTCCTCAGCCTCCTTTCATGGCAAAACCTGATGCGATGTGGACTGAAGAGGAAAAGAAACAATTCAAGGAATATGAGAAAAAAGTCAAGGAGTTAAATGAAGAAAGAGATAAGTATAGAAAGGTCAGACGAGCAAAGAATTAATACAGCCTATCACATCCAAGGTTTTCTTTCAATATCTTTTCAATTGTTCTTTGTTGTTTTGATATCTTTAATAGCTTAAGGATGGTGTTTCAGAGAATTTCAGAGTAGGTAGAGATAAACGTAAGGAGTAAGAACAATTTAAAACAAGAAGAACATATAGCTATGGTTTTAAAATGTGACTGATTTCAACATTTCCCACATCATTACAATCCATTTGGTCCTTCATTCATTCTTCAGATGTTTAACGAAATACCTTTGATAGCACATTCAAGTCCCTGCAGGGGATTGCTCTCTCTTGTCTGCCTGCATTTGAGTTCAGTAATACTTCTGCTTGATTTGTTCTCAATCTCAAGGAAAGGATTTGAGAAAAGAACAACACAATCAATGCAGTAGATACTTAACAATTCTAAATGGGGGTTTTTGCAATGCAGTTCTGCTACTTTTATCCCCTTCCGTTGCCAAGAAACACTCTCACATTCAATGTTCTAACAATTACAATAGAGATGTAAAAGATGATGATAAGCAAACGAGTCAATAATACTTATTCTTCTGTGAGAAAAGTAAAAGCATATCAGCGCTCAAGGCAGGACAGCTCACCAGCCTGATGGTGGCTGTATCTCCTGAAGATTCTTGGAATTTTTGTTCACCTGTCCATGTTTTTATTCACTGCAGTCCTCTGTCTAGGGTCCCTTGCATTTTAAGCTAGCATAGTACTTGCTAAAAGCCCAAACTAGTAATCCTGAAGGAACTGAAGATTTCAAGGAGTTATGGGATTTAGATGCCTAAGGAAGGAAAGGTGACCTTCCCACTGCATCCACTGCACGGTTTTGTGTTGTACCACAGTTAGTGTCCGCCTGTACCCTCACAACCTGCTCCTTCCTCCCCTCAGCTACCTGAAACTCAGCCTTGAAATCCGGCACTCTGCCTTCTCTGCACCTGCACCCACACAGCAAATAAAGAAAAGACTGTTGACTGGTTTCGCTCTAAATGGATTACCTGGGCCCCTAGAGCTCCTGGGTGCTGCTGCTTCATCCCCCCAGCCCAGTGTCTCACACTGGAAGGCCAGTCTGCATCCCCTGAGATTCTTGTTAAAAATACAAACTCACATTCTATCCATGGCCATCCTGGTTTGGGGGAAATGGAAGGACCCTGAGAATTTGCACTTGTGACAAGCTACTGCTGGCCAATGGAGCCTCCTTCAAATAGCAGGATTGTAGAGGACCATTTCGCACCGATTGCTGTGTCCTCAAACTTTCAACACCTGACACTCTCAACCAACTCTCACCTTAGCTTCTATTTCACTGGGAGAAGAGAAACATCTAGAAGAGACCCTCCTCATTCTTCTGCTGCCACCTCTACTGCGCACTGCACTGAGACCACGGAGTCTGCCCCTGCTGCTTCACATCCGCCCCTTCACCTGCCAAGCATCACTGCTCATCAACTTTTCCCTCTACAAGGACTTCTTTTCCATCAGCATAGTCAGACGCTATAATCTTATGTATCAAATAAGATGTATATATTTATGTATCTATTTTAAAAATACCCACTTGAAGGAGTTCTTTCTGTTGTTCTTGTGGCATTTGGGTTAGGCTGAATTTATTTCAAAATAAAAAGTAAAAGAAAAAACCCGAAAGAGGATTAAAGATGGCGGCTGAGTAACAGCTTCCCTGCAACTGGGAACAGCAAGTCTAGGGAGACAAGACTCCAGGCATCTCTGGCCGGTGGGATCTGCCTATAATCATCCCTTTGAGGATACAGGGAGCCAGCAAGGGACTTCTGGACCCCAAGAGGAGGACAAAAACAGTGGAAAACTGGCAAGTGGTTGCGTGTGTTCGATCAACCTAATCACGCCAGCAACCATAAGTACAAGCAGCAGTGAGACTGCAAACCAGAAAGGCCTTACCTGTGAACTGTTTCGGTGTTCTTGGACTTGGCACTCAGTTGAATTGCCTTGGGGAGAGCTTGAGCAAGAGTGTAGAGAACTTTGAGCATTGTCTGGTGCCCCAGACTGAGCCACTGAGCTGGGCGCAGGAAGCCATTGCAAAAGAACTGCCCCAGCAAGTTCCGCCCTCAGGGTCTCAGAGCAAGGATTGGGCTGGTCAAAGTAACCTACTGACTGAGCAGCCTAAAGGCGGGGGCTGAGCTGCCTTACAGCCTTAATCCTTAGGGGCAGAGTGAGACAGTTTTGGCACACTGGAGCCTTGGGCTGTTGCCCTGGGTAGAGTGCCGTGACGTCACAGCTCATGGCAACCTCAAACTCCTGGGCTTGGTGCCGCCCAGACCTCCATAAGAGCTGTGCAGCAACCCCCAACCGGTGACCTGCACCCACCGGGCCTCCACATTCCCTGACCAGGTACTGCGGGAGCCACACAACCCTGCGTCCTCCCTCCCATGTCCTCCCAGCTTCCACACTAGCCCGTTCATCTGGACAGGGACTCTGGTAGCTACATGCCCTTTGGAGCCCTCCCTGCCTCTGCACAGAGCTCTTCTCCTGGCCAGAGACTGCTGGAGCCTTGAGCTCTCTGTGCCAAAGTCACTGGGCACCTGGCACTCCCAGAACCGTGCACACCACCCCCAGCCCTGTTGCTGGATCCGGGAGTGTCACAAACTGGAGCTGCTTCCACAACCAGAACTCCCTAGCTAGAGCAGCCCCAGAGGAACTACACAGGGTCACTCCCTACAAAGATCCAGCAATAATAGAGTGATCCCGCTGGGGTCTAATCTTGGAGAGACACCTCCCCAACTCTGAGGACAGCCAGAGGCAACGGTGAAAAACAATCATGAGGCAAAATCAACAGAAAAACTCTGGCAATATGAATAATTAGAGTAGATCAACTCCCCCAAGGATCAATGGGGCAGAAACAGCACAAGACCCCATGCACAAACAAATAGCTGAGATGTCAGAAATTGAATTCAGGATCTGGATAGCGAATAAGCTCAAATTAGAATTCCAAAAGTTATCTCAAGAACTCAACAGATTCCCCATGATCATATCAATGTATACAGTTATGATTCAATAAAAAATAAAAATAAAAGAATTCAACAGATTCAAAGACCAAAACCAAAGAATTCGACACATTGAGACAAGAAGTTGCATCCCTCGAAGATCTGAGAAACACAGTAGAATCCCTCAGTAAGAGAATGGAGCAAGCAGAAGAAAGGATTTCTGACATTGAAGACAAAGCTTTCAAACGCTCCCAAACCCTCAAAGAAGAAGAGAAATGGAGAGCAAAAACAGACCACTCTCTCAGAGAGCTCTCAGATAATTTGAAGAAAACCAATATTCGTTTTATAGGGAACCCCCCCGAAAGTGACGAAGTGGCTTCACAAGGCACAGAGTCTCTTCTCCATGAGATGATGAAGGAGAACTTTCCAGACATGCCAAGAGATTCCGAAATTCAGATAGCAGACAGTTTCAGAACTCCAGCATGACTCAACCCAAATAAGACATCCCCCCAGACACATCATAATCAATTTCACTAAAGTTAATATGAAGGAGAAAATTCTGAAAGCTGCCAGACGAACGAAAACCATTACCTACAAGGGGAAGAATATCAGAATAACTGCAGATTTCTCTGCTGAAACCTTTCAAGCTAGAAGAGGGTGGTCATCGACTTTTAATCTCCTAAAACAAAATAACTTTCAACCCAGGATCCTGTACCCAGCTAAACTGAGCTTCATTTATGACAGAGAAATTAAATACTTCAACGACATTCACATGTTGAAGAAATTTGCCACAACTACACCAGCTCTCCAGGACATTCTTAGACCTATCCTCCATAAAGACCAGCATAATTCTCCACCACAAAAGTTAAACCACCCAAAAAATTTTGATCAAACTCCAACTTCCACAGTTGCAAAAGGATTAAAAATGTCCACCGGTCTCTCGAAAGGCTTATCAATACACTCAATTAATGTGAATGGTTTAAATTGACCTCTAAAGAGGCATAGGTTGGTGGACTGGATACAAAAACTCAAGCCAGATATCTGCTGCATCCAAGAATCTCATCTTACATTAAAAGACAGATATAGACTCAAGGTGAAGGGATGGTCATCTATATTCCAGGCAAATGGAAAGCAGAAAAAAGCAGGCGTTGCAATCCTGTTCACAGATGCAATAGGCTTTAAACCAACCAAAATAATTAAGGATAAGGATGGACACTTCATATTTGTTAAAGGTAATACTCAATATGATGAGATCTCAATTATTAATATTTATGCACCCAACCACAACGCACCTCAATTTATAAGAGAAACTCTAACAGACATGAGCAACATGATTTCCTCCACTTCCATAGTAGTTGGAGATTTTAACACCCCTTTAGCAGTCCTGGATAGATCCTCCAAAAAGAAGCTAAGGAAAGAAATTTTAGATTTAAACTCAACCATTCAAAATCTGGACTTAACAGGCATCTACAGAACATTTCATCCCAAAAAACTGAATACACATTCTTTTTTTTTTTTTTTTTTTTGTAGAGACCGAGTCTCACTGTACTGCCCTCGGTAGAGTGCCGTGGCATCACACGGCACACAGCAACCTCTAACTCTTGGGCTTATGCGATTCTCTTGCCTCAGCCTCCCAAGCAGCTGAGACTACAGGTGCCCGCCACAATGCCCGGCTATTTTTTTGTTGCAGTTTGGCCGGGGCTGGGTTTGAACCCACCACCCTTGGCATATGGGACCGGCACCCTACTCACTGAGCCACAGGCGCCGCCCTGAATACACATTCTTGTCATCAGCCCACGGAACATACTCCAAAGTAGACCACATCCTAGGCCACAAATCTAACCTCAGCAAATTTAAAAAAATAGAAATTATTCCTTGCATCTTCTCAGACCATCCTGGAATAAAAGTTGAACTAAATAACAACAGGAACCTGCATACCCATACAAAAACATGGAAGCTAAACAACCTTATGCTCAAGGATACATGGGTTATAAATGAGATTAAGAAGGAAATCACCATATTTTTGGAACAAAACAACAATCAAGACATGAATTACCAGAAGCTCTGGGATACTGCAAAGGCAGTCCTAAGAGGGAAATTTATAGCACTGCATGCCTTCCTCAAGAAAACGGAAAGAGAGGAAGTCAATAACTTAATGGAACATCTCAACCAACTGGAGAAAGAAGAACACTTCAACACCAAACACAGCAGAAGAAAAGAAATAACCAAAATCAGAGCAGAATTAAATGAAATTGAAAACAAAAGAATTATACAACAGCTCAATAAATCCAAAAGTTGGTTTTTGAAAAGATCAATAAAATAGATAAACCTTTGGCCAACCTAACCAGGAAAAAAAAAAAGTAAAATCTGTAATTTCATCAATCAGAAATGATAACGATGAAATAACAACAGACCCCTCAGAAATTCAAAAAATCCTTAACGAATAGTACAAGAAACTCTACTCTCACAAATATGAAAATCAACCAATACCTGGAAGTACACCACCTACAAAGACTTAGCCAGAACGAAGTGGAAATGTCGAACAGGCCTATATCAAGTTCTGAAATAGCATCGACTATACAAAATCTCCCTAAAAAGAAAAGCCCGGGACCAGATGGCTTTACTTCAGAAATCTACCAAACATTTAAAGAAGAACTAGTATCTATACTACTAAACCTCTTCCAAAATATAGAAAAAGAAGGAATATTACCCAGCACATTCTACGAAGCAAACATCACCTTGATCCCCAAACCAGGGAAAGACCCAACAGGAAAAGAAAATTATAGACCAATATCACTAATGAATATTGATGCTAAAATACTCAATAAGATCCTAACAAACAGAATCCAACAACACATCAAAAAAATTATACACCATGACCAAGTCGGATTTATCCCAGAGTCTCAAGGCTGGTTCAATATATGTAAATCTATAAATGTAATTCAACACATAAACAAACTTAAAAATAAAGACCATATGATTCTTTCAATTGATGCAGAAAAAAACTTTTGATAATATTCAGCATCCCTTCATGATCAGAGCACGTAAGAAAATTGGTATAGAAGGGACATTTCTTAAACTAATAGAGGCCATCTACAGCAAACCCACAGCCAATATCATATTGAATGGAGTTAAATTGAAATCATTTCCACTTAGATCAGGAACCAGGCAAGGTTGACCATTGTCTCCATTGCTCTTTAACATTGCAATGGAAGTTCTAGCCATTGCAATTAGGGAAGAAAAGGCGATCAAGGGTATCCACATAGGGTCAGAAGAGATCAAACTTTCACTCTTCGCAGATGATATGATCGTATATCTGGAAAACACTAGGGATTCTACTACAAAACTTTTAGAAGTGATCAAGGAATATAGCAATGTCTCAAGCTACAAAATCAACATCCATAAATCTGTAGCCTTTATATATACCAACAATAACCAAGCTGAACAAACAGTCAAGGACTCTATTCCTTTCACCGTAGTGCCAAAGAAGATGAAATATTTGGGAGTATACCTAACAAAGGACGTGAAAGATCTCTACAAAGAGAACTATGAAACTGTAAGAAAAGAAATAGCCGAAGATGTTAACAGATGGAAAAACATACCATGTTCATGGCTGGGAAGAATCAACATTGTTAAAATGTCCATACTGCCCAAAGCAATATATAATTTTAATGCAATTCCTATTAAAGCTCCATTGTCATACTTTAAAGATCTTGAAAAAATAATACTTCATTTTATATGGAACCAGAAAAAAACTCAAATAGCCAAACCATTACTGAGCAATAAAAACAAAGCAGGAGGAATCACGCTATCAGACCTGAGACTGTACTATAAATCCATAGTGATCAAAACAGCATGGTACTGGCACAAAAGCAGAGAAGTAGATGTCTGGAACAGAATAAAGAACCAAGAGATGGATCCAGCTACTTACCGTTATTTGATCTTTGACAAGCCAATTAAAAACATTCAGTGGGGAAAAGATTCCCTATTTAACAAATGGTGCTGGGTAAACTGGCTGGCAACCTGTAGAAGATTGAAACTGGACCCACACCTTTCACCATTAACTAAGATAGACTCTCACTGGATAAAAGATTTAAACTTAAGACATGAAACTATAAAAATACTTGAAGAAAGTGCAGAGAAAACTCTTGAACTCTTGAAGGAATCGGCCTGGGTAAATATTTTATGAGGAGGACTCCCCAGGCAATTGAAGCAGTATCAAAAATACACTACTGGGACCTGATCAAACTAAAAAGCTTCTGCACAGCCAAGAACATAGTAAGTAAAGCAAGCAGACAGCCCTCAGAATGGGAGAAAATATTTGCAGGTTATACCTCCAATAAAAGTCTAATAACCAGAATCCACAGAGAACTCAAACGTATTAACAAGAAAAGAACACGTGACCCCATCTCAGGGTGGGCAAGGGACTTGAAGAGAAACTTCTCTAAAGAAGACTGATGCAACATCTACAAACACATGAAAAAAACTCATCATCCTTAATCATCAGAGAAATGCAAATCAAAACTACTCTGAGATATCACCTAACCCCAGTAAGAGTAGCCCACATAACAAAATCCCAAAACCAGAAGTGTTGGCGTGGATGTGGAAGAAAGGGCACACTTCTACACTGCTGGTGGGAATGCCCACTAATACGTTCCTTCTGGAAGGATGTTTGGAGAATACTTAGAGACCTAAAAATAGACCTGCCATTCGATCCTATAATTCCTTTACTAGATTTATACCCAGAAGACCAAAAGTCACAATATAACAAAGACATCTGTACCAGAATGTTTATTGCAGCCCAATTCATAATTGCTAAGTCATGGAAGAAGCCCAAGTGCCCATCAACCCACGAATGGACTAGCAAATTGTGGTACATGTATACCATAGAATACTATGCAGCCTTAAAGAAAGATGGAGACTTTACCTCTTTCATATTTACATGGATGGAGCTGGAACATATTCTTCTTAGCAAAGTATGTCAGGAATGGAAGAAAAAGTATCCAATGTACTCAGCCCTACTATGAAGCTAAATTATAGCTTTCACATGAAGACTATAACCCAACTATAGCACAAGACTATGGGGAAAGGGCCAAGGAAGGGGAAGGGAGGGGGGAGGTTCTGGTGGAGGGAGGGTAATGGGTGGGGCCACATCTATGGTGCATCTTAGAATGGGTACAGGCGATTGCACTAATGTACGCAGCTATGATTTAACAATAAAAAAAAAAAGAAAAGAAAAAAAAGAAAAAACCCAACTCCTTTGACCCACTTGCCCTTGGATCAGCTTCTCAATGTCTCTCCTCCTTCACATTAGAACACATAAAAAAAACAAAATCTATGTTCCCTATCTTTATTTTCTCTCAATTAAAAAACCATTTTATTACAAAAAATGTCAAATATATATAAAAGTAGAGAGGACACTATAATGACCCCCGTGTCTAGTTTCAACAAGTATCTACTGATAGCCAATTTTATTTCATTTTATGCCCTCACCTACTTCCTTAGCAATGAATTATGTTTTTCCAATTTTATTTTAGAATTGTTCAAATGTACAGAAATGTTACATGAATACTACAATCCATAGACTATGTATTTATACCAATAGCACACACATACATACTGTATTCATCAATTTTTAATATTGCCACATTTGCTCTCTTTTTCTCCTGAATAATTGGAGATAAACTGCAGACATCATGGCACTCCTAAATACTGCAGCATAAATCTCCTAGGAGCAGAGACCTTCTCCTACGTAGCCACAATGAAACTATCATACACAAGAAACAATTCAATATAATGCTGCTTACCTAACATACAGTCCATATTAAAATTTTCCTATTGTCCAAATAATGTGTGTCCTTCACAGCACTTTTTTGTTGTTGTGAATTTAAAAATCTAATCAATTACGGTTAGTTTTTGTTTAGTCTCCTTGAATCTAGAGCAGTTCCACAGCTTTGTGTGTGTTCTATTACGTTGGCTTTTTGTAAAATTTGAGGCCCATTGTTTTGTGGAATGTCCTCAAGCTGGATTTGATTGTTTGCTTATGATTAGATTCAGGTAAAATATTTTTGATGTTAATACTAAATATAAAATAGGCGACGCGGGGTGCTCAGCACGCCAGAGCAGGAGGCACTGGATGTGAGTCCAGTACATGAGACCTGAGTGTGATCACTGGTAAGGAGGTGTTCTCCAGACGTCTCCATTATAAAAGTTCTCTCTCTCTTTTGTATTCAGTAAGTAATCTGTGTGGGGGGGGGACATTTTGAGACCCAAAATGTCATTCTGTCTTTTTGCAAACACTGATGATCCTTGCCTGAATTCATTATTACTACACTGATTACAAAATGGTGCCTTTCTAGTTTTTATCATTTATTCTGTATTTATTTAGTTAGTATTCTTTAAAAGAACACTTTCCCTCTGCCTTACCCCAGATCAACTGTTTTCTAAAAATATATTCTTTTTTAAAACTAATGTGTTTTAGTCCATTGCTATCATTGTTCTTTCCGACAGTGAAAGCATTCAGAGCTCCTTCAAGTTGGCATCTGTATTCTTTTTACCTGTCCCAGTTTTTGAGACTTTATAACACAGATGTTCTAGGCCCCTTGATTCCTTTGACTAGGAATTAATATTTAGAGACCAAACTCTGGGAACTAGATGTCCTCACTGCTGATGGCAATGAGGAGTCTTTGCCACTAGGTAATTTCAGTGAACCAAGCTGGAGACACACACACTCACACACACACACACACACACACACACTCGCAGAGTTAACCTCCAGTTTCAATTTGACGACCCAGGGTTTTTTCCTTTCCTGCATTTAACATTCACATCTTTTTCAGTGAAAACTCTAGCTCCCCAAATATAAATATACTTATTTGCTTAGTCTTCTAATGGACACAAACTACTTCTACGAATCTACTGTGTCAATTTTAAGATTTCTTTGCACCTTTTTTGTTGTTAGACTATATCCCACTGAGAGTATGCCAGTAGCATATTACGTTTAGAATTATTTGGGCTAATCCTTCTCCCCCCTCTGTGTATAACACTGTTGATTTGATATACAGCTAAGTTCTTTAAGCAATGGTGTTCTTATTTGAAGGGGAAGCTGCTGGTGTGTCTTCTGACTCTGCTTTTCTTTTGTTTCTGAACAATCCTGAATCTCCACCTCTTCTTTCCTTCTTTCCCTCTTTCCCTTTACCCTCAAGTCTCAAGAGGCACCTCCCCCAGTCAGGGAAAGCTGACTTTCTCTCCACAGGAGCAGCCTATGAGACTAACTCCCTGCCCTTTCAAGGCCCTTCTTTTTTGATTTCCCCGCAGCTCCTCTTCTGACACCTCTACAGCGACCACCAGAAAGAGTGCTCCCTCCGGAAATCCCAGGCACTGGAATCCTGTTTCGGGCTCTGCTTGTTAGACTTAAGCCAGGGCCCAAGGCTGGGCCCAAGGAAGGCTACCTTGAAAATGTGGCATTTATGCTTGAATTAGAAAAATGAAAACCGTAAACAGGCCAAAAAGGGGGAAATGAAGATTCTGCCCTCCACACCCCCCCCCCATAGTCTTTTTTTAAGCAAAGTCTCAGACACACTGTGTATCAAACGATACCCAGCAAGGTTCACCTGCCTGCCCCTTCCTCATGGCAAAATGTAAACACCACTTCCCAGGAACATTTAATATTCCCAAATGTTAGTTTTACTGTTGTCTTCCTTTTAGTCTGTAGAAGCAGAGTTGAAGAAACTTCAAAACTCTATTCAAGAAAGCACACAGAACTTTGATGAACATTTGAAAAGACTCTTTGAAAGGAGAGTAATGGCAGAGATGGTTGTCAATCAGGTACAGAAAAGCTTTACCTACTTTGACTAGTGACTTTTTCTTTTAGGGAGGCTCCACAGGCCTTTTATCGTTCTTAGAACAAAGGCTAACACCTTCACCAGTGTGGACACCCTGGGTCCCTCCCCAGCCTCATCTTTGCCACCCTCCCTCTTTTGATGTCTTACACACACCTGGCACCCTTCTTCCTCACAACTCTTCCGATTTACTAATCATACTCTCTAGCAACTTCCATGCCTCCTAGACTATTCATCCTTCAGGTCTCAGCTGAAAAGTTAGTTCCCTAGACCACACTGTATCTTTCCACTATAGAGGATTTTTTCATGAATTTTATTTTCCATAAAATTCATGAAATTTAAAATAGTTGGCTATGGACAACTTTATGGACACCCTGTGTATTTTCTTCTTTTCCTTTCTATCACATATTGCTGAATTTTAATTTATGTGAGATTATTTCTTAATGCCTTCAGGAGCATTAACAGTAGGGACTACCTAATGCTTTCAGTCCCATAAGAGTAGAGACTAAGACTGTCTTGTTCATCTCTGTATCTTCAGCAAGTAGCAAAGGACTTGGTTCATAGTATATATGTATGAATATCTATATCAATATAGAGAGATATACACACACACACATATATATATACGTGTGTGTCTGTGTGTGTGTCTTTTTTTTTTGAGAGAGAGTCTCATTCTGTCACTCCAGGTCAGAGTGCCGTGGCCTCAGACTAGCTCATAAACTCCTGGGTTCAAGCAATCCTCCTGCCTCAGACTCCTGAGTAGCTGAGACTACAGGTGCTCACACCCAGCTAATTTTTCTATTTTTAGTAGAGACAGGGGTCTCACTCTCACTTAAGCTGGTTTCAAACTCCTGAGTTCACATAGTGTATATTGAATAAATGAATAATTCTCATGCCTGAAAGACCAGAAGAAAAACCTGTCATAATTTCATTCAGCAGTAGGGATATAAATGAAGTGTGCAGTAACTAGAAGCAAGAAAACCAAGGAGGGATGCCTTTAAATTCTGAGAGAAAACTACTTCTAACATGGGGTTCTATTCCCACCCTATCCATTGAATTTAAGAGGAAAATAATGATATTTTGAGAGGTGCAAGTCTCCCAAATTTACATGCTCTCGTTCTCAGAGAGATATTGGAGGATGTGCCTCAGTAGAGCAAGGTGGTGAACAAGAAAAGATGATGGGGCACTGAGAGGTGCGAAGGGCAGCTCCAGGAGGATGGCTCTCCTAGGGTCTTAACAGGAATAGTATACAGGACTGGTTACATTTAACAGAATTTAATGAAGGGATTTTTTTTACTGACATGTGGATAGGGTTAAGGGAAACAGCAAGGAATGATAAACACCTGGAGACTAGAAGGCACTGGCCACCCGTACGCATCTGTAGAGCTAAGGGAAGCTTAGAGGCATGGGAGGAGAGCTGTCCTCATGGCTACGGGAAAGGGCTGCTTCTCAGGAGCTGTGGCCATAGACAGAAGACCATAAAGGGGGACATTGCAGGGAGGGGTGTGTGTAGAGAGTGGAGGAAGGGAGAAGATAGGGAATGAATGTCCCTGTAGTAGTCATAACAACCAAAAGGTGGAAACAATCCAGATAACCAACAGCTGTGAATGGATAAATACAATATGGCTCCTGCATGCATGCAATGGAATAATATTATATTTAGCAATAAAAAGAAATGAAGTGTTAATGCATGCTGTGACATGGATGAACTTTGCTAAGTCAAAGAAGCCAGACACCAAAGGCCACATATTGTGTAACTCCATTTATATGAAATAATCTGTCTTAGTCCATTTTGTGTTGCTTGGGAAGGAATACCTAAGGCTGGGTAATTTTTAAAGAAAGCAGTTTATTTGGCTCACAATTCTGCTGGCTGGAAAGTTCAATACTGGATATCTAGTGAGGGCCTCAGGCTGCTCCCTCTTGTGGCAGAAGGCAAAGGAGGATCTGCATGTGCAGAGATCAGATGGTGAAAGAGGAAGCAGGAGACAGAGAAGAGTACCAAGCTGTTTATAACAACCTGCTCTCTAGGGAACTGCTGGAGTGGAAGCACTCACTCACTCGTGAAGTAGGGCATTAATCTATTCATAAAGGATCTATCCCCAAGACCCAAACCCCTCCCATTAGGCTCCACCTCCAACATTGGGGATCGAATTTCAACATGAGGTTTGGAAGAGATAAATATCCAAACCATAGCAGTATACACACTTGGTAATAGAACTACAAACTACATGAGGAAGTTATTACTATAAAAGTCAGTGTAGTGGTTAATGTTGGGGTTGAGATATTGACGAGGACACCTGGAAGGTGCTTCTGCAGGGGAAAGTTATTTCTTGAATTGAGTGGTGATAATAAGAGGGTTTGCCTTTAGAATAACTTATTAAACTATCTGTTAGTGTTATATATTTGTCTGTATATGTGTTTTGCCTCACAATAAAATGATGAACAGGTAAAGTAACTGAATAGTTATTACAACAATCCTTTCTTTAAAGGATTTCTCTTATATGTCATAAACTTGTTTGATTAGTGTCAAGTCTATGACCATCAACAGAAAGTCCTTTCTCAAATAGTAGTATTGATCATTTCCTCCCCCCCCACCTTTTTTCTCCCAAAATATTTCTACAGGAGGAATTGAAAATAAATAATCTTGTTTTTTCTTTACTGTTGGATGAAGAATTATGCTCTAGAGAATTATTCCTGAACAACTACCTTGCAAGGAAGCAGGTAGAGAAAGTAAGTGTCGGGTCTGGCATCTGAGTACAAGCCTTTTCTAATAGGCATCTCATGTTTGAACAAGAACTCACATGTCTAGATCCTTTCTTTCTTCCTTTCACCATTCCTACCCAACCATGTATATCTCTTGGCTTCCTGTCTGGGACTTCACTTGAGGGCTGGGTAAATGTATGTTATGTAACATTATGTAACATATGCAATCATTTAGTCAAAAGAACTGTGTAGCTTTGGCATGCGGTTTATATTAAAATGAAGCCACATCATGTCATAATTTACAGCACCAGCTTTTAACTCCTGACTGGCTGTGGGACCTTGGATAAGACATAAAAACTTTTTTGGCTATTAGAAGGTCTTCTTTGGGTAATATTGCTTTCTCTGGACCATTGGATACTCTGCAATTCAAAAATTGTCATATTGTGAAAAACTCTATCTCAGTATGAGCATGAATAAATATGGTTCATTAAATATGGTTCACATAAGTTTCAACAGATGTCAGCTTTTATTAGTAGTATTAATAAAGGACATTTATGAATGCATAACATTATATCATAAATGCCATATAAACTTACTTTTTTCTAATAGTCTGTTAAGCAGTATGTGCAAACCACCTTCTAAATATAACCCAACTCATAACAACCCTGCACTGTACTAGATTACTTTCACAGAGAGGAAAGTAATGCCTAAGTCACCCACTAGTATGTAACAGAGCAAGAATTGGGACTGTGGAAATAAATGATGTCCATGCAAACGAGACTTAAACAGAGGCTATTTAGTCAGAGTGTGGCACATAGCAAAGGAACAGGCCACCATCATTTGCATTTGGCAGAGACTCAAAGGCAGGCAAAGGCATGAGAAAGCTTTATAATGAAAAGAAGGGAGGGCTTCAGGGAAGCCCTGATCAGAAGTTGTTGCCTTGAGGAAGCTGGAGGCAAACCAATTAGAAGGAGGACAACCCATGTGTTTGGTCTGTGGAACATATTTGGCTTTCTCCACAGCCAAAGTTGGAAATAGGAACCAAAATTAGAGAAGCTGGTAGTTACTGATCAAGTCCTGACAGTTTGAGGCCAGTCACTACAAAAGATTGTGGGTTAGCTGGTTGCTGCAGGAGTTGTGGTCAGAGTTCTACTTTTATGAATGGTTGTCTGTAAACGTATTCAGTCTCTCAGAACCCGGATCCGTGCGACTCCCAAGCCTGTGCACTTTCATCAATCCACACTGCCCTGCCGAGAATGCAGGGCACTCCATAGACTCACTGACGTAAAGATCTGGCTATACTGAGAAACAGGTGATGGGGTGTTTATTCTTTCAAAGTCCCTAAATGGATTCTTTTCTTCTATAAATATCATCTGTAATGGATATTTCACTAGCACATTTATTTTGTGCTAGAAAATTCCCTGTTCTTTTTAGAATCTTCAATATTTTTATTTACATCAAAAAGTCTCCAGTTCCAATTAACTATTTCTGATGTTATTATAGAACCAGACTTCAGAAGCCATCCAGAAGGCTAAAGAAAACCTCGATATGTACAAGGAACACTATGACAACTTACTGGCAGAAGACAAAGTGAGAGTCATTGTCTTACTCAACAATGCAACAGAGTTGTTGCCAACTGGATTTGGGGAAGGATAAAAGGGATATAATTTAATTTTCTTAATAGATTTTTCTCCTACTATATTTTTCAGTTATGAGTAAACGTCATTCTATGCCATTGTATATTTCTGAAAATCCCTTGAGTAAAATGAATTTTTATTAACTTCTCTGGTTTAAGCTTTCTCTCATGCAAAAAATAGGGAGATCATTTTGGGGATTTTTTCAACTTCGGGTTGCATATTCCATTAGCTAGTCATGAAATCAATTTAGTAGGCTATGACCAGAAGTTTTATAATGGAAAAGAATAGGATAGACTAGCCTAAAGAAGGTGGAGTGGAATGGAATAGAATAGAAGTAACTTGAATGCTTTGTAGGTACACTAAAATGCTACTTTGGGAAACTTCTCTTTCCCAAAACAAAAAGTTTCTGAACAAAGTTGCAATCCTCAAAATGATGTGTTTGTCTTTAGGTTCTGGATCGGAGCTTTAAAAAGGAATTTTCTGAAATTCACACTCACCAAGTTGAAATACTCTACAAACTCTTTAAACGTAGACCAAGGTTTGTTTTTCCTCTGCTGTTATGTTTCAGGAAAAATGTTTACAAGTGAAAAGAAGTCTCCCAAATAGATGGAAATATTCAGTATAATATCTTTTAGGTGGACATATTTAAGTGTCTTGATCACAATTCAGTGGTTTTTGAGATTATGCCTGTGTCTTAAGATAAGGAATGCAGAATAATGATTTCTTTTCATTATTTAAAATTGTCAAAGTATTTATGTAAGCATTTTATGATTGTAGTTCTACTTTATACATAAAAGCAGTTCCTTTTAAGTCACAGATGGCACAATTTTTCCCAAGATGTATTCAACAAATACGATTCCCCTGTAGTAGGAATTGGATGCGTATAATAGGATTCTAGGACTAAGTAAATTTGGGAGACATGCTATTTTTTTTTTTTAATAAAAAGACAAACAGCTTTCTTTACAGCAGAATTTCTCAGAACTTCTTATTAGCCTTTGGATCTCCAAGTAAAAGAAAAAGAGAAAGCAGTGTTTTATACAATTGTCTGGTCGCAGATAGCTTTTTCCTCAAGACATAGTTTGAAAAATGTCAGTATAAATAGTAAAAGATAGACATTTTCAAAAGAGTTCTAAAATATCTGATTTTTTTCTTAGGATAGCTTTAGAATGATATATCATTGACTTCTAACATTATATTTTCAGATTCTCATAGTTTTTCAATCAAACTTAATCTAAAATCATGGAATCTGTCACAAAGGTATAGGGTAATTTCTGAGATATGAGGTCTGACGATTAAGTTAGTGAACTCACACTTTAAAAAGTGCTACATACCTCATTGCTCAGTACTTCCGTTCACCTTCAAATTACTCTTCTTGGGAAGCTATGCACCAGTGCCAGGGACTAGTCCACCCTTCAAAGCAATTTGGAGCTCTTTCTGGAATGGCCATCAGAGCTGTCGTTGTATTACGTTGTTATCCTGAATGTCAGCAAAATGTCTTTCAATATTTCCTTAGAAAGTGATTGGAAGCCAGATCAGGTGAGTAGGGAGGGTGTTCCAATACAGTTGTTCACTGGCAAAAAGCTCCCTCACAGACAGTGCCATGTGAACTGGTGCGCTGTCGTGATGCAAGAGCCACACCTTTCTCATGCCAAGATTTTCAGTTAAGATTTTCCTGTTTTTCTATTGATGTTTATTTGGTCTACTTTGCTTCTCACAGTCGGCCAATGATTTTCTTGACACACAATTCGATGAATTTTTGCAATGTTTTCATCAGTTCTGCTTTTACTGGCCACCCTGACCTCTCTTCATCAGTGATGCTTCTCTCCCCTCAAAAAAACATTTAATCTGTTTGTACACTACCACTTTCCCACAAGTTTGTACTACCATGTCCTTGATTTCATTTTCACTTTTGCCAACTTTAACAAAAAATGTAATGTTTATTCATTGCTCTAATTTAAGCTTTAACATTCTCACAATGGCATAGAAAAACATGCAACAATAATGAACACTGCTCAGCAAGACACCACCATACTTCAACATGAACACAGCTGTGAGACACTGATATACTAAGGTTATGAAACTTTATCAAGTTGTTTGTATAGTACTGCCAACATAAGTAAGTGCATGGTGGCAAGTTCGTGAACTTAATTGTCAGACCCGTACAAGCTCATTCTCTCACCTGTGACAGGTTACATGCACCATAAGGAATTTAACCTAAAACATGCCTCATGTCTTGGTTTCCCTATCTTTTTTTTTTTTTTTTTTTTTTTTTTGAGACAGAGTCTCAAGCTGTCGCCCTGGGTAGAGTGCTGTGGCATCACAGCTCACAGCAACCTCCAACTCCTGGGCTTAAGTGATTCTCTTGCCTCAGCCTCCCAAGTAGCTGGGACTATAGGCACCTGCCACAATGCCCGCTTATTTTTGGTTGCAGCTGTCATTGTTTAGCTGGCCTGGCCGGGTTCGAACCCTCCAGCTTCCATGTATGTGGCTGGTGCCCTACTCACTGAGCTATGGGCGCCAAGCCATGGTTTTTCTATTTTTTAAAGGCGTGAGCTATAATGCGTCCAGTACATTCCTTTTCCTTGTGAAGAAATAAGTGAGACTTCCTGTATTTTGGTAAGCAACAGTAGAAAAAGCAAAATCTTTCTTGTCAAAGAGAGTTAGTTTTAAATCCTAACTCTACCACCTTTCAGGTTCTTTGCCTTGGGCAAAGAGTTTCTCTCAGAGCCTGGCTTTCCTAATCTAGAGAAGGGAGATGACAATACAGTACCCACTTCCTAATGTCTTGGAAAGCACTTGATAGTGAAGGCCCAGCACAAATCTTTGTATCCCATTTATTTTCCCATCTGCAGCCCAGGAAAACAAAATTAATTTATTAATGTACATTAAAAGAGGTGTACTTCTCCAGTTTCACATACTTCTTTTTTTTTTTTTTTTTGCAGTTTTTGGCCGGGGCTGGGTTTGAACCCGCCACCTCTGGCAAATGGGGCTGGTGCCCTACCCCTTTGAGCCACAGGACCCCCAGTTTCACATACTTCTAAACACATTACTGGCTACTCCCCTGCAAAGACGATGCCAACAGAGGATGTGTAGGACAGAGCCAGGGAACACCCACACT
The DNA here is from genome assembly GCF_027406575.1 of Nycticebus coucang. Classification (NCBI taxonomy): domain Eukaryota; kingdom Metazoa; phylum Chordata; class Mammalia; order Primates; family Lorisidae; genus Nycticebus; species Nycticebus coucang. The sequence continues at coordinate 133,432,343 of NC_069782.1, read as the reverse complement.
TCTCCTGGGTATTTATTTGCCTGTTTACAATACACTGAAGGAAGACATGTCCCAGCATGGGTAAAGCTGTCAGTGCTGACCTCAGGGACCTCTATAGTCCAGTCAGGGTCATATCTGGAATGCAGAGAGTGTGGGTGCTTTTCACTGTGGAATAGTCCGCCCACTAGCCCGCAAGTGCCTTACAGGTGTCATGCCTATGTCTGATTATTTAACATTCGGGTTTTTCTGAGAATGTGAAATGTTGATGGGCTTTTCTTGATAATACCAGGATTCACAAGCAGAAAACACACTCAGAAACAATCATTATTGTCCCTTTTGGAGAACGACCAGGATCTGGCAAGTCAAATAAGGACAACTTTGCCCAGTTAATGAAAGCCATGGATGAGTTGGACAGTGTTAATAACATGCCAGAAGGCTTGGACCTCTCGGTCTGGGAACATTTCTGCATGATCAGACGAACAAAAGTGGAAAATGAACAGAAAGTATATAATTTAATTTCATCCTTAGTGTAATAGCAAATATACAGTTTACATAGTCAGTGCATTCACAAAAGCTAATTATTTAGACTTTCCTGCTAGAATGTAACTTGGTAATAGTGATAATAAAATAATGAATATTAACCTTAGTTCTACTGAGAACTAAGTATAGGCCTGTGCTTGTGGACTGGCACTGTCCAAAATAGTGGCCACTAGCTACATGTGGTCATTGTGCACTTGAAATAAATGTGGCCAGTCCTAATTGAGATATGCTGTACATGGAAAATTTAGAACACTTAGTATTTAATAACAAAAAAAGCATGAAAAGTGTTTTATTCCATTTTTATTGATTATAAATTGAAATAATATTTTAGATATATTGTGTTAAATAAAATACATTAATAAAATTAAATTCATTAATATTAGTAACATTTAATATTACATATATGGCTCGCATTTACAGTCCGCATTTGTCTTGGACAACACTGTTGTAGGTTATTTCATTTTGTACAGATTGTAATTATGTCTAGCTCAGCAGAGCCAACTCTATAGTTTCACTAGAATAGAAAACCAGTGTAGCAAAGGGTAAAAGTCTGTGTTTATTTGGGAATCCCTCTTGTTGCTTCCTGACCAGTCCCTTAAATTCCCTAAATACAGTGCCATATGCCTCAGGCTGGTGTATTTTTATTAAACTATCTATTATTTTATAATTTCACCTAAAGTGATGAGAACAAATTTGAAAATAAGATATAAGAAAAATTGTTTTTGCTTGCATTCTTGATTTTCACCAAGAATGAAAATTGATCTTTTTTCACATTATTCGTGGAAGTTACCATATAAATTTTAGTCATCTTATATTACATAATGGCAGGGATTTAAAATTTTATTTTCTTAGCAAGATGGGCTCATTAAGGTTTTGAAACAAAAAAAGTTTATCATGTGTTTTCTAAAGTTGGAGCTCTGTATCTTCTGAGGTGTTTGTGGTTTTTCTCTTCAGGTAAAGCAGAAAGCAGCTGGCTTAATGGAAATGACATCTTTCCTCCGGAAGAGAGTTGAGGAGGATGAAAGTGTTCAACAAGAGATAGAAAAAGTGTACCATGAACTTATCCTGTAATTTGACCCTTTCTTTCATGTTCACCTATGCAAAATCTAAGCCCAGGCTGAGGTTGTGTTATCCCTGGGAGGGGTCCAGGTTGCCTATTGACTGACTGCTTTGCAGCTGGCACAGACTTTCTGATCTTGATCCCTGCATTGTGCTTTAAAATAATTTATTTTTTTAAAAGTGCATTTTGTTACATAAGACCTTGATTCAGGATGGAACTTCCCTATAGTTTCCATTGCTTTTATGACAAATAGACAAGTTATGGAAAAATTTTAGTTTTGGGGGGTGTAAAATTTTAGTATTTTTAAATCTGCCCCTTCCATGTGAAAATACCAAGAACCTGTTTCTGCCAATACTTTGGGGCTGAAGCTATCTAAACTACCTGTATGAAAAATTAAGCAGAAGTCCAAGGACTTGCCATGTAGACACTTAGCCAACTAATATCTTTTCCTTTAGGGGATCTTGTGGTTTTTTACTGAGTGATGGGGATACTCTTGTAAGTCCTTGCTTCACTTTTTGGCCATATTTACAGCCACGTTGACAAATACATCTCTATTGTTCCCAAATTCATTGCAATATATCACTTTTAAATCTAGGCTGTAGGGAGAAATATGAATTGCCCAGAAACAGAGGTGGTAAATAGCATACAGATTAAATATTTTTAATATAGTATCAGAAATCAATAGTCAAAACTTGAATACATTTTTATTTAGTATGATCTAAGTTTTCTTCATTTTAATTTTTACTCTACTTTTCTTACAATCAAAATTATACTATCTCTTCTTAATCCTAAAGTAAACTTGTATAAAGGTGTTTCTGTCCATACCATTCTTTGAGCAACTCAGGTGTAATTCCATGTCACTAGGATGAGGTTTCAGAAAGATCTCTAGGAAAGCCCATTGTTAAGAAAATATTCTCCACATTAGTCTCCAGCATGTTTTCCATAAGCTGATTTGAATTTTATATTCTCAGATAACAGGTGAAATTTGAAATATAAACATGTTACAACCATTTGCTTTGAAATCCTTTCGACTTTAGATTACAGGAAGAGAAAGTGAGATTCCAGTTGAATTTGACAATCCAAATTCTTCTTAAACAAGGACAAGTAGAACTGGACAATTTCCAGTTAATACTGGACTATCCTGATGCAATTCTCATCAACAAGACCATAATTGAAGACCTGAATTCTGTGATTCGGGTAATTATACTTTTTTAAAGAGAAAATGACAGTAGACTTCCAGTACTGTGATAAATAGAAGTAGTGACAGTGGACATCCTTGTCTTGCTCTGGTTCTTAGGGGGATGTTTTCAACTTTTCCCCATTCAGTATCATGTTGGTTGTGGGTTTGTCATATATGGCTTTTATTATTTGGGGATATGTTCCTTCTATGACTAGTTTGTCAAGGGTTTTTACCATGTAGAGTGCTGAATTTTATTGAATGTTTTTTCTGCATCTATTGAGATGATCAAATGCTTTTTTGCTTTTCCACTGGCTACCAACCAGATAGCCTAGCTGCATTAAACTACAATCCTTTATTCATAGCATCAGGTGGGAGGGCAATGAGCATGGACACAAATGCACACAGGTCAGTAGACTAGATGATGGCAAAAGGATTTCCCACCTAATAATTAACATATAAAGTAAATTGGCTCTGCCATTTAAATGTACCTTATAATCCCTTCTGTTTCATGACTATCATGCATTACAGTGGTCAGATTTTGCCCAAGAAGTTATTTTTTAATATCTGCTGCATTTTTAAAAGAAAATTGAATTATCTCTGTGATCCAATTGAATTATCTCTGTGATCCAATTGTTTTATAAAAATAGGATTCGGCCTGAAATAGTCTAGATCCTGTATGCAGAATTACATTGTATGAATACAGAATGTACTTTTTTTAAGACTCAAGGACAAAAGAAGGTTGCTAGCATGATGGAAAGTAAAGAAGTACACAAAGGAATATTTCAGATTGAATGGGAGCATAAGAAAATGGAGATGGAAATGGAAGATCTAAATCAAAGGGCTTGGGATATTCAGATGTTGTTTTTCTCAAGAGATCGTCAAAAGGTAAGTTCTTCCTGCCCCCTCCATAGTTTTATTTGTTAATGTATTCATTCATTTGACCAGTATTTAATAAAAGCCTCTGTGATGTCAAGCATATTCTCAGCCAAGAGTGTTTCCTAATGTGTCTATAAACTGTCCTTTTCTACCAGCTTTTACATTTGCTACCATCACTTCTTCATGACCCATTTAGTAGAATAATTCCAGTTTACAGTTCACTAAGGGTTTCCTAGTTGTCAAATCCCATGCTCAGATTTTCCCGGTCATTATCATCCTTCAACTCTAACATTTAACCATCTTGATTTCCCATTCCTCTGGCTTTTGTCACCTCTGATTAATTTTACTTCCAATACGTCAGACCACTCTGCCTCCTCTACTGAATTGTCTCTTGCCTCTAACTCTTCAGTTCAATGCAGCCTTCTTCAAGATTCCACCCCAGCATGTCTGTTTCTTTCCATGCCTCTAGCCCTCGGTGATCTCCTCTAGAGAAATAATCCAACTTTGTGAATTCCAAGCCAAGCTCCATTTCTATATTTCCCACCTCCAGGGAGCTCCTCTTGTTCTTTTCAGCCACTTGCTCAGGCTTGCAGTTATAGTTATCTTTGGTTCCCTTCTTTCCCATGTCTTCCAAGTCTTGCCTAGTTTATGTATTTATTCCCTCATTTTCTATCCCCACTGCCCTGGTCTTAGGTCAGTCCTTCATTTTCAATGGTTAGGCAATCTTATAATTAATCTGATTTCTTGACCCTGGGTCTTTCTCTAATCTAACCTACACTGTATACTGCTGTGGGATCAGTATTCCTATTCCTATTCCTACCCTGCCCAAACAATTTAAAATGCTACTTACTAGCAAATGAATTGTGAAACCATCAGGGGACAGTGTCTTTCAACTTAACTTTTCAAACTCATTTCTCACTGTTCTTCTTATATTAAAACATTAGTATTCTCAAACCAAACCTACTACTATTTTCTAGGATTCTACCTCTGTACTTTTATTCATACTGGTTCTATCTGAAATGTCTTTCCTAATTTTTGTTTTGCACACCCCAAATCTATCGTTTTCAGGTCTAGATTAAAAGTTGTTCCCTTCATAAGACCTTTCTTTATTTTTCAAGCCTGGAGGAATTCCATACCATTACAAACCAGAATTTGGACGACACCCACCTGTGAATTTGCTTGACACTTCACATAGCTTCTGGCAATCATTCATATCTACATGTTCCTTTTTCCTTGAAGCTGTCATGTTATCTGTTTTTGTATCCTCCTCAATGTCTTTAAATGGGATATTGTTAATGTGGGACTCAGTGGAACATTTAACAAATATTTGGAAAGTCGCATAAATGATTACAAATCCTAGACATTTGTAATAATTAGTGTATGAAGTATAATAATTAGTGTACAAGAGTGTACAGTAATGGCTAAATAAAGGAAATATTATTGGCACAAAAGTCAAATCAATCTTACATGGATATTTGTTAAAAAAAACTACACATAGTAACTTTCAAACCTAAAAACAATCTTATCTATTGAAAGAGAAAAATATCCTTAACATGTATTGCGGGTTTTTTTGTTTCAAAGTTCCTAAATGAACCCAACTATGACAGTCTGATTAATCTTCAAATTGGAATAATGGAGCAAACCATTGCTGTTTTAGATAAGGTAAGTCTCAAAGAAAATGATCATTATAATCCCAAAGCTGTGAATCATTTGAGCAAAGTAATAGTGTTTCAAATCATGAATACAAACAGAGCCTAACAAAATCTTGGTCATTTACTATAATAGTATTCATGAAGTATGAGAGATCCTTGAATAGAGTCTTTGCATCTATAACCAGTAGAATAAATTAAAGTGCTTCTTTTTATATTAGAATTAACCCCTGGGGGCATAAATTTTCTATTTCATATTGGTTTATGATTTATGTAATGTAAGTATTGATAGTCTTTCCTTGGCATTGTAAAGGCTTTATCATAACTGAATAACAAGTGCTCAGATTTCACTATACAGCATATATACAACAGAAACAAAGTAATCTCAAGCTTTAAAAATATTCTCTCATTTTTAAGAATATAAAATTTTTTTCTAAAATGTATTAAGATCCCATTCTGTTTTTCAACAATTAATTTGACTGCCTACTATGAGTAAGTTGTATGTAAGGCACTAGGGATATTATGGCAAGATGTTATCTTATGATGGTAATGTTATTTAAAATAGAAGAATAATGTCTTTATAAAAATAAATGTTTTCAAAATTAATTTTGTGGAATGTCATGGGAACAAAATTTCAGACCCACAAAAAGAATGTGGAAAACTGCAAAAAAATACTCAAAAAACTGGGAAAGTTCAGCAATCAAAAAGATGTAGCAAATTATACTCTAAGCTGCAATCTACGAGAAGAATTGGTATCTATATCAGAGAGAAAAGACATCTGTAATGCAATGGGTAAGTATTATTTTTCTTTAATCGACTGTAGGTTTCTTTAAAAGTAGTAAGTATCCCTGAAATCTGTGCAATAGTTATAAAGCTTCCAGCATTCCTTCCACGTTTAATTAATTCAGAACACTGTTTTTGTGTTTGGAAGTATTGATAAAAATCCAGCTAATTCCTTTCTTCTCCAATTTTGGGATAGGTTCTCATTTGACTTGCGAAAAGATTGCCAAAGAACGATATGAAAACATGATGCAACAACAGAAGTTAATGAATATTTCAAAACAACAAGCTGAACAGATTTCAATACTACAGGCTGAAGTAGAAAGACTAAGGATGAAAACATTTCCTGCTCTTGCTCAGATGTAAGAACACTTCTAGAAAAATACAAGGCCAAATTTGTCATTTTAAAAATCGTTTCATTGGGGTAAAATGATTTATTTTACTTTCATACTAGAAAATTTAAGTACAGTCTCCCCTTAGTTGCATGTTTTTAATAACAAATTGTTTAATTTTATCCTTGATCAAAATACACATTTTTTGTCCTACATGAATATGTAAAATATCATGAATTGTTTTTATTCAAGAATGAACAAGATTTTAAGTCAAAGAAATTAGTCAAGATCTTTTTATTAATTTAATCTTAATTGGTTCAAAGATCTTTTCATAGTTATGGTATAGAAAATCTTAACTTTTTTTTTTCCTTTTTTAAAATTGTCTGGGATTCATCAAGGGTACAAAGAACTAGGTTACACTGATTGCATTTGTTAGGTAAAGTCCCTCTTATAATTGTGACCTGCGCCCAAGAGGTGTGCCATGACCCCCAATTCCCTCGCTGCTCCCTTATTCCCCCACCCCCACCTTGTGTTAGATCATCTATTCCCTTCATATTAGAATTGAGTACATCAGATTCTGAAAATCTTATTTAATTATTTTTAAAAGACAAAAGTCTCACTCTATCACCCAGGCTGCAAGTGCAGTGGCATGATCATAGCTCACTGTGACCTCCAACTCCTGGGCTCAAGCATTCCTCCTGCCTCAGACCCCTGAATAACTGAGAATACATACAATTGCACACCACTACACTCAGATAATTTTTTTTGTATAGATACGGTATTGCCCAATCTGATAGTCTTAAAGATAAAAAAAAAATACTTAGCCACTGCTAGTATTTCTAATTTTATAAATATGAAAGCCTATGAGATTATGATTTTTGTCTTTATGCTTTTCTGTATGTCCCAAGTTTTCTTCAGTAAGCATTTCTTCTATAATCAGAAAAAATTACCAGAATATTTAAGATTATTCCTTGTTCTACCAATGGGAACAAGATTGTTTCCTTTTTTTCAAGCTCTACTTTTGTAAATCACAAATTTCTACATTTATTGTAACAGAATTCACTTTGGTGCTCTACCCAATAGGGTTTGGCAAACAACAAAATAAGTGCTTTCTCAAGTCCATGAAATAGTTTATTGCTTTATTCATGTAGATGATAATAACTATGTAATGAGAACAGTAACTGGCCAGAAAAATGCTTCACACTTCCTTAGCCTGTGGACTGCTATATTGTTGAGATCACTGACCAAAATTTCTAAGTGATGTCAATGTCGCACTGTTCTGTAATTTATGAACTTAAGTTTAATCTGCAATAACATAATAATATACAATATGTGGGTAAAACAAAGGAACTATTATAAAATCTATTTACAAAAAAATCTTGAGATTTATTGATCGTTCACATAGTGATCAGCACTGGATAAAGATGGTAAGGAACATGATAGAACCAACGTCATTTTGATGACTCACTTCCTTAGTGTTAGAATGACTCAAGTAATCATTTTGTCTGATTCAGCATGGAAATGCCCATTGGTAACATTTCCTACATCCAGGGTCCTTCAAAATTATCCCTGAAAAGAGATTTGGGGAGAAGAGGCAATAAACCTGAGGGTGAAAGTGTGTGGGGTGCAAATACCTTACCCTTCTGTAGGATAATATTTAGAAATAAACATATCCTACATCAAGTACACAAAGTGAACTCAGTGTGAGTTTAAAACGGCTTGCTATTCTTACAGAGGCTTAAGGGACGTGGGGCCCCCTGGGACACGCGCAGAGTTAGCTTGCCTGGAGTTAAAATTCCACAAGCCAATTCTCTGAAGTTGTGCACCCCATTGTCATGGTGAAACTAACAGATGATAGATTAAGTGTGTACGTGACTAGAAGTGTGTAAAACCAGATCCCCGAAATAAAGAACTTCGCTACACGCCGTCCCATACTATGTAGTCTGTTTCTTGTTTACCCTTAATAATTGCAGGAGCGAGCTTATACCCATGGCAAAGCTGCTGTTCTTTCGCATCTCCGGTCACACACCTTCAGATAGGACTGCCAGAAGTTCTCTGTGCTATTGATAGATGGATGAACTATAAATTTTTTTCTTTTCTGGTGATACAGATTCCATGTCATTAGCTGCCTAGAGATTCCATTTGCTAACAGCCAATGCCACAAATTTCATAATTAGATAATACTGTGTGGATTCCTAGGTCTTAACAAACCAAACATTCTCCATCATTTCTATTTCTTAATTATCAGCCCTAGGTGACACTGGCAATGCTCCTTACTTGATTGCCTCAGCTTTGAAGCATGTGAGGCAGGATTTAACGAGCCTCCTGTTCTCAAGTTGTATTCCAGTAGAAGCCTTTTCGGTTATTATTGTTTTTTAGCTGGCCCGGGCTGGTTTTGAACCTTCCAGCCTTGGCGTATGTGGCCGGCACCCTACCCACTGAGCTATAGGCGCTGCCCATAGAAGCATTTTCCACAGGAGGTAACTTCTGATTTAGGAGGTTGGCAGGTGCACATGGGACATGCAACCCATTAAATCCCCTCTGAACGTTGTTCACTGTATAGACTCTTCTCAGCTTCTGCTGAACTACCAGGAATTATATTCCTATTTTATAGTCCTTTGAAATATTATGTGCAGTATCAACTGGTGATATAACTAATCAGGTCAAATATATACAAATGGCCTTAACCACAGAAATAAGAATATGGGCTCTGTTGCTGAGCTGCTTGGGTTCAAATCCTGGCATTACCACTAAGTTTTTAATAACCACTTAATTTTTAAATAATTTTAAATTTTTCATCTTTTTCATACTGGATGTTGATCACTGTAATACTTGAATTAATATACTTTTTTTTTTTTGTGGTTTTTGGCCGGGGCTGGGTTTGAACCCACCACCTCCGGCATATGGGACCGGCACCCTACTCCTTGAGCCACAAGTGAATTAATATACTTTTAAAATTGGCAAGTACTGTTAATCAGCTCTCATTTTTTTAAATGAAAACATGGCATCCAGTTGTTCTTAATGCACTCCATTAAATGGAAGTGAAATTCAACAGAAGTGCCAAAAAGGAGAATTACTCCATTCCTTCCCATGACCCATCTCCTGTGTGTGGTGCTCTTTGGAACCTCAGCAACCAGCCAGTGCCTTGGAAACCTCATCACCATGACCCCAGCTATCCCAGAACAAGATTCTTACTGATCCCTTTAGCTCCCAAAAGTGGACATGGTGACAAAAGTGTTAAAGGTGACCCCAGGGAATGTGGCTATCAGCAGGGGGATGCTGTAGCCTCCAAGTTCTAGGTAAGTACCTAGGGTATACCTACCAGAATGCCAGCATCACAAGAGGCAACACTTCCTCTGCCACATTTAAGCCACTGGCTGGCAGCATGCGGTGGTGAAGATTGGCTGATAGGCACTAGAATAGCACAACAGTGCCCATCTAAGAACTCCAGGGCCAAGGGAGGCTGTGTGAGGCCTGTGCCAGTTCTCTCAGGTTCATAAAAGCCAGTGGTAGTGTCCAGAGTCAGGAATTTATATATATGTGTATGTAGAGATGAGTTTACTGGTACGGCACTCACAAACAGATACAAGAGCAGAGCCGTAAGGTCTGCTTTTAAAGATTTGTTAAATTATGAGAGACTGGACTGAAAGTGAGGTACACTTGAGGGAAGAGTTCAGAGTAGTGGTTATTTACCAGCTAGTAATGAAGCCTTTTTTTTTTTTTTTAATGCTAAATAAAGCTGTTTTTAACCCTTAAAAGACTCAAAAGCAGAAATGCAGAAAGCCCTCAGGTAAGACTGGCAACTAGGACCAGAAAGCCACTGACCGACAAAGTTTCCTGTGCATCTATCATCTCTTACTCTCTAAGTACACGGAACTTCCTAGGCACATCAACTGTTCTACTTCCACATTTACACAACGCAGCTGCAGCCACAAAGAGATGTGCTTGCTTTTTCTGAGCTCATTTCCAAATTCCCAGGGACTGACCAGCTTGGGTCCTACCTCCACATACAGCCAAGATGACAGGTACAGCTTGGGAACAGAAACCCAACCCTGTGAAGGTAATGAGTTTCTGGCTGAGGGGTTACTGTGACTTGAACACTTAAAGTTTCATCCTACAGATGAATATGAAGGACCTTATATGCCACAATACCTTGATGTGAGAGATGAGGAAATGTAGATTTTTAAGAAGTATATGGTCATTTCACTAAATGAGGATATAACAAATGTGAAGAGGAAAAAATGCAATTTTAGACATGCATTTAATTACTCGCTGGATCATCAGATGGAAGTATGTGGCAAGATGGAAAAGAGGTTTATCGCTTAGCAGAGGCAGGCATTCTGGACCAGTTTAGGTTCAGACATCACCTGATTAGACAATTTTTTAACAACTTTTTGCCATTAAAAACAATGTATTAAAATTAGTTTCCAGAATTGTCCAAATTATAAACATAATTTTTTTCACATTACTTTAAATGGCAAGTTTTCTTTGGCAAATCTATCCAAAATATTACATTTCAATTTAGAACTTCATTTGTATTAAATCTATTAGAGTGCCCTAAATTGACATGGATCAAGATAACTTTCCTTTACAACGTGTTAAGTATCTTCTAATTAAGTTGTCATTCTCAAAGATATTCTGGAGAAAAAAAAATTATCAAATACCTACAAATTCTTCTTCACTTCTATTATAGTGTAACAATTTATCATCTAACCCATAGTGGTCTATCAATTGAGTAAGGCTCAGTTTCTTGTTCTCTTGAGACAAGGCTGACTGCAACTCGTGAAGCAACACCTGGCTACAGCTTCTCCACTTCTTTATTAACAATTCTAACTGAGACAGGTCATTCTGAAAGAGAAAAGAAAACAAACATGAATGTATGTCACTAACCAGATGGGCATGCTATTTTAACCTACTCAATGAAAGTTAAATTAGTTTATGTGCAGGGTTAAAGGCTAACACCTGGGGATGAATGGGACTTCTGCCTAGCAAAAAGTAGGATGGTCATAAGTAGAATAGTTTTATAACGGCTTTTGATTGAGTTCTATGGCCATTTTGTTTCTTCTTAGCTCTGGGGGCATCCTTATCCTCAGAGAAAAATCAAACCATTAAACAGGGCAAAACTAGTAAAAAAAAAAAAAAAAATTACTATTTTCTATTATTATACTACTGAGCTATTAAAAAAACAACACTATGCTACCTTCTACTCAATTTTGCTGTGAACTGCTCTAAAAAATGACAATATTCAAATTAAAAATGTTTTCAACATTATCTCACAAATAAGTCTTATTTAGAAAAATCCTAAAAATTCAAGACAGAAATGAGATACACTATTCCACCACTTATTCCACACTGCTGGGGAAGAATGAGCTACTGCATATATATATGAATGGCCCAGGTAAGAAAGGTTAGCTCCTTATAGGTGCCCAAGTTCTATTTAATGCAAACCAACTGCATTGAAATCTTCAATATAAATTACTTGTTTTCTTAAAATTCCTGAAACACTTTAATTATCTGGGAGAGACATAAGATCAATACTAATAATTTTTTATTACATTTGGTGGCCCATTTTTAGTTTTATTCATTCACTGTTAGCTGTAACTTACATTCCCATGTACTTGCATCTAATATTTAATACCTCAAACATTGCTATGGACTGGAAACTAGAGAGAAAGGCTTCAACTGAATATTAAATGAGAGTTGGGACTCTTAAATAAAAGTTTAATCTGGCGTTTAGAGGCCTCTTCTACTTTACATCCATGGCTTAGAGTCAAATTTGTTGGAAGGCAGGTTTTTGAATAGTTGGGTTTATTGTTTATTATGCTTGAAAAAATTCTTATTATTTTTAAAATTATTTTTCTGCAATTTATGTAAAAATAAAAATTATTATGCAATGGTCCTGAAATTCTCACCTTTGATCTATACATTTTGACTAGTTTTAGCCTCCGAAGTAAGTCTTCTTTCTCCTGAACCTGCTTTACCAATTTTGCTTTTTCTTCATTTAATCCTTGTTTAGGTAGATTCTTACTCACAAACTCACTTTGGAGAGCACTGCACGACTCACTATCAAGTGATTTAGTTTCACATGCACTGGTATTCTTGAAGGTATTTTTCAAACAGGTACTTTCTTCAAATTCACTGTCTATGTGTTTAAAACTTTCCTGAAATTGCAAACAGTTTTCTTCTGTGGAAGATGGTGGTTTCTCTGAACAAGTCTGGTCATTTTCCTCATCCTCTACTTTAAGACGTTTTACCACATTGTAATAGGAATTAAATGAAGATCTTGTTTTCCTTAATCTTTCTCTAAGTGTTGCACTCATGGGCTATAATGGGCACAAAACATTAAAAAACTGATTAAAAATCTTAATCAAGGAAAACACTCCTGATGTAAATGTAATAGATCTAATAGAAATAAAGGCCTATAATAGATACCACAAGATGGCTTGCTGTCTCCATATTAAAGTAGCCATCACAAAATGTCCTTGATTTCCAGCTCCATTAGTTTTATTTTTTTCCCTCTGCAAAGTCAATACCATTCTAAAACAGTGTTGAGATACTTATTCTACTAATCACAGAACATTCGTTCAGCAACTAGCACATGCCAGACAACTACCCTATGAGCTTTAGAATTACAGATTAAGGAAAAGATCTAGATCCTATAATCAAAGACCCTTTTAATATAATGCATAATTTTCAAACTTCCAAAATTTGGAGTGTTACAATAACTTAATCTTAAAATAAATGAAATGAATTAATTCAAGATAAAAATCTGGCAGCAGGGAGGTGTAAGAAGTACCATACACATTATCTTAGAAGAAAAACCTAAAATTGCTATTTTATAAATTATCTACTTATTTGTGCTACGTATTACGTTAATTAACAATCTTCAGTGGCCTTAAAACCACCACTACCACAATACTTAAACAGAATGATTCCAAGGGAAGAACTAAGATTTTTGTACTTGTTTTTGTGAGCTATTTGTACAATGAGATGGTGGACTTGCACAGGCCTCTGGAGTCCTAGGTAAAATCACAGCTGAGTCTGAGGGACCTTCCATCTTGCAAGTGAAATCTCGATGTACCTCTAAAAAAGAAAATGTAATTATAAAATGGGAATCAAATTAACCACACTTCTATATTGTCCTCAATTTTTATCAAAAAGTTATTGGTGTATACGAAACTGCCCTTACAAATTGATGAAGGGGTGCAAGGAGAGAACTAGAGTAAGGGCCCCCAAATTCTGGGAACTTAGCTAAAATAATAATCATCAGCTACTATCCCCTCATTTGCCCCCAATAATTACTGTTCCTGTTTGCTTCTTTACCCTGGAGTCACGCACAGTTACCAGTTACAAAGATTCTTAACTTTCTCTACTTGGCCTTGTTTGGAACCTAAGGCTATCTTTTGAGCTATCTTTCAGGTCCTGCTTCCAGTAACTGAACCACCCACACCAAGGAACTGACTCAACTGGTCTTGGACCCCACCCCACCCCGCCCAAGGAACTGCATGCCCCTGGGATGGGTACCGGGGAAACCAGTTAGCAGACCCTGCCTACCCCGCCCACCACATTGTCTCTAAAAACCTTGTCTTCCGGAAGGAAAAGCAGAGAGAGGGAATGAGGGAGAGGGGTGGGGCCTTGGTGTGTGCCACACCTTCTGGGGGTAAGACATGATTGCAAGAGGGACTTTACCTAACAAATGCAATCAGTGTAACCTGGCTTATTGTACCCTCAATGAATCCCCACCAATAAAAAAATAAAAAGAAAAAAAAAATATTGTGACAAAAAAAACCCCAAAAAACCTTGTCTTCCAGTTCTTCAGGAGGCAGATTTGAGAACTTTCTCCCATCTCCCCACTTGGTGCTATGCGGAATCAACCCTTTCTTTGCTGTAAAACCCTGCTGTCTCTGGATATTGGCTTTCTCTAGGGCAGTGGGCAGATGAACCTGACTAGGTGGCACCATATTAAACATCCCCAAGTAAGCCAGCAATTTCCTCCTATTTCACTTAGTTGTCATCTATTCTTGTTCTTTTTGCGCTTTTTAATTTACCTTACCACAAAGGGACTAAGTTTTTCATGACAAATTAACCGGCTTGGATCTCAAAGAAACAAGACTCTTTTCCATATATCGAAATTATCTTCAAATTCTGCATTAAGGGGGGAGGAGAGAATAACACCTTTAGACAGGAATTCTTTAATTTCGTTATGATAGCTCCGTAATTAAAGGATACAGCTTAAATCTTGACTCCAAAAATATAATCAGACCTGTCAGTTAACTCGAATTCTAAAAGGTGTGACTAAAAACTCCACGCCCGGAGGCGAATGAGACAAGTAGCGAACAGACACGGAAAGGAGTGATCGCAGCTGCTACCTCCAACAAAGGCTCAACTTTAGCCGGGTGGGTAAACCAGAGGGAGCAGCCCGCCTCTGCTTCCCCCCGGCAGAAAGCACACCAGCCCGCCGGAGACCCCAGGCCTGAGGAGTTGAGTTCCCCCGAAGACAGAACGGCAGCTCTACTCGAGTCCACAGAGGACCCCCAGCAAAGTCGAGGTCTCCCGGACACCCTCACTCCGTGCCATACCCAGGACCGCCCAAAAGCGCGCCAAGCTGCGGCCGTAAACCGAGTGTGTGCCAGGGGCGGGTCCGCACGAGAGGCGGAAGTGATGGACGATTGGTCTGATTGAGTGACGCGCGCAGTTCGGCTTCGCCCGCCTCCCGAAAGCGACGAGACTGCGCGCGCGCGGCCGCGAGCGGAGGCGGGACGTGGCCACGCCTGAGGCAGCTGAGACGCAAGATTGGCAGAATTGACTGGCGCGCGCGTGCGCGGCTATGCTCTTCCCGGCGCCCGAGAGCGGCGGGAATCGCGTGCGCGTCCGCGATCCTCCGCTGGGCGTGTTGGGCGGAGGTTCTGGATGACTAACTTGTCCTGACGCGGGCGCGTTCACGATCTCGTCTTCCCTTCCCTTCCTTTCCCTTCTCGCTTCCTGGTTTTTGTGCGTCTGTGAAGTAAGCGCGGGTGTCCTCCGAGCCCAGTAGGCTCTCCCCGGGTGTGGGGCAACCGGAAGCCGCGCGGCTGGCCCGCGAGTGACCAGTTACAGCCGTGAACCCCTCCTCAGGCAGAGACCACAAAAGAGCAGCACTGGGGTCCTGCCTACTGCGAGTCAAACCTGTTAGACATGTTGCCAGCTCCCCGGCGCCTTTCGGGTGAGCTCACGTCCAGCTTTCTTTGCTGCGGCAGACTCGGCACTCCCCTCGCTAGCTTTTCTGTTGTCTCTGATTCAGGTTCCTCGGCTCAACTGTCCTAGTCAAATCCGATAGAAAACGCAGCCCTGAAATATGCCGTGGCTTAATTCAGGGAGCGGACGATCTCTGGATAAGGCTGTGGCCTCCCGCATCGCGGCGTTGGAGACGCGGCCGGGCGCCCGGAGTCCCCAACTCTCCTCTGTCGCTGTGCACAGGTTATCCACGGGGGAGCAGTGGGTTTGGGGAATTCAGCTGAGACTTCGGAGTCACGAGGAACTGGGGTGTTTCCAGCCTGACCGGCCGTCGTGGTCGTTGACGCGGTCCATTAACCAACATCTGACGGTAACGGCTTAAAGGGAGCCCGAGGAAGTTACCTGCGTCCCAAACACCCAAGGATAAATACAGGACCGAAGACAACCTAATGCAATGATTAGGATGTAGACAGTTGTCTAGTTTCAAATCTTGGCACCATCTTTTATGTGCTGTCCACGGTAGCGTTTCTGAGCCTCAGTTTCCTCATCTGTAATACAGGGTTGGAGGATTGAATGAGACTTGTTGAGAGGCGGCTAGAACTAGGCGTCTAGGGAGCTCTCAGTAGTTACTTTATCCACGCTGGTGTACTCGCCATTCCCGAAGTGATTTATAGGGGTATGATCACTTTGCTTATCTATCCCCCTCCAAAAAACACATTTTTTAGAAAGGCGCTGTGAGCTGTTAAGACCCCACATAATTTAAACCATAAATAGTTGACAATTGGAAGCCTCCACGTATAATTAATAATATAGTTTTCACGCCTACATTTTTCAAAAATTGTATAAAGTAACCTCAAGGTATTTTCATAGTGAAAGAGAGGACTCCTGGTTTTGTGATCCAGGTGTTTGTTATTCACCTCTCTGAAGTTACAGGTCTCAGTCGCACCTTGATTTCTCCCTTACTCATCCACTGGCATCAGATAATCTCTGAAAAAAGCAGAATGATTTGTCCTAACACTAGGAGCACAATGCGGACTCTGTATGTTCTTTATACCCCAGGGCATAAAAGTAAGTTGTTTTTATGAGTACCTAAGATCAGCTGCTCCCAAATCCTTTTTATCATTTCAACCAAAGCTTAGAGCTGTTTTTGCTGGCTGCATAAAGGAAAACAACATCTTGCCTGGCAAATGTTCTGACTTAATTGTTATGTGAACCGGTATATTAAAAATGGGCTCGTTTGGCCAAATTTTCAAAGAACTTCAGAGCAAGTACTCAGAAAAACCTGTATTTCAGAGATGTGCATTTGCTGACCTACAGCTCTGACCTCCAATGCATTATTAGGATCAAATGCTCTCCCAATATATAACTTTGTATTTTACTTACTCCCCTCATATAACAAATTGGAAATCCACCTTCCTCTCTCTTAGTGTTAAGAGATCTGGAATATAGCCCTTTACTTTTTATTGTACCTTTAGATAAAGCCTACAAACATTTCCTTGTCTTTAGTGACTTGCAATTGTATTAGCTTATGAAAAATGTGTTGTTTTTGGCATAGGACATTGTTATATTTCATATGAAACTTTTCTGGCAAGGAAAAATACTGTCCTGGTGTACAAGAAAGCAAAGACTCCTTACCCTACCATGGAGAACAGTTGAGCATTCAATAAGAACAGTTAATTATTATCAACCTAAGTCAGACTTTCCCTGTATTTTTAAATTTCTTCACTACCCAAGGCTACTCTTGGCCACTTAGTTATTCATCAGGAAGTGGCAAAATGCTTCTTCCTTTCTTGACTGATTATTTGTGGGATGAAGACAAAGACCTAAAATCTTTATGAAGTTTTTTGGGGTTTTATTCTTTTTTAACAGCAAGAAAAGAATAGTGAATATTGTCTCTCCTCTCTTTTCTCTCTTTTTCTCTCACACACATATGTATTTTTAACCACAATTAAAATGTTTATTTTAGTAGATTTATTTTGAAAATTCTTGGCTTTAGCTTCATTTTTTAAGTCAATAGGAATCTCAAGACGATCTAAATTCCATTCCATAGACTTTTCTCTAGTGACTAAAATTATTGTGTCATGTGAACATAAGTAGTATCCATGGGTTGTTTTATAAACGAATATATAAATATATACTTTTGAAACTAGGATTAAAATCTACTTGGGTGAGGAGGTATGAGAAATCTACATGATTAAGCTGATTTAACAAAACTAAATTTCATGAGAAAATCTAAATTTTCTTAACTGACTTTCAAAATATCTTGTTTGTTTGTGACAGAGTCTCGCTTTTGTCACCCTTGGTAGAGTTTATGGCATCACAGCTCACAGCAACTTCAAACTCTTGGGCATAAGTGATTCTCTTGTCTTGGTCTCTGGAGTAGCTGGATCTGCAGGTGCCGGCCATAATGCCTGGCTATTTTTTCAGAGACAGGGATCTCACTCTGGCTCAGGCTGGTCTCAAACTTGTGAGCTCAGGCAATCTGCCCGCCTTGGCCTCCCAATTGCTGGTATTACAGGCATGAGCCACCATGCCCGGCCCCAGACTTTGAATATTTCTTATGACATCTGCACATAAGTTAAAAACAACTGTCAACAATTCTTCTATGGGTTTCTTTTTGCCACAAATTCAAATCACATATTACAGACCTTTTCGTGGTAGAGGCGTTTTACTGTTTTGTCCCTTAACACATTTCCCTTTGAGAATAATTGGCAAATATTTATATTTGTTTTCTCTATTACCTAAAGATCTCATATGGAACTCCATAATACGTGGTTGCTACACCCATAGAGACTACTGAAGATTTTGTTACCAAAGAGTGATGGGTTAATTATTTAATATTCTTTGCCAAGTTATGCAAAAGAAGTTTTCATTTTCAACTCCAGGATAAAAGGGCCCTTGTTAGGCATGCCTCCAAAATTACCTCACTGAATAGGATGGTTACTTAGAACGTGGAAATGCGTGAAGGGCCAGTATTATTTGTGTGATAAAGCCTTTTTATCACCAGGCAACTAGAAAATTGATCTGATAATTAATATTCAGGACACTGTACTAAACAAGAAGAGCACCCTTCACCTGAAGTTCCTGTCTTTTTTATTCTACCAGATCTGGCATTTGGTCAAGTCTTTTAAAGACTAGAGAAGCAATAATGTCTATGATTCACTGCTGTTACTAGGTGTGTTTCCTTGAAGAAGAATAGAGTGATTCAGGTTAGATTAAAATAGGGAGGAGACAGAGTTGGGATAAGGGGGTAGTGGCATAGGAGTGACGTTAAAAAGTAATGGGAATAAAAATACTGCTCAGGGCACCATCCTTCTTAGATCCTTTTTTTGATTCAGAAATGTCACCCCTGCATTATTTGGAGAAAAAGGCATTAGATGTCAGCAAATACTTAAGCAACAGAACATGTCATAAAATCATTGACTACCTTACAGTTTGAGAGGTAACAACCCCCAAGATAATTTCACAGTATTGAAATCTCTTTGAAGTGCCGGCAAACAAGTCAACTCAGTTTTCTACCCTGACCTCTCATTACTGTTTCAGTCTTGAAGGTATAAAAGGCTTCATCTTAGTGATGTTTTTTTTGATGGGGGAGCAAGGATGTTTAAAGGTATCTGAAACTAAGAAACCACGTTCTAAAGTCATATTTAACCTTTTGTTTCTGTTCTTCTACCGTTTGGCAAACCTTGATGGTAAGTATAGTAGTAAAGAAACTATGTGGATTTAGCCTAACCAGAAATTTTCTAGCCCAGTTTAGGATCTTGAGAGCTAGATTGAAATTTAATCCCTTTGCCACTATCCTACCAATTAGGAGGAAGGAAACAATAGGTTTCTATCCCAAAGGCAAAGTAAAATGCCATAGATCAGGGGTCCTCAAACTTTTTAAACAGGGGGCCAGTTCACTGTCCCTCACACCATTGGAGGGCTGGACTATAGTTTAAAAAAAAAAACTATGAACAAATTCCTATGCACACTGCACATATCTTATTTTGAAATAAAACGAACAAATACAATCACATGGCCTCATGTGGCCCGCGGGCCGTAGTTTGAAGACCCCTGCCATAGATTCTAACACCAACCTTTAGGAGCAGTATCAAATCCTGGAATGCGGAGCCCCTGACCAGGAAAATCAGTTGGAAAGGTGTGATCACACACAGAGGAAGATGACTTGATCAAAGACACTTTCATTGATCTTCTCCCTTCCACCTCCAAGATTATGCCAAGTATCCACGTCCCCACTACTGTCTCTAAATTATACCACTTGTCAATGACAGCAACGTTACCCAGCTCTCCACCTCCCGGACAACACTGTGACTATCAATAAAGTGTGAAGTTTGATGATGACACTGGTAACTCTCAAATGGCAAATGATACCACTATTTTTTGATATTAAAAATGTGTTTTCCAACACTCCTTAGTATATGGGAGTGATGGCTTACTCTAGTGTATTATTTATTCTCTTTCTTATGCTCTGTTTATGACTTCTGAGTCTATGCCCTTCCAGGAATGCTGGGTTTTGAAAATACAACCTCTATGTTGCTGAAGGTCTCCTGTGAGGAGATTCCTACCAAGTGCATGGATAACAGCCACCATGGTCTTCTCAGGCGTTAAAAGCCTGTCATTTAACAGAAAGCAGGGCTGGGTTTTGAAACTAATCACATCCACATTTGTTAAGCAAATTCCTATGAAAGTATACATTATAACCTACTCATAGTTTTATTTTTTTAAACGAGCAAGCATTACTACAGGTTGGCATTGTCTGAAATGCTTTCCCAGCCTAATTCTGGGCCATTGGAATAGAAATTTTGAACCTGCATGTACAAGTTTAGGATTTTTGTAAAGCTGCCAAATCTTTAATATAAAAATAATTAGCATAAAGCTTGTGCAATTAAGCTGACCTGAAAAGAATGAGTTTGAATCTTTGGCCAGCTCTTCCTGTTTTTTAAAAAGCAGTTTCACTAGTTCATATTATTTTTCCCTCAGAGCCATTTCCCACAAGTTTGGAAGAGATGTAAAGCTGACTTTGTTTTCTTCTAACAATTGCATTCGGGGTAGCAATTTGTTAGCTAGTACTCAGAATGAATCAACAAACCAAACTTACCCATACCGCCCTGTCTGCCATATATATTTCCTATTTTTACGGTTGAAAAATGGTTTTACTGCTCCCCTCAATCTAAGTAGAGTTCTTCCACACTCAGAATGGGATTAAGTCCCCAAAATAAAGATGAGAAAAAGAAATTCGGAGTTATCAAACAGTAGATGCAGTAAGCCAGTACCTGAAACAACTTGATTTTGATGAGTAAAAATTAGCGTGTTATCACAGGTTTGAAGGACTCCAGGTAAGAATTATGTGAACTAATGAGAGGACTTAGGAAGCTGAAATTAAACATTTGCATACGCAGCTCTCAAGGCAAGAGAGAGCTTCCCATCACCTTCCAATCAATAACCTGTCAAGCTGACATCACAGGAAGCTTTCTTGGACCACTACATTCCTAACTGAAGTCAGTCCCAAGAATTATGCAGGAGGAGAGGGAAGAATTGGGGAGGACGGAGGGGAGGAAGAAAGCTTGTCTTTACCTACGTGTTTCTTGCTTTTAAGCAGAACAAAAACTAAAACACCATTTTTCATAACAAATTACTGATTACTAGTCTTGTTTGCAAGTTATTTGGCAAATTTAACCTGGGTTTTGAGGTCGAAGCAACAGCTCAAACAAGAATCCTAGGCAAAATTTAATTCAGGCTAAATTCTGAGAAAATCATGATTTCTTCCTTAATGAGAAATGCATACTTTCATGGTCTTAAAGCCTTTTGATATGATTGGATAAAAAGAATTATGGAAGTTCAATTTTTTGTGTTTAATAAAGATGTAAGTATGCATTACAGATTCAAGTGCACTGTCTCGGAACTGGTGGAATATTATAATGATCAGGTTAAACATAATTATACCTTGTAAACTAGATAAGCCCTGTTTGGCAGTAGGTAAAATTTTGGATGGGTAAAGCCATAAAGCCACAGACCTTACTTATCTGAGTTTTCTTTTGCATTCCAAACCTTGTCTTTGTTGATTTTTGTTGCTGTATGAAGTGAAATTGGGGGTGAAAATGGATGTGGTCACAAACCGTGCAGGTGAGGTTGCTTAACTCTGTACTAAACATGAGATAATCATGGGTTATCAGTTTAAATTGAGGAAAATGGGGAAGTCTTTGGGGATTTGGGATTTCAGTTTGAATACAAGTTTTGGTGAATACAAATTCATTGATGTTTACAGTTTTTCCCATAATTCCTTCATTCCCGCAGAACTATGGCCATGGCGGGAAATAGGCCTGGATCAGAACTATGGCCATGGTGGGAAATAGGCCTGGATCAGACCACCTGAGTTCTTTACTGGCCCTGCCTTTGACAGCTAATGAGTTGTGTGACTCTGTGGTCCCAGTTCTCTCCATCTATGAATTGTAAAGAGAAAAGTGATCTTTTTCTGGTTCTGAGTTTTTATAATTCCATCTTGGGTATTTTAAACAATTTTTTCACATGAGGGAGTCTGGGTATATTTTGGTACACCCCAAATCACCAGTTTCTACCAGAGAGTTAAATGAAGTCACAGGTAAAATTACCTATAGAAATACTATGGAAATGGAATATGTGCTAGGTGCTGTAGGTGGAAATGTCAGTATATTTTTTAGGAGCATACAAATTGGACACCGGTATTTATTATACAGATTCGATCAGAGCCAGCCCTGGGGGAAATTGGCACACAGAAGATTTTTCTACTTCACTGACCTCTCTTTCCTCCTAGCAGCCCTCTCACGTCATCCAACTCTCACTCTCCCAAACCCAGAGCTTCAGGGATGGGACTGTAACTCACATCAACCACCAATTGCCATTGCAGGGCTTACTCCCAGTTACTCTGCTTGCTTTTACTGTCTTCTGTAACTTGTCCCCTTGTCTTCATTAACATCGATACAGCCAGGCATGGTGGCGAGTGCCTGTGTTCCCAGCTACTCACAAGACTGAGGTGGGAGGATGGCTTGGGCGAAGGCGTTTGAGACCAGCTTAGATGACATAGCAAGACTCCATCTCAAAAACAAAACAAAAAACATTCGATGCATAGAGAAAGTGCTCAATAAATGTTTTGAATGGATGAATTTCAGAATGAATGGATTAATTATTTGATCAGTAATCCAAAAGGTGGGCATCCCAAACAAGATAAGCAGAGAAAGTGACAGTGTAGCAGTCTAATACAGAGAAAGACGGGGGATACTCACATCAAGCAGAACTGTCCCTGTGCCCTTCAAATGACAGATTGAAGCCTATGTACTGAATTTCCTTTCTTTAAGTAAAAATGGATGACAAAAAGACAAATACAGTGAATACAAGCCACAAGGCCAATGAATACAATAGCATGGTGAATAAAGAGTGAGTTTGGGGAAAGGCAGTTGTAAACGTCCCAGGAAAAATTCTATTTTTATCTGTTGCATTGCTGGTTGCCACTGTGAAAAACAGAATGGTATCACCTCTAAAAATTAAACGGATTTATCATATGATTCAGGCATGTGGGCTCACACTTGCAATAAAAGCACTTTGGGAGACCCAAGCCAGGATTTAGAGACCAGTCTGGGAAACATAAGCAAGATACCATCTCTACAAAAATTTAAAATTTAAATAAGTATGGCAACACACGTCTGTATTATCAGCTCCTTGGGAGAATGAGGCAGGAGGATGGCTTGGGCCCAGGATTTTAAGGTTTCAGTAAGCGGTGATCACACCACTGCAATTCCAGGCTGGGCGACAGAGACCCTGTCTCTGAAAAATAAAATAAATACACATAAACAAAAATGTTTTAAAAAAGTTATCATACGATCCAGCAATTCCACTTCTGGGCATGAACCCAAAGGAATTAAAGCAGAGACTCAGATAGTTGTAAACCCTGTTCATAGCAGCATTATTCACAATAATCAAAGGTGGAAACAACCCAAATGTTCATCAGCAGATGAG
The DNA here is from genome assembly GCF_027406575.1 of Nycticebus coucang. Lineage (NCBI taxonomy): Eukaryota > Metazoa > Chordata > Mammalia > Primates > Lorisidae > Nycticebus > Nycticebus coucang. Next base: position 133,408,742 of record NC_069782.1, on the reverse strand, counting down.
TAAGTAAACAAAATATAGTGTATACATACCATGAAATATTACTCGGTGTTAAAAAGAAATGAAATCCTGGTACCTACTACAAGATGGATGAACCTTGAAAACATTACAGTAAGTGAAATGTCAAACACAAAAAGAAAAATACTGTGCACAATGTCCCGTTACACATCCCAACTCTCGCTGCTCTTCAACAGCACTGCTGCTGTGGCTCAGCTCTTGCCTGCCTGCCCACAGTGGACTCTTGCCTGCGCTCCTGACTCCTGCGCTTGTCCTCCACTTTTCCTGGAGAGCTTGTTTGGAGGTTCTAGCTGGTGGGAACAGCTACTTGTAAACCCTTGACTGAAGAACAGTCCTCCTCTATCAGGGAAGATCTTCCTCGTGGAGTGTGCAGCTTGGGAGGGACACACGTGGAGCACTGAAGGAGGAAACAGATACCTGCCTAGGCAGCCAGACAAGCAGAAACAACCCCAGGAAATCACGGGGTGACAGATGCCATCCAATCCTCTACTTTTCCTATGCCATCCCAGTTCTCACACCCATCCATTCTCTACACTGCTGTCAGAATGACCTTATTAAAGATCTTAAAATCTGCTAATGACTCCAAATCCTCTTCAGAATAAATCCAGACTCCTCACCAAATCTCACATACATCCCTCTCCAGCTTCATCCTGTGCCATTTGCCCCAGCACTGACCCTGCACACCAGTTTCACTGAATTATGTACTTGCAATTCCCTGAATGGGCCAATGTTCTCTCCTTATCTTCTTGCCTAGTTCCTTCTGCCTAGAAAACACAGGCGAGTGTCTGCGCGCGTGCGCACGCACACACACACACACCCTTCTCCATCCAGGAATGCCTACTCCCACATCAAGAGTAGGATCAAGGGTCAAAATCCCCAGCCTTCCCAGTGTCCCATGTTCTCCTTTTATTCTCTTCTTCCCCTGAACCATCTAGCTAGAATTAGATTTCTTTCCTATTCCACAGCACTCGGTAGGTATCATAATACATATTTTATCATGAGCTATTGGAGAACAGGGACGGTGTCTTTGGTCTCTATCCCCAGCCCACCCCCTCCCCCAAAAAAGAGGCTGAGCAGATTTGGGGGTTTAACCAGAAGATAATATGCTAAGGATGCAGGGAAAGTGCCAAGGGAATTTAGTGAAGGTTGAGTCAAGGAAGGTTTGGGGGGTGGGGTGAGGAATTTGTATTTATTGTCTTCACAACAATCTCCATAGAATTTTCTTCTCAATCAATATCTTTTTTTTTCTTTGAGCAGAGTCTCACTTTGTCGCCCTTGGTAGGGTGCCATGGCATCATAGTTCACAGCAACCTCAAACTCTTATGCTCTAGAGATACTCTTTGCCTCAGCCTCCCACGTAACTGGGAATACAGGGGCTCTCCACAACACCCGGCTGTTTTTAGAGATGGGATCTCATTCTTGCTCAGGCTGGTCTCCAACTCCAGCTCAAGCAATCCCCCCACCTCAGCTTCCCAGAATGCTAGTATTACAGGCATGAGCCACCACACCTGACCCAAAGTTTTTTTAATTGGTAAAACTGTGTAAAAGGTATTCTACAAGTATATAAACCTGAATCCATGGCACAGGTCTCCCTTGGGGAATACTCTGGTAGCAGATTTATGATTGAGCAGTTTGCAAACACCTGCCTAAGGGCTGATGGGCAGGCATACGAAACACCATGGCTTGGTATTTTCCTCTTGTTGGGTCATAGGGAACCACAGGGTAGGAGTTACGAGAATGCACATTGTGGTCAGACATACCTGAGTTTAAATCTCAACTCTGCCCTTGTAAACCCTATTAATGATAATCTATGGAATGTTTCCTCACATATATAATAAGGTGATAATACCTATCTATTAAATGTGATACTGCAGATAGTAACATGAAAGTTGGCACGCAGTGACCTCAACATAATGATGGTGAAGATCGTGGTCCTGTTGGTGGCAGTTAACTTGAAGCAGGGCATGGAGGGAGGTGGACTGGGGGGGCAATACAAGAGATACTGCTTGATGAAAAAAGTTTCCTCATCTCTTTCATTTAGCCACATTTTCTCAAATTGTGCTCCACTGGAACAAGGGTGTTCTATGAGCTCGTCTAGGGTGTTTCACAGGTGAAATCAATCAAGGTGATTTTTCCTAAATTTATAGAAAAAAATTAAAATAAGAAATACAATGTTCCTCCTTTTATTTTTATTCCTATATACTTTTCTTAAAACTTTAGCATCTATTAGTGGATGATAGCAGATAACAGAATGAATAGGTTGCAAATAGTGAAAGGAAAGATCAGTAAGTGGACTTATTTTAAATGTTAAACCTTTCAACAAGTATTTGTTGTATGTTAATAAAAGGTTGTGGATGGAGGGGTTACTGAAGGACTCACACATATGTACGTTGGTCACTTTTCTTGCTTGTATCTTTGCTCTTAGTTCATATGACAAAATTAAATATGACCCCGCAGCAAAAGCATGATGACATCCCCTGCTTGACCAGCTGCACAAGTACATGGTCTGCTGTTGCAGCATCCCATTGTCAGAAGCTTTGCACCCTGAAGACTTAACTGCAACATCTATGGAGAGCCCAACTGGCCCTCTCCTCACCTCTTGCTTTAGAGGAGCACCTCTTTGCAAAAGTAGATTGATGGATTGATTGATTTGTTTATACTTTTTGAGACAGGGTCTTGCTCTGTCACTGGGAGCTAGAGTGCAGTGGCATCATCAGAGCTCACTGCAACCTGAAACTCCAGGGCTCCAGCAACCCTCCTGCTCAGCCTTCTGAGTAGCTGGGACTTACAGGCCACCATGCTCAGCTAATTTTTATATTTTTTTTTTGTAGAGTTAGGGTCATGCACTTGCTCAGGCTGGTCTTGAACTCCTGGACTCAAGTGATCCTCCCACCTCAGCCTCCCAAAGTGCTAGAAGCCACCATGTCCTGCAAGTGTAGATTTTTAAAATGAACATATTTTTGGTTACTGCACACTTGCATTTTTTGTGACACACACTACAAATACAGGAGTACATCCGTAGCTCCTGGCGTCACTGTCCCTGAGGATATCCCAAAGAACGAGAGTCAGAAGGAACAGGAAATGGAGAGAAACATGCCCTGTTCCAGCCGTGGTCTCCACACAAGTTGTCCTTGAGAAAACCTAGCTGTTCATAGCTGATGACTGAACAAGGTTTGGAAAACACAGATGATTAAACCTTGACTCATCTTCCTCTCACAAATCCTCTGTGCCTGAGGGTAACTTGTCTATTGCTCCTTCTTGATAAGTAGGTGAGTCTAGAACATTTCTGTGTGTTGACTAGTGGAGCATGACTTATGTCTGAGGCCTTCACCGTGGTGCACTGCTGAGCAGCCTTGGGCAGCCCTTGTCTCGTGGTACAGCTCCCTGAAGTCTTCTGTGTTTATTCAGAAGTGTGGAAGAAAAGGGAGAATAATGAGAAATAAAAGGGAAATAATGAGAAAAAAATCGCATTATTCAGACACAAATGGAAAGGCTCAGAAAACATGGCATAAATGTTGAGTCTCACTCTACTAAATGTTGAGAGCCTAGATGAACACTTCAATTTGAGTGGTTTCATTTTTGCAAGTGATGCTTCACTATCAGGGAGCAGCTTATTCACAAAGTTAATTTGTACTTTTATTAGTTGCTTGTCTCAATTATTGGCCTTATTGCTGTGAAGTGAACGTGACATACCAATAAAAGCCAGGACTAGCAATCCATCTTCCTAAGGCTTCTGTTCCCAGACACAGTTGGATTTATAAGAAAATCTTGGTGTTTAGCTTTAGTTTCAAACAAGGAGTATTTAGAAGGCTCTTATGAAAAATTTCCTGCAAAACTCTTCTTTCTGATTATACCTATGTGAGTCCTGATACTGCTAAATATATCACAAATAAATCTTTAAGTCCACAAAATCTTTTTCTGGACTTTGACAACTGCTGACATAAGGAATTAGAATCTTAACATGTTTTACTTCTAAACAAACAAACTAGTCAAATCTCAACATGTATAAAAAGAAGCACCAAACTCCACTTATTACAGAGTGCAAGGTTACTTTAGTATTTGATAATCAACACATTAACCTATGAACAGAAGAAAATTTTTTTAAATTATATGACCATCCAAATTGATAGTTAATAAAAAGAATTGATAAAGTTCTATGTTCATTCATATTTTTAAAAAAGCAAATTAGTAATTAAAAGGAACTTCTAGCCAGGCAAGGTGGCTCACACCTGTAACCTTAGCACTCTGGGAGGCTGAGGCAACAGGATCGCTTGAGCTCAGAAATTTGAGACCAGCATGAGCAAGACCCCATGTCTACTAAAAATAGAAAAATTATCTAGGTGCAGTGTTGAAAACATGTAAGAAAGTCAAAATTAGTGCCATAGACTGGTAAATAACTAGCTGTTAAAGGAAATGAGTAAGAAAAAGACACCCAATTTTAATGTGTTCAAGAAGATTTGAACAGGCACATCACAAAAGAGACTATACAAATGGTCGATAAATATATAAAAATAGGGGGGACAGAGCAAGATGGCAGCCGAGTAACAGCTTCCTTGCATCTGGGCACCGTGAGTCTGGGGAGATAGGACTCCAGGCATCTCTGGCTGCTGGGATCTGCCTATCATCACCCCTGAGAGGATACAGGGAGTCAGCGAGAGACTTCTGGACCCCAAGAGGAGGACTAAAACAGGGGAAAACCGGCAAGTGGTCACGTGTGTTCAATCCGTCTAAACCCACCCGCAACTGTAAGTTCAGTAGCAGCGAGACTGCAAACCAGAAAGGCCTTACCTGTGAACTGTTTTGGTGTCTTTGGACTTGGCACTCAGCTGAACTGCCTTGGGGAGAGCCTGAGCGGGAGTGCGGAGAACTTTGGCCTTTGTCTAGGGCCCCAGTCTGAGCCGCTGAGCCAGACGGAGCTAATAGTGTTTGGCTCTGGGTCACAGGCAGCCATAGTGAGCAATCTGCCCCGGCAAGCTCCGCCCTCAGGGTCGCAGAGCTAGAATTGGGTGGGAGCTGGTAACCCAGGGACCAAGTAGCCTAAGGGTGGGGTCTGAGCTGCCCTGCAGCCCTAACCCTCGGGGGCAGAGGGAGACCAGTTTTGGCACACAGGGTAAGTGGATAGCCACTTCAGCAGTGATTCCAGCGACAAGCACTTCCCTGGGAAAGCTTCTGCTCAGCAAGTGAACAAGTCCAAAGAGCCTTATAAGTGGGCTGAAGAGAGATTTAGTGTGTCTAGCTGCTGGGGTTTGAGAAACTAGCAGCCTCCAGTTGTATCAGAACTGTGATTAACATCTCATTTCCCAGAAAACCACATGTTGCCCAGACAATATTCAATAACATATACATACTGCTTTGTTTTTGGTTGTGTTTTTTTTTTTTTTTTTTTGGTTTGGTGGGTTTTTTTGTTTATTTTGATGTTGTAGATTGTTGTTTTGTTTTTTAAGTTCAACCTTTTCCATACAGATCCTTTTTCTTTCTCAATTTTTCTAGTTTAATTATAATTTCCCATTGCTGCCGATTTCAATAATTAGAACTTCATTTTTGTTAGGGTTTCTACCTCTATTATTTGGTTTTCCACCCAATTTTATCCCATAAAGTTTTCTGTTTGCTTGTTTTGGTTTGATTTATAGCATTTTTGTCTTTCCTCTCTACTTGGTGGAGGTGGGGTACTGTGTCTGATCAGGTTAGCAAAGAGCTGCTGACCTCAAGGGAACCACCCAACTGGGCACCCCCAGAAGGTGGTTTTTCTTTTTTTTAAGGTTGTATCAAAGTACCCTACTGTACACCTAGATTGCTCCGTCTCCCTCTTTCTGTGCCTCTCTTATTTTTGTCAATATTCCTTTTACCCACCCCCTCTCCTTTCTCTATTTTTCTTTTTTTTCTTATCACTCAGTCCTCCTTTCTTTCATCCCTTTTTTGCTCTTCAACCTTCTCACCCTTCTGGTCCTGTAACCCTTAGTCCACAGGCACAAGAACTTAAAGACCAAGAGGAAGTGAAAGGAAAATTAGGGCAAGGAAACAGATAAAAGAAATCACTCATGAGGAAGAATCAGCAGAAAACTCCAGGCAACATGAAGAACCAGTCCAGAACATCCCGCCAAGGGACCATGAGGTAGCTACTGCAGAGGATTCCACCTATAAAGAAATGTTAGGAATGACAGAAAGGGAATTTAGAATACACATGTTGCAAACAATAAAAGAAATGATGGAAACAATGAAGGAAACTGCTAATAAAGTGGAAAATAATCAAAAGGAAATTCAAAAACAGAATCAAATAAGAGATGAACGATATGAAGAATATAAAAAGGATATAGCAGAGCTGAAGGAACTGAAACAGTCAATTAGGGAACTTAAAGATGCAATGGAAAGTATCAGCAACAGGTTAGACCATGCAGAAGAAAGAATTTCAGAGGTAGAAGACAAAGTTTTTGAGATAACTCAGATAGTAAAAGAGGCAGAAAAGAAGAGAGAGAAAGCAGAACGTTCCCTGTCAGAATTATGGGACTTTATGAAGCATTCCAACATACAAGTTATAGGAATTCCAGAAGGGGAAGAAGAATGCCCCAGAGGAATGGAAGCCATACTAGAGAATATTATAAAAGAAAATTTCCCAAATATCACCAAAGATTCTGACACACTGCTTTCAGACGGCTATCGAACCCCAGGTCGCCTCAACTCTAACCGAGCTTCTCCAAGACACATTGTGATGAACCTGTCCAAAGTCAAGACAAAAGAAAAGATTCTGCAAGCTGCCAGGAGTAAGCGCCAGTTGACCTACAGGGACAAATCCATCAGAGTGACCACAGACTTCTCTAATGAAACTTTCCAAGCAAGAAGACAATGGTCATCTACCTTTAATCTACTTAAACAGAACAATTTTCAGCCCAGAATTCTGTACCCTGCTAAGCTAAGCTTCAAAATTGATGGAGAAATGAAATCATTTACGGATATACAAACATTGAGGAAATTCGCCACAACAAGACCAGCTCTACAGGAAATACTTCAACCTGTTCTGCACACTGACCACCACAATAGATCAGCAGCAAAGTAAGAACTCAGAAATTAAAGGACAGAACCTAACCTCCACGCTGATGCAAAAGATAAAACTAAGCAATGGACTCTCACCAAATAAGACGAATAGAATACTACCACACTTATCAATTATCTCAATAAATGTTAATGGCTTGAATTCCCCACTGAAGAGACATAGATTGGCTGACTGGATTAAAAAACACAAGCCATCCATCTGCTGTCTGCAAGAAACACACCTGGCTTCAAAAGACAAATTACAGCTCTGAGTCAAGGGTTGGAAGACAATTTTTCAGGCAAATGGAATTCAGAAGAAAAGAGGAGTTGCAATCTTATTTTCAGATACATGTGGATTTAAAGCAACTATAGTCAAAAAAGACAAAGATGGTCACTTTATATTGGTCAAGGGAAAAATACAACAAGAAGACATTTCAATTCTAAATATTTATGCACCCAATTTAAATGCTCCCAGATTCTTGAAACAGACCTTACTCAGTCTGAGCAATATGATATCTGATAATACCATAATAACAGGGGACCTTAACACTCCTCTTACAGAGCTGGACAGATCCTCTAAACAGAAATTAAACAAAGATATAAGAGATTTAAATGAGACCCTAGAACAACTGTGCTTGATAGACGCATATAGAACACTCCACCCCAAAGATAAAGAATATACATTCTTCTCATCACCCCATGGAACATTCTCCAAAATTGATCATATCCTGGGACACAAAACAAATATCAACAGAATCAAAAGAATTGAAATTTTACCTTGTATCTTCTCAGACCATAAGGCACTAAAGGTGGAACTCAACTCTAACAAAAATGCTCGACCCCACCCAAAGGCATGGAAATTAAACAATCTTCTGTTGAATAACAGATGGGTGAAGGAAGAAATAAAACAGGAAATCATTAACTTCCTTGAGCATAACAACAATGAAGACACAAGCTACCAAAACCTGTGGGATACTGCAAAAGCAGTTTTGAGAGGAAAATTCATCGCTTTAGATGCCTACATTCGAAAAACAGAAAGAGAGCACATCAACAATCTCACAAGAGATCTTACAGAATTGGAAAAAGAAGAACAATCTAAGCCTAAACTCAGTAGAAGAAAAGAAATATCCAAAATCAAATCAGAGATCAATGAAATTGAAAACAAAAGAATCATTCAGAAAATTAATGAAACAAGGAGTTGGTTTTTTGAAAAAATAAATAAAATAGATAAACCATTGGCCAGACTAACGAGGAATAGAAAAGTAAAATCTCTAGTAACCTCAATCAGAAATGATAAAGGGGAAATAACAACTGATACCACAGAGATACAAGAGATCATCTCTGAATACTACCAGAATCTCTATGCCCAGAAATTTGACAATGTGAAGGAAATGGATCAATATTTGGAATCATACCCTCTCCCTAGACTCAGCCAGGAAGAAATAGAGCTCCTGAACAGACCAATTTCAAGCACTGAGATCAAAGAAACAATAAAAAAGCTTCCAACCAAAAAATGCCCTGGTCCAGATGGCTTCACTCCAGAATTCTATCAAACCTTCAAGGAAGAGCTTATTCCTGTACTGCAGAAATTATTCCAAAAAATTGAGGAAGAAGGAATCTTCCCCAACACATTCTATGAAGCAAACATCACCCTGATACCAAAACCAGGAAAAGACCCAAACAAAAAGGAGAATTTCAGACCAATCTCACTCATGAACATAGATGCAAAAATTCTCAACAAAATCCTAGCCAATAGATTACAGCTTATCATCAAAAAAGTCATTCATCATGATCAAGTAGGCTTCATCCCAGGGATGCAAGGCTGGTTTAACATACGCAAGTCCATAAACGTTATCCACCATATTAACAGAGGCAAAAATAAAGATCACATGATCCTCTCGATAGATGCAGAAAAAGCATTTGATAAAATCCAGCATCCTTTTCTAATTAGAACACTGAAGAGTATAGGCATAGGTGGCACATTTCTTAAACTGATTGAAGCTATCTATGACAAACCCACAGCCAATATTTTACTGAATGGAGTAAAACTGAAAGCTTTTCCTCTTAGAACTGGAACCAGACAAGGTTGTCCTCTGTCACCTTTACTATTCAACGTAGTGCTGGAAGTTCTAGCCAATACAATTAGGCAAGACAAGGAAATAAAGGGAATCCAAATGGGAGCAGAGGAGGTCAAACTCTCCCTCTTTGCTGACGACATGATCTTATACTTAGAGAACCCCAAAGACTCAACCACCAGACTCTTAGAAGTCATCAAAAAATACAGTAATGTTTCAGGATATAAAATCAATGTCCACAAGTCAGTAGCCTTTGTGTACACCAATAACAGTCAAGATGAGAAGCTAATTAAGGACACAACCCCCTTCACCATAGTTTCAAAGAAAATGAAATACCTAGGAATATACCTAACGAAGGAGGTGAAGGACCTCTACAAAGAAAACTATGAAATCCTCAGAAAGGAAATAGCAGAGGATATTAACAAATGGAAGAATATACCATGCTCATGGATGGGAAGAATCAACATTGTTAAAATGTCTATACTTCCCTAAGCAATCTACCTATTCAATGCCATTCCTATCAAAATACCAACATTGTACTTTCAAGATTTGGAAAAAATGATTCTGCGTTTTGTATGGAACCGGAAAAAAACCCGTATAGCTAAGGCAGTTCTCTGTAACAAAAATAAAGCTGGGGACATCAGCATACCAGATTTTAGTCTGTATTACAAAGCCATAGTGCTCAAGACAGCATGGTACTGGCACAAAAACAGAGACATAGACACTTGGAATCGAATTGAAAACCAAGAAATGAAACTAACATCTTACAACCACCTAATCTTTGATAAACCAAACAAGAACATACCTTGGGGGAAAGACTCCCTATTCAATAAATGGTGTTGGGAGAATTGGATGTCTACATGTAAAAGACTGAAACTGGACCCACACCTTTCCCCACTCACAAAAATTGATTCAAGATGGATAAAGGACTTAAATTTAAGGCATGAAACTATAAAAATCCTCCAAGAAAGCATAGGAAAAACACTGGAAGATATTGGCCTGGGGAAAGACTTCATGAAGAAGACTGTCATGGCAATTGCAACAACAACAAAAATAAACAAATGGGACTTCATTAAACTGAAAAGCTTCTGTACAGCTAAGGAGACAATAACCAAAGCAAAGAGACAACCTACACAATGGGAAAGGATATTTGCATATTTTCAATCAGACAAAAGCTTGATAACTAGGATCTATAGAGAACTCAAATTAATCCACATGAGAAAAGCCAACAATCCCATATATCAATGGGCAAGAGACATGAATAGAACTTTCTCTAAAGATGATAGACGAATGGCTAACAAACACACGAAAAAATGTTCATCATCTCTATATATTAGAGGAATGCAAATCAAAACAACCCTGAGATATCATCTAACCCCGGTGAGAATGGCCCACATCACAAAATCTCAAAACTGCAGATGCTGGCGTGGATGTGGAGAGAAGGGAACACTTTTACACTGCTGGTGGGACTGCAAACTAGTACAACCTTTCCGGAAGGAAGTATGGAGAAACGTCAAAGCACTCAAGCTAGACTCCCTTTTGATCCTGCAATCCCATTACTGGGCATCTACCCAGAAGGAAAAAAATCCTTTTATCTTAGGGACACTTGTACTAGACTGTTTATTGCAGCTCAATTTACAATCGCCAAAATGTGGAAACAGCCTAAATGCCCACCAACCCAGGAATGGATTAACAAGCTGTGGTATATGTACACCATGGAATACTATTCAGCCATTAAAAAAAATGGAGACTTTACATCCTTCGTATTAACCTGGATGGACGTGGAAGACATTATTCTTAGTAAAGCATCACAAGAATGGAGAAGCATGAATCCTATGTACTCAATTTTGATATGAGGACAATTAATGACAATTATGGTTATGGGGGGGACAGAAAGAGGGAAGGAGGGAGGGGGGTGGGGCCTTGGTGTGTGTCACACTTTATGGGGGCAAGACATGATTGCAAGAGGGACTTTACCTAACAATTGCAATCAGTGTAACCTGGCTTATTGTACCCTCAATGAATCCCCAACAATAAAAAAAAAAAATATATATATATATATATATATATATATATATATATATAGAAACCTCCATGCCGGTAATCCTAGCACCCTGGGAGGCCAGGCAGGTGGATTGCTGGAGCCCAGGAGTTTGAGACTAGGCCGAGCAAGAGTGAGACTCTATCTCTACTAAAAATAGAAAAAAACCAAGGCAAGAGGATTGCTTGAGCCAAAGAACTTGGGGTTGCTGTGAGCTATAATGCTACAGCACTCTAGTAAGGGCGTCAGAGTAATACTCTGTCCCGAAAAAAAAAAATATATATATATATATATATGTACATGTACATATATATGTGTATATACACCTTATTAACATATATAGTATATATGTATATATATAAATACCTCCTTAGTAATCAGGGAAACTCAAGTTAAAACCACAGTGAAATAGTACTGGACACTCCTCAAAATGGCAAAAATGAAGAAGTCTGACCTTAGCCAAGGGTTCGCGTGGATGTAGAGCAACTGGAACTCTTACTACAGGTAAGAATGTAAATTGGTACAAGTATTGTGGAAAATCTGGCATTACTTATTAAAGTCAAATGGATGTGTACCCTGTTAATACAGCAAACGCACCCCTAGGTATGCATACATCCAGAGGGAATTTTATGAATATGTTCGACAAAACACATATATGAGAATACTTGTAGCATCATCTTTTATCATCTTGTGTTGTCAAAGTCTGGAACAACTTAAATACCATCAACATATAATAGAGTCATACAATTAAAAACTTTACAGTAATAAAAATACACACAACCACATGGATGAATCTCATAAATATAACAGGGAGCGAAAGAAGTTAGATACAGAAATTATACACCGTGCGGTTCTGTTTTACTAGTTTCAAAAACAGGCAAAGTTGGCCGGGCACGGTGGCTCACACCTGTAATCCCAGCACTTTGGGAGGCAGAGAGATGCTAGAGGATCACTTCAGACCAAGAGTTGGAGACCAGCCTGGACAACATAGTAAAACCTCACCTTTACCAAAAAAAAAAAAAAAAAAAAATTAGCGAGGCATGCACCTGTAGTTCCTGCTGCTTGGGAGGCTGAGGCAGGAGGATGGCTTGAGCCCAGGAGTTTAAGGTTGCTGTGAGCTATACTGCACTCTGGCCCACACAACAGAGCAGGACCCTGTCTCAAAAAATCAAAAACCAAAACCAAAGAAAATTGTGTTGAAAGTTTATGAAAAGTTGGGTTTCTGTGGTGCTGATAATGTTTTATTTCTTGTTCTAGATGGTGGTTATGTGGGTATGTTCACTTTGTAATCATTCATTAAGCTGTATAGTTGTGATTTTCAGATTCTCCTGTAAATATGTTATTCTTGTATATAAAAAATAATTTTAAAAGTCTCAAGATTTATTCCTTTTTTGAATTCAGAAGTTTTGAGAGAGTAAAAAGCTTGTCTACATAATACATGTCAGATGCATTATATATATTTATTGAATGCTTTTTCTTTCCTTATTAACAGACTTTATTTATTTGTTTTATTTATTTATTTTTTTGAGGCAGAGTCCCACTCTATTGCCCCAGACTAGAGTGCTGTGGCATCATAGCTCATAGCAACCTCAAACACCTGAGCTCAAGCAATCCTCTTTTCTCAGCCTCTCTGAGTAGCTTGGACTACAGGCACCTGCCACACACCTGGCTAGTTCTTCTATTTTCTTTTTTTTAAGTAGAGATAGGGTCTTACTCTTGCTCAGGCTGATCTCAAACTCCTGAGTTTAAGCCAATCTACCTGCCATAGCCTCCCCAAGTGTTAAGATTACAGGCATGAGCCATCTGCCCGGCATTTACTTATTTATTTATTTTAGAGTGCTTTGAGGTTTACAGAAAAATTGAACAGAAATTACAAAGAGTTCCCGGATACCCCTTCAGCCCCCCACTCACTCAAACGCAGTTTCCCTACCATTAGCATCTTGCATCAGTTTTCTGCAATTGGTGAGCTAGTATCCATACATTATTATTAACTAGAGTCCATAGTTTACAGCAGGGTTCACGCTTTGTGTTGTACATCGTTTGGATTTTGACAAATGTACATTATGTATCTACCATGACAGTTGAAGGAGTTTTTAATTTATTTTTAATTTGTTAGTGTTTGGCTTCTTAGCTTCATACCATTTCCATAATGATTCCACATTATGGATTGCTTTGTCTTCCTTATAACTACAGCTATTTCTTAAAGAGAATGCAAATTTCTTTGTATGCCATTAGCCAGTGACTTAAGGAACATCAAGATAAGGATTTAAGGCCAATTCTTGGGCAAAACATGCGCTTCCCAGGCCTATAATTTCAAGAATAGACTGTCTTCCACTTGTCCTTGGCAGTTAGAAGATGTGTCAACATTCTAGTGAAAGATTCTATCTCAACACCCCAGGGAGACCTGCCTGCTGTGGGCCATTCTACCCTCAGCCCCCACACTGCAGATTGCTGAGTTGAGTCTGAGTCAGCACGAGGCTCAGGACAGGACGTGCAAGTTCCGCTCCAACACTCTAGTTATCTGGAAAGGCCTCCGAAGTCTAAATAGGTGAATATCGACATCCTCCACCTGGAGAAGGTCTGGACGGCAAATTTCTTCTCCTGCACTCTCTCTGCCCTCTTCAGGGCAGCATCTGCTTCTCATAATGATGGTAGACAATTGCTCTCACCTGCCCTAGTTCACAGAGGAGGAGCAGTTAGTGGTGGCTTCTACTAAATACTCAAGACTGAAGGGAAAGCTCCAAAGACTGTGGAGGTTTGATCTTAGAATGAACTTTGCTGGATGTGTAGCTGTGAGCCCCGGATAAGAAGAGATAAACCCACTTTTTGGTCACTATGAATATGACAACATATAGGGAGTGCTGATTACAAGTTGGGGAAAGAGACACACTCACATATGTTTTAAAACAACCAAAACCCTTGTCACATTAGCACAATCCATAAATAGAACTGATGGAAACCAAAGTCAAGAATAAGAATAAAGGCAGCTCAAAGTTGTCATGAGATGGGTTTGCCAATATTTTAAACCAGACAATGCTGAAATTACCTCTAGCACAATCTCATTAGAATACTAACTTTACTAAATTAAAGCATTGGGAGTGATTAAGAGGGATGGTTACCCCGGGCTTAATAAACATTTTCTTCATGGAAATATTAAAACAACAAGATTATGGGAAATTATATAGAGGTCTAAGAAAATAAAACTTGTTCAGCACTTTATGATCTATTTATATATCTGCAGTCATGATGATGATTACCTAGTCAATAAAACAGTGCCTCTGAGAGCTGCGACAAAGCGGCGTGTTACTACAAAATAAAAGGTAATCTTTGTACCCTCAATGAGTCCCAAACAATAAAAAAAAAAAGTAAACTCTTCATGTTCATTAACTCATATTTTTCCTCTGTCATACTCCTCTTCTGAAACTCACAGGAGCTCTAAAGGAGCCTGAATTATATTTTCTTGCTTTATCATACATCTTTGTTATTTAAAGATTTTCATCCACCAGATCACAAGTCTTGTTTAAAAACAGCAAGCATATAAAATATGCTTCTTTTCTGAAAACACTTTTGCATCATGGTACATTATGACATGTGGGTTCAGATGTAGCTGAGAAGGTCTTTGAGATACAAACAGGCTCCCCAGTCGGACACCATGTCACATCTGTTCTCTGAGAAATGCACTAGTTGCTTTCTATAGAGCGAAGGTCTTAGACATATTTAGGTAAATAGAGCTGCACAAACAAACATTGGTAATGAAATACAGGGACTATCCGTGCCGTTAGTATGACTGTGGAACATCACAGCCCATCTAAAAGTGAGCTATGTGCTCGTTCCATTTGCTATTTGGTACATGTCATTTACTTTATGAAAAATGAATGTGTTGTTCTCATACGGAAATTATTCTTACATTTGAACTGCAAATTTTTATTTATTTATTTATTTATTTTGAGACAGAGTCTCACTATGTCACCCTGGGTAGAATGCCATGGCATCACAGCTCACAGCAACCTCCAACTCCTGGGCTTAGGCGATTCTCTTGCCTCAGCCTCCTGAGTAGCTGGGACTACAGGCGCCCGCCACAACACTGGGCTATTTTTTTGTTGCGGTTTGGCCAGGGGTGAGTTCGAACCTGCCACCCTCGGTATATGCTGTTGCCCTACCCACTGAGCCACAGGCACTGCCCTCCAAATTTTTTTTAAAAACAGGCTCTGACTTGGTTTTCTGGTTAGAGTGCAGTGGCATCATCATAGCTCACCGCAATCTCAAACTTTCGGGCTCAAGGATCCTCCTGCCTTAGCTTCCCAAGTAGCTGGGACTACAGGAACATTCCACACCACCCAGCTAATTTTTCTATTTTTAGTAGAGATAGGGTCTTGCTACTGCTCAGACTGGTCTTAAACTCCTGACCTCAAGCAATCTTCCCACCTCAGCCTCCCAGAATGTTAGGATTACAAGCGTGAGCCTCCATGCCCCACTTAAACTCCAATTTCTTAGGACAATTCTTTGAACTGTATGAGGTTGTTCTAAGCCCTAATCTGTGCTATTGCCAAATTTCCTCTTGAGCAACTTGCCTGAAGCAAACAAGCTGTGTTGTGCTTTCAATATTCACTTATATTAGAAGCCTAGAGAAAGCTCTTAATAGAGTTTGTACATGTAAATAATTTGTTTCTATGAGTACTTGTACCGTTTATTTTTTTCCTTTAAAGATTGGAACAAAAGAATATGCCTCAAGTCTCTGGGCCATGGGTTTCAGCAGAAGGGACCTCCTGTGTTGGTTTTCACAGGCTGCCTCATGTGCTGAGAGAGTTCACAAATGCTTCCCCATTTACACGTTAGTAAAACTCCCCCTTCCAGTAGAAAAACCTCTCCCTGGGATACCAGGAGGGGAGAGGGTATAGATTGATCCTCAGCATGTGAGGACAGCTGCCTTAGGAATAGCAGTGCTCTCTCTGGAAAAAGAAACAAAAATTGCAGAAGTCTTATAAGACTCTTTTTAAAACAAGTGTTGAAAAAAATAATTTCTCTGGAAAATGCTCTTCTCATAGACCTAAGCAGTCTTCAGAACTACCAGAGGCCAGCGTGATTTTACCAAGCCCTTTACAATGATGAAATATTTCTTACAGCTTTCCCTGTAGGCTAGAAGGTACCTCCCACACATAAAATCAAGGAATACCTGCATCTTGCCTTTACCGAAAATGTCTTGAGGTTACAGTTATGACATGTCATCGTTCAAAGAGATTTGAGCATCAAACTTAAAATAAGCTGGCAACAGAGCCCCAAAAAGAAAACATACAATAAGCTACAAGATTGTAAAAACTCCAGGACCAGAAAAGCAAGCAAGAGCTTGTCCTTTTACTTACCTAAGGCTGAGTAGGGAATCGTTTCCCAGGATAGGGAAAAACAAAAGAACCTCACGCTCAGATCTTCACTTTAGAGCCTCATCTCAAGAATTGTGAGAGAATACCTTTATTTTTGCCAACAGAGGAATGCTTCCCAGTGGAAAACAAACCAGCGGCAGAGGTTATCTGCGGGAAGGTCTGAAAAGGTGGAAATGCATCCATAAGTCTTTTCTCTCATCACACACATATCCACCGCAGTTAAGGAAAGGGAAGTCGAATGAGAAGGGCAAGTGCCCTAGCTCTTGTTTAGAGGGCTCTAGATTTAATCTACCCCTCCTGGTTTGGGGAAATCCAACATAAAATATTCTTCTTACCCTCTTAGCCACATTCTTCCTCTCCTCTTCCCCCTTCCCCATTTTCCTCTTTGTAGCCTTCATGATTTCCTTCTTTATTTTACTATTTTTTCCCTCATACTTCTTTCCTGTTCTTTTTTCCCTCCTTTCTCTCATTCCACCTTTTTTTTTTTTTTTTGCGACAAAGTCTCTAACTAGAGTGTCGTGGTGTCATAGCTCACAGCAACTTCAAACTCTTGGGCTCAAGGGATCCTCTTGCCTCAGCCTCCCAAGTAGCTGGGACATTAGGCTCTCACCACGATGCCTGGTTAGCTTTTCTATTTTTGGTAGAAATAAGGTCTTGCTCTTGCTCAGGTTGGTCACAAACTCCCGAGCTCAAGCAATCCACTTGCCTTGGCCTCCCAGAGTGCTAGGATTGCAGGCGTGAGCCACCATGCCCAACCTCTCATTCCACTTTCAATGAATGAGCCCAGAAGTGAGCCCAACAGAGAGTAGGCCCTGCAGGTACCAACGCGAACATTGGCCAAGGGGAGGGGAGAGAGGAGAGAGAAGAAACCTGGTGTGAGTTTGTACTACTCCACAGACATCCATGGAGGTAGGGGGCAATAGCTGGGAATCCTAACTGGAAGCTCAGAGAAGAGGATGTTTTATGGAATATTACATGTACTGTGTTTGGAGTTGGAAATACAGTGAAATGATAAAACCCATCCACTTCACCAAGTGCTTTAAGAAAACAAGCATGAGGTATGGACAGGTGCTGAGGCAATTACAAGGAAAGGGGTCAGATCAGCCCTAGGTGAAGGAATGGGAAAAGTTAAGCCTCTCTGTTTTATAGACCAGCCAAAGTGGTCACCATAGGCATTAAATTCCGTGTTGCCCTTGAAGCTCTGTTGATGCCAAGTTGTTCCAGCCAGTCTTGCCCAGGGAGTGTTAGCATTTCTGATTTGTGTTCTCTTTTCTCTAACTGCATATTGATCTTCCAGTAGCAGAACAGTCTCTGTCTCTCTATGGAGAAAGGAAATCTGTGGCTACGTTAAGGCCTCCTTCCCACGAGGTTTAACACGATGCTGATTTTGCAAAATTGCCAGTGACCCCTTACATTTCTTCCCACACTTTTCATGTGCCCAAGAAAGGAGCTTGTGGGTGTTATGAGATGAGTGCACAGATTTTAAAAACATTGGCACGCTGATGGTCTGCAAGAAATTCCTGCAAGTACCAGTGGATCACCTCTGTGGAGTTTTTCTGTCTCATGAGATTCGATGAAATTAAATTTCCATTTCAGAAACACTTCCCAGTTTTTGTGACAAAATCCCCTTTGACAATTAATTTATTAGATCTTGGAGCTAATAGAAATTCCCTCCCACCCCACCCCAACTCCATTTGTGTGAGCATCAGTGAAAACCCTCATGTCTGTCATCGGCCATTCGTTCACTGGTTAAGTCAAGGTTTACACAAACAACTTGATTCTTCCAGTCCTTTCCCAGATGCCTGAGTTTACCTAGACAAACCAAAAATAGAAACCCAAAGGGCACATACTTGCTGCATTTTTAGTCCTTTAAAGGAAACGTCCTCTTTTGACTTTTTTACCTGGCAAGAACATGGCTTTCTACCCTCCAGTTTATCACTAAGAAAATGGGAGCCTTGCACATCCGTGCGGAGTTCATACGTGGTCAGTCGATGTGGCTGCTGTCAACTTGGATATATCCTCTCAGCAATGTCCGTGTTTGTTTTTCCAGGTTTCAAATTTAGTTGGTTCGCTTGCTTGAAAGATTACCTATGAAAGTGTTACAACTTAAGTTATGGTGATACACTATTGATCATTTCCTTGAACTTTATTTAGGATGCTCTTGCAAGTTACAAGTGATTATTTTATCAATGAATACTTACATGGAACTTAATGTTGACTCCCATTTGTTATAGAGAGAGGGAATGATTGCTTATTTGATCTCTACAATTTTTTGTACCATTTAAAAATTTAATTACGTATGCTAGCTTCAGGCCAAGGAGGTGGAGAATTTAAAATAACTGCAAATGATAACATTTTCCTTTAAATCCTAAGACTTCATTTCAGGTACTCTTCCTGCTGTATCTGTTTCATCTGACATTGGTAAATGAACACAACCTGATAAATGTAAGGTACATGGCAAAAAAAAAATACCTTATGAAGTATACTTGATTTTGCTATTCTAACTCTGCTGCCAGGTATTCTGTAAGTATATAAGACAGCTGAGCCTACCCTTTACTTGTAAGAGAAATGAGTGGATGATAAAAATCACCAAGGCGATTTAAGTTTATCATCACTACCACATTTTATTAAAGATTGCTAAATCTTGCACAGGATTTTAATGTCTATACATTTTTGGTAATTCTTCAAGATTTTCATGATTTGGGATGGAAAATGATTTTAAACAATTTTATAGAATGCCATAGTGAAAACTGATTCTCCTGTGATCGTCAGAAAGTTAGTTTATTTGGATCTCAACTTTCTCATTTTGCAAACCAACTGACCCAAACTAGGTGACAAAGTATAAGGTCCCTTTGAGCACTAAGATTTTATGATGTTAATATTAGAATTATGCCCATTTTTACTAGAGTTAGTCTCAACACTAATTAAACATCTTCTGGGAGTACTTAACTTCTTCGTGGTACTTTTTTTTCTTTTTATAACAACACAGTCCTGAGTTAACTTCATGGTACTTTTAAGTCTTGGGAATCTATGCAGTCTTCATAGAAAGGATGTTATAGCCCTTACATATAAGCAAATCACTCTCAACCTTTGCAAATGTGAATACTTCTCCTTAAGGTTAAAATATTTTTCAGGGTTCCACATGATGTAACTTGTAGTGTTGTAATCAATTGATTGAGAAATCAGGCAATGCCAGGGGCCTACTTTAACCTTGACTCCAGCATCATTTGAAATGCATTTGGCTTTATGATTCATAACAGCACCCACAAATATTTAGAGAATACTGTTACTTATTGTTTTGTTCTAGTGAGGATGCTTTCAACTTTGTAACTGAAAATACCAACTCAAATTGGTGTATGTGATGAGAAAGTTTATTATCTCACATATAAGGAATCCAGAGGTAAGACAGTTCCTAGGCTGTTAATGCAGGGTCTGCGTGATGTCCCTGAGGAGCACGGACATTTCCAATCCCCGTCTCCTCCCTGTGGTAATGCCCTGGTGAATGTAGTGCCTTAGCAAGTCCACATCACAGCCCGGCATAACAATGTCCTGAACAAGAAAAGGGCTGTTTCTTCTTTGTCTCCTTGGAAACGATAAACCTCTCCTAAAAAGTCCCTGGACAGACTTTTCTTCATGTACCAGCGGCCAAGAAATGAGTCACATTCTTTCTAAATTCATCACTAACAAGGGCAATGGATGAAGAAGAACAGGTTAGGAAGCAGATGGAGAAGTCACCGCCAGACTACTACAATGCATAATATATTCTTGGTCCACAGACAGTGCTTGGGCACAGTCCCTTGTAATAACTCTACATGTACTGCCCACTTCAACGCCCAAATACCCTAAATATTCTGGAAATTCTTAGGTTAGGGTATTCTGTGCGGAAAAATGAAATTAATGATTCTGAAATCAATCACCCTAACATGCAATTAAAAATAGACAACTATTTAAAATTGTACACGAACTTTATGGACACCTTGTATATATATCTTTCCTAGAGAACAAGTATAAAATATTGCAACAAATAGAATATGCAATGGGTTCTTACTATTTAGTGTTTCTACTGAAAAAGAAAACAGAGAGCTCTACCCATAGAACCAGCCTTAAATGAAATCATAGAAATTATGGCTTGATCCCTGCCAACCATATCTGCCACAAGAGTGGTAATAAAAAGTCAGAACACTTCTTTTATTTGAAACTGTCACCTGGTAACAGGCAAAACTCACTGCATCTATTCCCAGTGAAAAAGTGATTATTCCAGAAAATAGTTCAAAAAATAATAACTCAGATTTGAATTATTTTTTATATTGTTTCAGAAGCGAATAAAGGAACAATGGAATAAGTTTTTGATTGTCTAAGTCTCTTGGTGTCCTAAAATCCCCAGATTTTTTTCTTTCTTATTTATTTATTTATTATTATTTTTTATTGTTAAATCATAGCTGTGTACATTAGTGCAATCAAGGGGTACAATGTGCTGGTTTCATATACAATCTGAAATATTCTCATCAAACTGTTCAACGTAGCCTTCATGGCATTTTCTTAGTTACTGTATGCAGGCATTTGTATTCTGCATTTAGCAAGTTTCGCCTGTACCCATTCTAAGATGCACCATAGGTGTGGCCCCACTCATTACCCTCCTTCCACCCTAACCTCCCCCCATGGGGAGGGAATCTCTTCCCCTTCCTTGGCCCTTTCCCCATATTCTTGTGCCATAGTTGCGTTATAGCCCTCATGTGAAAGCTATAAATTAGCTTCATGGCAGGGCTGAGTACATTGGATACTTTTTCTTCCATTCCTGAGATACTTTGCTAAGAAGAATATGTTCCAGCTCCATCCATGTAAACACGAAAGAGGTAAAGTCTCCATCTTTCTTTAAGGCTGCATAATATTCCATGGTGTACATGTACCACAATTTGCTAGTCCATTCGTGGGTCGATGGGCGCTTGGGCTTCTTCCATGACTTAGCAATTGTGAATTGGGCTGCAATAAACATTCTGGTACAGATGTCTTTGTTATATTGTGATATTTGGTCTTCTAGGTATAAACCTAGTAAAGGAATTACAGGATTGAATGGCAGGTCTATTTTTAGGTCCCTAAGTATTCTCCAAACATCCTTCCAGAAGGAACGTATTAGTGTGCATTCGCACCAGTAGTGTAGAAGTGTGCCCTTTCCTCCACATCCATGCCAACATGTCTGGTTTTGGGATTTTGTTATGTGGGCTACTCTTACTGGGGTTAGGTGATATCTCAAAGCAGTTTTGATTTGCATTTCTCTGATGATTAAGGATGATGAGCTTTTTTCCATGTGTTTGCAGATCGGACATCTGTCTTCTTTAGAGAAGTTTCTCTTCAAGTCCCTTGCCCACCCTGAGATGGGATCACTTGTTCTTTTCTTCTAATACATTTGAGTTCTCTGTGGATTCTGCTTATTAAACCTTTATTGGAGGTATAACCTGCAAATATTTTCTCCCATTCTGAGGGCTGTCTGCTTGCTTTACTTACTATGTTCTTGGCTGTGCAGAAGCTGTTTAGTTTGATCAGGTCCCCATTGTGTATTTTTGATACTGCTTCAATTGCCTGGGGATTCCGCCTCATAAAATATTCACCGAGGCCGATTCCGTCAAGAGTTTTCCCTGCACTTTCTTCAAGTATTTTTACAGCTTCATGTCTTAAGTGTAAATCTTTTTTTTTAAGTGTAAATCTTTTATCCAGTGAGAGTCTATCTTAGTTAATGGTGAAAGGTGTGGGTCCAGTTTCAGTCTTTTACAGATCGCCAGCCAGTTCACCCAGCACCATTTGTTAAATAGGGAATCTTTTCCCCACTGAATGTTTTTAATTGCCTTGTCAAAGATTAAATAACAGTAAGTAGCTGGATTCATCTCTTGGTTCTCTATTCTTTTCCAGACATCTACTTCTCTGTTTTTGTGCCAGTACCATGCTGTTTTGATCACTACGGATTTATAGTACAGTCTGAGGTTTGGTAGCATGATTCCTCCTGCTTTGTTTTTATTGCTGAGTAATGTTTTGGCTATTTGAGGTTTTTTCTGATTCCATATAAAATGAAGTATTATTTTTTTCAAGATCTTTAAAATATGACAATGGAGCTTTAATAGGAATTGCATTAAAATTATATATTGCTTTCGGTAGTATAGACATTTTAACAATGTTGATTCTTCCCAGCCATGAGCATGGTATGTTTTTCCATTTGTTAACATCTTCAGCTATTTCTTTTCTTAATGTTTCATAGTTCTCTTTGTAGAGATCTTTCACATCCTTTGTTAGGTATACTCCCAAACATTTCATCTTCTTTGGCACTACTGTGAAAGGAATAGAGTCTTTGACTGTTTTTTCCGGCTTGGTTATTGTTGGTATATATAAAGGCTACAGATTTATGGGTCTTGATTTTGTAGCCTGAGACATTGCTGTATTCCTTGATCACTTCTAAAAGTTTTGTAGTAGAATCCCTAGTGTTTTCCGGATATATGATCATGTCATCTGCAAAGAGTGAAAGTTTGATCTCTTCTGACCCTATGTGGATACCCTTGACCGCCTTTTCTTCCCTAATTGCAATGGCTAGAACTTCCATTGCAATGTTCAAGAGCAATGGAGACAATGGGCAACCTTGCCTGGTTCCTGATCTAAGTGGAAATGATTTCAATTTAACTCCATTCAGTACAATATTGGCTGTGGATTTGCTGTAGATGGCCTCTATTAGTTTAAGGAATGTCCCTTTTATACCAATTTTCTTAAGTGTTCTGATCATGAAGGGATGCTGGATATTATCAAAAGCTTTTTCTGGGGCGGCACCTGTGGCTCAGTCGGTAAGGCGCCGGCCCCATATACCGAGGGTGACGGGTTCAAACCCGGCCCCGGCCAAACTGCAACAAAAAAATAGCCGGGCGTTGTGGCAGGCGCCTGTAGTCCCAGCTACTCGGGAGGCTGAGGCAGGAGAATTGCTTAAGCCCAGGAGTTGGAGGTTGCTGTGAGCTGTGTGAGGCCACGGCACTCTACTGAGGGCCATAAAGTGAGACTCTGTCTCTACAAAAAAAAAAAAAAAAAAGCTTTTTCTGCATCAATTGAAAGAATCATATGGTCCTTATTTTTTAGTTTGTTTATGTGCTGAATTACATTTATAGATTTATGTATATTGAACCAGCCTTGAGACCCTGGGATAAATCCCACTTGGTCATGGTGTATAATTTTTTTGATGTGTTGTTGGATTCTGTTTGTTAGGATCTTATTGAATATTTTAGCATCAATATTCATTAGTGATATTGGTCTATAATTTTCTTTTCTTGTTGGGTGTTTCCTTGGTTTGGGGATCAAGGTGATGTTTGCTTCATAGAATGTGTTGGGTAATATTCCTTCTTTTTCTATATTTTGGAAGAGGTTTAGTAATATAGGTACTAGTTCTTCTTTAAAGATTTGGTAGAATTCTGACATAAAGCCATCTGGTCCTGGGCTTTTCTTTTTAGGGAGATTTTGTATAGTTGATGCTATTTTAGAACTTGATATAGGCCTGTTCAACATTTCTACTTCATTCTGGCTAAGTCTTGGTAGGTGGCATACTTCCTGGTATTGTCAATTTCTTTCAGATTTTCATATTTCTGAGAGTAGAGTTTCTTGTAGTATTCGTTAAGGATTTTTTGAATTTCCGAGGGGTCTGTTGTTATTTCATCGTTACCATTTCTGATTGATGAAATGAGAGATTTTACTCTTTTTTTCCTGGTTAGGTTGGCCAAAGGTTTATCTATTTTATTGATCTTTTCAAAAAACCAACTTTTGGATTTATTGATCTGTTGTATAATTCTTTTGTTTTCAATTTCATTTAATTCTGCTCTGATTTTGGTTGTTTCTTTTCTTCTGCTGGGTTTGGGGTTGGAGTGTTCTTCCTTCTCCAGTTGCTTGAGATGTCCCATTAAGTTATTAACTTCCTCTCTTTCCATTTTCTTGAGGAAGGCATGCAGTGCTATAAATTTCCCTCTTAGGACTGCCTTTGCAGTATCCCAGAGGTTCTGATAATTCATGTCTTGATTGTTGTTTTGCTCCAAAAATTTGGCAAATTTCCTTCTTAATCTCGTCTATAACCCATCTATCCTTCAGCATAAGGTTATTTAGCTTCCACGTTTTTGTATGGTTATGCAGATTTCTGTTGTTATTGAATTCAACTTTTATTCCTGGATGGTCTGAGAAGATGCAAGGAATAATTTCTATTTTTTTAAATTTGCTGTGGTTAGATTTGTGGCCTAGGATATGGTCGATTTTGGAGTATGTTCCGTGGGCTGATGAGAAGAATGTGTATTCAGTTTTGTTAGAATGAAATGTTCTGTAGATGTCTGTCAAGTCCAGATGTTGAATGTTTAAGTTTAAATCTAAAATTTCTTTGCTTAGCTTCTTTTTGGAAGATCTATCCAGCACTGCTAAAGGGCTGTTAAAATCTTCAACTACTATGGAAGTGGAGGAAATCAAGTTGCTCATGTCTGTTAGAGTTTCTCTTATAAATTGAGGTGCATTCTGGTTGGGTGCATAAATATTAATAATTGAAATCTCATCATATTTGGTATTACCTTTAACAAATATGAAGTGTCCATCCTTATCCTTCCTTATTTCGGTTAGTTTAAAGCCTATTGCGTCTGTGAATAGGATTGCAACACTTGCTTTTTTCTGCTTTCCATTTGCCTGGAATATAGATGACCATCCCTTCACCTTGAGTCTATATTTGTCTTTTAATGTAAGATGCAATTCTTGTATGCAGCAGACATCTGGCTTGAGTTTTTGTATCCAGTCAGCCAACCTGTGCCTCTTTAGAGGACAATTTAAATCATTCACATTAATTGAGAATATTGATAAGTCTTTCGAGAATCTGGTGGAATTTGATCAAAATTTTCTGGGTGGGTTTACTTTTGTGGTGGAGTATTACACTGGTCTTTATGGAGGATAGGGCTGAGAATATCCTGGAGAGCTGGTTTAGTTATGGCAAATTTCTTCAACATGTGAATGTCATTGAAGTATTTAATTTCTCCATCATAAATGAAAATCAGTTTAACTGGGTTCAGGATCGTGGGTTGAAAATTATTTTGTTTTAGGAGATTAAAAATCAATGACCATCCTCTTCTATCTAGAAAGGTTTCAGCAGAGAGATCTGCAGTTATTCTAATATTCTTGCCCTTGTAGGTGATGGTTTTCTTTCATCTGGCTGCTTTCAGAATTTTCTCCTTCATTTTAACTTTAGTGAAATTGATTATGATTTGTCTGGGGGATGTCTTATTTGGGTTGAGTCATGTTGGAGTTCTGAAACTGTCTGCTATCTGAATTTCAGAATCTCTTGGCATGTCTGCAAAGTTCTCCTTCATAATATCATGAAGAAGAGACTCTGTGCCTTGTGAAGCCACTTCATTGCTTTCGGGGATCCCTATAAGATGAATATTGGTTTTCTTCTAATTATCCCAGAGTTCTCTGAGAGAGTGATCTGTTTTTGCCCTCCATTTCTCTTCCTCTTTGAGAGTTTGGGAGCGTTCAAAAGCTTTGTCTTCAATGTCAGAAATCCTTTCTTCTGCTTGCTCCATTCTGTTACTGAGGGATTCTATTGTGTTTCTCAGATCTTTAAGGGCTACAACTTCTTGTCTCAATGTGTCAAAATCTTTGGTCATTTGGTCTTTGAATTCGTTGAATTCTTGAGATATCTTTTGGGTTACTGCTTGGAATTCTAATTCAATCTTATTTGCTATCCAGATTCTGAATTCGATTTCTGACATCTCAGCTATTTGTTTGTGCATGAGATCTTGTGCTGTGTCTGCCCCATTGATCCTTGGGGGAGTTGATCTACTCTGATTATTCATATTGCCAGAGTTTTTCTGTTGATTTCGTCTCATGATTGTTTTTCACCATTGCCTCTGGCCATTCTCAGAGTTGGGGAGGTGTCTTTCCAAGATTAGACCCCAGCGGAATCACTCTATTGCTGCTGGATCTTTGTAGAGCAAAGATCACTCTATTGTTGCTGGATCTTTCTAGGGCAAAGACTCTGTGTAGTTTCTCTGGGGCTGCCCCAGCCAGGGAGTTCTGGTTGTGGGAGCAGCTCCGGAGTGTGACACACCCGGATCCAGCCACAGGGGGGTTGGGGGGGTGCACACGGTTCTGGGAGTGCCTGGAACCCAGTGACTTTGGCACAGAGAGCCCAAGGCTCCAGCAGTCTCTGGCCAGGAGAAGGGCTCTGGGCAGTGGCAGGGAGGGCTCTGGAGGGCATGCGGCTACCAGAGTCCCTGGCCAGTCAAGCAGGCCGGTGTGGAGGCAGGGAGGGTACAGGAGGGAGGACATGGGGCTGCATGGCTCCTGCGGTTCCTGGTCAGGGCGTGCTGAGGGCTGGCGGGTGCGGGTCGCAGGTCGGGGTCATGGCGCAGCTCTTACCGAGGTCCGGGCTGGTGCTGATCACGGTCAAGGTGCAGTTCTTATGGAGGTCTGGGCAGCACAGCTCTTACAGAGGTCCAGGCAGGCACCAGTTGCCATCACGGCAGAGCTCTTACAGAGGTCCGGGCGGTATCTCAAGATTTTATACTCATCTTATGAGAAGACCCTTTAATAGTGTTTCAGATAAAGCTGTGTCTTCATTTCCTTCTTTAGGCTGAGATGACCAATTCTGGCAAAAAAACTCTCAATATTACCACATTCCAGCTGGGCAAGAGAAGGGGAGAGGGTATCTGCCACTGCCCAGTCTCCACTGATGCCTTCCTGTCTTCTGGATTTCCACAGTGTCCAATTCTTTATTTCATATTTGCATCCTGGCCCCTCTCTGCAAGGATTATTTGGTGAAGCTAAAGCAGCACATCAACCAGCAGCATCTGAGGGCTGTGGCAGCAAGATGTCAACAACAAACTGTCATTGGCATTCCATTTATGAACCTTCAAACGGCATCAGATCTTTTCCGTGGGAAACCAGGTCAGGTCAGACAAGACAAATCCCCAGATGTTTGCTAATTAAAAAAAAAAGTAGGAGTTCCACATGTGCCTGGAATGTACAAAGTTGAAATGAGCATTGCTACCACACTAGGAACAATAAAAGCCAGGTGAACTACAAAATCATACATTTCCTGAATTTATCAGATAACTGATGTTGCAAAGCAATCATGTACTCTGAAATCTAAGAAGATTCCACTTATAAGATTATCTTCATTTGACCTGACTCAGAGCTCATTCCCCATAGAAGCCTTTTCCCTTGGGCCTTTGTCAAAAACAATTAGGTGCAATTGTCATAACATTGTGGCTACCTGAGGCCCTGGATAACAGTTGGGACAAACAGTAGGCTACCAAAAAGCTTAAAAGGAAGAACTGAGGAATAAGATATCCACAGGAGTTTAACAAGTCCCAAGAAGTTTCTGGGAATCTTGAAGGCTGTGCACATACATAGGATGTAGGTGGGGTCAGGAAGGACCTGAGAGTCCCTACTCTCTCCCTTATGGATGACTTCAGGGCTCTGTGATGCAGGAAGCAAAGATGAAGGCAGAGTTGCCAACTGCAGTGCTGAATGTTGAATGTGGCCTCCAACATGCACACAGAATCCCTTGGCAGGAAATGAGAGACCCACTGATTCCAGGCATTTAAGGAAGGAAATCTCTGTCTAATCTTAGCTGAGCACTATGCTAGCTGGATAGAGACTCTAGTGACCACATATAACAAGTACAGACTTTACAGAATTAGTTCAGGAAAGCCATGAAAAAATATAAAAAACGGTAGCAAACAGCAACAACAAACCCTGGGAAGGAGCAGAATACGGTTTTCAGATTTACCATATAGATAATCGAAACATTGTGTTGTCAAAAACTAAAAAATAATTATGAGACAAGAAGAGAAAAAAACAGGAAAGTATAACTTATACATAGTAAAGAAATACAAAAGTATTTGGTAAAAACTATCTCTGAGAGAGCTCAGACATTAGATTTATTAGATAAGAACTTTAAATCAGCCATTTTAATCACTTCAAAGACCTCAAAGAAACCGTATCTAACTAACTAAAAGAAACCATGAGTATAATGCCTCACTAAGCACTAAAGACATTTAAATAATACAAAGAACTAAATTTTTAAAAAATCAATGTAACTGCCATACCAATAGACTGAAAAAGATAAATCGTATAATTTTTCAATAGATGCACAAAAAGCATTTGACAACACTCATTCATGATTTTATAAATAATTCTCAGCAAACTAGGAATGAAGGGAGTTTTCTCAGTCCAATAGAGGGAGTCTACAAAAGGCCTACTGCTAACATAATACATAGTGGGAAAACACTAAGACCTTTCCTCCAAGATCGGGAACAAATCAAAGATATGCTCACTTATTACTCTACTTAACATTGCACTAGACGCTCTCTAGGCAGTGTGCAAGAAAAGAAGTAAAAGGCATTTCTTTATTGAAAATACGAATCATTTTAAGAGTCATTATCATCCACAGATCCACAAATGATATGACTATCTACATAAAAAATTCCAAAGAACATCCAAAATTGTACTAGACCTATTAAGTATGATTAGCAACATTACAGTGTAAAAGCCAATATGGAAAACTGACTATACTTCCTTATGCTATTAATGGAAAAATTAGAAAATAAAATTTTTTGAAAGTATTTAAAATAGCACCATAAAATATTAAATACTTTGGTATAAACCTAACAAAACATGCGCCAGGTCTGTATGCTGACAACTGTAAAACACTGATAAAAGAAATCAAAAAGACGTATGTAAATGAAAAGATATGCCATATTTGTGGATTGCAAGACTCATATGGTTAAGATATTGTGTATTCCCCAAGTTATTCCATAATTCAATACAACCTCAATATATTTACCAATAAGATTTTCTATGGAAATCAACAAGGTAATTTTAAAATTTATTTGGAAAAACTAAGGAACTAGAACAGTCAAAACGCCAAAGTTGGAGGATTTACACTTTCTGGATTCAGAGTCCAAAGCACTCACCATTACACAATGGAAACATCCAAAGGATTTACACTTTCTGATTTCAAGACTTATTGCTGCAACAATTAAGACAGTATGGTATTGGTGAAGGGTGGATCCGTAGATCAAAAGAACATAATAGAAGAATAAGAATAGATCTATGCTTATGTAAGTGGTTGATTTTTGATAAAGTTGGAAGGGAAATTCAATGGGAAAAAAGGTAATATTTTTAACAAATGGTTTTAGAGAAACTGGACAGAGTTATATAAAAAAATAAATAAATAAACCTTCAGCTGGGCACAGAGGCATGTGTCTGTAGTCCCAGCTACTTGGGAGACTGAGGCAGGGGGATTTCTTGAGCCCAGGAGTTTGAGTTCAGGCTGGGCAAATAGCAAGACCTCATCTCTAGAAAAAAATTTAAAATAAAAAAACTTTAAAACTAAACTTTGATCCTCACCTCTTGCTTTATGCACAAATTAACTCAAAATGGTTTGTAAACATAAATGTAAAGCCGCAAATGATAACTTTTCTAGAAGAAAATACGTAAGAAAATCCTTGTAAATATGGATTAGGCAAAAATTTCTTAGATATGACATCAATAATATGATTCATAATAGAAAAAAATAAATTGGACTGCCTCTCCAAAAGACCTTGTTAAGAAATTGGCAAGTCCTGGCTTGGCGTCTGTAGCTCAAGCAGTGAAGGTGCCAGCCACATACACCTGAGCTGGCAGGTCAAATCCAGCCCAGGCCACCAAACAACAATGATGGCTACAACTAAAAAATAGCTGGGCATTGTGGCGGGCGCCTGTAGTCCCAGCTACTTGGGAGGCGGAGGCAGGAGACTTGCTTGAGCCCAGGAGTTGGAAGTTGCTGTGAGCTGTGATGCCACAGCACTCTACCTAGGGTGACAGCTTGAGGCTCTGTCTCAAAAAAAAAAAAAAAAAAGAAAATGGCAAGTCTAGCCATAGACTAGGAGAAAATATTTTCAAAAACACCTATCTGATAAAGGGCATGTATCTATACACATAAAGAGCTATCAGAATTTAATAATAAGAAAACAACTCAATTTTAAAATGGGTGAAGATTTGACTACACACTACCAAAGAAGGTATATTAATAGCAAATAAGCACATGAGAAGATGAACCACATCATTAGGCCCTAGAGAAATGGAAATAAAAACCACAATGAAATACCACTCCAGATGGCTAAAATCAAACAAATCGATAATAGCAAGAGCTGGCAATGATGCAGAACATCTAGAACTCTTACATGTTGCTGATGGGAACATAAAATGGTACAAACACTTTGAAAAACCATTTGCCAGTTTCTTATGAAGTTAAATATATGTTTACCCAGGCCAGCATTTTCTTTCTAGTTATTTACTGAAGAGAAATGAACATTTATGTTCATATAAAATATGTACATGAATGTTGACAACAGCTTTATTCACAATTGACAAAAATTAGAAACTATCCATCAACATGTAACTACCCATCAACATTTAAACAGGAGGCCAGTTCACTGTCCCTCAGATCGTTGGAGGGCTAGACTATAGTTAAAAAAAAAAAAAAAAACTACGAACAAATTCCTATGCACACTGCACATATCTTATTTTGAAGTAAAAAAACAAAACAGGAACAAATACAATCACACCGCCTCATTTGGCCTGCGGGCTGTAGTTTGAGGACCCCTGGAAACAATTATAAATCCAAACAATGGAATATTAGTCAGCAATAAAAAGAGACAAACTAAGAATGTTTTACAACATAAACAAATCTGAAATGCTAGGTCAAAAAAGCCAGACTCAAAAGGTTACAAATGGCACAATTTTATTTATATGCCATTCTGGACAAAACAAAACTACAGGGATAAAAAATAGATCAGAAGTTGCCAGGAACTGGAGATGGGGATGGGCCACAATGGAGCACAAGGGAATTTCGAGGGTGGAATTGAACTGTTCTGTAATTTGAATATGGTGGTGGTTCTGTGACTATACACTTGCCAGAATGCACAGGACACTAAAAAGAGTGAATTTTACCAGATGCAAATTATCTCATTTGTATCTGATTCTGGCAAATTGCTCAAACACCAGGCTCCTCAAAACACACACTGGAAACCACTGGCATAACAGTGGTCCAGAAAATTTTAGAGGAATCCTATCATCAATGGGATGTTGAGTCAGTGGGTATGATAGGTAATGAAGCCCGATTCTCAGCGTTGAGTCTGTGTACCAGAGGAAATATACCCGTGAGGAAAATTGTGGCAACCACAAACCAGACAATAGGGTGAGGTCTTCATGTTAATGAAGATAGTCTTTGTGTGGACATGTTTTGTGAGAACCAAGCCCATCTCCTGAATCATGGCCTAGAGCACAAAAGACTGCTCATCACCTGATGCAGACTTTTCAGCTCTTTGAGCTAAAAGCCTTTAAAATCCAGTAATAAATTCACCTGCCAGGTGGCTTCCTGCTGTTTTATTGAATTGTTTTTACCTGCTCCTCAATAGAGATCAAACTTAACACAGATTTCCATGGGTTGTAGAAACTATTGGTCTATTTACATAAAATCATTCACTTTCGACATCATACCTTTTTCTGTGAGCAGCATCAAACATTTCCTCTCCTGGACACACTTCTAACATCTCTCCTCTGTCATTTCTGAGCAAACAAAATACAGATGAGTTGCCTTGCCTCGGTTCTCAGACAACCTTCACTCTGCCAGGGGCAGGCAGGTAAACATTCCCAAACACAAGTTCCAGAAATGACTTCCCACCCTGACAGGAGGATTTTCATTTCTTCCACTAATAAGGGGAATGTTTTGAAATCCAAGGGATATTCTTTCTCTGATTAGGAAAAGTATCTTAATCTGTTTTGTGCTTCTATAACAGGATACCAGAGCCTGGGTAATTTATAAAGAAAAGAAATGTATTTGGTTCATGATTCTGGAGGCTGGGAAGTCCAACATTGAAGGGTTGGTACCTGGTGGGGGCCTTCTTGCTATGTCATGGCAGAAGGCATTATTTGGGAAACACACAGAGAGAGGGAGAGAAAGAGAGAGGAGCTGAATTCATCCCTTTCATATGGAACCCATTCCAGTGATAATAAACCTACTCCCACAATAATGGCATTAATCTATTCAGCAGGGCAGAGCCTTCATGATCGGATCACCTCTTAAAGGTCCACCTCTGCATGCTGTTGGGAATTAAGTTTCCAGCATATGAACTTTGGGGGACATATTCAAACCACAGCAAAAGGGGAGGAACTGCTAAAGCTAACATTTCTTGGTCTCATTGTTGTCTTTTGATAAAACTAATTTATAAATGTTAAAACATTAGAAATAAGTTACAGATAATTTAATAGAGCATGTGTCAGAAATAATCTATGGTGGTTTTAAACTAATTATATGTATCACCTACAGGTGATATTAATATTATCCTAAAGTCTTGACATCTGAATTCTTCAAGACAGAAAACTAAGCCATTTTTTAAAGCTTCCCACTCATGATGTGTTAGGTAGTGAGCACAGAACAAAATGGGGGCAAGGAAGAGTTCAATCCAAAGGGAAAAATCTTGTTGTTTTCGTATCCTCCACTGGAAGGCTGCACACGCTGAAAAAGTAACTTGGCAGAGAAGGGGAGAGAAGTCTCGGTGGTCTGTGGACGGCTTGGAAAAATCTCAGCCTCCCCCCAGGCCTGCATCCCTTCTCATCCTAAGGGCAACTGGTAAGTGAAAGTCATTGTTTCCATCCAGACTTACTGATCTTGCCCTGTTTAGTTCTTTTCCTTTCTCTTCTTTGCCTTGCTCAAGCTCAAGTTTTTCATTAAGCTATTGCTATAGTGTTCTCATTACTTTCTGTACTGCTCTACGGTCTATGTCAGCACCAAATCATTCCTTGTTCAGCACACCAGAACATCTGACAACACCCCTTACCCTCAGAATAACATGGACACACCTTAGGCTGGCACTTCAGAGTCCCCTCTAGGAGACCGGCACATCCTGGGCTTCCAAGCTCTCCTGTCCTCTCCCCTTCCTTGCACCTGTCCTTCCACTCCTTCCTATGTCTGTGACTCTCATGCCAGACTTGAAATTTCTCCTCCACCTTCAGCTTCTCACTACCACCCATCCTCCAAGGCTCAAATGGCACCTCTTTCAGGAGACATTGGCTAAAGCCTCCAGCAGGGAGTGGACTTCTATGTAACCTCCAGGTTACATTCTTCCCTATATTGTCATTATTTGTGTATGTGGGGATGTGGGGAATATATCCACACATCTTTTTTCTTTACATTGCAAATTCCTAGAAGGCAGGTTTTACAGCTTACCCTCAATTGTACCTGTACACTCAATGCTCATGGTAGACACGCAATAGGCAGTGGTTTCTTCACTCAACAATACGTAGGAGTTTTAAGTGGATAAAAAAATGAATAGAGCTGAAGTTGGGAATGGAAGAAAGAAAACCACAGTGCTTTTGTCATTGTATGTGAATAAAGGCAGCAAGGAACGCAGCTAGGGACAACTGAAGGGGCATTACAGACAGGAAGAGCAGGTGGAGACCTTAACCACAGGCGAAGGGCAGGAATCAGGACACTCTCAGCTCCAGCCTTCCAAAAGCCAACCTGCTGCGCGAACAGCGACATAAGCTGTTGTCATAACTGTTTACAGGGAAGCCTTATTCTCCAGGGGCACATGCAGAAATATGGCTTTCTAGTTTTAGAACTGCAGTGGCAAACGATGACCGATAATTATCGCATTGTTTTTATTTTAATATGTAGGAATTTTTTTAAGTCAGTGGATTTACTGTCCAACAAAAGACTGAATCAACAACTGTAGATACTGGAATTATCTCACTAAATATAAAATTATTTTCTCTCATCTTCTTCTCAGGAGGCTTCACTTCTCACGGTCTCTTAGGAACAGAGAGCAAATGTGTCCCAGAGCTTTAGAATCCCTGGACGAGAGCGTCATAAGCTCAGGGTAGAACTGCCAAGTGATGCTGTTTTATGAGAGTCACAGAAGAGTCACTGCAGGGTGTACAACCCTTTAAAGCAAACACACAAAGAAGATCTGCATTTACAAAGATTAATGAGGTAGTCAACAGTCACTGACAAAAGCACTCACCCTTTTCAGAAATGCATCAGCCGCAGGAAGCAGAGCCCACCTGTCCTCACATTGCTCAGTGAGTGATGACCCTCCCGTCACTTGGTACCAATGTGAGCCACACATGAGCAGACATCCTTTCTCCCTAGCCCATTGAAAAGTCAGTAGATAATTTTGGAACTGTGACTATTTTTCCAGTTACCTTTTATGGAACTTTTATTTCTTTATCAATCAAGAAATGATTAATGTGACTCATCAACATAGCCCCAAATGCAGTCGGGATACAGACACCTTTCCGGTGTCTTAGTCATTTCTATTTCCATAAGCTGACTCTTTGCTTCTTCATTTTGGCCAGAATTTTGCTGTTTTCTGGTTAATTTAAACATTTACTCCATTAGTAACAGACATATGGTAGGAACTTAAACTACGAATGTCGAATGAACATAAGGTTTCTTTCACTCCATGTACCAACTTAAGTCTTAGTCATGGTTATGCCAAGTATAATGAACTATGAACCCTGAGTAACTAGAACTTGGCTGCTTTTAATTTTCTTCTCCACCAAAATGTCTAGTATAGGATTCTGCAAACAGCACACACATCCACGTGAGAATGTGCTGGGCCGTGCACACGCTCACATGTGCACAGGATTATCAGCTATTCAGTTAGCTTCCTGGATTCTCAGTCAATTAACTTTGGACTTTATCTATCATGGGTCCATGATCTCCATTGTACCTGGAAAATACCAATATGATTATAGGATTCTGGAGGTTGCTTAACATGTTTGGTTTTATATAGTAGTTGTTGGTGAATAATTGATTGGTTTAGGGTTGCCCAGTCCTCTGGACAGATTTCTATTTTAAATCAACAATAGGTTATTGCAATACTATAATGCTGGCTTGGCGCCTGTAGCATAGTGGTTATGTCATCAGTCACATACACAGGCTGGAGGGTTTGAAACTGGCCTGGGCCTGCTAAACAACAATGATAACTACAACTAAAAATAGCTGGGTATTGTGGCAGGCTCCTGTAGTCCCAGCTACTTGGGAGGCTGAGGAAAGAGAATCGCTTAAGCCCAAAAGTTTGAGGTTACTGTGAGCTGTGACACCACGGCACTCTACCAAGGGCAACATAGTGAAACTCTGTCTCAACAAAAAAACCAACCAAAAAAACAAAAACTATAATGCTGTCAACTGAAAACATCCCCATTGCTTAGATGATTTTGGGTTTTATTTGAGTTGTCACTTGTCCTCAGCCTTATCTGTTTTCATACATGATATTGTCTATTTTTTTTTCCATTTCAAGGCTTTGGGTATACTTACATTTTAACAACACACAAAGCAGTGGGAAACTAGGCTTCAAGAGTCAAATGGAGTACAGGCTCTGCTGCTTATGGGATGTAAGACCTTTGGCTTGATTGCTCAGCCTGTTGAAAGTCACTTTTCTAAGCTATAAATTGAAAATAATAATGGTACACACCCCTTAGAGGTGCTGAGGGGATTGTGTGAGATAGTGGGTGTAAGATATCTGGTGCGTAACAGACCTTAGAAAACATCACTTGAAGTCTCTCTTCTTTCCTAGGATTAATAATCCCAATACTCATACAGCACCTGTAAAGAGTTACTCCTGGAATGTCGATTTAAGAGCATTTTCTAGGTTCTGTGCAGCACAGCTCCCCATGGCATCTGAGGCCTGTGTGGTCTGGTCCTGCTTCGCTCCCAACTTCCCCTCACTGGTGCCCACGACACACAGGCCTCTTCTGTCTTCCTCCATCTCACCATGCTGCTCTGCTCCCCCCTCACCACCTTCTGAAGATTCTTTCCCCATCCAGACACCAGATCCTAGTAAGCTCTCGACCCCTCCCACCACCCATGTGATTTCCATTTGGCCTTCATCTCTTAGCTTCAATGTCACTCACCTAGCGGGACTTTCCCTAATACCCCTCCCCAAGATTAAATCTCCTCTTAGGCTCTCTCATGGTATCCAATACTCATTCTTATAGTAGTTGTTGCATTATGAGTTATATATTTGTACAAAACTTTGAAACTTAACTAAAGAGTTAAGTTAAAGGAGGCGTTTAGAGTGAGCCTTAATACACTCTGACTAGTGTCCTTGTAAGTGGGGATTAGGACACAGAGAGAGACACCAACGATGTGCCATATGAGGACACAGCACAGTCAGCCATCTTCAAGCCAAGGAGAAGGGTTTGAGAAATCAAACCTGTTGACACCTTAATCTTGAACGTCTAGCCTCCAGAAGTGTGAGAAAATAAATTTCCATTGTTTAAGCCATCCAGTCTGTAGTATTTTGCTATAATACCAACTATACATTAAGTCCTGTCTTTCTCTGCTAGATGTGATCTCTGTAAGGATAGGAAATGCGTCTGCACTTCACCACTAAACTCTCAGCACATAGTTCAGTTTCTGGCTCTAAGCAGGAGCCAGTATATTTCTGTTTAATTCATGAATTCATGAATAAATGAATGAATGATGCAGGGATGTGTCAATTTTATGCTGAAAGCTCTGTCTTCTGGGTTTTTCAATGTTCTTCTTCTATGACACTGACCACAGAAATGTTGAGTAAGTATTTATTTGGGGAAAGCAAGAACGTCTGAGACTACGAATGTCAAATGCTAGCTCATTTGAAAGGGTTCTCAAATGTGTGATTCCGGCACAGAATAGGGGCAGCTTAGGAGACAAGCCCCACAGGAGGTTCCCAGCAGTCTGCTCTCCCTCCCTGGGGTGTGAGTGCCCACAGTAGCAGGGTGCAGACAGGCCTTGGTGCTGTGCTGTAGGGACCCCACAGCTCCCTCCCTAGGACAATGCCTCAGAACTGGGAAAGGGCCCCCAAAGAGTGCCTGAACTAGTCCCAGGTTCAGACTTCCCGTTTTACCAACACCAAGAGTCTGAAGCTAATCTTTGGGGGCCCTGGAAGACCAGATGTCATCTAGGTATTCATGAGAATGATCTAAATTGGTACAAATTGAGCCTCTAGGGAAACCTAAAGTCTCCTGGGGTGTATTTGGAGTTACAGGGCATCTAGAAGCCCACACATGTCCTTAGGTGTATGGTGACTTACATGGTCACCTGCTTTGAAGGACAAGAAGGTCCTTCCCCCTCCCCAATAGCATCCCTCTCCATTATCAGGTGGGGAAATGCCAAAAATCCCATCACTGACATGTCACTCTTTTAAGGTCGACATCACTATATCAGGTAAGCTCCTTTTTAGAGTAAACCTCTACTCTACCAATCACTCAGCATTTTCAGTCTTTAACAACTCATTATCAATTAATTAACCAACTGTTTTCTCCAGATGGACTTGACCTGGCTTGAGTCAGAATGGAGGAAAGAAGACAGAGGCATATCCAGGGGAAACAGGTCTTGAATAAAGTCCTGCCACCTTCACCTGTTTTCTAGAACTCGGACACTCAAACCACAGGCCCTCACATGTGTGCCTCGGTGCCGTGTGTCCTCGTACTGAGATTCCAGGATCCCAAGGCACCAAGAAAGGAGAATACCAAGTTGTGGCAATTCTCCAGCTGTAGGAAGTAGAAGTAATAAAAGGGACTTTCCTTTATGCTGGCCCTTTGTTCCCTTTCCTCCTGGGTCTATAAATGGTTAAGCTATCTAAGCTGGTAGGAGAAGCTTTCTGCCTTCTTGTAAAGTTTGATTCCTGGAGGCAGATTTTTTTTTTTTTTTAAATCCTGCAAGTGTCAGATAATTGGAAGGGTGGAGTGAGGCTGTAAACCACGACACACCTTTGTCAGGACTTGTTTGGAAGCACAGAGCAGAAAGAAACAAGGTGGAGAGAAGAACATTTTTGAAAGATCACTCAGCTTTAACACACCTTGGCTGGGGCTGGATAAAAAAAAGTGGGCACTGCAGATTCTAGAAGAAAACGTCAGGGGACGAGACGCGGGGATTTATTGGAAGTTCTTTCCAGTTCCTGCAAAATCTCAAGCCAGGTAAGTAATAAGAAGACTGACCTTTCTCCCTTCTTCTGAGACTTTGCTTGAAGGTTTGCCATTTAGAAATTAAATGTTTATTGGAGAAAAGAAGATGAAGTTCTCTAAAAAACTTTCTATATTCTAGTTGACGTGATGAATTCACTATCAATGATGGCTTTGGTGTAGGCATTCTGCTTAGAGTGGGTCTTTTAAAGGAAGCAGGGAAGATCCATGAATGGGAAAGAGTTGGAGACCAGTTACATAGAATCTGGTGGCAAGATTTTCCTGTGTATTTCAGTATCATAAAATGACTTGGGTGTTATATTAAGTTGTTTGATTTAGAATATGATAAGGCTTATCATTCCTTCTCTCTCATCTGCAATTTCTCCTCCTTCTCTCTCTCCCCCCTAGACAGAATAGAACAGCTTAGAGGTGAAGTTACATGCAGGCAAGTGTAAGCGTGGCAGAGTGTCTTCTAGAGGGAGCCCCTGGGATGCCTGGGCCTCTCTGTTGAAATTCAGGGTCTGGCAAACATTGTTGTTTATCACACTGCAAAATTGCTCCTGTCCTTAAAGTAAAGTGAAATCTTCGAAGTGATCTAATTAATACAGGAATTTCTTAGAGTCAAATTTAAAGGAAGAAAGAAAAAGAATTTTTTTCTGAGTACATACTCTTACTGGCCGACTTTGGACCCACCTCACCCTCCACCCCCCAAATCACCTTGAGGTGAGAATTACCACTTTAGGGATCTAACAGGACCATGTTAACAGCTAATATTATCACTTTACTTTTTGAAATGAAGGCAAAACCTTTGGCAAATTACTACCTCTAAGAGGATTAATCAGTTGTCTAATAATTGGATTTGTTACGAATGTGAAGTATAGTAAGATTTCTTAAAAGGTATTTGTTTGAAAAGCAGAATTGTTTCTTTTCTTCTCAGCTCCCCGTATGTTCTCTAAGGCAGAGACCTGAGTCACAATTAACCTAAAACAGATGTCTGGCCCCTGATGGTGCCTTTCAGAGATTTGAAGGGGCCTATTTTACTCTTAGGCCCTGCAAAACACCCTCGTGAACCTGATCAGCATTTACATGGGGCAATTAAAGGGAACAGTCCTGCTTCAGACTTGCACAGAAACACCTCAGACTGGTGAAACCAATCAGACTTAAGAACTAAGCACATTCTTAGGTGACAACTGACCAAAAGAAGTCTGCGTTTGTTTTGTTTTATTTGCCATTATTAACTGTAGCAGGAAACAACTGTAAACAGCCCACACAACCACAAAGCTGGAGCCCACCACCTCCCATTCAGGAAAATCAAGGATGCCAAATATTCCGAACAAGCAAACCCATCTCTGGGGTGTTGTGGAGACAAAATTTTGACCGACAACCCCAGGGCACTTGTTTCCTGGCTATCCGGCTGCGTTCTTGGCCCGTCTATGTTATCAGGTCAATAGTCAGTGGACGGCAATTTTGGTTTGGTTTTGTTTTAAATTTTTTAATGTACAGAGATTGGAGTAATAGAGGCTATGAAAATACTTGTAATTCCTTAACACAGTACAGGAACATTTATTCCTAAAATTAAAAATAGGGAGAAAAACACTTATCTTTTTTCCCTATCTTTATTCTATCAAGAACAAAGTGTTTCATGTGTCATTAGAATAAGACAAAGTTAATGAAATGATTTGTTATCACTAACAGTGGTTCGTCCATGTTTGTCCACAGCCCCATGTGCTTAGTTTTAGGTGGATCTGACATCACTTAAATGAAGTAGAAAAGAAAAAAAAAATCATGAAAGTAGAGAATTGATTTTAAACTGTATCTTCTTGCATACGAAAATGGCATGAGATCATTTTTATATCTTCCAAAGAAAATTAGCTATGGAATAACCACGAAGCAGCCCTTGAGATCTGCGGATGGAAATTCATATAATTTGGGGATTGAAAGCTTGAATATGCTGCTCATCCTTAGCTCTAGTGAAGTAGCCAAACATCCAAGAAGTTACATATTATGCTGTTTGATGGTGGTTCCATTGAGTACTGCTTTTGGAAGGCGAGTGCCCTGGCAGGTACTGTAAGGGAGGCAGGCTCGGGCACGTACGTGGTCAGAAAACTCTTCTTTCCCTAACACTACACTTTAAAAAACTATCAGCACTTAAAATGTTTAAAAAAGAAGTCCTTCTAGAATGCTGCAGGTCTCCTGGATGATCCTGGTCTAGGTTTGTGTCTCAGCCCATCACTCTCCATTTAATAACTCACTTATAGAAAGCTTCCTCTTACATTGGGTTTAAAGGAGTCCACCTCCTGACACATCCTTGACACCTCAGGCTGTCGGTCTGGCTCTTTGTCATTTGAGTGGCTGCAGGCTAAGAGAGAGGACCTACCTGTCCCTACCCAGGGCAGGGTCTATGCACTGGGCACTTCTAGCGAGGGACCCCTTCAAATGTCTCAGTAGG
Source organism: Nycticebus coucang (assembly GCF_027406575.1). Taxonomy (NCBI): domain Eukaryota; kingdom Metazoa; phylum Chordata; class Mammalia; order Primates; family Lorisidae; genus Nycticebus; species Nycticebus coucang. The sequence goes on along the minus strand of NC_069782.1, from coordinate 133,367,774 downwards.
CCTTCACTTCCTACCCTCTGGAAGTTGAGGAACCCTTGGATTTTTGCTGCAGAAATCAAGTTTTTGTTATTAGGACTTAGTGAAAAGATGGAGGGCTATAGCTAGAAATGCCTGTTATTTTTCTGGATATAGAAAGAACAGGCAAAACATGTCAGGTTTGCTGCCTGGAGACTGAACTCAGCAAACCAAGCTAACGTCTGCCTAAATGCAACAAGCACTATAGCCAATCCGGAGTGTACAGCCACTGGTAGCAACTTTCACTTGATGAATCAAAAGATGCAATAACTTGTGGGAAATAAGAGCCTGTGGATTGTTATAAACAGTTCCTTTCAAGACAATATTTAATATGGATTCAGGTACCATCCTGGAGAGTTAGTCACCTCCCCACCAGCAGTAGGTACATTTAAATGTTTAATTTCTCCAAATGCCTCCTGGTCCATAGCTAATGATCAAAACGATGTGTAAATGGGCTTCTAAGTTACCAAAAGTAATTAATATTTAAAAAAGGATTTCAAAGAGCGGATCAGCTGCATGTTGGTTTGCTTGATACAAGGCATACGAGTTATAGAGTCCCAGGCCAGCTTTGGTCTTCTAACGAGGATAGCCTTCCCCATTAACCTGTTTATGAAGCCCCTCCTCTAGGTTCCAGGAAACATACACATAAAGATAGTCTATGGCCTCTCAGATCCAGCTAGGATTTTTTCATGATGCCTCATTCCTTGCCTACAGCTGTGTTTAAGAAAAATCGATGAGCAAGAAGTTGGCACATTTGACCAGGCCCTGAAGCTAACACCAGGTAGTTGATCAGCTAGCTGGTCTCATGTGGTCTTGGTTTTTAGGAGGGAAGTAACCCAGGGCCACATTATGACTTTCCTGAGCTCTAGACAGTTTTGCCTTTGTGGGCCCCTTCCTCATTAAAAACTTTCTAAAATTATATTTTACAACTCCATTGGTATAAAGAAGAATGTAATCCAGGTTAGATTATGTTTGTTTTTCCTTTTGATGTTAAAAGAATTAAAATATTTTTATGGACCCCTCCAAAGTGCCATGAGCCTAATCATAGGACCCATTGTGCCTGGTGAATAAATCAACCCTGAAGTCTCCAGGCAGCACAGGCAGGGCAAAAATGACATGCCTTGGAACTCTAGAATCCAGCTTGAACTGCAACCAAAGGATAAACCAGGAGGAAGAGACGGGGAAGGGAGGGCAGGGAACATAGGGAAAGCCTGCTTTCAAGTCCTTCTGGAACCTGAGACCAGGCATTGCAGCAAGAAGACCTCAGTGTGGGCGGGATCCTCGTGATGATGTTCTGTGTGTTTAAGGCTAAGTCCTCAAGGCCCCACTCCTGACGTCAGCCCTGCTTTACACTATCCACGCTTAGGGACACAGCAAACAAGATTGCAATGAATTTCCTTTTCAGGAGCAGTATAATGTGAAGGGAAAAACATAGAAAACACAAATAAGTATGTATATTCCTACACAGCTCTGCAATTTTTGCAGATTTTCATCATCTATTTTACCCACTGATGTCTGCAGATAAGCATATGAGAGCTGGTTATGATGACAAAAAATTCCATACCTTGAAGTATAAAGTTCCACATGTATGACAAATTCAATGATTTTCATCCTGGTTTAAATCCATCAAGTACCAGCCTCACATCCAGACTCTGAATAATGAAGCGTGAATGTCTTATATGCATAGAGCTCCATATAAAGCGCTGAACATGACGGGTTGCATCAAAATGAATTAGATGATAGCACAGAGTGCCCTGATAGACTCCCTTCCGCTACTTATCACCACGGCAACGAGGGAGATTTTATAGTCAAACAAAGGTCAGGGCAGCCCATCTGCTATGCAAGCCCCTTAATGCCAAGCAGGAGGCAGTCTGATCAATTAGATTCTGAAAATAAGACCCCAGCACAAAGGAACAATATCAAACTAGAACAATTAGATTAATCTCTACTATGCCTGATGACAAGAAATGGGAAAGACTCTTGTAAAAAAAGAAATGTCATGACTGAATAGTCATCCATGGTACACAATGCCATAGTTTATTAATCCATTCATGGGTTGATGTATTCAATACTAAGCTGAAACTAGTAGATTAACAACTAAATGCCTACATGGGATAAAAACACAATTAAATTCAAAAAGAGGTGGGATGGGGTTAGGTAAGTACCCACCTAATGAGTGTATGACACACGGGCTGAGCGAAGGACTCAGCTACAACTGGAACTTTACCTTACAAACATGAAAATGTAACCTAACCATATGTACCCACATATTAATCCAAAATTAAAAGAAAAAAAATATGCAATGAAAGGATTATGCTTTGAATCCAAGGAATCAAGTTTTGAGTTCTCAGCTTGCACAGTGGGAGCCTCTGCTTATTAAAAACAGCCGTAGGAGATGTGGCCTCACGGTTTCCGGGTCTTCCTGCAGGTGGCTATGGTATGGATGTAACCAAGAAAAACAAACGAGATGGCACTGAAGTCACAGAAAGAAGTAAGAGCATCAGAACTTCTCTTATTTATAATTGCTTCATTATAAAAGTAATGCAAATTTGGAAACAATGAATAATTTGTTCATAATTCCACCACGACCACTACATGGTTTAAAACATATGTTCCTCTCCAGCAGTGGTTCTCAACCCAACTGTATTAAAGGGTCACAGCATTAGGAAGGTTGACGCTATTATTATTATTATTTTTTTTTTTTTTTGCAGTTTTTGGCCAGGGTTGGGTTTGAACCCACCACCTCTGGTATACAGGGCTGACGCCCTACTCCTTGAGCCATAGGTGCCACCCTATAAACTCTATTCTTTCCCATATGATGGCTCTTAGTTTAAAATACTTGTAACCAAAATGTGTCCTGCCTTTTCCTCAGGGATGAAAGTCACCATTTTTCATGTCTAATTTTCATAACCAGCATTTTTAATGATAGCATTTTAATAAAATCACCATAGGTTATTGAGCCATCTCCTATTTAGGATACAGGGCAGTGGAAACCTAGATGTATAATATCACAGTTATTGCAGAGGCAGAGTTGAAAGAATACTGATGTCATAGTCAAAATCTACACCGAAAACACATTTATTTTGTGAAACTGCCCAAATGATAGATTCAGACACACTTAAACTGTCCCCCTAGCAACTCTAAGTTTGAGAACTTTTTCACTTAGTCTATGACTTTCGTATATTGCCAATAAAAAAAAAAATTTGGAACTTTAGGTTAGGAAATAAATTATTTTTATGTCTCAAAAAAATCCCAAAGGCCTATACAATGAGAGGGTTAGTGAAAGCTCAAGAACTATTATTCAAATCAAGCTGCCACTTTACTCCGAAAAGCCATTTCCTTTTATGCATTGAATGCTGTTTCTGCTATGTTGATAACCCCATGTTCCTGCTAGAACAACCAAATTAATTAGGAAAACGCAGTGGGAAGGAGGGTGGCGCCAGTGCGGGATGTGTGGCATGGAACGGGAGCCAGTTGCACAGCTGAAAAGGCCACAAGATCCTGCACCATCTTCCTCCACTTTCTCCCCTCGCCACCCTCCCACATGCACCTGTGCACACACACACCCACACACAGGAAGTCTGCTTTTAGGGACCAGTGACCCCAGCTCCTCCTAAGTAGGTCACCCCACCAGAGAAGGAGGAAGTGGTGGTGGTGGCCACAGTCAGAGCACAAAGTGGGCTGTGCTATGGTTTGGGGAATTTCTTACCTCCCTGCAGTCCAGAATGTCTTTTAAAGCCCCTGAAGCTTTGCCCCTGTAGACTCGGCATCACTCGGTTCTTCGTCTCTCTTTGATGTTGCTCAATCTCTGACTTCACCAAGCACCCACTGTCACGCACGATGTCCTTGAAACACTTCCAAATTAATAGAGGACACGGTGAAGTCAGCCAGAGCGCGAGTCCCAGCTCAACTGGGAGACGAGAGGGCCTGGTCCCGCCCCTTCAAGAGACACTGATGCCAAGACAACTCACGTGTCAATCAGTGGTTAACATCTTTTGCTCCCAAAGAGATATGAACTTATCTTCCAGGTACATTAAAGCCCATTGGTTTCTCTCATATTTTCATGTACAGTGAGTGAGTCTTAAAGCACAAGTACTCAAAAATTTAATGTGTTTGGCTTATGGTAGATACTTTGTCAAAACACAGAGATGTCAGTGCATTATGTAAGCTCTCAATTTTTCTTTGTCTTTTTCTAGTTATCACTGAAACAGTAACTACAAGACTTACATCCTTACCACCAAGTAAGTGACTACCTCAGTGGCTTTCTTATAAGTATGTCACATGTGAAGGATCCCACACCTCTGACCTCTTCCATGGGAGCTCAAAAACTATCTTCTCAAATAGTGACATTGACATTAACTTACATGCAACAAAATCCACCCATTTGGAGTATATAGTCCCGTGGTTGTTTTCAGTATTTTCAGAGTCAGTCTGCCATTGCAGCAGCCTCATTTTAGAATGTTTCTATCACTCCCCAAGAAGAAACCTGGTGACCATTAGCAGTCACCCTCCATTTTCCATCCCCTCTCCCCAGATCCTGGAAACCACAAATCTACCTTCTGTCTCTATAGATTTGCCTATTCTAGACACTAAAATATCAGAAATCTTACCCAACCTAGACACAGAGAGGTGGAGGAGGAACCACCAGCCAAGCTTCTGGTTGAGGCCACTTTTTTCCAGGAGGTTCTCAAGTTCAGTAGCTTCTGTAAAAGTGATATGAGCCCCACTGCCACCCAGGAAGCAGCTCCAGGAAGTCTGGCTCACTGGGATGGGGACAGCCCATCAGTGGGGAAGGTTAGAGCACGGTTGGGCTGCCAGGTGGGACACCAGCAACTCAGAGCTGCCCCAACATCCCCTGACACTCGTAGTGGCTGAGTCTGGCACTGACCAGGCCTTTGGAAAAGCCAGCCCAGCCAGGCCCTGGATCGAGGCACTTCATCACGCAGCTGCATCTTCTAATGTTTCAATTTTCCTAATAAACAACTTGCTATAAGGTCAATTAAGTTCACAAACTCATCCTAGAAAAGTGCTCATTGCTGAATATCACTACAGTTGCCTTCTAAATACTCCCCTGGGGAGCCTATGCACTGCTATCAGTGTCTAGTTCACCCTACAAAGCAATTTTGGAATCGTTTTTCTGGAATGGCCATCAGGTTACCTTCGAAGTACTCTCGTTGGCCATCTGGTGACCATAGTGATGTTCAGCAATGAGGTTATGTTGGACTTTTTCTAGAATGAATTCAAAAGCTTAATTGTCTGACTGCGTATATTCCACCCAGAAAACTTTCCTTTTAAATCAGGAACAATATTTACTCCAGATACTTGTATCGAAAACAAACCAACAAAACTGGAGGGTGGCAGCTTGTACCTTACAGTGTGGGTGGGAAAGGGACCCCAAACTAAGGAGGTCCTGGTTAGAAACAAGGGAAGGTTTCTACAGAGAGGCAGATGTTGAGATCTTCCAGCCTGGCTGGACCCTGAAACTGTCACTGTCTTTTGTCTCTGGCAGAAGGGGGGACCAGCAATGGCTATACTAAAACAGGCTCTCTTGGTGGAGGGAGCCGGCTGGAGAAGCAAAGCCTGACCCATGGCAGCAGCGGCTACATCAACTCTGGTAAGTGTCCCCTGGTGTGAGGGTCAGAGGAAGGGCAGATGGACAGGGAGAGAGTGACCGAGGCAGACCTGCAAAGGAGAAAGGGCAGACTCAACCCTGAATCAGGGCATGAAGGAGACAATTCCAATTGCTTGTCACCCAGAGAGTTGTCTAAATGACATATATGCAGGGAGGGTGCGACTTTTAAATTATCAGCATCTGATGCCTACTTACAACAATGGAATCAGTTTTCATTAAGTCCTCCAAATAAATAACTATCATTAATTAAGAAGGCTTCATGGGTAGGTGGATATTTCCCCAGTGGCTCACTCTCTTTAAGCCATCTCTTTTAGAGAAGGATGTGCATGCCTGAGAGTTTACGATTTAAATTAACAGCAACAACAAAAGAAACTTAATCATCAGGTTGCTGGTGACATGTGATGCGATACTGTGCAAGATTCCACTGGGCAAGTATCCAACATAAACCCATTGTTCCCAGTGAAACACTCTTTCAGACTAAAAACAAAGCAAAGAAAACAAGACAAAATGAAAAAAAAGAAAACAGTAAAAAACACCTGCATACCCCCCTGAGGCCATTTAGAAACCCTTGAAGTGAAACTAAAAACTGAGACCTAAGACTTAAGAAGTGCCAGGTTGACCAAGAGAAACTCCCTCACCTGTGCAGGAGGCTTCTGAGCTCGGATTGCCTTCCAGTCCAGGCAGGTCTGCCCTTAAACATCAGGGCCTCAAGAAAGACCCACAGAATCCCTTCCACACCCATGCACTGTGATCTTGTGCATGAAGACAGCCTTGCCTTTCAGCAATCTGCCCAGGAGAGGCAAGGCAATCATTCTACCCCCTTGTTTCTGAGCAGCCAAGGGAATGCTGAGATGGGGCCCCTTCTCTTGTGCTCCCCTGGCCCATCCCTGGGAACAGCCCTTAGTTGTGAGTTGGTCTTTATAGCTGGCTCTCAACTGCCATTTCTCTCATCTCTGCTGAAGCACCATTCAGATTTACGCTCTTCCCCACTTGCAGGTGGGAGCACCCGGGGCAACGCCTCCACCTCCAGTTACAGGAGGGCTCATTCTCCAGCCTCCACTCTGCCCAACTCACCAGGCTCAACCTTTGAGAGGAAAGCTCACATCACCCGCCATGGAACATATGAAGGTATCCGCCCGTGAACTGTTCCTTCCCCAAGTAACTCCACTCATCCTTTGAAGACCCACGTGTCTGCCATCTGGCTTCCTTCCCTGTGTCTGTCCCCACTACTTTCTCCCCATTCCACCTTCATTTCTGTTAGGGAGAGACTCAACTTACACGAAGACTTCACTCATTCATCCACCCCCCTTTATTCATTCATTCATCCATTTAGTCACTTTTTCTTTTTCTTTCTTTCTTCCTTCCTTTTTTTTTTTTTAAGATAGAGTCTCACTCTGTCACCCTGGGTAGTGTGCCGTTGTGTCATCATAGCTCATGGCAACTTCAAACTCTTCACCTCAAGTGATCCTCCTGCCTCAGCCTCCTGAGTAGCTGGGTCTATAAGTGCTCCCCACCATCCTTAGTTAGTTCTATGTTTAGGAGAGATAGGGTCCCACTCTTGCTCAGGCTGGTCTCAAACTCCTGAGCTCAGGTAAACCACCCACCTCAGCCTCCCAGAATACTGGAATTACAGGTGATTTAGTCACTTTTCCAACTAATATTTTATCAACTAATATTTTAGATGGCTCATAGAAAACTATAATGCAGGGTCAAAAAGGATTATCATGTTCAGCTGAGGAAATCAGGGAAGCCTTTGTGGAGGAGGTGACATGGAAGCTGAGGCTTCATGAGTGTAAGATTTTGATGCCCGGAGATGGAGAGATGGGGGTCGTCCAGGCTGTGGGAGCAGCAGTGTAAGCAAGGACAAGCAGGGCTCAAGTGGGAAGTGCAGGGGTGCTTATGTGAGGAGGGTTTGATCGACTCAGATTCAATGGTAGGATAAGTTGTTTGGACTTTATTCTGCCACAGAGATTCTTGAGCAAAATAGACAATCATATGTGAGGTCTAGGACCAGAACTCTAGAAGCCACGTGCAGAAAGAATTGGTGAGAAAAAGCAAAACATGGGGACAAGCTAGAAGGAAATCTAGACCCAAGGAAGGAAATTTAGACTGGGACCAGGCTCTAATAGCAGAGGAGCGGGGCAGGGGATGAAAGGTGTCACCAGGTGGAACTGACTGGCTTGGCCACTGATTAAATGTGAGAAGGAAAAGGAGGCGGTAATTCCCCTGAGGGTTCGAGCACAGGGTGCGCTCATGGTGGTGCCAAGAACCGACCCCAGGTGAGGGCTTCTCCCCTGGGGCGGGCTGGCAGCGGGCAGGAGGGAGGCGGGACTTGAACAGAAACCCAGGTGGAAGTCATTCACAGAGAGGTTAGAAACGTCCAGGACTGAGGGCGTGTGCCCAGGAAGACAGTATCAAAGCAGAAGGAAGCAAAGGAAGACAAAGCTGGGGGAAGAAGGAGCAAGAAGAGTCTGTGAGAGAGGTGCAGAGACCAGAGCATGTGACATCATCCAAGTCAACACAAGACACAAGCTCTCCAGGTCAAAAAGGGGTCGTGGGAGAAGGTACTTGGGTTCCACTGCCAAGGGGCCTGGAGTCCCTGGTTATCAGCAAGAGGCGTTTTAGTGGGAAACCAACAAGCCAGGCAGAGAAGGGGTTGACTGGTGAGTGGAGACAGGGACTGGTTGGTGATGAAGCCCAGGGACACCCAGTGCATGATTAAAGCCAGCTGGGGACTTGTGCAGGGACAAGGCTGCCCTGCCGGTGCTAGAAAGCCCCAAACCCAGGCGAGGTGCAATGCATCACCACCGTGCTCTCTGAGTGGGGCCGCGAACCTTCATTTTAATAGGACAAGCCTCCAAGGTCATAGAGGCCTGGGGCTGGAGGCGAGCTCCCTGCTCAGGGCCAGTTGCCTGCTCTGGCTCTGGTGCAGGGCAAGCCTGCCGGAGAAAGTGCAAAAAGAAAGACCTGAAAACCTTTGCTCCCTTTTGTTCATACTCTGCCTGGTCTATAGTCGATGCATGACCAAGGTGAAGCACACAGCTAAGGCCGTGGTGTGTCATGTTTTAAATCAGGAGTGTCCAACCTGAAGCTGCATGCCGATTTTTGTGAGGACTTTTTTTGCTTATCTGTAGTGTCAGACAGATATCAGAAAAAGTGTGCACGAACCCTTTTTTGCTCATCAGCTTTCATTAGTGTTTATGTATTTACCGTGTGGCCCAAGACAACTCTTTCTCTTCCAAGGTGGGGCAGAAAAGAAAAAAGGTTAAACACCGCTGTTTTAAATCATAAGCCTGGTTCATCAGAGGGCACTCCTCTCTCTTGGAAGCCTTATAGGCCTAAGTGGTCATTTGTCCTAAGTGTCTTATCCCATCTCCAGGGAGCTCCAGTGGCAACTCTTCTCCGGAGTACCCTCGGAAGGAATTCGGTATGTCCTCTCCTTATTTTCCAAAGAAATGGTCAAAGGAGGCACTAGGGAAATGCCTGAGGGAGACAAAGTGGTGGGAACATCTCACGTTAAATGGATTATTTTAAAGGAGGTAGCCCTCTGCTGATTAGTTTTTCTCTTGCTTTTTATCCTGATACATCTTCAGGTGACTGTCAGCCACCTTAACTGCTGTCATAAGCACTTGCTCGTGGCACTACTGAACTGGCAAGCTATTCATACAAGGCTCAGGCTTGGACAGATAGGCTCCTAAGCCCCAGAAATAATAATTGTAGCATCTTCTTTCCATAAGATGTACAGAGACCTCCTAGCAAGAGGAGCTATGGGGAAAACTCACAAATGCCAACCATCCCAGCACCTCCGTGGTCACTCACTGCAAAGGGGCACGCGTGTGAACCCCTAGACTGTCTCTTCACTTGGCCTTAAGTCTCTTGGAATCTGATTGCGCATATGAATTGATGATATGATCATTGATTATACAGTGATTATAATTTTATTTACTTACAGTGGAAAAACCAAAGCAGTCTCTAATAACAAATTAAAAGGGAGATTTGGGAGCCTTTGACATATTTGATCAGTGTAGTTCAGCCAGTCCAAATAGATCATGCTTCCAAAAATCTTATCTTGGTTAACTTAATAACTCTAAACGTTAGCTAACTTAACATTCATTTAGCTAATTTCACATCCTAAAGGAGTGAGAGAATTGCAAAATATTCTCTGCCCTTTAACGAAGTGGTTATCATTTATAAAGCACCTGACATAGATTAGCTACCCTGTACAAATAACCTCTCCCCAAATACATCTACCTGTATTCAGCACAGAGCCTCCTACCCTTGCCTAAGATTGCATTTCTTTTTCAGCATCTTCTTCAACGAGAGGACGGAGCCAAACACGAGGTGAGCGCTATCCCTGAGTCCAGTTCAATTCACTCAACAAATGTTTTCTGAGTAGCTAATGCATGTCCAGCCTTGAGCCAGGGAATGTGAGGATGCTTCCTGCCCTGGAGGAGCTTAGAGTATCTTGGGAATCTTCTACTGGCTCTACCAGGATAGGAAGGGTAGCTTTTGACAACAACCTAACAAGGGTGTAGAGGCAGGAGTCACTTATAGTGTGTCCTAGATTATCTGAAGATAGAGACATCTGGTTTCACTTCTAGTCTTGTAGTTGACTTTCTCAAGGTGTGCTTTAATTACCTTTACACATCAAAAGACGAGCAAACTCCTCTCTCTCTCTCTCTTTCTTTCTTTTTTTTTTTTTTTTTCAAATTATTCCTGGGCTCACAGGTCCTCCTGACAGTTTTGTAATCACCTCATCTGGACAAGGATACAGGAGATAGATGTGGTCCTGGGAGAAGCTGCCCTTGCTGAGCTCTGGGCGGGGTAGTAGGGGCAGTGAGTCAGGGCTATGCTGCATACAGAATCCTTCAGAGGTCACAGGGAACCTACACTATCAAGGAGCCTTGCCCTTATAACTTGAAAGTCAGGAGTATACCAACCACCCACGACTTTAGGCTGGTAGTCGAAAGATGCCTGTTCTTCACCTGAAGCTAACTATTAGTGTTAAACCACCAACTTCCTGCCCTTCTCATTTCTGAAGAGGCCAAGTAAACACTATGGGCTTTAGGATTCTCTTAACAATGCCTGAGAGACCATGGAGGCAGGAAAGAAGTTTGGTTCTGGCCATTATGAAATGGACACAGGAAAAGGGTGGGTTACTGCTGATTGTACTGGGACGTCTCCATCTTCCTGGGGGCTGTGCAGTTGGCAGATTGGGGTGTGGAGAGGGGTCACCCCTTTTTAAGCAGCACTCATTGTGGGCACACCTAGAGTTCCTTTCCCAGGACTCGGAAATCCCAGAGCAGCTCAGAGCTCAGTGTCAGGGACTGGGATCCAAGCTCCTTCATTCACGGTCTTATTCCTCTCTTCCCTGTACAGAGAGCGAAATTCGAGTCCGGCTGCAGAGTGCGTCCCCATCCACCCGGTGTAAGTGGTCACTACATTGCTGAAAAGAAAGGATCCAGGAGTCCGGAGCTAATACTGTCTGTGTGTGTATGAGTGTGTGTGTGTGTATGTGTGTGTATGTGTGTGTGTGCGTATGTGTGTATGTGTGTGTGTATGTGTGTGTATGTATGTGTGTGTATGTGTATGTATGTGTGTGTATGTGTATGTATGTGTGTGTATGTATGTATGTGTGTATGTGTGTATGTGTATGTGTGTATGTATATGTCTGTGTATGTATGCGTGTGTATGTGTGTGTATGTGTGTGTATGTGTGTATGTGTGTGTATGTATGTGTGGGTGTGTGTGTGTGTGTGTGTATGTGTGTGTGTATGTGTGTGTGTATGTGTGTGTGTGTATGTATGTGTGTGTATGTGTGTGTATGTATGTGTGTGTATGTGTGTATGTGTATGTGTGTATGTGTATGTATGTGTGTGTATGTGTATGTATGTGTGTGTATGTGTATGTATGTGTATGTATGTATGTGTGTATGTGTATGTGTGTGCGTATGTGTATGTGTGTATGTATGTATGTGTGTATGTGTGTGTGTATGTATGCGTGTGTATGTGTATGTGTGTGTATGTGTGTGTATGTGTATGTGTGGGTATGTGTGTATGTGTGTGTATGTGTGTATGTGTGTGTGTATGTGTGTGTATGTATGTATGTGTGTATGTATGTATATGTGTGTGTGTGTCTGTGTGTGTATGTGTGTATGTATGTGTGTGTGTGTACATGTTATGTGCATGCACTCAATCACAAAACATCTTTCAGGGCCTTCTGTGAGTCAGCAGGGCTGGGTACCGGATTAAGTTGCTGCTTTGCTGCTAGTAGGAAAATGAAAAGTCAACCAACTGTCCCCACTCAGCACAGTAAAGGAGCACAGAAGGGCGTCCCCATAGCAGGGATGAGCCACATCTGAGGAACAGTTCAGGAGGGGACACGATGGGATAGTTATAATTAGAGAAGGGGCAGAAGTAGAATATAGGAGTCTGAACTTGACCTCCAATGTCAGAGACTCCCCAGGTCCTGTCCACGGAGGAGGTTAGACTCCCATTGTTCTTGTTAGAGGTTATTTGACAGGAGTTTGAAATGAGCTCAGCTTTCAGGGCAGGAGCCAAGGAATAGGAGGAGAAAGAGCAGGGCCGTATCAGGAGAGCTCAGCCAGGGGGCCTGGGACCTGACTCCAGGCCTGATACTTTCTGCCAGGTCCCTCCAGGCACAGGGGTGCTAAGCCCCTAGGGTGGAGCTTTGGAGGGAGAGGGAGCTCCGGCACATGTCGTTTGCACGTCCATCCATCTCCTCTTCCCCGCTGCCCCTGCACGATGCCTCCCTCCTCTCTGTTACACAGGGAGCTTGCTCCACTAGTTCACCTTGTGACAAGTTGGGTCAGCCAACACACTTGAAAGTAAATCACATATGAAGGCGGCATAATGTTATGGGCTACAAGTTCCTTTTCATGGTCCCGAACGCACAAGGTCAAGGACCCGACATCATAGGCATCTGGCACCAGGAATGAGACTACTGTCAGACCTTTCGTTTCAAGGGACCTCGTTCCCTAACTGCCTAATCCTGGACAGCAGTGTCTTCCAGCCACAGAACCATTCCTGTGTTGTCTGATGAGGGCTAATTAGGGCATACCTCTCAAGGACTTTGACCACCTTGTGAGAGGCACTGGATTTATGAGGCTGTTAATATGACAAAATGCCAAGCTGACAAGTGCTATACATTGGCAAAATGCAAATGTTATATAACTAAATCAAAGTGCCCCAGTGTAAAGCAGATGCTTTGAATGGCTACAGATGTTCCCCCACCTTCAGATAAACTCAGGAAAGAAGGCTTGGCCTAACACAAAAGTCTCTGGATTCTTTCACAGGGACAGAATTGGATGATGTTAAGCGTTTGCTCAAGGGGAGTCGATCAGCCAGTGTGAGCCCCACTCGGAATTCCTCCAACACACTCCCCATCCCCAAGAAAGGCACTGTGGAGACCAAAACAGTGACAGAGACAGTGAGTTCCCAGTCCGGTAAGTCCCACAACCCCAGGCTGCCGTGGAGGGCAGGGAGCAAGGTGGCAGACCTATCCAGCCCTAACCCCAGAGTTTCTGTCCCAGGTGAATGTGTTGACCAGGCTCCCCAAATGAAGAATATTGGAGAAAGTCATTGTGTTTTTGAATATTGTATTTTCGCTCAATGAATATTTATTTATCAGATGCGTCCTCTGTGCCAAGCATAAGCTCTGAAGAAAAGCAATGGGTCTGGGAGACATAGTTAGTGCCCTGTGAACGTGAGGGTCCCTGGGGGAGGTTAGAAAACCAAGAGGTCCTAGTCAAGTAGGATGAGTGCTGTTCAGTGCCCATGTATCAAGTAGGAGGCAGGAAGGTGGACTGGCTGAGCACTGGAAGCACATGAGGGAGGAATCCGGGTCTGCTAGGGTGGGAAGCTTCCCTCTCCTCACTCCTGGAGAAACTCCTTGTTGTTTTCCACTCTGAAAGCAAAACCTCAGGGTCCCCCCTGACCTACATGGGTAGCTCCCTCTCATAAGATAAACAGGCATCAGGTTGGAGGAAGCGTGAGAATCCCCTCTCTGGGACACAGTGCTCCTTGTGTTTGGCTGTTCACGGAGAGAAGGCTGCCATCTGTGCTGCGTGGCCTCAGACCTAAGGGCTCCCCTCCCTCGGCATGCACCCAACACTTGCCATGGTGCCTGGGTTTCCACTGGAAGAGATTCACTTTGGAGTCTCACTTGTTACTCCTGAGAGAGCTGCTCTCAGCCCCCTTGAAGATGGAGGAGTGAGCACCTGGCTGAGGGGGACACCCACTGGTGGGACAGCCGAGAGGTGGGCAGATGAGTTAGAGGAGAAGTGAGTGAACCCCAGGGCAAAGTTTAGCCACTTTTAATTTCACCAAGATCCAGCAAATGTTTCTAATCCAAGAGAGCAAGTTTTCTGTAGTTCTGAGATTCTAGACAGAGCTGTCCCTGATTGCCCTGACAAAGAGTTCATGAGAAGTGGGACTTTCAGTGCTCAAACCAGGAAAGTCCTAGCAAACAGAGGTGACTAGGTTTCCCCATCAGGGACGTGCAGGCAGGATGTCTCTCACTGGGCCCTGTCTGTGCATCTGTTCCCAGTGTCAGGCACCTATGACACAACGATCCTGGACGCCAACCTTCCATCCCACGTGTGGTCCTCCACCCTGCCTGCGGGGTCCTCCATGGGGACATATCACAACAACATGACATCCCAGAGCTCGTCCCTCCTCAACACCAATGCCTACTCTACAGGCTCAGGTACGTGGCAGGCAGCCCATGCCCCTCTCTGCCCCAAACTCAGCTTACCTTTACCCTGGAGTGGGTGACCACCTGGAGTGCTTGCCGTCCCGGGGCTTTCTGAGAGGCTTTCTGTGGGCGAGCATCCCAGGAGTCTTCCACTAGAACTTCATTTCAACTAAATCTAGGAGGTATTTCTCCAGGTGGTCCCCTCTAAAAAGAATGCATAGCACAGTGCATCCAGGAGAAATAGAAGAAAAAAATCACTGAAAATGGATGGATCTAGTTTTACTCCATGTGAGCTGACTTACTTGAGCAAATCCTTTAACTTCTCTGAGCGACCTTCTTTGTAAAGTGGGGTCACTAATAAGAGAGTGCTTAGTCTCTTTGGCTGGACCCATTGTCCACTCCAGGTCTGACCGATCTGAGATCACCTGCTGGCTGTGACCCCAGGCACACCACACGCTAATGTTTGGTTCTCTGCTGCAAGGCAAGAGCCTAAGCTTTTCTTAAAACCAAAAATTGACTACAACCCAATCTTAGCATTTCCTCCTATGCTTCCGTAGCATCTGATTTTCCGCCCCTGTTCTGGGCCGGGTGCCCCTCTCACCAGCCTCCTTCCCCACTCTGCAGTTTTTGGAGTTCCCAATAACATGGCATCCTGCTCGCCCACCCTGCACCCTGGACTCAGCACCAGCTCTTCAGGTCAGTGTCACCGTCTTGTGTCACCTTTTCTAGGCCGTTTGCTTGAAAATATCAGGATGGTCTCTCAGGGTGAGGAAAATGGAATGGTTTCTGAGGAGACATCCTTTCTGCCCAAGAGCACAAAGGACTTTCCTCCATGCACACTGCAGCCCAGAAGCAGAGGCCCCGGGCTGCATTTGGAAGGCAAAAGACACAAAGGCCACCCTCAAACACAGAGAGAACTCAGTTCCCAGGGGAAAGTTCTAAGACAAGGGCACCTGAGCCCGCACCAATGTGTACATTCCCGCTGGTGCAATGGAAGAAAAGGGGTTAAATGAGTCATACTTTGGGACATTTTCAGGGTGAAAAGCATTGTTAACTTAAAAGGCTCTTATTTCAGATCTTTTTATAAACAAGTTCATTGTTTTATAAACAAGTTCTTTCAGATCTTTTTATGAACATGGTATTGGGGTAACTACACTAGAGGTAAATAGTGTTACTGCCCATCTTCCAACGCAAACACATGATGGTAGCTATTCACTATGAGTCTATACATGTCATAGAGCATATATGTAAATAAGTTGCCAGCCCACGTCTTTCTTTTTTTAAGGAATCTATCTTCTCCCTGTGCTATTGTGTCTAATAATCACAAGGATCTGGGCCTTCTTTATTTTCTCAGCTGATATAGCTTCAAATGCAAAGTTAATGTTCAGATTTTCAACACCTGCCTCCAGTTGACTAGAATCCCACCAAACCCAGAAGATGTTGGCTTCGTGCTTTTATTTCTTCCATCTTTGCTATTTTGCTTTGCAATGTCCTGACTGACCAGGCTCTGAGGGAAGGTGGGCTGATACTATACCTATGATCTAGTCCCCAGATTCTAGACAGGATGAAATAATAGAAGCTGCTGACTAGGGAGGAATGAACTTCTGCACATTGTTAAAGACAAGCAAGCAATCGTATATACAAAGAGCCTTCAAAATCATGGTGGATGCTGGACACGGTAGCTCAAGCCTGTAATCCTAACACTTTGGAAGGCTGAGGCGGATGGATTGCTTGAGCTCAGGAGTTCAAGACCAGCCTGAGCAACAGCAACACCCTATCTAAAAAACTAGCTGGGCATTATGGTGGGTGCCTGTAGTCCCTGCTACTTGGGAAGTTAAGGCAAGAGGAACACTTGAGCCCAGGAGTTTGAGGTTGCTGTGAGCTGTGACAATACCATGGCACTCTACCAAGGGCGACAAAATGAGACTCTGTCTCAAAAAAAAAAAAAAATCATGGTGGAGGTGAGGGGAGTTTTATGTGCTTGAGTCCAAGAAGAAAGGGTTAAGGAAAAGTAGGAGTCAGCCAAGGTAATGCCTCTCAGCCCCCGTGTGTCCCTATCCAAAGCCCACAGTGCCACCCAGGTGCCACCCGGAACTGGGAGCCTGGGATGTTTTTAAATTTTGAGAGAGATGGCCACATCAGTCAGACTCTGTATGAAGTATTTCTTTTAAGTTAGTAACTTTTAGTCTGGGGTAGAAAGGTGGGGGCATTAAAAAATTTACTATGTCACTAAGAGTGTGGGAACAGAGGAAATTGGGGAACCTCTGTCATCTGTGAGGGCCTTTATCATGGTTTGGAGACTCCAAGGTCTGCTCTAAGCCAAGGGACATTCTTTGTACAACCTGTGCTCACCATCCTCGATTGCTTTCACAGTATTTGGCATGCAGAACAATCTGGCCCCCAGCTCATCTGCCCTGTCCCATGGCACAGCCACCATGTCCACAGGTTGGTAGCCTGGGTTTGGAGCTTAGGGGCTGGGAAGGGACATCTCTTTACAGCTACAGCTGACAATATATATCCTTTTTCAGCAACTGAATTAGAAGGACCTGAAAACCAATCAACCCTTTCCACCAAAGAAATAGCACCTCCTACTCCCCCTTAGACATGCCAGCTTTGATCATTTGCTGGCTCAGAACACGAATCAGACACATAGGGAGGCTACACTGTCAACAGCATCTGCACCTTGGGGGAGGGCACCTGTGTGTCTCTCACAGTGGAACTGGTTAGCTTGGGGGGTCTTACCAGCTCCCTACTACTGTCCTTGCCAGCCTACTGTCACTGCGAATCAATCAACTTCTTAGTTTTACAGTGCAACCCCCCAACCCCCAGGTCATAGCCACTGTGCAAATCTGGGAAGGGGGGAACACAGAGACCCAGGTCTCAGCCTTTGCCCTTAACTTGCCTACTGTTTAGTTGGAGTAGAACGTCTGATATGCCTGAGACAGTAGGGTTGGAGAGGCTGTAAAACAGCAGGGATTCAGTGGTACATTGTGCAGTGCAAAGCAGAATTAAGGGCTGTTGGGGATTCAGACGGGAGGGGATGGTGTGAGAGCCTAGGAGGACTTCCTGGAGGTGACCTTTGGAATGGTCCTAAGAGGATAAGAAGGATTATGCCCAAGAACATTCCATCTAAACCCTCCTTTCCACTTCTCTCTGCCTGGGCTGGTCCTACTGAGCTGCAGGACCCCACCTGTGCTGGCCCAGCCCCTCACTGCTTCCTTTGTCACAGCAGCTACCTATGGTGTGAAGAAAAACATGCCCCAGAGCCCTGCTGCCGTGAACACCTCGAACACAGGCATGTCCACCTCTGCTGGTGAGTGCTGCTCCCCACTGTGGGGAGAATTACTCTGCCCTGACACACAGTATATTAGAAGAGGGAACAGGGCTCAGTGCCTGTAGCTCAGTGGTTACAGCACCAGCCACATGCTGGCAGGTTTCAGCCCAGCCTGGGCCAGCTAGAACAATGACAACTGCAACAAAAAATAGCCGGGCATTGTGGTGAGTGCCTGTAATCCCAGCTACTTGGGAGGCTGAGGCAAGAGAATCCAATTGCTTAAGCCCAAGAGTTTGAAGTTGCTATGAGCTGCGACGCCACAGCACTCTACTCAGGGCGACAGCTTGAGACTCTGTCTCAAAAAAAAAAAAGAAGAGGGAACCGGACCCGGGGTGGTCTTAGGTTCATAAATGCAACTCACCTCAAGGTCTCTCAGATGTTTCTGTGAGTGAACAGAGTTGAGTGTCTCCCAATTTGCCTTAGCCTTCCTGTCCAAGAATGGCAGGAAGCTCCACCGTCCACACCTGCCTGGGGTCATGCACTTGCACTCCAACCACCACCCTTGTTTGGAAGCCCTTGGCCTTCACCAGTTACACATTACCTGTCACAGGAGCCAGGGAGCTCCTCAGAAGCTTTCAGCTCCCCCCTTCCTTTCTATAGAATCTAAATGACTTGGCCCACAGTGTCACCACACAATGTGTCCCCAAACAGTGAGCTAGTTCCTCCATTGCTCTGATCCTGTTGTGTTTTCCTTCCATTCAACAATTCATTTATTCAAAAAGTATTTGCTGAGTGCCCACTTTGTATCACATGGACACTGTTCTAAGTGCGGGGTGGACAGCAGTGAGCAAGACGGGTGACACACCAGTGGGGAATGCAGATGACAAACATGGAGATAAAGGATAAAGATAATTATGGGAAATGACAGACTGTTTAAGGAAAGCAGTGATGAGGTGCTGGAGATGGGAACGTGTATACAGTCTGGGGTGCTTTTAGTGGGTGATCAGGAAAAGCCTCCCAAGAAGGTAGTAACCCATGAGACCTGAAGGATAGAAATTAACCTACCAAAGCAGTTAAAGAAGGACCTGCCCAACAAGGGGGACTTTTTCCCACTCCATAAAGACTTATAATCTCCAGGTAGGGAGACAGCCCTAGGGCCCAGCCACCCAGGGAGGGTGACAATGACCCAACCTCTGAGAGCCAGGCAGGGAGGGTGGCCCGGATCTCCAGGATGCTTCATAAGAACCGCGCAGTCAGTGAGAACAGGAGACCCACGGATGTACCTGCTATTCTGCCTTCCCTCCCCCCCCTCACCTTTCTCCTTCCTCCTCTGATCATATTTTCCTTCCCGGCATCTTTTCCTTCCCCCTCACCCACTCTTTTCCTCCCCAGCCTGCACCACAAGTGTCCAGAGTGATGATTTCTTGCACAAGGATTGTAAGTTCCTGATCTTGGAGAAGGACAATGTGCCTGCCAAGAAGGAGATGGAGCTGCTGATCATGAGCAAGGACAGCGGGAAGGTCTTCACTGCTTCCCCTGCCAGCGTCGCCGCAAGTATGTCAGAGCCCTTGTGACTCCAGTTTCAGAAGGAAAGCAAATAGTGTAGGAGACCAAATGTCCTAGCAAGCTGGTTTGAGACATTTAATCACAAAACCACAGCCATCCCATTCTAATGAAAAATGACTACCTGAATAGGGTGTTGCAAGGTCTGCCTTGAATGCAGATGAGCCAGAAAAATTCAGCAAAGAGTTCCCAGAGGGGTCTTTTGGGCAGCAGCAAGTCTAACTACAAACATAGATCAGGGAAATTAACCCCAGGAAAGCTCCACCCTCTGCTGACCTTGACCTTGGGAGGTGGGAGAGGGAAAAAGGTTGTTGGGGAGAGGATATATCAGATTATAATGGGTTCTATGCACAGCTTCTTTTTCAGAAGACACCCTCAAAAAAGAAAAGCAAGCTGCCTACAATGCTGACTCCCACCTAAAAGCTGAAGCTAATGGTGAGAACAAATACGATCCATGTTACTCTTGACTTCAGCCAAGCCACATTTCATTTCTTTGTCTTCTGAGACCCTGCTACTCAGAATGTGGCTGTGGACCAGCGGCATAGGCAGCACCTGGGTGTGTGTTAGAAATGCAGCATCCCAGGCTCCAGTGCAGACCTGCTGTGTCAGAAGCCACAGGATTCGTGTGCACATGCTATCCAAGCACAGCCTTCCTCTGGCATGTCTACGAACCTATTTTTTCTTGCCTTATTAGTTCTCCCATAATTTTCAGAACTAATAAAAACATGCTTTGCAAAGCTTAACTTCCTTTTTTTTTCCTTCCCAAATATCTGGATTCTTTCTTGGATAACCACATTTCTTCCCAAGGTTCTAAAGACTAAACTCTCTTTAACTCACTGATTTCAGAAAGGCCAATAAAGTATAGGGAAAATTAAGTCCTAGAATGATTTTAAATAAAAGCAAATCAGTTACCATCCTGACAAAGTGGGAGGCTGAAACCAGACTCTAAGTCTTCAAAGTTAGCGGTTCCTTCCACTTTTCCAGTGGAGGTGAGGCTGTGGAGTCTAAAGACCCTTTTTAGAATCCAATGAAAGCTAGGGACAATTTTCCCAGAAAATCCCACACATGCCCACAGACACTCCATTTTCATGTAGCCTCAGGAACTCATGAACTCATAGACACCCCTCCAAGTCCATTCTTGCCCTTCCCACTCCCCTCCACCCCAGGTTAGGAGCCTGTGTTCAAAGTCCCTTAACCAAGAAATTGGAGTCATCTCTCATAAGCACGTTTAGTGTTTGAATGTGAATGGCACCCCTCATGTGGTCTTCCAAAAATGTTTTGGGGTTTAAAGGTTTAAGGCCACAGGGGGTTTAAACACTGTGCTTTCTTTCACCATTAATTGTTTCCCAAGCCATGTCTTCATCAATGTAATTGTTGTAAATAGTGGGTTAGGGAGACTTGTTCTGCAAGGTACCTAGGGAGCATCATTACCAAAATCACTCTGAGGGGTGGTCTTGTGGGCTCGTCCAGTTTAAAAGCTCAGGTCAAAACACCTAACAAAATAGGTATTAATCAATAGTTAGTTCAAATTATACTTTTAGGACTTTATCTTATAGCTGAGAATGCCATTTCTGAAGACCTAGAACATTCAGAATCAAAAACTGGAAGAATTAGAGCACCTTTTTTTCGGACAGTGATGACACTGATTCTTTTCTATCTGTGATAAAATAAAGTGATTCGGCATCTCTTTGAAAACATAGATATCTGATACATGAAGATAAGTTTTATCCCTGTCAAAGTTGTCCTTGTGTGTGAGACAGATTAGAATCAAATTACAGTTTGACTTCCCCCCAACATTGTGATCACGGGCAGGTGATTTATTCTTTCCGAAACTCTTGCATTATCTGTAAGATGTAGACATAATACCTACCTCATAAGGTTTTTGTAGAAATAATTGAAATAATATATGTGATGTGTTACCCAATGCTTTACAATTTATCCAATAAATAGTAGATTTTGGCTCAAGAAAAAAAGCTCAGGTCAAAACTTACGTTCTCTGTGTTTGTCTTTCAGGAGACCTGAAGACCGTGTCCACCAAGGGCAAGGACACCTCTACAGGTGGGTGAGAAGAGCGGACCCTGCATTGACAACATCCCATAGGGCTGCTTAGGGTTAATGGACCAGAGAAGGGCCCCTGTGTTCCTGGGACCAGTGTATACCAGGAGCCACCCAACTCTAGAGAATTTCCCTAAAGGCTCAGAGAATGGGGAGAGCAGAGTGTGGGCTAAAGGCGGTGGTAGAAGGGACCTGGCTCAGGGGTGGTCTTTCACAGGCCCTGTCACCCCTAATTAGCACCCACTGTAGGCTCTCAGGCCCCCCAACCGGGCAGGAGCAACACAGCAGAGCCTCCAACACTGGCTTCAGAAGACACTAAGCCACGCCTGTCCTGCGCCCTTTCCTTCTCCCCCATGCCTTATAGCAGAAGCAGGTCAAATCTTAGTGAATGAAAAATCTTTTTCATTAAAAATAATAATAATAATAATTATGAAGTTTTCTGGGCACCTCTGAAGTGCTGAGTGTAATTCCAGGCACCATAGGGATTACAAAGGGAGAGCTGTGTGCACTGAGGCTGGAGATGGGGAGCTTTAGGTCTGCACCTCATCAGAGGCAGGAGCAGGGGTCAGTGTGGTCTTCCTAAAGAAGCCGGGTAAGCCCCTGCTGTGAGCCACATCCTCTGCTAGCCACTTTATGTGCCTGGTCTTAGTCACCAGCCACCCTAGGAAGTAGGTGATCCTTAACCCCATTTATGAAAGAGGAAAGGTGAAGTGACCCTCTCGGGGTCACACAGACTTCTGTTGTGACCCAGCCATGCCCGCGAGCTGCGCAGGAAGCCCCCCTCAGTCACTTGGGCCCACAGGAAGACTCCTCCAGGCAGGAAGCTTGCAGAAGGGCAGAAGCTGCCTGCACCTGCCTCATGCTCGGTCTCTCCCGCAGAAATTCACGGTTACGGCCACCATGGCGGCAGAGGTGGTGGTGGCGCCGGCGGTGGGGGCCCGTGGGCGGCGCCTGCCTGGTGCCCCTGCGGCTCCTGCTGCAGCTGGTGGAAGTGGCTGCTGGGCCTGCTGCTCACCTGGCTGCTGCTGCTGGGGCTGCTCTTCGGCCTCATCGCTCTGGGTACGTGGGACGGCGGCGATGCCCCATTACCGTGGAGGGGAAAACTAAGGCAGCCGAGCGGGGATACTGAGGCTGGGGCTAGCCCAGCCTCCGTCTCCCCGCGGTGCCCATGCCACCTCCCAGACAGCGGGAGAGCAAGCTCGGCCACCTGCGCAGAGCACAGGACCGTGGGCCAGCCTTCGTTAAGGCTTCCATCCTGCTGGGGGCCCCAAAGAAGGTCTCCGCATGAGAATCTCCCCCACCCCGCTCTGCGCCGCCCGCTGACCTGCCTGTGTCCCCCGACAGCGGACGAGGTGCGGAGGCTGAAGGCCCGCGTGGACGAGCTGGAGCGCGCCCGAGGCGGCGCGCTGTCCTTCGAGGAGAGGCTGGAGCGCAGCAGCAAGGACCGCCTGCAGGCGGCGGCGCCCGACGCGGGGCCCCACCTGGACAAAACCGGGCTGGACGCCTACAGCCAGGAGGCGCTCTGGCTGTTCGTGCGGAACAAGCTCATGGTGGAGCAGGAGAACGGTGAGAGCGCCCGCGCCTAGCCTCTCTCCTCCTCCCACCCTTTCGATAGCCCGGGAGAGTTACTTAGGACCAGTGCTGTGGTACCATTTGACTGCTCGAAAAACTGAGTCCTGGGGAAGAGAGTTGCCCCAGATCACTGGACTAGCCCAGTCGGATTCCCGTTCTCTGCCTGTGGTCCCCGCCACTCGGCCCCCCGTCCCCCACCCTTCCACGATCCCCTTCTTAAGTGCATGTGAGGGATACTGGAAGACGTGAAACCAACTCAGGATTTACTTTGTCTTGTAGGAAATCTCCGAGGAAGCCCTGGTCCTAAAGGTACAGCGCTGCATCAAGCCCTTTCCCTACACTTACTTCCAGCTGCTGGAGATGGGAAGTGTCCTAGGTGGATTGAGAAACTTCTTATTTTTTCCAAATCGAAGGATGAGGAGCTGAACGATCTTATAGTATCTGTTGGGAGGTTGAGACTAGTTTTGGAGTCAGAAGATCTTAGAGTGTGAAGGGACCTAAGGCAGCATAAAGGGAGGCCCAGCAAGGTCAGTGCCTATGGCTCAGGGAGTGGGGTCATATGCCAGAGGTGGCAGGTTCAAACCTGACCCCAGCCAAAAACTGCAAAAAAAAAAAAAAAAGAGAGAGAGAGAGAGAAAGGCCCAGCAAGGAGCCTCACCTTGAAACGCTGTTCACGGTATTGCTAAGGAGACAATGGCCCTTGCCTTGGCATCCATCCCACAGCTTTCATATCTTTTTGGTTTCAGGTGACATGGGAAGTCAAGGTCCTAAAGGTAAATGTAACTCGGAAATTTTTTACTTTAAATATTAGTGAGGGTGGATGTTTTCAAGCAATTGAGAAATGTCAGAAAACCCATCTCACACTCTGAAAAGTGATTTGATAATCAATGAGACAGGCGCATAGGGAGGAAGAGGTTTCCAATCCCATTGACCCTCAGGTGGACACACAGCAGTTCTCCTTGACCAGACTTCAGGTGTAGGAGAATCCCTAGCAGATCCTGGGCCCCACTCGCAGAGCCTCTGATCCAGCAGGTGCGGGTGGGGCCAGGAGTCTGATCTTAATCAGAATACTGAGAACCCTCCCCACAGCTCTACTGAACTTCCCAAGATGGAAGTGGATTCTTCCATGTAGTGGTCCTAATTCCCCTTCATTCCCCTGCCCCCCACACTCCCCACACACTCTGAGTCACCCTGGCCAGCTTCCCCACTCTCCTTTCACACAGCTACAGCTGCAGGCCACACCCCTCCTGACCACCCTAGATAGGGATGGGGGCTGATGCAGGTCCAGAGCCCCAAACCTGCAGTTGTCAGATAAACCACAGGACTCCCTATTAAGTCTTAATTGCAGATAAACAACAAATAATTCTCACTATACGTGTCTCCTAAATATTTCATGAGGCATACTTATACTAAAAATATAATTTATCTGCAATTCAAATAAACCTAGAATCTGTATTTTTATTTGCCAAATTTGGCACCTGACCTGAATCCTACTGGTGCCTCCTATAGGGAATCGGCCGAGTCCTCTGGTTGACTTCCCTCTTTTGCCTTTGTTCCCACAGGAGATCGAGGGCTCCCTGGGATCCCAGGTGTGTACTCCCCTATGACCTCTGCTGCTGGCATTATGGGCTGCTCAGTCCTAGCTGTCAGCTTCCCAAAGGAAAATGAGACTCAAGTACTCTTGTGTATCCACAGGTATTCCTGGGCCCTTGGGCCACCCAGGTCCAGAAGGACCAAAGGGACAAAAAGGCAGTGTGGGTAAGAGCTACTTTTTCCATTCATTTATCCCTTCATTCCTTTATTCATTCAATAAATATCTATAAAGCCAGGTCCTCTCTTGGGTGCTGGGGAGACATCAGTGAACAAAAGAGAGAAACCCCTGCTGTCATGTAGCTGATGCCCTGGCAGGGGTGGGGAGATGGAGGAGAAAGACAATAAATGTGATAGATTAGTGAGGTACGTGGCAGGTTAGGAGGCGATGCATGGATGGGAAATACAGAGCCTGCACCTGCAGGGCCATTGAAAGTGAGCGCTGAAGGGCTAATTTTAAACCAGGAGGTCAGGGAGAGCCTGCCTGAGGAGTTGCCTTTTTTTTTTTTTTTAGAGAAGTCTGGAAGGGAGAGAGGGAGCCAGGCCTGAGGGGATCTAGGGGGAACATTCCAGGCAGAGGGAGCAGCCAGGCCAGGCCTCAAGGACCAGTTCAAGGAGCAGGAGGGGAGCAGTTATGGGAGGTGGGGCCAGGGGTGGGCATCACCATTCCCAGTGAGTGGAAAAGCCATCTGCAAGTTCAGGGCAGGGTGGGACATGATCTACTTGCATTTTCAAAGGGTCACTCCAGCTTCTGGGTTGAGGTAAGGCTGCGAAGGCCAGGGGAGAAGCAGGGAGGCAGGGAAGAGGCTTCAGGCGAGCGCTCCGCTGCAGAGGTGGCCTGTGGTGCCCTTGGCTGTGGCATGGGATCCTAACTGTAAGCATGGCCATTTCTGTTGCTAGGAGATCCCGGCATGGAAGGACCCATGGGTCAGAGAGGGCGAGAAGGCCCCATGGGACCTCGTGGTGAACCAGGGCCTCCTGGGTTTGGAGAGAAAGGAGAGAGAGGTGAGCAGTGATTCCTTTGCATGCCCACTCCTCTGTCTTTCCATCTTCCTCTCTCTCTCCTACCTTCAGGAGACTTGCAGAGCACCTGCCCTCAGTCAGGATCTGTGCTGGGCCCTAGAGATAGCAGTCTAATGCTGGGTTGTGGGAGGGCCATGGGCCCAGGCCTGGGGCTGGGGACTGTCCACAGTGCTCTGACACCATGGAAGAAATGGCCTTCCCAGAGTGAGGAGTAAAGAGTCTGGCCAGGACGGGAAGCAGAGGATAGGGCAGGGTTTCATGTGGAGGTGGGCTGGGGTGGAAGCCTTCAAGCCTCTCCTGGCTGGAGCAAGGCAGTGAGGGAGTTAGAGAAAGCCCCAGATGCCACCCAGCACCGGAGGGGGCAGGGAAGGGGCTTCTGTCAGGGGAACCAGGAAGACACCAGATCCTCTCAGTGCTAAAAGACTCTGAGCAAGAAGCTTTAAGTTTCCCTTTCTCTACTAGGCAATATGTATTTACTGAGTCCTGCTAGGTGCCAGACTTCATGGAATATAAAGGCTCTAGGGGTAGAAACTGAAGGAGTTTTGCTGCTGTCCTCCTAGAGACACCAAAAGGATCAGAGACCACCAGCAGGGCAGGCAGCCCCTCTGAGGGCTTCTCTCAATGTGCCCATTCTGCCTTTCCTCCTCAGGGGATTCTGGGGAGCCAGGTCCTCAGGGCCCACCTGGTGTCCCCGGTTCTGTGGGTCCCAAAGGTAAGTAGAGTACCTGGAACAGTACCCAAGTTTGCCAGGGGTGATCCCTAGGGGCTCTATTCCATTGCCCAGGCCTGTGCAGGGGCCATGGGCCAGAGAGCATCACCCCACAAAGTTGTCTGGGGGGTTCCAAAATGGGGCTTTAATTTTAATTTTAAATGTGCATGTTTCCATTTCTCTTCAATGGTCCTACAATGTGATCCCACAGGAGACTATTCAGGAAATCAGAAGTCAGATAATTTCCCAGCTGCACATACTTAAAGCCACATGTCTGGACAACCCGGGAGAATGGGCCTCTTCTCATAGTTTGATGCCCATATGCTCACCTCTCCTCCTGACCTCTGTCCCAGCCCAAATGTCTTACTCTGACCAGGAAGGAGTAAGGGGGCTCTTGATCCCACCCAGCTGTAGCCTTCCCTAAGGGGGAAGTGATCCCACTGGGGTCACTTTGAAAGTAAGCGCTGACTTGGGGTCCTGGCATGAACGCACGCTATGCGAGCAGTGTGCACACACAGTGTGCCACCTGCCCTTCCCCAGGGCTCAGATGTCCTGGCCTGTACCTGCCCCTTGCTGATGACTACCTTGTCCTCCTTCTCAGGTTCCAGTGGCTCTCCTGGCCCCCAGGGTCCTCCAGGTCAGTGTGCTGCTGCTTGTAAATAGGTGCTATTTTTGGGACAAAGGAAGGGCTATGACAAGGAAAACCAAGCGTTTTTAAAGTAAAAGATGCAATGATTAAGACGGCTTCCTGGAAACACAAAACTCAAGTCTGTGCATTTGTGTCCCTTGTGGTTGAGATTGATGGGTCCTGTCCAGATCCATTCTGACCTGGCTTAGGTCCTGAGACCCTCCAGCAGCTTCAGCAATAGGAAGTCCCTTTCTGCCTTCATCTTAGCCAGTGTCTGCCTCTGCATTGTCCCCCATGGACACAAAGCTCGTCCTGCTGTCTTGAGAAGCCTGGGCTGCAGCCAGTGCCTCTGCCAGTGTTCCACTGCTGTTCTAGTGCCTGGACATCGGCAGGGGCTGGGCACCTGGACCAGTATGGTTCAGCAGGGACTTGGGAAGTGTCTGTAGGAAGCAGCCCTTGACTTTACTCCAGGGATGTGTGCCTGTGTGCGTGCGCGTATACATGTGTGTGCATTTGTGCAGGTGTGTATGTGTGTGCGTGCATGTCCATCCCTTCCAAGGTAGGAGACACTAATCCACCTGTATGGTTTCTTCTGCTGGGCAGGTTCTGTAGGTCTCCAAGGGCTCCGAGGTGAAGTGGGACCCCCTGGTATCAAAGGTGAGCAGGGGGAGCAGGTCTGGGGGCACAGGGAGGGTTTGATGGATGTAACCCACATAACCCACAGCCTACGCAGGCGGACAGGTACAGGAGGGGAAGGTGAGGTGAGGATGGGGGAGCCGATCTCCAGAGACAGACATTGCCCCTTTCTGGTCACCCCCTATAGGGATCTTCATGCCAAAGTGTTCACTTCCTTTTCAGGTGACAAAGGACCAGTGGGACCACCAGGACCCAAAGGTATGCGGCTCACTGCTGCTTAGTCATCAGCATGGTCTGCCTCACTCCTGAGAGTCCAGATGGGCCCTTGGCCGCAGGGTCCAAGGACACACAGGGCTCTGGCTAAGAGCCAGAGGGACTCTGGGAGAGACCTAAGAGCTTGTTCTAGTTCAGTGTCTCAGGGAAATGTAGGTGGCACAGAGGAGAAACAAGTGCCAATGTCACAGTGCTATGGTTGGATGGTCCTCAGGGAGGTGGAGATCCAAGGTGTCTGTCCTCTAGTCTGGACCCTCCTGTGCCCATGGCATGTATTTGTGCAGCAGCCAGGCTGGGGTCAGTGTGTGGGTGGGATATGACCCTGCTGGAGATGGTACATGGTCCTCAGCTGCAGTAATGCCACCTTCTTGCCAACACTGTGCTGATGGGGCTTACAGACATGTGAGAGCTGTGAGGGGCCCGTTACCAGATGGGGCTGTCTTCCTTGCCCACAACTGTTTCTTCTTCCTCCCCACCCCTGTGGTTTAGGTGACCAGGGAGAGAAAGGACCCCGAGGCCTCACAGGTCAGTCCTTCACAGGAATCTACGTTAATCCACTCATGCCTCTTTAAATCCAGCCATCACTGGAGGTGGGGAAAAAATTCAGAATCTAAGTCTAAAAACCTTCAGGGAACTGGTGCCCTAAAAAAATAGGATTTGATAAAATAAAGGCCTGAATGAAAGATCTAGAAGCATCCAAATGTATAGTCCAAACAGTAAATGGAGTGAAAGGGGAGTTTAGGGTTGTCTGTGATTTGGGGGAGGAATCCAGTTAGGAACATCAATCTCTTTCCCCAATGGTAGAAAGTTTGTACCACTTGTATCCTCTCAGCCACTGACCTGCTACCAATTTGCACAATTAAAAAAGAAATTGGTAATAATAAAGCTTTGACTACAAGGGTTAGCTTTTTGTTTCCAAGGAAATAAAACTCATACACATGCCCTTTCAGATCAGATTCCCTGACTGTGGAATCTAAACTGAAGCTGCCTTCCTAACCTCTTCCAGCTGGGGAGGGGCCGGGCTTGGTGGGGGACACTTGGAGGGGACCAGGGAGGAGTGGAACAGGCTGCCATGTTGAAGCACTCAGATCTGGCAAGTCCAACCAGCTAGTCCTTTGTCTTGCAGGAGAGCCCGGTATGAGAGGTCTGCCTGGTGCTGTGGGTGAGCCCGGAGCTAAAGGAGCAATGGGTGAGTGTCCCAAAGGAACAGGTGTGCTAGGTCTTCACGGCCCTGCAGAGATCCTCCTAGACCCAGCTCTCCTGCTCTCTAGGCTGCCCACCCCTGGGGAGTCTCCCTTCACAGGCCATTTCCAGGTTGGGGCAGCCCTTCTGAGGCTGAGAGAGCTGCAGGTCCCTTGGTGGATTTCTCCCACTCTGAGAAGGACTTGAGGACTTGGCAGGGCACAGCCCATTCACTCTGGAGCCTGCCTGTGAGCTCCCCTGGTGGGGGGAGGGGCAGTTAGCGTTGAGGTCCCTTGGAACCCTGGGTAATCCAGGCATCCCAGGGCAAGTCTCCCAGACAGATCCAGGTTTTGACTCCTTTGCTGACACTTACTGAGGTGCCTGTCAGCCTGGCTGGAAGCTGAGCAGAGGGCCAGGAGCTCAACATCCACCCCACTCTGATCATGCTAATCTACTTGGCCAACTGTTTAGTGAGTGCTGGCCACAAGCAGGACACGGTGCTGGGCAAGTAAGGATTTGCAGGAGGTGAGAAGTGCTCCGAAAGGTACAGAGTGAGGTTGAAAGAGAGATTTCTTTGAAGCAGAAGGATGGAGGTGGCATTTCAGATGGTCCTAAAAAGTTAGGAAGATTTTAATCACAGCCAGTTTGGAAAATTCCATGTAGGCACATGACTGGGGAGGGAAAGAACAGACACGGTCCCCAAAGGACACCACTTTGGACAGAGGATAGGATAGTGCCTAGAGCAGAGGAGACAAGAAGCTGGAAGACCTTGACTTCCACCACCTCCAGTAAACATGCCAAGCATTGGGCATCTCGGCTCCTGCCATTTGATGGGGGAGTTGCTGAGCGATTCTCAGCAGGAAGACAGTCACTGTTTTAGGAGGAGGCGGCCAGGAGAATGCTGGATCTAGAGGCCATGGCAAAGACAGGGCTTCTGCCAAGGCTGGTGGCTGCAGGAAGACAATGTGCTTTAAAGCTGCTGGGGCAGGAGAGGGAGGGGCACAGAAACAAGTCCAGGAGCCACTGATGGACTTTGCTTCTGCTTTACCAGGTCCTGCAGGCCCCGATGGACACCAAGGCCCGAGAGGTTGGTCATTTCCCTGCGGTTCTCAGCCCCACTACCCATCCTGCCTCCACTCCCTGCCCTGCCCGTGTCCCCGTGTGCAGCCCTCGTTCTCTTAGCCACAATGCCAGAGGACCAGAGTCCAGTTTGTCCCATTCTCCCCTCCACCTGGCAGCAAGTCAGTCAGGGAAGCCATCAGCCCTGGTGTGCTGGCCAGGTCAGCTTTCCTAAAATGAAAACATGTCCTGTGTTGGTCATGCTCTCTCCAGGTGAACAAGGTCTCACTGGGATGCCTGGAATCCGCGGCCCACCAGGACCATCCGGAGACCCAGGCAAGCCAGGTAACAGCATGGGAAGTGGCAGCCACACCTGCATGGTGCGTGTGGGCGTGTGGGTGTGCGTGTTCATTGTCGTGTGTGTTTGCATGCATGTATAGGCACCCCACTCGGCCCTCACCCCCTTCCCTCTGGCGGCTCAGCAGGGAGTGGCCACACTGCCAAGTTGTGCTGTGTGCAGTGGCTGTGGGCCCTGGTACCTCTGAATCACCAAGTCTGGCAGTTTAGAAGAGAAAGATTAATCACAGAAAGCAAGGAGCTCTAGAAAGGGGCAGGGGATCTCATAAAATTTCAGGTTTGAATATCACCTCAGTATCTTGCTACTCTGGGCCCTTCCCCTGCAGTTCTCCTCTCTGGGGCTGCATCTGGACCCTCCCCAGGACCCACCAGCCCAAGGAGAGAACTACGGTTAGAGTCCTCATGTCGGGAAGACAAGGCAGGTTTCACAGGCTGACAGAAGAACACATCAAAGCCCGCCAAGAGAGTGTGCGGTCACAGCAGGCCTCACGGGGCGGGGTGGGGAGGGGGTCCTCTGACAGCAGGATGGCCTCTGCCTCCTTGGCTGGTGCCCAGTCGGAGCTCTGAGGGAGTGTGTACATGCCATATTCTGGGCTCTCCTCAGACTCTGAAAAGGTCTGTGAACCCAAAGAGGCTCAGTGGTTTGCTTCCCTACAATGCCCAAAAGCTGCTGTCCACCCCAAGCTGGCAGGGGCCTGGAGACCCACTGCCCTGCGTGAGGCAGGGGAGTGTGTGGCTCCCCAGGGACAGCCCTCAGCCCCTCAACTCTTCTTTCTTGTGTCTTGTTTTCCGCAGGTCTCACGGGACCCCAGGGACCTCAGGGTGAGTCACTGGGTCACTCCTGCTTGCCATTCTGTCCTCCTCCTCCTGGCGTGGCTGTTGGCCAGTGCTTTCCCTGAGGTCACTCAAGAATGTCTTCTCCCCAACTCCCTCGCAAACACACCCTTTCTCTGTGGGTCTTGAGAAGCACCTCAGGAAGGAAAAGTAGGCACAGAGCATTTCTACTATTCTAGCAGCAAGGAGGGTAGGTGTGTGCCGATTCTGTCTGTGTCCTGCTCCTCTCTGGTGTAGGAATCCCAAGAGGAGGCCCCGAACCCACTGGCTGGATCTCCGTTATCCCCACAGAGGCCTGCGTTGCCTGCTGGGAGGGCCCAATTTCTCTGGAATGGCTCCATGTTAAAGCCTGTCCTGAGCAGCGCCTGTGGCTCAAAGGAGCAGGGCACCAGCCCTATGTGCCGGAGGTGGTGGGTTCAAACCCAGCACTGGTCAAAAACTGCAAAAAAAAAAAAAAAAAGCCTGTCCTAGTTGGACCAGTGTGCATGCATTTGGATTTAAAAAATGGTCACCACACCCAGCCTCTCATTTCCTGAGGAAAACTAGGCAAAGATTTAAGATCGGTACACCCCCCAGCAGGTGACCATACAGTGGCCTCCTTCAGATGCTGTCAAAGCAAGAGGTGGGGCTGCATGGGACATAGGAAGCCAGGCCTTGCTCTGCAGGCCCCCAGGGCATAAAACCCTGAAACCCACCGAAGCTGAGCCTGTAGGCCCCTGCCTGCCCCAAGCCCAGCTATTGCCCCATTTCCCAGAGAAGAGCGAGGACTCAAAGCAAGAGGCTTCCCTGGTCAGCCTGGGCCAAGGCAGAGCAGATAGGTCTCAGGGCAGCTATAGCTGGGCTGAGTGACAGAGCACAGGTTGCCACCCAAGGGGTGTGGAATTGCTGAGCCTTCACCATTCTGACTGACTTTTTTCGAATCACATCAGGACTTCCTGGTACCCCAGGCCGACCAGGGACTAAAGGTAGGTGGTTTTCTAAATGGAAGGATATTCTTTCTTTTCACTAACAGTGTCTGCAGGAAGGGAGGGACTGGCAGGAGGGAGGGCCCTCTCTGGCCAGAGCCTGGATCAACAGTGGCATCTAGTGGCTCCAGCAGAAGGATATCAGGTTGGGTGACAAGGGACTTTGTGCCAAGTGCCAAGGCCCGAACCCCTCCCCACACACCCCACACCTATCCCCGCTTTGATACCTGGATGTCTCCAGGCTGCTGTTGCAGGAGGATCTGGGAAGGTGTTGCCTTTCCTGCCCCTGATTTCCCTCTAAAATGTCTCCAGAAGTGTTCAGTCCCCACTCTCTCTTCCCCCTGGCAGGAACCCTTATCATTCAGGTAGGTAGGCCTTGGTGTGACCTGGCCTACCAGACACACCAGACTCTTCCTGAGAAAGGCTTCAACACAGGCTGACTGAGTGTTGAGTGCTGCTAAGGGGGCCAGGCCAAGTACTGGGAGGGGAAATAGTCCTCAGGGGTGGGATGGGGCAGCGTGGTGACGCTCTGAGCCAGTTCTGTCCCTCAGACCCTGACCCCGAGAGAGTCCAGGGATACACAGTGCTCAGGATGGTCTTCCTCCTTCTGTCCCTGTGACCCCCATGCTCTGTCATGAGCAGTCACTGTTACCTTGGTGGGACCCTAAAATAACTACTTTCCAGAAACTATTTGCAGTGACTAGTTGGGCCAAGGAATTCTTTAGGGATGAGTAACTGTAATTCCAAAATAATGACAAACAAGTTCATACATCCCAGGCAGACAAATTTCTGGGTCTATAAATCCAGTTGTGAGTATGTGGAACCTATAATCGAGTCTCATGGGTTTGGGGATTATTGAGGATTCTCCAGGGCCCATGGCTTCCTGTCCAAGGGGGACTTCAGACCCTACCTGGACATCATGCACGAGAGTGGACATTTTACCTGATGTTGGATTATGCCCAAGACAAACTCCTGGGCTTTCTCCTATCTCAGCTCTGACCACAGGCTGAGGGTTAGTGAGCAGAGACCACCCCCGCCTCTCCCGGGGGAAAATCAGAGTCATCTGTTCCTCCTGTGAATGACTTCATTGCTTACAGACCTTGGGAAGTGGAAAAAGTGGCCCCTAAAGAATGATTTCCCCAAGCCAGTCCCCGGATCGTTAGTGCTGAGAGATGTACCAGTGGTCATGAAGTTTGGGAATGTGTGGATCCGACCTCCTCTTCTTGGAAGTCCTCCACACACACTTGCATTTTCAGAGCCCTGAGACATAGGCAGAAAAGACTGCCGCTCTGCATGTAACTCAGGATGTCCCGCTCTTACCACCCACAGAGCCCCCTTTGAATTCTGCAACTGTCCCGTGGAATTCTCTAGGAACTCACCACCACTGTCCTTTGACCTTTGTGTAATTTTCTCAAATAAAGTGATTCTGGGGCAGAGGAGCAGGACCATGGGAGCATGAGCAGCTCTCAGGCTGGCCTCTTTCTGGCCTCACTGAAAGGCAGACTCTCCCACGGGCCCCCATGCCGCCCCTGCTCTGGGCAAAGATGGATGAGAGACCCTGCTTAATGCATCTGGCACGCTCCCCTGCAGTTCATTAAAATGCCGTTAGCCAGAGAGTGAGAAGCCCCAGGAGTGGTCTCAAGTGCAATCAGAAGCCTTGCAAATAATTTATGGAGCTACTAATTGATCCTTAGAACAACCACTCTCCTCCTCTTCCTCCCCTCCCAGGTGAACCTGGAGCTCCAGGCAAGATCGTGACTTCAGGTAGGCGGGTCAGGAAGGGACCCTCCTGCTTGTGTCTCTCTCATGTACCGGGGACCTACTCTGGCTCTGCCCTCCAAGAAGTGCCAGTCTGCCAGCATGGTGCTCTGGGCAAGATGTGCCTGTGAGCCCTTTGGATCAGCAGCAAAGGAAGGGGGAAAGTTTAGCGGTGATGAGAGGAAGAAACTTGAGCCTGCCCAGCCTACAACCTGGCTCGGTCCCAGCACTTCTGAGCAAGAAGAGTGGGGCTCAGTGTTCTACGTGTCTTCTGTTTGCAGAGGGGTCATCAACGCTCACTGTCCCAGGCCCCCCAGGGCCTCCTGGAGCCATGGGACCCCCAGGACCTCCAGGTGTTCCAGGTCAGTCCTTTCTTTTGCTTTGCCCCAAATCAGTGGCAGGCCATGGCCGCATCAACTCTAGCTATGTTCGCTCAAGGGCTGAAACCCTGGGTGGGAACCCAGGAGAGAGAGTCAGAAGTTTGGCCTGAGAAAAACAAACTCTTACTGTCCCAGAGGTCAGTTATCACACTTTACCACAGAGGAGGCTGAAGCTGCCTCAGATTCACAGGTAGGAAGGCTGAGGCTCAGGGCCAGTAAGCAGCAGGGTGAGGATGTGGCCCAATCTGTCTTCCTAGCCTGCAACCAGGCAGAACACTTGAGCTAACAATTTGATAGTATGCATCCAGGGCAACAAAAATGCTAGCAATTATTAGGAGAAAGTGTCCCTAATCAACCAACAATGATGGGATCATGACAAAAATATGAGGACTTCTGAAAAAAGTTCCTGGGAGTGGGTCGGGTGTGGGGTAATCCTAGCACTCTGCGAGGCCGACGCAGGTGGATTGCCTGAACTCACAGATTTGAGACCAGCCTGAGCCAGAGTGAGACCACATCTCTAACAATAGCTGGGCATGGTGGCGGACACTTGTAGTCCCACCTACTCAGGAGGCTGAGGCAAGAGAATCGCTTGAGTCCCAGAGTTGGAGGTTGCTGTGAACTATGGCGCCACAGCACTCTACCCAGGGCAACAAAGTGAGACTGTCTTAAAAAAATTTTTTTTTCCTGGGAAATAACGGTATTATTTAGAGTATTCAGGTATGGAATACTCTAAATAATACCGTTATTTAGAGTACTCTAAATAGGCTGGCACAGTGGCTCATGCCTATAATCCTAACATTCTGGGAGGCCAAGGTAGGTGGATTGCTTGAGCTCAGGAGTTTGAGACAGCCTGAGCAAGAGGAAGACTGCATCTCTGTTAAAAATAGGAAAATTAGCCAACATCATGGTGGACTCCTATAGTCCCAGTTACTTGGGAGGCCAAGGTAAGAGGATCACTTAAGCCCAAGAGTTTGAAATTGCAGTGACCTAAGATGACACCAGGGCACTGGAGACTGGGTGACAGAGTAAGACTTTGTCTCAAAAAACAAAAACAAAGAAAAGTTCTCGAAGGAAATAAGATGAAATATTCACAAGCTAAAGAATTATGGACAGTTTTTTCCTATGTTTCCAAAATGCCTGTTTCCTTGTTATAAGCATCTTTTTATTATTTAAACATTTTACACACAAACAAGAATACAACTTAACCCGGCCAATGCAAGCATACACCAGCCTCCCTGCTGACCAGCTCCAGTGAGAGGGAGGACACTTGGGGAACGTAGAAGTAGTCCCTAACCATTAAACGACCGTGCCACAAAGGACAGCCCTGCCTCCCGCAGGTCCCAGGACCTGTTAGAGATATTCTCAGCAAGCTGGACCACACAGGGCTGGTCTCAAATTGTTTATTGCTCTCAATTCAAATAAGCAAGTTGACTTCTTTGGGCCACTGTTCCAGGCCTTGTGAGGAATTATGTGTGGACTTGGGTGACTGCCCTTTCTTCAGTTCCCGTAACCCCTAGGGGTGCGATTTAGCCTTTTCTTCCCCAACCCTGTTTCCAGGCCCCGCTGGCCCAGCCGGTCTCCCAGGACAGCAAGGTATGTCACGCCCTGGAAGAAAACATGGCCCTGTGGGTTCAGTGAGGAGGACTTTCCTCATGCGGGGACTTGGGCACCCGTGTTTTAGATGAAGTGAGAGACGTGTGGTTTGGGAAAGGAGAGCAGGGCTCACCGGGGCTCTTCGCCAGGAGCTTTGTGAGGCCTCAGCTGCCAGGGGAGACACCTCCTCTCACCCTCTTCCATGTTTCTGAGAAGGTAGTAGTCCTCGGGGCAGGGAGACCGAGGCACTGTGTCCCCTGGCCTAGGGTTGAGCCCAGCTGTTACACAGGCCCCAGGGCTCATGTGACCAGACCTTGATAATCATGCCTCCTGTCTATTGACTCCAAATGTCAAAAACAGGCTTAAGAAAGGCTAGCTCAGTTCCTCCTGGGGGGGCTCTGGCCACTGACAACCCAGTGCTCAAGGCCTAGGCCCCACTCTCTCCACTAGGTCCTGCCCTACACCTGGCACCTGGGTCCCAGCTCCCAAGGGGAAGCAGGAACCAGTTGCTGCGGGCAGTGCCCACCCTAACTCTGTGTCTCCCCCCCCTCCCCAGGCCCACGAGGTGAGCAAGGACTTGCTGGTGAATCGTTCCTGGCTAGTAGCAGCTCCATCTCTGAGGTCCTTGCTGCCCGTGAGTGGCACCATTCTTCTGACGGGTGGTGCTGGGGGTGGGTGTAGAGCAATGGCACCCCACTCACAGCCCATGACAGCTGCACCAGTGAGTCACCCGCCAGGGCCCACTGTGAGGACGGCAGGATGAGCAATGAAAGCTGAAAGGAACAGCAGGGGCTTGTCTAGTGTGGGAGGGTGAGTGAGGAGGGTGGGGCAGCTGCCAGGTTCTAGGATGCCAGGGGGACCCAGGGCAGCCCTGGCCTTGACCGTGAGCATGTGGCAGGAGTGCAGCCCCAACTCCGAGAGTAGTGACAAGGGTCCATGGGCTCTCAGCATCCTCCTGATGGAAGAGTCCTTCAAAGAGCCCATATGGAGATGTGCTGGGCCTCCACCTGGACGGCCGGTATGCTGAAGGACAAAGATGATGGCCACAGCCGGTCCAGTGTTCACTGTGTTCTTGTTGTGTTAGGGAGGCAGCATTTAGCAGGGTCAGACTGAGTCTTCACAACACCCTGTCCCGTGGGACTCACTGTGCTTTACAGAGGCTGAACTAGGTTGAGAACGTGCCCAGAGTCGCCCACTAGATGTGTCTAGGCAGGAATTTGAACCCAGGGTCTCTGACACCTGGGCTCCAGTTCTTGGGGACTCATCAGCTGCCAGGGAACGTGACTGCAGCTTTGCCTCCCTCTGAATGAAGGCACCCTTAGCAGATGGGTTACTGGAGGGTCCCCGTGCCATGACCCAGGGCCTGATCTCTGGTCTGTGACGCCCAGGGTGCTTGGGACTGGCAGTCATGCTGAGGTGTAGAAGTGTAGCAGAGAACAGCCTCCTGACAACTGCTCATTTCTGTTTTCTTCTCTCTACAGAAGGTCTTGATTTACGAGGTCCTCCGGGGCCACCGGGGCCACGTGGGCCACCAGGTAAGCATCTCAGGGACCTCTGGAAGGTGGGGCCTCTTGGGGGACAGGGAACAGCACTTAGCGAGGAAGCCAAGGTCCTGCTCCCAGGAGTGGTATCTGCACTCCCTGAGCTCAGCATTGCCTCTTCCACAGGGCCTTCTATTTCAGGTCCTCTGGGTGACAGCCAGGCTCCCTGCTGGGATAGGGAGGTGAGGGATAGGGAGCAATGGGACCCTGAGCCCAGACCCTCTGTATTAACTCATGTGAATCCTCTGCCCCCCTCTTCTCACTAATAAGTCTTGGGGTCCTCTTTTCTAGGAGAAGGCTTGCCAGGCCCACCAGGCCCCCCAGGATCTCTCCTGGCGAACTCAGGTAATGTCAGTGAGTTGAATCACACCTGTCCCCGCACCTCAGCCCTCGCCCGGGCATGGGCTGTAGTGCAGCCTGTGGTCTTCCTGGCTGGCTCACGTGCTTCCTTCGGCTGGCTTTCCACAGGGCTGTGTTTCTATGCTCTTCCTGCCACTTGCTGCTCATGGGGGCAATAAACCAGGCCAACCCAACCCCCCTGGCAGCCTGGCTGAGAGAGGGAGCCAGCTCTGCCCTTTGGGAGTTTCTGGACTGACTAGGGCAGGGTTCTCAACCTTCCTAATGCCGTGAGCCTTTAATACAGTTCCTGTGGGTTGCGACCCACAGGTTGAGAACCACTGGACTAGGGAGACCTGGTTCCTGTCCTCCGCGAGGATACAGTAGGTGGTACAGCAGCTGGGACCTATGGGCGTGCAATGAGATAAATGCAACAACATAGAAACTTATGGAACACACCTGAGAGCAAATAGGAGGCCAGAACTTGTCTCTAGCAGATTTCATTTATCCCCACCCACGCATGCATCTTTTCATCTGTTCATCATTCATTTATCTTTATACCCAACCTCCCAACCTCCCACCCTACCCACCCGCTGATGAGCGTGTACAGTGAGCCCAGTGCTATGCTGGGTGCCGCCCCTCACAAACTCTGCTGTGTCCACACTCAAATTATTTCTTTTCTCTGCAGAGACCTTCTTCTCTGGCCCCCCAGGCCCACCTGGCCCCCCAGGTCCCAAAGGTGACCAAGGTGAGAAAGTCTCTGAGGGATCCCAGAAGCCACTGTATGTCCCTTACTCAACCACCTGGCAGGCAGGGGAGTTTTGATGAGGCTGGATGAGCCGAGACATTTCTTCATCCTCCTGCCATGTCCCGTTAGGACACCCCCAGCAGCCTGGAGCGTGGGGTGGGGGTGGAGCACAGTGGTCAGAAACTCCACACAGAATCCCACCCTGCTTTGGCCTGGTGGAAGAAGCCCCCATCCCTTCCACTGGGGGCCCGTGGAAGCCACAACACATGGCTGGTACTTGTCTGATGCCTCTCTACCTCCTCCCCTCAGGTCCCCCAGGCCCCCGAGGACACCAAGGTACAGTAGAGCTGGCACCAAACAAAACCTGGGGAGGGGTGGGCTGGCGCAAGCTGACCTTCCAAGAGTTTTCAGCTCGATGGAAACACATTTGGTCCAAATGAACACCAGTGGGTCAAAGTGTGTCCCTGTGAGTGGCTGAATGTTTATGTGAGTGTGTGTGGTGTGAGATTTTGTGTGTGTGTGTGTGTAGCAGCTCTAGGTACTGCTCAAAGACCAATGCTGTCCCAGCAACCATGGATCTTGGGGAGTCTCTGAGGATGATATTGGGGACAGGGCAAAGAAGGTGAGACTAACTGCCCCTCTCTGTATATCCTTCAGGCGAGCAGGGCCTCCCAGGGTTCTCAAGCTCAGGTAAGAGCTGAGCCCCTGCCCTGTTCTGGCTCCAGCCAGAGCCTCTGCAGCCCTGGCTGACAGCTGTGTTGTGGGTTTCCAGGGTCCGGTTCTCTTGGACTCAACCTTCAGGGACCACCAGGCCCGCCTGGCCCCCAGGGCCCCAAAGGAGACAAAGGTCAGTGAGGGAGCAGCCAGGAAGGTGCTGAGGCACTGGGGAAGGCCTGGCACCGGAGCCCAGAGCCTGGGGAGAAGGCAGCAGGTGCTATTGCTGCTGAAGGCTTGGGATGGACAGGGGCTGGAGGAAGGGAAGGCCAACGGGAGGGAGGGGTGGAGACACGGAGTCTCTGTGCACCAACCTGGTGGTATCATTGTAGAAACACGGCTAGGAGATGTGGCACAATTGTTGGGCCTCACACTGAGTGTGCCTGGGCTTACTCAGGAAAGGCTTTCCGGAGGAGGTGATGTAAACAGGGTTTCTTGTTTTGGATTCCAGGTGATCCTGGCGTCCCAGGAGCTCCTGGCATTCCTGGTGGTCCCTCTCGAGGTAAGAACCAAAGGTGACTGAAGTTCCTGTCCCCGTCCTTCAGCAAAGCTGATCATTCCAATGAGGATGTGATTTTATCCATTCACCTGTTTTTCCCTGACTTGGTGTTGACTGGGCACCTCCTCCCTAAGCCAGGATCTATGAGCTGCCTTTAAGGGGGTTACAATCAGTGGGGTGGGAGGGAAGGGCTCCCATGTATGTAAAGATGACTAACAATGCCAGCCGCGAATGGTGGAGACAGAGCAGGCCCTGGGTGCTGGCTGCTCAGAGGGACATTATGTGGGGGTGAGCAGGTTCCTGGAGGAAAGCGAGGCTTGGCCAGTTCTGCCCCTGCCAGACACTGGCTGCCACAGGCAGTCCTTTCTTCTCTTCTCAGAGACTCTCCTTTTTGCCATGGTCCCATTTCTTCCCCTGAGAGAGACCCTTCCTCCTCAGACCCTAGGACAGTGATTCTCAACTTTCCTAATGCTGCGACCCTTTAATACAGTTCCGGTGGGTTGCGACCCACAGGTTGAGAACCGCTGCCCTAGAAGCACTACCTGGGCCCCTATTTGTCTGACCCTGGGGCTGGAGAAGCCAACTCACGTTGCTTTCTCTTTTCTTGCAGGGGGGTCATCGAGCTCCACATACCTGCAAGGCCCACCAGGTCCCCCAGGGCCTCCAGGGCCTCCAGGTTCCATTAGCAGCTCTGGCCGGGAGATTCAGCAGTACATCTCTGAATACATGCAGAGTGAGTGGCCAGCACCCAGCCTTGCAGGCCTTTTAGGGCGGTGGGACTGTGTGAGCGTATGTCTGTGTGAGGTATCCGTGTGTGTGTGTATGTGTGTGTGTGTGTGTGTGTGTGTGTGTCAGGGCAACAGTCTGTGTGGCCAGGCCCCAGTCTTCTACGCCTGCAGCCTGACCTGCAGGCTGGAAGGGTCCAACTCCGGCTGCCCCCAGCTGCCCCCCAACACTGGGGAGGGCGCCTGGCACTCACACATACTTTCACACGCACGCACTCTCTCACCTCATGCTAGCACGGGGGTCATTTGTCAAATGGGTGGTTGACTGGAGTCTTGTTGGACCACAGCCCCCACAGACCACCT
Source organism: Nycticebus coucang (assembly GCF_027406575.1). Taxonomy (NCBI): domain Eukaryota; kingdom Metazoa; phylum Chordata; class Mammalia; order Primates; family Lorisidae; genus Nycticebus; species Nycticebus coucang. The sequence continues at coordinate 133,327,036 of NC_069782.1, read as the reverse complement.
GACCCAGCACAGGCCTCTGCCTCTGGTTCTCCATCTGTGACAAGGAGAAAGACAACAAGAGGCATCTAGGCTCCCCACTGGCCCTGCCTTGGGCCCATGCATGGGGGCAGGGCAGGCATTTCATCATGTGTTCCAGCTCACCCCTGTGGGGAGGACCTGTCCTCTGGGGGGGACAGGCTTGACAATGCTTTATTCCTTTGTTGGCAGGTGACAGTGTCAGATCTTACCTGTCTAGAGTTCAGGGTCCCCCAGGCCCACCTGGCCCCCCGGGGCCTGTCACCACCATCACAGGCGAGACCTTCAACTACTCAGAGCTGGCGAGCCAAGTCTTGAACTACTTACAGAGTGAGCCTCTCCCTGTACATTTTATTTTGGGGGGCCACTTTTGCACCCAGAACCTCATCTCTTAATTTGCTGTTCATTTTGCCCTTCTCCTGAATATGATCATTAATTCTGAATTCATGATAATCTGGCCCCTGGGGCACAGCTTCAGCAGGGTTTGTTCAGATTAACAACATACCAACAGCAGTGCTGAATGAGCCACCTGCGCTTGGCTGATGTGTTCCTGACCATGGGCACGTCTTCTGTCCTCATGAAAACAGAGCCTTCAGGTTGGAAGTGTCTGTTGAGAGTTAGGCTAAAGCAGTGGCCCCCAACATTTTTAGCACCAGGGATTAGTTTATGGAAGACAATTTTTCCATGGACCAGGGTTGGGGAGATGGTTTCAGGATGATTTGAGAGCATCACATCTCAGCCTAAGATCATCAGGCATTAGATTCTCATCAGCAGAATCCCTCCCATGTGGAGTTTACCGTAAGGTTTGTGCTCCTATGAGAATCTACTGCTGCTGCTGTGACAGGAGCTCACACACACACACACACACACACACACGTGTGCGCGCGCACAGAGTGACAACAGCAACCAGGAGCAGCTATAAACACAGATGAAGCTTTGCTCCCTCCACTGCTCACCTACTGCTGTGGGATCTAGTTCCTAACAAGCCACAAACTGGTCTGTGGCCCAGGGGTTGGGGACCGCAGAGCTAAAGCAAATGCTTAAAAACAAACTGCAGTTCCTACCAGAAAAACAAATTTTGACCTTTTCATTCTTTCAAAATAGCTTCAAAACAGCTAGTTGTCCGGGTGTTTCAGATTCTGGAATAATGAGGGTGTTGGTCTGGTGCCCATTTGGCAGGTAACCTGGGGTTTTCTTCCTGGCAGCTTCGGGGTACAGTGTCAGCCTGTCCTCTGCCTCCATCTCTTCTGAAGACATCCTGGCTTTGCTGCGGCGTGAGTGCCTGTGGTGGGGTCAAGGGTGGGACCATCTTTACTATCTCTTGACCTCACTTGTCAGGCTGCAAGTGGGAGTCAGTCCTCCAAGGCAAGGAGCCAGCAAACCAATGAAAATGGGCAGCAAATCCTCCTCCCAATGCTAGGAAGACAGACAGGTGCCCCTTCAGGAGCCTGGCCACTGTGGACCTGAGAACCCAGAACTCACAAATGTCCTTCTGAAGCCAGTCCATGCATGGGACTAGGCCTTGGATGCCCATGTCCTGGCTGGGTCCATGCTAGCATGTTCTCTCCTTTCCAGGGGATGATGTGCACCAGTACCTACGTCAGCAGGTCCTGATGGGTCCTAGAGGTCCCCCGGGACCACCAGGAGCCAGTGGGGATGGGTCTCTCCAATCTTTGGACTACGCAGAGCTGAGCAGCCGCATTCTCAGCTACATGTCAAGTAAGTGGCTGCCCCTTGGCCTGCCCTCTGCAGGCAGGGTGGCCAGGAGGGGTGGTCAAGAGGGGCCTGGGATGAGGACTCGGTACTGAGCTTCCCTGAGGTGGCCCCATTGACCTCTTGCCAGGCTCCAAACCAGCAGAATGACCCCAGAGGAGTGTGGGACTCCTGGGGTCATGCCCAAGGAGTGTGCCAAGTGTCTGGGACTCTCGTGCACACGTACCATGCATGTACGTGCACACAAACACACACTCTCACGCACATAGTCCCATGTACGGAGCAGAAGGATGATGCAGACATCCAGCCTTGACCTCTGCTCTTCTCGGCCCCTCCCCCCGGGTGGTGGCCCAGGACGGTGTTTCTGCGCCCTTCCCTATGCCACTCTCCCCTGCCCCACTTGTATTCAAATTGCTCTGATGTCTGACTGCCTCTCTGGCAGGCTTCTATATGCCTCCCCTGCCTGATCTGAATCCATCACAGCTTGGGATTCTGTCCACCAGGTTCTGGCATCAGCATTGGGCTCCCTGGTCCCCCTGGCCCCCCTGGCCTGCCAGGAACATCCTATGAGGAACTCCTCTCCTTGCTTCAAGGTGAGGCTATGCAGGGGACAGCTGTCCAGGTGGTCTGGGAAGAGACAGAGCCCCTCAACACAGGCCTAGACTGACTCCCTCCCCTCCCCTGGTGTCTCAGGGTCTGAATTCAGAGGCATCGTTGGACCCCCAGGACCCCCAGGGCCACCAGGGATCCCAGGCAATATGTGGTCCAGCATCAGCGTGGAGGACCTCTCATCTTACTTGCATAGTAGGGCACTGGGGAGCAAGCACAAGGAGGGCAGAGGGCAGCCAGGGAGCGTTAGACAGGCTCTGCTCGGCAAGGGCTCCCAGGGCTGCTGGAAGGAGCCAGGAGAGACGGGGGCACCCAGCCTGTGATGAGGGTCGGAGGACCTGGGAGGAAGGGACAGGACTAGAGCTGAATGAGGCTCAGACTTGGGAGTGGGAGGACCCGTGGGAGCAGCCACTCCTGAATGGTGCAAGCACTGGGCCCTCCCCACTCAGGAAGCCCAGCCTTGCCACCCCTTCCTGGGCCGGGGCTCCCCCACAGCATGACCCTGACCCTTTTCTCTTTTCTTGCTCAGCTGCTGGCTTGTCATCCATCCCAGGCCCTCCAGGCCCACCTGGTCCCCCAGGTCCTCGAGGGCCCCCGGGTGTCTCCGGAGCTCTGGCGACCTACGCGGCTGACAACAGCGACAGCTTCCGGAGCGAGCTGATCAGCTACCTCACAAGTAGGTGGTGTCCCTCTGCCCCTCCCCAGACCTCGCTCTTTCCATCAGAGGGGCAGCGAGGTGCTCAAAGGAACTGGGAGGCTGGTGTGGGAAAGCCAGTTGGGCATAGCCTGGTTCCTTTCCCACCTGTGTACCACGACCCTGAGGTTCACTTCCAGCTGTTGAGGTGTTGAGCCCCAAAGACACCCACTAGGTCCCTGGTCTTTCTCTCCACCGAGCTTCCCACTCACACAGCTCCCTACCTGGCAGGTCCTGATGTGCGCAGCTTCATAGTTGGCCCCCCGGGTCCCCCCGGGCCACAGGGACCACCTGGGGACAGCCGCCTCCTGTCCATGGATGACTCCTACCGTCGGGCAAGCAGCTCCTCCTCACACAGCTTGTCCAGCAGACGGGGCAGCTCCTACAGCTCCTCCACGAGTACAGGAGGGGCTGGTGCAGGCACCCTGGGTGAAGGGGTGGCCTTTCGTGCAGCTGACTCCTATAGCACCGGCCTGGGCAGAGACTATGGGGCAGCAGCAGGAGGTGGCGTGTATAATGGTGACAATGGACCCTTCACGGCTGGCTTTGCTGGAGGTCTGGATTACAACGAGCTGGCTGTCCGGGTGTCGGAGAGCTTGCAGCGTAAGTAGGAACATTTAGGCCTTGGTGCTGGGGGAGCATGTGGACATCTCCAGACCAGCCCTCCCATTTTTGGAGCAGCCAGGCTGTGAAGACAGTACTTCTGGAATCAGGCAGGGACTGTAGACAAGAATCCCCATCCTGATTCTCAGCCCACTCAGCTCAAGCAGCCTCTGTGCTGGGACCCAAGCTTCATGGACAGAGCACACTGGGCTGTCTGTGCCGTGCTTTGCTTTCTCAACGCCAAACTTGTTCTGGGTCCTGGAGGAGTCATTACCACCATGCTAGTGTGCTGTGAGGCTGGGGAAGGAAGTGGACTGAGAAGTCCTTTTGCTCTGTATTTTATCTGAACGGTTACTTATCTTTGGTGAAGGCCCACAGTGGGTAGAGACCTGTGCCACTCACGTGGGAAAACAAAGGAGGTCCCAAGACTGCTCCTTGCTGGGAAGTTAGACTATCAGCACATTGTACTCCCGATGAAGAGGGTGTGGGGCGACCCCTGCTTCCTGCACCCACACTTTTGTGTTTTACAGGCCAGGGCCTGCTGCAAGGGATGGCCTACCCTGTCCAGGGCCCACCTGGCCAGCCTGGGCCCCAGGGGCCCCCTGGCATCAGCAAGGTCTTCTCTGCCTACAGCAACGTGACGGAGGACCTCATGGACTTCTTCCGAAGTAAGGGCATCCCAGTTGCTCTCCCTGCGTCTGACTCACTGCAGTCTCACCCAGGGCCTACTCTAGAGACAAGAGTCTCATGAAAAACTTAGTTATTAACACTTGAGATGCTGAAAATCAAATTCTAAACTTTGTTTCCTCTTACAAGACCAAACTCCAACACCATCTATCTGTTACTTTGACCTCCCAAGCTGCAAAGCAATCTCTAGTCTAAGGCCAGTTTTTCTCCCCCTTGTAGCTTATGGAGCTATTCCAGGACCCCCTGGGCAGAAGGGAGAGGTGGGCACCCCAGGACCCAAAGGTAAGTGGTGGGAGGGAGTCCCCACAACCCCACGTAATAACGACCTCTTGCTGGTGCTACACTACTCCCTGTCCTCGGTCCCCATACTCTTGCATCACTTAGTCATGCCCCTGTCTGTTCTTCTAGGTGACAGAGGCCCTGTGGGACCACCAGGTCATCCTGGGCCACCTGGCCCTCGAGGGCACAAGGGAGAAAAAGGAGACAAAGGTCAGCACCGACTGTCATGGGTTCAAGTGCTCTGTAGAGAAGCAAATGATTTATTCCAGAGCAGCCTGAGGTTCAGACAAAGCTGATTACTGAAGGCAGACACTGCCAAGAACAGAATTTGCATAACTATCATATTCACAGTGAGGGCGAGAGGAAGGAGAGAGAGTGCCAAGGCAGGGGGAAAAGGTGAAGGAAGCTGGTGATGAAATGGGGTAACAATGTGAATAAGCTCTCTTACGAGAAAGATCTCACCCTTGAAACCACCCTTTTTGTAGTCACAATTGCTGTAATTATCCAAGCTAAGATTCCCGCAGACCACAAGGTATTTTTAAACCTTGTACTCATCTCCTTTCAGGTGACCAAGTCTACGTTGGGCGGAGGAGAAGAAGTATCGCCACCAAGCCATGAGCTAGCCTTGGCGAGACAAGCCCCTGGACCAGTTTGCTCAATGCATATGGCACTTAAGTCAAATCTCTCCAGAGGGGGAAAGCTGGAGTCTGTCAGGGTGCTACTGACACAGCACAGCCAAATAGTCACTTAGCAACACTTTAGTCTGAACAAAACATACATATATAGAACTCAAAGACACAAAATCTGATACAGCTTCATTGGGTAGACTTTAAGAATAGTAGCAATGTTTTAGAATACTAGCTTCTCTATCTAGATCTGAGTGCCCTGGCTTCTTTAACCCTTAGTACAAGCCCCAAGAAACAGAAGTGTCAAAAAAAAAAGAAAGAAGCCAGCTATAGGGCTTCAGCTCCATATACCAGAGGTGGTGGGTTCAAACCTGGCCACAGCCAAAAACTGCAAAAAAAAAAGAAAGCCAGCTACACAAAAATCAGCTCAGGAGTCTTAGACCTTTGACTAAATATGAGCCCAGAAAATGGACAACGGTCTCTGGTCACAGAAGAGAGTTGGCTAAGAACTCTCACACTGAAAAAATTAAGAAATTCACTTCCCCTATAGGAGGTGACAGGGTTTCTAATAGTTATCATATTCTGTATGTATGGCATATTTCTACTTGCTTAGAAAAGTCTGATTGTGGCTATGATCTGTCCCATAGGTCTCTGCTAGAGTTCACAGATACATTATACTGCTAGGCCACAGCAAATAGGAAAAGAGGGTGAGGGGCAACGGGTAAGGAAGGGAGTAGGGGCGTAAAGAATACCTGATGCTGGGGACAGATGGCTTCAGCTCAAGATGTCACCCTCTGCTCTGCACTCAGGAAAGGACATGGGGTACTGGGCACAGTTGGTTTTTAAGCACTTTTCAATGTCTAAAAACATTTGTATGTGGTCTATAAGATAAAGTCATTTCAATTGTAAAATTTCCAATTAAAGTTTTTTTTTTTAGTATGTTTAATGTGATTCATCTGACCAATGTTTAAAAAAAAAAAAAACAAACATTCTGGGTGAACTGGCTCTAATACTATTGCAAACACAAGAAAAAAAAAATTCTTGTATTCTGGAACACAGTTCTGGCATTTCATTTAATCACTGAGCTGTTTTAAGGCAGACTGGTAGCTGCAACTAAACTTGATCTGGGCATATTACAAATCATATGAAGGTTTTCCCCAAGCATAAACTAATTGAAATAAACACAAATGCAGCAAATGAGCAACAAGCTTATCTGTAATGAACGTATGCTTTACCCTGGGGCAAATTATGACTGTAGGGCAAGTAATATATAGAATATTGAAACTCCTATTAAAGAAAAATGTACAAATATCAAATGCCCCAAAGAAATTCATAGTGAAATCAGACACTCAAATTTTAGAAGAGGCTATACTGGGTCAATTTGTGAATTTGCAACAAGTCATGACCTCTCAATTACTGGATAGTTTAAAATGGTATTAAATCTACTTCTAAAAGACAGGTTATTAGTTTTCCACATGGTCTTTTTTGAGTATCTCACATATTATCCTGGAAAAGACACATCATTTAGTTCCACTGTACCAACCAAACAATTGCTAAAAGCAAAAACCAGTCCAGCACCCAACACTACATGATCTTTTTGCCTCTTTTATTATATCCTAATAGATTGCTACCTATGAATATGTGAATTTTAAAAATAACAATTTCAAACAACTTTAGTTTGACTCTAATAAAAATTTACTATCATACATAGTGAATTAACATGATATGCCTTTTAAATAATTTTTTTCAAAAGAACTTACCAGTTTTACCCCCAAAGGCTGGATTTAATTTTACATTTTAAAAGTAGCTTTTACTCTTATTAAAAGAAACTTCAGGGACTTTAATAATGATTCTTACTTTGATTAAATCAGACTTCAGGAGTTTTTCCGTTATTACTAAATTTACTATGTTATCTAAAAGTCTTCCGTAAAGTTCTATGCTCAAGTGAAATAAGGTCAAACTCCAAACTTGGTAACTTCTCTGAACAAAACACAAAAAGAGGATGGGGCAGATATGAGATGTATCTCCAGCTGAATAGTGATGGATCTGAAGCTCTTTTGTTAAAAAAAAAAAAAGTCAACAATGAACTCAATAGTGCATGATGCTCCTTGATTAGAAAATGGCATGCTATGCCTCCTTCCAGTCAAGCTGAACACTTGCCAAATGCTGCTGCCTACTGAATCCTGCATGAATATATCAATGACAAAAAGAGGTTATTTTAGCAGAAGTGAGGTCGTATGACTTGTGAAATGTTTGTGAGAAAAATAATCTCACAGTGGGGAAAAAGGAAATAGAAAAAAACATATAGATATGTATTTATATTGATAGACACATTTTAAGCACCTCTCAAAGAAAGTGTTTCTATGTGGAAAGACACCTCCCAGCGAATTACCAGTAAAAACATTTGTGTCTGTGTGTGTGTGCATGTGATGTAGACTGGATGGCTAGGAACACTAACAAGTCTGTAAGGGTCACAAGACTTCGAGGACTGCAAGTTTTAAAACAGAACTTACACACAAAAAATCTGCAAAGGGTTCTCATGCAGGACAATCTAGTTTCAGACACTCAATAAAGACTGCTTCCCAAAATAGATTAAGAAATAACTTTATTTTTTGTCTGTCAATCTCATGATTGAAAAGACATGTTGCTCCCAAATAGACAAGAGGCATAATCTGAAACAAAATTATTTCTAAGAATTTAGCTTATGAACTCATTACACTGCAAATCAGAGAAGGATCACAAAAAGCTGCAGCCAACATTTAAAACTGGTAAAATACTCTATCCCAGGCTTAGTAGCAGAAATTTTAAAGCTTTATCAAAACCACATCAGCCACAGAATAGCAACAATAGAGGCAATAACTGTTGTGCTTTCAACTTAAGGAAAGTGTTCAAAATATCATCCCATTTCCTATAAAAAAATCATTTCCCAAAAAAGAACTGTTTGATTTAGTCAAAAGACCATTAGAACTGGAACGCTCTTCGACTTCAGTCTAGGTTTTCAACATTATCTCTAACTAATACTTTGACAGAATTTGGCTTCTCAGAAGTCTTTGTCATTTAAGCACAGTGTGGAATGGGAAAAAGTGTGTAGTTACAAGGAAACTAGAAGAGTACAAAAAATAGTCACTTCTGAAACTCACTGATGCTCAAGAAATCAGAGACCCTCCATTAAAGTGGGTCTCATGCCTGAGAGCTTTGTGCTTGAGGAAATACTACTTAGAGGTAGCTCTGGTTCTGGTTTATATTTAATTACAATTTGCTGTATCCAGCCACAAGAAAGTTCTAACATTTTCAGCAAAGTGAGTGTAAATTTCCTCCTTACCTACCCTATAGCTTCTCCATAGAAAAGGGTAAGAAAAAGCTTAATGTGACTCCACATGAAATAGCAGCTAATTCGGCAATTCATACACTGACAGGTTGAATTAACAGGACTAGGAAAGGCACCATGGTGCCCCGAGCTCTAGGAACTGGAACTATAGAAGTGTGGAGGTCTGGTGTGTCACAGCACTCAGGGAAAAGGGGAGAGGGGACTGTTAGGGTGCACGTATGGAGTTCTTTTATGCATATTTCATGGCACTTCCTGCCATAGCAACAAAACCACCGAATCAGGAAAAAATCCGACTGTACTATTAGATTTCAAAGAAGTCTGCGCCCCTCATCCACTCCCTACCTACACCTCATGCAAGAATGAAAGATCACTATTATCTATCCAAATATAGCCTAACAAGAGGTGGGCCAGAATACAGCATAGTCTTATAACAAAACACTTTTTGAAAAAATTTATGTAACTTTAACACACTGACTGCCACACTAGGAGAAAAAAAATTCTTCTTGGGGCCACAGTGTTTTATGATGTCTAGACAGGTCAAGAGACATGTGAGTCCTATCTGCTTCACAAGGTCCTGGCTCAAAACGAGCCCAAGTGAAATACAACTCAGAGGGCAGTTAATGTGTTAAATATTACAATGAATGCTTCACCTCTACGTATGTGTCATTATGTAGTCTTGCACCCATATGAATATGGTCATATTTAAAAAAGAACTCAAGCACAACACTGAATCCAAAAGGCAGTTTTAAGGGAGATGCAAGAACAGATAAGAACCCTACCTGGAGCCGGAGCCTCCACCACGCCACTCTGAGCCTCTCTCCTTGAGTCAATATTCTGAATGTCAAGTTGAAAGGAAAAGAATCAAATATTCAGACCAAATTAATTAGATGCCACAAACTATTTAGCACACAGGGTATCACTGAAAAAATATCCACTGCCTGAAGTATTCATTTTTAAAAAGTTCATAAAATGAAAATGTCAAAGGAGAAAGTGGCTATGAGAACCTTCCTACCCACTTTCTCTTTAAAATAAATCGTTAAATACACTGGGCAACACTATACTGTCATTTTTATCGTAACAATATAAACAATTTCCATCATCCTCAATATTACTTTATAAAGATATATATTTCTAAAGGCTTTAAAAACATTTTTCAACCCAGCATTTGAGAATAAAGCATTAAAAGAGTTTTGTATACAGTAACACATTCATGTGGTAAGTGTATGAATTTACAACAATACATAATATATATATGTATATATATTTATATAAAAACAAACTTGGCCAGAAGTTAAGGCTACCTACAAAGTTGTCCAAGTAAATTATGCTTGTCAAAACAATTACAAAATGAAAGTCATACATGCATTTTTAAATCATCTAAACCACTGACAAAATAAGGTTCAGCATCCAAAGTTTTTCAATTAACTGCAAGAAAGTGCTACATTTACATTTTCTTAGTATAAATCAGTGTTCCCACAAAATTACATTTAATTTTGCACCTGTCTCAAAAGTAACACAACTAAAAACAAACTCTTACACTTTGGTACCCAGCACTCTTAAGAGAGAACAGGTTGTGAATGGCAGGTACTGAGCATCTTTGACAAACGTACTGTCTCATTCACCAAAGTCCAGTTGGTAATACTGTTTGACCTGACATGGTTGAAATTTTAAGCCTCACAAGGGATGAAGAGCGAACATTTCATTAATAATTACACATTTCACCAACCACAGGATAAAGGTTTTAAGGCTTTTCCCACTCAAAAGTAAATAACTTAAATATGGAACAAAATAAAACCAAAATATAAGTAGCCTCATTTCAAAACAATGACAAGTCAATTCTGACATTTGCCTAAATACTTAAATCCTTCCTAAAAAAGTATTCTGAACAAATGCCTCTTTTAAAATTAATTTCAGAAAATTAATATTTATACATATAACTCAAAGCCTGCAATCCCCTCACAGAGTTTTAAATGAACAGACTGCACTACGATGGAGGGAACTCATTTACCTCATGTATTATTTTAAAAAATTAATGGAGGCAGTTAAATCTATATTACTTTGAATTTGGTGTTTTACATTTCCAATTTGCACATCTAAAAGCTACTTTTTTATTCTTTCCAAACTTTGTACAACATATATTTTAGGATGAAAATTCTCAGCAAATGGTGATAGGAGCAAGATTTTTTAAATGATAATGTTTAATGCTAAGGCTGTAATGTCTCTATTGATCAAAAAGAAAATCCTATTTATTTTTATTTATTTATTTTTTGAGACAGAGTCTCACTCTGTTCCCCCTGGTAGAGTGCCATGGTATCATAGCTCACAGCAACCTTAAACTCGTGCCTTAGCCTCTAGAGTAGCAGAGACTATAGGCTCCTAACACAATGCCTGGCTATTTTTAGAGGCAAGGTCTTCATCTGGCTCAGGCTGGTCTTGAACCTGTAAGAGCAAGCAATCTACCAGCCTCGGCCACCCAGAGTGCTAGGATTACAGGCATGAGCCACCATGCCTGGCCTAAGAAAATCCTATTTCAGACTTGATTAAAATATAGTGTTTTAGGCACTATCTTAATAAAGCTAGCACCCTCAATTATTAGCTCATACCTGAATAGGTAATTATTTTCAACAAACTAATGAAATAATTTTTCTCTTTTAAAAGAGTTTTTTTCCTATTTAAAGATAAAATATATTTATTTACTGAATCAATAGAACATTTTGAGCAACTCATAGTTTTATGACAGCTGATTCACCGAAAGAAAATCATTTCAACCCTTTACAGCAGAGTGTCAACTATAGAATTTAGGCATCACTGAGAAGTCAGGGCAGGTAAAAAGACATTTATTAATACTTAGTGACGTAATAGTTTTTTTTTTAAATAACTTCAAACATTATTTCTCTTAACAGTTTTCAGATAATAGTGCCTAAGGAATACAACTTTTAAGATAAATATACAAAATCACCTGGGGAATTAGTGCAAGATGCTACTTTGCCAAAATGGCCTAGCATCTGTCTTAGTTCACTTTCCCTTCATCTTTGCTTTAAAAAGAAAAAACAGAAAACAAAAAAAACACCTAGAAGGTGAGGCAGGTGATTGTCTTCGTGAGCTGTCTGATATAGACTGTGGCAGAAGATGAAGAGAATAGAATGATGTTGGAAATGCCAAACTCAAGCACAGAAGGCTTTCCATTGTTATGATCCAGTGGAATGCAAGCTAGGAATAGGATAGAACTTGGAAATCCGGCTTTGTGTTGATGGGTTAAGGCATTCAGACTCCCCAGTCATTTTAAAGAACACTTCCTGTTCCTGCAGTTTCCTGGCAAACTCTTCCTCCAGTGTCTTGAAAAGAAAGGAAAAATGAAATTGTTATGTGCTGGTATTACAAATAAAATTTATATTGACAACCAAGATAAAACTACTTGTCCAAAACACTTTCTCTGTGTACTACCCCAAAGAAGATACAGCATTTACACACCCCTAGTTCAAGTCCAGCTCAGCCATATGAATGGATAAAGTGGGTCCATTTCTTTACTTCTTTGTATTAGAGAATCATTTAATTCCTCTACTGTAAAATGGGAAGGAATAATACCACCTACCTCACTGATTTGCTATGTGAAGATTAAACTTGATAATAATGTACTTAATACATATATGCATTCCAATAAATGGTACCCACTATTATCTCCCACATGGAACTTATCTCTTTCTACTTTTTATTTTAGTTACTGATGTGCCTCTTTTCTTCCACACTAGACTATAAGCTGTTTAAAGGTAGGACCTAAACCAAATTCATATTTACATCTCCATAATACAGAGCAAATAAGAAGCACTTGAAAAATATCTCAGGCATTGTTGTGAAATGAATGCGTACCCCCAAAATTCATGCATCAAAACTTAATCCCTAATGTGATTAATAGGAGGTGGGGCCTTTGGGAGGTGATTAGGTCATGAGAGTGGAGCCCTCAGAAATGGGATTAGTGCTCTCATGAGGGCCTGAAGAGAAAGTTCTTCCCTTCTTCCATGTGATGGCACAGAGAGAAGTCAGCAGTCTTGTAACCGAGAAGAGGGGCATCACAGAATCTGATCATGCGAGCACCCTGATCTCAGACTCCCCAGCCTCCAGTTTATAGTATTTTGCTATAGGTACCAATGACTCTGTGAACAAGTGATTCAGTGACAAGTGCTATTTGTAGGTACAAACCAAGTATAGGGAAAGATGGAAGGATACAGAAAGGTTTCTCACAAGAGGTAAAACACGAGCTTAGTCTTGAAGGAAAGATAAGAATTTGATGGGCAGGCTGGGGAAGGCATGCCAGATAGAAGGAGCTAAAATACCATGGCACGAAAGCAGGAAACCAAAGACTTGGTATGAAGAATAGTGATTACGGCCAGTACTAGAACATGGACTGGAAACAGAGTGGCTAGCAGGAGATAAAGCTAGAAATGGTGATTGTGACCCAAGTGTGACACTATGAAGGCTTCAAAGACAAATTAAGGCATTAATATTTTATTCTGATGGAACTGAATATTACCAACACCACTGTGACAGTATCAGAGATGTTACTAAGAATAAACACTCTGGTGATGGCGGCCAAGCAGGGAGAAGGGAAAGGGATTAGAAATCAGAGGGCCCATTAGGACATTACTGAACAATTTAAGCAAGCAGTGGAGAGCAGCGGGAAAGGAGGAGAAATATTAATTGGCATCTGACTGATGTGGGGTGTGACAGAAATGAAAATAACTCAGGTTTCTAGCCTAGATGTCAATTAAGGAATGGGAATATAGGAAGAATATCTGATAGTGAGTGGGAATGTAGGGAGGGGGAAGAGGTGAGTTAGAAAAAAAGGAAAAAAGAACATTGAGCTTGGACTTATCTCCAAGTTTGGATTCTTTAGTCAACATTCATGCACTGATCATTTACAACATGCCAAGAACTATACTAGAAGCTACATATATATATGTATGTATGTACGTACCTATGTATGTATGTACGTATATATGTACGTATCTATGTATGTATGTATATATGTACGTATCCATCTATGTATGTATGTATGTATATATGTACGTATCTATGTATGTATGTATATATGTACGTATCCATCTATGTATGTATGTATGTATATATGTACGTATCTATGTATGTATGTATCTATGTACGTATGTATGTATGTATATATGTACGTATCTATGTATGTATATATGTACGTATCTATGTATGTATGTATATATGTACGTATCTATCTATGTATGTATGTATATATGTACGTATCTATCTATGTATGTATGTATATATGTACGTATCTATTTATGTATGTATATATGTACGTATCTATGTATGTATGTATCTATGTACGTATGTATGTATATATGTATGTATGTATGTATGTACGTATCTACACATGTATGTATATATGTACGTATCTATGTATGTATGTATATATGTACGTATGTATGTATGTATGTATATATGTACGTATCTATGTACGTATGTATGTACATATCTATGTATGTATGTACATATATATGTATGTATCTATGTATGTATGTGTGTATGTACGTGTATATATATAGCTTCTAGTATAGTTAGTGCCTTACGAGGGCACTAATCTCACTTATGTGGGTTCCACTCAGTGTGTGTGTGTATATCAGTGAACAAGAGATAATGTCCCTGCTGTTACAAAGTTTGTCTTCTCGTGGGAGGTGACAATAAACAAATTGGAGGTGGTGATGCTTGTTAGAAAGAAAAAGAGGGAAGAGTGAATACAGAATGCTTGTTTGAGGTGGGTATGGGGGCTATTTTGATAGTGATAGTGATCCAAAATAGGAATCATGGATGAAATGATTTGAACAGATGACTGAATGAAAGGAGGAGAAATATGTGTAACATCCAGGGGGAAAATAGGAGCTTACAGTCAAACATAAATAAAAACAATGAATGATAAAGCAGCCATTCCTTGAGTCCTGACTATGGCTCAGGTTCTAGATAAGTGGTATAGATACATCACTTTTTTAAACCTTTCTTAACCACCCCGACTAGGTAGTTAATGCAATCCTCACTTTACAAATAAGGATATCTGGGCCTAAAAATATTAAGTGACAAAATTAATTAGCACATATTAGCACTGAGATTTGAACCCACATCTGTATAACTTACGAGTTTGTGCTCTATAAAAACCCCTACTATTCAAATTTGGAAATGGGCCATAAATATGCAACAGCTGGAGCCAAGAAGAGCCATAAGATCATCAAGGTAAAGAACAGAATTAAAGGTCCAAAACTGGGAAATGCTCACACGTTAGGAAGACAAAGAGGGTGATAAGGAGCACAGAGACTGAGCAGAGCAGAGTTATGTCACAAAACCCAGGTGAGAAGAACATTTTAGGAGACATGACTTTTAATAAGAACAGTTAACTAAGACCATAGGATTTGGTTATTAGCTACTCATTTATGACCACTGTCAACAAGCTCACACGGGGAATTTGGGGTGGAAGCTAGACCGTAAGAGTTAAAAAGAGCAATTGGAGGAAGGGACTTTTCACTGTTTATCATTCTGTACCTTCTGAATTCTGAACTACAAGAAATTTACAATAAGTAAAATTTAAATGAAAAAGCCACACCATCAACTTACTTAAGTTGTTTCACTTTCTCTAGAAACCTCTGGCACACAGTAGAGGCTAAGTACATATTTTCTTCATTAATTAGAGGGACAGAAGAAAGGAAGCAGGCAGGAAGCCCCAAAGAAAAGTTAAGTTTGAGGGTTAGTGCAAAGGGATATGGATCACACAATGATAGAAAAACAATACTGAGATGGATAACCGGTAAGATCAGGCTAGCATGGAGTCAAGTTTAAACAACGACAAAGAGGGAGGGTGAGAAGCCATCCATATTTTAAATGGATTTCATATTTATAAAGCATAGCAGGGCCTTGTAATTTGGCTCTAGTAGATCTTGCCCAGACTTAGCCGTCATCACTTCTTTTCTTTCCTTCTTAACACTTACAGACAGGAGCACAATGTTCCAATGATAGAAATCTATTTTTAATTGTCTGTACACATCATTTTCATTCATCCTATTCTCTCTACTTAAAATCACCCAATTTCACCCCAATCTGTCCATTGCCTAGCAAGCTTTTTTTTTTTAAAGAGACAAGAGTCTCACTTTGTCACCCTTGGTAGAGTGCCCTGGCGTCACAGCTCTTGCCTCAGCCTCCTGAGTAGCTGGGACTACAGGCACCCACCACAACGTCCAGCTATTTTTTTGTTTGCAATTTGGCCGGGGCCAGGTTCAATCCTGCCACCTTCGGTATATGGGGCCAGCGTTCTACTCACTGAGCCACAGGCGCTGCCCATTGCCTAGCAAGCTCTTACTCATCCTGAAAGCCTCACTTGGCTTATAAGGCATCTCCTCTCTAAAGCCTTTCCCTGACTTTCTCAGGCACATTCAAGCTCTCTGCTTCCTTTCCCCTCATATCTTCAACTTACCTCCTACACAGCAATGACTCTACCAATTTGTAATTGCTTGTCACTGAGATTCTCAACCTTTTGCAGATCAGGACGTTGTTTTTTCATCTCTGTCTCCTGCCCTGGACTCCTTATCTGACGCGTAGTACATAAAGAGCCAAGACCTGAGTGGATGGATTAGTGCAAATATCATTTTAATTAAAGGTTTTAAAATTACCTTTTTCCTAGGTCTCAATTTCTCTCTCCATTCTTTTAATTCTTGGCTGTGTTCCTCATCTAACTCCTTTAATTTCTGAGTCTCATGCTCAACCAGCAGGTGGCATTTTTCATTCTGAAAATAAAGTTTGAATTAGAAAAAATTTCAATCAATTAAGAAAATTTTCAAAAATACAATTAACTTCCAAAATAATAAATTATTAATCAAACATTATGCTATTATTATCTTTTTGTTTTCAACTTTTTTTTTTTAATTGTTAGGGATTCATTGAGGGTACAAAAGCCAGGTTACACTGATTGCATTTGTTAGGTAAAGTCCCTCTTGCAATCATGTCTTGCCCCCAGAAGGTGTGGCACACACCAAGGCCCTGCCCCCCTCCCTCCTTCCCTCTCTCTGCTTTCCCTCTCCCCCCCATAACCTTAATTGTCATTAATTGTCCTCATATCAAAATTGAGTATATAGGATTCATGATTCTCCATTCTTGTGATGCTTTACTAAGAATAATGTCTTCCACTTCCATCCAGGTTAATACGAAGGATGTAAAGTCTCCATTTTTTTTAATAGCTGAATAGTATTCCATGGTGTACATATACCACAGCTTGTTAATCCATTCCTGGGTTGGTGGGCATTTGGGCTGTTTCCACATTTTGGCAATTGTAAATTGAGCTGCAATAAACAGTCTAGTACAAGTGTCCTTATGATAAAAGGATTGTTTTCCTTCTGGGTAGATGCCCAGTAATGGGATTGCTGGATCAAATGGGAGGTCTAGCTTGAGTGCTTTAAGGTTTCTCCATACTTCCTTCCAGAAAGGTTGTACTAGTTTGCAGTCCCACCATCAGTGTAAAAGTGTTCCCTTCTCTCCACATCCACGCCAGCATCTGCAGTTTTGAGATTTTGTGATGTGGGCCATTCTCACTGGGGTTAGATGGTATCTCAGGGTGGTTTTGATCTGCATTTCTCTAATATATAGGGATGATGAACATTTTTTCATATGATAGCCATTCGTCTATCTTCTTTAGAGAAGGTTCTATTCATGTCTCTTGCCCATTGATATATGGGATTGTTGGCTTTTTTCATATGGATTAATCTGAGTTCTCTATAGATCGTAGTTATCAAGCTTTTGTCTGATTCAAAATATGCAAATATCCTTTCCCATTCCATAGGTTGTCTCTTTGCTTTGGTTGTTGTCTCCTTAGCTGTACAGAAGCTTTTCAGTTTAATGAAGTCCCATTTGTTTATTTTTGTTGTTGTTGCAATTGCCATGGCAGTCTTCTTCATGAAGTCTTTCCCCAGGCCAATATCTTCCAGTGTTTTTCCTATGCTTTCTTTGAGGATTTTTATTGTTTCATGCCTTAAATTTAAATCCTTTATCCATCTTGAATCAATTTTTGTGAGTGGGTCCAGTTTCAGTCTTTTACATGTAGATATCCAGTTCACCCAACACCATTTATTGAATAGGGAGTCTTTCCCCCAAGGTATGTTCTTGTTTGGTTTATTGAAGATTAGGTGGTTGTAAGATGTTAGTTTCATTTCTTGGTTTTCAATTCGATTCCAAGTGTCTATACTCTGTTTTTGTGCCAGTACCATGCTGTCTGGACCACTATGGCTTTGTAGTACACACTAAAATCTGGTATGCTGATGCCCCCAGCTTTATTTTTATTACTAAGAACTGCCTTAGCTATATGGGTTTTTTTCTGGTTCCATACAAAACGCAGAATCATTTTTTCCAAATCTTTAAAGTACAATGTTGGTATTTTGATAGGAATGGCGCTGGTAGATTGCTTTGGGAAGTATAGACATTTTAACAATGTTTATTCTTCCCATCCATGAGCATGGTGTGTTCTTCCATTTGTTAATATCCTCTGCTATTTCCTTTCTGAGGATTTCATAGTTTTCTTTATAGAGGTCCTTCACCTCCTTCATTAGGTATATTCCTAGGTATTTCATTTTCTTTGAAACTACGGTGAAGGGAGTTGTGTCCTTAATTAGCTTCTCATCTTCACTGTTATTGGTGTATACAAAGGCTACTGACTTGTGGACATTGATTTTATATCCTGAAACATTACTGTATTTTTTGATGACTTCTAGGAGTCTTGTGGTTGAGTCTTTGGGATTCTCTAAGTATAGGATCCTGTCATCAGCAAAGAGGGAGAGTTTGACCTCCTCTGCTCCCATTTGGATTCCCTTTATTTCCTTGTCTTGCCTAATTGTATTGGCTAGAATTTCCAGCACTATGTTGAATAGTAAAGGTGACAGAGGACAACCTTGTCTCATTCCAGTTCTAAGAGGAAAAGCTTTCAGTTTTACTCCATTTAGTAAAATATTAGCTGTGGGTCTGTCATTGACAGCTTCAATCAGTTTTAGAAATGTGCCACCTATGCCTATACTCTTCAGTGTTCTAATTAGAAAAGGATGCTGGATTTTATCAAATGCTTTTTCTGCATCTATTGAGAGGATCATATGATCTTTATTTTTGCCTCTGTTAATATGGTGGATAACGTTTATGGACTTGCGTATGTTAAACCAGCCTTGCATCCCTGGGATGAAACCTACTTGATTATGATGTATGACTTTTTTGATGATAAGCTGTAATCTATTGGCTAGGATTTTGTTGAGAATTTTTGCATCTATATTCATGAGTGCGATTGGTTGGAAAGTCTCCTTTTTGGTTGGGTCTTTTCCTGGTTTTGGTATCAGGGTGATGTTTGCTTCATAGAATGTGTTGGGGAAAGATTCCTTCTTCCTCGATTTTTTGGAATAATTTCTGCAGTACAGGAATAAGCTCTTCCTTGAAGGTTTGATAGAATTCGGGTATGAAGCCATCTGGACCAGGGCATTTTTTGGTTGGAAGATTTTTTATTGTTTCTTTAATCTCAGTGCTTGAAATTGGTCTGTTCAGAAGCTCTATTTCTTCCTGGCTAAGTCTAGGGAGAGGGTGTGATTCCAAATATTGATCCATTTCCTTCACATTGTCAAATTTCTGGGCATAGAGTTTCTGGTAGTATTCAGAGATGATCTCTTGTATATCTGTGGGATCAGCTGTTATTTCCCCTTTATCATTTCTGATTGAGGTTACTAGGGATTTTACTTTTCTATTTCTCGTTAGTCTGGCCAATGGTTTATCTATTTTATTTTTTTCAAAAAAGTCCTTGTTTTCATTAATTTTCTGAATGATTCTTTTGTTTTCAATTTCATTGATTTCTCATTTGATTTTGGATATTTCTTTTCTTCTACTGAGTTTAGGCTTAGATTGTTCTTCTTTTTCCAAGTCCATACGATGGCTTGTGAGTTTGTTGATGCACTCTCTTTCTGTTTTTTGAATGCAGGCATCTAAAGCGATGGATTTTCCTCTCAAAACTGCTTTTGCAGTATCCTACAGGTTTTGGTAGCTTGTGTCTTCATTGTTGTTATGCTCAAGGAAGTTAATGATTTCCTGTTTTATTTCTTCCTGCACCCATCTATTATTCAACAGAAGATTGTTTAATTTCCATGCCTTTGTTTGGGGTCAAATGTTTTTGTTAGAGTTGAGTTCCACCTTTAGTGCCTTATGGTCTGAGAAGATACAAGGTAAAATTTCAATTGTTTTTATTCTGTTGATAATTGTTTTGTGTCCCAGGATATGATCAATTTTGGAGAATGTCCCATGGGGTGATGAGAAAAATGTATATTCTTTATCTTTGGGATGGAGTAGTCTATATGCGTCTATCAAGCACAGTTGTTCTAGGGTCTCATTTAAATCTCTTATATCTTTGTTTAATTTCTGTTTAGAGGATCTGTCCAGCTCTGTAAGAGGAGTGTTAAAGTCCCCTGTTATTATGGTATTATCGGATATCATATTGCTCAGACTGAGTAAGAGGTCCGTTTCAAGAATCTGGGAGCATTTAAATTGGGTGCATAAATATTTAGAATTATAACGTCTTCTTGTTGTATTTTTCCCTTGACCAATATAAAGTGATCTTTGTCTTTTTTGACTTTAGTTGCTTTAAATCCACATGTATCTGAAAATAAGATTGCAACTCCTCTTTTTTTCTGAATTCCATTTGCCTGAAAAATTATCTTCCAACCCTTGACTCAGAGCTGTAATTTGTCTTTTGAAGCCAGGTGTGTTTCTTGCAGACAGCAAATGGATGGTTTGTGTTTTTTAATCCAGTCAGCCAATCTATGTCTCTTCAGTGGGGAATTCAAGCCATTAACATTTATTGAGATAATTGATAAGTGTGGTAGTATTCTATTCATCTTATTTTGTGAGAGTCCATTGCTTAGTTTTATCTTTTGCATCAGCGTGGAGGTTAGGTTCTGTCCTTTAATTTCTGAGTTCTCACTTTGCTGCTGATCTATTGTGGTGGTCAGTGTGTAGAACAGGTTGAAGTATTTCCTATAGAGCTGGTCTTGTTGTGGCGAATTTCCTCAATGTTTGTATATCCGTAAATGATTTGATTTCTCCATCAATTTTAAAGCTTAGCTTAGCAGGGTACAGAATTCTGGGCTGGAAATTGTTCTGTTTAAGTAGATTAAAAGTAGATGACCATTGTCTTCTTGACTGGAAAGTTTCATTGGAGAAGTCTGCGGTCACTCTGATGGATTTGCCCCTGTAGGTCAACTGGCGCTTACTGCTGGCAGCTTGAAGAATCGTTTCTTTTGTCTTGACTTTGGACAGGTTCATCACAATGTGTCTTGGGGAAGCTCGGTTAGAGTTGAGGCGACCTGGGGTCTGATATTCCTCTGAAAGCAGTGTGTCAGAATCTTTGGTGATATTTGGGAAATTTTCTTTTATAATATTCTCTAGTATGACTTCCATTCCTCTGGGGCATTCTTCTTCCCCTTCTGGAATTCCTATAACTCGTATGTTGGAACGCTTCATAAAGTCAAGTCCCATAGTTCTGATAGTGAACGTTCTGCTTTCTCTCTCTTCTTTTCTGCCTCTTTTACTATCTGAGTTATCTCAAGAACTTTGTCTTCTACCTCTGAAATTCTTTCTTCTGCATGGTCTAACCTGTTCCTGATACTTTCTATTGCATCTTTAGGTTCCCTAATTGACTGCTTCAGTTCCTTCAGCTCTGCTATATCCTTTCTATAGTCTTCCTATCGTTCATCTCTTATTTGATTCTGTTTTTGGATTTCCTTTTGGTTATTTTCCACTTTATTAGCAGTTTCCTTCATTGTTTCCATCATTTCCTTCATTGATTATTATTAAACAAATAACCATTGTTTATGCCCTCACATTAACCTAAAATAAATTTAATTTTCAAAAAAATAAATAATAACAAAAATAGCTTCAGAAGAATTAGTCTGAGCCTTTGGTTTTCCTGAGAAGGTTTGCTGGTGCCCCAAACTGAATTACAGAAGGCAGCTTGCATACGTTTTACCTGTTGGTGCCATAATGTGGAATTGGAACTATTCTACTGTAGTAAATTAAGCAAATACATAGAGTGTGCACACTGTATTCACCACCCTACAATTTTGAACATTTTAGGTTAAAACTGGATGGGCTGCACACTCCGGGTATGGTCCAAACTCACCTTTCTCTAAAGCAGCGGTTCTCAACCTGTGGGTCGTGACCCCTTTGTAACAATGAAAATATATCCTGCATATCAGGTATTTACATTATGATTCATAACAGCAGCAAAATTACAGTTATGAAGTAGCAACAAAAATAATTTTATGGTTGGGGTTCACCACAACGTAAGGAACTGTATTAAAGGGTCACGGCATTAGGAAAGTTGAGAACCAATGCTCTAAAGTAACTTTTAAATTTCTTAGGAGAAAAATTCCTATATATTTAACTTACCACTTTTTTCAAAAACCTAGAAGAAAGTCAACTATTTCCCTCTAAAATGGAAGAGAAATTTTAAATTCAAAATCTGACCAAAACAAATTTCAGAATCTGACAACAAAACTGCTTACGTCATTTTGAAACCTTTATATCTTCTTATAAAATATACTAAAAAACATACTCAAAATGGCTTCTGATAGACTCAATGTCTTAGGTTATAATTTAGCTTCATGTTTACATTAACCATGGTTATGTAAAACCAAAACAAGTGTCTGTGACACTAAACTGACCTTCATGTGGAGCTACACAAAAACACACCCTTTAAATCCTAGTGTTTATCAAGTAACACACAGTTTGCTTTGGCTAGCTATTATTTCCTCAAAACCAGCCGGCTGTGCTAGCCATGTACCACAAGTCTAGCTGTCAAGATTCTGTATCTAACCTGCAGCTGATGCAGTTCTCGAACGTTGGCTTCACACTGCAACTGAAGGTCCCGCATTTGGTTTTCATGTTTCTGATGCTGAGCCATTCTTTCATTTTTCTGCCTCTTTTCTTCTTGTGCAGCAAACTATAAACAAGGCACAGAAAACATAAATTATGATAAACAGGTAGTGTAATTTCTACATATTCTAAAGATATAAAATAATTTAACAAAACTTAAAGTAAAATAAACTAAAGCTACAAGTAATAATATGATGAGATTCAAATCTGGTGACTATAGCACGGCTTTGGGGTGAGGGACAAACTTGTACCTAATAATCTTGCTCCTCCCTGCTTAGTCTACCACCCTGCGAAGACTACACTGGTACATGCCACGTGCATATCTAACCCAGCCCACAGGGTTAAAGTGAAAATCAACAAACCCAAATTGGCTCTCAACACTTAACAACACAATTATGTGGCACTTCTAAAGGTCATTCTAATTTTGTAAACCTAAGAGGAGAGAATAATCTGTATATTTACCTGTTTAATTTTATCACGATCCTGATCTGGTGTAGCTGTTGAGTTAATTCTCAAACTTTTCTTAAACATGGCCATTCGAGTCTTAGCTTCACTGCGTTGAATCTTGGGCAGTCTTGCTCTTTCTTGAGTCTGTCTGTTTTTTAATTCCTCAATAAGTCGTTGATTGTAACGCTGCATTTGTTCTGTTTCCTAAGAAAATTATCAACAGAATCCGGTGATGTAGATATAATTTAATCCTCAACATGCACACATATATCCAAACGTGTCATTTTATTGTTGTTTTCCATAATTTCTCTCTCCTTTGTTGCATAGGGACCATAATAATATTAGGCAAAAAAATTTTTTTTTTTTTTTTTTGAGACAAGAGTCTCAAGCTGTTGCCTTGGGTAGAGTGCCACAGGATCACAGCTCACAGCAACCAATTCCTGGGCTTAAGCAATTCTCTTGCCTCTGCCTCCCAAGTAGCTGGGACTACAGTTGTCTGCCACAACGGCTGGCTATTTTTTGTTGCAGCCATCATTGTTGTTTGGCAGGCCCAGGCTGGATTCTAACTCGCCAGCTCTGGTGTATGTGGCTGGCGCCTTAGACGCTTGAGCCACAGGCACGGAGCCAGGCAAAAAATAATTTATAAGAAAATCAAAGTTATCAGTTATAAAAGTCTTATAATGAAAAGGTCTTACTAAGTATAGGAAGTCCACATTTTTAAAATACCTGAACCACAAAAGTAGCCAAAATAGCTGTTTGAAAGAGAAGATGGGACTGGGTATGGTGGCTTATGCCTATAATCCTAGCACTCTGGGAGACTAAGATGGAGAATCGCTTGAGCTCAGGAGTCAGGAGTTTGAGACCAGCCTGAGCAAGAGCAAGACCTCATCTCTACTAAAAATAGAAAAATTTCTAAGTCAAGTGTGGTGGTGGGCACCTGTAGTTCCCAGCTACTTGGGAGGCTGAGGGAGGAAGATCACTGGAACCTAGGAGTTTGAGGTTGCTGTGAGCTAGGCTGAGACCCTGGCACTCAACTACCCTGGACAACAAAAAGAGATTCTATCTTACAAAAAAAAAAAAAAAAAAAAATGAAGATTACAATGTGTAAGAGGTTTTTCACAGCATTGTAATTAGTTACCTTCCTCGTAATTTGTAGAAAATAAGTTTGCAATCATAATTAAGATACAATCAATTACTCCAAACTTCATCAAAGAAATTTTAGGACAAAAAGGAACTCTAAAATTCATTCTTTAAGAAAATAAGCTTCAAAACGAAATAGGTTAACAAACTTCAAAATAAATTTAAAAAAATTTTTCATTAACCTTCTCGTGGCGCTTAAGTAGTTGATGTCGTTGCATGAAATATTGATCTTTAAGCTGCTGTTTGAGCAGCTGGTGTTTTTCTTGTAAGTGTCGTTCTTCAAGCTCCCAAATTGCAGCTTCTCGAGCTAGAAGATAGCAGTTTTCAGAAAGTCATTTTGCTCTCTTTACTATCTACTTTGCTCTACATTTTAATATTTACATAAAAGTGTTTTATATATGCTGAGTTGTACACATACACTGACATTCTAAGCTGTAAGTAGAATTTTATCAATGTAAATAAAGATAACATTAATTCCTCTTTTCATTTTGTTCTAATGCCATATAAACAGAAAATGTCCTTCTCTAAACCAAAATTACATTTAATCACAATTACAAAGAAAAAAAAAGCAAATTTGTTGGGGGAAATAAATATTTAAAATCCCATTCTAGTGTGTAGCCATTAAGTATATCAACAATTATAAGGCATGATGAATACACAAAACTACTGACATCTATTTCTAGCACTACTTGGACAAGATAAATTTTAAGAATTATATGTTTCTCTATTAAGAAATGAGTTTAGGGTGGCACCCGTGGCTCAGTGGGCAGGGCGCCAGCCCCATATACCAAGGGTGGTGGGTTCAAACCCAGCCCCGGCCAAACTGCAACAAAAAAATAGCCGGACATTGTGGTGGGCACCTATAGTCCCAGCTACTGGGGAGGCTGAGGCAAGGGAATTGCCTAAGCCCAGGAGTTGGAGGTTGCTGTGAGCTGTGTGATGCCATGGCACTCTACCGTGGGCAATAAAGTGAAACAGTCTCTAAAAAAAAAAAAAAAAAGAAATGAGTTTAATTGTGATGGATGTGCTACTAAGTTCAACGTAAGCATTTCACATTGTGTATCAAAGCAGTACCTTGAACCCCATAAATGCATCAATGTGCAAAGTTATGATTTAATAAAAAAGAATTAAAAAAAAGAATTATATGTTTCTGTGTACTTCTATCATAAAAGAATTCTATATTTTACAGTGTTTTTTAATTTTAAAAGACTCTATTCTCCTATTTACCACAGCTTTACCTTTTCCTTTACCACCGTAGCAAAGAAAAGCATTCAGATAATTCCCAAGGTGTATCTCTGCAATATTTTTGAGCTCTCACTTCATAAACACACTCATGCTGCAGAATGTACTATACCTCTCATGAGCTGCTGTTTGTTATTCAGGCACTCTCTCTCAATATTGGCCAACTCTGCCTTCTGTTGTTGAATAATCTTTTTCAGAGAGCCATCTAATTCTTGTTGTTGCTTCTGAACAAACTCTTGCTCCTATTAGACATAGTTAACGATCAGTTAAATAAGTATCTAATGAGCTTCACATCTATTTATCTATATAACTATATACATTGGCAGTTAATAAGATTTCCAAACCAAGTTTGCAAAGTTAGCTGGATTTTAAAATGACCAAAATTATACAGTACATATATAATATAAATGTTTTACTCACTCAATTCAATCCCCCCGAAAGTATTAGAATACATAATATTCAAAACTCACTACTAAAAATGATACATACAAAAGAAGTTTATAGCCCACTTGTAATTAAAATGCCCTATTACACTAGCATGTTAGAGAAAATAATACATTTATAGCTTTTAAAACTGACTACTCACTCTACTATGGTATGATTAAAATAAGAATAAACAAGAAATGTCCTTCAGGGAGAAAGGCAATAAAAAAGCTAATAAGGAAAATAGATATCATAATCTTAGGCAATTAAGAGGAAAAAATACCAAGGCTACACTAACAGAGTAAGAAAGTTTCTGTATAGCCTGTGCCTATTAAAGAAGAACAGAAGTTTAAAGACCTAACAAGAAATAATGCGCTGTTAGAGAAATATAAACTAGGAACAAGAAAGTTACATAACTCTGTAAACAAAATTCCTATAATCACAGAATTCTATCAATATGGGATTCACTAATTTATTCAGTAAATATTAAGTACATACCATCTGACCAAATGCCAAAATTACTTTAGGAAAAAACCCTTCGATTACTTGTGTAAGAAAAAATGTTAAAGTGACTTACGGTCTTTCTCCTAGAATCATACATTTATGATAGAAAAGGAAGACTATCCACATTAAACAAACATAAATTTGTATCTCTACTCTCTGAACAGTTTCAGCAGTTACAGCAGTTGGTGATTAGCTCAAGCGATATTCAGATCAATTTTTATATGGATTTAGAATTTAGAATTAAAGAACCACTTCTTTCATAATCCCTCCTCTTATAAATCCAAGAGAAAATCACCCCTCAAGGTCCACTTTGGTTTTTTTTTTTTTTTTGGCCAGGGCTGGGTTTGAACCCACCAACTCCGGCATATGGGACTGGCGCCCTACTCCTTGAGCCACAGGCGCCACCCAAGTTTTTTTTTTTTTTTTTTTGTAGAGACAGTCTCACTTTGTCACCCTTGGTAGAGTGTCGTGGCATCACAGCTCTCAGCAACCTCCAGCTCCTGGGCTTAGGTGATTCTCTTGCCTCAGCTTCCCCAGTAGCTGGGACTACAGGTGCCTGCCACAATGCCCGGCTATTTTTTGTTGCACTTTGGCCCAGGCGGATTTGAACTTGCCACCCTTGGTATATGGGGTTGGCGCCCTACTCACTGAGCCACAGGTGCCGCCCCCAAGCTCCACTTTGGAACTATTCTTTACACCTTGCAGAGTCTGACAAGGTCCAGATTACTACCAGCCTATTTCTCAAGTCACAAAGAAGCCCAGCAACGTTCCTTGTTTGCCTCACTACAATTACACCATGATGGTAAAGTAATGTGGAGTCATAAATGCTGTCTCACTTGCATCATTTGTATTTTAGCATAAATACAAATATATAGCAGAAAAAAGAAAAGGCTAATGAATTGCCTCCATAAAATACAATCACCAACTTGACTACAGTCACTTTATCATTAAAACATTATCATTGACCTGGTGTGATGGTCAGAGGAGGAGGATCCCTTAAGGCCAAGAGTTTAAGACCAGCCTGGGCAACAGTGAGATCCTATCTCTATAAAACTTAAAAAAAAAAAAAAAAAAAAAAAAAAAAAAATTAGGAAAAAATAAATCAGGTAGGCATGGTGGTGCATGCATATAGTCCCAGCTATTCAGGAGGTTGAGGCAGGAAGATCACTTGAGGTTGCAGAGAACTACGATGATGCCACTGCATTCTAGCCCAGGCAACACAGCAAGACCCTGTCTCAAAAAACAAAATAAAACATTAATACCGTTAAAATTTTTTTTAATTCAACTATTTAAAATAAGGACTTCTGAATTTTACTTAAAGATATTAAAAATCTCCATGCCTATCTTTTAAGCAGTTATACAAAGGTTGTTCAAGATTCGCTTTTTCTCATAGTAAATATTCACAATTAAATTGTTTCTCTCATTTCAAAGAAAAAATAACTATCATTTAAAAAATTCAATGACGGGTGGCACCTGTGCTCAAGGAGTAGGGCGCCAGTCCCATATGCCAGAGGTGGCGGGTTCAAACTCAGCCCCGGCCAAAAACCAAAAAAAAAAAAAAAAAAAAAAAAAGACTTAGTAAAAAATTCAATGACTTTTAAATTCAACTATCTAAAATAAGGACTTTCGAGTTTTAGTTAAAGAGATGCAAAATCACCAGGGCTATCTTTTAAGGTATAACACAGCACATTGATTTTTTTTTTTTTTTTTTATTGTTGGGGATTCACTGACAACACAGCACATTGTTTAAGCCTCCCTTTATATGATAGTAAATATTTGTAATAAAATTAAATTGTCTAACTTAAATTGTAAAATTTTTATGTGTAAACTTGTAAATGTTCAGGGTCAAAGAAAACTTACTATTACAAGTCATGAGTTGTTCTGAGGGGGAAAAAACGAAAAGGAAAACTTTTATCAAGCACTTAGTACTGGGCATTATATACTTACAAGGGTACTAAA
Source organism: Nycticebus coucang (assembly GCF_027406575.1). Classification (NCBI taxonomy): domain Eukaryota; kingdom Metazoa; phylum Chordata; class Mammalia; order Primates; family Lorisidae; genus Nycticebus; species Nycticebus coucang. Next base: position 133,298,817 of record NC_069782.1, on the reverse strand, counting down.
GTTGATAAAAGATTCAGAGGCTGGGCGTGGTGACTCACACCTATAATCCTAGCACCCTAGGAAGCCAAAGTGGGTGGATTGCTTGAGCTCAGGAGTTCGAGACCAGCCTGAGCAAGAGCAAGACCCTATCTCTTAAAAAAAAAAAATAGCTGGGCATTGTGGCAGGCACCTATAATCCCAGCTATTTGGGAGGCTGGGGGTTTTGAGCCTAGGAGTTTAAGGTTGTTATGAGATATGACACTCTACCTAGAGTGAGACTGTCTCAAAATAAATAAATAAACACACTTCTACCTTCAAGGAACGTCCATCCAATTGGTCCCAAGTACCAACAGTCTTGGTCTGTCAGTCCACATAAATAGTTGTCCCTTTCCCTTAGTATCACACTTTTAAACTGCAGAAACTGATAGCTGGAAATAAAGGGTTCAGAAACCATGCCTCATAATGAATTAATGAAAGAACTACAGAAGTATTCCTTGAAGCAGCTAATACATAAGGGGTCAAGAAGAGCTAAGACTGTTCAATAGAAGCAGAGAGAACTAGTGTTGTGCAGCTTCAGAAAGTAAAACAAGGATCAACAGGCAAAAGTTAAGGTAGGCCACTGCAGAGGAGAGCTACGGACTTGAATAATTAAGCAGAGTTTGAGTGACTATATACTGTGAACACCACACAAAGGATTTTTTATATTAAAGGTAAAAATTTTTTGAAAAGGTCCCTTACACCCTAATTAATATATCTATTTACCTCAAAAGAAATGAAGTCTTAATATTACTGAGCATTCACCAAGTTTCCTAACTCAAAGCCAAGTACAATGCATTCACAATGGAATCTATAATTATAAATGTCTTTTAGGACTTAAAAGAGATTTTTTTATTCCAAAAAGATTGCACAAATTATATTCACCTTAAAGAAAACACACAACAGACGGAAATAAACACTAGGAGTAACAAAAGACAACAAAAGAACCCAAACTATCAAGGTCAAATTCATTTCTTTTTTTCAGATTAATATGAGGGTGCAAACAATTAAGTCACACTGTTTGTGTTTGTTAGACAAAGTCCAAGTTGTAATTGAGCCCTTCACCCAGGAGGTGTGCCACGTACCCATACATTGTGCCCAGTAGGTGAGAGCTTACCAATACCCTTTCCTCCTCCCCTCTATCCCCAAATTCATTTTTTAAAATGGACACATAAAAGTGTAAAATGAGTACCCCTTAAAAGTACCAGTTTAAATTCTGATAAGGAATTTTATTATATTAATCAGATAACCATAAACATTAAAAATACAACTTTGGGTTCTAGAAAACTGTGATATATATTCGGCTCTTTGTACAGAATTTGATCAATTTTAACTCAAAATAAAGGCTAAAAATGGTAATGATCAGAAAAGTGATCGTAATTCATAACTTCTCCCTCCATTTAAAAATATCATTGTTTTACTTACTCATTTAGAAAACTGTAGAAAGAATTAAACAGATGCCAATTATTAAAAAAATTAAGTCTAATCAGGAGAAGGAAAAAGAGGGATTGAAATCAAGCTGTATTCTATCTACTCCAGTTGTATATTTCAAACATCCCAAACAAAAATTACAGTGATAATTGAGGAAGTCATTTCCCTGGGGAAACTGTGAGAAAGAATACAGCCTAGAATTCCAGAACTTAAAACTACAATGAGGAGAGCAGAGACTCACTATTCATAACTATTTGAATAAATGCAAACTAATGCTAAATGGAACTAAAATCACTACTTTTAACATGGCTTTTCTGACCATATCCATAATTAAAACATCTAAATAGACATATATGCAATCAAAATGTCACGTCACACAAAGATAAACATCTAATCACAGCATTCAATTTCTCACATGTGCAAAGCTTATAAAATACTATTGTGAAGATATTTTACTTGAAAAAATAAAAATCTCAAATTAGAATTTATGGTTTTAGAAATTATAGAAAAAAGAACACTGTATTAAAAGTGTTCCAGCTCCACCATTAATTTCTTATGTGATTTTAAGTAGATCATTTAATCTTCTATGCCTCAATTTCTTCATCTGTAAAATGGACATAACTCCATTCCTTTATTAGGATGGTGGCAGTGAGAATCAAATGTGAAAATTCTTTGAATAATACTATACTGTACTATAAGTCTGATTACCACTATTATTTTCATTATAGATGTTATCATCTATTGATCTAGATTTTAGCAAGTTAAGCCAACAAGGAAAAGGCACATGTGAGTCAAACAAAAAGCAGGTAAAACAGAAGGCATCCTCCCACAGGCACGCGGGACTTACATCCTGCATTTGGGCGTTGAAGACTGCACAAGATGACAACTGAAAAGACTGAATCATGACCTGAGCAACACCCTGTGAAGCAGAATACAGTGCACCTCCCAGGTGAGAACATATCTGAGTGACTTTGTGTAATGGAAAGAATCATTATACAAATGTAAAGTTTCTGGAGGTCTGGAGCAAGTCACTTAACAGAGGCGCCTCTTTCTCATTTGTATAATGAAGGGTTTGAACTAGGTTAGTCATTTCCAACTTCTAGTGTGTTGCTGTTGTTTTTTAAACTAGTAGAATCCTCTTTAGAACTCACCAAAAAATGTCAATTTATAAAACAGATCAAAACTAGTATTGCATCTACTGAAGTAAAAGCAGGGGCCTGCAACCCACAGACCCTGCTTTTGCAGGATTCCCAGAGTTGCTTTTCCTTTCTTTTGAGACAGAATCTTAAGCTGTCACCCTGGATAGTGTGCCACGGTGTCAAAGCTTACAGAAACCTCCAACTCTTGGGCTCAAGTGATCCTCTTGCCTCAGTTTTTCTATTTTTAGTAGAGACAGGGTCTAGCTTTTGCTCAGGCTGGTCACGAACCTGTGAGCTCCAGCAATCCACCTGCCTCGGCCTCCCAGAGTGCTAGGATTACAGGCATGAGCCCCCAGAGTTGCTTTTTCAAAACTCAAAAGCTCCCAGGAGCTCGGTTTGAAAAGCACTGGATTTAGATGATCAACTATGTTCTAGCTCTATGAATATATGGCTATTATTTATGAAACCTCAAAAACAGTTTAAAATAATTGTAAAGTTATCAAGTTCTGGTACCTTCATTAAAAACAACAGAAATACTTTTAAAATTTGTTAGATTATTAAATTCCTCATTAATTTACTATTACTTTTAGCTCTAATTGGAAAATACAAGCCATCCTCCAAAGCTGTATGAAAAAAATCACAAAAAACAAACTTATTAAAGTATAAGATTACTTTATTCATCCAACACTAAATTCTCAATTTTGACTCTATAGAGTTTGATATATTACCTTTTAGAATTAAAAAAAAAAGACTGTATTCCTTTATAAGGTAAAACCATATTGTTATTATCTGGTTCGAAATCCAAATTAGCCAAAAGCAGATATGTGGCCAATAAGGACTTCCTCTTCACTTGTCAACAAGACATGGCCAAGAACAACTGGGTCAAGCTGAGTAAAGTTAAGGTGCAGCACAGAGCATGCAGCTTGAAGAGGAGAGGCAGAACGGTGGGGTGGATCAATGTTTGATATGTGGAGCTACACTTATCTGGATGAGAATCCTGACTCTACCATTAACAGATATGTGACCTTGGGAGAGTCACCCAACTTTCCTCTGCTTTAGTTCCCTCACCTGAAAGAGGGGGATAATTAGAGTATTTATCTCAAGAGTAGTTAAATTAGATTTAATGAGTTCACACACATAAAGCATGCAGAACAGTGTAAATGACACATAGTAAATGTTGTGTTTGCTATTGCACCTTAAACTAGTAATCCCAATACCAGGTCAAGACAAAATGTTTTAATGGCTCATGATAAGAGGAAAAAAAAAAAAGCAAAATAAATTTATTCAGATAAGCTGGTTTTAAATTAAAAATTCCAAGATTATATTTTCTTATTTTTCAGAGTATTAAAATTATTCTCTCCTTGGAAATCATACAATGACCAGCAAATGGCAATTTTTAAATATTCTTATTTCACAAAATTAAAAAAAAAATTTTTAACAGCAGTTCATGCCATAGTTCTCAGGGGTTGCCCTTTGCTGTCTTGAACAGCTCAGTTTATGTTAACAAAGTTCCCCCAAAATATGAATTTCAACATAGACCCGCCCTCTTTCTTTGCTTCCTGAGTAAAGCCTGGCTTTGTCCACACTGATTCCCTAGTGACTGTTGTGGAAATTGCTCATCTCCTATGACCCACAAAAACACTGATCATGAGCTTAGGTCAGCTCTCTCCTACCTTTCCTTGACTTTTACCTTCCTAGAAAAAACTACCTGCTTCCACTCTTGCCTGTCACCTCAACTTCACCAAATTTTTCCTTTTCCCTCCCTGCCTTTTCCCTTCTTGGTAGAGATGAGGTCTTGCTATGTTACCCAGGCTGGTCTCAAACTCCTGGGCTCAAGCAATCTTCCCATCTCAACCTCCCAAAGTGCTGGAATTCCAGGTGTGAGCCACTGTTCTCCGTCTCTCCTTGTTTTCCACTGTGTCTGTCCCACCCGTCCCACCATTGCTAGCTAGCTCAGTAGTCCTCCATTGCTCCTGAAGGGCCTCTGACAGTACAGTCAAGCGCTTAATAGATATTTAATGAACAGAAGAGCCCCAAAGTAGCTTGGCACATTTTGTTTCAATATAAGAATTTCCTGACAAGACTATTAGAAAATGGAATTGGGGCTCGGCACCCATAGCTCAGTGAGTAGGGTGCTGGCCACATACACCAAAGCTGGCCAGTTCAAGCCTGCCCTGGGCCTGCTAAAACAATGACAGCTGCAACCAAAAAATAGCCGGGTGTTGTGGCGGGCGCCTGTAGTCCCAGCTACTCGGGAGGCTGAGGCAAGAGAATTGCTTAAGCCCAAGAGTTGGAGGTTGCTGTGAGCTGTGATGCCATAGCCACCTACCGAGGGTGACATAGTGAGACTCTGAAATAAAGAAATAAAAAAAATAAAAAAAAAAAAAAAATAAAAAAAAAAACATAGTTCTCAGGGGTTTTTCTTGTTTCTGTGATTTGTTTAATGGATCTATAAAATCTAAAAATCTATGGGCGGCGCCTGTGGCTCAGTCGGTAAGGCGCCGGCCCCATATACCGAGGGTGGCGGGTTCAAGCCCGGCCCCAGCCAAACTGCAACCAAAAAAATAGCCGGGCGTTGTGGCGGGCGCCTGTAGTCCCAGCCACTCGGGAGGCTGAGGCAAGAGAATCGCTTAAGCCCAGGAGTTGGAGGTTGCTGTGAGCTGTGTGAGGCCACGGCACTCTACCAAGGGCCATAAAGTGAGACTCTGTCTCTACAAAAAAAAAAAAAAAAAAAAAAAAAAAAAACAAATTAAAAAATCTAAAAATCTAGAAACCACTTTAAATCACATAACTCGTTAAAAAAAAATACTTCAAAGCAACAATTAATACATAATCCATATTTCTTTTTCCTGTCACTGATACATGTAACTAAAAAGTGTGCTGGCTCTGTGCCTGTAGCTCAAGTGGCTACGGCACCAGCCATATACACCAGAGCTGGTGGGTTTGAATCTAGCCTGGGCCCGCCAAACAAGGACAACTACAAATAAAATATAGCCGGGCATTATGGCAGATGCCTGTAGTTCCAGCTACTTGGGAGGCAGAGGCAAGAGAATCACTTAAGCCCAGGAGTTGGAGGTTGCTGTGAGCCGTGATGCCATGGCACGGCACTCTACCCAGGGCGACAGCTTGAGGCTCTGTCTCAAAAACAAACGACCCCCACCCCCCAAAAAAAAACCCAAAGTGTGCGTATTTTTTGATCTGTGGCTCCAGATTGAGTGCAAACAATTAAAAGATCCACCTTTCTTTGTATAAAAGGCCTTGTAAAGTCATGTGAGATAACTCAAAAAATACTAATTTATCTAGTTTTGTAAAGAATTCGCTCATTTTATGATAAGGCTCCACCTTATCAAGTTTAACTGTATGTGAGTAAAAATAGTGTATCCATTTAATTGCAGGAGGCTGAACCAAAAAGAAAAATAACATACTTAGTATTTAAAATCTGGTTTTTAAAGTTGCTTATGCTATTGAGCTTAAAAGCATGAAATGTTTGGTCTACAATTTAACACTACCATTTATCATTTTTCTTCTAACTTTAAACTTTATAGAAATAATATATAGGCTTACTTTTAATAGGAATACTTTTTACAAGCACAATACTTATATATTCACCCTAAAATGTCATCTATCAAAAATTGGCATTATTAATTGAAAATATAAGCTGTTATCATGATTAAAATCACATAACAGTGAATTATACATTTACATATGTGTTTATTTCATCTAGATTCTACTGTCCAAGCATTCCATTTAATTTCATTTTAGTAACTGAAATGTCACCTTAGTGAGAATTTAGTATACTATATAAAGAAATCTTGGGAATCTTTTGATGGGAGAAGTCTATGTTATACAACAATGACAGTTAAAAGTTATCCTTTCAACCATGGTTCATCGAGCTGTGAGGAAATAGTGCTTTCTGTTTTTAGTAGCATTAAGCTGCTGCTGTTACCTGAGCATGCTGGCTTTGTGTAAGCTCCTCTTTCCTGCGTTTCATGAGCTCTTTTCTCAGCTCTTTGGGTGCTTTCTCCACTTCATTTATAACCTACAGTGTATAAGCATGCAGGATGTGGGGAAATAATACTTTCTCCACAGAAAGAATTTATGTGAGCAGATAAGCTACAAGTCAAATATTAAAGTTGTTAAAAAGTTCCTTTCAACATGCATTAGCATAGGTGTTAGTTTGGTGAAAAAGAATAAAAGGATAGAACATGCGTAATCTCCGTGCAGAAAGGGACATTACACCATAGAAAAGGTTAATTAGTTGCTTAATTAGCCTTATATATCATTTTCTCTCTTAAAGATCCAAAGATAAAATCAGTAAAGAATTACCAGCAGCACTGATGCTGAACTAAAGGTGATAAATTCAGCTGACCTTGAAAGATGATAAAATTATAAACATATCTATTGACAATGTTTCATATCTATTGAAATATTGAACATAAGGAAAGCTAATGCCATTTATAAAAGTGTAAAACTTCTTAATTGGCTTGTCCAAAGAAATAATTTCACATAAAATCCACTTAATGAGACCAAAAAAAGAAAAGGATAAAGAAAGTCTTAGTTTATACAAAGGAGAAATAAATAGATACAAAGCTTTTTTTATAAAACACACCATCTTATAGATGGTGTGATAAAAATGAACATATCTGATAATCTTATGTAGGATCAGAGTAACATTCTCCTTTGCTGACAATTTAAAGCTTGTCGGACTTAAAAGTTGGTAATACAAGCACTCTTTAACAGTTTAGTAAGGTGTGATTTACTACACCAGATAAAATATAAGGAGTTCTTACTTTTAATCATTTCAAAATCCTAGATGTGTATTTCATCTAACAATAGATCTGTGTAATCCAACTATGAAAAATGATTATGTGTTTACAAGTAGAAGCACCAAAAGAAACCAGATTCCAATCACCACATGCTATTGATGGTCTGTGAAAGAGACTGATTTTGATTTAACATAGTTTTTAAAAATTTCCCATCAGTAATCCCTCATGAAGCCAAATCACCATCAAAAGGAAGAGACTCCCCAAATGCAAGAAGTTTAGCAATAAGAAAAAAATAATAATTATTTAAAACATGCATATCATTGATCTCAAATATGCTCAATGGCTCAGACTGTCCCACCCCAAAACAATAACAAAAACTAAGACTTTAATATACTTAGGGTTAGCTACATATTTACTTGTAACATTTTTTAAATTTAATCTGATATAAAGAATAATCTTTCAAGAAAACCACCCATTGTTTTGATAAAATTAATACGTAGGCCCAGTAAACTCATACCTGATGGCATATAGAGAGCAATTCTACATAAAACACAATGACTAATAACAAAACAGTGATTTTTAGAAATGGAATCCATATCAAATAAAATTACACAGCATTTCACTCATCTTTACTTGAAGAAATCATGGAACATACTATATATATTAACGTTCAACTGTATCCTTTTTAAAGCAGATCCTTAAGAAGCAGCATTATGACATTCCATTTTCTTCATAATTTAAATGTTAAAATCAATGAACCTGGGTATTTGAGATGTATAACAAAAGTGAAAATGCATTTACTAGCTTGAGTTTTTCCTTTGATCCAACCCTAATGCAACTGATGATAATTTTAATCACTAAGGTCTTTTATAACACAGAAAGGTAAATCCCCCCTCCTATACTGAAGATATAAAATAAATTATAAAATTCTCTCTGAAACTTGCTTTTATGTAAAACTTTCATAGTTTTAATTTGGGATGAAATTACATATTATTAATATAATGTGTAAATCCTCCTTCTGAATCAATGACCATCCTTCTTAGTAAATAATATTGCAAATACATTCTATAACATGGAAAAATGAAAAAATTCATTCTCATCGAATGCCTTTACAGAGATTTCTACTTTTGACTCTTCAAAGTAGCTCACAATTAGATGAGCTTACAGACATTATTTAGAATTTCAGGTCATTTAGCTTTTGTTTGGCATAATGTCCAAGGAAGATAATAAAGGTAATCAAGAAAGAAATTTGTTAAAAGTATGAACTAGGCTTGGTGCCCACAGCTCAGTGAGTAGGGCGCCAGCCACATACACTAAGGCTGGTGGGTTCGAGCATGGCCCTGGCCTGCTAAACAGCAAGGACAACCACAAACAAAAAATAGCCAGGTGTTATGGCAGGTGCCTATAGTCCCAGTTATTTGGGAGGCTGAGACAAGAGAATCACTTAAGCCCAAGAGTTTGAGGTTGCTGTGAGCTGTGATGTCATAGCACTCTACTGAGGGCAACATAGTGAAACTCTGTCTCAAAAAAAAAAAAAAAATATATGAACTAAAAGTGACAATTTATAAATAATGAGTTATTGCTACCACCAGCAAACACAACATAACAAGTTTTTGTAAAAAAATAAAAATAGTTCTATATAATAAAAGGAGATTCGATTTGAAGACTTGGTTCAAGGTTTAGCTGGTTATTCAACAATAGTCTGTGATCTTGAACAGGCCACCAAAACTTTTTACTTCAGTCTTCTGGGCAGTTAGATGGGCTAATGCCTGACCTAACTGCTACCCTACCTGACTACTGGGAAGACTGAATGAAAGAATGAAATGAGTGCTATTTAATTATTATTAAATGTTATTCCTATTTCTTTAGTCATAAATTTACATTTTAAAAATATAGCTTCAGTAATTAAAAATGGTAGTTAGAATTACCTCCTTCTTTCGGTTCTTTAGCATATTCTGAAATTTGGACAGTTCTTTTTCTTGTTCCCCTTTAATGCGTTTGGCTTCATCTCTCAAACGATTTGTGTGTTCTTGTTCCAGACGTTCAATAGTTTGCTTCTGCTGTTTTTCTAGATTCTCAATTTCCTGGTCATACTGTCGCTTTTTACTCTGTAAAACGATGTAGCTCAAGATGATTGATTATCATCCATGATAACTCACTATAGTGAAGAAGTTTACTAAGAGCACATAACTAGCATTTAAATTTACTGATGTGACATCTTTACAATACTGAATAAGTCAAATACATTAAAATGTCTTATAAAATTTAACAAAAAAACACAAGTAGGTCATTTTTTTTTTTGTTCTAACCAGGAAAATATTTTTCTATACTGTAATATAATGTTCAAAACTTTTAGGCAATCCAGGTTGCTATGAGCTGTGATGCCATAGCACTCAGGTATGCAATCCCGAATACCCAATTGTTTTTTTTGTTTTTTTTTTTTGTAGAGACAGAGTCTCACTGTACCGCCCTCGGGTAGAGGGGTAGAGTGCCGTGGCGTCACACGGCTCACAGCAACCTCTAACTCTTGGGCTTACGCGATTCTCTTGCCTCAGCCTCCCGAGCAACTGGGACTACAGACGCCCGCCACAACACCCGGCTATTTTTCTGTTGCGGTTTGGCTGGGGCTGGGTCCAAACCTGCCACCCTCGGCATATGGGGCCGGCACCCTACTCACTGAGCCACAGGCGCCGCCCCTGAATACCCAATTGTTATGAAGTACTATGGCAAGTTAGAAAAATGTCAGTATTTATCCAATAAAAATGTTAATAAATTAAAGACTCCTGTCTATATAACACTCAAGTAATACTGCATATTGGCATATTTAAGTATTTTTTAAAAGCCTTTTTAAAAAATTGCAAAGCAAAATATTTCAGAAAATACCTGAGGTAGGGCGACAGTTTTTATAAGATTGTGGAAATAAAATATAAGCATTATAAAAATACTCAATGAGAACACAAGTTGTTCTACTTTTTGTTAGGAATTCTCAGTTATGACACAATGCATGTCATCAACAATGTCACACTTCACACAAAACAATCTATCACTTAGAATTATAAGACACGAAAAGGATTACATTAAAAACATGAATACTTAACATTTCAAATGATCTTTTTCTTTTTTTTTTTTTTTTTTGCAGTTTTTGGCCAGGGCTGGGTTTGAACCCACCACCTCTGGTATATGGGGCCGGCGCCCCACTCCTTGAGCCACAGGCACCACCCCAAATGATCTTTTTCTAACCTAATGTTAAGGCAGATATTCAACGTGATTACTGGTAGTTCTTATCACATCACTAATTCCTTCTCCAGCTTTGGAAAGGCAAAAACTGAAGGGCTGAATGACAATTCCCCTTGACTTGACTGTCAGCACTGTTTGTTCTAGCATCAGTGAAAAAGGATCTGGAGGCTTAACAGTAGGCACCAGAGAAGAAAGCGTATTTTTAAAAAGGATTTAAGAAGTCATGCTACTCAGCCAGGTTTGAAGAAAAATAATCTAGACTGGCGTAAATCTTAGATTCTAATTCTGAAAAATCAAACTGGAGCACTTAAAAATTATCCAGCAATAGGCACGTAAGAATTTTGTAAGCCATCTATTTGGCTTCGTGATTTTAAGTTTTCATGATTGGAATGGACAATCCTTTCAAGACAAAAGAGCCCTATCCTCTCTCAGAGGCATCCAGAATACCAGAAATACGGCACAAAGCCAGAGTAATCTGGCCATCAGAAAACAATCACTAGAGTGATTTTTCACTAACTCTCATTAACACAAAATGTTACACAAATCTAAGACTTTACCATCATTTCCTGCTCAAAGCGACGGAAAATTTGTTCTCGTTGTTGCTGCAGTTTACCGTTAAGCTGCTGTTGGGCTCTTTGCTCTTCTTTTTGAAGAAATCTTAATTCCCGCAGTTCCTGACGTCTGATGAAATTTAATGGTAATGATAATAAAGACAGTAAAAATTATACCTTTGAAGTAATACTTTAAAAAAAAAGCTTAAAAAATTTTTAAAGTAAAAGAATAAGCCAAAGTCAGCGAAGAATTTACCTTATTTCCCTATTCTTAAGAGACTGAAAAGAAATTACAAATCAGTTTTAATTAATTGTTTCTCTACTCACCTAAGAAACCTCAACTCTTCAGTTTTGGAATCACTATCTGTAACTATCTTCGACGTTGTTACACTAACTTCTACACCATCAACAATAAATTTGCGTGTTTTCTTCAATGTTTTCTTTTGTCTTCTTGTTTCCTAAGTGAAATTTTATTTTAATTAGACTGTATATAGGTAATACTGAAGGTAGAGAACATTTTCCTCTTTTAAAAACACAAGTGAACAGCAACGAAAACTACACATATTAATAGAAATAGGACTCATCTATGAAAACAATTATATCACCTGGAACCTCATCTGGCTTACATATGAATACCTTTTGATGACATACAACTTTTATGACATCACATCATCATTAGACAAAAGTAATAATGAGCAATCACATAAATGACTAATTAGTACAACTTTTACATGTTAGCCATTTTTTCTTCAACTGTTCATTGTGTAAATTCTCAGATTCCTCTGCATTTTCATCGACAAAACACTAAAAACTGAATTCCGGGGCTCATCCCTTTAATCAATTAAGTCTGGTGGTGGCTAGGGATCTACTTTTTGAAAAAGTGCTCAGGTAATTTTTAAACACTGCTAAGAGCCAAGACTGGGAATAAAAACATATTTAATCAGTAACAATATTATTAACAGCTCTCCTCCATTGCAGAGACAGAGATGAAAATGTGTGTTCTTAGTAGAAAGAGAGCACCTCTACTGTACCCTAAAAGTACCAGATCTGGTCAAGCACGTGGCACTCTGGAAGGCCGAGGGGAGAGGATAACTTGAGGCCACATGTTTGAGACCAACCTAAGCAATATAGCAAGACCTCATCTCTACATAAAATAGGAAAACCATGGACATGGTGGCATGCACCTATAGTCCCAGCTACGCAGGAGGATTGTTTGAACCCAGAGTTTGAGGTTGTAGCAAACAGAGTAAGACTCCACCTCAAAAAAAAAAAAAAAAAAGAATTGTAAACAGTTTGTCTTTGGCACCTTCCAATGACCTTTCCTCAACCTCTCCACTTAAAGTTCTATTCTTCAAGGTTCCAATATCCTCATGTTCCTCTTCCTAAGCCCTGGACTATGGTAGGCTTCTTCTAAAATCTAAAACTGCCATGCTCTACAAAATACATTTATCTCCCCTTAACCTACAAGCTTCACAGTTCTTCAGCTTTTACTAACATCCCACAATTAATATTTTAATTTACACGTAAGTATTTACATTTTAAAGAAGCTGAATGAATGAATGAATTTTAGATTGGTGAGACTTCAGCCAGTGAAACAAAGTAAATGAAAAAAAGAAGAAAATCCAGGAAATACAGTAGAACCTCTATAAGTTGACTACTGAAAGGACTGTAACAAACTGGTCAACGTAAGGAAGTAGGCCTACTGTACCGATAAGCACATGTGGTAGGTAGTCAATGTAACTGGTCAACGTAAGGAAGTAGGCCTACTGTACCGATAAGCACATGTGGCGAATGTCTGGTCTATGAAAATTAGGTCAACTTAAGTGGGAAATCAACTATGGAGGTTCTATTGTATATGTAATAATCTGGGGCAGACAGGCAGGTTTATCAGTCATGCCCTAGAGTCCCTAAAGTCAGTTTTCCTAGGCTATTTCTGCTTTTCTGTCTTCTCTTCTGCTACTTATCAACCAAGAATCTCTAAGAAGTATTTTCTAAAGGGTAGAACATAGCTCACCTATATTAGAATTTCATGGGATCTTCTGTTACAAATACTAATTATTTGGACTTATCTCCAATTTCTACATAGCTCCCACTGGTATCCCAAGCAAACTAAGATTTGAGAATTATACTCCAAAATCTCTAAGTGTACTAGGTGTTTCAGTGTTTGGTTTTGTCTGTTTTCCCCACAATGGTTCTCATGGCAGTAACAATGTCTGTGTAACTTTATGAGTCAGTGGTAATTGTTTACACCTTGAACATGCTTAAAAAGAGAGCATTCTTTCAATTTCTCCATTTTGCATATATTATTGATTTTTGTTAAAGTCACATCCAGGTATAGGCAATAAAAATACCTAAATCACACCAAGCATCTATATTATACTATTTATATTACTTACAAAAATAGGTAAGTCCTACCAAAAAATTTAAAGATTACATCCAGAATCTCTCCTTAATTCTTTTTAATTGATTGCCTTCATAAGCTGTAAGTATTTACAGCAGTGGTTCTCAACCTTCCTAATGCTGCAATGTACTTTCGTTGTTAAAAAGGGGTCAGAACCCACAGGTTGAGAACCGCTGATTTACAGGATTAATACTACATTGATTTAATTCTATTTTATTTTCAACACATGAATTTCACATAAACTCTGAATTGCCAAGTAGCAAAGACAAGAACTTATATACACTTACTTGTAAAGATATTGATCCACTGTCTTTAGTTTTGCTCAGGAAGCTAGAAATGGATAAATTCAAATCAATGCTGCTGTTATCAGCAGTAGAACCAGTGCCCGAATCAGTATCATTTTCCTTTTGAGTCTCGGATTCTGGAGGCGGCACGGTTTCAGTTGTTGACAAAGCACCTATTTCTCCTTTATTTTCTCCATCTCCAGAGTTGATATTAATACTGGGTATTGGAACAGGCTGAGGTTCACTGGGCTGTGAAGCCACAGTAACGTGAGGTTCTGTTTTAATTGGCACTTCACACAGGATTTCCTCTTTTTCTGTATCTATCTGAGAAGTGGTTTTATGAGCATCCCCAGTTTCACTTCCTGAAGACTGCTGGTCAGTATCAGCCACTACACTTCCAACCTCTAGTTCTTCTATGCCACTTGACTCAGTAATTTCTTCAACCTCATTTGTCCCTGGTTCCTCAATGGTCTCCGATATGTTCTCTGAACTGTTTATTAATTGTTCCTTATTTTTAGCTTCTACAGATTCTTGATCTATCTCATTAGTGTCAACTATTTCTTTACCAGAAACTTCCTTAGTAACAGCAGCCTCAGGATCCTCCTCAGGCTTGTTTATTAATTTCTGGCCTACTTCAACCACTTCTTTCCCATCATTACTCCGAGTATCCTCAGCAATGTTTTCGACAACCTTCTGAACATCCACTGTCTCATTTATTCCTATCATGTTATTTATGTCGCTGATCACATCTTTTTGAGTTTTGTCATCTTTTCTCAATTCCTCTTGACTGTCTTCCTTTTTAAGCCTAATCTCACTATCAATTGTCTGAGTATCTGCCTCTTTTTCTCCAGTCTCTAGAGAAACTAAATCTATTATTTGAATAGTAGTATCTTTAATTTCTTCGGATGTTATATGCCTATTATCAAATATCTGTTGCTCTTCCTGATCCCTTTCTTCTCCAGATTTTAGATTATCTTCCATGTTTGTTTCTAAAGTTATCATTACATTATTCTCTTTTCCTTCACTGACTAAATTAGTGATCATAGTTCCTTGGTCTTCTGAATCAGGTAGATTTTCAAGCTTAGGTCTCTTCTCCTCTCCCCCATTCTCTTTGATTATTGTTGTTCTATCACTGAGTCCAGCCATGGCTTCTAAATGAGCATTGTTAACATGTTCATTAATTCCATCCATAGCCTTTTCAGGTTCATCAGTGGTAGGTTTTTCAATAAGAACTTTGTTTTTGAATCTATCTTCAGAAGTATTATGTTCTGTCTTTTCTGAGACAGATTCCAAAATACAAGCATTTTGTGAAAGTTTATCTTCTTCAGAGCTGGCAATACTAAGGTCAGAAGAGGCACGCTTACTTGCAGGTATTGGCTAGAAAAGATTATATACATTTTAGTGTTAAACAGTGACTTCAAGATGGTGACCAAAACAATGTTTACATATATATGATAATTTAGTATTTCTATTCAGAAAATGTTGCTGAAGTTATAAAAATAATTTAAAGAATTGACAATTCTTCACATAATAAATATAACAAAAATGTGTAGTAAGGAGTAACTTTGCTGCTAATCTTCACCTCTATAATTAAAGGTTTTGCACTGCCACCTATCAATCCTTTGATACCTATAAAAATGAACTAAATGAAATTTCCTTTCTAAATACTAACCAGAGAATTTTCTGGTTCCTCATCATCATCTTCCTCTTTGCCATCTTCAACTTCTTCTGTTACTTCAGCCTTTGCCTCTGCAATCAATTCTCGGATTGGTTTGTTGGAATCAACAGTAACAAAGGGATGCTATTAATCGTTAAAAAGAGAATACTCAATAACAACTGAAATACCTGCTTGTAAACTAAGTTTCAAATGCACATAAAAACACATTTTTATTTGGTAAAATTACAAAAATATAAGCAGGGAAAAGACAGACAACATCAGATAACATTACATCTCAGAAGAAAAAAGGGAAGGGGGACTAAGCAAAAGCTGCAGGATGGCCTACAACTAGATCTGTAATCTGTCAAAATAAGAATTGTTACACCTGGGTAGTAGGTACATGTACTTTACTGAAGGTCTGAAAATTTCAAAATCAAAAATTAAAGTTTAAATTTAAAGCAAGTTTCAAGTCAGTACAGTATTAATTCTAAAAAAGTAACAACAATCTATCCTAGCAAAGCCTCAATATTCTAAAATCTTTAGAGGTCTGTGAAAAGTGTCTAGGAACACCTGTGTTTGAGGCATGATTCTGATAATCTTGAGACTAAGAACACATTTTAATCATCTCTGCATAAGGAGACCTTCAAATGTGGGGGTAGCAAAAAAAATAATACAAAGCATGGGTCAGACAGTGACTCATGGCAGTAGTCCCAGCACTTTGGGAGGCCAAGAGGATGGCTTTAGGTCAGAAGTTCAAGCAGCCTGAGCAATATAGCAAGAATCCATCTATGCAAAAAATACAAAAACTATAGCCAAGTATGGCAGCATGTGACAGAAGTCCCAGGTACTGCGGAAGCTGAGGCCGAAGGATCATTTGAGCCCAGGAATTTTGAGCTTATAGTGAACTATGTGACAAACACACTGCACTCCAGCCTAGACAACAAATAAATAATTAGAAAGTGTGTTTTAGGGATTAAACTTGTTGCATACAATGAGGCAATTTTTCCTGCATTTTCCCCTCAGATAAATAGGTCAACCTAAAACAATATAATGCAGAAGTTATACAGTAACTCAGCCTAATACTAATTGCCTCCAGAGCTGTCATTCTATTTGTCTGTCTACAATATTAATTATTTGACAAATTGTTATTAAATATATTCAACACAGGTCCTGCTGCAAACCAAAAATAAATTTATCCAATAACTTTAATATCTTTTTTATTTTTTTTGAGATAAGAGTCTCAAGCTCTCACCCTGGGTAGAATGCTATGGTATCATAGATCACAGCAACCTGTAACTCTTGGGCTCAAGCGATCTTGCATCAGTTTCTCTATTTTTAGTAGAAACGGGGGTCTCGCTTTTGCTCAGGCTGGTCTCGAACTCGTGAGCTCAAGCAATACACCCACCTCGGCCTCCCACAGTGCTAGGATTACAGGCATGAGCCACCATGCCTAACCTTAATATCATTTTTTAAAAGTCAACAATATTTACTGAACACTCACCCTCACTGTAAGATAAAAAAAATTAATTAGTTCATGGCCCCTGCACCCAAGGTGCTTACTTTCTAGAACTGGAGAAACATAATGGAAATAACTAACAAAATGAAAAGAACAATTCAATTAAGTCAAAAAAATGCAGGAAGAATGACTTTTAAGCTGAATGCCTATTATTAATAGCAGAACTTAAAGTATGTAAAGCAAACATTAACCACCATCATTTTGACTTTCCAAAAGAAAACTTAAGTGGAAAGAGAGCACATTGAATTAATCTGAAATTACATTCTTCCTTTTTTTTTTTTTTTTGCAGTTTTTGGCCGGGGCTATGTTTGAACCCACCACCTCCAGCATATGGGGCCGGAGCCCTACTCCTTTGAGCCACAGGCGCTGTCCTCTTCTCTTTTTTTTTTTTTTTTAAGGCTTTTAATCTTTATTACTCAAAAAAGCTTCATTTTCTTATTTCAACACTTTCGAAATGATTTTCTTCTCCTCCAGAAGGAAAGCACACTTGATCCTATCACGAACACATTTAGCACACATTGAACCATCATAGGCCCTGCTGACATGTTTATGTTTTAGACAACGTCGTAAGACTTCTCATAGCGCAAACCCCTTGAAGTCTGCCTGGGCATAGGTCACATGCAGATTTTGGTGCTTTCCCAACCTTCTTGGTATAAAGGTAAACAATTCTATTACCAGGCTGTTCAGGACAGCCTGGTTTTGTTAGAGGCTGTATTGTAGGAAAGCCTACGACGTTATGTAAAACACTGCACCATTCTGAGTGCCTCTAGACAGCGTCCACGTGAAACTGTATTCTTCTTCAAGAGATGTTAAAATAATTAAGTTTTGCTTCTCTCGTGCCATTTATATCCTACCTGAAGTAGCTGAGATGTGTTCCACCTGGCATCCACATTCTTTTCCAAGCATTTCTTTAGAAAGTCCTTAAAATTTGAAGACCTTCAAAATAAAATTTTAACCATGACATTCTATTTTACTTATTAATCAAATCAAACAAAACTGCTTGATAAATTACACAGAAGTCTCATTATGTATGTATTAACAAAAGAAAACTAGCTGATGAGACTAGGAAGATTTTATAAAACTCATTCATCTGTAAACACATGTTAGACGTATACGTAACTAGGTACATAGTCATGGAGATATAGCCATAAATTCACGAGTATGCCAAAAATCACAAAAATTCTTCTAATAAATTCCACAAATATAGCTTAATTATATACATGTATATGTCTTTCTCATAGCACAGAAAATACTTTTTCGTTTTTTTGAAACAGTGTCTCACTCTGTTGCCCAGGCTAGAGTTCATAGAAAATACCTTTTATAATATGGAACTCAAATCATTTGCATTTTCAGCTATATAGGAAAAGTTAAAGAGTTTTTATGGTCTTTAAGAAAAATATATCACAAATCAGTTTTGTAATTCATATAGTGTTTTCATTTTGTTTTGTTTTTATTTTTTGAGGCAGGGTCTCACTCTGTAGCCCTGGATAAAGTGCCACGGCATCATCGTAACTTACATCAACCTCAAACTCTCAGGCTCAAGTGATCCTCTTGCCTCTGCCTCCTAAGTAGCTGGAACTATAGGTGCCTGCCATAACGCCCAGCTAAATTTTCTACTTTTTTTTTTTTAGTAGAAGCGAAGTCTCAATCTTGTTCAGGCTGGTCTTGAACTCCTAAACTCCCGCCTCGGCTTCACAGAGTGTATGTTATTCATATAGTCTTTGTACAATGTACCAAATAACTTTCCTTGGAAAATTATGAGAATAAAACATCAAGTTTTACTTCTTAATAAGCTTTGTTTAGAATATTTTACCATTTTGATGGCTGTGCTAATGTAGGGGGCTCAGATTTTGCTATTTTTAGAAGGACTCTCATTGGATTTAATTCATGATGAGGTGGTTCTATCTCAGCCATTTCTATTAAAGTGATACCCAGAGACCAAACATCAGCTTTGTAGTCATAGGGTCTGTCCTTAGATGTTTCACACATGACTACTTCAGGAGCCATCCTATAAAGACAGAGAATTAAAAGTCAAGATGTTTAACTTAAGAACAGTGATCATAAGCCACATAGGGATGGGTGAGCATATGTGGTCCTCCAGATCCTCAAGTGTACCCCCTTGATCAAATCCAAACTTCAAAGAAGAAATCTCTTTATTTAAAAGATTTGTTCTGTAAAGTTTGGATTCAATCAAAAGCCCACACTTAAGGATCCAGAAGACCACCGGTTCTCCACCCCACTACTAACATAATACTATAAATTCATAAAACCAAATACATACCAATATGGTGTGCCAATAAATGAATCTCTTCTTTGAATTGTCCTTGTGTTCTTAGCTGATACTCCAAAATCCGCTTGAAAAAAATAATAATATAAAAGCATTAATGATAGCTTTTAAGCATTGTTTATTGTATTCAACAGGCACAAAAGCATTTTAAGTCTTTAATAAGAACACTCTTATTAAAAGGTAAGTAAAACAGAAAGAAAAATATAATTTGTCTACCATCCTAATCTTGATCACCTTCTATTACCTTCCCCAAAGAAAAAATCCTGTCATTAATATGCTTAATACCACCATCCTTATACATTTTTAGCTGTTTTAAATTCTTCAGAATTAAAAACAAAAAATAGTAACTTTAAAATGGACCAGTCTACCCACTTCAAAACAAATGCCAACCAATGCTATGTGTTTGCAATTAAATTAACAGACACAAACGTTTCTTCTATAATGTGAAAAAGAGAAATTACACCAAAACAGCCTTGTGCCAATATATGTCTTGCTAACTTCCTCATAAAATCGTATTACAAAGAAAAAACTGGAAAACTTATTTCTCATATAAATTATGAAGAATAATGACTTTATAGCTTTATCAGTTGTTAACCCATATTTTCAGCTTGATGTGCAGACAACCATTAATAGCAACATAAAATTGCCACTGCTGCATAACGTACATCACACCATATACAGCATATGTAAATTTTTAAGTGTCACATTTGATGCTTCAATTGTCAAAATTAAACAAATACCAAAATCCAGTATTTGATACTCATGCCTACCACACAATACATGGCAGCTACTATTATACAAGTATGTCTTATTCACAATTCTAACTTTTGTGATATTTTGTTCTGGAACTCTTAAAACTCATGAAATTCTGCCATAATAATTTGTGTCGATTATATGGTTCTTGAGAATGGGATATAGTTCAATATATCTGTGTTGCAGAAATAAAAGATTCTCTGTAAGCACTTGTGAATTAAAACAGAAATTATAATTACTCAATATTATTTTAGAATTCCTAAGTCTTTAATAATATATTTATTTTTTAAAGGTATATATTGTTTTATACAAAAGTATGTCCCTATATTTGAATAAGATTTTAACATATTTACAGAAAAATATGCCCCTAAAATGGATCAAAACTATAACATCCTATTTCAAAATGAGTTATAGCATTTTTAAAAATGATGAAAGATATAAAAGAGCAACATTAAGTCATAATTAGAAAACTTCAGAGAGGTGATAGAACTTAAGAAAAATTAAACAACATAAATTACTTTCATAACAAAGACTAAACTAGGAGGAATGCAAGAACAAACAACAAATTCATACTCATTACCCTTTAAAACAAATAGAAGGCTATTATTAATAAAACAAAAAAAATAACAAGTGTTGATAAGCAAGTGGAGAAATTGGAGCCCTTGTTGTCCTGCTGGTAAGAATGTAAAATCAGACGGGAAGAGTAAGATGGTGGCCGAGTAATAGTTTCCTTGCAACTGAGCACAGTGAGACTGGGGAGAAAAGACTCCAGGCATCTCAGGCTGGTGGGATCTGCCCAGAAATATGCCTTTGGGGACACAGGAAGTCTGCAAAAGGCTTCTGGACCCCATGAGGAAGACAAAAGCAGTGGAAAACTGGCAAGTGGTTACGTGTGTTTATTCCATCTAATCCCATCACCAGCTGTGAGTACAGCAGCATTGCAAACTGGAAAGGCTTTACCTGTGAGCTGCTTTGTATTTTTTTTGGACTTGGGGACTCATTTGAACTACCTTGGGAGAACTTGGGCGAGAGTGAGGAGGACTTTTAAGCATTGTCTAGGGCCCTGGACTGAGCCCCCAAGCCAGACAAAGTTAATAGTGTTCCCCTGTGGGCAGCGCAGAGCCCCAGCAAGCTCTGCCCTCAGGGTCACAGACCAAGGATTAGGAGGGAGCAACTAATCCAGAGACTGAGCAGCCTGAACACGTGGACTGAGATGCCTTACAGCCTTGGCCCTCAGGGGCACAGAGTGAGATCAGTTTTGGCATAAGCCAGCAGCCACTTCGAGTGTGATTCCAGCAACAAGTGCTTTCCTGAGAAGCTTCTGTTTAGTCAAGTTTAACAGTATAAAGTGCCTTTTAAGCAGGCTGAGGAGAGATTTAGGCCCTGCACCATGCAGGGTTTGAGAAATCAGCAGAGGCCTCCAATCTCCATCTCGTACAAGCGTATCAGCATTGTGATTAACGTCTCATACCCCAGAAGATCACCTGTTGCCCAGACAATATTCAGCAATATATATATACTACCTTGTTTTTGTGGGTTTTTCTTTGTTTGTTTGTTTTTGTTTTTAATTTCAACATTTTCCCTCTAGATTTTTTCTTTTTTTCTTCATTTTTCTAGTTTAAATATAATTTTCCATTGTTGCCTTCTTTAACAATTAGACCTTCATTTTTTGCTAGTGTTTCTCCTCCTAATTATTTGGATTTACCCCCAATTTTATCCCACAAAATTTTCTGTTTCCTTGTTTTAGTCTGATTTATACCATTTTTGTCTTTCCTCTCTATTTGGTAGAGGTGGGGTACTGTATCTGAACAGGCGAGAAAAGAGCTCCTGCCCCAAGGGAACCACCCAACCTGGTAACCTTAGAGGCTGGTGTTTTTTAAGGTTGGGTCAAAGTATCCTACTGTACACCTATATTGCCCTGTCTCCCTCTTTCTGTGCCTCTCTTCTTTTTCTCAGTATTCCCTTTTATTCACCCCCACCTCTCCTTTCTCTTTTGTTTTCTTCTTTCTTAAAAAAAAAGAATCTTGGGCGGCGCCTGTGGCTCAGTGAGTAGGGCGCCGGCCCCATATGCCGAGGGTGGCGGGTTCAAACCCAGCCCCGGCCAAACTGCAACCAAAAAATAGCTGGGCGTTGTGGCGGGCGCCTGTAGTCCCAGCTGCTCGGGAGGCTGAGGCAAGAGAATCGCGTAAGCCCAAGAGTTAGAGGTTGCTGTGAGCCGTGTGACGCCACGGCACTCTACCCAAGGGCGGGACAGTGAGACTCTGTCTCTACAAAAAAAAAAGAATCTTTTTTCTCTTCTTGCTCTTCAATCTTCTCATCCTTCTGGTCCTGTACAAACAGGACAGATCAAAACCCTAGGCCAGAGGCATGATAACTTAACAAGCAAGAGGAAGTGAAAGGAAAATTAGGGCAAGGAAACAGATAAAAGAAAACACTCCTGGGGAAGAATCAACAGAAAACTCCTGGCAACATGAAAAACTAGTCTAGAGCAATCCCTCACAAGGGACCGTGAGGTAGCTACTGCAGAGGGTTCCACCTATAAAGAAATGTTAGAAATGACAGAAGGGAAATTTAGAATACAGATGATGAAAATAATGAAGGAAACTGCTGATATAGTGGGAAAAAAACAAAAGGAAATCCAAAAACAGAACCAATTAAGAGATGAATGATATGAAGAATATAGAAAGGATACAGCAGAGCTGAAGGAAACCAAGCAGTCAACTAGGGAACATAAGGATGCAATAGAAAATATCAACAACAGATTAGACCATGCAGAAGAAAGAATATCAAAGGTAGAAGACAAAGCTCTTGAGATAATTCAGATAGATAGAGGCAGAAAAAAAGAGAAAGCCAAACGTTCACTGACAGAATTACGGGACCTTATGAAGCGTTCAAACATACGATTTATAAGTATCCCAGAAGGGGAATAAGAATGCCCCAGGGGAATGGAAGCCATACTAGAGAATATTACAAATGAAAATTTCCGAAATATCACCAAAGATTCTGACACACTCCTTTCAGAGGGATATCAGACCCCAGGTTAGCTCAACTATTAACAGGGCTTCTCTAAGACACATTGTGAAGAACCTGTCCAAAGTCAAGACGAAAGAAAAGATTCTGCAAGCCGCCAGGAGAAAGCACCAGTTGACCTACAAGGGCAAATCCATCAGGGTGACTGCAGACTTCTCTAACGAAACTTTTCAAGCAAGAAGATATGGTCATCTACCTTTAATCTACTTTAACAGAACAATATCCAGCCCAGAATTCTACATCCTGCTAAGCTAAGCTTTAAAATTGACAGTGAAATCAAATCGTTTACTGATATGCAAACATTGACGAAAGTCACCAAAAGACCAGTTCTAGAGGAAATACTTCAACCTGTTCTACACACTGACCATCACAATGGATCAACAGCAAAGTAAGAACTCAGAAATTAAAGGACAGAACCTAACTTCCACAATGATGCAAAAGATAAAACTAAGCAATGTACTCTCACAAAATAAGATGAATAGAACACTACCAGATTTATCAATTATCTCAATAAATGTAAATGGCTTGAATTCCCCCACTAAAGAGGTATAGATTGGTTGACTGAATTAAAAAACACAAAGCATCCATTTGCTGTCTGCAGGAAACACACCTAACTTCAAAAGATAAATTAAAACTCCGAGTTAAGGGGTTGGAAGACAATTTTTCAGGCAAAAGGAATTCAGAAGAAGAGAGGGGTTGCGATCTTAATTTCAGATACATGTGGATTTAAAGCAACTAAAGTCAAAAAGACAAAGATGTTCACTTTACATTGATCAAGGAAAAAATACAACAAGAATACATTTTAATTCTAAATATTTATACACCCAACTTAAATGCTCCCAGATTCTTGAAACTGACCTTACTCAGTCTGAGTAATAAGATATCCTATAACACCATAATAACAGGGGACTTTCACACTCCTCTTACAGAGCTGGACAGATCCTCTAAACAGAAATTAAACAAAGATATAAGGGACTTAAATGAGACCCCAGAACAACTGTGCTTAATAGACGCATGTAGAACCCTATATCCCACAGATAAAGAATATATATTGTTCTCAGTGCCCCATGGAACATTCTCCAAAATTGATCATATCCTAGGACACAAAACAAACCTCAAGATAATCAAAAGAATAATTTTACATTGTATCTTCTCAGACCACAAGGCACTAAAAGTGGAACTCAACTCCAACAAAATCATTCAACCCCACACAAAGGCATGCAAATTAAACAACCTTCTATTGCATGACAGTTGGGTGCAGGAAGACATAAAAGAGGATATCATTAACTTTCTTGAGCATAACAACAATGAAGACACAAGCTACCAAAACCTGTGGGATACTGCAAAAGCAGTTCTGAGAAGAAAATTAATCGCTTTAGATGTCTACATTCGAAAAACAGAAAGAGAACGCATCAACAAACTCATAAGCCATCTTCTGGAATTGGAAAAAGAAGAACAATCTAAGCCTAAACCCAGCAGAAGAAAAGAAATATCCAAAATTAAATCAGAGATCAATGAAACTGAAAACAAAAGAATCATTCAGAAAATTAATGAAACAGTTGGTTTTTTAAAAAAATAAATAAAATAGATAAGCCTTTGGCCAGACTAATTAGAAATAGAAAAGTAAAATCTCTGGTAACCTCAATCAGAAATGATAAAGGGGAAATAACAACTGATGCCACAGAGATAAAAGATAATCTCTGAATACTACCAGACACTCTATGCCCAGAAATTTGACAATCTGAAAGAAATGGATCAGTATTTGGAATCACACCCTCTCCCTAGACTTAGCCAGGAAGAAACAGAGCTCCTGAACGGACCAGTTTCAAGCGATGAGATCAAAGAAACAATAAAAATAACTTCCAACAAAAATATGCCACAGTTCCGATGACTTAACACCAGAATTCTATCAAACCTTCAAGAAAGAGCTTATTCCTATACTGCAGAAATTATTCCCAAAAATTGAGGAAGGACTCTTCCCCAACACGTTCTACAAAGCAAACATCACCCTGAAACCAAAACCACGAAAAGACCCAACTAAAAAGGAGAATTTCAGATGAATTTCACCAATGAATATAGATGCAAAAGTTCTCAACAAAATCCTAGCCAATAGATTACAGCTTATCATGAAAAAGACATACATCATGATCAAGTAGGTTTCATCCCAGGGATACAAGGCTGGTTTAACATACACAAGTCCATAAATGTTATCCACCATATTAACAGAGGCAAAAATAAAGATCATATGATCCTCTCAACAGATGCAGAAAAAGCATTTGATAAAATCCAGCATCCTTTTCTAATTAGAACAATGAAGAGTATAGGCACTGGTGGCACGTTCCTTAAACTGATTGAAGCTATCTATGACAAACCCATAGCTAATTTTTACTGAATGGAGTAAAACTGAAAGCTTTTCCTCTTAGAACTGGAACCAGATAAGGTTGTTCTCTGTCACCATTAGTATTCAACATAGTGCTAGAAGTTCTAGCCAATACAATTAAACAAGGCAATGAAATAAAGGGCATCCAAATGGGACCAGAGGAGGTCAAACTCTCCCCCTTTGCTGACAATATGATCAACTGCAAATCTCCAGGAAGTCATCAAAAAATACAGTAATGTCTCAGGATATAAAATCAATATCCGTAAGTCAGTAGCCTTTGTATATACCAATAACAGTCAAGATGAGAGGCTAAGGATACAACTCCTGTCACCACAGCTTCAAAGAAAATGAAATACCTAAGAATATACCTAACAAAAGAGGTGAAGGACCTCTATAAAGAAAATTATAAAACCCTAAGAAAGGAAATAGCAGAGGATATTAACAAATGGAAGAACATACCATGCTCATAGCTGGGAAAAATCAACCTTGTTAAAATGTCTATACTTCCCAAAGCAATCTACCTATTCAATGCCATCCCTATTAAAATACCAACATCAGGGTGGTGCCTGTGGCTCAGTGGAGTAGGGCGCCGGCCCCCTAAACCGAAGATGGTGGGTTCAAATCCGGCCCTGGAAAAAACTGCAACAGTAACAAAAAAAAAAACAGGAAATTGTGGAGAGAAGGGAACACTTTTACACTGCTGGTGGGACTGCAAACTAATATGCCCTTTTTGGAAGGAAAGATGAAGAACCCTCAAAGAACTCAAACTAGACCTACCATTTGATCCTGCAAACTCATTACTGGGTATCTACCCAGAAGGAAAAAAATCTTTTTATTATACATAAGGACACTTGCACTAGACTGTTTATTGCAGCTCAATTTACAATTGCCAAAATGTGGAAACAGCCTAAAAGCCCACCAACCCAGGAATGGATTAACAAGCTGTGGTGTATGTACCCCACGGAATACTATTCACCCATTAAAAACAATGGGGACTTTACATCCTTTGTATTAGCCTGGATGGAAGTGGAACACATTTATTTTTAGTAAAGCATCACAACAATGGAGAAACATGAATCCTACATACTCAATTTTGATATAAGGACAATTAATGACACAGTGGGGGTGGGGGAAGGGGAGAGCAGAGAGAGAAAGAAGGAGGGAGGGGTGGGGAAAGAAAGAGCACAGAGAGGGAAGGAAGGAGGGGGTGGGGTCTTGGTGTGTGCCACACCTTTTGGGGGCAAGACACAACTGTAAGAGGGACATTACCTAACAAATGCAATCAGTGTAACCCGGTTGCTTATACCCCCAAGGAATCCCCAACATTAAAAAAATAAATAAATAAAAAAGAGGGAACCTGCGATTGGCACCCTGCCAGACCACAGGAAGAGCTGCATCACAGCCTGCGATCTTCGCCTGCCCAGACCTCCTGAAGAGCTGCGCCTGCCCAGACCCCCGTAACAGCTGTGCCAGGACCACCACCCCACAGACACGGCCTCCCAACGCCCTGACCAGGAACTCCGGGAGCCGCACAACCCTGCGTCCTCCATCCTGTACCCTCCCTGCCTCCACACCAGCCCGCTCATCTGGCCAGGGACTCTGGTAGTCGCATGCCCTCCACAGCCCTCCCTGCTACTGCACAGAGCCCTTCTCCTGGCCAGAGAGGAGCCTTGGGCCCTCTGTGGCAAAGTCACTGGGCGCCAGTCACTCCCAGAACCATGTGCACCACGCCTCACCCTATTGCTGGATCCCAGGGTGTCACACACTGGAGCTGCTCCCACAACCAGAAATCCCTGGCTGGGGCAGCCCCAGAAGAGCTACACAGGGTCACTCCCTACAAAGATCCAGCAACAATAGAGTGATCCCCCTGGGTCTAATCTCAGAGAAACACCACCCCAACTCTGAGGATGGCCAAAGGCAACAGTAAAAAACAATCATGACGCGAAATCAACGGAAATACTCTTGCAATATGAATAATTAGAGTAGATCAACTCCCCCAAGGAACAATGGGGCAGACACAGTACAAGATCCCATGCACAAACGAATAGCTGAGATGTCAGAAATCGAATTCAGAATCTGGATAGCAAATACGATCCAATTAGAATTCCAGGCAGTAAACCAAAAGATATCACAAGAATTCAACGAATTCAAAGACCAAATGACCAAAGATTTTGACACAATGAAACAAGAAGTTGCAGCCCTTAAAGATCTGAGAAACACAGTAGAATCCCTCAGTAACAGAATGGAGCAAGCAGAAGAAAGGATTTCTGACATCGAAGACAAAGCTTTCCAACACTCCCAAACTCTCAAAGAAGAAGAGAAATGGAGGGCAAAAACACATCACTCTCTCAGAGAGCTCTGGGATAATTCAAAGAAAAGCAATATTCGTCTCATAGGAATCCCCGAAAGTGATGAAGTGGTTTCACAAGGCACAGAGACTCTTCTCCATGAGATAATGAAAGAGAACTTTCCAGACATGCCAAGAGATTCTGAAATTCAGATAGCTGACAGTTTCAAAACTCCAGAATGGCTCAACCCGAATAAGACAACACCCAAACACATCATAATCAATTTCACTAAAATTAATATGAAGGAGAAAATTCTGAAAGCAGCCAGACGAAAGAAAACCATAACCTACAAGGGGAAGAATATTAGAATAACTGCAGATCTCTCTGCTGAAACCTTTCAAGCTAGAAGAGGATGGTCATCGACTTTTAATCTCCTAAAACAAAATAACTTTCAACCCAGGATCCTGTACCCAGCTAAACTGAGTTCCATTTATTATGGAGAAATGAAATACTTTAATGTCATTAACATGATGAAGAACTTTGCCATAACTAAACCAGCTCTCCAGGATATTCTCAGACCTATACTCCATAAAGACCAGCGTAATCCTCCACGACAAAAGTAAACCCACCCAGAAAATTTTGATCAAATTCCAACTTCCACAGTCACAAAAGGATTAAAAATGTCCACCAGACTCTCGAAAGGCTTATCAATATTTTCAATTAATGTGAATGGTTTAAATTGTCCTCTAAAGAGGCACAGGTTGGCTGACTGGATACAAAAACTCAAGCCAGATATCTGCTGCATACATGGATTTCATCCTACATTAAAAGACAAATATAGACTCAAGGTGAAGGGATAGTCACCTATACTCCAGGCAAATGGAAAGCAGAAAAAAGCAGGCATTGCAATCACAGATGCAATAGGCTTTAAACCAACCAAAATAAGGAAGGATAAGGACGGACATTTCATATTTCTCATTATGAAATAATGAGATTTCAATTATTAATATTTATGCACCCAACCAGAATGCACCTCAATTTATAAGAGAAACTCTAACAGACATGAGCAACTTGATTTCCTCCAGTTCCATAGTAGTTGGAGATTTTAACACCCCTTTAGCAGTGCTGGATAGATCCTCCAAAAAGAAGCTAAGCAAAGAAATTTTAGATTTAAACTTAAACATTCAACATCTGGACTTGACAGACATCTACAGAACATTTCATCCCAACAAAACTGAATACACATTCTTCTCATCAGCCCACGGAACATACTCCAACATCGACCACATCCTAGGCCAAAAATCTAACCTCAGCAAATTTAAAAAAAATAGAAATTATTCCTTGCATCTTCTCAGACCATCATGGAATAAAAGTTGAACTCAATAACAACAGGAACCTGCATACCCATACAAAAACATGGAAGCTAAATAACCTTATGCTGAAGGATAGATGGGTTATAGATGAGATTAAGAAGGAAATCACCAAATTTTTGCAGCAAAACAACAATCAAGACACAAATTATCAGAACCTCTGGGATACTGCAAAGGCAGTCCTAAGAGGGAAATTTATAGCACTGCAAGCCTTCCTCAAGAAAACGGAAAGAGAGGAAGTTAATAACTTAATGGGACATCTCAAGCAACTGGAAAAGGAAGAACACTCCAACCCCAAACCCAGCAGAAGAAAAGAAATAACCAAAATCAGAGCAGAATTAAACGAAATTGAAAACAAAAGAATTATACAACAGATCAATAAATCCAAAACTTGGTTTTTTGAAAAGGTCAATAAAATAGATAAACCTTTGGCCAACCCAACCAGGAAAAAAAAAGAGTAAAATCTCTAATTTCATCAATCAGAAATGGTAAAGATGAAATAACAACAGACACCTCAGAAATTCAAAAAATCCTTAACAAATATTACAAGAAACTTTACTCTCAGAAATATGAAAACTCTGAAAGAAATTGACCAATACTTCAAAGTACGCCACCTACCAAGAATTAGCCAGAACAAAGTGGAAACATTGAACATGCCTACATCAAGTTCTGAAATAGAATCAACTATACAAAATCTCCCTAAAAAGAAAAGCCCAGGACCAGATGGCTTTACGTCAGACTTCTACCAAACCTTTAAAGAAGAACTAGTACCTATATTACTAAACCTCTTCCAAAATATAGAAAAAGAAGGAATACTACCCAACACATTCTACAAAGCAAACATCACTTTGATCCTAAACCAGGGAAAGACCCAACAAGAAAAGAAAATTAGAGACCAATATCACTAATGAATATTGATGCAAAAATACTCAATCAGATCCTAACAAACAGAATCCAACAACACATCAAAAAAATTATACACCATGACCAAGTGGGATTTATCCCAGGATCTCAAGGCTGGTTCAATATACGTAAATCTATAATGTAATTCAGCACATAAACAAACTCAAAAATAAAGACCATATGATTCTCTCAATTGATGCAGATAAAGCTTTTGATAATATCCAACATCCCTTCATGATCAGAACACTTAAGAAAATTGGTATAGAAGGGACATTTCTTAAACTGATAGAGGCCATCTACAGCAAACCCACAGCCAATATCCTATTGAATGGAGTTAAATTGAAATAATTTCCACTTAGATCAGGAACCAGGCAAGGTTGCCCATTGTCTCCATTGCTCTTTAACATTGTAATGGAAGTTGTAGCCATTGCAATTAGGGAAGAAAAGGCGATCAAGGATATCCTCATAGAGTCAGAAGAGATCAAACTTTCACTCTTTGCAGATGACATGATTGTATATCTGGAAAATACTAGGGATTCTATACAAAACTTTTAGAAGTGATCGAGTAATACAGCCATGTCTCAGGCTACAAAATCAACACCCATAAATCTGTAGCCTTTATATATACCAACAATAGCCAAGCGGAAAAAACAGTCAAGGACTCTATTCCATTCACAGTAGTTCCAAAAAAGATGAAGTATTTGGGAGTTTATCTAACAAAGGACATGAAAGATCTCTGTAAAGAAAACTATGAAACTTTAAGAAAAGAAATAGCTGAAGATGTTAACAAATGAAAAAACATACCATGTTCATGGCTGGGTAGAATCAACATTGTTAAAATGTCTATATTACCCAAAGCAATATATAATTTTAATGTAATTCCTATCAAAGCTCCATTGTCATACTTTAAAGATCTTGAAAAAATAATACTTCATTTTATACGGAATCAGGAAAAACCTCGAATAGCCAAAACATTACTCAGAAATAAAAACAAAGCAGGAGGAATCACACTACTAGAACTGAGACTATACTATAAATCAATAGTGATCAAAAACAGAGAAGTAGATGTCTGGAATGGAATAGAGAACCAAGAAATGAATCCAGCTACTTACTGTTATTTGATCTTTGACAAGCCAATTAAAAACATTCAGTGGGGAAAAGACTCCCTATTTAACAAATGGTGCTGGATGAACTGGCTGGCGATCTGTAAAAGACTGAAACTGGACCCACACCTTTCACCATTAACTAAGATAGACTCTCACTGGATAAAAGATTTACACTTAAGACATGAAACCATAAAAATACTTGAAGAAAGTGCAGGGAAAACTCTTGAAGGAATCAGCCTGGGTGAATATTTCATGAGGAGGACTCCCCAGGCAATTGAAGCAGTATCAAAAATACATTATTGGGACCTGATCAAACTAAAAAGCTTCTGCACAGCCAAGAACAAAGTAAGTAAAGCAAGCAGACAGCCCTCAGAATGGGAGAAAATATTTGCAGGTTATACCTCCGATAAAGGTTTAATAACCAGAATCCACAGAGAACTCAAATGTATTAGCAAGAAAAGAACAAGTGATCCCATCTCAGGGTGGGCAAAGGACTTGAAGAGAAACTTCTCTAAAGAAGACAGACGCAGGATCACATGAAAAAACCTCATCATCCTTAATCATCAGAGAAATGCAAATCAAAACTACTTTGAGATATCACCTAACCCCAGTAAAAGTAGCCCACATAACAAAATCCAAAAACCAGAGATGTTGGCGTGGATGTGGAGAAAAGGGAACACTTCTACACTGCTGGTGGGAATGCACACTAATACATTCCTTCTGGAAGGATGTTTGGAGAACACTTAGAGATCTAAAAATAGACCTGCCATTTGATCCTGTAATTCCTTTACAAGGTATATACCCAGAAGATCAAAAATCACGATATAACAAAGACATCTGTACCAGAATGTTTATTGCAGCCCAATTCATAATTGCTAAGTCATGGAAGAAGCCAAAGTGCCCATCGACCCACAAATGGACTAGCAAATGGTGGTACATGTATACCATGGAATATTATGCAGCCTTAAAGAAAGATGGAGACTTTACCTCTTTCATGTTTACATGGATGGAGCTGGAACATATTCTTCTTAGCAAAGTATCTCAAGAATGGAAGAAAAAGTATCCAATGTACTCAGCCCTACTATGAAGCTAATTTATAGCTTTCATATGAAGGCTATAACCCAACTATAGCACAAGAATATGGGGAAAGGGCCAAGGGAGGAGATAGGGGGGGAGTTAGGGTGGAGGGAGGGTAATGGGTGGGGCCACACCTACGGTGCATCTTAGAATGGGTACAGGCAAAACCTACTAAATGCAGAATATAAATGTCTACATACAATAACTAAGAAAATGCCATGAAGGCTATGTTGAACAGTTTGATGAGAATATTTCAGATTGTATATGAAACCAACACATTGTACCCCTTGATTGCACTAATGTACACAGCTATAATTTAACAATTAAAAAAAAAAGAAAAAAACAAATGTAAAATCATGCAAGGGCTGTGAAAAACAGTATGGCAGTCCCTCAAAAAATTAAACATGGAGTCCGGGTGTGGTGGCTCATGCCTATAATCCTAGCATTTTGGGAAGCCTGGGGGTGGAGGGGGGCACGTGTTGCATGAGTTCAGGAGTTCCAGACTCTGTCTCTAAAAATAGCCAGGTGTTGTGGCAGTTGCCTGTAGTCCCAGCTACTGAGGAGGCTAAGGCAAAAGGCTTGCTTGAGCCCAGGAGTTTGAGGTTGCTACCCAGGGTGGCAAAGTGAGACTTTCTCAAAAAAAAAAAAAAAAAAAAAAAAAAAAATTAATTAGATTAAAGTAAAACATGGAATTACCATAGGATCTAGCAATTCGATGTCTGGGTGCATACCCCAAAGAATTGAAAGCAGGAACTAGAGCAGGTATTTATACACCAACGTTCACAGCAGTGTTATTCACAATAGCCTAAAGGTGAAAGCAACCCAAGTGGCCCATTAATGGATGAATGGATAAACAAAATGTAGTGCATGCATTCAATGATATATTATTCAATCTTAAAAAAGGACATTCTGATAAGTGCTACAACATGAATGAACCTAAGGCTATTATGCTAGGGGAAATAAGCCAATCACAAAAGGAAAAATACTATATGATTTCCACTTATATGTGGTACCTAGAGTATTTAAAAACATAGAAACTGAAAGTAAAATGGTGGTTGCCTGGGGCTGGAGCAAGTGGAAAAGGGAGAGTTAGTGTTTAATGGGTATGGAGTTTCAGTTTTGCAAAATGAAAAGAGGTGTGGAAATGGATAGTGGTGATAGTTGTACAATAACATGAATGTACTTAATGCCACAGAACTGTACACTTAAAATGATCAAAACGGACTAGGTACAGTGGCTCACACCTATAATCAAGCACTCTGGGAGGCTCAGTCAGGAGGATTGCTTGAGCTCAGGAGCAAGAATGAGGTCTCTGTCTCTACAAAAAATAGAAAACATAGCTGGGAGTGGTGGTACATGCCCATAGTCCTAGCTGCACAAGAGGCTGAGGCAAGACAGTTGCTTGGGTTCAACAGTTTCAGGCTGCAGTGAGCTATGACAACACTGCAGTCTAGCCCAGGTAACAGACCAAGCTGCTAATATTGAAAAAGAATTAAAAGCAGACACTGTGTGCCTCGTAATGAAAGAATGTAAAACCATCTGTATCAAGCCTTTGTGGGGTTTTTTGTAAAAAAAATTTCTTTAATTTAGAAGATTGTTTACAGAGCAGGGGTATCACATGAGATAACACTGGTATGTGGGTAGCCTCAGGACACAGGAGGGCAGAGATACCAAGGATGGACAGACCAAGGCTGTATCAAGCCTTTGGATTCATCTGCCAATCTGAAGGAAATACAGAGAACTTAACTGAAATCATCACTTCAATGCTATTTGAGGGAAATGCTTCAATGCTATTTGAGGGAAATGCTTCAATGCTATTTGAGGGAAATGCTACAGGTCCCATGGATCAATGTTCCTCAATGTTTCCTTCATTATTAGACCCTCCAAAGATCCATTTTGGACAATTTCCCTAATTCTCCCTCCTCTCTGTGAAATTTTAATGCCACAGATGGGGTGGGTATCTATTCATGTACTGTGGACTTTTGGAGGTCATGAACCATTGCAATATTTAAGACTTTTTGTCACCAGAGAACCAGTTTTTGCCCCCTTGCAGGCAATACTGCCCCATGCCATTACGAGTGCCATAATGTAAAGGAAAGAAAGGGATGGGTGGAAGACCTGTATAAATTAAAAAATACTTCAGGGCGGCCCCTGTGGCTCAGTGAGTAGGGCGCTGGCCCCATATGCCAAGGGTGGCGGGTTCAAACCCAGCCCCGGCCAAACTGCAACAAAAAAAATTGTTGTGGCGGGTGCCTGTAGTCCCAGCTGCTCGGGAGGCTGAGGCAAGAGAATTGCGTAAGCCCAAGAGTTGGAGGTTGCTGTGAGCCGTGTGACGCCACGGCACTCTACCCGAGGGCAGTACAGTGAGACTCTGTCTCTACAAAAAATATATATATATATATTTCAAAGAAAAATCAAGTTTTATATATGGACAAGATTATACTCTAACATCTAGAGATGCACACCAGATAAGTGAACCATAAAGAAACACAAGGAAGTAATTACTATAAAAGTCCGGAG
Organism: Nycticebus coucang; assembly: GCF_027406575.1. Classification (NCBI taxonomy): domain Eukaryota; kingdom Metazoa; phylum Chordata; class Mammalia; order Primates; family Lorisidae; genus Nycticebus; species Nycticebus coucang. The sequence goes on along the minus strand of NC_069782.1, from coordinate 133,264,106 downwards.
AATAGGGAGGGCCATGATTGAGATGAGCACATCGAAGAGCTTCTGAGGTACCTGACAAAGTTCTATTTCTTTATCTAGGTAATGATTACAAAGCTACTGTATAAGTAACAAAGTCACTTAGCTATATATTCTGTGGCATTCTACATCTGTATTTATTTCACAATAAAAAAGTTAAAATTTAGTGCCTTACCTGTTTAGATGTCATAACAAAGTGAAATTAAATAACTCAACACAGCCTTTAAATATATTTTGTCCTTTTAATATCCTTCCAAAAGACAAAATCAGACTTCATCTCCAGATTGTTTTTAATTCATATCTTAGATATTCCTCAAGAAAGTGATATCTTCTATTTGTATGTGGTATATATATATATTAATTAATTTCGTCTAGTTTTACATTTATTTCTTCTTATGAAGTTAATCATTTATGCCCTCAGTGTAAAAAGCAAAATTTAAAAACTTTAAAAACAAAACTAAGTTTTTACTTTGTTAGTTTAGCCAATGGACCATGTCAATAAAGTAGAATATAAAACTAAACACTAAAGAAAAAACCCACTAGACATGAGTTTGGAAATAAAGACAAAACTGAGTTTGTTTTACACACTATATTATATTACAAATGTAAAATATCTACAAGTCTATATTCAAAAATTTAAGAAAAAAATTTAATTTGTAATCAGTCTTTAAAAGGTTTGCCTTTCTGAAAATCAAAGTTCATCTTTTCTTTTTTTTTTTTGTAGAGACAGAGTCTCACTTTATGGCCCTCAGTAGAGTGCCATGGCCTCACACGGCTCACAGCAACCTCCAACTCCTGGGCTTAAGGGATTCTCTTGCCTCAGCCTCCCGAGTAGCTGGGACTACAGGCGCCCACCACAACGCCCGGCTATAGTTCATCTTTTCTTAATTTGTTTTTGAAGTATCTTTAAGTTAGTTGCCAACGCTTAGGATTTCTAGACAAATGCATATTTATTCACCCAAGAAAAAGTGTCTGAAAGAAAACAGAACTTTAAATTTTCATGTTTCACATATTTGAGCAGTAATGAAATACTAGTCACATATATACAGGGGAAAGAAAAATATCACAGCACAAATTTTAATGTTTCATCTAAGTGAATAACTTACCCAGTTTAATATCTCCATCTAAGGTAAAAAGAATGTTGCCAGCCTTTAGATCTCTGTGGATGATTTTATTATCATGTAAGTAGTCCAATGCCTCTAAAGTCTGTTTGCAAACTACTTGTATTTGGGACTCAGTTAACGGTCTCTCGAGTTCTATAAAAAGAAAGCAAATAAATCTGCATTTTTTTTTTTTTTTTTGGCAGTTTCTGGCCAGGGGTGGGTTTGAACCCACCACCTCCAGCATATGGGGCCGGCGCCCTACACCTTTGAGCCACAGGCGCCGCCCACAAATCTGCATTTTTATAAAGTGAAAACATATTGGCATGCTATCTATCCTTCAGTATATACAACCACTGTCAAAGATCATATATAGCGAAATTGTTTTGGAAAAACTAAATATCTACAAAGATTACTTTCCTAACATATTATACTCAACATTTCATTTCAGAATTTTATTATAATTATTCAGGAATACAAAAATATAATTAATTTGATTTCTTAATGTATTGAACTTCACTCCCCAATTACGTTTGAAAAAATATTCATATATGTATATTTGAAACTCTTCATTTTTATTAAATATAAGATATAAACATAAAGAACAGAAAGGTATTTACCAAGCATCACTGCATCTACTGCTCCACCTGCACAAAATTCAATAAGAATCTGCATGCAAAAAAAAAAAAAAAAAAGCATGTATCTAAAACTACATTAAGTCTTAGTATTTTTTCTTCAATTTAGCAAAAAGATAAAGAAACAGCTATCAAATATCTAGGTTATGGTAACAGTTTATATTAAACATGAAGGTTTTCCTTGTCAAAAGAGTTATAAGTCACAAACACTACACACTTGAAAAAGCACAAAGAGAACCCACTGTAGAAGTATGTGCATTTTTGTTAATGACCATGTGTAGAGTTCCTGCTTCTCTAAAATGACCAGATATAGAATTTTTATTCAGTACAGTACTACATAAACTATTTTGTCACAAAAGATATTGTTACTCCCACTTTTAAGGTAACTATTATGATTCAAGTGATCAAATATATATTTTAACTTTATTAATAGGATTTTAAAAAAGACCTTATATTTCCAGTCAGGTACTCCTTATACTACTTGCTCTTCTCTCATAAAACTTTCCTTCTTCCTTCAAAAAGAAAAACTGAAAACACCTTTTTTGTTTGTTTGTTTCTCTTTTTGAGATAATGTCTCATTGTGTCACCCTGGCTAGAGTACAGTGGCCTCATCATAACTCACAGCAACTTCAAACTTCTGGGGCTCAAGTGATCCTCCTGCCTCAGCCTCCCAAGTAGCTGGGAATATGGATGCCCACCACAGCCACCTAACTTTTTCTATTTTAGTAGACAGGGTTTGCTCTTGCTCAGGCTGGCCTTGAACTTCTGAGCTCAAGCAAACCTTCTGCCTCAGTTTCCCAAAGTACTAGGATTACAGAATGAACCACCACACCTGACCTGAAACTATTTTAAAAAGCTCTCTTGACAAAACTAGTGTTAGAACAGAGCAAATGACTATTTATTATAATGAATACAAACATTTGCTTTTTATATCTATTTCTGCCTAATATTTTCTAAAAATTAACAAAATTTATACAAACACCCTTAGCCATTATATCATGCAGTAAAGCTGAACCCAATAATGTAAGATAAATATTTAACATTTCTACTATTTTATAGTTTATTACATGATTTATAACAAACTTTAAGATAAAAAATTATAAATAATTTCTAGGAAAGCAAACTTTAAGACACTTTTAAATGCTTAAATATAAATTACAAACAAGGACATTTAATTTTGTATTTTAGGAAATTAAATATTCTTAACTAAGTTTCTCCACCTGGATCCAATGTCAGACAATCATGATGAAACTGGTCTGATCTGAAACATAAATCTGAACATCTTCTGAAGCTGAGATTAATGATGTTGTTATTACTCGCTCATCAGCAAATGAACTTTCTTTTTTTTTTTTCCAGAGAGTCTCACTTCATTGCCCTCAGTACAGTGCCGTGGCTTCACACAGCTCACAGCAACCTCCAACTCCTGGGCTTAGGCGATTCTCTTGTCTCAGACTCCTAAGTAGCCCGGGATTACAGGCACCTGCCACAATGCCTGGCTATTTTTTTGTTGTTGCAAATTGGCCAGGGCTGGGTTTGAACCCACCACCCTCGGTATATGGGGCCAGGGCCCTACCCACTGAGCCACGGGTGCTGCCCAGCAAATCAACTTTCATTCAAGTAACACAAGTAACTAAATAAAAGAGGTAAGACATAAAGTAGGATAAGTAACTAAATAAAAGATGTAAGACATAAAATAGGCTTTCGAAACCCATAGACCTCTTTAGGATGATGAACTCATTTTAGGTACTATAGATCAACAGAAAGTACTTACCCAAAGATTATTCTCATAATAGAAGGCATCTAGAAGCTTGACTATATTTGGGTGATCACAAGATGCTAATATATCAATCTCGACCATATAGTCTTCAAGTTCTTCTTCCGATTTGGTGTCAATCACCTTTGCAGCAGCCAAAACATGGGTCTCTTTATTCTGGGCCTAAAAATGAAAATAGCAGAAGTATCATAGTAAAGCGCATACTTTAAAAAAATTATTATTTTAGTAGATTTTATCTTTTAGATTGATTTTGGGTTTACAGGAAAATTGAGCAGAAATTACAGAAAGTTCCCTTATGCTCCCTGCCCTGACACATGCATAACTTCCCCTACTATCAACACTCTGCACCAGAGTGGGAATCTGTTACAACTGATAAAGCTACATTAATACATCATTACCATCAAGTCCACAGTTTATATCAGGTTTACTGTTAGTATTGTACATCCATGGGTTTCAACAAATATATAATGGTACCCACCATTATGTATGTATAGCATCACACAGAAAAGTTTCACTGCCCTAAAAATCCTATGTGCTCAGCCTACTCATCCCTCCCTTCCCCCAATGCCTGGTAAGTACTGATCTTTTTACTGCCTCCAGTTTTGCTATTTCCAGAATGTCAGGTTCTTGGAATCACAGAATATGTGGACCTCTCAGATTATCTTTCTTAGTAAAATGCACTGAAGTTTATGTTCCTCAATGTTTTCATGGCTTAATCACTCTTTCTTGGCTGAGTGCAGTTAATCACATCTGTAATCCTAGCACTCTTGGGAGGCCATGGTAGGAGGATCCCTTGAACTGAGGAATTTGAGACCAGCGTGAGCAAGAGCAAAACCCCATCTCTACTAAAAATAGAAAAACTAGCCAGGCTTTCTGGTGGGTGCCTATAGTCTCAGCTACTTGGGAGGCTGAGGCAAGAGGATCAGTTGAACCCACGTTTGAGGTTGCGGTGAGCTATGATGACACGAGGGCACTCAACCCCAAGGCTACAGAGTTAGACTCTGTCTCAAAACAAAAACATAAGCATAGCTTTCTTTTTAGCACTGAAAAATACACCACTGTTTGGATGTATCACAGCTTATCCATTCACCCACTAAAGGACATGTTGGTTGTTTTCAAGTTGTGGCAATTACAATAAAACTGCTACAAACATGCATGTGCAGGTTTCTATGGAGACTTAAGTTTTCAACACATTTGGGTACATACAAAGATGCACAACTGCTGGATCATATGGTAGAGTATGTTCAGTTTTCTAAGAAGCTGCCAAACTGTCTTGCAAAGGAGGTGGCTATACAATTTTGCATAGCCATCAATGTAGAACCAAGTTCCTGCTGTTCTACATCCTAACCAGCAGGAGGTGTTGCCATTGGATTTTCACCAGTCTAATAGGTGTGCAGTGGTACCTGTACCCTGTTTTCAATTTCCAATTCTCTAATGACATATGATGTTGAATATCTTTTCACATGTTTATTTGCCATCTGAATATCTTTGTTGAGGTGTCTGTTCAAATCTTTTGCCCATTTTTTAATTCAGTTGTTTATTTCCTAATTGTTGAGGTTTTTTAGTTTGGTTTTCTTTTTGGTGATTCATGAAAATAACAACATAGTGACTTTAAGTGACCATGACTGATCTTTGAAAACGTTTTATTAACAGACATTACATTTTTAAATTAAGATCTGTATATTTGTTATTCCATTCTTGTTTTTAACATTTATTCCATTCAGCCTTTATGTGAAAGATTTTCATGCTTTTAAATGTTAGATTGATGAGCTCTTTTTTTTTTAACTTGGTCTTCATAACTATATTTATTTAACAATATAAGGATGAAATATACAGAAAAAATATGATAATTGCTTCAAAGTAATACAAGAGGATATATAAAATTTGTCAAGTTTTATACTTAGGATTTGTGTATACTAGACTTCATTAAAAAGTTTACATATTAAAAAAAACAGAGGAGAAGAAGGTAATAGCTGAAACAAGATTATCTGCGAAGCTCATAATCAGCTCTCTAGTGTTATTCTAGTTTTGTACATGTTTTCATAGTAAAGATGTTTTGAAGTGTTACCTATAAACTTAAGAAACTCAGCAAACGTAAGATTTGGAAGCATGGTATAAAAGTGGTACACCCTTTAAGACTAGATTCTGATTTAAAACTTCATGCATTATAAATGAACAACCCATGTTTCTTTACAATTTTGCTGAAATGACAATAATTCTTCCACGAAAACTTCTTAGCATAATTATGAAGTACTCTACAAACTGAGATATAGAAGACTTTCTAAAGAAGATCTACATCTTCTATAGAAGATATAGAAAATATCTACAGACAACATATAGAGATATAGAAAATTTTTTGGCATAATTATGAAGTACTCTACAAACTGAGATATAGAAGTATTCTCATTCTGTTAAAAATATTTTCTCATTTTGTGGTATATTACAATAAGCTTAAGATTTTAAATAACAGAAATAATGAAAGCCAAGTATCTCCTAAAAACACAATTAACAAGCTGATTCTGCTATCAGCCAAACTAAGCCACTTGGCCACTTTACATAAACAAATAGAAGGCTGCTGGGAAACACAATTTATCTGAATTTTCTATGCCGGTTCTAAATGAAGTAGGGTAAAAATTACTCTTGTTCTCACCATCTAGGAAATAACTTCTATCAAAATAAGAATAATTTTTAAATCTTCACTTATTTTCTTTCTACATTTCTACATTTTCTAAGTCTAAATAATATTTTTATAATGAAGAATATGTAATATTTTAGTAAAGTTCTCAGCTGGAAATTGAAAGACCAGCACAGAAAACAGAGATGGTATCAGTCCCACCAAGGTGTTAGTCTATCAAAAAGAAAAGCAAAAAATAAAACACGAAAACAGAAAAATATAAAGAAAATCTAAAAAACAAAGAAAAAAAGAGAGATGAATTAATCATTTTAATATCACTAGGACTTAGCCGGGCGTTGTGGCGGGCGCCTGTAGTCCCAGCTACTCGGGAGGCTGAGGCAAGAGAATCGCTTAAGCCCAGGAGTTGGAGGTTGCTGTGAGCCGTGTGAGGCCACGGCACTCTACCGAGGGCCATAAAGTGAGACTCTGTCTCTACAAAAATATAAAAATAAAAAAAAATTAAAAAAAAATAAAAAAAAAATATATCACTAGGACTGAGGAAGGATTGGTATTTTGAGCTACCATTTTTCCTCCTTTATAAACAAAGCAATAAATTTCCTTTTCCTCCTTCTCAAAAACCACTGTGTTTGTCATTTGTGGGTTCTGTTGCAAATGAGGAAAAGTTCTACCTGAAAGTAGAAAAAATTCTTCTTGGGAAGAATTTTGTCTGAATGGTCCACTTACAGTTGTAGCTGTAAGCCTATGCCAAAGGAGAATGGTTTTATTGTCATCCAATGTATGTGCTGGGATGTGGGGAAAAGTGGCTGTTGAATGAAACCTAGAAATGCAACTTGAATTTGCAGACATCAAGAAAAATTCAGAGTTCAAATGGTTGACATGCCAGTTTAGAGTTAAAATGTTAATAAGTCTCTCAAGCTCTCTTTCTTTTCTTGCTAATTTCTCCTACTAATGTTGAGATAAACTTACTGTTTATGGAGTTTGTATTACTATCTCATGGCAAGAGCAGTAAAGTCAAATCTACTGAAATTGAAAAATAATAATAATGATGATAATCACTAGGATTGACTCTATTGATTTGGATTATTTGATCTCAAATCTGAGAGGTAAAAGTATTCTCTCCCCAACACAAGAGGTAAGACCCTACCTAACTGTTCAGTATAGAAGAATCTTTGACTGTAACAAATTACAAAAACTAAACAATCCACATCACCACTCATGAATGTCTACTATATGCAAGGCATTGATCAGAGCTGTGGAAAACACAAACAACACGAGTGAAATCTGTCCCAGGAAAAAAATACAGTACAGTCATCCCCCTTATCCACGAGGGATACATTCCAAGACCCCCAGTGGATGCTTAAAATCTCACATGGTACCAAACCCTATATTCAGAACCTCCACAGTTGACCACCTCCCTACATTAACCACCTCCTAAAGGTGATCTAATTTTCATAGACCAGATGTGCACCACACGTACGTATCAGTACAGCAGGCCTACTTTATGTTGACCACCTCCCTATGTTGACCAGTTTATTACAGTCTCTTGGGCAGTCAACTTATAGAGGTTCTACTATATATACTAAGTTTTTTCCTACATATACATACCTATGATAGATAAAGTTTAATCTCTAAATTAGGCTCAGTAAGAGATTAACAACAGTAACTAGTAACAAAATAGAACAATTACAACAATATGCTATAATAAAAGATACGTGAACATGGTCTCTCTCCATGAGTAGCTGAAACCACAGAAAGGGTCTCTCTCAATGGGTAGCTAAAACCACAGAAAGGGAAACTTCAAATAAGGGGAAACTACTGCATAGAAATCTCTTAAAAATCTTGGCCAAGTCTTGACCAAGAGTTGATCTGCTAAAATCAATTCATTCTTCCAACAAATACTGTGCACATTCTGTATCTCAGACACTGTTCTAGCTGCTGACAGCGTTACAAAATATACAAAATCTCTGTCCTCATGGTACTTATTATAACTGTGAAGAGTAAGCAGTCAACAGATAAATAAAATAAATAGTACATCAACGATTAGTACTGTCGCAGAAAGAAGCAAGGCAATGAGAAAGATAAGAAAATGGGGAGGAGGATGGGAGCAGACAAGCAAGAGTTTACAATTGAATAAGGTAGTTAAGTTAGGACTAAATGAAGTGATACTTGACTATATCAAGATCAATCAAATTCAGTGATTCTTTTAATGTTTTAGCTATATAAATTGCAAATTTTATTTTGCAAAGAAATAGGGTAAGAAAAATCTCAGATTACTTCCAGTAAGTTATTCTACATAATAGTATCTATTATGCTATCAGAGGATATTATTCATGGAGCAACTACTGTGTGTCAGGCACTGTTCTCTCCACTGTCCATTAAGTAACTTATTTAATTCTTGTATCAGTCCAGCCAGGAGGTAAAACATACTGATTCTTTTAACAGAGAGAATTTAATACAATGGATTGTTAACTCTGGGGCTAACTAGGTAACTGAGAAGATAAAAACAGAACACAAAGGATCAGGGAGATAACTGCAGGAAGAAGCTACCACCCCTAGGACTAGGGAAGCCACAGGAAGAGTCTGGATTAAAACACAAAAGTTTGGAGGAAGAGTTGTGCAGAGCTGAAACTCAGACCCCTGAGGAAGAGTGCTGCTCTGAGGCTGTTGTCTCTGAACTTGGAAGAGAGGTCCTGTGAGATTGGGACCCAAACTTTTGAGGAAAGGGGTACCAGCCAACCTGATGCTGGCGTTATAAAAGGTTATGATGAGGCTAGTTCTCTGTGTCTGAGAAACTACCCACTGTTTGCTGCTACAGAAAGAAATTGCTGTTGCTGAAATGAAAAACTTCCATTAAAGTGATGGTCAAAGTAACAAGAAAGCAGAGAGGAAACCCACAGGAAACAAAGGGAAAGGTCTAAGTCCCTTCTTCGTGTCCTTGCAGCCTCCCGCTGGGGCCCCTTTCTTGTCAAACTTAAAATGGAGCAGCTGGCAAAGCAGAAATGTGATTGGTAGTCAGCACCACAAAACAGAGCTCAGAGGGTGTATTTGGATCTGAGAGACAATAGCTTAAGAACTGGCATAATCCTTCTAAAACCCATAAGGATCACGGATGGGATAATGAAGGCACAAAATTCTATAAAGTATTTGGATAACAAATATCCAAAGTTCCAAAGAGCTGTTAAGTGAAAAGCAGGGATGACATGGTAAAGGAAAACATATACTTTTAGCTGTTGACACTGTTACCTGTTTTAAATTACATGCTAATTCTGGTGATTTTTTTCAGAGCCCTGATAAAGATTTGGGGAGGAATAAATGTCAAAATTAGAGTAAAATTACTCACAACTACTTAACAAAGATATATACTTAATATTCATTATTTGTGGTAGTTATGTTCTATAAAATTGCTGCAAACACTAATACACAACTACTGAACCATATTAGTTGTGGTCAATTAGAAAAAAACATGAGTAGTTTGCTCACTGGAAAAAAACATGCATAAACCTAACACACCTCACACAGTTTATAATTTTAAATCCTAGAAACAATTCATCCTGGCAGAGTTTACTTTATTTTACAAAAGAGAAATAAGGTTCAGAAGTATTACATGACTTGTGTAAAGCCATCCCAATAACAGATGCCAAAGCTGGGATTCAAATCCTGTCCAACTGGCCTGGGAGCCAGCATCCTGCACTGCACTACACTACACTACACTACACTACCCTACCCTCTGCTGTCTCCACCTTCTGGTCATCTGTATGAGAAATTAAGTAACAAGGCAGAGTGGTCACCCTGTTCAAACTTAGCTGAGAATGTGCTGGTCAGGGGTTTCAAATTTTCTGCAGATCTGTGCATATATATGAATGACCACACAAGTGCTACGAGTACAGATTTTAGGGCTACAAATAAATTTTATCAAGTAGGCAAATTCGCATATACAAAATCTGTGAATATTTATGTGAGAACATTCAAAGATTTTGTATATGTGAATTTACATATACATAGTGACTAATTTTCACATAAATTGGATTTAATTTTGACCAAAGTACATTATTTAAACATTAATTTTTAATTCAACTTGTTAATATGTTGTTTAGGATATTGCATCCTCATTTATAAGTGAAATATGTTTGTAATTTCCCCTTTATAATAATATTTTTTCTCCAATTTTAATATCAGGTGTATCCAGATGAAATAGAATGATTTTGAAGTATTTCTTCTTTTTCTACTGTCTATAAGATTTGGCATGATCTGTTTTTTGAAATTATCTTTTATTTATAAATATTAGTTGTCTATTTTTTGAGACTTTAGAAAAAAAAATAAGTTAACTGATGACTCCATACTGAACTTCAGAGTCAAAGCACTCTACAATAGACATACTCTTATTTGACAATGTGAATGTTACTTTCTTTGCATTATTATTATTGCTTAATATTTCGATGCAGCAATCGTCTCTTCTGAATGTATTTATCTTCATTCAGTTTTTTACGACGTTTTTGTTTCTAGTCCTTATCTTCTACATTGTTATTGTTAATAAATTTTAAGCCTTTTGAATTTTGTGAAGGCAAAAAGTGGAAACCTAATAAACACATGTATGTAAAAAAAAAAACCTTCCAAAATCTGAATAATGAGAATGAACTGTACATACTCTTTCCATAATTTCTAAAAAATATTACAGAAATTCTTTTTCTAAAGGGTATTTTTATGTCAGTTCCTGAATTCTGCCAGAAAGAAAGGAATATACAACAGTCAAATTTAATCAAACAACAAAACAATGTCAGTAATCAGTCAACTTTGGCTAAAATTATGCAGTTTCCAAAACACTGTACCAATTCTCAGATCACAAGTTACTTTCAAAAACTTATTGACTCTTGACTGCACTAATGTACACAACAATGATTTAACAATAAAAAAAAAATTATTGACTCTGAGCATTATGAATATTCAAAACAAACTGTATGCTAAAGAAGCGGAGGAAATGTGCATAGATTGCATAGTTGAAAAAGATAAAAAATCGTAACATAAGAAGACAATTTAAAAAAATATTTAAAAATAAGACAAAGAGTTTTGGCAGGGCACAGTGGCTCCCACCTATAATCCTAGCACTCTGGGAGGCCAAGGTGGGTGGACAGCTTGAGCTTGCAGGTTGAAGACCAGCCTGAGCAAAAAGTGAGACCCCTGTCTCTACTAAAAATAGAAAAATTAAGGCAAGAGGATCGCTTGAGCCCAAGATTTGGAGGTTGCTGTGCGCTATAACGCCATAGCACTCTACCCAGAGCAATAGCTTGAGACTCTGTATAAAAAAAAAAAAAAAAGGGCACAGATGTATGACTTCTGGAAATTAATTCAAAAAAATAAAGCTTTCTAAATGGTAAGGAAAACAATTCCATTTACAATAACATCAAAAACAATAAAACACTTAGGAATTAAAATTTAACCAAGGAAGTAAAAGACTTGTACAATGAAAACTACAAAATATTGCTGAAAAAAAATTAAAGACATAAGTAAATGGAAATACATCTCATGCTCAAGTATCGGAGACAATAATGTTAGGATGTCAATACTACCCAAAGCTATCTACAAATTCAACCAATCCCTATTGAAATCCCAATAATTTTTTTTTGCAGACATAGAAAAAAAAAACATCTTAAAATTCATATGGAATTTCTAAGGACCCCAAATAAAACATTCTTGAAAAAGAACAAAGCTTGAAGATTCCTGTTTTTTGAGACAGTCTCTATTTAGTCACCATGTGTAGAGTGCCGTGGTGTCATGGCTCACACAACCTTGAACTCTTGGGCTCAAGCAATTCTCTTGCCTCAGCCTCCCAAGTAGCTGGGACTACAAGTGCCTGCCACAATGCCCAGCTATTTTTCAGAGACAGGGTCTCGCTCATATTCAGGTTGGTCTCAAATTTCTGAGCTCAAGCAGTCCACCAGCCTTGTCCTCCCAGAGTGCCAGGATTACAGCATCCAGTGCTTTTGGCCTCATCTCCTGATTTCAAAAACTTATTACAAAGCTGTAATAATCAAAACAGCATAGTACTGGCGTAAGAACAAATATAAAGCACATATACATCTCCACCTCAGATTATCAGATATTAGATTCTCATAAGGAGCACACAACCTAGATCCCTTGGCTGCGCAATTACAGTAAGGTTTGGTTGGGTTCTTACGAGAATCTAATGCTGCCACTGATCTGACAGGAGGAGAGTTCAGGCACTGATGCAAGCAATCCAACACTTTTAAGGGTCTAGGGGAGGGAGCAGGTTCAGGACCACAGCCCTAAAGAATTGAAAGCAAGGTCTCAAAGAGATATTTGTACAGAGCAGCTACAACATGGAAGAAACGTTAAATGTCACTAACGAATGGATAACAAAACATGTATATACATACAATGGAATTTAAAAGGAAGCCTTTCTAGCCTTAAAAAGGAAATTCTGATAATGCTATAACATGGATGAACCTTAAGGATATCATGCTAAGAGAAATAAACCAGTAACAAAATGACAAATATTGCATGATTCCACTTACATGAGGTACTTAAGAGTAGTCAAAATCATAGTCAGAAAACAGAAGGATGCTCGCCAGAGGCCAAGGGGAAGGAGGAATGGGGAATTTAACTCGTTCTAGAAATTTAAACTAAAATAATAAATGTCAGAGAAAAATACCACGTGTAGGCCAGGCACAGTGACTCACACCTGTAATCCTAGTGCTCCTGGAAGGCTGAGGCCAGTGGATTGCTTGAGCTCAGGAGTTTGAGAACAACCTGAGCAAGAGCAAGACCCTGTCTCTATTAAAAAATAGAAAAACTGAGGTAAGAGGGTGGCTTGAGCCCGAGCTGGAGGTTGCTGTGAGCTATGATGCCACAGCACTCTACCCAGGGTGAGAGCTTGAGACTCTGTCTCAAAAAAAATAAATAAATAAAGGGCGGCGCCTGTGGCTCAAAGGAATAGGGCGCTGCCCCCAGATACCGGAGGTGGCAGGTTCAAACCTGGCCCTGGCCAAAAACTGCAAATAAATAAATAAATAAAATAAAAATAAAAAAATTAGCTAGGCATAGTGGTGCACGACTGTAGTCTCGGCTACTCAGGAGGCTGAGGCAGGAGGATCGCTTGAGCCCAAGAGTTTGAGGTTGCTGTGAGCTATAATGATGCCATGGCACTCTAGGCTAGGTGACAGAGTAAGACTCTGCCTCAAAAAAAAAAAAAAAAAAAAAAAGAAAGAAAAGAAAAAAGAATTACACCATGTGCAATGAACACCTGATATATGATGAAGACATTGTAAATGCAATAAGGATGATCTTTTTAGTAAATCATGCTGCGACAACTGGGTATCTATACAGAAAAAATGAAACTGGGCCCTTACACCTTATGTATAAGCAAAAATCAATAATTACAGGCCTAATGTAGAAGAAGACAACACTATAAAACTTTAATAATGTAGCAGCAGCCCAAGCAAGACCCTATCTTTAAAAATAATAATAATAATGTAGTAAGACATCTTAACCACCTTGAATAGAGAATTTTCTTTATCTTTTTTTTTTTGCAGTTTTTTTGCGGGGGCCAAGTTTGAACCTGCCGCCCCTGATATATGGGGCCGGCGTCCTACTCCTTTGAGCCACAGGCACCGTCCCGAATAGAGAATTTTTTAAGACAAAAAGCATTAACTGTGTAGAAAAAAGTTAATAAATTGGACATCAATATTTCAGATGTCTATACAAAAAAGGACATCATAAAGAAAGTGAGTGAAAAGAAAAACCACAAAGCACAAGAAACTATGCGCATCATAATAACTAACAATGGATTAGTAACCAGAATACATAAGGAGTCCCATAAATAAATAAGAAAAAGAAAGGGAGCCCAGAAGGCTTCCACAAGACTTTACAACAGGAAATTCAAATGACAAATACACATGAAAGAAAAGAAGTTCAACTTCATAGTAATCAAGGAAGATACTTCTTCACATTCATAAGGGCACAAACTAGAAAAGAAAGGGCCAACAAATCAAAACGTTCTATCAACGTTGATTTAAAGATCCAAAATTAGATATGCTATGTTAGTTTCTTGGTCATTCCTTATGAAATTTTCGTGGGATATTATGAAAAAAAATTATGTAATATTACTTTGCCACTGAATGTTGGTAAGCCATACTATAGACTCTTAAAATTTGAAGTGATTTCATAAATTTCGAACCATAAAATATACCAGCTGGAAATAAAATATATGTGCTTTACAAGTTAAAACGAAACAAAATATCTTGATTTATAGTGTATTTATTTAAAAGTGATATACTAAAATAACAGCATAAAATGAAAAAGGAAATTTGCTACGACCACATTTTCAAGCTATTTTTTAAACAGGCAAATGACTTAATCAGGAATTCCACACCAAAACAGTATACCCAAATACTGAATAAGCACCTAAAAAGGCATTCAACTTCATTAGTCATTTCAGGAAAATATAAATAAAACCACTTGTATTTAACCATATAGTTAACAAAATGTTAAATATAATATTTCTTTTTTTTTTTTGTAGAGACAGAGTCTCACTTTATGGCCCTCGGTAGAGTGCCGTGGCCTCACACAGCTCACAGCAACCTCCAACTCCTGGGCCCAAGCGATTCTCTTGCCTCAGCCTCCCAAGTAGCTGGGACTACAGGCGCCGGCCACAACGCCCAGCTATTTTTTGGTTGCAGTTTGGCCAGGGCCAGGTTTGAACCCGCCACCCTTGGTACATGGGGCCGGCGCATTACCGACTGAGCCACAGGCGCCGCCCTAAATATAATATTAACAACAATACCACGTCAGTGAGGATACAGAAAATCACTTACCCCACTGGTAAGAGTGTAAATTGGTACAATATCTTCTAAAGCTGAAAATACATATACCCTGTGCAACCTAGGAAATCTATTTCCAATATATATTCAACAGAAATGAATGCACATGTAAACTAAGTGTATAAAAATATTCATTAATCTTATTCTTAATATATAAAAAGTGAAATCAGGGCGGCGCCTGTCGCTCAAAGGAGCAGGGCACCGGCCCCATATGCCGGAGGTGGCAGGTGTAAACCCAGCCCCGGCCAAAAACTGCAAAAAAAAAGTGAAATCAATCCAAATAGTGTAGAATGGATAAGCTGTAGTATTGCATAAAATACAATACTATAATGCAAAGAAAAAGAAAGACTGAATGCTTACTATATGCAACAACATGGATGAATCTAGAGATAGAAGGAAACCAAGAGTATGGTGACCTAAAAGCCAAAAAATGAGCTTTTTAAAGGAAAGAATGATCAAGTGTCTCAAATGCTCTTGAGAGGTCAAGTAAGAAAGAAATGTCCACTGAATTTATAGACATGAAGAATCTTAAGACCCTGGCAAGAACTACCAGGGTGGGCAGGCTATCAAGTAAACAATGCAAGAAAATGTCACAGAACTGAAGGATATGAGTCTTTGAATTAAAAGGACTAACAAAGGGTCCAGCAAAAATGAAAGGGGGAAAAAAAGGCCCTACATCAAAGTATAGTACCATGAACAAGAGATAAAAAGAAAATCCGAAAAGCTATTAAGAGAAAAAGATCACAAAGGACCCAGGAAACAAAATAGCATCACACTTTCAAGAGAAACCCTTGAGGCCAAAAAACAATGAATGACCAAAGTCTTAAAAATTCTAACTAAATTTTAAATCTTAAAAATTCTAAGAAAAATTTATTTTTTAACTAGAATTCTATACATCAAGTATGGTGTTATAATAAAAACATATTAAGACAGGCAAAGTTGGGTGGCACCTGTGGCTCAGTGAGTAGGACGCCAGCCCCATATACCGAGGGTGGCGGGTTCAAACTCGGCCCCGGCCAAACTGCAACAACAACAAAAAAAAAAGCTGGGTGTTGTGGCGGGCACCTGCAGTCTCAGCTACTCAGGAGGCTGAGGCAAGAGAATCACCTAAGCCCAAGAGCTGGAAGTTGCTATGAGCTGTGACGCCATGGCACTCTGCCATGGGCAACAAAGTGAGACTCTGTCTCTAAAAAAAAATAAATAAAAATAAAAAAAGACAGGCAATGTCTTCAAAAATATATTTTCCACAGATCCTTTCTCAGAAGGAGAGAAAGGATCTGTGGAAAATACTGGTAGTAGTTATTTACTACCGGTAGTGGCACAGAAAGGATCTGTGCCACCACCGGTAGTAAATAACAAAAATAAGAAGGAAATTCCAATAAGAAAAAAAAGTATTTAAGACACCCTTGGAATAGTTTATGTTCCCAAGACAGTTCAGGAAAAAATTATAACCCGTTCTTTTTTTTTTTCAGGACACACAAAAGATAACCCATTATTGATATACTAAAAAAGATCTAAATAGAGATAAAACATGCAGAGTTGGGAAGATTCCATTTCCATAGAGATGTTAACTTTTCCAGAGCTCATTTATAATTTCAATAAAGTCTTGCCAAAACACATGTGTGTAATTCAACCAAGCTAATTCTAAAATCCAAATAGAAGCCCTAAGGGCCTAAGGGCCAAGAATATAACCAGACAATGTGGAAGAAGAACAAGGGGAACTCTTAATCTAGCAGAAATTCATTTTAATGCTTTCCTAATTAAGACAGTGGGATACCGATACAGGAAAAGACAGATCAATGAAAAGAATACAGAGTGCAAAAACAGACATATGTACATATGTATAATAGGGCACTGAAGAACAGTGAGGAAATATTTTCCTCCCAGTGAATAGTTCTGAGACAACTGGGTATCCATAAGGGGAAAAAAGATGAAACTGGATTCCTATTCTCATACCATTTATAAAAATCTATTCTACGTGGATTATAGACAGGTTAAAAGAAAAATAATAAGGCTTTTAGAATATGGGAGATTAACTTCATGATCACAGGTTAGGAAAGAATGTCTTAAACATAATACAAAGGAATTAAAGTATAAAAGAAAAAACAGGGCAGCGCCTGTGGCTCAGTGAGCAGGGCGCTGGCCCCATATACCGAGGGTGGCGGGTTAAAGCCCAGCCCCAGCCAAACTGCAACAAAAAAAAAATAGCTAGGCGTTGTGGCGGGCGCCTGTAGTCCCAGCTACTCGGGAGGCTGAGGCAGGAGAATCGCCTAAGCCCAGGAGTTGGAGGTTGCTGTGAGCTGTGTGACGCCACGGCACTCTACCAAGGGCAATAAAGTAAAACTCTGTCTCTACAAAAAAAATAAAATAAAATAAAAAGAAAAAACAGATTGGACTATATTAAAAATCAAGAATTCTGGGGCAGCGCCTGTGGCTCAGCGGGTAGGGCGCCGGCCCCATATGCCTAGGGTGGCGGGTTCAAACCCAGCCCCGGCCAAAGAGCAACAAAAAAATAGCCAGGCGTTGTGGCAGGCGCCTGTAGTCCCAGCTACTTGGGAGGCTGAGGCAAGAGAATCGCCTAAGCCCAAGGATTTGGAGGTTGCTGTGAGCTGTGTGACGCCACGGCACTCTACCGAGGGCGATAAAGTGAGACTCTGTCTCTACAAAAAAAAAAAAAAATCAAGAATTCCGTTCATAAAAAGACACTATAGTAAGAATGAAAACACAAGTCACAGAATGAGAATATATTTGCAATAATTACAACCTGCAAATAGTTAAAATCTAAAATACATATATACATATATATACACACACACACATTCTCCACAAATAAACAAAAAAAAGACATCAACAGAAAAATGACAACAGGCCAAGTGTGGTGGCACACATCTGTAATCCCAGTAATTTGGGATGCCAAGGTGATAGGATCACTTGAGGGTAGGAGTTTGAGACATGCTTGGGTAACACAGCAAGACCCCATCTCTACAAAAATTAGCTGGACATGGTGGCACACATCAATAGTCCTAGCTACTCAGGAGGATCACTTGAGCCCAAGAGCTAGAGGATGCAATGAACTAGAATGAAGCCACCGTACTCCAGCCTGGACAACAAAGTGAGACTCTAATGAAAGAACAAAAAAGGAGAAACAAAGAAAAAGGAAGAAAGTGAGTGAGAAGGAAGATGAATAAGAGACTTGAAGACAAAAGAAGAAATCCAAATTACCAATAAAGATACGAAAAGAATTACTTATTAGTAATACAAGAAAGGTGAGTTAAAAATCACAATAAAAATATGTACCATCACACTGTTATAAACTACCCTATAACCCAGCAATTCCACTCCTAGATTAAGTCTTACCAAAAATCTTGCCTACATGCACCAGCAACATGTGTGACAGCCAAAAACTGGAAGCAACTAATATATCTACTAATAGTACCATATGGTAAATAATTGGTGATTATAATTGCACAATGGACTACTCTGCCACAATGAAAGTGAACTAACTACAGCTCTAGGCAGTAACAAAGATGAATCTCACAAACATAATGCTGATTTTGAAAGAGGCAGGACACTACAGAATACACTCAATACAATTCCATTCATATAAAGTTCAAATGCATACAAAACTAAATTTACAATGTTTAGGGATACAAACCTAGATAGTTAACTTTAATGAAGAAAAGCAAATAAATAATAACTTAAAGACAGGATAATGGTTTCCTTTAGGGAGAGAAAAAGGACAAAAACCAAAAAGGAAGCAGGAGAAATTCCAGGGTTTGGGCAGAATTCCTAGACCCTGACTGTTGTTCATAAGAATTCACATGATTTTTTGCTAAATGTACATATGTTTCTGTACTTTACAATACAAAGACTGTATATTTCACCATTTTTAAAAAAGGTACACACCCATTAGTGGTCCTAAAAAAAATCACTTCCATCCAGCACATAAGCAAGTTCAACTGATTTGATAAATAAAATAGCTTTCTAAAAATGTAATCCAATTCATAATTTTATGTCATGCTTTCTTTTGTTAAAAATAATAGAAATTCAGAAATAAATTGTGAAGGGTACTACATATCTTCACATATAAGTCAAAAAACCCTTGTACTATGTTTTTGTGGGTTTTTTTGAGACAGTCTTATTTTGTCGCCCTCAGTAGAGTGCCATGGTGTCATGGCTCACAGCAACCTCAAACTCTTGGGTTCAAGTGATTCTCTTGCCTCAACCTCCCCAGTAGCTGGGACTACAAGCGCAGCCCACAAAGCCCGGCTATTTTTAGAGATGAGGCCTCAGCTGGTCTCCGCCTGTGAGCTAAGGCAATCCACCTGCCTTGGCCTCCCAGAGTGCTAGGGTTACAGGCGTAAGCCATGGCGCCCGGCCATACTTTGTATTTTTAGAAGAGGACTGGGCGAGGTGGCTCATGCCTGTACTTGGGAGGCTGAGACGGGTGGATTGCCTGAGCTCACAAGTTTGAGACCAGCCTGAGCAAGAGCGAGATCTCATCCGAGTGTTGTGGCAGGCATCTGTAGTCCCAGCTACTTGAGAGGCTGAGGCAAGAGAACCCCTTCAGCCCAAGAGTGTGAGGTTGGGTTTGGTGCCCTTAGCTCAGTGAGTAGGGCACCAGCCACATAAACTGAGGATGGAGGGTTCGAGACTGGCCCGGGTCTGCTAAACAACAATGACAACTGCAACCCAAAAAAAAAAAAAAAAATAGCCGGGTGTTGTGGCAGGTGCCTGTAGTCCCACCTACTTGGGAGGTTGAGGCAAAAGAATCACTTGAGCCCAAGAGTTTGAGGTTGCTGTGAGCTGCGGGCATGCTACCGAAAGTGACATAGTGAGACTCTGTCTCCAAAGAAAAAAAAAGAGAGAGAGTGAGTTTGACGTTGCTAAGACGCCATGGCACTCTACCAAGGATAACCAAATGAGACTCTGTCTCAAAACTATATATATTTTTTTCCATCAGGCAAATTTAAGGTGTTTTACTTTATTGCCAGAATTAACAGTATAACATAAATTTTCAAATTAAAACTATTCTGGTGTTAACTCTGGTTAAAACTCTCAAAAAAAAAAAAAGAAAGAAAGAAAGAGAAGAAAATACCTTTAAAGTAGTGAAGATTTTTCAGGCAAGGAAGTAACATTTCAGAGCTATATAGTGCTGGACCAAATGGAAGGAATACAACTATATGATGACAAAATGATTCAAATAGAATAAATATATAACATGATTACCGACAGGCTGAGCATCCCAAACTGGAAAATCCAAAATGCGCCAAAATCTGAAACTTTTTGAGTGCTGACATGATGCTCAAAGGAAACACTCATTGAAGCATTCCAAATTTCAGATGTTCAGACGCTCAACCAGTAAATATAACACAAATATCCCCAAATCCAAAACACTTTTGTTCCCAAGATTTCTGGATAAGGGATACTCAACATTTACAATGTAATCTCGGTAACAGTTACCAATTTCCGTATTTTTAATATGGAAATTTTCAATATGGAAATTCAAATGATTGTTAGAATCAGTTTATAAACAACTGTCTACTATATACCATTACATACAATGTTAAGGTTTGACAGCTTCCCCCCCCCAAATAGAAGGAAGTTTATAAATTCTCAATTTCTAGGGAATCTTGAAAAACAAAAACTTTTAGGAAAAGAGGCCAAAAAGGGTCAGACAAGTTTTAATTTGAAATTTTCCTTTAAAAAAAAAAAAGAGAAAATTGGGCGGCACCTGTGGCTCAGTGAGTAGGGCGCCGGCCCCATATACCAAGGGTGGTGGGTTCAAACCCGGCCCCAGCCAAACTGCAACAAAAAGTAGCTGGGTGTTGTGGTGGGTGCCTGTGGTACCAGCTACTTGGGAGACTGAGGCAAGAGAATCACCTAAGCCCAGGAGTTGGAGGTTGCTGTGAGCTGTGACGCCACAGCACTCTACCGAGGTTGACAAAGTGAAACTCTGTCTCTAAATAAATAAATAAATAAAAGAAAATTTATATAACTCTTGCTGAAACCCACACTCTACCCTCCACGCAGCAGTTTGGGGGAGTTAGAAGTATATAATGAAAGGAAAAAGATGCAAAGAACCCCCTGCAAATTTCATTCTAAAATACAGTCATCAAGCCTACAGTAATTAACCTTGACATAGTCTCATTATGTTCAACTACAAAGAGAAAGTCCCTTATTTTTCAGAAAAATTTAAATTAATGTCTCACTATAGGAAAGTATGTTACTTTTTAGAGGCTCTCACAAAAGAATTAAATGGTACTGGGCGGCACCTGTAGCTAAGTGGGTAGGGTGCTGGCCACATGTGTTGCTAGGGCTGGTGGGTTCAAACCCAGCCTGGGCCTGCTAAAACAAAAAAATAGTCAAGTGTTGTGGCAGGTGCCTGTAGTCCCAGCTACTGGCAAAGACGACGCAAGAGAATCGCTGGAGCCCAAGAGTTCGAGGTTGCTGTGAGCTGTGACACTACAGCACTCTACTGAGGGCAACAAAGTGAGACTCTGTCTCAATTAAAAAATAATAATAACAAAATAATAATAATAATAATAACAATTAAACAGTACTTTAACATTAGTATCTCCACACAATCTGCCTGTATCAGAAACCAAGAAAATGGTTTATGATATTCTTGGTTCCTTTTCCTGTCTCATCCCTTAAACTGCTATAAGGTCTCAGTGTAATAATGTAATAGTGATCACTACCATTTACTTAGCCTTTTCCATGTGCCTTATATTCATTATCTCCTTTAGTACTCACACACTGAGGAATAGACCTTAGTGATGAAGAAAGGCAAAAAACGAGTAAGTAACCTGCCCAAGGTCACACGCCACTTATGAGCAACGCAGCAGAGATACAGTCCAATTCCAGAGCCAGTACTCTTAATGCTAAGCTCTTTACATTCAATAAAACAACACATTAACACCATGAAAACTGCCCATGATCAATCTCCTACCAACTTCTAACTACAAGATTCTGAATGCCTTAAGAATTTATTTTTTGCCTTTCCTGGCTAATTGCATACTCAAGAATTTTAATGGGGATCAAAAAATCAAAACAAACTTTTAGGGAAATCCATGATATTACAGCTAAGAAAATGGAGGTTCAGAGAGGCTAAAGGTTTTGTCTAGGACCACAAAGTTAGTTTGTGACAGCTAGCACTAAAACACTAGTTTTGATTCCCAGGAGTCATCTTACCACTGAAGCCCTTCCTACTCACATCTTACATAACTCTTGCTGAAACCCACACTCTACCCTCCACGCAAACATTTAAGTTTACTTTTCCAACTTTCACAGCATGCAATACGTTCAATAGCATTCATATGTAGGTAAAATACATTTTTTCATTTCAACAAATAAACTATGTGCTAAGGTATGGATAATCCCAAATGTGTATCATAATTTGGGCCCCTAATTTTATTATAGAAACATAAACACATTAACTATAATAAATGACAAGTGCTATAGTAGCCCTGTGAACAATGTATTTTGAAAGCACACAGAAAGGAATGGATATTTGCCTGTGTAAAAGATGAAGACTAGGGTTTTGACAAGATGCATTCCAGGTAGGGGAAAGACCGTAATAGTGCTTAGAAAGTAGGAAAATGCTATCATTTCTACCAATGGATGTTAACATAAAAAAAAAAAAATACTAAATAGGGGTCAAAAGACCTGAGTTCAAGTTTAAGTTGTGACTTGTGTGTGAGCAATTTCTAGGTTTCAGCTTTCTCCTCTGTGAAATGTAGATACTACCTACCTCATAGGATTTATTTATGAGAGGGCCAAATTAGTTGCAAATACTTAAAAACTGCAACGTCCTGTATAAACATAAGTTACTTATTTTTGTTTTCACCTCTAGGCAACCCTGTGGGCCCTGCCCCTAAACTGTGTCTCATAAAAAACCTCACCCTTCAGTATGAAAATATTCCAATGACATCACTGATGTGCTCCTTAGGAGATAGTAAATAGTTAACATGAACGCCTTCAGGTTGAAATGCCATACTCTTTCCACTGAAATAAATAAATGTGTGTATATGTGTGGTGTTTGTATATTTTATTTCTTAAGCGCCAATACTGACTTCTAGTCAATGCTTACTGCTATATTCACTATTACCACATGTAGGTTTTCTTCTGGAAATTTTCTATCAGAAATCCTACTCCATTTTATAGTACATTGCCAAGGAGTCAACTCAAGAATAGACCACAAGCAGCAATCACTCTGCTCTGATCCCAAGAAAGTGGTTATGCATTAGCTATAGATAAGCCAAACATACGCCCTGGACTCTAAAAACGGAACTGTTAGTACAAGCATGCTTGCGAATGCAGGTTACTGGACAACCATAAATCCACTGAAAAGTGTAATGAGTTTCTGATTTTCTCATTTCCTTTGAAATTCAGCAGACTGTGTAACCCTGGCTCCCTTTAGCAATCACTCTTTAAACTACACCCAGGCCCTTTTTTGTTCAACCGTAAACCTTACTTCTTAGCTACTCCTTAGATGATAAGCTACACAAGTTTCAATGTGCCACTGTAAAGTCCAAAGAAGGGACAAGAGGCAGGAAAGGAACAAGGTGAGCGAGACGTCCTCTTGCCACTCCAGACCAGTGGCCGTTTTATCTTAGCACAACTTCCCGTTTTCTTCTTACCTTGTACACTTTCCCAAAGGCTCCGTCCCCTAATTCTCCTATTATCTCCCAAAACTCTTCGGGGTTCAAGTCCCTCTTCACATGTTCGTACTGCTTCTTCTTCTTCTCGCTCCCCAACTTGAAGATCTTACGGAAATTGAAGAAGGACATTTTTCCTCCCAACACAGAGTTCCTTGCACTTTAACGGCTAAAAACAATAAAAGGCAAAGTTTCTCCTCCTTCCTCTATGCGCGAGCCCGGAGGGCGGCGGCCGGCGCGGGGTCTCCCGGATCCCACAGGTCCGACCGGGCTGTCCCCGGAGAAGGCGGGGCGGCGACTCGGGCTCCTGCCCACGGTGGGGGGACTGCGCGGGCGGCCCCTCCGCCGAGCCCGGCCCGCGGGCCGCGCGGGTGGGCACCTCGCCCCTGGCCCACCCTTTAGGGGCGGCACCTGCCCGGTCGCCCTTCCCCACCCGGCCTGGCCCAAGGGGTCCGAGCTGTCCGGACGCCCGAGTCGCGGCGGCTTAGGCCCGTGGCACGGCGAGTCTCCAGGGGCGGCGGCCACTCCGGGCGACGGAAGCGACCAGCGGCCGCTGAGATGGGCAGTCAAAAAGCTGCGCCCTCCCGCCTCGGACCGCGAGCCTGGGGTCTCCTCCGTAGCCGTCCGCTCCCGCGGCGCGAGGCCCGCGCGTTCCCTCGGCTCCGGGGCGCCGCTGCCGCCTCGGCCTGGCTCCCTCCCCAGCCCACACAGCCTCGGCTCAGAGCGCGCGCCGACGCCGACTCCGGAGCGCGCCCGCTCGGTAACGCGCCCTGCCCACCGCGCGCTCGCGCGGGGGCGTCACCTCTGGCCCCGCGCACGCGCGTTGGATCCCGCGGGCTGGCGGCCCAAAAGGGATAACTCGCGCTTGGCTCTGGATGTGTGTGGACGCTTGTGCTCTTCGATCCCGGGCAATTGTTTCCCACTTGCCTTCCAAGTCCCAAATCCTGTCAGTTCACTGCCTTAGTGGAGCGGCCCCTGTCGGCACGACCCTGTTGACTGTGCTGGTGGATGTTGCCTCCATTCTGCATCGGGAAAAAATTGTAAAGAGTGAAAGGTGAGCTGTCCGGGTTGGGGCCAAAAGTGGACTTTTTTCCGCTCTCAAAAGCACCCAAACACAGCACAATGAGAGGGGAGTTTGGAGGCTGTGAGCTTCGGCTTCGGGTTTCCAGCTCTGAGATCTTGGGCCCGTAACCTCCCCGAGCCTCAGTTTCCTCACTGTGAAATGAAGATCCTAATAGTACCCCCCACCCCCGAAGTTGTAGCAAGCAGTAAATGAGGCTGCGAACGCTCAATCTTAGTTCTCACTGCTGCAAGTGCGCAGGTAAGATAGACACAGGTAAAAATTATTTAAACCCACTTCTCAAGCTATGACCGTGACACTCCCTTGAGGGTGACCTAACTTAGCCACCTCCACAGCTGTAAACTTAGTGCCACCCTTTGTGACTCCACCTGAACTAAGTAAGCCTTACTTAGTAAGGCCTTCGCTTCCTGGTCTGCCTTTGGCCCCCTTGGGCCGCACTGCCTGGTGGGGCAGTGTGGGCATGGGCTGGAATAGGTCAACTGACCTATCTTCCCACCTCCACCAGGGCAGAGCCCTTTCCGGGCAGCGGCTCCTTGTTCTTCTTGACCTCCAAGTACCTGGTAGCATTCCTGACAGTATAGTAGGCGGGCAGATCTAGTGAATGAATGAATGGAGGTTCATGTAATGCCCGCCTGTAATGTCGACCCTTTCCGGACGATTTTGCCTTCCAATCCCAAAATGGTTAAACAGAACCCCTCTTCCAGGACGAGGCTTAAAATTATTTGACTTCCAAAGATACTACTATCTTTTAAGCGTTATTGAGGTATACTGATATAAAATGAACTGCACTTTTGTATGTTTTGGCAAATATAAAACAATGCCACAATTAATCTATTTTTAATTCTTGTAATTTGTGGAGGAAATGATGACATGCACAAAGAAGAAAATAGTACTGTAATGCTACCATCCAGACATCATCACTGGTAAGATTTTATTGTTTCCAAACAGGATTTTTTTGGCTATACATTAACTTTTTTAATGTAGATGAGATTACACAACATATAAAGGTTTGGGGTAGCACGCCTGTAGCTTAGTGGGTAGGGCACCGGCCACATACACCCAGGCTGGCTAAACAACATGACAACTGCAACAAAAAAATAGCTGGGCGTTGTGGCGGGTGCCTGTAATCCCAGCTACTCAAAAAAAAAAAAAAAAAATTTGGATCCTGCATTTTTCATATTTCAGTACTATTGGTAATTGTTCTCTTCTATCATGAGATATTTAGACTATAATATTTCTATTTTATTTTATTTTTTCTTTTTTTTTTTGAGACAGAGTCTCACTGTGTCACCCTCAGTAGAGTTCCGTGGCGTTACAGCTCACAGCAACTTCAAACTCTTGGGCTCACTCATTCTCTTGCCTCAGCCTCCCAAAGTAGCTGAGACTACAGGCACCTAACACAATACCAGGCTATTTTTAGAGACGAGGTCTTACTCTGGCTCAAAGCCAGTCTCAAGAACCTGAGAGATCAGGCAATCCACCCGCCTTGGCCTCCCAAGTGCTAGGATTACAGGCATGAGCCACTGCCCCCAGCCTTTAATTTTTTTTTAAAGCAATCCTTTGGAGAAATATTTCTTTCTTTTTTTTTTTTTTGAGGCAGAGTCTTATTATGTCTCCCTCGGTAGAGTGCTGTGGCATCATATCTCACAGCAACCTCAAACTCTTGAGATTAAGTCATTCTCTTGCCTCAGCCTACCAAGTAACTGGGACTATAGGCACATGTCACAACGGCCAGCTATTTTTCGGTTGCAGTTGTCATTGTTGAGTTTAGCTGGCCCCAGCCCAGCTGGAACGCGCCAGCCTCAGTGTATCTGGCCTGTGCTATACCCACTGAGCTACGAGCACTGCACAAATTTCTATTTTAAATAAAATATGGATAAATATCTGTGTACACAAATCCTTTTTCACATATTTGATTGTTTTCTCAGAATAAATTACTAGAAGTAGATTTTGGCCAATGGGTATATGTCTGTTTCCTTTTTTGTTGTTCTGTTCAAAAAAGAAAAGGTCTTTCCTATTTTCTCAAATTAAAATATAGTATATTCTTGTAAACAATTCAAATAATACAGAAATTACAAATTAGGAAGCTGTCTTTAATTCTCCCCTATGTCTTCTCTCTATTCAAATTTACCCCCAACCTAACCACTGTTAAAAGTCAATTACATGATGATGGATATGTTTATGGCGTAGATGGTGGTGATGTAAACTTGTCTCCAAACCCATTGTGTTGTATACATTAAATATGAACAGCTTTTTGTATGTCAATCATACTTCAATAAAATAGTTTTCAAGAAATCACTAGCAGGCTGGACACAGTGGCTCACACCTGTAATCCTAGTACTCTGGGAGGCTGAGGTGGATGGATTGCCTGAGCTCAGGAGCTGGAGACTAGCCTGAGCAAGAGTGAGACCCTAGGGCGGCACCTGTGGCTCAGTCGGTAGGGCACCAGCCCCATATACCGAGGGTGGCAGGTTCAAACCCAGCCCCGGCCAAACTGCAACCAAAAAAAAAAATAGCTGGGCGTTGTGGCAGGCGCCTGTAGTCCTAGCTGCTCGGGAGGCTGAGGCAAGAGAGTCGTTTAAGCCCAGGAGTTGGAGGTTACTGTGAGCTGTGTGATGCCATGGCACTCTACCCAGGGCCATAAAGTGAGACTCTGTCTCTACAAAAAAAAAAAAAAGAGTGAGACCCTGTCTTTAAAAAATAACCAAGTAGGGCGGCGCCTGTGGCTCAGTCGGTAAGGCGCCAGTCCCATATACCGAGGGTGGCGGGTTCAAACCCGGCCCCGGCCAAACTGCAACCAAAAAATAGCCGGGCGTTGTGGCGGGCGCCTGTAGTCCCAGCTACTCGGGAGGCTGAGGCAAGAGAATCGCTTAAGCCCAGGAATTGGAGGTTGCTGTGAGCTGTGTGAGGCCATGGCACTCTACTGAGGGCCATAAAGTGAGACTCTGTCTCTACAAAAAAAAAAATAAATAAATAACCAAGTATTGTGGTGGGTGCCTGTAGTCCCAGCTACTTAGGAGGCTGAGACAAGAGAATCCCTTCAGCCCAAGAGTTTGAAGTTGCTGTGAGCTATGATGCCACAGTGGCGACAAAGTGAAACATAGTGAGACTCTGTTTGAAAAAAAAAAAGAAAGAAAGAAATCACTAGCAAAGAAGTTAAAGTTAAGACACCATTAAGAAATAGAAATATTGGGCGGTGCCCATAGCTCCGTGGGTAGGGCACTGGCCCCATGTACCAAGGGTGGCAGGTTTGAACCCGGCTCCCACCAAACTGCAACAACAAAAAAAAGAAACGGAAATATTCTGGCTCAGTGCCTGTAGTTCAGTGGTTATGGCGCCAGCTACGTACACCAAGGGTGGCAGTACCCTGGGCCACCTAAACATCTGCAACCAAAAAAAATAGCCAGGAGTTGTGGCAGGCACCTATAGTTCCAGCTACTTGGGAGTCTGAGGCAAAAGAATCACTTAAGCCCATGAGTTGGAGGTTGCTGTGTGCTGTGACGCCATGGCACTCTACCGAGGGCGACATAATGAGACTATCTCAAAAAAAAAATAGAAATATTTTTGTAGAATTTGTTATATATTATAGAGAAAAGAAATGAATCTCTTATGAAAGATTTTCCTTTTAATAAAATAATATACATGTTTCAAAAAAGTTAAGCCAATGAGCATGAGGGAATTTGCAGGGGGGAGGTAATAAAAAAGTTCTGTAACTGGATTATAGTGATGGTTGTACATTTACAGTGGGTGAATTATATGGCATGTAAGTTTCTAAAGTTTGGTATATATTTTTTTCCATGTGTAACTTCTTTTAAATACAAAAACAGTATCATCTGATACATGGAACATTGATATCTTTCCATGCCAGCACAAATAGATCTGTCTCACCCTTTTAAATAACTGCATGGAGTTCTGTCTGTACCATAGTTTACTTAAGCATTTCTCTATTGATAGACATTTAGGTGGTTTCCAATTTTTTGTCATCATAAACAATACCACAGTGAGCATGTGTATACAAGCATCTTTGTGTATTTATCTTATTATATTTCTTTAAGATACAATTCAAGAAGTAGAATTAATGAATCAAAGACTATATTAAGTATTTTTACCTGTGTTGCCAAATTGGCCTTTAGAAAGGTTAGTTGTACCAATTTGTACTCCTATCAACAATGTGTGAGAATGCCAATTTCACTACACCCTCAACAGGAGCAGCTATTACCCATCTTTTTAATCTTTGCCAAGCTGATAGTCCCAAAATAACCTGACATTTCAGTTTAGTGTTCTCTGATTATTAGTAACATACCACCTTTCCTTATCTGTCTTGTATATTGACCACTTTGGTTTCTTATTTTATGAATCACCGAATAATAACAAATGATATTGTTAGTATGCTATAAATGATATGATTAACATACTTTGGTGAAATTATCATGGAGTTAATAATAACTTAATGCATTTTCACCATGAAGTTATGGCCAAAGAAATTATATGATAATACTATGATGTCATTTATGCAGATTCAGATTTTCTCAGTAAATGCCATGATATATGGATGTTTGTGTTATTTATAAATCATAATTTGGCTTCCCTGAACTTTTAGACCTTTACAAGTAAAGTTTAACCAGTGACCATATATTCATTTAATACACACTTTTTGGCTCCGCGCAGCTTACAAACAGTTTAAGACGTCCTCATTAGACAGCTTGGTGAGGGGAGTACTGTCTTTCTTAATAACGATGAGGATAGGCTCGGCATCCTTAGCACAGTGGTTATGGCACCGGCCACGTGCACTGAGGCTGGCAGGTTCCAACCCAGCCTGAGCCAACTAAACAACAATGACAACTGCAACAACAGCAACAAAAAAAAATAGCCAGGCGTTGTGGTCCTGTGGTCCCAGCTGTTTGGGAGGCTGAGGCAAGAGAATCGCTTAAGCCCAAGAGTTGGAGGTTGCTGTGCGCTTTGATGCTACAGCACTCTGAGGACAACATGATGAGACTCTGTCTCAAAAAAAAAAAAAAAAAAAAAAATGAGGGTATCATTTAAAATTGGTAATTTAGTATGTATTGCATGCTTGCTACACACCAAGCACAGTGCTAAGTGGTTTACACACATCATTTAAACTTCATACCAACCCTATGAGATAGGTACTATAAAAATCCCTCTGTATCATAAAAGAGAAGAAAACTGAAGCAGAGAATTAAATAACTAACTTGGCATGGCTTCACAGATAATAATGGTAGATTTGCGATTGAATCCAGATCTTTGTAAACCTAACGGCCTGGTATTTAACAACTCCACTAATGCTCTCTCCCTCAGCTTGTGTAACAGCCGGCTCACAGGGAGGAGATGGTTACCACTGCTGTCTTTCTCCTTCGCTTGCTTGACTTGAAACTGCTCTACTCACCGTCTCCACTTCGTTAGTGCCCAAGCATGTATATATGTGAGTGTGTATATGTGTTTATATGTGAATATGTGTGCAGATGTTTGTGTTTGTGTGTGAGCATGCCCGTATGTTTTGTATAAATGTATGTACATATATGAATATATGTACAGCTGTGTCTGTTTATGAGCATGTATATATCTGTGTATGTAGGTG
The DNA here is from genome assembly GCF_027406575.1 of Nycticebus coucang. Lineage (NCBI taxonomy): Eukaryota > Metazoa > Chordata > Mammalia > Primates > Lorisidae > Nycticebus > Nycticebus coucang. Next base: position 133,233,776 of record NC_069782.1, on the reverse strand, counting down.
AGGTGTGTGTATGTTTCTCTCTCTAGACCAGTGATTTTCAACTGGTGTGCTACAGCACACTAGTGTGCTGAGACAGGATCTTAGGTGTGCCGTGAAAAAAAAAATTTTTTTTTTTTTTTTTTTTTTTTGAGAGAGTCCTCACTATGTTGCCCTGGGGTTGAGTGTTGTAATGTCATCATAGCTTACAGCAACTTAAAACTCTTGAGCTCAAGTGATCTTCATGCCTTAGTTTCCTGAGCTAGTACTACAGGCATCCACCACAATGCCCAGCTAGATTTTTCTATTTTAGTAGAGACAGGGTCTCACCTTTGCTCCAGCTGGTCTCGAACTCTTGAGCTCAAGCCATTCACCCACCTTAGCCTCCGAAATCCTGCTAGGATTATAGCCATGAGCCACTGCATCCATCCAAAAATGTTTAAAAGAACATTAATTATTTTCAAAAGAAGTCCAAAGCGGCCCCACGCATGTAGCTCAAGCAGCTAAGTTGCCAGCCACATACACCAGAGCTGGCGGGTTCGAATCCAGCCCTGGCCTGCCAAACAACGACAACTACAACCAAAAAATAGCCAGGTGTTGTGGTAGGTGCCTGTAGTCCCAGCTACTTGGGAGGCTGAGGCAAGAGAATCACTTGAGGAGTTGGAGGTTGCTGTGAGCTGTGATGCCACAGCACTCTACCCAGGGCAACAGCTTGAGGCTCTGTCTCAAAAATAAATAAATAAATAAATAAATAAAAAGAAGTTCAAAGCACAGTTAGGTATATTCTTTTTTTACTCTTTTTTTAATCAACATAATTTAAGTGTGCCACGGAAGTTTGACTATAGGTCCAGTGCTCTAGACCAAAAGCACTTTCAGTGCAGGGACTATGTCCTGCTCATCCCATACCCGCTGCATTTAGCCCAGAGTCTTCCTGTTTCATAAATTATTCTGGAATAAATGAAAGAGCATTTTAAAATTTCATACCTAGTGAAAGAAATTACGTGTCAGTTCTTTTCCTCTTCCTTATTTCTAACCTCAGAAATGTACCAGTTAGTTCTTTAAATGCTACTGTGAGATTGGAAGTAGCAAATTCCTTTGATGTACAAGTACTCTGTGGCCTAAATATGTTTTCTATCCTTCTGGAGTTATATTTTTAGAAGGGATTTTTTTTTCAGGTATTTTAAGAAAGTAACCTGCAATTATGACAATTATTCTCCTGAAAAAGAATTGTGTGTCATTCAGAAAATTCCAATGAAGATTTTTAGTCATTTTTTTTCCTATTTCAAAATGTTTTAAAAGGTAAACAAATCACCTGATTTAAGCTCTTTTTTGTTTCAAAAAAAGAATCTAAAAATATCCTCCCTTCTAATCCATCTCTCTGCGTGCGTCATACAGAACTGTTACACACACACTCCCACCTTCTTTTCATCCCTAGTAACTTCTGCTGGCATGAATCATAAGCATTTGACAGTATAATGAGAAGGCTTAACATACCCAAGTGTTAGGAAATTAGAAAATAAAAGCTGCATAGACATATTTTTTAACCAGCAATATTCAAATTCCTGTTTAAAAATCTAAACGACATAACATCTTTCAAACTTTAAGTACTTGAATGATCAACATTTAAAAAAATTTTTTAATTAAAAAAGAAAAACAAAATTTTTTTTGAGACAGGCTCTTGCTTTATCACCGCAGCTAGAGTGCGGTCATCATAGCTCACTATAACCTCAAATTATAGGGTTCAAGCAATCCTTCTGCCTTAGCCTCCTGAGTAGCAGGCTGGTTTCAAACTCCTGAACTCAAGTGATCTTCCTGCCTCAGCCTCCCAGAGAGCTAGGATTATAAGTGTGAGCCACCATATCCAGCCTCCCTATTTTTATGTGTCACATTTGTTCCTTGTTTCATGTTTGTTGTAATACTTTTGAGCATTGCCTCAAAACTATCTGCCCTGTCATTAGCTCTGTAACATTGAGCAACTCATTTCTCCACATTTTGTGGCTTGCACGGGAATTTCACTTTTAACAGCGGCTTCTTCAGGGAGATAAAATAATTCAGAATGACCCCCAAAATGGAGCAACTCCTAAGATAAAATTTTTGTAGTATTCATCCATCAAATGACTATATGATCTCCAAGAACTTGGCAATTATAAAATTCTTTTTTTTTTTTTTTTAAGACAGAGCTTCAAGCTGTCGCCCTGGGTAGAGTGCTATGGCATCACAGCTCACAGCAACCTCAAACTCCTAGGCTTAAGTGATTCTCTTGCCTCAGCTTCCCAAGTAGGGAGGGACTACAGGTGCTAGCCACAACACCCAGCCATTTTTTTTTTTTTGGTTGTAGTTGTCATTGTTGTTTGGCAAGCCTGGGCTGGATTCGAACCTACCAGCTCTGGTGTATGTGGCTGGCACCTTAGCCGTGACCTACAGACACCAAGCCACAATTGTACAATTCTATTTTCATTTTTCACTGCACCCCTAATTTTGGTTGTCTTATATACTAGTAAGGTAATTTGTTCATTTTTCTGACATAATTGTAACTAAAGGGTAAACATATGCAGTTAGTAATTCAAAAGGATATACAGTATTCATCAGAATCCATGGAGAACCTTGTTTCTACTGAAAACTATTTTCAGGATAACCCTTATGAAATTTGCCTAGTGAGATGGGAAAAAGATAGGCATTGGGGTGGGGGGATGGATTATCAGAGTAATATCAGTGGCTATCTTGCAGAAGAAATTTTCAGGTTTCTTCTATAAAGAAATAACTACCCTACCTGAGTCCTTGCTACTATCATACCCCTCCTCTTGTTACCAGATGAAGAGGGTCTGGCCACCTGTCACTGTCAGCCAACATGCAGAGACAGGGATAGGTCCACCAAAGTTTATCTGTCAGAAGGCCGACAATTCTGGAGAACAGTGAAAGAGTAGCCTCTCCAAGACTGTTCTGTTCTTCCATTTCCAAAATCACAGTTTTATACATAAATAATAATCACCATCATTCAGTGACAATCTATTACAACATTTCCAATTCAAAAGTTAATTTCCTAAATCAATCCTCCTAAAGCCAAGACCACATTAACCCTTATTTTAAATAATAATCAGCATAACTGTAATGAATGTAATCAGTTGTAATAGTGACCTATTGCTACATTTATGATTCAAAAGTCAATTTTCGGGGAGGGAGGGGGGTGGTAGGTAGAGGGAGGGGGATTGGTGGGATTATACCTGTGGTGCATCTTACAGGGGTATTTGCGAAACTTGGTAAATGTAGAATGTAAATGTCTTGGCACAGTAACTGAGATAATGCCAGGAAGGCTATGTTAACCATTGTGATGAAAATGTGTCAAATGGTCTATGAATCGAGTGTATGATGCCCCATGATCATATCAACGTACACAGCTATGATTTAATAAAAATAAATAAATAAATAAACAAAAGTCAATTTTCTAAATCAGTTTTCCTAAACTATTCAAGATGGACATCTTTAGGGTGGGAGCTAAATTTACAAAACAATAAGAATGAGAGACTGGAGGTGAAGGTCACTTATGACCTAAAAACAACTAGCCAGCTGTGTCATGTCCACCCTGGCTTGACTTACTCCACGTGCTCTCACTCTTTTCCTGTGCTAGTCTCTCAAGACCTAGGAACTCTCCCAGGGCCTTAATGACCACTTTGGTTACTGTGCATTCCTGTTCCACAAACTGTCAGGACAATTACAAACCACGATTAGAGGCTTATTACATTAATTTATTAACATAGTCATAAGACACTGCCTATTTGTCTGGGAAATCCCAGTCTTTTCTATTTTCATGGCTTATATTTCATGTTACTACAAGAGGAAATTAACTCTTAATAGATTCCTATTAAAGGCAAATATATTCTTGTATTTTATGCCAATGCCAACTTCAGAAAATGATCATTTCCAAGAAAACTGAGCCAAATGACTTATGATTGAGGGTTCATCCAAATAAAAAATACTTATTTCAAAGTTGACTTGTTAAATAACTATTTAGAATTACATTCATCCATCCGTTCAACAACTAGTCATCCATTATCTACTATATACCAGGCAGTATCTTTAGGACTGAGGAATCAGTTGAAATCAAAACATACCCTCCCCTGCCAAAAAGAAAATCCCTGCAGTCTCTTAGAATTTATGTTCTAGAGATTAAGAGGGATTTAGACAAGTAATATGAGAGATAACTATTTTTTAACCCAGTGATACTTGGTAATTTCTGGAGACATTTTTAGTTGTCACAACTAAAGGGGATGCTACTGGGATGTGGTGGGTAGAGGCCAGGATGCTGCTACCCATCCTAGGCACAGGACAGCTCAAAAGAGTTATTCAACTAATGTTGAAAAAACCCATGCTAATCTTCTGTGTTAAAAGGTCAAGATGTTGTTTACCCTTGAGTAACTGAAAGAAGACATAAGGGGGGTTCTGGATGCTGATCGAATGGATGAGTTTATGATGCAAAAATTCTCTAAACTCTCCACTTACAATCTGTGCATTTTCCATTGTGTATAATTTTAGCATATAAACCCTATATTCTTCGAAACTCTTTCCATCAAGAGATAGGGATCTATATCTCCTCCTCATGCATTTTGGATCTGTGACTATTTAACCAACATAATACAGAAAAAGTGATATTTTGCCAGTTTCCAGACCCAAGCCTTAAGAAATGAGCAGTTCCCACTTCCTGTGATCTGTAACACTCCATCTTAGAACCCACTGCCATCCTAGATTCCATGGATCACACCTGTAATCCCCTTGCTTTGTGGGGCTGAGGCAGGACCATTAAGTCTATGAGTTCAAGACCAGCGTGGGCAACATAGTAAAACCCTGTCTCTACAAAAAAATAAGAAAAGTTAGTTAGGCATGGTGGCACCTGCCTTTAGCCCCAGCTACTAAGGAGGCAGAGGTGGGAGGATCACTTGAGCCCAGGCATTGAAGGCTGCAGTACCCTATGATCATGCCACTGTACTCCAGCCTGGCCAACAGAGGGAGATGCTATCTCTACAAAAAATAAAAAAATTTAAAAATAGAACCCAGCACCATGCTCTGAGACCAAACTATCCATGGAGAAGCTCCTATGGAGAAACCTCAGTCATGGTTGAACTCCCACTTACATCAACTCACCAGCAATGTGAGTGAACCATCCTATTTCATTTTCCATCCCCTAGTCAAGCTACTCCAGCTGACACCATGCAGAGAAGACACAAGTTTTCTTCCTGAGCCCTGCCCAAATTACAGGTTCATGAGCTTAAAAAAAGAGGTTACCATTAACTTAAGCCACTAAATTTCAGGGACTCTTAAATATGCAAAAATCTTTTAAGTGGAATATTAAGTGAATACAAATTTTACTTTAAAAAAAATACTATAAGGGCTGGCTGCAGTGGCTCACACCTGTAATCCTAGCATTCTGGGAGGCTGAGGCTGGTGGATGGCTTGAGCCCGGGGAGTTCAAGACCAGCCTAAAGACCCCATCCCTTAAAAAAAAGTAGCCAGATGTTGCAGTGGGCACCTGGAGTTGTAACTATTTGGGAGATTGCGGCAAGAAGATCACTTGAGCCCAAGAATTTGAGGTTGCTGTGAGGTGTGAAGCCACAGCACTCTACTGAGGGCAACAAAATAAAGAGAGCAAGAATACTGTAGTTACCTGAGTTTGGGAAACTCTTGGGTAAAATTTTAAAAGTTTCTCTTATGGCAGAACTTTTTTTTCAATTTTTTTTTATTACTGCAGAACTTTTAATAGGCTAATGTGTTTCATGTTTCTGCACAAGGGTATCTGGTGTTTCTGAAGCTTTTTTTTTTTTTTTGAGACAGAGTGTCATTTTTTTGCCCTCAGTTGAGTGCCCTGGCGTCAGTAGAGTACCCTGGCATTATAACTCACAGCTTGGGCTTAAGTGATCCTCTTGCCTTAGCCTCCAGAGCAGCTGGTACTACAGGTGCCAGCCACAAGACGCAGCTATTTTTAGAGATGGGGTCTCACTCTGTCTCAGACTGGTTTCAAACTCCTTAGCTCAGGCGATCCACCTGCCTTGGCCTCCCAGAATGCTAGGATTATAGGCATGAGCCACTGTACCCAGCCTGTTTCTCAAACATTTTTAACCCCAGAATCTATACTGTAAAGTACCATCTTACATGGTGTTCAAGGGACCAGACTTTAATAAAACCAAACTCACCTTGCAATAATTCAGTAATTAAAAATTTTAATCCTGGGCAGCGCCTGTGGCTCAGTGAGTAGGGCGCCGGCCCCATATGCCTAGGGTGGCGGGTTCAAACCCAGCCCCGGCCAAACTGCAACCAAAAAAAATAGCTGGGCGTTGTGGCAGGCGCCTGTAGTCCCAGCTACTCGGGAGGCTGAGGCAAGAGAGTCGCCTAAGCCCAGGAGTTGGAGGTTGCTGTGAGCTGTGTGAGGCCACGGCACTCTACTGAGGGCCATAAAGTGAGACTCTGTCTCTACAAAAAAAAAAAAAAAAATTTAATCCTAGGGCGGCACCTGGGCTCAAAGGAGTAGGGCGCCAGCCCCATGTATCGGAGGTGGCAGATTCAAACCCGGCCCAGGCCAAAAAAAAAAAAAAAATTTTTTTTTAATCCTTAAAAATAGCAGAGTTAATACCAGAATAGTTTTAATTTGAAATTTTATATGTTAAACTGTTAATTCTGGCAATAAAGTAAAATACCCTAAATTTGCCTAATGAAATTTTTTTTTTTTGAGACAGAGTCTCACTTGGTCACCCTTGGTAGAGTGCTGTGGTGTCTTACCTCACAGCAAACTCAAACTCATGGGCTCAAGGGATTCTTTTGCCTCCGCCTCCCAAGTAGCTGAGACTACAGTCGCCCACCCCAACGCCTAGCTATTTTTTAGAGAGGAGGTCTTGCTCTTGTTCAGGCTGGTCTCAAAACTCGTGAGCATAGGCAATCCACCTGCCTTGGCCTTATAAGTGCTCAGATTACAGTCATGAGCCACCACCTAATGAAATTTTTAAAACTATTTGAAAAGATTTAAGGGCAGTTCAAAAACTTAGATGACACTTCAGTGATTATTCCAAAGTCCCTAAGGGCATAATCCATGGCTACTTAAGTTTTTGCCAAGAAACATAAATTCTAGGCCAGGGGCAGTGGCTCATGCCTGTAATCCTAACATTTTGGGAGACTGAGGCAGGAGGATTGCTTGGTGCCAGGAAATCAGCCTGGGCAATAAGGCCAGACCCTACCTCTACAAAAAATAAAAACAATTAGCCAGGCATGGTGGCACGCCCCTATAAGTCCCAGCTTCTTGGGAGGATGAGGCAAGAGGGTCCCTTGAGCGCAGAACTTCAAGGCTACAATGAGCTATGATCCTGCATGACCCTCTAGCTTGGGTAACTGAGAAAGACCCTATCTAAGAAAAGAAAAAAAATGCTTTTTCTTGAAAACTAATAGTGGCAATATAATCTGATTCAGATGTGTAATGTTATAGAATGCTTTCCACTATGCCTTAATTCTCTCTTAATCTTAGATTGAATGCACAGCCTAGTTCTATGCATATTTATTTGTCCAGGTTTTAAAGGCAACATTGGACTAAAGTGGATAAATTGAGAAGATAATGTACTGTTTCATGTCTAGTGGAACTCAAGTTTACACAAATGGAGGGTTTTTTTGTTTGTTTTTTGTTTATTTTCATTTTCCTACCAAAGGCCCCTTAGTACACATTCAGATCCCCCATATCTCAGTTCAAACATGTCCCTCAGAACTTTGGAATAGAAATAAGAGTCAAACCATAGCTTCATGACCAGTTTCCCAGATGTTCTTTTATCATTATTCTTCTTTAGCCCTTCAGATCCTTCACTAGAACTTGACTTCTGAAGACAGTTCTCCATTCATCCCATATCCCACTCTTAGCTTGCATCAACAGTGCCTTGAGGCCAGGCACTGTGGGTTACACCTCGAATCCTAGTACTTGAAGGCCAGGAGTTCAAGACCAGCCTGAGCAACATAGCAAGACCCCCCTGTCCTACAAAAAGTAGAAAAATTAGCTGGGCATGGAGGAAGCTGAGGCAGAAAGATCCTTTGAACCCACAAGTTTGAGGCAGCAGTGAGCCGTGATGACACCACTGCACTCTAGTCTAGGCAAAAGAGCAAGACCCCACTCCAACAAACAAAAAAACAATGCCTTGATTTCCATCCTGTGGTCTTAACTACCCAGTCTTATCCACCCTGATCTCTCCCTGATTGCTGGAAAAGTAATTGTCTATTGGAGCCTTTGGTTTCAAATGTGCTAACTCTAATCATCTTGCTCCCAGATCGACTGAGTTAGGATTTCTAGTTTCTAGATTTCTCTTTGGCTTGTGGAAAGACCACTTGTTTGGCTTTAATGCACCACACAGAAACACACAGCCAAAGGGTTGAGGGAACACTGAAAGCCAGTCTGCATCTCCTTAATCAGGGCAAGTACCTGTGAGTCTGTGTTGGTCCAGAGGGTTCTGCTGGGTTCAACAAGCCTGGCCTGTAAAATAGACCTCAGTGTAATCAAGGTAAACATCCAGGATCTTATATGTTACCTTAGTCTCTGTACTTTCCATAACATTTCAGATACATCCTTTAAATACCAGCAGTTTAACTGAATAATTTATTAAGATCCTTTTCTACTCTCAAGTTCTACGATTTTATATCTACTCTTCTTTAAAAATTTTTTTTTGCCTTAGAATAACAGAACTTTATTCTTTTTTTCTTCATAGCTTCAGAAGCCAGAATTCAAAACTAGGATAACAGCAGGGCCAGGGCATGCTCCTTCCACAAGTTATAGAGAGATTTTGTTCCTTACCTCTTCCAGCTTTTGGCAGTGGTAGAGTTTCTTGGCTTGTGGTTGCATCATTTTAATCTCTGACTTGGCCTTCAGATGGCCTTATTTTTTCTGTCTTCTTTTCTGTATGTCTTTTATAAGCATCCTTATTATTGGATTTAAGACCCATCCAAATAATCCAAGATCTCATGATCTCATCTCATCTCAAGATCCTTAATTACAACTGGGCTTGCTCAGGTGTCTGCAATCTATTAGCAAGAAGGCAGAAGACTGGCTGGTTCCCAATAGCCTACCCACAGCTCCCAGTCGGCTCAGGCATGATGGTAAATGGGCCAGAAGTCTCCTTATCCAGCACACAGGATGGGCCTCACTCTCATGGCCTCTCAGAGTTCCAGTTACATCAAGAGAGCTATTTCTCTTATCTCCTCTCTTCTTACAGACATAGTGCTTCCACTTAGGAGGCTGTCATCTACTCACCTACTGAATAAGAAGTTTCAGTTCTTGCACACAGCTATGATTTAATAATAAAAAAATAAAAAGAAGTTTCAGTTCTTCTTGACCCACCTTGACATTATTTTCTTTTACAATAGCCTCTGTTCAAAGACACCCAAACATCAAATTGAATTTTAAAGGTAAACCCTATTGACCTCTATTACAACTTTTAAAATAGTTGAAATCTACGATCACTTTTTACAGAAGTTTTTGTTTTGCAGAGAGTGAAAAACAATTCTAACATGTCATGTATACTTAATTCTTGTATATTTTATTTTGGTTGAGTTTTTAATAAAAATAAATTTGGTTTGGATGACTGATTCTGAATAACAGTCATCTGTTGAATACATCTGTTATGTATCACTTAAGTGATATAAAGTGATATCAGTCTGAGAGAGAAAAATACCATTTTTTATAAGAATGAAGGGATGTTTTAAAAGTTCCATGAGCAAAGGTACAACCTCATGCAAACCCCCAAATATTTTGTCCTGCCTCTTTTCTGAGATAGTTCTAGTCTATTGCCACTTAAAAGGAAATATAGCTCTTGAGGGCGGCGCCTATGACTCAGTGAGCAGGGCACCGGCCCCATATACCGAGGGTGGCAGGTTCAAACCCAGCCCTGGCCAAACTGCAACAAAAAAATAGCCGGGCATTGTGGCGGGTGCCTGTAGTCCCAGCTGCTCGGGAGGCTGAGGCAGGAGAATTGCCTAAGCCCAGGAGTTGGAGGTTGCTGTGAGCTGTGTGATGCCATGGCACTCTACTGAGGGCAATAAAGTGAAACTCTGTCTCTACAAAAAAAAAAAAAGAAATATAGCTCTTGATTTCAATAATAATATTTTTTAGTCAACTAATTTTTGTAATCAGTCATTATAATTTGTTTTATTGAGAAAATTAAAGGAAATCTCAATGAATGGATAGATAGACTATGTTCATGGATTATAAGACTTAATATTGTTAAGATGTCGATTCTCTCCTAATTGATGTGTGATGTGTAGATTCAATGCATTCACAATCAAAATCCCTCCATTTTTTTTTTCCTGGAAACGAACACTAAATTTTTATATGGAAATGCAAACAACCTAGAATAAAATAACAGGGAGAGAAAGAAAACAAAGATTTAAGACTTTTTACAACCTGATTTCAAGACATAACATAAATAGTTCAAGTTATGGTTAGGGTATAAAGATAGACAAATAGAAAAATGGAGCATAATAGAAAGCCCAGCATTAGAATCATGAATATATGATCAACTAATTTTTGACAAAAGTGCAAAGACAATTCAATGGGGAAAGGATAATATTTTCAACAAATGATGCTAGAACTATCAGCCACACTGGGGAAAAACAAGAACTTCAACCCCCACCTTCTACCACAATTAACTTGTAACATAGACCTAAAAGTAAGTGCTGAAATTTATAAAATACCTTTAGAAAATGGGAAAGGCCTGGTGTGGGTGGCTCATGCCTATAATCCTAACACTCTGGGAGGCCAGAGCAGGTAGATTACCTGAGTTCATGAGCTCAAGACCAGCCTGAGCAAGAGCGAGACCCCATCTCTAAAACTAGCTGGGCATTGTGGCAGGTGCCTATAGTCCCAGCTACTCAGGAGGCTCAGGCAAGAGAATCTCTTGAGCTCGATGTGAGCCATAATGCCATAGCATTCAACCCCAGGGTGAATGAGTAAAAGTCAGTCTCCAAAAAAAAAGTGGGGGAAGGATCTTAGTGATCTGGGCTTTGGAAAAGATTTCTTAAATATGGCACAAAAAGTAAAACCTATAAAACCTCTAAATCAATGAATTAGAATTAAAATTTTAAACTTTTCTTAAAAAAAAATGCTGTTAAGAAAGGTAAACCATAGACTAAGAGAAAACATATAGCCAACAAATTACCTGAATCATGTAACTCAAAGACGTACAAACCAGAGGGCCTAAGCATCTCATCTACAATAAGGGAAAAGTTTATGCTGAAACCGGATCTGGGAATAGAATTTGAGTGTCCTAACTGCACAGTTGTTTTATTCCAAGCCAACTTAAAAATTAGCAAAATATTTGGACACATTTTAACAAAAAAGATAACACAAAGAACAAAAATGCATAGCAAAAATAAGCTCAACATCAGTAAGCATAAAGAAAATGTTAATTAAAATAATAGTGAGATATCTGTCCCCAATGACCAGAGTGGCCAAAATTTAAAAGATTCTCCCCACTAGATGTTGGTAAGGATTATGACCAACTAGAAAAACTGTTATACCCCGCTGGTGGGAATGTAAAATGGTGCATCTACTTTGAATATCAATGAGGCATTTTCTTCAAAATTTATAGCCATTTCACACCTATTGATCCCAAGACAAAAGGCTGCTTAGTTTTAGAGGTTTGGAAGTAAAAAAATAAAATGAAAGAGAAAAGGATATATATCCATACTAAGACTTGCCCGTGAATATTCATAGCAGCTTTGTGTATAATAGCAAAAACTGGAAACAACTCAAATATGTATCAAAAGGTGGATGAATAAACAAATTGTGATATATGCATACAAGAGAATACTACTTAACAGTAAAAAGGTACAAGCTGTAGATAGATGCAACATACAGATGAATCTCAAAATAAATATGCCGAGTGAAACAAGCCAGACAAGAAAAGTACATCTCATAGCTCGCCAGCCACATACACCTGAGCTGGCGGGTTCAAATCCAGCCCGGGCCCACCAAACAACAATGACAGCGCAACCAAAAAATAGCTGGGCGTTGTGGCAGGCGTCTGTATTCCAAGCTACCTGGGAGGCAGAGGCAGGAGACTCTCTTGAGCCCAGGAGTTGGAGGTTGCTGTGAGCTGTGATGCCACAGCATTCTACCTAAGGTGGCAGGTTGAGGGTCTGTCTCAAAAAAATAAAAATAAATAAATACATCTCATTATACAGTAAATGAAACAAAAATGCAAACAAAACTGTAGTGACAAATCAGATTAATGGTTACCTGGAGATCAGGGAGGGAAGAGAGCTAGATTGTATATGAATACATGGAAACTTGTGGGGAAGTTGATAAATATATTCATGGTTTAGATTATGGTGATAAATTCATAGGGCAAAATTTACTAAACTATACCTTTTAACTGTCAAATGTCAATGAAACTAAAAAATACATTTAAATGATTTTTTTGCACTTTTTTTATTAAATCATACCTGTGTACATTAATGCAATTATGGGGTACAATGTGCTGGTTTTATATACAATTTAAAATACTTTCATCAAACTGGTTAATATAGCCTTCACCACATTTTCTTAGTTATTGTGTTAAGACATTTATATTCTACACTTAGTAGATTTAACATGTACCCTTGTAAAATGCACCATAGGTGTGGTCCCACCAGTTACCCTTTCTCCACCCATCCTACCCCATCCCCTCCCCTCCCTCTCCTCTTTCCTCTTCTTCTTGGGCTATATTTGGGTTATAGCCATTTTCTAATCAACTAATGTTTATAATCAATTCTTATGACCTTTGTATCTTATTCAAAAGTAACTAATAGACTTGCCAATAATAAGCTGAGATTTACATTACCACTCTGCAGCTAACATAACTTTATACTCAAGAAACCTAAACAAAACATTAAAATGTTTCTTTGCTGCTGGTCACTTTGTTCATTAAAACTTCATTTTCAGGCTAGACGCGGTGGCTCACACTTGACATCCTAGCACTCTGGGAGGCCGAGGTGGGTAGATCCCTTGAGCTCAGGAGTTTGAAACCAGACTGAGCAAGAGCCAGACCCCATTCTAAAAATAGCCAGGTGTTGTGGTGGGTACCTGTAGGCCCAGCTACTCAGGAGGCTGAGGCAAGAGGATCATTTGAGCCCAAGAGTTTTTGTTTGTTTGTTTGGGTTTGGGGTGGGGGCCGGGGCCGGATTTGAACCCGCCACCTCCAGCATACAGAGCTGACGCCCTACTCCTTTGAGCCACAGGTGCCCCCACTGAGCCTAAGAGTTTGAGGTTGCTATGAGCTATGATGCCTCCATATTCTATCCTTGAGCAACAAAATGAGACTCTCAAAAAACAAAAACCTTCATTTTCAGGTCAGGCACAGTGGCTCATACTTTGGGAGGAAGAAGTAGGAGGATTGCTTGAGGCCAGAAGTTCAGAGACCAGCCTGGGCAACAAAGCAAGACCTTGTCTACAAAAAATAAAACAATTAGCCAGATGTGATGGTATGCACTGGTAGTCCCAGCTACTGAGGAGATTGAGGCTGGACGATCCCTTGACTTTGAGGTTGCAATGACCTTTAATGGTGCCACTGCACTCTAGCCTAAGCAACAGAGTAAGACCCTGCCTCAAAAAATATTTTTTTTTTCATTTTCATAGGATAGAAAACTGGTGGTTTGAATGGATGATATGAATGGGCTTTAGCACCCCCATCATCACCATTGAAAACCACCCCTCCGTTCTTTGAAATGACCAAATATTATAGACAAAGCTTTCCCAGTGTTAGGTAAGATACTATTTAAACACAGCTTAAAGATAAGTCCCCTAGTTCCAAACCAGTAGCAACCCTTAAGCACCCCCCTTTCACAATTCTGAGCCACCACTGAGGAGGCATTCCCCTCTCAGTGATTCTTTTCACAATATGGAAGCAACTTGATTTGTTTTTATACCTGTGATTATCACCAATAATTATATTGAGATTTGCAGAACATTTTGCTTCTAATTGGTATTTACTAAATTTCACAAAATGTAGGCTTCACTTGGAAGCCTTCAAGTCCTTTGCTCCCATTCAACCTTTCTGCCTCACTCAGGAGACCATCCTAATTCCATTCTAAAGCTTTGCCTTTCAAATGTTTGCTGGTTCACATAACAACAAGGATTAGGGAATTATTAAGGGATAAAGATTTCTTTGAAGCCAAGTATTACTTCCATCCAGCGCCAGAACCAACCCTGCTAAACCAACAAACTCAGAAGCACTTGTTCCCTTCCAGAGAGCTTTCTTTTGTCTTCCCTAAAGCTGTATGATGTAGTTTCTCAAAGGCAAGTTATGTCCCATATGTTTTCAATGTTTTGATAGTATCCAAATTTTCCAGATAACTGAGTTATTTTCAAATGTATCCCTTATTAAGCTGGCACACCACAATAGCTCAATTACTAATATAAAAGCACGATAAGGTGATGTGCTGCTTCAGCTTCAATAAAACATGTTTTTTATTAAAGAATGAGTGTTTCTGTGTGGGCAAAGTATTACTTATTCTTGTGCTTTGCAGAAGAAAAAAATTCAGTATCCCCTTAATTCCCAAGAACATGTAGCAAATTAACCAGAGGATTTAAAAGCCCTTTAAAAGAGTTTTAAACAATGAGGGGAAGCAGGGTTTCAAAAAAGAAAAAAGAACGATGATGTTTTTGATGCAAAAGACATTTCACCTTTTTACAATTTGCTTAACATGAGACGCTAAGCGCTCGCTAGTAACCGAATGGGTCAATATTTGAATATGGGAAACCAGACTCAAGAAGCAAGAGGCAACACCAGTGCTGGCCTAGCATAGCAGCTGTCTGAGAAAGGGATAACTGTGTAGGCTTTTATTGACAACTTTAAATTGTCATTGACCTGCAGAAAACAGGTTTTGCTATAGAAGCGGTGCTAAAATGTGCCACCTTCAGGATCTTCAGAATTGTCCCAGCTGAAGAGTCTCCCCTCCCCAGGCCACATTCCTTTCCTGGGACAGCCCTCATCCCTGGATGATACTGGGGTCTAGCAAGGTCTGGCCCAGCCCAACCCAGGACAACTCTGAAGAGCCATCCAGCTTCAGGGACCCCAGTGGAGTTAGCCAAGGCCTTTGCTGAGACTATTTCACAGTTTAACTTGTCCCTGTCCAATCCTGCTTCCTTTCTATCCCTTCCCCTCCCTAGGTGTTAGATTCAAGAGTGCTCACCACCAAATAAACTTTCAGCACACTCCTCTAACTCAAAGCTGCCTTCCCCCAAAACTCTTCATTGTTTTAATCTTTTTTCTTTTTGAGACATTGTCTTACTCTGTCACCCAGGCTAGAGTACAGTGGCATGATCATAGCTCATAATAACCTCAAACTCTAGGGCTCAACTGATCCTCCTGCCTCAGCTTCCCAAGTAGCTGGGACTACAGACATGTGCCACCATGGCTGGCTACCCTGTTTCCCCGAAAATAAGACATCCTCCGAAAATAAGACCTACTTACAGGAAAGATAAGATGTCCCCTGAAAATAAGACCTAGCGCATCTTTGGGAGCACACCTTAAAATAAGACACTGTCTTATTTTCAGGGAAACAGGGTAATTTAAAAAAATTTTTTTTTAGAGATGGGGTCTCGCTACATTGCCCAGGCTGTTCTCAAACTCCTGGCCTCAAGCCATTCTTTTGCCTCAACCTCCCAAGTGCTGGAGTTATAGACGAGACACAATGTCTATTTTATTTTTAAAAAAGAGTTGAACGGTAAAATAGGATAGAAAGTATAAGATTAAGATCTTACACCCCTATTCCCCTAGTACTAGTCCCCAGAAAGAATCACTGTTAATTATTATTTGCATATCTTTCCAGAAATAGCTTATAAATATACAACCATGTACCCGTATATGTCCCTTTTTTGCACAAGTGAGATTATAACAAACTTCTCTGCAACCTCATTGGTTTTATTTAATTTATAATCTATATATCTTTTCATATCAGTACATACAGATAGCTTCATAGTGGTTCCATATTATTCCACTACATAGACATACCATAACTTTTTAACCAGACTTTCCCACATGAATATGTGGGTAGTATTTGGTTTCTCCCTTTTACAAATAATATTATAAGGAATATCCTTAAATATTGTCTTTGCTCATTTGTATTATGTATCTATAGGATAAATTCATAAAAGTAGAATTTCTAGATCAAATCGTATGAGAATTTTAAAATATTACCAAATTGCTTTCCAAAAAAAAAGCACCAATTTAAATCCCCAAAACCCCCAAAATCAATGCAAAAGAATGTCTCTTTCTTTGCACTCTCTCCATATGTGGGCATAATAAAACTTTTTAATCTTTATCAATAATAATAGTTGGAACCTGGGCAGTGCCTGTAGCTCAAGGAGTAGGGCGCTGGTCCCATATGCCGGAGGTGGTGGGTTCAAAACCAGCCCCGGCCAGAAACCACACACACACACAAAAAAAAAAATAATAATAATAGTTGGAACCTATTACTTTACAGGAACCCCGAAAACTTATAGGGTGCTCCTATGTGAATTTTAAAAAGGTGTCTTCTATAGCTGAATAAATTTTAAAAACTTTGTCCTCTCACCATTCCCTGTAACCTTCTAGGTGGACAGACATGATGCTAGAACTTAGGGTCTGCCATTCAGAGCTCTGTTTCCTGGCTGGTCCAAGTGCAGTGGTGTTTACAACTAATCACCAGATACAAATTCCTTTGTTCCTTCAAACTCCCACTGCTTCACCTAACTAGCCTAAAAACAAAAACAAACAAACAAAAAACAACAACATTACCCTCTGGCCAGCCACCATGGCACAGTGTTCAAACTAAACAGCTACACACGGCAGCCCTGAGGCTTCTTGTTTTAAGTTACATTTCTTTAATTATGAATAAACTGTGATGTCCTTTAGTATTTTTATTGGACATTTTTTTTTCCTTTATGGAAAGCTATTCTGAGTACCTCAAAACCCACTGAGGCAATCTTTTCATGACAGTGCAGTATCTCTGTAGAACAAGTGAATGTAAATGATAAAATCATTTGATACTTTCTTGACTGTATTGAAAGAGGTTGTCTTTAAATTTAGTGACTCATCTGCCTCAACCATAATTGCATTTCCAAATGTATGAAGTAGTTCCTGGAATTTTCCTCTCTTAAGAGCATAAAATAATGATAATGATAATAGATATCATTGATCAAGCATCTAGTACATGGTGAGCAGCTTGGAAGCCAGGGTAGCTGGGAAGCCTCACCCCTCACCAGCTGTGCCTAGTATACAGCACAGGCTCTGAGATCTGATGGAAACTATTCTGCCCCATTCCTCCTCTGGGAAACAATGTAACTTGGAGAATCTACTTACTCTCTCTGAAACTTAGTCTCTTCAACTCTAAAATGGTGATGAAATTAATAATAGTAGTAGCACCTTCCTAATGGGGTTGTAGTGAAGAAATAATATAATATAGAAGAGCACTTAACATAGTATCTGCTACCTAGTAAGTGCTCAACAATTGTGAGTTACGTTGACTGGGCACCTTATGTTCATTATGTAACTCTCCTGATTTAAACAGGCATGCAGACTTCAGTGATTTTCTATTCCCAGCACAATAACATTGTTTTTGAAATTATGTTCCTTGGAAATGTAGAGGTGCCCCAGGGACAGGGAAAAGGACTGTGAGAGAGGCAAGGCCAGGAAGGCTTCTAGAATAGACCCACTTTTATTTGTCTTTTATACTGTGGTTGCAAATAACATTTAATATGAAAAAAAAGTTTCCATTCTTTTTTTCAAAAGTGGAAATTTCTCTGAAAGCACAGGAGTGAAATCCTGGACTTCAAGGTCTTCCACAAGTTTGGCCTTAATCTACTCTTCCAGACGTAACCTTCCTTGATATTCAGCCACAGACTTATCAAAGTACTCACTACAGTGGCTTATTTGCTGCCTCCAGGGTAGATTAGTTATACTTTAAAGGTGGGCCCTATGTTATTTATACCTCTGTATCTTCAGAGACTAGTAGAGTTTATGATACCTACTAGGCATTCAGTAAATGTTTGCTGAGTCAATAAATGAATCAATGAACCCTCCACTTCGGTTAAATCCATCTCCTGCGTGCCTCTCTCAGATGTGTCTGTGACTCTTTCCTGCCCTTTGCTCATGAAGATTCCCTTGTCTGGGTGGCCCCTCCCCATCTCACCTCCATCAAATTCTAAATTCAATCTTTAAGACTTAAATCAGGCTGCGCATGGTGGCTCACACCTGTAATCCTAGCACTCTGGGAGGCCAAAGTGGGTGAATTGTCTGAGCTCACAAGTTGGAGACCAGCCTGAGCAAGAGCAAGACCCCATCTCTAAAAAAAAAAAAAACCCGGGCATTGCGGGGGGTAGCTGAAGTCCCAGCTATAAGGGAAACTGAGGCAAGAGAATCGTTTTGAGCCCAAGAGTTTGAGGTTTCTGTGAGCTATGATGCCACAGCACTCTAGGATAAATGAGGACAATAAAATGAGACTCTGCCTGAAGAAAAAAAAAAGACTTAAATCAAATTGCTTGTCTAGTATAAAGCCAACCCTGGTCATCCCAGTTGGAAGGGATGTTACAAGTTACCTGCACATTCATTTAGTGCTTTAGCATTCATTTCTTTCTACTGACATTATCTTCATGTCTTATCTTCCTGCTGTGGAAAGCAGTAATGTCTTCAAGTCTTTTTTCTTCACTGTTTGTTCCAGTTTCATGCGTAGTATGTGCTTAATAAATTTCGGAGGAATGGATCAATGAATGAATGGCTAAAGGAAGGGATGAGTGAGTGAATGTTTAGTTCTTTGACATCCCAGCCAGGATAGCCCCAGAAACTGGGGTTCTACAATAGGAAAATGAAAGCGAGACTTTTGTTTCTCAAAAAGTTTCAGACACTAGGCTCGTGGACATGAGAACTTTTGCCCCTACTCCTGGAGTAGTTGATTAAAGGACCCTTAATCCCACACTTATCAGCCATATAGATTTACAGTAGTGTACATTTGAGTTCAGATTGCAAAGCGAAATAAATGGAAGCATTTTTGTAACCTCTGCAAACTACACAGTAATGTCTTTGGAGAGGAATGTCTTCTTTCTGCAGCCTCTGTGAAGTAGAAGCTATTTGGTGGCATTAGCATCTAGGAAGAGCAGTGTTTCAGATATGGATTCCTTGTGTAACTAACCATCACAAAACATAATCATTTAAAATGTCAGTGTTCTGGGAGGCTGAGGCGAGTGGACTGCCTGAGCTCCAGAGTTCAAGACCAGCCTGAGCAAGAGTGAGACCCCATCTCTAAAAAAATAGCTGGGTGTTGTGACAGGCACCTGTAGTCCAGCTACTTGGGAGGCTAAGGCCAGAATATCACTCAAGCCCAAGAGTTTGAGGTTGCGGTGAACTATGACATCATGGCACTCTACCTCGGCAAAAACATGAGACTCTGCCTCAAAAAAGAAGGTCAATGTTACATCTCACAATTCTGTGTGTTGACAGTCTGAGCTCCTCTTTTTCAGTCTCACTTTGGGTCATTCATATGGCTGTGGTCATTGATCTCCTACCTAGAGCTGGAGGGTCCAAAAATGGTCTTAATCACCTGTCTGGCAGTTGGTGCTGGATGCTTGTGGGAGCCCATTGGCTATCCTTCATATGAACTGACCAGGGCTTCTCATACATGCAGGGTCTCAGGACTTCAAGCTGGCACAGGTGGAAGTTGCAAGGCCTCTTGAAGTCCACGTTCTGGAATTCACACAACATTCTTTCCCTCATATTCTACAAAGCAAGCCACAAGGCTCACCCAGATTTGATGGGTGGAAAATTAGACTCCATTTATTGATGGGAAGAACAGCAAAGTTGCATAGTACAGGGACATGGACTAGGGAGGTGGGAATCATTGAGGGCCATTATGATGATCTACCACAGGCAGCTCTTACACTTCATAAATACTGCTCATCCCATTTATACCTCCATTATTCTGCTGAGTGAGAATTACCTGAGTACTTCTGGTTAATGGTGACTAACTTCTGAGTTTTTCTTATTAAGAGCAAAAAAATAATATTGACATATGTGAGAAAATCTAAAAATACTGTCAAAGCAAAGGAAAGAAAATAGCACTCACCTGTAATCCCACCACCCACAAATAACCATTCTTAGGATTTGGGTATATATTCATCCAGTCTTTGCTCTAAAATATTGATAATAATATACAGTCTATATAGCTATGTATCATTGTATGCTTTCTTGCCAGGTGTTGTACTTTGTATTAATCTCATTTAATACTCACCACAACTCTATGAGATAGATACTATTATTATTATCATCTTTACAGAAGCAGAAATTGAGTCTTAGAGACCTTAGCTAAATTGCTGAATGTTTTATGTATAATACATTATATTACCCATGATGCTATATATATATTATACATGCACATTACATTATATATGATATAAACATATTTTATACATCTGTGATTTATGTATTTTATGCATATGTGTATATACATGTTTTGTAAACTCCCTTTTTCCATATAATATCATGCACATTTCCTTACTTTATAGCTTTTTAATAGGCTGAATCAAAATTGTAAAGCAACAATGACTTTGCAATATTTGGAATTCTGGTTCCTGGCCATGTTTGCTCCTTGAGTCTGTCAGGTGTTTGCAGATTAGAACAAAATAATGATGTGTGCCCTTCACTGAAAAGTACTAGCTTTGAAATTTTAATCTTTTATAAGAGCCTCAAGTCTAGATTTTGGCAAAGTTTGTTCTTAGAGAATATAGCATCTGATTTTCTGAATGTCATGACACATTTCCTAAAAGCCCAGCCGTGTGAGTGCAGAGTTGGAGCATGTCCACCTCCCAGGAGCCAGAATGAGAAATGATGGTTATCAAAGACCACTGGGAAACCAAATGTCTTTTCAGATGTAAGGTGTTCGTGGTTTGATATGAGATGCTTTTTCACTGATCACCTAGCTCTCAAGAAATGAACAAGTCCTTCTCATGACATAGGCCTTACATTTCTATCTTTAGTCTTTAAAAGGAATATATTCTGGGGCAAAAATTGACAGGGGTTGGTGGTAAGTTAGAGGAAAGTGGCAGGTGGAAATGTTTGGGAAGAGAAACTCAGTACTGTCCCTTTTTACATAAAGCCATGGATTAATAACCTGAAAAGATAAGAAAATAGCAAATGAAACATGAAAAGCAATGTAAAGGTACAAAATAATATGACATGCTTTACAATTACTTTATGAGTTTAGAGCTTCTTTGTTCTTGTTTGTGAGGGGATGATTTATTATGATTCACTTTAATTTCTAGCTGTCGGTAGAAGATTCAGTAGGTTTTGCAGGAAAGGTTTTTAGAAATAAAGACCTTTAATCCACTTACTGAAATGGTGCTCACAGTTCTCACTTCCAGCCAGCAAGATCCGAAGAAAGATAAACTTGTTTTAAAATCACTTTACTAATAAAGGGGAAAAATTTATACCGTATATCGGCCTGATGTTCTTTTTTACTTAACAAATATAATTGTTTTCAACTTATGAAGTAGTACCTGGAAGAATAAACCAATTAAATAGGCTGAGCTTTCTCATGTGCTAGTGATTAGGCAGCCCTTCCATGGATGTTTACCTTTGGAAATGAGAAACCCTTGATTTCTAAATTTCTCTTTTGTAATAGTACTATATGCTCAATCAAATAAATATTAAATGCTATTGCTTTGGTTGTATTTGAACTGAACCGGTAGTAAGTTGGTAATTATTTTTTGCATGCCAGTTACAACATATTGGAAATGGCTGCTTAGAACACTAAGTTAAAATGAATTCTGAAGTTGATAGTCCAAGCTCAGAAGAATTCGGACATAATTCAGTGATTTTTGCCACTAGTGGGCAATACAAGAAATGGCAGCGTGCATGCCTCGGCGTTGCACGTCTTTATTAAGACGTAAAGAAATAATACTGTGCATGCAAATATCCATTTAATACTAATACTTTTCTCTTTGCAATTATCCAACATATGTACCAACTCTGTTCCAGAAAATGTTCTAGGTTCGGGGACACAATAGTGAAGGAACAAAACACACACACACACATTAACTGAATTTGAATATAGCACTTCACTGTTTTCAAAGCTCTTTCCTGTATCATACCTTACATAATTCTCACAATTAGACTGGCAAAATAAATGAAACACGTTGTGATATCCACATATTAGAGATGAGGGGACCGAAGCATTAAAAAGTTGAATAGCTTAGTACATCCATCAAAAACATAAAGCAAAACAGAGCAAACAAAATACTTAAAGCAAAACTTTAAGACCATTTCCATTAAAATAAGAATAAAATTCACCACTTCTATTTAGTACTGTACAGGAGGAATGTAAGAATTGAGAATGAATAATCAAAGCTATTGTTGTTAAAGAATATAGATTGTCTACAAATTCTAAGGGCTAGATGAGACATTCTTAAATTAATTAATATGAGGGTACAACAGGATTTCTAAATACAAAAATCAGTATATGAAAATCAACAGCATTTCTATGCATCATTAGTACTAATTAGAAAATGTAATAGTAAAAAACTCATTCTCAACCACAATAACAACAGAATACAAAAGCAATTTCAACCAAAATCCCAACTTAGTTATTTGCAGAATTTTACAAGCTCAACCTAAAGTTCATGTTGAAATATAAAAAGTCAACAATAGAAAAGACAATAATGAAAACTAAGATGGAGGATACTCACACTACCAGATATCAAAACTTAGTACAAAATTAAAGCAATTAAGATGACACGGCTTTGAGGGCAGCGCCTGTGGCTCAGGGAGTAGGGCACCAGTCCCATATGCCAGACGTGGTGGGTTCAAACCCAGCTCCGGCCAAAAAACCACAAAAAAAAAAAAAAGATGACACGGCTTTGACCTAGAGAGAGACAAATAAGCCAGTCAAACAGATCACAGTGACTATAAACAGACCCCTCACATAAAAGGAAACTTGATGGATGATGAGATTGTATTACTATCAATGAAAAAGATGGACTAGTCAATAAATGGTCTTGGGAAATTGGCTGTTTTTATAATATTATAAAATATAATATTCTCACCCTATTCGTATACTACACACATACAAACAAACTGTTATCACACAGAGGGATTAAAGACTCAAGTCTTCAAATCTTTCAACAGACCACTGCTAAAAAAATTTTTAAATTTCCAAAAGGAAATGTAGAAAAATATCTTTATGACCTTGAGACAAGACAGAATTCTTACACAAAGTATAAGAAGAATAAGATTGATAAATTTAGACGTCTATACAACAAAGATATTTTAAATAAGTAAAAAGATAAGCTTCATATTTGGAGAAGGTGTCTGTAGTGAAAGTAACTGATAACAGATTGGTTTACAAAATATATAAAGTAGTCCTACAAAACACTAGAATAATGAGCTTTCCCCCCTCAAACCCGACCAACATGGGCAAATGATACAAACGGGTACTCATGGAAGAACCCGAATGACAAGCATTTGAAAAGCTACTCAACAGCACTCAGAATTAACAAAATACAAATTAAAACAATGATTTTATACCACTGTACTGGCAGGAAAGTTTTAAAAACTCAAGTGTTGATGAAGATGTAGAGCAAGGGAGATTCTCAAATGCTGATCCCTGCGGTCATTCAGGGTACACACTGTTGGAGGCTCCAAAGTCTTCTGATACCACCATTTCAAAACGTGGCTGCAGGGGGTGGCACCTGTGGCTCAGTGGGTAGGGTGCCGGCCCCATATACTGAGGGTGGTGAGTTCAAACCCAGCCCTAGCCAAATTGCAACAAAACAATAGCCGGGTGTTGTGGCGGGCGCCTGTAGTCCGAGCTACTTGGGAGGCTGAGGCAAGAGAATCATCTAAGCCCAGGAGTTGGAGGTTGCTGTGAGCTGTGATGCCATAGCACTCTACCGAGGGCAATAAAGTGAGACTCCGTCCCTACAAAAGAAAAAAAAACATGGCTGCAGAATTTCTGCTACAGGGAAAGAGGGCACAGAGACCCAGTCATTGTATCCTGGAAGTGACGTACACCATATCTGCTTATGTCCATAGACAGAATTAGTCTTGTGGAACCAATCAAACTGCAGAGGAGGCTGAGAAGTGCAGTCTTTTTGTTTGCCCAGGCAGAGGAAAATGAAATCGGATTTGATGAATACAAGTTATTCTCCCTGCTACATTTGGCAAAACATTAAAATCATATAAAGCTAGGTAGCAAATAAATGTTAATTTTAACATTCTTTATATTGCCCGTGCATTTAAATTCTTCATAATTTTTCTAAAAGGGAGAGGAAATGAAGAGAGAGATGAAATGATCTTTGCTGGTAACAGCTCTAGTAGGTGGTGAATTGAACTATAACTGTCTCCCTCTATAAACTCTCTTCCTTCTAGAGTCAAATCATCGCACCCTGGGAGGCCAAGATGGGAGAATTGCTTGAGGTTAGAAGTTTGAGACCAGCCTGAGCAAGAGAGAAACACCTCATCTCTACAAAAAACAGAAAAATTAGTCAGGCAGAGTAGTGCCTGTAGTCTCAGCTACTTGGGAGGCTGAGGCAGGAGGATCACTTGAGCCCTGGAGTTTGAGGTTGCAGTGAGCTATGATTACACCACTGCATGCCATCCCAGGCCACACAATGAGAACTTATCTTAAAAAAAAACAAAAATAAAAACAAATATTTATTAAATTCCTCTTGCATTCCTGCTCTTGAGGAGGAATGACAGTCCAATGACAGATAAACACATAAATATAGTATTATAACACAACAGAACATGAAGCAAATTGTCTATAATCTGCTGCTAACCTTTAGAACCTGGTAATATAACCACTGGAAACTTTTATGGTCCTTACTCCCTGAGAGTTTTAATATATTTATTAGCAGTGCATGAGGTCAATGTCGTCTTCAACTATAAGAGCTGAACTCTGATGGAGTTATTTTACAAAATGACTGAAGTAAAACTTTGTCACAAACTCCACCTAATTCACACTCAGTTTGTACAAACTTGTTACAGAGGCACTGCTAAAACAACACACTCTTTGGCCTCTTGACTTCACGTAAGAAGTTCTTGGGTTTTTGTTGTTATTGTTGTTATTGTTTTGAGACAGAGTCTCACTTTGTCACCCTTGGTAGAGTGCCGTCACATCATAGCTCACAGCAACCTCTAACTCTTGGGCTCAAATGATCCTCTTGCCTCAGCCTCCCAAGTAGCTGGGAAAACAGGTGCCCACGACAATGCTCAGCTATTTTTTTAGAAATGGGGTCTTGTTCTTGCTTAGGCTGGTCTTGAACTCCTGAGCTCAGGCAATCCACCCTCCACAGCCTCCCAGAGTGCTGGGGTTACAGGCATGAGCCACAATGCCCAGCCCTAGCTGTTTCCTTTTAAAGTTAACAGGCTTGGCTTGGCACCCGTAGCTCAGTGCTTAGGGCACCGGCCACATGCACCAGGGCTGGTGGGTTCAAACACAGCCTGGGCCTGCTAAACAAAATGACAACTACAGCAAAAGAATAGCCAGGCATTGTGGTGGCACCTGTAGTGCCAGCTACTTAGGAGGCTGAGACAAGAGAATTGCTTAAGCCCAAGAGTTGGAGGTTGCTCTGAACTTTGATGCCACGGCACTCTACTGAGGGCAACATGGACTCTGTCTGGGTGGTGCCTGTGGCTCAAGGAGTAGGGTGCCGGTCCCATATGCCAGAGGTGGTGGGTTCAAACCCAGCCCTAGCCAAAAACCACACACACAAAAAAAATAAAAAATAAAGGCTCTTTAAAAAATATTAATAATAAAATAAAACAAAATAAAGTTAACAGACTCAATGGTCTAAGAGTGATGAGGAAAAATAAAGGGTGATATAAGAGGATAGTGATTACGAGGGATTCTAATTTAGAATGGAAGAATTAGGGAATGCCAGTCAGGGCTGATAGGGACTTGGACCTGGGAAGTAGTAAAGTATCTATTATTGGTGGATATTACTGGTATCTTTTGATGGCTAAAGTGATAGGATTTGATGATTCATAGATTTGTGGATGGAGGGAGATAGATGTCCAGGATGACTTCCAAACCTGAATCCTCAATATAAACATCTCCTTTATATTGTTAGAAAGTTTTCTCTGCCAGGTGCAGTGGCTCACACCTGCAATCCTAGTTCTCTGGAAGGCTGAGGTGGATTGCTTGAGCTCAGGAGTTCGAGACCAGCTTGAGCAAAAGTGAGACCCTGTCTCTACTAAAAATAGAAAAACAGAGGCAAGAGGATCACTTGAGCCCAAGTTGGAGGTTGCTGTGAGCTATGACAACACTGCACTCTACCCAGGGCGACAGCTTGAGACTCTGTCTCAAAAAAAAAAAGGAAAAGAAAGAAAGAAAAAAGTTTTCTCTTATCTGTATAGGGGGGAAAAAGCATTTATCTAAGTGCTGCATTCCTTGCAATGATGTTTGATCCTTAGACATAGATATGACCAAAGACTCATTGGGATATTGGCCACCTTTAGCCCTGCTGTACTTAATGCAATCAGTCTTTTTACACTTGTAGGCAGAATGTTGCTAAATCCAGATATGTAAGGCTCTCAACCCCTCTACTCTCTGTATTCAGTTTATACTCTTTAAGTAGTAATTTAAAATTTAATTTATTATGTCATGGTTAGATCTACATTAACATGGTGCAAATTGCACAAAGACAAGAGTATATAATGAAAAGTAGGTCTCCTTTCCACTGTAGCAGCCAGTTGTCCACCAGCTGTCCCCAAAGTCTTAAGGGTCCTTCAAGAGATCATTGTTTCATTTTGTAAAAAAAATGGAAAGATACTATACTCTCTGTTGTATACCTTGCATTCTTAATTTATCTGTAAGATATTTTCATATCAATTTAATGATAGCATATAACTTAATTAATATCATTTATTTATTCTTCCCTTTTTGGTGGAAAATTGTGTTGTTTCTAATTGTAGACCTTTACATACAATGCTGCAATAAATAATCTTTGCGCACTTCATTTCACACATACAAAAACACTCCATGGAAAAATTCCTACATGGCAGAATACAGAACCAAAAGATATGCGCATTTGTAATTTTGATAGCTATTGCTGAAATTTTAAAGTATTCTCCAATTTACACTTCCACTTGCAATGTTCCTGTTTTCCCACATCCCCACCCACACATTATGTCATTGAATTCTTTGATCTTTGCCAATCTAAGAAGTGCAAATATTATTCCACAATTCTAATGTGCATTTCTCTCATAGTGAAATTGAACATCTTTTCCTGTGTAACTGCCCTAAAATTATACTTTTCCTGTGAATTTCGCACATCTGCCACTTTATGCAAAAGAAACTTTGTAAAATTAAAATTTTTTAAAGTATTCTTGATCAACTGTGAGTAGAGATAGATTGTCAAATCTGGTTGTATTGTTTTTTGAATATGAAGAAAAAAAGATCAGTTTTTATGAAATCATTGACTAATTTACAAAAATCATAATATGCTATTATTCATTACTGAAATAGAACTAATATTGGCATTCCCCCCCAATTTTTCAAGAGGAACAAGCTATTCATCCTTGCAATAATAGAGATAAATCTCCCCCCAGCACACCTTTTTTTGTTTTGAGGCAGAATCTCACTCTTTTGCCCCAGGCTAGAGTGCTATGGCATCAGTCTACCTCATGGCAACCTCAAATTCCTGGGTTCCAATAATGCTCCTGCCTTTAGGAGGGTACAGACACCCACCAGGACATCTGGTTAATTTTTCTATTTTTATTTATTTATTTATTTATTTTTATTTATTTTTCTTTTTTGGTAGAGACAGAGTCTCACTTCATGGCCCTTGGTAAAGTGCCGTGGCCTCACACAGCTCACAGCAACCTCCAACTCCTGGGCTTAAGCGATTCTCTTACCTCAGTCTCCCAAGTAGCTGGGACTACAGGTGCCCACCACAACGCCTGGCTATTTTTTTGGTTGCAGTTTGGCCAGGGCCGGGTTTGAACCCGCTACCCTCGGTATATGGGGCCGGCGCCTTACCGACTGAGCCACAGGCGCCGCCCTCTATTTTTATTTTTAATTTTGTTTATTTTTTAAAACAGAGTCTTACTTTGTCACCCTTGGTAGAGTGCCATGGCATCATAGCTCACAGCAACCTCAAACTCTTGGGCTCAAGTGATCCTCTTGTCTCAGCCTCCCCAAGTAGCTGGGACTACAGGCACCTGCCACAACACCTGGCTATTTTTAGAGACAAGGTCTCTCTCTTGCTCAGGCTAGTCTGGAACCTGTGAACTTAGGGCAATCCACCTGCCTCGGCATCCCAGAGTGCTAGGATTACAGGTGTGAGCCACCACGTACGGCCCTAATTTTTCTATTGTTAATAGAGGTGGGGCCTGACTCTTGCTCAGCCTGGTCTAAAGGATTCTCCCACCTCGGCCTTCCAGAGGGCTAAGATTATAGGTGTAAGTCATGACGCCTGGCCATAGAGATACATCTTAAATGCACAGTGCTGAGTGAAAGAAGCCAGCATGCTAAGGTTACATTCTGGAAAAATCTGTATTGTGGAGAAAGCAAAACTTATAGAGATGGAAAGTAGATAAGCCAGTTATTGTGAGATGTTTGGAGTGAGGGGAGTGGTGACCACAAGAAGCACAGGAGATTTGGGGAACCATGAAATTATTCTGTATGCTACTGTGGTGGTGGACATTATATACGACACTATCCTTTTGTTGAAACCCCTAAGACTTTACAGAACAGTGAGTCTTCATGCATGCAAAATTTTTAAAAGTCAACTAAAAGGATGGGTGATCCCAGGATGAAATACAGACCAATGGCAAAAAAAAAAAAAAAAAATCTAACTATGTTACATACATACAGCAAAAGCTCACTGAGGGAAATTGGAGAAAAAAATCAAGCACTACCTACTTTTGGAAATGACTGGAAATGGTAAGACTGAAGACAAAAGGAATTGTACTTAGCTCCGTACTGTAGTTGGTAAAGGTATTTGTCAAGTGCTACAACTTAACAATTCTAGAACTGCTGTTCATGTATGCTGGGATTGAACAAATAAGTAAGTGGCTGGCAGATGTTCCCTCTAAGAGAGGGAAGTTGCATGTAAGTGAGAGGAAGAGGCTCTAATGAGGTGTGTGGTTTAGAATCAAAGACATAAATATGACCTCAGATTTTTATTAATATAGACAATGATGAATAGATATAGAAATAATTGTAGGTATGTGTGTACACAGGTTTAGTATACATCAGACATTCCTTAGCGCTATCCACTGAGAGGACCCAGCACCAACATCATAGCAAGAAGTACACTAGGGCCCAGTTTCTTTTTTTTTTTTTTTTTTGTAGAGACAGTCTCACTTTATGGCCCTCGGTAGAGTGCCGTGGCCTCACACAGCTCACAGCAACCTCCAACTCCTGGGCTTAAACAATTCTCTTGCCTCAGCCTCCCAAGTAGCTGGGACTACAGGCGTCCGCCACAACAGCCAGCTATTTTTTGGTTGCAGTTTGGCTGGGGCCGGGTTTGAACCCGCCACCCTCGGTATATGGGGCCAGCGCCTTACCGACTGAGCCACAGGCGCCGCCCCCAGATGTTGTTTCTAATACCATTTCCCAGCAAAAGGAACCAGAGCTCTTTGGAGAAATGACTGATTCTAGGACTGAGCCAAAGAACATACAAGACGAGGCTGGAGCATTCTAGTGTTAAGAAAATGCTCAAAAAATAAAACTATGAGTGTATGTTAAGGGTACATAAGAGCCAAGTGGAAAAGCTTCCAATGGCCAAAATGGATAAATTGAGAACCAAAAAAAAAAAAGTACTAGATTATAAACTTTTCTTTTCTTTTTTTTTTTTTTTTTAGAAAAGGTCTTGCTCTTTTGCTAGGAGTGGAGTGCAGTGATGTGACCAAGCTCACTGTATCCTCAAATTCCTGGGCTAAAGTGATCCTTCTTGCCTCAGCCTTTTAAGTAGCTGGGAGTACATACATCACCACACCAGGCTCATTTATTATAGAGATGGGGTCTTGCTATGTTGCTCAGGCTGGTTTTGAACTCCTGGCCTCAAGTGATCTTTTTGCCTCAACCTCCCAGAGTTCTGGGATTATAGGTATGTAGGTATGAGCCATTGCATCCAGTCATTTATAATCTTAAGTATAAAATAATCATAAGACTATTAATATAAGTAAATGATTAAATGAATAAATGGGTGAAAAGAGACAAATCTCCCATGCAGAAGAACTCCAAATAATTTATGTAGATGATTTCCCACACAAGGAGGTGGAGCTTAACACCCTACCCCTGAAGTGTGGGCTCCTTAGTGACTCGCTGCTGAGGAGTGCAGTGTGGAAAGGAGGGAGGGCAACTTTGCAATGAAGAAATGCAGTAAACACCCTTCTCTCCAAGTAACCAAGTTTAACGTCACCAGTGAAAAGTCATGTTCATGGCATATACCTTTGATATGATGTGTTCAGAATGGTACCTGATTTCTGTGGTCTTCCCCAAAACTCTTAACACCAGGCTAACCATGTAAAAAGCATCAGATGCATTCAAGTAAAGGGGCAGTCTACAAAGTACCTGACCAGTACTCCTCAAAACTGTCAAGGTCATCAGAGAAAGTCTGAGAAACAGGAAAGTCTTAGAAACTGTCACAGAGGCTCAGCACCTGTAAGTGAGCAGGGCGCTGGCCACATACCCTGAAGCAGGTGGGCCTGCTAAAAAACAATGACAACTGCAACCAAAAAATAGCCGGGCGTTATGGCAAGTACCTGTAGTCCCAGCTACTGGGGAGACGGAGGCAAGAGAATCTCTTGAGCCCAGGAGTTTGAGGTTGCTGTGAGCTGTGACATCATAGCACTGTACCAAGGGGGACATAGTGAGACTCTGTCTCAAAAAAAAAAAAAGAAAGAAAGAAACTGTCACAGAGAAGCCTAAATAGCCATGAGGACTAATGTGATGTGATATCCTGAATGGGATCCTGGAATAGAAAAAGGATATTGGTAAATCTGATCAATGAATGGAGCTCAGTTAGTAAAAATCTGTCAATATCATTTCATTAGTTGTGATAAATGTGCTATGCTAATATAAGATATTAATAGGAGAGGCTAAGTGCAGGGTATGTAGGAACTCCTTGTACTATCTTTGCAGCTTTGCTATAAATCTAACACTATATTAATGTAAAAGTTTAAAAATAAGATTGGTAAACGGATAGAGGAATGATAGGTAGCTACGTAATAGCAAGTATATTAAAATATTATTGGTAAGAATTAGATGCTGAATGTACAAGTGCTTACCGTAAAATCTCTCCAACTTTACTGCTGTATGTTTGAAAATACACATAATAAAACAGTGGCAAGGCTTGGCATAATGACTTCTACATATAATCCCAGAACTCCAGGAGGCCGAGTCAAAAGGATTGCTGGAGCTCTGGAATTCGAGATTAGCCTGAGCAAGAGCAAGATCCCATCTCTACTAAAAATAGAAAAACCAGCCAGGAGTTGTGGTGGGCACCTGTATTCCAAGCTACTTGGCAGCTGAGACAAGAAGGTCACTGAGGGCGGCGCCTGTGGCTCAGTGAGTAAGGCGCCGGCCCCATATGCCAAGGGTGGCGGGTTCAAACCCAGCCCCTGCCAAACTGCAACAAAAAAATAGCCGGGCGTTGTGGCGGGCGCCTGTAGTCCCAGCTGCTAGGGAGGCTGAGGCAAGACAATCGCGTAAGCCCAAGAGTTAGAGGTTGCTGTGAGCCGCGTGACACCCCGGCACTCTACCAGAGGGTGGTACAGTGAGACTCTGTCTCTACAAAAAAAAAAAAAAGAAGGTCACTGAAGCCCAAGGTTTTGAGGTTGCTGTGAGCTATGATATCACAGCACTCTCCCTAGGGTGATAGAGTGAGACTTTGTCTCAAAAAATATAAAATAAAATAAAACGAAATGTTGGCAAAAAGTATATTCATATAATTCAAAGTTATTAATCTTGTAAATAATTTCCTCCTTTTTTGGTACTATAATATTTTTCTCTTTATTATTTATTTATGGGCATGCTTGTATATACAGAGGTTAAAAATATTTTTTCATTGCATTTTACTTCTAGCCACCACTACTATTCATTTTTTAATGTGATTACTACTAAAACTTATTTTGTCATGGTTAAAAATTATACCCCCCTGGGTATCAAATCCCTAGATACGTTACTGCTGAGTACAACTGAGTGTGTATTACCAAGTTGTCCCCTAGCCAGCCAGCTCCTGTCCTGGGGAGAGGCTGTGAAAGCAATTTCACTGGGCTCTCTGTGGGGGAGTGAGAGCCCAAAGGGCAGCAGCTGCAGTGGCAGCGTGGGAGCTGGCAGCCTGGATGGCAGCCTCACTGCCTTGCAGTAGACGAAAGCGTGCTGTCAGCTTCGGGACAGCCTGGGCAGGAGGAACCAGGCACATTTTTGACCTAGGTGTTGCCAGCCTCGACAGCAGACAGACTCCCAGGAAACTGGAGTAGAGCAGGACCAGGGCTGGTGATGCCACCTGGTATCTGGGGAAATAGCCAAAGAAACACAATTTTATATCAGGATCCCTATTATAATCACATTCTGGGCTAGCCTGGAAACACGGGTTAGAGTTTCAGCAGTCCCTTTGTATTTTCTATGAAAATTGAAAACAATTATAAAGAGCATTATCATTTCGCTGCCCTTTTTCACTTTTTTTTTTTTTTTTTTTTTTGAGACAGGGTCTCTGTTGCCTGCACTAGAGTGCAGGGGCATCATTGCAGCTTACTGCATGTCAAACTCCTTTTTTTTTTTTTTTTTGGCCGGGGCTGGGTTTGAACCCACCACCTCCGGCATATGGGACCGGCGCCCCACTCCTTGAGCCACAGGCGCCGCCCCTGCATGTCAAACTCCTATGCGCAAGCCATCCTCCTGCCTCCTGTCTCAGCCTCCTCAGTAGCTGAGACTACAAAGGTGACCACCACAATGACAGGCTAGGTTTTCTGGCCTCTCTGTCTTGTTCAAGCTGGTCTTGAACTCCTGAGCTCAGGTGATCCATCTGCCTCAACTTCCCAGAGTGCTAGGATTATAGGCCTGAGCCACCATACCTGGCCTAGTTTTTCTACTTTTAGTAGAGATGGGGTCTCACTCTTGCTCAGGCTGGTCTTGAACCATTTTTTGCATTTTTAACAATACCCCCCTCACCTTCCTAATTTGTATAAAGAATTAGATGCGCAACCCAGCCATCAGCTGGGGCCTCACTGTGCACTGCATCTTTGGCTTCATTTCCCTGGTTTTCTGAAAAATTCCAGGGGTACTTAAGTTCTCCATGGCCCCAGAGTTTGCATGTCCACATTAGAATCTCTGCCTTATAGAACACAGCAGGAATCTGGATGTGAAACTCCACCCTCGCTGGTGGCTAGCACCCACCCTTGATGGGAAGTAGCTCTTCACAGAAGATTTGAGGGACAGCTAGAGAAGTTCATATGAGGATATGGAATTCAAATGTAGGTCTGCTGCTTAGAAAGGCAGAGCTGCTCTCCCTATGTTGCTGGACCAAGGAGTATGTCTGTCTGTCACCCACACTGATCAATGGAGAAGGGGATGAGAGATGAACTTTCACTTTTATTTACCGAAAAACCAGCAATTCCAGAGAGCAGTGGGGATATCTCCCCAAAGAACTTCTCTGCCTTCCCTTTGTTACTTTTTATTCTCACAGTAAGCATTAGTAATTTTATTACTCATTACAGTGTGTGTCAAACAGATTCTCCCTTATAGGTTACAAAGTTACACAGTATCTTCCTATCTTAAAGTGGTTATATCTTCAAAGCACTTTTACTTGAGATAGTTTATCACTGGGTGCCCAGAGTACCCTGGATCCTTGACAGGTACCATGGAGTCCAGTTCTCCCCCACTTATCTATGGCAGTAGCCTTGGAAATGAATAAACAATCTCTCGATGTCAGCATGTAGGTTCATCCAGCCTTCTTAGGGCCTGACCAGCCACGTCCTGCATGAAATGGCTATTTGGGTTAACAGTGGCTGGTAATGACTTCAAAGCCTGGTCAAAGAGGGAAGTCTTCCCAGTTACCAGCAAAAAGACAGAAGCAGTATTTCTGAGTGTGGAAAATGCTGCTTCCAGAGTCCTGTCTGGCACTGTGTTTCCTTGTCAATGGTAGAAGCATGAAATGCGAGCATTTGGCCTTTACTTTGGAGGGCACATCCCATGTAGCCTAGCCTCTGTACTAAGGTGGCACTGTGTGATCTAAAACTTTCACTGGCTTGGCAGAGGCCCCACTGTTGGAGGCACAAGTGTCTTCTCAAGGCCTCCAACATACTTGCCCTTCTCACTCACTTAGTATGATTAACACATTATTGATACAATAGATTGATTAGATGTGATGTTTTCTCTGACTTCTAAGAGACATCCTAGCAACATGACAGCTAGTATCTCCTGGGGTCCTTGCCCAGGTGAACTCCTATGTCATAGGATAATGTTCTGTTATCAGTGAATTCTTCCTTTATGTTCTGTTCCCCCTTGATCGTAAGAAAAACTAGACAAATTAAATTTAGCCGAGTTTTATTTATTTATTTATTTGAGATCAAATCTCACTCTCTTGTCCAGGCCAAAGTACCATGGCATCAGCCTAGATCATGGCAACCACAAACTCCATGCTAAAATGATCCCTGTGCCTCAGCCTCCTAAGTAGCTGGAACAACAGACACCTGCCACAATGCCCAGCTAATTTTCCTATTTTTAGTAGAGACAGGGTCTCCCTCTTGCTCAGGCTGGTCTCCAACTCCTAAGCTCAAGTGATCCTCCCACCTCAGCCTCCCAGAGTACTAGGATTATAGGCATGAACCACCAAGGTTTAACAGAGTTTAACTGATCAAAGAGCTATTCCCAAATTGAGCATCCCCTTTACCTCAACAGAATAGCTTCAGAGAGACTCCACATGGTCACAGAGGACTTACGGACAGAAAAAGGAGAATGACATGCAGAGAAAGGGAGGAAGGTACAGAAATAGCTGGATTGATTAGAGCTCTGAGTTTGCCTTATTGGAACATGGTTTGAACATTTGGCCTGCAATTGGGTGACACTTACCTGATGTGATTGGTTGCACATTAATTTATCTGTAATTAAATAAGGCCACATTCAAGAAACTTCCATTAGGTATACTTTAAAATGTACACTATTTAGTAAAAAATCTAACTACTATATACTTAATAATTTGAAAAAATGAAAACTATTTGTCAATTTTTAAATTGGCTAACCTTTTGATAACTTTGTTGTGTTGAAAATTTGCACTGAGCACAGAGGCTCCTGCCTGTAATCCTAGCACTCTGGGAGGCTGAGGCGAGTGGATTGCTTTAGCTCAGGACTTAGAGACCAGCCTGAGCAAGAGTGAAACCCCATCTCTACTAAAAAACTAGAAAAAATATCTGGCGTTGTGGCAGGTGCCTATAGGCCCAGCTACTTGGGAGGCTGAGGCAGGAGAATCCCTAGAACCTAGGAGTTTAGGATTGCAGTCAGCTAGGCTGAGGCCAGAGGGCTCTAGCCTGGGGTAACAGCGTGAGACTCTTTCTCAAACAACAACAACAACAACAACAAATTTGAATATTACCGAGGTCCACAGTTTCACTTGATCCTCTAAATGGGTTTTAGTTGTTTGTGGCCTTAGGGTGTCTTGAGTTGGGTTAGGGAGAATGTAAATTCACAGCAATAAATGGTTGAAAAGCAAGAAAGCATTTTTCAGATATGTTCCTGAAGGTGTGCGTATGCTATTTCATTTTTCCATATTTCAATCGCATCTTTCTTAGCATCAAACAATGACTTTAAAATGTTATCTACTGAAGGAAATGGCACTGGCCTTGCTGTTGCTGGTAGTGCCACCGTGGCCGCCATCCTGGGGACTGCTCTGAAACTCTCGGGACTACAGTAGAAGCTTCAGCAAAACCAAGCAGGCTTTCCCTGTCTTCCGTAGGGTGTTGGCAGTCCAGGGTACAAACTTTTTTTTTTTTAATAATGGGGTCTATAACAGATGCATATTCTGTAAACGATTGACATATACCATCCTGCTCATCAATGACCTTTGCTAATTGGAGAAAATGTACATCTGAAATTTCATTTTGAAGATTTTTTTTAAGATAGCTTTTTTTTTTTTTAATGCTTGGATTTTTAACCCTTTGTCACATACAGACTTAGTTTTACCTTGCAAAGAAATATTCAAATCATTTTGTTTTGACATGGCACATAGAAATGCTGCATTCCTACAGAAATCTTCTTTCAATAATTCACACTGCTAATTCTGTTCTTCCTAAAACTTGACTATGTTCCTGGGCAGATAAAATTTTGACTGACATCTGTCCCTGTGATAGCCAATGCACCTTAGAACGATACAGCAAATCCACCCTGAATACCTCAACGTTCAACTGTAGCATGTTACGAAACTGGAAACTGACGATGCCATGCGGTATGTACAGGAATATAGTTAACAAAACTTCCAACTTGTTACAAAGGGTCACTTAAAACAGTAGGTTTTAAGAAAGGAGAATATCTGAATTTGTTTATACTGTTTTTTATCTGTGCAATAAACCCTTCATGTTTACCTGTCATGGAAGGTACATCATCTATATACACACTCACTAAATTTACTGTATTCAGTTCAACTTTACATTTATCTTGCATTTAACTTCACATTTATCTTCTGTTCAAGAGAGTGCCCAAACCCAGTAACTCTTCGTAGCAAAGAAGAACTTCTGTTATGACCTGAATGAAGCATAAAACCTGCACCAAATAAGCAGTATCCGTTGATTCATCCAAAGTGATTGAATAATATATATTTTCCTTTTAAAATATTGCATGAAGTTGTGCTCTTAAGTTCAGGCTAATTTATGCAGCTGATCAGTTATGGTTCTCCTTCAAAGAGGCAGTTGTTTGTAGTTTGAAACATTATTGGGGTCTAAACATCCTACAACTTTGACAGTGCATTCTTTCACGATTTCTACATCACTGAATAGCTTCCCTGTCTTCCTGAGTGTGTTAGCTTCTTTATAAGTAGCTTCAGTGGCATTATTCCCAAGTGTTATTGCTGCTTGAAAGAGTGCTGTGGTGTCATAGCTCACAGCAACCTCAAACTCTTGGGCTCAAGCAATTATCTTGCCTCAGCCTCCCGAGTAGCTGGAACTATAGGCGCCCACCACAACACCCTGCTATTTTTCGAGATGGGGTCTCACTCTGGCTCAGACTGGTCTCAAACCCATGAGCTAAGGCAATCCACCTGCCTTGGCCTCCCAGAGTGCTAGGATTACAGATGTGAACCAACACACCCAGCCTTTTGCTTTTGCTTTTTATCTTTTATTTTCTGCAATATAACCATTCTTGCCTCTTCCTCTAATTCAAAATATTTTTGTTCCTGTGAGTGTTATGCTAATGAGTATTCAGTTTCTTTAATGTTGATAATACAGTATCACAAAGCAAGCAAATCATATTCTCTCAAGTAAAAACAAGATGATATTGCAATTCCCAATCCTCATTAAAAAATGTTTTCTTCCTTCAGCGTTCTCTTGGTCTTCTTTGACATGATGAGCTATTAAGCAAACAGAATTTAAAAATACTGTTGAACTCTGCAACTGTTCACAAATTCCACTCCAAACAGAAACACACACAGATAAATAAATGAATAATAAATAAATAAGTGCAGAAACACAGTGCACTGTTGTCAAAAGCTGATAACAGACTGGCATACTCCATCCCTGTAAACTGTCACCAACCAGGCTCATGCAGTAGTGGTATCAGTCAGGCGAGGAAGGTTAGAACCAAATCATGAATACAGTTGTCAGTTTAGCTTGGAATATTATTGTGCTGGTCAATCTGGAAGGATTATTTCACTGACACTTATTTTATTCTTTGGTATTTTATTAAATTTATTCTTTTATTTTATTTATTATTTATTTATTTATTTATTTATTTATTTTGAGAGAGACAGAGTCTCACTCTGCTGCCCTGAGTAGAATGCCACGGTTGATCATAGCTTACATCAACCTGAAACTCCTGGGATCAAGCAATCCTCTTGCCTTAGCCTCCCGAATAGCTGGGACTATGGGTGCCCACCACAACACACAGCTAAATTTTCGATTTTTAGTAGAGATGGGGTTTCGCTCTTGCTCAGGCTGGTCTCTAACTCCTAAGCTTAAGCAATCCACCTGCCTCGGCCTCCCAGAGTGCTAGGATTACAGATATGAGCCACCACACCAGGCCCTATACCAATGTATTTGGCATTTTAAATACATTCATTTTAAAAAATAAATATAGAAGACAAACAAAAATGTAAAACTAAAAGGATTTGTTCTATAAAATTTGGATTCAATCAAAAGGCCACACTTGGGCGGCGCCTGTGGCTGAATGGAGTGGGGCCGCCCCATATGCCGGAGGTGACAGGTTCAAACCCAGCCCTTGCCAAAAAAAAAAAAAAGGCCACACTTAAGGTTTAGAAGTCTACATGTGGCCTTTAGGCCACAGGTTCCCCATCCCTGGCTTGAGACTCAAGTTCTTACTGCAGGAGTAGATAACAGTCTGTTTACACATCCAGTTAGGTTATAGTTCACTGAGTACAGAGAAATCTTTTTCTTTTTTTTTTGGTTTTTGGCCGGGGCTGGGTTTGAACCCACCACCTCTGGCATATGGGACCAGAGCCCTACTCCTTGAGCCACAGGCGCTGCCCAAGTACAGAGAAATCTTTAGGCGAAACTTAAATGTCTAAGGAGGCAGCTTTAAACTGGATTGAACAGGCACTGTTCCACACGCACTCTTCTGGCTTCTGTTAACACGCAATCGCTAGGTCCTGCAGCTCTTTTCTCCCTGAGCAGGCCAATCACTTATGTTGTGACATAATCCTAGTTACTGGTTTGAGGGCAGGATGACTAGAGGAGTTAAGATCCTGTGGGGGAAGGAGGTGTTTTCTTGCAAGGCAAAAATCTCCATATTGACTTCCAAAGTGAGGAGTGCTAACCTTTGATTGAGTGGGAAAAGGGGTTCCTCTGCAAGTCCAGAGGATTCAAAGGAAATCTGGGGAATCAAAATTTTACAAGAACACCTGTCCATAAATCCTCCTTCTAAATCTCAATATCTCACTTTTCCCTAAGGACTGTGACTTTGATATAGTCTACTTACTAGAATCCAGAATTCTGCCTTCACTAGAACTCTGCAACTTTGTAACTTAAGTCCGGGTCTCCATCCTCAGGAGGTCTGGATCTGACTGCAGGAGATAGTCTCTTTTGCTCCTGAGATCATCTGGCTTTTATTAATATCATACACTCACCTTAAATTGGTGATCAATCACCCTCAGCCTCTCACTGTCCCTTTCCAAGGCATTGATAGTGGCCAGTAACAGCTATCCCATCCCATTGTCCATAAATTACCACTTCCCTGGATGGCCTCTGCATGCCCAAGGTGTTGCACTTTGGGGCACCGTCCCTGCCACTGGCAGCCTGTCCCAGTTTACCACTGCTGAAAGCTTTGCCTAGCTGTGGACTCCCTGTACCACTCAAGAGGGTTCTTATCACCAGCCAGTCAGCAGGTGACTCAGCTCCAAAATCCTATTTTAGAGTCTGCCTCCTAGGATCACCTCATGTCTGTGCCAGCTATGCAGTTTAGGTTCCTCTGGACTCTGTGATTTGCTTGTAGGGAGTTGTTTGAGAGCATTTTTAGGAGCTGAGCCATGAGGGAGTGAGGGAAGCAGGATTGAGTAGAGCAAAAAGTCAAATTGCAAGGCAGTACAATAAAGGCCTCAGCTGATCCCACAGAAAGTTCTGGAGCTGAGATGGCCAGAGACGTCATGAATTGAAGCTTGGGGCTGCATCAATTAGTTACTGCCCCTGAGAAGAGAGCTTATTTTGAATGAAACCCTGAGTCTCATTCAGTAAGTACCCTAGCCCTGAGGGGTAGATCTGGGGGAGCATATGCTACAGATGGGGTGACCAGGAGCCAGCAGGACTGAGGACTAGATCAGTCTCAAGCATGCTGCGATGTTTGGTCACTCTAGAAGACCTAACCTTGAAATACACTAAGGGAGCTTCAATGTTGCCAGTTATAATTTCTCAATACAATGTACATGTGTGTATATACATATATATATATATATATACACACACACACACTATATTATGTGTGTGTGTGTATATATATATATAATTAGTTAAGATGTTGGGTCATTGGATGAATTTTAAAAAGTAACTTAACTATAGGGTATCCCAAAAGTCACCCCTAAAGTTGCCATACATAGGAAAAATGTGAAATTATGGCTAAATTACCTTTAGTTGCAAAATAGTCATTACAAAATTTTTCCAAGAGGTAGCCAACACGTAGAGAATATTTTGTAAATATAAGTATAATTTCCCTTTTTCCCTACATATGGCAAATTTAGGGGTGACTTTTGGGACACCCTGGGTTATAAAAAAGGCTACTAGAATATTTGTAACTCTATTTGATTTGTAATTTTTAATGAATCATTGCACAGGAATATTAATATCTCTCAAGTCAGGTGCCTGAGAAGTTGTTCAGACAAGGCCACAATAAGGAAATAAAAGATCAAATCAGAAAAATTTGAAACATGGTAGACATCAGGTTGGCTAGCAAAAACATCAGAATTACCTGGGAACTTATTGCAAATGCACAGTCCTACCAGCAGAAACACTGACTTGGTGACTCTCGACTGAGTCTAGGGGCCCGTGGGAGCTGCCTTTTTAACCAGTTCCATAGAAGATTCTAATGCAAGTGGCACCAGACCACACTGCATTTGAAGACACACCAGTGTTTATACAATTCACTTTCTTTTAGCACATTGATTAATCACCAATTATGTTTTCAACTTTCTAGCAAGTTGGGTTGCCAGATAAAATACAGAGTACCTAGTTAAATTCACATTTCAGATAAACAAGTAACTTTTTAGTGTGTCTCATAGGAATATACATATATTCGTATAATATGAATAATATCATTATAAATATATGATTAAGTTAAATAAGTATAGATACTATATGATATAATAAAATATAAATTAATAAGGATTTATTCATTGTTTACCTAAAATTCAAATTTAACTGAGCACTTTACATTATATTTACGAAATCTGCCAACCC
This sequence comes from Nycticebus coucang, assembly GCF_027406575.1. Classification (NCBI taxonomy): domain Eukaryota; kingdom Metazoa; phylum Chordata; class Mammalia; order Primates; family Lorisidae; genus Nycticebus; species Nycticebus coucang. Next base: position 133,192,728 of record NC_069782.1, on the reverse strand, counting down.
TGCTGTCAAGGAAATTTCTTTTTTTTTTTTTTTTTTGAGACAGTCTCACTTTGTCACTCTTAGTAGAGTGCTGTGGCGTCACAGCTCACAGCAACCTCAAACTCTTGGGCTTAAGCGATTCTCTTGTCTCAGCCTCCCAAGTAGCTGGGACTATAGGTGCCTGCCACAGTGCCTGGCTATTTTGTTGTTGTTGTTGCAGTTGTCGTTGTTTAGCTGGCCCAGGCTGTGTTTGAACCCTCCAACCTTGGTGCATGTGGCTGGTAACATAACCACTGTGATACGGGCGCCAAGCCAGAAATTTTCAAACACATACAGAAGTAGAAAAAAACAGTAGAATAGACTCCCATGTAATCATCCCTCCAACATTTTGTTCAAGTTATTTTTTGTATAATTTTTGTGCTTATCATCCTTGGTGCTGTGGGAGGATAGAGAACAAAATGGTATCTTTAAGTAGCTTACCATCAAGTTGGGGGAACAAAGTACACATTCATGAAGTTAAGTAGGGAAGAAATAAGTAATAAAGCGTGTGAAGCTGACTATCAGTGAGGGGAGGGAGCAGCAGCCAGCATTGCCTGGGGTGGTCTTGGGTGAGAGGAGGCCAGAGCTCAAATTGTGTTAAATCTGGTAAAATCCGTATAAATAAATAAGGAAAGAATGAGCAGGCCTTCCAGGTAGGATAACCAGCATCACTAGGTTGCATTCACTCTGGCTCTATGAAAATCTCTCTCCATTTGAAAACACTCAAGCCCCACCTCCACCCCATGCTTCCCACTTTAATCATCCGGGCCCAGAGCAGTTGTCACCCATCAGGCTAATAGACATCAAGCACTACCGCAAATTACATCATCAGAACCAATTAGCCCTTGAACGTGTCAGCATAATAGCTGTTCCATCTTCTCTGGGTGACTCGTTAATTAACCTCTTAAATATGCTGTCTTTGACATCATTTGGGGAATTAAATTTTTCTTTAACTAAAAAATTAGCCCTGGGGAGAATTATAAGCCGATAAGAGAAACACAGTTCTATTCAGTTGTCCAGCTTTATGCTAATGCTTATAAAATGCCATGGCTACTTGGGCCTGCAGGCACGTGTCACATAATAAAGGACAGCACGGGGTGATGCTCTGTCTCTTCTTGTGAATTACATTAACATTTAAAATCATCTATTTGTCTACGCAAGTGACAATGACACAAAGTATGGAGTCTTACATATTTAACATGTCCATTTTTTAATGCAACTTCAAATACTAAGGATGTAAATATGAAAAACTACTTGATTAAAATTCACTATAGATACAGATCAGGAAACACTAAATGACCAGTCATCCCACAAGCCCCCTTCAAGGTCCCTTGCTGTCACAACCCCCCATGAAAGAGTAACTACTATGTGGACTTCTAATAGCACAGACAATTTTTGTCTGGTTTTGTATTTTATATAAATAGAATCATACAATAGTGCCCTCTTTGTGTCTGGTTTCTTTTCACTTAACATTACATTTGTGAGATTTAAAGGATGCAAATTTTATTTTATTTATTTATTTATTTTTATTTTTTTTTTATTGAGACAGTGTCTCCCTTTGTCACCCTTGGTAGAGTGCTGTAGCGTCATAACTCACAGCAACCTCCAACTCTTGGGCTCAAGCGATTCTCTTGCCTCAGCCTCCCTAGCAGCTGGGACTACAGACGCCTGCCACAACAACCAACTATTTTGTTTGTTTAGCAGGCCTGGGCCAGGCTGGAATCCACCTGCCCCACAGCATGTGACTGACACCCTACCCACTGAGCTACGGGCGCCCCCCCACCCCAAGGATGTGAATTTTAAAATAAATTTTGTTATTAAGTAATATATATTCAACATTTAAAAAATTGGAAAACAGGGCAGCACCTGTGGCTCAGTCGGTAGGGCGCCAGCCCCATATACCGAGGGTGGCGGGTTCAAACCCGGCCCCAGCCAAACTGCAACCAAAAAATAGCCGGGCGTTGTGGCGGGCACCTGTAGTCGCAGCTACTCGGGAGGCTGAGGCAAGAGAATCGCTTAAGCCCAGGAGTTGGAGGTTGCTGTGAGCTGTGTGAGGCCACGGCACTCTACCCAGGGCCATGAAGTGAGACTCTGTCTCTACAAAAAAAAAAAAAAAAAAAAAATTGGAAAACACTAGATTACTTTTAAAAGTGTTTGTATGTCTGTACACAATTTATTTGATCAAGATTATAACCTTTTACAAAGGTTCTGCCTAAAAGGAGACCTTCTTAATTCTTTTTGATATTGGATTGCTTGATTATAGAGATTGGGTCTTACCAAGTTACTCAGGCTGGTCTCGAACACCTGTTCTCAAGTAATCCTCCTGCCTCAGTCTCCCAAAGTACTGAGGTTATATGTATGAGCCATCCTGCCCAGCCTTTGGCCTATTATGATGATTATTAATTCAGTCTCTCCAAAACTTAATCCTTAGACCTTTAGCCAGCTTTCTTACCATCTTGTGTGTGTGTGTGTGTGTGTGTGTGTTTAGTGACAGGTTCTCAGTGGGGAGCAGTGGCACCACCACTGCTCACTGCAGCCTCAGACTTCTGGGCTCAAGCCTACTAAGTATCTGGGACTACAGGTCCAGCTTATAGGGACACACCACCACCAACAGCCACCAGCAATTATTTTTATTTTCATTTTTTGTCTCACTAGGGCTAGTGGGCAGTAGAGAAGTAGTCGTGTTTCCAGCTTTGCCCCATAAGGACATCTGTCATCTGCCAGAGCAACACTCTTTTGGATTTTCTCAGCAGAGGGGCTGCATGTGAGACTTGAGATATAGAACCAAGGTTTGATCATTTCCACTCAATCTCATTATGAACATGAATCCAATTTTGAAAAAGTCCACCCAGCTCATAAACTATCAATAATCATGGGAACCTCCACCGTGGCAAGACATTGTGGATTTGTGGCTGAAATGACCAGGCATAATGAGGAGCACGGTGGCTATCGCATAAGTTTACAAACCATAAACTCCACAAACATGCCTAGCATTGCCCTAACATAGACTTTTTTTTTTGAGACAGAGCCTCAAGCTGTCACCCTGGGTAGAGTGCTATGGCATCACAGCTCACAGCAACCTCCAACTCCTGGGCTCAAGTGATTCTCCTGCATCCACCTCCCAAGTAGCTGAGACTACAGGCACCCGCCACAACGCCCAGCTATTTTTTGGTTGCAGCCGTCATTGTTGTTTGGCGGGCCTGGGCTGGATTCGAACCCACCAGCTCAGGTGTATGTGGCTGGCACCTTAGCAGCTTGAGCCACAGGCACTGAGCCAAATAGACTTTTTTTAGTCTTTTTCTTTTCAATTTTTAAAATTGTGGTAAACTACATGTAAGATAAAATTTACCATCTTATGGTTCAGTGGTATTAAATACATTCATATTGTTATGCAAACATGACTACCACCCATCTCCAGAACTTTTAATTGTGCAAACCTGAAACTCTATATACTATTAAACAGCTATTCCCCAGCCCTCTGTCCACAAACCCCTAGCAATCATCATTCGACTTTCTCCAGATATAGACTTTTAAAGTGCAAAACACAAAATTCTCTCTCATGGACTCAATCTAGTATCTTGGGACACCAGTTTTATTATTATTATGTTTTTTTTTTTTTTTGTAGAGACAGAGTCTCACTTTATCACCCTCGGCAGAGTGCTGTGGCATCACAGCTCACAGCAACCTTCAGCTCTTGGGCTTAGGTGATTCTCTTGCCTCAGCCTCCCGAGTAGCTGGGACCAGGGACGCAAGTTTTTGTCATGATACAATCATTCTCTGTTCATCCTCTCCTGCTCTCTCTCTTCATCTTTGCAAAGGTCATCATCCTAAATTCCCTTTGATCCTAAATTCCCTTTGATCAAGACATCCGGGCAGGACAGAGGAGCTACTTGGTTGAAATGTGAGGACCTAGAGAGTCCTCAGCCATCTCTCACTGTCACTTCCACTTCTCATTCCAGGAAGTGCTCTGGTGACTTGCCCCCTGGTTCTCATGGCACCTTCTGCTGACACAGGGATCTAGGATTGTCTGTGAACAACCATTTTCTCCAATCAGTCAATTTCTGACCTTGTTCTGCTATTCAGTCCTTCACCCCTTGACATCTTGAGCAATCCCGTTCCCCCTGACCCAACAGACTTACTGTCAAATAAAAGTCCTACCATCAAGAGCTTCCAGCCATGGCTGATTGAGAAGATTGGCAAAATATCTCCCACAAATGCAACCATGATTGACCAATCCTAAAATTGACCAAAACAACCATTTCAGCACTCTGAGAATAGAGCAAAGGCCCGCACAGAAGCAGTTAGGCTCGAAAAACAACTGAACTTGGGGATAAAAACAGTGGGCATCTATGGCTTCTGGCCTGGGGCTGCTTCTGTTCCCAGACTGGCCCCCATCTTGGTCACATAGATGTTGTGCCCCAGTTGGGCAAACCGTGAGCATCAGCAGCACCTATGCCCAGGCCAGAGGCTCTTTCAAGTTGGAGCACCTGGGAGAAAGGAAGTGCACCGGAAGGGGTAATTATATGAGCTATTTTAAGAGACTCTACAGTAATTTTTCTTCTCATTTCTTGTCTAACATCTTTCAAAGACAAGACAGCATACAGAGCAGTAATTATAAAATTGTATTGTAGGATTTATCACACACGGATGCAATACATATGACAATATTAACACAAAGAAGCGAGGAGGAATAAAATTTATATATTTTTCAGGAATTAAGTTAGTATTAATCTGAAGTAGATGATACTAAATAAAGATGCATGTTGCAATTCTTAGATTGCAATCCCTAAAAAAAAAATGCCTAAAAGATTTTGTTTCAAAATTAAGAGTTTTGTTTGTTTTGAGACAGGGTCTCCCTCTGGTACCCAGGCTAGAGTATGGTGGCATCTTCACAACTCACAACCTCAAATTCTTGGATTCTTCTTTTTTTTATTTTTTTTGAGACAGAGTCTCAAGCTGTCACCCTGGGTAGAGTGCTGTGGTGTCATAGCTCACAGCAACCTCTCACTCCTGGGCTCAAGTGATCCTCTTACCTCAGTTTTTCTTTTTTTTTTTTTTTTTTTGTAGAGACAGTTTCACTTTATGGCCCTTGGTAGAGTGCCGTGGCGTCACACGGCTCACAGCAACCTCCAACTCCTGGGCTTAGGTGATTCTCCTGCCTCAGCCTCCCGAGCAGCTGGGACTACAGGCGCCCGCCACAACACCCGGCTATTTTTTGTTGTTGTTGCAGTTTGGCCGGGGCTAGGTTTGAACCCGCCACCCTCGGCATATGGGGCTGGCGCCCTATTCACTGAGCCACAGGCGCAGCCCAGTTTTTCTGTTTTTAGTAGAGACAGGGTCTGGCTTTTTGCTCAGGCTGGTCTTGAATGCATGAGCTCAAGCTATCCACCCACCTAAGCCAAGCCTCCCAGAGTGCTAGGATTGCAGATGCGAGCCACCGTGCCCTGCCCAAACTCCTGGATTCAAGCGATCCTCCTGCCTCAGTCTCTTAAATAGCTGGGACTAGGCTCAGCATCCCTAGTTCAGTGGTTAGGGTGCTGGCCACATACACAGGGGCTGGTGGGTTCAAACCCAGCCTGGCCCTGCTAAACAGCAATGACAACTACAACAACAAAAACAAAATAGCCAGGCATTGTGGTGGGCACCTACAGTCCCAGCTACTTGGGAGGCAAGGAAATTGCTTAAGACCAAGAGTTTGAGGTTGCTGTGAGCTGTGACATCACATCACTCTACCGAGGATGACAAAGTGAGATTCTGTCTCAAATAAAAAAACAAAGTAGCTGGGACTACAGGCACACATCACCATACCCAGCTAATTTTTCTATTTTTAGTAGAGATAGGGTCTCGCTCTTGCTCAGGCTGGTCTTGAACTCCAGGCCTCAAGCAGTTCTCCTGCCTCAGCCTCCCAAAGTGCTAGGATTCCCAGAGTGCTAGGATTATTGGTGTGAGCCACCTCTTTTTGGCTAATTTGTTTTTTAGGAAGCTGAAGGGGTCAAGGAACCATAAAAAATATTTAATACAAGAGAAAAAAGTCAATGAGCAACAGAATTTTTTTAATAAGACAACTTGGCGGCACCTGTGGCTCAGTGAGTAGGGCGCCAGCCTCATATACCGAGGGTGGTGGGTTTGAGCCCAGCCTTGGCCAAACTGAAACAAAAAATCGCTGGGCATTGTGGCGGGTGCCTGTAGTCCCAGCGACTTGGGAGGCTGAGGTAAGAGAGTTGCCTAAGCCCAGGAGTTGGAGGTTGCTGTGAGCTGTGATGCCATGGCACTCTACCGAGGGTGACAAAGTGAGACTCTGTCCCTTAAAAACAAAAACCAACAAAGCACAAGATAAAGAAAGCAAATATATATTGGCTTGGCACCCATAGCTCAGTGGTTAGGATGCCAGCCACATATACTGGGGCTGGCGGGTTCAAACCTGGCCCAGGCCTGCTAAACAACAATGGCAACTGCAACCAACAAATAGCCAGGCATTGTGGCAGGCGCCTGCAGTCCCAGCTACTTGGGAGGCTGAGGCAAGAGAATTGCTTAAGCCCAAGAGTTTGAGGTTGCTGTGAGCTGTGATGCCACAGCACTCTACCGAGGGCGACATAGTGAAACTATCTCAAAAAACAAACAAACAAAAAAAGAAAGCAAATATAAGTTCAGCCATGTCAACAATTACATTAAATATGAATAATTTACATACGCCAATGAGCCACACATGGTGGCTTGTTCCTGTAGTCCCAGCAATTCTGGGGCTGGAGGAAACTCCTGGAAACCAGGAATTCAATACCAGCCTGGGCAATACAGCAAGACCTCATCTCTAAAAAAGTTTCAAAAATAAATTGGAATCACATAAATTGGATTTAATTTAGACTACAGTACATTACTTAAACATTAATTTTTAATCCAACTTGTTAATATGTTGTTTAAGATATGGCATCCTCATTTATAAGTGAAATATGTTTGTAATTTCCCCTTTATAATAATGTATTTTCTCCAATTTTAATATCAGGTGTATCCAGATGAAGTAGAATGATTTTGAAGTATTTCTTCTTTTTCTATTGTCTATAAGATTTGGCATGATCTGTTTTTTGAAATTATCTTTTGCTTTTATTTATAAATATTAGTTTTCTATTTTTTGAGACTTTGGGAAAAAAATAAGAAGACATTAACTGATGACTCCATACTGAATCTCAGAGTCAAAGCACTCTCTAATAGACATACTCTTATTTGACAATGTGTTACTTTTTTTACATTATTATTATTATTATCACTCAATATTTCATTGCAACAATCGTCTGATTTCTTTTCTGAATGTATTTATCTTTGTTCGTTCTTTACGAGGTTTTTGTTTCTAGTCCTTATCTTAAACATTGTTATTATGATTAAATTTTCAGCCTTTTTAATTTTGTGAAGGCAAAAAGTGGAAACCAAATAAACACATGTATATGTAAAAAAAAAAAAGTTTTAAAAATAAAAAATAAATATCCCAATCAAAATGCAGAGATTATCAGACTGGATAAAAAAGGGAAGAACCAACTATTTGCTATCTACAAGAGAATTAGATTCAAAAACACAAATAGTTTGAAAAGTACAAGTTTGGAAAAAGATGGACCATTTAAACGGTAGTCATTAAAGGACTCCTGTGGTTATGGTATCTTCAGATAAAAGATTTTAAAACAAGAAATATTATTAGAGGCAAAGAGGAATATTTCATAACCGTAAGAATCAATACGTCTAGAAGACGTAACAATTAGAAATATACGTGCATTTAACAACTAAGATCAAAATACACGAAGTGAAACTGACACCTATCTCAGAGATAACTGGAGTGAAGAAGGAAGGGCAAAGTTACTATCTCTGCATCACTCCAACTCACACCCCCCACTTCATGCCGCCAAGTTATGCAGCATTACCATGAGATGCTCTAGTTGTGTGTTCACTTGTTTGAGAGTCTCTTTTCCTTCTGTAAACCCAGAATAGAGCACTTTTTTTCTGTCTGCCCAGCACGTACAGGACAGTTGTGAATGGCACCCTGGGCAGAGGGGGAGAGCATGGCGTATTCTAGGAACTGTAAGTTGTTTCAAATACCTTCAGTTCTCTGAGATGTTTGTTAGGGTTTGGTGCTCAGACCGTTACCCACTCTGCTCCTATATTGGATATTCTCGATGAACTTTCAATCCATTCATTATTTGGCCAGACATTCATCAATGTTGTGAGGAAATGCTCCTCAGAACAGTGCTGGAGAGCTGCTGGCCCAGGTGTACAGTGGCTATGATGAGGGGTTGTGGCACAATGAGCCTGGAGAGCGAGGTGGTGTCCAAGCCAGGGGAACCTGGTAGGAAACGCTAAGGAATTTGAACTTCATTCTGCAGACCACATACAGCTATTGAAAGAGTTAAGACAGGGAGTAAAATCATCTAATTTGCATTTTATGAGGTTCCTCTTGGCAGCAGAATAGACTATGAATTGGAAGGAGGCCAGGCTAAGGGCAGAGGAACTAGTTGGAAGGTGATGTTAGTAATCCAAACAATTTATGATGAAAGCCTAGACCAATGGTTCTCAACCTGTGGGTCAAGACCCCCAAAGGGTCGCAAACCAGTGGTTCTCAACCTGTGGGTCGCAACCCCCAAAGAGTCACGACCCCTTTGGGGATCAAATGACCCTTTCACAGGGGTCACATAAGACCATCCTGCAAATCATATATTTACATTACGATTCATAACAGTAGCAAAATTACAGTTATGAGGTAGCCATGAAAATAATTTTATGGTTGGGGGTTACCACAACATGAGGAACTGTATTAAAGGGTCACAGCATTAGGATGGTTGAGAACCCATGGTCTAGAGCTAGACTAAGGTGAGGGGACTAGGAACAGGGAGGAGAAGCTAAATTAAGAAAACATCTTCAGGCTGTGTGTGGTGGCTCACACCTGTAATCCTAGCACTCTGGGAGGCCAAGGTGGGTGGATTGCTTGAGCTTAGGAGTTAGAGACCAGCCTCAGCAAGAGCGAGACCCCATTTCTACTAAAAATAGAAAAACTACCTGGAGGTTGTGGCAGGCACCTGTAGTCCCAGCTACTCGGGAGGCTGAGGCAAGAGGAGGATCATTTGGCTTGAGAGTCTGAGGTTGCTGTAAACTATAATACCACAGCACTCTACCTAGGGTAACAGAGTGAGACTCTGCTCCCCCTGCCAAAAGAAAGATATTTAAAAAGCGGAATTGACAGGTCTGAATGACTAACTACACTCAGGGTGAGAAAAAGAGGGAAGAGTTCTTAGAACTTTCCAGTTTCTGACTTAGACAATCAGCAGGTGATGGTGACATTCATCCTGATAGGGAAGAGAAGGGCAGAACTGTAGGGAAGAGGTTTATTTCATGGTACCTGGGAGAGTCCTGTTGGAAATTCATATGGGGAACTCAGGAGAGAATTCTGGGCCAGATATAAAGAATCAAGAGTCACTGGAATATTAGTTTTCTTGAAGCCATGGGTTTGGATGACACTACTCAGAGAGAAGGGAAGATCGAATCTGGAGGAATGCCAACATGTAAGAGATAAACAGTAGGAAAAAACACCAAGAAGAAACAGCGCAACAGAAGGAAAACCAAAAGGACAACCTGAGGAAGCCAAGGTAGGGTAGAGAGAGGATATGATCAAATCAACATCAAATGCTAGAGAAGCAGAAAACAGCTGAAGAATGGTAAGGAAAGGAAGTACCCATCCCATTTGAGAATTTGAATCTCCTACGGTAACTTCAAATCTTCAGAGAGCATTGTCAATGAGGCAGGGGTCTGGATGGGCTGGGTGAAGATCAAGGGGAGCTAAATGATGGTGGGTTGAATTAGATACCCACTGTAAGGAAGTATGGGTAGAGGAGGCTGAGGATTCATCCAAGGAGCTTAGCTTTGAAAGAGGGGAAGAAAGTGAGCCAGAGGGCAGTAGTAGTTAAAAGGGCCTAGGTTTTTAGAGAGACTTTCTTTCTTTTTTTTTGAGGGGGTGTTTTCTTTTGTTTTTGAGACAGAGTCGTGGCTTGAATGCAGTAGCTCAGTACTAGAGTGCATCATATCATTGCAGCCTCTAACTCCTGGGCTCAAGTGATCCCCCTGTCTTAGCCTTCTGAGTAGCTGAGACTACAGGCACCTACCACAAGGCGTAGCTAATTTTTTCTATTTTTTGTACAGACAGGGTCACCCTCCTGCTCAGGCTGGTCTCAAACTCCTAGCCTCAAACAATCCTCTAGCCTCAGCCTCCTAAAGTGCTAGGAGGATTGCAGGCACGAGCCACCACACCTGGCCTGAAAGCTGGATGACATTTAAAGAGAGTAGGAGAGCATGCTCGTGTCCCAAGGGGAAGCCAGAAAGAGACGGTGGGTAACTTCATAGGGGGTTGAACAAAGTTGTTAAGGAGGCAGGAGGACAAATGAAGTAGGTGAGGCCCACTTCCACAGGCCCAGCAGTCTTTTCTTACTCTAGGGTCTTCACCATTAATTGGTGAATAGCCCTGAGACACAATTTTTAGGATAGATTCAGTAAATTGGGTAGAGAATACTTCTTATATATTTTTGTTTTCGTTACCATAGTATGTTAGCTGTGGCAAATATACCTACAATTTTTTAACTCATTAAATCATTCTTCTGATCAGTAATTAACAATACCCTGTTGCTTACAGGGAATAAAGTAGAAGGTACTTCAAGTCCTTCGGAACCTAGCTAAAGTCTTGTTTCTCAGCCGGCTTCCACTGAAGCTGCCCTCTTCAGCAAGGCTGCTGTGTGGGCTTGCCAGTGAACCAGAAGTGCTACCTTGCAGCCTTTGCCCTGCTCCCACCCATCACAATATCATCCCCCTCATTACATGTAGGAGACTAGAAATAAACTCTCAACCTGTCATGGCCTACAGATCCTTTTTTTTTTTTTTTTTGAGACAGAGTGTCACTTTGTCACCCTCAGTAGAGTGCTGTGGCGTCATAGCTCACAGGAACCTCAAACTCTTGGACTTAAGTGATTCTCTTGCCTCAGTCTCCCAAGTAGCTGGAACTACAGGCATCTGCCATAGCGCCTGGCTATTTTTTTGTTGCAGTTGTCGTTGTTTAGCTGGCCAGGGCCAGGTTCAAACCCACCAACCTGGGTATATGTGGCCAGTGCCATAACCACCGTGTTACGGGCACCAAGCCAGCTATATATTTTTGTTGTTGTAGTTATCATTGTTGTTTGGCAGGCCTGAGCCAGGTTCGAACCCTCCAGCCCCGGTGTATGCGGCTGGTGCCCTAGCCGCTGAGCTATAGGTGTTGAGCTGCCTTCTTCTTCTTTTTTAGAGACAAGGTTTTGCTCTGGCTCAGGCTGGTTTCCAAGCTGTGAGTTCAGGCAATCCATCTGCCTCGGTCTCCCAGAATGCTGGGATTACAGGCATGAGCCACTGCTGCCTCCAAGGTCCTGTCTGCCTTGCTCTCCAACAGCTGCTGCACTGTCTCTTAGATTCCTTAAATAGGGAAGTGCTTTGTTGCCTCCAGACAGTGGTCCTTGCTTTAACTGATGATTGGAATGTTCTGTCCTCAGCAATTTGTAGGGTGGCTGCTACTTACCCTTCAGGGCTCGGCCCGAATGTCACTTCATCTCATCTGATGAAAGCAGATCCATATAAAGTAGGTCCCCATCTGAATGATCATAAACAACTTTTTTCTTTCAAAGCACTGAGAACAATCTGTATTCATTTAATGATTTGTTGTCCTTCTCCTCTCCCCCAATAGAACGGAGGTTCCACAAGGGCTAGAACCCCATCGCTCTTATCTAGTACAGTGCTTTAAAAATACGCTTCTTGGGGTGGCGCCTGTGGCTCAAGGGGTAGGGCACTGGTCCCATATGCCGGAGGTGGCAGGTTCAAACCTAGTCCCTGCCAAAAACCGAAAAAAAAAATACGCTTCTTGAATGAATGAATGAACAGCTCCTTCACAGTGTCAAAGCCCAGCTTAAATTCCACCTCTGTAGTGAATGCAAATAATAGCTTATATGTATTGAATGCTTATCTTGTTACAGTGGTTATGTACGTTACCTCACTTAATAAGGCCCCTCCATTTACCTCCTGTAACTCATGTGGTAGTTATTAACATTATACAGACCACTCAGGCTGTATTTAATCACAATCTAGTCTCTGGCTTTGTTGTTTAATATATTATATGCTTCATTCTTTGTCCTCCAGACATAATTAGTGTCCCCCCAGAGGCAGTGCCAAAGCACACAGAGAGATCTTCAGGTATGCTGAGTCACTGAAGGTGTCCCCACCAGTGTTATAACATTAACATAATTAGAATGTTGAGAAGTTGTTTTTATTATGTCAGGTAAAGAGTCACGCTTTAATTAAAGCAGTGAAAACAGATTTTATTCAGTAACTATTGACAGTAGGTTGAAGAACTGAGGTCCCTGCAGATTTGTAGAGGGTAACTGGACTTTTTAAATCAAAAATGAATTGGGGAATGGGGACTGGGGAGGAATGGCTGGGGCTTAAGCTGAATCTGAGAAGTGAAAAATTACAAAAAGTGGGAGGAGGTTGGTCCATGTGAAACCATCTGGGTGCACACTGAAGTTAGGTTCCTATCCTCCTACGAAGCCTGGGAGACAGGGGCCCTGTGTTCAGGTGTTGGCAGGAACAAACAGTACATTCTTTTGGTAGGTTTGAATTTTCTTAGGCAGGCACTTTCTTGAGGGATAGGGTCATCCTAGGAATGTGGCCTTGAGCTATTAGAAACTACTAAGTACCCACATAAGAGAAAAACTCAAATCAATTCAAGATGGGGGGTGCAGTACGAGGGAACAAGGAGAGGGGAGGATTTCCCCCAACACTTCTTGGAGAGGAGACACAATTATAGGAGGGACTTTACCTAACAATGCAAACACTGTAACTTAATTCTTACACTTCTTACACTTCTTAATTCAATAAAGAAAGAAAGAAACTACATTAGTGTTTGTTCCAGTCTTTGTAGGTCAAGGATGAACCCCAATTGAGAAGAGGGGTCAAAGGAACCTGATTTATGTTTGGTCAAAGAGAAAATCTTTGTCAACCATAAACTTCAGGCAGAAAATCTAACCCAAATTGCAAGTAGATAAACTCCATTATACCTGTAAAGATGTCAAAAATGTTTAGAACAAGATAGTTTGAGCTTTAAGGTATGAGATATGTACTACAATTCCCTCATTTTTCAGAATTTGTTAAGATTTTAACTTTCTAGAAATGATCGTCTCTTCGTCAAAAATGCCTGCAAAACCCAATTTACCAAGTTTACATTGAGAAGCCATACAAATGAATTCCTAGCGTTAAGTGTTAAATGTTGAGTTTTGAAATATGTACTTTGCAGTGTTGCAGAATCCCAATCTGAAGAGCCCTGCTTCAGTGTTGATAAAGATTTAAGAGTTCCTTCCCACGGGTCCAGGCAGTGGTTTGGTAAACTTGGAATCTACAGGTATGGAAACTGAAGGGAAGAGGATCCTCCCAAACTTCTCCAGATGCTTCTGTAGTCTGGAAATTCTGTTCTAATCTTGCCCTAGGTTTCAACCTACACCTTCAGCTGTTGGGCTCAGATCAAAAGGAATACCCCTAGACTCCAAAGAGTCCTCCCTTTGTTGTAAAAGATGACACCAGGGCAGTCTACTATGCTTACACCACCTGGGTGTGGTCCTCCCCAAGGCTGGCAGTAAATATGGAGGCCCCAAGGGCCTTATATCCAGCACTTTACGCCTGAGAGCCATGAGCGTCATTTCTGAAATCATCTCAGGCTCTGAGTACTCCCAGTAGTGATTTTCTTCTTGGGGTCCGCCCTGAACCAGATGTGTAGTCAGGAAAATGTCACTCAACCTGTCTCTCCCCATCTGACAGGTCAGCAGGAAGCACCTCTCCTGCTGGGTGAGTTTCCTTGATGACAGTCTGCCTCTTGTAAGAGAGGGTGTCTTTTCTTGATTAAATCTTAAGTGATACAGACGCAACTGTTTATTTCAGTGGTGTGTCCTTTACCAAGGACTCTGTTTTTTAGCTTCTTCAGTGGCCAGGAAGGTAATTAAATGCCATGGGTTTGATGACACATTTTCCATTCCAGCTGCTTAAAGTTCCTTCTCTGATAAATAGTTTAGCAATTATCTCTTTGGCTACCACCTGAGTCCCCCAGAATGGCCTGCCTGGGTGACCTGTACTCCTCCTGCCATTTTCCAGAGTTTATCTATAAATTAGGGAGAATTCTTGCCACTTGGAATAATGTCTCCATATAGCTTCTTTATGGGAATGGATCTTTTTTCACTTTAAATTAGGAGTGCTGAGGACTCAACACCATCAAGGTGGCCATGACTTACAAAAAAGCCAACTTTTCAAAGTTCTTAAGTGTACAACTTTCCAGATTGTAGACCCAGTAACAGGGAAGCAGACAAAATGTATTGTCATGATTTTGCAGGGCTAGTGCCTGGCAGAGTCAAGACCTCATATTTATTTACTCAAGGGCTCAAATTTAGATACTGACATTATCTCCAAGTGAAACTGTAGAGTCCCAATGCGTGAGTGTCTGCAGATCATTTACCAGCTGTAAATAAACATTTAAAATGCGCCACAATGCAACTGTCCTTTTAAATACTGACTTTTTTTTTGTTTAACATATCAGGAACCAGAACAAAAACAAAAATACTTTGATCCTGTCCCAACCTCTTGGACATCCTGGTTTAGGGTCCCGTCACCAGCAGGGAATGGGGTGAAAGGGTGACTTGGAAGGCAAGGTTTGAGCAGCTGCAATTTCAGAGCCAAATCCGAGGTCTCGGCGACTTGGAAGGAGCCCCGCCTGACCCAGAAGTACGCCCCGCTGCCCCAAGGCCACCTAGAGCAGAGATTGGGGGCGGGGCCGCGGGCGGCCCAGAACGGGGAGGGGCCTCGGTAGGGGGCGGGTCTCAGGCGGGCTGGGGCGGAGCCGCGGCGAGGCGGGGCCTCGGCGAAGCGCAACCGCAGGAAGGAAAAGGCCAGGCGGAGAGACTCGGGTTGGTCCCGGGCTGGGGGCGGTACCGGGGTGCAGGCCCCACCGGAACTCCAAAGGCGACCGCCGCCACTGCTCCGGCGCCGGAAGGGCCGGATCTGGAGCTGGGAGCGGCGGGAGGGGCCGGGAGGCGGCCGGTTGTTGTTTCCTTTTTAATTTTCTGGCTTCATCCTGAAAAGGGGAAGGTTTAGGGACTGAGGGACACTCAGACGTACCTACTGTGCCCCAGCACGTGCATGGCCACCAAGGTGTTCATTCCTCCCCGCACCTCAGCGGTTTCAGGGTACGCCTGTGTGGACGTATCTCCTAAAAGTGAAAAAGTTGGTGTTTAGCCGTTTTGAATTTGGTCCTTTGGGGAAAGGAGAATAGTGAGAGAGGCATAGGGTCCTCACACAAGGAACGCCTCTCCACACCTCGTGGCCTGGCATTTGATTGGGCCCTGGACCCCTGGGTCTACCCTTCCCGGAGTCTGGACTCCCACTTGGGAGGGGCTTCGGGGCTATTTCAATTTCACCCGCGTTAAACACCGTGCATTCTGTGTCCTTCCATCTAGATCCTTGACTCAGTGGTGCAGAACCTTTCGGGGTTGGTTGGAAGCCACAACCCAGCCTCGCGATGCAGTCTGAATCCAGCCAGTGTGAAGAGGAGACCCCTTCCCTCTTATGGGGTTTGGATCCTGTGTTTCTAGCCTTTGCAAAACTCTACATCAGGGATATCTTGGACTTGAAGGAGTCCTGCCAGGTCCCAGGTATGTGGCTGGCCAGCCTGGTGGATGCCCTGGGCATCTGTACCCCCACCCCATCCCCAAAGTTGCAGAAAGCTGGGATTAGCGGCTTTCAGGAGAACCTTTAGGCTTTGAAAATGACGTAGCCCGGACCTTCAAATGAGCTCAATTTTTTGTAAAATAAAAAGTTTATATCTTTTGTTTTTTTTTTTGGATAGGTGTTTGGGGGAGTAAGCCCTGTAGCAGGAATGTTTTTTACCTGCATTTAAAGTCTTTCATATTTAAAACTGTTCAGGTTTTTTTGTTTGTTCTGACCTTCTCTTGGAGGGATCACTGGACCTGGCGTTCCTAGGCTTGGCTCCTTTTTGCTAACTCTGCCATGTAACCTGGCCTGTGCATGTGACTCACCTTCTGTGAAGCTGCACATGCGACTCACCTGTAAAGCTTAGCTTTCTTCTTTGCAAAAATGGGCCTTAACCATGCTTGATTTTCTTGTGGTGGTTTGCTTTGTTTTGAATTAATCAGAATCAAACTATTATAAACTCCCTGAGAAGGACATCATCTGCCTGTTCACATGTGTGTAATCCCAGGGCTTAGAACAGTGCTTGGCATGTAGTGAGCCCTTAAGAAATAGCAGGGGGGAGCAACAAGGCATTATAAATGTAAAGTTTAAAAGATTTTTTTTTTTTTGAGACAGATTCTCACTGGGCTAGAGGGCAGTGGTGTTATCATAGCTCACCGCAACCTCTAACTTCTGGGGTCAGGGGATACCCCTGCTTCTGCTCCAGAGTAGCTGGTACTATAGGCACACACTACCTATAGGGCTAATTTTTCTTTCTTTCTTTTTTTCTTGGGCAAACATAGTCATGATAATTTTTCTATTTTTAGTAGAGACCAGGTTTCGTTCTTGCTCAGGCTGGTCTCGAACTCCTGAGCCCAAGGGGATCCTCTGCCCCAGCCTCCCAGAGTGATAAGATTATAGGCCTAGACACGCCCAGAGAAAAGAATTTTTTTTTATTAGAGTAGTGGTTACTCTAAACAGACTTATCATACCTAAAAATATAACAAATTCAGTTTAGGATAGATTTAAATAATTCACATAGCTGTGGGTAGATCATCACGTGTTTACTGTGCTAGTTGTGAAGTTTGGCTAAACTCTTTGTTCTTTTGAGTGAGGCTTTCCACTCAAGGACCTTCTGAATAGCAAGCTATGAGTCAGAAGTAGTCAGGAATCTCAAGTATCCACATTTTTAATGAGATGAGGTTTTATGTATTTTCAGTTCTGTGTACAAATGTATTTGGATGACCTTACACTATAGCCTATTGTGCAGATTTTTCACCACACCTTTATTTCCTGATTTTTGTTGGAAATGGTTTGTTTTTCTCCTCCTTTTGGAAGGCAGCCAGCTTCACCCACAGTTTTCCATTTTCCAGAAAAGTCTGCTATTTTTTATCATTCATCTCCTCAGGAAGAAATTAATTCACACCAAATGCCAGCCTTGCTTACACATCTTCTGTGTGTTAGCATGCAATGTCAGGAACACGGTAGGGTCTTAACTCTTCCTGTGAGCCAGGGACTTTACGATGTATAAAAAACAAACCCAATGGGCCGGGCTCAGTGGCTCATGCCTATAATCCTAGCAATCTGGGAGGCCAAGGCGGGTGGATTGCTTGAGCTCACGAGTTCAAGACCAGCCTAAGCAAAATTGAGACACCCACCCACCCCACCCTCCCACCCTCTCTACTAAAAATAGAAAAACTGAGGCAAGAGGATTGCTTGAGCCCGAGCTGGAGGTTGCTGTGCACTATGACACCATGGCACTCTACCCAGGGCAACAGCTCGAGACTGTCTCAAAAAAAAAAAAAAAAAAGGAAAATGGGTACCAGTGATCTTTGCTCTATCACTGGTGAGAATGTTTTCAATGTGTCTTTTAAAATGAAAACTCATGGGGTGGTGCCATGGCTCAAAGGAGTAGGGCGCCAGCCCCATAAGCTGGAGGTGGCGGGTTCAAACCCAGCCCTAGCCAAAAACTGCAGGAAAAAAAAAAAAAAAGAAAACTTATGGTTGAAGCAGATATCAACCGTAATTTTACAGATTGATACCACACTGTTCTGAGGGATGGGGAATTCTACTAGTGTAGGCTTTTGTTTTGTTGTTGTGTTTGGTTTGGTTAGATTTGTCATAAATCAAAACCTTCTGACTGCATGAAATTTAGGAATACTTAAATGGCAGAGAATTTCCAAAACATGATAACAAACCCCCCCCCAAAATGTTAAAATATGAAACAAATATGTTGTGTATTAAAGAATTTGGCCTTTGCCCTTGGCACCTTCAAGGCAACCTCTAAATTATAGTTTCTTGGGTGATAGAATGTTTCACTATTTATTGTAGCTAGTTGAACCACACCTGAGTTTATGTTAATGAGGGTCTCATGGCTGGGTGGGGGGGTAAGGGGGGTTACCTTCAGGTAGTTTTAGGAGGAGGAATAGAGGATGGGGGTGGGATGAGGAGGAGCTTTCCACACCTAAAAGATCAACTATCTGATTAAACTATCCGATCAAGCATCTGGGGTTTTGAGCCCCTCTGACCCATTCACTGGGAGGGGAGAGGGGCTAGATAGAGGCTGAGTTCAGTCATGTGGCCAATGACTCAGTTAAGCATGCCTACATTGTGAGACCCCAGTAGAAACTGTGGACAGTGGGGTCAGACGAGCTTCTTGAGTTGATAATTACACATTGATGTTAGAGGGTGATGTGTTGTGAGGGCACAGAAGCTTTTTAACTCTCCTAGACCTTGTCCTATGTTTCTCTTCATTTGGCTGGTTCTGATTTGTACTCTTTATTTATAAAACTATAATCATAAGTTATATAAAAACTCCTGAGTTCTTTGAGTCATTTTAGCAAATTATCAAAGGGGAGTCTTGGGAACACTCAGATTGTTTGTCTGAGGACCCTCACAAATCTTGGGGCTGGTAACAAGTGACCTTATTGAAGTGAGGGCAGTCTTGTGGGGGACTATGCCCTAAGCTTGTGAAATTTGACCTAACTCTAGGTAGTTAGTGGCAGAATTGCACTGTAAAAGGATTACAAGATGTCATTTCCCCTAAATATGAATTTAGGGTAAACTAATAAAAAATATTGACAAATTTGACTTTGGTAGTGGTAGTGTTTAGGTTTTTGTGTGTTTTTTTTTATTTAACAAAAACCAATTTATTTTTAATAATAGCTCACAACATACAGAAGCAGGAAGTGGTCTTTATTGCTTTAAACAGCCCTATCCATGTTAAACTTTAACAATGGGTTAAATACCCAGTTTCCCCGAAAATAAGACAGTGTCTTATTTTAAGGTGTGCTCCCAAAGATGCGCTAGGTCTTATTTTCAGAGAACGTCTTATCTTTCCTATAAGTAGGTCTTATTTTCGGAGGATGTCTTATTTTCGGGGAAACAGGGTAGTAGTGAAACTTTCATTTAAATCAGCTTATAAGGCTGGGCACAGTGGCTCACACCTGTAATCCTAGCACTCTGGGAGGCTGAGGCAGGTGGATCGCTTGAGCTCAGGAGTTTTAGACCAGCCTGAGAAAGAGCCAGACCCATGTCTAAAAATAGCAGGGCATTGTGGTGGGCACCTGTAGTCCCAGCTACTCAGGAGGCTGAGGCAAGAGGGTCACTTGAGCCTAAGAATTTGAGGTTGCTATGAGCTATGATGTCATGGCACTCTACCAAAGGTGGCAAAAACAAAAAAATCAGCTTATAATACTTACACCCATCATTGT
The DNA here is from genome assembly GCF_027406575.1 of Nycticebus coucang. Taxonomy (NCBI): domain Eukaryota; kingdom Metazoa; phylum Chordata; class Mammalia; order Primates; family Lorisidae; genus Nycticebus; species Nycticebus coucang. Next base: position 133,173,229 of record NC_069782.1, on the reverse strand, counting down.
AGTGGGCACAATGAAGTGGAAATAACATATTTATAAGAATTATATTAAATATATATTTGAAAAATAGTAGACATTTTAATGCAATCAAGCTTATATATGAGCAATTATTATGATATTGATTAAATAACAGTTAGTGTAAAAAGAGATCAAAATTACTTTGTAAAAGAGAAATCAGGCAGCTGTCTAGAGGTAGTTGTAGACGTTCAGGGTCGGCTGCTTGAAAGCTGAATCAGCGTGCCTGTGACCCTGGATCCCTGAGCCATCACAGGTTGGTCCTCCTCCTTGGGGACCTGATGGTCCAGGGGATCCTCTGATTCTGTTGGCCTCTGGGTTGCATGTGGAACCACAGGAAGAAAAGGGCCCCTTGGGAAAGACTGGAACACGAGCTCTGTATGTCCGGAATTTGTCTGTTGCGATCATTTTCTTAGCTCTTTGAGCGTTCTCTCATTTGGTAGAGTTGCCATCCTACTTTCTTTAGCTCTCTTCTCATAGGAGGGGATCTCACTCTGATAGAAGAAAGTGGTTCTATTCTCATCCTTTTTTCCATGTTATCTTCTTGTAAACGCTGTACATCCGATACATGAGGTCACGTTTCTGTACACTTCGAGAGGTTTCCTCTGTATTTCTAAGCAGCATATTTCTTCTTTGATTGATTTTTCTCTGAGTTTTTTTTTTTTTTTTTTATTCAAACCATATGTTATTTTCTTCTGAACTTGTTCTCTGCTGTTCTGTGATGATCTTAAGATGCTGCTTGCATCAGTCACTTGGGGTTGGAAGGATTTTGTTGCATCTTCAAGTGCATCCCTGCCTGTCCTTGTCAGCGTGTGAGATGAAAGTTTACAAGACTCACTTCACTGTCCTTTTCAGAGAAAGTCTACTTGTACTCAAGTGAAGGCCTGTTCGAGTTTTTATTAAGTGTTAGCAAATACAGAGTTTGTAGCATCAGAGGACTGGCCTCCATCACAGGTGACTGGAGGATGTCATTGGTTTGTGCCATTTGTCCAGTCTTCTCACTGCCTTTTCCATAGAGTTCAGCCCAGGCGGAATACCTCTGGTCTATCTCTTTTCCCCATCTTGAAGTTGGTCGACTGTTTTTTGTTCCAACTACCACAGTGGTACATAGCAGGACCTCCCATGGAGATCCAGGGAGTCCTGGACTTTCAGATATCACCAGCAGCACACCTGCTGCTTTAGGCCTGGCTGGAAAGATGTTTGGGTGGCAGGCATCAGGCCCTGCAGGGGTCCAAATGGCTCTGCAGTGCACTGTGGGTCATACTGACACTGTGGAGGGTTCTGTCTCTAATGCAGACAAGCAGGCAGCCATGGCAGACTGTCACTTGGGTGGAGGGGAGAGGCCCGCCAGGCTCTAAAAACATTCTCTAACTTCACTCTTCTCAGTGCACAAACAGAAAGTGACCTTATCTATGTAGTGCACTTGGGGAAACAAAAAAAGCTGATTGCAGTCCCGGAACAGCCTGGAGCTCAGGCCACCTGGCCCTGTGGCAGCAAACCTAGAGGACCAAAGCAGTGCCGAGCCTCACCATGCTCTGCCAGCGAGCTGGGTAGGGCACTGTGGGGGTGCACTTCAGCAGAGGGCATCTTGGGGGAGGCTCATTCTCTTGATTCAAAGTTTGCTTCTGCCACAAGAAAGCATGACCTTGCTTACACGTGTCACAGAGATCTCCCTCCTTTGCAGGCCCCCTGCAGCCAGTGTATTTGGTCAATGCAGGCAGCCAGGGTAGAGGACTGAAGGGTCTTGATTTCAATTGTGAGAACTCAGGAAAAATTCACTGGACCTTGCCAGGTCTAAAACTTCATGGAGTTTCTGAGGAACCACTTTGTCCCCATTCAATCCAAGTGTTCCCGGATGGGGCACCTATCTTTTGGGGTAACACAGCGACTGTGTTGTGTTACCCGTGACCCTGCCATTTCCAGTCACCAAGACATCTTTAGAAGTGTGTCTCCAGGGAGGGAGAGGGTCTTGCCTTTGACCACATTTGCTGCCTTTTGTTTCTGGTAGCCACATCTCATTCTCCAACTGTCTCTGGACAACTAAGCCTCCTTATCTGTACTTTGGAGACTGCTTTAAGTGACTGTTTCCCAGTTTCTTTGTCTACAAGGGAAACAGAACTACCCACAGAGGCTAGTCTGGGGGTTCTGAGGGGCACTGGGGTTTAGGCCCCCTGCCCCCGCCTGGTGTATGGGGAGAATGGAGGCTCTGATCAGGCTTGGTGGTAAGGGGAAGAGGTGGCCAAATGCCTGAAGTGATTAAATTTACAATTCATGTATTTATTTAAAACCAAAATCACCATTGTAAAAGTTATAACCTGTTGCTGAAAGTAAAGAATTCAGCCATCATGGGCCGGGTGAGGTGGCTATAATCCTAGCACTCTGGGAGGCTGAGGCAGGTGGCTTGCCTGAACTCACAGGTTTCAGACCAGCCTGAGCAAGAGTGAGAACCCCGTCTCTGAAAATAGCCAGGCTTTGTGGCGGGCGCCTGTAGTCCCAGCTATATGGGAGGCTGAGGCAGTAGAATTGCTTGAGCCCAAGAGTTTGAGGTTGCTGTGAGTTTTTTTTTTTTTTTTTTTATGGTGAAAAGTTATATATTTAGAATTGGCCAGCTGGACTTGGTTTAGATGATCCCAATTTTGTTGGCAACATCCAAAGCATCATAATCAGGAGCCAGTCAGACATATGCCTTCTTCTCACCATCAGGCCTGATCAGGGTGTCGACCTTGGCCACATCAATGTCATAAAGCTTCTTCAAAGCCTGTTTGATCTGGTGCTTGTTGGCTTTGATATCCACAATGAACACAAGTGTGTTGTTGTCTTCTCTCTTCTTCATGGCAAACTCAGTGGTCAGGGGGAACTTGATGATGGCATAGTGGTCAAGCTTGTTTCTCCTGGGGGCGCTCTTCTGAAGATATTTGGGCTGCCTCCTGAGTCTCAGAGTCTTTGGCCACCGGATGTACAGATCTTCTTTTTTTGTGGCTGTGGATGCCTTTTAGCACTGCCTTCTTGGCCTTCAATGCCTTTGCTTTGGCTTTGGCTTTGGCTTTGGGAGGGGCAGGAGCTTCCTTCTTCGCTTTCGGCGCCATCTTGTGAAAAAAGCGTTGCTGTGAGCTTAGATGCCACCGCACTCTACTGAGGGTGACAAAGTGAGACTCTGTCTCAAATCAAAAAAAAGAATTCAGCCATCATGGGGAGAGACAGGGGGCTAGAAAGGATGTTAGTCAAAGACTCTTGAGTTACAGGTGACAGGAACACAGTACAAGCAGCTTAGGCTGAAACAGGGAGCTCAGGTAAGGATATCAGGGTGGGGTTGGGGTTGCAGAGGGGACAGTCAAGGACTTACTGCCCCCAGGAGTCCCTCTGCCTGAGTCCAGTCCCCAAGCCAGAAAAAGGCCTCTGGGTGTGTGTGTTCCCCCTCTCAGGTTTCTCTTCTGGCAGGAACTTGTCTGCTGGCATCTGTCACCTAGGTTTTGAAAATAGAGTCTTAAAAGGAGAAGTTTTTGAGTTGTAATCTGCTGGCCCCAAAGAGTGTGTTTTGTAACCTACTTACCATCCTTTGAAAAAAGTGCTATTGCCAGTTCAAAGAAATGATGACTGGTTTCTTAGAAAAGGATTTATTAAAAAAAGCCAAAGAAACCTTTCTCATGGTTTCCTTTCTCTTTCCTTTTTCTAGTTGCTCAAAATACAGTCCTGTGTTTGGGCCCATCATAGAATGACTCTTTTCAGGGCCCTTGTAAGCATTCTACATGGAGGTACATTTCATTTTCACAAGTGGAGAGCAAATTAATGAAATCTAGTTGGGGAACACAGGTTTTCTCTTTTTTGTATTAGTACAAGCTTCTTTAGAGCCAAGATTTCTACTTAAGATCTTTGAGAAAAGGAATCTGAATATGTTGGGGCTTGCAATTTGTTAAGGGCTGATTTTGAAGTCTGAAATTTTAGCAAACAGCATGCTACTGATTTTTTTACAACCTCCCACCCCGAGTTAACATTAAGTGAAGCAGGAAATGTCATCATACATCATGTATAGACTTTTTTTTGTGTGTGTTTCATTTTAGGTGTATTTTTATACAACGGGCATCCAATAAAACAGGTAGATATCTTAGGAACTGTCATCGAAGTAAGAGAAAAAGATGCTTTCTACAGTTACGGAGGTAAGAATAATTGTGTCTGAAATGGAGTTTGTATAGAAGGTCCCACTTGGCTGAAAACTGGACTTTAAGCCTCCCCTTTCCAAATAGCTGGGGACTCTCACGTAGTCCATGATCTTTCCTTGATGGAGCCCCAGCCATGGACAAAGTGTCAAATGATCCAATAGGCTGGTGAAGTGGCTCATACCTATAGTCCTAGCACCCTGGGAGGCTGAAGTGGGAGGATCCCTTGAGGTCAAAAGTACATGAGCAGTCTCAGCAAGGGTAAGATCTCTGCCAAAAGGGTGGCGCCTATGGCTCAGTTGGTAAGGCGCCGGCCCCATATACCGAGGGTGGCGGGTTCAAACCCGGCCCCGGCCAAACTGCAACCAAAAAATGGCCGGGCGTTGTGGTGGGCACCTGTAGTCCCAGCTGCTTGGGAGGCTGAGGCAAGAGAATCGCTTAAGCCCAGGAGTTGGAGGTTGCTGTGAGCTGTGTGAGGCCACTGCACTCTACCGAGGGCCATAAAGTAAGACTCTGTCTCTACAAAAAAAAAAAAAAAAGATCTCTGCCAAAAATAGAAAAATTAGCTGCAGGTGGTGGTGGGAGCCTGTAGTCCCAGCTACTCAGGAGGCTAAAGCAGGAGGATTGCTTGAGCGCAGGAGTTTGCTGTATTCAAAGTGACACCACTGTGTTCCACCCAGGACGACAGACAAGACTCTATCTCAAACATTTTTTAAAAAGGGTGGGGGACCAGTGACAAGTCCATAGGCTACATGAGGGTCCCCAGCTGTTTTGAAAGGTTGATGAATTTGGGAGTTAAGAGGCAGAGAATTGTTACAAAATATAGCAGTCTAGAGTCATCAATGGACAGGACAGATAAAGGTATAGCTGTAAATAAAATGGGTGGTAATACATGGTTATATAGATGGCTTTAAAAAGAAAATACCAATAAAGCAATGTAATGGACAGTGAAAACTAGGACAGGGGAAGATGGGATGGGAGTAAGGGATTAAAATCTACCTTTCTGATACAGTGTACACTGTTCTGGTGCTGGCTATACTAAACGCCCTTACTTTAGCATTATACAATTCATCCATATAATGGAAGACACTTGTACCCTCTAAATCTATTGCAAAAAAAACAGGTAGTAATTTGAAAAATTCAAAAATAAAATAAAATTTAAAGACCAGATTAAGCTAAAGTAGACTCTTTAACAAGACAAGGAGATATAAAAATAATTTTAAAAGATTTATATCCAGAACATTTTTTAAAAAGACTTTTGATACTCAAAGGGATAAGAATCCATTATCAGAAAATTCCTCTCCCTTCCTGATGTTAGAAACTAAAGGATTTCTGCATTTTGGACACTGTATTTTCTTCTTCAAGTTGACTGTAAGCATTTTTTTTTTTTTGAGACAGAGTCTTACTATGTTGCCCTCAGTAGTGTGCTGTGACATCACAGCTCACAGCAACTTCAAAGTTTTGGGCTTAAGTGATTCTCTTGCCTCAGCCTCCCAAGTAGCTGGGACTACAGGAGCCTGCCACAATGCCCAGCTATTTTTTGTTTGCATTTGTCATTGTTGTTTTAGCTGGCCTGGGCTGGGTTCGAACCCGCCAGCCTCAGTGCATGTGACTGGTGACCGGTGCATGTGACCAGTACCCAGTGCCATAACCACTGTGCTACAGGCGCCAGGCCGACTGTAAGGATTTTGATACATTGCCTTGGGCAACTCTAAAATTCTCTGTAATTAAGAGGACAAGCTGGAGATATAGATATATAAGGTTTTGGTGTTTGTTTGTTTGTTTGTTTTGAGACAGAATCTAACTCTTTTGCCCAGGGTAGAGTGCCATGGTGTCAGCCTGGCTCACAGCAACTTCAAACTCCTGGGTTCAAGTGATCTTTCTCCATTCTCCTGAATAGCTGGGGCTATAGGTGTCTGCCACAATGCACTTGGCTAATTTTTCTATTTTTAGTAGAGACAGGGTCTCACTCTTGCTCAGGGTGGTCTGGATCCTACCTCCTTGGCCTCCCAAAGTACTAGGATTACGGACATCAGCCACCATGCTGGGCCAACTTGGATTTTTTTTTTTTTTTTTGAGACAGTCTCACTATGTCACCCTTAGTAGAGGGCTGTGGCATCACAGCTCACAGCAACCTCAAACTCTTGGGCTTAAGCAATTTTCTTGCCTCAGCCTCCCAAGTACCTGGGACTACAGGTACCCAGCACAATGCCCGGCTATTTTTGTTGTTGTAGTTGTTATTGTTGTTTAGCAGGCCCTGGCCAGGTTCGAGTCCACCAGCCCCGTTGTATGTGGCCAGTGCCCTAACCGCTGAGCTACAGGTGCTGAGCTGCAACTTGGATATTTTGTGGGAAGCTTAACTTTGAATTCCACACCTTTGCTGGATGGAATTGATCTTGTCACTTTTTGTGGTGGTGTCCTGGATTTATATTCTTACTCTATTTGGGGAAAGATAGAAAAGCAGTTGAACTTTGTGACCAAGAACATTTCATTGGCAGTCCCCACATGATTGATAATTTATAGATACAACAGCATTGCCTTTCCTCAATGTGTGTTCATTTTCTTGAAGATGATTGTCTTGTGCTTATGATGTAACACATGAGAGATGAGATTTCTCCTGCCTTCTGCTTTTTCCTAGCATATTTTTTTTAACTCTGAAATAGATCGTCTTGTCAGGCATTTCCATACTGAGTCTCTGCTTTATTTATCCAAAGATATTGGTCCAGTTTTTCTCCAGACAACTCAACAAACATTTGCTATGTTTCTACAGCGTACCCAGCTGTGGGCAAGTACATTGTCTGTACTATAATAAAGTGATTCTTCTCTGAACATCAAAGATGAAATAATAATGTCTTTCAGTTTACAAAGCACTTTTATGTGCATAATTTCATGTTATTCTCCCCATAATCATCCAAAATAGAAAGGAAAGACATTATTTCCACTTTGTAGATGAAAGAACTAAGACTCAGTACTTTGCTCAGGGTTTAACTGATGGAGCTCTAGGGGTCCGATGTACTGTTTACTGACACCAGTGTACTCTGTAGTCCTGTATAACTCAGTTTGATTTTTCTCACCTCCTTCTTTCTCACCCCCCAAAATAAAATAAAATAAAATAAAATTAGCTGAGTCTGATTTTAGGTTCTTGTTGTTTAGATCAAGTAAGTGAGGTTGTTCGAGGACTTTAGTCCTGGCCCTAGAACCAGGCCAGATATTAGGTGTGTGACCTAAGGAGGCTTCACTTAACCCTGTTCTAATTATGAAAAGATTAAGGCAGTAAGTTTAACTCTTCTGTCAGTAAGCTTTTCTCATTGGGTGTCTTGAGAGCCTGACACGTGTGTGGGTGAGGAGAAAATGAAAAGCATCTGACTGTTGGAGTAATGGGGAGGAGAAATGTTTTTGCCACTTTGCTTCTTGGGGAGACTGCCTCTCTCCCTGTTGGCCTCAGCCCAGCTTGGCCTTTGCAGACCTTCTAGGTGGCCACTCCCTCCTGCCCTGGGTCCTGCTTCCCCTGACTCATCACAGGTCTGCTGGGGGTGCTTCCTGCTCACATTGACTCATCCCAGGGCTGAAACAAAAGGCCAGTGGCTCAAGGGGTGCTGCCCAGCCTGGGAGGATGTTGTGCGGCCCTGTAAGGATGCTTCTCTTCCGGGGCATTCCAGAGGCCAGCTCTCAGGGAGCCACAGCCTGGGGAGTGCTGGGCGAGCTCAACCCAGGGAAGTCAGGGGAGTTGGTGGCAGTACCCAGAGTAAGCAGAACACCAACTTGGGAGGCTACAGAATGACTTCACATTTTCTAGAACACGTGTTCATATGCTAACTTTTTTAACTTTCTATTATAAATCAAGGTTTTTAACTGGCCAGGGAAGCAGTATGCCTCATACGTTTTTAAACTCAAAATGTCCTTAGCACCAGGCACAGTGCCTCACCTGTAATCCTAGCACTTTGGGAGGCTGAGGTAGGTGAATCATCTGAGCTCAGGAGTTTGAGACCAGGCTGAGCCAGAGCGAGACCCTGTCTCTAAAAAACCAAAAAAAAAAAAAATAGCTGGGCATTGTGGCAGATGCCTGTAGTTCTAACTACTTAGGAGAGAGAACCAAGAGGATCACTTGAGCCTGGGACTTTGAGGTTGCCGTGAGCTGTGACACCACAGCATATTACCATGGGTGACACAGTGAAACTCTGTCTCAAAAAAAAGGTACTTAGTGAATTTTTTTGCTTCTTAAAAAGATACTTATTATAAAAGAAAAAATTTAAACTAGAGAAAATTTTTATGAAGTACATTAAAGTCATGTGAAACTATAAATCAGGCAAAAACAATATCAATGTTTAGGTGAACATTCTTCCTAATATTCCCAGTGTATTGCTAATTGAAGAAGTATAGAAATGCCTTATTTCCTTAATACTTTTCTACATATTTCTTTCTCTTAAAGTTTTTGAAGTTAGGCTTATAGTTAGTGTATACGTTGAATATAGAGTTCCTTCACAGAAACTATTAGCATTTAATGTCTTAAAATCATTTCTATCAGCTTGGCGCCCATGGCACAGTGGTTACAACATCAGCCATATACACCGAGTCTGGTGGGTTTGAACCCGGCCTGGGCCAGCCAAACAACAATGACAACTGCAACAATAACAACAAAAAATAGCCAGGCATTGTGCTGGGCGCCTGTAGTCCCAGCTACTCGGGAGGCCAAGGCAAGGTAATTGCTTAAGCTCAAGAGTTTGAGGTTGCTGCGAACTGTGATGTCATAGTACTCTACCAAGGGTGACATAGTGAGATTCTGTTTCAAAAGAAAAAAAACATTTATATCAAAATATACTGTTTAATATTTTATATATATTAGATTATATATGATTATATATAATTTCTGTTTTATAGTGAGGCATGCATATCTTTTTATAGCAATGAACACAGATCTTTATATATTCTCATATAATATGTCATTGTAATTTATTAACTAATTCCATATTTAGAAACATTTCTTTTCTTTTTTTTTTTTTTGAGACAGAGTCTCACCATGTCACCCTCAGTAGAGTGCAGTGGCGTCACAACTCACAGCAACCTCAAATTCTTGGGCTTAAGCGATTCTCTTGCCTCAGCCTCCCAAGTGGCTGAGACCACAGGCACCCACCACCATGGTGGCTATTTTCTTGTTGCAGTTGTCATTGTTGTTCAGTAGGCCCAGGCCTGGCTTGAACCCTCCAGCCTCAGCACATGTGGCTGGTGCCATAACCACTGTGCTATGGGCACCAAGGCATTTATAAACATTTCTATATTTCCAATTTACAGTATTATAAATAATTCTACAATGAACAGCCATATATAAGATGTACAGATCTGCGTACTCTGTTTTTCTCAGGATAGATTAATGGAAGTAATTGCTAACTCAAATGATATATACATTTAAAAAAATTTTTTTAAGAGATGGGGTCTTGCTATGTTGTTGCCTAGACTAGAGTGCAGTGGTTATTTATAGGCCTGATCAGAGTCCACCATAGCCTTGAGTTCCTGGGCTCAGCCTCCTGCCTCAGCCTCCTGAACACTTGAGACTGCAGGCATGCACTATTATGCCCAATTTGCATTTCAAAAAAACATTTTTTTTTATTGAGACAGAGTCTTGCTCTAAGAGTGCAGTAATATCATAGCTCACAGCAACCTCAAATTCCTGGGCTTAAATGATCTTCCTGCCTCAGCCTCCAGAGTAGCTGGGACACTACAGACATGTACCACCATGCCCAGCTACTTTTTTCTATATTTAGTAGAAATGGGGGGGTCTTACCCTTGTTCACGCCTCAAGTGATCTTTCTTCCTCAGCTTCCCAGATTATAGGTGTGAACCACTATAGTCTGTGTTTCAAAATTTGATGCATTTTTCTTTTTTTTTGTAGAGACAGGGTCTTACTTTATGGCCCTCGCTAGAGTGCAGTGGCCTCACACAGCTCACAGCAACCTCCAACTCCTGGGCTTAAGCGATTCTCTTGCCTCAGCCTTCTGAGTAGCTGGGACTACAGGTGCCCGCCACAACGCCCGGCTATTTGATGCATTTTTCCAAACTTGCTCTTTAGAAATTTTTTACCAACTTATACTTCCAGTAACAGTATATGAAGGTATCGGATTATTAATGTGTGTCAATCTGGGAGTTGAGAAATTATTTAAATTTGCTTTTTCCATGGTAACTAGTGAATTTAGCATACTGGCATTCATTTTTATTTATTTATTTTTATTTTTTTTTGAGACAGAGTCTCACTCTGTCCCCTTCGGTAGAGTGCTATGGTATCACAGCTCACAGCAACCTCAAACTCTTGGGCTTAAGTGATTCTCTTGCCTCAGCCTCCCGCATAGCTGGGACTACAGGCACCTGCCACAACGCTTGGCTATTTTTTGCTTGCATTTGTCATTGTTTAGCTGACCCGGGCCGGGCTTGAACCTGCCAGCCTCGGTGCATGTGGCCTGTGCCATAACCACTGTGCTACGGGCACTGAGCCCATACTGACATTAATTGACCATTTTTATATTTTCTATGAAGTGCATGTCCTTTTTCCTTACCACTTTTTCTCTTGTGGGCTTGGTCTTTTTCTCCTTACTATTATTTGTATTATTTTCTTTTTGTTTTGGGACAGGTCTTGCTCTGTCTCTTGGGCTGAGTATAGTGGCATCATCATAGCTTACTACAACCTCAAATTCCTGGGCTCAGGTTATCCTCCTGCCTCCTTGTCCCAAGTAGATGGGACTATAAGTACATGCCGCTACACCTGGCTAATTTTTGTTTGTTTGTTTTGTGGTGGGGGTGGTGGTGTTTTCTTTTGTTTATTTTAGTAGAGACAGGATCCTGCTTTGTTGCCCAGGCTGGTCTCAAACTCCCAGCGTTAAGCAGTCCTCCTGCCTCACTTCCCAAAGTGTAAGGATTACATATGGAGTCACCAGGCCTGGCCATTTTTTTCTCATTAATTTATACAAACTCTTTGTATATTAAGGCACTAACCCTATCATTTGGAAAATTGCTATTCAATATTAGTTTTTAGGTAGTCAAACGTATCCTAATGAATTCCGATTTTCATGTTCTGTTTAAAGAAGTCTCTCCCCACCAACTCTAAGCCCAAGGTTAATAGTTCATATCTTTTCTTCTTCATTTACCTACTTTATATTTAGTGAAATGAAACCCATTTAGTATTTATTTTTGTGTAAGAAACAGTCTTGGCTTTTTCTTTCAATGCAGATTTAAGCCAGCAATAAAATATTTTGTCTTACATTTCTTCTGTATCATGTGTTCTTTTATAACAGTGTCATTGATGATTTTTTAAAAATTATGAGGCCTACTGACCCCGTATTTAGCAAACTCTGTTTTGAATTTGTCAGAAATTAGACAGAAAACGCCTATTATCCCCTAGCAACTGTCTCCAAATTCGTAGTTTTAAATCCAGGTACAATGGGAATAGTTTTTAGTTTTTTGCTGTCTTTTTTTTTTTTTTTTTTTTTGCATTATGAATACAGTCAACCAGACCAGTGTGTTTTTGTGGCTGGGGAATAATTGTTTTCTATTATAAAAATAAAATTGTGCCCTTCTGTGATGTACTTGGCTTTCCTCACATCCCCTGCAGTGGCGAGGACTGGGCAGAAGCTCTTCTACAAAGAGATGCCCAGGCCAGATGGTTTGGAATGCTTTGTCTTGTTAGGTCTGCACACTGGTGACAGAAGGCTGTGCTCGAAGTGCTTTGCCTCTAACCACAGACCATATGATGCTCTCTTGTTTCAGGGTGGGAAGGAAAGGTTGATTTTGTATGTGAGTCGTTGAGATTTTTGCACTTTTACTTCCTGAGTATCACTTTTACTTCCTGAGTATCATTTTTAGTAGAGAGTGGTAGACAGGAATTATCAGTACCCTTGAGGTACGGTGAGGTGCTAAATACGTCTTGTGGGCTTGTATATTGTTACACTGACTTAAGCAGGCAAGCAGCTCATGCTAGTAACAGTGAGGGGCTGTTTCTAAAAGTGGAAGGAGAGTTTGATAAAGGATTTGACCTTCCAGGCCATTGAGAAATGTCATCCTTCAGGATGGCGTTTATCAGCCCTGACCATGTCTCTCTTCTGCTCTTTTATGCTTCTCCTGCAGTGGACGATAGCACTGGAGTTATAAAGTGTGTCTGCTGGAAAAAGCTGAGCAATACCGAGTCTTTACCAGGTAATTTAATTTGCCATGTTCCTTTACTTTTCAGCTGACAGAGGGATTTTACTCACAGTAGCTCATGAAAACAGCTATAGGGCCAAATTTTCACACTTACCCACTGGTGTATTACACGGATCCACCTGAAGCTGTACCCAGAGCTTTGGCTGTTCTGAAGACTGATGTGATGAGGAAGCCAATTGCTCTTCCTTCCCCCATCTCTTTGCTGTTTACTTCCTCCTAAGGCTTCAAGAAGGTGAACAGGTTATGTGGAGTTTCAGCAGCTCATTTTTTACCTAAGTCAAGATGTTTTAGCCTAATTGCCAAGTCAGGTCTGAATCCCTTGCTCTGGATGTATCACTTGGACCAAAAAAGATTGTGAAGACTGTTCCGCTCACACAGTCGGCACTAACTTCTGTGCTACCATAATCCACGTTTTCTGAAATCTTGATTATGTTCCAAAACTATACCAAGAATTCTAAAATTGATAAGAATATGAGGTAAGATTCCTTGAAAGTTATCCAATAAGTAATATAAACCAAAAATGAACTTTAAAATTGTATATTGAACATACTGTAACTGAATCAAAATAGGAGTTATTTAAATGTATTTTATAATAATAACAACTCTTAAGTACTTTTAAAAGTTAAATTAAGTTCATATATTAATAAAAATTGTGCAATATTGGTCATCATTTTTGGCTCTGGAGAAGGTACAGAAACAGGAACTTTGTTTATCCCTATTTTATAAACTACACAACATACACAGAAGGTGTAGTTTGAATATGCATACTTGTTTTAGATGAAGGGTCAGCAAACTTTTTCTGTAAAGAGCCAGATAGTAAATATTTTCTACCTTGAAGACCATGGGTCTGCTATTCAACTATTCAACACGGCTGTTGTAACACAGAAGCAGCGATAGACCATGCATAAACAGGTAGAAATAGCTGTGTTCCAATAAAACTTTATTTACAAAAACTGAGTATGGATGATTTTGGCCTGGGGGCTATGGTTTGCACACCTGTTTTAGACATTGTTTTAGTTTTCAAAATTAACTCTTTTTAAAGAAATGGCATCATCAGGAATATTATATAACTCCTATACTTGGCAATTTTCTTGAGCAATAAAATGACTATTAATACTAAGAGTTTTAAAGTTATCAGTTAGTAAATAAGTAGATGAACAATCGCAGAGGGTACCCTTAATTCGAAATTGCTTTGCAAATACAATAAGAGTGTAAGAACTGAAGGGGAGAGCCTGAAACTGATTCTCATCGCATTACATGTGATGTTTTTAAATTGTTCCCAACTAGACCATTCTCTTCTTTTAATTTAATTGCCCTCAGTTTAAAAGCATTCCATTGGAAAGTGGCCATTGAAGACTAATTTTTTAAACAAAATTTAGTTTGAGTCAAAATCATGTTCCAGTCAGTTAAAGTATAAAAATACAATATTAACTCCCATAAATGTCACATTGAATGTATCATTTGGACTTAGCTTATGAGCAAAGTATAAGAAGCCTGGCCCTTAATATTAGAATTTTAAAGGGGATTTATCTTTCATGATGGAATAGACTTCTTAAAATTAAGTTCTGTCAAGCTCCAGCCATCTCATTATATTCATTAAATTACACAGCTTGAGGCTTCTTTTGGCAATTTGGCTCACCCTTTAAATGAAAGCAGGGTCTCTTTTCCTCAGACCAACCATCAGTCTAATAATTTCAATGGCGCCATATGAAGCATTAATTATCAACTATAATCTCTGCGGTGAAACTTATAAATACTTTTAAAATTCAGCCTAAGGAGAAGAGGACCTAAAGATAGGACCATAGATAAAACAGCTTTTTATTTATATATTTATTATTATTATTTTTTGAGACAGAGTCTCACTGTGTCACCCTTGGTAGAATGCTGTGGCATCACAGCTCACAGCAACCTCAAATTTCTGGGCTAAAGCGATTCTCTTGCCTCAGCCTACCAGTAGCTGGGACTGTGCCTATCACAATGCTGGGCTATTTTGTTGTTGTTGTTGTTGTGATCATCATTGTTTTGCAGGCCTGGGCAGGTTCGAACCCACCAGCTCTGGTGTATGTGTCCGGCGCCCTAACCACTGAGCTACAGGCACTGAACCTATTTTTATTTTTTAAGACACAGTCTCACTCTTGCCCTGGGTAGAGTGCTGTGGTACCATAGCTCACAGCAACCTCAAACTCTTGGGCTCAAGTGATTTTCCTGCCTCAGCCTCAAGAGTGGCTGGGACTATAGGCACCTGCCACAAAGCCTGGCTAGATTTTTCTATTTTTAGTAAAAACCTTGTTCAGGCTGGTCTCAACTCCTGAGCTCAAGCATAATACCCACCTCAGCCTCCCAGAGCAGAATAGGCTTTTAAAAACTATTACTTGGGGGCAGCACCTGTGGTTCAGTGGGTGGGACGCCGGCCCCATGTACTGAGGATGGTGGGTTCAAACCCGGCCCCAGCGTAACTGCAACAACAACAACAAAAAAATAGCTGGGCATTGTGGCAGGTGCCTGTAGTCCCAGCTATTCGGGAGGCTGAGGCAAGGGAATTGCCTAAGCCCATGAGTTGGAGGTTGCTGTGAGCTGTGTGAAGCCACGGCACTCTACTGAAGGCAATAAAATGAAACTCTGTCTCTACAAAAAAAAAAAACAACTAGTACTTGGGGCCAGGGGTAATCCCTAGTACTCATGCCTGTAATCCTAGTACTCTGGGAGCCTGAGGTGGGTAGATCACCTGATGACTGCAACCTGAAACTCTTGGGCTCGAGGAATCCTCCTGTCTCAGTCTCGCGAGTAGTTGGGACTATGGTGTCACCATGTCCAGCTGATTTGCCTATTTTATGTAGAGATGTGGTCTCGCTCTTGCTCAGGCTGGTCTTGAACTCTTGATCTCAAGCAATCCTTCTTCTATAACCTCTCAGAGTGTTAGAATTATAGGTGTGAGCCACCAACCCCAGCCAATACTTGGGTATTTTCTAAGAAACCCAGTAAGCTGAGCAGTGTTGATATTGATTGTTCCCAGGTATTCCTAGGTTCCTAGGCTAATGTGTACACAAAGTTCTTGGTGCTCCCTACATTGCTGTTTTCCTTGGTTTAGTAGGTGTGTTCAAAGAATATTAATGACTGCACATTACAAATCCCATGTTTATCCAAATTGTGTTAAGTTCATTTTTATGAAAATGTAGCCTCTCTTGCAGTTTAAAGGCAAAATAAAATGTATGGAATCATTATGTATTTGTTAAGGTATTAAAAATCTGTCAGCTATTCAAGAGGCCGAAGCAGAACTTGAGTCTAGGAGTTCAAGACCAGCCTGAGCAACATAGCGAGACCCTATCTCTAAGAAAAATTTTAAGACTGGGTGCAGTGGCTCACACCTATAATCCTAGCACTCTGGGAGGCCTAGGTGGGTGGATTGCTTGAGCTCAGGAGTTAGAGACCAACTTGAGTAAGATCAAGACCCCATCTCTATTAAAATTTAGAAAAAAAACTAATCAGATATTATGGTGGGTGCCTACAGTTGCAGCTACTTGGGAGGCTGAGGCAAGAGGATCACTTGAGCTATGGTGACGCCATGGCACTCTATCCAGAGTGACAGAATGAGACTCTGTCTGGAAAAAAAAAAAGTTTTAAAAATTTAAAAGATTGGCCAGTCATGCTGGTATGTGCCATTAGTCCTAGCTACGGACAGGCTGAGGTGGGAGGATTGCCTGAGCCCAGGAGTTCAAGGTTATAGTGAGCTATGATCATGCCAGTGCACTCCTGCCTAGATGACAGAGTAGGACCCAGTTTCTAAAAATTATAATAATACGGTAAACCAAATGACTGATGCTGGTGTAGGAGCTGTGAGTATGCATGCATTACTTATTATATCATGTAAAAACAGAGGTTTGATTTTATTTTTCTGGCAAACTTTCTGACATTGTGTAATGAACTTGAAACCAGTTTGTACAATTTTATCTAGTAATCCCTAACGAAAGACACATGCCCCTCAAAACAAGACAATTTTGTCATGAAGGCTAAATCCTTCATTATCACAAATAGTTTACTTACATTTATTATTTCCTATGAATCTGGAATTGTGCTAAAGGTAAGGGATAAATTAGATCATGTACAACAACTCTACTGTTACTCCTGTTTCATAATTAAGGAAATTGAGGCCCAAGAGTAGAGAGGAAACTGAGGCACAGTGAGGTTAAATAACCTGCCCAGGTTCACATAGCTAGTAGGAGGTAAGCTGAGATTTAAATTTAAGCTTTCTGACTCAAGTAGCCAAGAGCTAACCTTTAAGCTGTACTGCCCACATATGGTGCTAGTGGTAAAAATCCAATTAAAAAATTTTAAAAGAGGGAGGAAATAATTCAGTGAGACTATCCAAACAAACTGTGGCATGTTAACAAGATAGACTGTTCTATGGTTATTTAAAATGCTGAGTTGTGTAGATTCTGTGGATACACGTGTGTATTTGAAATTATGCTAGGCAAAAAAAAACAGAACACAAAATTGTTTACACCCACCAGCTGTAAACTGGAAAATACGAGCTTCCTCCTGGAGCAGGTAGCGGAGTATAAAGGATAAGCAGGAAGGCTCTGGAGTTAGAGATTGTCTAGGTTCAAATGCCAGCTTTGTCACTAACTAGCTGTTTTACTTGGCCAAAGTAACTTGCTTGCCTTCTGTGACTTCATTTCCTCACCTCTGCATTGGAGCTAGTGACAAACAGGTGTGGTTGTGTGGGTTAGATGTGCTAATACATCGTAAAGTACGTGGAACAGCACCTGTAGCATTCAGATGTTTGTGGCTATTCTTCCTATCAATGTAATTTAGAAGTAAAACTGAGTGATAGAAATTATTTAGAACTGAGTATGCATTGGGTTCTTTTCACCATGAAGTTTAAAATTTACAGTTTAAAGTGGTATGAGTGTGTGTGTGTGTGTGTGTGTCTGTGAGAGAGAGAGGGAGAGATTAGCCTACTTCCCCAAGAGAAATGAAAGGTGAGAGATTAGGATGTTGAACGCCTAGGTGGTACAAGTCTCCTTTCAAGGACACTTGAAAGGGTTTAGCGCTTTTGCCACCGTGCCTGGATAAATTCTGTCTAGAGTTCAGCTTTGGACTATGTGGATCCCTTTGATTGCTCTGGCAGTGCAGGTGCCAGAGCCACACTGGCCTCTACCCAGCCTCTGTTCCCGCACTTTGGTCTTGAATAGTTACAGTTTATACCTTCTGCTCAGTAGAGGACTTCCAAAGGCTATGTGATTTCCTTCTCAACTTCCAGTAGGATAAAGAGCCATATAGTGTTGATCTTACGCTATAGCCATGTCACCAGCATGGGAGCTGATTATGTTGTAACTTTCCTTCTGAACTGCAGCTGCTCCAAGTACAGCAAGAGAGCTGAGCTTAACCTCACAACTTAAGAAGCTACAAGAGACCATTAAGCAGAGAACAAAGTTAGAAATTGGGGACATTATCCGAATCAGAGGCTACATCCGCACATACAGAGGACAGCGAGAAATTCATGCCACCGCTTATTGTAAGCATGAGAAATTTCAACCACATTGGTTATTATTCTGGATGTATGTTCAATAAATAAGAGTTTACTAAATAAGAGCTAAAAGCCAGACTTACAGAAAGTTCAAATATGAAAATTTAACTCTTTTTAATGTGGGAAATAATATTGTGTAATATGCTCTCTTTAGAAAAGCAGCATTTCGGGTGCTGCTGTGGCTCAGTGGGTAGGGCGCTGGCCCCATATACCGAGGGTGGAGGGTTTGAATCTGGCCCCTGCCAAACTGCAACAAAAAAATAGCCAGGTGTTGTAGCGAGCACCTATAGTCCCAGCTACTTGGGAGGCTGAGGCAAGAGAATCATCTAAGCCCAGGAGTTGGAGGTTGCTGTGAGCTGTGATGCTATGGCACTCTACTGAGGGTGATAAAGTGAGACTCTGTCTCAAAAAGAAAGAAAGAAAATGAATCCTTTATCATATATAGTTGGCAAGTTTATCTGGACAACATAGTAGAGTTTCCAAAGTACTTTGAAGTTCTAAGTGTCAATTCATTAGAGCACAATATTGATATTCTTCACAATGTTGGGAACACCACTGAGTCTGTTAAAAAGAAAATAGCTAATCAGAAATATGATTTCTAGTTGGAAATCTCAAGGACAACTCTTCTCCACCAGAGGAACAAGTGAGTATATACACCAATGTGCCTTCCTGGTCCCGGCCTCCTCCCTGGCCAACCCAGTGGCACTTAGGGCTTTGCCTTCCCTCTCACAGAATGACTGGGAACCACTTAGCGACCCCTGGGCACCTGCGAGGAAGGAGGCCCACCCAGTGCCTCACTGACTGTTGTCCTGGCAGCAGTTTGGACATGGGGAGGAACGATCTCACTGTCATTTCTGTGGCATCTTTTTTCTGGTGCTTGTTAGATAAAGTGGATGATCCAGTGTGGAACATTCAAATTGCAAGGATGCTTGAGCTGCCCATTATCTACAGGAAAGTTTACGACCAGCCTTTCCGCAGCCCGGCCCT
The DNA here is from genome assembly GCF_027406575.1 of Nycticebus coucang. Classification (NCBI taxonomy): domain Eukaryota; kingdom Metazoa; phylum Chordata; class Mammalia; order Primates; family Lorisidae; genus Nycticebus; species Nycticebus coucang. The sequence goes on along the minus strand of NC_069782.1, from coordinate 133,154,365 downwards.
GGAGAAGGAAAAGGCTCTAAGGTAAGCTGTGCCTCATCACTGCTGAGAACGCAGCTGATCAGTGGGAGACCAGATGGTGGGGTCAGCCTGGGTTCAAATCACGAACGGTTCAAATCACCCCCAGACTCCATGGGGCTCTGGGCTCATCCTCTAACCCTCTGTATGCTTCTGTTTCCTTATCTGTAAAGACAATAGTACGGATGTTTAGGGTTATTGTAAGGAAAATAGATGTGCAATTGGAGTCACTGAAGGAGTAGAGGTGGGAGCAGAGAAAAATCACTCTGAAGAAATAATAGCTGACATTTCTCCAAGTTTGATAAAAACTATAAACTCATAGATCTAGGAAACTCAGCAAATCCCAAGAGACCTGACAAAAGCTGCACCAAGGTGCATCATAATCAAAATGTTATACTATAGCACATCATAACCAAAAGCCTATAAGAAAACCTACAACAGGGGCAGCGCCTGTGGCTCAAGGAGGAGGGTGCCGGTCCCATATGCTGGAGGTGGCGGGTTCAAACCCAGCCCCGGCCAAAAACCACAAAAGAAAACCTACAACAAGCCATTCTCAACCAGGGATGATGTTATTCCTTTATTGTCTGGGGAGGTAGTAGGGAAGAATTAGCATATGTGTGTATTTATAATTATATGCTAATATATGCATAAAGAACTCAGGAGACGCAGACAACCAATAACGGCAGCTCCCTCAGGGGTGGGGACTAAGAGGTAGGATGGGAAGAAGATAAAAAGGCTTTTCACTGTGTACCCTTCAATGTTTTTTAACATCTGACTATATTACATATTCAAAAAATTAAAGTACAAACTACAGACCTACAGAAAATCAAAATCAAAATCTCTATTTTCCTATCTCCCATGTCAGTACCATTCCCCAGAGGTTACCCTAGTTCCTAACCTGATGTGTACCCTTTTATTTTTATTTATTTATTTATTTATTTATTTATTTATTTAGAGACAGTCTCACTGTGTCGCCTTGAGTAGAGTGAGTGCTGTGGTCTCATAGCTCACAGCAACCTCAAACTCTTGGGCTCAAGTGATCCTCCTCCCTTCAGCCTCCCAAGTAGCTGGACTACAGTCATGCACTACAACCAGCTAGTTTTTCCGTTTTAGTAGTGATGGGGTCTCGCTCTGAGACCGGTCTCGCTCAGGCCGATGTCGAACTCCTGAGCTCAGGTGATCTACCACCTTGGCCTCCCAGAGTGCTAGGATTACAAATGTGAGCCACAAAGCCAGGCATTGACGAGTACCCTTTTAGACTTGTTTCTTCTTTGCTTACACAAGCATGAATTTTCACCCATGTATTTTGTAGGTTGTCATTTGCTTTTATACAAAAATGGAACCATACTTTACAAGCTTACCTTTTTTAATCTGTTATGAATAGCTCTGTTGGTTCCTGCAGTTTCACCTCCTAATCTCAAACAGCTGCCTGATGTTCACCGTACAGATTATTCTTTTTCTCAAATATAGTGTTGCATTTTCTAGGTAACTTCCTGTTTTCTGCATACCAAAAAGGAATAAAGATGATGGTTTTCTGCAGGGCTTTTTAAAAAAAACTTTCTCCCCACAGCAATCCAGGTGCCCCGGACCTCACTGCTCTCACATGTTTGCTGAGTGAAAAAGCCAAAGAATTCCTCGTGGAGAACAGAGTACAGACCTTTTACCAGCAGGAGCTGGAGATGGTGGAGTCTTTGCTGTCCCTTGCCAGGCAGCCTGTGGTTCACAGCACCTGCTCCAACCATGCAGCATGCCCACGTGAGATTCCAGTCCCTGCCCCAAGTCTGCAGCTGCAGGGCGTGGGTGAACGTGACTGTGGTGTTCAGACTAACAGGGTGGACCAGGGAACAGAGGTGATGATTCTATCACATGTTGTTTCTATTCTAGAAAGGTCACTGACCACTAAGCACTTGAAATGAAGCTGAACCTGCCCTTTCCCCTCCTTACATAATCTTATTACACTTGGTCTTTGAGTAGAAAATAACAATAGTCTTCAGTTGGTGGTACTTTGTTGTTAATACTGAGATGTGCATTTCATCTCAGCAGAAGCCAAGTGCGGGAGGAAGTAGATGACAGGAGATATTTATCCATCCAAGATGATTTATTGATCAGCAAGATCTTTAACTTGCACCATGGTTTTTTAACGACTTGCCTCTTTTTTAGAATAAGGTTAACCTATTGTATTTTCGGAGTTTAAATAAAGACCAAGTTGTGTTCAGTCTGTTGTATAAGTAAAATTTCAAGAACACTTAAGTAATTTTTTATTCTTCTTGGAAAGAGTTGCCTCAGAGTTGCCTTTTCACTCGGATAGTTGAACTTGTTTTGTTGTTTGGTGGTGTTTCTTTATTGTGTGGAATTAAGAATTGTTTGACCTATGTAAACATGAGATCTAGCCAAAAAATAAAAAAAGGAATTATTCAAGACTTTGGTTTTAGGCTTTCCCTTTCATTATAGTTTTTAGGTTTGTTGGTGTTGTAACATGACTCATTTATTTATTTTTACGTCTTTTCTTTTTTTTATTTCAGTTAATGTGAGTGTACAAACAACTAGGTTACAATATTTGCATATGGTAGGTGGAGTCCCTCTTGTAGCTGTGTCCTGCACCCAAAAGGTGTGCCAAAACCTTACATTGTGTCCACTAAGTGAGAGCACACCAATCCCTCCCCTCTCCCCTCTTCATTCCCTCTCCCCCCAACTTGAATTAAATTGAGTTTTTCTCTTACGTGGTGTGTATTAGGTGGTCTACTGGCTTCATATTAGTGTTGAGTACATTGGATATTTGCTTTTCCATTCTTGTGATACTTTATATTTCTTTTCTTTATTCCCCCAGGGAGTGATCTCACTTAAGTATCACCTTCTTGCCCTCCCTGGCTATGTGCTCTGATCACCACTTGGTCTCTTTCTCTTTTACCTGTTTTCATATTGATGAAATCACTGGCATTTATTTGTTTGTCTGTTCCTCTACCAGAATTTAAGCTCTGTATCTCTCCTTGTTCTCTACCCAGGGCCTAGAACAGGGCTACTAGTGTAAAGCAGGGTATTGGTAATTATTTGTTAATTAAAGAAACAAGTGCTTTTTAAAAAAATTTTAAATGGTCCCAGAAAGTAATTACAGGCAGTCCCCAAGTTACAAACATCTGACTGACATACAACTCGCACTTGTGAACAGAGGCTATTACAGGTAATAGGTAAATGTACCTGTTCCAACTTGCATACAGATTCAACAAGAACAAACCTATAGAACCAATGTCATTCATAACCAAGGACTGCCTGTAGTTAAAAGTAAGATTCCTTCCCATTCTTCTACTTCCTTTTCCCAGAGACAAGCTCCATTACTAGTCTCTTACTAGTATCCTGGATATAGTCTGTGCAAATGCAAACTCTAAGTAGGTGAAGCCCCTGCTTTTTTACACAGATGTAGCGTGCTGTAGTTTACTCTCAGACCAGCTTTCATAGATGAGCATGCCTTCCAGATCCTTTGAGCCATACATACAGATTTGCCACTACAGACCTTTGTTACACATGCCATAGTGTATTTAACCAGCCCCTCCAATCCTGGGACTGTTGAGATGTTTTCTAGTCTCTGGCCATTACCAGCAGGGCTGCTGCGAATGCCCCTGCCAGGTAACATGAGTTGAACGTGATTCTGTTGGAACAGAAACTGGCTCACCCTCCTGACCTTCCAGGCATGGCCACTGTGTCTCAGTTTTGTTTGTGCACCTAATTATCTCTTCTGGGCAACAGGCTGATGTGCCCAGTGACCCATGATTTCACATGGGGAGATGAGGGCTATCGTTTCAGAAAACACCAAGGTGGAAAGGGTCACGACTGGCGGCTTTATTCTTTGCCAAGGTTGAGTCTAAACAGTTGCAGCTCTCCAGCTGTCTGCTGACAGCAAGATTGACCTTCCCACTTAATCATTTAGAGAAAGCTCAAAGCCAAATTGACCTCTCAGGACTTCTGATGACTGTGTCAGCATGTTTGGAAGGAAATTTAAAGCTTAGTGAAGACCACATTCTTCACATGAAGCCAGCTTCTCTGTGATAGCTATAATTAAATAGAGAGAGAGACTTAAGGACTCTTTGAGGACTAAATGACTCCTCCATTCAAAATGACCCATGGGGAATTTTTGGTGTGCAATCTTGTGAAAATGCTTAGAGCAGAAACTTGTGTCTGCCCAGCTCTGTGTGTTTAAAAAGAAATGAACAAGAGAATTGCCTACGCCCAGGAGTTGGAGGTTGCTGTGAGCTGTGACACCAAGGCACTCTCTACAAGGGCGATAAAGTGAGACTCTGTCTCAAAAAAGTAAAGTATTCTGTATGTAAAAGACCTGTTCATGATATAATTCTGAGTTATAGAATTACATAACTGTAAAAGAACTGCAAATTTATTTCTTATGCAGAATAATAAAAAAAAGAGAGGTCTAGAATGAAATAAAAGTTAACATAACACAGTTTAAAAATAAAATAAAATGAATATAGCACTATATTTGCAGTCTTTGGAAACTTTTTTCCATCAATTATGAATTAGTCCCTCACATTGCTGTGGTTGGGGAGATCAGTATCATTAAACTGAATTCAGTTTAATAGAAGCCTAGAAGACCAAAGATGCTTTACAATTACAGTGAAACCCTAGATTCTTTGGTGCTTTCTGTTGTCATATAGATGAAAGCTTAACAAAAAAATCATTGTGATGCTGTTTATAGTTTAGAAGCAGGGAGAGAGAAGGTTTGAATGTTTCCTCCTTTTTTTTTTTTTCTTTCTTCATAGTGGCCCTTCTTAGCAAATCCAGAAACATGATAAGCAGGCCTTGCAAAACCATTGTTTCTGTGACAGCTGGATGAATGTTGAGTTTGTTTGGGAGTGAAGACTATATATATTTCAGGATCCACCCAGTTCCTGACCTGAGCAGAGGAGAGACTTGGGAAGGCTCAGCGTGTTCAGCTGGTCACTGTTTTTGTCTGTGAGCAATTTCGGTTTCCTAAATCTGATCAGTCTGTCATTGCTCTTTTGAAAAAGACAAGAAAGACATAGATCCCCGTCCAGGCAAAACTGCTGGCTAGAAGAGATGATTTGGAGGCTTTACCCGTGAGACTGTGGTCTTTATAACTGGGCCAGGGAAATATGTCCCACGGTCAGCTGAGACAAATGTTTTTGGAAAGGAAACTTCACATATTGTTTATATTTACAGGGAGCCATTTCTGTGGCATCCTCCTGGTTCCCAGCTGAACTTGTGTTTCTAATCTCCCAGGCCTAGCATTCTCTGCTGCTTGATCATACTGAAGTCTGGGAGGAGGAACAGGCTCTGTAAGCTCTGGGGACAACCATCATTTTTAATAACAGGAATAATCATGTAACAATCATTTTTACTTAGTTTCCAGTACATTTCTATCTTGCTAACAGGTGTAATAAACTTGACCCTTAGGATACTGATGTTAAATTGACTAAGGAAGATAGATCTTAGAATTATAACGATGAAGTGGTTATAAAGGTTTGTGAAGGAGTCTATCTATATCAGGTTGATTGAGTGTCCCCTAAGTAAGAACATTCATGTATGAAATTAAAAACAGCTTTGCCCTAAGCCCCCATGAATGATGATATATGCGGCTGAAGCTTGCTAGGTGAGGTGTTGATTCTAAACACACCCGGATAGCTTTTCTGCCTATGGGAGTTGTTGGATATTTCTCAGTCCTACTCTCTCTTCAGAGAATGGATCCTGTCATAACCCAGAATGTTTGTCAGTTTTTTGGCCCTACTGTTCTAATGACCAGGTTATCCAGCTTGTTCTTTTAAGTGAACCATTAGACTATTAATTTAATGAAGAGCATTAGGCTGTCATCTTTAGCCCAGAAGAGACATGCTTATGGAATGTCACCAGGATCTATTAGATTAACAACATCCCTATTTGGAAGGCCTCTTCTAGAAAGATACAGTTTCTTTAGGGATGGAACTATAAACATTTGAGACCATTTGGAGGTTCTTTCCTCTCCCTGTCACCTTGAGGAAATGTCATCTGCAAATCTCAACCGCACTTTCGTTTTTAGTAGCATCTCTGGCTGTTGCCCCAGATAGCCTTTGTAGATGTGTTTCATCAGACTTGGGACTTCGCCTTCAAACACTTTTTGGGAAGCTTGGCCACATTCCTTGGGAGCTCTGATCTTTTTACCGTTGATAAATTTCTGTCATATTAAAAATGAATTTGTACCTTGAAGGACAGTTGTTCGCTCTTCTTTGTTTTGAGAATGAATAAAAATCCCCAATGGACTAATATGAAGGACACAGCCTCTCCAGTGGGACATTTGTTTCCATTCATCTCACAGATATTCTGTTGGTCACCTGACATATGCCGGGGACCAAGTGGCTGAGGTGAAATACAAAGTCCCTAATTCAAGAAGCATACTATCTAGTTAACCAAGGTGGGACCTCGGCGAGAGCCTCGGTCTCTTCGGAAGAAGAAATAGGGTGAACTGGTAGCCTTTCTAGGCAAACTTAGAGAAGGAAGAAATATTGAAAGTGGAGATGGAGAGCTGACAGCAGCAGAGGTCGCTTCCAGGGGAGTTCTTGTCTCTCTCAAGGGCCACTCTCCTCTACCTTCAGTCTGGTGGACACCTCCTCCCCCCTACAGGTCTCTGCACAACCGCTTGCCTCCACAGCCCCTCCATTTAAATTGAAAAGACTATTAATACTTACTATATGCCGGCATCCCCGCATTATTCTAATGTGTGGAAAAATCCCTGAAGTCCCTAGGAAGAGATTGTATATAGCCACAGTTTTAATGGAGAAAGAGACTAATATGTATGAAATAGTTTTGTTCTGTATAAAAAATAAGTCAAAAATTGTCCAACAAAAAGAGTAGCTTTTTTATTCTCCACTCCGTATTTTTTTTGGGGGGGATTATTGTTGGGGATTCACTGAGGGTACAAGAAACCAGGTTACACTAATAGTATTTGTTAGGTAAAGTCCCTTTTAGAATTGTGTCTTGCCCCCAAAACGTGTGTGTGTCCCACTAAAGTACGGACAGCAGAGGAGCGTGACCCTGCCAGAGCACACTTCCCCACCCTCCTAAATACCTTCCTGCTAGGCCGGTACATTTACTCAGCAGATAAAAGGCCTGTTGGGCAAATTCATGAGCCAGTTGGTCTAGGCCCTAGGAAGTCTCAGATGCTATAAAATTAAACTTATTTCTTTTCTTCTTTTTCTTTCCTTTTTTACACAGGTGACTGTTCAGAAGGACACCACTTCCAAGGCAATTCATAGTATATTTAAGAATGCTATACAGCTGCTGCAGGAAAGAGGACTTGTTTTCCAGAAAGATGGTGGTTTTAATCACCTGTACTATGTAAGAGACCTGCAACTTAATTTTTTTCCTAATTTTTTCCCTTCCTTTACAAATATATTTGTTACTTACAGGCTGGCTGCGGTGGTCACATCTGTAATCCTAGCACTTTGGGAGGCCAAGGCAAGAGGATTGCTTGAGGCCAGGAGTTTGAGACAAACACATTTATTACTTAAAAAAAACCACTTACTGTGTTTAAAATTAATTAATTAAAGAAGTACATAAAGTCAGAAGTGAAAGTTGGCCCTCATATTTCCTCAAGGTACCTCTGTTAACAATACAGTTGACCCTGGAGTGACATGGGTTTGAACTGGGCTGGTCCTCTTAGGCATAGACTCTTTTTTTCAGCCCAAGGTGGATGAAAAATACAGTATTTGAGCATGTGAAACCTGCGTATAAGGAGGGTTGACTTTTCACATACTTGGGTTCTGTGGCTATCTGGGAGACTTGTGTATGCACAGATTTTGGTACGCACTGGTGGTCCTGGGACCAGCTCCCATGTTTATGGAGAGACAACTGTATATCTTCCTAGACATTTGTCTGCACATTTACAAATGCACATATATAAATATTTGCTCCTGTGGCTTTTTTGTTTGATGAAAAATGTGACCATCTTCTAAGTCAGAATATCTCAACCTCAGCACTGTTTGGGCCACGTGTGTGACTGTTCTGGGCACTGTCCAGTGCACTATGGGATATTCAGCAGCATCCCTGGCCTTCACCTGCTAGATGCCAGGAGCTCCCCAGTCATGACAAGCAAAAATGTCTGCAGACATTGCCAGTTGTCCTGGGGACGGTTGAGAACTGCTTCTCTAAGTAATGCTTAGTAATGTTTTTGGCACCAAAATGGCACAGCATGGGCACCTTTCTACATTGGCACTTAGAAATCTACCTCGTTCTTTTGAACATTTTCATGTCATGTCATTCCATAGCATGGGTAACTTGCTGTGAGTTATTTAGCCATTCCTTTGTGATGTCCACTTAGTGTATTTCCAACTTCTGCTGTCCCAGGTAGTGATGCTAGGACCATTTTTATACAACTGTCTTTGTGAACTTATGTCAGTATTTCTGTAAGATTGACTTTTTTTTTTTTAATTACTTTGTCACCCTTGGTAGAGTGCCATTGCATCATAGCTCACAGCAATCTCTAACTCCCAGGCTCAAGTGATTCTTTTGCCCCAACCTCCCTAGTAGCTGGGACTACAGGAGCCCACCACAACGCCCGGCTGTTTGTTTAGCAGCCCAGGCTGGGTTCGAACCCACGAGCCCCGGAGCATGTGACCAGCCCCCTAACCTCTGTAAGATTGACTCTTAAGACTGGGCACAGTGGCTCACGCCTATAATCTTAGCACTTTGGGAGGCTGAGGCAAAAGGAGGAGCACTTGAAGCCAGGAGTTTAAGACCATTGCTACAAAAAAACCCAGAATAATTAGTTGGGTATGGCAACACACACCTCTAGTCCCAGCCACCTGGGAGGCTGAGGCAGGAGAATCCCATGAACCCCATAGTTTGAGGTTGTAGGGAGCTGTGATGATGCCACTGCATTCTAGCCAAGGCCCAGAGTGGGACCCTATCTCAAAAAAAGCCCAAAAAACAAAACAAAAAAAAGATTGACTCTTAAAAGAAGAATTGCTGGAGCAAAGGGCACGTGTGCTTCAGCTTTTGGCCGACGCAGTCTGGTTGGCCTCCCTGAAGTCCATGCCAGTGGGAAGTCCAGCAGGAGCTCACACGCTGCTGCTTCTCACTCTTCCTGAGTGGCAAGTTTGCCTCTTACTGCGTTCCTTTAACGCTGGAGGAGCCCAGCTGAAAACAAGCCTCCTCATGACACTGATACTAGCAGTGTAGATGTGGCCTCGGTTACGTGTAATTCTGGAGACTGATGAAAACTCTGAGGTGTCCCAGCAGTCTCGTTATTTACAGGCAAGATTCCTGAAGGGAAGCTTGTCTCCTTAGGACATTTCCTGATACTGATTTACCCTAGCGATTCCCCAGTTTAGAGAGTTTTTGAAAATGAGGATATGATTTAAATACCACTAGAGTAACTTAACAAAGGGATATCCCAGTCTGTGTAAGGGTGAAGGAGGCCCCCAGTTCGTGGGGGATAGTTGAGCTGGTTGCCTCTGGGAAGTTGGGGAAACTCCTGGGGCGGCTCACCGGGAGCCCTCCCAAGACACATCCTTCCAGGCATGCAGAGAGCTGCAGTGTGGGGCGAGGTGTGGTGGGCTGGGCACTTCCTCCTGTGACTCACCGTGAGTCTGAACCGGGTGCTCAAGCTAGAATAGCTCTCTAGGCCCCTTCTCAGACTTCACCCCTCCCTTGCCTTTCAGATTTCCTTTCTCCTGAGGCCCTGCTTCAGGGAAATGGTTATCACAGTAAAGTCAACACTTGTGTTTGTACAGTCTCTCCTGCTTTCAGCAGCTTTTTCACACTTTACTTACTTAATCTTCACCTCTACCTTGTGAGCTGGGAGAAGGCAGGTATTACCAGCATCCCTGTTCTGTAAAGTCAGGTCAGACGAGCATTCCTGGATTGTGTCTAAGGGGGAAACTTACAGCTATTTGCTTGCATGCTTCTTTTTCCTTCTCTTGCTTTCTTCATCCCTTCCTTCCTCTGTCTTTTATTTCCTTTCTCTTTTTCTCTTTCCTTCTCTCTCTGTTATTATACTTACTCTTGAATATGAAGGTGAAACTCATTTGTCTGCTGCTTCCCTCTCACCGGAGCTGGTTGAGAAAGAAACTAAGTTATACCTGCCTTTGTGAGCGGAAAGTGTTTTGGTAGAGGCCAGGTGTGGTGGCTCACGCCTATAATCCTAGCACTCTGGGAGGCCGAGGCAGGTGGATTGCCTGAGCTCAGGAGTTTAAGACCAGCTTGAGCAAGAGTAAAACCCAACTCTACTAAAAATAGAAAAACCAGCTGGGCTTTGTGGTGGGCACCTGTAGTTCTCCCAGCTACTCCGGAGGCTGAGGCAAGAGTATCACTTGATCCAAGAGTTTGAGGTTGCTATGAGCTATGATGACACTGTGGCATTCTACCCAGGGTGACAGAGTGAGACTATATCTCAAAAAAAAAAAAAAGGGGGGGGGTTTCAGTAGATAGGCTAGCTTTATTCTCATACTAACTTGTCCTTATAGTTTTTTCTTTTTTCTTTGTGGTTGGGAGAAGGAAGAAAACTTAGGCAATGCATGACAGGTGACATGGCCCAGAAGGAGTCATGGGGTGGAGATCAGATGCTTTGATTACTGGTGCCTCCCTCAAAAGTGTAATAATAGGAGAAATATTATGAACATGTTACAAGTGTTTAAGAAGAGAGTTGCTTCTTGAAAGTACACGATTCCAGCTCTTTCTTTACCTCATGTCTTCCGTGAACCAACTCCTAGGGGTGTGTCCTCTGGGCAATGAGGGAGCAGTGAGCTGCTTAGGGACGGAACTGGTTTGACAGTAGGCCACGTATCAAAAACCCCATTGTCAGTGTAGGGAGGATGATTGTTATGAAATCTTTAGAAACTATCCTAAATGCTAATTTGGGTATCTGGATGACACACTGCTGTGTTACCTAAGAGCATAGTCTGAATTATTTTTCCTATTTAGGTAACCAGAGCAGACAAAGATCTACACAGAAATATCCGGCGGCTCATTCAGGCGGAGTGCCAGAAACCAAACCGTAAGTGGTGCAAGGTACAAGTGACACCCGGGTGCCCTGGAAGGGGGTGCTCCCTCCCAGAGGGCACTGATGGGAGGAGAGTCAGGAGACTTGGGGCTTTTCCCGGCAGTGACCTAGAAAGAGGACGGTCAGGAGGTCCCTCTCTGAGCCTCTCTGAAGTGAATGCTAGGGTAGCACACTTGTTCTGACCTTGGCTTCTTGTAAGATTCAACCCTGGAGCTTTTGTAATCATGCAGAGCTCCCCGCCCCTCGTGGGGGGTGGGGGTGCTGAATCTGCACACAGGGGACGGGGAGGTGGGTAGGCAGGTAAACTCAAGTGGTTCTGATACAGTGAGGTAAGCCACCACTCTGGGACTTGTTGACATCTTTCTGGTTCTCGTGTTCTCTCTGATTTGTGTTACTTCTTATTTCTTGTTTTCCCCTTTTCTTTGGACACAAACCTGACATGTCCCTCCCTCCCAACGTGAAAGCCTTTCAGTGTTGGGTTGGTTCTAGACATTAAGCTTATGAATGCTGGGATTCATGCATCTTGGAAACTGAGAATTTGCGGAAGAAATGGTTTAGAAATGGTTTTAGTGGGGTTAGTTTGCCCCCTAGTGGTTAGATACTGGAACTGTAGCTTGTCTGATGACATTACCATTTTCACACTAGTTAGAAGGAGAAAGTATTAGTTCTATCTTAAACCCCATGTAAACTGATCAGTCTTAAAGATGACGTTTCATAGTCTACCTTTTATAAACATAAGCTAATAACAAGTGTTGGAAAGTTTTGCTAACGATCCCAGGTACCCTGGTCTGCAGAGAAGTCCACGTGCAGTTCTACTGGCCCATACATCCCTGGAGCCTGGACCTGTGCCCGGCTGAGTCAGTGGGTGAAGCTGGGCCAGGTCTCTAGCCCTGGTGTTTATGGTATGCAGCTCTATTTAGCCTTTAAGAACCAATGAGGTCAGATCCCAGAGTTGTGTGACAAGTGTTAAAAATAAACTCAAAGGAATCTATTATTTTAATGCAAGTGAATGAACTCTGTCACTTTGTTCAGAAAATTAGAACAAGTATCCTTTAGTTAAGTGGAATGCCTGTCTGTCCACAGCTGAAGGAGCTTTGAAAGCAGTGCAATGTGGGATTGCTCAGCTAAGAAGGGCTCAGATAATGTTCCCAAGATAACATCCTAGTCCCAGGTACCCTGGCCAGATGCTTTCTTTTTTTTTTAATTTGAGATAGTCTTGTTCTCTACCTAGGCTAGAGTACAGTGGCCTCAGCCTAGCTCACTACAGCCTCAAACTCCTGGGCTCAAGCGATCCTTCTGCCTCAGCCTCCTGAGTAGCTGGGACTACCATGCCAGGCTAATTTTCTATTTCTTGTAGAGACATCTTGCTCTTGTTCAGAGAGGAAAGAGGCTAATCTTGTTCAGGCTAGTCTCCAACTCCTGGCCTCAAGCGATCCTCCCTCCTCAGCCTCCCAAAGTGTTAGGATTATAGGCATTTGGCGTTTCCTAGATGCTTATTTTTTGTTCTGCAGTTCATAACAGAATATATTGAAGCCTAGGGCTGGTGAAGCAAATGAAAAGAATTCACACTTATTTTTTAGGAGGACCTAACAACTTAGGTGACAGGAGGGCCTCTAAAAGTGGCAGGTTTTGCATCCACCCACAGGCCAGCTCCTGCTTCAGTGAGTGACAGGCTCTGCCAGCCAGCATGTGTATGGAGCCTTGAAAAGCTACAAGCCAATCACCTGCCACTAACTACCTCCCAGGAGCTGCGTTCTGGAGCCTGAGTAACTGAGAGTGCTCATAAGAAAAACCTCATAAGAATTATCCTGGAATCTGCTGTTACTATTCTTCGTAATGCTGTAACTTGTGGCCTTTCCAGTTAATCTGAATAATATGCGCACATCATAAAAAGTCAAATAGTGCGGAAATACACACAGAAGAGGCAGGCTCCCTCCAGTGCTGAGCCCCAGGCTCCGTGTCCTCTCTCCAAAGACAGGGGTTGTTACTCCTTTCCTGCATGTCCTCCTAGAGGTGTTATATGCACTCACACACATATTTGTATTATTCATCCTTTTTAGAAAGCAATGCATATTGTCCCACACCTTGTATTTTGGATCTAACATTGGCTCCTGGAGGTCATTTGGCAACAGTCTCATTAGTCCTATAGAGTATCCTGTTACATGTGTAGGTAGGTATTTAACCCTTGATCTAACCATTCCTACTGGGCTTTTCATTCATTTCTAACCTTTCCACAAAATATAGCATTGGGTTTTTCCTTGTAGAAGGACTTGAAATCTTTAGTTATTATGAGTGTCTTAGCAAAAGCTAAACCTACCATAATGAAAGGATTATGAACATCAAGCCCAGTTTAAGTCCCCGAAGGATTAATATCTGTCTAAGACACTGTGTCACCCACTACTGTCTATAGACAGGCAATGTGGCATGGTGAGGAGCTGGGCTCTGCAGCCTCCTTGCCTGGATTCCAATCCTGCTCTGACACTTCGCAGTTGTGTAACCTTAGGCAATTCTGTGTCTTGGGTTCTTTTTATGCTAAATAGGGATAGTAATAGTATCTACTGGGGATGGGTTGATTGGGGAAGTAAACAACTTAGTGTTTATAAAGTTAGAAGAATACTTAGCATGTAATTAAGGCTACAAAGAAGAAAGGGTTAAATAAAAGTGAAGTGCTGTAGCCTAATGACACAGGTGGTAGCCCTTAACTTTCTAACCTGAGTTCGGAAGGCTCCCTATCTACTTAATATTGATCTGGAAAGAAGGTGTTTCAGATAGAATCCTTGTGTGAATTTTGCTCTATTATTGTTGGGCTAAAGTTAAAAAAAAAAAATCTGAATTTTGGCTTTATGTATAGATACAACAATGGCAAATTATCCAAAAAGAAAGGGTTCTGCATTGAAGGTACCTTTTTCTCCTCAGCTTTTTATTCTGAAAATCTTTCAACCTATAGAAAAATTTAAAAAATCAGTACAATAAACACTCATGTACCCTTCACCTGAATTCACTAGACACTTCAGCCTGTGTTTTCTGGGCATAGAGACATTCTCTTATACGATCACCAAATCATTTCACACCTCAGGAAATGAACATTTGATGGGTGGGTTCTAAAATGGCAGCATTTCATTAGATGATAACTTTATATGCCTGTAGCATTTCAAAAAGCTCACATGTATGTGGCTTAAATTCATTTTACTTCCCTCAGAGCTGGATTGTATTACTGAATACTGTATGCCACTGCTCACATTGGAATAATTTTTTTAACTTATGACAATTTATTTAAAAGACTATTAAAGCAATTCCCTAACCTTTTATAGGTACAGTAGTAGATTACATGTGAAGTTTATCTGAATATGATTAGGGTGTTTGGATTTCTGGTGGAGGGATGGGAAAAAAGAAGCTATATGCAAATGCAGCTGGAAAAATAGAAGGCACAGCTGTCATTGTTTTTTGAGGTACATTTTAAGATAACTGTGGCTGCAAGGCGAGTATTTCTCAGTAAAGCATGCTTCGGCTGTGGGCTGGTTCCAGAGGGGTTGAGTGGTCTTCTTGCACTAACCTCTGGGGAACTGCTTGCTGGCTTTTACTATTTATACTATTTTCTAATAATTTCTCATCTAAAGAAGAGTCTAAGTTCCTATTGCCCCTGTGACTGCAAGGTCACTTTTGAACAGCTTCACAGACAACCCTTAGACAGCAGAACAGCCTTTTTGAAGAAACAGTCAAAGGCCTCAGGAACAGTCAGTATCCTGCTTAGGGCCCTTGTGTGGCTGTAAGTCCCCTAGAGTTCTGCACCAGAGCATCAGGCCTCACAAAGACTATGGTTAGGGGGACACCAAACCCAGCCCCAGCCAAAAACTGCAAAAAAAAAAAAAAAAAAAGACTGGTTAAAAGCCAAGCAGCGCTGAAATTCCTGGTGCTCTTTTCTGCTCTGTGTGGCCAGTGTGTCTGGAGACTTTCGCTGTCACCAGGGCATTGCCCCTTGCTACTTGCCCTTTCCTCCTGGTGAGTCTTTTCTGCTCAGGAAGGGCTGAAGCGCCTTCCCTTTCTTTTTTTTTTGGCCAGGGCTGGGTTTGAACCCACCACCTCCGGCATATGGGGCTGACACCCTACTCCTTTGAGCCACAGGCGCCGCCCACCTCCCCTTCGTTTTTTAGAGACAGGGCCTCACTCTGTCACCCAGCTGGAGTGCAGTAGTGTGATTATAGTTCATTGCAGCCTCAAATTCCTGGGATCACTCAGTCCTCCCGCCTCGGCCTCTTGAGGAGCTGGGACTATAGGCATGTGCCACCACATCTGGGTAATGCTTTTCATTTTTTTTAGACAGAATCTCACTGTGATGAAGACATAAAACCCACCTAAACCTACCCTGTGAAGGAGGTGGTTTTATTCCCATGAACAACTTGGACCCCGTTGTAGAGCCAGAACTTGAAGTCAGGTCTGATGGACTCCAGTGGCAGCCGTCTGTCCACCACGCTGTATTTTCTCCTCCTTGCTCAGTGCTCCACACATTTGTGGTGTTCAGGAAGTGGGTGTTGAAATGTGGAGACCAACAGTCTCAGCAGGGTGGTGTAGTGAGCAAGTGAAGCCACTAGAGGTCAGAATACAGCAAATCTTCCTCAGCCCTAGGCCCTCCCTGCTCCCCAGAGCCCAGAACATCAGGTTTAGGGATGCTCTGGCCTGCCCAGGGCTGCAAAGGTACACCAGATCTTGAACCATGCTTTGCCCTACACCGCAGTACCACTCTGAGCACCTTCCAGGAGCCTAAATTATTTTTTCATCTGAAAATAACATTCAGTGGTTGTGTAGAGCATCTTTTGTGTGCCAGGTGCTGGGTGTGTGACAGAGAAAGGACATGCCTGGCCCTGCCTTGGGGCTTTAACTGTGAAAACTGGGGAGGGCTTGCTTTTAGTATTGAGGTTTGACTTTGACTCAGAAATACATTTTAGCATACATCCTGATATATTATATAATTCTAATATATAATATATACAGAGGGTGCCCAAAAAAAGTATACACATTTTTAAAAAAGGCAAAAAATTATACTAAAAGTATAATACTCAGTATATACCAATAACAAAAGATGAATACAAGTCATGTTTGAACACCTCTTACAATTGTAGAAGCCAAACATGCCTTGAGTATTAATTACAATGTTTGCAGTTTTTTCCTTTCTTAAAATGTGTATACATTTTTGGTACCCTCTGGATATATGAAGTAAAGTTTCACAAAAGAATACTTACCCAATCATAATGCAATATATTCTATAATTTTCTATTCTGGTCTATTTTAGTCTGTTTGGTAAGAAAAAGAATGCTAATCACTAGTCCCAGCTACTCGGGAGGCTGAGGCAAGAGAATCACTTAAGCCCAGGAGTTGGAGGTTGCTGTGAGCTGTGTGAGGCCACGGCACTCTACAGAGGGCCATAAAGTGAGACTCTTTCTCTACAAAAAAAAAAAAAGAATGCTAATCACAACCCACAAAAATTGATTTCATGATCCCCCTAGGGTCACAACCCCTGACTACTGCTGCTCTACCTAATTGATCTCAACTGCCCAACAAGTTGGGAACTAAGCCCAAACTTTTATCATTGTTTGCCAGATAGTCTTAGTTTTGGGTAGAGGGTAAAAGGTTACTAGACCAGAGCCTTCACAGGTAAGACTTCTTGGAGCCCAGAAAGGGAGGAAGGAGAACAGCCCAAGGTCAGAATCCCTTCCCACCATGGCAGCCCCATCAGGTCAGGATTTACAGGAAAGAATACAGATGGGGTGGCAAACCAGCTCTGCTGTGAGTCTCAAGGGGACGCCCTCCAGGGAAGCTGGAGGTTTAGCTCTGAATACGTGGACTTAACATGTGTAATTGCACTAGAGAAAAGCTTATCGACACTAAAAATCTATTAGGTTGTGGATATAAAATCATTGATGGGAAATCCTTCGAAGTTGAAGGTCAAAGTCCCTGAGCCAGCAGGTCCCTGTTGCTATGATGACATATGGGACCTGAAAACAGGTTATTTTTTTTTATTTTTGTGATGATCAAGACCAGTGTGTCTCAGACTTTAATGCGCATCAGAATCATCTGAGGATCTTGTTAAAATGCAGGTGCCAATTCAGGAGGTGTGGCACGAGGGGACAGAAAAGAGTCTGACACTTATGTACATGCTCCACCTGCCTTTTTTCCACAGACATAGAGAAGGGCTGCCACTTCCTGCACATCTTGGCCTGTGCTCGCCTGAGTGTCCTCCCGGGCCTGAGTGAGGCTGTGCTGCGGCAGGTTCTGGAGCTCCTGGAGGACCAGAGTGACATCGTCAGCACAATGGAGCACCACTACATGGCGTTCTAAGCAGAGGCCCGCAGACAGCACACGCGGACAAGGAAGATGAGATGGCTCTTATTTCAAACATCACACAGGGGGTTAGATGTCTGAAGGCAGTTTCCTCATGATAAATTGCAAAATGCAGTCATTCAGGGAATGGGATTTGACATCAGTGCTATTGACTGCCTTCTACTTGCTATATCCCTGGAAGACAGTGACAGATCTCAACGTGACGTACAAGAAAACCCTCCCTGTGGACCTGGCTGGACTGGCCATCACTGACAGCAGAATGGGGAGGACATGGTGTTGGCAGCTTCCTCGGCATGTGCGTGTGGAGGCTAGACTGGCGGAGGGACAGCGCAGACACAGGCCCACAGGCTGCAGGAACTGAGGCACACACTGCCAGATCACATGATTGTAAACTTTTTTTTTTTTTTTTTTTTTTTTTTGTAGAGACAGAGTCTCACATACCACCCTCAGGTAGAGTGCCGTGGCATCACACAGCTCACAGCAACCTCTAACTCTTGGGCTTACACGATTCTCTTGCTTCAGCCTCCCGAGCAGCTGGGACTACAGGCGCCCGCCACAACGCCCAGCTATTTTTTTGTTGCAGTTTGGCCAGGGCTGGGTTTGAACCCGCCACCCTCGGCATATGGGGCCGGCGCCCTACTCACTGAGCCACGGGCGCCGCCCGATTGTAAACTTTTTAAAACCATAGGTCATCAGACATTTCTGTGGGCCTCCCCTCAGGGTTGAGAATTGGTGTAAGGAAGTACACCCCGGAAGAGTGTCACTTGCCTACAGTTTCTGTGGCTAACACAGCGAGGCCCATAGCCCAGGGTGAGGTCCTTTATAGACTTACCAGGGACAGAAATAAACAGGGATCCAAGGCCTGGCCCTGGGTTTGTCATTTTCCTTTTATTTCCCTCTGAATCAAAAGTTGTCTCGGTACATTTCCCTGCACTTAAGAGGCGTGTGACTGAGCACATCATCCCTCAGTGTCCTTGGAGATCACAAAGGCTGTCAGCCAACCTCCTGCCAGGCAGTAGATGTTATTTTCAAGGTTGCCGCTGAGTGTGCAGGACATGCTGACACCATCCAGACGAAGACTCAGTAGGTGCCCAGACAGGTGATGGAGTCATGCTTTTGCTCGGAATGACAAGGTAAAGGAAAAACATCTGAGGTATGTAGTAGACTTGTTCTAACAGCAAAATGACAGATCCAGCCAGCGAAAATAAATGGTGGGGAAAGATTTGGAGTTAATTACAGTCATTTACAGAAGGCACGTTTCACAGAAGACTCTGTCTCTGCTGCGTTTACTCTTGATGTAGTAGACATCAGGCTCGCTGGCAGTTCTGTGGGCCTGGAGAGCTGCTCCCTTCTGCATGGAAATGGGATGGTTTTTCCACTCCGAAGTCAACTGCAGCTCAGTGTGACAGGATTACTTCCTGTCAGAGACTTTTCTGATGACCTAAACCTTCGCTGGTTTCTAACAGTGACTATGCAGACAGCTGCCCTGTGTCTTCCCTGAGTTCAGAGAGCCCTGGAGAATAGGGTCTGCCTGGAATGGTGTCCTGGCCATTCTTCCTTGAGGTCAGGAGCTGCTCCATATTGAAAATATCTTTGAGTAGTGGAGCTGCCCAGGAAGGAGTCTAGAATCAATGTGAAAAGGGCATATCCTTGTACGCAGCAACTCCACTCCTGGGGGTGGTCATCTCAAGGAGTCAGCACACAAGTTGTGGAAGGACAATTGCACACAACACCCATTGCCAAGTAATCTAGAATTCTATAACTGGGGAGAACATATATCTATATGGGAAAAGTTAATTATGGTTCATGTGAAATGCTATGCAGTCTCTAAAATGATGGAGCAAACAGATAGTATTGTCCTTCGCACTAAATTTGTGTTCCCAACTAATAACGGGGTGTCCCAGAGGTCGTTGTACCTACATACATGGGGAAAGAGGGAAGTTGTAGCTAAATGTATCTTTATTTACGAAATATTTATTACAAAGTATTTACAGAATATTTTTCTATATGTTATATAAATATTTAAAAATACATGTAAAATAAAATATGAGCTTATTAATTTTCCTGTGTTTGGTGACCTTTGGGACACCCTGTATAGTGAAAAGGAAACCAAGTTATAGATCTGCTTATATAGTATAAAACTGTCAATCTGAAGTTCCCTATGTGTGTGTGTCTATATCTACAGAGTGTTTCTGTATATACATCTTTATAATGTAGCATGTGTGTACACAAACACAAAGTTACCTGCTCCCCTGTCCGCAGAAATATTTTCTGCACTTAGCTTTCAGGACACTGCACTCTTTCCAGCCTTCCTTGCTCCATGCTCCACCTCCTGAGGGCTCAGGGCTTAGGCCCTGGCCCAGACGTCTATTCTCTCTGGCTTGCTTCCTTGGAGGTCTCAGCCAGCCTCATGGGTCATACCATCTTTGTGCTGTCACCCTCCCCATCTCACATCCAGATGAGGCCTCTCCCCTGAGCTGCAGGCCCCTGTATCCTACTTCTGCTGGTATCTCCACTCGGGGGTCTGATAGATCCAACAGGCCCAGTGCCAGGCTCCAGTCACCCCTGACCCCAGACTTGCTCCTGGATTTTTCCCTGTTTCAGGAAAAGGCAATTCCATTTTCTGTTTGCTCAGGCATCAATCCATCAACTCCTTTTTTTCTTTCATACCTCACCACCAGTCTGTCTACAGATCATCTTGGCCCTACTTTAAAAATATTTCTACAATCTAGCCATGCATGATGGCACATGCTAGGTATTTGAGAGGCTGAGGTGAGAAAATCACTTGAGCCCAGGAGTTTGAGTCCAGCTTGGGCAACATAGCCAGACTCCCATCTCTAATACAAAATTAAAATTAGAAAACATTTCTAGGCTCAGCGCCCATAGCACAGTGGTTATGGCACCAGCCACGTTACACCGAGGGTGGTGGGTTTGAACCTGGCCTGGGCCAGCTAAACAGTAATGATAACTGCAACAAAAAAAATAGCCAGGGGTTGTGGCGGGCACCTGTAGTCCCAGCTACTTGGGAGGCTGAGACAAGAGAATTACTTAAGCCCGAGAATTTGAGGGTGCTGTGAGCTGTGATACCACAGCACTCTACCGAAGGCAACATAGTGAGACTCTGTCTCAAAGTAACAACAAAAAACATTTCTAAGAAGAATCTAACTCTTCTCCCTCCCCCGCCTCCCACCCCCACTCGGAGTATCACAGTCACCTCCTGACAATCTTCCCTGCTTCTGTCTAGCCCCTCGTGGAACGTTGTCTGTGTGGCAGCCACAGCCATCCAGTTGTCTCCCATGCTCGGGGGTGGGGCCAGGCAGGGTGAGCAGGGCAGCGCTCTGCCCTCCTGCCGCGCCCTGCTCCTCACCTCCCTCCCTGGGGGCCTGTGCACCTACATGTTCTTTTCACATAACCATGTGATGTTCCTTCCTCTCCCCTTTCTTTCGGGTCTTTAATGTCACCTCTCAGTGAGGCTGGCCCTCATTCCTCCAGCTGATTGTAACCCAGCTCTTCTCCCTCTTCCCAGAACCCCCTTCCCGCCTAATTTCCCTCCACAGTACTCGTTCCTGGTAACACACTCCATAGGTTTCTTACTTGCCCTATTTATTTTCTGTCTCCCCCATAGAAAAGAATACTCCGTAAGGGCAGAATTTTGTTTCTTTCTGTGTCCCCGGCCCCTAACTGTGCCTGGCACATTTTTCAAGCAGTATCCCTGCTGTGCGTGTGTCTGGCTGCCTTCCAGCTGCTGGGCTCTGCCTCCTTCCTGGGCCTTTCTTTGACACCTTAGAAAGCTGTGCCGGCTGGAAGCACGCAGTATTCACCCTGGGAGCAGCCTGAGCCAGTGGCACCTGGGGTGTGAATACTTAGCTCTCTGCCCTTGCCAGTGTGACACTGCTAAGGCACGGGGTCTACCCTTCTCCAGAGTTTCTCTGTGAGATGAAGAGCCGTCCTCCCAGAGTCGCAGCTAACTTGGCAATGGCCAGCCTGGCCCTCCCTGAGGTACCCGCCTTGCTCCCCGTTACTGTTTGCTGCACCTTCTCATGCGTCTCTCGTTTTCCAGTCTTTGTCTCGGGGTCAGCTTCTGGGTGAACACAAGTTAACACCATTGTTGAGGGCGGTGCCTGTGGCTCAAAGGAATAGGGCGCCGGTCCCATATGCCGGAGGTGGCAGGTTCAAACCCAGCCCCAGCCAAAAAATGCACTTTAAAAAAAAAATAAATTAACACCGTTGTCACAAATATGCTTGGGAAATGCTGTATGAATAATGATACACATAAAACAGATTGCTAGAAATGCTCACCAAAGTAACACACCTCTTGCCTCTGGAGGGTAAGATCTCAAGTGCTTTTTAAACTACATGCCTAGACGTTGGTTTTTTATAATTAGTAAGTATCATTTCTATAAAATTTGTAAAGCTGTTTGTCACGGCCCACCCCATACTCACATAACCTGAATGGTAAGGAAACCAGGAATAAGGCAGGCCTCTTCTGCAGTAATACCGGGACTCTGAGATGACAGAGGAGCACTTGGGGAACTCGGGGGTAACCACAGCTGGGTCACTGCTTGTTACTGAAGACCAGCCAGCAGGTGGTCCTGAAAGGGAGGAAACAGCAAATGTTCTCCAGCTCTTTCGGCGTACACATGTTTTGGGAGGTCTGAACCCCATGTACAGTTTATGTAGGCAAGGTGACAAGTAGTGCTACTGTCCGGTCAGCGCTTTGTTGGAATATCTGTGATTGTCCCCATCTGGTCAGCTCCCAGTGCTGCTCATCCCCGGGAGACACTGCTTGCTCATTATGTTCCCGTCTGATGACGTGCCAGGACACTGACCGGGAGAAAGACGAGTGGAAAGAAGTCTGCTCAAGGATGAGCAACCCAAGACTTGGTGCCAAGGACTGAAACCAAGCTAACTGGTAATTTTCCGTGGGCAAAAGCATCTACAGTTTCTCATTAGTGTGGTTTCTTCTCCCCTACCCCAAGTGGCCTCGACAACATTTGCCCTTTCTTTCCTTACTACATTTATGTGATACAGGCACATTGGAAGGACACGAGGCTTGCTGGAGATGCTGGCAGCAGGCCCTGGGGAAAGCAGGCCCGTCCTGAAGGGAAGTGGTTCCTATCTGCATGTTGCTCTCCTGGGGGAGGAGGCAGGCTCTAAATGTGAGTCTAAACACCCATGTAAGAAGGTTTTCCTTGTCATCTGGGGTTTTAAACACATTCAGTCTGTTTTTATCAAACTTTTACAATCTATCATCTGCTAACCTCTATTGCACTTATTAAATAAACCCAAACAGGTAAGTCACAGCATAGCACAAGGTTCTGTGTTCACAATTCTACAATAAACCCCCAAATCCTAAAGAGGCTCAAGTCACTCCCATATGTCAAATTAAAATGATAGGTTTTTGCTGTGCACAGTGGCTCACACCTATAATTCTAGCACTCTGGAAGGCTGAGGCAGGTGAACTATTTGAGCTCGGGAGTTGGAGACCAGCCTGAGCAAGAGTGAGACCCTGACTCTACTAAAAATAGAAAAAGTGAGGCAAGAGAATTGCTTGAGCCCAAGAGTTTGAGGTTGCTGGTGCTAACACCGCAGCACTCTACCCAGGATCACAGAGTGAGATTCTGTCTCAAAAAAAATTAAAATGAAATGATAGGTTTTCATTTTGGAATATAAAGAGGAATTTTGTAGACCACATAAAAGCTCTTTTTGGATGAGACAGTAAATTACTGTCCCATTAATTCAGACTGATTTGGTAAAGGTTTGTGTGAATTGGTGAAAAATCTGGATTTTAAATTGTGCTGTTTTATTACTTTGGTTTTTCTACTTTTTATTACTACCAGTGGTCCTTATTAAATCTGAATTACCATGCAGAAACAGGTTTCTGCTCTTAGGGAGTCTACTTTAATGAATAAGAAGTAATTGTGGGGCAGCGTCTGTGGCTCAAAGGGGTAGGGCACCGGTCCCATATGCCAGAGGTGGCGGGTTCAAACCCAGCCCCAGCCAAAAATAATAAGAAAAAAAAAAGAAGTAATTGTGCATCGTTTATTATTATCCAGTATCATTTAATTATTAGGTATTTATCATTTAATACTTAAGTGATTTAAAAGTAGTTGAACACAAGAAAGTTGAAAACATATCCACACAAAAACCATGTACATGTGTTCATGGCAAGATTACTCCTCACAACCAAGAAGTGGAAACAACCCAAATGTCTGCCAACTGATGAGTGGATAAACAAAAGGTGAGCTATCCATACGATGGAGTATTATTCATCCATGGAAGGAATGAAGTATTGATAGCCACAGCCTGATGAGCCTTGAAGGCATTGTGGTAGGTGCAAGAAGCTAGACAGAAAGGGACACATGTGCAATTCCATCTGTATGAATGTTCAGAAAATAGGCAAGTTCATAGAGATGAAGAGTAGCTGAGCATTGCCAGGCCTGGGGTGGGTGGGAACTGGTTGGTAAATCCTTTTTGGGATGATGTAAATGTTCTAGAATTCAATAGTGGCAATGTTTGCCCAACTCCGTGAACATACTCAAAACCACTGAACTATTGGTAGGTTGGGATTCCTCACATCATGGTGGCTGGACTTCCAGGGCAGGCACTCCAAGAGAGAGCGAGAGCCACATGGAAGCCATAAGGCCATTTTTGCATAGCCCCAGAAGCCACAGCATTCTGATGATTGAGGCTGTCACAAAGTCCCACTCAGGGTCAAGAGAACGAGATAAACGTGTCCTCTAATGAGGAGTAATGAAGTTCTGGAAGGGTATGTAGGACTGGGAATATTGCCCTGGCCATTTTGGAAAATACAATCTCTTACAGACATCTTTCAACTTTTACATAAATACAGCATCATTCTTTTAAAGAGATACTTGTTTTAATGCTAAAAGTACAAAGAAAGGGGGCGGGGAAATTGCCCCTTAGATCAGGGACTGTAACTTTTTAGAATGTATGTATATTGTTAGGAAAAATAACCATGTCAGCAATATTTTGTGTATCCTGCCAGAGAAAAGAATATCAGCATTTTATATGTTCCTTTTTTTATTTAATATTATATCGTGGAGGGATTTTTTTCTTAGCATGCAAGATTGACCACATTCTTTTAAATGGTGACATAATTCCATCGTAGTGCTGTCCTATAGTGTATTTAATCCCTACTGAAACATTTAACTGGTTTCTGGTTTGTTTCTATTGCAGACAATTATGCAGGAAACATCCTGCATGTACATTGTACATTTTTTTCTTGGTATACAATTTTTAGTATATTTGTATGGAAAATTTTTAGTAATGGAACTGCTAGGAGAAAGGGCATGAGCATTGAAAATTTTGCATAGACATTGGCAAATTACCCCCTAAAATACTGATGCATGGTTACTCTTATCAATGATTTACGAGTCTACTGTTTGCTCCCAAGTTCATCCACACTTATCCATATTTTAATCTATGTCCACCTGATAGGTGAAAATGATTTCAGGTTTAGGTTTACATTTATATTTATTTAGTATACATGTCTGTTCAACGTGGGCACCTTTAGACGGACAATGTTCTGGCCTGGAAAGTAGCCATTGCTTCCAACAGGGGCTGAGGATGGCCCGTCACATGTTCTAGCCCTGGTATCAGGTGCAAAACCAGCCCAGGGCCCAGCCTCTGAGGTCCTACTTAATACACAGCTGGGATAAAAATCCTGAAGAACTCAAAACTCAAATCTCAACTTACTACTTAACTTCAAGTGCTTGATCATATGCCTGCCCAAATATTATATATAATAATGTAATAAGGCAGTGATCTTTTAAAAACCGATTGCCATATATATATATTTTTCTTTTTCGAGACAGAGTCTCATTTTTTCACCCTCGGTAGTTCACATAGTCATAGTTCACAGCAACCTCAAAATCTTGGGCTCAAGTGATTCTCTTGCCTCAGCCTCCCAAGTAGCTGGGACTATAGGCACCCACCGCCACCACACCTGGCTAATTTATTTTTAGAGATGAAGGGTCTTCTTAATGCTCAGGGTATCTCGAACTAGCTATTTTTAGAGACAGGGTCTCACTCTGGCTCAGGCTTGTCTTGAACCCATGAGCTCAGGCAATCCACTGGCCTTTGCCTCCCAGAGTGCTAGGATTACAGGTGTGAGCCACCGTGCCTGGCCCTGCCATATTATTTTTTAATGTATAAATATGTGCTGTATTTTTTTATTTCAGATTAATAGTATAAAGGCACGTACAGTTAGGTCACATTGTTTGCATTTGTTTGGTAGTATCCAAGTGGTCACTGAATCTTTTACCCAGGAGGAGTGGCATTACCCCTACATTGTACTGGTCAGATGGAGCTTTGAGCTCCCTCCCCTCTTCTCCCCTGTCCCTTTCCTCTTCATGAATTTAACTCTGTTTTTCTCTAGTGAGTTGCCGTATTATTGACTCTGATGTTTCACAGACCAGATGCCGTTGCTCTCTGGTTCATCGATACTATCCCAGTCAGGTTAAAAAGAAAAACTAAAGATGTTTTTAAGAAAGTGCTAATTAAGTGGAGAAAATACTTTTAGTAATAGAAATAGTCTTATAAATTCCATGTGAATCAGTGATGTCTAATTATAATAAGCTGATGCTTCCACTTTCATCACTGACTGTGTTTGGTATAGTTAATTAGGGCATTGGGCAACGTTCTTATAATCTTGGCTAGAAATTGCTCCCTCAGGGAGAATGGTCTTTATTTTTCATTCTGGGGATAATCAGTGAATGAAAGAAACAAAGCAAGGGTGAGGAGAGATTATTCTTCCATGTTTTTTTCCTCCTCTACTTTAAAGCAAAGCAGTGGTGGGGGTTACATAAGCTGGAGATGGCACAAGTCATTTGTGACAAGTGCTGAGTTTGTGCCTATGCTGAAATTTGTGAGGTAAGACTGGTTAATTCTAATAGAAATGAGGTGGCAGGGTAGTATATTGAGCTCTTAGTGTGGGTTTTGTTTTTCCTGTATTTCATTTCTTCTTTCCAAGTAGAAAACCATTCTTGCCTCAGGGAGGTTTGTTTTGGGGGCCGAATGCAGAAGCTGTTTGTGAAGACAATCTGGGTTGTGTTTTCTAGAATCCTAAAGCTGGGAAGGGATTGGGGATGAGTGGCCCCCAAGCATTTCGGGCTGGAATGTCCTCCGTGACAGTCCGGTGACAGGTGGCAGAATGGCAAGACTTCTGTGGAGAGGCTCTGTGGTGTCTCTCAGAGGGTTAGGGCCTTGGCTTAGGGTTCTCATGCCTCAGCCTGGACGGGAAGCTGTCGCAAGCTTCCTTCCCTGAAGGAGCACGCTGATTGGAGCCCTGGGAATATCCACAGAGGCCTTGGTCCTGTCCCTATTTTCTAGGTACCAGGTAACCTGGATTTTAACACATCCCCAGGGAAGGGAAGACTGCCCTGTGCTGTCATTACCAATATAATTTTTAAGCCAACCCAAAGGATGAGGGCTCCAAGCCCAGGATAGCTTGAAATAATAAAGAAAAAAAAAAAGAATATGGTCAGTCTTAACCCACTTGAGTTTTGGGATTAAGGTTCATACTACGCTACACTTAGAACAAATTCAAGGTGACGCTTAGAACATGATCATGCTCTCACCCCTTCCATTCCAGGATGCTGTTTTGAGTGGGAGAGAAAGGGGTGATGTCACAGTACAGGTCCAGGGACATTGTGAGCTGCTGACAAAACTCACCTGTCTTGTATCACTGCAGAGCAGGACTGGAAATCACTGCCTCGGAGGATGGGGGAGAGAAAGGTGGTCAGAGTTTGTTACAGTTCCACAGTGGGGTCCACCTCATGAACTGAAATTGTCACTTTGTTCTGCAGCCATGGAACGTGCTGACCAATAGGGCAAAGTGACCTGTGCACACAGCGCTGTTGGTGTCAGGATTCAGGTGAGTAAGCAAATAGAATCTATGCTAGGAGATTCCAAAACCACCGAGCTATGAGTCTTCTCCCAACATGACAAAACTTGAAGGCCTTACTCACTGCGCCCAGCCCAGCCCAGCCCCACCCCGCCCCGCCCCGCGCCCGGGGACAGTCAGCAGGCTCTGCCTACGCCTGTGCTTTCTGTCCTGCCCTGGCTTGCCTTGCCCTGGCAGAGAGCAAGAAATGGAAACTGTGCCCCTGGGAATGACAGCTGGCTTGGGGATTCTGGTCTCAGCACACTGCTGGGGCTTAGGCCATCAGCTCGAGCAGACACCCCATGAGGCCAGGCTGGAGAACAGAGAGTGATCTGCTCTTCTCGTCCATTTGTCGTAGACAGGTGACCCAGAAAAGTGGGGCATGGCCAGGTTCTAAGCCTTCTTGTTGTGCCTGCACGGGACTTGAGACTTCACTGCTCCCGTTTGTCCCCTCCGAGGTTGTATCACAGTTCACTCAGTAGTCCGTGGAAGGCCATGGGGAGATAGTGTTAGGCACAGAGTTAGGCTTAAAAAACTGGATGGGCAGTGTACTTATTGAGTGCCAACTGTGTGCAAGGCATTGTGCTAGGAGTCAAAGGGGATGTGGGGACAAAGTCCCCTGGCTTCAGGGAACTTTCAGTCAATGGGTCATAAGGCACATTGGATTTATAACCTGGGGTGCAAAAATGTTTCGTTTGACCTTCAGGGTTTTAAAACTTTACAACAACATTAAAAAATTGGCTACTAGCTGGTTGTGTTGGCACGTACCTATAGTCCTAGCTACTCAGGCTGAGGTGGGACGATCCCTTGAGCCCTGGAGTTCAAGCTTGCAGAGAGCTACAGTGACACCACTGCACACCAGCAAGGATGACAGAGCAAGACCCTAGAGACTCTGTCTCTTAAAAAAAAAAATTAAAATTAATAAATAATGGAATTGGCTACATCTGTATGAAAAAGAAAGGGTGTATGCGTGGGAGAGTGTGTGTGTGTGACAGAGACCGAAGGGCAATAGAAGAAGCTGGTAACAGCAGTGGCCTCTTCAGATAGGGACTTAGGGGCCAGAAGTAGGTGAGAGACTTATTGCAATGTTTTCATAATTTAACATATAAAATATCATTACTTTAAAAATACAAAATACAGGGGAGTCACATAAAAACCCAAACTTCTGGCCTTTCTTGACAGTGCAGATGTCTGACAGTGCTGTTGGACGGTCAAACACTTATTCTGGAAACGGTGGGTGGGGGGGGTCAGTATTAAAGGATTTTAAGTAGAGAGCTGGCACCAGACTTACATTTTGGAAAGAATATTTTGGCAGCAGAGTGGAGGAGCCCTGCATGGGGCTAAGTGAGGGGCAGGGGGTCAGAGAGATGGTGTCTGCTGCCGTCTGATTCATACTGCACTGCACTTAGAACAAATTCAAGGTGACTCCTAGAACACGGTCGTGCTCTCACCCCTTCCATTCCAGGATGCTGTTTTGATCCAGGGAGGGCTTGGGGGTCGGGTAGCTGTACTGGGACAGAGCATGAAGGACCTTAGTGACAGAACTGAGAGGTGGGTGAGCAGTTTCAAGATGATTCCAGGCCCTGCAAGGCAGACCACAGTGGATGATACAGGATTTTTAAACTAGTGGAAGGGAAAGGGGGCCCAGGAGATTTCTGAGGGTCTGAATGGTGACAGCAGAAATGCTGACATTCGGGTACACCTCCTAAAATGTGAGGAAAGCCCCACATAGAAAATGGACTGGGGCAGGGGGTGACTGGCTCCTCATCCCCCAGTCAGGCACCAAGAGTATCTTAGTGATTTACCAGAGAAAAGGGCCTCTGCAGTAGGAAACGTGGGAGAACTGGAATTTCAGACAGAAACTTAATGCTTGTGGCTTAAAAGACAAAGAAACACCAACTTAAAAGTAGCCAAAATCATATTCCTGTAGGGAGTGAATTTTCTGGTATCTGCGTGCATCCTTATTGCTTTAGTAGTCATTACGCAAGCCCTTTTGAGTTGCAGAGCCGCCAGCAGGGTGCAGCTCCTGGAAGATTAGCCCCAAACAGCAGCCCAGGCGTGTCAACAGGGAGGCTGCCCTGGCAACGCCACGGTCCCAGGGGCGGGCGGGCACCCTACCCCTGAGGCTTGAGGCCGAGAGGAAATGAACCAGCCTGCAGATTCTGCCACTCCCTTCTCCCTTGAGGTTGCTGTAGCAGTTTGGGATCTTTCTGGGAGGACAGAAACAGGTTGGTTCCTTGAAGGCAGGAAGCAAGTTTTCACTGCCTCTGCACTTGGGACAATGTGTGATCACATTTGCTGCTTGAATGAGAATCCAAAATATTTTCCCTTTGAGGCTTGGTGGTTAGCTACAAATTTAGTAACACTGTGGTCTCATACTTGATTGATGACATAAAAAAGATATTCAAAGTAAAATCAACCTAGTGTTAATTATTTAATAGCTAATAATTACTGAATAGTTACGCACCAATCACTCAGCAAATGTATATCTTCACATAAACCCAAATAGGTATGATAATCATTATCATTCCTATTTTACAGATGAAGAAATTGAAACTTAGAGACTAACTTGCCCAAAGGCATGTACCTAGTAAGTGGAAAAGCCAGGCATCTCCCCAGTGAGTTTAACCACTAGGCTTTATTGCTTTCAGAGTCAAGAAGCGCGTTCTCTCAGGGCTCTAAACTATGAACCTGTCACAGAATATCTTCAAATTTGGGTAAATATATAAACTTTATTTATGTATATATGTATGCTGCAGACAGAGTCTTACTCTGTTGCCCAAGCTAGAATGCAGAGGTGTCCAAGCTTATAGCAACCTCAAACTCCTGGGCTCAAGTTAGCCTCCTGCCTCAGCCTCCCAAAGTAGCTGGGAGTACAGGTGCCCACCACCACCACCACACCTGGCTAATTTATTTGTTTTTAGAGATGAAGGTTCTCCTCATTGCTCAGGGTAGTCTCAAACTCCTGACCACCCAAAGTGCTAAGATTACAGGTGCAAGCCACTGTGCCCAGCCTATAAACTTTATATTTACTACAGCGGAAGCTGCACTGAGAATGCATTTCTGGTGATGAATGTCATATGGGATGCTGGGCTGAGGATGGAGTGATGTCACATCACACTCATGGCAAAGGGAGAACAGCTATTTACTGAAGATGCAGGAGCCCTGGGTCAGGGCAGCAAAATTCATACCTAAAAGGCTGTACAGTCCTGGAGGGAGATAAACCAAGAGACTGGTTTATCCAGTAAACCAGTAACCTCTGAGGAGTTTGGTTTGGTTCATGCAGTGTTAATGCTTAAGTTATGAAAGACTTCAAACATAAGATAATAAATAAAAGGAGACACTCAGATACCACTGAGATGACACAGTTCTTTCTCTGTGTGCTTCAGCTCAGCTCTCCCTTTAAAGAAGCATAATGTTAGAAATATACATAAGGCCAACCCTGTTTCTTCCCTGTCTCCACCTCCAGAGGTAACAACTATCATATATATTATTCCCGTGCAGAATTTGTAAACCTTTTTTACTGTGGCATAATGTACAAGTAGCAAATTGTACATATTTTAATGGCACAGCTTTTGAATTTTTACTTGCACGGTACCAGGATGAGAAATGTTTACATACGTACACACCCAAAACAAGACATGGGTCAAGATATGGAACATGTCTAGCCCCTCCAAGGGCTCCTTTGCCTCACAACAACATTTCAAATGTAAACAGATGGAGTTGCCAACATTTAAAAGTTTAAAAAAATCTAGATATTTAATATAAAAATTTAGAGATTTAATATACAAATCCAAACTTCTGGCTTCTCTAGGAAATCTGACCACATTCTAGCATGAGGACAGAGCAGCAACTGCCCCTGTGCAACGAGGCACGAGCTCCTCAACTTGCCGATAGGTCTGCCCTTCCCTGCGACTGTAGTCAGCCCACTACATTCACTTACAGAACCCAAAAGGTGCCAGCATATTTCTAATGTTCAAAAGTGCTTCAAATATAAAAAAGGTTGGGAATCTCGCCCTAGCTATCTTAAGGAAGGCAGAGTTTAAGGAAAAAGTGTTCTCCCCACCTGCTCAGTGATGTAGGAAGCTGCTGACAATGTCCTAAGATGAAAAGGAATTAGAATCAAGGTCTTTGCTACTCAGAGTACAGTCTGTGTACTGGTGGCAGCAGCAGCAGCCAAGAGCTTGCTAGAAATGCAAAATCTCACTTCCTTGCTCAGACATAATGTCATTTTTCTAGGACTGCCGTAACAAAGTACCACAGACTGGGGGGATTATCCAACAGATACTGATTTTCTCACAGTTCTGAGCCCAGAAGTCTAAGACCAAGGTGTCGACAGGCTTGGTGTCTTCTGAAGCCTCTCTCCTTGGCTTGAGACAGCCACCTTCTCCCTGTGTCTTCCACATGGTCTTCCCCTGGTGTGTGTCCTGACCTCTTCTTCCTAGAAACACACCAGTCAAACTGGGTTAGGGCCCACACGAATGACCCTGTTTAAACTAATTACCCCTTCAAAGACCCTGTCTCCAAACACAGTCACATTCTGAGGTAGTAGGGGTTATGATTTCAACACATGAATTTTGAGGGGACCTACTTAGGCCCATAATACCTACTACATCAGGATTCACATTTTAGCAAGATCCCCAGGGCACTTGTGTGCTCATTAAAGTTGGAGAAGCATTGCTAGTCTTGTGCCTTGTGGACAAAACTGGGAGAGGGGAAGAAGTGGGGGAAGAGAGAAGGCTGCAGTGACTTATTTATTTATTAAAAAAAATTTTTTTAGAGGCAGGGACTCACTCTGTTGCCTAGAGCTGGAGTACAATGACATGATCATAGTTCACTGCAGCTTTGAGCTCCTGGGCTTAAGTGATCCTCCTGCTTCAGCCTTTCCAGTACCTAGGACCACAGGTGTGTCCCACCATGCCTGGCTAATTTTTCTTACTTTTTTTTAGAAATGGGGTCTTTCTATGTTGCCCAGGCTGGTCTTCAATTCCTGGGCTCAAGAAATCCTCCTTGAGCTCAAGGAGCCACCATACCCATCCCACAGTAATTTATTTAGAAGAACTTTCTCTTCATTCCATAGGTCTGATATGGTAGGAATACTGTGAAACACGAGGTCAGTTCTTCTCAGTGAGGATCAGAGACTCTTTGTACTTTTTGGAATGTTAGCAGGTGAGGTTAACAGGTAAGGACCAAGCTAGTATGAATCTGGCTTATGAGAGTTAAGAAGAGCCTCCTTTTGCAGACAGTTTGGAATGCTGGAAATGTGTTTAGCAGAAAGCTAATTTCTACGTGGTCATCCACTTCCTCTTTCAAGGTGCAAAGCTAGTCTCTGGTGTCTTCTGGAATGGGGACCAGGAAGGTATAATACCACATTCCTCCCCACTCTGCACAAGCTGGGTTATCACCTCTGTGATAGGTCTGCTGCCATGGCGACAGTTGCTATAGAGATACTCCTACACATGGCGGAAGTTAATCCCCACCCATACTGTCAATCATAGGCTTAAACTACAGAGTTTCAAGCTGTGTCCCATAAAACTGTAAAGTGTATCCAGGGTTCACAAACATTTGATTCAAATCAATTTTATTTTATTTTTTGAGACAGAGCCTCAAGCTGTCGCCCTGGGTAGAGTGCTGTGGCATCACAGCTCACAGCAACCTCCAACTGCTGGACTCAAGTGATTCTCCTGCCTCCGCCTCCCAAGTAGCTGGGACTACAGGTGCCCACCAGAACACCCAGCTATTTTTTGGTTGCAGCCGTCATTGTTGTTTGGCGGCCTGGGATGGATTCGAACCCGCCAGTTCAGGTGTACGTGGCTGGTACCTTAGCCCCTTAGCCATCAAATATCAATTTTAAAAAGAGACCAGGTCTCACTCTGCTCCAGGCTGGAATGCAGTGCTCAATCTTAATGCACCACAGCCTTGAATTCCTGCGCTCAGCCACTTGAATAGCTGGGACTATTGGCATCCACCACAGCACCAGACACAATTAAAGATATTTTAAATTTATTTTTAAAATAACAATGTAAAATAAATCAGACAGTGTACAGTCTAGTATTTCTGATAAAAATTGTCCAAATTCTAGGCGGCGCCTGTGGCTCAGTCAGTAAGGCGCCAGCCCCATATACCAAGTGTGGCGTGTTCAAACCTGGCCCCGGCTGAACTGCAACCAAAACAAGAAAAAAAAATAGCCGGGCGTTGTGGTGGGCGCCTGTAGTCCCAGCTACTCGGGAGGCTGAGGCAAGAGAATCACTTTAGCCCAGGAGGTGGAGGTTGCTGTGAGCCGTGTGACGCCACGGCACTCTACCGAGGGCAGTAAAGTGAGACTCTGTCTCTACAAACAACAAAAAAAAAAATTTTAAAAAAGAAAATTGTCCAAATTCTGGTCTGACAGAGTAGAGTGATAGGTAGAAGGCCAACCCCTTGTACAATATAAATTACAAACTCTGGGCAAAAATTAAAAAACCTGTTGATGCCCCCAGAGAGCAACCACACAGCGAGGGAAGGTGACTTGACCTGAGAAAGAAGGGAAACACTCCAGGTGAGATGCACAATCATATGGCTTTCCTCTAAGGCAGTCAGGCATTCCTGAGCCTTAGGGTTTATTAGACTCTATGGAACATTTGTTGAAACATAGAAGGCTGGGCTCCACACCCAGGATCTTTGAGTCACTTCCAGAAGTCTGGGGTATGTCCTAAAAATTTGCCTTTCCAACAAGTTCGTAGGTGACACTAATGCTGCTGGTTCAAGGACCACTCACAGACCCACGGTCAGCTCCCAGAGAGTGGGAGGTCACTGAGAATCTGACCCAGAACAGAAAGTCCCAGGCTTACTGGCCTGATGATTCCAAGAAAGACTTTGCAAGCACAGTGGCTAGAAATTGGGACAGAGGAGAGTTTAAGAAAGGAGAGAATCACATAACTGGAGGCCCCAAAATTTACATATCTAAATTCTCCTCAAATCCTTGCCTGATGCCTGAACAATAGATGAACAGGTGATACTCTGAGAAATCTAAACAATAGCTGATGGCTGAAAAAGGTGAACAGAGATTTCAGCAGTGGCCCATCACAGGGGAGAAAGAGTTTGTAGTTGAATGTCTCTGTACGTTAGGGGGAATTTGTCATGCAACTTGAGCTTTTCATCAAATCCGTGGATGGGCCATACCCTTAGAGTAAAGATTTTATCTGTGACTAAGGCATATATTCTAGTATTAAGGGTAAAACTCAAATAGACCCATCCTAACGAAAGCTAAAAAATAAGTGATGTGATCCACCAGTAGTTTAACTGCCTACTGCAAGAAAATGCTCTTCGGAGGAAGATAGCAGTTTCTAATCTCTCTAACTTATCATTCACAATGTTCACTATACAAAAATTACTAGACATACGAAGAAAAAGTAAAATGTGACCCATAGTCAAGAGATACATTAGTCAATAGAAACAGACTCACAAACAGCCCAGATGTCATAATTGGCAAATAAGAACTCTAAAATAACTTTGGTAAGTATAATAAAGGGTCTGGAAAAGATGCATATTACTAGGTGCCGACATGAGAAATTCAAGAGAGATCTGGCAAGGGTAAAAAAGAACTAAATGGAAATCCTAGAACTGAAAAACACATCTGAAAACCGAATCTCCTGCTTCACACCCTCACTCCTAATCCAACTTTTTGTCCCAGAGTTAAACATCTATAGTAGGATTCTCTGGTTGTAAACTATAAAGATCTTACTCTAACTAGCTTACTCCAGGGTGCTAATGTACATGGAAAACTACACTTCTGTAGGGTGGTGCCCGTAGCTCAGTGGGTAAGGTGCTAGCCACATACACAGGGGTGGGGGTGGGGGTTCAAACCTGGCCCAGGCCAGCTAAACAACAATGACAACTACAACAATAAAAAAAAAAAAAAAAAAGCTGGGCATTGTGGCAGGTGCCTGTAGTCCCAGCTACTTGGGAGGCTGAAGCAAGAGAATCACTTCAGCCCAGGAGTTTGAGGTTGCTGTGAGCTGTGATGCCCCAGCACTCTACTCAGAACAATAGCTTGAGACCCTGTCTCAAAACAAAACAAAACAAAACTCCAGTTCTGTAGTCTTCAACTGCAGGGAAGGACAAATGGAGCTGGTTTAGGATCAGTTGGCCCTAGGGATTCAAATGCCATGAAGACATTCTTGTCGTTCCTCTCTCTGCCTCTCCCTGAGAACTGACTGTATACTCTCTGACTGTGAACAGGACCAGCTCTGGGCTCATAGTTTCATAACTCTTAGAAGAAAGGCTCTCTTCCTCTAGCATCAGTTAGAAAAATCCTAGGGAAGTTTTCTTATTAGTCCAGTGTGAGTTATTTTCTCTCCATGGATCAATTATGATTGCCAGCATTATTAATAGCTTAGATCAGATGCCCAACCCCAACCAATCACGTTGTCAGGGAGGCAGTTTCTATTTGGTGGGAGAAGAATTCTTCAAGAGGAGAAAGGGAGCATATGTGTGGTAAATAGGAGAACTACTATATTGTGAGTCGGACAGCCACTTCAATTTGTGCCTGCAACACCATCATCAGGTCTGAATCCTTCCACGTTGTTTGTGTAAGTATTAAATAATGTTTGATGGCCTGTTTGACACTTATAATCCTAGCACTCGAGGCAGTAGGCTCACTCCACCTCAGGAGCGTGAGACCAGCCTGAACAAGAGCGAGACCTCATCTCTACTAAAAATAGAAAAACTAGTCAGGCATTGTGGGGTGAGTGCCTGTAGTCCCAGCTACTCAGGAGGCTGAGAGAGGAGGATCACTTGAGCCCAGGAGTTTTAGGTTGCTGTGAGCTAGGCTAATGTCATGGAACTCTAGCCTGGGCCACAGAATAAGACTGTGCCTCAGACAAAGAAATAGTGGGTCCCCATCAAAGCAGTCCCATATCAACGATTTGGATGTAAGTACGTTTGTAGGAACATGATCTGAAGTAGCCTGGTGAGGGACAGGGGAAGGGGGAGAGCCGGAAAAGGTGTGTTGGTGAGCAGGTCAGTTCTCGGGGCCACTGGGGCTCAACCCATTTGAGCCCCTCTCAGCTGACACTCTGAGAAGCTGTGTCAAACAAACCTCAGAATTGTCCTAGCAAGGGGCAAGGAGGTTGGGAAAGGTGTCCACCAACTCCAGTCCCTCATTGATTATGGGTTGCTCCTAGGGGCCATAACTTCCCAAGTATACGCCTATGGCCAGAGAAAACTCTCAGACAGAGGGACACAGCTTCCTGAGGGCGGAAGGCCCCACTAGGTACAGAAACTCCACTGAAGCTGCAGGTCTCTGGGTGGGCTAAGAGGAAATGGGCAGGACACTGACAATGCCCAACACACTTCTATGAATCTCTTTACATAAACAGATCCTGTTATACGTTACTCTGTAAAAAATAAATTTTCTAAAGTAAATACGTTTGAATTACGTTGATAACAAACAATAAGACCCATATCCAAATGTGTTGTAATTCCAAATGGGAACACATTGGTGACAAGGCTCGTGCTCTCATCATAGTCCAGTAGTCCTGCAAGAACTAGTTTATATATTACCCTGTCCTGCAGTGAGTCTTCACTTAACATCATCCATAGGTTCTTAGAAACTTTAGCTTTATGTAAAACAATGTACAAGAAAACCAGTCATACCATAGATTAACTACTACAAATAAGAGTTAAGTTCCTACAGCTTATTTCTTTCCTTTTTCTTTTTTTTTTATTGAGATAGTCTCACTCTGTCACCCTGGGTAGAGCACTTTGGTAACATCATAGCTCACAGCAACCTCCAACTCCTAGGCTCAATCGATCTTCTTGCCTCAGTTTTTCTACTTTTATCAGAAGCAGGGTCTTGCTCTTGCCCAGGTTGGTCTCTAGCTCCTGAGCTTAAGCAATCCACCCACCTCAGCCTCCCAAAGTACAAAGATTATAGGCAGGAGCCACCACACCCAGCCCTTACAGCTTATTTCTGGTCACAGAAACATTACCAAGCTTCTAGATCAGGCGTCCTCAAACTTTATTTAAACAGGGGCCAATTCACTGTCCCTCAGACTGTTAGAGGGCTGGACTATAGTTTAAAAAAAAAAAAACTATGAACAAATTCCTATGCACACTGCACATATCTTATTTTGAAGTAAAAAACAAAACGGGAACAAATACAATTCACACCGCTTCATGTGGCCCGTGGGCCGCAGTTTGAGGACGCCTGATCTAGATAAAGACCAAAACACTTCTAATATTGAACGCTGAAATAAATGTGCACTATATACACATATAAGAAAAATAAAACAAGTAAGATAATTATTTACCTGCTTATTCCAGTTCAGGGGCTCAAGTGTCCAGAGCCCATCTCAGTGGCTTAGGACAGAAGGCAGAAACCACCCTGGATAGGACGCCATTCCAACATGGCACACCCATGCACACAACCCACTCATCCTGGGACACACCAGTGTACCTGAGGTGACATCCGTGGGATACAGAGGAGACTGGAATACCCAGAGAAGACTCACAGAGACGTGGGAGAATGGGCACACTCCACACAGAGAGTGGCCCTAGGCAGGAATTGACTTTTTTTTCTCATCACTCTTATAATAAAACAGTGTTGAAGGAAAAAAATTATTCTAGGACCTTCTGTAAGGCTGTTAGATATGAGTGCCTGAATACCTGATGTATGTTAATATCATATTTTCTTCAAATGGATTAAACAATTACACTTGAAACTAAAAATGGGTTTCACCGGTGAAAAATGGAACATTTAAGAAGAAAATATATTATTATTTGCTAATTTTGCTAAAATTAATAAAATTTTTTATTAGTAGTTTTTTTTTTGGCCGGGGCCGGGTTTGAACCCATCACCCCCAAATATGGTGCCGGTGCCCTACTCCTTGAGCTACAGGCAACACCCTAAGAAGAAAATTTAGGCTGGGCAAGGTGGCTCAGGCCAATGAGACCCAGGTGGGAGGGAAGATTGCTCGAGGCCAGGAGTTTGAGACCAGTTTAGGCAACATAATGAGCTCCAATCTCTACAAAAATGAGAAAAATTAGCCAGGCATCATGGCACCTGTAGTCCCAGCTATTCAGGATGCTGAGGCAGGAGGATCACTTGAGCCTAGGAGTTCGAGATTATGGTGCACTGTGATGACAGATTTTGAAGATTTTAGGAATTTTATGATCTTGAATGACCTCAAGCAATCCACCTGCCTCAGCCTCCCAGACTGCTGGGGATTACAGACTTGACCCACCACACCTGGCCGTGTGGCTGCACTCCAGCTGGGCCAACACAGAAGAGGAAGAGGAGGAGGAGAAAACAAAAATTCATGACAGGTATGATGAGTTTGATCAAGACCAAGATATTATCTCTACTTGAGATCAGTTCTTCAAACTATCAGCTCACTGACTATAGCTTTTGAAGCAATGTGCCAAAAATGCTTATGGAAAGCCACTTAAAGTTATGAAAGCATGATGATAAAAAAAAAAAAGAAAGCATGATGATATTTTATTGATTTGGACAGTCACCTTTTTAGGGAAAAAAAATTACCTAAGTCTTCAATATTTTGTCTATTAAAATTTAGAAATCTTAATGGAACTTTACCCTGGAAGTGAGAACAATGTAACCTAAATATCGTACCCTCGTATTAATTTGAATAAAGTTTTAAAATAAAATCAAATTTAGAAATCGGTTTTAGAGACCCTACCAAGTTTCAGTGGCATTTTGAGACTAACCAGAGTGGGCATGAAAACCAGGCTTTCCATTTCTACCCGTGGAAACTGAACAGCTTAATGTTTTTTGAGAAGCGTATGCAAAGAAGCCTGGCAATGAAAATGCACTTCCAGTGCTGCACAGATACACGTTGCCCCTGAAGGAGAAGAGCGTGCTGGTAAGGAGAAGCTTGGGAAACCTCAAGCTATTACTAACAGGACATATTAGTCTGCTAGTCACAGGCCAACAAGGACACTGGCCGCTGCCTGATAACTCGGGCCAGAGAGGAATATGCACTTGCCCAAAGCTCACTGGGAAGCCCTCTGAGGATAGGGCTACCTTTTTCACAGAGTAGGTACTCAATCGCTGTGAATTAATGAACAAATTTAACCTGTGTGATGATTGGAGGTCGAAGTTATGTTCAGTTTTTATAATTCAGCAAAACCAGAGAACAGCCTGTATTTATTTTAGTAAATAATAATGATAATAATAATAATGATGGCTAACTTTTACTAAGCATGTGCCTACTCTGTGTTGACCATTTTTACATGATTATCTCGTATTCATCTGACAATAAGCCTGTAAGGTAAGCATTATTATCTCTTTTTTTTGAAACAGAGTCTTGCTCTGTTGCCTTGAGTAGAGTGTAGTGGCATCATCATAGCTCGCTCAAACTCCTAGATTCAAGGGATTCTCCTGCCTCAGCCTCCCAGGTAGCTGGGACTATAGGTGTGTGCCACCACACATAGCTAATTTTTCTATTATTACTAGAGATGGGGTCCTGCTGTTGTTTGGGCTGCTCTTGAACTGAGCTCAAGCAATCCACCCACCTCAGCCTCCCAGAGTGCTGGGATTACAGACTTGACCCACCATACCTGGCCTTATTATTTCCTTTTTATAGCCAAGAAACTGGAGTTTAGAAAGCTTGAACAGGCCAAACAGGGTGGCTCATACCTATAATCCCAGCATTCTGGGAGACAGAAGCCAGTGGACTGCTTAAGCTCAGAAGTTCAAGACCAACTTGAGCAAAAGCAAGACCTCGTCTCTACTAAAAATAGAAAAGCTAGCTGGGTGTTGCGCAGGCGCCTGTACTCCCAGCTACTGAGGAGGCTGAGGCAAGAGGATTGCTTGAACCCAGGAGTTTGAAGTTGCTGTGAGCTATGACACCACAGCATTCTACCCTAGAGCAACAGAGACTCTGTCTCAAAAAAAAAGAAAAAAAAAAAAAAAACTTGAACAACTTGCCAAGAGGTAGTGCAAAGAATAATGGTGGGGCAGACATGCAAACCCAGACAGTCTGAACCCAGCGCCCACACATTTCCTCACCACACTCCTCTGCCACTTCTGCATGCAGAAAAACTATTATGAGGAAGGTATTTTTTAAACTACACTATGAAATGTTGGCTAAAAAATAATGGTGATGTCCAAATGGTAAAAAAACAATGATGGGGCTTGGCACCTGTAGCTGTAGCACATATACTGGGGCTGGCGGGTTCGAACCCAGCCCAGGCCTGCTAAAACAACAATGACAACTACAACAAAAAATAGCCGGGCGTTGTGGCAGGCGCCTGTAGTCCCAGCTACTTGGGAGGCTGAAGCAAGAGAATCGCTTAAGCCCAAGAGTTTGAGGTTGCTGTGAGCTGTGATGCCACAGCACTCTACCAAGGGCGACATAGTAAGACTCTGTCTCAAAAAACAAAACAATGATGGGGGAATGTGATGGAGTAGTGACCTCTCTTGAGGTGTACTTGCACCAGGCAGGGCTAAGATGCATTGTATGATACGCATGTCAAGTCTGGCCATTGCAAAGAAGACAGCATCTTAGAATGCATGGATACAGCTGTTCAATGATGTTGGGGTATAATCTTCACATTGCAGATGTTTTCGGTGTTTTAGAATTATTGTAATAATATGAACAGGGAGATCCAAAATTAACTTTTTTATCTTTCAGGCCAAACCAAAATGCTGGTATGACTATTTTAAGTTGGGACTATTTAATAGTTGGGACTATTTTAAGTGAGAAAAGAAATTATTAATACTACCAGAAGTTACAATGATAATAGATCTGGTTTTTTAAAAGCCCTATTATTAGCTAAACACAACTTCTATTTAAATGAGTTAAATTTAAATTGAATGCTCCAGCTGATATTTTCTTTCTTTCTTTTTTTTTTTTTTTTGAGATAGTCTCACTATACTGCCCTCAGTAGAGTGCTGTGGTGTCATGGCTCACAGCAACCTCAAACTCTTGTGCTAGAGTACAGAGGTGTCATCACAGTTCACTGCAACCTCAATCTCCTGAGGCTCAAGTAATCCTCCTGCTTTAGCCTTCCAAATAGCTGAGAGTACAGGCTGTGCACCACCACACCCTAGCAGAATAAGGTGCTTTCTCAGAAAAAAAGAAGCTCTCACACCCAGTTTTATTTCATTTGTTCTTTTCTTTTTTATTAAGGTATGACATCCTTACTCTGAATATAAATCTCCAGTGCTTAGCTCAAAACTTCGCCCCCAGATCAAGTTGCTAACCTCCTCCAACATCCACAGTCATTGTGCCCCTTTCCTGGTTCATACCTCTCAAAGGCAACAATTATTCTGACCTGTACATAAATGGAATCATACAGTATGCAATTTTTTTGGGTCAACATGTCTGTGAGCTTCATCCAGTTCATTGCATGAAGCGGTTTGTTCCTTATCGTTGGTATATAGTATTTTGTTGCCTGAAAATTACATTTGTGATACCCTGAAATATATACTATATTAAGTCTTAATCCCACGTTTCCTGGCATACAATTCCTAAAATCTTTGAAATCTTCAACGTGACAAGTGTCTTTTTGTACACTTATGAGTTGACCATTAGTGGGCAGCTCTTGGGTAGCTTCAGAATGTGGCTGGGACAGAAAGACCAAGGCAGCATTAGAGGGTTGGGACTTTCAGCCCACCTCCAAACCTGGGAGGGGAGAAGACTAAAGATTAAATTGATCACCAATGGCCAATGATATAATTAATCATGCCATGTAATGAAGCTTCCATAAAAACCCAAAGGATAGAGTTTGGCGGGCTTTCAGATATCCAAACACATGCAGGTGTCTGGAGGGTGGCTTATATAGGGAGGGCATGGAAACTCTTTGCTGCTTCCCCTGTCTCTTGCCCTACGCATCACTTTACCTTTATCCTTTGTAATATCCTTTATGATAAGCTGGTAAATGTCAGTGTTTGCCTGAATTCTATGAGCCACCCTAGCAAATTAGTCAAACCTAAAGAGGGAGGCCTGGGAACTCCAATTTATAGCCAATCAGTCAGAAGCTCAAGTGAAATAAT
Organism: Nycticebus coucang; assembly: GCF_027406575.1. NCBI lineage: Eukaryota > Metazoa > Chordata > Mammalia > Primates > Lorisidae > Nycticebus > Nycticebus coucang. Next base: position 133,112,110 of record NC_069782.1, on the reverse strand, counting down.
CCAGGGCTTGCAATTAGCATTGGAAATAAGGTTGGGCCTGGGTGTGGAGGTTCATGCCTGTAATCCTAGCACTGTGAGAGATCAAGGCAGGAGGTTCACTTGAGCTCAGGAGTTGGAGATCATAATGGGCAAGAAGAATAAGAGCCCATCTCTACTAAAAATGGAAAAATTAGCTGGCATAGTGGTGGGCTCCTGTAGTCCCAGCTACTTGGGAGGCTGAGGCAGGAGGATCATTTGAACTCAGGAATTTGAAGTTGCTATGAGGTAGGCTAAAGCCATGGCACTCTAGCCTGGGCAACAGAGTCTCTGTCTCAAAAGAGGAAAAATGTAAGATTGGGTGCCAACTTGAGGATTGAGTCCCCAACCTGTGGGATTTGATGCTCTCTCTAGGTAGACAGTGTTGGAATTAATTTGGTGTCCACTGCAGAATTGACTGGTTGCTAGTGAGAAGAAATCCCCTAAACTTTTTGCTGACCAGAGGTCACAGAAGTCTTCTGTGACAATTGTTGAGCAGGAGAATAGAAAAAGCACTTTTGGGGGAAGGAGCAAGATGGCTACTGAGTAATAGCTTCCTTGCAACTGGGCACAGTGAGACTGGGGAGAGGAGACTCCAGGCATCTCTGGCTGGTGGGAGATCTGCCCAGAAACATCTCTTTGGGGACACAGGGAGTTAGCGAGAGACTTCCAGGACCCCATGAGGAGGACAAAAGCAGTGGAGAACTGGCAAGTGGTTGTGTGTGTTCGTTAGGTCTAATTCCACCAGCAGCCGTAAGTATAGCAGCAGTGAGATTGCAAACTGGAAAGGCCTTACCTGTGAGCTGTTTTGTTTTTTTGGACTTGGCACTAGGTTGAACTACCTTGGGAGAACTTGGGCAAGAGTGCGGAGGACTTTAAGCATTGTCTAGGGCCCCAGACTGAGCTGCTGAGCCTGATGGAGCTAATAGTGTTCTGCTATGGGCTGTGCAGAGACATCGTGGGAGAACTTCCCTAGCAAGCTCTACCCTCAGGGTCACAGAGCAAGGATCAAGCAGGAGTGAGTAATCTAGTGACTGAGCACCCTAAAGGCAGGTACTGAGACGCCTTACAGCCTTGGCCCTCAGGGGCATAGAGTGAGACAGGTTTTGGCACACTGGGTAAGTGGATGGCTACTTCAGGAGTGATCCTAGCCACAAGTGCTTTCCTGGGAAAGCTTCTGTTTAGCCAAAGTTTAGCAGTTTAAAGTGGCTTTTAAGCAGGCTGAGGAGAGATTTAGGTTCTCCACCCTGCAGGGTTTGAGAACTCAGCAGAGGCCTCTAGTCTTCATCTCGTATAGCCATATCAGCATTGTGATTAACATCTCATACCCCAGAAGATCACCTGTTGCCCAGGCAATATTCAGCAAGCTATATATACTGCTTTGTTTTGGTTTTCCTTTTTTTTTTTAATTTCAACATTTTCCCTCTAGATTTTTCTTTTTTTCTTTCTTCATTTTTCTAGTTTAAATACAATTTTCCATTGTTACCTTAACAATTAGAACTTCATTTTTGCTAGTGTTTCTACCTCTATTATTTGGTTCCCTCCCACCCCAATTTTATCCTGTAAAGTTTTCTGTTTGCTTGTTTTGGTTTGATTTGTAGCATTTTTGTCTTTCCTCTCTACTTGGTGGAGATGGGGTACTGTGTCCGAACAAGCTAGCAAAGAGCTGCTGACTTCAAGGGAACCACCCAACCCGGCACCCCCAGAGGTTGGAGTTTTTTAAGGTTGGGTCAAAGTACCCTACTGTACACCTATATTGCTCCTGTCTCCCTCTTTCTGTGCCTCTCTTCTTTTTGTCAATATTCCCTTTTACTCACCCCCTCTCCTTTCTCTTTTTTCTCTTCTTTTCTTGTTTTTCTTTTTTTCTTGCTCTTCCATCTTCTCATCCTTCTGGTTCTGCACCAAAAGGACTCATCAAAACCCTAGTCCAGAGGCATGGTAATTGAAAGAGCAAGAGGAAGTGAAAGGAAAATTAGGGCAAGGAAACATATAAAATAAAACACTCATGAGGAAGAATCAGCAGAAAAATATTGGCAACATGAAAAACCAGTCCAGAGCAACCTCCCCCCACCCCTATGGGACCGTGAGGTAGCTATTGCAGAGGATTCCACCTATAAAGAAATGTTAGAAATGACAGAAAGGGAGGGCGGCGCCTGTGGCTCAAGGAGTAGGGCGCCAGTCCCATATGCCAGAGGTGGCGGGTTCAAACCCAGCCCCGGCCAAAAAAATCACACACAAAAAAAAAAAAAAGAAATGACAGAAAGGGAATTTAGAATATAGATGATGAAAACAATGAAGGAAATGATGGAAACAATGAAGGAAACTGCTGATAAAGTGGAAAATAACCAAAAGGAAATCCAAAAACAGAATCAAATAAGAGATGAACGATATGAAGAATATAGAAAGGATATAGCAGAGCTGAAAGAACCGAAGCAATTAGGGAACTTAAAGATGCAATAGAAAGTATCAACAACAGATTAGACCATGCAGAAGAAAGAATTTCAGAGGTAGAGGACAAAGCTCTTGAGATAACTCAGATAATTAAAGAGGCAGAAAAAAAGAGAGAGAAAGCAGAATGTTCACTGACATAATTGTGGGACTCTAAGAAGTGTTCAAACATACAAGTTACAGGTATCCCGGAAGGGGAAGAAAAATGCCCCAGGGGAATGGAAACCACACTAGAGAATATTATAAATAAAAATTTCCCCAATATCACCAAAGATTCTGACACACTCCTTTCAGAGGGATAACAGACCCCAGGTTGCCTCAACTCTAACAGAGCTTCTCTAAGACACATTGTGATGAACCTGTCCAAAGTCAAGACAAAAGAAAAGATTCTTCAAGCTGCCAGGAGTAAGCACCAGTTGACCTACAGAGGCAAATCCATCAGGGCAACTGCACACTTCTCTAATGAAACTTTTCAAGCAAGAAGACAATGGTCATCTACCTTTAATCTACTTAAACAGAACAATTTCCAGCCCAGAATTCTATATCCTGCTAAGCTAAGCTTTAAAATTGACAAAGAAATCAAATTATTTACTGATGTACAAACATTGAGGAAATTCTTCACAACAAGACTGGCTCTACAGGAAATACTTCGACCTGTTCTACACACTGGACCATCACAATGGATCAATAGCAAAGTAAGAACTCAGAAATTAAAGGACAGAACCTAACTTCCACAATGATGCAAAAGATAAAACTAAGCAATGGACTCTCACAAAATAAGATGAATAAAACACTACTACAGTTATCAATTATCTCAATAAATGTAAATGGCTTGAATTCCCCAGTGAAAAGGCATAGATTGGCTGACTGGATTAAAAAGCACAAGCCATCCATTTGCTGTTTGCAGGAAACACACCTAGCTTCAAAAGACAAATTAAAACTCCAAGTTAAGGGTTGGAAGACAAATTTTTAGGCAAACGGATTTCAGAATAAAAGAGGAGTTGTAATCTTATTTTGAGATACACGTGGATTTAAAGAAATTAAAGTCAAAAAAGACAAAGATGGTCACTTTATATTGGTCAGGGGGAAAATATAACAAGAAGACGTTTCAATTCTAAATATTTATGCACCCAACTTCAATGTTCCCAGATTCTTGAAACAGACCTTACTCAGTCTGAGCAATATGATATCCTATAACATCATAATGAAAGGGGACTTTAAAATTCCTTTTACAGAGCTGGACAAATCCTCTAAACAGAAATTAAACAAAGATATAAGGGACTTGAATGAGACCCTAGAACAACTGTGCTTGATAGATGCATATAAAACACTCCATCCCAAAGATAAAGAATATACATTCTTCCCATCACCCCATGGAACATTCTCCAAAATTGATCATATCCTAGGACACACAAAAAAAAAAAACCTCAACAGACTCAAAAGAATGAAAAATTTACCTTGTATCTTCTCAGACCACAAGGCACTAAAGGTGTAACTCAACTCCAACAAAATCATTCAACCCCACACAAAGGCATGGAAATTAAACAATCTTCTGTTGAATGACAGTTGGGTGCAGGAAGAAATAAAAGAGGAAATCATTAACTTCCTTGAGCATAACAACAATGAAGACACAAACTACCAAAACCCGTGGGATGCTGCAAAAGCAGTTCTGAGAGGAAAATTTATTGCTTCAGATGCCTACATTCAAAAAACAGAAAGAGAGTGCATCAACAAACTCACAAGCCGTCTTATGGAATTGGAAAAAGAACAATCTAAGCCTAAACCCAGCAGAAGAAAAGAAATATCCAAAATTAAATCAGAGATCAATGAAACTGAAAACAAAAGAATCATTCAGAAAATTAATGAAACGAGGAATTGGCTTTTTGAAAAAATAAATAAAATAGATAAACCTTTGGCCAGACTAACTAGAAATAGAAGTAAAATCTCTAGTAACCTCAATCAGAAATGATAAGGGGGAAATAACAACTGATGCCATAGATATACAAGAAATCATCTCTGAATACTATCAGAAACTCTATGCCCAGAAATTTGACAATCTGAAGGAAATGAATCAGTATTTGGAATCACACCCTCTCTCTAGACTTAGCCAGGAAGAAATAGAGCTCCTGAACAGACCAGTTTCAAGCACTGAGATCAAAAAAAGAATAAAAAAATCTTCCAACAAAAATATGCCCTGGTCCCCATGGCTTAACACCAGAATTCTATCAAACCTTCAAGGAAGAGCTTATTCCCGTACTTCAGAAATTATTCCAAAAAATTGAGAAGGAAGGAATCTTCCCCCAACACATTCCACGAAGCAAACATCACCCTGATACCAAAACCAGGAAAAGACCCAACTAAAAAGGAGACTTTCCAACCAATTTCACTAATGAATATAGATGCAAAAATTCTCAACAAAATCCTAGCCAGTAGATTACAGCTTAACATGAAAAAAGTCATACATCATGATCAAGTAGTTTTCATCCCAGGGATGCAAGTCTGGTTTAACATATGCAAGTCCATATAAATGTTATCCATCGTATTAACAGAAGCAAAACCAAAGACCATCTGAGCCTATCAATAGATGCAGAAAAAGCATTCGATAAAATCCAGCACCCTTTTCTAATTAGAACACTGAAGAGTATAGGCACAGGTGGCACATTCCTTAAACTGATCAAAGCTATCTATGACAAACCCACAGCTAATATTTTACTGAACAGAATAAAACTGAAAGCTTTTCCTCTTAGAACTCCAATACAATTAGACAAGACAAGGAAATGGCATCCAAATGGGAGCAGAGGCGGTCAATTGCTGATGATTTGATCTTATACTTAGAGAACCCCAAAGACTCAACCACATTCCTGGAAGTTGGGCGGTGCCTGTGTTCAGTGGGTAGGGCACTGGCCCCATATGCTGAGGGTGTTGAGTTAAACCCTGTCCTGGCCAAACTGCAACAAAAAGAATAGCCAGGTATTGTGGCGGGCGCCGGTAGTCCCAGCTACCTGGGAGGCTGAGGCAAGAGAATCACCTAAGCCCAGGAGTTGGAGGTTGCTGTGAGCTGTGTGATGCCATGGTACTCTACCAAGGTCGATAGAGTGAGTCTCTGTCTCTACAAAAAAAAAAAAAAAGACACCTGGGAGTCATCAAAAAATACAGTAATGTGTCAGGATATAAAATCAATGTCCACAAGTCAGTAGCCTTTGTATACACTAATAACAGCCAAGATGAAATGCTAATTAAGGACACAACTCCTTTTACCATAGCTTCAAAGAAAATGAAATACCTAGGAATATACCTAACAAAAGAGGTTAAGAACTTCTAGAAAGAATATTATGAGGGTGGCACCTGTGGCTCAGTGGGTAGGGCGCTGGCCCCATATACCAAAGGTGATGGGTTCAAACTCAGCCGCAGCCAAACTGCACCAAAAAATAGCCGGGCATTGCGGTGGGCGCCTGTAGACCAGCTACTTGGGAGGCTAAGGCAAGAGAATCGCCTAAGCCCAGGAGTTGGAAGTTGCTGTAAGCTGTGACGCCACGGCACTCTACCGAGGGTGACAAAGTGAGACTCTGTAAAAAAAAATAATAATAATAAATAAATAAAATAAAATAAAAATGAGACCTTTAAAAAAATTATGAAATCCTCAGAAAGGAAATAGCAGAGGATATTAACAAGTGGAAGAACATACCATGCTCATGGCTGGAAAGAATCAACATTGTTAAAAGGTCTATACTTCCCAAAGCAATCTACCGATTCAATGCCATCCCTATTAAAATAACAACATTGTACTTTCCACACTTGGAAAAAATGATTCTGCATTTTGTATGGAACTAGGGAAAAACCCATATAGGTAAGGCAGTTGTTAGTAATAAAAACAAAGCGGGGGGCATCAGCATACCAGATTTTAGTCTGTACTACAAAGCCATAGTGGTCAAGACAGCATGGTACTGGCACAAAAATAGAGACAGACATTTGTAATCAAATAGAAAACCAGGAAATGAAACTAACATCTTATAATCACCCAATCTTCGATAAATCAAACAAGAACAAGAACCTTGGGGAAAAGACTCCCTATTCAATAAATGGTGCTGGGAGAACTGGATATCCAAATGTAAAAGACTGAAACTGGACCCACACCTTTCTCCACTCACAAACATTTATTCAAGATGGATAAAGGCCTTAAATTTAAAGCATGAAACAATAAAAATCCTCAAAGAAAGCATAGGGAAAACACTGGAAGATATTGGCCTGGGGAAAGACTTCATAAAGAAGACTGCCATGGCAATTGCAACAACAACAAAAATAAACAAATGGGACTACATTAAACTGAAAAGCTTCTGTACAGCTAAGGAGACAACAACAAAAGCAAATAGGCAACCTACACAATGGGAAAGGATATTTGCTTATTTTGAATCAGACAAAAGCTTGATAACTAGGATCTATGCAGAACTCAAATTAATCCACATGAAAAAAGCCAACAATCCCATATATCAATGGGCAAAAGACATGAATAGAACCTTCTCTAAAGATAAATGGCTAACAAACATATGAAAAAATGTTCATCATCCCTATTTATTAGAGAAATGCAAATCAGAACCATACTGAGATACCATCTAACCCCAGCAAGAACGGCCTACATCACAAAATCTCAAAACTGCGGATGCTGGCGTGGATGTGGAGAGAAGGGAACAATTTTCCACTGCTGGTGGGACTGCAAACTAGTACAACCTTTTTGGAAGGACGTATGGAGAAACCTCAAAGAACTCAAGCTAGACCTCCCATTTGATCCTGCAATCCCATTACTGGGCATCTACCCAGAAGGAAAAAAATCCTTTTATCATAAGGACACTTGTACTAGACCGTTTATTGCAGCTCAATTTACAATCACCAAAATGTGGAAACAGCCTAAATGCCCACCAACCCAGGAATGGATTAACAAGCTGTGGTATATGTGTACCATGGAATACTATTCAGCTATTAAAAACAATGGGGACTTTACATCCTTTGTATTAACCTGGATGGAAGTGGAACACATTATTCTTAGTAAAGCATCACAAGAATGGAGAAGCATGAATCCTATGTACTCAATTTTGATATAAGGACAATTAACGACACGGTGGGGGAGGGGGAAGGGGAGAGCAGAGAGAGAAAGAAGGAGGGAGGGGTGAAGGAAAGGAAGAGCAGAGAGAGGGAAGGAGGGAGGGGGTGAGGCCTTGGTGTGTGCCACACCTTTTGTTGGCAAGACACGATTGTAAGAGGGACTTTACCTAACAATGCAATCAGTGTCACCTGGTTTCTTGTACCCTCAATGAATCCCTGACAATAAATAAATTAAAAAAGAAAGAAAAAGCATTTTGGCTTTTTCCCCCTATATCCTCAGATATTATTTATTGATCCACGTGCATTGATGGATATTAGGGTGGTTTTCAGTTATTATAAATAATTCTATAAATATTTCTGGATACTGTTTTATAGACATGTGCACTAATTTCTCTTGGATCTATACCTAGGAGATCTATATTTGCTGGGTCATAGTAAAGTCATACTATACAGAACTGAGTAGTCATGATAGATTATATGGTCCAAAAAATCAAAAATACTTTCCCCTTCTGTCATTTGTGTTATTGTCACCTGTATTATATCTACTTAGGTTATAAGCCACATAGTACAGTGTTAAAATTTTTTGCTTTAAATAGTCCTATATCTTTTAAAGAAATTAAGAAAATAAAAATTATCTATAGTCGTTTGCTTGTGTTCTAACGCAGGAACCCAAACCTAATTGCATCTTTTTTTTTTTTTTTTTGTAGAGACAGAGTCTCACTTTATGGCCCTCGGTAGAGTGCCGTGGCATCACACAGCTCACAGCAACCTCCAACTCCTGGGCTTAAGCCATTCTCTTGCCTCAGCCTCCCGAGTAGCTGGGACTACAGGCGCCCGCCACAACACCCAGCTATTTTTTGGTTGCAGTTCAGCCGGGGTGGGGTTTGAACCCGCCACCCTCGGTATATGGGGCCGGCGCCTTACCAACTGAGCCACAGGCGCCGCCCCCTAATTGCATCTTAATATATTGGTGCCAAGGTTTTCCTGATCTCACTAACCAGGTTCACGTCTCCTCTCTGCAGAATGGACACTAAGTCCTTTCATCTGTGGCAATGTAGGAGCGGGTTCAACATCTCCTGCTAAGACAGTTTAATTGTCAAGAGATAATGGTCATTCCTTGTTTTTTTTGAGACAGAGTCTCACTATGTCGCCCTTGGCAGAGTGCCATGACATCATAGCTCACAGCAACCTCAAACTCTTGGGCTTAAGTGATTCTCTTGCCTCAGCCTCCTGAGTAGCTGGAACTCAGATGCCTGACACAAAGCCTGGCTTGAGATGGGGTCTTGCTCTTGCTCAGGATGGTCTCAAACTCCTAAGCTCAAGCAATCCACCCATCTCAGCCTCCCGAAGTACAAGGATTATAGGCGTGAGCCACTGCTCCTGGCCAGTCGTTAGTCATTCCTTGTCTTATCTCGAAGCCCTTAGGTGGCTTCCCATTCCCCCAGGAGAAAATTATTATTATTATTATTTTTTTTTTTTTTGAGACAGAGTCTTGCTATGTCACCCTCGGTAGAGTGCCGTGGCATCACAGCTCACAGCAACCTCAAAATCTTGGGCTTAAGCAATTCTCTTGCCTCAGTCTCCCAAGTAGCTGGGACTACAGGTGCCTGCCACAATGCCCAGCTAAAAATTATTTCCTTCTCATGGCCCTGTCTTGCATCTCCAGCCTCTTCCCTATACCTCTCCCAGGTTCTCACATGAGCCCAGCTTTGTCTTCATACATTTTTTTTTTTTTTTTTTTTGGTTTTTGGCCAGGGCTGGGTTTGAACCCGCCACCTCTGGCATATGGGACCGGCGCCCTACTCCTTGAGCCACAGGCGCCGCCCATGTCTTCATACATTTTTGACCTGCCTGAAGCTCACCTGCTCCATCCTCTTTGTACTAGGCTGACTCCTGCTCATCTGACCGGCTGCAGCTTCAGTATGTACTGAGAGGCTTTTCTGCCCTCGGACAAGGATGTGGGGGTTTTATTCTATGTTCCCGAGTCTCTACATCTTTCTTCGGGAGCACTAATCATCAGACCTGGGTAAAAGCAGGTGAGCTTTGCATCATTGCAATAAATAAACTGGAAATGTGATAGCTAGTGTCTCATTTCCACTCATGAACCTTTATGTAACTGGTGAAATACACAATTGGTGCTGCTGCCATTTGGGGGGAGATTAGGACACACTCTTTTCTCCTTACAGAATATAAAAGTAATTAATTGGCTCTTTTTCAAAAGCAAAGAGCAAAAAGGATTCAGAATTCTAAGACGTAGATTACAATTGAAAGGTTTTCAATAATTCTCTTTATGTTCTATTTAGGAGTTATTCATTCATTTAACAACTATTGAGTGAAAAAACTGGTTACATGTCAGAGAGTATTCTTAGCACTGGGCAGGGTGTCATGGTGAACAAGGCAGGCCAACAGCCCTGTGCTTATAAAATTTGCATTCTTATGTTTTACTATTATCATTAATTAATAATCAGACATTGTGTACATGGTTTCTTGGCTCTCTTTTGGCAAGTTTTTTTCTATTTTGATTCTAAAGTTCTGAGCAGTGGCCACCCCTCATGTGTTAGGCAAGATAGACAAATGGCCAAGAGTCTTGGCCCAGAAGAGTGGGATTTTCCAAGGGTCACCTGGCACAAGTGGTCCAGTTCCTGCTCAGTAAAAAACACACTCCAGGGAGCAATGAAAAAAAAATCCCTCCTCCTGAGCACCTACCATGTCCAGGGAGTATTCTTTTTCGAGCCAGGGTTTTGCTATATTGCCCAGACAGGAGCACTGTGGCTACTCACAAGTGTGATCATAGCTCACCGCTGCCTCAAACTCCTGGGCTCAAGTGGTCCACTCACCTCAGCCTTCAGAATACCTGGGACTACAGGTGCATGTCACTGCTCCCAGCTCCAGGGAGTATTCTTGTAGTGTGCATGTGCAGGACGTTGTCTTTGAACTTGTAGACTGACCTGGGCCATCAGCTCTAGCCCTGGCCACAGAGAGCTCTTTAAGAGGGCAGCAGTGACCCCAGCTTCAGGCCCAATGTGCAGAAACACACAGCCTGGTGCTGTTTACTTGGAGGGAATGATTTGTTTTCACTAAGTTCAAACCCATTCATATGCCGCCCAAGAAGTTAACACTTCAGACTGCTCTCCCCTGTAAAAATTAAAGACAAGAACTCCAGAAAAGCAGGAAATGTCTGCACTCCATGAAAGTGAAAACAAACAAAACCCATAGAACATCTTTGAAGACTTTGAAGTTATAGTCATGTAGGGCGGCGCCTGTGGCTCAGTGAGTAGGGCGCCGGCCCCATATGCCAAGGGTGGCAGGTTCAAACCCAGCCCCGGCCAAACTGCAACAACAAAAAAAAAATAGCCGGGCATTGTGGCATGTGCCAGTAGTCCCAGCTGCTTGGGAGGCTGAGGCAAGAGAATTGCGTAAGCCCAAGAGTTAGAGGTTGCTGTGAGCCGTGTGACGCCACGGCACTCTACCCGAGGGCGGTACAGTGAGACTCTGTCTCTACAAAAAAAAAAAAGAAGTTATATTCATGTAAGTTACCTTTACCTATGGTAGGCACGTAAGTAACATGATCCAGGCATGAAAACCATGAAATAAAAGATGATTCAGAAAACATCGCTTTCGGTCCATGCAGTAAATGTCTTATTTTGAATGTAGAGACAAAAGTGCACACTTAATAGAAAATTTATTTCTCCCAGGCTTCAGTAAATACATGCCAAACAAACATTTAAGGAATAGTGATTTTAAAGGGCCCAAATATCTTGATTTTCTCTTACATAATTCATTGTCAGCAGATTGAGTTCCATAAGGGAGTGATCTTCTTACTTGTGACTAAATTCCCACTTGTGGAATAAGTACCTGAGTATAGTGCTTACTCAGCACAATTCCTGATGCAGCACATAGTAGGGGCTTAAGAAACAATCACTGCTATTCCTATTGCTGTAATCGTCATTATTAACATTCTCATAGCTAGAGGGAACTTTTGATATGAACTAATCAGTCCCTGCATTGTATAGCACCACCATGCTTCTAGTGACACAAGCTAAGAACTTATAATTGTCCTTAGCGCCTCTCTTTCCTTCATCCCTGACAAACAATATCATTAAACAGAGGCCACTCTATCTTCTAAAGTTCACCCCCATCTGCCAGGTCCCTCCAACAAGAGACCATAGTGATCCTTTCAAGATGCAAATTAAAAAATCAACTTCCCTTTTTTTCTTTTAGCTCTTCATAAGCCATGGCAGTCTTTTTATTAATACAAAAACCACTGTCATTTTTTTTTTTTTTTTTGAGCTAGAGTCTCACTCCCTCACCCCAGGTTGGAGTGCAATGGCAAAGTCGCTGGTACTGCAGGTGCACTACTGCACTCAGCTAATTTTTCTCCTTTTAGTAGAGATAGGGTCTGGCTCTCGCTTGGGCTGATCTTAAACTCCTGACCCGAAGCGAACCTCCCACTTGGGCCTCCCAGTGTGCTGGGAGTATAGGAGCAAGACACTGTACCTGGCTAGTACTGTAATTTAAAAAATTAATTAATTAATTAAAAAATTTAAAAAACTTTTGTATCCATTCCTAGTAATAAATTCAGTATATATTTGTCTCACTTTGATAACATTTGTCACAATAATTTTACATTTATTTTTATGACTTTTGAATCAATGTGTTTCTTCCTCAAAGGCTATAACACTCCCTTAAGACAAGGAAGTGTCTGGTTTTCCCACAACTGAAGCTCTAGTTCCTAACGGAGTGGATAAGACTTATTTCCAAATATTTGTTGGTAATTTAATAAATATTTGTTTAGTGACTAAATAAATGAATGAAGTCCCTGAATAAGTAAACAATAATTTGGTAGCTGTATTTTGGAATGTGTAGCCAGCCCATTAGAATTCTTAAACGCCTGTGGCTCAAGGAGTGGGGCACCGGCCCCATATACTGGAGGTGGCAGGTTCGAACCTGGCACCGGCCAAAAACTGCAAAAAAAACAAACAAACAACAACAAAAAAAGAGAAGAAGAAGAAGAATTACTTAAAAAAAAAAACTTAAGAATGACTTCACCTCCAATCTCACTTCTCTAATAAGTAACTTTTATTTAAAAAAAATCAATTTCCTAACCAAATGCATTGGGTTATGATTATGTTTGTGCCATCTGACTTCACCCTATGGTAACTGATTAGATTGGGGTGGCCACATTACCTGAGCACCAGATCCTTTTTTTCCCCCCAGAGACTAGGAACTAGTCTTAGAATTCAGCCAATGCTTAGATGTATCTGGAATTGAGGTAGACACCTGTGTGGTACGGGGCTCCTGCTATATGAGTGGAGAGAGGAAGTCTGCAGTTAAAAGAATAAAACAGACACATAGTGCTAAGCAGAGATGAGACAAAGAAAAGTATTGCTTATATTCTCAGATTTGCTACTTCCTGGTTCTATTCCTTTCAGAAACTCAGATGTCTATGGAGTCCATGAGATGCTCCTGTATATTAGAAGTAAAGTCACTTTCTTCTTTTTTTTTTTTGAGACAGAGTCTCACTATGTCACCCTTGGTATAGTGCCATGGTGTCACAGCTCACAGTAACCTCAAACTCTTGGGCTTAAGCGATTCTCTTGCCTCAGCCTCCCAATAGCTGGGACTACAGGCACCCACCACAACGCCCGGCTATTTTCTTGTTGCAGTTGTCATTGCTGTTTAGCTGGCCCAGGCCAGGTTCAAACCCACGGGCCTGGGTGTATGTGGCTACGGGCACCGCCCATCAAGTCCCTTTCCCTTTTATTAGCTAGCTCAGCTCAGTATCTATCAGCATTTGTAAACCAAACAGTGTTAACTAAGGCACGCACCCGGTCGTATGTGAGGAGGTAACATTAGTGAAGTTGATCATAGTCAACTGCCTAGGGCAATACGTTATTGATGACAGTCTAATTCCCAGCCAGATTCACCTGTGTGGAAAAACACAGCCTGCTAAGGCTTCTCTCACCTACTGGGTAAGAAATACGGCAACTGTGAGGATTTCCTCTGCTGTAGGCAGAGCAGGGTTGAGCTGAAGTCAGACTTCATTTTAAGAGTCTTAAATCTTTCACCTGAAAGAGACATATGGATTTAAACAGGACAAAGAACAGTAATTTCTGTGACATTTCTGTATAGAGAATTAAAAACAGGGCTCAAACCAATACCAGACTCATATTTTTGGTTATTTGTGGCTTCAGGCTATTTTTAAAGAAACTGCCTTTGAATTCCCCATGGGATATTTTTTTCTTCTGTTCTTTCTCGTCCAGTGGCCAACTTGGGATTTATTGGCTTCTGGAAAATCCAGGGGATTTTGAAAAAAATCTGTAGTGATTTTTGGTAAAATGGAACTATACAGACTGATCTTTTATACCATGATGATGCTGGTAACCCCCTACTCGGGAGGGATACACTTCAGAAAAGATGGAAACTTTACATCTTTTTTTTTTTTTAATTTTTTTTTTTGTTGTTGGGGATTCATTGAGGGTACAATAAGCCAGGTTACACTGATTGCATTTGTTAGGTAAAGTCCCTCTTGCAATCATGTCTTGCCCTCAGAAGGTGTGGCACACACCAAGGCCCCACCCCTCTCCCTCCTTCCCTCTCTCTGCTTTTCCTTCCCCCACCACCCCCTGACCTTAAATTGTCATTAATTGTCCTCATATCAAAATTGAGTACATAGAATTCATGCTTCTCCATTCTTGTGATGCTTTACTAAGAATAATGTCTTCCACTTCCATCCAGGTTAATACAAAGGATGTAAAGTCTCCATTTTTTTTAATAGCTGAATAGTATTCCATGGTATACATATACCACAGCTTGTTAATCCATTCCTGGGTTGGTGGGCATTTAGGCTGTTTCCACATTTTGGTGATTGTAAATTGAGCTGCAATAAACGGTCTAGTACAAGTGTCCTTATGATAAAAGGATTTTTTTCCTTCTGGGTAGATGCCCAGTAATGGGATTGCAGGATCAAATGGTAGGTCTAGGTTGAGTGCTTTGAGGTTTCTCCATACTTCCTTCCAGAAAGGTTGTACTAGTTTGCAGTCCCACCAGCAGTGTAAAAGTGTTCCCTTCTCTCCACATCCACGCCAGCATCTGCAGTTTTGAGATTTTGTGATGTGGGCCATTCTCACTAGGATTAGATGGTATCTCAGGGTGGTTTTGATTTGCATTTCTCTAATAAATAGGGATGATGAACATTTTTTCATATGTTTGTTAGCCATTTGTCTTTAGAGAAGGTTCTATTCATGTCTTTTGCCCATTGATATATGGGATTGTTGGCTTTTTTCATGTGGATTAATTTGAGTTCTCTATAGATCCTAGTTATCAAGCTTTTGTCTGATTCAAAATATGCAAATATCCTTTCCCATCGTGTAGGTCGTCTCTTTGCTTTGGTTGTTGTCTCCTTGGCTGTACAGAAGCTTTTCAGTTTAATGAAGTCCCATTTGTTTATTTTTGTTGTTGTTGCAATTGCCATGGCAGTCTTCTTCATGAAGTCTTTCCCCAGGCCAGTATCTTCCAGTGTTTTTCCTATGCTTTCTTGGAGGATTTTTATTGTTTCATGCCTTAAATTTAAGTCCTTTATCCATCTTGAATCAATTTTTGTGAGTGGGGAAAAGTGTGGGTCCAGTTTCAGTCTTTTACATGTGGATATCCAGTTCTCCCAACACCATTTATTGAATAGGGAGTCTTTCCCCCAAGGTATGTTCTTGTTTGGTTTATCAAAGATTAGGTGGTTGTAAGATGTTAGTTCATTTCTTGTTTTTCTATTCGATTCCAAGTGTCTATGTCTCTATTTTTGTGCCAGTACCATGCTGTCTTGACCACTATGGCTTTGTAGTACAGACTAAAATCTGGTATGCTGATGCCCCCAGCTTTATTTTTATTACTAAGAACTGCCTTAGCTATATGGGGTTTTTTCTGGTTCCATACAAAACACAGAATCATTTTTTCCAAATCTGGAAAGTACGATGTTGGTATTTTGATAGGAATGCCATTGAATAGGTAGATTGCTTTGGGAAGTATAGACTTTTTTTTTTTTTTTTTTTGTAGAGACAGAGTTTCACTTTATGGCCCAAGGTAGAGTGCCATGGCATCACATAGCTCACAGCAACCTCCAACTCCTGGGCGTAAGCGATTCTCCTGCCTCAGTCTCCCAAGTAGCTGGGACCACAGGCGCCCGCCACAACACCCTGCTATTTTTTTGTTGCAGTTCCTCCGAGGCCAGGCTTGAACCCGCCACCCTCGGTATATGGGGCCGGCACCCCACCGACTGAGCCACAGGCGCCGCCCAAGGGAAGTATAAATATTTTAACAATGTTTATTCTGCCCATCCATGAGCATGGTGTGTTCTTCCATTTGTTAAAATCCTCTGCTATTTCCTTTCTGAGGATTTCATAGTTTTCTTTATAGAGGTCCTTCACCTCCTTCATTAGGTATATTCCTAGGTATTTCATTTTCTTTGAAACTATGGTGAAGGGAGTTGTGTCCTTAATTAGCTTCTCAGCTTCACTGTTATTGGCGTATACAAAGGCTACTGACTTGTGGACATTGATTTTATATCCTGAAACATTACTGTATTTTTTGATGACTTCTAGGAGTCTTGTGGTTGAGTCTTTGGGGTTCTCTAAGTATAAGATCATGTCATCAGCAAAGAGGGAGAGTTTGACCTCCTCTGCTCCCATTTGGATTCCCTTATTTCTTTGTCTTGCCTAATTGTATTGGCTAGAACTTCCAGCACTATGTTGACTAGTAAAGGTGACAGAGGACAACCTTGTCTGGTTCCAGTTTTAAGAGGAAAAGCTTTTAGTTTTACTCCATTCAGTAAAATATTAGCTGTGGGTTTGTCATAGATAGCTTCAATCAGTTTTAGAAATGTGCCACCTATGCCTATACTCTTCAGTGTTCTAATTAGAAAAGGATGCTGGATTTTACCAAATGCTTTTTCTGCATCTATTGAGAGGATCATATGATCTTTATTTTTGCCTCTGTTAATATGGTGGATAACATTTATGAACTTGCGTATGTTAAACCAGCCTTGCATCCCTGGGATGAAACATACTTGATCATGATGTATGACTTTTTTGATGATAAGCTGTAATCTATTAGCTAGGATTTTGTTGCAAACTTTACATCTTTTATGTTTACCTGGATGGAGTTGAAGCATATTCTTCTTACTATAGTATCTGAAGAATGGAAAAAAATCCAGTGTACTCAATACTGATATGAAACCAATATATAAACAACACCCACATGAATGATAAAACACAAATGGTCTAGCAAGAGGCAGGAAAGCGGAGGAAAGGAGTAGGGGAGGGCAATCGGCAGGAACTCAGGCTGGGGCAGTGGCTCACACCTGTAATCCTAGCACTCTGGGAAGCCAAAGTGGGTGGGTTGCTTGAGCTTATGAGTTGGAGACCAGCCTGAGCAAAAGACTCCCATCTCTATCAAAAATAGAAAAACTAGCCAGATGCTGTGGCAGGCACCTGTAGTCCCAGCTACCCAGGAGGCTGAAGAGAATTGCTTGGGCCCAAGAGTTTGAGGTGGCTACGAGCTGTGATGATATTCAAGCACACTGCCCAGGGTGACAGAGTGAGACTCCCGCCGCAAAATTGGCCTGATCTCACCTAATGCTCTCAATGTGAGGGTATTCAGCATGCCCTTTGGGTGAAGGGCTGTACTACAACTTGAACTTTGCCTTGGAAGTGAGAACAATGTAAGCTAAAAAATTTGTACCCTCATATTAATTTGAAATGAGAAAAAAGAGAAAAAAAAGTAATTGTAGTTGTGACCAGTTGGCCATGCCGCTGGCCACAGAGGGTATGCTATGGGTTAGTAGTACAATAAATAGTTTACTTTAACTTAGAAAAAAAAAAAAAACACTTTGATCAAAATAAAGATTCTCATAAACAGAAAATAATCATCTCAAAAAAAAAAGAAGGGCAAGTTCAGGAGTTGAACTGGATGGTATGAAACCATCCACTCTCATTCTTGAAGATATATTTTTTTTTTTTTTTTGAGACAGAGTCTCACTTTGTCACCCTTGTAGAGTACCATAACATCACAGCTCACAGCAACCTCAAACTCTTGGCTTAAGTGATTCTCTTGCCTCAGCCTCCCAAATAGCTGGGACTACAGGTGCCCGTGACAATGCCTGGCTATTTTTTTTATTGTTGTTTTTATATTGTTGCCATTGTTGTTTAGCAGGCCTGGGCCAGGTTTGAACCTACCAGCCCCGGTGATGTGGCTGGTGCCCTAACCACTGAGATATGGGTGCTGAGGCATCAAAGATCTTAAAACACTAGTTTGGGGACCAGATGTCTGGTCAGGATTAAGGATGCAGCCTGGAGTTACAAAATAGTAGTTTCTTTTTGGTCGTTTTTTTTTTTTTTTTCTTCTGTGAATCTAATTGTATCCTTGGCTTCTTTGGCTGTGCAATTTCCCAGATTTCCCTGTGGTATTTCAGGGGCACAGTCATTTGCTAAGGCTGGAGTTTCAAGTTGGTCTATGGAAAACTTCTTCCACACAAGGACCCTCACCAGAGTCAAGGCTAAGACAGGAGGCTGAGATTCATAAGCAGTCAGTGTAAAGGCACATTAAGATCTTGCTGATGAACTTATGGTATCGGGTGGCAGAGAGGTGGCCTCCACCACCTGTCTACTCCATGTTCAACAAGGACCATCATTAAGGTGCTCCCCAAACATATCAATATAATAGGGCTGATTTGAGAGAGAAGAGAAAGGGAGAAGAGGGAAGAATAAAAAGGAGAAGAGGAAGAGGAGGACTTCAAGAGGGAAGCACGAGCCTTGGCTCGCTTAGGGGCTATAACATGGCAGGTTGTTTGTGCCAGGTCCTCCTGTTTGCCCCTGCTAGAGGTAAGCCGGGGGCTGGAAGGGATTGCAGCCCTGGCCAGGGGCTGGAGGTAAAGGTGCTAACCACTTTGGCCAGGAGGGGGCCCCAAATTTCACTCAAATTTGCACATCTCTGGGTAATAGTCTGATCAGACCTCATTTTACTGATAGTTACATCCATTATCATACAACATGGAAGGGACCCAAATGCACACCAGAGACCAGAAATGGGAAATAACTTCAAGATCACAAGGCCGGTTCGGGGTAGAACCAGGACTAGCGCCCAGGTTGTATAAGGCCTGTTTTAAGACTCGACTCTACAATTCTTCTTTGGCATCTCTCGCAGCAGCAGCAGCAGCAGCTCCAAATATGTGCTAGGAGTACAAATATGTACTGAGGGCTTGGCAAGTATAAAACCCTGTGCTGGGTGGAGTGTGTGTGACAGGTGGCAGGTGGCAGAGGTGCTCGGTGGTGCAGGTAGGGAGGGAACGGGTAGTGTCAAAGTCTAATTTTATGGTCCTCAAGACCCTCATAGGCTTCTTCCTGGTTTGTTTATTTACTTATTTAGACAGAGTCTTACTCAGTTGACCTGGGTTGAGTGCCATGGTGTCATAGCTCACAGTGACCTCAAACTCTTGGGCTCAAGGGATCCTCTTGCCTCAGCCTCCAGAGTAGCTGGGACTGCAGGTGCCCACTATAATTCCCAGTGATTTTTTTAATTTTTTTATTTGCTCTTACTCAGGCTGGTGTCCAACTCCTGAGCTCAGGCTATCCACCCACCTTGGCATCCCAGAGAGCTGGGATTATAGGCATGAGCTACCACGCCTGTCCTTTCTTCCTGGTTTAGAAGGCACAAGCTAGACACAAGAAAGTTAAATAACAATAAAAGATGTAAATAAGGTTCAATACAGTGGAAGCTGAGTTGCATAGTATGATTAGTAACCAAATGTCTGATTAGCAATTGCCACAAAATTTCTAAAGAGAAAGAGCAGATTATACTGTGTGTTCGCCTAACACTTAACAGTTGCCAATGCTTTCCTGGATGTCTTGAGGGTGGTCACCTATGTGGGAGGGGAGACCCACATCTCCCTGATGTCTTCGGGGAGACCCTTTGTGGGAGGGGAAGAATGGTGGGCTCTGCAAAAGGGGAGCTGATGGGATTTGTGTGTGCACAGAGGTCCATGGCAATACACATAGCCCTGGCCTGAAGGAGCATCCAGGCAGCTTGTGATGCTTGTATGGATAGAATATTGGAACCAGGGACTCTAGGGTTCAAGGAAGTGCAACATTTAAGATCTATAGGTATTTGTACATGTTTATTTATTTATTTTTTTTTTGGTCACCCTCAGTAGAGTGCTATGGCATTACAGCTCACAGCAACCTCAAATTCTTGAGGCTTAAGAGATTCTCTTGCCTCAGCCTCCCAAGTAGCTGGGACTACAGGTGCCTGCCACAACACTGGCTTTTTTTTTTTATAGTTATCATTGTTGTTTAGCAGGCCCGGGCCGGGTTCGAACCCACCAGCTCTGGTGTATGTGGCTGGCTCCGTAACCACTAAGCTACGGGCGCCAAGCCTACGTATGCTTTTTAAATGAACTCTTCTTGCCTGTGAATAGGCACGTAAACTCAGAGGGGAAAGACAGGTAGCTGATCTGGGACTAACCAGATGTGTGGCATTGGGTACCTCACTTAGTTTCTCTCAGCCTCAGTTTGTTCCTCTTTAAGATCAGAAGAATAAATAACCTGCCTGGTCTTTTCTAATTGGAAAATTCTTTGATTCTAAGCATTCTACAACTACCTGCATTTTTGTTTTTCTTTTTGAGGCACAGTCCCACTGTATTGCCCTGCCTAGAGTGCTGGGTTGTCTGCCTAGCTCACAGCAACCTCAAACTCCTGGGCAGAAGCCATCTTCCTGCCTCAGCCTCCCAGGAAGCTGGGATTATAGGCGCCTGCCACAACACCTAGCTAATTTTTCTGTTTTTAGTAGAGACAGTGTCTTGCTGTTGCTTAGACTGTCTCAAACTCTTGAGCTCAAGTGATCCTCCCACCTGGGCCTCCCAGAGTGCTAGTTATTACAGGTGTGAGTACTGCACTTGGTCTTACTACCTGTTTTTGAAAAATCAGATTTGCTGGTATCAGTTTGCATCTTTATTTTGGATTTGCTTTCCCTTATTTATCCTAAACTTAAAAATATATTGCCATTAGATTTGGTCATTTGGACTCACACAATGTCCTTGAGTTGGAGTCAACCCAAATGCATAGATGCAAGTGGCAAAATAAGGATTTACCTAATCCTCTTCAGCACTAGCTCTTTGAACAGATGTTTTCAACCCAGACCATCTATATACCTACTATGTGCCAGGCATGGGTATTTAATGAATGATGTACATTCCCTATCTCCAAGAGAACTTCTGCTCATCTCCACAATTAGGGGGGATGTCCAGGCACATGTGAGGCAGTCAGCAAATGTGTGTTGAACAGAAAGAAAACTCCTAAGGCATTGTGGGAAAGGGACTTGTATGAGGTGAAATGTATCCAGGGAGGGGAGACCTTGCACCATTTCATACTTACAGTCTCTTGGACATCTGGCCTCAGTAGAGAAAAGACATTTTCTTCCACAGGTAGAAATAACTTCTGCCCTACTGATCCCCAGAGATCTTGGCACTGTGAGAGCTCTCAGTTGTTACCTACAGTCAAGGTCATTCGAGAGCTAAAGGGAAATTTGGTAGTACGTTCAAGTTGTGCTTAAAGACCTGAATTTAAGTGATGTCAGGTTGTTTGGAGTTTCTTAGGCAGGAAAAAGGCCACCACTGCATGGGCACAAACCGTGCCACTGGCGCAGTGTGGGAGCATTGGAACCTCTCTTCTACAGAATGCGTGTGTTCAGCATCAAGTTCAGTGTGGATTGAGGCCAAAAAAGAGATGGGTGAGTTGGAACCGTGGGTGTTGTCTTAGGTGAGCTGAGTACTCTGATTTGCAAGGAGACCCAAAGCCAGCTAACTCCTTCCTCTTCTTTCCTTCCAACAGCTAAACACCAGCTCCCCTCACCAGGAGCTTCTCAGGCTTTGTTAGAGCTTCCAGAATGCTTTGCTATTCACAGAGGAAGAGCAGCTGAGTGCCATGAAGAATCATTTCATCATGAACCCACAGGCTGTCTGGATTCATCATCAGAGAGGGCTTGGAGGTGGGCTGGCACCCTCGCAAGTTCAGGAGCTCAGGGATGACAGCCTGTTCCAGGTCCATTTCCTGCTCCTTTGGAGAACAAGTCTTGCTGGGTAATTGCCTTGTCTCCCCCGTTTTCCCATTAAGTGAGCCTCACTGCCGGATCACCTTCCCCCAGGACTGCTGCTCCAACAGCCACAATGCCTCTGTCACCTTCTCTGCTAGAGAATCCCTGTGTCTGGTGTCAGGATCGCTGACAGCCTGGATCCCCTACACCCTGTCTTTTTTTTTCCTTCTCATGTGCCAACCTTTGGTGTCCTGGTGCCCTTCACTAAGAAGGCCGCAGAAATAGTGGGGTGCTCTGTACCAAGCAAATGTGTGAATAAAGTCTTAGGTTGGTACCCAGGTTCTGACAGTCCAGAGAAGAAAGTTCTGATACAATAAGGTCGTAAAATTCTTGGCCCTCATTTTAGTTGTTTGACACTGGTCCACAGTCACAAAGCTTTATTGTGACTGTGAAACAATAGGATTAGTCATGAAATCACTACCTCTTTAAATATTTGAAAGTAGAATGGAAAAAAATGTTGAAATAGACGGTGTGTGTGTGTGTGGTAAATTGAATTAAGTAGTTAACTGTGCTCCAAGTTCAGGCACAGACAAGTGGCTTGGAAAGTCGGTTTTCCAGACGGGAGGGAGGGGTGGTGAGAAACTAACGATGGGCAGACCTCCTACCCGGTGCATTTTCCCTCCATTGTACGCTCCCTTCCCAAGTCGCCAGCGCCCCGAGGGTCCCTGGGAGGCCTGAGTTTAAGGCAGTGGTGTTACAGAGTCTGCAACTTTGTCGTTGGTAAATAATGTCACAGGTTAGTTACACAGGCCCAGATCGATGGGTGACTCTGCTAGCGGGTCGATCACATTTCGGGGGAGAATTCCCCCCCTGTGACCTGTAGGGAGGCAGGTGGTTCATCAGAAGAGGCTCTGGCTTTTAGGATTTGGCCCTTTCCCCATTTCCATCTCCTCCTTGGGGGGTCTGGGAACTAACAGCCGGGCAATAAACTACTTTTCATTAAAGAGATCTGGGAGATACAAGTGGTAGGGGGAAGTAAATGTGGGGACAAAAAGACACGAATCCACTCCGAGACGGATAGCCAGGATGGGGGCGCGCTGGGTTCACTTTCCCCTGCTCCTCCTGCCTCCAAAGCCACCTAGAGGTTTTGTGCCGGGGAACCAGCCTGGTGCTGCGCCAGGCCGCGGGCTGCGCTTTCGGCTCGGGTGGGGGCGCGCGGCCCCGCTGGTGCAGCTCGGGTCCGCCAGCAGCCCCCTCCCCGCCGCCCGAGCCCCTCCCCCGGTCCGGAGCCCCTCCCCGCGCGCTTCCCCTCGCTCCCTCCCTTCCCTTCCCTGCCTGCCCGGCCCTGCCTCTGCCTCCTGCGCCCGCAGCCTCCGCCAGCGCCGAGCCCCCCGGGGCCTGAGCGCGGCGAAGGGGCGCCGCCGGCCCTCCCCAGCGGGCTGACAGCAGGCTCCGGGCCCCCTCCCCGTCCCCTCGCCGGTGGGACACACCCCCGCCCCTCCTCTCCTCCGTCAGTTCCCGCCGGACCCACCCGGCGGCGGAGAGAGCGGGCAGGCGAGTCGGAGCGCGGCGGAGGCGCGGGAGAGAAGGGGCGCGGGCAGGCCCACCCGGAGCCGCCCGGGGCGCACTGAGCCCGCCTGCCCTCCGGGACCGTCCCCCGCCCCGGCGCAGTGCCCGAGGGAGCCGGGAGTCGGGGCAGCGGTCGGCGCGCCGGGCCAGGGTGGCGGGGGGCCCCGGGCAGCGGGAGAAGGAGCCGGAGCCCGGCCGGGATGAGAAGGTGACGCCGCCGGGGGGCGCCACTCGCTGTGTGTGGGAAGATGCTCGCCTACTGCGTGCAGGATGCTACCGTGGTGGACGTGGAGAAGCGGAGGAACCCCTCCAAGCACTATGTGAGTTTTGCCCCCACCGAGCCTGTGGGGGACTGGCCTGAGATCCCGGAGGGTGTCCAGGTGGCCTCTCGCCGCTCCCCGCTGTTAGGTCCCAGAGCTAAGTGCCCAAAGGGCAGCCGTCAGCTGTGGAGTTTCTTCCCAGGGCTGTGATCTCCAGGGAAGCCTTTTCCGTCCGTCCTCCGCTCCCCTCTCCCCGGTTTCTTTTTTTGGCATTGAAATTGGCAAGTGGCTGCCCTTGTCTGTTACAACGGTGAAGTCATCTGTCCACCAGAGCCTTGACGGATGGCGGGGGAGCTCCGTCCGGAAGGAGCACCTTCCCGGCCGTCCCTGGGGGCTCGGGGCGCTCAAGCTCACACGGCCCGAGATGCTTTCAGAGGCTTGTCCTGGGGAAGGAAGCTCGCTCTCTGCCTTCCACGTTTGCTCTGTCCCGCCTTCCTAGGCCCGGGTCTGGGGGGCGCGCCCCCAGCCCCACCTCCTCCCTCAGCTCCCAGCTTTGATTACCCTCTTAAAGCCATTGTGTCTGTCAGTGTAAGGAAAATTGTGGCTTTTCCTTTTATCCCTCCTCTGGACGTGACCCTTAACCGGGTTCATTTCCTCTTAAGTGATGCTCCATCTCCAGACACGAGGGGGCAAATGTTTGCTGTGGTCTCCAAGAAACGGCCTACTGCCCCTCCCCCTTCCTTCCCCAGACTTAATGCGAAGGGGTTAAGGTTGACTGGGCCAGCTCCAGGGTCTGTGTGACAGTCCCCCTTTCATCTCAGCCAGTCCTGTCTCCCCATCCTTCACACCTTCGGAAGTAAGCACCATGTCCTTGACGCCTGTTTTAGCACTGTGCTCCTGTATTTGAGAGAGAAGAGACCCAGTCAGTTACCCAAAGCCCAGAGGATACAGAGACAGCAGGATTGCATCTTATTTGCAAATTAGATATTTAAAGGAGCATTTAGAGTGCTCAAAGCATTAATTTTAACAATTAAAACAGGCTGTTGGGGGCGGCGCCTGTGGCTCAGTGAGTAGGGCGCCGGCCCCATATGCCGAGGGTGGCGGGTTCAAACCCAGCCCCGGCCAAACTGCAACAAAAAAATAAAATAGCTGGGCGATTTGGTGGGCGCCTGTAGTCCCAGCTTCTCGGGAGGCTGAGGCAGGAGAATCGCCTAAGCCCAGGAGTTGGAGGTTGCTGTGAGCCGTGTGACGCCACGGCATTCTACTGAGGGCAATAAAGTGAAACTCTCTCTCTACAAAAAAAAAAACAAACAAAACAGGCTGTTGGTTGCTGCCCTGCATTGCACAATTGATCTCCTAAGTGCCTTTTATATTCCTTTTAGGAGGGCACTAGCATTTGTGAGAATGTCAGCCTCAGGTCCTCTCTTTACCTTTATCTGAACTTGGTGTTTTAGAACAAATGGGACTCAGGTCAGGGAAGAGATTCTTGACCAGGCAGGGAGGTGGGTGCCTGTGGGGGACGGTGCCTAACATCATGTCTTTTGCATCATCTGGCTTAGCAAGCATCTTTGTCTGCTGTTAGGAGAAAGCTCTTTTGGACTGGGCACCGTGTGGCTCACTGCCTGTAATCCTAGCACTTTGAGGGGGCTGAGGCTGGAGGATCACTTGAGCTTAGGAGCTCAAGACCAGCCTGAGATCAAGAGTGAGACCCCATCTACACTAAAAATAGAAAATTAACCTGTAGTTCCAGCCACTTGGGATGCTGAGACGAGAGGATCACTTGAGCCCAAGAGTTTGAGGTTGCTGTGAGCTATGATGATACCATGATACACTACCCAGGGCAACAGAGTGAGAGTCTGTCTCAAAAAAAGGCAAAAGAAGAAGAAAGCTCTTTGTAGAGGGCTTGTGTCACTAGGTGGTCACTGCTCTGTGGACAGTTGTCCACTTATATATCACAGGGTCTATGAGTGAGTTGGCCTTTCTCACCTTTTTTCTCAAATGTTGCAGGCTAAGTTTTAAGGGTTCTCTTTTCTAGTCCTCTGCTGAAGTTGGCACTGCTTTCAACAGATGGCACTCTCTGCTCTGAGACTCAGGCATGTGCTTTTCCAGCTCCGGATTTTAGATGAAATACCAAATTTTAGCTCTGACCAGTGGTGCCCAAGATTAGAGATGCAGGACACAGTGACAACCGACCGGGAGTGTTGCTAATGTGGCCCGGGCCCAGGCAGTACTGAAAGGTTGTTAAGTGTTGGGCTCTGAGGTTAGATGGTCTTGTTCAAAGCCTGGCTCAGCCCCTAACTAGCTGTGCAACATTGTAATTTATTCCTCCTGGGAACCTCAGTTTCCTCATTTTTCAACTGAGAGTAATGACTATCTATGTACTTCCTGGGGCTGTTGGGAAAATTAAATGAGATCATCCAAGTAAAGCACTTAGCCCTGTTCCTGGCACATTGCAAGAACTTATTAAATGATAGCTTTTTATTGGGGAGATTCTGACTAAGAAAGTATTTTTGAAAAGCAGCTATTAATGGTCTGGCAAAAAGGAAGAAAGATTTCAGGTTTTAAGATTGATAATAACTTGTTGTAAGTGAAAAATACAAAAGAAGTCCTGTTTAGTTCCCTTGAAATGATCATTTCCTCCCTTTTTACAGAAAAAGTGTTTCCTGGGACATCTTCACTTCCTGAGTAAGAATTGGTGACATTATGTTTGGGGCAGGGAATGATGTCATCAAACAGATGGGGCCATACAGAGTTCTGCCCTAAGGGTCTGGAAAACAATGACAGGAGGGTGGCGCCTGTGGCTCAAGGAGTAGGGTGCCGGTCCCATATGCCAGAGGTGGTGGGTTCAAACCCGGCCCTGGCCAAAAACCACACACACACACAAAAAGAAGAAAACAAGGACAGGAGAAAGTATTTTTTTTTTTTAACTCTTAACATATGTTTTATTGGTGAAAGAGTACCCCAACATACAAAGAGAAACATAATCACCGAGAAGACAGCAAGCAGTAATTCAGAAGCACCATGCACAATTAAATAACCTTTTGAGGATTATACTATTCCTCCATAAGAAAGAAGTTAATATAGGTGACCCCCATACAATTACAGTAAAACCTCTATAAGTTGACCACCCAAGGGACTGTAACAAACCGGTCAACATATAGAGGTGGTCAACACAAGGAACTAGGCCTATTATAGTGATACATACAAGTACTTCACTTTCTTATACAATATTTATTAGAGAATATCATATGAAATCATATATAATCAAAACAGTAAAATCATACAGACAGTATCGTATAAAATCAATACAATTACTGTTTTCTCATGGTTTAATTATTCTTTCTGAAGAAAGAGTCAATCTTGACCTGTCTCTTATTACAAACGTAAGTGCAGAAAGCACTCTCAACGCTGGCCACACCACTCAGCATACCTGGGCATTTTTCTGCAGCAAATGACTTCAACTGCATTATCAGATGCCTGACATCCTCTTCCTTCATAGTATCTTCCACAACTTCTGTTGAAACGTCATTGGATTCACCCCAGAAGACTTTCTGGGAGATCTTGTTTCGTAGTTTAAATTTTTCAAGCCAACCACTTGATGCTTGGAAATCTGCCACCCCGAATTCCTGTGCGAATTTCTTTGCCACTTCTCGAATCATCGGCCCAGAGATCTGGGCATTAACTGCCCTCATTTGTTTGAACCAGCTTAATGTGGCTTGATTGACTTCATCCAGGGACGTTTTCCTCTTTTTCCGCTGTGGGTCTCCACTGTCTTTACTGTATTTCTCTAAGTACTCATGTTTACGTTTTTGGATGTTGCTAACTGTGGTCTTCCTAACACCAAAATGTTCTGCTGTCTTTCTCTGGCTGCTGCTTTCTAGAAAATGTAAAAGATTGACCTTTTCCTTTAATGTTAGCTCTTTGAGTTCTTTCCTTTGCGCCATTATGTCTCAATTAAATATAAAATTTTTCAGTCATTGCAGGATGTACCAGGCCTTCACATTGAAAAATCTTTCCCAACACATGATAAACAATAGGACATTAGGCGTGATTTAACCTACAGTAATAATACGACGTGAAAAAAGAACTTATACTAAAGAAAAAATAATACAACTAATGAGCAAAGTTCAGTTTCTACCTCTTGGTGTAGAGTGAACCGAACTGGTCAAGTTATAGAGGGTAAATTAATATTGTATGTTACATGGTCCAAGTAGTCAAGATACGACTTACAGAGGTGGTCTTCCATTGAGTTCATGTGGTACATGTCCAGTCTACGAACATTACATCAACTGAAGGAGATGGTCAATGTAGGGAGGTGGTCAACTATACTGTATTTTCATATATGCAGCAGACTTATGGAAGAAAAGGAATGATCCACGGCAGCCCAACCATGTCGTACACGTTGAGCACCACTAACTGGTTAGCCCCCATCCTCCTCCCCACGGCCGCTGCCTCGTCCTCTCCGCGGGGCCCGAGGCTGCTGTCGCCCCCGCCTGCGCTTCGGGGGCCTGAGCCGGGCACTAAGCGCACAGCCCGGCCCGCGGCGGCCGGGGTGGAAGCATCGGGCAGCCGGGCAGCTCTGAGGTGCGACCGGGGACTCTCAGGAGAAAGTATTATATGTTGTGGAATTGTGGAACTTTCAGGGACTGAAGACTCATCTGGTTCGAGCCCATTGTTTTACAGAAGAGGAAACTGAGAGCCAGATTGGATTAAGTCACTTGCCACGCAGCCCATCACAGAACCTGGATCTAACTGGCCTTTTGCCCATGCTGTGGATTTTGTTCATTGAATGTACCCTAAGACTGGTTGGGGTTGGCTAGGAAGACAAATGTTTGGTAGAAGCTTCTACACATTTGGGGCATTAATGCATAACAGAAAGGTGTCCAGTAATAGGGTCCAGTGGGGCCGACAGGGGCAGGAAGAGTGAGTTGGGTGGAGGCTGTGGCCTCTGAACTTGGGATCTTCTCCTCTCTTGGCCCTTGCACTACACACCAGAAGGTCAGGTGTTCTGTGTAAGGCACTCTGATGTGGTTAGCTGGCAGGACATGCTGGCCCAAGTGGCTTATGTTCTAGAAGCCCTCTACACTGGAGAAGCATGCCTCTTTCCAGTCTCTCCTCCACTGGTGGTGAATCTGACTCTGTGGTTTGGTAAATTGCAGAGCAGAGAGATTTTATGGGATGTGCATGTTAGCCAGACCTAGCTGATGAGAGGCCTGGGGCCCAAGCAGGAGGAGCTCTGCTGGCTGCAGAATGCTGGGAACACACTGCAGAGGTTCTCTCAGGACATCCTGCAAAGGGCGTGCTCATGCCTACGAGGCGGGGGAGCTGCCTAGACACCAAGGGTCTTGTGCTTTGGTCTGTTTATGAAAGGCACACAAGTAGCCTCCATCACTCACACAGTGCTGTCAGCCCTTGACTTCCTTTTGGCCAAGGCACTCCTTGGAGTAGGGCTGAGAAGGTGGGCAGTGGCTGCCTTGGTCAGGCTCCTAGCTTTTATGAATTGCATCTGGGGAGGCCTTAGGTAAACTGGCTTTGGCCTCAGACTACTTGTCTTTAAAATAGTCCCAATGATGCTGGATGCAAAATGCAAATTTCTTCATCTGAAAGTTTCCGATGAGGATTCAAGTTAGGTCCACATAATTTCTCATTCTCACAGGGGGGGTGTAGGTGTACATTAAGTCATCTGGTGGTGGAGAGAAGCTTGTTTATCTAAAACAAATAAGAAACGATATGTTTGGATTTGGAAGGCGTTGTGCTTTCACAGTCGTTTCCTTTCCTGATTGTTTATTTCAGACACATACCAGTCATGAATATTTTGATCCTCTACAGGACTCTAGGGAGTGCAAGTAGTAGCCAGTGTTAGCAGTTACCTTCGAGGGTGTCAACACTTAGTATGCATGTTTGCATGTGATTCCTGCAGTTCCCTGATTATGCCCTAATGTGGGGTAGGTTTTTGATTCTTTTTTTTAAAAGATGGGTTAACAGAGGCTTGGTGAGACTCAAATTGCGTTGGGTCTCCCAGTTAGCATGGGGCAGATCTGGGTAAATGCAGGTGAGTTTACCTCTGAAGGGAGGGATGAATGTAAGATGTGGCCCATCCCTCAGAGTCTGGGTGGGGAGGCCAGCACAGGCCTGTACAGTGAGAGAGAGGAGTGCAGGGTGGGCTCTGAAGACTGCCCCCCTGTAGGACACAACCATGGGCCATGGGGATCACTGTGAGGCGGGAGGACTAGAGCAAATCCAGAGTGATATCTAGTCTCCAGGAATGCTCAGGGTGATAAATTAAGGGTTGATCCTGTGGAAATAATACATATTCCCTATGATGAGATCATCACAGATTTTTATTCTTAGCCCTGGAAGCTACAGTTTTAGGAATTGGCCCCGAACTTCATTTCTCTGCCCTTCATTTTTTCCCTGGTAAAGCTCCATGAGACTTAGAATGTGCAGCCGTAGCCTGGAAAGGGTCGTCTTTAGGGCCACTCCCACTATGGAATTAGTGGCGTTGGCAGGTCAGGGTTTGAACCGTGCCTTTGGCACTTCCTAGATGTGCAACTGTGAGCTGGTCACTCTGGGCCTCAGTTTCTTCACCTGTGACCTCACAGAGCTTTTGAGAAGTTGACCTGAGATAATTTGGGATAAAACTTCTACCCAGCACCTAGCTGCCTTCTGAGCATTCAGCATAACGTAGTATCCATCTGACGTTTCTGATTCCCAAAGTACTGAAGCACACTGAGGACCCAATGGGTGGAACTGAGAGAAAAGGAAAGACTGAGGCAGAAAGGAAGGACCAGCTGTTCCTAGTCTGATGGGAAAATGGGTGACATGCCCCATGGAAAACACCCAGCATACAAGAGAAACAGATAAACACAGAGCAGCTGTGAGACCTGGAGGGCTTCCTGGGGCTGAGCAGTGGGATCCACTAGTGGCTTTCTGGAGAGTTGGGAAGGAAAGGGGGTGCTCCAGATAAGGTCAGATGGGATCCTAGCCCCAAAGTTGGTGCTCCATGGTGGTTAGCAAGCTTGTCTGTCTTTTTCTCCCTTACACACACATGCACAGGAAGTTTCTTCTCTGGGGAGGGAAGTGATCTAGGAGTGATTCACAGGTCTGACAAGGCTCCCTGCTCATGGAACAACCAACCACATCCTTCAAGGCCGTTGGAACAGGGAGCACAGCCAGCCTTTTATCGTGGCCCTGTTTCAATCTGAGTGAGGGTTTTTGAGGGGGGAGCAATCAAAGTTGGAATCACCGTGTGTGGTGGCAGGCAGAGGGGAAGGGAAGGGAAGAGGAAAATAAACCTATTTGATGTCATACAGACTGGTTCCAGAAATATAAGCCTCAGCTGCTGCATTTTCCAAAGAGATATTCCGGGGCCAGCAGGAGTTAATGGACAGTGGCAGTGATGAATTAGAGGAGTGTTCTTATGACTTCGGACTTAGGATTTGCACAGCAGTTCCCTTGAAACTGCCTTCTAATTTCCTCAGCCTGAGTCAGTGACCAAGACTGTTTCTTGGCCAGGAAAGTCCAGCAGGTAGCTCTGCTCTCTTTTGCCTCTGTACTCACACTTACTCCACTGGAGTTCTGAGAATCCAGGAAAGGGATAGTGGATTAGGACCAGGGGACAGGAAGGACAAGTGGGGTGTGTGGGAAATGAGTGGAGATTCTGACTTTGGAAATAGTTTCTAAGCGAGGGCCAAAGGTGTTCTCTGCCATGACAATTGCCAAAAATAATGGGAGCACCCAATAGGGTGACCATCGCTTTAAGAGGTAGATTCCCACAGCTATATGTTACTTCCTGGCCCAGACTTCTGCTGCCTGCAGTGGAGCCAGTAACAGGGAGGCAGGTGAACGGAGAGGTCAGGCACATGGATGTGCGTGGAGGCTGGTGGGCCACAAGACAGTCCCCTTGTCCCCCTGGGTAACCACCAGACAAGTCACCATGTACCACGTCAGTAGTGGAGCCTGAGCCCCTGGGTGCACAGTGCTGACCGGAGACTGGATGTCACCATGCAGCAAGGAGCAGGGGAACTAACAAACAAGCACCTACTATGTGCCAGGCAGTGCAGCAGGTACCTTTAGAGGGATTTTATTTGAGCTTCATAACAACCACATGAGGTAGGTAGGTGTTTTCATCCCTATTTTACAGATGAGGAAATTGAGGCTAAGAATGTTCGTGTCATTCTCAGAGTTATTCTGTGGCAGGCCTGGGATTCTTACCCAGGTATCTGACACCCAAGTCTGCAAATTTGCCACTGCCCACCCCATCAGAGCAGGGTTGGTGAGAGACGGCATGGAAGTAAGCAGTGACCCAGGCAGCATGTCCTGGGAGGATGAGAGGTGCGTCTAGTGAGGCTGGTTGTCCCAGAGCACCTGGGCTCCGGTATCCCCAGGCTGGAATCCTGTCTCTACCACTTACTGCTGTGGGACGCAGTGCAAAGTACTCTGTCTCTGTGCCTCAGTTTCCTTGTCTTTAAAAAATGAAAAAAATGTGGGAGAAATGGGATCTAGCTTATAGGGTTGTGATGAAGATTGAGTTCATAAACGTAAAGAGCTTAGGACAGTGCCTGGCATGTAGGAAGTGCAACACAAATATTTGCTGTAATAATTATTAAGTCCTAAAGTCCTTTGGAGGACAGAGAGCTTGCCCTGACCTGGCGTTTTCAGGGAAGACTAGCTGGAGAAAGGCCAGATGGGACATGAGGAGTCATTAGGATTCAGCTGAGAAAACTGGCAAAGTCATTCCATGAAAGGGAAAAGCAAAGGTGTTGTGTTCATCCAGGCAAAGCCCAAGATGAATAGGGAGAGAAGGATGAAGGGAAAGCTCAGGTCCAGGTTCTGAGAGCCTTCAGCATGGCAGGGGGGATGCAGTTTATTGTGTAGACATCTGGGAACCTTCCTTTCTTTCCTGGCAGGGAGGGAGCCAATAGTCACTTTGGGGTGCTTCTGGTGGGCACGGGGCTGTTATGCAGCCATGGCTGGAACAGAGATAGGTCAGGACTGCAGCCTTTTTCTGGTTCTGCTCTGGAGACCCTTCAGTTGAACAGCTGGATCCCTGCCCCTCCTGTTTATAGCACTCATTCTGGGGGTCAGGCTGCCCCATAAAAACTGATTGCATGGGGCTCTTGGGAGAGGGTTAGGGTTGGGGAGGAGGAGAGCAGTGGGGACAGAGGTGTCAGCTGCTTTGCCTCTCAGCTAGTGCAGGGCCTGGCGCACTGTACTTCAGGTGGAGTGAGTAATGTCTACGCTCCTCCCACCCCAGTAGCAAGACAGAGGCCATATCTGCCCTGGTAGGGTCTAAGGGCCAACATCAACACAGCTTTTTGGGAGCCCAGCACGTCTCTGAAGTCTATGTCTCCTGAAATGTCAACACTAACATTGCCTTCTGTGTCAAGATCTCTCTGAACTGGGTTTTAGTTTCAAATACTTCAAACTACCTCTTCATTTATTTGACCTCTACCACACTTCCAGATGGTCCAGTAAGCCTGATCTTCAGGGAAAACGTAATAATAAAAATAACAGCTAACAATGCTAAATGTTTTCCTTGCGCGAAGAGTTTTACATGGATATTCTCCAAAGTACCCCATGCAGTGTGGCTCCTGCAGCATCCGCATCATACAGGTGGGGATGCAGCTGCCCAGACGGCTGAGGGGAATCGCCAGACGCCGTGCCGCTAATGAGTCCCATATGCAGGGATCTGCACTGACCCCACAGAGATCCTGCCTGCCGCCCCTTAATGACACATTACTTACCTGGGGAACCTGGGCCCAAGGAGGTTCCACCTGAGGTCTGGCTGGGTGGCTTCTCAAGCCGTGAGATCTTCACCTTCTAGAACTCCATTTGCCCTGGCCTGTGTTGCAGAGGGAGGGTGAGTATGAAAGCTTTGGAAAGCATGAAACCCAGAGAAAATAGCTGTTTGTGGGGTTCCTGACCCCCCCCAGAGTATTTTTAAACAAAGTTCACCCATCTAACCACTGCCCCTGCAAGGCTAGTAGCCAGGGTTGATTCGGGGGCACCTTAGGCCCTTGGCGAAGACATCTTCTAGAGCAGCAGTTCTCAACCTGTGGGTCGCGACCCCTTTGTAGCAATGAAAATACATCCTGCATATCAGATATTTACATTATGATTCATAACAGAAGCAAAATTACAGTTATGAAGTAGCAACGAAAATAATTTTATGGTTGGGGGTCACCGCAACACGAGGAACTGTATTAAAGGAACAAAACTTGGCTTCTTTCCAAACCTTTATTTTTTGCGGACAGAAAGAGACAGAGCTGTTCCCAGTATTACCTCTCTCCGGTATTACCTGAGGGGAGGAAGTGACGTCCAGGTGGCGGCTGAATTAGCAAAGGGGAAACAGCTGTGCTTTCTGCCCCCCACCCCGACCCCACCCCACCCCCCGCCTTCTGCTGTCATTTCCCTTTGGCTGGTAAGGAAGCCACCCTCCCCAGGCCTGGGCGAGGCTGGTGGGGGTAGAGTCTCTTCCTCTGTGGGTGTGTGTCAGGGCAGCAAAAATTATGTGGTGGGCCACCTCATCTGTTTCTAGGATCCCTGGAGCCTGACCTCTAAGACCTGGTGGAAATGGATTGCTCTTATCTGATCTGACCACAGCATGTAAGGGGTGGAGGTGCTGGGTACGAGGCAGGGTGCTGCGCAGTGCCATCCTGAACTTACAGTGGCGTGTGCCAGCTGGGGGAACAGAGCGATGGGGTGTGGGCTGCCCATCACTGTGTGGTCCCTGGAAGAGAGCCCTTGCCGTTTCTTTCCAGAGTATTCTCACATTGTAATAGTTCCAGGAGATCTTGACCATTGAATTCTTATTGTGCCAGGCAACGCCTGGCCTTGAATTTATCATCCAGAGTGCCAGGGCAGCCCTGAAGGTATGCATTTCTAACTCCACTTGAGTCAGATGGAGACTGAGGTTCAGAAAGCTTCAGTATCACAAACCCAGGCAGATCTGATTTCCCTCCCTTACACCCCCACCTCCCAGCCTACGCCCAGCTTCCTACTGTCACTGTGCCTTACCAGCATGCTTGGCCCCTCTCCAGGGCACCCCAGGGGTGGTGGGGGCTTCTGATGGCCCAGAGTAGTGTCTTCTGTGGAATGGTCCTGCTTGCTGGAAACTGCCTGCTGCTTTTGCCCACCTCAGTGTTCTGAGTGTATAGGGATTGTCCTTGTTGTTTGAAGTGGCTGCTCTGTAAACTCATCCATGGTAGGCCCAATTCTGACCCAGCTTTAGCCCATTTCCTGATGGCCCAGACCCAAAAGGCTATTTTAAGGGACTTGCTTGTGTGGGAGAATTTCTGTCTGTAGCAGCAAAGGATAAGGCCAGGCCGGCCTGGCATGGTGTTGGCCAGGGGGCTCCAAGAGAGTGAAACTTTGTCCTGAATTCTGCCTCCTGGGCTGGAATGGATGGAGTGAGCCCTCAGCACAGTGCCTAGCACCCGGAAGGGATATCATCACTTTTCAATGAGGGCTTGGTTCCCAGAGCTGGCTGTCTAGGGATTTCTGATGGTCTGAGCCCTAGTGGGCTACAAATGAATCCTGCCCTTGCAGGGTTAAGGGCTGTGGTAGAATGATGTTTGGAGTATGGTCTCAGGCCAGGATTAATTATTTACTTTAGTCATCACTCATTGGCAACTCACAAAAAGCAGCCTCATTTTTCCCATGCTTTCTGAAGGCAGCAGCTCCCAGGCAAGGAAAGTGGGGCATCAAATCAGGGGAGGTATGAGTGGAGCCCCTTCCAGGCACAGGCCCTGGGCTAGGGCGCCTTGTCCGTTGTCTCATTTAATGCCCACAGCAAACCCTGGTCATCATCCATGTTTTACAGGCAAGGACACCAAGGCTCTGAAAGGTGCAGCATCTTGCCACTGTCACTGGCAGTAATGCTGACAGCCAGGTTTGGAACCCAGATTTCTGCAGCAACAAAGATGGCTTTGTCTGACATCTTCCCCAGGGGACAGGGGCTAGGGAGCTCATCACATGAGTCCCAGATAAAACTTCAAGGGTCTGGAGTAAATGCTGGGTCACCTGCCCATTCTGACCTTCCCTGTGAGCCCCTCTGTTAATACATGATGTGGTTGGAGAAGGTGGTTGGCATGTGATTACAAACTTGCTATTGAGAACAGACCCTTAGCAAGGTCTGGCCTCTATTTTGGAGTTCAAATTTTTATTCCCCTGGGCTCTTGTCCAGGGTCCCTTTGGAAGGTCTGGCCCTTCGGAGGGTTTGGCTGCCAGGGGCTCTCCATCCTTTCTTGAGGAACGGCAGATAGCACAGCATGGTGGTTAGGAGCAGGGGTTAGTTTGATTTCCTGGTGCTTTCAGCTTCATGATTTCTCAGGAAAACCCAGACTCTGGAAACCAGAGTAAGTCCCAAAAGAGAGACTTAGGCGCCAGCAGTTGGAAGTTGAAGGGCAAAAGGATGGGACTGAGGCATTGGCAGCCCTTGCTACATGGGCTTAGGCTCTGAAGCTGCTTATGAATTTCAGCCCTGCCTGTTCATTTCACTCAGCCAAATTTCTTCACCTTCCGAACCTTCTTCACCCCCAGAACCAGTCCAGGGTCAGTTTGCCAATCTGTAAACTAGGTATAATAATAATACTGCCTAGTCCAAGTGCTTGTCCCTCTGTATAGCACTTGGCATCTGATAGCTGTTCAATAAATGGCAGCGATTGTTACCATTGTTATCATTCTTCATGATTTTACTCAGTTTCTGCGACCTCCTGAAAGCTTCTCTGACTGCTCATTTTGAAATGATGTTTCCTGTCAATAAATTATATATATATATAGATAGATAATATATATATATGTATGTATTTTCTTGAGATACAGTCTCACTTGGTCACCCTTGGTAGAGTGCCATAGCATCTAAGCTCACAACAACCTCAAACTCTTGGGTTTAAGCAATTCTCTTGCCTTAGCCTCATAGGTAGCTGGGACTACAGGCACCCGCCACAGTGCCTGGCTTTTTTTTTTTTTTTTTTTTTTTTGAGATAGTGTCTTACTAGGTCACCCTCGGTAGAGTGCTGTGGAGTCATAGCTCACAGCAACCTCAAACTCTTGGGCTTAAGCGATTCTCTTAACCTCAGGCTCCCAAGTAGTTGGGACTATAGGCACCTGCCACAATGCCCGGCTATTTTTTGGTTGTAGTTGTCATTGTTGTTTGGCAGGCCTGGGCTGGATTCGAAACTGCCAGCTCTGGTGTATGTGGCTGGCACCCTAGCCACTGAGCTACAGGTGCTGAGCTGTGCCTGGCTATTTTTTAGAGACAGGGTCTCACTCTTGCTCAGGTTGGTCTCGAACTCCTGAGGTTAGGCAATCCACCCACCTCAGCCTTCCAACTCCTGGGATTATAGGTGTGAGCCACCACGCCCGGCTCCTGTCTATAAATTTTTATAATGTTTATTGTTTTACTTTTTCCTTTAACACTTACCAAGAAAGGGCTTGGAGTGTTCAGTTTGGGGCACACTGATACTTATTCATCCATCCATCCATCCATTGACTCAGTCAATATTTGAATGTTCATGTGCCAAGCACTGGGAACACAGCAGGACAGATAAAATCCCTGCCCTTTTAGAGCCTACATTCTAGTGAGGAAAGAAAAACAATAGACAAACAAAATAGGTCGGATACAGAGTGTGTTAGCTGGGGCATGGGGTAAATGCTTTGGAGAAAGCTAAAGCCAGGGAAAGCAGATGGGGATGTTGGAGGTTGCTGTGCTATTTTGTAGAGGGTGGCCCGGGACAGGCCCCACTGCATAAGTGACTTTTGAGTAAGACTTGAGGGAGATAATGAAGTGATTCATGTGGCTCTTTGAAGAAAAGTAGTTGAGAGAGAGGGAACAGCAAGTGCTAAGGCCCTGAGGCAGGACCATGCCTGGCCTTTGCAGGGAGGAGCAGGGAGGCTGGCGTAACTGAGTGGAGCAAGTGAGGGGAGAGCTGTAGGCAATGGGGTGGGATGGGAAGAAGCCCTCCCAGTCTCAGCTGGGCAGTGAGGTCTCCTAATAACTGAAGACTGAAACTGGTCAAACACTGCCAGAGAGATTGCTTTGGGGACTTTTGGGGGTTTGACCCTGACTCCCTAAGAGGGACCCACCGGGGAAGCATAGTCTCTGTCAGCAGTGTCATGGCTAGCAACTCCAGTATCCCAGAGGCAGAACCATAGTTTTGTACCATCTGTATGCACTGTGATGAAAACAGTCTTCCAGCTGCGAAGGAGGGGACCACCACACCTTTTCATCTTTAAAGTCCCCTTCCAGTGCCAGCAGAGTGTCTGGATCATGGTGGGCCCTTGATTAATGGGACAAATCTGTGCACGAAGGCATCATTCTATTAAAACCCCTTCTTCTTAGCCCACTCCTATTTTTATGATGGCTTCTATCTTATAGTTGTGGAAGTTGGTGTTAGAAACTCAAAACACGTATTCTACCCATATTATACTGAGAATGTTATTAAGGTACTCAAGTCAACCCACCAAAACTTTTCTCCTCCTTGGGGTAGATAGAATTATATCTACCTGGAACAAGATGTCTCTAGTTCACCTACATTATGTGCTAACTTTGGAATCTAAATGCAGGGTATCGTATCCAGAGAAACTGTCTTCCATTGTCCACAGTGAGATGGTGACTCCGAGGCTAACAGTAACAGCATCAGCACTTTTAATGGGCCAGCCACTCTTCTAAGCACTTCACTCATTTATCCTCACAGCAACCTATGAGAAAGCACTATTATTACGGTCCTTACTTTAATCAGAGAGAACAGAGGCACAAAGAGATTAATTTACTAATGGTCACAGCTAGGAAGAGGGAGAGCTGTGCTTTAAAGAGTCAGGCATTGGGAGTCCCTTGCTCCCTGGCCTTCCAGGGAACTCTGCCAGCCACCCTTGCTTCAACCAAGGCTGGCTGGCTGTAGACCCTGGGTGCGGGATGCGTGTCATTAGCAGTTAAAGGGTGAGGGAGCAAAAGCCACAGGCGGCAGCATGAACAGTCCTCCTTTCTGCCCCCAGACAGGAAAGACCATTTGTTCCTGGAACCTGACACTGCAGGGGATAGGTTTGTTGTAAGAGGTTGTCTTCCTGGGCCATTTACAAGTGTGGCCCATGGGGCTGGGCAGGCCCGGACATTGTATTTGTATTTGTTGGTGGAGGGCAGATTATGGGGTCTGGCAAGATGTTTTTGATACCTAAACCATCCCACTCTCAAGGAAGCCCAACAGGGGGTAGGGGCTGTTGGGTAGCTAGAAGGGAACAGCCTCCCCACCCTGCCCTGTGTGGTTGATTGTTGGAACGAGATAGGTCCTAACCAGTCCCTCCTCTCTTCCCTGGCCCCAAAATAAACAGCAGCTGTTGTTAGCTCTATTGCCTCTCCTGGCCGCCAGTCTGTCAACAGCCCCAAGCTCCTCAGCCTTGCTCCCTTTGAGTCTAATGACATGGGGTGTTGGGAGGCTTTGGCTTTGTCTTACATAGCCTGTCTTGCTGGCCAGCTAGTGTGCCCTGGCATGCCCCCCCAACCCAGCTTCCCCCTGGGCCTGTTGGCCACCTACCAGCACTGTCCCCTCCTGTCTTGCAGTGAGGCGAGTGTGTATCATGGTTGCAAACTCAGGCTCTGGAGTCTGACATTAGTTGGGCTCCTGGCTCTGCCACTCGGCTAGTGACTCTGGGCAGTGTCCTGCTCTGTAAAAGCAGCTAATGGTGTCTGTGTCACAGGATGTCGTGAGAATTAATACCAGGGCTGTCAGTGCAGTCATTGCAGGCAGACCAGACCGCCTGAGTTGAGCCCCAGCTTTGCCACTCAGGAGCTACGTAGCCTTGGAGGAGGTGCTGAGCTCTCTGCACCTCAGTTTTCTCATCTGTAAAAATGCTTATAACAAAAGCATCTCTCAGGCTGGTTGTGAGCATTACATGGGTTAATACGTGTAAAACACTTGAAACGGTGCCGGGCATGGATGGAGTAAGAGCATGAGGAGGGGGAGGATGATTGTCCTCCTTGTTGGCTATGGCCGAACACGCTCCAGAAGAATCATTTCCATGTGCACATCCGAGAGTGGATGGAATTACTGTTCCCCTAACCTGACTTTTGGATCTGTGCTGCTGGCCTTGTTTTGACCCTGTGATCGGCACTTTCACTAAGGGGCTGGGGGTGGTGGTAGAACTGGCTCTGAAGCAGGGTGGAAGCATGGCGAAAGAGTGGGGATTTCTCTTCTACTTGGCAGTGGTTCTGCTGATATAATGTAAGAAGTGGAAAGAAGATTGTGCCCATGGCCAAGGGCAGCCTTCAGGGTCGGTGAGCAGACCCTGTATGGCATTCTTCTAGAGCAGTGTTTCTCAACCTTTTTAATCTCATGGCGCACTCGAACCTATCATTAAACTTCCACGGCATACATAAATCATGTTCATAAAAAAAGAGTTTAAAAAAGAATATATTTACTGTGCTTTGAACTTCTTTCAAAAATAATTTAATTAGGGCGGTGCCTGTGGCTCAAGGAGTAGGGCGCCGGTCCCATATGCCTGAGGTGGCAGGTTCAAACCCAGCCCCGGCCAAAAACCAAAAAAAATAATAATAATAATTTAATTAGGGCGGCACCTGTGGCTCAGTGAGTAGGGTGCCGGCCCCATATGCCGAGGGTGGCGGATTCAAACCTGGCCCCGGCCAAACTGCAACAAAAAAATAGCCGGGTGTTGTGGTGGGCGCCTGTAGTCCCAGCTGCTCGGGAGGCTGAGGCAAGAGAATCGCTTAAGCCCAGGAGTTGGAGGTTGCTGTGAGCTGTGTGAGGCCACGGCACTCTACCCAGGGCCATAAAGTGAGACTCTGTCTCTACAAAAAAATAAATAAATAAATAAAAATAATTTAATTAATCTTTTAAAATTTTCACGGCACACCTGAGATCCTCGCACGGCACACCAGTTGAAAATCACCGTTCTAGATGGGTGTCTGTGTAGATGTTCTCCAGCCTCTCCAGGGCCTGCAGCTGGGGGCTGGCATCTTCCTGGCCCCTACTCTGGGAAGCTCTTTTATCTTTGGCTTTTCTTACTATTACTCTTCCTTTTGGAAAGTTTGTACTGGGAATTCTCATTAGAGTCTAAAAATGGAAAAGTCATCATTCTAGAAAAAAAGAAAGAAAACACTCACTTGGTCCTAATTGTGTTGGGGCATGGTCCCAGGTGCACCGGGGGTGCACCAGTCCCCTGGCAGAGACCCTGACTCAGTACCAACCATTTGCACTGTCTCTGCAGGAGCAAGTCCTGTGACAGAGGCCGAGGGATGCTGTTTTGCCTTCCTGGCCTTTGTCAAGTCTGGTCTGAGGACAGAGGGCAATGGCAGCTGCATTCTCAACATTTGAGAAACTGCTTTTTCATAAACAGGTAAGAGAATGGTCTGAACCTTAGAGAGAAATGTAGCAAAGTGTTTGGGAACGGGGGCTCTGGAACCAGACTGCCTGAGTTCACATTTCAACTCTATCATCTCTTGCTGTGTGACCTTGAGCAACTCACTTAACCTCTCAGTACTTAACCTCTCAGTACTTCACTTTCTTCTGTAAAATGGGGACAGGAGTCCCTTCCTCATGGTATTGTTGGGAGGATTAGATGAGATGATGTTGGTGACAGCACTGCTAATGGTGCCTGTGCAGAGTTGCTGCTATGCCCTCCCACTGCGATCTGAGCCAGCACAGCAGGTGGAGTCTGCTTCCCTTTAGCCCAGAGACTCCGGGGTCTGACAGTTGTATATTTAGAGCCCTCGAGAGGGCCACATGGTGTCTGTGACAGAAGCATATTGGATGGAGCCGGTTGCATGTTCTAGAGGAAAG
The DNA here is from genome assembly GCF_027406575.1 of Nycticebus coucang. Classification (NCBI taxonomy): domain Eukaryota; kingdom Metazoa; phylum Chordata; class Mammalia; order Primates; family Lorisidae; genus Nycticebus; species Nycticebus coucang. The sequence continues at coordinate 133,070,850 of NC_069782.1, read as the reverse complement.
GTGAGTGCAAAGATTCTGACCAGCAGGTGTCGAATGCCATTTCCAGCTGTGTGTCTGGGAGTGAGTCCCTTAACAGCCCTCTGAGCTCGGTCTCCTCAGCCAGCCAAGCCTATGCCTTCCTTGTAGGGTGGCTGTCAGACCCAGAGACAGCGAGGTGCACACAGGGGTCACTCCCTTTCATGGTGGCCATTCAGACAGCCATAAGGCTTGGTGAGGGGCCCAGGTGGCTGGTTGGTGGGTTCTGGCCTGAACTCCACTCTCCTGCATATCTCTCTCCTGTGAGCAGTCCCTGGGTGTTAATTATGCAGGGCTGCGGGGACAGAGGATGACTGTCTACTGCTGCTTCTGGCAGCATCCCGGTTTGCAGGGGCCCTCACATTAATGTCTCTCTGAGGGGGCTCGCTAGGAAGTGCTCTAGGTATCCTGCCTGTTTTCCAGGTGGGAAAGACTCAGAGGGGGCCCATGGCTTCTGGAGTGTGGTGGACTCTGTTGGTGCCCAGCCCCATGTGCTCTGGGGTCACCTGAGTTCACCTGCAGTGCCACAACTACATCCAGCACACCACAGCTCTTCCCCACCACCTTATCTCTCTGTTGAGGGCTCCCTCAGCCCTGTGGCACCAGAAAAGCTTTCTCAGATGCCCCTGAGAAAACCCAGGGAAAAGGGATTGGGTGAATTGTCATCCCTGGGGGCCACCCTCAAGTGGTAGGGGCTGGGAGTTAGTAGCCTACACCCAAGGCCTGGGCTTAGGGTCTGCTTTAGGAGGAACCTTACTAAGATACCAGAGTTTCCAGCTAGCAGGCTGTACTGTCTGTCTGGAGGGTTCTGGGTGTCTCGTTATAGTCAGAAAAGAAACTTGTTTGATGCAGATCTTCTTGCTTGTTTGATGTGGGTCTTCGGGCGAATTAGAGGACAGTTTTCAGAGAGAGAGAGAGTATACTGGGCTGAAGAAAACTTGACAAATATAATACAACAGCTTCCAGGACTCATCAGGGAAGGTTCTCAGTGCAAACAAGACCAAAAGAAGCTGGGTCTTGGAAACGAGAGAATCTGACCTTCTATAGACGTGCCTCGGGAAAGAAAGAAGCAAAGACTTGGGGATAATAGAAATCTAACATCTTCATCCATCACACATCGGGCTGGGAGGAGCAGCCTAAGTGTCTGAGGAAAGGGAGGGGAGATGGGGCTGCTGTCCTTTGTGTTCAGGGCCAAGATGACATAAGTGAGCAAGATATTCTGCTGATTTATTGTAAAATTCATGCCTGTAAAATCTCGCTAGCTGGTGAGGCGGTGCCTGTGGTTCAAGGAGTAGGCCACTGGCCCCATATACTGGGGGTGGCAGGTTCAAGCCCGGCCCTGGCCAAAAACTGCAAAAAAGAGAAAAAGAAAAAATCTTGCTAGCTGGCAGGGTACTGGACATGATGAACGTGGAAGCTTTTTGTGATGTTGTTTGAAATTGGAGAGACTGGGTATCCTCAGAGATGGTGAGAGCATCTTTAAGAAAATAAAGAAAAAGAAGGAAGTAGGGCCTATGTTGTGTGTGTGTGTGTGTGTGTATAAAATGAAAGTTTTTGGATCGCTATTCATCAGGCATATTCCTGAGACAATCTTATCCTATGAGTTCTAGGGTAGGAAAACTTAGATTTCGGTATTACAGGGTCGCATGGATCCTTACATGTGTACTGACTGCCTTTGACCTCTTTCTCCAGTGCCAGGCAGATGCACGTAGACCTCATTTCACGCTTGCAAAAGAGAGACTGTGTTCTTTGCCTTTTATAGATGAGGGGGCTGGGAATCAGAAAGCTTGAGGCCGTCACTCAAGGTGACACAACCAGTGAGAGGCACATTTGACCAACCTTCACCCCTACCCTTAGTTCTGTGGAAGGCAGGCTGCTAGGTGAGATTCTCCTGAGCCTGCCGAAAAGGCCTCTTCTCCACCCAAGGGACTTGCTCTGGGAACATGACTTCTCATTTCAGGGGAGGCCAAGGAGGAAGAAGTGGGGGGAGCAGAAGGCTCTGAGGTCAGGCTGCATGAACGAGCGTGCTGCAGGCAATATTGGGAGGACCTGCTTCAGGGCAAAGGCATGGCGACCCGGAGGAGGGGGTGCTGGAGGAGAGACTTCGGAAAAGCAGGAGGAGAAGGGGAAAGTTTGAGACATCCTTGAGTTCACCCCCTAAGCCTCAAGACTGTAGAAAATTCTGGGTGGATCAGGGAACTAGGACCTAGTTTTCGTGCCCTAAGAGCAGAAGTCAACCTGCTTGTCTATGTGATCTGATTTTCCCACTGTGGTGGGAGGTTACTCATCCAGGCACGTGGGGAAGGAGCAGTACAGACCCATCAGTGTTATCTGCTAAGTGGTTTCACTTCAGATCACATAAAAGATGGCAGAGAAACTGACCTTCCCAGTCTGGATTCCTGGATGGAGTAGAGAGTGGAGGACATGTCGTCAGTGTGAGTTCTTGGCAGGCAGAGGCTGTGGGGCTACCAGGGTTGCCTGGCTGTACCCGCCCGTGAGAGCTCACGTGAGAGCAGCGGGAAATCCCACGGACCAGACTCTGCGTGGGGCATTTGGGATTTACTCCTAGCCTGAGGCTCAGATACCCTTCGGTTCCCAGAGCTGCTGGGAGAAGGCGTCCTGGCACCCAGCCAGCTCAGTGACTCCAGACAACTCTTTGGAAGCAGACAGTTCCCCAAGAACCTTAAAGGGTCACCTCTGCCCCACCTATGTACCCCAAACATCAGCCAGGGTGAGCTCTGGGAAGCAGGTGGACTCACTCAGGTTTCCAAATGCCATCCTGCAATAAGTTCCCAGCCCAGTACTGCCACTGTTCCATAACCTAATATGTGTTAACTGTGTATTGGTTTTACGATTTTAAGATCTATTGGCCTGGGTTAGGACTGATAGTTGAATGCTGTGGTTACAGGCAACAGGGCTTCTGGAGCTAGTTAGGGTCCCCCACCAGCCATGTGACCTTGGGCAAATTACTAATTCTGCCTGAGCCTCAGTTTCCTCATCTTTAAAATGGGGATGATAAAGATGAGGATATTTGTAGCACAAACTCATAGAGTTGGTGACTGACCTAGAACCAATACTAATGGGAAAAACACAGGAAACAATGGGTACTTGGCACCCTCCCTGCACTGCCCCAGAGATGGCAGCAGACAGCCCTTGCTGGTGCTGTTAGCCCTCTCCCTCTTTGGAACAGCTTTATTGAGATATAGTTCCAATACTACACAAATGACTCATTTAAAGTGTATAATTACGTGGCCCCAGTTAAAATTTTTTAAAGTGTATAACTCAGTCGTTTTTAGTATATCTACAGAGTTGTGCAGTCACCATCATAGTCAAGTTTAGAACATTTTCGTTACCCTGAAAGACATACCCTTTAGTCATCACCTCTGATGACTCCCTATGGGTTCCCAGCCCTGGCTAACTGCTAATCTGCTTTCTGTCTCTGTGGACTGGCCTGCTCTGGACATTTCTTATAAATGGAGTCATACACTGTGTGGTCTTTTGTGATTTGCTTCTTTCACTAGTACAGTGTTTTCCTCTATCGTCAACCCTTTTGCTGGTGTGTCGGGTGAGCTTGATTTGTTCACTGTCGTGGCTGACAAGTCCTGGGCACAGCCCCTCACACCGGGCTCTGGCAGGGCTGCCTCTGCTCCGAGTGCAGGTTCCACGGGAGCATTTCCTCCTACCCCAGCACCTTCACACTGGCCAGGGCTGGGTCTTTCAGGAAATGTTGAACCGGCCTGCCATTTATTCCCATTACTTCCTCTGGCCTGGTCAGAGGCTTGGGGGAGGGGTGGAAACTGCACAAAGCCTTTGCTGATCTATCCCCCAGGGACTCTCTTTCCGGGAGGAGGTGGGGAGAGAAAGACAAAAAAAAAAATCTTTATTTGTTTATAGTGTGAACTGACTCCCCATCCCCCTTCCCAACTTATGGTCAAAGTTTCTGGGTTCCTGGTCAGGCTCTCTTCCCTCAAAATACAGGGTCATGGGACTTCTCTCTCAGGGGCAGCTGATGGGGAAGTCGTCAAATGCTTTGGAGTTTCAGGGTGTGGAGTCATCAGGCTGCATTTGTTTTTCCTTTAGCTAGATCTGGTCTAATGCAAAATTGGTGAACCCCTTAGGAGGTGTTCAGCTGCAAGTAACGGAATCCCAGCTAAACTGATCTCAAACCATATGAAATTTATCATCTCACTTTCAAGGCAATGTGGGGATAGATACTATAATAGCAAGGAATTATAATTTAAAAAAACTATCCCGCTATTAGTGAACATTTAAATTTTCTTTTCTTTCTTTTTTTCTTTCTTCCCTTTTTTTTTTTTTTTTTTGTCATTACAAGCAATTCTGCCCTAAATATCCATACATATTTTGGGAACTTGGGCTACTATTTTTGGATAAATTATTGAAGTGACATTGGTGAATAAGAGAGTGGAATTTGTGTCAGGTAGATTAAGTCACATCTCATTCCTTCTCCTATACCATCTGCATCTAAATCATAAAATGAGAAGTGATGTTTACAGTGAAGACTCTTGTGAGTCCCTATTGTCTGTGGAATCACTTCACAAACCTTATTATTATTATTATTTTTTGAGACAGAGTCTCACTTTGTCACCCTGGGTAGAGTGCCATGGAGTCATAGCTCACAGCAACCTCCAACTCTTGGGCTTAAGCAATTCTGTTGCCTCAGCTTCCCAAGTAGCTGGGAACTACAGGTGCCCAACACAGTGCCCGGCTTTTATATATGTATTTTTTTGTTGTTGTTGTTGTCCTTATTGTTTAGCAGAGCTGCACTGGGTTTGAACCTGCCAGCCCTGCTGTAAGTGGCTGGTCCCCTAATCACTGAGCTACAGGCACCAAGCCAACTTCAGGAACATTATTATTATTTGCATTTTTTCCCATTTATGGCTGGGGAGCAGGCTAAAATAATGTTTAAATGCAAAATATGTAACATAAAGGGCTTCCTGGTTAATTGCCAGATACTTGGAATATTCTGTATGGTTGAGTACCCTAGTTAGCAGTTTTGTTGAAGAGATTCCCTGTCAGAAAGCACAGGATGAAAAGTCTAATAACAGCAAGTGTTGGTGAGAATATGGGTAAGTGAGAACACGCATGTGCTGCTGGTAGAAGTTTACATGGTTTAACCACTTTGGAAAACAATTTGGCAATACCTAATAATTTGAAAGTGTGCTTATCCTGTGACCTATTGGTTCCACTTCTAAGCGTATATTTCAGACTGTAGAGTCTTGAGAAAACCTCCCAAATGCATACAAGATGTCATGCAGTGATTTTTATTGCTACATATTTGTAAGAGTGAAAACTTGGTGTATTAGTCAGAATGGGATGGCTACAGGAATAAACAGCCCCCAGACTCTATTTCTTGCTTATGCGCCTTGCCCATCGGAGTCAGTAGGGGCCACTGTTCTTTGTAGGCACTCAGGAAATATGACTGGCAAAGGCTCTCAGTACTTCCCTTTGCAGGAGAAAAGAGTGCAACAGTATCTGGCATTGGCAATTAAATGCTCTGTCCATGGAATAATATTTAGCCATAAAAAGGGATGAAGGGCTGACTCATGTAACCACATGGAGGAACTTTGAAAACTATGCTAAGTCAAAGAAGCCAGACACAAAAGGCCACACATTGTGTTACTCCATTTATATGAAATGCCCAGAACAGTACATAGAAACAAACAGACAATAGATTGGTGGTTGCCAGGGTCTGAAGGTAGTGGAAATAATTGTTAACTGGTATGAAGTTTCTTTTGGGGGTGAAGAAATGTCCTGGAATTATACATAGATGCTGGTGACATAATAGTTGCATAACACTGTGAAAACACTAAAAAACACCAAATTGTACACTTTAAAATGGCGACTTTCATAGTATGTGGACTATGCCTCAATTTTTAAAAAGTGCTTCTGTCCAAAGCACTTTTCACAGCCCAAAGAAGTCATCTGGGGCCAGGCTCGGTGGCTCATGCCTATAATCCTAGCACTCTGGGAGGCTGAGGCAGGTAGATTGCTTGAGCTCAGGAGTTTGAGACCAGCCTGAGCAAGAGCAAGACCCCGTCTCTAAAAATAGCTGGGTATGGTAGTGGGCACCTATAGTCTCAGCTACTCGGGAGGCTGAGGTAGGAGAATCATTTGAGCCCAAGAGTTTGAAGTTGCTGTGAGCTATGACACCGTGGCACTCTACCAATGGCAACAAAGTGAGACTCTGTCTCAAAAAAAAAAAGAAGAAGTTCTCCGGTCACACCCAACTTCAGGTTGTTGAAGAAGCACAATTCTACCACGTGCCTGGGAGAGACAAGAAGCAGAATATTCTGTGAACAGCCTGAATGGGTATTATTTGGAACAGTACAAATGCCTGTGAGAACAGGGTGGGCGAATAAGGTATGGCGTGTCTATATGCTGGAACTGTGCACAATTGACAAGAATAAGTTGTATAAATGTCAACATGGAAAGATTCCCCAAAACAACATTGAGTGAAAAGCAAGAAGTAGAATATTATCTGTCATACCATTTATGTAAATATTGTGCCATTTATGCAAATTAAAAATTATTCATAAAACCATTAGTGTATTATATACATTTATGTGTGTTTGCAGTAAAAGTGTGAAAACACAGTCTGGAAGGACACATGAAATATACACAACACTTGCTGCTGTACACCTGCCTTGTATCATGGTCTTTCCTGGCCCCATGGAGGTCCCATGATGGTTTTTCTGGCCTCAGGTGCAGCTAGTGAAATTCATCCTGTTTTTCAGTTCATAGTGTACTCTTACCATTGCAAACCCTTGTCTTGCTTTATTTTTATTTTTCCTTTTCAGCCCTAATCCTGATTGCCATCCTGTCCCCCTTAGCCATCCATGCTAATTAGTTTAAACTAAGCCTGTGCATCCTCAGAAATAGGTTGTGCTATGTGTGTATTTGTGTGTGTGGTTTATAAGCTACATAAATCATATTGTGCCACTGATTTTATTAGGTAATTTCCCTTTGCATCAATGCTATGTTTATTTACATTATCACATGCCTCTACTTTGTTGCTTCTGACCGCTGTGTAGTATTCCATCCCCACATCCACCACTCACTCACTCTCCCTCTTCGTGGACACCGAGGTTGTCACCAACGCTCTCTACTGCACAGGTTGCTACAGCAAACATCCTTATCCCTTGCAGCCCTTAAAACCTCCATGCAGATTTCTCTGGTCTGTATAACCCAAGAGCGGGATTTTTTTTTCTTTTTTAAGACAGGCTCTTGTTCTGTTGCCTGAGCTAGAGTGCAATGGCATGGTCAGAGCTTATAGCAACCTTGAACTTCTGGGCCCACGTGATGCTCTGTCTCAGTCTCCTGAGTAGCCTGAACTAAAAAAATCAGCTGGCTAATTTTTATTTGTTGTAGAGACGGGATCTCACTATGTTGCCCATGTGGTCTCAAACTCCTGGCCTCAAGCAATCCTCCCTCCCTGGCCTCCCAAAGTGCTGGGATTATAGGTGTGAGCCACCACACCTAGTCAAGGAGTGGGATTTGTTTATTGCTTTTCAGTTTATACACTGTGAATCAGAGTTCCCGTCCTTACGTGCTTACTAAGGAGCACTTGCTAGTACCCAGGTGGCGTTCCAGGCTGTTGGCACGTCTCCACACGGACCAATCCAATCTATGGAAGATGTAGTGATTCTTAATCTCTTCATATCATTCCTTCCTGGCCTATCTTCCTTGCCTGGAATAAAAGTTCTTTTTAGAATTTCCTACCCAGTTCTCACGAATAGGACCAGAAACCTAAAACCTTTCTCCATTATCTTAAGAACTCAGCCAGCTTTAAAACTAAACCTTCTTTGTTTTTCAACTTAATCTGAAATAAACCCCTCCTGTTTTGCTTCTCCTCCTAGCTCAGTGCCTCAGCACCTCACTGGCCATTCTTGTGGAGTGCCCCAGGAACGGCCCTGAGAGGTACTGCCCACGGTGAGATGGGGCTGCAGACCTCCCTAGTATCACCTCAGTCACGGAAGCCAGGTTTGGGATTTAGCTCTGTTTAAATGAGGGTTTGTAGTTTTGCTTGCAAACGGAAAAATTTTGGGCTTATTTGCTGGGGTTAAGTACAGGAAAAAGAATCCTACCTAATACAACCCAACTTTGGCCTGAAACATTGAACTGATAATTAGTTATAACTGTTCTGTGACATCCTGTATTGGTGGAGTGGGCTGTTATTAAAGTCTTATTTTTCCTGATCTGGCCTTTACTTTGCCATGTTCCAGCAAGGCTTACACATGGCTTTGGATCCTATGTTGTGCACGTTATGTTTTGTCTCATTTCTCCAAGTAAGTTACGAGTTCCAGGCAGGCAGTTTTAGGGTCGTCTTTCCCCTTCTCTCAAGGCCTGCACGACCCCCTGCCCCACCCGCCTCATTCCACCAAGCTTTGCACTTAGCAGGTGCTCAGTAAATACTTGCTGGGTGGTTGACACAGGATTACATGTTAATCCATCATCTTCAAAGACTAGAACCAGTCCTATTTAAACAAACAAACAAAATCCTTCCTTTAAGAAGTGGCATTCCCTTCTTACCCTCACAAATGTTCATTTTCTTCTCCTTTATTGCTTGCTGGGGTGGAGGTTTTTAGGGGAATGACTCAGAGAGCCTCTTTAACTTAAAAGAAGGATAATAAATTACTCAGTTTAAGAGACAATTGGATGCCTGCGTGTGTCCCAGAAGTGGGTTAGAAACACAGCCTTCTAGATGGCTCCTCTGGTCACTCCCCACCCCCATCTGCAGGGCTGGTCTCCCTTAGCAGTGTGTGGTATCCTACAGATCACCATTAAATAAATAGTCCCTTGAAATCACAACAGAAAAAAAGCACTGTCTATGTATTGTACCAGGAGAGCTAAATATTATGGAAAAGGCCAAATATTTTCCACTGTGTTAAGAAAATAAGAACCTGGCAGCATGGAACTTCCCACTCAGGGGGCAGAAGTTGTGATCGAGACTTCAAAAGAGGAAGAACTATTGAGACAGCATGAGCTGCAACGGGTGACTGCTCCATTCAGAAAAGAAAGCACGTGTGTCTTCCACACGCAGCTGCACATTGCCTTTCACCTGGGAAAAATAAATGAATGCACCAATGTATGTATCATGGCTCACCCAAGCAGTCATCCAACTGTGACTTGGCCTGGGGTGAGGTCAGGAGGAAAGAGGAGGAAGTGCAGAACAGAAACTTTCTTTGTTCTCCTGAGACCCGAAAGGCAGATTGGCAGGAAGAGATTCCTCATCCTGGTCTGAGATGAAGATGGACACTTGGCGATTGGGCTGATGGCTCTAGCAGAGGCTCTGCCCTTGGGATATGGGAAGCATCTCAGCCGGGAGGGGCCCCCACCTCTGAAAGTGGAATATATCTGATTGATTAGAAGTCTGGCTTCTCCCATCCACCTCCTACCACCAGTTTAGCTTGTGAAGCCAGGGAAGACTGTGGGGCCTGACTTAATAGAAGGAGACCCAAGAATCATCTTGCTTTCATTAAAAAGTTAGGCTGGGTTATCTCAGGACCATCCTGAGGAAGGCCAATGCTTCTAAGCTGGCCAAATTCTGAGCCTCTGGCCTGCTTTAATGAGCTGGGGGAAGCTCATTTGGGGAGTGGTGGTAAAATCGCTCACCGGACTTGCAACGTGAGAATGCTGTCCATGAATCATTGGGAAGAACTCCCAGGTGTGGAGAATGGACTCTTGTTCCTTTGGCTGGTTTGGGACCTGGCACTTGCACAGCTTATTAACTTTCTCTCCTTATCCTGCTGGGTCTGGCTACCTACGCATCAGCTTCATTACCCAAATGCAGAAACAGAGAACCATAGCATTTTGTTACAAAGACTTCCTTCTCTCACTCCCAAAGATGTGCCAGTGCCCTTGCAAGGATGGTGAGCGTCGTCTCCAGCATTAACTGAGCTGTAATTCTGCACCAGGAACCATGCAGACTCTGTGCACATGCACTTAATCATTAAGCCTCGCTGCAATCCTCTGACCGGTAGGGCTGTTATCATCCACTCTTGTTTTCCCCATTTTACAGCTGAGGAAACAGGGTCTGGAAGGTGTAGACTATTTGTTGATGGTTAGAGCATGAGGCAGCCTTAGAATCCAAACCTAGGTTTCGTGACTTTGGATCACTGCTCTCTCTGAGGACTGTGTAGAGATGGCCAGAACACAGCCCTACCTTGGAAAACCCCATGCTCTATGTATAGAGAGATCTTCTTGCATGAACAGATTCACTGGGCCCAACAGAACTGGGTACCACAAACTGCGTGGGAATTCTAGGAAGCGGCTAGAAAGAACTCAGGGCATGCTAAGCATACCATGCACTAGGCTGTGTGCTCTGTGCCTGTGTCCACTACCTGTTTGATTCTCATAGAACTGCTGGTGAGGTTCATTTTACAAATACAGGACTGAGGCTTAGAGAGGTTAAGTAGCTTGCCCAATACCACACAGCTCATGGAGAGTGGAACTGGGCCTGAACTTGCAAGTCTTTTTAACTCCAAAGCACATTCTCTGCATGGTACCACATAGAGTTTTAGTAGACTTGTCAGAGAGGGAGGCCTTGATGGGTAGGTAAGGGGTGAGAAGGGAGATGGGAGAGAATGAGCATTCCAGACTTGGGGAGTGAAAGAGAAGGAGGCCTGGAGCAGCAGGAATTCTACCAGCCCCTCCCATAGCGGCCCAGTCCTTAAATACTTGGTAGTGGCTGCTGCAGACCTAATTTCCTGGTCTCCTGCCCCTCCTCCATACCAAGCTTCCTGGGTAATTCATTCGATGTGGTCATTTGCAATGGGTGTGGACCTGTCAGAATGACAGATTAGCCTCAGGACACCCTCATGGAAGGAACTGGATCCATCCCTTGATCACTTCCATGCCCTCTGCTTCTCCCACCTCTTGGTCATTCTGAAACTCACCCTTCCATTAGCCCGTGAACCCTTTCCAAGCAGGGTCTCCTGATTACCTGATGGTGACTGTCCTAACCCCTTGCTGACCTTGTGAAGCATGCCTATGTCCCCATGTCCCCATGTCCCCATGTCCTTTAGCTCATCTGATCTTTCACTCATCCAACAAGCATTTATTAAGTGCTTACCATGTGCCAGGCACAATGTCAGGTGCTATTCCTGAGTGAACCAAAACAATTACCAACCAAGAGAGGAGGGAGCTTACAGACCAGCTGGGACAACTGGCATTAACCAAAGAGTCACGTGAGTGGACATGCAGTGAGGAACTGAGAACAGGATTTGACTGCAGAGGGACAGGATGCAGCTCTACAAATTTGAAAGGCGAGGGAAGAGCCTTCCAGGCAGAGAGGGGCCAATGGTAGGAGGGAGGGAGGTGTTTCAGGATCTTGAGTGCAACCCTGTGAAGTCAGTTTCTATTGCTGTTGTGATCCCATCCCCATTTTACAGGTAGTACAGGTGAAGCCCACGCATATCCTTTTCTCCTGAACTTGGGGTAGGGCTTGCTTTGCTGGCAGACCCTGCACAGAGTGGGTCTGCTGGGTTCTAAAGTGCACGTGGGGCACCAGAAGGAATCACGCTGCTCAGTTAGGAGGAAAGTCTTAACATTGGGAGCCTGGGCTCCTGTTTCTCCAGGTCTACCATGGCCCCCTGGAATCTGAGCTGTCTGTTGCAGGTAGGAGCTGGAGGCCTAGGATGGGGGTCTGGGCTCGGTCCAAACAGCATATATGAATAGGTGGATCCTTTTTAAAGAACTCTGGGGCCCAATAGACATGGATGCACACCTGGATTTACATTTGTGTGTGAATCACAAGTCATAGAACCTCTCTGAGTCCAAGTATCCTTGCTTGGAAAATGAGGGTGAGGGTATCAGAAATGTGCCCTTACATCTGAAACGCCCAGCCAGGAGTCTAGCGTGTGCTGGGCCTAAGCTACGTGGGCATCTTTGTTAGTGAAAGCTCATAAAAGTCTGAGTGCGCAAGACAGGTCAACTTGTGGTTTGTTTAACTTGGAAGAGGATTTCTCATTTCATGAAAAAGCTTGCTGACAATTCTTTTATCCAGGAGCACCCCTGTTCTCAGCTTCATACAGACCTAAGCCAAGTGTGTCCGGGTTGACCTGAAGGGGAATCTCTGGGGGTGTGTCACAGGACTCTGTTCTCTGTCTTTGACCCAAAATGTTAATCAGTGAGTTGGATGGGAATCTAGTGGCATCCTGCTCATATTTACAGGTGATACAGGGAGAAAGGGGAGAGAATGCTTCAGGCAATAGGCCAGCTTCCAAAACTACCTTGGAGAAGGTTGGAGGTGAATAGGCAATAGTATAATATAGGCAGTAATATAATGGGGTTTTGAATGAATAGTACAAGAAAGAAATTAAGAAAACAATTTCTCTTATATTAGCATCAAAAGGAATAAAACACCCATGTCTTTCAAAATGGAAATTCTGTATCCATTAAACAGTAACTCACCATTTCTTTTTCCACCGTGATACCTCTAGTAGATTCTCAAAAATGGAGCTGCCTTGAGAAAATAAACGTATGAGTATCAATCCATGAAGTCACTTGGCCCAAGTGTGGGCAGCAGGAAGTTTGGTTTTCATGGGAGCAGGCAAGGGAGGTGTCAGGGTTTGGGTCTCCTGGGAGCTCAGTGGGAGCCAGCAGCAGGGGTGACTCTCCAAATCCTGGGATGCATTCACAGAATTCACGTTTCTTAGAAGGCACCAGAGGTTTAGGATTTAGAAAGTTAAGAGAGAGGGACGTGGTGAGAATCTGGTTCTGTTCTGTCCTCGGGTGAAGGCAGGTTGGGTCAGTTTCCAGACACACTTTATGAGAACAGGGTACGAAGAGGGGCCATCCGATGATGCAAGACACACCAGTGGCAAGTTAGCCCTGAGCAGAGGAATGTAGGCAGAGGGACTCTTTCAGGAAAGGAATTTGATCTGTTCTCTGTGGCCCCAGAGGGAGAACTAGCGTGAGAGGGCAGGATCTCGTAGGAAGTGGATTCAAATCAGTACCAGGAAGACATGCTGATGGTCACATGCCCAGAGGTTGAGTGTTTGGCTATGCCTTGTGACTTCTCTCCCCGTTGACCCAGCCTCTGGGCTGGAAGATGGAGGGTCCGAGCTCTGCTCCATTGCAGCATTCCTCCTAATGAGCCCTCCAGCTTCAGAAAAGCCTAAAGAACAGAGACTGTGAGAATCTGGGGGTGGTCCAGCAGTTATTCCCCAACTCTACCCATTCCCCTTGCCTTCCATTTTAAAGACAAGGAAATCAAGGCCCAAAGACCCTGACAGAGCCAAATTCCATCCCTGCCCTCTCTCCCCTCAGGGTCTCTGAGCTTCTCCTCTGCCTTCTAGAGGCTTCTACAGTAGCAGGAGGGTGCCCAGTCCTGGCAGGTCAAGTGGATGAAAGGTTGTCCAGGGGTGTGCCAGTTCACAGGCACATTCCTCAGGGCTTCAAGCTTTGAAAATAGCCGGGCAAGCCTGTGTGCTTCCTCCTAGGGGCTGGGGAGTGGCCACCAGCTGGCAGGGACAGTGTGAGGGAGTACTCTCAGTGGGGGCTGGGTGTGGGTGCTGACATGTCTATTTTCATCTCTGCAGGAGTGAGGACTTGGCAAGCTGACTGGCCAGGCCAGGTTGTCCCAGCTGAGGCCAGTGCCCTGCCCGATTCCCCCCGACCCCTTCCCTTAGCTCAGACACCTTTGCGGGGACCCCTTCCTCCCACTCCCTGGGCTCACCAAGCTCCCTCAGCTTTGCAAGAGTCTGCATCGTACTATGAGGCCATGAAAAAACACAGGGGCAGGGGAAAAACACAGGGTTTGAAACCAAGCCTACCAGGATTGGAATCCAAACTTTACTGCATCCTAGCAGTGTGACCTTGGGCAAGTGACTAACCCCATGAGAACCTCAGCATCTTCTTCTGTTAGAGGGGGATCCTGCTTCTACCCATCCCCAGGATTTGTGTATGGGCTTACACCTGCTCAGTTGCATATGGCAGCCTCTAACACAGAGCCTCACACGTGGAACTTGCAAGGGTGACTTCCATACCTTCCTTAGGTGCCATGAAATTGTGGCGCTCTGTGGTTTGGCTGGCGAGAATGATGCTCCCAACCCTGGGAAGCATTGGTTCAACCAGACCTAATAAAGGCCTGTCCTAAGTCAGGAATGTCATCTTTTTGGACAAAGTCAGCACTGCCTTAAAGAGGATGCTGCAAAAGGGATTAATTCTTCTGCACCTTGCTCTTCTTATGCCACCCTTGACCTGTTGTTGGCAAACCTAGCCTACGTTAGCTCTGGGGTAGTGACAAAGTATTCTGAGGATTCCCAGAACAACTTGATGGATAGTGCCAGAAACGACTTTGAACATATAACTGGACACACTTTGGCAAGTTTATTCCCTAAGATAAATTTCTTTTCTTTTTTTTTTTTTCCTAAGATAAATTTCTAGCAGGGGAATCAGTAGGTCAAGGAGTTTGCATTTCTCATGTTGATATATGTTGGCAAATGGCCCTCCTAAAAGAATTCACCTCCCTTTCACAAAGTAGGAGACATCTATTTCCTCATAACTTCATCAGCACTGACCTTATCAAACATGAATGTTTTTGCCAGATAGAAGAGAATTACTGTCTTGTAATTGGCTTTTTACAGTGACACATGAAATTGGGTATCTTTTTGAATATAGATTGGCCACTTTTCTTTGGTAAATGCCTATTTATATTAAAAATTTTGGCCCATTAAAAATTTTTCTTTTGGATGATTCAGAAGCTCATTACTTTGGATTTACAAGGATTGTTCCCTGGGATAGGGAGTATTCTTTAAGGTGTCCTGGTGATACCTGGGCAGTTAGTTTCCTTTTGGGCTGTAAGTTGGAAATCAACTGCTTGGCTCTTGGGGGAAGGGGCTGCTCTGGGCTTGCCTGAAGCTTCCTGGGGTTCTCCTCATTAACAGGGATGAAGGAGCTGCTAGCTGGCCCCAGCCCCTGCAATGCTGAGCAGTGTGACAGAGTAGGGCTGGTGTGAGGCCAGGCAAAGAGTTTGTTGTGGGACTCACTGCTTCTTGCGTTAGGGGAGTAGGTGGCCATGCTGAGATGCTGGGGAAGAACCGTGTCTTCAGCTATGTGAGAGTTCCAGAATTTCTGTGGGTGACTTGGCGGCTGGGGATTACATCTATGCAGGAAGCACCCTGGCTTTCCTTAGAGTGTGTATATCAAAAATAGCAAGTTTACTGAAGTTGCTTTTGAGCAAGTATATCCAACATCCAGAAAAGGTTAATTGTCTGTCACCCAAGAGAAATACAGTAGAAGCTCTATAAGCTGACTACCCAAGGGACTATAACAGACTGGTCAACATACAGAGGTGGTCAAGATATGGAAGTGGTCAACTAAGGAACTAGGTCTACTGTACTGATGTGTACATGTGGTGCATGTCCGGTCTCTGAAAATCAGGTCAACCTAAGGAGATGGTCAGCGTAGAGAAGTGGCCAACTATGAAGGTTCTACTGTAATTATAAAAATAGGTCAAAGGAGAAGGATGAAATAAATAAAAACAACAGATCTCCCACTTGTATTTAGAGCCAGCTGATGGAGATTGGGGAGAGAATGAAGCAAGCCTCCCTTGGCACTCCCACTGGTGTGAGACTTCCCGGGAAATCTAGGAAGTGAACAGAATGAACTATCTTACACTGAGTGTTTTCTGTGGGCCAGGCATGCGCGCGCTAAGCACTTTGCATATGTTATCCCATTTAATCCTCACTCAGACCATTCAAGGCATGTCCTCTCATTCCCTCATTTTATAGGTGAGGAAATGGAGGCTCAGAGAACTAGATAATTTGTCCAAGATCTTACACCAGATATGAGGCAAAGCTGGGATTTAATACCCAGTCTGTTTGGCACCACGTACTGGGTTTTCTTATTTTTTTCTCCCCAGCCCTGACCTCATGCTGGGAGGAGATTACATTTAGAGGGTGGGAGACAGGGGCTGCAGTTCTGGCTGAGCGCCCCAGCCCTCCTCTGCAGCCCAGCTGGCATCTCAGAAGACACGGCTGGGAGGAGTGGGCTCCCCTTATTTGAGGCTTCGGTGTGCAGCCTGGGAGGGCTAGAATCTATAGCTCAGGCGTTTCCCTGCATGGGCCTGCGTGTGAGCAAGGGTGTGGGGAAGGGGCTGGCTCCCTGGGGGTGGGCTCTAGCCAAGAGAAACTGGCTGAGGTCAGAAGGAGGTGGGAGGTCCCCTCCCAGGGACTGCTTGGATGATGTGACTTTGTTGGGGCTGGGTGGGGGGTGCTGGCTGTGAGTTTCTTCTCTCACCTCCTCAGCCTGATGAGGAATCAGGGAATGGGGTGGGAAGCCTGGCTAGAGGCAGACCCTGGCAGGCTTCCCTGGCCGCTGTGCAGGGCTCTTCTCCAGCCAGCTTGGCAGGTCCCTTCTTCCCCTCCCTGAGGGGACCTGGGAGCAAATGATGTCCTAGAGTTGGCCATGGCAGAGAGGAGGGTCCCCTCTGGCCACACAGCAGGAAGGGGCAGGGAGAAGTGGGTGGGGGTTCAGAAGACACGACCGGGTACCCCCTTCCCTCATCCCAATTGCTCTCGATTTTGAGCCAAGTTTGCTCTCAGATTCAGTGCTTGGGAGCGAGTGGAGCAGAAAACTAAGTCTTTGACTTTTAGCACTTTGCACCACTCATTTTTCAAAAGTTGCTGATGCTCTTTGCACTGAACCCCTTAAGTCCTCAGGTAGTCTTTGAATCCAGAAATAAGCAGGTGAAGCACCTCATACTCTGCTGGGAGGCAGGAGATCCTCTGCAACTCTGAGATCTGTTCCACCCTCTCTACCGCATCCTTTCTGTGATCCATCTAGGGTCCCAGGGCCTTTAGGGTAGGGTTTCTCAATTTCCAGACATCCCCATTAGGTTCCTATCTCCCTTTCCTGCTCTAGGGACCCCACATATTTCTCTGTCCAAATTCTCTCATTGCCAAGACCCTGGCTTCCCTGTTGTGCCTGCCACTTGCTCAGCAGGGGGGAGGGGGAGGCTCGGCTCCTTCTGTGTTCCGTTATCTTCCTTCACCTCTTCCTCCTGTGGTCCTTAGATCTCCCCCATGCTTGTTCTTTCCTTGCTTTCCAATCCCAAACTACACCAAGTTTCCCACCCAAGAAGACTTGAGCTAGCTTTGACTTCTGCTTCTCTACCCCTCCACTGTGTCCCCTCTCTGTCCCCATCATTCCCTTGAACTTCAGGGCCAGGGACTCTTAGCTTAGCCCAAGCCATCCCAGCCACCCTCGGCTCCCCCACCCTGCTCAGGCTCTTTCATGCTTCCCTCCACCAGCCCCCAGCCTTTGTCTCTGCTCTTTCTTCTGCCTCCGACACCCTCCACCACACAATGCTCACCTGTTCTCCCAGCCCACCTTCCCCAGCTTTCATCTTTCACCTCCCTCTGGGAAGCTTTCCCTACTCGGTGCCTCTCCTGGGGTTCCTGGGGCATGGAAGGCTTTCGGTCTAGCCTTATGCACATTATCCCCATTAGTGTTGCTCTTTCTTTCAGACTGGAGCTCTGTTTTATTGGACTTGGTGCTGCAGTGTCCAGTGCAGAGCCCAGCCCCCAATACTTCCTTATTGGACTGGACTGAATTTTACCAGACAAGTAATGTGTCTTTATTGAGGATCTGCCATGTACCCAATGTCATTGATACTGTTAGGCAAACAAGGGATGTCTGGATCAAATATTTGCTTTTCAGGACCTTATGATCCAGTCAAGGGTGGTTCTGGGAATGGGTTGGGGGAACAGTCATGCACAGAATTGACAATCTGAGTCTTCAGTGCTGAAGTGGGCACTGTGTCTACAGGTGGCTGGAGGGGTTTTAGAGAAAGGGAAAACTGTGGGCAGGGAAGGGCCTGGTAAGGCCTGGATGAAGGCAGAGGGTGGGTGAGATCAGCTGGAGGAGGGCTGGGCTGAGCACACCGTCAGGACTGGAGAAGGTGAGCTGATTTCACCTAGTCCTAGCATCTTCCAGTGTCAGAACAGGGTCAGTGGATTTAAATGCAGTTATTCTTTCTTGGAGGCCAAACAGGAGCTGATGGCATTCCCAGTTTTGCCGCTTGATTGGGAAATTTTTACAGTACGCCAGGGTTGGCCAGAGCCAGCAAACTCTCTAGGCAAAGAGAGCAGGATGTTTCAGGAATCAGTTCTTTCCAGTTCTCAGTATTAGAGGACCCAGTTTCTTTCTTGTCAAGTCTCGGGAACCATGTGCATTCTCTTAACGTAAGATTTTCAGCTGGCCACAGTGGTGCAGCCTGTAGTCCCAGCTCCTTGCGAGGCAGAGGCAGGAGGACTGCTTGAGCCCAGGGGTTAGAAGCCAGCCTGGGAAACATAATGAGACTCTATGTATAAGAAAAAAAAAAAAGCCACACTTTCTACTTAACCGGTTAGGTACAGTTACCGTGTGCCTCATTGTTGATCAGCAAAATGATCATTGCAAAGATGATCATAGAGGTTCAGCATCCATTTCCCCCAAGGTTAATAGGCATGACACCATCCCTACCTGCACGACCATGCTGTGCACCAGGTGAGGGGCAAAGGCACTGCTAGGGCTGAGGCTGAAGTTTCTAGGAGGTGGTGGGTCTTGAACTTGGAGAATTGGACAGGCGGAGAGGATAGAAAAATGGAGTTCTTTCTGGCAAGAACCCCTTAACCAAGAGTGACATTTTCTCCTTTCTAATTTTTAACAGTAGCTTTATTGAGATATAATTCATATAGTATCCAACTCAGCCATTTAAAGTATGCAATGTGGTGGTTTTCAATCTATTCCTAGACAGTACAGCCATCGACCACAGTCGATTTTAGAACATTTCATCATCCCAAAGAGAAATCCCATTAGCAGTCCCTCTGTTTCTACCCTACCCCCCAGACCTTGGCAACCACTAATCTACTGTCCCGAAATATTTGCTTATTCTGGACATTTCATACACATGGAATCATGTAATGTGTGGCCTTTTGTGCCTGGCTTATTTCAGTTGGCATAATGTCTTCCAGGTTCAACCATGTTGTCACAAATAGCAGAATTTCCAGTTTTTTGTTTTTGTTTTTTTGAGACAGAGTCTCACTTTGTCACCCTTGATAGAGTATCATGGCGTCCTAGCTCACGGCAACCTCAGACTCTAGGGCTCAAGCAATTTGCTTGCCTCAGTCTCCCAAGTAGTTGGAACTATAGGCACCCACCACAATGCCCAGCTATTTTTAGAGGCAGGGTCTCGCTCTTGCTCAGGCTGGTCTCAAGCCTTAAGCTTAGGCAATCCACCTGCCTTAACCCCCCAGAATGCTGGGATTACAGGCACGAGCCACTGTGCCTGGCCAGAATTTCCTTCTTTGTTAATATTGAATAATATTCCACTATATGGGTGTCTATGTGTGTGTGTGTGTGTGTGTGTGTGTGTGTATCATAATTTTTTTTTTTTTTCAAGAAAGAGTCTCATTCTGTCGCCCTGGGTGGGGTGGGGTGGTATCATCACAGCTCACAGCAACCTCAATCTCTTGGGTACAGGCCCTGTTGCCTAAGCTCCCCAGTAGCTAAGACGTTAGGCACCTGCCAAGATGCCCAGCTTGTTTTTCTATTTTTTTTTTAGTAGAAATGGGGTCTCACTGTTGAACTTGAGCAGTTCACCTGTTTCAGCCTCTCAGAGTGCTAGGATTGAGGTGTGAGCCACCACACCCAGCCTGTGTATCACAATTTAAAAGAGTTTTTTATAGATTCTCCCTCACTATAGACCGTGTCTAGCTCACTGCCTGTATTTCCACCACCTACCAGGTGCCTAGCATTCAGCTGGTGCTGAGGCTGTATTTTTGAAAGCAGACCACTTCTTTTCCTTAAAGGAGATGCATTCCCAGTAGATTTTGTCAAAAATGTTGTGTTTCTGACCTCATAGAGCTCAAAGTTGGAGGGCTGAGTGGGAAGGGGCCTTCTAGCAACATCACAGATAGGTGGTCCATCAGTTCCTGCCCTAACAATCTCATCATCTCTCAAGCCAGCTCCTTCCACCCTTGGACAACTCTGATGACTGGAAAGTACATCCTGGCTGGGCAGAGACCTGCTTCCCTATAACTTGTGCTCATTATCCACTTCCGTACTTCAGGTACAACTGGAGTTGAACCTCACGGTTTGAGAGTCCTTTAAACATTTGAAACCAGCTGTGCTGCCTCTAAATACCTCTGCTGGGCTGAGCACTTCCAATTCTTTCAGCTGTTTCTCCTGGAGCTAAGAAGAGCTGGAGGATGCTGACTGCCCCCTCCAATCACTGTTGTAGGTCTATGGACATGGGTGGGCACAGGTTGCCAGAGAAAGCCCAGGGATAGCCATGGCTCAGAACTAATGACCCTGAATCTTCTTGTTTGTTTTCCCCTATCTGAGCTCAAACTTGGAGGTAGAACTTTGAGAAAAAGCACCAAGTACAGTCTCCCTAAGTAGAGCTTTTGAAGGCAGAGCTGACTCATAGCAGTACAAGTTACACTGTACTCTTGCTTTCCACGTAAAGAATATTTTTTTAAGCTAGCCTAGTGGTCTTTTTGGTCTTGGCCCAGCTTAGTGGTTCTCAACCCTGGAATAATCTGGGGAGCTCTTAAAACTACCAGCACCCACCCCACCTTCCAAGATTCTGACTTAAATCCTAAGCAGTAGTGTTTTTAAAGTACCCCAGGCGCCTGTAATGTGCAGCTAGGGTTGCAGACCTTGGCTTCAAGTGTTCAACCTCTAACCTGAAATTCCCTGCAGCCCCACAAAAATGAGCAAATGCTAGATGTCAGCACAACATCCAAGAGTTGGTATAAGCCAGAGAACAAGTTAAGAGGATGCAATTTTTTTTTTTTTTTTTGTAGAGACAGAGTCTCACTGTACCGCCCTTGGGTAGAGTGCCGTGATGTCATCACGGCTCACAGCAACCTCTAACTCTTGGGCTTATGTGATTCTCTTGCCTCAGCCTCCCGAGCAGCTGGGACTACAGGCGCCCGCCACAATGCCCGGCTATTTTATTTTTTGTTGCAGTTTGTCCAGGGCTGGGTTTGAACCCACCACCCTCGGCATATGGGGCCGGTACCCTACTCACTGAGCCACAGGCGCCGCCCGAGCATGCAATTTTTTTTTTTGTCTTTAGAGATAGGATCTCACTCCGTCACCCAGGCTTGAGTTCAGTGGTACAATCATAGCTCACTGCAGCCTTGAACTCCTGGGCTCAAGGTATCTTCCTGCCTTGGCCTCCCCAGGTACAGGGACTACAGAAATAAACCACTGTACCTGGCCATGTTTTCTAAGATGGAAATCTTTTAAATTATGAAAGCCATACAGCTT
Source organism: Nycticebus coucang (assembly GCF_027406575.1). Classification (NCBI taxonomy): domain Eukaryota; kingdom Metazoa; phylum Chordata; class Mammalia; order Primates; family Lorisidae; genus Nycticebus; species Nycticebus coucang. Next base: position 133,049,550 of record NC_069782.1, on the reverse strand, counting down.
CAAAAGAAATGAAATAATACAGAAATATACAAAGTAGAAAGTGAAACTATTCCCATTTCTACTTCTCTCTATCCTTCTCTCCCCCAAATAACCATGGTTACCAGTTTGTTGTATTTTTTTTCAATGTACATGTATGTGCACATACCCAAACCCCACACACACAGCCCCAGCTAAATGTTATCATATAGTATACATACCATTTTGCAATCTTTTTCCTTTCTTCTCAATATATTGTGGACTTTTCCCTATAACTATACAGAAAGGTTGAATTCTGTGTATGAAAACTTAAATAAAAAAACAAATGATACAGAAATCCTGGCTAACTTTATCTTTCATATAGTATATGAATCATCATTTATTTGACCTTTTAATCAATAGATAGTCAATATTTCTTTTTTTGCTGTAAAGAACAACTTATGTGTATACACACAACACACACACGTGCACACTTGTGTAAATAAATCTTTGGAGGTCACATTGCTGAGTCAAAGGGAATTCAAGTTTGGGGATAAGGACTGTTAAACCTCCACCAACCATTCTACTCCACACAACAAAATTCCTAATGACGGCTGTTTGCGTGTGTCAAAAGTTGAGCTTTGCTGAGCACAGCAGAGAGGAAGGTGTGAGTGTGTCAGATGGTGGGAAGGAAGCAGTGGGGTCATTTCCCCTGCAGGCTGTTTGTGGAGGCCACTGGCCTCTGGCCTTCCCTGGCTGCTGTGTTTCCCAGGAAGAGGAAACCACGCTTTGTGAGTTAACCTTTGCCTCACCCTCTCCGGGGTGTGACGGTGGCATGGGGCACGTTTGCAGGATGTGTGTGTTGAGGTCAGCATGCCTGGGTCACTCATTGATTTGGGAGTATACAGAATGAGAATTCCCTTTTCTGACCCTTTCCTAGATACACTGGGTTGTATCCAAGCCCCCTGGAAGCCCAGGAGTATAATTCTTTTGATAGTTCAGGAGAGGATACATTTGTTTAAAGTTTCCGGGACTCTAGCTCATAGATGTCAATGTGCATGGAGTTTTTCTTCCCAGTTTCCATCACGGGGTGAGCTTTGCTCCCCTTCAACACTGCCACCCTCGCTGGGCTCCTAGGTATTGCCCAAAGTGTCCACCGCCCCTTACTAGGCCTCTATTGGAGCACCTGCTGGCCTATGGCAGTCAGACTCATTTGCTCTGCTGAGCTGTCTTGGGACCAGGTTGGAGGGAGAAAAGTACAAAGGTCCAGACATATACCCCCGAGTACCCTAGAGAATGTCCCAGTCGGGACCATGCCCAGAATGGTGGAAACTTTTTAAGTGCCTTCTTTGCTAGGCCTAGCCCTAACTGGGGCCCTTCTAGGAGATAAGAATCTTCTAGGGAATAGGACTAAAATTCTTGGAGTGTAAGATTGACTATGCTGGGCACTTTGAAGGGCAAGAACAGGGAAGGGAACTCACATTTACTGAGCACCTGCAGTGGCCCCGGCACTGTGGTTGTGCATTTTCTCTCACAGTGAGACAGGTATTCTTACTCTCATTTTATGGAAGGGGGAGTCGAGGCTCAGAGAGAGTAATACTTTTCATGAAACTGATCTGATTGATTCTAAACTGTGCAAAATAGAGTGCTGGTGTCGATGTAGGGATCCTGACTCAGCCAGGATGGCCATGGGTGGCTGTGGTATTCACTGATACATCATCTGCACAGGAAGCACCCAGTTAACAGGTCGAACCACCAGGGCAAATCTTGTGTCAGGGACTCTGTCTTGTTCCCAGCAGCCTGTTGTTATTATTAAAGAGGATGGAGTGATCAGGTTATAGAGTGAACAGCCATGTTCCAGTCTGGGTTCCATAACTTGCTATGAGTATGACCTTAGGTAGATCAGCCACCTCTCTTGGCCCCAGTCTCTTCATTTGTGAACTGGAGATGACAACAACTGTTTCTTTATAGAATTATTGTAAATAATGAGATTATCTGGACAAAGCGCTTAGCATTGCCTGGAACATATTAAGTGATTGATAAACAGGCATGGTCTTTAGTCTCCTTTTTTTTTCTTTTCTTTTTCTCTTTTTTCACTATGTCGCCCTTGGTAGAGTGCCGTGGTGTCTCAGCTCACAGCAACCTCAAATTCTTGGGCTGAAGTGATTCTCTTGCCTCAGACTCCCAAGTAGCTAGGACTACAGGTGCCCACCACAACGTCAGCTACTTTTTTTGTTGCAGTTGTCATTGCTGTTTAGCTGGCCTGAGCTGGGTTTGAACCCGCCAGCCTCAGTGTATGTATGTGGCCAGCACCCTACTAACTGAGCTACGGGTGCCATCCAAGAGTTGGAATTTTAATAGGACCTCACCCTGACTGTGATCATCATTCTTAGGCCAATTCAGAAATCTTAGCTTTGTGGCTATAGGCTATTGAACTTGATTTTGCTGGCAGGGTTTGAGTTGGCAAAGATGTACTTGTGTTCTCCTGGGCTACTGGGGATTTGTTTCTGGGGCTGGGGACAGTCTCTAGGTGTTGCTGTAACCCACGTCTTTGGTGATTCAGACACCCTGAAATGGATTGTATTAGATCAGCTAGTCACTGTTGCAGTGTGCCCAGCAGACTGAAAGGCCCAGTGAGCCTTGGGGAAAAGGGAAAGGCTGCTGGGGAGACCTGGGAGGGAGATGGACTCACCCGTGTTAAATAGAAACTGACCAGCATGTGTGAAGCACTCAGTTGTTCTAAGTCAACGATTAGCAAACAAAAGCAGATGTAATAACTGATTGTGACAAGCTTACTAGAGCACCACAAGGAATAGTCACAGACTTGCTAGGCTAGTGGGGGCCCAGGTCAGATGTTGGAGGTCTGGAGCTCAAGGCCACACTTCTGTCTGGGTGTAGCCATGTGTTGTCAAGAAGGGTTATTGACACCAAGACCTTTGCTTCTTCCAGCCAGGCTTAGTAGGCTACAGCAGGTAGGAGATGAGACATAAGTCCAGCATCTAATGTAGCCACTCACATTGCCAGCAGCGGCTTTGGTGACCTCCATCCTGCTGGGTGGCCTGAATCTAGAGGACCAGCTTGGTCTAATTTGGGGCTGATATAGCCTCCTCTGCCCAACCCCCATGATATTAGCACATGGAGCACTTTAAACTTCTTTTTTTAATTTAATTTTAATTTAATTTTATTTTTTGAGACAGAGTCTCACACTGTTACCCTGGCGCCATGGCGTCTTAGCACATCAACCTCAAACTCTTGGGCTCAGGCTATCCTCTTGCCTCACACTCTCGAGTAGCTGGGACTGCAGGTGCCCGCTACAACATCTGGCTAATTTTCCTATTTTTAGTAGAGATGGGGTGTCACTCTTGTTCAGGCTGGTCTTGAACTCTTGAGCTCAAGTTATCCACCCCCTTCGCCCTTACACAGAACACTTTGAATGGAAGGTTTATACTTATTGGTACCTTAGATGGGCTGATATCACCTTCTTAGGGAAGACCTTGTTGTGATGAACCTCTGCAATAGGAAGGCAGAGCAGCGAATGTCCCCAAACATAAACTCCCTTTTATTGGCTGTAGAATTGTGTTCATTCCATATTCTTTAGCAGTCAATCCCAAATGTTAGTTATTCCTCCATCCCCAGACCCCAGAAGACTTGGGGAAATGGAAGACCTGGGTCCTGAAGAGATCCGTGACCCTGAGGACCCTAGAGAGCAGTGACAGCCCACCCAGGGGAATAAGGTGCCCCTTTCTCTGCATGGCTGCAGCCCTGAACCAGGGTGTACAGTTTGAAGGGTGGAGTACAAGTTAGATTTCACTCCACTTCTCCCCATGACCAGGCAAACTTTGGGCAGTGAGCAACTTCCCCAACTGTATACAATGGCCATAGTCCTAGCCAGATGATCATGTGAGCAGGTGAAGGAAGATTATCATCGAGTTTCCATGTGGCCTAGAGCCAGGGATAGCTGGCCAGGGTAACAGGAGTAAGGCCTCCTCTAGTGAATTGAGCCACAGGGCCAGGGAGAGACATGCTCCCTCCACAGCTCCTCTTTGCCTCATTGTACTTTTTGCAAAGGAGGCAAGAAGTACTTACTGGAACTTTCTATCTAAGCATTAGGCAGGTCCTAAGCCTTCTAGGAATGGTTGGCTGTAAATTTGTGGTTGTTAATTAGTCACAGCACAGATCAGATCATGGACATCATTCCATGGGAACTGGGCTAGGCTGCACTCTGGGTACTCTGGAGTTGAGCTGCGAGTCTGATTTGCATCAAAGCCATTTTGTTGTTGAAAGGAGTAAGGCTAATGGAGGACAGAAGCCCCCACTGGGAAGACAAGTTTGGAAGCCACAGACTTTGCTAGGCCTCGTGAGCTAGGCAGCCCAGTGCAACCTCAGCACGGGCAGGCTGCTCAGACGCGGGGCCAAGCAGGTTGTCCAGAGTCCCCATGCTGTGTTGAGATTCTCCTCCCCTGTGGAGGGTGAGAGTGGCAGGAGAGCATGAGCCTTCATAGATGCCTGCCATCTGCCCCAAATGGCCAGAGTCAGGGGAAATAGAATCCATGGGCTTTTAAAATCCAGAAGGAAGGGAAACTCCACCCGGGAAACATAACCCCAAGTAAAGTGTTTGGAAGCAGGATGTTTAATTGCTAAACCTTTCTTGAGACGCAGCTGCTGGGTAATGTTATCTTGGCTACTCCTGAAGCTAGAGGAGAGTTTATCTGGGCCCCAATGGAGGCTGTAAACAGAACTGGCTTTCTCAGATGACCTCTGCCCTGTCCCCCTTCCCCGTCACCTGCTTTTCTCCACGGTTTATCTCTGAAGTTTCCAATGGCAACAAGTCTTCCAGTTCAGGGAGACTTGAGAAGCTGGTGTTGGGATAGGGGCTAGCGAATTCTGTGTATCCATCACTCATCTGAAGTGATAATCCAGGATGTTCAAGGTTTGGAAGAAAGCAGACAAGCCTCCTGCCAAGATGAGATAAAGGGGTCTGGAGACCATCCCGTATCTCCAGGCTTATCTGCAGGGGTGTGGGGTCTCTGGCCATCTCCTCAACTCAGGATTTAGACTGGGGGGTGGGGATCTTCTGGCAATTCCCAGAAGTTTAAGAGAACCAGGAGTGGGGGCTTTTTCCCCACCCCCATACCCAAGTCTTACTTGTATGACACTGGAAGTGGGGTGCAGGATATTATCAGGAGCAATCTTTTGCCAAAAAAGGAAAGAAATACTTTCGGTGTGGTGGGGAAGCATGGCCATGTCTTGGTCAGGTAGTTGTGGCCGACAAGGCTCACGCAGATAGCTCTCTGTCACCCCTTTCTTCTGTTTGGTTTTCTAGAGTATGCAGGTTCACAGCAAAGGTTACACATACAGGACTCTTGTGACCTTTCAACTATTTTGAGGATACAGAGCAAAGGATCTTTCTAAAGAGAGCATGTTCAGGTCATGTGGGGCTAGTGCGAGGCTGAGAATTAGGACATCTGGGTTCCCATCCCAGCTCTGCCACTAATGAGTGTCAGGACAACTGTGCTTCGGCGGGCAGCCCTGAAGCCTACGCCCATTGTCTCCAGCAGTGTCTTTCAATCATTTTTATCTCACAGCACACTTGTACCTAGAGTTAAACTTCCACGGCACCCTTAAATTATGTTTATCAAAAAGAAGAGTTAAAAAAAAAAAAGAAGAACATATTTACCGTGCTTTGAACTTCTTTCAAAAATAATTTAATTAATAATCTTGAAAAAATTTCACAGCACACCTAAGATCCTGTCATGGCACACTAGCTGAAAACTGCTGGTGGAAAATTGCTGGTCAAGAGGAGGAGCCTGAGGGTCTAAGAGGCTGCACTGAGGTCTCACAGCCAATAAGGAGGGTGCCAGGAGAGGAACTCAGCCATGGCTGACTCCAGACTCTGTTCCTTCTCACCTGGCCTTGCCCCTTCCTTTACAAAACATACCCTGGGCCTCAGGTTCCTCCTTTGCAAAAGCAGAGGCCTCCCAGGATCTTCCCAGCTGCCAGGGACTAAGGGCCTGCAATTAATTTGGGAAGCCTAATTGCTGGAGGGGAGGGAGGATGGGTTTGTTAAGCCCTTCCTCTGGGCTCCTCTTGGTCAGCTCAGGAGAAAGGCACTATCTACTGGCTCCCTGGGGAGGGCTGGGCCCTGGGATGTAGGGCAGAGGTCAGGGAGGCAGCACCTGGTAGTCACAGAGCATCTGCTCCCCTGCCTGGGACCTGCGGGAGGAGAAGATGGAGCTGGGAGTCAGAGGGGGAATTGGGTTGGTTATAACCCCTGTGAAAATCCCAGAGCCCTACCACAGTTGTGTGGCCAGTTGTATGAGGGTGTCCTCTGTGTGGGTCTGGTTTTGTAGGATTCCTGTCTGGGCCCCCGGGTTCTGTCTCCTCTTGGTCTCAGGCTCTCAGAATTGCCTTCACTCCCCCATGTTCTCAGCGTGCTCCCTGAGGTTCTCAGGAATGTCCAATCTTTTTTCTTCTCTGGTGCATATTGGAAGGTTAAGAGTTGTCTTGGACCACACATTAAATACACAAACACTAACAAAAGCTAATTAGCAAAAAAAGGTTGTGCATGCTTTATGTGGTATCTAATACCACAGATAAGCAAAAAATTAGTCCTCCCAAAATGAGCCTGCAGCCCGTGGACTGCAGGTTGGATATCCCTGAAGAACTTTACTTAATGGCCAAGTACCCTAGTTCCTGCCTGTAATCTTAGCACTTTGGGAGGCCAGGGTGGGAGGACAGCTTGAGGCCAAGAGTTTTGTTTTGTTTAATTTTTTTATTAAATCATAACTGTGTACATTGATGCATTTGTGGGATACAATGTGATATACACTGTGGAAAGCTTACATCAAACTTGTTAACATAAACAATACCTCGCTTATTTGTTGTGGTAAGACATTTATACTCTACCCTTTTTTTTTTTTTTTGGTAGAGACAGAGTCTCACTTTATGGCCCTCGGTAGAGTGCCGTGGCCTCACACAGCTCACAGCAACCTCCAACTCCTGGGCTTAAGTGATTCTCTTGCCTCAGCCTCCCAAGTAGCTGGGACTACAGGCGCCTGCCACAACGCCTGGCTATATACTCTACTCTTAATAGTTTTTAAATGTACCATTGCATTATGCACCATAGATGAGGTCCCACCATGAAGTCAAGAGTTTAAGACTTACCTGGGGAACATAGCAAGACCTCCATCTCTACCGAAAAAAAAAGTATTGTTCAGTCCGGAGTAATTAGTTTGATTTAAATATCCAAACTTCTGAAGGGGGTGGGGGGCACTGCTCTTGACTATAATCCTAGCACTCTGGGAGGCCAAAGCGGGATCCCTTGAGCTCAGCAGTTACCAGCCTGAGCAAGAGCAAGGCCCCATCTCTACTAAAAATAGAAAAATTAGCCAGGTGTTGTGACAGGTGCTTATAGAACCAGCTACTTGGGAGGCTGAGGCAGGAGGATAGCTTGAGCCCAGGAGTTGCTGTGAGTTAGGCTGATGCTACAGCACTCTGGCCTGGACAGCAGAATGAGACTCTGTCTAAATACATACATACATGAATAAATAAAAAATATCCAAACTCCTAAATTTACATACAGAGAAATAGTCCAGTGTGGTTGAGAGCATAGGGATTGAACTCAGCTAGACCGGGGTTCAAGTCCTTTGCTCTGTATTTTATTAGCGGTATGATATGGGCAAACCACACCCTTCCCCTGTAAAATATGGGGATAACAGTGGTAGCTATCCTACTGGGCTGAAGATTAAGTGAGCTCAGGCATGTAAATGCTTTATACTATACTTGTATCTAGTAACATTTGGTTACCCAAACATTAGGTAACATTAAGTTATCTAAATGCTGTTGCAATTTCTCATATGAGATATACATTTATTTACATATGACATAAAGCAAAGCATATCCCCGTTCATTGTAATAATAGCCAATAGTCCGTTTTCAGCTCTTGAGTGGCCTTGTACTTGATGTTCTTCCTTACCAGGGTCCTGTGTCCTCTCTGTCCTCTCTGGCCCTATGTGCTTGGCTTTATGGCCCTTTCTTTGGTTGCATTTCAGAATAAACAATGCCCCACAGCATGAGGCTGCCACTGTGACTTAGAGAAAGGAGAGGGGAAGGGACTAGATTCAGAGCTCTCTTCGTTGTCTGCTAACTGAACATCGAAGCATAAAGCCTCTCTGCTCCTGTGTGCAAGCCCTGTTCCAGGCACCTGGGGCCCAGCCAGGCTGCTAGCAAGGTGTCTGGATGTTTCTTCTCTTTGCTAACGTCCCTCCTCCTCACCAGAGCCCAGACCCCTGCCTTCTCTGGCTGTTTTGCTCTCTTCACTGGTAGAGTCTCCACTCCAGACCTACAGGATCAGAACCACTAGGCAAAGGCCCAAGAATCTGAATTTTTATGCAGCTCCCCAGGTGGTCCTGATGGCATCCTGGCATGGGAACCACTGCTGGGGACCTACAGCTACTGCCTCTCTCCTGTCTCACCGGTGTGTCATCAGTGCTGTCCCTTTGCTATGAACCTCAGGGACTAGCAGGAAGTTCAGAAGGGCCCTGAGGCTGTAGGAAGGGGTGCAGGGCTCTAGCTCAGGCTTCTCCCCAGAGGGACAGTAGTGGGAACAGATTGTGTAGGTCAGATTTTGTATGTGAGGGCCTTTCTCTCCTTCTCCTGTCCTCCTGGGCCAGGCAAGCCTTCCAGAGTAGCCTGAGGCACTGTAGAACCTGATGGTGACAATCTGGCCCCAAAATGCCTTCATTGCCAGGCACCTAAAAAGTTTCCAAACCTTCCACATGCTAATACCTTTCCTTCAAATCTACTTTTCATCAGAGGACCAGTTTAGTTGTCCAACATAGCCAAATATTTTCTGAGCACCTGCTGTGCGCCAAAGCATTGAGCTAAGGCTTTAGAATACTGAGATGAATCACACATCTCTGAAACACTGTGATTTCCTGAAGTGACTGATTCAGAGTAAGTTCTGAGAATCAACTGCAGCAAATTAACCTGGAGATTGCTAAGTGTCGATGTCTAAGCCTCAAATCCTGGGTCTCCTTATGCAGAATTTCAGAGAGGGGGCCCCAGGCACCTGTAATTTTGGGATGCCCCTCATAGAATCTCATTTGATCTAAAGTTGGGGAATCAGTGGAAATTAGCTACTTTCAAAAAATGTAATGACCTCAATTTTGTGTTCATTGTACAAAATACATATACATAAAAAGAGGGAAATTAAAACTACTTGTTTTAATCCTACCCTTCTAAGATAATCATCCTTAGCATTTTATGGATGCCCCCGAGATGTGAGCGTATCTATGTGTATGTGTTTACATATACTCGTATACAGAGTATTGTGATGTCCACAGAGTAGCTAACAGTGTGCGAGGCTCTGGTCATGGACATACAGAACCCCTGCAGTCTGGTTAAATGATACGTGGAAGCTTGAAGCCCAGCCTTGGTCACCTGCTCACCTGCTCCGACCTTTTACCCGCAGGTATACATCATCAACGTGACCTGGTCCGACTCTACCTGCCAGACCATCTACCGGAGGTACAGCAAGTTCTTTGACCTGCAGGTGAGTTGCTTGAGCTCAGGTGGTGGCCTGAGTCTCTCTGGAGGGCTGGCCTCCCTCATGTCCTCACTCATCTGACATCCCCTAGTAGAGTCCTCGGGGTCAGAGCCCAAGTGGAGCAGAGGGACAGAGAGGGATGCTCAGTGGTGGGGCTCAGCCTGTTCCAATCTTGGGTATTGCAGGCAGACATTGTTGGCTTCCTCAGATGATCTGAACAGTCATGTTTTGTCACCCCGCTTTGCCTGGGGTGGGTAGGAAGCTGCTGTGGAGAGGTGGGAGGATGGCCACAGTGCTGTGTGCCTGAGCAGACATGTCAACACACATCCAGGGTGAGACACAAGGCACCACATCATCTTTGCAGGCAAAAAAAAGCAAACATATAGAGAAGACTGAAACAGAAAATAAGCAATTGTTTGAATTGCAGACACAACTGGACATACCACTGTGTCTGTCTAACCCAACGAGGCATTTGCCACCCAGCTTGCACATGTGGATGGTAGGTGTGTCTCTAATACACATAGGCATGTTCACATGGTGGATGGTAGTATGGATCCTGGAGTTACCACTGCAGACATCCCCTTGGTGACAGCTAATTTAGTTAGGCATCTTTTGGTTACAAGTGACAGTTTTACACTCACACTGGCTTAGATGAAAAGGAGACATGGTTAGAAGGATATGCCAGGGTCCACAACCAGGGTCCACTCCCTCCTTGGCAGGCCATTGGTGGTGAGTCTTCTTGAGAGGTCTGCCTGCATGTTTGTGCCCTAATACCTGATTTTATCTCCTTGTCCTTATCCTTGTAGCTATGAGACAAGCCAAAGGTGAGCCAGCTTCCTGTGTTGCAAATCCTCTCCTAATCCAACAGCACAAGATTGAATGTCCCACTGAGTGTGGGGTTGAAAGCCACTCCTTATCCTTCAGCCTCTTCCTCCTCCCCCCTCAATTCCTGTCCAGTCTCCTTGGGTGCAGTGTGAACTTGAAGGGTTTGCAGACACCCTATCAATGGGTGAAGTGTGCTGGGCAGGAAATGATCACTCATTCGGGAAGAGGCAGCCTTGAAAGGACCCATTGATGAGCAGGAGGGGGCCTGGGAGCCAGTGGGAACTTCCAAACCAGAACTTTTCTTCTCCCTCTTCCTTTCTGGTCCCCCAGCCACTCCAGAGTTGCAGACTCTCATAAGAAAGGAATGCTGCTCCCCCACCCCATCTCTCTGTTGCCTGGAGGGGGACACACAGGCAGGGAGCAGCTTGTGCAGTGTGCTGCTTTGGCTTGGGAATGGCCATGAGCAGAGCCAGGCTTCACCCTGAGGGTCATGGCCAGCCTGTCCGTTTGGGAAGGGCTGGGGTTGGTTCACCTTTGAACCAAGCGTAGCATCTTTGTGAACCCATGTTGCATACCCTGGTGACTTGTCCTTTGGAAAAATCTTTCTTATTTATCAGAGTTACTGATGTTAATGTGGCGGCTTCTACAGAGGGAGTTGCTAACTCCATATCTGGCCATTGGTGGACCTCAGAACTCAGCTTTCTGAGAGTGGTTTAGGGTTTAGGCACTGGAGACACATGGCCTGGAACTGGTTACTGGCTCCGGCACCATGTGACTCTGAGCAGGTTCCTTACCTTCTCTAAGCTCACTTTCCTCATCGGTGGAATGAAGATGTGACTAGTACCCACCCAGCAGGGTTGAATGGGCTGCCCCATGTTGTTCTGACACTTGTTTCCCAGCGAGTTGCCTGGTGTTGCCCGGTGCGGGCCCGGGTGTAGGGCCACCCCTGGTGCCACTCTGCTGCTTTCCTCACTTGGCCTCATCTGTGCTGACGGGCTGCCCTGTGCCTGGCCCTGTGCCAAGGTATTCTGAGTGACAGGAGCCCTGGGCCCTCTCTAGAGCTGGCCTCTGGGGAAGAAGGGGAGTGGGTTGGGCTTGCAGTGTGGCCCACAGGGGCAGGTCTCAGAAAGGTTTTGCTCTTTCCCTGTAGGCTGAACCCCTATGGACCCTGATGGGCCCAGGCTCACTGAGCCAGTTTTCCTGGGGGAAACTGCTGAACTGGCTTCACCAGCTCATGGCACTGGGTCTCCTGGTGACCACAGATGCCTTTGTGATTCTGGTGGAAGCTCTCTCCCAGAAAAAGAGTTTATATGTGCAATTTTACTTATAGTGTCTGATGTTCACAGACCCTCCTGTGGGCCTCCAGTAAGGAACCACTGCGCAAAACCAGTTCAGATCATGAATCTTACATAATCACATCTGGTACTACTTGGGTACCATTTGGGGGTCTATATGTGGCACTCAGGTAATAGCAGGGGGCCTGCCTACTCCTTCAATGGGCCTTGGGGTCTTCTCCCTCCCCCTGTCCCAGCATGGGTCCCCCTGCCCTTCCCCTCTCTTTTTTCCCTCTTCAAAAGGTGTCTTCTGGGCCTGGTGGAGATTGGGTTACCACAAGGAGGTCCTGGGTTCCCACCTCTCGAATGTAACCTGGAAATTACGTAAAGTCATATGAAGTCCCTTATCCTTTCTGGCCGTGAATTGAGAGCCACAGGATACATGCAGATCCAATTTCATCTGGAACAGCACATGTACACTCTAGTTCTCCCTCTGAGGGGTGCACGGAGAGATGGGCAGCTGTGCCCTGGCCTCCACACTCCACAGCCAGCAGGCCAGGAGACATGCGAAGGGTGCTCTGTCACACATATGAGCACAAACCCCACGGTCTCTGTTTTTCCATCTCTCTTCAGAGCAGGTCTGCATCAGCACAGCACCCCCCCACCCACCCTGTGTGCAAACAAGATTTGAAGCAGAGGGCGGCACCTGTGGCTCAAAGGAGTAAGATGCCAGCCCCATATGATAGAGGTGGTGGGTTCAAACCCAGCCCCAGCCAAAAACCACAAAAAAAAAAAAAAAAAAAAAGATTTGAAGCAGAATATCTCTCTGGGTTATTATCTTCAAAGCTTCTGCCAGGACCTAACTGCCCTGTGTGTGGAGCTCTCAAGAAATCCTTGGAAATGAACAATCTCAGATATACACCAGGGCACCCATCCCTGAGAGCACAGCGAGTAGGAGGGAGTCAAGAATCGGAGGCTTGGAGAAGAGGAGCCAGTGTCCCTTTGGCATTAACGAGACTTCAGCAGCATACTTAGTTCTCTGGTGGCCCACTGGGGAGCTGTTCATAGGCGGTGGGGAGAGTCGGTGGGTCGGGGAAGAGTAGAGAGAAGCTAGCATCGCCCAATAACTGCTCATTCCACGCCTTCTGACCGCACAGAATAGGCTCCTTATCTTAGTGCTCCGCCCACGCCCCACCTGTGTTCTCCATTTACTGGCTGCTGCCGCTGCCTGTGAGGCCCTGGATTGGGGTTGCCCCATAAATATGAGATGCCCAATTAATTTTAAATTTCAGAAAAGCAGCAAATGCTTCTTTTAGTATAAGTAGGTTTCAAATATTGTATGGCATATACTTATACTAAAAAAGTTCTTTGTTGTTTACCTGAAATCCAGATTTTACTGTGCATCCTGTATTTTCACTTGTGAAATCTGCAAGTCCTACCCTGGGTGGGAGTGTAAGTGTGAGGACGGGAGTAGACAGGTGACGGATAGGCCAGCCCGGCCTTGCAGAATAGTGAATGTGCCTGTGCTAAGGTCACCGAGGCAGTGGTTCTTGCGCAGTGTGGAAGCGGACATTGAGAAGGACAAGGCTATTTCCTCCCAGGAGTCTGTATCTAGTGGGGAAGGCAGACTTTTCAGCAATTAATTTCACTCCAGACAGAATAGATTGAGGTACAGGTAACTTGGTGTGGGATGAAGAGGAAGGAAAGAGCCGCCTTCTTAGGAAGGGAATGAAGATGCCCATATGGTCTTGACTGGTGACCGCAGCCTAGAGTGACAGAGCCACACACTCCCAACCCAGTTTGGGGAGATTTGGTTGCTTTTTGAGAATCCTAGTTATAGGGGTAAGTCATGTCCCTAATATAGACAACTACGTTAAATTGTACATGAACTTCATGGCCACTCTGCATTGGTTTCTTCCTTTCTTCCCCCTGCCCATCCACGCGTCCACCTTCTATGTCCCAGGCAGGATGCCAGCTCGGGGGATACACTGGTGATCCAAACCAGATCTGGTTCCTGCTTTTATGGGCCTTACAGCTTAGTGAGGAAAGATAGATTGAGTTTGAAAAAAAAAAAATAACAAAACAACCGAACAATATTATTTTATACTATTCCAGATGTTACAAAGAAAGGTGCTATAGATATATGATAGGGCAACTTTATGCTCTGGGATCAGGGCAGGCTTCCTGAAGAAGTGTGTTTTTTCTGACAGATCAATGAATTATTTTATCTTATTTTACTTTTGAGATCAGTTCTTTTGTGCTTGCATGAAACAAAAGACTCTGTTCCCAGATAAATGCATGAATGCACAGCTACAATTCTAATAACCTTTTCGGTCATTCACACTCCCCTGAAACCCGTCTGGGAGCACCAGGATAAGCCCCTCTTCTCTGCTCCAGACCTTTTTCCCTCCTCTTATCTTCTGCCTTCAGACCAGTGGTTCTGCCTCCTCCACTCAGGGGGTGCTGCACACTGAGCCTAGCCCCTCTCCCTGCCGATGCAGAAGTCCAGGCATGGAGACTTTAGACCTGTGTTGTCCAGTATGGTAGCCACTAGCCACAGGTGGCTATTATTTAAATTTAATTTAAAAATTAAATTTAAAAAATTAATTTAAAATTAAATGTTTCATTCCTTAGCACACTTGCATGGACTCAGTAGCATAATGGCAAGTTCTATTGTCCTATGCTAGTTTAGACCATCCGGAACACACGACAGACTTGACCTGGCTTTCTGTGCACCCCAGACTGTTCTGCCACCCTCCTCCCCAGGTTGCCTTCTAAAGTCTTGCAGGGCCCCAGCAAGGAGAGGGAGACTTTGTTCCTGAATCGTGTACCCCATGCACAGAGCATTCGATTCAGCAGCTATTCCAAACACCTCTTCTGGAAACCAGGTCAGCTTCCAGAGAGGGCTTCTAAGAGCATTTCATGTGTCAAGTGGGGAAGAGGAAAGGGTGAGGCTTTTGGTCTCCAAGTGGAAATAGGCTTCTTCTAAAAATAATTCAGTACTCAGCCCTACCTAACCAGAAAAGGGACCTGTCCCGGAGAGAGCTGACCAGGACAAGGACTTTGAGGCTTGTTTGGTTATAAAGGGACTGGGTTGCTTGGAGGTGCAGTTCAGGGATCGGGGGAAGGACTGCAGATAAGTTGCCTTCTTGCTGGTGGCTGGTCCACATTTCCAAGCCTCTGTTGACCTTGCCTGGGTCCTTCACTGTTAAGTGTCTCCCCCATGGCCTGGTCCCACCGAGGAGGGACCGGAAGGCTCTCTGAAGTCCTGGCTTCACAACCTGCCTTACAAGGCGCTGGCTACAGTAATTGCTCTGCAAACATTGGCTCCCCGGTGCTGCTGGTGCTTTAGTCTGAACTGCAGCCAGCTGGTGCACAGGGTTAATATTTGATCAGAGCCAGGAGAGGCTCTTTAGCTTCCCCTGCACTTCTTGGAAGATGGAGTTAAGAGGGTTGTTCAGGTTTGCTCATTTTCTCTAAAGGACTTAACCTTTTTTCAAGAGCTTTTCTTTCTCTTCCTTCTTCATCCCTTCAGATTCTCCACCCACACACCCCTACTTTCCAGCTCTCACATTGCCTGGCTAGTGATGGGTGAACAAAACTGTAATCCCTGAATCATTAAAAACCGGCCTTGGAATGGATGTGGATATGGGTGTGGGTGTGTTATGATGTAATTTATGGAGATGTATGGATCATTGCATTAGAATGCAATGCTATGTGGGATCATTTTTAGAATTAGAAGATTTCTTATTCCAAGTCCTTCACGTTGTAGGTGAAAATCTGTGTTGATTTTTCTATTTATTAAATTTATATGAGCCTTTATTAGGTTCCATGTCCAGAGCAGGCCTCATTTGAAGTCAAACCAGCATGATCCTTGGTGTATGCCAGAGATCAGCTTGAGGGCAGAAATGACAGGGAGGGGTCTCCTGCGGGTGCTTTGCCTTTTAATCAGGGAGGGAATTTGTTAGAGATCATTGACCCTAGAGGCAAGGGGATAGAAGACTGGGGAGGTAACCTGCCAAGTGCTAAGAATGATTTTGTACCCAGGATTCCAGAGAGTTTCAGCACCCTCTGGGCTGGCCAGGCAATTCCAGCTTCAGCAGTGCAGTGAGCTGTGAGTTATTGTGAATACTCACACACCCTAGACAAAGGAGAACATCGGCCTTGACTGAGGTCAGTCATCAGGCACAGGCAGGCACAGAGAGCCTCATGTTGTTTGCTGTGGCAAAAATGGGAAACAACTTACATGACCATCCATGGAGAGTTGCTAAGTAAATTGTGATATTCTTATACTAATTAGCACAATAGAACAAATGAGATTGAGCTCAATTCCATGGATGGATCTCTAAGAACTGTTGATGAATGAACAATCCATTTTTCAAGACAATATTTTCAGTATAATAACAATTGTACAAAAACCCTCCTAACAACAAGGTATATATGTATGCAAATAATTTTAAAAGCCCAAACTAGAGGACTGTAGCCCAGATTGGTAACAAAGTAATCTCCAGACTGGGATTAGGGACATCACTGGGAGGAGTGGTTGATCAAAGGGGAACCTTAGCCTTAACCTGTGATGTTTTACTTTTTTTAAACAGGAAAGTACATTCATGTGTTATTTGCAACATATATTTAATAATTAAAGAGATGCCTCTGGAAGGGTCGGGAAAATGAGATGTCTAAAATAAAATACACCCTCCTGGTCATGACAGCATAATGGGACAGAAAACACAGGTTAAAAAAATGGACATTAAGAGCATATCTAGTAAGAGAAAGAAAATGAAAATAATTATAAAACCACACACATTACCTCATATTTCCAGGACCATCATTCTAGATCATTCCTGTGGAATATAAACTGGTTAGATTCTGTTATAACCAACTCCAGGGACCTGTCCAAATTATCTTGTCAAACTGGAATCTTATACTGAAATATTACTCAAAATCCATGAACTGTGTATTGGAGCAAGAAGTACTTGGGCAGCAGTTCATGTGTCATGACGAAACCATACTAAAGAGTTGTGTGGTGGAGCACCATGTAAGGAGCACCGTGTAAGGGCCTGTGCTGCAGGGCCAGGATGGTTGGGGTCCAAGACCAGCTCTAGCCGTTACTAGCTATATAAGCTTTGAGGGTTAATAATAATACCTACCTCGTAGGGCAATGGTAAGAACAGAATGAGAGAATCTCTTGTAAAGAAAACCCTTAAAATAGTGACTAACACAGATTCTAGACAGGGAAGTTAAAACGTCACCAATCAGGCCCTCAGAAAATTTAAGAGAAAATAATTAGGGATCCCCACTCCATCTGGAGACAGAGGTTTCTTCCTGTACTGCATTAATATAGAATTCACTTTCACCAAATAGCTGGGTCTGCCTCCAGATAGGAGAGGCAGATGGTGGTAGTGTTTTCTAGATAAATATTTTTCACCTCTGGCTCGGCGCCTGTGGCTCAAGCGGCTAAGGTGCCAGCTACATACACCTGAGCTGGGGGGTTCGAATCCAGCCCGGACTGCCAAAACAACAATGACAGCTACAACCCAAAAATAGCCAGGCGTCGTGGAGGGCACCTGTAATCCCAGCTACTTGGGAGGCAGAAGCAGGAGAATCGCTTGAGCCCGGGAGTTGGAGGTTACTGTGAGCTGTGATGCCACAGCACTCTACCCAGGGCGACAGCTTGAGGCTCTGTCTCAGAAAAAAAAAAAAAAAAGATACTTTTCACCTCCCAAATTTAATTACAAACTCACTTCCCTCCCAGTGCTGCTGTTAGGAATATACCATTTTTGAAAAGTAATTATTAGTTGACAGCTTTTCCTTGATCTTGGAAAGAGGATCTTTGATATTCTTGATAGAATAGGGAGGGAGTCCACAGGCTGTAGAGCTTCCCGGGGCTCTGGGAATTTGGGACTGGTTACCTTCCTCCTGGGGGCTGTCTCGCCTGTTCCCTTTTATCTTGCCCTGCGGCTTGAGGGTGAAGTCCAGCTTCCTGGGGTCTCTCCTGATTCCCCTCTGGCAGGTCCTGGTGGGGATGGGAGTTAGGGCCTGGGTAAGATGGTACCTCGAGGCAAGCTCTGGATGGGAAAGCTGCCTGCTATGGAGTTTTAATCCCAGAGTGTCTGGTGTCCAGCTGGATGGTGTTGGCCTCTTGAGCAGATAGATTTTGCAAGTTCTTGTGCAGCTGTTCAACTCCACAGGTTTACGAAGACTCTTGTGCTTAGGAGGCAAGATGTGGCCTCTGATAAGATGGAGAGAGGTGATGAGAGGGCAGTGGCAATGGGGAAAGAGCGTCTGGGAGAGGCGTCTGTACATCTGTGCATAAAAGCAAATAAGACTAAGAGAGCTGAGCTTGGGACCTGAGAACCACCACATTGGGGCCTGTCATCTAAACATCCATAGG
This sequence comes from Nycticebus coucang, assembly GCF_027406575.1. NCBI lineage: Eukaryota > Metazoa > Chordata > Mammalia > Primates > Lorisidae > Nycticebus > Nycticebus coucang. Next base: position 133,031,555 of record NC_069782.1, on the reverse strand, counting down.
CAGAGTCTATAGATACAAAGAGGGCAGAGGAACTTATCTGACACTCTGAAGCTGCCCAGAGTTGTTGGTCATGCACCATGCTACAGGTATACTTGTGAAATCCAACTTCTGCACAGATGATACTCAGTCTGTGAGCACCTTTTTAGATAGCTGTGTGCATTTGACCCAGGCACTTACCTCTTGGGCCCAGGGGATTCAGCCATATCCTGTTTCCAGTGGACATTAAGGCCCTATCAGATCAGACCCTTCTCTGTGCATTGGGAAATCAGAAGTCATCTCTGTTCTTTGTTGGTCCCCTAGCCTCTCCCTGGGGTCAGGGTGGGAAGTTCACAGTGGGGGAAGCTCCTTTGTAAACTGAGGATAATTGTAAGAGAAGCTAGAAGGTCTGCTGAGCATTAAACCATGGTACTGCCAGGTGAGGTAGTAGCTCTCGCCTGTAATCCCAGCACTCTGGGAGGCCTAGGCAGGTGGATTGTTTGAGCTCAGGAGTTTGAGACCAACCTGAGCAAGAGCAAGACCCTGTCTCTAAATATAGATGGATGTTGTAGCAGGCACCTCTAGTCTTAGCTACTTTGGAGGCTGAGGCCAAGAGTTTGAGGTTGCTGTGAGCTATGACACCACAGCACTCTACCAAGGGTGACAAAATGAGACTCTGTTTAAAAAAAAAAAACCCTTGGCACCATTCACTAGGACTAAACATTTGGGTACAGTCTTATGGGCTTTGGGGAAGGATGCCTGTTCCCCCAGTGACCATCCAGATGGACTAATGAGACTGTCCCTTTTAGGGGAGAAATCAGCTGTGTGCAAATATCACAAGATTAGGAAGTACACATTTGTCAAATGATGTCAAACCATGTCCACTGGGGAATTGCCAGTAGCAGTGAAATTTTGACAACCAAAAGGCCCTTAAAGATCACCTAGCAGGATGATAAGTATCTGGCACTCATGTTGCCATTTTCCAGTCCTGCCCACAGCAGACATCATTAAGTGATCATGGCTCTCTCCATTTCTTTGCCCTTGGCAGACATTGTTAATCAATCAGGAGCCTAGACATGGTCTCATAATTGTTCTAAAAACAAAACCAAAAAGTTTCAGGAAGCCACTACCTATCAGTTGGCAATGGCACCATGAGGTAAAACTGATTTGCCATCTTCTGATCTTGTTCATTTCAGTTATTTGACAGATGAAAAAATGAGGCCCAAAGAGGGGAAATGACCACTGTAAAATCACAGGACCAGGAAGTGATAACAGGACTAGAACTCAGGTGCTCTAGTTTCTAGTTCATGCTAGCTGCCCACCCAGAAGTCCTCTCTCTGTGTTTGGTGAGGAGGGCAGAAAACTTCTGTTATGTCACCAAAAGAGCTCCTATGGGAGGGGTGGGCGCCAGTCACCTGCCACCTGTGCAGAGCATGAGACTTCTGTCTAGCTGAGTCAGTGGCATCTCCCTCACAGGCTTGGCAGCTTTCTAAAGCTCTGCCCACACCTCCTGCCCACTGCCACCCGCCTCCTATTGAATAAGAACCCCCATCCCTGGTGGGGTAGCGTCCGAGTCAGCACACACCACTTGCATGACTGCTGGGAACTGCATGCCTTGTTTTCCTGGTGTAAGGTGTCGTGTCAGGGTGTGTTTGGGAGTCACCTCAGGGAGTGACTGCCTCTGCCACCTCCCCACTCCTATAGTCCTAGGCCTAAAGGTCCAACCTAGAAAACTCAGCTCTGCCCCCACCAGGCTCCCATCTACCCTCTTTGCATAACCAGTCGGCTGGAAGTGTGTAGTGGGACAGTGCCCCACTCCAAACTGGAGAATGAAGGGAAGGAAGATCCAGGTGAGTGTTGTGCGTGTGTGTACGCGTGCACACACATGTGTACTCTGTGAAGCTTCAGCCATGACCCTTCCCTCTTCCTGCCAGAGGGAATTTCAAGTCAACCCTGGCACTTCTGGATGAGCGCCAACTAGGTGCCTGGCAGCATGGGTGATACTGGGGACCCTGAGGTGAAAATTTGGGTTGTCCTGGTGGAAGAGCCAGGCTGAATGCCTTCTTTGACCTTCAAGGGAGCCATCAGCTGGTGGAAGCATCGAGACACACACTGAACAGGTGTTGTCGCAGTGAGCCAGTGGCCCAGGGTGTAGAGCCCCTCATCAGGCCTGCATGCCTTGGGCATCCTGTATGGACCTGGAGGTCTCAACATCTTCGTCCTTCCACCCTCCCACCCCTCCCTGAGGTTTTGCTTTTGTTTTGACTCTTATGGAACTAGGCATGTGGAGCAGTCATAGGCATAGGGTGGGAACCTATGGAACAGGTTCTATGGGAACCTGAGTTGTAGCTTTTCTGAGGGAAGACAGAGATGTTTCATCCCTCTGGGAGGTGATCTGCTACCAGCAGGCTGAGATGTGAACTGTACTGACTCCCCTTGTCAGCAACTTGCCAGTCTAGTCTGGACCTTGGCTCCTAGATCATTTTAGTTGTTGCCATCCCTGAGTCTCAGGGATGCTCCTTTAGATCAGACCATTGTAGGAGTCGTTGGAGAACAGGGGCTGTTTCCTTTATTTCCTCAATTTAGCTGGAGCCAGGGAAAAACAATTTCAGATCCGCCTGGATACCTCCACAGATGGATGACATCAGGCTCTCCAAAAGGGCTTGTGGGATGCCTGGTGCCAAATTCCTAGCTTTCCAAGTGGGGCAGAATCTCACAGTGATGAAAAGCTCAGGCTGTGTTATCAGACTTATTTGGGTTTGTGCCTTAGCTGTGTCGCCTGGGTGAGGCTGTTACCTAACCTCCTCAGGCCCCACCTTCTCATTTGCACATTGGCTCTAATTGCAGAACCTGTCTGTAGAGTTGTGAGATTTACGGAGATAAAGCGGGGAAAACCATCATCATCCAGCCTGGAGCAGCTGTGAGGCATTATTGTTATGAGACTGTTGCTGATGCCTCTGGCCCTCCTGGAGAAGGGAAGGGGCTCTAGGTTCCTCCCTGTGAGCACAGTGTCTTCCCAGCCTGGACTAGGGGAACATTTTTCCCAGCCACAGAAGGGTCTGGGGTAACTCCAAGCTGCAGTAAATCAGTCCTCCGAAACTGGCCAGGAGACAGGCCCCACAGCCAGCCGGGGTTTGACTCCATCTGCTAATTACAAAGCCTTTATCTCAGCGGTTCTCAACCTGTGGGTTGCGATCCCTTTTTAACAATGAAACTACATTGCAGCATTAGGAAGAATCACTGCTTTATCTGCTGCTCAGCGGGACAAAGTGACCAGTTCAACCACTTGGGAACTTTGACTTCAGTGCTAGCTGGAGGGCTGGGGAAGAGGCTGGGAATGGGGGTGGTCTGTGAGGCTAAATGGACAACATTCAGATATACCTTAAAAAAATACAAACCAAACAGGAAGCCTGAGGCTGGTGTTTGGGCTGGAGATGAGATGCTGGCACAGGGTTGAGGTGTGCCAAGCTGGCCATTCTTCCCACCCAGTGTGGAGCAGCGTCTCAGAGGGCAGCTCTGGTGAAGGCCAGCCTGTCTCCGTCCCCGAGGAGGCAGACTTGTTCTGTCCTGGGATTCCCAGGGCTTCACTCCTCATCTTGGACCCTTCGAGGAGGAATCCTACACATTGCAGTGGGAGGGTGTAAGGGAGTCCTCGTGTGCCTGCCCCTCGCTCTGTCCAACACTGTAGTGGTGTGGGGACCATGACAAAAGAGGCTGGGCTAAGACATCTGCCAAAGTACCAAGAAAATCATGTAGAAGGACTCAAAAATGAGAGGTCCTATCCACTGCTGTATATATTGTTGGTGTATATTGGGAAAAGACTGCCACTGCCTAAGTCTGGCAGTTGGGGACACTATGGGCTAGTTTGGAATAACTGAGTTTCTCTGCTGTGGAGTTGAGAACCAGTGTGAGGACGGTAGGGACCTGGGTATGTGCCCTGGCGGGGTATCCCAATCACCCGTGGACTGGATTAAAAATGCATCCAGATCCCCTCTCCCCACTAGTCTCCTAAATCTGTCTAGGGCTGGGTCCCTGTGTCTGGTGTTCCAACAGGCTTGATTCTGACACGAAGCCGACTTGAGAACTGTGGAGTCTTGAAAAGAGGAGACTCTGGGCCTAATGAGTCCCTGTCCCAGCTGTAGACCGTGCCTGCAGGTGGCATCAGTCCTGCTTTGCTCCAAACTACTTCTGCCCACCAGGGCTCAGGCCCTGGGCACCAAGGGCTTCCCTCCCCTCTGTACTTTCTCTTCCACTTAGGAAGGGCAAGAAGGAAGGAAAGAGCCCAGGGACAAACCTTGACTTGTTCCCCTGTGCCAGGGGAGGGTGAGGAGCCCTGGAACTGGTGGGAATTCTCTGTAATGTAACTTGTGTTCACACGTGTTTTGTGCTGGGCACTGTCCCAGGCCCTCTCCATTGTTACCCCTGGACTACTCCCAGTCCACCCTCTGGTGATACAGTCACCACCACTCTTCCCCATTTTTTTGAAAGATGAGGGTACTAAGGTCACATAAGGACCTCAAGGTCACACAGCCGAAAGGTGGAGGAGCCAGATTCAAACTGCTTAGCCTGGCTCTAGAATCCCATGCTAAACCCTTCCCCTCTGCTGCCACTGTGATGCAGCCCTGACCTGGCCCAGAGCTCTGCAGAGCTGGCCTTGGAGGCCTTGTGCCACTGAGAGGAGAGGTCTCCTTTTCCTCTCTTGCCAGGAAGGCTTGAGCTATGGAGCAGGTGGGTTGGCTAGCCTCTTCAGATGGGCACTGCCCTGACCCCCTGCCCAAGGTGGGCAGGGTTTAGGCTGGGCACAAGGAGAGAGAAAGCATCTTGGATTTTCCCTGTTGCATTCTGTGTCTCCTCATTTTCTCTATTTCTTCCTCTCTCTCTCTCTCTCTCTCTCATTTCTGAGGCTCCCTGAGCCACCCTAGGTATGGCTCTGTTCCTGTGACATTTCTCCGAGCCTCTCTGTAGGCGTTTTCTCTCACTCGGGTTCTGTCCACGTAGGTCTGTGGGTCTCACTCTGTGAGCTCCCATGTCTGGGAGAAGGGGAGGTAGAAGCCCGCTCTGATCTGCATGGGAGGCTCCAGCTGGGATTAGCTACTGCAGAAGCCCTGGCAGGGAGGGGAGCTGCTTCCTTCTCAGGGGGGCATGGGGAAGGGGATGAAGCTTTTTTCCCCCAGGAAGCTCTCACTTACAGGCTTTCCTTTGGGAGTCAGGTGGCAGTCTTGGCACACCAGTGAAGAGACTGCCCTGCCATGGCTCTTTCCCCCTCCTAGAACAGGTACCACTTTCTCCCTCTCCTGGGCCATATTGTGCCTAGGACACTTATGTCTGCAAGGAGCTGGCGGAGGTCTCAGCCCTCAGCCAGCCTACCTTCAGAGAGTAGGGTCCACGGCTAGGGGCATGGAGGGCAGATGCCTTGGGTTGGCTCTTCCCCTCTCTTCCCCTTCTCTGGCTGGGCAGAGGGTCTCCCTTGGCTCATCTGTCTGTTCCCTTGCCTAATCCCTCTCCACCCCATGCTATCCCTCTAAGGCCACACCTGCCTTGTTGCTGTCCCTGCTAGAAACAGCTGAGCATCAGACATTTGACCAGGAAAGGGAGCGGCTCTAGCAGGGTCAGGCTGGCCCCAAAATACCCCACCAACTGTCAGTGATCTGGGTCAGGTAGGCACCAGGAACAGGTTGGGGCAGGGTTTTGCTCTCCCTTGAATATCTTCTCTCGGTGAGTGGCAGTTTGCTCTGGTCATAGCTTTTGCTTTCAGCTGGAGGCAGAGGAGTGAGCTATGGGCAAGTCACTGTGTTCCGGGTGCGGCTGAGAGGGTGAGGACAGATGGAGTATGAGCTGACCTGCAGGCTGGTCACGTGTCCAAGTGGACGTGCCTAGTTAGGCTGACCCTTCTGGCTGCCTGTGTACATGAATGCCTCCACCTGAGTGTGTTCCAAATCCAGCTGCTGCCTGGACTCCTCCTCACATCCTCCCTCCTCCCTCTTCCCTCCTCCTCCCTCAGTTGCTGTATCCTCTTTCTCCCAGCAGAGCTGCCTTCCTGACCTCTCACCTGTACCCCAGCATGCTTACCAGGACCCCCTGAGCTCCAGTCGGCCCCTGCCAGCTGCTTCTCTGGTGTCTATTTTTAATTACGAAAGGTTTTAGTACTACAGAAAATAATATAACAGGTCCATCAGTGGACCTCCTGCCCAGATTTAACAAATTAACATTTTGCCACATTTGCTTCAGATATTTTTTTTTAAGAAATAAAATGGTACAGGTGTCTGATAAAGGTTAAATACCTTTCCCCATGCCTCAGGTCTGTGTGTAGAGGGTACTGGGATGTCTTCCTGAAGGTGAGCTGAAGGTGCGTCTGTGCCTGGAGAAGGACTGGGGTCGGGGTGGGGGGGGGGTGGGGAGGTGGAGGGGAAAGCACCACCTTGGGCATGCGCAGAAGCGAAGTTGGGGTGGAAAGGCCCGCCTTGGGCATGCGCAGAAGCGAAGTTGGGGTGGAAAGGCCCGCCTTGGCATGTGCAGAGGCCAGTGTGAGTGCTTCTTCGGTGGCTTTGGAGTCTGGAGGTGGACCCAGCCTGCAAGGGGTGCACCTGCACACAGGTGCCCCGGCAGTCCCCGAGCAGCCAGCACCTGCCTTCCTTGCTCTTCCTCCTCCTCCTGCACCTCTGTGGGCACCTGCTCCTGTTTGAGAGGAACCTGTCACATGGGTCGGCTGGAGAAGTGACCCACAGCTGGGCACCAGTGTGGGCTAGGAGACACACTGTGGAGGGAGGGATTTTTCCTGTTGCATTTCCCAGTTCCCTGGCAGCAGGCAAGTCCCCCACCCCCACCACCAGGAAAGCCTGGTAATAGGAGCTGGCAGCAGCGCCTGGAAGCCCAGGCCAGCTGCGGGTGCCTCGCCTAGCCACGTGGGCTGCTTTATGGGGCTTCCCCTCGCAACTCTGCCTGAGTTTTGTGTTTTGCTTTGGGGAGATTTCTGTTCTTCCATCTGGGCTCCACCTGTCTTCCCCTTTCCCCAGTGTGAGCAAACACTAGGAAGCCCTTGGCTCAAGGCAATTCCAGAAAGACCTTAATAGAAGGCTTCTGTGAGAGAGGCTGTGGATGCCAGCTTTGAAGCTTTCGGAGTTGTCAGGGGCACACAGGCCGTGTGGATCAGCAGTTAGGAGCACGTGAGGTGCTAAAGACGTGCAAACTCATTTGGGACGACCCGAAACCTAGCCAGTCACATCTGATATCCAACCCAACAGTTGGGCCATCCTCTCAGGCCTCCCTCTCTTCCTTGGGCACCACGCACAGTGCTGTCTCGGGGCCTCAACCTCTGCTGTTCCCTCTGCCTGACTCCCCACACTGGGCCTCTGCTCCCATGGCACTTCTCAGGAACTCAGCTCCCCCAGCATCACTTTGTCTCGTTCATCTATTATTATGTTATTAGCACTTGCTTGTTTGCTGTCTCATCCCCTCTTCTTTTCTATCTTCCCTCCCTTCTCTCCAGAATTTCAGCTGGAGAACAGCAGGACCTTTCCTGCTCGATAGCTTGTTTTTCCAGTGCCCAGAAAGGTGCCTGCCACATAGTGGGTGCTTGGGAAATCACTGTGGAATGAATGCACGGCCAGCTGGCCCTGAATGTGGCGGAACGGTGAGCGAGGGCTGCCCCACTCTGATGGCACATCCCGTTAGCTCCCACTCCTCTGTGTGCTCGTCTTTGCCTAAGGGCCGTATTTGCTGTTAGGATTCACTTGTTTGTTAAAGATTAGATGGGAAAGAACTGTGAGGGCTTTCCAAATTGTAGTGTACATGAGACTTAGCTGTCTTGCCAGAACACATATTCCTATTAGGCAGGTCTACCTGGGGTTAAGCTCTTGCATTTCCTAAGAAGGGACACTAAGAAAGGAGCTTTAAGGACGGGTGGGAGGAAAACCTGGCCAGTTAAACCAGGAAGTCTGAAGTGCCCCTAATAATGTGGGACATGAGGTTAACCTAGGTAACCAATGGCTGATAGAGACAATCGTTAATGACCAATAGAAAAGGGCAATACTGCCTGGAGGGGCAGAAAGGCCAATGAAAGACTTGCCGCCGATTGCAATGAGAGGATATTTCTATCCTGCAGGCCTTTGTGTGTGTCTTCTCTCACCTCTGCTCCTTCATGAGAGGGACTTGCTTCCAATTCTCTTTGGAAGTGCTCTAACTTTCTCTTTGTTACACTGAAAACTGTGCTGCTCGAGTTTTATTTTCATTCTCCGCTCACTCTGGCTTTCCATTACTGCCGTGCCTTGGTTGAACTTTCTAGCTCAGCCGAGTAATCAAACCAGGTCAACTGAGTTCAGGGAACCAGGACCCCCCAACATTTCCATCAAGCTCTCAGATGGTGTCAATACTAATACTGCTGTTTTGCCTTGAGTAGCAGAGGTACAGAATATCAGAAAGAAACATTTGAAGTCCCTCGTCTCCGTTCCTCTCTGATTCTTCTTCCCATCCAAGCGTGAGCTTTCTCCTGTAGCCCTTTGCCCTCACAGTCCTTTCTGATAACATGGGATTTGACCTAGTGAATTTGAGAATTTTTATGAGGATCACTGTTCCTGCCCAGAAGCTGCCCAGGGATGGTGTGTGCTACCCAAGAAGGGCTGTAGGGAGGAGGAGACTCCTCCCTACAATTCAGCTTTGTGTCTCTATGTGCTCTCTACAAACTTGAGAAACCAGGGCCTCCAGTTGTGAATCATTAACCTATGGATAACTTTTAAAGGTCATCAGGCAAGTTCTCCTCCCTTCTTAGCCCTTTTTGGGGAAAGTGTGGCATTCTAAATGCTGTACATGTAGCTTGGTAGGTCAGGCTGGGGGACAGGAGCAAGGGTTTGGCCCAGGTAACATTTCAGTCATGTGTGGAATGGAATGCCTGACTTGACTGGATCTGGGGATAGAGTGAGCCCTCGCTAGAGTTCCCCATTTTACATTGTCTTTCCTTTTTCAGTTATTTATCAGATCTTGACTGAGCTTCTTTGTATAGGTTAAGACAGGCTAACAGCTGTGTAGCAAATGCTCAGTGGCTGATTTTCTGTTCATGTCCCAGACTAAAACAAGTCACCAGAGGGCTGTGCTCCCGGCAGTCATTTGGGAACTCAGACTCTCCCATCTGGTGACCCCATCCTGCATGGATTTCTGTATCCAGTAGTTAGGCAAGGGAAGAGAATATGGAAGACTGCAGGGAGATTTCAAGGGGATACCCAGGTGCCACTGGTCAGGATTTAGTCCCATGATTGTACCTCCCAGCAAGGGAGGCTGGGAAGTGTAGTCTATTTATGTGTCCAGCTGTGTGTTGGACACTCCACTGGACAGTATCGAGGCACTGACATTGCTTTTAAGAGGCTCACAGGCTTTTTCAGGGAAATGGGTGTATAAATAAATAACTGCAACATGGTGTGATAAGTGTAGTTCTAGAAGTGTGGCCACTGTGCAGGAGCAATGTAGAGGAGGGGGCTATGGGACAGGGGGTGCCGGGGGTGGTGGAGGGGAGGACCACCGGCAGGCTGTGCAGTGTGTGGGCATGGGTGAGGGTGGCAGGGCATGTGACCGAGAGGTCAGCTGGGCAGAAGTCGTGAATAGGCCTGTGACCTGTGGGCGACAGAGCCAACAAAGGGTGTGAAGCTGGAGATGACACCATCAGCTGAGGGAGCAAGCTGCGGCAACACTGGGGACTGGCGTGTGTGTGCTTAGTACGCTCCTCACCTCCCTTCAAAGAGGCTTCATGTGTGCTTTGGTCTCTTATGCTGTGAAGTTTCTAACAGAGGAGGAAGGTGTGGCAGTGGAGAGGTGACTCCGGTAGCTACAGGCAGTGCTCCTGGCCAGGATTTGCTGGGCCCACTTGGACCCTGTGCTACGTGGGGTCCGCTTGGTAGCACAGGGACTCCATGGCAACTTCTAGTGTGGCTGAGGAAGCGTTTAGTGCCCTTTCCTGAGTTCTAGGTGGCTCAGCCACTGTTGTTTCTGGGGAAGGCTGAAGAGGCTAGTGCTGGTCCATAGCTGAAGGGCCATTCCCAAGCAGGGGAGCAGGGGGCTCTCGGAAGGCAAAGGCTCCATGTTGACCAGGGCAAGGCCATGGGGAGAGCTCAATTCTGCCCACTTGACTAGCTTTTTGCTTTAGCCTATCCCTTTGTTTTTCCTTTTGCACAAGACTTTGGAGGAAGGGGGTTCTGAGGCCTGCCGACTACCTTGACCCATTTGGTATAGATTAAAATATGGGGACTGGAGATGAGTGGAGAAGGAAAGATGCAAGGAGGAAGACAAGGGTGTTGGGTTGTTGTATAGGAGTTTCGCACTTGGCTTCTCTCCAGGACGCCTGTCAGGGGAGCACGTTGGGGGCCAGCTCTGGAATCTCATTGCCTGCAGTAGCAGCCTGGATGGGACCACTGAGGGTTTGTTTTGGCCTTATTTCTGCCCAGAGGTGTTCTTTATCCCAGACTTTGGTCTGAATTTGAGAACTTGGGAGACCACAGGTCTTGGCCGGTCTAGGAGGATAAGAAGAATCAAGTAAAACTCGAGCTAGAAGTGTGGTTCAGCCAGAAAGAAAAGGTTAAAACCTGTTGTTCCCCTTCCTTCCCTCTTCCCTCATCCTCTTCAGGGCCTCTTGCCTTTTTTGTTTTGTTTTGTTTTGTTTTTTGGATGTTCCTGGAAGGTTTTTGTGGAAGAAAAAAGTGTCAGGCAGCTTTGGGGGGAATTTAGAAAACTTGGGTGGGGTCTCTGGCAAGGCTAGACACCCCAGGAGGAAACAGGGTGACCACAGCCAGGACCCTGCCAGAATACACCCCCCGTTAGGGCAGGCCTCATTCTCTGTGCGGAGCATCACTGCCGGTGCCCTGGGTGGGCGCCAGGATTCCTCTGGCCAAGTGTCCCACACACAGATGTTTCTTTACCACTCTTCATCCTGTGCACTGGCCAGATGCATCTTCCTACAATCCCACTTTCACAGTGTTACTCCTCTGCTGAGCATCCTCCAGGGGCTCTCTGCTGCCCAGAGGAGGAAGTCTGAGTTCTTCCTCTCAGTCCCAGATGATCCCTGCAGCCCTGTCCCAGCATGCCCCCCTGCTCACACACCCCTACTCTATCCCCCGCCATCCCAGGCATTTTCCTGAGGGTGAAAGGAAGAGAATCCAGTGAGCAGCTGAGGCTGGCGCACTGGGGTGCTAGGAGGAGATTGGGGTACGACTCCAACTCTGTCATAGGAAGCCATGTCTCAGGTTGTGTGATCCTGGGGAGGTGCTATTTGTTCTGCCTGGAGCCTGGTGCACAGCTGGCTGAATTCAAAACTGACACTAGCTTTGCAGATGATCAGCTACCCTGGCTTCACACCCTTCCCTCTTGGCCCAGGAAAGCTGAAGTTGCATGAGTGATTTTGTGTTGGGACAAAGCTCAAGATTCTCAGGAAATGAAAGACTCTGAAGGCCTTTTAGCCATTGGCATTGACGGCTGGATGGGCCTGGCTGGTGGCGCTGTGCAGCTCCCCAAGAGCAGAAAGGGCTGGAGGGGTGTGTCATACCACTGCGGTCTCTACCTTAAAGTTGGTGACCCCATTTATCAAGGAGTAACTGAGTATATTATCTCATTTAATCTACGTACCACCATAGTGTGCTGTTTTTACTGATACCTACTTTACAGATGAGAAAACCAGGTCACAGGTTAAGTGACTTGGCCGAGGTCATGTAGCTAGAACAGAATAAGCTGGAATTCCACTGCTAACTAGATACTGATGCTGGCAAAACAGTGCTAAGAGAGGTGACTGCTTTTGACAGCTTCTTCCTTGCCCAGCCTGTGTTAAAGTGCTTTACATAGTCATTTTCCCTCTTCAATCTTGAAGACTTGACCCCATTTTCCAGCTGAGGAGACTGAGGCTCAGAGACATCAAGTAGGAATGACTGCGCCTGGCATTTGGTGGCACCTCCCCACTTGTCCTCTCCTTGGATTTTCACAGCACCTGTGGAGACAGGAAGTGCAAGTATCTCACCAGGAGGGTGTCCCCCACACAGATGTCACCCTCATTGCCCAAGTTCTTGGTGGGCCGGAACTGGAGCCCTCCTGTCTCGACTCCAGTCTAATGCTCTTGCTTCTGCACGGAGGCCCAGGTCAGCTGGTGCGTGGAATGAGCCCCCCCGGTGGGCTCGGGGGAAGGCCTGGGTAGTCAGCCTGCTTAGGCACTTCTGGGCATCAGATGGAGGTTCCCCGGGACCGCGTCATCCTGCACGTCTTTGCTTTCTTTGCCCTGTGTGCATCTCACTGCAGGTGTTGGGCTTTCAGCCCAGGCCCCAGCATGTTAAATGCAAAACGTGTCCTGGCCAGTCCCCGCACACGTGATGAGCTGCTGGAACAGCCAGAGGCCTCCTCCCTGAGCTGGGCCCACGCGCCCCAGCTGGGCAGCTCCCTTGGGGCCCCTAACCGCCCAGAGCTGGGCTGGGCCCCACCGAGACACGTCCCAGCCCCATCTGCCCTCACAGTCTCCTGCTGCCTCCTTGACCTCAGGGCTGTAGTTTCCTAAGCACTTTCTAGGAGGGATGCAGCCTGGTGTCATAACAAGAGTGATGATGACAGTGGCGATAATCACAGCTAGTGTGTGTGGAGCACTGAGTCAGCGCCAGGCTGGGTCTAAGCACTTTACACACACATCTCATTTCATCTTCTCACCCACCTACTGGGCAGGTTCTGTCACTGTCCCCATTTTATGGATGAGGAAACTGATTTGAATCCAGAGCTGCCTAGCTATGTACCATTCACTATTATTATTCACATCTTCCAAGCGGTCATGCAGGCACCGCTGTCAGTTCAGGAAGAGACTCTTGGTATGGGCAAATACTCAACAGGTGAATAATCATTTGTCTTCATATGTGCCGGTATTATGGGTTTAGGTCTTAGGATCCAACCCCCCCTCCAGATTCATATGTTGAAGTCCTAATCTTTAGTAACTCAGAAAGTGACTTATTTGGAAATGTAACTTGTTAAGATGAAATCATACTGCAGTAAGGTGTGTGCCTAACCCAGTATGACTGCTGTTCCCATCAAAAGGGGAAAATTATTTATTATTTATTTATTTTGAGAAAGAGTCTCACTTTGTCACCCTCTGTAGAGTGCTATGGCATCATAGCTCACAGCAACCTCAAACTCTTGGGCTTAAGCAATTCTCTTGCCTCAGCCTCCCAAGTACCTGGGACTACAGGTGCCCATCACAACACCCAGCTTTTTTTTTTTTTTAAGAGACGGGATCTTGCTCTGGCTCAAGCTGGTCTCAAACTCCTGAGCTCAGGCAATCCACCTGCCTATCCCTCCCAGAGTGCTAAGATTACAGGTGTGAGCCACTACGCCCAGGCAAAAGGGGAAATTTAGACATAGACACATATAGGGGAAACAGCTTGAAAAAATGAAAGCGGAGATCAAGGTGATGCTTTTATAAAACAAGGAATACCAAAGATGCTATACACCCCAGAAGCTAGGGGAGAGGCCTGGAATAGATTCTCCTCATGGTCAGCAGCAGGAGCCAACCTTGCCAGCACTGAGATCTGGGACATCTAACCTCTAGAAAGAACTGTGAGACAATACATTTCTGTTGTTTAAGCCACATAGGTTGTGGTACTTTGTTGTGGTAGCCCTAGCACAGTAATACAGCTGGGATATGTATATATATGTGCACATATGATGCAGTTATGATTTGAAGGTAGTGGAAGGGGCCACAAGCTAAGGAATGTAGGTGGCCTCTTGAAGCTTAAAAAAAGGCAAGGACAGAGACTCTCCCCTGGAGCCTCAGGAAGAAGACAGCTTTGCTTTCCCAGCCCCCACTGCTGTAGACAGCAGTTTCATGAGTATGCGTCAATACTGCAGGAGGCATCCGGGCGTGCCATCACCCGTCCCCACCCAGGGGCTCCAACCCCCAGCAGTACCATCCTCAAGTTGAGTTCTGGAAATGACTTCTCCATCTCATCACATTTCCAGTGATGTGTTTGGATGCCCTGACTCCCTGTGTGGAGTGGCACACATCTGCCCTTACCCAGCCCGGGTGCCAACTGCATGGTCATCCTCAGATCCCTGGAATAAGTGATTCGGGGCCTCCACCCTGGATCCCACCACATTCTCCGACACATGGCAGCATTTCGTGTAATTCGCGGACAAGTCAGTTCTCTCTAATCCAGCTGCTCCATATAGTGGTCCTACAGGCTCACCAGGCCTCGTACTTGCCATTCCTCTGTCCAGAATGCCTGGCTCCCTTTGTCCAGGTACTCTTGGTTTAAGGCTTGGCCATAATGTGTCTTCTGGCTAACTCCAGCCACACTGATCTTGTCCTTTTCTGAACTCCCAGTGCATAGCTTTTAATACCACTCAGCAGATCAATATTCATCTAAGGCTACTAAGAAGCCCCCTTGTGTCTGCATGGGTGTCCCAACTCCTAATCAGATGACTTATACTCCTTCTAAATCCTACTGTACAGTGCACACAGCATCATACGTGAGGGCTTCATTGGGAAGGGATGTAAAGTAGAAAAGGCTTTCATGTTTTCAAACAAATAGCCAAAAAAAAGACTTCTTCAACTTGTTAAGGACTTTGGAACCTGGAGTGAGCTCCCTCTCAGAGTTGGGGTGGTTCTGGCACCCTGTGTCTTGGCTTCGTTGTGGTGTGTGCCCATGTCCCACCAACCAAATACATCCCCATGCAGGCTGCTCCTTGCCAGGGTGGACGGGTCTTCTCTGTCTCCTGTCCCTCTCCCTGGCTATTCATTCAGGGATACCTGGGTGCCAAGTCAGTTACCTGAAGCACTATAGTGACTTTCACAGGAAAGCCTCTGTCCCCCTTCATCCACCCACCCTCATTCTGGCCCTATCCTGGAAACTTTCTGAGCAATGGACACCCTGCCCCTTTCTGTTTATATAACACAGACACACCCCAGCATCTTCTCTGGGTTCTCCTATTTTCCCTGTGAGTTGCAGCATCTTCCCCCTTTGCATAGACAGGATAAGTGGCTTGCAAAGGGTCACTCAGTTACCCAGTGTGGTTTGGGAGTCCAGGCTCCAGGCTTATTTGGTCCCCTTAGTGCTCTGTGCCCGGCTGCTACTGGGATGACAAGGGCAAAGCGAGAATTTTCATGAATACTCCTCTGGTAGAGGCCAATGCTGACAAAATGTTGGCTTTGCCTCAGCAGCCTCCTGTTCTAAGCCCCACCCGCATCCAGTTCCCTGTCCTCTCTGGACCATGTCCTTTCTCTGCTGGCTGTCCATGCTACAGAGCCTGAGGGTCTCTCCCTCCCTCTCTTTCTCTCTCTCTCCTTCCTCCCTTCCCTCTCTCTCCCTCTCCCGACCTCTTCCCCTCCCCCCACAAATTTCTTTCTCTCTTTTTAGTTTTTTTTATTGGTAAAACATGCAAAACATAAAATTTACCATTTTAACTTTTAAAAAGTGTATGGTTAAGTACATTCCCATTGTTGTGCAACCATCACACTCTCCTTCTCCAGATTTTACTTTCTCTTTTAAGGCTTCACGTCTTATACCTTCTAGGGGTTTATTTCTTGTTAATGAAGGTCTGAGAATCCTTCAAGGTCCAAAGGTGTGCGCCTTTTGAGGATTCTCTTTGATTTTGTACCTGACTTCATGTTGGTTGTGAATACTGACAGTTTTATGTCTTCTTTCCAAATCTGTATGCCTCTCATTTCTCTCTCTCTCTCTCTCTCTCTGTGTTAGCACCTTGGCAAGAATCGTTAATAGAATAATGGGTAGAAAGTGGTAGTGGGCAGTGTCCTTGTTTGGTTTCATTGTTTCATCATTGAGCATTGTCTTGGGTAGATAAATATTTTTAAATTATGAAATTTTATTCCATTTCTTGTGTGCTAAATTTAAAAAAATCATAAATGGATGCTGAATTTTGTCAAATACTTCACCTATATATATGAAAATAATCATTAGTTTTTATTCTTTATTTCATAATGTGGTGAATTACATTGATAGATCTTCTAATGATGAGCCACTTTTACACCTTGGGTGAACTATAATAGAAATATAACACTGAGGGTGGAATTTTTGAATTCTTTGTTCCTTTCATTGAATTCACTCCTTTGGTCTGTGATAGTCATGAGACCAGGAGCTGGAGCAGATTGAGAATGTGAATCTCAGTTCCACGCCTTGCTAGATTGGGCAAGTTATTATTCTCTCTCTATTTGGGTTTCTTTCCTGCAAAATAGAACAATATTAGTATCAAACCTCAAAGGATTGATATGAGAATTAAATGAGACAAGTTGCAGTGAGCTATGATCATGCCTCTACACCCTACACTTCAGCTTGGGTGGCAGAGAACTCTGCCTCTACAAAACAACACAACAACAAAAATAACAAGAGAGAGAACATAAATTACCCATAACAGGAATGAAAGAGGAGATAATACTTGAGGTCATACAAATGTTGAAACGATAATAAGGGAATATTAGCAACAATTATCTGCCAATTTAATAAGTCAAATGAAATGGACAACTTCCTTAAAAAATTCAACTTTCCAAGGCTAACTCAGAAAAAAATAGAAAAATTTTAAACACTTCCATATATATTAAAGAAATTAAATTCTAAATGAAATATCTTCCTGGAAAAAAAGCCTCCAAACCCATAAATTCATTGGTGAATTCTATCCAACATTCAAGGATGAAACAATACCATTAATACATACAAACTCTTAGGAGAAAATAACATTTTTTAATACATCGTATGAACTGGCATAATCCAAAGATCCAAACCTCATTAGGACATTCTAAGAAAATCATAATAACATTATGAATATAGTCTTAAATTCCTCAACAAAGTATTATCAAATCAAATCCAGTAGTACAGATAGGATAACATACCATAAACAAGTAAAATATATCTCAAATATGCAACTTGGTTCAGTATTCTAAAAGCAATAAGGTCCACCATGTTAACAGATTAAAGGAGGAAAAACTTACATCAATAGGTCTTAGTCTATTTTGTGTTACTACATGAGTCATTATGAAAGTTTTGAGATATGCAAAAATCAAGAAATGTAAAATTCATGCAGACGGAAACAAATGCAGCCCTCCCAGCAACACTGACAAGCCAAACAAGTTGAAACTTGCATGGGTGAATCAGAAGGGATGCTGTGGACTGTGTTTCTTGGAAGCAAAATAATGGACCATAACACAATCTGTCTCAAAACTTTTGTAGTGACCCACGTATAAGTGAATACCTGAGACTGGGTAACTTCTAAAGAAAAGAGGTTTATTTAGCTCACAGTTCTGCAGGCTGGGAAGTTCAAGGGCATGATCCTAGTTTCTGATAAGGGTGTTTGTGTTTCATCACAACATGGCAGAGAAGGTCAAAGGGGAATAGACACGTGCAAAGAGGCAACACCCCAGGGGCGTGCTGGTTTTATAACCACTCACTCTCTTGGGAACTAATCCATTCCCAAGAGAACCAATGCTATCATGAAGGGCACCAAGCCATTCGTAATGATCCCTGAAACCCAAACACCATCCTCAATATCACTGCCTCTCAACACCACCACAATGAGGATAAAATTTTAACATGAATTTTGATGGGGACAAACAAACCACAGCAAATATTTCCAAAAAATAATTTGACAAAATTCAGCACTCATTTATAATAAAAAATCCCAGCAAGATGGAAATGAAAGGAAACTTCCTTACCCGAGCATCTATAAAAATACCTATCACTAACATCACTATGGTAAGAGACGAATGCTTTCTTTCTAAGATTAGAATAAGGCAAGAATGTTCTCTCTTACCTCTTTTATTCAACATTGTACTGGACTTCTAGCCAATGAAATAAGGCAAGAAAAGAAAAGAAAAAGCATATGGGTTGGGGGAAATACACAATAAAACTGTCTCTTTTGTTGGTGACATGATTGTCTATGAAGCAAGTACTAAGCAATCTCCAAAAGGAAAAAAAAACCCTACTACAATGAATAAGTAATTTTTACAAAGTTGCAGGGTACAACTTTTACAAAGTTGCAGGTCAACAACAACAACAACAAAATTAATTGTATTCCTATATACTAGCAGAAAATGCTTAGAAAAGGAAATTTTAAAACACCATTAATAATAACATCAAACACTTACCCTGTTTCCCCAAAAATAAGACAGTGTCTTATTCTAAGTTGTGCTCCCAAAGATGCTCTAGGTCTTATTTTCAGGGGACGCCTTATCTTTCCTATAAGTAGGTCTTATATTTGGAGGATGTCTTATTTTTGGGGAAACAGGGTAGAAATGAATTTAATGAAAGATGTGTAAGACCTCTACACTAGTGAAGAAGTTGAAAGAAGATCTAAATAAATAGAGTTTCCATGTTCATAACTGGAAGCATCAATTTTTTTTTTTTTTTTTTGTAGAGACAGAGTTTCACTTTATTGCCCTTAGTAGAGTGCCGTGGCGTCACACAGCTCACAGCAACCTCCAGCTCCTGGGCTTAGACGATTCTCCTGCCTCAGCCTCCCGAGTAGCTGGGACTACAGGCACCCGCCAAAATGCCCGGCTATTTTTTTGTTGCAGTTTGGCCAGGGCTGGGGGAAGCATCAATATTTTTAAGATAGCTATTCTCCCTAGATTCAACTCAATCCCAATAAAAAATTCCAAGAGGCTTTTATATTGTATAAATTAATGAATTCATTCTAAAATGTGTTTGAAATGCAAAGGAAGACTGAAACTATTTTGAAAAAGAAGAAAAAGTTTGGTTTCAAGACTTTATTTAAAATATACAGTAATCAGAAAAGGGTCGTGTTAGTTTCAGGAGTTCAGAAATAGACCCATACATAGATAGTTAATTGATTTTTTTACATAGGAGTTAACGTAATTCAATGGGAAAGAGATAGTCTTTTCAGCGAATTGTTCTGAAATGATATCTGTGCCTAAAATACTATGTATTGAGGTTTGCTGTTAGATTTAATTTGAGCAGAGAATTCTACTGAAATCCCCTTCTTCAAAGGATTCTGCTTTGCTGGCTAGAGTCGGTAGCTCATGCCTATAATCCCAGCAGTCTGGGAGACTGAGGTAGGAGGATGACTTGAGACCAGAACTCAAGACCTGCCTGAGTGACACAGTGAGTCCCCATCTCTTTCAAAATTGTTTGAAAAATAATTTTTTAAAAAGGACTTGTTAATGATTTTTTAGGAAGTCCTGACTAGTCCCTTCCAAATCTGATGTTTTTATAACTTCATGTCAAAGTGGCTTGACAAGGGTTCCAAGACCATTCAGGGTGAAGGGAGCTTCCTCCTGGGCAATGAGATGAACTTGTACAAAAGACAATGTGAAGTCCTTACGTAGAGAATACAAACCAGAGTAATGTGGGAATTCAAAGAAAGGAGGCATGACCTTCAGCTGGAATGGTTGAAGAAGGCTTCCTGCAAAACGTGTCACTTGTAAGGTGATCCAAGAACAGAAGGGAACGGGGAAGTACAAGGCCACAAAAGTCGAGCACTTTAAGAAAAGACACGCTTGTCATTCTTGTTCCTCTCTTTCTCTGAAGCGTGCTGCTGAATCTGCAGAATTTAACACAGGGACTGCTGAGTCCTTGCTAAGTAGAAGAGACAAATGAATTCTTAGCTGTCCCTTGAACTCTCCTGGTCCTCAGAGACATGGGTGGCCTTGTCTCTTTTTTTTTTTTTTTTTTTTTGCAGTTTTGGGCCGGGGCTGGATTTGAACCCATCACCTCTGGTATATGGGATTGGCACCCTACTCACTGAGCCACAGCCGCTGCCCATGCCTTGTCTCTTTTTAAGGGGAATTTCTGGGTCAGGAACTTTTTTTGTGTGTGTGACAGAGTCTTACTATGTCTCCCTCAGTAGAGTGCCGGGGTGTCCGTCACAGCTCACAGTAACCTCAAACTCTTGGGCTTAAGTGATTCTCTTGCCTCAACCTCCCAAGTAGCTGGGACTACAAGCACCCACCACTCCTGGCTATTTTTGTTGTTGTTGTAGTTGACATTGTTGTTTGGCAGGCCCAGGACGGGTTTGAACGCACCAGCCTCAGTGAATGTGGCCAGCGCCCTAACCACTGAGCACAGGTGCTAAGCCGGAACCAGCTTCTTACAGCAATGTTCCCTTTGCTCCTGAGCTAGAAATGGTCACAGGATGAAGGTTTGGGGATTGGGGCCCCAAAACTGAGTGGCTGGGAACTCCACCCTCTTGGAAGGGTGATGAGTCAGCCTCTTGGGTTACAGATGTGCCCCAGCTGGGTTCGGGTCTGCCCTCCTCTCTCCCCAGTGTTTATTTCTGTGAGCCCTGCCCAAGCAGAGCTGCAAGTCAGCTCTTTCTGGCTGCAGCCAGCTCTTGGAGCCGAGCTGTCCTGTATCTCTCACACTATCCACCCTTTAGATAAACAGCCTGGCGTCCTCCACACACTGGGAAGTTCTGATGTGGTTGCAAGGGGCTCCATTAGCCAAACGCCTCCCTCTCCAACAAGGACCCTGGCAATGGTCCCTGCTTTTTATCCAGCCCAAGTCAGGCCCTTGCTGGAATGACAGGAGAATCTACTTCCTGCCTGAAAAGGTAGCCACAGCAGAACTCTCTGTTGGGAGGAGCCTTCCTTCCTCGCTGCCCACGCAGCCAGCTTCCTCTTCACAGAAGGTCTGGTCAGGTCTGTTCAGGAGACAGCCCCCGTCAACTTTGATTGTTTTATCTGTCCAACCCAGCCCTGCAAATTGAACACCACCAGACCACAAGAACCCATTCTGCATCTTGCCTGGCCCTCTGGGAGGGGTGACATTGGCACTATATATCCAGCATGGCCCCAAGTATTTATTCTACCACCCACCGTAGCCATATTTGGGAACAAGATGCCAGACTGTGCAGTTTGGGGGACCCCACGCTGCTGATGCCACAGAGTGAACTCAGCTGGGCCACTTTATTTACTTTGCTCTGGAATCTGAGCCAGGGACCTGCTTTCCTTGAAAGGTGACCTGTGTGTGGGCAAAGAAGATGTCACTGGCAAATGATGGGCCAGTGGGCTGTGGGGATGAGTAATGGGTGGAGTTGGGACTAGGTGACAGGTGCGGCTGGGCTTGTCACCTGAGGGCTAGGGGAGTGGGCCAGCTGGAGGCTTACAGCTCTAGAGAAGACCTATTAACCCAGTACGGTCAGTAGATGGGCTTATCTTGGCCTTGTGAGGTGGGGGACAGACTAAACCAGAGGTGGGGAAGGAAGAAAATCTGTTACAGAAAGAGGAGGTGAGTGAGAGGCCACTATAAACACCCAGGAGGCCCTTTGGAGGAAAATTCAAATCTGCCTCCTTATTTGTGGGGCTGTCAGATGGCTCCTACCTTGAAGGAACACATGAACCCTCTGAGGGAATTCCTTTGGCAAGGAAAGTGCAGGGAATGTGACTGTCCCTCAATGAAGACAGAGCTGGCTTACCTCCTCCGGGAAGGCGGCCTGCCGTGACTTGCTCTTCAGCTCCCATAGGATCCTGTTCATCCATCCTCCCCATTTCCCATCACTTTAGAGCAGTGTTTTTCAACCTTTTTTATCTCACAGTATAGTTGAACCTATAGTTAAACTTCCATGGTACACTTAAATTATGTCGATCAAAAAAAGGTTAAAAAAGGGCGGCGCCTGTGGCTCAGTCGGTAAGGTGCCGGCCCCATATACCGAGGGTGACGGGTTCAAACCCGGCCCTGGCCAAACTGCAACCAAAAAATAGCCGGGTGTTGTGGCGGGTGCCTGTAGTCCCAGCTACTCGGGAGGCTGAGGCAAGAGAATCTCTTAAGCCCAGGAGTTGGAGGTTGCTGTGAGCTGTGTGAGGCCACGGCACTCTACCGAGGGCCATAAAGTAAAACTCTGTCTCTACAAAAAAAAAAAAAAAAGTACACTTATGCTTTGAACTTCTTTTGAAACATTTTTTTTATTCATATTGGTTTTTTTTACTATAGTTCTTAAAATTGGTAGATGACACAAATATTATAATAAATGCAAGATTCTCAGTATGCAGATGCTGTCAAGGCTGGGAACTGGTATCATTTTTGAAAGGAACTGATGAGTCTGAGTCAACCTATTGGTCCGGATTTGCTCAGCCGGGAGAGGGTGCTTGACCGGCCCACACCAAAAGCTGCAGCCTCCACCTGCATCCCGGCAGGCCTCCCGCCCTGCCCTCCATAATTATGCAGGGGCAGAGGAGCTGGATCCGAGAGAGTTAAGATGCAGGGTTTTGAAAATATTTAAATTAATGATCTTTAAAAATTTTCCCAGCACACTTAAGATCTTCCCACGGCCCACCAGTTGAAAATCCCTGCTCTACAGTTTGCTTGTCTGTCTCTAGCACCATATCAAAGGTTCACAGACTTCTTGGGAATCTGCGTTTCTAAGAATCCCCACCCTGTGCCAGATGAATCTCTACTTTGAGAACCATTGTGTTCTAGAGCAGCTGTCCGATAGAAATGTGATGAGAGCCACAAATATCAACTTAAATTTTCTAATAGCTGCTTAAAAACATAAAAAGAAACAGGTGAGATTCATTTTTAAAATGTTTTATTTATATCCTGAGTTACCTATAGCATCATTTCAACATGTAATCAGTACAAAAATTATTAATGGGATAGTTTGCATTCTTTTCTTTATTGTACTAAATCTTTGCAACCCAGTGCACATTTTACGTGTACACATCACATCTCAATTTGGACAGGCCACATTTCAAGTGCTCAGTAGCCACATGTGGCTAGTGGCTACCAGGATGGTACAGCTATAGAGCTCTGCTACTGAGAGAGTGGCCCACAGACCAGCAGCTTCAGCGTCACCTGAAAGCTTGGGAGAAAGGCGGGGGATTCAGGCCTTGCCCAGGCCTACCTGCATGTTCATTGCCGTGAGGTGCTTTGGATGCACATCAGAGGCTGGGCAGCAGTGCCCCAGAGCTAGATCGCAAGCTCCTTGATGCAAAGACTGCAGTTCACTTTATTTCTAGCACCTAACAGAGGACCTGGCATCTAGAAGGCAGTGTTTTTCTTGCTCACTCTTCTTAGCACTGAGTTCTCTATGCACTGTTAGTGAGAATCCCAGACTCTGAGGTCTGGAGGAAAATGTGAGGGTCAGACTACATATGTGTCAGAGCTGGGGGAAACTTCAAGTTTAGGTAGCTTAACTCCCTAAGCCCCAGAGAGATACAGCAGCATGGGTGAGGTCCCATGCTTGTCAAGTTGCTTTGGAAAAGAGGTGGTTCAGATAAGGGCAAGTCACTCCAGGCCTGGGACATCTCTGTATCTCTTTGTCAGAAACATGGATTCATTGCTTAGAGGCCTCAAGCCTGTCCTCCACATATTCATTCATGTATTCTCATTCTTCTTCTGGGAGAGATTTAAGGCAGTTATAAATGTGTATAGAATACAACAAGATAAAACAAAAATTAAAATATGCTAGTGGTAAGCAAGTGAGCCTGGACACATGGACAAGGATATTCACTATAGCATTATGCAGAGGAGTGAAGAGTCAGCAACAATCTGGTATCCGAGAGTAGAGAAATGGGTGTGTAAACCATGGCCCACCCAAAGTTGAAAGTCTGTGTCACAGTTAAGAACACCAATATGAAAATACTCACTGACATGGAAAAATGTGATTATGTAGCAAAATGTATTTATCCATTCATTTTCTTTACATGCATGGAAAAATACCTAGAAAGGACATATATGAATGCCATTTTTTCAGGGAGAGAGATCAAGTGACTCTTATTCTCTTTTTAACTCCCCCCTGCTTCTGCAATTTCTAGATTTTTTTTCCCCTCAGTGAACATGATTTGCTTATGTACTATAAAAATGACATCTGTAAAAACAGAATAAGGGTGAAAAAAAATGGGAAAAGGAGAAAATAAGAGGTCTTGTCTCATCTGTGTATTTGAAAATGTATTAATTAAAAATAAATTCTTAGTACAAGTTTCTATTAGTATGGCCCAGTGGCTATATTTCCACTAAGCAGGCAATTATTAAATGTTTGAGAGTGAAAACTCATGAGCCAGCTTTTTTTAAATGTCTATTCAGGGAAGTGAAAGTTCATCACGGTACAGTCTCTTGTCTTGTTTTGAATGGAATTCACCAATGACCTGCCTTCATATGTGGGATCTGAATAGCCTGAGTCTATTGGGTAATAACTGTGCAAGAGACAATCCCAAATTCATGTGTTATAGCTGGATGGTGGGTGAGTGGATGGATGGAAATACACACACACACACACACACACACACACACACACACACACACACACACACACACACATTCTAGCCTAACACCATGCTATAGTTCGGATGTTTGTCTCCTAAGCCTCATGTAAATTTTATCCCCAGTGTTGGAGGTAGGCCTAATGGGAGGTTTGGGTCATGGGGTGGATCCCTCATGCCTGGCCTGGAGCCATTCTCATGGTAGTGAGTTCTCACTCTATTGGTTCCCCCAGGGCTGGTTGTTAGAGACTGGCACGTCCTCCCCTCTCTCTCTTACTTCCTCTCTGGCATGTGATCTCTGCACACCCTGGCTCCCCCTCACCTTCTGCCATGAGTGGAAACAGCCCAAGGGTTAAACCAGATGGCCAATCATCCTCACAGCAGACGTGAACCAGACAAACCTCTTTTCTGTGCAGATTATCCAGCCTCAGGTATTCCTCCGTGGTGACCCAAACCACTTTCCACCACCTCTAAGGAGAACACCTTGGTCCAAATGGCCTTCAGCGGGCTCCTGAGTGGTCTCCCTGCTTCTGCCCTTTGGCCCTTTCAATGCACTGTAGCTAGAGCCATCTTTTCAACACACAAGTCAGATCATCTCTCTTCTCTGCTCAGAAGCCTTCAGGGCCTCTCCTTCCTTCAATCAGAATAAATCTGAGTCTGGCTCATCCTGCCTCTCAGATCTCATTGCCTGTTCCTGTGCCCAGCTCATGCCTTACCAGCCTTTTCAAACTCCTTACACTTTTTATTCTACCTGCCTGAAACATTCTCCCTCTCCAGTGTGGCTTCCCACCTCCAGTGGGTCTCTGCTGAATTGCCTTCTGATTTGGAAGGCCTTCCCCACCCCGTATGAAATAACAACACCTGTCCTGCTCCAGTACCTCCTCCTGCATCATTTTTCATCATAGCATTGAGCTCCCCTTGCATAAGACATGTATGTGTGTATTGTTTGTCTCTTTCCACCAGCATGCCAGTTCCCTGGGGGCAGGGGCTTTGCCTCTTTCCATAGTGCCCAGTGCTCTAACTAGGTGCTCAAAAGACACTTGAAGGGAGGGCGGAATGAATGGACTTAAGATATCATGTACAAGAAAGGCTTCATGCCTCACCCAAAGTCACATGGCTGGGGTGGCAGGGCCAGATGCTGGCTCTGTCCACCTTGCCTCAGCTCCTCGCTCGCCTCAGGAGAGTGAGCTCCAGACACAGGACTCTGGCCTCGTCCATCCTGTATCCTGTGTGTTTTTCCAGTTTACACAGAAATTCAGCCCAGAATAACAGAAGAAAACACAATTGTTCCTCCAGAATCCTGGAAAGTCTTCCCCCCCCAAAACAGCAGTGATCTCAGGGTAGGAAGACAGGAAGTGAAGGAGTCTTCCAGCAGTGGGGGCAACACGATGAATTTCGTTTTGCAATTAAAATAACATCTGGGTCTGTTTCCACAGAGTGGTTCTGAAAGGTGGGTGGTCTGTCTAAAGCCTCAGGTGGGGCCTTCCCTATTCTGGCCCAGGAGGGTTTGAGATGGCTGCTGTCTGAAGGATTCACCTAGCAGATGAAATATGAAAGAACAGAGCCCCCAAAAGCCTCTGGAAGCCCCACCTGCAGCCTGGCCTGAAAGCCTGCTGGACCCTTCCCCAGCCTTGTCTGGGGCAGCCCCAGATGCCCCCCCACCCTCGCTCGGTGCCCCTACTCCTCCTTGAGATTGTTCAGACAACCCCTTTGATGCACAGAGAGCTCTGGCCTCCCTTTCATGCTCCATGTGGTGTGTTAATCGTCTGTGAAATGAGGGATTTTAGGCGTCACTCATCCATGTGAGGGCAGAAGGGCCCTGGAGCAGTGCAGTGGGAAGGGACAATGACAGCCATTCCAGTCTTCTGAATCCTGTCCCTCTGTCTGTCTGGTTTCTCAGATGCAGCTTTTGGATAAGTTTCCCATTGAAGGTGGCCAGAAGGACCCCAAGCAAAGGATCATCCCCTTCCTCCCAGGTAAGCTTGGGTGGCCTCGCCAAGGGGGTTGGGGTCAGCCTGGAAACGGATGTTACCTAGGCCAAGAAGAGGCTGGCTACTAAGCTGGAAGTTCTGGGTGGGATGGACCTAGGAATCTGCATGTTTAAAATTCCCCAAGGGATTGTGAAGCCCCTGATTTTGAAGTCTACTCTTTTCCAAATAGCTTCTCCCACCATTGCAAGACCATTTCTGCTGGCTTATGGCTCATAGCTTTTAAAGAGTTTCTCAAATTCCTAGACTTTGGTTTCTTTTTCACAAAAAGCACAGAGAGATCTACCCTAAGGTGTGCTCCCAAAGATGCGCTAGGTCTTATTTTCAGAGGACGTCTTATCTTTCCTGTAAGTAGGTCTTATTTTTGGAAGATGTCTTATTTTCGGGGAAACGGGGTAGTTCTATGAATGGTTGAAGAGCTACAGACTGAGCTCTCTCCATGGACTCCTATTCCAATTTCAGATAAGCTGAAATTGAGCACATGCCCTGGGTCTGGTCTTCTAGTGGCCACATCACCTCACACAGATGAGGCTGCTTATTCTATTTTGGAACATGTTCAAAACAATTGATTATGGTATGTAACTTAGAGGAAAACTCAGGTATGTCAAAACCTGTCATTACTATGACGTCTTACGTCTGTATGGAGGTTTATAGCTTACGGAGTGCTTTTTTTTTGTCACTGTCTATACATCTTCACACTGAGGCATGTATCTTAATTTCTCCCTGAGGGGCAAAGATACTGAGGTTCAGTAAGGTTATGTAACTGCCCGTAGAAATGATGGAGCTGAGGCGTGAACTCTGGCCTCCTGTTTCACATTTGGGTCTGCCCCGACCATGTGGGCAATGTTTTCTCCAGGTTATCCAGATACTCTGCCTTCCCCAGGACAGCTGTCTTCTCATGGGCTTCTCCAGGCTTAATACTGACTCTGGGTCTTCAGTAGGCCAGTTCAGGACAGCCATCAGGTGGACCTTTGCAAGGGGCAGGGTCTCTAGCTCATTCATGTCTGGCATGCTGCCAACCCACGATTAGTACCTACCCTTGATGACTTGAAACCAATGTAGGAGCACCCCACTCAGAGAGTGGTTCCTCTCTGAAATGTGTTTCTCATGCATCCCTCCCTCTTCAGAAGCATCGAAAGACATGCATGGGTATCACTGCCTGTCCTCAGAGGCTTATGCAATAGTTGATTCTTCCTTTAAGAATTCTTTTAGGCTCGACACCCGTAGCACAGTGGTTATGGCACCAGCCACATGCACCGAGGGTGGTGGGTTTGAACCCAACTCTGCTAAACAACAACAACAACAAAAGCCGGGCATTGTGGCGGGCGCCTGTAGTCCCAGCTACTTGGGAGGCTGAGGCAAGAGAATCGCTTAAGCCCAGGAGTTCAAGGTTGCTGTGAACTGTGATACCACAGCACTCTACAAAGGGGGACATAGTGGGACTCTGTCTCAAAAAAAAAAAAATAAAGAATTATTTTAGCTATAGAAAAGAACTTTTAAATCCCACAGTTTGGGAAAAAATAGAACTAGTCAGTGCAGGTATAGGGAGGAATCTCAGCCCCTGGTTCTTCCATGGAGGCAGAGAATGGCTTCTCCATTCCTGGCCTGGGAGTTAAGATGAGGTGAGTTTCATGCCTTGCTTGGCTTTATACTGAGTCTTGAATGGAATGTCTTATAAGCAGGTTTGTAATGTCCTTAGATCTTGCTCCAATGTAGTCTAGATGTACTCAGAGCCTGGGAGCCCAGCTGTGATGCTGGGAGCACAAATGTCCTACAGGCAACATGAGGCCATGGTGGCCTGATCTTGGAGCCCAAAAGTCACCTTTTTGCTTTAGAAAAATGGGCTTCTTCCTCAGATAGCCTCTAGGGCACCTCATTATTATTTAGTCAGCAGGTGTCTCCCAGGGGCTCAGCCTGTGCCAAGCTGATGAATCATTTATAGCTGGATGGATGGGTGAGTGGATGGATGGAAATACACACACACACACACAAAATGTGTCAATAGACAATCTAGATTTATTTCCTTTGTCTAAGAACTCTCCGGCTTGAGAGAGAGAAGACCTGCTCCATAATCAGAGGACCAGGTAAGGCAGGATGTGACCCTCTTTACTACCGTGCAATCCCAAGGGTGACTGGAGAGGGAGCTCAAAGAGCAGCTACTTCACTGTGAGCTGCAGAAGTCTTCAAAGGCCTCCTGAAAGAGGCAGCCCTGGAGCTGACCCTCAAGGGAGGGTAGGTGAAAGGCAAGGCCATGTACTGCCGTGACCACCACCTCATGCCTTGGGAATCAGACTGCATGGGTTCCCCCCAGAAACTCTGGCTCTGTGGTTACCAGTTGTATTAACTTCTCTGTGCTTCAGTTTCCTCATCTGGAAAATGGGGGTGATAACAGTATCTCCTCCATGAGGCTGTTGCCAGGACAAAATTAATTAATGCATTTCAGGTATTTAAAATTATGGCCCACCCTGGTAGGGGCAAAATAAATGTTAGCCTTTATTATTGCCAATTTTTCACAGGTGCCTAGCATTTCACACCACACTTTCATATATATAATCTTTTTCTTTTTTATTCTCAAGACAGAGTCTTAAGCTGTGGCCCTGGGTAGAGTACCATGGCGTCATAGCTCATAGCAACCCCAAACTCTTGGATTTAAGCGATTCTCTTGCCTCAGCCTCCAAAGTAGCTGGGACTACCGGTGCCCACCACAATACGCAGCTACTTTTTTGTTGCAGTTGTCATTGTTGTTTAGCAGGGCTGGGCCGGGTGCGAACCTGCCAGCCTCAATGTATGTGGCCAGCGCCCTATCTACAGAGCTACAGGTGCTGCCCACACATAATCTTTTTTTTTTTTTTGAGACAGAGTCTCACTATGTCACCTTTGATAGAGTGCCGTGCTGTGGAGTCACAGCTCATAGCAACCTCAAACTCTTGGGCTTAAGCAATTCTGCCTCAGCCTCCCAAGTAACTGGGACTACAGGTGCCCTCCACAAACCTGGCTATTTTTTTGTTCTAGTTGTTGTTGTTGTTTGGCAGGCCCAGGCTGGGTTTGAACCCACCAGCCCTGTTGGATGTGGCGCCCTATCTTCTGAGCTACAGGCACCCAAGCCCACATACATAATCTTATTCGATCCCCTCAGGGAGGTTATTGTCCTCATTTTGCTGACTGGGGAGTTTAGACCAAGGGATGCTAATACTTGCACAAGGCCATGCAGCCAGAAGTGTGGACACCTGAACTCTTAATCCTGACTTCTGGACCAGGACTCCCTTCCACAGCAGCTGCCCCTGGAAACTGAAATGCGGCACCTGCTGTGGGATGGAGGACCTCTCTGGACTTCAGTTTCCTCTGATAGGATGGAGGTGAGGATTAAAAGAATTCCTGTAAAGCACTGTGCACAGCGCATGTCTTATAGTAAATGCTCAATAAATGGCAGCTGTTAGTACAGTCACCTGCCCCCACACCACGTGGGACAAGTCAAACTTGGGGTTACTTTCCAGCTGCCATGCAGATGTGACCCAGGCATAGCGGGTGATACTGGTGAGAGGAATGAGGTCACGTTGCCCCACCCCACAGCCCACCCTAAAGGAAACATCTTCTGTTCCTTGGCTCTGCTTTTTTCTCCCCTCCCTTTAGTGGAGTTCCCTCTTGGACTCTGCTCTTTTGCTCACTCACTCGCTTGGATTTGAGAATAGTCATGGGTGGCCATTTGGGGCTCCTAAGCCCTGTGTGTTCTATGCTCTCCTCCTGCTCACCAGAAACTACTGTAACCCCCCTGCACTCTCCTCTCTCCTTAGCTTGGATATGAAGGGAAAAGGTTTGAGAAAAATGATCCAATATGGTCAGAACCCTGCTGGGGCCAGATTTATAGATATGAGGAGTCCCCAGCTTCCCCTTCACTCCTTCCTCCCCTGAAGGAGAGGGTATCAGAGAAGGACAGTGATGCACATCACCTATCTTAAGTCAGCCTCTCAGGGAGTGTCTGTAAGCTGAGCCAACCAGGTGATAGAGTGGGAAACCAGTGTACTTGTGGACCCAGGGGGCTGACATTTGCATATCAATCAAATCCTGTATAAAAGTTGGTAGGGAAACTGCCCTTAAGAGACCCCCCAATTGTTTTCATCAGGGCTAGAACCTGCTTTTTGGACCCTGGGGGTGAAGAAGATGCACTGTGCCGGACCCACCAGTCTTGGTGAGGCCTGGGAGCGCCTAAGAGGGGCAAAGAGAAGTTATGGACCCCTTGTGGGACTGGGAGGAGGGAATGCAACATGTGTAGGAGCAGGAAGGGGAAGTTACTCCAGGGCTGGACACTTGGGGGTGGCAGTGGGCAGTGGAGGGACTCCCTCTGGGACTGCACCTCTAACCCCACATTATGTGAGAGTGAGGGAGACCACACCCGTCTCTTTTGCTGACCTTTGTGGCCTCCCCGGGAGATAAGGCCCTTATCCACGTCTTTCACGTCCCTGTCGTGGGGCTGGACACACAGTGTGCGCTTTGTTGAGACTGGTTGGTTATTCTCCTGTATAGACAGATGTCTTTTATTGAGTATGTGCCTTGCTGTGCACTGGCCACTCTGCCTTCCCTCCAGTCTCACTGCATGTGGCATTAACCCATTTTAGAGAGAAGTCAGGTCACTTTCCACTATCACTTCCTATCTTGTGCTGTGTCTTTCCTTGGGTGGGGAGAAATTGCTGCAGCCAGGCTGGGCTAGACGCTGCCTTTTCCTCCCCTTTCTTGCCTTCCACACCTCCCAGGTTAGGGACCTGAGAGGTTCTGCTTGAAACCACCCACCTAGAAGCCCACCCCTCTCTCCAGCTGTCCCTGCGGTCTCATTCTGCAGGAGCGCCATTTGGGGTGGACAGGTGGCCTGAATCTCATGGGCGCTCAGGTGACCTTTAGGAGCACTCTCATTCAATTAAGTGACTGAGTTAACTAGAGTATTAATTAATTGGGGGGGCACTGAAACCACTTAGCTTATTGTTATTTTAATGATTACAAATAAGACAGCCCCAAAGCTTGCAGAAAGCACTGTCTTCCTTTAATTATAACTCTAACAAGATTGGCTATTTGGTTTTCTAAGTCAGCATTTTTAAAAACTTTTTATTTTGAAATAATTATAGACTCACAAGTGGTTGTAAAACTAGTAGGCACTCTACGTTCCTACCCTGTAATTCCACTACCATACTGTTGGGTAGATGGCATTATTCCCATTTTAAGGAGAGGTCAAATCACTTTCCACCATTAAGTACTTCCCTTGCAATGGTAACATCTTATGTAACTACAGTATGTTATCAAAACCAGGAAACTGTTGCGGACACAACTCAATTAACTAGACCACAGACCTGAGTCATTGATTTTTATTTTATGGAGGTAGAGAGTGCTAATAAACAAGCAGGCCAGCTGGTCTTTAGGACGGAGGCAGTGCTTTGGTAATAGTCCATGGAAACTCTGCTCCCAGGCCTGACCTCTTGGCATTTCTACCTCCAACAAAAAGGCACTGGGGAAACTTGTTTTCCAATGAAGGCATATTTCTGAAGCCTTCTGTGCAAATTCAGCTCTTTGGGACAAATCACATCATCTTTTAGGTGTCCTAAGTGGTATTCTGTTTAAAAGAGGAGGCATATTATAAATCCTGTCGCAAAGCAAAGAACTTTTTTTGAAAAAAGGGAATTATTTTCCTGATTTACATATATTTTCATAATTTGGGCCTTCTGAGTTTGCTGGAAATGGAGCAGAGCTGGAATTTGGATATTGGTCCCAATAGGAACAACCTTGTTAAAAACTAAGATTTGCCCTGTTTGCGAGCCATTTAAGTTAGCTTACCACTGTTTCATGGATGCTGATAGAAAACACAAAACTTCTTTAATAAAGAGATAGGCCCTTATTACAGCTTTGTAACTAGCATGAGCATCAGCATGTTTCTGCCAGCTCCTGTTCCTGTTCCATAGGAATGACAAGGTAGGTTCAGATGAACATCTGTGCGTGTAGTGAGTTACATTACAGGAGAGGAACCCAGACCTTAGGGAGCCCACATCTTTTATAATGGGTAGTAAGCCATCCTGCCCCTCCACTTTGAAGGGAGACATTGTTAGTAGTCCAAGGCTACATGCAAACCTGCTGTGTGCTATGAGCAAGGCACTATCTCTGTCTTCTAAGGCTGTTTGCTGTGTAAACACCTTTGAAAAGATAACACAAGGCAGTCAGTGCCATGTTTATAAGACAGACCCAGGGTGAATTGTTTCACATGTATATTGTGCTTTCTGGGGTCTCCTGCTTTGGGGAGAGGTGCATAGAAATAAAGTTCTCTAGGACATTGGACTGAGCATAGTAGAGTCAGCAGCCTCTTGGGCAGCCTACTGTTTACATGGAACTCTCTGCCTTGTTTGAAGAGACTATTGTGGAAAATCCATCTCCTGTTGTCCATCCTGGGATTGGAGTAGATTTCCTGTGTATCCTGAGTTTGCTGGCCTGAGGAAGCTCCCTGGGAGGAAATGATCATTATGGAGTGAAGTAGAGTGTGTAGCTGCTGATGTAAAAAGCAAACAACTGCGACCAGGGACTGAGGGACTTCAGAAGCCATGCAGCGGAGCAGAAAGAGCTGAACTCACTCTGCAGAGGCTGTGCGTACTCTCAAGCCACCTGTGTCTCTGTGCTGGTTGGCCCTGGGCCTCTGGGCTTCCAGAAAGCCCCTTTGTTCTAATAAGCTGAGTCAGTCCCCCCATAGCGATACATACTCCCCAGCCGCTGAGTCATGGAGAAGAGAGGTTGCTTAGGGAGGAAAGTAAACCTATACCCATAATCAAGGGAGGTGCTGCCAGCTCACAGACAGCCTCATGACCTTACAAGCTTAGAGAGGTGTATTTTTAGACAGCAGGCATGCTTGGTTCTTTTGTACCAGCTTACCAGTTTACATACCAGCTCCTTAATGAAGAGGCAGTGTGGAGCCACCGTGTGCAGAATGCCCGGTGAATTGCAAGCATGTTCTCTGTCTGGAGCCTTCCTCTCCCGGCCCCCAGACCCCTGTGCGGCAGGCAGATCCGGTGTTTGTTCCAGCAAAGAAGGAAGCAGGGGGAAGGGATGTCTTTAGCTAGAGCTGGTCCATGGTGCTGGGGAGAGCTGGCCCCTTTCCTGGGCTGTAGGTGTTTCTGTGTATCTCAGGCGCCAGCCTACAAAAGCCCTTCCCAAAGGGCCTTGGGAGCTACGAGGGAGGCAGCGGCTCAGAGACCCTGGCAGGGACTGCAGCCCCCAAGGGAGGTGCTGAGAGGTTTCTGGGCCCTGCTAGTGACCTGGGATGGCAGGAAAAGACAAAGCTACATGATGAAGAAGGAAAAATAGGGTCTGTGGGTAATGCTGGGGTTTTAAAAATGTTCAGAAGATTACAGGCCAGAGAGGCAATGTGTGCTATCTTAAAAGTGGCTTTCCTCCAGTCTCCTCTGGAAGTGCGAAGTCTCCTCTTCCTGTAATTACTCCTCCCCACCCCACCCCCCAAATTATCCTCCCACTCAGTAATCTGGGGTGGATGGTTCTCAGGGTCTGCTGTCAGCAGCCAGCTCTGAATGTGGTATAGAAGAGTTGTGCACATTCATTTCTGCCACAGGTATTTATTGAGCACCTACTGTGTGCCAGGCCAAGCCATAAGCAGCAATGATATGGCTGAGGACAAGGTAGGTCTGCTTGCTGTCCCCAGGAAGTTGACCTTCCAGTGGGGAAGTCAGAAGGCAGACAGATGTATGGGTTATTTCCAGTAGTGATGGGCCCAGAAAGGATAGCCAGGTCATGTGGCTCAGGACATCTGAGATTGGTGGTCAAGAAGGGCCTCTTTGGAGAGGTGACACTAGAACTGAGCCAGGCACAGGAAGACTGGGGCCCAGGGGTGCCATGCCAAGGGGACAGCAGTAACCTGAGTGGGACCAAAGGTGTGTGTTTGAAAAACAGCAAGAAGCATTTGGAGCTAGTAGGGAGGGCTGTCACCAGGAGGGAGCTGGGTAGATAGGAGTCATGTGACCTAGAGACTCCTGACCGGGTCCCCTGTGGCAAAGCCACTCATGAACAAGAGGGAACAGACTCCACACACGTGTGTAGGAGCTGTGCAATCTGGCCCGGCCACATAGCCTCCAGGTCTATTGCCTCATCTGTCAAATGGGTCCATAATAATTTGAGCCAATACTACAAGCAGTTAATGTGTAGAGGGCGCTGCCTAGGCTGGGATGGGAGAGGGCTGGTGCCACAAGCCTGCCTCTGCTTGCAGTAGCTTTGCCACAGGACACAGCCATGGGGTTTCATATGCTCTGCGCCCTGTCCACCTGCCCCCTCTGTGCTGAGTCAGCTCTTCTCTCTCAGGCCAGGTTCCGCACTTCTTGGTACTCTTTCATGGCCTGTGACAACTCTTGAAGCAGTGAAGAGCTTGTTCCTGAAGAGTGATGACCTAGATGTCTGCTCTGGCCTAGAAGGTGGGGAGGGGCTCAGCTACCCTGGCCCCATCATCTGGTCACGTGGCAGGGTCACCAGCTTCACAGGCTGTCAGCTCCAGAACACCAGATCTTACTGGCCACGTGATCAGATTCCTGGTTTGAAAGGCTTCCTCAGGCTGGTGCTTGTCACATAGAATGGGAGGCAAGTGAGGAGGTGGGAAGACCAGCTGGGCCTGGACAAAGCAAGTGACAGGCCATTGTGGCTCAGCCCTACCTGGGCACCAGGTGGAGGAAAGTGGATGGGTCTGAGATGTGTTTTAGAGGGACAGTCAGGAGTCCATGCTGATGAACTGGAAGAGGGGTGAGGGTCAAGGATGTTCTGTCCAGGCAGCATGAACTGAGGCAGCAGAAACAGCATTTCGTGGCACCACGGCCCCAACTCCTGCCCTGTGGCCTTCACCCACTGGAGGTGAAGGGGAATAACTTCCTCCCTCCTCCCTGAGGTAGGCGAGGTTTTAGAGCATATGAAAGATGCTTTGTGGGTAGCCTCCCTCCCTGGAGCCTGCAGGCACTGGGCACTCTGGCTTCTGGATCTAGGTTTTGGGAGGTGGTGGCAATGGGAGGTAGTGGTGGACGGGGCCACTGAGGTGCTTTGAGAGCAAGGGGCCCTGGAGGTAAACCTCCACAGTGTCTCTGGCCTGACGCGCCCCACTGCTCTCCAAAGTCACCCTGACTGACCTAGCCCCAGGGATGGAGCCCTAAGCCAGAGCCCCTCCTGGACAAGGACTGAGCTGGGCCCTGGAGTCACCTCCATGAACTGATACCTCATTCATCCCGGGGCCTCCACAGCACAGTCATTTTAGGCAATGCCTCCTCCCCTATCCCCCACATTTCCACAGAAGAGGCCCCAGGATGCCAGACCGCCAGCCTCCAGACCACAGTCAGCCTGAGGGGCCTGGCATGGCCTGAAGATGGAGTCTGTTCACCTGAATATACCCTCAGGAGGCAGGGGAGGAAGTGAAGGTGGAGGGTGAGGGTGGCTGGCTGCCCTAGTCTGTCTCCACCCATCGTGGCCCAGGACACCCCACAGGATGCAGCTGCCAAGCTAAGACCATTTGAGGAAAGAGGGCTGCATTTTTGTCCTCCCAAGCCAGAGCACAAGGGGCCAGATTGCACATCTGTAAGTACGCATTTGGGCAGGTCTCAGGAAGAACTTCCAGAGTTGCATTGCATAGGACACTGTGAGATGCCTCAGCTCTGTGAGCCCCAGAATATGGGGATCTGAGCACTGTCTGGGCTTTCAACTTGTCTGACTCAAAACTCTGCTTTCTCTGTGACTGAGACAGGTAACTATTATACATGTATTTGGACACCGGAAGACTCAGAGCCAGACAAACTTGAGGTTCAAATCCCAGCTCAGGCTCTTAACAGCCATGTGACTCAGTGTGTCTGCACCTCCACCGCAGTCCTCATCTGTGAGACACCTCCTGGGGCTGTTGAAAACACCACATGAAGTGTCATCTATACAGCACACAGCGACCACTCAGCACACAGTGGTGATTTGCTCCTTATTAGTATTAGGTTCCATGCAAAATGGTGAGCTACCTCTCTGGAATAGTTAGAGTACAGCCTCCCAGAATCCTTTCTAGGAGTGAGGTCCCCTCCCAGGAGCATGGTCACATAGTCTTGTGCATTTTCAGGTTTGCTGCTGAGAATGTGGCTCACTGATCAGCAGCTTGGATGTGATCTGGGAGCTTGTTGGAAATGCAGAGACTTGGCCTCACCCTAGACCTAGTAAGTCATGGTCTGCAATAGTACAGATGTCATACACAGGTGACTTGTATACAGAGTAAAGTTGGAGGAGCCAGGTTTTAAGGTCCATCAAAGCCCTTCGATAGGATGCCTGCTCTGTCTTTAGGACTTTCTGGGTGCTTGGTTATGTTCAGTCCATTCATGTAACATAAACCACAGAACTTATGATGACAAATCCATTGCTAACACAAAGTGGAAGTGCACATGGAGACCAGGCTTCACATAAGTAACTTGGTGAGGGTTGGTTCTTTAGCCTCACATCCTTATACCTACCTGAGCTTGCCACCTGTTCCTGGTATCCCATAGGAGAAGACCACAGTAACAGCACAGCCCTCTTCCCCATCATTGGCTTAACCTGGCCACACACCTCTCAGACACAAGACACAACATTCTCTCTCGCCCACCCCCAAGATGGGGTGAAGGTTTGAGCCAAGGAGATGTCTCTCTGATTGGAGATGGAAGAGACTGGTATGTGAACTCTCTGTGGTTTTGATAATAACAGGACACGAGAATGTCCGAAAGCTATGTCTCCAGTTATGTTACATTGTTAGGAGGGAAAACATGCTGTCATAAGGAGTCTCTGGCAAAAAAATTCAAGTCAAAAAATAATGTAAGATTTTACAGGAGCACATTTTGCTCTTGTATATAAAATAATTATTGCAGACCTAAAATGAGGGAGTCAAGGGAAGAGGGCTGAGATAAGCCAGTGACTGGTAATTTGATAGCCAAGTAACTCTTCTGTGATTGGCAATGTTGTTTTTTACTCTCAGCCTCTTGTTTCTAATCTGAAAGATGAATTTACCAGTTTAATAGTTGGTAGTTGGTCAGGATGGCTTAAATAAGACTCATGGGGTTGGCAGAGCTGTTCTCACTTAACAGAAAGACCTGCTCCCAAAAGAGAGAAAGTAGAACAGCCACTGTGTCCAGGGGCCCAGAGATAACTTTTTTGATGAGTTGGCTGTAGGGGAAAAGTTGCAAACAACTTTCTGAGTATGTGTGAGTCCTGAAATTTTTAACATTAGACTATTGTAAATGAGAGAAAATTTCTACTAACGAGTATAGATACTATTTATTAAGTGTATACTTTTGCCAGGTATTGTGCACAGGGCTTCATGTGCTTCTATTACCTCTTTTAATGACAACAACCTTCCTTGCCCAAGCCCATTTAGTTAGTAACAGGCAGAACTGAGGGGTGGTGCCCGTAGCTCAGTGGGTAGGGTGCCAGCCACATACACTAAGGCTGGTGGGTTTGAACCTGGCAGGGGCCAACTAAAACAACAGTGACAACTGCAACAAAAAAAATAGCCGGGCACTGTGGTGGGTCCCTGGAGTCCCAGCTACTTGGGAGGCTGAGGCAAGAGAATTGCTTAATACCAAGAGTTGGAGGTTGCTATGAGTTATAATGCCACAGTTCTCTACCCAGGGCAACAGCTTGAGACTGTCTCAAAAAAGAAAGAAAGAAAGAAAAGAAAAGAAAGGGGCAGAACTGAGGATTCAAACCCAGGTCTCTCCACTTCAAAGTTCAAGTTCTTGACTACTATTCTTTATGTCCTTGAAGTGGTTGCCAAATAGAATAGGATTGACCAAAGATGTACACCTGGAGATTAACAGTTCAGGTTGGGTGTAAAATATTGAGTAAATTGCCTATATAAGGGTGTTTGTATTTCTTTAAACCTTATTTCAAGTTCTGTATCATTTTTAAAAAATACATGATTTAAAGGTTGATCATTGTTGTCCTTTTACTATAGTGTCACATTCCTACGTTGAAGGTCCAGATGACATTATTTGCTGTGCTTTTGCTCAACCTACCCAATGTAGCCTGTCACCTAGTGGCAGATGCTAGAATTGCAGGCATAGTTCCCAGAAGGAAATATTACTGCATTCTGGAAAGCCAGCTTTGGAAACCCAAACCCATAAAGTAACTATCTGGTGATAATCATTTGACACTATTTCCTAAACCACAATTCAACAGGGGACTGAAAATTTGAAAGAAAGAAGTCTCACTTTACTTTTACCTTTCTATATGGTGCTAAAATCAGGAAGTTTTCATTGAGGGCACCAAATAGAACTTTAGAGAACCATTGAGTACACCAAATGTCACATGGGCTTACTTGTTCCTTCCTAAAACTTGATGAGGGAGGAATTCTACAAGTGGGGTCTACATTACTCTTCCTAGTTTCTTTTGCTGAGCCTTCTAACACTTCCCCCAACCCTGGGATTGTCACCTATACATTGTTATAGATTTCCATTTATTCACTCAGATTCCTCCATAAGAAGAACAAGTCATACCCTTCTCTGAGCCTGAGTTTCCCCATCTGGGAAATACAAAGAATGGACTTGATACTGCCTAGGTTTTCTCTTAGTCTCAACATTTTATGATCTAATAGCTATTGAGCCCAAAGAAATAAATGCCTGATGATGGAATGTCATGCAAAAGGGAAAACATTTTAGAAGAACAGGGGTCTTCTAGGCCTGCCTCAAATCCCACTGTACTGGCAGAATGCGGCTGCCTCTGTATAAGGCCGGCCTTGTGCCCTTGCCTACCCCCTTGTCCCCACCTCCCATTTTCTTTGAAAGGCGTAGAAAGCCCCCTTGTCTTGAATGTTTCTCTGCAAAGGGCTCCTGCTGAAATACTGCACACACAACCAAGACTTTGACCTTCACCTTTGCCCCTCACTTAGTTGGTGAAAAAGAGTTCTTATCTTCCCCTCTTTAGGTCTGGGGAGGTGGAGACTCAGTGAGGGTTAGCAGGAATTCAATGAAAATATAAATAGAAATATGGTCTATAAATAACTGTGCCCCAGAATATTGGGAAGCATGAATACCGCCTGGGCAGCAGACAGTCACGTATCACAAAGGCCTGCCAGTGAGTGTGGGTTATTCTGACAGTGGTGTCTCTAGGGATGCTTCTGACTTGCTGGTGGTGCCTAGAGCAACCCTCTGTCTTTCTGGCTTCTAGAAACACCCTCCTTGTTGTCTCTTGCTAACCCTTTCTTTAAGGCCACCTAGAATCAGACCTGGCTTTTAGTCCCAGGCAGTGTGTGTCTTGGGGAAGTTGAGAAGATGTCTTTGAACTTCAGTTTCTTCATCAGTGATCAGGAGGATTTTAAAAGCTGGGATATTTGAAGAGCAAGAACCATGTCTTACTTTATCTTGGTGATGAGGGTGACGTCTAGAGCCAGATTGCCTGGGTTCAGATCTCCATACTACCCCTTACTAGCTGTTTGGCCTTGGGAAAATGACTTAACCTCTCTGTATTCCAATTTCTTTGACAAATGGGAAGACTAAGGGGGATTTACATTTGGGGCTATTGTGAAAAATAAATTAGTTAAATTTATAGTTTAGTTATATAACTAACTATAGTTAGTTATAGTTATTAACTAACTATAAATAGTTAATATTTATAAAGTGCTTAAAACAGTGGCTGGCATATAGTATATACAAAGAAAAGTTTATCAAATAAAGAAACAAATCTATATATCTTCTGTGCCTAAAGTGTTACCCAGCACATAGTAGCTGTTCAGCAAACGTGTACATGAATGACTGAATGACTACAGACCTGCCTGTCCTGCGGTCGGCAAAGGTAATTCAGTAAGACTGCGCATTAATTCTTTTCTAAGCCACAAAATGCTATGCAAATGAAAGTGGAGTATTATTTTTAGCTGCTGGGGTGACAGTTTGGCAGGGGTTAAAGGTGGACTCCCTTGTTACCCCATTTATCTTCTCTGCCTTGCATACTCTGCATTTTGTTGACCTGGGAGAAATGCTTGGTGCTGAGGTGGCTTAGTAGGTAGGCAGACTCCCTTTGTCACCTCAATGTTCTGCAGCAGCCTCTCTGCGAGGCCTAACGCCTCCCTCTTAGCATTAGGTCCACATTGGAACAAAGTTGCTCTTAGACAAAGCAAAGCAAGTTCTTTAGCAGACAAACAATTCACTGTACAGCATTTTGCTACATGCAAATTTTAAACATAAATAAAAGAAAGCCCTTGTCTCTCTAAAAAGCAACGTAAAGGGACAAGGTAGAAAGAACACTGAGTGTGGGTTCTAGGTCCAGCCTGCCTCCATGTACATGTGTGATAAGGGCCCTCCCATCAGCTCTGGAAGGTATCAGATTAATTCGGTAATTCTCAGCCTCAAAGTAACATGAGAATCAACTCAGAGGGCTTATTAAAAATGCTGACTCCTGCTCGGGAGGCTGAGGCAAGAGAATCGCGTAAGCCCAAGAGTTAAGAGGTTGCTGTGAGCTGTGTGACGCCACGGCACTCTACCCGAGGGCGGTACAGTGAGACTCTGTCTCTACAAAAAAAAAAAAAAAAATGCTGACTCCCACCCTGCCCCCATTCCCTTCCATTGTAATTCAGAGGATCTGGGCAATCTCAGAAATATGCATTTATAACCAAATATTTCTGATCCAAGTAATCCAGGTACCCTGCCCTCTCCTGAGCAGTACTTAGGCCCAGCATGGTGCTTGTAGTGCTGATGATTTGCATAACAAATCACCCACTCCCAAATTTAGCAGCTTAAAACAATTAAAGTTTATTATCTCAACACAGTTTCTATGGGCCAAGAATGCAGGAACCACTTAACTGGATGG
Source organism: Nycticebus coucang (assembly GCF_027406575.1). NCBI lineage: Eukaryota > Metazoa > Chordata > Mammalia > Primates > Lorisidae > Nycticebus > Nycticebus coucang. The sequence goes on along the minus strand of NC_069782.1, from coordinate 132,990,617 downwards.
TTTTGACTCAGAATCTCTCTTGAGGCAGTAGTGGGGATGGCTGAAGGCTTGACTAGAGTTGAAGGACCCACCTGCACGATGGTTTGCCCTAGGGGCTGGCAGATTGGCTCTGGCTATTGACAAGAGGCCTCAGTCCTTGCCATGTTGATCTCCATAGGGTTGCTTGAGTCTCCTTACAACATGGAAGGTGGCTTCCCTCAGTACGTGTATCTAGTACGTGTATCCAAGAACGTGACCAAGGAGGAAGCCACCATGCCTTTTGTAATTTACCCTTATGAGTCACACCATTATTTCCACAGTATCCAGGTCAGCCCTACCCAGTGCAGGAGGGGATGTTGAGGGAAGTGTCACGGGAGCCATCTTGGAGGCCAACTTACGTAGGCCCCTTTGAGTCCTCAAGTCTATGAAAACACGTCAGTGAGTGGCAGCTCTTGTTGGGTTAGGATTTGCGTAGAAATCAGAGTAGGAAAGACAGCCAAGGCAGAGACCCTAGCAGACATAAACTGTTAGTATAGAAACTACAACATCCACCCCAGAACCAGGCTGCCAGTCCCCGTGCCTTTCTGAGGCCTACTGGCTGCTAACTTACTATGAGAAGTTGGGCAAGGAGTGGCCCTCTCTGAGCTTAGTTTTGACCTCAGAAAGTGAGAGGGGTAAATGAGATGACCTTCAGGATTTCCTGGTTTTCATCCCCCAACCCCACCCCAAGATCCATATGGGCTGTGACAGGTGTAGACACTGGTGAGCCCTTGGATATATCCAGCCAGTGACCAGGCCCAGGTCGCTCCCCCAATAAAATAATCAAGAGCCTAGGCATTTTCAGTCTGTTTATTTTATTTTGTTTTTTTGGGGGGGGGGTTTATTGTTGTTTTGTTTGTTTGTTTGTTTGTTTGTTTTGAGACAGAGCTTCATGCTGTTCCTGGGTAGAGTGCCGTGGCATCACAGCTAAAAGCAACTTCCAGCTCCTGGGCTCAAGCCATTGTCCTGCCTCCGCCATCCAAGTAGCTGGGACAACAGGCGCCTGCTACAATGTCCAGCTATTTTTTGGTTGCAGCTGTCATTGTTGTTTGGGGGGCCCAGACTGGATTCGACCGCCAGCTCAGGTATATGTAGCTGGCACCTTAGCCGCTTGAGCCACAGGCGCCAAGCCTGTTTTTTTTTTGTTGTTTTTTTTTGAGTTTGGGGGTTAATACTGGGTCTGAAGGTTCTTGAGTCATCTTGGGTAAAAATTGTGGCCCTTGGCCTTAAAGATTGAGGAACTCCCAAGTGTGTCTGAATATAAAATGTTAGTGGTTTCACTTTGCTCTATGTGGCTGTTAGATCAAATCCATCACCCGTGCAGTCACTTCTGGCACCATTCATAACCCCCAACCCAGGCACCTCCCAACACACCCCTAACACACACACCAAACTTACCTGAGCTTCTCAGATGTGACTGGTCTCCAGTCTCTGGGCCTTTACTCAGGCCTCTCCCCCTCCAGTAACCCTCTTCCCACTGCCCTTTGCCTGTGTGTCCCCATTGTAACTGACCCATCGCTGCAAATGCCCATATACTGTGTCCTTTGTGAGGGCTGGGAAGATGTCTGCGTTGGTGCCCATCACATCCAGCCCCCAGTGCCGTCAAGAGGAAGGCGAATAAATGATGCGTGCTGACCCTGCTCCACAAATGGCCTTGTAAAGGCAGTGATGTTCAGCCAGTATGCCACGAGAGGATCTTAGGTGTGTTGTGAAAAATTTTAAAGTTTATTAATTAAATTATTTTCAAAAAAAGGGTGGCGCCTGTGGCTCAGTGAGTAGGGCAGCGGGTTCAAACCTGGCCCCGGGCAAACTGCAACTAAAAATAGCGGGGCGCTGTGGCGGGCGCCTGTAGTCCCAGCTACTTGGGAGGCTGAGGCAAGAGAATCGCCTCAGCCCAGGAGCTGGAGGTGGCTGTGAGCTATGTGACGCCACGGCACTCCACCAAGGGCAATAAAGTGAGACTTTGTCTCTACAAAAAAAAAAGAAAATTATTTTCAAAAGAAGTTCAAAGCACAGCAAGTATATTCTCTTTTTTACTCTTTTTTTTGATCAACATAATTTAAGTGTGCCGTGGAAGTTGAACTAAAGGTTCAAGAGTACTACGCCGGAAAGGCTATGTTAACCACTGTGATAAAAATGTGTCAAATGGTTAAAAAAAAAAAAAAAAAAAGCTGAAAAGCACTGGTTTAAAGAAAGAGACCGTGGCATATGAAACCCCAGTTCCACCACTTATTAGCTGTGTGACCTGGGACAGGTCGCTCAACTTTTCTGACCTTCAGTTTACCTATCTACAAAATAGGAATAACAGTACCCACTACATAGATGATAGGTTGTTGTAAAGGTCAAATAACATGAGTACAAAGCACATGTCACAGTGCTCAGCGCAGACCAGGAGCTCAGTGAATGTTGTATCTTATTAATAGTATCATCGCTGTACTGTAGGAGAGGATGGAACTGCAGAAAATGTTGGTGGGAGGTTGCTAAATCTTGTTTTCTGGCTCCGTTGTGCCAACGGAACCAAAGCTTAAGAAAAGCAGGCTAGGACGGCGCCTGTGGCTCAAAGGGGTAGGGCGCTGACCCCACATGCCAGAGGTGGTGGGTTCAAACCCACAAACCCAGCCCCAGCCAAAAAAAAAAAAAAGAAAAGCAGGCTTGGGGGGAACCATGTTCATCCCACAAGAGGCAGGCAAACCCCCCCTATGGCTGGGCCAGTGTGGCCTGTGTTTGTGGGGTCCTTGCCCATTGGCCTCTGCATCCTAGAGTTTTCCTCTGCCTCAGAGCTTTAGAATGAACAGGCTCCTTTCAGCTCCATCGGCGGCCTGAGCTAGGACTGCCTTGTCTCCCTGCCCCACAGCCTCCTCATCCTGCAGGGCCTTTCTGTTGTGTGTCTCTGAGCCCTACAGGGCTTGGACCCCTTACCCAGCCCCCCCACACTGTGGCCATGCCTCAAACCCAGGCTGCTGGGAAGCTCACCCACCGTCCCCTTTCCTGAGGGCAGCCACCCCTGTAGGGGAGGAGCTGAGGCAGCAAGGGCTGAAAGGGGCCCTTTATTCCCGGCTCCCACAGGGAGGGAGCTGTGCCCACCACGCCCGCCACACCCACGCCCACACGGAGTGGGGACAGCTTGGCCCTGCTGGGGCCTCTAAGTTAACCAGGCTGTCTGGCCCCGCTCTGTCTGGGTCCCAGAGGGCGAGTCCATCCCTCTCCCCAGCTCCACTCAGAGGTGGCAGTGCCCAGAGTGTGTGGGATGGGATACATTTGCTAGGATCCTGGGGAGTGGGGTTTTATAAATGAGAGTCAGCCTAGAGCAAGACCGTGGGAACACACACTCTCATACATCCAGTAAGTGGCAGTTGGGGACCCTTGTGCTGAGCCTGAAGGTACATCTGTGGGCCTCACTGACCACAAGAAGCTTGTATTCTGTCCTGAGGAAATCATAGAAGATCATTATGAAGGGTGGTAAATTCTAGGAAGGAAATAGTCAAGGCCTGGGAGAGAGGGGAGAGCCCTTTTTCACCCAGAGTGGCCTGCCAAGGCTGCTGCCACCAGGTGACATTTACACCGAGACCTGAAGATGAAAGGCATTAGCAGGGGCAGTGTTCCAGAAAGGAACAGTGTGCTCATGGCCCCAGGTGAGAAGGGGCAGGGTGTGTTTGTGGCGTGAGGGGGTGGAGTGATGGGAGAACTATTGTAGAGGAAGCCAGGAGCCAGACCTCACCCGGCCTCACAGGCCTCAGAAGGGGGTTTAGCTTCTGTTCTCAGGGCCCTAAGCAGTCACGGAAGGTTTAAGCAAAGGTTACATCTTAAGAATACAGACAGGCAGAGGTCACCATAGCATACCTATGGGCTATTGGCCAAATACCGAGTGATTTGCCTCACCCTTCTCTGTAACAATTGTCCTGCGTGCCCAGCACCACGTGCTGTGTGCTCTTTCTAATAAATGCTCCAGCCCTGCAATCCCATTTGGCCTTTGAGAAGACTGATGCTCAGAAAGGATAACGTACTCAGCATAGTGGTTTTGGCAGCCTGCGTCTGTCTGTCCACTCTGTAATCCACTCTGATCCCACAGCTTCCAGCTGAGTAGTTTTAGATTTTGAATTTTTAAAAAACTTTTCCAGGCTCAGCGCCCATAGCACAATGGTTACAGCACCATCCACATACACCGAAGGTGGTGGGTTTGAACCTGGCCCGGGCCAGCTAACCAACAATGACAACTGCAACAAGAAATAGCCAGGTGTTGTGGCGGTGCCTGTAGTCCCAGCTACTTGGGAGGCTGAGGCAAGAAAATCACTTGAGCCCAAGAGTTTGAGGTTGCTGTGAGCTGGGACGCCACAGCACTCTACCAAGGGCAACATAGTAAGACTCTGCCTCAAAAAACAAACAAACAAAAAAAAAAACTTTTCTGCTAGGTCAAGAATAGAAAAATACAGCTGGTTGTGGATGGTGGAAGTGGACCAGTGTGACTGTGGCTGTGAAGGCCAGTGGTCCATGGGTCTCCGCCTTTGCCACTGTAGAATACCTTCCCGCCTGTGCTCGGACCTATCTGAGCTTGGCTCTGAATGAGACAACAGCCTGTGGTATCAGAAGCACCCAGGCGTGGCTTGACCACATTAAGTATTGTTATATTTGATCACAATGTCCTCTCCTTCCCCTGGGGCTAACAGCCACCCTGGAGGTCAGCTGCAGAGCCCTAAATGCCTCCCAGAGTCAGGCTAGAGCAGCCCATGTTCCGTGCCAGCCCACAGTGTCATTTTGGCCATCATTCTTTGATTTGCTGTCTGTTGGGAATCCCAGGTGCTAGCCACCTTTTCAGTGATTCCTAAGCCTGGGCCACACTTATCTAGCAGCTTATAATCCAAAGTAAAATCTTACAACTACCCCGTTTCCTTGAAAATAAGACAGTGTCTTATTTTAAGGTGTGCTCCCAAAGATGTGCTAGGTCTTATTTTCAGGAGACATCTTCTTTCCTGTAAGTAGGTCTTATTTTCGGAGGATGTCTTATTTTCGGGGAAATGGGGTAATAAACTATCTCCTGTCTAGGTCAGGGCTAAAGATCAACCCTGTACATTTTCCAAAGCAAGGGGTAACAAACAGGCAAATTCAGGAGTTTTGTTTCTGTTTATAGTGGTTTTCCCAAAGCAAACCCTACAGGTGAGCAATTACTTCTTGTTTGTTACAATCAATAAATCAAAAGTGTGTTTGCATTTCACAAAAAAAGGAATTGCACCCCAGGGATCATAATTCATTATACACCTAAATTTGCTGCAACTTGAGTCAAGTCATAAAGCCTGTGTTCTTAAAAGAAGGCTTGAGAAAATGACAGTAAATATAAATAAAATCAATGACTGTATTAATACCCATTCTCTTTAGTAGATATCCCCCAGTCATTCTAGAATTCTAACATAACTATCAACACAGAAATACTAACAGGCTTGGCGCCTGTCTCAAGCGGCTAAGGCTCCAGCCACATACGCCTAAGCTAGCAGGTTTAATCCAGCCTGGGCCTGCCAAACAACAATGATGGCTACAACCAAAAAATAGCTGGGCATTGTGGCGGGTTCCTGTAGTCCCAGCTACTTGGGAGGCTGAGGCAGGAGAATCACTTGAGTGCATGAGTTGGAAGTTGCTGTGAGCTGTGATGTCACAGCACTCTACCCAGGGTGACAGCTTGAGGCTGTGTCTCAAAAAAAAAAAGAAATACTAACAACCCCACCCCATCATCTAGAATCTCTTTTGGTGCAGCAAAGGTCTTCTGGGGTTCATGTGAGGCCCATGTTTCTTGATCTGGGTGCTGGTTAGTTACATGGGTGGGTTTGGTGTTTGGAAATTCATCAAGTCATACACCATGTATGTGTACTTTGCTATGTGCATATTATGTATCAATAAAAAGTTTTGTTGTAATCCTAGAGCTTTAGGAGGTTGAGGCAGGAGGATCACTTGAGACCAGGAGTTCAAGACCAGCCTGGGCAACCTAGCCAGATCCTGTGTCGTTAAAAAAAGAAAAAGAAAAAAAGAAAGAGTTTTATTTTTAAGAAAAAAAAAAGAAAAAGTGTTCTGGATCCACAGCTCTGTAAGGCTGCTCAAAAAGCTTTCAGTTCTGTTTGGTTCAGCAAAGATGCAGCAGTACCTCTGATGGGCCTGCAACTAGGTCGCGGTTCTCAACCTATGGGTCGCGACCCCTTTGTAACAATGAAAATACTTTGCAGCATTAGGAAGGTTAAGAACCACTGGACTAGGTGCTTATCTCTGACAAACACCCATAAAATCCCAGCTGACCTTCCTGGGGATGAGGGAAAGAAAGATTTTGTTCCTTTCAGCCTGGCTCTGTGTGCTGAGTGTGGGAACCTCAAAAGCAGAATTTGGGAGGCCATTTTCCCCTCCCAGATGCACTAAAACTTAATGTAAGCAGCTGTGGCTGCCCAAGATACCAGGTTTTTGTCTATGATGAAACCCCATGGACTTTTGCAAGTGTGTTTCCCTGAGTATGGGAGGGGTGGGGGGTACTGGAATGGGGAGATGCACCTGCGTGAGTCACCCGAGAATGCCCTAGATGGGTGGGTGAATGAGCAATCAGCTGCCTCAGCACGGTGTCACAGCCTCTGGGCTTTGAATTGGGTGGGTTATAAGAAGTGTCCTTCAGAGAAACAAGAGCTCTGGGAGCCACACAAATGTGTTTATGAGTGGGTAAATCAGGAAAGGTTGTTGCAAGGCTGAGAGGAGTTTGTGTTTGGCCTTGGTGGGGAAGCCAGGTATCTGAGAAATGCTTGTGGTGCTTGTTCCATATGGCCAACAAGAAGACAGGTGTGACCAGGTTGTGCCCCCACCCAACCCCACACTCCTGACCCGGAGTTGTCAACTAATAAGGGATCCAATTTGTTTAACATTTATCATGGCTGTGCTCTGTGTTATATGCTTCTCTAGTCTAATTCATTCATTTCTCACAATAGTTCTTTGAGTTAAGTATTACTGTCCCATTTGCAGTTTGAAGAAAATGAGATTCGCGGGCAGCGCCTGTGGCTCAAGGAGTAGGGCGCTGGTCCCATATGCCGGAGGTGGCGGGTTCAAACCCAGCCCTGGCCAAAAACCACACACAAAAAAAAAAAAAAAAAAAAAAAATTGGGTGGCACCTGTGGCTCAGAGGGGTAGGGTGCTGGCCCCATATGCTGGAGGTGGTGGGTTCAAGCCCAGCCCTGGCCAAAAACTGCAAAAAAAAAAAAAAGAAAATGAGATTCGCATAGGTTGGGACTTGTCTCACGTCACATAACAGTAAATAGCAGACCCAAATGTACTAGTCAGGACACTCCTGATGACAAGAAACAGACCCATCTCAATCGACCTTAAAGAAAAAAAGGAGGAAATTTATTGATTCACATAACTGAAACCAGGAGTTTGATTTCAGGCATAGCTGGATCAAGGTGACAAAATCTGTGTCTGTCACACTTTCAGCTTTGCTTTCTTTTCTGTTGACTTAGCTCTCAGACAAGCTTCCCCCAAATGGTGACAGAGACACCCAAAGATGCTCCCTAGCAGTCTGGGGCTTACAGCGGAGAGTTCTTCTCTTCCTGGTAGTTCCATCAAAAGTCCCAGGCAGATTCTCACTAGACCAACGTGGGTCACATGCCCATGGCTGGACTCTACTGACTGATTACTCCTGGAGTTTGGAGTGGGATCAGCCCTACTGACATCACATGGACTGAGAATAAAAGAGAGATTGTTCCCCCAAAGAAAATTAGGGCACCATAATAAAAATAAAGGCTGGCAGGCAAAACGCGCCAGTGCCTACCATGCTAGAGTGAGGTATTCTTAGGGCCCAGAGCATACCCTACAGGTGTCTGCTTGCTTTGTTTAAACCATCAGAACTCCCAAGCTGATCCTCATTGGACCAATTTGGATCACCTGTCAACTTGGGTCGCTCATGGCGTTGGGGCTTAGTAACAGCCTCACTAAAGTCCAAGAACTGAGAATGAATGAGAGGTTGTGTTTTGTTTTTGGCAGCTGCACACAGGATTTGTTGGCTGGCCTGACGCAGCCCACTTCACGCAGGGACAGGGTCAGGTCTTAGACCCCTGAGAGCTGTGGGAGTACAAGACCTAAGTGCTCCTCTGTCCTCCCCACATGCACTGCCAGGTCTTGTCACCATGCACACACATGTTACTCTTATAGGGAAGGGGAGTTCCCTGTAGGAATCCCCACATCTTGGTTCTAACTGATCTGGGAGATCTGTCTTTTCTGTCCTGGGTGCCACATCAGCCAGCAGAGCCAGAGAGGGACCTGCCCCCCAGTTCACTCAGTGCTCAGATCTTCACAGCTTGCCTTTCTCCTCTTGGGCTCCAGAGAGCTCTGACCTGATCTTGGTCAGGTCACTGACAAAGGACCCTCCCTTGTCCTTCCTGGGGGTGTCAGCAGCACCCATATTCATTTTTGCCAGCACCATGGCTGACATTGTCAGGGGCACAGTAAGTACAGAGAATTATCCCTGCCCTCAGGGTGACTGCTGGCCAGTTAGGGTTACAGGGCTCTGTCAGGTGGCTGGTCCACCCAGTGGACTGTCCTATAAACCCTGTACTGGGTTGAATAGTGGCTCTCAAACAGAAATCCCAATCCCTGGAACATGTGACTATGACCTTATTTGGAGAAAGGGTCTTTGCAGAAGTATTTAAGTTAAAGATCTAAACATGAGATCATCCTGGGTTTAGGGTGGGCACCAAACTCAATGACAGATGTCCTTATATAAGAAACACAGAGAGAGATTTAAGACCCAGAGAGAGAAGGGAAGTCCTCATGAAGACAGAGGCAGAGAGGCAGAGATTGGAGTGATGCTGCCACAAGCCAAGTGATGCCCAGAGCTACCAAAGGAGGCTCTACGCAAGGAGGGACTCCCCTATGGTCTTTGAGGGAGCATGGGTCTGTCGACGCTGTCACTTCAGACTCCTGACCTCCAGAACTGGGAGGGAATGAATCCTTGCTTTTGTAAGCTGCTGAGTTTGCAGTAATTTGTACAGCAGCCCTACAAGACTAATACACCCACCTTCCTTTTTGTCCCCAGACCAGTTAGAGGGCAGGACTGCTGCTCTTGGAGAATGAGGCCTCTGTGCCACCCAGTGTGTGGCCTCTGGGCCTCCTGTGCTTGCCCTTGTTTCTCTGCAGGTCTCCCAACACTCCAGGCTTTCTGGGCTCTACTGAGAGGAGCAGATTGGGAGCATCTGTGCCCTCAGAGGCCGGGTGGCTGGGGTGAGCTGGCCCTTCCCGAACCTGGGGGCCGCAGACCTGTGACTATAAATCACCTGGGCTACCTGAGAAGGCAAGAGGAGGTCCTGAGGAGGGTGGCTATTGACAAATTCTCCAGGATGCCTGGGGTGAGAGGAGTTGGGTGATTGCCAGAGGGTTCTGGAGGTTGGCAAAAGAGGACAAGGCAGGCAAACATTCAAGGGAGGCTTCAGGGAGGAGGAAGGGATTTGGGTAGGTAAGCCCAAGGGCAGTTAGCGTAAAAGAAAACTCCTTTCTCTGGCTTAGGCTCCTACACAGCCTCTTTTCTGTCTTCTAGCAAGTCTAGCTCTGTCCGCCTCAGGGCCTTTGCTATTGTGGTTCCCTCCAGCTGAGCCCTCTTGCCCAGGGCTTCACTTGGCTGGCTCCATCTCCTCCAAGTCTCCACTGGATCCCAGAGAGGCTTCCTGACACTCTGAATTCTCACTCCCTCCAGGTATCCCTCTTTCACACTACTGTTTTATTCTCTTCATAGAGGTGGGAGGAAACATGGACGTGTAACCAAACCACTCACTAGATTTGAAAACATGTGCTGTCCCCCTCCCAGGCACACCTCCTCCCCAGTTAGAATGAAACCTCGAGAGCAAGACCCTTGTCCATCTTGTTTGCTGCAGTGCTCCCAGCACCTGGGACAGAGCCCCCATGCCAGCTTCCATCAGGACAGTGCTGGCAATAGAAAGGAGGGAGGAAGGAATGTCTTCAAAGAATGAATGGCATTGCAGGTGGCAGAAGAGGCAGAGAAGAGGGAGTTGCATGTGTATGCATGGACAGTATGAATCTCAAAGGAGAGAGGCCGCCCAGGACAGATCAGCCTGTTCCCATCAAAAGAGGTCCCACGGCCCTTTTTTTTTTGAGACAGCGTCTCAGTTTGTCGCCCTCAGTAGAGTGCTGTGGCATCAAAGCTGACAGCAACCTCCAGGTCTTGGGCTTAGGCAATTCTCTTGCCTCAGCCTCCCAAGTAGCTGGGATTACAGGCTCCCACCACAACGCCCAGCTATTTTTTCGTTGCTGTTTGGCTGGGGCTGGGTTCGAACTTGCCACCCTCGGTACATAGGGCCAGCATCCTACTCACTGAGCCACAGGCGCCACCCCGGCTAGCCCTTTCTTATCGCTGCTGCAGTCAGTGTCCTCTTGTTAGCCCCGTGCAAATGGGTGCTAGCCCATTCATAAGAACACATACCTAGGTGGCGGAAGTTGCTACCAAACTCTTCAGAGTTAGGGTGGGAGCTCCCAGCCAGTGGGAGGCCAGTGTGCCTGGTGTTTCAGCTCTTGCAGAGCCTGAGGCCCCTCATGGGGGGGCCCATAAGCACCACTTTTTACAAGGGGCTCCCTGGAGGCTGAGGCTGGCCTAGGGGTCTAACTGCTCACAGCTCCCTTCACATATAGAATAACATCCGAAGTCCACAGTGGCTCTCAAGGCCTTACATGATCCAAGCCCAAAGAACTCTCTGGATTGTTGCCTACACTTCCCTCATTCACCAAACTTAATAACCCCAGGTTGAAATCCCAACTCAGCCACTCGATAGCTGCAGGACTTTGGACAGTCTTTCAGCCTCTCTGAGCCGCCAGCTCCTCCTAGGCAAAATGGACCTAGGCATTGTACTGGCCTCCAGGTTGTCGAGAGGATTAAATAGGAGGACCCAGTAGAGAGCTCCTAGCATGTGCCCAGAGCAGGCTGGGAGCATTTGGCTCCTGTTACGCCTTTTCTCTCCCTTTCTCTTCCTATTTATGTCACCCACCCCACCCTGCTGTAAATCCATCTCAGGGCCCCTGAAGGGAGCTGCCCAGGCCCAGATGGGAATGCAGAGGCTGCAGTAGAGGCAGCACCTGCCCCAGGGTTGCACAGCCAGCCCAAGGCCCCCAGCAGGACCTGGACCCTGGGCTTTCACCAGAGACTGCTGCTCCTTTGCTGGTTCCACCTTCTCAGCCCAGCCCAGGGTGGCAGGAAGAGGGGCCTCCACCTGTGTTCCCACGCCACCAGCTCCATAGCTTCCTTCTCGGCTCTCAGGAGTGAGTTAAGTCCTCAGCAGCTAGGTCTGTCTCATGCCCATGTGGTCTTTCTTCCTTACTATCCTTGTCTGCATGGCTGTGAGGGCTGGGGTAGAAGCCCTGACTCTCAGTAAACTGGCTGAATTACATTTGCAAGAGGCCTTTAATGCCCTGTGGTCTCAGCTTCCTTAATGGGGATTTTCCTCCTCCTCATTTTTTCTCTCTCCCTTTTTAATACGGTCACCGGTTTGGCTTTCAGAGTGCGGTTTGGCTTCCTAACAGAGAAGTCAAGGCTGGAGAACGCCTTCCAGGCCTCCCTTCCCTTTTCCCTCCCTGGCTGATGGTGCCAAAGCCCCAGGAAAAGAAAACGTTGCTCCTGTCAGGATTTCGGCAGGAAAGAGGGAAGCCCTGTTGGGTTCCAAAAAATCAACTGGGAATTGGCTCGTACAGAAATTCTCCTCTGACCTCGCAGCTGAGCAGCAGACGCATGTGCCTTGTGGAAGGGACTAGGAGCGGGTGTCAATCCGGTGGCCTAGTGGCCTCACCCTCAGAGGGTGGGCTCGAGGAGTGAGTCTGGGGTCCTGTGTGCAGTAGCCAGTGTGGGTGAGGACTCAGACAGAGGCCTCCCACCTGCCTCCCTGCCGCACCCCAACCGTCCCTTCTCTGAACGTCTTTACTAGAGGCCTTCAGTGTTCCTTGACTTTTTCTTTTTACTAGTTCTGTGTCATTGGATCAGGAGTGATACCTATATTTCAGGGATGTAAGACTCAGCCAGTGGTTTGACTGCTGCTGCCAAACATCAGAAATGGGAGGCTGGGAGGGGACCTCGTTTGTCTGTCTGTCTCCCTCCTTTCCTCTTTGTCCTCTGACGGGATGAGAAAGGGCCGGAGTGCCATTTGGGAGGATGAGGCCCCTGCTCCGTGCAGGTTCTGGGCTCTGACTCCTCCTATAGCCCTCCCTGAGCCCCCCTATTTCTTAGATGGTCCTTTAGGGTCCTTCGACTTCTTGACCACTGGGTCTGGGTACCCTCCAGCTCCTGACAGAAAGCTGGCTTAGGAAGAAGGCCCAGAATTGCAGCCCCAGGGCCACCCATCATCTTGTCAGTCCTGAAAGCAGGTCCCCGTGCCACACACATAGGCTCCATGGCACATGAACACTAAAGTGACAGGCAACCAAAAAGGGTCGGAGGCAAAGAGGCAAGGAATACCAAATCTGTGACATCTTCCCCCAAGGAAAGGCAGCGTCTCCAATGTCTTGATAAGTCACGTTTTATCTCCTTTTGAAAGGAACACATGGCAGAGCCTCTTCAGCTTGACGCCATCGTTTGGTCTGCACAGTGTTGTCCGTCTGACAGGGAGATGGCCCCGCTCTCTGGCTCCAGAGAGAAAGAGAGGAAGGGGAACATGGGCAAGAGTCTAGGAGAAGGCGAGTGAACCAGGGAGTACTCTCTGAGCCCCTGGGAGTGCAAAGCCCCGTGTCAGATGGAGTGTGGGGGGCAGACCCGAGAACAAGGTGCCGACTGGTTGTGGGGAGACAAGAGACTCACACATGATGGGACACAGTGGGTGTTCCAATGTCAGACTTCAGCAGGGCTGGTGACTGGTGACCAGTGACCGTGGTGGCAGGGAAGTCAGGGATGGCTGCAGCAGCTGCTTTCATGCCTTACGTACGAGTCCCCTCACCATTCACCTCTGCCTGAGGGCTTTGTGCCAGCAGTGGAGGCACACTTGGCCGGAAGCAGCCCCCAAGGACAGGCAGGGGCCTGGTGGGTGAAGGCCCCAGCCTTCCCAGCCCCCCTCCCTCAGTTGGGATGCCTGTGAGGGGTGTTCTGCATCATCTTCCTGAGTTCCCTGATAGGACTGAGCCCTGGTTGCCCACGGAGACTAACTGGCTTCCTAATATTCCTTCCCTTGCCTGCCTGACTTCCCCATACCCCTAATGGTATTTGCTGGGATTTCCTCCCAGATAAACAATTTGCATTCAAATCCTTGTTCCTGGGGCTGCATCTAGGGCAACAACAAAGAAGGCAATGATCTTTCTCGGTACTTCACTTTAGCAGATGCAGCTGCAGTTGACATATTTGTTCACATGCAATGGAAATTATCTGAATTTAATTTACCCTTTAATGCAAGTGATAAAACTAGTTTAAGTAAAAGGGAGACTGGGAGGTCGAGGTGGGAGGATTGCTTGAGCTCAGGAGTTTGAAACCAGCCTAAGCAAGAACAAGATCCCATCTCTAAAAATAGAAAAATGAGCCAGGCATTATGGGGGGAGCCTATAGTACCAGCTACTCGGGAGACTAAGGCAGGAGGATCACTAGAACCCATGAGTTTGAGTTTCTGTGAGCTAGGCTAAGGCCATGGCACTCTAGCCTGGGCGAGAGAGTGAGATTCTGTCTCAAAAAAAAAAAAAAAAAAAGAACAAAAAAAATTGGGGGAGCGATTTCATTGTTTTATACAAGTGAAAAGTGCCAGATAGACCCTAGGTTCAGGAACAACTATATCCAGGTGCTGAAATGATGTCAAAGGAATCTGTCCCTGACCATTTCTCAGCTTTGCTGTGTAATCATTCAAAAAGCTTTTATGGGGCCCCTACCTTGTGCCAGGCACAGTTGCTTTCTCTCATTCCATTGTCTTCTCAGGCAATAATAAAGTTGGCCACTAGAGGCATTGAGCTTTCATCCTGCCGGCTTAGCAACTATGATGGAAAGAAGTCTTAGGACTGAAGTTCATTGGCCCAGATCAGGTCCCCACCCATCCCTGAGCCAATCACTGTGACTCTGGGTGACTATTCTGTGTCACATACCTACCCTTGTTGCCAGGGTTGCAATTAGCTCTACTGATGCCACAAGAACTGGGGAGGGAGGAGGCCTTCTCTAAAGGGAGATTGGGCAGCCCAGGGCAACAGATGCCTATGATAGCTGTAGTGCCCAGAGCTATCACATTCTCGCAAATGCTATCACATTCTAAAGAATGTGGTGAGCGCCCTAGGAATGGACAATGTGTTATGGATTTCCTGGAAAGAGGGGCATCACTCCCAGCTTGGGCAATCAAGGAAGGCCTTCTGAAAAGGTGGCCTTGACCCTAGACATTGATAACCACTAGACACAGAAGTCAGTGTGTAAGGCCTTGAATGTCAGACCAAGGAGTTCAGATTCTAAATGTTGCAGACTGGAAAAGGACTATACATTGCTATATTTGTTATGATTAAATGTGGCTAGCTTGGGAGAGACTGGAGGGGAGGTGTTAGGGGCTGCCATTTTCCTGTAAGCCTTGCTCATACCTGTGGAGGGGCACTCTAGCTCAGTTGGCTGTGGTCCATATGGCTGGAGACCGTGTGCATAGAGAGGTCAGACCTGGGCAGCCAGGCTTCCCTTGGTGTTGGCTTGTGCCTGCCCTGGAAATAGCCACCACCTAAACTAAGACTAGGAATTCCTCCCGCGCTGGGAGGAATGAATGCCGATTTCTCAAGGAGGGATGGGCTGGACAACAAAACAAAGCATGTGGGTTGGGCTGTACTTTGTGTTTATTTGCCAAATCACTTGAGAGCCAGCCCCATGCAGGGGCACTGATCCTGCCATTAGATCCAGACAAGGTGATTTGGCAAAGTTGTTCGTAGAAGCCCAAGATGGCAGTCTCCAGGGTTTCTCACCTGCCAGAGAGGCCCAGGGTCCTCAACCTTGGGCATCTCCTGCCCCCCAAGCGAGGTGACTGCTCCTCTCTTGTTTCCCTGACAGTGGGCACAGGTGGTGGCCAGCTAAGATGCTGAGAGCCAAGGCAGAGGGCAACAAGAAGAGAGTCCCTGTGGCAGTTTTAGCCAGAATCACCGGCTCATACGTACCTCTTTTCCAGGCAAGATCCTCTTCCGGAGAAGCCACATCCGGGATGTAGCTGTGAAGAGGCTGAAGCCCATCGATGAGTACTGCCGGGTAAGGGTGTGCCAGGGCTGGGGCAGTGACGGGATGGGCCCAAATCCTGAGAGTCCGCCTGTGAAGGAAGGTTGTCTGTACAAAACCCTCTTAAGGCCTGGTGTTTCCTGGCCAGAGGGGTGGGTGTGGGGACATATCCATGTTTATAAAATGCTGTTATAAATCTCTTCCACCCTGCCAAAGGGATTCTTCTCTATGTGGCATTTTGCTGGACATAGAAAGAACTGTTTCTTTGACTTCCTTTTGGGGTGTTGTTGGGATGTTCTGAGTTTAATAGCATCCTGAATACACATTTGTTTATTCACATCAATCTTGATAGCTTTATATGTTCATATACACATCTTTATAGATGCAAATGCTTACACACTCACATGATCACACACGCGTGCATTAACAGAGCCAGTGCCAAAGAGGAAAGGGATGGCAGTGTCAGGAGCCAGAGCCCGATTGTCTGCCCAGGACCCCTGTGTTGAGGGTGAGAGGCTACCACTTGTGTCCGTGGCACACAGCTTCTGGACGGCCAGACTGCCTGGGTTTGAACTCTTGGCTACATTTGTGAACTTGGGCAAGCTACTTAACTTCCCTGAACCTCATTTTCCACATGTGTATATAGGGAGGAGCATAGCAGCTCCATAGAGGGTGATCAGGAGGATAGAATGAGCTGACACATGTCGGACAAAGACACGCAGTGTCTGGCTCAGAGGTAGCAATCGGGAGATGCTTTTGTTATTACAATTATAAGGCCCAAACAATTTGTATTAAATAAACAAGCAAATGAAGAAAGCTTTATTAAAAACAAATAAAAAGTGAAAAAAACAAAAATAAAAACAAGCAAAGAAATAAAAAAGCAAACATTAAATAATTTAATGTTAGTACTGGGCAGCACTAGTTTAAATAGAGATAGAATTTCTTAAACAAAACTTGCTTTGGTATCTAATGCAAGAATCTCAAAGACAGGCAAGTGTGCTATTAATTTTTTGTTTGTTTGTTTGTTTGTTTTTGGCTGTGGCTGGGTTTGAACCCGCCACCTCTGGCATATGGGGCTGGTGCCCTACTCCTTTGAGCCACAGGCGCCGCCCTGTGCTATTAAGTTTTATCACAAGTGCTAGTATTCCCGGTGTCCACATACTGGCTGCGTGGCCTTAGGCAACTTGCTTTACCTCTTTGAGCCCCAGCTGCCTCATCTATAATATGGGTATGAAGACAACTACCTCAAGGAGTGGGAGAATATATATCACAGTGTTTATAACTCTTAAAATACTCTGTCCTTACATGGAGCTGTTACCTGTGAACCATAATGCTTAGCAATAAAAATGTTTAAATGCTTAAATAAAAACCAAATTGCTAAAACTATCAACTGGTATTCCCAAGCCTATAGGAAGACAAGTACTCCCATGTACTCTCAATTAAACCGGTTTGAATTTGGTGACTGCAGGTTATACTTGGTCAGGTGTTCCACCTTATTCTAAAAGGGTGCCTCGGACAGCGCCTGTGGCTCAGTCCATAGGGTGCCAGCCCCATATACCGAGGGTGGCGAGTTCAAGCCCGGCCCTGGCCAAACCACAACCAAAAAATAGCCGGGCGTTGTGGCGGGCACCTGTAGTCCCAGCTGCTCGGGAGGCTGAGGCAAGAGAATCGCTTGAGCCCAGGAGTTGGAGGTTGCTGTGAGCTGTGTGAGGCCACGGCACTCTACCGAGGGCCATAAAGTGAGACTCTGTCTCTACAAAAAAAAAAAAAGGATGCCTCTGAGCTGTGATGCCATTGCACTCTACCCATGGTGACAGAGTGAGATTCTATATCTAAAATAAATAAATAAAATAAAAGAATGCCCCAGGGATAAATTCCTTTGAGCTAGAAGCTCGTCTTCTTTAGATCAATATTCTTTTTCTCTTTAAAGGGCATTCATTGTTTCTGGTTAAATGGATGGCTACAGCTTGAGTTTTGATTTCTCTTTATTCCTTTCCCAAGAAATTAAGTAAATGGGCAAAACTAATGGAGGAGGGGACTGAGGGTGGGAGGAAGGCTTTTCCAGCTGCGATTTATGGCTCAAATCAACCCGTGCTCCTCTGACTGGGAGCTCAAGACATCTGCACTTGGGCTGCATGGAAATGCTGTCTGCTGGATCATCCAGAAGGAGGAACTGATAGCATCTTATCTCCTGGGATCAGTTTAGGGAGTTCTCAGACTCCAGTGTGCGGCTGGTGGCTGAGGGAGCCATTGAAGTGGAGTATGCAAGAGAAGGGGCTTCCTAACCTGATTAACACAAATGGGAGCTGCCCAGACCCAGACAAGGAAGAGTGTCATGGGTTTAGCAAGCAGACAGCCCTGTCACAGGCGGTGGTTTACTCTGAGAATGACAGTGGGGATGGGGGGTGGGGGGCAGGACAGTGAGAATGACCCACAATTCTTCTGAACTAGAAGGTGGGGTCTGTGATCTGATTGTCTGAGAAACCCCCTGGCCTCAGAATGGTCATTAGGGATAAGGCAGCACCATGGCCACTGCCAGCCAGTGTTGCATTTCACAGCTCTGACACCAGACGGACCAATTTGTGGTCACTCACCACCCCTGCCAACTACAGCCAACTTCATGGCCAGTGCCACATGAAGTCAACCCTTCCCTTGTCCATACCTGTCCTTGTTTGTACACTGCCTAAACAGCCTCTGGAGTCTGTTTTTATGATACCCAGCATATCCAGCCCTGCTTGGCTGGCCAACTTCTTCCTTGGACCTGCTAGACAGTGGGGGCTCAGAGGCTGGGATTTGATGGGAATTCAAATGTACCCAAAATTGTGAAGCTGGCTCTGCACCCGGAGCAGCCAACTCCTCTGCAAGGATTCAGACGTGGAAAGTCTGATCACGCGGTGGACCTCCCCAGACTTCGGGCTCCCTGCCCTTACTGGCTAGCCAGTGCCTCCACCTAATAGTGGTTTCGCAGCCCCAATCTCAGTGTTCATTTTAAACATATATGATGCAGATTGGATGAGAATCGTGGAACATATACCATGCACCAGCCAAGTGATTGTTTTATATGGCGCTTGAGGGCCAGGTGTCTATGAAGAGGGGTTCCAAAGGCATTTCTTTAAGTTCGTAAGTTAATTTACAGGGCAGCATGGTTGTATGCTTAATATTTCATGATTCTGGGGCCTCAATAAGCTGAAGACTTTCATCAGACTAAAGAGTAAGCTGTGCTGCAGGGGCTGGGACTGACAGTGTCTAAGCGACTCCATCTACCCTGTTCCTGGGGTGAAATACATGTCTGCAGTGTTTGTCCAGGGGATAAAATGAATATCCCTGGAGGAGGCAGAGAGGGGTGTGAGAGAGTGTGTGTGAGTGAGCAACTCGCCCTTTGACATGCTAATAACATTTATACAGGTCTCCACTTCCTGGTTGGGGGGATTAGAATTTTTTTGCTACCCATATAGCTAAACTTGTTCCTATTATTCATCTGTCCAGGCCACACTTGCTTTCAGGAATCAATGGCTTTCTTTGTAGGAGGGATGAGGGATGAGGGATGGGGCACAGTCAGACTGGAGAGGTGGGCAGGACATCTGAAGGGCTGAGGATCTTCTGACCCGACCCACCCTACATCTCCCAGACTCATTCATTTGCATCCCTACTTCCCTGATTTGAAAACCGAGGTCATTATACAGTGATAGTTCCGAGTATTCTCCATTCTACCGTTGGGTTTTTTTTTTTTGATGGGCTCACCATGGTCCATCATTGGCTCTCTCTTGGGGTGAGTAACCTTGTACTTAGGGTCTTTGTTGAGAAGGAGGTCCTTGGCCAGGGGTGTTGCCATTGGGGGAGACTGAGGCAAAGTGCCAGGGCTGATCAGTCCATGCCTTCTGCATGGTCTTGTGCTCTGAGGGAACCCAGTTAGAATCTCTCCATCTCCTGACAGACCCAGGAAAAAGGGTTCTAGACTGGGATAAAGCCAATCATGTCCTTTTTCTCCTTAAAGGCTCTCAGAGGAGTCCCATTGTTCTCCAGAACATCTGAGCACTACCCAGGCCCTCTGTGGGTTGGTTCCAAGTGCTGCTCAGGCCTCAGTTCCTACCATCTCCTCCACACCTTGCAGTCCTATAGGGCAGACTTGAGGCTATCCCCAACCAGCCAGGCCTCTGCCCCTTGGCCTATGCCAGTCCCCTTCTTGGGGACACATTCAGTTCCCACAGTGGCTCCTCCCATAAGCCTCATGACTCCCCGGAAAAGCTGACCTCTCCTGCTGTTCTGCTCCCCAGAGGACTTCTTGCACACCCTGTGCATTTGTCCTCTGTAGGGGGTGACTTCTTTGTGCCTGTCTTCTCCCAGACCAGGAGCTCCCTGAGGGCCACATCTATTACTTTCATATCTTCACTAACAAGCAGGAAGCCTGGCCCCAAAGTGGCTGTCCAGCCAATGTCTGAAGACAAGATGAAAAGATTACAAGTAGACAAAACTTCCTCTGAGAGTGACATCCCCCAGGTCCAATGTAGTAGGATCCCTCGTGAAGTGGCTTAAACTGCTACCAAGAATCAAATATGCTACATTTCAAAAAGGTGGCTGCTTAGAGCCTTCAAAAAGAAAACCCCTGTGTTTGAAATATTCTGATGTACGGAATAAGTTCTGGAAAGACTGTCAGGCAAATTAGAGGTAGTTCCAGGGTGAGGATGGGGAGGCACATGGCAGAACCCAGCCCCCTGTTTCTACCACCACCCCACCCCACCCAGAGCAGCCAGGCTTTTACCTAGAAGATTTCCATTTATTAGAAACTGATGCTGTGGAAAGAGTGGGACACCCAAATTGTGGTATTTTGCCAAATACAGAACTTTGCTTTTCGTCCTGGGAGAGACATTTCCCAGGGTGATGGGCTTTATGGAGGGTGATCATTTTGAAGCAGAGGGTCTGAGCTCAGTCTGCCTAGGACCCCTCCCAGCTCTCAGACAAACAATGCAGCCACCCTCTCCTTGTCTAAATCTGCACCATCTGCCATGATGACACTTGATGCTAAGTGTTGGCCCCTGTTGTAGACACCCAGAAAATGGCCTTGGAAGGTAGGAGCTGGAACTTCAGGGCAGTTTAAAAGGGGGGCACTGGTGGGACAAGCTGAGGGCAAAACCTGGATGACTCTTTAGCACCTCATTACCAGTCTCCCCACCCTGGTACCCAGCGCCTTGGCCCCTTCTTGTGTGCTATTTCTCCAGATCAGCTCTCATCCAACTCACTGACTGCTAGGTCTCAGAAAGGCAGGGTTGGGACAGGACTGAGGTCAGCTTGGTGGACATCTTCCAGGGACCTCTTTTTTTTTTTTTGTAGAGACAGAGTCTCACTTTATGGCCCTCGGTAGAGTGCCGTGGCCTCACACAGCTCACAGCAACCTCCAACTCCTGGGCTTAAGCGATTCTCTTGCCTCAGCCTCCTGAGTAGCTGGGACTACAGGCGCCTGCCACAACACCCGGCTATTTTTTGGTTGCAGTTTGGCTGGGGCCAGGTTTGAACCCGCCACCCTTGGTATATGGGGCCGGCGCCTTACCGACTGAGCCACAGGCGCCGCCCTTCCAGGGACCTCTTAACAGCCTCACAAGACAATGCTGCCAACCCTGCCCCATGCTGAGGGCTGTAAGGTCACGGCAGTTCCCACCCTTCTGAAAACCCAGGGCTTTTAGGACCCTCTGACCTCACCTGAGTCTAAGCTCTATAAGAAAGACTCAATCAGACTGATGGATAGATCAGACAAATGGATTCACCAGTAATGGTGCTGTTTACAGTCCTAGAACCATAGACTGTTAGCACTGGAAGAAACCAGAATGTCTCGGACCTTTGCCCCCGTGGTATCACTAGGAGCTGTTGGAAAACCAGATCCATAGTCCAATACCTGTGGGCAATGCTGGAGGTGGCGGGAAGTAGATCGGAGTAGGCTCTGGACTCATTCCCTCTGATTCAACGTTTTGCTGCTAACTACCTGTGTCGCCTCAGGGAATCTTTGTGCATTAGTTTCTTCTTCTGTAAAATTTGAATCATATCATATCCTTCTCTTGGAGTTGATATGACAATTAAATGAGATAGTCCCCCAGGATTTCATTGTGATTAATAAATGCTGGTCTGTACCAAGTTCTACAAGTCTCTTCTGCAGAACTTCTCAGAGGCATCGTGACGCTGACGCACACAGTGATCCCCAAGGCTTTGTGGCATTGTTTCACAGGCGCCCCCAGAACTCATTTCACCTACATAAGCACTTGTCCCATGAGATGTGCTTTGGGATTCCACACTAGGCTATTTTATCTTGAAAGAAATGACAAGCAAGAGGTGAGGTGAGCTGCCAAGGTCAACAAACAAGTATGTAACTGCAGAATTGGAACTGGAATTGAGGTCTCCTGTCTCCCTGTTCTGCTCTTTCTAGCATGCTTTCAGCTAAAGAATGACACAGATGACAATGACAGTAATGTTACAACTAACATTTACTGAGCATTTGCTCTGTGCCCACCCCGTGCTAGGCTTCTCCAAGTCATCACCTCACTTACTTGCTACTAGGTATGTAGGTGCATGTCAAGTCCCTTGTACTGAGCTCAGAGAGGTCAGGTAAAGCATCCAGCCTCATACAGCCCATAAATGGCAGAGCCAGGACTCAAACCCATGTCTGCCTGCCCTGAGGCCCTGACTTTGGTGTACATCATAAATGTCTAATAGCAGGATTTTAGACCTGAGGTGGAGGGGGACCTTGAAATAGCCATGTCTCTAGCCCCACACCCTGCTCTTTCCAAAATGGCTGGGTTGGGGGTTCCCTGACTCTGGCTATTGTCACCAGCCCAGGCTGCAGGGACTGACTGCTCAGCACCAACCTCTCCTGCCAAATGGTTTTGGCCAGAACTTGAGCTTTGGCAGCAGCTCTGATGGAAGCTGCTCTCGGGGCCGCGCCTGTGGCTCAAAGGAGTAGGGCACCAGTCCCATATGCCGATGGTGGCAGGTTCAAACCCAGCCCCGGCCAAAAACTGCAAAAAAAAAAAAAAAAAAGAAGCTGCTCTCGGCTGAGAGCCCCTTGTCAGGCTGAAATCAGGACGAGCTCTCAATGCATCTCCCCTTGGGGGTCCCTGTTAAATAAAGATGCTACGGTGGTTCAACCAAAAGGCTTCTTTGTCTGAGCCCTCACACCCCACACGTCCTCTGCCCCCAGAATGCCGGTCTCTGTAGGCATGAAGAGCCCCTCTGTTCACTGCTGGGCTGGTGAGCAGAGGCCGGCAAGGCCTGTGCCTGGGGTGGGTGGCAGCGCACTAAGCTGGGAGGGCACCACTGCCCTGGGCCCTGGAACCTGCCTTCCCCTCCTCCGCTGCCCTCCCCCGCCTTTCCCACACAGGGGTTGCACCCAGGAGAGATCCCAGGTAGTGGGTTGCCTCCTGCCCTTGCCCTGCCCATGCCTGACTTCCTCCTTCTCTCTCCCTCCCTCTCTCTCCGTATAGACAGACGGGGCCCCCCAACATGTATACACATTTTAAGAAAGGAAAAAACTGTATTAAAATTGTAATACTCAATATATCCCAATAACAAAAGATGAATACAAGTCACACTGGGCCCCTCTTGTAATTGCAGAAGTCAAATGTGACTTGAGTGTTACAAATTTAATATAATTTTTCCTTTCTTAAAATGTGTATACATTTTTTGGCACCCTCTGTATATAAGCTTCTCTCTCTCTCCCTGTCTGTCTCTCTCCTATTTTTCTTTTACTTTTCCACCTACTCTTCTGGGGGGAAAGCAGCATATATTTTGTGTGTTAACTGAGAACTTGAACACTTGGGGGCAAGCTCCACCCATCTGATCTTCGGGACATGGGGCCTGGATTCTGTCACTTCCCTTACTTGCGGCTTGATGTAAGTGATGTCTACCTCCCGGACAAAATGGGATGACCCATCACTGGATTTGCTCTTGAGGATAGGAACTATATCTTCTTTGTCCCTGTAATGCCAGGTCACAGCCCTGTGTCTGGCACACACTGCAGAGCCCTTCCTGTTAGATAATTGGAGGAGTCAAAGGGCCGAGCAGGGGCCTGGCATGTAGTAGTTGCTGACTAAATGTTAATTTCCCTTCTTTTCTGTTTCTTGGCTGTTAATGGGGATTTGATACATTAGAGACCCTCAGAGAGCCATGAGCCCTACGAGGAGGAGTTAGGAGTTGCACAGTGCTCTTGTCTGCTGCCATCTGGTCTCGTCTCTTCTTCTCTGGGTGAGGGTTGACTCTGAGAAGCGCCCTCCCAGTAGGAAGCCTGGTGCTCAGCCTGGTGCTGAGTGTCACACTTGAGTTGTTATCTGACCAGCTCAGAGAAGAATTAAGCCATTGATTGCTTCCCTCGCCCTCAATACTGTGCCTCTATACTGCAACCTAAGACTGCACGTGCTGTTCTGCCCCATTATCATGCTCCTTTGCTATCGGATATTGGGCCCTTACTCTTGGGCAGCGCCTGTGGCTCAAAGGGGCAGGGCGCTGGCTCCATATGCCAGAGATGGCGGGTTCAAACCCAGTCCGGGCCAGAAACTGGAAAAAAAAAAAAAAAAAACCTTACTCTTTTATTCACTTTTCATTCATTCATTTATTTAAGCAAATATTGAGCATCTGCTCTTTGTCAGCTGCTATTCCAGGATCTGGGGACACAGAAGTCAGCCGAACAGACTGAAATCCCTTCCTGCATGGGGTTTACATTCTAGGGAGGTTTTTCCCACCCTCCGTGGGTGCTTATGAGTAGGCCACACGGTCTTTCGGGGCCTGGTTTCCTCCTTCCCCCACCGTGAGGGTCCTACATACATGGGACCCACCGTGCTGGACCCAAGCATTGCTTCTGAAGCTGGTCCTGCTGTGCGAGGTTTGGGGAGACACAGGCATGTGACAGGGCCCTGTCTTATAGCCAGGAGGCTTCTCATCCAAATTTCTCACACTCCCTGTGTTTCTTGACTCTTCTAGTCCTGGGTTTTCGTCTTTCTTCTCCCGGCTCCACCCAGGAAGTTCCCACATCCCTGCCCCTTCATCCCTACTTTGGCAATGACTTCTCCTGTTTGGACCAAGGGATGCCTCTTTATACCAGCATCTCTCCCATGCAGAACTGAGGTGCCCCGAAAGCAGGGCTTGGCCACACCCTATACCCCAGTCTGCCATGCAGGACTAGGCCAGATCCAGTGTCCCGTGTGCTAGTGGGCAGCATGAGCCCTGACCATCTTCTGACCCCATTCCCTCGTTTCCCAGCAGCACTCCCAGGGTAACAACTCATAGGTGCCCACATGCTTGCCCTGACTGTTATTTCCCATGCACTGCCCACCCCTCTCCTCTCTTTTGTCCAAACCCTTTAAACCCCATGAGTCTAGCTCATGCCCATCCTTCTAAGAAGCCCTCCCACACCCCTCAGCTGAGAAGCCTACCCCTCACCCTCCAGGAAGCCTCTGAACGACCTAAGTAAGGCCCTGTGGGTCAAGGCTACCTCTCTGCCCCTTCACCGTCTGTGCTGTCAGGTCATACAGACCTTTTTTCAGCTCCTGGGACCAGGTGCTGATCTCCCTGCCCTCACCCTGACCAGTAAATTCTCACCATCCTTCAGAACTTAGCTTTGAAGAGTCCTTCCTAAAAGACTATCTTCCCCTCTCCCCAGTCTTCTGGGGTCCTACCAGACTCCATCATAGCATCCCATCTTTGGTAGCAGTTGTCAACTTGTCATTAAATAATTGTGTCGTCATTGTTCAGGGACTGTGACTATCTGATGAAGCTGGAGTGTGGCTAGTAGGAAACAAGGCTGGAGGATGAGACCTTGAGTTGTTAGGTTCGGTATCTTGGATTTACTCAGTGGGCAGGAGGGAATTCCTTCAGGGTTCCAGCAGAATGACAGCTCCTGAAAGCCCTGAGACCTAGGGTTCACTAGACTAGTTATTTTTTGTTTCTGCTTTTTAACTCACCACTACACAAATGAGGACTTGACTGGTTTTTAGCTGGTGGACTAACAGGTTGGTTGGTTGAATTGCTGGCTGGATGGTTGATTGGTTGACTGATTGCTTAGGAGTTTGTTTTTTTTTAGTTGTCTAATTAGTTTATTAGTTGACTGGTTAGTTAGTTGTGATGGAAGGAAAGAAGGGAGAGGGGGAAAGTTGGAGGTTATTGCATTCAATAGCTGATTGGATCATTTGTTGATTAGTTGTCTGGTTGGGTGGGTGGTGGCTGGTTTCTTCCATTTCGTCCATAGCATAGTCCTTGAGCCAACCCTACTTCCATCACTGTGGGCCTGAGTTGACACTGGTTTGGCTTTTCTGTTCCCAGATTCATCACACCTGATACCTTTCCTTCCTGTCTTCCCACAGGCACTTGTCCGGCTGCCTCCCCACATTTCTCAGTGTGATGAAGTCTTTCAGTTCTTTGAGGCCCGACCAGAAGATATCAACCCCCCAAAAGAGTAAGTAATAATTCAGGCCTCTCCTGTGTGCTTGGGAGGTATGTGTTGAAGCTGAGCTGACTTGGGTTGAGACAGGAACACAAGCAGAGAGAGAGCTGGCAAGGCCACCCATGCTGAGGAATGACGGTCCAAAGGAACAGGGCACTACTGTCCCCCAGGCTCCTATTGCCAAAAGCTGGCTCCTCACTTCTCTACACCCTAGGGCTGGCAAGTGAGGGAGGTCTCTGAATTTGAGGAATAGGTTTTCCTGCAAACTCTTTTTGGCTCACAGGGTTTTTATAAAGATAGCAAAATACAATGATCATGACGTCAAGATGTCACTCCAGGTTAGTTGGTGATTGCTTTTTGCTGCAAAGCTCCCGGCACATGCTGCCCAGTTTGAAAACTCGCCCTCTGAGGAACTCAGCAGTGCTGGGCTGCTACGACAGATTTTATAAACATTAAATAACCATGAATTTACGAAGTGGCTTTTATCCGTATGATAGACGTTAGTAGTCCTGTTTACAGAGGAGGAAACCATGCCTCAGTGAGGTTAGGTGATTTTCCTGAAGTCATATAGCTGGTTTGGTACGTGACAGGCCAAGACCTGAACCCAAGTCTGTGATTTCGAGTGGCCTGGAGCTGGCTGAGGTTTCCACGAGTGAAGAGAAATGGGGAACACAAGTCTTTTTTGTCTCTGGAATCAGGATGCTTTGGGACTTGTGGTCAAGGTGACCCACCCAGTCATGCTAATTTGTTACACACATGACTGAACTCCATCCTGAGGGCCACCCTCTCTTGCTCAGAGCAGTTTCAACACCTACAATCCTCACCATAGGTTCTCCTCAGAGAGAAAAATCCAGTTTCCACCCAGGTGGGCAGAAGAAGGCAGCAGGGAAGAGTGCTGGGTAGGAGAGAGAGTGGGCGGGAGGACTGAGGGGATGCTAATTAATCACCTCATTGCAGATCTATTCCCCTTGAAAGCTTAAGGCAGTGTTTTTCCTTTTTTTTTAAGACAAAGTCTCGGGTGGCGCCTGTGGCTCAAAGGGATAGGGCGCCAGTCCCATATGTTGGAGGTGGTGGGTTCAAACCCAGCCTCGGCCAAAAACCACACACACACAAAAAAAAGACAAAGTCTCAAGCTGTCACCCTGGGTAGAGAGCTGGGGGTGGCATCATAGCTCACAGCAACCTCCAACTCTTGGACTCAAGCAATCCCCTTATCTCAGTTTTTTTTTCTATTTTTAGTAGAGATGGGGTCTCACTCTTGCTCAGGCTGGTCTTGAACTCGTGAGCTCAAGCAATCTACCTGCTTCAGCCTTCCAGAGTACTAGGATTATAGGTGTGAGCCGCCAGGTCCAGTCAAAGCAGTGTTTTTCAACCTTTTTTTTTTTTTTTTTTTAATTTCACAGCACACTCGAACCTCTAGTTAAACTTCTAAAGAGCACTTGAATTATGTTGATCAAAATAAAGAGTAAAAGAAAGTATATACTTCCTGTGCTTTGAACTTTCTTTTTTATTATTTTTTATTAAATCATAACTTTGTACACTGATGCATTTATAGAGTTCAGGCTACTGCTTCAATATACAATGTGAAATGCTTACATTGAACTAAGTAACACATCCATTACAATTATACTCATTTCTTAATAGTTTTGAAATGTACCATTAAACTTTCTTTTGAAAATAAATTAATTAATAATCTTTTAAAGATTTTCACGGCACTCTGGTTGAAAATCACTGGCTTAGGGCGGCGCCTGTGGCTCAGTTGGTAAGGCGCCGGCCCCATATACCGAGGGTGACAGGTTCAAACCCGGCCCCGGCCAAACTGCAACCAAAAAATAGCCGGGCATTGTGGCGGGCGCCTGTAATCCCAGCTACTCGGGAGGCTGAGGCAAGAGAATCGCTTAAGCCCAGGAGTTGGAGGTTGCTGTGAGCTGTGTGAGGCCATGGCACTCTACCGAGGGCCATAAAGTGAGACTCTGTCTCTACAAAAAAAAAAAAAAAGAAAGAAAATCACTGGCTTAAGGGACCAGAAGGGTAAGAGAGAGGCAGATGGGGTTGATAATACAGAAGGCAAGAGTAATAATACAAAGGACCTCTCTGGGACAGGTGACTTCAGAAGCACCATTCACACTGTACTCCCTGTGAATGGTGCCTGTGGAGGTTGTAGAGTGCGCAGCCTGCACACCCGTACATGGTAGTCCTGTCAGAAGGGCCCCCTCTTTTTTCATCCATGCTAAAAGACTAAAAGGCTGAAAATGACTTGGGCTCTCTGTAGGAGGAAGAAACATTAGCTCAGAGGCTCACCCAGCCTGGCAAAGGTCATCTCCATTGCTGGCTACCACAGGCTTAAGAAATAAGCAAATGCTCCACCCCGTCAGAAACTCAGCCGTGACTTGGTTCATAACGTGAAGTAGTTGAAAGCCATGGGGCACAGGATACCAGGTCTGAAGTTCACACCCCAGCTCTGCCGCTCCAGCTGTGTACCGGCCAGGGCGATCACTCCCTTGGTTTCCCCCGTGATTAATCCCTGTTCTTGCTACCTCCAAGTGTTACCTATGAAACTCAGATAAGAGGCCAGGGTGATTTGCACCAGGTGTTATATATTCTTATCCCCACATTACAGAGAAGGAAACAGGCTCATAGCTGGAGCAGGTCCAGGTTCCAAACAGAAACCCATCCCCTTTCCATTCATCCACCTGCATCACGGGTTTGGTGACTGTGGTGCTGAAGCTTCTCAGTGTCTCTCCTCTTCCCACCCCACTCTGTGTTCCCACCCCTTTCTGTACCCTCCCAGGGCAGAGAAAGACTGGAGACTGGCTGTAGTGTCCCTGGGTCCTCACGTGGCCCTGCCACTCCCCACAGTCCCCAGCCGTGTTATTCTGTCCAGGCCTCCTGTTCTCCTCCTTCATGTGGGGAGAGGCCATGCTTCTCTGCAGGCGTGGTGTTTGGGATCTGTGGTTCTCAGCTGTCCTGTAGGTGGGGAAAGGGATTGTTGATGCTTGAAGTAGCAAGTGTACCACCTCAGAAACACCTGGCCCCACCTTTGATTCAAGCCTCCAAATCCATTTCTGCGTGAGCTAAATAAATTAGCCTTACATTGTGCCAACCTGCACACTAATGGCAAGGGGCTAGCCTCACTCCCAGCTCTAGCAGGCCTGAGGGAAATGGTGGGAAGCAGGCTTAGTGACACAGTTGTAGGTTTGTGGGGCAGGCTCTGGGATCAGGCCCTGCCACTTAGGGCTCTGTGATCTTTGACCATTTTCTCAAGCTCTCTGCATTTGTTTTCCTCTCCCTAAAATGAGATGCTGCTGATTTGTGGGGTGGTCAAGAGAGTTTGCTGAGATAACCCAGCCGGGTGCTATCAGCACACAGTAGATGCTCAATGCTTTTGTTCACAGAAGGCTGGGGAGCAGACTAGAATGTGGCTCATTCCCCCTCACGCACTCACTGCAGACAACAGCCTGGCTCTTACAGGGAGGGATAAAGCGTTTGGCCTCTATATCACCATGGCCATTGGGGGAAGGGGGTTAGTTGCCTCTTTTTTGAGGTGGTAATGGGCCACCTGGGCCAGACTACCGCTGGCCTGGCAAGAGATGGTCCTGAGAACAGGAATCCTCCAGCCCCAGGACAGATCTGAGGTTCAGGGAGTGGGGCCAGGTCTGAAGGGCTTCCCCTCCCTGTCCAGGCCCTATCTCTGCCCTACCAAGACAGACCTATCCTCCATGGCAGAGCCAGACACCACGTGTGACCCTCTGCTGACAGGCTGATGATATGTCAGTGAGTGCCTGCACCCCCTAGCCAGGGCTGCTGGTCCCTTCCCAGGCCACCCAGTGCATGTGCCTCCCCTCCCTCATCCTGAAACATAAACACAGGATCGAGTGACAGCATATTTTGACTCCGGGGCGACTGTGGAGTAGCTTATCAAATTATCAAAGCCTGTGGATTTAATTGGAATTTTGCAGATAACCCAACATCTTTCAAGTGTGCTGCTGCAGGGGCCGTCTGCCAATAATTCACAGGGGTCAGGGTGGGGAACCTGCCTGCTTTTCTACCTTCCAGGGGAGACAAGGTTGTGGGGGAGGTAGGCAGAAGCCTGAGCCCCCACAGCTTTGATCCTGGGCCACTCACTTGCTCCTGTGGGTGGAGGGAGAGCCAGGCCCATCTCCAGGTTACAAGTGGAGGCTCTTCAAAGCCACTGGCCCAGCACAGAAAGAAGGTTCTTCACAGATACCCCCAATGGGCTCAGCACAGAGCTGCTGGTGTGGTTGCCCTTCATGTGGCCACCCAGGAAGGTGAACGGGATCAGTGCCTTTGTAAAGAGGCTCAAGCCAGCCCCTTCTATCACTTGAGGACATGGCATTTACCCCTCCCACTATGTGAATACAACAGCTAGAATGAGCCATCTGTGAGGAACCTGCTCTCACCAGACACCAGATCTGCTGATCTTGGACTTTCCAGCCTCCAGAACTGTGAGCAATATGTTTCTGTTAAATTACCTAGTTTTTTGCTATTGCAGCCTAGACAGCCTGAGACCCTCACTGTGCCTATCATTGGTCCCTCCCACTAGACCACAGGCTCTGGGAGAGTGAGAACTTGTCTCTTTCCTATTCATGGCTGTGTCCCCAGCACCCAGAACAGTGCCTGTCCCACAGCAGCTTCTCAGGGAACATCTGTTGATGAATGATGTCCTTCAATCTTCATCATGTTCTTACACGGTAGCTGTGGCTATGACATGATTCTCCCAAGGCTCAGAGAGATGAAGTAACTCACCTAAGGTCACCCAAATAGCAGGGGCAAGGTCCAAAGTCATGCAGGCTGGCTCCAGACTCATTGTTTTTTGGGGGTTTTTTTTGAGACAGTCTCGCTATGTCGCCCTCGGTATAGTGTTGTGGCATCACAGCTCATGACAACCTCAAATTTTTAGGCTTAAGTTATTCTCTTGTTGCAACCTCCCAAGTAGCTGGGACTCCAGGTGCCCACCACAACATCTGGCTATTTTTTGTTGCAGTTGTCATTGTTGTTTAGCTGGCTCAGGCTGGGTTCCAACCCACCAGCCTCAGTATATATGGCCAGCACCTTACCCACTGAAGTACAGGCACCACCTCTTTTTTTTGAGACAGTCTCACTCAGTTGCTCTAGAGTTGAGTGCTATGATGTCATAGCTCACAGCAACCTCAAACTCCTGGACTCAAGAGATCCTCTTGCCTTACCCTCCAAAGTAGCTCAGACTATTTTTTTTTTTTTTTAGAGATGGGGGTCTCATGCTTGCTCAGGCTGCTCTTAAACTCCTGAGCTCAAGCAATCCACCCACCTCAGCCTCTCAGAGGGCTGGGATAACAGGTGTGAGCCACCACACCAGGCCGGGGACACTCTCCTAACCACAGCTGGAGCCATCACTCCGTTCACGCCCAAGGTTCTTCAGCCTCCTCAGCAGTGCCCCTGCCGCACCCCACCCCAGCCTGGGCAGGTGCGCACCAACCTCAGTCCCCTTTGACGTTTGTTTTCTTTTGAGGATGGTGTAGGTCTTAGTCTGTTCAGGCTACTGTAGCGGAATACCATAGA
This sequence comes from Nycticebus coucang, assembly GCF_027406575.1. Classification (NCBI taxonomy): domain Eukaryota; kingdom Metazoa; phylum Chordata; class Mammalia; order Primates; family Lorisidae; genus Nycticebus; species Nycticebus coucang. The sequence goes on along the minus strand of NC_069782.1, from coordinate 132,959,476 downwards.
CTGGGTAGCTTTTACAACAGAAATTTATTTATTTTTTCTGTTTTTTTTTTGAGAGACAGTCTCACTTTGTCGCCCTTGGTAGAGTGCCATGGCATCACAGCTCACAGCAACCTCAAACTCTTGAGCTTAAGTGATTCTCTTGCCTCAGCCTCCCAAGTAGCTGGGACTACAGGCGCCTGCCACAACGCCTGGCTATTTTTTGGTTGTAGTTGTCACTGTTGTTTGGCAGGCCCCGGCTGCATTCGAACCCGCCAGCTCTGGTGTATGTGGCAGGTGCCTTAGCCGCTTGAGCTACAGGCGCTGAGACTAGAAATTTATTTTTCACAGTTCTGGAAGCTGGGAAGTCCTCAGTCAAAGGACCAGCAGATTTGGTGTCTGGTGAGGGCTCAGTTCATAGACAATGGTCTTTACGTTGGCGGAAACGAAACCAGCTCCCTGGGGCCTTTCTTATAAGGCACTATCCCAATTCCTGAGGGCTCTACCCTCAGGACCTAGTCCCTTCCCAAAGGCCCTACCTTCTAATACCATCACTTTGGGCATTAACATTTAACATATGAATTTGGAGGAAACACAAACATTTGGTCTATGGTAGTGTGTTCTTGAGAAGAAGAGTTGTATGTACATGTGTGCACATGGGTGTGTGTCTACCTGCATGCATGGTGCATGTCCCAAAGGGGGGGCTCCTCTGTGCCCTACCTAATATCATCCCATGTAAATCTCAGGCCATGCCAGGAAGGTGATATTATTATCCCCATTCAGCAGATGGGGAAGCAAAGACCCTAGCAGGTGCCTGGACTGCCCCAGGCCTCATGGCTAAGACAGAAGGCAGGCCTTGAACCCAAGTCTGCCTGCCTTGCAAGCCTGTTCTCTTAGGTCCCGCACTCACCCCCCAGCCCTCTGTTCTGTGCCCTGTGCTGGTAATGAAGCTTCTTGGTCTGTCCTGTGTGGATTTCAAGGAAATTGTGTGACAGCTTGGGGTGAGGACAGCCTTGGTCACCAAATCAATCCTAAGGAGGTAGACAAAGACCCACCCATGAAGCTGGAGGGAATCTAGTGCAGAGCAGTCAGGGGATATTGCCTCTGACAATCAGGATAAACTTTGCTGACAGGGAAGCCACACCAGCCACCCGCTGCAGCCACAGAGGTGACCCCTGCTGTGAGCACAGCCTGCTTACTTGCCCTACCACGCCCTTGAGGCCACGCTACAGACTCAGCTCCGCCTAGCTTTGCTCTGGGTGATCTCCCCAGAACCCCCTGCTTGGCCACTGGGCCAGGGAGCCAAGACACCTGGCTGTGCTTCCACAGGCACAGCCCCTCATCAAGCAGGGCCCCCTCTGCTTGCCTGTTGCCTGAAGGCCAAAACAAAGCTGGGCCCTTAACAGGCTGTGTATTTTTTTTTTTTTTTTTTGTAGAGACAGAGTCTCACTTTATGGCCCTCGGTAGAGTGTCGTGGCCTCACACAGCTCACAGCAACCTCCAACTCCTGGGCTTAAGCGATTCTCTTGCCTCAGCCTCCCGAGTAGCTGGGACTACAGGCACCTACCACAACGCCCGGCTATTTTTTGGTTGCAGTTTGGCCGGGGCTGAGTTTGAACCCGCCACCCTCCGTATATGGGGCCGGCGCCTTACCGACTGAGCCACAGGCACCGCCCAACAGGCTGTGTATTGAACTGCCCATGCCAGAGGCACAGAGTCAACCTCACTGGACGTAAGTGGTCTGGGTTCAGAGACCAGCTGTGCTGGACACCTTGGGCAAGTTGCATAGCCCATCCCTGCCTCAGTTTCCTTATATGTAGAGTGGGAATGTTCTTCCCTCCAAAGACAGTTGTGAGGATAAATACCTGAACAAACCTAGCACAGCATCAGCACTGCCCAGGGCCAGTGTTTGTTGTCCTTATCAGGGCAGCCCTGGGTGGAAGGACACAGCAGGAGAGGCCCCCGCATCACCTCCACCCTCCACCCACACCACACACACCTTTATCTATGCCCGGAAGTGGCAGGTCTGCCATTTGCAGCCTCAGCCAGGATTGCAGACTCCTTTACCACCGCTGGCAGCCCCAGCCCATGAGCAGGGTGAACACACAGGCATGTGGCACACCCATATCACAGAGGGGAAAACTGAGGCCAGGGCTGAGCTGGTCTGCCTCCCTCTTGTCACTGAATGAGCCTGCTGCCAACCCATTCTTACAGCCCTAGTGGTCTACAGTGGACCCATACAGTGGGCAGAGTGTCATCCCTTCTCCCTGCTCTGGGCCTGGGCCTGTCGCCTTAGTTTCTTCCTGTTGAAGCGAAACAGGCTTCTGGTTAAATTCTTGAAATTGCATGGGAGGAGCAGAACCTGCTCAACTGGCTTTTGTTCTTCAGCCCCAGGACCACAGAGCTACCCTCTGTGTGGCCTAGAACAATGCCCCAATGTTCAGAGGGACCTGGGATGAGAGGCAGTTCAGAACTGCCCCTGCCTCCGCCTAGAGCAGGGGTTCTCAGCCTGTGGGTCATGACCCATAGGAACTGTATTAAAGGACCAAGGCATTGGAAGGTTGAGAACCACTGGCCTAGAGGGTTAAATTGAGTTAAATTACCTGCAGCAGCAGCACTCAGAACACCCAGCTCTGCTTGTGGCCTTGAATGAGTCAGTTCTCCTCATCAGATCTCAGTTTCCCCAACTGTATGAGGGGCCCACACTGCCACTTGGCAGGATAGTTGTAAAGTTCAAGGAGCTGATGCTTGTAAAATGCCTCTAGGTGGGGTTTAGTGCATCCCAGATGCTCCCTAAATGAGATTGTTTTTCTTCCCCTTCCCCTTGTCAGCCCAGGGCAGAGTGCAAAGTAGCCACTCGGAAAAGACTGAGAGTCTGGTATTGGGATGTGCCGAAGGTGGGAGCTGGGGTGTGTGTCTCACTGAGTCCCTCTCAGCTCTAGGCGTCCTCACCAGGACTGCTGACTGTGGGTGAGGCTGCCCCTCCACCTTGCTGGCTCTTAGGAACTCCAGGCATCCCACATCCCTGTCCATGACCAAGGGAGCAGTGGGCTGGGAATCAGGGTAGTGGGCCCACCCACCACATGCTTGGCTGAGTCCTGGCCAGACCTTCATCATCAGGATGGCTCTCTGCACCTCATCAGGCCCTACCACCACCCATCTGACCAAGGACAGGGGCGACACTGCAGCCCCTGCCACTGGCCATAAGGAGGCACAAATAGCCTCCTTATGCTGACAGGCAGGAGGAACAGCTGGCCCCTAGGGGCTATGGGTCCACAGGGGCTGAGGTGGAAGGACATAGAACTTTATGTAAGTAAGCTATGCCCACCTCTGTGTGGCCCCCTTCAACCTGGGTGGGCGGGTGGCAGGAAGCGCGCACAGCAAGCTGTGTCCAGCCCACTTGAAAGGGTCATTGCTGTGGGGAATAAGGATTTCTGCAGGCTGTCATGCTGGGTGGGCAAGCTGGAGGGAGGCAGATTTAGACACAGCCAGGCTAGTCTGGCTCATGGAGCAAAGGCTGGGAGGGCCATGTCTGGGAAGAGAAGGTGACTGTGTTTTCAGGCCTGGCACAGGAGTTTCAGCTCTCCTGAGCAGGAGTGAGAGGGAGGTAGCAGGGAAAGGTACCAGTACAGGGTGTGCGAGGGTGGACTGGGTCCCCTGTTACTTTTGTGGCCTTAAACATTCTATGTTTCTCTGAAACCTTGGGCCAGGGAAGAAGGTCTTGGTACACAGGTGCCCAAGACCCCCATGTGCATACCCCTCTCATGCCCAAGGCCCACAGTGCCCTGAGCAGACACCCTCCTGGAAGACACCCCCCAAGGACCCCAACCGTGCTTTGTTGTTTTGTCAGGTTTGAGGTGGGTTTAGTTCTCCCTGCCTTGAATTTACTTACCTTCCTTGGAACTAGTCCCCTGGGGAGGGAGGCCAGGGGAGAGTGACATCCAGAACCTGGGTCTTTCCTTGGCCATCTAGATCAAGTTTCCCCTGTTGATGGGCTGGTGGGTGGCATTCATCCATGATATCATCTAAGGATCATCTCCACGTGAGGCACAGGAACATAGCCCAGTCCCCACCTGGGGTCTCTTATGGCCTAAGGGTGGGGGGACAGCCCAGCAGGGGCCTGGCTTGCTCCTGGCAAGCCCTGGCTCCTCCATGATGGTCCTGTGACCTAGGAATTAAATTCACAGAGCCTCAGTTTCCTGGCCTGCAAAATGGGGCTTATCCCAGTTGCAGAAGTAGAGCACAATATTGTGAAAGTGCAGGGCCACTGCAGCAGGCCAGCCTGGGCAAGGGGGTCAGGAGGCTTCCCTGAAGAGGTAGCATTCAAGCTGAGCACTATTCAAGGGGAGTGGAAGAGGAGGGCACCCAAGCCAGAGGGAGTCCCTGCAACTGCGACTGTAGTATTTCAAGGATTAAAAGAAATTTCGTCTCCCTGCAGAGTAAAAGTAGGGAGAGTATCAGCTGGGGTAGGCCCAGAGATGGGTCAGAGGCAGTCATTAGCCATTTCTACACTTCGGGACCAGATGAGGGAGTAGCATCTGGGGGTCTCTGGGGTCCCTCCCAGCCCTAATATTGTGTGGTCCTATCAGGACCAGTTGGCTATTGCAATGATCAAACAGCCAACAGCAGGGTCTATAGTGGGGCTGGATGCTGTGGGAACCAGAGATGTTCATAGGTACCCTGGAAGAGACAAGAATCTAGAGATCACATGACCCTCTCTCCTTCACAGGCTGCATAAGCCCGGTCTTGAGGTCCATTGGAGTATAGGCAACAGTGTAATTTGGGGTCACTTCTAGTCCCGCAGGTTATGGGATCTGTGTGCATCTGGCTCCACCCTGTGGCATTGCTGGATATTACAGCTGCCAGTGTCTGGCTGCTGTTAATACTGTGCTAAAGCCATGCTGGACCCTGTGAGGTTCACCGTCCTTTTTGCAGATGAGGAAACTTAGACTGAGAGAAACTTGGTTGAGTTACCTCTCAGCTAGGAAATGACAGAGGCTGGATTCAAACTGTACCCCGTCCAACTCCAAGTCTGCACCCACTGACCACACGGGGGCGTGCTGAAGATGCCGGGATGCAGCTAAGCTGTGGCCCAGGACACTAGCTCCAAATTTCAGGATAAGATCCTTCATCTGACAAAAGGGTAGAATAACTGAATCTGGACCCTGTGTTTGCTGTTCACTGCAGAGGCTGAAAGTGCACTTGAGGCACTTTCCACATTTGGGGGACTGTTAAGGGGGGCTTGCCAGGCCACATCCCTGAGAAGATGCAAGGTTCAGGAGATGCCCAGGTCCAGTCTAGGGTCCCTAATGCAGCTCTTTGAGAACCTCCCAGGAGGGTCTTCCTGCTCCAGGATCCGGCCTCGGAGGAGGGGCACTGCCTGGCTGGTATAGGCTCCTCTGATGAGACACTGGAGGCTGGCTCTGGAAGTGCCCAGAAAAGCTGGCCTTCCTTACCCAAACCACAGACCCTTAGCTCCCCATCCTCTCTCTGACACATGGCCTATGCATCACATGGGGGTTCATGAATCAAGAGGATACGTGGATGGATACATGCAACCCCCCCACGCGGGACTCACAGCCCAAACGCCCACTATGAGAGGCTGGTTTGGCTGAAGCCTTGCTCAATGGTTAGGGGTGGAGGGATTTTTTTCCCCAAAACAGCTTTTCTGAGGTATAATTTACATACTATAAAATTCATTTGTTTTTAGTATACAGTTGATTCATTGATTATCAGTGTATTTATAGTTGTGCAACTATCACTGCACTTCAATTCTAGAATGTTTCCATGCCCCCTAAAAGATCCCAGAGGGAGGTTTTTAATTCTTTCCAAACTCCAGTGTTTTGGAGCCCTGTTAGCATCCTCTCCCTCTGCTCCTGTCTGGGAAAAGGAAATGTATGTCCTCGGGGATGGAGTTCCTGCCCCACCCAGTGCTGCTCTGGTTTCTGGACCCTCTGGTAATTCCAGCTGCTGCTCTGGCCCTTGCTCAAACTGCTCAGCAGCCCAGGGTGAGGCCTGCCTGGTCTTCCGATGGAGCTCTGAGGTATGCTGACCACAGAGTAGGCCCAAGATGGAGGGTAGGGTGCTCACTTTAGCAGGTACCTTCCCTGCCTGTTGATCCCAGTTGACCCAACTGGGTGCCTGCCTTGAACTTCACTCGCAACCCCAGGTAATCAGGCCCCCCAGGTCAGTGGGAACCTAGAACACAGTGCTTTCTTCCCCAGCTTCTCAGAAGGCAGGAGCAGGCACAGACACGAGCCACGAGCTGCCCAGATTCCTACCTAGGGCACATTCCTGGTGTCCTGGCAGCCCAGCTGCTTAGCAGAAAGTACACGAAGATCTGACTGTCAGCTTGAGTTTTCACAATCATTTTTTCCCTTTTGGGATGCTCCTAGGAAGGAAGTGGGGGTGGCCTTGGAGTCACAGGTCTAGCTTCAGATCCTGGCTCTGCCTCTTGTCAGCTGTGTGTCAGGTGGGGCGACCTTTCAACCCCAATATAAACCCACCACTCACCCACCCACCCCAGGCCTGCCTTTCCCACCCACCCACTGGGACTTCTCAATTGTGGCACATACCCTAGATGTAATGAAACGGTCCAACAGGCTGGGCATGGTGGCTCGCACCTGTAATCCTAGCACTAGGGGATGCTGAGGCACGTGGATTGCTTGAGCTCAGGAGTTCAAGATCAGCCTGAGCAAGAGCAACACTCCATCTCTACTAAAAATAGAAAAACTAGATGGGCATGGTAGTGGGCTCCTATAGTCCCAGCTACCTGGGAGGCTGAGGCAAAGGATTGCTTGAGCCCAGGAGTTTCAGGTTGCTGCTGTGAGCTATGATAGTCTACCCAGAGCAACCGAATGAGGCTTTGTCTCAAAAAATGAAAGAAACAGCCCAACATTCAGCTTTCCCAGGAGGCTGCGCACACCCTGAGGCCCAGGACCACTGCTGCCTGGTATTACTGTGTCCCTTGTGCTGGCTGAAGGCTGGACACAACAGGTATTCTGTGAGTGGAGACGATGACTTCCTCTGAGCTTCATGCTTCCTCAGAGGTAAAGCAGGGACAACAATTGTGGTGACATAGGTCTAGGAAGTAATAAGAGCCCATCCTTATTGGATGCTCCCCATGTGCTAACTCTCCTAAGCAGTTTACATGTTTTAACTCTTAATTTTTACATCCATCCTATGAAGGAGGTACAGTTATTTCCCCCAATTTACAGATAAAGCCATTGAGGCACGGTGAGGTCATGTGACTTGCAAAGCCAATAAGTGGCAAAGCTGGACCAGAACCTAGTCCAGCACGAGCGCCTGGCTCTTCCCTACCCTGCCCCTCATGAAGTGCACAGTGCACGGTCACAGCAAATGGGACTGTCCTTACTGCTGCTGTTGAAGGCACTAAGCCAGAGCCTGGCTCACCACCAAAACCCTCACCGCTCAGCTTGCAGCTTCATGGGTTTGGAGTTTCTGAAGCTGTCTGAGCAACCTCTCCTTCCATCCGGGCTGTGTCCTGGGTTGGTGGTGGGGGGGTGTCCCCAGGCTCCGGTCCTAGTCTTTGGAGCCCAAAGTTCCCAGACATCATTCACCCCAACTCTGCAAGTTGGGCAGCCCCCGAGAAGGGAAATGACTTGCCTGTAGTCAGAGAAGCTGGATTAGCACCAGCTTTCTTGGCTCTAAGTTAAGCACTCTTTCTGACTCTCAGAACTTTCCCAGTCAGTTTCTAGAGCATCCCCAGTGCGGGTGTGTGGGAGGGTGCCGGAGGCCTGAGTTGAACCCTAAAGAGACTCAAATAGCAGCATGGCTAATGGACAGGGCGGAGGAGCCAGCTGCTCTGAAAGGCCCAGAAGCAGGAGCTTGGCTGATTTAATCAGGCAGGGGCAGCCTACTGATTAGTGAAGCCTGTGTCTGCCAGCCAGCAGATAAAAGGTTAATGCCTGGGAGCGCCTCTGCCTGTCACCCATGCCAGTCCATCAAGTAGGAGAGGGCACCTGCCAGCCTGCCTCACCTGGACAGAGACCCCAGGACACCTGTAGCACTTAGGGAAGCTGCCTCTGGAGCAGGAAGATGGAAAACATGTGTGGTCCTTGCATAGGCCCCACTGTATGCCAGGCCCTGTACTAGGTCCTGATGGCTACAAATATCTTAATGGGAAGTGGGGGCCACTGTGTGCCACCAAGACAGAGAAATAATTCAAGGAAAGGAAGATGTCTTGGTTTGGAATCCCCCAGAGCAGATCTGGAGGTGACCCCAGAAGGCCCCAGTTAAGTTGGGGAGGAAGGCAGGGAGGACCAGGGGTGCTGGCAGAGATGGCTGGGCATTCCTGTACCCCTGCACACACCTCCAGTCTTCCTCCAGACAGCATTCAGAGGGAACTTTCCCAAAAGCTCAGTGGGAGCTAAACATTACTGGCTTCCCACTATGCTTATGGTGACTGCCCAGAGCTTCTGATGGGCTGATGCCCAGCCTCATGCCTCCCAGCCCCAGCCTTGAGGCCCCTGCCTCACTCCGAGGGCTCCTTTAATCCTCCTTTGGGAGACCTTCCCTTTCTTTCTTGTCTCAGCCCCTTCATTTTCTTCACAGTTCTTACCCAGTTCATTAATTTGCTTACCTGGGGGTGCCTTGCTCCCCACACCCCCAGGGGCAGGGAGTGGAGCCTGTTATCCCAGGCCTGGCACCTAATAAGTGCTCAGCAAATACTCTCTGACCATAAGAGTAACTTGGTGCCAGCGTGGAGACCAGACTGCCACTCAAGGCCTGAGGTCAATGCTGGCTGAGGTCATCAGGAAGTGCCTGCACAGAGGGCAGGCTCCTGTGTCCCCCTTCCAAGAAAGGCTGGGCTGACCATAGTACCAGAGATGGTCATTGAGCATGAGGTGGGGGCACCATGTAGATGCTCAAACCAGGAGTGCAGGGAGACAAGGGGGAGGTGGAAGGGACCTTTGGGGCCTGGGAATATGCAGAGAAGGCTGCCCTAGAGCTGGGCCTCTAAATGGACTTGGAGGCCAAAGGTGAGGAGTGCCAGGGAGGCTTCTGAGCAGGGGGAGGCAGGCAGGAGGCAGGGGTAGAGGTGTCGATGGAGGGCAGGAACACAGGAAGATGGAGAAGGAGATTCATGAGATCACAATGGTTAGGGGCCCAGGCATAAAGTCAGTTAGCACTGGGTTCAAATCCCAGCCCTACCACTTGAGTTAGTGACTTAAGGTCTCTATGCCTCAGTTTCCTTATCTTGGAAATGGGGATAATGACAGCCTTTTCCTCTTGAGGTGAGCAAGAGGATTAAGTGAGATAATGTATATGAAGCCTGTAGCTGTGCCTAGTGCATGGCCAGCACCTAGGTTGCAAAACTTTCTGCAGCTGGAGGCCTCCTTGCAGGAGTCCAGATAGGGCTCAGTCCAATGCCCTGGTTTTTTCAGTCACGGAAACTGAGGCACAGGGAAGGCTGCCATTACCCAGGTCATACCACCACCTTGGGCTGGCCTCTGGAAGGTCTCTTTCTGGATTTTTCCTTAGACCGGCTCCGTCATGTATGTGCTTACAGAGTCTGCTGGCAGACCCTTTGCTGTCTGGGGCCTGAGCTGGCCCAGGAGCCACCCTCTCCCTGGTCACACAGGCCCTTGGCTGGGAGCCCTTTTGTCCTGCATTTTGAGTGCCCGCTGTGTGGAGCGTGGCGGCTGTCTGCCTCTTTGTGGAGCACCCTCATTAAGTCAGTTTCTTGGTCCAGCAGTGAGGGGGATCCAGGCTTGGCTGTCACTTCTGTTGCCTCAGATCAGGGAGGGCCAAGACCCCTGTCAGCCTGGCAGTTTTTGGGGAATTCCTGGGGACTGTTGAAGTGGTAGCAGTCATTCAGATGGGACTAGAAGCCCTCAGCTCTGCCACCCCCTCCCCCAGCACTGCCAGCAAACAGGGTGCATAGTCTTGGCAAAGTTTATAGCCCTTTACCCTGCAGAGCCTGGGTTTCTTGTCTCTCCAGACACTCAAGCCTTGGCCTACTCCATTAAAGGCAGATGGGCTGTCTCCCCACACCCTCCCAAGCTCCTGATCCCCACTCAGTGCCTCCTCTGGCCATCTCTTTCTGAGTAGAGACACACACACTCCATCCAGGGTTGACCCTGGGCCTGGGCAGACCTCTGGGGCTGGCAGGTAGAGGACCCTGCATTGGCTTACTGCTATGGAGCTCTGGGTGCTTAGAGGTATTAACTTGTTTACTCCTGACAATCCAATTAGAGGGTCCTGCCAGGCTGTGCACTTTATAAATGAAGACAGAGACAGACTTAAATCTGACAGAGCTGGGATTTGAACCCAGGCAGCTGCTCACGTGTATGTACACACATGTGAGCTAAACCTTCTAGTGGTACGATGCCAAAGTCTGGCAATGCATTGGGCATAGGTACTGTCCAATCAAGTAGCCACTAGCCACTGTGCCTCTTTAAATTTAAATCTTAAAATGTAAAATTCTGTTTTTTAGTCACACTGGCCATGTTTTAAGCGCTCGATAGCCCCAGTGCCTAGTGGCCACCATATTGGGCAGTGCAGACAAAATCCACTTCCATTATCCCTGAGAATTCTATCCTCACCAGGTGTTGGAGCCAGAACTGGGACACTCAGTGCCATTGGGGGCCAAAATCAGAGTGGGCTTCCTGGAGGCAGTGTCTCCTCCCTAGGCCTTGCAAGGGCAGGAGGTGGCCTACAGTGGTCATAGGATAGCCTAGGTGTGCAGCCTTTCCCATCTGGCTGTGTGACACTGCACAAATTACTTAACCTGACTAAGCTTCACCTGTAACATGGGGCTGGAGCACCTGCCTCTAGGATGACATAAGGCAGGTGTCACAATCTCATGCATCTGTTTGCTTGGTGCTTGTGCATTTGTGATGGGGCATCCAGAAATGTCTGGGAACTGCCAGTTTTCTCACTCTAAGAGAGAGAAAGTCTCGGCAAAGTTTATAGCCCTTTACCCGGCAGAGCCTGGGTTTCTTGTCTCTCCAGACACCCAAGCCTTGGCCCACTCAATTAAAGGCAGATAATGGCTCCCAGGTCTCCCAGGCAGTATGATGGGCTAGGTCCTAAGAGAAGCTCAGGGTTCAAGTTCTCTTTCCCACAGAGCCCACGGCAGGAACAAGCACAGGTGGGCCTCTGACAGGCTCTTGGGTGTGTGTGGGAAGCAGGGAGCCCCTGGCCCAAGTTCCTCTCCTCAGGTTGAAATTAGGCCAGGGCTGTGAGGGGCCCATAGCCAAGGAGCCACCCAGAGGAATGGGTGTCACCAGGGTCCCTGGTGTCAGTCTCACACACAAACCAGATAAACCTCTGCAGAAGGGGTCAGTGTAGCTTCAGGAGCAACACAGTCCTCAGTCTCCCCTAAAACAAGTTCATACTCCATCACCTAATGGAAAACTAGAAGCAGGTGGGAATCCAGTTCTGTCTCAGCTGAGGGGTCGGGGGGGAATCTTTTGTTACAAGCATCACCACTGGGGTTCTCCCAACAAGTTCCTTCTGGGGTCTGAGCCAGCTTCCCTGGCCCCAGCTGCATGTTGTGTTCCCCAGGACACACAGCCTTTTGCCCCAGCACATACACCCTGACATGCACATGGTTCCATGTCCGTTCCTGCCTCTGCACCTTTGCTCCCACCATCCTCCACCCAGTGTCTCCTTCCTGCCTCTAATGTTGTAAATATTCCTCCTCTTTCAAGAGCTAGTTCCCATGTCCCTCTTTCTTACGTTTTTTTTTTTTTTTTTTTTTTTTTGAGATGAAGTCTTGATCCGTCACCCAGGCTGGAGTGCAGTGGCATGGTTGTAACTCACTGCAGCCTTGAACTGCTGGGCTCAAGGCCATCCTCCTGCTTAGCCATGCCTGGATAATTTTAAAACTTTTTTGTAGAGATGGGGTCTCGCTGTTGCCTAAGCTGGTCTCAAACTCCTGGCCTCAAGCAGTCCTCCTGCTTTGGCCTCTGAAAGTGTTGAATTACAGGCATGGGCCACTGTGCCTGGCCATTGTACCTCCCTTTCTAGGCAGCCTTCTCTGACCACGCCAGAACACTCTGACTTCCCTGTCCTGGGATTCCTAAGCAATAAATCCTTTTGACCAACTTTGGGGTACTTAATCACAAAGGAGCTTCTGAGTTTTCTTTCCCTGGGTGTTAGTCTTATCTCCCCACTGGAAGGTATGCTCTTTGAGGGTAGGACAGTGTATCTTTTTCTTCAGGCACAAGACTGAGTCTAGAGCAACCCTTAGTGGAAGACATGGTTGGACGAATGGATGGATAGATGGACAGATGGACAAATGTACTTGAAGAGAGACAGGGAAAGTCTTCAAATATGGAAGACCCTCCTTCATCTTTTCTTCAGGGACTTCATAGCTGAACCCATCACCCCATTTTGTCACTTCCCCTTCCATTGTTTCTTAGGTATGGCATGTAGTCCCAGAAGCTCCATGGTCAAGTGTAGTCCGGCAAATAGGATAACTCTTTTTTATTTTTGCAGTTTTGGCCGGGGCTGAGTTTGAACCCGCCACCTCTGGCATATGGGGCCAGTGCCCTACTCCTTTGAGCCACAGGTGCTGCCCCAAAATAGGATCATTCTGGAGACTTCAGGAAGAGCCCAGAGCATTCAGGGCAATGGGCTGAGCTGGCAGTCCCAGGCCCTCCTTTCCTCTCCAGGAAATCAGCTTGGTATAGCTGTTTATCCCCTGCCTCCCTCCCTCTTTAGGACTACTTGTCAGAATCAGGGTCTTGGTGGGGCTCTAGGCCTGCTTGTTTTCGTGGGCCTGCATTGGTGCCCTGAGCAATGGAGCTAGGGTCTTACACAGTCCATGCCAGTGATGGTTGGCCAGTCAGCCCCTCCTGTAATCTGGCCACTGTCCATGCTCTAAAGCTAGACCGCTGTGAGCCCAGGCTGTTGGGAGAAGGCCTTTCCATGTGCCAGATACTGCTGTGGAAGCCTTGCACATTGTCCCAGTAAGCCGTACAGTGACTCTGTAAGGTAGAACTGTTTTAATCCACTTTTTACAACTAAAGGCAGGCAGAGGTTAAGCAACTTGCTTCCACCACAGAGTGGCAGGTGGCTGACCTGGGGCTCAGACCCATCAACCCCTTTAACTCTCTGCTGTGAAAGCTGGAATGATGAAACCCATCCCTGGGCAGAAGACACACTGAGTGCCTTTGCCCAGAATGGTGAGACAAGTCAGAGGAGACAAACAGACAGGCAGACAGTGCTTTGTTCTCTTGCTGTGGATAGAGCAGTGGCAGATCCCCCTTGATATTTAAGAGATAAACGGAAAACCCCGGGGCAGGGGATGTGGGGGTTCTGGATCCTGTGATGGCCAAGCATCTGGCCTCTCTGGGACACAGCCTGGGGAAGGCCTGAGACTTCTTCCCTCCCCAAGAATTCAGCTTTTTCACCCGGGGCAAGAATTCCAGCCTCTCTGGGCTATCCACATGGTCACAATGGGGCCCATTCTCAAAACCCTGGAAAACACAGCCCCTGCAGAGAAAGGACAGATTCTTGTTAGACACAAGGGCCCTCAGTTCAACAATTTAGATGGAAGAGCACATGGGGGCAGAGAACGGCCTTCAGGCCCCTTCTGTCTGCCATGCCTGGAGGTTGCTGCCTCTCAGAGACCATTCCGTGCAAAGGCTGTCAAAAGCCGGAACAAAAACCCAGCTAGGGGGTAAGTGGGGTAAAAAAAAAAAAACAAAAAAAAAACCAGCATTCTGTAAACCTCAGCTGACCCAAAGCCTCTTCACTCAAATCCTCCTTGCTTGGCTTCTGGAAGCACACACTCTGTGTCTCTGTATTGGTTTCACAGAGAAAATTCTGACAACAGCTCTGTGAAGGTGCTCCAAGTAGCCCCCTTTTAGGGCTGGGGATCCCAACCCAGAGAATTGGCCAGTGTTTTCAAAACTTTTCTGCTATAAGAAGAAATTTCACATTGCAACCCAATACATATAGACAGATGGACATCTGAAACAAGTTCCACAAAGCAACCTTGCTATGGTGACTCTCCAATCATTTCTAGTCTATTCTTTTTTAAATGCTTGTTTGGGACTCACAAAATTGATTTTAGAACTCAACCGTGAGTCATGGCCTGTTATTTGAAAAGCGCTAGTTTGTAGTGACTTGCCCAGGGCCACCAGCCACCGAGGCATAGAACTGGGCCCAGAATGCAGGACTGTTGACATTCACAGCCTCGTTCCTGCTCCTATGCCTCAGCTATCTACCTTGCCTCTTAACAAAAATTTTCTGCAGCCAGGATCTGACCACATCACTCCCTGTTTCTGAAACCTTCTGGATTTCACAGCTGGACACCAAAGCCCTGCCCAGACTGGCCTTTCCCTGCCTGGCCTCCTACTCACCTGCACTTGCCAGTTCGACTCTGTTTAGAGTTACTTATTCCTGCTTCCAGAGCTTTCCCCCCTCCTTATCCCTCCATGGATCCAAACCACCTTTTCCTTTAAGGCTTCCTCCTCCAGGAAGCTACTTGGGATGTCCTGCAACCCTTGGGACCTCTCTTTTCTCTACACTCAAAGAGTAACCCGTCCTGGGAGGTGCCTGTGGTTCAGTGGGCAGGGCACTGGCACCATATACCAAGGGTGGTGGGTTCCAACCCAGCCCCGGCCAAAGTGCAACAAAAAATAGCTGGGCATTGTGGTGGGTGCCTGTAGTCCCAGCTACTCAAGGGGCTGAGGCAAGAGAATCGCCTAAGCCCAGGAGCTAGAGGCTGCTGTGAGCTGTAACACCATGGCGCTCTACCAAGGGCGATAAAGTGAGACTCTGTCTCTACAAAAACCAAACAAACAACAAAAAATAAAAATAAAAAAGAAAGAAAAGAGTAACCCGTCCTGTTAATCACCAGCGATAGTCTCAGAATGCTAACTTTCTCATCAGACTAGGTAGTTTTGTTTCTCCAGCTTCACCTCTAACTCACTGGTCAGAGGCATGACACATGCTTCTCCTGTGCCTGCCTGTGCAGGCCTTAATGAGATTGCCTACAGCAGGAGCTTCAAAAGTGCTTATTGGTTGAAAGCAGCAGTCACAAGGGTTCCAAGTCACTCCCCTGGCCAAGGTTGCATACCATCTCGCCCAGCCCTCATATTCTGGCAGTGGCCATGGTCTCTCAAATCACCCCCAGGTCAGCCTTCTGGCAGCCCAGCTGGCCTCTCAAGCAGTTCCCAGCAGCAGCAGGCCCTGCAGAGGGGCATCCTGGGCTGAGTGGCCAATGTCAGCCAGCAGACGGGAGGGTGAGAACACCAGGCTAGAAGTTTGCATACGTGTGTCCTCCTCTGCCAAGACAGTTACTGCTGGGAGGGAGAAGGGGGAGGGGGGAAGGCCCTCGTAGCATCCTTCAGAATGTCACCTGGCAGGGACTCAGCATCCTTCCACAGAGAGGGCCTAGCCTGCCTGGGCTTTTTTTCCTGTTCTTTCCCTTGCCTCAGTGGTACTTCCTGGCTTTGCATCTCACTCTGGGAACCCTGATTGACAGGACAGCCACCTCCTTTCCCTACCAAAAGCCTGCTGCCTAATCCTTGGTGGGCCTCAGCATAGCCCCTTGGGAGCATTCTGGGTCAGGATTGTCAGTTTAGCTTCTGGGGAAGCATCAGTCTCCTCATCCATAAAGTGGGTTCACACTGAAGGCCAACTGCTGGGAATTTTCAAGGGGAGGCCATAGAGTGGGGAGCCATTGTTAGATGTTATTTCCGTCCCCTCCCTCTAGCCTCTCTTTTGTCACTGTCTCCAATACCAGCCATTTTACTAGTGTGTCCAGGGAAGGAGCACAGCATGTCTCACCTAGAAAAGAAGTGGGCATAACTCCACACTTTGGGAGACTGAGGTGGGAGGATCATGAGGCCAGGAGTTCGAGACCAAGCTAAGCAACAAGCAAGACCCTGTCTCTATGAAAATACAAATAACAAATTTAACCGGGTATGGTGGCATCCTAACTGTCCTAGGAATAGTTCTAACTGCTCAGAAGGCTGAAGTGGGAGAATTACTTGAACCCCAGAGTAAGCTATGATCTCGCTACTATACCGCAGTCTGAATGACAGAGCAAGACTCTGTTTCTAAGAAAAAAAGAAATGAACAAAAAGAAAAATCTGACCTTTTGAGATGTGCATCAGTGTGAAAATACAGGATGCTTTGCATCTCTTGGTTTTGGGGCTCTGAGAGTTGACTACCAATAGAAGGGTCCAGATAAGTATGCCAATTCCTATGGGCCAGGGTCACCCTGAAAATATGATTGTTGCCAGACAAATCTCATACAGGGTGAGGAAACAGGCTTTCCTGGTGCCCAGAACTACACAAAGACCAGCATTTGCACTTTGGTGTCCGTGAAAACCCCAGTCAGCCTTGTCTGCCATCACATGGTAAGGCCTTAAGAAACAGCCCTTTCCTTTTGTTTCAAGGACCTCTGCAGGGCCCAAGTTTAAGCAGGCCTTTGCCATCTGAGTAACAACTGAGGTGGAGGGAGATGGGCCCAGGTATGAAAGAAGAACAAAGATGATGTAAATGGCAGGTCCCTTTCTGCATACTGTGCCTTGCACCCCAGATTCTGGGGACTTGGTGCTATTATTGTCCTCATTTCGCAGATGGAGAAATAAAGGTGAAGGAACTGTTCTAGGTCACCACCCAGCTAGCAAGTAGCGGGGATCGAATGTCTTCACCCAGGGGCAGACTGCATCATACTTTGAGGAAGGTCCAAGAAATGAACTAATTGTGCGGGGAGGAAAAGAGGCCTTAGGGTTCCTTGTTTACATGGAGGTAGGTAGGGGGCTGGAGGAACTCTACCCCTCTTACCGAGCCAGGCCAGACCTGTGGACCACAGAGTAATCAACTGTCCCAGTTTCCAGTTTGAATCCTGAAAGTCCCATGACCCTGTTTTCCTGGGATTGCTGGCCACTATACCTGTGGTCTGAGTCACCCCCGGACCAGCTACAGAGAACGAATGGCAGAATGGTTTGATGGGAGCCAGGTCAGGACACAGTCGGGGAGGCCTTTTCAATTACATTAACCTCTGGTGAGTCTGGAGGGAGGTGCTAGCCTTGCCCTCCCCTTCTCCTTCCTGTGGCTCCCTGGGAGATAGTGATTCAGCAGTAAGTCGGAAGCAGGCTAGACTGTGACCTACCAGGAGTGGAGTCACCGCCAGGGCAAGAATTAGAAAAAGGAGGGAATGTGGGGAGGGGTCCTTGAGTTGTTAGGAAACTGGACCCAGCAGAGGGCCCTGCTGTCTTGCCCAGGCTGGGTCTGGTTGTAGGGCAATGGGGTGGGCATGCTTTACCCCCGCCCCAACTCTAGCCCTAGTATGTGAGGGATGGGGGAGACCCAATACCAGATACCTAAGCTGCTTCTCAGCCTGTTCAGCAGCTAAAAATATGAAATGGCTTTGCTCAAAGGTACCCAACCAGAAACTTCCAAGAGGTTTCCTATTAGGGCAGTGCCTGCTCGGGCTAGAGGCCAGATGCTGTGAGGATGCCTCTGCCTGCCATTCCCAATGTTCAGTCACAGCCTGGCTGCCCCCACTGCCAGGGTCTCAGCTTCTACCCATTTGCTCTGAGGCCCCCCAGGGGCTCTGCCTTCTACTCCTGTACCCACTGTTTCAGAAGTGGGTAGTGTTTGGGAACTTGTCTTGAGCCTCAGAGGAAGGCCTGGCCCCTAGTCCCAAGCGTACCGTGTACTATGTGACCCTGAACACACTGCCTGGCTTCTCTAAGCTTTGTTCCTCTCACCTGCAAGATAAGACCACACCACCTGCAGGGAGGGAGCCAGAAGCCCTGGATGGGGAGGACTCTATACTCTGGCTGAGGGAGAGGCAGGCCTGGGGGTCTATCTAGAAGCTTCTTGGGAAGTGTAAGCATGTTGTTCTTACTTAGCATAAATGTTTCTCAGGGTGACTGTGGGCCTGATGGAGATTATGCAACACTTAGTCCAGCCTCAGAATCCACTGGGGAGTTTGTTGGAGATGTAGACAATGCAGTAGGTTGGGGTGGGGCCCCATGTCTGAATTTTTGACCGGCTTTCTAGATGATTCCATTGAATGGCCAAGCTAAGAATCACTGCCTAGGAGCCTGACACAAAGGAGGCACTCAAGGCTTGTGAATTATGTTCCTTTCCCACTCCTGAGCCTTAATGTGCTCCCCTGTCACTTGGAAATATTGTGCCTGCCTCTCTGCTGGGGCTGCTGACAAGCTCAAAGAGAATCCTGAGTAGCTCACAGCTGCACAAGTGTGTGGGGGTAGGGAGGTGAGAGGTGGCCAAGCCTATGAGGAAGCCACCCGCTCTCTGGGATACTGCAGCCAGGGGGATGATCAGTGATCATGTAGTCCCAGGCCCAGAGGTACGATGGAAGGGAGGGAGGACAGCCCCTTGTTGCCATCCATCCCCTGTGCTTCTCTGGTAGCCCAGCCTCAGCGAGAAAGCCTGAAAAACTAATTTCCTCCTTGGAAGTGAGCAGGACACAGCCATCATATGATACTCTCCTCCCTTCACTGGGAATTCTCTCTACAGTTGAGCTTCGAGGGGCACAAGCCAGGCACGCCAGGACACAGTCCCTGTCCAGTCTCCCTTCTGCCCCAGGGAGACAGCATGCCCTTGTTAAGGCTTCCCTGGATGGCCAGGTGGTAGGATGGGAACTCTCCCACCTCTTAGCTCCCCTTGGAGGGAACAGTTTCAAAAGATTCTCCTCACTGGGCACAGTGGCTAATGCCTTGTACTCCCAGCACTTGGGAGGCTGAGGCAGGTGAGTTCACAGGTTTGAGACCAGCCTGAGTCAGAGCAAGACCCTATCTCTAAAATAAATAAATAAATAAATAGCCAGGCATTGTGGTGGATGCCCTGTAGTCCCAGCTACTTGGAAGGTTAATGCAAGAGGGTCGCTGAGTTTGAAGTTGCTGTGAGCTAAGATGCTACAGCACTCCAGGGTGACCAAGTGAGACTCTGTCTCCAAAAAAAAAAGATTCTCCTTGTCCTGCAGTTTTTATCCCTGCAGGTGGGCTTATAAAACACGGCCCTTCCCCAGACTGGTGTGACCTTGGGAAGTGGCGGAATCTCTGTTTCCCCATCTGTAAAGTGGAGTTGATGAGATCTTCCCATGGTGTAGAAGGGAGGAATGAAAGAGACGTGGAATACCAAGGGGGTTCTCAGACAGAATAGGGAAGGAGGCCGGTAGTGTCAGAAAGGCCAGTTCCGGGCCTTGCCACCAGCATTCTGATGCTATAGGCTCGGAGCCCAAATGTTGGGAAATGTAGATGCCTAGGAGAGGGAGAACCCCTCACTCCTGGCTGTGTGAACAAATTACCTTGAGCTCAATAAACACCCCAATGGGGTGTTTTTGAGGGACTATGGCAGTTCCAAGAGGAAATCAGGTAAGGGATCCTTACCTGGACCTCCTAAGTCAGAATGTCAAGGACTCTGCATGTTTTCTTGCTTGCCATTTCTTCTACCATGAGACCTGCCCTTTCCCAGCAGGCAGACCTAGATGGCTAGTTTTCTTCCACCAAAGATGGGCAGCAATTGGCATTTTCTTTGGCCCCCAGAGAAAATGGAAGGCATTCCTTCCACATTCCAGCTGGTCCCTTTGCTGTTCCCTGATCATTTTAACAGAAAGAACTGGCGTTTTAGGGACATGTGAGGCTCAGATTAAGGGAGTCAGCTCATTTTCCCCAGTCCCTTGAGGTTTGGTGAATGGAGGAGGGACAAGACCTGATCCTGAATGTGAGTTAATTCCATGCTGGAGGGCAGGGCATGCTTCAGGCTGGGAGGATTAAATGTCTAAGGTCACCCAACACTTACAGTCTGTGATAGGATTTGAACCCAGCATCCCCTTCTTCAGAATCTTAACCTCCACTCCTACCATTCCTAGTCTCCCAGTTACCCTTGCCACTCTCTGTGACCCCGCCTGCATCTCCAGGTTCCCCAGCTGGAGCCTTAGACAAAGGCCTATATGTGTATAACCAACACTCAGCCTACAGCCAGCATTTATCCAACACCTGGACCAGGCCCAGGAGACAGGCTGATAGGAAACCAACCATTGTGCCCTCAGGTAGTCTTGGGTGTAAGGACCCCACAGACCGAAAAAAGGGGTCACACAAGTCTGTAATTACATAGGGGGTGAATCAGGGATGTCGAGGAAGACTCAGTGAGGAAGTGATATTTCAGTCGTGACTTACAGGCTAACCGCTTAGCCTGGATTCCCCTCCCAATTCTTTGCATATTGCATGACTTGCCCCAGCGGAGCAAAGAACTGGGGGGTGTTACTACCTCCTGGAGTGGGGTGCGGGCTCCCACAGCGGGACCAGGCCTAGGTTCTAGCAACCACTCTCAGTTTCCCACTTAAGGAAGGGCATTACAGCCGGCCTCAACCTCCCCCATCCACGGAGGCTGGGGAAGTTGCGCTCTGGTAGGCGCGGTGGGCGGGCGCGGGCGGTGGGAGGGCGTGGCGAGGCGGGGTGGGCGGAGCGCCCGAGGCGCGGCGGGCGGGGGCTGCGGGGGCTGCGGACCGGCTGGCGCGGCGCGCAGTGCGTGCGGCTGCGGAGCGCACGGCTGGCCCGGCCGTGGGCATCACATGAGCAGCCGCACCGGTGACCGACGGAGCCCGCCCGTGGGCGCCCCCACAGTAGCAGCCCCGCGTCCCGGTCCGGCCCTAACCATGTCTATATGTTGTTGCTTCTTTTTCAGGGACTATGGCAGTTCCAAGAGGAAATCAGGTAAGGGAGCCTCCGGGCGTTTTTCCTTCCAACCTGCCTGCCCGGTGCACGCACCCCTGCGATCCTGCGGAGGACTGTCGGGAGGGACTGTCCTCGCCTCTTGCAGGGCCAGGGGTACTCTCTTCAGTTGCCCCCTCTCCAGTCCGTGGCCCCAGAGATGTGTGGTCCTCGCACCGTCATTCTCCTCCCACCGAGTCCCTCGGGCTCCCCTGCGCGCAGCTCTTCCAGATGGGTGTGGGGGTGGGTGCTTGGGAGATTTGGGGGTGTCGTCATGGGCTTGAGTCCCCGCAACCTTCACTCCCGGGCTACAAGTGCCCACTACTGGGCACTGCTGTGACTTCTCCTTGGGTCTTTATCGCGGTGCGACGGTAATGGAAGGGTTAACAGATGCATAGTTTTCCCGGTGAAAAGGTGAGATCCAGACTGAAGGGGGGTCCTTGTGTGACTTGAGGGTTTAGCGCCTGCACCACAGACTTTCCCCCTTGCCCCAACTCTGAGCACGCACTCGGTGCTGCGAGGGTAGGGGCTGTGCGTGGTGGCGGTTGAAAGGCACAAGGGAGGGGGCCTGCCGCCCAGCCCCACCACCACCCGGGCCTCCCTCGCTCTGGAGTTTGTGAAGGGGTGGAGGCGGGAGGAGAGGCGGGGCAAGTCCTCTGACGCTTGGGTGCTGGGGTCAGAGAAGGGTTCTCCTCAAATGTCAAGCGCCAGGGTGTGGGCGGCGTAGTTAACTGGGGGAGGGTAGTCCCTAGAAATTGGGGCTGCCTGTGTACTGGGGTGGGGGCGGACAGACTGGAGCTACCCGTGTTCGCACGTGTATTGCCCTTATTTACCGGTGCTGGACAGCCATCTAAGGGGCTGGCCCTTGGGCATGTAGGAAGTGTGTATAAACCCTTGGCTCACATTAATGGCTCCAGCGTCCTAGTGCCGTGGCCTGTGTATTAGCAATAGTTCCCATGTGTATGGATGGAATGTGAATTGGTTAGCCTTGTATGACATGTATGTTTCTGAGTGTGGGTTCCTATATTTTGTGTATGTGGGTGCTTGCTCACGCCCTGTGAGGGTGTGTTAACGTGGTTGGGTGCATAGGCTGGTACTTTGTGCCAGTGTGTTGAGGTCTCTGCTTGTGGGTCAGAGTCCGTGTGCTTGTGTACCTGTTGGGGGCGTGTCTGGTTTGGGAGGACATATGTGTGTACACGTGCCTATCAACTGAACCTAGGGTGTCTCTGTTATGCCAGCCCACTGGTGCAGGCAGGACATTTCCTCCTGCTTGAGGAGTTGTAGCATGGCCTCAGTTGTCCCTCTCCAGGAGAGTACCAAAGGGGAGATTGGAAGGAGCACCCAAACTGGATTCCCCCAAGAAACTTGCCTTGGGCCTCAGAGGTATAGTCCACTGAATGGTTAAGCCTGTGTTCAAATGCTGTGTGACCTTACGCAAGTTTCATAACCTCTCTGTCCCTCGGTTTCCTCATTTTCTTTAAAACAAAGATAATGGTTGTATCTACCTCACTTGTAGAAGATTAAGTAAGTGAATGTGGGCTGGGCACGGTGGCTCACACCTGTAATCCTAGCACTCTGGGAGGCCGAGGCAGGTGAATTATTTGAGCTCAGGAGTTCAAGACCAGCCTGAGCGAGAGTGAGACCCCCTCATTTTAGAAATAGAAAAACTAGCTAGGCGTTGTGATGGGCACCTGTAGTCCCCAGTACTTGAGAGGCTGAGGAAGAAGGATCACTTGAGCCCAAGACTTTGAGGTTGCTGTGAGCTATAACCATGGCACTCTAGCCTGGAGCAACAGAGTGAGACCCTGTCTCATAAAGATAAATAAGTGAATGTGGAATAGTCCTAAGTACATAAATACTATAGAAGTATCAGTTATCAACATGCTCCTCCCCACTTTCTAAAGTCTTAGGACTTGGTCCTGGGTCCTGGTCCACCTTGCTCCCTATGTGACCTTGGGCGAATTCCTCATCTACTCTGGGCCTCAGGTTCCCCTTGTAAAGGCAAGGGCTGTTCCAAATAACCTCTCGGGTCCCTTGACCCTATCTCCGTGGCTCAGCTTGCGTGCTGCTTCCTAGGCAATGTGGAGCCCCACCCAGCCTGCTGTGCCTGCAGAAAGCCTTCCCCCACTTTCTCTGCCTTCTCTCAGGCCAGGAAAAGGATGGATGGAGAAATTTAATTTACATTGGTGTGCTTATGATAATAGCCACTTAGTGTCATGGTCAGAGTGCCAGCTCTGGAGCCAGACAGCAGTTTAGAATCTGGCTTCTCTCTTCTGTGACCTTGGGTGTATGTCTTACCCTCTCTGTTCCTGCTCCCTCTTCTGGAAATTTGGGGTGATATTCATACCCCCCTCAGGATGGATAACTGTGGCTGGGCCACAGTGTCCTAATACTGATCAGGTGTCATTCTGAGTGTTTTTGTGAAGGTGGTGTTTGGATGAGATGAATATTTAAGTCAGTGGACTTTGAGTAAAGCAGATGACCCTCCTTAACGTGGCTTAGCCCTATCCAATCAGCTGAAGGCCTTAATACAACAAAGGCTGACCTTCCCTAGCGTGAGAGGCTTCTGCTGGTAGCCTGCCTCTGGACTCAACTGCAACTCTTCCCCTAGTCTCCAACCTGCCAGCCTCCTCATCAGATTTTGGACTCACCACCCTCCACAATCGCATGAGCCAATTCCTAAAATAAATCTCTCTCTTTTTGTCCCTGTACACATCCTATTGGTTCTCTCTGGAGAACCTTGATTCATGTACAACTCATGGATATAATGATGATCAGATAAACTAATATATGTAAGCATGCATAGGACGCTGCCTGGAACCTGGAAAGCTCTCTGTAAGTAGCAGCTGCTATTAATGAATGAGCATCTACTATGTGCTAAGAACGTTGCATGTTTCCTCATCTCCTGCTCAGAGCCATACTGCATGGTAGGTGCAGATGAGAACCTGGGGCCCTGAGAGTGTGACTGCCCACCGTTCTTGGCAAAGTTCAGATAAGAGTCCACCTTCAGGGCTCTGCACTGCTCTACAATAAACTTAACGAAGTTTTAGGGTCACTCCAGTGAGGGACATTTGCACACAGGAAATGGATGCTGTTCCTGGTCCTCACTGTTCACACTTCAGTCCCCAAACCCTAGCTTATCTTTGGAGGACCTCTCACTGAGCACAGAGCTTAGACTTGAGGCAAGGCTTAGAGAGGGGGTGTCAGCAAAGATAGAAAGGTCTTAGGAACTTTGTGAAGGAAGCAGGACTGGTGACCTTGAAAACTGGAAGGCATGGTGGTCTCTATCCTTCCTCCATCGAACCTGTTCTTTCCCAGCAGCTTCCTATCCGAGAGGCAGGCAACACCCACCCTGTTGCTTAAGCCCAACATCTAGAAGTCATCCTTGACTTCCCTTTCTCTCACTTGCCAACTTGACCTCTAGATCCTTCCACTTCCCCCCACCTCCACCATCACACCTGGTGTTACAGGCACCCAGGAAGATGCTGGCTTCTAACCTAGTCTCTCTGCTTCTGTCTTCAGCACTCTACCTGCCATTCTGTACACTATAGCACAGGTGGGCTCTTAAAGAGATAGATTGAATAATGTGCCTTCCTGTTTGAATTCCCCCAGGGATTCCTCAAGGCACCCTGAATGAACTCCTTAAGCTGGCTCACAGTGCTGGGTGACAGGGCCCCTGCCTGCCTGCCCACCTGCCCTGGGCTTTACCCCTCCCCTCCCCCCTCTCCCACCTTGTTCCCACTGCACACACCCCTCAGCCACACCCATCATCTTCAGCTCCTCTAGTGCTTCAAACTCATTCCTCCCTGCGGGCTTTGTCCTCTGTTCCCTGTCTTGGAATGCTCTTTGATCTTTCCGGTTTCTGGCTCCTTAAGATTTCTGCTTTGTTACCATCTCAGAGAAGCTGCCTGATCCTGCACTGTCCAGATGGCTTCTCAAACTATCCCACCTATTCCCTTAACATCACACTCTAGTTACATTGTGTTGTTCCTGTTTCTCTGTCTCCCACCACCTTGAGCAGGGCTGCAGGGCTTGAATCAGGGTCCACTTATACTTTTTTTTGGCGACAGTCTTACTTTGTCACCCCCGGTAGAGTGCCACATCGCAGCTCACAGCAACCTCAAACTCTTGGGTTCAAGTGATCCTGTTGCCTCAGCCTCCCAAGAAACTGAGACTATGGGCGCTCGCTACAACCCCCAGCTGTTTTTAGAGACGGGGTCTTGATCTTGTTCAGGCTGGTCTTGAACCCAGTCCGCTCTCCGCGGCCTCCCAGAGTGCTAGGATTACAGGCATGAGCCACCTCACCCAACTTCACTTGTACTTTTTAATGGGTGCTGGATGAAGAAAATGGATGTGTGAGTGAATGAACCCCGTGCAAGTCAGGAAAGAAAGGAGATTGCAGCTTCAAATTGGGGATCCTTATCTGGAAAGAAAGGAGATTGCAGCTTCAAATTGGGGATCCTTATCTGGAAAGAAAGGAGATTGCAGCTTCAAATTGGGGATCCTTATCTGGAAAGAGGAGACAGTTTTCTGCTTTGGGTACAGAGAGCTGGAGGCTTTGGTACTCCAGAGAGAGTAAATGCACCCGGGTGGCGGGCAGAAATAAGTGACTTATTTAAAGACCAAATACTTTAGCTGGGCTAATTGAACACCAGCTGTATTCTAAGCACTATGTGTTGTGTTGAGGTTACAGGAATGTGTCTTTCTGCCCTTGAGTAGTTTGCAGTCTGCTACAGGTTATGAACTATATGTATAAGAATGTGCTGTTAGATGGAGGAAGAGCAGTCCAGGCCAAGGGCACAACACATGCAAAGGCCCTGGGGTGGGTTCATGTTTTGCTCCTCAAGGTGCAGCAGGAGGCTATGGCTGGGTGGAGAATGGGGAGGGCAAGGTGGTAAGCGGTGAGAGCGAAGATGTACTGGGTTGGGGGGATGAAGTAGCACTGACCAGGTAGGGCCTTGCAGGATGTGGGAAGGATTTTGACTTTCCCTGAGTGTGGAGCTACTAAAGGGTTCTGAGTAGAGGGGGGACATGATCTGACTTCCATCATGAATGAAGGAGAATGACAAGAGAGGAGACAGGTGAGGGATGCTGTTGCTCCAGCGGCAGTGGAGAGATGAGATGCCATCAGGGTGGGCTGTGAGGGGGAGCTTGTGTGGCAGCTGGGAAGCATCTGCATTAGATTGCCTGGGTTCTGCTGCTTGGGTTCACAGCTTGCCAGTCATGTGACCTTGGATACATTCCTTCACCTGAGCTTGGTTACCTCACCTGTTCTGTTGTTGTGTCAGTCAGGTTCAACTAGAGAAACAATGAGTAAGAGATCTATATACTGAGATTTATTGTAGAAACTGGCTTACACCACGTGGGGGCTGACCAAGAAGGTGCTGGAACAGGCTGGGGCTGCTGTGCACAGGTGAAGTTTCCTCAGGGAAGGCTCAGTCCCATCCTGAAGGCCTTTTGGCTTTTGACTCAGACCCAACCAGAGTAATTCCCTTACCTATCATCGACTGATTATGGACTTCAATCACAATTACAAAAATACCTTTCCCGGCAATAGTTAGATTAGTGTGTCCTTGCATAACTGGGAACTGTAGCCTACCCGGGTTGACATGCAACACTGGCCATCACACCTGTAAAATGAGGTTGCCATAGCAATGACCTGGCCTCACAGGAAATGTGCACAGCACTCGTAGAGGGCTTCATACCACACCTGGCAGTAGGAAGGGCCTGTGTTGTTAGCTGTGGTTGATGCCCCAAATTGGCACTGCGCCAGCCCAGAGGACCTGGAGCAGACTCTCCAGAGCAGAGGATTCTCTGCAAAGATCTTTCTAATGGGAGGAGGGGGCAATTGGCAGGATCTCACCCAATGGGCACAATGTGAGGGTGTTCAGCATGCCCTCCCCCTACCAGTGGAGGGCTCAACTACAACTTGGACTTTACCTTAGAATTGAAAACAATATAACATAAAACTTTGTACCTTCATATTAATTTGAAATAAAAAAAAAAAAGAAAGAAAGAAATGAAGGTAAAAGGAAAAGATGTTTCTAATGGTTCTCGCAGTTGTATGGGAAGCTGCCTTGCTCCAGGGCCTGTGCCTCGGGAGTTCAGAGATGCACCACCAGGGGGCGCAGGCGGCCACAGCCGCGGGATAATGGTGGCCCTGGGCTTGTGGTCAAGTAGGGAGCCCAAGGCTCCATCCCACCTACAGCCCGGTGATAGGCTCCAGCTCCTAGATGCAAATGAGGTTGCTCAAGAGTACTGCAAGTTTGTTCTCTTAGGCAAGTGTTGATATTCCTCATGAAATCCTGTTTATACTTTTCCTCAGAAAAGTGGTGAGCTCAGCCCTGCTTCCATCCTGGTGATCATAAAACCGGATTAGTGGACTGAGTTAAATAAAACCAGCCTTACCACAGTTTCATTGCAGAGAAACAATGTTGCTTGGGGTTTGGAGTTTAGATTTTGGCATCAGACAGAGATTGGACCCCAGCACTGCCATTCATTATAATACTATTGTTTCAATTATTGGTAGATTCTGAAAGGAAGGGAGTGGTTTATCTTACTTTTGATTGAGAGTAATTGAGAGATTTATTTCCATTCTACGGGCCCGAGAAGAGATCTAGATGCAACTGTTGCTGAGTATTCTATTAAGAACGAAGACTCTGGAGTCCAAAGGCCTACTTTCACGGCTCAGCTTAGCCAGCTATGTGGTCTTGGGCAAATCCTTAAACTTCTGTGCCTCATTTCCATTTATAAAATGGGGATAAACAGGTTATTTTCATCAGGTTGTTTGAGGATTGAATGAATACAGACATAGAAGTGGTAACTCCGGCACTGTGCTTGGCACAGAGGATACAGTCTCTAAGAGTACAGTCAGGCGATCTTTACTATCAACAGGAGGCAGTATGCAAGGCATTCAGGTCAGACAGGAGAGAGCCCTGGCTTTGCCTTCTGCCCTTTTCCCAGAGTGACTCCTTAACCAGACAGGGAAAGGCAGAGCGTGCCCCATCTCATTATTGCCAGGAGTCTCCCAGCAACCTGGGTGGGTGGTCTTGTCTCTACATTATAGACCAGGAAGTGGGGGGTTGAGGAGCTTGTCCCAGTTCTGCCAGCTAGGCAGACAGAATTCAAATCTGGTCCTTCTGACTCAAATATTCTTTCCACTGAGCCAAGTATTTCCTCTTGAGCCAAGGCCCAATGGATCCACGATGTCCAGGAGTGGGGCTGTGAAGACCCCTAGAAGGAGGTTACAGAGATAGGGAGGGCCCTACCCTAAGAGACCAATACTTCCACCCCCTTCCCCGGGGATTTCTAAAAGGAACCCATTGGTCACAAAGAGTTCTTAATTAAGTGAAAGGTTTCTTTGCAGGGTGTGACTATATTTGCTTAATTTTATTTTATTTATTTTTATTTATTTATTTATTTTTTGTAGTTTTGGCCGGGGCCAGGCTTGAACCTGCCACCCCTGGTATATGGGGCCCGCATCCTACTCCTTGAGCCACAGGTGCCACCCTAATTTTCCTTTTTTATGAGTTTGCTTTTTAAGAAAGTAAATTTGCTGAAAGCAATAGCTGCCCATAAGTACTGGCTACTATAAAAGGTTAGTGTTTCTACTCTCCTTTTATAGCTGAAGTGACTAAGAGAGAACCCAGTCTCCTGCTGGTCACACTGCACTGGAGCCAGGTGGAGGTGATAGAAAGGCCCTGTGAAGCAGGTCACTGAGGTCTCTGGTCCTTCGTCTTCCCCAGAGCAGAGATGGCCTCTTTCCCTAGGCCCCAGGCCCGCCTTACTCACCAGCCCCAGAGGGAGATGGACAGAGACAAAGCGAACAGCAGCAGCCCTCTTCTCCTGCCCTCCAGAGCACAGCGTATCGTGAGGCTCTCATTTCTCTTAAGCGTTTGTTGGGCTCCGGCTCGGTGGAGTACACAGCTCAGCTGGAAGGCCCCACACAGGCAGGGGTTCATTAACTAATATAAGTGAGGGTGGGCTGTGATCCACAAGGTAGGGGGCAGGGAGAGCCAACATGGGAGAGGCTGGAGGTGGTCCTGGTGGTGAGAGATTGGGGTAAGCTGGAGGGTATGAGCAGAGTGCCCTGGGGGGTAGAGGTGGGGGGGAGGGTGTCTGAGCAAGTGAGCAAAGGCGAGGACTGGGGGCTAGAAGGAGTTTGAGAAGTTTGAGAGGAGAGGTGTCTATCCTGGGAGGCATGAAGAGAGAGGGAAGGGGGAGGGCAGGAGATGAGTCTGGAAAGGAAGCCATCGAGAGTGTATGGGGAAGATCTTTCAGTAATTCGCAAGACTTCCTTGTCTGTCCAAGCCACCCATCCCCAGTGAGAAAGGCCCAGGCTTCTTCAAGAACATGGCCAAGATCTTCCTAGCACCCTCCCCCAGCCCATTCCAAAAAGTGAATGTGTCTTTTGAAGGCATAAACTTCTGGCACATCTCAGCCGGGCTGGTGTTTTTAAAGTTTTTATTTTCATTGCTCTGGGTCGTCCTCAGCCTGATTTTACCCCTGGAGTTCAAAGCCATCTAATTGGAAATGAAAGGCAGCTGATTGATTTGGCAACTCCATGGCCAGTCCACATGGCAGTGATGTGATGGAGAGAGTGAGTGCTGCTCACGTGTGTGTCTGTGCCACGCTCCTGGCCCAAGACGTCTCAGCCCTATTGCCTGACCAGCCTGGGCACACAGTGTGGGGAGGGCGTCTTCTCCAGATCCTGGAGTCCCAGGATCCCAGGAAGGAGGCAGCTCACCAGCAACCTGGACCTCCTCAGCCCTGCTAGGTTAGCTGTCTCTGCCCCCTCTCCCCACTATCTAGCTTCTCCTACTGGAAAAGTAGAAAGCTGGTCTGGAAGGGAACATGTGAGCAAAGACCTGGAGGTGAGCTATAGAATCTTGAGGTTGCTCGTTGAAAATACAGATTTCCAGGCCCTACCCAGCCCCACTGAATCAAAATCTCTGGGGTGGTGCCCAGCAGTCTGGCTCCCAGGGATTCTGAAACCAACCCAGAGTTGCATTTTTGAATAGGTCATTCATGTGAGTTGATGGCCATGCTCAGGGTGGACAGGCAGTGAGATTGCAGGAGGTCTAGAGTCCCCAGGGTGGACTGGCTGAATGGGACTGCTCATTGAAGATGCTCATTGAAGTCACCTCCTGAGATGGCAGAGTGGACTCCTAGGCAGGAAGAGGGCCCTGTCCAAAAGATGGGATTCTAAGCTTCTTGGCCCCAAAACATCAGCCCAACTTTGGGGGCCTTGGGGAGCAGCTACCTGAGGCCCCAACCTTCTCAGGAGGCTGTGACAAGACCCTGTCTATCTTTTATTTCCACAAGATTTTCAAGAAGGAACACCCAAGTTGTGGTCTACGCAAGAAATGCTTTCCATCTCGGCCCTCAGCTGGGAAGTAACTAACTGGTCCTGATTCAGTTAGGCATCTTGGTTTGTAGACATGTGACAAAAAGGCAACATTTCCAGTAATGACAAAGCCAGTGGAAAAACAAAGATTTGGGGGAAATGTGCATTACTTTTTAAGCACCTTTTTCTGATCTAAAGTTACTTTGTTTAGAAACAAAAGTGGCATGTGTAACTTAGTTGGCACGCAGCATTTTTATAATTGGTCAATTTTGAAATGTGAAGGCAGAAAAAATTTTTCCCCACAGTTTCAGTAAAACTTGAGAAGTTTGCAGGAAGGCTGGGCCTGGTGGCTCATGCCTGTAATCCCAGCACTCTGGGAGGCTGAGGCGGGTGGATTGCCTGAGGTCATAGAGTTCGAGACCAGCCTGAGCAAGAGCCAGACCCCTGTCTTTAAAAAAAAAAAATAGCCAGGTGTTGTGGCGGGCACCTGTAGTCCCAGGCACTCGGGAGGCTGAGGCAAGAGAATTGCTTGAGTCCTGAAAGTTTGAGGTCACTGTGAGCTATGACACCATGGCACTCTACCAGGGATGACACAGTGAGACTCTGTCTCAAAAAGAAAAAAGTTTGCAGGAAAAACACACTTTTCCCTGACTTTCTGCTGCTTCGCTCCCTGGATCTTGTCATTGCTACATGTGACCCATACAGCATGTTTGAAGATGTATTTTGTTAATGTTAGAACTAGAGTTTTGCACCAAGACAACTGGGGCATGTCAGAAAGCCCCTTCACTTCCCCCTGCTCATAGGGGCAGCTCTGTGAGCCCCTCCCCCTTGATGCTGCTTCTGGCTAATGGGTGCAGTGTTTTAGGAGAAGCCCCTTCAGGTCTCTTGGGGCTGCTTTTCCCTGTGACCCAGGGTCTCCCCAACTCAGCCCTGGAGCAGCTTAGCTCTGAGTATTGGTAACAGGGTCAGGGATGAATGCATAACTGTCCCTGGGCAGAGGGTGAGGTCTTCGAAAGCAGTGATAACAGGCTAGTGACAGGAGGCCAAGCTAAGATTGTCTTTGGACATTGGCAATGCCCCCCCAGGGAAACCTGGCAAACGTGCTGATTTTACCATCTCCCATCAGAGATCTGTCAGGGTGGGACAACTTATCCTTGTCAGGTCCTTGACATATGTAGTCCCTCCCTGCAACCTAGTGGCTCTTAATTCCCCATTTGCATGTGAGCACAGAGCTGTGATCAGGAGAGCCTTCCCCTGCCATCCTCATGACTCAGCTGCTCTCCTGCTCCAAGCCTATGGCTCAGTGGGCACTAGTGGGCACTCTTTCCGCAGAGGGTAGGGAGGATACCCTTAGAGGCCGAACTGATAGGAAGCAGGTTTCTGAATGGATATTGGTACCACACTTTCCTTCTAGGATTAGGTGGTTCTTGCCTGACCTCTGGCTGGTGTTACTAGCTCTGGCCACAGCTGCATTCTAGATTTGTCTACTGAACATCTGAGTACCTACAGTGTGCAGGCCTGTGGTCAGATGTCTGTGATACCAAGATGGACAAGACGGAGGTCTTTATCCTCAAAGGACTCCCTGACAGGTGGGGGAGGTGGACAAATAAATAGGAGTTTTAGTGCCGTGTCACCACTGCTGCCTGGGGCTGGGGAAGAGCTATGCAGGGGACACAGACCTGCTGTGGCTGCCGAGCAAGGCTTCCTACACCTTGTTTGCCGAGGTTCTTAAATGGGTCAGCCAGGCAAAGAGGGGGAGCCGCTGTCCAGAGGACGCCTGCTGAGTCACCACAGCAGCTGTGCCCGTGCGCCACATCCTCTGCTCATGGCAGTTCCTCCATGGCCCAGGGCACCCAAGTGTGTCTCTGCTGCAGAGATGCCATCCAGTAAGATTGTTCTAATTAATCCGTGCACCTGGCTGAAGAGGACTTGCTCCAGGAGTGACTTCCAGCCTTTTTCTTTTTTTTTTTTTTTTTTTTGTAGAGACAGAGTCTCACTTTATGGCCCTCGGTAGAGTGCCGTGGCCTCACACAGCTCACAGCAACCTCCAACTCCTGGGCTTAAGCGATTCTCTTGCCTCAGCCTCCCGAGTAGCTGGGACTACAGGCGCCCGCCACAACGCCCGGCTATTTTTTGGTTGCAGTTTGGCCGGGGCCGGGCCTGAACCCGCCACCCTCGGTATATGGGGCCGGCGCCTTACCGACTGAGCCACAGGCGCCGCCCTCCAGCCTTTTTCTTGTTGTTAGGAAAACTCTGGCTTCCTCCATCCTCCTGGGAGACACTTGTCCTTGCCAGTGAAAGGAACGCATGAATCTTGACTCCATAGGATTGCAGGACCATGCCCCTCGCCAGGTGTCTGGCGCTGGGAGGTGCTCAGGGAATACCTGACTGTGGCCTCTTTGAGGAAGTCGTCTCCATCCACTGGAACTCCCCAGTGAGTGATGGTTGACTGGGACTGACAGAGCAAGAGCAGGCCTCTCATTGCTCACATGAAGACTAGCAAGGCCTAGAGAAGTAGCCCACCTTTCCACGCTCGTGGGCTGAGCTGGGGCCAGGCTGTCTGAGCAGCTGAGCCCTGGGATGCCTTCAAGGCTTCTTTCTCCTCTTCCTGGGGTAGAAGCTCAGTTAGCCAGAGCCCCAGAGCTGGGGAGCTGGAGAGTTAATCCTGTGCTCCCCAGAGAGCTTGCACACTCCTGACCCTCCCCTGTCTTCCAGGCCCTCAGCTGCAGCTTTCTGGGCATAGCATGGTCACGTGAGAGCCAGATGTGAGGATTTCCCAAGCGGTGATGTGTGCGCCCACGTGCTTGCATGCACAGCTGTTTACGTGGCATCTGAGTGCTTGGGGGGATTGGTTCAGACCCACGCAGAGCAGAAGAGGGGTGGGGTAAGGAGAGGCCCCCTGAAAACACCATGGGGTTGTTGCACCGAGCCTTGCCAAGCCCTGTTCCCACCAGACTGTGTAGATAAGAGAGTTGTTCCTGCTCAGAGTCCTATTTCCTACAACATCCATCTTGCCAGAAGACCATATTGGTTATGGATAATTTTTTTTAAAACTCTGTTTGAAGGGATTTGAAGCAGATGCTAGAGCCAACAGCCTTTCAGAATTTTCAGCCAGGCTCAGGCACTTGCCCAGGAGCCATTGTGTCTAGCACAAGCCAGGCTTAGGGTCCTTCCTGGCTTGAGACAGCCTGGATGTGGATCAGGAGGCAGAGCCTGGACTAGAGAGAGAGTAGAGCTATGGAAGCCAAGAGGCCCTGGGGCAGCAAGATGAGCTGGGCCTCAATTTCCCATGAAAACTTTGAGCCTGAGAGCAAGGAGTATTCCTCCTCTCCTCAGCCACTGGAGATTAATTGGGTACCTTCTGTGTTCAAGGTGTTTGTGGGGTTCTGACAAGGTTAAGACCTTGAAGAAACTAAAGATCCGGGAGAGACTCATGACTAAACTTATATAAAGCACCTACTAGGTGCCAGACACTTGCTAGGACTATAGCCCTAATCAGACATTCTGGAGCCAATTGAAATGGTCAGTGAACAATACAAAGATATCCTGCCCTGGGAAAGATGAAGGAGATGGGCAGACCTGGAAAAGCAGGTGTCCTCAACCTCAATTTAGGAATGAATCTCCCCTAGCCCCCGACCCCATCCCCACGCTGTCCTGCACCAGTGGGTGGCAGCATCGAGCCGAGTGTCTGCTGAAGCACTGGGAGCCCTGCCCCAGAGGTAGGACCAGTTACACACTTTAGGCTACAGGACTCAGGCCTGTGGCATCTCCTGCCTTGGACAACACACCACCCCAACCCTGCCACACAGGGCCCCGGCCTGCCTCCTGTTGGGCTGGGCAGCCACAGAAAGGAAGGGTGTACTTTTGTGTCAGCTCAATGGCCAGGGGAGTAAATAAGGGAGTCACACTGCTGCCTTAAACCTACACGAGTCCTGGAGCAGACAGCAACGCTTGGGAGGCTTATCTGTGCCCTGTCTGCCATGCACCAACAATGAAGAGTCAGCTGGTCCTAACCAGCTAGGACTGCAGCTAGGCATGTGGTTGATGTTCCTTAAATAGTTGGCAGTTGATTCATTGATAATCCAATGGCAAGAGTCCAGTCTAGAGAAGAAGAGACATTCCACTTTTTGCTGTCCTGGGATGGGAATATCTGTCTTAAGTCCACTGCTGTTGACTTCATTACTCACTCATGGCTCTCAGGGAGACCCAGCAAGGGAAGGGAGATGGATTGCCAGTCTAGTGGCTGGACACCAGGGCCTGCTGACTTCATCCTCCTTTGTCGGCCCATTTCTGTATCGCCTCTGTGAACACAGATACTGGCTCTGGCTGGGGCTTCTGGGGGAGTTGGTGGGGGTGGAAGTGGAGGGGGGATATCCCAGCAAGTGGGGGAGGACCACCAAGGCAGACCACCCCAGGGAGGAGGATGGCTGGGATCCTGGAACTCCAAACAGTGTTGAGTTTGTGTCTTCTCTGCACACAAACACTAGGCATGGGGAGAGGTGAGAACCTGAGAACTGAGGGGGAGGCCACAGCCCAAGGGCCTGCCGTGGGGTCGGGCCACAGCTGCTGAGTGCAGAGCTCAGAACCCATGGCCTCCCCACCCAGCACCCTCTGGCCGCCCACGGTGCCTCTGACTGACCGCAGCACCTGTCTGTAATGCAGACCTGCCTGCCACCCCCTGCCAGGGCAGCCCCATCTAGGCAGCTGCAGCATTCCCAGGGTGTCCTTGGCCTCCTCATCCACACCCATGTGGGTTGGGCTGACCCTTCTGGTTTCAGCCCTGTCCTACAAGGGTGCCCTTGGATTTAATCCCTAAAGGGCAGTGTAGCATCTTCAGGCCCAGCCCCCACACCATCCCCCACCTGAGCAGGGAAACAGGCTGTTCCCTGACCGCATAGCTTAGCAGCCAGAGGGTCGGTGGTGCATTCCTACCCTGGGTTGGGCTGCCCCACATGTACTCTGCATGCTGGGAAAGGAGGCAGGTCCTTTCTTGCTGGAAGCAAAAGGAATAGCAATATGGCTGCATTTACAAAGAGAGGCACAGCAGAAAGAAATGAGGATCCAGAAAATGACATCCGCAGCCTGCCTTAATTCAAGTCTGACACCACTGTGTCCTTGCTGTGGGACCTGGGGAGAGAGCCTTAACTTTCCTGAGCCTCCTTTTCCTCATCTGTAAAGTGCAAGTTGTTGTAAGGATTAAATAAGATAATGCTCATAAAATGTTTGGCAAGGTGCCTAGCATGAATTTTGGGTATGTGGGAACTGATATAATTATTCTAGCCCCAGCTCTACTATTTACTTGCTGTGTCATCTTAAGCAAATGTCTTCCTCTCTCTGGTCCTGAGCACTCACCTGGTCCTTCCAGCCTGTGGGGTACTACCCGGAAGCCTAGGATGTGGCTTCAGCAGGGGGGCTAGGGACAAACCATGACCTGGCTTTCCATTTAGGATTTGCTTTCTGTCTTTGAGAATATACCCATGAAAAAAGTTCATCCCTACTACATTTCTTTTTCTTTTTTTTTTGAGACAGAGTCTCATTATGTCACCCTCAGTAGAGTGCTGTAGTGTCATAGCGCAGAGCAACCTCAGACCCTTGGGGTCAAGCGATATCTTGCCTCAACCTCCCAAGTAGCTGGGACTGCAGGTCTCCACCACAACACCTGGCTATTTTTTTGTTGTAGTTGTTATTGTTATTTAGCAAGCCTGGGCCAGGTTCGAACTCACCAGCCCCGGAGGCACCGTGGGCGGCCAGAGGGTGCTGGGTGGGGAGACCATGGGTTCTGAGCTCTGCACTCAGCTGCACTCTGAGCTCTGCCACTGAGCTGCGGGCACCAAGTCCCTACTACATTTCTTTTTCTTTTCTTTTTTTTTTGACACAGAGCCTCACTATGTTGCCCTCGGTAGTGCCGTGGCATCACAGCTCCCAGCAACCTCAAACTCTTGGGCTTAAGCAATTCTCTTGTCTCAGTAGCTGGTACTACAGGCGCCCGGCTATTTTCCTGTTGCAGTTGTCATTATTTAGCTAACCCAGGCCAGGCTCGAACTCGCCAGCCTCAGTGCATGTGGCCGGTACCGTAACCACCATGCTACAGGCAGCCAATCCCCTACCATATTTCTCCATGAGCATTTCTGTGTATCTGGCTCAGAAGTCTGTGCCCAGAACCCTCAGGCCTTGGGGCATAAGTAGCTATATAACTTGCAGAACCCAATGAAAAATGAAAATGGTAGAGCCTCTTGTTCATAAACTATTAATGATTTCAAACCCAGGACAGAAGAGCATTAAGCCATCATCAGGGGTCATCTAAGCATGGGGTCCTGGGTGCCTACACTGCCTTGGGGGCTGAGCCGCTATTGAAGCAACATTCACCACTCACCCCCTCCCAGTACCAGGGTGCTATTTTTTCTTTTTTTTAGAGACTGAGTCTCACTTTGTCACCCTTGGTAGAGGGTGACATCACAGCTCACAGCAACCTCCAGCTCTTGGGCTTAGGTGATTCTCTTGCCTCAGCCTCCCGAGTAGGTGGGACTACAGGCGCCCCCCACAACACCTATTTGTTTTGTTGCAGTTTGGCCAGGGCTGTGTTTGAACCTGCCACCCTCCGTATATGGGGCCGGC
Organism: Nycticebus coucang; assembly: GCF_027406575.1. Lineage (NCBI taxonomy): Eukaryota > Metazoa > Chordata > Mammalia > Primates > Lorisidae > Nycticebus > Nycticebus coucang. The sequence goes on along the minus strand of NC_069782.1, from coordinate 132,922,861 downwards.
GCCCCCAGGGTGCTATTTTCTTGTGCCCTAAATAGCTATGGCAAGCTGGCTGCTTGCTCTTTGCCCGAGAACAAGCTTCACAGAGTGAAGCAGAGTACATGAACGTCTGTACTGTTCAAACTTCCACCAGGTGAGCTTTGATTTGAAGTCATGTATGAGCTATTGTTTTTCTGTCTTGACCATCTTGTTTTTTTTTGTTTGTTTGTTTTTTGCGATAGAGTACAGTACTCAGTACTCTGGGTTTGTTTGTTTGTTTATTTTTTCCAGTTTTTGGCTGAGGCTGGGTTGGAACCCACCACCTCCAGCATATGGTGCCAGCGCCCTACTCCTTGAGCCACAGGCACCACTGCCATAGAGTACTCTGTTGTCCAGTCTAGAGGCTGTGCCCTCACCCTAGCTCACAGTAGCCTCAAACTTCTGGGTTCAAGCAAACCTCCTGCCTCAGCCTCCTGAGTACCTGGGACTAGACAATGCCCAGCTAATTTTTTTCTATTTTTAGTGGAGATGGAGTCTCACTGTTGCTCAGGCTAGTCTCCACCTCCTGAGCTGAACTGATCCTCCCGTCTTGGCCTCCCAGAGTGGAGGATTATGGGTATAGGCCAGGCTGCCTGGCCATCCTAATTCATGCTGTTTTTCCCAGATGACAGTCATGTCACTTTTACTGTCATGCCTGTTTCTGCTCTTCTGAGCATGACAACCTGTCTCGGGCCCTATAAAGTGAATATCATGTAGGTCACACTTCTTTGTAAAGGAATTTTACCTGTAGGGCTATCGTGAAGATTTGAGCTACTGTGTGCCTGTGACAGTTCAGTGCCTGCAACAAGGATGTGCTCTCATGGCAACAACCACCCCTGCTACCACTGTGACATAATGGGACTAGCAGTTGTTAGACCCTAATTAGTTGATGGCAGAAAGTGTTGGCCAAGTTTCTTGGTAGCCTAGTCAGGAAGGAAAAGAAACATGGAATCTATAGAAACTCTAAGAAATCCAGGCCTATGCAAAGTTGAGTTGTATGGAAGGAGAGAAAAAGACTAGGATACAGTAGCTATTCAGAAACTAGTTCAAGGCTGCAGGGAGGGAGAGGTCTTGAGTGTGCCAGCACACTGAGATGCTGGAGGAGGGAAGGACGTGGAAATGACAGGTGTTCATCCCATTGGGCCCCTGGCAGAGGCCTACACTCCACCCCTCCCAGGTGCCCAGGGCAGGGGCTATGGAAGCCAACGGGGCCAGTGACCCTGCCCTGGCCTCCAGGGGGCCTGTGGTTCTCCTTCATTCTCTGTGGGTGTGCACTGTTGCTTGTGTTCATTCCTGTCTTTCCCACCTGGGCATGCAGCCCACTCCGGATTTATGACTTTGGATGGGTGGGACTTGCTTTACACAGGGGAGGCATTCCTGGAACAGGGAATGAGACTAGATTGGGTAGATTGAACCTAGTTCTCACTGCTCTGGAGTTACTTAAGCTTAAAAGAAGCCTTATTATAAACCTGCAGGGTCCTTTTCTAACCTATGCCTAGCCACCTGTTTTTATGTAGTCCTGGGGGAAGGGGGTGTGAGGAAGGCTTCCTTGAAGTCAAGAACCCCTGCAGTGTTGCATTTTGATTTTTTTTGTTCGTTTGTTTAGAGATAGAGTTTCACTCTGTTGCCCTCAGTACAGTGCTGTGGCATCGTAGCTCACAGCAACCTCCAGCTCTTGAGCTTTAGGTGATTCTCTTGCCTCAGCCTCCCGAGTAGTTGGGACTACAGGCGCCCACCAAAACGCCCGGCTATTTTTTTCTTGCAGTTTGGCTGGGGCTGGGTTTGAACCCACCACCAAGCTCCTGGGCTCGAGTGATCCTCCTGCCTCAGCCTCCTGAGTTAACTGGGACTACAGGCACCCACAACTACGCCCAGCTAGTTTTTCTATTTTTAGTAGAGGTGGGGGGGGTCTCATTCTTGCTCAGGCTGGTCTCGAACTTGTGAGTTCCAGCAATCTACCCACCTCAGCCTCCCAGAGTGCTAGGATTACAGGCACGAGCACTACAACTGGCCACTTTTTGATTTTTCATTATTTTTGAAATAATTTTTGTTTATTTTATTTTTATTTATTTTTTGAGACAGTCTCACTCTGTGCACTCTGGGTAGAGTGCCATAGCATGATAGCTCATAGCAAACTCAAATTCCTGGGCTCAAGTAATCCTCTTGCCTCAGCCTCCCAAGTAGCTGGGACTACACCCATCACAATGCCTGGCTAGTTTTTTTCTATTTTTAGTAAAGACAGGGTCTCACTCTTTCCAGGCTGCTCTTAAACTCCTGAGCTCAAGCAATCTGCCCTTCTCAGCCTCCCAGAGTGCTGGGATTACAGGTGTGAGCCACCGTGCCTGGCCTTGATTTTTCATTATTGTGCTGGGACCTGTCTAGAGTCAGGCTGAGCATCTGTGTGCCCTTAACTAACCATCTTTGGCTTACTTCTTGCTGGTATTACCAGCCAGGAGGAATGGCCGTGGCAGGGATTACCAGCACTGTGGGCTAACTAAGGCTAGCTGTCCCCATGCCACCTGTCTCCCAGGAACCATTGCCCTCACTACCAGCTATGTCCCTAAAACCCACTCCCCTTTGTGTCCTACAGGCCTAGTTCCTCCCCCTCCAGCACCTTTCACAAGCCCTAAGCCATTTCAGTCTCCACCCCACAAAGAAGACAGGGTAGGCATTTTTAACCCCACTTTGCAAAAGAAGGGAAAGAGGTGCAGAGATTTGCTAAATGCCTTAGCATCAATAAGCTAAGTTGTGAACACAAGAAGCAGGGTGTCTTTTATTCTTGCTGCATCTCTGACCTCTCTGCCTCCTGAACCATCTGCTTTTTTGGACTTAGGATCTTGGGTTTACTTACATTGAGTCTGCGTTCAAGTGGTTTTCCCTGGAAAGGCAATGTGTTTCTCTGGAAAGATTCGATTTAGCTGCGGTGCACTTGTGTTATGGAGACTACTAGGTTTCTGCTGGGAAAGCCCTAGAAGATCAAACAACTACCTTAGAGATGGAGAGGCCCAAATGCTTAATTTTACAGATGTGAGGCCCTGAGGAGTTAAGTCACTTGTCCAGGCCACACAGTTAGTTTTCAGTTAGACCAGTTGTGCAGATTCCAAGTCCCATGTCTCTTACTTTCAGGGAGGCCTGTGATCCAGCTCTGTAGGGCCCTAGGTTGCGTGTCACAGAGGGGAGGGAGGCAGAGACTGCAGGGAAGGCAAGAAGCAGTTGGTTTGTGTTGGTCACAGCTGCTCATTGGACTGTGCCTGCCTCTTGCTCCCTATCTCTCTGCTATCTCTCTGTCTCTCCATCTTCCCGTCTTCCCAGCCCTAAGCCAGCAATCTTCTCTCTATCTTAGCTGGAGGGCAGGGTTTGTGAACCAGAGGCTGGCCTCTGTTCATTGTAAGGAGGCAGAAGGGGTCCTTCCGTCCCCAGGAGAAAGCTTACTGGGGTGGGCTGGACAGAAGAGACTCCTAAGGGGGGAGATTTTGAGTGGGAACAATGGAACTGGATTAATTCTGCAGGTCAAGAGACTGGGAAATGAATCATATTTTTGAAAGACTTTTAAAAAGGCAGTCTTATTTGTGGTCTGCTTTCCATTTTCCTTTGGGGAAGAAAGATGGGAAGGTCTGCTATTGGGGTGTGGGATGAAGAGGACAGGCTTGGGTTGTGTGAGCTCCAGTTGTCTGCCCACAGGCCGAGTCCAGCCCACCTTGTGGTTTTGTAAATAAAGTTTTATTGGAACACAGCTCACCTATTTTACATGTGGTCTGTGGCTATTTTTGCACTGCAAGAAGAGAGTTGAGTAGTCTCAGAAGAGACCACCTGCTTCCCAAAGCCTAAAATAGTTATTCACGGGGTCTGTGTAGACCCTGTTCTAGCAGAAAAGCGCTTTGTGGGTTCTCCAGGCCCAAGCAAAATACCTTCCCTTGGCTCACTGAGAGAGGTTTCCTTAGGAAGAACCCCAAAAGGAAGGTATACAAAGTGGTAAAGCACGCCAAGGTGGAGAGACATGTGGACGATCTCTCAGCTGGGTTGGCACAGGCCTATGTAGGATCAGATGGGACTGGGAGGAGCCTGGCATGGCTTTGCTGGGGGGCAGCCCATGTGGCCACATCTCTGGGGTGCAGCAGTAGAGAGTTGGAGCCTCAGCATGGTGTGGACCGCAGGCAGCCAAGCCCCAGGTTCTGACCTCAGACCTCCTTGGCCACACTAGCTTAAAGCCTGGGAGATCCTGGATGTGTTCCCCTTGTCTCAGCCATACCAGGGCTTGAGGGCTGGGCCAGTGAGCTGCTGGCTACTAGGCCTGGGGAGAGAGTCTGGGTGATGTTTCCATGAGTTTGTCTACCTCCAATTCCTGCTAACCTGGTCTCTGAAGGGGAATGTGGGGAAGGGTCTCTGATGGGTGCCAGCATTTTCTTGCTGCATCCAGTGTCAAACACTGCCTAGTTTTTTCCTTGCAGCCTCAGAAGCGAGATTTTTCTGGTGCCCCCAGAGCTGACTGATCCAGGGAACCAGGCTTATGCTAACCACACTCACAGGAGATACTGCCAATGGCGGATCGCCATTATCCAGTACCCGCTATGTATAGGCAGGGTGCTGGGTGCTGTCATATACAGTGTGTTATCTCATTTAATCTTTCACAGACTCCCAGCAGATAAGTATATCACTTCAACCAGATTTTTATAAGTTCAGGAAGAAGCTCAGAGAGGTTACGTAGCTTCCTCAAAGGAGTAGAGCTTAGATTTGAAGCAGTGTGACTCCTGATGCCTTACCAAACCTCTCCTCCAGAGCCCCACTCTTCTGGTTTACAAAGAGAACTGGCAGCACCAGGTTTCTTGGTTCCCCATGGGGAGCCTGCAACTGGGAGTGCTTGCTGAGCAAGGGAGAGAGTTAAGTACTTTAAATAAATAGGGAATGACATCATGCTTTGGTGGCCAGTGTCCCTGCAAAAATGGACATGATACTAGCTGCGTGACATGGGGCAAGTTGTTTAACCTCTCTGGTCTACTTTCTTCATCTACAAAGTGGAGGAAATAATAGTACCTATCATTGTCAGTTTGTTGTAACATACAAGTTACTATATGTAAAGTGCTCAGCACCGGCCTTTAGCAGAGAGTAAAAGCTGTTATAAATGTTTGCTGTGACTGTGAATAGGCCACACTGCTCTCTTGGACAGCACTGGGGGGGCAGGAGGGTGCAAGGGTTTGTCTCCCAGATTTTACAGTTCAACATGTCCTGTAATTGTCCCCACTGAGACTACTTCAGAGGTGGTGAGTAGCCCAGCAGAGAAAGCAGCAGTCTTGGGATGCATCAGACTAGTTCTGTTTCTCAGTCATTGGGGTTTGGGGCCGTTGCCTCTCCTATCTGAAAGACTCCTCCCACAGAAAGTGTGGCTGAAAATGCATACCTACCTTATGGAATTGCTGTGGAGAATGAGTGAGCACTCCCCTCCCTCCTCTGTCTTCCACTATCGATAGACCATGTCAGTGTTCTTTGTGTGGTGTCTGTCTTATATTCTAGAATGTACACACCATTGATTAGACCAGGAGCTTTCTGCCTCGTTATGGTGTTGATGGTATCACATCTTATAATCATGTGTTCTTTATGGTGCTCTGATTTTGCTGTCCTCCCTTTTAGCAGGAGGACAACTTTTAACCCCATTTCATAGGGAAATTGAGGCCCAGATGAGACACTACTGTCTGAGCTTAGAATAGAGTTCTCATCTCTTCTGGTCACAAAAGGTCCCCATCCTTCTGGGTTGGGGTTGGGCAGTGAGACCCTAAAATGGTGCTCCCTTCCATTCTGCTAGGGCCTGTCTTCCTTAGTGCATGGGGCTATGGCAAAAGCTGGACAGGACATCAGGGAGACTGGCCTTGGGTACTCCAACCCTGATATTTGAGGTTCCAGGTCCAGGCCCCTGAGCCTGCTGGCTTTTGAGGATCATGGAACCTTCAGGCCCTGTGGGGCCAGCCACCCACATGGCCAGAGAGGAGGGATCAGGCTGCCTTTTGCAGGCCATGATAACCCATGGGCCCCGTTCCAAGGAGGGGGTTGTGTAGGATTCTCTGCTGCAGAGGATTCCTGCGTTTCAGCAGACACCTCATTATCCCTGTCCCAGCCCGCTGTGTCCCAGTGCCTCTGTAATCATAGAGGCCCACACCCAACAGCCAGCCCAGGACCAGGAAATCACTCCCCTCCCTCCTCCGCCTTCCGCCCGTGGCCGGCCCGAATGCGGCCCCTGCAGCCACTCGCTGCGGATCTCCTGCCTGCCTAACGGTTCTCTCCTCTGCTTCTCTTCTCCTGCTGCTGCTTGCTCTCGGGCACTCGGAAGTGTGGCTCTCCAGCTGGGCTGAGTCTCCCAAGAAGGACGTGACAGGTACTGCCCGGTGTCCACGTGAGTGCATGCATGTGAACATGTGTGTTCCAGGCATGTGTTCGTGGGAGCTGGCGCCCACAGCAGCTTTCTGCATGTTTCCTCATGATGTGTAGTGGCCCTTTATTGGCAAGCTGGGTATCTTCCACTGACTGTGCCTGCTGCCTCCCTGGTTGACCTTGGTTTTCAGATCCAGTCCTGGAGCCCTTTGAGGGCTGATAACCACGCAGCACAGTGTGTGAGTACATGTGCTCTGGACCCAGAGTGTATGGGTTTGAATCCCAGCTCTGCCATGTCCTGGCTGTGCTGCCTCAGGGTGGCTGTGTTACCTCCCCAGGGGATGTCATGCTACTTCATGAGGAGCCTTGCACACACCAAGGGCTCGGGTGCTGGTGGGGCTCCCATCTCATCAGCTGCAGCTTATCTCAGCCAGCTGTCCCAGCGAGATAGGCCAAAAAAACAGGATTCAACTCATTTCAGGCATTTAAACCAAAGCACAGTGCTATGGTCCCAGATGCCCAAGACTGGTTTCCAGTGATCTCACTGGGGACTGGAGATTTGGGGCAGGGCTGGGGCAGTCCTGTGACTGTGACTGACGGTGGGTCACAGCCCCCATTCTCTAGTAGTCCAGAGCTTGGCGCTGCCTCTGGCCACAGGGCTTTGGCCTGCCTGGCCGAGATGGTCCTTGGAGACTTGAGCCTTGGCCTGTGTCCAGGAAGAGCTGGACCAGGGGTCAGAAGCTTGCCTTTAGCCTTTAGTCTTACTGTACAGTGGCAGAAAAAGCAGGACCACAAGATTTTCAGCTCCTAGAAGAAGATGGTTGGGAAAGAGATGGAACTTCCAGAAGGGTCTTTAGGGACCCCCTCTATTCCTGAGAGTGTTACCCATCCCCACCCCTCCAGCCCCAAACTTGAGAGCAGAGGTTCAGGCCTGGGGGTTAGGGAACAAGCCAGAGGGTCGGGGGTTGATGGGAGTGGGGGGGGCATCTCTGGGGGTAAGAGCCTAAGGCCCTGCCCTGCCCACCACAGCTGTGAGCAGGGAATGGGAGGGGGTTGTCCTGGGAGGGATCCAGAGGGGAAGAGAAGGCAGAGGGTGGGAGTGCAGACCCCCTCCCCTGCAGACATCCTCCCAGTGTTCCTTGTGCTGAGGGCCTGGGCCTGAGCTAATCACTGGGCTCCTGTCCCTTTTTCCCCTCTCCACAGGCCAGTGAGCCCGAGCCCACTTGGCCCACAGCAATACATTTTATTCACCAAACGTATAGCTGAGAGGCCAGCAGGCTCAGTCCGGCCTGGGAGGAGCCAGTTGTGAAGGGCCAGAGGGACTTTGGTGAGGTGCCAGGGTTAGGGGGTCACAGGGAGCCTGGAGCCTGGAGCAGAGGCCACCATAGGGCCTGGCTTCTCAGGATGAGCCCTATTGCTTGAAGCAAGAGGCCCCAGGGGAGGCCGTGTGGGCCGAGGGGAAACCCAGCCAGACTGGGAGTCCAGGGCGGGAGTCTCAGGCAAATTGCCAGATCTCTCTGGGCCTTGGTTTCTCTATCTGGAATGTTGGAGAGTTCCATGAGACAGGAGACTTGAGGTAAGGGGCTGATGGGAGAGATCATTGAGATAAGGGAAGTCAGCATCTAACCCTGGCATCTACTCCAGAGTGGGCACAGGGCGCTCTGACCTGGCTCTCTCCAACCAGCAAGTCCCCACTGGCTGCCTGGAATGGGTTATGGGGGAGACATACTGCAGGGACACGGCCGGGGGTCCTTGCCCCACCTTCTCAGGGCCTGTAGCCCTTACCCTGAGCTTCCTGCTGGTTCTGAAGGTGCAGAAGAGCCAAAACCTCCAGCTCCTCCCCAGATCTCCCATTCTCTCTGTTTGCTTTGTTAACAACTGCCTGCAGTTTACATAGGGCTTTAACCCCAGTCACTTTGTTCTATGCTTAGAACAATCCCAGGAGGTAGATACTGTGTAGAAACTGTTACTGTTCCTATTTACAGATGAGGAAGCTAAAGCTCAGAGAGGTTAGCAGCTGGACCTCTGACCCTTAGACTCTAATTCTAAGCTTTTGCATCATGAATCTCAGGTCACCATTATATCTGTTGTCTTACCTTATGACAACAGTCCTGGGGCATCAGCTGTCAATCAGGGTGACCATCTAAAGCACATGGTCTGGTTGGGGAGAAATGCCCACTAGGAGCGAGCACTCTGGCTGCAGTGATCAGAGGGCCTCCTGGAGAAGAAGACCGCATGGGGAGAATTGAGATTGGTAGAGAGAGAAAGGGAAGGCATTCCTGGCAGGGGCCAACAGCTAAAGCAAATGCTTGGAAAGTAACAACCTGCGCAGAACAGAATTGTTGGCACATAGTGGGTGCTCAGTACACATGTATTGAATCATGATTCTTGCATAGAATGGTGGGGGCAGAGTGTCTGGGATTGTGGGGAGCTTAGATTGGCAAGAAAGACTGAGCTTGAATTTGGCTTTTATCCTACAGGCAACAAGGAGCCATAGAAGGTGTTAGAGCAGGAGGACTGACTTAGCAAAAGCCTAGTTTAGAAGTTTAAGTTGGCAGGCAGAATCAGGCAGGAGCCAGGGTTCTTTCCAGGTGGTAGTTGGAGGAATGCAGGTATGAGGCAAGGGTGATTTAGGGGTCCAGGGGCCCCCCAGGCTTCCAGCTAGGGGCTCTAATAAAGCAGAGTCTGCCCCTGGACAGGACTTATGTAAAGTCCTCTTCCAACCTGAGAGAGGCTCTACTATCTAGAAGGGGGACACCCCTTCTCCATGTTGCTGCCAAGTCCTTCTCATCTAAAGACAAGAGGCCACTGCCCCCTCCCTTCCTCTGGCAGAATTCTCCTGCCCCCAGTTCTCCAGCTTTGGCTGGGAGGGGATCCACAGCAGCCTCTGTGGGATGACATCACCACCCACCGCCTGCCCAGTGGTTTCTCATCTCAATACCTGCTCCCAGCTCCCGCCTGCCCGGGCAGGCAACCCCCTAAGAGGAGGCTGCCAGAGGAGCGAGCTGGGAGCCTGCATGTGCTGGGGGAGGCGTGGAGGACCCCGAAGGACAGTGCCTGTCTTTGTATCCATCCCATAACCTTTGGAGTAGAAGAAGTGCCGCAGCCTGTCCATGCTCTCTAAGGCCTGGAGAGCGTTTTCTTAACTTTTCTACCTGTGTCCCAGCCTGTCAGGCCAATTTTCCAAGAAGGCTGTGGGGGCAGGGGGTGTGGGTGTGTGGATTTTCCTCCACTTTGAAATCTTGCCTCAGATTTTCTTGGCTTGGATTGAAATGAGCTGATGGTTCCCCGCTCGCGGCACCTCCTCATCCTCTAGCATCTTCCAGCCACAAACCCCGACGTCCCCACTCCTCCTTACCTCTGTTCCCCCGCCACCCCTTTCTCGTTTGGAGTTTAGGCACCAACTTTTCCCATATTTCAGAGGTGAGACCCTGCCTGGATTGTGCGCACTGATTCCACAAACCAGCGAATCACTCTGTTCAGCCATCTGCCGGTTCATTTGTTTTACTCATTCATTTCACAAACATTCACTGAGTGCTCTCCACCAAGTAGGCACTGTGGTCTGGTCCATAGAGGTGGTAAGAGCCAACAAGAAACCCATAGTATAGTCTTTATTAAGCACCAACGGTGTGCCAGGTATCTGGGGGATATGATGAGGCAGGGCCCTTCCCTGGAGACCAGGTACCAGGGGCCGGCCAAGGCTATGTACAGGGAGGAAGGTGAGATGACAAGAGATGGTGTCAGACGGCCTTGGTTTAATCCCACCTGTGTGATCTTAGGAAAATTGCTTGCTCTTGCTCAATTTACAAATGCCAAGATTTGGAAACAACCTAAATGCCCATCCACCCAGGAGTGGATTAACAAACTGGTATACACACACACACACACACACACACACACACACACGTACACCATGGAATACTATTCAACCATAAAAAAGATGGAGACTTTACATCTTTTGTATTAACCTGGATGGAGTTGAAACACATTCTTCTTAGGAAAGTATCACAATAATGGAAAAGCAGGTATCCCATGTGCTTAGTACTAATATGACAATCTAATACATGCCCCCTAGGGAAGCGGGGGTTGGTGTGCTCCCACCTAATGGGCACAATGTAAGGGTATACAACATACCTCTTGGATGAGGGACAGAACTACAAGAGGGACTCTACCTAACAAATGCAAACACTGTAACCTAGTTGTACCCTCACATTAATCTGAAATTTTAAAAAGAATTGCTTGCTCGCAATTCCTCAGCTTGCCACTGTGTAAGATGGGGCTGCAGCAGGGCCTGCCATGTAGAGCTGTTGTGAAGATGACATGTGTCAGTGCTGACATGCACAGCCTGGCACGGCACTGCTGCCCACTAAGTGCTCCTGAAGGCTTGCTGGTGTCATTCCTGTGATCTGCGTACACTCAGGACTTGGAAGGCCTAACCTGCTATGGAATTCCTCTCTTGTGTTTGTATCTTAAGTCTTCCTTTCCCACTTTTCTCATCCCCTAGACTGGTCAGGGAGGCCCCCAACCCACAGAGCAGAGGCTTCCCTTTTCCTGTTGGGTGCACTTAAAAGAGGCTGTTGGCCCTGGAGGCTCCATACCCAGTGCACCAGGCCAGGCCAAGGCATGGCTCAGGGGCACAGTGGGAGGCAGGCAGTGCAGTGCCCACTGCTGCTCTGCCCAGCTGGCAGGGGCAGGCCCAGAAGCCGGCTGCATCGGAGTGCAGAGGCCAGGCGGGCCCTGCTGCCCAGCTGTTGTTTGCATTTCTGCCTGAAATACAATCCTGGCTTTGGAGGGGCTGCCTGGGATTATGCATGTGCGAATCCATGTGGTATGCCTCAACTGGGACAGAGTCCCTTCTGAGTCTCCGAAGGGCTTGGTTGGACTTGCAGAGCCCATACCTCATGGGAAGAAACTGCTGGGGTCAGTGGGCTTCTTTCTCCCTCGAAGGAGGGCCTCCCATGGGCCTCCCATTCTGTGCAATTGCCCCCTGCCCTAAGGTGGATGGAGCCTCCCCACAGAAGGACTCGAAGATCTAAGCAGTGCTTCTTAGTCCTGGTGCATGATGGGGGCACAAAGCAGGTGTCCAGAAAACACTTGTGTCTGAGCCCCAGACTAATTAAGCCTGACTTTCCAGAACATTAAAAGCTCCCCAGGTGATTCTGTGCTACCAAGTTGAGAATCACTGTGCTAGAAGGATGAGATGAATGGAAACAGAAATCAGTGGCGGTTGTTCTGTAACGGAAAGACAGATGGCCTTGAACCTAAAAAAATACTGAGTGAATTTGGTTCTCCATCCCAGCTGTGGGAGCTGGGGTGTGTTTCATGCCCTCTCTTGGTCTCTGATTAGTCTTTTATAAAAAGAGAAGATAAGAGGGGGTTTGTGAGGACACATGGGGCAGTAAATGTGCCTGGCACATAACATTTGCCAGGTCAGGCTTGGGTGTGCAGGGAATGTGACTGCAGTCTGAAGCAATAGTGGGACTGTGTGGCACCTAGAGACCCCCACCATTTCTGTAGCCAGGCTGGTAGTGGAATCCCCATCCTTCAAGGAGATTGGCAGATGAACAGTTGTAGAAGTATACTAGGAATTTCCTTTGGGCTGAGGTAGTCTAGGGAGGCTTCCTGTAGGAGGTGACTACTCTGTCCCTGGTTTGTGGATCCTTTTAGGCAGGAAGGCATGCAATATCTTAGTTGTCAAGCTGTTGTCTGATGCCACATAGCTAGTGAGCTGAAATGGGCACCCAGCCTGTCCACCTTCCAGCTTGATGCTTTCTTAACAAATGTTGCACTGGCCCAGTGGCTGAGGTGGACAGAGAAACTGCTTGCTGCTGGGAACCTGGGGCCTGCATGGGGTTTGGGGGCCCAGCCCTGGGCTCCTGGCAGCGCCTCAGTGAGCCCCAGGGCAGGGACAGCTGAACTTGAGGAAAAGCTGGCAGGGGGCGGGCTGGCTCTGGGACTTTCTTCTTGGATTTCAAGTAAACAGTCTGGGCCTCCTCCCCTCCCCTACCTCCTCCCCTCCCCTCCTCTGCCTCCACCCCCGGCTCCTCATTCGACGGGTCTCATGTGTTTCTATTTAAGGGTTGCGAGTAAGCCCCAGTGATTGGCGGCCTCAAACCCTTGACTCCTTGCCTGGGCCTGGGCCTGGGCCGTGGAGAAGTTCTCTCCTGCGTGCCTCTCCCTCTCCCGCCTGAGGGAGCAGGGCTGCCTTTTCTCTCTTGCTTTGCAGGGCTGAGGGTCGAGGCAGGAGCCTCCTCCTTGCCTGTTCTTCTTCTCCCTCCTGCACTCTGACCTCAGCCCTCATGGGCTGCCCTCCTGTCCGTGGCCCTTCCCTCACAACCCTGCTGGCCCAAGAGTCTGGAGAGACCACATGGGCCCCAGGCCTCTCCGCAGACGCCCTCATGCTGGGCTGTGACTAACCCATCCGCAGAACCTTCTCCTAAGTTCTCTCAGCCTCAACCTCCGCCTCTGCCTCTCTCCTCCCCTCCTCCACTGTCCCCTCCCCAGCCCCCTGGCTCCCATGTCCCCCGGTCCCCGCAGTGTAGCGGGCCGGTGTGGGGCCTTGCTATATGGCCTGTCTTTGGGGCCCAGCGAGCTGCAAGCCCCGGCTGCGGGCTGCCCCTTGGAGCGGCGCTGGCGACGGAGCAGCCTCCCCCAAGGAGGCCGATGGACAGGGGGCGCCTCGGCCGTGGGGCCATGGCTGGCCGCTGGCTCACCGCGTGCTTTCTGCCCTCGCCAGGTGCCGACGCCAACGCCGAGCCCATGATCCTGGAACAGTACGTGGTGGTGTCCAACTATAAGAAGCAGGAGAACTCGGAGCTGAGCCTCCAGGCGGGGGAGGTGGTGGACGTCATTGAGAAGAACGAAAGTGGTGAGTGCCTGGCCAGTGGTTGTCCACTCGGCTCCGGCCTGGCTCCTCGGCCAGGCTGGTTTTTGTTCATTCCTCCTCCCCCACCTCTGCAGCTATACGTTATTTCCATCTGGCAGGGAGAGGGCTGAGGAGGCTGAAGTTTCCCCTGTTGGTTTGGGCTGCAGGCCAGCAGTTTGCCTGGTGGTGGAAGAATGTCTCCCCTGCCCGGGTAATTAACCGGCTTGTGTTAATGCAAGGCCAGGGTAGCAGACACAGGTACGCCGTGCATTCTCTGCTCGGGGGTCCCCACGCCCTCCAAGGCAGCTTTCAGCTCACCTGGTACACAGGGGCAATAGCTTCCTTTGCTGGGGCCGTTCCAAGCCTGGGTCCAGGCAGGGGCAGGAGAATCCAGCCAGCTGGTAAGGAAGGCAGGCCATAACACCACCATGGGATCCAGGGTCCCCAGAACCCCAGGGAGTTGTTTGAGGAAGGGCCAGGCCTGGCAGAGGTGGTGAGTGTCTGGATGGTGAGGTGATTGGCTCCTGCAGCAGGAGGCCAAGGCCCAGGCAGGGGATAAAGTCAGATCCCCATGCCAGAGAGGGTCCTACAGCTGACATAAAGACTGTGTTGACAGCTGCCCAGGGGGTGCTGGTCCCACAGTTTTTGCCGAGTGGACCAAAGTGCATTGATGTCCTTGCCAGCAGGAGTCATAGCAGGTGGAGAAAGGACTTGTGTTCAGGACAGCCACAGTGATTTACCCCACAGCCTGCTAAGACTTGAATTGGCTCCTGGGGTGTTTTGTTTGGGTTTTGATTTGCTGTGGGGAAGGGCCCTGTGTACAGGAGCCTCCCTGGACCATTTGGTGGATACTTCCAGAGGGAAGGGGCCTGTTCTTCTCTCCTTGTCCCACTTTGTCCCCTTCCAGTATTTTGACCCCTAAAAGGAAGGCAAACTAAAGGACCATGGTGCCCATTCTATAGACAGAGTAACTGAGGCCCAGAGAGATCGAGGGGAAGCAAGTCTCCTGAGGTTGTGCAGAACTAGGGTATTTCTGGGTTCTTGATTCCTATGCCTCTAAACGACAAGGACCTGCAGGGGCACTGAGGAAATCCTAGTAGGCCTCCTGGGGGAGGTGGGCTCAGGAGAATAGGGCTGTGGTGCCATTGTAGACCCGACTCAGCCCTTCTGAGTCTAGCATCTCAAGTCAGGCTCTGCCTTTGTGTCTGGAGTCATCACTAAGGTAGTTAGCAGAGACAGTCCCCAGCTGGCAGAGGCATGTCCCAGGTGGACACACTGATCTTCTTCCTGCACAATTTTGCCCCCAGTCTTTGTCATGCTAACAGCTCTACCCCTTTGCCCCCGAAGGAAGCTGGCAATGTCGTGAGGGTCTAGCTCTGGAACCCCTGGGCACCTTTGAAACTCAAAGAAGGAATCTCTGATGGTGATATGTTAGGTCCCAGGTTAGGGAGATGTTTGTTCTGGAATTTGCACCAGGAAAGCATAAGGTCAGTTCTTTTCAGAATCTCCTGCCACCTTAGTTGCCCTGTCTCACCTCCATAGCTGTACAACCCTTGGGCAGCAGGAGGTAGTGAGCCCCCCATGTCTTTGGGGGACAGCCACGGGCCAGGATGGCTGAGGAGGAGACAACATATGAAAAGAAGTCCATCCTGCTTTGAGGCTGTATGATTCCAAGGACCTGGGTGCTTTCTCTGTCCCGTATCTGGGACCCAGGGAATACTTGGAGTCTTGTCCAGGAGTGGGGGAAGGAGAGCTTTGAAAAAGTGGGAGTCTGTGTGAGGCTTGAAAAAGGTGTGGAGACAATGCCATCCTGAATACCTCCTGATGACTGTGTGAGGTGCCCAGGTCCCCTGGCTCCCCCTCACTACCTGTGGCCAGAGCTGCCCAGTCTGGCACACAGACCATTTGAGGGAGCTCTGTTCTTAGAAGCAGGATTCTGCCTACCACTCGCTGGCTGGGTAGCTTCAGATCCCTTAACTTCTCTGGGCCTTAGTTATCCCTTCTATAAGATGGAGGTGACCTGCTTGGAAGCAGGGGCTATAGTAAATGATCTCCTTGAACCTTTCCTAGGTCTGAACTTCACGGCTGGGTAAATCACGGATGTGAACATAGCTTTCCTACTTCTCTGGGGGTTGAGTATCTTTACTGCGGAGGGACCTGGAGTGCTGTGGTTGCCTGTGCAAACCCACTCATCTATTGCTATCAGAAACCAGGAGTTTAACCAGAGAAACTAGTGGGTGGAGGGGGGAAGGGAAGAGAGCCAGACTGCAGATCCTTGGGAGGGTGGTTTCTGATCAAGGAAACTGGAGGCTGATGGTGGGGGAGTGGGGAAGAGGAGGCATGTTGTGCATCCTGCAAGCTGGCTTTGGAGAGAGTGGTGAGTGAGGCTTCTGAACTCTAAAACAAAGACCCAATTGTGATGCCTTTGACCCTGGGACAGGGTGAGTGTGTTGAGGCATTTGCATTTCTAGGCCACAGCCCCATTCAGCACTATCCTCACCTCCTTGCCCACTGGATTCCAGGATTCTGCCTGTGTCTCCTCTCACTTGGCTGCAGTCCTTCAAATAGCATGTCTGTAGAGTGATCCAGACATCTCTGGCTCTGCCTGCTTATCACAACGGCTCTGTGTTCTCATTGGTCTAAAGGGATGTGCCAGGAAGGTGATTCCAAGTCTGTAAGCAGTAGACACCAAGTGCCAGTCCACACAGTTCTCATGTATCACTCTTCGGGGATCGTGGAACCTCCATGTGGTAGAAAGAACTTTAACCATTTTGTGGCTGAAGAAACAGGCTAAAGATTAAACAGTCTCCTTAGAATCCGAGAGTGGAGATTTCGCCTTAACAAAGGCCAGGTGGGAGGTGTGTAGAAACCCAAGCTGGTGATGCTGGGGGTTGAAGAGGGACACAGCTGATCCAGATGACTGCAGAGCTCTCGAAACATCCTTGTGGAAGGATACTTCTATATCCCTCCCAAGGTAATTCATGTTAATTAGAACTTGGGGGCAGGCAACAGCTAAGAGTATCTGAGGAGCATACCTAGCACTGAGGATAAGCCTATCCCAGGGAACAGAAGTTAAAGAAACCCAAATCGGAACCATGTGGCTTTCGGACAAGCAGTTTCCATCAAGCATTTGGCCTGGGAAAAGGACTTTTTCTCCGTTGATCAACAAGGGCACATAGAGCAGAAAGATTCCATAGCTTTGGTAGCTCTGCACCCAGCATGCCACACCAGGGCATGCAGTAGCCATTGTTGTTGTCTTTGGAAACCCCGCCATCCTTGATGTAAGCAGCAGTGCCTCAGAACCTTCTTTGTAGGACATTCTTGTGCCTCAAAGACCACATTACCTTTACTCTCCTGCAGGCATAATTGGGTCTAATTTCTGACAGAGCAGTGATGTTGGTGTCCTGGTCACTCTGATCGGTGTGTTAAGCAAAGCTGCCTCCAACTTTCCAACATTGTTTCCTTCTCAGGACTACAGGCCAGGGGAGGAAGTGGGGAGATGAGTCAACAGAATTTTTCCTGACTCAACTTTCCTTCCCTGAGACTTTGCTTATTTCCTGGCATCAGCACGAAACACTGGGAGTTCTTAAACTTCCTTGGAAGCAAGGAATTTTGAGCTCCTCTGGTGCATCTTATTTTACAGGCAAGAAAACTGAGCCTTGGGGAAAGTTTGAGAATCTTCTCTCCCTCCAGTGCTTTGGCCGCAATTGAGTTGTGAGCAGAGGACAGAAATTCACTTAGACTTTCTCAAGAGATTATTGAAAGGATATAGGAAAATCTTACTGAACTTAAGGGCAAGAAGTAAATGCAGGCTTTGGAGGCTGGGGCTGGGAGCCACAGAAAGTGACCACAAGCCATAGCAGCTACTTGGGCTCTCTGGGTACCAGGCAGATTTAAAGAACAGCTTCTCCTGACTGCAGACCAGCCTTCCTACTCATGGCAGCATCTTATTTGCATGGTGGTGTTTTGTCAGGAATAGAATCTGCATGACTTTTCAGTTAAGAGAGCTACCAACAATTGACTATGTCCTCTGATCCCATGAGATCCAGATTTGAAGTTTGAATCTGATTCGTTCCTGGCCAGCCAATGGATTGACAGACCATAGATCAGGTGTTCCACGTTGGTCCAATCAGCTGTGTCCAAGAACAGCATCACAGCATATAAACATGGCTACCTAAGGAAACTCTTCGTCAGTGGCTGTTGGTGGAAGTAGGGAAACAAACATTGAGAGGTGGGGAAAAATACCAAAAATCATGATGGCTACAACTATTTTACTTTTAATTGTATGTGTAGTGGAGAAGGCAAAGAATCTGGAATCCAATGTTGGGTTTAAGTTCTAAGGCTACACTGATAGAAGTAGAAATCAGTTTGTTTTCTGTTGGGTAAAAGGGAGTAGTGATAATGTACCCAGGGGGCTAAGGGAGAAATGCACTTTAAGTAGTATTCATTCACTTATTCACTCCTTTATTTCACAGTTCTTGAAAACTTCTTCTGTCTCAGGCCCTGTGCTAATAATTGGGAATCTAATTGCTGTAAACCCTCTGGGCACTTAAGGGATAGAATGTACTGTGAGGCAGGGATAGTTTACAGACTTTTTCCTTTGTCTTAATGGATTTTATTTATATCTTATGTCTTTTGCTTATGTTCTGTGCTTACTAAGGAAGCACCTGATTACTAATTCAGACTTCTACCCTGCTCCTAGAAAAGAGGTGTCGCAATAAAGATAGGATAGGCTGTTTCTAGGAAGGCAGGCTTATTGCAGTGTGCATTCCAGATAAGGGACACTAATACTCTTATCTCTGCAACAGCCTTTTAAGAATTTGGTTGCACCAAGAGTTAGAGGTTGCTGTGAGCTAAGACACCACAGCACTCTACCAAGGATGACCAAGTGAGGCTCTGTCTCAAAAAAAAAAAAAAGAGTTTGGTTCCAATGAACCAGTTTCCATTCTGATGTGATAATCCCCACAGAGGTGGTGGCTGGCCCATGAGGTACTGTCCCAGCCATCAGAAAGCCTTGCTCTCTGACAGCCTTTCTCTTCCTGCATGCGGCACATGTGTGTTCCTGGTCTATCAGTCTCATCAGTCGGGTCCATTCTGGTCTAAGACCATCTCCAGTGTGCAGCTGTATCCACTTTGTGGAATTGGCTGGAGGGAAGGGGGCCAGAAGTGGGCATTCTAGTCCAGCCTTGGGTCCTTCAGCCCAGCTTTATTTACCCAAGGTTGGGGATTGTTTGAACAATGAGATTGCAGGATAGCTTAGCAATTAGGAACACGGACTTTACATTAGACAAGCCTGCTTTTTGTTTTGAGGCAGAGTCTCACTCTTGTCACTGGGCTACAGTGCCGTGGCATCATCATAGCTCCCTACAGCCTCAAACTCCTGGGCCCAAGTGATCCCCATGCCTCAGCCTCCAGGCAGGCCATCATGGTTGTTTTTTTTCTTTTTTGTTTTTAGTAGTGATGAGGTCTTGCTTTCGTTTAAGCTGGTCTCAAATTCCTGACCTCAAGTGGTCCTCCTGCCTGGGCCTTCTCTAGTGCTAGGATTACAGGTGTGAGCTGCGGCATGCAATCTCACAGACAGGTTCTTAGTGTGTTGTCCAGGCTGGTCTTGATCCTCCGCCTCAGCTTCCTGAAGTGCTACAGGCATGAGCCATTGTGCCTGGCCCAAATAAGCCTACTTTTAATCTTGATTTAGTGACTTTCTGTGGTTAATCTGGGAAAGTTTCTTGGGTCCTCTAAGCGTCAGTTTCCTTACCTCTGAAATAGGGTAATTGTACCCACAGCTGTAGAAGTAACGTATGTGCTCATTCAAAAGGAATTCAGTGCTAGTAGCAGGCCTGGAACACAGTAAGTGCTCAATATATGATAGCCACTAGCGACACCACTGGACTGAGGCAGAGCAGCTGAGGCCCACAGGGGGCCAGTTTTCCCACCTGGCTGCAGAATGGACTATATTTGGGGTGTGAGCAATCTCTCAACCCTGAGGTCAGGGAGTGGGGATGGTAGCAGGGAGTTTAGTGTAAACCAGTGAAGCCAGGACAGACCATTCTGGGGCCAGAGTTGCCCCCAACCCTGAGTGCTTACTTTAGTAGCTTTTCTGGACCCAGCTTGTAACAGGAAGAAGAGTTAAGAGACAGAAGGCAGGTTCTACTGGTGACCCAAGAGCAGGAGCCTCATGGGACTGGGGGCTTTTGCGCAAGGCTAGGGAGAGGAGAAGCAAACCTGGGACACAGCAGGCTCTGAGAATCCCTCAGTGGCTCTGTTGCATGGCGCAGAGCTGAGAGGCAGGGCTGAGGACTGGCATCTAGGGGAAGGTTTTTTAGGGAATAGGAGGCACCAAGTTGGACTTGGAGAATGCAGGGTTAGATCAGCAGAGAGGGCCTGGGGGCAGTGGGGCTGAGGCCACAAAGCAGAAGAAAAGGAGCTGGGCAGCAGGGGTGGCAAACATGGGCTGGGAAAGCTGGTGAGCAGGGAGCCCCTGATAAGGATGGGCAGGCCACCCTGCTGTGGGAAGAGGGTGGCAAGGGAAGGCATGGCGGGGCTGGCGGCTCTGCAAATAGTACTTCCCTCCAGCTAGATCTGCAGGGGATGTTGTCAGGGAGGCATCCAAGGGCTTGTCAGCACTGAGCGCTGCCAGCCACCTGTGGAGCCAGCTGCCAGGCGGCCGGGTGGGGCAGCAGGCAGGGGTGCTCTCTCTGCCACGCCTCCATTCTGCTCCTGCTGGAGAGGCGGCCTGACATTGACTCTGCAGCCCTACCGCCTCCCATACTCCTTCAAGACCATTTTCCAGTCATTCCTGAGCAAAAGATGGTTGAGTGGTAGTGTCAGGGGTGGCTTATGTAGCCTTGGAAATTCAGCTGAGGTGCCAGAATGATGACAGCCACTCATCTCAGCCTCAGCCTCAGGGCAACACCTGGCTGCCTTCCCTTTTGGGGGACAAACAGGTTTCCTCTGGCTCTGTTCACAAACATCTCCAAAAGGCTGTTTTTCCAGGAACCCCATTAACCACGCTGCCTAGCTCCCCAGCAAAGCCAGTCTTCAGATGGTTGGTCAGTCATCACTAAAGCTGTATTAGTTAACTAAGTGACATGCTGGGATCCAGAGGTGACAGAAGCCAACAAAGTTCTGCCCACGTAGATTTGAGATGCAGCCAAGAGACATGTTAACAAGAAGACCAAGAAAGTAATTCTAGATGTTGATACATGCAAGGCCAGAGATAAGCGAGCCCCATGGCAGCCAGTAAGCAGGGAGCAGGGCTGGAGTGTGGTTGGGATGGGCCCCTGTGCAGGTGCTGTTGAAAATGAGGACAGACAGAGCTAGGAGAGTGGAGGAAGAAACAGAAGACCCACAGGTGTGGGAGAGCGGTGGCAAGCAAGGGAGAGAAGGAGGTGGGAGCCAGATGGCACTGGGCCAAGGGATATTATTCCAGGCATCGCTGTTACTGGACATCAGACTGGAGCCCCACGGTGGAGGCAACAGAGACCTCACTCCTCTGACCCAGATGTACCTTAGCACAGGTGCCAGTGAGCAGGCAACTCCACAGGCCTCTGCCCACCCCAACATACACATCCATTGCCTCCATCCCTGGTGGCAGTGACAGTTCTCAACCCCCATCCCACCTCCTCCTGTCTGAAGTGCAGGGAAAAGATCTCCCCACACAGCATTTCCTCCACTCTTACATAACATTTCGGCAAAGTGTAAAGCAAACATTTTCTGGGGAGTATAATTTGTCAGGACCTCAGGGAATGTGGCTTGAGAAATTTTCCCAGCTTACCCTACGGCTATGTGATATTGCACACTTCAGCAGTTGGGTTTGCAGTAATCGCTGTGATGGTGGTGGGGCGACCAGCGTCTTTTCAGATTCCATAACTTCATCCTCTGTATTCCCAGTGCTGACCTAGAATCTTGGCCTCGTTGCAGAGGAGCAGCCCCATGACCCAGTTAACCCAGATGGCCTACAGAGTCTCGAGGGTGCTGGTGTTGGGCTCCCTGTCCTGGGAGCTGAGCTGTTGGATCCCAGGAAATGGAGGGAAACTTCTGGCACATATAACCCCCAAAATAATGCAGTATGAAGTCATTATTTTTGTTTCATTTAGTTGTCTCCACTCCCACTTTCCTTCCCCTTTCTTCGCTGGGCACCTCTGAGACTCAAGCTAAAGTTTGTTTGTCTCCCTTAAGTTCTTACTGGACTGAATTTGGGGAAGTGTCCCAGGAGCACTATGGGAGTGAGAGAGAGCCAGATACAGGCCTGGCCGTAAGTGACCAAACCACCAGTGGGTCCTGGAGACTGCCATGCAATAGCAGATCCTTTGTTCCTTATCATCCGGGCCCTTGGTGTTGCCACAGACCACCCGGGGCTCGCCATGTCCTGGAAACTTGTGTTTCTAGAAAAGCTCCAAGTACAGAGGCCAGAGCCTGTAGCCCTGCTAAAGAGTCATCAGGCCAAGCAAGGCCACCTGGGGACAGGGATGCTTGTGCCAGCTAATTAGGGATTTTGGCCTTTTTTTTCAAAGTGATCTCTTTCTGGATCACAATATCTTATGTTTTACAAGATATAAAACACTGCAGCCTATAAAACATCTTGGCAAGAGGCAGGGTGAATTTTGGCACCCAGTCTCTGCAAAGAGAGAGCTGAAGCTCAGAGAAGTGAGGTGACTTGCCCCAAGGTTGCGCAGCTGCAATTTGGCCAGCGTTTGAAGATCTGGATCTTGTGTTACGGATTTTACTTCTTTGAAAAGCCAAACTCCAGAGTGCCTTGCTATGTGAGTTCAGCAGATCACAGAGCAGGGAAGCAGAGGTCAGTCCTGCTACATCTCTGCTGGGATAGGAGAAAGGGGCAGCAGGTCAGAGAGAATCTGAAAGGGAAGGGAAGTGCATTGACCAAGTTTCCTGCAAGGCAGTTGTGTGAATGTTCCACCTTTAGCTAACTAGGGCCAACAGGAGGAGGTCGTCTACAGGGGTGGGTGGACAGAGCTGAGGGTGTGAGGAGGGTGCTGATTGGGGCTCCAGCCCACACAACTGCTCCTTCTTTCAACTGTACAGACCCATTCTAGCCCCTCTCCAACCACATACCATCCCAAGGAAGATCTGCCTCCTCCTGCACCCCCGGGATCCATCACATCTCTGCCCTCTGTGAAATCCTGCACACAGGGACTGCTTCCGTAGAGTTCGGCTTGCTCATCAAATCAACAGACATGATTTGCTATTGTGTGCCCTGCAACATGCCCAGCACTGGATGAGAAGCAGCTATTCTGTCTTTCCACTGCCAACGTGACCACTTCCTAGGGCACCCTTACCCAGGGTAAGAGCCCTGATGTTTTAAGTCTGTAATTTTCACTGTGTATCTGCGACTCGCAAAGCAGAAAGCAAAGTGTTGCTGCTGAGGATGGGAAGGTGAGACTCAGACAGATGTCTTCAACCTGGGACAGGCCTCAGGTGACTTTTGAGGCTGGAGGAGGAAGATGCTCCAAGCAGAGTGAACCTGAGTGACACATTCAAAGGTGTGGAGGGTGGATCGGACAGGTGTGACCTAGCACAGTGCCTGGGGCTGCCTAAGAGAAAATGGTTCACCCAACAGGAAACAGGCTGGAGAGGAGCATTGAGCACCTCAAAGGGCCTCAAATGTAGGTGAAGGACAACTTTTTCCTGCCTCCCTACCACACTGAGGGGCTGAAGGAGGTGTTTTTCCTAGTCAGAGGAGGAATGGAGGCCTGGAAAAGTGAAGCCACGTGCCTGCTGTCATAGTAAGTTTATGGCAGGTCTGCTGCATTCCTGTGGGCCATTGGTGCAGAGGTGACTGCTTCAGAGGTCCCAAGGAGTGGTGGGGACAGGTGCCAGGAGAGGGGAGGGGATGAACAGGCTCCTCAGCTACTCTTCCTGCTGAGCTGCTGCTCCCCTGACCTGGCCCTTCAGCCTTGAACCAGGCAAAGGCACCTCCCCACCCCTGTGCCTTTAAAGAGACTCATTATTCTCATAAGCCCCTGCAAGATGACCCTCAAACTCTCCAACTAGAGAATGAGTCAGGCTGGAAGGGGGTTGATGCTACACTCCAGGGCAGGTAGGGCTGTCCCTCAACTGGCTGTGAGCCCCCCTCAGTCCCGAGGCATTGCCAACCCCCAGAAAAGGGGTAAGGTTGCTGTTGAGCTTGGCCAGGCATCCAGGCCTGGTGTTTCTGGACACTCTGTCTTTCTTGTTTGTTTTCTGTACTTCTAATTGGCGCTCTCATGAGGCCCTGCCTTCTCACTGCTCAGCAAGTTCACTGTCTTCGATTGTGGCAGGATCTTGAGCAGCTGCGATCAGGGGGTGGCATGCAGATACTCCAAGGAGGCAGGGCTTAGAGTCTCAGGTTCAAGGCTCCAGACCCTACACTAAGACCCACAGCATTGTCTACATGAGTCTCCCAGGACTGGCCTGGCCTAGATGACCTTCTGTTCTGGTGCCCTAGTGGGACTTTCTACCAGTTCCAGGCACCCACTTCTTCCTCCAGGCATTGAGTTAAGGAATTGCCACTTAGCACTGTATTCAGGATGTCATGTTAATGGGCAAAGAAGTGGCATACTATCGTGGAAGGAATGCCAGGCTTTAGTTAAAAGGATCTTGGTCAGTCTAAGCTCTAAGATCAGCCCCCAAACAATTAGGGAACCTCAAGCAAGCCACTGTACCTCTCTGGGCTCCAGCTTTCCTCGTTTGCAGATCAGAGGAGCAATTAGGAGTGAAGATATTGGCCCCCATTGCTTTCCGGATACCAGGCTCCCCATCCCTGGCTGTTGTGCTGTTACCAAGCTGAGTAAGAAGGAGGTTCTTTATCTCTCTAGTTTTTGAGCTTGTTAAATTCCTTCTTACCCCTGGGCCCTTAAGAACAAGCCAGTTTCAACTCAGAGGGAGCTGGCCTGGGAATGTGACCATGTGGGAGCAAGCCTTCAGCCAGCTCTCCCTAGCAGCCAAATGGGTCACTGGCTGCAAGTGTTCTTGGGTTTGTAATGATGATCACAGGGATCGTGGGCTCCTGGACACCTTTAGAATGGGCTCTGTCAGGCCAAATGCTTAACAGATTAAATTTCCGGAGAAAAAATAGCTGAGAATAGTCTTGAGCTTCCCTGAGCCACTTCTGTGCTACGGGAGCAAAAGGATGTTTGTGTGTACACACGTGCATCTTCTCCCCTAATGGGGGGTGTGGGTGAGGATTGGCAAAGGGAGGAAGAAGACGGGCTGACCTGCCTTCCTGCCTCTTGTAATTTCTAATGGCCAATGGAGCAGCTGGTGCTTGTCATGTTTTTTAGGACGGTGCTAGCAATAAAAAGAATATGATGCGTATCATGGAATCTCATGATAGGAGTTTGGGGTGGCTCCCCCCATCCCCCCTTTTAAAAGAACGTTTTGAAGCGTTACCCTGGAGAACTGCTGAAAGCAGAGAGGTTGATGGACTCTTTGGTCATGTCAGATGAGGACAAGATTATCAGAGTGAGCGAGGGTGTCTCTCCCCATCAGCCATGCTGGGGGGTTCCAGGGCCGCCTTGCCAGAAAGTGAGTAAAGGGCCTGTAATCACAAACAGGCCGGGATCAGTTACAACCAGAAGTATTACTTTAGGTCTTGGCTTTGGTGGGGAAGAATGCAGTTTTCCTTAGTCCCCCCTCACCCGTCCTTCTCAAGTTAAACAAGGTCCGTGGAAACAATACTGCCAGGGCTTAAAGAGACTTGGCGAGGGTCTCAGAGGCCTGGCATCGAGGGTGCCACCGACTCTGCTGGTGCTGGGACAAGGATTTGCATGGCCAGTTTGCTGCCCCATCCCTCCTGGGGGTCAACTAGGAATCCTGTTTTCCCAGGTTTTCTTATTTCCCTGGGACTGCTTCACCTCTGTCTTGCCCACCAGCTGAGTGTCCTGTGTATATGGAGGTCAGATGGGGACAGAAAAGAAATGGCTTAGCACGTTGGAGTAGACCTTAACCAGTTCATGAAGTAACAGACCACGGGAGCTCTCGTCCCTCCTGCTCTGACCAACACCAGGGGTCATACTTCTCATCTGCTCCCCCTGCCTCAGCCAGAGCCTCTGAGACGTGTTTTCCATGCTGGGGCAGAAATAATACCACCCGTGGAGTACTGACATGGTGTGGGCGTGCTTCCCTGGCACTGGTGATGAGAGCAGGATCCAGGGGTAGCCTGGACCTCATTGCCAGCAGGGCGGGATTTTAACTGATTGTGCCTTAGTGAGACAGGACATTTACCTCATCATCTGGGCTTTGCACGTGGAGATTGAGCATCCAGGAGCCCACCTCACCAGCCTCTTTCTCAGTATCTAACCCCTCCTTCTGCTTCCATGCACCAGCCCTGGGTCCCAGGCCTCACTGCACAGTTGGACACAAACTCACCTCCTTACATTTAAAGGACACCACTTTTTGGTGGGGCCAGAGCATCTTATCCATGCTGACGTGGCAGCTGGGAGGAGGATTTAGACCTCAGGGGCCTGACCGGCCTTCCATGCCCCCTCTCTCAGCCCTCATGGGGCCATCCCACCACCTCAGGCTCTGGGAGGAAAAACTCCATTCTAGAAGTAACTGGATGGAGTTGGAGCCAGATGGGCAGGAACTCTGGTCCAGAGACCAGGACGAGAATGGGGGGAGGGGTGGAGACATCAGTGATCCAGTCTAAGGGACAGATCAGAGCTGGGACCTGGAGCTGGACATGCATTACGATGTTGCCTTCTTCTCAGGGAGTGAAATTGTAGTCCAACATGGCTGCCGGCTGAGACTCAGCTGGAGGTCTCTTAGGGCTACACTGACAGGGAATATTTAAAGGGAGAAAATGCTTATGATCCACCTCCAACCCACCCCCTTCCTATATTATCTGACTCCATCCAGTACCACCTCACAACCACTTCTAGAATAGTCTCTCTTCCAAGGGCCCGGAGGTGAAGGGGTGACCCCCGGAGGCTGGGAAATGGCGGTAAGGAAGCAGACTAGATCAGTGACTTCTCCCAGCTTTATACCCCGTCTCCCTGCCCTCAGGTACAAGGATCTTCTGCTAAACCACATGTAGGGTATTGCTGAAAGGCTAGGCCTTATTCAGACTGGAGAAAACCAGAGCCAAGCAAATGAGCAAGCGTGTTGTCGGGATCCAGAGATCAGACATTTGCTCATTCATTCATTAATTCTCCAGCCTTTGTTCCTTGCTGTGTGCCAGGCACAGAGGTAAATAAGGAAGGCTCGATCCCCATGTTCATGGAACAGACCGTCTAAAGGGAAAGCAGACCTGCCCTCACCCAGCTGGGGAGCTGTGGTTGCTGGCCAGTTGCGGGGCAGGCTGGGGAACTTTGCAGGCTGCTGCCCTTTGGGTATTTCAGTGAGAGACATCAGAGAGTGACAGGGTAGTGTAGGAAGAGCTGCACTCATTGGTGTTCATAGTTGTCAGTCACCACTGGGTAACTTTGTGAGTCTCTAGCACAGTGGCTTTCAACCTGTGGGTTGCGACCCACAGGAACTGTATTAAAGGGTCACAGCATTAGGAAGGCTGAGAACCACTGCATGGGAAATCTGGGGTGGGCAATCTCTAGGACATCTGGACTAGGGGAGTATCTGGTTTAAGTGTGGCCTTTTCTTCTTAGATGGGGTAGGTTCTGTACTAGACCAGTTCTTGGGAACCAGGATGAAAAGATGTTCCCTAGAGACAGGGGAAACAGAAAGGGAAATGGGGTACAAAGAAGCTTCGTGAGAGAGCCAAGTCCTAGGTCACCTCAAACCCAGCCAAGGGGCTCAGCACCTGTAGCTCAGTGGTTAGGGCACTGGCCACATACAAATGGGCTAGTGGGTTTGAACCTGGCTCAGGCCTGCTAAACAACAAGGACAAGTACATCAACAACAAAAAAAATAGCCGGTGTTGGGGTGGGTGTGTATAGTCCCAGCTACTCGGGAGGCTGAGGCAATAGAATTGCTTAAGCCCAGGAGTTGGAGGTTGCTGTGAGCTGTGATGTCACGGCACTTTACCAAGGGCAACATAGTGAGACTCTGTTTCAGAAAACCAGCCAAGGCACCAGGACAAGAGCATGTAGAGCTGAAGGTTGCCCCTTCTGCTGCTTTGTCAGAAACCTATGTGAAAGGCAAGAAAGAGATTACTGAAATAACCTCTTAGATGCGAGGCCAAGAACTAAACACTTAGTTCCCTATTCTTATCATCGCTGCCCTATAAGGTACAGGCATCACAAAGGGATGTTTTTCGGAGGGAAGCCAGGGGCTCGCGAGGTCAGGTCACGAGCCAGTTCTTTCCTGTGTGCCTCTCTGCTGCCCCCGGCCAGTCTGCTGCGGTCCTCTGCAGGTCCTGCTGCGGACATGGCAGCAGGGCAAGCTATTTTTGGCATACTTCTTTCCCTGCTGCCTTCTGGGGGCCGAGGGAAAACCAGCATCCATTTCGGAGCCCCAGTTGCACACAGTGAGGAAGAAGGTTTCATGTGTGCTCCCTGCTTGAGAAGCCATGGCACCAAGAGTCTTAACAGAGGCCTGTGGGGCCTGTGGGGCTGCCTTGAGTGGGCTTAGGAGATGCTGCTCATGGCACCCTCTGCATTCCTCCAGAAGCCACACCCAGGGTGTGGGCTCGTCCCTGGTGACTAGCCTGTAGGGCCTCCCTGAGCTTTGCTTTTCCATTCCCGCAAGGGGAGAGGCCCAAATGGCAATGGCCCAGTCCAGTATCCAACCAGACTACACAAGCCCTGATCTGAGCAAGTTATACCAAAAAAGTCTCTCTGCCTTGCATCCCCGTAGGCAGATCCTCTTGGGTGAGCTAGGGGTGCTGTGAGTCGGAGATGTTTCCCAAAATTGGGGAACTGAAGGAGGAAACAATGCCCAGGGACTAATTAGCTGTACTGGATTCTAGCAAGGCAGAAGCTCAGGGGCTGAGGGACAAGAGCTGGAGAGAAAATGCCCAGCATTGAGCCCAGGAGCTGGGCTTGAGAAAGTCTGAGGATAAGGAGGGCAGGAGGACTGATGTGGCTGTAGAAGCCAGGGAAAAAGGAAGCTTTGTGCCCTCTGTCATTGCATTTCATTCTCAACAACTACTTACTTGAGCCCCTTCTTGTCCAAGACACTGAGCCAGGCAGGGACTCAACTGAATGCCAAGATGGCAAGACTCAGCCTTTGTCATTAAAGAGCTCTTGGTCTGGTGGGGGAGATGACCAACCCAAACCTAAGGCCAGCGTGCTAGGAGAGTAGAAGGTAGGAATGCCATGAGGATGCTGGTTGGAGGCTCAGCGCCTGTAGCTCAAGCGACTAAGGCACCAGCCACATACACCAGAGCTGGTGGGTTTGAATCCAGCCCGGGCCTGCCAAACAACAATGACAACTACAACCAAAAAATAGCTGGGCGTTGTGGCGGGTACCTGTAGTCCCAGCTACTTGGGAGGCTGAGGCAGGAGAATCGCTTAAGCCCAGGAATTGGAGGTTGCTGTGAGCTGTGATGCCATGGCACTCTACCCAGGGCGACAGCTTGAGGCTCTGTCTCAAAAAAAAAAAAAAAAGAAAGAAAGAAAGATGCTGGCTGGTGGGGAGTCACAGGAACTTCACAAAGGTGGTGGCTTTCGAGGATGGGGCCTGGGTACAATGATGAATCAGAGAGCCCAACATATCTGGGGGTGGGGGGTTGAGCCCTGCTAGGTATGCATTTAAAAAGCAAGATTGAGGGCATTTCCTCTGGGACCCAGGAAAGGCTTATGTTCAGATCTCATTCTGCTATTGAGTAAAACCTCTGGGGCCAGCATGTGGCCATTCTGCCCCTCAGCTTCCCTATCTGTAAAACGAGAAGAGTAATCGAAACCCATGTGGCTATCGGGAAGGTTAACTGTGAAAGAAAATTGTTAGGTGGCATATTCATTTTCTCTGATAGGGATGGGCTACCGTCCAGTCTGGGGCAGTAAATTATATCTGAGGGGAGGTTTGGAATCCATTGAGTTCCTGAAATTGCTTGGAATAATAACCCCTCTGCTTCCTTCTGCCTACAACCTGGAGACTTTTCAAAGCATTTTTCCCGTCTGTTATCTCACAGTAATTCTATAGGAGTAAGTACGGCAGGTGGCTTTGTTTTCATTTTTCAGAAGAAACGAAGTTTCAGGAAAGTAAGTGGTATGCATAAGCCCTCAAAGCTTGTTTGTGACCAGCCTTGGAATTTGAATCAAGGAGCTACAGAGTCTTAACCCAAGGCTCCTTCTTTCTGAAGCAGGATCAATGTTCCTCTGAGAGTGGGTCATGCAAAGGCATCTGAGTGGACACAGCATTAAATGGCATCGAATCCCATCATGCGAAGTTATTTCCTTTCAGTTTTCTTTAACTCAACATGGGGTGAAAGGAAGGTCTCCATTAGGGGGTCCTCTGACACTGGCTGATATCCTTTGCTTGTTGGTTTGACAAGGAACAAACCTGATCCAAGCTTAGTAAGTATCTTGCTGGCACTTATCTCAATATCTTGCTGGACTTCATAGGATTATAATTTCATTGTATATATTTTCTAGTATCTTCTATTTGTACCTAGAGATACTGGTTTTCCATCTCATTGTAGCACAGGAAAATGTCTTTTTGAAATATGTATTGAAGTTCTTTTAAGTCAATTTGAATAAACATTAAGACACCATTACAGGGCAGCGCCTGTGGCTCAGTCGGTAGGGCGCCGGCCCCATATACCGAGGGTGGCGGGTTCAAAGCTGGCCCCAGCCAAAACTGCAACCAAAAAATAGCCGGGCGTTGTGGCGGGCGCCTGTAGTCCCAGCTACTTGGGAGGCTGAGGCAAGAGAATCACTTAAGCCCAGGAGTTGGAGGTTGCTGTGAGCTGTGTGAGGCCACAGCACTCTACCGAGGGCCATAAAGTGAGACTCTGTCTCTACCAAAAAAAAAAAAAAAAGACACCATTACAGGTGTTACTCAAATAGATTATTAATTGGTTGCCTGATGCTCTAATGCTTGAGGGTTTGGGGAATGCAAAGTTAAAGAGCCGCATTTGGGACATTCTCTTTTGGGCACCCTCCATGTCCCACAGTCTCCTAGAGCCATACCAGCGGCTCTCAAATTCCAGCTGGGAAGAGAGCCTGGAAAAGCATCGGCGTTCGTGGTGGCGACTCCCCACACCGCGTAGAAGAATCCACGTTGTCAGAGAGCTGTTGACGTCAGGTGGTACAGAATTTTTGCAAGCCCTCTATTTAAAATTCCCAAGAAATTAAATAAGGAGGGTTTGGAGGGAGGAATGCCCCAGACAAATTGTGGAGTGGGTTTGTTTTGTTTATAGAGATGGTCTTTAAGGTCGGACTTGCCCCCGTTTTATTTTTGCCTGATTGAAGAGGGGCTAAACTCAGCTGGGAGGGAGGGCATGGTCGTCAGCCTCCAGTTCTTCGTGGAAACCAACTCAAGTCTGGGGCCAAGAAGCATCCATTTTTAGCAAAGAGAGAAAGAAAAATATACAAATTTGTACACGTAAACTTCTTAGGCTTTGGATTAAGCTATTGAAAAGAATGAAGATAACTCTTTATATTTCAAATAACCATTTGAAAAGGGGTTCCAAAGCTCTCTTTTGCAGACTGCAAGTGTGTATAAAGTACCAGACACATTGCTGAGTATTTTGTATTCTTTTTTATTTCTCACCATGGCCCAGATATGACATAACATGCTATTTTACCCATTTCACCAATGAATGTGAGGACACTTCAGCTTTGTTCATCAGCCTCTTTTAGCCGTTTTGAATGACCAGGTATCATTCTAGTCTGTTTGCTCCCTAAAACTGTAGTCAACCCAATCATAGGTGGTACAGATTGGTTCAATGCTCCTGCATCACACAGTGAGAAAAGTTTGTCCCATTTCAGTTCTCTCCCAAGCCTTCTGATTTACCTTGGTTTGATGTTCAACCTTTCAACCTTTAACTCCTCTCTAATAAATCTCTTTCTTAGCAAGAGGGAGCAGGCTATAGACCCAGCTTCTTCACTTATAGCACAACATGAATTTGATGTGTCACTTTGTTCTCCTGTGTGTGCTTTTATGGCCAGAGCCAGTGGTCCTAGTTGTTTATTCATTGTGGCCACTGAAATTTCCTTAGCAAATTACATTCTTGAAGTTAAAATGGGGGGTGGTGGTGAATTGTTTTTAAAGCAACTATACAGATAGTCCCCTGACTTGTGATGGTTCAAATTATAATTTTTTAGCATTATTATGGCTTAATGTGGGGGTATTAAATGCATTTTCAACTTAGGATATTTTTGACTTTCAAAGGGCTTAACAGGGACATGACCCTATGTAAGTTGAGGACCATTATGTATATATGTTGTGTGGTGCACAAAATATACATAATGCCCCCAAATTGTATGAGATATGGAAATAACTAAGGTTTGAGAATTGCTCATCCAAAGTCAGTCTTGCCTGGCAAAGCCCTTGCATAAGATGTTAAGCCAGTAGGCTCTTTCAGCTTGGGTGTCCCTGCCCACCCTGCCACATGGGCTCAGAGGAGAGGTAACTTGGAGATGGGCCTAAAAACCACCTGTTCAAGAGGAAGGTGCAGGAGGGGTCGAAGCCACACCCTTCACTTTCCTGGGACTTGGGGCTGCTTGGTAGACACCGATGGAACACAGGAGAGGCAGGGTTAGCCTTCCTGACTCCTCTGTCAGATGGAAATTTGGAGAACTAACAGAGCAGGCAGTGCTAGTCTCTTTCTGCAAAGCAATAAATGGCCTGGTTTTTAAGGGTAGCTGAATGAATGTTGTACTGGGTGTCAGACCTGAGTGCTGGTCCAGACACAGCCCCTTCCTAGCCAAGGACCTTGGGTAAGTCACTCATTTTAGATGTTTCCTAATCCAGCCTAAGACTTCACAGACCTAGGGGAAGACTGCTCCCCCTAGACATGCTGGCTTCCAAAACTTCTCAAAACTTCTTTCCCACAGTGATGCTGCACAGTGATGCCCCACACAAGTACAACTAAGACTGCCCTGGATACTCCCAGCTTATGCCTAAGATTTTGTCGTAAATGGTAATAGTGCCCTTCTGTTCACTGCAAAAAGTTTGGACAGTGAATTATAAGAACACTGTACTGAGCTGTATTCTTTGTTCTCTTCATTTAAGACTCTGTATCTGGGAGGCGCCTGTGGCTCAGTGAGTAGGGCCCCATATACTGAGGGTGGCAGGTTCGAACGCAGCCCTGCCAAACTGCAACCAAAAAAATAGGCGTTGTGGCGGGAGCCTGTAGTTGCAGCTACTCAGGAGGCTGAGGCAAGAGAATCACCTAAGCCCAAGAGCTGGAGGTTGCTGTGAGCTGTGACGCCATGGCACTCTACCAAGGGCGACAAAGTGAAGACTCTGTCTCTAAAACAAAAAAAGACTTTGTATCTTGTTGTGTTTGACCTGCCATTACCATCTGTTTGAACATTTTTTTTCTTTTTTTTTTTTTTCTGGCTCCTAATCCTGGCACAGCTTTTGCTAAATGAGAGAGCGTCACCAGCCCAGTGTCTCTCTGTCCTCATCCTGGACTGATTAAAACATCCAACAGGACAGGACCCCATTGGAACCACTCCTCTAGGTTGTAGTCAGCGGGTCATCACACCCTCTCTGGATGTGACAGCATCAGCTGTGAATCTGTTGGTGTGGCCTTGTAGTCCCCAGGTCCTGAAGGATCATGAGAGAGCCAAGGATCCAGAGGTCTCTGCTCTGACATTTCCAGGCCCACCAGGATTGCAGCTCCCTCCTTGTCAGAATCCAGGATGGGCGGGTTGCCTTCCTTCCTGTTGTGTCCTTCTGCCCAGCCTGGGGAACCCTTTCCTGGCTCTCAAAGATCCCTCAGGAGATGCACCATTCACTTGACCACAGCCAGCATTGAGGCTGTCAGGCTCTACTCTGGGACTCTGTTCTTTAAAAGTTGGGACCTTTCTGTAGTCCCACCTACTCAGGAGGCTGAGGAAAGAGAATCACCTAAGCCAAGGAGTTGGAGGTTATTGTGAGCTGTGTGATGGCACAGCACTCTACCGAGGGCAATAAGGTGAGACTCTGTCTCTACAAAAAAAAAAAAAAAGTTGGGACCTTTAGGCTCAGCACCTGTAGCACAGTGGTTACGGTGCCAGCCACATACACCAAAAGTGGCTGGTTTAAACCCAGCCCGGGCTAACTAAACAACTGCAACAAAAAAATAGCCGGGTGTTGTGGTGGGTGCCTATAATCCCAGCTACTTGGGAGGCTGAGGCAAGAGAATTGCTTAAGCCCAAGAGCTGGAGATTGCTGTGAGCTGTGACACCACTGCACTCTACCCAGGGCAATATAGTGAGACTCTATCTCAAAAAAAAGGAAAAAAGTTGGGATCTTTGCACACTGTATTTTCCAGCCTTGCCTCCATCTCCACGTCTTCCAAGATTGCTACAGGTGTCTGGTGGGCTGTTTGGCATGTGCTTTCAAGGCCTTTTTCCCTGCCAGCTGGTGGAAGCACATCCAGGAGCCTGTCCTTGCTGTCTCCACCCTGCCTTGGGTCCACTTGCCGCCCATCGGTTGGCACATCCAGGCTCACACCTTCCTTCTGAGAGCACACGCTGAGCCACACACGGGAGCCCAGCCCACCCCCTTCCTTCCTGGGCTCTGCTGTGCCCTCCTCAGGAGAGGCTTACATCTTTTTCATTTTCTCTCCCCTGCAGCAGCAGGGGAAATGCCCTTTTTATTCCCCTTAGCACTATTTCAGAGCTGCATCCATGTGACTGTAACCCTCCAGACTGGGTCCCTGAGCAGCCCCTGGTCGTTCTTTTGTGCTTCCTGCTTTCCCACCATCTGAATGTCTTGTCCTTACAGCCACATCTCCCCACCGTTCGCATCACTTCGTGTTGTTAAGACTCGGCCTTCTTGCGCCTTCTCTCCTTCCTTAGCTGGTCTCTGTTCGGGTATCTGGCAACAGGCTCACGCTCTGTGCTCTGTTTTCTAAAGAACAGTGTCTTTGAGGTGTCTCATTTTCACCTGGAGAAACCCCACCCTGAAGCCCCTGAGCATTAGTAGGTTGAGCCATGTATGCTCCCACTGCCCTGCCCCTCCTCACACTGTCCCTCCCACTAGGTTGCTTCCCTGCTCCAGACTTGATCTGAAGTTCAAGTCTCTTCTGCTCTGAGAATTCTGAGTGCTCAGTCTCACCTCTGTGTGGCTGCTGTCCTTCAGCAAGCATTGCATCAGTCATAGCCATGGACATGGCACAGGGCAGTCTCGTGCCCTGACTCCTCCACGGGGGCTGTGCTCCTGGTCCTGCTGTGGCTCCCAGGGGGGCCTCATGCTCCCTCTGTTCTGTACCTCAGCCTGCTCCTTCCAGGCCCAGACCCACAAGTTTTCAGTAGACACCTTCCAAAGTTAAGGCTAAATGACTATGACACCAAGAGTCAAATCTCCCTCCCTCTCTGAGACTGTGGATACCTAAGACCTATCCTGCTCAGCCCTGGCACCAGTCCTTAAGGGGCAATGAGATCTTGGTTCCTTCCTTAGCTTCCCCATGGTTTGCATTTAAATTTTAACGTTAACTCTTTGTGACTTGCTAGGATCCAGGCACTAGTCTGAATGCTTTTCCAGGATTAACTCATCTAATCCTACAACAACACAGTGAGATGAAGGTGCTAGTTTGGGTCTCTATTACAAATGAGCAAATTGAGGCAGGTGCCCAAGTTTTTGTAGCTGGTAAGTAGTGGAGCTGGGATTTAATTGCAGGCCACCCATTCCTCGTCCCCACCTGCCATTTCTTCCTGTACCCTTCTCTGCCTGCACATGCTCGTCAGGTCTCCTGGGTGTCTCATCCATGACCTCTTGCCTGTTCAGATCCTCCAGAGCAGGCGTCCTCAAACTGCAGCCCGCGGGCCACATGAAGTGGTGTGAATTATATTTGCTCCCGTTTTGTTTTTTACTTCAAAATAAGATATGTGCAATGTGCATAGGAATTTGTTCATAGTTGTTTTTTTTTAAACTATTGTCCAGCCCTCCAACAGTCTGAGGGACAGTGAATTGGCCCCCTGTTTAAAAAGTTTGAGGACGCCTGCTCCAGAGCCCTGTAGGCTTGGCAGAGACCCAGCCCAATGCTGGCTCCTAGGCCCATCGAGTGAGGTGGGCAGGCTGGAGCCGAGCAGGGAGGTGGCAGCAGCCCAGGCTGTCTTCTTGCCATGGACTCCACAGAGCCTTCCAGATGGTGACGTAGCAGCCTGTGCTAATAGTCTTGGAATCCAGGCCTCAGGCGCCCAGGGGGAAGTTCAGGGGCCCTGGTGGCCTCAGAGCCCATATGGGGGAAGGGAAGGCCCTGAGTAACAGAGCAGGGTGGTGCCATGGAGGACCAGACAAGTGGACTAGGAAGGCAGGGTGGTGTGGTGCATACATAGGGAATGGGGGAGCCTTTCACCCGCTCCTGTTTGCTTTGGACCTGAAGATTCATGCTGTGAGCTAGAGTGTGCCTTGGCAAGAGGCCACAATGACAGAGCCTTCTGACCGGGGAGGCCTGGCCGAGGATGGGCGGCCTCTCGCTGTTCTTAAAGGCACAGCACCCATGGGCGGCCTGCATTTCCAGCTTCTCTGGTCCCCCATAGGTAGAAACCTTAATCTTCCCCTAGGTCATGGGAGGAGGGTCAGGTAGGACCCAGGGCAAAAGCAGTCCCTTAGAGCCCAGGCCGTGCCAGGTGTGGTCTGATGACATGTGCCTGGCCTGGACCCCCTTAGTCCCCTTCCTCCTCTGTGTCTGCTGTTGTTGCTGAACAACTTCTCTCCTTACTCCCTTCTCCAGGCCCACTCTGAGGAGAGAGCCTGAGAAAGCCTATTACACATCACCCTTCCAAAGACTACGAGGCCTGGGCCAAGGTTTAAATCGTGAATGGAGGTGTTTCTGGTAGCAGGTCATGGTGCTGGTGGAGGGTTCTTGGAAGAATACAGACCAGCAAGACCATAGGATGTCTGAGGGGGGCTGTGTCGTCTTTTCCTGGATACCCACACTCCACACAGACCTGGGTGTAGTTAGTGCTCCCAGATGCTTAGCTCAGCGTGAACTGGTGTTAGACTGACATGAAGGACTGGGAGTAACTTACAGGGAAAGAAAGGCAAGGCCTAGAAATCGCCTCAAGGATGCTGGGTTCTTCCAGGCTGAGTCTCACCCTGCCTCAAAATCCTCTGGACTTGTGCCCAGAACCTGAAGCCCGGCCCCCTTCCACTGGGCCAAGGACTAGCACACGGGTGGCAATTGAAGCCTACTGTGTGCCATGCTGGGGCAGTGGGGAAGGACAGCCTGCAGTCTGAGTGCGTGTGGTTCACTGCGGTGTCCTCATGCTGGGAACAGGTGCCCAGTAAATACTCACTAGGTGAGAAGCTCCTAGTTGTTGGGGGTACTGGTGCTGGGCAACCCTCAGGTATAGTTAATATTATCCTCGTGTGCCAAAGAGGCTCAGAGAGGGCCAGTGAACTATCGTAGGTTGCTCAGCTAGTGAATGGTAAAGCCAAGACCCAAACTGAGTTCTAGACAGAAGGGGCTGAGAAGCATCCATGAACCTAATCCTGGTCTGAGCAGGACTGGAGAGGGGATTTCAAGGGAGGAGCAAGAGTCTTCCCTCCCCCACCAGCTGTTTTGTTCTAGCTGAGCTGTGACCTCAGAGGACTCTATTGACATCCTAATTGTGTACAGCTGGCCTCACTCTGCCCTAATGAGTTCATTATCCTCCCTCCTAAGGAGGCCATTGTGGCCTGGTCACCCTAGGGACAGCAGTGGCCTGGGAGCACCCCAGCACTTCCTGCAGCCTTCAACCAGGCTCAGCACCCTCCTATAGACACTAAGGCTCCAGTCCCTCTCCCAACCCTTCCTCTCTCCCTCCCTTCATACTGGCACTGGTCAATTTAAGCGAACTTTGAAATCAGCCAGACAGGTGGACTTCACTGGGCCAGTCCACTGAAGTTATGCTTGGCCTGGAGAGAGGGAAAGTCCGGTGCTTGGGTCTGAGCTTTTCCCTCCTGTGGTGGGGGAGGATGGGGGCTCTGGGGCTTTTGCCTTCCCTGCCCTGAGCTGGAGGTACCAGCCAGAGCTCTCAATATTGCCTTCTCTGCTCAGCCCCTGAACCATTGCAAATGAGGGTTGTTTCCGGGGCGTCCCAAGGACAGCAGGCTGCACATGCTGGAGAAACCACTGTTCTTTCTGGGAAGAGCTGGGGACCCTGGACTTCTGGCACTGCAGAGACATGGCCCTAATGGAAGGAGAGGCCAAAGCCAGGCGGCTTTCAGGGTAGGGGCTGGTTTGAGATTCTCCTGGATGACTTCTCCATTCTGTGGGTTTAGCCCTAATTGGTTAACCTGCCCCAGTAACCAGTGCTAGAGATGCCAAATTGGTAACCTGCCCCAGTAACCAGGGCTAGAGATGCCATTTGGTAACCTGCCCCAGTAACCAGTGCTAGAGATGCCAAAATAAAGGTTTCTCCTGTGTGACCGGCATGTGTGGGGGTCCTCTTCGGCATTTCTCTTCAATAGTCTGCAGTTTCCCATTTGAGGGAAGGGGTGTGGCAGCTCCTCCCCTGTGCCTTATCTGGGCAGGACCATCTCAGCATAAAGGTTCTTGGGTTCTTGGAGAGGGGAGCTGCCTGAGCACAGGCCAGGCAGGCTTTGGAGGGCCTAGCTGTCAGGCAGGGCTGGAGGGGTCCGCTAAGGGGTCTCCCAGCCAGCCCAGGCCCCTTGAGGGGTCCTCACCATCTCCTCCTGCCACTAAGGTCCTTGCTCCACCCACCAAAAGATCCTGTTCCCTGTCCACTTGGAAACTAGGATTGACCTCTCAGGGAAGAAGCCAGGTGTGGCAGGCAGCTAGAGACACGGGACCCCCCACCAGGCACAGATGTGGCCACTTCCATAGTCCAAGGCTCCATCCTGTAGTGAAACCTCACTGAATTTCCTTTCCTGAGAAAGGAGACCAGGAGGATGGAAGAGGAAGGCTAGCAGAGGCCAGCGTGGAGTGTGGATCTGTCTTTCTTGGGATGTGAAAATTGCAAAAAGTGGTTGTCTGGGTCTGGGGCAGCTCTAGTCTGTCGATCTGATAAAGATCATTAGCTTCTGTTTAGCGGGCACCTGCTGAGTGCCAGACCTGTGGGTTGTTCCTCATCTTATCTAGTCCCCACCAGCCTGGAGGGCAGATAATCATCTTACCATTTTATAGATGAGACAACGGAGGCTCAGCAAGGGTAAGACACTCTCCTGAGGCCACAGAGCAGGGACGTGGTAGGAAAGGCCTGCAGCCTTGGGTCCCTGGCCCCTGCTATCTGGCTCTGTGCTTCCCAGTGCTGTGGGATTTTGAGAGTTTCTTGGAGGAGGCTGGATGTATCATGAACTTTGAAGGATGAAGGATTGTTAGAGAAGAGAGGGGAGGCTGCAGGATCTCTGTCCTGGAGAAGCAGTGAGCCAGAGGACAGAGCCAGGCTAAGAATAGCCCTCCATGACCAACCATTCTGCAAGATAGCACCCTCCAGCCTTCTAAAAGCCCACAGATCAGAGTACATGTGTGGACAAAGCCTGCATACACATCCAGGTCAGTCAGCCAACTGGACACGTATCGGGTCCCTCCCGACATGCTCATCAGGCTGCATTGCCGCTGCAGATGGCACAGACACCACCTGGCCACTCCTGGGTGCTGCCTCTCATGGTGACTAACACCACATGGACAGGAGCTCAGCTTGGGCTGTCGTCATGCACTGTTTCTTTTATTCCCCTCAATAGCCATGGGAACTGGGTCCCATTAATTATTCCCATTATCAGAGAGGGGAGACTGAGGCTCAGAAATGTTTAGTAACCTGCCCCAGGTCACACAGCAGGGAAGTAGCAAGCCAGGCCCTGAACCTGAGTCTTTCTGACTTCAGACCCCCAAATGTTACCCTCTGCTCACCCGTACACATCAACACTCAGGTATGTGATGGACAGGAAGTCTGACATCTCATAATGTGCACATCCCAGACATATGCTCAGATGTGGACACGTCTGCTTTCAGATGGGTGCCTGTATAAAGTACCAGTATTCAGGAACATGTTCTCAAGGAGTTGCTTTTACCCTCGTGTGTGCAGCAGCATGTGCCTCATCTGCTTGTGGTGGCTCAGAAGCTGGGTTCTGCAGCGAGACTCCCTGCATCTGAAGCTTAGCTTCCTCCTCCAGAAAGTAGGAAGAGTGATGACAATAGCACTTAATTTTGACAAGATCTTTGATGAGTAAATAATGTTTTTTTTTAATTTTATGTTTTTAGAGAAGGGATCTCACTCTGTAGCCATGGCTAGACTGTAGTAGTGTGATCACAGCTCACTACAGCCTCAATCTTTTGGGCTTACGCAAGCCTTCAAAGTTGCTGGAACTATAGACACCCACTACCATGCCTGGCTAACTTTTTAAAAAGTTATTGTAGGAATGGGGTCTTGCTAGGTTGCCCAGGCTTGATGGGTACATAAAGCTTCGTGCCCAAGAGACAGCCTTCTTCAGTGATCAGCTATAATTTGTAACACAGGCGCAGACACAGCTTTGTACCCGTGTGCACGTAGATGTACACAACTCACTCCCCATGTGTGCAAAGATACCCCCCCCATGAACACCCACACACATGCTGAGACTCTGTAGGAAAGAAGATGAGGCCTCTGAGTGCGTTGGGGATGAGCCTGGGAGCCCCACGGGGTGCTGGCTGACTCCTGAGCCCACTTGGCTTGCTGGGCCACATCCCAGGGTTCAGGTTCTTTGGCTCTTCAGTGGAGAAGCAGTGACTTTGGTTGGGATCCCTGGTTGCAGCAATTGACATCTGAGCCACTGGCGCCTGAGAGAAGCCTCTCAGTAGGTGTGGGTGGGAGGAGGCCCAGGGAGTCTTTTCAAAAGGCCCAACTGCATGACTCTGCCTGGGCTGGGAGGTCTGGGTGGAGTCAGGGTAGGCGCCTGTGCTCATGTTAACCATGCTTACCTAGGCAGTGTTTGAGCCTGCCCATCTTTGCCTGGAGCTTCTTTTCTGCAAGACCTGATGCAGGGAAGACCTGAGACATGAAGCCACACAGCCCAGCCACTGGGCCTGGCGTGCAGGCCTGGCTGGTATTCTCAGACAAGGTTCGCAGAGACCACCAGGCCATGAGAAGGAACGAAAGTCTTGGGGGCACAGCAGAGGAATAGGGTTCTTAGTTGCCGTCTCTAGGTCAGAAAATGCTTCTGGTTAGCAGGTAATGCAGCCCAGGTGCCCCAGACGCGTCTGGTGCAGTGGAGATTTTGACCTGGAAAGGACTCGGAGGCAGCCCCAGGGCGCCTAGGCATGTGACGTGCAAAGCATCATGCTGCCCTGCCTGGACACCTCTGCCATACATTGGTCCTCAAAGGGTCTTCGCCCGGGGTATGCCAGAGTCTATGCAGCAGGAGTGGGGAAGTGCCAGGCCTGGCCTGCCCCAAGAGCTTCCCTTTTGCCCACAAATGCAGACTTACTCTCCATCCTGGATCCTTGACTTGTGGGGAAGGAAAGGAGTATTATGTACATGGAAGGGCTCCCCAAGAAGGAAGTAGGAAGGAAAGGAGTGATGCTTGCAGCAGAGAAGGGTCCCACATCCCAGGATCATAGGCCCTCAGAGCCAAGGAGAAAAGTCTGTGCAGGGTGGAGGTGTGAGCACAGGAGGTCAGCAGGCTCCTGGAGTTTACCCACAGCAGCTCAGGACATAGACTGGCTTGGATGGGACTGATTGAAGAAATTCCCCAGGATAGGGCGTCCAGGCTATACACTCGCCTGCAGTGGGGACATCCTCCTTGGTGTCCCACACAACCTGTGCCCATGGGGGGCTTACTTAGGGTGACTTTGGAGCCCAAATTCCAGAAGCACAGAAAAGGCTTAGAGGATCGTGATCTTAGCCATCAGGAAACTACTAGGGCTTTCCTGGGATGCCTTGAGCTTACTCAAGGAAAAGACGAAAAGATTGTCTTGGTGCAGATGAATAGGGAGAAGGCTTGCTGTTTGGGAGGGTTGTGTTGGCAGTGAGTACACCTTAGGCTAATTGCGAAGGGATCTGGAAAAATCCTCAGTGAGATTCATGCTTCCAAGTTATGCTGTTCCCCCAGGAATGTCCCTATTTTGTCCAATGACAATAATAATCCCTGGCCTTAGCCCAGACCCATCCTGGGAAACCCTTGCCTGGGAAGACTGACTCTTATCCGAGGCCAGGCCCTCTGGGCACTTCCTTGGCTTACTGGAACTTTGCTTGGCTTAGGGAGTGGATCTGGGGTGTTTAGTTTGGGAAGTGTTGTGACAAGTTGTGGGACCCAGACTGTGTGCTGTTGCCATTAGAACTCAGACCTAGGGAGGCATGTGTTAAGCCTCAGTTTTCAAGAGCCTCCAAAAAGTGACTCCAAGTTGGGAATTATGGCAACTGCTGCTGCTCTTTGGAGGTCTTGGGTGTTATGTCCTATGAATGACCACTTGCCCAGAGTGGTGTGGAGGTCCTAGTTCTCACCTATTGAGGTCTGTGGCAGCTGGTACTCCAGACTTGGCTTGTGATAGGACCCCTCAATCATAATGCTTGGTGTGACCAATAGGTAGGGGTGGCACTGGTGAGGACACTCTCAGTTTAAATGATTAAAGCCAGCTTCGGGGCCAGTAGGTCCACAAGCCTGTAGTTTTGCTTTCTGTGAGGTCAACCACCGTCAGAAAATATTGCAGTATTTTGAGAAAGAAACCGCATTCCAATAACTTTTATTCAAGTATATTGCTATGATTTTTTATTTTTTTTATTATGTTAATCTCTTACTGTGTCTAATTTATAAATTAAACTCATCGTGGTTATGTACATTTAGGAAGAAAAGTATATGTAAGGGTTTGGTACTATCTGCCATTTCAGGTATCCACTGGGGGTCTTGGAATGTATCCCCCATGGATACGGGGGACAGATTAAGGGGACTATGAAAGGATAGTCTGGGAAGTTCATTGGCTCATTGCAATTAGGAAGTCCAGTGGGATGGTCCAGCTTTACCTGTAATCAGAAGCTCAAACAGTGTGAATCAGGACGGACTCGCTCCCTTTCCATCTCTTGACTTTGCTCCTTCTTTATTGACTCAACTATCAGGCCATCTCTCCCCACAGCCCCCCTGTAATTCCTGGTTTGGGGGGAGGGTTTTGTTTGTTTTGAGACAGAATCTCACTCTGTCACCCTGAATCAAGTGCCCTGGTGTCATCATCAGCAACCTCAAACTCTGAAGCTCAAGAGATCCTCTTGCTTCAGCCTCCCAAGTAGATGGAACTGTAGGCCCCTATCACAATGCCATGCTAGTTTTTCTATTTTTAGTAGAGACTGGGTCTCGATCTTGCTCAGGCTGGTCTTGAACTCCTGAGCTCAAGGTATACACCCACCTTGGCCTCCCAAGGTGCTAGGATTACAGGAGTCGGCCACCACACCACACCAATTCTTATTTTATGTGGGCCTTAGATCATCAAAGCACCTGTGTCAGTTCCTTTCTTGGGTCACAGACCTGCCCCTGAGCTCTCAGTGTCCAGAGAGATGACAGCCCAGTCATCTGAGTGGAGGAGGCAGGGCACAAGGCCCAGGGAGGTGGGGCAGCCTGTTCTGTAACCTGACCCCAGGGTCCATGCAGAGTAGCTGGGACTGGGGCTTCCTGGCAGAAAGCATTCCCCCAGAGGCTCAGACAAGGAAAGACATCCCAGGCAGTGACCTCAGCAATCCATACCCTCTGGCTACATGGGTTTCGGACTTAATAGTCTGGACCTGTTAGCAGCCAAACCCTGTGACCTGGGCTTCAGGGAGGACAATGGTGCTGCTCTAAGCAGCCTTTCACTGCCCCCTGGGGGCTTCAGAATGGCCATGGAGACAGGGCCCTGGGATTCCTTGACCAGCCAGGGACCTCTGGCTTTTCCTGGGTCAGGGAGGTGGACAGTAAAATCCTCCCATCTTGTCAGTGAACAGAGATCATGCTTCACCCAGTGGCTGAAGAGACAGGAGCAGCTCCTCCTGCCTGACCTTGACCCCAAGGTGAGTGTCCATTGCCTACTGTAGCTAGCTTTCAAGGGTATATCATGCAGGCAGTCTCCAAGCGTGGTCCAGACCCCTCCTGAGCTCCCAGAGTTACCTGTAACCTGTCTCATCTCCCAGAAGCTGGGTGAGTGCAGGTATCTGGTGCTCTAATTACTATTTCTAGACCCAAAAGCTGGGTGAGTACAGGTGTCTGGTGCTTTAATAACCACTTGTACACCAAGAAGCTAGGGAAATGCCAGTGGCTATCAAGAGAGGTGTGTCTGCCAGTTGCTGATATGCTGGTGGCCGCTGCCTGTCCCCAAGGGTAGGTGCCAACTCGTGCCTGTCACTATGAGCTGCTCAGTAACTTCAGCTGTTGTCTCTTAAAAGGTCAAGCCTCCCTTTGTCCATGACCCAGAGAATCAGGATGCAGAGTATTCTGCTGTTCTCTTCCAGCCCCGGCTCAGGGCCTCTGGAGCATCTAAATGAAACTTGGGTGGGCTTCTGACCCTGGAGATGGCTTGCCTACCCTGGCCTCACAGGGGTGTGTTGTAGGGGTTAGGGGCCGATCTGCTTAGGTTCAAATGGAGGCTCTTCAGTCACTCGGTGCCAGTGTCTCGTTCACCCATGTACATCTTTATGAAATGAGAATGTCAGGAGGGGGCACAAGCAGTCTGAGAAGTGGCCGATCTTGGGAGATGCAAGGTTTGGAGCAAGAGAGGGAGGGAGAGGAAGTTGGATGTGTGGCATCACCTCCACCTGCACTGGGGGCACAACCTCGGTTCTTCCCGACTCCGTTGGCTTGTGACTCACTGGCTCAAGCTGTCTTTTTTTTTTTGCAGTTTCTGGCCGGGGCTGGGTTTGAACCCACCACCTCCGGCATATGGGGCCGGCGCCCTACCCCTTTGAGCCATAGGCGCCTCCCTCAAGCTGTCTTTTTTAAGGCTTAATATGCCTGTGTTGGTCTCTGGGAGAGAGAAATGGACACAGGAAGCAGAGGGTCAGGCCTGGGGTTGTTAGGAAGGGTCCTGTTGTCCCTCTTCT
This sequence comes from Nycticebus coucang, assembly GCF_027406575.1. Lineage (NCBI taxonomy): Eukaryota > Metazoa > Chordata > Mammalia > Primates > Lorisidae > Nycticebus > Nycticebus coucang. The sequence continues at coordinate 132,878,650 of NC_069782.1, read as the reverse complement.
CTCACCCAGGCAGAGAGAGACCAGTCTAGGGGCTGGGCCAGGCAGCCAGAAGGGACGCTGGACCATGGTAGTTGAGCCAACAACTCAGAAGCAGTTTGGCCAGTCCCTTTCCACATAGGAGGTAACTAAAACCTCAGAAGGGCAATGACCCAGACGAGGCCCCTGAGCCAAGTGCCCCTGGGCCAGGACATGGCATGGGCTCCACAGAGCTGCAGGATTCCCCAGAAAGGGTAAGGGACAGAAGGCATTCAGGGCTAGGCCACTGCCTATTAGCAAACCGAGGCCTGTCAAATGGGGCAGTGTGGACCTAGTTGATGACCTAGGAAGTGACCCTGGGTTCTAGGGGAAAGGTCCCTGCTGCCTCCCCCAACTGTGCAGTGCTGGGGCTGCCCTTCCCCATCATCTTCACAGCAGCCAGCAGCCCCCAGCACCTAGGGTTCCACACAGCAGGGGGTGGCTGGGATGACCCCACCCCCCTCCAAGGCTGCCCAGGGAGAAACCTTAGCATCTCCCAACAGGAAATGGAGAGCTCTCCAATGAACAGTAAAAGAGAACTAGTGCCAAATTATGTTTGGGGACAAAGAAGTGTCCGAAGGGGAAGACAGCACTTCTAGGAATGGGCTGCAGGCATGGGATAGAGCCCCAAGACCTGGAGCTGAGCTTAATAAATGTTTGAATGAATGACCAGGGACTGACTTGTGGTAGGGAGAGGAAGCAGCGGACATGAGAGAGAACCCGTGAGGCGTTTGTGCCTGGATGCCTCTGATAGCAGGGAAGGCGGCCAGACTCTGGCCAAATCAGTGGTCCTAATGGGTTTGAAAAACCATAAATGGTCTCCGTGTATAGCCAGAGCTCCCTGGGCTTTTCCCGCAAGATGATTTTCACACACTGGACACATCATCATTTCTATTTCACTTGTGTAAGTGTGGGTCATGGTTTATTGAGCCATCTTCTCAGGGAATGTGCTGGCCTTTTCTGCCTAAGAGATACAGGCTGTTAATGACTGGACCCGGGCCAGGTGCCCAGGCCATCTGGCTCTACGCCCTGCCCTCTGGGCCACTCCTTCCCTCCTTGTCCAGCCCCTAATCCACCCCTGCCATTCTGTTGGCTCTCATGGCCCTGTTCTCGTGTTCTCTCTGTAGGCTGGTGGTTTGTGAGCACCTCTGAGGAGCAGGGCTGGGTCCCTGCCACCTACCTGGAGGCCCAGAATGGCACTCGGGATGACTCAGACATCAACACCTCCAAGACTGGGGAAGGTAAGGACCTGCGGGCTAGGGGGCAGGAGTGGTGGGTAACGAGGCAGGGGCAGGGGCCTGGGGCTTCCCCTGGAGTTAGCCCCTGCTGGAGGCAGCTGTCCCACTCTTCCACCCAAAATCGTCAGAAGCTGCAGTGAGTTGGGCCAGCCCCTTCCCTTGGAGTCCTATCTCAGTGAAGTCTGTCCACAGTCTGTCCCATCCCAGGCCCATCGCTGCTGGGGCTAAAAATAGAGGGGGAGTTCTCTTGGAGTGTGGACCTTGGGCTTGGTAACTTTGGGGCAGATACTCAGAAGAATGATTATAGGGCTAGACATCCCCACCCCAGAAAGCTCCCTCTCCCCAGAAGCCCTGGGCTCCTCTGGAGGACCCCATGGAGACCTCAGTTCCCCCAACCAGACTGTGTTCTCTGCAATATGAACAATCTGAGAGGCAGTGTGCGCATAGCAACTGCCGTGAATGTGTCCTGCTCAGAAGCCTCTGCACTGGGTGTCTGTCAGCTCGGCCAAGGATACACACTCGGCATATCTGAGAGCTGTTTTGTCGGTGGCTCAGGCCCATGCACAACCCCTCTGATAAGCTGTGGCTCAATGAAGTTATTCAGGCTCTTTCTCCTTGCATTTCAAAGAGCCTTCCCCTGCCCCCTGGGTCAGCACTGGCCCAGGCAGCCTTCCTGTGGCCTCAGCATTCCCCAGAGCAGGCTGCCTGAGCCCAATAAGTTTGAAACACCCCAGTTCAGTCCCTGGCTGCCTGCCCCTGATGACTTCCAAACCTCCCGTGGCCTGGCAGCAGAAATTCTTTCCCTAACGGTCGGTGGGGACGGTCCAGATGGACACGTCTGAGAGCTAGAAGCATCAAGGCCCACCACTCGGGGCTCAGGCCACCTCCAGTCCTGCTTCCCCCACCTATTTCCCTGCTGCCAGGCCAAAATAAGCAGCCCACCAAGTGCTAGCTCTTTATTCACCCTCCCCCCCAACACCATTTACTCTGATGTTGACATCTGGGGGGTATGTGGGATCCCCACCTCTCCCCCTGTCCTGTGTCAGTGCTCCATTTCAGTCCTTGCAGGTTTCCAGAGACAGGCCCCATGAGGAAGGGTTTGCATGTCTTGGCTCCTCTCAGGCTACACTGCACCTCTGCAGCAGGGGAGGGTCTGGGCCCTGAGCTGGGACCAGTCCAGTTTTGCTGCAGCCTCACTTCTAAGCCAGCTCTGTGTCCTGTAGGGCATGCCGGGGCCCCACAGAAACAGTAGGGGCTCCCACAGCACCAGGTATGCTGCCCTGCCCTGCAGGGACACTGTTGTTATCCCCCTTTCAACAGCTGTGGGGACTGAGCCTTCAGTATGCTTAGTTATGTGCTTGTCCTCCTAAAGTTGTGGCCCCAGTCAGCCTCCGTTGTCTCACGGTTCTCACCACTGTGCCACGTGCCCCTGCATGAAGCATTGTGCCTGTGACCAGTAAAGGCAGCTCTGAGCTCCACCCCAGGGGAGTGTGTGTGGGGAATCAGAGCGCCCTGAAAAGGCTGCATCAGAAAGGTCAGAGCAGAGATGCTGGGCAGATGAGGAGGACCTGGACCCTGAGTGGGCAGAAGTCCATCCAGGGCAGGAAAGAACCTGAGAGACATGGAGCACAAACGCCTGCCTGGTTGGAGCAGAGGGTTTTGCACAGAACAAGTGGCAGCAGGTTGCAGCAGGTCTTGACTTTAATGAAGTACAAATGAGCAAGGCAGAGGCCTCAGTTTCTGCTCTGTGTGTGTATGCACATGCACGCCAGGGTGATCCACCTACAAACAGGTTCCTCTGCATGCCTCTGAGAGGACTGATGTGCCAGTATCCCTAGCAACTCTTGGACCGCTGTGGGTTCCATCTTTACATCTTGGGCATTTTCCACCCAGATCTACCAAAGGGCTCATTCTAGGTCCCCTGGGCCCACGACCCCAGCTACTCTGGTATATCCACCTGTCTGCACCTGCAGCCGTGTGGCCAAGGGAGTAACCCACCTTGGTTCCCTCTTTGCCCTTCTGTACTCCAGCCCTGTGGCTCTCCCATTGTAAGTCCCCTAAGCCCTGGAGACAGAAGTTAGAAGCCTGTGTCCTATCACAGGTCCCCTAACAGTTCATCCTTCATTACTTTGGAAAGAAAAGAAACAATCTTCTGTTCTATTCTTTGAAGCAGGGTCTTGCTCTGTTGCCCAGGCTAGAGTGCAATGGCATCATAGCTCATTGCAGCCCCAAATTCCTGGGCTCAAGCGATCCTCCTGCCTCAGTCTCCCGAGTAGTGGAGACTGTAGGCACAGTCACCACACCTGGGCTAATGTTGTTTTGTTTTTATTCTTAGACACTCTGTGTATGTCCGTGTGTCTCCTGAAGCCAGGTGTGCTATGTAGAGCTCCTCGGCAATGTTAGCAGGAGGGGTGGAGACCCTCTTGCCCACTGACAGTGCTGAGTGTCCAAGCCCGACATTCTCAAGGTGCTTTAGATCCATAGCCTGTCAGAGGTGAGGAAACCAAGGCTGGGTGAGGTGTGTCACCTCTACTGAGCCTTTAGGTTAGTTTGTGGCAGAGCCAAGACAAGAACCCAGGTCTCTGCTGACAAGGACCTGTCTTCCTCCCTGGTGGGTTTGTGTTGGGACACATGGAAACAGCCCACTGCATTGGCCCCCAGTGCTGTTAGACAAAGTGCAGGCCTGCCTTCCCATGAGCAGGCTCCCCAGCACCCAGACTCTCTCCTCCCCACTCTGTCCTGCCCTCCCTGCTATTGGCAGTCACAGGAACCAGTGTCAGGGAGAGTCCATGGGTAAGAGTCTGGACTACAGAGCCAGACTGCCTTAGATGCTTAGTTATGTGCTCGTTCTCCTAAAGTTGGGCCCCAGTTAGCCTTCATTGTCCCATGGTCCTCACCACCGCGGGAAATAGAGGCATGAGCATTAAGGAGCCCTCTGGTGCTCTAGACTCATAACTGCCAACCACATAGGACTTTTGGTGGCTTAAACCAAGCCTGGCACACAGTGAGTATGTATCACTCATCATGAACATGGCCTCTGGTCTGGACATTAGCTGAAGGACATCTCTCTACAGAGAAGCCCCGCACCCCCATCCCACCCAGGAGGCCTCGCACAGCTGGCTGACATTCCTCAGAGCCCTTCCACCCCTCATCTTGGCTTGCACTAGGGCAGATGGTGTTGCCCTGAGACAGATGAGGAAAGAGGCTAAGAGAGGGTCAGCAGGCCTCCCAGGGTGACTCAGGTTGCTGGAAGTGGGTCCTAGGCTAGAATCTATACCTTCTAGCCTTTTTCCAGGTCTCCACCTTGTAAAAGGTAGATCAGATAGACCATCTCCTCCTTCCAGGAGCACAGATGCTTTCCAGAAGGCCTTGGTGGGACTTGGCCCAGGTGTGTCTGGACAGTTTTATTTTCACTCCAACCACCAACCCCTTCCCCACCCTTAGACCTGGGCAGCCCAGTACCTTTCTCCTGCAGTGCCAGGAGGTGGAGCAAGCTGGCACTCTGGATCCCTGGTCCCCTGTCCCTTCCATCTTGGGGTTCCATAGGAAGACAAGGGCATCTGGAGCTGGGGCCTGAGCAGAGGGGAACATGGAAGCTTGGAGCTAGACCACAGCAACCATGGGACCAGCACAGGATGCTGCCCAGTGAAACGCTAGGGAGCAGGCCCCTGTTCTCAGAAACCCCGATGGTAATATGAGAGAAGGCACAGAGCTGGGCCATCCATCCGTGTGTGCATTTCACTCAGCAAGCATTTCCTGGGAATGCAGAGACACAAGACAAAATCCTTGCCCTCAACAGACTCGTCCAGTGGAGACGAGTGAGAAAGCAAAGTTGCAAACTAGCCCAGAGTGGTTGGAGCTGTTAGCCCCACGAGGACGAGACCCAAGTCTCATCTCTCCTGGGCACACTTAACACTTCCACACATGGTGCCTGGCCCCAGGTGGCAAAGTCACAGTGCTCAGTGAGTGAGTTTATGTGAGCTCTAGCATTGTGGAACCCCAAACTCTCAGGAATTGGCACGATCCAGTACAATCCCTGGGGGCTGCAGCATGGGGTCTGCCTTGCACTGGCTGGAGCTAGGGACCCAGTTTGTTTCTAAGGGGTTCTAAACGCTTGAGCCCACTCCGAGGCTCAGGGCATAAGCTGAGGGGTTTGGCCTTGGTTGAATTTTTTTCTGTGTGTCAACAATATCACCTGTCAACTCTCCTCCCATCCAGCAGGAGTGTTCCCTTTAGCTCAGTCCAGGTGATGGTGACATGGGAGCGTGGACCTCTCCTCCCTCCATCCCCGCCCTTTCCCCCTCCCCCATCTCATCCTCATCTCCATTCTCTCTGCCGGTTCCTGTCGGCCACGTGCTCCATCACCATCTTCCACACCAGTGTCCAAGAGACGCAAGGCCCATCTGCGGCGCCTGGATCGCCGGTGGACCCTGGGCGGGATGGTCAACAGGCAGCACAGCCGAGGTGACCGTGGGAGCTGGCTTCTCCTTTCCTTGCAGCTGACACTTGTCTCTCACTAACACTTCTCCTCCTGGGCTCTGCTTTCTGCCCCGGAGCCTCCTGACTCACCCAGATTCATGGGCCAGGCTTTTCTCTCACTACAGCTTGCTGGGGGCTGCTTGGGAATTGGGGTGGGATTGGTGGTGGCTCTGACTTTTGTCAACATCCTGGGTATGGGACATGAGTGTGGGTCCCCCAAAAAGGAGGAGGAGCTTGAAGAAGGAGATGAGAGGGTATCTCGGAGTCTCCCAGGGAGGCCGCATTTGGCCTTAAGGGCTCTTTACTAGTCTGTATTGCCATGTGGACCTTCCTATGCCATACCCTGTTTAATCGTCTCCTTCCTCTGAGACGGGCTCCCTGGGCCTAAGTTGTTTTTGCCAGTTACTTGAGAACAGAGTACGGAGAAGGACCAACCTACAACACTCCTTCATAGGCTCATCGGGGGGCCGAGGTGTGCAGGTACAGAGCCTTCCAGCCCAGGGACTTGGGTTTTTTTTTTTTTTTTACAGTTTTTGGCCAGGGCTGGGTTGGAACCTGCCACCTCTGGCATATGGGGCCGGCGCCCTACCCTTTGAGCCACAGGTGTCACCCTTGTTTGTTTGTTTTTTTTTGAAACACAGTCTTTTTATGTTGCCCTCAGTAGAATGCTGTGGCGTCACAGCTCACAGCAACTTTCAACTCTTAGGGCTTAAGCGATTCTCTTGCCTCAGCCTCCCAAGTAACTGGGACTCCAGGTGCCCACCAGAACACTCGGCTATTTCCCCCCTCCCCCGGCTGTGTGTGTGTGTGTGTGTGTGTGTGTGTGTGTGTGGCAGTTGTCATTGTGTAGCTGGCCCAGGCCGGGCTCAAACCTGCCAGCCTTGGTGCATGTGGCTGGCGTCCGTACTCATTGTGTTATAAGCGCCGAGCCCAGCCCAGGGCCTTTTTGATAAGCAGGAACTTGGGAGGTAAGGGAGAGGAGAGTTCTGAACAAACCCCTAAAGACCCCCTGGGCCAGCAGGGAGCCAGTTGCTCCTGCCCCTCAGAGAGCAGGGCACTCTTCATGGGGACAACACACCCAGAGAGGTGCTCCCCTCTCCCAAGGAGGAAGTGTGCTAACCTGGCCTTTCTGGAATACAGGGGCACCCTGTGACTGCCACACACACCTCCCGACACACACAACTTGCTTCTAAATGACAGAGTGTGTTTGGGGGTCTGCCCCAGGCTCAGGACAGTAGAGACCCTGGACTCTTGGGGAACCATAGCCTATAGCTGACTCAACACTGGGCACTGAACCCTGGGCAGGATCCTGGGGGCTGACACAGGGCAGAGGCCAAGTTGTAGAAACAGCAAGAATGGGCTGCAGGTAGCGCAAAGGACACTCCAAAGCTAGGAGGGTGGGGCAACACCACTGGGGGGCTGGCCTGGGATGCAGCCCAGGCCTTCTCCACCAAGGAGAGCAGGATGTGGGTCCGGAAGCAGGGACAAAGGTCTGGCCTGCTCCAAACACGAATCTGTCTCCACAACCACACAGACACACGCAGCTGATGAAGGGCTGCCACAGGGTACAGTACCCTGTCACATCCAACCCCGCATCCTGTGCCCTCAGCCACTCACAGATGCACATGTATAAGATCAGATGACTGCGTTCGCGAGCTCATCCTAGAAAAAGTGCTACACTGCTCACTGCTGACTATCGCTGCAGTCTCCTGAAGTACTCCCCTTGGGACGCTATGCACGGAGACCAGCATCTATTCCACCCTTTAAAGCAATTTTTGAACTCTTTTTCCTAGAACGGCCATCAGAGCCATTGTTGTATGCGGTCTGACATGTCTGTGAACTCGTCCTAGGAAAAATGCTCCCTACCCCATTGCGGAATATCACTACAATAACCATATGGCCAAGGAGAGTATTTCAAAGGTGACTATGATGCCTCCTGTCCACCCTGCCATGTGCATGTTGTTCACAGACCTGAACAGCACCACATAGGTACACAGAGAGCTTCCCACACACGCCCCTGGTAACATATGCACACGTAGTATATTCACACTCACGGAGTATATAGGAGCATATTGTATGATGATACGTGTAAACACAAACAGCCAACTAAATGCATAATTCTGCAGTCACCCTCATGTAAGCAAATAAAAGCCCACGACCTCTCACTCCCTCTCTCAAAGGAGAGAACTAAACAACATAATTTCCCAGCCTTTGCTCTGTGAGTTAAGTTAAACCAGGCAGTGAAGAAAAACTTGCAGAGAGATGGCCGGAAGATGCTTGCTATGCACAGCAGGGCTGTTGAGGGGCAGGTCAGGCAGTGGTCACCAGTTAACCAGACAAGAGGACAGAAGAGCCTCCCCGCCTCCCCCACGGCCTCCACTCCCATTCCCTCAGCCAGCCAGGCCCTTGGAACCAAAAGTCCTCTCTGAGTGGCACTGGGTGAGTCGTGGGGGGCAGGAGTGGAGCCAGGGAGACTGCTGACAGAGGGGAAAGTGTTGGGAATGCAGAGGCTTCTGTGGTTTGGAAACTTCAGGACATCCAACCCCTGCCTCCAAAACCAAAACAGACCTGTCCACCTCCAACCCGCTCACCCAGCCAACTGTCCGGCCAGCCCTCACCAGGGACAGCTGTCACCATCTCTTGGTGGCACGGTTAGTGCCCACGGCCCCGGTGCTTCCCAGAACCAGAGCTCACAGCCTCCCGTCCCTCAACTGCATTTCCTAAGGGACTGCTCTTTCAGAGACACTGACCAAGCTGGATGACTGAGCCACCCACTGAGGCCATTTCTGTCTCCATAACCACACAAGCACATGCCCAGGCATTCCCTCATCTGGAGCCCCCTGAGGGAGTTTGTGGCCCTTTGAGTAGAATCTCCATCTCTGCTTCTCCCTTGGGACACCTGTGAGTTGGGAAGCCTGAGACGTATGTGGCACATGTCCACATGGAGGTGGTCCAAACTGCTGTTACCTAAGCCGACTGGAGCAGAAAACTGAGCACCTAGGCTCGGGGCTCTGAACTCTCATCTGCTAGATGCTACATAGTGGCTGGCTGGGAGTGCTCTTAGAGGAACACGTGATCTGGATGCCTATGGCTGCCATAGACCAAAGGCCCCCAAGAATAGGGCCTTCTGCAGGAGCAACTCAACATCACTGGCCAGAACAGATACTTTTGGTTCTGCACCCCCCACCCCCAACCCCCTGGCCCCAAGAGGTCAGAAGAAAGCAGGCGCTTACATGCCTGAGTGACTATGTCTTCCACACGCACCCGGGGAGGGTGCAGAGGCTGCGGCCTGGCAGCTGGAGGAGACTGAGCCCACATGATATGGTCTCCAGGCTCTGTTATCTCCTATGAGTCAGGGCAGGGCTCCTTTGCTCTTCCCACAGGGAAGGCTGTCATTTTTCTCTGCAAATGCAACCTTGCCTAGGAAAACTTTAATGATGGCTTCCTGCTCGAACCACAGACTTTTAAAAATAGCCCAGCTGAGCAAAAGCAAAATGTGGAGCCCAATCCTTGCCTCACCCTAACCACAGAGCCCTGGATTCCCGCGGCCTGGCATTGCCCCTCTGGCCACTACCTAGGCCAGGATTTGCCGTGCCCCACTAGAAAATGGAGCAGGCCCAGCAGCAGGCAAGGGAGCAGAAGGTTGGACTGTAGAGCCCTGAACTTCTCAAAGGCCTGAGTCAGAATGTGGCTGGGCTGGGTTCGTAGGCAGCCTTGGCAGCAATGCTCAGCATGGCTGGATTGGAATCTACAAGCCTCCAGGAGCATGGCCCTCCCTGAGTCGATGCCGGCAAAGGTCTGCAGTGCAGGAGCGTGCTGAAGAATTTTGCAGGCTCTCTCAGCCGTCACCCATCTGCTTCCTGGGAGCCTTCAGATTCAGCCAGTATCCTGTCAGTTCCATCCTTGTAACCTAGCAGGGCGCTGCATCCCCCACCTCCCCCAAAAGGAGCTTCTGCCTCAGCATACGCCTGTAGGCATAACCGTGATGATCCAGGGGAGAGTGAAGAGATTGCTCTCTGGCAGGGTCCCTCTGAGGGGCCCAGGGAGTGGTTTGCATAGCTGGGAACCGGGGAACAGGGTCTCTAGAGCCTGGTGATCTGCACCAATACCCTGTGTTTGTACACTCCCAAGAAGCTTCCCACTTAAGCTACCCTTGCTTGGCCCTGCCTTCCACTTCCTCATACAGTTAACAGTCTTACTCCTACCTCTGCCTGGGCCAGAGAGGACAGCACAAGTTCCAGTGACCTTCCCGAAGGGCATGGCCAGATTTCCAGTTCTTTCCCCTCTGTCTCTGCTCTTCATTCTCCCAAAGGGTGAGGGAGAAGTGTGTTCCATGCTGTTTGCCCTCTAGCAAGGACCTCACCCAGGAAGCAAGGGTCTTTGGCCAGCTAGCTATGGGCAGAGCCAGGGAGTACCTTGCCCTGGGTGTTTCTGTCAGGGGCTTCCTGGGACGGATACAGCTGAATCCCACCAGATATGGAAGAAATACCTCCCTGGAAGCCTGGTCATGAACCTGGGTTGGAGGCATCAGGGCACCTCTTGCCAGTAGGAAGGCTGGAGGAAACCAGGCGAGACGCCATGAGGCCCCAGGCTTCCCACACCTGCCTTTCCAAGCTCTTTCTGAGATTCCACAAGGTGCCTCTTTCCCAGTGCCTTGAGAAAACTTTGAACAAGACCTTGAAGTCACATCTATGAGAACAGAGCAAGTAGTGCGCGACAGGGCCTATGAGTAACTGCACAACTGGGTCAGCACATACCCTCCGGGGTTACCTGGACACACCGGCCCAATGAAGGGCCTGCAGTGTCCTCCCAGGTTGTGCTGCACTTGGCATTTTCACACACATTGGCTACAGGGCCCTTACTTTAAAGCACATAGATCATGAAATTACAGGATCAGCTATCAATGGTGGGCCAAGATGTCAACAGTATCACCAAGAAGGCGGCCCTAGAGCCTCTGGAGGTCAGGCAGAGGAAGAACTTAAGAGGTTAAGGTGGGGACAAGGCTAGGAGAGTCTCTGGGACCCAGATGGAAACATGGCACCATCTGAGAAGATGCATGCCATGGGGCCTCAAGGCATCCAGGGGACAGGCACCCAGCATTGGTTTCAGACTTTCCAACTTGGGCCCATCCCAAGGAACAGATCTCTCCTCCTGTCCTCAGCCCAGTGAGTTTCTGGGCTTTCTGGACTCCAGGTCCCAGCCTGTCATCTGGCTGGGATTGCTAACTCCATGCTGCCTAGGATCTTCCAGGCAACCTGGGTCCTGGCTGAGTTTGGCACACTATGGGCAGCAGTGACTCTGAGGCCTGGTCCTTTCCTACCCTGGAGAAGCCAGACTGAGCCATTGCCCCCTGGCAGGCTGCTGAGCAAGGCCAGGGAAAGAGGAAGGTGCAGGAAGAAAGCAGGACCTCCACCCAGGCCTCAAATAATCTTGCTTTCATGCTTCTGTCCACCCACCCACAGAGGAGAAGTATGTCACTGTGCAGCCATACACCAGCCAAAGCAAGGACGAGATTGGCTTTGAGAAGGGCGTCACCGTCGAGGTGATCCGGAAGAACTTGGAGGGCTGGTGGTACATCAGGTAGGACTGCCGGGGTAAACGTGCGAGGCCTCTGCCACCTGGGCCTTTCCTGGTTCCCAGACCCTGGGCAGAGTGCAAGGCAGAGTGCCATGGCCACGTGATGGCAGGTAAATACTGACAGCAGCTGTGCACCCAGGACACAGGGCTGGCTCTGCACAGCTGAGCCACTCAGCCAGCGTGTGCATCTCACAGATCCATTCCCAGAACATGTAAAGCAAAGCTGGAGCAGGCTGTGGTGCAATCCCTTCTCACGCATGTGCCAAGAGGACTCAGTACATCTGAATTTGGTTTTCTGCGTCCGGCCTTGGCTGCCTGGCCTGCTTCGCAGCTTGGGCCGCCTGGAGTGCTGGCGTCTGTAGGCCTCACTGAGGTCCCAGCAGGCAGCATCTGCTGCCCAGGCTCATCACTCTGCCCTGAGGCAGGCCTCTGACTGCCTGTCCCTGGTGGATGGGGCCATCTGTCCACTCTGCAGGGCTGGCTGCAAGGCAGGGCAGGAGTGAGGCCGCAGCTCAGGTCATCAGGGACCACCTCCTCCTCCTGCCCCTCTTTCTTCCAGGGCTAATAACACTTCCCAGCTGGTAAACTCATTTGGGGGTGTAGGCAGGGGAGTGGAGAGATTTCCTGACCCTCTGGAAGCAAACTAAACCCTGTGGGCTTCTCTCACCATTAACTGGCCAAGACTGGCCCTCTGGAGGACTTGTTCTCAGGAAGTGCCCCAGTGCCTTCGAGGCTGGCTGGGCTGCAGTGGCTGTGCCCACGTTCGTTCTTCTCTGCCTGTAACCCAGCTGACAATCCCAACCCTGTGGGCCCAGGAGACCACTGCCTCAGCCACCACACCCAGGAGCTCCAGCCCACAGAGAGCAGGGCGCTGAGCTGTGCCATGGTGCCCGTGCCCCTGCCCCTGTGACTCAGGTGACAAGCACTTTGGGGCATAGTCGCCCAGAGAGCATGGTAAAATATGATGCTGGGCAGTGCCTATGGCTCAAAGGAGTAGGGCACCAGTCCCATGTGCCAGAGGTGGTGGGTTCAAACCCAGCCCTGGCCAAAAACTGCAAAAAAAAAAAAAAAAAAAAAGTGATGGTGTTAAAAGTCAGTCTGTGCTAGGGACAGGATGAAGGTCACTGGGTATATAAAAGTTGTACCTGTGGTGACCCAATGGGACATAGTTCCACCCCAGCCTCAGCCAGGATGGCTGAGATGTCCCTTTCTGTACTGTTGGGTGGGTTGGGGCTGTGTACTAACGTTGCCCAAAGCCACTGCCCTAGACTTTTATGTTTTCTAAGCAGTAGGAACTACAGCCATCCCCCAAATCCACCAACCACAAGTCTGACTTCGAAAAGCCAGTGAACATTCCAGTATCCTAGTTCACTTGCCTGGCAGTTATCTACAAGGCTGCTCTATTTTATTTTATTTTATTTTATTTTTTAGTTTTCTAAAATTGTCACTCTGACATTGCTTCTACTCAACCCACATGCCCACGGAGCCAGGACTAACAAAACCCTGCTGAAAAGGTTCCACCTTAAGAGGGCTGCCAGATATACCCCCTTAAATGTGCCATTTCCCAACATTCCAGGCTCTGTGTTGATCTTCATTTCCTGCCTTTCTTCTCCTCCCTCCGCCCCTGTAGACATATACGCATGCATGCATGAGCATACACACACTCACACACACCCTTGCGCTCTCCCCATCCCTCCCTTCCACTTTGCTTCCCTCTGGAATCATTCCATGCTCCAGAGCTGGAAAGCAGATGTGAGCAGAGTTGGACCCAGACACACACAGCCAGTCCTGATTCCCTTGCATTTCTCTGCCTGAAATCTAATTTTATCCATGTAACACTGAAGGAACACAAAGGGCTTTGGGATGGGAACATTGGAGAAGCCTGAGTGTCACCTCCAGGAGACGCCTCTCTCCTTACTCAGCAGTGTTCACATAGGTCAGCAAGGGCCAGTGAGTTCATCATCTTTTCTGCAAGATGCAAGAATACCAGGCTCTAGGCCAGGTGCTGCTAACAGCTAGCTGGGTGACCCTCTGCCATGTACTTACCTTTTCTGAGCTTTGGCTGTGGGCTTCCATGAAGATTAGGGTCCCATCCACCCTTAATTCTGTGCTTCCATTTGTACCCATTACGTGATGGAGCCAAGACAGGCCCTGACTTTCATCCATTTGTCCATTCAAGGCCCAAGCAGGTGAGCTTGGGACAACCTTCCCACATGTTCCTGTGACATGAATGAAGAAAACCACCTCCTACCTGAGCTTTCTAGCAAAGCTCAGACATGTTGATAGGATCATCAGGTTCCACATTCCTCTTCTCCCACCTAATGAGTGCCCAAGAACCAGGTCACATCAGGGAGACGATGAGGTTTTCAGGCATCTGGCATGGCAGAGCCATTCCAAAGTGCCAGATGTGTCCCAGAGAGCAGATGGGGACACTGCAACCCAGACTGGAGGCATTGGCCAGGGACTACTGGACCAGGAAGTGAGCTCCCACTGGGTTTTGGTGAAAGCTCAACACCAAGCAGAAAAAAGGAAAAGCTTGTTTTAAGAAGTCATTGAATCACCAGAAATTAAGTCAGCCCTATCATTTGGCTTTTGCTTTTGTTTATGCACTTTTGGTTTTTTGTTTCTTTTGGGTTTTGTTTTACCATACCAATGGCTTTAATTTTATCCAGTCATGTGCTTTAGTCTTTTCATTTAGGGTTTCTGCTTTTGGAGCCCCACTTAAAAAGACTTGCCCAACCCAACAAGTATGTAAATCTTTTATTTTGTATTTTGCCGTATAGTGTGAGACCAGCGTCTCACTAACTGGATGATCAGTTGTCCCCAAATCACTTAGTGCATAACGCATCCTTGCTCCACCGACCTGAAATGTCACCTGTAGCCTGTTTGTGGATTCCATGTGCTCGGTCTGCCTGCTGTGCCTGTAGTAACCACCCCCTCCCCATACAGTTAGCCTTCTTTAGGAACATCTTGTCAGTTGGTCTCAGTGTGTCTGTCCTTCTGGATACATTTTAGCAGCTACTCTATCCCTGCATCTTGCAGAAGAGAAAAAATAAAGGTCCAGGGAAGGGATTTATCTGAGGTATCAGAGACTAGAGTGGAGGCTACCTAACTCTTAACCTGCAGTGTCTCTTCCCCTCTCTGGCAATCCTTCCCTTTCTATAGAGGATTTAACTCTATACCAGATTCACATTTCTTATTTCCAGAATTATTCTTAACTGGCTGTAAGGTAGCAGGCCATTGTGAAGTCTACCTTTTGGGTAACCCACAGTTTGAGAAATCTCATCTCAAGACCCCACATTTGCCTGACTTTGCAGAGTGAGAGCCCACACCAGGAGGGACCAGGCAAAGAAAAGGAAGGTAGAGGGGAAATGATGTCCTAGTGTCTTTTCCAGACCCCCTCACTTCCAGTTCTCTCCAGAGCTGTGGGATTGCCAAGTCTCTTGTAGAACATGGTCAAGAAGGTTCCACTGGGCAAGACCGGTGGAGACAAGGAGCTAGTAGCGGGGCAAGAGGCCAGGCATCAGTGCTCTAGTGATGGCATGCACACTTCTCCCACAGATACCTGGGCAAAGAGGGCTGGGCCCCAGCGTCCTACCTGAAGAAGGCCAAAGATGACCTGCCAGCCCGGAAGAAGAACCTGGCAGGCCCCGTGGAGATCATCGGGAACATCATGGAGATCAGCAACCTGCTGAACAAGAAAGCATCTGGGGACAAGGAGACTCCACCAGCTGAAGGGGAGGGCCCTGAGGCCCCCATTGCCAAGAAGGAGATCAGCTTGCCCATCCTCTGCAATGCCTCCAACGGCAGTGCCCTGGGTGTCCCCGAGAGGACCATCTCCAAGCTGGCCCAGGGATCTCCAGCTGTAGCCAGGATTGCCCCTCAGAGGGCCCAGATCAGTAAGAGCCTCACTGCCCTCCGGGTCCTCACTGCAAAGCTCTTTACACAGTGGGCATGGGTTGCAAGGCAAGCCAGATGGGTATGCAGGACCTGTACAGCATTTTGCTTCCTGAACTGCAGACCTCTGACCTTCTGTCAGTTTGTATCATGCTCATCACAGAGTAGAAAAGGCAGGGAACATGACTCAGTCCTGCCCAACTGCTCCGCTGAAGGTGGAGTACAGTATGAGAGCTGGTGGTACTTCCTACTCTCATGGACAGCCAGGAACAGTTGTCCACAATCAATATATTCCAAGACCAAGAAGCATTTCTTTTTCTTATAGTAGAGGCTTTATAAACCAAGACAGATGAGGGCCAGTTCATTTAAAAAATACATACACATGTAGGCTGGGCACATGGTGGCTCATGCCTTTAATCCTGGCACCCTGGAGGCCAAGGAGGGAGGACTACTTGAGCTCAGGAGTTTGAAACCAGACTGAGCAAGAGTGAGACCTCGTCTTCTACTAAAAATAGAAAAACTTAGGCTCGGCAACTGTAGCTCAAAGAGGCTAGGGCACCAGCCACATCCACTGGGTGGGTTCGAATCCAGCCCAGGCCTGCCAAACAGCAATGACAACTATAACCAAAAAATAGCCGGGCATTGTGGCAGGCATCTGTAGTTCCAGCTACTTGGGAGGCTGAGGCAAGAGAATCACTTAAGCCCAGGAGTTGGAAGTTGCTGTGAGCTATGATGCCACAGCACTCTATCTAGGGCGACAGCTTGAGGCTCTGTCTCAGAAAAAAAAAAATAGAAAAAATTAGCCAGGCATTGTGGCGAATGCCTATAATTTCATCTGTTCAGGAGGCTGAGGCAAGAGGATAGCTTAAACCTAAGAGTTTGAGATTGCTATGAACTAGGCTGATGCCATGGCACTCTAGCCTGGGCAGCAGAGACTGCCTCAAAATAATAAAACACACACTCCATTTCTCCAGGCTGTTACATGTGGGCCCTATATGCATGGCTCTTTAGGGACTGACAGCCTGGAGATAAAAGCTTTCTGGGCCTTACCCTTCCTCCCTATACCTCCTACCAGTTGCTGGAAACCTAAAGGCATGGCGGCAGAGGCTTTCCCATTCTGCACAAGTAGTTTCAACAGAGCATTCTTGGGGACTCTGCACTGGCTGGCACCCTCCTCTCCATCTCTGGTCCAGCAGTGCCTTTGCTTGAGGGTTAAACTGTTCTATATTGTGGGAGCCCAGCTTCTGTTGTGTCCAGCTATTCTTAAAATCTGGACGAAAGCTGTTTTTTAGTTTAACTCCGAAGTTGGGTAAGTTCTCACGCCTGAAACCTTTTAGGCAACCAGTTGGGAAACATTTATCGGGCACTTCCTGTAGCCTGGCATTGTGCTAGCTTCTGAGGATTTAGTAGTGAGCAAAAAATAGACATGTCTCTGCTCCTAACTTTGAAAATCTGATCCATCTATAAGCCCTCTCCCCTGAAAAATACCCATATATCTGTACATTTTGAAATGTGCTCGTGATTTTTAGAGGTTTCATGGATTTCCTGAAGCACAGCTAGGGTAGCTTAAAGGTCTGTAGTATCTTCTTGAAAAAGCCCAATTGTAGTGACTCAGAGCCTCAGGTCCTTCATAGATGCCGAGCCAAAGCATGAAATTGCAAGGATCAGGAGTTGGTTGCATACAGGGAAGGCAGACAGAGGCCCTGTTGCCCATCATCTGACTGGGGGTTCTGAAGCCGTATCTCTTCTTCTAGGCTCTCCCAACCTAAGGACAAGGCCTCCTCCACGCAGAGAATCCAGCCTGGTATGTGTACTACATTTCTTCACCCTTTTTTCTTTTTTTTTTTTGCAGTTTTTGGCCAAGGCTGGGTTTGAACCTGCCACCTCCAACATATGGGGCCAGTGCCCTACTCCTTTGTCTTCTCCCTTTTTTCATCTCCTTTCTGGGATCACTGTAGCAGCCCCAACTAACTGGCTGTTCTGCTGCAAACCCTGCTGGTCTGAAGGTCTTCCAGGGCCTTCCTGGGGCTTCCAGCTTTGTGAAGCTGAAGGCAAGGAGGGAAGCCCACAGATCTGAGGCTTCCTGGAGGCCTTGCTGGACAGTTTATAATCAGAAATGCACTGCACTCAAAAAGCTAAATAAATCCATCCGCCACTGCACTGGCAGACATAAACATTTAGACCGGCCAGCAAGAGTGTCCAGCCAGGGCATTGCCAGCAGCTAGTTATGAGGCTGCTGTGCATGTTAGCCTGGAAGGCTTTCAGCTTCTCCTTGCTGGGGAATGCCCAGTAATGTTCGCGATGCCAGAGCCTGGGAGGGTAGAGGGCAGACCAGTGAGCGTCCTCCAAGGATGGGGTGAATTGCAAGGACTGGCTCATACTAAAGCTTAAAAGAGAGTTAACGCTGTTTAGGTCCTTGGCTCCTATGGGTGAGGCTTTCTGGTATCCAGACCTTCGGGCGGACACATGTGCTATCAGGCTAGGGTTTGGGATGGCAGCAGTGCTAGTGGCAAGGAGAGAGTGCTAGAACAAAGAACTGTTTTCAGGGGCAGTAAGATGCAGGGGAAAGACTGGGGCTTCAGGCTGCCAGGCATGGATTCACATGCTACTCTGATACTTCGGAGCAGAGAGACTCTAGGCAGGTCATACACCTCTTTGGTTTCCTTATCTATGAGGTGGGGCAGTCCTAGCCATCTCCTGGGGTGCTATAAGGATAAAATGAGACGGTGTATGTAGAGGGCTGGCAAACAGGTGTCCATTTCTATGTTGACTCTTGACTGTTTGGTAGTACTACCTGGGGCATGGTGTTGAGAAACACACTGAAGTCAACATTTGGGCTTAGCAGCAAGGGTTTCTGTGATCAGTGACATCCACCCTGGAGACTGGGGTGTCAGTTGTGGAAGAGCAGGCCTCCGCAAATAGAAGACTCCTGAAGATTTGGTCCCTGGAAATAGGATCTTTTTTACCCTGGCCATCAGCCCCAGTGGAGTTTCTTTCTCTCTTTCCCCATGGGTTTTACACAGCTGAACAATGACTTCTCCTTTCCTCACATTTCTTTTAGCCCCAGCTAATTAGTTTCAGGCAGACTTGATTTTGGCAAGAATGGGGTAATTCCTTCCGCATTTAGAAAATGCAGGGATTGCTGAGGCAGAGCTGCTGTTTCCAGTTAGGCCTGGCTGAGTCCCACCTGTCTGGGGGCAGGGGCCGCTCACTGGTTTGCACCTGATCCCTCCAAAGCAGCTTCCTGCACCCCATGGTCACTTGGACCCCATGGTCACTTGGACCCCAGGCTGGTGGTCCTAGGAGGTGCTGAGCTTGGAAGGATGAAGAATATTGGAAGGATGGAGAGTTTCAAGAGGCATGTGGAGCTCTTCCTCTGCTGGGCCAGAGTTAGGGACTCAGGAGTCTCTCTGTGACCCTGACACCAGTTCCATTTCACAGCTGGTAGATCGTCAAACTAGAGTCCAGCTTCAAGGTGAAGTCCTGGGGCACTGCAACTTCTTCCCCTCCCTCATCTTGCTCACCTTTATTTTTTTTTAAGTTGTTTTCTTTCAATCCCTTTGTAGGAGGGAGGACAGAAATAGGGAAGCACAGAGTTCATTTTAGCTGGAGGAGAGATAAGACTGGTTGAAGCTAGAATGTACAGTCCACGGGGGGGCTCCAATTTTGTCTGCTAGTGGATGCCCAGTGCCTGTGCCCAGCAGATGCACAAGAAAGACTTGTTAAATGAGGCTGACATCCGAATGGCCTTGAGTGTCCCACTACAAAGCATACAGGATCCCTAGTGGGCTTTGTCCTGCCCACAGAGACGGGATCCAGAGGTTTATCCAGTGATTTCCTCTTTGGCTTTGTCATAATGACCAACCAAAGACTTCTCAGCCAACCCCAGGGTCCCCTTCTTTCCCACCCCACCCTTAGAGGTGGTCACCCTTCATTGCCCTGCCTCTGCCATCACTCACCCTCAAATTCAAGTCAGTGGCTCTCTTCTCCCACTGGGCAGCATGCAAGGGCTTTGTCACAATGATTTCTCTACTTTGTAATTTTCATTTTGAGACCCAGCTACTGATACATCTAAACACTGGACCTCCAGAGATAAAGAAATTGTGGTGTTGATAATAAGCATGTTGATAGCTCAGACGAAGCTCGAGTGAATCCTAAATATTACTAGAAAGCCTCGTCTGGAGAGTAGTCTCTTGGGACTATCCTGAGACGTGGGTGGCAGGTACCATGCTCAGGCCAGCTGCTGTCCAACTGGTGTAAACAGCCAACCACACTTCCAAGGACCGAGCACAGTCCTCTCGGCCTTGTGCTCTCATGATCAGGTGGGTTCTGCTCACCCTGTCCTCCTCTGTCCTAGGGGTTCCAACTGCCGAAGCCACCAGAACCCCCTTCTGTTGAGGTGGAGTACTACACCATCGCCGAATTCCAGTCGTGCATTTCTGATGGCATCAGCTTTCGGGGTGGACAGAAGGCAGAGGTAAGCCTCGGGCTATGAGGCTGAGAGTTTCACCTCATCAAGGTCACAATCTTCTGCGTTCCCCATTTTAGGTCTTGCTAGTAATGTTCCTGAAAGGCAGGCAGGAAGGGTACAGAAATGAGCCCCACAGAGATGATCATTTACATAAAGCTAGTCAGTGCCACAGCCTGGACTAGAACCCAGGACATGGACCTGCGCCCAGGCTTACAGTGTTCCCCTCACAGCAGCATTTCCCCATTATGTGCAGGGGCTTGGAGCAGGGGTGCCCTGAAACAAAGGATTCCTGTAGTCTAAAGAGCTTGGAAGACTGTGGGTTAAATAAACACAATCCAACCCTTTGTTTCAACTGTAGGGCTTCTCAGAGCCTAGAATACAGGCCGTCCCTTGGAGTCTCTATGAGATGCCTAGAATAGTCAGTATTGCCCAGACCTTCTGCCCCATAAGCTTCCTCTCCCAGTAGCACCTCTGGGGCTAGGATCTTGCAGAGCCCATGTTAGGAAGTGCTGTTGTTGGAAGAACATGGTCCAGTCGGGTAGAGCAAGATACTGGGGACCTGGGTCCTGGCCATGTCCACACCACAAGACCCCTGGTGTGTGTTTGTTGGTTTTTGAGACAAAGTCTCAAGTTGTCACCCTGGGTAGACTGCTATGGTGTCACAGCTCACAGCAACCTCAAACTCTTGGGCTTAAGCGATTCTCTTGCCTCAGCCTCTTAAGTAGCTGGGACTACAGGCACCCGCCACAACGTCCAGCTATTTTGTTGTTGTTGTCATTATTTGAGCAGGCTCGGGCTGGGTTCGAACCCACCATCCCTGGTGCATGTGGCTGGCACCCTACCCACTGAGCTATGGGTGCCACCCAGTGTCACTGTTGTTTAGCAGGCCAGGGCCAGGTTCAAACCCCCCCACCCCGTTGAATATGGCCGGCACCCTAACCACTGAGCTACAGGTGCTGAGCCAGACCCCTTTGTGTTTGAGGTAGTTACTTCCCTCCTACACACACCCCAACTTTAAGTATTTCTCTCTGTAAAACAGGGTAATAGGCCAGGGGATGCTCCTGCCCAGCCTTTCTCCTGGCATTTGTGCAACTTGATTTTATGGCTAGTATTGAGCAAAGTATTCTAGGGGACAGAGAAAATCTGTCACTCAGTCATTTCTCTAAGTGGTTTTGTGTAGTAATTGAGTTCAATCCAACTAATACACATGAAATTGTTGGATTCATTGGGCAGTGTCTGCCTATGAAGAGGTGACATCCCCAACCTGAATTTTTTTTTTTTTTTGCAGTTTTTGGCCGGGGCTGTGTTTGAACCCACACCTCCGGTGCCCTACTCCTTTGAGCCACAGGCACCGCCCCAACCTGAATGTTTTTTTTTTTTTTTTTTTTGTAGAGACAGAGTCTCACTGTACCGCCCTCGGGTAGAGTGCCGTGGCGTCACACGGCTCACAGCAACCTCTAATTCTTGGGCTTCCGCGATTCTCTCGCCTCAGCCTCCCGAGTAGCTGGGACTACAGGCGCCCGCCACAACGCCCAGCTATTTTTTTGTTGCAGTTTGGCCGGGGCTGGGTTTGAACCCGCCACCCTCGGCATATGGGGCCAGCGCCCTACTCACTGAGCCACAGGCGCCGCCCCCAACCTGAATGTTTTAAAGCATGTATCTAGAACTTGGAACTAAATTTCCAAGAGAAATTATTCTCTCAATACTAAGGCTTTCAGGAGAAAGCCTATAAAGCTTGTAAGTGGCAGAATTTTTGTACTGTCACTCTCAGAAGTTAAGGAGGAAGCTCCTTAGCCTAACATGGAAATGAAATGCCCTCACCCTTTCCACAGGAAACCATACAACCCAAAGAAACCTTGAGCTAATGGGATTTCAGTAGGATTCCACAGGCAGTAGACTCTGGAGAGGTGGCCTTCAGGGAGGCCTTGGCCCCAGGCCTGTCCCTCCCAACCCAGTTCATTGGCACCTTCCCATTCTTTTCTGAGCAATATTGGGGTGGAAGGAGGATGAGGGCAGTGGAATGGTAAGGTTTTCATACATACGAGTCCTTAGCGAGTTGGGTTCTGTAGGGACTGGGGACAGTGTAGCTTCTAAGTGCCATAGCTTAGGGGGAAGAAGAGTTGGCCTGCTCAACTCAAGTGTTGACAAAGACTTAGAGAACCAGGGGAGGGGGACTTGGACAGTGGGAACCCACCTCCATCTGTGAGATGAGAGAGACCTGGGCTTGAATTCTGGTCCATCACTTACTACATTGGAGCCCCTAATGCAGAGATTTGGTTTATTCATCTGTAAAATGGGGACGACGTATCCCAGAACCAAAGTATAAACCTCCTAGCCTAGGACATCAGAGGGCCCCAGAGAGCCTCCCATCTCACTGGCCTATCTGCCTTCCCCTAGGTTATCGATAAGAACTCAGGTGGCTGGTGGTATGTGCAGATTGGTGAGAAGGAGGGCTGGGCACCTGCATCATACATCGATAAACGCAAGAAGCCCAACCTGAGCCGCCGCACGAGCACACTGACCCGGCCCAAGGTGCCTCCACCAGCACCGCCCAGCAAGCCCAAAGAGGCCGAGGAGGGTCCTGCAGGTGCTGGTGAGAGCCAGGACTCCCCACAGAAGTTCAAGTATGAGGAGCCCGAGTATGACATCCCTGCATTCGGCTTTGACTCAGAGCCAGAGCTGAATGAGGAGCCAGCAGAAGACAGAGCCTTAGGGGACCGGCAGCCCGCCCAGCCCTGCAAGCCCTCACCTGCCTCCTCACTGCAGCGGGCCCGCTTCAAGGTGGGCGAGTCTTCAGAGGATGTGGCCCTGGAGGAGGAGACAATCTACGAGAACGAGGGCTTCCGGCCGTGTGCAGAGGACACCCTGTCAGCTAGGGGCTCCTCTGGGGACAGCGACTCCCCAGGGGGATCCTCTCTGTCCCTCGCCAGGAAAAACTCACCCAAGTCAGGCTCACCCAAGTCGTCATCACTTCTGAAGCTCAAGGCAGAGAAGAATGCCCAGGCAGAACTGGGGAAGAACCACTCCTCAGCCTCTTTTTCCTCCTCCATCACCATCAACACCACCTGCTCCTCTTCCTCCTCCTCTTCCTCCCTGTCCAAGAACAGTGGTGACCTGAAGCCCCGCTCAGCCTCGGACGCAGGCATCCGTGGCACTCCCAAGGTCGGGGCAAAAAAAGATGCTGACGTGAAGGCTGGGCTGACCTGTACCCGGGCCAAGCCATCGGTCCGGCCCAAACCGTTCCTGAACCGGGCTGAGTCACAGAGCCAAGAGAAGATGGACATCAGCACTTTACGGCGCCAACTGAGGCCCACAGGCCAGCTGCGGGGAGGTCTCAGGGGCTCAAAGAGTGAGGACTCAGAGCTGCCCCCTCAGACAGCCTCCGAGGGTCCCAATGAGGGACCTAGGAGAGGCTCAGCTGACCTTATCACACCCCTAGCCACTACTCCCCTGTGTCCCACCAAGAAGGAAGGGGGAGGGCAGGCCACCTTCTACATGACATGTAGTGCCTACCAGAAGGTCCAGGACTCGGAGATCAGCTTCCCCGCAGGCGTAGAGGTGCAAGTACTTGAGAAACTAGAAAGTGGGTGGTGGTATGTGAGGTTTGGGGAGCTAGAGGGCTGGGCCCCCTCCCACTACTTGGTGCTTAACGAGAGCGAGCGAGCTGACCCTGCTGGCAAAGAGCCGGATGCAGTAACTACCAAGAGCAAACAGAACGAGGGCAAGTCAGACAGCCTGGAGAAGATGGAGAGGCGAGTGCAAGCGCTGAACACCGTCAACCAGAGCAAGAGGGCCACGCCGCCCATCCCCTCCAAGCCCCCTGGGGGCTTCAGCAAGACCTCAGGTGCCGCAGCCGTGAAGATGAGGAATGGTGTGAGGCAGGTGGCAGTCAGGCCTCAGTCGGTGTTTGTGTCCCCACCACCCAAGGACAACAATCTGTCCTGTGCCCTGAGGAGGAACGAGTCACTCACAGCCACTGATGGCCTCCATGTTGTCCGCCGGAACTCTTCCTTTAGCACTGCTCGCTCAGCAGCCGCAGAGGCCAAGGGCCGCCTGGCTGAACGGGCTGCCAGCCAGGGCTCAGACTCACCCCTGCTGCCCACCCAGCGTAATGGCATCCCTGTGTCACCCGTGCGTCCCAAACCCATCGAGAAGTCCCAGTTCATCCACAATAACCTCAAAGACGTGTACATCTCTATTGCGGACTATGAGGGCGATGAGGAGACAGCAGGCTTCCAGGAGGGAGTATCCATGGAGGTTCTGGAGAGGAACCCCAACGGCTGGTGGTACTGCCAGATCCTGGATGGAGTGAAGCCCTTCAAGGGCTGGGTACCCTCTAACTACCTTGAGAAAAAGAACTGATGGGAGCATGGTGTCCTTCCAGCCTTGGTTTGCCACTGTAGCTGACCCCGGCTAAATAAAAACAGCGATATAAAAACAGAAGGAAAAGATGGGAGGGGTGGGGTGTGGATGACACAAATCCCTGCAGAATGTGTGACCTCAGAGATGCCCCTCCAGGCTGGAAGGCGGGGGATGATGAGGACCCACATTGAGTAGGGAACAATGGGCCAGGGAATCTCAGGCCTGGGACCCAGAGCTGAGAAAGCTGAGACCCACGGATGCACCTTGGTGACCTTGCTGATGGACTGTGTGCCATTTGGGACAGGCTACATGAGAATCCCCAATTGTGCCTTTGCTGCAAATCTGGACGAGATTTCAGAGAGGGCCTCTGGCGCTCTGCCCCTGCTTGGCCCAGTTTGCATTGCTGGCATCTTGGCATGGGATGTAGCCCTGTATCATCCTAATCTATGTTTGTGAACTGTGCTGGTTTCCCAGAACTGCCACTACCCCCCACAGGTGGCTGTGTTAGAAGACATCCCTGGCTCTGGGGCTCAGAGGTATCTCATAGCAGCTCTAGTCTGTTCCAAACTGGACCATTGTCAATGTCTGTTAGTTGAAGAGAAGCAGTTCCCAGGGCCCTGCAAGGACCACCTTTCATAGCTGTCACTGTCCTGGCCCTGAGAAGAGAGTCACCCTCATCAGGGCACCCTGCAGAGGACACAGTCAATACTAGAGTTTATAGCGAGGGTGAGGCCATCAGTTTGTCCATAATCTGCCCAGACTATTGTGGGTATTTCTTGGTGGGCAGTTCCTTTGCATGTTTTAGGAATTTATTGAGCTTTGGTTATATGTCAGGGCTTTGGGTTTGGTGTTATTTTTAGGGGTTGTTTGGAGGCTGCTCAGCCTATATGGGAAAGGGAGGCGTCGTGGATGGGCTTTTCTGTTGTACGCTAGTGGAGGGTTATTTTGCTTTTGTTTTTATTTCACGTTCTTCCCTCTCCACAGGCCCAAGTAGTTTCATTTGGTTTCCACTGTGTGGATGGTGCCGGAACACGGCACTTGCCAGAGGATCTGGGGCTATATGAGCCCCGGGTCGCAGACATAGCAAAGCAGAGAAACTGTTCTGATTCCTACCCAGCTTCCGTCAGGGGAGTGCAGAGACCCTCCCCCAGAGAGAGGAGAATGTCGTTCAGGACCCAGATGTTTGGAGAGGAGGCAGCTCTCTGGCTGCTGGGTGACCACCATCCTACATCTGCTCTCCCCGCTGGGCAGGGCCACAGCCTTATATATGAACTGTGGAAAAGCAGCCGTTGCCTTCCCATGGGCTGAGGGGACCTCAACTGGGCCCCCTGGATCAGACTGGAGCCAACACCATCAGCCACCCACTCTGGCCTGCTGGCAATACCATAGGTGCCCAGGAAGATGGAGGATCCTCATGCCAGGAGCCACCCTGGTCTTCCCAAGGGGCAGGGCCCCAGTGAAGAGAGAAGCAAGAAAATAAAGTTACCTGTAGGTCCTCTGTCACCTTTGGGTTGTGTTTTTCGAGTGCTGACATTTCAGAGGGGACCCTCCAGAAGCCCAGCTTGCTTCCCCAAGGAGTCAGCCTTTGCTGGGAGTGGATTTCTACATGTGCCTTTGATTTTGGACAGATCGGGCTTCACAGCCACCGATTCAGCTGCCAGAATCCCTGGACTAAGGGTTGGTATTTTCTATAGAGAAGGAAAGGCCCTCCCTCATCCTGCTCCCCACCCAGGCAGGTCAGCATGGGACCCAGCATCTCAGTGCCATCAAAACCCTGCCATACCCAAGACCATGCCTGGGCAACCCCAGCCCTCGTCCCTCTCTGTACACTGATGCCCGGCAGCTATAGCAAACTGCTCGTGTTCTTTGTTAAAGGGCCGTGGTGAGATTGTTTTGTTTTCTTTGTTGGTTTGTTTAAAACTGAAATTAGTTAATTTCTTCTGCTGGACAGTATTAAATAGAGCAGAACGTTGAGTTAATCTGCTAGACTGCAGTACTAATGGTAGGGGTTTAGTGTCTTCATATTAATATTATTTGTACTTATTTGAACAATAATGATAAAGAAGTGGTTCATTATTTTTTAATTAATGCACTTTAAATGAGGTGGAATGGGAAGAACCCAGAAAGCAAAGTGCATTACTTAAAGATGCAGTATATACTTTTCTCATTTTTAAACAGCACATATTTATTAAGAGAAAAAAATAATTTATGATTATTTAAAATAAAATTTAAAAGTAGAATAACTGTCCAGTTAAATAAAGGACCTTCCATGTAGTTACTTCCAGGGGGAGGGCCCTGCAGCTTCACTCCTCAGATGCCTGCACTGAGCCAGTTCAGCCACTAGTGCACCAGCCAGGCCAGGAGGGCGTGCAGAGCATGTCTGCCAAGCACAGAGCATCTCAGTTGGACTGGACCACTGGGCTCTCCAGAGCCTGCGCCTTTCCTGCCCTCCCCACTGTACTGCCACCCATGCTCTCTGCCCACCCCCCGCACCCCCAAGAAATCCTGTCCCCGATCTTCAGCATGTTTAATAAAAGGCAGGGCTAGAAGAGACCTGGGAGGTCACGCCATCCCATCCCTTCCTACTAGCCCAAGGACAGGAAGTGACGTTTTGAAAATCACACAGCCAGCTTAGAGCAGATCTCCCCACTTCATTAATCCTGTGCTCCTCCCACCCCCATTATAGTTTAGTGTGTGGTCATCATGTTTACATTTTGACGTCCAGCCCCAAGGATGGCTGGGAGTTGTTAAAGACATCCAGGAAAAAAATGGGGAATGGTGCCACCTGGTGACAGCATGTATATTGGGCAGTGAATGGGACTGCCATGCCCCAGTCTTCACACCTCGTCCCCCTCATCCTCATCCCCCAACTCACAGCACAAATCCTGCAAACCCAAAGAGAATATTAATACTTGAAGCAAAAAGGGTGCATGCCAGTCCTTCTCAGACATGGCCAGGGGATGCCAGGCCTTGTGCCCCTGGACTCCTAGCCCTACCCGGGGCAAGAGGGCCTTTCCCTAGAGCTACTGAGCTGCTTTGTGATGTTGAAGGGTACTGCCAGCAGCAGGCAGAGGAGGGGGCCTGTGGTTCTGACCCATCTGGAGGAAAACCAGATCGGACTAAAAATGGAAAAAGAAAACATGAAATCTCAGCAGTGTCCAAACCTAGTTTTCCATTAGTTGCAATTGAAATGTGAAATGACATTGTATGGCTGTATACTGCAACTTTAATCATAATGAGCCCTTCTGAGGTCATTATTGAGGTTTATATAATGCCTGAAGATGCATCATTTGGTGCTTTTTATTTTAGTTTAAAGACCTTTTACTTTTATTCCAAGGAGAAAAAAAGTTTCCATCACTCTTCCATCTCGTCTGTCTTTATAATAGCAGGCTGGCCCTGTGGCCTGGCTCCCCCATGCTGTTCCTACTAGAACATGGGACCTCTGGGAGCAAAAGAGCTAGACAGGGGCAACCCTGAGTGGCCAAAGTGCCTCATGCCCTGGGTTACCCCTGTGCCCCGCGGCTGTGGCCAGGCTATCTCTCCAGGCCTCAGCCCCATCCACCCCCAACCTGGACCCAAAGGTTTCTCTTCCTTCTCAATTTTCCATCTTGACGAAGGCATTATATAGAATCATTTTAATCACTTTCAGATGTTAGAGCAGCATTTTACTGGCATTTATATTCATTGCTTTCCTCAGAAAGGCATGTTACTACTTTTATCATCTAAGGGAAAAAGACAAGGGAATTTCAGGCAAGCATTGTTTCATATTACTAGTGTTTGCAGAGTAGGTGTAGAACTATTTAAAGTTTAGACCTTGGTCTGGTAGTTTGTTTTTTAGGGGAAAAGATAAAATAACCCCTATTTTTCCTGTTTTTGTATTTAACTAATATATTATTTCTTTAAGGTTACTCACTTCCCTACCCCCTCCAAATACTTTGCATTCTCAATTGAAAATGGAAACAATCCAAGAGACAGGAAAAGTGCAATATTACCAGCTGGAGGCCGGGGCTCGCTGGGCACAATGGAGAGAGAGCCAGTGGCCCAGTCGGCAGGGGAGGGGTGGGCTGCTGAAGGGACCCTAACTGTGGAATGACAGACGAGTTGGTGGAGTCTGATCTTGTTGCTCCTTCCCTTCTCCCCTCCCAGATGGCAGCCCCTTTTCTATTGGGTGTTGTCCACCCAGAAGAAAGGGATTCAGGGAAGTGGCACTGGGCCCTAACTCCTGGGGCCCTGGTCCCTGGAGCACAGTGAGGACATCAGGAACCGTTTCTTGTTTTCATTTCTATTGTTTTGCAGCCAGCTGCTCAGAGATCTGACCTAAAAATGACTCCCGGCAGCCCCTCTCTTACCCCAGTCTCCTGATGTTTGGGTCATGATCCTTTTGATGTATGTTTGAATCTTTCTAAAACTATGTAACCTCAGTTCAGTTTATGGGCAGGAACCCTAGAGATAGCCAAGTCTTTTGGGGGGAGGTGTGGGTGCCATGAGCCCTACAGATCCCAGTGAGACACCAGTTCCCACAAGCCTGCAGTGGGCCTGCGGCTGAGCCTGGGTCACCTGTTCATCTCAGTGACTTCAGCCCAAGGAGTGAGCCCTGCCCCTGTTGCACACCCTGACAGCATGCAAGCGTTCGTGGAGGGGAGTCTAAGGGGTCTGCTTAGGACAGAACATCCCACAACAGGTACCAAACTGGCCACCTCCCTTGTCTCCAAGAGAGAAGGCAGCAGAACAGGAGTCTCCTGGGGCCATGCCCTTGGAGCTCTGCCCTGCAGGGTGAGAGGGACATCCCTGTTGGCTTGTCCCCCGGCCTCCAGTACTGTACGCTTGCTGCTCCAAACCCTTATTTGGTGAATTTCTGTACAGATACATATCTCTCTGCCCAGGGTGGGACTGTACTCCTGTGTGGGTCTCTCCCTTGGAGTACATCCATCCATATACTCAACCTTTGAAAATCTCGATGCAGAGTTCTCTGGAAAGGGAACTGTCCATGTCACTAAAGAATTAAGATTCCCTCACTTTTTTGAGGGCTATGTTGACAAAGAATGTGTGTGTGTGTGTGTGTCTGTGTGTGTACATGCATGCATGAGTGTTGGTAATTTCCCACTTGAACTAAGTAACATGGGGTTAGAGAAAAAAAATACCGGGCAAGCTGTCTCCATTGAACAAGTCCTTGGCATTGGGCAGGTCCCAAGGGACTTGCAGCTTCTGGCAGCAAGTGTGTGCTATACACACACACACAATTCTGGCTGGAGAGTGCAATGTGTTTTTTTGTTGTAATTATTTTATTAAGTATTTAGTTGGAAACTTCACACTGGCATTAACAGATCTAGCGGAAGCATCCTAGGCCATCGTCCCTGGCTCCAAAATGAAGATGTGGAAAAGAGAAGTTGTTGGGTGTGAACATGCTGAGGTGGATCAGTGAGTCCACCCACCTGCGGACGTGTCGTCCAGCAGGCTGACTGCCACCCCTTACCCATGTCATCGGTACAGAGCTGCTTGCCCCTTGCTTCTTGTCTCTGAGGGAGGGGCAGGCTGGCTGGGGTGGGACTTGCTCCTGGTGCACCCAGCGAGGCCTGCATGTGTGCACACATCAGCACCTCCAGTCTGGATTGTGGGGCCTGATGAACACTCCTGGGAGTAGTGTGGAGGGTTCCCCTGGACCCCAATGAGCTTTCTTGGCTCAATCATCCCTGTTTGGGGCAGGCTCACATCTTTGTGGTTCCAAAGCTCTATGACTAGAGCCAGTGAGAAGACAGGGTCAGTGACCCACAACTTTGGGGCGAAATAGCCCCACTCATTTTAACTTCCTATTAGCTTCGTCCTGCACACCTAGGTCCCCAAGCCACAAGGTGGGCATGTTGGTGCTTATAGACCGGGTAGAGGGTTCTACCTTCCAAGGCCTTGGTCCCAGCCTGCCTATAAGTTTGAGATTCACATGTGATCCTCTCCTTCCTGACCCTATCTTTTTAAATCTGAAGTTTGCACTTGGCCTTGACAATCAGCACCCTCTCCCATCCCAGTCCTCAAACTTAGTGGCCTTAGAGAACGAGGCCCCCTACATTGAAGGTCCCTGTCTTACTCCCAGTTCCATCCTTGCCAAGGGGCTGGGCCTCAAGAAGTGAGGGAAAGAGGAAGAATTGTTTTTTAGAATGAAAGGATGGATCAAGCACGTTGGAGGCAAGTGAGAGGCATGTCAGCGAGACAAGTGATGAGTGTGGGTATGTTTTGGGTGGCTAGAGCCTACTGTCCCTTCTCTGGGAAGGAGGCCTCCAGAAGAGGATGTCTTCTAGGCAGGAAAGGTGTGAGAAGGCTGAAGAGGGTTTGGAGTTTTGTCTTTGTTGATTAGAAGGAAAGAAGTTGATTCTGAGTATTGCAGGGAGAAGAGAGCAGGCAGGAAAGGAATTTAGCAACTCAAAACGCAAGAGTCCAGCTGGAGAGCAGGTTGGAAAATCCTCCAAATTTGGCCATAGAAGCTAGCTAAAATTTACCTTGCCACTCAGGCCACAAGCTTGGTCCCAAGCAGGTCTCAATAAATTGTTGGTCACGGATGTTGTATAGAAAGAAAATTGCCAGTTAACAAACCAATCTTTGAGTTTGAAGACTGTTCCCAGAATACATACATCCATCTCCAGGTTCCCAGCTAATTCTGCCCACTTTCCTTTGTCCTATCCAGAGCTAGCCTTTCAAATTATACGGATCATGAAGTAAGGACCCACCTACCCCAAAATGGACCCTTAGGGTCCAGGCTCCATCAAGGATATTGGAGGAAGGTAAACTCTTATCCTGTTGACACCACTTATTCTCAAGTGTCTCTAATGATTCCTGAGGTCGTTCAGTTTGCTGAGTTAGCCACCCTGGCATGAATTAGACCAGGTAAAATGAACATTTAACTATAGATACATCCTCCCATTTTTAGTGGAACCAAGGCACACTACCCCTAAGAGTTTATGTCAGGGGGAAAGGGGTAAACAGCCACCATTCTTGAATTTATAGCTTGCTCTCTACAAGTTTTCTTTAAATCCAGGACACAGCATGGGAAATGGGATTCCCTGCCAGTTTCTGAGAGGTCTGCAGGAAGGTGACTCCTGGGCAAGTCAGAGTGAGTGGAGGTCCCTGGTGGGTGGGCAGATGCACTCTAGAGTTGGGCATGCATTGGCGGATGCCTCCGGGGCTCCAGAACTTAGGGGATTCTTTGTGGTATCCACTCAATCCTTCCCAGCCCTTGATGGGCTCTGTGGGGCCAGAAGGGCCCTTCCTCCAGGTTTTCCCTCTTTCCCCCTCAGCAGAGAAACTGGAGAAAAAGACATTAAATCCAGTGCAGCCAATTTGAGTGCTGAAACATTTCCAGGATCAATGGTGGTGCTAAACTATCTCCATGTTTCTAGTATTTTTAATAGAGTTTTGTTTTTCTTAATCTCATCACATAAATGCAGTGTCCTTGGGGAAGGGGACCAGCCCCTTGGCTTGCCACTTTCCAGGTGTCCTTTATCACTTTGACGGGACTCTTTGGTCTGCAGAAAATGTTCTGTCTTGGCATGCTTCTAGACTGTAAGATTTGAGTTTTTTTGTTTTGTAATTTTTTATGTTTACATGCATCTTATATTTCCCTAAAAACTAAATAAAGTTTTTGGCCTTTTTAACTGAACAAAATTACCTCTTAATTCTCCCTAACCAGAAAACCCATATAGCTGAAGAGCAAAAGGCCCAAAATGCCCAAAACAGCATGGACTCCAGGACCCCAGGGCCTTCCTGAAGGACCCTGAAGGCTGAAGGAGGTGGATGAATTCTCACTATTGTTGGTGAGGACTGTGCTCAGTCTCCTCCAGACCCTTGCCACCTTGAGACACTTTCTGGGTAGCAGCAAAGGACCCACACTCCACAGGCCTGGCTAGCCCCTTAGCTTGGCCCCCGACTCCAGAAAGCAGGGCAGGGTGGCTCTGGTGCGTGGAACAGAAAAAGGCTGGGCAGCCAGAGCATCCTCCCAGGAGATGGGGTGGGTAGGCAGGTGTCCCATGTGCCTCTGAAACTGGGCCTTGCCAGATAAGCACAGTTGCAACATTAAGCCTAGACCTTGGGGCCAGTATAGCTGCTCCTGCCTCCGCCCCCAGATTTTCCAACCCCCCCAGATGTACTGAGCACATCTGACAGTTTCTCCAAAGTTCTCTATCCAGAGCCCCCTTTCTGAGCTACACAATCCATGTGGCATATGCTACCACCAGTGGGAGTACAGCTGAGCTCCAGCCAGAGGCGAGAGGACACGTCCGGAGTGTGAGGAGATCTGCCATACTCCTGACAGCCTGTAGGTGGCGCTGCCCGCCAGGTTCTCCACGCTCAGCAGGGGAGGAAGCCCAGTACCCAGGTGGACGCCCCACCACACTGCAGACCGAGAAACCCTAGGCCACAGGACCCCAGGCCACCAGAAGGGCAAATTACAAGGCCCATCTGGCTTCTAGCCCCTGCTGCCTGAGTTCCTGCTCATACTTCAGCTCCACTCCAGAGAGTGTCACCTGATTATCCCAGCCCTCTAAGGCCCTGCCACTGTCCCCAGGGGTTTTCCCATGCTTCTTGATGGACCCTCCGTGTCTGGGACACCTGACGCTCCACCCCCACAATGTACACCTGCTCATTGTCCTCCCTCCCAGTTCGCCACACGTGCAGCACAGCCCTCAGGCTGGTACGAAATCACCTTTATTCACAATTACAGCCACCCGAGTTCACAAAGGAGGAGCAGCAACCCAACCCATGCACTGACAGACAATGGGATGATGGCTTCCTCTCACCGACCCTCCAGCCCTTGTGCTTAAGACCCTTCTTTGCTCTGGAATGGGACCCTGATGGGGTGGAGCTGCTGGCCAGCCCCACTCCACTCCCACAGAAGGGACCTCCCAGGGTCAGCACTAGGGGAGAGAAACCCAGAGTGGAATGATGACTTCCCCAGAGGCCCACTGCAGAGCCAGCACAAAGGCCAACCCTGGAGTCCACTCACCCCAGACAGCCCCTCTCTGAAGAACTCCCAAGAGTCACAAAGTCTGCTTCCCTCCCCCAGTCATTTGACAGAGTTGGGGCTGAGGTTCAGAGGGTCTGTGACCTAGCTAGGGCCACACAACTGGTCAGTGGCCAAGTCTAAAACCCCATGCCATGCCTGTCACAGGGACAGTCTCTTAAGGACACACACACATACAAAGCCATCTGAGGGGGCTGGAGAAGGCCAGACCAAGACTCGAGATGTCCTAGCCCAGACAGTATGGGCAGGGCTAAGGTGACTGTGACCTAAGAAGAGCTGGGGTGCTCCCTCCCCAAAACCCAGAAGTGCTGGGTACCAGCCCTTCCCTTCCCTAAACAGGGCCCCAGACCCACCATGGTAAGGTCCCCTAGTCCTGTTTCCTGGCCTGCCCTCAGCCTGCCTGAAACTTATGTCCTTGGGGGCCACCTGATATACCTGAGCCAATCATGATGACCCAGCCCAGGGTGGAAGAGCACTTTGTGGCTCTGGGTAATCTACGAGCCCCAGGGAATTAAGGAGGCTCAGTTTGCCTTTCTGTCAAATGGATACAATTTGCCAAGAGGCCTCCCACTTTGACCCCTTTTTATGGAGTTCCCATCCATGGTGAGCAGAGCTGGCTGTGAGACTGTGGCTGGAGTCTGGAGACGACATGAGTGCTGACTACCTCCGCTACTATTTCCTCTCGCCAAGCACCCCACACACCAGGACAGCATTCCCAGGGAATGGGAATGCACCCACAAACAACTCAAAAACCAAATAAATAAATAAATAAAGGAAAAAGGCTGGTCTCAGTACAAGTAAGCTGTTCACCCCAACCCAAGGATAATGGGATGATGGCTTCCTCTCCTCCCCTTCCGACCCAGGGCCCTGGCCCCTCCCAGGCATTCTGAAGCTTCTGAGAATCCGCTCAGGCCCAGGACAGTGCTGAGATGTGGGAGGACAGGTGAGAGAAGGTAGCTGCACACCTGTTCTTAGAGACCTTGACAGAACACAGCCCACACCAAACAGCTACCTCCAGACCCTGACTGGGGCAGGATCCCAGAAAGGGATCCTCCTCCTCTCAACCAGAGCTGAAGCCAGGGACCCAGAGCCTGAAGTCCTCTACAGCATGTCTCTCCACCCATCTGGGTGAGTGGGAGAGAGACATGGCATGGAGGCTGCAGCCTGCCATGGTGGAAGGATCCACCAGCTTTCTCACCCCTAGCTGCCAGGCCCAGTGGGCAGGGAAGAAAGGAAAGGGAAGGTGGGTATAGGTCAGAGCAGCTCAGGAGGTACCTGCCCGGGGCAGGGCTGCAGCTGAGCAGGTTGTGCTCTGCTTAAGAGCAGCTAGCTGAGGGAGCAGAGGCCAAAGCCTAGTCCACACTCCACTAGCTAAGCCACATGCCCTGGCTCAAGGTTCCATCTATCCCCAAAAAGGTACATGTTTTCTAATTCTCACAAAGGTGCCTCCTAGAAATCTGCCCTAGCTGGACAAGGATTAGAAGAGGCTAAGACCCCGATTTAGCCCCTCAGCATGCAGGAAAGAGCTGGGTGCAAGAAGGGAAAGAGAG
This sequence comes from Nycticebus coucang, assembly GCF_027406575.1. Classification (NCBI taxonomy): domain Eukaryota; kingdom Metazoa; phylum Chordata; class Mammalia; order Primates; family Lorisidae; genus Nycticebus; species Nycticebus coucang. The sequence continues at coordinate 132,844,057 of NC_069782.1, read as the reverse complement.
GGAAAATTCAGCCTCTTCCCTTCCCCTCTGCCCCCCACCTCCCTGCCTGAAACCCCTTCTCCCCTTAGACCTTCAGGGGCCTCAGTTTCCTATGTTTAATGGAGAAGGAAAATGTTTCCAAAATGGGGAAGAGAAAGGGCCCTGCTGGGCATGCGGGGTGGGCCGCCACAGCAGGCTAGGAGCTGCGGTAAGTCTTGATGATGTCCTTGATGGGGCGGCGGCAGATGGGACAGCAGGCGTGCAAGGCCTTCTTGAGGCGCAGGCCACAGGCGTAGCAGAGGCACATGTGACCACATGTGTAGATGACCGTATCCACCGCATGTTCATAGCAGATGGTGCACTCATCGCTCCACTGGCCCAGGCCTGGGGTCAATGGCGACTCAGGCAGGCTTACTGGTGAGTTGGGAGCCGTCCCTGGGGGCAAGGGGTCATTGTCAGGAGGAGACACAGCCAAGCCCAGTGCTGAGTCCATGGGAAGGGTGACCATCAGCCTCTTGGTGCCCCCTCCATTTATTAGAACCTGTCTACCCTGATGACCCAGCTTCCTAAGGACAAGAGAAGAGGCTGATCTCTGGGCAGCCCCACTTCAGGCCTACCCAGCCCCAGATTAGGGGCCTTAGTGGCTACAAGGCAGAGGAAAGAAGGAAGGAGAGGTGGAGGAAGGAAGGGGGTCCCAAATCTTTTAAAGCAAATCACTCCCGAGCTACCCCTCAGTACTGCCCAGCTAGGGAACAGAAGGGGATACACCCCAGAAATCTGTACCCAATAAGGTTCACTGAGCCCAGGTCTGGCTCTTCTTCAGCCCTGCCCCTGTCACGGAAGCTGCATCCTTGACTCCCGCTGACACGGTCACCATGGAACAGAAGGTTCCAGTGTGCTTACCACCAGCAGAGCTCCCCAGAGGTCCAGAGCTGCATGTGCTGAGCAAGGGGTCAGAGAGGCGGCTGCCCAGGGCGCCGGGCGAGGTTGGTGTGGAAGCAGGGGAACAGGGAAGTGATGGGACACCCCGCTCTGCCAGGATGGTGGAGCCTGCAAAAGGGAGGGGAGAGAGGACACACTAGCCACCCAAAGGCCTAATTCGAGAAAGCTCCACCCCTCAGAGTCAGTGGCTTCCCAGGGGTCTGACCACACAGCATAGACACCAGGTTGAGCATAGGATTTCACAGGCTGCCTTGGCACCCAACTCAGCCCTTGTTCTCACCGCCAGATGAGAGGGCCACATCCTCCTGGGTCTTGCTACGTTGAGGGTCTCCACACTAGCCCCTGACTAGAACCCCCTGCCCACCCCTCCCCAGGCATCCTCTTCCTTCAAAGGTTCCCAGGCTAAAGAATAAAGCCACAACCTCCCCCCGACCTCACGCTCCTGTTCAGGGCCCTGTGCTCTGCTTCACTGTCCCCAGATAGTGCCCATCTTCTCTGAATGGTACCTCTGAAATGCTTCACCTTCTCTCACACTTGTTCTGTTCCGACATTCTTTATTTCCCTCCCTCCTTCCCACACACCTCTCCTTACCTTACCTCCTTCTTCCCCTCCCTGCCCCCTTCTCCCTTCATCAAATCCTTCTTGAGGGCCCACCAGCTGCCAGGCACTGTGCATGCATAAAGCTGGGGACAGAGCCCTTGTCCCAAGGAGCCCCTTGGGGCTGTCCTCAAACCCCCTCCTCTGGGCTGCCTTGACTACCCCCCAGACTACATTACCCAATCTAGCACTGATAGTCACATACACCATAGCCAGAGGACTAAATAACCACAAAGCCTGGAGTATTATTTGTTTTCTGCCCAAAAATCCAGCTTTTTTCTCTAGGTAAGCTCAGATTTACCAGGAGCTTTCTGAGAACAGGAAATCTTACTCACCTTCAACTCTCCCACAGGCCTTAACCTAATGCCCTGTACTACGTAGGTACTCAATAAGATCTTTATTTATTATTCACTGTTAGTTCTAACTTATTTAATAGAGTTGTAATTTCTAAGAATACGCAGTAGATGCCCATAGGGTTTCTCTGGAGATAAAGACACCAAAATTAAAACCATATGTTTCAAGACATCTATATCCCTATTTACTTTTTTGGCCTTCTTTCACTGGCTAGTATTTTCAGAACAATGTATGAAAAGCATCCCTATCATATTCCTGACTTTAATGAGAAGATTTCTTTTCTCTTTTTTTAGACAGAGTCTCACTTTATCACCCTTGGTAGAGTGCCATGGTGTCACAGCTCACAGCAACCTCCACACCTGCGCTTAGGCAATTCTCTTGCCTTGGCCTCCCGAGTAGCTGGGACTACAGGCGCCCACCAGAACACCCAGCTATTTTTCTTGTTGTTGTTGTTGCAGTTGGCCAGGGCCAGTTTTGAACCCGCCACCCTGGGTATATGGGGCCGGCGCCCTACTCACTGAGCCAAAGGTGCCACCCAAGAAGATTTCTAATGTTCCACCAATATGTTTGAAATTGACTGTAGGTTTTGTGAGTGACGGATATATTCTTCCATTCTTAGTTGACTTAGGATATGCACAAAGCTAAGCATTTAAATAATAACTCTTTACACATTGTCACTGGTTTTTCTTTCCTTTGAAGTCAGTCAGGATCCCCTAAAACCAACTTGCTGGTTGAGATGCCCAGTTCTCCAAAGAGCTCAGGAGAATTTTATTTAACATATATTGAATTCTGAATGGTTATTCTTTGTGTGTGTGTGTGTCTGTGTATGTGGAGATGGGGTCTCATGTTGCCCCAAGTTGGTCTTGAACTCTTGGCCTCAAGCCTCCCAAAGTGCTGGGAATATGGTGTAAGTCACCACATCCAGCCTTTGGACGGTCTTCAACTCCCACCCTGGTTCACCTACCTCTTGGTAGGTGATAAAATCAGATAAATCCTGATTTTTTTTTAAGTCATCCCTTTGCTCTAGTCTAGTAAACCTCTTTGGACAACAGAAGCCTTACTGGAAAGCTGCTTAGCTATTATTAGATGGTGCTGATGCAGGAGAGTACCTTGCTCTTACGTAATTTCCTTTCTCTGAGAAGCAGCGTCTCCTGGTGAGTGCAGCCAAGTGTCTTTTTACCTCAGCTTAATTTTTTTTTTTTTTTTGGCAACCCAGTCCAATCTCTTCATTTCATCATGAAATCTCACCCCAACCTGATTCATCCACCTTCCTTCTTGACTTCCTTTCATATAACCTGATTTTTTGTTTTCATTCCTTTCTGAATTATCTTCCCCTGCACCTCAGCCTCATTCCTTTTCCCTTTTTCATTTATTTTTCACTCCATCTTGATTTGGTTTCTTTCCAGAGTTGGAAGTCTCCATTTATCTGATTTCACAAACTCTGCCATGCTTTCACAATAACCAATACCATTACAAAAACACATGTATTTCGTTATTCACATATGCCTATACACAGTATCCGAATCTCACAGAGTAACCCATGCTCACATCATCTTTATCTATCAAGCTTCCTGGTCTGAGGTCTAAGCTAGAGGCTGTGAGACCCAGGGGTCTCCAAACTTGGGTAACTATACTTGCTAATGAAAAAAAGAGAGAGATGTCCAGAACCTATCCAGTATCTATAGAAGTGGAATCTCCAGAGGTGGGATCCAAGAATCTGCACTTCAATAGGTTTTCCAGGTGAGTCAGATGAAACCAGCCCAGTTTAACACAGCTGGTTCAAGGATGAGCACTTGGAAACCATGAATACCTGCTCACGCTGGGATAAAAGAGATCCCAGGAGATGCTTTACGAAAAAAAGATTTCCAGTCAAGTGAGTTTAGAAAAACTGTACAACATAACCACCACTACCTCCTCCTTAAAGATTCACAATGCCTATTAAAGGCTTCGAGAAGTTCTGCAAAAAAGAATTCTCCCCACACCGCTCCCCAAGCCTTTTATTTTGAAATTTTTTAAACTGTTTTTCTTTTTTTTAAAGACGAAGTCTCACTCTGTCACCCTGGGTAGTGTCGTTGCATCATAGCTCACTGCAACCTCAAACTCTTGGGCTCTAAGGATCCTCTTGCCTCAGCCTCCCAAATAGCTGGGACTACAGGCCCCCACCACCAGTCTGGCTAGTTATTCTATTTTTAGTAGAGGCAGGTCTCACTCTTGTTTGAGCTGGTTTCCAACTCCAGAGCTCAGGAGATCCATCTGCCTCGGCCTCCCAGAGGGCTAGGATTACGGGCATGAACCACCACACCTGGCCCTCCCCAAGCCTTTTAAATTCAATGTTTCCCAAATGTTTTAAATCACAAGGACTTTTTTTTTCCTTTCCTTTTTTTCTTCTGAGTCACTCTCTATAGAGTGCTATAGCATCACAGCTCACAGAAACCTCAAACTCTTGGGTTTAAGTGATTCTCTTGCCTCAGCCTCCCAAGTAGCTGGGACTACGGGCACCAGCCATGATGCCCGGCTATTTTGTGGTTTGTACTTGGCCCAGGCTGGATTTGAACCGGCCAGCTCCAATGTATGTGGCTGGCACCATAGCCACTGAGCTACAGGCGCCAAGCCACAAGGACTTTTTCTTCAAAGAACACCTATTAACATCCAGCAAAACAATCTGGTAAGCATGTCTTACCCAAGTCTAAATTCCCCAAGTCCATCCAAATGTTGTGTACCCCAGAAAAGGAACTCTGCAGCCCACTTCTCCCAAAGTTACCTGCTCAGGGATTCCCGATAGCCCTCAAACCATGGCACCATCCTGCATAGATGCTTAACAACTGACATACACTGTTCTCTTTTTTCACATTTTAGATTCACAACCTTCCCTAGAGGTGGGGACCTTTATTTAAACACATCTTAGAGAAATGTAAACTGGGCCTCAAGAAGTGAACTGCTGAGGGAAAACAATTTTTCCCCATTTTTAAGTGGCCACTGGGGTGTGTGTATAGGTGAGGGGTTTACGTATCCGTGGAACTGTGGGTTGATCAGATTTTGGGCGTCAAACTCAAAAATCCACCCTTTTCTCACCCTCCTGGGTGAGTTTCCTGACATGTGGGACCACGGACTAGATGACCAAGTCCAGAGCAGAACTCCCCTGCAAGTGTGACTTCTTATCAAGACTACAACTAGCATGTGGCAAGGGTGGTGGGTGTGAGAAGCAGGGGAGAGAGAAGTGGGCTCCCAGTCTTGGTCCCCTCCAGGCCGAACCCTGCCCGAGAGGCAGCAGCGGGGGATATGGGCGCGGGCACTCACCGAGTATGCGGATCTGCGTGATGGCCCCGTGCAGGCCGAAGAGCATCCAGAGCGGCTGCGAGGCGTCCACGCACAGCTGCATGCCGCCGGCCGCTCCGTTGTGGCTGAGGTGCAGCTCCCCGTCGGCGTTGACCACCAGGCCCAGGATGTCACCGCTGTGCAGGGGCCCTGGCACGCGGCACACTGCCCAGAACTCCTTGCGGTCCACGAGGGCCTCGGGGCTGAAGGGCAGGTCCGCCGGCCGCAGCGAGCCGGGGTCGCACGTGGTGACGCCCACCGACAGCGCGCCCGGCCGAGCGCCGCCGGAGCGCGTGACCTTGATGAAGATGGTCTCGGCCACGCGCACCGGCCGGCTGGTGAAGACGAGCGCGCGGTCATCGCGCCCGTGCTCCAGGCGCGCCACCGTCTGCTCGTCCAGGATGCGGACGTGCGCGCCGGCGCGCAGCGCGTGGAAACGGAGGTCGCCGTCGAGCTGCGCCGGCAGCGCGCGGCTGTGCTGCGAGTTGAGCGAGTTCTGCGGGATGGGGCAGCCGGCAGCAGGCGTCCCGTCGTCGCCGTCGGCGCCCGGCAGGTTGAGGTCGCACAGGCTCACCGAGAGACGCGCCTCGTCAGCCTCGCGCCGCAGCGACGGCCTCCGCAGTGCGGTGAAGGAGCGCGGCCGCAGGCAGTCCGGGAGCACCAGCTCGCTGTCTGCGCGGGAGAGACAGGCGGCCGTCACCCCCGGCTCCGGCCGGCCGCCCTGCCTTCTAACGCGTGCTAGGTTTTAGCGTGGGCACCGTTACAATGCCGAGTGTTTTACGGCAAAGAAAATTCCCATGACATTAATGCGCAACTTCCCTGAAGCCGGTGGTGCAGGACATCTAACTGTTAAAGGGGGTAATAAGGCTGGAGATAAAGACACCAAAATTAAAACCATGTTACTGCTCAGGAGCTTATGAGTGCTTTCTTTGTACATATGTGTATTTTCCTAATTTTCTACAGTAAGTGTGTATTGTACTTAAAAATTTTTTTTTTAAATGTTCACGCCTGGCCCTCCCACTCCTTCTTATCCCCATCACCTAGAACAGGGCTGAACACCCCAGAGACCAACTGTGTCTGTTGGTGACAGCCTAACACTGGGAAAGCCAGAGGGGGAACCGCCCGCCTTCTGTAAATCATCCCACCTGATCCTAACAGTTGCCTTCTGAGTTTACCATTACCGCACAAGGACACTGAGACTGGGAGAAGTTAAGGAAATTTACCCAAGATATCCTTTGGAAAGTGACTTAACTGGCGATCATACCCTTTCTTTTGTTAATCATACAGGTAATAAAAACTGTATTCTATACAAAACAGTTCAGCAAAAAGAAAAAATAATTGCCTGGCAGCCACATCACACAGAGAAAAAAATTGTTTTTTTTGAGACACAGTCTCGTTCTGTCACCCCAGATAGAGTGCTGCCCTGGTGTCATCATAACTCACTACAACCTCAAACTCTAAAGCTCGAGAGACCCTCTTTCATTAGCCTCCTGGGTTACTGGGACTGTAGGCATATACCACCACCTGGCTAATTTTTTTTTTTTCCTGTAAAAAAAGGAGTCTCTGGGCAGCGCCTGTGGCTCAAAGGATTAGGGCGCTGGCCCCATATGCTGGAGGTGGTGGGTTCAAACCCAGCCCCGAACAAAACTGCAAAAAAAAAAAAAAAAAAAAAGGAGTCTCTGTTGCCCAGAGTGGGCTTGAACTTCTGGCCTCAAGTGATCTTCCCATCTCAACCTCTCCAAGGGCTAGAATTACAGGCATGAACCACCTGTCTGGCCAGCACTTTTAATATTTGTATATGACCTTTCAGCCTTTTTAAAAGGTGCTTTTGTTTGTTTTGAGACAGAGTCTGGCTCTGTTACTCAGGCTAAAGTGCCAGGGCCTCAGCCTCGCTCATGGCAACCTCACACTCCTGGGTTCAACCTATCTTCCTGCCTCAGCCTCCCAAGTAGCTGGAAGTACAGGTACCCACCACAGTGCCTTTGGAGACAGGGTCTTGCTTTTGCTCAGGCTGGTCTTGAATTCCTGAGCTCAAGCAATCCACCTGCCTTGGTCTCTCAAGAGTGTTAAGATTACAAATGTGAGCTGCCACGCCTGGCCTTAAAATGTATTTTTGATTACTTTTTTAATACAAAAATTGAATCATGCTATATAAATCACCAGCAGTTTTTAACCTTTTACAGGTAATAAATCACTTTGAAAATATCATAACTTTGACCTGTCTCCTCAGAAAAGTACACATTCTCACAAAATTATGTGGATATTTTCAGGGTATTCATAAACTGCATAAAGCCATCAATAGGCGTGGAATCCAGGCTAAGAACCCTTCTATACAGATTTCCTTTTTTAACAACTAGCTGTTATAATTTACTATATCCTGAACACCATGCCTATAACTGTTTCCAACACCATATCCCTCTAATGGCTATGCTATGTCTCGATTTATGGAATCCCATAACTTATAATAAAAATAATCACCAGGTGCCATGTATTACCCCTGCATTTCATCCTTGAAGAAGCCCATGGAGTTATTCCAGTTTATAGATATATCTCAGAAATGCTATGACAGATAACCAAGTGGCAGATCCAGAATCGAAGCAGTCCGCCCCACTCCCAATGCCCAGTCTTCACTTCCAGGCCCTACTCGTTTATCTAACACACACACACATTTGTTTTAAATGTAGAAATGGGGTCTTGCCCAGGCTGGTCTCAAACGATCCTCTCACCTTGGCCTCCCAAAGCACCCCTCCTTGTTTGTTGAATTCCTTTTTCAGAAATTAATGTCCCCAGATTTGGTGAGTGCCACTGTAAGCCGCACCATAGACCAGTCCCTTCCTGGACACCTCTCTCTGCGCCTCTCCAAGGGGACTGAGTAAGGAGTACTCCAGAGGTACTCCTGATCAGTTCAAGGGTTCTCGTGTATAACAGCAAAGCTTAGTCTGGTAGGGGCAGCAGAGGTCAGTAGTGCCTCCTTCTTTTTGTTCTCCCCACCTCCTCCCTGCCCCTTCTAGGAAGTGTGTTGTCTGGGCTCCAGCAAGGTTTGGGTGCTGGGTGTGCTCCGCTCACTCTGCAGTTATAGAGAAGCCTCCTGGGGCCTGGCTGCCTGGGGTTTCCCAGCATTGAGTTGGTGAGGAGGAGGGAGCCAGCTGGAAAATGCGATTATTCCGGAGAATTGACTCTGTGACAGTGATGGTACAGAGAGGTTGGGGGTGGCAGGGAGGCAGGGGCAGAAGTGAGAAGGATGTGGGCAGGACTGAGAGGTGTGAAAGAGAGCAGTAGGAAGCTGGGGAGCACCTATGGGCTGACCTGGACCTGGGGAACAGTCCCTGCTCCCTCACCCCTCAGGGAGTCCAGGCACTGGCCCTTGAGGACTCCAGAGGGTGGGACACAGAGAGATGGAGGGGTGGCAACAGCAGGGAGAAGAGAATGCTGAGTCTCCAGGAACAGAGCCCACATGCAGATAGCCCCACCCACACCCACACCCTCGGGACATCAGTCAGGAGTCCTGGAGCTGGGAAGACCTTCAGCACATATTTCTGAATCTGTCCTCTGCCCCTTCAGGAGTCCTCTTCTATGTGAGCATGCCCACTAACTCCCAGGCAACCTGTTCCACTGCTATGCTAATCTGTCTTTTAAAGGGTGTTTCCTCTGGTTACACAGGTTTGTTTGGGGTAGGGAGAGTGCTTTCTTCTGCCAAACCTAAATCTACCTCCTTGTATGTAACCCCCTGCCTACTGGCTTACCTGTAAGCCCAGTACTGAAAACAACTCTCATTAGGGAATATTCAGATGCCCCACACACCTTCCCACCTCTTAGATAATGAACAGAACCAGACTCAATATTCCAGAGGTACTCCTGACCAGCTCAAGGCACAGTGTGCCCATCACCTCCCTTGATATATATACTATACTTCTAATAATGCAACCTAAGCCTATTTTAGGTGTTCTTAGTAACCACAATTCATATACTGGTTGGTAGGCAGGACAGGAGCACAGTTAAGTGCAGTGAATTTGAAGTCTTCAACCTGGGTTCAAATCTTGGCTGTGCCACTTCCTGTATGACAAGGCTGTATAACTCTGAACAAGTAGCCTCGCTTCATGGAGCCTCTCTTCTTCAGCAGTGTAATCAGCATATCTACTCATTTATATAAACTATATTTGAATACTCCCCTTAGAAGGGATGCTGTGAAGATGAAATGGAATAAGGGATATAGGGCACCCAGTAGGGTACTTGGCACATAATAATTAGGTTAATATCAGCCACTGTTACCATTTATATGCCACATGGTTCAGAAGAAAGTATATGGGCTTCGCAGTGATCTAAGCCTGGGTTTAAATGTCCAATCCAGCCCTTGACTGGGCCTTTGGATAAACTTTCCTCCCAACCTCAAATGATTCACCTAGGGAACAGGAGTAATAATACCTGCCTTGAGATGTGGTTGCAAGAATCAGAAGTAGAGTGGGACACCCACGGTACCCAGAAGGTACCTGATAATTTCGATACTATTTGCTCAAGTTGAGCAAAGTCTCAACCAAAAGTCAGGTCAAGGCCCGGTGTGGTGGCTCACACCTGTAATCCTAGCACTCTGGAAGGCCAAGGAGGATGGATTGCCTGAGCTCAGGAGTTTCAGACCAGCCTGCGCAAAAGCCAGACCTCATCTCTAAAAATAGCCATGCGTTGTGGTGGGTTCCTGTAGTCCCAGCTACTTGAGAGGCTGAGGAGAGAGGATCACTTGAGCTCTAGATTTTGAGGTTGCTGTGATCTATGACACCACAGCACTCTAACTAACAGAAGTCAGGTCAGTCCACCTGTACTCGGATCATTGACTTTTTAAACCTTAATGTAGGACATCACATCAGTCTTGAGGGGTACCCAGGAAATAGTCATTGAACAAAATCACTGACTAAAGAGTAGGAAAAAGCAGCTGAAAAGTAGAGGATGGGGGAGGAGGCGAGGGTAGTGAGATGACCCCTTTAGCCTTGCTTAAAATATTACTGGAGTTGGCAAGGGAGGCACAAGAGCCGCTGGGGGACAGCTAACATAGAATGAACCCTGGGGCCAGTGCCCAGCCCAAGCTCATCTTCTCTCCCTTCCCCTGCACCCCTCAGGGGAGGAGCAGCTGCAAGCAGCCAGCAACCTCTAAAATAACCATCCCATCAGTGGGCCTAGCAGTGTTGAGGCCCTGAAATAGATGAAACTCTAGATGGAGGAGCTGGGCAGAGCGCCTTCCACCGAAGGGACAGCAAAGGTCGCAGCTGAAGTGAACCGAAATCAAGTTGAAGGTCAGGCCAGTGTGTGGGCCCCCCAAGCCATGAGAGAACACTATGGGGCCAATCTCAGCCCAGGACTGCACCTGAGGTAGGGCTTAGGAAGACCAAATGGCAACCTGTAACTCTGCGTGGTGGAGTGGCCCCATATTTGGAAGCAACAAGTTATGTAATCAGGGCTGGACACATGAGGCCCACTTTGGAGGTGTTTATGACAGGGGAGGGACAGCACAAGGCCCCGGAGATGCTACTGTACTGACTGACTCCCCTTCCTTGCCCCCTCTTTCAGGAAGGACATGGTCAGTTTTTACCTCCTGCCTGTTTTGGTACCTGGCAGTGGCTCTACAGATCCCTAGGGCCACAGCAGAAATAGCCAGGCCCTGAAAGGGCTGGGAGGTCCAGGTCAGGTGTGTCCTCCCCCCAGGGTGGCAGTCAGGGCACCTACTCACTGACCTACTGTGTTCCCAGCCCTAGGCAGCAGGTTTGTAGAGAGGAAGGAGCCAGGCCCTGGGCCCTACAGAGCCAACAGCCACCGGGAGTGCCAAGGCTTAGTAGCAGGAAAATATCTGAATACTATTTAGTTGCAAGAGTCTTAGCATCTCAGGTCAGACAGGACCTTAGAGAAATGAGGAACTAAGGAACTAGGAAATCCATTTATCCCTGCCCAGTTCTCACTCGGCCTCAGCTAGAATGCCCCTAGGGACAGGAAGCTCACTACCTATCAAGACTACCTTTCCTATATCTTTGAATAAATACGTATTAAAAAAACTCTCCTTGTATGGATCCATATGTATCCTAGATCCACTTCTTAGGGCTCCCTCTGAGTCTTCTCTTCTTTAAGATAATTATCCCCTTTAGGATAAAGATCTCCAACTGAGACTCAGGTCCCCTTCCTTTTTCAGAGTGGCTTAGGGAAGGCATCTTGGAAGAACAGGATTTGACCTGGGCTGAAGGATAGGAGGGTTGAGATTCACAGACATGTGATGCTTGCAGGTGGGAAAACTATTACTGAATACCTGGAGAAGGGTCTGGGCAAGACCAGCAAGGAAAGAGGAAGAGAGAGGGGAGAGGGCCCAAGTTGAGGGGGCTACCCGATGGGGCCAGCTGTCACTCAGAGAGCCACCCAGCCCTGACACATGCTGCCAAAGAGCAGGGTAACCATGGCAGGGCCTGAGCACTGGTGTGGGGGGCCTGGAGCAGGCAAGAGCCTCCTTCAAAGCTGGGCCTGCCGCAGTGAGAATCTTGTTTGTTTACATTCTCACATCCGGAGCAGTGGATAATCTTTAACCATGGGTCAGCCTGTAGCCACTGGCCGGCTGGTGGGTATCTCCGGCCCCTGTTTGGAAGGCCTGCCAGCCAGCTCATTTATTATCTCCATAAACATCCTCCTGCTGGTGCACATCAGCCACGGGCGGGCGAGGAAAGGAGCTGGGGAGGGTGGGTGTGTGGCTAGGATGGGCAAAGGGGAGCCTCCATCTCTCTGGGCAGCGCCCTGAAACCCACAACCCAGGAAGAGGGGAGAAACAAACATGCTTTCTGAAGCTCACGAAGGGAAGGGCAGAATGTCCTAGAATCACTCACAGTCATAGACTCAGATTTATAGAATCATCAAGCCATAGGAGTTTATAGTCTCAGAATCACCTAGTCTACCGGGTCTCAAGCTTTTTTGTTTTTAAGCAGTAGAATCCTTTTTTTTTTTAATTTATTTATTTTTAATTGTTGGGGATTCATTGAGGGTACAATAAGCCAGGTTACACTGATTGTAATCGTTAGGTAAAGTCCCTCTTGCAATCATGTCTAGAATCCTTTTTTTTTTAAGGTAGTCTCACTATGTGGCCCTCGGTAGAGTCCTGTGGCATCCCAGCTCACAGCAATTTCAAACTCTTGGGTTTAAGCGATTCTCTTGCCTCAGCCTCCCAAGTAGCTGGGGCTACAGGCGCCTGCCACAATGCCTGGCCATTGTTTGGATGCAGTTGTCATTGTTGTTTAGCAGGCCCGGGCTAGGCTCGAACCTGCCAGCTTCGATATATGTGGCTGGCGCCCTACTCACTGAGCTACAGGTGCCAAGCCTGTATGGTTTTACTTTCATCCAGCTATGAAGACTTGGCTGTAAGGCCCCTTCTTCTAGTTAGAGGGCTGGCTTGGGGGTTTGTCTCTTTTGGGGGGTGGAGAAGGGTGGTGCTTTTAAATTATATATTCCTTCTTAACCTAAAAACAACAGGCCTTACCATTTGCATAAACACTTTCACATGTCTACCAAGCTCACAGCTATCTCTGAGGTATAATTATGCCCAAATGATAGATGAGGAGGGAGAGGCACAGAGAAGCTGAGGGACTGCTTAGCGCTGGTGAGTGGCCAAGTCAAATCTTGATTCAGTCAGCCTCCTGCACTTGAAATGTGGGCTTAGTCCCCAATACTGCATGGCCCCAGCTTCTCCCTATACACAGACCCCACCCTGAGTCCCCGCCAAGGTCCTTAGAACTTTATCATGGGCCTAGCCGCAAACATGAAATTGCCATTTCCGTAAGTTAGAAATAGTCCAATATTGGCAATTACATATATTCACTGTGGCAGAAAACTAGACTGCGCAGTAAACAAGAGAACTGGAAAAAGAACTAAAAGGCAGACCCAACCTCATCCCTGAATTGGGCATCCTGGCCACCCCAGTGCCTCTTCCTGGTACCAGCATTGCTGGGGCCCGGCCTACTGTGCCCAACATATGTGGCTAGTCCTTGATGCCTTGAGCTCTCATGAACTCTACTCTGGAAAGCACAGGGGGTACCCATACTTAACAGGGAGATCAGATGGACTCATCTAGAAAATCTTGGAGGCAATGTAGCCCAAGCTCCTGGGTTTAAGTCCCAGCACCACCAACTGCCAGCTGTGTGACTCTGGGCAAGTTATCAGACCTCTCTGAGCCTCTGTTCCCTTGTTTGCAATATGAGGGCATTAACAACTTTCTTTACATACAGAGAGGATTTATGCTGTCTTCCTAAACAGCAGTACAATACATGCTTCAAGACGCTTATTCTGCTTAGACCTCTATGTGCTTCAAGAGGAAGTGGAGGGCTGCCTTGAAGAGAGGAGGTCAGGGAAGGCTTCCCAGGGGAAAAGAGGGTTTGGTGTGGGGCACTGATACAATTGGCAGAATTTGGGGTGAGCAGAAATGAAGAGCCTGGAAGAGTCTTTGAAACAGAAAGAACAACCAGATTTTTTTCTTAAACAAAAGGAAATGAAAATTGTCAAAGAAGAGGAAATCATGATCAGTATCCTCAACCGTCCCCCCACCCAAGAGCTGGCTCAGGCTCCTTAAACTAATATTTGCCTCTTGGCCCCTGGCAACCACTGCTGAAGGTAAATATTAGTTTAGCCTGGGAAGCAGAAGCCCCAGATGGCAGTGTGGTCCTCAGCTGGGGACTCTTGGCGCCGCCCAAGCTGAGGCACATCCTGACAAGGTACCTGACCCAGGCCCCAACCTCCGGGGTGCACAGCCTCTCACTGCAGGGCAGCAAGACTGGCCTGCCACCCCTGAGAACCAAGCCAGCAGCATTCTGGCCCCCAGAAGGCTACCCCAAGAGCCTCCATACAACTCTTTCCTCCTGCGCACATAGAGGGATAAAACAGAATGCCATGGCCAGGTGTGGTGGCTCACGCCTGTAATCCTCACACTCTGGGAGGCTAAGGTGGGTGGATTGCCCTGAGCTCAGAGGTTCGAGACCAGTCTGAGCCAGAGTGAGACCCTGTCTCTACAAAGAAAAAAGCCGGGCACTGTGGCGGGCACCTCCCAGCTACTTGGGAGACTGAGGAAAGAGAATCACTTAAGCCCAACAGTTGGAGGTTGCCGTGAGCTATGATGTCATAGCACTCTACCGAGGGCCACAAAATGAGACTCTGTCTAGATTTAAAAAAAAGAAAAACAGGATGCCAAGATCCCTTGGGAGACCCCCATACCTTCCCAGCACCCTCCTGGGCTCAACCACTATCACTCTGATGTGCCAATAGGTCTCCTTAATTTGACTAAATTCCCAAATCAGCCTGGGAGATCTGGATTCCTGGCCTAGCCTTGCTTCTGTCCAGCTGGGAGAATTTGGGCAAGCTCCTTCCCATCTCTGGGTCTTGTACTTCTCCACTTTTAACCACAATTATTCTTATTAAATGAACAACTTGACAGCACAGAAGCTGCTGGAAGCTTTCTACTCTCATGGCTCTTTTCCCTGTGATGCATACACAACCCACACTGGTGCATGCCCCTCACCTCCACAAATCACCCACTACCTTTCTACTTCATACCTTCCCCAAAAGGATCTGCTCCCCTACTGACCGCTAATGCCCCACTTCTGTACCTGTGCACACACCCCCACCGTCTGACCCAAATGATTCCTCATCAACCAAGTTGTTTTTACCTCTGTTTTTACCTGACTTGAAACTCATCTCCTACAGGAAGTCCTCCTGGATTGCTTCCAGCTGCACCCTCACAGTTTTACTCTTCAGTGCACACTTAATTGCAGAATTGGATTTAGGCCACCTTACATCAGTCACATGGTATATCCCCAGTGGAAACACCTTCCAAGAGAGGGGGTGGGTTTTAATTTTCCATCTCCCCCCCCTTCCCCTGCAGAGTGCCTGGGCCGTGGTGGGTATAGAGGGATGCTCAGCACCCCGTACATGGAGTCTTGGCTCACCAGCCTTCTGCCAGGACTCATGGCTGCTCCTCCAGTCAACTTTTCTGAGAGGAGCAAGAAGACTTTGAAAACTGGGAGAGAAGCTCCTCTCTCTAAGTATTAATCACCCCATAAAACTTGTGTTTATTTAGTTGCTGGCGGGTCCTTCTTCCTGGAGGTAGGAAGCTGTTATTCTTGGAGATACCATCCTGGGCTTGGGCCAGCACACCCTGAGGAAAGAGGGTGATCTGCTGAGTGCCAGCATAGTGGGAGGCAGGCCGGTTTGAGGCCTGCTAGGGCCATGCCATGGGCAACGGTGTTCCTGAATTATGGTCAGGGCAGGGAGGGCAGGATGAGGGTCAGTCAGGGAGAGACACCAGTCCCTGCCTCTGCTCTGTCCAGGGACACAGTCCATCCACCTACAGGCTGACCTGCATATCTACTACGAGCCAGGCGGCCTGGAACGCCGTGAGTGTGAGGAACAGAAACAGATCAGGTGGGTTTTAGAGGGCTGTGGCCACAGATTCCAGACAGAGAAAGGGATGGGGTAGGCCCAGCAGAAAATCCCTAAAGATCAGAAACTGGTTTGGAGAATAATCACCCAGGAAAGACTGGCCCAGCCTCAGAGCTGCCAAGACAGAGAACAACTTTCTTTAGAGGAGAGACAGCAGCTGGGAGGGGACACCAGGGAAGGCAAGAAGAGCCAGGGGACACAGGTCAGGGGAGAGAGGGAAAGGCCCAGAGAGAGATACAGAAGGAATGAAGTGGCAGGCAACTGAGAGAGCAAGAGGTAGGTAGAGGGGAGAGAGGATGAGGGAAGGAAACCAACCCTGAGGCTGTGCAGCAGGGCAGCCAGATGACTCAGAGGCAGGGGCACCAGCTGGGGCAGAGCGGTTGTGCCCACCTCAGAAATCTCTCCAATGGAATGCTTGCTCTAACTCTTTTTTTTTTTTTTTTTTTTTTTTTTAATTTGGCCGAGGCTGGGTTTGAACCCGCCACCTCCGGCATATGGGACCGGCGCCCTACCCGCTGAGCCACAGGCACCGCCCCCTAACTCTTTTTTTTTTTTTTTTTTTTACTTACAAAAAAAAAAAAAAGAAGAAATCAGTTTAGGAAGAACAGAATGAAGAGATATTTTAATCTGCTCATTGAATTTAGGGGTCATAATCAGTGTTTGAAAATGCCCAGGGATTATGTTGATTTACAGCTGGGACGGGTGTACAGAGAGGAGCCTGTCGGGAAATCTAAATGAAACCGAAAATACCGCTGCAAACCCATTTATAGTCAGAGAGGGGGTGGAACGGACGCCTGGGCTCTGGTCCCCAGTGGGCCCTTCAGATCAGCTGTAGGCTCTCCCCAGCCCCTAAGCTGGAAGCCCCAGTCACCTGGGTGGTTCCCCTTCATTCCCCCTGCCTAGACCTTCTGGGCATGTGCAGGCCTAGCCTAAGCCTTCTCTTCCAAGAAGCCTTCCTGGAGTCCATCCTCCCTCACTGACCTCAGCCCTCTCTGACTTCCTGCCTCCTTTTATGTTTAAACCTGCTACAGGGTAATGGAAAAGGCATTGCTTTTGGTATCAGAACATCCAGTTCGAGTCCCAGCTTTGCCACATCCCTACAAGGACAAGCCAGGCCTTCCGTGGGCCTCCATTATCTCCTTGCCAAGTGGGGATAAAAAACACTCCTTCTGGGGCCTGCTGCTGAGGGGTTAAATGAGATAACCGGATGGAAATCATCTCAGCAGATGGAAGGGATCCCGTGGCCAGCGTTCAGTGACTCGCCGTCTTCTCTTGGGTTATTTTATGTTTGCTTCATCCCCTTACTTCCTAGTGAGCCGGGGCTGTCTGTGGGTAGGGTGGGCTCTGTGTCAACACCCCCCACCCCTTTGCTTCATCTAACGAGTCATCTGCCCTCCCATTCACCTATCCCACCACTCTCCTCTGCCCACTCCACAAGCCGGGTACGAGAGTCACTCTGGAGAGGAGCCCCCCCACCACATCCTACCAGGACAGAGACATATGGACAGACCCAGGTTTAGCCAATGCCTTGACAGAACTGCAGGCACCATGTGGTTGGACACAAGGGCAAAGAAGAGACTTCCACCCATGAAAGCTTCGGGGGTGGGGGGGGCTTTAGAGGCCTTAAAGCTGGAGTGGGAACAGCCAGAAAGGGCATTTTTTCCTTTGGGAAAAGCAAAAATGGTGCCCCACCTCTTCCACCTGTCCACCCCCCAACAAGACTGTGCCTCTCTCAAGAGTAGAGACATTCTCTGTCCTCCACCTTGTGCTCAAGCCCTGGGCTAAGTCATAGTATTCACAGCCATAATACAGATGAGAAAACTGAGGCTCAGGCAGACATGTCAAGCTAGACCTCAAATTTGAGCTTTGGGACTCCAGTGCCTTGAAGTGTGGGGCCCTGAGGATACCAGAGCAGCACCGAGGCAGTCACAGAAACCTTGGGTCAAGCATTGCCCTCTCCAGGACAGGTGGGGTCAAGTGATGGTCACTGACTCTACTGTGTGTCAGCTGCTCTTCACAAGTCAGCTTTTTAAGTCTTTAAAAGAACCCCAAGAAAGTATTTATTATTGTCCCCATTTTACAGATAAGGAAACTGAAGTCCCACCCCTAGGCCAGGGTGAGGCCAGAATCCGGCCTCAGCCTGTTGGTCTCTGGAGTTCAGGTCCACAAGGGAGGTAACCACCACCCTTTCTGCCTCTGGCAGTGTCAGCCTTGCAGGGACACCCATTTTATGGGGTGGGGGAAGGTGAAAGGCACTGGGCAGGCACCTGGGCTCCCTGCTCAGTTGCTGAGACCAAAAACAGCTGCATTTCAGGCACTTAACATGTCAGGGCGAATGCAGAAACACTTTTATTGGGTTGAAAAACAGAAAGTTCCCAAACTGCTAGTTAATAAAAACAGCCTCCTGATGTTTGGGACTCAACAAACAGACAGGCTTCTGACTCATTTCTCTGTTTTCACTTTCAATGACTTTTTACTCCAATAAAGGTGTTTTGAGAAGAAGAGTTTCCCTGTTTCTAGGCTCTGAAGTTAGAAAGGAAAAAAAAAATAGTTTTCAACTACCTTCCTGACATTTTTCTCTTCAGGAAGAGGAGGGTAGAGATGGCAGAGGAAGGAAGGAATGCTGTTTTAGTGTGTACTGCTACCCAGGACTTTGCTGAGTATTTCACTCCCAGCCTCTTTCTTTTTCTTTTTTTTTGAGACAGAGTCTCACTATGTCGCCCTCAGTAGAGTGCCATAGCGTCACAGCTCATGGCAACCTCAAACTCTTGGACTTAAGCGATTCTCTTGCCTCAGCCTCCCAAGTAGCTGGAACTATAAGCACCTGCCACAATGCCCGGCTATTTTTCTGTTGCAGTTGTCATTACTGCTTAGCTGGGCCAGGCCAGGTTCGAACCCACCAGCCTCAGTGTATGTGGCTGGTGCCGTACCCATGGTGCTACAGGTGCCAAGCCAACTCCCAGCCTCTGTAACTTAATAACCCTAGCAACCCATTTTACAGATGAGGAAGCTGAAGCTCATGCAGGCTCTGCCTAAAGACAAAGCCAGTTTGCTGATAGGCTGATCTGTACCCAGAATCCATGTGTGCACAGGTATAGCCAGGTGGTAAGGATCCTGGACATAGAGCCAGGTGACCTGGGTTCTAGTCCCACATTAACCACAAACTCACTGTGTGCCCCAAGGACTCTGAGAGTCCCCGCGGCCCCTTCTGGCTCTGCCATGTACATTGCTGCTGGGAAGCCTAGCACCTAGCGTTCCAGGCAGCCTTCTGCTCCTCCTCCTTGCCCCAGCGGGTGTCTGCCCTCTTGCTGCCCTGAAGTTGCTGCTGGCAGAGTCCTACATGCCCCAGTATGTTCCTTCTGCTCCTACTCTTATCCTTGTACCCAACAGCCCAGGGCTTGGCGCCCAGCCTCCTGACAGGCTGCAGAGCCCAGGGGCTGAGAGCTCACAGAGCTGGAGACTCAAGGCCAAGCATGGGCTCTACTATTCCTGGGACCTGTGACTCAACCTCCCTGAACCCAAGTCTCCACCCCTATGGGCCCAGCAATGGAGTCTGCCTCCCGGGGCTGCTCTGAGAACAGGCAACAGTGAAGTATGTGCCTGATATGTAGAGTTAATAGTGCTCTACTATATTAACTACTTCCTGGCACCGCTCACAGGCACCACTGGAGGGGCTGCAGAGGGAAGAAATCTCAACCAGCCTCCACCTGTCGAAGCTGCAGGCCTGCAGGAAAGGGCTCTCTGCCGTTCACACAGGGCTCCTTGGGCTGCCACCAGTCAAGGAGGGGTCCCAATGCCTCATGGGATCGAGTGCCTAGAGGCTGAGGGGTGTATCCTGCAGTGGCCGGCACTCACCAAGCAGCTGGACGCCCCGCGTGAGGCCATAGACGTCCACCAAGGCCCACAGCGGGTCTGCCGTGCAGACTCCACTGAAGAAGAGCATGACGGCAGAGTCGTTGATGCGGTGGAAGACGCGACCCTTCTTGTCCACCCAGAAAGCGATGATGTTGCCCTCGTTGGCAAACTCCTCGGGCAGCGCCTTGGCCCAGAAACCGCTCTGGGACACCAGGTCAGGGCAGGCGTACTTGGGGAGCGAGTCAGGGTGGATGCGGGACGGGTCCTTGCTGGTGAAGCCCAGCCGCAGGGCCCCACTCCAGCAGCACTGCTTCTTGGTGATCTGGGTGGCAGGGGTCGGCCTCAGCCCAGCCTCTCACCCTCAGGCCCTCAGGCAGACTCCCAGGAGCGCCACACCAGCCTCCCCACCCTTTCAGCACCCTCCCCTCCCCCATGGAGCCTGGAACACAGGGAGGGTCAGGAAAGGGAATGAAGAGGAAAGCAGGGTGCAGAGAAGAAAAGGTGGGGGGCAGCACGTGACCTGGGATAGCAGCAGGCAGTGGCTGAGAATCCTGAGGGCAGGGGATAAAGAGAGGGCGAAGGCGGGGGAGGCCTACCTTTAGCCTGACTTGCTCGTAGATGAGGACCGGGCGGTTGCTGAAGGTGATGGCGTTGCAGAAGCTGGCCTGCCTCTTGACGGCCTTGTGGCTGAGGTCCATGAGGATCTGGGAGCCCTTGGTGTGGGGGTGGAAGAGCAGCGGGGTGGCCGGGAGGCCCCCACCAGGCAGCACTGGCAGGCAGTGCTTCTGCTTGTGGTGGCATCGGTGAGGGTTGACCGGGAAAGGGCCCCCAATGGAGTCTGCAATGGAATAGGCCACACACAATGTCAGAGAACGTATCTGGTCCAGCAGCTGGGACAGGGTCCCCTAGGGAAGGGCAGAGGGCTGAGCACAAGCAGAAGTCACCCATCGCCCAGCCATTACTGCCACCCTTTACCACCACCCACCCCCTGCCACTGTCTCCTGCCATCTCCCACTTTGCATCATCAGCTGCCACACTCTACTCTAGTAATTTTCAGCCGGGTGTGAAGGGAATGCAGCACACTGGTGTGCCATGAGAGGATCTCAGACGTGCCATGAAAATTTTTAAAGATCATTAATTAAATTATTTTTGAAAGAAGTTCAATGCATAGTAAGTATATTCGTTTTTAATCTTTTTTTGATCAATGTAAGTGTGCCACGGAAGTTTAACTATAGGTTCAAGTGTGTCATGAGGTACAAACTGGCTTACCACCCACCACCCTCTCTCCCATTCCCAACCCCCTGCCTCCCCACCACCACCCACCACCATGAGATACATCACCACTTACTATCTGCCCACCACCAGCCACTGATGTGTTCATTTATTTTACTCAATAAATACACATCTGCTGAATACCAAGCTCTGTCCTGGGCCCTAGAGATACAGACAGGAAACATACACGCGTCCTATCCTCAGAAAGCCAACATAGGAAGAAAGATAGTCATGGACGGACACTGTCACAAAAAGCATACAAGCACCAACAGGCGGGTCACATCTTAGGAAAGCCTCAGAGAGGGGTGGGTATTAGAACAAGGCTGACAGGGCTGGGCTGCGAGCTACCACTGTCCCAAAGGCTTCCTCCCTGCTTTACAGGACCCAAGCCTGCAGCATCCTGGGCACAGGTGGGCTCCAGGGTCTCCTGTAGGAGTCCCTGGCCAGGGAGGCACAGCACTTCCTCTGCAGACAGGTCGTACCAGATCCCAGAGGGACAGAGCTCTGGACAGGGCTTTGTGTTGTTTTTTGTTTGTTTGTTTTTGAGACAGAGTCTCACTATATGGCCCTCAGTAGAATGCTGTGGTGTCACAGCTCACAGCAACCTCAAACCCTTGGGGTTTCTCTTGCCTCAGCCTCCCAAGTAGCTGGGACTACAGGCGCCAGCCACAATGCCCAGCTATTTTGTTGCAGTTGTCACTGTTGTTTAGCTGGCCCAGGCTGGATTCGAACCCCCCAGCCTCAGTGTATATGCCCAGCACCCTACCCACTGAGCTACGGGTGCCACCACAGGCAGGGCTTTGTTGAGGAGAAGACACTTTACAAATGTGCAGTTGATCTCCAGGAGATAGGGCAGAGAGAGGAAAGAACATGTGACTGGATATGGGTGACTTGCGTTTGTTACTAACTGGCTGTGTGATATGAGGGAAGACTTGTCCCCTCTCTAAGACGGTAATAGCAGCACCTACAGCATTAATATGCAGCCTCAGGTCCTGGGGGTTAGGGCAGGAGGTGCTCATTCGTCCCCAAGATCTGCGTCCATCCTCAGGAAGTAAAACCCCACCTGTGTGGTCATCTGGAGGAAAGAGAGCCATAAAGAGGAGGGGGCAGAAAGCCACAGAGTGTGACAAAGACCTTCAGGAAGTTTCAAATTTTGGTCCCTCCAAGGCAAGAACTTAATGATGCAGAGAGCTGGTTAGCATCAGGCCTGCCCAGACCCTTCCACTCCCTACAGAGGGAGGAGGGATTCCAGGAAGAAGATGGGAGACAGGGAGGGTGGTGGAGAGGAATCCTGGAAGTCAGGAAGATCCAGCCTTCTGTCCAGGCTGTGTTTACTTTGGTTTTCGTGCCTTTGCATCACTTTGCATCTCTGCTCCTCCTTCCCCAGAGGGTCCCAGACATCAATGTCCACGGTCCAGGGCCAGCCAGACACCCTGGGCACTGGCTGGGGCCTCTCTGGAGAAGGAGCTCCCCACTTTCCCTCACAAAAAGACAAGACAGTAGTGGCTGAACAACGCAAGGGACTTGGAAGCCCTTGGGCTCTGAGAGCTGCAATTGCTCAGAGGAGACCCAGACAGTCTGAGAAGGCCACCTGGAAGAAACTGAGTGGCTGCTGGTTAGTGCAGAGGAGGGGAGGTCATTTCAGGGACAAGGACAGCTGAGATGAAAGGCAGACAGTGGCACGGCACTGGCTACAGGGGCCCTCCCTAGAAAGATCCTCACTCAAGGCTCAGCGCCTGTGGCTCAAGCGGCTAAGGCGCCAGCCACATACACCTGAGCTGGCGGGTTCGAATCCAGCCCAGCCCGCCAAACAACAATGACAGCTGGAACCAAAAAATAGCAGGGCATTGTGGTGGGTGCCTGTGGTCCTAGCTACTTGGGAGGTGGATGCAGGTGAATCGCTTGAGCCCAGGAGTTGGAGGTTGCTGTGAGCTGTGATGCCATGGCACTCTACCCAGGGTGACAGCTTGAGGCTCTGTCTCAAAAAAAAAAAAAAAGATTCCCCACTCAACCCAGGCCAGCTTCAGCTTCAGACACAGCTTGATGCTCAGTTTCAAAAAATATTGGCTGGTGAAAGGCGACATTACACACTGGTTAGGGATATACCCATATGCAGAAATGAAAGCATAGGGGAAAAAGCCCTCTGTGCGAATGGATAACAAGGAAATACTACTCTACCCAGTGGAACACTGCCCCACACAGCGGGTGGACTCCTCCCCCACAAAACAGACTACTGCCCTACATGGCTGAACACTGCCCCACACAACGGACAACTACTGCCTCCTCCACACGACGGAATATGACTCTGCTGTAAAAAGCAATGCACTACTGACAGGAATAACAACATAAATGAATTTCAAAACCATTTTGCTGAGTGAAATAAGCCAGTTTAAAAGTTTTTATATAAGGGCACACAATCCACGGAGCAACAGCAGGGCCCCTGTTCCCTTCAGAGCCCCTCCTCTCCTTCCGCCCGTCTCATTTTTATCAAATTCCAAGAAGTACAAAACCAACTACAGTGATCAAAAGCAGATAATCAGGGGCCTGGGGTGGTGAGGGGTGGATTACTGAGCAGCACAGGCCACACCTGGGGGTGACAGCTGTGTTCCTTATCTAGCTTGTAGTAATGATTCTATGGGGTGTACGGATGTTAAACTCATCAAACTGGACAATCTAAACATGTGTGATTTATTGTATGTCAATTATATGTCAATAAAGCATTTCTTTAAAACTTGCTGAGCCTAGCCGCTGATCAGACCTCTCCTTTGAGGTCACCCCCTCTCCAGCCTCCACCCAGAATCCCTGGAGCAACTGCAGGTCAACAATCCCTTCAAAACACTTCCTCTTCTCTCCACCCTTCTCAGGTGGGGGTCTGGGCCCTGGGTAAAGGTTCAGAAAACACTAGCTCTAGGCTGATAAGATGGAGACATGTGGGGCCAGAGACACAGGCCCTGGAAGGACATTCAAGGACATTCCCCAAGACCTCCCTTTCACAAGGAGGACCTGGGGGTACAGGCTGGGGGTGTTGGGTACGGGCTAGGGGTGGGGCAGGGCAAGCATAGGGCCAGCACCCTGGCTGACAGCAGAACAGATAGGGAAGGTAGGAAGAGGGACACCGTGAGCCTGGGGGTACAATGTGTACATAGACATGCAGACACCAAAAGATATACTTATGGGCGCACACATACACCTGTGAGCACATGAAGATAATCCTGACCCTAGGTGACTGGAGAAAAAGTACTCATCCTCTCCCTTATCCCTGAGATCAGGAACCTATACATGTACACATACACTGTGCGTGCACACATATGTGTATTCACGTGTACATGGATGTACAAAACAATACACATTAAACACAGACCTGTCACCCATGGGCCACACTCATCTAATAATGGCAGCCATTTGTCAAGCTTACATGCCAAGCTCTGAACTTGGAGTTTTACATACACTTAAGCAGTTTTACCCTTACAGGAAAACTTATAAAGTAGGAAGGGATATTTTTGTTTTTTTTTGTAGAGACAGAGTCTCACTTTATGGCCCTCGGTAGAGTGCCGTGGCCTCACACAGCTCACAGCAACCTCCAACTCCTGGGCTTAAGTGATTCTCTTGCCTTAGCCTCCCAAGTAGCTGGGACTACAGGCGCCTGCCACAACGCCCGGCTATTTTTTCGTTGCAGTTTGGCTGGGGCTGGGTTTGAACCCGTCACCCTCGGTATATGGGGCCGGCACCTTACCGACTGAGCCACAGGCGATATTTTTGTTTTTTGAGACAGAGTCTTGCTCTATCACCCTGGTCAGGGTGCAGTGGTGTGATTACAGCTCACTACAACTGCCAACTCCTGGCATCAAGCCATCCTCCCGCCTCAGCCTCCTGAGTAGCTGAGTCTATGGGTGCCCAACACCATGCCTGGCTAATTTTTTCTATTTTTATCTATTTATTTATTTATTTAGAGACAGAGTCTCACTTTGTCACCTCTGTAGAGCACCTTGGCATCACAGCTGACAGCAACCTCCAGCTCTTAGGCTTAGGTGATTTTCTTGCCTAAGCCTCCCAAGTAGCTGGGACTACAGGCGTCCACCACAACGCCTGGCTATTTTTGTGTTGCAGTTTGGCCGGGGCCCAGTTCCAACCCATCACCCTCCATATATGGGACCGGCACCCTACCCACTGAGCCACAGGCACTGCCCAATTTTTTCTATTTTTAGTAGAGATGGTGTCTCACTGTTGCTCAGGTTGGTCTCAAACTCCTGACCTCAAATGATCCTCCCACCTCAGCCTCCCAGAGTGCTAGGATTATAGGCGTAAGCCACCACACTGTGAGGAAGAGATATTATTAACCATTTTATGGATGACAAATGTGGGCCTCAGAAAGATTAAGTGGCTTTCCCAAGGTTACACAAGCAGTAGGAAAAGTATCTAGGAGATAATCCCAGCAATCCTACTCCAGGGACTATGTCATTAGCCATTAAACACTAACCAGGAAATCATGGGTTTGATATGCTGGGTACATTTTTTCAATGAACACTAAAATACAGTGGTAACTTATAAAATATGAAAAAGAATTTCATCCATGTACTCCCTAAAATCATATCATGTAGCACACTGGGGGATATGGGGCATTCTATTCTCTTGCCACCGAAACACAGAAATGCAAATTGTGTTCTCAGCCCTCACACATTGCCGGTCGGATGCAACCCGGGGCAGCCGACGTGGAAAATGGCTTGGCGGTTTCTTACAAAGTTAAGTGCCTCCCCCGTGACCCAGCGTTCACACTTCTACACATTTACCCATGAGAACATGTTCCCACTACAACCTGTACATGACTGTATAGCAGTTTTGCCCACAGTACCCCCAAACTGAAAACGACTCAAAAGTCTTTCGACTGGTGAATGGATAAATAAAATATGGTTTCCGCTTGATCCAGGTGAGAAAAAAAAAAGGAGAGAATAAAACATGGAACCTCCACACAGTGACGAGTACTCTGAGGTAGAAAGGAACATACCCAGGGACACACACGCACTGAGGACGAACCTCATCAGCACACTACGTAAGGCTGTATGCTGTATGAGTCTTTCTGTAGGACAGTCTGGAAAAGGCAAAACTAGAGGACGGAGATTAGTGCGTGTCTGAGAAAGAGAGATGACTACAGAGGGGCCAGAGGAAATGTTCATAGTGATGGAAACGCTCATACCTTCACTAAGGTGGTGATACATTTGTCAAATGGTTATACATTTGTCAAAACTCACCAAACCATACACTTTAAATGGATGGATTTTATTGCATACACATTATAACTCAATTTAAAATCCAAGAGCCAGATTTTCATTCAGATGGGAGAGAAGAGAGGCTGCAATTTCTGAGCACCCTCCCAGCACTCTCCTCACCCCACCCAGGCCATGGTAGGATTTGGCCCATCTACCAGGAGACCACCAAAGCTTGGCTGTGCCTGTCATTCTAACCCTTAAGTTCCTTCCTTCCCCATCTGTGAAATGAAATAGGGGTACTTTTCCCTGCCCTGTGGGTATGGAGAGAGAGCACCAGGGCAGCTGCTAAGCACCATTCACTGACTACCAGGGCCTGCCAAGTCCTATGCCTGCCTTCTCCAACCAGTGTGATCTCTGAGACCATGGGGACAACCCCTTCTCTCTGTACTCAGCTCACTGTGTGATCAATGACCTGGGAAGACTACTTGAAAACCTATTCTACTCTGCTGGACATCTGCCCTTGGTCTGTGGGCTGCTGTCTCTTGAGAGATCCCAGCTAGACTCCTGACTCACCCCTACCCATGCTCCCAGCCTCCAGTGGAGTCCCTGGGTGCCCCACACCAAATCGGCCATTCCAGCCTCAAGAATAAACACCCCTGGGTTCTGTCCTTCCTTCCACCCTCCTGCCATGGTCCTTACTCAGACCTCATCACTTCTCTTTTGAACCAGGGCCAGGGCACCACACGCAACCATGTAGGCAGTGCCCTCACCCCTCCAGGAAGTGCTATTCTCATAGACTATGATGCAAAGGGTGCCCTCAGACTTCTTCCTCCATCTCAGCTGGCGTTAAAATCCACGGGGGTAGAGGGAACAGAAAGCAAAATGAGAATTAACTGGGAGTACAACTCTGATGCCAGAGATCCAGAGGGGGCAGCTGAGGGTGCAGTTTCTTCCCTCCACTATCCAGCAGGGCTCCTTCCTATCACTTAAACATACACCATGACCCTTAAGGTCCCTATTCTGTGGCTGAGTTGTGATTCAGACTGATTAAGCAACTTGCTTAAGGTCATACCGCAATTATGTGGCAGAACTGAGACTTGAACTTTGGTCTCCCAATGTCATGTCCAGGGTCCTTTACCCTACTCAGCAGCTAATATTAGAGTCCCAGACAGCAGGCACAGCAAGGAAGGCCACGTGGAGGAGGTGGGCGCAGAGAAGGGCCTAAACTGGTGGGCCGGTGGG
This sequence comes from Nycticebus coucang, assembly GCF_027406575.1. NCBI lineage: Eukaryota > Metazoa > Chordata > Mammalia > Primates > Lorisidae > Nycticebus > Nycticebus coucang. Next base: position 132,816,854 of record NC_069782.1, on the reverse strand, counting down.
CTGCACAACTGCTCCACCAGTGGCAAAAGGTCCTGGGTGGAGCCCCATTTGTACCACCTGGCTCCTAGCAGAGCTCCCAGAGAGGACCCCCATAGTGACAGGTTTACCAGTGTCTTGGGAGCCACAAGGGAGGTGCTCTCCTCAGGCGAGGCTGTTGCTGACACAGTATAAACTCCCCCCAAGACCCCATTTCTCCTGGCATTTATGAGCTGCCAGATACAGCCTGGCCAGCCCTCAGGGTGACCCTCAGCCAGCTCTGGATCACATTTTTCCCTCTCAGTGGGGTCCCAGGACAGACGCCTGGACACACAACGCCTCCAGACTGATCGATCTCCCTGCTGCTCCTGCAAGGCTCCACCCAGAACCACTGGCAGAGCCCCAGATGCCCAGCCAAGGAGACAGGGAGGGCGCTGACCACCCCAGACGAGAGCAGCAGCACTAATACTGATGACCATGCCCTAGCTCTGCACAGCTCAACAGACAGTGTTTTGATTTACTCTCCCAATGCCACTCTGACACAGAGTTTCAGAAGTTACACACTGAGATCACCCAAACAGAGGGAAGAGTTCAGCTCTAAACCTAGACCTGGCTGCCTCTAAGGCCAGAAGCTCTGTCTATAAAATGGGGTCATGGCTAGACCTTCTTCATGGGATTCCTGCAATGATTAAAAGATACGGTGTATGGAAGACTCAGTAAGTGGTTGCTACTGTTACTGTTACTGTTACTGCTCACACCACTCTCTGCTTTCCTACCTCCACACCTTCGCCCAAGCCTTGGCCCCTGCCTCATCTGCGCCAGTCCAAACCCTACCCACCACTGCACCACTCTCGAGACCCAGATAAATCCCTCCGAGATCACCTTATTCTGGAGCCATGGCCCTGAATACCAGTGCTGATGTCGTTGTTTTCATCTCCTATAAGGGAGGCTTGCTCACATTCTGGGCAGTGGGACGGGCATAGAGCATGAGCTATGGAGGCAGGAGGCCCTGGGCTCACCCCCAGCCAGGCCACAGACTTGCTGTGTGACTTTGGGCAAGCTGTTTCACCTGCTTGGATCTTGGTTTCTTTTCCTGTGAAATAAGCCTCATCATAGCTGCCCTGCTCACCTCTCCAGGCTGTTTTGAGGCCCCACTAAGTTCATAATGTGAAAGAATTTTGCAAACTTTAACAACTGATCCCAACATAAGGTCTTTTTTTTTCCTGTTGTTCTTTTCAAGTAAAACCAACAATCACCATAGGAAGGGCTGTAGTCAAGCATGACCATAGGAAATGAATAGCTCACTTCAGCCCAGTGGGAAGCTGGACACCTCAGTCTTATTTTACCCAAATGCCCTAATCTCAGACTGGCCAGGTAGTCCTGATTTGGACTCACTTATATGCATTAATTGCACAAGGCTCCCTCTGGGGGAGAGAATTTGAGAGACCAGTTGAATGCATGGAGACTCTGGACTCCTGACTCCCACCTTTCCTGGGATGACAGGTGGGGTAGGGGTTGGGGGACAGAGAGGACTGATTTTAAGACTGGGCAGAAGTAAACTTCTCTGGGTTCCTTGAAGCCCCCCCACCTCCCATGTCTGCCTCATGACCTCCACGCTTGGCCAAGACCCCTTTTGCACCCAGAACCTTTCCTTCCTTCTTCCCACCTCCCTGCCTTTCTCTCACTCATCCTTCAGACCTGGATTTCTCCCAGAAGTTTCTCTGACCCCCAGATTAGGACCTCTGGGGACCTCTACACCCCCTAACAGAGCACCCCTCACCAAGTAGCCCTTCCCAACCCTGGTTCCTCTGCAGGACTAAGCCCAGATGTTCCGAGGCACTTACTGTATGCCACACACTGCCTTTTCTGTATCCAGAATGGTTCTGGCTATGTGCATCCTTGGCAGAGGTGAGGAAAGAGTCACTCAGCTCAGTTCCTGTGTTAGGCAGACCAGTGCTGGGATGGGAGAGGCTTCACAGTTATTTGTGTCTGTCTGTCCCCCTAAGGGACTGTGAGCTCTTTTTTAATACTGTTTCCCTAGGGCCTAGCTGAGGGCACACAGCAGGCACTCGATAATAGTTGTTGAATCAAACATTGCCAGGGTTTGATTCTCCCATCTACTGATGAATTGGAAAGTGTTCAGGGAGCACTGGCAGGTGTCCAATGGAGAAATTAGAAAAAGAAGGGAATAAAGGAAGCAAATTTCTTCCCATCCCTGCACCAAGATCCCACATGACAACAGGAGAAAAGCAGCAGACATGGAAGGAGACAAGGGCTGATTCCTTCTTACATATCAGATGCTACACCAGCTGCCCTTCATACAGTTTGGTCTCACCCTCCCAACCCCTGAAGGCAGGTTTCTGGGGGATGCACACTCTATGATGCCTTGATGATCCCCACATCCACCTTCTGGCATCTATGCCCTCGTATTAGCCCTTCCCCTAAGGGTAGGTTGGCCCTGACAATTAGCTTCTAAAGAATAGAATACAGCAGAATTAGTGGGATGTCACACCCAAGACTGAGTTATAAAGAGACTGTGGCTTCCAGCCAGGCACAGTGGCTCAGGCCTATAATTCTGGCACTCTGGGTTGCCAGGGAAGGAGGATCACTTGAGCTCAGGAGTTCAAAACCAACCTAAGCAAGAGCCAGACCCCAGCTCTACTAAAGTAGAAAAAATAGCTAGCTGTTATGGCAGGTGCCTGTGGTCCCAGATACTCAGGAGGCTGAGGCACTAGGATCACTTGAACCCAGGAGTTTGAGGTTGCTATGAGGTAGGCTGATGTCACAGCACTCCAACCTGGGAAACACAGTGAAACTGACTCAAGAAAAAAAAAAAAGTATCGGCACCTGTAGCATAGTGGTTACCGTGCCAGCCACATGCACCGAGGGTGGGGGGTTCGAACCCAGCCCGGGACAGCTAAACAACAATGACAACTGCAACCAAAAAATAGCCAGGCTTTGGGCGGTGCCTGTGGCTCAAACGAGTAGGGTGCTGGCCCCATATGCTGGAGGTGGCAGTTTCAAAACCAGACCCGGCCAAAAACTGCAAAAAAAAAAAAAAAAAAGCTCATTCTCCTTCAAAGAATAAATAAGGAAAAAAAAATAGCCAGGCATTGTGGCAGGTACCTGTGGTCCCAGCTACTTGGAAAGATGAGGCAAGAGAATCATTTAAGCCCAAGAGTTTGAGGTTGCTGTGAGGTATGATGCCACAGCACTCTACCAAGGGTGACATAGTGAGACTCTGTCTCAAAAAAAAAAAAAAAAGACTGTGGCTTCCACTCTTGGTCACTCTCTCTGGGCTGTCTTGAATTGCTCAATCTGGGGGAGGCCAGATGCCACAGCATGTGGCAAGGGACCAAAGACCACCAGCTTTGCACCACGAGTAGGCTTGAACAGGGATCCCCTCCAGGCAAGCCTTCGGATGAGACCATAGTTGCAGCCAACAACTTGACTACAACATGACGACAGACAGTAAGCCACAGACACCAAGCTAAGTTGTGCCAAGATTCCTGACCCACAGGAACTATGAGATAATTAAATGGCTGTTGTTTGAAGCTGCTAAGTTTAGGGGTAATTTGCTAGGCAGCAATAGATAAAAGACAGTATAGCAGTCCTGTTTTATAAATAAGGAACCAGAGGTTCTGAGAGCTAATAACTTACCTAAAGTCACATAGCTGGGAGGTGGCAGAGCTGGGCTCTGAACTTAGACCTGCATCACTGCCCAGAGATTCCTCAGTGGGTCCACACTAGCTGGCCACCAGGAGCAGTCCCCTTTTCCTACATGAACCCTCCTCCACCCTAGTCAGTTTCTCCATGACCTTCACGCCCCCATGCCTACACCTTTGTCACTCATGACCAAGGGTGAGGGCCCACATTGGCACTGTGTCATCTCCTCCAGACTCCCAGATACGCATACAGGTGAGCTTGCTGCTCCCTGGAGACCGGTAGGATAAGGACAGTGGTAAGGAACAGGAAGGATTGGCACCTTCAGAGCCGACTTAATCTCTACGCCAAGCCACCTGCCTCACACTCTCTGCAACATCTCCATCTCTGACATCTCCAAGAGCCAGATGTGCACACATCTGTGCCTCCCAAAATCCTCGCTGGCAGAAGGACCAGTCCTCATGATTCCAGGAGATTCCAGATGATGACTTATTCTGAGTTCAGCTCCCCGTTCCTGTCCCTGCCCTTTCAGCACCTCCCCAAAGTGCCTCCTGAGGACTGGGGGTTTAGGCTTGTTTAAAGCTGCTAAGTTTAGGGGTAATTTGCTATGAAGGGTGGTCTGTGTGGAGTGTGGATTGAGGTGGCTGAACAGTGCCTGAGAGCACGAGGCTCTCAATCCTCACTCCACACAGACTACCCTTCATTCCCCTTACACAAACCCACACACATTGTGTGTACATGCGTGCACACACACAGATGGCAGGAGTGCCTCAGGGCAGATGTGAGCACCCAGGGGACACAGAGCCTACTCACTGACCAAGCACCTACTGCCACTTGTGTGCCAGGCACTGGGCTGAGGTCAGAATACGGAGATGGAGACCCAAGGCCCACTCTCCTGAAGCCCCTAGGACTCATGGGGATGTGAGTGCACATGCCCACCTTTCTGCTCCAGGGAGTTCGCCTTGGCCTAAGCCCCCAGAGCTGCTGCCAGGACATAGGCAGCTCCCTCTGTGCTAATCTCAGGTCTCATAAGGCCATTGGGTGCCTACTACCTTGCTGCCTGTGTAAGGATTAAGGAACCCAAGAAGGACAAGTAGGGAAGTCCATGGAAGAGATGAGACCTGCCTTCCCCTCTGAGGCACCAGCTGTGTGACCATCGTCAGCTATTTCCCTCTCTAGACCACAGTATCCCCCACCCCCACTCTCGTGACAAGAGGGAGTGAGAACTCATGTCTCAGGCCCCTGCACCCCAGCATCCTCCAACACTCAGGCCTGTAAAGTCTAGAGACCTGCCCAGCCATGCCATGTTGTCTGGGTGCATGTGTGTCTGTGTTTGTGTGTGTGTGTGTGTGTGTTTGTGTGTGTGTGTCATCCACATGTCAACCCCTCAGCAAAAAGAAGGAGCATTGAAGGGAAGTGAAGAAAGGGAGGGAAGAGGAAAGAGAAAAGGGAGGGATAAAGGGCTGACGGGAGGGGAGACCTCTCAGTATCCTCCTGGTCCCCTTTGCATGCCCCCCTCCTCCCCTCCCAGCCAGCCCTCAGGACCGGGACCAGCTCTGGAAACCTGCCGATGAGAAAGATCAGGCATGTAACTGCTGAAACCGTTTTCCAAATGGGAATTCATTTTCCCATCGGCCCCCTGCCAGGCTGGCCTCAGAGGAGCCTGACTCCTCACCACCAGCTCCACCACACACAGAGGCATGCCACAGGCACAGAGTACCACAAAGGTGGCTGCCCCCACATGGCAATGCAGGCGTGACAACACACAATCCCTTAAACACAGGTACACAAACAGACACACACCAGAAACAGAGAGAGCTGAAACACATCCACAAAACACACGGCTAGCAACACAGAGTCCTGGGTCCCTCTGTCACCCTCCCCTCACCCACTTTAACCCAGCAATCCAAAAATCTATGGCCAAAAGCCCAAGGCTACACTAAAAATATAATCAAGGACCATTTAAATGTGTCTTTAGGAGTCCAACTCTGGGCTGAGGGCACCACTAGGAAGGAGCAAACTCCTGTGTCTTCCCCTGGCCACAGCTTGCTTCCCAAAAGGGGGTCAAACCAGAGCCATTGGGGCAGGGGGCTGTGTGGGCAAACACCTCCTCTCCATACCCCCACCTCCAGACCCTTGCCTGAGACGGTGGACCTGGCAAGGGGGTGAGGGCCAAGGCAGATGGGACATTTGCTTAGGGCTCCCCAGCAGCCACTCAGCCTGGATGCCCAATTCCTAGCGCTCTCAGTGCACCCCAAGCAATCCTCCTGTCCTCAGGAATATGAGACATACGGGAAAGAGGGAATGTGAGCCTGAGCTCAGAATGACTTCCCAAGCCTTCTGGATCTTCCCCAGGCTGAGTTCTCTACTCACAGTGATTTGTATAACCTTCACAATAATCTTAGGAGGAGGATACTATTATTAGCCCCATTGAGAGGGAAGAAAACTGAGGCTCAGGAAGACACCTGCCCTCATCACAACACACATCTGTCCACTCCAGAGCATGAGCTCTGGTGATTTTAGGTCCTCACCCACCTATGGAGCCTGGGATCCAAGTCAGATGAAGGACAGTGTGGTATGTCCTGAGCCTGCTCTGAGGGCCCCTCTGTCCTTCCCAAGCCTCGTACTTGCCCAAGTCTGACTCCAGTGGAAAATGCCAGTCGGTTCAGACCTTTTGCCAACAGGCCCCACTGGGGTCAGTGAACCCTGAGAAAAGACCCAGCCCCACAGACAGGCAGGGTCAGGCCCAGGTCAGACTAACCCAAGTCTCAGGCCAAGGCCCAGGCCACTGGCACTGCCCCTCGCCTGGCTCCGGATTATGTCTTCTGGGGCCTTCCATCTGTCACTTAGCCCTCCAGGCCCAGGATGAAATTCATTTCCTTTTAAGAGAGCCAATGATTTGCTTTTCCCATGTCTTTCCCTGCCTTTTTCTTTTTTAATTAGAAATTACTCTCTCAAAGTCCAGAGCCTGGAAGGGGGAAGCCACCTGGTCACCAGTTCTGGCCATTGCTGCCCACTCACTCCTGCCACCACCACAAGCTCCTTCCTTCCTGGGCCTCTCCTAGGTTCCTCAGTGCCCACGAGACTCAGCAGATGGAGGCTGCCCTATCTCCTAATACCCTGTCCAAAAGAGGAGGAGGGAACATAGGGGAGTGTGGCAGGGACTCCCCAAGGTCAGCTCATGCTGTTCTGGCACCAACCGGTTTATATCAGAACCCCAGTTCCCAGAGGCCAGGGAAGACACCAGGAAGGCTTTCCCTTTCTGGGTCTTTGGAAACAACTGGCCATGTTGTAAGCCACAGCACTAAAGCCAGGAGGACAAGAGGATATGGGACAAGAAGGAGCCCTAAGAATAGGGAGCCAGCCAGCCTGCCTCCCTCCCATCCTGTCACCTCCCCGCCTGTGGGTCAGTCTGACTGTGGGCGCACACCCCACAGGTCAGGAGTCTACTGGCCTCCCCCACACAGCACACACTTGGAGAACAGAGGCTGGGCAATGTGGGGGGCTGTCACACACCGTGTGCTTGGGCACAAGCCAGCACAAGTACACACCCACAGACACCTCCAGCACACACTTACAAGCAGACACAGACACCCTCTTGCACACATGTGTGCCTACACGTCTTTCCCTGGCTTCACCATGGAACACAGCACTACCTCCAAGGCACACATCCTGGGGCTCACAGACAGGTCCCCCCAGCCGTCTAATTGTGATTTGCCTCAGGCCCTGGGAGAGGTGGGTTAAGACCGCTCAGGACCTCTCATCCCATTTCTGGACTGGGTCTGGTCAGAGCCCTGGTAAGAGGACAAGGAGACTTTGTGGGACGCCTCAGCTGCCCGACCCCCCACTAGCTGTCACGGAGAGCCCCCTCTTGCTGCTCTCCCCGCCCTCTTGCTTTTCCCGCCCCAGCACCCACCCTTCAAAGGCGCCGCTCCCAAAGCCGGGCAGCCCACCAAGAAGTGAAGAGGCAGTGGGGGATGACCCAGCCCTCAGCCCCAGCGCCCTCCCCCCGCCTCCGCAGGCGGTCCCCAAGCTGAGGGTGGGCGGCTCCGGGCATCAGCTGGGGCCTTACCATGGAGGGTGCTCCGGGTGATCTGTCCCCCCATCTCAGGCAGCGGACAGCACGGCCACCTCCGCTTGGCCGGCCCGCTTGTCACCAAGCCGCCCCGGCCAGCAGCTCCCCTCCTGCTCCCCCGCCCGCTCCCCCGCGGCCGGCGGCCGGCATGGCAGGGCCAGCGCCCCCCCACCCCCGCGCCCTCCGCACACGCGCGCGCCCGCCGCGGGCCACACACGCACGCGCGCACCGCCCTGCGGCCGCCCCCACCTCCCGCTCCCACCCGCCCCAGCCTCCAGCGCTGGTACAGCGATGGGATCTGTCATGTTTATTTACATAAGGAGGAGGAGACTGGAGGCTTCCTGAAATAGCAGCGAGCTCCAGAAGGCGTGGAGATGCCCCGGCCCAGCAGACACGCGCGCACACGCGCAACACCATGCCGTGGGTGCAGTCTCGCGAGCGCGCACACACACGCCCCTCACCCGCCGCCCAGGTACACTGCCACTCATTCTTAGGTGCCTACTACATGCAGACTGGACCAGGGGACAAGGACAAAATAGTGAGCAAAACATTGTCCCTGCCCTCAGGAGGTGCCCAGTCCAGCCAGTGATGCTTATTAACAAAGAGCTAATACTGTTCTGTCACTTACAAGTATTAACTCCTTCAGTCCTCACAGGCTGAATGAGGAGTTATTATCAACAGTTAATGCAGTTATTATCAACAGATCAACAGGTACTATTTTTCTTATTGTTATTGTCTTACAGATGAGAAATCGGAGACAGAGAGGTTGTTCACCTAGAAGGTACCAGAGCCTGGCTGCAAACACTGGAATCCAGGCTCCTACCCCTGCATCTAACTGTCCCTTCAATAGTGTACATACACTCCCAGCACAGACCTACACTGCACGTCTGCACCATGCACACATATGTGCACTTACACGGGCTCATGCACTCCTAAGCATTCGCCCATGAGCACACTTAGCCACCCACTGCCCACCATACACATACTCACATGGTTACCTACACACCTTGACACTTGCATGTACGTGCTCAACACACGCCTACTCCTGGATTCACGAGGTTTCCAGAGAAATCTCAAGGTGTGGAAACTGGCTCCTCACACTCACAGGAGAGGGAAGGATGCAGACAGACAGGGAAGAGGGATGCCAGGAAAGTGGGCCCCCTCCAGCCTTGGGCAGGCCTGCTGGCAGCCCAGATCATCATCAAGAGAGCAGTTCCCATGTCCTGCCAGTGCACTGTGCACCAGGCACTGTGTGCACCAACTCGTTTATATTCAGTGGCAGGTGCTACCATTATATGTATTTTACAGACATAAAAGTGGAGGTTCTGAGAGGCTCAGGAACTTGCCTGGGGTTACCCAGCAGATCCAAGGCAGAGCCAGGACTCAAGCCCGGGTCTGTGGGACAACCTCTCTCCCCACAGCAGACTTTCCTCAAGACAGGGTCTTCCTCAGGACAAAAGAACAGCTCCCTCCTCCCACACCCTGGCCTGGCCCCAGCCCCTATCCTCAAGATCAGGGATCTGGGTTCCCAAGGAAAGATCTGGGTGGGGAAGGAAGGCCAGTGGGTAGGTGGGAGGGCAGAGGGATGGGGGCTGAGGAGGAGCGCTGCCTCAGAGGCCTGGGCACTGTAAGGGGCTGTGCTGGGCCCTGAGCCCTAGCTCAGGACCCTGCTGCTGCCACCCCTGAGTGGGTCCTGGGGAGGGACATTCAAGCTTTACCTGAGGGCATCAGCTGGAGGGCTGGGCAGGTGGTGGGTAGGAGTGCCCACAGGCCCAGCCAGAGGCAGCCTGAGACTTCTCCCTGGGAGAAGTTGAGACACTGATTCCGCACAAGACAGCTCCCTTTCTGCAGGCACATGCTGGCTCGTGGCTGCACACAGTCACACTTACATGCGCACACATTCTCCCTGGCCTACATACCTGGTCCATGCAGGGGAGGGAGGCTAAGTCAATGTGATTGAGAGAAAGTAATCCAAGTTCTCTTTGAGAATAATAATCATAATAAGAGTAAACATTACGGGGCCTTCTGTGTGCACAGCACTATTCTCAGCATGTTACACATACTAACTTCTTCAATCTTCACAAGAACCCTAAGAGATAGGCTTAATTGTGTGCTTACTTGACAGGTGAGGAAACCATTGCAAAAAGAAACTGCTTTGGAGGTTTTCCTGTAGCAACACAGTTACTCCACTCATCTAGCTGGCCTTTTAACATGCCCGTCTGGGCCCTTACCTACCAACTCCCCGACAGACGGCCAGCTTGGCTTACCCATGGCCCAGCACCCACACACCACCCTCCCCCTCTCACCCTGGTTCCTGCCTTCTCCCCAGTTAAAATGCCCCTTCCACCCACCCAGCACTGGCAACACCTGTCTCGGGACACCTTCCTAGGGCCCTGGGTACAGAGTAAATCCTGGTTCTTGAGTTTGTCCCTCTTCTGAGCCCCTGAGCTATGCCTCACCTAACTCTTGTCTTCTGTTCTACACAGAGACAGCCATAGCTGGGGCCTTTTCCACCTTCCCCAGGTTCTCCTGGCTGCACATCAACAATTTGGAAGCAAGATTGGTATGGCTGCACCAGGGCAGAAGGAGGGGTCTGGGGAAGCTTTCTGTGGGCAAGATGGTCTTAGGATATGCCAGCAGGGCCTCAAGGAGCAGGGTGAAGAATCTGGCCTTTTTCCTAAGAGCAGTAGGGAACCCTGAAATGTTTCAGCAGGGAGGCAACAAGATCAGACCTGCATTTCAAAAAGGTCACTATCCTATCTGGTGTAGAGAACTCAGGGTTGGAGGAAAGAGGCACCAAGGCAGAAGGCCCGGCATCCACATCCGGCAGGGCTGGGCCTGGGCCTGACTTAGGCTTGCTCCCCTTGGGCTTAGCACTGCCCCTGGCACACACAGCAGATACCTCACAAATGAAAATTCACATAATTTTCCAGAAACAGGACTGCAGAGAATTAATGAAGTAGTAAGCAAGCAAGGACGGTGCATGTTGGGGGCTCAGCAAGCTGAGAGTCCCTCTGGAGGGTAGTGGCCCTCATTCTGGCCATTTGAGCAAGAATGGGACGGAAACTGGGAGATGGCCTGCCTGGCCGCTGGGCCTTCACAGCACCACTGTGAAGGGGGTTTCCACAGACAGAATCACTTCCCCAGATGGGAAGTGGCAGTGTCTCATGTCTCAGGCGTGCCTCTCCCACCACTTTCCCAGAGTGGTGTCCAGGACCTCAATGGGGGTGGGGAAGGGGGACAGCCCCTTGATGTGGCAGCCAGCACTATATCCCTCCTGTGATTTATTCACTGGGGCATCATAAAATTTCATTTGGCCAGAGGATTCTACTACTAAAATGGGTGAAAAAATCACTGGCGGAAATCATTCATTCATCCATCAATCATTCCCTAAGTGCTAACTATGGACCAACTGTGAGCAAGACCTCACAGTCACACTTCAGAAGCCAATGGTGCAGCAGGGAAGATGGATGAGGAAACAGGCAATTCCAGACCTAGCAGGAGCCACGCTGGGATCAAGGAATGTGGCTCTTTTGGCTCTGGCTAAATGATCTCAGTGTGCCATTCTGTACCCATACTTTGGACAGGATATGAAAGGGGAAGGGAGAGTCTATAAGTAAATCCCCAGAAGAGGCTATAAATGCTACCATTTATCACACGCTTATTACGTGCCAGGTGCTGTGCTAAGTATCACATACATAAACTCAGCTGATCTCACAACTTCCCTTTAGGAGTTATAGTCACCCTCATTTTGCAAGCTATAAAACCAAGACTCAGAGAGATTATACAGAAGGAAGGGAAGATAAAGTGGGCTCTGAATCTAGACCTGCCTGACATCAAAACTCATGCTCTATCCAAGAAAGGGAAAAGGGCTTCATCTGGCTTCAGGAGGGGGACACAGGAGACAATGACCTTCTCCTTAGGGAATCAGGGGGCTCTATGTGGCAGCAGAGCTCAGTAGTTCTCCAGGGGACAGAAGGTGATGTCTCAGGATTGGAGTCAACATGAAGGCAGAGGAAACTGGACAGGCAATAAGGCTGGACTTCTCATCGGCTAATAGGTGACCCAACAGATGCTGAAGATGCAATCCTGGAAACTTAAAAAGATCCTTTGGTGACCTGGGCAGGGACTTAATAGCTGAAGGCCCACAGGCAGGAAACAGGACCGGGTGTGCCCTTCGGGGCTCCCTGATCAGACAGAATCCCCACTGGGCTTCAGAAAAAGACTCCCATCCTTTTTGCCCTACTGCATCTGCCCTCCAACCCCATCTAGGGAACCTCAGTTGCCTTGGCTCTCTGAAAGCTTTCAGCCCCCAAGGCCTTTCCCACAACCAGGCTGTCCTTCCTTTCCCTGCCTTTCCATTCCTGATTTGTCCTGCTCCTCTTCCCTTTGGGGCACATCCTAGGGTCCATGGTGGGCTACCCAGCTCAACTCTCTCCTCATTGAGTCCTTTCTCATCCCTATCCCTTCTTCCCAGCCTAAACTTGCCTTCTCAGAACTTAAGATCTAGGGCTGAGCCAGCAAAGGCAGAATAAAACATGGAACAAACTCACTGGGCAACAGAAACCATGAGAATCACAGGCACCAAGATCTCCAAGGAAAAAAGAGCCTCTGCAGAACCCTGCATCCAGCCCCTACCTCCCAACAGGCAAGTAAGTACTGGCCTGCTTTACAGAGCGAGCACAGGAGGCCTTTCCTAATGTTGCACAGTGGGCCGAGGGTAAGGGACTAGAACTCAGGAGAAACGTCTTCTGGCGCTACACTTAATATGGCATACAAGTCAAGGCAGCAGGACGTATAGAAGACAAAACTGGACAAGGGAGGAGGATAGCTTCTCTCTTATGAGGTAGGGGGAGGTGGCTGGGGTCTGGGGAGGTCAGGGCAAGGGGGAACAGTCCACTGGGGAGGAGGTGGGAGCCAGCTCCTGACTGCTACAGTTTCTTCCATCAGGAACAAGGGATAATTTGATTGCACTGATGAGTCACCAGGCATCTGGGGCTTAAGGCTGACCTGCCAAGGCCATCCTCCACCCACCAGCCTGGGCCTGGCATGGGGGAATGAAGAGCAGGGAACTCCAGCTGAAAGCTTCTCCCTGTGCCCAGAGCCAGGACAAGGGCAGAGGCCACTGCCTAGAGTCTAAAAGAGAAGGGAGATGTGGAGGGAGTAGAAGACAAAGCACACAAAGAGGCAGAGATGGAGCCTCAGAGAAACTAGAAACAGGAAGCCCAGGGGGCGTCCTCTGGGGCTGGGACAGGTGCCCCGGCAGTGACAGCTGCCAGCCGCCCAGGATGATGGGAACACAACAGGTGCAGGGGCGGGGGCAGGGACTGAAAGGGAATCTGAGCAAACAGCCCTCTGGCCCTAGGCCGACTGCCAAGCAGCTCTTCAGACCCTCCAAGACACAAACACACCTGCTTGTGCTCCAGTTCTGAGCCTCAGGGCCAGCCTGGCCAGCCTGAACTGGATAGAGAAGTACCATCCACAGCAGACAGAAAGGACAAAACAAGGAGAGACGAGGTTTCTATTCCCAGGACAGAGTGTGCCAGACACAGCCCACACCCACAGAGCCCCCAGCTGGAAGCACACAGTTGCCCTCCTATAAGATCTGTGTCAGGAGCCAGGAAGGGTAGATAGGTGTGCCCACCCTACCCCACCCCACCCATGTGGAGGTTAGGAGCTCGGGTCTTGAGCTCAGGCAGGCAGCTCTCCACCGTGTGACTGGGCAAGCTCTGGAGCTTCTCTGAGTCTCTGCCATCTCTTCTCCAAGATGGAGATAACAAGGCCCAGGTGCTTGTGAGAGCAGAGTAACATCACACCTGGAAGGCTTGCTGCCTGGCTCAGTCCACAGGGGCAACTGTTGCTGTCTCTTCAGAAGCCCAGAGAACCTAGTGGGGGAACAAGGCCTGTGCTCCCAGCCTTGGAAAGCAATGCCTTAAAGCGCAGGGTATGAGTACAACACTAATAATACACGTCACACCAAGGGGGAGAAATGGAAAAGCGGCTTCCGTAAGAACCATCCGCATCATCATGTTGGCCCCATTTACTCGGTACCCACCCCTCCCATGCCAGGCCCCACGCTAAGCTTTGTATGTATCAGCGCATGCGTGCCTCATATGCAAATCCCATTCAGCTTGCTGGGCAACTGTCAGTTCTCCTAAGTAAATAGATTAAACATTGTGCTTTGTCACCTGGTTAGCACTCTGTTTTTAATTCAGGGATGGAATAAATTTTAAACTTGAAACTGGCCCCTATCCCAGTGATTACAGTGATAAATTACCAGGGTCTGCATTTAAAAGGTTAGCTCCAGACATCATAACCTTGCTGGGGAAGGTGAGGAAGAGCAGAGAGTGACACATTTGAGGGGAAAGGAGGGGCAGAGAGATGCGGACACACAGGGTGACCTCATAGTGATGGATATGCTGGGACAAGACACAAGCCTTGTCCACCAGACGTGTGGAAACATACTCTAGTGATCCCTCTGGGCCTGCCTGGATTATGAGAAAAGCTGGCAGCTGATGGCAGGAGGTTAAATCCCTCCTCTGCCAGCAGAGACAACCACTCCCCCTCCAATCCACCCCGTCCTCCACCTAACCCCCCACCACACACACACTCACACACCTTTAGGCCTCATGGCTCAGCCAAGACTCCTGGTGCCCACCCCTTCTGGTGCCAGGCCCCAAGCCAGCTGAAGCCACCCTAAGGCCAGGAGACATGCAAGCTCACCCTCCTTCCTCTGAGGAATCTGCTTCCTGTGCTCACTCCTGCTTCCTGCCCCTCCCAGGTCTGCCCTGCAGAGGATGGCTGAGCCCAGGACCACTGCCCTGGCCTCTGCTTCTACTTCCAGGCCCCAGCCCTGGCCCTGCCTGCTGCTCATTCCAGGGCCTCTCACTTCAACCTCTAGGCTCAGACATTGGACACTAGCAAGTGCAACAAAGTGATGGTGAAAGCCACACAGAGGCCTGGGGTTGTGGCTGGGGCACTCCCCTTAGGGCCACTGTCACCCAGATCCTAATGATCTGACAACACTAAATACCACATACTACTCATCACCACCACTTAGAGCGCTGTCTACACTGGGGGCTTCATAGTACAGGTGGCAGTTAAGGCAGGCTCTGGATCACACTGCCTGGGTTCAAAGCTTGATTCTAACACCTTCTTGGTATCTACTTCCTCTTCTGAAAAATGGGGTTGATAATAGTGCCTGGCTCATAGGGCTACTGGGAATGAAATGAGTTCACACATGTAGTGTGCTCAGAATGGGGTGGGACACGCAGGTTCTATGTCCAGGGTAATGATATAGAGAACAACCTCCTGAACCCTATACAAAACCCCTATCATTACCCTGGTTTACAGAGGAGGAGACCAGGGCACAGAGCTGGGAAATGGTAGAATTAGGGTTTGACCTCAAGTCGATCTGCCCAGAGCTATCCTACCAGCTACCTGGGGGCTTCTGCCCCTCAGAGCTCTTTAGCCACACTGGGGGCTTCTGCCCCTCAGAGCTCTTTAGCCCCAGTGGCCTCCCCACAACACAGTGGTCTCTGACCTGGCTCCCCTGCCAGAGAGGGCATTTACCCCATTAGTGAGGGTCCTGTCACCTCTTCCTTTGCAAAAATTAGGCGGGAGCTCTCCAGTGGCAATCCAGGAGGAATCAAAGCCATCAGAACCACCACCATGACCATGGGCAAGAGCAGCAAGATGCTGCAGCATATTATCTACAGGAAGAGGTGCATCCTGCAAGATGGCCAGACCTTCATCGGCACCTTCAAGGCTTTCAACAAGCATGTGAATTTGATCCTTTGTGACTGTGATGAGTTCAGAAAAATCAAGCCTAAGAACTCCAAACAAGCAGAGAGGGAAGAGAAGCGAGTTCTTGGCCTGGTGCTGCTACAAGGGGAGAACCTGGTCTTGATGACAGTAGAGGCACCTCCTCCTAAAGATACTGGTATTGCCTGAGTGCCACTTGCTAGAGCTGCTGGAGGCCCAGGGATTGGCAGGGCCACTGGCTGAGGAATCCCAGGTGGGGTTCCCTTGCCCCAGGCTCCTGCAGGATTTGCTGGGCTAGTCTGTGGGATTGGTGGGCCAACAGGTGATGACTCCATAAGGAAGAGGTACTGTGGCAGCAGTATTGCAGGGGCCCCCAGTACCCACCTGGCCTTGGGGGTCCTCCCCGACCTATGGGCCAAGAGACACCCCCTCCAGGCCTGATGGGCCCACCTCTTGGTATGAGGCCTCCCATGATCCCACAATGGGGACCCCCCTGGATGAGGGACTCCAATGGGCATACCCCCTCCAGGGATGTGGCCTCTTCCCCCAAGGATGAGAGGGTCCCCTCCCCTGAGAATGCGCCCACCAAGGCCCTAGACTCATCTTGGCCCTCCTCAGCTCCCTGCCTATTTCCCATAAGAGGCTGTACATAGTTCTTTTATTTCCTGGTATATGAAACCCGTTTATAATAAACTCTTTCTTTTTTTTTCTTTTTTTAGAGACAGAGTCTCACTTTGTTGCCCTCAGTAGAGTGCTATGACGTCATGGCTCACAGCAACCTCCAGTTCTTGGGCTTAGGCCAGCAGTTCTCAACCAGTGGGTTGCAGCCCCTTTGGGGGTCAAATGACCCTTTCACAGGGGTCACCTAAATACATCCTGCATGTCAGATATTTACATTACGATTCATAACAGTAGCAAAATTACAGTTATGAAGTAGCAACGAGAATAATTTTATGGTTGGGGGTCACCACAACATGAGGAACTGTATTAAAGGGTGGCATCATTAGGAAGGTTGAGAACCACTAGCTTAGGCGATTCTCTTGCCTGAGCCTCCCGAGTAGCTGGGACTACAGGTGCCCACCACAACACCCAGCTATTTTTTTGTTGCAATTTGTCCAGGTTTGAACCCGCCACCCTCGGTATATGGGGCCGGTGCCCTACTCACTGAGCCACAGACGATACCCTATAATAAACTCTTATGAGAATATAAAAAAAAAAAAAATTAGGCAGGAACTAAGACAAATAAGCACCCAAACCAATTAAGAAAATTATACCTGCTTCTGACATCTTGAAACACCTGTGCTGGGTCCTCAGAAGGAGAGCAGCAGCTCTGGGGACTCAGCACCCTAGAGGCCAGGGCACACTGAACCCTTTGTCAAGTCACACAGCGACTACACAGCTAAGCAGGGATTTAGACACACAACTATAGGACATCAAGATCTCAAGCACCTGCCTGTCTGCCATGCGGCCTCTCAGAATAACAGCACAGCTCTTAAAATCTACAAAGCACTGTCACCAAAATCTTATTAGATTTGCCAAAGCACCCTGTAGGTACCACAGGACAGATGATCATTCCTTTTAACAAAAAGAAAATAGAGGCGGCAGGAAATGGAAATGAATTGTCAAAGCTATAAAGTGCCAGAGCAGGGCCCAGAATCCAGATGTCAGACTCCAGAGTCCAGACTTCAGGGCTGTCTATCAACACTGTCCCTGAGAACAGCGATCTTCAGTTAAATAAACACAGTGTCACTTGGAGGGGCCCAGGGTCAAATGTGAACTGTGCGAATCCCAATGTTAATGCATGCTCACAGTCACTGTCCTGCCCCACCAGGGTCCCTAGCATGAACCAAGCGCCCACTCCAGGGCTCACCCCATGGGGCTATGGGCCCACTCCCACACTGGGGTCAAGGGGCCTCTGAGCTCTGGGGCCACATATTCAAAAGAGAAAGTGAGGACTGATGCCGGGGGTACCAGTTCTTGCAGGCCCTGAGACAGAAATGTGAACACCCTCTGAAAAGAAGAAGACAGGTCCTTTTCAGGAGAGCAGGGGCTCAGCGTGGCTCTGAAACAGGAACTTCTGTTCTAGCAGAGCAAACGTGAGAAATGACTGAGGCCCAGCCACTGGACTATGCTAGCTCTGTGCCCACCACCACTGGCCATGCCCTGGAGCCCACAAGACATCAGCTGGGCTGGCTACAGAGCCAAGGTCCGGACCCCTGGCACAGACACACCTGCGAGTAGCTGGGGCTATGCAGGGCCCCTCAAGAGAAGCCAGTGGCACATGAAGGAATGCTGTTCCCTGCTATTATATCTCCAGGCCTAGCCCCAACCATGTCTCTGTCTCACATCTCATGGCCCCACCAACCCGGGCTTTCAGTCCCTAAAATCCTGGGACCATGGGCCGGCTCAATGCTGGCTGCCCCTCCCTCAGGAGCCAGAGCTCAGGCAGCTGTCAGGCTTGTGGTCCTCCTGCCCCAAGATGCCTTCAGATTACTTCTATCCTTCCTCCCTCAGGTTCTGGAGCCTAGGTCCACCCCATCACTGCACAAGGTGGACCTCCCAGCACAGAAGTTTAGAGGGCAAAGCCTCCCCTGGGAATTGGGACTCCTGGGTTCCAGGCAGGCCCTAAGGCTGTGGCAAAACCTAATACATGCTTGGGAAAGCCCATGAGGCCCTGGCACTTGGGTGCTGGGAGACTCAGGGAAGGCGGCCCCTTTTAATACCTCCCCAGCTCCCTCCTCTGTTTGGTGGGTGGCTGTCAGGGCTCCAGGAGGTGGATGGGGCCCCACCAATAGGGAAACAGGTGGAGGGATCCCTCCTTCCAGGGATCCTCCTCCCCTCTCTAAAAAAAATTCCTCACACTTCAAACCTCAACCCTGCTCAGCAAATCCACTTCCCTTTTCAGAGGTGAGAGCTCTTTGTTCCCAGGGCCAATTAAAGGAGGTGGACTAGATTAGACTTTATTTGGAGGTCCTTTTTTACTATCCATGACGCTGCCTGCAGTAATTCACCGCGTGACCTTGTGCAAGTCAATCCCCTCTCTGGGCCACAGTTTTTCACATCTGTAAAATATAGGTGTGGGACTCTTTCATCTTTACTTCTCGTCCAGGGAAGTAAAGGGAGGTGGGAGGGTGAATCACTGTGAGGTGGGAGGGGGATCACTGTGAGGGAGGCCATCAAGAATTCCTCCCCCCTGCCACCAAGGTCTGGTAGAAAACCAAGGATGGGCCAGCAGACTCCCAACTAGGAAGCACCGCCTCTCAGTCCTCTTCCTGACCCCTCAACACAGGTACCCCAGATCCCAGGCCTGCTTTGCACCTTGAGTTCTGCTGTCCAGGCCAGAAGTCTGGCGTCAGCCTGGATGCCCCCATCCAAGCGGTCATCCAAGTATCCTTCTCAAATCCCCTCCCTCCTTCCATCCCATGGCTTCTCCCATACTGCAGGTCTCCAGCATGGTCCTGCTCTGGACAATTATTCCAACATCCTGTCCTACTCCTCAGGAGTGCCAGGCTGACCTTTCTGCTTGGTCAACCCAGCTCGGGCACTGCTCAGCTTAGAGTTCCCCGTGGTTCCCAAGCATCTAAAGATAAACTTGACGCCACCTCCACAGAGCATTCAATGTCCTCCATGAACTGGCCAGAGCCCATATGTGTGGTCTTACCACCCATGTACCTAGACTCCATGCACACGAGCCATGTGTGTCCTGGAACACAGGCACATCTCACATGTTCATTGCTATTTAAACCATTGCTGTCCCTCTCCCTGGAATGCCCTTCCCCCCATACTGGTCACTCGAAAACTCCTACCTTTACCTTCACCCCTCAGTTCAAAGGGGTCATTCCTGTGAGTTCATGCCAACACCCCAGGGTGGAACAGATTAGACCTTCCATCCTCAAGGCATGTTAGCCCTGCAGTGATGTGGTCCTCCTGCCCCAAGATGCCTTCAGATTACTTCTATCCTCCCTCCCTCCCTCAGGCTCTAGAGCCTAGGTCACCTCCCCATACTAGGAGCAACCTGAGGGCAGAAAGGAGTCTTTATCTCTGGATCCCCATCCCCTAACATGGTGGCGACTCAGTGGTGCTCAAAGTAGATTTTATGAAGGACGGAAGAAAAGGAGGAGGGGAAGAGGGAGGAGAAGGGGGAGGTTGGGGTTGCTGGTTGCAAGCCCTTTATTTGCCACATCTGCCCCCCTTGAGGCTCCAGGCCTCAACCCTGAGGTCCCCCTCCCTCTATGATGCCCCAGGTCCCGGACCAGGTGGGAACCAAAGGTGACAGATTGCCTGGCCCATGACCTCACAGCCCCGGGGCTGGCCTTCCTTGTTCCCTCAGTACTACTGGCAGCACCCACCAGAGCTCATTCAGGCAGGAAGAGCCAAGAACCCAGGCGGCCAGGTGTGTCTGGGAACACAGTGGGAAGCACAGTGCAGAGCCTTATCTGACCATCTTCCCTGGAGGCAGCAGAAGAGCACTGGCCGGCCTGCAGGACCACAGGGAGGAGATGCTAAAGCCCTTGCGCCTGGCTCCCTCCCAGTTCTCCCAGATTAAAGCGGCAGGGGACACAGCGCCTCCAACTCATTTGCATAAATCATTTATAGCAGCGCCTTCAAACCCACGCCTTCTAAGAAGAAAAGAGCCCACTGCAATTGCCTGTGGCCTCCTCATCTCTCCTTTTCTCTTCTCTTTCATTTTTTTGTTTTAATGACGGGAAGCTATGCTTAAGAGAAATCTCTGCCCTGGCTGTTCTTGGCAGCAGAGGAGCTGCATTTACCTCCAAATGGAATGAGGATGAGAAGCAACCATGCCTGGGGTCTTAGTGACGTAGAGTTTGCAAAGCCTGCAAGCACCATGAGCTTATTCTGTCTTCCCAGTAACCACAGCAGGTGGCTGGTGCCACCCTCTGTGTAACAAAGGAGGAAACTATGGCTGAAAGAGGGTGAGTGATTTGTCCAAGCCACATGAAGCTAGAAATGACCATAACGGGCAGGGTGACTGACTCCCCAGCATGGCTTCTACTCCAAGATGGCAGTGGTTCTCAGCCCTGTAGTCCTCGTTGGGAGACCAAGGAAAGAGGATAGCTTGAGCCCTGGTGTTCAAGGCTGCAGTGTTCACATCACTTCACTCCAGCCTGGGCAACAGAGTAAAACCCTCTCTCTAAAAAAGGGTGGTTTTTAGAACCCAGGTAGTTCTCAGTGCAGCCAAAGCTGCCATCTCCTGGCATAAGCCAACCACAATGGTCCCATTCTCCCATCAGGATGGAGTAAAAAATGACACGGTAACCCATCTCCACCCAAGGAAGCACAGTGGGAAACCCAATGGGACCCCTTCAAGAAAGGGCTCCTTGGTCCTCAGAAAGAAGCACAGGAGAGGGGTTGCTCTTCTCCCTCCAGATATTGTTGCATCCTGCTGTGATTCCTGGGACTGCCATGGCCATGTCACTACCAGTCTGGATGGAAAGCAGAGTGGAGAGGTGGAAAGTGCCTCACTTAGAGCCCTGACTCAACCAACCCTGAAATCCACCCACTGTAGCAGCCCGTACAGCCTATGGCTAGGAGGAGTGAGAGTTAGAAGTAACACCTGTAGCTCAATAATGGAACACCTTGGTGAAAAGGGCATGGGGAGGGATTTAGCTCTCTTAACAAGCATGAGAGCTCGGGAGATGAGAGCATTAGTGAATTGGCAGTCTCTACACCTGTGGTGTTAAGAGTCACGAGATCAGCTCTATATTAGGCTGGAGGAGATGGCAGTCTAGAGTACACATTCTATCACAGACTGCTCACTCTGACTTTGTCGCTTCTCCTGCCTGCAGAACGCCGGCACAGTGTCTCTCTGCTAAAGATTGCTAAGCTGTATTCTTCTAAGACTGCTTTACTCCCTCAATGACTATCTCTCTCTCTCTTCTGCTAAGGCAAATAGCCCCCAGGCTTCTAAAAGCAACTGTTCCTGAGCAAGATAACAGCATAGCAGTCCATGTCCGGAAACTAGATAAGCCAGGGCCGGAGACCAACCAGTCCTGGGCCCCAACCAGTGGCAATGAGAACCCACCTCAGGATGTCCTGTGATCTGTGACAGAATACCTCCCTCTCCTTACTGCTGAAGCCAGTCGGGGTAATCATTTGTTATTTGTGACAGCCCTGAAACAACAGCAGTCACCTCCCTAGATGTCTTGCCACAGTCATCTCCATGCTGCCCATGAGAATGGGCTCCTGAGAGCTCCCACGGCAGGAAGCACACTTGACTGAGGATGCTGGCCAGGGAGATCTAAAGTCCATCCCCATGTTTACTCCAAGGCAGTACTTCCCACAGCTGCTTCCAGTTGACAGCAAAGTGTGGCAAAGATGCAAAGGCACCACCATTCTTGGGGTATATGAGATTGCTCTGAGCAGGGACTGTGGCTCTGGATGGAGGATGGTCCATGGGCCTTGCCAGACTTTTCTTAGAACTGTCTAAAATGCTTCCACCAAATTTCCTTCATTTCTTAGCCCCACCCTCACTAGGGTACACCTGCATTGAGGTCTGACAGCTCCCTTGCCTTCCTCTTCCTATTTATTTTTCCTCACGCAGGCATTTCCCCTGATGATGTACGTATGTACATATAGGTCTGACAGTTAAATTTTCAAAATCATCCTAGAAAAAATGCTACATATCTCATTGCTGAATATCACTATGGTCCCCTTTGAAGTACTCCAATTAGAAGCTAGGCACCAATGCTAGCACACTTGAAAGCAATTTGGGAACTCTTTCTGGAATGACCATCAAAGTTGTCATTGTACAGCACACACAACAATAATAAACACCACTTAGCAAGACACCATCACAAGTCGACATGAACATAGCTGTTAAACACTGATATACCAAGGTTATGAAATCTTACTGAGTTGTTTGTACAGTGCTGCCAACATACATGCACAGGGGCAGGTTCTTGAGTTTAACTGTCAGACCTTCATATGGATGTTTAATCCTCTCTTTATGTCTGCCCAACACATGACCTTCCTCACCTCATGCCTGGACCACCATGAGAGCTTCCCAAGTGGCCTGCCCACCTGTGAGTCCCTTGAACCCCACCCCTAATCCTTCCTGCACAAACCATGCTATTCCCTGACTCTAGATTGTTCAATAGTTTCTCTTGTTTTTAATTATTTTTTATTAAAGCATAACTTTGTACATTGATACATTTATGGGGTTCAGGGTACTGCTTTGATATACAATGTGAAATGCTTACATTGAACTAAGTAACACATCCATCACAATTATACTCATTTCTTAATAGTTTTGAAATGTTCGATAGTTCTTATTTCTTATATCATCAAGTTCAATTCCCTCTGCTTTTCTTCATAGGCTTACTTATTCTGCCTACCCCACTAGCCAACCATGGCAGAAGACTAAAGCCCAGCCCCTCAACCACTGTTTCACTTACTTCCCTATATGGCTCCCCTGTGTCAAAGAAATATTGGCTATCTGCAGCACAGAAATGTTTAAGATGGGCCAGGTGGTGGCTCATGCCTATAATTCCAGCACACTGGGAGGCCAAGGCAGGAGGATCACATGAGCTCAAGAGTTCAAGACCACCCTGAGCCAGAGTAAGATCCCATCACTAGGAAAATTAGCCAGGGATGGTGGTGCATGCTAGTGGTCCCAGCTACTTAGGAAGCTGATGCCAGATTGCTTGAGCCTGGGAGTTTGAGATTGCAATGAGCTAAGATGCTGTCACTACCCTAATGCCCAGGCAAAAAACCAAGAACCTGTCAAGAAAGAAAAGAGAAAGAAAGAAGGAAGGGAAGGAAGGATGGAAAGAAAGAAATGAATGAAAAGAAAGGGAAAAAAGAAATGATTGACATGGCCCATGCCCAGTGAATATTGAATGTGTCCTAGATCTGAGTACCAACTCCATCCATTTCCACAGATGTTCCTTAATGACAAAGCCTCCTTCAGACTCCCCTCCCTTATCCCAGTGGAATATTCAACAGAGAAACACATTTTACACACAAACAACCCTCCATCAACAAGAAGAGAATCCTCTCAAAGACTGTTACAATAATAAAGATGATGATTATTATAATGACAACACAAAGATGAAAATGATAAAAGTAAAGGTGAGAGAGAAAACAATAGTAGTGAAAATAAACAACAGGTATATACACATGTCAAAACACACCAAATTGAACATTTTAAATGTGTGCAGTATTACTTTTTAAAACAGTTATGTTTTAATAAAGCTGTATTTAAAAACATATTAAATATGGGTGGGAGAGCAGGGGGTATGGAAAGAGAAGTGTTGCTTCTATACAAGCTAAGTTGAATCAGTTCCTCAAAAAATTAAAAATAGAATTACCACATGATCCAACAATTCCACTTCTGGGTGCATAACAAAAAGAACTGAAAGTGGAGCTTTGAACAGATATTTGTAAACTCATGTTCAGAGCAATGGTATTTACAATAGGTGAACATGGAAGCAACCCAAGTATCTACCGCGATGAATGGATAAATAAAATGTGGTACATACAATGGGATATCATTCAGCCTTAAAAAGTGAAGAAATTCTGATATATGTCCCCAAATGAATAAAGCTTGAGGACATTATGTTAAGTGAAATAAGTCAGTCACAAAAGGACACATACTGTATGATCCCATGTACGTGAGGTGCCCAGGGTAGTTGAATTCGCAGAGACATAACGGTACTTGCAGGTGGCACCTGTGGCTCAGTCGGTAAGGCGCCGGCCCCATATACCGAGGATGGCGGGTTCAAACCCGGCCCGGCCAAATTGCAACCAAAAAATAGCCAGGCGTTGTGGCGGGCGCCTGTAGTCCCAGATACTTGGGAGGCTGAGGCAAGAGAATCGCTTAAGCCCAGGAGTTGGAGGTTGCTGTGAGCTGGGTGAGGCCACGGCACTCTACCGAGGGCCATAAAGTGAGACTCTGTCTCTACAAAAAAAAAAGAAAACAGAAGGGTGGCACCTGTGGCTCAAGTCGGTAAGGCGCCGGCCCCATATACCGAGGGTGGCGGGTTCAAGCCCAGCCCTGGCCAAACTGCAGCCAAAAAATGGCTGGGCGTTGTGGCGGGCACCTGTGGTCCCAACTGCTTGGGAGGCTGAGGCAGGAGAATCGCTTAAGCCCAGGAGTTGGAGGTTGCTGTGAGCTGTGTGAGGCCACGGCACTCTACCGAGGGCCATAAAAGTGAGACTCTGTCTCTACAAAAAAAATAAATAAATAACGGTACTTGCCAAGTCCTGGAGGCAGCAGGAAATGAGAATTTATTATTTAATGGGTACTGAATTTCAGTTTGGGAAAATGAAAAAAGTTCTAGAGATGGATGGTGCTGATGGTTGCAAAACAACATATGTACTTAATACCACTGAACTATACACTAAAAAAATGGTTAAGATGGGGGCAGAACCTGTGGCTCAACGGAGTAGGGCACTGGCCCCATATGTCAGAGGTGACGGGTTCAAACCCAGCCCTGGCCAAAAACTACAAAAAAACAAACAAAAAAAGGCTAATATGGTAATTTTTTAGTTATGTATAATTTACCACAATTACGTTTTTTTTTTTTTGTAGAAAGAGTTTCACTTTATTGCACTCCGTAGAGTGCTGTGGCATCACACAGCTCACAGCAACCTTCAACTCCTGGGCTTGGGCAATTCTCTTGTCTCAGCCTCCCAAGTAGCTGGGACTACAGGTGCCCACCACAACACCTGGCTATTTTTTTTGTTGCAGTTTGGCCGGGGCCGGGTTTGAACCCACCACCCTCAGTATATGGGGCCGGCACCCTGCCCACTGAGCCACCGGCACCATCCCACAATTATGTTTTTAAAAGTATAAAATCGAAACCTAAATTGAAAGCTTTGAAAAGATGCATTAAAGGCTAATCTCTTAAAAATATTCTACGACATTGAGCCCAGGATTTGGAGGCTGCAGTGAACTATGATCGCATCACTGTACTCCAGTTTGGGTGACACAGCAAGACCTCATCTCTGAAAAAAAAAAAACAAACTGCTGTCAGACTCTAAAGAGAGCAAGACTAGAACTTCCTAGTCCACTCACAAAGGCAGCCAGAACAGTACCTTGCGGGCTCAGAGCAGCCACACCTCCCTGGAGCCTAATTTGAAGCAATTCCCTGAATCCCAGGAAACCATGCCTGGACGGCTGAGATACCAATCTCCCTCAGGAGCCAGTCATCGCTATGCTGTTCCCTTTCCCCTAGGGCCCAAACAACAGCTGCACTCCACCATTCTGAGATACTTGCTGCCACTGCACCTGGCTTCACAGAATCTAGGACACTGCCAAGCCCCACTATCTCCTGGTCTAGAGTCACTGCTACAACAGTGCCTCATCCCCTGGGACATGAGTTGCCACCAAGCCCCAGTGGCTCAAGGCCTTTGAATTGTAGCCATACATAATGCTGCTTGCAAGGCTAAAACCTCTGGAGTATACTTTCTTCCCCAGCGTCAGGCCGTGCTGTGTTCTCTCTCACCACCCCAGGATAGAACCACAGCTACAACCTGGCCTATAGTCCCAAGCTGCTAGGAGATGCCTCAGAGTCACAGATCCTGTGAGCAAACTACAGCCAACCCTGACAGAGAATGAACCCACACCCTAAGACACAGGTGGCACAATAGCCTTATGAGACACTGAGCCTAGGAATACAGCCCCACAGTCTCACAACTGGTCTGAGCACTTGTACCTGGAGTCCAGTGCTACTACTGCATAAAAGCCATGTCAGACCTTACACCAAGAGGGATCCTCTTGGCTAGGTCTCCTCACTGTGGAGAAAATGAGAATAGAAAGACCCCAAAGCCCTTGATTCCAAAGACACTAAAAACCTATACCATCAATGCTACAAATGTCTACAGCGTAGGCCACCGAAGTGCCCCACAGTTACTACATATGTTGAATGCAGCTGACAAAGTTGCATGGAGACTACACCACTGTACCTAACTGGAAACAGAGTCACCATACCCTTCCTAACAGACATAATAGAACTCAACTGTGAAAAGCAAAGTCTTTCTTTACAAAAACTGCTCTAGAAAGTCTGGGCAGCGCCTGTGGCTCAGAGAGTAGGGCTCCAGCCCCATATACCGAGGATGGCGGGTTCGAACCCAGCCCCAGCCAAACTGCAACAAAAAATAGCCGGGCGTTGTGGCGGGCGCCTGTAGTCCCAGCTACTCAGGAGGTTTAGGCAAGAGAATCGCCTAAGCACAAAAGCTGGAAGTTGCTGTCAGATGTGACGTCACAGTACTCCACCGAGGGTGACAAAGTGAGACTCTGTCTCCAAAAAAAAAAAAAGAAAAGAACGTTTGAAAGAGGATGCACAAACATCACTGCAGGGACACAAGAAACACCAAAAGCAAGGAAATCTGATACCACCAAAGGAACATAAAAATTATTTTGTAAAAGAACCAAATGAGAAGAAAAACAATGAATTGCCAGAAAAGGAATTCAATATAAGGATCCTTTGGATCATAATGACTAATAAGAAAGAAAATAAGGATCTTAAGGAAACTTTAACAGGATAAATACAGATAATTCGATGAAATCAGGAAAACAATTTATAATATAAATGAGAAACTCAACAAAGATAGAAATACATACAAACTAACCAAACAGAAATCCTTCCGCTGAAAAATTAAATGAATTAAATAAAAAAAAAAAAAACAGAATTTCAACAGCAGATTTGATCAAGTAAAAGAAAAAATCTCAGGCGGCGCCTGTGGCTCAGTGAGCAGGGCGCCGGCCCCATATGCCGAGGGTGGCGGGTTCAAACCCGGCCCCGGCCAAACTGCAACAAAAAAAATAGCCGGGCGTTGTGGCGGGCGCCTGTAGACTCAGCTACTCGGGAGGCTGAGGCAGGAGAATTGCCTAAGCCCAGGAGTTGGAGGTTGCTGTGAGCTGTGTGACGCTGTGGCACTCTACCGTGGGCGATAAAGTGAAACTCTGTCTCTACAAAGAAAAAAAAAAAAATCTCTGAACTTTAAGATTACCCAGTCAGAGGGGGGGAAAAAGAAATAAGAATGTAAAAGAGTAAAGAAAGCCTATAAGACCTACAAGTTTCTGAGGGAGAAGACAAGGGAAAAGGTGTAGAAAACCTATCTAATGAAATAATAGCTGGAAACATGTCAAGTCTTGGGAGAGATATGGACAACCAGATCTAGGAAGCTCACAGATTCCCAAACAGATTCCACCCAAAAATATCCTCCTAGAAGGCACATTATAATCAAATCATCAAAAGTCAAAGACAAAGAGAGAATTCTAAAAACAATAAGAGAAAAGTATCAAGTAACATATAAGCAGATTTCTCCACTGAAACCTAATAGGCCAGGAGAGAACGGGATGATATATTACAAACAACTATACACCAATGAATTAGAAAACCTAACAGAAATTGATTAATTCCTAGACACATAAAACCTATCAAAACTGGGGCAGTGCCTGTGGCTCAAAGCAGTAGAGCACCGGCCCCATATACCAGAGGTGGTGGATTCAAACCTGGCCCAGGCCAAAAACTGAAAAAAAAAAAACCCAACCTACAAAGACTGAACCAAGAAGAAATACAAAATAAGAACAAATCGGTTGTAATCAACAAGATCGAATCTGTGATAAAATGTCTGCTGCTGGGCATAGTGGATCACACCTGTAATCCCAGCTACTCGAGAAACTGAGGCAAAAGAATCACTTAAGAACAGGCATTTGAGACCAGCCTGAGTAACACAGTGAGACTCCCATCTCTAACAAAAAAAATTTTTTTTAAATAGCTGGGAGTGGTGTTGCACACCTGCAGTCCTAGCTACTTGAAAAGCCAAGGTAGGAGATCACTTGAATTCAAGGCTGAAGTTAGCTATGATCATGCCATTGAGCTCAGCCTATCCAAAAGAGGGAGACCCTGTGTCTTAAAGAACAAACAAACAAACCTATTGGCTTCACTACTGAATTCTACCAAACATTTATAGAAAACCTAATATCAACTCTTCTTAAGTTTTCCAGGAAAACTGAAGAGGAAAGACTTCTTCCAAGTCCATTCTGTGAGGCCAGCATTACCTGATACCAAAACCAGACAAGGACACAACAAAAGAAAACTACAGACCAATATTGCTAATGAACACAGATACAGCAAACCAAATCATACATCACATCAGAAAGATAATACACCATGATCAAGCAGGATATATCCCAGGGTTGCAAGGATGGTTCCACATTTGCAAATCAATAAACATTACACATCACATCAACAGAATGGAGGACAAAAACTATATGATCATCTTAATAGATACAGAAAAAGCATTTGATAAAATTCAGTATCCCGGGCAGCGCCTGTGGCTCAAGGAGTAGGGCGCTGGTCCCATATGCCGGAGGTGGCAGGTTCAAACCTAGCCCCGGCCAAAAACCAAAAAAAAAAAAAAAAATTCAGTATCCCTTTATAATAAAATCTCTCAACAAGTTAGGTATAGAAGAAACATACCCCAACACAATAAAAACCATATATCACAATCTGATAGCCACTATTACATTGAGAGAGGATAATTGAAATGTTTCCTCTAAGATCTGAAACAGACAATGATGCCCACTTTCACCAATTTTATTCATCATGGTACTGGAAGTACTAGCCAGAGCAATTAGGCAAGAGAAAGAAATAATGGATATCTCCAAATTGTAAGGGAAGTCAGTTTGTCTCTGTTTGCAGATAACATAATATTTTGTAGAGAAAAACCTAAAGACTCCACATGCACACAAAAAAAAACCTCTTAGAACTATGTATAAACTAATTGAGTAAAGTCACAGGAAACAAAATACATAGGAATAAATTTAACCATGGAGGTGAAAGGTCTCTACAAGAAAAACTATAACACAGAGATGAAAGAAATTGAAGAGGATACAAAAAAATCAAAAGACAACCTATATCCACAGATAGATGAACTTGTGAAAATGACCACATTACCAAAAACAATGTACAGATGCAATGCAATTCCTATCCAAATATCAATGATAATGTTCACAGAAATAGAAAAAAATCCCAAAATTTGAATGAAAACATAAAAGATCTCAAATAGCCAAAAGAAATACTGAGCAAAAAAAGCAAAGCTGAAGGCATCACAGTGTGGGATTTCAAAAAATACTACAAAGACCAAAACAACTTGGTATTGTCATAAAAAACAAACACACACACAAAAAAAAAAACCAATGGGACAGAATAAAAAACCCAGAAATAAATCCATGCATTTACAGCCAACTGTTTTTCAATGAAGCCATGAAGAGTATTCACTGGTGAAGGGACAGTCTCCTCAATACATGATCCTGGGAAAACTGTTTATCCATAAGCAGAAAATGAAATTAGATCTCCAACTCATCATATACAAAAATCAACTCAACATGGATTAAAGACTCAAATGTAAGAACACCTAGAGATCTAAAAATAGACCTGCCATTCAATCCTACAATTCCTCTACTACATATATATCCAGAAGACCAAAAATCACATTGTAACAAAGATATTTGTACCAGAATGTTTATTGCAGCCCAATTCATAATTGCTAAGTCATGGAAAAAGCCCAAGTGCCCATCGATCCATGAATGGATTAATAAATTGTGGTATATGTACACCTACACCACGAAATATTATGCAGCCTTAAAGAAAGGAGACTTTTACCTCTTTCATGTTTACATGGATGGAGCTGGAACATATTCTTCTTAGTAAAGTATCTCAAGAATGGAAGAAAAAGTATCCAATGTACTCAGCCCTACTATGAAGCTAAATTATAGCTTTCATATGAAACCTATAACCCAGTTATAACCTAAGAATATGGGGAAGCAGGAGAGGGAGGGGAGGGGGGAGGATGGGTGGAGGGAGAGTGTATTGGTGAGACCACACCTGTAGTGCATCTTACAAGGGTACATGTGAAACTTACTAAATGTAGAATGTAAATGTCTCAACATAATAACTAAGAAAATGCCAGGAAGACTATGTTAACCAGTGTGATGAAAATATGTCAAATGGTATATAAAACCAGTGTATGGTGCCCCATGATTGCATTAATGTATGCAACTATGATTTAATAATAAATAATTAAAAAAAAGAAGACTCAAATGTAAGACCCTAAACCATGAAACTATGGGAAAAAAACATAGGAGGTTCAGCACCCATGCTTAATGGTTAGGGCACCAGCCACATACACCAGGTTCAAACCTAGCCCAGGCCTGCTAAACAACAATGACAACTATAACAAAAAATTAACCAGGCGTTGTGGCGAGTGCCTGTAGTCCCAGCTACTTGGGAGGCTGAGACAGGAGAATTGCTTAAGCCCAAGAGTTTGAGATTGCTGTGAGCTGTGATGCTACATGCCACAACTCTCTACCGAGGGGAAGGAAGGAAGGAGGGAGGGAGTGAGGGAGGGAGGGAAGGAAGAAAAGAAAACATAAGAGAAATACTTCAGGACATTGTTCTGGGAAAAGATTATTATGTAGAAGACTTCAAAAGCTCAGGAAACAAAAGCAAAAATAGACTAATGGAATTATATCAAACTGCAATGCAAAAATAGGAGAAAATATTTGCAAACTTCATCTGATAAGGGATTAATATCTGGACTATACAAGGAACGCAAACAACTCAACAGCAGAAAACCAAATAATCTCATTTACACGTGGGCAAATGAGATGAACAGATAGCTTTCAAAACAAGCCAAATGGCCAACAGGTATATGAAAAACATGTTCAATATTACTAATCATCAGAGAAATGCAAATAAAAACCACAATGAGCTATCATCTCACTCTCATTATAGTGGCTGCTACCAAAATGACAAAAAATAACAAATATTGGCAAAGATGTAGAAAAAGGGGAACTCATATGCTGCTGGTAGGAATATAAATTAGTACAGCATGGAAAACAGTACAGAGGTTCCTCAAAAAATTAAAAATAGAACCACCATATGATCCAGCTATCCCACTACTAGGTATATATCCAAAGGAAAAAAAAAAATAAGTAGGTTCAAGAGATATCTGCACTTCCATGTTTATTACAGCACTGTTCACAACAGCCAAGATGTACAATCAACTTCAGGGTCCACCAACAGATAAACGACTAAAGAAATGTAGCATGTATACATAATGGAATACTATTTATCCATAAAAAAAGAAAGAATTCTGACATTTCTGACAACGTGGAGTTTGGAGGACATTATGTTATTGAAATAAGCCAGACAAGAAAGATAAATACCAAATATTCTCATTCATATGTGTAAACTAAAAATGTTGATCTTATGGAAATAGAGAATAGAACAGTGGTTACTAGAGGCAGAAAAGGGGCAAGGGGTCAACCAAAGATTTGTTAACAGATAAAAAGTACAACTAGTTAGAAGTGTAGTGTTCTGTAGTACTACAGAGTGACTCTAACCATTTGTTGTATATTTTCAAATAGCTAAGAGAGCAGATTTTGAATATTCCCAACACAAAAAAATGATGTTTGTGGTGACCGATATGCTAATTACCCTTATTTGATCATTACACACTGAATAAACATATTGAAATATCACACCTTGGGAGGCTGAGGCAAGACAATCGCTTGGGCGGCGCCTGTGGCTCAAGGAGTAGGGCGCCGGTCCCATATGCCGGAGGTGGCGGGTTCAAACCCAGCCCTGGCCAAAAAAAAAAAAAAAAATCACAAAAAAAAAAAAGAAATATCACACCATACCCCATAAATACATACAATTATTATATGTCAATTAAAAATTATAATAAGGGGAAAAATGCTGTCAAATCGTATGTAGGCAAGAGAACTAGAAAATACTCAGTAAAAAATTCTAGAAGGATTTTTGCACCCCAATTCATTCATCAGAATCTTCAGGCTCTTGTTCCACTTTTAAGAAGCCAAAAATGACAGCTGCAGAGCCTGCCTTAGGACAGTTCCTATGAGAGATACTCAGGGGAATTCGAATCAGCAGAACTTGGCTCTACATCAAGAGACTCACTAATAAACGTAAATTTGTATGTTTGGGTTAAAGTATTTAAGCAACACGTGTATCGTTTTCTACTATTCTCACGTTAACTTTTCACCTAACCAACCAGCGGGTCTCCTGTTCTGACTGCATGAGACAAAAAGGACTTCTAAGACCGTAAAAATTGAAGACGCAGAAAAAACACACCAAAATGTTGACATTAATCACTTCTAAATGAGGTCTTACGTTTTCCCCTTAAACTTTACTGGATTTTCCAGACAGTATATATTATTTTCACAATAGTTTAAGCAATAAACCATTTTTAAAGCAACTACTGCTGATGGTGGTAGAAGAGTTTAAAATGATGACAAAAATGATGATGAGGGTTCAGTCTGACGTACAGGACAGGTGGCCCCAAACCACACATAAGCTCAAGGAGGATTTGAAGTCTTCTGGATAAACCCAGAAGAGATTCCTTAATCTCTTTGGAAGGAGGCTGGGTGCAGTGGCTCACTCCTGTAATCCTAGCACTCTGGGAGGCCAAGGCAGGTGGATCACCTGAGCTCAGGAGTTTGAGACCAGCCTGACCAAGAGTGACACCCACCCCATCTCTACTAAAAATAGAAAAACTAGCCAGGTGTTGTGGTTGGCACCTGTAGTCCCAGCTACTTGGGAGGCTGAAGTAAGAGGATGGCTTGAGCCCAAGAGTTTGAGGTTGCTGTGAGCTGTGACGCCACAGCACTCTACCCAGAGCAACAAAGTGTGACTGTTTCATTTTTTAAAAACACAAAAAAAACTCTATGGAGGGGAATTAGAGTCAACCAGAGCTCAGAGGCGAGGGAGATAGAGTTCAGGTGCCAGCTCCCACAGACTTCCACTAAAGCAGTTAAATCCAGGAATCCATCCATCGTTATATTATGCACATGTGGACACCTGGCCCTGTCCTGGGCACTGAGAGGAAAAATATGAGAAGGAAAAGGAATTTAACTTTTTGAAGGCATATGCAAGACCATTGGCAGTCATATACCAAGTATCTCATTTATTACTCAATATAGCTGATCAAAGTAGGCCACCTTCTATTTGGGAAGGGGGAAGGGCTATAAAAGTTAATTTTTTAAAAAAAAATTTAACCCAGGCATAATGGTTCATGCCTGTAATCCTAGCACTCTGGGAGGCCAAAGTGGGAGGACCATTTGAGATCAGTAGTTTGAGACCAGCCTAAACAACAGTAAGACCCCATCTTTACAAAAAACAGAAAAAAAATTAGCTGGGTATGGTGGTGCACCCCTGTAGTCCCAGCTACTTGGGAGACGGAGGGAGGAGGATCACTTGAGCCTGGGAGTTTTAGATTGCAGTGAGCTATGCACCACTGCACTTCAGCCAGTGATTTCTGTCTCACACACACATACACAAAAATTAAGCCAACTGCAGTGGCTTATGCCCATACAGGAAGTCCTCGAGTTACCAATTTCTGACTGACATGTGACTTGCACTTAGGAATGTAGGCTATGACAGACAATAAGTAAATGCACTGTTCCAAATTACATACAAATATAATTTAAGAACAAACCTGCAGAACCTATCTCATTCATAACCCAGGGACAGCCTGTAAGTCCAGCACTTTGGGAGGCTGAGCCAGGAGAATTGCTTGAGGCTGTGGCGTCATAGCTCACAGCAACCTCAAACTCTTGGCCTCCAGTGATCCTCTTGCCTCAACCTCCCAAGTAGCTGGGACTACAGGCAACCGCCACAATACCCAGCTAGTTTTAGAGACACAGTTTCGCTCTAGCTCAGGCTGGTCTCAAAATCCTGAACTCAGGGAATCCACCCGCCTTGGCCTCCCAGAGTGCTAGGATTACAGGGTGAGCCACCACCCCTAGCCTAAAAACCCTGACTCTTAAGAAAAATGCTTACTGTTAAATATAAATAAATAAAAGCATTGTCTCGGCACCTGTAGCTCAGTGGTTAGGGCGCTGGCCACATAAACTGGGGTTGGCGGGTTCAAAGCCGGCCCAGGCCTGCTAAACAACAATAACAACTACAACAAAAAAAATAGCTGGGCGTTGTGGCAGGTGCCTGGAGTCCCAGCTACTTGGGAGGCTGAAGCAAGAGAATCGCTTCAGCCCAGGAGTTTGAGGTTGCTGTAAGCTGTGATGCCACAGCACTCTACTGAGGGCAATATAGTGAGACTCTGTCTCAAAATAAATAAATAAAATAAAATAAAATAAATAAGTAAAGGCACCGATTTGTATGGAATTGCAGTAAAGCATCCCCTTCCCCACACACATACTCCATCCTCCAGAGGTAGCCCCTGGGAACAGCTGGGTGGACATGACTCAGCTTTGGTCTGTGTTCATACAAACAAAGTCAACATACATGACTGATAAGTAAACACACAGATAGATATCAAGTTTGGAACCACAGAACAGAGAGCTGTTTCCCTAGATATCTCCACCACTCACTGCTTCACTTCCTTCACATACCATCAGGCCTTCTTTGGTCAACCTATTTGAAAGCGTAAATGTCCCCAGACATTCTAAGTACAAACAGGCTCATACTATACATACTACACAATTTGCTTTTTTCTCTTAGCAATATGGTAAACTTTTTTTTTTATCAAGGTACCTCACTAATGTTAAAATCTGCCAAGTATTCCTGTGTTTAGAGGTGCCATCATTTACTTAACTCACTACTGCCTCCTTCTTGAAACTCTGTGTGAGTGCTAAGTGGGGAGGGGGACACATGAGGTGGCCTCCAAGGCTCTTGGCAATAAGCTCTCTCAAATTTCAGTCTAGGAAATTGAATGGTCATGGCTCAGAGCATGCAAAGTTACCCTCGAGAGACAAAACAGCCCCCAGATTCGAAGAGGACCTTGAACAAACCTCAAGAAAAGACAGGTTCATAGGATGCCAAGGATCTGTGAAAAGGGGGTGTTAGGGAGGGAGGCATACCGGATGGCGCCTATAGGAGCAGAGCCAGGCCTATGGTGCTCTGCCAGGCCAGCCCAAGTGCTGGGTCCAGCTGGGAGGCATTTCCCTGCAGGTGAAGTGACCCCGGGCAAGGTTCAGAGCCCATAGGCATTAAACTCTCATATCGTGTTCCCAACTGTCTGGCCTCATGTGGGTTCACCTGGCACTCAAGGAGCTTTCTTCAGAGGAGAGGTGCCAGGAAGTCCATCTGACAGTAAATTTCTCCTTGGGGAATAAAGCATTGGCTTCTGATTCGATTGATGAATCTCTGCAAACTTGCTTAGAGGAAGACAGGAGCCCACAGTCCTATCAACCCAGATGAGACAGGAATTTGGGGTCAGCTCAGCCAAAGGCCAGATTCGGGACAGGAGAACACTCTCTCAGAAAACCCTCCCCGCTTCGGGCTGGTCGGTCTATAGCTTGCCCTGTGCCATGGCTCACCTTCTACAGACCTCCAATAATAAACAGTAAACACCTACTATTTATTTTATTTTATTTATTTATTTATTTTTTAGAGACAGAGTTTCACTTTGTCACCCTCGGTAGAATGCCATGGTGTCACAGCTCACAGCAACCTCCAGTTCTTGGGCTTAGGTGATTCTCTTGCCTCAGCCTCCTGAGTAGCTGGGACTACAGGCGCCTGCCACAACGCCCGGCTATTTTTTGTTGCAGTTTGGCCAGGGCCAGGTTTGAACCCACCACACCCTCAGTATATGGGGCCAGTGCCCTACTCACTGAGCCACAGTCGCCGCCCCAACACCTACTATTTAATGAACTCTTGCTATGTACCAGGCCCTGAGCCATGTGACCCACAGCTCTGATCTCATCTAATCCACACAACAGTCCCCAAGGTAGGAACTAGTATACCCATTTTCACATTTGGGAGTTCAAGAAACTTACCCAAGGACCCAGAGTTCAAGATTCATGAGGTAAGATAGGACCCCAGAACTGACTGACCTAGGGCAAGTGGTTCACAATGGGTATCCTTGGATTCTCAGACATTCTAAGTATGAGTAGACTCATACTATATATACTCAGAAGAATTACTGGATCATATGATAATTCTATTTTTAATATTTTGAGGAGCTGCCATACTGTTTTCCACAGCAGCTGTACCATTTTGCATTCCTACCAACAGTGCTCGAGGGTTTCACAATTTCTCCACATTCTTGCCAACACTTGTTATTTTATTTTCTGGGGTTTATTATGGTAGCCATCCTAATAGTATGAGCTAGTATCTCATTATAGCTAGTATCTCATTATAGCTAGTATCTCATTATAGCTTTGATCTGCATTTCCCTAATGACTAGTGATGCTGAGCATTTTTTCCTGTGCTTATTGGCTATTTATATTTCTTTTTGGAAAAAATGTCCATTCAAGTTCTTTGCATATTTTTGAGTCAGATTAATTTTTTCATTGTTGAGTTTCAAGAGTTCTCCCCATATTCTAGATATTCAGATATATAATTTGAAAAATATTTTCTCCCATTCTGTGGGTTTACTTTCTACTTTGTTGACAGTGGGGTTTGTTTGTTTTGAAATACAATCTTGATCTGTCACCTGGGCTAGAGTGCAGTGGCATCATCATAGCTCACTGCAACCTCAAACTCCTAGGTTCAAGTGATCCTCCTGCCTCAGCTTCCCAAGTAGCTGGGACTACAGGCACCCACTATAACACCTGGGTAATTTTTCTATTTTTGATAAACACAGGGTCTTGCTCTTGCTCAGGCTGGTCTCAAACTCCTGACCTCAAATGATCCTCCCGTCTCAGCCTCGATAGTGTTTTGATGAACACATTTTTAAAAATTTTACCAAGTTCAATTTGTCTATTTTTTATTTTGTTGCCTGTGCTTTTGGTATTGTAGCCAAGAAATTACTGCCAAATCCAATATTGGGAAGCTTTTGCCCTGTGTTTCCTTCTAAGAGTTTTAATAGCTTTAGTCCTGGAACAATTTTGGGTTGATTTTTATCTACGGTGTTAAGAGACCAACTTCATTCCTTTGAATGTGGATGTCCGATTGTTTGTTTTTTGAGAAGACCATCCTTTCCCTACTGGCTGGGGTCTTGTCGAAAATCATCTGACCATAGACAAGAGGTTTATTTCTGGGCTCTCTATTCTATTCCACTGGTCTCCGTGTCTGTCTTTAAGCCAGGACTTTATGTTGTGATTACTGTAATTTTATAGTAAATTTTGAAATCAGGAAGCATGAGTCCTCCAGCTTTGGTTGTTTCATAACTGTTTTGGCTATTCAAGGTCCCTTGAGGAGGAATCTGCATTTTTACAAGCTCCCCAAGCAATGCATAGGCCCATCAGAGTCTGAGAGCCATTGCACTATGGCCATATCACACCAACAAACTCCACTCCCTTGGCCTCTCTGGCCCTCTGCCCTTTCCTGCTTCTCCTTGTCTCTCTCTGACCCTCCTTCACAGTTTCATCCTTTCCACCCTCCAATGCTTCAACCACTCTCATGGTTTAAGAGTCCCACTGCCGACAACTCATTGTCTCCCCTGAGATTCAAGCTCACACAAGGTGCTGCTGACCCCATATCTCCCCAGGATGTCTTGGGGCCCTCTGAGACACCTTGACCGAAAGTCAATCCACCATTTTCTCTTCAAATCCTCCTCTTCTGCTTGGGGTCCCAATGGATCACCATCTTCCCAGCCACCTAATGACCTGGGCATCATTTCAGACTCTTCCTCTCCCTCCCCACCTGCACCATTCATTTACCAGCTGCCAAGCACACCTCTTAAATGTGTCCTGATGTATGGTTCAGGCTTTGGTATCCTTCCCCTAGACAACTTCACAGTCATCTTAACTGGTCTCCTTGTCACCCACTTTGTCCCTCTTAAGTCCATCCTTCTCCCCAAGGCAGCCAGAGTGATCCTTACAAAAAACAAATCTAAAACCGTCAACTGCTCCCATTTCCCAGAGGTGCCCAGGCCTGTGTGAGACTGGTTCATACATCACCCCCTTTCACTTTTACTGCTGAGTTCAGTGTTTCACTACATGGTGGTTTGCTCTTGGCAACAAGATAAGCTTTTGTAAATGAGTGTCTCACTGACTTTGTAGAAGAGAAAGTTTACTATACCTTTATAAACAGCCCTGGATAATGCCCTGGTGTTACTGCTAAAAGAGCGGTGAATGGAATTCTCATAGTAAACAATGCAGTGTCTCCTGCCCTAATTCCCCTAGCACCGGGGCCTTCTACTAAGGGTTTCCCGGGCCCACACTTTCTAACATCTGTCCTTTTCCAGCACTATGCTGGTCAGTTACAGCTTCCTACGCCCCAGCTGTATGTTCCCTATGCAAAGAGTAAAATAAACGAGAAGCTCTTTTTAAAGGCTGTGCAGTGGGGAATCTCCTCTGGAAAGAGTACCCGAATGCGAACTTGCTATTTCTCAAGTAGGGGACTGAGACAGAACTAAGGGGAGTGGGGGGGCCTCAAGGCTAGCCTGAGGCACCAGGAGCTGGCAGAGCACGCCAGGACCCAGGCTGTGGTCATGCTTCCAGCCTCATGCCCACCTGTTTACAGGGCACTCAGGGGCAGACATTTTGTCATCTTTGCAGCAACCTCACTGCTCCCTTGGTAGACCCAGGAAGAAGAGCCCCCCGGGTTTTGAAGTTTCTACCCCGAATTAGTAGCCCAGCTAATACGCATCAAGATGTGAACCCAAAATGTGAACCAAGTTCTTGCCACAGTGTCGGGTGATGCTCTCTCTGTTGCCCACCAGCCCCTGCTCTCTCTGGGGGTCTGAGTAGGAAGATTCTCTCCCCCATACAAATTTCTGGGTCTCAGGGGCCTGAACCTATGGAATCAGGATACTAAATGTGGGAGAAGCCCAGGGGCAGATGGCTCAGGATGGAGCAGGAGGAGCCGATCCTAGTCAGAGGTGATCAGAGAGCAGAGAACCTTACGGAGGGTACACACATCTCTCCTAAAAGCAAGAAGGAACCTGGGCACAGAAAGGGAGTAGCCAGCCCAGTGAGCTAGTTCACACAACCCACAGCAGCTAAGAAACACTGCCTGACTTCAGTTCATCCAAGGTGAACTGGAAGATACATTTAAAAAAAAAAAAA
The DNA here is from genome assembly GCF_027406575.1 of Nycticebus coucang. Taxonomy (NCBI): domain Eukaryota; kingdom Metazoa; phylum Chordata; class Mammalia; order Primates; family Lorisidae; genus Nycticebus; species Nycticebus coucang. The sequence goes on along the minus strand of NC_069782.1, from coordinate 132,777,411 downwards.
AAAAAAAGACTGAGCCTGTAGGACAGGTGGGAAAGACCAAGGCCAAAGTCACACTGGCAGCGGCAGAGGCAGGGCCAGATACAGCTCTCCCAGACTCTAAGCCACCTCTGCCTTTCCTCTCCCCTCAACCACTGTCCCAGGCCTCCCTGCCAGGCTGCCCTGGAAGCCTGGCCATATGCAGCAGTGCCCCACCCCCCACCCACAACCCCCAGCTCCTAGGCCAGAGGCACCCTAGCTCACAGCATCTGAGAACCGAGCACCAGAAGCCGTAGGTTCTAGACCTCCTCCTGCTTCAACTTGCCTGTGAGCCTCAGTTTCTCCTCGGTGAACAAGCAGGGCTGGACACCAGGTGCTGAGGCACTCTGCATCCCTGAGGCACTGGGTGTGGCCCAAGGCTGTTTCTAGTCTTGAACCTGGCAGGTACAAACTAGCCTCGGTGGCCCAGACAACTGGGTGACCCCTAGAGGGGCCATGCGGGCCACACCCTGGGGTGGGGCCTAGGCGGGTCTCCCCAAAGCCCCCAATGCTTCCTAGTGGGAAACAATGAGTTTCATTCCAAATAAGGGAACTACAGCAGAGTTCCCCGCCACAGCCTGGTTCCGGCTGGTTTATGTTAGCTGAACAAGACTAAACAGACCTTCACATTCCCAGTATTAAGCACTAAAAATGAAAAAGCGCCTGCTTGTCTCTGGAGCACTGGGGCGAGGGAGAGGTCAGCACTCCCCTGAGGGCCCTGAAAAGCTCAGCAAACTTGGGGGAATGAAGGAAGGGTGGCCAGGGGAGGGATGGAGACTTCAATAGACAGCAAACTGAGGTGGGCACAGGGTGATAGGTGAGGATGCTGTGGCCTGGGGGCATGTGTGGGAAGGGCCAGGTGGTGCTCTGTGTCCATAGGGGTGGGGGGAAGTGTGAAGATGGAAGGAGAGAGGGAGAGACAGAGAGGCAGGGAAGGAGCCAGGCAGCCAGCAGCAGGAAAACCCAGAAGCCGCCACCCCACCTGCCTTGACTGCAAGGCTAGGAGGGAGGGAGAAGTGAAGAGAAGGGGCCCAATCACTTCCTGCACAGCACAGCCCTGGATCCCAGCTGCCCACCTGCTTCCCTCAGTGTGGACACAACTAGCCTGAGATAAGAATTTAATTATTTACAAAACAGACAAGGCTGAAGCACGACTGCCTCCTGGCTTTCCCACACAGGCTGCCCACGCCCAGCCAAGCCTTGCAGGCAGCCCCTCCAGGCCCCTGGCACCCCGCCATGCCGTGATCTTGAGACCATGAAGGGCAGGCATCACAGGTTCCATTTTAGAGGCAAACAAGCTAACACGCAGAGGGGTGATGGTCACCGGTCTGTGGCTGGCAGCACTAGAATTAGTGGTAGCTTCTGAATCCTAGGAGTCAGTCCCCATGCCCTCAGGCCACACTAACATTGATCAGCCTTGCCAGCAGCATATACAGGCAGCTTCATCTCCTCCATCAGCCCCCCAGCCCACACTCAAGAGAGAGCTCCTCTTTGTCTATCCAAACTTTTCCACCCTTCTTCAAAATAAAACCTCCTACTGGAAGTCCTCCCTGATTCCATTCAGCCTAACTGATCACTCCTCTGACCTCTGACCTCCCTCAGCCCCAGTGAGAGCAGGTCATATTTGTCCCAAGTCTGGCAAGAAGCCTGGTACCTGAAAGGCACCCAAAGAGCATCTATGCCATCAAGGAACATATGAATGGGTGGAGCCTGTGGCTCAGTGAGGAGGGCGCCGGCCCCATATACCAAGGGTGGCAGGTTCGACCCAGCCCCAGCCAAACTGCAACAATAACAACAAAAAAGGAACAAATGAACGAACCAATGGTTCCATCCTGCTCTGGCTTCTCTTGTTTCAACTCTGGAGCCTGGTATTCAGAAAATGTCATTTCAACAGAGGAAAAAAAATGTCCATGGCAGCCCTGAAGGGCCCCTGGAAGAAAAGTTTAAATTCCCACTCTTATAAGCCCACTCTTGCATTCATTTCAAAATATTTGTTGAGGCTCGGCACCCATAGCTCAACTGTTAGGGTGCCCGCCACATACACTGGGGCTGGTGGGTTCAAACCTGGCCCAGGCCTACTAAACAATGACAACTACAGCCAAAAAATAGCCGGGCGTTGTGGCGGACGCTTGTAGTCCCATCTACTTGGGAGGCTGAGCCAAGAGAATCGCTTAAGCCCAGGAGTTTGAGAGAGTTTGTTGATTGCTTACTCTGTAGCAATATAACAGTAAGCAAGGGAGACAGTAAAAGGTATGGACATGTAAACAGGTCCTGGCAGCTGGTGTGACCAGTGCTAGGAAGGGAAAGGCAGGGCAGTCATGGAGCAGAGGACAGAAGCCATCCAGCCTAGCCAGTTTTCAGGGAAGGCTTCCTAGAGGAAGTGAGTGATACCTAAGCCAAGACCTGAGGATGAGCCTAATGATGACAACAGCTAACATTTATTTTGCTTTTATTACTAGCCAATCATTATCCCAATTAAGGATTTATGGCATGGAGAAGTTAAGCTTCTGGCACAAGTGGCACATGCAGCAAAGTCCACTCCAGAGTCTGGGCATCAGGTACAGCACTTTCACTCCCATCTGCCTTCCTCTTTCCTCCTAGCACACCAGGACTGGCTCAAGTCCCCCCAGATACCCCACTCGGCTATGCCAGAACTCAACATCCAGGTTGGTTTCCATGGGACCCCCCCAGCCTATCAGGTTCCTTGGGCCAGGCGTAGAAAGTAGGGCTAGGGAGTCCCTGTGGACACAGACAGCACTACCCCACACCCCTGAACAGATTGTTGTGGAGGAAACTCACCCCTCTTCTCAGGTGTCTGAGTTTCCCAAGCCAGAGGGAAGAAGCTCTGTCCCAAAAGAGAAGTTCTTAGGGCTGGGTGCAGTGGCTCACACCTGTAACCCTAGCACTCTGGGAAGCCGAGATGGGTGGATTGCCTGAGCTCACGGGTTTGAGACCACCCTGAGCAAGAGTGAGACCCCATCTCTACCAATAGCCAGACATTGTGGTGGGTGCCTATAGTGCCAGCTACTCAGGAGGCTGAGGCAAGAGAATCACTTGAGTCTAAGAGTTTGAGATTGTTGTGAGCTATGACGCCACGGCACTCCACTAAGGGTGACAAAATGAGACTCTGTCTCAAAAAAAAAAGGAGAAGTTCTTTGGGGACATGAAAGAAATTTCCCCAGAGCTAAAAAATGTTGCGCTCATTCACTACATTTGGGTAGGACAAAGGAAGATCCCCGACATAGGAAATTCCCCCTGCAGCAGGGGTGGCCGGGGCTAGGAAACCAGGAGTCTCCCATTCAAGGCTCTCTAGCAGCACTGTGACCAAGAGGTGACAATGAGGGGACCTGGCAATGTCCAGGAAATAAGGACAAGATCACCTGCCTCAGCACCTTCTAAGGAGTCTTAAGTAATACTCGGGAAGAGGCTGGGGGTAGAACAAATATAATGGCATTTTTTTCTTCCCAGTGATTTTGGCTCTCTGCGAGAGGGAGCTATACTCAAGAGGCAGAAGTGAGAATTAGGAATGAGGTGGTGGCCCTATATAGCCACAGATATTTCTCAGCCTAGTGCTAGCCCAGCCAGAGGTGAGAGGACAACTTTTCTGCATCCCAGCTGCTCAGCAGAACACAGGAAGACAGTCAGGCCCCTTCGGGTCACAGCTTACTACATGTCTCCCCCTACTGCCTGGCCTGAGTAAGAGCTAACCCATCAGGAGGGGGGCTGTTGGCCCAACCCAGCCCAGCTCCCACGCATCAGAGCCACATGCCAACCCAGAAGGACCCAGATTTAACATGTCCCACTCAGTGTGTGCTCCCTGTCCTCAGGGGCCACTCAGCACATGTTAAGATCCAATTGGCACTAATTGGACCAAGCTGGCAGGGCCTGGGGCAGCCAGTGTGCTGTCCCCATGGATTTGACTCACCAAGCATTGGCCATTGGTATCAACGGAGCCCATCATTAGTGGCATTTTGGGAGGCTCAAGTGGGCATGGATGGTGCTTTGTGAGTCAGCATCACTGTCTGTCCAAAGGCGGCAGCCAAAGACCAAGAACTTACAAGTGACTTATCCACCATCTCCCATCTAAAGACTGCAGCCCAGGCCTCATAGACATCAGCTCAGGAGTCTCTCTACTGAGCCCCTCCTCATGCTGATGGTCCCAGGAAGTCTCCTCTAGAAGAGAAAGAAGGTTCTAGCTATTCCTTTCCTGCCAGGGCACAGGAACCTCCACCCTAATAACCAAACTCCAAGCTCAAAAAGAGAACCTCAGCCCATTCCTAGAGTATGGAGCCCCCAGATGGACTCTTGGCCACAGGCCACAAGACTCAAATATAGTCATGAATCCTGGACCCTGAAATGGAAACCTACCATCCAGGAATGCAGCCTTCACCTCAGCACGGAATTCAAACCCCCAAATTGGGAACCTCAATGTCAACCTAGAATCTTGACTGCAGAAATGGTACCTTTACTCCAAAATAGAACCTTAGCACCAAATGGAAAACCTCCACTTTCAGAGCAAGTCCTAAATCTTGGGGAGATATCTCCTCAACAGCCAACCCTGGTTCTTCTTTTTTTTTTTTTGTAGAGACAGAGTCTCACTGTACCGCCCTTGGGTAGAGTGCCGTGGCGTCACACGGCTCACAGCAACCTCTAACTCTTGGGCTTACACGATTCTCTTGCCTCAGCCTCCCGAGCAGCTGGGACTACAGGCGCCCGCCACAACGCCCGGCTATTTTTTTGTTGCGGTTTGGCCGGGGCTGGGTTTGAACCCGCCACCCTCGGCATATGGGGCCGGCGCCCTACTCACTGAGCCACAGGCGCCGCCCACCCTGGTTCTTCTTATATAGAAGTGCTCTGTGTAACAATGTTTTGGTCAACAACAGACTCCTTATAAGATAGTGTTCCCTTAAGATTGTAATGGAGCTAAAAAATTCCCATGCCTACTGAGAGTGGTAACCATCATTACATTGTAGCCCAATGCCTTTCCTTTTTTACAGTGAGATGTACAAATGCCACTGTGCAAGAGTTGAGTACAGTATTCAGTACAGTAACATGCTGGTCACAGGCTTGTGGCCTGGGGGCAACGGGCCAGACCATACAGCCTGGGTGTGCAGGAGGCTACAGCATCTAGGTTTGTGTGGTGCACTCTATGATGTTTGCACCATGATGAAATCACCTAACGATGCACTTCTCAGAACATTTCCCATCATTAAGTGACGCATGACTATATTTTCTTTCTTTCTTTCTTTTTTTTTTTTTTTGAGACAGAGTCTCACTATGTCGCCCTTAGTAGAGCACCCGTGGCGTCACAACTCACAGCAACCTCTAATTCTTGGGCTGAAGCGATTCTCTTGCCTTAGCCTCCCAGGTTGCTGGGACTACAGGCGCCAGCACAACACCTGGCTATTTTTTTGTTGTAGTTTCATTGTTGTTTAGCTGGCCCCGGCTGGGTTTGAACCAGCTAGCCTTAGTGTATGGGGCCCGTGCCCTACCCACTGAGCTACGGGGACACCGCCTATATTTTGTTTCTTTAACTCAACCTCAACCTGGAGATCAGACAAGGAAACCCAAGTTCCTTAAAATGGTTTCTTTCACCTTTTACTGTGAAGGAAACATGACTCCTCATGCAAGCAGACCCTAGTTTCCAGGTAAAGGTGCCCTCTGATGCAGAAAGCTTTATGAGGCTTTGAATGGCATTCCACTCACTCATGGCCAAGCCCAACCATTTCTTCCATTCCCTGGGCTCCACACAGGTCTGGGTGTCTGGCTGGTCTCTTCAGCCCTGCAGCCCTGCCCTCAGAAGGGGGAAGACCCCTTCTGCATCTGTCAGAAACTGGCTAAGCTCTCAGTCCTGAAAGGAGGTGACATCGTGCATAGGATGTGAGTACAGGTGTGGGAACATCTGTTGCCCAGGTAGGGACAGGCACTCCATTGAGTCCAAAGTTTGCCTTGGTTCCTGAAAGCTGGAGGAGAGGCCAGTCTGTTCAAAGGCAGAAAGCCTTTCTGTCTGGATCCTGAGAGCAAGGGTCAGGAATGGATATCACCCTAATACTGATTCCAGGAGGCCCAGAATAAGACTCGGAAGTTCAGATTGTCACAATGCTGTGACAGTCTCAGTCCTCTTATCTCTTCTGTGAAGTCCACTATGAATCCTTGCCATGGAGGAGACTGTTTATGTGCTATTCAAATGTGAGAAGTCCCCAAACCCAAGGGCAGAAACAAACAGGCTTTTTCTCCTCTCTCCCTTTCCCACCTGCTGCCTCATTGCTCAGCCCACTTTTTGGCATTCTGTTTTACTATTGGGCCATTCATCCAGTCCCTGCTGCTTGCCCTGCCCCTTGACAGTTTAATAATTTAGTAAGTGCTGAGCCCCAGGGTGGGGGAGCTGGGGCTTTGATCTCCTCTCTGGGAAATCCAGAGCAGCCCTGGCCTATCCCAGCTGATTTATGGCTACCCTTCCTGCTTTGTGTGTGTACAGCTGGGAGGCTGCACCCACGGGGTGCTGGGGTGGGGGTTACCTGAGAAAGCTTGGCCAGGTCAGTACTGAAGGTCCCTGGCTGAAGGGCCAGCTGGAGACAGGTGCTTCTGCCCTCCTGGGAGCCACTGCTGACAGGCAGGGGGACATTAATTATTGATGGTGTCCCAGAGGGTAGGATGGAACCAACGTTGAGCTCAGGGCCAGCCAAGCCCCGCTCACCTGTCTCTCTTCCTGGCTTTAAGACCTCACATCATTGGCAGGAACACAGCTCCCAAGGCAGGACCCATCCAGTACCATGCACACCCTGTGAATTCCCTTGGGTGTCCCACTGACCACGGCTGAACTCAGGGACAGCGCTCACAGCTCCTCAATAGCTCCCTCTGCTGGATCCCCACTTCCAAATCTTCAAGTCGACCTTCCAAACTATCTCCCAAATAATACACTTGCCTCCTGCTCATCACCCTATTCTGGTAGAAGCCACACCTCTCTCCTTGTGTAGAGGACTGCAGAGACGGCCCTTCCCTTACCCCGCTCTTGCCCCGGGAGCTTTCTGGGACATCTAAGTGATCTTGTCACTTTTCTGTTATCAAGCCCTCGTACAGCACTCATGCTGTTAGTGCCTTCTCTGAGCCAGGCATGGTGTTGGGTATGGAAGATTGAAAAGTAAGTATTGGGCATGGTCTCTGCCCTTGAGGTACTCTTGGCCCAGACTTGTCCAGTTCAGACATCAGTCTGTGCTCTGAGCAGGCAGACAACCATATTACATTTGAGGCCAGCATCTGTCCCCCTAGGTGTCCCTCTGGAATCAGCTTCTCACAGCTCCTAAGAGCATCGCCCTGCAAGGTCAGAGCCTTGAGATTTTGCCACCATCTGATCCAATCCAGCTGCATGGCTTTGGGCAAATCATTTCCCCACTCTAAAGGGGGTAGAGAAAAAAACATCTCTATATACATTTGAGTGCTGATGTTTGGATCAGTGGCCACCAGCCCCTCCACCAGCCACCTGCCAGACCTTCTCCCCTCGGGAAGAATGTGGTTAAAGGAACATTTGCTGAGAAGATCAGGGCAAGAAAAAGAAAAGAAAGCAGACATGGAGGAGGAGAGGGCTCCACACCCTTCTGCCAGCACAGACTGTTGTCTGAACTGGACAAGTCTCGGCCAAGAGTACCTCAAGGGCAGAGACTATGCCCAATACTTACTTTTCAGTCTTCCATACCCAACACCATGCCTGGCTCAGAGAAGGCACTAACAGAAGAAATGAATCAGCCAGAACATCCTCGCAGTTCCACTCTTCTCTGATGGGGGCAAAATTCGTCCTTCTCTCTCTCTCAGGGGCACCTGTACACTCCCATGTGGACACAGACTCTCTAGACTGACCCATGCCTTGGAGAACATCAGCCTTTCAGCAGATGCCAGGCAGAAGCTGGGGCAAGCCAAGTGGAAGGATAAAGGTGAAAGCCAGGAGCATACGGAACTGCCACCATGCTGGCATAGCACCTTTACTGTCCCCACCCCAACCTCTGGAGCAGCCAGGATGGCATTCCAGGGTCACAGTGCCAAAGAAGGCCATCTAGGTAAGGCAGGAGTCATACTGCCTTCCCTCCCCCATCCCAAGGGTCTGCTTTCCTCCTCCTCCTGCCCTCTCCCCAAAAAGATTAACTGGTGTGGACAGGAGTGAGCGGGGTGTGGGACACCTCTGAGAGACAAGGAAGCAGCTTCTTAATGATTTTCTGCTGAAAGTTCCTTGGCCAGGACGGCTGGGATTACTCAGCCTCTCTGTACTCAGCAGCAGCTCTGAGCCAGCCCTGAGCTCTTTTGTAAGCATGGGGTGCTATGCTAGCCCCCTCCCCTGGGAACACCCTGCACCATGGCCCCCAACTCAATATTCTCAACGGAGATGCTATGGCCCCCCCTAGGGTGATTTCAAAGATATGAGAGTGCAATTTTTTTTTTTTAAGACAGAGCCTCAAGCTTTCGCCCTGGGTAGAATGCCATGGCATCACAGCTCATAGCAACCTCCAACTCCTGGGCTCAAGCGATTCTCCTGCATCCGCCTCCCAAGTAGCTGGGATTACAGGTGACAGCCACAATGCCCGGCTATTTTTTGGTTGCAGCCATCATTGTTGTTTGGCGGGCCCAGGCTGGATTTGAACCCGCCAGCTCAGGTGTATGTGGCTGTGCCTTAGCTGCTTGAGCCACAGGGGCTGAGCCAACAACACATTAATATTGATTCGTTAACTCTCATAAATGTTTCATACTTCAACAGTGTAAGATGTTAATAATAGGGAAATGGGTCTTAGCTTCTGTGGCTCAAGCGGCTAAGGCGCCAGCCACATACACCTGAGCTGGCAGATTCGAATCCAGCCCAGCCCCACCAAACAACAATGACGGCTGTAACCAAAAAATAGCCAGGCATTGTGGCGGGGTGCCTGTAGTCCCAACTACTTGGGAGGCGGAGGCAGGAGAATCACTTGAGCCTAGGAGTTAGAGGTTGCTGTGAGCTGTGATGCCACAGCACTCTACCCAGGGCGACAGCTTGAGGCTCTGTCTCAAAAAAAAAAAAAAATTGATGTGTTGTTATTAATTAACATTCATATTTTATTCAGATTTTGATGACCTTGACAGTTTTGAGGAATCCTCTGTTCAATAGAGTCTATTGAGATTTGTCTGATGGTTACAGGTTTAGGAGAGGAAGACCACAGGGTGACGGCTTGAGGCTCTGTCTCCAAAAAATAAAAAAATAATAGGCAAATGGTGTGAGATATAGAGAAACGTTTTTTGTTGTGTTTTTTTTTTTGAGACAAAGTCTCACTATGTTGCCCTCAGTAGAGTGCTGTGGCGTCACAGCTCACAGCAACCTCAAAGTCACAGCTCATAGCAACCTCAAACTCTTGGTCTTAAGTGATTCTCTTGCCTCAGCCTCCCAAGTAGCTGGGACTACAGGCGCCCACCACAACGCCTGGCTATTTTTTGGTTGTAGTTTTGTTTGGCAGGCCCAGGCTGGATTCGAACCTGCCAGCTCTGGTGTATGTGGCTGGCACCCTAACTGCTGAGCTACAGGTGCTGAGCTGTAGCTCAGCAGTATTTCCGCAATAACTCTGTAAATCTAATACTGCTCTAAAATTTCAAAAATTATTTTTTTAAAAATGATAGCTCCAAAGTCAGAGATCTTGGTTAGAATCCCAAGCTCCACCTCATACCAGCCAGGTGACCTTAGGCAAGCTACTTAACCTCCTTAAAGTCTCCATTTATCCATCTGTAAATGGGCTAATAATCTTATGCACTTCCTGTGGTTATCATAAAGATGAAATGGGACGACAGGTGTAAAGGGCACAGCACAGGCCATAGCACATAGAATGGCATCTCCAGATTCATTTTGTTCATGTGCTGTTTTGTTCCTACCTGCTTTCCCACTAGAGCAGCTGTTCGCAGCCTGTGGGTCATGACCCCTTTGTAACAATGAAAATACATCCTGCATATCAAATACTTACAATATGATTCATAACAGTAGCAAAATTACAGATATGAAGTAGCAACAAAAATAATTTTTTTTTTTTTTTTTGTAGAGACAGAGTCTCACTGTACCGCCCTTGGTAGAGTGCCGTGGCGTCACACGGCTCACAGTAACCTCCAGCTCTTGGACTTACGTGATTCTCTTGCCTCAGCCTCACGAGTAGCTGGGACTACAGGTGCCCGCCACAATGCCTGGCTAGCAACGAAAATAATTTTATGGTTGGGGGTCACCATAACATGAGGAACTGTATTAAAGGGTCGCGGCAGTAGGAAGGTTGAGAACCACTACACTGGAGGGTGGTGGCAAGCCCTGTCTATTTTGTGTACCACCATACCCTCAGGCCTAGTGGAAAGTCTGGCATCAGGCTGATGCTTAGTGTGCATTTGTTAAACATGGACCGGGCTCTCCCACCCACACCTCACGCTTCGCATCAGTGCGTCTCACGAACCCCTCCTCTCACCCCAGGTGAACTTCAGCTCCCCAGCCCAGCTCCTGAGCCCTGGATCCCCTCAGAACTATAGCTAGAACAGAGAGAAAGCCAGGGCCTCCTACCTGCCCCCCAGGGACTCCTGTCCATTCCCTCCTCCTCCCCTCTTAGCCTTTCTTTTCTTGATGCTCTGCCTCCACCCCCCACAAGCATCAGCACCTGCTCATTTCCTGAAGCCATCCTGGTAATGACCCCTGATAAGCATCTTTTAATAAACCCCTGAGCTGGATCTGTCAGCTAGAAGCCAGATTCTCTCCCTTCCCTGCCCCCATCTCCTCCAATTTCCTGGGCTGGCCCCCTTACACTAGTGCCCCTGGTCTCTGGGCTCTAGCTTCCTGGGAAGTGACCAAAAGGCACACTCCACAAACCTCCTCTCAGGGCCCCTGGCTCAGTAGCCAGGCCGTGCCTGCGCCACTGAGACTGACAGACTGACACTGCCCAGTTCACTTCCCTCTGCCCTGAGGCCAGTTTCCCAGGCGTTACCAAGGAAACCATTTGCCTCCTGCCCAGGGTTACCAAAGCAACCAGCTCAGTGAGAAGCAGCCCCTCAGCCTCTAGCCCCTGGGTGTGCAGGTCCAGGAGACAGTCACAGACTGAAAACAGGCAGCCCCGGCCTGCTCTAGTCAGTGCCCATCTCCCGCCCTCCCCCAACTTTTCCTCCTTCTGTCACCACATTTGCCCATCCTGCCTCCATCCTGCACTCTGCAATTTAGAGCCAATGCCTAGGCTTCAATGTGCACACCTTGGAAGTGGGCACATGCCATCTGCTATGGACTGAATTTTATCCCCCAAAATTCATATGTTGAAGTCCTAACGCCCAATGTGGCTATATTTGGAAATAGGGCTTTGAGGAGATAATTAAGATTAAATGAGGTTATAGGAGTGGGGCCCTGATCTGATAGGATTAGTGGCCTTATAATAAGAGGAAAATAAAAAGATCTCTCTCTCCATATGCATGCACCAAGGAAAGGCCCCATGAGGACACAGCAAGAAGAAGCCATCTGTAAGCCACATTGAGAGCCCTCACCAGAATCCCACTATGCTGGATCTCAGATTCCCAGCCTCCACACTGAGAGAAAATAAATTTTTGTCCTTTAAGTCACCCAGTGCAGACATTTGAGGCCCTCCAAAATATGACCCCAGGCTACCTTCAAAGATTGTCCTGTTAACCTCCCCACTGGGGCCCTACATCAACAGCAAGAGGGATGCTCACTGTCCCTAAACTCCAAGACTTCTGCCTCCCTGATTTTGCTGCCAGGACCCTGCTGAGACACCCTTCTAGCTCTACCCCAAACCTCCACCAACTCCAGGCTCTCCTCCACTAAGCTCCTGGTCCCACCTCCTCTAGAGTGCTGGGTAGGGATGTTCTGAGGCCTTCAACAGTTTTCAGATTGTGAGGATCTTGTTAAACATACGAGTCTGAAGGCTCATCCCCAATATATTCTGAGTCAGTGGGTCTGAGCTGGGAGCTGGGAACCTACACTGTAGACAAAAACCTCGCCTTGAGAAATACTGGCCCAAAGGAATAGCATATTCCCTCAACAGTGTCTGATAACTGACTGATGGGTCTACATGATTAAAAGCACTGCAGACAGCTGTGAATTCCACACTAGCCCACCCGTCTTGGTCCTCCGGTTAGCCAAGTAAGGAAGCATCAAATACCCCATGATGTGCCCTTTCTCTCCTCTGCGGCTCTGTCCAGAGACTAGAAAATTGCTCTCCTGTCTCTTTTCCATAGTGGACGATGGAATCCACCAAAGGCTGAATTCCACCGGGGTAAGATAATACAGTGGTCACAATAATGAACTCTGAAGTTGGAGAGCTCTGGGTTTGAATCCCAGCTCCATCAGTTTCTAACTGTATGGTGTGCAATAAGTTACTTCACCTCTCTGAGCCTCATTTTTCTCCATCTATAAAACTTTGACAATGCTACCTCCCTCCCTAGGTTATCCAGGAAGTATTAATGGAAATAATCCACATATGAGTACTTGGCACACAGTAACCACCAACACATGGTAGCTACTATAAATGTTATAAGGATTAACAAAACAGAATTCACAGGTAAAACTGAACTGAAAACCCCAGGCTTGTAAAATGGGTGCTCACGGCTCAACAGGGAGCCGACTCAGCCAGGCTGTCTGAAGTCACGGGGTGCTAAGGAGGTCACCAGCACCCTTCAGATCTATCTGCTGCATTTCTGAGGGTGGAGAGCTGGATGAGTTCACCTAATCTACAGGTATCACAACAACCAAGGAAGGAGCCCAAACTATAGGAAGATCTGTGGGTTGACCAAAGAATGGAGACTTTGAATATAGGACAGCAGCTGTTACAGTATCTGAGATGAAGACTCAGAGAAGGAGAACAGCAGTAAGAATGGAAGGCAGAAAAATGGCTAGGACCTTGTCCAAGGAGGACCCATACACTAAGCCCCTCCCCCAGAGAGCAGAGAGAAAACTCAGTGTCTGAAGACAAGTTCCACGCTCACTTTGGCACACCTCAAGACTCAAGGCCCTGGCCAAGTTCTGTGGCTCACACCTGTAATCCTAGCACTCTGGGAAGCTGAGACGGGAGGATCACTTGAGCTCAAAAGTTTGAGACCAGCCTGAGCAAGAGTGAGACCCTGTCTCTATTAAAAATGGAAAAACTAGCCAGGCATGGTAGGGCATGCTTGCAGTCCCAGCTACTCAGGAGGCTGAGGCAAGAGGATCACTTGAGCCCAAGAGTTTGAGGTTTCTGTGAGCTACGATGTTGCACAGCACTCTGTCCAAGGTAACAAGAGTAAGATTCTGGTCTCAAAAAAAATTAAATTTAAAAGAATTGAGGCCCTCAGTCAACCTCAGCATTCCCTCCTCAGCTGCTCAGGAGCCTCAGCTATCATAGAAAAGAGACTGATCACAACAGGTGTCTGGCTGACATCACACCCAGCTAGGACCAGAAAGAGACAGTCTCCCTGCAGCGATCACAACCAGTGGCTTTCAAGAAGCACTACCTTTTGAAAGATGAGAGGTCCAATTCTAGGTATATACCCAGATGAATTGAAAACAGGTGTTCAGACAAAAACTTAGATACAAATGTTCATAGTAGCATTATTCATAAAAACCAAAAGGTAGAAACAACCCAATGTCCATCAACTGATGAATGGATAAATAAAATGCGGTATAGTCATACCACAAAATTTTATTCAGTCACAGAAAGGAAAAAAGATACATGATACAACATGGGTGAACCTTGAAACCATTATGCTAAGTAAAAGAAGCCAGGCACAAAAGGACATAGATCGTGTCATTCTATCCATATGAAATGTCCACAGTAGGCAAATCCATAGGGACAAAGAGTAGATTAGTGGTTTCCAGGGATTTGGGATAACAGGAATAACTGCTCAAAGGGCATGGGGTTTCCTTTTGGGGTGGTGAAAATACTCTAGAATTAGGTAAAGGTGGTGGTTGCAGTTATACAACCTTATAAATGCACTAAATGCTACTTAAAAATGGTTAAAATATTGAATTTTAGGTTAAGTAAACTCCACCACAATAAAAAAAAGGGAGGTGGCTCATCCAATCCCCCTCCATGGGTGACCACTGAGGCTGAATAAGTCTCCCCAAGGGCTTTCCTACTTGCCTGTCCCTCAACACGTAGGACTGAGCAGGCAGTATGAAAAAGCTAGGAAAGAAGGAAAGCCTTTATTTTCCATATCTTTCTCCATGAAGCGTGAGCCCTCTGCCCCAGTCACTCTGCCGTCACTGCAAATATACATACAGACACATTTAAGCCCCCTCCAAGCCTTTTTCTGTTTCCTCCACGTCCAGCTCAAATCCTTCCCTAATGCCTCTTCTCTGATTTTTGCTCATACATCGGAGGTCTCAACAGTCTAACCAAGCAACTACAGCAAAACCTCTGTAAGTTGACCACCCAAGGGACTGTAACACACTGGTCAATATGCAGAGGTGGTCAACATAAGGAACTAGGCCTACTGTACTGATATGTACATGTGGTGGATGTCCAGTCTACGAAAATTAGGTCATCTTAAGGAGGTAGTCAATGTAGGGAGGTGATCTAAAATGGAAGTTCTACTGTATTTAATTCCATTCACTCTCTCAGCCCTGCTTTTTGAATAGATCTTCAGCCCACAAAAGCCCAGAGATGTCAAGAGCCCTCACGGCTGAGCCAAGCACCTAGGAGCTCCTTGGGCTGGCCCTAAGGCCAGAGCTATACCACGGACCTGTCCCCAGCTCCTAGAAGCTCACAGGAATCACCAGCAGTGTAGTGAGGTCAGTATGTTTCCAGGAAGAAGATTGAAGTCTACCACCTAAGATGTGGTGGTCCAGTCCCATTTCATGTAAGCCTGATAGCCAGACCAATCTTTGATCACTGATGAGTCCCAGGATTCCCAGTACATAAAATCCCTTCCAGTTGTTTTAATTAAAATGATGAGGAATCAAAAGGTTGCAATTACAAGAGTGAAAAAAACAGAGGCAGTTGCTCTACCTCTACCCCCAGCAAATTTCTGGATGGATATGGGTAAGGATTAGAGGTGAATTCTGGGTGAGTATAGAGCAATCCCAGCAGAACTGGGTGGGCAGGAAGAATCACAGCCTACTGGGATCAACACCAATACAACGAGAATGGAAATTTGGATGACCATTGAAATATCAAAGAAGACACCTAGGCCAATGCTGATTGAGTTAGAAGGGAATTCGGAGTGAAGCCCAAACAATTACAGAATAAAGATGATGCCTGTATTAGACATGGGCAAATGGGCACAGGTCTCTAGAAGCCAGGCTAAGGAGGATCCGTTGACCCTGGTTGAAGGACAGAGGGCACAAGGAGCTAGCTTTCATGGATATACTCTATTGTTCATTTCAGGCTTCAAAGGAGCAGAATCAAAATTCCCATGGCCACCTCCAGTAGGTATGTGAATGGGGCCCCCCTCCTGCTTCTTGCAAAGACCCTAGCCACAGACACCTCAAAATCCCCACAATCCCAAATGTTAGATTTAAGAAGGTTCTGTTACTGGGGTCTCCTCTGGGTTTCCATAGAGTCCACGATGGAGTCTTAAGGGGACAGTATGTGAACACTAAAACACCAAGTCAACTCGCTGCCCCCAGCTAAGTCCTGCTCCTAAGGACAGAGCCCAACTTGCCACTTTAACTTTGGCAAATCACTATCCTTTTCTTTCATTCTTCTCCCTTGTAAGGGAGGAGGTTAAACTCAATGATGTTCATGGGTTCCTCCTTCACTAGGAATATGTTTCCAGTGTTCCAAAACAGTCATTTCTGATAGCTCATTTCTGATTATAAAAATAATACTTGCTGGGCAGTGCCTGTGGCTCAAGGAGTAGGGCACCAGCCCCATATACTGGAGGTCGTGGGTTCAAACCCGGCCCCGGCCAAAAAGTGCAAAATAATAATAATAATACTTGCTTGTTGTGAAAAAAAAATTTTTTTTGAGACAGAGTCTCACTCTGTCACTCTGGGTGGAGTGCTGTGCCTCATAGTTCACAGCAACCTCAAACTCTTAGGCTTAAAAGATCCTCTTGCCTCAGTTTCCTGAGTAGCTGAGACTACAGACACCCACCAGGTCATGCAGCTAGTGTGTGTGTGTGTTTATTTGTTTGTTTTTATGAGACAGAGTCTCACTCAGTTGTCCTGGGGTTGAGTACCATGATGTTATATCTCACAGCAACCTCAAACTCTTAGGCTCAAAAGATTCTCTTCCCTCAGCCTCCTTAGTAGCTGAGACTATAGGCACCTGCCACAACGTCCGGCCATTCTTTTAGAGATGGGGTCTCACTCTTGCTCAGGCTGGTCTCGAACTTCTGAGCTCAGGCAATCCACCTGCCTTGGCCTCCCAGAGTGGTAAGATTACAGGCGTGAGACACTGTGCCCAGCCCCTGTTTTTTCTACTTTTGTAGAGATGGGGTCTTGCTCTTGCTCAGGCTGATCTCTGAACTCCTGACCTCAAGGGATCCACCCACTCTGGCCTCCCAAAATGCTAGGATTATAGGCATGAGCCACTGCACCTGGCCAATTATAACAATTTAAGAAAAGCACAAAATACAAAAAAGAAAAATATTTCGTATGATCCCATTACCCAGAAGAAACCATTATTAACCTTTTGGAAACTTTTCTTACTAGCTTTTTTTGTTTGTTTTGTTGGGCTTTTTTTTTTTTTTTCATTCTTATACTTTTTCTTTTTTTGAGACAGAGTATTGCTCTGTCACCCAGGCTAGAGGGCAGGCTGGAGTGCAGCAGCACAATCATAGCTCAACAGAGCCTTGAACACCTACACTCAAGTGATCCTTCTACCTTAACATCCCAAGTAGCTGTGACTACAGGTGCACACCACCATGCCTTGGTTTTTTTGTTGGCTTTTTTTTTTTTTTTTTTGAGACAGAGGCTCAAGCTTTCACCCTGGATAAAGTGCTATGGCATCATAGCTCACAGCAACCTCCAACTCCTGGGCTCAAGCGATTCTCCTGCCTCCACCTCCTAAGTAGCTGGGACTACAGGTGCCTGCCATAACACCCGGCTATTTCCTGGTTGCAGCTGTCATTGTTGTTTGCCAGGCCCGGGCTGGATTCAAACCTGCCAGCTCAGGGGTATGTGGACGGCACCTTAGCCGCTTGAGCCACAGGTGTCAAGTCCTGGGTATTTTTTTTTTAAGAGATAGGGTCTTACTGTGTTGCCTAGGCTGGTTTTGAACTACCAACCTCAAGTGATCCTCCTGCCTTGGCCTTTCAAAGTGCTAGGATTACAGGCCTGAGTCACTATGCCCAAACTCATATAATTGTTCTTTTTTAAAAAATGGGATCATACAGCCTTTACAATGTTGTTTTCTGTCATTATGCCATGAGCATTTTCCAAAGTCATCAAATATTCTTCAAAAATATAATTTTAATGACTGCATAATACTTCAAGAGTATGTACCATGACTACTGACCATTTTAAGTTGGTTTTCTAGTATAAATAACACTACCATGAACATCCTAGCCTACTGCTGTATTTGCCTGTGTCTCCATTTCCTTAGGATTAATTCTTGTAGGTAGAATTACAAGGTCATCAAACTGATACATTAAAAAGGTCTTGACATGTACTGCCACATTAATTTCCAGGAAAACACAACAAACGCGTTGATTTTCCCGAGCCAAGTGAGAGGTAAAGCTCCAAAAGAGCTGGAGTTAGAATGCAAGAGAGTGATTTCCTGTCTCCCCCTCTCCCCCAGGTTAACTGTCCAACAAAAGAGGGGACAGAATTCCAAGTCAGAAAATATGGGTCTGCAGCCTAGCTCCGCCTCTCTCTGGCTTTGAGAACCTGAAACAAGCCTCCTTCTCCTCACTAGTAGAATGGGTGTGATCAGCTATCTCTGCTCTGCTTATTATCTAGAGCAATTTCCTGCTCATTGAAAAGGTTTTTGTGGCTTGGCACCCATTGCTCAGTGGTCAGGGCACCAGCCACATACAGGACTGGTGGGTTCGAAACCAGCCAGGGCCTGCTAAACAACAATGACAACAACAACAACAAAAATAGCCAGGCATTGTGGCAGGCACCTGTAGTCCTAGCTACTTGGGAGGATGGGGTAAGAGAATTGCTTGAGCCCAAGGGTTTGAGGTTGCTGTGAGCTGTGACGCCAGAGCACTCTACCAAGGGCAACATACTGAGACTCTGTCTCAAAAAAAAAGAAAAGAAAAGGTGTTTGTGAAAGTTCTTTGTAAATGTATTAGTATTACCTTTCTCATAACCTAGGGGACTGAGAAAGTGGGGAGTTATTTGCGAAAGCTTCCCTTCTTAGCTTTTAACCATCAGAATACCCAAGACAAGTGCCACTGGTTCTGAGGGTGACAGAAAAGCAGCTTCCTAAAGGGAATTAGTAGGGTCTGAGAGTCCAGGAGGACCCAGCAGTGTCTTCCAAAGGCACAGGGATGGAAGCTGTGATGCCCAGGGCTGGGCCTAGGACCACCCTGACGGTGCTGGGTGGATCTGGAGATCTAGAGGGAAAGGACCTTCATGGTAAATGTCCCGCTGCTCCAAGGCCTCCAGCCCCTCCCTCCTTTCTAGTGTTCTGACTGGATGTCTGGTCTTTGGGGAAATCAAGCTGATTCAAGGGATTCAGTAATCGCAGAGGACCCCAGAACGATATATCAGCTCTGACCCTTTTTTTCGGAGCTGCTGCCAGTCAGGCCTGGACTGTTAAGACTCTCCAGTCAGTATTGTAGCTAGTGCTTCCAGCCTGCTCTCTCCAGCCGCAGCGGGTGAAAAAAAGACCGCGGCGCCCCCTTGAGCAGCTCAGCCGGACGACCTGAGCTTCCCTCCACACTCCCTACTCCCTTACCCTCTCGGCAGATGTCCTTCCCCACCTCTTCGTGCTCGCCTAGCGTCAGGGCCTGAGGGGACTCCAGTGACGTTCCCGGCGCTGCCAGGAGAGCTGCGCAGACCCCAGGGACGCCATCCTCCTGGGTTTCCACCCCCAGCACCGACAGCCCCCCACCCCTGCCCACCTCCACGGCCAGAGATGCACCTCCGGTCCCCAAATACGCACAACAGGTGGTATTTACCGGTCCTCCCCGACCACACCTCCCTGCCCCTCCACCTGCGCCCTAGTCCCCGCTGCGCCCGGCCACAAAGCCTACCTTTGAGGTTCTGCGGGTGGCCCCGCGGTGCCCGGCTCGGGTTTCCTCGGGGCAGAGAGGGGATACTGCAGAAGTTGTTACCCATGGCATCAGGCCCCAAAGGGATCGGCGCTCGCGGGGGCCGGCGAGACCGGGCGGGAGCGGAGGTCTTGTGTGCGGGGTGTGCGCGCACGGGTGCGTGCCGCCAGGGGAGGGCCCTGCTGGGGCTGCGGCCGGGGGCGGGCGGGCCGCTGCTCTCCTCCCTGGCTGTGGGCTTCGCAGTGCTCAGCGGGTCCTGCCCGCCGCGGGCGTCCTAGCACTAGCGGGCTACCTGCTTCCCATGCCCCGCAGCGGGGGCGGGGGCCGCGGGCTGGCCCCTGGACCGGGGCCGGCGGCGCCCGGGGCTCCCCTCCTCCTCCCGCTGGCGCTCGGGTTCCAACTGGTGGTGGGCGGCGCGGCGGCTCTGGCGCTCTCCCCGGGGGCCATAGAGTCAGGGCTCCAGGCGCGGGCGCTCAGCGGCTCGGCCTGCCCGGAGGGTCGGTGGTTCAGCGACCGACTCGGTCCCCGCCCGCGGGGACGGCCGCTGCGGTGACGTGCGTGGCGCCCTCCCGCTGGCGGGTCTGCATGGAGCGGGGCCCAGTGGAGCGCCGGGTGTTCTGGGTGTTGCCGCCGAGGCTGGTCTCCCCGGGCCGCCGCGCTCCCGCCCCACGCCGGGTCCCTCTCGCGACCGCCGCCCCCGCCCCCGCCGTCGCCAGGATTCCCTTGCTCTGGTTGTTATGGTGACAGCTGCGCCGGTGAATGAGCGTCTTAGTGACACGCGCGCGCCCGCTCGACCAGATGCGGCCCCCGGGCGCGCCGCGTTCCCTCCTATCACCAAGTTCTCCGCGCCGCTGCGGGCCCGGGCACGGCGCGGGTTGGGATAAGATATCGAGCAAAGATTGGGGTTCCAGAGGTTGGCCTTATTCCTCTCAGGCAACAGTGGAACTTGAACTTGAAAACAAGAAGAACAGTAAGGCACCCTGGGTGCCAGGGGCGAGGTGAAAATACTCTAAATGACAGTTTCCCCAGCACCAGGTACAGGGCCTGGCGCACGGTGAAAAGCTGAAGAAAAAAGAAATGAGCGAGTGGACGATTGAATAAAGGAAATAAGATTAGGGACCCCAGTACCTGACCCTCCTCCCCCGTTTGGATCTCAGGCGACCCAAGGGGAAGTGCTCAGAGCAAGAAAGCCGGGCAGCCGGGTACCGGTACCGGGCAGAGAGCAGTGGGGGCCTCTGGGTGCACGCAGACCAGACCCACAACACTTGGTCTCTGGTGGAGCCAAAGGAACAGATTTGGGGAACAAACCATCAGAGAACCACCAGTTTTGAACTAAGTGGTTCTGTCAGTTCTTGGTGGGGGGTACAGCCTCCAGCAGTCTAAGAAGGCTTCCTGGAGGAAGGGGGCTTCAGCAAGTGCCCAGTTCCAGTGACTGACTCTTCCATCATGTACTCAGCACTGCTGCCAAGAGGCCAGGGAGAAGGAAAATGAAGTCATTCTCCTCCCACGGACCTGGGTTAGAAGATACTCCGAGATGAGATCTCTCCCAAACCCTCCCCAGAAAATCAACCTCCAACTCCTCCAGGTCATCTCTAGCTCCCTGATCCAAAGTCTTGTGAAGATACTGGCAGGCAAGAGTCATCTCATGGCCTAAACCTCCACGTGACATCTCCTCATTATTCAGGCACAGTTCATGTCCTGACCTTCTCTGACCATCCCAACTAAAGAACCCCCGCCACTCTCAGGCATTTTGTGTACCATTACTGTGTTTTATTTTCTTCATAGCTTTTATATGGAATCAGTTTTAAAGTAGCCTTTCCGCACTAGAACATAAGCTCTGTGAGGGGGAGAGCATAGGCCCATCATCCTACCATGGTGTCCCTGCCCCCTGACAGAGTGCCTGGCATAGGGCAGGGGAGTCAAGGCAGAGTGAATGAGCCCCCCTGCCTGCCAGCAAAACTCCACGAAGTCCTTGCTTCCTTCCCTGCCCTCCACCCCATCCCATTTCAGGCATCACACCCTTAAATGTCTGAGACTCCAGGAGAGATAGAAATATCTGTGACAGCTGCTCTCTCAGGTCTGGAGGAACAGACAGGCCCAGCCCTGGGCTCCAGCCTCTCAGATGCTCAGGCTTATGTGCCCAGCCAGCTGCAGATGGACTTGGCAGGTTGGGGACTGCTCTTATTTATGGGCAGTGTCTTCCCAAGGCGCACTCTCAGCTGATGACTCACACATCATAAATTCATGGGCTCTGAGCAGCATCACGCTCACACATTTGCACACACACCTCTACCCTATCTAACACACTGACTTGGATACAGGCACATGCCCACACCCACACTCACTTATACATGTATACTCCCTGAAATCTGCCAGAATGAAGTCATGGTGAGCAGCTGCTGGGATCAGGCCTTTTACGAGTCAGAATAAATATGAGGATTCTGTATCGATGAGACAGATTCCCCCTGAGTGCATGTGAAGTGCAAGGTCCTTGCTAGGATTTGCAGATGGTGGCTGCAGGGAGGCTCGAGGCCCTTCCTAGTATAATCCCACCTCTCCCGACTTCTGGAAAGAGCATCCAAGGCAAGGGCAGGAGGATGGGATGGGACAGTGAGGCCTCAAAGGAAGAGGACTGCAGGGATGTCACAGTCCTCACGTGACCTGTCCCACAGTCCCCAAGTGCTATAGGCAAAGGAAAGGAGGGAAGTGAGGGCCTAAGTCCAGAGGCAGCCTGACCCTGGGGCACCCCAGAGGGAGGTGAGAGGCATCAGGAACCTGAGGGCAGGACAGATGGTGGGAGTATCAACAGTCATGGGTAGGATGAGGCAAGGAGGGCATCCTTGGTGCAAAATTGAAGGACATGCTCACGCTCAAGGCTATGCAGATGCCAACCTTGCATTTGTATGAGCCTTGGAGTGAGGGCCTCTTTCATTTTGCACCCTGGGTCCCCCACACTCCCCCCACACTCCCAGCCTGACCCTAGTCCTTCTGGAGAGTTCTGTATTGGGAGAGGAAGACACCACTGTTAAGTGTCAACTACGTCTCTGGCCAGGGAGGGCCCTAGAGGAGGTGGATGTGGCTGAAAGTGACCCTTCTGAGGGGTCCTGTGCTTCAGAAACCTTTCTCTGGCAGTGACTGTGATTAGACCCAGTTCAGAGGGTCAAGAATGCCAGCACCCTCCTCTTCCTGGACCTTGGGCAGAACCTTCAGGCTCCTGGGGGCCAAGTCTGTGGGGGCATCTTTAAGCCTTCTTTACCAAGGCAGCTGCTGGGAGGCAGAGAAGTAGCCTCCAGGTTGGCTGTGGGCCCCAGGGCCTTCCTGGCCCCATCATAGAAGTGAGGAGAAACAAAGAACCTGCTGGATGGAGACACTATTTCAGTGGCTTCAGTAGAAGCTATTATTATCCACAAGGTGGTGCTCCAGCACCTGTCACCACAGCAAACGGCCACCCCACTCCACGCCCCCAGGCAATGAGGATTCTGAGTGTAGTGCCTGAAGGCTGGGTATCCCTGCACTTGTGTTCTTGTGTGTGCCCCGGGGCAGGGCGCTGTGATTGCTCACACCAGCCTGTAGGAGAGGGGGGACCCCAGCGGAACTTCCCCCCACCTCTTCTTCTTTCCCCGCTCCCTCCTGCCCTTTCTTCAGCTTTTTTTTTTTTTTTTATTGTTGGGGATTCATTGAGGGTACAATAAGCCAGTTACACTGATTGCAATTGTTAGGTAAAGTCCCTCTTGCAATCATGTCTTGCCCCCATAAAGTGTGACACACACTAAGGCCCCACCCTCCTCCCTCCTTCCCTCTTTCTGCTTCCCCCCCATAAACTTAATTGTCATTAATTGTCCTCATATCAAGATTGAGTACATAGGATTCATGCTTCTCCATTTTTGTGATGCTTTACTAAGAATAATGTCTTCCACTTCCATCCAGGTTAATACGAAGGATGTAAAGTCTCCATTTTTTTAATAGCTGAATAGTATTTCATGGTATACATATACCACAGCTTGTTAATCCATTCCTGGGTTGGTGGGCATTTAGGTTGTTTCCACATTTTGGCGATTGTAAATTGAGCTGCAATAAACAGTCTAGTACAAGTGTCCTTAAGATAAAAGGATTTTTTTCCTTCTGGGTAGATGCCCAGTAATGGGATTGCAGGATCGAATGGGAGGTCTAGCTTGAGTGCTTTGAGGTTTCTCCGTACTTCCTTCCAGAAAGGTTGTACTAGTTTGCAGTCCCACCAGCAGTGTAAAAGTGTTCCCTTCTCTCCACATCCACGCCAGCATCTGCAGTTTTGAGATTTTGTGATGTGGGCCATTCTCACTGGGGTTAGATGATATCTCAGGGTTGTTTTGATTTGCATTTCTCTAATATATAGAGATGATGAACATTTTTTCATGTGTTTGTTAGCCATTCGTCTGTCATCTTTAGAGAAAGTTCTATTCATGTCTCTTGCCCATTGATATAAAAGGGATTGTTGGCTTTTTTCATGTGGGGCATCAGCATACCAGATTTTAGTCTGTACTACAAAGCCATAGTGGTCAAGACAGCTTGGTACTGGCACAAAAACAGAGACATAGACACTTGGAATTGAATTGAACACCAAGAAATGAAACTAACATCTTACAACCACCTAATCTTTGATAAACCAAACAAGAACTTACCTTGGGGGAAAGACTCCCTATTCAATAAATGGTGTTGGGAGAACTGGATGTCTACATGTAAAAGACTGAAACTGGACCCAGACCTTTCCCCACTCACAAAAATTGATTCAAGATGGATAAAGGACTTAAATTTAAGGCATGAAACAATAAAAATCCTCCAAGAAAGCATAGGAAAAACACTGGAAGATATTGGCCTGGGGGAAGACTTCATGAAGAAGACTGCCATGGCAATGGCAACAACAACAAAAATAAACAAATGGGACTTCATTAAACTGAAAAGCTTCTGTACAGCTAAGGAGACAATAACCAAAGCAAAGAGACAACCTACACAATGGGAAAGGATATTTGCATATTTCCAATCAGACAAAAGCTTGATAACCAGGATCTATAGAGAACTCAAATTAATCCCTCCTGCCCTTTCTCCTCTGAGTCTCCTTGTCCCCACTTTCTCTCTGTCCTGTCTCTCTGCTCCTCTGCTGATCCTGCCCTGTTCACCTCCCCCTATCCCTTCTTTCTTACTCTCCACAGCTCCCAGATCAGTTCAAATCTTAAAGAGTCACCATGCTGATAAAAATCATAAAATATTTGACTGAGAATCACTTTCTTCTTCCTTTCCTGAGCCCCTGCACATTGATTACAGAACCAACCACAGGGATAACCCCCACTACACAAGCAAGAGTGGGGTTCATCTAGGCCAAGCTGTGCCCCCATGAACTTGAGACATCCCTAGTCAACAGTATGACATCTTCCTCCCTGTCAAGAAACTAACCTTAAAATAGGAAACAACTACAACCGTCCCTAGCTGGGATAAGTGGTGCCTCATCCATCCCCAAGGCCCAGCTCATAGTTAATGAGGCTGTCAAAAAAGAGGGTGGAGGCTCAGCACCTGTGGCTCAAGCAGCTAAGGCGCCAGCTACATACACCTCAGGTAGCAGGTTCAAATACAGCCCAGGCCCGCCAAACAACAATGATGGCTGCAACCAAAAAATAGCCAGGCATTGTGGCAGGTGCCTGTAGTCCCAACTACTTGGGAGTTGAAGGCAGGAGAATCGCTTAAGCCCAGGAGTTGGAGGTTGCTGTGAGCTGTGATGACACGACACTCTACCTAGGGCGACTGCTTGAGACTCTGTCTCAAAAAAAAAAAAAAGAAAGAAAGAAAGAAAAGAGGGTGGAGGACTGGGGATGTCCTGCCTGAACTACAGGAGGTGCCTGGACATGTTGAAAGGGGATCCCCAAGTTCCTGATACATAGTGATATTCATCAACTTTTTTTTTTTTTTTTTTTTTTGGTTTTTGGCCAGGGCTAGGTTTGAACCCGCCACCTCTGGCATATGGGACCGGCGCCCTACTCCTTGAGCCACAGGCACCGTCCCATCATCAACTTTTTTTATTCATCAATATTTATTAAATGAATCCATGAATCAGGACATGATGGATTGACCTGCAAATATAACCACCCAACCAGCCCCAGAGGGACCAGCCTGTGCTGTTCTCCTCTATGGTACATTCCCCACTAAGTTTCCCTGCGGCCAGGCCTTCCCTCTAAAGGTTGGAAGTCTGCACTACCCCTTCTGCCATGGAATGGACCCCAAACTGCCTTGTTTGCAGGTACTTTGGGATTCAACCTCACACTTTGCCCAGTGACCATTTATTGAGCACCACCTGTGTGCCTGGCACTGAAAGAGATGCAATTTCCTTACCAGCACCATGGAGCAACCTGCCCTGTGCTTCAGTGCACTCCAGTCCCAGTTCCCAGCTCCCAGGCCTAACTTCAGAGCTGAACACACAATAGGTCTCACTGAATGCTGACTGCATAGCTGGGCAGTTGGCTCTGAACTCCAAACCTTTTTGATCATGTACCCCTAACAGTAATAAATGTTTACATGTATACCCTAATATATGTATATGCATTTATTTGTAATTTCTACATACGTGCTACTATATTCACATTGCATATATTATGAAACATACGCTACAGAGACAAGGAAATTTAAAAATGGATTGGCTGGGCATGGTGATCCACACCTATAATTCCAGCGCTTTAGGAGGCTGAGGCAGAAGGATTTCTTGAAGCCAGGAGTTCGAGACCAGCCTGGGTAATACAGCTAGAAACTATCTTTACAAAACAATTTTAAAATCAGCAGGGTGAAATGGCACATACCTGTAGTCCATGCTACTAGAGAGGCTGAGGTGGGAGGATTGTTTGAGCCTAGGAGTTAGGTTAGAGTGAGCTACAATGATGTCACTGCACTTCAGCCTGGGCAACGGACTGAGATCCTGTCTCTAATAAATGAATAGAAATGGGGGTACACACAGTCTAAACTAAAAGTCCTTAAATTTAAATTAGAATCCTGTCTGAGGGATCAGGAAGAGGGAACGAAAGTAGTAAAAATGCAGATTTCCAGGCCTCACCTCCAGTACCTCTGATTCTGCAAATCTGATATGGGCCACTTACTGATAGCACCTCAGCAATAAAGATTTGGGGTGAAGTTTAAAGAAGGCCAGCAGGCAAAGCCGGGTATCATACAAGGACCAGGCCAAAGTGAGCTATCACTCAAGCAGGGCTAACCTAGTTGGAAGGTAGCTGTGCAAGGAGACAGGACCCTGGCCCCTTCCTCTGCTCCACAGACTTGGCTTCCAGGAGGTGGCCCTGGGATCCAGGATCAATTATAAGAGCTTTATAGACCCTGAGCCCAAGCCCATCAGGTCAAATGTGCAAAAATATACTACATCTCAGATTAAACATAGTTGTCTTGTGTTATATATCTTGAAAGAATTTTTATAAATTTCACTTTTGAAATCATTGAACTATAAGAAACTCAAATTTACAACTCATTTTATATCTGTTTTCCTTTTCTTTTCTTTCTTTACTTTTTATTGAGACAGAGTCTTGCATGTTGCCCTTGGTAGAGTGCTGTGGCATCACAGCTCATAGCAACCTCCAACTCTTGGGCTTAAGTGATTCTCTTGCCTCAGACTCCCTATTAGCTAGGACTACAGGTGCCCACCACAATGCCTGGCTATTTTTAGAAATGAGGTCTCGCTCTGGCTCAGGCTGATCTCGAACCTGTGAGCTCAGGCAATCCACCTACCTCGGCCTCCCAGAGTGCTAAGATTACAGGCGTGAGCCACCACGCCTCTTTTTTTTTGTTTGTTTGTTTTTTTGTTTTTTTGAGATAGCCTCTCACTCTGTTTCCCTGACTAGGGAGTGCAGTGGTGTCATCATATCCACAGTGAGCTCTGATGTTGCCACTGCAACCTCAAGCTCTTGGGCAATCCTCCCGTCTCAGCTGGGACTATAGGCACCTGCCACAACACCCAGCTGATTTTTCTATCTCTAGCAGATACTGGGTCTTGCTGTGGCTCAGGCTGATCTTGAACACCTGGCCTTAAGTGATCTTCCTCCTTGGCCTCAGTGCCAGGATTACAGGTGTGAGCCACCGTGCACAGACACAAATGGTTTTATTTCTGAGCTAGTATGCATATGTTGGATTTTTTGCCAAATGAGAAAAACTATGATTGTCTTCAAATATAATGGAATCTTTATTAGTACTACATTTAACAATTAATGACACTAATACAACAAAGACAATAAAGACATTTAAGTGAACATTTATTAATTTTGATTTTGAAGTGTTCCTTTCGTAATTTGGAGGCAGTAATGTTCTTTTCCATTCTCAAGCAGACCCTTAAAAGCCCATAGGCTTAAGCACTGGGCCTATAGTGACCTTGGAAAAAATCCAAGCCTGAGGCCAAGCATTCCCAAAGTCTCATCTTGAACACCAAAGCTTGCATCGAAGGACACCCATGGATCCCTGTAAGAAACAGAAAAGAAAATTCCCAGTGCCAGAAAAAATACAGTGTTCCCCTGTCTGGGAATCTTGTGTACTGACTTCCAGCGTCCATTGGTTCATCCTAGGTACCCTTGCTCAGACAACTGTGACATGTGACATTTATGAGGCACCTGTTCATATGCACCAGGCCTTGATCTAAGAATTAGCCCATGTGTTAGTTCATTTAAGTCTGGAAAATACCCTGTCGGGTAGGTACCATTATTGTTACTGTCACTGTTATTATTATATTATTACTATTCCCATTTTGCAAGTGGAAATCTCAAGGTTCAGGGATGCTAAGTCATTTGTCTACTTGCTGATGGGTGAAGCACTGAGGTATAGCCTGAGGATGGTCTGAGTCCAGATCCCTGTGATATTGTACTCGGGCCAGGATGGGATTCCTTCAAGTCCCCAGCCTGAGAGAGACACCTGTTGCAGGGGGAGGTCACCTCTCTGAGTTCCTGCACCAGCCCCTTCCTGCTTGAGCAACGCTCAGGACTCCTTCATGGCTTCAGCTCAGCTCTCTGAAAGTTAGCCAGGGAGCAAACAGCTGCTAATGAACAGAAAATAACTTTAAAATAAAACTACAATCAAAGAAAGATGCTGAAATGGGTTGCAATACCTCAGCATCCCTTTTCCTCTCATAGATAATGGCTTTCCCTGGCAGGAAAGCCTCTCCAAAAATGTTGCAAAGACTAGACAATCATAAAGGAAAACTATGAGAAATGTGACTACATAAAAACGTAAAAACTCCTTCATGGCAAAACTAGAAAGACAAATAGGAGTCAGGAGGCACCTCTCTCCTAAGCCAGTAGCCTTAAATCACACCTGGTGTCCCTCATCCCTAGACCTAGAATAGGAAACGGACATTTCTCCAATTGCTGCGGGCAGTGTGACATCTCGCTTCTACCAGCCTTTCCCCAGGGGGGTCCCAGAGGTACATCAAAGGTAACCCCCGCCCCTGCCAAGGGGAGCTCTCTTCCGAGCAATAGAGACTCGTGGAAAGTTTTCTCTGGGCAGAGAGAGCAGCCCTATGTGCCTCCATCCCTCCCTCCCCTGCCCTCCCCCGCCCTCCCCTGCCCTCCCCCTCTCCATTTCTGGGTCCAGCCACCACTAGGTAGCGCTAGAGCTCTACTAGACTCCTTTGTCTCTGGCAAACCTTGTTGGGGAAGACCTCAAGCCAATCAAAACTTTTTAAAACGTTTACAGGTTGCTCTTTTCGTCTTTCAAAATGAAAAGAGCTTTTTCAGGGGGAAATGTGTACCCTTATAGCTTCCATTAGTAACTTCAAAGCAAAGAAAACAGGTCATTGAAGAAGCTAGCCGTACTCTTGAGCCACTGAGAAGGCACCCTCTGAGCATGTTTACATGACTGTGGGTATTTTCTTTCATCCTGAGATGGGATCTCCCAGCAGCAGAGGAGCCCTCCCTGACATCATGGTGACTGGACCAAAGAAGGCCAGCCCCATGCCCCGAAATTCCCAGGACTGAGTAGACGCTCCTCCAGTGCAGCCAAATCACAGTCCTCACTCCTGCTCACACTGAGATGCTCCTCTGACTGTGTCTGAAGCCGGAGCTTGAAGGAGTGTGATCCATCAACAGCCGGGAGCTCCCCAGCCTGTCCTCTGCGTGCACAGATACCCCTCCGCGTTGGGACTCCCCACTCCCAGGCCAGGCTTTGCCCACAAACACCTTCTTCCTGTATTCAACCATGCTGAGCCATCTCAGAAATCACTTCGTCTCATGAGTGTATAAACAAAGGCAAGCGGGGAGAGGGAGGACCTGAAGTCACTTTGACTGTGTGTGGGTGTACAGTACAAGTGGAATTCAGAAAACCTACCTGGGTGCCCGTTTCTCCCCATAGTAACCCACATGTTTTTGCCTCTCTGAGGCCACCATTGCAGGGTCTGCAAACAACTTCATTTCAGTTTGATCAGGAAATCTACCTTTATGGCTTCTCCGTCATGTTAAGAGAGAGAGAGAAGAAAACAATTTTATAAAATCCTGGCTTATTTTTCTCTTCTTACTAGAAAAGCAAGAGTAAAAAATATATTATGAACCAGGGAAACTGTTACATGTTCTGTCCAGTAGGGTGAAATGCAAACATTTAAGTAAGGAAGAATGTTAGGCTTGGAACCTGATTATTTTGTTTTGCATCAATCATAATATTTCAAATCCTATTTTTTTTTTTTTTTGAGACAGAGTCTCACTAGGTTGCCCTCAGTAGAGTGCTGTGGTGTCACAGCTCACAGCAACCTCAAACTCTTGGGTTTAAGCGATTCTCTTGCCTCAGTCTCCCAAGTAGCTGGGACTACCGGCCGCCACAACACCCCGCGTTTTTTGGTTGCAGATGTCGTTGTTCGGCAGGCCTGGGCTGGGTTCGAACCCACCAGCTCTGGTGTATAGCGCCCTAGCCGCTGAGCTACAGGTGCTGAGCCTTAAATCCTATTTTTAAAAAATGACATTTATCTACTTACATGTGGAAACATGTTTAAAAATCCATAAACTCACTGCCCAGATAACCTCTATTAATCTTTTTAAAAATAAGTCATATATCCATACTGTTAAAAAAGTTGAACAGCACAGAAAGCTGTAAAATGGAAAGAAAGTAGAAGTCTCCCCTTCTGACCACTCGATGATAATAACTGTTCATTTTTCTTCTGTATATTTCTAGCAAAAAGAGAATGTATAATACCAAAGTTTTGGCATAGGTATATATTATTTAATATATCCTTTTTACTTAGAGGGATGATACTCTGCTCAGTAGTATGCTAAATTGCTTTTTTAGCTTATCAGAGTCTCTTAGAGGTCTTTTCATACGAATACACACATACATTTACTTCACTCTTTTAATGGCCACCAAGATTTCATTTTATGGCTATGCCATATTTTATTTAAACAGTCCCTGGCTGATGAAATTTAGGTTGTTTCCAGTTTTGTTGCCATTAAAACAAAGCTGTAAGGAACATTCTTCCTTGTGTATCTTGGCTACTTTGGCATATCTATCTATGGGGCAAATTTTGAGCTATGTAATTACTAGTCGAAAGGCATGTGTATTTAAATTTTTGCTTTAAATATATTGCCAAATTGTCCTGCAAAAAAACCCTATACATTTGTACTCCAACCTTTGGTGTATGAAAGTGACTGTTTCTCTAAGCCTCACCAATTTGAGTATTACCAATGTTCTAGTTTCTAAAAACTTGGCAAGTTTCAAAGGGCACCTGGGTTTTAATTTCCTTTTTAATTATGAATGAGAATTAGAATCTTTGCAGGGTGTTTAGACATTTGTCTTTCTTTTCTTGTGAGTAACCTGTTTACATCCTTTATCCACTTTTCTATAGGATCGTTCACCTTTTGTATCAATTTATATGCGCCTTCTGCAAATTAAGGAAAATATGCCTTTGTGTGGCACATGTGTGGTAAATACCTTTTTGCAGTTTGTTATGTTTATTTTGCTTATTGGTATTTTTGCCCACAGAAGTTTCTAGTTTTTATGAGGCCTACTTTATCCGTCAGCTCCTCCACAGTTACTCAATTCTGTGCTCTAGTCTGTAAGGCCTTTCCCTGGCCTCTGGTTTTGAATAAGTTCACCTACATTTTCTTGAATAATTTTTATGATTTTAGTTTTAATTTTTATGTTTAAATCTTTGAACCGTGCGGAATTTACTTTGGTATAAAGAATGAGGTAGAGATTCAGTTTAAGTTGTTCCCAAATGATCAGCTGGTTGTTCCAAGGCCATTTGCTAGATAGTCCTCATTTCATTTTCGTCCTGTCTGCAGTCCCTTAGGGGCCACGTGGCTCTGTAGAGTCACCTGAGTGAGGCCCACAGAAGGGCCACGTTGCTCTCCCCAGGGCTGCCAGGATCCCACAAAGGCCTCTTGTGCTCAGGGAAGCAGAAAATCAAGCCACTCAGAGACACAGACAGAGAGGGCACTGCTGTGCTGCTACACACACGGATCAATAGCTTCCCAGTCCTGAGAGAGAAGTGGGACGCGCATCCAGTGCCTTCCTCTGAAGATAAAAGAGAAAGGGAGAAGCTACTCATAATACACACAGTAGTAACAGTCACTCACTATACTCCAGGTTGGACAGCAAAGAAAGACCTTGTCTATAAAAAATAAATAAATAAAATAAGTGTAGGGGGGTCCAAGCATCCACACTGTGAAGAGCACAGGGTTGGGCTTGGTTAGCACTTGGATGGGAGGCTGCCCAGGACTACCAGGTGCTGTAGGCTTAGGAAAAAAAACACCGTGAAGAACAAACATTTGCTGTCACTTACTATATGCTTTAGCGCCAAACTAAATGCTGGGTTACTGTCCTTGCCACGTACTACCTCACTGGGAAATCCACCCCTCACACTTGGGACAGGCTGAGGCAGCCTGTGGGGTAGGGACACTGCCGAGCTGAGGTCACTGCATGGCTTGGTGGAGGAGCTGCATTTGAGCTGCCTCTTGGACAGCAGCGAGGAGGGAAGGTTAGGGTTTTTCGGTGGGGAGAATGATGTTAGCAAAGGTGTGGAGGCAGGAAGACATGTCTAGGTGCAGTTAGGAGGACCTTGAGTGCCAAGCTGAGGTGGCCATGTGAGCCCCAGTCATGCTGAGCAGAGGAGTGAGGTAGGTGGTTTAGGCAGACCTGGGTCAGGTGGAAGCCAGGCCCGGAGGGCAGCAGCAGAGATGCAGGAGAGAATTGCAGCCTCCCCTGCCTTCTCCAGCCTCATCTCCAGACACCTCAACCCCAGGTCTCTTCTCCAGAAAGCCTTCAGGCAAGGATATGAGAGCCAATATGAAATCTCCCTGGGCTCAGCTGAGTAGAGTCATGTTTTTGACCAAGTTGGGAAAATATACTTGGCTCTGTCAGCATCTTTGCCTCACCACACCCAGAATTTGCCTATCCCCAGCAGGAAGCCCCACCAGCTGTCTGGCCTAAGCCCCAAGCCCTAAGAGAGGAAGAAGGGCATGGGGGTGTGGGGGTGGAGTGACAGGGCAGGGCCCATTTGCTTAGAGATGCTTTGAGCTGGCTGGGCATGGAGATGACTCACACCCCAGAGGGGGAGGGGAGTGGCACAAGGAACAATCAGGCTGGGCAGGGGAGCCTGGTGGAGAGAGCCTGCCTCTGCTGTCAGTCCTTGGCCAGACCCCAGTAGGGTGGGCTGGGCTGGATGCTGCTTCCTCTTTGTCTCCTCAGGCCACTGGAGGAGGAGAGAGAATCTTCTGCAGAGCCCAGGCTCGTCCCCAGTGCTCACAGCCCTTGCCCCACAGCTGTCCACCCACCTACGCCGGAGCCATGGATCGATTCCGTATGCTCTTCCAGCACTTCCAGTCAAGCTCGGAGTCGGTGATGAATGGCATCTGCTTGCTGCTGGCCGCGGTCACCGTCAAGCTGTACTCCTCCTTCGACTTCAACTGCCCCTGCCTGGCGCACTACAATGCCCTCTATGGCCTGGGCCTGCTGCTCATGCCCCCGCTCACCCTGTTCCTCTGCGGCCTCCTTGCCAACCGGCAGTCTGTGGTGATGATGGAGGAGTGGCGCCGGCCCTCGGGGCACCGGAGGAAGGACCCAGGCATAATCAGGTGTAGTCCCACACCACTCAGGGACCCCACAGGCACTGCCAGCTGCAGCCCCAAAGCCAACCACCCACAGTGGATATAATAGGGGGTTCCCCTGTAGGCACTGCCGGGTACACCCCTTACAGCCTAACCACCCACTGTGAGCATTGTGGGGGGCTCCCCCCATCCCACAGCCACTGCTGGTTGCACCCCCAAAGCCTAACCACCCTTGTGGACATTATGAAGGGTTACCCCCACTTCATAGGCACCAGGTGCCCTCCCAAAGCCCACCCATCCCCTGTGGACCTGGTGGGGGACTCCCCCACCCCATAGGCTCTAGCAGGCATGCCCGCTCATCTTTCCTCAAATAGGAATCAGCAGCTCACAGAGACCTATTTGCCAATTTCCACTTTGGATGCAAGTATTTCTATTCCTATCATTTGCCACCTTTCTGTGGTCAGTCCTGTAAATATGAGAATGATACAGAATTACCCAGGCCACCATAAGAAGGAAGGGAAAAGTTCTGTGGCCTCTGAAGGTTCACTGAAAATCAACAGATTAAGGCAGATTAATAGGAGAAAAGGTATACAAATTATTTGATCATAGTTTCACATGACATGGGAGCGTTCAGAATGAATGTCCAAAGATACAGGAGACACTGTCTATTTTTTTAATTAATTAATTAATTTTTTGAAACAGAGTCTCACTCTGTTGTCCAGGCTAGAGTGCCCTGGTGTCAGCTTAGCTCGAAGCAACCTCAAACTCCTGGGTTCAAGTGATCCTCCTGCCTTAGCCTCCCTGGTAGCTGGAACTCCAGACGCCCACCACAACACCTGGCTACTTTTTCTATTTTTAGTAGAGACTCCTAAGCAAGACCACTCTTGCTCAGACTGGTCTCGAACTCCTGAGCTCAAGCTATCCTTCCACCTCATTCTCCCAGAATGCTAGGATTACAGGTGTGGCACCGTTTTTATGCTTAGTCTTAACAAAGTATGGACAGCTGCATAGAAATATGATTGAACAAAAGGGTATGAGCTAATGCTGACAGCTGAGGGGAAACCCAGCACGGCTGTCTGGATTGTCCTTGGCCTCTCTGTGCAGCATTCCTTCCTTCTGGGTTTGGGGCAGGACCCTCCCTGGAATGGGGCTCTTATGACCTACAGTCACAGAAGGTAGGTCAGATCATTTCTTTCCTTTCTTTTTTTTTTTTTTTCTTAAACAGAGTCTAACTTTGTCACCCTTGGTACAGTGTCATGGCATCATAGCTCACAGCAACCTCAAACTCAAGTGGCTCTCTTGCCTCAACCTCTGGAGTAGCTGGGACTACAGGCCCGCTCCCCCCAAATGCCCAGCTATTTTTAGAGATGAAGTCTCACTCTGGCTCAGGCTGGTCTCGAACCTGTGAGCTCAGGCAACTCACCCGCCTTGGCCTCACAGAGTGCTAGGATTACGGGCGTGAGCCACCAGGCCAAGCCCAGATAATTTTATAGCCAGTTTTCAGACAGAAAGGCAGGGAGAATGTTAGAGTAATATTTTTGGGTCATATGGCTATCTTTGGGGAAAAGGAAAAGGGGTTCTGGTTTCTACTCTAGTTCCATGGCTAGCCTTGGGGAAGAACGAGGGGCCAGAGACAAGAGGGTAAGAGAAGGTCAGAGAAAAACTTTCTTCTGAAGCCTTCCTCCTGCAGTACCATTTTTTGAGCCCCAGCACCACATCTGTCATCCTAGCCATGGATCATCACTCACCACACAGAAAGGACATCCCGTGACATGCACAGCAGTTTTACTCATGTAGCAAGAGGCAATGATTTGCTTAAAGGCTGCATCCCCTCTCTCTGAGCTCCCCGAGAGCAAAGGCCTCACTTGTGGAACACAGCCATTCACCATGCGCCCTGGCTGACTGCACACCAGACCAGGGCCAAGCTCCGTGCTAAGTGCTCTGAGTATGCGGCCTCTCTGAATTCTCACCTGGTTCCTGAATCTGCTCCATTGCCGTTGCCAGGCCCATTTCTTTCTTTTTTTTTTGTAGAGACAGAGTCTCACTTTACTGCCCTCGGTAGAGTGCCATGGCGTCACACGGCTCACAGCAACTTCCAGCTCTTGGGCTTATGTGATTCTCTTGCCTCAGCCTCCCGAGCACCTGGGACTACAGGCGCCCGCCATAATGCCCGGCTATTTTTTGGTTGCAGTTTGGCCGGGGCTAGGTTTGAACCCACCACCCTCGGTATATGGGGCCGGCGCCCTACTCACTGAGCCACAGGCACTGCCCCGCCAGGCCCATTTTTAAGGATGAGTAACCTGAAGCACAGAGAAGTTAAGCATCTCGACCAATCTTCCTCAGCTGGGTATTGGTACCACTCAGGTTCAAACATGGGCCAGCTCCACAGCCCACACTGGAGCACCTGCCCTTGATGTTTGGGAGAAAACAGCTAAATGTGAGCCGTAGCAGGAGTGCCATGGTGGGTGTTAGGTCACTCACCATTTCCTCCTCTCTCTTATTCTCTGATATGGACAGATGTGGTCATCTCAGTCAAATCTAATGTGACTGTATCACAAGGACACTCCAAAGAAAACACTGGGGCCACCATGCCTACAGCATATTTATAATTTGCCACTGGGTAGGCCCTGCTGCGTGCACACCATTTCCTGTACAATCCAGGTTAGAATCAACATCCTCATCCTGTGCACAGGCAGCCTGTTTCCAGTTCTCAGGGATTACACCCTCCCGTGATTCAGCCAGGCAGGGTGGGGCTTATGCCCTGGCGAGCTCTTATGCCTTTTCCTCTGGGGTCCAGTGTACGCAGCTCCCCTGGGCTCCCATTCTGCGACCAACACCCAGCCCGGGTCACTAG
The DNA here is from genome assembly GCF_027406575.1 of Nycticebus coucang. Lineage (NCBI taxonomy): Eukaryota > Metazoa > Chordata > Mammalia > Primates > Lorisidae > Nycticebus > Nycticebus coucang. The sequence goes on along the minus strand of NC_069782.1, from coordinate 132,741,387 downwards.
AGGGGCAGCGAGGGGCAGGAAAGGCACCTGAGGCCAGTCAGAGGCTGGGTTTCTGGGATGCCAGGGCAGGGGGCAATGTTTGAGGTATGGCCTTTAGGGAAGTTAATGGGAAGGGCTGTCTTAGTTTAGGCTCCTCCCAAAAGCAGGCTCTGGGCAACTGGGCCCTCTGAGAGGGTGTGTAGAACACATCTAAGAATTGATCCACTGAGGGTCTAAGAAGCTGGTATTTACCCACCAGGCCCATCCATCTTGGGCTTGGGCTGAAAGTTGATTTGGGGGTTAACTTTTCAGTTTTCAGCCTACCCCTCTCAGGAGCAGAGAACCCTCCAAAGCAGAACAAGGCAGGGGCTTGAGGCAGGAGGCCCTCAGACCCTCCACATGAATAGAACTGTCCACCAAAGCCACAGCTGCCTCTGGCATGGGCAGGGCACCGGCAGTGTCTACTACAAGGCCTAGAGCAAAAGGAATATCAGCTCCTTGGTATTCCAGTCCTGGGATGGCCAGCGGCCCCCATCCTCTTTCCTCACTGCCTTCTGCACTGGAAGCTACAGCTTGACATAACGCTCCTGGGAAGTCCATCCTTACACCTCCCCTGTAGCCTTCCTGCTGCAGCTGAATCCCAGCATCCCTTTGTGATCTCTCTTTCCTCTGCTCCCAGGTATATGTGCCTCTCTGTGCTGCAGAGGGCGCTGGCTGCCCCGCTGGTCTGGATCCTGCTAGCCCTCCTTGATGGGAAGTGTTTTGTGTGTGCCTTCAGCAGTTTTGTAGACCCTGAGAAATTTCTGGACTTTGCCAATATGACCTCCAGCCAGGTACAGCTCTTCCTGGCCAAGGTGCCCTGCAAGGAAGATGAGCTGGTCAGGGACAGTTCTGCTCGGAAAGCTGTGTCTCGCTACCTGCAGTGCCTGTCACAGGTAATTGGGGTGGGCCTCCCCTTGCCCTGGCACCCTCACAAATATCCTGCATTGGTCCTGGGATGGGGTGGGGTGGTAAGGAGGTAGAAATGATTCCTGAGGCTTCTCCTGTCTACTGGAGACACAACCAAAAAGCAGCTGGCTCCTGAGGAGACAATACGAGGCCTTCGACACTGACTCACCCCAGGTCACAGCCTAGGTGCCCAGACCCTCCCAGAAGTCATCTAGGCCCTTCCTCAGGAGGCTGGATGGCAGGAGAGGGCTGGGGATATACTCCTCTGTCTTGCCACCATCCCATATACTCCTACAATGCAGATCTTCTCTGAATGCCTGGCTCCCCACAGGGCACCAACTCCATTATCCTGGGGACAGTCCCCAGCCCAGACTCTGGATTCCACCACCACCTCCCCCAGAGCCCCAGTGCTGGGCTGTGCCCACCAAAAATTATGCATGAAATCCACTACCCATAGAGCACCACTAGAGCTGTAGATAACAGGGACACAACCCTGCCCTCTGGAGACTCTCAGGACAAATACAGATCCATGATGCAGTGGAGAGAGGATCAGTGCTCAGGTTGCACTTGATTCTGGTGCAGACTGTGACCTTGGCTGGGGCATTGCCCCTGTGGGCCTCAGTTTCTCCTGCAAAATAAGGGGGGGGTTGGTTTCCCCACAGTGATAGTCTCTGCAGGCTTCAGTACTCTGGGCTCTCCCTAGCTGAGTGGAAAAAGCATGGAATTTGCAGTCAGACCAGGGTAAGTTTCCAGTCACATGAAGTGTTTGGTTTTCTGCTTCTCGTGTATGAAGGAGTCACCTTATCTTTGGTGGGGATGGGAGTATTCCATGAGGGGCCAAGTGAGAAGGCTTTATAAATTGTGGGAATCACATCTACAAATGACAGGGATTCAAATGCGTCTTTATGGTTTAAGGAGTAACTTCGTGATCCAGGGCCATATAGCTGTCCAGGTCGTAAGCTAGCTTTGAAGAGACTATAGCTTTGGCAGGGGAGAGGAGTCTGCCGGCCTTAGAGAATTGCTTCCTCACTCCTGGCCTGGAACTCTGTTTCCCTGCTCATATTCTGAATGAACTGTGCCACTTACCCTTCAGGTCCTCCTTTTCCTGAGCCCTCATGTGCAGCTTGGGTGTCCCTCCTCAGAATTCCTGTTACACAGGAATTCACAGTTCTCATTATGACATGTAGTCAGTCACTGTCTATTTAATTGTCTGTCTCTTCTGTGGGATAGTGCCCAGCGCAGTGCCTCCCACAAACCATAGCAGGGATGGGCGCCCATATGGGAAGATGGACACACAGGAGGAAGAGGAAGGACTGATACAAAGATGAGGGGCTGGTTGACGAGTGCATGGTGGGTACACGGAAGGAAGGATGAGAGTGTGGGAGCATGAAGGGTGGGAGGACAGACGGATGGCCAAGAGAATGGACAATGGACAGATGGAAGGATGGCCGGAGGACGGCTGGGTGGGAAGATGATGGATATATAGTCAGATCAGAGGAGGGAAGATTGGATGGTTGGGTGGATGGACGCCAAGATGAGAGAATGAATGGAAGGAAAAACAGATGAATGGAGGATGGTTGGTAGGAAGGATGCCTGAATGGGAAGGTGTGTGAGGAAGAACTGAAGGAGAAGAAAGAGAGGGGCCCTGGAACACCTTCGCGGCAGGTCCCTGCACCCCACCCACACCCCACCTCGCGCCTCCCCACGTCCAGGCCATCGGCTGGAGCATCACCCTGCTGCTCATCGTGGCTGCCTTCCTGGCCCGCTGCCTGAGGCCCTGCTTCGACCAGACAGTCTTCCTGCAGCGCAGGTACTGGAGCAACTACGTGGACCTGGAACAGAAGCTCTTCGATGAGACGTGCTGCGAGCACGCGCGGGACTTCGCGCACCGCTGCGTGCTGCACTTCTTCGCCAGCATGCAGAGCGAGCTGCGGGCGCGCGGGCTGCGCAGGGACACCGCGGAGCCCCCCGAGGACCTGGACAGTGAACGCGGGAAGGTCCACCTGCGCGCCATCTCCAGCCGGGAGCAGGTGGACCGCCTCCTGAGCTCCTGGTACTCCGGCAAACCGCCGCTCGACCTTGCGGCCTCAGCCACCGCGCCCCCACCCTGGTCCCTGGCACCAGGCTGTCCCAACACACTGACGTGTAGGGACCCTGGCTTGAAGGGCGGCAGCGTTTCCACGTGAAATGCCCTGCTAGAAAGCAGCTGAGGGATTTCCAGGCCTTGGGGAACCTAAGCCTTGCTGGCCTCCTTCCTAAAATCTCCCAATCTCTACCTAGGTTCTGGGCGTGGCCTCAGGTGTGCTTCGCAAACTACTGTGCACCCCATTCACCCTCGACCCTTGTTAAAGGCAGCTTCAGAATCGTGCATCCAGCGCTGAGTGAGTCTGCATTTTTAACAAGCTCCCTGGTGATACATACCATTGTTTGGTCAGCAGGCCCAGCTTTGAGCAGCAAGAGATATCCCACAGATCCTGGGTCCTAGATGTCAGTTCTAAATAACAATAGCAGTATATACTGGCTCAGCACTTGTAGCTCAGCGGTTAGGGCACCAGCCACATACACTGGGGCTGGCCATTCAAACAGGCCCAGGCCTGCTAAACAACAATGACAACTACAACAACAATAACAAAAATAGCCAAGCATTGTGCAGGAGCCTGTAGTCCCAGCTACTTGGGAGGCTGAGGCAACAGAATCGCTTAAGCCCAAGAGTTTGAGGTTGCTGTGAGCAGTGACTCCATAGCAGTCTACCCAGGGTGACATAGTGAGACTCTGTCTCTAATAATAGCAGTATATGCTTATATTGTGCTTCCTATGGTGTCAGGCATTGTTCTAACTGCTCTATGTATATTAACTCATTTAATGAAGCAGGTATGATGATTAGCCCCATTTTTTAGAAGAAACTGAGTTTAAGTTGCCCAAGATCATCTATGTAAGAGCTGGAATTAAATCCTAGGAGTGGCTCCGTGCCTGTAGTTCAGTGGCTAGGGTGTCAGCCAAATATACCAGATCTGGCGGGTTTGAATCCAGCCTGGGCCTGCCAAACAACAATGACAACTACAATCAAAACATAGCCGAGTGTTGTTGCGGGAGGCTGTAGTCCAAGCTACTTGGGAGGCTGAGGTAAGAGAATCGCTTAAACCCAAGAGTTTGAGGTTGCTGTGAGCTGATGCTGCGGCACTCTACCCAAGGTGACAGCTTGAGACTCTGTCTCAAAAATAATAATAATATAAATAAATAAATAAATAAATAAATAAATCCTAGGAGGTCTGGCTCTCACTCTGAGCAACCACAAGTGTCTACCGGCTAGATCATTCTATGTATTTGTTTTTTGTTTTTGTTTGTTTGTTTGTTTGTTGAGACAGAGTCTCACTTTGTCACCCTGGGTAGAGTGCTCTGGCATCATAGCTCACAGCAACCACAAACTCTTGGCCTCAAGTGATTCTCTTGTCACAGCCTCCCAAGTAGCTGAGACAACAGGCGCCTGCCACAACGCCCGGCTTTTAGAGATGTGGTTTCACTCTGGCTCAGGCTGGTCTCAAACCTGTGAACTCAGGCAATCTGCCACCCTCGGCCTTCCAGAGTGCTAGGATTATAGGCGTGAGCCAGCCTGCCCAGCCTATGTATTTGTTTTTTTGTGTTTTTTTTTTTTTTTGTAGAGACAGAGTCTCACTTTACCGCCCTTGGTAGAGTGCCATGACATCACAGGACTCACAGCAACCTCCAGCTCTTGGGCTTCCGCAATTCTCCTGCTCAGCCTCCCGAGCAGCTGGGACTACAGGCGCCCACCACAACGCCCAGTTATTTTTTTGTTGCAGTTCGGCCGGGGCTGGGTTTGAACCCACAACCCTCGGTATATGGGGCTGGCGCTCTACTCACTGAGCCACAGGCGCCACCCTGTATTTGTTTTTAATACCCTTGGGTTTCCTGCTGTGTCTACCAAGGTTCCTATAGTAAATTCTTGCAAGCTCTGCTGGTTGAGTTCCTCCTGAAAGCACTAGGTGCTGGCTGCTGGGGGACTTTTCTTTGTTAAACTGTCAAGAGGCTGACCCTCTCAGCTCCCACCTTTCCAAGTCCCACCGGTTCTGATTCTAGCCCTGCCTGGACCTGCCTTCTTCCAGATGCAACTCCTTCCTTGGCCAGCCTATGCCTTCCTGGAGGCAGGTGCTGCCTCCTTCCCCTTCTTGCTTACCACCAGCCTGTGTTCCCAGCCTGCAGGACCCAAACTGCCCACAGCCTGAGCCCAGAGTCCTGCGGGCTCCCTTCCTAAGACTGCCCATCCCCCAAACAATTCCAGGAGCATCTGTTTGCTTCCCTTAGCAAGAGGTTGTCACACTGGTAAGGATTTCCTCAGGGCCAAGCATGAGTGTGGGGTCTACGCTGGCAACAAAACCCCCTGAAACTAACACCAGTGTTAGATCTGCTGGAAAAAAGCCGCCACTCAGTCTCTGGCACCCACACAGGAAGGGCTTGGGGAAGATCAGCCTTTGCTGGGCCTCAGCCCCTCCCTAATGACTCACTCAACTCCCAGACACATGCATACACATATACACAAACACGCTCACTCCCTGCTATCGCCTCCATCAGCATAGATGGTGGCCACAGAGAGCCAACCCAGGTTCACCCTGTGTTTTTCTACTTCTTCAGCAGTGCAGGGGCCCCTGGACATCCCCACCCACAGCCTGGGACCCAGGCCCCTCCATCAGGCTATCTCTGCACTCCTGGGCTCTTGCCAAGGGACCTTGTGAGACCAGAAAAACCCTGCAGCTCAACCTCCCCCCACATATTGGCTGTGGTCAGACCATGCAAATGTCTGCAGTGGTGCTGGGGTGGGGCACAATTTAGGCAAAGCAATTAGCATTGATAGGGTAGAGAAGAGAGAGGGAGACCTTAGGGATGGCCCACACTGCACAGATGAGTTCCCAACCTGAGGAAGGAGGCTCAGGAATACAGCATTGGGCTCCAAAAAACCAGCATCTTGATCAGTAAAAAGTCACAAACTGCAAACTTACTTTCTAATACTGAGCACTTACAGAGGACCAACCTCATGAAAAGTACCATGCCAGGATACAGGGATGGGAGAATACAAAGATGGCCTGGCCCTGCCCTCCAGGAGCTGGCTGACTATTAGGGGGACAGAGAGGGTACAGAAATAATGATAATACAAACAAAAGGTATAAATGATACATAGGAGCAAGCCATGTGCCACAGGGCAGGAAGAATGAGACTCCACATTGGAGAATCAGGGAAGGCTTCATGGTGGAGGTGCCATTTGAATGGGTCTTGAACAATGGAGAGGGCGAGAGATGGAGGGAGGGTGCAGAACACCTCAAAGGAACAAATGGCAAGAACGAGGCTGCAGAATTGGGCAAAGGCCAGCTCATATTCCATTCACTCATTCAGTGGATAGTTACCAAATGCTTGGAGTAGCCTGAGAGCAAGACAGACATAGTCCTATCCCAGTGAAGTCTAAAGGGGAGATAGGGACACAAGTGAACAACCAAGTGGAGGGGGCACAGTCCAGCCTGGGAAAAGTAAAAGACCCTGGCCAGAGGGTTGGGAGTCCCACTAAGCCATGCTCTCTGAACTGTACCCAAGAACACATTCTCCGGATCCTCTGTTCTTGACAGCCTTCAAATGCATCTTTCTTCCTCTTCAGTCCTCAGACCATGTGAATTCAAACCTCCAAACCTCTCTGCCACCATCCACCCACACTGCCGCTGTTTGTTCACATCCCTGCAAGAGTGAGATGGCTGGAGCAGTACATGCCGCCTCCCCTGGGGGTGAGGAACATAGGCAGGAGGCTCCCACCTGGCTCCTAAAGCTCCCCCCACAACTGCCCTACACCAGGACAGCAGCTGTCCTGGGGCCCAAGCTCATTACACAAGCCTCTGTCAAGTCTGAGTTGCAGCCCTGCTGACCCCATATGTGCTATGTGCAGCCTCTTCTGGGAGGCACAGTGGCCAGTTGGGGAAGGCAGGAATGTACCAGAAGGGCAGGTCTTGACTGTTCCCCCTCTTGTGGAGTATGGGCAGCTGTAGCCTCCATCTCTGTCGGGTCTGAATGAGGAGGGGAAGATGGCAGGAGGTTTAAGGGTTTATCTCAGGAATAACTTCATCCTGTTGGCAGCTGGGTGTGAGAGGCAAGTGCTTGGTGGCAAGATCAGCAAGAGGGATATTTGAGATTTGCCTACATTGAGGGGATGCCTGAAGCTGCAGGAATGAATAGGGCCATCAAGAAAGAGGGGATAGGCAGGGCACAGTGTCTCATGCCTGTAATCCCAGTATTCAGAGAGGCCAATGTAGGAGGATCAATTGAGGCCAGGTTCAAGACCACCAACCTGGGCAACATAAGGAGACCCTGTCTCTACAAAAAATAGGAAAATTGCCTGGCATGATGGCATATGCCTACAGTCCCAGCTATTTTCGAGGCCGAGGCAAGAGGGTCACTTGAGCTCAGGAGTTTGAGATTGCTATCAGCTATGATGATGCTACTGCACTCTAGCCTGGGTGAAATAGTAAGACTTGGTCTCTTAAAAAGAAAAAGAGAGATTTAATGAGAAGAGGAAGGACTGACTTAGAGTTTTGGAGGAGGAGGAAGCAAAGGAGAGAAAGGAGCAGTCACAGAGGCAGGCCAGCGAGGAGGGACGAACAACACGGCTATGCTCCTGAGAGACCCAGGATGGGGGCTACGGGGATGAAAGATTATTGGCAACTGTCCAGCACCTCTCTGCAGCATTCCTCCCAGGTAGGGGCAGGACACTCTGTGGAATGGGGGTCTTAGGACAAGACGTTTAATCAAAGCAGGTCAGATAATTTCTTTTCTTTTTTTTCTTTTGTTGAAACAGAGTCTCACTCTGTCACCCTGGGTAGAGTGCCATGGTATCATAGCTCACAGCAACCTCAAATTCTTGGGCTCTAGCAATCTTCTTGCCTCAGCCTCCCTAGTAGCTGAGAGTACAGGGATGCACCGCAATACCTGGGTAATTTATCTATTTTTTTTAGTAGAGACAGGGTCTTCCTCTTGCTCAGGCTGGTCTCGAACTCCTGGGTTCCTGCCTTGGGCCTCCCAAAGTGCTAAAATTATAGGCATGAGCCACCAGGCCTGGCCCAGATAATTTTTTTATTGCCAGTTTTTATACAAAAGAGGGGCACTAAAGTAATATTTTTAGGTTTTATAGCTAGCTTTGGGGAAAAGGAGTTTTGTTTCTATGACCCAGCCTGGGGATGAAGGGTTCTAGTTTCCAGGGCCAGGCTCAGGGGAGAATGAGAACCAGAGACAGGAGGGCCAGAGAAGGTCAGAGGGAATCTTTTGCTTCTGGGGCTGCTTCTAAGGCCTTCATTTGGGGATACTGTTTTCTGAGGCCCAACAGGATCATTAAACTGAGACCTTAAGGATCAACAGGAATTTCTCCAGTTGAAGAACAAGGTAAAAAGTGTTTCAGGAATGTGCTGAGCCCCTGCAGAGGTCTTGAGATGGGAAGGGGTTGTCATATCTGAGGATCTAAGGGTTCACTTAGAGTGGACAGCAGGAGAAGTGGTCCACTACCAGCTCTTACAGGGTCATATGAAGTCCTGTGAAGGACTTGGGACTTCAGCCTTTGAAGGGCATTAAGTTTAATCAGATGTCTAAAGATCTGGCTGGCCTCAGACTGGAGCCTGTGTGAACCATGGAACCCAGGCAAGAGATGAGGTCTCAGATGCGGGTGGAGATGGAGGAAAGTGGTAGATTTGCAATGTGTAGGAGGTAGAATGGGCCCTGGTGTCCTGCTTAAAATGTAACACATAGACACTGTATTAGTCAGGTAGACTGGGAATGTAAAAATAAAACCAAAATCTCAGTCAGTAGCTTAACACAACAAGAATGTATTTCTCACTCAAGCAAAATCTGAAGTAGGTGAACAGGAGGAGGCTCTGCCCCACATAATCACTTAGGGACCCAGCTGACAGGCACCCCCATCTGCAATGCCACCACTAAGGCACACAGTGTTCAGCAGAAGCAGGTCCTGAGACAAGTAGATGAGTACAAGTAGCTTAGTAAGGAGCTTGCCTAGGGCACCACCCTTCAAGGAACAGGAGATGTGACAGAGGGGGAGGAAAAACCACCAAAAGCAGAGAAGATAGTTAGTTACCATTGCAGCAGCCAGAGCCTGGTTCCCCCAGGGAGCACAGCTAGAGCACCCCCAAGTAATAGCAACCCAGGAAGGAGAGAGTGCTTCCTCACCAGCCTCCACCGTCCCCTGGTTGGGGCACCAATTGGGAGCCCCCAGGTTGCCTTGGGCCAAATGTAATCCCAATGCCTGAAAAAACACCAGGGTTTCTAGTTAGAAGGTGGAGGTGAGGTTCAAGGAGAACAGGCAGAGCACAGAGGCCTCCTGGCTCCTGGCTTCCTGGGCCCACCTCACAGGGCAGAGCAGGGAAAAGGGGCATAGGAGGGGTACTGTGCCAGAACTCAGGCACATGGCCCCACCCTCGCAGAGCAGAAGCTAAAAAGTGTAAGGAAGCATGGCTATTTTGTGAGTACCACCCTTTTGCCACAACGTGCTATCCCCAGTATGGCTTGGCCAGTGCAGAAGAGAGGAGTACTTCAACCTTCCTAGGCAAAGACCTCACGCCTCTAAGGACACAGCCTGGCAGCGCTTGAGCTGCATGGCTCACTATGGCTCCTGCCTCCTCCACTGCCCTGTTCTCTCGATGCTCCTGCGTGGCTGGTTGAGGGCAGTGCACACTTGAGCACCACACACTAATGCTGTCCTACGCAAATAGGGCATTTTCCTAAAGGTACGGTCCCCTCTCTCCCCAGGGGCCCCCTTTGCATGCTGCTTTTCATGACACCCCTAACTCCTCCAAGCCAGAGGGGACTCAGCAGCATTGGCATGGGTGCCAGGACAACACTCCCCAGGCCATGGCTGTGAGCAAGTTTGCCCCCACACTCAAAAACTATGTGACACCCTGCTTTTCATTTACGTTTAGTCATAAGCTAGGAGTGCTAGGGGAGAGGCAGAGAAGACACAACTACTGCTAAATGCACCACTGAAAACCCTTAACTGTATAAGGAAGCAGAAAAACGGGCCTCCCAGGGGTCTCCCGCGGATTCTCCAGAACATGTAAATGTGTTACTTTCTGCGCCAAAAGGGACTTTCAGATGAGATCAAGTCAAGGATCTACCTGGATTATAGTGGGGTACCGATATGTCCTTATAAAAGGGAGCAGGACAGTCAGATTTAGAGAAGGTGACACCTGGAAGCATAGGCTGGAGTGATGAGGTCCCCAACCAGGGAACATGGGTGTCTTCTAGACGCTAGAGAAAGCAAGGAAGTGGATTCTTCCCTGGAGTTTGCAGAAGGAACAGTTTTGGGTGGCGCCTGTGGCTCAGTCAGTAAGGCGCCAGCCCCATATATGGAGGGTGGCGGGTTCGAACCCGACCCCAGCCAGACTGCAACAAAAGAATAGCCGGGCGTTGTGGCGGGCGCCTGTAGTCCCAGCTACTCGGGAGGCTGAGGCAAGAGAGTCGCCTAAGCCCAGGAGTTGGAGGTTGCTGTGAGCTGTGTGAGGCCACGGCACTCTGCCGAGGGCCATGGGGTGAAACTCTGTCTCTACAAAAAAAAAAAAAAGAAAGGAACAGCCTTCTAACCCCTTGATTTTAGTCCATTGAAACCCATTTTAGATTCCTGACCTCTAGAACAAGACAATAAATCTGTGTGGTTTTAAGCCACTATGTTTGTGGTAGTTTGCTACAGCAGCAATAGAAAACCAACAGGGATTTTCAAAACCCACCACTAAAGCCCAGGTGTAGAGATGAGAATTATCAGTCACAATGTTTCATTTCCTGAGAGTTCACTGTGTGCCTGGCCCTGCGCCAAAGTCTTCACCTGCATCCGCTCACTGAATTCTCACAACCAGCTGAGAGGTACTCTGTTATTCTCCCCTTTCACAGATCAGAAGGCTGAGGCACCCAGAGGGTAAATCACTTGCCCAAAGTCCCTGGCTAGTATGTGGCAGGGATGATACTTCAACCCAGGCACTAATTAGGTTGCTCTTAGCCGCTCTGTGATATGGCTTCTCACTAAGAAAAAAGCTTGCTTGCTGAGTGGAAGAAACGATGAGTGAACAGGCAGGGGCTGGATGTAACTTTGGGTGGCAGAGAGGGGCTATCACATTGCAGAGGACAGCTTGAGTAAAGGACGGTGCCAGAAGCCAACGAGTCTCCAAGTCTTGGTTTTGGCTGCTGTAACAAAATATACTGGAGACCTGGTGACTTAAAGAACAGAAAGTTATTTCTCATAGCTCTGGAGGCTAGAAGTCTGAGACCAGCACGCCATCAGGGTCAGGTGCTGGCGAGGGCCTTCTTCCAGGAGACATCCTCCCACGGCAGAAAGAGGGTGAGAGAACTCTCTGTGTGTCCCTTTTATAAAGGCAGTAATTCTTTTCATGGGGGCTCCATGCTCATGACTTAATCACTTCCTAAAGGCCCCACCTCCTAATGCCATCACCTTGGGAGTGAGGATTTCAACATATGAATTTAGAGGACACAATCGTTCAGTTCATAGCTGTCCGGGCAGCCTGGGTGTCTCCTGTGTCACTGACATGAGACAGGAGACACCCAGGCCACTTTCTGGCCTCGCCTGTGCTCAGGAGACCACCCCGGCCTCACCCATGCCCACCCTTTGGGCCCTGCCCCACCTCCATTCCGCAGAGAGGTTCCTCACATTGTTCACATCCAGTCCACACAGACAGCGTTAACATTGGCCCATGACACTGGGCAAACTGAGGGAATTTGGAGATGTCCGTATGACACCTGATTAAAAAAAAATTACTTTTGGTGATGCCTGTGGCTCAAAGGAGTGGGACTCTGGCCCCATACACCGAAGGTGGTGGGTTCAAACCCAGCCCTGGCCAAAAACTGAAAAAAAAAAAGGTAATTACTTTTTTGGGGGCTTGGCGCCTGTAGCTCAATCGGCTAAGGCGCCAGCCACATACACCAGGGCTGGCAGGTTCAAACCCAGCCTGGGCCTGCCAAACAACAATGACAACTACAACCAAATAATAGCCAGGCGCTGTTGCAGGTGCCTATAGTCCCAGCTACTTGGGAGGCTGAAGCAAGAGAATTGCTTAAGCCCAGGAGTTGGAGGTTGCTGTGAGCTGTGATGCCACAGCACTCTGCCCAGGGTAACAGCTTGAGGCTCTGTCTCAAAAAAAATATTACTTTTTAAAATTTATATATAAAAATTATATAATTATAATATGAAAAACAAAATGCCAAGGTATTAGGAAAGATTTGTATAAAATATTCAAATGCCCTAACCGGGCGTGGTGGTGCATGCCTATAGTCCCAGCTACTTGAAAGCCTGAAGCTAAGGATCTCTTGAGCCCAGACGTTCAAGGCTGCAGTGAGCTATGATCTTGCTACCACACTCTAGGGTGGGCAACAGAGCAAGACTGCGTCTCTTAAAAAAAAACAAAACTCCTCAATTCAAAATGAGAAACGAGCTTGCTTTAATAAGCACATTTTTTTTTTTTCTTGAGACAAAGTCTCATTCTGTCCCCTGGTTAGAGTGTCATAACAACTTCAAACTCTTAGGCTTAAGTGAGTCTCTTGCCTCAGCCTCCTGAGTAGCTGGAACTACAGGTGCCCGCCACAGTGCCCAACTAGTTTCTTCTATTTTAAGTAGACATGAGGTCTTGTTCTTGCTCTTGGGTCTCAAACTCCTGACTGAAAGGGATCCTCTCACCTAGGTCTGTGAGAGTGCTAGGATTACAGGCGTGAGCCACCACGCCCTGCCAGCACATTTTAAATATCAGATCAGATATTTTTGCATGAAATGACCACAGACACATCCTATTTAAGAGTCTAATGATGATCACTTCAATTTTTTTTTTTTGAGACAGAGTGTTACTTTGTCACCCTCGATAGAGTGCTGTGGCGTCACAGCTCACAGCATCCTTCAGCTCTTGGGCTTAGGTGATTCTCTTGCCTCAGCCTCCTGACTAGTTGGGACTACAGGTGCCTGCCGCAATGCCTGGCTATTTTTTTGTTGCAGTTTGGCTGGGGCCGGGTTTGAACCCACCACCCTCAGTATAAGGGGCCGGCACCCTACGTACTGAGCCACAGGTGCCGCCCTACTTCAATTTTTTTTTTATTTGTTTGTTTGTAGAGACAGAGTCTCACTTTACTGCCCTCGGTAGAGTGCCGTGGCGTCACACGGCTCACAGCAACCTCCAACTCCTGGGCTAAAGCGATTCTCTTGCCTCAGCCTCCCGAGTAGCTGGGACTACAGGCGCCCACCACAACGCCCGGCTATTTTTTTGTTGCAGTTTGGCCGGGGCTGAGTTTGAACCCGCCACCCTCGGCATATGGGGCCGGGGCCCTACTCACTGAGCCACAGGCGCCGCCCTCAAATTTTTTTTTTTTTATTAAATCATAGCTGTGTACATTAGTGCAATCAAGAGGTACAATGTGCTGGTTTCATATACAATCTGAAATATTTTCATCAAACTGTTTAATATCGCCTTCATGGCATTTTCTTAGTTATTGTATGAAGACATTTGTATTCTGTATTTAGTAAGTTTCACCTGTACCCATTCTAGGATGCACCGTAGGTGTGGCCCCACCAATTACCCTCCCTCCCTACTTCAAATTTTTGATAAACATCACCCCCTAAAAATTTGGTCAAGAAGGCGATAAATTTAAAACTAGTTTTACATCCATTCACAAATTTACCACAATTCAAATGGTATTTAAAGACTTTAACACTCCTTTACTCTCAGTGACAACTATAACCATAACTCCTGATACTGAGAATAATGAATTGAGAATCCAATCAAACTGTACTATATCAAGTATTTTAAAATAACACTGCAGTTAGAATTTGCAGAGGGCGTATATGAGGTTAGAGCAGGCACCCTGCAGCCAGCATGGGCAGCACTAAAAGGCACATCATCTACAAACAGGAAGCTGTGTTCAACAGGTACGGCCCCCTGGGCCATCCCTCCTGGTTCCTGCACCAGCTCAGGCCCACCTCAGCCCCACCCACCACACCAGGCTGTGTGCCAGGCCCTGTAGCAGCTTGGATTCCTTGTCAGACAGGCACATGTTGCTGCAGTAGACATCCAAGGACAGTTGCCTCTTTTGCTGGGTCTCCCTCATCCTGCTGTCCACCTATGAGTGTCCCCCCTGGGGAGCCCTTGACAAGGATCCTCCATGAACAGGCAGGGGCTGGATGTGAATTTGGTGGGCAGAGAGGGACAATTGTATTGCAGGAGGACAGGGGAGTTCAGGGGTTCCAAGAGTCCTAAGCCAAGCCTGGTGGCTGAGGGAAGACATATCCTTCCCACCTGTATCCTATTTTTTATGCCACATTAGAGTTTCCACCTGGACTAGGAGAATAGGAGAACCTGATTTAATAGGAAAGGAAAAGCCAAAAAAACTTCTCAACTCTGCTTCTTCCTGCCCCGTGAGAGGATCAGCCTGGGATCCAATCCCGCTCTTCCACCTACTAGCTGGGTAAAATTCAGCTAATGATGTAATGTCTCTGAGCCTCAGTCTCCACCTCCATGAAATGGGAACAATAGTACCCACCCCACAGGATTGTAGGAGGGTCACAGGAGGAGAAGCATGTGAAGCACCTGGCCCCAGGTTCCATACAGAGTAAGTCCTGGTCAATGCCAGTTCTTATTGGTCATACGAGGGACACAAAGACCACTGGAGTGGGTACACGTGCACACGGGTACACAGATGGAGAGGCCCAAAGCCACAGTGAGCTCACACAAGGGCCCACAAGGAGAAGCCCCATGGAGATGGCCTGTCAGGGCTCTGTCTCAGCCCCAGCCCCAGCCCCATTCCCAGCCTTCTTGCTCCAGACAGGAGCCACCTGGCTAGAGCTGGACCTGAACTGCTCTTCTGGGAGAGCTGTGGCTATCTAAGGGAACCCTTTATGGCCCTCCCCTTTGATGTGTCAGGGGAGGGGGTCTTACCCTGGTTCCTGATGCTCTGAAAGCTCAAGCTCCAGGCACAAAACCCCAACCCCATCCCTTATGTTTTGATCAAGGGGAGTAGACGTAGGAGGTAGAACCAGGAAAGGGTGGTGGTGCCTGTGGCTCAGTGAGTAGGGCGCTGGCCCCATATGCTGAGGGTGGCGGGTTCAAACCCGGCCTCGGCCAAACTGCAACCAAAAAACAGCCGGGCGTTGTGGCGGGCACCTGTAGTCCCAGCTGCCCGGAGGCTGAGATAAGAGAATAGCGTAAACCCAAAAGCTGGAGGTTGCTGTGAGCCGTGTAACGTCATGGCACTCTACCGAGGGCAGTAAAGTGAAACTCTGTCTCTACAAAAAAAATTAAAAAAAAAAGAACCAGGAAAGGGTTTGCCATCCTCAGCCCACAAGCACATAGACACACCCACAGAGACACAGGCAGGTGACGCAGGGTACCTGCATTGTACTGGCAAGCTACAGCTCCTGCACAGGCAACTAATCAAATCCAAGTCCTCTGACTCCAAAGCAGGGCATTTCATTCAATGCCATGTCTGCATTCGCACCATCTCCACCATGACCAATATCCCCAGCATCACCATCACCGGTGTCACCACAGCTTTGTACTGTCATTATCTGAATGATGCAGGAGTCCTCTGGAATCCTGAAGTAGCATGGAGGAAAGACCCTCTGGGAAGAGAAGGAGGGTGGGGTGACATGCTCCCTAGCAGCCCAGAGAACAAGGTCCGAAAGCTCAGGCTGAACTCTCCGAACTCCAGCCCTTCCCAGCCTATCTTCCCCTCTCTCTCTCCCTCTCACACTCACAGAGAGCTGGTCCCCGTTAGGTGTGGCCCTTATGGTTTCCTAGCACCAGAGGCAAAGGCGGCTATGCAGAGAGAGAAGCCCGGGAGGAGAAGGGAGGGACACAACCCTGGCTGCACCCACAGGATTGGCCAAGCTGCACCCTCTAAGCCAGCACCTGACTAGAAGCTTCCTCAAAGCCTCAGTGACCTCAGCCACTGTCTTATGCTCTGCCGGTCCCAGCCAGGAGGGCCGAGTCATGATGTGGGCAAGGCGTGGGCAGGGTGGGCCGCCAGGGCTAACTCTGAGGCAGCAGTAAGGTGGGAAGAGGCCACCAGGCGCTGTGGGGGGCATAATGGACAAGTTCCGGATGATCTTCCAGTTCCTGCAGTCCAACCAGGAGTCCTTCATGAACGGCATCTGCGGCATCATGGCACTGGCCAGCGCCCAGATGTACTCAGCCTTTGACTTTAACTGCCCCTGCCTGCCTGGCTACAACACGGCCTACAGCGCCGGCATCCTGCTGGCGCCACCGCTGGTGCTCTTTCTGCTTGGCCTGGTCATGAACAACAATGTGTCCATGCTGGCTGAAGAGTGGAAGCGGCCGCCGGGGCGCCGGGCCAAGGACCCGGCCGTGCTGCGCTACATGTTCTGCTCTATGGCCCAGCGTGCCCTCATTGCACCTGTCGTCTGGGTGGCTGTCACGCTGCTCGACGGCAAGTGCTTCCTCTGTGCCTTCTGCACCGCTGTGCCCGTGGCTGCGCTGGGCAACGGCAGCCTGGTGCCTGGCCTGCCCGCCCCTGAGCTTGCCCGCCTGCTGGCCCGGGTGCCCTGCCCTGAAATCTATGATGGCGATTGGCTGCTGGCTCGAGAGGTGGCCGTGCGCTACCTGCGCTGCATCTCCCAGGTGAGAGGCCTGTATGGCCTCAGGCTGAGTGTCCTCCACAGGTCAGGGTCCCTCGGGAGGGCCCCAGATCCCCACTTCTCAAGATCGGGTTTCCACACACACACACACACACACAGCCCCAAGGGACGGGCCAGGGCACATCTTCCCCATGCAGACTAAAGGCAGGGCCTCTGGGGAAAGTGCTGTAGCCCTTTCTTGTCTGGAGGCTTCCCAAGAGCATCCTGTCCTGAGGTCTCCAGCGTGGACCCCACATCCTCCATCCTGATCTCTGAGCTTGTGAGCTGGGGGGAATTTGCATCTTTCCCTCTTCCAGGCCTTGGTGGTGGTGAGGCTGGTAGGTGGCTGGGCCATTTGAGTACATTTCCCTGGCAAATACCCCCAGCTGGCATCTCCCTGCTGAGGGATGGGAGTGAGGGTTGGGTGCGTGGGTGAGGGACAGGCACTACTGGGAAATGACTTAAGGTGGGTCCTCCCCAGCCTCACTCCCATGCCCTCTGCCCTCTGCCCTCACCTGCTGTAGCCCCTTAGGTCTCCCCTCTAGCCAGTGCAAGGTAGAGAGGGCTGTAGGGACAGTGTGTCCCTGCAGCTGGTGGACTAGGTGCTGTCAGGGATAGGGTAGGGGCTGGCCTGTCCTGCAAGGGCTAGAGAAGCTACCCACTCCACCCTGGCAAGCCCAGACAGCCTTGACTCTACCTCTCCAGCTGGGATGACTCTCCTGTGATGCCTCTTCCACTCCCAGGTGCCTTGCTGCATCTCACAAAGTGAACTCAGCTTCCTGTCCCTCCCAAACCTGCACCTCCTCTCCTATGGGTCTTCATCCATCACCCAGGCCTCTGGGCCCTTGCACCTGTCCCTCTACCTGAGAGCCCTCCATTATAAACTGGAAGGGCCCCAGCAGCCACAGGCTGCCTGGCCTATAGTATGTTTCATGTGGCCTCCAGAGGTTGAATTCTAAATTCAACCCTAGAATCATCTAAACAGATATTTTCCCATAGAAATCAGACTTCCAGGGCAGCACCTATGGCTCAGTGAGTAGGGCGCAGGCCCAATACCAAGGGTGGCTGGTTCAAACCCGGCCCCGGCCAAACTGCAACAAAAAATAGTGGGCATTGTGGCGGGTGCCTATAGTTCCAGCTACTTGGGAGACTGAGGCAAGAGAATTGCCTAAGTCCAGGAGTTGGAGGTTGCTGTGAGCTGTGTGACGCCACGGCACTCTACTGAGGGTAACAAAGTGAGACTATGTCTCTTAAAAAAAAAAAGAAGAAGAAAAAGAAAAAGAAATCAGATTTCCAGTTTTGCTGGAAACATTAGAAGATCTAGTCCCACCAGGCCTGCATTTGCCCCTCAGGCAGCACAGGTGCCTCCAGCCTGCTCACAGGCTCTGCAGCTCCTCACTCTGAATCTGCTCTGCCATGACCTGCCTGCCCCTCATCTCCCATCTTGATCTGCCCATGCAGCTGGAGGCTGGACCCTGGAGCACAGGTTGGGGGAGCCTCCTGCCCTCCCCCACCTCACAGCAAGTTTGTGACAGAGCAGAACCAGAACTTGATGCCAGTGACAACATCAGGAGCCAAAGGAGAGATACAGGATTCAGGGGTGGAAGGGCCACTATGGCCTGGGCAGGCTGAGGAAGGCTTTCCGAAGGAAGAGGTATAGAGGGCCTCTAGAGGGCATGGTAGCAATGGCTGGTGGTTACCGAGCTCTATGTGCCAGGCAGCAACCCTAAGAAATAGGGTCCCATTTTATAGGTGGGGAAACTGAGGCACAGAGAAGTCAGGTTTGCTCCTGGTCAACTAGTAAGAGGAGATAGAATTGAAATCCAAGCAGCCTAACTCCAGGGTCTGCCCAGTTAGCCCCTGTGCATCAGGTGCCCAGCAAACTCACTGGGTGCTTTTCCAGAATCTTACTTCTATAAGGTGGTGTCTCTAAGCCCATTTTACAGATGAGGAAATGGAGGATAAGAGGCAAAGGCACTTGCCCAGTCTCTGCTCTTTGCCCCAGAGGTCCTGGCATGGAGAGTGCTTTGGGGCCTGGATAGGCTTAGAGGCAGGAGGCTGTGTCCACTGACTCTGTCTCTCTCCCCATAGGCGCTGGGCTGGTCCTTCGTGCTGCTGACCACTCTGCTGGCATTCCTGGTGCGCTCGGTGAGGCCCTGCTTCACGCAGGCTGCCTTCCTAAAGAGCAAGTACTGGTCCCACTACATTGACATTGAGCGCAAGCTCTTCGATGAAACATGCACAGAGCACGCCAAGGCCTTCGCCAAGGTCTGCATCCAGCAGTTCTTTGAGGCCATGAACCATGACCTGGAGCTGGGTCATGCCCATGGGGCACTGGCTGTGGCTCCTGCTGCCTCGGCGACCACAAGCCCCCTCAACGGTGCAGAGGAAGAGAGGGAGAAGCTGCGGGGCATCACTGATCGGGGCGCCATGAACAGGCTGCTCACCAGCTGGCACAAATGCAAACCACCCCTGCAGCTGGACCAGGAGGAGCCATTGCTGGACAATGGCTGGGCAGGGGAGGGGCCCCGGCCCCCACGCAAGGAGGTGGCCATTTACTTCAGCAAAGTGTGAGCCACAGCCCTTGGGCCCCAGACCAGTAAGTAACCATGCCCAGGTCCTCACCCGCCTGTTAAAGGCAGGAAATTTGGAACTGGAAGGGGACTCCACTGCTCCAGCTGTGACACCACACTGGACAGCCCAGGGCACTGGAGCCATAAGCAGTGTTTCTCAGAAGGATTCAGAACTGACTTAGAGGTGCAGGACGCGGGGCTCACACCTCCCAGGCCTCTTTCTAGAGCTGGCGGGGTCTCACCCCCTGGTTCACTATCTCCTCTCAGGTTTTATAGACATCCTGCCCCAGGGTCCACTCTTTTCTGTGACTTTCTAGGATCTATCTTCCCTTGTGCTCAGGGATCAGGGAGCAGGAGGTACAGCCCTCTTATGAAGTAGGAACTCTCTGATTTTGGCCAGAGTCTCATGAGATCAGCTGAGTGGGCCAACATGGGTCATAAGAACATGACACACAACCTAACTTGTGTGACACACCTGCATTGACAGGTGATGTCAATTTCTGACAAGATGCCAGAAGCTAGGTCTAAGTGAAAGAAACCAGGGAGTACAGTCACTGTGGTCACTCAACAATTATCCAGGGGGACTGCATGTTTATTTAGCATCACATACAAAAGGGCTCGCATGGAGGGATCCTGGGCAACCACACTAATCCCCCTCACATCCAGGACTCAGGGGCAAATCGGACTATCCTCAGGGCTTGAGAAGTTAGAAACAGAAGGTAAGGTCTCTCCACTTGTCTGAGACCCGCCCTCTGAGGGGGCTTTGACATGCTGAGAGGCTCTGTCCCCAGTGGGAATGAGAGTGCAGGGGTGTTGCCCAGAGTGAGAACAGTGAGAGTGGGACAGAACTAGGTCAGACGCTATCTCTACCATTAGAAACCATGTCTTTGACCAGTTTGCTTCCTTTTCTGTGCCTCAGTTTCCTTGTCCATGCAAGGAGGATAATATCCCCTCCCTCAAAGGGTTGTTGTATATAAAAGCACTTGGCACAAAATGGGCACTCAGCACGTGGAGCTAATGTGTTTGTTGATTTCTGAATCTGAGGGCTTCCCTCTTCCAGTAGCGGACATATAAGGACGGAAACACTGGAGCTACCATCTTTGTCAAGGGGGAGGAAACGGAGACCATCTTCTCCCTACCCACCAAATGTCTTTGAGACATATGACCCATCTAAGAATTCATTGAGGGCTGGGCAATGAGTGGCTCACGCCTATAATCCTAGCACTCTGGGAGACTCAAGTGATGCACTGCTTGAACTCAGGAGTTTGAGACCAGCACGAGCAAGAGCAAGACCCTGTTTCTACTAAAAATTACCGGGGTGTTGTGGTGGACACCTGTAACTTAAGCCCAAGAGTTTGAGGTTACTGTGAGTTATGATGACACCACGGCACTCTACCCAGGACAACACAGCGAGATTCTGTCTCAAAAAAATAAAAGTAAAATAAAATAAAATAAAGAATTCATTGAATCTTGGCCATGATTTCCATCTTTTCCTTATCCATCCTTCCCTCTTCCTACTCCTGAGGTCTCCCTCTTATGCGTTATTTGGGAGGAGGTCAGATCTCTGCAGGCCAAGGTGGGCTGGGAGGCTCCTCCAGGAGGTGGGACTTGGTCTGAACCCTGAATGAGGGGGAGGATTCTAACAAGCAACGACAAAGTGTGTGTTGGGGGGTCGGGGGGTTAGGGCTTCCAGTGGGAAGAGAAAGCCCAGAGGTACTGGGAGGTACAAACTGGAAGGAAAGAGCAAAGCTCTGGGTCAGGTACACCGGGGCTCAACACCAGCATTGCAGGACCTACACCAAGTCACCTAACCACTCAGTCTCAGTGCATCTACCTGCAGAATGCATAGTAAAGACCTGTTTTTCAGGACTGTGGGGAGGATAAAGGGAGATAACTTCTAGGGAAGGACCTCAACCATGTTTGACATATGGGGGAGCTGGAAAAAAAACAAACAAAAAAACTGATACACACTTGTCCCCTTTCCTTCCTTCCCATACATGCACAAGCCCAGCTGAGGCAGGCCAGCATGTCACTCAGCAGTTCCGCCATGAAGGAACCACAAGCCTTGCAGAGCTGACAGAGTTGAGGGTCCTCTTCCCCAATCCTAGGGATATTCTAGCCCTTCCTTAGCACTCCCTCTTCAGCATTTCTGACCCATGACTATTCAGCCACAGCTTGCACACTCCCACAGACGGGGAGCTCATGACCACTTTTTAGGACAGGCTGGGCAGCTCTGTTTGACACCTCCCAGCCCACCTTGGCCTGCAGAGATCTGACCTCCTCCCAAATAACTCATAGGAGGGAGACTGGGCCTCAGGAGTAGAAAGAGGGAAGGATGGATAAGGAAAGATGGAAATCATGGCCAAGATTCAATGAATTCTTTTATTTTATTTTATTTTTATTTTTTTGAGACAGAATCTCGCTGTGTTGTCCTGGGTAGAGTGCCATGGTGTCATATTACAGGGACTCCAGCAGAAACCTGCCTCCTAATTTCTACCCACAGAGCTCTGCCTCCAGGCCTCAGAGAATCCCTAGGTTCCTGAATTCAATTATCAGCCCTTCAGAAGTTTGAAACCGCACCCAGGAGTTAGACGAAACATGGAGGTGCTGGTCAGTGGCAGGCCGGCTCTGAGGGAGAAGGGCCAGAAGAGTGTAAGGAGCCGTGGCCTTGCGCATTCTGCCAGGGGTCAGCATTGGTCTGACGGCACATCTGCCCTGACCCTTCTGGGGACCTCTCGAGGGAGAGCTTCTGCCTGGCGGGGCCAAGCAGAGGTGTGCTCTTGAAACTGGCATGAAGGACCCTTGGTGTACTGCAGGGGTGACGGTGAGCAGGGCCAGGTGCCGGCCCAGAGCACACGCTGGTCGGTGGGACATGCAGCAGCTGCCAAATCGGCACCTCCGCCCCCATTTCCTCTCCCCTCGCGCCGCCCACGGCCCGCCCTCCTCTGCCTGGCGCCGCTGTGAGGTTGTTTTTCCACTCACTGGTGCGCACACTTCATCCCACTGCTTGCTTCTCTCTTTTGTGGAGTTAAATTTGTCTGAAGACGCTACCAGCCCAGGGCCTGCTGGTCTCAAAGGCAGCTTCTGTGCAGAGAAAAGCAGGAGGGAGCCAGAGGACGCGCTTTGGGTGGGGCAGCCACTCCGAAGCCGCTGCCTGTCCTGGACGCCACTTGAAGACCCCAGCCCTGAGGAGGCCAAGGCCATAGGTGCCTGCAGCTGGTCCCAGGTAAGGAAGGGGGTCCTCCCTTGGGTGTACCAGGTGGCAGGGGAGCATGGCCAGGTTGTATGAGGCTGCCCAGAAGGATTGTCCTGGGAAGAGAGGCCTCCAGCTGAGGCCCCCACTCTGGGCAGGGCCAGGCCTGTCCCTCCCCCAGCTGCGTGTCTCCTGTCCTGACTAATGTTGGAGGTCCTGTTTGGGTGTGGCTGGTCCTGGCCACAGAGGGACAGGGGGCAGTAGTCTTCAAAGGTGGTGTGATCCATCCTCGACTCAACACTCACCCTGTTCCAGCATCTTGGGCCCCACTTTGGGCTGGTTTATGAACCCAGGGCAATCAGGGAGAGCTAATCAGGAGCCTAGAAGCCAAGAAGAGAAGGGGAAGTGGGAGATGGGGCTGCCTTTAACGGATTCATCCCCAGCAATCATCCAAACTCCCTTTCCTGGAGTTAGACTGGAGCTCTGGGCTGACAACTGGGGGGAAAGTCAGACTCCTCTTCATTGTGCTCCTTATAGTTTTCCCCCGTTCCTCATAATCCTCCTATCCCCTCCTTGTAGTCTTCCTACCCCCCCATGCTCTTGTGGTCCTCCCCCATCCCATCCCGCTGATCCTCATGATTCCCCCCATCCTCCTCATGATCCTCCTCCTCCTCCTGGCGCCCACATGGCCGCATGGCTCTGCCATCTGGTCTGGCAGCCTTAGCAGAGATGGGCACAGGTGGTGTGTAGATAAAGCACACGGAGGAACACGGGCAAGTCCTCCCCTGTCTTTCCTGCCCACCTAGCCCTTCATTCCCTGGCTCCCTTCTGCCTAAGGATTTTTGTTTTTCATCTTCCAGATGGGGAGAAGGACATGGGGCCACACCCTGGCCTCTCTGGCTTGTGTAGGTGGAGCCTGGAATGGGAGTTGGGGCTAAACTTTGCAGAAGCCTGGGGCCATGGCCACTTCCTGGCAGGTTGCCAGCCTGCTGCAGCCCAGACCAAGGCTGAGTGGGTTCCTGATGGGCTGGAGGCACCACTGAGCCTTCTTCTCATCAAGGCTTCTTGTTGCTGGCAGGCTGGGTGGTCCTGGGCTCAGCAGTGTGGGAGCTGTTGGGAGGATGCTGGATAGGAAAGGGGTCAGGGCTGAGGAGGAGGAGGAGGTTTGCCAGGGCTTTTATGGATGGACACAGCAAGGTCAGTAGGACCCTGAGAAAATGGAGGACTCACTGAGCTCAGGCTCACCCTGTCTACTTTTCAAGTCTCCTTAGGCTGTAGTCAAAGTCCTACCCAGACACCTCCATCTATTTGTTTGGCCTCAGGTACTTTATCCTCTTTGGGCCCTAGTTTCCTGACATTTGCAGGCTGTAGAAACATCCCCACCTTGAAGACCTGATAGGATGGGAGTGGGGGAGGGTTTCACACACAGGACAATTATCAGGCATCTTTTATTCCTTTTCTTTCCCTCCAACATCCCTAGGAAGAAAGCAAGGATTTCTCTTTTTTTTTCACAGATGGGGAAACTGAGGCCCAGAAAAAAGTCATGAAGTATGTTGAGAGCCAGAGCCTCCTAAACCAGTCCAGACCCTGAGGTCTCCAAAATGAAATGTTCTTGTGGGCTCCAGGGGTGCTGGTGTCTTGCTGTGTCCACCCTGCCCATTCCCCAAGGATCTAGTCCGAGTCCCTTGTCCACCATGACACAAACCCCAGTTTCCACACCCATAGGGGGCACAGGCCCCTCAGTGCACTAGCACCACTCTTTTTTTTTTTTTTGTAGAGACAGTCTCACTGTACCGCCCTCAGGTAGAGTGCCGTGGCATCACACGGCTCACAGCAACCTCTAACTCTTGGGCTTACGCAATTCTCTTGCCTCAGCCTCCCGAGCAACTGGGACTACAGGCGCCCGCCACAACACCCGGCTATTTTTCTGTTGCAGTTTGGCCGGGGCTGGGTTTGAACCCACCACCCTCGGCATATGGGGGCGGCACCCTACTCACTGAGCCATAGGCGCTGCCTTACTAGCACCACTCTTAATCCCAGAGGAAATGCTCATCAGGGTCCCACATCCACAGCGCTGTTCCCTAACCTGTCCTGAGGGAAGCTTATGGTGGCAAAAAGGACCTGAGAGAGTTTGTGGCAGATAGCTCCAAGCTTGAACCTCAGTTCTGCCACTCACAAGGGACCTGGGAAGCCACCCACCCTCAGGAGCCTCCATCTGCTCTTGTGTGCGGCAGGGACATAGCAGCTCAATGTAAAGGGCCTGACACGAGATAGGAGCTCAGTGAATAGCAGCGACTGTAATTTCCCTGGGGCCCCAACACTCCTTCCTCTCTCCCTGTCTGCCACACTAGCATCCTCCTCCACCCTCCCATTTCCCCAGGCAAACATTTGTCTGCTGCTCCACATGAGGAAGCACCAGGTCACTCTATCACGCAAGGCTAGGATGGCCCAGCCAGGCCCTGCCTTCATTTACCCACTGGCCTGCACTTCTTCCTAGCTCTAGGGGAACCATCAACTGCTCCTCCCGCCTCCTCTCCTGCAGTCGGTCCCCTCACTGACTGGTCACCATGGCTGCGCTGATCGCAGAGAACTTCCGCTTCCTGTCACTCTTCTTCAAGAGCAAAGATGTGATGATTTTCAATGGGCTGGTGGCACTGGGCACAGTGGGCAGCCAGGAGGTGTTCTCTGTGGTGGCCTTCCACTGCCCCTGCTCGCCAGCCCGGAACTACCTGTATGGGCTGACAGCCATTGGCGTGCCTGCCCTGGCACTCTTCCTCATCGGCATCATCCTCAACAACCACACCTGGAACCTCGTCACTGAGTGCCAGTACCGGAGGGCCAAGAACTGCTCAGCTGCCCCCAACTTCCTCCTCCTAAGTTCCATCCTGGGCCGCGCAGCTGTGGCTCCTGTCACCTGGTCTGTCATCTCCCTGCTGCGCGGTGAGGCTTACGTCTGCGCTCTCAGTGAATTTGTGGACCCCTCCTCTCTCACAGCCGGGGAAGAAGGCTTCCCACCAGCCCATGCCACCGAAATCCTGGCCAGATTCCCTTGTGGGGAGGGCCCTGCAAACCTGTCAGGCTTCCGGGAGGAGGTCAGCCGCAGGCTAAAGTATGAGTCCCAGGTAAGGACATGTGAAGGGAAGCTCTTCCTTCCCCAAGGTGGTGGCTTGGCTTGGAGATGCTGGGATGGCCCAACACTAAAACTGGAGTTGGCCTGCAGGGGCAGTTTTCTGAGAAAGAACTACATTGGGATCAGGTATTAGAGCTGTTTAACTTAGAGATTAGTGCTTGGTGGGGCAAGGGTCAGTTCCAGTCCCAAATAAGAGAGGCAAGGTAGCCACAATGGCTCAGACCTGTAATTCTAGCAGAGATTAGTGCTTGGTGGGGCAAGGGTCAATTCCAGTCCCAAATAAGAGAGGCCAGGTAGCCACAATGGCTCAGACCTGTAATTCTAGCACTTTGGGAGGTGGAAGGATGGCTTCAGACCAGGAGTTTGAGACTCGCTTGGACAACATAGATTCCCTTCTTTACCAAAAACAAAAACAAAATAAAAAGACGTAGCCAGGCATGGGAGCATGCACCTGTATTCCCAGTTACTTAAGGAGAATTGCTTCAGCACAGTTGAAGGCTACAGTGAGCTATTATGCCACTGCATCTAGCCTGAGCTACAGACACTGACTCTAAAATAAAAGAGAGAGTTTTAAACATTAAAGGAATATTCTCTTGGCTCAGGCTGAGACTTGATCCCAATCACAGATACGCCCGTTCCCCAGCCAAAGCATGATCCTGGCAAGTCACCTCAGAAACATTTGCTATGAGCCATGAACTGACAGTGGAGTGTAGCTGGCTCTGGGATAAACATATGCCTAGCCCAGAAGGACCGAGACCCACACTGAGTGAGCCTCAAGTACTGCTGACATCAGGGAGTCCCTGGGGTCAGGAAGGGGTGTGGAGAGTCAAGAAGTGGCAGCTGCTGCCCTGACCCTGGCCTCAGCCAAGTTCTGAAGGAGTGGGTGGTCCTAGGGAGAGGGCGGGTGAAGAGAACAGTAACAGGAACCTGAGCCAACGTATTAACTCAGAGAAGCAGGTGAGGGAGAGACAAGGGTACAAGATTCTTTAAAAGGTCTCTTCTCTCAAGTACATAAGAAACAAGAAAAGTAGACAGAGAAGCAGAGATTATCAACACAACTTATTTAATACTGATACAAATACCCACAGATCTCTGTACAGGAGTGGGAAAACAAAACTTGACTGCCTTTGCCCTCAATAGGCTTAAAATCAACCAAGTGTTTGAGACAAGCATGTAGTGGTCTCCAAACAAGGCACACGGTGAAGATGTAGAAGGAACCAGGCCATGGGGGACTTGGGCAAGGCAGGATTGCTCTGAGAGGGGCCTCTGAAGCCTTCCTGGAGATGGCATCTGAGCCAAGCCTAGCAGGCTGAACTAGGTTTGGCTGGTGGGAGATGATGAGCTGAGGGAGGCACCCTTGGGGTTGAAGGTGTGGCAGACAATGCAGGAGGCAAAGTCTAAGAACAAGGGAAATGTGAGTTAAAGGGAGTAAGGGGCTTCCCTCATGGAAGCAGAATCTGCTCCTCCCTCAGCTTCTCCCTGGTGGGCAGGTCCAGGCAGCAACTTGCTCCTCCTGAACCCTGCCCATTCTCTGGCCAGCTCTTTGGGTGGCTGCTCATTGGCGTGGTGGCCATCCTGGTGTTCCTGACCAAGTGCCTGAAGCATTACTGCTCGCCGCTCAGCTACCGCCAGGAGGCCTACTGGGCGCAGTACCGCGCCAACGAGGACCAGCTGTTCCAGCGCACAGCTGAGGTGCACTCTCGGGTGCTTGCCGCCAACAATGTGCGCCGCTTCTTCGGCTTTGTGGCACTCAACAAAGATGAGGAGGAGCTGGTGGCCAACTTCCCAGTGGAAGGTACACAGCCGCGGCCACAGTGGAACGCCATCACTGGCGTCTATTTGTACCGCGAGAACCAGGGCCTCCCACTCTACAGCCGCCTGCACAAGTGGGCCCAGGGTCTGGCGGGCAATGGCGCAGCTCCTGACAATGTGGAGATGGCCCTGCTGGCCTCCTAAGGACCTGATTCGCACGCTCTTTACAAATGGCACTACTTGGTCCCAAACTGAACCCCTCTGCCTCACACCAAAGGGGATTTTCTTTTTTAAACTGGCTTCTTGGGCAAACAGACCAGAGGAGAGGAACACAAGGCAGTCTGGGCTACAGAATGATCCAGTAGACAACATGATCAGCTCTGACCTAAAGAAACTCCATCTCTTGTTCCCACCACCCTACTTGGTCAACAGCTTGGGGAAAGACCTTCTGGAGCTGGTCTCTAATAACTATGAAATGGATGATTTTATGGGCTGGGACACCAAGCTGGGAAGTCCCAGACAGCAGGTCCTAGTGACAGTGAAAGTCACTAGATTACTTGTACAGTACATTGTGCAGTTAATTTGTGTCTAACTGCACAGGGGACACCCAGCTCAGCAGCGCCCTGCTGCGAAGCTGCCCTTCAAGGGACACCTCTGGCCTTATTTTATACATTTAAGTTTTTGATAAAGCTTTTCTTACTGTAGGCAGCGCCTGTGGCTCAAAGGGGTAGAGCGCCGGTCCTATATGCCGAAGGTGGTGGGTTCAAACCCAGCCCCAGCCAAAAAAAAAAAGCTTTTCTTACTGTAAGGGACCAGAGTGGCATCTGTATGATCGAATGGGCCATGCCACAGCAGGCTGGTGGGCATGGGACCAGGCCTAAACTCCATTCCCTGTGGGAGAGAAGGGGGCAGAACTAAAATGCCACAGAGGTGGCAAGAGTACAGGGAACCCAGGTGTCACAGGGGAAGGCTTCACATTTGAATTCAATGATCTGATTTGGGTTGGGGAATAGATGAGGCCTAGCCTTTCTCAGAGGGAAGCTCAGTTTGAAATTTCAAGAGCCAGAAGATCCTGCACTCAGTAGGAAAGAACTAGCTCTGGTAACCTTGTGCGACCAGGCCAGCCCCAGCCTCTCCTTCCCCACTACTTCCACTCCCTCTCAAACCTTCCTGGCATATGACTCAGTTTCCCATGGAAAAGCTCTCAGGACATTTAAGGCTCTGCTAGAGAAAATTTTTAATTCCCTCAGGGCTAAGCCAAAACAAAACTGGCTTCAACTACTTGTTGGGTCTATGTTAGCCTCCAAGAACTCTGGAATATACAAGATGGGGAGAGGTTAGGTGACCTGGCCAAGGTGGGCCCAGGAATGGGACATCATAGGAGTTTAAGCCAATGCCTGTGGCTTTCTTCTGCAGACCAGGTCTCCCAATCTTCCCTCTGGGCTGTGTTCTACTGTCCCAGCCTCATAGCCTCCACTACTGTGTGAAAAGCACTAGCTGAGCTGAGGCTGAGGACATGCCCCAAGACTCAAGATTGTAGGGGAGGGCCTGCACCCTAGACTCTATTGCCCTCCTTGGCTGGACGGACAGCCTGCCAGGGACAAAGTGGGATCCTGACCACAAGATCCTTTAGAGTCAGCCCATCTGCTCTTGTTCACCAGGGAACTCCCTAAAGGAAGCACACTTGGCTTTTATGGGAGCCCCAGGGCTGCTGATGCAACCACTGAGCAGTCACAGAACAGGGAAAAGATGACATAAATTGGTACTTAAAACAAAATAGGCAATGAGGAATTAAAAGCAATCTCAAATTTCTTTTCATCCCAATAGGATTATTGCAAGCACACGCTGCAGAAAAAGCAGCATATAAATAAAGTCCTTAGCACACAGGTTTTTGAGTGCCCAGCACCTGAAGTGGGGCCAGGCTGGCCCACTGCTGCCACGCCTGCAGAACCAGCCCACAACTATTCCTCCAGCACTGAGCTCTTAGCCTCCACGTATTCTAGGGCCTTGGTCTTGACAGCCTGCACATCCTTCTCAGTGCCGTGCTGCTTCTCATAGTCCAGGTAGCGCTTGAAAAAGAACTTCATTCTCTTGGGGGCTAGGCTCAGATGAATGACTTGCTCAAAGATGTCCCTGTGAGGAAGAATAGGGCAGCATTTGCCTTCCAGACCCAGATCACACCCTTCCTGGCCAGTGCTCACCAGCTTGCTTTTGGGCTCCAGAGCCAGGACCTCCTACCATCCAGGACTTCCACTTCCACCTGTATTTTCTCTTCCACTATGAGCTCCCACAATGCCCCAGGGAGAGACACTACCACCTTCATTTCCAGATGAGCAGACACCCAGTGATGTTGAAGGACTTACTTGTCTAAAGTCACATAGTGAATCAGGACAAAGCTACTGGGATTGGGACATACAATGATGATGGATCTGTGAGTAAAGCTCAGCCAGAGCCAGACACAGCATTAATCACAAGGGAATCCCAAGTGTCCTGACTCCCAGGCCAGGGGCCAGGCTACCTGCCACTAATGGCCCTAGACATAGACCAGAGGCTGGCCTTTGAGGCAGAAAAAGTAGCTGGAAAAGTGAATGTTTTCGATCCTGGGGTGTCATGGCAAAGCTGTTTTTCTAGATCACGTAAGAGACTTGGAGATGGGAGCTGCTGTGGGGCAACCAATCATCAGCCTGGCCAATGACCACCCCCTCCACCACCACCCCACACAGCTACCACTGAGAAATTCAGCCTTGGTCTGTGTTCCCTTCTCACCGGACTTCCTTCTGGCTGCAGTGCTTGATGGTCATGTCAATGTAGACCGACCAGACATCTGTGCGCTTTGGGTAGATGCTCAGCATGTTCTCAAAAATGGCTTTGGCCCGCTCTGCATCCCCCAGCTGGAACTCAAGCTGGGCAAATTTGGCAATCACATCTATGTCTGCAGGGAGAAGACAGCTGAGAGACCCAACATGCAGAAAGAATCCCTCACCACAACACCTTGTACTGCAGGGACAGTGAGTTTGACTCCCCACTCAAGTCCCAAAACCTAGGTTAAGACAAAACAAAGCCCAAAAAAGACAGTGGGGAGGGGTTCAGGGTCAAATTCACAGATACAGATACCCTATTCTCTGGGCCCAGAAGAGGTGGAGGGTCCCAGGAGCAAGAGAATTAGTGCCAATAGTTTTTGTTCCTCCATCTTTTGGGATCCAGCATTTGAAATGTAACGTGCACTATTATGCTAGAGATAGTGTTGCACCCTCTACAGGCTCTCCCAACTTAGACGCAACACCACCCCAGGATGAGAAGGGCCCCAATCCCTACTCCCAGACATCAGAAATTGGAACAGGCACTCACGCTCCTTTCTGGGCAGGCACTCAAGGGCTCGCTGTAGCACACGGTGGCTGGCCCCGGCCTGGCTCCTCCGCAGGAGAAAGGCACCATATTTGATCCATACAGCTTTCTCCTGCCGGAAACGCTTCAGCATACGGTTGTAAAGTTCACCAGCTTCCTGTGGGAAAAGATAGGCAAGCTGAGGATGAGTGTGATACTACAGAGAGGACAACAAAGGCAGGCAGGGACACTCACAAAAAGCTAGACTCGGGCTCTCAGATACCCAGTCACTACCTGGGCCTCAATCCAGAGACCTGAGAGGGGCAGGGAAAGAAACTCTTGAGAAGAGAGCACAGGGAGGAGACACCAAATCATGGGGCATGTCCCCACTAAGCCTGCGCTTGCAGTGAGCAGAATCTGCTATGTCTCTGTAATGCCCCGCCTCAGGCATACACCCTGGGGTCCCCTATCCCTTCTCTTCCCAAGCCACTGCTTCCCTTACCCCAGCCCCACAGCACCACAGTGGAGGTGAGGAAATGACTTCTCTTACTTGGGAGATAAGGAAGTTAAGACCCAGACATCAGGTAGCAAGCTCAGGGCAGAACTGAACCCAGGGTCCTTCCTTGAAACGGCTACTGCTATGACTCCCTGGAGTCCATTTGTGGAGGCTTAGGACACACTGGCAAATGACCACAAAGCTCCTACCTGAAATTTCTCTGACTTGGCATAGATGTCAGCCAGATGGAGATAGACCTTGAGAGGCTCGTTGTACTGCACAGCCCGCTCGAAGATCTTGGTCAGGGACTCCTGAGAGCCGTACATGTTTTCCAGGTTGAGCAGCGCCACCCACACATTCAGCTTTTCCTGTTCCTCTCTGGACAGGACGCAGTCGGCACGTGAGCTTCATCAACGTAGCCCAACGGACCTCCCTCCTCCTCCCAGGCCCCATCCACATGCTCGGATCCCACCCCCAAGCACAGGCACTGAGAGGTGCACCTAGCACCGGGAACACCACACCCCCACCCCTGCCTTTCAGTTGAGGCTCCCCTGGTTTCTGCTTCTATTTCTAAATCTCCCACAGGCCTAAGGTCTGGGCTGGAAGCAGAATCCTGGGTCTGATTCTTTCTGTAATCTAAGAGAATGAAGCAAAGGAATGCCAAGTTCCCTCACCTCAGAAAACTAACTCTCCTCCCTGCCTGGAAAATGGCCACCTACAGGGTTTTCACCCAGGTACATAGCAAGCTATTTTCCCTATTCTACTTCTGCTCCAAACTGGGCACCTTATTTAAGTGTAGGGACTCTCATAAAGATTACCCTTAGCGATTGCAGTGAAGAAGACTGTAAAATATAAATGAGCAGATCTATTTCACAGAGCGCCACATGTGAGAAAAAGCCTAGAAACTTATGGGCCCCTGGTGGCAGCCACACACATTGCTGCTGGCCTGCCTGGGAGGAAGTGACCCACAGGTGGCAAACGCTGCCAGCCCAGTACTTGGGGAGACACAGTGGGCCCCATCTAAAGAGGCAAAACCTAACCTGAAAGAGATGGTCTTAAGAGCTCTCTCGGCCACAGCACGGGCCTTCTCAATCTCTGTGGCCTGCAGGTGAAAAGCCATGTATTGCAGCCACAGGATGGAGCTGTTGGGGGAGCTCAATACAAGTCGGTCAAAATCATCCGCTGACTCCGGTGGGCGCCTGGGATCCATCAGTGCCTCCTCAATGAGGGACAGCTCTTTTTCCGCCTTTTGCTTCTCCAATTCCTTTTCCTTCTTACTTCTTTTTTTCTTCTATGGAAGGTGAAAAATAGTGAATAATCTGTTCCTCAAACCCAGGGGGAAGTCTGTCGTGAAAGCTACAAGTTGGCAGGGCAGTCCCATGGGTCCCTCCCACTACCACCCAGACTAGGACAGAGCACAGGAGGTTGGTACCAAGGGACCCCTGCAAAAAGGACAAAGCCCTGGAAAACAGCACCATGGCTTGGTGTGGGTTCTCATCCTCCTCGCTGTCTGAGCTCTCTGCTCGAGGTGGCAAGGCCGGGGTCAGAGAGTCTAAGCCCACGTTCCAAGCAAAGCCTGAAGACAGCTGCAGCCGGGGTGCTTCTGCTGGCCTGGTTCGCTGCTTCTCCTGGAGGACCACAGAAGCACCGAAGAAAGAACTTGGCTCAGGGTTCTCCCTGATCCCCAACCTACCCAAAGGAGCACGGCCTCCTGCCAAGAGACAGGACAGGCTCTGCCCCAGCCCACCCAGAGGAGGAGCACGGCCTCTCGCCCAGAGACAGGACAGGCTCAGCTCCAGCCCACTGGGGAAGCTTCATAGCAGGGACATAAAATTGTTCCTTGTAAATAAATTTACTTAGGTAACACACTTTTAAAATATATATATGCATACACATATAAAATATCAGGAGAGCTGGGACAGAGATATGACAAAAATTCCAAGGGTGGCAGGGATACAAGCACCTCTAGTCTGGGGAGCCCTGCTGGTGGGTGTAAGGCACCCATACCAGTCTTCTCAGATCAAGTATTATTCTCATTTTTCAGAGGATGCAGGCATAGACAGGCTAAGCCTCCTCGGATTTGCCTGTACCCCTAATTTAACTCAGTCTCACCCAAGAAACATTCACATAATTTATTTTATGCAGTTACTCTTTGGGTAAACAGGATCCCTGCCCTCAAGGAGCCCATAATCAAGGGAGGAAAACTGACAGTCCCCTTGTCCCCCCCCCACCCCCCAGCCTTTCACTTTCATGTTTTATAGGAAATGAGGGAAGAGGATGGGGCTGAAGACAGACCAGCTCCTCCTGGCCCCAAGGCAGCCTCTCCCCCTCCATTCATCCTCACCCTCACCTTGGGCAGCATATTTGTCTCTTCTATCTCCTCTTCTCCTTCTCGATAATACACTTCCATGCCACTGTCGTCCTCCTCTGATGGACCAGCTTTCTTGGCCTTCTTACTCACTCTTTCCTGAGGTGATAGGTGGGAGAATGCCCAGGACTGCCCTCCAGCAGCCCTGGGTGACACCCTCCGTCTGCTCTTCCTGCACCACTGGGGCTGGCTTTACCGATGCTCCTTTTTCTGGTGGGTTGAGGCACAACCCTCCTGAGTGACTCACCTGCTCACTCACAGATGTCTGGCGCCTCCGCTTGCCCTGCATCTTCTCCTTGCTGGGCAGCTCCGCCTCCTCTTGCCCCTTTTGGTTCTTTTCTTTCCTTTTCTGATTCTTCTCTTCTCCTTTTTGGTCTCTCTCCTCAGCCTCTATTTTCCTTTCCTCTTGCTTTGAAAGTGGCAGTTCCGGAGAAGCAGGAAACACATCCGGCTTCCCAGTGTCACTGGGGAGGAATGATAGCTCTACCAGGTTCTTCTGGTGGTTCACACTAAGACAGAGCAAGAGATGGGAATTGCAAAGACAAGGTGAATAGCCAAGGGCACTACAGGCAGCCCAAGGCTTCTCTCTCCTGCTCTGCCTGTGCTCCTGGGCCTTGCCCCACCTTTGTTAGGAATCCATTCAGCATTCTTAGGAAAGATTTGTATATTTCACCAACCTCAGGAGAAAACACAGGGACAGGTGCAATGCCCATTTCTCCATCTCCAATAGCAGGAACAAGTTGTCACATCTGCTTTCAGGCGCTGACGCAAAGGCGCCAGACTAAGGTCTTTCATTCATCTGAACACTCCATTCACCACTACCCAAACCAAATCTTCTCAAATCTCCTCCCTGGGCACCCAAAGAAACGGGTTTGTTTCATATCACAGCAAGAACAAGAGAGAAGACACTTACCTTAGGATCTTGGCTGTGAGCAACTTCCCTTCAGGGAGGTATTTGTTATAAAGGGCTTTCTTGAACGGGCTGTACTGGGAGACTTGTGAGTACTGTGCTAAACCCACAACTGAGGGGCCAAGGCTGAAAGGAGAAAGACAAGAGTCCTGTGGTCACAAATGCAACAATAGAATTCCAGCCAGGCCTAGTGACAGCACCTTTATAGGGACCCAAGTTGTGACAAAGATTTGTGACAGACATTAAGTTCCTGGCATTCAGCAGGATAAAATAGTCTCTGTAAACTGGAAAAAACTATCAAACATAATGAAGATATGACTGAGGATCATTTTTACCCCACATTAGCATCACAATATGTAAATCACCAGCTGCTAGGACCATGAGAAAATGATGAAACATAGTATCAAGGAAGGCTGAAATATCTGGTGGTTGTGAACATTAGGTGAGCAGAACATTTACAAATAATGATCAAACACCACATCAGAGAACATCCAAATTCATTTAAAACTGACACTGGTAATGTCATATTCAAAACACTAAATAAGAACTAATAATTCTAGACTTTTAAAAAAATATTAAAAACGTTGGAATTTAAAAAACTGGTATGAATTTTTAAATTCTCTTTTCATATTCTCATCAAAGAAGCAAATAGTGGATGCCAGACCAAGATAGGCCCAGGGAAGGCACTCAGGTCTGAGTCCAGAACCTGAGGCCCAACTTTACTCACCCAAAGAGCACGCCTTGTGGCTCGATGGACTTCACATAGCCCCTCAAAAGCTGCCCTTTCTTAACGTCGTGGATGGAGTTGATCTCTGGATCTTCTACTCTGCTTTTTGTCTCTGGGTTTGTTCTAAAAGAACAAAAGGCTTACATGCACATACCTTTGATCCTCATTGTTCTACCCTCACCCCCAACACACCTGCAATAATCATACCCTGCATGTAGGAATATGTCTCTGGACCTGTCAGCAGGATGTAACTTTCAGGGTCCAACTCTACTCTTTCCCAAAGTCCTGTCAGGCCAGGGACATGTGTTCACAAGCTAGCTATGCAGAAATCACAATTGGCGATCAAGCCACAGAAAGGTCAAACCCAAAAAAACCTTGGCCTTACAAACTGCCATTTCTAACCATGGAGCAAACTGACCTCAGACCAATCCCCTTCATGTCCAACTCACCCCCACAATAGAATCCTGGAGCCTCAATCATCTCCCCTCACCAGAATCATCATTTGTAACCCTGGACACTCACATTTGGATGTTTGAACCCTTCCCTGAAAAACCAAGAGCCTGAGGCAAGGAGCTCATGCCTATAATCCTAGCACTCTGGGAGGCCGAGGCCAAAGGATCACTTTAGCTCAGAAGTTCAAGATCAGCCTTAGCAAAAGCAAGACCCCGTCTCTCCTAAAAACAGAAAAACTTAGCCAGGCATGGTGGTGGGCACCTATAGTCTCAGCTACTCAGGAGACTGAGGTACGAGGATCACTTGAGCCCAAGAGTTTGAGGTTGCTGTGAGCTGTGATGATGCCACAGCACTCTACCAAGGGCGACAGAGTGAGACTCTGCCTCAAAAAAAAAAAAAAAAAACCAACAACAAATCAACAAAAACTAAGAACCTGAGTAGACAGAGTCCTTTTAGCAATCTGAATGTTCCCAGCTTTTCTGGACAGAAAAGGTTTGGGGTACAAAGTGATGAACAGAAAGGTAAGAAGCCCAAAGTTCCGTCTGATAAACGGATGGAGTTGATCCGTTTGAGTGGGATCCTCTGAGTGGGTCCTCCTCCCTCCTTGTCCCAACAACACACTCACCTAGATGACCGCAGTGACAAAGTCAATACTTCGTCTTCAGTGGACAGGACATGACATCTGGAATGAGAGCAAAAGAAGAGACACGAGACTTGGTTCCATATCCTCATTCTGTTGAAAACCTACTGAGGACTCTGCATAAGTCATGTCATCTCAGTGGGCCTCAGTTCACTAGTCTGTCAAGAGAAAATAACACTACCTACTCTTCTTACCCAAGAAAGGTGCTGGGAGAAGAACACAAGAAGAGGCCTAAGAAGAACACAAAAAAACGCCCTATGGAAGGCTCACAGAGCCACATACTATATGCTAAAGAGACAACACCAGCCCTACGTTAGGTCATGACAACGTCTGCTCTCAGCAGGGAGCCATACTTACTACTGGAATCCACGGCTGAGGGATAACCTGGGTATTACTGAAAAGACACACAACAGTGTGAGGCCTGAACAGGGGGAGGCTGTGAGGAGGGAAAGCAAGGCTGATTCTTTTATTGCCTTTCTAAACATAATCAATATAAAACAATTAGTAGCTCAAAACCATGAATTTAAAAGTATAGAATCTTAGAGGTTAGAGAGATTCTCAGCAATAATAGAGCCCTAATTTTTCTGAGGACAGATGTCTGCTTTTGATAACATGGCATCACAGCTAGACAGGACTTCAAAGGATCATCTACCTTTACACAAGTAAATATTTTTTTTCCTCTTAGTTTTTTTTTTTTCTTTTTAAGAGACAGGGTCTTGCCCTGGTATAGGCACACATCTGTAATCCTAGCACTTTAGGGGTCTGAGGTAGGAGGTTAGCTTGAGGCCAGGAGTTTGAGACCAGCCTGAGCAAAAGCAAGACCCCATCTCTACCAAAAACAGAAAAACTTAGCTAGATGCAGTAGTAGGCTCCTATAGTCCCAGCTACTCAGGAGGCTGGGGCAGGAGGATCACTGGAGCCCAGGAGTTTGACACTACAGTGAGCTATGATGATGCCACTGCACTCTAAGCCCAGGTAACAAGAGTGAGACTCTGTTTCAATCAATCAATCAATAAAGAGAAAGGGTTTTGCTATGTCACACAGGCTCAAGTGTAGGGAGGTAATCATGGCTCACTGCAACTTAAAATTCCTGGGCTCAGGAATAATACTCCCACTTCAGCCCCCCAAGTAGCTGGCACTACAGGCACACATCACCATGCCCGGCTAATATTTTTTTAATTTATTGTAGAAATCGGATCTCATTATACATTGCCTAAGGCTGGTGTTGAACTCCTGGCCTCAAGCTATCATCCTACCTCTGTCTACCAAAGTATTGGAATTATAGGCATGAAGCACACACTGGGCCTAGGCAAGTAACTTGACCAATGAAGGAATTGCAACTTAATACTACTAATAGGTTTGGCTATAATAAAACACACTTAAAACACTTTGCTAAAAACCACAACTTCATTGTGTAAGCCTCAAGAGACTGACCAAAGATCCAAAGATAAACCTGGACATCTCTAGAACTCATTCTTTTTCTTCTTCCAGGCACTAAGTATGTTTGTGCCACATAGTGATTGTGAGTGGTTGAAAATCTAGGCAGGTGCCAGTGGCTGGGACAGCTGAGACAGGACAGGGCAATCACTATCTTCCAGTCCCTGCTCCCTGGAAGTACTTGCTCTACTGTTAGCTAACCTTATATCAAGCTGAACTCTGTCTCTTCAAGGTGGCTTTATTCAGGCCATAAAACAGCTCTAAAACTCTGAGGTGGGTTCATTTTTGGGCATTTGAAATAGCTCAAAAATAAAGCCCTACCCTTAACCCCAAAAGGTTACTACCCTTTTACAGAAAACACCTATGAATCAATTATTTTTATAAAATTAAAAGTATGAATGCTTCAATATATGAACAAGTGGCTTGCGCCTGTAGCTCAGTGGTTAGGGCGCCAGCCACATACACCAGGGCTGGCAGGTTCTAACCTGGCCAGGGCCTGCTAAACAACAATGACAACTACAACAACAACAAAAATAGTCGGGCTGAGAGAGGGAGGCTGAGGCAAGAGAATTGCTTAAGCCCAAGAGTCTGAGGTTGCTACGAGCTGTGATGCCATGGCACTCTACCAAAGGCTACATAGTGAGACTCTGTCTCAAAAAATAATAATACTAAAATAAAATTAAATTAAAATTAAAAAATAAAGATATTCACTTCAGTATTATCTTCTATCAACATAGAATTTGTTAAATAAATTTTGATGAAAAATACATAATGGAATACAAAGCAAATGTTAAAAATAAGGTAAAAGAATAAAATAGATTTAGATATATTAGAATGGAAAAGGAAAAGTCTATGATGAACTACTATGAGAAAAAAACCAAGTTGCAAAACAGTATACAAAATGAAATTGTATGATTATATAAAGCAAAAAATTATACCTATGTATCTATATGTTAAAGTCCGGGAAGTCAAAAATCAAAGTCCGTAATAGTGAAAAGTGTTGGAGAAAAAAAGAGGTAAAATTTTCATTTTCCATTTCATACACTTTTTTTTTCTGATTTGAAGTCATTTATCACATCTATAATTTTTTAAAAATCCACCAATTTGGATCAGGTACAATGGTTTATACCTATAATCCTAGCACTCTGGGAGGCTGAGGTAGAAAGATCACTTGAGCTCAGGGGTTTGAGACTAGCCTGAGTGAGACTCCGTCTCTACTAAAAAGAGAAAAAATAGGGCAGCGCCTGTGGCTCAAGGAGTAGGGCGCCAGTCCCATATGTCGTAGGTGGCGAGTTCAAACCCAGCCCCGGCCAAAAACCACAAAAAAAAAAAAAAAAGAGAAAAAATAGAAAAACTAGCCAGGCCTTGTGGCAGGCATCTGTCTGTAGTCCTAGCTACTCGGGAGGCTGAAACGGAAAAATTTCTTGGACCCAGGAGTTTGAGGTTGTTGTGAGCTAGGCTGACACCATAGCACTCTAGCCTGGGCAACCGAGGGAGTTTTTTAAAACACTCTGCTTTAAAAAAAAAAAAAAAATCTACCAATTCCATAAACAGGTGAAAATAGGAAGAAAATGTGGCTTACCTGACTACTTTTTGGGGTATGAAGTCTTCCAGGGGCATCTCAGAGTAGGAGTCACTCACATGAAATACACTGACTCTTCCCATCTTCCCAAAGGGGAAGGAGACCATCAGCCCCTCGTTAGGAGTCACCTTGGCCACTCGGCCCATGGCCACTTCCCCTTTCTCAAGCTTGTGAGGACCTGGGAGAAGAACAAACCAGATTCAGGGAAGAGGAAATGAGCCAAAGCAGAAGCTGGGATGCCAGCCAACCACAGGCAGGGAATGTGCAGGCCACCCAGGCTTGAGCTACCCAAGCTGAGTGGACCAGAATGGTCATAAAGACCCAGGTCACCATGCCAAGAATCCCAGGGCAATGTGGTAGACAACCCTTTCTTTCTAAGGGACTTGAGAAAAACAACCACATAGGTGAAGGAGACTCAGGCAGAAGCAGAGCAAGACAAGCCAGAACAAAGCCCCAAGAGAAGAACGGTTCCGAGAACCTCCCAGGCTTTCTGGGGATTCCATTACTGCAGGCGTCCTTCATCCTGGGCAATAATGGAGATCCCTTCCCACCACTTCCATCCACCTTCCCTTCCCTGACTAGACATCGTTTCAGGCCCACACCTATGAGTGAGAGACATACGAAGGCCTTGGAGGAATCTGGGCCAACCACCGTGGCGCTCAGGGCCTGGCCAATCCTAAACTTCTTATCTGGATGTTTCAGAACCTAGAAGGAGCAGAAAATTCCTCTGATGCTTGAAGAAAGGTCTGTCATTTATCCAAAACCATTTAAGTCTCCATAGCAAGTATCTCCCAAACCAATCCCTAAATAAGCCCAAGGTTCCTTACACCCACTGTGAAGCCACACACACCAGACACTGAGGGAGCCTGGGTCGCCTCGCCAGGTACCTCAAGCACACTGACCTTAAAGCTAAGAGAAGTGAGCAACAAGGGGATTCGCCCCCGGACATCTGGAGCAATCTCCACCTCAAGCCATTTCTTCACCACATTGTACTGGGGGAAAAAAAGGAGAAACAGAGTAGAGGAAATACAAGTACCCCTTCTTTACCTTAAACATAGACTTTCCTAAAACCTCAAGGTAGCAAGGGCCCTAATCCCACATTTTTCCAAAACACAAGAATCCACCCCTACATCCTACTGCCTCTGCCCAACTCCACTTCTCACCAGCTTCATTTAGGGTCTAGCTCACCCTACAACTAGCAGACCATACAACTTTTCTGGAGTCTCAGCTGACCAGAAGGCAAAAGAGATCTCGGAGATCTCTGAGCATGCGGGCCAATCCCACAGACGTCTATTGCCTCCTCCAAGTTCAGATGTGGCCAGCAATTGTTAACCATCTCTAGGGACCAATTTGGATTTTGAGCCTAAGTATTTATGGAGTGTCCTGCCCTACATACACACCCCAATTTTCAAGTCAATTCAACAAAAAATATATCAAGCAACTACTGTGCCCATGGCATCATTAATGATTAATAAAGGCAAGGCTGGCCCTCTAAGATCAGTCTTACAAGCAGTAAGTCAAATCAGTATGCAAATAGCTAGAGCAACATGTAGGAAGAACGATACGCTACCAGAGTATATAGGACAACTAGTAATAAGGGCAGATTATCTGTGCTGAACCTTGAAGGGTAGTAGGCAAAGGAGTGAAAGGTACTCCAGGTATAGAAACTGACATGAATAAAGACAGGAAGGGAAAAACACCGAGGAGCCTTTCAGAGTGACTGACACACAGGTGCATGGGGGCAGATTATGAAGAGTCTTATCTGTCACTCTAAAGCATCTGGGGCTTATGAATGTCTACAGACAGGTAACTAAAGGGATCAAGTGGCAATGACATGCTCAGAGGGATGCTCATGGAAGAAGAGAGCTGATAACAAGGAACAGGTGTTATCCCTCAAGGTTAAACCCAATCCAACTTCCTCGCCAATACATTCCACTGTTACAGATCCACACTGATCTCTCCCCTTTTTGGACTCTTGTTTCACTTGGGCGGTGCCGGTGGCTCAGTGAGTAGGGCTCCGGCCCCATATGCCGAGGGTGGCGGGTTCAAACCCAGCCCCAGCCAAACTGCAACAAAAAATAGCCGGGTGTTGTGGTGGTTGCCTGTAGTCCCAGCTGCTTGGGAGGCTGAGGCAAGAGAATCGCGTAAGCCCAAGAGTTAGAGGTTGCTGTGAACCGTGTGACGCCATGGCACTCTACCCGAGGGCGGTACAGTGAGACTCTGTCTCTACAAAAACAAACAAACAAAAAAAAAAAAAACCACATACTCTTGGGCCAGGTACAGTGGCTCACGCCTATAATCCTAGCACTCTGGGAGGCCATGGTGTGAAGATCACTTGAGCACAGGAGTTTGAGACCAGCCTAAGCAAGAGTGAGACCCTGTCTCTACTAAAAGTAGAAAAATTAGCCAGATGTAGTGGTGTGTACCTATATTCCCAGGTACACAAGAGCCTGAGGCAGGAGGATCGCTTGAACCCAGGAGTTTGAGGTTGCTATGAGATAGACTGATGCCATGGCATTGTAGCCTAGGCAACAGACTAAGACTCTGTCTCAAAACAAAAACAAACACCCCCACACACACATTATCTGGCACCCTACTACTTGTTTTGCACTGCACTTAACTTTATAAAAGGCAAGAATCTAAAATCCAATACTGCAGTTATATTTTAAATCCTCCCCTATATTTCTTTCTATTTGTACAATCGATCTACCAACACATTGAACTGTGAGCTGCTTGCTATTTGTTTTATAAGCCATATTTCACCTCCCTCATTAGACCAGAAGTTTTCTAGCAGCAGAGGCCATGTATTATCTCCTACATTCCACTGTTACATGTTTACAACATGTTACATTCCATGTTTATAACACGGTAGCAAACATAGGCTTTAATGCCCAAAGATAATGGCCTTTATCTGCAGTTTCACCCTTTTTCTTCTGAAGGAAGCATGATGTCACATTGCAGAGCAGCCACTACTCACCTTCTTTAAGAAGCAAGTCACAGTCTGACCAGCCTGGTACTGTTTGATCTTTTCCATAGGGCTAACCGAGTGAGAGTTTAGAGCAGTGTGGCCATCCTTCAGTTCACTGTTTACAGAAAAGGGATGAAAAGAGTAAACCAACCTCTGGGAAAGCATCTCCCCCAAGTGGCTGTGGATTGACTGTACAGAATGATTCTACTCACAGCCACCCTCCAACACCTTACTTCTCTCCTTAAAGGAGAATGTTCTTACACTGGCCTAGGGGCTAACTTTTTCCATTTCATT
The DNA here is from genome assembly GCF_027406575.1 of Nycticebus coucang. NCBI lineage: Eukaryota > Metazoa > Chordata > Mammalia > Primates > Lorisidae > Nycticebus > Nycticebus coucang. The sequence goes on along the minus strand of NC_069782.1, from coordinate 132,698,943 downwards.
CATTTAAACGTTGTAGGTAGCCCACAATAATCTTTATAAACTTAGGGGAAAAAATTATTTTACTTCTTTCCTAATCTTTCTATTGCTTTAGTTTGCAGAACTGCTTTCAGAAATCATCTCCCACCAATTTTGACAACAATCTCATGTGAATTACGCAAGGTAGATATTATTAAACCTATTTTACACTACTGAACTAGGAGTTGAAGTCAGGGCTTCTGACTCAACAATCCAGCCCTGTTTCCTATGCTACCCTTATATTATCACCGACTTGACTCTCTTTTTCTTCTCAGAAAAGTAGCAAGGGCATGTAGTCTGACAATAATCAGCCCACAAATCACTTCAAGGGAATCACAGAACTGCTACCTCTGCTTACCAATTCAAACAATTTCTAAAACAAAATGAACTGGGCGGCGCCTGTGGCTCAAAGGAGTAGGGCACCGGCCCCATATGCCAGAGGTGGCGGGTTCAAACCCAACCCTGGCCATAAAACTGCAAAACAAACAAAACAAAAACAAAAAAATGAACCAAACGTCTTCAATAAAATGGTACAAGTATGTTAGTAAAATTGTAAAATATAATAGCAAATTCTAGTCAAAGTAGAAAATGGAAACTTCCCTGTATTAGTAAAACAGAAAATACATATATCCTACTATATCCTATGACCTAGTAATTCCACCCTAGAAAAATCTTAGCCCACTATGGCATTATTTATGAAGGAAAAATTGGAAAAAAAATTTAAAAAGAGAAAGAAAAATTGCAAACAAGCCGAACTGTCCTCCATAGTTCACGAACACACATAGTTTGGCACTTTTACAGGATGAATTACTATTTTGTGGGGGGGGGGGGGGGCGGGTGCTAGGAAAGATTAGATTTATTCTTGTTTTGAATTTATATAGTAAGGCCTCAATCTCATTTTTTTTTTTTTGGCCGGGGCTAGGTTTGAACCCGCCACCTCTGGCATATGGGACCGGCGCCCTACTCCTTGAGCCACAGGCGCCGCCCCTCATTTTTTTTTTCTTTCTTTTTTTTTTATTAAATCATAGCTGTGTACATTAATGCAATCATGGGGTACCATGCGCTGGTTTTATATACTGTCTCAAATATTTTCATCACACTGGTTAACATAGCCTTTCTGGCTTTTTCTTAGTTATTGTGTTAAAACATTTATATTCTACATTTAGTAAGTTTCACATGTACCCTTGTAAGATGCACCATAGGTGTGGTCCTGTTTTTTTTGGAAGCACAGTCTTACTTTGTTGCCCTCAGGAGAGTCTCATGAGGTCGCAGCTCACAGCAACCTGAAACTCTTGGGATTAAGTGATTCTCTTGCCTCAGCCTCCCAAGTAGCTGAGACTACAGACACCCGCCAAAACACCCGCCTATTTTTAGAGACAGGGTCTCACTGTTGCTCAGGCTGGTCTTGAACTCGTGAGCTCAAGCAATCTACCCACCTTGGCCCCCCAGAGTGCTAGGATTACAGGTGTGAGCCATCGTGCCTGGCCTGAATTACTATTTTAATGATAGACACCAAAACAAATAGAAACAAAATAAAATTTTGAATGAAAAAAGCAAGTTGTAAAATGTTAAGTAGAACATATCATTTATATACATTAAAAGCTGTACAAAATATTTGTAGATACACACACGTATACACATGTACAGTTGTCCCTAGGTAGCTATGGGGGATTGGTTTCAGAACTCCTACAGATACCAAAAGCCACGGATGCCCTAATATAAAATGGCATAGTATTTGCATATAACCTATGTACATCCTCCTGTATACTTTAAATTATCTCCATATTATTTATAACACCTAATACAATATATATGCTATACAAATAATTGTTATACTGTATTTTAAAATTTATATTTCTTAAAATTGTTGTATTGTTATTTTTTATTTTCCCCCATACTGTATATTTTCCATCGATGGTTGGTTGAATCCAGGGATGCAGAACCAACACAATATGGAAGGCCAACTGCATATATAACTGAAACATAAAAATGTAAGCTGGAGGTGGCGCCTGTGGCTCAAAGGAGTAGGGCGCCGGTCCCATATGCCGGAGGTGGTGGGTTCAAACCCAGCCCCGGCCAAAAACTGCAAAAAAAAAAAAATAAATAAATACATAAATAAGCTAGAAATATAGAGGGTGCAAAAAAAAAAAAATGCACACACATTTAAGCAAGTAAAAAACTGTATTAAATTTATAATACTCAGTCATATTGACTTCTACCATTATTAGAGGTGCTCATTGTCACTTGCATTCATTTTTTGTTATCGGTATACATTGAGTATCACAATTTTAAAGCAGTATTTTCCTTTCTTAAAATGTGTATCGATTTTTTGGGGGCACTCTCTGTATGTATCAAAATAATAATGGGAGCAGAGAGATACTTGAGAAAGTGAATATATCCATGAATTTTTATTTCTTAAAACATACATGCTCTGTAGCAAGCTTGATTATAAAATAAAAAAACACATGTGCAGGATATCTATGTTTCTGGCACTGTAATACACCCCTAACATATATTATCTCTAGTGCTTATACAGTTAGGGTGAAGAAATTTATTCATTCAGTAGCTGACACAAAGCCAGGTGCAGTGGCTCACTCCTGTAATCCTAGCACTCTGGGAGGCCAAGGTAGGCAGAATGCTTGAGCTCAGAAAGTTGGGAAACCAGACCGAGCAAGAGCAAGATCCCATCTCTACTAAAAATAGAAAAATTAGGCGGCGCCTGTGGCTCAAGGAGTAGGGCGCTGGTCCCATATGCCAGAGGTGGCGGGTTCAAACCCAGTCCCGGCCAAAAACCACAAAAAATAAAAATAAAAATAAAAAAAGAAAAATTAGCTGGGGATAGTGACATGCAGTTGTAGTCCCAGCTACTTGGGAGGCTGAGGCAAGAGGATCACTTGAGACTAGGAGTTTGAGGTTGCAGCAAGCTACAGTGATTCCACTGCATTCTACCTGGGGCAAGAGAACAAGACTGTCTCAAAAAAAAAAAAAAGCTGACACAAAAATGTCTCTCCTAGCAATTGCATCCGCCTCTCACTCCCAAGTTCATTTTGAAGACATAACACCTAATAAGCCAGAGGATGACTTTATTTGGGTCTTTACAAAGTAATTTAGGGCCCCGCCTGTGGCTCAGTGGGTAGGGCGCTGGCCCCATATACCGAGGGTGGCGGGTTCAAACCCAGCCCTGGCCAAACTGTAACAAAAAAATAGCCAGGCATTGTGGCAGGCGCCTGTAGACCCAACTACTTGGGAGGCTGAGGCAAGAGAATCGCCTAAGCCCAGGAGTTGGGAGTGAGCTGTGTGACGCCGCAGCACTCTACCGAGGGCGATAAAGTGAGACTCTGTCTCTACAAAAAAAAAAAAAAAAAAAAAATAGACAAATAAAAAGGAAGTAAGATGAGATCATTATGGTGGGCCCTAATGCAACAGGATGGGGTCCTTAAAAGAAATCAGGCTATAAATCAATAATAAGAATGAAAAAAAAAAAAATATGGGCTGGGTGCAGTGACTCACACCCATAATCCTAGCACTTGGGAGGCCGAGGTGGGTAGATGCCTAAGCTCAGAGGTTCAAGACCAGCCTGAGCAAAGAGCAAGTCCCCGTTTCTAAATATAGCCAAGCTTTGTGGTGGGGACCTTTGTGGTATAGTCCCAGCTGTGATGCCCTGGCAGTCAAATGAGGGTGACATAGTGGGACTCTTTTGCACTATTGGTGGGACTATAAAATGGTGAAGCCAATATGGAAACAGTACAGCAGTGCCTCAAAAAATTAAAAATACAACTACCACATGATCCAACAATGCTACTTATAGGTGTATACTCGAAAGAATGAAATCAAGATCACAAAGAACGGCGGCGCCTGTGGCTCAAGGAGTAGGGCGCCGGTCCCATATGCCAGAGGTGGCAGGTTCAAACCTAGCCCCGGCCAAAAACCACAAAAAAAAAAAAAAAAAGATCACAAAGAGATATGCACACCCATGTTTAATAAAGTACTATTTGTAATAATGAAGAGGTAGAAGAGTGATAAACAAATGTGGTATATACCCACAATGCAATATTATTCAGCCTTGAAAAGGAAGGAAATTCTGGGCGGTGTCTGTGGCTCAGTCGGTAGGGCGCCAGCCCCATATACTGAGGGTGGCGGGTTCAAACCCAGCCCTGGCCAAACTGCAACCAAAAAATAGCCGGGCGTTGTGGCGGGCGCCTGTAGTCCCAGCTACTCGGGAGGCTGAGGCAAAAGAATCGCCTAAGCCCAGGAGTTGGAGGTTGCTGTGAGCTGTGTGAGGCCACGGCACTCTACCGAGGGCCATAGGATGAGACTCTGTCTCTACAAAAAAAAAGGAAGGAAATTCTGACATACGCCACAATATGTATGAACCCTGAAGACATTATGCTAAATAAAATAAAGCCACTCAAAAAAGGACACATACTATTAATCAAATTCACAAACACTGAAAGCAGAAGGTTGGCTACCAGGGAGATTGGGGAGGGCGGGGGGAGAACAGGGAGTTGATATTCAATGGGTATAAAGTTTCAGTCATGCAAGATGAAAAAGTTCTAGGGAGCTGTTATACAACAATATGCAATTTTTTTTTTTTTTTTGGAGAGTCTCCCTCTGTCACCCAGGCTAGAGTGCTATGGCATCACCCTACCTCACAGCAACCTCAAACTCTTGGGTTGAAGCAATCTTCCTGCCTCAGCCCTACAGGTGTCCGGGTAATTTTTCTATTTTTAGTAGAGACTGGGTCTCAATCTTTGCACAGTTCAGTCTTGAACTCCTGAGCTCAAGCAGCCCTTCCTTCTCAATCTCCCTGAGAGCTAGTATTACAGCATGAGCCACAGGGCCCAGCCAACAACATGCACTTAGTTAACAATACGTAATGCACATCTAAAAACTGTTAGGAGGGGTCGGTGCTCATAGCTCAGTGGTTAGGGCACCAGCCACATACACTGGGGCCAGAGGGTTCGAATCCAGCCTGGGCCTGCTAAACAACAATGACAACTACAACGAAAAAATAGCTGGGTGCTATGGCGAGTAGCTGTAGTCCCCGCTACTTGGGAGGCTGAGGCAAGAGAATCACTTAAGCCCAAGAGTTTGAGGTTGCTGCGAGCTGTGACACTACGGCACTCTACCGAGGACAACATAGTGAGACTCTGTCTCAAAAAAAAAAAACTACTAAGAGGGTATATTTATGTGATGTGTTTTTTACCAGAATAAAAAAAAAAAAAAGAAGAAGAGATCAGAATACAGATACATATAAAAGAAAGACCATGTGAAGACACAGGGAGAAGTCGGCTCTCCGCAAGCCAAAGAGGGAGACCTCAGAAGAAATAAACCCTGCTGACATCTTGATCTGACTTCTGGCCTTTAAAAGGGTGAGAAAATAGATTTCTATTCTTTAAGTCATACAAAACATCCATGCACACACACACATGCATACATACATACACAGGTATGTGTTATCCTTTTTTTCCCAAAATAATTTTTGTGAAATTGCCTTTACAAAAGGAGTTACACCCCAAAAAAGAAGGGTATTACTGAATTAGAGTATTATAAGAAAACTCACTGACTAGCAGGAACTCTAGAGATGCCTTTTAAGACTCTTGAACTACCTTGTTCTCCTTAATTCTGGTCCTCATACCATAGTCTTCCAAGACCAGAGGATGGATCAACAGAGTGGTGTTAACGAGAGGTTCTCAGCACTTTGAGGATCAAGAACCATTTAGGATTGAACTCCCACAGAGTTCACTGACTCATCCCTCATTCATTAATTTATTTACCTTAGTGTGAATAAACTATTTGACCTAAACCCTAATTAAGGGTTTAATTAAATAAGATATCACAAGTCAAAGGTGAAGATACTACAGACTACAATCACTAATATGATGAGTTCTGTCCATTTTCACAACAAAGACTGGAGAGGAATATAATCAAACAAAACTAAGGAAACCAGAGTAACAAACAGAAATATAATTCATCCACCAAATCTCATTATTCTGAAACTAAAGGACTTAATCTGAAGTTCCAAAAGTGTTATTAGCATCTGAGACTATGTCACAGGAATCTTGCCCTATGTCAGACACAGGTTTTCTCAGAAATATCATACTTCTGGCTCGGAGCCTGTAACTCAGCAGCTAGGGCGCCATCCACATACACCAGAGCTGGCAGGTTCGAACTCGACTCAGGCCTGCCAAACAACAACTGCAGGCAAAAAATAGCCAGGCATTGTGGTGGGTGCCTGTAGTCCCAGTTACTTGGGAGGCTGAGGCAAGAGATTCGCTTAAGCGCAAGTGTTCAAGGTTGCTGTGAGGTGAGCTGTGATGCCATGGCACTCTACCAAGGGTGACATAGTAAGACTCTGTCTCAGGAAAAAAAATATCATACTTCTATTCTGATCCCTTCAGGCTGTTGACCAAATCTTACCCTCTGGATGTTACTCTGGAGATCCTTCTATAACTTCCCTTGACACATAAAGACTTACCACCGGGAGGGACTCTGCAGAGCCTTTCTACAACCACACACGTCTAGCTTCATTCATTAAGGTCTATCAATTTTGAAAGGTTAGGTTCTTCTATGGAAGAAGTAAAAGCAGACAGACCCTGGATCAAAATGCTAAAGATACTCTAAAAAAAGATCCCAGACAAATTGATGCACCACTACATAGAATTCCTAGTTCTCCTTTCCCAATTCTCTCATGGAACATTCTTCTGTCCAAAATCTACCAGAGTATGACCTGGAATTCCAGCTCAGCTTCTACTGTGTGGTAAGCAGGAGTATACATTGAAAGTACAAGCATTCTTGGCTACATGTTTATTTAGGGAATTACCCAGTTCTAGAAGTTTGGGTTGAGAGCAGAAATGTTTCTTATTGTTGCATGCCAACACAGTGAACTACAATCAGCCTTTAAATTGATACTTAAACCCTTATACAGCTTTTTTTTTTTTTTTGAAACAGAGTCTCACTATGTCACCCTGGGTAGAGTGCCGTCACATCACAGCTCACAGCAACCTCAAATTCCTGGGCTTAAGCGATTCTCCTGCCTCAGCCTCCCAAACAGCTGGGACCGCAAGCGCCTACCACAACGCCCGACTATTTTTTGTTTGTAGTTGTCATTGTTGTTCAGCAGGCCCGGGTTGAATTTGAACCCACCAGCTCCGCTGTATGTGGCTAGCGCCCTAGCCGCTGAGCTATAGGCGCCAAGCCCCGTATACAGCTTTTAATTAACTTTAACATAATCCCTATAGCCAAGTATCTCTACTAGAGAAATAAGATATCTTGGACGTAGAGAGCTAACATAAGGCTAACTCTGGCAGAATCATGATGAAAATTCAGAATTCCTAATTCTGAAGCCCAGTGCTCTCTCCCTAGGACTGTGCTGCTATTGCCCCCTCACCTTGGCCGAACACTTAGCTCCGGGATGGTCCGAACAAATCTGGGGTGACTTACTGGAAGAAACCTGGAGAAACAAATAAATCAGATCATTTATTTGATTCTCTGTAATATGGAAATAAGGATTTCTCTCTACTCAACTCCAAACAAGCTAATAAAAATCACCCTGCTGCACCATATCACCGTTGATGGGAGATGTGTCAGACTGAGAGTTTCCAGTCTCATCCTTGGCAGCAAATAAGGAGCTGGGTCCCAGACCTATTAGGATTATCAGAGCTTTCCCTACAGACTACATACTCCAACCCTTTCATCTTAAAAATGAAGAAACCAAAATCTAGAGAAGATAAATGACTCTTAACTAAAGATCCCACAGTTACTGAAATTAGTATGCAAATTACGGCCAGACTTTGAACTCTTTCTGCTGTTCTTGTTGTAGCAAGAATTTCTCCTATAATAACACATGTGGTAACAAGAGTTAAAGCAAATGAGTATAATTAAGGTGTGAAGTGGAGAATAAATTATAATCACTGACGGGTACTACTCAATAAATGTGAAACAGGCAACCTGCTAGGCAACTAACATACTACACAGTCTCTCCCTTAGCCTTCACTGTGGCCCTATAAGGTAGTCACTACCATTACCCTCACTTTACAAATGAAGAAAATAAAATTTAGAGTTAAGTTACTAGCTTGTGGTCATAGTCGATCTGGATTTCCAACCCAGGTAAACCCATGCTCTTAAAAACAACACTATATTCCTTGGTGAATGCCTTTTGTTAACTAAAAGAGAATGTGACTTACATGCAACTTTGGGGAATCCACCTATATTCCCACTCTTCCCACAATTACTATGATCTTCCCACAAAGCCACCCTGTCCCCAGAACCTCCATACTTGAATGTCTTCACGTCTCGCCCACCAATCACTCGTGCAGTGACTGTCTTCCCAACTTTCAGCTTGGTTGTAGGACAGGTGCCCTCTGGAATATCATCTAGAATGTGAGAGGCATGGATGCAGCCAATGATGCCATCTTCCAGAGTCACAACTACATGGGTGGGCTTAACAGACTTGACAGTCCCTGTGACCATGTCTCCGATAGACAGGGCATGCTTCTTTACAGTGGCTACAGCCAGAGCTGGGTCCACTTCCTCATCCTCGTCAACTGTCTCAGAGTCCTTCCGGGTCTGCCTCATGGTCCTCTTAGCTGCTGGCCCCTCAACAGCCAAAAGAAGACCAGTCACTCCTGGTTCTGTGGTCTTGAGGGTTAGGGAGACACCCTGTCCCACCTGCAACTTTTCTGAGTCAAAGTGGAAGGTGTCATTGAGGTGAGAGGTCAAGGAGAAAGCTGCCAGGTGGCCAGTCTCTACCAAGGAGGCAACGGCAAAGGATTCCTCCAAGTGCTGGACAATCGCCTGGTGTTCGCTGCCTTTCTTCAGCTAGAAAAGAAGAGAAAACTCATTACCTGTTTCTCTTAACTCAGCATGGTAACTCATTCCTGGCCCCGCTGGGTATGGAGGGACTGAGCTGGAATAGACAAGCCTTGAGCAGGAATAGACAAGCTTTGGTTCACTGGACCTAGTTTTTCTCCCCCGTACACAAAACTCATAGAACTTCACCAGAATCACTTTGGCTTTATTTGTTCTGTTTTGAATTCAAATTCCTACGCTCTATCCTAGAACTATGAGTCTGAATTTTAAAGGCAATGCAATGCAAAGCCCAGCAACCTTTAACAGCTCTCTAGTTTCTGGACACTGATTCCTGACACTCAGTCTCACAGCTATTCCCACTTCCCCAGTTTAATCCTCCAACCATTCCGTGAATAGAGTCATTACTGGCTTACTCTGTGCCAGGCACCAAGCCTTTCTTTCCTCCAAATCCAAATTATGTTCATGCTCTTACATGCCCAAGCTTCACTCAGATGATAAAATGATACAGTCCTGCTAGAAAACTGAGTGAAGGTTAGTACTGCCTTTTATTCTGTTGTTCTTTTTTTTTTTTTAGAGACAGAGTCTCATTTTGTCACCCCAGGTAGAGAGCTGTGACGTCACAGCTCACAGCAACCTCCAGCTCTTGGGCTTGGGTGATTCTCTTGCCTCAGCCTCCCGAGTAGCTTGGACTACAGGCGCCCACCATGACACCCGGCTAACTCTCTGTTGTTCTTAAAGTCTTAAGATTTTAATACTATACCACACTCTATACAATTAGGTGCTCAATAAGTGCTTTAGACAACGACCAAATTATTAATCATACGGAGAAAAATACTAATTTTGATATCTCCCTCAAACTCAATTCTTAGATCACAAAAAAGGAGGCCAGGCAGGGGCAGGAGAAGGTGTGGAGGGCCTGGAGGTTCAAATTGCTTGGTTCATACAATGGGTTTGTTTGTTTTTTATTAAATCATAGTGTGTACATTAATGCAATCATGGGGTTCAATGTGCTGGTTTTATATACAATTTGAAATATTTTCATCAAACTGGTTAACATAGCCTTCACGGCATTTTCTTAGTTATTGTGTTAAGATATTTATATTCTACATCTAGTAAATTTCACATGTACCCTTCTAAGATGCTTTATTTCAAATAAAAATTCAAATTCTGCCTTCTTTTAAAAATCAAACACTTAGCAACACCAGACCCAGACACTCCCACCTGTCAATAACCAAGTGGATCCCAACAGTCTTCCCCAAGCCAGCTGGGCACTCATTCTTCTGTTTGTCAGAGTCCAAGCCCTGTCACTCCCTACCTGCACAGCCGACTTCACTCCTTTACAATACTTGCTTGGCCCAACCATTGGCCATTAATTTATCACTTGAAACAGAATGTAAGTCAACACTATTAACCACATGAGAACAAGAGATCAGAACAGGGAATGTTTTGGATATGTCCAGGCACATGGGTCACGTGAATTAGAACCCTTGAGCCATGGAAAAGGAAGTCAGGAACAAGCTTACCTTTTTAGTTCTTTTGTTCACCAAGTCCTGGTGAAGTGAAACATAGACTTCCAACTTCAACATATCAACATTTAAGACCACAACCTTCTTTTTCTGCCCTGATTCCATCTCCTGCCCTGCAGTACAGAACCAAACAGAGTGAACAGCCTCCTGGAAGAGTGATAGACGAACAGCATCTTTTTGTATGCAAGTGTCACACCTTAGACTCAAGAAAGGAAAGAGGACACATGACCTAGGTCTAGATCAGCTAGTTAGCGAAACCAAGGGTTTATCTCCCATAGCTTAAGTTTAGGCGTCCTTAACTTTATGCAACCTAATATATAAAAATCTAGATTGACCCAATGATAATTAAATTAACTAAACCTTCTCTATGCTGTCAATTGTCTTAATTTGCACCCTCGCAAGATGGACACACCAAAAATTTCTACTGAATCAACTCCTCTATCCTATATATTTGGAAATTCTGTATCTAGAAGAGGGAGCAATGGGCAAAGGGTCTCCCTACCAACTATAACAGGCAAGACGGAAGCACTCACCTGCCCGATGATATTTGCTGGCTCTCAAGACCAAACCAGGCACTGGGCCCCCACTGAATACCACAGAGCCATCTTCCAACATCTCCTGCACCACTAGGTCAAGGACCATTCCTGGGGTCATCTCAGCCAATGTCTGGATCAATATGGAATCTGTCAGAGACCCAAAGGAAATAAGGATTAGTTCACAAAACAATACTCCCACCACTCTTTTCCTCTGTAAGTATGCTGTAACCACAGAGAACAGCTAAACACAGCAACCACTGACAAGGCAAAACCATCTTCTGCTTTGTGCACAGAACTGAGCTTACAGCTTTGGAGGCCAGTCCACTTAAGTCTTGAGGGGAACTGGACAAACACACCACATACCCTGATGTTTTTCACAAAACTAGCATCCTGCTTGTGACAAGACTTTTCAGTATCCATGAAAACTTGTCTCATAGGCAGAAAGAGACTTATGGCTCTTGCTAATTCTACCTGACCATAATTCATGAAAATAGCAAGAACAGGCTTGGCACCTGTGGCTCAAGTGGCTAAGGCGCCAGCCACATACACCTGAGCTAACAGGTTTGAATCCAGCCCGGGCCCGCCAAACAACAATGACGGCTGCAACCAAAAAATAGCTGAGCATTGTGGTGGGTGCCTGTGGTCCTAGCTACTTGGGAGGCAGAGGCAGGAGAATCGCTTGAGCCTAGGAGTTGGAGGTTGCTGTGAGCTGTGAGGCCACAGGACTCTACCCAGGGTGACAGCTTGAGGCTGTCTCAAAAAAAAAAGAAAATAGCAACAACAACCTGGAACACAGGCTTTTCTTTTTTTTTTTTTGAGACAGAGTGTCACTATGTTGCCCTCAGTAGAGTGCCATCACATCATAGCTCACAGTAACCTCAAACTCTTGGGCTTTAGCCAGGCATTGTGGCAGGCAGGTGCCTTTAGTTCCAGCTACTTGGGAGGCTGAGGCAAGAGAATCGCTTAAGCCCAAGAGTTTGAGTTTGCTGTGAGCTACGACACCACAGCACTCTACTGAGAGCAACATAGTGAGACTCTGTCTCCAAAAAAAAAAACCTCTTGGGATTAAGCAATTCTCTTGCCTTAGCCTCCCCAGTAGCTGGAAGTACAGGTGCCCGCCATAATGACCAACTATTTTTTTGTTGCAGTTGTTATTGTTGTTTAGCTGGCCCAGGCCAGGTTTGAACCCTCCAGCCTGGGTGTATGTGGCTGGCGCTGTAACCACTGTGCTACGGGCACCACCAGCCAGGCTTTCCTTTGGTTTCTGGATTTTCATTCTCCCTTCTTAAGCCTGGCATTCCCAAATTTGCCACTAGGGTTCCGACAATCCCATACAAAGGTTCAAAGTCTCAGACAGAAGAGCAGTCTCTCACAGAGTCTAGCAGGTCACTTTTCCATTTTATCATCCACTGTATATTCTGAATAAAAGAACAAACAGTGACAAGGTGGGTGAATTCACAACAAATGCAAACACAAGGCCACAGAACCGAGGGAAATTTTAATTCTCGATTGGCACGGGAGACAGGGGTTTTCTAGGATATTTGTAATGACCTTTATCTTAAAGGGCTGTTCATTTTAGAACTATTTACTGAGCTATAAACTTAATGATGTGGGCACTTTATGCGAGTTATACCTCCACTAAAAAAAAAAAAGATTACCAACAGCTCATCCTAGCAGCAGGTTTAACTTACAAGGCACATACTACCACCCTGCACCCAACAGGGCCCTGAAGCGCCCACCTCGGTTACGCATGAGGCTGCGCACGCCCTGCAGCTCTTCCAGGCATTGGCTCAGGAGGAGGAGGCTGGTGGTGGCTGCGTCCCCCTGCATGCAGTCTGACAGCCTCAGCGACAACAGCATCCGCTGCTTCTCCTCATCCACGTTGGTCACCTTCGCAACAACTGTCTGCCCCTCAACAAAGTGGTCACTTGTAGAGGTCACAAATTTGTCGCTCATAATCTGAAGGGAAGAGAAGACAGAAAACAGGGAAAGGAAAGGAAGTCTTCATTAAGACATCCTGCTTACTGTGCCCAGAAAGGAGTGTACCAAAGGGAAAGGACGGACTCAGAAGTCCCCCCAGCCCTCTCTGAGCACAGCTCTACTCTGCTTCCATAAAAACAGAGCAGAGGCCCCAGCTGCCCAGTCCAGCCTTCCGAGAGCACCCAGCCGGGATGGCACATTATTGGCAAGCGAGAAGGACATCAGGGCTGTCCCTGTCTCTAATACTCAACAGCAACCCTCTGGCCCCATTTAAAAAAATTTTCTGGTGGGGATACAAATGATATTTCCCAGGCAAAACATCAGGGAGATGAGCCCATGGAAGGAAGAAATATTTCTAAATATTCTATGTCAAGAATTAGCCATATGCTGTTTGCTCAGCACTGTCTTACCTGACTTCAGTGTGTCTCCTGCCCTAAGTCTTAGTTTACTCGGCAGGCCCATCAGGGGCGGGAGTGGGTGGCAGGGGTTCCACTATGGGATTGCTGAGATCTTTTCCAGTACAATTCAATGACATAGGGAGGAAGGATAATAATTTCTAGGATATTCTGGTAACTTAACACCGCAAAAACCTCAGAAAGCTGCAAAACCTATAGTTAGCTGCTCAGGAAAATCAATTTCCTAGTCTAAACATGCTAAGACTATAAAAACAAGTTCATCAAACTGGAAACTGAAGTCTTCAGCCTACCCAACACTGTATGGAGGAGGCAAGAAAGGTGCCCCTTTCTCCAGGAGATCACACAGCTGGGTCATGGACTAAAGCTCAGTGCTACTCACCAACCTCCAGATGCCTTTATGCCACACTCACCTTCAGGTGTCATCCCTGAAAATCTTTCAAAAGCGTTAAACATCTGCTCCTTCCCACCCACCTTCAGGTTCCACAAGCCTGTTGCCTCTCCTCAAGGCCCTTGTGCATGGAGCTGAACTTACAGCTTTGGGGGCCAGTCCACTGAGACCTGAGGGGAACTGGACAAATACACCATAGTCCTTGATGCTCTTCACAAAACCAGTGAGCAGCATTCCAGGGTGAATTTCTGAGAAGTTCTTTGGATCCTGGCCACCTTCTACTGTGGAAACCAAAGCTGGCTTCCTGCAAAGAAGCTAGTGGTACTGTCAAAGAATGTTCCAGAAAGAAGCTAGGCCTGGTGGGTCATGCCTGCAATCCCAGCACTTTGAGAAGCTGAGGCAAGAGACTCACTTGAAGCCAGGAATTTGAGACCAAGCTGGGCAACATATTGAGACCCTATTCCTACCACAAAATAACTAGAAATGTCCATCTCGCCCATCTCCTGTCTCCATAAGAGAAAGGAAGAACTGCAGGCTACTCCAGTGATTCTCTAAGCATGCAGACCACCCCAGACCTACTGAATTAGAAACTTTGGGAGGAGCCCAGATATCTACGTTTCACCAAGTAATTCTCATCCCACTAAAGTTTGAGAATCCCTATTTTATTCCTTTCCTGATTAACTCATCTCCAGATTAGTGGAGGGGACCAAAAAGGAACAGCTCATCCCCATGGTTTGGTGGCAGGAGTCCTCAATTTTCCCCATCTCCACAACAACGAACACTGGTTTCCCACCTCTGCCCATTTCATTCTAAAGGAGATTTTATTTCACATTCCATGAGGAGGGGCAGTGTCCTCCTCCTACATATCCAAAGATTAAAGGGAATTTTTTTTTTTCTTGAAACAAGAGTCTCACTTTGTCACCCTCGGTAGATGCTGTGGCATCGTAACTAACAGTAACCTCAAACTCTTAGGTTCAAGCAATTCTCTTGCCTCAGCCTCCTGCTAGCTGGGACTACAGGCGCCTGCCACAGCACCTGGCTATTTTCAGGAGGTCTCACTCTGGCTCAGGCTGGTTTCAAGCCTGTGAGCTTAGGCAATCCACCTGCCTGGCCTTCTCGAGTGTTAGCATTACTGGCATTAAGCCACCGCGACCGTCCCTAAAGGGAATACTCTAAGCCCACATCCCCTGAGGTGGAGAAGGGAGTCAGAGAAAAGGGAAAGAGAAGAAAGAAGCTACCTTATTGTTTTGTTTATTTATTTATTTATTTTTTTAGAGACAGTGTTTCACTTTATTGCCCTCGGTAGAGTGGTGTGGCGTCTCAGCTCACAACAACCTCCAACTCCTGGGCTTAGGCGATTCTCTAGTCTCAGCCTCCCGAGCAGCTGGGACTACAGGTGCCCGCCACAACACCCGGCTATTTTTGTTGTTGTTGCAGTTTGGCCAGGGCCGGGTTTGAATCCACCACCCTCGGTATATGGGGCTGGCGCCCTACTCACTGAGCCACAGGCGCCACCCGCTACCTTATTGTTTTAACCCAGGGCAAGCCCTGAAACCCCCCAGAAGGCCAGACATGCTAATGGTCCACTCCATGGGGTTTGCACTACCTCTTTGCTGCACTACCTCCTCCCCAGACCCTGGACACCCCCCTCTCCCCTGAGGCTCTTTTGGCTATTCTGCTGGCCCACCAGCATCTGCTAGAACTATCTCCTCAGTCCTGCTCTTACCTCCAGCAACACAGGCCTCATCACTGGTTCGGTTCCCAGATTTTCCCACCCAAGGGCCCATGATGCCACTTTCTGCTGCTCCACAGACACCTATCAAGGATACGACATGTCCCTCGCTCCGGCTCAGACATAGGACACGATGAAGAGTGTCGCCTGGTTGGAGCCAGTGATATAACAGAGGGCTGTTAGCAACATGGTCCGACAGATGAGGCGTGGGGAGGAAAGCAGGGATGTTGTAGGGCAGGACAGTCACCTCCAGCCCATCTTTGGTCTTCTCTGAAATCTTCACATCCACCAACTAGGCAGGGAAGATAACAACAAAAAAGCATTTATCTTGAACAGAGAGCAACTTCATCTGGATCAGGCAGGGCTCAGAGGCATCACATGCAGCATGACGGATCACTGAGAGGCCAAGAGGAGGGAAGCAGTGATCTTCCAGGACACCCCCCCACCCCCATACACACACACACACACACACAGGACTAGTCTGTGAGCTCCTGTCACTTCTCTTCCAAGTTCCTCCATTGAGTGAGAGGACAGAACTACAGGCTGGGCCCAGGGACCAGGGAGGAAAGAAGGGAGCAGCTTCTAATGAAAAGCCACACTGTAACAGAACTCTCCCTCACAGACAATTCCTTTCTTCTGGCACACCGTAAAGAATGTATATGAGGTCTTCTTTCAAGCCCTCTAGCTCCACAATCCCATCTACCTATCTTTCCCCTTCCTGGGCTCCAGCATCTCATGTGTCAGTGGTACCCTGCTCTCTGCCACTGTAAAATAAAATAATTTGTCCAGAGAAGTCCAAGTACCTGCCCAATGTTAATGGCTCTTCTTTTCTTTCGACTGTGTCCTTCAGGCTCTTTCTGTAGCTCTGGGTCACTCAACAGCTTGAAGGATAAGAGCATCCTCTCTTTAGATGGCTCACAGTTCAGCACCACAGCCTTCACCACCTGGTGAGAAACCACACACACACATGCAGGCCGTACAGGCCTAGGGTGCCGGTGTGCTCCATTACCGCTGCACAGGCCCTGACCCCCGCCTAGCCCTCGAACCAGACCAGAAGTCAGTGAAAGGAAGAAACACAGAGTTACAGGGTCCCCACAAGTTGAATTTGGGGGGTAAAAGGAAGACATGGATAACAACCCAAGTTTTTAAATATTATTTTTCCATTTGAGATTAAAAATAACAAAAAAATTATTTTTCCATGCCTAGACTCTTTAGTTTTGTAACACTGCCCCCTTGTGGTGGCAGTGGCCTCAGAACAATTTTAAGTGAAGACTGATTTCCTCCAGCTTGTAAGCCTGAGGTCCATTATCTTGCCAGCTTCTGCTGAACCCCCATTGAGGGTTTGTCTCTGTTCTGTTCCATACCTCCTCCATTGAGCTGGCTCAGGCCCAGTGCCCCATGTGTTCTCTTCCTCAGTCCCTTCAGAGGCAGTCCTCCTCCTCCTACTCCTTCAAATCTCTGTTCCTGGGGTCCCCAAAGTCTAAGGGGACCTATCCTAGGGAGGGTTACCTGGCCAGTATAAAAGACTCTCTCTGGATCAGGGATGTACTCGGCACTAAGCTCATGCTTGGGCACCAGTCCCTGCACATCGTTGTAGAACTTCACAATGCATCCATAGTCCTTGACCCTGACAATGAAGCCATGTGTCTGTAGACCAGGCTTGACATCAGAATAGCAGGCAATGGCAGGTAGTTTGGATTCAACCAAGGTTTTCTTCAGAGTCATCATCAGCTTCTTGGCTTCGGGGTCACAAAGCAAAACCTAGGGGAAGGATGATGGCTATCATCAAGTTATCCACCGCCAAAAGAACCCCTGAGCTGGTCTCTGCAACTCCCTAAGCCAAAAGGCCCTAGGTCATTCCCAAAGAACTTGTTACCTCTTTTCCTCTAATAATTTCAGCTGCAGAATCTCCAAGCCTCCTGCTGGATGAATAGGGCATACTAATTGCTATTTCAAATGTATTATACTTTCTCCATAAATTGCTGCAAACTACCCCCTCCTGGATAAGAGCCAACACTCATTATCTTACAGCCCCTATGGAGAGTCTTGAGTTACACTAACTTCCCTACTGCCTTTGTTCCCTCCTAGTGGGCCTTGCTTCTAGTCTGACAATAAACAAACTGAATCAATTTATCACCTCAGTACTCCTGTTTATCACCTAAACTAAGACTGAGAAACTAACTTTCACCCCTCAGAAGGTCATCTTCTTGATGGCATAGAAACTCCACCATTTTAAACCCTCAATCCCACTACAAAAAAATTTTGCACCAAAGGGCAACAGATACCTTTGTTGAGTCAATAATGTTAATAAAATGAAACATGCAAACCTAACATACACCTAACATAATACAGAGTGCCTGTATACACCAGGTCTTATACTAAGCACTCTGTATTATAACATTTAATCTCCACAACACTACGAAGCTTGTCTTGGGATTCAAGCCCTTGTTATAAATCACCCACATTCTGGCAGATTTTTCTGGGCTATTTCTGTACCTAGAACACATCCTTTGCTCCTCCCCAACCGTACCCACATCCTTTCTAGTTCAAGTCCTACCTCTGCCAGAAATTTAGAAAAAATTCTTGTTATACAGAGCTGAATGTGGAAACTTGATTCTGCCAGTTATTAGCTATGTAACTTTGGGCAAAATACTTTGCTTTCCAAAGCTTTAATTTCCCCACTTGCAAAATAACAATAACAGTACTTAGTTTATAGAGTTGTATTAAGGATGAAATGAAAAAATATACCACATGCACCTAGCATAGCAACTGGCTCCAGCCCACCCTCGCCTCCCCTTTCTTTTTTTTTTTTTTTTTTTTGAGATTGAGACAGAGCCTCAAGCTATAGCCCTGGGTAGAGTGCCGGGGTGTCACAGCTCACAGAACCTCAAACTCCTGGGTTTAAGCTATTCTCTTGCCTCAGCCTCCCAAGTAGCTGGGACTACAGATGCTCACCACAATGCCCGGCTATTCTTTTTTTTTTTTTTTTTTTGGCCGGGGCTGGGTTTGAACCCACCACCTCTGGCATATGGGACCAGTGCCCTACTCCTTGAGCCACAGGCGCTGCCCAATGCCCGGCTATTCTTTGTTTGTAGTTGTCATTGTTGTTTGGCAGGCCCAGGCTGGATTCGAACCCTCCAGCTTAGGTGGTATGTGGCTGGCACCTTAGCATCTCGAGCTACAGGTGCTACCACCACCTCCCCTTTTTAAGCTGTGTCCATAGCATATAGCTTGCACCAAACCAAGGGGCAAAAGGTCACACACTGGCTGGTTCTCTCTTCATATGCAGATATTTTTACTCCCAATGATATCTCACAATTCTGAAGGACAGGCACTTGCTTTCCTCTTCCCAGTGCCAGTCATAGTACTGCATACACTGCATCCATTGGTGCTCACTTTGTGGAAAAAGGCAGAACTTTCAGCTGAGAAGATTGCTCTCTTCCCATCTAGACAAAACCTCAACAGAGACCCTTCCTTTAGGAGGCTCACCCGGCACTTGACCTCATCTCCAACGTGGTACTTCTTCTCTGGATTCTTAATAGGGATGTCAGCCAGGTGGATGGCAGGAACCAGGCCCCTTATTTGCTCACCCACCTTCACCAGCATCCCACACGGCTTTATGGTTAGCACCGTGGCCTAGAGAGTCCAAAGAAAAGACACTGCAATGCCAAGAAAGCTTTTTTCCCCAACTCTTATAAGATAGCATGGCACACCTCTCTTTTGAAGCCCACCTTCCTGGGCTAACTGTGCCCATTATTCCAGACCACACACAAGTAAAGCATACATCCCACGGTAATCTGGATTTAGTCAGAGTTATTTATGGAAACCTTCGCATCTTTTTGTATGAGCACATATTTTCTGTGTGCCTCACAAGTACATTCCCTAAAGCATGGAACTGTGTCTCCCCAGGAATAAATTCTACATATAAAGTGAGCTGCTTGATTAGAGCCACAAGGTTAGAGAGAAAAGAAAATTAAACTGGCTTCTTACCACTATCCTTGGTACCACAACTATCAGAGTATTAGTTTTGATCTGATCTAATAACCAATACCAAATCTCAGGATTTATGATCTACTGCTTCTCTGTAGTTGGGAGGTGCTAGTAAGACCTTACCTTGAAATTAATTACAAGTTGCCCAAGAAAAGAGAAAGAAATTCCAGTTAGACAGAGGCAAGAAACATGACTTTCAATGTGTTAACGTGAGGACTAATGAGCTGACAGTAAGCAATGAGCCAACAAATGCCTTAAGGTGGGCAGGGGGTGGGAGGGGAAGTACCTTAATTATATAATTGAGGCCTTACCTTTACCACTGCCGCAGGTTTGATATCATGATATCTAAGGTACTGAGCTTCAATAATAGACCTAGGACAAAAGGAAAATACAGAATTAAAGAAAGTAGGGCACAGGTTGCCTATAATTCAGGCCTACCACAGAAACGCTGGAGAGAAAGGAAAGCCTCACCACACACGGCCAGGGAAACAAATATGCGTATGTGCAGGTAGGCGCACATCTCTATGCCCCCACGTGTTCACGATAGACTTACGTCCGCAGAGAGAGGAGGGCCAGTTCATCCATTTGGCTATAGTCAATAATTCTACACTTGTGAGTATTCCCTGGCTTGAAGGCCTCAGGATTGAAGATGTTCTTAGAATCAGAGAGATGGCTGAGCTGCAAAACACCAAGTGATAAAGGACAAGCCAGAGGCAAGGTATCTGGGCCAATCAGACTTGAAGCACACCAAGATGACATGAAACACGTATCGCCTACCATAAAAATAGTACTTGGCCTGGTAAAATAATTCCGTTCACTTAAAAAATTTGTTTTTTACCATTATGGAATCTTAATTATGATCAAAGAACAGCCTAGGTCATAGTTCAGTAAACTGCAGCCCAGGGCCTCCTTTTGTCAACGGATATTTTATTGAAACACAGCCATCCTCCCCCCACTTACAGCTATCCGTGGCTGCTTTCATACTCTAACAGCAGAGCTGAGTAATTAGGACACTAGATGGCTCACAAGTCTAAAATATTTACTATCCAGCCCTTTGAGAATAACTTTATTGAAGCCTGATCTGAATCCTAACTCATTTTCACACTTAACTATTGATCAAGTATCAAATATGGCAAGTTGGTTCTAAAGCATTCTAATGTAACAAATAGAAGGTAGGTGCAGTGGCCCATGACTGCAATTCTAGCATTTTGGAAGGCCAAGTCAGGTGGATTGCTTGAGGCCAGGAGTTTGAGAGCAGCCTGAGTAAGAGTGATACCTTGCCTCTACTAAAAATAGTTATAACTAGCCAGGCCTGGTGGCGAGCACCTGTAGTTCCAGCTACTATGGAGGCTGAGACAGGAGGATCACTTGAGCCTAGGAGTTTAAGGTTGCAATGAGCTATGATGTTGCCACTGCACATTAGCCTGGGACCAGGAGTTTGAGGTTGCAATGAGCTATTATGACGTCACTGCACACTAGCTTGGGCAACAGAGCAAGACCCTGTCTTTTTTGAGACAGAGCCTCACTTTGTCGCCCTCTATAGAATGTTGTGGTATCATAGCTCACAGTAAACTCAAACTCTTGGGCTCAAGTGATTCTCTTGCCTCAGTCTCCCAAGTAGCTGTGACTATAGCCCGCTACAATGCCGGCTATTTTTTTTTTTGTTATTGTTGTTTAGCAGGCCCAGGTGGGTTTGAACCTACCAGACCTGCTGTACATGGCCAGTACCCTAACCACTGAGCAACCAACACCGAGCCAAGACCCTGTCTTAATTAAAAAAAAAAAAAAAAGGCTCGGTGCCTGTAGCTCAGCGGCTAGGGCACCAGCCACATACACCGAAGCTGGCAGGTTCTAATCCAGCCCAGGCCTGCCAATCCACAATGACAACTACAACCAAAAAAAATAAATAGCAGGGCATTGTGGCAGGCCTGTAGTCCCAGCTACTTGGGAGGCTGAGGCAAGAGAATCACTTGAGCCCAAGAGTTTGAGGTTACTGTGAGCTGTGATGCCACGGCACTCTGAGGGCAACATAGTGAGACTCTGTCTCAAAAAATAAAAAACCCACAAATATTGTTGATAGTTTGTCACATTCAAGGATATTCAAAAAGTAAGCTAATGTCAAGGGATAAAGGGAAAAGAAACTATCCTGTGTCCCAAAAGTCCTTCCAGTAATAAAATCTCTGACCAAACAAAGAAGCCTTACCCGAGCATAGGCCAGAGACCCATCCTTTAGCCTGAAGGTGGCCCCAGCCTTGTTGAAAAAGCCCTCGACAGAAACGTCATCTAGCACAGCTCCAAGGTGCTGGCAAGACAGCCGAGTAAGTGGGCGTCCAGGTTGTAGGAAGACGGGGCGCAAGCTCAGGCGTACAACTCTGGTCCGAGGGTGGACACAGAGGATGCAGGCTCTGACCTAGATAGAAGGAAGGGCATAATGAGCAGGAGGAGGCAAACTGGACACACCCTAGAAAAGCCTTTCCCCAGCTAAAGCTTCTCGTGTGCGAAACAGGTAAGTACTAAAATCCTTAGTAAGGACTAAAACTAGCTCATGTAATCAAGCAACACATGGAAAAATCAAACAAAATGTTTACAATCCCACCACTTTGAGAGGCCCAGGAAGAAGAATTATTTGAAGCCAGGAGTTCAAGACCAGTCTGGGCAACACAACAAGACTTTACAAAGAATTAAAAATTAGCTGGGTAGATGTACCAGCTACTTGCAAGACTGAGGTAGGAGGATTGTTAGAGCCCAGGAGTTCGCAGCTAGAGTGAGTGCTGATCAGGCCATTGCACTGTAGCCTGGGCAACAGAACAAGACTATTTCGGGGAAAAAAAAAAGGAAAAGAGAAAAGAAACCAGATATTCGAATTTTCTTCCCCCAAATCCACGTTCATTGTAGAAAACATGAATACTTAAAAAAGAGCAAAGGCAACTGGCTCATGCCTATAATCTCAGCCCTTTAGGAGGCTGAGTTAGGAGGCTCACTTGCAGCCAGGAGTTCAAGACCAGCTGGGCAACATAGTGAGATCCCTGTCTCTAGGATCACCCAGAGTTTATCACTATTAACACCTGGCTGCATAATCTTCCAGTATTTTAACGTGTACCCTTTTTTATTTTTTTTCAAAATTAGATCTATGGTATCATGGAACTTATTTTAAAATCACCTTTTTCTATTTAAACATACCTTATTCTCTTACATTAAATATTCTTCTAAGATGCTTTAAATTATAAAAGCAAAAGATTGACTATCCCCCCCAAAACCCAAACTATATGGAAGAATATGAATTAAAAACTAAATGCTGCTGGCTCAGTGCCCATAGCACAGTGGTTACGGCGCCAGCCACATACACCCAGGCTGGTGGGTTCGAACCTGGCCTGGGCCAGCTAAAACAACAATGACAACTGCAACAAAAAATAGCCGCCCGTTGAGGCGGGTGCCTGTAGTCCCAGCTACTTGGGAGGCTGAGGCAAGAGAATCACTTAAGCCCAGAAGTTTGAGGTTGCTGTGAGCTGTGATACCCTGGCATTCTACCGAGGCCAACATAGTCAGACTGTCTCAAAACAAACAAACAAAAAAAGCTGCTTTTTCTCCACCAGCTCTTTCTCTAATCTCAGTCCAACCACTGGGAGTTTCTAGTGTTCCTTCAAAAACACTACTATTCCCCTCATCTTCTCTCTGCACAATGGTACACACACACTTAGGATCTGCCCCGAAGCTAACTTCACGTTGGACAGGAAATGGAACACAAGCAGGATCAATACAAGATTTCTTACTGCTTGGTTTGAGAAGTATGTTCCAGCTTTCTTGGGATCCAGGTGCATAAAGTCGACTAGGCCTGTGAAGAATGTGAGGAAGTTTAGCATAAGGCCATGTGGAGTCACCTAGAAATAAACAGAACAAGCTATGAAAAAACATTTCATTGAAAGAACCAGGAATATAAGACACTGCTCATAGTAATACTCAATGCCACGTTATCTATGATAACTGTGTGCCTCCCCTCGCCTCCCATCAGGGAACCAAGGGAACCATTATCAATCTTTCTTCCTATAAAACTAAGTGGCAAGACAACTTTAAACACTGGCTGTTTCTTTATTTAGTAAGATCAACTCCTTTCCAGTCCAAGAAAGGACATTAATCCTCCTACCCTCTGGGATTTCTGAACAGGATGAAAGGAGCCTTGCATACATATCCTTGGGGAACTACCAGCCTGACAACACAGATTAACTGGTGCTAACTTGGATATTTGCCTGGACTAAGGAGGTAAAATTCAAATGCTTACAAAAGGAAGATACTGATCATGAGCAAATTCACTCATCTTACAGAGCTCCCCAAAAGAAAGGTAACCAGCTCAAAAGAGAGCAGTGTGGCAGGTGACTGATATCAGGGAACCAAGTGCCCTCCTGTCCCCTACAGGATCACACTTCTCCCACTGCCAAAGAAAAACAGAAGGCTTATTCTCTGCGAAAGCTGTATCAGAATCAAAACACAGAGAAAAATATAAGTTCTGAAAATGCAGATTAAGAAAACTTCCAGGCCAGGCACAGTGGCTCACATCTGTAATCCTAGCACTCTGAATGCTACGTAGATCTCTTCAGATCAGGAGTTCAAGACCAGCCTGAGTAAAGGCAAGACCCAGCGGGTGGCGGGTTCAAACCCAGCAAGATCTCGACTAAAAACAGAAAAATTAGCCAGGTGTTGTGGCAGGTGGCTGTAGTTCCACGTACTTGGGAGGCTGAGGCAGGAGGATCACTTGAACCCAAGAGTTTAAGTTGCTGTGAGCTAAACTGATGGCTTGGCTCTGTAGCCTGGGGCAATAGAGACTCTTGTCTCCAGAAAAAAAAAGCAAAAAAAGAAAGAAAAGGAAACAAAAATTCTAAATATCATATAGATAAGAGCCATCTTGCCCCTTTCTCCCACCTTGCTCTTGGGCAGCCAGGCTTAGACCATTTTGGGTGGAGATTGCTAGATTCTTTCTAAAGAAATCTAACATACAGAGAAGACCTACAATAATCATAGTTAGAGGTTGCCTGAAGTAAATCTGCTAGAACTCCTTGTTCCTGACAGTGATGTCAACCAGTCAACCAGGCATGAGGCACCATGCTTGGCCGAGAACCAAATCTTCCTCTACCCCAATAAGAAGTTAAAACCCAATGCTTAACATTGATAAACCAAAAGATACCAGCAGAAGCTTATTACCCAAAAATACAGAGGGAAATTTCAAAAGGTAAGCTAAAAGAGTTAAAGATGGAGGCTGGCCTGAGCCAGAGCAAGACCCCATCTCTAAAAATAGCCAAGTGGGGCGGTGCTTGTGGCTCAAAGGGGTAGGGCGCTGGCCCCATATGCTGGAGGTGGCGGGTTCAAACCCAGCCCCGGCCAGAAACTGCAAATAAATAAAAATAGCCAAGTGTTATAGCAGGTGCCTATAGTCCCAGCTACTCAGGAGGCTGAGTCAAGAGAATTACTTAAGCCCAAGAGCTTGAGGTTGCTATGAGCAATGATGCCATGGCACTCTACCAAGGGTGACAAAGTGAGACTCTGTCTCAAAAAATAAATAAAAAAAAATTAAAAATAAAAATTAAAAAAATAAAAGAGTTAAAGATCAAACTTGGGAGGGATAAGTTCTTCATTATAAGCCTTTTAATACCTTTTGACCTTTCAGATCAGCACTACCCAATGGAAATATAACGGTAGCAATGTATACAATTTTAATTCCAGCAGTCACATAAACACAAGAAATTTACTTTAATAATAGTTTACTTAACCCAATGTATGTAAAATATTATCACTTCAACATGTGGCACTGGCTACATTATAAGTGCTCAATGGCCAGATGTGACTAGTGGCCCCATCAGACAGTAGTTTCAGATTGTATGCATGTAATACATTTTTTTTTTTTTTTTTTGAGACAGAATCTCACTCTATTGCCTAGGCTAGAGTGCCAAGGCATCAGCCTAGTTCACAACAACCTCAAATTCCTAAGCTCAAGCGATCCTCCTGCCTCAGCCTCCTGAGTAGCTGGGATCCACCACAATGCCTGGCTAATTTTTCTATTTTTAGTAGAGATGGAGTCTGGCTCTTGCTCAGACTGGTGTCTAACTCCTAAACTCAAGAGATCTCCTGCCTTGCCCTCCCAGAGTGCTAGGATTACAGGTGTGAGCTACTATACCCAGCCATGTAATAATTTAACAAAAATTATTTTTACTTAATAATAATAATGAACAGCTTACCTTCTGTACTTGGGCTTTGACCACCAGTCCTGGTAGCAAGTTATTAAGGGTCCAGTTTTGCTCCTCAGTAGTAATGGCAGTAGAAACCTCTGCATGACCTATAGACAGACTAACAACTCCTCCACTGGCTTTCACCTCTTCAATGACACAGTTCAGGTACTGACCAACCTTCAGTTTAGCACCTGTAAGCCCAACCCCACAAAGGAAAAATACCTCAATGATAAAGACTTTTTTTTTTTTTGGCCAGGGCTGGGTTTGAACCCACTACCTCTGGCATATGGGACCAGTGCCCTACTCCTTGAGCCACAGGAGCCGCCCAATGATAAAGACTTTTATTTATTTATTTATTTATTTTTTGTGGTTTTTGGCCGGGGCTGGGTTTGAACCCGCCACCTCTGGCTATGGGACCAGCGCCCTACTCCTTGAGCCACAGGCGCTGCCCTGATAAAGACTTTTAACATGAGCCGAAGCATTATCTGAAAAGATCCATGGCCTGCCTGTCCAGTTAGCATCTAACACTCCCATACTTTTCATCTCTAAGGGGCCAACTATAAACAGAGAATGAAGTTACCCTAATTCAATCTGGAATTCAATTACCCACAAAAATAGGAAAATTTCAACAAGTCAGGAGAATGCTGGTCAGAGGCCCTGTGAGCCCAAATTTCAGGGAAATCTTCTGTCAGCAAAACTGTCATTGGTCCATCAGATCTTGGTGAGACCCTGCCACTCCCTGACCCTTCACCCTCTTTCCCTTTCCTATCAGCTGAGATTAACCACTGATTTTACCAAAGCCAAACAGCCTCCAGGGTCACCACTCTAAATCAGGGTCATGTTAGTCATTAAAGTGGCACTTAAATATAATCCCCACAAGCACCACCTCACTACCACATACTGGCCCCACTTCCTACTCTCACCTTTGTTTTTCTGTCGGATGTACTCCTGGGCTTTGGGCAGGGGCAGAAATGCTCTGGTCCCATCAACACCAATGTCCACTAGGTAGCCATGGTCTTCTAGGCTAGACACGGTACCTGTGAGCAACTGAGAAAAGAAAAAGCATTCCTGAAAGTTCCAAGTCAAAGGTAACAGGACACATAACAAACACCCAAATACGAATGTTCACACCATTCATCTTGACACACTCTCCCATCACGTCATTCCCCACACACTAAACAAAGTTGAATAGGCTCCACGCCTGTGGCTCAAGCGGCTAAGGCGCCAGCCACATACACCTGAGCTGGCAGGTTCATATCCAGCCCGCGCCTGCCAAACAATGATGGCTGCAACCAAAAAATAGCCAGGCGTTGTGGCGGGTGCCTATAATCCCAGCTATTTGGGAGGCGGAGGCAAGAGAATCGCTTGAGCCCAGGAGTTAGTTGGAGGTTGCTGCAAGCTGTGATGCCACGGCACTCTACCCAGGGTGACAGCTCTGTCTCAAAAAAAAAAACAAAGTTGAAAAGTTGAATAATGAAGTGAGAGGAGGCTCCAACCTGGAGATTCTTCAAAAGATAGGAAAGAGTTTTATGTTATGCAAAGAGGGATGAATTGCTAGGCCTTGCAAGGTCACTCCCAGAGCCACGACTAAGGAGAGAATCCAGAACTACCCTTCTAGCTGTCATGGTATGTTTTTTCTAAGCCCTCCAAAGCATAAAATAAAACTCTGCCATCCGCCTTTATATTTTATGGGAAGCAGTGTGGCTCTAACATTTACTAGCTATTTGGTCTTAGGTATGCCACTTAAACTTTTCTGAGTTCATATCCTCAAATGTATAAGAGAGACAATATCTACATGCTTCAGAAATGCTATAAAAATTTCATCCGATAAAGTACCTGTGATACAGCAGGTTCTCAACACTTGTCAATTCCTTGCAATTTGACTTACTTTTCATTCCCTTTTTACCCAAATAAATCCTACCAAAACTTCCTTTCCTTTCCTAAATCCTATTCCTTTTTTGTGTGTGTGACGGAGTCTTATTATGTCACCCTTGGTAGAGTGCCATGGCATCACAGCTCACAGCAACCTCAAACTCTTGGGCTCAAGCTATTCTCTTGCCTCAGCCTCCCAAGTAGCTGGGACTACAGGTGCCCACCACAATGCTCAGCTACTTTTTTAGTTGTAGATGTCGTTGTTTGGCAAGCCCGGTCCAGGTTCGAACCTGCCAGCCTGGGTGTACGTGGCTGGCGCCCGAGGTGCTAAGCTACAGGTGCTGAGCCTAAATCCCATTCCTTCTAACTAAACATTGCAAGATCAAGGTCCAACAATTAAGTCTACAAACTTGCTACCATTTGTTTACATTGGCTGCCCTGTACAAACAATTCAGTAGTTTCGTAACTGTGGCCTATCAGTGTCTTGCTAAGTGGCGTTCATTACTGTCATTGTGTGTTTCTGTGTACCATCATGAGAATGATGGAGCTTGAATTGGAGCAATGAACAAACATTAAATTTCTTGTTAAACTTGGCAAGAATGGAAGTGAAATGAGGGACATGTTAGTATAAGTCTGTGGGTATAATGGCATAAAGAAAACAGCAGTCCACAATTAGATTTTCTGAAAGCAAAAAAAAAATGTCACTGATGAAGAGAGGTCAGAGCAGCTAGCAATGAGCAGAACTGACAAAAACACTGCAAAAATTTGTTCAATTGTGCATCAAAATCGTCAGCCGTCCATCTAAATCTCTCTATGAAAAGCATAGGAAACCAAATAAACATTGATAGAAAAACAGTTAGGAAAATGTTAACTAAAAATCTTGGCATGAGAAAGGTGTGGCTCTTGCATCATGACAATGCACCAGTTCACACAGCACGGAGGGCATTTTCAGCCAGTGAACATATAACTAACTGCCATTAGAACAACCTCCTTACTCACCTGATCTGGCCCACAATGACTTTTCTCCTTTGCCCAAAGATAAAGAAAATATTGAAAGAAGGACATTTTAATGACATTCAGGACATTAAGGGTAATAAGACAGCTCTGATGGCCATTCCAGAAAAAGAGTTCCAAAATTGCTTTGAAGGGTGGACTAGGCACTGGCAGGGGAGTACTTCAAAGGTGACCATAGTGATATTTGGCAATGAGGTATGTAGCACTCTTTTTAGGATGAGTTCACTAACTTAATTGTCACATCTCATATTGATCTCCTTTCTCTTAATTATAAGAGTACTTACATATGAGTATAAATTTACTCTTTTGCACCTACTAGACTTGGAAGTTGTGAGCCAGGACTAATTTTTCCTGAATCTCCACAGGACTGGACACAAAGTAGTGGGATATCCATTAAAACAGCCGATAGACTAACTGCCCTAACTATCCAGTCTTCTGCTCTCAAAAGGTAGTCCTTGCACATTCCACACAAATGCCCGAAGGCCTTTGAAAATGAAGTCTTGATAAGCAAGGCACTATGAGGAATGCCTTCTTCCCATTGACAAGTTCCCCACGAGGCTTCCTGGAGGCTTTTTTTTTTGCCACCAATGAAACTTGAACTTGCTTTCTATCTCTCTCCTTCAAGGTAATGATTAGGATCCAGTATTCTTCAATGTTCATTAAATACCCAAAGAACCCAGATCTTCCATCCAGAAAAACTCACTCCTACATGTAACCGTTAAGCTGAAAGTAGGCCGGGCGTGATAGGTCACGCTTAAAATCCCAGTACTCTGGGAAACCAAGGAGGGTGGATTATTTGAGCTCAGAAGTTTGAGACCAGTCTGAGCAAGACCAAGACCCATCTCTATAAATCACTGGGCGTTTCGGCAGGCACCTGTAGTTTCAGCTACTAAGGAGACTGAGGCAAGAGAATTGCTCAAGCTCAAAAGTTTGAGGTTACTATGAGCTTTGATGCCACAGCACTCTACCCAGGGCGACAAAGTAAGACACTGTCTCAAAAAAAAAAAGAAAAAAACAGTAAAGTTGAAAGTAGAAGGCAGACTAAATCACACTCCTAAGAGGCAGAGTAGAGAAAGGCATGTTACTTGCTCCTCTTCCCCAACCCCAGGTACGTACCATGCCAGGCTTCAGGGACTCAGCACTCAGCACTCTGTTGACTTTTTTGGGGTTCAGAGACAGCTTCACACTCTTTTTCCCCCTCTCTGTGGTGTCCAGACTGCTCACCACACATCTCACGAGCATTCCGGGTGAGAAAAGTTCAGGCAAGTGGAGCAGATCCTGCACAATATGAATGAGAAAAGCCTGAAAGGCATACTTCCCCAGAACCACAAATCCACTGCTTAGTCATGGCTCAGTGGCTTCTCTTCCTCAGACATCAAAGAATCTAAAAGGTGGATGAATAACTGCTCATACACAAAGACAAATGGGTGTATGGCCAAGGTAGAGACTTGAATCCCAGCATAAGCCCTCCAAATATTTCCACATAACAGGTAGATGTAAAATGACTAGTCAAGAGTTGTCTACATTTCCTGTCTCCACTTCATCTCCTATTCACTTTTCAGCTCACTGCAATCTGCTTTCCACCCCTTGCACTCCACTACTTTACCTCCCAATAAAATCACCAGTGAACTCCAGGTCGCTAAATCCAATGGTCTATTGTGACCTTTAAAAGCACCTAACATTTGTTTGGTGCCTGTAGCTCAGCAGTTAGGGTGCTGGCCACATACACTGAGGCAGGCAAGTTCAAACCCGGCCCGGGCTTGCTGCTAAACTACGACAACTGAAACAATAAAAACGACAAAAAATAGCCAGGCATTGTGGCGGGTGCCTGTAGTCCCAGCTACTTGGGAGACTGAGGCAGAGAATCACTTAAACCCAAGAGTTTGAAGTTGCTATGAGCTGTGACACCATGGCACTCTACCCAGGGTGACAAAGTAAGACTCTGTCTCAAAAAAAAAAAACAAAGCCAAATCATAATCATCTCTCCCAATCCAGATCCCTTTTCAGGGTTTCCTATCTCAGGATGCCATGGACAATCCTCAAATTATATACAACATAAACCTAGGACTTGTCTGTGATACGGTTCTCTGCCTTACCACCCTTATCCAATCTATCAGCAGGCAATGACTTTACCTCTTCAGTCTCTGAGAAATCCTAAACCAGTTGCCATCAATCTTAGAGCCTACAACTGCCCCCTAACTGGTTTCTAGACAATTCTTCATGCCTCTTCAATCTGTTTGCTATGCTATCCACATGTCAACGGCCCTAGTAAGAATGTCAATGGCTGACATCACAAAATCTCAAAACTGCAGATGCTGGCGTGGATGTGGAGAGAAGGGGACACTTTTACACTGCTGGTGCGACTGCAAGCTAGTACAACCTTTCTGGAAGGAAGTATGGAGAAACCTCAAAGTACTCAAGCTAGATCTCCCATTTGATCCTGCAATCCCATTACTGGGCATCTACCCAGAAGGAAAAAAATCCTTCTATCATAAGGACACTTGTACTAGACTGTTTATTGCAGCTCAATTTACAATCGCCGAAATGTGGAAACAGCCTAAATGCCCACCAACTCAGGAATGGATTAACAAGCTGTGGTATATGTATACCATGGAATACTATTCAGCTATTAAAAAAAACTAGAGACTTTATATCCTTTGTATTAACCTGGATGGAAGTGGAAGACATTATTCTTAGTAAAGCATCACAAGAATGGAGAAGCATGAATCCTATGTACTCAATTTTGGTATGAGGACAATTAATGACAATTAAGGTCATGGGGGAAGGAAAAGCAGAGAGAGGGAAGGAGGGAGGGAGGTGGGGCCTTAGTGTGTGCCACACCTTCTGGGGGCAAGACATGATTGCAAGAGGGACTTTACCTAACAAATGCAATCAGTGGCTTATTGTACCCTCAATGAATTCCCAATTAAAAAAAAAAAAGGAAAATAAAAAAAGAATGTCAATGGCTGCCCATTGATTCTAGAATTAAAAACTGGCCAGACATGGTGGGTCACGCCTATAATCCTAGCACTCTGAGAGGCCAAAGCTAGAGGACTGTTTGAGCTCAGGAGTTCGAGACCAGCCTGAGCAAGAGCAAGCCCCCACCTCTACTAAGAATAGAAAAATTAGCTGGGTCTGGTAAACACCTATTGTCCTAGCTACTCAGGCAGAAGTTTGAGGTTTCTGTGAACTAGGCTGAGGGCATGGCACACTAGCTCAGGTGACAGAGCAAGATTCTGTCTCATAACTAACTAAATATAATTAAAAACCAATGCCTAATATAGTCTGCAAAGCCACAAATGACCTGGCCTCTACCAGCTCTCCAGCCCATCCCATACCACACTTGCACTTGTTCTATTCCTACACATACTGGCCTTCTATTACATATTGTGCAGCTTCTGCCAGAACTTCCTTCCTTCTTTACTTAGGGAACCCTCATTTGTCAGATCCCAGATCAAGCATCTTATGCTTAGGGCCAGGCATGGTGGCTCATGTCTTTAATCCCAGCATTTGGGAGGCCAAGGCGGGTGGATTGCCCGAGCTCACAGGTTCAAGACCAGCCTGAGCCAGAGCGAGACCTCGTCTCTAAAAAAAAAAAAAAGAAATAGCCAGGTATTGTGGTAGGCACTTATAGTCCCAGCTACTTGGGAGGCTGAGGTAAAAGAATCGTTTGAACCCAAGAGTTTGAGGTTGCTTTGAGCTATAACGTTAATGCACTCTACCAAGGGTGACAAAGAAAGACTGTCTCAAAAAAAAAAAAGGGGGGAAAAAAAAAAGAATCTGGGGCTCAGCAAAGACTTCCAGGCTTTCTCAATTAAGGAAAAAAAATCCCCTTATTATAAACTCTCACAGCACCTTGACCTTTCCTTCCTAGCATTTAGCAAAGTTGTCATTTTACATCTACTTGTATTCCACTTATTCACAGTAAATGTTTCATCCAGGTTTCTGTTACCTTCAGAGGTTCTTCTTGTGTCACCTGCTCATTCAACTTTTTGGTGTACACATCACAGATCTCAGTTACTTGCACAAATCCCCGGAGGCCATCGGGGAGACTGATCACAAGTTCCAATTCATTCACCTCTTTCACACAACCTAAAATCCGCATTCCCTCACACAGGGACTAGAAGAGAAAAAGTGAAATATGTACGATAAGGAAGAGGATAGGGAAGTTAGGTGATCTGACTTCTAATCCTTAACTCTGATATTTGAAAGCTATAGGGATTCTGTAAATGAAAAGAACATATACATATATATGTATGTCTATGCACTTCTCAAATATCTAACTGAAAACAGTGAAAGGTCTAGACTATACAATAGTGCTAACAGCACTGAGATTCTAGAGGACACTTTTGCCTCTTACTTTGTTCCGAACAACCCAAATTCAAATGCTTGGCCACAGTGAAGGAAGCGGGCCAGTGGAGGCAACAGAGGCAGTCTGGAGCATACATGCCAGTACGACAGGTACGTCCACTACTCAGCTCGTCACCACAAACAGCAGGGAATGTTGGCCTTGAGTGGTCGACCCTGTCAAATTGTTATGAAAATCAAAAATCACACTTTTTTTTTATGTAAAATGTTTAGTTTCATAATGTTGGCACCAAACTAAACAATTTTTTAAAAGCATCATACAGGAGTCAATCTGAATCTTTCCCTTCAGAATCATTTGATGTTTTTCTTTTTTGTAACTAACATATATTGGAGTTATAATCTAAAAATACAGGGAGATCACTTCACTTCTCTGAGATAGTTTCACATCTATGAAGTGAATGGGTAGGATTACAATAATTGCTAAAGTCAGTGTCAGTTCTAACCTCTGAATTTATTAATACTCAAGTGCCATGAGGATACAAGCCCACAGCGGCTTTAAAGAAAAAGAAAAAAAAAAAAAGACCCCCAAGCCGGGCGCAGTAGCTCATGCCTATAATCCTAGCACTCTGGGAGGTCAAGGCGGGTGGATTGCTTGAGCTCACGAGTTCGAGACCTGCCTGAGCAAAAGTGAGACCCTGTCTCTACTGAAAATAGAAAAACTGAGGCCAGAGTCTCGCTTGAGCCCAAAAGTTGAAGGTTGCTGTGAGCTATGACACCATGGCACTCTACCAAGAGTTAACAGCTTGAGATTCCGTCTAAAAAAAAAAGGAAGGGGGTGGTGGCGGTGCCTGTGGCTCAGTGGGTAGGGCACCGGCCCCATATACCGAGAGTGGCACATTCAGACCTGGCCCGGCCAAACTGCAGCAGGAAAATGGCTGGGCGTTGTGGCAGGCACCTGTGGTCCCAGCTACTGGGGGGGGGGGGGGGGCTGAGGCAGGAGAGTCACCTAGGCCCAGGAGTTGGAAGTTGCTATGAGCTGTGTGACGCCATGGCACTCTACCAAGGGTGATAAAGACTGTCTCTACAAAAAAATAAATAAATAAAAAGCCCACGAATTGGTTAGCCATTGAAGGAAATAAAGCTCAATTCTCAGCAAAAATTGTAAGAATCTCTACAGACACATACATGAAAACATATGAAAAAAAAGGAATGGAAAAACAGAATATGGAAGGAATAATATACACAGACTTAAGAAATCAAGTTTGTTTAAAGGAAAACCAAACTAACAAACCTCAACACTAAGGATGTCAAACTTCTCTCTTACAGACTTGCTGCTTTCTCTCTTCTTGATTTTCAACTTTTTTGTTTTTGCTGGCTCTTTCTGGCCCTTTTTCCTTTTGGTGGATTTCTCTTCAATAGAAATCTAAAGAGGAAAAAGGACCCACAAAGATCCAAAAGATTAGGCAGCAATCCTGGCCTTTTCCTCCCATTTCAGGTCATCTTCGATCTCCTTATTTTATTACTTCCCCACCCCACTCTGCCCCACTCCTAAGTGTTCCTTTAATTCTTGCTTTAATCCCCGCTTTCCCATTTGGCCACCAACACTCCCTTTCCCCAAGGTCTGAGAAGCCTCTTTCATGTTCCCAAAGTTTCTTCTCTCCTGTGTTCATCCTCTCTTGAGATGAGCATTGGGGTTCCCCAGCTTAAGAAGTAATGTAGAACAGTGCATGAAATATAAGCTGGAGCCATGGTGTCCCAAGTTAAACTCCCTACTCTACCATAACAAACTAAGTGGCTTCACCTAAAGTATATAACCTCTCGGAGCCTCAGGTCCTCATCATGGAATTCTAATCTCTACTTCCTCGTAAGTTGGAAAGATTACATAATATAGTATAAAGCCATACACTCAACCATTAGTTCCCTTCTCCCTAGCATCTGGAGCACAGCCTAGTCTAGGTGCAAATTCTAACGCAAATATCAACCATTATATGTGACAAGGACCCCATCTGAAAATACAATGATCAGATAGGGTGCAGTGGCTCATGCCTAGAGTCCCAGCTGGTCCTGGCTACATGGAAGGCTGATGTGAGAGGACAGCTTAAGCCCAAGAATTTAAGTCCAGCCTGGGCAACAGAGCAAAACCTCCTTTCTTAAGAAAAACAAAAACAGGTGGCACCCGTAGCTCAGTGGGTAGGGCACCAGCCACATACATCAAGGCTGGTGGGTTCAAACCTGGCCCAGGCCAGCTAAAACAATGACAACTGCAACAACAACAACAAAAATAGCCGGGGCTCGGCGCCTGTAGCTCAGTGAGTAAGGCACAGCCACATATACCAAAGCTGGTGGGTTCAAGCCAGGGCCAGGCCTGCTAAACAATAACAACTGCAACCAAAAAATAGCCGGGCATTGTGGCAGGCACCTATAGTCCCAGCTATTTGGGAGGCTGAGGCAAGAGAATTGCTTAAGCCCAAGAGTTTGAGGTTGCTGTGAGCTGAGATGCCACAGCATCTACTGAGGGTGACATAGCAAGACTCTGTCTCAAAAAAAAAAAAAAAAAAATTGCTGGGCATTGTCGTGGGTGGCTATAGTCCCAGCTCCTTGGGAGGCACGGAAACTGCTTACACCCAAGAGTTTGAGGTTGCTGTAAGCTGTGATGCCATAGCACTCTAGCAGGCTGACAGCTTGAGACTCTGTCTCACAAAAGAAAAACAACAACAAAAATGATCAAACCACTTCCTCCTCATCTTTAATCAACATGCACAGAGTCCCTAACAACAAGGAACAAAAACATTTCAAACTCAAATACTAACTGCCATGCTCCAAAAGATACAGCTTTGTGGTATGGCCTTTTTAACAAATTTGATATATAGAACTGAACTTCAACAAGAAACAAATATAGAAAATAACATTCTCAAATAAGGTTCATCCTTCACAAGACATTATAGTGAAATTTCCAGTGAGTCTCACCAAATTAAGCATAACGCTTACATCAAATAAGTTGTCTTGTTCAACTGACTTCTGAAAAGACTTTTCTGATTTGTGAGTCTTTCTTGTACCCCCTCGGGGGAAGCTTTCTTCCAGGGTTGCCATGTTTGAGTCTCCTAAAAAGAATGCAAAGATTAATGGTGAAATGTAACAATGGTGGCAGATTTTATAAAGGTTGTGATCAATGAATGAGCAAAATATAGAACATTATAGCAATGTGTTAGACAATATTCAGAACTATGACAAAGATGGTTGAGATGTCAGGCCCCTCATAATCCATACACCAACTTTCCAAAAGTCTCTGCTTTAAAAGTCCACACACCTTCTTCCAAAAAATGAGTTATAGATTCAACATAGTCAATACTCATTAAGCAACTACAGTTAGGTTAGAGATACACAAATCAACATATAACCCCCTACCTTCAAAGAACACACATGCTGTCTACCAGATAAAACAATCATGCAAGTACATCAGAATCTCCACAGTTGACCACCTCCCTAAGTTGATCTAATTTTCATAGACCCAACATATGCCACATGTACATATCAGTACAGTAGGCCTACCTCCTTATGATGACCACCTCCCTATGTTAACCAGTGTGCTACAGTCCCTTGGGTGGTCAACTTACAGAGGTTCTACTGTAATTTAAAATACAAATCAGATTATAAACTAGCAACAGATAGATAGGAAGTGATGAGGCTTCAACAAAGGAGGTAAGCTTCATAAAGAAATTCCCCCAGCCTGAGCAAAGTGAGACCCTGTCTCTACTAAAAACAGAATAACTAGAGGAGAGCTCAAGCTAAGATGCCACAGCACCCAACCCCAGAGCGTCTGAGACTCTGACTCAAAAAAAAAAAAAAAGAAGTTCCTTTTGAGCTGAATGTTAGAAGATGAGTTAAGAAGAATGTGGGCGGCGCCTGTGGCTCAGTGGGTAGGGCCCCATATACCGAGGGTGGTGGGTTCGAGCCCGGCCCTGGCCAAACTCAACAAAAAAATAGCCTTAGGAGGCTGAGGCAAGAGAACCGCCTAAGCCCAGGAGTTAGAGGCTGTGACGCCACGGCACTCTACCAAGGGCAATAAAGTGAGACTCTGTCTCTTAAAAAAAAACAGTAAAGGGAAGGGGGTCCAGTTTGCTGGGAATTTGGCCTTTAATCTTATTTCAGACAAGGAGAAACTCAAGTTCCAAAAAGTAAGCTTGCTTTGGAGCAGGGGTCAGGTGGCCGAACCACTCACCGGCACGTTAGATGCCTGGCAGGTACCAGGGGACCCAGCCGTGGGACAGGCCTGAGAGCCGTGAGGTTCCGCCCTTGTTGCCTCTGCCCGTACTCACCAGCCCAGCAGATCCAGCACCTCTCTGCGACGGAGCCCACGCCACCGTAACACACGCGGAGACCGGAACACCTACAACCCCATGCCACTCTTCCGGAAGCCTGGGCGGGCTCGACGCCCTACTTCCGTTGCCAAGTGGCGGCCCACAGGCAGGGGAGGTGCCTTGGCAACAGGAAGCGGAACGGCGGGACTTCGAGCCGTAGCCAATCGACGCCGGAAGCTGAATCGTTTCGGTTCGGTGAAGGCTGGTGGGGGGAGGAAGGGTTTTTTTCCGGCTGGACCCAGAGGTGGCTGCGAACGTTGAAGGGTACTGGTGGCGGAATTTGTGGCTTTGGCGAGGTAAGGAGCCCGGGCTTGGACTTCGCGCCCCTCTATGGCTGGGCCGGCCTGGAATCTGACCGTTTTGCATTGGGGAACACCGCCAGGTCTTCGTTTTAGAGGGCAAGAACGGTGGGGGTTGGGAGAGGAGCTAGGGAAAACGAGAGGATACGAGGAGGCGGTTTGTGAGTGAGTGGGCGAGAAGCCTCGAATCGAGGCTTCCACAGTTCCCGAGGACCCTTAGATTGCATTTTCTAGTGGGGAAATAATAAGGCCTTGCGCAGAGGGAGTCCCTCAAGGTCACCCAGTGTTTGATCGAGGATGTGGGCTTCTGACCCCATCTCTGGCCAAATTAACCTCCTTTCCTCTATATGCCCCTAGCTGGCTGTTTCCACCGAGCTGTGTTTAAGGGAAGCTGGCCATCCAAACCTTTTAGCTGCGCGGCAGCCTTTGTCAAAGCAGGAGTGTGGCCCGGCCTCTGCAGCTCGCCAGGCCCGCGGTAAACGGGTTAGATTTCAGTCTTTCAGCGGGAAGGCCTTTCCTAGGAAGTAGCCAGAACAGAGAGTTGTAAACTAACTCCTTGTCGTTCAAGAGGTTGCTTCTGATAGCTGAGCGTCTCTCACTCGACTTTACCTTCTTTTACCTAGTGATCTCACCATTCCAGGTAGGTGTCCAGTCGGAGAATAGACTGGAACATGGAAAGAAGCAAGGACTAGTGGTTACTTTGAGACTTTAATGAAATGCCCATTTAACAGATGGAAAGAGGTATGGAGGGATTCCTTGTATTTAGTAGCGGTTAGTAGCTTAATTAAAAACAAAACAAAAAGCAAGTCCCAGTTCCCTTGGACTTTCCCTTGGCCCACCACTTAACAACATTAAATCAAACTGTGAGTCTTACAAAGGTCACTCTAAAACAAATTTTTCTGATCTTTACCCTTAAGTAACCTTCAGTTTACTAAAGAGTGCAGACCTAATTTTTTTGGTCTTACTCCTTTTTATCTCTCCAGTGACATCCCCATTCTGCACTCTCTCTCCATCTCAGCTTCTCAAGAGCCTTCATTTTTTTAAAGATCCAGACTAAATTTCCCAAATCATGCCTTTGCTTGCAGTCAGAAGTAGTCTTCTGTGGAATGTTATGAACATCACCCTTCCTCCCATGTTGTGTAAATTGGAAGGAAATTTAAAGCATCTTTATAGCATTGAGCATGCCTGCGCTCTCTCTCTCTCTCTCTCTCTTTTTTTTTTAATTATTGGGGATTCATTGAGGGTACAAGAAACCAGGTTACACTGATTGCATTTGTTAGGTAAAGTCCCTCTTACAATCGTGTCTTGCCCCCAAAAGGTGTGGCACACACCAAGACCCCACCCCCCTCCCTCTTTCTCTCTGCTCTTCCTTTTGAACATGCTCTCGTAAAAAGTTTTGTTAGACACAAAGTAGTGGAGGGTTATCAGTTAATGATTAGATAACGTTAAGCCCTTATGTTCTGTAGGGTTTCTCTTAGAAACCTACTTAATACCACAAGAAATGAATCCTAAAATGTATCATGAAATAAATGGGTTAAAAAGTATG
This sequence comes from Nycticebus coucang, assembly GCF_027406575.1. Taxonomy (NCBI): domain Eukaryota; kingdom Metazoa; phylum Chordata; class Mammalia; order Primates; family Lorisidae; genus Nycticebus; species Nycticebus coucang. The sequence goes on along the minus strand of NC_069782.1, from coordinate 132,659,937 downwards.
CCTTTAATAAATTTAGTAAAATAAAACAGTTGACATTAAAACTGATCATAAAAGTTTTGTTTTGTTTTGTTTTTGAGACAAAGTCTCACTTTGTCATCTCCTTAGAGTGCTGTGGCATCATAGCTCACAGCAACCTCAAACTCTTGGGCTCAAGTGATTCTCTTGCCTCAGCCTTCCATATAGCTGGGACTACAGGTGCCTGCCACAATACTCGACTGTTTTTTTTACAGATAACGTCTTGCTCTTGCTTAGGCTGGTCTCGAACCCATGAGCTCAGGCAATCACCCACCTGGGCCTCTCAGAGTGCTAGGATTACAGGCGGGAGCCACTGTTCCCAGTTTTTCTTTTTTTGTTTTTGTTAGAGACAGAATGTCACTTTGTCACCCTTGGTAGAATGCCGTGGCATCACAGCTCATAGCAACCTCCAGCTCTTGGGCTTAAGCGATTCTCTTGCCTCAGCCTCCCAAGTAGCTGGGACCAAAGGCACCCGCCACAACACCTGGCTATTTTTTGTTGCAGTTTGGCCGGAGCTCAGTTTGAACCCACCACCCTTGGTATATGGGGCCAGCGTCCTACTCAGCCACAAGCACCGCCCTTTTTTTTTTAATGGAGATTTTCCCACTTGGGCTAGACTGGTCAAGGCCTCTAAAGGGACTTAATGAAGTTTGGCTTTTCTTCATTACTCCAGTAATCTTCTTGAAAGTTAAAAAAATTAAGCTTAGGCTCGGTGCCTGTGGCTCAAGCAGCTAAGAGCCAGCCACATACACCTGAGCTGGTGGGTTCAAATCTAGTCCAGCCGCCAACCAACAATGACGGCTGCAACCAAAAAATAGCCAGGTATTGTGGCGGGCGCCTATAGTCCCAGCTTTTTGAGAAGCAGAGGCAGGAGAATTGCTTGAGCCCAGGAGTTGGAGGTTGCTGTGACCTGTGATGCCAGGCAACAGCTTGAGACTATGTCTCAAAAAAAAAAAAAATTAAGCTCATTTGTCTCAAATTTTCATTGCCAATTCTTTGCAGAAGAATGCCTGTAAAGGCCTTTGAATGGAAAACCCTTAAGTTCTAGTTCCATAGAAATCACTTCCTTCCAGGCCTCTCCTTGCATTTTGTCAAGAGCCAGCTTGAGTCTCTGGCTACCAATCTCAACAGGACCTTGACTGGCTCATCTGAATTGCCAGTTCACTCAACATGGCATGCGTTGGTAGATAGGTGGTCATACATACATTCTGGTGACCTTTTGAATATGTTCTTGCTATTTTTTATTATAAAAGAAATACATGGCTTTGTAAAATACACGGGTATTAACGATTAGCACCTTTTTTGTTGTTGTTTTGTTTTGTAGAGACAGAGTCTCACTTTATCGCCCTTGGTAGAGTGACATGGCGTCACACAACTCACAACAACCTCCAACTCTTGGGCTTAGGCGATTCTCTTACCTCAGCCTCCCGATTAGCTGGTACTACAGGCACCCGCCACAACGCCCAGCTATTTTGTTATTGTTGTTGTTGTTGTTATTGTTGCAGTTTGGCCAGGCCGGGTTTGAACCCTCCACCTTCGGTTATATGGGGCCTGCGCCCTACCCACTGAACTACAGGCGCCACCCAACAATTAGCACTATTTAAAAGTTTGATACATAAGTCTGTTTGTTTTTTTTTTTTTTTTTTTGGGAGACAGAGTCACATTATGTCGCCTTCGGTAGAGTGCCTTGGCATCACAGCTCACAGAAACCTCAAACTCTTGAGCTTAAGTGATTCTCTTGCCTCAGCCTCCTGAGTAGCTGGGACTACTGGCACCCACCACAGTCCCTGGCTACTTTTTGGTTGTACTTGTCATTGTTGTTGGCAGGCCTGGGCTGGGATCAAACCCACCAGCTCCAGTGTATGTAGCTGGCACCCTAGCGGCTGAGCTACAGGCACCAAGTCTTATACATAATTCTTACAGAGCTTTTTTTTTTAATATATGTAAGTACTAGATACTTGTTTTTGTTTCTATTACTGCAGTGTTTTTTAAACTTCATTGTGCATCAGATTTACCTAGAGGCCTTATTGAAACAGGTTGCCAGACCCTAAAGTTTGTGATTCAATAAACTGGGATAGGACCTAGGAATTTGCACTAAGAAGTTTCCAGTAAAATTTTTTTTTTTTTTTGAGTAAGAGTCTCAAGCTGTCATCCTAGGTAGAGTGCTCTGGTGTCACAGCTTACAGCAATCTCAGAGTCTTGGGCTCTAGCTATTCTCTTGCCTCAGCCTCCTAAGTAGATGACACTGCAGGTGCCTGTAGTAGTTGCAGTTGTTATTGTTGTTTTAGCTGGCCTGGGCTGGGTTCGAACCCCAGAGCCTGGGTATATGTGGCTGGCCCCCTACCCACTGAGCTACAGGCGCCACCCAATTTCCAGTAATGTTAATGCTGCTGGTCTGAGATCAGACTTTGATTTTTTTTTTTTTTTTTAAGAGACAGAGTCTCACTTTGTCGCCCTTGATAGAGTGCTGTGGCATCACAGCTCACAATAACCTCCAGCTCTTGGCCTTAAGCGATTCTCTTGCCTCAGCCTCCCGAGTAGCTGGGACTACAGGTGCCCGCCACAACGCCCAGCTATTTTTTGTTGCAGTTTGGCTAGGGCCAGGCTCAAACAAACACGCTACCCTAGGTATATGGGGCTGGCGCTCTACTTAACTGAGGCACAGGGCCCAGACTTTAAGAACCACTGATATGCTCTACAAAATTAAATATAATATCAAGAAATAGAGTTTTTTTGTTTTTTTGTAGAGACAAGAGTCTCACTTTATGGCCCTCGGTAGAGTGCCATGGCATCACGCAGCTCACAGCAACCTCCAACTCCTGGGCTTAAGCAATTCTCTTGCCTCAGCCTCCCAAGTAGCTGGGACTACAGGCGCCCGCCACAACGCCCGGCTATTTTTTGGTTGCAGTTCAGCCGAGGTCGGGTTTGAACGCGCCACCCTCGGTATATGGGGCCGGCGCCCTACCAACTGAGCCACAGGCGCCACCCCTAGAGTTTTTTTTTTAATTTAACATTACTTGGGGACACCTTTCTGCATCAGTACACAAAGGTCTAAGCACTTTCTTTTTGAGACAGAGTTTGGTTTTGTTGCACTGAGTGGAGTGCCACAGCATTGTAACTCACAATAACCTTGTACTCAAGCCATCTTCTTGCCTCAGTTTTTCATTTTTAGTAAAGACAGGGTCTTGCTCTTCTTGCACAGCCTGGTCTCGAACTCATGAGCTTAAGCAATCCACCCATCTCATCTTCCCAGAGTGCTAGGATTACAGGGGTGAGCCACCATGCTCAGCCAGGCACATTACATTTAATTACCAGTCTCCTATAGGTAACCTTTTAGTTTTTCCAGTTTTTTACTTTCATAAACAGTATTTCAGTGACCATTCTTGAACCATATAACATATTTCCCCTCTGTAATGTTTTTTATTTTTTGTTTTTTTCTTGAGACAATTTTTTTTTTTTTTAGAGATTTTTATTTATTTTATTTTATTTTATTGTTTTGCAGTTTTGGCCAGGGCGGGGCTTGAACCCACCACCCCCAGTATATGGGGCTGGTGCCTTACTCCTTGAGCCACAGACACCACCCTCTTGAGACAATCTTAAACTGTCACTCTAGATAGAATGGTGTGATGTCACAGCTCACAGCAACCTCAAACTCTTGTGCTTAAGCGATTCTCTTGCCTCAGTAGCTGCGATTACAGGCGCCTGCCACAAGGCCCAGTTATTTTTTTGTTGCAGTTGTCATTGTTTTAGCTGGCCCACGCCGGGTTCAAACTCGCCAGCCTCGGTGTATGTGCCTGGCACCCTACCCATTGAGCTACAGGCACTGCCACACTTTATAATGTTTTGATAAGGTTAAATTCTTGGAGATAGAATGAACCAGTTAGATAAAAGGATATTATACTCATTTTATAGTTTGATATGTACTGCCAAATTGCAATTTAGTAAAGTTGTACAGTTTATACTCAAAGCAATAGAAAATGTCTGTTTTCCCACATTCTTTTTTTTTTTTTTTAAGAGACAGAATTTCACTTTATCACCCATGGTAGAGTGCTGTGACATCACAGCTCACAGCAACCTCCAACTCCTGGGCTTATGCGATTCTCTTGCCTCAGCCTCCCGAGTAGCTGGGACTACAGGTGCCCGCCACAACACCCGGCTATTTTTTTATTTTTGCAGTTGGGCTGGGGCCAGTTTTGAACGCGCCACCCTCAGTATATGGGGCCCGGTGCCCTCACTGAGCCACAAGCACCGCCCTGTTTTCCCACATTCTTAATAATACCGCTTTATCATAATTTTATCTTTGGCAGTTTGACAGTTAAATATTGATCGAATTTTATCTTTCTTTGATGGCGAGGTTGATCATCCTTTGTTTTGCCATTTGTTTTGGCATTCCTTTCTTAATATTTTCCCTTCTCTAAGATGATTAAAATATTTGCATGTTTTATGTCAGGATGTTTTGGTTTCACTATTTCTATTTTGATGTAAGAAGTAAGAATTCCAGCTTACCCACAACCACTGATGACTAGTTATCAATTCCATTTAGTAAATGACCCTTTCTTCCCTCCTCCTATGGAGGTCCTCAATTATTTATAACAAGAAAAGTCATAAAAGCAGAGATTGTGAGTTGAGCTGTTTAGTTGGTGGTCACCCCTTAGTAAAAGTTTTAAAAATACCCCAAGCTCAGGCCAGGTGCAGTGGCTCAAGCCTATAATCCTAGCACTCTGGGAGGCCAAGGCCCGTGGATTGCCTGAGCACACAGGTTCAAGACCTGCCTAAGCCAGATCAAGACCCCATCTCTAAAAACAGCTGGACGTTGTGGGCACCTGTACTCCCAGCTATTTGGGAAGCTGAGGCAAGAGAACGGATTGAGCCCAAGGGTTTGAGGTTGCTGTGAGCTATGACACGACGGCACTCTACCGAGGGCAAGAAACTAAAACTCTGTCTCAAAAAGCAAATAATACCCCAAGCTCCAACTTTCATATAGTCTTAAAATTAATTCAGTGTACAATGTACCATGATCTGAATAGAGCAGGAATGAAAAACATTAAGCTCTATTGGGTCAGAGAGTAGACTGCATTCTCTTCTGCTCAGTATTTCAGGAAGTAGCGACCAAGGTAAAGCCCTACTTCCAAAAGCTTCTCTTAACAGCAAGGCTTTTCCCACTATCTTTGCTATTGCTGTGTTGGGTAAGACATGAATAAAAATTGACAGATCTTGCGGGGCGAGGTGGCTCACACCTGTAATCCCAGCAGTCTGTGAGGCTGAGGCAGGCAGATTGCCTAAGCTCATGAGTTCGACATCAGCCTGAGCAAGAGTGACATCCCATCTCTAAAAATAGCCAGGCATTGTGGGGGGTGCCTATAGTCCGAGCTACTCAGGAGGCTAAGGCAAAAGAATTGCTTAAGTCCAAGAGTCTGAGGTTGCTGTGAGCTGACACCACAGCACTCTACCTGGGGTGACAAAGCATGACTCTGTCTCAAAAAAAAAAAAAATTTTTTTTTCAGTTCTTATATGCAATGACTTCAAGTTTTTTAATGAATAAAAAGCAAAACAAAACTTATTTTAAAATTGCATCCTAACCATTTATTGTTGCTTTCATTTTTTTTTTTTTTTGAAGATTGGAATCATGGCAGGTCCAGAAAGTGATGCCCAATTCCAGTTCACTGGTTTTAAAAAATATTTCAACTCTTACACTCTCACAGGTAGAATGAATGTAAGTATTAATGATAACATTAAGCAGTTATATTTTAGAAAAATAGAGATGTGACACAATTTTTTTTTTTTTCAGTGTGTACTGGCCACATATGGAAGCGTTGCTTTGATAATCTTATACTTCAAGTTAAGATCTAAAAAAACTCCAGCTGTGAAAGCAACATAAATGGTAAGAAATTGGCATTTCGAAGTTTATAATTTTGGCTTAGCACCCTTAGCACAATGGTTATGGAGCCAGCCACGTACACCAACGTTGGCGGGTTCAAACTTGGCCTGGGCCAGCTAAAACAATGACAACTGCAACAAAAATAGCCAGGCACTGTCGCGGGCACCTGTAGTCCCAGCTACTTGGGAGGCTGAGGCAAGAGAATTGCTTAAGCCAAAGAGTTTGAGGTTACTGTGAGCTGTGACGCCATGGCACTGCACCGAGGGCGACATAGTGAAACTCTTGTCTCAAAAAAAAAAGTTTATAATTTTGGGGAATGATCATATATGGAATAAAAAAGTTTATAATTTAAGCCATTTCGATGTTAGGGTTTTTCCTCCTCTATAAAAGCGTAAACCATAGCTTGGCATTGTGGTAGGCACCTGTAGTCCCAGCTACTCAGGAGGCTCAGGTGAGAGGATCACTTGAGCCCAAGAGTTTGAGATTGCTGTGAGCGATGATGCCAAGGCACTCTACCGAGGGCGATAAAAGAAAAACAAAAGTGTAAACCATTGTCATTTTGCAAAAATATTGTATACAAGGAAAAATGTATTGCCCCATCCCATTACTCTGACAGTTTTTGTTAACATTTTGGTTTAGCTTTTTTTTTTTTTAAGTATCTTATTTGGCTTCCAATGGCTACGATCGTGTCTGCAATTTTGTCTTAGAATAAGTATATATTCTTTATAAATTGAATGTATGAGTATTCAGAATATATGAACTATTTCAGGGGTAATCTGTCTCCTATTAGAATTTGTTTATATATGTAAACTAGTGAATGCTTCTGAGCATAAAGCATTTGTATTTATGACTGTTTTCTTAGGATAAAGCTTTCCTAAATAATTACCAGGGCCCAGCTTTGTGTGTCTTTTGCCCTAGCCAGAGTGGAGTAATAATTACAGTTTCTGATTTTTGCTAATTTGATGAGTAAAAAATAATTGTCTCTTGTTTTTCAGCGATGCACATTTTTTTTCCATTACCATTTGTATTTTTCTTGACATCCTATTCATCTCCTGACTGAAAAATTGGGTAACTTGTATAGGCTCTTTATGTTATTAACCAACCTTTTATCAGTTGCCAGTGTTTCTTATCATTTGCTAGTTTCAAATGTTGATACAATTCTATCTTTAAATTCTCATAGGCTTCATGTTCTTCTTACAGTACCCACAACTCCCAATTTGCCCTTCCTTAAGCGAGTAGGTATCTGTTATGTTGGCAACAGATGGTGTGTGTAAAGTCCAATATGTAGGGGTTTTTTTGTTTGTTTTTTGATTAAGAGTCTTAAGCTGTCACCCTGGGTAGAGTGCTAGGGCATCACAGCTCACAGCAACCTCTAACTCTTGGGCATAAGCAATTCTTTTGCCTCACTCTCCCAAGGAGCTGGGACTATAGGTGCCTGACACAACACTCGGCTATTTTTTTGTTGCAGTTGTCATTGTTTAGCATGCCCGGGCCAGGTTTGAACCCACCTGCTTTGGTGTACGTGGCTGGCGCCCTACCCACTGAGCTACAGGTGCCACCCTAGATCTTCATTTATTGTAGCTCTTTCACAGTTTTCTTTGAAGTTATAACTGGGCATGGTGGCGGATATCTGTAGTCCTAGGTACTCTCAAGGCCAAGGTGAGAGGATCACTTAGCCCAGGAGTTAAAAGTTACAGTAAACTATGATCAAGCCATCGTATTCTAGCCTGGGCAGCTGAGTGAGACCCTGTCTCAAAAAATGAAAAGAGCCTTTCCAATCTCAGAACTATTGGTTTAGGGGAATGCATATCCAGGAATGCAATGGTCCTTGGCTTATTCCTGACAAACAGGTAGTATTTTGCCCACTTTTCTACATTAGGCACCTCCTGACTTTGGGAAAGTGGTAATATCCCTATTATAAAAATGGAGAAATTATCTTAAATATTAACAGATGCATTATCTATTTTGTTATTTGTAATATTATTTTATATACTATTCTGATAGTATGCCTATAGGATCCATAGTAAATTGTTGGCAGCTTCTTTGCTAAAGGTAGAGTGCTAGTTTAAAATGTATTAAGCTGAGAAACACCTTAATTTTTTTGGTGTTAGTGACTCCTCTGAGAATCTGATGAATTTGCATATAATTTTCAAGGGGTTCATGGATAGTCCTGGCATAGTAATTCTTGAATGGTTTTTGTTTTAAACTGTTTTTGCTTTGTTTATAGGATTCCAAACTGTACTTCATCTGTTAAGTTCCCATGCCTGGAGAAGCTAATGTCACCTCATCATGTGATACTCAATTTGTACAATAAATTATGAACCTGGAAAAGCTGGTTGTTTTTATTTACAAGATATCAAAAATATAAAAACTGTACAAAATGCAACAAAGGCAAAAACTGGCAGTGACTTGGTCTAAATCTTTTAGTTTCCCAAAGCAAGGCTCAGTACTGGAGGTAAGCAACTGAAATGTCTATCTGACTTCAAGTGTACTAGATTGTATGTGTCTGTTTTAGCTGAAGTAGAACATGGAAGCTAAATTTCTTATACCTGGTTTATATAGCATGTTTGGGTACACTCAGAACTCACCAGATAGAAATACAGATGTCTGTAGATGGTTGTACTTCATCTAAATCTGGAAAAGGAATTATTGTTCACCCTACCAAATTAACGTACATTCCACTAATTGTGGGCCAAGAAAAAAATGGTAGTGGATCATTTTAACGTAGTACTCTTGAGTGCCCATACAGTAACTACATTTTTACAGTGGAAACATACATGCTCATCAAATTCTTCAGCTAAAATTCATGACGCAATATTAATGATATATCTTAATTTGAATCTTGAAGCAGGATGAATTATTGAAATTGACTTTTTTCTAAACATAATAAATTAAAATAGCGTTTGAACAGAAAATGCATAGTTTCCACACAATCCAAAGCACCATAAATGTCCCTTCCAACAAACATATCTCTTATTCAACTAACGGAAATTAGTTAAACGTGGTTGCTATAGAAATGTGGAACTGTCCAATTCAGATTTTCCAAGCAGCATACTTCCAGATCCATATAGATAAAAACATTCTTTGTAGCTTAAATATTAATCACTGAGGTATTTGCTTTTAGTCTCCCTTTTTCGAACAGTAGCTTCCAGAAGGTCTTTAAATACCGGTGGTTTATTGCGGACTGTAAGCTCCTGCAGCTAGAACCAGATTTCTTCGCGTAAAATGAAGGTGTACAACTGGTGTTGATTTGGTCATATATGTTCCCAACAATAACTCCTGTGAATTCTCAGGTAAATTTATATGCCCAGTGGCTGTAGTAAAGTCATCAGTCTCTAAATCTTCAAATGCTTTGACAGCATCCCATAACCGAACCGTATTATCCATTGAACCTAAAGAGAAGTCAACAGAAACCATTAGTTGTATCTATCACCTAGGCTGGAGTTGCAGCCTCAAACTCCTGAGCTCAAGCAATCCTCCTGCCTCAGCCTCCCAAAGCATTAGGAATACATGTATAAACTACCACACCCAGGGCACCCATCACATTTTATCCAGTATACCTTATTTACTGTATATTTCTGGTAAAAAAACTAGTCCTAAAGAAGCATTTCAGGCAGTGCTTTAACCTCAGAAGTCAGTGCATACATAGGATGACAATCTAGAATCATACTGCTAAACAGAAGTAAAATGTAAAACAGCAGGACTTGGTTTTACAATTGTCAACACTCAGTGTTTCCTTTTCACATACCATTTATCCATTACCACAAAGCCATAATAGTCATTTACCTGATGCCAGAATTTCACCATCTCTACTAAACCTAAGCGAACAAACTGTATCAGTGTGGCCTTTTAATTCTCCAACCATTAAACCATGTCCAATATCCCAAAGGAGTACTCTGCCATCTGTTGCTCCTGTAGCCAGGAATCTCCCATTGGGAGAAAATGTCAAGGAATGAATTGGTCCCTAGAAAGAAATCCATGAAAGGATCAAAACAGAGTTAAGTATATCTAAGAAGATTAAGACACAACTTTGAAGTTTATTGGTATGAATGAATGGTATCTTTTAAATGTATGTTACTGATTTTAAAAATATATTGATAACAATGTAACCTAAATATTGTACCCTCCTTAATTTGAATAAGGTTTAAAAAAAGAATATCTTGACAGCAACCTTGTTTGCTAGAATAATAAAAGTGTAGACTACCTTGTGTCCAGTGAAGATCCTTACACAGTTACCATTCAAGACATCCCAGAGCCGCACAGTTCTGTCTGCAGAGCCCGTAGCAACATAATTAGAATTTGGATGGAATCTAGTACAATTCACATCGGCAAGATGACCAGCAAATATCCTCAAAGGCTGATAGTGATCTGTAGCCCAGAGCCTTTTAAAAAGTTATTGAAAACAAAAGATGACAATTAGTAGTTAACTATGAAATGCCAAAAATCTATCCAAAATAAATATAGAAACATCTATGTGAAGTGTTTGTTCAATATGGGTCCCCCTCACTGAGAAAAAGAAGATTAAATGACAGAATTGGTAATTATTCTTCAGGAAAAGAGTTGACCTATTTTTTTGAGAGAAATGGTCTTGGTCTGTCACCCAGGTTGGAGTGTAATGGTATGATCATTGCTCACTACAGCTTTGAACTGGGCTCAAGCAATCCTCAGCTAGAACTACAGGTGCAAACCACCATGCCCAGCTATGTTTTTAATATTTTCTTGCAGAGACAGGGTTTTGCTATGTTGCCCAGGCTGAATTCAAACTCCTGAGCTCAAGTAACCCCACAGCTTCAGCCTCCTAAATCCCTGGGATTATACACATACACCATCTTGACCAGCTAAAAAAAATTAAGTTATGTAAGTATTTTCTCTGTGCACATTTGTTTTTTCTTCTTCCTTCCCTACTCCTAGTCTAAACCATAGAAAAAGTATTTTCCTCTTGTTTTGGCTACCACATAATTGGTTTCTAACCTGAGCTACCTCATCCTGAATTTCTAAGGCAATGACAGGGAAACATCAAGGTGCTCACAGTGGGAAATAATGAAAGAAAAAGTTAGCATCTGATGGGGGCTGAGATGTTAACTAACTAAAAATAGGACTCTGCATAGTTGCAGATAAAGTAATAGTCCTATCCCAAATTCATTTTCAAATAAGGAACTATAAAGACTTGTTCTCAAAAAGTTGATCCTAAGTCATGAAAGTGAAAATAAGTTAGATTGGAGTTTGTAATTCCAACAAAAAACCATTCTGTTCATTGAACCCCTTCATAAGCTCACAATGTTCTTACCGAGCTACTCGGTCATGGCCCCCTGACACAAAATAGTATCCATATGGAGAAAACTGCGTGTCCCACACTGGATAGTTGTGTCCTTTATATCCCACCAAACAAGTAAATGTTTGAAGGCTCCACAATCTAACAGTTCCATCCTCTGAAGAGGAAAGCAGATAGTTCCTAAGAGAAGAGAAAGTAATATATTTGATTCCCAGGATAACTTAGTTATCTGCCCAGTTTGTACATTTGAAGATATTAAATGTAGCTAACATGCTACATCTCACTTCTAATTCATATACTGAATTCACAGTAGTTGAAAATAACTAATGTTAGCTTTGACACTCCACATATTTACTAAGCACCTACTGAATGAGGTAATATTATTTAAAAAAAAAAAAAACCTTAAGAGTCTATTAGGGAGACTAATAGATTCACAGTTCTTTTATTTATTTATTTTTGAGACAGAGTCCCGTTATGTTGCCCTCAGTAGAGTGCCGTGGCGCCACAGCTCACAGCAACCTCAAACTCTTGGGCCCAAGAGATTCTCTTGGCTCAGCCTCCCAAGTAGCTGGGACCACAGGCGCCCACCACAACACCCAGCTATTTTTTTTTTTTTTTGAAACAGAGTTTCACTATGTCGCCCTCGGTAGAGCCCCATGGCGTCACAGCTCACCTCAAACTATTGGGCTTGAGCAATTCTCTTGCCTCAGCCTCCCAAGTAGCTGGGACTACAGGCGCCTGCCACAACATGCGGCTATTTTTTGTTCTTGCAGCTGTCTGTGTTGTTTAGCTGGCACAGGCTGGGTTCAAACCCGCCAGCCGGGGTGTATGTGGCCAGCGCCCTACCCACTGAGCTACAGGCACCACCAACCAGCTATTTTTGTTGTTGTTGTTGCAGTTGTCATTGTTGCTTAACTGGCCCAGGCCAGGTTCAAACCCGCCACCCTCAGTGTATGTGGCTGGCGCCATAACCACTGTGCCAAGCTATCACAGTTCTTTTTCCTTTTTTAGAAACAGTCTCACTTTGTTGTCCTCAGTAGAGTGCTGTGGCATCAAAGCTCACAGCAACCTCCAGCTTTTGCGCTTAGGTGATCCTCTTGCCTCAGCCTCCTGAGTAGCTGGAACTACAGGCACCCGCCACGACGCCTGGCTATTTTTTGTTGCAGTTTGGCCAGGGCTGGGTATGACCTGCCACCCTCAGTATATGGGGCCAGCGCCTACTCACTGAGGCATAGGCACCGTCCTATCACAATTCTTTTAAAAAATGAAAAAATAGGCTCAGTGCCTGTAGCTCTGTGAGGTGGCAGGTTTGAGCCCCACCCAGCCTGCTGGACAACAATGACAACTAGAACCAAAAAATAACGGGGCCCGTGGTGGGGGCCTATAGTCCCAGCTACTTGGGAGGCTAAGGCAAGAGAATCGCTTAAGCCCAAGAGTTGGAGGTTGCTGTGAGCTGTGACACCATGGCACCCTACCGAGGTGACATAGTGAAACTCTGTCTCAAAAAAAAAAACTGAAAAAATAACCAAGGGTAATGACAAAAAGTATGGTCAAATAAGCTCAATTGTGTAAGTCTTAAGAAATGTGATAGTCACTTAAAACAACAAATTCTTGACTTTAAAATGGAGTTGCTGGGCAGCGCCTGTGGCTCAGTCGGTAGGGCGCCAGACCCATATACCGAGGGTGGCGGGTTCAAGCCCGGCCCTGGCCAAACTGCAACCAAAAATAGCCGGGCGTTGTGGCGGGCGCCTGTGGTCCCAGCTACTCGGGAGGCTGAGGCAAGAGAATTGCTTAAGCCCAGGAGTTGGAGGTTGCTGTGAGCTGGGTGAGGCCACGGCACTCTACCGAGGGCCATAAGGTGAGACTCTGTCTCTACAAAAAAAAAGAAAAAAAAAAATGGAGTTGCTATTTTCCTGTACTGTAGGAGTTGTATAAGAATTTAAAAAGAGAGAAAAAAAGAATTAAAAAACAAATGTCCTTGGGGGAGAAAACAAACACCACTACAGACATGCCAATAATACTCCTTTTCAGGGATTAACACAAAAGCTGAATACTTAAAAAAAAGTATTATAGTTTTCAATGAAATCAGAAGTTTCCCTCAAGTAAAAATGTATCATCTAGCTAAACCCTATTAAACAACAAAAAAAACTCATTCTCAAAGTTTCATAAAGATGAGAACCTTGATGGTTTGAAATATATTATCTGTCCAAGCAACATATGAATGGTATTATGAATACCCAACACCCTCCCCTCCATTTCTAGAGAACATTAGAGATCATGAAAAACAGGCAAGTATCTATACATACAGGGTGACACTGGAATCATACAGATGTAAGAGAAGCAAAACCTAAATAGCAATTTCAAATTTCCTTTTTAGGATCCTTTGAGTTCATTTAAATTATAGAAAGATAAATCCTCAACTGATAGCTAATATACCATTAAATATGTGTATCAGGCATTTATTTTAAATTTGATGAAGTAGCCACAATGCAAGGAACCAAAGAAGCAATTTTTCCCCTGTTGGGGTTAATACAAAACTAAAGCTAATTTTTTTTTTTTTTTTTGTAGAGACAGAGTCTCGCTTTATGGCCCTCGGTAGAGTGCCATGGCATCATACAGCTCACAGCAACCTCCAACTCCTGGGCTTAAGCGATTCTCTTGCCTCAGCCTCCCAAGTAGCTGGGACTACAGGCGCCCACCACAACGCCCAGCTATTTTTTTGTTGCAGTTCAGCCGGAGCCGGGTTTGAACCCGCCACCCTTGGTATATGGGGCTGGCACCTTACCGACTGAGCCACAGGCACCGCCCCTAAAGCTCATTTTTAAAACCAGTAAACCCTGAGGCTGTGCATCTTGATTCTATAAATTTGGGTATACGTTAAATTGCTATCTTGTATACCACTACCCCGGGATGGATTTGAAAATGGCAAAATTCTGAAAGTTAATAAATGAAGAGGCGACCATGAGATTTTTGTAATAGAATTTTCCCAGCATTTGCATAATGTTTCCAGAAGTTAAAACTTTTATAATCTCTAAACATAATACAGCAGGTATTTAAATTTTATTATTTGTATTTTACCTATCCGGACTGAAGCTGGCTCCATAGACAGGTCCACTGTGACCATATAAAATCTTCCACTCACTTGCTGTTTTCTCATCCATGATTCTTTCTAAGACATCATCTGATTCTTTGTCTATGAGGCTAAGATCTAAAATGGTCCAGAAATATTGATTTTTTTTTAAAGTACATTCATGAAAACATTTTAAGGCAATTATATCATGGTTCAGGAGAAGAACTAACATTTCCTCCTATGTTTTGGGCACTGTGCTAATGCCTCTAAATTATCCCAGTGATATCCCAATGTATAGGAGAGGAAGCTCAGGTTCAGAACAGAATAATTTGCTAGAGTGCACACAGCTACTCAGTGTTGGAACAGGACTGAAATTCAAATTTGTCCACTGTACCACAATGTTTCACTAAAGAAACTATGGATTATTAAAATAATGTAAAATTTTACATTATTGCAGCCAGGTATGCTGGCTCATACCTATAATCCTAGCACTCTGGAAGGGAGAAGTGGGAGGATTCTTGATGTCAGTTAGAGACCAGCCAGAGTGAAACAAGACCCCGTCTCTACTAAAAATATAGAAATAGCTGGGCATGGTGATGCATGCCTATAGTCCCAGCTACTACGGAGGCTGAGGTAGAAGGATTGCTTGAGCCCAAGAGTTTGAGGTTGCTATGAGTTAGGCTGAGGACATAGTAGTATAGCCCAGGTGACAGAGAAAGACTCTGTATCCCCCAACCCCCCAAAAAGTACTGTGTCATTTAAATAATATAGTTAACAATAAAAGTTCTTCTAAATGAAATCCTAACCTTATTAGTTCTTTGTTAGCCATCTATATGGCTATTTAAGGTTTTTTTTTAATTTACAGGCAAAGATTCACAAAATAATATGTTTTGTTTGTTTTTTTTGAGACAGAGTCTCATTATGTCGCCCTCGGTAGAGTGCCATGGTGTCACAGCTCACAGCAACCTCCAACTCTTGGGCTTAAGCGATTCTCTTGCCTCAGCCTCCCAAGTAGCTGGGAATACAGGCGCCCGCCACAACGCCCGGCTATTTTTTTGTTGTAGCTGTAGTTGTTTGGCAGGCCCAGGCTGGGTTTGAACCTGTCAGCCCTGATGTATGCAGCTGGCACCCTAGTCGCTGAGCTACAGGCACTGAGCCCCACAAAATATTACGATTTTTAAACTTCAAGGAGTTTTCTAGCCTAATTACTCTCATTCTACAGACAAAAAAAAAAAAAAAAAAAACACTTGAAGCCCACAGAAATTAAACTATAGTCTCACACCCCAGTCTCCTGACTGCCACTCCAGAACTCTTTTCACTGTTGGAAATGTCAGCATCATGGTTGAAGTGACATCAAGTGAATTTCTGCCAAGATCACAACTTCCCGTGTATATTCCATGGAATAAAGATTAAAGCTTACATCCTGAGAGATCCATCTAGTTACCTGATGCTTGTTTGACACTACGAAGCTTTTTAGGTGTCACAGACCACACTCTGACAGTTGAATCTGCAAAACCTCCAGCAATCAGACTAGAATCATCAGTGACATCCACTGCAGTGAGACCCTGCCAATAACCAAAAAAAAGTTTTAGAATGAACAATACTGTTTGGGTGAAGGGGAATTACAGTCTCATCTTAGAGAATACATAATGATGGCACTTTTTCTCATGTAAAAGATCATTTGAGATTTTATTCTCCTGTAAAACACATTTGCCTAAAAGCACTTACTTGTAGAATATGTCATCACCTACCCCATTTTAGTCCTCTATATTTGTAGTACATGATAGGAAGCAAATGTTAATCTTTTTTGCAGATTACTAAATATATCCTCAGCAGCCTATTGTAAGGAATCTATAAAGATATAAAATTCTTGGCCGGGCACTCATGCCTGTCGATCCAGCACTGTGGGGGCCAAGGCAGGAGATTATTTGACCTCAAGAGTTTGAGGCCATCCTGAGCAAGAGCGAGACCCCCATCTCTAGTAAAAACAGAAGAATCAGGTGAGTGTCATAGTATGCACCTGTAACCCTAGCTACTTGGAAGTCTAAGGCAGGAGGCTTGATTGAGCCCAGAAGTTTGTGGTTACAGTGAGCTACGATGATGCCATTGGACTCTACCCAGAGTGACAGTGATACTCTGTCTAAAAAAAAGGGGGGTGGGTGGGGCAGCACCTGTGGCTAAAAGGAGTGCCGGCCCCATATACTGGAGGTGGTGGGTTCAAACCTGGCCCTGGCCAAAAAACTGCCAAAAAAAAAAAAAGGGGTGGAAGGTAGAATTTTTAATTTAAAATACTGAGTTATATAAGTACTTAAACCAGTTCAAAAGAGATGAACCTCTTCTTCAAAAGCTAGCAGAATACTTTAGTGAAATGAGAGCCAAGTATAAGCAAGATTCTGGTAGCTGCAAGTTGCTCAGGTCCTTTAAACTTTGCCTCTATCTATTCTGTGCAGCATCCAATTCTCTTTTCCTAACTGCTGTCTTTAAATTATATCAAGAGTTTAAATAACAAAATTCCATTTCAGCACATTTAAGCTTCTCTTAATGATAAATTACTGTTTTATACAATTTACCAGGCAGAAATTGTCCAATTACTTTACCAACCTGGTAAGCATTGAGGAATGTGTAGAAACAAATAGAGGGTAAGCAGTCTGGCCCAAGGCGCACTCGTTTGGTGGTCTCTTTCATATTCATTATTTTATCCAACTTATCTGAATCTTTTAACTCAGGAAGAGGGATTCTGTGAAAGAAAAACAGACTTGAGATTACCCTTTGAATATTAACAAACTGAACCCTCTATAACATATTGTCCTACACCTCCACATAAATTCCTGACATTTTTTTTCTCACCTGTTTTGAGGTGGAGCATTGGGATCTTGTTTTTTGCTTTTGGATCCAATACTATCTTTTTTAGGCTTCTTCTTTTTAGGTTTTCCTTCTTCATTTTCTCCTTCTTCATCTTCATCATCCAAAGGCACCTCAATTTCTGGTTCTTTTAATAAGCCAAAAAATACCTACAAGTCAAAAGAGCCAACATTTTTAAAATTAATTTTTTGTTAATAGACCCTTCTCATACCTTGACAGGATGAATCACAATTACAATACAGTAATTTATTCCCAGAAGCATGGTTCTATACTGGTCTACTCAATAGCCATTCTCCTCAATTTTCTTACCAACAGAACCCTGATTTTATTAGAGCAGCAATGTGCTTGGTTAAATCATTTCTGTTCCCAAGCTGTCTCACCGCTAGGAATGGCCATATGATTATGGCCAATAGATGTACACAAGAATATACTTGGTATAGTTTTAGAAAAAAATATTGTTTTTATGATAAACAGGGAGAGAATCAGCAGGGATATATACATGCCTTTTTTCTTCCTTCAGTTCTTCCTTCCTGGAATGCAGCTGCAATACTGAAGCTGCAACAGCCATTTGTGAGTACAAAGTAGATAGCCACATTCTAAAGATGGTGGACCAGAAATTAGAAGGAGCCAGGGACCTTGATGGCACTATGAAGCCCTTATGCCACCCTTAGAGGTCCTTCCTCTGGATTCCATTTATGTGGGAAAAATTCCTTACTTGCTGCAGCCACTGCAGTCAGAGTTGTGTTAAACCACCATTCCCAAATCCTCATATAGCATATACATCATCCTTCGAACATGAAATTTTATATACAGTGTAAAATTATTCCCAAACTACCTATCGGAAAAATGTGTAAACTATGTAGATGGAAATGCTACAATTTTTCATAATCTGCATTATACAGTTCTTAGGTTTGTTCCCATACCTTTGATTTGTTTGCCTCTCGTTTAGCCTCTCCTGCCAAACTTCCCACCATCGCATCTATCTGTTGCTTACTACGCGGCATCCCATCAAAGATGTCAATGTAGAGGTGCTCCTGAACTATGTTCCATATCTGATTGTTCTGTTTCTCCTGAAGATGCCTCTTCAAGAGTTGGTACGAGTCACGGGAAATACGCAGAACAAATTTACTTGTTCGAAAATCCAACATGGTCTCATTCCCTTTCATGTGTTCCTTTTTGGTAAGACTAGATAATACTCGTAGGTCATCCTGGTAATAACATTCCTGATCTCCATGGAACCTGTTTCAGTGATTTTAAAAAATCATTTTTCAATGTAAACGTTAAGGGATCTGCCTCACCCCCATATATTTATAAACCATCCCAGAATATTTTCAATGCAGTAGCCTCAATAATTCTGAACTAAACTGTAGGATCAGAAGTAATTAATTTCAAAATGATTATAATTCAATTTCTGAATTCATCCTAAAAATAACCAATTTAATCCTCCAATTAAATGTATCTTAAATATTTTTTTTAAGTAACATTTTTTTTTTTTGAGACAGTCTCACTTTGTCGCCCTCAGTAAAATACCATGGCATCACAGCTCACAGCAACCTCCAGCTCTTGGGCTTAGACGATTCTCTTGCCTCAGCCTCCCGAGTAGCTACATGTGCTCACCACAACGCCGGGCTATTTTTTGTTGCAGTTTGGCTGGGGCCGAGTTCAAACCTGCCACCCTCGGTATGTGGGGTTGGCGCCCTAATCACTGAGCCACAGGCGCTGCCCTATCTTAAATATTTTAAGAGAAGAATTTTAAATAAACACCATAAATGAAAAATAAGATGCTATTTTTTGGCATTCAAAAGAAAATCACCATTCAAAATAAAAAGCTACATATTTGAAAATGTTAGAATTCTTGCTTTACCAAATTTTGTTTTCTCAAAACCCACTTTGTAGGGCCAGGCACTGTGGCTCACACCTGTAATCCTAGCACCCTGGGAGGCTGAGGGGGGTGGACTGCCTAAGCTCACAGGCTCGAGACCAACCTGAGCCAGAGCAAGACCTCCTTTCTAAAAATAGCCAGGCATTGTGGCGGATGCCTGTAGTCCCAGCTACTTTGGAGGCTGAGACAAGAGAATAGCTTGAGCCCAAGAGTTGGAGGTTACTGTGAGCTATGACGCCACAGCACTCTACTGAGGGTGACAAAGTGAGACTCTGTCTCCAAAAAAAAAAAACACTGTGTAAAACTTTTTATCATAGAAAACTTCAAACATATACAAAAGTAGAAAACAGTATAATGAACTCAATGTATCTCTCTCTCAGCCTGTCAACAATAATCAATACATGGCATTCTCTTAAAAACCTACCATTTTAAATGATTTCCTATATTCTTATTATCAAACATTTATTAAATATCAATACTTTAATATTATAACTAAAGAACAAATGTTGATAGCAAACAATGAGTACTTCCATATACCAGAGGCAAAGCAATACAGCCTTCAGCCTTAGTGACAATTAGTAAATTTAAATGTAGTTTTGTTTCTACAAATCTTAATTTTCCCAAGAAAGTAAAATTGAAGATCATATATTTGGCACTAAGAGCGGCAATCAATGCAAAAACATTTTGAAAACAATGAATTAAACAAAAGATATCTGGGCTCCAGCTCTGATAGACACACAACCAATAAATTCCTAAACTGTTACTTGTATTGCCCCAGTATGACTTATCAACACATAAACTAAAGGTTTCTGTCCAAGATTTGAATGACATTAGAAATCTCAGCCTCTTGGTGTTTATAGCAATCACTGCCCATTAACCTCATCTAAGCATGGAGTCCTGGCAAGGGCTAAGATTGGCCATAATAGGGAGGCAGAGAATCCTCTGTGACATTCCAGCTTCCCAAGTGAAGATATGGCTATACCATGAGACTGGAAGAGCAAGAAGGATTTTGATGACAGTACTTATAACAGAAATTAGCTTCTAGAGTACAGTTCTGTCATCATCAGCCTTTCTTAATTATTTCTCCTCAAAACCACTAAGCTACAAAACATCTTGCTTTATATACCTTCTAACAGGCATTCTAGTATAATAAATGAAAATGGTACAGAAGCCAGGAGTGCTGAGTTCTACTGTTCCTCAACAATTACTACAACCTATTTTCTTTCTTTTTTTTTTTTTTTAGAGACAGAGTCTCACTTTATGGCCCTTGGTAGAGTGCCGTGGCATCACACAGCTCACAGCAACCTCCAGCTCCTGGGCTTAAGCGATTCTCTTGCCTCAGCCTCCCGAGTAGCTGGGACTACAGGTACCCGCCATAGCACTCAGCTATTTTTTTGCTGCAGTTTGGCCGGGGCTGGGTTTGAACCCGCCACCCTCAGTATATGGGGCCGGCACCCTACTCACTGAGCCACAGGCGCCGCCTACAACCTATTTTCTAGTAAGTCTTAGTTTCAGGCTCTGTTGCTTAAAGACCTCTTGTTCACACTGTTAAGCACTGCTTCCTCCTTCTCAAACACACTTTCCCTTGGCTTCTACAACTAAACAACGCTCCTAGTTTTCTTCCTATTTGTCCTTTTATATCTTGTCTACTTGGCCATTATGGAGCTTCTCTTGACTAGCCCTCCTACTGATTTATTTCATAGTCTCCCCTAGCCAAGCTCATCCACATCCATCAAAATTGCACACAACTCCAATTTATGGCTGCAGTCCCTACCTCTCCTCTGAACTCTTACATACCATCCTCATATCAACTTAACATCTCTTAAATGAGTCAAAGGCACGTTCAAATTGAAATTCAATATTAACCTATGACCTGACAAACCAAGTCCTCTTCCAGGGTTTTCTACATCAGTAGAGGGAATCTTTTTCCAGCTGGAGGGCCAGAAACCTGGGGATATCAATGATGCCTCCACCTCCCTCACCTCCATATCCAGACCATCAAGTGTGTCACAATTCTGTCTACTTTTAATTTCTACCACAACCTAGCCCAGTGTTTCTCAACAAGGGTACTACTGGCATTTTAGCCAGGATAATTCTTTGCTAACTGGAACTACCTACAAATACTAGAACATTTAGTGTCCTTGTTCCTCTCTCCAGTTATTTCACAACCAAAAACACCTCTGCACATTTTCAGGTGGCCTAAGAGAAGGAGCAATATTACCCTCAGTTGAGAACTATTGCAATAACTTCTAAACCTGGTCAACTTATAGGCATCCTATCCCCCACCATCTGTTTTCCCCACTGCATAAAGGTCCTTTTAAAATGAATATCTAGTACTGACATGATCCTTTAATAGACATGCTTCACTATTCTCACACATCCATTTTTTCTTGTCTTCCTCCACAACAGAACACCTGAATATTATCTAGGTACACAGACACTTAGCTAAAAACTATATTGCCTACCTTCTTTGTAGCTAAGTTAGCCACTGACTGATAAGCTATAAAAGGATGTGTGTCCTCCCTGTGGACTAAAACACTGATGTTACCACTTTCAGCTAAAGAGCCACCTTATGCCACCTGGTGGAATCTGCACGAAAAGGAAGCCAATGTTGGGCGGTGCCTGTGGCTCAGTCGGTAAGGTGCCGGCCCCATATACCGAGGGTGGCGGGTTCAAACCCAGCCCCGGCGAACTGCAACAAAAAAATAGCCGGGCGTTGTGGCAGGCGCCTGTAGTCCCAGCTACTGGGGAGGCTGAGGCAAGAGAATCGCTTAAGCCCAGGAGTTGGAGGTTGCTGTGAGCTGTGTGAGGCCATGGCACTCTACCAAGGGCCATAAAGTAAAACTCTGTCTCTACAAAAAAAAAAAAAATTAAAAAAAAAAAGGAAGGCAATGTTTGGTGCGGTGGCTCACACCTGTAATCCCAACACTCTGGGAGACCCAGGAGGGTGGATCACTTGAGCTCACAAGTTCAAGACCAGCCTGAGCAAGAGCAAGACCCCATTTCTAAAATACTAGCCGGCATGGCTCAGCAGCTAGTGCGCCAGCCAGATACACCTGGGCTGGCGGGTTCAAACCCAGCCTGGGCCTGCCAAAACAACAGTGACAACTACAACAAAAAAGTAGCTGGGCATTGTGGTGAGTGCCTGTAGTCCCAGATACGTGGGAAGCTGAGGCAAGAGAATTGCTTATGCCCAAGAGTTTGAGGTTGCTGTGAGCTGTGAAGCCATGGCACTCTACTGAGGGCGACATAGACCGTCTTAAAAAAAAAAAAAAAAAAATGGGCAATGCCTGTGGCTCAATGGAGTAGGGTACTGGCCCCATATGCCAGAGGTGGTGGGTTCAAGCCCAACCCCAGCCAAAAACTGCAAAAAAACTAGTTGGTTGTGGTGGGTACCTGTAGTCCCAGCTACTTGGGAGGCTGAGGATCACATGAGCCCAAGAATTTAAGGTTGCTATGATGCCATAGCACTCCACCGGGGGAAAACGAAGTGAGACTCTGTCTCAAAAAAAAAACAAAAAAAAAAAAGAGGATGGCAAGACTGAGGAGTTTGGGGCCCTGCTAATCAAGGACACACCACACCAGTCCTCAATTTCCTACCTTTATGAAAAAGAGAAACTCATTGTATTTAAGGCTCTGTTGTTTGGGTTTGCAGTTGCTCTCATTCTAGCTCTAATTCCAACATAGTTTCTACTGCTCTTAGGATAATGGCAAAAATAAACTTTTATTCGTGCCACTATTGTTTGAGTTTTTAGTGATTGTCAACCAAATCTAATCCTACCTGCTGTTATAATAAACAAAGACCTTCAACATAGGCCAAGAACGTGACAGTTGTTCCAACTCTAACCAATCCCCAGCTTTATAGTATACCACACCCCCAGCCTCACCTCATTCTCTACTCCAGCTACACTGGCTTTCTTTCAGCCTCCTCTTCAGCCTACCATGATCCCTCCCGCCACAGAACTTTTACACCTGCTTTTCCCTCTTCATTGGGTTAACTTCTACCCAATCTTTAGCTCTCACCTCAAGCATCACTTCCTCTGGGAACCTTCTCTGACTTCAACTAGATTTAAGCCCATCATATTTTAAGTTCTTTTAGGTACCTCTCTTCACAAAGTACTTTTTAAGTTTCAGTCTTACATCTGTGTGGTTACAGATGCATATATACTTTGTATACATAACATATGAAAAGTTCACATACTTCTCAAAGAATGATTTTGCTTCATTTTCATGTTGATTGTAGACTAGCTCTAAGTACATGTGTACAAACAGAGGATAAAAGAGTTGAGACAACTCTGCCCGATGACAGTCCAGGGAACATTCAATGAAGTGTTTGAGGCCACTATAATATTCTTCATACATTGTGGGATCTCCTTGTTGGTTGTAAGCTGACAACACAGCACTGACATCCGGCTGGTCTTCCACAGCTACACTTCCAACTGTTTAAAAAACATAAAACAACTTTTAAAAAAATGACCTGATATGTACCATATGACGGTGGCTATTCTGCTAAGGCCCAAAGGTGAGTTGTTTCTCAGAAGTTTGTTCCTTTCCTCTCAACCTCTCTTCCCCAACACAATCACATAATCTTTTAAGGGGATTTTTCACTTGCTTAAGTCACCTAGGCCAAAGCCCCTTTAGCAGGTCCATATCTTTTTTTTTTTTTTGAGACAGAGCCTCAAGCTGTCACCCTGGGTAGAGTGCTATGGCATCACAGCTCACAGCAACCTCCAACTCCTAGGCTCAAGCAATTCTCCTGCCTCCACCTCCCAAGCACCTGGGATTACAGGTGCCTGCCACAACACCTGGCTATTTTTTTGGTTGCGGCCCTCATTGTTTGGCGTGCCTGGGCTGGATTTGAACCCACCAGCTCAGGTGTATGTGGCTGGTGCTTCAGCTACTTGAGCCACAGGTGCCAAGCCAGCAGGTCTATATCTTAAAATAAAGTTTCTAGGACAAGTGCAGTGGCTCATGCCTGTAATCCCAGCGCTTTGAAAGGCCAGGGCAGGAAGATCACTTGAAGCTAGGCATTCAAGACCAGCCTGGGCAACACAGGGAGACCTCCATCTTTACAAAATAAAAAGATTAGGTGAGCACTGTGGCACATGCCAGTAGTCCCAGCCACTTGAGAGGCGGAGGTAGGAGAACTGCTTGAGCCCAGGAGTTTGAGGGTACAGTGAGTTATGATCATGCTACAGCATGCCAGCCTGGCAACAGAGTGAGACCCTATCTCTAAAACAAATAAATAACACGTCCAAATCAATAGTAAAAAGATTCATGTATCTTTTCTAGAACTGCCTTATTTAGATAAATTATGTAAAAGTATGTATAAATCAAACAACTTTTTTTTTTTTGTAAAGACAGAGTCTCACTTTATGGCCCTCAGTAGAGTGCCATGACATCACACAGCTCACAGCAACCTCCAACTCCTGGGCTTAAGCGATTCTCTTGCCTCAGCCTCCCTAGTAGCTGGGACTACAGGCACCCACCACACGCCCAGCTATTTTTTTGGTTGCAGTTCGGCCGAGGCCGGGTTTGAACCCGCCACCCTCGGTATATGGGGCCGGCGCCCTACCGACTGAGCCACAGGCGCCGCCCATAAATCAAACAACTATTAATTTCCTCTTAAGGCACAGTGCAAATAGCACCCACCACCACCAAGTAATGCCTTGAAGTAACATACCCAGTTCTCTGAGCTACCAGTGTACGTCATAACAGTCCTGGTAACATAGCCTATCCTATGTTACCTTTATATGTGTACATCTATTACTCCTAATAAAATGTAAGCATTTTAAGGATGAGGAGGACTATGCCTTATTTATATTTATAGACAATAACTATGTGCTTAAAGCAATCTGCATAACCACCATTTCAAAGCACAAAACAGGAGTATTTATTTTCAATATAACAATAGCAAACAATACACCTGTCAATCAAATCAAAGTTTGGTTGTTAGAAATTTTTGTAAGTTTCAGTCAATACAATTATGTTCTTTACTGCACAAATGTTATATAACTTTTTTGATTACTCTGATGGACTCTTTTCCTCTTTCCTGATTTAGATCAGTTATGATCTAAAAAGAGGTTAAGTTGGGAGTCCTTCTGAATCTATTCTGGTTCAGGGGGCTGACCAATAAAACAAAATAATAATAGGCCAGGTGCAGTAGCTCACACTTGTAATCCTAGCACTTGGGAGGCTGAGGCAGAAGGATTGTTTGAGGCCAAGAGTTCAAGACCAGCTACTCATGAGGCTGAAGCAGGAAGATTGAGCTCAAGAATGTGAAGTTCGCCCCGGCGCCTGTAGCTCAAGAGATTAGGGCACCAGCCACATACACGGGAGCTGGCGGGTTCGAATCCAGCCCAGGTCGCCAAACGATAATGACAACTACAACCAAAAAATAGCCGGGCATTGTGGTGAGCACCTGTAGTCCCAGCTACTTGGGAGGCTGAGGCAAGAGAACTGCTTAAGCCCAAGAGTTTGAGGTTGTTGTGAGCTGTGATGCCACGACACTCTACCCAGGGCAACACAGTGGAACTCTGTCTCATTAAAAAAAAAAAAAAAAGAATGTGGGGTTGCAGTGAGCTGTGATGATGCCACTGGACCCTGGCCTGGGTAACAGAGTAAGATCCTACCTCAAAAATTAATAAAAATAGGTCAAGTTTCTGAAGAGATTAGAGATTATGGCAAAATAACCAATAATATAATTCGTCATTAGTTCATTCAAAAATTCAATATTCAAAGCTGAGCATGGTGGCTCAACGCCTGTAATCCCAGCACTCTGGGAGGTTGAGGGAGGGAGATCACCCGAGCTCAAGAGTTTAGGGACCAGCCTGAGCTAGAGTGAGACCCTATCTCTAAAAATAGCCAGGCATTGTGGCAGTCACCTATAGTCCCAACTACTCAGGAGGCTGAGGCAAGAGAATCCCTTGAGTCCAAGAGCCTGAGGTTGCTGTGAACTATGACACCATGACACTCTTCCAGGGGTGACAAAGTGAGACTGTCTCTCAAAAAAAAAAAGAAAATTCAATATTCAGAAAAGATTAAATCATATTTTCACACATTTCTATTTGTGGATTAACCCTATGTATTCACACCATTTCTGGTAATACTGAAAAGATAAGGCCTCAGGCAGATTAATTTTGCTAGAGGATCTGCACTGGATAACTTAGTTCAGTAAACACTTATTGCTGGCTCAGGATCACCTTTGAGACTTTGTATTGTGTATTTGTTTTACTACATGGATTTCTGTGAAAAAGCTGCTGGGATAAAGGGGCGGAGGTAGCTGAGTTTTCAGGGACAGATACAGAGGCATAAATTCATCAATACCAGGCATTTTACATATATGTATTATGATATTCTCATAATACATTCAATAGAAAAAAAACTCAACTTCAACCTTAGATAAAATTACTTAATTAGCATGACACAAGTAAAAGCAGTACAGACAAAATGATCTGTCCAATGCCTATTTCTAAACTTTGCCCTACATCATTACCCCTTAGAACTTATCAATGGCTTGGCACCCGTACTGAGGGTGGCAGGTTCGATCCCGGCCCGGGCCGGCTAAACAATGACAACTACACCAAAAAAACAGCTGGATGTTGTGGGGGGCACCCGTAGTCCCAGCCACTTGGGAGGCTGAGGCAAGAGAATCGCTTTAGCCCAAGAGTTGGAGGTTGCTGTGAGCTGTGACGGCACGGGCACCCTACTGAGGGCGAGCAGTGAGACTTTCTCTCTCAAAAAAAGAAGAAAAAAAGCACTTATCAAAAATGCAGATTACCAAACTCTACCTCTAAGGGGGAGGTTTACTTAAGTTTAAAGTGATACCCCGTAATCTGCATCCTCCAAAAGTTGAAAACTCGTGGTACTTAGCCCATTATTTTGAGAAATACTTGCTACACTATGCTCCATCACTCTCTGCCTCTGAGATCTGAAGCAAGTCCCTTGTCCTTTCTCCAGAGGTTTGTTTTCTCACCTCTACAACAAATGTAATGTCTCTCACAGTGGAACTGTGAGAATTAAGATACATAATTTAAAGTACTTGAAAGTACGCCAATCTGAAACTGTACAAATACTGTCAGTGTTAATGCGGACCTACCCAAGGCTCCAAAGCACAAACGAGAGGAAAGAGACTTTTGCAAAAGCCTGAAGGTTCCTGCCTCTCCGCGCTCATTTTCTCTATACATCCCTCTGCCTAACAACTCTCCTCAGCCTCTCTCTGGAACTGACAGCTCAGAAGGGGGTTTGACTGCGCAGCCGGCGCAGTAGGGAAAGGGGCGGGCATGTGGCCCTAGAGGCGGGCCCAGGAAATTCAAAACAAGCCCGCAGAGGTACAGGCCTGCCAGCCCCTGCCTTACCGGCTTGCTCCCTTCGTGCCGGCCCTGCCTCAGCGGGACCCCGCGGCTCACCTTTCCCCGGAGCCGCAGGACCTGAGGCTGAGCCCGAGACAGCCGTAGCCCCCGAAACACCGGTGCTCGGAGGGTCGGGGGCTGCAGTGCCGGGGGCGGAGGCTGTGACCCGGCTGAGAAGCGCACTAGCCGCCTCAGCGCCGGCGCTGTCCACCTCTCCCGGGGCTCCGGAGCCCGCCACTGACTCCTCCAGCAACCGGGCCTCACGGCGCAACGCCTCCTCGGCCTCGCGGAGGTTGCTCTGCCGTAAGAACTGCAGCACGGCCAGCAAAGTCTGTCGGTCCTGAGGAGTGCCGGCCTCCGGAGCAGCGGCAGGCACCGGGGCCGCCCCCGCCGGGGCAGCGGCGGAGCCAGCCACCGCGGGCTTGGGGGTCCCGCCATCCCCGCTGGCCGACGACGCCGCAACAACGTTCCCACCGCCGCCGTTAGGACCGTTGTTGGTAGTGCTGCCGCTACCCTCGCCCGCGCCGTCCCCCGCCTGCGGGGGTATCAGCGTCGGCGGTCCTTCAGGCTCTAGCTTGACCGCCACCTCCGTCTGCTCCTCCGCCAGCGCCGCCATCTTGCGGCTGAGCCACCTCGCGCCGTCAAGTGTGATTGCGTTTTCGCCACATGGAGGGCGGGGAGGAAGGTTTCACGACAGCTCTTGTAGGCCATTTACGGTAGTAGGAGGGGCGAGAAAGAAGGAGAAAAGGAATAGAAAAGAGAGCAACTTTTAAAAATGAAAGAAAAGCAGGAAGTGGGAGTTGACCTCCTATTTCATTTGCCTGATAATAATTACCGTTTATTGATGGCCAACTATATTCAGGCACTATGATAGACGTTTTACAATATATGACCTTTAAAGAAACTGTTATGTAAGGTGCTGTTAACCGAACTTCATAGATGGCTCAACCCAGACCCAGTGAAGTTAAATAACTTGCCAAAGTCACGCAAGAATACAGTGCGAGTGTCAGCTTTAGAATCCAGTTTTTTAACTCAAAAGCATATGCCACTTCCCAGAGGAAGGTTTCTAAGATACTGGTAATGTTTTATATCTTGAACTCTATAATAATTACTTTTTTAATGTAATTTTTACTTTCGTAGAGGCCGAGCGCTGTGGTGTGCTCTTGCAAACCCAGATACTTGGGAGGCTGAAGCAGGAGGATCGTTTGAGCCCAGGAGTAGGCAACATAGACATGTCTCAGAGAAAAACAACGAAAAACTCAATCGAGCTACATGCATAAGCTTTGTGAGCTTTACATCATATACGGATGTTGTATTTCATGAAAAAGTTTTTAAAATACTAGAACTTTGTGATCGCGAAATGTGTATATATGTATGTATACGTGTGTGTATATATATATTCATGCTTTTACCCATTATTACAAATAAACCATTTTAATTGTACATTTAAAAATCGTATATGCTGGGCGGCGCCTGTGGTTCAGTGGGTAGGGCGCTGGCCCCATATACCTAGGGTGGCGGGTTCAAACCCGGCCCCTGCCAAACTGCAACAAAAAAATAGCCGGGCGTTGTGGCGGGCGCCTGTAGTCCCAGCTGCTTGGGAGGCTGAGGCAAAAGAATCGCCTAAGCCCAGGAGTTGGAGGTTGCTGTGAGCTGTGTGACACCACAACACTCTACCGAGGACAACAGAGTGAGACTCTCTACAAAAAAAAAAAAAAAAAAAATCGTGTACTCCGGCAGCGCCTGTAGCTCAAGTGGCTAAGGCATCAGCCATATACGCCAGAGCTGGCCGGTTCGAATCCAGCCCTGGCCTGCCAAACAACAATGACAACTACATACAAAAAATAGCCAGGCTTTGTGCCAGTAGTCCCAGCTACTTGGGAGGCTGAGGCAAGAGAATCGCTTAAACCCAGGAGTTGGAGGTTGCTGCGAGCTATGATACCATAGCACTCTACCCAGGGCGACAGTTTGAGGCTGTTTCTCAAAAAAAATCGTATATGCCATTTTGCAATATGCTTCATAGGTTATAAAATATTGCTGAGTATTGACTCAGTGCCTTTGGCTCAAGCGACTAAGGAAGGCGCCAGCCACATACACTTGAGCTAGAAGGTTCCAATCCAGCCCGGGCCCACAGGCAGCAATGACGGCTGCAACCAAAAACAAAAAAATAGCCGGGCGTTGTGGCGGGCGCCTGTAGTCCCAGCTACTTGGGAGGCGGAGGCAGGAGAATCGCTTAAACCCAGGAGTTGGAGGTTGTTGTGAGCTGTGATGCTATGGCACTCTATCCACAGTGACAGCTTGAGGCTCTGCCTCAAAAAATAAATAAATAAAATAAAGAAATAAAATTTAAAAACATTGCTGAGTATTTTATCTTTTAAACCTCATAACTGTGAGATGGATACACTTATAGAATTACACGAGAAAAGTGAGCCCGGACTTTGGAAAACAAATAGTGCACTTGTTCAGATTGTTGGTGCTTAGTGGCTGAATCACCTAGAGCATGTTACTTAATTCACTATACCAGTTGCCCAGTTTCTAAAGTAGCGATATCAGTACCTACCTCATAGTGTTGTTTTGAGGATTAAACAAGGTGTGTAATACCTAGCACATATTTAATAGCCATTGGTTATTTTTATACATTTTTTTTTTGTAGAGACAGAGTCTCACTTTATCACCCTCAGTAGAGTGCAGTTGTATCACAGCTCACAGCAACCTCCAACTCCTGGGCTTAGGCGATTCTCTTGCCTCAGTCTCCCAAGTACCTGGGACAACAGGCGCCTGCCACAACGCCCCACTATTTTTTTTATTGCAGTTTGGCCAGGCTCGGCTTTGAACCCACCACCCTCGGTATATGGGGCCAGCGCCCTACCCACTGAGCCACAGGCACAACTGCCATTGCTTATTTTTACTTCACATTAAAAGGTGTTCTGTAAATGTTCGATCAAGAAAGATCAATCACGGGCAGTGCCTGTGGTTCAGTGAGTAGGGCGCTGGCCCCATATACCAAGGGTGGCAGGTTCAAACCCAGCCCCAGCCAAAAAATAGCAGGGCATTGTGACGGATGCCTGAGTCCCAGCTACTTGGGAGGCTGAGGCAAGAGAATTGCCTAAGCCCAAGAGTTGGAGGTTGCTGTGAGCTGTATCATAGCACTCTACTGAGGACAACAAAGTGAGACTCTGTCTCTGAAAAGAAAGATCAATTACAAAGAATAACATAAGAAATAATTAAATTATTTTTCGTGAGACGGAGTCTTACTATGTCACCCTCGGTAGAGTGCTATGGTGTGACAGCTCATGGCAACCTCAAACTCTTGGGCTTAAGTGATTCTCTTGCCTCAGCCTCCCAAGTAGCTGGAACTACAGGCATACACCACAATGCCTGGCTATGCTATCTTTTTGTTACAGTTGTCATTGTTGTTTAGCTGGCTCGGGCAGGTTCAAATCTGTGAGCTTCAGTGTATTTGGCTGGCATCCTACCCACTGAGCCATGGGTGCCGCCCAAGCATCCATATTTCAAGACAAATCCAGGGAACACTAACTCTCTTGTTCTTCATTTTCTGTGTGTATATGTGTTGTGTTGTGTTGTGTTTTTTTTTGTTTTTTTTTTTTTTTGTAGAGACAGAGTCTCACTTTATGGCCCTCGGTAGAGTGCCGTGGCCTCACACAGCTCACAGCAATCTCCAACTCCTGGGCTTAAGGGATTCTCTTGCCTCAGCCTCCCGAGTAGCTGGGACTACAGGCGCCCGCCACAACGCCCGGCTATTTTTTGGTTGCAATTTGGCCGGGGCCGGGTTTAGAACCCGCCACCCTCAGTATATGGGGCCGGCGCCCTACCGACTGATCCACAGGCGCCGCCCCTTTTGTTTTTTTTTTTTAAGACACAGGGGTCCAAGCTCGGCACCTGTAGCTTAGTGAGCAGGGCGCCAGCCATATACACCGAAGGTGGTGGGTTCAAGCTGGGCCCTGGCCTGCTAAACAACAATGACAACTGCAACGAAAAATAGCCAGACCCTGTGGCAGGTGCCTATAGTCCCAGCTACTTGGGAGACTGAGGAAAGAGAATCACTTACACCCAAGAGTTTGAGGTTGCTGTGAGCTGTGATGCCACCACACCCTACCGAGGGCGACATAACAAGACTCTGTCTCAAAAAAAAAAAAAAGACAAAGGGTCCAACTATTGTTGCCCAGGCTAGCCTCAATCTTTCCTGGGCTCAAACAGTCCTCTTGCCTCAGCCTCCCAAACAACTGCGCCTACATGCACATGCCACCACCACATCCACTTATTTGATCTTTTTTTTTTTTTGAGACAGAGTCTCACTATGTCGCCCTCAGTAGAGTGCTGTGGCATCACAGCTCACAGCAACCTCAAACTCTTGGGCTTAAGGGATCTCTTGCCTCAGCCTCCCAAATAGCTGGGACTACAGGTGCCCACCACAATGCCTGGCTATTTTTTTGTTGTAGTTGTCATTGTGGCAGGCCTGGGCTGGATTTGAACCCACCAGCTCCAGTGTATATGGTTGGCACCCTAGTCACAGAGCTACAGGTGCCAAGCTGACTTATTTGTTCTTTTTTTGAACCCACCACCTCCGGCATATGGGGCTGGCGCCCTACCCCTTTGAGCCACAGGTGCCTTATTTGTTCTTAAAATTATTTTTTCCCCTAAATTTTGGGATCCAGATCTTTCCTAGTTATCTTCCTTCCTCTGGCCATTCCTTGAATATTCCATTCCTACTTTTTCCTCTTCTACCTCACTCTTATTTTATTTCTATATTTAATTTATTTATGTTTTCTTTTTTCTTTAAGAAAAAATTAAATTAAATTAAGATTTCTTAAATTAGACATAAAACCTTTGTAGCCCTCCAGCTCCTGGGCTTAGGCGATTCTCTTGCCTCAGCCTACCGAGTAGCTGGCACTACAGGCACCTGCCACAACGCCCAGCTATTTTTTTTTGTTGTTGTTGCAGTTTGGCTGGGGCTGGGTTTGAACCTGCCACTCTCAGTATATGGGGCCAGTGCCCTACTCAATGAGCCACAGGCATTGCCAATATCTTTAATTTCTTTTTAAACTTTTTTGACTATTTCATATTTACAGGAATGTTGCAAGAATTATAAAAGTAATTTTCAAATATCCATCATCCACATTCCCCCCATGTTTTTTTTTTTTTTTTTTAGAGACAGTCTCACTTTGTCATCCTCCGTAGAGTTCTATGGCATCACAGCTCACAGCAACTGCTCTTGGACTTAGGCAATTCTCTTGCCTCAGCCTCCCAAGTAGCTGGGACTACAGGCGCCCACCACAATGCTCGGCTATTTTTCGTTGCAGTTTGGCAGGGGCTGAGTTCAAACCCACCACCCTCAGTATTTGGGGCCCGCACCCTACCCTCCAAGCCACGGGTGGTGCCCTCTAAAGTTTCTTTTAATTTGAGTCTTTTTTTTATTTTATAACTTTGATATTTTGAAGAATACAGGCTGGTTAATTTGCAGCATGTTCTTCAGTTAGAGTTAGATAGATACAGCAATGCATCTTTGGCAGCTACATTACAGAAGTGATACTGAGTTCTTCGCAGTGCATCCTACTAGGAAGCACATGCCGTGGATTTCTCCAGTTACTGCCAATGTTAACTTGGATGTTAATAATTTGGTTATAGTGGTGACTGCCAGGTTTCTCCACTGTAAGCCTATTACACGGGGGATATCTTTAAACTATATAAATATCCTATTGCTCTTCAAACTTTCACTTACTAGTTTTGCCACCCATTGCTGATTCTTTTTTGCTTCAGCCATTAACATTATGGTTACCAAGAGATAAAAGAAAAAAAAAACATTATGGTTACTAAATAGTGACTTTCTAATTCCATCATTTCTTCTATCTTTATTAATTGATTTTCTAATGCAAGGAACAACTTGCCCTCCTTATTTATTCAGTTAGGTACATCAGTGTGGACCCATAGATTCTCACTATATTCAATAAATTTTATTCTGTTACTATTATCATTTTTATTTTGATATTCACTTTGTCACAAATTTGACCATTAGGAGCTCCATCAAACAGTTGCCTCAGCCTCCCAGATAGCTGGGACTACAGGTGCCCACCACATAGTCTAGCTATTTTTTTGTTAGGGGGGAGGTCTGACTCTGGCTCAGGCTGGTCTCGAACTCACGAGCTCAGGCAATCCACCCACCTAGGCCTCCCAAGTACTGGGGTTACAGGTGTGAGCCACTGCGCGCAGCACAGCTCTTTTTTTTTTTTTTTTTAATATTCCAATCCCCAAATCCTTACATCTTTTTTTTTTTTTTAAGATAGAGTCTCACTATGTCACATTTGGTAGAGTGCTGTGCCATCATAGCTCACAGCAACCTTAAATTCTTGGGCTCAAGTGATTCTCTTGCCTCAGCTTCCCGAGTAGCTGGGTCTACAGGTGCCTGCCACAACGCCAGCTAGTTATTTTGTTTTTTTTTTTTGTTTTGGGTTTTTTTTTTTAAGACAGAGTCTATGTTGCCCTCAATAGAATCTATGGCATCATAGCTCACAGCAACCTCCAACTCTTGGGCTTACGCGATTCTCTTGCCTCAGCCTCCCAAGTAGCTGGGACTACAGATGCCCTGCCACAACGCCCGCTATTTTTGTTGTTGTTGTTGTTGTCATTATTGTTTGGCAGGCCTGAGCCAGGCTCAAACCCACCAGCCTCCGTGTTATGTGGCCGACTCCCTAACCACTTTAGCCATGAGTGCCGAACCGGCACAGTTATTTCTTAGAGACAGGGTCTCGCTGTTGCTCAGGCTGGTCTCGAACGCCTAAGCGCAGGTGATCCACCCATTCCTTACTTTTTAGCACAATGAGGTATACTAGTCTCCCCATGATTTGTCCCTGCCTCAGACCCAAAGTCAGCCATTTCTCCAGGGAAACCTCTTTCCTTTTATTAGGATTAGAAATCAAGATCAGGGTTGGCGTCTGTTGCTCAGTGGGCAGGGCGCCAGTCCCATATACAGACAGTGGCGGGTTCAAACCGGGTCCTGCCCAAACCGCAACAAAAGAACAGCTGGGTGGGCGGCGCCTGTGGCTCAGTGAGCAGGGCGCCGGCCCCATAACCAAGGGTGGCGGGTTCAAACCCAGCCCCGGCCAAACTGCAACAAAAAAATAGCCGGGCATTGTGGCGGGCGCCTGTAGTCCCAGCTACTCGGGAGGCTGAGGCAGGAGAATCGCCTAAGCCCAGGAGTTGGAGGTTGCTGTGAGCTGTGTGACGCCACGGCACTCTACCGAGGGCAATAAAGTGAAACTCTGTCTCTACAAAAAAAAAAAAAAACAAAAAAAACAGCTGGGCACTGTGGCAGGTGCCTGTAGTCCCAGCTATTAGGGAGGCTGAGGCAAGAGAATTGCCTAAGCCCTGGAGTTGGAGGTTGCTGTAAGCTGAGACGCCACAGTACTCTACCGAGGGCAATAAAGTGAGACTCTATCTCCACAAAAAAGAAAAAAGAAAAGAAATCAAGATCAGGATATTACATGGGTAATCCAGGCCCTTTGAATGGACAAAGCTGAGAATGTATGTGTGTCTGCACATCTACATATACACACATCTAAATCCATTTATCTATCTACCCCTAAGTTCTTTTGAATACCTCTGCTTCTATTTCAGTAAAGCAGAGTTTATTTTATCCATTCCCTTTTCCATATTCCAGCAATGAGAAATTTGGCTTCCATCGTTCACTATGAATACTTATTTGCTCAATCCTAGAATATAAAGAAAGTAGCTTCAGAATTGCTTACCCATGTCTCTTCAAAAAAAGAATCCTCCTGATTAGAGCTCAACAATCTTTAGAATGCTGTCCATTCTTGTTTCGCATAGTAGTGTTTTTGAAATACTAAACACTCTATCTGGCCAGGTGCAGTGGCTCACGCCTGTAATCCCAACACTCTGGGAGGGCTGGGCCTGTGGACTGCCTGAGCTCACAGGTTCGAGACCAGCCTGAGGGAGAGCGAGACCCCCACCTCTAAAAATAACTGGGCATTGTGGCAGGCACCTGTAGTCCCAGATACTTGGGAGGCTGAAGCAAGAGAATCCTTTAAGCCCCCCAAAAGTTTGAGGTTGCTGTGAGCTGTGCCATCATAGCACT
This sequence comes from Nycticebus coucang, assembly GCF_027406575.1. Taxonomy (NCBI): domain Eukaryota; kingdom Metazoa; phylum Chordata; class Mammalia; order Primates; family Lorisidae; genus Nycticebus; species Nycticebus coucang. Next base: position 132,624,497 of record NC_069782.1, on the reverse strand, counting down.
CTACAGAGGGCTACATAGTGAGACTCAAAAAAAAAAAAACTTTTAAAGTTTTTGCCATTCTGATAGTTTAGAAATTGTACCTCAGTATGGCTTATTATTATCATCATTATGATGATTTAATTTAGATACAGTAAAATTAACCTTTTTTTTTAAAGACAAGTTCATTACTTTTCCAGCAAATGAGGAAGCTGGCAAACTCCTGTCTCAAAAATATCAGTGGCCCGGGTGGCATCTATGGCTCAGTGGGTACGGTGCCGGCCCCATATACCAAGGGTGGTGGGTTCAAACCCAGCCCCGGCCAAACTGCAACAAAAAAAATAGCCGGGCATTGTGGCAGGTGCCTGTAGTCCCAGCTACTCGAGAGGCTGAGGCAAGAGAATCACCTAAGCCCAGGAGTTGGAGGTTGCTGTGAGCTGTGACACCATGGAATTCTACTGTGGGTAATAAAGTGAGACTCTGTCTCTTAAAAAAACAAACAAACAAACAAAAAAAGACCAGTGTCCCTAAAACTTGACCTTTCTTTGATGACCTGGGTTTTTGCTTATTTTTAGAGACTGGATCTTTTTTTTTTTTTTTTTTGTAGAGACAGAGTCTCACCTTATTGCCCTCAGTAGAGTGCTGTGGCATCACACAGCTCACAGCAACCTCCAAATCCTTGGGTTTAGGCGATTCTCTTGCCTCAGCCTCCCGAGTAGCTGGGACTACAGGCTCCCGCCACAACGCCCGGCTATTTTTTTGTTGCAGTTTGGCCGGGGCTGGGTTTGAACCCACCACCCTCGGCATATGGGGCCGGCGCCCTACCCGCTGAGCCACAGGCACCGCCCGAGTATATACGGAGGGTGGTGGGTTCAAACCTGGCCCCGGCCAAACTGCAACAAAAAAATAGCCGGCATTGTGGTGGGTGCCTGTAGACCCAGCTACTTGGGAGGCTGCGGCAAGAGAATTGTCTAAGCCCAAGAGCTGGAGGTTGCTATGAGCTGTGACGCAACGGCACTCTAAAAGGGCAATAAAGTGAGACTCTGTCTCCATTTCCCTTCCCTGAGCCCCTGAAAGCCACTTTCTGTTTCTATGAACTTGACTACCTTCAGTACTCATATACATTGGATTATACAGTATGTGTCCTTTTGTGATCAGCTTATTCTACTTAGCATAATCTCTGTCTCTCTCTTTTTTTTTTTTTTTTTGAGACAGAATCTCAAGCTGTCACCCTGGGTAGAGTGCTGTGGCATCACAGCTCACAGCAACCTCAAACTCTTGGGCTGAAGCAATTCTTGTATCTCAGCTTCCCAAGTAGCTGGGACTACAGGCGCCCACCATAATGCCTGGCTACTTTTGGTTGTAGTTTGTCATTGTTGTCTGGCAGGCCTGGGCTGGATTTGAACCCACCAGCTCCAGTGTATGTGGCTGGCGCGCTAGCTGCTTGAGCTACAGGCGCCTAGCCAGCATAATTTCTTAAAGGTTCATCCATGTTGTAGCATGTGTCAGAATTTTCTTTCTTTTCAAGGCTGAATAATATTCGATTGTATGCATTTAACACATTTTGTTTATCCACTCATCTGCCAATGAACATATGTATTGCTTTTCCCTCTTAGCTATTGTGAATAATGCTGCTATGAAGAGGGGTGCACAAATATCTCTTCAAGACTCTGCTGTGGGTTCTTTCAGATATATACGCAAAAGTGAGATTGCTGGTTTACATAGTAGTTTTATTTTTAATATTTTTCAGGAACCACCCTACTGTTTTCCATAGGGGTCCCATTATTTTACAATCCCACCAATAGCTCACAGATTTCTAATTTTTTTACATCCCACTAAACATATATTTTCTTATTTTCTGTCTTCGTTTTTTTCTTGTTTTTTTGTTTTTTGAGACAAAGTCTCACTATGTCGTCCTTGGTAGAGTGCCATGGTGTCACAGCTCACAGCAACCTCAAAGACTCAAGAGATTCTCTTGCCTCAGCCTCCAAAGCAGCTGGGACTACAAGTGCCCGTCACAATGCCCAGCTATTTTTTTGTTGCAGTTGTCATTGATTAGCTGGCCCAGACTGGGTTCAAACCTGCCAGCCTGGGTATATGTGGCCGGTGCTATAACCACTGTGTTACAGGCACCAAGCCTGTTTTGCGTTTTTTCTTTTTCTTTTCTTCTTTTTTTTTTTTTTTTTTGAAACAAAGTCTCACTTTGTTGCCCTCGGTAGAGTGTGGTGGAGTCACAGCTCACAGCAACCTCAAACTCTTGGGCTCAAGCCATCCTTTTGCCTCAGCCTGCCAAGTAGATGGAGCTATAGGAGCCCACCACAACACCTGGCTATTTTTAGAGATGGGGTTTCACTCTAGCTCCAGCTGATCTGGAATTCCTGAGCTCAGGCAATCCACCCACCTTGGCTTCCCAAAGTGCTAGGATTATAGGCCTGAGCTGGTTTCCCTTTTTTCCTTTTTAATGGTAAGCCATCCTAATAAGGGTGAAGTGATATCTTTTTATGGTTTTTATTGGCATTTCTCTAATGATTAGTGATGTTGAGCAGTTTTTCATATGCCTCTTGGCTATTTGCTTCTTTTTTTTTGAGACAAAATCTCACATTATTGCCCTCCATAGAGTGCTGTAGCGTCACAGCTCACAGCAACCTCCAGCTCCTGCACTTAGGCGATTCTCTTGCCTCACCCTCCCAAGTGGACTACGGGCACCCACCACAACACCCAGCTATGTTTTTGTTGCAGGTTGGCCAGGGCTGGGTTCCAACCCACCACCCTCGGTATGTGGGGCTGGTGCCCTACCCACTGAGCCACAGGAACCCCCCTATTTGCTTCATTTTTATGGCAAAATTATATTCCACTGAATGGATATACTGCATTTTATTTCTCCATTATCAGATGATGGATACTGGAGTTATTTCTACTCCTTCATTGTTATGAATATGCTGCTCTGACCATTCATATAAGAGTTTTTATGTGAACATAATATTTTACCTTTTCTTTCTTTCTTTTTTCTTTTGAGACAGAGTCTCACTATGTTGCCCTTGGTAGAGTGCCATAGTATCACAGCTCACAGCAACCTCAAACTCTTGGGCTTAAGTGATTTTCTTGCCTCAGCCTCCCAAGTACCTGGGACTATAGGTGCCACCACTATGCCTGGCTATTTTTTTGTGGTAGTTGTTGTTTAGCTGGCCTGAGCCAGGCTCGAACCCCCAGCCCGGTGTATGTGGCTGGCGCCCTACCCTCTGAGCTATGGTTTACCTTTTCTTTGTATTATCTAGGAGTGGAATTGTTGGGTGATATGGTAATTTCATGTTTAATCTTTTGAGAACTGCTAGAGTGTTTTCTCAAATTGTTGTACCATTTGTTGTTCCCACTAGCAATGTATGAGAGTTCCAGTTTCTCTATATCCTCCCCCAAATGTGCTATTATCTGTGTTTTTTGGTTATAGCCATCCTAGTAGGGTGAAGTAGCACATCATTGTACTTTTGATTTGCATTTCTGTGATGATTAATGATATTGAGCATCTTTTCATGTGCTTATTGAGACAGAGTCCCAAGCTGTCACCCTGGGTAGAGTGCTGTGGCATCACAGCAACTTCCAATTCAAGCTCAAGCAATCTTCTTGCCTAGTTTTTCTATTTTTTTTTTTTTTTTTTTTGTAGAGACAGAGTCTCACCTTATCGCCCTTGGTAGAGTGCCATGGCGTCACACGGCTCACAGCAACCTCCAAATCCTTGGGCTTAGGCGATTCTCCTGCCTCAGCCTCCCAAGCAGCTACAGGCGCCCGCCACAACGCCTGGCTATTTTTATTGTTGTTGCAGTTTGGCCAGGGCTGGGTTTGAACCCGCCACCCTTGGCATATAGGGCCGGCGCCCTACCCGCTGAGCCACAGGCGCCGCCCTAGTTTTTCTATTTTTAGTACAGATAGGGCTCTTGCTCTGGCTTAGGCTGATCTCGAACTCATGGGCTCAGGCAATCACCTGCCTCAGCCTCCCACAATGCTAGGATTATAGGCAATGTCTGGGACAGTGGGTTCTTTTTAAAAACATGTTTATTCAGATCCCTTGTTCAGTTTAAAGTTGAGTTCTTTGCCTTTGTATTTTTGAGTCATCATAATTCTTTTTTTTTTTTCAGTTTTTGGCCGGGGCTGGGTTTGAACCTGCCACCTTCGGCACATGGGGCCGGCGCCCTACTCCTTTGAGCCACAGGCACCGCCCAATTTATTTATTTTTGTGTGTGTTTGTGTGTGACCCAGAGTGACTCTGTCACCTGGGCTGGATTGCAGTGGCATGATCACAGCTCATTGCAATCTTCAACTCCTAGGCTCAAGCAATCCTCTTGCCTCAGTAGCTGGGACAAGAGACATGTACCAGGATGCCTGGCTACTTTTTAACTTTTTTCTTTTTTTTTTGAGATAGAGTCTCACTTTATAGCCCTTGGTAGAGTGCTGTGGTGTCACAGTTCACAGCAACCCAACTCTTGGGCTCAAGCAATCCCCTTGCCTCAGCCTCCCTACTAGCTGGGACTATAGGTGCCTGCCACAACGCCTAGCTATTTTAGAGACAAGGTCTTACTATGGCTCAGGCTGGTCTCAAACATCTGAGTTGAGGCAATCCACTTGCCTTGGCCTCCCAGAGTGCTAGGATTACAAGCATGAGCCCGCGTTCAGCCTTTTTAACTTTTTTATACAGATAGGGTCTCACTGTGCTGCCAGGCTGGTTTCTAACACCTGAGCATAAGTGATCCTCCCACCTCAGCTTCCTGAAGTCCTGAGATTACAGGCATGAGCCACCTACACTTGGACCCTGAGTTAATTTTTTTTTTTTTTTTGTGAGACATAGTCTCTCACTTTGTCACCCTGGGTAGAGTGCCGTGGTCTCCCAGCTCACAGCAACCTCCACCTCTTGAGCTTAAGTGATTCTCTTGCCTCAGCCTCCCAAGTAGCTGGGATTACAGATGCCTGCCACAACACTCAGCAATTTTTTGTTGCAGTTGTTATTGTTGTTTAGCTGGCCCTGGCCGGGTTCGAACTCGCCAGCCTCAGTGTATATGGCTGGCACTGTAACCACTGGGCTACAGGCACCAAGCCCCTGAGTTAGTTTTTGTATGTGGTGTGAGGTCGGTTCATCTTCATCCTTTTGCAAATCTAGTTGTGCCAGCACCATTTGTTGAAAGATTGGATGGCAATAAAGATATATGAAATTCTCATTTTCTGAAAGAGATACATATTCTAGAAGACTTCATATACTATGTATTGTGAATACCACATAATTAAATCATTTACCATATGCATAAGTCAGGGATTTACTAGAGGGATATAACCAGTAGGAGATAGATAGATAGATAGATAGATAGATAGATAGATAGATAGATAGATAGATAGATAGAGCAAGAGAGCATGTGAGTTTTTCAAGGAATTTCCTTACAAGATATGGCAACTGGCTAAGCAAGTCTGAAATCTTGGGCATGCCAATGGTCTGGAAACTGCTGAGCAGGAGATGATGCTGCAGTCCAAGTAGAGAAATTTCTTCCTTAGGGAAACCCATTTTGCTTTGAAGGTCTTTCAGTTGATTGGAAAATCCTCACTCAGACTATCAAGGATAATATCTTTTGGCTGGGCACAGTGGTTAACGCCTGTAATCCTAGCACTCTGGGAAGCCAAGGCAGGTGGATTGCCTCAGCTCTCCGGTTTGAGACCAGCCTGAGCCAGAGTGAGACCCAACTCTAAAAATAATGGGGCATTGTGGGGGTGCTTGTAGTCCCAGCTCCTTAGGAGGCTGAAGCAAGAGAATTGCTTGAGCCCAAGAGTTTGAGGTTGCTGTGAGCTCTGACGCCAGGGCACTCTACTGAGGGCAACAAAGTGAGACTTTGTCTCAAAACAAACAAACAAACAAAAAAACCCAGGATAATCTCTTTTGCTTGAAGTTAACTGATAGTCTACAAAGTATCTTCACAGCAACCCCTAGTTAGTGTTTGAGTAACTAGGTAACTCTTACAATGTTGAGAGGTTAGAAGCTATGATTTTATCTAACATAATTACGATAAGGCTCTCACACACTCAGGTCTTTGTAAGAATATCTCATGTGGTTAGGTCTGTCTCTTTCTGTCATCCTCTTTTGGACTTTTTTTTTTTTTTTGCAGTTTTTGGCTGGGGCTGGGTTTGAACCCGCCACCTCCGGCATAGGGGGCCAGGGCCCTACCCCTTTGAGCCACAGGTGCTGCCCTCAGTCATCGTCTTTCAATGTCATAGTCCAGTTCCCATTCCTAACCTTCTGAAATCTACACTTCAGTATCTGAAGCTTGTGAAGACTTAGGTATTGCAGAGGGAGAGGTGGGGTTTGGTCCCAGAAGCAATATGTACATATAACATGGTTCAGTTTTCCCCAAGCAAGCACAATGACTTGATTTCCTCACCAGTTCCTTATGTACAACATTCCCAAGTTAGCATTATTTTTTCTCAGTAACAACATATTCTTCTCTCAGATGTGACTTTGCTCCCAGCATCATTTTTTTAGGGAACATTTGACTTCTGAAGTCAGGTTTGCAGGCATCATGACATTAACTGGCTTTATCTTAGTCAGCAAGGATAATGTAAGCCAACTCCAAACCTCTTGCCTAATAAAATTGGGGTGTGGGGGCTGTTAGTGGGTAGGTCTCAGTTTCTTCATACGTAGTTTGTCCAAGTAAATATAATGGAATTTTTTATGTGATGGGGGTATAATAGCGATTATATATCCATCCTGTGTCAATATAATGATTCCTCAAGATAAATAAACTTACATATTTCAAAACAAGAACTTCATACTTCCTAACAGAAATCATCTTGAATGGAGCTGATTTGCCACAGAAGAAATGCATACTTGGTACTCAACTTGAAATCATCATTATTGACTCAGCGCCCATAGCACAGTGGTTTACGGCACCAGCCACATACACAAGGCTGGCGGGTTCAAACCCAGCTCAGGCCAGCTAAACAACTGCAACAAAAAATAGCCGGGCGTTGTCGGGGGCGCCTGTGGTCCCAGCTGCTCGGGAGGCTGAGGCAAGAGAATCGCCTAAATCCAAGAGTAAGACTCTGTCTCTAAAAAAATAAATAAATAAAAATCATCATTATTTGTAATGCAAAGTCGTAGGCCACCTAGGTTCAGGGCTTCGTGAAATAAGTTGATGGGAGGAGAGTATGTTACCTAGGACGGTACTAATCTCACCGTTTTTCAAAGGCGGTGAAGAAAGCGCGAGGCTTTTTCAAAGGGAGAGTGTACCTCAGGGTACAAGGTATATGGCACAACTAGGGAGGGGCACAACTACAACAGGGACTTTAACAAACGCAAACATTGTCACCTAATCGTTTGTATCTTCATTTTCTTTCTTTCTTTTTTTTTTTTTTGAGACACAGCCTCAAGCTGTCATCCTGGGTAGAGTGCCGTGGCATCACAGCTCACAGTAACCTCCAACTCCTGGGCTCAAGCGAGTCTCCTGCCTCGTCCTCCCAAGTAGCTGGGACTACCGGCACCTGCCACAATGCCCGGCTATTTTGGGGTTGCAGCCGCCATTGTTGTTTGGCGGGTCGGGCTGGATACACCCTCCAGCTCAGGTGTATGTGGCTGGCGCCTTAGCCGCTTGAGCCACAGGCGCCGAGCCTGTACCTTATTAATCCGAAATGAAAAATAAAATAAAATAAAATCCTCAAACCCGCCCCTACTCCCCCACTCCTCCAAAAAGGGAGCATCGAGCGCGTTTCGGTGAAGGTGCAGCCGCGAGCTCCGCCCCGCGCACCTGAGCGGCCCCGCCCCGGCCGGGTGAGGGACCCGAACCACACTTCCCAGGGGGCCCCGCATTTCTTTTGCGCCTGCGCGCCGGCCGCGAGGGCGGGAGGGAGGCTGGCCGAATCCCGCGCGCTCTGGTTCTCCTTGTCGCCTCGACTTTTTCCGACCATGGAGGGGGTAGCGGTGGCTGCGGCGGCGAGCAGCGTGGGCGCCGCCAAGGCCGAGGGAGCCGCCGCCGCGTCGCCGCCGCCGCGTCCTGTTTCCCCGCCTGCCCTCACCCCGGCTCCCGCCGCCGGCGAAGAGGGCCCAGCGCCTCTGCTCGAGGTGGGGGCTCCGGGCTGCTCCGGCTCCCGGCCCCCGGAGCTGGAGCCTGAGCGTGCCCTGGGCCGCTTGAGAGGCCGCTTCGAGTATGAGGACGAGGAGTTGGAGGAAGATGAAGAGTTAGAGGAAGAAGAAGAGGAGGAGGAGGAAGAGATGAGCCACTTCTCGCTGAGGCTGGAGGGGGGCCGGCCGGACTCGGAGGACGAGGAGGAGGTACTTAAGAGTCCCCGCCGGACCTGGCTGGGCCTGCGTGGCCTCAGGGATGTAGCCGGCCCTCGGCGGTTGGGCCCCGGGCGACCCCCAGCGCGTCGCTGCAGCCCTGGGCGCTGGCGGGGACCTCCGCCTTTCCCTGCCGCGCCAGCCTGGGCGTGTGGCGCGGACAGGCCCCTGTCCCGGCCGGATTTTCTGCAGACTTATTTTTTGAGGTTCCTGCCTGTCACTTAGGCTCGTCGGGTCCCCCTCATTCATTCCGTAAATAATTATCGAGGCTACTGCGTGTCAGGTGGGTTAAGAGCCTAGCGTACCGTGTCGCTGCTCTGCAGGAGCTTACCAAGTGGGAGAAATAGTCACTTTCTGTAGAGTGGAAAGATGAGTGTTGTTAATCGTGGTAGCGCATTCTTCATCAATTTAATATACCGAACCGGTCAGAATCAATCTATTAAACTTTACCCCCAGGCCAGGTGCAATGGTTCACGCCTGTAATCCTAGCAACTTTGGGAGTCCGACGCGGGAGGATCGCTAGAGGCCAGAAGTTTGAGACCAGCCCAAGCACCATAGCGAGACCGTGTCTGTACAAGAAATACAAATATTTGCTGGGTGCTGTGGCGCACCGCTGTAGTCCTAGCTACTCGAGAGGCCAAGAGTTGGAGGTTACACTGCACTCTAGCCTAGGCAACTGAAGGAGACCCTATTTTGAAAAAACGTCCAGGTGGCGCCTGTGGCTTAGTGGCACCGGCCCCATATACCGAGGGTGGCGGGTTCAAACCCGGCCCCGGCCAAACTGCAATAAAAGCGTGGTGGGCGCCTGTAGTTCCAGCTATTCGGGAGGCTGAGGCAAGAGAATCGTCTAAGCCCAGGAGTTGGAGGTTGCTGTGAGCTGTGTGACGCCACGGCACTCTACCAAGAGCGATAAAGTGAGACTCTGTCTCTACAAAACAAAACCTCCAACACCACTATAGTGTCTGGAAAGTTTGCCCATTTTGTAAGTAAGTAATTGATGAAGTAACATGCATCTCATCTGGTAATGTATAGTAGATCCAAGAGAATGAGATTCTTTTGATACAGTTTATGTTGCATTATTGTAAGTAACTTTCAACAGTATTTTGAAGGGTCGGAAATATATGTTTCCATGTTGCATTTAAGTTACACATTGTAATGAAACTTAGAGGTTAGGGTTTAAGAATTGGAAGGCAAGGATTTGTATTTTAAAATTATTTCCATTGCATTTGCAGCGCCTGATTAATCTCTCTGAGCTGACCCCATACATCTTGTGTTCCATTTGCAAAGGTTACTTAATAGATGCAACTACCATTACAGAATGTCTTCATACCTGTAAGCATCAGTTCTCATTTCTGAATAATTTCAACTTTGAAGTATCTTGAAAGCACCCTAATCTCAACATTTTCTTTTTCAACAGTTTGTAAAAGCTGCATTGTAAGACATTTTTACTATAGCAACAGATGCCCAAAATGCAACATAGTAGTACATCAGACACAACCTCTTTATAACATAAGGTAAGAAGAATGTATGAGTAACAGTTGTATTTTAAGTATGCTTTTCCTGAAAGCCTGAAGTTGGGCAGCTGGAAAGAATTCCTGACCTCCCTCAAAATTAGAAGAAAGGAACTTATTATTCTTTTAAGAAATATGTATAAAGCACTTCTATGTACCAGGCACTGTGATATCTGCTGGGGACTTAATAAAAGAAAGGTATAGGTCTCTTTCTATAGAAATTCCCTTTCTGAGAATTTTAGTCCTATCATTCAATGAAGCTAGTTTGGGTGTGTCATTTTTAGTGTACAGGTATTTGGGGTTCTTTTTCTTTTTCTTTTTTTTTTTTTTTAAGAAGAAGTATCTGAGGCTTGGTGCCTGTGGCTCAAGCAGCTAAGGCGCCAGCCACATACACCTGAGCTGGCGGGTTCGAATACAGCCTGAGCCTGCCAAACAACAATGATGGCTACAACCAAAAAATAGCCAGGTGTTGTGGCGGGCGCCTGTAGTCCCAGCTACTTGGGAGGCGGAGGCAGGAGAATCGCTTGAGCCGAGGAGTTGGAGGTTGCTGTAAGCTGTGATGCCACAGCACTCTACCCAGGGCAACAGCTTGGGGCTCTATCTCATTAAAAAAAAAAAAAAAAAAAAAAAGTAGTACCTGAAACAGCCTCTTTAGTAAAGCCTATCTGTCATAGGTCATTGTTGCATATTAATCAAATTTTTCTGTTCATGCTCGGTTTTTTTTCTTTTTCGGTTTTATTTAGTTATTTTGTTTGTTTGCTTAGCTCAGACTATCCTCCATAAAAATCAGTTTCTTAAGAGAAGAAAGAAGAAAAATACTAAAGGTTGATTACTTTCACGTTTTCAAGTGCTGTTAGGTTTTTACAACTTTCATAGAAGAGTGCTATGCAGATGATACAGAGAAGTTCAAAATGTAGTCTCTGCCCTTGAGCTCCCATTCTTTTTATTTTTTTTTTTGAGCTCCCATTCTTATAAAGGGAATAAAATCAATTCATTTAGTGAACCATTCAAGAATCTATGAATACTTATGATTACATATAACTACTTATGGTTATTTCAAATGAGTTAAATTTTAGGGGTTGTGAGTACTACCTAAATGTAACTCACCTCAGAGAAAGGCCATATCCACTCCCAAGAGAAAACACACTTAATTTTATTAACTTACACAGTTAACTCACTGTACAAAAATGCATTTTCTGAATTCTGAGGTATTCTCCATCCTTTCCTTTTATTAGGTTGGACCGACAGTTACAAGACATAGTGTACAAATTAGTGATCAATCTAGAGGAAAGTAAGTTTCTTTTTTTACGTAGTTGTGAATCCCAGAATCTCTGACTCTACTAGTTACATTTTAAGTGTAATTTAGCCTGTGTTTTATCATTTTTTAGGAGAAAAAAAGCAAATGCATGATTTCTATAAAGAAAGAGGTCTAGAAGTACCTAAACCTGGTAAGTTTGGGTGTACACTGTTAATGTATTTATAGATTAAAAAATACTAGCAATAAAATTTGTGTCTTTCGAGGTTCTTTTTGGGGATAACTGGTCATTATGTGATCAAAGAGAGAAAATTTGAAGGTAATGCCATGTTTTAATCCACCTTAATTGATTGTAAGAATTAAAGAGTATAGGCTTTGGAGCTAGATTTTCTGAGTTTATTCCTACCTCTGCCACTTTAAGGTTAAAAAGCATGCTAGGTGTTAGACTTTAGAAAATTGGTTCAACCTGTTTCCTCATCTATAATAGTGATAATAATATCACTTCCTTTTAAAAAGACATATATTGAGAAATATAAGCACTTAAAACAGTGCCTGGCACATAGTAACTGCTCAAACATTAGTTTTTATTACGATGTTAATGTCACAGAATAGAAGTCAGATGGATTTGGGTTTTAAATCATTGTTCTTCCACTTGCTACCTGGGTGACCTTAGACAAATTGCCTAATCTAAAGGCTTTGTTTCTTTATCAGTTAAAAACAAAAAAAAAGTAGGGCGGTACCCATAGGTCAGTGGGTAGGATGCAGGCCACATACACGGAAGCTGGTAGGTTCCAACCGGCTTGGACCAGATAAAACAACAATGACAATGGCAACAACAACAATAAAAATAGCCGGGTGTTGTGGCGGGTACCTGTAGTCCCAGCTACTTGGGAGGCTAAGGCAAGAGAATTACTTAAGCCCAAGAGTTTGAGGTTGCTGTGAGCTGTGACACCACCGCACTCTACCCAGGACGACAGCTTGAGACTCTCAAAAAAAAAGGTAGTAGTAATACCTATAGCATGGGATTATGGTAAGGATTAAAAAAAATGATGAATATAAAGTGCTAAGCTTGAGCTCTGGCACACAGTAGTGTTTTTACAGGGTTATCGCTGAATGTTAATGTCCTCCTGGTCACTCTCTGTGGCCCTGATAAACCAGCCACACATGCCTGTCTTCCATTGTAAGGTGGTCCCCAGGCTTGCCTTTAATTTCACTGGCTTTGGCAGATGAGCTAATGTTGTCAAAGATAGGGAGATTGAGTCCTTTGTGATCTTTTAAATGGTTAACAAACATAAATTTTTAAATTAAATTTTTATAGTTGTGATACCTGTGTGATTATTTTTTCAAATATCTCAATTTATGAAAATTTTATTCTAAATAAGCTTTTTTGTTTGGCTATTGAATAGCTGTTCCACAGCCAGTCCCTTCGAGCAAAGCAAGATCTAAGAAAGTCCTAGAGTCCGTGTTTCGTATTCCACCTGAACTTGATATGTCTTTATTACTGGAGTTCATTGGGTGAGTCCCCTAAAAATCTACCTTTTAAGATTAAAACAAAGAATTTTTAAAGTCTCAACAGTTCTGAAATCATCCCTGAACACAGATGAAATCGGATTTTTCTGGCATCCCTGTAAAAATTATGGAATGTTTAAGACTCAGAAAAAAGGTATAAGGGATAGTACAATAACCTCTGATATTCTCATCTTTTGGCTTAAGAAATAAACTATTGAGGCTGGGCGTGGTGGCTCACACCTGCAATCCCAGCACCCTGGGAGACCGAGGTGAGCAGATTGCCTGAGCTCACGACTTGCAGACCAGCTCTGAGCTAGAAGGAGACCCTATCTCTGAAAATAGCTGGGCATTATGGTGGGTGCCTGTAGTTTTAGCTACTCGGGAGGCTGAGGCAAGAGAATCTTTCTCAAGAGAAAACTTGAGCCCAAGAGTTTGAGGTTGCTGTGAACTGTGGCACCACAACGCTCAGCGGGGAGGCAACAAAGTGAGACTCTGTCTCAAAAGAAAGAAAGAAACTTGCTAACATAACCAAAGCCTTTTGCTACCTTTTCTGTTCATTCTCCCATCTCTTAGATGTTAATAACCACTCTCCTAAAAATAGTGTTTATCATTCCCATGCATTTTTCTCACATCCTTGTCATGTGTATATCTATTCCTAAACAATATGTAGAATTTTTGCTAATTTAAAAACTTTACATGATATACTATAAATGTTTTCCAATTTTTTTCACTCAATATTGTGTGATTCATCCATGTTGATACGAGTAGCTCTAGTTCATTGTCACCAATGTCTGGTTACATTAAATGAATATATCATAACTTACCTGGTGCTTTTTTTGCTATAAATATATTTGTAGGCCGAGTGCTGTGGCTCATACCTGTAATGCTAGTACACTGGGAGGCTGAGGTGGGTAGATTGCTTGAGTTCACAGGTTTGAGACCAGCTTGAGCAAGATCGAGATTCCCATCTCTGAAAATAGCTGGGCGTTGTGGTGGACACCTGTAGTTCCAGCTACTTGGGAGGCTGAGGCAAGAGAATCGCTTGAGCCCAAGACTTTGAGGTTGCTATGAGTTATGACGCCATAGCACACTACCGAAGGCTGCAAAGTGAGACTCTGTCTCAAAAAAATACATATATACACAGGATATATGTACAAATATATATATTTTTTGAGACAGAGTCTCACATTGTAGAGACTTTGACAGAGTCTCAAAAATATATACATATATATTTGTACATATATCCTGTGTATATGTAAGATAGTTCTGGCTCAGTGCCTATAACACAGTGGTTATGGTGCTGGCCACATGCACCGAGGGTGGCAGGTTCAAACCCAGCCTGTGCCTGATAAAACAGCAATGACAATTGCAACAAAAAAATAGCTGGGCGTTGTGGTGGGCGCCTGTAGTCCCACCTTCTTGGGAGACTGAAACAAAGAAAATCAGTTAAACCCAAGAGTTTGAGTTTGCTGTGAGCTGTGACACCATGGCACTCTACCAAGGGCAACATAGCAAGACTCTGTCTCAAAAAAAAAAAAAAAATGTTTAAGGTAGTTCTCTAAGGGTATAGATTTTCTGAGTCTTAGGATGTTTTCCTTTTCTTTTCTTTTCTTTTCTTTTTGTTTTTGGCCGGGGTTGGGTTTGAACCCACCACCTCCGGCACATGGGGCTGGCGCCCTACCCCTTTGAGCCACAGGCGCCACCAGGATGTTTTCCTTTTCAACTTTACTTGATTTTTGCCAAATTGTTTTCCAAAGTAGTTAGGCTCTTTTCTAATTCAGATAAATTGCTTCTTTCATATACTGTAGCTTATAGCATCTGCCATAATATTGCAACATTGTTAAACAGACTACCATGGTCATACACTTGGCACATACAGACTGTAATTTTGTGTGTGTGTTTTTTTGTTTTTTTTTTTTTTTGAGATAGAGTCTCACTATGTTGACCTTATTAGAGTGCTATGGCTTCATAGCTGACAGCAACCTCCAACTCTTGGGCTTAAGTGATTCTCTTGCATCAGCCTCCCAAGTAGGTGGGACAACAGGTGCTCACCACAATGCCTGGATATTTTTTGTTGGAGTTGTCATTGTTGTTTTAGCTGGACATAGCTGTGTTTGAACCCGCCAGCCTTGGTGTATGTGGCTGGCACTGTAACCACTGTGCTATGGGCGCCCAGCCCAGATTGTAGTTTTTATTTTATTTTTATTTATTTATTTATTTTATTTATTTTTTTTTTTGAGACAGAGTTTTACTTTGTCACCCTTGATAGAGTCCTGTGGCATCACAGCTCACAGCAACCTCCAGCTCTTGGTCTTAGGTAATTCTCTTGCCTCAGCCTCCCGAGTAGCTGGGACTACAGGTGCCTGCCACAACGCCAGGCTATCTTTTGTTGCAGTTTGGCTGGGGCTGGGTTTGAACCTACCACCCTCAGTATATGGGGCCAGCGCCCTACTTACTGAGTCACACGTGCCACCTTTTTTTTTTTTTTTTTTTGAGACAGTCTCAAGCTGTTGCCCTGGGTAGAGTGCTGTGACATCACAGCTCACAGCAACCTCCACCTCTTGGGCTTAAGCAATTCTCTTGCCTCAGCCTCCCAAGTAGCTGGGACTACAGGTGCCCGCCCCAGTGCCCAGCTATTTTTGTTGTTGTTGTTGTAGTTGCCATCATTGTTGTTTGGCGAGCCCAGGCTGGATTTGAACCTGCCAGCTCTGGGCTGGCGCCCTAGCTGCTTAAGCTACAGGTGCCAAGTCCAGACTATAGTTTTTAAATACTTACATAGCTCACAGAATAAACTAATGAATAACAAACTTTGCTTTCATGGTAGAACCTAGATTTCCCATTTGGTGTCATTGGTGACTATTTCTTAGTCATTTCCTTATAACTCTAGGCTATCAATATAATTTATTTAGTGTCTAACTTGTGCTGTATAGTACTTATCCCCGTATATACATACATCCTCTTGTATTCTCAGCTGTTATTAAGAACCCCCAAAGAGGCAGGGGAACTTTCTCATGCCTACAAAAAGCCCATGATAGATAATTCCATGCGATTTTCACCCCCGTCCTCTTCCGCCATCTTTCCATGCTGCCATAATGGTGTGCGTGAATATCCTGGCTCATGCTGTTAAGAGCATTGACGAGGGCCGCGCCTGTGGCTCAACGGAGTAGGACACCGGCCCCATATGTCGGAGGTGGTGTGTTCAAACCCAGCACCTGCCATAAACTGCAAAAACAAAAACCAAGAGCATTGACGATGTCGAAAGGAGAAGCAAACACTAGGTTCTTATAAGGCCGTGCTCCAAAGTCATTGTCTGGTTTCTGTGATGATGAAGCATGATTACATTGGCGAATTTGAAATCATCCATGATCACAGAGCTGGGAAAATTGCTGTGAACCTTGCAGGCAGGTTAAACAAGAGTGGAGTGATCAGCCCAAGGTTTGATATGCAACTGAAAGATCTAGAAAAATAGCGGAATAATCTGCTCCCATCCCACCAGTTTGGTTTCATTATACTGGCAGCTTCAGCTGGCATCATGGACCTTGAGGAAGCAAGAAGAAAACACACAGGAGGTAAAATCCTGGGATTCTTTTTCCAGGGATGTAATACATACTGAAAAATAAAATGCCTCAATGGAAAAAAAAAAAGCCCATGATAATGGTTGATGATAATGAAACAAAGATGCTTTTCTTAGAAATTAGAAGATACCAGTAATTCTAAAATTCAGTTTTGCAATTTTTTTTTTTTTTTTTTTAGAAAGAGTCTCACTCTATTGCCCAGGCTAGAGTAGCTGGGACTATAGGCACCTGCCACAATGCCTGGCTATTTTTTAAATTTTTATTTTATTTTATTTATTTATTTATTTATTTATTTATTTATTTTTTTTTTTGTGGTTTTTGGCAGGGGCTGGGTTTGAACCCACCACCTCCGGCATATGGGACCAGCACCCTACTCCTTGAGCCACAGGTGCTGCCCTATTTATTTTTTTTTTTTTGTTTGTTTGTTTTTGAGACAGAGCCTCAAGCTGTCACCCTGGGTGGAGTGCTGTGACATCACAGCTCACAGCAACCTCCAACTCCTGGGCTCAAGCGATTCTCCTGCCTCTGTCTCCCAAGTAGCTGGGACTACAGGCGCTCGCCACAACGCCCGGCTATTTTTTGGTTGCAGCCATCATTGTTGTTTGGCGGGCCCAGGCTGGATTCGAACCCATCACTCATGTGTATGTGGCTGGTGCCTTAGCTGCTTGAGCCACAGGCATCGAGCCTATTTTAATTTTTATTTCAGTCTTTTATTTTTTTTTTGAGACAGAGTCTCACTGTGTCACCCTGGATAGAGTGCTATGGCATCATAGCTCACAGCAACCTCAAACTCTTGGGCTCAAGCATTTCTCTTGCCTTAACCTCCCAAGTAGCTGGGACTACAGGGGCCTTCCACACGCCTGGCAATTTTTTTTTTTTTTTTTTGCCATGGTCATTGTTGGTTAGCTGGCCCAAGCTGGGCTCAAACCTGCCTTGGTGCATGTGACTAGTGCCGTAACATAACCACTGTGCTATGGGTGCCGAGCCAAATTTTTTTATTTTTAGTAGAGATGGGATCTGGCTCTTGCTCAAGCTGATCTTGAACTCTTCAGAGGGTTAAGTGATCCTACCATCTTTACCTCTCTGTATGCAGTGATAGGATTACAGGCATGAGCCCCTATGCCTGGCCCAATTTCTATTATTAAAAAACTGTTACAATGGGCGGCACCTGTGGCTCAGTCGGTAGGTTGCTGGCCCCATATGCCGAGGGTGGCGGGTTCAAACCCGGCCCCGGCCAAACTGCAATCAAAAAATAGCCAGGTGTTGTGGCGGGTGCCTGTAGTCCCAGCTACTTGGGAGGCTGAGGCAAGAGAATCACTTAAAGCCCAGGAGTTGGAGGTTGCTTTGAGCTGTGTGAGGCCACGGCACTCTACAGAGGGCCATAAAGTGAGACTCTGTCTCTACAAAAAAAAAAAAAAAAAAAACTGTTACAACTTAAATGTCCATAAAGGAATCAATTAAATAATAGTATATCCACATGTGAATATGTGCTAATGTAATAATGTGTATGTTAATGCGGAACATTCTCCAAGATAGATTAATTGGAAAAAGCAAGGCGCAAAAGAGCAAGGTACTTGTACCATGTGCCCACTTATGTGTTTTGTTTTTTTTTTTGTAGAGACAGAGTTTTACTTTATGGCCCTCGGTAGAGTGCCGTGGCCTCACACAGCTCACAGCAACCTCCAACTCCTGGGCTTCAGCGATTCTCTTGCCTCAGCCTCCTGAGTAGCTGGGACTACAGGTGCCCGCCGCAACGCCCGGCTGTTTTTTGGTTGCAGTTTGGCCGGGGCCGGGTTTAAACCCGCCACCCTTAGTATATGGGGCCGGCGCCTTACCCACTGAGCCACAGGCGCCACCCCACTTATGTTTTTTTTTTTTAAAGATGGTGGAAAATATATGCATATATGTATTTTTTTTAATATGCACAGACCATTCCTGAAAGGACATATAAGAAAATATTAATGGGGTTGGGAGGCTGAGGCAAGAGAATTGCTTAAGCCCAAGAGTTTGAGGTTGCTGTGAGCTGTGATGCCACGGCATTCTACCCAGGGTGATGTAGTGAAGACTCTGTCTCAAAAAAAAAAAAAAAAGAAAGGAAATATTAATGGTGGTTATTCCTAGGAATAGACACCAGAATTTAAGTCTAGGATGGGAAAAAGTCTTACTTTTCGTTGTGTTTGAATTTTTACTTATGACTGTGTGACTTTGTTTTTGTTTTTGTTTTTGAGAAAGAATCTCACTTTGTGCCCTGGGTAGAGTACCATGGCATCATCATAGCTTACAGCAATCTCAAACTCCTGAGCTTAAGTAATCCTCCTGCCTCAGCCTCCTGACTGTCTGGGACTACAGACACAACACCTGGCTAGCTTTTCTTTTTATTTACTAATTTTTTTTAAGGTAGAGTACTGTGGCATCATAGCTCACAGCAACCTCAAACTCTTGGACTTAAGTGATTCTCTTGCCTCAGCCTCCCAAGTAGCTGGGACAATAGGCGCCTGAGCACAACACCTGGCTATTTATTTGGCTAGTTTTTCTATTTTTAGTAGATACAGGGTCTCACTCTTTCCCAGGCTGGTCTCCAACTCCTGAGTTAAGGGATCCATCCACCTCAGCCTCCCACAGTGCTAGAATTATAGGCATGAGCCACCTTGTGTGACTCATGTGAGTCACCTGTGTGACTTTTAATGACTAGTAAATTAAAATTGAAAATTTAGAGAAATTTATGTTTCTAAAATATAGTGTTGGAGAAATGTGACATTTTCCCCAATGTACAATGGGAACTTGGAATTAGATTTTTATGCTTTTTTTGGAAAAGTAGCATATTGTAATGTAAGGATCGCAAATATGTGGTGGGTGTGCTACCATTTCCTCTTTACTCACTGCAGATCATCACAGCAGACTTTCCTAATCAGTGAGATTTGACCTCAGTGTTCAAGGCAGTCATTAAAAGTTACCAAAGTTTGCTTAGTACCTGTAGTTCACGGGACTAAGGCGCCAGCCACATACACCAGAGCTGGTGGGTTCGAACTGGGCCCGGGCCTGGGCCTGCCAAACAATGACAACTACAACCAAAAAAATAGCTGGGCGTTGTGGTGGGCACCTGTAGTCCCAGCTCCTTGGGAGGCTGAGGCAAGAGAATCGCGTAAGCCCAGGAGTTGAAGGTTGCTGTGAACTGTGATGCCATGGCACTCTACCCAGGGTGATAACTTGAGGCTCTATCTGAAAAAAAATTTTTTTTAAGTTACCAAAGTTATTATGTTCTTATAACATGCCGTAGACTAGTAGTTCTCTAGTTGCTCTAGTTCTGTGGGTCGCGACCCCTTTGTAACAATGAAAATACATCCTGCATATCAGATATTTAAATTATGATTCATAACAGTAGCAAAATTACAGTTATGAAGTAGCAACGAAAATAATTTTATGGTTGGGGGTCACCACAACATGAGGAACTGTCTTAAAGGGTTGCAGCATTAGGAGCCATTAGGAAGGTTGAGGACCACTGCTGTAGATTAACAAAACCTGACTTAAAATAAGATGATGTGAATTTAAGTCCTAGCTCTGCTGTTTTCTAGCTTTGTAACCTTTCTTTTTAAATTAAATCTTTTTTTTATTTACTTATAGGATGTATATTAAGGTCCTATTGTGTACCAACGCAGTAGGTGCTGGGAATATGGGCCTGGCATATTTGAATAGGTCAGTGTGGTCCTTGTCCTCATGAACTTTTTTTTTTTGAGACAGAGCCTCAAGCTGTCGCCCTGGGTAGAGTGCTGTAGCATCACAGCTCACAGCAACCTCCAACTCCTGGGCTCGAGCGATTGTCCTGCCTCCACCTCCCAAGTAGCTGGGATTATAGGCGCCTGCCACAACGCCTGGCTATTTTTTGGTTGCAGCCGTCATTGTTGTTTAGCGAGCCCAGCTGGATGTGAATCTGCCAGCTCAGGTGTATGTGGCTGGCACCTTAGTTGCTTGAGCCACAGGCGCCGAGCTGTCCTCAATGAACTTTTAACTTTAACTTCTTAGAGCTTCAGCTTCCATATCTGTAAAATGAGAAAATTGAACCTTATGCCAGGGCCAGTGGCTTATGCCTGTAATACTAGTACTCTGGGAGACTGAGACAGGTGGATTGCTTGAGCTCACAAGTTCGAGACCAGCCTGAGCTAAAAGCAGTAGAGTTGTGTGAGCTATGACACCATGGCACTCATAAATAAATAAGACCCTGTCTCTACTAAAAATAGAAAAACTGAGGTAAGAGGATCGCTTGAGCCTAAGAGTTGTGAGTTTTTTCAGTCACTGCTGTAAGCTGTGACACCATCACGGCATTCTACCCATGGCAACAGCTTGAGATTCTGTCTCAAAAAAAAAAAAAAAAAAGAAAAGAAAAGAAAGAAAATTGAACCTTAGACATTATTCATTATGGTGGGTATTCTGTCTACCCTTATTTTATTTATTTACTTTTTTTGAGACAAGAGTTTCACCTTATTGCTCTCAGAAGAGTGCTGTGGTATCATAAGTCATAGCAACCTCAAACTCCTGGCCTCAAGAGATGCTCTTGCCTCAACCTCCAAAGTAGCTGGGACTATAGGCACCCACCACAACGCCTGGATGTTTTTAGAGACAGCATCTTGCTCTTGCTTAGGATAGCCTTAAACTTCCTGGGCTCAAGCAATCCACCCACCTTGGCCTCTCAGAGTGTTAGGATTATAGGCACAAACCACTATGCCTGGCCCCCTCTGTCTACCTTTTAATATAGTACTTTTTTTTTTTTTCTTTTTTTGTAGAGACAGAGTCTCACTGTACCGCCCTCGGGTAGAGTGCCGTGGCGTCACACAGCTCACAGCAACCTCTAACTCTTGGGCTTACGTGATTCTCTTGCCTCAGCCTCCCAAGCAGCTGGGACTACAGGTGCCCGCCACAATGCCCGGCTATTTTTTTGTTGCAGTTTGGCCGGGGCTGGGTTTGAACCCGCCGCCCTCAGCGTATGGGGCCGGCGCCCTACTCACTGAGCCACAGGTGCCGCCCTTAATATAGTACTTTTATGTTTTTATTTTTATCCTCCCCCTAACTCCTTATGCAAAATTTTTGTACATTTATAAATGGGTATGGGAGAAGAAGCTTCTAGTGGCAAGGAGTCCTATTGAAGTTACCAGGTATTAGGTTTAAATACCCAAGTTTTCATGACATGCAAAAGTTTTTGTGATACCATAAAAGTCAGGCTACTGCGGTTAACCCGTAGGAAGCTCTTTTATAAAGGGGGCAGATGAGTTTTTGCCTGATGAAGGCATAAGGGCAAATTTGATTCAGCAGCTCACTCTGCCTGACTTAGAAGATAAACACTGAGATAGGTTCAGCCTCTGCACAGTAATTTTTTCAGTCACTGGAATATGAAATTAGATGTCCCTCTGAGCTTGGGTATGCAATTTTTTTTTTTTTTTGAGACAGAGCCTCAAGCTATCACCCTGGGTAGAGTGCTGTGGCATCACAACTCACAGCAACCTCCAACTCCTGGGCTCAAGCGATTGTCCTGCCTCCGCCTCCCAAGTAGCTGGGATTACAGGCACCTGTCACAATGCCTGGTATTTTTTTGGTTGCAGCTGTCATTGTTGTTTGGCAGGCCTGGGCTGGATTCGAACCCACCAGCTCAGGTGTATGTGGTTGGCGCCTTAGGTGCTTGAGCCACAGGCACCGAGCTGGTATGCATGTTTTATGTTCTTAAGATAGTCTCTTTCCTTTTTGTTGTAATTCTAAATGTAAAGTATATTATAAGAACATAACTGGGCACAGTGGTGTGTGCCTGTAGTCCCAGCTATTTGGGAGGCTGAGGCAGGAGGATCACTTGAGCCCCGGAGTTCTAGTCCAGGTTGGGCAACTTAGCAAGACACTGTCTCCAAAACAAAAAAGTAGATTATAAAAAGAATAAGACAAGGCGCGGCACCCGTATGTCAGTGGTTAGGGCACTGGCCACATACACCGGGCCTGCTAAATAACAATGACAACTACAACAAGAAAAGAAATAGCTGGGCATTGTGGTAGGCACCTGTAGTCCTAGCTACTTGGGAGGCTGAGGCAAGAGAATCGCTTAAGTCCAAGAGTTTGAGATTGCTGTGAGCCGTGATGCCACAGCACTCTACCAAGAGGGACATAGTGAGACTCTGTCTCAAAAAAATAAAATAAAAATAAGACAAGCAATATGGTGTAAACATAGAAAAAGCATAGGTTTTAAAGAATCTAATTCAAAGTATGTAACCCTTAGGATATATAATACCTTCTCTGATCATTACTTTTGTTATTTCTCAACTGGGAATTATAGTAACTCTGAGAATTGTTGTAGCATCAACATATGGTATTCTTAAAATGTCTAAACTAGAAGCTGGGCTTGGTGGCTCACATCTATAATCCCAGCACTTTGGTAGGACAAAGCAGGTGGATCGCTTGACCTCACAAGTTCAAGACCAACCTGAAGAAGAGTGAGACCCTGTCTCTAAAAATAGCTGGGCATTGTGGCAGGTGCCTATACTCTTAGCTACTCGGGAGGCTGAGGTAAGAGGATCTTTTGAGCCCAAGAGTTGGAGGTTGCTGTGGACCATGACACCATGGCATTTAACCGGGGGCAAGAAAGTGAGACTGTTTCAAAAAAAAAAACCAAAATGTCTAAACTAAGGCAGGCACAGTGGCTAACACCTGTAATCATAGCACTCTGGGAGTATGAAGCACGTGCATTACTCCAGCTCAGGAGTTCCAAGACTAGCCTGAGCAAGAGTGAGACCCTGTCTCACTAAAAAATAGAAAAACTAGCTGGGCTTAGTGGTGAATGCCTGTAGTCCCAGCTTCTTGGGAGGCTGAGGCAAGAGGATTGCTCCAGTCCAAGAGTTTGAGGTTTCTGTGAGCTATGAAGCCATGGCACTCTACCCAGGTGGACAAAGTGAGACTATGTTTCCCCTCCAACAAAAAAAGTCTAAACTATCATCATCATTATTATAAATATCAGAGTAATGCAAGATCATTTGGAAATAAAGGTTAAAGTGATCCATGGTACTGTAATATGTACAACATTTGCACACTGAATAAAATGGACTCAGATGAGTGTAGTATGGTAAAAGTTTATTGCAATTTTAAACTCAGTGGTATTTAGTAAACTAAGGAGGTAGTATTCCACTGTATGCTGCCTTAGTCCAACTATAGAGGACTGTGGTCAGCTCTAGGCACTACATTTTAAGAGACATGTTGGTAAACTGAGGTATAACTAGAGTAGTAAAGGTTTGAAAATGTCATATGTGGTAGTGGAAGGAACAAAATTATTTAATTTTTTTAAAAAAGGAAAAAAAGAAAAAAAAGCAATAAGTTCCTTGAGTTAGTTTTAAACCCTTAGAGAGTTACCACATAAAAGAAAAATTGATCTGGTTAACAATACCAAAAACAAGTCCAGGAACGGTGGTTCAGTCCTGTAATCCCAGCACTCTGGGAGGCTGAGGCAGGTGGATTGTTTGACCTCACGAGTTCAAGACCAGCCTGAGCAAGAACGAGACCCTGTCTCTACTAAAAATAGAAAAACTGAGGCAAGAGGATAATTTGAGCCCAAGAGTTGAAGGTTGCTGTGAACTATGACACCATGGCACTCTACCCAGGGTGACAGCTTGAGACTCTGTCTCCAAAACAAAACAAAACTATGACTACTAGGTATAAGGTATATACAATCAAGTAATTTCTTTTTCTTTTTTTTTGAGACAGAGTCTCAAGCTGCCACTCTGGGTAGAATGCCATGGTGTCACAGCTCACAGCAACCTCAAAGTCTTGGACTTAAGCAATTATCTTGCCTCAGCTGCCCAAGTAGCTGGGAATACAGATGCCTGCCACAATGCCCCGGCTATTTATTTTTTTTGTTACAGTTGTCGTTGTTTAGCTGGCCTGGGCCAGGTTCAAACCCTCCAGCCTTCGTGTATGTGGCCGGCACCCTACCCTACCCGCCTGCCGACAAGCAAGTAATTTCTAACAACATTGCTTATAAATATAATGGGCTGATTTGTCAATTAAAGAGCTTTCTCTTTAGATATTCAAGCAGAAGGCTCATGTATTCTATAGACATCATTGTTGCAATTAATAGAATATTTCATTTTATAACTAAGATTATAATTTATATTTATGTGTCTATTTTATATTTATATATTCTGTTTGTAATATATAATTTTTCTTTTTTTTTAAAGAGACAGAGTCTCACTCTGTTGCCCTCAATAGAGTGCTATGGCATCACAGCTCACAGCAACCTCCAGCTCTTGGGCTTAGGCGATTGTCTTGCCTCAGCCTCCCGAGTAGCTTGGACTACAGGCGCCCATCACAACGCCTGGCTATTTTTTTTTTTTTTTTTTTTTTTTTGTAGAGACAGTCTCACTGTACCGCCCTCGGGTAGAGTGCTGTGGCGTCACACGGCTCAAAGCAACCTCTAACTCTTGGGCTTACGCGACTCTCTTGCCTCAGCCTCCCAAGCAGCTGGGACTGCAGGCACCCACCACAATGCCCGGCTATTTTTTTGTTGCAGTTTGGCTGGGGCTGGGTTTGAACCCTCCACCATGGGCATATGGGGCCGGCGCCCTACTCACTGAGCCACAGGCGCCGCCCACGCCTGGCTATTTTTTGTTGCAGTTTGGCTGGGGCCAGGTTTGAACGTGCCACCCTTGGTATATGGGGCTGGTGCCGTACTCACTGAGCCATAGGCGCTGCCCTGTGATATGTAATTTATAGTTGCGTACTTATATAAATTATATTTATAATGCATAAATCATATATTTATATACCTTTGTATTATATTTTTATTATAAAGAATGCTCTGGAGATGATGTGATTGTAATCTTACCTATTTTTCATAACATGACAAGGAAAAAAGAATATGGGCTTTGATGCTAGGTATGCTTGAGTTTCAAATTCCATCTTTATCACTTAATAGCTCTGTGTGATCTGAAGCAAGTTATAAAATATCTTTGAGTTTAATTTTCCTCATTTGAAGAATAGGGATAACCAATATCTGATTTGCCAGGGGTATTATAAGGAGTACATGAAAAGTATGCATAATACATATATGAAAACCTAATAGAATGCCTGGTATATAGTAGAATCTCAACAAAAGTTAGTTCCCCTTATTCTCTCATGACTTAAAAAGTAATTAGTAAATTAAGAAATCTCTTTGGGCTTCTAGGTGAAAGGCAAACAGTAAAATCATGCCTAGGTAGGGCGGCACTAGTGGCTCAAAGGAGTAGGGCTCCAGCCCCATATGCTGGAGGTGGCGGGTTCAAACCCAGCCCCAGCCAAAAAAAAAAAAAAAAATGGTGAAGTAAAATCATGCCTAGGTAATTATGCTGCAAGGAATACATTAGGAAGTATAGCAGACTTCTTGTAAGAAATCTTATTGTGAAAAATCACATTAATTATGATTTAAAGAAAAACATTTTCCATTAAGCTGGAAAATATTAAAATGCTAAATTGGAAGGAAATCGTAACTATTAAGGATATGCTTTTTCCTAGGAATCTGTTCTGTAACATGACTACAGTTAATAATGTATGACTTGAAAATTATTATTATTTTTTGTTTGTTTGTTTTTTCAGTTTTTGGCCAGGGCTGGGTTTGAACCCACACCTCTGGTATATGGGGCTGGCGCCCTACTCCTTTGAGCCACAGGCACCACCTAACTTGAAAATTGTTAAGAGAGTAGATCATAAATGTTCTTACTATAAAAAGTGTGTAAGGTTGATGGATGTGTTAAGTTGTTTGAGTTAGTTATTTCTTTGATTATTTCAGTGTATACAAATTATATCAAATAACCCATTGTACTCTATAAACATACATACCTTTTATTTGTCAATTATACCTCAGTAAAGCTGGAGGAAATAAATTAATCTTGGTATGTTTTCTATAAAAAGAGAAGAATATGCTTTTCACTTCTAAAATTAAGTATGGAAAGTGGTATAAAATACTGGATTAAACTGCTTTTGTGTTACCACTAGGTGGCAGAAATGATAATTATTTTTATTTATTTCATAATGGTTTAGGTATAAATTGATGTTTCTCAAATAATTATATTTGTTATTTTTATGTTTTATGAATAAACATAGTTTAAAGTATTAAATATTGATTAATTTTGCTCTCATTTTTCAGTGCTAATGAAGGCACGGGACATTTTAAGGTATTTTACTTTTATTTTTTCATTCATTTCACAAGAGGCACAAGTTTGAGTAAGATTAGTAGCCAAATGGAGATTGTCTTCAATTACAATAAAAATATTTTATAAATAAAAATTATTTAAACATGAAATACATTTAATAACACTCTCCTAATAGGTTTATGAAGAAAAGTTATTAAGTAGGGATTTGTTATTCAGAACAGTGTTCTAAGGAAAATTAAGTGAATACTTTTTAAAACTCTAAAACCAAATGCTATCTTAATTTGGTTATAAAAGATATTTCAAAGCATTTTTTGCATAGTTGGCATTTAGTGTTAAATAGGAGCTTAAAATTTTATTTGCATGTAACATTTTTGGCTCAAGTTAACTTGTTCTAACTTGTTTCTTCACTTGTTCGATAAGAAAGCACTCCTTTGTGACATATTTAAGTTCAGAGTTCTTTTAAAGCCCCCAAATCACAGGTGCCATTGTATGTCATGTTGCTATGGTATGAGTCATTCAGGAAAAGCTAACTTACATGAGGTAAATCATGCTTTATAGTTGGGGTTGTAAATATATAAGGAATAAGTGACTTTGATCTGGGTAGATTTGCAGTGACTTTGTCAAAGTCTGTACTAAAAACTGGGTGAATTATACCTGGTTTGATAGAGTGTACCGTTTTGCTTTATGAGTACACTAGCTTAGAGATGTGAATTAAAGCATAGGAATAGATACTTCTCTACATTACGTATATTACAGATGTTTTTCTGAGATCACTGTGATGGAGGGAATCTAGTGTTAAGTCTCCATGATTTTTTGTAACTTTGAACCTTTTCTTTTTTTTTTTTTTTTTTTGTAGAGACAGAGTCTCACTTTATGGCCCTTGGTAGAGTGCCGTGGCCTCACACAGCTTACAGCAACCTCCAACTCCTGGGCTTAAGCGATTCTCTTGCTTCAGCCTCCCAAGTAGCTGGGACTACAGGCGCCTGCCACAACGCCCAGCTATTTTTTGGTTGCTGTTTGGCCGGGGCTGGGTTTGAACCCGCCACCCTCGGTATATGGGGCCGGCGCCCTACCGACTGAGCCACAGGCACCGCCCAACTTTGAATCTTTTCTAAGTAGTAAAATGTCAAGCCAGTAGTGATCACCTTTAGAAAATAGTTTCATAACAATGCGGTGGTTGAGGGAGTGGCAGATAAGTTTCTGTATAGTTCAAGCACAGGGTTATGTGCTGCTAGTGTTACCTGAAGACATCTGTCCAATAAACTGTAGTAGTTAGAAAGGCCAACAGAGTTAAAAATTTTATGAAGATGGAACCAGAGAATGAATTGAAATGTTCGACTACGGCTTCTGCAAAAGCATGTGTGTACCTAGAATATATAGTTTTGATTTTCACATATCAAAAATCTTTGATGGCTCAGCACCCGTGGCACAGTGGTTACGGCCCTAGCCATATACTCTGAGGCTGGCAGGTTCGAAACTGTCCTGGGCCAGCTAAACAACAATGACAACTGCAACAAAAAAAAAGCCAGGTGTTGTAGTGGGTGCCTATAGTCCCAGCTATTTGGGAGGCTGAGGCAAGAGAATCGCTTAAACCCAAGAGTTTGAGGTCGCCGTGAGCTGTGATGCCACAGCAGTCTACCAAGGGTGACAAAGTGAGATTCTGTCTCAAAAAAAAAAAAAAAATCTATGATGACAGTACCACCTATGAAGTGTTCTCACCAAAAACAACCGTGAAGGTGATCATGCTTCTGCATTTACTGACTAATATATAGGAAATACCAAGAGCAAAGGAACATACTACATGACACTGGGGATGTAGTAAACCAAATCAAGACAATGGAAAACTATATGGCAACCAGTTCCTTTCTTTAGCAAATAAATTGAGAGCTGTTTCTTTTTTTTTTCTTTTTTGGCCGGGGCTGGGTTTGAACCCGCCACCTCTGGCATATGGGACCGGCGCCCTACTCCTTGAGCCACAGGCGCCGACCCTTTAGCAAATAAATTGAAAGTGCAAGAGATGAAGAAGGAAGCTATAGGTGGAACCTATTGATTAAAATAGGTAGAACCAGTTCACTGCAATGTATGATACTTATTTGGATTTGATTGGAAAAATAAACTGAAAAAAAGAAAAACTGTAAAAATTTATTGAGGTAAAAACTCCTAATTGGAAAGAGCCCAGATATCCATTAACTGATAAATGGATAAATAAAATACTATATTTCCATTGAAAACATTATGCTAATTGGAAGAAGCTAGTCACAAAAGGCCATCCAGATATTATTCCATTTATATGAGTTAGGGAAATCTATAGCAATATGAAGTAGGTTAATGCTGCTAGAGGTTGGGGGAGAGATGAAATAGGGAGTGACTGCTAATTGATACAGATTTCTTTTGGGAGAGATGAAAATATTCTGACATTAGATAATGGTGATGGCTGCACAACTTTGTAAATATACTAAAATCCACTGAATTGTACACTTTTAAAGGGTGAATTTAATAGTAATGTAAGTTACATCTCAATAAAGTTCTTTTTGTTTTTAACAACTAAGCCAAGCTGGAAATGGTGGCATGTGCCTATAGTCCCATTCACTCAAGAGGCTAAGGCTGGAGGATCAAGTCCAGCCTGGGCAACATGGCAATGCTCTGTCTCTTTAAAAAAAGAAAAAAGAAAAATTAAGTCAATAGAAACTTTGAATAGAAGCATTGTTTGTAATTTGCTTTGTGTAAACATTTTGGGAATATAAAAATGTAACTGGTAAATAATGTATTTGTAAGTTAGAATTTTAGTTCGAGTATATCACTGGTTATTTTATTATTTATTCATTCATTCGTTCATTTGTTTAGAGCAGCACTTCTCAACCTGTGGGTCACAACCCCTTTTTAACAATGAAAATACATTGCGGCATTAGGAAGGTTGAGAACCACTGGTTTAGAGGCAGGGTCTCCTTCTGTCAGCCAGTTTGGAGTGCAGTGGTGCAATCATAGCTCACTGCGGTCTTGAATTCCTGGGCTCAAGTAGCTGGGAGTAGATGCATGCACCACCATGCCTGGCTAATTTATTTTTTGTTTGTTTGTTTGTTTGAGACAGAGTCTTACTCTGTTCCCCTGGGGTTCAGTGCCATGACATCATCATAGCTCACAGCAACCTCAAACTCTTGGGCTCAAGTGATCTTGTCTCAGCCTCCCAAGTCGCTGAGACTACAGGTGTGCTGGGACTCCATGTATTCGGCACAACACCTAGGTAATTTTTCTGTTTTTATTAGAGACATGGTCTTGCTTTTGCTCAGGCTGGTCTCAAACTCCTGAGCTTGAGCAATCCTCCTCCCAGCTTAGCCTCCCAGAGTGCTACAATTACAGGCATGAGCCATCACACCTAACCCCTATTATTAAATATCTGGTCAGTATTCAAAATTTTAATCATCTCATTTGCAATGTACTTAGAAAAAAATTTATCTTATCAGCCATGGAATAGTGTAGTTTTTTTGTTTTTTGGGGGTTTTTTGAGACAGAGTCTCACTTTATCGCCCTTGGTAGAGTGCTGTGATGTCGCAGCTCACAGAAACCTTCAACTCCTGGGCTTAGGCAATTTTCTTGCCTCAGCCTCCCAAGTAGCTGGGACTACAGGCACCCGCCACAACACAACTGTGTTGCAGTTTGGCCAGGGCTGGGTTCAAACCTGCCACCTTCCGTATATGGGGCTGGTGCCCTACCCACTGAGCCACAGGTGCTGCCCAGAATGGTACAGTTTTATCATAGTAGTTTATATATCATCAGCCATGGAATAGTGTAGTTTTGTTTGTTTGTTTTTGTTTTTTTAAGTCAGGATCCAAATAAAGTTCTAAAGGTCACACATTGCTATTGGTTGATATATCTATTAAATTTCTTTCATTTATTTATTTTTTGGAGACAAAGTTGCACTCTGTTGCCCAGGCTAGAGTGCCGTGGTATCTGCCTACCTCATAGCAACCTCAAACTCCTGGGTTCAAGCAATCATCATGACTCAGCCTCCTGAGTAGCTGGGACTACAGGCAGCTGCCAAGATGCTAGGCCAATTTTTCTACTTTTAGTAGGGCTGGGATCTAGCTCTTGCTCAAGCTGGTCTTGAACTCCTAACCTCAAGCAGTCCTCCCAGAGTGCTAGGATTATAGGCATCAGCTACCTTACATGGCCATTTTGTTTGTTTGTTTTGTAATTCATTGTTGATAAAACAATCACTTACTGTTGGTTGATAGATCTTTTTTTGTTTGTTTTGTTTTTTGTAGTCACAACACCTGGCTATTTTTTTGTTGCAGTTTGGCAGGGGCTGGGTTTGAACCCGCCACCCGCGGCATATGGGGCCGGCGCCCTACTCACTGAGCCACAGGCGCCACCCAGTTGATAGATCTTTAAGTTTTCCCTTTTTCTTTTTGTAATTGTGACAAAATGGAATTACTTGTCTTATAGCTTCCTACAGATTGAGTTTTTATGTTGCATCTCTGTGAAGTAATTTAATATATTCTTTGTCTTCTCTCTTTCTCATAAACTGATAGTTAAATATCAGTGTTGTGCAGACAGATTTGACAGCTGGGGTGGGTATAAGAATACATCATAAGTGGGGCTGGTGTGGTGGCCCTTACCTATAATCCTAGCATTCTGGGTAGCTGAGGCAGGTGGATTGCTTGAGCTCAGGAGTTAGAGACAGACCAACCTGAGCAAGAGCGAGACAACATCTCTACTAAAGATAGAAAAAAATTAGCCAAGTATTGTGGTGGGCACCTGTAGTCCCAGCTACTCAAGAGGCCTGAGGTAAGAGGATCTCTTGAGCCCAAGAGTTTGAGGTTGTTGTGGGCTATCACAACAGGGTACTCTACCCACAGTGACAGAGAGAGACTGTTTGATTTACTTAAGTAAATAAATATAGTGGTATTGTAAGTATTGTAAGTATAAAAATAGAAAAAAGAGTACAACATAAGTATGGGTATTGTTATTCATCAGGAGGCATATAATGTCTGTCTGTGTCTCTTTGTTTTTTTTATTGTTTGTTTGTTTTTGAGACGGAGTCTCACTATGTCACCCTTGGTAGAGTGCTGTATCGTCACAGCTCACAGCAACCTCAAACTCTTGGGCTTAAGCAATTCTCTTGCCTCAGCCTCCCAAGTAGATGAGACTACAGGCGCCCGCCTGTTGTTGTTGTTGCAGTTGTCGTTGTTTAGCTGGCCTGGGCTGGGTTCGAACCTGTCACCGTTCGTGTATGTGGCTGGCACCATAACCTCTTTGCTATGGGCACCAAACCTGTCTGTGTCTCTTTGTAATGTTACCAGCCATTGATGCTCAGTTGTATAAGTTTGATTTGCTGAAAGTTGAAAGATGATGCTGTCCCTCTTTTTTTTATTAATTGAAATAGTTCTGTAAGGTTGCTCCTTATAGAGAAACTGTAACTAGTTTCTATAACTATAAACCTAGTTATGAAGGCCAAGGTCCCTCATCTATTGGGTTATCCAGTGGCACAGTTCATGTAGGAAAGGCAGAATAAATGCTGATTCTTTTCTCTTTATTTATGGTTCAAGGTAATGGATTGGTTCACTAGCATACTCCAGTCATGATCAATTTGGTTTTGTTTTTGTTTGTAATTTATTATGTAGATTTAAACATAATGTATTATAATCCATTTCAGTTACTATCTTTATTGATGTTCAAATTATCTTCTCAGAGACATGATATGCTATGATAAAGATGGAAATTAAGATAGTCCAGGTTCATCTTGCACGTCTCTTGCCCCACATAGGGAATAAATCATTTTTTCAAGGGGTCCTAGTTCATTTTGGTGGTCATTGGTATTGCAAAATCACAATCTGGTTTGCTTTGCTACTAAGTTAGTCACTGTTTCTAGGCCTTTTCAATTGATAGCTGTCTTTTTTTTTTTTTTAGTGACAGAGTCTTACTTTGTCGCCCTCAGTAGAGTACTGTGATGTCACAGCTCACAGCAACCTCCAGCTCTTGGGCTTAGGTGATTCTCTTGCCTCAGCCTCCCAAGTAGCTGGGACTACAGGCACCCACCACAACACCCAGCTATTTTTTTGTTGCAGTTTGGCCGTGGCCGGGGCTGTGTTCAAACCCACCACCTTTGGTATATGGGGCTGGTGCTGTACTCACTGAGGCACAGGTGCCGCCCGATAGCTATCTTTTTATTGAAGAATAGAAAACAGCCGGGTACAGTGGCTCATGCCTGTAATCCTAGCACTCATGGGTACTGAGGTGGGTGGATTGCTTGAGTTCAGGAGTTTGTGACCAGCCTGAGTAAGACTATCTCATTAGATCCTATCTCTAAAAATAGCCGAGTGTTGTGATGGGCACCTGTAGACCCAGCTATTCAAGAGGCTGAGACAAGAGGATTGCTTAAGTCTAAGACTTTGAGATTGCTGTGAGCTATGATGCCACGGTACTCTACCAAGGGTAATAAACTGAGACTCTGTCTCAAAAAAAAAAAAAAAAAAAAATAGAAAAACAAGATCTCCCTAGCAGAGATCTTGGACTAGGTTACTTCAACTTCCGTATCAAATTAACCTTTTGTGTTATAGATGGCAGGAAAGATTGCCTTAATTTTACACTAGTTGGCATGTAGAAGTTTTTTTTCCCCCCTATTTAGTTGTATATAGTAGGAAGCTATCAGGTATAATGGAAAAAACAATGTGTTGACCATCTATGAGAACTGGTTTTGCAGCCTTAAGGGGAAAAAAAAAATGTCTTCCAAGAAACTGAGTCCGAATTATATGGGGTGGGGAAAAACCTTGTTAATTTTGTGAGCATGTATTATGAAGACTAAGGTTAACCATTTGAGAACCTAGTTTAGAAAGCCAAGGCCAGTTTTCCTTTCACATATTAGCATACTTTATAATTCTGTTTCAGGTGATCTAAGAATTGTAGCATTGATAACTTACACTAAATTGGGTTAATTTTAACAAAACTGTGTGAATGAGGGCCCACTAAAAATTTAGAAATGAAAAAAATTGGATTGTTCTTTGCTAGCATACCTAAAACCTGCTATTGGGATAGTAAACTCTAGGAATTGATTTTCAGAAGCGCAGTGGCAGCCAGGCATCTACTTAGGTTGTCCAAAGTAACAGCTTCTCAAGGCACCTGATGGCATTCTCATATTAATCAGGTAGTGCTGCTTGTAGTGAGGTACCTTCATGGGGCCTCCAAAGTGAGGGTGGGACACTGCTCTGTCTCATTAGTGATTGCCTTCCTTTGTGAGGTATTCATTCCTACACATGCATTAAAAGAGCATGAGAACTTCGCCATTCTTGTCTAGATCATAGGAATGATAATGCCACTGCGTTGCCTTGGTGACTAAAAAAAAAAAAATAAGCAAGTTAACATACTTTTCAGAAAGGAGAAGCTAAGGAGAATTTCTGGTTTTCTTCAATATGTAAATTAACTCAAATTCGATAGTAATTTTTTTCAGGAGTCTGTTGAATCATCTGTTGAATCATCATCAATACAGTTTGCTTTCAGGTTTATATATTTTATGTATACACATACATATATATTCCGAAAATGGTTTTTATCTATTTTTGTAGCCATTGGAAAAGAAGTTTGTTCGAGTCTCTGGAGAAGCAACTATTGGGCATGTAGAAAAATTCCTCAGAAGAAAAATGGGTCTTGATCCAGCTTGTCAGGTACAGTACATGTATGTAAAAGAACAGGTAATATTGTGAGACTAAATTTAGCATTTTGAAAAAGAAGTGTCTCTAGGATTTCATGTAGTAGCTTTTGTTTTATGATCTGGTAGACTCTGTAAATGCTAATTGAGTATTGCTACACAGTGATTCACACTCCCAAGTTTAATCACATTTGACTTAGTATAACAAGAAAGCTCAAGACACCTAGAAAAGTGAAATATCTATTTCTAGGGAAGTTCAACATGCAGCCCATAGGATACATGCAGATTTTGTGAGGACGTTTTTTGCTTGCTTAAGCTGTCAGATATCATAAAAAGTATGCATAGACCTTTTTTTCTTTTGCTAATCAGCTTTCATTAGTGTTTGTGCAATTGTGTAATTAATGTGTGGCAGAGGGGGAAAAAAGTTGGACGCTCCTGACTAGATCCTATACACCCTATTTTTCTCTTTTTTTGTTTTGAGACAGAATCTCACTTTGTCACCTTTGATAGAGTGCCATGGCATCATAGCTCAAAGCAACCTCTGTTGGGCACAAGTGATTCTCTTGCCTCAGCCTCCCAGGCAGCTGGGACTATAGGTGCCCACCACAATGCCCAACTATTTTTAGAGACAGGGTCTTGCTCTTGCTTAGACCCTATTTTTTAAGGATTGAGAACATTTAACCTATATAATAATTTATTTATTTGTTTATTTAATTTAATTTGTTTATTTATTTTGAGGCAGAGTTTCACTCTGTTGCTCCAGACTAGAGTGCCATGGCATCAGCCTAGCTCACAGCAACCTCAAACTCCTGGGCTTAAAACAATCCTTCTGTCTCAGTCTCCTAAGTAGCTGGGACTACAAGTGCCTACCTCAATACCTGGCTAATTTTTTCTATTTTTGTCTATTTCACTTTTGTTCAGGCTGGTCTTAAACTCCTAAGCTTAATAAATCATCCCACCTTGGCCTGCCTGGGTGCTAGGGTTCCAAATGTGAGACATTTCACCCAGCCAACCTTAAGCCTTTTATGAAATTCAGTTTCAAAATAATTTTCTTTTTGCAGTTTTTGGTCAGGGCTGGGTTTGAGCCCGCCACCTCCGGCATATGGGGCCGGTGTCCTACCCCTTTGAGCCACAGGCACCGCCCCTTTTTCTTTTTTTGTTTTCTTTCTGTTTTTTTTTTTTTTTTTTTTTGAGACAGAGTCTCACTCTGTTGTCCAGGCTAGAGTCCGTGGCATCAGCCTATTTCTTAGCAACCTTAAACTCCTGGGGTCAAGTGATCCTCCTGCTTCAGCCTCCCAAAGTGTTAGGATTACAGGTGTGAGACACCACTCCCAGCCCAGTTTTCAAATAATTTTTAGAAAGACTAATGTATTATATGTTACATCCCTACCATTCATGTATTATCTTTTTTTTTTTTTTTGAGACAGTCTTGCTTTGTCACCCTTGGTCGAATGCTAGGGCATCACAGCTCACAGCAACCTGAAACTCCTGGGCTTAAGCAATTCTCTTGTCTCAGCCTCCCAAGAAGCTGGGACTATAGGCGCCCACCACAACAACCGGCTATTTTTTGTTGCAGTGGTCATAGCTGGCCCAGGCTGGGTTTGAACCCGCCAGCCTCAGTGTATGTGGCTGGTGCTATAATTATTGTGCTGCAGGCACCGAGCCTTTTTTTTTTTTTTTTTTTGAGAAAGAGTCTCAAGCTGTTGCCCTGGGTAGAGTTCCATGCCATTGTAGCTCACAGCAACTTCTAAACTCTTGGGCTCAAGCGATCCCCTTGTCTCAGTTTTTTCTATTTTTAATAGAGACGGGGCCTCGCTTTTTGCTCAGGCTGGTCTTGAGCCTGGGAGCTCAAGCTATCCACTCGCCTCGGTCTTCCATAGTACTAGGATTACAGGCGTGAGCCACCGCTCCTGGCTGGGTTTTGTTTTTGTTTTTGTTTTTTTGTTGGTTGGTTTGTTAAGACAGAGTCTCACTCTGTTGCCCTGGAGTTGAGTGTCCTGACATCATATCTCATAGCAACCTCAGACTCCTGGGCTCAAGCAATCTTGTCTTGGCCTCCTGAGTAGTTGGGACTATAGGCTCCCGCCTTGATGGTCAGCTAATTTTTCCATTTTTAGTAGAGATGCCATTTTGCTTTTGCTTAGGTTGGTCTTAAACTCCTGAGCTCAAGCAGTCCACCCATCACAGCCTGCCAGAATTGGTAGGATTACAGCCGTGAGTCACCATGCCCAGCCTTTATTTTTGTCCTTTCTTAAACTTGATATTCCAGAGAATATAGAGATTATACACAAAAGATTTAACATAGCAGGTCTTTAGAAGGGTCTGCTTACAAAGTTGGCCTTTGGCTATCTTGGGACTTGGCCTGCAGAAGGTTGTCTACACTAATATGAGAAGTTCCCTACCCAATAAAGGTGTTTTGCTGTGCCTAGACTGTACAAACAATGGACCTATGATGAATACCTGCTTTCCCTCTGGAAGTCAGGAATTTGATACTTGCTAGGTGGAGAATGTCAATATACACAGCACTCAGCAAAAACCCTAAACTCTGAGCCTTAAACAGGCTTCCCCAGGCAGAAACACATGACACTGGCTTCATTTTTGCTGCTAGAGAAAGGAGTAAGCTGGATGTATCTCCTAGCCTGTGAGGGAAAGCATATGAAGTCTGTGCATAGATTTTTCCAGACTCTACCCTGTCTTTTCCCCTTATTGGTCTGGCTGTGACACTGTAATAAATTACAGCTATGATTTTACTAAATCTTATGAGTCCTTTTAGTGAATTATCAAATGTGGATTATATGGGAGACCTCCAAAACAAAGAACTAACTTTCTGTTTGAAAGAAGTAATTTATGAAATAATTATAGGGAGGTAGCTTCTAAAAATCAACATGTAAACTTGGAAACAATTTATATGTTTATCTGGAGAATGGGTATATTAATATAAATTATTATACATACTGTGGAACACTATCAGCTATTTTATATATACTCTAAAACAAGTCTGTCTGTGGTTTATTAACATTTTGGAGTTATGTATAGGCCAGGCGCAGTGGCTCACATCTGTAATCTTAGCACTCGGGGAGGCTGAGCATTCTGGGAGGCCAAGGTGGGTGGATCACCTGAGCTCCATGAGTTAGAGACCAGCCTGAGCAAGAGGGAGACCCATTTCTGAAAATAGCTGGGTGTTATGGTGGGCCCCTGTAGTCTCAGCTACTTGTGAGACTGAAGCAAGAGAATCGCGGGAGCCCAAGAGTTAGAGGTTGTTGTGAAAACCACTGCATTCTACTGAGGACGACAAAGTGAGACTCTGTCTCAAAAAATAAAGTAAAATAAAAATTTGAGACCAGCCTGAACAAGAGTGAGACCCAGTATCTACTAAAAATAGAAAAATTAGCCAGGCATTATGGCAGGCACCTGTAGTCCCAGCTATTCTTGAGGTTGAGGCAGGAGGATCACTTGAACCCAGGAGTTTGACATTGCTGCAAACTAAGCTGATGCCACTGCACTCTAGGTAACAGTGTGAAACTCTGTTTCTAAACAAATAAATAAATAAATAAAAATAAAAAACAATATATAAAACAGCATATGTAGCATGATCTCTTTTTTTTTTTTTTTTTTGAGACAGAGTCTCACTTTGTTGCTCAAGGTAGAATGCCGGGGCATCATAGCTCACAGCAATCTCAAACTCTTAGGCTTAGTAAAGTATCTCAGGAATGGAAAAGAAAGTATCTAATGTACTCAGTACTACTGTGAAACCAATTTATAATCACTCACACTTGCTTATGAAAAATGAAACACAACTTTAGCCTAGGATGAAGGAGGAAAGGGTAGGGAGAGGGGAGGGGAGGGGTGGGAGGGATAGTAGGGGGACCACACCTATGGAGCACATCTCAAGTACAAGTTGGATCTATCACGTGTAGAACACAAATGTCCTAATGCTATAATTGGGTAAATGAGGTGAAAGATATGTTGATTAGTATGATGTAAGCACTCCAATTTGTACAAATAATCAACACATTGAAAATGGCATAAATGTATTTATGATCTGTATACAAAAGACTTAATAAAAAAATTGAAATTATAAAAATAAATAAATAAATAAAAAGAACAAAAATATTAGTTTCCTTAAAAAAAAAAACAAAACTCTTAGGCTTAAGTGATTCTCTTGCCTCAGCCTCCCAAGTAGCTGGGACTACAGGCTCCCACCACAATGCCTGGCTACCTTTTTTTTTTTTTTTTTTTGAGACAGAGTGTTACTATGTTGCCTTCGGTATAGTGCCATGGCATCACAGCTCACAGCAACCTCAAACTCTTGGGCTTAAGCGATTCTTTTCCCTCAGCCTCCCGAGAAGCTGGGACTACAGGTGCCCACCACAAAGCTCGGCTATTTTTGGTTGTAGTTGTCATTGTTATTTAACAGGTCCGGGCTGGATTCGAACCCACCAGCCCTAGTGTATGTAGCCAGCGCCCTAACCACTTGAGGTATAGGCGCCAAGTCAACATAATCTCATTTTCGTAAAAACAAAAATGAATAATAGAAAAACACTCATGTGTATGTAGCATGTGAGACCATAACACATCAAACTGTTAGTAACTGATGAACTTCTGTGAGCTGGGGTGGAAGTATGAGAATTCTTTTTTTTTTTTCCAGACTAATGTGAGGGTACAAACGACTAGCTTACAGTGTTTTATATTTGTTAGATGGAGTCCCTCTTGTATTTGTGTTCTGCACCCAAGAGGTATGTGCCATATACCCTTACACCGTGCCCACGACCAACCTCTAGGAGCTGGGATTGAAGTGTGAGAAGAATTACAATTCTTTTTTTTTTTTTTTTTTTTTTTGAGACAGAGTCTCACTGTGGTACCCTCAGTAGAGTTCTATGGCATCACAGCTCACAGCAACCTCAAACTCTTGGACTTAAGCAATTCTCTTGCCTCAGCCTCCCCAAGTAGCTGGGACTATAGGCACCTGCCACAATGCCTGGCTATTTTTTGGTTGTAGTTGTCATTGTTGTTTGACAGGCCTGGGCTGCGTTCGAACTCACCAACTCTGATGTATGTGGCTGGCGCCTTAGCCGCTGAGCCACAGGTGCCAAGCCTACAATTCTACTTTTTAAAAAGAAATTCTTTTTTTAAAATTTGTTAACTATATGTGTGTCTATATTTTTTGAATTTCTTGTGAATTATTTTTAAAGATTTTTGTAAAGATTTTTACAAAAATTATTATTATTATTTTATTAAATCATAGCTGTGTACAATAATACAATCATGAGGTACAATGTGCTGGTTCCATATACAGTCTGAAATATTTTCACCGAACTGGTTAACATAGCCTTCATGGCATTTTCTTAATTATTGTGGAGGGAGGATGATTGGTGGACCCACACCTGTGGTGCATCTTGGAAGGGTGCAGGTGAAGTTTACTAAGGGTAGAGTATAAGGGTCTGAACACAAAAATTATTTATTTATTTATAGACAATCTCACATTGTTGCCCTTGGTAGAGTCCCCTGATTGAAGTGTGAGAAGAATTACAATTCTCCTTTTTTTTTTTTGAGACAGAGTCTCACTGTGGTACCCTTGGTAGAGTTCTGTGGCATCACAGCTCAAACTCGTGGGCTCAAGCAGTCCTCTTGCCTCAGCCTCCTGAGTAGTTGGGACTACAGGCGCCTGTCACAAAAAATACCAGGCTATTTTTAAAGAAGGGGTCTTGCCCTTGCTCTGGCTGGCCTGAAATTCCTAGGCTCAATTAACCCACCTCGGCCTCTCAGAGTGCTAGGATTACAGGCGTGAGCCACCGGACCTAGCTTTACAAAAATTAAAAAGATTTTTTAAAATTAAAAATTGAAAAGAAAAATATAAATGTATGTCACATGGTGAAGCCCACTAAGAATGATGGATTTTGGATTGCTGAGTATTTAATTAAACATAATGAGAGCTTCCAAATTCTCTAATTTTTCACGGATCTAAATGCTGTTTGTGATATCTGATAACATTGCTTTCAGTCATTTTGCAAATACTGCTCTGCCAATTTTTTTTTCTGCCCCATATGATCTTCGGGAACCACTCTGCCAATTTTAAAACTAGTAAATGTAAAATGCAAAAGCCCTTACTAATTTGAGTTATATAGCATTATGAGATAGAAAAGGGATTGGCATATCCATGGCCAAATCTAGCCTGCCACCTGTTAAAATTCTATTGGAACACAGCCACACTGTGCCTGCTTTTGTGCAATAGATATGAGTTGAATAGATATGACCGAGATCCTATGGCCCACAAAACCTGAATCGTTTATTATCTGGCCCTTTACAGAAAAAGTTTGCCAACTGCTGAGATGGCATTTAGGCTTTGGAGAAAGTTAGATCTAGGATGACATACTTGGGTTCAGAAGATCTGGACTTGACTTTGCTACTTACTAGTTTTCTTTCTTTTCTTTTCTTTTTTTTTTTGAAACAAGGTCTTACTCTGTTTCCCGGGCCACAGTAGTAACACTGGCAATCCTTCTACCCCAGCCTCCAGTATAACTGGAACTGTATCCCTACACTACCACACCCAGTTAATTAATTTTTTTTTTTTTTTTTTTTTTTTGGACAGAGTCTCACTTTGTTATCCTCAGTAGAGTGCTGTGGCATCACAGCTTACAGCAACCTCAAACTCTTGGGCTTAAGCAATTTTCTTGTCTTAGCCTCTCAAGTAGCTGGGACTACAAGTGCCCACCACAACACCTGGCTATTATTTGCAGTTCTCATTGTTGTTTAGCTGGTCTGGACCAGATTCAAACCTGCCAGCCTTGGTGTATGTGGCTGGTGCCGTAACCACTGTGCTATGGGTGCTGAGCTGCACCCAGTTAATTTTTAAAATTTTTTGTGGAGACAGGATCTCATTATGTTGCCCAGGCTGGTCTCCAACTGTAGGCCTTAAACAATCCCTTCCTGCCCTGGCCTCTTGAAGTACTGAAATATCAGGCATGAGCTACCATGCCTAGCTATGAACTTTAGGTAGGTTTAATGTCTTTACCTGTCAGGGACCCTATATGTAAAATGGGAATTTTAGTACGTAGCTCATAGGAATGTAAGGATTAGATAACACGAGTCAAATGCATATATAATGTATATAGTGATTGTTCAGTTAAATGTAACTGCTTTTTTTTTTTTTCTCAACATGCTGAAGGTTTTAGGGAGATATATGTGTTGACATTGTATAGGATTTATTAGATAAATATAATTTGAAGGTAGAAAGTCTGGCTAGGAGGTGGTTTTAATGGATTAAGCCTAAGGAAGGAGTTGAAAGGTAAAACATATCGACTCAAGAGATATGATAAAAGAAGCAATAGGACTTTGTAATTGATTGCATGTGAGAAGAAAGGAAAGGGGGAAAGAGTCAGAGGTGATATTTTGGTAGAGAAGGTAAGGATAAATATCATAAACTGTAATTTAAATAGGGATGTTAGGAGATGGAACCAATGAAGTGATATATATATGTTAAGATGTTGAGCATCTGGCTCGGCGCCTGTGGCTCAAGCGGCTAAGGCACCAGCCATATACACCTGAGCTGGCGGGTTCAAATCCAGCCCGAGCCCACCAAACAATGATGGCTGCAGATAAAAAATAGCTGGGTGTTGTGGCAGGTGCCTGTAGTCCCAGCTACTTGGGAGGCGGAGGCAGGAGAATTGCTTGAGCCCAGGAGTTGGAGGTTCTATCAGCTGTGATGCCATGGCACTCTACCCAGGGTGACAACTTGAGGCTCCGTCTCAAAAAAAAAATAATAATGTTGAGGATCTGACCCTGTTTTAAGACAATGGGAAAGTAGTAGTACTCAGTGAAAGACAGAGAGATTAAAGATCTACATTTCTTTTTTTTTTTGTGGTTATTGGCCGGGGCTGGGTTTGAACCCGCCACCTCCGGCATATGGGACCGGCGCCCTACTCCTTGAGCCACAGGCGCCACCCTAAAGATCTACATTTCTATCTTAGCAAGTAAATACTGGACTCTTACTAAATTATGGTAAATATATAACAGTATGTTCTCTTAAGAATTCTGTATAGAAGCAGATATATCTTAGAGCTTTGACATTGCAAAAGGACTAAAAGATCTTGTTAATTTTTTTTTTTGGAAACAGAGTCTCACTATGTCACCCTCAGTAGAGTGCTGTGGCGTCACCACTCACAGCAACCTCAAACTCTTGGGCTTAAGTAATTTTCTTGCCTCTCAGGCTTCCAAGTAGCTGGTACTACAGCCACCCACCACAAGGCCCGGCTATTTTT
Organism: Nycticebus coucang; assembly: GCF_027406575.1. NCBI lineage: Eukaryota > Metazoa > Chordata > Mammalia > Primates > Lorisidae > Nycticebus > Nycticebus coucang. Next base: position 132,582,321 of record NC_069782.1, on the reverse strand, counting down.
TGTTGCAGTTGTCATTATTGTTTTAGCAGGCCCAGGCCCAGTTCAAACCCACCAGCCTCAGGGTATGTGGCTGGCTGTGACCACTGCGCTACGGGCACCAAGCCAAATTAATTGTCCTATCCACAAAACAATTTCCTTAGGATATACTTTAAGTCAGTGACATACTTTGACTTACATGACACTGTTGGAAAATGAGATGTTCCTCATAAGAGAATTGTTCAAATAACTAGAGGTTGCCTTTTTACCCATTTATACGTTTTGATTAATGATTTTATTGCAGAACTTTCCTGTGCTATTTTATACAGAATGAATGCACCCAACATAATTTAATCTTTTCTTAGATTCAAGGAAACCATTTTGAGTATGATTTATACTGTGTATCTCTAATGTTGTCATGTTACCTTTAAGTGTTTCTAAAATCTTGGGAGTGTTTTTTTTGGGCGGTGCCTGCAGGTCAGTGACTAGGTGCCGGCCCCATATAAGGGTGGCGGGTTCAAACCTGGCCCCAGCCAAACTGCAACAAAAAATAATTGGGTGTTGTGGCGAGCACCTGTAGTCCCAGCTACTCAGGAGGCTGAGGCAAGAGAACTGCCTAAGCCCAAGAACTGGAGGTTGCTGTGAGCTGTGACATCACGACACTCTACCGATGGCAACAAAGTGAGACTCTGTCTCTAAAAAAAGAGAGAGAGAGTGGTTTTTGTTTTGTTTTGTTTTGTTTTGAGATAGAGTCTCACTATGTTGCCCTCAGTAGAGTGCAGTGGCGTCACAGCTCACAGCAACCTCAAACCTTTAGGTATAAGCAGTTCTCTTGTTTCAGCCTCCCCAAGTGACTACAGGCACCTGCCACAACACCTGGCTATTCTTTTTTTTTTTGTTTTTTTGGAGACAGAATTTCACTTTATCACCCTCGGTAGAGTGATATGGTGTCACAGCTCACAGCAACCTCTAGCTCTTGGGCTTAGATGATTCTCTTGCCTCAGCCTCCCAAATAGCTGGGACTACAGGCACCCACCACAAAGCCCGGCTATTTTTTTGTTGCAGTTTGACCTGGACTGGGTTTGAACCCACCACCCTCGGTATTATGGGGCCAGTGCCCTACTCACTGAGTCATAGGCACCACCCATGGCTATTTTTTTGTTGCAGTTGTCATTGTTGTTTTAGCTGGCCTGGGCTGGGTTCAAACCTACCAGTCTGGGTGTATGTGGCTGGCACCATAACCTGTGCTATGGGTGCCAGCCACATACAGCCAGAAGTACAGGCACTGCCCTTCTTGAGGGTGTTTAACCAGTTTAAAATTAGCAAAGTCGGGCGGCGCCTGTGGCTCAGTTGGTAAGGCGCCGGCCCCATATACTGAGGGTGGCGGGTTCAAACCCAGCCCCGGCCAAACTGCAACCAAAAAATAGCCGGTCATTGTGGTGGGCGCCTGTAGTCCCAGCTACTCGGAGGCTGAGGCAAGAGAATCGCTGAAGCCCAGGAGTTGGAGGTTGCTGTGAGCTGTGTGAGGCCACGGCACTCTACCGAGGGCCATAAAGTGAGACTCTGTCTCTACAAAAAAAAAAAAAAAATTAGCAAAGTCTGGTCTGGAAATTATTTTTTCCTTCATTTCTTCAAATAATATTTTGAAGCAGAAAAGCGAATTATTGCTCTCTTATTTGTCCATAGGTAGATATCATCTGTGGTGATCACTTGTTGGAACGGTGTCAAACTCTGAGGGAAATTCAACGTGCAATAGGTGAAGCAGCAATGCAGGTAGGTCTCAGATTTTGTCATGCTTGTGCCTGACAGATAAGTTATTCAATGAGGAAAAAAGTGCCATGTTATCACCTGGACTATAAATAGTATAGCTAATATTTGCTGAATGCTTACTATGTATCAGGTACTATTCTAGGTGGTTTACATAGATTAGCTTATTTGCTACTCATTGTTGTTCTATGAGGCTAGGTAGTCTTTTAGCTCCCATTTTAAAGATAAGGAAACTGAATACAGCAAGGACATGAACTTCTCACAGTTAGTGCGTGAGCCAGGCCTCGAACCCTAGGCAGTTCAGTTCGAGAGGCCTTGCTATTTTTCCCCTGTCTAGTACTGCAGTATAATTCTGAAGGTTTCTAGGTCAATATATCCAGAAGAACACCTCTTTGAGAGAAATTTGCAGATATTCATTACGCTTTAGAGATTCACATAATCTTTCTTGCTCAATAGGTAAAAAGTTAAGGTAACTATTTTTGTGTTTTAATTAACCTCTAATGTGAGTGGTAATATAATTTGAAATCTCCCAGATGGGGTAATAGAAAGCAAGGTAGGATCTACAATTTTTAACAAAGAGAAAACAAAATAGGACTGCATATTCTAACATATTCCTGAATTTACAGTGGTTAATTATTTTAAGAGCTATATGGCTCTGAGGAGCTTATAAAGTACCAACAATTTGATGAGTTCTTGGCTTAACCACATTTTGTTTAATTTATTAGAAATAAAATTCTTTGTTTTGGCATAATTGCCTATATTCATATGACTCAATTGATTAATACTTGAAGATGTTGAATATGTTGAGAATTATCTTATCCTGGCACTTTGGGAGGCCAAGGCAGGTGGATTGCTTGAGCTCACGAGTTCGAGACCAGCCAGAGCAAAAAGTGAGACCCTGTCTCTACTAAAAATAGAAAAACTAAGGCAAGAGGATCACTTGAGCCTAAGAGTTGCTGTGAGCTATGACACCACGGCACTCCAGTCAGGGCAACAGCTTGAGACTCTGTCTCAAAAAATAAAAAAAAAAAAGAATTATTTTCTTAGTGTGGATTATATAGTGCCTTGGAAGAAGCTGAAAGTACACACATGCATGCATAGTTAAGTATGTTCATGCATACGTATGATATGTTTTAATCGGCATATAACGAAATGCATGGGTTTTGACAAATACCTGTACCTGTTTAACTTAAACTCCTTGAGATAACAGAACCACTATCATCATTCCCAGAGTTTTCTCATGCCCCTTCCCAGTCAATCCCTCTTCCTAGCACTGAAGCAACCGCTGTGTCTGATTTTTTTCTCATCATATATTAGTATATATTTAGCATATTTACAGAGTTGGCAATTATCACCACAATCAATTTTAGGATATTTTTATCACACCAAAAGAGCCTCCACGTCCATTAGCACTCATTCCCCATTTATCCTTAACTCCCTGGTCTTTGACAACCTTTACTCTGCTTTCCATCTCTGTGCATTTATATACTCAGAACATTTTATGTAAATGGAGTAATATAATAGGTAGTCTTTTGTGACTTCTTTTACTTTTGTGGGGTTTTTTTTTGTTTGTTTGTTTTTGAGACAGAGTCTCACTTTCTTGCCCCAGTAGTGTGCTATGGCATCACAGCTCACAGCACTTCAAACTCTTGGGCTCAAGTGATCCTCTTGCCTCAGCCTCCTGAGTAGCTGGGACTACTGGTGCCCATCACAACGCCCTGCTGTTTAAGATAGGGTCTCGCTCTTGCTCAGCCTGGTCTCAAACCCATGAGCTCAAGTGATCCACCCACCTCGGCCTCCCAGAGTGGTGGGATTACCTTCATACCTTCATAATGTTTTTAAGGTTCATCATGATGTAATATGTATCAGTATTTTGTTCTTTTTCATGGCTGGATAACATTTCACCATACGGGTATAGTATATTTTATTTATCCCTTCATCAATTAATAGATGTTTGGGTTATTTCAATTTTGAGGTTAAAATGAATGATGCTGCTGTGAAGATTCATGTACAGGGTTTTGTGTAGACATGTTTTTATTTCTCTTGGGTATATATACCTAGGAATGGAATTGCTGGGTCATATGACAACTCTATGCTTAACTTTTTGAGGAACTGCTAGATTATTTCCAAAGCAACTTTGCCATTTTATATTCCTACCAGCATTGTGTAAGACTTCTAATTTCTCTACTTCTTTGCAAAAACTTAGGTAATAAATTTGTATATATGATATATAAATACAGAGAGTGCCCTAACAATGAATACACATTTTAAGAAAGGAAAAAACTATATTAAAATTGTATAATATTCTGATAACAAAAGATGAATACAAGAGACATTTGACTTTTGCAAGAGGTGCTCAAAGTGGTTACATCAGTATGCAGACACTTTGATTACAGTTAACTTTTTTGGGGGGGTGGGCAGAGTCTCAAGCTCTTGCCCTGGGTACGAGTGCTGTGGCATCATAGCTCAGAGCAACCTCAAACTCTTGGGCTCAAGCAATTCTCTTGCCTCAGCCGCCCAAGTACCTGGGACTGTAGGCATCCGCCATAATGCCCGGCTGTTTTTTGTTGCAGTTGTCATTATTGTTTAGCTGGCCTGGGCTGGGTTCGAACCCACCAACTTCGGTGTATGTGGCTGACGCCGTAACCACTGTGCTATGAGCGCCGAGCCTGGAGTTCATAAGTTTTAAATTGAAGACCATTTTGAGTAGCATTATGAAATCTCAAGCTATCTTGCTCTGTCCTTTCTGGGGGCATGAATCACCTCTTTGTCCATCGTATCCACACTATATATCCTACCTATCTGTTAGTCACTTAGGAGTCATCTCAGTTATCAAATAAAAAATATATACATATAATATGTATAAGGTTGTAGCCCACAATTGCAGGCTTTCACTGGAGGTTTTGGAACATATTCTCCCTTGGATAAAGAAGATTACTGTATACCCACCAGACAGGAATATACAGCCGTTGAAAGACAGCACAAGACATGTTTATAGCAGCTTTCTTCATGGTGGTCATGGACCACCCAAATGTCTAACGAAGAATGAGTAAAAAGTTGTGACATCTACATGTAATTAAATACAACTACTACATGCAGCAACATGGACAGATCTCACTGGCATAATGGTAAAGGAAGTAGGACGCCCCCAAAATATGCAGCCAATCCTCATTATTCACATATTCCATATTTGCAAATTCACCTACTCACTAATATTTTATTGTAACCTCCAAATTAATACTAGTAGCCTTTTGTAATCATTCTCACACATACACAGAGCAGTGAAAAATTTGAGTTGCCTCAACTCCAATTTGAGGTGGAACAAGGAGATGCTCTGTCTTCTTCTAGATCTAACCCAGTAAATATGTAACCCTCTCATGGTATATCAGTGCCATGTTTTCCACATTTTTCTGGGTTTTTTTTTTTTTTTTTGGTGAATTTGCTAGTTAAAATAGTCCCAAACAGATTGCTAAAGTACTATCTAGTGCAAGAAGGGTGTCATATGCATTATAGAGCAGGAAGCTGGTACATTAGATCAGCTTCCCGCAGCCTTGAATATAGTCTGTTGGCTGTGAATTCAGTGCGATCAGTCAACAAAATATTAAATAAAGTGTTTTAAAAGAAACACATGTAGGGCAGTGCCTGTGGCTCAGTGGGTAGGGTGCCAGCCTCATATACCAAGGGTGGCGGGTTCAAACCCCACCCCAAACAAACTGCAACAAAAAAATAGCCAGGCATTGTGGCGGGCACCTATAGACCCAGCTATTCGGGAGGCTGAGACAAGAGAATCGCCTAAGCCAGGAGTTGGAGGTTGTTATGAGCTGTGACACCACAGCATTCTACCAAGGGTGATAAAGTGAGACTCTGTCTCTAAAAGAAAAAAAGAAAGAAACACATATAAAACAAGGTTATGGATTGATCAGTTAATGAAAATGACCAGAGGTTCATAGGAACCTAACCGTGTATATTTCCCCTGGAGCAGTGGTTCAGTATTCACTAATTCAGTATTCCCAGTGATTTTATAGAACATAATTACCTTAAATCAGCAGTTCTCAACCTGTGGGTCACAACCCCTTTGGGAGTTGAACGACCCGTTCACAGTGGTCGCTTAAATACATCCTGCATATCAGATATTTACATATGATTCATAACAGTAGCATAATTACAGTTATGAAGTAGCAACAAAAACAATTTTATGGTTGGGGGTCACCACAACATGAGGAACTGTATTAAAGGGTCGAGGCATTAGGGAGGTTGGGAACCACTGCCTTAAACACTGAGAGTATGTATACTGTATGAACCCACTTCTTCAAAAATAGGTAGTACTAATCCACAGTGATAGAGATGAAAATAGTAGTTATGATTAGAGATGCAGGCATGAGAGAGGCTTTTGAGCTACCAGAGATTTTCTGTATTTTAATCTGAGTTGTGGTTACATCAGCATATTTGTAGAAATTCATCAAGCTATACACGTAATAAAAAAGTTTTTGGCTGGGCGCAATGCCTCATGCCTGTAATCCTAGCACTTTGGGAGGCTGAGGTGAGTGGATCATCTGAGGTCAGGAGTTCAAGACCAACCTGAACAAGAGTGAGACCCTGTCTCTACTAAAAATAGAAAAACTAGCCAGGCTTGGCACCTGTGGCTCAAGTGGCTAAGGTGCCAGACACATAGACCTGAGCTGGTGGGTTCGAATCCAGCACGGGCTCGCCAAACAACAGTGATGGCTGTAACCAAATAATAGCCGGGCATTGTGGCGGGTGCCTGTAGTCCCAGCTACTTGGGAGACAGAGGCAGGAAAATCGCTTGAGCCCAGGAGTTGGAGGTTGCTGTGAGCTGTGATGCCATAGCACTCTACCCAGGGCGACAGCTTGAGGCTCTGTCTCAAAAAAAAGAAAAGAAAAGAAAAACTAGCCAGGCATTATGGTGGGCACCTGTAGTTCCAGTACTTGGGAGGCTGAGGCAAGAGGTTCCCTCGAGCCTGGGTTTGAGGTTGCTGTGAGCTAGGGTGCCATGGCAATCTATCCTGAGGTAACAGAGTGACTCTGTCTCAAAAAAGCAAACGAACCTTTTTATAAAGGAAAAAGAGTTACCAGCCTGGTCAAAAGAGGGTATCTCTACAAAAAAATTTTTTAAATTAGCTGAGCATGGTGACAAGCTTCCATAGTCTTAACTACTCAGGAGGCTGAGGTGGATGGATGGACTTGAACCCAGGAGTTTGAGGCTGCAGTGAAATTTGATTGTGCCATTGCACTCTAACCTGGGTGACAAAGTAGAAAAATAATACTATAAATGCATGAATGGAGACATCCAAATAGAAATATAGACAGTATTACATATATTCATATATGTTATATTGTACACATACAAAATAACTGACAAATAGATGTAAATTTAAACTATAAGTAATTATCTTATTTCATAAAATGTGATTTTATGCAGGAGTTGAAGTAGTTTTAAGACCTTAAAACAGCTTGTAAACCATTCTTTCAGTTTTTATTTTTTCATATTTTGCAAAACGATGCTTTTCATTTCTGAAACACCACTATATTCAAAATTTAACATTCTGTAAAATGTAATTTGTATGCATGGTAAAATGTTAATGTCTTTTATTTGTGTTATACAGATTGAGTATCCTTTATCCAAAATGCTTGGGACCAGAAGTGTTTTAGAGTTCATATTTTTTGCTTTGGGAATATTTGCAATATACTTAATAGTTGAGCATCCCAAATCTGGAAATCCAAAATGCTCCAAAGAGTTTGGGTTGTTTTTTTTAATTGTCACAATGGTGCTCAACAAGTCACATTTGGGATTTTCAGATTTGGGGCGTTCAACCTACAATACAAATTTGTTTACTATGATCAGAGGCTAATTAATCCAGAACAAACATGATGGTCCATGGGCCAAAAATGGTATGGAGTTTGCTTTATTTGACCTAGTCTGTGTTTTAAATATTTTTGAGTTCAAGTTTCTTTTTTTTTTCTCTCTCTATTTTTTAGAAACAGAGTCTCACCTTATTGCCCTCGGTAGAGTGCTGTGGCGTCACAGCTCACAGCAACCTCCAACTCCTGGGCTTAGGTGATTCTCTTGCCTCAGCCTCCCGAGTAGCTGGGACTACATGCGCCCACCAAAATGCCCGGCTATTTTTTTGTTGTAGTTTGGCCAAGGCCGGGTTCGAACCCCACCCTCAGTATATGGGGTTGGCTCCCTACCCCCTGAGCCACAGACACTGCCCTGAGTTTACATTTCTCTGGGCAGGCACCAGCTTTCTAGCTTACCATTGGTCTTCAACATTCCCTTTTGACTCACATGCCTATCTTACATATTCCGTTATGTTACTTTCTTGGCTCCTACAGGCATTTGAATTTGTGAATCCTTTTCTAGTTAGTATTCTGGTGAATTTTTACTGGAGTTGCCAGGAACAGATGCCAGATTGCAGAGAGTTGAGTAGTGAATGAGAAATAAGGACATGGAGCCATGGAAATAACTTAGCAAAAAAGACAAAGAGAGAGTAAAAGCCAGAGGATTGGAAATGCAAGATGCCTGAGCCACCACCCCTTCTTCATTGCTCGGAGCATGCCCAGGGCATGTCTCCAGTGAGTCTTCCTTTTTATCTAGTTTTCCAGTTCACAGGAAATTAGAATTATTACCTTAAAAAGGTGAATTGTTTGCTGAGAGTACAACCTTTGTAAAAGCACAAAGAATTAAGATTTGATATCAAGAAAGGAGATAGAGTCTGGGGACAGAGTGGCTCATGCCTGTAATCCTAGCACTCTGGGAGGCTGAGGCGTGAGAGTCACTAGAGCTCAGGAGTTTGAGACCAGACTGAGCAAAATGAGACCATATTTCTACTAAAAATGGGGGAAGAAATTAGCTAAGCATGGTGCTGCGTGCCTGTGGTCCCAGCTACTCTAGAGTCTGAGGCAGGAGGATTGCTTGAGCTGAGAAGTTTGAGGTTGCTTTGAGCTAGGGCTGATAACCACAGCCCTCTAGCCTAGGCAACAGAGTAGGAAAAAAAAAGAAAGGAGACAGAGTCACACAAAAAGCAGATAAAAAGATTTGGCTGGCTCGGCACCCGTAGCACAGTGGTTATGGCACCAGCCACGTGCACCAAAAGTGGCGGGTTCAAACACCGCCCAGGCCAATTAAACAACTGCAACAACAACAAAAACATAGCCAGGTGTTGTGGTGTAGGTACTTGGGAGGCTGAGGCAAGAGTATCACTTAAGCCTGAGAGTTTGAGGTTGCTGTGAGCTGTGACGCTACAGCACTCTACCTAGGGCGACATAGTGAGACTCTGTCTCAAAAAAAAAAAAAAAGATTTGGCGGCATATCTTGAACCATTTAGTATAGGGTTTAGTTGCCCAACAACCCCTGAGGACAGCCTTTAAGGAAGATATAAAATGTATTATGTATTTTAGCCTTCCATTAAATGGTTAAGAGATTCAAATTTTTCATCACTTATAATAGTAAGCTGCATTTATATAGAAATGAACATTTTTTGTCTTAAACAGAGCCATAATAATTGAGTCTTCTAGTTCTTTTTAGAGAACTATTTAGTCATAAATCACCATAGCTAACCATGGCTGCATAATAGTTTCAGAATTGGCTCTTGAAAGTCACTAAAAAGACACACTGACAAGGAGATATACAGATAACAGATAACATTGTCTTGGTCCCTTTAAATTAAAGAATTACACCTTAGTGTTGAGCAGTGATTTTCATTCAGTGTGCCACAAAAATTTTTAAAGATCATTAATTAAATTATTTTTGAAAGAAGTTCAAAGCAGAGTAAGTATATTCCTTTCTTTTATCTTTTTTTGATCAACATAAATGTGTTTAACTGTAAGTTCAAGTGTGCTGTGAAATAAAAAAGGTTGAAAAACACTGGTGTAGGGTTATGAAAAATAAGGCAGCTTTGACCTGATCATTTTTACAATAACTGATAAGAACTACAAAATAGTTTCTTTTTTTTTTTTTTTCCTCTTTTCAGGATGGCCTGCTTGTCCTTCATTATGGTCTTGTGGTTTCTCCTCTGAAGATAACTTGAAGATCGATACCACGAGGAGGAAAACAAAATAAGGAGGCTTTTGCAGGACTGCATCTCACCAAAGATTTCCATGAATTGCCACCACTTTTTGCTGTTCTAGATATAAGTTATCTATTTTTAGCACCAAGTATCATAGCATTTATAAGTACAACTTGAAATGATGGAATGCATCTGTTTTACTAAAGACTATATAAAAAGCATCCATAGCTCAGGGGAAAAGTTTCAAAACATTAAATTTTAAAATTCCTTGTGATTTAAAGTACTTTGACATTGATTCTTGCTTTCTGTCTTTGAGGTAAATTAGTTGCTGTTTTCTTCTTTGTTGAGCCATTAAAGTTTATGGTTGGGATTCTGCTCTCTGGGATGGCATCAGTTGGGCAGTCTTCCTTTTGGAAAAGAAGTGTGCTTTTGAGCGGAAGAATCAAAGCCAGTCTTTGTTAAACTACAAATGGGGCATACTCTCAAACACCAAAACCATTGGCCACTTTTGTATGTTGCCAGAACATTTTGAACTTGTTAACTTTTTTTTAGACCAGCAACACTACTAAGGAGATGCTATTCACTTCTAAAATGGATAAATTATCATTATTCTGTGTAAGAAGACAGTAAGAGGTTCTTCTTTGTGACAGTATCTTTATTCTTTGAATGTTAATTTGATTAATGTTCATTTTATTTGGCTACAGATTATGGTGATTGTTATCTCATAATAGCACTGGTTCTGAAAGTAAATAAAAAGTTTTAGGTGAATTTGAGAAATTTATACAATACTTTTTGTTTTCTCAATGTTTATTTTCCCATTATTTTGTCACTGGGATGAAGAATAAGGGTATTTCAGCTCACTTTCATGCAAAGATTCCATTCAGTTTTAAACGTTATTTTGCCTAAAATTACCATTCTGATGCTTTCTAAAGAAATATTTTGTGTTCCTTGTTAGTATAGTGGTGAGTAAAAAAATAAATAAATAAATAAAATAAGAAATATTTTGTAGACCCAATTTCACAGCAAAATTTCTAAATCTGTATAGAAACTATTACAGAAGTGGACAAGGATTGGCGGTTGTTTGTAAAGAATTATGAATTGTATAAAAATTTCTTCTAACATTTAATAAAATTTTATTTTAACCTACTTTGAAATATTAGTGTTTACCATGTATTTATAAAAAATAACCAAACTCTTAAGAGATAGGGTGTTCAAATCTAAATTAAACTGCAATCAAATAGATATTTAATAACATCTTTATCATCACTGATTATAATATTTGCTGTTATTTGATAATGGGCAGATTAGCAACTATAGAATTCACTGCCTCTGAAGTATTTCTTGCACAAATTACTTAATACAGCCAATCCTCTGTGTCTGTGGATTTAACCAACTTTGCGTTGAAAATATTTGGGGAGGGTGGTCCCTGTGGCTCAAAGGAGTGGGACACCGGCCCCATATGCCGGAGGTGGTGGGTTCAAACCCAGCCCGAGCCAGAAATTGTAAAAAAAAAAATATTTGGGGAAACTTCGGCGGCACGTGTGGCTCAGTGAGTAGGGCACTGGCCTCATATACTGAGGGTGGCAGGTTTGAACCTGGCCCCAGCCAAACTGCAACAAAAAAATAGCTGGGTGTTGTGGTGGGCGCCTGTAGTCCCACCTACTCGGGAGGCTGAGGCAAGAGCATTGCCTAAGCTCAAGAGCTGGAGGTTGCTATGAGCTGTGACACTACGGTACCCTACCAAGAGCCACAAAGTGAAACTGTCTCAAAAAAAAGAAAAGAAAATATTTGGGAAAAAAACAATACATATAATACAACAATAAAAAATACAGTATAGCAACTATTTTCATAGCATTTACATTGTATTTGATATAAGTAGAGATGATTAAAACTACAATGTACAGGCGGATGCATGTAGTTGTATGCAAATATTGAATTATTTTATATAGGGGACTTGAGCATCCACAGATTTTGGTATTCTAGGGGGAGGGGATCCTTGACCCAGTGCCCCGCAGATGCTGAGGGATGACTATATTTTTATTCTCATACCATGTTATTTAAGTTGGTATCCTCAAGGCAACCATCAGATTCAGTGATTCACTAGGATTCACAGGACCCAGAAAAGCTGTTATATTCATGGTGATAGTTTATTACAGTGAAGGATACAAATTAAAATGTACAGTGTATTAGCTCCCACCTGTAACCCCAGCACTGGGAGGCCGAAGTGAGGCTCTCTTCAGGCCAGAAGTTCAAGATCAGTGTGGACAACTTAGTGAGACCCTATCCCTACAAAGATTAAAAAACAGCTGGGTGTGGTATATACCTGTAAACCTAACCACACAGAATCAGTTGAGCCCAGGAATTTGAGGTTACAGTGGAGCTATGACAGCATCACTGCACTCCAGCCTAAGAGAGCGAGACCCTCTCTCATACATAGGTACGTACATACAATCATCAAAAGGAATAGGGACATAGAGAGGCGACCAGCAAAACCAGGCACAAACTTCCAGTTGTCTTCTCCCAGTGGAGTTGTATAGATTGTGCCTAATTCTCCTGGGAATTATTTGACACATGTTTAGTGTTGGTAACTGGGGAAGCTCACCCAGGCTTTAGTGTCTAGGATTTTTATTAGAAGTCAATCAAATAGACATCCAGCACCCATGTAATTGATCAGACAGACCCCAGAATCTACCTAGAAGTTAAGTTGATACAGCATGGCTCAGGGGTCCAGATATAAAAATACAGGTATTCACCATAAGTCACATTATTAGCATAGATTGTAGGCTAGATCTCAGGCATACACAGACATTCTTACCAGGAAAAACATTCCTAGGGTTTGGAAGATACTTCCCAGGAGCCAATCAAGCCCAGTCTTGAAGACCCCTGGAGGGGCAGTGCAAGCCTGCTGAGTTAACCCTTTGATGCACAATATTCCATGACAGAAATCCAGGATTTAAAAACTGAGGTACAGCCACATTTCATAAATAACATTATCTGCGGCTCGGCGCCTGTGGTTCAATTGGCTAAGGCGCCAGGCACATACACCTGAGCTGGCGGGTTTGAATCCAGCCCGGGCCCGCCAAACAACAATGACAGCTGCAACCAAAACTTAGCCGGGTGTTGTGGTGGGCACCTGTAGTCCCAGCTACTTGGGAGGCTGAGGCAAGAGAATCACTTAAGCCCAAGAGTTTGAGTTTGTTGTGAGCTATGATGCCACAGCACTCTACTGAGGGTGAAAAAGTGAGACTCTGTCTCAAAAAAAAAAACAGTTTCACATTCAGGGAGTTAATATTTCTAATTTCTGATGCATCTGTGTCCATTTCTGGACAGCATACTTCAGAGTACTGACAGAAAGGACGGTTTCCAGCAGGGGGCCATAAAATGGAAGACTGTGATGGGGAGAGACCCAGAAACCAAGCAAGAACAAGGTTGAGCAAGTGCTTCTGAATAACTTGGAGAAGTGAAAATTTAGATGGTGAGGAGGCAGTACACTGTAGCTGTCTGTAAATAACCAGAGAGTCAAAGATTTTTTTTTTGAGACAGTTTCTGTCGCCCTGGGTAAAGTGCTGTGGCATCAAAGCTCACAGCAACCTCAAACTCTTGGGCTCAAGTGATCTTCTTGCCTCAGATTTTCTATTTTTTAGTAGAAATGGGGTCTTGCTTTTGCTCAAGCTGGTCTCGAACTCGTGAGCTCAAGCAATCCACCTGCCTCAGCCACCCAGAGTGCTAGGATTACAGGCATGAGCCACTGCATCCGGCCAAGAGTCAAAGATTTAAATGAGGGAAAAGCAGAAGCAAGAATGAACAAATGTCCTATCTTGTTTCACTGAGGTTTCCACATTTGCCTGTTCCTACTTCACCTCTGCTGGAAGTGCACAAGGCCTAGGTCAGCTTTGCTGCCACCACCAGCAACATGCATATAATTTACCTGAGGAACACAAGCAGAAACAAAACTAAATACCCAAATCTGTACAAATAAAGCACGTATGAAGTACAGAATCCAGGCAGTGCCCATAGCTCAGTGGGTAGGGCATCAGCCACATACACCCAGGCTGACAGGTTCAAACCCAGCCCTGGCCAGCTAAACAATGACAATTGCAAAAAAAAAAAAAAAAGAAAAAGACAAAGAAAAAAACCAAGAGTTTCAGGTTGCTGTGAGCTGTGACATCACAGCACTCTACCAAGGGGGACATACTAAGACTGCATCTCGTAAAAAAAAAAAAAAAAAGAAAGAAAAAGAAGTACAGATTCCAGAGCCTAACTTCAATGGCTAAAGAAACATTTGATTGGAACAGTTCACGGATCCCTTTGTTTTTGCCTAAGCCCTGTCTGAGATGATATTAAGCAAAAACACTCAAAGTGGTAGTTGTTTGGCAGAATGTAGGCTTAGCAGATTTCTCAGTTCCTCTCTTAAATACCATCCCATTTTCTCTCTAATATAGGGTCAAGCAAGTCCCTCTGACCTTGGACTTCACCAAGCTTTTCCTTTATTTCCACTGCAGTGCCTTTCCCTCCTGCTTGAGTCAGATGCATTTATATCTAGTCACTAACGATTCTTCCTCTGGACTCCAAGCTAACACAGACCTCATACTCCTCCCCCTCTTTGGCAGTGACTTGGCTTAGTTAGGATTCCTGAAAGTAACACCTTGGACCCATTTATTTCTCCTATTCAGCTTGCCCAAAATGTGGATATATCCTCCTATCTCACTCCTAAGGTGGTATTATTATAGTGTCTCAGGTCATAATCATATATCAGATGTACATATGACTATTGGTAAAAATATAATTCTTTTTTTCTTTAAAATTCTCATGATTGCAACCATTATACTGTATTTTTTCATCTTTCAAATCCCTGGCAATAGAGAAGATTCAAGCAGATGCTAGTTCTCAATGTTTACTTTTGTTTTCTTTAGTAGATCCTTAGTTAAGAGGAGGATTTTTTACCCCTCTTCGATATATTGTGTAACTGAATTTGATTATTAGATGACTGGCTTCTCTTCAAAGCTGGACTGGTGAAATTTAAATTTTATTACCTCTAGAGGTTAATAGTCCTCTCATAAAATGAAAAGCCATATTGATCTCCTGAAAGCCTGCCAAGGATTTACTTATGTGGAATGGATGTTCTGGCTTGATCATTAACTGCATTTTAATTTTGTTGTGATGGTGGCTATGATCTTAAAGGTTCTTATTGATACTATTTTCATTGAAATGAGAATAGATTTTTTTCTTTGATATTGCTGAGAAAACATTTCCCAAGAGAAAAACTAGTTGAATAATATTTTAAATTAGAAGATGAAAGCAACAAAGGCTGCAAAAAGGCATAAAGGCAGTATTGTGGTTGAGGATGTGAATTGTGGAGCCAGACAGCACAGATTTGAATCCCAGCTTTGCTGCTTGCAAATTATGTGATCTTTTTTTTTTGTTTGTAGAGACAGAGTCTCACTTTATGGCCCTTGGTAGAGTGCCATGGCCTCACACAGCTCACAGCAACCTCCAACTCCTGGGCTTAAGAGATTCTCTTGCCGGGCGGCGCCTGTGGCTCAAGGAGTAGGGTGCCGGTCCCCATATGCCAGAGGTGGTGGGTTCAAACCCAGCCCCGGCCAAAAACAAAACAAAGAGAAAAAGAGATTCTCTTGCCTCAGCCTCCCGAGTAGCTGGGACTACAGGCGCCCGCCACAACGCCCGGCTATTTTTTGGTTGTAGTTCAGCCGGGGCCGGGTTTGAACCTGTCACCCTCGGTATATGGGGCCGGCACCTTACCAACTGAGCCATAGGCACCACCCAAAATTATGTGGTCTTGAACATGCTATGTAACTTCTCTGAACTTTAGTTTTCCTTATCTGTAAAAGGAGGCAATGCTATCTAACTCGAAAGAATTGGTGTGAAAATAAAATGAATATGTAAAATACTCCACAATACCTGGCATAGTCTATTATGTCGTTCAAATATGGTCCTTATATGTGGGTCATTACGAAAGTCTTCTTAAAATCAAGAAACGTAAAATTTGAGCAGACAGAAACAAATGAAGCCCTCCCAGCAACACTATTAAGCTAAGCCAATTGAAACTTGCATGGGGGGTGGCGCCTGTGGCTCAAGGAGTAGGGCGCCGGTCCCATATGCCGGAGGTGGTGGGTTCAAACCTAGCCCCAGCCAAAAAAAAAACAAAAAACCATAAAGCATAACAAATAAATAAATAAATAAAAAAGAAACTTGCATGGGTGGGGCGGCGCCTGTGGCTCAGTCGGTAAGGTGCCGGCCCCATATACTGAGGGTGACGGGTTCAAACCCGGCCCCCAAACTGCAACCAAAAAATAGCCGGGCGTTGTGGCGGGCGCCTGTAGTCCCAGCTACTCGGGAGGCTGAGGCAAGAGAATCGCTTAAGCCCAGGAGTTGGAGGTTGCTGTGAGCTGTGTGAGGCCACGGCACTCTACCGAGGGCCATACAGTGAGACTCTGTCTCTACAAAAAAAAAAAGAAACTTGCATGGGTGAATCAGAAAGGATGCTGTTGACTGTGTTTCTGGGAAGTGAAATAATGGATCATAACGCAGTCTATCTCAAAACTTTCATAGTGACCCAGATATAGTCGCTGATTGCTGAGTTAATTCCCTTGTAATGACTAAGTGGGTCTACTAATGATATTGATGTTGAACCATCTATTTTTTTCCTTTCTTCTTTCTTACATATTGTCTCAATTTAGCTATTTCTATCAATAACCAGGTTAGGTAGGGATACAGCTTGATGATTTACATCTCAGGCTCTGAAGCTGGACCTGGATTTTTTCACCCTAATTCTAATTTTGTCTCTTTTCTACTTGACAAACTAAATGATTCCATGGACACAGTTTCATATGCCAGATAGAGTTCCTTTTGTAGTGCTAAAGTTTAGCTTAAGCTTTATTTATCCCTAAAGGACATTATGAATTCTATATGTCATGTATCCTTATGGCAGGAAATGACGGAAGAGGGATGTTACACCTCTTATTTATTTATTCATACATATGGCATAGCAGATGAACCTAAAGTGAGCTGTTTGTTCTAATAAGCACTTCTAAGGAAAGATGCTTGTTTGTCCTGTGTAATCATCATCACGTTACTAAAACCTGCTACTGATTATATTCCAAAACTCCAGCCCTTGTAAAAATGAGTTCAATTATTCTCTGCTAAGGGCTATTATTCTATAGCCCCTAAGAGCATGTGATAGAGCTAGAATAAAATGCCTCGGACACAGAACAGAGACCATTTGCCTCACTGGGGAGAGAGTAATCATGCAGTGAAGCACAGTGATAAATCAAAGGAAGCGAGCCTAGAGAGCCCCTCAAAATCAATCTTCATTTTTTCTTTGTAGCCTGAGCTTTCTCCATTTTGTTTCATTCAGAATTACTGCGATAGTGCAGAAAAATAAATCATTACATATCTTCACTATGACTCCCTATTTCATTATGATCCAGCTCTGTGCGAGTGTGTGTTTTAAAGGGAATATAAGAAAGGATTCATAAATCTTAGTTGATCCCCACCTCCACCTAGTAGGTTTGTACACTATCAGCATAAAATGGGGGGGGTGCAATCAAATTACCTTCTAAGAGATCAATAGAGTAGGAGAGAAGCCCTTTGATCTATATAGCAATCATTCTTTTTGTCCTTAAGGGTATGCAGCAGGGCATGGTAATGCAATAAAAACAGTCCTTTGGTTGGATTCAGGAGTGTTCATCCCATTTGCAAAAATGGCATATCCATGTGAGATATTTGAAAATAGCAAAATGCATGTGACAGTGATCTAACCTGTACATTAAGTTTGAAGAGGTTGCAAAGCTAGTATTGCATGTTCTATAAAGAAAAACAAACAAACAAAAAAAAGAAAAACAAAACCTCACATATAAACTCTGTTTGCAGGACCTATTTCTCCCCCTCTCAGTTATTTTCATTTTATATTACTGTACTAAATTTCAGGTACACCAACTTATTTGGTTCTAAGAAAATAATATTTCTTACAATTTAGGTGTTTTTCAGGACCTTAGAAACATTTGATAATATAATAAAAATAATGTTGGTTGAAAGTCACACTGATGGACACTTACAAGTAAGCAACATTTGTAGCTTTTTTTCCCTTCTGTTTACATTCAGAGAAATTTCTGGATTTTTCTCTAGGCTTTGTTTTGAAATCAATACGTGTATTAGATCTGGTTTATGTTGTCCTAATAGGATTTCTTCTAGCTGAGATTGACCCAGGGTGGCTGTACACATGGTCTCAGTTGGAGGGTGTGGTAGATTTTTTTTTGCGTTTTTTGGCCAGGGCTGGGTTTAAACCCACCACTTCCAGCATACAGGGCAGCGCCCTACCCCTTTGAGCCACTGGCACTGCCCCAGTGTGGTAGATTTTTGTGATTATGTTTTTCTGATCACTCCATAAATTCTCTACCAGACTTTAAAAATTAAAGTGAAATTTACATAACAAAATCAATTGTTTTAAAGTGAATGATTGTTGGCTTTTAGTATATTCATGGAATTGCACAGCCACCACCTCAATCTGGTTCCAAAATATTTACATCACTCCACAATATAACCCCATGTCCTTTGAAGGGTCACACCCCATTGCTCCTTCTTTCTAGGCTCCCCAACTCCCAATCTGCTTTCTGTTTCAAAAGATGTTTAAATACATTTTTCAAAATGTGTTTTTTTTTTGAGGCAGAGTCTTACTTTGTTGCCCTCGGTAGAGTACTGTGGTGTCATAGCTCACAGCAACCTCAAATTCTTGGGCACAAGCTATTCTCTTGCCTCAGCCTCCCAAGTAGCTGGGAGTACAGGCACCCGCCACAACGTCTGGCTTTTTTTTTTTTTAAGAGTTGAGGTCTCCCTCTGGCTCACGCTGTCCTCCAACTTGTGAGCTCAGGCAATCCACCCACCTTGGCCTCCCAGAGTGCTAGCTAGATTATCAGCGTGAGCCACGGCGCCCTGCCTAAAAAACGGTTTCATTTTTTAAAATTATTTTATTAATTAATTTATTTTTGAGAGAGTCTCAAGCTGTCATCCTGGATAGAGCGTTGTGGCGTCACAGCTCACAGCAACCTCAGACTTTTGGGCTCAAGTGATTCTCTTACCTCAGCCTCCTAAGTAGCTGGGACTACAGGCACCTGCCACAAGGCCCGGCCATTTTTTTTGTTGTTGTTGCAGTTGTCATTGTTGTTTTAGCAGGCCTGGGCTGGGTTCAAACCCACCAGCCCCAGTGTGTGTGGCCAGCACCCTACCCACTGAACTACAGGCACCACCCTAAAAATTATTTGTAAATTGAAGAAAATTGGGAGGAAATCGATTCTTACTCAGCTCACTGTAACCTCAAACTCTTGGGCTGAAGCAATCTTCCCAGTTCAGTCTCTTAGGTAGCTGGGACTATAGACATGTGCTACATTAGCCATCATGCCTAGCTAATTTTAAATTTTTTTGTAGAGATGGAGTCTCACTATTGTTGTCCAGACTTTGTCTTGAACTCCTGGCCTCAAGTGAATTGTCCAGCTTCAGACCACCAAAGTGCTGGAATTACAGATGGGAGCCACCACACCCAGCCTACAAGCTATTTCATGTTTTCCTTTACAGCCATAAATAGTGGGACTTGGTCCTCTGCTCAAGTTCACAGATAAGTTCTAAAGTTTATCCCCACAACTATTTGTGACTAGCATTAACTCAGGAGCTAAACTTTGGACTCTAAGCTTCCAATTGCTCAAGTTTTGCCCCAATTAGCCAGTCCAGTAAAAGATGTTCTTAGTTTCCTGGGCTTATTACTTCTTATAGAATTGTCCCTTCTGTAATACTTCCTTGTTTCCAGGCCCTTTGATGGGATGCTACAGAATTCTGTTGCAAAATTATAAGAAATCCCACCACCGCTTTTTAATTTTTATTTATTTATTTATTTTGTAGAGACAGAGTCTCACTTTATCGCCCACAGTAGGGTGCCGTGGCGTCACACAGCTCATAGCAACCTCCAACTCTTGGGCTTAAGCAATTCTCTTGCCTCAGCCTCCCGAGTAGCTGGGACTACAGGCACCCACCACAACACCTGCCTATCAAACTCTTGAGTTCAAGTGATCTTCTTGCCTCAGTCTCTCAAGTAGCTGGGACTACAGGCACCAGCTATGGTACCCAGCTAGTTTTCCGATTTTTTAGTAGAAATGGAATTTTGAACTCTTGAGCTCAGGCCATCCACCGGCCTGGATCTCTTAGAGTGCTGGGATTATAGGTGTGGGCCACCAAGCCTGACTTCCACCAATTTTTTAGCCAGGAACAGAGATGATTCATGGTTGGATGGTCCCAGTGCCCAGTTTTGAGCTACCACTCACTGCAATGCAGGAAGGCAGCAGGCTGAGGAAGTCAGCAAAGAAGAGCAATTTGCCCGCAGGACTTGGTCTTGCCAGAGGTTTCTAAAGCACAGAAACCTTAACGGAAACCTGATGAGAAAGGGGTGTAAAAAGATAAAAATCAAGATTTCTATTCCCATTAAATGAGGGGGGCTTGTTTCTATGTAGAGAGGCAACATGGGGAAGAAAGCACTGTGGTGTCAGACAGAAGACCCAGGTCCAAATCCTGGCTCTGCTATGTGACATCAGACAAGGGCCTTCACCTTGTTACTCAGAGGTTCTGCTTCATTTGTACAATCAGTATTCAAACATTACATCTACAGAGTGGTTGTGAGGTTTAAAGAATTCTATGTTTGCTGCCCAGTAGTGTCTGACACACAGTAAGTAGGCAGTGAATAAAGTGTAGCTATTATTCTTAGGGTGGGAGGTAACTCACTGTCTAACTCAGATATCATGAATGATATTAGGTATCAGGAATGTTCTTCGCAGGCAAGCTTTCCGATAATCTCTGGGACACATTTTGTTGCCTTGTGTTCAGAATGGTTGCTGTTGCTGGCTTCCTTTCCATTTATCCCCCTGCCTGCGATTCTTAACATGTTCCATAATTACCAATTATTACCAATTTAATAATTGGTCAACTCTGTAAGACGCTCTTACTGTCTTTTATAAATGAGTTCATCACACTTGGGGGTGACCCAATGAATAGAGAAGATGCAAATTAGAGGCAGACTCGCCCCTCTGAACCAAACAGTGCTTCTCTCAGGGAGATGGCAGAAACCACAGAACACCAATTATGTTGGTGGGATTCATGTGACTTTTAATTTATTTTACTAATGTCTTACAATAAGTGTGATGAGCAAAGATAGGATAGATGGGGTAAGGGAAAGGAAGAAGAGAAAAGTATCTTTTATGTTCCTTAAACTATTAAAGCATGTGCTAGGATAAGAAAGTTCGGTAAAAGCATCACGTCCTTATCACCACAGAGCTCTTAAAGAGGATGTGGGACAGGGACCATTCTTCAGCTGTGGTAGAAGTGACTGCTGACAGAGAACAAATCCTGCGTCAAACTTTGCACAAGAGAAAGACTGGGCAATGCAGATGCTACACAGTTGGGCAGATGACAAGTTGACTCTCCAGAATCTACTTCCCAGGACGTGAGCAGGAGCGTGGACACCCCCCTTCTCTGGGCTGTTTCTTCCTCTCCTGCAAGATCTAACCAACTGTGCAGCAATGGGGAAAATGTTGGGCAACACTCTTAGAAAAGAGAAAGATATTTTTCATATTTGCTGGTGGTGTTGATTGACCAGAGGTGATTTCTTTTATTTTTGGGCAGTAGCATTATGTCCTGGTGATAAAATATCCTACACTGAGCACTCTTAAAAGGCATAGGAGAGTGGAAGCAAGGCCTCTTCAGGACCTGGACTAGTGGGGAAGAGAAATATGTGGATTCTCAGGGTAAGGGCATGAACAAGCTAATTCTATATCACCACAAATGAACTGACACAGATAAATGACACCTTGTCCTTTTCCACTCATAGAAACACTCACTTCTTCTAGATTACACTATTAAATCTAAGGTCAGCTTAATCACAGTTTGGGATAACTATTACTGTGCTTCTAAACTTAAAGTGAAAAGCTATATTTTTTAACAGTTTTCCCCCCCTAATTAAATGGATATAAATAAGCTGAAAGCCTAACATCTAGATAGTCTTTTCATTATTTTGCTTGTTGTGGGGGGAAACTCTTAAAATTCATCACTGCCATTTTTGTTTAACCTACAGAATCGAAAGAATATGAAATGGACAGGGATAAGTCATTACTTGAATCATAGAAATGGTCGACATGCATCTAACTTTATCCATTGAGCAAGACTGCTAAAGGGGTTAAGTTCTCTGGAACGAACCTAAATGATGTATTTAAAAGGGAAGAAAACTCCATTAGCCTTTTTTTTTTTTTCCTGGATGGAAGAAAAGGACATATGGAATTGGGGGCAGGGAGTAGAAAGGAAAGTGTCCATGAAACAAACACCTATCATTTCTGAAACAGTTCTATCCGAGGGAATGGGGTATGGACCATTGGTTTTATCTTTGGCAGTGATCTTGTTTTAGCCATCTAGAGTAAGATTATATAGCTGGGTCATGGCAGGGCATAGTGAATAATACAGTTTTAATTTCAGTTCACAGCAAATGATGATGATCACAGATTTAGCACCTTAGTTTGTACTTCCTCTGCACCTGAATCATCTATAACTGTGAAATCTGCCCTGTAGGTGAGAAAGCTGTATTCTTAGATAACTCCTCTGTGACTGCTCCAGCACTGCAGTTTACTTCAATCTAAGGGGTGGTTTTCTTATTAGAGAAAGTAAATATTCAATATTAAGTGTGAGGCTGAAGCCTTGAAGACATTTTATAGTGGTGGCAGGTGTTATGGTTCAGGAATAGGCTGTTTAACAGGTCAAATGCATATTATTCCCTCTAAAGCATTAACTTTTTTTAAGCAATGAAATTATATTTTTTGGCTTGAAATGGTGCTTTCTTCTATATTTGATTTCTCGGTTTTCTTAGTGGATATTACGGTCTCCTCCAGTATTTCTTCAAAACTTTCCCCTATCTGGGAGGTTTTCTTAGAAGCTACCTTAGAAGCCTCCTCCTCCTCCTCCTCCTCCTCCTCTTTCTTAAGTGACAGCCCAGTGGATGAGACTTTGGAGGTTGTAGAACTGAGGATTCTAGGTGGGAGCAGATAACTTGGATTGGGAAGTGGATTCACCCCTGAAATGCTTAATCCACTGGTACTAAAACGTGTCTCTTCACCCTCCAGCAGTTTCCTGTAAATTCAACAGAGAAAAACTGTTAGGAAGTCAAATTGCAACTTAAGAAGAAAACAAGAATTTAACACTCCATTCTGTATTTATTTTAGAGAGATTCCAGAGGATTTTGCAGTTTCTTCATGAGATTGAGACCAATAAATATTGAATCCCAAGGCTTAGAGAGTTGGAGCATGGGCGTGTGTGCACACACGTACACACACTTTTAGCCCCAGCCTAGGTTAAAGCACTGTCAAACGGGAACCTACTCACAAATATATTCCAAAAGGAAAACCTACAACTCCCCAGGGTCATACCACACCCATTTTTGGCAATTAGAGTCTACAAAGCTCTAGGGAGAAGTAATTTCCCTAATTAACACCTTTACAGCAATAGGGATAAGGAGGTGTGAAGTCCACAAAGGAGGGAGGAACTGCTTAATTCTGCCTGAATTTGAGATTTGTACTTTTTCCATGGAGTGGATAAGGGTACAAAGGGAATGGAGCCAGCGCACAAAAGCCTGCGAATGACACTATTCACTATTTCAGATCCCCACACCTTTGCTCAGCCTAGTCTACACTGCACTGGAATAATGGCCTCAATATCTTTTTAACTCATAACTAAAAGTTTATATCATTCCTTTTTCTTTATTTTTTGAGATACAGCCTTATTCTGTCACCCTGGGGTAGAGTGCCCTGGTGTCATAACTCACAGCAACTTCAATCTCTTGGGCTCAAGCTATCCCCTTCTCTCAGCCTCCCAAGTAGCTGGACTACAAGCACCCGCCTATTTTATTTTAGAGACAGGGTCTCACTCTTGCTCAGGCTGGTCTTGAACTCCTGAGCTCAGCAATCCACACATCTTGGCCTACCAGAGAGCTAGGATTACAGGTGTGGGCTACTATGCCCAGCCCCCTTTTTTTTGTTTTTAAATGAAAAACTCAGTACGCTATCAAATACTCTTGGAACTTTGTTTTGAAGTAGTATACCTAGTATAAAAACAAAAAGAAAAATATGTTCAGACAGATCTGGAGTTGAATCTGAGCTCTGCGATTTGCCAGGATTATGACTTTAAGCAAGTCTCACAGTCTCTGGTTGAGTGTTCTCACCTGCAAAATGGGAACAATATGACCTGATATTTAGTGCCTGACACACAGTAGTCATTCAACAGCAGCTGCCCGGGTGGGGCACAGTGGCTCATGCCTGTAATCCTAGCACTCTGGGAGGCTGAGGCAGGTGGATTGCTTGAGCTCAGGAGTTCGAGACCAGCCTGAGCAAAAGTGAGACCCCATCTCTAAAAATAGCCAGGCCTGTGGCAGGCACTTGCAGTCCCAGCTACCTGGGAGGCTGAGGCAAGAGGATCACTTGAGCCCAAGAGTTTGAGGTTGGTGTGAACTACAGTGCCGTAGCACTCTACCCAGGCCCCAGAGTGAGACTCTGTTTCAAAAATAATAATAATAGTAATAGCAGGTGGCACCTGTGACTCAAAAGAGTAGGGTGCCAGCCCCATATACTGGGGGGGGGGGGCAGGTTCAAACCCAGCCCCAGCCAAAAACTGCAAAAGAATATTAAAAAAAAATTCTTGGGCGGCACCTGTGGCTCAAGGAGTAGGGCGCCGGTCCCATATGCCGGAGGTGGCGGGTTCAAACCTCGCCCTGGCCAAAACACACACACACACACACACACACACACACAAAACTATTAATAAAAAAAAATTGTAAAAAATAATAATAGTAATAGCAGCTGACAAAAAAATATGTGCAATTGCAATGTATCAATAAAAAACCCTAGCAGGGCAGCACCTGTGGCTCAGTGAGTAGGGCACCAGCCCCATATACTGAGGGTGGTGGGTTTGAACCTGGCCTGGCCAAAAATGCAACAAAAAAATAGCTGGGCATTATGGTGGGCACCTGTAGTCCCAACTACTCAGGAGGCTGAGGCAAGAGAATCACCTAAGCCCAGGAGTTAGAGGTTGCTGTGAGCTGTGACGCCATAGCACTCTACCGAGGGCAACAAAATAAGACTCTTGTCTCTAAACCCGCAACCCAAAACAAAAAACCCTAGCAGCTGCTGTTAATGCTTTTTTTAAAGGTAAATGTTCACTTAAACATTGTTTTGAGTAGGAATCTCAGGGTATACCCCACCTATTAAGACCTTCTAGATTGGGGCGGCGCCTGTGGCTCAGCGGGTAGGGCGCCGGTCCCATATGCCGGAGGTGGTGGGTTCAAACCCAGCCCCGGCCAAATTAAAAAAAAAAAAAAAAAAGACCTTCTAGATTGTATAAAAACTTTTTTTTTTTTTTCTGAGACAGTGTCTCACTCTGTCACTCAGACTAGAATGCAGTGACGTGATCACAGCTCACTGCACCTTTGAATCCTGGGCTTAAGTAATTGATTCTCACACCTCAGCCTCCCAAGCAGCTGGCGCTACCATGCCTGGCTAATTTTTTAATTTTTTGTAAAGACAGGGTCTCACCATGTGGCCCAGGCTGATCTTGAACTCCTGCCCTCAAGTGATCCTTCTGCCTAAGCCTCCCAAAGTGCTGAGATTACAGGTGTGACCCACCATGCCCAGCCTGATGGGTTTTTATTTCAACCTTTGTGTACTCACATTACCCCCTTAAATTATTGGCAGAGACATATAATAAGTAGAGCTGGCCAGGTAGAGGGGTCTGCTCATCTAGAAGGGGCCAGTGATGCCCTTCCTTATCCTCCCTCACTGATGAGAAACCCTAGATATTAGAACCACTTATCTGGGTGGCACTGCCCCCTGACTGAATCTAAGACTGAATCTGCTTAGGTCAGCATGCCCTTTGAGGTACCTGTAAGCTGCTATCTCAATGTCAAGGGCCATTTTGACATTGAGCAAATCCTGGTATTCCCGAAGGTGGCGTGCCATCTCACTCTTGGTGTTCCTCAGATCATTCTCCAGCTGCCCAATGCTATCCTGAAAAAGTGACATATCCAAATTAGTTAGGCCAGAACAGCAGAAATTCATTGAGATTTCCACGAGGTGGGATTCTCAGCCATAACTACATATTAAAACCACCTGAGGAACTTATAAACTGCTTACATCCAGACCCAGACTCTGATTATTTGTCCTGGGGTGGGGTCGCAGCATTTACATTTTTTCAGAAAGGTCCCCAGGAGATGTGGAGGCATGCGGAGGGCTGGGAACTTTCACCACAGAGCACATAGTTCTCAAATGAACACTGGGAAATGATTTTTTTTTTTTTTTTTTTTTTTTTTTTTTTGTAGAGACAGAGTCTCACCTTATTGCCCTCGGTAGAGTGCCGTGGCATCACACAGCTCACAGCAACCTCCAAATCCTTGGGCTTACGTGATTCTCTTGCCTCAGCCTCCCGAGCAGCTGGGACTACAGGCACCCGCCACAACGCCCGGCTATTTTTTTTTTTGTTGCAGTTTGGCCGGGGCTGGGTTTGAACCCGCCACCCTCGGCATATGGGGCCGGCGCCCTACCCGCTGAGCCACAGGCGCCGCCTGGGAAATGATTTTTTTTCTTTTTACACTTACTGTCCTTCGTAAGGATAGTAACGTAACATAAAGATAGATAAAACTTACGCCTTGTTTGTGGTATTGCTGCTGAATAACTGTTGTTACATCTCCTTTCCAAAACCAAAGCCTCAGGTTAGGAGCTTAGATTAAAAAAATTCTAACTGTGGAAAGCACAGCAAGGATAGCAAGCCTTCTCTTTGTCTTCATTTTGATGGTTTCCTGGAAGTCTGCCACTCGATCACTTCACTGAAAGCATTTTACATGACAGATAAGGAGGAAGCATAAATACTTCACAGGATTTTTTAAAAATCCAAATGGCAGACTGATATTATAATATTTTAAAAAAAGAAACTAGGGTGGCACCTGTGGGTAGGCTGCTGGCCCCATATATCGAGGGTGGCGGGTTCGAACCCAGCCCTGGCCAAAACTGCAACAAAAAATAGCCAGGCGTTGTGGCGGGCACCTGTAGTCCCAGCTACTCGAGAGGCCGAGGGCAAGAGAATTGCCTAAGCCCAGGAGTAGGAGGTTGCTGTGAGCTGTGATGACACAGCACTCTACCAAGGGCAATAAAGTGAGTCTCATAAAAAAAGAAGAAGAGGCCGGGCGTGGTGGCTCATGCCTGTAGTCCCAGCGCTGTGGGAGGCCGAGGTGGGTGGATTGTCTGAGCTCAGAGTTTCAAGACCTGTATGAGCAGCAGTGAGCCAGAGTAAGACCCCGTCTCTACTAACAACATCAAAACAGCCGGCACCACCAGAGGAAGAAGAAAATCAACAACAACAAAAAAGGAGTACTTCAAACAAAGAAGAATGAACAAGTACACTGAAATTAAAAATAAAAAAAATTAAAAAAAAAAGAAGAAGAAGAAACTAGGTTGGTGTAATAGTTTTGCTCTAAATTCTTCCAGGTGCAAACCAAGGGAAGGAAGAGAAATAGGTTTATATTTGAGATCCTGAACACAGAATCCAGAAGCTTTTAAAAACAAAGCAGATCTGGTTGTTTACCTGCCTAAAATTCTCCAACAGCTGTGGAATAAAATCCAGTCTTCCTTTTGCTCAGTGTGTTTCAGCCACCCTGGCCTTCTCTTAAACATAATGAGTTCATTGCCATCCCAGGCAATTTACTTATTTATTTAGAGCTATGATTGCACTCTACTGCCTGGGCTAGAGTGCAATGATGTCAACATAGCCCACTGCAACCTCAAACTCTTAGGCTTAAGGAATCCTCCTACCTCAGCCTCCCAAGTAACTGGGACTATAGAAGTATACCATCACATCTGGCTAATTTCTCTAATTTATTTTTTCTTTTCTTTTTTTTTGTTAAGGGGGTTGAGACAAAGTCTCACTATAACGCTCAGGTTGGTCTCAAGTGATCCTCCCTAGGATTATAGGCATGAGCCACCACGCCCAGCCCCAGGCCCTTAGACTTGTTATGTCCTCTGCTTGGAGTACCCTGTAGTAGGTCTTTATATGGCTGACTTCTTGTCATTCAAGAGACTGTTCAAATGTCCTCTCCTCAGACACCAGTTATTTTGCAAGCAATTTAAGTATCTTTCATCTACTGATTAAACACGTTTTACTTCAGGCCAGGGCAGCTGGTAGCCCATGTAGGAATGCAAATTAGAAAAAGGTACCCTGGATACTGGACAAATTAGGAGAAAAGTACCCACTTGAATGCAGCCAACCTGCTCTTAGCAGTATGTGAAATTATCTTGTTCATTCATTAGTTTAGCAATTTATTTTCTGTCACTTTCCTCTACACAGGGTTTTCAATCTTGACACTATTGATGTTTTTGAGTGCACACTTCTTTGCTTTGGGGGTTATCCTATTGGATTTTAACAGCAGCTACCCACTAGTAGCCAGAAGTATACGCTTTCACTCTTCCAGTTGTGATAGCCAAAAATGTCTCCAGACATTGCAGAGTCCCCTCATGCTTGAGAAGTAGTGTTCTAGAACATAATTAACATAGATGCTAGGATCCTTTCTGTCTAGTTCACTCTGGAAGCCCAGAGCCCAGCACAATGCACACGGTTGATACTCAATGAATAATTGTCACATGAATGAATGATACGACATAAGCACTTTTTCTTTCCTAATGTCCTGAAAAAGTATGAGTAAATAACATGTAATATTCAGCTGCAATTTTGTAGACATGAAGAACACACTGATTAAGGGTTATTCTTGGACTTGTTGCCCATAGCTCAGTGAGTAGGGAGCCAGCCACATACACTGAGGCTGGCAGGTTCCAGCTCAGATGGGGCCTGCTAAACAAAAATGACAACTGCAACCCAAAATAGCCAGGCATTGTGGCAGGTGCCTGTAGTCCCAGCTACTCGGAGGCTAAGGCAAGAGAATCACCTAAGCCCAAGAGTTTGAGGTTACTGTGAGCTGTGATGCCACACAGAGGGCAACACAGTGAGACTCTGTCTCTAAAAAAAAAAGTTTCTTTTTTTTATGAAATAGTGATGCAGATAACTGCATCAGAAACTTCAAGAAGTAAGTGCTGAGGGCGCTGAGGGGCCCTTGCAACTCCCTGTGTGGGATGATGAGGCAATGGTAAAAGGTAGGGCTGATAAACAGAGGGTGCAAACTTCCAAATTAAGAGAATTGTAGAAAGAATTAAAATTCATGCCACCTACCTGTTCTATAAATATTGACAAGAATACTGCAAAGGAGAATCTCAATCGACTCATGGGTACAAAGCAAATGATAGTGGGAAAAATTCACATGACACTAGACTGTGATGTAAGTATTTCAAAATATGTTAAGAAATCATGCAGGCTTAGGCGGGGCATGGTGGCTCATGCCTATAGTCCTAGCACTCTGGGAGGCTGAGGTGGGTGGACAGCTTGAGCTCATGAGTTCGAGGCCAGCTTGAGCAAAAGTGAGACCCCCAACTCTACTAAAAATAGAAAAACTGAGGCAAGAGGATCACTTGAGTCCAAGAGTTGGAGGTTGCTGTGAGCTATGACACCACAGCACTCCACCCAGGGCTTGAGAGTCTAACTAAAAAAAAAAATCATTCAAGCTTAAAAAGATTTTTACCAAGAAATTTTACTGCATGGTTGCTATTTGAGGTTAAACTAACCTACAAGCAAGTTCTGCTAGTGATGCATTAGGAGCAAGAGAATCAGTATTCCCCATGGTCAGGGGGAAAGGAGTGAGGGGTGAGGAAAAAGGAGAAAGGAGAAAATATTATTATTATTATTTTTTGAGACACAGTCTCACTATGTTGTCCTCAGTAGAGTGCCATGGAGTCACAGCTCACAGCAACCTCAATCAAACTCTTAGGCTTAAGCAATTCTCCTGCCTCAGCCTCCCAAGTAACTGGGACTACAGGCGCCTGTCATGACGTCCGGCAATTTTTGGTTGCAGTTTGTCTGGGGTCGGGTTTGAACTCACCACTCTTGGTATATGGAGCCAGCGCCCTACTCACTGAGCCACAAGCGCCGCCCAAAAGGAGAAAATATTATCATCATGCAAGGGAGCAAGAGAAATTAAAGAGGAGAAGAGGGAGATTTCACCAGTTTCTCCAGGTTGCATTTTTTGCCCTGCCACTAACATCCAATATACCTCCACTAGTTTTCTATATTTTGGTTTCATCAAACCTTCAATCTCTGCATATGGAAAATTATGTTTATTCTTTTCTGAAATCCTCAAATTAGGATTCCAAAGTAATATATCTTACATTAGTAGATGAGTCCAATATCTGTTAAATTAGATATAGACATTATAACAGCATGGCACATAGGAACTACTCAATGAACGTTAGAGATTTTTATTATTGTTAATATCATGCCATCTGATTCTATCCTTTTGATGATACAGGCAAATAATCACATTCCCTCCCTATGTTCCCTTAAACAACAAAGAAGAGTAATACACAATAAAATGTTAATATTGGAGAGCTGCAGGCATATGTCTTAAAAGCACTAGATCTTTTGAAAATAACAATTTTGAACAAAAACCTTTCTAAACTGGCTTATACCACTCACAATTAGGACATTAAACATAAGGCAACCTTCCTCAGCAATTAAGAGTCATGACAATGATCAATTTTTTTATTATTATTTTGTGATATCTTTTAAGTCAACTGAAGCATATCAGGCTGTCTAATTCTATCCTAAATGACCCCAAAGAGCAGTGTTTGATCAGTATTACTGGTTCTTTATTTTCTTTGTCCTGAAAGATGAACATATTTGCTGCTACTCATTCTTAAACAAAGCCTCCAGTGGTCCGCCCTTCTCATCTGTCTCACTGAGGCTTGAAATCCAAACAAAGCGTTTTATAATCATTTGAGTAGGCTGTGGGCCTCAGAGCAGCCAATTTCCTAAAATGTGCTTTAGGGAAAGATGTTTTGTCTCACCAGCAGGTTAATTAAGTCCTTAAAAATTTTTTTAATTTTTAATTTTTTTTTTTTTTTTGTAGGTAGAGTGACTCAGGCATTAAAACAGAATTATTTCTGTTTTATAGCTGTATTTCCCAAATAAAAGGTGGTTGGGGAGCTGAGTTCTAGATGGATGATATTTCCTTGAACTTTCATGTTGGGTATTTCACATATCTATTTTACGGATCAGAGTACAGAAAAAGCATGACTTGCTTCTTTCTAGGAGAACTGTGCTGCCTGCTGATCACCGATGGCTCTCCAATGCCTCGTCTCTTTGTTTGCACTCTCCTCCCCTCACGAGGCTGTGTCTTGCTTCGCCCTTCAAAAGCCCTGCCAAAGATGGCCTCCAGCTCCAAATCAGAGCAGAATGCTGCAGTCTGCCCCCTCCCCCAACCACACAGCTGCTGCGGGCTTAGCCCAAGGGAACCTGAGAGAGAGGCACTCCCAGCTCCAGCTGGGGTCTCTCCCCAAGTAGCTAAGACAAATGCCTTGCTTCTAGCCCATGAGGGTGGGAGTAAGAGAAAGAGTTGGCCACACCAGCCTCTGGAGTGGCAAAGATGTCCGACAGACAGTGCTATGGCTTTCTCCACTTTTCAGGGGCCCTCAGCCAGGGGAGCAGTAGTGAGAGCAGCACAGTCTGATTGAAAGGGGCTCTGGCCATCCTGAATTGCTGGGTGAGGGAAGAGGATTTTTATTTGTGCTTGGTTCATTCACAGGTCAGTGTGTGCCTTATTCTCACTCCTATCTTGGCTTTATCCCCATCTTTTTCTTTCCTCCACCACACTCTAAAATCTTGCACTGTAGGTATTTCTGTAAGTTGCTTTACTGAAAAAATGTGGTTTACTTCAGTGCACTCCCAAATCAGTCTGAGGACTGACAAGATGTAGCAATTTTTCCTTAAAATACATATTCCTGGGCCCCACCTGCGAACTGCTGAATCTGTATCTTTGGGAGTGGACCTGAGAATTTTTTAAAGCCCCTAATTGACCTTGTTTGTGTGTCATTTGGCATGGGAACCACTGGGTAAATTCATTTCTGTAAAGAAGCTATCATGGTGGCCCAGGTGACAGTAACACAATGAGAGGGGCAAACAAAACAAAAAAACAGAAGGAAGAGCTTTTTAAAAAGAGGCCAAGATGGCTTATTTTGAATTCTAATTTCAGAAATGGATCTATCAAACTATAGATTTATATGCAGCCACTGTCAACCCCAATCTCCAAGGGACTAGACCCTTCCTGCTATTTAATTAGGTTATACTCCAATCTCATAATGGAGAGAAGAAAGCAGACTTGGCTCATCTCCCTGGAGAGCATTAACCAATGGTGATCTTGATTGTTTAGCAAGGTCTTTCGATGAAAGCTTCAGCTTTCTAAGACTGACCACAGTAAAGGTCTGGGACCCCAAGCACCCTCCAAGAATGTCCTTAGACATCTTTAACAGAACTGGGACTCTAATGGTGCTGAAGTGGCTATGTAGGGAAGAGAACTGTCCTGTTTCAGAAATGGAAAAACATTAAGCTCTTGACATAGAGGGGAGCTGCATTTGGCTTTTGAAGACAATAGTCCTAGCTCTTCCTAATCTCTCCTCTTGCCTTATTCAGACTCTCTCTGACAGTATTGTATACTTACTATGTCACCTTGAATCATTCTTTGCCATTTTAAGACTGTAAGAAGCTTTCTCCTCTCACATATTAGGATAACAGTTCTCTGGGACAGAGAAAACATGACTTTAATTGGGTTTTCCTGTGTCTCACCTCAGACACCAAGCTTGCAAAGGAAAATGGCCCTACTACTAATCTCTGAAGCAGAAGAAATAGACACGCCTCCCATTACTGCAGTGAGAGGGGGGTGGAAGAGGATGGAGTGAGAGGGCAAGAAAACAATGGCTGCATCTCACTGTGAGGAAGGAGGCTTTTTGCCCTGGTCAGCACTGCTAAGATTGTTAGAACAGCCAGAGATACCCGTGTGGCCTTCAGGAGCCATAGGTAAGGCTGTGAGGCCCATCTCCGCCTTAGGTCCCAAGGAGCAGGAGGCAGTTCCCTGCTGTCTGACCTCCTCTTCCATTCCCACAGCAGGTCCTCTAAAGCTCAAACTGATGGGGACAGCACTGCAGAGCTGCAGACGCCGCAGTTTCTGTTGTTTGTTTCCTGTAGACCACATCTAGATGACCCTTCTATTGTCTAATGCTGAAAACCTTTTATAGCAAACAAGACAGACAGCACTGTCACTACTTCTCAGGATGCAGGGGCTATAACAAGAAAACAGAGGACACGGCAAAGCCCAATTCAGCTGTCAATTCTGTGTAAGTTGTCCTTTTTGTAGAAATGGGGCTAGCCCTCCAGTAGACCACCTAA
The DNA here is from genome assembly GCF_027406575.1 of Nycticebus coucang. Classification (NCBI taxonomy): domain Eukaryota; kingdom Metazoa; phylum Chordata; class Mammalia; order Primates; family Lorisidae; genus Nycticebus; species Nycticebus coucang. The sequence goes on along the minus strand of NC_069782.1, from coordinate 132,549,151 downwards.
CTAGCTCATCTTTTGAGGCTTTGGGAAGAAAACATGAAGCTTTAATTAACCAAATGTGATTAATTCAAGCCATCCAGGACCTAGGGCATATAGTGAAAAAGTTCAAGTTACAGATTGTGAAGCAGAATAAAGGTACTTATTTAAATTCTACTATAGGATGTCCCAAAAGTTGTCCCTTAAGTGGCCACACATAGGGAAAATGAAGCTAAATGTACCTTTATTTACAAAATAGTCATTACAATATTTTATAAAGAAGTGGTCAGTATGTAGAGAATATTCTGTAAATATTTTGGAAATTTTTATAATGAATATCTTGTAAACAACAGTACATTTAGCTACAATTTCCCATTTTCCCTATTTATGGTCACTTAAGGGGCAACTTCTGGGACACCCTGTATAATACCAAACTAAAATAATGGTCTAACGGGCTTTTTTTCTTCATCAAAGGAAACTAGGTAATAAACAATAAATACCTGCATATCAATGATAATTCTTCTTTTTTTTTTTTGCAGTTTTTTTTTTTGGCCGGGGCTGGGTTTGAACCGGGCACCTCCGGTATATGGGGCCGGTGCCCTGCTCCTTGAGCCACAGGCGCCGCCCCATATAATTCTTTAGCTCCTCACTAAAATTGTGCTTTTGAGATTTCACTCCTTTATTTTATTAATGTTCCCAAACCTTATAACTTCATTAAACGTGAGTTTTAATCCTAGTTTGAATTATTTCAAGTTTCTGAATTATCAGCATTCTATTCAAAGGAGCATTTATTCTATCTTGAAATTGAACCACACTATTTCAGTTCCTTCCTACATTTTTCATTCACCCTGTGTCCTGCCTCTATGCCCTGTGTGGCCACAAGCCCAGAATGTCCTGTATGGTAAAACTGAAGATGTAGTGGCCTTTGTTGAGAGAGAAGAGTCAATTGATACATTTACAGGGGCTTAGGAGACAGGGAAAGATGGAGAAAATATATGAACTATACAAAGAAACCACCTCAGAGATTAATTACATGCACTTAGGATGGAAAAATGTTAAGAAAACACTAATTTTCAAGTGGGACATCACAGCTGGTGAACAGATTAAATGGTTTTTGTCAAGTGCTAAGCCATCCATGAAAGTGAAAATTGATTCTGTCCACGAGGTGACCTTTGATTGCAGGTATCCAAGACTGATGTGTTGACATTGCAGAAGAAAAAAAGAAACCAAAAGCAGTTAATTGCCTAGAGATTCATAACTGGGACAGGAGACGAGAGACATCATTTCTGAGATGGGAAGAAAATGATATCAGCACCGCGGACAGCGCCCCGACCATTCTCGTTTTGCTAACCCGGAGTAAAGGTTTCTTTGGTAGGAAATGTCAGTAGTCAAGGGAACCGCGCGCGAGCGCGAGTGTGTGTGTGTGCGCGCGCGTGTGCGTAGGCGGGAAGAACAGGGCGGTTGCTACTAGATCAATCATCACCCAGCTCGTTGACTCCCAATCTATACCCTTTTGAGAACAAATCAAAAAAACAGGGTAAGACCCTCCTTAGTTCAATATAGCATTCTTCCCCCAACCCTGAGGAAGACCTTACTCTATCTGTATCAATTTCGGTGCGCACAAAAGCCTTTCCAAGTCAACCAGACAAGCCAGACAGCTGAGACGGCACCGCCCACCATTGAGAGACTGTAAACTGCCCGAGTGAGGTTCACTTCTACTTTGAGTGGGGACTGTTCTCCAGGTCGCCAGTGGGGGCACGCCCACTTGCTGACAGAGAGGTATTGTTAGATTTTTGAGACTCCAAAGAAGTTTAACGGCTTCTTTGTTAGAAGGGCTCGGGCAGGGACAAAAGTGAAGGGCGCTTCCAGGCCCCCCCAATTAACAGTAGAGACTCCCAGCCTTTTTATATGCCAAAGCCTCCAGTCGGGGCCATTCTCTCCCTTCCCTTATCCTCCCCTTAAGTTCTAGGGCCCAATTTTACCATAAAGAGCAGTACACGCGAGAGAGGACGGGGCACTCCTCCCTACGCAGGGCTCCGTTCCTTACCTGGTAGCCAGCCACCTCAGCACTGTGCCGCTCCTCCAGCTCCAAAATCTGCCTCTCCAAGGACTCGTTGGCCCCGCGCAGGCCCTCGATCTCGATGGTGCGGGCCTGCAGCTGGCGCCGGTACTCATGGATCTCCTCACGGCTGGCCCGGATGGCCTCGGTGCTGCGCGCCGCCTGCTCGTTCAGGTTGGCGAACTTAGACTTGTACCACTCCTCGGCTGACTGCAGGTTCTTAGCGGCCAGGGACTCATACTGGGCGCGGATCTCCCTCAGCGCCGAAGTCAGGTCTGGTTTAGCCACAGCCACGTCGACCTCGGCCGCGGCCTGCGACGAAGCCTGCAGCGTGGCCAGCAGCTCGGCTACCTCTTCGTCGTGCACCTGGCGCACGAAGGCCAGCTCGTCCAGCAGCGACTCCACCTTCTTCTCCAGGTCCAGGCGGGCCAACGTGGCGCCGTCCACGTCGCGCTGCTGCGCCTTCAGGGCGCGCTCGGCCCCTTCGCGCCCGCGGCTCTCCTCCTCGCAGCGCGCCCGCAGCCGCTGCACCTCCTCGGCCAGCCCGTCGCGCTCCAGCAGGGCCTGCGCGCGCGCCGAGCTCGCCTCCTCCAACTGCGCGCGCAGCTCGCGCAGCTCGCGCTGGAACAGCTCGCCGACGCGCGACGGCTCCGCGTGGCGCTGCCGCAGCGCGGCCAACTCGGCCTCCAGCGCGCGGTTCTGCGTCTCCAGCTGATGCACCTTCTCGATGAACACCGCGAAGCGGTCGTTCAGGCCCTGCAGCTGCTCCTTCTCGTTGGTGCGGATGATCTTGTACTCGTTGGTGCGCGCCGCCGCCTGGCTCAGGTCCAGTCCGTCGGATGCCGGAGACCGGCGGTAGGCCAGGCCCAGGCCAAGCGAGGAGGCCGAGGAGCAGGCGGCCGAGGTGGCCACATTGCAGCGGGACAGCGACTGTGAGCGGAAGCTGCCCGAGCCGCCGGCCCCGGAAAGGCGCGCGGACAAGCGAGAGCCGTCTCCGAACACCTTGCGGTACGAAGAGGAAGAGCACAGGTAGTGTTCCGAGCCGAAGCTCATGGTGCTGGGATCGGGACCCGGCGTGCAGCTGCTACTGCAGCGACAGGAGAAAGGAGAAGTGCGGCAGGCAGGGCGCGGCCGGACGGTGTACACCGGGTTTTAAGGCGGCGGGGCTGGGGCGGCGCATTGAGGGCGGAGCTCCCGCTCCAGGACTGGCGGGGAGAGGGAAGGGGGGGCATCCAGGAGCGGGGGCGGGGAAGCGCAGTGCCTACCGCAGCTGCGCGCGACCGATCTGGGGCGCGGGGACAGGGCAGTCTGCGTAGGAGTCGCCCTCTGTCCGCGGCACCGCACCCCAAGAATCGACAGCTTTGGAAGTGACTTGAGTAGAGGGGTGCCTAAACAACCGGCCTTGCCCAATGGAAACCACACAGCTCTGTCGAGTCCTTTGACTCTGTCCTCCCTTCTTTCTTTAACCCTCTGGGAGGTGCAGATTTTCCCGGGAGGTGTCCCCTACAGAGTTCCCGAGGGTGAGGTCCTGTTTTTCCAGTTAGAGTGGGGGCCCGCAGGACGAGGCCTTGTCCCCGCCCTCGGATGTTCCCATGGGGAAAAGTGAGTCTGCGTCAGAAAGCATCCTTCTAACTGTTCCTCTGCAGTTCTTGGGGAACGCCCAGCGCGGGAAGATGCTCTGAAAGCCAGTGACAGCCCCAGAAGAGAAAGGAGATCTGGAAAGAAGGTGAATCCAAGCTGCGGAAGGCGTAAAGAAGCAGAGGTAGAGAGGAAAGGGAAGAGGTGCTGGAAATCCCTGGCGCTCAACAGTAGCTGCCATTGACTAGGACCACAAGCTGGTGAAAGGGGGCAGCCGACTTTTGTTTTTAAAACATTATGTTTGAAAGTGTTTCAAAATGAGTATTTTAAAACCATGAGGTTTCACCTAAAAAGAAACTGGATTTCTGGCTGCTTCTGGAAACAGGAAAAGCTGAGATGTCTAAGCAGAGGTGAGGTTACCTGGCCACTTATTTAAGAAGTGTGCTCTCCTGTTCACCACAGTCCCCACCATTTTCCATTATAGTAAGCCCACCGTCTTAATTCATTTACTTTACCTGTCTGGCCCTGTAGGCATTTGAGATTTCAGTCTGCAGAAATCTTGCAAGATGGGTCCTCATCTGGCTTTGAGAGCCACTTCCTGTGGAGATCTTTGTTTTGGACAAAAGAGGTCCCTGCGAACCCTTTGAATTCCAGGAATGGGGGTGAGTGCTGGTGACTCAGCTGCCTCCTCGGTGGTAGTAATCAAAGAACAGCAACAGGGAAGATGAGGCCTGGAGGGGTCAGTGTGGGGTGTACACTGTGTACTTATCTTCAAGCTTATAATATCTCTCAGGATGTGCATATGGCTTTGGAGAGGGAGAAAGAAGAACTTTTTAGTCATATTCCACATATTCCAGAATGCCAGACTGAGGGTCTCTTTTGATCTGGGAATCTCAAGGGTATAGTTGTAGGATATTATTTATTTCACTTCCTTGGGGACTGGGTTATTAATTGGGACAGGCCACTAAAAGAAGGGAGCAGGGTTTGAACCTACCACCTCTGGCACATGGGGCCAGGGCCCTACTCCTTTGAGCCAGCTGAGCCGCCCCCCTTCTGGGTTTTCATCATAGCCCAAAGACCTCAGCTAGAGGGACTCAATTCTTAGGTCTTTGGGCTCAGAAAGACCTGGTGAGGTGAAGGATGAAAGAGTGCTAACACTGCTGAGTGATGAGTCTGCCAGTCTTCGTGCCAGCACTTTTGCCATAGGTTCACCTCCTTCCTGCCACTCTTCAGGGTGGCCCTCACCCCATCTCACAGATAAGACACTGAGACTCGGGTATAGCACTCTGCACAAGGTCACCAGCAAGCAAGGACAAACATATATTCTTTCCTTACTACATAATTTTGCTTAGTGCAGTGAGACTCCTGAAATCTCCTTGATCTCCAGAATAGGGCTAAGTGGGCTTCATAAAAGTTTTGGCCAACAATAAACTAGTATGCTGGTTTTTAATTGAAAGAACATTGGACTTCAAGTTAGAGACAATGTGTTTAAACTGTGGCTTCTGCCACTTACTAAACATGTGGACATAACAACACCTACCTCCCCAGAGTCACAAAAGCTTGAACTGGTGCAAGTGAGACCTGTTGTAAGTGATGCAGGTATAAGGGATTGTTGTCATCATCATCCTCTTTTGAATAAAAGGACACTGATTTAGGGGTGGCACCTGTGGCTCAAAGGAGTAGGGCGCCAGAGGTGGTGGGTTCAAAACCAGCCCCAGCCAAAAATAAATAAATAAATAAAATAAAATAAAGGGGGCGGCGCCTGTGGCTTAGTTAGTAAGGCGCCGGCCCCATATACCGAGGGTGGCAGGTTCAAACCCGGCCCCGGCTGAACTGCAACCAAAAAAATAGCTGGGCGTTGTGGCGGGCGCCTGTAGTCCCAGCTACTCGGGAGGCTGAGGCAAGAGAATCGCTTAAGCCCAGGAGTTGGAGGTTGCTGTGAGCTGTGTGACGCCACGGCACTCTACCGAGGGCCATAAAGTGAGACTCTGTCTCTACAAAAAAAAAAATAATAATAATAAAAACAAAACAAAAAAAAAAGGACACTGATTTACATCCACCACCAACAGGATATGAATTGGGTTTAGTGAGGGGATTGCAGGAAACTGTCTACCATATCCTTACACAGGTCTCCGGCTTCCCCTTGGGAGAGAGAATACAGCCAACCTTGATTGTTTGTGGTACCAGAGACCTGTGTTGAGTATAGCAAAGTGGAAACAATCACAGATAATTAGACTATCTTAACTTCTGGGCTATAGTTCCAATCACATTTCAACCATGTTACTCAGGACTACTAAAAGCAGCAAAATGTCCTAATTAGAGTTCTACCTTCTTTTCTTTTTTCATTCTCAAATAGAAGCAGTACCCCAAGGTCACAACACACAAAGAGTGGAAGAAAGTGAGGCAAAAGGCCTACATAATCCAACAAAGTGGCAATGACCCTGGGAAATCTAGAGTGGGCTGCATGTTGCATTTTCTTAACTCCTTACCTGGGAATCCAAACTGATATTCCCCTGTGTGGTTTACACCTCTCTTTCTTGGCATCCCACCCCACAGGCCTAGAATGTTTGGCTTTAATAATTTTAGCACAAAGCCATTCTTCGAAGGATTGCTCTTGGCTGAGCCTCAATTTGTAACTACTTTCAGCTGGCCAGGTTTCCTAAGGGAGTGACCTGGCTGTGCAGGGCTGTGTCTTCATCTTCCTGTCGTTGGTCAGTCATCCCCAGTTCTCCCTCATACCACATCCTCCATAGTCTCTCTGTGGTATTTGGCAGTGCTTGACCCCTCTCCTTGGTTTTAGTGACTCGGTTCTTGGCCTTCTGCTCTTCTCTCATAAATTCTCTTTTTTAGATATTGGTTCTCTCACAGGTAGGAGACTTGTGGTAAAGTTCTCTCCTTAAGAGGTTTAGTTTTGCACCATGGTTTTTTTTAGAGACAGAGTCTCACTTTAATGCCCTTGGTAGAGTGCCGTGGCATCACACAGATCACAGCAACCTCCAACTCCTGGGCTTAGACGATTCTTTTGCCTCAGCCTCCCGAGTAGCTGGGACTACAGGCGCCTGCCACAACACCCAGCTATTTTTTGGTTGCAGTTGGGCCGGGGCTGGGTTTGAACCCTCCACACTTGGTATATGGGGCCGGTGCCCTACCCACAGAGCCACAGGCACTGCCCCTGCACCATGGTTTTTGGTAACCATATGACCTTGAACACATTTCTATTATTTGCTGAACTTTTCTTTCTTTATCTGTGAAAGTTCAATAAAACCATCTACCAGACTGTTCAAACCTGGTTGATCGTTAGCATTACCTGGGAACTTAAATTCAGATTTCCCAGGCCTTTCTTAGAAACCCACCAGATCTAGGTTTAAAAACCCTTGACCTACTTGTGAAATTACTGTGAGGTTTAAATAGGATTATGTATACAAACTGGGTATCACAGTACATGTTCATTCATTCAGCAAATAGTTACTGAATGTTTACTATGTGTGAGGCTCTGAAGTAGGTGCTAGGAATAAGGCAGATATGGACTTTGCTTCCATGGGATTAGCATTCTAGCAAGAAAGATATTAAACAACCTATTATAAATTAATTGTTAATTATAATCATGAAAAGTGCTCTGAGGGGGAGTACAAGTTGCTGTGGGGCATATAACAAAAGGCCTGACCTATGCTATTGATTCACAAATTCCTATTTCCATTTTCCAACTTCAAACTCACATATCTAGAGGCTATTACAGATCTCATGAATGCTTACTGGTCTTCAAATACTGTATATCTGAAAATAAACTTATTATCTCTCTCTTTGGCCCTACCCCAGTTCTTTTTTTTTTTTTTTTGAGACAAGAGTCTTAAACTGTTGCCCTCGGTAGAGTGCCATGGTATCACAGCTCACAGCAGCTTATCACAGCTCACAGCAGCTTCAAACTCTTGGGCTCAAGCAATTCTCTTGCCTCAGCCTCCCAAGTAGCTGGGACTACAGGCGCCCGCCACAACGCCAGGCATTGTGGCGGGCGCCTGTAGTCCCAAGTACTCAGGAGGCTGAGGCAAGAGAATCGCCTAAGCCCAAGAGCTAGAGGTTGCTGTGAGCTGTGATATCACTGCCCTCTACCGAGGGCAACAAAATGAAACTCTGTCTCTAAAAAGAGAGTAAAAAAACAGACATTCTAATTGGAAAATGGGCAGAAGACTTGAATAGGCATATTACCAAAGAGAATATGCAGATGGCAAATAAGCACATGAAAGTATGTTCAACATACCTAGTGGTTAGGGAAGTACAAATTAAAACCACAAGACATGATGCTGTGTACCTGCAAGATGGCTAAAACACAAAATACTGACAATACCCAGTGCTTAAAAGGATTCAGAACAGCAGGATCTCTTATCGATTGCTGAAGAGAATGTAAAATGGTACAGCTACTCTGGAAAAGCACCTTAGCAGTTTCTTATAAAGTTAACATACATTTACCATATGACTCAGCAATCTTACTCCTGAGTAATTAGCCTAGAAAAATAAAAATCTGTGTGCACACAAAAATCTGTATATGGATGTGCATAGCAGTTTTCTTTATAATAAACTAAAAACACCCTAATGTTTTTCAACAGGTGAATGGATAAACAAACTATGATACATCCATACAATTGAATACTGTTCAGCATTAAAAAGAATGAACTACAGATACATGCACTAACTTAGGTGAATCACAAGGGCATTTTCCTGGATGAAAGCTGATTTCTAAATTTTACATGTTATTCATTCCATTTATATCATATTTCTTCTCTCCCTTCCTCCCTTCCTCTCTTTCTCCCTCCCTCCCTTCCTTCCTTTTTTTGAGACAGATTCTCATCTATCACCAGGGCTAGAATGTCTGGTGTCATCATAGCTCACTGCAACCTCAAACTCCTAGGCACAAGTGAACCTCCCAAGGAGCTGGGACTACAGGCATACACCACTACCACCACATCTGGCTAATTTTTCTATTTTTCATAGAGACAGGGTCTTGCACTTGTTCAGGCTGGTCTTGAACTTCTGGCCTCAAGCCATCCTCCTGCCTTGGCCTCTCAGAGGGCTAGGATTACAGACATGAGCCACTGTGCTCTGCCATTTGTATAATATTCTTGAAATGACAAATTGTAGTGATAGAGAACAGATCAGTGGTTGACAGGATTTAGGGTTGTGGGATTGGGGGAAGATGTTACTAAAAAGGGATAACGCACAAACAGAAAGGGATAACGAGGGATTTTTTTTGTGGTGATGGAAACATTCTACTCAAATATATATGCATGATAAAAATTTGGTGGGGGGGGGGAGAGAGGGAGAAAAAAACCCTAGTGAAATCCAAATAAGATCTGCAGCTGAATTAATATGTTGTATCAATGTAATTTTTCTGGTTTTGATAATGTACTATGGTTATATAAGATGTTATCATGGAGGAAGCTGGGTAAATGGTACATGGAAACTTTCTGTACTATTTTTGCAACTTCTTATGAATCTTAAACATTTCAATGTAAGAGATATTTAAAAATAGGCAGATGTTCTTAGGAGACACATGCTGAAATATTAGGGTTGCAGTATCTTGATTTATATAATTTACTTTGAAAGGGTTTGGCAGAAACAGCACACAAACCCCACACACATACATGCACACGGAAGGGGAGATAAAGCAAATGTGTCAAAAAGTTAACAGTTGGTGAATCCAGGTGAAGGGTTTACGGATGTTTATCGTATTAGCCTTGCAACTCTTCTCTAGGTTTGAACTTTTTCAAAATAAAAAGTCAGCAAAATTAATTAATATCTAGATAGAGAAGGTAGGCAAAGTAGGGAAAAAGAAAGCAGCATCTAAATTTGGGATTGAACCAGTGACTTTCAACCTAACAGTCTTCTAATTGGGCTAATTTTAAAGTCTTCGCCCCCTCCTTCTTTCCCCATAGGATAATTCTGCTTGTTTTGGAGTAACAGGAAAAGGTCAGAATTCAGACTCTGTTTGGAGTATTTTAAGTGCTTCTCTGAGTCCTTGATGTTGCCTTAGTGAGTTAGCAAACATTTGCTGAATACTGGCTCTCTGCCAATTTCTGTGATTACAGAGATGAATATAGCTAAAAGTAATAAATGTGCCCCTTTTCTCAGATGAATTTAATTTTTAATATAAATATAGAACATATGTATTATGTACTATGCTGCAGCTTTCTTTTTCCACTTCATAAATCATATACATTTGTCCACATTCATTGTAGATCTAAATCTGTTTACTTCTTTTTAAACTTCAGTGTGTGTTTATTTATATGAATGCACCATAATTTGTTTAATCTCTTGTTGTTGGACTTTTGTGTTTTAGTTTTACTTTATTAAAAACACTTTGTTTTTTTTAGAAAAGAAAGAAAAAATGCATTGCTTGCGTGAAATCCATCCTCAACCTCTACTTTGCCTTAATCAATCAACCAATCAACTTACATTGAACACTTGCGTTTCCAAATGCATCCTTGGTGTTTTTTGTGTCTGTGTGGGAGACATAGTCACTACCCCTCACAAGGGTATGATCAGTTGAAGTATGGCTAATGTGAGGCCCTAACTTATGGACCACCACAAGGCAGTATGTATATTACTGTAGAGCATATGTACTAAGTACTCAGAGGGAAGCACACACTTTTCTTTTGTTTTTCTTCTTTCTTTCTTTTTTTTTTTTTTTGTTAGCTGGCCGGGGCTGCTGGGTTCAAACCCACCACCCTCAGTATATGGGGCCGGCGCCCTACCCACTGAGCCACAGGCGCCGCCCACCTTTTCTGTGTCTGATTTTCGACTCGTCATTTTTTTTAGCTAAATCTCTTTACTCTCCATTAAAAGATACTCATATGAGCATGTCATTAAGGAAGGTGGGAGAGAATCATGCTCCAAACTTTCTGGAGAAGGGGGAATGTTTTTAAACAAAGAAACATGAAAGAACATGACGTCAGGCTCTCATACTCCTATTTGTCCTTTGTTCATAGAAATCAAACTGTATCCATCTACATAGAAGATAAAAACAGCCTGGTGCAATGTCATGCCTGTAACCCCAGTGCTTTGGGAGGCTGAGGCAGGAGGATTGCTTGAGCCTGCGAGTTTGAGGTTACAGTCATGCACTCCACACTCCAACCTGAGTGACAGAGTGAGACTTTGTCTCTAAAAATAAAACAAAGAATTATGAGTTCTTTTTGTGGCTCAGTTAATGATAACATTTCAATCTATGGGTTGTTGTTTTGCTTAAAAAATTGTGTCTGGGGCAGCTTCTGTGGCTCATTGAGCAGGGCACTGGCCCCATATACCAAGTGTGGTGGGTTCAAACTCAGCCCTGGCCAAACTGCAACAACAACAAAAAAAAAAAAAAAAGAAAGAAAGAAAGAAAGAAAAAAAAATGTGTCTGCATAACTTTGCATTGTATTATTTGATGCACGGCTTTTCCTTCCCCTTTCATATTTTTGCATAGGGGATTTGGGGTTTCTATATTTTGGCATTATCTCCGTGCTTAAGCCTATTTGCGTCCCCACCCTTTTCCTCTTCCCAGAATTTTCTCTTTACTTACCTACTTCTGAGTCTGCTGCTAGGCTGAACCAGTTTCTTGGATCCTAGCATTAGGAGAAACAGGGAGACTTGCCCGCTCAGTTGTACTTCAGAACCAGGGATAGCTCCCTGGTGCAGGTGCCTGCTTTTTAAACCTTGCAGAATTTGAGAATGGTAACAAATCTGAGGAAACATTTGGCCTCCCCCTGCCTTTTGTTGTTTCCCGGAGGAAAGATCCCTGTCAGCCACTAGTTCAGGATTATTAGCTTCCTGGCTGGAGGAAGACACAAAGGTCCCGCACTGCCCTTTTACCCCTAGCATTTCCTTTACTTCCATATTGCTAAGTCCTGAAAAAAAATCCTTCAGTTCAACTCAGCAGACTTGTGTAAACCAAGTTTTTCGCCCTTTGAAAAGAGATAAGGGGGGCAGCACCTGTGGCTCAGTCAGTAAGGCGCCGGCCCCATATACCGAGGGTGGCGGGTTCAAACCTGGCCCTGGCCAAACTGCAACCAAAAAAAAAATAGCCGGGCGTTGTGGCGGGCGCCTGTAGTCCCAGCTACTCGGGAGGCTGAGGCAAGAGAATCGCTTAAGCCCAGGAGTTGGAGGTTGCTGTGAGCTGTGTGAGGCCACGGCACTCTACCAAGGGCCATAAAGTGAGACTCTGTCTCTACAAAAAAAAAAAAAAAAGAAAAGAGATAAGGGCTAAATGCAGATACTCTAAAGGGGGAACAAAGGAACTCTAATTTGAATAAGAAAATAATCCCTCCTAATGGCTGGTCTCCCTGGAAGATAAAGGAAGAGAAAGCACCAGAGCACTGGGGGCCTGAGAGAGCTGGAGAGAGCATGGCAGAGTAGGATGGGAGACAGGGGTGTTCAGTCTTTATAGTCTGACTTGGTGAACCTCACACAGTTCACACCAGCGTGCCCCAGGCACACAGCCAAAGACTATGCCTGCACTTTCCTAAACTGAGTATTCAGAGGTCTCCTACTGTCTTCTTTTCCCAACAGACAAAGCAAGAGGCACTAGACTAATTTTCAAAAGACAATTTATATAATGGTTTGATGTACTTTGTATTCTTTGTTTTTCACAACAAATTTAGAAAGAGTTTTATTATCCCCATTTTCCAAATAAGTGAAGCGACTCTGGAAGGTTGGGGAACTTGCCCAAAGTGACACGACTAAAAAATGGCAGGTCTAAGTCTTGAACCAAGTTTCTCTAACTCCAAGCTTGTGTTCTTTCCATCACTCTTTATCCTACATTGTGTGTGTGTGTGTGTGTGTGTGTTTACTATTATGTAATGATGTTTACTATTTTAACCATTTCATTTTATTTTTTTTGAGAAACAGTCTCACTTTGTTACCCTGGTAGAATGCCGTGACCTCATAGCTCATAGCAACCTCAAACTCCTGGGCTCAAGTGATCCTCTTGCCTCAGCCTCCCGAGTAGCTGGGACTACAGGTGCCTGCCACAAATGCCTGGCTATTTTTTAGAGACAAGGTCTCACCTCTTGCTCAGGTTGGTCTTGAACTCCTGAGCTCATGTGATCAATCTCCCTCGGCCTCCCAGAGTGCTAGGATTATAAGTGTGAGCCACCATCCCCGGCCATATTTTAACCATTTTATATGTATAATTCAGTGTCATTTATTATATTCACAACGTTGTATTGGCCATCATGACTATCTATTTCTGAAACTTTTTCATCATCTCACACAGAAACTAAACTCTGTACTCATTAAGCAGTAACTCCTCATTCTGCCATCCCTGGCAACCTCTATCCTATTTTCTGTCTCTATGAATTTGACTATTCTAGGTCCCTTATCTAAGTGGAGTCATACACTATTTGTCCTTTTGTATCTGACTTACTTCACTTACTATAGCTTCTTCAAGGTTCATCCATGTTGTAGCATGTATCCAAACTTTATTTATTTATTTATTTATTTAGAGACAGAGTCTCACTGTGTTGCCCTGGGTAGAGTGCCATGGTGTCACAGCTCTCTTGGGCTTAAGTGATTCTTTTGCCTCAGCCTCCCAAGTAGCTGCAACTACAGTCGCCTGCCACAACGCCTGGCTAGTTTTTGGTTGTAGTTGTCATTGTTGTTTGGCAGGCCCAGGCTGGATTCAAACCCACCTGCTCTGGTGTATGTGGCTGGCACCCTAGCCGCTGAGCTACAGGTGCCAAGCAGAAACTTCATTTCTGATAGGGTATTTGAGTTGCAAAAGACAGAGATTCATTCATGCCCTTTAGAAGTAATGAGGGGTTATTGTGAGCGACCCTCTAGAATTAAGGAAGACAGACATCTGAGCTACATGCTGAATTTCAGTAACAGCCATGTGGCTGGATTTATTGGGAATTAAGTAAGTCTGATCAGGACCGTTCTGGGGACCAAGATATCACATTGCTCCCTAGTGGAGGGAAGTTGTTGTTTTCAGATACCTGGCCATTATATCAACCAGTGATATTCTACATATAGTGGTATTCTCCTATGTGGTCTGGCGCTACCAACTCAACTACTTTATGCTCTATGAAAAGAAACACTTAGGACTTTGCTAACTCTGTATTTCTACCATTTTAATAATATGCTATCTTTTCTCCCTTTGTGACTTTTCACCTTGTGCTTCCAGTGCCAGTTAACAAACTTTCTTTCTTTTTTTTTTGAGACAGTCTCACTATGTCACCTTTGGTAGAGTGCCATGCCATCACAGTTCACAGCAACCTCAAACTCTTGAGCTTAAGTGATTCTCTTGCCTCAGCTTTCCAAGAAGCTGGGACTACATGTGCCTGCCACAACACCCTGCTATTTTTTTGTTGTTGTTGTCATTGTTTTTAAGCAGGCCTGGGCCGGGTTCAAACCCACCAGCCCTGGAGTATGTGGCCAGCACCCTAAACACTGAGCTACAGTTAAGAAACTTCCCAAAAATTTCTAGCTCTATTTTCTGATTGACTTGGTTAATCTCCAAGACACCTGCTTACCATGTATCTCACAAGATACCTGCTTATCTAGAACTTAGCTGCCCCTGAGATGAATATCTTCTCTTCCTCTGATCAGATATAGGCAGGGCAATAAGTCACATCCTAATGGTAATAAAAACCTGCCTCTCTTGGGAGGAGGTCGTGTTCCTGGCAGGCAGGCGTGCAGAGGTCATTGACTTCATCCCTCAGCATCGGCTTGGCTCACCTGTGCTCTGCCACCAGGTTGTTTCTTTTTTTCTTAAATGAGACCTGTGTATTTATTTATTTGTTTATTTTTGAAACAGATTCTCACTATTTCACCCTCGGTAGAGTGCCATGGCGTCACAGCTCACAGCAACCTCAAACTCCTGGGCTTAAACGATTCTCTTGCCTCGGCCTCCCAGTAGTTGGGACTACAGGTGCCCACAACAACGCCCGGCTATTTTTTGTTGCCGTTCTCATTGTTGTTTAGCTGGCCCAGGCCAGGATCGAACCCGCCAGCCCTGGTGTACCTGGCTGGCGCCATAACCACTGTGCTACAGGTGCCAAGCCCACCAGGTTGTTTCTTGCACTTTAACCCTATAATATCTGCTCTGTGACTTCACAAATCAGGAGCAGAGGTGACTATGGGTTGATGTGTATTATGCAGGTATTTTTGCTCCTATTTTTAGATTTTACAAATAATTGCTATATGTTGATATGTAGTTTGGAGTTGCTTGAAATATCCTCAGCTTATGTCAAGTTGCTTACTTATAGCTTCTAAACAGGGTTGTTTCTCTAAAACTGAAAATCTGTTGTTAATTTTCTTGCCAAGTCTGCATTAACAGGAAGACATTCAGAACACAGGGCACGCTGAGGTGTTAGCACATCCTCAGGATGGGTCCCTCTTCCAGTAAGCTGTGGGAAGAATGACTGGATTGTGGGAATCAGGCCATTCCTAGTTCTGTGACTGTGGCAGAGAATGTGGTGCTTAACCAAATATCACAAATACCTCGTGCCTACTCCCTCCTACTACATTTCTTAGCTTCCCTTGCAGTTACATTGGAGCAAGAGGCTATGGGAGGAAGTGAAACATGTTCTCTACACTTTTCTTCCTGGAAGGTATAATTCCAGTTGACAGAACCCACAACCTAGAAGCGGACTGGAACCCTGAGTCATCATTTGAAGCGGTGCTATCCTGGGTAGCCTCCTGATCTTTCAAGAGTGGGAGACCTCATCTCTAAAAATAGCCAGGCGTGTACTCATAGCTACTTGGGAGGCTGAGGCAAGAGAATTGCTTAAAGAGTTTGAGGTTGCTGTGAGCTGCGAGGCCACAGCACTCTACCGAGGGTGACAAAGTAAGACTCTGTTTCCAAAAAAAAAAAATTAATTAATTAAAAAAAAAAGAGTGGGAAATAAACTTCTGTGGCTTAAGTCCTGAAGATCTTGTTGTTTGACTGTTAACAGCAGCATAGCTTAGAGTTACCCTGACTAGTACGTTCACTAACCAGTGATGTGACCTTGGACAAGTAACACATGAGCACATGCTGATAAAAGATTGAATATATAAACTGGGAAGAAGGAACAAATCTCCTTTATGGAAGAATTCCAATTTAATATATGTAAAAGGAATAAGGGAAGCAGAAAATCACCATTAGAACACCCCAGTAAAAATTGCTGCAAATAAGGTATAAAGATGAAGATAATATTAGTGGGCTCGGTGACTATAGCTCTAGCAGGTAAGGCACTGGCCACATACACCAGAGCTGGCAGGTTTGAATCCAGCCTGGGCCTGCCAAACAGCAATAACAACTACAACCAAAAAAGGGCTGGGCATTGTGGTGGGCGCCTGTAGTCCCAGCTACTTGGAGGCTGAGGCAAGAGAATTGCTTAAGCCCAGGAGTTAGAGGTTGCTGTGAGCTATGATACCATAGCACTCTACCAAGGGTGACAGCTTGAGGCTCCATCTCAAAAAAAGAGATAATATCAGTGTAACCTGGCTTATTGTACCCTCAATGAATTCCCCAACAATAAAAAAAAAAGAAAAAGAAAAGAAAGTTTTATTTCTTAAAAAAAAAAAAAAAAAGATAATATTAATGGGAAAGACCTTACGGAGAAAGAAGATATTTGTATAACCTCAAAGTATAGAAACACAGATGTTTATTAATTATCTTATTTTGAACATATGTCCAAAAATCTCTTATATTCCCTCCAGAGTGTAAGGTTTGATTTTCCTCGTCTTTTTTCTTTTATAAGAATTTTATTATTTTATTTTATTTTATTTTTTGCAGTGTTTGGCCGGGGCTGGGTTTGAACCCGCCACCTCCGGCATATGGGGCCGGCACCCTACTCCTTTGAGCCCCAGGCGCCTCCCGATTTTCCTCTTCTTAAGTGTGGGCCATATTTAGTGATGCATTACTAACAAATAGCCAGGCGTCATTAAAGAGCCAAATAGTCTCTATTGCAACACCTTACCTCTTCTGTTGCAGCATGAAACTAGCCATAAAAAATATGGAAATGGATGAATATGGCTGTGTGCCAATGAAATTTTATTTACAAAAGCAGACAGTGGGCTGGATTTGACCCTTCAGTCCTGGTTTGCTGACTTAGAGCATAGCATATAAAAAGGAAAAAAATCGTAACATTGCAGCAAAGAAACCTTGCAGACACCACTTTAACCAAGTGATCAAGGATAACATTACTAGTAATAATTCAGATTGAAGTGATGTAAGTGGAAATGGCAGAGTAAGGAACTCCAAAATTCCATACTCCATAAAAGCAATAAAAAAAAGTTGGGAAACCATGAGAATCAACCTTTTAGAACGCTGGACACTTAAAGCCTGCAGAAACCTGAGGAATGTTTTTATGAAAATTCAGTTTAAGCTCAGTAAAAACAATGAAAAAAAAGTGTTTTTAACTTACTCTTGCCCCATCCCCAGGTTTCTTCCCCAGTAGCCTTGAAGAAAACAATTACATTCCCAACTTCCTCTATCCCGGGGTCTGCTCATCTCGCGAACACTGAAAGTGCCTACGTGATCTGTACTAAGCGGAAGTCGGGCTTCTTTTCTGTGGCGCCTGAGAGGTGTTCACATACTTCAGAATGAAGCTGAATATCTCCTTCCCAGCCACTGGCTGCCAGAAACTCATTGAAGTGGACGATGAACGCAAACTTTGTACTTTCTATGAGAAGCGAATGGCCACAGAAGTTGCTACTGATGCGCTTGGTGAAGAATGGAAGGGTTATGTGGTCCAAATAAGTGATGGAAACGACAAGCAAGGTTTCCCCAAGAAGCAGGGTGTCTTGACCCATGGCCGGGTCCGCCTGCCGCTGAGTAAGGGGCATTCCTGTTATAGACCAAGGAGAACTGGAGAAAGGAAGCGCAAATCTGTTTGGAGTTGCATTGTGTATGCGAATCTGAGTGTTCTCAACTTGGTTATTGTAAAAAGAGAAAAGGATATCCCTGGACTGACTAACACTACGGTACCTCGGTGTCTGGGGCCTAAAAGAGCTAGCAGAATCCGCGAACTTTTCAATCTGTCTAAAGAAGATGATGTTCGCCAATACGTTGTGAGAAAGCCCTTAAACAAAGAAGGTAAGAAACCTAGGACCAAAGCACCCAAGAATTCAGCGTCTCGTAACTCCACGTGTCTTACAACATAAACGTCGGCGTATTGCTCTGAAGAAACAGCGTACTAAGAAAAATAAGGAAGAGGCTTCAGAATATGCTGAAGCCAAGAGAATATGCTTTGGCCAAGAGAATGAAGGAGGCCAAAGAAAAGCACCAGGAACAGATTGCCAAGAGACACAGGCTGTCCTCTCTGAGAGCATCCATTTCTAAGTCTGAATCCACTCAAAAATAAGGATTGTTTTTGAGTAACAAATAAATGAGTTCTTATCTCTTAAAAAAAAAAAAATAGTTACATTCCCAGTATAGATACCAGTATGAGGGAGAACAGAACTGACAAGAATTGCTTTTTTTGGCTTGCCTTGTGGCTCCCTAATGACTTGCTCAAAGGGTTTTTCTTTATCTTTACCTTGGAACTCTCCAGTGCTGGGGATGGCTATGGAAAGTGCATTTGTTGAAGAAATTTAGAGGCAAATGTTACAGTTTTTGCTGCCTAGAGCATTGGATAACAGTTGAGACAAACATTAGACTAAAGCTTGGGAGGGAAGGCTAGGGAATGAGATGGTTTGAAAAACTCTGACATATTCCTGGGAAACTAGAATGCCATGTGCATACCCAGAGCTATGCACATGCTCAGGAAAGACCTGTGAAGGCTTGAAGCTCTCACTTCTGGCCAACCTTCAGGGTCTGTAAAAGCATGGAATGAAGGCTAAGGCAAAGTTGTAAACCACTTGGCTAAGGGTTGAAGGCATGTGTTCAAACACACATAGCCCATCTGCAAAGACTAGGTGGGTATTTTTCAGTTCCAAGCACTTAAGGAAATCTGTGTGCAAACACTAGCTGACCTCTGAACTAATATAACAGATATTTTAGTGGCCATCTGCAATAGAGGATATTGACTTTACAAAATTAGTTCAGTATGCTCTGCTCAAGTGGCTAAGGAGCCAGCCACATACACCTGAGCTGGCGGGTTCAAATCCCAGACCTGCCAAACAACAATGATGGCTGCAATCAAAAAATAGCCAGGCGTTATGGTGGGCGCCTGTGGTCCCAGCTTCTTGGGAGGTGGAGGCAGGAGAATAGCTTAAGCTCAGGAGTTTGAGGTTGTGGTGAGCTGTGATGCCACGGCACTCTACTGAGAGTGACAGCTCTGCCTCAAAAAAAAAAAAAAATTAGTTCAGCAAAGTTACTAAACAACAAAAGCTATGGCAATCAGCAACAGTGAACTCTAGGGAGGAAGAAGAATCTATTTCCAGAGCTGCCACATTGTAATACTCAAAATGCCCGGTTTTCAAAAAAAATTACAAGACATGCAAAGAAACGAACAGGTATGGCCTATACACAGGGGAAACAAAGATAATCAATAGACACAGTCCCTGAGGAAGCCCAGATGCTGAACTTACTGCATGAAGACTTTAAATCACCTATTTAAATTATGTTCAGAGAACTAATGAAAACCATGAGAATTATGCCTCACCAAATAAGAGAGCACAAGAGACCTTCTAGAGTTCCAGAAGAGAAGAGAGAAAAAGCAGAGAGAATATTTGAAGAAATATTGGCTGAAAATATCCAAATTTAATTAAAAATATGAATCCAGGCTCGGCACCCATAGCACAGTAGTTATGGCACTGGCCACATGCACCAAGGCTGGCGGTTTTGAACCCAGCCCGGGGCCAGCTAAAACAATGACAACTGCAACAAAAAAATAGCCAAGCATTGTGGCTGGTGCCTGTAGTCCCAGCTACTCAGGAGGCTGAGGCAAGAGAATTGCTTACCCCCAAGAGTTTGAGGTTGCTGTGAGCTGTGATGCCACAGCGCTCTACTGAGGGTGACATAATGAGACTCTGTCTCAAAAAATAATAATAAAAAATAAATAAAAATATGAATCTACACCTCTAAAAAGATGAACAAAATTGAAGTAAGATAAGCTCAAAGAAATTCACAACAAGACACTGTATAGTTACACTGTTATAAAACAAAGAGAATTTTGAAAACAGCAAGCTAGAAGGGACTAATCATGTATAATGGATTCTCAAAATTAATATCTGATCTTTTATCAGAAATCACAGAGGCTAATAGGCAGTGGGATGACATGTTCCGAGTACTAAAAAAATTTTTTTTGTCAACTAATAAGTCTATATTCAGCAAAACTATTCTTCAAAAATGAAGAAGGAAAAAAGCTAAGACATTCCTGGATAAATAAAAACTAAGAGGCTCAGTGCCTGTGGCTCAAGCGGCTAAGGTGTCAAGCGGCGGGTTCAAATCCAGCCCTGTCCCACCAAAACAACAATGACAGCTGCAACCAAAAAAATAGCTGGGCATTGTGGCAGGCGCTTGTAGTCCCAGCTACTTAGGAGGTGGAGGCAGGAGAATCACTTGAGCCTAGGAGTTGGAGGTTGCTGTGAACTGTGATGCCATGGCACTCTACCCAGGGCGAGAGCTTGAGGCTCTGTCTCAATAAAAAAATAAAAACCAAGAGTTCAGCACTACTAGACTTGCCTTATAAAAGAATACCATTAAGGGTGGCACCTGTGGCTCAAAGAGTAAGGCACCGGCCCCATATACTGAAGGTTGTGGGTTCAAACCCACCCCAGCCAAAAACTGTACAAAAAAAAAAAAAAAAGAATACCATTAAACATACTCAATAGGTAAATATAAAAGGCAATATGAATGTATTTTGTTTATAAGTCTTCATTCCTATTCTGTTTAAAAGATAAATACAGGCTTGGTGCCTATGGCTTAAGCAGCTAAAGCACCAGCCACGTACACCTGAGCTAGCGGGTTCAAATCCAGCCTGGGCCCGCCAAACAACAATGATGGCTGCAACCAAAAAATAGCCAGGCGTTGTGGCAGGTGCCTATAGTCCCAGCTACTTGGGAGGCGGAGGCAGGAGAATCGCTTGAACCCAGGAGTTGGAGGTTGCTGTGAGCTGTGATGCCATGGTACTCTGATGCCAAGGGCAACAGCTTGAGGCTCTGTCTCAAAAAATAAATAAATAAATAAATAAAATAAAAGATAAATACATGTATATAATGCAATAATTATAAATCTGCACTGATGGGCACACATTGTACTAAGATGTAGTGTGGGCTCGGTGCCTGTAGCTCAGTGGTTAGGGCTCTGGCCACACACACCAGGGCTAGTGGGTTTGAACCTGACCCGGGCCTGCTAAACAACAATGACAACAACAACAAAAAAATAGCCAGGCATTGTGGTGGGTGCCTATGTACCAGCTACTTGGGAGGCTGAGGCAAGAGAATCGCCTATGCCCAAGAGTTTAAGGTTGCTGTGAGCTGTGATGCCATAGCACTCTACCAAGGGTGACAATGTGAGACTCTGTCTCAAAAAAATAAATAAATAAGATGTAGTCCATATGACAATAAAGAAGGAAAAAGAGCTAGCACTCTGGGAGGCTGAGGCAGGTGGATCACTTGAGCTGAGGAGTTTAAGACCCAGACTGAGGGTTCGGGGTCTGTAGCTCAACAGCTAGGATGCCAGCCACATACACTGGAGCTGGTGGGTTCGAATCCAGCCCAGGCCCACGAAACAACAATGAGAACTACCACCAAAAAATAGCCGGGCATTGTGGCAGGCACCTGTAGTCCCACCTACTTGGGAGGCTGAAGCAAGGGAATCATTTAAGCCCAAGAGTTAGAAGTTGCTGTGAGCTATGACGCCACAGCACTCTACCAAGGGTGACAAAGTAAGACTCTGTCTCAAAAACAAAACAAACACCCAGCCTGAGCAAGAGCAAGACCCTGTATCTACTAAAAACAGAAAAACTAGCCAGGCATCATGGTGGGCCCTGTAGTAGTCCCAGCTATTTCAGAGTATTTTGAGGCAAGAGGATCACTTGAGTCCAAGAGTTTGAGGCTGCTGTGAGCTATGATAACGGCTTGGCACTCTACCCACAGCAACAGAATGAGACTGTCTCAAAAAAAAAAAAAAGAGAGAGAGAGGGGAGAGAGAACATAGGAACTACATAGGAACAAAATTTTTGTATAATATTGAAATTAAGTTGGCATTAATCTGAACTAGAGTATTATTAAATAGAACAACAGAATATAGTCTTCTCAAATGCACATGGAACATTCTTTAGGATAGACCCTATGTTACAACACAAAGTAAGTCTCAATAAATTTTAAAAGACTGAAATAATACCAAGTATTTTCAATTTAATGAAATAAGTTTAAGACTTGCAAATCGAAAGCTACAAACATTACTGAAAGAAATTAAAGATCTAGTTAGGTGTGGTGGTGGATGCCTATAGTCCCAGCTACTCAGGAGGCTGAGGCAGGAGGATCACTCCAGACTGGAGGATTGCTTTGAGCCCAGGAACTTGAGGTTGCAGTGAACTATGATTGCGCCACTGCATGCCAGTCTGAGTGACAAAGTGAAACCCTGTCTCTTAAAAAAAATTAAAGAAGGCGGTGCCTGTGGCTCAGTCAGTAAGGCGCCAGCCCCATATACCGAGGGTGGCGGGTTCAAACCCAGCCCTGGCTGAACTGCAACCAGAAAAAAAATAATAAATTAAATAAATAAATAAATAAAAAATAAAAATTAAAGAAAAAAAAATAAATAAAAGGAAACATACCTCATGTTCATGGACTGGAAGACTTAACATTGTTGAGATAGCACTACTCCCCAAATTCATCTCTAGATTTGAATGTAATCCCTATCAAAAGTCCAGCTGCCTCTTTGCAGAAATGAACAATATGAACAAATTGATTCTAAAATTCAGCTGGAATTGCAAGGGACATCAAATAGCCAAAAGAATCCTTTAAAAGAAGAACAATGGGCTCAATGCCTGTAGCTCAGCAGCTAGGGTGCTAGCCACATACAGCAGGGCTGGGGGTTCGAACCCAGCCCTGGCCTGCCAAACAATAACAACTACAGCAAAAAAAAAATAGCCGGGTGTTGTGGCTGGCACCTGTTGTCCCAGCTACTTGGGAGGCTAAGGCAAGAGAATCACTTAAGCCTAGAGTTTGAGGTTACTGTGAGCTGTGACACCACAGCATTCTACTGAGGGCAACCTAGTGAGACTGTTTCAAGAAAAAACAAAGAACAATGTTGGAGGAATCACACTTTCTCATCTCAAAACTTACTTTAAATCTACAGATTTAGGCTTGGTGCCTGTGGCTCAAGTGGGTAAGGCGCCAGCCACATACACCTGAGCTGGTGGGTTCAAATCCAGCCTGAGCCTAACAAACAACAATGATGATGGCTGCAACCAAAAAATAGCCAGGCGTTGTGGCGGGCACCTGTAGTCCCAGCTACTTGGGAGGCGGAGGCAGGAGAATCACTTGAGCCCAGGAGTTAGAGGTTGCTGTGAGCTGTAATGCCACGGCACTCTACCCAGGGCAGCTTGAGGCTCTGTCTCAAAAAAAAAAAAAAAAAATCTACAGATTTAAATCTACAGTAATCAAAACAGTGTGGTGCTGGCATAAGGGTTGACATATAAGTCAGTGGAACAGAATTGAGAGTTGAGAAATAATCCCACACATCTACAGTTACTTGATTTTTGACAAGGGTGCCAAGATGATTCAATGAGGAAAAGAATACTCTCTTTAAACAAATGATTTGTCAACAACTGGATAACTACATGTGAAAGAATAAAGTTGGATGCTCTAATAGTTTGCTAGGATTTCCATAACAAATACTATAGAGCAGGAAGTTTAAAACAACATAAATTTATATTCTCATAATTCTGGAGGCCAGAAGTCAAACAGCAAAGATTATTTCTTCTGAGATCTCTCTCCTTGGCTTGTAGATGGACATCTTTGCCTTCTGTTTTTACATGTTCTTTCCTCAAAACCTGTGTCCACATTTCCTCTTTTTACGAGAAGACTAGTCATATTGGATTAGAGCCCACCCTAATGACCTCATTTAACTTTAATTATTTCTTTAGAGGCCCTATCTCCAAATAGAGTCACATTCTGAGGTACTGGAGGACAGAGCCTCAATATATGAGTTTTGGGAGCACACCATATACAAAAAATAACTCAGAATAGATCAAAGACCTAAATGCTAGAGCTAAAACTATAAAACTCCTACGAGAAAACAGGCATAAACCTTTGTGACTTTGGATTAGGCATTGATTTCTTAAATTTGGTACCAAAAGCAACAAAAGAAAAAATAGATAAATTGGACTTCAGGGGCTCGGAGCCTGTGGCTCAAGCAGCTAAAGTGCCAGCCACATACACCTGAGCTGGCGGGTTTGAATCCAGCCCAGGACCCCCAAATAATGACGGCTGCAACCAAAAAATAGCCGGGCATTGTGGCTGGTGCCTGTAGTCCCAGCTATTTGGGAGGCAAAGGGAGGAGAATCACTTGAGCCGGAAGTTGGAGATTGCTGTGAGCTGTGATGCCACAGCACTCTACCCAGGGTGACAGCTTGAGGCTCTATCTCAAAAAAGAAAAGAAAATTTGACTTCAGGAATATTACAATTTTATATATCAAAGCACAGTACCAAGAAAGTGAAAAAGCAGCCTACGTGAATGAATGTAAATATTTAAAATCATATCTATGGCCAGGGTCTAGTATCCAGAATATACAAAGAATTCTCACAATCCATCAATAAAAAGGTAACCTTTTAAAAATTGGGTAAAGGACTTGACCAGACATTTCTCTACAAAAAATATACAAATAGCCAATAAACACATGGAAAGACCTTCAACATCATTAGTTATTAGGGAAATGCAAATCTAAACTACAATGAGCCATACTACCATTTCACATCTGCTAGGATGGTATGCTAACAAAAATAAGGAAAAGAACAAGTCTTGGCCAGGATGTGGAGAAATTAGAACCCAAATACACTCCTGTTAGAAATGCAAAATGGTGGCTCGGAGCCTATAGCTCAGTGGTTAAGGTGCCAGCCACATAAACCAGGGCTGGCGGCCTGGGCCTACCAAACAACAATGAGAACTACAACTACAACAACAACATAATAACTGGGCATTGTGGTGGGCACTTGTAGTCCCAGCTACTTCGGAGGCTGAGGCAAGAAAGTCGCTTAAGCCCAATAGTTAGAGGTTGCTGTGAGCTGTGACGCCACAGCACTCTACCAAGGGCGACATAGTGAGACTCTGTCTCAAAAAAAAAAGATGCAAAATGGTATAGCTGCTGTGAAAAACAGCTTGGCCATTTCTCACAAAGTAAAACAGACAGTTACAGGCGGTGCCTGTGGCTCAAAGGGCTCATATGCTGGAGGTGGCGGGTTCAAACCCAGCCAAAAACTGCAAAATAAAACAGACAGTTACATATGACTCAGCAATTCCACTCCTATGTATATACCAAAGACAACTGAAAACATACATCCATAAAAAAACTTGTACATGGATGTTGAGGACAGCAGTATTTATAATATTCAAGAAAAGTAGGAATAATGTCCATCAATAGATGAATGAATAAACAAAATGTGGTACGGGCATGCAATAGAATATTATTCAGTCATTACAAGGAATGAAGTACTGGGTGGCACCTGTAGCTCAGTGGGTAGGGCGCCGGCCCCATATACCAAGGGTAGTGGGTTCAAACTCGGCCTTGGTCAAACTGCAACAAAAAATAGCCGGGCATTATGGTGGGTGCCTGTAGTCCCAGCTACTCGAGAGGCTGAGACAAGAGAACTGCTTGAGCCCAAGAGTTTGAGGTTGCCGTGAACTATGATGCCACAGTACTCTACTGATGGCAACAAAGTAAGACTCTCTCAAAAAAACCCAAAAAACCCAATGGATCATACACTATAAAATGGTGAATTTTATGTTATGTGTATCATATCTCAATAAAATAAAAATCCTGTTAATATTATGTCCCTTCTGACCTGATGCACCAAGAAGAGCACTTACTTGTGGCTCTTCCAAATATGCATAATTTTGGTTTAATTAGAAAATGTGGCTCAGCGCCCATAGCACAGTGGTTATGGTGCCAGTCACATGCACCGAGTCTGGCAGGTTGGAGCCTGGCCTGGGCCAACTAAACAATAAGAACTGCAACAACAACAACAAAAAATAGCCAGGTGTTGTGGCAGGCGCCTGTAGTCCCAGCTTCTTGGATGGCTGAGGCAAGAAAATCGCTTAGGCCCAGGAGTTTGAGGTTGCTATGAGCTGTGATGCCACAGCACTCTACTGAGGGTGACATAGTTAGACTCTGTCTCCAAAAAAAAATTATCAGAAAATGTCAGACCCAAATTGAAGCATATTCTGCAAAATGCTCAACCAGTATTCTTAAATAAAAGTATCAAGCCCATCAAAAACCCAGAAAAACTGTCACAGACTGAAGGAGACTGAGAAGACAGGAAGATTAAATACAATGTAGTATCCTGGACTGATTTGTTGAAACATAAAAAGGACATCAATAAAAAAACTAGTGGGCAGTGCCTGTGGCTCAAAGGAGTAGGGCGCTGACCCCATATACTGGAGGTGGCGTGTTCAAACCCAGCCCCGGCCAAAAACTGCAAAAAAAAAAAAAATCACAAATAAAAAAACTAGTGAAGGCTGAATGAAGCCTGTAGTTTAGTTTATTATAATGTACTAATGTTACTTAGTTTTTTTTTTTTTTTTTTTGAGTCTCACTCCCTCACCCTCAATAGAGTACCATGGCGTCACACAGCTCACAGCAACCTCCAACTCCTGGGCTTAGGCGATTCTCTTGCCTTAGCCTCCCAAGTAGCTGGGACTACAGGCACCCGGCACAACGCCCGGCTATTTTTTTGTTGCAATTTGGCCAGGGCCAGGTTTGAACCTGCCACCCTCAGTATATGGGGCCGGTGCCCTAACCACTGAGCCACAGGTGCCGCCCGTTACTTAGTTTTTATAAATGTATTTTAACATTAGAGGCAAGTTGAATGAAGGTACAGGTGCTATCTTGGCAAGTCTTCTGTAAATCTAAAATGATTTCAAAATAAATAGTTTTTAAAAACATGCAAAAAGCCGATCCGAAAGCCTAAGATTAAATGTCATAGGGGCCTGATATGGTGGAGCTTTAAAATTGCCTGTCACTTCTGTAAGTGGAGTCAAGTCCACTTGGAACAGATTTTGTGTCCAATGTTGAAATACCTGAGTCCCATTATGGCATCTTGGATTTGCTTTAAAATAACCTAAGCAAATTGCTTAGGTTGGGGGTTGGGTCATATGTGTGGAAAGGTGGGGAGGCTGGGGGAGGAAGAGATTGGGCAGAAATGTTGCCAACTGTGGGTGGTGGTGATGGTTCCGTGCAGGGCTCACCACACTGTTCTCTCTACTTTGTGAATGTGTGAGCAATTCCACAATAGAAAGTATTTTCAGAAACACAAGACTTGAAAAAAAAAAAAAAGAAAGAAAGAAATACCTAAGTCCCCTCCACCTATCCTTAGTTGTACCAATATAAGGCAAAGAGGTATCCACTTTTGTTGGGCAGAGTTATGAAATGGAATTCTTTTTGCTGCCTGATAATAGTGCAAAAGAGCAAAGGGTAGGGAAATTTGGGCAAAATAAATGTTCTGGAATCTCCTATAAAGATGAGTGTTGAGACTCCAATCACTTCTTTCTTGAGAGTTCCTGTTATTAAGACTTCTTTGATGGATGGATATGGTCTTGAATAAGGTTTACTGGCTGGAAAGTGGGACAACAGAACCCACTTAGAGGGTGGTGCCTGTGGCTCAAGGAGTAGGGTGCCGGTCCCATATGCTGGAGGTGGCAGGTTCAAACCTAGCCCTGGCCAAAAACCAAAAAAAAAAAAAGAACCCACTTAGAGGAGGGGCAGTTAGGCCTGGTGATGTGTGTGTGAATGTTAGTGATGGTCAGGCAGGGAGTTTGAGCTGGAAACCCTCTGACCCAGTGACTACCACCTAACCCCGGAAACAATGGCCAAGTGTTTGAGGGCCACTGTCAGAGCCTAGTATGAAGCATCACAGGGCTCTAGAACAGCAAGGTCTCTGCAGCAGGGAGCTGGGATGCATTGGGCTATACAGGGGAGAGTTTTCATCAGCCGCACATAGGGCAGTGACAGGGCAGCAGCTCCAACAGACAGGTACTCGGATGTGTGGAAATATGTCCTCAGTTCTCTGTCCTTGAAGCACTTGGAAACAAAACTGGCCCCTTTAGATTGAGTAGACAGGCTCAGTGCCCTTAGCACAGTGGTTACAGTGCCAGACACATGCACTGAGGCTGGCGAGTTCAAACCCAGGCTGGGCCAGCTAAACAACAATGACAACTGCAACAAAAAATAGTCAGGCGTTGTGGCGAGTGCCTGTGGTCCCCAACTGCTTGGGAGGCTGAGGCAAGAGAATCGCTTAAGCCCAAGAGTTTGAGGTTGCTGTGAGCTGTGACGCTGCCATTCAATCCTATAATTCCTCTACTAGGTATATACCCAGAAGACCAAAAATCACATTATAACGAAGATATTTGTACCAGAATGTTTATTGCAGCCCAATTGTTTAATTCATGGAAAAAGACCAAGTGCCCATCAATCCACGAATGGATCAATAAATTGTGGTATATGTACACCATGGAGTATTATGCAGCCTTAAAGAAAGATGGAGACTTTACCTCTTTCATGTTTACATGGATAGAGCTGGAACATATTCTTCTTAGTAAAGTATCTCAAGAATGGAAGAAAAAGTATCCAATGTACTCAGCCCTACTATGAAACTAATTTATGGCTTTCACATGAAAGCTATAACCCAGTTATAACCTAAGAATAGGGGGAAGGGGGAGATGGAGGGAAGGGAGGGGGGAGGATGGGCGGAGGGAGGGTGATTTGTGGGATTACACCTGTGGTGCATCTTACAAGGGTACATGTGAAACTTAGTAAATGTAGAATATAAATGTCTTAACACAATAACTAAGAAAATGCCAGGAAGGCTATGTTAACCAGTGTGATGAAAATGTGTCAAACGGTCTATAGAACCAGTGTATGGTGCCCCATGATCACATTAATGTACACAGCTATGATTTAATAATAAAAAATAATCAGAAAAATAAAAGAAATAAAAAAATAATGAACCCAGCCTGGGCCTGCTAAACAACAACAACTGCAGCAAAAAAATATCTGGGCGTTTTGGTGGGCACCTGTAGTCCCAGCTACACAGGAGGCTGAGGCAAGAGAATCACTTAAGTCCAAGAGTTAGAGGTTGCTGTGAGCTGTGGCACCACAGCACTCTACCAAGGGTGACATAGTGAGACTCTGTCTCAAAAAACAACAACAACAACAAAGAAAAAAAAAGCCTGGGCTTCTGAGAAATCATTGCTTCATATGTTCTGTCATTATTTCTTCTTCTGTTTCTCTGGAGACCATGACCAGGATGGAGGAAAACAGGAACCCTAAAGGGAATAGAAGAGCTTTTATCCTACACATCATCTTTGTAGCTCCCTATGTATCTAGTTTTCTAAAACAAAACAAAAAGCATGCCCCCTTCCCATGCACCATGGCTGTGAGATTTTTCTCATCACTTTATTTAGTTTACTTCCCTCCCTTTCCTTCCTCATTGCTTCTTTTCAGAGCCCAGACATGGACACACAAAAGCTCAGTGTTCTGCAATGAATGTTTTGTGAATCATAGTTTCTACTGAGAAATTTAGCAAGGAGATAGATATCATTAAAAAAAAAACAAAAAAAACTAAACAGACATTCTGGAGCTGAAAAATTCATTGATGGAAATACAAAACATATTCAAAAACTTCAAGAACAGATTGGATAAAGCAGAAGAAAGAGTTTCAGAACTTGAATACAGGTCTTTTGGAATCATCCAGTCAGACAAAAATAAGGAACAAAGAATAAGGAAGAAAGTAGAAAGCCTTTGAGACATCTGGGACTACATAAAGCAATCAAACCAAACCAATGAATTATTGATATTCCCAAGGGGAAGAGAGATCAAAACATTTAGACAGAGTCTCTCTTTGTTGCCCTCGGTAGAATGCTGTGCTGTCATAGCTCACAGCAATCTCAAACTCTTGGGCTAAGCAATCCTCTTGCCTCAGCCTTCCAAGCAGCTGGGACTGCAGGCACCTACCCCAAAGCCCAGCTATTTTTTAGAGATAGGGCCTTGCTCTTGCTTAGGCTGGTAGAAAATTTATAAGGAAATAATGAGAACTTCCCAGGACTTATAGAAGAGTTAGACACCGAGAAACAGAAGGCATAGGAATTCCCAACAACAAAACAAAATAAAAGAAACCCTTGCCATCAAATAATTTTATGTCCTGCCAGACTAAGCTTCATAAATGAAGGAGAAATAAAAGTTTTCCAGACAAGCAAACTTTTACACCCCACTCACAGCATTAGACTGATCAAGACAAAATCAACAAAAAGGTGGTGGCTCATACCTGTAACCCTAGCACTCTAGGAGGCTAAGGTAGGTGGATCACCTGAGCTCAGGAGTTCGAGGCCAGCCTGAGCCAGAGTGAGACCCCATCTCTAAAAAGAGCCAGGCATTGTGGTGGGTGCCTGTAGTCCCAGCTACCTGGGGGGAGACTGATTCAAGAGGATCACTTGAGTCCAAGAGTTTGAGGTTGCTGTGAGCCATGTCTCAAAAAAAAAAAAAAATCAACAAAGAAACATTGGACTTAAATTTTAGACAAAATGGAATTCACAGACATTTACAAAACATTCCACCCAGTAACTACAGAGTATACATTCTTTTCATCAGCACATGGAAAATTCTGCAAATCTATCTTTTAGGTCACAAAACAAGTCTTAAACATTTTTTTAAATTGGAATCATATCAAGTATCTTCTCAAAGATCACAGTGTAACAAGCTAGAAATCAATACAAAGGGGGAGCTTCAGAAACTATACAAACACCAGGCATAGCGGCTCATGCCTACAATCCTAGCACTCTGAGCTTGAGCTCAGGAGTTTGAGACTATCCTGAGAAAAAGTCAGACCATGTTTCTACTAAAAATAGAAAAATTAGCCAAGCATGTGACAGGTGCCTGTAGTCCTAGCTACTTGAGACATTGGGGCAAGATTGCTTTGGCCCAAGACTTTGCAGTTGCTGTGAGCTAGGCTGAGGCCCAAGCACTCTAATCTGGGCAATAGAGAGATACTCTGTCAAAAAAGAAGGGAGGTAGGAAGGGAGGGAAGGAAGGAAAAGAAAAAGAAAAAGTAGCCAAGCATGGTGGTATGTGCCTATAGTCCCAGCTATTTTGGAGGCTGAGACAGGAGAATTGCTTGGGTCCAGGAGTTTTAGGTTGCTGTGAGCTATGACAGAGTGAGACTCTCTTTCAAAAAACGAACATACAGGTAGCACTTGTAGCTCAATCAGTAGGGCAGTGGCCACATACACTGCAGCTGGCAGGTTCAAACCCAGCCTGGGCCAGCTAAAACAACAATGACAACTGCAATCAAAAAATAGCCGTGTTGTGGTGGGTGTATGTAGTCCCAGCTACTTGGAAGGCTGAGGCAAGAGAATCTTTTAAGCCCAAGAGTTTGAGGTTGCTGTAACTGTGACACCACAGCACTCTACCCAGGGTGATAGCCTGAGACTCTGTCTAAAAAAAAACTACACACACACACACACACACAAAGGATCAACAAAACAAAAAGTTGGTTTTTCAAAAAGATAAACAAAATTGACAGAACACTAGCTAGCCTAACCAAGACAAGAAGAGATAAGATCCAAATAAATACCATATGGATCAAAGATATGCTAGGTAAATATCCAAAAGAAAGGAATTCAATATATCAAAAAGATATTTGCACCTCATGCTTATTGTCTATTCACAATAGACAAAAATTGAAATCAATCTAAGTGCATCAATGGATGAATATATAAAAAAAATTGTGGTACATATACACAATGGAATATTATATGGCCACAAAAAGGAATGCAATCCTGTTATTTTGCAACATGGATGGAACTAGAGAACATTATGTTAAGTGAAATAAGCCAAGCACAGAAAGACAAATCTTGCATGTTTAATTTGGGAATTAAATATTAAAAACAATTGATCTCAGGCAGCACCTGTGGCTCAGTCGGTAGGGTGCTGACCCTATATACCGAGGGTTGAGGGTTCGAATCCAGCCCCAGCCAAACTGCAACAAAAAAATAGCTGAGCGTTGTGGCAGGCACCTGTATTCCCAGCTACTCAGGAGACTGAGGCAAGAGAATCGCCTAAGCTCAGGAGTTGGAGGTTGCTGTGAGCAATGTGATGCCATGGCACTCTACTGAGGGTGACAAAGTGAGACTCTGTCTCTACAAAAAAAAAAAAAAAAAATTGATCTCATGGAGACAGAAGCTGGGAAGGGTAACATGGAGGGGGAAGATAAAGTGGGGATCACTAGTGGTTGCAAAAATAGAATGAACAGTATTTGATAACAAAGTGGCTATAATCAACAGTAAGTTAGGGTTTACTTTAAAAGTACTAAAAGCATTGCATCGGAACATTCCTAACAGAAAGAAATGATAAATGCCTAAGGTAATAGGTACTCCCATTACTCTTATTTGATTAATTCACAGAGTATCCTTGTATCAAAACAAGGATACTTGTACTCTATACTTACTTGCACTTTATAAATATATATGAGTATTATGTGACATAATAATTAAAAATAAATTTTAAAAAGATCCAAATAATAACAATCAGAAATGAAAATGGAGACATTACAACTGATACCACAGAAACACGAAAAATCCTCAGAGACTATTATGAATAATTACATGCTCACAAATAGAAAACCTGGAGGAAATGGATGAATTACTAAAAACATACAACCTCCTGAGATTGAACCAGGAAGAAATAGAGCTCCTGAATAGACTAATAAGCAGTGAGTTTGAATCAGTAATAAAAAATTTCCGTCACCCCCATAAAAAAAAGCTCAAGACCAGATGAATTCACAACTGAATTATACCAGATGTACAAAGAAGAACTGATGCCAATCCTACTCAATATGTTCCAAAAGATCCGGAAGAAGGGAATCCTCTGGATCATACTATAAAGCCAGCCTCACTCTGATACCAAAGCCAGGAGAGAATGCAGAAGAAAAAAAAAAAAAAGAAAGAAAAAGAAATCAGTATCAGAAATCAGACCAGTATCTCTGATGAACATTGATGCAAAAATCCTCAATAAAATACTAGCAAACTGAATCCAACAGCACATCAAGGGTAATTCACCATGATCAAGTAGATTTTATCCCAGGAATGCAAGGATGGTTCAACATATACAAGTCAATAAATATGATTCACCACATAAATAGATTAAAAAACAAAAACCATATGATTATCTCAATAGATGCCGAGAAAGCATTCAATAAAAACGATCATCCCTTCACATTAAAAACCCTCAACAAACTCAGCATAGAAGGAACATGTCTTAAAATAATGAAAGCCATATATGACAAACCCACAGCCAACCTCACAGTAAATGGGGAAAGCTGAAAGCATTTTCCCTGAGAACTGGAACAAGATGAGGATGTCCACTTTCACCACTTATATTCAACATAGTACTGGAAGTCCCAGCTAGAGCAATCAGGAAAGAGAAAGAAATAAAAGACATCCAAATTGCAAAAAAAGGAAATCAAATTATCTCTGTTTGCTGATGATCTGACCTTATAGAAAACCCTAAGAAGTCCACCAAATAACTCCTAAATTTGATAAATGAGTTGAGAAATGTCTCAGGTTACAAGATTCAAATACAAAAATTAATAGCATTTCTATATACCAAAAAGTGATCCAAACTAAGAATTCAATCCATTTATAATAGCTGTGGAATAAAAAAATACCTAGGAATAGGGCTGTGCCTGTGGCTCAAAGGGGTAGGATGCCGACCCCATATGCCGGAGGTGATGGGTTCAAACCCAGCCCAGCCAAAAACTGCAAAAAAAAAAAAAAAAAAAAATTAAAAATTACCAAGGAATAAATTGAACCAAGGAGGTGAAAGATCTCTACAAGAAGAAATACAAATACTGATGAAAGAAATCACAGATGACACAAACAAATGGAAAAACATTTCATGGTCATGGATCAGAAAAGTAATACAGTTAAAATGACCATACTGCCCAAAGCAATCCTTAGATTCAATGTAATTCCTGTCAAAATACCAATATAATTTTTCACAGAATTAGAAGAAAAATTCTAAATTCATATGAAAACAAAAAAGAGCTCAAATATCCAAAGCAATCCTAAGCAAAAAGTACAAAGCTAGAAGCATCACATTACTTCACTTCAAATTATACTTCAAGGTTATAGAAACCAAAACAGCATGGTACTGGTATAAAAATATACACATAGACTAATAAAACAGAATATAAAACCCAGAAATGAAGCCACATACTTACAGCCAACTGATATTTGATAAAGTTGACAAGAACATACCCTGGGTAAAGGACATCTTTTCAATAAATGGTGCTGGAAAAATTGGATAGCCATATGCAGAAGAATGAAATTGGATCCCCATCTCTCACTATATGCAAAAATTAAATCCAACTAGATTAAAATACTTAAATATAACACCTGAAATGATGGAAATCCTAGAAGAAAACCCAGAAAAAAACTTTTCTGGACATTGGCTTAGGCAAAGAATTTATGAATAAGACCCCAAAAGCAAATGCAGTAAAAACAAAAATAGACAAATGGGACTTAATTAAACCAAAAAGCTCCTGCACAGCAAAAGAAATAACCAAAAGAGTAAATAGACAACCTGCAGAATGGAAGAAAATATTAACAAACTGTATGTCTAACAAAGGACTAATACCGTAGCTAAAATCTACAAGGAATTCAAACATCTCAGAAAGACGAAAACAACCCCTTAAAAAGTGGGCAAATCAGGGCCACACCCGGTGGCTCATGCCTGTTATCCTAGTGCACTCTGGGAGGCTGAAGTGGCAGATCACCTGAGTTCATGGGCTTGAGACTAGCCTAAACAAGAGCAAGACTCCATCTCTAAAAATAGCTGAGTATTGTGGCGGGCACTTGTAGTCCCAGCTACTTGGGAGGTTGAGGCAAGAGAACTGCTTTGAGCCCAAGAGTTTGAGGTTGCTGTGAGCAATGATGCCAGAGCACTCTACTAAGGGCGACAAAATGAGACTGTCTTAAAAACAAAACCAAACGAAAAGGCTCGGCGCCTGTGGCTCAAGCGGCTAAGGTGCCAGCCACATACACCTGAGCTGGCGAGTTTGAATCCAGCCCAACCCCGCCAAACAACTATGATGGCTGCAACA
Organism: Nycticebus coucang; assembly: GCF_027406575.1. Classification (NCBI taxonomy): domain Eukaryota; kingdom Metazoa; phylum Chordata; class Mammalia; order Primates; family Lorisidae; genus Nycticebus; species Nycticebus coucang. The sequence continues at coordinate 132,514,323 of NC_069782.1, read as the reverse complement.
ACAACAACAAAAAATAGCCGGGCGTTGTGGCAGGCACCTGTAATCCCAGCTACTTGGGAGGCAGAGACAGGAGAATCGCTTGAACCCAGTAGTTGAAGATTGCTGTGAGCTGTGATGCTATGGCACTCTACCCAGGGTGACAGCTTGAGGCTCTGTCACAAACAAACAAACAAACAAAAAAAGCGATATACATAAACATTTTTCAAAAGAAGATATACAAAAGGCCAACAAACATATGGAAATATATTTGGTCAACATCATTAATCATCAGGGAAATGCAAGTTAAAACCACAATGATATCATCTTACTCCAATTAGAATGGCCAATATTAAAAGTAAAAAAAAAAACCCAACAAAACAATAGATGTTGGCACAGATGCAATGAATAAGGAACACTTGTATGCTGTTGGTGCAATGTAAATTATAAATATAATCTCTATGGAAATCAGGATGGAGAGTTCTCAAGGAACTAAAAGTAGGTCTGGGCTTGGTGCCTGTACTCAATGGATAGGGCGCCAGCCACATACACTGAGGCTGTCAGGTTGGAACCCAGCCCAGGCCTGCTAAACAACAATGACAACTGCAACCAAAAAATAGCTGGGTGTTGTGGTGGACACCTGTAGTCCCGGATACTTGGAAGGCTGAGGCAATAGAATCACATAAGCCCAAGAGTTTGAGGTTGCTATGAGCTGTGACAACATGGCACTCTACTGGGGGTGACATAGTGAGACTCTGTCTCAAAAAAAAAAGATAAATAAAATAAAATAAAAGTAGGTCTGTCATTTGAGTCTTCAATCCCTGTTCTGGGTTTCCATCCAGAGGAAAAGAAATCATATCAAGAATATACATGTACTGGGGCGGCGCCTGTGGCTCAGTCGGTAAGGCGCCGGCCCCATATACCGAGGGCGGTGGGTTCAAACCCAGCCCCGGCCAAACTGCAACCAAAAAATAGCCGGGCATTGTGGCGGGCGCCTGTAGTCCCAGCTACTCGGGAGGCTGAGGCAAGAGAATCGCTTAAGCCCAGGAGTTGGAGGTTGCTGTGAGCTGGGTGAGGCCACGGCACTCTACCGAGGGCCATAAAGTGAGACTCTGTCTCTACAAAAAAAAAAAAAAAAAGAATATACATGTACTGGTGTGTTTATCACAGCAGAATTCACAATTGCAAAAATGTGGAATTAACCTAAGTGCCTATCATCTGATGAGTGAATTAAGAAAATACACAGACACACACACACCATGGAGTACTACTAGTGATTAGAAAGAATGAACTAATGGCTTTTGTAGCAACTTGGATTGAACTAAGAAACCATTATCCTAAGTGAAATAACTTAGGAACAGAAAAAAAAATGCATGTTCTCATTTGTAACTGGGAGCTAAATTACGGCAACACACAGACACACAGAGTGGTATAATGGACGTTGGAGACTCAAAAGAGTGGGAAGGGTGAGAGATGAAAAATTACCTCTGGGCTACCTACTCAAGTGATGGGTATACCAAAAGCCCTGACCCTACCACTATTCAATATATACATGTAACAAAATTCAACTTGTACTCTCTAAAATGATTAAAAATTAAAAAAAAAATTTTTTAAGACAGTGTCTCACTCCGTTGCCCTGAGCAGAATGCCATGGCATCATCACAGCTCACAGCAACCTCAAACTCTTGGGCTCAAATGATCCTTTTGCCTCTACCTCCCCAATAGCTGGGAGTATAGGTACATGCTACCACGCCTGGCTAGTTTTTGTTTTTAGTAGAGATGGGGGTCTCGCTCTTGCACAGGCTGGTCTTGAACTCCTGAACTCAGTCAATCCAACCCACCTCATCCTCCCAGAGTGCTAGGATTATAGCCATGAGCCACCTCACCAGGCTAAAAAAATTTTTAAATATAATTTAAAAAAATTTCTTGTGACCATAGATCACAATTTCCCTGAATTGTATTACCATTATAATTACTATCATGTGATTTCTTAAAACAATAAGAAAGAACATGGCTTTTCTCTTGCATAGTCACAACATAATTGTCACTGTTGGGCATGCTAACATCGATACAATGCTATATCTAATATATATCCATTTTCTAATTCCCCTGTTCTTTTTTTTTTTTTTTTTTTTTTTTTGCCCCACCCCCCCCCCCTGTTCTTTATGGATTTTTTTTTTTTGGTATTTGGATCCCACATTGCATTGGGTTGATTTGCCTGTTTCCTTTATTCCAAAACAATTCTCTAGCTCTTTGGGTATTTTTTGCATTGAGAGCATCCAGGCCAATTGTTTTGTCTTTGTTTGATTCTTTCCTCATGTTTAGATTCAAGTTAAACTCTTTTGGCAGGAATATTGCATAGACATAAATTCTGTCTTCCCCTATGCATCATATTAGAGGCACATGATATCAGACGGTTTCATTATGTGAGGTTTTCTTTTTGTGATGGTTTTGACATAAAATTACTATTTCTTAGGAAGGAAAATACTCTCCAACCTATTGCCTGAGAGGATCAGACTCTCTGCTTTTGAGTGAAGCAAGAAGGAAGTAACACCAGTTGAGCACTTAGTTTATGCCACACACCATACTAAGGGCATTTACAAACTTAATCCCATTAAACTCATGTAACAACTCGGAGATTATTATCCACATTTCACTCGTATGGAATGTAAAGCTTAAGTTCCAGAAACTAAAGCAGCTGGATTTTGCTACTGGTTAGTCTCCCTAAATGATTCATGCCTATTCAATATCTCAGGGCTTCTTAGAACCTGGCTCAAAATAAAGTGGAGCAGCCTCCCACACACCCACCCAGCATGGAGTAATGGAAAGATGGCAGATACAAGGATTGTACATCACCACTCCCCAGTCCTCACGCATGGCAAACATTACTAACCAAACTGAGCACTTTGCCCCTTAAGCCCAGGGGATTTGAATTCTTTCTCAAGTCTCTGTTCCTGGCAAGTGCTACCAATTGGTGGGAGTTGGCATGGGAGATGAAATGTGCTCTGTGGATTTGTAATCAGGCACATAGTTTCAAACCCATACTCTACTGCTTCTTACTAACTCTATATGACGCCCAGCTTTTGTCAACAAGGCAAGATAACTTAATGCCAAGTTTCCAGTAGAAGTGTATTAGAATTATCATGAGAATTAATTGAGAGCATGTATGTAAAAATGTCCATCACTGTACCCGGCACATATTAGGCACTCAGAAGAAGCCCCATCCATCACTCATGCTCTGGATACAGTAGGAAACATTTTTTAAAAACCAGGAAATTGTGGAGAGAAGGGAACATTTTTACACTGCTGGTGGGACTGCAAACTAATACAACCTTTTTGGAAGGAAATATGGAGAACCCTCAAAGAACTCAAACTAGACCTCCCATTTGATCCTGCAATCCCATTACTGGGCATCTATGCAGAAGAAAAAAATCCGTTTACCATAAGGACACTTGCACTAGTCTGTTTGTTGAAGCTCAATTTATAATCACCAAAAACAACCTGTGTGGGCGGTGCCTGTGGCTCAAGGAGTAGAGCACCGGTCCCATATGCTGGAGGTGGTGGGTTCAAACCTAGGCCCGGCCAAAAACCAAACAAAACAAAACAAAAAAAACAACCTGTGGTACATGTATACCGTGGAATACCCTTCAGCCATTTAAAAAGCCATTTACATCTTTTGTATTGTTTTGGATGGCAGTGGAATACGTTATCCTTAGTAAAGCATCACAAGAATGGAGAAGCAGGAATCCTATATACTTATTCTGATATGAGGACAATTAATGACCTAGTACATGGTGGGGGGTGGGGGAAGGGGAGAGTAAAAAGAGGGAACGAGGGGGTGGGGGGGTCACGGTGTGTGGCACACCTTTTGGGGGCGGGACACAATTATAAGAGGGTCTTTATCTAACAAATGCAATCAATGTAACCTGGTTCTTTGTACCCTCAATTAATCCCCAACAATAAAAAAAATAAATAAAAAACCAGGAAATTCTATCAAAGAACCATAGTTTGGAGAGAACTACACAACGGTATATGACCAACTACAGGCTGTGGTTTCTGCGAAGGTTAAAAAAAAAGGGGGGTGGGGGGATCCTGGTTGGCGTAGCCCAGGGATGCCTTCTGGAGAAGGTGGGATTTGAACGGGTATAAAGGGGACTTAGGGTTTGGCTGAGGCACTGGTTGGAAAAAGACCATGAGCTAAAGCAGTAAGAGAAAGTTAAGAGCACAGAGAGGAGAATGGCGCTTCTGAAACCAAGGGTCGGGCCTGGGAAGTGTCTTCAGGTGGATAGAAGTCCCCTCCAAGCGGGGAACTCTGGGTTTCCCTTGCATTCTCACCCAGCTCCTGACTTAGCCAACTCCACGAGTACCTGATGGCCAGGGACGCTGCACGGTTCGTGACCACCACCAGGGGGCGCCATGACCCAATGGCTTGGAGCGTCAGCGCGTCATTTACGGCTTAGTGTTCAGTTCCTATTGTATTTTGTAGCAAGAACTGATCTAGGAGCTTAAAGGTATCCACCGATTTAAGTTTATGGAGGGCTTTGCATGAAGGTTGTAAAGTGCTTTGCCCTCAGTGATCTTTTTTTTTTTTGAGACAGAGCCTCAACCTGTCGCTCTGGGTAGAGTGCTGTGGCGTCACAGCTCACAGCAACCTCCAACTCCTGGGCTCAAGCGATTCTCCTGCCTCCGCCTCCCAAGTAGCTGGGACTACAGGCGTCCGCCACAACGCCCCGCTATTTTTTGGTTGTAGCCGTCATTGTTGTTTGGTGGGCCCGGACTAGATTAGAACCGGACAGCTCAGTTGTGGCTGGTGCCTTAGTCGCTTGAGCCACAGCCTCCCTCAGTGATCTTATCTAATACCAACCACAAACAACTCTGTGTGGTCTCTGTGTTGCAAAGGGCTTTTCCCTCAGTAATCTTATCTAATACCAACCACAACCCTGCTTGAAAGACCAGTAGTGAGGATTATAAATGAAGTATTCAAGTGCATATAGACGGGAGGTCGGGGTGGGGGTGAGGGTGAGGGTGGAGGTGTGGACTTGAACCAAGGGCCAATATTTCTAACTTCTGCTCTCTACTACACCCTACTGCCTTTTGTTAAGAATACAGGAGCAAACGACATAAGAAGAGCTATCTTGCTATGTTAATCATTTCTTTTATTTTTCTTTTTTAGAGACAGGGTCTTGCTCTGTTGTCTAGGCTGGAGTGCAGCGGTCCCATCACAGCTTACTGTAACCTCGAATTCCTGGGTTCAAGTGATCTTCCTGCCTCAGCCTCCCAAAGTGCTAGGATTGCTGGTGTGAGCCACCTGTAATTAATGTAGACACCTAGTTTCTATAATAATTATGAAGATGAAAAGTTCTGATGATGGTTGCATAACAATGTGAATGCATTTAATATCACTCAATGAGAGCCCAAGATTTAGAGGCTACAGTGAGCTATGAACATGCCCCGGCACTCCAGCCCCTAGGTGACAGAGCAAGACCCCTCTCTTAAAAAAATGTTTAATGGTTAAAATGGCAAATTTTGTATTTTGCATATATTGCCATATGTACAAAAATGGCAACTACTTACATAAATGGTAACATAGTAACTACATAATACTTTTTTTTTGGAGACAGAGTTTTACTCTGTTGTCCTGGGTAGAGTTCCAAGAGTCAGAGCTCACAGCAACTTCAAACTCTTGGGCTCAAGAGTTTATCTTGCTTCAGCCTCCCAAGTAGCTGGGACTACATGTACCTGTCACAACAGCTAGCTAATTTTTTTCTATTTTATTTTATTTTATTTTTTTTAGTAGAGACAGGGTGTCACTCTTGCTTAGGCTGGTCTTTAACTCCTGAGCTCAAGCAATCCACTGGCCTTGGCCTCAGAAAATGTTAGGCTTATAGGCATGAGTCACTACACCCAGCTATATAACACTTATTAATAACCGTATTTAATGTTTAATATTAATAACCATATTTAACTGTTTTTTGTTTTTGTAGAGACAGAGTGTCGCTTTACCGCCCTCGGTAGAGTGCAATGACGTCACAGGACTCACAGCAACCTCCAGCTCTTGGACTTTGGCGATTCTCCTGCCTCAGCCTCCCGAACAGCTGGGACTACAGGCACCCACCACAACACCTGGTTATTTTTTTGTTGCAGTTCAGCCGGAGCTGGGTTTAAACCCGCCACCCTTGGTATATGGGGCCAATGCCCTACTCACTGAGCCACAGGAGCCACCCTTAACTGTTTTTTAATGCACTTATGAACTTACTAATTATTTCTTTAATTCTTGTAATCATGAATTGAGGTAAGTGCCATAATTATTCCCGTTTGATAAATAATTTCATCACTGTACTGTCCTTACTCTCCCCTCTCTCCCATTCTCCCAGCAACCCTGGAATAGTCTCTGGTCTGCAGCTCACTGGTCCTGGGTTAACCAGCACTGTGGGTGGAGTTTGATAGAATGGAAAGACCGTTTGCCCTTGGAGTTGCCTGACCCTGAGCTGATACAGGTTCTGCTGCTTTTGTGAAGATGAGAAAGTTCTGAATGTTCTAAGGCCTGTGCAATGAAGATACTACTAGTACATTACAGGATTAGCACAATGATCATGTAAGATAATATGTAAATCTAAAATGCTTAGCACGAGGTCAGGCACACTGGCTTACACCGAGCATTTTAGCAGGCCAAGACAGGAAGATCACTTGAGGCTAGGAGTTCAGCCTGGGCAACATACCAATATCCCTGTCTCTATAAAAAATAAAATAAAATAATTAGCCAGAGGTGTATGCTTGTAGTCCTAGCAACTTGGGAGGCTGAGGCAGGAGGATCACTTGAGCCTAGGAATTTGAGGCTGCAGTGAGCTATGATTGTGCCATTGTATTCTAGCCTGGGTGACAGAGCAAGATCCTGTCTCTAAAGAAAAACAAAATGTTTAGCACAGAGCCTGGCACATAGGAAAATAATAAATACATGGATCGGTGTGTCCTGAGGGTACCTGAAACAGTTCCTGGCCCTCCTGGGGGTGGCAGTGTAGAGGAAAACAGAGTATTCAGCCCAGATCAGATTAGCTCATGGAACAGTAGGACTAGATAAGGTTATTGGAGCCCAATTCTGTGGTTTTACAGAGAAGGAAGCTAAAGCCCCCCAAAAGGGAATAGTTTTATGCAAAGTCACCCTTTTTGTTGGTCAATCAGGAAATTACCCTTAGAAGCAGTCTCATGTCAGCCAAGCATTGTGGTGGGCGCCTGTAGTCCCAGCCACTCGGGAGGCTGAGGCAAGAGAATTGCCTAAGCCCAGGAGTTGGAAGTTGCTGTGAGCTGTAAGTGATAAAGTGAGACTCTGTCCCCCACCCCACCCCCCCAAAAGAAGAAGCAGTCTCATGTCATGAGGACCCCTCCCCAGAAATCAGGCCTGGTGGTGATGTGAGCTTCAGCTTAGCCAACACTAGAGCCCCTCCAAGTAATACGGCAGATTACCATGCAGTCCTCTCCAGCCTCAGGTCTGCTCTGAGAGGAGCTTACCTCTGCCGTTTTTCTGCAGAAGCCGTGGAATATCAGCAGTTTATCCTAGCCTCTGGGGCAGGGTTACAGGGAGAGAGGGAAGGGGAAGGGCCCTGGGCACCCTACCACAGCTGCACCTTTGGTTAATATTTATTCTTTCTCTTTCCTCCTCCTGGAAACCAAGGGAAAGCCAGCAATAGCTCATGAAGCAAACTCCCAGGGGCTGTGCAAAGCTGGTTCCAGTGAAAGATGACTCAGCACAGGCCTTCGGCATAATAGGCAGTATCCCCTGCCTGGATCTTTCTACACAATCCCATGAATGCTGTGTGGCCCACTGTCGCTGGTATGAGGTCCATGCAACTGTCTGTTCAGGAGGGATTTTGTGTCTTAGGAGCCAGGGGATGTCCTGGCCCCTCCAGCTCATAAGTAGGTAGTGGTGTCAAGGTACTTGTGGTTTGATCTCTGAATTGTTTTCCCTTGAAGAGACCCCTCATGCCTTGCCAGCATGTAGTGACCTCCTTCTCTCCAGGCTGTCATTAATACTACCTCTAGATTGCTCTCTCTAAAATGGCACTTCCAAAGGGTGCCACTCTGCCTTTAAATTGTGCTCCCAATTCCTTAGCAAAATGTGGACCTCTGCCTTTTCCCAACCCCCTCTCCTTCCTCCCACTATACACCTGTTAACTGAAGAAACAGCAAGGTTCATAATTTGGAAAGGAGAGTTTTATTTCTCATAAAGGGTTGCAGCCTGTGGGTGAACGCCCCTTGGCCACAAGCCAGAAACCCATGCTTCCAGGAAGGGACAAGGGGAATGTGAATTTATACTGAGCAGTATGGCCAAATATATAATACATACTTAAGAAGCTCTAGGAAGAATCACAAATATTTATGAGAAGAAAAACATGTGCCTGCGCAGCGAACCTCTCTGCCCTTTTATGGGGTTCATGGTCAGAAAGGGCCACCATCTATGTCAAAAAGGTGAAACCAGGACACATAAACCCTCTCTGCAGGTGCTCAATAGACTGTTAAAACCACTTAACCACTTGGTAGTTGGTGGTCCTTTATCAGGAAAGAATGCTGGTCTGGCTCTAAGGGGAAAAAACTTGATGGCTGTTAGCAAGGGAGAGAGCAAGATGATGTGTCTGACTTCTCATCCCATCATTCCTGGGAACTCAGTTTTAAGGTTTCCTTGGGGCCCCCTTGGCAGAGAGGGAGTCCGTTCAGTCAGCACGGTGCTTAGGATTTTTAGTTCACACACTTGTACTCTATCCCCGTGTTTCTCAACGTAGCCTTATGGAGTGTCTTCTTCAGAATCAGCCAGGACATGATTCCTGGGCCTGAGAACTACTGAATTTGAAACGTAGATTTCTGCGTTCCAGACCTACTGAATCAACATTTCTGAGAATCTGCATTTTAGAAACACTGCGGCTGGCTCAGTGCCTGTGGCTCAAGCGGCTAAGGCGCCAGCCACATACACGAGTTGGCGGGTTTGAATCCAGCCTGGGCCCGCCAAACAACAACGACGGCTGCAACCAAAACATAGCTGGGCGTTGTGGCGGGTGCCCGTAGTCCCAGCTACTTGGGAGGTGGACAGGAGAATCGCTTGAGCCCAGGAGTTGGAGGTTGCTGTGAGCTGTGATACCACAGTGTGACAGCTTGAGGCTCTTTCTCAAAAAACAAACAAAAAAACCCCACTGCGGCTGATTTTTGTGCAGACTATGACAGAAGAGCTCCTCCAAACCAGATTGCTAAACTTCCTGACGGTAGCTGGGCAGTCACACCTCAATGCACTTCCTTACCCATGTTGTTCTTCCTGGAAAGCCCTTCCTCCACTTTGCAGCCTGCTGCACTCTGCTCCTCTTTTAAGATCCTTCTCACATGTCAGCTCTCGGTGCTGCTTCCCTCAAATCTAGATTCCTTTCTCTGTGTTCATACAATCCCATTGTGCTTTCTACCTGCCTCTGCTATAGTGTTTGCATATTGTCAGAGTTAATTATTTGGCTCCTTTACTAATCTGTGAACTCTGTAAGAACCATGGATGTTTCATTTTTTTAATCCTCAGGGCCTAGCAAAGTATCTGGCAAGGAGAAGGCATTTAATGCATGTTTGATGAATGGATGGGTAGATGGGTGGATGGATGGAGGGATGGAGACTAGGTCTCAGTCTGACTAGAAAAGTAGATAAAACCAATTCTATAGTTGATAGAGCCATGTTGGTTTTTTTTTTGTTGTTGTTGTTTGTTTGTTTCTTTTTAGGGATTTTTTTTGAGACAGGATCTCACTCTCTTGCCTAGGCTAGAGTGCAGTGGTATCATCATGCTCATAGCAACCTCGAATTCCTGCCTCAGCCTCCCCAGTAGCTGGGACTATAGGTAGGTACCACCATGTCTGGCTGACTCTTTTTTTTTTTTTTTGAGAAAGAGCCTCAAGCTGTCACCCTGGGTAGAGTGCCGTGGCATCACAGCTCACGGCAACCTCCAACTCCTGGGCTTAAGCGATTCTCTTGCCTCAGCCTCCCAAGTAGCTGGGACTACAGGAACTCGCCACAACGCCCGGCTGTTTTTTGGTTGTAGTTGTCACTGTTGTTTGGCAGGCCCAGGCTGGATTTGAACCTGCCAGCTCTGGTGTATGTGGCTGACGTTTTAGCCGCTTGAGCTACAGGCACCGAGCTTGACTTTTCTATTTCCTTATAGAAATAAAGTCTTACTCTTGCTCAGACTGATCTTGAACTCCTGACCTCAAGCGATCCTCTCACCTGGGCCTCCCAGAGTGCTAGGATTACAGGTGTGAGCCACTGTGTCCAGCCATAGCTGTATTTATCATTCAGCCTTTTGCTTTACAGCTTCAGTCTGTAACTTGGTCTTGAGGAAGCTATGGGTCTACATTTGGCAAGAAGTATTTAGGTTAATTACGATTTAAGATTAAGAAGTATTTTTTTCTTTTTCTCTATCCCAAGTATTTTTTAAATTCTAAAATGTGCCTGTGTGGGAGGCCAAAGAATTGCTTTCTCTTTATCTCTTCAAGGATAGACTCAAAGGACATTTTCTCCACCCAGGCCTGTTCCCGATGGTGATCAGTTTCAGAATTCTTGACCTTCTGACCCTAGTGAAGTTCCTGCCACCTCAGTGAGGCACACCCTGGACCTTGTCATGGCTGTTTCAGCTCAGAAAGCCAACATACTGGTCTTTGGCCAGAACTTCCTTGCCATCACTTGCTCACCTCCCCCACTCCCAGCTCCCTTGCTCTCTGCCATCACCCTGGATCTCGTTTCTAAGCCCCAGCCCAAGAGTGGCTTCCTCTCTTCTTTCTCCCCATAGGAAGGTGCTCCTCCTCCTGTCTAAGACCATCCACACGCCTGGGGGCAGACTCTGTCCTTCTCAGCCCTTCAGCACTCTGTTCTGTCATCATCACCTTCCCTCCACCTCCATTGTTTCCTTTCTGGCTCTTTCGAAACACATATAAACACAGTTAAGCTTTTCTCACCTCAGACCATTACATCTCTCTAAACTACAAGCCAATCGTGCAAGCTCCCTTCACAGCGTAGTTTAACTGTGTGCTGCCCACTCACTCTTAGTCCTGTTTCTGGCCCTTATACTCCAGTTGTTCTTCCATAGGCCATGGCAACTTCCTGGTTATAAAATCCAGCAACAGTTGCTATTTTTCTTTTTCTCTTTCTTTTTTTTTTTTTTAATTTTTTATTGTTTGAGATTCATTGAGGGTACAAAGAATTAGGTTACACTGATCGGCATTTGTAACAGTTGCTATTTTTCCTAAACTTTGTGTTGCATTTGGCACTATGAACCACTCCTTTCTGCTCCTCCTTCCCCTCCTTCTTTTTTCTTTTTTTTTAAGAGACAGAGTCTCACTTTGTGGCCCTGGGTAGAGTGCTGTAGCATCACAGCAACCTCTAGCTCTTGGGCTTAGGCGATTATCTTGCCTCAGCCTCCTAAGTAGCTGGGACCACCACGCCCAGCTATTCTTTTGTTGCAGTTTGGGCGGGGCCTGATTCGAACCCGCCACCCTCAGTATGTGGGGCCAGCGCCCTACTCACTGAGCCACAGGCGCCGTCCCCCCTCCTTCTTTTTTTCTCTTTCTTCTGCTTTCTTTGAGGCAGTCTTGCTCTGATGCCCTGGCTAGTGTGCGCTGGCATGATCACAGCTCACTGCAACCTCAAATTCTTGGGATCAAGCGATCCTCCTTCTTCAGCCTCCTGAGTAGCTGGGACTATAGGTGTATACCACCAGACCTGGCTAATTTTTCTATTTTTAGTGGGGATGGGTTCTCACACTTGCTCAGTCTGGTCTTCCTTGTTTTTTCTGTTTTTTTGAGACAGAATCTCACTTTGTTGCCCTTGGTAGAGTGCCTTGGCATCATAGTTCAAACTCTTGGGCTCAAGTGATCCTCTTGCCTCAGCCTCTTCAGTAGCTGGGACTATAGGCACCTGTCACAACACCCAGCTAATTTTACAGATGGGATCTCACTCTGGCTCAGGCTGGTCTCGAACTCATGAGCTCAAGCAATTCACCTGCCTTGGCCTCCCAGAGTGCTAGGATTATAGGCATGAGCCGCCGCACCATTCCCCCTCAGTCTGGTCTTGAACTCCTAACTTCAAGTTATCCTCCTGCTTTGGCCTCACAGAATGCTAGGGTTATAGGCATGAGCCACCCTGTCTGGCCCTAATAATCTTTTAAATACACATGTGTAAGCTGGGCATGGTGGCTCACACCTGTAATCTGAGCACTCTGGGAGGCTGAGGTGGGAGGCTTGAGCTCAAGAGTTCAAGACCAGCCTAAGCAAGAGCAAGACCCATCTCTGAAAATAGCCAGACACTGTGGCAGGCACCTGTAGTCCCAGCTACTCAAGAGGCTGAGGCAAGAGAATCACTTGAGCCCAAGAGTTTTAGGTTGCTGTGAGCTATGACCCCACGGCTCTCTACTGAGGGCGACAAAGTGAAACTCCGTCTCAAAAAATAAAGTAAAATAAAATAAGTACACACATGTGTACACAGTTGATCTGTGTTTACAATCCTTCAATGGTTTCCACTCTCAGACTTTTTAACCTTAATGACCTGGTTTCTGTACTTTTTCAGTTTTACTTCTTGATAACAGCTACACCCAAATGTACCTGTCAAATCACCCTGAATTTCTGCATAGCTCTAAACATTCACCTTACTCTCTGATGCCCTTTCTTCTTACTGGGCCTGTATCCTCTCCTTCTTGCTTTTCACTAAACTTTCAGTCATCCTTTAAGAAGAAAGCCTTAAAGCTGCTTTGACATTGCCAAGAGTTAAGCAGTCTCCTTAGCTTTCCAAGGCAACCTTTTATTTTATTTTATTTTTTGAGACAGAGTCTCACTTTGTCACCTTCAGTAGAGTGCAGTGGTGTCACAGCTCACAGCGACCTCAAGCTCTTGGGCTCAAGTGATTCTCTTGCCTCAGCCTCCCAAGTAGCTGGGACTACTAGCCCACAATACCCGGCTAATTTTTGTTGCAGCTGTCATTGTTGTTCAGCAGGCCTGGGTCAGATTTGAATCTGCTACTCTTGGTGTATGTGGCTGGCAGTGTAACCACTGTTACAGGTGCTGAGCCCAAAGGCAATCTTTTAAAAAAGTCTGCTTTAGGTGGCACCTGTAGCTCAGTCAGCAGGGCACTGGCCACATGCACCCAGCTGGAGGGCCAGCTAAAATAACAATGACAACTGCAACATCAACAACAAAAAATAGCCAGGCATTGTGGTGGGCGCCTTTAGTCCCAGCGACTTGGGAGGCTGAGTCAAGAGAATCGCTTAAGCCCAAGAGTTGGAGGTTGCTGTGAGCTGTCACACCATGGCACTCTACCCAGGGCGACAGCTTGAGACTTTGTCTCAAAAAAAAAAAAAGTCGCTCTAACCTTTATTAGATATTATTTTAATTGCTGGTCATTTGCTTCCTGCCCCTTCCACTTTTGGACTCTAAATTCCTTAAGGGCAGGGGCCCTATCCCTGTCTTGCCATCTGCACTCTGCTGCTTGAACTTGGGGGAACAATTGAACTCCACCACTATTAGTTAGTTGCTTTGGTCTTGAGCATTAATCAAACTCCCTGGGCCTAAATTTTCTTGTGAAGCTTGAGATTATGTGTGTAAAGTGTTTAGTGTTTACGCTGGGTCAAAGTAAATGCACCTCCCCATTAGCTATTTTTTTTTTTTCAGTTTTGGCTGGGGCCAAGTTTGAACCCGCCACCCCAGGTATATGGGGCCGGCACCCTACTTCTTGAGCCATAGGTGCCATCCCCCATTAGCTATTTTTATCATTAGCTTGTTGAATTGAGATCTCAAACTTTAATCTGCTATATGACTTTAGAAGAAATTCTTAAAATTTCAAAGCCTCAGTTTTTCCTGCTGTGAAATGAAGTTATTTTGCCTGGATCATCTGTAGCAGTGCACCTAAGACCTTTAAAAATAATGAAGTCTGGGCTAAGTGAGATGGCTTACGCCTATAATCCTAGGACTTTGGGAGGCCTGGGTGGGAAAATTGCTGGAGGTCAGGAGTTCAAGATCAGCCTGAGCAACATAGCAAGCCAACCCCCTACTCTACCCCCATCTCTGCAAAAAAACAAAAAAAAAAAAAGAAAAGAAAAATTACCTGAACATGGTGTGCCTGTAGTCCTCACTACTTAGGAGGGTGACGTGTGAGGATCACTTGAGCCAGGAGTTTGAGGTTTCAATGAGGTATGATGTTCTGTACTCTAGCTCCTGCATTGGAGGGAGACCTTGTCTTAAAACAAAACAAAACAAAACAAAACAAAAAAAAATGAAGTCTTGGTCCCTCCCCACAAAAATTTTGATTTAATTGGAGTGAGGTATAACCTGGGCATGGGTATTCTTTAAAAGTTCCCCTGGTGATTCTATCCAGAATTGAGAACTACCAATCTAAAGTTTCTTCTCCCTCTAACACACTAGTAAGTTGAGCAGCCAGCATTCCCCAGAGGCAGGGGAATGGAATGTCTCCTGACACTCATCTCCTATCACCCTTTGTTAGTTTAGCAGGAACCATTACTAAACAGGCCCACTAAGTTGGAATTCTAGAGTATTTGTGGAGTCTTGACTGTTTAAATTGAGCAGCTCACTTCATCTAGGAGGAACCTAGGGAACGAGGGCTCTGAGAAAGAGAAAACAATGGTTCTTTCCTACCCTATTGCTCTACCCCAGTGGTTCTGGGTTGCAACCCACAGGAACTGCATTAAAGGGCTGCGGTATTAGGAAGGTTGAGAACCACTGCTCTACCCTAAGGCCGAGGTATCTAGATGTCTTGGAATGTTGTACTATGGCTGAGGGAAAGGGCAGAAGAAAGGATCTTAGACCCAGACTAGAAGGAGGTGGAGGCTGAGAGTTGTAAATACTCATTCCTTTATCACTGTACAATGCTTTAAAACTGTATTTACAGCCAATATTTCTTGAGTCCCAAAACAATCTGGAGAAATACAAAGCAGGTATTACTGTCTCCATTTCATAGATAAGAAAAACAAGTCTCTGAATGATTAAGAGAATAGTTAATTTTACCAAAAATTATAGTGGGGGCTGGGCACAGTGGTTCACACCTGTACTCCTAGCTTTTGGGAGGCTGAGGCAGGAAGATTGCTTGAGCCCAGGAGCTGGAGGCTCCTGCACTGCACCCTAGCCCTGACAACAGAGTAAGGCACTGTCTTAAAATATATGCGTGTGTATATATATATGCACCCTTTTTGGCTTTTTGGACTTGAAGCCAAGATTCTTAAGTGGCCCCATCAAATGCTATAGGGAACCACCTTCCAATTTCCTGTGGTCCACCCAACATTACAATGAGCACAGTAATGTTTTCTAGGATCATTAGAAAATACCTTCACGGGCGGCACCTGTGGCTCAGTCGGTAAGGCGCTGGCCCCATATACCGAGGGTGGCGGGTTCAAACCCGGCCCCTGCCAAACTGCAACAAAAAAAATAGCTGGGCATTGTGGCGGGCGCCTGTAGTCCCAGCTACTTGGGAGGCTGAGGCAAGAGAATCGCCTAAGCCCAGGAGTTGGAGGTTGCTGTGAGCTGTGTGAGGCCACAGCACTCTACCGAGGGCCATAAAGTGTGACTCTGTCTCTACAAAAAAAAAAAAAAAAGAAAGAAAATACCTTCACTTTTGCAAAGTTTGGGTGCTCGGTACCAGCTTTGAGGCTTGGTCATTCAGGGAGGTGTTTAGTTTTTAACAGAATGCCCAGTGTGTCCAAGAGCACTCAAAAGGACCTCCAGAGCAGTGCTAGCCAAATGCTGGGTCACAGACAGGGGCTGGCCCTTGGCCACTGGCTCAAGATGAAATGGAAAAAAACAGAAAATGGAAGTGATTTTTTACTAAGCTAAATGTGATTAACTGGAAGTCCTGTCTTTCATTTGGGGGTTATGTCCTTCCTACTTCTTTTGGAGTTAAAATTGCCTTTTATGAATTAGTGCTGATGGTAGATGGCAGTTTATTTTGATGTCCTGAATGGCAGAGTTAAAAGATAGCCAACCCTATGTAAATCCCCCAAATCGCTTTTGAAATGTTACTGAATCTGAAATCTGGTAACCATTTGTAATTTTGGAGGACCCTCAGGGTTTTGGAAGGCCAGAGAAAGAGAGAGAGTGCACCCCTCGTCTTGAATGATAGAATGATCAAACAGTTAAAGAATCAAAATATCTGGAGTTGGGTTTTGCCACCCATAAATTCATGTAGAAAGAAAAAAGCCATTGTATTTTTTTTTTTTTTGAGACAGTGTCTCATTATGTCACCCTCGGTAGAGTACAGTGGAGTCACAGCTCACAGCAACCTCAAACTCTTGGGCTTAAGTGATTCTTTTGCGTCAACCTCCCAAGTAGCTGGGACTACAGGCCAGCTATTTTTTGTTTGTTTGTTTGTTTTTCTTGCAGTTGTCATTGTTGTTTAGCAGGCCTGGGCCAGGTTTGAACCTGCTAGCCCCAGTGTATGTGGCTGGCACCCTAACCACTGAGCTATGGGTGCCGAGCCATGTATTTTTTTTTTTTTCTTTTTTTGAGACAGAGCCTTAAGCTGTTGCCCTGGGTAGAGTGCCGTGGCATCACAGCTTATAGCAACCTCCAACTCCTGGGCTCAAGCGATTCTTCTGCCACTGCCTCTTAAGTAGTTGGGACTACAGGAGCCCACCACAATGCCCGGCTATTTTCTGTTTGCAGTGTCGTTGTTTGGCGGGCCTGGGCTGGATTCGAACTGCCAGCTTAGGTGTATGTAGCTGGCACGTTAGCCATTTGAGCCACAGATGCCAAATCTGTATTTTGGTTTTATTTAACACACATTATTGGCAGCTCTTGTAGCTCAATGGGTAGGGCGCCGGCCACATACACTGAGGCTGGCAGGTTCGAACCCAGCCTGGGCCAGCTACACCACAATAACAACTGCAACAAAAAAATAGCTGGGCGTTGTGGCAGGCGCTTGTAGTCCCAGCTACTTGGGAGGCTGAGACCATAGCCCTCTACTGAGGGTGACATAATGAGACTCCATCTCAAAAAAAAAAAAAAGGGGGGTGGCACCTATGGCTCAAAGGAGTAGGGCACTGGCCCCATATGCCGGAAGTGGCGGGTTCAAACCCAGCTCCAGCCAAAAACAAAAACAAACAAACAACCCCCCCCCAATATTATCTTCCCTTCATTTTAAAGATAAGGAAACTTAAGACATGAGGGTATTAAGGAACATGCCCAGGTCACAGCTAGTTAGCAGCAGAGCCAAGAGTTGAAGCCAAGGTGTTTGGCTCTTAATCCATGCTCTTAATCCTTTTATTACACTGCCTGGCTAGAAGCAATTTAAGACTTTCGTGGCATGTAATGATCTATTTTCGGCCTCTGATTCCATGTACAGAAAGTGCCTGTGGACTAAGTTGCCTGCTTGTGTTGAGCTGTTGTCAATGATCTCTTTTTGAGTTTTTTCCACACCACCACTGGGAAAATCAGAACAGGCGGACAGCCTTTTGATAGTCCCCAGCAGCAAAAGCAATGAACTTTGCAATAAAGCTAGTCACATGAATGTTTTTGTTTCCTAGCATATAAAGTTGTGTTTATGCTACACTGCAGTCTCTTATACAGTGTACAATAGCATTATATCTAAAAAATGTACATACCTTAAATAAAAAGTACTTTACTGGGCAGCGCCTGTGGCTCAGTGGGTTAGGGTGCCAGCCCCATATACTGAGGGTGGTGGGTTCAAATCCAGCCCTGGCCAAATTGCAACAAAAAAACAGCTGGGTGTTGTGGCAGGTGCCTGTAGTCAGTCCCATCTACTCAGGAGGCTGAGGCAAGAGAATCGCCTAAGCCCACAAGTTGGAAGTTGCTGTGAGCTGTGTGATGCCACAGCACTCTACCGAGGGCAATAAAATGAAACTCTGTCTCTACAAAAATAAATAAATAAAAGTACTTTACTGTTAAAAAGTGCTAGTGATCATCTGCGCCTTCAGTGAGTTGTAACATTTTTGCTGGTGGAGGGTCTTACCTCAATTTTGATGGCTGCTAACCAGTCGGGGTGGTGGTGGCTAAAAGTTGGGGTGGCTGTGGCAATTTCTTAAAATAAGGCAATAATAAGCTTGCCACATCCATCGACTCTTCCTTTTACAAAGGATTTCTCTGTAGCATGTAATGCTGTTTGATGATATTTTACCTACAGTAGAACTTCTTTTAAAATTGGAGTCAATCCTCTCAAAGCCTGTTCCTGCTGTCAACTAAGCATATGTAATATTAATCTAAATCCTTTGTTGTTATTTCAACAATGTTTACAATATCTTGACCAAGAATAGTTTCCATCTCAGGAAACCACTTTCTTTGCTCATCTGGAAGAAGCAACTCTTCTGTTCAAGTTTGATCATGAGATTGCAGCAATTCAGTCACATCTTTGGGCTCTGCTTCTAATTCTAGTTTGCTTGCTATTTCCACCATATCTGCAGTTACTTCCTTCACTGACGTCTGAAACCCCTTCAAAGTCATCACTGAGGGTTGTAATCAAGTTGTTCGAAACTCTTGTTTATGTTGATATTTTGACCTCCTCTCATCACAAATATTCTTTTTTTCTTTTATTTTTTGAGACAGAGTGTTACTTTGTTGCTCTTGGTAGAGTGCCATGGCATCACAGATCACAGCAACCTCAAACTCTTGGGCTCAGCCTCCCGAGTAGCTGGGACCATAGGCATCCGCCACAGTGAGCTCAGGTGATCCACCCATTTCAGACTCCCAGAGTGCTAGGATTACAGGTGTGAGCTACCGTGCCCTCACCTCTTCCAGCCTTCATAGAACTAAAGAGAGGTAGGGCCTCCTCTGTATTGGATTTGACTTAAAAAAGTTATGGCAGGTTTGATCTATTACCCATAGACTTTATCATTTTTATGTTTACTGGAGTAATACTCTTAATTAGCAAAGGAAACTTTTCCAAGTTGCTTTCACAATTTGGCTAACTGGTGCAAGAGGCAGGCCTTGCTTTCAACCTATTTCTGCTTTCAATATGCCTTCCTCACTAAGCTTAATTATTTCTAGCTTTTGATTTCAAGTGAGAGATGTGCGCCTCTTCCTTTCACTTGAACAGGTGAAAGCCATTGTAGGATTATTAATTGACTTAATTTCTCTCTTCTGCTATATATATAAAATATGCAGAGATGGGGTCTTGCCATGTTGCTGAGGTTGGTCTCAAACTCCTTGCCTCAAGCTATCCTCCTGCCTCCAAAAGGCTGGTCCCTAACGTCAATATTGTTGTATCTCAGAGAATTGGAAGGCAGAAGAGAGGAAGCAAGATGGGGGTTAGGGTGGAGAGGATGGCCAGTCAGTAGAGCAGTCAGAGCACACACAACATTATTTATTTATTTATTTATTTTTATTTATTTTGTTGTTGTTGAGACAGAGTCTCACTATGTAGCCTTTGTGGAGTGATGTGGTGTCACAGATCACAGCAACCTCAAACTCTTGGGCTTAAGCGATTCTCTCGCCTCAGCCTCTCAAGTAGCTGGGACTACAGGCAGCCCCCACAATGCCTGGCTATTTTTTGTTGCAGTCGTTATTGTTTTTAGCTGACTCGGGCCAGGTTGGAACCCGCCACCCTTGGTGTATGTATCTGCCACCACAACAACTTGTGCTATGGGCATCAAGCCTATTTTTATTATTATTTTTTTTTAGAGACAGAGTCTCACTTTATCATCCTCCGTACTTTATCCACTTATCATCCACTTTATCATCATCTCAATAGCATCATGGCATCACAGCTCACAGCAACCTCCAACTCCTGGGTTTAAGGTGATTGTCTTGCCTCAGCCTCCTGAGTAGCTGGGACTACAGGCGCACGCCACAATGCCTGGCTATTTTTTTGTTGCAGTTTAGTCAGGGCTGGGTTTGAACCCACCACCCTTGGTATATGGGGCTGGCGCCCCACTCACTGAGCCACAGGTGCCGCCCCCTACTTTTTTTTGTGTGTGTGTGAGACTCTGTCTCACTATGTCACCCTGGGTAGAATGCCCTGGCGTTACAGCTCATAGCAACTTCAAACTCTTGTGCTTAAGTGATTCTCTTGCCTCAGCCTCCCAAGCAGCAGGGACTACAGGCACCCACCACAGTGCCCTGCTATTTTTTTGTTATTGTCATTGTTTAGCAGGCCTTGGCCAGGTTTGAACCCACCAGTCCCAGTGCATGTGGCTGGGGCCTTAACCACTGAGCAACAAGTCACTGAGCCCCCACACAACATTTATTGATTAAATTTGCTGTCTTTATATGAGTATGGTTTGTGGTGCCCCCCCAAATTACAATAATATTTTTAAAAAATCACTGATCATAGACCACTACAACAGATATAAGAATAACAAAAAAGTTTAAAATAGGGCGGTGCCTGTGGCTCAGTGAGTAGGGTGCCAGCCCCATATTCCGAGGGTGGCAGGTTCAAACCCAGCCCCGGCCAAACTGCAACAAAAAAATTGCCGGGCGTTGTGGCGGGCGCCTGTAGTCCCAGCTGCTCGGGAGGCTGAGGCAGGAGAATCGTGGAAGCCCAAGAGCTGGAGGTTGCTGTGAGTCCTGTGACGTCATGGCACTCTACAGAGGGCGGTACAGTGAGACTCTGTCTCTACAAAAAAAAAAAAAAAAGTTTAAAATATAATAATTACCAAAATGTGACACAGAGATGTTCAGTGAGCACATGCTGTTGGAAAAATGGAGCTAATAGACTTATTTGACACAGGGTTGCTACCAGCCTTCAATTTGTAAAAAAAGGAAATATTTGCAAAATGTGAATAAAGCGAAGTGCAATAAAACAAGATATGCATGTACTTATTTTCATGACAAAGGGTCTGAGAAGTCCTGAAAGGCAGGGAAACCACTATTAATCCTTTAAAAAAAAAGATGGATGAATTGTGTTATAATCATATGATGGAATATTGCAGAGCAATGGAAAATATATGATTGCCACATATGGCGGCATCTTACAATTATAATGTTATGTGAAAGAAACCAGACAAAGGCACACAAAATTCAGGCATGCAGGCATGCAGGGCTGTGTTCCCTTTGGAGACTAAAGAGAATCAATTTCCTTGCCTTTTCCAGTTGGTAGAGGCTGCCTGCATTCCTTGTCTGGTGGTCCCACTTCATCTCCATAGCTAGCAATGACAAGTCAAATCTTTCTCACATTGTGTAACTCTGACACTGACTCTTCTTCTCTCTGCCCCATTTAAGGATTGAACTCATTGGGAAAATTTAGGCTACTCTTCCTATTTGAGATCATCTATCTAATTAGCATACTAAATTATACCTGCTACCTTAATTCTCCTTTGCCATGTAACTATAATATAATCACAGTTTCTGGGTATTAGGTCATTATTCTGCTTACCATACCTGCTAAGGGATTAGATGCACAGCCTATTTAACCTCCTTTTTTTTTTTTTTGAGATAGAGTCTCACTATATCACCCTTGGTAGAGTGCTGTGGCGTCATAGCTCACAGCAATCTCAAACTCTTGGGCTTGAGTGATTCTCTTGCCTCAACCTCCCAAGTAGCTGGGACTACAGGCGCCTGCCACAATGCCTGACTATTTTTTTGTTGTTGCAGTTGTTATTGTTGTTTAGCTGGCTCCGGCCAGGTTTGAACCCACCAGCCTGGGTGGGTGTACGTGGCTGGTGCCCTACCTACTGAGCTACGGGCACTGCCCCATCTCCTTTTTTATTAGCATAGATTTTCTTCCAGATGGCTAGTATCTGACCAAAGAAATCATTGAAAAGAACTCTTTGGGGTTTGGTGAAAGTAATAAATTCAACTACTCACCACTCAACTGAGAGAAGATTTATTTACTCTTAACCCAAGATGATGCCTGTTAGAACAGTAGTACTCTAGGTGTCAGGTATGGGAAAACCCCAGCTTAGGGTTGTCTTGGGAAATGGTCTGAATCTCAAGGAATGCACCCTACTCAGGCCAAGGAATAAATACAAGTCAGTCATTGAGGGCTGGCATCTGACATCTGAATTTAAGTAAAAAAATAGGGATTATTAGACTGGTGTTCTGAAGATGAGGATGTAGGAATTTATAATTCCTGATTCTGCAATCATGTGTTGGTTTCTTTGGGTCAATTGTACAGTTTTTGCAGTACGCAGAAGACTGTTGTTCATAATGGCCCCTAGGGCTAGTAAACAAGGAAGAGACCTATGAAGTCAGTAGTTACCTAGGTAGCACGCAGCAGGGGTTGGCTGCTACCATGGCAACATTGATCACTGTCACAAGGAGGGGTGAAGCAGTTAGCATTGTCAGAGAACACATGGATTGCCTGCATCAGAATTATCCAGGAGTTTGTTTCAATTTCAAATTCTCAGGGTGCATGGCCAGAGATTCATAATTGGTAAGACTGGGATAGGGTCTGGAATCTGCCTTTTAGAAAAATCCCCAAACATGTCTTGAATTGCCTGGTGAAGTCTGAGAACTACTGATTGAAGAAAACACTGCATCCCAGTTACAAATCCTGATATAAATTCCTCTCACCTTTTGGGTCTAAGAACAAGAACCGTTATTTTGCTTTTAATGCCCAATCTTGAAAAGACAAAGTGCCATCTCAGGAATTTACAATGACAAATGCCCAAGTTTTTTGAATGCTAAGTCTTTAAATGAGTCTTTCAAGATTTTGGCAAGCATGGAAGCTTTTTTTCTAAGGAACATCTGTTAACATCTCACAGAGCTGTCACACCAAAATACACTTTGGGGTTCCCAAAGTAGATTTTCCAAATTGAGAAATGCTACTCAAGATCACTGAGAGGGACTAGGGTGGGATCCTAGGAAAGGACTGGAGAGGACCATTTTCTCTCTTACAAGAAGAGATTGCAGGACATAAAGAAAACCACTAAGAATGACATTTCTGAGAATCACTGCTGTCATGAGCCTCTGTTAAAGAGTGTGTTCTTATCACTCACGTGAGTTAAGAACCAGTAGATGAGTGGATGTGTGAAATTTGAAGTGTTTTTTCATTTCTCTAGTACTACTTGTAACTCAATGGCTGGGCAGGTTCTGCTTTGCTAGTTGTAGTGGTTACTCTTGACTGCTCACCTATCATTCATTTCCCATAGCTTCTCCCTGTCAACAATTCCAATTTTAGGGTGGCGCCTGTGGCTCAGTGAGTAGGGTGCCAGACCCATATACTGAGGGTGGCGGGTTTGAACCTGGCCCTGACCAAACTGCAACAAAGGAGTAGCTGGGTGTTGTGGCAGGCGCCTGTAGTCCCAGCTATTCGGGAGGCTGAGGCAAGAGAATCGCTTAATTCCAGGAGTTGGAGGTTGCTGTGAGCTGTGATGCCACAGCACTCTACCGAGGGTGACAGAGTGAGACTCCGTCTCTTAAAAAATAAATGATAATAATAATTCCAGTTTCACTCGGGTATTCTTTCTATCCCCAATCCCAGGGATAGTATCTGATTTCTCAGTGTATGATCGTTCCTGGGTGATGACTTTTGGTCTAGGGAGTCGGCATGTGCCCTAATTCATTCCAGTTACATTGACAGGAAGGATTTAACGTTTGTGTTAGAGGTGTCTCTGTGTTTTGTTGACACAGGAAGGAAACCTGAAACCATCCTACATGTTTTAGGATGAAATGAACCCCAAGGCTGTAGGGCAGACAGACAAAACTTGGTCCTTAATGTCAGTCTTGATCACTAAATTATTTACTGCAGAGTCTGCCATACCTCTGAAATTCTTTTTTGTGTAAGCCTGTTTTAACTGGGTTTCCTGTTACATGTGATCAAAAGTTTCCTAATATCTTCAGTCATTGGCTTGCCTTACAGTCTCTGGTTTACTCAATTTATATGTAAAATGTAAGAAAAGGGAAAAGCAGAGAGATAGACCGTGGCCTGTAGGCAGAGAGAATTGATGGTCTGTGGGGTACAAGTTGTTGACATAAAAGGTGTTGTGAGTGAGCTGTGTCTTCCTCCTGTGTTGACACGTCTTTCAGTTCCCACAAGTGTCCACATCTGGAAAACAAATTCATTAAATCAGCTTTTATTTGCATTTCTTGTCTCCAAAGTAATTGTGTGTTTAGTGTCCTGTTGGCAAGAAAATTGTTTACTGAGGTTGATGTGGAATGCTAAGATGGGAAAATTAAATCAGTTAGGAAATGTTTTCACTGACTAATGGTAAAGAGCCTAAACTTATCTGTACTTGTTTCATTGGCTTCCTGAATAGACAAGTAAATGCTCTTTCTTGTTCTGACATTCTTGTGCCTTAGACTTTAGTTCTAATATGGGTGCTGCTTCCCCCCAAAATGGGTGATGTGGTGAAATAGGCTAAATCCTCTGGAGGAGGGTATTGATTCTGACTGCACAGTACGAAGAGGTGTTCCATTTTAAGTGCAACGACTTATCATTTATTTAGATGGATACTTAGGCTCAGTGCCTATAGCTCAGTGGTTAGGCGCCAGCCACATACACCAAGGCTGGTGGGTTCGAACCCAGCTGGGCCTGCTAAACAATGACAACTACAAAAAAAAAAAAAAAAGATGGATACTTAGAGACTAAGGCTGGAATGTTTGGTGCTATATCAGATCTATCTGGAAACACATTGTACTAGTGACTCCCTCTCAGAGACAGGCCAGCATTTCACAGGGCCGAGACAGAAATGTACAAATGGGAGCCCTGGTTTGGTTCCTACATTTTTTGTTTGTTTATTTTAAAACTTTAATCCAATTTACAGCATCCTAAAAGGCATTAAAATAAAGTCTTTCACAATCCCACTACACATTCATTTAGTTAGAATTAATTTATTTAAAAAAACATATAAGGAATCTGCAAAGCGCCAGACCCTGGGGTAAGTGCTATAGCTCTCTTCAGTGGACAAGACACTCTGTCCCTGCCCTGTGGAGCTTACAGGTGACAGTGAAAGACAGATATTAAAGTTATATCAGGGCGGCACCTATGGCTCAGTCGGTAAGGCGCTGGCCCCATATACCGAGGGTGGTGGGTTCAAACCCGGTCCCGGCCAAACTGCAACCAAAAAATAGCCGGGCGTTGTGGCGGATGCCTGTAGTCCCAGCTGCTCGGGAGGCTGAGGCAAGAGAATCGCCTTAAGCCCTGGAGTTGGAGGTTGCTGTGAGCTGTGTGAGGCCACGGCACTCTGCCGAGGGCCATAAAGTGAGACTCTGTCTCTACAAAAAAAAAAAAAAAAAGTTATATCACACAAATACTTATTTCATGGCAACTATGGGAAGTTAGGGGAGGAACGGGAAGGTGTAGGGCAGCATAAAAGAAAATAACAGCAGGAGATTGTGAGGACAAGCTAGAAAAACTATAAAGGAAAAAAAGTGGTAAAGCATTTATGAGGAATTCAAACGGCAAGAGCCTGGCTCCCTATCTTGAAAGCTGAATGCAGCCACAAGAATGAAATGCTTAAACGATTTTGAACAGGTTAAAAGATAGATAAAAAGGTAACAAACATCTCCTCCCTTCTACAATATTTATTTCCCTTAAAAGTCAATCCTAACCCAGATTCTTTGTCCACTCCCCTATACATGATTTCCCTTAGGGCTTACACAAGACCCCCTCCCCACCACGTCACCTGTGGGGACATAGTTTCCTTGACTCCTAAATAATCACGATAAACCAGCTAAGGTTATATTATAAATAATTGTTGGAACACAATACAAGGGTGAGAGATCTCAGATGGGAGATCTCCAGGAGCTCTTTATGCTGGTCAGAATGCTTGCCTCTCCTGGCCTCATCAGTTACTGTCTCAGCAATAGATGAATGTGAGAATCTTTTTTTTTTTCTTTCTTTCTTTTTTTGAGACAGAGTACTACTATGTTCCCCTCGGTAGAATGCCGTGGTGCCACAGCTCACAGCGACCTCCAACTCTTGGGCTCAAGCAATTCTCAGCCTCCCAAGTAGCTGGGAGTACAGGTGCCCACCACAATGCCCAGCTATTTTTAGAGGCCAAGTCTCGCTGTGGCTCAGGCTGATCTTGAAGTCCTGAACTTAGGCAATCTACCCACCTTGGCCTCCCAGAGTGCTGGGATTACAGGTGTGAGCCCCCGTGCCTGGCCTTTGATTTCTTTTATTGAAAATTAATTTTTTTTATTGTGGTAAAATATATGTTAACACAAAATTTGCCATTGTAACCATTTTTAAGTGTACCATTCAGTGGTATAAATTATATTGACAGTGTTGTGCAACCATAATCACTGTCTCTAGCCAACTGTTTTTTTTTCTTTTTTGAGACAGAGTCTCAAGCTGTCACCCTGGGTAGGGTACTGTGGCGTCATAGCTCACAGCAACCTCCAGCTCGGGCTCAAGTGATCTTTTTGCCTTAGTTTTTTCTATTTTTAGTAGAGACGGGGGTCTCGCTTTTTGTTCAGGCTGGTCTCGAAGCTGTGAGTTCAAGCAATCCATCTGCCTCGTCCTCCCAGAGTGTTAGGATTACAGGCGTGAGCCATGGTGCCCGGCCTAACCAACATTTTTTTTTTATCAATCCAAACAGAAACTCTGTAACCATGAAGAAATAACTCTCCATTCCTTACTCCCTCCAGCCTCTGTGAACCTCTAATCTACTTTCTGTCTCTATGAATTTGTCTATTCTAACAATTTTATGTGGAATCATCTGTGTCTAGCTTATTGCTTTTAGCATAATGTTTTCAAAGTTCATCTGAATTGTAGCATGTATTCCTTTTATGGCTGAAAACTATTTCCTTTGGTTTATACACTATGTCCTGTTTATCCATTCACATGTTGATAGATTTTAGATTGTTTCTATCTGTTTTTTTGTTTTTAAAGACAGAGTCTCACTTTACCGGCCTCGGTAGAGTGCTGTGGCGTCACACAGCTCACAGCAACCTCAAACTCTTGGGTCCAAGCGATTCTCTTGCCTCAGCTTCCCAAGCAGCTGGGACTACAGGTGTCCGCCAGGTTGTTTCTATCTTTTGGTATTGTGAATAATGCTGGTATGAACATTGGTGGGTAAGTATCTGTTTGAATCTCTGTTTTCAATTCTTTTTTTTTTTTTTTTATTGTTGGGGGATTCATTGAGGGTACAATAAGCCAGGTTACACTAATTGCAATTGTTAGGTAAAGTCCCTCTTGCAATCATGTCTTGCCCCCATAAAGTGTAACACATACCAAGGCCCCACCCACCTCCCTCCTTCCCTCTTTCTGTTTCCCCCCCATAACCATAATTGTCATTAATTGGCCTCATATCAAAATTGAGTACATAGGATTCATGCTTCTCCATTCTTGTGATGCTTTACTAAGAATAATGTCTTCCACGTCCATCCAGGTTAATATGAAGAATGTAAAGCCTCCACTTTTTTTAATGGCTGAATAGTATTCCATGGTATATATATACCACAGCTTGTTAATCCATTCCTGGGTTGGTGGGCATTTAGGCTGTTTCCACATTTTGGCGATTGTAAATTGAGCTGCAATAAACAGTCTAGTACAAGTGTCCTTATGATAAAAGGATCTGTTTTCAATTCTTTCGGGTATCTACCTAACAGTGGAATTGCTGGGTGATATAGTAATTCTATGTTTAACTTTTTGAGGAACCATCAATCTGTTTTACACAGTACCTTGCACCACTTTACACTCCCCACAACAAGGCATGAGAGTTCAGATTTCTCCACATCCCTGTTGACATTTGTTATTTTCCACTTTAAAAATTATAGCCAAAAATGTGAAATAGTATCTCTGTGTATTTGATTCTGACTCTCCTTGATTTTCTCCTGAAACCCCGAAGCTCTTTGTGGTCACTAATCTGGCATGAGGCTTGTAATGACCTGCCTTCATAATGGAAGTGTCTGATTTTTCTATATATAGACGTTCAGACGTTTCTATATTTTCTATATAGACGTTCAGCAACTCTCGAACAAGCGTTGGGTGGGAGATCAATTTGAATCTCCAGTGTCAACCACCTGGTAGGCATTCAATAAATAAAATGATTGTGGTAAAGGTTGCAGATCTCTTTTTTCTCACATTATAAACACCATGTTTCTAACAGGCACCTAAGAGATTTTTGCTTGATTCAAATGAATTAATTTTCATCGCTATGTGAGGCAGTTGGTTGCTGGTTACATGGCAGCTACGAATCTGATCCCTGCCACTCTGCTTTTTCACCCTGCTTTCACTCTCCATTGCACTTCAAGAAGGACTCCCAATCATTAACATGGTCTAGAGTGCCCTGCCAGGTCTGGCCTTGTCTACTTCCAGGACCATTTTTGTCACATTCTTCCTTTTACTTTAGGGTTTTGATCATTCCTCAGATGCACAAGGGTCATCTCTATTTTAGGGCCTTTACGTCTACTGATCCTTCTTTCAGGAATTCTCCACTCATCCATACAACCCTCTCCAGTCCCCTCACTTTTTTGCTTGGTCCTATTCCTCTTTTCGGTCTCAGTTGAGATCTCATTTCCTTGGGAAATGTTTCCTGACCTTCTCCTTACCCCCGGTCTAGCCCGAATTTTGTTCTCCTTCATAGCATAGTTTATTTTTCCTGCATAGCACTTATGAAAATTGTACTAACAGCTGGGTGTGGTGGCTCATGCCTGTAATCTAGCACTCTGGGAGGCTGAGGTGGGATTGCCTGAGCTCAGGAGTTCCAGACCAGCTTGAGCAAGAGTGAGATCCTGTCTCTGCTAAAAATAGAAAAACTGGCTGAGCATTGTGGAAGGCATCCGTAGACCTGGCTACTTGGGAGACTGAGTCAGGAGGATCACTTGAGCCCAAGAGTTTGAGGTTGCTATGAGCTACGATGATGCCATGGCACTCTACCCAGGGCAACAGAGAGAGACCTTGTCTCAAAAAAAAAGGGGTAGGGTAGGACAGCACCTGTGGCTCAGTGGGTAGGGTGCCAGCCCCATATACTGAGAGTGGTGGGTTTGAACTGGGCTCTGGCCAAACTGCAACAAAAAAATAGCTGGGCATTGTGGCGGGCACCCATAGTCCCAGCTACTTGGGAGGCAGAGGCAAGAGAATCACCTAAGCTCAGGAGTTGGAGGTTGCTATGTGCTGTGACGCCACGGCACTCTGCCGAGGGTGATAAAGTGAGACTGTCTCTAAAAAAAAAAAAAAAAAAAAGTTGTAGTAATTTTTTTTCTTTAAAGTTCATCTTCCTAGTAGTAGTCAGCAACCTCCAGAAGGGCAGCGACTCTTGTCTGTATTCATCCAGGTTATGCACATGGTAGGCACTCATCGCTTTCCACCAAGGAGCAAAAAAACTGGTAAATGACGTTTTTTTTTTGTTTTTAAGAGACATAGTCTCACTTTATCGCCCTCGGTAGAGTGCCGTGGCATCACACAGCTCACAGCAACCTCCAGCTGTCGGGCTTAGGCGATTCACTTGCCTCAGCCTCCCTAGTAGCTGGGACCACAGGCGCCCGCCACAATGCCTGGCTAATTTTTTTGTTGCAGTTTGGCTGGGGCCAGGTTTGAACCCGCCACCCTCAGTATATGGGGCCAGCACCCCACTCACTGAGCCACAGGCGCCACCCCTGGTAAGTGACTTTTGAATGCTGCTTCCATTCTGGGTGACTCAGAATTTATGGTATTCTGCATAAAACAGTATGGACCAGATGGACAGGACAGCCATGTGGGTGCTTGGGCAGAAGAGTTAGAGAGTGGCCTTCCAAAGCCACAGTGAAGGTGGCCTTCCAAAGCCACCTCTTTGGCCAAGGCAGTGCCCAGACTCTTCAGCTAATTTCCAGTTAGGGATCCCAGGCAAGCCTTAGCTCTTCCTAGTTCTCTGTTAGAAAGCAACAGTTGTGGCCAGGCTTGATGGCTCACACCTGTAATCCTAGCACTCTGGGAGGCTGAGGTGGGTGGATTGCTCTGAGCTCAGAGGTTTAAGACCAACCTGAGCCAGAGTGAGACCCCCGTCTCTACAAAAAGAAAGCTGGGGGTGGTGCCTATGGCTCAAGAAGTAGGGCACTGGCCCCATATACCGGAGGTGGTGGGTTCAAACCCAGCCCCAGCAAAAAAAAAAAAAAAAATGCAAAAAAATGCTGGGCATTATGGCGGGTGCCTGTAGTCCCAGCTACGTGGGAGGCTGAGGCAAGAGAATCACTTAAGCCCAAGAGTTGGAGGTTGCTCCAAAAAGAAAGCAACAGTTGTTTCATAAACTGGCATGACTTGTCCTACCTTTGAAAGTCAGAAGGCCAACTCTCCTTTTGCTTTTTTTTTTTTGCATTTAAAATAATGAATTTTTAGTTACAAAAGCAATGCATGATTATGTTTATCTTCTAAACCATTAAAACGAAAGCTAATACTCCTTTGGTACATTACTTCTAATCCTGGTCCTTTTTCTCTATCTTAAAGACAACTTTTCACATGTGTTGGGCATGCATCTTTACAAATATATGTCAAAAATCTTAAATAACCCTAATGTGTGATGACAGGAATACTATTATTTTTGTCTGTGTTTTAACTTTTTGTTTAGAAATAATTTTAGAATAAAGATGAGTTGCAAAGGGAGTATATAAAGTTTCAACATACCCTTTACTCAGCCTCTCCTATTGTTATGAACCTATAGTTCATAAAAGTACTAACTAAACAACAGTCTTCATTCCAACTTTACCAGTGTTTTTTTTTTTTTTTTGAGATGGAGTATCACTATGTCACCCTTGGTAGAGTGCCATAGCGTCACTCACAGCTCATAGCAACCTTCAACTCTGGGGCTTAGGCGATTCTCTTGACTCAGCTTCCCAAGTAGCTGGAACTACAGGCACCTGCCGCAATGCCCAGCTGTTTTTTTTTTTTTTTGTAGTTGTCATTGTTTGGCAGCCTGGGCTGGATTCAAATCCATCAGCTCTGGTGTATGTGGCTGGTGCCCTAGCCACTGAGCTACAGGCACCGAGCCAACTTCACCAGTTTTTATACTAATGTCCTTTTTCTGTTCCAGGATCCCATCCAGGATACCACATTGCATTTATTTATTTTTTTTTTTATTGTTTTTGAGACAGAGTCCCACTATGTCACCCTAGTAGAGTGTCATGGTGTCACAGCTCACAGCAACCTCCAACTCTTGGGCTTAAGCGAGTCTCTTGCTTCAGTCTCCCAAGTAGCTGAGACTACAGGCACCTGCCACAATGCAGAGCTATTTTTTGATGTAGTTGTCATTGTTTTAGCTGGCCCAGGCCAGATATGAACCCGCCCGCTTCAGTGTATGTGGCTGGCTCTGTAACCATTGTGCTATTTGTACCAAGCCACCACATTGCATTCACTTATCAGATTTCCTTGGTCTCATTTCTACGTGGGGGAGAATCTATGACAATTTCTCAGTCTTTTCTTGCCTTTTATGACTTCAACACTTTTGAAAATTACAGGTCAAGGGGGCGGCGCCTGTGGCTCAGTCGGTAAGGCGCCGACCCCATATACCGAGGGTGGTGGGTTCAAACTCTGCCCCGGCCAAACTGCAACCAAAAAATAGCTGGGCGTTGTGGGGGGCGCCTATAGTCCCAGCTACTCGGAGGCTGAGGCAAGAGAATCGCTTAAGCCCAGGAGTTGGAGGTTGCTGTGAGCTGTGTGAGGCCATGGCACTCTACCGAGGGCCATAAAGTGAGGCTCTGTCTCTACAAAAAAAAAAAAAAAAAAAGAAAATTACAGGTCAAATATTTTATAGAATATTACCTCAATTTGGGTTCAGATAAACCCAAACCCAAATCAGAACCCAAACTAACAAGTTTTTCCTTTGTGGTAAGAATTTTTTTTTTTTTTTAATATTGATACTATATAAAATTCTGCAACTTGCTATTTTCTTTCTTTTTTTTTTGGATTGTCACCCTGGGTAGAGTCCTATTTCGTCATAACTCACAGCAACCTCAATCTCTTGGGCTCAAGTGATCCTTCTGCCTCAGCTTCCCAAGTAGCTAGGACTGTAGGCATCCATTTTTTTTTTTTTTGTAGAGACAGAGTCTCACTTTACTGCCCTTGGTAGAGTGCCGTGGCGTCATACGGCTCACAGCGACCTCCAGCTCTTGGGCTTATGTGATTCTCTTGCCTCAGCCTCCCAAGCAGCTGGGACAACAGACGCCCGCCACAACGCCCGGCTATTTTTTTTTTTTGTTGCAGTTTGGCTGGGGCTGGGTTTGAACCCGTCACCCTTGGCATATGGGGCCGGCGCCCTACTCACTGAGCCACAGGCGCCGCCCTGGATGGCTAATTTTTCTATTTTTGGTAGTGATGGGGTCTCCCATTTCATCAGGTTGGTCTTGAACTCCTGAGCTTAAGAAATCCACCTGTCTTGGCCTTCCAGAGTGCTAGGATTATAGGCCACCATGCTGAGCCACATGCTATTGCTATTTTCATTTAAAAATGTGACTTTGAGACATCTATGTTGACACATATAGATCAAGGTCACTTGTTTTAACTCAATAAAATTTCATTATATGAGTGTTCTACATTTTTTAGCCATTCTCTATTGGTGGACATTTAGGCTGATTCTAAATTTTCTTTATTATAAGTAATAGTCCAATGATTATCCTGTGTGTATCTCAAGGTAAATAACTAGAAAGAGGCATTGCTGAGATATAGACTTAATAGATGTTGTTCAAATGCCCTCTGAAGTGGCTAGACCAGTTTACATTCTTTGATATTATGAAGCTTGAAAATTGATGCTGGTCTCAATTTTATTTTCCATTTCCCTGATTACTAGTAAAGTTAGGCAGCTTTTGGTGTGTTTATTGGCAATTTGTATTTCATTTTCTGTGAACTGTTTATTTACTTATTTATTTTTGTTGCCTCAGGCTAGATTGCTTTGGCACCATAGCTCACAGCAACCTCAGATTCTTAGGCTCAAGCGATCCTCTTGCTTCAGCCTCCCGAGTAGCTGGAACTACGGTGCTTGCCACAACACCTGGCTATTTTTTTTTTTTTTAGAGGGTTTGGTGGGGTCACACTCTTGTTCAGACTAGTCTTGAACTCCTGAGCTCAGGCAATCCACCCTTCTTGGCCTCCCAGAGGGCTAGGATTACAGATGTGAGCCACTGCGCCAGGCCTTGTGAACTGTTTATAGTCTTTGCCCATTTTTCCAGTGGATTATTTGTCTTTTTTCTTATTTTTTGTTAAGAGTTCCAGATACTTTACAGGTCCAGATACCAGTTCTTTGTCTTTTATAGATTGCAAGTATTTTTTTCCTAATCTGTTGTTTTTCTTTTAACTATTTTTGCTTTTTTTCAAGTTTTTCCATTTCTCTGATTTATCTTTTTTTTTGAGACAGAGTCTCACTTTGTCACTCTTTGTAGAGTGCCAGGGTGTTATAGTTCACAGCAACCTCAAACTCTTGGGCTCAAGTCATCTTCTTGCCTCAGCTTCCCTACTAGTGCCCGCTACAGCAGTTGGCTGTTTTTTTTTTTTTTTTTTGAGACAGAGTCTTACTCTGTCAGTCTCGGTAGAGTGTAGTGGCGTCACAGCTCACAGCAACCTCCAGCTCTTGAGCTTAGGTGATTCTCTTGCCTCAGCCTCCCGAGCAGCTGGGACTACAGGTGCCCACCACAATGCCCGGCTATTTTTTTGTTGCAGTTTGTCTGAGGCTGGGTTCAAACCCATGACCTTCGGTATATGGGGCCAGTGCCCTACTTACTGAGCCACAGATGCTGCCCAACTGGCTGGTTTTTTAGAGACAGGGTCTTGCTCAGACTGGTTTTGAACTCCTGAGCTCAAGCAATCCATCTTGGCCTCCCAGAGTGCTAGGATTACAGGTGTGAGCCACTGCACCTGGCCTGAACAAAGTTCTTGATTATAAAAAAAACATAAACAATGTAGGAAATTAATAGAAAAGTAGGAAGAAGAAACCACTCCAAATCTTGTCACTGAGAGAAAACCACTATTAACATACTCAATTATATATTTCCTCCTAAGCTTTTGTTGAGTGTAGACATTTTTTTGCACAGTTGAGATCACATTCATGTGTATATGTCTGTATATACTCAGTATCATGGTCTTTAGACACAAACCCTGGCCTTTTTCCAAACGGACTTGGTTTAAAGGTTGTGTTATGCTTTCAACTCCTAATCCTTTTTTCCACATCTCCTTAAAAATCTAGGAGGTTATCTACAACTGACTCAAACTTTTATTTTTTTTTAAGAGACAGAGTGTCACTTTGTCACCCTTGGTAGAGTGCCGTGGCATCACAGCTCACAGCAACTGCCAGCTCTTGGGCTTAGGTGATTCTCTTGCCTCAGCCTCCTAAGTAGCTGGAACTACAGGCGCCCGCCACAAGACCCAGCTATTTTTTGTTGCAGTTTGGCCAGGGCCATGTTCGAACCTGCCACCCTCGGTATATGGGGACAGCGTCCTACTCACTAATCCACAGGCGCCGCCCTCTTTTTCTTTCTTTTTTTTTGGAGACAGAGTCTCATTTTGTTGCCCTCAGTAGAATACTGTGGCATCACAGTTCACAGCAACCTCAAACTCCTGGGCTCAAGCGATTCTCTTGCCTCAGCCTCCCAAGTAGCTGGGACTACAGGCATCCACCACAACGCCTGGCTATTTTTAGAGACTGGGATCTGGCTCTTGCTCAGGCTGGTCTTGAACCTTGTGAGCTCAGGGAATCCACCCACCTCAGCCTCCCAGAGTGCTAGTCACTGAGCCTGGCCTCAGCTAACTTGAACTGAAGCTTGCTCAAAAACACAAGAGGGGTAGAGGGCGGCGCCTGTGGCTCAGTGAGTAGGGCGCCGGCCCCATATGCCGAGGGTGGTGGGTTCAAACCCAGCCCCGGCCAAACTGCAACAACAAAAAAATAGCCGGGCGTTGTGGCGGGCGCCTGTAGTGCCAGCTACTTGGGAGGCAGAGACAGGAGAATCGCTTAAGTCCAGGAGTTGGAGGTTGCTGTGAGCTGTGAGGCCATGGCACTCTACCCAGGGCGACAGCTTGAGGCTCTGTCTCAAAAAAAAAAAAAAAAAAAAGAGGGGTAGAAATGCTCCAGCAGAGCGCTTATTAAAAAGACTTGGGGCTCGGCACCTGTGGCTCAAAAGGCTAAGGGCGCCAGCCACATACACCTGAGCTGGTGGGTTCAAATCCAGCCTGGGCCCGCCAAACAACAATGACGGCTGCAACCAAAAAATAGCTGGGTGTTGTGGAGGGTGCTTGTTGTCCCAGCTACTTGGGAGGTGGAGGCAGGAGAATTGCTTGAGCCCAGGAGTTGGAGGTTGCTGTGAGTTGTGATGCCACGGTACTCTATCCAGGGCGACAGCTTGAGGCTCTGTCTCAAAAATAAATTAAATAAATAAATAAATAATAAATAAAAAAATTAAAAAGACTTGGGAGGTTTTTGGTTGACTTCAAGTTCAATATGAGTCAATAATGTGGGTGCCAAGAACTTTATTGCATGAATGCAAAGCTTTAAGTTCTACAAGGAAGAAGATAAAGTCTGCTTTGCTCTGATGGTACCACAAACCTTTGGTTCAGTGTTGGGTGACATTCTAAAATAATCACAATCATATTGACCAGTTGCATGAGGAGGATAAAGGCCCTCAAAATCAGGGCAAAGGAGGAACAATGGAAGAAATGGGAGATACAGATCTGGAATAAGACCTTGGGTAGGTAGACCTGATAGAAGTCAGGTATCCGAAAAGTTAGAGGTCTAGGAGAGATCAGACCTGTTTCTTCTCTGAAGCTCCACTGGGTAGATCTCGGGGGTCCTAAGAGTGGAAGTTCAGACACTTCTAACTGGTCAGCGCTGCCGGTTCCAAGGAATGCAGTGCTCTGGCAATAGTCTTTTAAGAGTCTTCCTGCCTCTTGGCGACTTGGCAGATTGGTGGTGGTTAACAGCTAAGGTTTATTGAGCATCTACTGTGTGCCAGGACTGTGCTGAGGGCTTATCTACACTGTATGATTTCATTATGTCTGCACCCTTTGATGTGAATACGGTTGTGTCCTATCCCTGTCTTATAGATGAGGCAACTGTGTATAGGTTAGGTACGTCGCCCAAGGACACAGAATTTGTAGGAGGTGGAACTGTGATTTGAACCTGTTCTAACAAATTCTAAGCTGGTGCCTTTTCGGCATCAAGGGGATTCCACCGTGCTATTTAGGGGGGTCTGGGCCAGAGGCGCTTGAGGTTCATTTTACTAGAAGGTTCTGTGACTAGGGAAAAGGATGCCTTCTTCCCATAGAGGCAGTGAAGAGGATAGGTAGCCCAGGGGCCCAGCTGAGGGGCGCTGCTAGAATGCCAAGGGATAGAAACCTGAAGGAGAAGGCAGGGTTGTCAGTGTGCGTCACCCCACAGGTCGGCCAACAACCGCTGTTCTGTGAAGACCCCTAGGCCCGTGGGGATAGATGCAGAGCGGTCAGGGAGCGTCGCCGTCGCCGGGTTCTGCGGCGTAGCCAGAGGACGGAACAGCGCGCCGGTCCCTGGCCGGGCGCGAGCTGGGGGCGGCACCGGGGCGGCGCCGACTGAGAGGCGCGCACTCAGGCGGCTGCGGCAGTTGCGCGCTTGGGATTGTTGCCGTACGGTTGGGCCGGTGAGTGTGGCGGGATCAGCGGGCGGGCGGGAGGGGATGGAGCGGGCGAGCGAGCGAGCAGCGAGGGAGGATGCGCGTCCGAGCGCGCGACCCCAAAGCAGGGGCTGTTTCCTCCCGCCGGTCCCCAGCCGCGGTGTCCCTCAGGCCCCTCTCCTTAGGCCGAGCCCTGCCCGCGCGCCCGCGGACTCCTCACGCCCCCCAAGCCACTGCGGTCCCGGCTCCACCCAGCCCCTTCCTCCGCGCCGCCCCCGGCCCACGTCACGCTCCTGCCATTGTTCCCCGCTGTCGGGTCGTTGGTCCCCGCGCCGTGCCCTCGGAGCGCGGCCCTCCCCCGCCTCCGAGCCCGCCTCGCGGCGTTCGGCTCCGTGCCCCCTTCTCTCCTGCTGGTGGAGGCCCCTTACCTGGTTCTGCTTATTTTTTCTGGCTGATCTCGGGCAATACCTAGCCACCTCCGAAGCCGTCCTCTGGTCCCTTGGTGGCCTCCCCGCCCCTGGAGCTGTCGGGTCGCCCCCGAGGAGTTGGCGGGCCTCTAGTGAGGTGCAAGGTCGGCAGCATTTTCGCAAGGCCACCAGAAGCGGTCAGCTTGATGGCCCACACTCCTGTCTTGTCATGTGCGGCACTTCCTGGAAAGGTCACATCGAATTGCAAGCCGCCACACAGAACACGCATTATTTCCAGGCAGCTCCTACCCAGGGGGTCAGCCGTTTGTTGGCGGCCTCTTCCTCTCCTTTTTCTGGGGCCCCTGAAGCCGGAGAGAGCGAGATACCCATCTGATGCCCGAACCGAGCAGTGGGAATAACGGGCTGCAGCTTTTAAAAGCTGTAGTTAGAAGTTGTTGTCTTATTTATGGTTTTCCAAAGCTTTGCGCTTTAGGCCGTTATGTTGGAGCGTTGAGCTGGGAAGTACGGAAAGACTCGTCACCGTCGCAGTGGCGTACGTGTACGTGAACGCGTGCGCGCTCCTGGGTGCGGACAGGCTCTTCGTGATTGAACTATGCTTGTCTCATAATGGGTTTTTGTTGTGTTTTTTTTTTTTTTGAGAAGGTCACATTTTGTCACCGCGTCATAGCTCACAGCTCAAACTCGGGCTCAAGCGATTCTCTGGCCTTAGCCTCCGGAGTAGCTGGGACTACAGGCGCCCGCCACAACGTCCGGCTATTTTTTAGAGACGGTCTCTTGCTCAGGCTGGTTTCAACTCCTGAGCTCAAGCAATCCACCCGCCTCGGACTCCCAGAGTGCTATTACGGGCGTGAGCAACCGCACCTGGCCCTATTTGTATCTTAGTGTATGTAGACTATTAATTTCTTTATTATTATTATTTTTTTGAGTCTCAATCTGTTGCCTTCAGTAGAGTGCCCTGGCCCCTGGCATCATAGTTCAACGCAACCTCAAACTCTTGGGCTCACGTGTACCTCTTACCTCAGTCTCCTGAGTGGCTGGCACTAAGGCAGGCAGACTGGCATGGTGGCAGGTGCTTGGCTAGTTTTTTCTGTTTTTAGTAGAGACAGGGTCTTGGTCTTGCTCTTGCTCTTGCTCAGGCTACTTTCAAACTCCTGCCTATTTTTTAGAGATAGGGTCTCTATCTTGCTCTGCTGGTCTCAAACCTGTGAGCTCAGGTGATCCACCCTCCTTGCCCTCCCAGAGTGCTAGGATTACAGGCGTGAGCTATCTCCTCTGGCCTACACTATTAATTTCTTTCTTTCTTTTTTTTTTGAGACAGAATCTCACTGTCACCCTGGGTAGAGTGCCATACCATCACAGCTCACAGCACCCTCAAACTCGGGCTTAAGCAATTCCCTTGCCTCAGCCTCCGGAGTAGCTGGGACTACAGGCTCCTGCCACAACGTTCAGCTATTTTTTTTGTTGTAGTAGTTTGTCATTTTTGTTTAGCAGGCCCTGGCTGGGCTCGAACCGCCAACCTCAGTGTATGTGGCCAGTACCCTACTCACTGCACTACTGCTGAGCCTAGACTATTAATTGTGTTCCTTAAGGCAATGAAATTCAGACTCTGCTGACTTTAACATGAAAGGGGGAATACTGAAACTGCCATTTACCATGAAAACTTAATGTTACTGAGTAGGAGGAAGGCTTTAGGTCTTTTAAATATTTACTACGGCATTTTTATACAATGGTTAGAATTTATCTAGGTGGACATACAGGGCTGAAAAGGTTAAGTTCAAGAAGACATAGCTAGTTAGTAATTAAAATAAAAACTCCCCATGTCTGGTTGATAGCACACATAGACTTATCTTAAGTGCAATTCCATTGGAATATAAACCCCTATAGTTTCAACAGTATGTAAGTTGCTGATTACTCTCATTAACTTGGAATTTAGGTGTTAGGATTTATTAACCAACTAATTTGTAAAATAAGATGTTCTACAAGATTCTATTCAGTTTTAAGATTTGGTGCCATTGTGTGAAAATTTACACGTTTTCAGAAATTTGGATTTGTAGGAAGATTTATAGAACTAGTACTTGTATTCAGTTATAGTACCTGCCAGCCTTAACTAGAAGACATCACATCTTCCTCAAGAATGCCAAATTACTGTGGAATGTTAAATGGAAGGGTGTTCATTAATCTGTCTCTGGGCTTTTTCTACTTTTTCATGGGGAAAGAAAGGAGTACACAAAATGAGGTTGTGTTAAGTCTTTTTATTGTTTAACTCCCTTGCCAAAAACTTAATTCAACAAAATAGTGTTTAAAAAGCCACAACCTTATATTATTTATGACTATGCTCTAAATTAAAATTCTTACATAAAGATGCTTTTATATAGTTATAATTGGCATGTACATAGTATTTTGAGATGGCTACATATATCTAGAAAATTCATCTCTTCATTTGTAGATGCTCTTAGACTTGTCAACAATTCTTTGCATATAGGTTCTCAGTAAATCTTGTATGAATGTTGTATTTTGAGGTTTTTAGATGACATCTACTGATACTAAATGGTAAATATCACAAAGCATATGGGCGGTGCCTGTGGCTCAGTGAGTAGGGCACTGGCCCCATATACCGAAGGTGGCAGGTTCAAACTCAGCCCTGGCCAAAAACTGCAAACTCCCCCCAAAAACCAAAAAAAAAACCCCAACCCAAAGCATATGTTAGGGGACAAGTGAGCAAAAAGGCAGTCATACTTTCAGCCAAGAGACAGCACTGCTGCGTCTATGGGTCTAGATTTTGTAGTCAGCATTTGAGACCTGGCTTGCCACTTAAATCATCATGCAACCTTAGAGAACCTAATTAACCCTTAGAGCAATGTTTTGCAATGTTTTTTATCTCATGGCACAGTTGAACCTAAGGTTAAACTTTGCAGCACACTCAGTTATATTGATCAAAAAAAAAAGGAATATACTTACACTGTTTTGAACTTTCTTTCAAAAATAATTTTATTAATGATCTCTAAAAATTTTTTTTTTTTTGCAGTTTTTGGTCGGGGCTGGGTTTGAACCTGCCACCTCTGGCATATGGGGCTGGCGCCTTACTCCTTTGAGCCACAGGCACCGCCCCGATCTCTAAAGGTTTTTGTGGCACAACTAAGATCCTCTCATGGCATACCAATTGAAAATCACTGCCTTAGAGTTTAACTCATTTTGTCTTGACAGAAAAAGGGGAAAATAGAACATCTCACAGGGTTGTACAAATTAAATAGAGTAATTCTATTGAAGCAGTATTAGCACACATTCTCAGTAAATGTTAGATAATTTTTGGCTCAAAGTAGAGAGAGATGGGATTAGAAAAAAACAGACACTTGAAAGTAGGAAAAAGATACTACTGGATATTTTGAGGGTATGATGAATAAATATTACTAAAACAAACGGTTTGGTAAAGCAGTAGTGTGAGATAAAGCTAGAAAGAGAAATTCTAGTAAGCCATTTGCAAGATATGCCACTTGGATTCCTTGTAAATGTTGATAAAGTAGGATGAATGAAGTAAGATAACCATTTTTTTATACGTAGTTGGTACTTTTTGTTTGGTTTGGTTTTTTATGTTTGGTTATGGAATGTTGAAGGGGCTTGTTAATTGACCCAGTAAGTCTTACATGACATTTTACTGATTGAACTTTGATTGCAATGTGTAATAATTGGTTATTAATGTTTGCAGTGACTGTTTGCAGAAAACAACTTGAGCAGTAAACCAATACAGTTAGCAAAATTGCCAGGAGGGTAGCAAAACTATTCCCTTTTAAAGCTGAATACAGAATGATAAAGGTTAAATTGATTTGAACAATGATGAATCATTTGTTCTTAACTTTTGTATGTGTCTCTTGGAGGGTGGACCTGGTGGCTCATGCCTATGATCCCAGGAGTTTGGGAGGCCAAGGCAGGAGGATTGTTTGAGGCCAGGAGTTTGAGTTTACAATGTATAGTGAGTTGATTGGGCCACTGCACTCTGGCCTGGGCAACAGAATGAGACCCTGTCTTTAAAAAAAAAAAAAGTAGGCCAGGTGCTATGGCTCATGCCTGTAATTGTAGCACCCTGGGAGGCTGAGGCTGTTGGATTGCCTACTCATGATTTTGAGACCAGCCTGAACTAGAGCAAGACCCCGTCTTCTAAAAGTCACTGGGCAATGTGGCAGGCGCTTGTAGTCCTAGCTACTCAGGAGGCTGAAGCAAGAGAATTGCTTGAGTCTGAGGTTGCTGTGAGCTATAACACTATGGCAGGCAACATACCAGGGGCTACAAAGTGAAACTGTCTCAAAAAAAAAAAAAAAAGTATGTGAGGTAAAGAGCCTTGCACATCAGTAATGATCTGCTTGCAAAGAGAAAACAAATCTGTATCTGACACTTCATGGCTCAAAAAAAACCAACCAAAAAAATCAGTAAGCTTGCTGGATGTTAGTGTGTTTTTATTACAATTGTCCAGTTATACACACACACACACACATTTTTTTTTTTGGGTTTTCACATTTTTATTGGGGGCCACAGGGAGGGAATCCTCCCTGTGGATGGAGATGCTCACAGTTTCTTTAGCCACTCGGGCCTTCTTAATGTTTTAATTTAAATTTATCTTAAAATATTATAAAGTAGGGCGGTGCCTATGGGTCAGTGGGTAGGGTGCCAGCCCCTATACTGAGGGTGGCAGGTTGGAACCTGGCCCCAGCTAAACGGCAACAAAAAATAGCCAGGCATCGTGGTGGGTGCCTGTAGTCCCAGCTGTTTGGGAGGCTGAGGCAAGAGAATCGCCTAAGCTCAGGAGTTTGGAGGGTGCTGTGAGCTGTGACGCCAGGGGACACTACTGAGGGCAACAAAGTGAAACTCTGTCTCAAAAAAAAAAAAACAAAATTATGAAGTATTTCAAACATACCAAAAATAATATCATTTAATATATCTAATATACATCTTTAAATCAAATCTTTATAGGTTTATTTTTTTTTTGAATATTGTTATTTACCAAGTGTTTTATTTTATTTTATTTTTTTTATTGTTGGGGATTCATTGAGGGTACAATAAGCCAGGTTACACTGATTGCAATTGTTAGGTAAAGTCCCTCTTGCAATCATGTCTTGCCCCTATAAAGTGTGACACACACCAAGGCCCCGCCCCCTCCCTTCATTCCTCTTTCTGCTTTTCCTCTCCCCCCATAACCTTAATTGTCATTAATTGTCCTCATATCAAAATTGAGTACATAGAATTCATGCTTCTCCATTCTTGTGATGCTTTACTAAGAATGATGTCTTCCACTTCCATCCGGGTTAATACGAAGGATGTAAAGTCTTCATTTTTTTTAATAGCTGAATAGTATTCCATGGTATACATTATAGAGTGCCGTGATGTCACAACTCACAGCAACCTCAAACTCTTGGGTTGAAGCGATTCTTTTGCCTCAGCCTCCCATGTAGCTGGGACTACAGGCGTTGTGGTTGAAGTTGTCATTGTTGTTATAGCTGGCCTGGCCTGGGTTCGAACCTGCCAGCCTTCGTGTATGTGGCCACCGCCCTACCCACTGAGCTTTGGGCGCTGCCTATCAAATCTTTATAGTTAAGACTGTCATATTTATTTATTCATTATCATTTCTAATTGTATAGTCTCTATAAACATGACAGATAAAATTGAGGCTGGTATGAATGTTTGTTGATCCTATCCTTGTCTTCCCCCCTTACCTTCTCTCCTCCCTCTGTCATCAATTGACTGATTATTCCCATTATATTTTTATACTTCTATTAATATTTATATATTTATCAAAGTATATACTCTTACTGTGTGATTCTGTAACATGATTTTCTTTTCTTTTTTTTTTGAGACAGTCTCACTATGTCACCCTCCGTAGAGTGCTGTGTTATGACAGCTCACAGCAACCGCAACCTCAAACTCTTGGGCTTAAGCGGTTCTCTTACCTTAGC
The DNA here is from genome assembly GCF_027406575.1 of Nycticebus coucang. NCBI lineage: Eukaryota > Metazoa > Chordata > Mammalia > Primates > Lorisidae > Nycticebus > Nycticebus coucang. Next base: position 132,471,594 of record NC_069782.1, on the reverse strand, counting down.
CTCCTAAGTAGCTGGGACTGTAGGTGCCCAGCACAACACCGGGCTATTTTTTTGTTGTAGTTGTCATTGTTTAGTAGGCCCTGGCCCAGTTCGAACCCGCAGCCCTCGTGGATGTGGCTGGTGCCCTAGGTGCTGAGCTATAGGCGCTGAGCCAGTACTGCTTTTTTTTTATTGTGTGAGAAGTGTTCTTCACTTGATTTTTATTTGGTCTTTATTTACACACAAACCACACTAAAATCCCTTTCTTATTTTTTTTTGAGACAATCTCACTTTGTCACCCCAGTAGAGTGCTATGGTGTCTTATCTCACTGCAATGTCAGACTCCTGGGCTCACACGATTCTCTTTCCTCAGTCTCCCAAGTAGCTAAGATTACAGGCACTTGCTACAATGCCTGGTTATTTTTAGAGGTGTGCTCTCGCTCTAGCTCAGGCTGGTCTCGAACTCATGAGCTCAGGCAGTCCACCTCCCTCAGACTCCCAGAGTGCTGGGTTTATGGGCGTGAGCCACACGTCCAGCCCTAAAATGCCTTTCAATACAAGGCAGCATTTTATTAGACACAGGGAAATTAAGTTGGCATAGCAAAGACCAAAAGATAAAATGAATGTTATCTCCAGCCCAACCTTTGGGCTAATGAACACATATTAACACACCTGTAAGTCTTGTTTGGTTGTGAGACAGGGAAGGGATTTCCCTAGAATTTAAATATATTCACATAATAGTTATATAGTTTTAAATATTAAACCAATCTTCAGTATGTTTTGAGATGGCAATTTACCATTCTTATGAAAAGTTGAACATTACTGGCTTGGTGCCTGTACCTCAGCGGCTAGGGCATCAGCCACATACACCGGAGCTGGCAGGTTCAAATCCAGCCTGGGCCTGCCAAATAACAACTACAACCAAAAAATAGCCAGGCCTTGTGGCAGGCACCTGTAGTCCCAGCTACTTGGGAGGCTGAGGCAAGAGAATCCTTAAGCCCAAGAGTTTGAGGTTGCTGTGAGCTGTGATGCTACGGCACTCTACCGAGAGTGAGATAATGAGACTCTGTCTCAGGAAAAAAAAAAATTGAACATGACTAATCAAATCCAGCCATATCTTTAGAAGGGGAAAACAAAAAAAAATTGTTACAAAATTACAATTACAAAATTGAAATTACTATCAAACTTTAAAAACTCAGAGCGGTGCCCGTAGCTCAGTGGGTAGGGTGCGGGCCACATACACCCAGGCTGGTGGGTTCAAACCCAGCCTAGGCCAGCTAAAACAATGACAACTGAAACAAAAAAATAGCTGGGTGTCGTGGCGGATGCCTGTAGTCCCAGCTACTTGGGAGGCTGAGGGAAGAGAATCACTTAAGCCCAAAAGTTTGAGGTTGCTGTGAGCTGTGACACGATGGTAGTCTAGTGATGGTGACATAATGAGACTTAAAAACAAACAAACAGCTTGATCATATTCATTTGTGGGTGAAAGCTAGAGTAGGCTGGCATTCTGCCTGGAAATTTCCGTGGGTTATGGCCCTGAGTTTCAGCTTCCTGACTTCATTGCATACCTGTGATGGTGAAGAGGGGCCGAAATGTCCAACAGAGAAGATAAGAAAGTAGTCTAGGAAATGTCTAGTTAGAGATGAGCAGCTTAGAGACAAGGCTATATATAAAACTAGAAAGTAATTGATAGTTGCCCTTGCAGATACCTTGCAGCTGCAGGCACCTTGACCTGAAAGCTGTAACTTTCCTTTGTTAAATTTCCTCCAAAGTATTCTTTGAATTGTAGCTTAGTACTTCCCTGTCCTGCAGCCTAATTAACTTTCTTCCCTAAACAAAAAACTGCCTGAGTAATTGAAACATGAAGCTGTTGCTTTTTCACTTTTTGCCTTATGTAAACACATCCTCCGTTTCCTAAATACATAGCCCTAAGTACTGGGTTTAGGCTGGCATATCTGTTAGCCTCTTGGGAGGGGCTGATAAAGTGTTGGTGTCCTCTCTCAAGGATTAGAACACTGGGACTGTCTGTGTGTAATTTTCACAGTTATTTCCCTCCCTTTGTCTGCCAGACCCTGGGTGGTTGGGTAAGGTTTTCTCTCTCTCTCTCTTTTTTTTTTTTTGTAGAGACAGTCTCACTTTACTGCCTTCGGTAGTGCCCTGATGTCACATGACTCAAAGCAACCTCTATCTCTTGGGCTTCCTCAATTCTCCTGTCTCAGCCTCCTGAGCAGCTGGGACTACAGGCGCCTGCCACAACGCCCGGCTATTTTTTTTTTGGTTGCAGTTCAACCGGGGCTGGGTTTGAACCCGCCACCCTCGGTATATGGGGCCGGCGCCCTACTCACTGAGCCACAGGCACCACCTGTAAGGTTTTCTCTTAAGGAAAATCCCCCAGTCCTTGCATTGTGCCTCTGTTCCCCGGTTGTGACATTCATTTAAGCACAAGCCAGTCTTAGTTAAATCAGGACTGTCCAACAGTCACTAATTCATGATCTGAATTCTGATGTAAGATACCAATTAACTTATGGTATACATTAAAAAGTCATGAGATAGTTATGTTTTGTAATAAGGCAGTGGCCAACTATTACACATTAGTAGCTTTTTGGTTTTCTTTTCTATTTACTATTTTCTTTCTTTTTTTATTATTAAATCATAGCTGTGTACATTAATGCGATCATGGGGCATCATACACTGGTTTTATAGACCGTTTGACATATTTTCATCACTCTGGTTAACCTTCCTGGCATTTTCTTAGTTATTGTGTGAAGACATTTACATTCTACATTTACTAAGTTTCACATATACCCTTGTAAGGTGCACTGCAGGTGTAATCCCACCAATCACCCTCTCCCCCCCACCCCCCCCGCTTCCCTCTTCCCCCTATTCTTAGGTTATAACTGGGTTATAGCTTTCATGTGAAAGCTGTAAATTAGTTTCATAGTAGGGCTGAGTACATTGGATACTTTTTCTTCCATTCTTGAGATACTTTACTAAGAATATGTTCCAGCTCCATCCATGTAAACATGAAAGAGGTAAAGTCTCCATCTTTCTTTAAGGCTGCATAATACTCCATGGTGTACATATACCACAATTTATTAATCCATTTGTGGATCCATGGGCACTTGGGATTTTTTCATGAATTAGCAATTATGAATTGGGCTGCAATAAACATTCTGGTACAAATATCTTTGTTATAATGTGATTTTTGGTCTTCTGGGTATATACCTAGTAGAGGAATTATAGAATTGAATGGCAGATCTATTTTTAGATCTCTAAGTGTTCTCCAAACATCTTTCCAAAAGGAATGTATTAATTTGCATTCCCACCAGCAGTGTAAAAGTGTTCCCTTTTTTCCACATCCACGCCAACATCTCTGGTCTTGGGATTTTGTGATATGGGCTAGTCTCACTGGAGTTAGATGGTATCTCAAAGTAGTTTTGATTTGCATTTCTCTGCTGATTAAAGATGATGAGCATTTTTTCATATGTCTGAAGGCCGTGTGCCTGTCTTCTTCAGAGAAGTTTCTCTTCAAATCCCTTGCCCAGCCTGCGATGGGATCACTTGTTCTTCTCTTGCTTATACATTTGAATTCTCTGTGGATTCTGGTTATTAAACCTTTGTCGGAGACATAACCTGCAAATATCTTCTCCCATTCTGAGGGCTGTTTGCTTACTTTACTTACTGTGTTCTTGGCTGTGCAGAAGCTTTTTAGTTTGATCAGGTCCCAGTAGTGTATTTTTGAAGCTGCTTTAATTGCCGGGGGGGGGGGGGTCCTCCTCATAAAATGCTTGCCCAGACCAATTTCTTCAAGGGTTTTCCCTGCACTCTCTTCTGGTATTTTTATAGTTTCATGTCTTAAGTTTAAATCTTTAATCCGGTGAGAGTCTATCATAGTTAATGGTGAAAGGTGTGGGTCCAGTTTCAGTCTTCTACAGGTTGCCAGCCAGTTCACACAGCACCATTTGTTAAATAGGGAATCTTTTTCCCACTGAATGTTTTTAATTGGCTTGTCAAAGATCAAATAACGGTAAGTAGCTGGATTCATCTCTTGATTCTCTATTCTGTTCCAGACATCTACTTCTCTGTTTTTGTGCCAATACCATGCTGTTTTGATCACTATAGTATAGTCTGAGGTCTGGTAGCATGATTCCTCCTGCTTTGTTTTTATTTCTGAGTAATGTCTTGGCTATTTGAGTTTTTTTCTGATTCCATACAAAATGAAGTATTGTTTTTTCAAGATCTTTAAAGTATGACAGTGGAGCTTTAATAGGGATTGCATTAAAGTTACATATTGCTTTGGGTAGTATGGACATTTTAACAATGTTGATTCTTCCCAGCCATGAGCATGGTATGTTTTTCCATTTGTTAACATTTTCAGCTATTTCTTTTCTTAGAGTTTCATAGTTCTCTTTATAGAGATCTTTCACGTCCTTTGTTAGATAAACTCCCAAATATTTCATCTTCTTTGGCACTACTGTGAATGGAATAGAGTCCTTAACTGTTTTTTCAGCTTGACTATTGTTGGTATATATAAAGGCTACCGATTTATGAATGTTGATTTTTGTAACCTGAGACGCTGCTGTATTCCTTGATCGCTTCTAAGAGTTGTGTAGTAGAATCCCTGGTGTTTTCCAGATATACAGTCATATCATCTGCTAAGAGCGAAAGTTTGATCTCTTCTGACCCTATATGGATACCCTTGATATTCTTCCCTAATTGTGGTGGCTAAAACTTCCATTACAGTGTTAAAGAGCAGTGGAGACAATGGGCAGCCTTGTCTGGTTCCTGATCTGAGTGGAAATGATTTCAATTAAATTCCATTCAATACGATATTGGCTGTGGGTTTGCTGTAGATGGCCTCTATCAGTTTAAGAAATGTCCCTTCTATACCAATTTTCTTTCTTTTTTTTTTTTTTTTGTGGTTTTTGGCCAAGTCTGGGTTTGAACCCACCACCTCCAGCATATGGGACTGGCACCCTATCCCTTTGAGCCACAGGCGCCGCTCTATACCAATTTTCTTAAGTGTTGTGATCATGAAGGGATGCTGGATATTATCAAAAGCTTTTTCTGCATCAATTGAGAGAATCATATGGTCTTTGTTTTTTAATTTGTTTATGTGCTTAATTATACTTATAGATTTATGTATATTGAACCAGCCTTGAGACCCTGGGATAAAACCGACTTGGTCACAATGTATAATTTGTTTGATGTGTTGCTGGATTCTGTTTGTTAGGATCTTGTTGAATATTTTTGCATCTATATTCATTAGAGATATTGGTCTATAATTTTCTTTTCTTGTTGGGTCTTTTCCTGGATTGGGGATGAGGGTGATGTTTGCTTCATAGAATGTGTTGGGTAGTCTTCCTTCTTTTTCTACATTTTGGAACAGGTTGAGTAATATAGATATTAATTCCTCTTTAAAGGTTTGGTAGAATTCTGACATGAAGCCATCTGGTCCTGGGCTTTTCCTTTTTTTTTTTTGAAACAGAGCCTCAAGCTGTTGCCCTGGGTAGAGTGCCGTTGCATCATAGCTCACAGCAACCTCAAACTCCTGGGCTCAAGCGAGTCTCCTGTCTCCGCCTCCCAAGTAGCTGGGACTATAGGCACCTGCCACAACGCCCGGCTATTTTTTGGTTGCAGCCATCGTTGTTTGGCAGGCCCGGGCTGGATTCGAACCTGCCAGCTCAGGTGTATGTGGCTGGCGCCTTAGCCGCTTGAGCCACAGGCGCCGTGCCCTGGGCTTTTCTTTTTAGGGAGATTTTGTATGGTTGATGCTATTTCAGAACTTGATATTGGGCTGTTCAACATTTCCACTTGATTCTGGCTAAGTCTTGGAAGGTGATGTGCTTCTAAGTATTGGTCAATATCCTTCAGATTTTCATATTTCTGAGAATAAAGTTTCTTGTAATATTCATTAAAGATTTTTTGAATTTCTGGGGAGTCTGTTGTTATTTCGGCTTTCTCGTTTCTGATTGATGAGATTAGAGATTTTACTCTTTTTTTCCTGGTTAGGTTAGCCAAAGGTTTATCTATTTTATTGACCTTTTCAAAAAACCAACTTTTTGATTTATTGATCCGTTGTATAATTCTTTTGTTTTCGATTTCATTTAATTCTGCTCTAATTTTGGTTATTTCTTTTCTTCTACTGGGTTTGGGGTTGGAATGTTCTTCCTTTTCCAGTTGCTTGAGATGTCCCATTAAGTTGTTAACTTCCTCTCTTTCCGTTCTCTTGAGGAAGGCTTGCAGCGGTATAAATTTCCCTCTTAGGACTGCCTTTGCGGTATCCCAGAGGTTCTGATAATTCGTGTCTTCATTGTTGTTTTGTTCCAAGAATTTGGCAATTTCCTTCTTAATCTCATCTCTCACCCAGCTATCATTCAGCATAAGGTTATTTAACTTCCATGTTTTTGTATGAGTATGCAGATTCCTGTTGTTACTGAGTTCAACTTTTATTCCATGGTGGTCCGAGAAGATGCAAGGAATAATTTCTATTCCTTTAAATTTATAAATGAGGTTAGACTTGTGACCTAAGATGTGGTCGATTTTGGAGTATGTTCCGTGCGCTGATGAGAAGTATGTGTATTCAGTTTTGTTGGGATGAAATGTTCTGTAGATGTCTGCTAAATCCGAATGTTTAAATCTAAAATTTCTTTGCTCAGCTTCTTATTGGAGGATCGATCCAACACTGCCAAAGGAGTGTTGAAATCTCCAACTATTATGGAGCTGGAGGAAATCAAGTTGCTCATGTCTGTTAGAGTTACTCTTATAAATTGAGGTGCATTCTGGTTGGGTGCATAGATATTAATAATTGAAATCTCATCATATCGAGTATTGCCCTTAACAAACATGAAGTGACCATTCTTATCCTTCCTTACTTTTGTTGGTTTAAAACCTATTGTATCTGCAAATAGAATTGCAACACCTGCTTTTTTCTGATTACCATTTGCCTGAAATATGGATGACCCTGCTTTCACCTTGAGTCTATATTTATCTTTTAAGGTAAGATGTGACTCTTGTATGCAACAAATATCTGGCCTGAGTTTTTGTATCCAGTCAGCTAACCTGTGCCTCTTTATAGGACAGTTTAAGCCGTTCACATTAATGGAGAATATTGATAAGTCTGGTAAAATTTTGGGTATTGAGTTTTTCGAAAGTCCAGTGGACATTTTTAATCCTTTGCCACTGTGAAAGTTGGAGTTTGATCAAAAGTTTCTGAGTGAGTTTACTTTTGTGGTAGAGGATTGGGCCGGTCATTATGGAGGATAGGTCTGAGAATATCCTGAAGAGCTGCTTTGGTTATAGCAAATTTCTTCAACATATGAATGTCATTAAAGTATTTAATTTCTCCATCATAAATGAAACTCAGTTTAGCTGGATACAGGATCCAGGGTTGAAAGTTATTTTGCTTTAGGAGATTAAAAGTTGATGACCACCCTCTTCTGGCTTAAAAAGTTTCAGCAGAGAGATCTGCAGTCATTCTAATGTTCTTCCCTTTGTAGGCAATGGATTTCTTTTTTTTTTTGTAGAGACAGAGTCTCACTTTTATGGCCCTCGGTAGAGTGCCGTGGCCTCACACAACTCACAGCAACCTCCAACTCCTGGGCTTAAGCGATTCTCTTGCCTCAGCCTCCCAAGTAGCTGGGACTACAGGCGCCTGCCACAACGCCTGGCTATTTTTTGGTTGCAGTTTGGCAGGGGCCGGGCTTGAACCCGCCACCCTCGGTATATGGGGCCGGCGCCTTACCGACTGAGCCACAGGCGCCGCCCGGCAATGGATTTCTTACGTCTGGCAGCTTTGAGAATTTTATCCTTCATATTAACTTTATTGAAGTTAATTATGATATGCCTGGGGGATGTCTTATTCGGATTGAGTCATGCTCGGGTTCTGAAACTGTCTGCTATCTGAATTTCAGAATCTCTTGGCATGTCTGGAAAATTCTCTTTAATAATTTCATGGAGAAGGGCCTCTGTGCCTTGCGAGGCCACTTCATCACTTTCAGGGATTCCAATGTGGCGGATATTAGCCTTCTTCAAATTATCCCAGAGCTCTTTGAGAGAATAATCCATTTTTGCTCTCCATTTCTCTTCCTCTTTGAGAGTTTGGGAGCGTTCAAAGACTTTGTCTTCAATGTCAGAAATCCTTTCTTCTGCTTGCTCCACTCTGTTACTGGGGGCTTCTACTGTATTTTTCAGATCTTTGAGGGCTGCAGATTCTTGCTTCAGTGCGTCAAAATCTTTGGTGGTTTTGTCTTTAAACTCGTTAAATTCTTGAGACAACTTTTGAATTTCTCCTCGAATTTCTAATTCCGACTTTTGAATTGCTCCTTGAATTTCTGTTTCCAAATTTTCCTCCATTCTATTAATCTTGTTTGCAATCCAAATTCTGAATTCAATTTCTGACATCTTGGCCAGCTGTTTATGAATGGGATCTTCAGTTACATCTGCCATATCTTTCCTTGTGGGGGGTTGATCTCTTCTGGTTATTCATGTTACCAGAGTTTTTCAGCTGATTCCACCCCATGATTGTTTTACACCATTTAATTTTTCCCCTGGAGCTTTGTTGAGGACCTGTACTGTGCTATGGCCTGAGAAACTGGGGACCTCTTTGGTGTGGTGGGGGTGAGTGGTTCTGTCTTGTTTTCTGCTGGTGTCTGTTTGACCCTAGTGAAACAGTTACTCTGGGTTGAAGTCTCAGCTGTGGAGAAATACCAGCAATTAAGTCACCCCGCCCCCCACAGGTAACAATTGGAAAAGGAAAATCAAATCTTCCTAGAACTACACACCCAGGGCACCCCCTGAATAGTCCTCGGGTGATTGGCTCAGTTCAAAAAGTCCAAATCAATTGTCTCAGTCAGCACCTGTCTCCAGTGGGAGAGTTTAAAAGGTCTCTGGCAACTGGATCGCAGGGTTCTGGTGACTACTCAGATGTGGCTTGCTCCGGTGCTCCGTGGAGTCAGGAGGACCCACCCAGCAAATAGATCAGTCTGGGAAGGTTGATGCCTCCTTCCCCACCTTGTACCTCTGTCATATCCAGTCACTGATAGCCCCGCTGGGCCGTGACACAGTTGCCTGTAGTGAACAGATACTCCGGGAGTTTGCACCTGCCTGAATCACAAGGAAATCTATTTCTGCTCAGCCAGGCTGCTGTGCTCTGCTTCTACCTAGCAGGGGGAGGTGAGGCCTGACAACCTCGGGTGCTTGATGGAGGCTGGGGGGTGTTCACTCAGTTCCAGCCCTGCCCCTGATTGATATTACTGACAGAACAGAACAGAACAACTTTGCGGGAATTTGTTTCCGTCCCTGCTAAATTCCCCTGCAGAAGAGAAGCTGTTTTGAATTCCCAGAGCCTGTGCCTCAGACCCTGTCTTTGCTCCTGCAGGTTTTGTATTTGGTTAGCTGTCAGTTCTAGCCACCTGTCTTCCTTTGTCTATAGGCTGACGATCCCCTGAGGGCCAGGTGCATCTTAGGCTCAGTAAAGCCGTCCTCTGGGTCAGCCCCGCCCTGGGAACTTCCAGCTCTGCGCGTGTGTTTCTAGTCCCCGCGCTCCACCAGGCTGGCACTGCCTCAGGCAAACCCTTTACTCACAGGGCCTGCGTTTCTGTCACAGATCTGTTCCGTGGTCGTTGCCACCTGGGTTGATGCCCGGTCTCCTCTGGTTGCCCAGGGAGACGGGGGTGTGGCTTCAGAATATCCATGAGTGAGCCCTATTGTTGCCAAAAGACCACTGCTGCTTTGTGCCTTGGGGCACCGCCGCTCTGGCGTGGTTCCCTCTCAGCGCACCGTCATCTCCTCACTCCTGTGATGCAGAGTCAGCACTGACCATCTGTAGTTTAGGCCCTGTCCACACCCCTCGAGAAATCACCCAAGAATCTGGACTCCTGGGGGACAGGCCTCCAGACCTCAGAGTGAGAGTGGGGGGGAGTGCTGGGAGCTCAGAGTTGCAGGTAGAGAATATATACAGTTTTATGCCTGGCAGGAGAATGCCGTGGCACCCTAGTAGGGGAGGTAGGTCCAGTTTTTAGAGGGTGTCTCCTGTGGAGTGTAGTGGGAGGAACTTTGAACTCTGCTCGTTTGTTTGTGGGGCACTCCGAGCCGTTCTCATGGGGGAGGGGACTCCCATCTGCTTGGTGATGTATTTTGTATTTTTTGTTTGTATCCTTGGGGTCGCAGCTCGCCTCAGCGGGGTTGATGTGTGTTCTTCCACCTTCTCTCTTGGTGCAGCTCTAATCCACCAGGTTACTTGCTAAATTTCTGTCCTTTAACTCTCCTTCTGGACAGGAGCCTCTGTGGAAAGCTGGCTTCAGTCAGCCATCTTGTGTCCGCCCCATCAGTAGCTTTTTGGAGATAAGCTATCAACTCTGCCCTTTCTCCTTTTTTTTTTTTTGAGACAGCGCCTCAAGCTGTCACCCTGGTAGAGTGCCATGGCATCATAGCTCATAGCAAACTCCAACTCTTAGTCCTAAGTGATTCTCTTGCCTCAGCCTCCCAAGTAGCTGGGACCACAGGTGCCCGCCACAACACCTAGCTATTTTTTTGGTTGTAATTGTCATTGTTGTTTTGGCAGGCCCAGACTGGATTCTAACCTGCCAGCTCTGGTGTATGTGGCTGGCACCTTAGCCACTTGAGCTACAGGTGCCGAGCCCCTTTCTCCTTTCTTAATGCCAGTGAAGATCATTTTTGTTCCATGGATGTACTTTCTGGGATTCTCCAAATATTCCATCAGTGTATCCTCTTCCCCAGGTGATGCCTTTGTTCTTATTGGCATCTTATTGGCATTTTGACCTGTCTTCTGCCGAAAGAGACCTTGTAGATTTGGCCCAGTCTTATGCTTGCCTCCCTTTTCCATAGTGTGGCACTGGGCATGCTTCTGAACAAAAATCTTCTTGCCCTTCTCAACATCATCCATATTTAATTTTCTCTAGTTGGTGACAGTACAAAGATTCCCAGTTAGAAGCCCAGTGTCCAGTGCTTTCTCAGTATTACTGCTTTTGATATATAGTCATGTTGGGGTGATGTATCTTTATTCATTTATTGCTATATTTCATTATATGAATAAACCACAGTTTATGGATGTTTACGTGTTTTTGACTTTTTGCTCTGTTAACAGTGCTGTAATAAACATTCTTGGATGTGTCTTCTTGTTTGCACGTGTGAGAGAGAATTCTAAGCCTAGGGAACTGGGAATTCTTAGGTTGTAGGGTATGAGCATCTTTGTCAGATTACTTTTTTTTTTTTTGTAGAGACAGAGTCTCACTTTACTGCCCTCCTTAGAGTGCCATGGTGTCACATGGCTCACAGCAACCTCCAACTCTTGGGCTTATGTGATTCTCTTTGATTCTCTTGCCTCAGCCTCCCGAGCAGCTGGGACTATAGGCGCCCGCCACAACGCCTGGCTATTTTTTTGTTGTTGCAGTTTGGCCGGGGCTGGGTTTGAACCCACCACCCTCAGCATATGGGGCTGGCGCCCTACTCACTGAGCCACAGGTGCTGCCTGTCAGATTACTTTTAAAAATAATAAATACAGAATACCCATCAGCAGGTTGTGAGAGCTCCCATTTTGCCATATCCTTACAAAAATTTGATATTATCAGACTTAAAATTTTTTGCTAATGTGCAGGGTTTTGATTTGCTTTTCCCTGATTATTAGTGAGGTCGGCTTCTTATACATTATACACTTAGGTTTCTTTTTCTGTGAATTGCCTATATACCTCATTTTTCTGTTGGGTTGTTTGCCTTTCCATCATTGGTTTGTAACTCTCTTTATCTGTACTTCATACTAATTCTTCCTGCGTTATATGGTGTTGCAAGTATCTCCTCTTTCTTTTCTTTTTTTTGCAGTATTTGGCCAGGGCTGGGTTTGAACCCACCACCTCTGGCATATGAGGCCGGTGCCCTACCCCTTTGAGCCACAGGCGCTGCCTGCAAGTATCTCCTCAATGTGTAGTTTCTCATTACTTTTTGTTTAACAGTTTTACATGTTTATTCCAACTTTTTATTTGAAAAATTTTAATGCTACAGAAAAGTGCAATAATAGTTCCATGAATGCTCTTGCATCTTTCATCTGGATCTAGCAGCTGTTAATATCTTGCCACTTTATGTTATCTTTTATATGTTTATTTTTTCTAGAACCATTTAAAAGTAAGTTGCAGACATTATCATACTTTACTCCTCAGATGTTCTACTTGAATATTCTAAGAACAAGGGTATCCTATAAAACTATAGTACAGTTATCAAACTTAACATGGTTGCAACACTGATCTGATATTTAGTTCATATTTGTCAGTTGTCTTCAGTAATGACCTTTTGCTGTTTCATAACCCTTGGTTCAGGACCTAGTCAAGGATCCTTAATTACTTTAATTGCTAGCTATGTCCCTTTAGTGACATGTAATTGACAGCTGTCCAGATTTTTGTTTATTCTTTAATATGGATATATTTGAGGAGTCCAGGCCAGTTGTTTTGTAAAGTGCCACTTAGTTGGGATTTGTATGATTGTTGTCCTTGTGTTTAGATTCAGATTAAATGCTTTTGGTAGGAATAAGCTTTACATTTTATTTTATGTATTTTATTCTATTATTTATTTTTTGAGACAGAGTCTCACTTTGTCCCCCTGGGTAGAGTAACATAGCATCATAGCTCACAGTACTGTCAAACTCCTAGGCTCAAGTGGTCCTCTTCCTTTTCGTAGGAATAAGCTTTAAATTTTATTTTATTATATTTTATTTATTTTATTCTATTATTTATTTATTTATTTATTGAGACAGAGTCTCGCTTTGTCCCCGAGTAGAGTACCATGGCATCATAGCTCACAGCAACCTTAAACTCCTGGGTTCAAGTGGTCCTTTTCCCTTAGCCTCCCTGGTGGCTGGGACTACAGGTGCTTGCCACAATGCTCGGCTATTTTTTAGAGACAGGGTCTCGCTCTTGCTCAGGCTTGTCTTGAACTCATGAGCTCAAGCAATCCACCCACCTCGGCCTCCCAGCATGCTGGGATTATAGGTATGAGCCACTGTGCCTGGCCCTAATTTATTTTATTGTATTGTATTATTTTATTTTATTTTTAATTTTTATATTTTTTGACACAGTCTTACTTTGTTGCCCTTGGTAGAGTGCTGTGGTATTGTAGCTCACAGCAACCTCAAACTCTTGGGCTCAATCAATCCTCTTGCTTCAGCCTCCCAAGTAGCTGGGACTATAAGGGCCCACCAAATACCTAGCTCTTGCTCAGGCTGGTCTTGAACTCCTAAATTCAAGCAATCCACCCATCTTGGCTTCCCAGAGTGTTAGGAGTACAGGCATAAGCCACCACGCCTGGCCAAATTTTTTTTTTTTTTATTGTTGGGGATTCATTGAGGGTACAAGAAACCAGGTTACACCGATCATATTTGTTAGGTGAAGTCCCTCTTGATGGTTTAATTCTTTTTTTCTTTAGAGACAGAGTCTCACTTTATTGCCCTTGGTAGAGTGCTGTGGCATCACAGCTCATAGCAACCTCCAACTCCTGGGCTTAGGCGATTCTCTTGTCTCAGCCTACCGAGCAGCTGGGACTACAGGCGCCCGCCACAACACCTGGCTATTTTTTGTTGCAGTTTGGCCCGGGCTGGGTTCAAACCTGTCACCCTTGGTATATGGGGCTGGCGCCCTACTCCCTGAGCCACAGGGGACGTCCAATTTAATTCTTAAATTTACCATTTAATGCTCTAACATGTCAAACTCCTCTTCCTCTCCAGTCATTTCTTAGCATTCATCAAGTTTTCACACATTAATGTCCAAGTAGACCAATACTTCTAGCATACAAACTTGCATGACATCATCTATTGCTGCATAATCTGCAAGCGTAATCTGCAATGGTTTGGTTGGCCTTTAAAATCATTGGCTGTAAAATGATAGCTTCAGGAGTGATGCTAAGGATACCAAAGATGGCATAGTCATCACTTAAAATGTTTTCATGAATTGACAAATCCTGGTCAAAGGGAGCAACAGAAAATGCATACATGATCTGGGTGGCACCTATGGCTCAAAGGAGTGGGGCGCCGGCCCCATATACTGGAGGTGGCGGGTTCAAACTCAGCCCCAGCCAAAAACTGCAAAAAAAAAAAGCAAGCATACATGATCTGAGTTTTCAATTCTTTTAATGTCCAATTAGCAGAAACAAGAAGTGTTTACTCACCACAAACTTTTCTATGTCGCATGCTTCATGGAATAACTTGCTTTGATGGGATATCTTTGCCACTTTGTTCCTCCATTTCTTTGATTAAAATCTGGATATTTTCCTCTATCTGGTTTAGCTTCTTTCTTGTCCTCCTGTTTCAGAACAACTCAAATTCAGCTCTGGAGCAGAATCTTTCATAATCTTTATATTATCCTTGAGTTAATGGACATAGATGGTAAGACTTAAGTGTTCTCTACACAGGTCTCTCTGCTGCTGACACAATAAGCCTTCTTTGCATTCTTGAGGGAGTTTGGGCTCAGAGTTTTTTTTTTTGATTTTGTTTTTTGAGGGATGGGATCTTGCATTGTTGTGTGAGCTGGATTTGAACTCCTGGGCTCTAGTAATCCTTCCACCTCAGCATCCTTAGTAGTTGGGACTTAAAAATGTGTGCCAGGGTACCCGGTGACAATGTTTATTTTTTGCTTAGTTTATCATTAACATTGTTTTGAATCAGCATTTGTGTTACACATTGTGTTTGTCATAAGATTATCCTCTATAAATTCATAAGTACAGGACAAGCTTTTGTTATACTTTAACTCTGGGCCAGAATATTCTACCCTATTTTCCCAAAAATAAGACATCCTCCGAAAATAAGACCTACTTACAGGAACGATAAGACGTCCCCTGAAAATAAGACCTAGCGCATCTTTGGGAGCACACCTTAAAATAAGATTGTCTTATTTTCTGGGAAACAGGGTAGAACATGAAATCTTAGCATTATCCATTTAAGTGTAAATATTTATGCTACAGATTTCTGCTGTTCTATACTATTTTATCTAATTTACCAGTTGAGTTTTTTTTTTTTTTTAGAGACAGAGTCTCACTTTATCACCCTCGGGAGAGTACCGTGGCGTCACAGCTCACAGCAACCTTCAATTCCTGGGCTTAGGAGATTCTCCTGCCTCAGCCTCCTGAGTAGCTGGGACTACAGGTGCCTGCCACAATGCCTGGCTATTTTTTTTTGTTTCATTTTGGCCAGGGCTGGGTTCGAACCCACCACCCTTGGTATATGGGGCTGGCGCTTTACCCACTGACGCACCAGGTGCCGCCCTTAAAATGCTTTCTTTAGGGTGGCGCCTGTGGCTCAGTGAGTACGGCACTGGCTCCATATACTAAAGGTAGTGGGTTTGAACCTGGCCCCGGCCAAACTGCAACAAAATAAAAGCCAAGCATTGTGGTGGGCTCCTGTAGTCCCAGTTACTTGGGAGGCTGAGGCAAGAGAATCGCCTAAGCCCAAGAGCTAAAGGTTGCTGTGAGCTGTGATGCCATAGCACTCTACGGAGGGCAATAGAGTGAGACTCTGTCTCTAAAAAATAAAAAATAAAAAAAAAAATGGGCGGTGCCTAAGGCTCAATGTGTAGGG
The DNA here is from genome assembly GCF_027406575.1 of Nycticebus coucang. Taxonomy (NCBI): domain Eukaryota; kingdom Metazoa; phylum Chordata; class Mammalia; order Primates; family Lorisidae; genus Nycticebus; species Nycticebus coucang. Next base: position 132,456,041 of record NC_069782.1, on the reverse strand, counting down.
TGCCAGTCCCATATGCAGAGGGTGGTGGGTTCAAACGCGGCCCCAGCTAAACTGCAAGAAGAAATAGCTGGGTGTCGGGCGGCACCTGTGGCTCAGTGAGTAGGGCGCCGGCCCCATATGCTGAGGGTGGCGGGTTCAAACCCAGCCCCGGCGAAACTGCAACAAAAAAATAGCCGGGCGTTGTGGCGGGCGCCTGTAGTCCTAGCTGCTCGGGAGGCTGAGTCAAGAGAATCGCGTAAGCCCAAGAGTTAGAGGTTGCTGTGAGCCATGTGACACCACAGCACTCTACCTGAGGGCGGTACAGTGACACTCTGTCTCTACAAAAAAAAAAAAAAAGAAATAGCTGGGTGTTGTGGTGGGTGCCTGTAGTCCCGACTACTCAGGAATCTGAGGCAAGAGAATTGCCTAGGCCCAGGAGGTGGCTGTGAACTGTGATGCCATGGCACTCTACTGAGGGTGATAAAGTGAAACTCTTGTCTCTAAAAAGAAAAATAAAATAAATAAAATGCTTTCTTTACATGCCCTCCTGTTCTTTTGTATTAATAATCATGGTATTGTTGAAGGTCTAGTATTATGCAAAATATTCAGTTAGAAGCAACCTTACTAAGCTGATGTAGAAAAAATATATAGCACTCTGCATGATATGGCAAGAGCAGTAGCAATAGAATGTTTATGAGAATACAAGAAAATTCAGGTCTTTTTGTATATTCTCAAAACTTTAGGAACATATGAAATAAATGTATTTTTCAGTTATAATTTTAGACTACAGAAATTGTTGCTTAAAGAAGAAAAACATTGTCTAGGCAGCAGGTACTGGCATTTCTCACTTGACAAGATCTCTTCTCAAATTTATGTTTTCCTTCAGAGAATAAGGAACCATTTGTTCCAAGGCCTGATGTTGAAATGTTAGCAAAGTATTATCACATTAAGTAAGCCAGGAGTCATGTGCATTAGTGAATCAAGAGTAGGATTTCACAAAGTTTCATTAGAGCATGAAAAGGAACTTGTGAAATATTCTTCCATTTCTAGGCTTACCCAAATATTAGCTTTTGAAAGCTAAGAGCTCCATGTATAGAGGTTTAGTGGTTCATTTATTCGTCAGTATATATCAGGATGCTGAGGATAGAGCAGCATGTAGAACAGTCTCACCCTCATGAAACTTAATTTTAGACACTTACATATATATGTGAAAGTATACATGCAAAAAGTAAAGCAGGGTAAAAGGATAGTGAATGGTTAAGTGGTAAGTGTGGGTGAGTAAAGTGCAATTTGGTAGCCGTCTCCATCACTTTGGTGTGCAAACTATTAGTGTTAGCTTTGACAGAAATCGGGACAATTTCTTCTATGAAGAAGTCTGAATGAAAATAATGAAGTGGGGTGGCGCCTGTGGCTCAAAGGGGTAGGGCGCCGGCCCTGTATGCCAGAGGTGGTAGGTTCAAACCCAGCCCTGGCCAAAAACTGCAAAAAAAAAAAAAAAGAAAATAATGAAGTGAAAAATAAACATAATGTTCATCATGAACTATTTAAAAGATGAGAGGTAGTGGGCGGCGCCTGTGGCTCAGTGAGCAGTGCACCGGCCCCATATACCGAAGGTGGTGGGTTCAAACCCAGCCCCGGCCAAACTGCAACAAAAAAATAGCCGGGTGTTGTGGCGGGCGCCTGTAGTCCCAGCTGCTCGCGTAAGCCCAAGAGTTAGAGGTTGCTGTGAGCCGTGTGATGCCATGGCACTCTACCGAGGGCAATAAAGTGAAACTGTCTCTACAAAAAAAAAAAGAAAAAAACATGAGAGGTAGTGAAGCATTTAACAATTTAAATAGAATAGTAAGGAGTCTTTCTGGAAAATTGACATTCCTCCATCTTAAAATATTTTATATTTATTTCCTTCTATATATTACTTTTGGGATGAGAAAGAGTAAAGAGTACAAAAATACTTTAAAAGTTATAGTTTATTTCACAGTACTGTTCTTTGAATTACAGGTGGCACTATTCACTATGGAGAGGAGGATTTAGTTTTCCACCAGTATTGGTAGATGAATTAAGCTTGTATCTGACTTCTTTCTTTTCAAGAGAATGTACTTGTAAGTTGTTTGGTTTGTGGCCATGTTACCAAGGGGACCCTTATCCACAACAGAATGGTAAAAGCAACTTTCTAACCACTATACTTTCTTGATTTTACTTCGCTTCTCTAAGGATTACATATTTCAAGGGCTATATATAAAATGTTGACTACTTAGTACAATATGAGGTGTACAAACAGGGTATAGCTTTAACTTTTCTTTTTTCACAAAGTAAACTACTTTAATATATGTAATATGTAATGAAAGTTTTTGTATTTATGATGGCTAAAATAAATTTCAGACTAGTGAGATCATTTGAAATTATTCAAAATTACCCTTTCCATTTAAGTCTCAGAACAGTGTTCTTAGCTTAGAATAAGAATGTATGGTTCATTATAAAACTTACAAGTTCCCAAGTTTTTTTTAAAATAGAAAATTAAAAAATTCCAGTGATGGGCTTGGTGCTCGTAGCACAGTGATTATGGTGCCAGCCACATACACCAAAGGCTGGTGGTTTGAACCCAGCGCGGGCCAGCTAAACAACAATGACAAATGCAACAAAAAAATAGCTGAGTGTTGTGGCGGGAGCCTGTAGTACCAGCTACTCAGGAGGTTGAGGCAAGAGAATCGCTTAAGCCCAAGAATTGGAGGTTGCTGTGAGCTGTGACGCCATAGCACTCTACCGCGGGCAACAAAGTGAGACTCTGTCTCAAAAAAAAAAAAAAAAAAATTCCAGTGATGTAATAAAATACTGATTATTTATACTATTGTTACTCTCTTATCTATATTGACTTAATCATTCCATTGAAAAATAAACATTTGATTCAAACTCCCATGTGTTAACACTGCCTAATAGACCTGTGCTATGTAAAGTACTCCTAGCATTTTGCCAAGATTACTGACATAATTCGAAACAGACATTTAAAAATGGCTTTGTAAAAGAGCCACTGCCAAGGTGTAACTCTGGCAGCCTGCATTTTGTCTTAATGCAGAATTGTCATGAAAATAAATTCTGACTGCTATTGACATACTTTCATCAATTTGGGCATGAATATTATTGTAGTACACCAAAATTCTGGGAGTTTTCTGAATATTATCTTATGGGGAAGGACAGAATTTCCTTTGATCATAGTTTAAAAATAGTGGTCTTACTAGATAGGACCATCAGCCTTTTTATTGGCCTGCTACTTAGAAGGAAAGACTATTTGCTACAGATTGCTTACCACTTAGTTTCAGTTATTCTTTGCTTCCTATTTTGAGCAGTTGCCTAGAGCTGTTGCAGGAGTAGCTAGCTTCCTTTCTTTGGGGGAAGGTGATGGTAGTGGTGAAGGGAACTGTGTATCTTTTGCTTAGGAAATATTTTTATAGTGTGAAACTATAGTATTTTAAATATTTGAGAGTTCTTGTTATTTGCTGTTCTTCAGGTACAATAATATTGCCTGCTACAAATTTTTATTGAAACGAAGAATTATTCTACCTGTACCACCACTTATGAAAGGGATTTTTTTTTTTGTGTGTGTGTTTTTTGGCCAGGGCTGGGTTTGAACCCGCCACCTCCGGCATATGGGACCAGCGCCCTACTCCTTGAGCCACAGGCGCCGCCTGAAAGGGATATTTTTGAGCTTTTTAGTCAGTATTAGTTGTTGCTGTGCCTTACTGAAAAAACTAATGTTAAGCTGACACTATAAAGAAGTGATAAATGAAATGTTTACCTGCTTATTAGAACTTTGTGCTTTTTTTTTTTGACCAGATGATAAAAATCAACATTTTAGGCGGCACCTGTGGCTCAATGGAGTAGGGTGCCAGTCTCATATGCCGGAAGTGGTGGATTCAAACCCAGCCCTGGCCAAAAACTGCAAAAAAAAAAATCAACATTTTAAACTATTTTCACCTTGAAAGATAGTTAAGGTAGATAGACTGATTTAGTGAAGTTCTGTGGCTAGTTCAAAAGTCTATCATAACAATGCTTAGGTGTGTTAGATAAGATCATAGGAGAACTCTCACATATGAATCGTCGAAGATGATTTAAGAAAATCTTTTTACCTTTATGTAACCGTATAGTCTTCATGGAAGATTTTGTCCTATATCAGTGATAAGTACTTCAAATTTTTTTCTACAAATAATTTGGAGGAAACAATAAAAAATAAAAATATTTAAGAGAAGTCTTTTCTTAGGCTGGGTGCCCATCTCAGTGGTTAGGGTGCTGGCCAGATGTTCTGGGGCTGGTGGATTCAAACCCAGCCCAGGCCTGCTAAACAAAACAAAACAAAAAAATAGGCTCAGTGCCATTGCTCAGTGGTTAGGGTGCTGGCCACATACACCGGGGCTGGAGGATTTGAACCTGGCCTGGGCCTGCTAAAAAACAATGACAACTACAACAAAAAAAGTAGCCAGGTATTGTGGTGGGTGCCTGTATTCCCAGCTACATGGGAGGCTGAGGTTAGAGAATCGCTTAAGCCCAAGAGTTTGAGGTTGCTATGGGCTGTGATGCCATGGCACTCTACGGACAGCAATATGGTGAGACTCTATCTCAAAAGAAAAATAAAATAGATGGGTGTTGTGGCAGGCTCCTTTAGTCCCAGTTACTAGAGAGGCTGAGGCAAGAGAATCGCTTGGGCCCAAGAGTTTGAGGTTGCTGTGAGTTATGACACCATGGCACTCTAATGAGGGTGACAAAGTGAGACTCTGTTTCAATAAAAAAAAAAAAAAGTGTTTTCTTAGTTTAATCCTACCTTTAATTTATAAGGAAAAGATCTGTCTAATTTTTTTTTTTCAGACGGAGTTTTATTATGTTGCCCTTGGTAGAGTGCTTTGGCGTCACAGCTCACAGCAACCTCAAGCTCCTGGGCTTAAGTGATTCTCTTACCTCAGCCTCCAAAGTAGCTGGGAATAGAGGTGCCCGCTATTTTTGTTGTTGTTGTTGTTGCAGTTGTCATTGTTGTTCAGCTAGCCCAGGCCGGTTTCGAACTGCCACCCTCAGTGCATGTGGCTGGCACCATAACCACTGTGCTATGGGCACCAAGCCAAGATATGTCTGACTTTTTTTTCTTTTTTTTTTGTAGAGACAGAGTCTCACTTTATGGCCCTCGGTAGAGTGCCATGGCATCACACAGCTCACAGCAACCTCCAACTCCTGGGCTTAAGCGATTCTCTTGCCTTAGCCTCCCGAGTAGCTGGGATTACAGGCGCCTGCCACAACGCCCGGCTATTTTTTGGTTGCAGTTTGGCCGGGGCCGGGTTTGAACCCGCCACCGTCAGTATATGGGGCCGGCGCCTTACCGACTGAGCCACAGGCGCCGCCCCATGTCTGACTTTTAAAAATAGTTTTATTGAGGTATAATTGATTTATAATAACCTACACATATTTGGAATATATAAGACGTTTTGAAAGGCTGGGCGCAGTGGCTCACGCCTGTAATCCTAGTATTCACCAAGGTGGGAGGGATCACTTGAGTTCACGAGTTTGACACCAGCCTCAGTAAGAGTGAGACCCTACCTCTACTAAAAATGGAAAACTGAGGCAAGAGGATCCCTTGAGCCCAAGAGTTTGAGGTTGTTATGAGCTGTGACAGCATAGCACTCTACCAAGTGCGACAAAGTGAAAAAAAAAAAAAAAAGATATTTTGACATATGTATATATCCATGAAACCATCATCTCAATCAAGGTAATAAACCTATTACCCCTCCTCCCAAAAGTTTCCCTGGGGTCCTTTGTAACACCTCTCCCAGTCTCACTTCCCCATGCCAGCAACCACTTATCTGATTGCTGTCACTACAGATTATTGTGTACTTTCTAGAATTTTATATAAATGGAATTATAAAGTATGCACTTTTATTTTGTCTTTTCACTCATTATAATTATTTTTGAATTTTTTCATGTTTTATGTATAACTAGTTCATTCCTTCTTATAGCATAATAGTATTTCATTGTAAAGATATACTATAATTTGTTTATCCATTTACCTGTTGATAGACATTTTAGTTGTTTGTAGTTTATGGTCATTTCAAAGCTTCTGTGAACGTTCATGTACAAGTCTATACAGATACATAATTAGTAGAAATGCTGCGGACATATAGTGGGATATGTTTAACTTTTTTTTTTTTTTGAGACAGAGTCTCACTTTGTCACCCTTGGTAGAGTGCCATGGCCTCAGTGCACAGCAACCTCAAACTCTTGGGCTCAAGGGATCCTCTTGCCTCAGCCTGTCGAGTTGCTGGGAGTGCAGGTACCTCCTACAATGCCCAGCTATTTTTAGAGATGGGGTCTTGCTCTTGCTCAGACTGGTCTCAAATTCCTGAGCTCAGGCTTTCCACTGACCTTGGCGTCCCAGAGTGTTAAGATTATAGGCTATGTTTAATTTTTGAAGAAGTGTTAAACCATTTTCCAGAATACTTGTGCCATTCTTATATTCTCAACAGCAGTGTACTAGACCTACTTGCTGTGCATTCTCAACAACATTTGACGTCTTTTTTTTTATGTCTTTTTTTAATTTAAAATATTCTAAAGTCTATAGTGTTATCTTATTGTGTTTGTAGTTAGTATTTCCTTAATGACAAGTGATACTGAGCATTATTTCATGTACTTATTTGCCATGTGTATATCTTCTTTGAAGTATCAGTGTATGTCTTTTGACTACATTTTATTTGGATTGTCTTAAATTGGATCGTTTGTCTTATTTTGAGAGCTCTTTATATAGGTCATTTTATCAAATGAGTAATTTGCAAATATTTTCTTCCAAACTTAGCTTGTCTTTTTCCTTTCAGCAGAAGAGAGAGAGAAAACATTTTAATGGAAACACACTATATTAATACAATTTAGTTTTGGTTTTTTTACTTCTCTGTTAGCCATGAAGGGAGACCAATAACAAGTGTACAAACAAGATTGTGGAGACGATATTTAAATCTTCTAAAAGAATAAAACACTTTACATATTTTACATCACTCATATTCCTATAAACTATAATATACAAAACATTAATATGACTTTATACTTGCCAACCTTGCGGTAAATTCTTTTATTGTTCTGTTTTATAAATCATTTCTTCCCTTTACTTGGTGAACAAATATTACTTCCTTGTAGAGGGCTTGTATGGTTTTCCTATCTATAGTATGACCACTGTCATTTTTTTTTTTGTGTGTGTGGTTTTTGGCCAGGGCTGGGTTTGAACCCGTCACCTCTGGCATATGGGACCGGCACCCTACTCCTTGAGCCACAGGCACTGCCCTCATTTTTTGTTTTTTGAGAATAAGTCTCACTAGATTGCTCTCGGTAGAGTACCATGGCGTCACAGCTCATAGCAACCTCAAACTCCTGGGTGCAAGTGCTTCTCTTGCCTCAGCCTCCCAAGTAGCTGGGACTAAGGTGTGCGCCACACGCCTGGTCATTTTTTTTTTTTTGTAGAGACAGTCTCACTTTTATCACCCTCAGTACTCAGTAGAGTGCTATGGCGTCACACAGCTCACAGCAACCTCCAATTCCTGGGCTTAGGCGATTCTCTTGCCTCAGCCTCCTGAGTAGCTGGGACTACAGGCGCCTGCCACAATACCTGGCTATTTTTTTGTTGCAGTTTGGCCAGGCTGGATTTGAACCTGCCACCCTCGGGATATTGAGCCAGTGCCCTACCCACTAAGCCACAGGCGCTACCCAACACCTGGCCATTTTTAGAGATGGGGTCTTGCTCTTGTTCGGGCTGCTCTCTAACTCCCAAGATCAAGCAATCCGTCCACCTTGGCCTCCCAAAGTGATTACAGGTATGAGCCATCATGTCCGGCCCACTATCATTCTTTATTTCCTTGCCTTAATTGTCTTATCACAACCTGACATGGTATTATGTATTTGATTATTATCTGATTCCACCACTAAAACAAAAGCTCCGTAAGGTTGGGAATTGTTCTCTTTCATTGTGGCTTGTCTTCATTTTCTTAACAGTGTTTTTCAAGAAGTTTTAAATTTTAATTAAATCTAATTTATCAGTTTTTTTAAATTGTGCTTTTTTTTTTGTTGTTGTTGAGAAAGAGTCTCACCCTATGCCCTTAGCAGGGTGCAATGGTGTCATAGCTCACTGCAACCTCATACTCGGGCTGTGGGCATCCTGCTGCCTCAACCTCTAGATGCCACTGGATTACAGGTGTTCACCATGGCGCCTGGCTGGGTTTTTCATTTTCATTTTTTTTTTTTCATGAGTCAGGGTCTCACTCTCGCTCAGGCAAGTCTCAAACTCCTGAGCTCTAGCACCTGAAGATCAGGTGTGTGAGCCACCACACCGACAATTTGATTGTGCTTTTTTTTTTTTTTTTGTAGAGATGGAGTCTAACTTTATCGCCCTCGGTAGAGTGCCGTGGCATCACGCAGCTCACAGCAACCTCCAACTCCTGGGCTTAGGCGATTCTCTTGCCTCAGCCTCCCTAGTAGCTGGGACTGCAGGCACCCGCCAGAATGCCCAGCTATTTTTTTGTGGTAGTTTAGCAGAGGTCGGGTTTGAACCCGCCACCCTCAGTATATTGGGCCAGTGCCCTACCCACTGAGCCACAGGCACTGCCCAATTTGATTGTGCTTTTGATGTCAGATCTAGAAAATTTTGACTAACCCACAGTTCACAAAGATTTTCTTCTCTGTGTTCTTCTAAAGAGTTTTTTTTTTTTTTTTTTTTTTTTGTAGAGACAGAGTTTCACTTTATTGCCCTTGGTAGAGTGCCTTGGCGTCACACAGCTCACAGCAACCTCCAACTCCTGGGCTTAGGCGATTCTCCTGCCTCAGCCTCTAGAGTAGCTGGGACTACAGGCGCCTGCCACAACGCCTGGCTATTGTTTTTGTTGCAGTTTGGCGGGGGCTGGGTTTGAACCCGCCACCCTCGGTATATGGGGCCGGCGCCCTGCTCACTGAGCCACAGGTGCCACCCTAGAAGTTTTTTTTTTTAATACTTTCTTTTTTTTTTTTTTGCAGATTTTGGCCGGGGCTGGGCTTGAACCCACCACCTCTGGCTTATGGGGCCAGCGCCCTACTCCTTTGAGCCATAGGTGCTGCCCAATACTTTCTTTAATATTATATATCAGGCACAACACTTCATATATATTTTTTTCTTATAAGATTTCAAATGCATAAAATGTTTGTTGCTATTCATAGGATCATGAAGTGTCAGATAACTTCATTAGGTAAGAAACTAAATTATCTCAAGTTTGTGACTTCCTTTTAGAACCTTTGACACGGTAAAGGTTGTTCAGGGTCTCAGATACTGGGGTCGGTGCTACATTTTTTTTTTTGTTGTTGTTGTTTGTTTGTTTTTTTTGGCCGGGGCTGGGTTTGAACCCGCCACCTCTGGCATATGGGACCGGTGCCCTACCACTTGAGCCACAGGCGCCGCCCGGTGCTATATTCTTTTAAGGCCGCCTCTGCTTCAGCCACAGGCGCCGCCCGGTGCTATATTCTTTTAAGGCCGTCCTCTGCTCCGGGACGTCTGGAACTTTTGCAGGCATCCTGCTTCAGATTCGCCTCTTCTGGTTCTCCGTGGCTGCCTTTGTACTCTGGGCTCCTTTTGTCCAGGGACCGCTCTCTCCTGCGCCTCTTATCGGTGTACTTTGCCTTCCTTTCGGGCGAGCCGCCTCTCCTCCCCTCTGAGACCTTCTGGTGCATGAGTCTCTCTCCAGGGACCTTCTCCGACGGCTGGGAGAGCCGTCCCTCTGGCGGGTTGGGGACCCTTCTTGCCTTCTCTACGGAGAAACCTCTCTTCTTGTGCTTCTCCCTCCTTTCCAGCGTGTTGTCAGCGCTCCTGGTGCCCTCTCTGCGCTTCTCTGGAGACCGCCTCTTGGGCCTGTTGGCGGCCGTGCGCTCAGCCCGTGCATCCCTGGGCCCCTCGGGTGCCCGCTGGCTTTGCGAGAAGTTCCATTCCAGGTGTGTGGTGTTCGTTCGGTTGTCTGCTATACTCTCTGCTGCACTTTGGATCTTTCCCGTGTGCCCGCTTTTCCCCATGCTGTGATGATTTGTGAAGATCAGGTGGATAACTGGACTCCGGGGATGGATGCTGTTGCTGGCAACCGCTGGGCGCGGCCCTCACTTCCAGAATACCTTGTGGCCTGGCCGAGGGACCGTTGCGGTCGCTGCTGGGGTCATATTCTGGTACTGAGCCGTCTCCCCCACTTAAGAAACAGATGAACTCTGTGGCCACCATTCTTAATCAGTTCTATAGCTGGAGAATGCTTCATGTTTTTGGTGGTCTCACCATTGATCTATAAAATTTCATTACCAGCCCCGGCCAAACACTGCAAAAAAAAAAAAATAAATAATAATAATAAATAAATAAAAATAAAATTTCATTACCAATCCTCATCTTTTCACACCTTTCTACAGGACCATCCTCTGCTAAGTGCAGAACATAAATGTCCATGTTATACTCTGGACCTCCTCGAAAACTAAAGCCAAATCCCTTGGGTCCTCTTTCCAGTTCCACAGTATAAAAATTTTGCTCCTGGGTTGCCTGAGATGCTTTGAACTCAAACTGAGGTTCCTGCTTTGGTTTGGTGGTATTCCTGGTCTCCTGGGCCTCTGCTGAGAAGGAGTGTTTGTGGTGGTGATAGTAGCAAGGTGGCATTTGAAGACTCTGTAGAAGTGTTTCTTTTTTTTTGAGGCAGAGTTTCACTATATCACTTTCGGTAGAGTGCTGTAGCTTCGTAGCTCACAGCAACCTCAAACTCTTGGGCTTAAGGGATTCTCTTGCCTCAGCCTCCCAAGTAACTGGGACTACAGGTGCCCACCACAACACCTGGCTATTTTTGTTGTTGTTGCAGTTGTCATTGTTGTTTTAGCTGGCCCGTACTGGGTTCGAACCCACCAGCCTTGGTGTATGTGGCTGGCACCCTACCCACTGAGCTACAGGTGTCGGCTGTTCTAGAAGTTTTTACTTACAGATCTTTACATTTAGGTTTATGATCTATTTTTAATTACATGTTTTGTATAGGAAGACCTGTGGATTATGTTCATTTTTCTACATATGGAGAGCTAGTTATTCTGACATCATTTATTGAAAAGATTGTCTTTTCTCCACTAACTTGCCTTTGTACTTTCGTTGATAGGCATTCTATCTCTGGATTCCCTGTTCCATTGATCTATTTGTCATTACACCAGTACCACTGTGTTCTGATTATGTAGGTTTATGGTAAAGCTTGAAGTAGGTAGGTTAAGTTTCCAAAATGTGGATCTGTTGCATTTTCTTTCCTTTTTTTTTTTTTTGGAGATAAGAGTCTCACTTTGTTACCTTTGGTAGAGAGCTGTGGTGTCATAGCTCACAGCAACCTCCAACTCTTGGGCTCAAGTGATTCTCCAGCCTTAGCCTCCCAAGTAGCTGGGACTACAGGCTCCTGCCACAGGACCTGGCTATTTTTAGAGGTGAGGTCTCACTCTGGCTAAGGTTGGTTTGGAACATGTGAGCTCAGGTAATTCACCTGCCTGGGCCTCCTAGAGTGCTAGTGTTACAGGCATGAGCCATCTCGCCCTGCCTGTTTTTTTCTTTTTTATAGATTTTGGCCGGGGCTGGGTTTGAACCCGCCATCTCCGGCATATGGGGCTGGCACCTACTCCTCTGAGCCACAGGTGCCGCCCCTGTTTTTTTTTTTTTTTTAATATAAGTATGTAAGAACTATAAATTTCCTTTTGAGCACTGTCTTTACTGTGACCTTTTAGTTTTGGTATGTTAAGTTTTCGTTTTCATTTCTCTCTACTGGTTTCCCTGTGATTTCTTCCTTTATCTGTTAGTTGTGGTTTGTTGCTTTGTTTAACTTCCAGATATTTGTGGATTTTGTAGACCATTTTGGTCAGATTATTTTGTATGGCTACACTTTAAAAAATATTTATTGAGATTTATTTTGCTGTGAACATATGGTATTCTAGATATGGTACATGTATACCTGAGAACACTGTGTATTTTCTTGTTGGGTACAGTGTTGTGTATATATCTGTTAAGGGGTAGTACTGTTCAAGGGCTTTATGTATTTTGCTTTTATTTTTTAATTAAATCTTAACTATGTACATTAATGCAATCATGGGGTATAATGTGCTGGTTTTATATACAATTTGAAATTTTTTCTTTTTTTTTTTGTGGTTTTTGGCCGGGGCTAGGTTTGAACCCACCATTCGGTCCGGTATATGGGACCGGTGCCTTACTCCTTGAGCCACAGGCGCCACCTACAATTTGAAAGTTTTTTTTTTTTTGGCCGGGGCTGGGTTTGAACCCACCACCTCTGGCATATGGGATCAGCGCCCTACTCCTTGAGCCACAGGCGCCGCCCTACAATTTGAAAGTTTTTCATCAAACTGGTTAACATAGCCTTCACGGCATTTTCTTAGTTATGTGTTAAGACATTTATATTCTACACCTAGTAAATTTCACATGTACCCTTATAAGATGCACCATAGGTGTGGTCCCACCAATTATTCTCCCTCCACCCATCTTCCCCCCTCTCCTCCCTCTCCCCTTTCCCCTTCTTCTTGGGCTATAATTAGGTTATAGATTTCATAAAAAAGCTATAAATTGGTTTCATAGTAAGACTGAGTACATTGGATACTTTTTCTTCCATTCTTGAGATCCTTTACTAGGAAGAATATGTTTCAGCTCCATCCATGTAAACATGTAAGAGGTAAAGTCTCCATCTTTCTTTAAGGCTGCATAATATTCCATGGTGTTCATATATCACAATTTATTTATTTATTTATTTATTTTTTTTGTAGAGACAGAGTCTCACTTTATGGCCCTCAGTAGAGTGCCATGGCCTCACACAGCTCACAGCAACCTCCAACTCCTGGGCTTAAGCGATTCTCTTGCCTCAGCCTCCCGAGTAGCTGGGACTGCAACATATATCACAATTTATTGATCCATTCATGGGTCGATGGGTACTTGGGCTTCTTCCATGACTTAGCATTTATGAATTGGGCTGCCATAAACATTCTGGTACATATATCTTTGTTATATATGATTTTTGGTCTTCTGGATGTATACCTAGTAGAGGAATTGTAGGATCGAATGGCAGGTCTATTTTTAGATCTCTAAATGTTCTCCAAACATCTTTCCAAGTGTTGAATGGTTAAGTTTAAATCTAAAATTTCTTTGCTTAGCTTCTTCTTTTTTTTTTTAATTAATTAATTTTTTTTTTTTGGTAGAGACAGAATCTCACTTTACCACCCTTGGTAGAGTGCCATGATGTCACAGGACTCACAGCAACCTCTAGCTCTTGGGCTTTCGTGATTCTCCTGCCTCAGCCTCCCGAGCAGCTGGGACTACAAGCGCCACCACAATGCCCGGCTATTTTTTGGTTGCAGTTCGGCCTGGGCTGGGTTTGAACCCTCCACCCTCGGTATATGGGGCTGGCGCCGTACTCACTGAGCCACAGGCGTCACCCTGCTTAGCTTCTATTGGAGGATCTATCCAACATTGCCAAAGGAGTGTTAAAATCTCCAACTATTATGGAGCTGGAGGAAATCAAGTTGCTCGTGTCTGTTAGAGTCTTCTCTTATAAGTTGAGGGGCATTCTGGATGGGTGCATAAATGTTAATAATTGAAATCTCATATTGAGTGTTACCCTTAACAAATATGAAGTGACCATCCTTATTCTTCCTTACTTTTGTTGGTTTAAAGCCTATTGTATCTGTGAATAGAATTGCAACACCTGCTTTTTCTGATTTCCATTTGCCTGGAATATATATGACTATCCCTTCACCCTGAGTCTATATTTATCTTTTAAGGTAATATGAGATTCTTATATGCAACAAATATCTGGCCTGAGTTTTTGTATCCAGTCAGCCAACCTGTGCCTCTTTAGAGGACAATTTAAGCCATTCACATTAATAGAAAATATTGATAAGCCTGGTAGAATTTTGGGTATTGAGTTTTTTGAAAGTCCAGTGGACATTTTTAATCCTTTTGCCACTGTGGAAGTTGGAATTTGATCAAAAGTTTCTTAATGAGTTTAGTTTTGTGGTGGAAGATTGTGCTCGTCATTATGGAGGACAGATCTGAGAATATTCTGGAGAGCTGGTTTAGTTATGATAAATTTCTTCAGCATATGAATTTCATGAAAGTATTTAATTTCTCCATCATAAATGAAACAGTTTAGCTGGATACAGGATTCTGGGTTGAAAGTTATTTTGTTTTAGGAGATTTAAAAGTCGATGACCACCCTCTTCTAGCTTGAAAAGTTTCAGCAGAGCGATCTGCAGTCATTCTAATATTCTTCCCCTTGTGGGTTATGGTTTTCTTTTTTTTGTGGTGTTTTTTTCTTTTTTTTGGCCAGGGCTGGGTTTGAACCCGCCACCTCCGGTGTATGGGACCAGCGCCCTACTCCTTGAGCCACAGGCGCCGTCCCGAGTTATGGTTTTCTTATGTCTGGCTGCTTTCAGAATGTTCTCCTTTATATTAACTTTAGTGAAGTTAATTATGATGTGTCTGGGAGTTGTCTTATTGGGGTTGAATTGTGCTGGGGTTCTGAAACTGCTATCTGAATTTCAGAATCTCTTGGCATGTCTGGAAAGTTCTCCTTCATAATCTCATGAAGGGCCTCTGTGCTTTGTGAAGCAACTTCGTCACCTTCAGGAATTCCTATAAAGCAAATATTAGTTTTCTATGAATTATCCCAGAGCTCTCTGAGAGAATGATCCATTTTTGCTCTCCATTTCTTTTCTTCCTTGAGCACTTAGGATCATTCAAAAGCTTTGTCTTCAATATCAGAAATCCTTTCTTCTGCTTGCTCCATTCTGTTACTGAGGGAGTCTACTGTATTTCTCAGATCTTTGAGGGCTGCAAATTCTTGTCTCAATGTGTCAAAATATTTGGTGATTTTATTCAAAATATTTTATTCATTGAATTCTTGAGACAACTTTTGAATTGCTCCTTGAATTTCTAATTCCAGCTTTACCTCCAGTCTATTAATATTATTTGCAATCCAAACTCCAAATTTGATTTCTGACATCTCAGCCGTTTGTCTATGAATGGGATCTTCAGTTGTGTCCGCCATATCGTTCCTTGGGGGAGTTGATCTACTCTGATTATTCATGTTACCAGAGTTTTCCCGCTGATTCCGCCCTATGATTATTTTACACTGTTTGACTAGATGAGCAGATAAGGTGAAGTTGGGTTGGGGGACTCCTGGAGTAGTGATTAACCAGCCCTTTGCCCAAGAGCTGTGACTGGTGTCTGTACTTTTTCCCCTAGAGCTTTGCAAAGGACCTGTATAGTGCTACAGCCTGAGACACTGGGAACTTACTTGGTGTGGTGTGGCTAAGTGGCTCCGTCTTGTTTTTAGCTGGTCTCTGTCCTACCCTAGTGAATTAGTTACTCTGAGTTGAAGTCTCAGCTGTGGAGAAATACTAGCAATTAAGTCACCTTGCCCCCCATGGGCAACAACTGGAAAAGGAAAATCAAACCTTTCCACAAACACACACCCAGGGTACCACTTTGGATAGTCTTCGGATGATTGGGCCAGTTCGAAAGATCCAAATCAATTGTCCCAGTCAACACCCGTTCTCAAGTGAGGGAGTTCAAAAGGTCTCTGCAACTAGATAGCAAGGGTCAGCTGGAGGCTCGAGTATGACTTATTCTGGTACTCCGTGGAGTCAGAAGGACCCTCCCAACAAATGAATTAGTCTGGGAAGGTTGATGCCTCCTTCCCCACCTTGCACCTCTGTCACACTCAGTCACTGGTAACCCCAAGGGGCTATTAGCCAGTTCCCTCCAATGAGCAGATGCTCCAGGGGTTTGAGCCTGCCTGAGTCACAGAGAGATCTTATGTCTCCTTGGCTAGGCCTCTGCACTCTGCCACCATCTGGCAGAGAAAGCTGAGGTCTGACAACCTCGGACGGTTATGGAAGCTGAGGCAGTTCACTCAGTTCCAGCCCCGCCCCTGATTGATGTTGCTGACACTTATATTTGCGCAGAATTTGTGATTTTGTCCTGGCTATATTCCTCTGCAGACCAGGCACTGTTTTGAGTTCACAGAAACTACGACTCAGCCCCGGTATGTGCTGCTGTCTGGAGCTAGTGTGTCTGTCTCTCTTGCAGTCTGTGTTGGGGTGGGTGTGGTTAGAGCTCACACTGAGCTCTCAGTTCCTGCCTTTCCCCACCTGTTTTTGTCTTGACTATGATCCCTTGAGGGCCAGGTGTTTCTTAGGCTTCCTAAAGCAATCCTCTGGCTCAGCCCCACCCTGAGAGTATGCCATCTCTGCACATGCTCACTAAAGCAGTCTTCTGGCTCAGCTCTATCCTGGGAGTATGCCGTCTCTGCATGTGCTCACTAAAGCAGTCCTCTGGCTCAGCCCCGCCCTGGGAGTATGCCATCTCTGCGCATGAATCTTCAATTCTCCTTCCCAGCGCTCTGTCCAGACTGGTACTGCCTCAGGCATAACCTTTGCTCACTTGGGGCCTGCATTAAGTCCCAGATCTATTCCTCCAGTGTCTGCCACTGGAGAAGATACTTGGCTTTCTCTGGTTGCCCTGACAGACAGAGAGTGTCCTTCCAAAATATCCCCAGGGGTGTGAGTGTGAGCCCTGTTGTTCCTACTGCTGCTCTGTGCGGGGTGGGGGTGGGGGCACTGCCTCTCCCTTTCCTGTATGGTTCCTTCAGTCCACCGTTTTCTCCTTATATCTGTGCTGCAGAATCAGCACAGACCTGCAACAGCCCATGCCCTGTCCACACCTCTCAAGAAAATGCCCAAGAGTCTGGACTCCATGGGGGACAGCTTCCAGACCTTGGGGTGAGAATGGAAGGGGAGTGCTGGGAGTTCAGAATTGCAGATAGAGAATATATACAGTTTTATGCCTAGCAGGAGAGTGCCATGGCACCCTAGTAGGGGAAGGAGGTCCGGTTTTTAGAGGATCTCTCCCATGGGGTAAAATTGGAGGACGTTTGAATTCTGCTCGCTTGTTTGTAGAAAGTATACTGCGAGCTGTTCTCATGGGAGAGGGGACTCCTGTCTGCCTGGGAATGGATTTTGTATTTTGTTTGTATCCTTGGGGTTGCGGCTCACCTCAGCAGGGTTGATGTGCATTCTTCAACTTTCTCTCTTGGCTCAGCTCCAAACCATCAGCTTACTTGGTAAACTTCTGTCCTGTAACTCTCCTTCTGGATAGGAACTTCTGTGGAAAGCTGGCTCCAGTTGGCTATCTTGCCTCCGCCCCCCTTATTTTTGTCTTTGTATTTAAATTGGGTTTCTTGGTTGGGCACGCTGGGAGGCCAACACAGGAGGTTTGTTTGAGGTCATAAGTTTGAGACCAACCTAAGCAAAAAGTAAGATTCCATCTATACCAAAAATATAAAAATTAGCCACATATGGTGGACTTCTATGTATTTTTAAAATTTCAGAATGTATTCTTACTATTTTTACTTTAAACAGCTATATTTTCAAAAGTCTTAATAGTTAAAAAAAAATCTTTAATAGTTGTCCATTCCTTTGCTTAGATCAATTTACATGTAGTATCATTTTCTTTTTTCTTTTTAGTATCATTTTCCTCTCGTGTGAATGATTGCCTTTAAAATTTCATGTAGTCTGCTAGTAGTGAATTCTTTCAGCTTTTACATGTCTGAAGAAATATTTTATCTTTGTTTGAGAGAGGTATTTTTGCTAGGTAAAGAATTCTAGATTGCCATTTTTTTTCTTTAAGAACTTTAAAGATGCTTCTCCATTTTTTTTTTTTTTCTCATTTGTATTGCTTCAGATGAGAAATATGCTTTTTTTCCTGTCTACATAGTATGTCTTTTTTTTTTCTTTTCCTCTGGCTGCTTTTCTTTTTAGAGACAGAATCTACCATATTACCCTGGCTGGACTTGAACTCTTGGGCCCAGGCAGTCCTCCTGCCTCAGCCTCTCAAGTAGCTAGGACTATGGGCGTGTGCCACTGCACCCAGCTTCTGGCTGCTTTTAAATATTTTCTTCTTGCCACCATTTTGTAAGGAATTTTATTTTTATGTGCCTTTGTGTGGTTTTCTTGTGCTTGGGCTTTGTATAGTTTACTTTGCTTGGGGTTTGCTATGTTTCTTGGGTCTGTGGGTTTATAGCAGTGGTTCTCAACCTGTGGGTCGCGACCCACAGGAACTGTATTAAAAGGGCCGTGGCATTAGGAAGGTTGAGAATCACTGGTTTATAGTTTTCATTAATTTGGAAAATGTTCATCATTTCTTTAAAAATATATGTGTATATATATATATATTTTTAATTTTATTTATTTATTTATTTTTGAGGTAGTCTCATTTTGTTGCCCTTGGTAGAGTGCTGTGGCGTCATAGCTCATAGCAACCTCAAACTCTTGGGCTCAAGCTATTCTCTCACCTCAGACTGCTCAGTAGCTGGAAATACAGGCACCTGCTATACCGCCTGGCAATTTTTAGAGACAGGGTCTCTCTCTGGCTCAGGATGGTCTCGAACCCGTGAGCTCAGGCAACCTACCTACCTCAGCCTCCCAGAGTTCTATGATAACAGGTGTGAGCCACCATGCCCTGATTTAAATATTTTTTTGTCTTTCCCCCTTTTCTTTGCCTTTGCAGACTCTTAATTACACGTATGTTGTACATCTCACTGATGTTCTATTGAAATTTTTTTAGTGCTCTTGCTATTTTAGTTTGGATAGTTTCTATTGTTATGTCTTCAAATTCACTGATCTTTTCTTTAATGGTTAATCTGCTGTTAATCTTATGCAGTTTATTTTTCATCTCAGATATTATAGTTGTTATTTTTAGACATTTGATTTGAGTCTCTATTATTTTTTATGGCTATATTTAACATTTCAGTCATTAGTTGTTTAAATATCTAAAATGCATTCAATTATGAATTATGTATTAAGTAATATAGTATTTGAATTATGCATTAATATATATGTATTTTTTTTTGAGACAGTCTTACTGTGTCACCCTTGGTAGAGTGCTGTGGCATCACAGCTCACAGCAACCTCAAACTCTTGGGCTTAAGTGATTCTCTTGCCTCAGTCCCCAAGTAGCTGGGACTACAGGCACCTGCCACAATGCTCAGCTTTTTTTTGTTGTTGCAGTTGTCATTGTTGTTTAGCTGGCCCGGGCTGGGTTTGAACCTGCCAGCTTCCGTGTATGTAGCTGGTGCCATAACCACTGTATTATGGGTGCCAAGCCTGCATTTATATATTATGTTATGTTCAATTATAATTTCTTTCTTTCTTTTTTTTTTTTTGTTTTTTTGTTTTTTGAGACAGAGTTTTACTTTGTTGCCCTTGGAAGAGTGCAGTGCATCACAGCTACAGCAACCTCTAACTCTTGGGCTCAAGCAATTCTCTTGCCTCAGCCTCCAGGACTATAGGTTCCCACCACAATGCCCGGCTATTTTTCTATTGCAGTTGTCATTGTTGCTTAGCAGGTCCAGGCTAGGTTTGAACCTTCCAGCCTAGGTGTATGTGGTGGGCACTGTAACCACTGTGCTATAGTCACCGAGCCAAAACTGCTAATTTTTGATTGGATGCTAGTTATTTATAAATTTTACCTTGTAGAAAGATATTTTTGTATTCCTGCAAGTATTCTTCAGCTTTGCTTTTTGACATGGTTAAATTACTTGGGAATAGATTGATCCCATTGGATCTTGTTTTAATCTTTGTTAGGCAGGACCAGAGCAGTATTTAAATAATTTTGCTGGCTGGGCTCTGGTGGCCCATGCCTGTAATCCTAGTACTCTGGGAGGTGGAGGTGGGAAATTCGAGACCACCCTGAGCAAAAGTGAGACCCCTATCTCTACTAAAAACAGAAAAAATTAACCAGGTGTGGTGATACATGCCTTTTATGGTGGTGCATGTCTTTAGTTCCAGTATTGAAAATAAGTAATTAAATAAATAAATAAATTTGCCGTACAGACACAAGGCTTTACTGATTACTCTGCCTAGTGCTACTTAAGTGATGAGTTTTTCAGTCTGGCTGTTTGAGATGGAAACCATTCCTAGCTTTGAGCTTCACGGATTATTACTCCCTCTAATCCTTTGGGCTGGTTCTTTTTCAGACTTTAGGCCATTTCCTTACCCACAAGTGCTAATCAATACATAGATGAAGACTTAAGGTATTCCAGGTGTGGTGGCTCACGCCTGTAATCTCACACTTGGGAGGCAAAGATGGGTGGATTGCTTGACCTCACAAGTTCAAGACCAGCCTGAAACAGAACAAGACCCCATCTCTAAAAATTGCTGGGCGTTGTGGGCACATGTATTCCCAGCTACTTGGGAAGCTGAAGCAAGAGAAACGCTTGAGCCCAAGAGTTTGCTGTGAGCTATGATATCATAACACTCTACTGAGGGTGACAAAGTGAAACTCTGTCTCAAAAAACAAAGAGACTTAAGGGTTTACTGTCTGCAGATTTTAGTTTTTTAAAAAATAAAAAAGTAGGGGTTGGCACCTGTAGCTCAGTGGCTAGGGTGCCAGCCACGTACATCGGAGCTGGTGGGTTTGAATCCAGCCCAGGCCTGCCATACACTGACAACTACACTCCAAAAATAGCCGGGCATTGTGGCGGGCACCTGTAGTCCCAACTACTTGGGAGGCTGAGGCAAGAGAATGGCTTAAGCCAGGAGGCGCCTGTGGCTCAAGGAGTAGGGCACCGGTCCCATATGCCGGAGGTGGCAGGTTCAAACCCAGCCCCGGCCAAAAAAATCACACACAAAAAAAGAGAATGGCTTAAGCCCAAGAGTTGGAGGTTGCTGTGAGCTGTGATGCCATGGCACTCTACCCAGGGCGACAGCTTCAGACTCTGTCTCAAAAAAAAAAAAAAGTAGGAGGTAGACTTTTATGAATACCGCTTGAAATTTTTAAAAATGGAAGTGTACCTAAAGCTTTACCAATAAATGAATTTTATTTTCTATGCTTTACAAAATGACCATAATTGCAATTGAAGTCTTTTCCTTTTTTTTTTTTTTTTTTGGCTAGGGCCGGTATATGGAGCTGGTGCCCTACACCTTTGAGCCACAGGCACTGCCCACAATTGAAGGTCTTTTCTAATAGATCATTCTTCTGATTTCTCTTAATTCATTAAGTTTACCTATTTCTTTCTTTTTTTTTTTTTTTTTTTGTAGAGACAGAGTCTCACTTTATGGCCCTCGGTAGAGTGCCGTGGCCTCACACAGCTCACAGCAACCTCCAACTCCTGGGCTTAAGCGATTCTCTTGCCTCAGCCTCCCGAGTAGCTGGGACTACAGGCGCCCGCCACAACGCCTGGCTATTTTTTGGTTGCAGTTCGGCCGGGGCTGGGTTTGAACCCACTGCCCTCGGTATATGGGGCCGGCGCCTTACCGACTGAGCCACAGGTGCCGCCCAAGTTTACCTATTTCATTTCTGATTCTATTTAAGCTTATGTAAGAAATAGGCTTATCTAAAAAATACCTATCATTCAGGTTTAATTGTAATTCTCTACTGTAAAATTTTTTCCATATGTTGGATCCACACAATAGTCTTGATTTGCTATATGAATTTTTTTTTGCTATATGAATTTTTAAATGCAAAAAATAACCCCTTCAAAACACAAAAATCCAGTCATAGTATAGCTGGATTCAGTTAGAATAGTCTAGTAAATAACTTTTCTGAAGTTCATTTTTACACTTCAAGAGGAGTTTAACTACAATTTTTGAAAGTTCCAAGTACTATTGTTCTATAGTGTTTAGAATTCTGGATTACTCTGAATACATTACAAACCTAAGTATATATCCAAAAGAATTGAATACTGGTAATCAAGTATATTACATGCAAGTTCATAGAAGCACTATTTACAAAACAGCCAAAAGTTAGGAGTAGTCCAAATGTCCATCAGCAGATGAGTGGATAAACAAATCGTGGTATATAAATACAGGCTATCCATACATAAAGTTTGTGTGTAATTTAGTTGTAACGTTGTAAGTATATGTGATAGACAGAGACTGTAAAAAGGATTAGAAAGAGGAAACACTTTTTTGTAGTGATTTTGTTAACTTTCAACATGTCCACCATCATTATTAACACAAAGAGTAATACAATTCTGTAGTTCTCGGAAAACATTTTCAAGTGATTTTCAGTAATACCAGCAATCACATAAGTTATCCCAGCTTGCAAGTCTTCTAAAGATCAAGGTTTGGTTTATTCATGGTTTTAACATGGCTGCGTGAACAGAAATCCAATGGAGTCAAATCTGGCAAACGTAGAGGCCAAGAAAATGGTCTACCTTTTCCAATCTACCTGTTAGGGAATTTCTCACGTAGAAACTGTCAAATATGCAAAGCAAAGTGACAAGGAGCACCATCTTATCGAAACACTGTATTCTCCACCAGTCCTAATTGTTCAAACTGAGGAATAAAATAATTTTGCAGCATTTCTAAATAACTATCACCATTAACAACATGCCCTTCAAAAAAGAATGGCCCTATGACTTGCTTTTTCCCAGAGCACATCACACATTAACTTTGGGAGAACCTCTTTCATGTTCAACAGACTCCTGTGGATTTTCAGTTCCCCAAATAAGGCAATTATGCTTGTTGACTTTGCCACTAATGTGGAATGTTGCTTCATTGGAGAACATTAAATTATTTTATTAAAAAATGCATCATTGTTGCTAAGTTTTTCATTGAACAGAAAGTTTTGCATGATAATCCTCTTCTAATAACATTTGATGCACTCAAATTTGTATGCTTTCATGTGAAGTCTTGTCCATAGAATCTTATGCGTAGTAGACTTGAAAGCCTTAGCTCTAGTGATGCCCGTATTAATGACTTTCATGGACTTACCTCAAAGGTTTCTTCTATGGATGCTACAGTTTCTTCACTAACATGTGGCCTATCAGACCATGGCTTATCATTGACAGAACCTGTTTCTTTAAATTTTTTTTATCCAGTTGGATATGGAATTCCTGTGTGGTGCTTCTTTCTGGTAATGAGTTCTAAAACCTTTGGTCAGCAGGCGTAGATTTTAGTTCAGCCAACAAAACACAATTTACTTTCTCTTCCAGTGAAGACGTGGATCAACAATGATTCTGAAAAATAAGTAATTTTTAAGTTAAATTTCTAAAATTTTCTAAAGACAAAAGAAGAAACACTAGATACATCAAGCTTTCTAATCCTTTTTATGAATACTTTCTATCACATATACATATTTTTTCTTCAGTCACTAAAAGGAATAAAATATCTGACAAATTTCTTGATGATCCTTGAAAATATGCTAAGTGAAGGAAGAGAGTCAAAAAATAAAAGGTCATGGAGGGCATGGTGGCTCTTGCCTGTAATCCTGGCACTCTGGGAGACTGAACTGGGAGGATTACTTGAGGCCAGGAGTTTGAGACTAGCCTGAGCAAGATTAAGAGCCTGTGGTGGTGCCCGTAGCTCAGTGGGTAGGGTGCTGGCCACATAGCACTGAGGCTGGCAGGTTTGAACCCAGCCTGGGCCAGCTAAAAACAACAATAACAACTGCAACAACAACAAAAATAGCTGGGCATTGTGGCAGTTGGCTGCAGTCCCACGGCACTCTACCCAGCGTGATAGCTTGAGACTCTGTCTCTAAAAGAAAAAAAAAAAAAGATCAAGAGCCTGTCTCTACAAAAAATAGAAAAATTAGCCAGATGTGGTAGTGTGCACCCATAGTCTCAGCTACTTGGGAGGCTGAGGCAAGAGGATTGCTCAAGTCCAGGAGTTTGAGTTTGCTATAATGCCGTTGCACTCTTGCCTTGAGGACAGAGCCGGATTCTATCTCAAAAAAAAAATAAAATAAAAGGCCACATATTTTGTGATTTCATTTATATAAAATATTCAGAATAGTTAAATCCATAGAGACAGACCCAGATTGGTTGTTGCCAGAGGTATTGGGGAGGGAATAGTGGGGAGAAACTACTTAATGAATAATGGATTTTACTTTGCAGTTATAGAAATATGTTGAAACTAGACAGACTTTGTGGTTACACATTATGAATGTATTAAGTGCCACTGACTTGTTCACTTTAAAGTGGTTATTTGTCTCAAATGAATTTCTCCAATAAATTATTACTTTAAGAAAGCTACAAAGACGGTTTATTTAAAAATTGATTTAGGGGCGGCTCCTGTGGCTCAGTGAGTAGGGTGCGGGCCCAAACCCAGCCCCGGCCAAACTGCAACAGAAAATAGCCGGGCGTTGTGGTGGGTGCCTGTAGTCCCAGCTGCTCGGGAGGCTGAGGCAAGAGAATCGCGTAAGCCCAAGAGTTAGAAGTTGCTGTGAGCCATGTGACGCCACGGCACTCTACCCGAGGGCAGTACAGTGGTACTCTGTCTCTACAAAAAAAATAAATAAATAAAAATTGATTTAGTATTATATATTATGTTCAAAATGGGAATAAGTTAGGTTTTAGATGTTTTTACAAATACTGATATATTAATAAAATATTAATAAACTTTAAAGGGATATTATTTATCCTTATTTAAAGCTATTTATAATATCCCAGTTATAACCTAAGAATAGGGAGAAAGGGGAAAGGGAGGGGAGGGAGGGGGGAGGGAGGCGGAAGAAGGGGGACTAATGGGATTACACCTGCGGTGCATCTTACAAGGGTATATGTGAATCCTAGTAAATGTGGAATGTAAAGGTCTTAGCAAAATAACTAAGAAAATGCTACAAAAGCTATGTTAACTAATGTGATGAAAATGTGTCAAACGATATATGAACCAAGTGTATGGTGCCCCATGATCATACTAATGTACACAGCTATGGTTTAATAAAAAAAATAAATAAATAAAAAATAAAGCTATTTATAATTCAAAGCTTCAAAAAGAAATGAAACCTGGGCTTAGCACCTGTAGCTCAGTGGTTACAGCACCAACCACATGCACTGAGGCTGGCGGGTTCAAACCTGGCCTGGGTCAGCTAAACAACAATGACAACTGCAACAAAAAATAGCTGAGCATTGTGGCGGGCACCTGTAGTCCCAGCTACTTGGGAGGCTGAGGCAAGAGAATCTCTTAAGCCCAAGAGTTTGAGGTTGCTGTGAGCTTTTGCTGCCACAGCACTCTACCGAGGGTGATGTAGTGAGACTCTGTCTCAAAAAAAAAAAAAAAAAAAGGCTTAATACACACAATTTATAAACATGTGTATTTACTTAAACATGTATTTACTTAAAATTATATATTTTCACAAACCTGTAGACTCAGTGCCTTTTCTTTTCTTTCTTTTTTTTTTTTTTGACTCAGTGCCCTTTCTAAAATCTAGGATTAAAGTTAGTAATTATTGGCAGCTGTGCTTAATTATTTGGCATTATATAGATCTGGGTAGAAATAAAATCATTTTTCTAAATTTACATAGTTTAGAAATATCAGTATGATTTTCAGCATATTTACCATATTCAGTATTCAGCATGTTTTAATAGGTAATTAAGCAGTTTCCAAGCAAGAGTTTTTAGAATATTTTTAACAGTCAGATATCAGATGCCAATATTAAGCTACTAACTCACTGATTTTCTTTCTAGAATTCAGCCATATAATTAAAATGACAACCTCCTGGAGTGATCGCTTACAGAATGTAGCAGATATGCCAGCTAACATGGATAAGCATGCCCTGAAAAAATATCGTCGTGAAGCCTATCATCGGTAAATATTTTGTATATTTAATCCTCACAATAGCTCTGTGAAGTAGGCACTTACTATCTGCATTTTACAGATAGATGAAGTTAATGTATAGAGAAGTTAAGTAATTTAACCTAGATCACATAGCTAGTTTGTGATTAATAAAAGTCCTTATGAGAAAGAAGTCTAGCTGCTAGAAAATTACACCTAAGTTGGTAAGAATGAAATTCTTAACTGGTATTTACTCACAAATTGATTGTAACTTTTAAAACAGATCTTTAAAATTGGCAAAATTTTCTTGTTTAAACTTTAATACTTTCTCTAAATCATTTTTTCTTTAATAAGTTTAAATTGCATTTTTTTTTTATTTACCTCTTTTTATAGATTGAATTAAATGCCTGCTTCTCCCTAAATCTTCAGTAGCTAAGATACTTGGAACTAGGTAATATGTAGGAATTGGTAATTTTAAGCAGAAATTAGAACTTTATATTTTCAGTGAATTTGTAGGATAGTAAGATCTGGGCCCTACAAGAACCATTTCTGCCTCACACCCTAGGAAAACCAAGAATAAGTACAAATGCTGGTACTTGATAGTGTTAAAAATCGAGTGTGAACCTCAGAAAGTCTAAAACAACTCATAATCACTTAGCTGTTTCTGGGCTAGAGGAAAAAGGAAATGAATATATATATATATATATATTTTTTTTTTTGTGATAGAGCCTCAAGCTGTCACCCTGGGTACAGTGCCCTGGCATCACAGCTCACAGCAACCTCCAACTCCTGGGCTCAAGCGATTCTCCTGCCTCAGCCTCCCAAGTAGCTGGGACTACAGGCACCTGCCACAATGCCCGGCTATTTTTTTGGTTGCGGCCGTTCATTATTGTTTGGCGGGCCCGGGCTGGATTCAAACCGCCAGCTCAGGTGTATGTGGCTGGCGCCTTAGCTAGGCACCGAGCCGAATATTACTTTTAAAGTCTTACTAGAAAAATGATTACAGTTTATACAGGTACATTTTGTAAGCAGACAAAATAATTCTGAGTCCACTCTTTATGTAGGAAAACTAGGTCAGAATTAGATATCATTTTACTGTTTCAGTAAGTATTAACATTTTGAAGAAAACAGTTGATATTGTTTCAAAAGTTAATTCTATTAATAGTTGGTTCTTAAAGTAGGCTGGTGTTACTTGCCTCATGGTAGGTCACTATGTGGCATTTCTAGGTGTTATGCTGCTGCTATTCTTTAAATCCTGAAAAAGTGAAAACATTTCAGGTTCCCGTTAAGACTCAGAATCAGTCAGAGGGTACTAATGAACCTCATCTGTGTGTGAAACATGTTGCTAGATACGGGATGTTAAAATATAAAGTGGAATGCTTATGCATGTCTGTTTAAATAAAACATAACATAGGCATTTGGAAGAGATTATGTTATGTATAGATATTCTACTTCCTATTCAGTCATTTGCCTAGTCTTTTTTTTTTTTAAAGAGTCTCATTTTGTTGCCCTTGGTAGAGTGCCGTGGTGTCATGGCTCACAACAACCTCAAACTCTTGGGCTTAAGCAATCCTCTTGCTTTAGC
Organism: Nycticebus coucang; assembly: GCF_027406575.1. Classification (NCBI taxonomy): domain Eukaryota; kingdom Metazoa; phylum Chordata; class Mammalia; order Primates; family Lorisidae; genus Nycticebus; species Nycticebus coucang. The sequence goes on along the minus strand of NC_069782.1, from coordinate 132,428,890 downwards.
CTCCCAAGTAGCTGGGACTACAGGCCCCCGCCATAATGCCTGGCTATTTTTTTGTTGCAGTTTGGCTGGGCTGGGTTTGAAGCCACCATCCTTGGTATATGGGGCCGGCGCCCTACCCACTGAACCACAGGCGCTGCCCAGGATGTAATTTTTTTTTTTTTTTTTTGCAGTTTTTGGCCAGGGTTGGGTTTGAATCCGCCACCTCTGGCATATGGGCCAATGCCCTACTCCTTTGAACCACAGGTGCCGCCCAGGATGTAATTTTTTTTTTTTTTTTGCAGTTTTGGCCGAGGCTGGGTTTGAACCCGCCACCTCTGGCATATGAGGCCAGCGCCCCACTCCTTTGAGCCACAGGCGCTGCCCAGGATGTAATATTTTTAATAGTGGGACCCAGTAAGAATTATGTACTAGGCTTGGCGCCTGCAGCATAGTGGTTATGGTGCCGGCCACATACACCAAGGCTGGTGGGTTCGAACCTAGCTCGGGCCAGCTAAACAACAATGATAACTGCAACCAAAAAATAGATGGGAGTTGTGGTGGGTGCTCATAGTCCCAGCTACTTGGAAGGCTGAGGCAAGAGAATCGCTTAAGCCCAAGAGTTTGAGTTGTGATGCCACAGCATTCTACTGAAGGTGACATAGTGAGACTGTCTCAAAAAAGAAAAAAATAATTATGTAATAAAGGAGAGATCACCTAGTTAACATCAAGTTTCTAGTAAATACTTAGTACATTGTACTTAACTATGGACATTGTCCTAATTGTACTTAACTATGTCATAGCCTGAATGTACTTCTGACTCATTTGGAATGGTATTTCCTGGAAGATTTTAGTTGGGCTCTGTAACCTACATTATTTACATAGTCAGATACAGTCTGAAACAATAGAAGCAAAAAAAGCATCATCAAGAGGTTGAATTTTTAGTTAATTGAGAGAAATTTTTTTTTTTTTTTTTAGAGACAGAGTCTCACTTTATCACCTGTGATAGAGTGCTGTGGCATCACAGATCACGGCAACCTCCATCTCCTGGGCTTAGGCGATTCTCTTGCCTCAGCCTCCTGAGTAGCTGGGACTACAGGCGCCCACCATAATGCCTGGCGTTTTTTTTTTTTTTTTGTGGCAGTTTGGCCCGGGCCAGGTTTGAACCTGCCACCCTTGGTATATGGGGCTAGCGCCCTACCCACTGAGCCACAGGTGCCACCTTGAGAGAAATTTTTAATATAGGAAAATTGGGTTCTTGGGCTCTTGCAAGTAAGTATTTGCTTAAAAAAATTTATGTGTTTTTTAAATTATATATATGGCATACAACATGTTTTAAAATATGTATACATTATTGAATGGCTAACATGCATTACCTCACATACTTACCATTTTTTGGTGATGAGAACACTTAAAATCTACTCTCCTAGTAATTTTCGAGTATATAATACATTACTGTTAACTACAGTCATCATGTTGTATAATAGATCTCTTGAAATTAATCCTCCCTAACAGTATTTGCTTTTGTTAATTAAAAATGTTAAATAGGAACCATTTAGAAGAAATTTATTTTAGTTTTCTATTCTAGTTAAGTCAATTTGTGGAGTAGTCTGTTTCCAGGGCTTTTCATTTATTTGAGTAAGTAATCTATCATTGGTTACAGTTAGGCAGACTGTGCTGATCATTTTTTTTTTTTTTTTTGGAGACAGAGTCTCACTGTGTTCTCCTGCAGTAGGCGCTATGACATTGCAGCTCACAGCAACCTCAACCTCTTGAGTTCAAGCAATTCTCTTGCTTCAGCCTCTCAGATAGCTGGGACTACAGGCACCTGCCACAACGCCCAGCTATTTTTTTTTTTTTTTGTTGTTGTTGTTGTAGTAGTTGTCATTGTTTGGCAGGCCCTGGCCAAGTTTGAACCTGCCAGCCCCTGTGTATGTGGCCAGCACACTAGCCTTCTGAGCTATAGGTGCCGAGCCAGACTGTGCTGATCATTATCACAAAGTATACATCGTATGTAATGCTTTAGAATTTCCTTTAGAAGAAACTAAATAATCTTAGGTAACTACCTACCTTACATCTATCTACCTAGAAGATAGAAACATCTATTTCCTAGCTTTTTTCTTATTTAATACTGGTCTTCTAAATTTCAATATGGAAATGATGGTCATGTGTCATTATTAAGGAACTGGCCTTTAGCATGTATGACTGTTCTTCCTCCATTTCCTTATTATGGTTGTTAGGTTTCTGGGCTGAGGATAGTCATCAGACCAAACCTTTCTTTGGAATGTGATTTGCCATATGGTCAGAATATAGGCAGAGTGCTTAGATGTCATTGTGACCTGAAGGAGGCAGGTTAGAAAATTATCTCTTAAATAATTCCTTAACACCTAGAATCTGATAGTGATTAATACAGATCAGATTTTGTATTTACCAAATCTAAGAATGGAACTATTAGATTTTTCATCTGCTTTCCACGTTGACTATGCCCAGGATGCTGAAGTCAGGTATTTGGTTTTATCTTTTTAAAGTTCTGATGATTATAGTATAACAGAATTTCTATAGTATAACAGTGAATTGGCTTGTTTCTTTATGAGTACAAATTATGAATTCAGTAGTAGTTTTATCATATTGAACTAAAATTTGGTAAGTAATTAGACTTGAAAATTTTTTGTTTCAGCCAATATTTTGTCTTATTTTAAAAGATATTGCAATTGCCTTATCTTAAATTCTTTAAAGCCTTTTATATATAAAATTTGCATGTTTATCTGAAATTTTTGTTAAGTTACAAGTTAGGAATCCAAAGCCATACTTATTTAAAACCCATTGAATAATGTTTTTTTCTTAAATCAAAGTAGATTTATTATGCATATTTAAGGAGTGAAAAAGGAATTTGTGTATATATGTAAAATAATTTTCCAGTACCTATAGCTTGGAACAGTAATAGATTTGGAAATATTTATGATTTTTTTTAACCTCATACTAAAAGCAGGTATTAGGTTATATGCAGACATGTACTGCCAAGTTGATAAATTTTATTTCTTTCTCTATGTATTAGGTCATGCCATCTACTGATAAGGGTGGTTTTACTTGTTTTCCAATTTGGAAGCCTTTTGTTTCTTTTCTTATTCTTTCTTTTCTTTTCAAGAGACAGAGTCTCACTTTATCACCCTCAGTAGAATGCTCTGGTGTCATAGCTCACAGCAACCTCCAACTCCTGAGCTTCGGTGATTCTCTCGCCTCAGCCTCCTGAGTAGCTGGGACCATAACGTCTGGCTATTTTTTTATTGCAGTTTGGCTGGAGTCAGGTTTGAACATGCCACCCTCAGTATATGGGGCTGGTGCCCTGCCCACTGAGCCACAGGCGCTGCCCAGCTTTTCGTTTCTTTTTCTTTTTTTTTTCGTTTCTTTTTCTTGCTGAATTCCTTTGGTAAGAATGTCTAGTATAATGTTGAATAGAACTGATGACAGTAGGCATCCTTTTCTTATAGGAAGAAAGCTTCTAGTTGTTCATCGTAAGTGTATATGTATGAGGTTAGTTGCAGGCTTTTCACTGTAGCCTTTTGTCAGTTATGTAGTATGTTGGCATATAATTATTTATAGCATTGCCTTATAGCTTCTGTTTATATTTCTGTAAGGTCAGTAGTAATATCTTGCTTTTATTCTTGATTGTAGTAATTTGAGTCGCCCCCCCAGCTAAATGTTTGTTAAATTTTTTGATATTTTCCTTCTTTTTAATAATTTACCTCCTTTTTTTTTTTTAGACAGAGTCTCAAGCTATCCCCCTGGGTAGAGTGCTGTGGTGTCACAGCTCACAGCAATCTCAAACTCTTGGACTTAAGCGATTCTCTTGCCTCAGCCTCCCAAGTAGCTGGGACTACAGGTGTCTGCCACAATGCCCGGCTATTTTTTTTGTTGTTGTTGCAGTTGTAATTGTTGTTTTAGCTGGCTTAGGCTGGGTTCGAATCTGCCAGACTTGGTGTATATGGCTGGTGCCCTATCTACTATAGGTGCCACCCTGAACATTTAAATCTTAATGACCTTTGGTCTAAGAGTCAGAAGACCAGAATTATCTCCCTGACTCTATTTCCAACCACCTCTTTTATTTTTATTTATTTATTTTTGCAGTTTTCGGCCACAGCTGGGTTTGAACCCACCACCTCCGGTATATGGGGCTAGCGCCCTACTCCTTTGAGCCACAGGTGCTGCCCCAACCACCTCCTTTAGAGAGTTTTTTTTTTTGTATCTTTTATAATAATCTGGATGGATTTGGAGAACAATTTTCTTTCTTTCTTTCTTTTTTTTTTTTTTTTTTTTTGTTGTTGCAGTTGTCATTGATGTCTAGCTGGCCCGGGCTGGGTTTGAACCTGCCATCCTCAGTGCTTGTGGTCAGCACCGTAACCACGGGCGCAACTCTTTAGAAAGATTTTTAAAGACTTTGTTAACACATTCATTAAGAAGTTAAAGCATATCTGCTTTATAATTGTAGATCCAGGGCGGCCCCTGTGGCTCAAGGAGTAGGGCGCCGGTCCCATATGCCGGAGGTGGCCGGTTCAAACCCAGCCCCGGCCAAAAACCACAAAAAAAAAAAAAAAAAAAAAAAAATTGTAGATCCAAAAAATTAGGGAATAAAATACATAGTAGGCCCAAATTTTAATCTTATTTAAATACACATATGTATGCTTTAATATGAATCTCCTAATCATTTCTAGACTTTCACATTTTCATTTCTGATGATATTTTCCTAGTCCAAGCCCTTGTCATCACTGTCCTGCATTACTGAAGTAGCCCTTAGGTCTCCTTCCCTTGTTCTCTTCAAGTTCATTTTTTAAAATCATGTTATCCTCTGGCTTAAAATCTTTCTTTTTTTTTGGAGGCAGAGTCTCAAGCTGTCATCCTGGGTAGAGTGCCTTGGCATCATAGCTCACAGCAACCTCCAACTCTTGGGCTTAGGCGATTCTCTTGCCTCAGCCTCCGGAGTAGCTGGGACTGTAGGCACCTACCAAAATGCCCCGCTATTTTTTTGTTGCATTTTGGCCAGGGCCGAGTTCAAACCCAAGTTCATACCCTCTGTTTATGGGGCCAGTGCTCTACTCACTGAGCCACAGGCACTGCCCAACTTTTGTTAACTTTTATTTTGTTATCTATGAAACTAGAATAATTTCTACCTTACAGGCTCGGCGCCTGTAGCACAGTGGTTACAGTGCCAGCCACATGCACAGAGGCTGGCAGGTTCGAGCCCAGCTCGGGCCAGCTAAACAACAACGACAACTACCAACAACAACAACAACAACTAAAGTAGCTGGGCATTGTGGCGGGCACCTGTAGTCCCAGCTACTTGGGAGGCTGAGGCAAGAGAATCACTTAAGCCCAAGAGTTTGAGGTCACTGTGAGCTGTGACACTATGGTACTTTACCGAGGGTGGTATAGTGAAACTCTGTCTCAAAAAAAAAAAATTCTACTTTATAGAGTTATTATAAGGAGTAAATGAAATAATAGATATACATATAATGAATTTACTACAGTATCAGTTTTTAGAAAAACAAATAACCCGAACCTGTCTATTAATAAGCCTCAGTCAGGAGGATATAGTTGTACCTCTCTGTTGTGCCTGTCTCTAATACTACAATTATACACTATATAATGCTTTTGAATGGATTTCTTCCACGAGACTTTGAGCTCCTTGAACATCAAGGACTGCTGTATTTATATTAGTATGACTGGTACCTGACATAGAGACATCCAACAAATATTTGTTGAATGTATGCATGAAGTTTGAAAGAGCTAATTATCTTTAGACAATTTCTAACCGTTTGCATAAAGAGGCTCCTGTAAGTGTGTACCCTTTGCTCAAGTGATATTTGTTTTCCTTTCTCTTTGCCAGTAGTAAAGTCTTAAAATAGTAATTACATTTATTTCCACCACCCTGAGCTGTGATACCACAGGCTGAAAATCCAAGGAATGCATGGGAAGTTGGCACTCTAAAGGATTAGATCATTTTTCCATTTTCAGTTTGTATTCTTTTTTTTTTTTTAAGAGACAGAGTCTTACTTTGCCACCCTTGGTAGAGTGCTGTAACGTCACAGCTCACGGCAAGCTCCAGCTCTTGGGCTTAGGCGATTTTCTCGCTTCAGCCTCCTGAGTAGCTGGGACTACAGGTGCCCGCCACAACGTCTGGCTATTTTTTGTTGCAGTTTGGCCGGGGCTGGGTTTGAACCCACCACCCTAGTGGGGCCGGCACCCCACTCACTGAGCCACAGGTGATGCCCTCAGTTTGTATTCTTACATTTATGGAATTTGGTTTGAGGCTAGTCAATGGAAGTCCTTCATATTCATGTAAAATTTGAGATTTATATTTAAAAAAAAATATTTCCCAAGAGATTCATTTTGAAGAGACTCTTAAGAAAAGAAAAAACAAAAAAAAAACAACTTGAGGTCTGGAGTTTGAGACCAAGAGATGTATTAGTGAGGTAATGGTTGCTTTTCCTGCTCCCCTACCCTCAAAGTTTAGTAGTTCTTTGAATGCTTACATAAGACAGACAGATGTTATCTTTCCTTTTATATACTTAAAAGCTTAGGTTTAGGGCTCAGCCCCCGTAGCTCAGTGAGTAGGGTGCCAGCTACATATACCAAGGCTGGGAGGTTAGAGGCTGGCAGGATCAAGCCCGGTGTGGGCCTGCTAAACAACAATGACAACTGCAACAAAAAAATAGCAGAGTGTTGTGGCGGGCGCCTGTAGTCCCAGATACTCGGAAGGCCGAGGCAAGAGAATGGCTTGAGCCCAAGAGTTTGAGGTTGCTGTGAGCTGTGACCAAGGGTGACATAGTGAGAGTCTCTCAAAAAAAAAGCTTAGGTTTAGGTTAAGTAACTTATTTAAGATTTCAAAACCAGAAAGTGGAGGAGTTGGGATTTAAACTTAGTTGTTCCAATGTTCATTCTCTTTCCATTACACCATATTGCTTTTCTAAATAAATTGAAAATAATTTTATTTTGAATTTATAGAATTTAATAATGATTATAATTACTTGGTGACAATTTAAACAATTAAATAACTAATAAAATCTTTATGGTAAGATATTTAAGTAATATTTAAGGAGATAAAGGTTTTCAAAAATTTTGGTTCATGTAGTATTTCTGTAAGGTATGTATATTTTATTTTTAATTTGAATTACCACTAGGAAGACTTATTTGCCATCTCAGTGTTGTTAGACTTTAGCAGATTTATTTCTTCCTCTTTCACATAATTCCTATGCATTATATTGGTCAGGAAGCAGGAAAGTTGCAGATGTTTTTCTTTTAAACTTCAACTGGATCTGAGATTTGGAATGTTCTTAGATTTATCCCCCGTATTCCAAAGATCTGTAAATATCTTTTCACATAAGCTAAAAGTTTCAGGCAGTTATGTGAAATATTTGTGAACACAGATGTTTTCCTTAAAAGCAGTTAATACAATTGCATTAAAGACCTGGGTGTGGAAATAGGTTACTCCTGTAATACGAGATCGGCACATAAATACTTCCTTCTCTTTGTAGTTCACATTGTTCATTTTGTAAGGGAGGAAATAACTAAACTGATAATTAAAACAAAATTATTTCTCCTGTTTCCTCCCCCCACCCCCCAGGAGTAAACTAAAAATGATTTTGACCTACTAGAGCTGCTGGATTCTGTGAAACTCACATTGTTTGCGTACTGTTAGAGGGCCTCATTAGGGGGTAAATTTGCTTTTTCTGTGTTTGCCAGTAAAGTTCCTGTCTCTTGTGGGAACTTGCCATTTGGGTTGATCCTTTCCTAACTGGCCGTCTTAAACAGTTAAGGCCATTAGTATCTTTACTGGTTGTCAATTTTTTCCTATTATTTTTACGTTTTCAAGTATTTAAACCTGAGGATATCGGTCACTGAGATATTGCCTAGTTAGGGTTCGGCATTGTGCCCAAACTTGTTGGGCCTCTCAGGGCCTGAGTTCTCTGTGCTTTAACAAATGAGCTACAGTTCTCAAGAGATCAGTGAAGCTTGTTTGTTGATCCTGTATTTTCATCCAGAGGAAGTAGATCTTTGAGAATGTCTAAGGAAGGGTGAGTTTATTATTCTTTCTTGCATTTTTCTCAGTGAAGAGGTTATCATCTGAGTGAATTAGAAGATAAATAACCAGTGCTGGCAGTCCGAGAACGGAGGTGGAGACAGGGATTGAAAGAAATTTAGCCCAAAGCGTTTAGCGTTTCATGTGTAATGTAATGTGAAGTTACTGTTCACTGTTGCTGTTTTCAAAGACAGCATTGAAGCTGGTTGATCTTCGTAGGAATTTAGTATGATATAAAAGCACTTTGTTTTCCCTGTGGTAAACTCATTTTGGTTTTTGGTAGAAAGTATTTGTGTAGATTGGAAGCTTTAAGCAAAGGTGATTACCAAAGAATTGAGGGAATTTAACAATTCAAAGGCATTTTAAAATAAACTGTATCTTTAGAAAATGGTGTGAAAGATTCAGTAAAAAGCACCTTATGATTTTGTTTCTTTCTGAGAAATGTAGGCAAAAAACAACTTACAGTAGAATTCCCCATTCTTCTTTGCTTTGTAATATAAAATAATTCTGTGTTAGATTTTATTCTTATGTTATTTTCTCTTATGCTTCAGTCTGAATTATTACTAATTTTCTTTTTGTAATGATTATAAGTGATGTATTAACAACCGCATACTGTTCATTATTCATTTCTAGACTTCTCTCATAACAAGACCTGGTTAATGTTGCCTTTGATAATAATAGGACATAGAGCTCTAAAAAATCTTTTAAAGTACAATAGAGCTCTAAAAAAATCTTTTGAAGTACAGTACAATTTTAATTTTGATATTGTAGAAGGTACTATTTCTTTTTCTAGTTCTTTTGTTCTGTAAGAAATTTTTAAGTATTCTAGAACCTGTCTTTATAATTTAATCATTATGAGCAAAATAAAATTGGCCCATTTCATTGCTATTTTTAAACCTCATTATTGAATAAACAGAACAACTGGGGATATAAATAATTCTGTATTGATTTTTAAACCTGTAATGACGTCACTATAATTTTGAGGTTTGTTTTAAATGGGAAAATTATGAAAGGACTGCCTCTTTAGATTTGTATGTTTTCCAGTACTGACTGCAAATCATTAAACACTTCTATGATGAATACTATCAAAGATGCTGGCATATTTGTCAGTTTTGTATACATGATTGTAGATGTAATATGTGTATTTCTGGATGCAGTTAAAATTCTTGGGAAGTAATTCACACTAATTTTTCCAGAGTATGGCATATGTTAAACTGGGTTAGTTAGAAACAGAAAGTTAGAGGGCCTATACAAGCCACAGACACTATTAAGGGCTAACACACTCTTTTGGGTTTATCTCTATGTGCCCCTATGGTAATTTCTATGCTATTGGTATAGGAATTGATAATGAACAAGTGAATTTGAAGTACCTAGATCATATAAATGAAATTAGTTAGCTTTTATCTTCTATGCTGTTCTTATTTTTTCCCTATTTTTCTATGTTGTCTTTAGAAAAAAATGGACAAACTTTGTGCTTTGAGAGAAAACTTTTTTTTTTTTTTGTTGCAGTTTGGCTAGGGCTGGGTTCGAACCCTCCACCCTCGCTATATGGGGTTGGTGCCCTACTCAGTGAGCCACAGGCATCGCCAAAAAACTGTTATATTCACTGTTTTCTTATGTGTGATACTGAGATTTAGTATAGTGTATTATTATTTAATATCTATGAAATATTTCACTAATAGTAATAGGAAGCTTATTATTAGAGTTAAATCACAAAAAAATGATACTCGAGCCTTGTGTAAACCCATAGTAATCGATACAGTATGGTTTTAGATTAACTTTAGGCATGTAGATCATGGAACTGAATAGAGAGTTCATAGACCTAAATATGTATTGTCAAGTGATTTTCAGAAATGAGGTCAAGGTAACTCAATGGCAAGAGGTTAGTGTTCTTGATAGACACGTTGGGATAACTGAATATTTATATAGAAAAAATGAACTTTGACCTTTACCTTAAACTATACATAAAAATAACACAAAATGGATAATAGACCTAAATATAATCATTAGGACTTTGAATTAGGTAAGGATTCTTAGATAAAATACATAAAAATCGTAAGACAAAATCGATGAATTTGGTTTCATCAAAATTTAAAACAACCAAAAATCTGCTTTTTTGTTTTGAGACAGAGTCTCACTATGTTATTCTTGGTCGAGTACCTAGCATCACAGCTCACAGCAACCTCAACTCTTGGGGCTTAAGCAATTCTCTTGCTTCAGCCTCCCAAGTACCTGGGAATACAGATGCCTACCACAACACCCGACTACAAAACTCTGCTTTTTGAAAGACATTATTTTATTTATTTATTTGTTTGTTTGCTTTAGAGACAGAGTGTCACTTTATGGCCCACGGTAGAGTGCTGTGGCGTCACAGCTCACAGCAACCTCCAGCTATTGGGCTTAGGCGATTCCCTTGCCTCAGCCTCCTGAGTAGTTGGGACTACAGGTGCCTGCCACAGCGCCCGGCTATTTTTTTGTTGCAGTTTGGCCCGGGCCGGGTTTGAATGCGCCACCCTCAGTATATGGGGCTGGTGCTCTACTCACTGAGCCACAGGTGCTGCCCTGAAAGACATTGTTAAGAAAGTTTAAAGGCAAGCCACAGACTGAGAGATAATATTCTCAATACATACATTTATATCTGATGAAGGTCTTATATCCAAAATTTAAAAATGAACTTTTGTAACATAATAATAAAGCAACTCAGTTTAAAAATAGACAAAAGAATTAAAAACATTCAGTGGGGAAAAGATTCCCTATTTAACAAATGGTGCTGGGTAAACTGGCTGGCAACCTGTAGAAGATTGAAACTGGACCCACACCTTTCACTATTAACTAAGATAGACTCTCACTGGATAAAAGATTTAAACTTAAGACATGAAACAATAAAAATACTTGAAGAAAGTGCAGGGAAAACTCTTGAGGGAATCGGCCTGGGTGAATATTTTATGAGAAGGACTCCCCAGGCAATTGAAGCAGTATCAAAAATACACTACTGGGACCTGATCAAACTAAAAAGCTTCTGCACAGCCAAGAACATAGTGAGTAAAGCAAGCAGACAGCAAGCAGAATGGGAGAAAATATTTGCAGGTTATACCTCTGATAAAGGTCTAATAACCAGAATCCACAGAGAACTCAAATTTATTAGCAAGAAAAGAACACGTGACCCCATTTCAGGGTGGGCAAGGGACTTAAAGAGAAAATTCTCTAAAGAAGACCGATGCACAATCTACAAACACATGAAAAAAAGCTCATCATCCTTAATCATCAGAGAAATGCAAATCAAAACTACTTTGAGATATCACCTAACCCCAGTAAGAGTAGCCCACATAACAAAATCCCAAAACCAGAAATGTTGGCGTGGATGTGGAGGAAAGGGCACACTTCTACACTGCTGGTGGGAATGCACACTAATACGTTCCTTCTGGAAGGATGTTTGGAGAACACTTAGAGACCTAAAAATAGACCTGCCATTTGATCCTATAATTCCTTTACTAGGTTTATACCTAGAAGACCAAAAGTCACAATATAACAAAGACATCTGTACCAGAATGTTTATTGCAGCCCAATTTACAATTGCTAAGTCATGGAAGAAGCCCAAGTGCCCATTGACCCACGAATGGACTAGCAAATGGTGGTACATGTATACCATGGAATACTATGCAGCCTTAAAGAAAGATGGAGACTTTACCTCTTTCATGTTTACATGGATGGAGCTGGAACATATTCTTCTTAGCAAAGTATGTCGGGAATGGAAGAAAAAGTATCCAATGTACTCAGCCCTACTATGAATCTAAATTATAGCTTTCACATGAAGGCTATAACGCAACTATAGCACAAGGCTATGGGGAAAGGGCCAAGGAAGGGGAAGGGAGGGGGGAGGTTTTGGTGGAGGGAGGGTAATGGGTGGGGCCACATCTATGGTGCATCTTAGAATGGGTATAGGCGATTGCACTAATGTACACAGCTATGATTTAAATAATTAAAAAAAAATGGACAAAAGATTTGAATAAATAATTTATAAAGGAGGATATGGCAAATAAGCACTTGAAAACATGCTCTTCATCATTAGTCATTAGGAAAATATAAATAAAACCACAATGAAATAACACCATGAGCACAAGCACTAGAATGGCTAAAATTAAAAACACTTGACAGTGTGGAGCAACTGGAACTCTCATGCATTGCTGATGAGAGTGCAAAATAGAAGAGTTTTGGCAGTGTTAAACATATGCTTATCATATGATCCAGTAATCTCATTTTTTTTTTTTTTTGTAGTTTTTGGCTGGGGCTGGGTTTGAACCTGCCACCTCCCGCATATGGGGCCAGCAACCTACTCCTTTGAGCCACAGGTGCCACCCTCCACTTTTTTTTTTGAGACAAAGTCTCACTTTGTCACCCTTGGTAGAGTGCCACTTTGTCACCCTTGGTAGAGTGCCACAGCTCAAAGCAACCTCAAACTCTTGAGCTCAAGTGATTCTTTTGCCTCAGCCTTCCACGTAGCTGGGACTACAGGCGCCCACCACAACACCCAGCTATTTCTTTTTTTTTTTTTTTTTTTGTAGAGACAGAGTCTCACTTTATGGCCCTCGGTAGAGTGCCGTGGCCTCACTCAGCTCACAGCAACCTCCAACTCCTGGGCTTAAGCGATTCTCTTGCCTCAGCCTCCCGAGTAGCTGGGACTACAGGCGCCCGCCACAACGCCCCGCTATTTTTTGGTTGCAGTTTGGCCGGGGCCAGGTTTGAACCCGCCACCCTCGGTATATGGAGCCGGCACCTTACCCACTGAGCCATAGGCGTCGCCCCCACCCAGCTATTTTTTTAGAGATGGGAGTCTTGCTCTTGCTCAGGCTGGTCTTGAACCTGTGAGCTTAGGGCACTCCACCTGCCTCGGCCTCCCAGAGTGCTAGGATTACAGGAGAGAGCCGAGTTCGGCCTTACTTTTAGATAGTTCCTGAAGAGAAACAAAAGAAATGTGTCCACACATATTTGTATGTGGCTATTTGTAGCATCATTTATAACAGTCAAAAATTTGAAACAACTTAAATATCCATTAGCTGAATGGATAAACAAATTGTGGTAAGCCATACAATGCAATTAATAGTCATGAATAAAAGAACTAAATATGATACATGGAACAGGGATGAATCTCAGAAGTATTCTGCTAAGAAGCCAGACACAACAAAACAATGTTAGATTCTATTTATATGCAAACAGTAGTGATAGAAGACATGAATCAGTAATAACTTGGGGCCAGAGGTTGGGAAGAGGATTACAAAAGGACATGAAGAAATTTTTTTGTGTTAAAGGAAATATTCTACATCTTGATTGTGGCAGTCGTTTCATAAACATGCAGGCATCAAAACACAGTGAACTCTACACTTAAAATGGGCAGGTTTTAAGTTATACCTCAATAAAGTTGGTGGGGGGATAAGACTTGAGAAGCTCCTCCTCAACTTGCTGATTTAAAATTTTGTCAATAAAAGGGTTGTAGAGTATTTATATTCAAAGTACTATCTTTGGGAAAATACAAGTAGGTACTCCTATGATATGTAATGCAGGGGAAAAAATGTACTCCCCTTTCAGTGTCATGATTGAACAAGCCTTCAGCTGTTAGTGTTTTTATTACTAGGGCTGCTGTCGTTTATGTAAGAGGCCAAAACAAATTTTATTGTCTTTATTTTAAATTTGGGATTTTGACCTTTCTTCCATTATAGGTTCAGTATACTTGTTAGTTTGGCCTAATGCTAACATGGCTAATCATATTTTCTTCCCTAATTTTTACCTCACAGAATACAGCCTTGATATTTGCTATATTTTATAAATTATCCTTTATGCATTGGCTTTTCAAAAATTACAGAAAATAAAAAACAATTTAGGGGAAAAAAAGGGGCCAGATGCAGTGGCTTACCAGGTGCAGTGGCTTACACCTATAATTCCTAGCACTGGGAGGCCAAGGTGGGAAGATTGCTTGAGCTTAGGAGTTCAAGACCAGCCTGTGCAGGAGTGAGGCCCTATCTCTACAAAACAGAAAAATTAGCTGGGTGTAGTGGTATGTACCTGTAGTCCCAGCTAGTTGGGAGGCTGAGGCAGGAGGAACACTTAAGCCCAAGAGTTTGGGGTTGCTCTGAACTATGATGACACAACAGAGCCAGACTCTGTGTTAAAAAAAAAAAAAAAATTAGGGGAAAAATGATTGGAAAACCTGTTCTTAACTAGCCTGAGATTTTTAGAATAGTAAATCTATTTTTCAGAAGTACTGTTGTTGTTTCTGGTTCTCCCCTCTTAATTTGTATATTCTTAATTCGCTACTCAGTCCTCTCATATTCTCTACCATCTTACTCCCATTACCACAATTTCTTATTGGAAAATGACAGTGAAGGAAATTTTAATATCTCTTCCTTAAACATTTTTGATGAATATTCTTTAAATGTGCTTTAAAATCTTTGGCTGATAGATACTGTACATTATCATTAGTACTTTCAGTATTTTACTGTGTTTAAGATACACATTCTTTCACATTAAACATTCTCTGAAATTGGGCTGTATCTAGCAATGTACTTGTACCACCTAGAATTGAGTTCTTCTGGAGACAATTTACTTTCACTTCTTTCAGTCACCTGGGAGCAATATCACCATTTTGATAGCGTAACTTCAGACTACAACCTTTAAGACTTGTTCAGATTCTTAGGAGAAGGTCCCTCCCCTCCCTGAACTCTTTTTTAAAAATTAAAAAAGCTCCATCTATGTAAACATGAAAGAGGCAAAGTCTCCATCTTTCTTTAAGGCTGCATAATATTCCATGCTGTACATAGGGATACCACAATTTATTTCTAATCCATTCATGGGTCGATGGGCACTTGGACTTCTTCCATGAATTAGCAATTATGAATTAGGCTGCAATAAACATTCTGGTACATAAATCTTTTTTTTTATTTTTTTGCAGTTTCTGGATGGGGCTGGGTTTGAACCTTCCACCTCTGGCATATGGGGCCGGCGCCCTACTCCTTTGAGCCAGAGGCGCCGGCCCCATATATCTTTGTTATAATGTGATTTTTGGTCTTCTGGGCGTATACCTAATAGAGGAATTGTAGGATCGAATGGCAGGTCTATTTTTAGATTTCTAAGTGTTCTCCAAACATCTTTCCAAAAGGAACGTATTAGTTTACATTCCCACCAGCAGTGTAGAAGTGTTCCCTTTTCTCCACATCCACGCCAACATCTCTGGTTTTGGGATTTTGTGATACGGGCTAATCTTACTGGAGTTAGATGATATCTAAAATAGTTTTGATTTGCATTTCTCTGATGATTAAGGATGATGAGCATTTTTTTATATGTTTGTAGTCTGTGCCCCTGTCTTCTTCAGAGAAGTTTCTCTTCAAGTCTCTTCTCCTTGAACTCTTTTTATTTATTTTTTATTTTTAGAGACAGAGTCTCACTGTACCGCCCTTGGTAGAGTGCCGTGGCATCACACGGCTCACAGCAACCTCTAACTCTTGGGCTTACGCGATTCTCTTGCCTCAGCCTCCCGAGCAGCTGGGACTACAGGCGCCCGCCACAACGCCCGGCTATTTTGTTGTTGTTGTTGTTGCAGTTTGGCTGGGGCTGGGTTTGAACCCGCCACCCCCAGCATATGGGGCCTGCGCCCTACTCACTGAGCCACAGGTGCTGCCCCATCTCCTTGAACTCTTAAGTAACACAGCAAGACTATGTCTCAAGGCTGAGATGTTTAATATTTTTTGTGGACTCCTTCTATGATGCAGATACGTATTTCTCCTTTTTTCTTATGTATATAGCCCTTTGATATCCTGGCTTTATGTAGAATCCCCTACTAAGCTCTGACTTCTTGTGTATATATTCTTTCTTTCTTTCTTTTTTTTTTAAGAGACAGAGTCTTACTTTGTCACCCTTGGTAGAGTGTTGTGGCATCACAGCTCACAGCAACCTCCAGCTCTTGGGTTAAGCAATTCTCTTGCCTCAGCCTCCTGAGTAGCTGGGACTACAGGCACCTGCCACAACACCTGGCTATTTTTTATTGCAGTTCGGCCAGGGCTGGGTTCGAACCTGCCACTCTCTGTTTATGGGGCCTGCGCCCTACTCACTGAGCCACAGGTGCCGCCCCCAGGGTACTATATCCTTTCTTACTGGTATATAATATGGGTAAGTTTTATAATTGATGGCATCTTAAGCATCTTAAATTTTGTTCTGTGTGCACTTCCATAATGACTTCTCTCTTGAACTCTTTCATACTGAGTATATGAGCAAAATGAGTATCAGAATTAATTCGTTTTATAAGTGAGATTTATTGAAAAAGACCAAAGCCCATGTCATCATCAGACTCTTCAGATTCATCTTTCTTTGTTTCCATCTTTTTTTTGCAGTTTTTGACTGGGGCCGGATTTGACCCCTCCAACCACCGATATATGGGGCTGGTGCTCCACTCCTTTGAGCCACAGGCACCGCCCTGCTTCCACTTTCTTCTCCTCATCTTGGGCAGCAGTAGTGGAGGGGGAAGGACCTCCTGCTCATGCAGCACCAGCTGCTGGTTCACCAGGTTCACCAGGCCTTACATTGCAGATGAGGCTCTCGATGTTGACATTGGCCAGGCCAAAAAGGGTCAATATTTATACCAGCTGTTTTAATGAGGGTGTTGATCTAATTGTCCGTGATAGTCACTTCATTGTTGTTGTGCAGAATGAGGGCTGAGTAGATACAGGTGAGCTCAGAGACAGTGTCATGGTATCAGTGAGTATCAGTATGAGTATGAAATTGTAAATATATTGATTTCATGTAAGTATGGTGTACATTGGATATTTTTTTTCCCATTCTTTTTTTTTTTGAGACAGAGTCTCACTATGTCACCCTTGGTGGAGTACTGTGGCTCTACCACAGTAACCTACAGCTCACAGCAACCTCAAATTCCTGGGCTCAAGCGATTCTCTTGCCTCAACCTCCCGAGTAGCTGGGACTACAGGCACTTGCCACAACACCTAGCTATTTTTTGTTGCAGTTGTCATTGTTTAGCTGGCCCAGGCTGGGTTCAAACCCACCGGTCTCGGTATATATGGCTGGTGCCATAACCACTGTGTTACAGGCGCTGAGCCTATTTTTCCATTCTTGTGATACTTTACTATGAAGAACATATTTCTTTCTTTTTTTTTTGAGATAAAGTCTCAGTATGTCACTCTCGGTAGAGTGCTGTGGTGTCACAGCTTACAGCAACCTCCAACTCTTGAGCTTAAGCGATTCTCTTGCCTCAGCCTCCCAAGTAGCTGGGACTACAGGCGCCACTATAACACCTGGCTATTTTTGTTGTTGTTGCAGTTGTCATTGTTTAGCTGACCCGGGCTGGGTTCAAACCCACCAGCTTTGGTCTATGTGGCTGGTGCCGTAACCACTGTGCTACGGGTGCCGAGCCAGAAGAATATATTTCAGCTCCATCCAGGTAAATGTAAAATATTAAAGTCTCCATCTTTTTTAATGGTTGCATAATGTTCCATGGTATACATATACCACAGTTTGTTGATCCATTCATGGGTTGATGGGCATTTAGGTTGCTTTCACAACTTGGCAATTATGAATTGAGCCACAATAAACATTCTAGTGCAAATGTCTTTGTGGTAAAATGATTTTTTTTTTTAATTAGAGACAGAGTCTCACTTTATTGCCCTCGGTAGAGTGCTGTGGCATCACAGCTCACAGCAACCTTTAGCTCTTGGGCTTAGGCAATTCTCTTGCCTCAGCCTCCTGAGTAGCTGGGACTATAGGCGCTGGTAAAATGATTTTTGTTGTTCTGGGTAGATACCTAATAATGGGATTGCAGGGTCAAATGGAAGGTCTACTTGTAGATCTCTGAGAATTCTCCATACTTCTCTCCAAAAAGGCTATACTAGTTTGCAATCCCACCCTCTCCACATCCACGGCAGCTTATGGTGTTTTGGGACTTTGTGGTGTTGGCTAATCTTGCTGGGGTTAGATGATATCTTAGAGTGGTTTTGATTTGCATTTCTCTGATGATTAAAGACAATGAGCATTTTTTCATGTTTTATTGGTCATTTGTCATCCTCGGAGAAGTTTCTGTTCAAATCTCTTGCTCACTTACAGAGAGGGTTGTTTGCACTTTTCTTATTGTTTAATTTGAGTTCTTTGTAGATTCTAGTTATCAGGCCTTTGTCAGATTCCCATAACATGCAAACATCTCCCATTCCAAAGGCTATCTGTTTGCTTTGTTTATGGTACCCTTAGCTGTACAAAAGCTTTTTAGCTTGATCAAATCCCGGTTATTTATTTTTGGTGTTGCTGCAATTACTGTTGGGGGGGGGGGTCTTCCTCATAAAGTTTTTCCCCAGGCCAATATCTTCATGTGTTTCCCCCACACTCTCTTCTAAAACTTTTATTGTTTTGTGTCTTAAATTTAAAACTTTTATCTAACGAGAATCAATTTTTGTCAATGGAGAGAGGCGCAGGTCCAGTTCAGTCTTCTGCATGTGGATAACCAGTTCTCCCAGCCTTATTTGTTAAATAAGGATTTTTTCCCCATTGCATGTTTTTGTTAGGTTTATCAAAGATTAAATGATGATATGTGGCTGGGTTTATCTCTAGATTCTGTATCCTATGCCATAGATCTTCTCTATTTTTGTGCCAGTACCATGCTGTTTGGATCACTATAGCCTTGTAATAATAACCTGAAATCTGGCAATGTGATGCCTCCAGATTTGTTTTTATTTCTAAGAACTATATTTGCTATTTAGGTTTTTTTCTGGCTCCATGTAAATTGAAGTACTATTTTTTCAAGTTCTTTAACAATCTCTTTGATCGGTATTACATTAAATCTATAGATTGCTTTGGGTAGTATGGACATTTTAACAATGTTGATTCTTCCTAGGCATGAGCATGGTATGTTCTTCCATCTGTTGACATCTTCTGCTATTTCCTTTCTCAAAGTTTCATAATTCTCTTTATAGAGATCTTTCATGTCTTTTGTTAGATATATTCCTAGGTATTTCATCTTTTTGGTGCTATTGTAAAAGGAATAGAGTTTTTGATTTTATTCTCGGCTTGATGATTGTTGGCATATACAAAGGCTTCTGATTTTTTTGATATATATATTTTTTGAGACAGAGTCTCAAGCTGTCACCCTGGGTAGAGTGCCAGGGCATCACAGCTTATAGCAACCTCAAACTCTTGGGCTTAAGTGATTCTCTTGGCTCCGCCTCCACAGTATCTGGGACTACAAGTGCCCACCAAAACAGGCTATTTTTTTGGTCGTAGTTGTCATTGTTGTTTGGCAGGCCCAGGCTGGATTTGAACTCGCCAGCTCCAGTGTATGTGGCTGGCGCCCTAGCGCTATGCTACAGGCACTGAGCCTGATTTTTGGGTATTGATTTTTTATCTCGAGATGCTACTGTATTCCTTGATCACTTCTAAGAGCTTTTTGGTTGTGTCCTTGGGGTTTTCCAGGAATAAGATCATGTCATCTGTGAAGAGGGAGAGTTTGACCTCATCTGTCCTCATGTGGATTCCGTTGATCTCCTTCTCTTGCCTGATTGCAATGGCTAGATCTTCCAACGCTGTGTTTAATAGCAGAGACAGTAGGCATCTTTGTCTGGTTCCAGTTTTTAGTGGAAATGCTTTCCTCTATCAGCTTAAGGAAATGTTCCTTCTAAGCCTATATTCTTGAGTGTTTTTATTATGAAAGACTGCTGGATATTGTCAAAAGCCTTTTCTGCATCAATTGAGAGAATCATATGGTCTTTGTTTTTGATTCTATTTATGTGGTGTATTATATTTATAGGTTTCTAAATCTTTCTGGCTGAGTTTCGGAAGGTATTGTGCTTCCAGATATTGGTCGATCTCCTACATTTTCATATTTCTGGGAATAGAGTTTTTTGTAATTGTTGAGAATCTTTTTTATTTCTCTGGCATCTGTTGTTATTTCCCCTTTATCATTTCTTTTTTTTTTTTTTTGTAGAGACAGAGTCTCACTTTACCACCTTCAGTAGAGTGCCATGATGTCACAGGACTCACAGCAACCTCTAGCTCTTGGGCTTCCGCGATTCTCCCACCTCAGCCTCCCGAGCAGCTGGGATTACAGGTGCCAGTCACAGCGCCCAGCTATTTTTTTTTTTTGTAGAGACAGAGTTTCACTTTATTGCCCTCAGTAGTGCCGTGGCGTCACACAGCTCACAGCAACCTCCAACTCCTGGGCTTAGGTGATTCTCCTGCCTCAGCCTCCCGAATAGCTGGGACTACAGGCGCCTGCCACAACGCCCAGCTATTTTTTTGTTGCAGTTTGGCCAGGGCTGGGTTTGAACCTGCCACCCTCGGTATATGGGGCCGGCGCCCTGCTCACTGAGCCACAGGCACCGCCTTCCCCTTTATCATTTCTGATTGTAGTTGTTAGAAATCTTGTTTTTCTGTTTCTGGCTAGTCTAGCCAGGGGTTTATCAATTTTAATAATCTTTTCAAAGAACCAACGTTTTTATTATTAAATCATAGCTGTGTACATTAATGCATTTATGGGGTTAAATGTGCTGGTTTTACATACGATTTGAAATACTTACAACCAACTGGTTAACATAGTCTTCTCCGCACTTTCTTAATTATTGTGTTAAGACATTTATACTCTACACTTAGTAGATTTGACATGTACCCTTGTAAAATGCATCATAGATGTGGTCTGACCAATTACCCTCCCTTTACGCATCCTCCCCTCTCTCCTGCCTTTCCCCTCCTCTTCCCCCTTCATCTTGAACTTATAGCTTTCATATGGAACTGGGTTGTTTATATATTGGCTTCATAGTAGAGCTGAGTACATTGGATACTTTTCCTTCCATTCTTGAGATACTTCACTAAGAAGAATATGTTTCAGCTCCATCCATGTAAACATAAAAGAGGTAAAGGCTCCATCTTTTTTAAGGCTGTATAATATTCCATGGTGTACATATACCACAATTTATTAATCCATTTGTGGGTCAGTGGGCACTTGGGCTTCTTCCATGACTTAGCAATTATGAATTGGGCTGCAAACATTCTGGTGCAAATATCTTTGTTATAAAGTGATTTTTGGTCTTCTGGATATATACCTAGTAGAGGAATTGCAGGATTGAATGGCAGGTCTATTTTTAGATCCCTAAGTGATCTCCAAACTTCTTTCCAAAGGAACATATTAGTTTGCATTCCCACCAGCAGTGCAGAAGTGTTCCCTTTTCTCCACATCCACGCCATCATCTATAGTTTTGGGATTTTGTTATGTGGACTAATCTTATTGGAGTTAGATGATATCTCAAAGTGGAAAGAACCAACTTTTTGTTTCGCTGATCTTTTGAATAATTCATTTGTTTTTCAATTTCATTTAGTTCTGCTCTAATTTTGGTTATTTTTTTTTCTTCTGCTGGGTTTGGGATTAGATTGTTCTTCCTTTTCCAGTTACTTGAGATGGCCCATTAGGTTGCTGACTTCGCTCTTGTTCCGTTTTCTTGATGAAGGCATAGAATGCTATAAATTCCCTCTAAGGACTGCCTTTGCAGTACCCTACAGGTTTTTTTTGTTTGTTTGTTTGTTTGCAGTTTTTGGCTAGGGCTGGGTTTGAACCCGCCACCTCTGGCATATGGGGCTGGCGGCCTACTCCTTTGAGCCCCAGGCGCCATCCCCCAACAGGTTGTTTTCTTTTTTTTTTTTTTTTTCTGAGACAGTCTCACTATGTCACCCTTGGTAGAGTGCTTTGGCATCACAGCTCACAGCAACCTTAAACTCTTGGGCTTAAGTGATTCTCTTGCCTCAGCGTCCCAAGAGCCGGGACTACAGGCTCCCACCATAATGCCCAGCTATTTTTTTGTTGTAGTTGTCGTTGTTTAGCAGGCCCAGGCCTCATTCAAACTCACCAGCCCTTGTGTATGTGGCCAGTGCCTTAGCCACTGACTTATGGGTGCTGAGCCTATCCCACAGGTTTTGATAGTTTGTGGCTTCACTATTGTTTTGTTCCAGATATCTAATGATGTCTTTCTTGATCTCGTCTATGATCCAGCTATCATTTAGCATAAGGTTATTTAGTTTCCATGATTTTATTTGAGTATGACGATTTCTGTTGCTGTTGAATTCAACTTTTATTCCATGATGGTCTGAGAAGATACAGGGGATAATTTCTATTCTTTTGAATTTGTTGAATTTAGCCTTGTGACCTAAGATATGATCAATTTTGGAAAATAATCCATGGGCTGATGAGAAGAATGTGTATTTGGTTTTGTTAGGATAAAGTGTTGTATAAATGTCTGTTATGGCCATTTAGGGTCTTGTTTAAGTCCATTATTACTTCTAGTTTCTGCTTGGAGGATTGTCCAGTACTACCAATGGGGTGTTAAAATCTCTTCCTATTATAGTGAGGGAAGTTCATATCAGTTAGGGTTTGTTTTATATAGAGAGGAGCATTCAGATAGGGTGCATAGATGTTAACTATTGAAATCTCTTCTTTCTGTGTTTTTCCCTTGACCAGTATGTAGTGTCTATCTTTGTCTTTCATTATCTTTGTTGGTTTGAATCCAACTGTATCTGCACACAAGATTGCAACCCCAGCTTTTTTCTGCTTTCCATTTGCCTGGAATACCATTGCCCCTCCCTTCACCCTGAGACTTGTTTTATCCTTTGAGGTAAGGTGCATTTCTTATAAGCAACAGATATCTGGTCTGAGTTTTTGTACCCACTAGGCCAGCCTATGCCTCTTTATTTTTTGAGACACAGTCTCATTGTGTCGCCCTCAGTAGAATGCGGTGGTGTCACAGGTCACAGCAACCCCAAACTCTTGGGCTTAAACGATTCTCTTGCCTCAGCCTCCCAAATAGCTGGGACTACAGGCACCTGCCACAACCCCTGGCTATTTTTGTTGTTGTTGTTGTAGTTGTCATTGTTGTTTAGCAGGCCTGGGCCAGGTTCAAACCCGCCAGCCCTGGTATATGTGGCTGGCGCTGTAACCACTGAGCTACAAGTGCCAAGCCAGCCTATGCCTCTTTAAAGAAGAATTCGAACAATTTACATTAGTTGAGAGAATTGATAAATATGCTAGTTTTGGTCATCTTGTTTTTCAGAAGTCCGGAGCTTAATTTTATGCCTCTTACCATTGTGGAAGCTAGGCTTTGTTCTTTAATTTCAGGGTAGGTTTACTTTGGTGGTATACCCTCCTGTTGATTGTTATGGAGAATGGGTTTAAGTAATTCCTGTAGAGCTCGTTTAGTCATGGCAAATTTCCTCAGCATGTGGATGTCAGTGACGTATTTGATTTCTCCCATCACTAATGAGCCTCAGTTTAGCAGGGTATAGGATCATAGACTGGAAATTGTTTTGTTTAAGAAGGTTGAAGATCAATGACCATCCTTTTTGGCTTGGAAAGTTTTTGCTGAAAGATCTGCAATCATCTTTATACTTTCCCCTTTTTAAACTAATACTTTTCTTATGTCTGGCTGCTTGCAGAAATTTCTACTTCATATTAGCATTGGCAAAATTAATTACCATGTGTCTAGGAGATATTTCATTTGGATTGAGACATGATGGGGTTCTGAAATTTTCTACTATCTGAATTTCTGTGTCTCTTTCAATACTTGGGAAGTTCTCCACCATAATGTCTTGGAGCAGAGAATTGGTGCCTTTGGGACCATCCTTTTCTCCTTTAGGAATCCCTATAATTCGGATGTTTGATTTCTTGGAATGATCCCGTAATTCTCTCAGGGAATATTCTGTTCTTTTTCTCCATTTTTCTGCGTCTTTGAATGCCTGGGAAAGTTCAAAAGTCTTGTCTTTTTTACGTGAGATTTTTTCTTTTTTTTTTTTTTGCCGGGGCTGGGTTTGAACCCACAGCCTCCAGCATATGGGACTGGCGCCCTACTCCTTGAGCCACAGGCACCGCCCTACGTGAGATTTTTTTCTTCACACTGATCAAATCTATTTCTGAGGGACTCTACTGTATTTTGAAGCTCCTCAAATACCTTTTTCAATTCCTTAAGCTCTGCTATGTCTTATATGTCTATATCCTTGATGTCTTTTGTCTTTGAATTCATTAATTTCTTGAGACAACTTCTGAACTATTTTTTGGTTTTCTGTTTCCATCTTTTCCTCCATTCCAGTTATGTGATTTGCCATCTATAAATTCTATTTCTGACATTTCAGCAATTTCTCTGTGGATGGAATTTTCTGATGTATTTTCTTTGTCCCTGCGAGGTGTTGATTTGCTCTGATTTTTCATGTTGCCAGAGATCTTCTGCTGATTCCTCCTCATGAGTATTTTTAGCTGCTTCTTCTTTTTCTCTTTTTTAACATGTTAATTATACTTTTTAAGTTGAATTCACAAGTTGTCCCCGATGAGTCCACTCCTCACTGTTGCAATGCCACCACTGCACCAACAAAGGCAGACAAGTGGTGAATCCGCAGCCCCAGACAATGTCTCCAGGGGGACAAGAATCAGTAGACAGTCCTGGTCCAGAGTTCCAATCAAAGTCGTTCTGCCAATCTGGCTCCATTCACCAAATCAAGCTCTCAAGGCTACCCAGCTGATAGCTCTGGCTCAGAGTTCAGGAGGGTGCTTATGTGTTGAGCAACATCCAGCCAGTTGAGTACAGCTCAGTGGACAGTGTAGGCCCAAAGCTCAGACAAAGTCACTCAGGCACCACCTGCCCAGTTAAGCTCAGGGGTCTGCTGCTCAGTGGGGGGCGCAGGTCTAAAGTTCAGATAAAAGTCCCTCAGGCCCCAGGCCCCAGCCACCCAATTGGGCACAGAGAGCCTCCACCCAGAAGAGAGTATTAATCCAAAGTTCAGTCCAAAGTGCCTTAAACCTCCCCCCTTCCCCCAACCAGTTGAGCTCAGAGAGCCCCCGAGATGCAGGGTCTTGATAGAGATAACTGAGGTGGACATTTCAAGTATAGGGAACAGCATAAACAAGGCCTTAGGGCATATTTAAGAGATAGCAAGTAGTTGGCTTTGCTTATTAGAGCAAAAGGTGCATGATACGGAACAACATAAGATCAAACTGATTTTAGCACAATGGTGAAAGGTTTTGAGGTTTTTGAAGATCCAAGAAAGTGTAATTTATCAGTTGGGTAGATAGTGAGCAATGATTAAAGGTTATTAGGTAAGAGAGTAACATGATTAGAGCTGGACTTTAGGACAATATTTCTCAAACTGTGGCAGAGGACCAGTTTATAAAAGTTTTTCCAATCTGTTTTATGTTGATATCTTTATAAAATAGAATAAAAATGAATTACTAGAAAAATGAAGCCTATATTTTTAAATTATTATGTTCAACAAAGTTTCCCTGTCAAACTGGTATAAAAATTTCTAAATGATAACAGTTTCTGTATATATCATGCCATGGATTAATAATAAATGTTATGCTGGTCTGTTATGCTTTGAGAAGGCCTATTTTAAGGTAATTAATTTTAGGGTGGCACCTGGGGCTCAGTGGGTAGGGTACCAGCCCCATATACTGAGGGTGGTGGGTTCGAACCCGGCCCCGGCCAAACTGCAACAAAAAGTAGCTGGGGATTGTGGTGGGCACCTGTAGTCCCAGCTACTTGGGAGGTGGAGGCAGGAGAATCCTTTGAGCCCAGGAATTGGAGGTTGCCGTGAGCTATGATGCCATGGCACTCTACCAAGGGTGATAAAGTGGGACTTTGTCTTTAAAAAAATAAAAAAAGTAATTAATTTGGTGTCAGTGTGAGGGCAGATGATTGCTGGGGAATTATTGAGGACCTAGACATGTGTTTAGCAGTGTGAATTGAATGGAAGATCTGGATTCCAGAGACATTTGTTAACTTAAATGAAGGCACATGAGATGATAAAATGTAGATTTGAG
Organism: Nycticebus coucang; assembly: GCF_027406575.1. Classification (NCBI taxonomy): domain Eukaryota; kingdom Metazoa; phylum Chordata; class Mammalia; order Primates; family Lorisidae; genus Nycticebus; species Nycticebus coucang. The sequence goes on along the minus strand of NC_069782.1, from coordinate 132,403,007 downwards.
AGAAGAGGAAGGAATCACAGTAAACTTTAGGGGGGAAATAGGAAAGAATCACAGTAAACTGGAGGGGGGAAAATGGGAGCAATAGCACAAATGGGAACTGGTTTGGGGATTAGGTTTTCAACAAAAATCTGTATTATATTTAAGACTAGTTTGAGCAAGAGCAAGACCCTGTCTCTAAAAATAACCGGGTGTTGTGGTGGGCACCTGTAGTCTCAGTTACTCGGGAAGCAAGTATTTGAGGTTGCTATGAGCTATGGCACCATGGCACTCTATCAAGGGTGACAAAGTGAGACTGTCTCCAAACAAACAAACAAACCCCAAAAAACTGTATTATGGCCTTTTTTTTTATTAAGTAAAAATATATACATATACAGACATACCATTTGGCTCATAATTTGTTTGGCCTCTCAAAAATGCACTTGTAACTTTTTATATTATAAAATGCACTTGTAAAAACTTTTTATTTTCATGATTGTAGCAAACTTTGAATGTATAATTATACAAACCCATAATGAAAACAGATGCTCAAGAGGATTTTATCCTTGAATCTTTAGTCTCATTTGTTGTTGCAGTAATTGTTCTTGGGCACTTGGCCAGGAAATTGTGACTCCTAGGCAAGAGGAGGAGTTACAGATAAAGCTTACCATTGCCAAAGAAATTCTATGCCAAATGGATTTATGTAGAGCAACAGTAATATCCAATGACAAGTTAAATTAGACACAGAGGTGTTTTCTCCAGCACTGTCTCAGAAGATACATGCTTTTGAGGGGCCTGATTCAAACGTAACAGTCTTTTTGAAGTTAGGTGGAAGCCATAAAAAATTATACAAGGGACTTTAAGAAGAATTTTGTTATGTGACTTCAAGAATTAGTTGACTCAGATAGTTTCACACTTTGCAAAACGTCAACCAGTGACAGATGAGGTAATGCTTTGAATTATAAGTTAAATCTCAAAACCATTAAGAATTTGCTATTTTACAGAATTTCAAATTTAGTAAATTGCATGTTCATGTAACTTACGTGTGGAAATATTAGATTCCTGTTGTTAAACCACATTATATTTATGTTTTTATTTCTTATAGTTAACATTTATATTAGATAGAGTTTCTTGAAATATTATGCCATACTGAAGTAGAATATGATAAAATTATACTAGTCTTTGTGTTAAAGTCTGTGCCTGGTTTTACAGTGTTACAGTGTGGAGTTATGGTGTTTCAAACTTAAGGGTGCCCCTAAGCTGAAGTCAGTGCATACTTCCATCTATTCTGGCAGAAACGGATTTGTTTTTCTTGTTAATGCTCAAATCTGCAATTTGCAGCTGACTTAGTATGTTGGAATTTCTGGCTAATAATTGTATTTTAAAGTTGTATGCTTAGCTTAGTCATGCTTTCTAGGGTGCCAGCATGGTGTTTTTTTGTTTGTTTTGTTTTGTTTTGAGATGGAGTCTCCTTATGTCGCCCTTGGTAGAGTGCGTCATAGCTCACAACCTCAAGCTCTTGGGCTTAAGCGATTCTCTTGCCTCAGCCTCCCAAGTAGCTGGGACTACAGGCGCCCGCCACAATGCCTGGGTATTTTTTGTTGCAGTTGTCATTGGTGCTTAGCTGGCCTGGGCCAGGTTTGAACCTGCCAGCCTTTGTGTATGTGGCTGGCACCCCAACCACTGTGCTACGGGTGCCGAGCCAGCATTGTGCTTTTTTAAAAGCAAGTTTGGAAAGTTAATTTCACAGATATGTTCAAACTCCTGAATATAGAGGTGGAGAATGTTCCACTTGTTAATAATTTAGAAATATGACACTGTAAACTGGCATTGGCAAAGATACAGTCAAGGTCCTACGGCCAGTAGAAGTTTTTTTTGATACAGTACCTTTTAGTTGATATAGTAGCTAACTCGTTTCATTATAACCTCAGTGAAGAATAATCATTAGTTTGAGGCCAAGAGATAATTAGTTTCTCTTGAAGACTGTATCCTGGAGACATAGTATTTCAGACTTGGGGGTGCCCCTGTGCTGAAGTCAATGCATACTTTCAGCATTGGGGTGTTTATTATCTTTGTAAATCTTAGCATGTATAGCCACATAACTATATTTGGCTTATTGCATTCTCTGTAATGCAGCTGTTCTGTTTGGTCATTGTATATTTGCTGATACATTTTGATACTCATACAACAAATTAGATTTAATTCTATACTGTATCCCCTTATCTTGCAATCTAAATTAGGAGAAGAAAAGGAGAGAAGAGAATATATGTGAGTTTTTTTTCATAAACATTATAAAAGAAATGAATTAGGGGAGACAGTTGTGATTGTTTCTTCAGTTCAGAAATTGCTTTTGTGGTTTAGAGTACTTGTTTTGAATGAAAATGAAGAAATAAAATGTATTTGGTGGAAAATCTTATAGGAAAACATCATATTTCTTAACTTAGGCTTATAAAGTCTTTCCTAGCTCTAGTTGCTCCCTAAGAAACAGCTTCTGTGATACATAGTATATGTCACAATGTGGTATCTTCTTTAGAGTAGATGTTCAATAAATGTGTTGATATAATAGTTAATGTGACTAGGCCAGATGCACCGGCTCATGCCTGTTATCCTAGCACTCCTGGAGGTGGAGATGGGTTGGTCACTGGAGCTCAGGAGTTTGAGACCAGCCTGAACAAAGCAAGACCTTTCTCTACTAAAAGAAAAAAAAAAAATAGAAGAACTAGCTGGGTGTTGTGGCTGGTGCCCATAGTACCAGCCATGAAGGAGGTTGAGATGAGGATCTCTTGAGCCGAAGAGTTTGAGGTTGCTATGAGCTATGATGCCACTGCACTTTACCCAGGGCAACAGAGTGAGACTCTGTCCCAAAAAAAAAAAAAAAAAAAAAGTTAATGTGACTAGTTAAAGAGGAAAGAGGTGATACTTAGTAGTGATTATTTTGGCAAAAACAGATTTTCATGTTCTTGAAATATAGTACTCTTAGCGTTTACATGATTAATAAAGGTATATTATAATCTTTATATCTTTAAAAAATATGTATGATTTGTTAGATTTTCATGGCAGCACAGGCTCAATCTCTTTTTGGGAGAAATTGGTAAACTACTTGATTGAAACTGTTGATAATTTCTTTCTGCCTTTGGCGCTGGCTATTAGCAAAGTCTCTTTTTCCCTGTGCTTTTAGCTTTTAGCTGGTGTCTGACACCAGCTAGCATCTATCTTCCATAAGAACCAATGCTGTTTCTTTTATTATGTTGTTCCACATACTTCCCACATACAAGGAAAAAGTCTTCCCCCAATTCATTCCTGCCTGTATTCCCATAGAATATTTTAGGCATGTCAGCTGTCAGGGCTCTGATCAAGGATTTGATCCAGTTGGCCTCCTAGCCTGAATTGAGAATCTGTTTGAGAATCCTTCAGTAGTGACATTTAGTTTCTAGTGTCTTTTACCCCTGTTGTGCTTTCAAAAGAATTTATATAACTGGGAAAAGATAATAAAGTAGATGCTTTTATCAGTAATAGCAAGGTGAAGTTTGATGAAGTGGTAGAAGGGTCATGGTGGTATTTTGAGGTTGGAGGGTATTTTTTAAAAAGGAGGTTTTGGGCGGTGCCCATAGCTCAGTGGAGAGGGCGCCAGCCACATACACTGAGGCTGGTGGGTTCAAACCCAGCCAGGGCCAGCTAAAACAACAATGACGACTGCAACAACAACAAAACAGCCAGGCATTGTGGTGGGCACCTATAGTTCTAGCTGCTCGGGAGGCTGAGGCAAGAGAATTGCTTAAGCCCAAGGTTTGAGGTTGCTGTGAGCTGTGATGCCACAGTACTCTACCCAGGGCAATAGCTTGAGACTCTGTCTCAACAAAAAATGATACCCACCTCAACCTCTTTTTTTTTTTTTTTTTATCTTCTAGCTTCTTAAATCTTTCAGCTGTCCACTCCTCTTTTCTCCCCCTCCCATCTGCTGTTAACCACACCCCCCCCCAAATACTGACTTTTCAGAAGACCAGCTATTCTTTTTCTTTGAAAAAAAAAAAAATTTTTTTTTTAATTTCCTTGCTTTTTTTTTTTTTTTGTTTGTTTGTTTTTTTCTGGTTTGGACAGGGTCCCACTCTATGCCCTGAGCAGAGTGCAATGGCCTTATAGCTCACTGCAACCTCAGACTTGGGCTGTGGGCATCCTGCTGCCTCAGCCTCTAGAAGCCACTAGGATTACAGGCGCTTGCTATGGCAACTGGCTGTTTTTTTTTTTTTTTTTTTTTTTTTTTTTTAATGAGTCAGGATCTCACTCTCGCTCAGGCAAGTTCTTAGGCAAGTCTCGAACTCCTGAGCTCAAGCAGTTCTTCCTCCTCAGCCTCCCACAATACTGGGATTACAGGTGTGAGACCCTGTGTCTGGCAGGAGACCAGGTTTTCTTAGGGGGAAAAAAATATATGCATTTTATAGAACATCTTTCTCAGGAACAGTTCTGTAGAGCTAATCTAGTGTGCATAGTAGTTATGTCAATGAGATAGGTTAAATTATTTTTATACTTTACAGAGAAATAGAAAAGGTAATAGGTAACACAGTTTGGGATGGGTTATTTTTATTGTATTTTTTTCAGATTAATATGAGGATACAGTGTTTGCATGTGTTAGGTGAGGTCCCTGTTGTTGTTGTATCCCATACTCAGGAGGTGTTTTTGTTTTTGTTGTTGTTGTTGTTGTTATTGTTTATACCAGGCTAGAATATAGTCGCATGATCATACTCAAACTACTGGGCTTAAGCCTCCCAAGTACTAGGACTATAACTGTGCACCACCACGCCCAGCTAATTGTTCTTCTTTTTGTGAAGAGGGGTCTCACAGTTACCCCTCTTTGGACTAGCTATATCATTCTAATTTCTTTCTTTTCTTTTTTTTTTGAGACAGAGTCTCATTTTGTCGCCCTTGGTAGAGTGCCCTGGCATCATAACTCACAGCAATCTCAAACTCTTGGGCTGAAGTGATTCTTTTGCCTCAGCCTCCCAAGTAACTGGGACTATAGGTGCCTGCTACAACGCCCTGCTATTTTTAGAGACCGGGTCTCACTCTTACTCAGGGTAGTCTCCAACCTTTGAGCTCAAGCAATCCGCGTGGTGCTAGGATTACAGGTGTGAGCTACTGTACCTGACTCTAATTTCCTGTACTTCTGAAATGAAAGTAAAGAAAAGGTTTGGTATAAGAAGCCACCCAATTTTAATTTTGGTTAGTGACTAAGTTAGGGATCAGATGAAAGGTTAACTTTTTTTTTTTTTTTTGGTTTTTGGCCGGGGCTAGGTGAACCTGCCACCTCCGGCATATGGGACTGGCGCCCTACTCCTTGAACCACAGGCACCGCCCGAAAGGTTAACTTTTTTCTTTTTTTTTTGGAAAGGGTATCTATATATTCAAAGGTGATTGCAACTTACTCCAAAAGATCGTGATGGTTATGATCTATCATACTGTTATATGTTATGTTTTCCTTGTATCTTCATGGTAAACTTCCTGAAATTTGAATCTGATTATTTTATTTCCTCAAAATTTGATATTTTTTTCTTGACTGCAGGATAAAGTCCAGATGCACTAATATGGTATACAAAGTCTTCATGATTTTAACCCCTCCTAACCATTTTAGCTTCATAGCTTTTATTGCTCTTTCCCTCATCATAGCTCTCCTAGAAAACCTCCTTTGGTAGAAACAAACAGAAAAGCAAAACCAATGACAGGTCTTCAATAATACATGATTTGCAGTTTACTGCAAATCTTTTCTGGGGTTGGTTATTCTGCCTACATTGACTTTCTTGTTTTGTCCTACTGGAAAACTTGTATTGACTATTCACCGATTCTGTTCAAACATCTTTTCCTGACTCTCTAAAACAACTGGTGTTCTCTCCTTCATGTTATTTTAAAGCACTTACTAAATGTCTATAGTTACTTGTTTATGTGTTTCTCCTAGTAGGTTGAATTCCTCAAGGATAAATATAGTAAGTTAAAATATAAGTTTCGTGAGGGCAGTTACTCTTTGTTCTGTGCCATATTGCAGTACCTGGCATATATGTATAGTAGGCACTCATGACTGAAGCTATATTTATATCTTGGGTAGGCTTTAAATTAATCTCTTTGTTAAATAAATTATAAATGAATGAATTATACAGCCTCAACAGTAAATAAGTCTCTCCCTGAGAGAAAAAAAGATAGAGTCTCTTTCTATAAGAGAGAAAGTCTCTCTTTATCTCTCTATATCTACATATATAGAGAGAGAATGAGAGATAGAGTCTTTATAAGAGAGATAATGAGAGATAGAGTCTCTCTATGAGAGAGATACAGAGAGAGACTTATAGAGACTTAGAGAGAGAGACACTTTATCTCTCTTTATATTGCTCTCTTATATATAGAGAGAGACTCTTTCTCTCTCTCTCTCATAGAGAGAGATACAGAGAGACTTATTTACTGTATCCTGGCATCACCAATGACATGATTCAAGATTTCAGGGAAGAGCCTCTCCTTTCTAAAACCTGACCCCATAAATAAGCTTACTGTTGAGGCTGTATAATTCATTCATTTATAATTTATTTAATAAACAGATTAATTTAAAGCCTACCCAAGATATAAATATAGCTTCAGTCATGAGTGCCTACTATACATATATGCCAGGTACTGCAATATGGCACAGAACAAAGAGTAACTGCCCTCATGAAACTTATATTTTAACTTTTTTAACTTACTATATTTATAGAAACTGCCATATATATACATAGAGAGAGAGAAAGAGAGATACTTTACAGAAAAATAGAATATACATATATATATTTATTTTAGTTGAGACATAGTCTTATTTTGTCACCCTCAGTAGAGTGCTGTGGTGTCCTAGCTCACAGCAACCTCAAACAAACTCTTGGGCTCAAGCCTCCCTAGTAGCTGGGACTACAGGCTCTTGCCACAATGCCTGGCTATTTTTTTTTTTTTTTTTTTTTGTTTAGCAGGCTCGGGCTAGTTTTGAACCCACCAGCCCCAGAGCATGTGGCTGGCACCCTAAGCACTGAGCTACAAGTACCCAGCAAGTCCATATATTTTTGCTTAATATCTAATTTCACTTATGGTATAAGAAAGACTTGAATAATTTTTTTTTTTGAGACAGAGTCTCACTATGTTGTCCTCAGTAGAGTGCCATGGCATCACAACTCACAGCAACCTCTAACTCTTAGGCTTAAGTGATTCTCTTGCTGCAGCCAAGTAGCTGGGACTACAGGCACCCTCCACAATGCCTGGCTATTTTTTGGTTGTAGTTGTCATTGTTGTTTAGCAGGCCCAGGACGGGTTCAAACCTGCCAGCTCCAGTGTATATGGCTGGCACCCTACCACTGAACTACAGGCGCTGAGCCAGACTTGAATAATTTTTACTTTGAGTTTTATTATTGGTATTTAAAAGAGAAAGCCTAGAAGAAAATAGGGGAAGTTTCTTTGACATTGGTTGTGGCAATGCTTTTTTGGTTAGGACACCAAAAGCCCAGGCAACAAAAGCAAAAATAAACAAGCAGGACTACCTCAAAGTAAAACACTTCTGCACAGCAAAGGAAACAGTCAACAAAATAAAAAGGCAGCCTATGGATTGGGGGAAAATATTTGTACACCATGTATCTGATAAGGGGATAATATTTAAAATATGTAAGGAAATCACAGAAGTCAATAGCAGAAAACCCAAATAACCCTAATATGAGAAAGGAACTTAAATAGACATTTCTCCAAAGTAGACATACAGATGGCCAATAGGCATATGAAAGGGTGCTTACCATCATTAATCATCAGGGAAATGCAAATCGAAACCACAATGAGATATCATTTCTTACCTATTAGAATGGTTTTTATCAAAAAGACAAGTAACGAATGTTGGCAAGGATGTGGTGAAAAGGAAACTCTTACACATCTTTGATATACTGTAGATTGGTATAGCCACTGTGGAAAACAGTATAGAGCTTCCTAAAGAAATTAAAAACAGAGCTACCATATGACCTATCAGTTCCTCTTGCAGAGGAAATGAAATCACTACCTTGTAAAGTTAGCTGTACTCTTATGTTCATTGCAGCATTAATGGCAATAGCCAAGAGAAGGAAACTATTTAAGTGTCTACTGATAGGATGGATGGATAAAGAAATTGTGGGTACACACACGTTATAATGGAATATTTGTCCCTAAAAAAGGAGATTCTGTAATTTGCAACAGCATGGATGAATGTACAGGACATTATGCTAAGTGAAATAAGCCAGACACACAAAGAAAAATACTGTATGATCACACTTACATGTGAGATTTAAAACAAACAACAAAACAAAAGCATAGATACAGAGTAAAACAGTGGTTGGGAAAGGTAGATCAAAGGGTACAAAGTTACAGTTATGAAGGGTGAATAATAAGAGATGTAAAATACAAGATGAAGGCTGTAGTTAATAATATTGTATCCTGCAATTTGTCAACTCAGTAGCTTTTAGTTATTCTTACCAGACATACAAGATAGGTAACTATATAGACTAATGAGTATATTCATTTGTGTAACTGTAGTAATATACACAAATGTGTATATTAAAATAAGCATATCAGAGTATCATGTTGTACACCTTAGATACAATAAAAATTAAAAGGTAAAATTTTAAAAAATCAATTGGAAAAATAAATCAATGAGAAGATCTAGAAAAATAGTCAGAAAGCTTCATTAAACTTCAAAATTTCTTTTCCGGTATTAATTGAGATAACATTTTTTACTTTCTTGTATAGGGTATTTGTGAACCGAAGTTTAGCCATGGAGAAAATAAAGTGTTTTGGTTTTGATATGGATTATACCCTTGCTGGTGAGTAGCAATTTCTAATTGGTTAAGAACTGCTGCTTTGAATATAACAGAATGGGTCTGCAGTGGGCAATTCAGTACAAACTTGTTGATTTAATTATATAGATAGCCTCCAGAAACTTGTTATTAAGCTTTTTCTCCTGAGATTTGTGAATATTGAAGTTATCAAATATCCTTAAGATTTGGTTCATGAGTTTGTATAGATAGGTAGAATAAATATTAAATAATATTATTTTAGAGACCCTGATAAGGAAGAATATGGTAAATATATTAGTTTTTTTGCTTTTTTAATTTTTTTGGAGACAAAATCTCACTCTGTCACCATGGGGTTGAGTGCCATAGTGTCATCATAGCTCACAGCAACCTCAAACTCTTGGGCTGATATTGCCACAACCTCCTGAATAGCTGGGAATACAGGCATATGCCAGCATGTCTGGATAGTTTTTCTGTTTTTGGTAGAGACAGAGTCTCATTCTTGCTCAGGGTGGTCTCAAACTTCTGAGCTCAAGCAGTCAACCTGCCTCAGCCTCCCGGAGTGCTAGGATTACAGGATTGAGTCACTGTGCCTGGCCTAATATGTTATTCTTAAGACAAGTAGAAAATATTTTCAATTAAAATGATTATACACATAATACTAAAAGGTTTTTAAAAAACTATTAATTTTATCATCACATAGTCTTTAAACACCACACTGAACTATTTTTCCAGTCCTCCTGTCTTTGAGATATAGTAGAACCTTCAGAGTTGACCACCTTCCTGCATTGACCACCTCGTTAAATTGACCTAATTTTCTTTTCTTTTTTTTTTTTTTTTTTTTTGAGACAGAGTCTCACTATGTCACCCTGGGTAGGGTTTTGTGGCGTCACAGCTCACAGCAACCTCAAACTCTTGGACTTAAGGGATTCTTTTGCCTCAGCCTCCCAAGTTGCTGGGACTATAGCCGCCTACCACAACGCCCAGCTATGAACCCGCCAGCTCTGGTGTATGTGGCTGGTGCCCTAGCCATTAAGCTACAGGTGCTGGGCCAGTTGACCTAATTTTCATAGACCAGATATGCACCACATAGATGTATCAGTTCAGTAGGCCTACTTCCTTATGTTGGCCACTTCCCTATGTTGACCAGTTTGTTATAGTCCCATGGGTGGTCATCTTATGAGGGTTCCTATTATATATTTGAAATAATTAATGTATTAGTCAATAATTATAATGTCTTTTCAGAACTTACTAAGTAAAATATTTGTGGTCTGATGAAAGTATCATTTGAGAAGTCGTAAGGATGAGGGATCTAGTTGACCTAGTTGTAGCTGACGCCTGTAGTTCCAGCTACTTGGGAGGCTGAGGCAAGAGAAACACTTAAGCCCAAGAATTTGAGGTTGCTGTGAGCTGTAATGCCATGGCATTCTACCAAGGGTGACATAGTAAGACTCCGTCCCCCCCCATACACACACACACACACACACACACACACATATACATAAATAGTCTTTGATTTGAGCTTTTCTTTTCCATCCATATTCTTTGTCATTCATTTTTTTCTATTGCCTTAAAGTTTTTGCAGCTTTTAAATTCTTTATAATTTACTAATTGGATGCAGACACTTTTAGAAGCACTTGTCAGAAAGCAGGTAAAAGGGCAGTGCCTGTAGCTCAGTGGTTAGAGCGCCGGCCACATACACCAAGGCTGGCAGGTTTGAACCTGGCCTGGGCCTGCTAAACAACAATGATAACTACAACAAAAAAATAGCCAGGCGTTGTGGCAGGCGCCTGTAATCCCACGTACTTGGGAGGCTAAGGCAAGAGAATTGCTTAAGCCTAAGGGTTTGAGGTTGCTGTGATGCCATAGCACTGTATTGAGGGCAACATAGTAAGACTGTCTCCAAAAAAAAAAAAAAAACAAGCCAGTCTTGGTGACTCACGCCTATAATCCTGGCTCTCTGGGAGGCTGAGGCGGTAAATAGCTTGAGTTCACAGGTTTGAGACCAGCCTAAGCAAAAAGTGAGACCTCCATCTCTACTAAAAGCAGAAGAAAAAAAACTGAGGCAAGAGGATTGCTTGAGCCCAATTTGGAGGTTACTGTGAGCTATGACACCACAGCACTGTACCCAGGGCAACGCTCTGTCTCAAAAAAAAAAAAGAAGAAGAAGAAGAATTTTAGTTCTCCAGGAAAAGGAATGGTGAAATAACTTGATGGCAAAAAGAGTTATTATCTAAAGCAGAAATAGAAGTTAATAAGGTCAAAAAGGGATGAACTTTTTTCCTTTGGTTATCAAGACAGTACCATTGTATTGAAATAGTTCAATAAGTATTTATTGAGAATCTGTAATGTGCCTGGCACATTTTGTTACCTAGCATTGAGATAAGTAGATCTTCCCACAGAATAATGAAAAAATGAACTCTCCTATTTATTGAAAAGTTACTGAATCTTAATCTCTTAATTTTAATGATATTTTATGATTTCTTTTTATTTGCTTTTTTGCTGTGTTTTTGTAAGGCCACTTCATATTTTAAAGCTTTCTGCTAGTCTAGACACCAATATTTGTGTATAATACAGTAGTAACAGTTAACATGTATTATGCGTTTATCATATGCCAGGCCCGTTCCAGGTGATTTACACAGATAGATACATCATTTAATACATGGATTATCTTATTCACATCTGTAATTTAGTATTTACAGAGATCCTGTGAAGCAGATACTGCTAGTATTATCTCGACTTTACAAATGACGCTGAGACATTAAGCATGTACTTTGTTCATTGACATTTAGCTATGATCTAGCTAAACCAAGAGTCAAACCTAAGCATTCATGTATATATCTGTACATAATGCTTAAATTATCATTTTGAATAATGACAGTTTATAGTGAGATATTTCAAAGTAATAAGCACCCCTCTCCTCTAAACAAACCAGGACTTAAGCACTCAAAGAGGCAAAGCCCTTTGAGAGGTCTCTTTGAGAAATTATATGCATTATTTCATCAGTTCTTTGTTGGTGAAAAACATGGTTATGGCATCGTCGTCACCTCACAAAGCACATAGGAAAACATGTTTATTGGTTATGTATTTTCACATTTTCCAGAATAGTAGTCATTAAATTTAGCGCCTTACAGGGGATGTTCTTGGAAAGAATTTGTGTTCTTTTTTGTTTTTGTTTTTAAGACAGAGTCTCAAGCTGTCACCCTGGGTAGAGTGCCATGGTGATATCAAGCTCACGGCAACCTCCAACTTGTGGGCTCAAGTAGTCCTCTTGCCTCAGTTTTTTGTATTTTTAGTAGAGATGGGGTCTCACTCTGGCTCAGGCTGGTCTCGAACCTGTGAGCTCAAGCAATCCACCCACCTGGGCCTCCCAGAGTGCTAGGATTATAGGCGTGAACCACTGTACCTGGCCTAATTTCTTATTTTTGAAATGTTCTCAAAAACATCATCTTCTGTGTGCAGTCCTGATACCTTGGTACATCAGTCCCTCTTAGCAATTCATGTTAGTCGCAGCTTTTGTTTACCTGTCTGCCTGTTGGCTTTCAAGTTTCTCAAGAGCCAAGGCTTTCTTTTTTGTATTTGTATCCTATATTTAGCATAAAGCCTGGCATTAAGTAGGTGTCCAGTAATGTTTATTGAATGAAGAATTTCGGTGTGTAAGTTTTACTAATTAGTTTAAAAGTTATTTTTGGTACTTTAGTTTACTGGGTATAAGCTATACCCTCATTGGGCAGTGCCTATAGCTCAGTGGGTAGGGCACCAGCCCCGTATACCAAGGGTGGAGGGGTTTGAACCTGGTCCTGGCCAAACTGCAGCAAAGAATAGCCAGGTCTTGTGGCGGGCACCTGTAGAGTACATGGCACTCTACCCAGGCACCTGTAGGGCGCCGGCTCCTTATGCTGGAGGTGGCAGCTACTTGGGAGGCTGAGCAGGAGAATCGCCTAAGCCTAAGAGCTGGAGGTTGCTGTGAGCTGTGACGCCATGGCACTCTACCGAGGGTGACAAAGTGAGACTCTGTCTCTAAAAATAAAGACATACCCTCATTATTCAAGTAAATTACCTCTAAATATGAATGTATTTTTTAAAAAATTAATAAACTTTATTGAAAAATAAGTTACATTCATGGCTGGGTGTGGTGGTTCACGCCTGTAATCCTAGCACTCTGGGAGGCCGAGGTGGTGGATTGCCTGAGCTCACAGGTTCAAGACCAGCCTGAGCTAGAGCAAGACCCCATCTCTAAAAATAGCTGGGCATGTGGCGGGTGCCTGTAGCCCAACAGTTTGAGTTTGAGGTAGTCCCAGCTACTTGGGAGGCTGAGAGGCAAGAGGATCACTTGAGCCCAAGAGTTTGGGGTTGCTGTGAGCTATGATACAATAGCACTCTACTGAGGGTGACAAAGCAAGACTTTGTCTCTAAAAAAAAAAAAGTTATATACAATCAAACACATGCATTTTAAGTATACAGAGGGAATTTGGCAAAATGTATACACCTATGTAACTACCATGATAATCACAATACAGAATATTTCTCTCACTCCAAAATGTTCCTTGAGTGCCTCTTTGAAGTCAGTTCTAACTCCTACCCGACTCTTTGCCCTAGGGCTTTTGTCAGTGTAGGTTAATTTTGCCTTTTCTAGAATTTCATATAAATGGAATCATACTGTATATACTCTTGTGTGTCTGGCTTCTTTTGTTCACCATTTTTTTATGATTCATTCATACTGTTGTTATCTATCAGTAAGTAGTTCAGTCTTTTTTAAAAGCATAACCTTCTAGCATTAAAAAAAATGAATTTGAAAACATTTTAGACTTACAGAAGAGCTATAAAAATAATGTGGAGAGTTCTTTTTTCTTTTCTTACCTCTTGCTTGGTCATAGTATAGTTAAAAAACTAAGAAATTAGGCTCGGCACCCATAGCTCAGTGGTTAGGGCACTAGCTACATACACACACTGGGGCGGGTGGGGTGGGTTCAAACCCAGCAAGGGCCTGCTAAACAGCAATGACAACAATAACAAAAAAATAGCTGGGTGGGGTGGTGCCTGTGGCTCAAAAGAGTAGGGCACCAGCTCCTTATGCTGGAGGTGGCAGGTTCAAACCCAGCCCCAGCCAAAAACTGCCAAAAAAAAAAGAAAAAAATAGCTGGCGTTGGGGGGATGGGGGGAGGCTGTAGTCCCAGCTACTGGGAGGCTGAAGCAAGAGAATAGCTTGAGCCCAAGAGTTTGAAGTTGCTGTGAGCTGTGACACAATGGCACTCTACCGAGGGTGACATAGTAAGACTCTATCTCAAAAAAAAAACAAAAAACAAAACCAAACTAAGAAATTAATACTAGCATAGTACTATTAATTTAACTACAGACTTCACTTGGTTTTTTTTTAAACAAGAATATGCCTTTATTTAAATTACATTTTTAAAATTTCATTTTATTTCACTTTTCACTTGGTTTTTATCAGTTTTGTCACTATTGTCCTTTTTGGTTCCAGGATCCAGTGCAGAATCTCACATTGCATAGCTCCTTAGTCTCTCCCAATCTGTGATGGTTTCTATGTCTTTCTCTTTCATTGCTTTGACACTAAAGAGTACTGGTTAGGTATTTTGTACAATATTTCACAATTTGGGTTTGTCTTCCTTCTGGTTTATAGATGGCACCTTCCAACTATGTCCTCACATGGAGGAGAAAGGGGTAAGGGATCTCTCTGGAGTCTCATAAGAGCAATAATCCCATTTAAAGCTCTGTGCCCTCATAACCTAATGACTCCAAAGGCCCTACTTCGTACATTATCTTGTTGGTTATTAAATTTCAACATAATAATTTTGGTGGGATACATTCAGACCATAGCATGTCCTGTAAAACTATCTAGCACAATCTGCGAATTAGTTATTCTCACAAACACATTTTGAGTGATACAGAATTACCATTTATACATGGATGGGTTATGAGTTTTCAGATTTAGAATGGAGGGAAATGATCGATTCTTCTTGATTGTTAAAAAAAAAAATAATGGGACAGGTGTGGTGGTTTACACCTGTAATCATAGCACTTTGGGAGGCCAAGGCAGGAGGATTGCTTAAGGTCAGGAGTTTGAGACCAGTTAGAGCAAGAGTGAGACCCCATCTCTACAAAAAATACAAAAATTAGCTGGGTGTGGTAGCTCATGCCTGTAGTCCCAGCTATCTGGGAGGCTGAGGCAGTAGGATCACTTGAGCCTGCGGGTTTGAGGTTGCAGTTAGCTATGATGATGTCAACTGCACTCTGTTACCAGAGGTAGAGCAAGACCCTATCTTTAAAAAAAAAAAAAAAAAGTAGTGAAATTGATAGAGTATAGTGAGCCTAGGATTGATGCTTTTGAAGCATCACATCTCAAAAGGCAGTCATGTTTTAGAATGGTATGTTAATTGAGAGGTGGTATTGGCTTATGGTCTACTTTGTCACACTGTAAATTTGTCTAAATTTGTTCTGAGGAAACAATTACATAGAGTTTCCTCAAAGTTTTTTTTCTTTGTTTTCGAATGTGGGAAATATATATATAAATTCTTTTTTTTTTTTTGTAGAGACAGAGTCTCACTTTATGGCCCTCGGTAGAGTGCCGTGGCCTCACACAGCTCACAGCAACCTCCAACTCCTGGGCTTCAGCGATTCTCTTGCCTCAGCCTCCCAAGTAGCTGGGACTCACAGGCACCTGCCACAACGCCCGGCTATTTTTTGGTTGCAGTTTGGCCGGGGCCGGGTTTGAACCCGCCACCCTCAGTATATGGGGCTGGCGCCCCACCGACTGAGCCACAGGCGCCGCCCTATAAATTCTTTATGGAAAGCATAGGAGATAGGCTTTAATTCTGGCTTAATTATGAAAATTAAGCTATTTTCATAAGGAAATACTGCTTTTGGTTTTCTAGAAAATGATCACAGAAGATCTTCAAGGGGGGGGAGTATCATGTTTTTATTTTGATTTATCATCGTTTTTAGTCATACTATAGATAAAATTTTCTTTTTTTTTTTAAAGCCTACGTATTGTTGGGGTTGTCATTGTTGATTAGCTGGCCTGGGCTGGGTTCGAACCCACCACCCTCAGTGTATGTTGCTGGTGCCGTAACCACTGTGCTATGGGTGCCAAGCCATTCTTTGATATTTTTGGGGGGTTTTTTGTTTGTTTTTTCAAGATGAATAAATTAAAATTCTCGGTTAGACATTAAAGCATTCTTGCCAAGAGTAAGTGTACAGTGTATGGAGGGATATTTGATTCCCACATATGAGTTCCAATATGCCCATTGCATTTGTTTACAGGAGACACTGCAAGTTTAAGGTAATTTACATTCCTTGGCAATCAAGTTACTGTTTTTTTTTTTTGTTGTTTTTTTCTTATTGTTGGGGATTCATTGAGGGTACAGTAAGCCAGGTTACACTGATTGCAATTGTTAGGTAAAGTCCCTCTTGCAATCATGTCTTGCCCCCATAAAATGTGACATACACCAAGGTCCCACCCCCCTCCCTCCGTCCCTCTTTCTGCTCCTCCCCCCCTATAGCCTTAATTCAAGTTACTATTATAGGCAGTCTTTTATTATTCCATCTGGCACTTGCTATCACCATTCTTGAAGAACTTAGAAATGAAGGTCAGTCACTCGTTATCAAGAACAGAACCAAATAAAAACGAACATTTTTGGAAAAGTGACCAAGAAATTCTGGTTCATCACTATTTTCCATATCTAACAGTTTCTTCAAGATAAAACATATAACTCTTCCTTCCATGATAGCTTTCCAACAAAAGGAGATTAAAGAAAAAAAGAAAAGAAAGTCCCTCACCCTTCCTCCCTAATTTGTCTTTCATACTGGTGAAGAAGCCAGTCTTCTTAGCAGCTACATATTGTACTGCCTTTCGTTCTGTGTACGGTCAGGGTCCATTGAAAGTGGCACACTCATGGTATAAGTGATGGATGATGACACCGCTGGCTCAAGAGTGAAGATTCAGTATATGGAGGGACAAGAAACATGTCAGTACTAGTCACACATCCAGTGGCAAAAGTCTGATTTCCAGAAATTAAAATTCATCACTTTCAGCTGCATGAAGTTGTGTGTCATCTGCATCTGTCATGCTGCTCTCCTGGGATTTGTCTGTTCCCATGATCTGTTCTTCTTGGGTTATTGGGTCTTCATCATTGGCTCCTCAGCCAAGTAAAGAGACTTATCAATTGCCTCTTTAATCTGATTATCGGTGTGTTTGACCTAGTTTCTTGTAAACCTAAAAATAAACAGCAGCACTTTCCTATCAAGAAGTAAATGAGGGATTCTTTGGGAACAATTTGTTTCAATTCTTCAAGTTCTTATAAAGCCGACTTATATTTTTCATTTGCAAATAAAAGGAGGATCTGTGAAATTTGCATAGAGGATTCTTGGGATCAGTAACAATGGCCCTATTTAGGGTATCCAAAGCCTTCTCAGATTTTTTTAGTGCGTGCTGAACTACTTCAATATGGCAAAGTAAAACTGAACTTTGAGGATTGATATCAAGTGCTTTCTGGAAATGAATTTCTGGAAGGCTGAATTTTTCTTGCTCATAATAAATCATTCCTAAACCATACCTCTGGAGAATTTTTATCCATATCTGTTAAGTCTTTAGACAGAACTGAAAGAGCAACATCTTTTTGAAGATGCCAAAGTGCCTTCAACTCTGTAATTCTCATTCGTCCTAACCTCAGACTATTCTTTCAACTTTCATATACTATGAAAGCTCAAAATAGGCTCTTCCAATTTGGCACAGTACCCAACCAGTATTGTAGTGGTGAGAAGGTAGGTGGCTCAAAATATTTATAGCTTCTTTGCAATTGTATGAACACAAAGCTAAATAACCTTTTCCCATTTCATGAAGAAGGCTCATCAAACCCGTTGCTGCTTTTTATAGATTAAAAGCCTGGATCTGAGGTGTGATTTTGGATATTTTTCCTTCTGAAATAATTTTGTAATTTCCAGGCTATCATTTATGTTAGTTGAATTATTCCTCCTTTTATTAGTTTTGCTTTTTGTTTTTCTTGGTTGTAGAGCTGTCACTAGTAAAAAGTCGTGAACTTTGAGGCAGTGTATTTGGGGGAGATGTAATAGTGGGGCTCAATACCTGAGGTGTTGTACTTGTTTGTGGGCCAGAACTTTGTGTTTGTGCAACAAGAATTGGAGTTACTTCGTGACTATTTGCATTCTGAGAGAAGACAGATTTTGTTCCAGATTGGCCAATTCTGGCAACAGACTTTTTTGAAGGGGCTCCAGTGGATAGCACGTCAATTATAGAAGGTGTATTAGTGTAGTTTTGTAAATAGGATCCATCTCCAGGACTTGGGGTTACTGGGCTAAGAGCAGTTGATCCTCCTAATAAACTTCGACCAGTTTTTGGTTTATTTTGAACCTGTTTAGATAATATGGAAGTTCCTGTTCCAAGAGGGACAGTATCAGGTGAAATTATAGCTGAATCAATCTAAGACACTGAGCAATCTGTATTCAAGGAGTACTTTGAATTGGAAGATTCTAAATTCGGTCTGTTTAATTCAGTTGTGTCCTGGGGTGTTTCCATAAGAACTGTGTCAGGCTGTCTGTGAGATAAACTATGACTAGATACTAGTGTTGTGCAAGAGTTGGGCACACAATTGCTAAAGTTCTGTAAAGATGTTAATTTAAATGTTTGGTCAGGATCTGGCTTTTCACCTATTTCACATAATGATTCAAAGGGAGACCAGAGGAAAGGATTTAAACTAAGGCTCTTTTGGTAACATTCTGATCCTTTGGCAAGCCGATCTGTCTTGCAATATACATGTCCCAACAAAGAAAGAGTAAATCAACCTGAATCACCAGATTCAGTAACAATATCATCATGGCTTTGCTGCTTATTAAACACTCCACCAGATAAGGTCTGTTCCCCTTCTGCAAGCTTGCTGAGATCAACACAACATTTTGCAAGCAGGTATTTGCATTGTGGTGTAGTACAACTGTGTCCTTTCAAGAGTCTATATGCTTTATATGCCTTTCCTGAGTGGTAATAACAGGTTGCAAGAAAAAACAAGGCTTCTTCTGAGTGTACTTGCGCATACAGTCGTTCTGTGAGGAAAACTCCATCTTGGTAAGCACAGTGGTTTACTGCTTGCCATATAGCAGCCTGGACCGGTTCCTGCAGCACCATCATCCTTGAGGCTCAGGTCCACTTTCTGCAATGCCTCAGCGCCACCACCACCATCACCTCCCTGCCACCTGTAGCGGCTCTGGCCCAGCCAGCCCCGGCTCATTTAAACTCACCAGCGACCCTAACCCGGGGATGAGGGAGGCCGAGCAATTGCCAAGCACCTCCCAGTAGGACACAGAAATACACAAAGTGGAGAGAGCCAATCGAAAGCCCATTCTTTGATATTTTGAATCCTGATATTTTTGTCAGATGCTGGAGTTGATGGGATTGGTTGGGAATAATCATTTAAATCTTTGATTTGTCACTAATAAATGAGGAAAAGGATAATTGAAGCAAAAATATAAACATGGACTGTAGGAATGTTAAACAGAAATATATAATATTTCTAAACCTATAATTTTCCAAAAGTAAATTATATAGACCTTTTTTAGAATGATGTTAAAGGGGAGGGTTAAGGGGAATGTGTTGAGGGTAATTCATCAAAAGAGAAATTGATGGCCTTGTATTAAAATGTTTTTTTATTTTGCTTACAGTTTGGTAATCATTATTTCATTAGTGAAGTATATAACATGGTATTCATTAAATAATCCTTTCTGGTGGGAGTATCATTATATTCATCTCTTTTGAATGCCAGACTAATATCTCAAACATTTTTCAGAGAAGATCATATTATTATTATCTATCCCTGTAATTGAAGTCAGCTATGCATTTTTTGTTTTTATTAGTTTGTAATATTACTATATAAAACTGACATTTTTATGTAAAACAGACCAAAAAAATGCACGTATTGATGTCAAATAATTTCTCCTGATTGTCTTGGACCTAAGTCAGTATCATTCTGAATCTACTACCTGTAGAATGCCAGTCTTAGTATTTAGCTCCTTATCTCTGTAACACTGTAGATTAACACTTTATTTCTCTGATGGGATTATGCATATCTGTTGTGCCTTATCTACAGTTGACCTTTGAAGAATGCAGGGGTTAGGCGCACTCACTACTGTGCAGTTAAAAATTCTCAAATAACTTTTGACTCCCCCAAATTTTAACTACTGATAACCTGCTGTTGACTGGAAGCCTTACTGATAAACATAAACAGTTGATTAACATATATTTTGTAGGTCATATGTATTATATACTGTCTTCTTACAATAAAGTAAGCTAGAGAGAAGAAAATCTCGTTCAGAAAATCATAAGAGAAAATATATTTACTGTTTATAAAGTAGAAGGGAATCATCATTGAAGGTCTTTATCCTTGTTTTCTTGACATTGTGTAGGTTGAAGAGGAGAAAGAAGAGGAAGGGCTGGCTGGTCTTGGTGTCTCAGGGGTGGCAGAGATGGGATAGGTGGAGGAAATGGAAGGGCAGGCAGCAAAGACAGGCACATAGGTGTAACTTTTATTGAAAACAATGTTCATTTAAGTGGACCTGTGTGGTTCAAGAGTCCACTGTAGGTCCACTGTAATTTGTCTGCTAAATGCAGATGAATTGATATATGAAAGAGTAATGTTTAAAACTTAGATAATATCGGGCGGCGCCTGTACTCAGTGGGTAGGGTGCCAGCCACATACATTGCCGGGGCCGGCTAAAACAACAATGACAACTGCAACAACCGTGGGCAGTGCCTGTGGCTCAGTGAGTAGGGCACCGGCCCCATATACCAAGGGTGGTGGGTTCGAGCCTGGTCCCCGCCAAACTGCAACAACAACAACAACAAATAGCTGGGCATTGTGGCGGGCACCTGTAGTCCCAGTTACTTGGGAGGCTGAAGCAAGAGAATGCTGTGAGCTGTGATGCCACAGTACTCTACCGAGGGTGACAAAGTGAGACTCGGTCTGATAAAAAGAAAAAAATAGCCAGGTGTAGTGGCAGGTTCCTGTAGTCCCAGCTACTTGGGAGGCTGAGGCAAGAGAATTGCTTCCCCCAAGAGTTTGAGGTTGCTGTGAGCTGTGATGGCACAGCACTCTACCCAGGGCAACAGCTTGAGACTCTTATCTCAAAAAGAAAAAAAAAACTTAGATAATACTGAACTGTACTGAACTATATTTTTAGCTTCACCACTGGGCAGGAGTAGACTATGTTTTATAGAAAAAGTACCTGTCAAGACAATTTACAGTTACTCTCTTACCCCTAATTACTTTAGCAACATTCTTTGCACATGAAATATATCTGGATCTGGTCCTTTGCATTTTGGCTTGATCTGTAGGTAACTTTTTCTTTTCCCTATTTTTTTTTTTTAAGACTGCTTTTTCCCTTAATTAAATCTATTGGGTGCTCTAGTTTCTTTTATATAAGTTGCCTGAATGTAGGTTTTTTTAAAATCCCGGATTCTGTAGTTTTGGTTCTCATTTAAGTACATTGTTGTAGCTTTTTTGTGTTTATATGGGACAGATACATCAGGTTGAGTATATTCTGAGGACAAAGCAAGCTAAACAAGTTATTAAGTCAACCTACGAATGGTGAAGTAGTATCTTTTGTAACAACCCCGATGGAACTGGAGACCATTCTTTTTTTTTTTTGAGACAGAGTCTCACTTTGTCATCCTCAGTAGACTGCTGTGGCATCACAGCTCAGAGCAACCTCAAACTCCTGGGCTCAAGCGATTCTCCTGCCCCACATAGCTGGGACCACAGGCACCCACCGCAACAGCCAGCTATTTTTTTTTTTGTTACAGTTGTTATTGTTTAGCTGGCCCGGGCTGGGTTTGAACCTACCAGCCTAAGTGTATGTGGCTGGCGCCCTACCCATTGAGTATGGGTGCCACCATGGAGACGATTCTTTTAAGTGAAGTATTGCAAGAATGGAAAACAACCACCACATGTATTATTAAATTGGAACTAATGAATCAAAACCCAGTGTCTACATTTGGTAGTAACTCATTGGAAAGTAAGCAGGTGGAAGGGGGTAGGGGAGGAGGGGTAAATTTATACCTAATGGGTACAATGTACACTCTCCAGGTGATGGGCACACTTACAGCTTTGACTCAAACTGTATAAAAGCAATTCATGCAAGGCATGGTAGCTCACGCCTGTAATCCTAGTACTCTGGGAGGCTGAAACCGGTAGATTGCCTGAGCTCAGGTGTTCAAGACCAGCCTGAGCCAGAGAGAAATCGCATCTCTAAAAATAGCTGGGTGTTGGCTTGGTGCCTGTAGCTCAGCTGCTAGGGTGCCATCCACACACACCGGAGCTGGCGGGTTTGAATCCAGCCTGGGCCTGGCAAACAACAATGACAACTACAACAAAAAAATAGTCAGGCATTGTGGTGGGCGCCTGTAATCCCAGCTACTCCTAGCTACCTAGAGGTTGAGGCAAGAGAATCGCTTAAGCCCAAGAGTTGGAGGTTGCTGTGAGCTGTGATGCTACAGCACTCTACCAAGGGTGACAAAGTGAGACTATGTCTCAAAATAAATAAATAAATAAATAAAATAAAATAGCTGGGCATTGTGGTGCGTGCCTATAGTCCCAGCTACTTGGAAGGCTGAGGCAAGAGAATTGCTTGAGCCTAAGAGTCTGAGGTTGCTGTGAGCTGTGATGCCACGACACTCTACCAGGGGCAACAAAGACTCTATCTCAAAAATACATAAATAAATAAGTAAAAAACAAAAGCAATTCATGTAACCAAATGCTGGGAGGAAAAAAAGTCAATCTAAGGTTAGGTCTTTGAATTTAGGAGAGAGCAAAAATGAAGGAACTAATCTGTACTATTTGTGCATCTTTGATTTTATTTGCATAAACTGCTAAAAATGTTATATCATTGAATTTATTATTACTAATAGTGAGCAATAGAGTGAAAATAGAAAACAGAGAATTGGTATATTTCAGGCTATATATAAATCTTGCCCATTTTTCAAGTGGCAAATAGGTATAAACAGACCTGTGGCTTCTATTAATCTTAGTGTTCTGTTACTTAGTTTTATAATATTATGCCCTGAAATCTATTTCTGAGGTGTCAAATGAGACATTCTGTTCTGAGGAAACGAGTGACATAAAGTGTTTAATATCACTTCTTCATGGTCACAGATTACCATCTGATAGACTGCTAATCTGCAAAATGTGGTTTCTTCAAGAAGCAAAATACTAGCCAACAGCTGTTGAGTGAGAGTAATCTGAATGTTAGAAGTGATGTTTTTAAAAAGCCAGAATAATCCTCTGTTTTGTATAGGTCTCACACATGAGTTTAGGTCCAGTCTTATTTTAATTCTTGCCCTAGAGACTATATGATTGGAGGAAAACTCCTCAGAGTGTGAAAGACCTGGGTTTGCATCCCAGCTCTGCCTTGTACTACCTACTGACCACCAGCATGTTACTTTGCCTTTATATGTCTTAGTTTCTTCTTTTAATTAAAAAAATATGAGGGTACGATGGGATAAACTTTTAGTATAAGGTTTAAATGAAATGGTATATATAAAATGACTGATGTAATGAAAGAAGTTCTTCCTCTGCTAGTGATACCAAACAAAGTATGAAATACTGAATATAATATACTTGAGCTGTAAGGAAAAAAATCTAAGGAGTAAGGAAAAAAAATCAATGTTAACGTCATTTACACTCTCATGTGTTGTGGAAAAAACTGGAATCCTAGGCAGATGGCAATGAGTGTACACATTCTTGTTTTATTTTTTTTTAAAGTATTGTAAATGATCATGAACTGAATAGAAAGTTAAAGTTCTTCTCTGATCAGCTTTTAATGACAAGGTATTTTAGCATCAGGTTATGTTTCCATGAAAACAAAATGGTGTTTCAATGAAAGGTTATTTTTTTGCAGTTGGTTTTTAGAGATCAAGTTCTTACTTAAATTAAAAATGTTTCTTTATGACAGGGATATCAGTGATTTGTTTCTAATCAGTACAAGGGAGTTACTTGCTCAAGCTTGTAATCCCAGCTACTTGGGAGGCTGAGTCAGGAGGACCACTTGAGCCTAGTTGAAGACTATAGTTGGCTATGGTCTATGCACTGCAGGCTGGGTGACAGAGCGAGACTCTGTCTCTTAGAAAGAGGGCTTGGTGCCTGTAGCTCAGCTGCTAGGGCACCAGCCACATACAGCAGTGCTGCTGGGTTTGAACCCAGCCCGGGCCTGCCAAACAACAAGGACAACTACAACAAAAAAATAGCCGGGCGTTGTGGTGAGCACCTGTAGTCCCAGGTTCTCAGGAGGCTGAGGCAAGAGAATCTTTTGAGCCCAAGAGTTTGAGGTTGCTGTGAGCTGTGAAGCCATAGCACTCTACCTAGGGAGATGTAGACTCTGTCTCAAAAAAAAAAAAAAGAGAGAGAGAGAGTACCAACCAGGGAAGAAGTTAAGAAAAACCAGCTCCTTAGTGTTGGTAAATCAGAGCATTACTCTGCTACCAGCAGAAGCATCTCAGGACCTTTGATCATTTGTCCTCTCATGCATAAGTAGATGCAACTCAGATCATGTTTTATTGTTATTGAAATGGATTCAACTCACTTGACATTTAAGTGAACATTTTTCGCATGGTGTGTTTACTTGGACTAGAGTCCAGGGCACTTATCATGTTTCTGTTAGAAATTGTATATCCTCACCAAACTTACTGGCATTAGAGGTGCTTAAAGGAGTGAGAAAAACAATCTAAAGTCAGAAGTATTTCACAATATTGGTGAATTGTCAATATAGCCATCTCAAACAAGTCAGAGCACTTTTTTTCTCTTTTCTTGTGGTAAAATATACATAACATAAAATTTACCATTTTTAAGTATATGATTCAGTGGCAGTAGTTAAGTATATTCACGGTGTTATGAAATGCTCATCGCTATCCATTTCCAGAACTTTTTTCATCATCTCAAACAGAAACTTCATACTCGTGAAGCAATAACTCTCTATTCCTTCCTCCCCTCAGTCCCTAGTAACCTCTAATCTACTTTCTGTCTCCATGAGTTTGCATATTCTGAATATTTCGTGAAAGTAGAATCATATAATACTTGTTTTTATGTCTGGCTTATTTCTTTTTTTTTTTTTTTGGCTTTTATTTTAAGGATTTATTTATATTAGATAAACTAACACTTTTCACACAAATATAATGCAATACAATTCGGGCATTCTCAAAGCAATTGAAGAATTTATTTGGACATAAGTTTAAAATACTTCCTAGTAGTCATGCGTTTGAACTATGTGTTAAAACCCATGTTCTTTCAATCTAGTCAGAATATCCAGTTATCTGTGTGAATGACTCATTTGGAGATAGAATGTTAAATTTGAAACTCTGGGTGTAATTCTCAAATGATAGGCTCTTCTCTTGTTTAAGGGCACTGGATGGCTAAGTCATTGAGGAAGTAAATGTTAAGAAAGAGATTTATAAATTCTAAAATGCTATGTGTAAGTATCCTATTAATGAAATCCAAAAATATGTAGTTTTGTAATCATATACTCAACTTGAGAAAAGCTCTAATATCTTAATATAGTTATCAACAAATAATTTTATATTGAGAATTGCTTTTCTGAACTTTTTTTTTTTTATTGTTGGGGATTCATTGAGGGTACAATAAGACAGGTTACACTGATTGCACTTGTTAGGTAAAGTCCCTCTTGCAATCATGTCTTGCCCCCATAAAGTGTGACACACACCAAGGCCCCACCCACCTCCCTCCTTCCCTCTTTCTGTTTCCACCCCCATAACCAAAGTTGTCATTAATTGTCCTCATATCAAAACTGAGTACATAGGATTCATGCTTCTCCATTCTTGTGATGCTTTACTAAGAATAATGTCTTCCACGTCCATCCAGGTTAATACGAAGGATATAAAGTCTCCATTTTTTTTAATGGCTGAATAGTATTCCATGGTATACATATACCACAGCTTGTGGGCATTTAGGCTGTTTCCACATTTTGGCAATTGTAAATTGAGCTGCAATAAACAGTCTAGTACAAGTGTCCTTATGATAAAAGGATTTCTTTCCTTCTGGGTAGATGCCCAGTAATGGGATTGCAGGATCAAATGGGAGGTCTAGCTTGAGTGCTTTGAGGTTTCTCCATACTTCCTTCCAGAAAGGTTGTACTAGTTTGCAGTCCCACCAGCAGTGTAAAAGTGTTCCCTTCTCTCCGCATCTGCAGTTTTGAGATTTTGTGATGTGGGCCATTCTCACTGGGGTTAGATGATATCTCAGGGTTGTTTTGATTTGCATTTCTCTAATATATAGAGATGATGAACATTTTTTTCATGTGTTTGTTAGCCATTCGTCTGTCGTCTTTAGAGAAAGTTCTATTCATGTCTCTTGCCCATTGATATTAAGGGATTGTTGGCTTTTTTCATGTGGATTAATTTGAGTTCTCTATAGATCCTAGTTATCAAGCTTTTGTCTGATTGAAAATATGCAAATATCCTTTCCCATTGTGTAGGTTGTCTCTTTGCTTTGTCTATTGTCTCCTTAGCTGTACAGAAGCTTTTCAGTTTAATGAAGTCCCATTTGTTTATTTTTGTTGTTGTTGCCATTGCCATGGTAGTCTTCTTCATGAAGTCTTTCCCCAGCCCAATATCTTCCAGTGTTTTTCCTATGCTTTCTTGGAGGATTTTTATTGTTTCATGCCTTAAATTTAAGTCCTTTATCCATCTTGAATCAATTTTTGTGAGTGGGGAAAGGTGTGGGTCCAGTTTCAGTCTTTTACATGTAGACATCCAGTTCTCCCAACACCATTTATTGAATAGGGAGTCTTTCCCCCAAGGTATGTTCTTCTTTGGTTTATCAAAGATTAGGAGGTTGTAAAATGTTAGTTTCATTTCTTGGTGTTCAATTTGATTCCAAGTGTCTATGTCTCTGTTTTTGTGCCAGTACCATGCTGTCTTGAGCACTATGGCTTTGTAGTACAGACTAAAATCTGGTATGCTGATGCCCCCAGCTTTATTTTTGTTACAGAGAACTGCCTTAGCTATACGGGGTTTTTTCCAGTTCCATACAAAATGCAGAATCATTTTTTCCAAAAGTACGATGAAAGTACGATGTTGGTATTTTGATAGGAATGGCATTGAATAGGTAGATTGCTTTGGGAAGTATAGACATTTTAACAATGTTGATTCTTCCCATCCATGAGCATGGTATGTTCTTCCATTTGTTAATATCCTCTGCTATTTCCTTTCTGAGGATTTCATAGTTTTCTTTATAGAGGTCCTTCACCTCCTTCGTTAGGTATACTCCTAGGTATTTCATTTTCTTTGAAACTATGGTGAAGGGAGTTGTGTCCTTAATTAACTTTCATCTTGACTGTCATTGGTGTACACAAAGGCTACTGACTTGTGGACACTGATTTTATATCCTGAAACATTACTGTATTTTTTGATGACTTCTAGGAGTCTTGTGGTTGAGTCTTTGGGGTTCTCTAAGTATAAGATCATGTCGTCAGCAAAGAGGGAGAGTTTGACCTCCTCTGCTCCCATTTGGATTCCCTTTATTTCCTTGTCTTGCCTAATTGTATTGGCTAGAACTTCCAGCACTACGTTCAATAGTAAAGGTGACAGAGGACAACCTTGTCTGGTTCCAGTTTTAAGAGGAAAAGCTTTGAGTTTTACTCCAGTCAGTAAAATATTGGCTGGGGGTTTGTCATAGATAGCTTCAATCAGTTTTAGAAATGTGCCACCTATGCCTATACTCTTCAGTGTTCTAATTAGAAAAGGATGCTGGATTTTATCAAATGCTTTTTCTGCATCTATTGAGAGGATCATGTGATCTTTATTTTTGCCTCTGTTAATATGGTGGATAACGTTTATAGACTTGTGTATGTTAAACCAGCCTTGCATCCCTGGGATGAAGCCTACTTGATCATGATGAATGACTTTTTTGATGATAAGTGTAATCTATTGGCTAGGATTTTGTTGAGAATTTTTGCGTCTATATTCATGAGTGAGATTGGTCTGAAATTCTCCTTTGTGTTTGGGTCTTTTCCTGGTTTTGGTATCAGGGTGATGTTTGCTTCATAGAATGTGTTGGGGAAGATTCCTTTTTCCTCAATTTTTTGGAATAATTTCTGCAGTACAGGAATAAGCTCTTCCTTGAAGGTTTGATAGAATTCTGGAGTGAAGCCATCTGGACTAGGGCATTTTTTGGTTGGAAGATTTTTTATTGTTTCTTTGATCTCAGTGCTTGAAATTGGTCTGTTCAGGAGCTCTATTTCTTCCTGGCTGAGTCTAGGGAGTGGGTGTGATTCCAAATATTGATCCATTTCTTTCACATTGTCAAATTTCTGGGCATAGAGTTTCTGGTAGTATTCAGAGATGATCTCTTGTATCTCTGTGGGATCAGTTGTTATTTCCCCTTTATCATTTCTGATTGAGGTTACTAGAGATTTTACTTTTCTATTTCTAGTTAGTCTGGCCAATGGTTTATCTATTTTATTTATTTTTTCAAAAAACCAACTCCTTGTTTCATTAATTTTCTGAATGATTCTTTTGTTTTCAATTTCATTGATCTCTGATTTGATTTTGGATATTTCTTTTCTTCTACTGAGTTTAGGCTTAGATTGTTCTTCTTTTTCCAATTCCATAAGATCTCTTGTGAGATTGTTGATGTGCTCTCTTTCTATTTTCGAATGTAGGCATCTAAAGCGATGAATTTTCCTCTCAAAACTGCTTTTGCAGTATCCCACAGGTTTTGGTAGCTTGTGTCTTCATTGTTGTTATGCTCAAGGAAGTTAATGATTTCCTGTTTTATTTCTTCCTGCACCCATCTGTTATTCAACAGAAGATTGTTTAATTTCCATGCCTTTGGGCGGGGTCGAGCATTTTTGTTAGAGTTGAGTTCCACCTTTAGTGCCTTATGGTCTGAGAAGATACAAGGTAAAATTTCAATTCTTTTGATTCTGTTGATATTTGTTTTGTGTCCCAGGATATGATCAATTTTGGAGAATGTTCCATGGGGTGATGAGAAGAATGTATATTCTTTATCTTTGGGATGGAGTGTTCTATATGCGTCTATCAAGTACAGTTGTTCTAGGGTCTCATTTAAATCTCTTATATCCTTGTTTAATTTCTGTTTAGAGGATCTGTCCAGCTCTGTAAGAGGAGTGTTAAGGTCCCCTGTTATTATGGTATTATCAGATATCATATTGCTCAGACTGAGTAAGGTCTGTTTTAAGAATCTGGGAGCATTTAAATTGGGTGCGTAGATATTTAGAATTGAAATGTCTTCTTGTTGTATTTTTCCCTTAACCAATATAAAGTGACCATCTTTGTCTTTTTTGACTTTAGTTGCTTTAAATCCACATGTATCTGAAAATAAGATTGCAATTCCTCTTTTCTTCTGAATTCCATTTGCCTGAAAAATTGTCTTCCAACCCTGACTCGGAGCCTTAATTTGTCTTTTGAAGCCAGGTGTGTTTCTTGCAGACAGCAAATGGATGGCTTGTGTTTTTTAATCCAGTCAACCAATCTTTGTCTCTTCAGTGGGGAATTCAAGCCGTTAACATTTATTGAGATAATTGATAAGTGTGGTAGTATTCTATTCGTCTTATTTGGTGAGAGTCCATTGCTTAGTTTTATCTTTTGCATCAGTGTGGAGGTTAGGTTCTGTCCTTTAATTTCTGAGTTCTTACTTTGCTGCTGATCCATTGTGGTGGTCAGTGTGCAGAACAGGTTGAAGTCTTTCCTGTAGAGCTGGTCTTGTTGTGGCGAATTTCCTCAATGTTTGTATATCCGTAAATGATTTGATTTCTCCGTCAATTTTTAAGCTTAGCTTAGCAGGGTACCGAATTCTGGGCTGGAAATTGTTCTGTTTAAGTAGACTAAAGGTAGATGACCATTGTCTTCTTGCTTGGAAAGTTTCATTAGAGAAGTCTGCGGTCACTCTGATGGATTTGCCCCTGTAGGTCAACTGGCGCTTACTCCTGGCAGCTTGCAGAATCTTTTCTTTTGTCTTGACTTTGGACAGGTTCATCACAATGTGTCTTGGAGAAGCTTGGTTAGAGTTGAGGCGACCTGGGGCCCGATATCCCTCTAAAAGCAGTGTGTCAGAATCTTTGGTGATATTTGGGAAATTTTCTTTTATAATATTCTCTAGTATGGCTTCCATTCCTCTGGGGCATTCTTCTTCCCCTTCTGGAATTCCTATAACTCGTATGTTGGAACGCTTCATAAAGTCCCATAATTCTGACAGTGAACGTTCTGCTTTCTCTCTCTTCTTCCTCTTTTACTATCTGAGTTATCTCAAAAACTTTGTCTTCTACCTCTGAAATTCTTTCTTCTGCATGGTCTAACCTGTTGCTGATACTTTCCATTGCATCTTTAAGTTCCCTGATTGACTGTTTCATTTCCTTCAGCTCTGCTATATCCTTTTTATATTCTTCATATCGTTCATCTCTTATTTGATTCTGTTTTTGAATTTTCTTTTGGTTAATTTCCACTTTATTAGCAGTTTCCTTCATTGTTTCCATCATTTCTTTCATTGTTTTCAACATGTGTATTCTAAATTCCCTTTCTGTCATTCCTAACATTTCTGTATAGGTGGAATCCTCTGCAATAGCTACCTCAGGGTCCCTTGGCGGGGTTGTTCTGGACTGGTTCTTCATGTTGCCTGGAGTTTTCTGCTGATTCTTCCTCATGAGTGATTTCTTTTATCTGTTTCCTTGCCCTAATTTTCCTTTCACTTCCTCTTGTTCTGTAAGTTCTCGTGCCTGTGGACTAAGGGTTACAGGACCAGAAGGGTGAGAAGGTTGAAGAGCAAAAAAGGGATGAAAGAAAGGAGGACCGAGTGATAAGAAAAAAAAAAGAAAAATAGAGAAAGGAGAGGGCGTGGGTAAAAGGAATATTGACAAAAAGAAGAGAGGCACAGAAAGAGGGAGACAGGGCAATATAGGTGTACAGTAGGGTACTTTGATACAACCTAAAAAAAAAAACAAAACACCTTCTGGGGGTGCCCAGTTGGGTGGTTCCCTTGAGGTCAGCAGCTCTTTGCTAACCTGATCAGACACAGTAGAGAGGAAAGACAAAAATGCTATAAATCAAACCTCCACCCCCACCTCCACCAAGTAGAGAGGAAAGACAAAAATGCTATAAATCAAACCAAAACAAGCAAACAGAAAACTTTACGGGATAAAATTGGCTGGAAAAACCAAATAATAATGGTAGAAACACTAACAATAATGAAGTTCTAATTATTGAAATAGGCAGCAATGGGAAATTATAATTAAACTAGAAAAATTGAGAAAGAAAAAGGATTTGTATGGAAAAGGTTGAACTTAAAAAACAAAACAACAATCCACAACATCAAAATAAACAAAAAAAAAACAACCAAACCAAAAAAAAAAAAAAAACACAACCAAAAACAAAGCAGTACGTATATGTTATTGAATATTGTCTGGGCAACACGTGGTCTTCTGGGATATGAGATGTTAATCACAGTTCTGATACGACTGGAGGCTGCTAGTTTCTCAAACCCCAGCAGGTAGACACCCTAAATCTCTCTTCAGCCCACTTAAAAGGCACTTTGAACTTGTTCACTTGCTGAGCAGAAGCTTTCCCAGGGAAGTGCTTGTCGCTGGAATCACTGCTGAAGTGGCTATCCACTTACCCTGTGTGCCAAAACTGGTCTCCCTCTGCCCCCGAGGGTTAGGGCTGCAAGGCGGCTCAGATCCCGCCCTTAGGCTACTTGGTTGCTGGGTTACCAGCTCCCACCCAATTCCAGCTCTGCGACCCTGAGGGCGGAGCTTGCCGGGGCAGATCGCTCACAATGGCTGCCTGTGACCCAGAGCCAAACGCTATTAGCTCCGTCTGGCTCAGCGGCTCAGACTGGGGCCCTAGACAAAGGCCAAAGTTCTCCGCATTCCCACTCAGGCTCTCCCCAAGGCAGTTCAGCTGAGTGCCAAGTCCAAAGACACCAAAACAGTTCACAGGTAAGGCCTTTCTGGTTTGCAGTCTCGCTGCTACTGAACTTACAGTTGCGGGCGGGTTTAGATGGATTGAACACACACGACCACTTGCCGGTTTTCCACTGTTTTAGTCCTCCTCTTGGGGTCCAGAAGTCTCTCGCTGACTCCCTGTATCCTCTCAGGGGTGATGATAGGCAGATCCCACCAGCCAGAGATGCCTGGAGTCCTATATCCCCAGACTCATGGTGCCCAGATGCAAGGAAGCTGTTACTCGGCTGCCATCTTGCTCCGCATTCCCTATGTCTGGCTTATTTCTATTAGCACAATGTTTTTAAAGTTTGTCCATGTTGTAGCATGTATCAGAATTTCATTCCTTGTTAAGGCTGAATGATATTACATCGGAGGTATATGATACTTTTCTTTCTTTCTTTTTTTTTTTAGAGACAAGAGTCTCATTTTGTTGCCCTTGGTAGAGTGCTGTAGCATCACAGCTCACAGCAACCTCCAGCTCTTGGGCTTAGGTGATTCTTTTGCCTCAGCCTCCCAAGTAGCTGGAACTACAGGCGTCAGCTACAACGCCCAGCTAGATACTTTTGTTTTTTGAAATGAGCTGGTCTTGAACTCCTGGCATCAATCTATACTTCTTTCTCAGCTTCTCAAAGTGCTGGAATTAGGCGTGAGCTGCCACGCCTAACCACATTTTATTTATCTGTTCATCTGTTGATGGACATTGGGATTGTTTCCAGCTTTTGCTATTTTGAATAGGCTGCTAAGAACATTGATGTACAAGGACCTGAGTTCCTGCTTTTAGTTCGTTTAGGTATATACCCAAGAATGGAAATGCTAGGTCATGTAGTTAATTCCATGTTTAGGTTTTGAGGAACTGCCATACTGTTTTCCACAGAGGCTGCAACATCTTGTATTCCTTTCAGCAATTCACAAAGCTTCCAATTTTTCCACATCCTTGGAGAGTTGTAAAGATGAAATGTGATAAATTCATACTAGATCCATTGAGTTGTATATTAACAATTTGAGTAGAATAAACTGAACTTGACAGAACCTATGGTGAATGGTTTTGCATAGCTAAAAGTCATTATTTATAGTTTTGACTATAAAGTAATAAACATAATAAACATTTAATAAACCATACAGACTTCTTCCTCTCCCCTCCTCCCCCCCTTTTTAAAGGAGAGACAGGATCTCACTCTGTTGCTCAGGCTGAAGTACAGTGGCCCAGTTTTAGCTAACCATAATCTTGAATTCCTGGGCTCTAGTGATCCTCCTACCTCCCAAAAGCAAGACTACTTTTATGTAGGGTTCATACTTTGTCTTTTTTTTAGAAAAGGATTTGAGGTAAATTGCAAAGTTAAATTCATCTAAACTAAGTCAGAAGACTAATTTTTTTTTTTTTTTTTTAAATTAAAGAAAGCCCAGGCTGGGCCCCTATAGCTCAGTGGTTCAGGTGCCAGCAACATGCTCTGGGGCTGGTGGGTTTGAACCCCGCCCCCCTGCCCGGGCCTGCTAAACAACACAAGAATAGCTGAGCGTTGTGGTGGACACCTGTAGTCCCAGCTACTAGGGAGGGTGAGGCAAGAGAATTGCTTGAGCCAAAGAGTTTGGGGTTGCTGTGAGCCATGACACGATGGCACTCTACCAAGGGTGACAAAGTGAGACTCTGTCTCAATTAATTAAAAAAAAAACAAAACAAGGCTTGGCACCTGTCCCTCAGTGGTTAGGGCACCAGCCACATACACTGGGGCTGGTGTGTTCAAACGCAGCTCAGGCCTGCTGAACAACAGTGACAGCTACAACCAAAAAACAGCTGGGCGTTGTGGCAGACACCTGTAGTCTCAGCTACTTGGGAGGCTAAGGCAAGGGAATCACTTAAGCCCAAGAGTTTGAGGTTGCTGTGAGCTGTGACACTACGGCACTCTACCAAGAGTGACATAGTGAGACTCTGTCTCAAAACAAAACAAAGCCCATAAAAAATATACTCCCAAGTAGGTATTATCCTTTATATAGTCACCTGATTAAGGAAAACTTATTCCAATATTACTGTCATTTCTTAGACATTTTAGGAATTCTTTTAGAAGTATATATTGTCTCTGGGAATGATTGTTCTAAATGAGTGAAAGCTCATTTAGATGTATAAGGGTTTTTTTTTGTTTGTTTTTTTAGAGAGTTTCACTTTGTCACCCTCAGTAGAGTGCTGTAGCATCACAGCTCACAGCAACTTCCAGCTCGTGGGCTTAGGTGATTCTCTTGCCTGAGCCTTCTGAGTAGCTGGGACTACAGGCGCCCACCACAGTGCCCAGGTATTTTTTGTTGTTGTTGTTGCAGTTGGCTGGGGCCCTACTCTCTGAGCCATAGGCGCTGCCCTAGATTTGTAAGTTTTTAATAGGCATTATTTTATAAGTCACATGTCATAATACAGCTTGATTGTTTTCATTTCAGAATAGAGTTTTTATTTCTGTTGTTTTATGATAGTTGTCTTTTAGAGAGGGACAGCTTATTCTTTAATAAATCCAGTGATCCTTAAGTAAAAATACTACCATCTTTGTTTAACTAAACTAAGCTTCTTCTTAAAATAAGCTATTTTTTGTAATCATCCCTAATTTAAAATTTTTCTTACGTGTATACAGTTTTATTTTCTTTGGCCCACCAAAATAGTGCAATCACACAAAAAATCAGTGCTGTTGTTAGACACGGTTCTCATCGCTAGTCATAGGATAGTTAAAATATTTCTGAGCAATCCTTACTTTGGAAGGCTCTTACTATAACTTACTTTTTATAAAAGACTTTTAGTATTGCATGGCTGTCTAAACATAGCAGTAATATAATCAGTAATTAAAGGAATACCTGACTAGTTAATAAAATAATTCTGTGATGTATGATACTTTTATACACTTGTGCTATTTAAAATATTTTGTGGAAGTTTTGTGAAACTTTCTGATTTGTTAAATTATTAAATTAGGGAGATGGACGAAACAATCCAAAATAGTGATTAACAGTGATAATAGTTAAAGCTTGGGTGAAGGGTTTAAAGCAGCTCATTTTATCGTCTCTCTGCTTTTATGTGTATGCGTAAAAATATCCTTAATAAAATTAAAATAAAAAATCAAGGCCAGGGACGAGCCAGCGAGAGGGCGTGAGCGGCGGCACTACCTGGAGCTTGTAGCTTCTGGTCGGCCAACGAGCCAGTGCGCGTGCGCGGTGGCGGCCTCCGCGGCGACCGGAGGTGCAAGGCTGAGGCGCGAGTGACATGGGGGACCGGGAGCAGCTCCTGCAGCGGGCGCGGCTGGCAGAGCAGGCTGAGCGCTACGACGACATGGCCTCCGCCATGAAGGCGGTGACAGAGTTGAATGAATCTCTTTCCAAAGAAGATCGAAATCTCCCCTCTGTGGCCTACAAGAATGTGGTTGGTGCCAGGCGATCTTCCTGGAGGGTCATTAGCAGCATTGAGCAGAAAACCATGGCTGATGGAAATGAAAAGAAATTGGAGAAAGTTAAAGCTTATCGGGAGAAGATTGAGAAGGAGCTGGAGACAGTTTGCAATGATGTGCTGGCTCTGCTGACAAATTCCTCATCAAGAACTGCAGTGATTTTCAGTACGAGAGCAAGGTGTTTTACCTGAAAATGAAAGGTGATTACTACCACTACTTGGCAGAGGTGGCTTCTGGGGAGAAGAAAAACAGTGTGGTGGAAGCTTCTGAAGCTGCCTACAAGGAAGCCTTTGAAATCAGCAAAGAGCAAATGGAGCCAACACATCCCATCCGGCTGGGCCTGGCCCTCAACTTCTCTGTGTTCTATGAGATCTAGAATGCACCTGAGCAAGCCTGCCTCTTAGCCAAACAAGCCTTCGATGATGCCATAGCTGAGCTGGATACACTAAACAAGGATTCCCATAAGGACTCCACACTCATCATGCAGTTGCTGCAAGACAACCTCACCCTCTGGACAAGCGGCCAGCAGGATGGAGAAGCAGGAGAAGGCAACTGAAGAGCCTTTGTGTCCCTCGCCCTTCCTTCACCCACCACCCCATCATCACCAATTCTTCCTTGCCACAATCACTCAATATCTAATGCCAAACCTATCTGTATTGGCAGCACAACTACTCAGATCTGCTCTCCTGTCCCTTGGAAAGCATTTTCAGATAACTCTTCATGGGCATTGCTGGGCTGATGGTTGCTTTGAGCCCACAGGAGCTCCCTTTTTGAATTGTGCAGAGAAGTGAATGAGGCATTTTACTATGCCTGTTGATTAGGGAAATCCAGGTAAAAGTAACAGGGGAAGATTAGGAGAATTAGCCAACACAGGCTACAGTTGATATTTAAAAGATCCATTTAAAACAAGCTGATAGTGTTTTGTTAAGCAGTATATCTTGTGCATGTAAAAATGAATTCACCCTTCCCACCTCTTTCTTCAGCTAGTGGAAAACTGTTAAGGGAAGCTGATACAGAGAGACAGCTTGCTCTTTTCCATGAGCTTTATAATAAACTGTTAACGTGAGATTTCAGTAGTGCCTTGTTTTGCGTCTTTAAATTATGATATGCACACACCTTTTCAATGCAATGCATCTAAAGTTTTGATACTTGCAACTTTTTTTTTTTTTGGTTGTGATTGTTTAAGAATCATGGATTTATTTTTTATAACTCTTTGCCTATTGTCCTTGTGTATCTGATAGCACCATGTGTGTCAGCCCATGTCAATTGAGATGGGTGATTATGAAATGCTAGACTTCTAAAATAAATGTTTTGGAATTCAGTGGGTAAATAAAAGCTGCTTTGGGGATATTAAAAAAATTAGCCAGGTGCAGTGGCTAATTCCCATAATCCTAACACTTTGAGAGGCCAAGCTGGGAGCATGGCTTGAGGCTAGGAGTTAGAAACCAGCCTGAGCCCCAGTTTCTGCAAAAAGTAGAAAAATTAGCTAGGTGTGGTGGCACACAGTCCTCCTGCCTCAGTCTCCCAGCTACTCAGGAGGCTGAGGCCAAAGGATCACTTGAGCCCAAGAGTTTGAGGTTACTGTGAGCTACGATGATACCACAGCATTCTAGCCCAGGCAGCAGAGCAAGACCTGTCCTACCCTTATCACCACCACCCCCACACACACACACCCCCAAATCAGGCAGCAGTAACTGACAAAATGCCGATAAAACACTAATACCTGAAGTTGGTTACCTAGGCAGATTATGAGGATGCTGGTTTTTTTCTGTCATTGGGAATACTTACTTGGTTTTGATGCTTTTTTTTCTTTTTTTAAGGAAATTTAAATTTTAAGGTCTTTTCATCATTTCATTTCCATTTGAGGTAGTATAGTCATTATTTTAGATGTTATTACTTCTTTTTCTTAACTTCGGGTTTTTTTTACACTACTTAACCTTAGGAAATGAAGTACTATTTCTATAACCAAATGATACTTTTGAGGTCATTCCTCAAAAAGAAACTTTAGGGGCTCGGTGCCCATAGCTCAGTGAGTAAGGCACCGGCCACAAACACCAAGACTGGGGGGTTCGAGCCTGGTCCAGGCCGGCTAAACAACAATGACAATTGCAACAAAAAAAAATAGTGGGGCGTTGTGGCGAGCACCTGTAGTCCCAGCTACATGGGAGGCTGTGGCAAGAGAATCACTTAATCCCAAGAGTTTGAGGTTGCTGTGAGCTGTGATGCCTCAGCACTCTACCAAGGGTGACATAATGAGGCTCTTTCTCAAAAAAAAAAAAAAAAAATTTAGGAAGTTCTTAGGAAAGAATTTAAAAAGAAATAATAGTCCTGTTCATTATCTTACTTAGTGATGAAAGTCCTTTGTATTAGGTAAGCTAACCACCCTCAAGACTATTATCTTTAGATATGTGTTTATATTACATGTAAAATATATGCTATATATATTTTATATATAGTGTGTGTATACATTTTTAGAATACACTAATATACACTAAAATACCCTGTTAAGTATGTGAGTCTGTTGGGTAATCAATTACTACTGTTTGTGATCTTTATTTTCCATTGCCAATCATAAAAGCATTCAATTGTAAGACATTTTTTGTGAATGTCATATAATAATATTGTATCAGTAAAGTTACTAAGACAGATCTTCTTTTTGCTAGAGTCGTAGATTATTTTCAAATGGCTAAACTTGTTTTTCAAAATAGTGCTAACACAGTAACTACCTTTAATTCATTATATGTTTTGCTTGCACATTTCTCTGGATGTTTATCATGGAGATAATGGCCACTGAGGAAAGGACAAATGATAATGGAATCAACCTGTGTAGCAACCGGGAGTCCTCAAACTTTTTAAACAGGGGGCCAGTTCACTATCCCCCAGACCGCTGGAGGGCCAGACTATAGTTAAAAAAAAAAAACCCAAAAAAACTATGAACAAATTCCTACGCACACTGCACATATCTTATTTTGAAGTAAAAAAATAAAACGGGAACAAATATCACACCGCCTCATGCAGCCCACGGGTGGTAGTTTGAGGACCCCTGGAACCTTATGAATAAAACCTGTGGGTTAGGGAACACTAATACTTCAAATTGGTTACCTAGGCAGATTATGAGGATGTTGGGTTTTTTTTCTGTCATTGGGAAAACTTATTTGGTTTTGATAGTCATGTAAAGGAGTCAGATCCAGATGATTACAGGCGTCCAAATCAAGTGACCACATAAAGGTTATTTCCCAAGTTTTTCATCTACTTTTATTTTTTCCTTAAGTTAAATAAAATAATGAATAAAATAATGACATTGTCCAGGATACTTTGTGTTTATTTAAGAAATAATTTATTGCCATCTGGATTTCCCATTTCATTAAATACCTAAATTCTGTTAACTTCTTTGGAAGATTCTTTGAAGAAGAGAACCAAACATTTCAGTTAAATAGGATAGGAAACTTATGTACTAATCAGTATGTGACTTGAGGGTTACATTAGAGGTGCATACTGTTGACCCTTGGATGCACCTCAGACTATAGATAAAGTTTAATGCAAAGAGTACATATTTGTTTAGTTGGGTCAGTATTTTAAAATTGAGAGATTGCAAGTAAAAGGCTAGGTTAGCTATTGTTTCTTTTCTTTTTCTTTTTCTTTTTTTTTTTGAGACAGAGTCTCACTTTGTCAACCTTGGTAGAGTGCCGTGGCATCATAGCTCACTGCAACCTCAGACTCTTGGGCTCAAGAGATTCTCTTGCCTCAGCCTCCAAGCAGCTGAGACTACAGGTGCCCACCATAACCACCACAACTCTGGCTATGTTTAGAGATGGGGTCTTGCTGTGGCTCAGGCTAATCTTGTGAGCTCAGGCAATCTATCTGCCTCGGCCTCCCAGACTGCTGGGATTACAGGCATGAGCCACCTCACCTAGCTGTTAGTTTAGCTGTTAATCACATTTGGCTCTCGTTCCTATAGAGGAATCAACTATAGTTCAGTATCTACTTCTTCCTCTAGGCAAGATGTGTACCCTCGCTTAGCCCACTTCACACATTAACTCAACTTGCCTGACCCTGATAATTCACATTATCTGAATTTCAGAGAATGTGTCAGGTAAACTTTATAGTATCTTGATACACTGGTTATAAAAAGGAGTTATCTGTATAAGCCTGAATAAATTATGTATAGTTTTTAAGACCAAGTTCATTGGTCCCTTTTCTGTCCCTTTATGCTTTCTTAGTCACATTATATTACTGATCTTAAAACTTACTATAAATATCTAATTACATATCCCTGTCCATGCACCATGAGCAGCTTTGACCTTCAAGTCAAAGACCATGAGTTATTTCCTTTTTTTGTTTTTTTGAGACAGAGCCTTACTTTGTCACCCTCAGTAGAATGCCATGGCATCATAGCTCACAGCAACATCAAACTCTTTGGCTCAGGCAATCCTCTTGCCTCAGCTTCCCAAGTAGCTGGGACTATAGGTGCCAGCCACAACGCCTAGCTATTTTTTGAGATGGGGGTCTTGCTCTTGCTTTGGCTGGTCTCAAACTCCTGAGCTCAGGTAATCGGCCTCCCAGAGTGCTAACATGACAAGTTATTTCATTTTTCACTCTCAGCGTCTAGTATCTAGTACATAGTAGTGTCCAAATATTTGTTAAATTTCTCTAACTTTAGTACAAGCATTTAAGTGCTGTGATCCATTTTTATTCTTCGAAAAATATATAAGCCATTTCTATTTTTGTGTTATAAGTAGTTCCTTTAGTTTATCGGTTCTCAACCTGTGGGTCGTGACTCACAGGAACTGTATTAAAGGGCCGCAGCATTAGGAAGGTTGAGAACCACTGCTTTAGTTAAAGAGGATTTTAAAAAGTTACGTTCTCAATTTTCAGTTTATCTTAAATTAGAAACAGTTGTGAAACAAGATTTCAAGTATATCTCAAAGGGGATATTTATGAGTTAAGTAATTTTTTTCATTTTACTTTAGAATAAACATTCTTCTAATATTTCTAGTTTTTTTAAATGAATCTCTTACTTACCATTTAATGTTTCTTTGAAGTAAACCAAATTGGTGGTCTCTCAAACTTCTCTTATTTATTTTACTTATTTATGTATCTAGTCATTTGGAAGTTCATTTTATTTTGTTTCATGGTATCTAGCTTTTTTATTTTAAGTAAATTAAAATTGGGATACTTTTATGAAACTTGCATTTTTTAAAGATTATTTGTGATCTCTTGGGTTAGAGATAAAATTTTTGAGTGTACACTGTTAATGTGTAAGGCTTTTCAAATAGTTTTGAAAAGTGAGGAAAGTCTTCTGGCACTTTATAATTGGAAAGATTTTATTTAAAATTTTCTCAATGAAAGATGTGCATTATTTATTACCTTTTCTAGTTAATAGGCAAAGAGACCCAACATTGCCTAATATCTGGATAAAGAACATTGTTGTTGATCACATTTATAGCATAAAAGCGAATGATTATTCTTGGGTGGTTGGGTTGCATTTTTTTTGCTCATAGTGACTGTTGGTGGTAGTTTCTACTAGTTTTAGAACTTTTAGACATTACATTTGGTCATTTCTGCTCTTTTATTTAGTATCATTTTTTGCAGAAAAATCCAGGAGTTAAAGGAGTCCAGCCACATGTTTTCAAAAACCTAAATGTCTTTGAGGAAAATTACTCCCTATAAAGTTAAATACAATGCATATCTTAAAAAGTATCAGTATCTTTAAAGGATGTATGTATCTTCAACTCAGTTATTTTACTAGACTGGGTAGTTTCTTTTCACTTTATAGAGTGCTTAAGCAGGACAGATATCCACTGACAATAAAAATTTAGAAATTTTCTTTCATTCCATATTTAGACATCTAGTTAGATTTTTAGCAGCATGCAGTTGATTCTAGTCTGTATCAGGATGACAAATTTAGGTGTTGGCAGAGTAAAGAACTAGGTAGGTACCTGCAGTTAGGTGGTTAGGAATAGGTAGACTCAGCTTAACTGGGCACTCGAACACAAGATGAGACAGTTGATTTGCTTTTGTATCCTTTACTGCATCTGTTTCACAATCCATAGTTCAATTATAAACGCTATTTGCCAGCTGCATTGACTTCCTTAGCCTGAAATGTGCTAGAGAAAATAAACAAATATATTTTTCTGTTTGTCTTTTGTCTTAACATTTCAGGATCAGATGCAGCTTGTATTTGAGACTAACGGAGCCAGAAAAGTAAATAATACATTATACTAAAGCATATCTTGAAGATATGTTTTGTAATGGCCAAGTAGGCTAATTTCAGTGATGGTCAGAGGCTTCTAAATGGTAGTAACTCCTGTAAATACCAATTTCCAAATGGTATCTCTCTATTCCAGCCATCACAACAGTTTTAAAATCAGCTTTTGTTTTGTTTTTGTTTTTGTTTTGTTGCTGTGTTTTGTTTTTTAACAGGAGAGCCAGTGTAACTCCTTCAAGACTGGAGTGACACACACTGCACCTGCATCTGCCTCTGCCTCATGTGAGTTCTCATTTTGGCAGCAGCATTCTACTAGGCTGGAACCTCTGTAGAGGTTTGCCCTTTAGTTTTCTAAATCTATGAACTACTAAATGTGTGTCTTGGTGGCAAAGTTTAAAAAAAAAGTGCATGAGAGGGCGGCGCCTGTGGCTCAGTTGGTAAGGCGCCGGCCCCATATACCCAGGGTGGCGGGTTCAAACCCGGCCCCGGCCGAACTGCAACAAAGAAATAGCCGGGCGTTGTGGCGGGCGCCTGTAGTCCCAGCTACTCGGGAGGCTGAGGCAAGAGAATCGCTGAAGCCCAGGAGTTGGAGGTTGCTGTGAGCTGTGTGATGCCACGGCACTCTACCAAGGGCCATAAAGTGAGACCCTGTCTCTACAAAAAAAAAAAAAAAAAGTACATGAGAATTTCAACTTCCCTGCAGAAAGTTCTCTGCTCATTCCAAAGGGAGTTTCTCCTCTAACATAGGTTCTATCTTGTATGAACAGTATCTACCCACAATTTTTATCTACAACATGCATTTATTTTTTGAAGAGCTGTTTTTACCTTGCAGATTATGGAGTGAAGAATATCTTTAAATGCTTTTAGCAGCTTCAACTTTCAAAGCTTTGGTTGTTCTCTTTATAGTCTAGTTACATAACCTGAGAACACTGTGTGCTGTCATAGTGGCTAAAGCATTCCTCTTTTTTGGACTCTGGCCCTTGAAATAACTTCTTCCTTTGTCTTTGGATATTGAATAAGTTAAGGAAGGCCCAAAGACCTTCTTAGAGAAGAAATGAGCAGTTAATGTGTGAGGTTATGTTTACTCTGAATCTGTTGCCTAGGTTTTGGAAACCAAGTAAGTCAGTTAAAAGAGTTGAGCTTGAAAATATGTTTCGTTTACCTGCCACAGTTTTGTGAGAGAAATTGAAATTAGAGCCTTTGCGGGCAGCGCCTGTGGCTCAGTGAGTAGGGCGCCGGCCCCATATGCTGAGGGTGGCGGGTTCAAACCCAGCCCCGGCCAAACTGCAACAAAAAAATAGCCGGGCGTTGTGGCGGGCGCCTGTAGTCCCAGTTGCTCTGGAGGCTGAGGCAAGAGAATCGCGTAAGCCCAAGAGTTAGAGGTTGCTGTGAGCCGTGTGACGCCACGGCACTCTACCCGAGGGCGGTACAGTGAGACTCTGTCTCCACAAAAAAAAAAAAAAAAAAAAAAAGAAATTAGAGCCTTTGCAGCTGTGGAGCAGCATAATGCTCCACAGACTGAGGTGACATGTATTGTTCCCTACAAATGTCTGAGGCTGGCTTTGAAGAGCCTGTTTGATTGAAAGGAATTTTGCCTTTTATTTTTCTTAAAGGAA
This sequence comes from Nycticebus coucang, assembly GCF_027406575.1. NCBI lineage: Eukaryota > Metazoa > Chordata > Mammalia > Primates > Lorisidae > Nycticebus > Nycticebus coucang. The sequence continues at coordinate 132,360,001 of NC_069782.1, read as the reverse complement.
TAGTGGCCCTTTGTAAGTGTCAGGAATTTTTGCTACCAGGTCAGAACAAATATGTTTATTCTTAAAGAAAACTTAGAATAAAACATTTAAATTCATTCATGCTCTGTTCAGCTGCAATTCTGCTTTTGCAGAATTGTACTGTATAGTTCTCTAGCAGATAATTTAATGACCTAGGAGTTCATGTTGCTGAAACAATTATCTGGGAAGCTTAGGAGAAAATGTCAATAGCTAGTAGGTCTTACTGATTAATATAGAGCTTGATGAAATAGTGTTGTCAGAGTGGAACTTGGACTCTTTGCTAAGTCCATTTCCACCTGTGACTAGAACAGTTTATTTTGGACTAGTTGAAAGAAATTGGAGAGTGAAATATATGTTTCAACACCCAAGGTTAAGTTTTGAAGACCTGTGTAATCTAGAAATTCATTTTTAGCAGCGGTAGTATATACCTTTACCACAAACTTTTGGATGAGACTCAGGGAGACCTAAATTCTGGCTTCAGCTGATGTTTGTTCTTGCTATGTAACTTTTGTCAGCAAATGGGGAAAGATACATCTTATTTTGGGGAAGTACCTTAAACTCATTGAGAGAAAGTATATTTAAAGCATTTATTTCTGTAGGTGGAATTTCTTTTTTTTTTTTTTTTTTGTAGGTGGAATTTCTATAAAGTTACTTCATTTGAATACTTGAGAAGTACAGCCCTGTGAATAAATACAGCATGGCAAAAATGTAGTGTTTTATTTTCTGCTATTCTATTTTCTACTATTCATTTTGCCAGGCTTTTTGATGGCAAATTGGGATTTGAGACTTTTTTCCTTTGTGTTTTTTTCCCCCACTAAAAATTCTGAGTAAATTAATTGTGCGCTCCAATCCAAATTGTCTCATAGACATAGGTTTTAATCACCAGTTACTCCATTGTTTCATAATTACCTGACTCTAATTGGGAAAATGGCTGATGTAGGTGTGACCCTAGGTAAGAATGACTAAGGCTTGTTTGTTCAGGCATATCTAGCAAATTATCCTTCTGAAAAATTAATAATTAAAAATATTTTATATGGGCTAAATCCTATAAGGATAAATGACAATATTATTGCCCCAATTACTTAGCTATACTGGAATTTTATTTAATTAAATACTGTTTGAATTAAGTGGTCTTTGGTTAAGACTGAGAAGTAATTTTTGGTTTTTGGAAATTTTATTAAAATGAGTTTTAACTTGCAATAGATGTGGAAACAGGAGGTGGGGGAGGATAAGGTAAGAGATGTTACATTCTCAGCATAACTCAAATTTACACCAATGGGTACTATGCCTTACTGGTTTTGTGATAGTACACCAGCTATTGTCTCTGCTAGTGTGTATGACTGTGTAGCACTTTTTTTTTTTTTTTTTTACCATATAGCGCATACTTTATAGAATAGATTTGGGAATTCTGCATGTAACTCTTCAATAATTTTTTTGGAGGGGGGTAAGGGAAGGAAACAAATATAGTCAGTTTTGAAAATGTTAGCTACGGTTAGCATTAGCATTAAATTATTATTACCCCTATGATAACAAAAGAAACAAAAACACCTTTTGGGGGCGTTGTTCTGAAGAGATGAGACTCAGTATCTCCTAAAAAACCTTAAAATTTTTATGCTTCTGGTTTTAAAATCTGACCAGTGTTTATTAAAGGATTTTGAAATCCCAGCTTGCTTGTTAAAAATTTCCATTTAATTAAAAAAAAAAAAGATAGATACATTTTATGCTACAAGTTTTAAAGGTATGGGAAGTACATTCCCTGTTGCTTAGCCACTCATTTCCATTCTTTGGATGCAATCAGTTTCTTTTATGTATGTCCTGAAATAATTTAAAGGATTTCTTTAGGAAAAGGAAAGTTGAGTTGTACTTATTAAAATATTAGTACTAACTTGGGTATGCAGACTATTTGCAATGAAAAATCAGTTTGAGCCATAAGCTAAAGATGTTAATAATAAATGGAAAAAGTATAATGCCTACTAATGTTATAATAATAGTCGCATTATTATGAGACAGTAACAATAGGAGGGATATTTTTGACTGACTTGACATTTAGCAAGCTGGCAGGTCTTTTTGTTTTTTATTTTTATTTTAACTGTGGCTTACCTACTCCTAGAGACTAATGGAGGGGACATTTATCTAAATATTTTATTTAGAAGAAACCTATGTAAAGGAGCAACATTTTCTCTATGCTGAATTACAGGATAATGCTAAAAAAGTTTTTCATTATGAAAAAGTTCAGACATATACAGTAGTAGAGAGAAATTCCTATAATCTGAAATCCATGGTATTTGACCTGTAACTCAGTATGCTCCTTTGGCAGATAAGGAGTATTTTTTTAAATACATACACTTGGATATACCCATTCTGCCATAGTCACATGTAATCAAGGAATCATAATTCTTTAATGTATAATTCTCAGTTCATACCCAGATTTCTCTAATTGCCTCAGATTTGTCCTTTTACAATTGGTCTGTAGTAAGAACTTATAAAATATCATTTTGATGGCTATAACATTGTTACGGCTGACAAGAAAACAAGTTAATCTAACAAATAGAACAAACATGTTGATGGGAGAAGCATTATAAACCAATCACCAAGTCAAATAGGAATTCTAAAAATAGATTGTTTTAAAAAAGCTCATTTTGGATTTTGAAGTATTTCTATGTCAATTATGCACATCAGTGAAGGCTGTCTTACCTAGTTGTCTGCTTTTATTTTCATTATGAATGTCACAGTTGTGCATTTTAGTTTTTTTTAAATTGTGAATATGAAAGAACAGATAAAGGAAAAGAAATTTGGAATAGGTTTTCTACGAATGAAGGAACTATACTAAAATGTTTGATAATTCATCTTGTTGCTGCTTCTCCTGCTATAATATGACCTATTTCCACAGACTAACAATTGAGTTCTCTAATTACTTGGGGCAGTACAGAGCTTGGAGCTTGAGGGAAAAGAAGAAAAACGGCAGATTTAGGAAGAGGGATGCATTGGGAAAGAGCAGAAACTCATTAATTTGCCTTCTGTTTTTAATTGGCTATTATTTATGCTGACTAATGAGAACCTCCTCTTTGTGCAGTTTACAAGTCCCCGGAGTATGAGTCTCTTGGCTTTGAGCTTACCGTGGAAAGATTAGTTTCTATTGGCTATCCCCAGGAGCTGCTCAGTTTTGCTTATGATTCTACATTCCCTACCAGGTAATTTTTCAAGATGTTTTTGGATTAAGACTACTTTTCTTTATATATATCAAACAATTCTTTGTTGCTTTTTTGGTTGATATAATTCCAAAATTCCTGTGAACTTTTCATATACACCTCATCTTTTGTGTTCTTGAATTGAGCTCAGTTTATTGCTATTGAAGAAGACCTACTTCCTGGAGTAAGAAAAGGGATCACTAAAACTAATGGGCAGTAATCACAGACTGTAATGGTTTTGGGCCATTGGAATGCAGTTACATGTTTTGCTAATTTACTTAACTTGGTAGTCAGAGCCTTAGCAGTTTGTATTTCTGAATTCAACAGGGAAGATTTAAAATTAAGAGTACATTACTTGAACATTAATTTTTTAATTCAATTTGTTAATATGTTGTTTGGGATATTGCATCCTCATTTGTAAGTGAATTATGTTTGTAATTTCCCCTTTATAATAATATATTCTCTCCAATTTTAATATCAGGTATACCCAGATCAAATAGAATGATTTTGAAGTATTCTTCTTTTTCTGTTGTCTGTAAGATTTGGCATAATCTGTTTTTTGAAATTATCTTTTACTTTTATTTATAAATATTGTCTACTTTTTGAGACTTAAAAAAAAAAAAAAAGAAGTAGTTAACTGATGATTCCATACTGAATCTCAGAGTCAAAGCATTCTATAATAGACATACTCTTATTTGACAATGTGAATGTTACTTTCTTTTTTTTTTACTTTCTTTGTATTATTATTATTGCTTAATACTTCGATACAGCAATTCTCTGATTTCTTTTCTGAATGTATTTATGTTCGTTCATTCTTTATGAGGTTTTTGTTTCTAGTCCTTATCTTAAACATTGTTATTGTTATTAAATTTTAAGCCTCTTTAATTTTGTGAAGGCAAAAAATGGAAACCTAATAAACGTGTATATGTAAAAATAAAAAAAAATTAAGACAGATGATATTCATTTGAGATGCTATCATCTATGTCCCACATACAGCATCTGATAGAAGGAAAGAAATACAAGCCTGCTCAGTTGTCCAAGGAAATTAAAAGACTATTTTAGAATGGTACAAGCTATATGAAGAATAATTATCTTGTTTGATTAAGCTCTTATTCCTTACAAAAACAATTGAGATTATTTATCTATGTGGACAGAGTAAATATTATTTTAATTGTTAAGATTTAGTTGTTGTTAATATTTAATTCACTCACTTTAGCCCTTAAGATTGTATTGTTTTGGGACATCTTTGAGTGGAATTAGATGAGGTTGTTTCATGGTGATTGACTAGTACTACATAAAGTTATTGGGTGTATTATTTTGCATTATTAATAATGTCTTCATTTTCACATAGGGGACTTGTCTTTGATACACTATATGGAAATCTTTTGAAAGTCGATGCCTATGGAAACCTCTTGGTCTGTGCACATGGATTTAACTTCATAAGGGGGTGAGTACAAAGACCCTTTAGCCTCTTTTTAGTGTTTTTGTAGTCAAATAACATAAAGATGACATTGTCCCCCCAGATGTATTATACTTGCCTATTCCTTCCATCTTTAAAGATAAATTTCCTTTACATAAAGTTAGTTAACAGTTAGGCAGTTAGAACCTAACCTGACATACAAATAGAGTTGGCAATTACATTTTGTTTAAATTAAGTGCCTTCTAATTATACATCATTCAACAAAGCTAATCTTGAAACTTGTCCAAAAGAACTATAGTAGTTTTGACTTACTTGAAATTCTAAGATTTTTATTTTCTCCTTTTTAATACAGTTCTCAGATAGCTGCTCAGAAGAGGTATGTATATAAATAAAAGTGCTTTGAAAAATTTTAAACTATAGCAGTTTAATGACTTAAGATTTTTAGTAGCTAATACATTTTTTTCATATTGTAATGAACACTTTCAGTCATTTGATTGTGATTAAAAATATTTAATATTTAAACCAAATAAGGATAAGCTTTATTGTCGTAACAATATTTCCACTGTTATCACTAATTTGGACATTGCACCCTAGTAAACAGCAGGTAAAATTTAGTAACTACATTTTATTTTGTGAAACATCCCAATATTTTTCTTAAAAAATTATAAAACTACAATTTGACAAGTGTTATGACATGGCTTTACAATTGTACATTTTCTCCACTATCATACTAACCTTATTTACTGTTGACACTATATTAGAATCAGAATAATTGTTAGAACCAAAATAGGCTTTGTGTCAGTCTCAGGGTAACTTTTCTGTATATTCTTCATTATCGATGGCAAAGCAGTAACGACATCACTCTACACTGAAATTATTAGAAAGATAATGTCTTGTTCTAGCTACTAAGATGCTGAGGCAGGAGGATTGCTTAGGTCCAGGAGTTTGAGGTTGCAGTGAGCTATGATGGTATCACATACTCCAGCCTGGGCAACAGAGTGAGACCCTGTCCCCCAAAAAAAGAAAGGCTTTTTTTTTTTTTTTTTTTTTTAATAAGAGGCACAAAGTAACTGAAACTGTGCCAGAGCTTCCTTTGAAACCGAGGTCACAAGAATGCACAATTTAGAATTGAAGAATCAGATATAAGACTCTTCACCTGGTGTTACTGACATTACACAGACTCAAAGGTGTCCAGATATACTCAGTGAGAACCTGTGTAAAGTAAATACCCACCTTGACATATCTGTGTAGGCCAATGGTTACATCCATCTTTCTTTCACTGTTCTTTCATGAGGGGTTTGTTCAAGATCCATAAGTATCAGGAAACAGGATTTAGAAAGTGGAGTGATGGCAGATAGAACTAGTCACCTAAGTTATTTTATATACAGATATTGTTACTATAATTCATAATCCTTTTGAAAGTGAAACAAGGTTCTATTTATATCTGAAAAGGAATTTTTGTACTATGGAGAAGAGGTAAAAAGAGAGGAAAAGAAAGAGAAGTAGTTCAATAAATTATTATAAGTACTACAGTCATATTTACTAACTCAAGCAGAAGTCCTCTCTGCCCTTAAATAAGCCAATACAGTTTACAAATAGTTCCTTTGGAAATACATTGACTAGTGTTTCAAAAATGATATTGATAAGTAGATGCACAATCATTCAAACAGTGCTTAGCACTGTCTAGTCTTTGGAATCAAAAGTTAAAACCCCTGGAAAGGAGTCTAAAGATGGAGGGAAAGAGATAGTTACTGAAGTACAGTGATGGACAAGGCTAGAAAGGAAGTTTGGGCTCCATTAGGCCTTGCAAATTAGTTGGGACCTCATTTTAAAAATACATCTTTATTGTGTGGGTTGCAGAATGTTAGTAGTGATCTGGACTATAACTGTTTTTCTTCCCTCTGTAAGTGTAGCATTTCTTTTATAGCACATTATCTACTCTTGAATTGATTTTTATTTTAAATGTATACTAGCATGAGTTGATGCATAAACCAAATATAATTGTTAACTATATTTATAAATCAGTTTGGGTTCTGACTGCCTCATAAATGTTAATTATTTTTATGTAAAAGAATTGTTCTTTAGTGATTGGAAGGAATAGGAAAATGTATTATATCTGAGAAGACAATGTCATTTTACTAAACTTGTCTGAGGGAAGTATATAGTTACTATTTCTTTCTGTCTTGTTTTTCATTAGGGATAATCTTAAAAAGGTAGAAGAATTCCCAGTAAGAGTAACTTTGTAGAATATCTTATTTCAGAAGAGTGACTTAAGATAGGGAACTAATGTGATTTTATATGTCTAACCGGAGTTTATGCCGTAGTTAACAAACCCAAATTGGAAATTACCTAAGTCATTCTAAGGATGAACTTTAAATTTGGTTTCCTTTATTTAGATTTATTTATCTCAATGTATTCACTGTTAGAGTTGTGCATTTTAATATTTCAATCTTTCTTTTGATTACTCTAAAACATTTTTATTAATACTGTCTCCTTTTTGAAGCTTATCATGTATCTGTAACAATTTCTATCTCTTTCACTGGCTCGTTTTTTCCTTTTTAACCCTAAATGTTCTCCATGGTTCTGTTCTCAGTCTCATTCATCCTTCTCTGTACTTTTTTTTTTTTTTTCAGACAGAGTCTCACTTTCTTGCCCCCGGTAGAGTGCTTATGGCATCATAGTTCACAGCAACCTCAAACTCTTGGGCTTAAGCATTCCCCTTGCTTCAGCCTCCTGAGTAGCTGGGACTATAGGTGCCTGCCACAACGCTTGGCTGTTTTTTAGAGATGGAGTCTCATACTTGCTCAGGCTGGTCTTGAACTCGTGAGCTCAAGGGATCCACCTTCCTTGGCCTCCCAGAGTGCTGGAATTATAGGTGTGAGCCACCACACCCAGCCTTCTCTGTGCTTTTACGTGACCTCATCTCCTCTACTACTTTTCATGATTTTGTCTATTACCTGTGTGTAAATTCCAGTTATCTCTCAAGTCTGAATCTCTATTTTAAGTTCTTTTTTTTTGAGATACAGTCTATGTTGCTCTCAGTAGAGTACTGTAGTGTCACAGCTCACAGCAACCTCAAACTCTTGGGCTTAAGCGATTCTCTTGCCTGATCCTCCCGAGTGTCTGGGACTGCAGGCGCCTGCCCCAATGCCTGGCTATTTTTCTGTCGCAGTTGTTGTTTAGCAGGCCCGGGCCGGGTTCGAACTGTCAGCCTCAGTGTATGTGGCCAGCACCCTAACCCCTGAGCTACAGGCACTGAGCCATATTTTAAGTTCTTGACCTTTGTTTCTAATTGCCTGCTAAAAATCTGTTTACTACAAGCTTAGCATAGAACTCTTCTTACACTCAGTTCTTATCCAGCCACCTCTCAGAGACCTTAATGTGAGGGTTGTCATTGTTTGACTCTTAGGTCCCTCTTCTGCCTAATCTGATTAGCAGTTGTCTGGTCTTGTTTATTTTACCTATTATAGCTTTTAATTTCTTATATTTTTTTCTTTCACTGCCTGTGATCAATATGACATTCTTTTTTTGGTGGTTTGTTTATTTGTTTTGAGATTGAGTCTCACTTCGTCACCCTTGGTAGAGTGCCACAGCATCATAGCTCACAGCAACTTCAAACTTTTGGGCTTAAGTGATTCTCTTGCCTCAGCCTCCCAAGTAGGTAGGTAGGATCACCTGGTTATTAGTCAGGCTCATCTTGAACTCCTAAGCTCAAGCATTCCACCTGCTTCGGCTCCCAGAGTGTTAGGATTACAGGTGTGAGTCACTGCACCTGGCCAAGATGACATTCTTTAATTTCTTTTGCCAGCATTTTAGGACAGGCCCTACTGTTCTTATTAGGACAATTAGGACCGCTGGAATAACAACCTGATTTCCCAGTACTTTGTTGGCTTTTGCTAGAAAGTAAATTACTTCAAAACTTAGTGGCTTAAAACAGTGACAATTTTATTTAGCTTAAAATTTGAGTCAGCCAGGCCGTCTGGCGTTGCTTGGCTGATCTTTCTGGGCTCTTCTGTGTGTCTGTGGTTAGCTGGTGGGTCAGCTGGCAGCTGATCTAGAATGACCTCACTCACATATCTAGCTGTTTGTAGGCTGTTGCCTGGGTATCTCATTGCTACTTGTAGTCTTTAATCCTCCAGCAGCCTATCCCACTGTCATTCACATAGTAGTCTCAGGGTTCCAAGTGTAGCAAGAGGACAAGTCCCAATACCCAAGTGTTTTCCAATTCTCCGCTTGGATCCCACTTGCTGCTATTCAAGCCTTGTATTCAAGGAGGGAGAAATAAACTCCTCTAATGGGAGGAGCCACCAAGTTGCATCACAGAGTGCTGGCAAGAATTTGTGGCAATTGTTGAAATGTGTCATATTTTCTTTTTCCAGTTTATCCTGTAAAACAGCTACTAATTTAATTTTTTTACAACTCAGCTCTGATGGATTTATCCCTTTGCTTAAAAACTGACATTCACCCTCTTTCTTGCTTCTGAATGAAGTATGGGAATAATAGTATGATCTACCTCACTCCATTTTCCTAACTTTATTTTTCTCTGCTCCCCTTGTCTCTACCCAAATTGGACTAATTTCTGAACTGGTCCACTCAGCCTAATTTAAGACCCAGCTCATATGCCACCACTTTCATGAATCTTTCATAGATTTTCCTCTCCCCATCCTTCATGTTCACTTCTCTCTGCTCCATAAGTTGAAATGGTTTCCCCTTCTTTGGTTTTCTAGCAGCTCTTTGTACCTTTCTTGAAGTAGTTATGATTTTTTACTTTGTTATAATTGTATGTGTATGTGACTCACCTTCCCTACTAGAATGAGAACTCTTTAAAAAGAGCTATAACTTGAGCTTGTTCATCTTCATAGCCACTTAGGCTTAATATTTAGGACTCTGTCTTGCACATAGCTATCAAATATTTGAATGAAGTTTTGAATAATGAATATTTCCCACAGTTATTATAGTGTTAATTTTTAAATGTCAGTTGATCGTTTAAATTTTCTTTCAGACCAGAAACTAGAGAGCAGTATCCAAATAAATTTATCCAACGAGATGACACTGAAAGATTTTACATTCTGAACACATTATTCAACCTACCAGGTAGATTCATTCTATGCTTATTGGTACTGATGCTTACTCTTCTTTCTGTGGCCATTAGTCTTTGCTTAAGGAAGACAATGAAGCACGTTTGAATGATTTCACTTATAGCTTATGAATATCTATTCTTCATTTTTCAGAGACCTACCTGTTGGCCTGCCTAGTAGATTTTTTTACTAATTGTCCCAGATATACCAGGTATGTGTATACTATAATTTTTTCAATTGATTTTTTAAATTAATATACAGGGTTTTAGAGAACTGGCCATTGTAGGTCTTTTCTGCTTTTCTAAAGTGAATTTAGTGCTAGTGAGAGATGCCACATTGCCAGCCTGAGAGATGGGACAGCACCAGCAGCTCCATGCAGGCCCTCACCTCCCACACGGCCCCTCTCCTTGCCAGTGTGCTGCAGCCATGTTTGGAAGGGACCACTTCTGATTGGCTTCTCCTGGGAATGAAGACGGCCAGCAGAGGTGCTAATTGTGACAACTGAGTGGGAGGTTTGTGTGATGATTATCTGTCGGAGCAGAATTGCACTAAAACCCCCCAACTCATTTCACAGCAGCTACCCAGGAGCCATTTAGGGATGCTAATTTAGTTTCATTCCCAGGCCCAGCAAGATTTGATTGAAGAATAAATATGGTTTATCTTCCTGGAGTAAAATTTTACTTAGGTCTTGAACAAGTTATCCTCTCCTTTTAAGGGAGAATTGTATAGACATTGCTGAAAGTTTAGATGTTAGCGAAAGTTTGCTAACATCTTACCTTCTTTATGCCTAATCCACTTTAACACACTAAATTTGGTGGGAAGCTGAGTCAGTTAGCTAAATAGAAAATGGACAATACTTTGGTACTTGGGATATGTCAGAAAAAGTCAGAGTGGAAAGAACCTAAATGACCAATTTTGAGTTTCGTTTTGTTTTTTGTTGTTGCAGTTTTTGGCCGGGGCTGGGTTTGAACCTTCCACCTCTGGCATATGGGGCTGGCACCCTACTCCTTGAGCCATAGGCGCTGCCCCATAATTTTGAGTTTTAAATGTTTCTTCAATGAGAACCTGTTTCTAAAAAGTAATAAAGAATAGAACCTAATATTTTTGGATCTTTGGCCTTTTAGCTTCCATTCAGTATATTCTATGACTTTGTATTTGTTCACAATATTGTAATCCATTGACTACTATAGCTATTTTTGGTGGCCAAAAGTGGGTTTTAATTAGGGAGTAATTATTATCCTAATTAGCTACAGCCTTTACCCATGTGATATGGAAGCTTTGGGTCCCCTGGGCAATTTTTGATATTCATTTTATTTACCCTTTTTTGGATTCCCTGTCATGTTCTTTTTATCTTTCTGTAGCTGTGAAACAGGATTTAAAGACGGAGATCTCTTCATGTCCTACCGGAGTATGTTCCAGGATGTAAGAGATGCTGTTGATTGGGTTCATTATAAGGTACTAGAAACTGGTTCTTCACCTGCTCACTCTTCCAGCCTGTGTTTTATGACCTGACATTAAAAAACTTTTCACATGCAAATGGGACAGAATTTTTCCTCTGTTAAAAAATATATTTGTCCTTAACTGATAGCTTTCCAGAAGATAATTGTTTTTGTCTTTGGCTGTGCTGCTCTCAAAAGTAATAGTGATCTTTCCTCAGTGGTGGTACTTGGCTTCTAGATTTTTATTCCAGATTGTATTTCTCAACTTACTTAGAAGAGATCTTAGTATATTAGGTTATACTTAACATAGAGTTTGTAGATGATAATGATCCTTTTATTTTCTTTTGGTCCAAGTGTCTCCCACTTGACTATTAACATTAATTAGTTAATAAGTTTATATTTATTATAAACTGTGTCGAACAAAATATGAAATGACATTTAATTTCTAATTTAAAATAGAAACAATTTTTTATCAAGAGCAGATTTTAAAGGCGGAGTTGCAGCAAATCATACCTGCTGCTGCTTTCCTAGCCTTCTCAATCCTCTGTTTTGGTATTGGTAAATACTGAAGAAATGCATGTGGGTGGATAGTAAACACACTTTTTCTTATAAACTAAATGTTAAAAACTGATTTTGTTCTTTTCTTAGTTCCTTTTTTTCTTCCCCCAGGGCTCCCTTAAGGAAAAGACAGTTGAAAATCTTGAGAAGTATGTAGTCAAAGATGTAAGTAATACAGGATAAACTAGATCTGCATGATAATTTATTTTACCAGTGAGGGAAAATGAATAATAAGCCTATTTATAATGAAATGGACAAGGGAAGATATTTATTTGTCTTGGTATAGTACGTGTCAGGTATAATCACCAAGAATTATCAGCAAGAGCACAGTTTCTCTTATTTGTTGACAGGCAAGAAAACCCAGTATTTAATTTGTTCTTTTAGTCTTATAATAATAGCAGCTAAAGGTTCGTCGTGTGCACATCACTGTGCCAAGTGTTTACATGCATTATGCCATTTAATCTTCTTTTTAACCCTGAGTTAGGAATTGTTGTTACCTCTGTTTTATGGATGAAGAAATTGAGGAATAGAGGGATTAAATAACTTGCCCAAGGTCACACACTTAGTAATGAAGCCAGGATTCCTACCCAAATCATAATCACTACACTAGATCATCTCAAAAATGTACATACATATGACTATTATTTAAACTTTAACATATCTACAGGGAATAATGTGGAAAGCTTTAAAACACCTTAAAAGGCAGTAAAAGAAAATTTGATAAAATTCAAAAAAATTTGTAGTTAATAGTATTGTACTAATGTAAATGTCTTCGTTTGATCATTGTACTGTGGTTATATAAGATGTTAAGGGAAGCTGGATAAAGAATATATGGGAACTTTCGATACTATTTTCACAATTTTTCTATAAATCTAATTTTTTTTTTTAGAGACAGAGTCTCATTTTGTCACCCTCGGTAGAGTGTTGTGGCGTCACAGCTCACAGCAACCTCCAGCTCTTTGGCTTAGGTGATTCGCTTGCCTCAACCTCCCGAGTAGCTGGGACTACAGGTGCCCGACACAATACCCAGCTATTTTTTTTTAATTTTTTTTTTTATTTTTAATTTCAGCTTGCTTGTTCATTCTTCGTTTGAAGTAGTTTTTTTTGTTGTTGTTCATTTTCTTTCTTCTTTGATGTTCTTTCTCTGGCGATGCTGTGTCCCCTTGCTTCCCCAGTAGTGGGGATTACAGACGCCCACCACAACGTCTGGCTATTTTTGATGTTAGTAGAGACAGGGTCTTACTCTGGCTCACTGCTGTTCATACAGGTCTCGAACCTCTGAGCTCAGGCAATCCACCCGCCTCGGCCTCCCACAGTGCTGGGACTACAGGCGTGAGCCACCACGCCCGGCCCTATTTTTTTTTTTTTTTTTAATTTAGTTTGGCTGGGACTGGGTTCGAACCTGCCACCCTCCATATACGGCGCTAGCGCCCTACTCACTGAGCCACAGGTGCCACCCTAAATCTAAAATGATTTCATAATAAAAAATAAATACATACAGAGCCCTATGATGAGATACTTCTTTCTTTTCTTTCTTTTTTTTTTTTTGGCCGGGGCTAGGTTTGAACCCGCCACCTCTGGTATATGGGGCTGGTGCCCTACTCGTTGAGCCATAGGCGCCACCCTGATACTTCTTTCTTTTCTAACAGAATAAAAGTAGAATACGGTATTCTCTCTAATTTCTATCTTAAAGATTTCTTTTTTTTTAGTCTTTGTGTTTCTTATTTCCATCTACCTCCCTTATGATTTCAAGAAAGAACACTGAATGGGTAGAGTCCAGGAGAATTTGAATGAAAGAACCTACAGATAGTTACTATGAGAGAAGGAAAGATGTTCTTTTTTCCAAGCATATCAGGAGTTAAAATTTTGTCATTTGTGTGTAGGGTGGGTGATTTCTAGGTTACATCTGCACATGTTATTTCATTCTACAAAGGGTTGATACACAGGGAAGCCATATCTAATAATCTCTATTATATAGAGTGTTTGTAGGTAATGTTTAAAATCAGCTGCTTCTAATATACCTCACATACTTCAAGAAATCTCAAAGTAATTTTAACTCTTTCCTAAGGCATATATCATAAAGAAGGTAGAGTTACGTTATAAATGACCATATAAACCATATAATACGTATATCATTTCACATATAAATCTTTATATTATTTATACACTATGCTATATATGTTAATACTTTATTCATGCATAGTGGTAATGTAAGCTTTTAAATGCAAAATTCTGAAACCAAACAAGCCTTAAAAGGTCTCCCCGATTCCTATTTCAGTGGACAGAAATCCAGTATATAACTAGCCCAAAATACAAATATAAATATATTTTAGTGTTTCACTTATTATCATATTATATTTCAGGGAAAACTGCCTTTGCTTCTGAGCCGGATGAAGGAAGTAGGGAAAGTATTTCTTGCCACCAACAGTGACTATAAGTATACAGACGTAAGTGCTTAGTATTCATGGGGGTTCTTTGAATCATTTGTGCTGATCACATTTTGATGCCTTTTTGAAGCACATTTATGTAACCTGGAGCAGTCATACCCTTTGACGATCTGTATGTATGACTTCCCTCCTGTTGCAAGTACTGTAGCAATAGTTGGTACAAAGATGATTTGAATCCTAGCCATCAAAACTTACAATTTCTTAACCTAAACAATTTTTTCCCCATGATTAAAGCATGCATAAATATTTATTTAACTACTTAACTTCATTTTACTTCCACTGAGACACAAGTTTATAGTACTAGCAGGAAGTTCCATTCCTGCAGTTTTCTTTGTGTAAAAACTTGGATGTAAAATCTGGTGGTTTGTAGTAAACAGTCTTACAAGACCAGTGGTTTGTTAGTTGGTCTATGGGCAGTAGTAGCAAGGCCAAGGTAATACCTTATATCCATGTGAGTCATTACTTTTCGCTATACTCTTACCTTATATGCCCTTTACCTCCAAGTATATATTCAAAAACATCTACCAGGGGTCCTCAAACTTTTTTTTTTTTTTTTTTTTTTTTTTTTGGCCAGGGCTAGGTTTGAACCCGCCACCCTCGGCATATGGGACCGGCACCCTACTCCTTGAGCCACAGGCGCCGCCCCGCCCCCTCAAACTTTTTAAACAGGGGCCAATTCACTGTCCCTCAGACATTGGAGGACCAGACTATAGTTAAAAAAAAAAAAAACTATGAACAAATTCCTATGCACACTGCACAAATCTTATTTTGAAGTAAAAAAACAAAATGGGAACAAATACAATCACACCGCCGCATGTGGCCCGCAGGCCATAGTTTGAGGACCCCTGAAAGAAGCATGTATCCTCCCTGAGAATGTTAGAAGCTTTTTATTGTTGTTGGTATTACGAAGCACTTATTTTTGGCTTCCTCTGCCATTATTTCATAAACTTTAGAGGAAGCAAGAATGTGGTGAATCCTAGCTTATGTATAATTTTTTGTAGGTGTTTTATATCTTTTGCAAAAATATATGTGGACCTTATATGTATGTTTGTTTTTCCCCCCCAGAAAATCATGACTTACCTGTTTGATTTCCCACATGGCCCCAAGGTACTATATGCATCTTAATAGACCATGACTTTAGTGATAATATATTTAATCATTCTGGAATATTGAGGGGAAAGAACTGGGTATAACCCACTTGTAAAAGTCCTACTTTTAAAGCCTATTGTCAAATCTTAATCATTAACATTTAGAAGTAACTCATGAGCTAGTAGATTTTAAAATCATTAGCAAGTTGAATACTTGGTAGAACAGAAGTAAAAGGGAAATTCATGTGGTATTCAGTAGGATGGGATCAGAATAATTTTATGTCCAAGAAGTTCTATGCAGAATTGTTAAATCTGGCCGTGAAAGGAATTTTGTGGTTGAGGAAGAGACTTGATAAACAGAAACAGAAAATTTGAATGTATATATTCTTGATAACTTCTAGATTCTGCTATTAAATATTGCTGAGTTTTGTGCCAGGATAGTTAACTTTGATATTTAGCAGAGAAGTCTTCATTCCTGCATTATGGCTGCATGTAGGTTTAAGGTACCCATTGCACATACTTGTAGAATTTTAGTCCTAGATTTTTGTGAATAAACAATAGCAAATCCTTGTTTTGAGATCACCCCACATTACAGTGTGCAGTGCTCTTTAGCTTGGTCTTAAAAAGTTAATGCCAACTAGTCATGGCAGTACACACCTGTAATTCTAGCACTCTGGGAGGCCAAGATGGGCAGGTTGATAGAGATCAGCCTGGGCAACATTGAGATCCTGTCTCTACTAAAAATAAAAAAAATTAGCTGGATATTGTGGCAGGTGCCAGTCCCATCTACTAAGAAAGCTGAGGTGTGAGGATTGAGGTTGCTGTGAGCTATGATGATGCTACAGCACTGTACCCAGGGCAACAGAGTGAGACTTTGTCTCAAAAGAAAAAAGAAAAAAAAAGTTAATGCCATGGTTCCATTTCAAGATACAAATAATTTTAATGGGTGTGTAACTTCCACATTAGCATTATGATCAGCTTGCAATATGAGCCAAAGGCCAACATGTTTCTAGAGCCATCATCTGAAAAGATAACTAGTAAAATTTCCTAATAATATAGTCCCATATTAGTTTACTAACTTTAGTTCTGATGCTGATCTACCTCTCTTAATCTGTCCCTTGAGTATCGATTTGCCCCCTCACTAGCCCTTTTGAGCCCCTTTTTAGCACATTTCAGAGTGTGAGTGAGCACACACTTTCATATATTAAAGTCCTATGAAATAAGTTACTGTGTATGATTTAAAATGTAAAGAATAAATTGCTAGTCGTTTATTAATAAATATTGCCTGCTTCTAAAAGGATGTGGCTTATAATTAGGATACTTTTTTTTATAAAATAGTGGGATCTGGGGCGGCGCCTGTGGCTCAGTCGGTAAGGCGCCAGCCCCGTATGCCGGGGGTGGCGGGTTCAAACCCAGCCCCGGCCAAACTGCAACCAAAAAATAGCCGGGCGTTGTGGCGGGCGCTTGTAGTCCCAGCTACTCTGGAGGCTGAGGCCAGAAAATCGCTTAAGCCCAGGAGTTGGAGGTTGCTGTGAGCTGTGTGACGTCACGGCACTCTACCGAGGGCCATAAAAGTGAGACTTTGTCTCTACAAAAAAAAAAAAAAAAGAGTGGGATCTTTTGGCTATACTTAGTATTTCTAGATTCTTGCATCCAAGTGAGATTAAACATCAGTGTCTAAGGTAAAGAGTGATGTTTTGGCTTTTGCTGTTTCTCCTGTACCAGCCTGGTAGCTCCCACCGACCATGGCAATCCTACTTTGACCTGATCTTGGTGGATGCACGGAAACCGCTCTTTTTTGGAGAGGGCACAGTACTGCGTCAGGTGGATACTGTAAGTCATGAGGATTATCTGCTTGCTAGCACACTGTCCAAGTTTCTCCTTCCCATTCCTACTCTCCCAAAGGAAACAGGTATTTTTAACTTATTAGCCGTATTTCTCTTTTGAAATTAAGAGTTTTGGTCTTGACTAAGGTAGCCAAACTCACTAATTCAAAAGCGTAAGTGTCATTTGGCTGCTTGGCCAAGTAATATTGTTGGGGGAGATTGTGGTAGGATAATGAAGTCCATATTCTTTTCACACAGAAAACTGGCAAGCTAAAAATTGGTACCTATACAGGACCCCTACAGTATGGCATCGTCTACTCAGGAGGTAAGTCACAGACTTCCCTTTATTAGTGTAAGTCTTTGCTCAGGCCTCATGGAAAAGGCTTTGGTGTTGTTCTAGCATGGTGATACATGTACTCTTTAGTATTCTAAAGGTGTCATTTACTGAAATTGACTACACATTGATGTAATAGGAATCTGAGTTTGAGAAGTTGTTAGTATATCCTAATGAATCTGATTTTCACTAAAAGGATCAATTCCCCTCTCCCCTTTTTAAACCTATTTGAGGCTTTTTTTTTTTTCTTTTCAGTTTTTGGCCGGGGCTAGATTTGAACCTGCCACCTCCAGCATATGGGGCCAGCGCCCTACTTCTTGAGCCATAGGGGCCGCCCTATTTGAGGCTTTTTCTCAATATCCTATAATCATTTGGGGGGATTCTCAAGATGTTCTCAAGGGCATTTGTGGATATAGATACATATTCTTTTGAAGTTAAAAACAATTGAACAGGCTTTGTGCCCATAGCTCAGTGGTTAGGGCACTGGCCACATATACCAAGGTTGGTAGGTTTGAACCCAGTCTGGGCCTGCTAAACGACAATTGCAACAACAACAACAACAAAAAAATAGCCAGGCATTGTGGTGGGCGCCTGTAGTCTTAGCTACTTGGGAGGCTAAGGCAAGAGAATCACTTCAGCCCAAGGGTTTGAGGTTGCTGTGAGCTGTGACACCATGGCATTTGAGGGGTGACATAGTGAAACTCTGTCTCAAAAAAAAAAAAAGGTGGCTTTATTCAATTGTCTCTTAAAAACAAAAAACAAGAGTTTCACTTTATCACCCTTGGTAGAGTGCTGTGACGTCACAGCTCACAGCACCCTCCAATTCCTGGGCTTAGGCAATTCTTTTGCCTCAGCCTCCTGAGTAGCTGGGACTAAAGGCGCCCGCCACAATGCCCGGCTATTTTTGTTGTTGTTGCAGTTTGGCTGGGGCCGGGTTTGAACCCACCAACCTTGGTATATGGGGCTAGCACCCTACCCACTGAGCCACAGGTACCGCCCAAATAAAGCCAACTCAATGGCAGACCCGTGATGAAAAATGGTGGTCGTACTTTTAAAGATTATATTCACTAAAGCTGAGACATGTAGTTTTGTTGCTCTTGGATTTGGTGATCAAGAGTTCTGATCAGCGTGGTGGAGCTGAAATCTTTGTCTGAGAGACAATAAAAAAGAGAATGGTGAGTCCTCGCTTTTAAGAAAGGTGAGCTCTTTTCCAGTCTGTCCCCTCACATAATTTTAAGAATAAAAATGTCTCTATATTAAAACCAGTGTTCCAAGTACTATAACCATCAAATACTATGATTAATTTTATTTTCTCATTGTTCATGCCATTGTTTCAGGTTCTTCTGATACGATCTGTGATCTGTTGGGAGCCAAGGGAAAAGATATTTTATATATTGGAGATCACATTTTTGGGGACATTTTAAAATCAAAGAAACGGCAAGGGTGGCGAACTTTCTTGGTGATTCCTGAACTTGCACAGGAGCTGCATGTCTGGACTGACAAGAGTTGTAAGGAGCCATTATTCTTATTTATAACTCTTTGACATAGCGAGTTTATATCTAAATGACCAGCTTTGAGCAATCCTCTTTGATAAACCATTCCGTTGTATGCAGGGGGTTAGACAGAGATGGTCAAAAGGTGGTTCCTGATATTTGGGTACTTCCTTCCTGTCTGTAGTATTCAGATATTTCACAGAACTCCAGAATCTGAATAACTATGAGAGGTTATCTTGAGCCTTCTTGAATCTCTTTAAGTATAGAATGCTGGTATCCTGAGCTGTGTTATAATAACTAAATTGTGAACTAGACCACTGCTTTCCTCTATAATACCATAATTCTCCAACCATGATTACCTCTTGCTATTTTTTATTTTCTCTTCTGAGGCCAAATTTTATTCTTGAACTGAGTTACACTGTACATATGTAATATATACACTATACTGAATTGAGCTGATATGCAGTAGAACCTCTCTTATGTTGACCAACTTATATAGTCCCTTAGGTGATCAACTTACAAACTGTCCTGTACTAATATGTGCATGTTCAGTCTGTGGAAATTAGGTCACCTTAAGGAGTTGGTCAATGTAGGGATGTGGTCAGCTATGGAAGTTCTACTGTAGTTATACAAAGGTGTTTGACACAGTTCCCTAGCCAGCCCTAGCACATATTACCTGCACCTGTGTAGTGTGGTAAAAGTTACTCTGGAAACTCAGCCTGCGTGGAGTAGGAACCCTGGCTTTACTGCTTAAAATCAGCATGCTCTTAGACATGTTACTGAGATACACACTGCCTTAGTTTCCTTAAATGTAAATATGGGGATAATGATAATAGTACTTACCTAAAGCTGATGAGACTTAACTGAGGTAATATGTACATAAAGAAGATAGAAGTGACACTCCTTCTCAACCAGAGTTCCTCATTTGAACCACAGAACACAAAATTATTTTGAGTGACTCTTTTTTCAACCAATTCTCTTCCTGAGGCAATAAAACTTGTGCCTGAGCTAAAAGTTTGTTTTATTTTTTGAGACAGTCTCATTATGTCGCCCTCGGTACAGTGCGGTAGCATCAAAGCTCACAGCAACCTCAAACTCTTGGGCTTAAGCAATTTTCTTGCCTCAGCCTCCCAAGTAGCTGGGACTATAGGTGCCCACCACAACACCTGGCTGAGTTCAAACCCTCCAGCCTGGATGTATGTGGTTAGCACCCTAACCACTGAGCTACGGGTGCTAAGCCAGAGAGAGCTAAAGGACTTTAAAACAAAGTGGGGACTGGTATGATGCATGGTTTAAAGTTCTTTTTGAAAATTGCTTTTAGGTATTTTCCAAATTTTCTACAAGAATGTCTATAACTTATTTTTTAAAAATTTGCTGTATACAGTGGGTGAAGGGCTTAATTTATCTTGGGGAACCCTAACACATAAGCAGCATGCAGCAATGTTATTATTTGGGATTTTCTGGCTTATCTTTCATCCACATTTTTAACTTGCCACCTATGAAGTTTTAGAAATCTAGTTGATTTGGCTCCACTGTTTCCTGGACCTTGTCCACTCTTACGAGACAAGTCACCTAATTCTCAATCCTTCATCTGAAAATAAGACTATGAATGTTTTTTTGACTACATCTGAGCTAGGGTATGAATTGGTACTTTGTAAGCTCAGGCTGAGCATAAAGCTAGGAAAATCGCAGTCAGTAGGATTTAGTTGGAGAAAAGGCAGATTAAAGAGGATGCTGCTGCCAGACTCCAAGCAGCAGGGTATCAGTGGGTTTTCCTGAAGGGAAAGGAGGAGGTCTCTATATACACTACCCTAGAACATGCTATCATTGTTAGTCATATCTGCAACCTTTTAATTTCATTTTAGCAGCAGTTAGGAAGTGGGTACTTTTTACTTCATTTATTTAAAACATTTTCTTTTTCCTTCCAAACCTTAACTAGCACTTTTTGAAGAGCTTCAGAGCTTGGATATTTTTTTGGCTGAACTCTACAAGTAAGTTTCCTAATTCTAAAACCATTTACCTTTTTGGGAGTAACTTAGGTATATGGAATGTTCTTTGTAGAGATTTTCACTGAGTTTTTCTTTTGTCTTCAGGCACCTTGACAGCAGTAGCAATGAGCGCCCAGACATTAGTTCCATTCAGAAGCGGATTAAGGTATCCAAATAAAACTTGGGAAATAGAGTTTAAGTGATTTTCTTTTTTTCTGAGGCAGAGTTTCAGTTGCTCTGGGAGTTGAGTGCCATGGCATCATAGCTTATAGCACCCTTAAACTCTTTGGCTCAAATGATTCTCTTGTCTCAGCCTCCGGAGTAGCTGGGACTATAGGCACCCACCTGCTACAAGGGCCGACTATTTTTTTTTTTAGTGATGGGGTCTCGCTCTTGCTCTGAGTGGTCTGAACCCCTGAGCTCAGGCAATCCACCCACCTTGGCCTCCCATTGTGCTAGGATTACAGGGGTGAGCCAACACGCCTAGCCAGTTCAAGTGATTTTCACATTTCTGATTTTATAGACTGGCACATAGCTGCTGCTCAATAAGTATTTGTTGAATGAGCTGAAAATTAATCTTTGTTTTAGAAAGTAACTCATGACATGGACATGTGCTATGGGATGATGGGAAGCCTGTTTCGCAGTGGCTCCCGGCAGACTCTCTTTGCCAGTCAAGTAATGCGTTATGCTGACCTGTACGCAGCATCTTTCATCAACCTGCTGTATTACCCCTTCAGCTACCTCTTCAGAGCTGCTCATGTCTTGGTGAGTTAAGGCTATAGCCTTAAGCTACTATTGATCGCTAAGATGTACTGTAAGGCTAGGATCAGCAACCAGCTTTATGGGATGGCACAGGAGATGGTTTGAACATTTATGAAATACAGAGCCCCTGGTAAGGTTATATAAGAAGAGATCTTTGAGAAAGTATGACCAAAATAGGTGGTTATAGAATATAATTATACCTTCTGAAATCTCTATAAAAGTTATTTGAATGATGTAAGATTCTCTTTTGTTAGCACAATCGAAAGAAATGTGGTTTTGTATTCCTATGTTCTGATACTTTTTGATGTGAAATAGAAAATAAGAATCTCTCCTGTCCGTTTCAGGCTGTAATAAACAATATGTAAACTGTATTGAAGAAGAGGGGATGAGGCAGATAGGCAGCTGGAGGTAGTTCTAGGAGGATATAACTATATCGACCCATCTTCTGGTCCATTATAGATATAACTGCATGGCCATCTAAGAGGAGGGGTTAGGATTTGGGAGGCAGCTATTTCACTCTGCCTGCTTTCTGAGCCTCTATTCTTGTCCTATCTAGATGCCTCACGAGTCAACGGTGGAGCATACCCACGTGGATATCAATGAGATGGAATCTCCCCTGGCCACCCGGAACCGCACATCAGTAGATTTCAAAGATACCGACTACAAGCGGCACCAGCTAACACGGTCGATTAGTGAGATTAAACCCCCCAATCTCTTCCCACTGGTCCCCCAGGAGATTACACACTGCCATGATGAAGATGATGATGAAGAGGAGGAAGAATAAAGAGGAAAATCAAAATCCTGAGCACCTATTAAACAAGTTCTGGTAGGACTTAACAGAAGCAGAGGATGTCCCTGTTTGGGGTGGGGGGTTCCATCAAAGGTACATCTGTAAAGTTTCTGAAGACTTTAAAATATTCTCATCATAGAGGGATACCTGTTTAGTTTTGTGTATCTGTACTCTGTGCAGATGATTCAAAATTGTATAGGAGTCTATTATGGAAGGGTAAAATCAGGCTGAACTGCATGCAGAAATGGCTCCGTTGTGGCTTGTGACACTGTCTCTTATCAGTATGTCATAGTGAATCTGGATATATCTAAGGGGGTGAAGGGTCTCGGAGTGAAACGAGGACAATGGGAAGAGGTGATCGAAAATGCTATAACTTCAACTTTTTCAGTGCATTATGCAGTATTGTATGTCAATAGAGGAAAAATACTGTTTCCATTATCAAATGTAGCCTTCTGTTAAAGGCTTGTAAAAGGACATTTGACCTTAAGTATCTTCAGTGACTCTGGCAAGGCTACTTCTCTAGCAGCACCTTTGCAGAACCATTCCCTTCTTGCTTCAGGGCTGGATTAGACCGTAAGGACTGTTTTGAGGGAAAAGACTGCATCTTTTCTACTTATTTTTTATCCACACCAATCTTTTTCTCATCCATTGTAAATCTATAGAAAGAATTTAGTTGAAAGAATAAAGGAGCAAGGAAAAAAGAAACCTCCTTACATTACAGTCTATAGTTGTGGTTCATGCTACCCAATTCCAATTTCTGCCCAGTAGGGTTTATTGTCATATTTTAAAATTGAGCACTGAAGGATGGAAGAGGACTCTGTAAGCCAGAATGTTACTAAATTCACTTCAGAATCCCAAGTAAAATCACATCTTGTTTTGAACAAGAATGAATCCATACTATATATGTTAGGGTGTTATAACTGCCTTGTACAGTGAAAATCGTTCAACACTTTTAACAGTGGTGTTTACTCTTAATTTAAGCTTCATATATTTTCTTCCATTCTTATTGTCATTGGTCATCAGGGGAGGGGTAGATTAGCTGCTCTAAGGTTCAATAAAGTGTGATATTTCTAATACTGACTTTGATTGGTCTTTGGGTGAGTTTAGGTTTGGTTTAGTGACATCAGTTTGACTTTTCTCTTAAAGGAAATACATACTTTTTTTAAAAATGCAAAAATATAATGTGTTTGTAGTCATCCCAATAACTATTTCTCATTCAAGATGGAGATGTTGCCCAGTTTGGCACAGAAATTATTGGGGTTTGAAAAAACTTAGTACTAATCTTATAACTACAGAGCTATTATAACATTACATTTACGTGTTTTCCCTTTTAAAGCAAGGGCTGCATCATCACTTTGCTGTACGTCACCATGCTTTTTGCATTGCATTCATGTAAGAGTGTCATACTAGCCAGATGACTGAGTCCAGAGATTGGGAAGAGAAAAGTACACAATTGGAATAAGAATTCCACTGCTAGTCATAGCTTTCTCTGGGCTCACCAAAACCTTTTAAAGGGCTAGGATCCTATAGGAAGTATAAGAACTAGAGTAAAATGTTGCTTCTCTGTACATCACTCTTGTTAAGTCTGGTTCATGTGCAAGCACCCAGAGCAGCTGAAATTGAGCTTTAATTGTGAATTTCTCTCTGTTGCCAGTAGTTAAGGAAACTGAACTTAAAATGTATATTTTTCCTTTTTTTGAAAAATATGACAAGTTTCACACCATGAGAAGACAATCTGCCATCTCTTTTGAGAATTTTTCCCTAAGCATTTTGAAAACAACTTATTTACAGACTTTGTAGAACACATCCCCTTTCTTATCAGATTGAACTCCCAACCTTACAGCATGCACTAACAAGGACCTTGGCTTACCCAGTAGTTGGTCAAAGATACAGCAGACCCAGGCTCTGCTGGGTTTCCTCTGCAAGAGGAATCACCTAATACATTCATCTCTACAAAGATGATCAGTTACAGCCCTGATGGTTGTACTTCAGAAAAGTACAAAACCGAAGTGCAAAACCAAGAAAATTCCGTTTTCTGTTTCAGATCTAGGGTTTTTCTCTCAGCATAGCTCTGCTGAGCTCTACAACAATAAAGCAAACCCGTAAGCTATCTTTCCTAAAAGGCTTTTAGAAGTGGTTTTTAATAGAACTGTAATAACTGAGAGCTATAAATCCTTAAGTAATGTTAGTATTGTTTTTAAGAAAACACTTACAAAAGCTGTAAGCAGTTATAGACCACCACCCCTGCAGCAGGGCCTTGATCTGTTGGACCTTTGACCAACCGCTGGGTAGGCCACAGTCCCTGCTGGTCAGTACATGCTGTAAGGTTGGGAGTTCAATCTAATACTCAAGAAGGGAATGTGGTTTTTTAAGAAACCACTTATAAAAGCTACAAGCAGTTACAGATCAGATTTAAAAGTATTTTGCCCATGTTTAGATGTTTCTAAATCAGATTTATTTGTTTAAGAAATATTTTGTCAACAACTTTAAAGCCCAGTAATTTTTCCAAGGCTCCCTGGGCATTTTAAAATACTTTGCTTATTCACCACAAATAGCCAGAGACAAACAACTACATATTTAAGTCTGTATTAGGGTAGGAACCTTGTCTACATTCCATGTTATGGAAACTATTTAATCTCTCTTTGATGGTGGGAAAGTGGTAACTATGATCCAGCTATTGCCATACAGTTAATGCTCCCACCTCCTCCCTTCGTTTAGTAGTTCAAGGCTCAATACTTAGGTTTCTTATGACAATCTTGGTGATTAGGGCCTCCAGCTCTTCAAGTTTTTCCTCAAATAGAACAACTTCAGATGATACCCAACTTTGGGAGGCCCTGAAAAAGAAATCTCTAGCTTTGGAGCTACCTGTGCTATCTTGTAGATACAAGAAAAATGTGTCTTGAACAAGCAGGGATCATGTGCACACATGCAACGTGTAAGACAGGAAGCAGAGCCAACTGACTTCCAGACACCCACACTGTCCCATTATATACCTTCCCTAACACTGTTCTCTCTTAGTATTTAGAAATAGAAGGTAAGTCATCTAAAAAGAGAGCACATTTGTTTATTAAATGAACAAATCAGCTTTTCTGTTCTTCACCTGAATTTCTCAACCATTGTTCCCTGCGCTCAGACACATCTTTATCTCAAGGCTACAGCAGTCTGACTTGTTCCAATAAAGGTATGTAATTTCAATAATAAAATACAATAAAGTCTCTTTGCAGACCTTTGACACAATAAAATACTCTAAACACAATATTTCATTTTAAACTTGCTACCTCTAAGTCTAATCTGTTTTCCAATTTAAAACAAAATAACCAGTTTTGAGTCTAGTCCCTTTGTTTCTCCATTTTAGTACTAGAGTGAGAGTGGATTAGATAGATTGCTTTATGAAGCAATGAAGTATAAGTATGTCCCCAAATGTTCTGATCTCCCATTGAGCTGTTTATTCCCAAAGCCATGTCTGACCAGTCTATAGACAAGGCCTGAAAAGTCTGGGCTGAGATAAACCTTCCCACACAAACTGGAGCCCAAGCAGCTGAGCCCACATTCTTCCCATGAAAAGACAG
Source organism: Nycticebus coucang (assembly GCF_027406575.1). Classification (NCBI taxonomy): domain Eukaryota; kingdom Metazoa; phylum Chordata; class Mammalia; order Primates; family Lorisidae; genus Nycticebus; species Nycticebus coucang. Next base: position 132,334,003 of record NC_069782.1, on the reverse strand, counting down.
TAAGAGTCCTTCCAAGTCTCACAAGTTCCTGAGATACTTGGAAAGAAGATTTGCCAGTAAACCTTCCCCACACTGAAAAATGTTTGTTAAACGTCCGTCCGGTCTTTTTGAATGCATGTTCTCACCAGAGGTAATCTTTGACTTATGGGTGTGGGTATTTTGAAGAAAGTAACTGCATTTTGGACCCACTGCCCTGAAGTCAATGATGTAGCAGCTTTGTTGTAGGAAAGCTGGCTTAATGTAAAACCTCCTGTCCTGTGTTAGCTGCTGTTGGAATATTCACGATCACTAATACTTTAGTAGGAAAGCACTTCGAAGTAGTCTGGCAACTGATTCCCCCTTACATTCTCAGGCCTCAAAATCATCCATCAGGGTGGATGGCTTGCCACCAGAAAGTCACAGAGAAAAGGGCACTATAACCATCCTTTTGGACTTCTTGAAAATAAGAGCACAAATGTGAAGCCCTTAGAGGGAAAATGATGAAACCACCATACAAAGAAAGCAAGAGTTTATTAGCCGTCTAATATAATTAAACTTTTTGGCTTTCATGAGGGATTGTCTCTTTATAAAATTTAATTACCTTCAAAAAGTATAAAACAAGTTTCCAGAAATCAACTCCAGGCTATAAAATGATCTTTCAGTTTGTACCACTTTGTCTATAAGACACTCTGAGCAGTATTTGTTTCCTCAGAAGCACCGAGTGGAGAAGAGGCTCTGGGAGCATAATCGTGTGGAACAAACCCCAGAGCACATCACAATAAAGCTTAGAAATGAACTAACACACGTCTACTCAGGATGCAGAGGGTATGCTTAGGCAAATCTCATCTTTGCAAGAGGAAGAAATGCCTCCATTTTCCTTGAGTCATTTCCAGATTTGAGCTCAGGACTCATTTAGACAAAGTGAGTAAAGCAGCAGGTTGGGAACGAATGTGCTGCAGTGATTTCTTTTCCTAGCTCTGCCATTGCTTCTGCTTCGCTTAGGGAAAGCAAGCAGGATCCCGAGGAGACAGAACTTGACTGGGATGTGGACAGAGTTGATTATACTTTTAGGAGATTGGGTAGTGATTGGGAGGTGGGAGTGGTGGTTAGGTCAGGCAGCGTCTCAAAGCCAGTCTTGTCAACAGCTCTTCCCTGAAATGTCTCCACAGGACAACGTAAGTAAAACCGACTGCAGATGTCTTGGTTAAATAAATCCAAGTTGGGACCATAAGGGACCAGTCAAGAAGCTCAATTCTCAGAACATGGTCCTCTTCGGAATGTAAAATAAAGACTAAGAACAAGGAAAAAAGGATCTAAAAAAGATGTGGTCTAGAAATGGAGCAGAGGGGCACTGAAGCACCCCCAGAAGATACTATTCATGGTCTGGTCACGTGAGTAAGGAGGGGAAGAAAACAGAAAATGTGAAGTGGTGATGGAAGAGGATTTGGGTCCTACACACTGGAGTACTGGGGAAGATGGATGCACACTGAATCCTGAAGAGCATCGGACATGCCTCTCATACTCAGGCCTGTGCCTGCTTCAACCTTCCCCCCAGGTTTAGCATAGCCTAGGACCTACAAAGCCATTCTCTTCACAACCCAACTGAGCAATCTGAATGAGGCATTTGGTCTTGCCTAGTGACTGAGCAGCTAACATCTGGAGCAATTTCACTGGGTATCTTTACATACAGAGTAGTTGATGGGGACAGCCTACAATCCTTGTGAAGGATGACAGTCCCCCCCCCCCACCTCCTAGAATTTGCTGTACCAGGTTGTAACTTGGAGGCACAGAATTAGCACCTACTTCTAACACAAAACTGCAGTGTCTGTCCAAAGATGACACCCTGCTGAGATCCAATCCCAGCTTTCCCACCACAGTAAAACCAGGCAACAGCAAGGGCAGTTGGTTCAGCCCAGGCTGAACGGGATGGCAGGGTTGGTGTTGCGTAGATGTCAGGGGAAAGAGGGCACACACATCTGCTAAAAGGGTGAACAGAAAATCATCATTTATCTAAATAGAATAGAAACAAAAACCTTTTAAAACAATCACAAAATTTACAAACAAATTGATACAAAATAAATAGGAGAGATTGTAAATCTACAACATCACTTGAATTATAAAATGCATTCATTATGACAATCAGCTCATGAAGTCTGTACATGTCATTTGTGCTTGTTTATGTACACAGCTCTGAATACTGTGATCAGAAAACTTCAGGGCTTAAATGCATGAAATATACATTATGATACAGTGAGCAAAGGCTAAGGAGGATGAAATTCAGACACAAAGCAGGGTCTTATTTGAGGGCCAAGGAAATGTTGGCACTGGGCCTCAAAACCAAGAAAAGGCATATTAAGAGCCCAGATGGACAGGCAGCTTCCATGGTCCAGAAAGATGGATTCTGCAATCCAATGTAAGAAGTAGAGGCTGTCATTATTCTGGGGCCAGGCAACTGACCTGGCTTGGGAGGGTGAAGGTGAGGAAGGAGGCTCTGCTTCATAACATACTATACTACTACATATGAGAAGAGAGCCAGTCACCAAGAAACCACCTCTGAATTATTTCATGGAGGTACTTGAGAGGCCTTGACACAAAGCAGGAGACCTGCCTCCATCCTCATCGCAGACACTAGTCATCAGGAGGAGAGGTGCACCCAATTAAAGGGGCTCAGGGTGCTAGAGCTACCATGAGAGCAGCAACCTGCCTACAAAAAAAAAAAAAAAAAAAAAAGGCCAAAACACCATTCCCTCTCCCCAACTTAAAAGACAAAAGAACCTTAAGATCCATGGATGAAGGGCTTCAAAACATCTCTAGTCACAGATGATATACTAACAGTGGAGGCATATGTACATAATAAATATCATAAAATAAAGCATATACCACAGAAACAAGAAAAATCAATGGATACAATCCACCTTCACAGTAGACTTTGGACATGGGGAGTAATGAATCAGAAGCTAGGCTAGGGAGCTCTGGAGAATGAGACTCCCAAGACCTCACTCTTCCCCACTTCCCTCTGCTCTGGAAGCCTGAGACACCAGCTGTTTATACTCAAGGTACCTGAGTCTCCAACAAAAAGGGCAGGCACCCAAGCCTCACCAGGCCCATTTGATACTTCTCTGCACGGTGAATCTAAAGAGGAATCTGGCCCCAAATGAATCACTTCCTAAGTGAATCCTCGTAGTACAATGTGTGTACATGCCAGAAGGTAGCCTTCCAAGAGAGGCAAGACAGCACTCCCATTCTAATTTGTCCATGGTCCCAAGAAGTATTAAAACTTGAAAACACTGTATTTACTCAAGTCTTTCTTATCTGTATACACACTACATATAAACCTTGGCATATAAGCACCTAGCATTTTTACTCTCTTGCCTTATTTCCATAATGCTTTGTATAACCTGGTATTTCCCATCACAAGATATTTAAAACAACTGTAGCTGCGATGCTGTCAGCAGCTGTAACATACAAAGAGAAGGCTTACTTGCGCTGAGCCAACCAGAGGTCTAAGAAGCAAGGATGGTAGAAGGAAAGCGGCTCCCTACTTGGCAGTTGCTGTGAGCTGCCATCTCTTCTTCCTGTCCTTAGGGCTGGCCAGGGAATCTGGAATAAGAGTCTTAGGATGGAAAAGGAGGTGACAAAAGGAAAACCAACAAGAAGCTCCACTTTTGTGCACCACTCACCCCACAAATGGAGGCAGATGAACCCAACTTAGGAGTCTTGAATTCTCTCCTCTCAACCCACTTGAACACAAAAGAAAGATGAAAAGATATGGATTTGCAAATTGCCCTGAGGTGTAAAAATCCACTGAGTAGGTTGCTCACTAATAAGTTTATAATCAGAAAAGTTTCTGAATCTCCAGGTCACTTTTATATTCAAGTCTCTAAATCCCTTTTAATTCTGGGCTAATCTACATCTCACCCAGATACCCTGCTGGACAAAAACACCCTTAGCCCAGAATGAAACCAAACTCAGCCCAGGACAAAAGCCTGTTTCCTCAGTAATAAAGTGAGCACTGAGCGCCTTGGGAGCCTCTCAGGCATTAACCTGCCAGCTCAACCACCTATTTCTCAATTCTTTGCAAGAAAAGCCGGTCTCTGGGATCAATTGCTGAGAGGGGTACTGTTCCCACCATCCACACCACCAGGGAACTTGGGTCATACAACATAATGTACAAAGCCAGCCCTCCCTGGCCAGCTCTTGCTTGGAGCTCCAGGAAACAAAACGAGCACCTTATGCCAGCCCAGGTGAGGCTCCTTCCTGGGGTAACCTCACCCACCCAGGAGACCTAACTTTACTGGGCTCAAAGTGAGGATGGCCATAGATCCTTGGCTGGCCTTTAGATGATGGGAGGTGGTTGTGTTTTTACCAGCCAAGGCCTACTTAGGTCTGCTACTCAACCTGAAGAAAGAATTTCAGGGCAAAAGTTCATGGCACCCGCTTAGCTCAAATTCTGACTTCTCCATTTCCTAAAGAAAATGCATTTCTATTTGTATCTACCGCTATTTTCCTAGACTTAGAAAAGCTGGCCCTTTAGCTGTATGGTACTGAGGACAGAACGTTAAATGTATTCATATTGTTCCACATTAGTGTGAAAGTCTGAATTCAGTGTTTGCACAAAATTCCCTGAAATGCTCTTTGAAGATGGTACCATGCCTTATTCCACTCCACCTGGGCAAGGCAACCGTGTCACATGGGCACTGAGCCCTGCAGGGCGTGAGGAGAGAGAAAGAACAGAGTTAAATGCGGCACCTTTTCAAATTCCAATTAAGAACCAAAGTTTAAGCTGGTTGATTAGCACCCCAGTGTCCATGTATAAATCTTAAGATGGTGTTTTCCCAAGAGTTTGTGATTTTGGATTTGTGCAATGAATATGAAACAGAATAAAGGGAGGGAATCGCTAAGACGATAGGAAAAAGCCCCCCTCATTTACAAAGAGCAGAGTGTCCTGGGGACATCTGGATGCTAGACACCCAATTCCAGGGTCTGGGGGTGCCAGTTGCTGCTCAGGAGAAGGTGGGGCCCTGTTCCACCTACAGAGATCCCTGCAAAGGATAGCGAGGCCCTCAGGTGTGACAGGGCCCCATCGGGATCTGGAACTCAGGGCCTTTGTCTGGTCCACCCCACCTACTCCTTTCCATGCTTGAAAAGGGAGCAGCCCTGGGAGAGGACAAGCCAGCTGGAGGCGCTGGGGAGCAGCCACTGTACATCAAGAGTTCAACTGTTTGATGGCCTTTCTCTGCCTGACCTACACTGGCTTTACAGAGATAATGGCATAGGCCTTCCAAGCCAAGATAGCCTTCCTGCTGCCCCCACAGAAGCAAGGAGCCAGTGTTTCTCCTTCAGCCATCTGAGTGGTCAGTTTACAGAGGAAATGTGGGGCCTGGAAGAGGCACCTGGTGGCTCAGAAATGAGTGTTGTTTGAAGGCTCTTAAGCTCTCCCCTAAGCAGCCTTAGTTTTCCTTCCCAAAAACTGGTAAACTATTTTAGATTCCGTTACAAGACAAGACAGTGTGAGTAACCAGAGGCAAAGAGTAGTTAACAGAATGAATACCAACTTGGCGGGCTAATATGTCATCCTTTGGGAGCTCTACTGAGGAGCTACCCCACCAGCTCTTTTATGAGAAGACTTTGCAGAAAGCCTCTACAGTGAGCAGGCGAGACAGCATTAAGCCCTGTTCCTCCCTGAAATCAAGGAGGGAGCAGCTAGCATTCTTTCTCACTCCCCAGATTCACAGTTCCTTAGGATAAAGGGACAGTAGGGCTCCAGCACTTAACTCTGATTCCAGAGGCTCCTTCAGTAATAGGGAGTCCCTGAGACAGGCTGCCTGGAGCAGCGGAGCAGCAGACCAGGCGACCAGGCCAGGCCAGGTTGACAGGCAGAGCTCCTGAAGGCTGGCACCTGGGCAGGGCAGCCTGGTTGTGGCAGGCTGATTGGGTAAGAAACCCCTCCCCCAGCAAGGCTCAGGTCTTTGTTACAGGAAATCTTGTTTTTACACACCACACTGGCGTTGTACTCCACTAGATTCAGTTTAAGAAAATGACTTTTTATTTGGGTAGCTATTTGAAAAAGGATAACTCAGTGTGGGGTCCCACTAATGTCAAACTACAGATCCCTGCCATCATAAGGGGACAGGTTGGGTGCCAAGAGTAGGCCACTCAGTGCCTCTAGGGGGCACTCCCCGTGACCTTCTCACTTGGGTGAGACCAGCCCTTCCTGCACTAAGGGACACGGCTCCTGCTGAGGAAGACACTCCAGGACTGACGCCCCAGAAGGAATACTGAGCCAAGCATGCGTATCACACCAGAGCCACCAAACTGCCCACTAAGAGGCCAGCCCAGCACGTTGTCTATCCTCCAGCCACACTCCCTGCTTCGACTTGTGGCGAAGAGACTTCCTATCTTGAGGGAGCAGAAAATGCCCTCCCAGGGCTTCCCTTCCTGCAGAAGGTCACATGTAGCAAATACTGCCTGCTCTGCCACTGCCTGGGTGCCACAGGTGCTGATGACCCTGCCTGCACCTCGTGGTCAGTGCGAATGCATTCCACTGTACGAGGACCGCCAACAAAATGCACATATCCCTTGGGCTAACAAGACACAGATAAGCTAGTTAAGAATTTTGTCAACTACCTCCTGACATTAATTTGACATAAATTTGGTATTAAAATAAGATGAAGACATAGGCTCAGTATGTGGCACTGGCCACATACACATGGGCTGGCCGGTTCAAACCCAGCCCGGCCTGCCAAACAACGACAATTACAACAACAAAAAAAGCCGGGCGTTGTGGCGGGCGCCTGTAGTCCCAGCTACTTGGGAGGCTGAGGCAAGAGAATCGCTTAAGCCCAAGAGTTTGAGGTTGCTGTGAGCTGTGACACCACGGCGCTCTACCCAGGGTGACAGCTTAAGACTCTGTCTCAAAAAAAATAAAATAAGACGAAGACAAACACGAAATGCTCACAACACATTTGGTTTCTGAATCCCTGTTTGGGGCCAAACTGACCCTGGCTGTACAGGCAGCCTCTCTGGCAAGGCCTGCATCTGAGGCGGGAGGCACAGAGGCCCTAGGGCAGGGGACACAGTCACTGCTGGGTCCCGTGGGCCCAGGAACAGAGAGGAAGAGGGACAGTTGGCTCCCTGGAAGGAGGGGTAGGGGCTGGCAGTCCCCAAAGTTGCCTCCCTTAAAAATACGGGTCTAGAAACGCCTTCTTAGCACAGAGAACAGAGCACACCTGGGAGTTCTGACTCCTTCTCCGATAATTACATCCCTCCCAGGGGGAAGGGGAGGAGCCTGAATCCGCTTCATGTTTACTGCGAAGCCCCGTGGAAGGTTTCCATTTGGCATCTGTGTAGCAGCATCTTGGGTTAACAAGAGCAAGGACCAGGGAGGTGGGGGTTGGCGCTCTGGAAGCTTGGGCGCTGGGTGGGGGATGCCAGGATGACGTCAACTTGTCTCTTGCCAATGATAAACCATGACTCTAAAATTCATTAACATTCATTCTGGTGATAAAAATTCCTTAGGGGGGGGAGCAAAATCACATTCCCAAGCAAATGTTAAACCTTCCTGAGGGCAAGGGGCACTGTTAAACATTAAATTCTCAAAACAACAGAGAGCTCTCAGAGAGGCAAACTGCAGGTCCCTCGGCCACCTACACCCCACAGTGATGACAGACTTGACAGGTTCCGCAGTAACATTGTTTTCTTCATTCATCCATTAGGTTCAACAGTGACACCCACTGGGCACAGAGGAAGGGTGCCCCTCCCTGGAGGGCCAAGGAGGCCATTCAAGGGGCAAGTCCATCCTATTACGGGTCACGTCATGGGATCACAGCAGAGTTCAGACAGAACCACCTAAAACTCTGCAAAAGACACTTTTAAAAAAACATGATCTCTTGAAAAAATAAATCGCAACAATTTTCACCTTCATGCAAATTGAGGGAGGAGGAGAGTGCATAATGATAAAAGGTACAGCTGAAAAAATAAACATGATTCTATTTGGGCGGAAGAAGTTTGTCTCCAAAATCTTGAACGCCATGCCCCAGCTGTCAAGCCTCCATTCTCTGTTTTCCTTTCCTCCCCTCACCGTTCTCCTCCAAGGTTCCCGGGAAGGGGACAAAGTCTTTGGTCTCAGGACATTGCAGGATGCAGCATGGCACACAAGCTCACACCGATGGAAGTCATGGTCAGACAGGGGCCAGGGGCCAGGGGCCTGGGGGGGGGTGGGGGGGGTGGCACAGCACCCCTAGATGGCGCCTTCACTGTGCAGGCTGTGGTTGGCCTTACTGTGCGTCACACAGTTCTGTTCATTGAGCAGGTTCGCCGTCTCGTCGGGCAACCCGTCATGCAGCTCCGTAAGAGTCAATTCAATTTTAGTATTTTCACTGTCTGAAGACTGAGGGGTTTTGTCCATCCGGGATGCCATCAAGGCATTTTGGTATTGCTGTCTTGAGATCTGGAGCCAGAAGAAGGTATAGAAAACAAACCAAGGTAACACTTATTTTTAGGTTCTCTTATCTCTAAATCATATCACATAAAAAAAAAAAAAATCCTCCAAAAGGCCTATAGGTATTTCCCTAGAAGAAAATCATCCTCGATTGCAAAGTGAGCCAGTTTTTAAGCATTGATTTATAAATAAATTTATTTTTTTGAGAATGGGTCTTGCTCTGCTGCCCAGGCTGGAGTGCAGTGGCATTGTCATAACTCACAGTAACCTCAACTCCTCAGCTCAAATGATTCTTCCATCTCAGCCTCTACTCCAGAGTAGCTGGAACTATAGACCATCAAACCACACCTGCCTAAAGTTTCTATTTCATTTTTTTGTTTGTTTCAGAAACTGGGTCTTGCTATGTTGTCCAGGCTGGTCTTGAATTCCTGGGCTCAAGTGATCCTCCCTCCTCAGCCTCCCAAAATGCTGAGATTACAGGGATGAGCCCATGTTCAACCTGTGCCACTTTTTAAAGTTCAAGTTGACTCTGGTGAGTAAGTCAATTCTTACTGATATAACCCACTTCCAATTTTTGTCTCAACATTTCACAGAGACTAGAAAACAGAGATTGCCTTCCATTGGCTAAAGCTAACTTATTCTCTTAAAGTCATCTGTATTTCTTACTAAGAAAAGAACCCTAACTCTGGACCAGAAGATAAGAGAAGGTGGAGCTACCCTCAGCGACTCTTCTAAGTGTCCTGACCTCAGCCCTACTAGGGCCAACCCAGGGAGCCACTAGAGTCATGAGCTCATGAGAGCTCTTTGAAAAAAAGCTTAGCCTTTTTCACCATCTCAAGCTCCCATTCCCAGAAAGAGAAATGATTTGACAGAACCAAGGAGATAACTGTTCTTCCCAGCCTGAGTCTTGGGCATGACAGATGGAGGTGGGGTTTGTATCTGAGAGCTGAAGGCAGGGCACCCCAAGGTGACAGAGGGAGTGCTCAAGGAGGAACCAGGGGGCCAGACAATTTGCTGTGGAAGGTGACACTGAACTGCTGCGACTGGCTCCTCTTACCTTAACAAACTGAAGGTCAGAGAGGGCTCGCACTGAGTAGTCAGGGATGTAGACTTGGAGGAACGACGAATTGAGCTGGTTGTTGCTGCTCCCCAGTGTTGGTGTCACCGCATCAATCCGGTCACTTCGACTGAGAGAATCTGAGTGATTCAAGCCACATGGGCGAGGAGGTGACTTATTTTCACCTGGAAAAGGAGGGAAAAAACTCAACTTTTTAGGTGAAGTACAAATAACCAGTAAAATCAGCTATTTTCCATGGAAATAACAGTTATCACATGAGCCCAATCAGCCGACACCAGAGGCCTCAGCCACACTGCACGAGCACAGGGTCCCCACACACAAGCGAGGCATGCTGGCTTCTCTGCAGGGGCAGGCTGTGGCTGTGCTCTCTGCAGCTGTCGGCCCTGCTGAAGTGACAGGAACCGTCCTCCCACGTCTCTATAACACAAGAGGATCTGTGTGAGGAAACGAGTGCTGTGAAATGCGCAGGAGCTGCTGCGAGGAGCCAGCGCTTCACTGCTGTGCCCAAAGCAAGACAAAGGGCGCTCAGGCACATCCATAAACCAGTATGTGTTTTAAAGGGATCAGAAGAGTCCCGACCGCCCACACTATACTTTCCAGCCAAACCTTTTATCTTTATAACTGAGGCTAGAAAGATCCCGTCAGCCTGAGGATGTCTCAGTTCAAGAACACTAGAAGACACCAAACCTTTAAAAAGTCTGAGTCGCCTTGGTGAGGTGGGATTCTTCAAAGGCATTTTTTTTTAGACAGAGTCTCATTCTGTTGCCCTAGAGTACCCTGGAATCACAGCTCACACAAACCTCAAACCCCTGTCAAGTGATCTTCTTGCCTTAGCCTCCTGAGTAGCTGGGACTACAGGTGCTCGCCACCATGTCTGGACAGTTTTTTCTATTTTTAGTAGCAACAAGGTCTCATTCTTGCTCAGGCTGGTCTCGAACTCCTAAGCTCTAGAAATCCTTCTGCCTTGGCCTCCCAGAATGTTAGATTTATAGGCATGAGCCAACTCACCTGACCCTCGTCAATGAGATATTAATAGCATTCTCACTAAAATATAGTGAAAGGAAATTCAGGTGAGTCTAAGCACTGTTGCTCTTAAAGGGAAGTTCACTGCAGCTTCTAATATAAATTTCAGTAGAAATAAAACCTACTTCCCTTGCCAAACCTTCTTTAATTTTTTGCTTTTTTAACCAATTTTATCACACAGAGATTAACTGGGTACCCATGTTAGACAGGTTCTGAATTGCATAATGACACAGAATTGGAGGGGACCGTCCCATGGTTGGCTCTTCTTTGCAACTTGTCCTGGACAGAGGTGCCCACAGAGGCACCAGCCCTCGGTTGGTCCTGACCATCAGCTACGGAGAAGTCCCTCACCCAATCAAAGGCTGCCTTCTTCATCTCAAATGATGGTCTCACTTCGGCTCTCTTGAGTAACTTTCACGCCTCTGCTATTTGAAAAAATTCTCTTTAGATTCTTAAGGAGGTCTATGTTCTTCCTAAGTCTGTTCTCCAGGCCAAATACCTCGACTGTCCTCAAGCTATTCTTCACTTTACATTTTACCAACCCTTACCTCATCACCATCTTACACCTCATTTGGTAAATGTCCTTTTTAAAATATCCTTTTTAAACAAACAAAAAATAGAAACTTTATTTCTCAATATAAGCTCTAACAAGTTAGGGTATTTCTGTTAACTGATGATGTCAGCCATTTATTTAGTTCAACCCCAAACAATTGAGGGTCCCGGAAATTTAGCCACATCAATGTAATCATTTTTACATTATTAAATTTAAAAAATGGGTGCCCTGGCTGAGCACCTGTGACTCAAGCAGCTAAGCTGCCAGTCACATACACCAGAGCTGGCGGGTTCAAATCCAGCCCAGCCCACCAAACAACAATGACAACTACAACCAAAAAATAGCAGGGCGTTGTGGCGGGCGCCTTTAGTCCCAGCTACTTGGGAAGTTGAGGCAAGAGAATCACTTAAGCTCAGGAGTTGGAGGTTGCTGTGAGTGTGATGCCACTACTCAGGGTGACAGCTTGAGCCTCTGTCTCAAAAAAAAAAAAAAAAAAAAAAGGTGCCCTTTAAATGTTTGTTGTTGTTATCTTAGAGACAGGGTCTTTCTCTGTTGCTCAGACCAAAGCGCAGTTTTCTGATAATAGCTCACAGCTCACTGTAACCTCAGACCCCTGGGCTCAAGTGATCCGCCTACCTCAAACTCTGAATATCTGAGACTACAGGCAAGTGCCACCATCCCAGGCTAATTTTTACAATTTTTTGTAGAGACAGGGTCTTGCTATATTGTGCCCAGGCTAAAGATTTCTTAAGATTAAGAAATAAAAAGAAGTCATCAGGAGCCGAATCGTGGCCACAGGGTGGACCTAATGATTCCCCATTGAAACTCTCACAAAACTGCCCTTAATTGAGGAGAGAAATGAGCAGGAGAATTGTGGTGGAGACAGACTCTCTGGTAAAGCTTTCTCAGGGGGTTTTCCTACGAAAGCGTTGAGTAACTTTCTCAAACCACTCTCAATAATAAGCAAATTTTGTTGTTCTTTGGCCCTTCAGAAAGTCAACAAGCAAAATGCCTTGAACATCCCAAAAACTGTTGCTATGACCTTGGCTCTTGACTGGTCCACCTGTGCTTCGACTGGACCACTTCCACCTCGTTAGCCATTGCTTTGACTATGCTTTGCTTTTAGAATCATACTGGTAAAGCTGTGTTTCATCTGTTGTAATAGTTCTTCAAGGAAAATTTTCAGAATCTCGATCCCATATGTGTAAACATAATCACTGAAAACTCTGCTCCTCTCTGGAGCTGATCTGGGTACAATGGTTTCGGCACCTATTGAGTGGAAAGTTTGCTCAACTAACTGAATTTTTCAGTTAGAATTGTGTAAGCTGAACCAGTTGAGATGTCTATGGTGTTGGCTATTGTTTCTGCTGTTAATCAATCATCCTCTTCAATTAGGGCAGAAACAAGATTAATTTTTTCCTTGGAAACTGGTGTGGTTGATCTACTGCTGTGAGTTCATCTTCACCATTGCCTGTCTCAGCTTAAACGGAGTTGTCCCCTCACTTGGGGGCACTGGCCCCGTAGACTTCAATGATTTCACCATTCTTCCACCCGTGCTTCACCATGAATTTGATGTTTCTTCTTACTTCAATTTTAGCAGAATTTAGGGCTCACTTCAAACTGATGTCTTATCCTCAAACTAGATCCTGTCAGTAATCCTTTTCTCTTGAGCTGCTTTCTCCATAAGCCTTCATGCTCTGCCTCCTACCACAGCTCATTTTTAACTAGATCCAGCTGCAAAGGATTTCCTTAGTCTCATGGCTTCATTTTTGTTTGATTCAAAACTAAGGCAATTAGAACCATGAACAAAGGTGGCAGAGCCTTTGGCTCCTCTCAGCATATGTGGTGACACAGGTGCACTTTAGGCTGCATGTGAGGTCCCAGGACCAGGCTGTGGACCCCTTCCTGCCACCCACTCTGGCATAATGGCACCCAGGTCCTGGAAGGTAGAGGCTCTGTCCACACATCCAGGCCTGCCACTGCCCAGTAAATGTCCTCCTTAAAGCAGGGGAACACAGAACAAAACAAGTACTCTAGGAATCTTAGACAATGAGTTCACTTTCTACTGAAATTTTTATGTGACAGCCTTCCCTACAATTGTCATGTTATGAACTCATTTTCCATTGTTAGTTAAAATTAAAGGAACTCCACAGTTCCTCTCCCATGCACTCATCTTCTAAGAGAATAAGGCAAATTAATAATTTATCAGATGTTGCATATTTAACAGAATGGAACTTTGAACACGTGACCCAACTTCACTAAGCTTCAGATTCCTTGTCTGTAAAATGCAGATAATGGTACACACCTCATAAGGCCTGGCAAGGGGTAAGAGTCAGATAACCTGCGAAGTGCTCAGCGTATCACCCGACGCCCAGTGAGTAGCCGGTGAGCGAGCCGGGGAGCACTTGCTCCTTATGTTTTTTCACCTTAGCCTCCTCCCAGCCCTTGCCACCATGTGCCTCCCCTTCTGACCAAGCCTTTCCACCCTGTTATGGCTTCACCCAGGACGACAAGTCGGTCAGTTCTTCAAAGCAAAGAATCCCACAGTAGCCCTGGGCTTTAGCCACAAGTCGTATCACCCTTTTCACAGACACCTTTGAATGGTGTTTATGATTGGGGTACCCAATCTTTTTTCTTCTCTGTTACACATCGTCAAAAGAGTTGTGTTGGGGCACGTATTAAATACATAAACACTAACAAAAACGGCTGAGAAAAAAAAAGTCTGTGCATACTTTTTGTGATATCTACCCGACAGATAAGCAAAAAAATCCTCCTGTAATCCCCATGTAGCTTGGGGGCTGCAGGTTGGACACCCCTGAAAGGGTACTTTGCTTCTGGCTCAGACCCCAGGTAGTGGGAGGTGCACATCTGAGGTACCTGCAGTACCTCTGAGTCTCTTGTTATTTTCTCCTGAGGAGGATTTCAGGGCAATTTCTCTGGTTTTCCTAACTATCCGGACTCACAATCAGCTTTCTCTCACCCTCCCCTTCCAGGATCCCCTGGTGCTGGGACACAGTCTGTGTTCCAGGACGCTTTCCAATAGCTCAGTAGGCACCAGTGTGACTGGAGAGCTACCCAAGCCATAGCTTCAGTTCACTACCAGAACCTCAAACTCAGTCTCTTTTTTTTTTTTTTTTTGAGACAGAGTCTTGCTCCGTGTCCCAGGCATGGTTGTCATCATAGCTCACTGCAGCCTCGAACTCCAGGGTTTGAGCAATATTCCTGCCTCAACCTCCCAAAGTGTTAGGATTACAAGCATGAGCCACTGTGGACAGCCTCAAACTCAGTAATAATTAAGATAAAAATAGTACAAGTCTATGTCATTTATCTAAAGCCCTGGGGACCAGAGATGTTTGAATTTTAGAAAGGTAATATAGTCCACATATCTCATATTACCTACATGCCTAGCAATTCTGGGGCAGCCCTTGTAATCAAATACATCAACCTACAGTCAGAGGGACGAGGAGCCGTGAAACAGCTGAGCCCCAGATCATGCCATGCTTTGTTGCCAAATTTACACACCAAAGCTTTATGTCAATAATTATGGGAAAAAATTTTCATTTTGGGGTTTGCAAACCAGTACAGCCTTTTTGGAAAGAAGTATGGAGAATCCTCAAAGAGCTAAAAGTAGACCTTCTGTTTGGTCCCACAATCCCATTACTATGTATCTACCTAGAAGAAAAAAAAATCATTTTATCATAAAGACATCTGCACTTGAATGTTTATAATAGCTTAATCCATAATTGCAAAGATGTGGAAACACCCCAAGTGCCCATTAACCCACAGATGGATTAGTAAACTGTGGTATATATACCATGGAATACTGTTCAGCCACAAAAAAGATGGCGACTTCACATCTTTCGTATTAACCTGGATAGATTTAAAGAATACATCTTTTGTATTAATCTAGATAGATTTAAAGAATATTCTCCTTAGTAGATATCTCAAGAATGGAAAAGCAACCACCCCATGTACTCAATGCTAATTTGAATCAAGTAGATGAACAACTACAGGCCCAAAGGAGAGACAACCACAATTAAAGTTAAGTGGGGAGGAGAGAAGGGGGCTCAGTAAGTTCCCACCAAACAGGTACAATATAGGGGTATATGGCACACCTCCTGGGTGAAGGACTCAACTACAACTTGGATGTTCCCTAACAAATGCAAACAACATAACCTAATTGTACATACCCTTATATAAATATAAAATTTAAAACGAGAAAAGAAAAGAAAAAAATTTCAGTTTGATTTTTCTTCTGCCTTCTCAAAATTGTTCTCTTTCTGCTTTCTGTTTTGGCTTATTTTAGCCATCTGACCTAGGAACCCTTTCTTTTGGGCAGTAATCTAGAAGATACTATAAAGAAACATTCCTGGGGCGGCGCCTGTGGCTCAGTCGGTAAGGTACTGGCCCCATATACCGAGGGTGGTGGGTTCAAACCCGCCCCGGCCAAACTGCAACCAAAAAATAGCCGGGCGTTGTGGCAGGTGCCTGTAGTCCCAGCTACTCGGGAGGCTGAGGCAAGAGAATCGCTTAAGGCCAAGAGCTGGAGGTTATTGTGAGCTGTGATGCCACAGCACTCTATCAAGGGCGACAAAGTGAAACTCTGTCTCTACAAAAAAAAAAAAAAAAAAAGAAAGAAACATTCCTAGCTTCTGCTGCTTTCCTGAGAACCAAAAGGCTCCTTCTGGAAGAGGCTGGAAATCGCTGGTTTAGTCGGACACCTACTTATTGGACATCATATTATTGCAATGTCAGCATCCCTGAAGGCCTGGAGCTATGAAATTGACTTTCCTATGACTAGATCAAAGTGGGCAGAGCTAAGAAATCTCTAAGTTTTACAGAAAAAGTAAAATGCAAATGACATTGCTATCACCTTCATCAAAATCACTCTCTACTTTAGCATCTGTGACATTTTTATTCCTTTATAAAATATTTTTCTTTTTTTTGAGACAGAGTCTCACTGATGCCCTTGGTAGAGCGCTGTGGCATCATAGCTGAAAGCAACCTTGATCTTACTTTAGCCTCCCGAGTAGCCGGGACTATAGGCACCTGCCACACCGCCCAGCTATTTTTAGAGATAGGGTCTCACTCTTGCGCAGGCTGGTCTCAAACCTGTGAGCTCAGACAATCCACCCACCTTGGCCTCCAAGAGTACTGGAATTACAGGTGTGAGCCACTACACCCGGCCCTTTATACAATTTTAATAGAATTAGGAGGTACAAGTTGGATTGCAGTACATGTATATAGAGTGGTGAAATCTGGGTTTTTGTACCGATCGCCCAAATAGTATACATTTACACCCCATAGGTAGTTTTTCATCCCTGTAACATTTTTAATAGGTAGCAGCGGCAAGCAAATAAAATGGGGTGAAAAACACAAATGTATATACATATGCGTATGTGTACATGCACACACGTACACACACGTACACACACGTATATTCTGCTGCTAGTTTGATTCAGATAGCTCTATGAATCAAATCTTACCCCAAATAGCCCAAGCTTTTTAAGAACAAATATTTGTGGAAACATCAGCTTCTCTCTTCACCAAACATCAGCATTTTAGATTTTGCTGAAGCTGCATTATGAAATTCACATTTCAGTCAGATTTAAAAATATAAGCTGTATGGAAAAAAATAAATACAGAAAAGTTGGCTACCAAATGAGAGAGTCCAGCAATTTTAATTAAAGAAAGATTAAGCATTTTCCCTTCCTTCTCATGGCTGGACTTTAGCAAGACACAGCTGGACTCTCCTGGAGGGAGGTAAGCCGCAGCTGTCAGGAATGTGACAGTACCCGCTTCACAACAAAGGCAAGGGGACAGGGGGAAGCAGGGTACCTGCCTGACACACAGCAGAAACCCACGCCCCTGTTCACATGCATGTTGGAAAAAGGACCTCGAAACAGGAATGGTGTGGGCCTTTGTGGACAGGGTACTTTTCTTGCTTACCAAGAAAAGTTCATAGGCTTTTAGGCTTTTGGCCAAGGGTGTTCTACAGAAGCATCCTCAGGTTTGAGGCTGTGAGGGCCTCTGCAAACTCCATGCACCATGACTTACTGAAGGCAGAGTAGGAACTAAAAGCAGCCCCATTTTGCTGACCTGAAAATTCAAGGTCAGCAGTGCATGTAGGAAAGGCAGGGAGCATCAATGATCCATGTCGGAGCCATTCCCCCTTTCCACGTTTCATCACTGCTCACGTCCTGTTCAGGCTTCCAGGTGGGTTTCTACACCTGCTGTGGCTTATCCTTTCCTGGCAAGCTCACTAGTGAAGTCACAGAACCTTAGAGGCTCAGCACTCAAAGGAAAACTGAACACAGCCATGTCCGGATAGAAGGAGCAGACCTGGCCAGCCAGGTGTTTAAGGGGCCCAGGGGAGGCAATGAGGAGAATTATGGAAAGGAAACATGCAGAATTACCTGGAGAACCTGCTGCTAACAACTCTGTTCTGCTGACAACAAAGGTACGAGACAGGGACAAAGGAACTGAAAAATGGAGAAAAACAGGGTGAGACCGTATCAAAAGGCAAGAAAGGAGATCTCTGTAATCAAGGGACAGTAGATACTTGTTCTACCAATGAGCATTCAATTCCAGAAATGCAAAAGCCCATGTAATGTCATATAAACAAAAAGGAACACATATTGCTTTTCAGGAAGAGGAATAACAGGGAGGCCGAAATTAGGAGAAATCCAATCCACAGCTTCTTACTAACCTAGAAATCTCTTAAGCCATTAATAACCAATTGGGGTTTATAGTTCCAAACGTGCTAGTCTTCAGGATTTAAAACACAAAAGGGGAGCTCAATTAACCAACTGCCATAAGAGTGTGACCCAAGCCGCTGGTACCTGCACCCTAACACTCATTCACTACACAGCCTACAGCGCCCCATCTGTGGCAATTTGTCTCATTATAATTTTAACCTGACACTCTGAATTGCTTTGGAATGCTTTGAAATGTCAAAATAGAGGAAAGTAAATAAAGAACGCATACACTGGTTTCCTGAGAATGGCAGGCCAAAGTCATCCTCACCACTGCTTACTCATCAGGCAAGGGGCAGTGGCTCCAGAGGACTGAGGACTTCCAGGAACATGCAGTGTTGGGCAGAAGTCATGCTTTCTGGGCAGGTCCTGAGAACCAATTACTGTAGGTTTTTTCCAGTCAAATAACATCAATATATAGAAACTTTATGACTCTCAACGAATATACAAAATCCAGAATCCTAGTTGTAAAGTTAAGTAAAATACACCAGCCTTTCAGATAAATAGGATTCCATTAATGAAATTCCCCTTCATTTTCAGCTTTTCCAAAGTAGGAGAGTAAGCTGCGCTCAGGCTTTCTTTCAGTAACCTTCATTTCCCTTTCTTTTCTTTAATTTTTGTATTTTTATAGAGACAAGGCTACTTTTTAATAGCCTTGCTATTGCCCAGGCTAGTCTCAAACTCTTGGTCTCAAGTGATCCTCCTGCCTCGGCCTCCCAAAGTGCTAAGGTTATAGGTGTGCACCACCATGCCTTGCCTTTCTGAATAAGTCCTTTATTATAGTTCAATATGAACTGGGCTAATATTTAGGTTTCAAGAACCAGTTATCAATAAATATGTACAACTTACCCTTTTAACCTTCCTTTCAAAGCCACCTTTTCAATCTGGTTCTGCTAACCTGGGGCTAATCTGAGGTGGGTTACCAAAAGTAGTCACAGTTTAACCACCTTTCTGTCATGCCAACATTTCCTCTAACGATTTAAAGGTTGCAAAGCACTTGTGTGAGCATCACTGCATTTCTGGTTCTCTAACCATCACATGAGGTAATATTATATCCTTTTCATAATGAGGAAACCATTATGTCTTGCTGTCACATAACCCGTATGTGACAGAACTGAGGCCGCAACCCTGGTCTTCTCATAGCCGGTTAAGAACTGCTCTCTCTACCCCCGAGCAGTGAAAACAGAGATCATGTTCAAGTTTATAACAGAAACCTACTAATTAAGTAGGGTCACACTGGCTGCTGGCCAGCAGTTGGCAATGGGGATACTGCGCCCACTGGGCTCAAAATTCTGCATCAGGATAGTGAGAAGACATGTCTGGGGCACAGGAAGTTTGGAAACAGAAGAGCATTCTTGTCTCACAGATTTCTAAATGTAACATCCTTGGGTTCCTGAGACTGTGGGATGGTACAGTCAGCAGTGTCCAAAAACAGACTGGTCTGGCAGTATCTCCTCCTCTTGTAAGACTGGTTTTCAGAAGAGACAGCCTTCTTTTAGGATGGGCTGGTTTTGGGTTTGAGGTTTCTAAAAATTTTCTAGTGCCGAACATCATTTGGCCTCTTTGCCACAAGGTGGCACTCCGGCACCGCGGCCGGCCTGCAGGGCTCCTGCAAGGGTAAAGGGGCCAGCAGGGCCCGCGGAAGAGCAAGCAAGGCACAGAGAGACCATTTGGGCCTGCCTCAAGCGAGCAAGGACACCAGCACCCATGTGTGTTCAGGTCCTTCTAGGACACACCCCTCCTGACGGCAGCTTGGAATACTGTGCTCAGAGAATGCAGTCAGTCCCACAGCACAGCCACTCTCGTGTCTGACCGTCTCGAGTAACCAGCTCTCTAAACGAGAAGGCCACAGGAACAGCCTCATTCACCCTCAGGAAACACAAATTAAAACTTCCCGAATAGCTAACACTTTAAAGTCTCAGCACCACTGAGTGCTGGCTGCAGAGCAACTGGAACCCTCATAGTACCGTAGGATCGTACACTCTGGGAACCTGCAGACCCTCCCAAAGCTGGAGCTGCACATGCCCCAAGCCCAGCAATTTCACTCCTGGATATTCTGCACCCAGCAGAGACACACACACACACACACGTGCACCAAAAGACACGTGCAAGCATGTTCATAGCCACACCGTTCGGTGTAGCCCCAAGCAGGAAACCACCCCGATTTCTATCTTCCACAAAAAGATAAGCATGTCACCGTACAGTCACACAATGGAACATTATGCACAGCAATGACAAGAAAGAGTGTAGTCACAACACAGGTGAACACGACGAGCACAACATGGAGCGAAAGAAGCCAAACGCAATAAAATCCCTACTGCGCACTTTCAGTTACAAAATGTTTAAAACTAGGCAAAACCAGTCTATGCTGAGACGTCCAGAGAGTGGTTACTCCAGGGGACAGTGACTCGGAGCTAGTGGGATGGGACTTCAGGGGTTTGTGGTGTTCTGTCTCCGCTTGGGTGCTGCTTCACACAGGTGTGTTCAGTCTATGAAAATTCACGAAGTACAGACTTATGATCTGTACAGTCTGCATACATGATATACTCAATAAAAAGTTCAGAAAGTAAATAGACAAGGTCAGCCGGAGGGCACAGAGACAACGCACCTGGAGAGGCCGTCAGGGCCACGGCGCCGTAGTAGGAGAAGGCGCTCGCTTCGAACTTCATACCTTCCTTCCCCGCTTCTACCTCCACCTTCCCCTGCAAAGCAAAGCACATATTTTCAGTCCAGTTGCAGGAATCCATTTGCACACACTACAAAATCCGGTTCTTCCTCAGAGTTTTGCCTCAATTCCTCTCCCAGCAAACCCGAGGGAGCAAAGCTTTGGATAATCCTTCCCATTAGAGGAGTGGGATACTGTAATAGGAAAACTGGCTTTGGCTACACACCCGGAGGTGACACGATAACGGTGATGTTTAATTTCTGAGTCCATTTAGTATCTTCCCAACATCCTAGGGCTTAGCTGCTTCAAGAACCCTCTAGCAATCAGAGATGGCGCTCTTGCTTCGTTGTCTCCGCACGGAGGCCGCATTCAGTGACAGGTGCCCAAGCTGTCCTGCAGAGGCAGGGGTGGGGCAGAACCCACTCCTGCCTCTCCAGCACGGTGTCCTGATCTACCGAGCAGAGCCCTTGCAGCCCAATGCCTTGTCTCGTCACCCCAGGGGCACTTTAGCACCCTGGGACTTTCTCCCGTCTTAGAAAAGTCAGAAAGTCTCCTTCCATCACAGCAAATTTCTCTCCTCCCTTAAGGCTTTCCCCTTCTCTAACTTGTCTGTACCTTCTTCTCCTATGTCCATTCTTTTGGGACAGATTGCGTGTGTCTTATTCATCCCAAGACCCAGGGTCCATTAGAATTCTTTCATGATAGGTGCTCAACACGCATTTTCTGGGCTAATGAAATAGTCTCATAAGTGAGTTTTGCTTCTAGATTTTCAAGTTAAGGGTCACGAAGGCTCTTGTTCACATTACCTCCAACTGCTTCTCAGGTGAGAGGCTACCTCTATGACACAGCCTTTGCAATGGACAAACAAAAATTATACTACCATTTATTGAAAAGGAACTGTGCTAACATATCATGGTGTTTTAATTACTCCTTCAATGCTCCCAACTCCACAAAGTAGACACAATTATCTTATAAATCGGAAGAGTGGGGATCAGAAAAATTTAGTAATCAAAGAACAAGCTCTTTTTTTAAAATTATTAAATCATAGCTGTGTTCATTAATGCCATCATGGGGCACCATACAATATGGCTCTTAATCAACATGCTGTACTCTACCGCCACTGAGGCACTGTTGCTCAGTCACTCCTTATCACGTGGTGCTGTATTTCCGATTATACACGACCTTTCTCAAATATTTTCTTCAGAATCTTCTCTGATGCTTCTCTTTTAGGTTTTCTTTCACTCAGTAAAAATTGGTTTTCCCAGTCCCCAACTCTCTCACTACAAAAATTAAAAACTCCACCCATAAGATAAAAACAACCTGCAAACAAGCAGGCCTAGGACGTGCAGGCAGAGCCGGCAGGGGCTAGAGCCTGGGAGGAGAGGAGCTGGCCTTGCCCTCCAGGAGCTTGCAGTTGGGGAAGTGGGGGCTGGGGAAGGTGGGGGGCACATGCGAACCAACGACATAGGCAATAGCCAAGAGTTCTGCATGAAGAAACAGGGCGATAAGAACATAGAACATTCAAGAAAAACAATTTCTTTCCTGATCTTGTATAAAGACAAATTTTACACGGAAAGGAAAAAAATCTAAGGATGAGCAGGATTTGGTTGACCCAAGAGAAGGGAACCGCGTGAGGGAAAGTGAAAGGTGGGGACGGCATTGGGCCAGGCACTGGTTTGGGGATGGTGCCCAGGTTAGCTTGTGCAGCCCCTAAATGGTGATGGGTAGGGGCAAAGTCCTGAGCTGAGGAAGAGGAGTCCAGACTCACAGTGGGGAACCTCAGGACTGGAAAGTCGCTGCCACAAGAGGAGCTATGGATAAGAGATTGACATATATAGTGAAACCACCAGGGAGAAAGAAACGTAAGGGGGTGACAGGGAGTCCACTCCACAACAAACAGAGGTTTGCTCCGAGGGGCTTGGACAGGAACACCCTGAGAGGAGACTGAGCGGTCAGGAAAGGGCCTTTTGAAGCAGCTCAAAAAGCCTGAGATGGAAGAACAAAGGTGGGATAAAGGTCAGACTGGAGATGGAGCCCTGGGAGTAGGAGAGACTAAACACAAAGAAAAGGGCGGCACCTGTGGCTCAAAGGAGTAGGGCGCCAGCCCCATATGCCAGAGGTGGCAGGTTCAAACCCAGCCCCAGCCAAAAACTGCAAAAAAAACAAAAAACAAAAAAACACACACAAAGAAAAAAGGACCAAACTGCAGCCGGTGACAGAGAGCAGGGGACAAACAGAAACCACGGTGGAACCAAACACGGACAGAAAGCCAGGAGAGAGGGGCAGTCGGTAATAAAGGGCAGTCAGTGGAGAGAGCGACATTACTGATGAGGGGGCATTTTCCTCCCCACAGGGAAGGGAGATCAGACTGCAGGGGAAGGTGGGGCAGGTGGGGGGCAGGGCAGGCATGGGGACGTCCTCCTGGCCAATGAGGGACACAGCACCAAGGTGAGTGAAGGCGACTTGGGACAGGACTTGGCACAATTAAAATCAGCATGGAGGGAGAAGGGAGAAGCGCAACGGAGGGTCAAGAGCCACAGGTTGGCAGGAGAGAAAGAGGCAGAGAGACCAACTCCGAGAAGGCGGGGTGGGGGAGAGAAACGAAGAGAGATGACATTCAGGGACACGGCGTTAGAAATGGAAGTGTCCAATAACATGTATCTTCCCAGTTACTTGCCTGTTTTTTCCCGGACTAATCTTTGATTTTTCGTAAGATAGTTAATATGCATGTATATGCTATCCGAAATGTCTTTGTACTATCAAGGGCAGCTGCATGACCTTCTCTGAACCTGACCTTGTACACAGAAAACCATAAGGAAGGCTCAAATGCAACAGAGCCTGGGAATGGCTCCATCTCTGTGGAGCTCCAGTTGATCTGATGAGGATGGTTTTTTGTACAAGTTACGGGGCTTTTTGTGTCTATGTCCCTGCAAATGGGTGTCAACTCACAGTTCTTTTGTGATAAACTCTTAGAACCTGCAGGGCAATAGTCATTACCAAAATAAAGCTGGAAATAACACCTTGCTCCTGAGGGAGAAGCTGCTCAAGGGACTGCTTCTCTGAGCTCAGAAGCTCTGCCTCACAATCCCAGGGGTAGACATTCCCAAATACTGATGTCCTGCTCCCACTTTTAGGCATTCTGATTTAACTAGTTTGGGGGGCAACTTGGCATTAGGATTTTTTTTTTTTGAGACAGAGTCACTCTACTCATCGTGGGTAGAGTACCCTGGTGTCATAGCTCACAGCAAGCTCAAACCTCTTACCTCAGCCTCCCCAGTAGCTGGGACTATAGGTGCCTACCACAACGCTAGGCTATTTTTAGAGATGGGGGTCTCACTTCGGCTCAGGCTGGTTTCAAACCTGTGAGCTCAGGCAATCCACCCACCTCAGCCTCCCAGAGTGCTAGGATTACAGACGTGAGCCACTGCACCCAGCCTGGCATTAGTATGTTTAGAGCTCTCCAGATGACTCTAGCACAGCAAAGTCTGGGAATTATTGCCTCAAGATTGTCTGGAAACACGGTGTGCTCTGGCCTCTCCAGAAGCCCTCAAGGCATAGTGGCTGTGAGTCTGCTAATTAGACCAGAACAGCTGCAGAGAAGGTCAAAGCTCTAGACCATAGCCATTTCAGCTAATGCCTCCTCTGACCTTAAGGACAGGACCCCGGGCAGGGGAGGATTAGCCTATTCAACATGCCTCAGGCTCCAGGGTAGATACACTAGGTCAGCAACTCCTAGGCTTCTGGAGTCTCAGAGCCAGTAAAATGTACCTCTATTCCCAAACTGGGGACAGACATAGGGCTGCCAAATTTTTATTGCATAAAATAAAAATATTTTTAAAAACACAGCTATCTATTGCTATCATCATTTCACAAGAGAGCAGACATTTTAACCTCTCAAATTAGAAAATATATAATTTCAGAATAACAGGTCTTCAAACTAAATACATACAACTTTATGAAAAACTCATTGCAACTGTCTTTCTCTTATATATTAATTTTATTTCACTTATAAAATTTTAATAGATTAAAGGATCCCCAGAGTTCTTTCGGTTCTGACATTTTATGATTCTATAATTCTAAAAGTGTTAAGAACTGCCTATCACTATGGCCCTCTCTCTAGGAGCTAAACTTGGCAGGCAAGTTTTAGAAACATCCAATAAACACATCTTTTATTCATTTATGTGTGTTAGTGGTTCAAAAAAGTGATCATTTTCAAATAGCCCTACCAGGACGCAAACTAGGGCCATCCTCATGAGGATGAGCTTACCTGGCTGAAAATCCATTCGGCATCATCTCAGATGACAACTTTTTCCATATAAGGGAGCCACATACTGATTTTACTTAAGGAATGTTCATAAATTTATTCTAGTATATCACGTAAATCAGGAGCAGGACACGATGGGCTCCATGTATTCCCAGAAGGAATGAGGGCCTCGTGCTTGTAAACTGACAAATTAGGAAGAAGGCCTCACTGGACCAAGCAAAGTTGGCTTCCCGAGTGCATTTCCATCACAGGATCCTACTTACCTTAGGACAAAGGTATTAGATAACCTCAAAGTTCCTGACTGTCCACAAAGAACTAAATGGCTCCTGTCTTCCATTCCTTGCAGCGAATCCTACACAATCCTAGTTAACATGGTACAACCACAGTGGTGTAAACACCAAGGGATCAGGGTATGCTGGGGAGAAGCCCTCGCACAGCATATCCCGAGCAGTTATTCGGTCTCTTGCTCACTCTGAAGTGGAGTTTTATTTTGTTTTGCTTTTAAAATCATCATTACAGAGTATTGAAGGCTTTGACACCTGGAAGGAGGTATCAAGATGTCAGGGCCACAAACACTGGATGTGTTTCCCTGCAGTCTCTGTGAAAACAGAAGGGGCAACAGCACCAAAGACCCCTGCTGGTGGGCTGGCATGATGCTGGCATTCAATACTCTCCAGCAATGGTTTCAACTAGAGTCCGCGATGGAGTCCCCAGATTCTGCAAGTTTGCTGAATAACTGTTCATTTTGTCAAGATTTTGATAGTTTACGCACATTTTGCATCAGTTGGTTGACCATCCTCTGAGTTCTACCACCAGATGTCAGTGCCAGCACTTGGGTGAGTGTTCAATCCCCCTAGTGCCAACTTTTGCTGCTTGGATCAGCTTGGTTAAGCGCTGCTGCTCTGTCAACTGGGAGCTTGTCAGAAATGCAGCACCTCAGACTCCAACCCAGACCTACTAAAGCAGGAGCTGCATTTTAGCAAGGTCCCAGGGGAGCCCTGAGCACATTAAAAGCACAGGGAACAGAGAGGGACTTACCATGCAATCGAGTTATAGCCACCGGAGGCCAAATGACAGCACAGCACACTGCACCAACATTCAAGGTAGCTCACACTCAGCAAGGCCAGGGCTCGGCCACCCCGGCACCGAGGCCCAGGTGTAGCCCACATGCAGCACCCCTGCTACAGTCCAGAGAGGAGTGGTGGTTTATGAATCAGCTGAACAGTAGATTAATTCAAAATTTAGTTTTGGTTTATAGTTGCATATGAGACCTCTAAGCAAAAGGTGCTTATGCTTAGTTTTATATTGACTCATACTTTGAGTAATTTAAAAAAAAATAGGTTCAATGCTGATTGTCCAAGCATTGTCCAATGCTGATTGTCCTTTCTTTAAAAGGGATACATTAAAGGCTGGGCATGGTGGCTCACGCCTGTAGCCCTAGCACTTTGGGAGGCTGAGGCAGGTGCATAGCCTGAGCTCATAGGTTCGAGACCAGCCTGAGCCAGAGCGAGACACCTTATCTAAAAAACAGTCTGGTGTTATGGCGGGTGCCTGTACTCCAAGCTACTTGGGGGGCTGCAGCAAGAGAATCACCTGAGGTCAACAAAATGAGACTCTTTCTCAAAAATTAATTAATTAATTAAATAAAATAGCTGTATTATCTATACTTAAGATTAAGGATCCATTATTATACTAGGACAAACAGACCATGCAAGTCAAGATCTGTGACAAGGTTTTGCACTGAAGGCTCAAATTGTTTTTCCAACAGTAGGTGAAACAACATTAGGAAGTATTATCAAGAACTGTATGAACTCTAAAGATGCTACCTGCCATCTCCACAAGGATTGAGTCCACTCTAAAGGGCAAAGTCCCTTTGACTACATGCCAGAAGCTCTATAAAAAGTGTGTGTGTGTGTGGGGGGGGGGGTGGTGGTGAGAAACAATCTTGAGGCGTGAAATCAAGAAAAATTAACTCCAGGAAAAAAAAACTATATTCCTTTCTGTTGATCATGTAATTGGCAAAGAAAATAGGTATTCATTTTGTTTTTCTTATAGTTTAATGTATTTCCTTACATACTTCTTAAATATTATATTTATTAAATCGTCTGTCCTGTGGAAGAACAATTGCTACTTTTTATTTCTTAGGTATCTTACCCCCCAAAGGACCAATAAATCCTTCATTGCAAAACACTAACTGTATAAATTAGACAGTGGTCTGTTTCTCTATTGTTATTAGGAAAATGGTTTACTGTGCACACACTTTATTAACACTCGACATTATTTACTATATGCATCCCATTTCCTCCTTTACTTCATAATGATCCCTCATATTATCACACCGAACTTTGATTAGGGGGCCATATGAACTAATTCTACTATTTTACAATTAATAGATTTGCTATAATATTTGCATAGATAGCTTTGTAAACAAGGATTTCTTTAGATGTGAGATTTATAGTTTACAGATATAGTTACTTCTTTTTTTAGAGATGGGAGAGTCTCACTATGTTGCCCAGGCTGGTCTTGAACTCCTGGGCTTAGCCAATCCTTCCACAATAGCTGGGACTATAGGCACATGCCACTGTGCCTAGCTTGTGTGCTTTCGAAAATCAAGAATGGGCATTTAACTTTGTCAATTGCCTTTCTGACATCTATTGATATAAGCATAACGGGTTTTTTTTACTTTCCTAATATATTTTGATTTTGTGTTCTTGTATTAAACTAGCCCTGCATTCCTAAAACAAACCCAATTCAGTCACAATCACAATGGATAACTCTTTGGGTATGTTGTTGCTTTTCTGCTACCTTTTTATTTAGAAATTTCACATCAATGTTGACAGGTAAGACTTGCCCATAACACTAACAGATTTTAGGCATAAGCCTGTATTAGCCTATTAGCCTTAAAGAATGGAACTATCATCCCAACTTGTTCTCTCTTTATAGTATAAAAATTATGAGTTCTTTAAAGTTTGAATTTTTTCCTGGAAAATCCTTAGTTCTAGTTGCTTTTTCTATCATATTAATTATGCCAATAGAATGTTGGCCTTGTTTACATTTTAAAAGAACCAAATCTTGATTATATTTGTGGGTTGTAAGACCTTTTGATTTTTTTCATTTTATCTTTTAGAAGAGAGGATCTTGCTATGTTGCCCAGCCTAGTCTTGAACTCCTGGCCTCAAGCAATCCTCCCACCTCAACCTCCTAAGTAGCTGGGCTACAGGCACATACCACAGAGCTCAGCACTCAAATTTATTTTTATGACGATTTTTATTATTTGTTCTTTTTTAGTTTGTTCTTTGCTCTTTTTCTAGATAATTATAATTCTCTATATTTTTCTTATTTAAGTGCACGGCGGATTAAAATTTCTGAAAACTTGGTTTGAACCTGCCACCTCCAGTATATGGGGCCAGCACCCTACTCTTTTAGCCACAGGCACAGCCCTTAATAGGCTTTTATGTATACTATACATTTTGTGATATTATATGTTCCCTAATTCAGTTGCTATTTAGGATTTTTATTTTGCTATTAATTCTTTTTTTACATGATTATTTAGATAGGCAGTACATGCACACGGTAAGGAAGTCAGACGAGGGAGAAATTAAAAAATATATTAATTAGGGCGGCGCCTGTGGCTCAGTGAGTAGGGCGCCGGCCCCATATGCCGAGGGTGGCGGGTTCAAACCCGGCCCCGGCCAAACTGCAACAACAACAACAAAAAAAAAAAATAGCCGGGCGTTGTGGCGGGCGCCTGTAGTCCCAGCTACTCGGGAGGCTGAGGCAAGAGAATCGCGTAAGCCCAAGAGTTAGAGGTTGCTGTGAGCCGTGTGACGCCACGGCACTCTACCAAGGGCGGTACAGTGAGACTCTGTCTCTAAAAAAAAAAAAAAAAAAAAAAATATATATATTAATTAGGAAAGTAAAAGGCAGACGAGGGAGAGGAAGTCAGACTCCATTCCCAGCCCTCCAAATCTCCTCCTTAGAACAAACCACTGTTAACCAGTTTTTTGAGTAACCTTACAGAAAATTTTGATACACAGTCTATATGTTTGTATAAAAGAAAAATAGGTTTTTTTCCTTTTACACAAATAGGAGCCCATTATATACTGTGTTCTGTGCCTTACATATAAACTTATGTAAAAGAATCATAATTTTAGTGTGGCTTAGTACTTTGCAATTATGTATTTATTTCTAAATTTCATTATATCTATGTATGTGGTTATTTTGCTTTTATTTTTGAGAGAGGGTCTTGCTCTGTTGCCTCGGATGGAGTGCAGTGGCATCAACATAGCTCACCGCGAAGTCATACTCCTGGGCTCAAGTGATCCTTCTGCCTTAGCCTCCCAAGTGAGTGGGAGGTGTCATCACTGTGCCTAGCTAAGTTTTCTATTTTTTTGTAGAGAAGGGCTCGCTCTCTAGTGCTCAGGCTGGTTGGATTTTTTATTTATTCATTTGTTTTAGAGATAGGGTCTCATTCTGACACCTATGTTAGAGCACAGTGGCATGATCACAGCTCACAGCTCACCTTGAACTCCAGGCTCAAGCGATCCTCCTGTTTCATTCAGCCTTCGGAGTAGCTGGGACTATTAAGTGCATATCACCACTCCCAGCTAATCTCTTTATTTTTTGCAGAAGGGGGTCTTGCTATGTTGCCAGGCTGGTCTTGAACACAGCCTTAAGCGATCCTCCACCTGGTATTACAGGGATGAGCTTTGTGAGTCAGATAAGCTTTATTAAAAGTGTATTTTCCTGGCTTTCATGTTTAATCTTTTCTAAATCTGTTAATTTTATTTTAGTAGTTATGAACCAATTTTTCTTGGTATGCTTGCTCTTTTCACATTTCCATCAAAATTCCTCTCCATTTCCACTTATATATATATATATCTATTTTACTAAGTTATTTAAGGTATGTGGAACCAATAAAGTTGTTTTCCTTTTTTCTGAGATAGAGTCTCACTCTGTCATCTGGGTGGAGTGTCATGGCATTATTATAGTCCACAGCAACCTCAAACTCTTGGGCTTAAGTTATTCTCTTGCTCCCTCAGGCTCCCACATCTCCCGGCTAGTTTTTCTATTTTTAGTAGAGACAGGGTCTCGCTCTTGCTCAGGCTGGCCCTGAACTCCTGAGCTCAAGCAATCTGCCTGCCTCACACTCCCGGAGAGCTGGGATTACAGGCATGGGCCACCTCGCCCGGCCTTTTCCCATGATTTTTGTGCTGTCATTACCCTTACTGACCCCACAATATACACTAGTTTAAACATCTACTTCTGCAGATGACACTTGAAGTGTTAAATTTCTTACGTATAGGTAGTAGAAGGCATATACACAGTAACTTACAACATTGTGTACTTCAATTGTTTGCTTCGAATAAATTAGAATTTCATTTAGGGTTCAAACTTAAAAACTGCGTTTCTATTTATAATTATAGTCTCAACATCACTTAAAGAATCTTTTCTACAGTCTGCAGAAGAAGGCATCTCACTGGCACTGAGGCCAGGGAGGGAGGACCCACGTGGCTGCTTTCTTCTGATTTAAAGCTCTTGAAATGCAGAGGAACATGCTCGATAACCTGAAATGTGGATTAGTGACATCTTAGGGTGGAAGAGGCTTTGTAAAGGATGGTAGCCATGCTAGTGTGGCAGTGTGACAGTATCTCATTTTGTTATTGTCCTTCAGAAAACAGTCTGCAAGACCATCATTTTCACCAAACTCTGTAGTTTCTGGGGAGGGGGCAGGAATTATTGAGATGACTAGGGTTAGTACAAGAAACAGTAAACCTGCAAACAGAAAATTTCTCAGACTGTAAGAAAGTGGGCATGTAACCAGTTAATCCACGGCATTTTCCTGCTCCTTAGCCTTGCTTTCGGATACCGCCATACTGCCCAAACATGGGGTCGCACACGGGATCACACACTTTCTAGAGTATGACATCTATACATCTGGTAAGAGTTTTTTTCAAAAAAGAAACTTCTAATTCATTTAGGCAAATGGGTATTGCTAGACTCACGTAAATTTCAGGGCCTATCAAGTACTAATCATTCCTTTAGACACTCCACCCAGATGACAGAGTGAGAATATTACAATAACTCCCATTCACATGTAAGAAGTCACCAAGAACTATGAGAAAGTTTAAGGGTACTTTCAGATTTCCTCACATTTCCCTGGGCCAACAGAACTCACCTTTAATATTCTTGCTAGAGCAATTCTTCAATCAAAAGGTATACGAAGTCAATAAAACTAACATTTTACTCTTTATCATACCTACCTTGGCCTCCATGCCAAGGATAGAACTCTATTAAAACAGTGATATAACAAGGCCTCCTGTTGACTGGAGCACTGACGCCCCTCAAAGAGGGTTCAGAATGAACTGACCTTCCCAACTTATACAGCAGATTGTGTTACAGTGAGAAGGAATTGGTTACCACTGCTCTGAGAGGCTGTGATTATCTTATCAGTTCCTCTGTAAAACATTCTGGTGAGTAAACCAGGAATAAAAACAGCAATAAAAGTATTTTGACCGTGTTAACAGAAGAGTTACTAAGATATCTCTACAAAGTTGTGTAAGACTAAGTCCTAAAGAGCGATAGAAGAAAAGATGATTAAAAACCCCAAGGAATTCATAACACTTAAATTGCAAACACCCACCACGGTTTGGACACATACAGGCATTTTCCCAAACTCTTTGGAAGATACCAACAATTCTTCATTTGACTCAACACCTCCCCAATCAATAAGTGCCTTTCAGTGCTGTAAATTAAAGTAACTGATGACATTTACATTACAAAGAGACAGTCAACACGTAGAGAATATTTTGTAAAATTATGTAATGAATATTTTGTAACTAAAGGTACATTTAGCTAAACTTTCCCATTTTCCCTCTGTATGGCAACTTCAGGAGTGACTTTTGGGACACCCTGTAGAATTACTTTACAGAAAGGAAGATAGGAAGACAGGGAGACCAGATTCTCCCATGCACAAGGGTACCCCTTATACACAAAGTAAATAAACCTTGACAGCCCTTTCACATGCACCACGCTTCCTCAGAACTGCAAAGGGGAGCAACTCAATGAAAGCAACAACTGAAGAATAATTCTCCTGACCTGCAAAATGAGGACGAAGTAGTCTACGGGTTTGTTGCGCTGGTAGAGGTAGTACTCTGGTGCTTTCTTGTTCTTCTCATCATACTTCAGCTCCTGGATGACATTGGGGTGCTTTAGCAGCCTGAGAAGGATCTTCTCTGACATCTGGGATGGGCTAAATGCTTCTACTTCTATAGATACAAACACAACTTGATATTACACTTCAAATGGATAGAAAAGAGCATACTAGTAATTAAGGTGTTTAGATAATAAGAATGCTTGGTATCAAAGTGACATAATATGGATGAACGAGACTTCCATTTGGAGATCCGCTGGGGACACATTACCTGGGAGAAATTAGAAAATGCCAAATTCTCCTATTTCTTCCTTTTAAAGCTCTTCTTTTCGACCTGTCATTGACTTCAGTCCTCATCAAAATATCCTAAATTTTCTGACTGATGAACATGAAAATCAATCAGAAACAGG
Source organism: Nycticebus coucang (assembly GCF_027406575.1). Taxonomy (NCBI): domain Eukaryota; kingdom Metazoa; phylum Chordata; class Mammalia; order Primates; family Lorisidae; genus Nycticebus; species Nycticebus coucang. The sequence continues at coordinate 132,301,683 of NC_069782.1, read as the reverse complement.
GTCCCTGAGTGCCAGGCTGCCCCTCAACAAGCCACAACAATCTGACTGCCCAAAAACAGCCAAAGGAAGAAGCCAAGGTCAGGAAGCGCCAGGTGTGGGTTAGTGCCGGGTGCAGACATGGTGTGCTATACCCCACTCTCCCACACACAACTGCCCAGAGAAATTCAGGCAACAAAGAAGGCCGAGACTTGGAATAAAAGCAAGGCGTGTGCACACATCAACATGCACTCCAACTTGCTAATACTTAAAAAAAAAAAAAAAAAAAAGGTAGTATCGAACAGTATTGACAAACATAGCAATTTTATTTAAAATAAAACCAAAAATCACTGACTTAAAGAATGCTATCCTCAAACTGGACTTGATGATAGTTTAGAGGCAGAGGAGGATAACATTTTGTTTTAATTTGTGGTTCTTAAATGAGGAACAATATCAGAATTAGCAGAATAAGTTAAAATTGCATTTCTAAATTGTATGTTTTATATGAAGAATGTAAAGAAGCTATAGATGTAAGATTGTAAAGAATGAAGAATCTGTATTAGATTGTGACTTTTGTGTAGTTAGATAGTACACTGTAGAAATTTAGGAAAATACAGAAAAAGATAAAGAAAATAAGAACAACCTGTAAACCAACTACTCAGATAACAATTCTAAGCAACTGGTGAGCATCCCCCTCCAGTGCTATACCCAGGCATGTTTGCCTGGGTATACTTGTGTGTGCGTACACACAAAACTACAACTATAATCTTAACGTACACAGTTTTAGATCCTGTTTTTAATCCACTTTACATTAAGTGATAAATATTTTCCCAAGTCAGAAATATTGTATTGTGAGCATTTCCATGTATCTGAAAACATGATCTAAAGAGTGCACAGTATTCTGTCCTGTGCTGCTGTTGGCCTTTTTTCCAAAGTATTTCAAATACACTGCACGTGGTGAGAAGGTACTGGCTGCCCATTTTGGACAGAGATGTCTTCTACAAGCCACTGGGTACTTTCAGACGCTCTCACACTTCCCCTGGCCAACAGCTCACCCTTCACCTAGAGGGCCATTTGGAGATGTGAGAAGGGTTGGTCAGTCTCTTAAATCCGTTCAACCTTGACCTCTCTGGAGCAGTCAGTGCCAGCTGGGTTGGTGGTTTTAATAATGTGAATGTTTGCCTCCTGGAATGGGCCCAAGTTAGCAATCTGATCTGAAGAGGCCATCAAGAAATCCACGTCAAAGTTGTCACAATTTCTGGTTTCATTAAAATCATAAAAGATAGAGATTTAGATTTAATTTTGAAAACCTATTTTTCTTCTTTGCAAATCATACCCCCTGTGTAACCCACTGATGTCCAACTGTTCTTCCAAGGCAAGCTGAAGAGAGACTGGACTTAGCTGTCCAGTCCAACAAGCTGGGGTCCGGCTCACAGGGTCAGCCTGCCCAGCTAGCAGGCTCTCCCTGCAGACCTAGCTGGAGAGATGGCCTGGCACTGTACACATGCAGTGTGGCACTAACATTCATCCTTACCTTTCAGACCAATTTTAAGTTACTGGTCCACCCCTGGTAAATGTCTCAGAGGGTTCATGCCGACACTGAACATAGGAGAGGAGAGAATTTAAAAAGAAAAAAACAAAACAAAACAAAAAAACAAAAAAACAAAAAACAAAACACAAAAGTGGCATTACTTATCACCCCATTTCCCGGTGTCCACCCCCAGCCCACCCCGTCAGTGGTGGGTGAGAAATACGCTCCAGGGTTGGTAGAGATCTCAAGCTGTGATAAGCTGCACTTGCCTGTCGCTAGGAAACGGTGCATGGCCAGGAGGAGCTGTGGAGATATTTTAACCTTCATCTCGCTGTCTGTCTGCTTAAAGGCAGAAAAATCTTGCTTTCTTTCACGGTGGGCTACTTTCTTTTTCGTTCTGTTATCAGCTGAGGAAGAAACAACAACAACAACAACAAAAAAAATATGGAAGCGTATTGCATGAGAGCAGGGATCTTTTTGAATGAACAAGACAAAATACCAGCCTGAGCAAGAGCAAGACCCCATCTCGAAAAAATAACCAGGTGTTGTGGCAGGCACCTGTAGTCCCAGCTACTTGGGAGCCTGAGGCAACAGGATCACTTGAGCCCTAGAGTTTAAGGTGCTGTGAGCTATGATGCCACAGCACCTAGACAACAAAGTCTCTCTCTCTCACCACACACACACCAAAATATATATATTGGAATGGCTAGATTGGCCCCTCCAGACGGGGTTGCTCTGTGCACAAGCTGCACGTGGAAGGGAAGAGGCGGGGAGAGAATCCTCATCAAATCAGCCTGCACGGTCCTGCAGAATCCAACCAAAGTAACAGCAGAGAGCCTGATCCGTAATCATACTTCCTGAAGGTCTTCAGAGGCCCTCTCTGAGCTCTAGACAGACCTGGGCAAAACCACTCACAGGACTGATTTGACGGCCTGCCACAGAGATGCAGCCCGGAGTGCACGGGCTCGTGGGGCTCAGCTACTCAACATCAGTGCACTCTATGCAGAACCTCCACGGTGCTGCGTGCCACTGGGGAAACTGCCCCTGCCTTGACAAAGCCCCTTGTCTTGTCTCAGCTGGAGGAAAACACAAATGAGACCCCTTAAACAGCCGAGAGTGCTCTCCTAGAACAGCATGTTAGTATATCTACTTTGCTGCTACTCTAGCCCATGAGATCCTCAAGGTCAAGCAAATCTGAAGGTGATCCAGAAATGGGAGGGCAAACTTCCTCTGTAAAGGGCCTCATAGTAAATATTTTAGGCTCTGCAGGGCTATAGCATGTCCCTGCTGCAGTGTGGTGACAGTGTAAATGAATGAGCATCGCTATGTTCCAACAGAACTTTACTTACAGACACTGAAATCTGAGTTCCAAAAAAATCAAAATAATAATTTATGATGGGGTGGCACCTGTGGCTCAGTGAGTAGGGCACTGGCGCCATACAACCAAGGGTGATGGGTTCGAACCCAGCCCCAGCCAAACTGCAACAACAACAAAAAATAGCCAGGTGTTGTGGTGGGCGCCTGTAGTTCCAGCTACTCAGGAGGCTGAGGCAGGAGACCACCCTAGGCCCAAGAGGTTGCTGTGAGTTGTGATGCCACAGCACTCTACCAAGAGTGACAGAGTGAGAGACTGTCTCAAAAAAAAAAAAAAGAAAAGAAAAAAATTACTTATGATGTGCAGAAATTGTTCTACTTCTGATTTTTCTAGATAATTTAAAAATGTAAAAAAATTTCTTAGCTTGCAAGCCATACAAAAACTGGTGGCAGGCATTTGTAGACTACGGTTTGCCAACCCCTGACCTAGATGATGCCTCATGCAAAGCCATTTTTCAAGTATTTTTCTGGAAAAAGTAATGATCAAGAGAAAACTAGGTCAAAGACCCTCATCGCTGTTCTTTCCCCCCAAATCTGGAGTCACTGTAGGTGTCGTTTCCTGCCTAGAGCAAGACAGATTACCATTCCTGGGGAGAAGGCAGTCTCAACGCCTACTCTTCTTCTATCTCAAATTCTTTTGAGAACCAACAGTGTAACTCAATACAAGATTTAAAAATAACTTTCTAAAGGCAACAGCTGTCATTTCCCCCAGCCTCACCCCCCCACCCACCCTGTCTCCTACCCAGATCAAGATCATCCCTGAAATCACAAGTCCAGCGTTTTGAACCATTAAGTCACGTGAGGCAAAAGGTCCATATAAAATCAGTCAAGACTCAAAAGAAGTTAAGGTAACACTTATATAAAAATGAAGCGCAGATATAAGACCTCATAAATGTTAAATTGCCTAATGGTGTGTACTACTCCGGGAGAAACAAATACACAGACACACTTGGTTTTTATTAATTATTTAATTAGAGACAGGGGTCTGGCTCAGTCCTGCAGGCTGGACTGCAGTGTGGGATCATAGCTCACCATAGCCTCAGACTCTTGGGCTCGAACGTTCCACTCACCTCAACCTCCCAAGTAGCTGGGACTACAGTCATGTGACACCACACCCGGATAATTTAAAAAATTTTTTTCTAGAGACAGGGTCTGGCTGTGTTGCCTAAGCTAGTCTTGAACTTCTGGGCTCAAGTGATTCTCTTACCTTGGCCTCCCAAAGTGCTGGGATTATAGGCATGAGACTAGGTTTTTAAATAGTCATTTATAAGGAAGGATGAAAAGAATATAAGTAAACAGATGAATAACAATATTCTCTATTATGAGAACTTTCATGTGTCAAAAGGATAAAATAGACTTGGGAAAGAATGTTTAAGAATGCTATATAGGGGCGGCGCCTGTGGCTCAAGGAGTAGGGCGCCGGTCCCATATGCCGGAGGTGGCGGGTTCAAACCCAGCCCCCGCCAAAAAAAAAAAAAGAATGCTATACAGATGTGAGAAAAAGCATTTTCAGAAGCTAGTCATTAGCTAAGTAGAAAATGTATTATTTTAGGGGTGCATGGAAGACTCTCAAGTTTAAAATTAGGGATGCACCCTTCCTAGCAGGACTGAATAAAATCCTTCTCCTTTGAGCAAGTCATGCTTTGCTCCCAAATGCCCCAACCCATTGGAATAGTCCATTTCTCCTCTAAGCCAAGCAGGGTAAATAAAGCCCAGATGCTTTTTCCATCCCACATGAGAGCCCCAAACATGTCAGGCCGTGGGCCAACTGTGGCATCACGAAACCCCTGAACATCACTGAGTGAGGCTAAGGAAGAAAGTTTGAGCTCCATAGTCCAGTGATCCAGTTGTGCACTTTAATGAGACACGGTTCAGGTTAACACTCAGCCCAGAATCAAATCTACGCATGGGGAAAGGAGGTATGAATACTCACCTCCTCCTTTCCTGATCCACTCCACCTTTTTCTACCCCCCAAAAGAAGACAGAAGTGGAGAAGAGGAAAAACTTCTCCATCCTACTTCCTATACCCGACCTCCCACCCCACTGCAGCGTCAGCAAACCACACCTGCAAATCTCAGCCCCATCCCTGATCCATGGGTTCTGGAACAAGGAAATTTCAACAAATCCCATTCACTTTTTTTTTTTTTTTTTTTTTTTTGGAGACAGTCTCATCATGTCACCCTTGGTAGAGTGCCGTGGCATCACAACAACCTCAAAGTCTTGGGCTTACATGATTCTCAGCCTCCCAAGTAGCTGGGACTACAGGCGCCCGCTGCGATGCCCGGCTACGTTTTTTGTTGCAATTGTCATTGTTGTTTAGGTGGCCCGGGCCGGGTTTGAACCCCGCCAGCCTGCATGTATGTGGGCACCACCCATCCTATTTACTTTTTAAGTACTTTTATTACAATCTTCAGTAGAAACAGAAATTTACCTTCAAACAAATTACCTAGTTGTATAAATCAGATAATTTAGTAAAAACCGATTATGTTTATACATGTCAAATAAATTTAAAAACCAGGAGCAGAATTTTCTGTTCAGGGCAAGTAATGCCCAAACCAATGGTCAGAAGTAGCTGGCTTTTCAAAAGACCACGTCCACGTGACATTATGGGTCTGCCTCTCTGCTCCCCTCCACTAAAGGGAATGGAACACACCGGTAGGCAGTGCACGCCTACACCCAGGGTACATAATTATGACCAGGGGCAGACAACAACTGGAGAAATGCAGATGACTCACAGCAACATGACGAAAAAGCAAAGGTTTGGGAAAATACACTCAGACAATGCTACTCACTGTATAAATCCGTTTCATCTAGAATCTCAGATTTGATGATTTCTTCAATCACATCTTCTAAGGTGACAATGCCCAGAACTTCATAAAATGGATCCCCTTCTCCCTCATTGTTTACCCGCTGCACAATAGCCAGGTGAGATTTACCTTTAAAAGGAAAGAAAAAGTTTAAGAGGTAACTTTTTGAACTTCCTGAATGACATCCTGTATACAATTATGATAAAAAATAGCAGCAAACACAGATAGCAAATTATCAAAGCCTGCATTTCAGCATTTATCAATGGTATGGTAATATCACAAGCAAATGGAAAAGGCTTATGAGCCATTAAAAGAAATAGTGTCATCCTCTACATATTCTGTAATGCACCAAGGTTCTTCGCGTGGAATAGATTTGGTGCTCAGTAATGTCAGCTCTTCCTACGTAACCTTTCAGCAACTGCCATGTAAGACAACAGTTCTCAAAATGTGATCCACAGTCCCACAGGGATTTCCAAGACCCTTTTAGGAAGCTGGTACAGTTAAACTATTTTCATAAAAATACTAAGATTCGTCCAGGTACAGTGGCTCATGCCTGTAATCCCAGCACATGGGAGGCTGAGGCAGGTAGATTGCTTTAGGTCAGGAGTTTGAGACCAGCCTGAGCAAGAGCTAAGATCCTGTCTCTACTAAAAACAGAAAAACTAGCAGGGTATGGTGGTGAATGCCTGTAGTCCCTGCTACTCAGGAGGCTGAAGTAACTCCTCTTGAGCCCAGGAGTCTGAGGTTGCTGTGAACTATAATGATGCCAGGGAAATCTACCCAGGGCAACAGAGTGAGATTCGGTCTCCAAATAAATAAATAAATAAAAATGCTAAGATGCTATGTTTGTTTACCCACTGCATAATAGCCAGGTGAGATTTACCTGGCTATTTAATGAAATTAATTTTTACTGTTCAAGTTCATTTGAAGAGTGAACTTATTGGTACATGAACTGGCAGTGCAAACCCTCCTCAACACAGACCATGTGGGAAGGAGCAGACTGTGCTGGTGGTCACTATTCTTCACCACCCCATATGCACAACAAAAAGGAAAAAGTCAGTTTCTTTTGATAAATGTCCTTGATAAAGCAGTAAAATTAATTTGATTAAATCTTTTTTTTTGTAGAGAAAGAGTCTCATTTTATGGCCCTCGGTAAAGTGCCCTGGCATCACAGCTCACAGCAACCTCCAACTCCTGGGCTTAAGCGATTCTCTTGCCTCAGCCTCCCGAGTAGCTGGGACTACAGGCGCCCGCCACAACGCCCAGCTATTTTTTAGTTGCAGTTCATCCAGGGCTGGGTTTGAACCCGCCACCCTTGGTATATGGGGCCGGCGCCTTACCGATTGAGCCACAGGCGCCGCCCAATTTGATTAAATCTTGACCTTGAGAAATCTTTTAATATTCTACCTGACAACATGGGACACATCATAAAACACTTTTGTTACACTCTGAAATACAACGTCTGTCCTGAGGAAAGGCAATTGTGGGATTAGCACTTTCTACACTGAACATCATTTTTACTGGGGAGGACTACCAGACTAACTCTGGTTACTTAGACTTGGGTATTTGTCAGACATTTTTTCAAACTATCACATGAGAAAAACACTGGGCAGTGTTTGCTGACCCTGAAAATATTTGAGCTTTCAATGGAAAAATCAGAATTTTGGGAAACTTACACCTATTGTGAACTTGAGATCTTCTAAAGAGTTAAAGACTTTCCTGGCTTGGCGCCATAGCACAGTGGTTACAGCTCCAGCCACATGCACCGAGGGTGGTGGGTTTGAGCCCAGCGTGGGCCAGCTAAAACAACGACAACTGCAACAAAAAAAATAGCCAGGCATTGTGGCAAACGCCTATGGTCCCAGCTACTTGGGAGGCTGAGGCAAGAGAATGGCTTGAGCCCAAGAGTTTGAGGTTGCTGTGAGCTATGATGCCATGGCACACTACTGAGGGAGATAAAGTAAGACTCTGTCTCAAAAAAAAAAAAAAGAGTTAAAGACTTTTCTGATGAGATAGGTAGCAATTTTAATAAATGTGATTTTTAAAATTATTGAATACAATATGTAAACATTTTGAAGATCTATATGACTCAGTCCAATACTTTTCAATTGACTATGGCAATGAGCTTACAAAATCATACATGGGTAAACAACCCACTCAGAGCACAGAACAGATTTTTAAAAATTAGTTTGGAATAACTTTATATTTACAGAAAGTTGTAAAGGTAGTAGAGAGTTCCTACATATCTTTCACCCGGTCTCCTCCACTATTAAGACCTTATATTACCACCATACATGTGTCAAAATTAAGAGCTAGACATTGATATATTACTAGTAAATAAACTCCAGACTTTATCTGAATTGCATTGGTTTTCCATTAATGTCCAGAATACCACACTTTAGTTGTTATGTCTTCCCAATCTTTCTTGGTCTATGACAATTTTTCAGTCTTTCCTTGTTTTTTCATGATGTTGACAACTTTAAGATGTACCAATCAGATTTCCTGAAGGATGTCCTCTAAGTTAGATTTGTCTGGTGTTTTTCTCATGATTAAACTGAAGCTATGAGTTTCCTAGTTACATCACATCAATGTTACATGACATTACTAATGATGTCCACCTTCACCACCTGGTAAAGGTTGGGTTTCCCAGGTTTCTCCAGTATAAAGTTACTCATTTCTCCATTTTCCCTGATTCTATTCTTTGGAAACAAGTCACTAACTCTGGCCCACCTCCCTAAGAAAGGAATAGAGGACAGGAATTAAGCTCTACTTCCTGGAATAGAGGTTATCTACATATATCAATTAAGAGTAGTGGTGGTGGTGGCTCATGCCTATAATACCAACATTTTAGGAGGCCAAAGTGGGAGGGTCGCTTTAGGTAAAGAATTTAAGATCAGCCTGGCCAACACTATGAGACTCCATTTCTAAAAAAAAAAAAAAAAAAAAAAATGTAAGCATTAGGTGGTGGCGCATGCCTGTAGTCCCAGCTACTTGTGGCTGATGTAGGAAAATCCCTGAGCCCAAGAGTTTGAGGTTACAGTGTTAGAGTGAGCTATGATTATGCCACTTCACTCCAGCCTGAATGACAGTGAGACCCTATCTCATGGGGAGAAAGGGGGAAGAGATGACATTGCTAAAATAAGTAAATGATTTTTTTTTGTTTTGAGACAGTCTCACTTTGTCAACCTCGGTAGAGTGCTATGGCATCATAGCTCTCAGCAACCTCAAACTCTTGGGCCCAAGTGATTCTATTGTCTCAGCCTCCAGAGTAGCTGGGACTATAGGTGCCTGCTACAGCACCAGCTATTTTTTTGTCAGTTGTCAGTGCTGTTAGCAGGCCTCGGCTGGGTTCGAACCCGCCAGCCCCAGTGTATGTGGTCAGAGCCCTAACCACTGAATTATGGGCACCGAGCCGAGGAGGATTTGAACCTAGGATTTTAGGTTGCTGTGAGCTAGGCTGATGGCATTATACTCTGGCCTGGGCAGCAGAGACTGTCTAAAGAAAAGAAGAGAAAGAAATAAAATTTAAAATAAAATAAAAAGAAATGCTGGTTCAGGGAAAGGGCCAAAGAAAGAATAGGAGCTCTTAAGAGGACCAGCCTTGGATTCGAACTCCAGAATGGCCACTCATTAGCCTTACTAGCTGTACCATAGCTTGCCTAAACTATGTAACTTTTCTGAGCTTCAGTCTCTGCATCCTAAAACCGCACTCAAAATAATTGCTACTGCAGAGGGCTATTGTGAAGACCGAAAATAATGTTGGCACCCAGCAAAGACAGTGACAGGGATCCACGGGTGGGCGCTCAACAGGTGGTAATAGCTCTCCCTCACTTCTAAGGCACCATCAACTTACTCCTAGCTTACAGGGAAAAAAATATGAAATTAAACTTACCAGTGGTTAAAAGGTACATTTCAATTTCAGAAAGATGTTTTCAAATAGTAAACACATCTCTCAAGCACCAGCACTGGTTTTCCCACGCAAAGCCAAACATATCCATAAGTTGAGCCAAAGTAGACATGATCTGGAAACTTCATACTCAATTATATACAGAGATTTTAAATGACAGGGTGTTCTTTTTTTTTTTTTTTTTTTGAGGGATGGAATGGCTTTAAATAAGGTTTAGTCAACACTTTTAAATTAGGTATATTCACTCAGACACAACCAGATAGACAAATTAAAAATACTCTCTGAAGGCCAGGTCTGACCAAGTTCCCAGCACTTACTTAGGAACTGGCTTTGGCTCTGTGGTTCTGCCAGCCCTTTCTTACCTGGGCAGTGTAAGGCAGCCTTCTGCTCTGCCTCATGCTTGCCTAACAAGCCTTCAAGTTTAGACTGTTAGACAATTAGGCATCCTAACAATTTTCATCCCTAGCCTGCTCATGCTCAAAGAATGAAAATATTTTGAGCAAAGGAGACTAGGAAGAAACTTATCAGCAACAGATATAAACACAGCACCAGGTCAAGTCAATTCTCTCTGGTCCCTTTGGTTCAGTAGGTTTTTCACATCTGCTTTCCCAAGGACCCAACATAAGCAGTTAAAAATTCTTGGTGAATGCTGTCTGTCGAAAGTTAAATTCTTTTGCTATTCCCAGCTTGTGATCATTTAAAAGGAATTTTCCAAAGCAAGGTCTAATATTAGACTTAAAATGAAGTTTCCATTCCACTGAGGCGCTATTCTCACCAAAGTAACTACTGTATAATCAGATTGTCTTGGAGCAACTCGTTTAAATGCAGATGGACATACTTGAAATACCAGCTCAATAACACCAACGGATCTGACTGGAAAGGGCCTTACTCCAGGAGAAATTGTTCATGTGAATTAGCTGCCTTAGATACGAAATTAAGTTCTCCTCAGTTCAGCTGTAGCCACCCACTCACATCCCTATCACTGATCTGTACCTACCTCAGAGCCACATTCTTTTAGTTTTAGAATTCCTGGTGAGAACCTCCTTCTGAATCTCCTTCTCCAGATGCAGCACATAAAAGAAGAAGATGAAAAGAAAAAGAAAAAAGACAAGACTCCTTTCTCTCTGCCAAGGAGAAAGCCCCTTCCCACTTAACTATTCACTGCAGGGACTTTGCACAGTTCTTATCAAGAAATCAATCAAAAGGAAAATGTAAACGACTTTTCAATACAGACTTTTTTTTTTTTGATACAGAGATTTTTAAAAACTCAGCTCAAGCTCAAACAGGATCTTTCCTAACCTGAGCATTGGAGAAATTGTGTCAGGATTGAAAGCCGAAAATCAATTTTGAGGAAAATAATAAAACACTAAACTAATAAGGATTATAAAATAATGCATTCTTAACTTCCAAAGAGAAGCACAAAAATATAGCAATCAACAAAATATGTAATTATGGGTATTAAATAATACTAGAATTTTTTTTTAAACACAGTATCTCACTCTGTTGCCCAGGCTAAAGTGCAGCAGCATAATCATAGCTCACCACAACCTCAAACTTTTAGGCTCAAGTGATCTTCCTGCCTCAGTCTCCAAGCAGCTAGGAGTACTGTCGTGAGCCACCATGCCTAGCCAATGTCATGAACTGCATATAGATCAAAGCATAAATTGTGATCATGATTAGAGCTTGGCAAGTTATAAGGGGTCTTGCAGTGTGCCAGTCACTTTGAACTGTCCTGATATTTAAATCCCTCACCCTTTTCCAATCCTAGAAATGGAAGAAGGAATCACTAAGCCAGGCCCAAGAGAATCTCAGCAGGTCTATTTCCAGAGTACAGGGCTTTATGAATATATCTCCACTCAAATTCAGAATTATAAATAAGTTATTATGAAATAGACTAGACTGTTCATCTTTCTATAACCTCTGTATGCTTAAGGCAGGGCACTTCTATGGGTAGAATTACAAGAACCACGTCTCTACCAGGAGATGAAGCAACTAGAATAGTCTATACTAGGTAGAATTTCTACCTCTACCTGTTTCCACGGGTCCACGGAGTTTATAATTTGCATGTTCTCTCTGGATTGGTAAACCAGCCCAGAATGGTAGCAGATTACCACATTTGCCTCTTTTAGCTATACCACACCTGTAGGCTCAAATTTTGAAGACAGATCCCATTTGTGTTTTGATGGGAATAAGCAACAGGATTAGGCTGACAAGAGCACCTGTGACTACCTGATAACGACACGGAATCGTGTGGTCTCAGACAACGTTGATGTGGATGAAGCACAACAATTTCACCTCACTGAAATTCTATAGCTAAAGAAAGAAAGTCAACAGGGCGGATGTAGAACGGAATCAGGAGCAACTAACACAGCTGTGCTAACAAAATATGACACCTAGCAGTCAAAAAGACCCAATAATGCAAGCACGAAGCAAACAGAGTCTGTGGGGTCCTAAGATGCCACTCACACAGCAGGAAAAAAAACAAGCAGAAGATCCAATAATGAGAAACTCAAGCCAGACATTTTATATTCACCATCACTCCTATGTTGCACAACTCCAGGGAGTGCAATTAGCACACAACGCAAAGCTTCATGGTTCTCTGAAGTTGTGTGACGCTGTAGCCCCCTCACTACCAAGGATAGGGCAAATGAAGCATTTGATATGCATTTTTTAAAGAATTTCCAGCTCACTATTACAAAATTTATAATAATAATAATAAATCAGTAGGCATCACAAAGTTCCCAAGAGGGAGTTTTATGGAACTAGTGATAAAATAAATGCTCTCCAAGTCAAAATTTGGGTCTCATAACAAAATGAGATGGATGATACATTTTAACGGCTGTACTTAAGATCTCCCAAGAAGCCAGTTTGTGTTAGCAGTCAAGGAAGTCGATACACTTTAAATGTAATTAGAATTGGATTTAGTCTGATTTACAAAAAGTGACAAACTTATGTCTATGAACGTAATTCATAAGCCATAAAATACTATGCCTTGTGTAAGTTCTCAACGAACTATAGTCACACAAATTCATTTAATAAATGAATTTTAAATGTTTACTTCAGTAAATATTTACTGACTGCCTATAGGTGCCAGGCTCATGCCACCTGAAACAAAACAAGGGACTGGCTCAAGAGGAACATTCTAGGAGACAGACACTAAAGGAAGGGGACAATTAAAATGCACGTCAGATTGTGTGAAATGTGCTACGGAGAACAGCACAGTGGGGCAGGAGCATATTTAACGTGGGATAGTCAGCTTTGACAGTGAGCAAAACTGAAGGACTTGAAGGAGCCACAGGTAGCAGGTCTGGAGCTGAGTGTCTCAGGCAGAGGGACAGGAGAGAGGGCCTGAGAGGGGGAGGCTGGAAAATAGCGAGCAGGAGGGAAAGTGGTGAAGGTGGATCGCGTAACCATCGTAAAGACTTTGGCTTTTACTCTGAGATGCCAAGTCTCCAGAAGGTTCCAATCTACGCAGGTTCCCTCTGGCTTCTGTGTAGAGAAAAGCCCAGTGGCTGGGTGAACTCAGTGGGGGAAAGGCTGAGGTGGAGAAACCCAGTCTGGAAGTCACCTCAGTAAGCCAAGGGAGGGAGCACAGTGCTGTGGGCCAGGCAGTGACAGAGCAGGTGGGGAAGAAGTCCCTGAATTCTAGACAGACTGAGCCAAAAAGATTGCTGGAGGAGTGAATGTGGGGCAGAAGAAGACGACGACTCAGGATAACTAAGGGTTTTTGGCTTGAGCAAAGAGCACAGAGTTGCCATTTACCGAGGAGGCTAGGGAAGGTGCAAATTTGGAAGGTAGAGGGGGCAGCGCCTGTGGCTCAATGTAGTAGGGCACCAGCCCCATATGCTGGAGGTGGCAGGTTCAAACCCAGCCCTGGCCAAAAACTGCAAAAAAAAAAAAAAATTTGGAAGGTAGAAATCAGTTCCTTTTTGGACAGGTTAAGTTTGACATCATAGTGGAAATTAATTTTATTTTCTTTTCTTGAGACAGAGTCTCAAGCTGTTGCCCTGGGTAGAGTGCCGTGGTGTCACAGCTCACAGCAACCTCAAAACTCTTTGGGCTTAAGCAATTCTCTTGCCTCAACCTCCCAAATAGTTGTGACTATAAGGTGCCCACCACAATGCCTATTCTTCTTTTTTGGTAGTAGATGTCATTGTTGCTTGGCAGGCCTGGCTGGATTTGAACCCACCAGCCCTGGTGTATGTGACTGGCACCCTCGCCACTGAGCTACAGGCGCCGAGCCCATAGTGGAAATTTCAAATAGGTAGTCAGATACATGAGTCCAGAATTCAAGAGTGGGAAAGAGAGAGATGTAGGCTACAGATAAAGACCAGGAGTCAGGGCAGAGATGGGACCATCCAGGGCGCAGACGGTGCGAAGACCTGCCACTGAACTTGGGCTGGGCCAGAGTTTCTCATCCCTACCAGCTGAGATGTAACTAGAAAGGAAACTAGGAAGAAGTGGTCAGTGGGGTGAGGAGAGAAAAATGAGAATGATTTTTTGGAAGCCATATTAAAAAGTAAAACAAAACTGTTTCAAGAAGCAGAGAGCAGTCAGAAGTATCAAATTGACAAAACATGCTCAAGAGAAAGATCACAGATGATGGATCAGAGGATTACAGCTTAAGTGACACGCCCAGGGTCTCTGTCCAGGGTGACTTCCCTATAGCCCTTCCAGCTTTTGACAGGGAGGCACAAATTGGCCTGCTTTGGCTGGGCAGTGTTAACCAGAAAGAAAAGGTCTCCATTATCCCGACAGTTTGGCTCGTCCTTTCCAAAACATCTCCCTCTTTGAGTCCCTACAACTGGGCATGACACCAATATTTCTACCAATCACCCAGACTTAAAAATCATCTTTGTCTTCTTTCTCCTTTTTTTTTTTTTTTTTTTTGCAGTTTTGGCCGGGGCTGGGTTTGAACCCACCACCTCCTTTGAGCCACAGATGCCGCCCCCTTTTCCTTCTTTTTTAATGAAGAATGAATGAATACATACCCACAGTGAACTGCGTGAAATGCACAGCTCAAAGAAACCCTCCATGTGTGTATTCCTGTAAACTACCACTCAGGAAGGGCTGGCAGGAGTCAGGGCACTAGTCCGGGCTAGGGCTATGGGTGAGCGAGTCGGGGGAGAGGACAGGAGAGAGGAGCAGGGAGCAGAATGGTTAGAGGGACTCAGCAGCTTAAGCAGACTTCGGGCCCCAGGGGCATGCAGCCCTTTCCCCAAGCCCTTCTCTCTGACAGCAGATCCCGTGAGGACAGAGAGAACACATGTCCTGAAAACTGAGTGGCAATACAACTTTGGAACAAGGGAAGCGATTCTCCCCTGACAGCTCTGTTTGGAATACTGTGTCCAGGTCTGGGTCTTGCACTTTACAAGAGGCAAACTGAGGAAAAACCGCTGTGAGATATATAAACTGTCGCATGAGAAACGGTTAAGGAAGCCAGAGACATTTAGCAAGGACAGAAACCTGTGCAAGGATGTGTCTTGACAGAAGTCTTCAAATAGTGAGCCACTGCACCCAGCTGTAGAAACTATCTTTTACATTTCTAACTTCCCACAGCATCATCTGCATTTCTCTTTAGGCATTTGTCTCTTTCTGTGATCTCTTCCCAACCAGATGGGAAGCGCCTGATTCTTATCTATTTTCCATAGCATGGGGCTCAATCCCCACCCTCTGCACGTAGTAAATAGGAAGGAGCCAACCCCAGCAGTCACAGGACCCTGGCCCCCACTGCCTTGCCACCAACACACCACACTCCAGGAGTGCCTGAGGCTTTGTACCCATGTTACTCTTAATCACAGATCGGTCCTTTCTCTCTTCGTGTTCCCTCCCTTCACAGTGGCAAACTCAAAAGAAAACCCCTGAATTACAAGCCACATAACACAAAGCCACCTGTTAGATTTTTGTACTGAAGATATGGATGACTATGCAGCCTGCCTTGCAAGTTGTCTACTGGCTACTAAGGTGATCAACAGAGCATTATAATACGAGCTACAACGCCTAAACTTAAGGAGAAGCAATACAAATTCATTTTGGGAGCTATCGCTTAGCTATTTCTGTACTGTTTAAAGCTAAAATGAAAACAAAAACAAACTTCTTGTGTCTTTTTTTTAAGTACTTATTTTACCTTACCATCCCGACCATAGCTAAGTGCATTTTTTCCAGTTGAATTTTCCCACAATAAAATACACCAGAAAAATGTGACACAGATCTTAAAATAGTCCTATATAAACAATACATGAGTATATATATAGAAGCACTTGCTGTATATAGAAATCACTGGTTTGAAATGATGATAACTGTTGCTATTCTGAGAGACAAAAGCCCCCTTTTACCAAAAGCTTTACTACTTCCAAAAATTCTAAAGGCTGATGATTTATAAGTGGTTGGCCCAGCTCTCCCCCGCAGGACCATAGCTCAGCTCTAGTCATCAACCTCACTCCTACTCAGGCTTGAATTGACACATTCACCAGGGAGGTTTACTGGGGTGAAATATGGAATCGTGGTTTCTTTAAAAAAAATAAAAATAAAAACAAAAAAATCCTCACCTTTTTTGGTGAGAATAGAGTTTTATTTGATATAGATACTATTTCCTAATAGGACCACTTCCTGGATGGAACCCTGAACTTACTAGTATAGTAGATTGCAATAGCTTTCAGGAAACATGATTGCTGCTGTTCTTCAGTCATTTGTTCAGCTCTGGAAAGTAGGGAGCAGCTACTCAACACAGGTTACCAGTCTGAGAAGCAGCAAAGCCCTGTTCCTTAGAGGCTGAGTGGGTGTGGGCCGGTCCACAGTGCAGCCAGGTCATTTCTCCAGGGCAGCCTCCACCTCGCTGCCCTGAGACGGCCTCTTCTTGTCCCAAGCTTCCTTCTCACCTGCTAAAAATGCCTATTTCTTAACATATTCTAATTTCAGTTTGGTCTCACCTTACTATTCTTTAATCTCTTATTTTACATCCCTAAAAAGGGGAAAAATCAGGTTGAAAATATCAAAGACAATACTTAAAAGAATTCTGTTCATAGATTTTTTTTTTTGCAGTCTTCAGTGTAGGGATATTGGTGATTACTTTATTGATATTTTTTGGATTATTTTGTTTACATTTTAATATTCCATAAGTTACACACGTAATCACTAGAAATAAATCGCAAGGACTGAATATAACATTAAAATGGTCTTTATATAAGAAAGAAACACACCAGCAGCAGAAATTCTGAGTGATCCAAAGTGATAGTGTTTCTTGACAAGAACTATAAATACTGGTTACTTTTTTAGCTAAGAATGCCAAAAGAGGAAGGCAGACATTTACCTACCCATTCTTCCTATATTTTCTAAGCACCTATCTGCTCCTGGTACTCTTTTAGGTACCTGGGATGGTGGTGGTCAGTAAGTCAAGACTCCATGCATTGTAATGGGGCTGAAGAGAGGAGCCGCAGGAAAAACAGCCAAAAATTACATTCTTAAAATATTTTATGGAATCCCCTAAGACTTAGTCCTTAGCACTCTTTTCTTCCTTCAGTCTTTCATAAATTTCCTATCTTCTTACTGCTTATAGATAAACATTTTTAAGTTATTAACTGGCTGAATTTCACTTCTCACTTTATACCTCCATGCAGTAGGATCAAAACTATTACACAGAAGGAATGAATTCACGTGGATCTCAGATTTTATAATTGTAGCAATGGAGACTCGGGGAAGGTATGGCTGCCATCAAGGACATCAAGACAGGCTTGGCGCCAACCACATGCACCAGAGCTGGCCAGTTCAAATCCAGCCAGGCCTGCCAAACAATAATGACAACTACAACCAAAAAGAAATAGCTGGACGTTGTGGTGGGCGCCCACAGTTTCAGCTACTTGGGAGGCTGAGGCAAGAGAATCTCTTGAGCGTAAGAGTTTGAGGTTGTTGTGAACTATGACACCACAGCACTCTACTCAGGGCGACATAGACTCTGTCTCAAAAAAACAAACAACAAAAAAAACAGTATAGATACCTGACACTATAGGCATGCAAGCACTTACTGAATAAGTAAATCTATAAATCACAAATTTATTTAAATATTTTTCTTTTCGAACTATACAACTTTCTGGGGGAAAATGATATTCCACTTGTCCTAAAATTGCCTACTGCATATTTCTAGCGGTTTCCTTTGGACTTAAAGTTTATTTCTGGAATTATTATTGTGATTACAGCATCTTTTCTTAGTCATCACCATTACAAAGACTCCATCTCTTTACAGTGTGCCAAATACTTCATCTAGGAATTTGACCTTGACTGTTTTTTTTTTTTTTTTTGAGACAGTCTTGTCACCCTTGGTAGAATGCCATGGCATCATAGCTCACAGCAACTTCAAACTCCTGGGCTTAAGCGATTCTCTTGCTCCAGCCTCCCAAGTAGCTGGGACTATAGGCACACACAACACCCAGCTATTTTTAGAGATGGGGTCTCGCTCTGGCTCAGGCTGGTCTCCAACCTGTGAGCTCAGGCAATCCACCTGCCTCAGCCTCCCAGGGTGCTGGGATTATACGTATGAGCCACTGCACCCTGCCCAAAATGGCGCATTTTTGATTAATTTTTTTTTTTTAATTTTGAGATGACTATATTCTCAAGTAAGAACTAAGAGAAAGATCCTGTGTATTTTTGCCCAGTCTCCCCCAGTCGTGATATCTTGCACAGTGTCACAACCGGGAAGTTAGCATTGATCCACCTGCCTGGTAGAAAACATTTCCATCACAGCAAAGATCCCTTCCGCTGCCCTTTTAAAGCCACATCCAATTCCCTCTCCCTCCCCCACTTCCACCCCAAACAGAGCATTTAAATAGTTTTTCTAGTGAAATAAGAGTTTGGTTTTCTATTGGCAGTGGCTGTTAACCTTTGGCTTTTAGGTTTAAACAAACATTAAAAAAGCTCATAAAATATCAATCAGTAGGAAAACTTTCAATCAACAAAATCTTATTTTACATGTGACATTGAAAAACCCAAGAGTAGGGCCCACTCCTGACAAGATCAGTCAGCCATACATCCCTGGCAGAGACACATGACAAGTAGTTACATAACTTGAACGGCCAGACAGAGCTGTTGAGAGAGGAGAAAGACCCTGTTAAACCTAGCTTGGTTGAATGACTGTCTACACAGGCAGTTCCTGTTTAATGTGATAGATTGAACAATCCCCAGTAGTTCCATGAGATGCTAATCTAGGTGCTGCTGCTGTGAAGAGATTTTGCAGATGCAATTAAAGTTCCCAACGAATTGACTGTAAGTAAGAGTATTCCAGGTGGACCTGACAATCAGTTGTAAGGCCTTAAAAGAGTGTAGGCTTTGTGAAGGAGAGAAGAAATTCCTATAAAAATACCTCACACTGTGCCTGTGGATTCCAACCTGCCTGTGAACTTCCTTTCCTGCCAGCCCGTTCTATAAACTTTGGACTTTCTCAGCCCCCACAATGTATAAGCCAGTTCCTTAAAATGCATCCCTTGATGAGAGACAGAATACTAGCCAGGCGCTGTGTCTCACGCCTGTAATCCTAGCACTCTGGGAGGCTGGCGTGGGTGGACTGCCTGAGCACACGAGTTCAAGACCAGCCTGACCCAGAGCAAGACCCTGTCTCTAAAAATAGCTGGGTGTTCTGGCGAGTGCCTGTAGTTCCAGCTACTTGGGAGGCTGAGACAAGAAAATCACTTGAGCCCAAGAGTTGGAGGTTGCTGTGAGCTGTGATGCTATAGCACTCTACCGGAGGCAACAAAGTAAGACTGGCTCAAAAAAAAGAAAATACTACTGGTTCTATTTCTCTGGTTGGATCCTGATAGATAGACTCAGCATTCATACCACAAAAAGATTTAGAAAGTACACAGCTCAAGAAAACTAGGATGAAAGTAAGTTCTCACTTCTTAAAGCCAAGACAATGGATGCCTACCTATGAAGACAAACTAAAGTGTGTGTGCTGTGTCAGAGAGACCTGCTCAATGAACTTCCTGATGGAAATAGTGGACAGAGCAAGTCAAGCAACTTTTTGGAATAAAATACTATGCTGGACTAAATTGTGGTTGTGTTTAAAACAAACAGCCAAATCATTTACTTCCATCCATCCAAGTGGACCATCCTGTTTGGAGATGGACTCTGGCCCTCTCACCTAAGTCAGGATTCCAGGCTACAAACAACGGATGGGCTTGCATTCCCACACCACTACCAACTTGTTCCTTTGCTTGTTCTTCAGTCTTGTTGCCAGATACTTTAGCCAAAAACCCAAAGTGAGGCAATTAATAGAAAATGCCAGTCATTACGTGACTTATTTAATGGCCTATCCAAATGATTTGTGAGAAAATCTCATGAATCAACAGAACACAGACCGAGGAGTTTTTTCCATTATTTCTCTCTCCCACAGTATTTAAAGACTGAGATTTTCCCATCTTTTGGGGAAATATTTTCTTATAAATAGTGAGGCATGCTGGGCATCTCCACTTCATCTTTTTTGGTGGTCTGTAACACTCACTGTACGCTCATTGGAATGTTTTCCTAGTAAATGATCAACAATGGAAAACATGGCTAAGACAAAAAGATGGCTTTCAGGCTGAGTTGATGGGAACCTTCTCATCTTTCCCAAGAGACAGGTAGTTCCTGTATAGAACTGAAGGGTTTATTTTTGAACCTATGAGACTATTTCTGTCTGTCCGTTAGGCCTTCAGCCTTTGTAAGGATGATAAATGAGGATTCACTATACCAGATAGGTAACAGTCCATCAGATTCCTAATAGTCCATTATGGCTAATAATAGGAGATTTAAAAAAGAAATCTATTTCTGCTGCTAAAGCCAAATATTAGTACTTTAATTTCATAATTTGTTCTTCTGTTCCTTTCTTACGTTTGAGTTTTTAGATCAATAATCACTTAGAACTTTGTTTTGTAGTACAAACTTCCTGGTTTTAACTTAATTAACTTCTTGGACGATTTCTACCACCCAAGTAGACAAGATCAGTAACTATACAAAAAATTATACATACAAACGTAAGCTGCCTGCTCATAGTAGGCAAAAATTACCTAAGCCCAGACAATGTGCTAAAAAGTACTACAGACCCAACCCCCTCATACATCTGGAATTTTAAGGAAGGAGATTATCAGTTCTTTTAAAATCTGATTAAAGGGGAATCTACGGGTTGGTTTTATTATCAGTGCTCCTCTTTTCAGGAAATGAGGTAGAGCTGTTATTATAGTATATTATTATATGTTACTGTAAGTTAATAATAAGTTTATATATTCTATAGTTAACAATCATGTAATATAAGGGAAGAGCTACTAAAATTATCAAAAGGGGCATGATATTGGAGTTGAGAGGAAAATTAAATCACAAGTTCAAATTCTTATCCAACATATTAATCTCTTTTGAAAATTGTGTACATACAATACATGTAAAAAAAAAAAAGAAAAAGAAAAAAGAAAGAACAAAAATACTTTAAGGTTTTCTTCATTGTCCTAAGATGAAAGAAGCCCTAGCACTTTCCTCCTCTGTTTCCTGTCCTCAGAAACCTCAAGCACCTCATCACCATTATAGAGGAGAAAGGGAGAAAAAAAGATGCAATCAGATGACTTTTAAAATCAAACATTTTCTCTTATAGATTTTCACAATTCCTACCCACCATTCCTATTCTCTATCCACCCCCCAAACCCCCGCCAATATCTCTTTAAAAGGTGTAGAAGATAAAAAGAAGTTTTCTTCTTTCTACAAGAAAAAAAGTCACTACCTAAACATCTATCAACAGAAGCCTGGCTAGGAAATTTCCAGTACACCCATACGATGCAATACTATACAGCTATTATGAAGAATCAGAGTAGACAGACCTATATAAATTGCCATGAAAAATTATCCCAAATTATTAAGAAACCATGTAGAACATTACACATATGATCCCATATGTATTTGTTGTGTATGTGAAGAATAAATCTAGAAATAGTTAACGGTGGCATTTTTGACTGAACTTTGTAGTACGTTAGAAGTTTACATCCTATCGGGTAATTCTGATAAAGTCTATTTTGTATGATTCTTATCAAAAAGAAAAAAATTGTAGACATATTAACTGTATTCACTACACTGTACTGTTATAATCCTAACGAGAGGACGTATTTCTCTTAACTGGGAATCAGTGAAGATAGAACCCTCTGTCAGTACTGGACACCCCTGTAGGGCCACTTCAAAATCCCCCCGGCTCTCCTGCTCACTCCCCCCACTGATGCAGTGACCAGCTCCACACGGGCTTGGACGGGCTGCACGCTCATGCGAGGGACCCATCTCAGTTTTGCTGCTCCGCATTCCTCTCACTTCCTGCCTTGGGATTTCTCTTGAAACCTGTGCTGCAGTTATGCGCCTGCAACCCAGAAAGAGGGAGAGTAACACCCATGGGATGAATACTTCCCTTTTCTGTACTTGAGACACAGTTCTGAGAGCATTCCATAAGGATCCTGAAAAGGTCCTGGTGGGACTGAACAGGTGTTGCCTGTGGCCAAGGCACTGTCACATCCTCTTCTTTCCCTTCTCATTTCACTCTCCTTATCCTGAACTGCTGCTGCTCCCTGGAATTGCACTCCACATAAACCTCCCTGTCCCGCAAGCTTTTCCATCAGGCTAATCTTTAGGCTAAGACATCATATGAGTGGAAAGTTTTTCTACTGTCCAGTTTTGGGCTTTACAGATTTCTTGGTCTTCTACCTTTTGTTTTTCTGAAACAGTCTCATTTTGTCACCTTCAGTAGAGTACTGTGACATCACAGCTCACAGCAACCTCTAACTCTTGGGCTCAAGTGATTCTCTTGCCTCAGCCTCCCGCCACAATGCCCAGCTATTTTTAAGAAATGAGGTCTTGCTATGGCTCAGGCTGGTCTTAAACTCAGGCAAGTCCACTGGCCTCGGCCTCCCAGAGTGCTGGAATTACTGGTGTGAACCAGCACACCCGGCCCTCATGCTCTTCTACTACTTCATACATTTTATGCTCCTCCTCTTCTTACCCAAGTCCAGTGCCGGATGTGTTAGGACACATCCACATCTTGATACGATGCTGGTCCTATGCCCTTAGATGTTATCCATATATCTGGACATCATTCCTACACTGGGATGGCCGGCAATAAGCCTACTAAACCACGTGTATCTCCAGCTAAACTTCCCCATACATGGATTCCAAATATGTCTGGGACCACTCCAACACTGTCACATACAAGAAGAGTGAGAGACAGTAACTCAGACTGGAACGAAGTAATTTTGGCTAACGATAGTTAAAAATACCTAATTTTTCAAATTTTACAAAAGCAGGCCACGTAAAACACACTTGCTAGGGCCTTCCCCAGAGCCTTGGAAGCAGCAGGCCATGCATGTCAGAAGCATGTAAGCTTCTTTAGCTTTATGGTAAACATGCTTTTTACTAAGTAATAAGCAACTAAGGCAGGCATAATGCATAGACTAAACACTAAAATCTATATACTACCACCACCCCAGGCCAATCTTCTAGACTTTAGATAGAAAAACATTCTATCTGTCCACTTGGTCCTCTTCACTTGCCCAGTGAGCCTCTTAAGTTCAAAACATCCAAAACTAAACCTATCATCTTCACCAAACCTGTTCCTCCACTTCCAATTCTCTTAGTAATGGCACCCACATATGTCAAATGTAAAATTGCGGGAGTCAATTTAGATTCCTCTTTTCCCTCTAGTTTTGCCCTGCTATGACATACTGCTACCAAACACTGGGTTAAGCTCTAAATTTAAGACTGCTTCCTATATATCCATTATATCATACCCTTCATCCCCATTATCAGCTCACCTATGAGGAAATTGCAAATCCTCATTATTTCTCTTCTGAACTACAACCACCTTCTAACTTATCTTTCTAACTTCCATGCAATCTCAAAGCCACCTCACTGATGACAAGGTAATCTAAGAAGCAAATCTGAACATGTCTCTTCCTGCTTAAGATTCCTCAATGGCTTCCCCTCACACTTAGAAATGGTTAAGTGCACCAATGTGGCCTACCAAGCCCGTCATGATGCCATCCTTCTCCAGCTGTATCACCTCCATCTTTGCTCATTCCATGCCAGAGTGCACATTTTGCAATTCCCCAAACAAGACGTGCTATTTCACTGTCCTCTCCTGGCCTCCACTGCCCTTATTCTCTTCAAAGAGGCAATTCAGGTACCATCTCATCTTGGAAGTCTCCCTAACCTCACCTGTGGCAGCTGGGTTTGGTGCCTGCCTCTATGTCCCATAAAGAGGACATTCACTAACTCCCTTAGGACATTTATTAACCTGTATTATAACTTATTTTCTTTCCCTTCTGTAAGATTTCTCTCAATCCTCTGTGAGATTCTCAAAGGCAAGCACTCTTTTTCACATCTAAAGCCTCAGATGCCTGGTACATAGCTCAAATTAATCAAAAGAAAATGAGAAGGGGGAAATGGTATTATCTTTGCAAGATCTGAAGAGGAGACTGTTATTATTCCTGAGACACAAGGCAATAATTGAGGCCAGTCAGCACTGCCAATGATTGTAATTTTAGCAACCATTTCCCAGAAGAGAGACCAATTGTTGTTACCTAATCTAAGGCCTTGCACATAAAAGACACTCATTTCCTATTTAATTTAATTGTACCGATTTTATTATTTTAACTCATATTGGCACCAAATTCTAGAAAAGTTACAATAGCGTTTGTCCCCAGATGAAGCCAGCTTGAAAACAAGTAGAAATCAAACCCTGTGCTCCTTCCTGTCCAGCTTGAGAAAATCTTCAAAGAATTTTGTCTTCCTAAACATACGACATGAATTCAGAATGGAAACCAAGACTCTGCTATTCAAACCAAGACTCTGGGTTGTCAAGTAAAAATGATATGCGTTTAATATAACGAATAGATGAATAAAATGAATGAGTGAATGAATGGCCAAAAGAACCCAACATTTGGGCGGCGCCTGTGGCTCAAGGAGTAGGGCGCCAGTCCCATATGCCGAAGGTGGCGGGTTCAAACCCAGCCCCGGCCAAAAAAAAAAAAAGAACCCAACATTTATTTGCTCGTGTGAAGATCCTTAGAATCAGACCACCCTTGAGAGATCTGCTCTTCAGTAAAAATGACCACCCGTCCTAAGCTTTCTGGGAGTAGGAACTACAACTGCCTGAAAGACTATCACCTTGGTTCCTGACATATCGTTCAAAAGATCTAGGCTGTCTTTGGTCACTGACTCCTCACCAAAAAAGGCACAGTTTTAGAGCTCAAATATGTGTGAAAGGATCCTAGAAAATACTGTCAGTGATTAAAGGTTAAACTCTAAAATTAGATAGATCTGGGTTTGATCCTCTGGCTCTCTACTACATTTTATCTATGTGACCACAAGCAAGTCATCTGCCTTCCTGGGGCCTCTCACTTTACCGACCTGTATAATGGAGATGTATCCTAAGGTTGCTGCAAAAACTGGATGAAAAAAAAAAATTAGAATTTAAATAGTGCCTGGCACATAAAAGTGCTTAATAAATGACAACTATTGTATCATTGATGAATTTTCTCTTAAGAGTTTGAAGCTAAAAATCATCCCAAAGTATATGCAAAATATCTTTCAGTATCCAAAGAAACAAGATCTTGTCATCAATGGAATTATTCAGCAATAAGTAGCTTCTTTAAAAATATAGATTGCAGGCTTCTATCAAAGACCATAATTTTATCACCTAAGAATTCAATCCTAGACAGGCTTATTTTGTTGTAAAGTTCTTCAATATAGCAACTCTACAGATTGTTCACCCTGCTTCTCAATCACAGTTGTGCAGCGAGGGGGGTCACACGGGTTATGAGATCGTCCTCCCTCCCTTCTCACCTCCAGAAGTAGCTGCTCCCGCTTACTGGATGAGGCAGTGGGGAGGGCGGCCCATGAAGGAAGCTTGTACAGCCACTGCCTTTGTCATATTTCCTCTGTGAAGAAACAGAAGACTTCAGTTCCTGGGATTGGTTAAGCTCTAGAATAGAGAACTAAGGAACTACTTTTTATTTTCCTAGGAATCTTGTCTCTCTTTGTGCAGAGCGCCATTGCAGCCAAACCGTTATGTGTCTTTTTTTTTTTTCATCTTTGTCAGGAAACTGGAATGATAATAAACACAGGTAGCTTGCAATACATGATAAATTGAAGGAAGTTGGCATAGAGCAGAGAAAGACTCAAAGACTGAGGGAATGAGAAGAAGAAAAACCAATGAAAGAATAAATTATAAACAGTGACTGTACCAACAGACTTCACCGAGGTCAGTTTGGTCTCCTCTGATGCCAGTCATGGATTCATTCAACAAATATTTTATTGAGCACTATCTGCTAAGCACTAGGGATCAAAACACAGATGCATGCAAAAGCCTATGTCCTTACTGTCAAGAACCTGGAAGGTGAGTGGGGAAGACAGGCAAGGAAAATCCCAACATGGTAGGCTCTCTTCACTGACCTCCACGTAGCAACCTGCTGGCTGGCGCTCCCTTCTCCCTGTAACACACTGACGGAGGCCCACTGCACATTGAATGCTTTTGGCTAATAGACTACTATCTAGCACCCTGTGTGATCTACTCCCCTAAGTTAAGAACAATGTTTACTAAGAATTGATTTTTGTTCTCAAATCTTTTTATGACATCTGTACTTAACACCGCAATTATACAATTTAAGTATTGTAGAAACTAATGAGAATAAGAAGAGTTGTTTCTACAGACATCTTACTCCAGTTTGCACTGCTGTAACAGAATCCCCGAAACTGAGTAATCTATAAAGAACAAAGGTTAATTTCTTAGAGCTCTGGAGCCTGGGAAGTCCATGATGGAGGAACCCACATCAGTCAGGAGCTTTCATGCTATGAAATCCCACGGCAGAAGGGGAAAGGGCAAGAGAACAAGAGGGAGCCGAACTGGCCTATCTAACAGGCCTGCTCTTGTGACAATGAGCCTACTCCTGGGAGAACCACATTCATCCAAGGAGGAGGCCTCACGACCTAAGCACCTCGAATCAGGCCCACCTCCCAATGTATTCCACTGGGGATTAACTTCCCAACACACGAACTTTCCAGAACACGTTCAAACCATAACAGACACTATGAATTCTGGAAAGAATCGATAAAATCAAGTTACTAAAAAACAAGAAAACCCCCAAATCTGGCTATTGAATTAGCAGTGAGAGAACTGTGCTAGGGAAGGAAAATAATCTGAAGAGATTCTACACTTGTATTGCTTCAAAATGCTTTGTATTGCTTATTCCACTTGAAATGAAAACTCAAATTTAGACAAGATTTAGAGAAGACATATCATGGATGTGATTCAAACACAATTGTGAAAGAAACTGATGTAGCTTTACATCAGAAGAATGGCAGTATCAATTTCCAAAGCTTGTTGAAATAAGTTGATTCAAGCAAAAAACATTAATAGCTGCTAAACCCACTAGTGGACAGAGTGATGGAGAAAGAAAATTCATGTGGTGTCAAAGTATCATTCCACCGATTATTCTAATGCAGAAGGAGAAAGCTTATTATCTTTCCAACGGAGACAACTAGCAATCACCACCTTAATCAAGTGATCAAATTTAAAATCATTCATAAGGGACAATCAGACTATGTACCACCCAAAGTACATTTTATCCTCTATGAAGTACGAAGAGCAACAATTACGTGCGAACTCAAGCCTAGATAAAGTACTGCATACCCTCATTGCTGAATATCACTATGGTCACCCCCAAACTCTGCTCTTCCCTCACCTGAAGCCACTAACCTGACACATATGTAGTGATGCAGTCTTCCCTATCACTCCTAATAAAAGAATTTAAAAATTAACAACTGCAAACCATAAGGTAAACTCCAAAGCAGTGTGCCCAGCCGGCATGGTGGAGGGTGCAGTCTCCCACGTCTATGTGTATATAGATGAGGCCTGGGCTTGGCTGCCTCTGTGCCCATGATGAAATTCTCTTAACATCTTCACTCTCAGATTGCCACATATTGCTTGAAAATACGTTCATTTAGCAAATCTTTACTGAACACTGTCCACGTATTTGAGCCTAAGAATACAGAGATGAACATAACACTCTCTCTGACCTAAAGGAGTTCTAATTTGGCTTTCAAACCCTCTTTGCCACGAGTTTATCTAATTATGAGCAATGACCTTTAAGCTAAAATTATTAGATATACATACACGTATACATATATGCGTGCATATATATGTATATATATGCCCACATACATAGTAGAAACAATTCTTACTTTAATATTTTCTCACAAATTTGCTAGAAGACACATTTTGTTAAATGAACCCTATTTTGAAATCATAAATTAGAGTTGTCTTCTGAGGGAAAAAAGTCCACAGAAAATGGATAATACAGATAATGATTCTTAGGTGATTAATAATGACCCCATAGGCCAGGCATGGTGTTTACACCTGTAATCCTAGCACCTTGGGAGGCCAAGCACTGCCCCGAGTCCAGAAGTTTGAGAACAAGCAAAGCAAGATCTCGGCTCTACTAAAGGTAGAAAAATTAGCCAGGCAGGCGCCTGTAGTCCCAGCTATTCAGGAGGCTGAGGCAGGGGGTTCGCTTGAGCCCAGGAGTTTGAGACAGCTATGAGCTATGATGATGTCACTGTACTCTAACCAGGGGACAGAGTCAGACTATTTCAAAACACACACACACACACACACACACAATGACCCCATGTTGCCACCAGCAAGAGTCAAGATAGAACTGTTGGAGTAGAACTATTCTCCTGTTACAGGTCTCATCATCAGAATCAAGTGGAGCCCCAGAACTCTGTGTTTTTGGCAAAATCACTCCTCTCTCCCTGCTCAATACTCAACCTCACCACCACTGCCCCCCCGAGAACCATGAGTACTAGTTTCATCTACTCACCACAAAAGCCTGGGACTGCAAGGACATCCCTGGTTGTCCACAGTGTTCAGTAGTACTCTGCTGCAGACTGAGCAGCACCCTCTTCCCTGCAGTTCTGTGATTCTACTCTCCTTAGCCTCTCTAACTTCAACCCTTCCCTTTCACTCAGGGAGGCTGAGGAGCTGTTTAGATTGTCCCTCCTTATACTACGACCTCCAGGCCATCAGCTGGGCAATCACAGGGCTCACATTCTCTTAAGGATTGCCTTTTTCCCTGCACCCCCTATTGTCTAGTGTCTGGAAAAAAACCCATACAAAATATATCGAAACAATGGTTAACTCATTTAAGGAAAGAGGATAAAATCTAGGCCTTGTTACCCGCTCATGGGCAGAGAAAGACGTGTTTCCCTTTTTTAGAAAAGGGAGAGACAGGGTCTTTATCACTCAGGCTGGAGTGCAGTGGTCATAGATCACTATAGCCTCAAACTCCTCAGCTCAAGGGATCCTCCTGCCTCAGCCTCCTAAAGTACTAGAATTACAGGCATGAGCCACTACACCTGGTCAGAAGCTTCTCTTTTAATACTCAATATCACTTTTTTTTTTTTTTTTTTTTTTTGAGACAGAGTCTCACTATGTCACCCTCAATAGAGTGCTGTGCTGTCATAGCTCACAGAGACCTCAAACTCTTGGGCTTAAGTGATTCTCTCGCCTCAGCCTCCCAAGTAGCTGGGACTACAGCCGTCTGCCACAATGCCCGGCTACTTTTTGGTTGCAATTATCATTGTTGTTTGGCAGGCCTGGGCCAGGCTCCAACCTGCCAGCTTTGGTGTATGTGGCTGGCACCCTACTTACTGAGCTACAGGTGCCAAGCCCACTTTCCATTCTAATTTAGTCACTTTCTTCCATAGTTAACTCCCTTCACCTTTTCATAGTTACTATAAGCTCTTCATTACCCTAATTCCAAACATCCACTCTCCAGCCCCCGTCCCCTAACTTTTCAGATCCCTCCCACTAGTACCCAATTCTCACAATCCTCTGCCTCACTTTCAAACCATAGTTCCTACCACCCTCATACCCTGAGCTTTAATTCATTCCACTGTCGATCATTCCAAACAGACCCTCAACTCCCTTGTACCTCTCACTTCATCTTAACTTGGTTAACCCATAACCCAAGTTAAATCTAACTCACTATCTAAGAGTACAAATTTTATATTTATCTTGATCATTGTTTTATATTCCACTAGAAAGGAAGCTCCATCGGGGCAGGGATTCTCCTCTGCTTTGTTTACTGTCATGGATATATTCCCAAAGCCTAAAATAGTCCCCAACAACACGGAACATATTCATTATGTATTTGTTGAGTGGATTAATATATCCAATGCTCAAAATAAGAATTCAAATGAAAATACTAATAGTGAAAAGGTATTGTCCTATCTAGAACAAATTCACCATTTATTCTATAGGAGAAGTTATAATTAAACAAGAGACAGTGAAAGGCATATTTATTTTCATTCTTGTCTATTTCATTCTTGTCCATTCTTGTCTAACCTTTTTTTTTTTTTGTAGAGACAGAGTCTCACTTTGTCACCCTTGGTAGAGTGCCCTCATGTCAACAGCTCACAGCAACCTCCAGCTCCTGGGCTTAGGTGATTCTCTTGCCTCAGCCTCCCAAGTAGCTGGGACTATAGGCACTCGCCAGAATGCCCAGCTATTTTTTTGTTGCAGTTTGGCTGGGGCCGGGTTTGAACTCACCACCCTCTTGTATATGGGGCCAATGCCCTACCCACTGAGCCACAGGTGCCACCTTTAACCTCTCTTTTATTAACCTAAAAGAAAGTTATGCATGGTTCTGACAAGATGGCAAATTAGAGTGGGCTCCCGATGCCATCTTGGGGATTTCGGGGGAAGGTACTGTCAAGCTAACAGAAAAGCTGTCAGAAAACCTCAGGCAACAGCAGGCAGCCGGGCTTCAGCTGTGAAGAGAGGACTTGGAGATGACAGGGCCTGGGACGGGTGTCATTAGGTGTGCCTTTTTCTCTCATGTTGCTTGTCCTTCCTTTGTCCCCACTGCTCCCAGCACTCCTCGCCCAGCTGGCTGGGACAACAGCGTTAGGGTGCTATGCCCCAGTGGGCCAGGGAGCAGTAAAACACACGTCTGAGCAACACCCAAAGCCCTTAGGTGTCCCCACCTCTCCCTGTTCTTCTTCAGAGCCAAAGCGTGAGGTGATGACGGTGGTCACAGAAAGCTCTTAGAGGCACAAAGTAGAGCCTATACTTGAGCTGAGGAGTCCAGGGACACATCAACAGATGAGACAGCTGATGTTCCAGAGGAAAACATACTCGGAGAGGGCGGTGCCTATGGCTCAATGGGTAGGGCACCAGCCCCATATACCGAGGGTGGCAGGTTCAAACCCAGCCCCAGCCGAACTGCAACAAAAAAAATAGCTGGGCGTTGTGGCGGGCACCTGTAGTCCCAGCTACTCAGGAGGCTGAGGCAAGAGAATCGCCTAAGCCCAAGAGCTGGAGATTGCTGTGAGCTGTGACGCTATAGCACTCTATGGAGGGCGACAGAGTGAGACTGCCTCAAAAAAGAAAAAAAAAAAAAAAAAAAAAAACATACTCAGAGAAATACATGAACTCACCTTAGAAGGACACCTGCTACAGAGAAAAACATTAAATCAGACCATTTCTATCAGCTAAAACCAAGGTAATGGATCAGCATGGGAAAGAATAAAGCAAGTACAGGAAATATCTTCAAAGAGATAAGGGAGCAGATAACTGGAAACATGAAGCAGAACAAGAAGTTTAAAATAAGAACCAACTATCAGGCTCAGTGCCGATGGCTCAAGCAGCTAAGGCAACAGCCACATACACCTGAGCTGGTGGGTTCGAATCCAGCCCGGGCCCTCCAAACAACAATGATAGCTGCAACCAAAAAAGTAGCCGGGTGATGTGGCAGATGCCTGTGGTCCCAGCTACTTGGGAGGCTGAGGCAAGAGAATCGCTTAAGCCCAGGAGTTGGAGGTTGGAGGTTGCTGTGAGCTGTGATGCCATAGCACTTTACCCAGGGCGACAGCTTGAGGCTTTGTCTCAAAAAAAAAAAAAAAAAAAAAAAAAGAACCAACTATCAGCCTGGATGACATAGTGAGACCCCATGTGTAAACAAACAAAAACAAAAACAGCTAGCCAGGCATGGTGCACATCTGCAGTCCCAGATACTGGGGAGGCTGATAATCACGCCACTGCACTCCAGCCTGGGTGACAGACTGAGACCCTGTCTCTAAAATAAACAAACAGATAAATGTCACTACAGTTAATAGCATGAGATTCTAAAAACTAAAATAAAAAACCCAAAGACTGAGCTAACTAGATAAAGATCAGATTGAGAAGACATTAGGAAGGAATTTTTAAAAATGGAAAATGTGAAGAAACATTAGGAGAGAGAGGAGTGAAGTACAAGTGTCAATACATTTATATAGTAAGAGGCCCAGGCGGGGGGAGGGAACAAAACCAGGAGGAGAAAATATTTTAAGAAATAGTAACTGAGAATCCCCAGATTTAAAGATGTAGAACCCCAAACTATAAGAACTCAAAGTGAACGAGGACAAAGGGGGAGCCTCCCGCCTGCACAGTGTCATCTCCCTACTCTTTGTGGGTGGGCTTGCGTAAGGGGAAGTCCTGGTGTGTGTCTATCATGGCTAACAGTGCTGGAAGGGTCTTTTTCCTTGGAGATGCTGTACAAACTATGTTCAGGAGCACTTGTGTGTTTTGACCCATTGCCTGAGATCAGGTGTGGAATTTTCTACTTGCAGTGTCATATTGACACTCAAAAAGTTTCAAACTTGGGAGCATTTCAGATTTCACGTTTTTTGGATTAGGGATGCTCAACCTGTACTATTCTAAATAAGGAACAAAACAAGACAAAAAAGGTAAATTCATAGTAATTCCAGAATTAAGAGTCTTTAAAAAGTACTTTGTAGCAGGGGAATGGAGGAATGGAAATGACAGCATCTGACATACTCACCTTTCTCTCTTTTTTGAGACAGAGTCTCACTATGTTGCCCTCCGTAGAGTGCTGTAGCATCACAGCTCACAGCAACCTCAAACTCTTGGGCTTAAGCGATTCTCTTGCCTCAGCCTCCCAAGTAGCTGGGACTACAGGTGCCTGCCATAACACCCGACTATTTTTTGTTGCAGTTATCATTGTTGTTTAGTAGGCCCGGGTGGATTTGAATCCACCAGCCAGGGTGTGTGTGACTGGCGCACTAACCACTGAGCTACAGGCACAGAGCCAGATACTCGCCTTTTTTGAGCAAAGGGGAAATATATATATTTAGAGGTTTAAAAGAATCAGTAAGAAAAAAAAAGTATGTATATATTATCAAATTAATGGTTAAAAACAACTGCCAGAAGAATAAAATGGAAATGTATTAACTTTCAAACCAGGACACTATGTGAAACTATCCAATAGGGAGTAACGAGAAAAGAGGGAGTGCAAAAATAAATGAAAAACCAGAAAGCCTAAAATAAAATGGCTAAAACCTCTAAATACAGAAATATATAAATGGGTTACAGTGACTGATATACTAAGAATGACTGTTTTAAAAATAAGACATAAGTAACATATGCTTGTTGTAGGAAAAACAGGGAAGTATTTGGAAAACAATTAGAATCTAAGAAATTAAAAATTACCCATTATCACACCTATCAGACATTTTCTGTCAAACTGCACATTACATATTTTTTCATTAAAAATTTTTTCCCCTCAGATGGCGGCCGAGTAACAGCTTCCCTGCAACTGGGCATGGTGAGTCTGGGAAGATAAGACTCAAGACATCTCTGGCTGGTGGGATCTGCCTATAATCACCCCTTTGAGGATACAGGGAGTCAGCAAGGGACTTCTGGACAAAAACAGTGGGAAACTGGCAAGTGGTTGCGTGGTTACAATCACACCAGCAACTGTAAGTACAAGCAGCAGTGAGACTGCAAACCAGAAAGGCCTTACCTGTGAACTCTTTCGGTGTTTTTGGACTTGGCACTCAGTTGAACTGCCTTGGGGAGAGCTTGAGCAGGAGTGCGGAGAACTCCGGGCATTGTCTGGGGCCCCAGACAGAGCCACTGAGCTGGGCTACAGGGAGCCATTGTGTGAGAGAACTGCCCCAGCAAGCTCCGCCCTCAGGGTCCCAGAGCAAGGATCGGGTGAGACCTAGTAACGCATCAACTGAGCAGCCTAAAGGCGGGGACTGAGCTGCCTTACAGCCTTAACCCTTAGGGGCAGAGTGAGACAGTTTTGGCACACTGGAGGCTTGGGCTGCTGCCCTGGGTAGAGTGCTGTGGTGTCACAGCTCATAGCAACCTCAAATTCCTGGGCTTGGCACTGCCCAGACCTCCATAAGATCTGTGCCGCGACCCCGCACCAACCGGGCGTCCGCATACCCTGACCAGGAACTGCGGGAGCCGTGCAACCTCTGTGTCCTCCCAGGACCAACGCTGGCCTGCTCGTCTGGCCAGGAACACTGGTAGCCGCATGCCCTCTGGAGCCCTCCCTGCCTCCTCTGTGCGGAGCCCTCCTCCTAGCCAGAGACTGCTGGAGCCTTGGGCTCTGTGCGCCAAAGTCACTGGGAGCCTGGCACTCCCAGAACCGTGCGCACCACCTTCCGCCCTGTTGCTGGATCTGGGTGTGTCACACGCCAGAGCTGCTTCCACAACCAGAACTCCCTAGCTGGAGCAGCCCCAGAGGAACTACACAGGGTCACTCCCTACAAAGATCAAGGAACAAGAGTGATCCTGCTGGGATCTAATCTTGGAGAGACACCTCCCAAACTGAGGACGGCCAGAGGCAATGGTGAAAGACAATCATGAGGCAAAATCAACAGAAAAACTCTGGCAATATGAATAATCAGAGTAGGTCAACTCCCCCAAGGAT
This sequence comes from Nycticebus coucang, assembly GCF_027406575.1. Taxonomy (NCBI): domain Eukaryota; kingdom Metazoa; phylum Chordata; class Mammalia; order Primates; family Lorisidae; genus Nycticebus; species Nycticebus coucang. The sequence continues at coordinate 132,267,315 of NC_069782.1, read as the reverse complement.
CAATGGGCAGACACAGCACAAGATCCCATGCACAAACAGCTGAGATGTCAGAAATCGAATTCAGAATCTGGATAGCAAATAAGATTGAATTAGAACTCCAAGCAGTAACCCAAAAGATATCTCAAGAATTCAACAAATTCAAAGACCAAATGACCAAAGATTTTGACACATTGAGACAAGACGTTGCATCCCTCAATGATCTGAGGAACACAGTAGAAGCCCTCAGTAACAGAATGGAACAAGCAGAAGAAAGGATTTCTGACACTGAAGGCAAAGTTTTCAAACACTCCCAAACTCTCAAAGAGGATGAGAAATGGAGGGCAAAAACAGATCACCCTCTCAGAGAGCTCTGGAATAATTCGAAGAAAACCAACATTCATCTTATAGGGATCCCCGAAAGTGACGAACTGGCTTCACAAGGCACAGAGTCTCTTCTCCATGAGATTATGAAGGAGAACTTTCCAGACATGACAAGAGATTCGGAAATTCAGATAGCAGACAGTTTCAGAACTCCAGCACAACTCAACCCGAATAAGACATCCCCCAGACACATCATAATCAATTTCACTAAAGTTAATATGAAGGAGAAAATTCTGAAAGCAGCCAGACGAAAGAAAACCATTACCTACAAGGGGAAGAATATTAGAATAACTGCAGATCTCTCTGCTGAAACCTTTCAAGCTAGAAGAGGATGGTCATCGACTTTTAATCTCCTAAAACAAAATAACTTTTTTTTATATATATATATAGTGAGGATTTTTCTTTTTTTTTTTTTTTTTAAATATAGTGAGGGTTTTTTTTTTTTTTTTTTTGTAGAGACAGAGTTTCACTTTATTGCCCTCGGTAGAGTGCCATGGCCTCACACAGCTCACAGCAACCTCCAGCTCCTGGGCTTAGGCGCTTCTCCTGCCTCAGCCTCCCAAGTAGCTGGGATTACAGGCGCCCGCCACAACGCCCAGCTATTTTTTTGTTGCAGTTTGGCCAGGGCTGCGTTTGAACCCGCCACCCTCGGTATATGGGGCCGGCGCCCTACTCACTGAGCCACAGGTGCCGCCCAACAAAATAACTTTCAACCCAGGATCCTATACCCAGCTAAACTGAGTTTCGTTTATGACGGAGAAATTAAATACTTAATGACATTCACATGTTGAAGAAATTGGCCATAACTAAACCAGCTCTCCAGGATAGTCTTAGACCTATCCTCCATAAAGACCAACGTAATCCTCCACCACAAAAGTAAACTCACCCAGAAATTTTTGATCAAATTCCAACTTCCACTGTCACAAAAGGATTAAAAATGTCCACTGGACTCTCGAAAGGATTATCAATATTATCAATTAATGTGAATGGTTTAAACTATCCTCTAAAGAGGCACAGGTTGGCTGACTGGATCCAAAAACTCAAGCCAGATATCTGCTGCATACAAGAATCGCATCTTACATTAAAAGACAAATACAGAGTCAAGGTGAAGGGATGGTCATCTATATTCCAGGCAAATGGAAAGCAGAAAAAAGCAGGCATTGCAATCCTGTTAGCAGACGCAATAGGCTTTAAACCAACCAAAATAATTAAGGATAACGATGGACACTTCATATTTGTTAAAGGTAATACTCAATATGATGAGATCTCTATTATTAATACTTACGCACCCAACCACAATGCACCTCAATTTATAAGAGAAACTCTAACAGACATGAGCAACTCGATTTCCTCCACTTCCATAGTAGTTGGAGATTTTAACACCTCTTTAGCAGTGCTGGATAGATCCTCCAAAAGAAAGCTAAGCAAAGAAATCTCAGACTTAAACTCAACCATTCAACATCTGGACTTAACAGACATCTATAGAACAATTCATCCCAACAGAACTGAATACACATTCTTCTCATCAGCCCATGGAACATACTCGAAAATCAACCACATCTTAGGCCACATATCTAACCTCAGCAAATTTTAAAAAATAGAAATTATTCCTTGCATCTTCTCAGACCATCATGGAATAAAAGTTGAACTCAATAACAGGAACCTGCATACCCATACAAAAACATGGAAGTTAAACAATCTTATGCTGAAGGATAGATGGGTTACAGACGAGATTAAGAAGGAAATCAAATTTTTGGAACAAAACAAAAATCAAGACACGATTACCAGAACCTCTGGGATAAGGCAAAGGCAAGAGGGAAATTTATAGCACTGCAAGCCTTCCTGAAGAAAACGGAAAGAGAGGAAGTTAATAACTTAATGGGACATCTCAAGCAACTGGAGAAGGAAGAACACTCCAACCCCAAACCCAGCAGAAGAAAAGAAATAACCAAAATCAGAGCAGAACTAAATGAAATTGAAAACAAAAGAATTATACAACAGATCAATAAATCCAAAAGTTGGTTTTTTGGAAAGATCAATAAAATAGATAAACCTTTGGCCAACCTAACCAGGAAAAAGAGTGTTAAATCTCTAATTTCATCATTCAGAAATGGTAAAGATGAAATAACAACAGACCCCTCAGAAATTCAAAAAATCCTTAACGAATACTACAAGAAACTACTTTCAGAAATATGAAAATCTGAAAGAAATCGACCAATACCTGGAAGCACGCCACCTACCAAGACTTAGCCAGAATGAAGTGGAAATGTTGAACAGGCCTATATCAAGTTCTGAAATAGCATAAACTATACAAAATCTCCCTAAAAAGAAAAGCCCAGGACCAGATGGCTTTATGTCAGAATTCTACCAAATCTTTAAAGAAGAACTAGTACCTATACTACTAAACCTCTTCCAAAATATAGAAAAAGGAAAATTACCCAACACATTCTATGAAGCAAACATCACCTTGATCCCCAAACCAAGGAAACATCCAACAAGAAAAGAAAATTATAGACCAATATCACTAATGAATATAGATGCTAAAATACTCAATAAGATCCTAACAAACAGAATCCAACAACACATCAAAAAAATTATATACCATGACCAAGTGGGATTTATCCCAGGGTCTCAAGGCTGGTTCAATATATGGAAATCTATAAATGTAATTCAGCACATAAACAAACTAAAAAATAAGGACCATATGATTCTTTCAATTGATGCAGAAAAAGCTTTTGATAATATCCAGCATCCTTTCATGACCAGAACACTTAAGAAAACTGGTATAGAAGGGACATTTCTTAAACTAATAGAGGCCATCTACAGCAAACCCACAGCCAATATCGTATTGAATGGAGTTAAATTGAAATCATTTCCACTTAGATCAGGAACCAGGCAAGGTTGACCATTATCTCCATTGCTCTTTAACATTGTAATGGAAGTTTTAGCCATTACAATCAGAGAAGAAAAGGTGATCAAGGGTATCCATATAGGGTCAGAAGAGATCAAACTTTCACTTTTCGCCGATGATACGATCGTATATCTGGAAAACACTAGAGATTCTACTACAAAACTTTTAGAAATGATCACGGAATATAGCAATGTCTCAGGCTACAAAATCAACACCCATAAATCTGTAGCCTTTAAATATACCAACAATAACCAAGCTGAAAAAACAGTTAAGGACTCTATTCCTTTCACAGTAGTCCCAAAGAAGATGAAATATTTGCGAGTATACCTAACAAAGGATGTGAAAGATCTCTACAAAGAGAACTATGAAACTTTAAGAAAAGAAATAGCTGAAGATGTTAACAGATGGAAAAACATACCATGCTCATGGCTGGGAAGAATCAACATTGTTAAAATGTCCATACTACCCAAAGCAATATATAATTTTAATGCAATTCCTATTAAAGCTCCATTGTCTACTTTAAAGATCTTGAAAAAATACTTCGTTTTATATGGAATCAGAAAAAACCTCGCATAGCCAAAACATTACTCAGCAATAAAAACAAAGGAGGAATCACGCCACCAGACCTGAGACTGTACTACAAATCCATAGTGATCAAAACAGCATGGTACTGGCACAAAAGCAGAGAAGTAGATGTCTGGAACAGAATAGAGAACCAAGAGATGAATCCAGCTACTTACCGTTATTTGATCTTTGACAAGCCAATTAAAAACATTCAGTGGGGAAAAGATTCCCTATTTAACAAATGGTGCTGGGTGAACTGGCTGGCAACCTGTGGAAGATTGAAACTGGACCCACACCTTTCACCATTAACTAAGATAGACTTGGGTGGCACCTGTGGCTCAAGGAGTAGGGCGCTGGTCCCATATGCCAGAGGTGGCGGGTTCAAACCCAGCCCCGGCCAAAAACCACACACACACACACACACACACACACACACACACACACACACACACACACAAAAAAAAAACTAAGATAGACTCTCATTGGATAAAAGATTTAAACTTAAGACATGAAACTATAAAAATACTTGAAGAAAGTGTAGGGAAAACTCTTGAAGGAATTGGCCTGGGTGAATATTTTATGAGGAGGACTCCCCAGGCAATTGAAGCAGTATCAAAAATACACTACTGGGACCTGATCAAACTAAAAAGCTTCTGCACAGCCAAGAACATTGTAAAGAAAACAAGCAGACAGCCCTCAGAATGGGAGAAAATATTTGCAGGTTATACCTCCGATAAAGGTCTAATAACCAGAATCCACAGAGAACTCAAACATATTAGCAAGAAAAGAACATGTGATCCCATCTCACGGTGGGCAAGGGACTTCAAGAAAAACTTCTCTAAAGAAGACAGACGCACGATCTACAAACACATGAAAAAAAGCTCATCATCCTTAATCATCAGAGAAATGCAAATCAAAACTACTTTGAGGTATCACCTAACCCCAGTACGAGTAACCCACACAACAAAATCCCAAAACCAGAGATGTTGGCGTGGATGTGGAGAAAAGGGCACACTTCTACACTGCTGGTGGGAATGCACACTAATACGTTCCTTCTGGAAGGATGTTTGGAGAATACTTAGAGACCTAAAAATAGACCTGCCATTCGATCCTATAATTCCTTTACTAGGTTTATACCCAGAAGACCAAAAGTCACAACATAACGAAGACATCTGTACCAGAATGTTTATTGCAGCCCAATTCATAATTGCTAAATCATGGAAGAAGCCCAAGTGTCCATCGACCCACGAATGGACTAGCGAATGGTGGTACATGTATACCATGGAATATTATGCAGCCTTAAAGATGGAGACTTTACCTCTTTCATGTTTACATGGATGGAGCTGGACCATATTCTTCTTAGCAAAGTATCTCAGGAATGTATCCAATGTACTCAGCTCTACTATGAAGCTAAATTATAGGCTATAACCCAACCATAGCACAAGACTATGGGGAAAGGGCCAAGGAAGGGGAAGGGAGGGGGGAGGTTTTGGGGAGGGAGGGTGATGGGTGAGGCCACACCTACGGTGCATCTTAGAATGGGTACAGGCGAAACTTACTAAATGCAGAATACAAATGCCTACATACAGTAGCTAAGATAATGCCACGAAGGCTATGTCGAACAGTTTGATGAGAATATTTCAGATTGTATATGAAACCCACACATTGTACCCCTTGATTGCACTAATGTACACAGCTATGATTTAACCATAAAAATAAAGAAAACTTTTTCCCTGTGTTGAAATCTTTCCATATAAATATAGAACCTTGTAACAAGGTTCCATCTACGTGTAGCTAACAATTGTGGTTGTACAGCAATGTACTTATTTCCTCTGGGTTAGCTATCTCAGTTGTTTCTGATATTCACGCTGTCAGGTAATGTTTGAGGCTTGCTCCTGCTAAAACTCTCCCTTCCCTGCCACCTCCTCACCTCCACGGAGTTTCAAGGCGGCTGCAGAGTGGTATGGGGTAAGAACTCCTCCACCATCCCTGGGCTCCACCCTACTGGATAATTCCCATTACACTAAAAGGCAGGACATGTCCCATTTTTAAAAAGCAAAATACATCTCCAGACCCCTTATCTTGTTCGCTCTCTCACTCTACTGCTCTAGTAAGTGAAAGCCTTGACAAAACCATCTCTGTTCATTGTCCTCACTTCCCCAATTTCCGTCTCTCCTCAACATGCTCTAAATCCGTCTTGTCCAATGAAACCACTCTTGCAAAGATCTCCAATGACCGCCCTCTCATTTTGCTGGGTTCCATTGATCCATTCTTAGTCCTCATCTTATTCGATTTTTTTTTTTTTTTAAGAGACAGTCTCACTTTAACGCCCTTGGTAGAGTGCTGTGGCGTCACACGGCTCACAGCAACCTCCAACTCCTGGGCTTAGGCGATTCTCTTGCCTCAGCCTCCCGAGTAGCTGGGACTATAGGCGCCCACCACAATGCCTGGCTATTCTTTTATTTTTTTGTTGTTGTTGCAGTTCGGCCGGGGCCAGGTTTGAACCTGCCACCCTCGGTATATGGGGCCAGTGCCCTACCCACTGAGTCACAGGTGCCACCCATGTTATTCAATTTTTGATTACTCCTTTCTTGAAACGTTTTTTACTTTGCTTCTGCCACACTTCCCTGGTTTTTCTCCTTAGTGGCCATCCTATCCCATCTCATGCTCTTTGCTGACCCCTCTCACTGCCCCACCCTCTAAACGTCAGAGCACTCTTGCACCTCTGTTCTTGGATAGCTTCTCTCTTCCGTCTACCTGTACTCATTTGAGTAAGACCTCATTTAGTTTCAGAGTTTTAAGTATCATCTACCTGCTGATGACCCCTCTTTGTTTCTGTCTCCATGCAGATCATCCTCTGAATATCAGATTTATATATCCACTTGCCTGTTTAACATCTCTACCAGTCTGTCTGCTGGCATATAAAACCTCGTTTCTTCCTCTAAACCTGTTCCACCTTTAGGGAAGGGAAGGTTATATCAATATTAACCCAGTTGCTCAAGCCAAAAGCCTAGGCCTCATCCTTAACCTTTCCCTTTTCTATCCAAAATTTGATCTTTGCTCACCCGCCCACCCTTCAGTCCAAGTCACCATTATCTCTTCCCTGAATTATAACAGTTTTCTAACTGACCTTTCTGTCTTACCCTTGCTCTCCACAAGAAATTCTTTGCAGAGTAGCCAAAGTAATCTTTTTTAAAAGGTAAGAGTCTGGGCGGCGCCTGTGGCTCAGTGAGTGGGGCGCCGGCCCCATATGCCGAGGGTGGTGGGTTCAGACCCAGCCCCAGCCAAGCTGAAACAAAAAAATAGCCGGGCGTTGTGGCAGGCGCCTGTAGTCCCAGCTGCTCGGGAGGCTGAGGCAAGAGAATGGCGTAAGCCCAAGAGTTAGAGGTTGCTGTGAGCCGTGTGACGCCACGGCACTCTACCCGAGGGCAGTACAGTGAGACTCTGTCTCTACACAAAAAAAAAAAAAAAAAAAAAAAAAAAAAAAAAAGGTAAGAGTCTGTCACTCCCCTGCTCAAAACCTTCCAGGAGTCCCCATGACACTGCAAGTGGACCTTACCAGTCCTCACAACCTCACTGTCCCCTATTCTAAGGCCTGATTTACTTTTCTCTACCGGTGGTTCTCAACCTTCCTAACGCCACAATCTATTTTCATTGTTAAAAAGGGGTCTCGACCCACAGGCTGAGAACTGCTACTCTAGACACTTCTTGCTGTTCCTTAAACATATTCCTATCTAAGGGTCTTTGGTCTTTCTGTCTCTATTTCTGGCTCACTCTTCCTCAGATGTCACATTACTTATCCCTGACTTTCTTCACGTTTCTATTCAGCTGTCACCTCCTCTTGAGTCCTTCACTGACCACGCTACCTAAAACAGCTCCCTGGCCCGGTCAATGTGCTTTCCTTCTGTGCTGCACACTCATCAGTATCTGAGATTATATTTCATGTTTATTTGCTTGGTGTGCTCCCCATTTGGATACAGGACCCACAAAGATAGGGATACTGTATTATCACTGCTGCCTCCTATATGCCTAGAACACCATCTGGCTCACAGCAGGCACCTCATATGTGGTTTTCAGATGAACTCGGACTGAACATCCTCAGTTAGACATCTTTGTGCATTTGTTCGTTAAATGCTAAAAATCCATCTTTCCCTACCCCTCCAAAACTGAGTTTATCAGACAAGAATAACACAAATTTAAGTTATTATATTTCAGATATAATGAACCATATAAAAGAAAACACACATCTACATATACACCACTCAGCATAAGGAATAAAACATTATAGTTCAGCACACAAACCCCCACCTACTGAGGTAACTTAATGTCTGGTTTAAAAAAACATAAAAGAAGTGTTTGATTCACCTTTTCTTTAGCCTGCTTTTTAAAACATAGTAAGAACACAAAACAAAGTAGTACCCAGTATGTATAAGTACTAAAAAGAAAAGTCAGGCCAGGTGCAGTGGCTCACACCTGTAATCCTAGCACTCTGGGAGGCCAAGGCAGGTGGATTGCTTGAGCTCAGGAGTTCAAGACCAGCCTGAGCAAGACCAAGACCCTGGCTGTACTAAAAAAAAGAAAAGAAGTAGTAGACAAAACTAGCCGGATGTGGTGGCACATGCCTGTAAGTCCCAGCTATTAAGGAGGCTGAGGCAAGAGGATCACTTGAGCCCTAGAGTTTGATGTTGCGGTGAGCTGTGATCATAGCATTCTACCCAGGGCAACAGAATGAGACTCTGTCTCAAAAAAAAAGGCAAACAAAAATAAAGCCCCATGTGGCAGTAAAATTGGGTTTTTGGATGAAAGAAACAAAAGAAAAAGAGGAACAAATAGTAGGGAAGTGGGCAGGAAGCAGCAGGGACCTGATGGAGTATTTGCCCAGTGATACCAAGGGGAGGAACCGTGGCAAGAGTGAGGCAATTTTAGGAACTGGTGTTCACCCACCTGCTTCTCTATCAGACATGAAAGAAAACAAACATCTACATATACACCACTCATGCCTATATTCTCAGCACTTCACGTAAGGATTATCATGGAGGCACAGGGTGATTACTAATGAAGCCTAGCTACGAACCAGGATCTAATTCTGGTACACATCTACTTATATCACAGAAAGTTTAGACCACACTATAATTTAATCACAGTTTGGATGGCAGCATATATCAAAGGTGGTAAGTGTTGCAAGTGACAGATAAGTGGGGGACAGATAGAAAATCTTTCAATTAGAGTATTTTTAAACGACTTTAAATTGAACTGGAAACACCATGACCCATTAAAAAAAGAATTTAGAATTTTGTCACTAAAGAATAGCATCAGGGTAACAACAAAACAATTTGCTATGTAATCAAGTCTCTAATATGTCTGATAGGATCTAATTCTAATCTGTCATAAAAGCAACTGGCTCCACGGAGAATAACTGATTCTACCCTTGAAGGAAGGGGGTGGGGGGATAATCAAGATAGGATTAGAGTATCTTCCTTCAAAGCAGCCCCTTTAAACGGGGTCAAAAGGCAATTCAACTGCTAACTCAATAAAAATTCGGTAGTCTTAATGGTACTGAAAAGGGGAGAAATCGTCTAACAAATGCAATCAGTGTAACCTAATTCTTTGTACCCTCAATGAATCCCAGATAATAAAATATAAAAAAGTAAAATAAAAGGGGGGGGAGAAATCTTAAGAGCTATATGGGAAATTGGTGAAGAGGGCAAGCATAGGTTACAATCCAGCTAGACTTGGCTAGCTGATCCTTGAGCCTTTACCTGGGGCTTTTCCATAATCCATCTACCTAGAGGGGTACCTTTCCTGGGTATAAGATTATGGTACAAATAAGTTTCCAATAGTATTTGCATAAAGTATTATATATCAATCAACCCAAACGATTACATATGAATACTAGAGAAAGTTCTATCAATGCAACTCAAACAAAGATGCAGCCTGGGAAAGAGCTGCAGAATCCTGTCATCTTTAAAATAGGTAAGAAACTGTGGTCAAAAATTGGACCACCAAAAATAAGTGAGGTGATGGCTATCACCTTAATCAGTTTGATTTAAGCATTCCACATTGTATATCAAATAATCACATCATACCCCATAAATGTATGTTATGATTTTAATTAAAAATTAATTTTAAAAATACATAAAAGATCTCATGTTAAAAAAATTGGATAAGCACAAGATACAAAAAGAGGTATAGGCTTGGACAATCTAATTACTATAAAGGGGCCTACCCCAATAAAACAAGCCTAGCACAGTGGCTCATGCTTGTACTTCCAGCACTTTGGGAGGCCAAGGCAGGAGGATCACTTGAGGTCAAGAAGTGAGACCAGCCTAAGCAACATAATGAGAGCCCATCTCTACCACAAAAATACAAAATGTAGTCAGGCATGGTGGTGTACTTTTTGTTTTGTTTAGCAGGCCTGGGTTTGAACCCACCAGCCCCAGTGCACAGGGCCAGCACTCTCTACCCATAAAGCTACAGGCGCCTAGCCAGTGGTGCACCCTTGGAGTCCCAGCTACTCAGGAGGTTAAACCAGGAAGATCTCTTGAGCTCAGTAGTTTGATGTGATAGCAAACTATGACAGTGCCATTGTATTCCAGCCTGGGTTGGAACAAACTCCTGGCCTCCTGATCTCAAGCAGTCCTCCCACTTTGGCCTCCCAAAGTGCTGGGATTACAGGCATGAGCCACTGTGTCTGGCCCAAATGGGCATTTTTAATACTAACTCACAAACAACTAAATTTCCGTGGATGTTTAAATGTATTTAAGGTACAGAGAAAAGTAGGCTTTTAAAATCATGGTTTTAATAAGCTAAACTCCAACTAAAGCTTAAATAACTCAGGAATTGTCTGGCATGGCAGAATCAGAGAGCCTAGATTCAAATTCCAACCCTGCTTTTCAACCTGTGGCAAGTTACTTGAATTTTTGTGCCTCAGGATCTTCATTTATAAAATGAAATCATAGTACCCACATCAAAGCTTTTGAGGATTAAGCAAGTTAAAATACATAAAGCACTAAAACAGTTCTATATAAAGCAAACTGTAAGTGTCCCATCGGTGTTAGCGATGATACCACCTGTCAAGACTACGAACACCTCAAGGGCAAGGACATCTTCTTTGTCTCTATGTCCCTAACATTTAGCATACAGTCTAGGACTCATTTATAATATGCAATAAATGTTGCCTAAAATGAACTGACTAGTCTAAAATCCTGGCTATTAACTGTGGGTTTCAATCTGTAGCACATGAAGAGAACTAACATGATAAATGGCAGGGGCAAAGACAAACAGGCCAATGAAAAACAGGACCCCAAGATACGTTATTTCTTGGAACGATCTTTCTTTATTCTACAAGTTTCTCAGTATAAAGGGAATTTCTACTGGGATCAGATGGTAACAGTCCATCTAAATCTTCACCCTAGATCTAGAATTATGCAGATTCAATGAAGAATTTGAGAGCCTCCAATAAATTTAATCTAACACAGTTTACTCTAGAATTAATTACTTCAACTTTTTCCAGTTAACAAAACTTGTTTCTGAATTAAAGTACGATACAGCCTTAATTCACTCAATACGAGCACCCTTTTTATTTTCCATTGCTCTTGCAATTTTCCAGCAGTTTAGTCTCATTTGGGTTAATTACCAGTAACTCCAGATGGAAACTTTTCCTGGTAGATTGTTCCATTCAGAGCCATTTAGAAAGCATGTTTGCGTCAGACCCTGTTTTCTGCTTGGATAAAGGGGGCTGTTACTTCAAACCCCAATTTTTCTTGGCATCCTGCAGTCACACCTCACCGAGTGCGCCCAGGGCCTGCCTTCTACTAATGACCTTTCAAAGCACAGTGCTTTATCTAATCCACCAGGTAGCAGATCTATTGCCAAGTACAGATGAAGTCTGCACAGGCTATCATTCCTTCAAGAGGCATCAAACGACTGCAGTAATCGTCATAATAATCATTGTGGCCACTCTGCATGCCAGACACTGTCTTTGTATATTTCTTTCTTTTTTTTTTTTTTGTATCACTTTGTCGCCCTGGTAGAATGCCTTGGTGTTATAGCTCACAGCAACTTCAGATGCCTGGGCTCAAGCGATTCTCTTGCCTCAGCCTCCTAAGTAGCTGGGATTATAGGTGCCCAGCACAATGCCTGGCTATTTTTAGGGAGAGGGTCTCCCTGTAGCTCAGGCTGGTCTCAAGCTCGAGAGCTCAGCCTCCCAGAGTGCTGGGATTACAGGCGTGAGCCATCGCACCCAGCCCCTGTATATTTCCATTTAATTATTCCAAGAATCCCATGAAAAAGAAACTATTCTAACAGGGTGGCTCATGCCTGGAATCCTGGCACTCTGGAGGCAGAGGCAGGAGGATCCCTTTAGCACAGGACTTTGAGACCAGCCTGAGCAAGAGCGAGACCCTGTCTCTACTAAAAAGTAGAAAAATTTAACCCACCAAGGTCAATCAGAGAAATTTTCAGTTCTTCGTTGTAGAAATTCTGAGTGTGCTACCACGTCCTCTCTCTCCTTGTGACCTGCAAGTACTGAAAAATCTGAAAGGAGGTTGATGGGACAACATAGAAGCTGGCCTATGAGATACCAGGCCACTCCTTTCCCATGTCTTACTGCAATGGAAAGATGTCCACCCAGCAGACCTCAAGACACTTTGGGTCAGGAGACTCTCTCCGCCCATTTCATTGTGTCTTTTCTTCCCTGGGAAGCTCTCTCCAAAGAAGTTCTCTTCAAACGTATATGGCTTGACCTTTTATATCCTTGATGCAGACCACAAAGCAATAAAGGTGGACCTCAACTCCCGCAAAATTGTCATCCCCACACAAAGGCATGGAAATTAAACAACCTTATGCTGAATGACAGTTGGGTCAAGAAAGAGATAAAAAGGAAATGATTAACTTTTTTGAGAACAACAACAGTGAAGACACAAGCTACCAAAACCCGTGAGACACTGCTAAAGCAGTCGTAAGAGAGAAATTTACCACATTAGCTGCCTACATCTGAAAAACAGAAAGAGAGGACATCAATAACTTAATGAATCATCTTAAAGACAGGGAAAAGGAAGAGTAATCCACTCCAAAACCTAGCAGAAGAAAATAACCAAAATTTAATAAGAAATAAATGAAATTCAAAATAAAGGAATCATTCAGAAAATTAAAAAAAAAAAAAAAAAAAAGTAGAAAAATTTAGTACCAGCTACTTGGGAGACTAAGGCAGGAGGATTGCTTGAACCCAGGAGTTTGAGGTTGCTGTGAGCTGGGCTAACACCCGGCACTCATCTGGGCAACAGAGACTTTGTCTCAAAAAAAAAAAAAAAAAAAAAAAGAGAGAGAGAGACTATTATCAATGCCATTTTATAAATCACAAAACAGAGACTTAAAAGGTAACTAACATTCCCCAGATTTCTATCGTCCCTTCAAAGGGCTGGAGTAGATTAGTCAAAACAGCTTCCTCTTATAGAATAAGACCCTATGAAAAATTATCCTCATTTTAAATTTAAAAATCTAAGAGCAAAGATAACACAACTAAGAGGAGATTGGATTGCTTGAGCTCACGAGTTCAAGAATTCAAGTCTGCTAATCTATGCTGTTGCTTATTTTGCTGTGCTATCTGTACAACTTAATGAGCCCTTTCATAAACTGCCTTCTACTCTCTGCTAAGGAATGAAACATCTGCTTCAACAGGCTCATTTGTGTCAAATTTTACTTTTTTATGTTTGGAAAAAAGAGGAAGAGAAGGAAAGACTATGACAAACTTTACCTGTGAAGATCTGAAAGCATTGGAGAATATTCTAGAAAGGACATATTTAATCACATTTCACTGTGGCTCTAGCCAGTTGGGCATAGTCTGTTGCAGAGAATAGTATCCACCAAACTATACAGAACCATCGTTTTTAGATTATGGTTTACAATAAATCTTACCAAAAGTATGTGTATGTTATCCTTATCCACAATGAATCTCCCTTGTCAGGGGTTTGGATCAAATAGGCACTTAAGAAATTCTTAACATTATCAGTGATACTTAGGAAATTATAACAAAATCGCTCAGATCGCTGGTGGGAGTGTTTACTACAACTTCACTGGAGGGCAACTTGGCCAAATCTACTAGAACTACAAATGCCAAGTGTCTTTTGAGTCAGTAATTCTACTTCTAGGAATTAAACTTACACAAGTGTTAAGATGGTATATAAACAAAGAAATTCTTTGTTGTACTGCTAATATTGTGTATTTCTAGAAGGATATACAAGAATAACAACGGCTGCCCCTGGGGAGAGAGTGCTGATAGCACAGGAAGAATTTCCACTATGTGCATTTTTGTACTTTAGACATTTTATACACTGAACTATTACCTATGCAAAAGAAAAAAAATAACATTTAACCTGGCAATCACACTTCGTAAGTTTTTCATTTAATTCTTGTATTTTTTTTTAATAACATACCCTTTTTTTGAGAGAGAGGGTCTTATTTTGTCACCCTCAGCAGAGTGCTGTGGTGTCATAGCTCACAGCAACCTCAAACCCTTTGGGGTCGGGCAAGGTGGCTCATGCCTGTAATCCTACACTCTGGGAGGCTGAGGAGAATGGATTGCTTGAGCTCACAAGTTCGAGACCAGCCTGAGCAAAAGCAAGAGCCCATCTCTACTAAAAACAGAAAAATGAGGCAAGAGGATCGCTCCAGCCCGAGTTGGAAGTTGCTGTGAGCTAGGATACTACAGCACTCTATCCAAGGTGAGAGAGTAAGACTGTCTCAAAAAAATAACACACTGATCACAATTATATGTCTGATATATAATCCTGTTAAATTATACAGGATTATTTAACAGGATTATGAATGCTAAAGTCTCTCTCTCTAGAAAACCTCTAAATTAATCAACTACTACTCTGAATTTCACAACTGATCAACCAGGTAATTTTTTTTTTTTTATAGAGGCAGAGTCTCACTTTATGGCCGTCGGTAGAGTGGCATGGCATCACACATGGCATCACACAGCTCACAGCAACCTCCAACTCCTGGGCTTAAGCGATTCTCTTGCCTTAGCCTCCCGAGTAGCTGGGACTATAGGCGCCCGCCACAACGCCCAGCTATTTTTTTTTTTTTTTTTTGTTACAGTTCAGCCGGGGCAGGGTTTGAACCCGCCACCCTTGGTATACGGGGCCAGCGCCTTACCAACTGAGCCACAGGCACCGCCCCAACCAGGTAATTTTAAAAAGCCACACATCCAATGAGACCAAGTTCTTTTTTTTTTTTTTTTGAACTTAAAAATATATGAGTAGATTTTCTCCTAAGGATATTTTTCTTTTTAGCATTGTCTCTAACATCTAATTATTTATTGATACTTTTCTAGTTCAATCCGTATCTTTTAGTTGACTCAAATGTCATAAACCAACATGAAATTTCTCTTATGGAGAATTGTTTTTGTAAGTGTGTCCTATTTTTAAGAACTCTCAAAATTTTCTCATAGTTCAGTATATCAGGTTATCTCAACTGGCAGGCATTTAACTAATATTATAAACTATATTATAATTATAAATGGGGGGCGGCGCCTGTGGCTCAGTGAGTAGGGCGCCGGCCCCATATGCCGAGGGTGGCGGGTTCAAACCCAGCCCCGGCCAAACTGCCTCAAAAAAATAGCCGGGTGCTATGGCGGGCACCTGTAGACCCAGCTACTCAGGAGGCTGAGGCAAGAGAATCGCTTAAGCCCAGGCGCTGGAGGTTGCTGTGAGCTGTGTGATGCCACGGCACTCTACCAAGGGCCATAAAGTGAGACTCTAAAAAAAAAAAAAAAAATTATAAATGGGAACTTACAAAGTCTGGTTTTTCAAATGCTTGGGAATGTGCATTTCAGAGTCCTATTGGTGAAAGTACAATATGAACATCTGACACTCTTAAGAATTTCTTATTTATGTTTTAATTTCTGTCAATACTTCTAATTTAAAACTAGCCTATACACAGTGATAACAGCTAGGCTAGCTTGAGTGTATGACATATGCTGTCCTGCAGAATCTATACTCTAGGAAGGGCCCCAGACTTGGTGTAATATACTCTGTTGCAGTCTTGAAATTCTCGAATTTGAAAGCTGGTGCAGTAGCTCATGCCTGTAATCCTAGCAGTCTGGGAGGCCAAGGCAGGTGGATTCCTTGAGCTTAGGAGTTTGAGACCAGCCTGAGCCAGAGTGAGACCCCCATCACTAAAAATTGCTGGGTGTTGTGGTGGGCAACTATAGTCCCAGCTACTTGGGAGGCTGAGGCAATGGGATCACTTGAGGCCAAGAATTTGAGGTTGCTGTGAGCTATGACATCATGGCACTCTACCCAGGGTAACATAGTGAGACTCTGCCTCAAAAAAAAAAAAAAACCCTCAAATTTGAGCAAGGTATTCCATGTCTTCCTTTTGCCCTATTTTATACAAGTTAAATAGCTGATCCTGGGGGACAGTGAGGTGTCCTCCCAATAATTGGAAGCTAAGATAAATAAGGTTTCTCTGTAGAATTAAATAGGAAATGGTCTAAAAAAAAAAAAATCTTCCCCACCAGTTCTCTAGAATGAGAAATTGTAAATATGTGACTAAAAAGATCCAAAATACATAAAACTCTACTCAGTGGGACTTAGCAATCTCGGAGATGTAGAGCAATAGTGGTTATTTTAGTGATGAGAAATTTCATTATGTTATATTCAGCTTTTTGAATGTTTGACTCTCTTAAAGAGAAATGAGTGGGAAAAACCAAAGAGGATAAATTGGGCCTTTCTCTCCATGAATTGTTCATGATAAAGAACGCCCCAAGCCCTCTTTGATACCCCTATTACAAAGAAGGATTTATTGGGTTAATCAGAGCCTAATGTCTCAAGAATTAAGATCTATGGTTACCTATTTACATTTTTAAAAATCTACATAGGCCATAAGACAAGTTTCAATACATTTAAAAGGATTAAAATCTTAGAACATTTTCTCTGATCACAGGGTAGAAAATTTCCCAAATAGACTTCTGAATTAACCAGAAGTTAAAGAATAAATCACAATGGAAATTATAAAATATTTTAAGCTAACAATGAGAAATGAGACATAAAACCTTGTAGAATTCAGCTAAAGCTGTACTTTAAAGGGAAATATATAGTCCTAAAAGAGGAAGCTGAAAATCAATACTTCAAGAATCCCTCTCAAGAAATTAGAAAAAGAACAGCAAATTAAACCCAAAGAAACCAAAATAAAAAGGAAATACTAGATAAGAGCAAAAAGTCAAGCATGTGGGAAACATGCAATAGAAAAAAAATAAATAAATAAAAAAATAAAACCAAAGATGGTCCTTTGAAAAGACATAACGGACAAGCACCTGGCAAGACAAGTCAAGAAAAAGAGAAAAAAACAAATTACCAATGTCAAGAGTGAAAAGGGGTCATCATTACAGGTCTTGCACACATTAAAATATACATACTTAAAAGCATGTTTTGAATTTAAGGATTTCCAAAAATTTATATAAAATAGGTAAATTCCAAGTAAAACACCAAAACTAATCAAAAAAAAAAAAGAAAAGTCCTATATCTATGAAATAACTAAATTCATAAATTAAAAGCTTTCTCAAGGACAATTCTAGGCCCAAAATTCTGTAATTCTAGCCCTTTGGGAAGGTTCACTTGAGGCCAGGACCTTGAAACCAGCCCAAGAAACATAGTAAGATCCCTATCTCCACAAAAAAGTAGAAAAAAATAGTTCAGTGTGGTGGCACATACCTACAGTCCCAGCTACTTGGGAGGCTGAGGCAGGAGGATCACTTGCACCCAGGAATTGGAGGCTGCAGTGAGCTATGATTGCAGTGAGCTAGCCTGAGCAACAGGGTGAGACTTTGTCTCAACAACAACAAAAAAAAACACACACACACAATTAACACCTCTAAGCATATTTAGAAATAGAAGGAGTATTTTCCAATCTGATGAAGGGTAGCTATGCAAAATCTAAAGCAAACATCGTACCTAAAATGATGTACCATAAGCTTTCTCCCTCAACTGGGAAATCAGACAAGGATACTATCACTTTTAATCAACACTAAAGTGGAGGGCCCTAAACAGTTCATTTAGACCAGGCACAGTGGCTCACACCTATAATCCCAGCACTTGGTGAGGCCAAGGCAGGTGGATTGTCTGAGCTCAGGAGTTCAAGATCAGCCTGAGCAAAGCGAGACCCTGTTTCTACAAATAGAACAATTAGCTGGGCATTGTGGCAGGCGCCTGTAATCCCAGCTACTTGGGAAACTAACACAAGAAGATTGCTTGAGCCCCAGAGTTTGAGGTTGCTATAAGCTATGACGCCATAGCACTCAACCCCAGGGCAAACTGAGTGAGTCTCTGTCTCAACAAAACAAAGACAAAACAAAAACAGTACTTTTAGGGAATAAAAAAGAGCAGCATACAATTTGTAAAGGAAAGAAATAAAACTGTCATCATTTGAGTATTGATATGTCTGTTTACAAAATCCAGAAGAATCGGGTGGTGCCTGTGGCTCAAAGGGGTAGGGCACCGGCCCCATATGCCGGAGGTGGCGGGTTCAAACCCAGCCCCAGCCAAAAACTGCAAAAAAAAAAAAAAAAATCCAGAAGAATCTATATACAAACAATGAAAACTGCTACATGAATTTGCTAAGATTGCTTAAGGATTAATACACAAAAGTCATCTGTACATCTATATACCAGTCATCAACAATTATTAAATAGAAATTTTAGAATAAAGTCATTGACAATAGTATTAACAAAACAAATCCTTAAGGATGAACTAGCAAAATAAAACCACGACACAGGAAACTAAAATTATTATTGAAGAAATTAAAGACCACCTCAATAATAGAGGCTGCATGCCACATTCAGAGATTTGGATTTTGTAAAAATACCAATTCTCCCTCAAATTGATCTATAGATTCAATATACTACAAATCAAAATTCCAACAGGCTTTTGTGTGTGGGAACTGACACTAATTGTAAAATTTATTTATTTATTCTTACTCTCACCCTGGGTAGAGTGCCGTGGCATCATAGCTCACAGCAACCTCAAACTCTTGGGCTTGAGCAATCCTCTTGCCTTAGCCTCCCAAGTGTCTGGGACTATAGGTACCCACCCCAACATCCAGCTAGTTTTTCTATTTTTAGTAGAGAGTGGTCACTCTTACTCAGGCTGGTCACAAACTTCTGAGTTTAAGCAATCCACCTGCCTTAGCCTCGCAAAGTGCTAGGATGACAGATGTGAGCCACCATACGCTGCTAATTACAAAATTTAGATAAAAACACAAAGATCCAAGAAAAACCGAAACGAGCTTAAAGAAATAAAGTTTGAGAGACATACATAAATAAAATCTCAGTTGTATATATATAATGCAGATATTTATATATTTATACATACATTTTTTTTTTTTAATTTATTGTTGGGGATTCATTGAGGGTACAATAAGCCAGGTTACACTGATTGCAATTGTTAGGTAAAGTCCCTCTTGCAATCATGTCTTGTCCCCATAAAGTGTGACACACACCAAGGCCCCACCCCCCTCCCTCCTTGTTCCCCCCCATAATTGTCATTAATTGTCCTCATATCAAAATTGAGTACATAGGATTCATACTTCTGCATTCTTGTGATGCTTTACTAAGAATAATATCTTCCACGTCCATCCAGGTTAATACAAAGGATGTAAAGTCTCCATTTTTTTTAATGGCTGAATAGTATTCCATGGTATACATATACCACAGCTTGTTAAT
Organism: Nycticebus coucang; assembly: GCF_027406575.1. Taxonomy (NCBI): domain Eukaryota; kingdom Metazoa; phylum Chordata; class Mammalia; order Primates; family Lorisidae; genus Nycticebus; species Nycticebus coucang. The sequence goes on along the minus strand of NC_069782.1, from coordinate 132,247,756 downwards.
CCATTCCTGGGTTGGTGGGCATTTAGGCTGTTTCCACATTTTGGCGATTGTAAATTGAGCTGCAATAAACATCTAGTACAAGTGTCCTTATGATAAAAGGATTTTTTTCCTTCTGGGTAGATGCCCAGCAATGGAATTGCAGGATCAAATGGGAGGTCTAGCTTGAGTGCTTTGAGGTTTCTCCATACTTCCTTCCAGAAAGGTTGTACTAGTTTGCAGTCCCACCAGCAGGGTAAAAGTGTTCCCTTCTCTCCACATCCACGCCAGCATCTGCAATTTTGAGATTTTGTGATGTGGGCCATTCTCACTGGGGTTACAGGATATCTCAGGGTTGTTTTAATTTGCATTTCTCTAATATATAGAGATGTTGAACATTTTTTCATGTGTTTGTTAGCCATTCGTCTGTCGTCTTTAGAGAAAGTTCTATTCAGTATACATACATTTAAATTATATATATATATATATAATATAATTTGGAGGCAGGTTTTTGCACCATTGCCTGGGCTGGAGTGCAGTGGTGTCATCATAGCTCACTTCAACATCAAACTCCTGGGCTCAAGTGATCCTCCTGGCTCAGTCTCCCCAGTAGCTAAGACTACAAATGCGTACCACCATACCTGGCTAAATTTTGTATGTTTTATAGAGAAAGGGCCTAAAACATTGTTTTAATTAGCCGGGCATGGTGGTCTCTCCTCTACCTGGGATGCTGAGGAGAGAGGACTGCTTGAGGCCAGGAGTTTGACATCAGCCTCAGCAACACAGAGATCCCCAACTCAAAAAAAAACCCCAAAATCCCAAAGTACCAGAAGAAAATGTAACAAAACCCTAAAAATTGCCTCTAGGAGATGAGATTAATAAGAACATATTTTTTAGATGCCATGGGAAGACTTAAAATATTAAAAAATGAATGATTTATTTTGTTTACTCTTTGGAGTTTCTCATTTTATATTTTCTACTATGCTAATTTAATAAAGTATTTTACATATTTTTGAGGAAGGAGGAAGAGAGATTATCCCCAGTGGTAACCTCCCAAGGGTTTCAGAGAAACTTCTAAATGACACGGAGGAGCCATCTAAAAAATAAATTCTCTTCATAATAAAAACATTTAAATTCTAAAAGCTGATTTATGATACCCACATAGAAAACGAACTAAAATAAAATTTATCCTGTGAATTACCATAATGTTTTCTAGTTTTTGAAAGTTTTCCAAAGAGAATATGACCCCAGTTAGCTTAGAGACAAAGCAAACAAAATTTCAATGCCAAATATTGAGCTCTACAGGGTTTTTAAAAATTTTTAACCAGGAATGTGTATTACTTTTTTATTGTTAAGCTATAGATAACTTATCAAGTCAATAATTTTAGATCTACCCTATTCCTTTTTATGAAGCACATTTAACTGATTTAAACTGTACAATTCAATGGTCTTTAGAATATTGAGAGTTGTAAAACCATCACCAATAATTTCAGAACTTTTTCATCACCAAAAGAAATCTGGTACCAATTAACAGTCATCCCCATCTCCCTCAAACCCCAGCTCCTACTCCTACACCAGCGCTAATCCACTTTCTGTCTCTACAGATTTGCCTGTTCTGAACATTTCACAGAAATGGAATCATACGATATGCTATAGTCTTATGAACAGCTTCTCTTACTCAGCGTGCTGGTTAAGATTCACACGTTTTGGTATTTCATTCGAAGTTTCGGTATTTCATTCCTTTTTATTGTTGAATAGTCAAAGTATGGATATACTATATTTATCCATTCATGAGTTGATGGAATTTGGATAATTTCCTTTTTTTGGCTGCTATAAATAATGCCCCTATGATCATCTATAGCCAAGTTTTCATGTGGACATAAGTTTTCTTTTCTCTTAAGCATATACCCTATAAGTGGAACTGCTGGGTCACACAGTAAATCTACGTGGAATATTTGATTAATATTTTGAAACTGTCAAGCTTTTTCAGAGCAGCCAGACCCTTTTACGTCGCTTCAAGCAAGGTGTAGGGATTCTAAATTCTCTAGGTTCCTTTTTGAGACAGAGTCTCATGTCGCCCTCATTAGAGTACAAGGCATCACAGCTCACAGCAACCTCAAACTCTTGAGCTTAAGTGATTCTCTTGCCTCAGCTACCCGAGTAGCTGGGACTACAGGCGCCCACCACAATGCCTATTTTTTTTTTTTTTTTTTTGGTTGGTGTTCTGGTTGTTTAGTAGGCCTGGGCCAGGCTCGAACCGCCAGCCTCAGTGTGTCTGTGGCTGGCACCTGAGCTGGCACTCACTGAGCTACGGGTGCCAAGCCCTCTCTGCGTTCTTGAATGTGTAGTAGTATGCCACTGTAGCTTTGATTTGTACGTTCCTAATGATACTCAGCAGCTTCTCACATGCTACTTGGCTATTTGTCTTTCTTCTTCAGAAAAATCTGCCCACCTCTGTCCACTTTTAAATTCTGTCGCCTTTTTACTGTTGAGCTGTAAGGGTTCTTTGTCTATTCTGGATACAACTCCTTATCAGATATGATTTACAAAAATATTCTTATATTCTTGTTAGGTTTATTTTTATTATTTTTTTTAAGAGACAGAGTCACTTTGTTGCCCTTGGTAGAGTGCCATGGTCACAGCAACCTCTAGCTCTTGGGCTTAGGTGATTCTCTTGCTTCAGCCTCCCAAGTAGCTGGGACTACAGGCGCCTGCCACCACAACACCTGGCTATTCTTTGTTGTTGCAGTTTGGCCGGGGCTGGGTTTGAACCCACCACCCTTGATATATGGGGCCAGCGCCCTACTCACTGAGCCACAGGCGCCGCCCTCTTTTTTACTTTCTTAATAGTATTGAGACATAAAATTTATTTTGGTATCCAATTTATCTAATTTACCTATTTTTTATTTGGTTGCTTAGGTTTTTGGTGTCATATTTAGAAAGGCTTAATGTAATCCAAAGTCATGAAGACTTATTCCTGGTTTCTTCTAATTTTTATAGTTTTAGTTCTTACATTTAGGTGTTTGATACATTTTTAGTTAATGACTGTATATAAGGAAGAGGTCTACTTCCATTCTTCTACATGTGGATACCCAATTATTTCAGCACCATTTGTTCAAGACTCTCCCCCCGCCCACCTTTTCTTGGCATCCTTACTGGAAAAATAATTGACCATAAACCTAAGGGTTTATTTCTAGTCTCTCAATTCTATTCCATTGATTTAAGTCCATCCTCCCACTACCACAGTCTTCATTATTACAGATTTGTAATACGTTTTTATTCCATTTTTTATTGGGGTAAAATACACACAATTTACTATTTTAAGCATTAAGTGCTTAACTATAGTTCAATGGCATTAAGTACACTCATGTTGTACAACCATCATCACCAACCATCTCCATTACTCTTTTCATTTTGCAAAACTTAAGCTCTATACTCATAAAACAGTAACTCCCCATTCACTCCTTCCCACACCTCCTGACAACCAGCATTCTACTTTCTATCTTTATGATTTTTTTTAAGATAGAGTCTATGTCGCGACCTCACAGTAGAATGCCGTGGCATCACAGCTCACAGCAACCTCCAACTCTTGGGCTTAAGTGATTCTCTTGCCTCAACCTCCCAAGTAGCTGAGACTACAGGTGCCCACCACAACACCCAGCTATTTTTTGTTGCAGTTGTCATTGTTTTAGCAGGCCCAGGCTGGGTTCAAATCTGCCAGCCTCGGTGTATGTGGCTGGTACTGTAACCACTGTGCTACAGGCACTAAGCCAGTTATGATTTTTGACTAATCTCAGTTTCTCATATAAGTGGAACCACACAGGATTTGACTTTTTGTGACTGGTTTATTTCAATTAGCATAATACCTGCAAGTACCATATGTCACAATTTTTTTCAAAGCTGAATAATATTCCATTCATCTATTTGCCTGTCAACGGACAGTGAGATTGCTTCCATATTTTTAACTATCGTGAATAATGCTACTATAAACACAGGTGTACAAAAATCTGAGACTGCTCAATGTTTTTGAGACAAGGTGTCACTATGTCACCCTCAGTAGAATGCCGTGGCATCACAGCTCACAGCAACCTCAAATTCTTGGGCTTAAGCGATTCTCTTGCCTCAGCCTCCCAAGTAGCTGGGACAACAGCCACCTGCCACAATGCTCAGCTATTTTTTTGTTGCAGTTGTCATTGTTCTTTTAGCCAGCCCCAGTGTATGTGGCTGATGCCCTAACCACTAAGCTAAGGGCACCGAGCCTGCTCAATGCTTTTTGGTACATAACCAGAAGTAGAATTGCTAGATCATATACTAAGTCTCTTTTTTATTTTGAAATAGAGTCTTACACTGTGTCCTGGGTTGAGTGCCATGGCATCATGACAACTCATAGCAACCTATTTTTCATTTTTTTTTTGAGGAGGCGCCATACTGTTTTCCATAGCAACTCTTTTCATTTTACCAACATATTTCCACCAACAGTGCACAAGGGTTCTACAAGAGTTCTAATTTCTCCACATCCTCGCCAACACGTTATTTTCTTTTTGTGGTTGTTGGTTTTTAGCCATCAGAATGGGTATGGGGTAACATTTCACTGTAGTTTTGATTTGCATTTCCTTAGTGACTAGTAATGTTGAGAATCTTCATATGTGCTTATGGGCCAATAGTAAATTGTGAAAGTTCTTTTTCAAGATTGTTTTAACTATTATGTATCCCTTGTATTTACACAAGAGTTTTAGGGTCAGTTTGCCAATTTCTGGCAAAGAAAAAAAGAGGGCAGGGATTTTGACAGAGATTGCACTGAATATGTAGACCAGCCTGGAAAGTATTGATATTACCATCTTAAAAATATTGCCCTCTGACGGGGGTGGGAGGGTGGGGCCTTGGTGTGTGTCACACTTTATGGGGGCAAGACATGATTTGTGACTGGTAAAGAGGGACTTTACCTAACAATTGCAATCAGTGTAACCTGGCTTATTGTACCCTCAATGAATTCCCAACAATAAATAAATAAATAAAATATTGCCCTCTAATTCATGAATCCATAAATATAGACTCTTACCCATTTATTTAGCTCTTCTTTAATTTCCTTTAATACTCACTCTACAATTCTTTTGTCAGATTTATTCCTAAGTAGTTTATTTTATTGTAAATGAAACTGTTGGGTTGGGAGTGGTGGCTCATGCCTGTAATCCTAGCACTTTGGGGGAGGCTGAGGTGGGTAGATTACTTGAGCTGAGGAGTTCAAGACCAGCTGGAGATCAGTGAGACCCTGTCTCTACTAAAAATAGAAAAACAAACCTGGCATTGTGGTGAGCATGTGTAGTCCCAACTACTTGGGAGGCTGAGGCAAGAGGATTGCTTGAGCCCAAGAGTTTGAGGTTGCCGTGAGCTATCATGCCTTGGCACTCTATCCAATGTGACAGAGTCAGACTCTGTCTCAAAAACAAAACAAATTTTTCTTCTTCTTTTACCACCAGGACCAACCAAGTAAGATACTGTTATTTTAATTTCATTGTCAGATTGTTTATTGCCAATGTACAAAAATGTAAGTGATACAAGTGATTTTTATATACTGCTCTTATACCCTACAACCCTGCTGAACTTGCTTATTAATACTAACTAGTTTTATAGCAGATTCCTTAGCACTTTCTAGATACAATATCATGTCATCTGTACATAGATAGTTTTACTTCTTTTCCAACTGGGTGCTTATTACCCTTATCCTTTTGAAGAACTATGTATTATTCATTCTATCATAATTATTTTGATCATTTTAAAGACCACCCTGACCAGAGGCAAACCAATGTTTTTCAAGTTCCTTAGATTTGTTTGAATCAGCATATATACATGAGAGAGCCATAACAAAATAGCAGTCAGGAAATCATACATTATAACACATGGAGTTGCATTTGATAGTTAAAGAAGAGTGGAAAGTACTTATCTTTAAAAGTATCGAGTAGCCTGTCAATTATGCATATTGATTTGGTTAGCCAGGCCATTCTAATTTCCTTTGTCACCTACTAAATAAACCTAAAAGGGGCTTCCTTGCTCTAGATGAAGGAAATTGCTCTGCAAATACAGAATACACATTCCCTGAACGCCCACCCTACTACTTGAAGTCACATTTGCATTGTAAGAAAGTTATGTGGCTTCAATTGAACTAAAGGACTAATTCTGCTTTTACAAACCAGTACACAAGTGCCCACAAAAATTTTGAAAGAGCTACCTTCATGGGTAAAATTGAATGTGGCATCAGAAGAGATGTTTTAAACTCTAATTTAATCAGAACTATCTAGAAATTAAAAAAAAAAAAAAAAAAATCACTTGAACGCTGACATAAAGCTATAAATACAGGATGTACCCAGTTTAGTGAAAGTCGTGTTAAATATACAACTTCACTCTCAGGGAGGTATCTGTACTAAACCCTGATGTTTCAAGATAACTTCCCTTTATTTTCTTGCTCTTTCAATAGCTTATTCTTTTAGCTACTACACATTATGATACGAAATCATTTTTTTAAAGGGAGGAAATGAACTATAAAATCATGTTAGAAATCTGATGTGACTGCCAAGAAAATAAAGATTTTGATGAAATACATCACTGCATATTGATTTAACTTTATCCTTAAATGAAGGTAAACTTCACATAGAACCACACAGTAGTACCTTTATACTATGAAGTCCAGCAGTTTCTGAACTTTTTCATATAAATATTTTATAAATATTTTACAAATTTAAATATAGTTGGTCTATAGCATGTGATCTACATTGTAGACAAATGCCACATAAAGATTACAATCAAGAAACTACACCTCACATTTGTTTTTCCATTATATTTAAGTTATCCATGAGAATTTGAAACAAACTTTTAGATATACTCAATATCTAGGCCTATAAAATGTTTTGAAATCAATCCAAAAAATTTCCCATGGCAATGAAGTTGCGATAGGATTTTTCAAAAAAGTTATTAGAACTGCTAAAATATGGTATTTTAAATACAGTATTAAGTAATAATATGGACTTAATAAACTTTTGTGGGCTATCCTAGTAACCTAAACATTAATGCTAATAACATAAAACTTTTTTAAAAACAGTATTTACCTGTATTCTGGGAAATAGCAAAAGAAGTTGATACTTTAGGAATGCGGCTTCTCTTCTTTACTCCTTTAGCTATGTATGACCATGTAGCAAGACGTTAACAAAACTGAACAATGTCATATTCATGATAAGATGCTCATGAGCCATGTGCCTTATAAATTTCAGAGTGTTCCATATTAAAAGTTTTCAAATAGCATTTCAAATTCAAACATGAAAGAATCTTGATCTTCTGTTTGGAGATATAGGAAATACCAATAAATTACATGCATATGGTCAATAAGCTATAGACAATAAGCTATAGTCACCATCATAAATACATTCATTGTCCTTAGTCTGAAGAAGACAATTATTTACCCTAATATTCTATTATTTCTGGATGCTCAGTGCTAGTGATCTGAGGTTTTTTCACTCAAATGACAAGATCCTTTCATCTTTGTTCTTGAAGAAATATTAAGCTTCACGAAAGGACAAATACATTATTTTACATGACCTAAAATCTAGCAATTCCTTTCCTCCAACCTCCTTTGGCACTAAGAAACTTACATTTGCCTTGGTAATGACAGGCTTCTGAGGGAACATGGTGGATGCAATATTCTTTAAATGAAGAATCACATTTCCAGGCCGTGAAGAGATGGCTCCTAAAAGGAGCTGTTAACGGGCCTTTAAGCAGCCTTTGACCTGTTAACCTCTTAACCTGTGACTGGCTACTGCAGCCCTCTTTACTAAGTATTAAACCTCACTTTTGTCTCTCTTCCCTATACTTAGCCCTCAAATGTATTCACCACTTGTCCTAAATGGATCACTTGAGCATACCATGTTTGCTTATACTACTGTCTATTTAGAACTAGAAAATACCCTCAGGAAAAAGGACTTACCTGGAGGTATCACCAAAATTTAAATGTCTCAATACCGAGATAAGTGTTAATTTTAAGATAATTAGACTAGAAATCCAGTGCTGTGCTGTTTTTCTCTCTTGCAATTAGATATAGTCTAATTCCCTTCCTCTTGGGTCTCGGCTGATCCTATGGCTCACTAATCATCAACAGAATGGAGTGGAAATGATGCCATTTCTGAGAATGAATCAGAAGAGCTCCAGCAGCTTCATCTGGCTCTCTTGATGCTTGGTCTTCAGACACTCCAAACTCCAGAGGCTCCTTGCCCAAATCTTCCCCCTTAGAATCCAGCCACTATGCTGGAATGACATAGGGAGGCCATGCATAGGTGGCTCTGGTCAACATTCTCCAGCTGAGCCCACCTTCAAATCATCCCAGCCCAGTCACCAGACATGTGAGTGAAGAAGTCTCCAGATGATTCCAGCCCCCCTCCCCCCCCACCTGCTTCAGTCATCTCCGGCCTTTCAACTCCTCTCAGCTGAGGCCGTAGACTTGGGAGATACAAAGAAAGCCACCCCTACTATGCCCTGTCTAAAATCCACAGAATCTGTGAGCATGATAAAATAGATTTTTTAAACTGCTAACTTTGGGGGCAGTTTATGACATAGCAATCAATAACCACAACAAAGTTCCAATAGCACAGGGGTCCTCAAACTGCGGCCCGCGGGCCACATGAGGCAGTGTGATTGTATTTGTTCCCATTTTGTTTTTTTACTTCAAAATAAGATATGTGCAGTGTGCATAGGAATTTGTTCATAGTTTCTTTTTAAACTATAGTCCAGCCCTCCAACGGTCTGAGGGACAGTGAAGTGGCCCTGTTTAAAAAGTTTGAGGACACCTGCAATAGCTAATCATGAGTTCCAGAAAGAGAAGATAGAGAAAACAGAAAGGAGGAAATTATCAAAGTAATATTTGGAAAGAACATGTATCTTCAAACTAAAACAGCCTACCAATGGCCAATACAACAAATTTTAAAAGATCTACTTCAAGATATACTTCAATCTTTCACAATATCAAGGGCAGGGAGAAGATTCTAAAGTGTCCAAAGAAATCGGTTATTTACAACGGAACAAGAACTAGGATAAAACTGGCCTCCTCTTCCTTTTCCTTCTCATTAAGATTAGATGCTACTAGACAATGAAGAAATCCATTAGAATTCTCAGGGAAAACTCCAATCTCATCCCAACTAGCTGTAAATAAAAGGACTCAGAAAGTATACCTTTCTCACATCCTTCCCTGGGATGGTCCTTAAGAATATGTTCTATCAAAATTAGGGAGTATATCTGGAAACGAGAGGCTACAGGGTTCAGGAAACAATCTAGGAAAGCAGGACAACAGCCATGAAAACAGTCTGGAGTGGGCAATCCAGGGGAAGAAGGATGGGCTCCAGGAGGAGGTCTGGCATGGAGGGAATAGAATTCAAGAGAATATGCTCATGATGGAGAGTCTGAAAATGATGGAGGATATAATAAGGCAATTAGAAAGGAAATACTAGACAAGAAAAATGAGTATGTCCTCATAATAAATACTTTTCAGCTTTTTTATTCAACCCATATGCAAATGTAGGAAGTTGTAATTACAGTTACATTATAGTCATTTTACCAGCTTTGATAATAAAAAAAAAGTCCTGATAATAAAAAGCAAAAAAGAAAGATGGCAGAATATGGGATTATAAGAGGGGAGGGGACATAAAAAGGTAGAGGCTCTACTGTTCTAACCACAGAAAACAGAAAAATAGGGAAAAAACAACAATGAAACCAAACTTTGGTTCTTTGAAAAGGCAAAAACATTGACAAACTTCTGCAAGACTAACAAAGAAACAAAAAGGTATAAAATAGATGGAGCTGGAGCATATTCTTCTTAGCAAAGTATCTCAGGAGTGGAAGAAAAAGTATCTAATGTACTCAGCTCTACTATGAAGCTAAATTATAGCTTTCACATGAAGGCTATAACCCAACTATAGCACAAGACTATGGGGAAAGGGCCAAGGAAAGGGGAGGGAGGGGGGAGGTTTTGAGGGAGGGAGGATAATGGGTGGGGCCACATCTACGGTGCATCTTAGAATGGGTACAGGCGAAACTTACTAAATGCAGAATACAAATGCCTACATACAGTAACTAAGAAAATGCCATGAAGGCTACGTTGAACAGTTTGATGAGAATATTTCAGATTGTATATGAAACCCGTACATTGTACCCCTTGATTGCACTAATGTACACAGCTATGACTTAATAAAAAATAAATTTAAAATAAAATAAAATTAAAAAAGGTATAAAATAAATAATCTCAGGAATAAAAAGAAGGGATATCTTTCTAATTAGACCAGAAATCCAGTACTATCACAATGGTACATTTCAAAACTATTAAGAGTATAAATGTCTTACCATAACAAGTGAGGTGATGGTTATGTTAGATGTAAGCATTCCAAATTGTATATCAAATCAACACATTGTACCCCATAAATGCACTAATGTACACAGGTATGATAAAAAAAAAAAAAGCTAAAAAAACGATATCCAGTACTATCCTATTTTTCTCTCTTGCAATGGAGTGATACAGTCTAATTCTCCTGCTCTTGGGTTTGGGCTGATCCTACGGCTCACTAGTAACCAACAGAATGGAGTGGAAATTCTCAGCCATTTTCTTTTTTGTTTTTTTTTTTTTTTTTTTTGCAGAGACAGAGTCTCACCGTACCGCCCTCGGGTAGAGTGCCGAGGCGTCACACGGCTCACAGCAACCTCTAACTCTTGGGCTTACGTGATTCTCTTGCCTCAGCCTCCCGAGCAGCTGGGACTACAGGTGCCCGCCACAACGCCTGGCTCTAGCCATTTCTGAGAATGAATCAGAAGAGCTGATTCATGGGCAATAAAAAGATCCTACAAATAATTCTACCCATTATAAACTGAATAATTTCAGTAAAATGGACAAATTCCTTAAGAACTCCAAACTATCAAAACTCACCCAAGATAAAATAGATAACATGAATATTCCTGTAACTAATAATGAAATTTAATTGTAGTCCAAGCCTTCTGAGGAAAAAAACTCCAGACCCAGATTGTTTCACTCGTAAATTCTACCAAATGTTTAAGAAACAAACAATTTTTTTTTCATTGTAAATAATTCAAACTTTACAGGTGAAGTTAAAATCAAACGAGAACAAAAATCCTTAATCACGCCCACCAATAACATTCACCACTGCAGAGGCAACATATTCAAGGTAACATACATTATAATAGGTTTTTTTTTTTTTTGTAGATTTTTTTTTTTTTTTTTATTGTTGGGGATTCATTGAGGGTACAATAAGCCAGGTTACACTGATTGCAATTGTTAGGTAAAGTCCCTCTTGCAATCATGTCTTGCCCCCATAAAGTGTGACACACACCAAGGCCCCACCCACCTCCCTCCTTCCCTCTGTTTCCCCCCATAACCATAATTGTCATTAATTGTCCTCATATCAAAATTGAGTACATAGGATTCATGCTTCTCCATTCTTGTGATGCTTTACTAAGAATAATGTCTTCCACGTCCATCCAGGTTAATATGAAGGATGTAAAGTCTCCATTTTTTTTAATGGCTGAATAGTATTCCATGGTATACATATACCACAGCTTGTTAATCCATTCCTGGGTCGGTGGGCATTTAGGCTGTTTCCACATTTTGGCGATTGTAAATTGAGCTGCGATAAACAGTCTAGTACAAGTGTCCTTATGATAAAAGGATTTCTTTCCTTCTGGGTAGATGCCCAGCAATGGGATTGCAGGATCAAATGGGAGGTCTAGCTTGAGTGCTTTGAGGTTTCTCCATACTTCCTTCCAGAAAGGTTGTACTAGTTTGCAGTCCCACCAGCAGTGTAAAAGTGTTCCCTTCTCTCCACATCCACGCCAGCATCTGCAATTTTGAGATTTTGTGATGTGGGCCATTCTCACTGGGGTTAGATGATATCTCAGGGTTGTTTTGATTTGCATTTCTCTAATATATAGAGATGATGAACATTTTTTCATGTGTTTGTTAGCCATTCGTCTGTCGTCTTTAGAGAAAGTTCTATTCATGTCTCTTGCCCATTGATATAAGGGATTGTTGGCTTTTTTCATGTGGATTAATTTGAGTTCTCTATAGATCCTAGTTATCAAGCTTTTGTCTGATTGAAAATATGCAAATATCCTTTCCCATTGTGTAGGTTGTTTCTTTGCTTTGGTTATTGTCTCCTTAGTGGTACAGCAGCTTTTCAGTTTAATGAAGTCCCATTTGTTTATTTTTGTTGTTGTTGCCATTGCCATGGCAGTCTTCTTCATGAAGTCTTTCCCCAGCCCAATATCTTCCAGTGTTTTTCCTATGCTTTCTTGGAGGATTTTTATTGTTTCATGCCTTAAGTTTAAGTCCTTTATCCATCTTGAATCAATTTTTGTGAGTGGGGAAAGGTGTGGGTCCAGTTTCAGTCTTTTACATGTAGACATCCAGTTCTCCCAACACCATTTATTGAATAGGGAGTCTTTCCCCCAAGGTATGTTCTTGTTTGGTTTATCAAAGATTAGGTGGTTGTAAAATGTTAGTTTCATTTCTTGGTTTTCAATTCGATTCCAAGTGTCTATGTCTCTGTTTTTGCGCCAGTACCATGCTGTCTTGAGCACTATGGCTTTGTAGTACAGACTAAAATCTGGTATGCTGATGCCCCCAGCTTTATTTTTGTTACAGAGAACTGCCTTAGCTATACAGGGTTTTTTCCGGTTCCATACAAAACGCAGAATCATTTTTTCCAAATCTTGAAAGTACGATGTCGGTATTTTGATAGGAATGGCATTGAATAGGTAGATTGCGTTGGGAAGTATAGACATTTTAACAATGTTGATTCTTCCCATCCATGAGCATGGTATGTTCTTCCATTTGTTAATATCCTCTGCTATTTCCTTTCTGAGGATTTCATAGTTTTCTTTATAGAGGTCCTTCACCTCCTTCGTTAGGTATATTCCTAGGTATTTCATTTTCTTTGAGACTATGGTGAAGGGAGTTGTGTCCTTAATTAGCTTCTCATCCTGACTGTTATTGGTGTACACAAAGGCTACTGACTGGTGGATATTGATTTTATATCCTGAAACATTATTGTATTTTTTGATGACTTCTAGGAGTCTTGTGGTTGAGTTTGGGGTTCTCTAAGTATAAGATCATGTCGTCAGCAAAGAGGGAGAGTTTGACCTCCTCTGCTCCCATTTGGATTCCCTTTATTTCCTTGTCTTGCCTAATTGTATTGGCTAGAACTTCCAGCACTACGTTGAATAGTAAAGGTGACAGAGGACAACCTTGTCTGGTTCCAGTTCTAAGAGGAAAAGCTTTCAGTTTTACCCCATTCAGTAAAATATTGTGTGGGTTTGTCATAGATAGCTTCAATCAGTTTTAGAAATGTGCCACCTATGCCTATACTCTTCAATGTTCTAATTAGAAAAGGATGCTGGATTTTATCAAATGCTTTTTCTGCATCTATTGAGAGGATCATGTGATCTTTATTTTTGCCTCTGTTAATATGGTGGATAACGTTTATAGACTTGCGTATGTTAAACCAGCCTTGCATCCCTGGGATGAAGCCTACTTGATCATGATGAATGACTTTTTTGATGATAAGCTGTAATCTATTGGCTAGGATTTTGTTGAGAATTTTTGCGTCTATATTCATGAGTGAGATTGGTCTGAAATTCTCCTTTGTGTTTGGGTCTTTTCCTGGTTTTGGTATCAGGGTGATGTTTGCTTCATAGAATGTGTTGGGGAAGATTCCTTCTTCCTCAATTTTTTGGAATAATTTCTGTAGTACAGGAATAAGCTCTTCCTTGAAGGTTTGATAGAATTCTGGAGTGAAGCCATCTGGACCAGGGCATTTTTTGGTTGGAAGATTTTTTATTGTTTCTTTGATCTCAGTGCTTGAAATTGGTCTGTTCAGGAGCTCTATTTCTTCCTGGCTGAGTCTAGGGAGAGGGTGTGATTCCAAATATTGATCCATTTCTTTCACATTGTCAAATTTCTGGGCATAGAGTTTCTGGTAGTATTCAGAGATGATCTCTTGTATCTCTGTGGGATCAGTTGTTATTTCCTCTTTATCATTTCTGATTGAGGTTACTAGAGATTTTACTTTTCTATTCCTCGTTAGTCTGGCCAATGGTTTATCTATTTTATTTATTTTTTCAAAAAACCAACTCCTTGTTTCATTAATTTTCTGAATGATTCTTTTGTTTTCAATTTCATTGATCTCTGATTTGATTTTGGATATTTCTTTTCTTCTACTGAGTTTAGGCTTAGATTGTTCTTTTTCCAATTCCATAAGATCTCTTGTGAGATTGTTGACGTGCTCTCTTTCTGTTTTTCGAATGTAGGCATCTAAAGCGATGAATTTTCCTCTCAAAACTGCTTTTGCAGTATCCCACAGGTTTTGGTAGCTTGTGTCTTCATTGTTGTTATGCTCAAGGAAGTTAATGATTTCCTGTTTTATTTCTTCCTGCACCCATCTGTTATTCAACAGAAGATTGTTTAATTTCCATGCCTTTGGGTGGGGTTGAGCATTTTTGTTGGAGTTGAGTTCCACCTTTAGTGCCTTATGGTCTGAGAAGATACACATACAATTTTTTTTTTTTTTTTTTTTTTGAGACAGAATCTCACTATGTTGCCTTGGGTAGAGTGCTGTGACATCACAGCTCACAGCAACCTCAACTCCTGGGCTTAAGCAATTCTCTTGCTTCAGCCTCCCAAGTAGCTGCGACTACAGGCGCCCGCCACAACACCCGGCTCAATTATATACAATATTTACAGAAAATAAAAGAGGCAGGTACACTTTCTGATTCATGATGAAACCAGCATTAACCTGAGGCCAAAGCCATGTAAAAACCACTATTCAGAGGCAGGGCACAGGGCTCACACCTACAATCCTAGGACTCTGGGAGGCCGAAGTGGGTGGATTAGCTGAATTCAGGAGTTCAAGACCAACATGAGCAAGAGTGAAAGACCCTGTCTCTAAAACTAGCCAGGCATTATGGGAGGTGCCTGTAGTACCAGCTACTTAGGAGGCTAAGGCAAGAAGATCGCTTGTGCCCAAAATTTGAGGTTGCTGTGAGCTATGATGCCATAGCACTCTACTGAGGGTGACAAAATGAGACTGTCTCAAAACCAAAAAAAAAAAAAATACCACTATTAAGAAAACTACATAAAAAAAGATAGAGACTTTACATCTTTTGTATTAACCTGGACAGAAATGTAAAACAATCTCTTTAGTAAAGTAGCACAAGAATGGAAAAGCAAGTATCCAAAGTATTCAATATTAATATGAAGCCAATAGATGAACTAATGCCTGCCCACACAAGAGAAAAACTCAATTTAGTTCAAGCTGGGGAGAGGAGGGCAGAAAAGGGGAGGGAGGGAGAAGGGAGGAAGATTTGTGTGCTCCCTCCTAAGGGGCACAATGTAAGGGTAATAGCATACCTCCTGGGTGAGGGGCACTGCTAGAAGAGGGACCTTACCTAACAAATGCAAACATTGTACCCTAATCATTTGTACCCTCATCATTTGTACCCTGTTAATCTGAAATTAAAAAAAAAAAAAAAAAAAAAAGAGAGAGAGAGAGAAAGAAAAAAAAAAAAAAAAACTACACCTGTAATGCTAGCACCCTGGGAGGCCCAGGCAGGAGGACTGCTTGAGGCCAGGAGGTCAAGACCAGCCTGAACAAGAGTGAGATGTCATCTCTACAAAAAAAAAAAAAAAAAAATTAGATGGGCACAGTAGTGTGCACCTGGAATCCCAGCTACTAGGGAGGCTGAGGCAGAAGGGTTGCACTTGAGCCTAGGAGTTTAGGTTGTAGTGTTCTAGGACAAGGCCACTGTACTCTAGCATAGAGCAGAAAGGAAGGAAAAAGGAAAAAAGGAAAAGAAAAAAAGGAAAGGAAAAAAAAGGAAAGAAAGGAGGGGAAGGGAGGAAGGAATTCTACAGACCAGTATTACTAAAAACATATATGCAAAATTGCTCAACAAAATATTAGCATATCAAGTCCATAAAAATAATAGGCACCACCTTGACACCAAGAGGGGTTTATCCCAGAATTGTAAGGCTTGGTCGGTATTTGAAAATTAATCCACCATATTAACAGCCCAAAGAAAAAAAAGCATGTGAACATAACAGATGCAGAAAAAGCATTTCACAAAATCCAAAACAATCCTGATAAAAACTTTCTCCAAACTGAATTTAAGGAAATTTGCTCAGCCTCATAAAGGGCATTCCCAAATAACTTACATCTAACAAACTTAACGGTGAAGACTGCTTTCCCTCTAAGACTGAGAATAGGTAAGGCTATTCACTCTTCCCACTCCTGCTCAACATCATAATGAAAAAGTCCTAGCTAGTTTAGTAAGTCAAGAAAAAGGGAAAAAAGCATATAGATTGAAAAGGAGAAAATAAAACCACTCCTATTCATGAAACAGGATTATCTTAACAAAATCCCAGCTGGGCGGCACCTGTGGCTCAAAGGAGTAGGGCGCTGGCCCCATAAGCTGGAGGTGGTGAATTCAAACCCAGCCCCGGCCAAAAACTGCAAAAAAAAAAAGAAAATCCCTATTGACAAAACTACTAGAACAAATGACTGGTGGCTATAACCTGTGACTACAAAGGGATGGCATGAGGGAACCTTTTCAGGGTGATAGAAGCGTTCTATATCCTGATCATGGCGGTAGTTAACCAAGTGGCTAATGTAGATTCAACCGATGTTAAAATTCATACTATATCAAATAAAGTGTATTTTATTATATGCTAATAAACTAATTATAGTCTTTTTTCAATCACGCTATCCTCAAGAGATCAGCACAGTGAATTGTGTTCCAAAAACTGAATCAATGTAATATCTACATCTTTCCCCAACCTCCACCTGCACCAGATGTAATACATTCTTAATAAATAAAAATGTTAAGATAAAGTAGTAGTTGTAAACTAGACATCTCTGACATTATCTACATCACCTGAACAATTTCACCCAAAATATTCTTTGTAAAATAGAACTTTTTTTTTTTTTTGAGACAGAGTGTCAAGCATTGCCCTGGGTAGAGTGCCGTGGCATCACAGCTCACAGCAACCTCCAACTCCTGGGCTTAAGTGATTCTCTTGCCTCAGTCTCCCAAGAAGCTGGGACTACAGGAGCCCGCCACAATGCCCAGCTATTTTTTGGTTGTAGTTGTCATTGCTGTTTGGCAGGCCCAGGCCGGATTCGAACCCACCAGCTCTGGTGTATATGGCTGGCGCCTTACCCACTTGAGCTGCAAGCGCTGAGCCAATAGAACCAACATTTTAAAGGCAAAGTGAATTAGTAAGGAGAAAAATTAAGATGCCAGAAAAGTAGAAAGAACAACCAAATGCATGTGAGCGGTCTCTTTCCTGAGCCGGGATGGTAGGGTAAAGATCCGAACCCAGAATATAGGGATAGGGTTTTAAAAACCAAGCATGAATAAGAAAGAAGAATGTGTTGGGTATGGTGGACTGGCATTCAGTAAACATCTTTGTATGTCTGGTCTGTACTGTAGAGGCTAGAGAGCTAAAAACTACATTTCCCAAACTCTCTGGCAACTAGAGTTCCTGATGTGATTATGTCCCACCAATCATATGCACTAATGTGGACTTAGAAAAAGGAACTGTAGAAAAGACCTGATTCTGCTGCACCTGCTACTTTGCAAACGGGCATAGTCAAGGCCATTTGACTATGCAGGCCATTTTTCTGCAGCATCATTAGCTGGGTTTACAGTGTCCACGGTAACTAGTTTCACAAGTATCAAGATGCAAGGCCTGGATCTTAGTGTAGATCAAAAGAGATGAACTGAGTATGGAGGTGACAACATTAGTGGATGCTTCCTAGCTGTAGCAGTGGCCATGTGGTTCTGGGTTGCTCTTTAAAACCCCCAACTGGCAGCTCTTTCATTGGCCCAGGGTTGAGGTGTGGCTTTGAAAATTGTTCTGAAAGACAAAACCTTCCTGGAATATAAATTCTACAGGGACAAGGACCTTTGTGTTTTTTTGTTCACTACTATGTCCTCCAAGAACCCAAAATAGTGTTAATCATATTGATGCTTGATATTTCCTGAAACTGAATTTTTGTAGGATGAAAGTTAAGACTGAATGAGTAAACCCAGAATATATTTCTTCAATTCCAGCAATTTCATAGGTATTTAATGCTTTATAATAAACCTCTCTTGTTTAAACTAACTAGAGTAAATTATGTGTCTACAGCTTTGCAACTCATATAAGTGGAGAGTAGGAGCTGAGATTTCTGCATAAAGACAAAACCTTCAAAGAGATGCCCCTTTAGGAAAAAGGTGGACTACAAAGACTCTGTCCACCAAGGAAGATGAGACACTAAGGGCATTTGTCTGCCTCACTAAGGCTTTGTAAAAGTATACCCTAAACCAGGCGTCCTCAAACTTTTTAAACAGGGGGCCAGTTCACTGTTCCTCAGACCTTTGGAGGGCCGGACTATAGTTTAAAAAAAGAAAACTATGAACAAATTCCTACGCACACTGCACATATCTTATTTTGAAATAAAAAACAAAACGGGAACAAATACAATCACACCACCGCATGTGGCCCGCAGGCCGCAGTTTGAGGACCCCTGCCCTAAACATTGTTAACAAGGGACCTATACCTCACATGGGTTTGAAGCTTAAATATTTACTACTTCAGAGGTCCTAGAACCTCTGAGTCAAAAAATTCACAGCAAAGGATACATCTTCAACCAAAGCTATACAGCATTCTCACAGTAAAAGCTCTTCTAGGGGAGAGGGAAAAAAACCCAACTATTCACAGGCCAAAAATCACAAATAGAAAACAATCCACTATTAGCAAATGCTTATCAACAAACAAAAAAAAAGAATTCCAAAATTATCAGACAATAGAATTCCCTTGGAAAAAGTTACACAAAAGCAGCATTAGTCTAAAACTTCCGACAAATTAAAGGATGAAATCAGACAAACTAGCCTCTGCTAGTGCAGAACTAAGAACAACTTACCTCTCTTAAGTAACAACAAAAATCTTAACTTTCGTCCTAGAAAAATTCAGTTTCAGGAAGTCCAAGAGCAATCCTGAGGAAGTGAAGCCAGCCAAACCAGATCAATAACCCACACGGCCCCACACAGACATACCACACGCACTGCGAACCCTATAGCATGTAAGTTTCTCACTTCATATAAATAAACATCACAATTGGAACCCAAATACACCGGTAGGCTCCAAAAAGAGTGTATATCATCTATTCACTCAATTAACCATTTCCTGAGCATCAAGTTCTATAAGCCAGCTTACAAGAACAAGAAAGACGACCAAGAACCTGCAACCAAGTGAGAAAATACAGATACATACGATATACTCTTGGTCAGAAAGGCCTTTCTCAGAAAACCTGACAATGGTGGATAGATTGATAGAGTGATCAGTCTGGTAGTAGGGCAGGGATCCCCTGTTCACCACTATTAAAAACCCCTCCTGGAGCATGGACACCCTAGTACGGGTGTAATTATGACCTTTCATTTTCTAGAGGAGACTGAATCTTAATGAGATTAACTTGATTTGTCCAAGATAGATCCCACACCTGGAAAAAGAGAGCTGAGGTGCAATTCCAGGGCTGAATCCAATGCCCTTGTGGCAGGCTTAGGAAACTGGGACAAGCACAGAATCATATTCCTATTCACAGGTAAGTTAAACTGAAAGTAGCTTAATCTCCCAGGCCTCCTTTACATAGAGTGCCCCTTCATTCTTCACCATTCCGAGTAGAAAAGACCTGGAGCTTGCTTCCAGTAAAAAGCTGTCCCTACCACAGTGGGTATGTGGGCAACGTCTCTGGTAAATATGTTTATTTTAGGAGCAAGCAGAAGAATGCCAAAGTATGTGATTCCTACATTCAGAGCATTTGTTCAAGTTGCCCACAGATAAGTACTTTGCTCAAGAATCATATACATGCACATGTATGCATCATAGCAATATGTACATAGCAGATGTTAAGTCATGTACATGCACACACAGAAAAAAGCTGCAATTCTCTAAAAAATTAACATAATAGTTCAGATAGCTAAGTTTATCTTTATTCTATGTATGGAGGAAAAAAATTAAAAGTCTACTAAATAAGAGTACAACCAAACTTTACATGTCACTGGTTAAACGATTAATAACTCTTTCAAAGTCGCCTCAAGCACTTACAAGCGTCTATTTACATGCAACACTAAGGCTCAGGTAATTGCAAATTCTTAAGGTAACAAATGGCGGTTCGAGTCTTTACTGTATACTACATATATGCAAATGGTAATATAACATTCCTTGAAAAATATTCTGTACTCAAGATGTTATGCTAGTTTAGACTGGCGTTCCCTCTACTCCCAGAGATATTCCAAATTAGTATAGATTTCAGATAATAGAATTTAAGAAATAAAAGAGTCTAAATTCTGAGTTAAGCAAGCCAAATATAAAAACGTTGGGGTGCAATGTAATGGAAAAAACTAAATGGCACAGTTCAAATCCTGAGGTCATATACTAAAATTTCAAAATGAGGCAAGGAAGTAATCCAAAAGAAATATTAATAAAAATGAATATTCATTTAAATCAATGTCTTATTTTCTCCCGTTAGTTATTTCCACCCCTTTCCAGGTTGGAAGGATTTCACAAGGAGAACAAAGAGAAGGGAGCACACACTTGCAGAACTGAGAATTTCCAGCCCGGTCACAGTGGCTCACTCCTGTTAATACTAGCACTTTGGAGTGGGATCATTTGAGGCCAGGAGTTTAAGACCAACCTGAGCAACATATTGAGACCCCATTTATATGTAAAAAAGAAAAATCAGCCAGGCGTAATGGCACATGCCTGTAATCCCAGCTATTTAGGAGGCCAGGAGTTGGAGGCTGTGGTGAACAACGATGATGCCACTGCACTTTGCACTCTAGCCCAGGCAATACAATGAGACCCTGTCTCAAAAAAAAAAAAAAAAATTCCTTGAACCACAAGGGAAAATACAAAAATTGGGTCTCGTTCTTGAAGAGGGATATCTGTATTCTTAATCTACAATTATGATCAAAGTTCTCAATTTAGACTGGGAAACTGAGTAAAAGGAACCAGAAGATAAATTTATATAAAGATCTCTAAAGTTCCACACCCTCAATCATTTAAAGGAGTGTATTATGAAGGAAGAAACACACACTGCCTCCCCATTCCTTAACAAAAAGGGGAAGTGGATAGAATATCAAAATTATTTTGAAGATCACTTCACCTGGTTACAAAAATCAGCACTGGTGATCAGTGAAGAGTGTGCTGATTAAACATCAGGCTTTACAAATAGTCCCAGCTACTAGGGAGTCTGAGGCAAGATAATCACCTGAGCCCAAGGGTTTGAGGTTGCTGTGAGCTATAATGCCACAGCACTCTACCCAGGGTGACAAAGTGAGACTGTCTCAATAATAAACAAACAAACAAACATCAGGCTTGCTCTACGATTACCCCTTTCACTGACTTATGCCCTGTCTACTTGAAAGTTTAATGGATGTGAAATGTGAGGGGCTGTTATGCAACATAGTTAAATGATACTGTTTGCACAATCACTAGTTGCCTCTTAAGACCCAGCAGCTCTATACGTGAACAAATGTGTGTAGAGGCCACTGGGAAATCTATCCTTAAGTGTACCCTTTTTTTAGTGCAGTTAGTCATGACTCACTTTAATTAAGAACACACATAAAGCAAATGTTTTTTCTTCCCTGACATACAACGCAAGGCTAAACAGAAATAAAAACCTTATTTGCTGAAGTAGCTGCCACAAAAAGAAAAAGAATGAAAAGAAAATAAAAAAGACGACAGCAAAATCTTTAGAAAAGACAAAGTAACTCACACTAAGTGATGAATAATTTAGCCTTGACTAGTGAAGGCTCAAATGAGATGTTGCCTGAACTTCTCAGGAATTGTTCAGGATGGCTGAAAAGATAAGGGAAGTTTCCCCTGCTCATCCTGACATTTTGCCAGGGCTTTAGCAAACGGCAGTCTGCTTATCTATACAGACAGAAGTCATTCAGTGAAGATGGACTGTTAAGCTTATTCCTGTCTGCATAGAATTCAATATTCAGAATTAAAACTGGGATCTGTCTAGTGTATAATGAAACCAAAGAGAACAACAAAAAAAGCTGAACTACTCAAAATGAACAGTACCTCATTATAAAAGGCAACATAATTTGACAATCACCCAAGGCTTCTAATCTACTTAAGCTTTTAGAAGTCAAAATCATTCCCTTTGAAAGGACTTATTATTCACAGATGACCCCTAGAGCAACTGAGGGGACAGCATAAATTGGTCACAGAAGTCATTCACTAAGCCTCACTTTCCTAGAGAACAATCTCCTTGATGGAAGTACCATCATAGTTTTGATACTGGAGTCAAGAATTTTGTCTCTAATTATGGATGGAATGATTACTTCTAATACTATTTTTAGGTATGGTTAGCTGCCCAAAAAAGGAGGTAAAAGGGGCAAATTTTTTTTTTTTTTTTTGTTTTTGGCCAGGGCTGGGTTTGAACCTACCACCTCTGGCATATGGGACTGGCGCCCTACTCCTTGAGCCACAGGGGCCACCCAAAAGGGGCAAATTTTTAATAAGAGAATTTCAACTCATTCAATCAACATTGGTAAAGTTAGCAAATGATTGGCTGAGTTCACTGGATGCCCTAGATAGGCTGCACAACTAGATATCCTCTCAAATTGTATGCCAAAGAGCATGTTTCTGTGCACACACATACATCCAGGGGAAAGATCCATAGTTTGTATGAGATTCTTAGAATGAAACATAAATACAACTTTAAGAACCATGGATCTAGAAGATTCCTATGTGGTCAGATGTGTCATCCACTTTCACTTGTACCTGTGAGCATGCATGGGTTTTAGGCCAAAAATTGTTACCACCACTGACTATAGTAAGGGTCTTAGAGCCCTATCTTTGTCCAACATCTTTGCAGTTTTCTAAATCAGTTAAGTCACATGGAGTATATAGTGGATTCCTAACAATAATTCTCCAGAATCATCTACTGCCATCGCTCAGGCCCTTACACTGAAGCTCCAAACAGTGGACTCTGACTTTTGGCTTCTGTCTTATACTCTTTGGAACCTCAGTTTCCTCTATAATTTAAGGAAAATAATAATTCTTGCTCCATACACTTCATACAATTTTTTGGTGAAACACAAAGCTTGCTCACTGGCTAACCATCACCAAAGAAGCTGATGTTCAGTGCACTAGGCCACCTCGATGCCATTTTCAGCACAGTGACATCATACTCTTGTCAACACCCTACCCCTGCGAAATAAAACAAAACCCTCAGCCCCTTATAGAAGCTATAAGTGAGGAACTATATAGCACAACGCAGGGCTCTGGTACCTAAAATCCTCTTTATGTATCACCATCCCATGAAATCTCACTTCAAGGATTTAGTCCTGGGTTTCTAACCAAAAGAAATAACACTGCTGCACCAGCTGTGTTAGAACTTGAGCTCTGACTGCTTCCATTCTCAAAACCAGACATTATACAAAAAAGATCAGGCCATCCTGCTAGAGAGAAGGCCATAAGGAGAAAGACCCCAAGACCACATGGCAAGAGAAGGCTCATGGAGGACAGCCTGGGCTCTCCCACTGACAGCCAGCACGGAGGCCTCCAACAGGCGAGCGTAGCCCCCGGGACCTTCCAGGCCTGGCCTGACACCAGTTGGATGTGGCCACACGAGTAATCCCACTGAACACCATCTGGGGCAGAGCCCAATCATTCCTGATAAGTTCCTGAACTACAGAACCATGACCAATAAAATGGCTCTTGTGTTAAGCCATTACATTTTGGGGTACTTTGTCAGGTTGCAGTAGATAACAGAGACATCTCCTTACCACCTAGCCTATGCTCTTAAAGTCAAGGATGGTATCTTCTACAATATTGTATTCTACATTATGCCTGTTAGAGATAGGCAGAATATCCAATCAATACCTAATGAATAAATATGTATAGAGCTATATGGAAAATATCTAAGCATAGAAGCCCTAGTGTTTTTTTTTTTTTTTTTTTTAAACACAGGTCTCAAATCATTTTTGACTATTCTATGAAAATTTTGAGTACACCTCCAATTTATTTGTTTTTACTTATAAATTATACATAAATACTGCTAAATATGTACACACAAAATGCATATAAAAATATATTTAAGAATGTATACGCATATTCGGTGATATATAGCGTGTGGGTACTACGGCATCCCAGTGGTTGACTACACCTACAATTTATTTTGGAGACTTCTGCTTTAGAATACATAATTTTCTATGTCATTCTCTAATTTCTTCTTCCTCCTTCAAACTCTCCTCCCTCAGCCCCTGTACTCTGTCTAAACTATTCGGGTTTTATTCTTCCAAATAGTCTCTTTCAGCAATTCTACTTCCTGCTTCCAGTTCTAAAATATGGGTTTTCATATGTGGCTTTCTGCTTGTTTGAGTACATCCTCCATTGGCAATGTTGTCTTGCCCACTGGCTAACCATCACCAGAAATCTTTGGTGTTTGTACTCTTTCTTTGTGGTCAACTACTGGACATTTATACTTGTACCAAAAAAAAATCTATTAGTCTAACATCTAGCTCACCCTACCACACTTCAACACCCACCCCAAATCCCTACAATTGCTTATCTAGCTTCTGCTAAATAACCACTTCTAATAACACATGTATAATTCTACACATCTGCAGGCAATACAGGGCATTTTCAAACAGCTCAATTTACTATAAATTCTATTTATATTAAGCTGAAATTGACTATCCTATAACTTCCACAATGATTCTAGTTTTGGCTTTTGAGATTCTACAAAATGCCCCATCACCACCCACCTTCGAGTCTAAAATATACTACACCTTTGTCATCTTGAGATTCAGTGCCAAGGCATGATGACTTTCTCCAAATAAAATAGGGCAGGTAAACATTGGAGCTAATTCATGCCCTATGGACCAGAACAGGCTCTGAACATCACGGGTGCATCAGGACAAGCATAGAACAATGTCTAGGGGTAAGGCACAGTTTAATAGATAGCACCACAGATATAAAACTGAGGGTCTCCAAAGTGATGGGTAATACCCCAGAGTCTAGACATGCCAAACATTCCCATTTGGGAGGGCTCAACTCAGTTGCCACGGCCTGCTCACTCTCTATTTAGAAAACTAGGAAGGCTCTCGTGCTCCCAATCCTGCTTTTACTACTGTCCTTTGAGAAACTGTTAACGAATTACACTGTGGTTTATAGACTGTTATTCTATCAATCTGAGCTGGCAATTTAAACAAAACAAAAACAGTCTGTAAAATAAAACATAAGGTGCTTACCTAGCCATTAAGGTACTCAAGTTTTGCGTGATAACATTGGGGAACTTGGTTACTAAACAGAGTATGACTAAAGTAGCCAGCAAGAAATCAAGGAAGAAGCTGAAGGAACGGAGGGAGACATATCAGCCTAGAACACACTCAGAATAAGAGAACACAAATGAGACTGGCCTTCTGGCCAGTTTAGGGCCTTTCTCTTAGAAGCAAGGGACTATACAGACTCCCTAAATCTAGCTCTGAGGATAGATAGGGAGCTTGGTAGATAAAGATTTTTCAGTGATGTTTGAAGATTTTTTTTTAATTGGAGACAAAGTCTCTGTCATCCTTGATAGAGTGCCTTGGATCGTCATAGCTCACACCAACCTCAAACTCTTGAGCTCAAGCACCTTCCTGCCCCAGTTTACGAGTAGCTGGGATTACAGGAATGCACTACCATGCCCAGCTATTTATTTTAGAAATGGGGTCTTGCTCAAGCTGATCTCAAACTCCTGAGCTCAAGCAACCCACCCATAGTGCTAGGATTACAGGCGTGAGCCACTGCGCCTGGCCTGTTCCAAGAATTTTGGCTTCATCAAACAAAATAGGAAGATATAGAGGAGGATTCCTAATTAAGTTAAATATGAGGGTGAGGAGGGGTAAAATATTTCAGATAGAAAGAAAAAAAATCTATTCAAAAAAAATTAAGGAAAAAAAAGACCAATCTAGAGCAGTTTGGAATTCTCAAGGTCTGCCAGGGTTTCCTACACAAAGCAGGAATTTTGCCCAACTGCTAAAGGAAAAAGACGTTCCTTTCCTTTTTTCCCTTTCTTCCCTTTCATGTTAGGAAATATTAGCAAAAGACTGGAACTCAATAAGGACAAGATTATCACAAAATACATTTCAGGTTTAATCTGGGGGCTCAGATTGTCAAAGAAATATCTAATTCTAGAGAGAGTACTTCCTAAACCTTTTACACATATCTCTTTAAAATCATTATAACATAACAAAAATTTTCCTGCAAGAACTTTGTACACATAAAGACTTGCAAAAAAAAAAAAAAAAAAAAAAAAAAAAAAGACTTGCAGCCAGTGCCATAGCTTAAAAAGTTGAGTTCCAACCTAATGGCTATTGGGAACTATAATAAATTATTTGTATTAGTACTTCTGATTCAACTAATTTATACAACTTTCTGTTGTTGTTGTTGTTTTTTGGGGGGGGGGGTTGCAGTTTTTGGCTGGGGCTGGGTTTGAACCCACCACCTCTGGCATATGGGGCTGGCACCCTACTCCTTTGAGCCACAGGCACCACCCTATAATTTATACAACTTCCTAAAGCCTAGTTAGCCTTGGCTATTCTATACTTCAACATCCACACAAAATCTCTTTGTTTATCCAGCTTCTGCTAAAATATAATTCTACACATCTAGAGGCAATACAGAACATTTTCAAACAGCTCTATTTATTGTCCTGGCTGATCACAGAAGTTTTGAACCTCTCTAGGCTGTGATCTTTAGCCATAACTATAGTTCATTTGCTCATTTAACAAATATTTACTGAGCAACTAACTACCAACCAATAGCAACCTCATGAAATGTACAATCTAAGTGCTACGTAAAGGGAAAAGGCTAAGCTGATGTTGTCCCTTTAAGAACCAAAATTCTATAATTGTGTAACAGACCATGTATTTTACTACTTAATTAAAACATTGAAAAAAAGCAAGAAAGAAAATCCCAAACTTGTCATTAAGGAGAAATATAAGTGGCTCATGCCTGTATTCCTAGCTCTCTGGGAGGCCGAGGCAGGTGGATTGCTTGAGCTCACCAGTTTGAGACCAGACTGAGCAAGAGTGAGACCTTGTCTCTAAAAAATAGCCAGGCATTATGGTGGACACCTGTAGTCCCAGCTACTTGGGAGGCTGAGGCAAGAGAATGGCTTGAGCCCAAGAATTTGAAGTTGCTGTGAGCTATGACACCATAGCACTCTACTGAGGGCAACAAAGTAAGACTTCTCTATCTCAAAAAGAAAAAAAGAACAAAGAAATATAAATAGACCACATCTAAACAAATTCTATTCCAATCCCAGGAGCAAATTTCTAATTCCATCACAAGTTTCTGTCCTAATGATTAAAATCAATATGAGTTAAGCAAACAATGGGCCACAAAAATAAGGATCTCTTTTCAAACTGTGAAAAGGCTACAACCATTAAATAGAACTAAATACCAGATTCAGCGACATTATTTAAACCCAAATACTAAGATATGACTCATGAAAAAAATTACAAAATTAAACATAAGTAAGCTGTTTAAGGAACAATTTCTTCAGCTCATTTGTCAGCTTTCTATAACCAAAATCAGTTTAATATTAATTTTCCATACACCCAAGGTTTATACTGTAAGTTTACCAATCACAAAACTGTACACAACTCAGTTGCTGATAAGCTTAAAAACTTGTTTGCCAAACACTCCTCTGAAATAACAATGAACATCCTCTAACTCAAAACTCAACAAACATTCATATATATAAGCAGGAGCACTCTTGTTTCCAGGCTGCTTACAAAGTTACAGAATCAAATTAATACACTGATGAAAATAAGCCTTGTGTCTAAAAGCCCTAAAGCAACAAGGAACTAACTACTACAAGAGAATGAGACTAGGCCCAGCAAATAGCCCAAAGGGGTGCCAGCCTCTCTCTCCTGCAAATTGGTTGATTGTCTCTGTACCCTCTCTTCTCTGCCAAAGCCTTGAAAGAACACACTTCAAATACAAAGAGCCAATAAAAAGAATCCCAAAGTGGGAGGATTGCTTGAGACCAGGAGTATGACACCAATCTGAGTGAGAATGAATTCCCATCTATACAAAAAAATCAGAAAACTTAGCCAGACTTAGTGGCACCTGTAGTCCCAGCTACTCAAGAAGCTGAGGCAAGAGGATCACTTCAGCTCAGGAGTTTAAGGTTACAATGAGCTATGCACTCTAGACAGAACAAGAGCCTGTTGCAAAAACAAAAAACCCATGTATCTTTGGATCTCATCTTTTCATTTCATTATCTAACATTTATTGAATACTCACTACTACAGGTCCCTGCTAACCCTAGGATGGACTAGGGTACTTAACATCTACTAGGAGAGGCCAATATAAAACAAACAACAACCAGCATGATAATTATGAAAGAACAATATGAAAGTTCTGACAAGGAGACTTAAGAGAATCTAACCTAATGAAAGATGTGCAAAGGACACCTACCCAAGAAAGTGACATCTAAAGAGACATCAAATGGGTGTTAAATATCTTTTCTTCTGTACATCTGTGCAGATAATTTTTTGGTCACCAAGTAACTGTAGTTCCAAAACAGGATGACTTTGAATGTGCAGTTGATACATTTAAAGTAGAAGAAAAGCACTTCTGCATTTCCATTTGCTGTCAATCATCACCGTGAGAAGATCATACCGTGGCTAGAATGCTGGTCCTCTGAGAAAGAAGGGACACACGAAGAGAGGTCGTCGTGCTAGTTACCGAGTCCAGGCTGTCCATCATCAACCAAGAGCTGGCTAACTCCAACCAAGATCAGCAGGGCCTCCCAGCCAACAGCCCCAGAAATGTGACCAAGGAATATTACTTTGTACAGATGAGGTCTGTTATCTGCTATACAGCATTATTATGGCAACAAATAATATACATGATCTAAAAGAATTTATCATTCTTGTATCTTTTCTCTAGGAACTATCAAAAGATATGTTTTTCCAAGGGGAGTAAAGCAACTAAGACTCCAAGATGAGGATCCAGAAGTAAAGCACTTAACAGAGGAAAAAAAGCTAGGACTTTCTTTTATTTTGAGACAGAGTATCACTTTGTCCCCCTGGGTATACTGCCGGGAGTCACAGCTTATGGTAACCTCAAACTCCTGGGCTCAAGTGATCCTCTTGCTTCAGCCTCATGGAGTAACGGGGACTACAGGTGCCCACCACAATGCCCGGCTAGTTTTTAGAGATGGGGTCTCGCTTTTGGTCAGGCTGGTCTCGAACTCCTGACCTCCAGCAATTCACCCGCCTCAGCCTCCCAGAGTGCTAGGATTACAGCCATGAGCCACTGCACCTGGCCAAAAGTTGGGACTTCTTAATTCGTTAAGATTCAGGGAAACAACAGCACGAAGGCCAGCACAGATTGCCAGTTTTAGGAAAAATATCTCCAAAACAACCTGATCTGTTTATTTTAGAATTCTGGCAAAAAATATGGGGATAAGCTAGTAATGTGAAGAAAGGTAAGCCAAAAAAAAAAAAAAAAAAGACGACTTATGGAAAACTCCAGGGGGAGGAAAAAAGCTAAGAAATGACATACGAACACAATACACTATTTGGTTCATAGTGAACAGTTTTTACATAATCATAATAATGTAGACACTCAACACTTTAGTTTGTTATGAGAAGTTAGGGAACACTTCCCTGAGCGAGAGACATCTAAAGCAGGTCTTTAAATCTGATAATTACTCTGGGGGAAGAGAATTATGTATGTGTGATAGGAGAGAGGGGAGTATAGAAAAGATCCTTATCTTCCAGTACAAGAAACCAATAAATAAGGTCTAAACCTGAAATAAAAAACAGCAATTGAATTACAAAGTTTGAAATAGTGAGTTTAAGAAACACCTGAATGACTTGAAAGTAGGGCCAGGCGCAGTGGCTCACGCCTGTAATCTCAGCACTCTAGGAAGCTGAGGTGGGCAGATCTCCTGAGCTCAGGAGTTCAAGACCAGCTTGCGCAAGATCAATACCCCTTCTCTACTAAAAAGAGAAAAACTAGGCAGGCACTGTGACAGACGCCTGTAGTCCCAGCTACTTGGGAGGCTGAGGCAACAGGATTGTTTAAGCTCAAGAGTTTGAGGTTGCTGTGGGCTGTGATGATGCCACAGCACTCTACCCAGGGCAACAAAAAAGAAAGCAAACAAAAGACGACTTATGAGACGGCCTCAAGAAAAAAAAGGAGTTGAAAATAGTTAACTTTGGAGAGGAGAAACTGGAATGAGACAAAGTTCCTATTTTTAATTATAAGTCCTATGTTTTGTTAAGTTATGTATTAATTTAATGAAATTAATTTTTATCCATTTTTAACCTCATTTGTCTTATTTCCATACTCCTCAAATATACACTTACTCATTTTACATATTCATTTATTCAACTATTTACTAGGCAACTGCTAATAGCCACTGTTCTAGATAATAATAGCACAAAGTCCCTGATGGGTCAGGGGAGACAAATATGTTATACATATATAATAAATACACAATAGTTTACATATATTGAACATACAGATAAATATACCCAATAGTAAGTACTTACAGGAGAAATCATGCAATGTGAAGAATCAGAGATGGGTAGAATGGACTATTATACATACATATGTTGGTGATATGTCAGCATACACCTAAATTTAATAAGGGAGCAGGCAATATAGATGTGTGGCTGAACAAATGAGGTGGGGGAGCAGATACAGCAAAGGCGCTAAGGTGTAAAAGTGCTTAGCATGTTCAAAAGAAAGTAGAGACACTCAGTGCCTGTGTGGTTACGGTGCCAGCCACATACACCAAAGCTGGCAGGTTCGAACCCAGGCCAACTAAACAACGATGACAACTGCAACAAAAAAATAGCCAGGCACTGTGGCGGGTGCCTGTAGTCCCAGCTACTTGGGAGGCTAAGCCAAGAGAATCACTTAAGCCCAAGAGTTTCAGGTTGCTGTGAGCTGTGACACAGCACTCTACTGAGGGTGACATAGGGACACTCTGTCTCAAAAAAAAAAAAAAAAAAAAAAAAAAAAAAAAAACAGAAGAGGCCAGGCATGGTGGCTCACAACTGTAATCCCAGCACTCTGAGAGGCTGAGGCAAGTCGATTACTTGAGTTCAGCGGTCAACAGAACTTCGCGTGATGATGGAAACAGTCTGGATGTGGGCCAACACAGTAGCCAACAGGCATGTGTGGCTACCAAGCACTTGCAATGTGTCCAGTGCAACTGAGGAACTGACTTTTTAATTCTTGCTTTTGAGCAAAAGCAAGACCCCATCTCTCATATTAGCCGGGCACCTGTAGTCCCAGCTACTCAGGAGAATCACTTGAGCCCAAGATTTTAAAATTGCTGTGAGTTGTAACACCAGGGCACTCTACCCAGGACAACAAATGAGACTATTTCAAAAAAAAAAAAAAAAAAAAAATTGCCTAAAATTGGGAACTCTCTGAATGCCCACCAACAGTAGACTGAATAGAACAGTATATAGTAAGGAGAAGAAATCATTTCCAATTTCATGTATCATTCACATATGAAATCTCACAAAGTTTCATAAAAGCAGCCAGACTCAAAAAATTACATATGGTATGACTATTTAAATAAAGTACAAAAACAGACAAAACTAACCTATGTTCTGGAAGTCAAGACAGTGGTCACCTGTGGGGGGATAGAGACTGGCTAGGAGCATGTGGAGTTGAGGGTCCTGTTCTGTTTTTGCTCTGGGCACTGATTACACAGGTGTGATCAGTAGGTGGAAATTCACTGCAAACTCATAACCTATATACTTTTCTGTATGTGTATAAACATCACTAAAGTCTTTTTTTTTTTTTTTATAAATCACTCTGACCACTGTGTGGAAAATAATTACAAGGAAGCAAGGATGAATAGCAGGGAGGCCAGTTGGGAAGCTAACACAATAATCTGATAGAGTAAAAAAATGGTGGTGGCTCGGGTGGTAGAAATGAAGATGACATGGAGTGGCCATATTTTGGAAATTTTGTGAAGGCAAAATCAGTATGATTTCCTGAACAATTATACCTAAGGGTAAGAGAAGCAAAGTAAGAAAACATTAAGATTTCACTCTGACAACTGGAAATATAAAACTGTCATTAATTGAAATAGGGATAATTATAACAAGTATAGATTTGAGGGGAACCAACAGTCCACTTTTGAACATTTTGAGACAGCCCCAAGTAGAGCTGTTCAACACACAGCCTGGATATATGAATTTGGAGTTCAAAGAGTCTAGGCTTGAAAATAAATTTGGAAGGCATCAGTGAAAGCACATATAGTGGTTTTAAACCCAAGACTGCCTAAGCCAGGTGATCAAGGTTAACATCAATATTGGTTAAGTCTTATTAACTGTATATTCCTCTCATATGAGGTGATGAAAATGCAACTTTACTTTGTGGTCTCCTTCCCCAAACTCCTGACAAATGAGACAAATGCTTTCATAAAATACTTGACCAGTACTCCTTAGAACTGTCAAGGTTGTCAAAAACAAGGAAAGTCTGAGAAACTGTCATAGAAAAAAAAAATAAAGCCCAATAAGACACGTCTACTGCGTGTAATACAGTATCACGAATGAGATCCTAGAACAGAAAAGCAAAAAAGACATTAGGTAAAAGTAACAAAATCTCAGTAAAATAGGGACTTTAGTTAATAGTAATGGATCAGCATTAGTTCAATTGTGACAAGAGAACCACACTAATGTAAGATAGGGGTAACTGTGTGCAGATGGTGGTGGCAGCAGTACCTTTGCAATTTTTTTATAAATCTAAAACTACTTTAAAATGAAAAGCTTAATATAAAACAAAATAACAAGAGCTTGGATGAGACAAAAAAGAGGTCCAAAGAGGCCCTGACAGAAAACCAAGGAGGAGTGGTCTGGGGATTCTGTTCAACAGCATCATTTCTCCTGCCCACCCGCCTTCCTCACTGCCTTCCAACTCCCAGCACCTCGCTTCCACTCTGCCGCTCCCTCTACAACAGCAGCGGTCAACAGAACTTCGCGTGATGATGGAAACGGTCTGGATGTGGGCTGACACAGTGCCAACAGGCATGTGTGGCTACCAAGCACTTGCAATGTGTCCAGTGCAACTGAGGAACTGACTTTTTAATTCTGTGTCATTTTAATTAACATTTAAATTGCCCTTGTAGCTATTGGTTACTACTGGGACAGCACAACTCTAGAGTTCAGGATCTCTTATTTCATCTTCCCACTTCCTGACCCTTTTACAAGCTGTGAAACTTCTGATTCTCCAAACTGGATTCTAGAACATCTTTAACCAATGTCTGAAACCAGGCTAGCTAACTAGCCTTGGGGCTTGTCTTTCTACTCTAACGCCATAGGACAGGAAAAGGAAAGAAGTCTCCCAGCCCAAAGGATCTCCTTCACTCATCTGCCTATAACTCAGGCCTGAGATGAATTTCAGTGTTTCTCAATTGTGAATTTTTCTTCAATGAAAAACAAAGAAAAGATTCCAAGTGCTAACAAAAACCAGATCTTTTAAAACTTCTAGATTAAAAAATGAAAATAGTATTCAAATTAATATCAACTTAATGAGATCGGTAATGTCATTCTGCTAAAACTAAACTGCTACTCATAACATGAATCTGGTACCACCTCATACAGCACAAACACCTATACTCTCACACACACTTCCCTCTATTCAAGCTGTTGTAAAACCCTCCTTTGTCCAATGTGTCTGTTTAGTCTTTAGGCATGAAGACAGCATTCTCTTAAGTCCTTTCCTCATTAGCATACTACCTTATGGGTAGTATAATACGGTATAAGCTGGAACTGACTCAAAAATCAAGTAGTAGGGCTCAGTAATAAACATCCAAATGTTCCAGATTATATTTATATTAATTTGGGAAGATTACTGAAATAAACACAATTTAGAAAAATGTTTTTACAAGAAAACTCAAGAATCCTGAGAATTAGTCCCCAAATCATTAGGAAGATACAGTTTGAGAAACAAGCTTCTCATTCCCAGTCAAAATACAGCTTTGGCCATCTCAAATTCAAAAATCAAAAATCTAATATGGGCTTGGTGCCTGTAGCTCAGTGGCTAGGGCGCTAGCCTGGGCCTGCTAAACAATGACAACTACAACCCAAAAAAAAAAACAAAAAACAAAAAAATAGCCAGGTTTTGTGGCGGGCACCAATAGTCCCAGCTACTTGGGAGGCTGAGGCAAGAGAATCACTTAAGCCCAAGAGTTTGAGGTTGCTATGAGCTGTGATGCCATACCACTCTACCCAGGGCAACATAGTGAGACTATCTTTAAAAAAAAAAAAAAAAAAAAAAAATTCTAATATGCTCCAGGCCAGGCACGGTGGCTCATACCTGTAATTCTAACACTCTGGGAGGCCGAGGCAGGTGGACTGCCTGAGCTCAGGAGTTCGAGACCAGCCTGAGCAAGAGGGAGACCCCATCTCTACTAAAAATAGAAAAATGAGGCAAGAGGGTCACTTGAGCCCAGGAGTTTGAGGTAGCTGTGAGCTATGATGCCATAGCACTCTCCTGAGGGCGACAAACTAAGACTGTCTCAAAAAAAAAAAAAAAAAAAAAAAAAAAAAAAAAAAAAAAAATCTATATGCTCCAAAATCTAAAACTTTCTGAACACCAACATGATGCTCAAAGGAAATGCTTGATGGAGCAGTTCAGATTTTTTAATGTGGGATACTCAACCAGTAAATATAATGCAAATATTCCAAAATTTTTTAAAAATCCAAAATCTAAAAATTTCTAGTCCCAAGCATTTTGGAGAAGGGATTTTCAACCTGTACAAACATGAATGAGAGAATAACTAATAACAGCTTGTCATAATTCAGCTATCAGAAGCATTCTACTCTGTAGTCAGATTTGGGACTAGCTCTTCAAGTTACTTTTACAGAGGCTAGTATCTTTTTTCTTAAAACTTACTCTAGAAAGAATAATGAGCCTCCCTGTCCTCAATATTCATCTTGACCAATTATCAGCATGCACAAGTAAAATTTTAGTGGCCAAGTAGCATGATTAGGTTACCAGCAACCATTTCACAGAAGTGTCAAAGCAAGCAATGCGATCAAAGCCAGCTAAAGGGATGCCTGTTTATCCATTCAATAAACATTTATTAAACCCTTAACATACATTTAACACTGAGAATCCCAAGACACAGACTTGGTCTGTCCTCTAGAAGCTTACAGCAAAGAGCAAGCAAAGGATTTTTTTTTTTTTGGCAGTTTGGGAAGATTACTGAAATAAACACAATTTAGAAAAACGAAAACTGAAACCCGGCTAGCTAACTAGCCTTGGGGCTTATTTGGGTGTGAAATGGCCACCTCCGGCATATGGGGCCGTGCCCTACTCCTTTGAGCCACAGGCACCACCCACAGCAAAGGATTTAAAAATAATCAATCAATTAGAAACAGAAGAAGGGCAGCGCCTGTAGCTCAGCGGGTAGGGTGCCAGCCCCACATACCAAGGGTGGCGGGTTCAAGCCCGGCTCTGGCCAAACTGCAACAAAAAAATAGCCGGGTGTTGTGGTGGGCACCTGTAGTCCCAGCTACTCGGGAGGCTGAGGCAAGAGAATTGCCTAAGCCCAGCAGTTGGAGGTTGTTGTGAGCTGAGATGCCACGGCACTCTACCGAGGGCGATAAAGTGAGACTCTGTCTCCAAAAATAAAATAAATAAATAAAACAGAAGCAGAAGATGCCATATAACAGCCTTAACATTACATACCACCAACGTGGGCATCTAACGCGGCCTTGGTGGTTCAGGGAAGCCTGAAACATGAAGGATGAATGGCCATCTGCCTAGGGCTTCATCTCTGCTTTACTCTATCAACTAAATTCTTCCACTAATCCTAATATTCTAATCACTTTGCTTTCTCTTTTTCATTCTACTGTCCCTCCAAAGATTTTTATAAATTTAAAAGAAAATTAGCACAAGCATGCATGTTTTAGTCTATTTGGGGCTCAGATTGCTTCAAAATATCTCATCTTCTAAACCCCTCAGTCTACTCAATAACTTTATATATTCCTACTTTCATTAATCACTCTTCCAAATTATTCTCAAGAATGTCAAGGTTTCTGAAAGGACCCAGTGAGGTTCCCTTAAGAGAAAGGAGCAGAATCTCACGTAAGACTGATTGAAAGTGTGAGTGCCACTGGAGAGGTTTGCCACAAAGAGATCCTCTCCTCCCCTTCAGTAAAAACATATTTCAAACTGCTAACTTGCTTCTAATTATGATCCTCAAAGATGTGGCCAAATTCCGGGCGGCGCCTGTGGCTCAGTCAGTAGGACGCCGGCCCCATATACCAAGGGTGACGGGTTCAAACCCGGCCCTGGCCAAACTGCAACCAAAAAATAGCCGAGCGTTGTGGCGGGCGCCTGTAGTCCCAGCTATTTGGGAGGCTGAGGCAAGAGAATCGCTGAAGCCCAGGAGTTGGAGGTTGCTGTGAGCTGTGTTTGGCCACGGCACTCTACCAAGGGCCATAAAGTGAGACTCTGTCTCTACCAAAAAAAAAAAAAAAAAAAAAAAAAAAAAGATGTGGCCAAATTCCTGAGGGGCCAATTACAAGACACCTAAATTTTCTCATAGTTTTAACTGGCTACACTTCTGTAACTCCACAATCCTACACCAACACCTGGCATTTATTACAAAATCATTTACCAAAGAATTTTACAATTGGAAGGTGTCCTTAGAGATCAACCATTAGTGCTACAGTTTGCAGACCATATTCCAGAGAAGTGTTTCACAGGTCCTGCCAACACAGACACTCAAATTTTAACATAAGAGATTTGTTTATTCAGTTTTGTTTTGTTTTGAGACAGTCTTACTATGTTACCCTAGGTAGAGTGCTATGGTGTCACAGCTCACAGCAACCTCAAACTCTTGGGGTCAAGCAATTCTCTTGCCTCAGCCTCCCAAGTAGCTGGGAGTACATGCGCCCGCCACAACGTCTGGCTATTTTTTTGTTGCAGTTATCATTGTTGTTTAGCCAGCCCAGGCTGAACCCCCCAGCCCTGCTGTATGTGGCTGGTGCCCTAACCATAGGGCTATAGGCACCGAGCCTGTTTATTCAGTTTTATGAAGACCTTGACATAAAGCTCCTCCTGCCTTCTCAATGCACATATATTTGCAGGTTCTTATAATTGTATCATTGATGAGAAAAGGCTGTAACTCTATGGCATATGTGTGTTTAATTCCAGTCCACTCAGGTAAACTTGCTCAAGAAGGGTCACCATCCAGGTCTTTGTCACCACTTTTTTTTTTTTTTGTAGAGACAGTCTCACTTTATAATCCTCGGGTAGAGTGCCATGGCATCACGCAGCTCACAGCAACCTCCAACTCCTGGGCTTAAGCGATTCTCTTGCCTCAGCCTCCCGAGTAGCTGGGACTACAGGCGCCCGCCACAACACCCGGCTATTTTTTTGTTGCAGTTCGGCCAGGGCCGGGTTTGAACCCGCCACCCTGGGTATATGGGGCCGGCGTCCTGCTCACTGAGCCACAGGTGCCGCCCTGTCACCACTTTTAATGGCAAGGAAGGCTGAAATACATCTGCTGGCTCATGCTTTCTAAAATGATTGTCAGCTGCAAATAATAAACTCAATAACATGTCATGATAGTATATTAAAATTTGAGTAATTTAAATATAGAATGCTCTTTGCCTTTTCCATTCATAATGAAAAGAGAGCAGCTGTTAGTGATTCAAATTAAATCCCCTAAAACATGGCTGCAAAATGCTTGTTCCACAAATATTTGCACATCTCTAGCAACAGAAAAGAAGTTTATCATCTTCTACTCCATTACTCCATTGTTACAGTTTTTTTTTTTTTGTTTTTTTTTTTTTTTAATGAGACGGAGTCTCACTATGTCACCCTCGGTAGAGTGCCAGGACATCACGGCTCACAGCAACCTCCAACTCTTGGGCTTAAACAATTCTCTTGCCTCAGTCTCCCAAGTAGCTGGGACTACAGGTGCCTGCCACAATGCCCAGCTATTTTTTGTTGCAGCTGTCGTTGTTCGGCAGGCCTGGGCCAAGTTCAAACCCACCAGCCTTGGTGTATGTGGCCGATGCCCTAGCCACGGAGCTACAGCGCTGAGCCAGTTACATAGCTTTCACTGTAAATTATTCTTTAAATTGAGCCATGTGGCTCAGCGCCTATAGCTCAAGCTGCTAGGGAGCTGACGGGTTCGAATCCAGCCCAGGCCCACCAAACAACTACAACCAAATGACAGCTACAACCAAAAAAAAAAAAAAAAAAACTAGCTGGGCATTGTGGCAGGCGCCTGTAGTTCCAGCTTCTTGGGAGGCTGAGGCATGAGAATCGCATAAGCCCAAGAGTTTGAGGTTGCTGTGAGCTGTGATGCCATGGCACTCTACCCAGGGTGACAGCTTGAGACTGTCTCAAAA
Organism: Nycticebus coucang; assembly: GCF_027406575.1. Lineage (NCBI taxonomy): Eukaryota > Metazoa > Chordata > Mammalia > Primates > Lorisidae > Nycticebus > Nycticebus coucang. Next base: position 132,209,284 of record NC_069782.1, on the reverse strand, counting down.
AAAAAAATAAAATACATAAATTAATTGAGCCATGTCTCTCTTCCTATGGCTTACACTGGCCTGTGTTCTATTCCCTAGAACCACAAGGTATAAATCCATTTCCTTTACAAATACCTGATGGCTAACTGCCCTCCCACATTCCTCAAGTTCTCCTTCTCCAATGGAATATTTCTTCCATTGTTCTTACATACATAGCTTCTAAGCCCTTCACCATCCTGGATAGCACCTCTGAACTGATTTCACAATCTATATCCCAGAACTAACTCATACTGTATAGTGGTGTCCACCCACTACAGGATAATACAGGATAATACAACTATCATCTCCCCCAATTCTAGATATTCTTTTTTAAAATAATGTATCTGAGATTTTACTTTGTTTGTTGCCACATACCACTACTGGCTCACATTCAGCTATCGGCAGATGTCCCGAAGTGCTATTCCTAAGCCACACGCCCAGCAACACCATCCTGTGCTTACACAATTAGTTTTATGGCCAAAATAGGACCTTATATCAATCTAATCACACTTCACCAGTCCATCACCTCAACTGGACAAAAATACAATTGAATTCTAATTTGGACACACACGTGTCCTCTGTATCTTCAATTTATTCAGTTTTAAGTGCTTTTTTCTCTTGTACATTCACAGGGAAAGCCTAACCAGGAGACCTACCTGTAGGGCCACATATACTACCCCACACCTACCCCTGATTCCTTCATCTCAAGTCAAAAAGAAGCATTTGAAGGAGGGAGAGGGGTGGGAGAAAGGAAGAGCAGAGAGTGGGAAGGCATGAGGGGGTTGGGGTTCTCGGTGTGTGACACACCTTTTGGGAGCAAGACACAAGTATAAGAGGGACTTTACGTAACAAATGCAAGCCGTATAACCTGGTTTCTTATACTGTCAACGAATCCCCAAAAACAAAAAAGAATTTTACTGGGCAATATAGTGAGCCCCCCATTTCTACAAAAACTAAAATATTAGACAGCTATGGTGGCATGCACCTGTAGTCCCAGCTATCTGGAGGCTAAAGTAGGAAAATCGTTTGAGTCCAGGAGTTCAATGAGCAATGATCACACCATGTACTCCACAACCTGGGTGACAGAGCAAAAAAAAAAGAAAAAAAAAACATTCAGGCTCAGTGCCCATAACACAATGGTTACTGCGGCAGCCACATACACCAAGGGTGGCAGGCTCAAACCCAGCCAGGGCCGGCTAAACAATGACCACTGCAACAGAAAATAGCTGGGCGTTGTGGCAGGTGCTTGTAGTCCCAGCTACTTGGGAGGCTGAGGCAAGAGAATCACTTAAGCCCAAGAGTTGGAGGTTGCTGTGAGCTGTGACGCCACAGCACTCTACCAAGGACAACAGAGTGAGACAGTCTTTAAAAAAAAAAAAAAAAAAAAATCATTTCAAACACATCTGCACCTGGAATTCAGGTCTTCTCTTCTGGAGCCAGAACTGACACCAGGAAAAGGAGAAGCTTTATTACATGATTCCCAAGAATGTCAATGTTAAACATCCAGAGTAACAAGAAGTTTTCTCTGTTCTTTTTCAGGAGTTATCTTTCAGCCCCCTAATATCAGAAGCAATTACACAGAGGACCCGGATTCCAGAGAAGGCAGCAGAAAGGACAGGCGGGATCCACACAGGCAGAGATGTGGGGAGAGCAATTCCCTGGAGGGCATCGATAAGCACATACTTAGGATGAAACTAGCATAGGTGAAAGATTCTACCAGCTTACTGACTGAAACTTGGAACATGTGAAGAATAAAAGAGGGTTGAAGAGGTAAACAAGTATTTCTTCGGACTTCGTTAGTTGCTTGCCATCAAAAGTTATTGCACAAAGTAATGATTTAATCAGATTCACCGTTTGGGAAGATTAATCTGACAGCAGTGCAGAACACTAACTTAACTAGAAGGGAGAAACAAAAGAGCAGAAGGGACCACACAGCAACATGAAGGCCAGTACAGAAAAAACTGCACCGATGTGCTTTAGGTACAAAAGTGAAAATCAAAACCTGTGCACATTTCATCGACTCTAACTTCAGTGACTTTAACACGAACCATTACTTTATATACCGCTACGAATTTAAAATGCTGCCACATAAACTATGACACGCCATCATCCCTTTTTCATAGATGTTAAAATTTTTAAAAAGTGCATCTTTCAATGAAATCATAGCCAAGAGTTTGTAGTTTGCTTTCACACAACAGTTCAAGACAAAGAAACTTAATTGTACAGTTACGTTGTAACTGTGACAGGTACAACGTACAACCGTCTCTCTCCTTACCCATTCCCCACACCTGTCACAGGACTCAATCTTGTTATCGGTATTTCCCCTATTTTCACCCTTTCCTTCCTTTCCACACACACACACACACACACACACACAGTTAACACGATACCTAATCCACAAAAGGTCCGCTTCCTTTCTGTCGGGGCCCCGGACGCCGCGTCTCCGGCCCTGGCCCAGGGCCTCGCAGGGCCGGTCTGAGACCGCGGCCCACAAAACCGTCCGGACGCGGACCGCCACGCCAGCTGCTGGGGCAGGTCTCCTTCAGGTCTCGGTGCCAAAGCGCCTTAGAAGTCCGAGCATCTCTGCAGCAACCTCCCATCAGGCGTCCTCCGAGCAAGAAGCGGAGCCAGAGGAGGAGCCCAGCTACCGTCTCCCGAGCTATTTATGGAATAATCCCGCGGCCACCTGTGCCACAGGTGCGGAGCCTGCTGACCAATGATGCACGCTCTTTCGTGCTCTCGTGCGTCTCACTAACGAGAGCCAAGGATGTTAAATCCCTTCCCCAATCCCTTATTGCCAAGGTATTTCTCACAGGTGCCTCCTACACTTGCCTTCTGTCTTCTCCCACCCTTTCTTTTTTACAAGGTTCCAGCTGTTCTCAAAGACCATCCTGCATATCCGATATTTACATTACGATTCATAACAGGAGCAAAATTACAGTTATGAAGTAGCAATGAAAATAATTTTATGGTTGGAGGTCACCACAACATGAGGAACTGTATTAAGGGGTCCCAGCATTAGGAAGGTTGAGAACCACTGTAACCACCAACCAGGAAAGAGCACATTAGCAAAGTGGAAACTTCAACATTTCAGTCTCTTCCCTTCCAGGGCCACAGTCTGCAGATGAATTTGAGCTTCTCAGAAACAACTAGAGAACAAACATAAGAATTGAAGCAAAGGACAGGTCGGCAATGAACTCTATTCTGAGACTAGACAACCTCTGGAATAGGTGAGAGCAGGGGGTGGCAAACTTTCTGTAAAAAGACCAGATAGCAACCGTTCTAGGCTTTGCAGGCTATGTGGTCTCTGTTGCAACAACTCAACTCTTGCCATTATAGCACGAAAGCAGACATAAATACATTAATGAATAAGTATGACGGTATTCCAATCAAAATTTATGACACTGAAATTTAAATTCCATCTAATTTTCACATGTCACAATTTTATTTTCAACTATTTAAAAAGGAAAAATCATTCTCTACTCCTCGGATACATAAAAGCAGGTGGCAGGCCACAGGCAGTAGCCTGCAGCAGAGGGTAATTTTACGAATCTCAAAAAGAGTAAAAAGAAGCAGAGTCTCTAAAAAAGTATTGTCTCTGAATTTTTTTTTAAGAGACAGGGTCTCACTCTATTGTCCTGGCTAGATGCCTGTCTTACAGTGGTACAATCATAGCTTACTGCAACATCAAATTCCTGGGTTCAAATGATCCTCCTGCCTCAGCCTCCTGACTCGCTGGGACTACAGACATGCATCACAACACCCAGCCAATGTTTTTAAATTTCTTGTAGAGACAGAGTCTCGCTTTGTTGCCTAGATTGGTCTTGAATTCTTGAGTTCAAGTGATCCTCCTGCCTTAGCCTCCCAAAGTGCTGGGATTATAGGCATGAGCCACCATGCCTGGGTAGATTTTTCATACACAAAAATTCTTTCAGGAGCTTTAAAAAATAGTGAACCACATCACCAGCTGTCACTGTTATAAAGGAGCTTTCTCTGAAATAGCTGATAGAATTCATGATATTAAAAGGGACTCTCTAGGGTTCCCTAGTAGTTCAGTGATTAGGGCACCAGCCACATGCTCAGGGGCTGGTGGGTTCAAACCCAGCTGGAGCCTGCTAAACAAAAAAATACAGTGAATCATTGTGGCAGGCACCTCATAGTCTCAGCTACCAGAGAGGCTGAGGCAAGAGAATCACCCAAACCTAGGAGTTTGAGGTTGCTGTGAGCTATGACACCACAGCACTCTACTGAGGGTGACAAAGTGAGACTTTGTCTCAATAACAAAAAAAAAGGGACTCCCTGCCATTAGGGAAATATAAAGCAAAATCACAATTAAGATATCACTATACTCTGACCAGACGCAAAACACTAGCAATACACATACTAAGTGTTGAAAAAGATGTAAAAAAGTCAGAACCTGGGCAGTGCCTGTAGCTCAAAGGAGTAGGGCACCTGCCCCATATGCCAGAGGTGGGGGGTTCAAACCCAGCCCTGGCCAAAAACTGCAAAAAAAAAAAAAAAAAGTCAGAACCTTCACCTGTTGCTCGTTTATCAAATGGTACAGCCACTTTGAAGAACAGTTTGGCAGTTTCTTAAAAAGTTGAATACCTATATACTTACTGTATGATGTAGCAATTCCACTCTTAAGTATCTCCCTAAGAGAAATGAAAACATTTATGTCCACACACAGGAGCATTAGTCATAAAGCCCCACACCTGGAAGCAATACAAATGTCCATCAGCTAGCAGATGGCTAACAAGGTGGCTTATCCACACAACAGAACACAATCCGTGACAAGGAACAAACTACTGATACATGTTATAACATGGCCATGGCTGAGCCTCAAAAACATCATCTAAGTGAAAGGAGCCAGAAACGAAAGACTATCTATTATAGGATTCTTTTATATAAAATTCCTAGAAAAGGCAAATCTATAAAGACAAAAAGCCCATCAGTGGCTGCACCTGGGGCTGGAGATGAAAGTGGAGATTGACTGTAAATCAGAAAGAGGAAACTTCTGAGAACAAAGCAAATATTCTAAAGTAGGTTGGGGTGCTGGTTACACAACTCCATAAGTTTACTTTAAAAATCATTGGATTGTATACTTAAATGGGTGGATTTTATGGTATGTAAATTTACCTCAATAAAACTGCCTTATAGAAGGAGGAAGGGGACCCCAGAGGGCCTCATGGATCCACTAGACTGCTCACAGCTCTCTGCATCCTTTCAGACACTTCTGTGATTCTGTGCCTTCACTTTGGTTGTACCTAGAAGGCCTCCTTAACTGAGCATCTACATCTAGACGTTTTGCCCCACCCATATCCTGCCCTACTTTTCATCCCACCTCACTCCCAAGGAGACTGTGTCTTCAACATTCTAGTGCTTTGCGCTCAGCACATTCATCTTAATCTCCTTTACTACTAACTTCGTAATTCTGTGATAAATTCCTTGAGGAAAACACTGTGCATTATTCATCTACTTATTCTTCTTTTTTCTTGAAACTCAGTCTCTTTCTGTTACCTGGGCATGAGGGTAGTGGCCTGATCATGGCTCATAGCAACCCCAAACTCCTGGGCTCAAGCAATCCCTCTGCCTAAGCCTCCCAAGTAGCTATAACTACATGCACCCACCACCATGCCTGGCTAAGTTTGGTATTTTTTGTAAATAAGGGACGCCACTATGGTGCACAGGCTGGTCTTGAACTCCAGTCTTAGGCAATCCCCTCCCCAAAGTGCTAGGATTACAAGTGGGAGCCACTATACAAGGCCAATCTATCCTTTCTTACACCTACATATAGCAGTCACTCTGAATAGTTGTAATATTGAATCACAAAATCTACAAGGAATATGCATCCTTTTTAACATTAGCATGAACAATGGCAAAAATCTAAACCTCTAAAATTCACACCACACATTCTTCCAATTTTCCAGAAAATATTTCTAGTTGATTCATTCCAGACTTTTCCAGTTCAATCAGACAAGTACAGAAATCACAAACCATATTTCAGTATTGAGCACAAGCAAACTTTTGACAACTAAATATAAAATCTGCAAGTTGAAAAGACAGTGAAACTTAACCAGACACAAGAAAATATACCCCAACCAAAGCCAAATTTCAACCAGCATAAAATTCCCAAACTGGAAAGAGTATAATTTCTAGAAGGCTTTCTGGTAAAATCCTGGTTAAGATGAGGACCCTCAGCTATGAGAAAGGCCATCTTTTATCTTCAGAATTACTGGCCATTCTTGCCTGAAACAGAGAACAGGGACAAGAGAAACCTTGAAACTTAAAAACATTAACAAAAGCCTATAACTTCTCAAATGCTGAACATTCATTTTTCTTCTTCTTTTTATTATTATTATTAAATCATAGCTGTGTACATTAATGCAATCATGGGGCACTATACACTGGTTTTATATACAATTTGAAATACTTTCATCAAACTGGTCAACATAGCCTTCCTGGCATTTTCTTATTGTGTTAAGACATTTATATTCTACATTTAGTAAGTTTCACATGTACCCTTGTAAGATGTAGGTGTGGTCCTACCAATTACCCTCCCTCCACCCATCCTCCCCCAACCCCTCCCTTCCCTTTCCCCATATTCTTGGGTTATAATTGGGTTATAGCTTTCATGTGAAAGCTATAAATTACTTTCATAGTAGGGCTGAGTACATTGGATACTTTTTCTTCCATTCTTTTTCTTTTCTTTTTGTAGAGACAGAGTCTCACTTTATTGCCCTTGGTAGAGTGCCGTACCATCACAGCTCACAGCAACCTCCAGCTCCTGGGTTTAGGCGATTCTCTTGCCTCAGCCTCCCCAGTAACTGGGACTATAGGCACCCACCACAACACCCGGCTATTTTTTGTTGCAGTTTCTTCCATTCTTGAGATACTTTGCCGTTTTTCTACTTCTAAAATAAGTGACTTCTGAAAATTATTTCCTCTTATTTTCAAGAAAGGTAGGACAACACTATTTTTGAAATCACCATTTGCATCAGGTAAAATTTAACCCTCCCAAAAATGATTCACGGAGATAGAGTACATAAAGGCCAAATACTGATAAGGATAAAGAAGCTGACTCAAGACTTTAGAAAAACAAGCTTTAAACCATGAAACAGATGCTAACAGGGAATTAAAAAGGATCTACCAGTAATCTTCAACCAAGAAATCACTCAGATTTTATTAAGTTCAGTTTTGAGTGAAACAGTAAGTATTAACTACTGAAACAATCTGAATGGATTACACCACTGGAAGGAGACCCAAAACTGTAAACAGGGTAAAACTGATTTCCCTCTTCTGACTCAGACTTGCAAATAATTACACATCTATATTAAACATCTGTGCTTTTATTAAGTAAATATAAACCATCCCAATGTGAGAGAGGAAAAAAAATACTGAGAGCATTTTAAACTTTTCATTGTTATTGGCAGATCCTTCAAACAAGCACAGATAGAGTGAGGGAAAAACATTTACTGAGAGGTGTGTGTCGGATGCTTTATATACGTCTTGGTCCTCTTTGTGCAGCTATAACAGAATATCACAGAATGGGTAATTTATAAAGAACAGCAATTGATGTCTCATAATTCCAAGAGGCGGGGCAGTCCAAGATCAAGGCACCAGCAGGTTAGATGTCTAGTGAGGGGAACGGTCTCTGCCTCAAAGATGGGAATTGTCCCTGCATCTTCTAGAGGGGCAGAAGGGCAGGAGAACCAAAAGCATGAAACCTCTTTTACAAGGTCTTCAGTCACATTCATGTAGAAGGAGCCCTCTGGCCTTCATCACCTCTTAAAAGCCCCACCCCTCTTAAAGGCCCCACCTCTTAATAGCCACTCACTGGCCTTTCTTTCAACACCTGAATTTTGGAAGGGATACATTCAAACCATAGCAACATACATCATCTCATTTACTCCTAACAAAAACCCTATGAGGTGGTTTAAACATATAATATCTCATTTAATCCTAACTACAATCCTGTGGGGTTCTGAGGAACAGAAAGGTGAAATAAAATTTAACCAAGGCCCAAAGCCATAAGCAGCAGAGCCAAAGTTTATGTTTTTCCTACTGTATCACAGCACCTCCTAGGCTGAGTAGCTTGTCCAGCTAAGTAATATAATAGCTCTTTCAATAGATTAATTGTAGGTCACTTGACCCCAAGACTACTTTTGATTTCTACATTCTAAATGGCCCAATCAACTGAATATTTCTACAAGTCATTTTACCATCACTTTATGTATAAAATTACATTTAATTACAGTTGATAAACTGCTAACTCCTTGAAGGTAGTCTCCATAAATATTTATAGACTATTTTTTAAAACCCATTAAGCCACTCTGAAGTCTACCATCTGCCTAAAGGACTAGTATACAAACATTTGCCTTTTTCATTCATTTTTCCTTAAGTAAAATAAAGCATATAAACAAGGATCCCATTTGTTAATTTCTAAAAGAAAACTCAAAAACATGATTCCATGACCAGAAACAATTGCTCCTCTGAATGTCCACACATTCTGTGCCTGTCCCTTTGAACACTTACCACACCTCATATTTGTAATAAGATTATTTCTGTGCATGCTTTATCTTCTCTGCCAGACTTTAAACAACCTCAATATGCCCCACAGCATCTAGATGAGCAGAAGTTGAACAAATGTTTAGATGAAGAAAATTATTTCTCTATTTTCTTCTATACTTCTACCATATAGGTGCTCAGAATCAATGTGGTTAATGAAAAAAAAAAAAAAAAAGAAAGAACAAAAATCTACAATAATAATGAGATACTCCAGGAACAATCAGCCTTGAATCAAAGTTGATTTCTGTCATCAGGTTCTAATTAAGAACGTCAGATAAAGCAGATGGAGAACGGCTTTAATCTTCATGCTAAGTTGATACTACCCTGGTGAAAACACAGAAAAATTGTTTGGACAAGCCAACTGAACAAACATGATATTGGATGTCTAGAGGAAAGTCATTCTTCAAGAGTCTTCTTTCCACTAGATGGCTATCTGAACTTTCACTGAGAGAGTTAGTCAAAGGGAAAGGCACCACTTAATATTACTGTGCATTCCAGCTAGGCCAACGAAGAGGGTGGTGGTGACGGGAAAAAGTCAAAGACAGGGAGGTTTTCTCTTTTCCATTTTAAAAGTTTCCCCTTTTAAAACTACTCATTTAGTCCTCTTCCAATTTTACTTACTCATATCATTATTAAGCACTGCAGAAGTATTTTCATAGAATTGATGAAATTGTGCCAAAGTTCATTTAACTGACCATATGATTTCAGATTTGAGCTCTCAGGACTTCATTGTGCTCAATTAAATGTGAAAATCTGCCTACATGAAATATTTCAATTTTACGAATGTCCCCTAAATAAAAGTAAATATTGTTAAATGTAACCAGATAATTTTTCCATTAAGGATAATTTATGTTGTGATCCATATAGTAAAACTCTGGCCATCTGAAGTGAGTCTCTTTGGGCCATTTGTTTAAACATTATGTTGTATTAATGTTTATTTACTTCTTTCTGATTATAGAATAAACTTCATTGAAGAAATGTTGAAAAATATGAAAACATTTTATTTTGCTTCTCCTTAGTCTTCTAAAAATTTTATCTGCAAATACACTGTTTACAAAAATTGGTATGATACTATATACATACATATACAATGTATATCATTTTGTAAGAACTTTTCCATTATTAATTATGTTTTGAAAGCATCATTCTAATAGCTATATGATATTTCATCATTTGGATAATACATCAAAATTAATTTAACTATTCTCCTTTTTGTTGAATATTTGAACCATTTCTAATATTTTTCTGGCATGAATAATACTTTGATAAACAAATCTAGGCCTGAGTTAGATCATGTCTTCAGGAATGATGACTAGAAGTATAATCACAAGAATCCCAAATAAAAGTATTTTAGGCAGGGTGCAATGCGTCACCCCTATAATCCAGGAGACCTAGGTAGGAAGATAACTTGAGTTCAGGAGTTTGAGACTATCTTGAGCAAGAGGGACACCCTATCTCTACTGAAAATAGAAAAATTAGTGGGCTATTTGTCACAGGCACCTGTAGTCCTAGCTACTCAGGAGGCTGAGGCAGGAGGATTGCTTCAGCCCAGAAGTTTGAGGTTACCCTGAGCTATGACGGTGCCATCAATTCTCACCAGCAGTGATAGCTCCCATCTCCTCATACCTAGGCCAACGATGAATTTTGCCATTAAGATTTATTTGTTAATTAGTAAGGCAAAAGCTGGTATCTTGCTGTGTCATTTACATTTCTATTATTAATGAGGTGAAATTTTTCTTCATTTTAAAAAATTTAAGTGCCTTTGGCCAGGGGTACAATGACTCACCTCTGTAATCCTAGCACTCTAGGAGGGGAAAGTGGCAGGACTCCTTGAACTCAGGCGTTCAAGACCAGCCTGAGCAAGAGCAAGACCCGTCACTACTAAAAATAGAAAAATGACCAGGCATTGTGGTGGACACCTTTATTCCCAGCTATTCAGGAAGCTGAGGCAAGAGGATCACTTGAGCCCAAAAGTTTGAGTTACTGTGAGCTATGATGCCACAGCACTCCACCCAGGGAGACTAAGTGACACTCTGTCTCAAACAAAAAAACAAACAAGCAAACAAAAAGAGCACTTGTAGGAAAAAAGATTAAAATGTTAACAACAGTACTCCAACTCCTGGGCTCAAGCAATCTTCCTGCCTCAGCAGCATCCCAAGTAAGTACCTGGGACTGCAAACACATGCCACCATGCCTGGCTAATTTTTCTTACTTTGTAGAGTTGGGACCTCACACAGGCTGATCTTGAACTCCTGGTCTCATGCACTCAATGGTGTCGGCATCCCTAAGTGCCAGGATTACAAGCATGAGCCACTGCGCCCAGCCAACAGTAGTATTATCTCTTTGTGGTGAAAACATAAATGAGAAAAACAAATGGCATTGCTTTCAATAGTTAAATACTGGTTGATGGTTTTATTGCAATAACATTCATGTAACAACAACATTTCACAATACTTTACTCTTCTTCCCAACGTCCTTCAGTAGTGATGATCTGCATGGCATGTACCAGTGCCCAACAATATGCACATTAAAACGGGAAAGCGGTAATTAAATTCTCAATATTCAAAGTATCCACCATGTTTTAAGGGAACTGCAATAAAAAATGAGTGTTTTTTGAAAACTACTTTTACTGGGCACTTACCACGTGGCAGGCTGAGCTTGTCACATGGATTAGTGCATTTAACTCCCTCACAACCCTAGAATGCATTATTACAATTCTCATTTTAAACACGAGGGAGCTGAGGAGCCAGCATTCAGAACCAGGTGCCTGACACCAAGGCTCACACTTTTACTGAGAAATAAGACATTTGCATGGTCTTCATGAATAACCAGACTGAGAGTGTAAACTATAGGAAATATTCCAGATACAGACTGTAGCGTTTTGGGTTTCAAATACAACACCTTTTACACTTCAATAAAAAGTTTGAGAATCCTTGAGTTTGAGAATGACTAGAAGTAACATAATTGGGTTCACTTTTTATGTGTAGTTACATGGGTAAGATGTGGCATTTAACAAATAAAATGATCTCGGGCAGCACCTGTGGCTCAAAGGGGTAGGGCACTGGCCCCATATGCTGAGGTGGCGGGTTCAAACCCAGCTCCAGCCAAAAAAAAAACAAATAATGATCTCACTTGAAACTGCCAAAACTAGGCAGTTTCTCTGCCTCACCATCTGAAAGCACACATTGAATTCTTGCTACCATGTACAAAGGGTTTTTTAAAGCGCTAATCTGAAATAGCTATCAAAAACCAAAGCACAAAGTCCAAGTTGATAAAAACAAACACAAGTTTCTTGAGTTAAAAACAAGTCAATTCAGACTCAACAGGCTATATAAGAGAATAGCTTTAAGATGAAGATAGGCCAAAAGCCACGTGACTGCGTATTATATTTACTTGAATTCGCTTGCTTTCCATACAGTATTGCTTTTTGAAACTAAGTGTATGGAGAAATCCTGAATTATGCAACATGGTTAGAAAAAATGAAAAGAAGACCCTCTGAAACATCCCACAACTCAGTACTTCTTCCAACTTTCCCAGAGCAACTGCTGTTTAGTATTGTTTTCTAGACGGTGGTAGTTTTAGGAATTTATTCCAGAGAAGCAAAAAAGCAATTCCCTAAAGAACAGTCTACCAAGGTAATACAGCTCAAAATGCCTGATTAATTACTATATTACACGGTACCTTAAACTGCATCAAAATCAAACTGAGAATTTAGTCAATGTCTTAAAAAGATGGCTTTCCCAAGACCAGAGATGTTGGCATGGATGTGGAGAAAAGGGAACACTTCTACACTGCTGGTGGGAATGCAAATTAATACATTCCTTTTGGAAAGATGTTTGGAGATCACTTAGAGATCTAAAAATAGATCTGCCATTCAATCCTATAATTCCTCTACTAGGTACATACCCAGAAGACCAAAAATCACACTATAACAAAGATATTTGTACCAGAATGTTTATTGCAGCCTAATTCATAATTTCTAAGTCATGGAAAAAGCCCAAGTGCCCATCAATCCATGAATAGATTAATAAATTGTGGTATATGTACACCATGGAATATTATGCAGCCTTAAAGAAAGATAAGAGACTTTACCTCTTTCATGTTTACATGGTAATTCAACATGTACCAAAAAGGTATATTTTCTCCTTTACACTCATCAGTTGAAAGTAGTTCCCAAGCTTCCCTGTAATATACCAACTGACTTCACAATGACATCCCTAATATTTATAGCTATTACCAACTCTGTTAGCATACCCTATGTTTCCAGCACAGAACCACAAGGCCTTCTAGTCAAGTACTAAAGCAGAACTGAGAGAGGATACTCAGGAAAAGTAAGGTCTGAGAGAACAAAAGTCTTCTCACGGAAGCCCCAAGGACACACCTACAAAGTCCTCCCCGTGGTGACTCAGCTCTTAGTAATTATAGACTTAACTTCCTGAGACCTGGAAACTAATGCTTGCTTCTGCTTCTGTAAAAGCCAGAGCCATTCTCTACCTCGATTTAGACTAACCAATCAGAAGGGTACCCATGGACAAAGGGAAAAGACAGAGCCAGTTGGGGGATGTGGCCATTTTTAGACTCTAGTCCACCATGGCTCCACTGGCTAAAATAAAGCCCTTACTCTATATCTTGGTGTTCTGGTGACTCTCTCTCCCTGCCAGGCCCTTGTCTTCCTACAAGAGAACTACTTTTTAGTTATAGTTGCATTGCTCTAGTTAAGAGAGCCATACAACATGTCCCATAGCACTTCTACCAGAGAGCATAGAATATTACATCACCCTCAACACTAAGCTTCTTCAGGAAAACAAGGACCAATGTTCCCAGCACCACTCCATGAATTCCAATAGGCTTATGTGAATGGTTACTCATGTAAAATTTAAAAGAGGGCATTAAAATCAGTTTCAAAAAAAGTTCAGATAAATAATCACAAAACATACAGCAAAAAAAGAAGATTCAGTATGGCAAGTTCTTAATAAAAACAAGTAGGCATGTTCAAAGCCCACAAGATGAGTCAGGCTTAAAAGAAATAACTTCCCATTGCTCCATGAAGAAACTAACATTACAGAAGGCAGGAGGAGTATGGGTACATCTCACCTAAAGAAAGAAGATGTATTCTAATATAGTTTCTGTAAAACAAATTACTGAAAGTGACTTTCATCTTGTAACTCTTTTTTTTTTTTTTAGAGACAGAGTCTCATTGTATCGCCCTCGGTAGAGTGCTGTGACATCACAGATCACAGCAACCTCCAACTCCTGGGCTTAGGCGATTCTCTTGCCTTAGCCTCCCAAGTAGCTGGGTCTACAGGCGCCCACTACAACGCCCGGCTATTTTTTTCTCACAGTTTGGCTGGGGCCAGGTTTGAACCTGCCACCCTCGGTATATGGGGCCAGTGCCCTACCCACTGAGCCACAGGCACCATCCTCATCTTGTAACTCTTAATTTATAAACACGATACTGTGAAAAAAGAAAGAAATATCCCTTAAAATTACAGCCAATTTTCCCAAATCATTTCCAAAGGAAAATAACAACTTTGTGATAAATTACTAATATCATACTAAGTAACTACATGGTGTTAACTCAAAGAAATGTATACAGATGGCCAGGCACAGTGGCTCACACCTGTAATCCTAGCACTCTGGGAGGCTGAGGAGGGTGGATTGCTGGAGCGCAGGAGTTGGAGACCAGCCGGAGCAAGAGTGAGACCCCATCTTTACTAAAAATAGGAAAAATTAGCTGGGCTTAGTGGCACATGCCTTGGGAGACTGAGGCAAGAGAATCACTTGAACCCAGGAGTTTAAGGTTGCTGTGAGCTATAAGGCCACAGCACTCTATGCAGGGTGTCAGAGCAACTGTCTCAAGAATAAATACATAAATAATGTTTAAAAAAAATGTATATAGTTGAAGAATCTGGTAAGACTCTATTTCTTTTTTTTTTTTGTAGAGACAGAGTCTCACTGTACCGCCCTCGGGTAGAGTGCCGTGGCGTCACACGGCTCACAGCAATCTCTAACTCTTGGGCTTAGGCGATTCTCTTGCCTCAGCCTCCCGAGTAGCTGGGACTACAGGTGCCTGCCACAATGCCCGGCTATTTTTTTGTTGCAGTTTGGCCGGGGCTGGGTTTGAACCCGCCACCCTCGGCATATGGGGCCGGTGCCCTACTCACTGAGCCACAGGCACCGCCCAAGACTCTATTTCTTATATTATTTCAAAAAGGGAATGCTTAAAGCAATTTAGCTAAGTTCTTTTTTTTTTTTTTTTTTTTTGAGACAGAGTCTCACTATGTCACCCTGGGTAGATTGCCGTGGCATCACAGCTCACAGCAACCTCAAACTCTTGGGCTTAGGCCTGGAGCCTGTAGCTCAAGTGACTAAGGCGCCAGCCACATATATCAGAGCTGGCGGGTTCGAACCCAGCCTGGGCCTGCCAAACGACAATGACAACTACACCAAAAAATAGCAGGGCTTTGTGGCGGGCTCCTGTAGTCCCAGCCCCTTGAGAGGTTGAGGCAAGAGAATTGCTTAAGCCCAGGAGTTGGAGATTGTTGTGAGCTGTGATGCCATGGCACTCTACCCAGAGCAACAGCTTGAGGCCCTGTCTCAAAAAAAAAAAACTCTTGGGCTTAAGTGATTCTCTTGCCTCAGACTCCCAAATAGTTGAAACTACAGGTGCCTGCCACAACTCCAGCTATTTTTTTGTTGCAGTTGTCATTATTGTTTAGCTGGCCGGGGCTGGGTTCAAACCCACCAGCCTTGGCGCATGTGGCTGGCGCCATAACCACTGCGCTATGGGCACTGAGCCTACTGACTGAAAACTTTAATTTTTATAACTTATAAATTTTTAATTTTTACCTTAGAAGAACTTTTCCTCTATCAAATTAATCGACTACTTCTGAGATATTTTTGCCTCATATCTATTCTCTCTTCTTGTCCAGGAAATGTCACCACATACTGACTGAAATCACCAACATCTGCCTGTGACTAACTCTCCGCCCAATGGCCTCTGAGCTCCCAAGTATCCCACATATATCTCCAAGACAGGAATTGTCACACTGTGATCATATATTTGAGTCTTTTCTCTCCTAGTAGCTCAAAGGAGTAGGGCGCCAGCCCCATATGCTGAAGGTGGTGGGTTCAAGCCCAGCCCTGGCCAAAAACTGCAAAAAAAAAAAAAAAAACATTCTCTCCTAGTAGCTAGTGAGTTCTATCGTAGTCATGTTTTAGGCATCTTCTGTAACTAAAATAGTGCCAAGAACACAGTGTGGGTGTGTTCAATAAATCAATATTATTATTATTATTTTTTTGTAGAGATATAGTCTTACTTTATTGCCCTTGGTAGAGTACTGTGGCGTCACACAGCTCACAGCAACCTCTAACTTAACTCCTGGGCTTAGGCGTTTCTCTTGCCTCAGCCTCCTGAGTAGCTGGGACTATAGGCGCCTGCCGCAATGCCCGGCTATTTTTTGTTGCAATTTGGCTGGAGCTGGGTTTAAACCCGTCACCCTTGGTATATGGGTCGGCGCCCTACCCACTGAGCCACAGGCGCCGCCCAATAAATCAGTATTATTAAGCAAATCGGTATGACTTTATTGACGGGCCTATTCTCAACCAAATACCTGAGATGGAAGGAAGTAGAGATTTAAATGACACCTAGTGAACCTGACAAAGCAGTGCTCATTGTCGGACAGGCCAGTTGCCTGAAAGTAGCTTTAACGCCCAGAGCTGGACATTGTAGCTGGAGTGCTGTCAGTCAGAGAATACCTAAGATCTCCCAACTGAAGGTTCTGCTTCTGAAATGGCAGAGTGCCATACAAGAAAGAGCAGTGGGTGTGAGGCCAGACGCCTAGCTTTTCGTCTCAGGTACTCTTTGGCCTACTAATTGCATGATCTTTGACTCTTTGGGCCTCAGTTTCAGAGATAATACCTATATTTTGCCTCTCTCTAAGTATTAGACTTAGGTAAAGTCTGTCCTTTTCAGCACCTCCGGAATCAATGCCCACTCTTCAACCACCATTTCCTCCAACCCAGCTGTCATCATCTCTCACCAAGCTTCTGCAAAAGCTTCCAAATGCCGGTTTCTCCACATCCTTTCTCACTCCTCACCAAAAGATTTTCCACACAGAAGAGTAACCTTTTCAAAAAGCAACTCTAATCAGGCCACACTCATATATCTCCAATACTTCAAAAGGACCTACTGCTCTTAGAAGAAACACCAGAATTCTCAGCATGGCCCGTAACTACTTGCCCGCTAGAGTCCATGCTTATGTCTCCAGTGGCATTTCGTACCACCCACACCCTCCCTGCTCGGCACACACACACAAACTCCCTGTGTTCCAGTCACAATAACTGTCTTTCAGTTCCCTGAATATACAACGTTATCTTCCACCTTATCATATCTTCCTGTAATAGTCTCTTCTCCATACCTAGATTTTCCCAAATTGACTCCTACTTATCTGTCAGATCTTGAGTCACCCAAAAAGCCACTTCCTTCCCTCATTTCCTATCTGCCAATATTCTCGAGACACTACGTCTCCTGCAGAGCACACCCCTAGCAGGGGAGTTTATATGTGTGGCTGTGTGCTTCATGTCTCTCTCCCACATCAAACTCTAAGCTCCACGAAGACAGCACCCATCTTGTTCACCAATATGAAATACAATATATGTTTCCAAAAAGAAATGATCTTTTGAAACATGATAACAGAAAATTAGGAGATAAATGTTTTTCCCTGGGTATGTCTAGTACTTTTTTCTTCATTTCTTCTTTACAAGTATATCCAAATATTTTTAAAATCCTAGCCAAAGCATCAGAATGAAAAATACTAGAAGAATAATACATTTTTCTGGGTTTTGTTTTTGTTTTTGTTTTTGTTTTTGTTTTTTGCAGTTTCTGACCTGGGCTGGGTTTGAACCCATCACCTCCAGCATATGGGGCTGGCGCCCTACTCCTTTGAGCCACAGGCGCCGCCCTGAATAATACATTTTTCTAAAACATAAAAACAAAGACATTCCAAACCAAAGGTTTTTGCCTGCCTGAACTTATTCACAGCTTTAACACTGTGAAACATGGCTATTAAATACAAAACTGAATCCTTTACAGGGTTATTTTAAAACCCAGGGAACTATAAAAGGATTATAACACCTATGAAGCAGTAGAAGAATGATTAAAATGTATGCCAGAGAAGGGATTACAAAACATGACTGGAGCATTTATGGCAGTAAGGTTAGTAACTGCAAACTGGTTCAGAGAAAGACAGTATTTGGAAGGAAAAAAATAACATCAGTTCTTAATGAAAGGTTCACACTTTCTATCTTGCCAACATTTACTGTGAGTAAAAAGTTTAAGCGTTTGTTGAAGACTTAAAATATAAAGGCCAGGCGCAGTGGCTCATGCCTATAATCCTAGCACTCTGGAGGCCAAGGCAGGTGGATTGCTTGAGCTCAGGAGTTGGGGAATAGCTGAGCAAAAATAAGACCCTGTCTCTACTAAAACTAGAAAAACTGGCCGGGTGTTGTGGCACATGCCTGTAGTCTCAGCTACTCAGGAGGCTAAGGCAAGAGGACTGCTTGAGCCCCAAGAGTCTGAGCTATGATGCCACAGCACTCTACCAAGGGTGACAAAGTGAGACTCCATTTCAAAACAAACAAACAAAATATATGAGGAATTGTATTTTAAAGGAAAGAAAAAGGATACTAAGATATGAAGTATGGCGTGTGTTTTGTTCTTTCTCAGAACACTATTGTTTTCTCCAAGTTGGTACCTTTTATTAGCATGCTGTAGGGTTTTCTCCTTCTTCGAAGAGTAAACAGCTGAAAAACAAGCACCAGGTCAAAGTCCTCAGCCCTTTCTGAAAGGTGCTAACAGTCCTCCCTACCTATAAATCTAAGTAGTTAAGTAAATCTTTCAGTATACAGAAAACACTAAAAGTTCAGAAGTAAAGCAGTAATGCCTCAAGAATGTTCAATTTTTTTTTTTTTTTTTTTTGAGACAGAGTCTCACTTTGTTGCCCTCGGTAGAATCCATCACTCTGTGATGCCCTCGGCCTCACAGCTCTCAGCAACCTCAAACTCTTGGGCTTAAGTGATCCTCTTACTTCAGCCTCCCAAGTAGCTGGGACTACAGGCGCCTGCCACAATACCCAGATATTTTGTTGTTGTTGTTATTGTTGTTTAGCAGGCCCTGGCTGGGTCTGAACCCACCAACCCCGATGCATGTGGCTGGTGCCCTAACCACTGAGCTATGGGTGCTGAGCCAAGAGTGTTCAATTATTAATGTACTTCCCCTAAAGCTTACTCCATTGAACCCAGGAATGAAGAATTTGGGCTCAGAGAAGTTGCACAAGCTGGGGAGAATTGTCCTTTTAATAAAAATGATACTTTAGTTAAAACAACAGCTACCACAAGAGCTTTAAAAAGATCTCTATGGTAGAAATTGCCCCTAGGAGACATTTTTCTATCAATACAGACGTTCAATTAGTATCACCAAATGCTGTTAGGTATCTCTAAAAGCAAAGGGGAAAAGACTCAGGACAACAATCAATATATACAAAGAATAATCAACATGTACATTCTGAGTAGGGCAAAGAATCCTTAGAGCCAGTCAAATCGACTGCTCTTTGCTCTCCCCAACACAACTTTGCTGACTCTATGCTTTTCTCAGCATTATTCCCTCCAGGTGAAATGTTCTGACTCTCACCCCAGCCTTTGGCCTCGTTCGAGATTGCCTTAAGAACACCTTCATCCACTCATTGCTAAAGCACTTTGTAATATTCCCTGTAGCACCAATTAACTCATTCTGTCTCTTACATTATCTACAGTCAGGACTTTCCCCCTATGTTCCTCCGGGACTTACACAATATGTAAAATCGCTTTCCATTTTCTATACTGTCTTGCATATTGTTTCAAATATTTATAGACTCTGTCAGAACTGGAGAGGCGTGGAGGTCTGAGTCTCAACCTAAAGACCTCAGAGCTGAAATGGCTTCAATGATAAAGCAAACATTGATTGAGTGCCTCTAAGTGGCATACCCAGAGTGAACTAAACAAAATCCCTGACCTCAGTGAGCTCACAATCTATAATTATATACAAACTATAATTGTAAATAACAATTATCTAGCTGAGCTCACGCCTGTAATCCTAGCATTCCGGGAGGCAGAAGCAGGTGGATTGCCTGAACTCACGGGTTTGAGACCAGCCTGAACAAGAACAAGACCCCATCTCTAAAAATAGCCGGGCCTTGTGGTGGGGGCACCTGTAGTCCTAGTTACTTGGGAGGCTAAACAAGAGGATTACTTGAACCAAAGAGTGAGTTGCAGTGAGCTATGATGATGCCACAGCACTCTACCCAGGGTAACAGAGTAAGATTGTCTCAAAAAAAAAAAAGGAATCAGGAAACTCAGGTTCTAGTCCCAACTTTGTCACTAACTAACTACACAATTGCTCTTGGGCAAAACACTTAAATGCTATCTGGAAAATAGATGCTTCCACTAGATTAACTACTTTCTCATGTTATTCAAACATTTTGATGCTGGCATGGCAGAAAGAAGAGATTACTATAGACAAGGATGGATAAGGTGGATTTTCCCAGTGACACTTTTTTTTTCTTTTTGAAACAGAGTCTTACTATGTTGCCCTCAGTAGAGTGCCATGGTGTCACAGCTCACAGCAACCTCAAACTCTGGGGCTCAAGTGATTCTCTTGCCTCAGCCTCCCAAGTAGCTGGGACTACAGGCGCCCGCCACAACGCCCGGCTGTTGTTGTTGTTGTTGTTGCTGCTGCTGCAGTTGTCATTGTTGTTTAGCAGGCCCGGTTCAGGCTTAAACCTGCCAGCCTACTCACTGAGCTAGGGCACCAAGCCCCAGTGACACTTTTTTTTGTAGAGACAGAGTTTCACTTTATTGCCCTCAGTAGAGTGTCGTGGAGTCACACAGCTCACAGCAACCTCCAACTCCTGGCCTTAGGCGATTCTCCTGCCTCAGCCTCCCGAGTAGCTGGGACTACAGGCGCCCGCCACAACGCCCGGCTATTTTTTTGTTGCAGTTTGGCCGGGGCTGGGTTTGAACCCGCCACCCTCAGTATATGGGGCCGGCACCCTACTCACTGAGCCACAGGTGCCACCCCCCCCAGTGACACTTTTTAAAAGGTAGAGTGAGACCAAGTGTTACAGCTCACATCTGTAGTCCTAGCACTTTGGGAAGCCAAGTTGGAAGAATCACTTGAGACCAGGAGTTCAAGACTAGCCTAGGCAAAATAGTAAGATCTAGTCTCTACAAAAAACAATTTTAATATTAGCCCCCTGGCATGTAACTGTAGTTCTTGCTACTTGGGAGGCTGAGGTAGGAAGATTGCTTGCCATAGGACTTTGAGGTTGCAGTAAGCTATGATTGTGCCACTGCACTCCACCCTGGGTAACAGAGGAAGACCCTAACTCTAAAAATAAAAAGAGGAGTGAGGTGCCAAAACTATTGAGTGAAAGTTTGTGGGGGATATAGCAGATGAGATATGTATAGAATCTCAAAATAAATATTACCCCACAAATTACTCAATGAAAGGAGAAAGGTACTTTACAAGGAGGTATTCCTGCAAAAAAATATGTGTGCATGTGTGTGTATGTGTATTTAGCCCCGATTCTAATTATGAGGAAATAAAACATATCCAGACTGTGGCACTGTGGCAATCATCTAGTCTGGACACTTCAAAACTGTCCATGTTATGAAATTTTAAAAAAGGCAAATGAGATAAAAGGACATCAAAGAGATATGACATCTAATGAATATGGACTAAAAAATATAATACTTTCCTGGGGAGCATGTTAAAATAAAGAAATAAATAATTTAACTAATTAATAAAAAATAAAAATCAGTATGTTTATATTGGTGTTAATTTTTTTTTTTTTTTTTTTTGTGGTTTTTGGCCGGGGCTGAGCTTGAACCCGCCACCTCCGGCATATGGGACCAGCGCCCTACCCCTTTGAGCCACAGGCGCTAACCAGGTGTTAAATTTCTTGAGTGTGATAATGACACTATGTTTATTTGGGAGAACATTCTTATGTTTAAGAGATACATGCTGAAATATTTAGGAGTGAACCATCATGATGTCTGCAAAGGGCCAGTGGTCCAGGAAAAAAAGATGCACACATATATGTATCCACATAAACACAGCTATATATGGAAAAAGGGACAAATGTGACAAAATATTCACAATTGGTGAATCTTAGGTGAAGGGTATATAGATTCACTGTACTATTTAAACTTTTCTGAGCTGGAATTTTTTTTCAAAACTATACGAAGTTCTAAGAGTAAAAGATAACATGAGAGTTAGGTAGAAAAAAACAAAGGAATCTTCCCAACAGATACCATGAGAGTTACAGAAATAAAAATTTTAAAACTAGAAAGAATTAGGAAATATGAAGTTTTAATTTATAAGAAATTAATAAGAATTTCAGAGATCAGCACAGATTTAAAGAAAAAAATGAAATTTTAACTAGGTATTAAAGGCTGAGCAAAGTTTTAGGCAGAACTAAGTGCTCTTTGAACAAGTATATGAGCAAAGGTGTATCAGCTACAGACAATGTGTACATATATAAACACATGCATATAAAACATACATACATCCACATGCACACAAATACACTACTTAACATATATCACATATGTACTTGAGATTAGCCATTTTGGAATGACTGGGGTGAAAATTCTGCAAATTCTGGGAAGGTCTGAATTCTATACAGTAATAGGTAACAAGAACTCTTGAAGATTTCTTGTATTTTTCTCCTAAATAATAAAAGCAATGCGTTTTTAATTCAGGAAGACAGAATAGTATGACAAATATAAATATCCCATTTTTATTAACATTTCAGTGTATTTCTTACCAGTTTTTTATGCAGTGGTTTTGGGTTTGTTTGTTTTTTTTAAGAGAACGGGGTGTTGTTATGTTGTGCAGACTACAATTCAGTGGCTATTTACAGGCCAATCGTGTTGTAATATAGCCTCAAACTCCTGATCTCAAGGACCCTCTCACCTCAGCCTCCCATGGAGCTGTGACGACAGACGGGCACCACCATCCCCAGCCATGTTGCTCTTTTCATTTACAATAATAATTTCCCCATGTTATTAAAAACTTTATAAATGTGACTCTAAATGGTTGCATCTTAGCTCGTATATATATATACACAGATATTTTGTTCTCAAAAAATTAAGAACAGAATTACCATATGATCCAGCCATTCCACTGCCAGGTATATACCCAAAAGAACTGAGAGATTCAAACAGATATCTGTACACCCATATTCCTAGCAGTAGCAAGGCTCACAAAAGCGAAAAGGTAGAAGCAACCCAAATGTTCATCCACAGATGAATAAACAAAATGTGATGTATATCTACAATGGAATATCATTCAGCCTTAAAAAGGAGATTCTGACACATGCTACAACATGGATGAACCTTGAGGACATTATGCAAAATAAAATAAGTCATCACAAATACTGACAAATACTGCATGAGTCCATTCATACAAAGTACCTCAAATAGGCTTGGTGCTTGTGGTTCAAGCGGCTAAGGCGCCAGCCACATACACCTGAGCTGGCGGGTTCAAATCCAGCCCGGGTGCCAAACAACGACGGCTGCAACAAAAAAATAGCCGGACGTTGGAGGCAGGAGAATCGCTTGAGCCCAGGAGTTGGAGGTTGCTGTGAGCTGTGATGTCACAGCACTCTACCCAGGGCAACAGCTTGAGGCTCTGTCTCAAATAAAAAAAAAAAAGTACCTCAAATAATCAAAATCATAGAGACAGAAAGTAGAATAATGGTTGAGGAAAGGGGGATAGGAGTTACTATTTAATAGGTATAGAGTTTCAATTCTGCAATATGAAAAGAGTTCTAGGGGGGCGGCACCTGTGGCTCAGTCGGTAAGGCGCCAGCCCCATATACCGAGGGTGGCGGGTTCAAACCCGGCCCCGGCTAAACTGCAACCAAAAAATAGCCGGGCGTTGTGGCCGGCGCCTGTAGTCCCAGCTACTCGGGAGGCTGAGGCAAGAGAATCGGTTAAGCCCAGGAGTTGGAGGTTGCTGTGAGATGTGTGATGCCACAGCACTCTACCGAGGGCCATAAAGTGAGACTCTGTCTCTACAAAAAATAAAGAAAGAAAGAAAGAAAGAAAAGAAAAGAATTCTAGGGCTCGGAGCCTATAACTCAGCAGCTAGGGTGCCAGCCACATACACTGGGACTGGCAGGTTCGAACCCAGCCCGAGGCCTACTAAACAACGACAACTACAACAACAGCAACAAAAAATAAAAATAGCTGGGCGTTGTGGTAGGTTCCTGTGGTCCCAGCTACTTCGGAGGCTGAGACAATTGCTAAAGCCTAAGAGTTTGAGGTTGCTGTGAGCTGTGATGTCACAGCACTCTACCAAAGGTGATGTAGTGAGACTGTCTCAAAAAAATGGGTGGCATCTGTGGCTCAATGGGTAGGCCCCGGCCCCATATACCGAGGGTGGAGTGTTCAAACCCAGCCCCAGCCAAACTGCAACAAAAAAACTGCCAGGCATTGTGGCAGGTGCCTTAGTCCCAGCTACTCAGGAGGCTGAGGCAAGAGAATTGCTTGAGCCCAAGAGTTTGAGGTTGCTGTGAGCTATGACATCATAGCACTCTACTGAGGGCAACAAAGTGAGACTCAGTCTCAAAAAAAAAAAGACCCTGTCTCTACACAAAAAAACTTTTTTAATTAGCTAGGCGTGGTGACACACAGTTGTAATGCTACCTATACAGGAGGATGAGGTGGGAGGATTGTTTAAACCCAGGAGTTAGAGGCTGCAGTAAGCTGTGACTGCTTCACTGCATTCCCATCTGGATCAGGAAGGAAGGAACGGAAGGAGGGAAGAAGGGAGGGAGGAAGGAAGGAAGGACAGGATGTAAGAGAAAGCCTGGAAGGAAAAACAGAGTCAGATCAGCACTCGGGAGGGACGGAATGTTAAGTACTGCCTTGGACAGCCTCACTGTAGTGGCAATATCTGAGTAAAGATCTGAAGGAAGGAAGGAAGCAAGCCCCTAAGCTATCTAGAGGAAGGGCATTCCAGGGAGCAGGAACAGCAACTCCAAAGGCACCAAGGCAGGAGCACGCCTGGAGCACCTGCAGTGCTCAAAAAACAGCCAGAGGCCAGTGTCTGAAGCAAATGAGAAAGAAGGAAGGAAGGAGATGCAGTCAGAAGGGGCCACAGATCATGGGGCTTGACAGCTGTACATTGTCATTTTTTTCTATACTGGCTACTTTGATAGGTAAAAAGATAATACAAAATATTTTAAGTATAGCTGGGCACGATGGCTCACACCTATAATCCTAGCACTCCAGGAGGCCGAGGCAGATGGATTGCCTGAGCTCATAAGTTTGAGACCAGCCTGAGCAAGAGTGGCTGTCTTTTTAGAGCAAGAGTCTCTTAAAAAAAAAAAAAAAATAGCCAGATGTTGTGGCCAGAGGCTGAGACAAGAGGATAGCTTGAGCCCAAGAGTTAGAGGTTGCTGTGAGCTATGATACCAGAGTACTCAACCCCAGGGCAACTGAGTAAGACTCTGTTTAAAAAAAAAAAAAGAAAATATATATACACACACACACACACACACATATATATACAGGAAAGAAAGAGTATAAAATTCACAGTACTACAAATTAATTGACAGAGGGACAGACATGTATCTAATTCATCCTTGTGTTCCTCACAAGTATTTGTCATGATGCTCAATAAATGTTTACGGAATAAAGGATGAGTCAAAGAAAGTTTTCTCAAGATGGAAAAAGACCATGGAAGGGAGAGATAAGGACAAAATTTGGGGGAAGGTTCAATTAGAAACAGAAGGGAATACTGGGAATCTAAAAAGAAAACGGAGTCATAGAAACAGGAAGAAAATCCAGGCTGTACTATGACAGCTGCAGGAGCCAGTGGAGAGAAGAGTGGGCCCCTCTGCGCATACCGCTAAAAGCCACACAGGAGCCAAGAGAACTAGGAAGGGAGGCAATAAAGGAAGTCATTGGCTTGGACAGTTTGAAACCAGATTGCACAGGATAAAAAATGTAGCCAACGGCAAGGAAAAAAGGAAGTAGCTAGCTATTCTTGAAAAATAGCTTCTTCTCTTTTTCTTGCAGTAAAAAGAGAAAAGAAAAATAGAATAGTAAGGATCCCCCAGCACACAGAAATCTGCTGGAAATGCCTCTTAGCCCCTGATTATGTGCAGTAAGGCTAATAAAGCCTTCAGGAAATAATTTACAACATTCCGCCCAGCTGGGATCCTCAAACAAGGAGGTGGATTGAATGAACACAAGAAAGATCCTATCCATACCGGGCATGAGAAAGACAGCACATCTTCACATTTGCTGTTAATAACGGGTTTGTTAAGTGGCCTGAAGAGGTTACACAGAAAGTTAATAGCTGCTCTTTTTTTTTTTTTTTTTTGATATCTAGCTAATGTGAGATAAACCAGCTAAAATTAATTAAGGTGTTTCTTTTGCTTGTTTATTTTAGTCTCTGTGATTCCTATTAAAGGCTCTCCTCAAATATCCAGAGGTGTCTGGGTGTCCATTCACATTTCAGGGTGAGGCACTAAATGTTGTCTGGGAGTTCCGTGTCAACTGATGAGCTTCCCTGTAATCAGGTCAAAACTTTGATGTATTTTTAAAATCGAAGAACTGAATAAATTTGTCTGTCTAATATGCATGTAACAATTTAAGAGCCATGCTGTTTGTAAGTAAGGCAAACATCATCAATTTCTCTTCTTTTTTTTTTTTTTTTTGAGACAGAGTATCAAGCTGTCACCCTGGGTAGAGTGGTATGGCATCACGGCTCACAGCAACCTCAAACTCTTGGGCTTAAGCAATCCTCTTGCCTCAGCCTCCTAAGTAGTTGAGACTACAGGTCCCCACCACAACACCTGGCTATTTTTTTTGGTTATAGTCGTCATTGTTTAGCAGGCCAGCTCTAGGGTATGTGGCTGGCGCCTTAGCCACTTGAGCTATAGGCGCCCAGCCTCAATTTCTCTTCTTACAATGCTTAGTTTCCTTGGGAAAGTTAGCTAAGGAATAGAGGCAAAATCCTTCATCATTATTTTATGTCATTTTAATATAGACCTTAGTAAAGGTAATTAAATGACAGGTAATTAGAAATAGCTAAATACAAAGGTTCTGTATGCATTCAGGAAAAGAAAGAAAAAAAGTCACATCTTTTCATCTAAGAATATGTATAGTTTTATAAGAGTATAATCAGTGGCTGGGAGCAGTGGCTCAGGCCTATAATCTTAGCACTCTGGGAGGCTGAAGTGGGTGGATCATTTGAGCTCACAAGTTTAAGACCACCCTGAGCAAGGGCAAGACCCCATCTCTAAAAATAGCCAGGTGTTGTGGCGGCCACCTGTAGTCCCAGCTACTTGGGAGGCTGAGGCAAGAGGATGGCTTGAGCCCAAGAGTTTCGGGTTGCTGTGAGCAGTAACACCATGGTACTCAACCCTAGGGCACCTGAGTGGGACTCTATCTCCAAAAAAAAGAGTATAATCAAACTAAACAAATATACGATCCTTATCAAAGTTAAAAAGGTCTTTATATTTTACCAAAATGTATAAGATAGAAAACTACTAAATGGGGCAGTGCCTGTGGCTCAAGGAGTAGGGCGCCGGTCCCATATGCCAGAGGTGGCGGGTTCAAACCTAGCCCTGGCCAAAAACCACAAAAAAAAAAAAAAAAAAATAGAAAAACTGAGGCAAGAGGATTGCTTGAGCCCAAGAGTTAGAAGTTGCTGTGAGCTATGATGCCACAGCACTTTACCCAG
The DNA here is from genome assembly GCF_027406575.1 of Nycticebus coucang. Lineage (NCBI taxonomy): Eukaryota > Metazoa > Chordata > Mammalia > Primates > Lorisidae > Nycticebus > Nycticebus coucang. The sequence goes on along the minus strand of NC_069782.1, from coordinate 132,181,899 downwards.
GGCAACCGCTTGAGACTGTGTCTCAAAAAAAAAAAAAAAAAAAGGCACAAATGACAGCCTGGCTACATCATGGACAAAATATCCCATATTTCCCAAGACAAAGAGGGTGAATTTCACCTAAATACACTGAATTTCAATCAAATACCTAAATTACTGATTTGAGTTATAAAGTTTATACTTTAATAACATTTTTGTAGAGGCAGTTGTTGTTAGTTAACATTTAGTAAGTGCTCTTCTATGTGTTACAGGTAAGTGTATGTAAGTGTATATATACACAAACAAGCAAATAAAAATTTTAAAATAAATCTAAGAGAAAGGTGGTCCATACAATATGATTATAAGAGTATTATATCTAATTGACTTACTTCCAGCAGAATCTCACACACCCCCACAGCAATCCCCAACCTTCACTGAAAAAAGAAGGAAGCAAGGGAGGGAGGGAGGGAGAAAGAAGGGAGGGGGAGAGGGGAGGGAGGGAGAAAAAAGGGGAGGGAGGGAGGGAGACAGTAGGGAAGGGTAGTAGGGGAGGGGAGAGAAGGGGAGGGGAGGGAGGGAGGAAGGAAACATTAAGAGCAAAGAGTTTCATTTTGTCTGTTCTGGTTACCTGGAGCCCCAAACGTTCATGGATCATATTGACAATGGCAATATGAAATGCAGAGTGACAAAAAGTCAGAGTTTTTTCTCTGCTCAAATTTTAAATTAAGGACGTATACTAGTTACTAAAGGAAACAGGTCTTGAAAGACAGAAGAGAGCACAGTGTCTTGCTCTAGCTGTTTTTAGTTTTAATTTTCCCTCTTAAAACCTGCCCAAATATTTCCATCTCTTACATGATTCTCAAAAGCCCAAATGCCATTCTGCAAAGGCTCCAAGTTGAGTCAGCACATTGTTTTTCTGATTGCGGATGGACAAGTGGAAAAACTGAGGCTTTGCACACTCCCCTAAAGATCAGATGATGCCCTCAGTCTGTCTGTGGAGCATGGGAAAACATTCTCCCTCTCAGATTACCAGCCCACTACCTCCACAGCGAGCGTGTGCACACACACACACAGAGAACATTTTATCTCTTCTGGTTACCTGGAACCCCAAAACCTCAAGGTTCAGACTGATAATGGCAATATGAAATGCAGAGTGACTAAAGTCAGGGTTTTTTCTAGTCTCTGCAAAGTAACTCAAAGAAAACCCTTGATAAAATGACTTGGAGAAGAAAGGCACTACCAAAATATTTAAACATTAGCCAAACAGTCTTTCTGTGATCATCCCCTAGCCTAAAACCCCAGACTGACACAAAGCCATTCTACATAGTATACAGAAACAGATTAGCTTTTAAACTCCCAACCTCCAGGCTTGGCGCCTTTAACGCAGTGGGTAGGGTGCCAGCCACATACACCGAGGCAGGCCGTTTTGAACCCAGCCCAGGCCTGCTAAACAATGACAACTACACCACCAACAACAACAAAAAGTTGCCAGGCCTTGTGGTGGGCACCTGTAGTCCCAGTTACTTCGGAGGCTGAGGCAAGAGAATAACTTAAGCCCAAGAGTTTGAGGTTGCTGTGAGCTATGATGCCACAGCACTCTATGGAAGGCGACATAATGAGATTCCATCTCAAAAAAAAAAAAAAAATCATTTGCTACCTAACAAACAAGTTCAGCAAGGTTGAGAACAATATACAAAGAACAATATACAAAAATCGCTTGTATTTCTATATAGCAATAAACAATCTAAAAATGAAATAAAACAAATTCCATTTATGATAACACCAAAATATAAATAAAATACTGGAGAGCAGTTGCTTCCACCAGTAATACCAGCACTTTGAGAGGCCAAGGCAAGAGGACTGCTTAAGGACATAAGTTCAAGACCAGCCTGACCAAAGCAATACCCGATCTCCGTAAAAAATTTAAAAATTATCCAGGCATGGGTAGAGGGAAGGGGATTGGTGGGATTACACCAGCGGTGCATCTTACAAGGGTATATGTGAAACTTGGTAAACAGTGTGAAGCTAGTGAATGATGCCCCATGATTATATCAATGTACACAACTATGATTTAATAAAAAAAAAAAAAAATAGCCAGGCATACATTGCTGTAGTCCCAGCTACTCAGGAGGCTGAGGCAAGAAGATCACTTGAGCCCACGAGTTTGAGGTTTTAGTGAGCTATGATGATGCCACTGCACTCTAATATAGGTGACAAACCAAGACACTGTTTCAAAAAATAAATAAATAAACAAAAATAAATAAAGTACTTGGCGATTAATTTAACAAAAAGATCACAAGTACACTGAAAATTATAAAATCCTGTTGAAGAAAAAGAAGACCCAAATAAATGGGAAGACATCTCTGTACATGGATGAAAGTTTAATATTGTTAAAATTGTAATATTCCCCAAATTGATCTACAGATTCAATACCACTACCCAAATTCCAACTTCCTTTTATACAGAACTCAGCAAATGGATCCATGAAAACTTCCTAACAGCCAAAACAATTTTGAAAAAGATCAAAGTTGGAAGATTCAAACTTCCTAATTTCAATACTTATTACAAAGCTACAAGAATCAAAACAGTGTGGTATTGATATAGATTATAGATCAGAGGAACAGAATTTAAGGTCCAGAATTAGAACACTCATTTATGGCCAATTTTTTTTTTTTTTTACTGAGTCTCATTCTGTTGCCCTGGATAGAGTGGCGCCATGGCATCATCATAGCTCAACTGATTTTTGCAAAAGATATCAAGATAATTCAATGGAGAAAAAAATAAGCTTTCCAACAAATCATCCTGGGACAATTGAATATCTACGTGCAAAAGACTGAAGTTAGACCCCCTACCTCACACCATATACAAACATCAACTCAAAATGGATTAATGGCCTAATGTAAAAGCCAAAACTATAAAACTCTTAGAAGAAAATATAGGCATTAATTCTATTACCTTAGATTAGGCAATAGTTTCTTAGATATGACACCAAAAGCAAAAGCATAAACAACAAAAGAAAAAAAATGACATACTACATGTCATCAAAATTAAACTCTTCTTCAAAAGTCACTACCAAGAAAGTGAAGAGACAATTCAGGACAGGAGAATATAGTTACAAATCATATGTCTGATAAGTGATTAGTATCCAGAATATAAAAAGAATAATTAAAAAGACAAATAACTCAATTGAAAAATGCACAAAAGAACTAAATAGACATTTCTCCAAAGATCTAGAGACAGTCAAAAAGCCCATGAAGAGATGCTCAACATCATTAGCCATTAGGGAAATGCACATCAAAACCACAATGAGATACCACTTCACACTCACTGGGATAGCTGTTATTTTAGAAAAAATGGGGAGAGTGGCAATAACAGGTTTTGATGAGGATGTGGAGAAATTGGAACCCTCATACCTTATTGGTAGGAATGTAAAATGGTACAGCTACTTTGAAAAGCTGTTTGGCAGTTTCTCAAAAAGTTAAAAAAGAGTTACCATATGACCCAGCAATTCTACTCACATGTACATACCCAAGAGAACTGAAAACATACGTCCACACAAAAACTTGTACACCAATGTTCACAGCAGCATTATTCACCATAACCAAAAAGTGTAAACAGCTTAAATACCCATCAACTGACAAATAAACAAAATGTGGTATATCCATAAAATGGAATATTTGACCATAAAAAGGAATGAAATACTGATACATGCTACAACACGGATGAATCTAAATGCTATTTTTTTCTTTTCTTTTTTTTTTTTAAATTGAAAGAGTCTCACGATGTCGCCCTGGGTAGAGTGCCTTGACGTCTTAGCTTACAGCAACCTCAAACTCTTAGGCTCGAGAGACTCTCTTGCCTCAGCCCCCCTAGTAGCTGGAACTACAGGCACCCACCACAACACCGGCAATTTTTTATTGTTGTTGTTTGTTTGTTTAGCAGGCACAGGCCAGGGTCGAACCCACCAGCCCTAGAGCATGTGGCCAGTGCCCTAACCACTGAGCTACAGGTGCCCAGACTTTTCTTTTCTTTTTCATTAATTTTTTTATTTTAGAGATGGGGTCTCTCTCTGTCACCCAGAATGCTATAGCATGACCATAGCTCACTGGAGTGAGCTGACTCCTGGGCTCAAGCAATCCTCCTAGCTCAGCTTCCCAGGTAGCTAGAATTACAGGCATGCACCAAGAAGCCAGTCACTAAAGGCCACATTTCATTTACTCGACATGTCCAGAATAGGCTAAGCCATAGAGACAGGAAGTAAATTAGTGGTTGCCAGGGATAGTGAGGAACAGGGAATGGGACTAGACTGCTGATAGGTCTGAAGTTTCTTTTAGGAATGATGAAAATGTCTAGAAGTAGATGTAGTAATGGCTATACAAAATTTAGAATATACTAAAAACCACTAAATCATACAAATGGGGGAGTTTTATGGTAGGTGAATTATATCTCTACTTTTAACATTTAAACAAGAACCATTTGTTTCAGCAGTGAAATGTTCCTAAGGAGAAAGGAAATAATGAGTTCCTTAACGTGAGCAAAGGTTAGTTTTCCTAAGATCAGGACTCATAATGTTCTTAGCAGATTTGAATTTTTTCAAATTCAAAGGTATATTATGAATAAAGTTAACAAGGAGATTTTTGCAAAAATACAACTACCTTTCCCTAATGCATCAACCATTTTTTTTTAGAGATAAAGTCTCACTTTGTCACCCTCGGTAGAGTGCCGTAGCGTCACAGCTCACAGCAACCTTCAGCGCTTGGGCTTAGTTGATTCTCTTGCCTCAGCCTTCTAAGTAGCTGGGGCTACAGGCTCCTGCCATAACACCTAGCTATTTTTTATTGCAGTTTGGCTGGGGCTGGGTTCAAACCCACCACCCTTGGTATATGGGCCAGCGCCCTATTCACGGAGCCACAGCACCGCCTATGCATCAACCATTTTTACTTTTTCCATGTTCCCTTCTAGAATATACACATGTATGTTTTATCTAGATTATACACATGAATATTTTTACATGTGTATAATCCATGCAAACAATGAGTGCAAAGTTTCCCACATTGCTACACAGCCTTTAAAATTATCATTAAATGATTAAATGAATATACTAAAAATTAGTTGACAAATTAGTTGACATTTATAATTTTCCAATAACTCTTTCCTCTCCATGCCCTGCCCAAAAGGGTCAAATATTTAAGTCATTTCCACTGCTTATAGAAAATGTTACAATATATTTGCAATACAAAAAGTTAACATAGTTCATGCCCATAGCACAGTAGTTATGGCACCAGCCACAAGCATCGAGACTGGTGGGTTCAAATCCGGCCTGAGCCAGCTAAACAACAATGACAACTGCAACAAAAAAATAGCCGGGCATTGTGGCAGGCACCTGTCCCAGCTACTTGGGAGGCTGAGGCAAGGTAATAGCTTAAGCCCAAAAGTTTGAGGTTGCTGTGAGCTGTGATGTCACAGCACCGTACCAAGGGCGACATAGTGAGACTCTGTCTCAAAAAAAAAAAAGAAAGAAAAAAAGAAAAGCTAACCTGCTCTTTTCTTCTCTTGAATCACTGAATTAATATTTCCAGGAAAAGAATTACTAAACCAAAAGACAGGCACTTTTATGACTCCTGACTGCCTTTCAAAAGTATTACAAATTTAGACTGCTATAAGCATATTACCATTTTTTATACTTTTTTTTTTTTTTTGAGACAGAACCTCAAGCTACGGCTCTGGGTAGAGTGCCAGGGGCCAACCTTACAGCAACCCCCAACTCGGGCTCAAGTGATCCTCTTGCCTCAGTTTCTCTATTTTTAGTAGAGATGAAGTCTCACTTGCTCAGGCTGGTCTCAAATTCCTGAGCTCAAGCGATCCACCCAGTTCAGCCTCCCAGAGTGCTAGGATTACAAGCGTGAGCCACCACGCCCAGACTCATTTTTCACACTTTTGATGTAATTAATGTTGTAAGATTTCATCAGAATAACTTGAGATCTGCCTTTAGTATTAAAACCTTTTATGGTTACTTAAGGGCTTCCAAAATCCATGAGCATTTGCTGTGTTTCTTTTAAACTTTGGGGGTTTTTCCCAGTCACTTAAAGAGAATGAAGAATTATTTTAAACTCAGTATGCTTATTCTAAGGAAAGAAAAACATACAATATATTGTTCTACTTTCCTTAAAATAGACATATGCATGTAGCCATTTTGTCAATTAACAGCAACATTAGAACTACAATAGAGCCTAGAATTCAAACACAATAAAAAGGAAAAGAAAAAACCTACAATAATGGGTGGCGCCTGTGGCTCAGCAGGTAGGGCGCCAGTCCCATATGCCGGAGGTGGCGGGTTCAAGCCCAGCCCCGGCCAAAAAAAAAAAAAAAACCTACAATAATTATACACTTTTAAAATTTCAACATCTGTAATAAGTAAAAGCACAAACATACAAGTGTCTCTCTTGACTACCAATCTCTAGCCTAAAAAAGAGATCAAGAACAACTGCTATGGTCTGAATGTGCCCCTCCAAAATTCATGTTAAAACTTAATTCCCTCCCAGCTGCTCGGGAGGCTGAGGCAAGAGAATCGCGTAAGCCCAAGAGTTACAGGTTGCTGTGAGCCGTGTGACGCCAAGCACTCTACCGAGGGCGGTACAGTGGGACTCTGTCTCTACAAAAAAAAAAAACTTAATTCCCCACGTGGTGGTATTAAGAGGTGGGACTTTGGGGAAGTGACTAGGTCTGAAGGGCAGAGTCCTTATAAATAGATTAGTACCTTAATAAAAGCACTAGAGGGAACTAGCTTAGGCCATGTAAAGACGCAGCAAGACGGCCCTCATCAGATACCAAAAGCCAGTGCCTAGAACTTGGACTTCCCAGACTCTAGAACTGTGAGAAATAAATTTCTATTATTTATATATTACCCAGTCTCTTGTATATTTTGTTACATAGCACAAATAGACAAAGACAACAACCAAGAACCTATACAAAGAACTGTTAAAATAAAAATAATAGTTAAGTAAGCACTATGTACCAAGCACTATTAGAAGCATTTTCATCTTTTTTTTTTTTTTTTTGCAGTTTTTAGCCAGGGCTAGGCTTGAACCTGCCACCTCCGACATATGGGGCCAGCACCCTACTCCTTTGAGCCACAGGTGCCGCCCAGCATTTTCATATTCACTATCACATTAATTCTTTTTTTTTGAGCAGAATGTCACTATGTCACCCTCAGTAGAGTGCCATGGCATCCTAGCTCACAGCAACCTCAAACTCTTGGGCTTAAGCGATTCCCTTGCCTCAGCCTCCCAAGTAGCTGGGACTACAGGCGCCCACCACAACACCCAGCAATTTTTTATTGCAGCTATCATTGTTGTTTAGCAGGCCCAGGGTGGGTTCAAACGCACCAGCCTCAGTGTATGTGGCTGGCACCCTAACCATTGAACTACAGGCGCCAAGCCTATTGTCGCCTTTTCTTTTTTTTTTTGACCGGGGCTGGGTTTAAACCCGCCACCCCCGGCATATGGGGCTGGCACCCTATCCCTTTGAGCCACAGGAGCCACCCATATTGTTTCTTTTCTTATTTTCCTTTTCAGCATTGGTATGATTTGGGGCTTCTTGTTTGTGTGTTCTAAGGAAAAAAAGATGAAAGACAATACTAAAATAAACTATATTCAATCCTAGTAATTTCACTTCCACGTATTTAAATTTAATAAATATCCTTTTTATGTCAAGTAAATCTTACTGAATTGTAAGTTTACTACCAATAATATATAAATATGTAAATATGTACTAGATAATAATTATAATTTATATGTATATAAAAGATATATTTAGAAGAAAAGGCCCCTTTGAAAAAAATAGACCACTTTATACATAACTAAACATCTAACAAGCCCTTCACAATTGTTTGGAATGTCTCAGAATTTAAATAATTCTGAGGTCCTTTTGGAAGTACAAGGAGAAGCAGGTGGTGTTAATCCCCATAAAACCAAGAGAAAGGCAAAACATGGTCCTTTGCTATTTCATCCAGATCATTCTAAGTCAGAGCCAGTATGCAACTATGGTCTCTCTTGACCTAAAGATCTATGCTCAGGCTTCAGCAATCTTAGTAACACAAAACTTTCAAAAATCAGGCATGATTCTCGGTATGACTTCAACTTATATATTTTTTTAAAAACTGGGGGCGAGGGCAGAAGGAAAGGGCACATAGGTAAATGAGTTTCAAAAGCAGTGGCTCATGCCTATTATCCTAGCACTCTGGAGACTTAGGCAGGTAGACTGCTTGAGCTCAGGAGTTCGAGACCAGCCTGAGCAAGAGCCAGACTCCATCTCTACTAAAAATAGAAATACTAGCTGGGCATAGTGGCAGGGGCCTATAGTCCCAGCTAAATGGGAGGCTGAGGCAAGAGGATTACTCCAGCCCAAGAGTCTGAGGTTGCTATGAGCTATGATGCTATAGTACTCTACCCAGGGCAATGGAGCCTATATCTCAAAACCAACCAAATAAATAAACAAAAAGTGTGTCAAAGATTGCTTGAACCTAGGATATCTAAAATATAGACATTAAAATCACAAGACTAATACAATAAAAACCAGAGGTAACCCTGATTATTTGCTTTTCCAAAGATAACAGCTATCTTTAAGTCTGAACAACTTGGGACTGGAAGCTTGCTGGAGTGGGAAGGACTCAATCTAGAAGTCAGGAGATGGGTTCTGGTCCACTTGATGCTTCCAGCTAGGAGGGAAACCCTAAACAAATCGCTTTTTCTCTTCTCTTTCTCAAGGTTTACTTTCCTTATTCAAGAGATTGACTAGACCAGTGTTTCCTAAACTCACCTAACCATAAAAATTACCTCAGAGTAACTGCAAACATGTGGATTCATTCCAAGGCCCCTCCCCAGAGATCCTGGTTCAGGAGGACTCTGGGTAAGGCCTAGGACGTTACTCTTTATTAAGTGACCCAAGTAAATTTTATCATCTGGTAAACTAGCGAACACTGGGCTAGCTAATCCTCAAGCTGCCTGCCTTCCAGCTCTGATTCTATCTGGATATTTCATAAAGATGTTCTAAAAATATGCAAAATTATAATAATTCAATGTATATTACTCTGCCAAAATAAATGTACAAGATCATGAATACAAATATATGTCCCCGTAAAGTAGTATTAAACTCTCAGCATATTAATATGGAGAGACTTGTGGAGTTACAGAAAGAAATAACTACATAGCTAATGTTTTAAGTGAAAACTCTACAGTGCATTCTTGCCTTGGAGAACAACAATGTCTGACAATCCCACCTGTTTGTAGCTCAGAAAAAGCTAGAAAAGAGCCTGGCTAAGTCCCCAGCAGCTGTGAATAGCATGATCTACAATACTGGAATGCAACTGCTACAAAGCTAAAATATAAACAATGGAACATTAACTGGTTACTAATTCTTCAAATCCACCTCAATGTAGAAAACTGGGTGTCCTAATTTTTTGTTAGGAAGGTTCTATCAGGTAAATGGAGAGCCTCTAGCATGCTTTCTGCACTCAATGGTAGTAGCCTTTAATCTCACTTTTCCTTTCCCTACACTGTTTTGTTTTAGATGGCTTTTCCAAAATTCTCATCATCTTCTAGAGGGATTTCCTGAATTTTTTTCTCTTATTTAGATTTATAGGTAACTATAAAACTAACAAATAAGCGAAAGACCAAATGTGAGGCACACAGAGGGGCAAAGTTGTAAAGAATGTTCATTAGCAACCAGTTATGATATAGATAAGTTACAAAAAATGTAAATAAAGCCAAGATGAAAGCACAAAACTGAGTTTGACAAATTACTGTGTGACCTTTGCAACAGAAAAAGATAAGAAACCAAGAGTGAAACATAATTACATAATTTAGCCATTAGAAAAACAGTTGTAGAGTAGCCCATTAAAGTAGCACATAAGCCCTGTATAATGTTAGTATAAAATGTTTTCAAAATGAATCTTGATACCTGATGTGCAAATAGAATTCTTCAAAAATGGGAACACCAAATGCTATGTACATCCCAGAAACATTGGGTTTAAAGCTGTGTACAAGTTTAAAAATATTTCTGTGTCCTGCTGCCCAACTGGCTCTGAGGCAATGTTTGGACAAAAGACCAAATCTTCCACTCAGTAAAACAGAAATGGCAAATTAGGATCAAGGGAACTAGCTGTTAAGAGAGTTCTGATGGGGCGGCGCCTGTGGCTCAACGGGTAGGGTGCCGGTCCCATATGCCGGAGGTGGTGGGTTCGAGCCCAGCCCCGGCCAAAAAAAAAAATAAATAAAAAAAAAAAAAAAAGAGAGTTCTGATGTCACAGACCTGAGTTAAACTCCCAAATAAATTGTGTGACCTTGAACAAATCATTTAACTTAAACTCCAATTTCCTCATTTGCAAAACAGACATAATGCTTCATTCAGCCATTGTGAGATTTAAACAAGGTGATTCATGTAAAGCACTAAACCCTGTTCTTGGCACAGAGTAAACAGGTAAATAATAATACACATCATTATCACCATCATCAAGCTCAAGCTGTAAAACTAGCACAATTACTATCTCCCAACATCTAGTAAAGCAAAGAGATTCCTGGTAGCCAGAAAAAAATTCTAAGCATGAGAAAAAAGACATCATGAATACTAATATAAAGATAGCTTTTCTTTCCAAATTATAGAACTTTCTGTATCCCCCTCCTTAGTAAATAACTCAGACTAATTCTGTACAGCTATATATAGAAAAGGTTTGAATACAAGCATTCTTAATTAGAAACAATAATTTTCAGTGACATCTGGATTAAGGATCTAACCAGTTTGGGGAGTTACCGTTGGTATTGTTGGGGGTGTCTGTTTTGGTTTTGTTTCTTGGAAATAAAAAAGTTAGAAGAGAGAAAAAGGAACGGAAAAAAAAATCTTTAAACCATTCCAACGACCTGCCAAACAACAATGACAACTACAATCAAAAAATAGCCAGGCATTGTGGTAGGCATCTATGGTCCCGGCTACTGGGGAGGCTGAGGCAAGAGAATTGTTTAAGTCCAAGAGTTTGAGGTTGCCATAAGTTGTGACGCCACAGCAGTCTACCCAGGGCAACATGGTGAGACTCTGTCTCAAAAAAAAAAAAGAATACATTTCAAAAACATACTGTAAGAGTTGAGTTTAGAAGAAAAACATTTCTCATGGAAATAATCAATCATAGAAAAATTATTCAAGAACAGCCAAAAACAAATTTTCAAAATAATGTATACTTTGAAATTTTGAGCAGAGGCGGGATAAATGAGCTGTGAAGTGAATAAATTCTCAAAGAAAAAAGACATAGAAGGGAAGAAAAGACTTGAGCAGGAAGTACAAACTAGTGTCATCAATCCATCAGTAAATGCGTAAGGATTCTGAATAATAAAAAATACAATAAATTATCTATATCAATATTGGGAAATTTAGTGATAAAAAAGACTTCAAAGGCATTTTCATGCATTTCAAGATATCTTTCTGTATTACAGATACTACTGCAAAATTACTGAAGAGACTGGTTAGATGCTCTACATGACAACTTGGCAGTGTAAGAATAATGACATTCCCAAAAGAAGCCAAGTCATCTAGAGATACTGGATATTTTCTTTTTACTATTTAAGAATCTGGAAGACTGGGCGTAACCTGTGGCTCAGTGAGTAGGGCGCCGGCCCCATATGTCAAGGGCGGCGAGTTCAAACCCAGCCCTGGCCAAACTGCAACAAAAAAATAGCCGGGCGTTGTGGCGGGCGCCTGTAGTCCCAGCTACTTGGGAGGCTGAGTCAAGAGAATCGCCTAAGCCCAGGAGTTAGAGGTTGCTGTGAGCTGTGTGACGCCACGGCACTCTACCGAGGGCCATAAAGTGAAACTCTGTCTCTACAAAAAAAAAAAAAAAAGAATCTGGAAGACTAACCTTATGCTTTTAAATGTAAATTATCAATCTTCAAAGCACATTCTGCTCTATTCCTTTACATGAAAATTAACTGCAATGTGATCCTGTTCTAAAGAGGACACCATTCAGCCAGAAAAATGGAATTAGGACAACCACACACTCCACAAGCGTGTTCAGATCATCATACCCAGTGAGCTGTCACCAGGTACACATGGTCTTTTTCACAGGAGAGACCACTATTAGTGATCAAAATTCTTTTTGAAGAAGGAAACTTAGTCTTGAAGACTACTGGGTCAGGAAAGATTACATACTCATTGCAATATATGCAAATGCACTAGCACGATAGCAAATAAAAAAATTCAGCATCCCTCAGTTTTCTGATAACACTAGCTATTTACCAGAAACTTTCAGAATTTCAAAATAATAATATGAGTTGCCATTTTCCTGTTCATTACAAGGTAAAACAAAACCCCACGATGCAAGAAATGATGCGTGGTGTAAGCACATAAAACTCTACACTTCTTTCTCTTCGCTGTTAAACACCCTGGAACAGTGAGAGTTGACTTGGAGATACACTTCATTTTAATGTATCAGGAGATCAATGTTAAAAAAGAACACTTTTAAAAAAAGAAATAAACAACCCATAATAAGTACAGGGATTTATCCTATTGTTAAAAGTGCAAGCTTTTGCCCAAAGCATACTTGGTTTGGGAAATCCTATGTGTTGTGAATTAAATGTAAGCAAATAATGAAGAAAGCTACATAATACAGATACAGTCTCATAAAAGGTTAACTTAGCTCTAGCCTTTCCAAGTTATACATTAATAACTAACTTTAGTTTAAAAAAAAAAAAGACAGCTCTTCTAGCTAAAGCATGTCACATCTAAAACAAGTGAATTTTTTTTTTTTTTTTTTTTGGTGGTGATTGGCTTATCCCACCCCCTACTCTCAAAGGCAAAGGCCAGCCTCAATCTTCACCACAGGTCGCCAGACAACCAGGAACAGAAGCAACAGAAAATGTATTTCCAATCTTTAAAACATCAGCGTGGATGCTTAAGGAGGAGGAAAAAAGGACTGCGCTGAGGAAAACTATTTAAACGTTTTCCAAATGCCTGTGATTAGTATATGTCAACCAAATGGCAATAACATTAGCCAGCCTCTACTTTCACCTACCCACTCAGAACCCAATGAGTGCAGCAAAACCTTCGGGGGGAGGGGGAGGTGTGGGGGTGGGGATGGGAAGAGTATCACGCACAGAAATTAGGAAGTTTGCTTTTCAATAATGGGACAAAGTAAGGGATAGCAGCCTTGTGCTTTTAAAGAACCTAAAAGCGGTTTACTAGTTCAATCCGTCCCCAAATCCATACCACCCTTTCAACTTTGCAATTAAGAAAGAGGAGGAGAAATTCCGGTCAACTCGCCTTGGGGGGTTGGTGAGGGTAGAAGACTCAAGTAGGGAGGATGGAGAGAGAAAAAAGCAAGCCAGTGAAAGATAACAAAATTTCCCACCTTTCTTAAATTCTTCCAGCATAGCGTCCAACTTGGTGTCATTGAAAACAAAGTGTAAAGGGTGGTTATAAAATTTGGTGATGGTTTTCAAGGGAGTGCAGTCGTCTGGATCCACGAAGGCCAAGTCTTTGACAAAGAGCAGGTCCACGATGTTGGAGCGCTCTCCCTCAAACACTGGAATGCGAGTGTAGCCGCTCTCCATGATCTCCGACATGGTGTTGAAATCCAGGATGGCCTCGCCTGTCATCATGAAGCAGTCCCGGAGCGGGGTCATCACGTCCTCCACCGTCTTGGTGCGGAGTTCCAGCGCCCCTTGGATTATGTTCAGCTCCTCCTTAACGAGGTCGTTGTAGGGGTCGGTGACCCGCAGCATCTCCAGCAGCTTTTCCCGGTTATAGACGGTGCCTATCTCCTGGCCCAGGACGCAGTCCAGCAGCTTGCTGACCGGGTAAGAAGCGGGGAAGGTCATCATCATGAAAAACTTGGTGAGGAAGATGGTGTTGGCCCCAACAGCCAGGCCGTGCCGCGAACAGATGGCCTGGGGCACGATCTCCCCGAAGATGACGATGCCTATGGTGGACACTACCACCGCCACGAGGCCTGAGCCGGCGATGTCGTCGAGCAGGATGGTGAGCGTGGTGTTGACCAGCACGTTGCCCAGCAGCAGTGAGCACAGCAGGTAGTTGCCCTGCCTGCGCACCGGCTCGATGCGCTTGGCGTAATTCTTCTCCTTCTCCGTGCCGCAGTTCTGCACGATGCGCAGCTCCATCGGGTCCAGGGCCATGAGCCCCAGGTTGAGGCCGCTGAACATGCCCGACAGGCACAGCAGTAGCGAAATGAAGATCACCTGCAGCCAGAAGGGCAGTAGGAATTTCTTCTCCTCGCCTACGATCATCTTGGTGTCCTCGCCATCGTGGTAAATCCAGGTGGTCTCGGCCCACGGCGGCGGCGGGAGCCCGGCCACCCCCGAGCCGCCCTTGCCCCCGACGGTGCCACCCGCGGACCCCGGGCCGCCGGCGCCCAGGGCAGGCGTGGAGAGCGACGTGCACAGGTAATAGGACTTGCTCTTCTCCATCTTGCGCAGCGGTTTGATTTCGATCTCAATGATGCCCGATGTGCGGCGGTTGAGAATGATGTGGGGCAAGATGATGATGTCTGAGGTGCGGATGCCGCAGCGCTGGGGGCCGCTGTCCGGCTCTGGTGGCGCTGGGCCCCCCATCCCGCGCTCGCCGGGGCTGTGGCGCCGCCGCTCGTGCTCGGTGAAGGCGATGCGGGACCACGTCTCGTTGTTGATGTTCTGCCCGTACACCCGCAGCTTGACCCGGGTCCGCTCGCTCACCCGCAGCGCCCCCCCTTCCATGAACGACACGTCGTTCGTGTCCTCCAGCCGCAACCCGATGATCACCGTCTCCTCGTTCTCGCCCGCCGCCGCGCAGCCGCCAGCGCCACAGCAGCAGCTCAGCAGTAGCAGCGGCAGCAGCCGCCCTGCGGCCGCCTGCAGGACCCCCCGGCTGCGGGCGCTGAGGCTGCGGCGTGCCGCCATCTTCCAAGTGGGCAGTGCGGCGGCTGCCTGCCCGCCCGCCATCTTTACTTCGGGTTCACAAGCGCCACAGCCAATCATAGGGTGGCTGCTCCAGCTGCAGCTTCATCCTTCCCACCCGGCGGCGCGAGCGCAGGCACTGGCCCCTGGGCTAGACTGCAACCCAGCGTATGCGCCCAGTGCTCAGCAGTCCGCCACCCTGACTGACACTGATTCGACCTCCGCCAGCTGAGGAACCCCGAGGCCCGTGGGAGGGGGTAGCAGAGGGAGGGGAGCACCAGCCACTCCGACGAGAGGCGAGCCGACCAGCCAATCACGAGCGGGCGCCCGTCCTCCCAGCCAGGGGGCTGGAATGGGGGCGTGGTCGTGCCCGGCGCTACGGACCAATGGCAACGTAAGTGGGTGGGGAAGATGAGGGCCACCAACCTCCCCAGCACGCCAAGTTTCCAACTGAAAGGCGCGTGACTCTTGTGTATGTGAGAGGAGAGGAGGCGTGGCCACCCGGGGCCGAGAGCCAGTCAAAGATGAGGGCTGTAGGAAAGGGGGCGTGGCCCTTCTCCGGCCGCCAATGGAAAGGAGCTGTCTGTCGGTCGGGCCCTCCCCGACGGGGCTCAGTAGTAGGTCCCGGGGCTTGGGTTGGCTGGGTTGGACTAATTCCCTGTGGCGGGAGGCTGTGAGTTCTCGCTGCACCTCCTTGTTATCTCCCAAGTGCTCAATGCTCAGGCCGAAAGCGCTGCCTCTTCTGTCCTTCCTACCCTAGAAGCCCAAGAAGCTGACCAGGTGCGGCTTAGGGGTACCAGCCTTGCTCCCCCAACTAGTTGTGCGTGCCGCTGCGCCCGGGTGAGCAGGGGCCCGGCTCTCGAGCCTCTCGCTTCTCTGTAGGGCACGCGCGCCCTCTGTTACTTGCGGTCAGGTAGCGCCACCTGCCGGCTGTGTGGACGCTCTGCATCTCTTTTCGGGCTCGCTGCAAATGCCAAAAGGGGTGAGAGAACTCAAGGTGAGAAGGTTAGAAAGATGTTTTCCTAGTCATAAGAACACCCACATGTGTTGCTAAAAGTATATATTCCCTGGACCCCATTCCGCACTTACAAAATGGGAAGGACCCATTCTGTATTTCTAACAGGCACCCAGGCAAGTTTAGGAAATGGGAAGGAAAAGACGTCCTAAGCAAACCCCTAAAGGCTCATTCCTAATCACACTGACCAAACCCTGCTAGTGTCATACATAGGTCTCTAAGGAGCAAAATATTCTGGAAACCTGGCTCCCTGGGCCTCCCAAGCCCATTGTATCTAGAGGAGACGCAGTAGCGAAGCACCTGCCAAACTGTTTTTTTTTTCTCAACACTTAAAAAACATTTTCAAAAAAAATTGCATCCTTACTTTCTTTTTTATTCTGCAAGCACATTTCCTTCCCCCTTTTGTAAACACAGCAAATGCTTTATGATTAATTTCTGGTATTATTAATTTCCGGGATGAATGCAGTGATCTAACCAATATCAGTTTCTCTCCTACACCTGACCCTTTTTCTTCTCTCTTAATAGTTAATGATCTTATTAATGAGACCCTGTAGCTAACTTTGTTTGAAACCCTCCCCTGGCTTCTCATCTCATCACAGTAAAAGCCAAAGTACCTACAATATCCTGCAAGGCTCTAAGGGTATGCTTCCTCCCATTATTTCTCTTACTTATCACCTGCTGCTCCAGCCAGCTTCTCTCCTAGCTATTGCTCAGTCACTGGAGAATCCCTGGGAGCCTTTACACTTGGCTGTTTGTTTCCTTTGCCTGAGACTCTTCCCCCAAATGTTCGGATAGCCTGGTTATTCAACTCCTTCAAGGCTTTGTTGGAAAGTCTCCTTATTTTTAACTTATAAAAAACTCCCTGGCCAAGTGTGGTGGCTCAACCTGTAATCCTAGTACTTTGGGAGGCCAAGGTGGAAGGATCCCTTTAGGCCAGAAGTTCAAGACAAGCACAGGCAACATGATGAGGACTCATCTCTACCAAAAATAGAAAAATAAGCCAGGCATATTGGTACACACCTGCAGTCTCAGCTACTTGGGAGGCTGAGGTAAGAGGATTAAGTGAGCCCTGGAGAATGATGTTGCAGAGAGCTACACTCTACTTTGGGCAAGAAAGAGAGACTCTGTCTCAAAAAATGAATGAATGAATGAATAAAAAGTAAAACACTCCCTATACTCTGCCTCTGCTTTGTTTTTCTTCAAAGCAAAGATCACTTTCTAATATACTACATAAGTTATTAATTTGGTTTATTATCTTTCTCCTTCCATTAGAACTTAAGCTTTTTGAGGACAAAAGTGTAGTTTCTTTTGTTCACTGCTTTATCACCAGGGCCTAGAACAATGGTAGGTATTCAAATCAATATTTTTTGCATGTTGAAGAAATAATTTTTATTCTGATTATTTCAAATAACATCCACACTCTCATTTCCAGCCCTTCTATTTCTGGTGCTATTTCCCCTACCCCTAGTTATCAACTTCTATATTTGAAAAATAAGTCCAGATGAATAAAACTTGACTTGCAGACTTGGCATATATTTATAAGAATAACATTATAGAAGTTTCAAAGAAAGGGCGGCGCCTGTGGCTCAAGGAGTAGGGCGCCAGTCCCATATGCCGGAGGTGGCGGGTTCAAACCCAGCCCTGGCCAAAAAACCACAAAAAAAAAAGAAGTTTCAAAGACAAAGATTTGGGATTTTTAGGGATATCTGACAGAGTTTAAGTTCCTTCTAAGTCAGCTGATTGAAAATGAAACCATTTTAACTTCATAAAAAGTGTGACTTCAGTGTATGTAAGCTAAGATGGTTTAAAGACTCTGAAATGCTGAATGTACATTTTTGTAGTAGGAGTGTGTAAGGAAGAGTTTGCCAAACCTAACGACATTTCCTGTGCACTTTGGAGAAAGCTAAAACAGTGAGGAAAGTATAACATTCAGCAATTTAGAAGCAAGTTAGAAATTCAGGACTTATGGTAGCAAAAATTTCAGAAAAGACCTGCCCAATTTACAATATCAAAAAAAAAAAAAAAACAAGCTCAAGTTCACACAGGGAAAAACTGAGTAATCCTCAGTGGTGAGTGGAGGGTTATATCCTTTATATATCCTATATACCCAGGATACAGCAATATAGATACCTTTTCTTAGTAAAAGAGATGTTCCCTCAAGTTTGGAAGCTTTGGGCTCAAGAAGTTATACCCTCTTTAGGAAGGAGCTGCTAGTGAAGATTTATGGTGAGTTCTGGGGGTTCCCCAAACGTTCATCTGTTTGAATGGAGAGCAAAGTCAACATCGGTTTCTAGGGAATGTCTTCTGAAGTCGAAAAGACAAAATACAACAAAACCCTCAATTATGATATTTGACTTCCATAAAGAGGTACAAAAGGCCTGAGATTGCTAAATGGTTTCCACTGATGTCTAATCCTAGTTAGTTTTGACTTGTCTGATCTTGAGCAAGTCATTTGGGTAAAGCCAAAATCTCCTAGGAAATACCTTTCCTAACTAACCTTTTGCCAGGATCCTTTGCTAAATATACTAAGTGGGAAGAGTGACTTCAGTTTTCCTATTTGCAAAAGATAAGCTTCCATCTGTGCAGGTTCAGGGATTTGGGAAGGCTGCATCCAGACCCAAAAGTCTTTTAGAGTTTGATGAGTTTGATTTTCTTAAACATTGCAAGTAAAACAGCAAATGGCTCTCTCCACATTTTATTTCTCAATCATTTTTTGAGAATTGCTTAGCCATAAAAAAGTATTTAAGGGCGGTGCCTGTGGCTCAAAGGGTAGGGCGCCAGCCCCATATGCCGGAGGTTGCAGGTTCAAACCCAGCCCTGGCCAAAAAAAAAGTATTCAAAGTTACTGCTTCAACAATGACATTTTAATCACACCAAAGATCCAGGTTTCCTGAGGAAAAACAGGAACTAGGAAAATGCTAGAGTTAAAACTATTTGACTTTCCAAAGAGTCAAATCTGTTAACCCTTAGAAGGGTTTCTCAGAACCAACATTACCCATACTTACATAGGTAGAACTCTTGTAGCTAAGATGTGAATTTTTCACAGTTGGCAGAGAGAAAAAAAAGTAAAATAAAATCTGCAATGCCATTTACCATCTCATGGGGACTTTTCAGACTTCTTATTTAGGGCTTTCCCATTCCCCTCATTTTTCTAGATATTTTCTGGACATTGCTAGTGGGCTGAAAAACAAGGAAAAATGTAGTTGTCGATGGAGTTGTGAGAAAAGCTTCCCCCTTGGAGAAGGATCTGAGCTCTTTGGGTGCTGCCCTTCCCCATTCCTGGGTATTAGGATTTCTGGTGGCCACACAGGAGGTAGATATGCCGCTCTCACCAGTGGCATATTGCCCCTTCCCACTCTGTCCCTTCCATCCCACTCCCCCTCCCATGCTTCTGGTCCCTCTGCAATGCTGTGCATCCTCGAGAGCAGAAGAGCACCCCATTACCCTTCTTACAGAAAGCCGTCTGCTCTTCTGGAACCAACCACAGGGGAGCCCGAAGAGGTCTTCTGCATTCTGTACTGTTCACCCACTCCCTTCTCCATAACCCCCTTCACCCTTCCGGGCTACTCAGAGAAGAACAGTACTGTTGCTAAAATCCAATGTTTATGGGTGGCGCCTGTAGCTCAAGGAGTAGGGCACCGGTCCCATATGCCAGAGGTGGCGGGTTCAAACCCAGCCTTGGCCAAAAAAAAAAAATAAAAATAAAAAAAAAAATAAAATCCAATGTTTACCCTACTCCAGCACCCCTGCTCTCCTGCCCGTCCCTAGAAATCCTGGGGTTTTCTAGATTCTTCTAGAATGTTCTTCATGACTGGCTATTACATGCTAGTTACAACCTGTGGCTCAGCCTTGGATAAAGGTGTAAGAGAGGTTGTGAACTTCATTATCCTTATCACTGTGACTAAAACACTCAACCCAGGTCACGATTCTAGGGAAACATTCTACTTCCATAGTTCTCAAATGTTGAACCATGTGATTATTGCCTATTCAAAAATCTAGATTTAAAAACTACATTTGGGGAGTAAGAAAGAGGCAGAATATAAGGAAGAGTCTGACAGCAGGGTGGTAACTAGGAACAGGACTGCAGGAGAAAGAATTGGTCCTGGATGTTCAATTCTGGGCCCGCCCATAAGATTCAGACCTGCATGGCTCTAACACCAGAGCTTCAATTCATGATTATGACTCTAGTCATAAAATACCAGTTTTCTCCTACCAGCTGAGTTCTTCTCTCCACATCCTCTGAAGCTAGAGGTAAAATTCTACTCCAATTAGTCAACTTCCCCCCTCCAGGCATAGACAAAACATGTCAGATTCCAGTGGAAAAAAATTCTCCCAAGTTTAGTTTCTTTGAGAAAATGTGTTTATTTTAAATATCACTAAACTGAAGATTTAACTTATTATTTTTGGCCAAGGTAACCATGACAAGATGTGGTTCAAGATTCTCCCTGGACTTACCATCATGGATGCATGCTTGGTCATCCCTACAGTGGCCACTGCTTACATCCACAAGGTCACTAACAGTGGCAAGAAAAAGACAGTTGCCCATTATAGACACCATTGGCAATTGATGGAAAGAGATACTCACATCTCTGGAGTTAATCGCTACTATGTGTCAAAGGCTTTAGAGAACATTGATTAAAGAAGCATTTTCCTGATTAATGACAAAATAACTCAGTAATGGTCATCTACCCCAGCTAAAAGGATATACAGTGTCTTATGTAGCATCCAATGTGTTATATAGTGCTCAATAAAAATAAAATGAAAGAGAAGAAAAGATTTAACTTTTTTCTCTCCATTTATTAATACATCTCTTTAATTCTCTGCTTTTCTTTAAATTTTATGTATTTAGTTAGATTGAGACAGACTCTCAGTTGCCCTTGAAAGAGTGTCATGGCATCACAGCTCACAGCAACCTCAAACTCTTGGACTCAAGCAATCTTCTTGCCTCAGCCTCCTAAGTAGCTGGGACTATAGGCCTGTGCCACCACACCCAGCTAGTTTTTCTATTTTTAGTAGAGATAGAGTCTCACTCTTGCTCAGGCTGGTCTTGAACTCCTAAGCTCAAGCAATCTACCTACCTCCACCTCCAAGAGTTCTAGGATTGAGACATCACACCAGTCTACTTTAAATTTTTTTAATATTTATTTGTTTTTATTGTTTCAGGTTCATTCAGGGTACAAAGAATTAGGTTGTACTGATTGCATTTGTTGGTAAAGTCCCTCTTATGATTGTGCCCTACCCCCAAGAGCTGTGTCATACACTGTAGGCCCCCCCATTCCCTCTCTTCTCCCCTCTCCCTGCTCCCTCGTTCCCCTGCCTCCCACCTTCAATTGATTTGAGTTTTTCTCTTATGTGGGTGTGTATTAGATTGTCTACTGGCTTCATATTAGAATTGAGTACATTGGGGGCGGCGCCTGTGGCTCAGTCGGTAAGGCGCCGGCCCCATATACCGAGGGTGGCGGGTTCAAACTCGGCCCCGGCCAAACTGCAACCAAAAAATAGCCGGGCGTTGTGGCGGGCGCCTGTAGTCCCAGCTACTCGGGAGGCTGAGGCAAGAGAATCGCTTAAGCCCAGGAGTTGGAGGTTGCTGTGAGCTGTGTGAGGCCACGGCACTCTACCGAGGGCCATAAAGTGAGACTTTGTCTCTACAAAAAAATAAAAAAATAAAAAAAAGAATTGAGTACATTGGATTCTTGCTTCTCCATTCTTGTGATGCTTTACTAAGAAGAATGTGTTCCTACTCTATCCAGGTTAAAACAAAACATGTAAAGTCTCCATCTTTTTTAATGGCTAAATAGTATTCCATGGTATACATATACCGCAGCTTGGGTATTATACCTGGATTGCTGGGCATTTAGATTGTTTCCACATTTTGGCAATTGTAAGTTGACCTTCAATAAACACTCTTGTGCAGATATCCTTATGATAAAATGATTTTGTTTCCTTCTGGGCAGATGCCTACTAATGGGATTGCAGGATCAAATGGGAAGTTGAATTTGAGTTCCTTGAGGATTCTCCATACTTTCTTCTGAAAAAGTTTTATTAGTTTGCAGTCCCACCAGCAGTGTAAAAGTGTTCCCTTTTCTCCACATCCATGCCAGCATCTGAAGCTTTGAGACTTTGTGATGTGGGCTATTCTCACTGGGGTTAGGTTATATCTCAGAGTGATTTTGATTTGCATTTCTCTGATGATCAGGGATGATGAGCATTTTTTCAAATGCTTGTTAGCCATTCATCTGTCTTCGTCAGAGAAGGTTCTGTTTATATCTCTTGCCCAGTGGTAGAAAGAATTGTTTACTCTTTTTTTTGTTGATTAATTTGAGTTCTCTGTAGATTCTAGTTATCAAACCTTTGTCAGATTCATATCTTGCAAATATCTTTTCCCATTCTGAAGGATGTCTTTTTTTTTTTTGAGTTTTGTTTGATACCAGCTCACTTTGTGCACTTTGTGTTAAATTTGTTCTCCCCCTCTGTGATAGATCGTATTTTCTTTCTTTTTTTTTTTTTTTTTTTGTAGAGACAGAGTCTCACTGTACCGCCCTCGGTAGAGTGCCGTGGCATCACACAGCTCACAGCAACCTCTACTCTTGGGCTTACGCGATTCTCTTGCCTCAGCCTCCCGAGCAGCTGGGACTACAGGCGCCCACCACAACACCCGGCTATTTTTCTGTTGCAGTTTGGCCGGGGCTGGGTTTGAACCCGCCACCCTCAGCATATGGGGCCGGCGCCCTACTCACTGAGCCACAGGCGCCGCCTCTGAAGGATGTCTTTTAGCTTTACTTGTGTCCTTAGCTGTGCAGAAGCTTTGCAGCTTAATTAAGTCTCACTTGTTAATTTTTGTTGTTGTCGCAATACTCTACTGAGGTCTTTGTTATAAAATCTTTCCCCAGGCTGACATCTTCAAGAGTTTTTCTCATACTTCTAAAATTTTTATCATTTTGTTTCTTAGATTTAAATCTCTTATCCATCTTGAGTCAATTGTTGTAAGTAGTGATAGGTGTGGGTCCAGTTTCAGTCTTTTACATGTGGTTATCCAGTTTCCCGCACCATTTGTTGAATAGGAATTCTTTTCCCCACTGTATGCTTTTGTTTGGTTTATCAAAGATCAGATGGCAAGTAGAAACTGGTTTCATCTCTTGGTATTCTATACTATTCCATATGTCTATGTCTCTATTTTTGTTGAGACATAGACATATGGTGTCTATGCTGTTCGGATTACTGTAGACTTGTAATATAGCCCAAAGTCTGGTAGGGTGATGCCTCCAGCTTTGTTTTTATCATTAAGAATAGCCTTGGCTTATTGTACCCTCAATGAATCCCCAACAATTAAAATTTAAAAAAGGGGGGGGAGAGAATAGCCTTGGCTATAGTGGTTTTTTTCTGGTTCCATACAAAACAAAGTATTATTTTTTCCAGTTCTTCAAAATATGATGGTATTTTAATGGGAATTGCATTGAATCTGTCGATTGCTTTAGGTAGAATAGACATTTTGACAAAGTTGATTCTTCTCAGCCAAGAGCATGGTATGTTCTTCCATTAGTTGCTACAAGTTCTAGCCAATGCAATCAGGCAAGGGAAGGATATAAACGGCATCCAAATGAGGGCAGAGAAGGTCAAACTCTTGTTCTTTGCTGATGATATGATTTTTTAAAAAAATGATATGATCTTATACTCAGAAAACCCCAGAGACTCAACCACAAAACTCCTGGAAGTGATCAGGAAATACCATAATGTCTCAGAATATAAAATCAAGGTCCACAAATCAGTAGCCTTTGTATATATATGTCAATAACAGCCAAGTTGAGAAGCAAATCAAGGGCACAATTCCCTTCACAGTAGCTTCAAAGAAAATGAAATACTTGGGAATATACCTAACAAAAGAAGTGAAGGATCTTTACAAAGAGAATTATGAAACCCTAAGAAAAGAAATTGCAGGAGACTTCTTTAAATACTTCTTTAAATTTTAAATAAAAAGTTTGTGTTTTAGTTCTCACTCCATTTCCTTTCTTCTTCTTTTTTTTGTTTTTTATAGACAGCATCTCACTTTGTCACCCTGGGTAGAATGCCATGGTGTCATAGTTCACAGCAGCCTCAAACTCTTGGGCTCAAGCAATTCTCTTGCCTCAGCCTCCTGAGTAGCTGGGACTACGGGTGCCCACCACAATGCCTGGCTAATTTTTTAGAGATAGGATCTCACTCTTGCTCAGGCGGTTCTTAAAACTCCTGAGCTCAGGCCATCCACCTGCCTCAGCCTCCCAGAGTGCTGAGATTACAAGCATGAGCCACTGCACTCGGCCCTATTTTTCTTTTATTTTGAGTCAGAGTCTCACTCTGTCACCCTGGGATATAGTGCTGTGGCATCATCATAGCTCATAGCAACCTCAAACTCTTGGGCTCAAGCAATCCTTCTGCCTCAGCCTCCCCAGTAACTGGGACTATAGGCTCCCACCACAACACTCTGCTAGTTTTTGTCTGTTTTAGTACAGACCAGGTCTAGCTCTTGCTCAGGATGGTCTGGAACTTCTGAGATTAAACAATCCACCCACCTCGGCTTCCTAGAGTGCTAGAATTACAGGTGTGAGCCACTATACCCAGCCAATTTTTTTTTATTTTTTATTTTTGAGAGTCTCACTCTGTTGCCCTGGGTAAAGTGCACTGGTGTGATCATAGCTCACTGCAACCTCAAATTTCTGGGGTTGGACAATCTTCCTGCCTCAGCCTCCAAAGCTTAGACTGCAGGTGGGTACCACCTCACCCAGCTAACTTTTTTTTTTTCTATTTTTGGTAGAGGTAGGGTCTTGCTCTTATTCAGGATGGTCTTGAACTCCTGACCTTAAGTGATCCTCCCACCTCAGCCTCCCAGAGTAGTAGGATTACGGCAGTGAACCATCATTCCTGTTCCCCATTTCTTTTTCTCCTCTTTTATTTATGTGCCTATCAACTAATATATAGTGTATCTTCTAAGTTTCAAACACTGTAGTAGTCATCACAGAGCTATAATACTGAACCAGAGGATAACCCAAAAACTTACTAGAAAGGAATTATGTAAGATAGAACACCAGGCTCGGCAACCATAGCACAATGGTTACAGCACTGGCCACATGCACCAAGACTGGCAGGTTCGAACCTGGCCCGGGCCAGCTAAACAACAATGACAACTGCAACAAAAAAAAATAGCCAGGTATTGTGGCAGGCACCTGTAGTCCTAGCCACTTGGGAGCCTGAGGCAAGAGAATCACTTAAGCCCAAGAGTTTGAGGTTGCTGTGACCTGTGACACAGCACTCTACCCAGGCCAACATAGTGAGACTTAGTCTCAATAAAAAAAGAGAGAGAGAGATTTGGCATGATCTGTTTTTTGAAATTATCTTCTATTTTTATTTATAAATATTAGTTGTCTATTTTTGGAGACTTTGGGAAAAAAAACAATAAAAAATTAAAAAGTTTTAAAAAGAACATTGGGCGGCACCTGTGGCTCAGTCGGTAGGGCGCCGGCCCCATATACCGAGGGTGGCGGGTTCAGGCCCGGCCCCGGCCAAACTGCAACCAAAAAAAAAAAAAATAGCTGGGCGTTGTGGCGGGCGCCTGTAGTCCCAGCTACTTGGGAGGCTGAGGCAAGAGAATCGCTTAAGCCCAGGAGTTGGAGGTTGCTGTGAGCTGTGTGAGGCCACGGCACTCTACCGAGGGCAATAAAGTGAGACTCTGTCTCTACAAAAAAATAAATAAATAAATTAAAAAAAAGACAGAACATTAAATATCTAAAAACAAGTACAAATTAAGTGGAGGAACTGAGGAAAGCTTCATGGTCTCTGAGTCGGTCTTTGAAGAACAGAGGTTTTTGATGTGCAATGCCAGTACTATTCCAGAAGGGAGTCTTAATCTGCTTAGGCTGCCATAAAAAAAAATCCCATGGACTGGTTGGCTTAAACAACAGATATGTATTTTCTCCATGTCTTAGACACTTGATATTCTAGATTAAGGTGGGACAGGATTGGGTTTCTGGTGAGGGCTCTCTTCCTGGCGTGCAGACAGCCTGTGGTGTCTCTTCTTATAAGGACACTAATCCAATCGGATCAGAACCTACCTTTATGACCTCACTTAACCTTAATTATTATATTTCCTTAAAGGTTTCATCTTCAAATATAATCACACTGTGGGGGCCAGGCGCAGTGGCTCATACCTGTAATCCTAACACTTCAGGAGGCCAAGATGGGTGGATTACCTGAGCTCATAAGTTCAAGACCAGCCTGAACCAAAGTCAGACCCCCGTCTCTAAAAATAGCTAGGTGTTGTGGCAGGCTCCTGTAGTCCCAGCTACTTGGGAAGGAGGCTGAGGCAAGAGAATCACTTAAGCCCAAGAGTTTGAGGTTGCTGTGAGCTATGACATCACAGCACTCGACTGAGGGCAACAAAGTGAGACTCTGTCTCCAAAATAAATAAATAAATAAATAAATAAATAATCACACTGTGGGCTTCAACACATGAGTGTGGGAGGGGGACACAAATGTTTGGTCCATGACGATGGGATTGGAAGATAAGAAAAAGGCCTTCTGTTAGAAGGGAAAGTATCAAGCGATGATGGAAAAGGAGCAGCACTGTTGGAACCATGTGGTTGAGTTTGGTTCTCTGGCCAATGAAGAGGAACAGCAGGAGTAATGTTGGAAATGTGGTTGGGGTTGGTTGTGGTGCATTGAGTTCAGGAGTTTAGATTTCATTTTTAGGTACTCAGGAGTTATAAAAAGTTTTAAGTAGAAAAACTGTATTATAGGGCGGCGCCTGTGGCTCAGTGGGTAGGGCGCCAGCCCCATATGCTGAGGGTGATGGGTTCAAACCCAGCCCCGGCCAAACTGCAACAAAAAAATAGCCGGGTGTTGTGGCAGGCGCCTGTAGTCCCAGCTACTCGGGAGGCTGAGGCAAAAGAATCGCCTAAACTTAGGAGTTGGAGGTTGCTGTGAGCTGTGATGCCACAGCACTGTACCGAGGGTGACAAAGTGAGACTCTGTCTCTACAAAAAAACAAACAAACTGTATTATAGGAACATTAATCTGACAGGTAGCACTACTGTGGTGGTGAGGGCTTGCTGATTTAGAAATTTAGGGAGCTCCCTCCAGTCAAGGTTAAAAAAAAAAAACAAAACTTCACAGTATACAAAGCACTTTCTCGTAATTAAGACTAGGGGATACACCACTTCTTCAGCCACATACAGGACAAAGAAACAAAGATAAGTATCTCAAGCCAGGGAAGCCCCCAGAAATCCAAGATGGGACACCAAAGCCTCTGTTCAGGAAGCCCACACCTGCTCACGGCTCCTGCCACTGTGTCACTGTAGTAATCATGAGTCTTGAAGCAAATAAACAATTTCCCAGGTTGGACTGAAATCCTGGTCATAGGTCAGACTTCCTAATTATTTTTTAAAATAAAATATTTTGACATAAAATACATAAAAGTGCATCTAACAGAGATTTACAGAATAACACTACATAATTTATCATCCAAAACTGAACTCTTTTGAAAATGAAAAAGGGCACTATTAATAATTAACCCAGTTTAAGGCAATTTTTAAATTGGGACAGCCCCAGGCAAAGACTACGTTCATTTTATAATAATTTATAATGGTAAAGGTAACCATCCTCTAGTCAGGAAAACCCATACATATTCTTTCTAGATCCTACCCCTCACCCTCCATTCTATATATAACCACTATCTTTGCTTTTACAGTAATCACTTCCTTTTTAATTGTTATATTTTTTAAGTTAGAAATTCCCTAAAGAAGAGCAAGGACAAATGATGTAATACAATGGTACAGGAGTCAGAAAACCTAGTTGTGGTCTTTGTTCTAACACTTATTAGACTGTGATCCCATCATGCAAATTATTTAAATATACTCAGCCTCAATTTTCTATTCTGTAGAAAAATCAACATTGTGAGAGAGCTATAAGGGAATTATTTTTAGTAAAGAAATAACTTTATCTGGGAGGCAGAGGCGGGTGGATTGCTTGAGTTTAGTAGTTTGAGGCCAGCCTGAGCAAGAGCAAGACCCTGTCTCTAAAAATAACCGGGTGTTGCTGGGGGCACCTGTAGTCTCAGCTACTCGGTAGGCTGAGGCAAGAGGATCACTTGAGCCCAAGAATTTGAAGTTGCTGTGAGCAATGACACCACGACACTCAACTGAGGGTAACAAAGTAAGACTCTATCTCAAAACTAAAAAAAAAAGAAACAACTTAGGATTTGGGGCATGGTTTATATCCACACAAAGCAATGAACTTTCCCCCATAATCATGAGAAATCATCATTTTTAAAAGATTGCATTGGCTTTGTGGGCTCCTATATATTACTTAAAATCAAAAATACAAATACAACCTTTACTGCAGTTCCTTAGTTAGATCCAGCTGAAAGGAATAATGTGGTTAATAAAAAAGAAAAAAAAAAAAAGAAAAAGAAGAAGAAGAACAGTTAATAAAAGATTAACTACTAGGCCTCGAAAGCCACACAAATCATTCTGCACTTGCTGTGCAAACCTCTCCTCCCTGGCAACTTGACATTTGCTTTCCAGAAGATGTTGATTTAATATTCTCAAAGAAAGTTATGTGATGGGAGCTTGTTAACTCTGGGAACAGAGACTAATTGTCCAGGCCACTTCACCTGACACAATTAGGCTCTGAGTTATATGTCAAATTATCATAAGCGGCTTCAGCACTCTATGGTTCCCTCCTGTGAGCAAAGCTCCATGTGCCCTTCTTGCCTCTTTGTAATGAATTAAATATATGTTGGAGTCATAGATTAGGCCATTGACCTGCCATCAGTTGTACACAATGGAAAAAAACCTCACTTATAACTTTGATGAAACTGTGCTAATTTTAATTGTATTTTAAAAGAAGAGGCTCAGCACCTGTAGCTCAAGTGGCTAAGGTGCCAGCCACAAACACCAGGACTGGCGGGTTCAAATCCGGCCCGGGCTTGCCAAACAACCAAAAAATAGCCAGGCATTGTGGTGGGCACCTGTAGTCCCAGCTACTCAGGAGGCTGAGGCAAAAGAATTGCATAAGCCCAGGAGTTGGAGGTTGCTATGAGCTGTGACGCCAGGGCGCTCTACCCAGGGCAATAGCTTGAGGCTCTGTCTCAAAAATAAATAAAATAAATAAAAGAGTAACAAACTCAAAAGCCTACAGGGTGTCTGTGAAGTTGACTGAGTAGGGAGGGTACCAAACTGTCCAAAGGGACACATCCTATCTAACTCAGCTCTGGGCATCACAACTGTGAAGAAATGCAGGGCTGGTATTGCCAGCATTTCCAACTTTTCCAAAGAAGCCAAAAATGTATGTGTTATATAAAATCTTCTGATTTGTTGGGCGGCGCCTGCGGCTCAGTGAGTAGGGCGCCGGCCCCATATGCCGAGGGTGGGGGGTTCAAACCCAGCCCCGGCCAAACTGCAACAAAAAAATAGCCGCGCGTTGTGGCGGGCGCCTGTAGTCCCAGCTGCTTGGGAGGCTGAGTCAAGAGAATCACGTAAGCCCAAGAGTTAGAGGTTGCTGTGAGCCGTGTGACGCCACAGCACTCTACCCGAGGGCGGTACAGTGAGACTCTGTCTCTACAAAAAAATAAATAAATAAATAAAAATAAAAAAATAAATAAAAAATCTTCTGATTTGTAAATATAGGCCACTATAGGATCTGGACCTATAATCTGTTTTTAACTCCGGAAGGGAACTTAGGGTATTCTTAGGTATTAGAGAAGAACATTTTTGGTCTAAAGAGATTTTTCCCTCACTTGGAGCATATCACTGCAACAGGGCCCTGCAGTATGAAAGGAGGGACTGCCACATTCCCACTGGGGAGGGGGATTGGTACGGTTGTGGGTCTAAAACAAGCAAGGAGAAGATGAGCAGGAGAAGATTAAGTACAAAACTTAGATTCACATTAACACCCCCCCCTCCCCGTTAGCCTCAGTGGGAGTTGTGCTTACAGGAATTGCAGGATCAGCAGTTGAATAGACTGGAATGAAGCACGAAAGCTCAAGGTTATTATTAGGATTATATAATTCCAGCTTCATGTTTGCAAAAGGCTTCATTTTAATCTAGTAAGGTCTCCTTCTACTGACTCTTAGGGCAGCGTCTACAAAAGAACCTTTGTTTGGACCCAAATTGTGGTATGTGGTTGAGGAGACTTGGCAAATTGCAGAAATTAGGACAAGGGCCAACAAAGTTTAGCAAACACACTCAGCTGCTTCTGGCCCACTGGCCCATGGGGCTTATAATATTCCATTTTAGCAACCAAGGCCTACTCAGAACCTGGTACACAGTAGGTAATTACTATTCAGTGAATAAATGAAAGACAGGAGGGATAGGCTCACATTTCTTGCCAGACTCATTTAATAGAATTCCCATCCTAACATGGCCAAAGTAGTGACTACCGTGAGCAGGAAAAGGGAGGAAAGGAAAGGGCAAGACACAGGTACTGGGGCCGCTTGGGCAAAGCCATGCCCTTTTTAGCTGTGCATAGCTGCAGGTGAGGGTAGGGGCTGTTTGGACAACTGCCGGGCCTCCCCTGGTTGGTAAACTGAAAAGCCTCTGCAGCCTTCCATGATTTTTAAATAAATCTTCCCCCATGATAATGAAGGAGTCGAAATACTGTATTTGGTCCAATAATCAAGTAAGATAAAACCTGCTCCTTAAACTCTTCAAATCCGTATCTTTTAAAATGAGTTTATTGCTAGGAAAGAATTAGGCCCCTGTTTCTATGGCTCTACTGTTAATAAGTATAATCTTAAAATGTAAAAAAAATCACAAAAAAACGAACAATTACATAATCTAGATTGTAGGTAAATGGGTAGTTGTTATAATTCTTTATTTTCTGCGTATTTGAAAAATGTCATAATAGAGACTGAGGCAGGGGGCTTGCCTGAGCTCAGGAGCTCAAGACCAGCGTGAGCAAGAACGAAACCCCATCTCTAAAAAATGGCTGGGCATTGTGGTGAGCACCTGTAGTCCCAGCTACCAGGGAGGCTGAAGCAAGAAAATCACTTTGAGCCCAAGAGTTTGAGGCTGCTGTGAGCTATGATGCCATGGCACTCTTCCAAGGGTGACTCAGACTAAGACTCTGTCTCAAAAAAAATAAAAATTTAAAATTAAAAAAAAAAAAATATATATATATATATATATAAACTAGTCAGGCATTGTGGCAGGTGGGCAGGGGCTTGTAGTCCCAGCTAGTTGGGAGGCTGAGATAGCATTGCTTGAACCCAAGAGTTCAAGCTGTGAAGTTGCTGTGAGCTATGATGACGTCATGGCACTCTACCCAGGGTGACAAAAGTGAAAGCCTGTCAGAAAAGAAAGGAGAGGAAAGGAGTAGAGAGGAGAGGAGAGGAGAAAAGAAAAAAATGTCGTAATAAAATGTTGGAGGGGCTGCTCGGGAGGCTGAGGCAAGAGAATCACGTAAGCCCAAGAGCTGGAGTTTGCTGTGAGCCGTGTGACGCCACGGCACTCTACCGAGGGTGGTACAATGAGACTCTGTCTCTACAAAAAAAAAAAAATAATAAAATGTTGGAGGGAAAGTCATCTGCTATCAAAAGAGCTACAGGCAGCCTCCGTAACCCATGCTCTGGCATCAAAAGAAGCATTGATTTTTAGCTGATGGTGACATTATATGCTTGGAGCAACCATAGAGATCTAGGTCAGTAACAATCTAAACTACGATCTAGTCACTCTTTCAAAGAACTTCATACATATGAAGATACAAAGGCACAGAGATGTTAAAAATTTTTTTCAAGGCCCAAATGGTAATAAGTGCTACCATTATTTTCTGAGACAGGAAAAACTATAAAGTTTGTCATCAGAATTTATTATTATTTTTAATTGTTATGGACACATAATAGTTGTTTATAGGCATCAGGGTTTTGTTTTTAACAATCATTCCATAATGCCTCTCACTCTTAAAAGAGAGGAATCCTCTTGTAAGGTTTTATACATTCCTGTCTACCTCAACTATTTTAAATATTTAAATACCTCTTTATTGCACTTTTCTGGGTAAAACATATCTAATTTAATTTTATACTGCCTAATACATACCTTTTTCTAAATTCTAAGTCAAATACAATTCTTAAGATGCATACTTTCTTTTTTTTGGAGACAGAGTCTCAGTCGCCCTGGGGATGAGTGCCATCGAGTCATCACTCACAGCAACCTCAAATTCTTGGGCTCAAGTGATTCTCTTGCCTCAGCCTCCCGAGTGGCTGGGACTAAGGCGCCCACCATGATGCCTGGATCTCGCTCTTGCTCAGGCTGGTCTTGAACTCCTGAGCTCAAGCAGTCTGCTCACCTTGGCCTCGCAGAGCTGTGATTACAGGTATGAGCCACAATGCCCAGCATGATGCATACTTTCATTGAAAAACATTGTGTATGTTATTCTTAGGAATACAATGTGAATTTCCATATTCCAACCTAACCTCATCACTCAACATCTTTTTGTGGAACTGAGAGTTCATTCAAAATGACAAGTAAAAGGCTAACACCACCTAAATTTAGAAAAACCAATAAACCAAATTACCAGAACATCTTTTCTTTTAATAATTTTCCCTCTAGCGCAGACATCTGATACTCATAAGTAGCAAACTATGATTAATTCCAGCTGTGACTTTTTTTTTTTTTTTGCAGTTTTTGGCCGGGGCTGGGTTTGAACCCACCACCTCCAGTATATGGACCCGGTGCCCTATTCCTTTGAGCCACAGGCACTGCCCCCATTGTTTTGTTTTGTTTTGGTAGAGTCACTCTGTCACCCTTGGTAGAGTGCTATGGCATCACAGCTCACAGCAACCTCAAACTCTTAGGTTCAAGTGATCCTCTTGCCTCAGCCTCCCAGGTAGCTGGGACTATAGGTGCCCACCACAAGACCTGGCTATTTTTAGAGATGGGGTCATCCACTTGCTCAAACTCTTAAGCTCAAGCAATCCATCTGCCTAGGCCTCCCAGAGTGCTAGGATTACAGGAGTGAGCCATCAGGCTCAGCCAAGCTGTACCATTCTAATATTAGATATAGAACTCTGGAACAAGAAAAAGCACTGTTTAAAATCAAGGTCACACTGTTCTAAGCATTGGACATACATTAAGTTACTTAATCCTGAAAACAGTCCAGTGAGGTGGTTACTATTGTTATCCCCATTTTAAAAATGAGAAGACTGAGGCCTAGAGAGGTCAGGTCATGTGGCTAATAAGTGGCACAGCCATGCTATGAACCCAGCAAACCAGCTCCAGAATTCTTGCTTTCAATCCCTATGCTAGATGTGCTGTCACCCAATCACAGTGAAAGCTCTATGAAAATAACTTTAGGCTTGGCACCTGTGGCTCAAGTGGCTAAGGCACCAGCCACATACACCTGAGCTGGCAGGTTTGAATCCAGCCCAGGCCTGCCAAACTACAATGACGGCTGCAACCAAAAAATAGCCGGGCGTTGTGGCAGGTGCCTGTAGTCCCAGCTACGTGGAAGGCGGAGGCAGGAGACTCGCTTCAGCACAGTTGGAGGTTGCTGTGGGCTGTGATGCCATGGCACTCTACCCAGGGCAACGGCTTGAGGCTCTGTCTCAAAAAAAAAAAAAAAAAGAAAAGAAAGAAAGAAAGAAAAAACTTTAAAGTTCCAGGAAATGCAGGACAGAAACTTGGTTTGTTAAGTTTTTTCAAGGCAAAATAAACCAAAAAAGTGGAGTGGGAATCTACAAATTCAAAGAAACTTAAAAGACATATTAACCAATTACAACACTTGGACTTACTTGGGTTCTGTTTCAAATATACTAATCATAAAAAATAAAATAAGACAGGCGGCACCTGTGGCTCAAGGAGTTGGGTGCTGGCCCCATATACTGGAGGTGGCAGGTTCAAACCCGACCCCAGCCAAAAACAAAATAAAAAATAAAATAAAATAAGACACCTGGGGAAATGTGAACATTGGTTGGATATTTGATGATATTAGGAGATCATTGTTAAACATTTTTAGGTGTGATAAAGATATATAGCTTTGTCTAAAAAAGAGTCCTTACCTTTTAGTGATATATGCTGAACTATTCATAGATTATATGCTGTGCAGGATTTGCTTCAAAATAGAGGAGGGTAGTGAGTCAGGGGATAGAAGATTATCCATTTTTAGTAATAGTTATAGCAGTGTGACGGATGCATTGGAGTTTATTATACTCTGTACTTTTGTTCTGAACTTTTCCTTACAAAAAAGTTTTTAAAAATTGGGGCGGTGCCTGTGGCTCAGTGAGTATGGCGCTGGCTCCACATACTGAGGGTGGTGGGTTCAAACCCGGCCCTGGCCAAACTGCAACAACAAAAAAAAAGTTAAAAATAAATAAATAAGTATAATAAAATAAAATCAAGGTCACAGAGATGACCTTAAAATGCTTAAAAAATATTACCTAATCCTTTCCTCTGTCTACAATAGTAAGTCAGGGTCTATAGCTGAACCAACTTAGAAATTTGAAAATTTCTCTATTTTATTATTACTTTTTCTAAAGACAGAGTCTCACTTTGTTGCCCTCGGTAGAGTGCTGTGGTGTCACAGCTCACAGCAACCTCCAGCCCTTGGGCTTAGGTGATTGATTCTCTTGCCTCAACCTCCCGAGTAGCTGGGACCACAGGCGCCTGCCACAATGCCTGGCTATTTTTTGTTGCATATATGGGGCCAGCGCCCTACTCACTGAACCAGAGGCGCCGCTCAATTTCTCTATTTTAAACAGCCTTTTTTCTTTTTTAAAAAAAATTATATATATGTGTGTGTAGATATATTTTATTTACTACATATTTAATAGTATATATTTATATTATATGTATTTTATATAAATACATAAAATAGCTATATACATTATATTTAATATGTATATTAAATATATATTCTATTTTATAATATAATAATAATACATGGTGGCCATATTAAATTGTGCACAAACTTTATGGCCACCTTGTATATATAGAGACAGGGTCTCACTATGTTGCCCAGGCTGGAATGCAGTAGCTATTTGCAGGCCCAGTTCTACTAATAATCAGCACAGGATTAAACAGCTTTCTTAAAAGAAGAATCTATCATGGGTGGCACCTGTGGCTCAAAGGAGTAGGGCGCTGGCCCCATATGCCAGAGGTGGAGGGTTCAAGCCCAGCCCCAGCCAAAAACTGCAAAAAAAAAAAAAGAAGAATCTATCCTGTAGAATCCATTCCAATGTTTTGCAGCTTTAAAATTCTTAAGCCCCGGGCGGCACCTGTGGCTCAGTCGGTAGGGCGCCGGCCCCATATACCAAGGGTGGCGGGTTCAAACCCGGCCCCGGCTGAACTGCAACCAAAAAATAGCCGGGCGTTGTGGTGGGCGCCTATAGTCCCAGCTACTTGGGAGGCTAAGGCAAGAGAATCACTTAAGCCCAGGAGTTGGAGGTTGCTGTGAGCTGTGATGCCATGGCACTTTACGGAGGGCCATAAAGTGAGACTCTGTCTCTACAAAAAAAAAAAGAAAAGAGAAAAAAGAAAAATTCTCAAGCCCCTAATCAAAAATCTCTTGAGCCATGCCAGCTCTTCCTTGTTCTTTCTGCACTTAGCTCAGGACAACTGGTTGAGATTTTCTTATCAAAATCCTTCATTGATTTAAGGCTATTATTAAAAAACGGAATTATCTAGCTCCTGATAACAAGAATCATGACTTACGTCCTTTTGTGTCCTTCAACAAAGTCTTAAAGTACAGTTGGACTTCTGTTTATTTAATCATCCTTGAACCTTTCCTTAACGTTCTTAATCTTCTTCCTTAACTTTGGAAATTACAACTAAATCTAATACTTTCCTGAAAGTTTAAACAGGATGCTTTATAAGGGAAGAGAAAACCTCGCTTTTTTTTTTTAAACTCTTAGCTCTCTTGTTTAAAAATTATCACGCTTTCGGCTTGGCGCCTGTGGCTCAAGCGGCTAAGGCCCCAGCCACATACACATGAGCTGGTGGGCTCGAATCCAGCCCGGGCCCACCAAACAATGACGGCTGCAATCAAAATTAGCCGGGCATTGTGGTAGGTGCTTGTAGTCCCAGCTACTTGGGAGGAGGAGGCAGGAGAATCACTTGAGCCCAGGAGTTGGAGGTTGGCAGCTTGAGGCTCTGTCTCAAAAAAAAAAAAAAAAAAAAAAAATTAGCAAGCTCTATTCCTATTCCAGATAAGATTTACTACAGATAATCACTGTGTCATCAGTAATTTGGGTGAAATAAGATCAAAGAAATTTATTAATCATTTTTCTTCATTCAATTGCAAAAAAAGATAAAAGAAAGTATGTTTAAAAGATAGTTACCCGCCTCAACTGCTTCACTTGACTAGGTTTACAAATAAAAAAAAGGCAGTTCCGGGCGGCGCCTGTGGCTCAAGGAGTAGGGCGCGGGTCCCATATGCCAGAAGTGGCGGGTTCAAACCCAGCCCTGGCCAAAACAAACAAACAAACAAACAAAAAAAAAAGGCAGTTCCTTTATGGAGCTCTCTGACCAAATTTGATTAGGCAATCTTTTGGCACAATTAGCATGTTTTTCACTAGAAGCTTTGTTTAATGAGCAAATAGTGAAAAGTCCAAAAGGTGCTGTGCAAAAGGTCAGAAAGATGTTTTCCTGAGACCCTCCACCAACTATTATTTCCGAACCTTTTCTTGCCCCTTGACCAAGCCTTAAGATAGCTTCTCGGTTCCATTTCTAACCACTAAATGGCACCAGAACTATGAATATGTTAAGAAATAGAAAACAATCTGCTTAATGAGTCTTTACGTAATTTGCTATGAACCTTTAATTAATAATTCCTAAAATTAATTCATTTATTTTTATCAGTGATCTTGAACATGGTAGCTTTTTACTATTTATTATTTCTTATGCAAATTACTCCTTAGTCTCTAGTCCACATGGTCTCTTAGTCGGCTGTAGATTCAGTAGCCTTTCTTTGGGCCACAGCAGCCTCCAGCAACCTCAGGGACACATACAGACTTTGTATTGTCAGAATCTTCTGCAAGCTTAAATGGGTCTGTGATGATATCCTGTCAAAAGGAGAACCAAAATTAAAGGACAAGTTAAAGGGTTTTGACAAGCTCAAACACTAATAGTTGTTTGATTTAGATTGATTTACGTGAAATTAAGGGAAGATTTTATAATTCCATGGGGCCCTGAGGGTAGCATCAGTCATTCTGCTATTAAGCCACTATCTTCCCAAAGCTTCTAATCAAGTTATTACTACTCTCAAGGTAAACTTTTTTTTTTTTTTTTTGAGATAGAGTCTCACTCTGTCACCCCGGGTAGAGTGCCTGTGGCATCGTAGCTCACAGTGACCTCAAACTCTTAGGCACAAGTGATCCTCTTGCCTCAGCCTCTCAAGTAGCTGGGACTATAGGTACCCACTACAACACCCCGCTAGTTTTTCTATTTTTTGGTAGAGACTGGATCTCACTGTTGCTCTGAAGGCACACAGTCCACTGCACCCTTGTAAGGTGAATCAGTCTCATTTGTGCTCCTTGAAGTACGAGGCCCTGAGAAGGAACGTTTCCAGTATTTGGGCTAGATGTGAGTTTTAGGGGATATTCTCCCCCTGCTCGCGTAAGCGGCTTTGCTGAAAAATGCAGGCAGTCACACCTTAAAGGAAAGAATGTGCCAGAGGGCCCTTGCCAAGTCGTATAGCTGGAGACAGATCATCTGCCTGGGGCCATAGACCATCGTGCACAATCCCCTACCTCTATTTACACAATAACTTTCAGTTAGTCATATAAGGAAGTGGACAAACAGAACAGACAACCCAGTGCCTTGGTGGTTTATCTCCATTGTTGTTTATCTCCAAACAAGATATTCTTAGTTTAGAAAGGAGTGTACGTACTTTGCTGTATTAACACTGATAAGGAATCTTGATGACAGTTCTGTTACCTTTTGTCTTCTGTATTCTTGGATTATTTTTATCTGATGAGTTTGGGTATATAAGAAAGTGAATAAAGACAAATGATGGCTGTTGTGCCTGAGGGAGCACCAGCCATCCCTTAATAAATCATTCATTTTGTCTGCAGTGCTGCCTCTGTGTCATCGACCAGCAGCCTAGTAGACAGCAACATCTGGCGCAGAGAGCAGGGACCGAACCTGATTGACTGTCTACTGGATCTCTGGTCTCCAATCTTCAGGTAAGAACACTGGGAACAGGTGAAACCAGGAAGGTTACTACTGAGCTGTAGGTACTCAGGACTCCCGGCAAGGCAAAAAGTTAAGGGATCATAATGGGAAACACAGCTTCCACAGAGGAGGAATATGTTCAGTTATTGCGGTCTTTGTTAGATTCCATGGGAGTGTCGGTTAAGACTCAGTATTTTCGCCGTCTTTTTGAAACCATTTGAAAGTATTGTTATTGGTTTTCTCCTGACTTGAAAAATCAGCTAAATTTGTCTGTTTGGAAAGATATTGGACAGGATATGAAAAGGTTTCATCAGCAAGGGAACATTATTAGTAGGGATGTTTGGACTGTTTATAATTTAATCACGTTAGCATTACAAACATTTTCAAATGATGCAAAAAGACAGGACTCTCGACATTTTCCTCATGTCTATGATGAACCAGAACTTGATAATGGTAAATTCACTGTTAATGATGAAACAAAACCATTAGCCCCTGATACTGACTCATCTTCGGATGAGCAAAACAAGGAAGAGGTGCCTCTTTCCTCTTCTACGCAGTCTTTACAAGACAAAATGACCAATTTGAAAAGTTTTTTAAGGGAGCTTAATGAACTTCTTGATAGCTTAAAGCAGAAACCTCCCAAATCGCCACCGCTGCCTATTTCAACTGAGATGCTTTTTCCTCCTCCACCTGAGGAACCCAAGCCTTTGTGCTATCATCCCTCGTCTCTAGAGGGACTAGTGGGAAACTTTTATCCTGTTACTCACGGGCCTGTTCCAACTGCTCCTCCATATGAATATAAGAGCTTGATGGCAACTAGATTAACCAGATGAGTAGTAATTCCTAATCCAAAAGACATTAAAATTCTTAATGTTGAACCATAGGCACTGTGGCTCAGTCAGTAAGGCGCTGGCCCCATATACCAAAGGTAGCAGGTTCAAACCCAGCCCCGGCCAAACTGCAACAGGAAAATAGCTGGGCGTTGTGGCGGGCACCTGTAGTCCCAGCTACTCGGGAGGCTGAGGCAAGAGAATCGCCTAAGCCCAGGAGTTGGAGGTTGCTGTGAGCTGTGTGACGCCACGGCACTCTCTACTGAGGGCCATAAAGTGAGACTCTTGTCTCTACAAAAAAAAAAAAATTCTTACTGAACCTGAAATTTTTTATGGAGGGCTCCAGTTCTCATAGCCGGGACCTTGAATTGATCATGCCTGTCTCTCACATTACTAACCTAGAAGGTGAGAATGAAATACAGTTGCTGAGGTTGATTTAAAATTTCTTAAAACTTTGAAAGATGCTGTTACCGCCTATGGCCCTAATGCTCCTTATGTTCAAGGACTTTTAAGATCATATTGTGGGGATCGGCTTTTAACTCCTAGAGATTGGGAAAGGATTGCCAAAACTGGTTTATCCCCTGCTCAATATTTACAGTTTTGCTCTTGGTGGAGAAACGAAGCACATAAACGACATGAAAGTAACCCGAATTGCTTATGATCTGCTAACTGGAACGGGAAACTTTCGCCACCACCAGAGGCAAATTAATCTTCCTGATCATGTTTATT
This sequence comes from Nycticebus coucang, assembly GCF_027406575.1. NCBI lineage: Eukaryota > Metazoa > Chordata > Mammalia > Primates > Lorisidae > Nycticebus > Nycticebus coucang. The sequence continues at coordinate 132,142,286 of NC_069782.1, read as the reverse complement.
TTCAAATCCGAGACGTTTGCATGCATGCTTGGGCTCAGCTTGAGGAGCCAGGAGGTGGACAATTTTTTACCAAAATTTTACAAGGAGCAAACGAGCCATATGCCAAGTTCCTTGCATTAAGCGTTCCATTCCAGGAACTGGCACGCAAGACCTTGCGTATGAGAACGCTAATGATGACTGTCGCCGCATCTTGGCTGGTATTAGAAATGAAGAAAATGCATCTATTGATAAGTTTATTAGAGCTTGCCAAAACGTAGGCTCTAGTTCTTTTCAGGCAGCTTTAATTGGAGATCAGATTGGAGTCCACATGGCTGCTGCTATGAAACAACGCAGCGCCCCAAAATGTTACAATTGTGGAAAATTAGGGCATATTAGAAAAGATTGTAGAAAGGGTAAGGAAGAGAAGGTTAGTGACCCCCCTCTTCCACCAGGGATTTGTCAAAGGTGCAAAAAGGGGAGGCATTGGACTAATGAATGCAAATCCATAAAAGATAAGGATGGTAATATTCTTCCTCCTGGAGGAAGCTAAGTGAAATAAGTCAGTCACGAAAAGAAAAATACTGTCTGTGGCCAGACTACCCTCAACATGCCTAATCTTCAGAAGCCAACCAGGATTAGGCCTGGTTAGTAAAGTACATGGATATGAGACAAAAAGACAAATACTGTCTGAGTCCTTCCACGTGAGGTATTTAATATAGTCAAAATTATATAAGAAAAAGGTAGAGTGGTGGTTTCCAGGAATAGGGAGAGAAGGATTGGGGAATGACTGCTTCATAGGTATGAGGTTTCTTTTCAGAGGGATAAAAAAGTTCTGGAACTGAATAGTGATAGTTGCACAACCTTGTGAATATACTAAAAGCCACCGACCCATAAACTTTAAAATAGTTTAAATAATTAACTTGGTGTTATCTGAATTTTATCTCAATTTTTTTAAACAGTTCTGTTTAGTTTATTTATTTATTTATTTTTGCAGTTTTTGGCCGGGGCCAGGTTTGAACCCGCCACCTCCAGTATATGGGGCCGGCACCCTACTCCTTGAGCCACAGGTACCGCCCTTTATCTCAACTTTTTTTTAAAGTACTAGAAGAAAATATAGGTCAATTACTAATGTTCACATGGAGCAGGTCTTTCTAGTCATTTAATCAAAGGCAGAAACCATAAAGGAAAAGACTACATAAAAATGGAAAATATCGGCTCGGCACCTGTGGCTCAAGCAGCTAAGGCGCCAGCCACATACACCTGAGCTGGCGGGTTCGAATCCAGTCCAGGCCCGCCAAAGAACAATGATGGCTGCAACCAAAAAATAGCCAGGCATTGTGGTGGGCGCCTGTAGTCCCAGCTACTTGGGAGGCGGAGAAAAGGAGACTCGCTTGAGCCCAGGAGTTTGAGGTTGCTGTGAGCTATGATGCCATGGCACTCTAACCAGGGTGACAGCTTGAGGCTCTGTCTCAAAAAAAAAGGAAAATATCTATTTAGGGGAAAAAGTAACTGAAAACACAAAATGACATGGCTTTGTTCTGTCACCCAGGCTGGGATTAAAGTCCTAGCCTCAAGCAGCCCTTCTACCTCAGCCTCCACAGTGATTGGGATTACAGCCACAAGCCACCATGCCGAGACAATCTCTTATAGAGCAATATTTTAAAAGGCTAATACGGGTACATACTGTAATAAAAAATATTTAAAGGAATTAGATACAAATTTCACAGTGGATGAAATAATACAGTTAGTGTGCAATTTCAATAGTTGAGCTTCATTGCCACCCTGTATAGATCATCAATAAGTACACTGAAAAGTTCAATCTATGCAAAATAAAACAAATTATTTTCTGCCTATCAGATAAAAAGTTGTTTTTCTGTTTTGTTTTGTTTTTAAGACACAGCCCCACTCTGTCACCTTGAATAGAGTGCTGTGGCTTCAGCCTAGCTCACAGCAACCTCAAACTTCTGGGTTCAAGCGATCTTCCTGCCTCAGCCTCCTTACTACCTGGGACAATGGGTGCAAGCCACAATGCTCAGCTAACTTGCATAACATTTTTAAAGGTAGATCTTAACTTTTTTTTTTTTTTGCAGTTTTTGGCCGGGGCTGGATTTGAACCTGCCACCTCCAGCATATGGGGCTGGTGCCTTTTACCCCATTGAGCCACAGTCACCACCCAGATCTTAATATTTTTTATATCTGGACCCCTTTGAAAATTTGATGAAAGTAATAGGTCTTCTCCCAAGAAAATACACATGCATACATATAATTTTAGGAGGTTCATGAATAGTCTGAAGTCCATTAATGAATATATCAAGTTAGGAATCTCTGACCTTATTGTTGGGATTTTAAAAGTGAAGTTATAGGGTGGCGCCTGTGGTTCAAGGAGTAGGGCGCCCATCCCATATGTCAGAGGTAGCAGGTTCAAACCTAGCCCAGGCCAAAAACTACAAAAAAAAAAGTGAAGTTATAAAATTTATTCATACCCAGAAGAAAAAAAATCATTTTATCATAAAGACATTTGCACTAGACTATTCATTGCAGCTCAATTTACAATTGCCAATTTGTGGAAATAATCTAAATGCCCACCAATCTAGAAATAGATTAACAAGCTGTGGTGTACGTATAACATGGACTACTATATAGCCATTAAAAAGGGTAGTGACTATACAGCTTTTGTACTAATTTGGATGAGGTGGAAATATATTTTTCTTAGTAAAGCATCGCAAGAATGGAGAAGCAATGGCACTCTACCAAGGGGGACAAAGTGAGACTCTGTCTCAAAAAGAAAAAAAGAATGGAGAAGCAAGAATCCAATGTACCCAATTCTGATATGAGGACAACTGATGCTAGTATATGGTGGGGGAAGGGGGAATGGGGGAGGGGAGAGAAGGAAGGAGGAAGGGGGCTGTGGGGCCACAGTGTGTGACACACCCCTGGGAGCAAGACATTATTAATAGAGGGACTTCGCCCAGCAAACACTATTGTACCCTCAATGTTTCCCCAACAATTAAAAAAAATGAAATTTGTTCAAATCACCTTATAGAATCCCATTTTAAAGATCAAATATAGGCTAGGCACAGTGACTCATGCCTATAATCCTAGCACTCTGGAAGGCTGAGGCAGGTGGATTGTTTGAACTCAGGAAGACCAGCCTGAGCAAGAGTAAGACCCTATCTCTACTAAAAAAAAAAAAAAAAAGAAAAGAAAAACTGAGGCAAGAGCATCACTTGAGCCCAAGAGTTTGAGGTTGCTGTGAGCTATGATGATGCCATGGCACTCTACCTCGGGTGACAAAGTGAGACTCCATCTCCATAAAAAAAAAAAAAAAAAAAAAAAAGATACAAATATACTACAAATAAGTTATGGTAGCTAATTGCAAAAAAGAATGATTTGTTTCCTGCTTTAGTAGTAGATTGTGGCAAGCATAATGATTTTTTAATGTGGTTTTCTGAGGTAAAGAAAGCAAAACAAACCTTTGATTCTAAAGCAAAAGAGCCTCCAGATGTTGGCAACTTCTCTCCAATTAGCCTGATCAGGAAATATTGAGCAAATCGTGAATTCTTCAAGATAGCTGCTGTTTCTTCATCCACTTCAACAATTTCACCTTCCTAAAGGATAACACAAAAAACACATACTAAGAGATGCCACTTTATTCTCCATGGAAGAAAAATGCCCAGTTTACTAATGAGTGGCATTTCAGGATAAAAACCTGTATCATCTGACATGGTATTCTCTTATGTTCAGATTCTGCTAGTTTCATGTTTCACGGAGGTTGTTGTGAGCTGTGATGCCACAGCACTCTACCGAGGGCGACAAAGTAAGACTCTGTCTCCAAAAAAAAGACAAGGATGCCTACTTTCTTCTTTCTTCACATTTATTCAACATAATTCAGGAAGTCCTTGCCACAGGAATTAGGCAAGAGAAAAAAACAAGGCCGTCCAAACTGGAAAAGAAGGAGTTAAATTAGCCTTGTTTGTAGATGACATGATCTTATACTTAGAAAAACCTAAATATTCCACCAAAAACTATTAGAACTGATAAATGAATTCAGTGAAGTTGCAGAATACAAAATCAACATATAAAATTAGTAGCATTTATATGCTACAGTGAACAATCTGAAAAAGAAAGCAAGAAAACAATCCTGTTTATAATAGCTCCAAAGAATACAAAATACTCAGGAATCAATTTATGGTAACTGAAAAAGTAAAAAATCTATACAAGGAAAATATAAAAGACTAATGAAAGAAACTGAAGAGTACACAGAAAAATGGAAAGATATTCCATGCCTCTAGAAGAACATTGTTAAAATATTAGAAGAATATTGATAAAATGAAAATAAAACCCAAAGCAGTTTATGGATTCAATGCAAACTCTATCAAAATATCAATGACATTCTTTATAGAAATAGAAAAATAATTTTAAAATTTCTATGGAAGTACAAAAGACCCTGAATAGCCAAAGCAATCCTAAGCAAAGAGAACAAAGCTGGAGGCGTCATAATACCTGACTTCAAAATATGCTACACAAAATTGTAGTAACCAAATCATCATGGTACTGCATTAAAACAGAAACAGAAACCAATGGAATAGAACAGAGAATCCAGATATAAATTCACACATTTACAGCTAATTCATTTTTGACAACAGAACCAAGAACACAGGATGGAGAAAGGACAGTCTCTTCAATACATGGTTCTGGGAAAACTGGTTAATTACATGCAAAGAATGAAACTAGACTCCTCTGACCGTATACAACAATCAAATCAAAATGGATTAAAGACTTTTAAGACCTGAAACCATGAAACCACTCTAAGAAAACATTTGGGAAACACTCTGGGACATTGGTCTGAGCAAACATTTCATTTCATTTTTTTGTGTAAGACGTCAAAAGCACAAGCAACTAAGGCAAAAATAGACACATAGGGTTTACATCAAGCTAAAAAGCTTCTGCACAGCAAAATAATCAACAAAATGAAGAGACCACCCACAGAATGCAAGAACATATTATTAAACTATCCATCTGACAAGGGATTGCTAACCAGACTATATAAGGAGCTCAAACAATTCAATAGCAAAAAAAAAAAAAAAAAATTTTTTTCAATTAAAAATGAGCAAAAGGGCTTGGCGCCTATAGCTCAGTGGCTAGGGCGCCAGCCACATACACTGGAGCTGGTGAGTTCAAACACAGCCCGGGCCTGCCAAACAACAATGACAACTACAACCAAAAAATAGCCAGGCGTTGTGGCGGGCATCTGTGGTCCCAGCTACTTCGGAGGCTGAGGCAAAAGAATCACTTAAGCCCAAGAGTTTGAGGTTGCTGTCAGCTGTGACAGCACAGCACTCTAATGAGGGTGACATAGTGAGACTCTGTCTCAAAAAATAAATAAATAAATAAATAAAAATGAACAAAAGATCTGCATAGACATTTCTTAAGACATACAAATGGTATACGCTCAACATCACTAATCAGAAAATCATCAGAAAAATACAAATCAAAACCACAATGATATATCATCTCACCCCAGTTAAAATGACTTTTATCTAAAAGACTGGAAAAAACAGATGCTAGTGAAGATGTGGAGAAAGAAGAACCCTCCTACACTGTGGGTGAGAATGTAAATTAATACAGCCATTATGAAAAACTATACGGGAGTTCCTCAAAACCTAGAAATAGAACCATTACATAATCCAGCAATTCCTCTACTAGATATACAGGGTGGCCATAAAGTTCACATGCAATTGTACACGAACTTTATGGCCACCCTATATATCCAAAAGAAAGAAAATCAATACACTGGAGAGATATCCGTATTCCCATGTTTATTACATCACTATTCACAACAGGTAAAATAGAGAATCAATCCAAGTGCCCAAGAATGCATGAAGAAAATGTAGTATGTACGTATGTGTATGTGTTTGTGTTTATTTTATATATATTACACTGTATATATTACATCATTAAAAAAGAAGGAAATCCTGTCACTTGCAGCAACATGATGGAACTGGAGACACAGAAAGACAAATATCCCTGTTCTCACTCCTATGTAGGAGCTAAAAACATGGTTCTTATGAAGACAGAGAATAGACTGGCAGGTACTAGAGGATGGGAAGGGTAAGGGTGGGGGAGTATGAAGAGAGATTGGTTAGTAGGTACAAATATAGAGTTCAATAGAAGAAATAAGACCCAGAATGTAATCGATCAATAGGGTGACTATAGTTTACAAGAACTTATTTTATTTCTCAAAATAGCCAGAAGAGAATAATTTGAATGTTTCTAACATAAGGACAAGACAAATATTTAAGGAGATGGATATCTCAAGTATATTGATTTTGTGTATACAAATTATATGCATGAATTAAATGATCAAATATACCTACAAAATAGGCACATCTATTACATATTAATTGAAAAATAAAATTTGAAGAAAAAAACCAAAAGTGCCCATATCTGCCATCACAGAAAGAAAAATACTACATAATCTCACTCACATGTGGAATCTAAAAAAAAATCTGAACTCACAGAATCAGAGAGTAGAATGGGGGCTGGAGGCTAAGAGCAAAAGGATTGGGGAGAAAAAAGAATATAAAATTCTAGCTAAATAGGAGAAATAAGTTCAAGAGGTCTATTGTACAACATGGTAATTACAGTTAATAATCAGGTATTGCACACTTGAAAACTGTTAAAAGAGTAGATAGATTGTAAGTGTTCTCACCACAAATAAATGGTAAGTAGGTGAAGTAATGCATATATTTATTAGTTTGACTTAGCCACTTCACAACATATACATATGTCAAAACATCCTGCTATATATCATAAATACATACAATTTTTTTTTTTTTTTTTTTTGTGATTTTTTGACTGGGGCTGGGTTTGAACCCACCACCTCCGGCATATGGGGCATATGGGACCGGCGCCCTACTCCTTGAGCCGCAGGTGCCGCCCAATACATACAATTTTTATTTGTCAAAATAAATAATTGGGAGTAGATGAGGGATTTGGACTAGTGTTCTTTGTTTTGTTTTTGCAGTTTTTTGGCCAAGGCCAGGTTTGAACTCACTACCTCTGGTATATGGGGCTGGTACCCTACTCCTTGAGCCACAGGTGCTGCCTTGGACTAGTGTTTTTCAAGTACCTTTTCTGAGTCCCAGGATGCCTGGGCATGTGTAACAGGCCCATTCTCTGGAGTAAGCACAGGAGATTCTGGCTGCCCAAGCACTGCTTCTATCAGATAAGCTTAGCTTTTATCCTTTCACATATCGGGATTATGGAAAGCGATGCCTGACACATAGTAAGTAATGGTATTTTAAATAGATTTTCTTTTAAAAATAATTCTATTACGGGCGGCGCCTGTGGCTCAGCGGGTAGGGCGCCGGTCCCATATGCCGGAGGTGGCGGGTTCAAGCCCAGCCCCGGCCAAAAAAAAAAACAAAAAATAATTCTATTAGGCTCAGCGCCTGTAACTTGTAGCTCAGCAGCTAGGGTGCCAGCCACATACACTGTAGCTGGCGCGTTCGAATCCAGCCCGGGCCTGCCAAACAACAATGACATCTACAACCGAAAAATAGCCAGGCATTGTGGTGGGTGCCTGTAGTCCCAGCTTCTTGGGAGGCTGAGGCAAGAGAATCTCTAGAGCCCAAGAGTTCTGTGAGCTGTGACGCCATGGCACTCTACCCAGGGTGACTTAGTGAGACTCTGTCTCAAAATAATAATAATGATAAAAATTCTATTAAAATGTTTGGGTTTTTTTTTAAAGGCACTCAAATGGGGCTGGGCGAGGTAGCTCACACCTTCAATCCTAGCACTCTGAGAGGCTAAGGTGGGTGGATTGCCTGAGCTCAGGAGTTTGAGACCAGCCTGAGCAAAAGCCAACCCCCATCTCTAAATATAGCAGGGCTTTGTGGTAGGAACCCATAGTCCCAACTACTTGGGAGGCTGAGGTAAGAAAATCGCTTGAGCCCAGGAGTTTGAGGTTGCTGTGAACTATGACACCACGGTACTCTACCAAGGGTGACAAAGTGAGACTCTGTCTCAAAAAAAAAAAGAACGCCACTGTACAAAATTGATGATTTCAAAGGCCCATCCCACTCTGACTCTGTGACTCTACTGGAGCAGGCAGCACTTTAAGGAGCAACTTACCAGTGAAAAAGCAGTAAGTGTCCCTCTGCACCAGGGGGTATTTAAGAAATTTGAAGATGCTTGGATGGGCATAGTCCTAGATATTTGGAAGGCTTAATCCCTCGTGCCCAGGAATTCAAGGCTGTAGCGCACTATGTTTGCACCTGTGAACAGGCACTGCACTCCAGGCTGGGCAACATGATGAGACCTCATTTCTAATAAATAAACAATTTAAAATTAAGAAAAAATGAAATCTGATGAAGCTATTTCTACCAAAATATCAGAAGAAGGAAATATAAGTCCTCTCATCTTAGGAAAAAATGATGACTGTATCTTCTGTTTACTGAAATCCCAGTATGGACCCAAGTGTTTTGCTACACTATTGCTAATCCTTACAGAAATTCTGTCAAATAGGTATTATTTGCCCTACTTTTACAGTGGAGTAAACCACAAATAAAAGGATTTAAATGGTTGGGCCTGGTGGCTCCTGCCTACTGTAATCCCAGCACTCTAGGAGGCTAAATCAGGAGGACTGCTTGAGCTCAAGAGTTAAGACCAGCCTAAGCAAAAGTAAGACCCTATCTCCAATTAAAAAAAAAAGAATTTTCGTGCCTCATCTTGCCTGATCTCGGAAACTAAGCAGGGTCAGGCCTGGTTAGTACTTGGATGGGAGACTGCCTGGCAATATCAGGTGCTGTAGGCTTTAAAAAAAGAAAAAAGAAAAAAAAAAAAGAATCGTGATGATTTATTCAAGATAGACAAATAACAGATTTAGAATTTGAACCCAGGTATCTGATTCCAAAACCTGTACATTTCTTCTTCCTCTTCCTCCTCCTTCCCTCTTCTTTTTTTAAGAGACAGGGTCTCACTCCGTCACTCAGGTTGGAGTACACTGGGCTGGAACATAGCTCACTCCAACCTCAAATTTCTGGGCTCAGGTGATATTCCTGCCTCAGCCTCCTGAGTGCCAGGGATTACAGGCATGTGCCACCATGCTCAACTAATCTTTTCCCCTTTCTTTAGAGATGGGATCTTGTTCTGTTGCCCAGGCTGGTCTCAAATTCTCTTGGCCTCAAGGGGTCCTCCTGCCTCAGCCTCCCAAAGGGCTGGGATTATAGGCATGAGACACTGTGCTTGGACTTACTCTTCCGCTTTGACAAAAAAATTTTTTTTTCTAGAGACAGGCTCTAACTCTGCTTCCCAGGCTAGAGTGCGGTGACACAACAAACCTTACTACAACCTCAAAGTCCTGGGCTCAAGTGATTCTCCTGTCTCAGCCTCCTGAGTAGCTAGGAATATAGGTGCACATCACCACAACTAATTTTTCTATATTTTGTAGAGACAGGGTCTTACTATTTTACTCAGGCTGGTCTTGAACTCTTGGCCTCATGTGATCTTCCTGCCTTGGCCTCTCAAAGTACTGGGATTACAGGGTACGAGCCACTATACCCAGCACAAAACAAACCTCACTATGCACAGAGTAGTAAAAATACCAATTAGTGTCATCATCAAATACTAAAATTCCTTAATTTTTGATACAATTAAACAATTGAAATACTGTTATACAATACTCTTACTCTTTTCCATCCCACTTCTCTATAATCCAATGTCTGAATGAGGTTTCTTGTAACAAAAAAATTTCTTAGATGTGTTAATGGTATTGTGGTTATACAGGAGAATATTTAGTTTATAGGAGATACATGCTGAAATGCTTAAGGTTAAAATGTCATTGGCTCGGCACCCGTAGCACAGTGGTTATGGCTCTGGCTACATATACCGAGGCTGGTGGGTTCAAACCCGGCCCCGGCCAGCTAAACAACAATGACAACTGCAACAAAAAAACAGCCGGGTGCTGTGGTGGATGCCTGTAGTCCCAGGTACTGAGGCAAGAGAATTGCTTAAACCTAAGAGTTTGAGGTTGCTATGAGCTGTAACGCCACAGCACTCTACCGAGGGCAATACAGTGAAACGCTGTCTCAAAAAAATAAAATAAAATGTCATGATATCTGCAAGTTATTTTCAGTGGTTCAGCAAATATATACACAGAGATAAAAGAAAACAGGAAGAAAATGTTCTCAACTGCTGAAACAGGTAATGGATATGTATTTGTTGTGCTATTATTAACTCTTCCATATTCAAAAACAGTTCTATAATAAATAATTGGGGAAAATACCTAAAAATGCACAAAGTAGGCTGGGCATGGTGGCTCACACCTGTAATCCTAGCACTCAGGGAGGCCAAGGCAAGTGGATTACTTAAGCTCACAAGTTCGAGACCAGCCTGAGCAAAAAGTAAGACACACACACACACACACACCCCCGTCTAAACTGACAATAGAAAAAACTGAGGCAAGGGAATCACCTGAACCCAAGAGTTGGAGGTTGTGAGCTATGATGATGCCACAGCACTCTACCCAGGGTAACAGCTTGAGACTCCATCTCCAAAAAAAAAAAACCCGCACAAAGTACTATATAATAGCATCAGCTAAGTGAGAAGCAATGCAATGTCTAAAGAAGGTCCCGGGAGCAAGGGCATGAGTAGAGAGATGCCAGAAGTCATGGAAATTTTTATTTACCTTGAATGTAAAGTTTGCATCAAATATTAGCTCCTTTTCATGTCCTGTGATTCTTCCATTATAAATAACTTGGCATCTTTTGGTTGGTCCTGTCTTAGAGCATTTGAAGAGGCGAAATGTTGCAGAAACAAAACGACAATCACCTAAAAACAGAAAATAGAATTTATTCACGTTCCATCTCCAGCACTCCTACAGCTATTGGTTTGCTCAGGAGATGAGAAGCAAACGCATTATAAAGATGATTTTCTTTTTTGCATATTATCGATTCTTTTTCTGGGTACTCTACTTTCTGAATGACTTGAAAGTGCTTTATTAAATACCAAGTTTTTGAGGGGTTACCCTTATATAAGAGACAAGATGGACATCTTAAGGTTACATAAAGTTTCCCTAAATGAGACTCGCTCAAAAGACACTAATCACCAAATCTATACCATTCAGTTGCAGTTCTAATAGTCTCTGCTGCTGTTTCTTACCAATAACTCTTTCTAGTTCCTTGTTCTGAATTGTAATAAGATTGGCAGTGACCAAACGTGGAGGGCAGAACCCAACTTTTTGGGCAAGAATGGCAAGATCCTTCCAGTACAAAGCACCACCCAGGCACTCACCTAAGGGGGGAAAAAAAAACAACTCCAGACCAACCAATATTTAATACAGCACTAAGAGAATTATTCTTCTATATAATTGATTAGGGCATGGTATTTGTCAAAACATAGAGCCCAGGCTGGGGACACAGTGACCTGTATTCCTAGCACTTTGGGAGGCCAAAGTAGGAGGATTGCTTGAGCTCAGGATTTTGAGACCAGCCCGAGCAAAGAAAGACCCCATCCCTACTAAAAATAGAAAAATTAGCTAGACATTGTGGTGGGCACCAGTTGTCCCAGCTACTCGGGAGGCTGAGGCAGGAGGATTGCTTGAGCCCAGAAATCTGAGGTTTCTGTGAATTAGGCTAAGGTATGCCATTCTAGGCTATGTGACCAAATGAGACTCTGTCTCTAAATAAATAAATAAATAAAATAATGTTAGTCTAAATAAAATTAGAATACTAAATTATATACATGGCATGCTTTTAATTGTATTATATATACACAGAAAAAACCAAACTGGAAGAATATTTACTAAAATATTAAAGAGAGAACAGGCGCAGTGGCTCATGCCTATAATCCTAGCACTCTGGGAGGCCAAGGAGGTAGCTCAAAAGTGAGAGACCAGCTTGAGCAAGAGCAAGACCCTGTCTCTAAAAAATAGAAAAAACTAGCCGAGCGTTGTGGCAGGACTTGTAGCCCCAGCTGCTTGGGAGGCTGAGGCAGGAGGATCACTTGAACCCAGGAGTGTGAGGTTGCTGTGAGTAGGCTGATGCTATGGTTCTCTAGCCTGTGCAACGGAGTGAGACTCTGTCTCAAAAAAAAAAAAAAATTAAAGAGGTTATCACTGGATTTTATGTGATTTTTAATTTTTTTAATTTTTATTTTTTGTGTGTGACATCAAATATATTTATTCAATTTTAAAAACTCCTCTTTATTTTGATATTATGTTCTTTATATCTTTTTTTTAATAGACAGGGTCTCACTTTGTTGCCCAAGGTGGAATGCAGTGGTAGGATCACGGCTCTTATGTAATTTTTTTTTAATAATTTTTTTTGTTGTTGCAATTTGGCCGGGGCTGGGTTTGAACCCGCCACCCTGGGCATATGGGGCTGGCGCCCTATTCACTGAGCCACAGTGCGGCCCTAAAATAATTTTTTTAAGAGATGGGGTCTCACTATGTAGCCCAGGCTGGACTTAAACTCCTAGGCTCAGGAGATCCTCCCATTTCAGCTTCCAAAGTATCTGGGACAATAGGTGTGTGCCACTACACCCATCTTAGTAATTTTTTCTTTTTGGTGTGTTTGCCAACTTTTAATAACATCCATTTATTATTATATAATAAGAAAAAGTTACCATAATTTAGTATAAAAGAACTTTTGATTTCATAGACTGACCACAAGCATGCATTCATCTCCTTAACCTCCGGAGACTGTTTAAATGACGATAAATGAATAAACAACATAATAACGATGAAAATATAAGGGAATTAAGGGAGCACCAGCTCTGGAACACTGCAGTTTCAAGGTATTTCTCACATTCATTCGCACATTTAATCTTCATAACAGCCCTTGACTGGAAAATTGTATTACTATTTATGTTTTACAGTTTGGAAAACAACTACTCAAAGATATCAATTAAATCGCCCAAGGTCACGTCACCTTTGAGTGGCAGAGGAACAAAGCAACTTTAGCTTTCTGGCCTAATCTCATGTGATCTCATATTATATAGCCTCATCCTGGCTAACAGAATGAAGCTCTGCACATGATCAGACATGTGCCTTAAAAGAAAACAAGACAAAGCAAAAACACCTACCCCATAAAACTCTGTGCGTTGTAATTTCTTCTGGCAATTCAAGGCTAGCATAGACGTCACTGAAATATAGCTCCCCACCATGCTGAAACGGAGGCATATTAGTCCAAACGAAAAGATTACATTGGCCCAGATTACAAAGAAAAAGATGAAGGAAAAAAATCAATTTTAAAAAGGAACAGAAATGTTTGAGCTGACCCTTTGTGAACAAATAACAGCGGTCTCCCTAGTTAAAATCAATAGCCAAGTACCAAGGGTTCTTTTTCCCAGCAGCCTATCCAACAGATAATAAAATCACTTTCTAAGAGTATTTCTCTCCTAAATACTGAGATCTAAATTCTATAATAATATTTCTATCTTTTGTATCTCGGTAAAGAGTGAACTGGTCTATAAACTGGCATACTATCAAGGCTATTATTAAATCATTTCTATAGAATTATTTTTGAGCCTTATGACAGACAAAATGTCAGAATTTTTATTAGTTTGTTTGTTTGTTTAGAGTCAAGGTCTCTCTACGTTGCCCAGGCTGGAAGCAAACTCTTCAGCTCAAGTGATCCTCCTGCCTCAGCCTCTTGAGTAGTTGGGACTATAGGCACACATGCCACCTGCCCAGTTGAAATCTTTATTTTCTATCATAAAAACACACATCTCATGATGCACATGAAAGCGATAGGGTTCCTGTAAATTTTCTTCTCAGGATGTAATCAATGAAAAGCCGAGCATGGAGGCTCACGTTTGAAACCCTCGCACTTTGGGAGGCTGAGGCAGGAGGATCGCTTGAGGCCAGGAATTTGAGGTTGCAGTGAGCTATAATGATAGCTCCACTACATTATAGAGCTCCAGCTCTATATACTCCAGTTCTGGCAATAGAGGGAGATCCTGTCTCCAAAACAGCAAAGAAACCAGGACTGATCCCCTCAGTTCTCACAGATGTTTAAACATAAGTTACCTCACTCTTCCCCTCACCTTCAGTACTTGGTACACCTCCTGCAGTGCTCGTTGTTTGTCAGGCACAAGGTTAATAACACAATTTGATCTAAAAAAGAACAGATGGCATGTCAGGCAAATCTTCGCACTACTCAGAAATCTTCAAATCTTTTTAGTCCTAAAGGTGGCTCCTACCATTTTGTCAAAGCTACACCATTCTTCCTGCCTCTCTCTCTTACTGAGACTCAACTCTTCCCCAATAAGGGAGTAGGCAGTATTTAAAATTTCTATAAAGTGGTAGCAAATTTGAATGTGTAGGAAAAAATATCAGACATGATTCCTATTTGTTTCTGACCTAATGTTTATCATGCAATAAGATGAAACTTGGGACCAGATTCCTACTACATAAGGCACTTGTTAGAGCCTGCGTAAACAGCCTAAGTTCTTCAAAGACTGTCACTTGGGCATGACTTCACAACTCATAGGGAAAAAGGAAACATTGAATCCTATAATTTTCCATGAAAATATACTAAAGAAAACAGGTCAGTGTGTATTATAGGAGCAGACTTCGTGGTCTTGATAGTGTTTTGAGTTCATTGATTTATGATTAAGCTGCAAGGAAGTTCTCTCTTGGCTTGCTCTGCTACCAGTGAGCTACAAGCAGCTGAGACCAGCTCCTCCTTTATTAAGACATGCTAAGTTTAGTTTAAGACCCTAAATGAGAATCAATTCAGCAAAAAGTAGCATTTGTGCATTCCAAAGGAAATGGGCTATACTTGTGAGAGTAAGAATAAAGACCTACATAACAATATCATAACTCTCATTCTTGATTCCAGCCTCTCTCAATTTTTCAATGCAGCCATGAATAAAAGTCACATTGGGCACCTGGAAACCAAATTTTTCCATGTGATAGTCAAGATACTTTTTAGCCACTTCCACCTAAAGGAAAAAAAATATACATGTGTGACCCAAAATACAGACGTTGTGATAATCAACATTTTTTAAAAATATGCTTTTTTCCTAAAATTTTCCAATCATGAACAGAATCCACTTCCCCCAGAGTTTTCTGGATAAGTAGATAAGCTTCCTATAGACATGCAGGAGATACTACAGTCTAGGACATAAACTCCCTGCTATGTGAGTTTTGCTTAAACAAACTCCTCATTCAGTAAGAAAATCTTTCATAGATGGCAGAAGGAAGGAAAAGACCAAACTCCACTGGTTGTCATGATATTTATTATTTATTTATTTATTTAGAGACAGAGCCTCAAGCTGTCACCTTGGGTAGAGTGCTGTGGCATCACAGCTCACAGCAACCTCCAACTCCTAGGCTCACGTGATTCTCCTGCTTCAGCCTCCCAAGTATCTGGGACTACAGGCGCCCGCCACAACGCCCAGCTATTTTTTGGTTGTAGTTGTCATTGTTGTTTGGTGGCCAGGGCTGGATTTGAACCCGCCAGCTCTGGTGTATGTGGCTGGCGCCTTAGCCACTTGAGCTACAGGCGCGGAGCAGTCATGATATTTATATATCAGATCAAGCCTGTGATTTAGTGTTCTCCCAGAAGAGCCCCTAATCATCAAAGTTCTCAGCTTCCAGGACAGGAAGCACTAGTGGCTCAAGCGAACATTGCTAAATCATAGTCTTCTAAATTATCTTTGAAGGATTACCAAGGAAACAATTTTATCTCCAAAAGAATGCTTTTGAGATTGTGTTTTCCTCCTTGTCCTCCAAATCATTGCCTCACCTGATCGTTGGTCATATCTATTCCAGTGATGTGTCCCTTCTCACCAACCAGCTGACTAAGTGCATAGCAATCTCTGCCACTTCCACTGCCCAGATCCAAAATCCAGCAGTTTTCTAGATGCTCAGGGATGACTAGACCACAGCCATAATACCTGAGAAATGGAAAGCACATATTTTTCCCTAGAGACTACAAGACATGGAACCACTAAATCTTATACATCTTCCCTTTCTTCCTCCCTACTTCCCTCCTTTCCTTCCTTCCATTATTTATTATATTCCTTTTTAGGTGTTTAGTCTCCTCCCCTAAACTGTGAAGGCAGGGATGTATCTGCTTTTTTTCTTTTTCTTTTTCTTTTTTGACACAGAGCCTCAAGCTGTCGCCCTGGGTAGAGTGCGGTGACATCACAGCTCACAGCAACTTCCAACTCCTGGGCTTAAGCGATTCTCTTGCCTCAGCCTCCCAAGTAGGCGCCCGCCACACGCCTGGCTATTTTTTGGTTGTAGTTGTCATTGTTGTTTGGCGGCCCAGGCTAGATTCGAACCGGCCAGCTCTGGTGTATGTGGCTGGCGCCTTAGCCGCTTGAGCTATAGGTGCCAGGACGTATCTGCTTTAACACAGTAGCAATGGACACTGTGCTAGATACTAAGATTTAAGCCATCTAAAGTATTTGGTCAATGAATACATTTAGGCATTAGCTGAGCATCTAATTCAGACCCAGGACTGTGCCAGCTACTGAGGCAGAAATCCGTCCTCTAGGTGTATTCACTCTTACTGGGGAGGTAAAACTTCTTAAATAGAGCAGTAAGATAATCAGGGTTTTTACAATCGATGAGGCAAGCCGGATGGACTGGTGGCAAAGGGTTAATTCCGTGGTGACTGCCATCACTATCTTTCATGAAAGCTGACATCTGGGGTCTTCATGGGGGTAGCACAGGGCACTCTACCTCAAGACTATTTCTTCGTGTACATTTTGCAATGCTTCCCAGACGTGCTTGGGGACCGGCCTGGCTGCGGTGACACAGGCATTGGTCTGGAGGTCTGCAGATTTCTTCAGCACCTGCCCGTAGTAGGTCTGACCCAGAGGTCCAGAGTGGAGGGAGAGGTGAAGGGAGAAAGAAGAGCTGCAGCTAGTTAGTGTCTGCAGCGCTGGGGTTCCGCCATCACCCCCGTCCCCCTCGGCCCACCTGTTCTCCTCGCAAAGCCCTAAGGCCACATCCTGCCGGGTCCCCAGTTCAAAGGTCCCGGGGGCGGCAGAGGCGCCGGCCTGGGGTGCCCGACAGCTCTCACCTGCACATACTCCCGGATCTCGGCGTCACGGCGAGCGGCCACTGTCGGGAGAGGGAAAGGTAGCTGAAAGGACGGGGTGCCGACCACCGGATAGAGGAGCATCCGGATAGGGGTCAGGCAGCGGGTCGAGGGACGCGGTGCAGCTCCGGGGACTGCAGGCGGCCGGGTGGTCGGGACCCGGGCGGGAGGCGGGGGCGCGCGCACTCACTGTGTCCGGCGCCTGGGGGATCCCGGACCGAGGCGGCCCCGCTCCCAGGCTGCGAGATCCCGCCGGCCCCGCCGCTCCCGGGCTGCGAGATCCCGCCGGCCCCGCCGCTCCCGGGCCGAGAGATCCCGCCGGCCCCGCCGCTCCCGGGCCGAGAGATCCCGCCGGCCCCGCCGCTCCCGGGCTGCGAGATCCCGCCGGCCCCGCCGCTCCCGGGCCGAGAGATCCCGCCGGCCCCGCCGCTCCCGGGCCGAGAGATCCCGCCCGCCCCGCCGCTCCCGGGCCGAGAGATCCCGCCCGCCCCGCCGCGCTGGCGCCCCCGCGCGGGCCCAGGGTCGCCTCGGTCGCGTTACAGTCTCTCCCAGCCGCGGGGAGCTCTCACTGCCGATCAGCGTCTTCGTTTATTCCTCCCTCGTGATTTTCATTGACAAATCTCGTATTCCGCCTTCAGTGAACACACACCCAGGCAGGGTGGCCATAAAGTTCGTGTACAATTTAAAATAGACAAGTGATTTTTTTTTTTCTTTTGGGGGAATGAAATCACCTTTCCTCCATCTAGTTTTTAAAGTCAGGTTGATTAAAATATAATGTACATTTCCGTAAAGTTTTTCTTTCTTTAGCGTACAGTCCTGTGAATTCTGACAACCGAATACATCACCGCAATTAAAAGTTACTGCGTCCGAAAAAGTATCTTCGTGTCCTTTTTTTAATTTTATTTTTTATTAAGTCTTTTGTACATAGATCATAAATACATTTATGCCCATTTCAGTGTGTTGATTATTTGTACAAATTGGAGTGCTTACATCATACTGATCAGCATAGCTTTCATCTCATTTACCCAATTATAGCATTAGGACAATTGTGTTCTACACATGATAGATCCAACTTGTACTCTTCCTGTCCTTTTACAGTCAATCCCGTCCTCCCATCCACCGCTCTTAGACAACCACAGGTCTGTTCTCCCCTCCCAACACCTCTGCCTTTGCCAGAATGTCTTACAGATGGAACCATTACCCTAAGTAGCCGTTCTCAGCCTATTTTGAGTTGTATTTAACAGGAAAGTAACTTTGCTAAATTGATTTTTACCTCTAGTAATTTTTGGTTAACTCATATGTGTTTCCTAAGTATTGTCTCTCCATTTTGCAGAAATTATTTTTCTAATTATTTTACTCCCACAATTAGATTTGTGTTATCTTATCTCATTTTGTGGTTTAACAAGCATTTCTATTCATTAGCAGTCTGAGGAGATAGGGAAACCCAAGTAAAAGGACATCTACATTGAAGAAGTCCACTCAACTCCTTTACTAAATTACATTCATTTTTCAATCTCATCTGCCAATAACCCAAAAATCTTACTGAAATCCAGCTAGTAAATTTTTAATCTTCCCTGATGTCAATTAGCTGTTAGAAATTAATAGGAAGGTGTTGTCTTTTTATATTTTTCACAAATTAAATCCCTGGAACCAATCTTTATTGGAATATTTTCATAGATTAGAATATTTCCAACTTTTTTTTTTTTTTGCAGTTTTTGGCCGGGGCTGGGTTTGAACCCACCACCTCCAGCAAACCGAGCCAGTGCCCTACTCCTTTGAGCCACAGGCACTGCCCAATATTTTCAACTATTAAGTACATAAAATGTACTTAGTGTTTTTATAGATATCACTTAGTTTTTTGGCAATCATATAATGGTGAAAACCCTCCTAAATACATGTATTCATTTTCAAAATATTCTCTCATAAGTTCCTTTAGGAAAGAAATTACTTCCTCATTGTTAAAACTGGTACCTCTCAGTGTAACCTCGTTTCTTGTACCCTCAATGAATCCCCAACAATAAAAGAAAAAAAAATGGTACCTCTCTTTTAAAGGGACACATGAGGGGCAGGTTAAGGAAAGGAGTTCATTCTTTTCACTTGTGCTTGTTTTATGATGTCTTCAATTTGTGGTTTTGTTACAAGAATCACTTGATAACCCTTAATCTACTTAATCACACACAGATAAGCTGCAATAAAGCAAACCACTATCAACTTAAATTGAGTTATTCTCACATTTCCCTCAGGTTATCTGGTGTGCTGGCAGTTCAGCTGTGACCACCAAACATTCTGATTGGTCAGTGCCTCTTTACAGGTTTTGTAGAGTTCTAGGTTTTTGTCTTACTCTCGCCCCTTCTAAATGACAGGTGTGTAGTCTATATCTATAACTAAATAAGTCAATTAGAGTTCTCATATTAGGCCATATTTTAAATATTAGCAAAAACTATTTTTTGAGATAAAAGATAAACATATGTAGAAATTTTCATCTTTTCTTCCCTCCAAGGAGGGCCTGTGTACACTTACATGTACCACACATTCTACTTCGAAAGCTGCTGGTGTGACAATTCCAGCATGGCACAGAAAGATTTGAGTTCATTATATGGAACCATCTTTCAAGAAGTGGAGCTTTCAGCACCTGTAGCTCAAGCGACTAAGGCGCCAGCCACATACACCAGAGCTGGTGGCTTCAAATCCAGCCTGGGCCTGCCAAACAGCAATGACAAAAACAACCAAAAAATGGCTGGACGTTGTAGTGGGCACCTGTAGACCCAGGTACTTAGGAGGCAGAGGCAAGAGAATCGCTTAAGCCCAGGAGTTGGAGGTTGCTGTGAGCTGTGATGCCATAGCACTCTACCCAGGGCAACAACCTGAGGCTCTGTCGCAAAAAAACAGAAGTGGAGCTTTACGAAAGGGTCAGCATCCCTAAATAAAGGATTCCCCAAACATTGGAAGCATTCAAGTAGAAGACAGGTGACCAGCTGGGTGATGACTTGCCAGAGGTACAATAGGCAGGGCTAAATGGATGGATTCAATTACTTCTTTTTTTTTTGAGACAGTGTCACTTTGTCGCCCTCAGTAGAGTGCTGTAGCATCACAGCTCACAGCAAGCTCAAAGTCTTGGGGTTACGCGATTTTCTTGCCTCAGCCTCCCAAGTAGCTGGGATTACAGGTGCCCACCACAATGCCCGGCTATTTTTTTGTTGCAGTTATTGTTTTAGCAGGCCTGGGCCAGATTCGAACCCATCAACCCCAGTGTATGTGGCCGGCACCCTAACCACTGAGCTAAGGGCACCAAGCCTCAATTACTTCTAAGATCCTTCCCTTTTCTAAGAGTTCTTTAGTATTCTTAAAGACCAGCAATGACAGATGGCATCTTGTTTCTATTTGTAACAGAAGTAACAGGTAATAGAGAGACTACTAATTAAAAGATTTCCCATCAAGCTCAGTGACCTTGGGCAAGTCATTTAATTTCCCTGGCTGTGTTTTGTCATCTGTAAAACATGGGGTCAGAATTCAATAACTTTTTTTGAGACAGAGTCTC
Organism: Nycticebus coucang; assembly: GCF_027406575.1. Lineage (NCBI taxonomy): Eukaryota > Metazoa > Chordata > Mammalia > Primates > Lorisidae > Nycticebus > Nycticebus coucang. Next base: position 132,121,709 of record NC_069782.1, on the reverse strand, counting down.
ACTTTGTCACCCTCGATAGAGTGCTGTGACATCATGGGTCACAGCAACCTCAAACTGTTGGGCTCAAGCAATTCTCTTGCCTCAGCCTCCCAAGTAGCTGGGACTATAGGTGCCTGCCACTATGTCCAGCTAGTTTTTCTACTTTTAGTAGAGACAGGGTCTCACTCTTGCTTGGGCTGGTCTCAAACTCCTAAGCTCAAGCAATCCACTCACCTTGGCCTCCCAGAATGCTAAGATTACTGGCATGAACCACTGTGCCTGGACTCAGAATTTTTTTTTTTTTTTGAGACAGAGTCTCACTTTGTCACCCTCGGTAGAGTGCCATGGCATCACAGCTCACAACAACCTCAAACTCTCAGGCTTAAGCCATTCTCTTGCCTCAGCCTCCCAAGTAGCTGGGACTACAGGCGCCCCACTACAATGTCCAGCTATTTGTTAGTCGGGGGGTCTTGCTCTGACTCAGGCTGGTCTCGAACTCATGAGCTCAGGCAATCCACCTGCCTCAGCCTCCCAAGTGCTGGGATTACAAGCATGAGCCACCGCGCCCAGGCTTGGACTCAGAATTTAATAACTTTTAATGCTCCATAAACTCTAATATTCTGGAGTACTATGACTCTTCAACAAATATTATGTTGATTTGTGGGTTTTAAAATATACTCTTTAGAAAGAAATGTTATTTGTGTTTTTCCTTTATTTGAAATAGAAGTTTAATTTTAAATGCCTTTTTATTTCTTATCAATGTGTTTTGTAGTTATTTTATCAACTTCGCTATTCTGAAATTACTGGAGTGATCATTCAAAATATTTTACTGTTCCATTCTTTGAACTTTTTTAAAAGGATTTTTACATCCATAATGATAAAAAAGAATCACCTAAATTTTCTTACATCATCTTGCTTTTTGTTTTTTTAAAGTAAAAATCATGTTTATTTCATCAAATGAATTAGTGTCTTACTATCATTTTCTATATTGTGGAAGTGTATGGAAATGATTTATTCTATGACAGTTTTAAAAAGTCTCAGAAGGCTCGGCGGCTGTGGCTCAAGTGGCTAAGGCACCAGCCACATCCACCTGAGCTGGTGGGTTCGAATCCACCCCCGGCCAGCCAAAAAGCAATGACGGCTGCAATCAAAAAATAGCCGGGCATTGTGGCAGGCGCCTACAGCTACTTGGGAGGTAGAGGCAGGAGAATTGCTTGAGCCCAGGAGTTTGAGGTTGCTGTGAGCTGTGATGCCACCGCACTCTACCCATGGCAACAGCTTGAGGCTCTGTCACAAAAAAAAAAGTCTCAGAAAAGCTCTCACAAGTAAATGCTATTTTAATTGGTTATATTTTGACAGCTTATGAATTATATTTTATAACCAATGTGTATATATTTTCTTTAAAATGTCTATTTTATAATATTACATCTTTTGGGGGGGGCGGTATAGCTGGGACTACAAGTGCCCACCACAACACCCAGCTATTTTTTTGTTGTAGTTGTCATTGTTGTTTAGCAGGCCCAGGCCGGGCTTGAACCCACCTGCCCCAGTGTATGTGGCCAGCACCCTAACCATTGAGCTATGGGCACCAAGCCAATACATCTTTATAAGGAGCCATTTTGATAGCAATCAAATTTTTAGCAGCAAGCTGTGAAGTAACTCTTCAAATCTTAAAATTGATTTACTTTGTCTTAATTATTAGTAATTTCTGCTTTTATGGTTGAGCTGATCCTTTACCTATTTTATCTGTATGAACTTTTTAATGATTTTTATATTTTTCAAAATTTTTTATTCATGCTTAGTTTTTTATTTCCATTTTGATTTTTTTATTTTTGAATTCTAACCATAAAGCCTTTAAAAAACAAAAGCAAAAAATCATTTACTTCCACCCTTAACTCTAACATGGAGATTAAAAGCATTTTTTTAATAGTATTCCTTTGTTATCCTCATATACATTTTCTTGCATGGAATATGAATTTTCATGATTTTAAAAATAATCCTCCATTCCTCTGTTGATGAATAAAAAAAATATATCCTCTAGCATATCCCCTACAATCTAGACTTTTTTGTTTTTTTTTTAAGAGATAGAGTCTCACCATGTCGCCCTCGGTAGAGTGCTGTAGCGTCACAGTTCACAGCAACCTCCAGCTCTAGAGCTTAGGCGATTCTCTTGCCTCAGCCTCCCAACTTGCTGGGACTACAGATGCCCACCACAATACCTGGATATTTCTATTTTTTTTTTTTTTTTTTTGTAGAGACAGAGTCTCACTTTATGGCTCTCAGTAGAATGCCATGGCATCACACAGCTCACAGCAACCTCCAACTCCTGGGCCCAAGCGATTCTCTGGCCTCAGCCTCCTAAGTAGCTGGGACTAAAGGCGCCCGCCACAACGCCCAGCTATTTTTTGGTTGCAGTTCGGCGGGGGCCGGAACCCGCCACCCTCGGTATATGGGGCCGGCGCCTTACCCACTGAGCCACAGGCGATACCTGGCTATTTCTTTGTTGCAGTTTGGCCAGGGCCGGTTCAAACCCACCACCCTCGGTATATGGGGCCAACACCCTACTCACTGAGCCACAGGTGCTGCCCCTACAATCTAGACTTAATGAAGTATTTTTTGTTTCCATATTTTTGATCACCATTTAATTCCATGTAAGTTGTTTATTTCTATAAAAAGCAAAGCATTGAATTATGTATACATTTCCACCAGCTTTCACATACCTTGCTACTTTTCTTTTGTACATTTTGGAATTATGTTCTTTAAAGTGACTAAATTCAGGGACCAAGCTATATCTTTATTTACCATTAAAATTTTGATTGTGAAATTTATTTGACCAGATATAACATAAGCAACCATTGCTTCTTCAGTATTTGTGTTCCAGCATAAAGAAAATTTATACTATACTTCCATTTTTTTTCATCTTATGTATTTCTTTGCTTCCTATAATGGTTAGACTTAATTTTGTCTTCTATATTGGTGACCTTTCTTTTTAAAGGTAAATTGAGACTGTTTACACTAACACTGCAATTTTATTTTTGTAATCTCAGGACGTAACAGGTGAGAAATATTGCAATTATTAACAAACGCTTATGGCTGGGCACAGTGGCTCACACCTATAATCCCAGCACTCTGGGAGGCCAAGGCAGGTAGACTGCTTGAGCTCAGGAGTTTGAAACCAGCCTGAGCAAGAGCAAGACCCCATCTCCATTAAAATGAAAAAGTGAGGCAAGAGGATCTGTTGAGCCCAAGAGTTTGAGGTTGCTGTGAGCTGTGATGCCACAGCACTCTACCAAGAGTGACAAAGTGAGATTCTGCCTATAAATAAATAAAATGTTTATAAAATTAGTACATGCATGAGGCCAGATGTGATGGCTCATGCCTGTAATCCTAGCACTCTGGGAGGCTGAGGCAGGTGGATTAACTGAGCTCACGGTTCAAGACCAATCCAAGCAAGAGCAAGACCCCCATCTCTTAAAAAAAAAAAAAAAGCCAGGCATTGTGTCAGGAGCCTGTAGTCCCAGCTACTTGGGAGACTGAGGCAAGAGAATCACTTGAACCCAAGAGTTTGCCCTTGGTTGAGTGCCATGGTGTCATAGCTCATAGCAACCTCCAGCTCTTGGACTTAGGCAATTCTCTTGCCTCAGCCTCCCGAGTAGCTGGGACTACAGGCACCTGCCAGAACGTCTGGCTATTTTTTGGTTGCAGTTTGGCCGGAGCCAGGTTCGACCCCGCCTCCTACAATATATGGGGCCGGCACCCTACTCACTGAGCCATGGGCGCCGCCAAGAATTCATTCTTCCTAAACACATACAAAGAATAAATGTAGAAACAAGGAGAAAAAAGTAATATTTGATTCTAGACTCAAATCAGACACATCTCCTTACAGCAAAAGTAAAGTGTTAAAACTAAGCTACATCTCCAGTTTACAAACTCTGGGTGTAAAAATATTTTTAATCAGCAGGAGGCATGCCATAAAATTCAAAGTACTAAAGAAAAAAATATCTCCCACTTAACTACAATTGTTTTGTACTTTTCAAAGTTTATTCATATGCATGATCCCACTTGACCTTTGGGTATCCCGTGAAAGCAGTAGTTAACTTACCATTTATCAATACACTTCTGACAAAAGTTGTGAGTACAAGACAGGATGAACTTAGCTCATCTCTCCATACAGATGCAACACTCATCACAGGTGCTTCTCCTTTCCCATCAGAAGACTAGCCTGACAAGATGTTACAGAGGATGAGTTTGCATCAGTTTCTTCACAGGTGGAGCTCTGTGCTGATACTCCTGCTGTTTGACTTCTGGTATCAAGTTGAATAAACTAGTACAAATTCAAGATCTGTGATGCTTCCACCATTCCACTGCTTTTGTTAATCTTGGTACGCAGACCACCTGTATAACTATTTTCCAAAAGGCAGAGGAATAAGACCCATGTCTAACTCAGAGAAGATGTTTTTCCTGGCCAGAGGCCACTTTAGCAGTTATATCTTTAAGCTTAGCTATTCTCTTAAGAAATTCTTCATTAAGGCTCGGCGCCTGTGGCTCAAGCGGCTAAGGCGCCAGCCACATACACCTGAGCTGGTGGATTCGAATCCAGCCTGGGCCTGCCGAACAATGACGGCTACAACCAAAAAATAGCTGGGCGTTGTGGCGGGCACCTGTAGTCCCAGCTACTTGGGAGGCGGAGGTGGAGACTCGCTTGAGTCCAGGAGTTGGAGGTTGCTGTGAGCTGTGATGCCACAGCACTCTACCCAGGGCAACAGCTTGAGGCTCTGTCTCAAAAAAAAAAAAAGAAAGAAAGAAATTCTTCATTAAGTTAAGGAGCCACTTGAACCAAAGTGATATGTTTTGCTTTTTCCGGTAACTTGTTAATAACCAACTGTGTTTGATCAGAAATTTGCCATCCCATAATGAAATGATGTCTTTCAAAACCCAGAGAGAGTGTTGTTTCACATAGCTTCCCAAGCTCAAGGCTTTGCATAACTGGCAGCAGCAGCAGCACCCACCTCCAGCTACTCAAACCAATAAGTGACCACAGCTCCACACCAAGTTATTTTAACCTTAAGTTATACCCATATGAATAATGAGAGATAATGTGATCAGACATGCTTAGTTAACTTGATGATTTGACAATAACAATATGAATTAGACTGACTCTTACTTGCTTTTTTCTTTTTCTTTTTTTATTTTTAATTATCATGGGTACATAATAGTTGTATATCTTTATAAGGTTGCTCTTTATTCTTTCAATTAAAACACTATTTTCTTATGTTAGCTTTCTCTCAATCCCCTTCCTAAGTAAAGACCTGCACTAGAACAAGATAGTTCCATTTTAAATTCAAACAAAAATATTCAGGTTTGACAAAAGATTCATGGTAATATTATTTAACAAGATGAATTCAATAAACATAAACAAATCCAAATGTTAAGGTTTTCACCATGGCACAATCCCATGTTACAATCACTCATAACTCATAATCAATCAGCTGCCTTCACCTTTGGCAATAACATCACACAAGTGAATTTGCTGATGATTAGCAAAATTACAAAGTGAACCCAAGGTCACTTAATCAAGAATAACAACCATAAAGAAACCTCAGGAATGCAGGTCAAGGCAAGAAGCTGCAGCTGGCCAGATATGATACCACTTGCCTAATTTTCATTTAGGAATTTGCTACAACAAATAAAATATGTATCTCCTCTGAGTTACTAGAAAAGAAAACAACCAGGTATTACCTATCATTCTGCAACCATTAAATTACAGTATTTCCTAAATGAATGATTAATTTTTTTTGAGTTTTTAAAAAGAATATTAATCATTCTCATGTGTTCACAATAGCTCCTGTTTTGATACTCAGCATTTGCTTAAGTATTGCAACTTAGACAATATGGCTTTTGATATATTAAGATTTCTAGTGTTGGACGCAGTGGCTGGCACCTATAATCCTGGCTACTGGGGAGGCTGAGACAGGAGGACTGCTTGAGGCCTGGAGTTCCAGATCAGCCTGCACAGTATAGCAACATCCTGTCTAAAAAATTGCATAGGAAAAACTAAGATGCCTTTTAATTTAAACAATTGAACAGAGCAACTTAAAAAATTCAGTTAAGAGCATGGGTTAGTCCGATTCAACAGCGTTTTCTTTTCCGGAGAAACTTTACATCAACACAAATCTTTGAAAATTTAACTTTTAGAGAAGAAAATAAAAAGCCAAACCCAAAGCATAATGGTTGTGTAAGCTATTTCCTCCTCAGCATTAGGCGAAGGAAGTGCTATTGCCCACTTATATGCCATTTTATTTCAACAGATGATTCAGCTGGTCTTGTAGATCTGATGACTGTTCAACACTAGAAATTAGAATAGAGAAAGAATTTATCTGAATAATAAAGACATCTTTTTGTACAAACTATTTGCATTTTAATGTATAAATTCTGTTGCAGCTAAGTAAAAACTTATATTGGTCCTCCTGGGTCTCCTAAGTGTTTAAACTATGAAGAAAAGTTTGCAATGCCAATTAGTAGTATAAACAATACAGAAAGGGACAAATTTAATCTGCTTAAGGAAACAAGACTATTTAATGGCTTTATTTTTATTTTTATTAATTTATTTTTTAGACAGGGTCTCACTCTGTCACCCTGGGTAGAGTGCCATGACATCATCACAGCTCACAAGAAACTCAAACTATTGGGCTCAGGAGATCCTCTTGCCTCAGCATCCCAAGTAGCTGGGACCAAGGCACCCACCATGATGCCTGGCTAGTTTTTTTCTATTTTTAGTAGATGGGGTCTCACTCTTGCTCAAGCTGGTCTCAAATTCCTGAGCTCAAGCAATCCACCCACCTCAACCTCCCAGAGTGCTAGGATTATAGGCATGAACCACCAGGCCTGGCTTTATTTAATGGGTTCAACGTATTTAAACACATTCTACTTCACAAATATTACTAATGCAAAAGATTTTCTCTTCCTTAAGTTTAGCCCCTATACCCTATAACTTTTAAAAAGCCTCTAGTAGCATGTATATACACCCTTTGTCTGATACTGTATTTATTAAATAAATGACTTATCATTATGTGAACTAGGCAAAAGTAAACATGTATATAATGTGTCCATTTCTGAGCTGTCTACCTTTTAGAACAGAAATATTAGAGGCAGAGGAGTCAAGGAAAATTAACACAGCTATTATTCCGCAGTCTGCCCTCACTCTCTCGTGGCTGTTTTGATATTCTGGGTCTCACCAATTTCTTTTGATTTTTATCAGAATGTGGCTTTGCTTCCTGCCATTTTATCATATTTTATCCAAATTCTTTTCCTGTATATATACATTTTTTAAAGGAACAGAATATTTTTTAATAAAGATTTTTATCTTGTCCAAAGCTGAATTATGGGTAAAGCACTCTTTATTATAGGTAGCCAACAAAGAATGAGAAATTTGTTGGAAAACATTTTATGAACAAATGGGTAAAAAAAAAAAAAAAAAAGCCTCTAGTAGCGGTGGATTAAGTTACTGCATGCTTTTAAAATATATTGTATTCTTTAAATCCTGAAAGGACTGTTCCACAGCATATGTCAATTTAAGGACATATGTTAACCAGAATTTTGTATTGATCTTGGACCCAGCAGTATAATTCCCCCCACCTGCTTCAGTTGGTTCCCCAGTCCCCTGCCTTTGGGGTTACTTACTTCTTCTGAATAGCTTCTTGCCTAAATCAGAAAAGGAAAGAAGAAAATAAACATAAGAAAACCCAATGATCTAGCTGAAGTTATTTATGGCCAGACATACGCTATATAAGCAGAACAAATTTCCAGCTTATGTCACTTTCTATATTTCAGTCCTATCCTGAGTCTGTGCTATTGAACAGGTATTCCTATCTGAGCGCAGAGCTGCTGAAAATATAGATTCTAAACCTAAAGAGGTAGTAACAGCTTTCAGAGTGAGGGACGTGGCCCAACAAACGACATGCATGGCGCAAATTGTATCTGGGTATATGCAGTCAAATGGTGGACACCCAAAGAATGAATATGATAAACAAGTATTTAATTATCAAGAGTTAAATTCCTAACCATATATTTCCAAAAGATACATAAGTATAATATTAGCTACATAAAATATGATATACGGTGAAAAGTAAATTTTTTTGTTTTTGAGACAGAGTCTCACTCTGTCACCCTAGATAGAGTGCTGTGGAATCATAGTTCATAGCATCCTCAAACTCATAGGCTTAAGTGATCCTCTTACCTCAGCCTCCCAAGTAGCTGGGACTAGAGGTACACAGAATGACACCCAGCAAATTTTTCTATTTTTAGTAAAGACAGGGTCTCACTCTTACTCAGGCTGATCTCCAACTCCTGAGCTCAAGCAATACCCCCTTCTGGGCCTCCCAGAGTGCTAGCTAGGATTACAGGCGTGAGCCTCTGTGCCCGACAGTGAAAAGCAAATTATACATTTACACAAGGTTATGACGGAAGAGGTCTCTGTATTGCAAAATTTCCTATATTTATATGTAGACAATGCTGTGTTATATGTGGAAATGTAGGATACAGGTTACAGTTACACTTGATTGCCTCACAGAGAGCAGATCCCCGCCAGGAGAAAGTCAAATACTGATTTACTGCCTCAGAGGTGCCAAGCACATGGTTCTGGGTTGGGCCCTGCCTTTATGGGGAACCTCTCCCACTGAGGAGCCCTCGAATTAACATGGGCAAGTTCATAGAAGGTGGTGGCCTTGCTCCTGATCTCACCTCCTACCCTAACTACTTCCAAGTCTCAGACACCTTTCCACAGAGAGAAAGTGACTACCCCACCTTTATTCCCACTCCTACCTCCACAGGAAAAGTGTGCTAAAGCACAAAGGTTGTGAAAGCAGGCTGAGGATAATGATTTTGTAACAAGTAGTTGTCGGAAAGGGCATACTTACTGATACTGAAGATGTGTTGTTATTATTGCCATTTTCCTTAAACTCTGCATTAAAAAAGAAGAACAGAACATTCCACTTCCCTGTAGCCACACAAACTATGTATATAAAACCCAAATCACAAAAGAAATTGTTTCTTACATCTTCTGAGTGCAAGATGGCATCTTCTTGTAGTACCATGTTTCGAGCTGCTTGACCTAGCAGCTGGAAGACAAAAATAAAACGGTAATCATCAAAATTCCCAAACTTTCTGTAATCTTCTCTCTGCAGCAGTAATACCACTACCCTCTCTGCTCCCCTACTCCTCCCCCCCACATAACCTCAAACACTCAAAATGTAATGGAGAATAATTTTCTATTTGTTCATGTAGAAAATTCACTTCATTGACACTATGGCGGTCCTGGGATGGGCTTGACATCTGTGCCAAAAGCCACTGCCTGAGAAATCAAGTGCTTCCCAACAGCTGAGCTCTCCTCACAGCACATTCATCAGGTGCTGAGATTATTCTATAAAAACCTTTGGCTCGGGTGGTGCCTGTGGCTCAGTGGATAGGGCGCTGGCCCCATATACCGAGGGTGGCAGGTTCAAACCTGGCCCCGGCCAAACTGCAACAAAAAAATAGCTGGGTGTTGTGGTGGGCACCTGTAGTCCCAGCTACTCAGGAGGCTGAGGCAAGAGAACCACCTAAGCCCGTGAGTTGGAGGTTGCTGTGAGCTGTGACACCATGGCACTCTACCAAGGGTGATAAAGTGAGACTCTGTCTCTAAAAAAAAACCTTTTGCTCCATAAGCCCAGTGAGAGAAGCTAACTTTTGATTCCTTAAAGGCAGAGTTGAGATTTGGGGTGCTTTGAGAGGGGTGAGGGAGCAGGAGTTAGGACAGGGCTGAAAATGTCAGAAGGAATGCAGCATATTTAGAAATGGAATGAAAGGGTAGCACCTGTGGCTCAGTGGGTAAGGTGCCGGCCCCATATACCGAGGGTGGCGGGTTCAAACCCAGCCCTGGCCAGCTAAAACAGCAGTGGCAACTGCAAAAAAATAGCCAGGCATTGAGGCAGGCGCCTGTAGTCCCAGCTACTCAGGAGGCCGAGGCAAGAGAAGAGCTTAAGCCCAAGAGTTGGAGGTTGCTATGAGCTGTGATGCTACAGCACTCTACCAAGGGCCATAGAGTGAGACTCTGTCTCAAAAAAAAAAAAAAAGAAAAAGAAATGGAATGAAAGGGGTTGGGGAAGCATGGGAAGAAGCTCAGGGTTTAAAACCACCCCAGGAAAGATGGCCAGATGGGGCTGGAGAAGAGAAAACAAAGGAGAAATGTGCAAGGGAAATTTTAATAAGGTCACTCAGTTCAATGGGCCCTGAGACCAAGAGAGAAACAGGAAGCTTGCAAGCAGCTGGTCAAGCCAAGGCTGATTGAGTCAGCACTTCAGAGGCAGAGAGGGTAAGAGATTTCTGGCCTAAGGCTGCATCTGTTCTTGGCACACCTCAAGCCAGCCAAGTAAGGAGCTACCTCTGTGGCTCCCACTGGGCCACAGAGACTCTAGTGGAAAGAGGACTGCAACTTCAGATTCACCCAGAACCTCAGCATTGTGGACATTTCCCAGATTCCTCTCCCTGAGCAGCAAATTTTATTTATTTTTCTTTTTAAGTTTTAAAATTAGTAAACCTTTATGTGCTTCTAAAGTCAAAACAATAAAATAGGACTTTCCATCTCTGTCCTTTTCGCTCCCCTGACCCCATATATAACTACTTTTATTAGTTTTTTTCTTTTTTTCTTTTTTTTTTTTGGCCAGGGCTAGGTTTGAACCCACCACCTCTGGCATATGGGACCGGTGCCCTACTCCTTGAGCCACAGGCACCACCCTATTAGTTTTTTTCTTTCCATTATTTCTTTTTAAAACAATGGACCACATATTTATTATCCCTCATCCCACCTTCCTACCATGTGTACTCTTCCACAGCTTGCCGTTTCCACTTACAAGAGATCGCTGAGATCCATCTGTAGCAATACACATTGAATCTCCCACTGCTCTTCTGTAACTGGAGAGCACAACACTAACACGTAGGTGACCATGAGATTATTCAACCACTTCTCTGCTGGGGTTGGAGGGGATATTGGAGTTATTGCCAGTCTTGTGCCACTGTAAATGGTGCTGCAAAAAATGTTCATTTACGTGTATCTTTGAATCTTTTTGCCAGCATATCTTTAGGATAGACTCATAGAATTGTGGTTGCTGGGATTTTTTTTTTTTTTTTAGACAGTCTCATTGTGTTGCCCCCAGCAAAGTGCTGTAGCATCACAGCTCACAGCAATCTCTTGCCTCAGCCTCCCAAGTAGCTGGGACTATAGGCACCCGCCACAACACCTCGCTATCTTTTGTTATTGTTGTTGTTGTTGTTGCAGTTGTCATTGTTGTTTAGCAGGCCTGGGCCAGGTTTGAACCCGCCTGCCTCTGTGTATGTAGTCAGTGCCCTAACCACTGAGCTATGGGTGCAGAGCCTTTGCTGGGATTTTAATGTTGCTACATATTGCCAAATTCCCCTCCATTAGGACTATACCATTTTGCATTCCCACCAACGGTGTATGAGAGAGTGCCTGTTCCCCACTGCAGAGAATTTTAAGAGACAAACTTCATACTCCTATAGATGGGGGAAGGTGACTGACAAACTAATGGCATACACAAAAAAGGGTTCTAACAGAACTTATTTCATCTTTTTCATTCAATATATATTTATTGAGTTCATACAATATGCCAGTACTCCGGATAAGAGCAGTAATGGGGCTCACCATCTGGAGGGATTACAAAGGGAACATAAGCACTTAAAACACCTTTTAGTAGGCCCAGAAAGAGAACTACTGGAGCTCTGGGAGCAAGTAGGGAGGCAGGGTGTCTAACCTATTGCAGAAGGTAGGAGTTCAGGGAGGGCTTCTAAAAGGAGTAGCTTCTAAGCTGACGCCTGAAGATTAGGGTTTAGAATTAATTTAATTCACCTGGTTTTTTGTACCCTCAATGAATCCCCAACAATAAAAAAAAAAAAAGAAAGAATTTGGTTGGTGCCTGTGGCTCAGTGGGTAGGGTGCCAGCCCCATATACCGAGGGTGGCGGGTTCGAACCCAGCCCCGGCCAAACTGCAACAAAAAAAATAGTCAAGCGTTGTGTGGGCACCTGTAGTCCCAGCTACTTGGGAGGCTGAGGCAAGAGAATCGCCTAAGTCCAGGAGTTGGAGATAGCTGTGAGCTGTGATGCTACGGCACTCTATCGAGGGCGATAAAGTGAAACTCTGTCTCTAAAAAAGAAAAAAAATAATAATTAATTTGATTCTATAATTTTACAGAAAAGTGGGCATGAACAGATTCACTGTTTTAGACTTATAGTAAGCAGATTCACTAGAGTGGGGAATAAGGGCAGAGACTGATTAGAAGGATCCTGCAGAATTTGAGGCAAGCAATGAAGGTGGCCTGAAACACAAAAGTGAAAATTGGGGGTGGGGGGGAGAAAAGATGTCATAGAAAAGAGACGTGATGGGACTTGTGACTGCCTGGAATGTAGGAACTGTTATAAGGCCAAGGCCTTTTCTTTGAGGCATTGTGCATCATTTTCCTTTTTTTTTTTCTTTGACATCAGAGGAGTAATGTGCTGACACTGTAACAAAACTTGAGAGAGGGACATCTCATACATGCATGTCAACACCTAGTCATCACATTTATGAACTGCAAAAGGATCTCTGTTTCATTTTCCTACATAAACCACCAACCACATAACATACCATTTAACATTTCCAGGCTTGCTTTAAAATGGAAGAACAACTTGAATACATCTATAAACTTTTTTTCCCTTTTTTTTTTTTTTGTTGTTGGACTTGGATTTCATTTCCCCTATTATTTTATTAAATTATGTAGTTACGATTGCAAGCACCATACACACATTGTGTTTAGGAAGAAACACAAGAGACCCTCACTAAAGCACCCAGGTCCAATGGAGGGACAGAAGCACAGGCATCCAAGAAAACAGCATATTAGTTGTAAGTACTCCTACTGCTGTAAGCGTAAATCAGTTGGTTTTTCCTCACTTTGTGCTCAAGCCATACTGGCCTCCTTGCATTCCTAGAGTACATTCCCATCTCAAGGCCTCTGCCTTTGTCATTACCGACACTTTGAACTCTCTGCCTCCAGATATCAATAGGGCTAGCTCTCTCACTTCAACTGTTTGCTCAAACATCATCCTCCCCAGAAAGTCCTTCCCTGACCACCCTGTTTAAGCTAAACCCTTTCATCACACTCTATTCCCAGGTTTATTTTTCTTTCCTTTTCCTTTTTTTTTTTTGAGACAGAGTCTCACTATGTTGGCCTCAGAAGAGTGTCGTAGCATCACAGCTCACAGCAACCTCAAAACCCTTGGGCTCAAGTGATTCTCTTACCTCAGCCTCCCTTGTGGCTGGGAGTAGAGGCCACAATGCCCGACTGTTTTTTTGTTTGTTTAGCAGGCTGGGGCCATGTTCAAACCCACCAGCCCCAGTAAATGTGGCCGGCGCCATAACCACTGAGCAACGGGCCTCGGGCCCCCAGGTTTATTTTTCTTTACATTTACTACCACCTGACTTTTTGTGTTTCATTTCTTTGTTGTCTCTTCACTAAAATGAAAGCCTCCTTACTACAGTGATTTAGTTTTGTTTATCCCTTATACCTAGAACAATTCCTGGAACATAGCAGACACTTTTTTTTTTTTTAGACAATGTCTCATTACGTCACCCTCGGTAGAGGGCCATGGTGTCACAGCTCACAGCAACCTCCAACTCTTGGGCTTAAGTGATTTTCTTACCTTAGCCTCCCAAGTAGCTGGGACTACAGGCACCTACCACAATGCCCGGTCACCTTTTGGTTACAGTTGTCATTGTTGCTCAGCAGGCCCAGGCCAGGCTCAAACACACCAGCTTCAGTGTAAGTGGCTAGCACCCTACTCACTGAGCTACAGGCACCGAACCCATAGCAGACAGTTTTGAAATACAGAGGATACCAGAGTCAGAGTTTCACTTTGTCACCCTTGGTAGAGTGCCATGGCATCACAGCTCACAGCAACTTCAAACTCCTGGGCTCAAGTGATTCTCCTGCCTCAGCCTCTCAAGCAGCTGGGACCACAGGCACCGCCACAACACCCGGCTATTTATAGAGAAGGGGTCTCACTCTTGCTCAGGCTGGTCTTGAACTCCTGAGCTCAAGCAATCCACTGCCTCAGCCTCTCAAAATGCTAGGATTAAAGGTGTGAACCAATGCACTTGGCCCTTATACATATTTTAAGAAAGGAAAAAAACTGTACTAAAATTACAATACTCGATATGGGCTTGACGCCTGTAGCTCAGCAGCTAGGGCGCCAGCCACATGCATCGGAGCTGGTGGGTTAGAATCCAGCCTAGGCCTGCCAAATAACAGTGACAACTACAGCCAAAAAATAGCCAGGCGTTGTGGCGGGTGCCTGTAGTCCCAGCTACTTGGGAGGCTGAGGCAAGAGAATCGCTTAAGCCCAAGAGTTTGAGGTTGCTGTGTACCCCCTTTGTCTACCGAGGAGGACAAAGTGAGATTCTGTCTCAAAAAAAAAAAAAAAAAAAAAACACCTCAGTATATACCAATAACAAAAGACGAACACAAATCGCATTGAGCATGTCTTCTAATTGTAGAAGTCAAATGTGACTTGAGTGGTACAAATTTAATACAGTTTTTTCCTTTCTTAAAATGTGTGTACATATTTTTGGCATCCTCTCTGTTTGTTAAATGAATGCTGTAGAATGAGTATTTTACACACAGGAAATTGTCAGTTAATCAAACAAAATACCCATGTGGAGACTGCTCAAGAGATAATGCTCTATGTGGACTTAGAAGGACTGAAAATGAGTAAGATACTCTAATAACTTCGTAGTCTAGTAAAGGAAATGGCAAAGTACATAGTAAAGAGAAGTACAAAGTAAAGTATAGAAAAAGGCAATATTGTATGTTGATAAGTGCCATATAAGAAATCCAATAAAGGCTCGGTGCCTGTGGCTCAAGCAGCTAAGGCGCCAGCCACATACACCTGAGCTGGTGGGTCCGAATCCAGCCCGGGCCCACCAAACAATGGCAGCTGCAACCAAAAACTAGCCGGGCATTGTGGCGGGAGCCTGTAGTCCCAGCTACTTGGGAGGCAGACGCATGAGAATCGCTTGAGCCCAGGAATTGGAGGTTGCTGTGAGCTGTGATGCCACAGCACTCTACCCCAGGCAACAACTTGAGGCTCTGTTTCCAAAAAAAAAAGAAATCCAATAAAAAGAAGTCCAGAGAATTAATAAATGATGTGTAAACCCTGTACAGACAGTCCAGAAAGCTGGACTGATTGCAGTTGAAATCAATCCATACCATTTACTGAGTACCCAATATAAATCTACTCAGAAGGAGCATACATGAAACTACATAAGGAGGAGGATCGGAAAGCAGCAAGCTGGCTCAGCTGTGGCTCAAGCAGCTAAGGCACCAGCCACATACATCTGAGCTGGTGGGTTCGAGTCCAGCCCAGGCCGCCAAACAACAATGATGGCTGAAACCAAAAAATAGCTGGGTGTTGTGGCAGGCGCCTATAGTCCCAGCTACTTTGGAGGCTGAGGCAAGAGAATCACCTAAGCCCAAGAGCTGGAGGTTGCTGTGAGGTGATCCCCCTGCACTCTACCGAGGGTGACAAAGTGAGACTCTGTCACAAAAAAAAAAGAATTTGAGGTTGCTGTGAGCTATGACAATACGGCACTCTATCCAGGGTGACAGGGTGAGACTCTGTCTCAAAGAAAAGAAAAGAAAAAGACAAGCCTACTGGACTCCATACTACTAATATGAATAAAGCTGGGATGAACACTTGTACACAACTCCAAAGACTTGTAGACATGCTATGTTTGCTACTGGAACTATTATAAACAACTTAATGAAATACTATGGAAACTAATGAAATATGAGTAAAAAAACAAAGAATCGCTATTGCTATGAAAACTAAGTTAATAGGCCGAGCACAATGGCTCACGCCTATAATCCTAACACTCTGGGAGGCTGATATGGGTAGATCGACTGAGCCAGAGAACTGGAGATTGCTGTGAGCTATGAAGCATAGCACTCTAATGAGAGCAACAAAGTGAGACTCTGTCTCAAAATAAATAAATTAAATTAAAATAAAATGAAAACTAAGTTGATATAGGAAACACTTGCTGATCATAAGCAGATAAGACAAACTGCCATTGAGTTAATTATGAGCAAAACTATGAAAAAGTCTGCAATTAATCGAATCTAAAAAGATTCTGGGCTCAAATTGTTTTACAAATGTACTCAAGATATTCTATTTTAATAGAAACAAAACTAGAAGGGAAATCTTAGATGACATGTACAGGACTGCGTCATCTAACAAAACAATGGACATATGTTTTCACTTCTCTTGGGTAAAACCCAGGAGAACTGCTGGGTCACTGGACCCATTTCGTTTCTCATTCACCTGTCAATAGGCATTTGGATTGTTTCCAGTTTAGCACTATTGTACATAAAGGTGCTAAGAACATGTACGAATATTTGTGTGGACGTATATTTTCATTCCTCTTGAGTATTTAGGAGTTCAGTAGATAGGTCTATTTGGGAGAGAGGCAAGGTGTACGCATATAAATATTTTTGGTGAGAAAAGCCACCAAATAATTCTATCCATGGAACCAGCTAGAAGATGGAGAAGCAGAAAATAGCGAGGAGAAAGCTAATCTAAGAAACAGAAAACTGGCGGCGCCTGTGGCTCAAGGAGTAGGGTGCCGGTCCCATATGCCAGAGGTGGTAGGTTCAAACCTAGCCCGGGCCAAAAAAAAAAAAAAAAGAAACAGAAAACTAAGAATGTGCTCAAAGACAAATTAAAATAAGCCCATACACAAGCGATGCACAAAAGTGTGGAAGGAATGTGGGTTGAGGCAAAACCATGCGGAATTTAGAGGCTGAAAGGAACCGATCTACACTAGAGACAACGCCGAAAAACAACAAGGAATTAGGAACCCCAGCTCATCTGCTGTCTTCCAGCTCTCCTTGCTGTAAAGCTGATTCCCACCACGTTTTCTCTTTCCCCGCCTCCAAGCTGCTAACCCTAACCAAAGAGACTACACGTCCCAGAATGCAACACGCGCCCCCCGCCAATGAGCCCTACTCCCAGCAAGGTTACAGCCTACTATTCCCAGGATGCAACGCGACCTCTTCTCACAGCTATGAAAGACTGCGAACCCCCGCAGTGTTAGGCCAGGCGAGTCCGCTCCTAGCTCACCTCGGAGCTCCGGGAGCCCTTCAGCACCTGCTTGGTGAGCGCGATCACGTCAGTACCGCAGGTGTTCACTTTCTCCGTGAGAAGCCCCTTTACGGACTGACCGAACCGCGCTTGAGAATCTGGCGTCCCACTCGCCATCGCTTCAACTAGCGAATGCCTCTACACGGGCTATGGCGAGTCGCCGGGGCCAAAAGGGAAGAAAGCGGAAGGAGGACGAGTCTTTTTTCCTACCGTGGGAAAAGGAAGGGACGCATGCGCCTAGCAGAGGTTGACCTTTGCTCGATTCTTGTAAAATACACAATTACATCTCTGGAAGGGATGGAGAACAATTTCGGTTAATTTGTGGTTTACCATCAGAAGTTCATTGGTCCTACAGTCCCAATGCTACCATCTAGCAGTGTATGACTGCAAATTAACCTCTGTTAATTTTATGTTCATCTGTAAAACAAACGCAATAATGTTAAAGTTTCCAAGTGTTCATGAGAATTAATTCAGATCACTCAGTTCAAAAAAAAAAATTTTTTTTTTGAGACAGAGTCTCAAGCTGTTGCCCCGGGTAGAATGCCATGGCATCATCATAGCTCACAGCAACCTCCAACTCTTGGGCTCAAGCGATCGTCTTGCCTGAGTTTTTTGTATTTTTAGTAGCAACTCTTGCTCAGGCTGGTCTCGAACCCTTAAGG
This sequence comes from Nycticebus coucang, assembly GCF_027406575.1. NCBI lineage: Eukaryota > Metazoa > Chordata > Mammalia > Primates > Lorisidae > Nycticebus > Nycticebus coucang. The sequence continues at coordinate 132,103,846 of NC_069782.1, read as the reverse complement.
TCAAGCAATCTACCCGCCTCGGCCTCCCAGAGTGCTAGGATAACAGGCGTGAGCCACCGTGCCCAGCCCATTCAATTGAGTTTAAACAAACATTTCGTGACCTAAATACTACTCAGTGTACTAGGCTGAGGATAGAGAAAGAAATGAGATTTTTGTCTTCACGGAGTTCCTAGACTGAGGAGGCAGATAGGTGTGTAAATAAATGAACTAGGAAGAACAACCTAATAGAAAAGTAGGACAGGAGTAGGGCAGTGGCTCACCCCTGTAATCCTGCAGGAGGATTGCTTGACCTCAGCGGTTTGAGACCAGCCTGACCAAGAGCAAAACCTTGTCTCTACTAAAAATGGGAAAACTAGCTGGGCATCTTGGCAGACAACTATAGTCCCAGCTACTCAGAAGCCTGAGACAAGAGGGTTGCTTGAACCTAGGAGTTTGAGGTTTCTGTGAGCTAGGCTGATATCAGGGCACTCTAGCTAGACAATGGAGTGAGACTCTGTCTCAAAAAAAAAAAAAAAAAATTAGGACAGACAATTGAAAGAAAAAGAAACTCAAGTGGCCAATAAATGTTAAAAATGCTCAACATCAGGCGGCACCTGTGGCTCAGTCGGTAAGGCGCCAGCCCCATATACCGAGGGTGGCAGGTTCAAATCCGGCCCCGGCCAAACTGCAACCAAAAAAATAGCCGGGCGTTGTGGCGGGCACCTGTAGTCCCAGCTACTCAGGAGGCTGAGGCAAGAGAATCGCTTCAGCCCAGGAGTTGGAGGTTGCTGTGAGCTGTGTGAGGCCACGGCACTCTACCGAGGGCCATAAAGTGAGACTCTGTCTCTACAAAAAAAAAAAAAAAATGCTCAACATCACTAGTATTTTTTTTAATGATAAGTAATGTCTTCATTCTATTAGAATGATAACTACCTTGGAAATGAATAAATATGTAAAATGTTTCAACTACCTCCATTTCTTTTTTAGCTAATGCTCAAGAGGGATGAGACTATTATTATATTGAAAATTGTGTCCAAAATTATGTGTATCAACATTACTTCCTCTTCCAATTGTGTAGACCCATATGTCTCTGTTGAATCTCATTTAATTTTTGCGCCTGTGGCTCAGTGAGTAGGGCACCAGCCCCATATGCCGAGGGTGGCGGGTTCAAACCCAGCCCCGGCCAAACTGCAACAAAAAAATAGCTGGGCGTTGTGGCGGGCGCCTGTAGTCCCATCTGCTCCGGAGGCTGAGGCAAGAGAATCGTGTAAGCCCAAGAATTAGAGGTTGCTGTGAGCCGTGTGATGCCACGGCACTCTACCTGAGGGTGGTACAGTGAGACTCTGTCTCTACAAAAAAAAAAAAAACAAAAAAAATTTTGTTCCTAATAACATTTTTGAGTTATAATTTAGGTATAGTAACTACATTCTTTGAAAGTGAACAATTTGAGTATGATATGTATACACTTGCAAACCACCACCACTATTAAAATACAGAACATTTCCATCACCCCCACAAGTTTCCAGGTGCCCCTTTACAGTTCATCTCTCTCTCTCTACCTTGAGCTCTCAGCAACAACTGTTCTACTTTCAGGAACTACAAGTTAGGAATCATACAGGAAATACTCTTTTTTTGCCTGGTTTCTTTCTGCATTATAGTTTTTTTTTTCCTTTTGAGACAGTCTCACTTTGTCGCCCCCCGCCCCCCCCCCAGTAGAGTGCCATAGCATCACAGCTCACAGCAACCTCCAACTCAAGTGATTCTCTTGCCTCAGCCTCCCAAGTAGCTGGGACTACAGACGCCCGCCGTATCACCTGGATTTTTGTTGTTGTTGTTATTGTTACAGTTGTCATTGCTGCTGTAGCTGGCCGGGGCCAGGTTCAACCCACTACCCTCAGTATATGGGGCCGGCGCCCTACCCACCAAGCCACAGGCACCACCCTCTGCATGATAGTTTTGAGAATCATCTCGTGTGTATAACTCCATTCCTTTTTATGGTTGAGAAATATTCCACTATATGGATATATCTAAGTTTAGCCACTCACCTGTTGATGGACATTTAGATTGTTTCTAAATGTATTATGAATAAAGCTGCTATGAACATTAATGTACAAATTTATATTGGTTGTTTTCATTTCTCTTGCAAAAAGATCCAGCAGTGGAATGGCTGGATTATATGGTGGTAGTTGTTTAGCTTTTCAACAAACTGCCAAGCCATTTTCCAAAGTGTTACCATTTTAAATTCCCAACAGCAGTGTATGCCGCCCCAGTGGTCTACATCCACAAACTCAAGAAAAGAGTGATTGTTCTGTAACCATAGTAACAAGTAGCTGCTTGTGGTAGGCAGACTGGCCACAGATGGGTGGCCTCCATGATTCCCACCTCCTGGTGTTCATTCCCTTATATGATCCATTTCTCTCTTCTAACTTGGGAGCTGGTCTGTGAATTGCTTCTAATCAATAGTGTATAGACAGGTGCTGGGAGATACCTGATTACCTTACATAATATTGTCAGGCCTGTCTTGCTGGAGTCTTTCTCCTTTGGTGGCTGTGATAAGCAAGTGGCCATGAAGGAGACCTCCATATGGAACTGCATGCACCATCTAATCACTGAGACCCAGGCCCCAGCTAATAGCTGGAAAGAAAAAAAGAGGCACTTAATTTAACAATCAAAAGGAACAAAATGCTGCTAACAATTAGGTGAGTAGGGAAGCAGAGAGCTTCTAGATGAGAACCCAGCTCTGGCCCACCTTTACTGTGGCCTTGCGGACCCTAAGCAAATAGCCTAGTGAGGCTGTACTTGGATTCCAAACCCATAATTACTATAACATAATAAATGTGTACTGTTTTAGGCAACTAAGTTTGTGGTAATGTTTATGATAATGTGACAACAGAAAACTAATATACCACCAGAACTAGAACTGTTCTGAAAAATGTTCAGTCTGTGACTACTCACCTCAGTGACCTTCTTTTGCAAACTAAGCAATTAGGATCTACCCCCTCACTTCTGAAAATCAATCAATCAAGAACAGATTCATCCCAATAATTACCCCTCTAAATGCCAATCAATCAACATAGCCTCACCTGAGTAACCATAGTTCTACAGATGATACCAACCTGCTTACACCCATAAATCCCTGAATTCCACACTTCTCTAAAACCTTGTTATGATCAGCAATCTACTCTGCTTGGAGAGATGCCTGCCCTTCCATATTATAGTAAATAATAAATTCAGTTTTGTCTCTTTATTTCAAATATTATGTTGTAGTTTCATTATCCTTTGTCAATTCTGGAGGTTTTGCCAAGATCATTTTGAAGGCATCATGCCAAGACTGGGTACGGTGGCTCACACCTGTAATCCACGCACTCTGGGAGGCTGAGGTGCATGGATTACCCAAGACCAGCCTGAGCAAGAGTGAGACCCCATCTCTAAAAATAGCCAGGCATTATGGCAAGCACCTGTATCCTAGCTACTTGGGAGGCTGAGGAAAGAGGATCACTTGAACCCAAGAGTTTGAGGTTGCTGTGAGCTATGATGGTGCCACAGCATTCAACCTCAAGGTAACAAAGTGAGACTCTGTCTCAAAAAAAAAAAAAGACATCATTCCAGAACCCTCAGAGCAACAGATGCATTCACTAGATCCCTCATGCCTAAACTCCGTCTGTCTTTCATGTCAACTGCCATGTGAATCAGTCTCTACAACAATTTGAATTCTGACTAGTTTCAATGAACTTTTGGTGCTGAATTTATTTTGTTATCTAATCATATGTAACCAAGTCTTCCTACAAAGTAATTAGGCCTAAATCTTTGTATTAAGTAATTAGATCTTTTGTCTTGGAGATGTACCATTTTGTTGTTAAATCTAGGTCTTTGAATAATGTTATTAAACTTTTTGTTTTGGAAGCATATTGCTTGAAAGTATATGATTTGTGGCCAAGTGCATGGCCAGGAGGCTGAGGCAAGAGGATTGTTTGAACCCAGGAGATTGAGATTGCCATGAGGTAGGCTGACACCAGAGCACTCTAGTCCAGGGCAACAAAATGAGACTTTGTCTCAAAGAAAAAAGATGTGTTCACTTCAGCAGCACATATACTAAAATTGAACAGATACAGAGGAGATTAGCATGGCCCCTGAACAAGAATGACATGCAAATTCGTGAAGCGTTCCATTATTTTTATCACCGAATCTCAGTGAGAATAGCCCATATCACAAAGTTCCAAAACTGCAGCTGCTGGTGTGGATGTGGAGAAAAGGCAACGTTTTTACATTGCCTATAGGATTGTAAACTAATACAGTCTCTATGGAAAGAAGTATGGAGACTCTTCAAAGAGCTAAAAGTAAACCTTCCATTTGATCCCACAATCCTGTTACTAGGCATCTATCAAGAAGAAAAAAGAATCATTTCACCATAAGGACATTTGCCCTAGAATGTTTTTCACAGCTCAATTAGCAATCACCAAGACATGGAATCAACCCAAGTGCCCTTCAACACATGAATAGATTAATAAACTGTGGTAAATGTATACCATGGAATACCATTCAGCCATAAAAAAGCTGGAGACTGTATCTTTTGTTAACCTGGATGGAGTTGAAGAACATTCTTCTTAGTAAAGTATCACAAGAATGGAAAAACAAATATCCAGTGTACTCAATTCTATATATGAAACCAATAGATAAACAACTACACACCCACACAAGAGAAAAATGCAGTTAAATTCAAGTGGAGGGATGAGGGAGGAAGGAAAGGGGAGTAGGGAATGAGGGGGATTGGTACCTCTCGCCTAATGCATACAATGTAAGGGTAGATAGCACTCCCCTGGGGTGAAGAGCTCAACTACAATTTAAACTTTAGCTAACAAAAGCAACAATGCAAACTAATATGTGTACCCTCATATTAATCTGGAATTAAAAAAAGAGATTATACTGTTTGAGAAATATTTTTGCCATTAACCTGATTATTCTCCTGATGCTTGCCTTGATTTTTCTGTCATTTGTCTTTCTGTATAATGTTTCAAGTGTTCTCACTTTTTCCAGGATTATCTTATTTCTTTTGAATGGTAAGAGAGTGTTCCACAGAGAATATTGGATGGAGTCATAGGCATGATAGTCTCAATCCAATCTAAGATGACCTTTGAGGACACTGACGGAAGTTTGGTAGGATGGAGACTGGCTAATATTACCGCATGTAGTAAATGCCTTCTGCTAACGGAAGCCACCCAATATTTTTCCACTATTTGATGAACTATTTGCTTTCTCCTATTATTATCTACTGGTGGGATTTTGTTTGTTTGCTTGTTTGTTTTTCAGAGATAGGGTCTTTTTCTATTGCCCAGGTTAGAGTGCAGTGACACAATCATCGCTCACTGCACTCTCAGACTCTTGGACTAAAACCATCCTTCCTGCCTCAGGCACCTAAGTAGTTGGGATTACAGGCTTGTGCCACCAAGCCCAGCTTTCTTTTTCTTTTTTTCTTTTTTGCAGTTTTTGGCTGGGGCCGGGTTTGAACCCGCCACTTCTGGTATATGGGACCAGCGCCCTGCTCCTTAAGCCACAGGCACAGCCCCCAGCTTTTTTTTTTTTTTTTTGGAGCGATGGGGTCTTATTTTGTTGTACAGGCTGGTCTTGAACTCCCGGCCTCAAGCAATCCTCTTACTTTGGCCACTCAAAGTGCTGGGATTACAGGCATGAACCACCATGCCTGCCCTAGTGTTACTTTATTTTTTAATTTTTAATTATTATGGGTACATAGTTGAATGTCTTTACATACATGGGAACATGAATGTTCAGACATAGGCATACAATGCGAAATAATCAAATCAGGGTAAGTGAAGTATACATCACCTCAGGTATTTAACATTTCTCTGTTTCAGGAAAATTCCCATTCTACTCTTTAAGTTATTTTAAAGTACACCCTAACTTATTGTTGATCATAGTTCACTTTGTTGTGCTATCAAATATCGTTCATTTTATCTAACTCCATTTTTACACCCATTAACTATCTCCAGTTTATTTCCCCTCCCCACTATCCTTCCCAGAGTCTGGTAACAATTCTGTCTCCATTAAATCAATTGTTTTTAATATTTAGCTCCCACATGTAAGTAGGAACACGTGACATTTGTCTTTCTGAGCTTGGTTTTTTTCACTTAACATAATGCTCTCCAGTTCCACCTATGTTGTTTTAAATGACAGCATTTCATTCTTTTTTTTTTTTTTTTGTAGAGACAGAGTTTCACTTTATGGCCCTGGGTAGAGTGCCATGGCATCACACAGCTCACAGCAACCTCCAACTCCTGGGCTTAAGCGATTCTCTTGCCTCAGCCTCCCAAGTAGCTGGGACTACAGGCGCCCACCACAACGCCCGGCTATTTTTTGGTTGCAGTTTGGCCGGGGCCGGGTTTGAACCCGCCACCCTCGGTATATGGGGTCGGCGCCTTACCGACTGAGCCACAGGCGCTGCCCCCAGCATTTCATTCGTTTTGTGGATATATAATATCCCATTGTGTATATGTACCACAATTTATCCATTCATTAGTCAATAGACACGTAGGTTGACACTTATCTTGCTTATCTCACCTACCTAAGACACTTATCTTGGCTGCTGTGAATAGTGCTGCAATAAACATGGGAGTGCAGACATCTTTTTGATATACTGAATTCCCCTCCTTTGGATACATTAGTTTATTTACATTCCCACCAACAGTGCACAGAGTTTCCCTTTTGTCCACGTCCTTGCTAGCATTCATTATTGCCTATCTTTTTATAAAAGCCATTTTAAACGGGGTCTAGTATTACTTACTTTCTTTTTTTTTGTTGTTTGTTTTTGGAAACAGAATCTCTCTGTGTTTCCCCTGGGTAGAGTGCCATGGTGTCAGTCTAGCTCACAGCAACCTCAAACTCCTGGGTTCAAGTGAAACTCCTACCTCAGCCTCTTGAGTAGCTAGGACTACAGGTATGCACCACTATGCCTTGATAATTTTTTCTTTTTAGTAGAGATAGGGTCTTGCTCTTGCTCAGACTAGTTTCAAAGCCATCCTACTACCTCAGCCTCCCAGAATGCAAGGATTACAGGTTTGAGCCACTGCACCCAAGCTGGTGTTACTTTCTTTCTGTTTTTTTTTTTTTTTTTGAGACAGAGTCTCAGTTTGTCATACTTTACCCAAAGAAGGAGAATCTCCAGTCTGTTTTTGTAATTCAAGAAGTGTCCATGACCAGAACAGAAGTTTTGGATATATCAGTACCAAATCTTTATGCAATATTGCTTATCAATTGGCCTCTTAGTAAATATAAAAAGAGTCAATACCAGACCTGATGTAAGTAGTCCAATACCTTACCAGAATTCAAATTGTTCAAATGATTGAACTGTGGCCCTTTCTATGGCATACCAAATTACTCATCCTGTAGTCCCAGCTACTCAAGCAGCTGAGGCAGGAGGATCCGTTGAGCCCAGGATTTGGAGGCTGCAGTGAGCTATGAGTGTGCTACTGCACTCTAGTCTGAATGACAATGACACCTTTCTCTAAAAAAATAAAATAAAAAGAATGGTCACCTGACAGCATCAAATAAAACTTCAAATGGACACTAGATGAAATTCTTCATGAAATACCTGATTCCAGTAGGTAGAAACTGGCCACAATATAAAACCCTGGTTGAATTTTTTTTCTGGCATAATGAAGGATGTGCCTAATTCATGCCTCCTCTACATAACTATATAACCTGCAAAAACACCCATATGTGAGAAATTACAAAGGATTAAAACATTGCAAAGGCTGAAACTATGCCTTAAGGACATTTGAACATATCCAAATCGATTTTATAAAATCATCTTTCTCTATGTGTTATAAGTACGTACTAGTAAGGTACATTTATTTTCTGAATGAGTTGTAAATTTTCCTTGTTGAACATATGCACATATGCACATATCTATACACCTAAGAATGGGGTTGCTGGCTCGTAAGTTATTCAGATGTTTAGCTCTAGTAAATAATAGAGCTTATGTTTTAGATAAGGAAATCAGGGATATGAGGGAAGTTGGATTCATACAAGATTTTAGTATAAACTAAGGTTATACAGGCTGTTTTCTATTGATCTTTGATGAACACTGAGAAGAAAACCAAACTACAACACTGAATGACTTGATAAATAAATCCAAATGGTGACTGTCTGAAAAGATTAATAATACTCCTGATGAGTCAAGAAAATATGAAATGCAAACTTTGAAGAAATATAGAACTGCCAAAACTGACTCGAGATTCAGAAGAGTTGAGATCAACAAGTCTTGAAGAAACTGAAAAAAAAAATTTTTTTTTGAGACAGAGTCTCACTTTGTCGCCCTTGGTAGAGTGTTATGGCATCACAGCTCACAGCAACCTCAAACTCCTGGCTTAAGCAATTCTCTTCCTCAGCCTCCCAAGTAGCTGGGACTACAAGTGCCCACCACAACACCCCGCTATTTTTTTGTTGCAGTTGTCATTGTTTAGCTGGCCTGGGCCGGGTTCGAACCCGCCAGCCCCAGTGTATGTTGCCAGTGCTGTAACCACTGTGCTACCGGCGGAGAGCCAGAAACTGGAAATTTTGTTAGAGAATTATTTCCCCACAAAAGGCACTGGGTCCTATCCTGATGCAGTGACTCATGCCTGTAATCCTAGCACTCTAGGAGGCTGAGGGGAGTAGATCATTTGAACTCACAAGTTCAAGATCAGCCTGAGCAAGAGCAAGACCGGGTCTCTACTAAAAATAGAAAAAACTAGCCAGGCATTGTGGTGCACACCTGTAGTCCCAGCTACTAGGGAGGCTGAGGCAAGAGGATCTCTTAAGCCCAAGAGTTTGAGGTTACTGTGAGCTATGGCACCACATACTCTATCCAGGGTGACAGAGTAAGACTGTGCCTCAGAAAAAAAAAAGAAAAAGAAAACAAAATCGAAAAGTCTTTAATAACATAGAAAAATATCCATACTAAAAAATGCAATACAGGGCGGCGCCTGTGGCTCAAAGGAGTAGGGCACTGGAGGTGGCGGGTTCAAATCCAGCCCCGGCCAAAACCGCAAAAAAAAAAAAAAAAACAAAAACGCAATACAGCCCCATTTAAGTTTTAAAAAAATTTTTAAGTATTTATTTTTAACGATCTACATTTTCCAAATTTTCTGTAATTACAACATATAAATTTTATAATACAGTGATAAGAATATAAAAATTCCCATTGTTTGTGATTGGGGTGAAATATTGGAAATAAAAAGTAGGCACTCATATTTCTCTATAGCTGATTGACCCCTGAGGCCTGTGCCTGGGTCTTAGGACTCAGGCACTCCCACTTCTTAGCCCAGCTATCAGACATCATGCAAGACCTCCTTATCCAGTGTACCTGCACTGACATCAGATTCACCCTCCTTCAGCCTCCCAACCTGTCCACTGTACCCATTGCCTCTTTTATTTTTTTTTGAGACAGTCTCCTATCACCCTGGCTGGAGTGCAGTGGCATCATCATAGCTCACAGAAACCCCAAACTCCTGGGCCGTAGAGATCTTCCTGCCTCAACTTCCCAAGTAGTTGAGACTACCAGGTATGCACCACCCCATGCCCAGCTAATTTTTCTTTTTTTAAATTTGTCTTTTATTTATTTATTTATTTTTGAGACAGACTCTCACTTTGTTGCCCTCAGTAGAGTACTATGGCATCATAGTTCACAGCAACCTCTAACTCTTGGGTTCAAAAGAGTTTCTTGCCTCAGCCTCCCAAGTAGCTGAGACTACAGGTGTCCGCCACAATGCCCAGCTATTTTTAGAGACGAGGTCTTTTTTTTGTAGAGACAGAGTCTCACTTTATGGCCCTCAGTAGAGTGCTGTGGCCTCACACAGCTCACAGCAACCTCCAACTCCTGGGCTTAAGCAATTCTCTTGCCTCAGCCTCCCGATAGAGACGAGGTCCTATTCTGGCGCAGGCTGGTCCCGAACCTGTGAGCTCAGGCAATCCACACCTCGGCCTCCCAGAGTGCTAGGATTACAGGCATGAGCCACCACACCCAGCCAATTTTTCTTTTTTTTTTTTGTAGAGACAGAGTCTCACTTTATGGCCCTCGGTAGAGTGCCGTGGCCTCACACAGCTCACAGCAACCTCCAACTCCTGGGCTTAAGCGATTCTCTTGCCTCAGCCTCCCGAGTAGCTGGGACTACAGGCGCCCGCCACAATGCCTGGCTATTCAATTTTTCTATTTTTTGAAAAGATGAAGTCTTGCTCTTGTTCAGGTTTGTCTCAAACTCCTGATCTCAAATGATCCTCCTGCCTCAGTCTCCCAGAGTCCTAGGATTACAGACATGAGTCACCACACCCAGCCACCCATTGCATCTTATTTCTTAGGAATCCTTCATAACACACCTCCTTCATGTCCTCAGTCAGAGCCATCCCCAACCCATTCACATCATGCTCCTTCTAACCTCTGCTAATCTTTCTTTTCTTTTTTTTTTGCATTTTTTGGCCAGGGCTGGGCTTGAACCCACCACCTCCAGCATATGGGGCCAGCGCCTACCCCTATGAGCCACAGACGCCGCCCTGCTGATCTTTCTTCTTCCCTTGCAGCAGTGCCCTTCTCTCCCCCCTCCTTCACCTCTCTGTGCAATAGTCCTAGCTCTCCGTCAAGGCCTGCTCAAATCCCCTTTCTTTCATGAAAACACATCTGAATACCCCACTGCTTACTTCTGGCTGCAAATGGCCTTAAAACCTGAATAATATTTGAACATGCAGAATAATGGACAACCAGGAAGTCAAGCTTACAAGGCCTGGCTGGCTAATCTCCATCATGAGGTCCCTTACCTGCTGCCTTCCTGCCTAATTCCAACAGCTCTCACACCAGTCCATACTCTTGAAAGTACAGACAGACAAGTCTCAGTGAGGAGCAGAAATTCCATCTCCCACTTTTGTGAGTCCCCACCAATGAAACCTAGTTGCCTGTTTGATGATCCATCTTTTCTATAAAGATTAACATCAAGAATGTGCACTTTCCCTTAGGGCAGTGAGTTCATCTGGTGTTATCAAATCATTGATAAATACGGACGGAGCCACGGAAGGATTCTAGCAGAAGATGAGGATAGCATCTGTCAGGAATATCCACTAATACAAACTCAGAAAAACAAGGGAGCCCAATCCTGGGTTTTAGGATTCTATTATAGGAAGGCCTTTTCTCTCTCTTTGTCTCTTAGCTTCTTTCTTTCCTTTATTTCATTTTTATTTTCTTTTTTCCTTCCTTCTTTCAGTCTTTCCTTCTATGTCCCTTTCTTTCTTCCCCCCTTCTTCTTTCTTTCTTTTTCCTCCTCCTTTCTCTCTCTTTCCTGTTTTTTCCTTTTTTAAAAAAATTTCTCTCTGGCTCAGCGCCTGTAGCCCAGTGGTTAGGGTGCCGGCCACATACACGGGGGCTGGTAGGTTCGAACCCCACCTGGGGCTTGCTAAACAACAATGACATCTACAACAAAAGTTGTGGCAGGCACATGTAGTCCCAGCTACTTGGAAGGCTGAGGCAAGAGACTCATTTAAGCCCAAGAGTTTGAGGTTGCTGTGAGCTATGACATCATAGCACTCTACTGGGGGCAACAAACTGAGACTCTGTCTCAAAAAAAAAAAGAAAGAAAGAAAAAACTTCTATCTTTTCTTTCTTTCTGTATGTTTCTTTCTTCTCTAGCAATCCTGGAGTAGTGCCATTTGGGGTACTGGATCCCCAGCCTGAGGCCTCGCTGTGCATTTTGAGCAGCCCTGGGAGCTGCCAGTGGTGCTGTGGGCAGAGTTTTCTCCTCTTTCAAGGGCAGAGGGGTCCACAGGCCATCCTTCACCTGCCTTGGCCCTTGCCTCCCCCCTCCTCCCTGTGGGAGGGTCTGGCCTTCGGGAGTGCCCCAAGTGCACGCGTCTATGCCCAAGGGTCATTAGATGCACGTCAGAGAGGGACTGTCCCTCACCCCCAGCCCTGATGAGCCAGTGCCAAGGGTCGGTGCTCAAGGCACAGCAATGAAAGCACAGGAATGCTGCCTGGCCTGTGAGCATTTCATGGGGGTGCGCCCCCCTCCCCCCTCCCACACACACAGAAAAGGATGGGATGAGCAATATAAAAGAAAAAAAAAATGGCCACTTAATAAGGATGAAGACAAAGTGTCTTACTATACAAAGAGATTTAAAAATCTCTAAAAAATTGGGCGGCGCCTGTGGCTCAGTCGGTAGGGCGCGGGCACCATATACCGAGGGTGGCGGGTTCAAACCCGGCCCCGGCCAAACTGCAACCAAAAAATAGCCGGGCGTTGTGGCGGGCGCCTGTAGTCCCAGCTACTTGGGAGGCTGAGGCAAGAGAATCGCTTAAGCCCAGGAGTTGGAGGTTACTGTGAGCTGTGTGAGGCCACGGCACTCTACCGAGGGCCATAAAGTGAGACTCTGTCTCTACAAAAAAAACAAAAAACAAAATCTCTAAAAAATCTTTAAAGATCATCAATTAAAAAAAAAAATCATCCGGGTAGCACCTGTGGCTCAGTGAGTAGAGCATCAGCCCCATATACTGAGGGTGGCAGATTCAAACCCAGCCCCAGCCAAACTACAACAACAACAACAACAAAAATGCTGGGCGTTGTGGTGGGTGCTTATAGTCCCAGCTACTCGGGAGACTGAGGCCAGAGAATCACCTAAGCCCAAGAGCCGGAGGTTGCTGTGAGCTGTGAAGCCATAGCACTCTACCAAGGGCAACAAAGTGAGACTCTGTCTCTTAAAAAAATAAAAAACTCAAGGCAGCGCCTGTGGCTCAAAGGGGTAGGGCGCTGGCCCCATATGCTGGAGGTTCAAACCCAGTCCCATCCAAAACTGCAAAAAGAAAAGAAATCCATCCTTTCCTTCTGGCTACAGGGAGAAAGTGATGTAAATAGGCAGTCAGAAAACACAACCTGTGTTGCTGCCTACCATGGGAAAGCTGGGCCCCTGACTTCCTGCCTTCCCTTTGAGGGGGTTCATCAATCTGCACTGTGTGCAAAGAAGACAGGGGGCAAAAAGGAAATTTGTTGCAGATGTGGAAAAGAAAGGAAAAATAAAGTCTTCTGCCTCAGCAAAGTTCAGAGTGACAGAATACAGGAGGTGCTGCTTCTAAGTTTAAAGAAAAACTCACATGGACAATCTCTTTTAAAGGTAAATATTAATAATAAATAAATAGGCTCGGCACCTGTGGCTCAAGCGGCTAAGGCACCAGCCACATACACCTGAGCTGGTGGGTTCGAATCCAACCCAGGCCCGCTAAACAAGAAATAGCCAGGCATTATGGTGGGCGCCTGGAGGCAGGAGAATCACTTGAGCCCTTGAAGGTTGCTGTGAGTTGTGATGCCACAGCACTCTACCCAGGGCGAAGGCTTGAGGCTCTGTCTCAAAAAAATAAAAATAAAAATAAATAAATAAATAGATTAAAAAAGTAACTAAAAGAGATATGTAGTGAAAAGGTAATGCTTATATATTATTGATGGGATACAAGTTAGTAAAACCTCTATGAGTATCAGTATGAAGGTTTCTCAAAGAACTCAAAGCAGATATACCATTTGATCCAGCAATCTTACCACTGAGTATCTACCAAAAGGAAAAGGAATCATTCTATCAAAAAGAAACCAGCACTCAGGCTTGGTGCCTTGGCTCAGGCGGCTAAGGCGCCAGCCACATACACCTGAGCTGGCAGGTTTGAATCCAGCCTCGGCCCCCCAAACAACAATGACGGCTGCAACCAAAAAATAGCCGGGCATTGTGGCAGGCGCCTGTAGTCCCAGCTACATGGGAGGCGGAGGCAGAAGAATTGCTTGAGCCCAGAAGTTGGAGGTTGCTGTGAGCTGTGATGCCATAGCACTCTACCCAGGGAAACAGCTTGAGGCTCTGTCTCAAATTAAAAAAAAAGATCCTGGCACTCAGATGTTTATTACAGGACAACTCACAATTGCAAAGATGTGGAATCAACTTAAGTGCCTACCAAATGATGAGCAGATATTGAAAATTTGTATACACTACACATACCCACCATGGAATACTACTCAGCAATGAAAAAGAATGTAATAATGTCTTTTGCAACAACTTGGATGGAACTGGAGGCTATTATCCTAAGTGAAGCAACTCAGGAATAAAAAATCAAATACTGCATGTTCTCATGACAAGTAGGAGTTAACCCATGGCTACGCAAGGTCACACAGAGGAGTATAATGAACACTGGAGACACAAAAGGAGAGAGGCCGGAAGGGACGTGAGGGATGAGAAATGACCTATTGGGTACAATGTACACTGTTCAGGTGATGGATACACTAAAAGCCCAGACTTTACCACTACACATATATCCATGAAACAAAAGTTCACTTGTATCTACTAAGTCTGTTGGAATTAAAATAGAAGAAAAAAAAAACAACTAGGGAGCCCATTTTGGTATTATAATGATGATAATATAGTATAATATCTAATGAACACTTACTTTGTGACTGGCAGCATTTTCATATGCATTGTGCCATTGAATCTTAACAACCCTAAGAAGTCGATCCCACTATTATTCCCATTTTACAGAACAGAAAACTGAAACCTAAAATGGTTAAGTAAAATAAGATTACCACATGGACACTGCAAGTCCACTCCTAGGTATACAAAGGCTGTCTGAAAAGTATCCAGCCATGTATTATGTATATACATATGTTATTACATTTATTTTTCATATACATATAGTACATGGCTGGATATTTTCCAGACAGCCTTCTTGTTCCCAGCATGGTGGCTCACCCTGTAATCCTAGCACTCTGGGAGGCCAAGGCGTAAGGATTGCTTGAGAGTTCAAGACCAGCCTGAGTAAGAGCAAGACCCCATGTCTAAAAAAAAAGCAGAAAAATTAGAAAATAGAAAAAAATTAGTCTCGAAACAAAAAATGTTTAATAACTTACCCAAGATGATATAGCTAGAAAATGGCTAAGCCAGAATTTGAACCCAAACCTGTCTGACTCTTGGGCCTGTGCTCGCAACCTCTATGCTTCCCTGCCACTGAAAAGAGCAGCAAAACAGGAGTTAGGTCATCTTTGTTCTTGCCATTACTATCTTATGTGACCTTACTTTTGAAGTTCTCACTTCCCTTAGCTGTTAAAAGATAAGAATAGATAAAATATCTTTGGCATTTGTAATCCTTCTGACTATCATCTGCTCATGTGAAATCCATGTTGATTTACAACACAGAAAGTCCGAAACTTTGGTTGCTAACCCAGATACCATTTGCTTCTGGTACACTGTGGGGTCATCCATGGATGGAGAGCTCCAGGGAGGAGGCTCTGCCATCCTCCCTTACCTAGCTCCTTCTCCAGAGGGTTGCCCTGGAGTTGAGCCAGCCCTTGAGGAGGACTCTACTCCCCTTCTTTCTGTTCTGAGACAGGGCTTGGGCCTGGCTCTGCTCCAGGATAAACTTTCACAAGGCAAGAGATAACACCAAGTCAAGGTGAAGACCAGGACAGTCCTTAAAAAGGCCTCCTTAAAGCCTAGAGTTGCTGCAGCACTCCCACTCCACCGCAGTCCGTCCTGCCTGCCAGCACCCAGCCACCATGTGGGAGATTGTGGCTCTCCTGCTGCTCATCTTAGCCTATTTCTTCTGGCCCAAGGTAAGGAACCCTGGTGCCAAGTACCCCAAGAGTCTCCCTTCTCTGCCCCTGGTGGGCAGCCTGCCGTTTCTTCCCAGGGATGGCCATTTGCATGTCAACTTGTTCAAGCTGCAAGAAAAGTACGGCCCCATCTATTCTTTCCGTATGGGTCCCAAGACTACAGTGGTTGTTGGCCACTACCAGCTGGCCAAGGAGGTGCTTATTAAGAAGGGCAAGGATTTCTCTGGGCGGCCCCAAGTGGTAAGCAATGCCAATCTTCTCCCTCCCTCACCAGCCCCTGGGGGTGTTTAGGTCTTCAGCCAGGACCATGCCTAAAATGACCAAGCCCGAAATGACCCTTCTAGCTCCAACAACAAATAATTCTTCCAAAAACAGACCAGTGGGGCAATGGGAAGGGTGCAACCCCTCAGGCCCCACCTAGCCTCTAACCTCAGCAGGAAGAATTAAAGGAAGGCTTCCTCTATTGGGCTGCCCAGGATGTGGGGTGGGGTGATACCAATGGCCTGAGGGGTCAGGGAGCCCTCACTCTACTCATTTTACCCCTAAATGGGATGATCATCTCTCCCGGCCTAGACCTCTCCAGTG
The DNA here is from genome assembly GCF_027406575.1 of Nycticebus coucang. NCBI lineage: Eukaryota > Metazoa > Chordata > Mammalia > Primates > Lorisidae > Nycticebus > Nycticebus coucang. Next base: position 132,087,674 of record NC_069782.1, on the reverse strand, counting down.
AACTGAGAAGGTGTGGATAAAGCACTTAGCTCAGCACCCAGCACAAAAAGTGCTCCTAAAATAGCCAGTATTAATGTCACTCTTCCTGGAAAATGGGGTGATGATTACTTTCCTTCTTGGGGGTGATGGGAGAAATAGCCTGGCCTCTGGAGGCCTGGGACTGCTGTTTCCCAGGACCTGTCCCCAGCTGCTCCAGCTCACAGGGTGAGAGTGGAGGCTGACCTACAGTGGCATTTCGGGGATGATAGTGATCCTACAAAACTTACTGTTGTGCTCCTGGGTGGGGGGCACTAACCATCCAAAAACACCACCCACTCCCCCATCCCAGCACCCACCTCTACTAGGTTCCTCTCCAGGGAAAAGAGGATAGAGAAGTCCAGTCAAGTGGGGCTAGTCAGGGGATGGAAAAGGGAGGCTTTGGGGCCTGGGCATGGTGGCTTATGCCTGTAATCCTAGCATGCTGGGAGGCCAGGGTGGGTGGATTGCTTGAGCTCAGGAGTTCAAGAACAACCTGAGCAAGAGTGAGACCCATCTCTACTAAAAATAGAAAAAATTAGCTGGGCATGGTGGTGCATGCCCAAAATCCCAGCTACTCAGGAGACCGAGGCAAGGGGATCACTCAAGCCCAAGAATTTGAGGTTGCTGTGAGCTGTGATGCCAGGGTACTCTACTCAGGGTGACAAATAAAATTCTGTCTTAAAATAAATAAATAAATAAAAGAAAAAGAATAAAAATGGGAGGTATGTGGTGCCTGTGGCTCAGTTTGTAGGATACCGGCCCCATATACTGAGGGTGGCGGGTTTGAACCTGGCCCCGGCCAAACTGCAACAACAACAACAACAACAAAAAAGCCAGGCATTGTGGTAGGCACCTGTAGTCCCAGCTATTAGGGAGGCTGAGGCAAGAAAATTGCCTAAGCCCAAGAGCTGGAGGTTGCTGTGAGCTGCGACACCATAGCAATCTACTGAGGGTGATAAAGTGAGACTCTGTCCCTAAAAAAAAAGAAAAAAGAAAAAAAAAGGGAGGCTTCAGAACCTAATGCTTTGGGAGCACCTCTAGGATAAGGCAGCTTGGTTGAAGTCTAAACTGGGTGAACAAGCCAGGTGCAGTGGCTCACCCCTGTAATCCCTGCACTCTGGAAGGCTGAGACAGGTGGATTGCCTGAGCTCACAGATTTGAGACCAGCCTGAGCCAGAGCAAGACTTCTTCTCTAAAAATAGCCAGGCGTTGTGGTGGGCACGAGAAAAGTATGGACCCACCTACGGGGGAATTTCGGGGATGATAGTGACCCTACAAAGCTTACTATTGTGCTCCCGGGTGGAGGGCTATAGTCCCAGCTACTTGGGAGGCTAAGGCAGAAGAATCACTTGAGCCCAAGAGTTTAAGGTTGCTGTGAGCTATGATAACACAGCACTCTACCAAAGGTGACAAAGTGAGACTCTATCTCAAAAAGAAGAAAGGGAGAATAAAAGAAAGGAAGGAAGAGAAGGAGGGAGGGAGGGAAGGAAAGAAGGAACTGGGTGGACAAAATAGTTCCATTGTCTAGACATGGGCTTGTGGTTGGGTGTGCAGGCTTGCAAAGGAGGGGTAAGCAAAAACAAGATGAGCTATGCCGTTAGCCCTTCCCAGAGGACCCAGGGAAAGATAGTGCTCTGGGCAGTCCTCCACCTCTACAAGCTGGCCTGCTCCCTGCCCCAGGACAGGCATGAGAAGAGAGAGGCCCAGAAGTCACCCTATCAGAGAAGTGAACACAGGACTCCTGCATTTTAATTCAGGGTTTTTTCCTCCTCCTCACTCTATGTCCCTCTGATGGAACTGGGAGTAGGGGGCCTTAGGCTTGTGCCCCAAGACCTTACAGCCATGGTGGAGTGCAGCAGCTGGGGGTCAGCTTGGCAGGTGCCTGCCTCCTTCCCCAGGAAGGGGGACAGGTACAGGAGCCCAGGGCAAGGGTGGGGTGGACAGTGTGGGATTCTCACAGCCTTTCCTGCTCTCCAAAGACCACTCTAGGCATCCTGTCAGATAACCAAAAGGGCATTGCCTTTGCCGACTACAACAACAACTGGCAGCTGCATCGGAAGCTGGTGCTGGCCACTTTTGCCCTGTTCAAGGATGGCGACCAGAAGCTGGAGAAGATCAGTGAGTGTCAGGCTGGCCTCTGGGGGTGGGCAGGATCCCACAGCGGGTACAGGAGGGAGAAGGAGGCTGGGGCGGGGGAAGAGGGTTAGGAATGGCCCAGGCCAGCCTTTTCTTGGCTACTGCTGCCATCTAGTGGCACTCTGCTACCTGGCCCCTGCTTTGGCTGAGAGGGAGCTGGTAGAGAGCAGGCAAGGGTGCTCATTCATTCCTCACCCCTCTCTCTTCAGTATGTCAGCAACTCAGTTTATTGTGTGACATGCTGGTCACTCACAATGGACAGTCCTTAGATCTTTCCTTGCCTCTCTTCATGGCTGTAACCAACGTAATCTGCTTGATCTGCTTCAATTCCACCTACAAGTTTGGGGATCCTGATTTGACAGTGATACAGAATTACAATGAAGGCATTCTGGAATCTCTGGGCAAGGACAGTCTGGTAGACATATTCCCCTGGCTGAAGGTGAGGATGAGTCAGGACTCCACCTGCGGATTCCAGTAGCCCCTGACAATGTCCTCAATTTCCTTTTACTACCCAACCCCAGACCTGTCTTTTCCCTGACCCCTGAACCACAGTGACCGCTATCTCCTCTGCCTCTCAAAACCTTTGCCACTCTCCGCTAATGTAGGTTTAGACTTTTAATCATGCATCTTAACGCTTTTTTTTTTTTTTTTTTTGTAGAGACAGAGTCTCACTTTACTGCCCTTGGTAGAGTGCCGTGGCGTCACACGGCTCACAGCAACCTCCAGCTCTTGGGCTTATGTGATTCTCTTGCCTCAGCCTCCCGAGCAGCTGGGACTACAGGTGCCCGCCACAACGCCCGGCTATTTTTTTGTTGCAGTTCGGCCGGGGCTGGGTTTGAATCCACCACCCTCGGTATATGGGGCCGGCACCCTACTCACTGAGCCACAGGCGCTGCCCCATCTTAACGCTTTTGATAATGGCTCTCATCATTTATTCTCTTTTCTTTTTTTTTTTTTTCGTAGAGACAGAGTCTCACTTTATGGCCCTCGGTAGAGTGCCATGGCATCACACAGCTCACAGCAACCTCCAACTCCTGGACTTAAGTGATTCTCTTGCCTCAGCCTCCCGAGTAGCTGGGACTACAGGCGCCCGCCACAACGCCCAACTATTTTTTTGGTTGCACTTCAGCCGAGGCCGGGTTTGAACCCGCCACCCTCGGTATATGGGGCTGGCACCTTACCGACTGAGCCACAGGCGCCGCCCTTATTTTCTAATTACCATGTGCCAATATTAAGCTTTCTATATGTATTAATTGCTGAATTCCCCTTGGAGGGAGGTTTTACTGTTTTACTGTGCAGATGAGAAAACAGGTTTAGTGTAAAAACAAAACAAACAAACCAACCAAAAAACAGGCTTAGTGAGGTGAAGGAACCTGCTCAAGGCTTCAGACTCAAGTCTCTCTTACCCTCACGGGCTGTGCACACAGCAGAGTCTGAGTAGAGAAGGGGAAGGGGAAACCACTCCCTCCCGTCTGGTTTGAATCATGGCAGTTTTCATGATGATCCCATTCTGTGTTCCCACCTTGCTTTCCCTTTTGGCTGAAGGTCAGAGTTAGAGTGAGAACTCCTCAGGGACAGAAAGCTAGGATCTGCCTCCAGGAGGGATTCTGGCAGCTAAAAAGCAACATGGAAGAGAATTGGGTTTGACATTTCTTTTTACTCCCAGATTTTCCCCAACAAAACCCTGGAATTGTTGAGGAACTGTGTGAAGATGCGAAATGATCTGCTGAATAGAATTTTTGAAAAATATAAGGTAGGTAATGGAGCAGATGAGAATATGAGTTAGGTTAAAAGTGACACGAGAGCAGAGCTGGGATCCATTTTGGACACTGTAGAATCTCTAAAAGCTAGGATAGGACAGCCTGGCACCTGGTAGGTGCACAATAAACATTGATTTAATGAATGGGGGTGGGAAAAAGAGGAATCGAAGAGGATCCTATTAGGGTCCTCCTCCCACCCCAAATGTAAAGAGGGCCCACTGCTGCCTCCCACCTCCACAGCGTGTAGGTCCTGCCCAGCCGCACTCCAATTGCATGCAGAGCCTTGTTGTCTCTAGTCTGGGACAGCGTATGGTAGGAGTGGTGAGAGTGGGGCTCCTTCCTTATCACTGTCTCCCAACCTCTCCCGACCAGGAGAAATTCAGGAGTGACTCTACCACCAACATGTTGGACATACTGATCCAAGCCAAGATGAACACAGATAATAACAACAGCGACCCAGACCAGGACCCAAAGATGCTTTCAGATGAACACATTCTCGCCACTGTAGGGGACATCTTTGGAGCTGGCGTAGAGACCACTACCTCTGTGATGAAGTGGATTGTGGCCTTCCTGCTGCACAATCCTCAGGTGGGCTTCCCCCTATTCCTGTCTCCCCATCCACCCTAGACCCCTGCCAGCCCAACCTCTAGGCTCCAGAGAGGGGGGCTTAATGCCCTCAGGCCTTCTGTGCAGGAAGGCCTTACCCAAGCAGTGGGTTGGCTCCAGTCCCAGAGTGGAGCTGCCCCATCTTCTGGAAGCAGGGCCTGGGTTGCTGAGCCACCACTGGAAGGCTCTGGACAGGCTCTTCTGGACATGTTCTACTAAGCCCATGCTTCTCCTGGGCTTAAGCACACTGGTGACATCCACCTTCCTCTGGCCTTCAGTTGAAGAAAAAGCTCCAAGAGGAAATTGACCAGAATGTAGGTTTTAGCCGTACACCAACCATCAGTGACCGGCACCGTCTCCTCCTGCTAGAGGCCACCATCCGAGAGGTGCTTCGTATCCGGCCTGTGGCCCCTTTGCTCATCCCCCACAAGGCTAACGTTGACTCAAGGTGTGCCTTCCCTCCCAATGACATCCTGCCCCTTGATGCATCCAACACTGCCTGCCAGCCCACCTGGTTCCCCCTCCACACACCCCAGGCTGCTGATTAACCTAGAGCCAACCAACAATGTGTCCTAGCCCTACTGCTCAACGTGTCCACTACCCACTGGCACCAGTTGACTAACCCATGGACCTACCTAACTTCCCTCAGAAGCTGCCTGCTCTCTGTGGAGACATATGGTCTGGGATGAGACTGGGTGCTCCATGCTCCTGCTTAGTCCAACAGCTGCAGCAAACGCATGCATGCACCAGCTGTAAATGCACATCCCCACACCCTGACAGACACAAATGTCTATGTACACCAGTGTTCATACAGAAGCACTTGTCGAGAGAAAAGGACTGGAGGATTGGGTTCAGCTTTGATCTGGCAGGAGCTGAGCAAAAGATGAATGAGTGGGCATGAGGGAATACAGGGTACTTGCCCCCAGGGTGGAGGAATGTGGGGACTTGGAGGATGAGCGAGAAGGGGAGGACAATGTTCCAGACCCCCTTTTCCTCTCCCTCCCTGGAACAGCATCAGCGAGTTTGCTATAGATAAGGGCACACATGTTATCATCAATCTGTGGGCACTACACCACAATGAGAAGGAGTGGGACCAGCCGGACCAGTTCATTCCTGGTAAGTCCCTGTCCTGTCCTGCTCTCTGGGCCACATAGCCAACCTAGACTCTGTGCTTCACCACCCGTGCACCCCTTCCCTCTGCCAAGCTTGCTGCTGGAAGTTGGCTCCAACTTCATGGACCTGTTGATACACTATCCTGCCATAGACTTTCCCAAACTCTTGACAGCTGGGTTTCCCACACTCTCCTTCCAACCACTGCATATTGACTCCTCTAAGAAGTCCTCTAGGCATCTGTCTCCCATTAAATCTGCCCCCTTTCACCTTGAGGGTAGCATTTTCATCTGTTAATACTGCCTGTTTTTCATCTTTCCTAAATGTTTCATTTCCTTTGTCATTAGGGGTACCTGCAGGTACCCCTAATGACAAAGGAAATGAAATATTTCCCTAGCGAAATATTTCTCTCTCCTCAGGCTAGGGTTCCCCAGACAGGGGGTTTCTCCCCTTCGGCATAGAGGTATGCCTCTGCTTACTCCCATCCTGGCCCTGGCTGAGGCCTCCTTTTCCCTACAGAGCGCTTCTTGGATCCAACGGGGAACCAGCTCATCTCACCATCATTGAGCTATTTGCCATTCGGGGCGGGCCCCCGCTCCTGCGTAGGGGAAGTCCTGGCCCGCCAGGAGCTCTTCCTCTTCATGTCCTGGTTGCTGCAGAGGTTCGACCTGGAGCTGCCAGATGATGGCCAGCTACCCTCCCTGGAAGGCAACCCCTCAGTGGTCTTTCTGATCAAGCCTTTCAAAGTGAAAATCAAGGTGCGCCAGGCCTGGAGGGAAGCCCAGGCTGAGGCTAGCACCTAAAGGATGTACCTAACACCCCCTGACTCCATCCTGTTTGGCCCAGACAGGATGGAATTAGATTAGATTAGTGCAGAATTAGATTAGGAGTGCTCCTCCCACCTTTCCTTCCCTCCATCCCACTCCTCCAGGCCCACTCTACCCTCTTTTCCAGCCTGCAACAGTGATGTGCATAAACCATTTTCTTCAGAAAGTCTGAGCAGTTCATTCATTTACTCATTCACTCCCTCATTCTTTCAACAAATATCTTGTTGAACACCTATTATGTGCCATTCGCCATCCTAGAATACTTGAGCTCCCTGGTCTCATGAGGCTTACATTTTAGTGAGGGCTAACAAGTAAACAAGAATTTCAGAGACTCGTAAGTGCTGAAGTCGATTACTCTGTGCGATGTGATGAGAGAATGGCAGAGGTTGGGGGCAACAACTTTAAACAAGGTGAGGAAGGTCTGGCCACTGTGGAGCGAGTATTCTCTGCTGAAGCAGCAGCAGGGAAGAAGATCTCCAGGTGGAAGACACAGCCAGTGAAGCAAAGAGTGGGCCTCACTGAGTGGGAGACGGGGGCCAGGTCCAATGAGGCCTTTGTAAGTAGGAAATAGTAGCAGGAAGGGGGTTGGGGTTTTATTCCAAATATGATAGGAAGTCCCTAGAGGGTTATAAACATGTCAGTGGAGCAGTCTAGTTTGTATTTCAGAAAGATTGCCCCCATCCTACATGGAGAATGTTCTGCAGAGAGCAGAGTGGGAGCTGGCAGAGCAGTTATGCAGGGGGTGTCTAAGACACGGAGACGATGAAAAGGGGTAAGGCTGAGTTTACATGTTGAAAGTAGAACGATGAATGTTGTTTGTTTTGATCCAAGCAGGCTTCCTTGGGTGCCTCACAGGTTTGGCTTTGGGGACATGTATGTAACCCTCAGACTCGACTTGCCATTGCTGCCCTTTGCCTTGCTCCCCTTCTCGTCATCCTTTCCAGGATAAACACTATCAGGAAGGGGCTTCCATAGCTGTCTTCTACTGCAGAGGGGTTCTGCCCCTTCTCCCTACTCAAAAACTGTAGGAAATCTATAAAAACCTCCTCTCTTGAGAATGGAGCCCAGACTCCTTAAAACCAGCATCTTTAAACCTTGTCTGTTGGCCAGTTTGCAAAAGAAAAATGTCCTGAGGAGAGAGAAAAAAAAAAAGGCAAAATGTCCTGAGATCCCCAGAAGCAACTGACTCTTGCCCTTTAGCCTAGATAGAGGCCCCATCCCTTCTTCCTGGCGCCAGCAAGACCAGGGCTACATCATCAACCCAAGCCTTCCCCTATGACTAGACAGAAGGCTCTGAAATGACCAGCAGGGCAAGGCTGAGACCCTGCCTGGCTAAGTTTGCAGAGAGAGAAAAGATCAAGGGTGACCCTACCACGAAAGGACAGGTTTCTAATTATATATAGCAGCTCCTCCTTCCTTCAAAGAGCTTTGTTATCCAGGTGTAGGGGACAATTCCCTTCTAATCCCCCTGCTCAGTGTTGGCCATCATCTTGGGACCTTGCTGGAGAGCCGACAGCACATGCAGCCTGGGAGAGATGCTAGTCCCACAGCAAGCTGAAGGGAAAGGCTAACTGGAGGGCACCTTCCCTCTCCCAGGCTCCTCTTCCCCCATCAGCCAGTTGCTGGGCTAGAGCCAAACTACCCTCAGCTCAAGGCAGAGGGGGCAGAACTGGCTGGAAGAGGGCTAAATATTTCGAATTTGTTCAGAATTTGAAAGGCATTTTGTAGACTAATGATGAACAGATAAACAATTAGCAGACAGCTTGTGTCCTCTGTGGAAGTGGTGACTTTAACTGGGATAGAAAGTATCCAGTCTCCAACTACTGAGCCAGAACACTGAATGGCATGGAAATGAGACACTAACTCTTCATTTTGGAGGTGAGGAAACTAAGGGCCACTGGGAGAGATGTGTGACTCGTCCCAAGTTGCTCAGCTACTTAGCAGCAAGGCTAAGATCGGAACCCAAGGTTTCAGTGATGGATGAGGAGGAGCCAACTACGCTTTCCTACCTACCTATCCCCTGGGTCAAACAGAAGGCTCTCGGGAGGTGTGGCTGGGGAAGAGTATCTTTCAGAAAAGCTGAGTGTCCTTTTAGAAAATGACCTCATGAATTCTGACTCCTGCCCAAACCATGCTGTATCCCCATCTGGAAGGCCGTTCCTCTACTTGTCTAAATGTACCCGCCTCAGATCTGGTTCTCGTGACTCCTACTCTAGTGACTGTCCCTCTCTAGCACGCAGCTTCTATTTCTTGGTACTGAACCAAAGAACTGGACCTGAACTGAACCTTGGTGTCTGAGCTTGACATGGGTATGGTTGTCCCCCAGGGATGCTGTTTACCTCTGTATCTGTGAAGTTCAAGACTGAACCTTTTCATGTCCTTTATCCTGCATATCAGCACCTGACAAGTAGACACACACAAGGTCTGAATCAAATGCTCTGGATCATTTGCTAATTGGCCCAATGAAAAGTAAATAAACTCCATCCAGAAGGAAGCCCAGATCTTTGCCAAAGCTGGGAAGTCTTTGCCAAGATACCACTGTCCTTAACCAGTGGTACAATGATAAAATATGTGTTTAACCAGCTCTAGGTGGGGGTGGAAGGGATTTTCGCTGATTTGTAGTGTTTGCTGATTAGCATGGTATAAATAGTCCTGCCGCGACCAATTTTAAGCTACTGATGTGATGTTACTAAGCACGGACTTTGGAAGAGGTGCACAGTAGCTTTGTGTGTTCTTCACCATTCTAAGTAAATGCCAGAAGGACTGGCACATGCAATAACCTCAAGGACATAGATAGTAGAGATGTGTAGTAAAATAATAAGGAAATGGCCCATTTGAGTGTTTTTAATGCAGTTTATTCATTTGTAGGCTTATGTAATTTTTTTTTAATTATTATTCTGTCGTTTATTTTCTTTCCTTTCTTTTTTATTGTTGGGGATTCATTGAGGGTACAATAAGCCAGGTTACACTGATTGCGGCTTATGTAATTTTTTAAGTCAGCTGTTTAATGAGCAGCTCATAAAATTCTTGAAAATTTAATAATCAGCTCTGGTGAGCTATGAGCCAACCCTCCCTCATAATGTTGGCACGGGTGAGAGTGAGTGAATGTTCTGGTTTACCACAAAACCTGAAGCAAATGAGAAGCCCCTTCTGCAGTCACCCTCACAGATGTTAATGCCCATCTCTGGATAGGGCTGCAGTTACAGAGGCCAGAGTGAGGCAGGAAGTACATAGTGTCAGGAGGAACTCGAAGGCCCAGGTGCTAGTCACTCGGCTCCCCAGTTCCCTAGCCCTGGATCACAGGCCCACTGCTAACTTCCTGAACCTTAGTTTCCTTATTTGGAAGGTGGGGGTAACTTACCACCTGTGCTACCAATTATCTGAGGCTCCACTGAAGAAAGGCAGAAATGGTTGTGAGCAGTAGAGTCCCACACAGATGGGATCTACAGATGACACAGGTCCAGCTGTGAAGACAGATTCTCCCGGTATTGTCATTTATAGACTGAGTTGCCATGGGCAACTTAATGGCCTTTTTTTTTTTTTGAGGCAGAATCTCACTTAGTGGCCCTAGGGTTGAGTGCTGTGGTGTTAGAAATCTCTTGGGCTCAAGAGATCCTTTTGCCTCAGGCTCCCAAATAGCTGGGACTACAGGCAGCTATTTTTAGAGATGGGGTCTCACTCTTGCTCAGGCTGGTCTCGAACACCTGACTCAAGCAATCCACCTGCCTCGGCCTCCCAGTGTTAGGATTACAGGTGTGAGCCACTGCACCTGGCCTTACATGGCCTTTTAAAACCTGGTTTCTCATCCATAATATGGGGCGGGAGGGCTGAGTGTATGTAGAAATAGTACTGACCTCTAGAGTATTGCTGCGATGATCAAATATCAACCTATGTAATGTGTTTAGTGCCTTGATAAATACTGGCTTTATCATTGTCTTGTGTATCCTAACCCACAAAGTCCTCCTCTGAGGGTTTATAACACCTTCCCAAGGACACCAGCTTGGTCAGGAGGGGTAGTGGGTATGTGCAGACAAGTCCTTCCACATCATGCGACCTCCATGAAGCCACCCTCGAAACTCCAGAGACCCTGCAGGGCCCCTGCAGCCCCTGGCTGGCTGGCTGCCCAGCCCCACCCAGCTCCTCAGAGCCAGGGCAAGCTGACAGCTGGGAAGTGGGTGGGGAGCCCAAAGACAAACTCCTTTCATGGCTCCAACACAGAGGGTGTTTTGTAACATTTTCCAGTGTGATTGGGTTTCTTGAGACTTCTTCGTGAGAAAACATGAAATGGAAGGAAAATTAAACTACAGTAAGGAACAGGGTTATACAGAGTGAGGAGAAATTTCAGATGGAACAAAAATCCTCTTCTTCCCTTACAAACACTGAAAGCTCTATTTTGATCTCCTCTGAGGAAAACACTCTTTGAAGAAAAAGAGACAAGGAAGAGCCAAACAACTAACTCTGGAGAATTGTACGATGTTTCAAGGGGTTACACCCTCCTGGTGAAAGTTAACACTGATCTGAAGAAATGCATCAGGCACCACCTGTCCCAAGGGCCATTTCAGCTCTTAGGGACTCTTGGAGAAGCTAAGCTGGCCTTGGGGGCCTCTTGGTGGGGAGGGAGGGACAAGAGGACAAAGCAGCTCCGAAGGCAATGGTGTCTGCTCCACCTTTCGCACAATCCCATGCTCAGTATGCATTTTTTCTGGTTCCCTCTTGCCCAGTCACAAGTTCTTCAAATGGCTTATGCTCCAGTATCATAGCTTCTCACTATCAGGCCTGCTAATTAATTGCATGGGCTTTGAAGTCACCAGATCTGGCTCCAAACACTAGCTTTGCCAGTTACTTTATTAGCTGTGTGATCTTGGACAAGTTAACTCCTTGAATACCTCAAGCCCATTAATAAGGCAGAAATAACTGCCTTTAGAATCGTTTTGAGGGTAAAGTAAGACAACACAGCTAAGATGCGTAGACAAGACCTGGCACTGTAGAAACAGTCAACCTATAAAATACTGCTTTGATAAAATATTGGCTTGATCATCATCTTCTGTATCCTAACCCACAAAGTCCTCCTCTGAGGGTTTATAAAACTCCCCAAAGACACCAGCGTGGTCAGGAGGGGTGGTGGGTATGTGCAGACAAGTCCTTCCACAACACGGGACCTCCAGGAAAGCCACCCTTGTAACTCTAGAGACCCTGCAGCCTCTGGCTGGCTGGCTGCCCAGCCCAGTCCAGCTAGAGGCAAATTCTTTTTATGACCTGCCTAGAACTCCCACCTGGGCTAAAGTCGCTTCCATGGCATCCATGCAGGCAGGCTTCATGGTGCTTACCATACAGGACTAAAACTACTGATGTGCCTCTTCCTCTCTAGACCATTAGCTGTTCTAAAAGGGAAGCAAGTGGAAGGGATCTTAGTATTTCTATGCCTGGAACATGGCTCAACTCCTAAGTAAAGCCACACTTACCCTTAGACTGGAATCTGAATCCTGAACCCAACCCTTTAGTTAAACCCACTTTTCCCTCCTTCTCTTGCATTAAACCCTGGTTTTTGCCCCATCTGAAAACAGAAGAAACAGGAGAATGGGGGACTTCTTGAAATTCTTCTTCATCAAAACCATTGTTTTGTGCTTTGGGGCATTGGTACCATCTCCATCTGAACTTTGTCACTTGGGGCAATAGGGACAACCCATGCCATACTTCATTAGAAAAATGAGAAACTCAGTGAGCCAGAGTTGTAGGATATAATGGGGGGTGTGGGGGTAGCTACTGACCTGGCATCAAGGGTACGTGCACAGCCTCTGGGAAGCAGCCTATAAAAGCTGCACCCTTTTGCTTTTGGGCCACTCAGACATTAGCTTAAAGGCAGGAGGCATGTTCTCCCCAGTTCTTTCCTATGGTTGTAGAATGGAACTGTCCTGGCTCAGCACCCGTAGCTCAGTGGGTAGGGTACTGGCCACATATACTGGGGCTAGCAGTTTGAACTTGGCCTAAGCCTGATAAACAACAACTACAACAAAAACATAACCAGGCGTTGTAGCAGGTGTCTGTAGTCCCAGCTCCATGGGAGGGTGAGGCAAGAAAATCGTGTAGGCCCAAGAGTTTGAGGTTGCTGTGAGTTGTGACACCACTGCACTCTACTGGGGGGTGACAAAGGGAGACTCTGTCTCAAAAACAAACAAACCTAAAAAAGGTGCAACTGTCCCTACATGCTAATATGCCTCCAGTGGGGCTACCTGGAGGAGTCTAAAGATCTGGGCAGCAATTACTCCACTAGCATCACTGAGGGGGCCAGGAAAGTGTCCTCTGGCCCAGGTTCAACGACAGGGGCGAGGACATATCTAACACTGGCCTCTCAGAAACAACAGGGCTGACTGCTGGGCAAGCCCAGGGCAAGGACTCTCACTGCCAGCACACATGGGGCCACAGCCAACTAGTGAGCACTCCACTGGGGAGGCAGGAATTGCCTTCTGGAAGGGTGGCAATTAGCACATTATCTACTTTTCCCACCTGCAGGCCCCAAAGAGAAGTCTTTTTTTTTTTTTTTTGGTAGAGACAGAGTCTCACTTTATTGCCCTTGGTAGAGTGCTGTGCCATCACAGCTCACAGCAACCTCCAGCTCCTGGGCTTAGGCAATTATCTTGCCTCAGCCTCCCCAGTAGCTGCCCAAAGAGAAGTCTTGTTGGGTAGTGGTGTTCTCCTTCTTGGATAGAAGTACCAAGTTTTTCCTTTCCCTGGCCTTTAAGCAAAGATGTATATCTGATTCAAAGTCTCAAGAGGACAGTCTTAAGCAGAGGCTAAAATGAACAAAGAAACTCTCCTTGTTGTAGGCGAGAATGATTGGCTCACAATGATAGACAATGGCACATAGGAGGCTCCCTTACTACCCAAAAATCAGTCCTGAGACTTCCCAGCTGGCACTCAAGATCTTGAACTACCTCCCACTATTTTTTGAGAATCTCTGAATTTGTACCACTCATCTCAACCTGCCTTATAATAAATGTTAATCTATTTCACACAGGTTTATTTTGTCTTCCTAATGGTAAGTTCTAGTGAGCATCACTTCTTGGCCTTTTGGCTAAGATCAAGTATAAATTCCAGAGAGCAGGGCCTTCGTCTCACATATTTCTTTTGCATTATCCTTAGCATTTAACACAGTGCTTGTGCAACTTGATATATATTTATTTTGCATATTAAATTACAAGAGCAAGCACCTACCCCCATGTCTATCACATCAACAAGTGATCTCTCAGAGGGCTTGCTTCCTTTTTCTTTTTTTGAAGTCTCACTCTATTGCCCTGAGTAGAGCTCTGTGGCATCTTCATAGCTCACAGCAACCTCAAATTCTTGGGCTCAAGTGATCCTCCTGCCTCAGTCTCCCAACCATAATGCCTGGCTAGTCTTTCTGTTTTTTAGTAGAGCAGTCTCGCTGTTGCTCAGGCTGGTCTCAAACTCCTGAGCTCAGGCAATCTACCTGCCCTGGCCTCCCTGAGTGCTAGAATTATAGGCATGAGCCACCACACCCAGCCTGCTTGCTTCCTTTTAAATGTCATGTTTTCGCTATGGGGTATGTGACAGAACTTGTTTCTGTTTTTTGGGGTCTGCTTTTAACCTGTTTGTGGGACTTTGCAAAGTATTTTAAATATCAGACACAGGCCCTTGACATAGAGGGAGTTTTGGGGGGACAAACTCATGGAGGCAAAGTGTGGACTCAGCAGACTGGCCTTGGCCCGGTGATTTGTTTGGCCCAGGACCCTGTCCTCAACTGCTACATGACACCTTTCAGCTTCTGTGTGGAGAAGTGAAAAGTGCTTGTGGTTTAGGATCTTGAGGTGCAATTCCCTGAAGTCTGAGAAGAGAGGAACAAAGTACCATGAGAAAAAAAGAGCATCAGGAATTTTTGGATCAATTTTTATTTGGGTTTCTCACAGTGGTTAAAGCCACTCTGTCTTCAGAACAATCACAGCACAGGAAATGCGTCACTGGGACTGCCCAGAAAAGTCTGACCAGCTGAATCTTATTGCTTAAAATACACAAATCACAATAACTGACAAATGGTGATGTGCCTCATACAGGAATGTGTTAGCATTTGCAAATCTTCTGACTGTAGCACCAAACCCTCGACCAACCCCTTCCTTCTCATTCACCTGGAAAACCAGACTCCCGCAAATCTCCTTGGCCCCCTAACTCTTCCTTCCATCCTATTTCCATCTTTTTGAGCAGGGTAGCCTCTTCTGGCAGAGCCAGACTGTGCCCTCAGGAATCGAGGCCAGTTCTGCGGCTTGCATGTTCATCTCCTCGTGCCTTCAGGGTAGGATGCTGCAGTGAATCCAATGGTTAAACTCAGGCTGGTTCCCCACTTTAATTGGGGAAAGAAACTTGAGAGGGTCAGAGTTCATCCATTTGATAGTTAACTGAAGAAAGATTCATTTTGGTAAAACTTGTTCTCCTCTGAGACACTTCAGTGAGTTATTTGGATTTTCTTTTAAAAAGCTGGAAGGAAAGGCATCTGAGGACCGCTGACACACTCCGGCCAGCTCTGGCCACACACCAGCTTGCTTGTGTCAGCTGGATTCAGCAGAGGGAGGTAGGCCCTGCGGTGCCAGTGGGTGTCCGCCAAAACCTCCGCCTGGCAATTCTGGGTAGGGCTGATGTCTGGGCCACAGGTAGTGCAAGCTTGTCACTGAAGATCCAATCAAGCTTCTGTATGAAATTCCACTTTTGCCTTCTGTCCCAAGTGGTTGTGGACATCCCCGGAAGCTGATACCGAGGGCCAGGAGCAGCTGAGGGAGACAGATGGGTTCAGAGCACGTTTCCATTTGTAGGGAACACAGGCCTCTGAGTGTCCATGGAGCAATGTGCAAAGTGCAGTGATGAGCAGAGTAAAACCTCTACTTTGAGCACAGTATCTCTGGCAAACAAAGGGGGACTGCCATTGACAATGCTACTGAATACACCCGAGTACGCAGTCAGACATTTGTTCAGTAAACAGAAAATGCGTAAAATAAATTACCTTGAGAAGCCCATCTGTGCTCCAGACGTGTGGTCCACGTGAACAGAATGGCTGCCACTCAAAGTATCTTCACAGGAAAACAGGGCTCGGGGCTCACACACAATAGACACACACATACATGGGTCACCCAAAAAGTCACTGTGTATGGATTTCACTTTGTTCAACATGGATTTTGGTTTTGTGGAATCCAAATGCAGACGCTTGTTCACCTCACAGCCTTGGATTTGTCTGTTTTTGTATATATATAGATATCTATCTATCTATCTATCTATCTATATATTTTTTCTTCCTTTCTTACCATAATATTAATACCTGATCTCAATATCATCATTTAAGAGTGAGGAAAGAACCAAACTCTTCATATGAATAGGGCTGAATGGGGAATGTTAGTTTCGGCTGTTTGCTTTCTCCACTTAGATTATTCCTATCAAAGCTCAACTGGTTACCTAAAGCCAAACAACAGTCATAAGGATCCTGCAGGCCTTCAGGACAGCTGCATTCACCCTCCTATCTGGGTCACTTACACTCTACATAGGCTACAGAAAAATGAATTTCCCCACTCAAAAGTGGTAGAGACAAGGCGTGAAAACCACAGATATGTCAGGTATTTCTTCCAAGTGGTCAGTTTAAAACAAATAACCACCACCACCACAAAAGAGAAAGGAAAATTATTCAAAATCAAAGGCAAAATACTGTGTGAGAGAGCCAGGTTATGGGGCTGCCCTTCCTTAGAACCCACAGCTTCCTCAGTCACTTGTTCACATGGAACAGTGAGACATCAAGGCCAGCAGAGCATATGCTTTGCTGGTGCCGGGCACCTGTGGGCACAGGTTGGAAGGCAAAGATACAGAAAGCCGTACCTTTTTCACTGCCCCTGGGGCCTCCTGCTCACAGACATTCCAAAGAATAGTCCCCATCTAAGCCTTCACACAAAATATTCTCTTCTGGTTCAACTGCAGCTAGGATCTTTTAAGGCCAACTTGGGAAAGAGCTACAAACTTTCCTTTCCCAGAAGAGAATTCTTGGGTGCCCACTGGTAAAATTCCTGTTTTCAGCTGTGTTTTGTTGTTTTTAAAAGAAAAACCAAAGAGAAGGCAGAATAATTTTCTATACCTGAACCAGCCTACAGCCAGCTAGAGCCTGCTGGGAAGGGGCCCCTCAAGGATGCACAAAGTATTATCTATGTTGTCACCTGGAATCTGAGAGATCAACAAGCCTCCCACCAGTCTACCATACAACTGCCCATGAGCTCTCACTATTCTACATCTTATTAGCCCCATTCTGGCTCTGCAGACCTTGGCAGTCACAGGTAACAAATCCTGGGCCTCTGTGGGCTTTCTTCTTCACCTAAGAACAAGATGGGCTGCCTCTCCTGGACTGAGACACAGCAAAATTCTCTTAAACGAAAATCAGAGCATAAATCTACTCCATTATCTCAGGGCACAGTCCTAGCCTCCTTCCTTGGGGGTTTTAAAACACATATTTCTCTGACCCAAACAGGAAGGTGAGATATGACTTAAAAAAGAGGGTGTGGGAGTGGGTTTATGAGAAATGAGTCACAGAGCCAACTTCTCAGCCCTTCACAACACTGTGCTTTTGTGGGGGAAGAGGCATCTACCCCAAACTGTACCTGGAGATGTAGGGAAATGCAGGAGAGGAGAAAAAAAAAAAAAAGACAAAGTGGCTGTACCACCTTCTCTGAAAGTCACTTAATGCTTCTCTTGTGGTTCTCCCCAACCCTGGTTGCTTTGCCAAATTCTTGGGTACAGGCAGGGCCTGCTCTAGCTGGGGGAGCTGCTGCTCTGCGAGTTTGCAGAGTCCTGCTCATTGATGGTGTTCAGCAGCAGGCATGCAGGCGGCCGTGGCAGATGGGGGTGCCCAGGTTCTCGAGCCTGCTCCTCGGAGGGCTGGCAGAGGCCTTCCTCCTCGTCACCGGGAGGCCGCACATGGCAGCTATCACAGAAGTCCAGGGGCCCATCCAGAGCATCATCAATCAGTGTGTTGAACTCTTTGAGGTCATCATCATGGTGGCCTCGGTTGCACACACACACTTCAATGCCCGAGTCACCTGTAAAGCGGCGATGTCTCCCAGGGGTCTTGTCTTTGCTGTCAGGGAGTACACTGCCATGCTCAGAGCTGTAATCTTTCAGCAGCTCTTCCTTACATTCTGAATCTTTGTCCAGGAAAGTCCCTGGGTCCAGCTCCCCAAGACCAGCCACAGAGCCACTGGGCTCCATTCCAGGAGCTTTGGTGGCTGCTTGGTTGGCAGGCAGGTCAGAGGGCTCAGGGTCAGCAATGCTTGGGGGTCTTGTGCTGCTTCTGCTGGGTCCAGACAAGGGGCTGCTCTGTGCCCCTAAGGAACCCCTGGTAAGATCAGCGCCTGGGGGGCTGCCGCCTATAGGGCCACACTGTGGAGGCAGCTGTTGCTGCTGCTGGAGCTGGAAGGCACTGTATGGTGGGGGAGGAGTTGGAGGTCGGTTCACCACTTCCTCATAAGGAGGTAGTAAATAGTTTGGCAAAAACCCTAAAATGGGGAGGCAGGGAGGAGAAATTACTGCACTGGTAATTGTTCTAGGATAGACAGCAAAGCTGGCACTAAACACATGCATTATTTCTTCCCACCCAGCATACCCACCAAGTGACAGCTATAGCTCTTGGCTGTGAGAAGGGGAGAGGGCTGTGAGCAGTTCTGCAGAGAAAGAGGGACAGTATGGGAGTGACCTGATTTGGCTTCTTGAAATCTGAGAGTCCCTAAAGCTGATTCACAGGGAAGGACTTCCTACCTATTTGAAGTTAAGACAGAGGATGGCCAAGAAATAACTTCTGCCTGGAACAAACCTGTCTTCACATGCACACAAGTCTCAAATTTCTTGCTCAGACTGTGTCTTCTACCTAAATCTCATAGGCCTCAGGTCAAGGACCCTAAGTAAGACTTCCTGAACACTTTTCTTTCCTTTCCCTACCCTTCCAGATATGCCAGGAAGGTCATGTTCTGAGAGGTCAGAAATTTGTGTTGTCTCTCACTCTAGTGCAGCTGGAGGTAGTCTGGAAAGACAAACCAAGCTTTGTCTTGACTAAGATCAAGAACACATAGGCTCAGTGCCCGTAGCACAGTGGTGAGGGTACAAGCCACATACACCGAGGGTGGTAGGTTTGAACCTGACCTGGACAAGCTGAACAACAATGACAATAGCAACAAAAAATAGCTGGGTGTTGTGGCGGCACCTGTAGTCCCAGCTACTTGGGAAGCTGAGGCAAGAGAATCACTTAAGCCCAAGAGTTTGAGGTTGCTGTGAGCTGAGACGCCATGACACTCTCCTGAGGGCGACAGGCCTATCTTTTGAATGTGCTGAATGCCTTGAGGCACAGGTAATCTAGTAATAATAATAATTACTAGCATTTATTGAGCATTACTATATGCCAGGCACTGTGCTAAGCATTTAACTCTTCTAGATGTGGAATTCAAAAAATTGTGAATGTTTTATTTTATAGAATACACTGCAGAATGGCTTTGGACAAACTGCACAACCAGGCCCTTACTGATCATTGGAGAGGCTATAAAGAATAAGGCCCAGGGAAGTCTGGGGAGTGCCCTGCAGTGGCTCACCACGTTGCTGGTTCTCAAGAAGTCCTAATGCCACCCCTGATATGGCAGCTTCTGCTCAGGCACATCACATGTCAGTGAGGAAAATGAGAAAAATTCAGGCCACTAAACTCCAAATCTCAATTCACTTACACTACATACTAGCTGCCTAAAAAAAAAAAAAAAAATCTGTAAAGGGCCAAAGATCTGGCCAGAATCCAGCTGCTGTGAGCTCTGCAATGGCCCAGATGCTTCAGGGACCTGCATCCATAGCTCCTGCTCCTGGTGCTGAAGGCAAGCCTCCTTATTCCTGTGCTTTTGGGACCTGCTCTATGTGGAGGGAAGTAGGCAAACTCCCATGCTCACACTATACAGTCTAAGCCCTGGGCCTGAGCTCCTGAGGGTGAGGTATGATGGCTTTGGGCATACATACTGAAATAAAATGGCAGCGCTGAGTAATTGTGGGCTTCCCGGTAGGCGATCAGGTTGATTTCATGTTGCCGCTGCTGAGCCTGAAGGCGGTGCTTGGCTCGACGGTGGTGGCAGACGCAGCAGCAACTGAGGAGGATGATGATGGTCCACACCAGCCAGAACCCTGGTTGGGGGGGAGAGGCCAGACAGAGAGGCATGTATACACAGTGAGTACCAGCCAGAGAGGCGGCTCTCAGGACAAGGCGGTCTAGGACAGTGCTCACATGGTTGAAGCTAGCCCTGGTTACCCTCGCCCAGTTAATTTGCATTTAAGCCATGTGTTCAATTTTCACAAATGTCTGCACGAGATTAAAAGTCACATGGGATGGAAGAGAGTAGGAATGTAAGAATAACAACAGCAAAGGAGGCCGCTCACTCCATGAACCCTGAGGGAAGGATGTGTGCTGAGGCGTCTCTTTAGCACCATCGATCAGTCCTCTTGTATTTTAGGTTTGGCGGGTATTAAATATGCTTGCCTTTTTGGACAGTATCCTTTTCCTCTCTTAACAGATCTCTGAGAAAATGCTTCAGACTTTATTGGTGCCCATCTCCTGTACCTCCAACTTAGAAGATTAGCAATTGTAAGGGACCTCAGAAGCCTCCTGTTTAGGATTCCCCAACATCTCCAAAAAGATCAGAGGCTTTCCTCAACTGTGTATGCCTCTATGATACAAGAATCAGTAAAGTTAGAGGTGGAAACATTCTAATTGCCTGAGGTCTATCTCTTCCGTTGAGAGTGAAAATTACTTCCTCTGCTCTCAATATAATCCTGATGTGGTATAATTCCATCTCCCACGGCCACAATTTACTCCCACCTCCCTGTGGCCTGCCTGCACTTACATTAGACTCAGGGCATACAGCAGCCTTGCTCTCTTCCTCTCTGCTCCAGGAAAAGGTAGAGGAAGAAGGTAAAGGCCTAGCCCTCTCATTTTCCACTATGCTGTCTTTTGGATCATACTTGGAAAATCTCACCAAAACTCAATATACTTTCTTTCCAATTTTCAAATGTATGCAGAAAAGACTTTTAAATGTATGTGCTTTTAATTAATGAGCAATTTTGTTTTAAACACACACACACACACACACACACGGGTGGGGGGGTGAAGAATGAAAGGAAAAACAAAAAAATAATGATACCTTTAAGGAGAATTATGAGAAATTTAAATTTTCTTCTTTCTCATAATTCAATTCTTTTCTTTTATCTTTCTTTCCTTTCCTTTTCTTTTCCTTCCTTCTTTCTCTCTCTCTTCTTTTTTTTTTAAGAGACAAGGTCTTAGCCTATCATCCTAGCACTCTGGGAAGCTGAGGCGGGTAGATTACTTGAGCTCAAGAGTTTGAGCAAGAGTGAGATCCTTTCTATTAAAAATAGAAAATTTATAGCCGGGTGCTGTGGCAGGTGCCTGTAGTCCCAGCTACTCGGGAGGCTGAGGCAAGAGAATCGCTTAAGCCCAGGAGCTGGAGGTTGCTGTGAGCTGTGTGAGGCCACAGCACTCTACCAAGGGCCATAAAGTGAGACTCTGACTCTACAAAAAAAAAAAAAAAAAATAGAAAATTTAGGCCAGGCATAGTGGCTCATGCCTGTAATCCCAGCACTCTAAGAGACTGAGGCAGGCAGATCGTCTGAGCTTACAGGTTCAGGACCAGCCTGAGCTAAAGCGAGACCTTATGTCTAACAACGACAACAACAACAATATATATATGGCATTGTAGCAGGTGCTTGTAGTCCCAGCTCCTCAGGAGGCTGAGGCAAGAGAATCGCTTGAGCCCAAGAGTCTGAGGTTGCTGTGAGCTATGACACCATGGCACTCCACCAGGGGTGACAAAGTGAGATTGTCTCCAAAAAAATAAATAAACATATAGTAAATTTATCTGTGTGTGGTAGTCGGCATCTGTAATCCCAGCTACTCAGGAGGTTGAGATAAGAGGATCACTTAAGCCCAATAGTTCAAGGTTGCTGTGAGCTACGATGGTGCCACAGCATTCAACCCCAGGGTGACAGAGTAAGATTCTGTCTCAAAAAAACAAAAACAAAAAACAAGACAGGTCTTGCTCTGTTGCCCAGGTTGGAGTACAGTGGCACAATTACTGCTTACTGCAACTTAAAACTCCTGGGCTCAAGTGACTCTCCTACCTTACTTTCCAAGTAGCTGGGAATACAGATGTATACTACTATGCTGGGGCTAATTAAAAAAAATTTTTTTTTAAGTTCAAAAACAGCAACTTTATTATGTAATAGACTAAAACTATTGAATACTAGCTCAAAAAGCTAGATTGTACAATAGAATACTTAGAAAATTCCATTTCTTATGGTCTCTTAAGTTATCTACTTGAAAAATGAGGATCTATAAATATAGAAATGGAGAGCTTTATTCCTGCATATCACATATAATCCATACTCAGGGGTGGAAATGAATGTTGAAATGTATTACAACTAGGTCCCAGAAGGTAAATCAGGGGCATGAAGACACTCAAATGCATAGCAGTCCATAGTTGGTCTCTCAGGAGGAATATTGTTAGGTCTGTTGCCCAATTAAAGCTGTAGTGAGGGAGTCTGGTGTTGATGACTTGCAATTGTCTTACTGATGCTCATGTCAAAAGCCAGTGCTTGTTTCGCATTTATATGCACCTCATTCTTTCCTCAGACCTCTAATTTCAGAGTAGGGTTGAAGAGGGCTAAGATTCCCTCTCAGATCTATTCTTGGGCTCCAGACAAGATGCTAGACCTGGAACATCACTTCCATACTGGCTTTGCAGAGGGACATATTTCATCCCATCGTATCAGGAGTAAGGTCCTTTGAGCTGAGCATCCGGAGTAAGAAAAAAAAAAAAAAAATTTTTTTTTTTGAGGCAGAGTCTCAAGCTGTTACCCTGGGTAGAGTGCCGTCACAATTCACAGCAACTTCCAATTCTTGGGCTCAAGCTATTCTCTTGCCTCAGCCTCCCAAGTAGCTGGGACTACAGACGTCCTCCACAACACCTGGCTGCATTTTTGCTGTTGCGGTTATCATTATTGTTTTAGCTGGCCCGGGCTGGGTTTGAACCTGCCAGGCTCGGTGTATGTGGCCAGCACCCTATCCACTGAGCTATAGGCACCACCCAAATTTTTTAATTTTTTTAAGAAACAGGACCTTGCTAGCCTGGGCTCAGTGATCCTCAGCCTCCTAAGCAGCTGGGATTATAGACACAGCCACTGTCTGAGTCTTCTTTCAAATTATAAAACTAGAAACAAGTTTAAAACAAATTTTTTTTTTTTTTTTTTTTTTTGCTGGGGCTGGGTTTGAACCCGCCACCTCCGGCATATGGGACCGGTGCCCTACTCCTTGAGCCACAGGCGCCGCCCTTTTTTTTTTGACATGGAGTCTCATTCCATCACCCTTGGTAGAGCGCCATGGCATCACACAGCTCACAGCAACCTCCAACTCCTGGGCTTAGGCGATTCTCTTGCTCCCGCCTCCCAAGTAGCTGGGATTACAGGCACCCACCACAAAGCCTGGCTATTTTTTTTAGTTATTGCAATTTGTCTGGGGCCAGGTTTGAACCCGCCACTCTCGGTATATGGGGCCAGCACCCTACCCACGGAGCCACAGGCGCCACCCAAAACAAATTAAATTTTAAAAATATCTGTGACTGGCGGCGCCTGTGGCTCAGTGAGTAGGGCGCCGGCCCCATATGCTGAGGGTGGCGGGTTCAAACCCAGCCCCGGCCAAACTACAACAAAAAAAAAATAGCCGGGTGCTATGGCGGGCGCCTGTAGTCCCAGCTACTCGGGCGGCTGAGGCAAGAGAATCGCTTAAGCCCAGGAGCTGGAGGTTGCTGTGAGCTGGGTGATGCCACGGCACTCTACCGAGGGCCATAAAGTGAGACTCTGTCTCTAAAAAAAAAAAAAAAAAAAAATCTGTGACTAATTTTATTTTTGCTAGCTTTTATATTAAAAATTAACAAACCAGGGCGGCGCCTGTGGCTCAGTCGGTAGGGCGCCAGCCCCATATACCGAGGGTAGCGGGTTCAAACCCGGCCCCGGCCAAAACTGCAACCAAAAAATAGCCGGGCGTTGTGGCGGGCGCCTGTAGTCCCAGCTACTCGGGAGGCTGAGGCAAGAGAATCACTTGGGCCCAGGAGTTGGAGGTTGCTGTGAGCTGGGTGAGGCCACGGCACTCTTCCGAGGGCTATAAAGTGAGACTCTGTCTCTACAAAAAAAAAAAAATTAACAAACCAATTTCTGGATAGGCTTTTTAAATTCCTCTAAGAATGTAGCCATACAATGAAATAGTATCATTTTAAAAATTATTCATAGAATATTTTTTGGCATATAAAGAGCTTCTGATAGTAAAGAAAAATTACACAATATGAAATATGATCCAAGGGTTGTGCCTGTGGCTCAATGGGTAGGGTGCTAGCCCCATATACTGAGGGTGGCAGGTTCAAAGCCAGCCCCAGCCAAACTGCAACAAAAAAATAGACGGGCGTTGTGGCGGGCTCCTGTAGTCCTAGCTACTTGGGAGGCTGAGGCAAGAGAATCGCCTAAGCCCAGGAGTTGGAGGTTGCTGTGAGATGTGTGAGGCCACAGTACTCTACCAAGGACAATAAAGTGAGAAAAAAAGAAATATGATCCAAATTTTTGCTTAAAAAAGTACACGTGGACAGAAAAAGGAAAGGGATGATCAGGAATTTAATCATCTGGTTAGCAGGACAGATTTTCTGATACCAGCTCTTTCATTTTTTGCTTTTCTATATTTCCTAATTTTTCTAAAATGAACTTCTTCATAGTAGAGGGAAGATTGTTTTCTCAAAAAGTTTATCTGAGGAATAATTTTAAAGTACAATATTAAAGGAGAATATATTATTGTTTATTTGTTGTCTATTCCTGAATAACTTCCATTTTTCTCCATTATAAATACCATGTATATGTTTTGTCATCAATTACCACAAATTTGTGTTTAGAATTTTTCAAGTATTTCCATATGTATTTCTTGTCGGAAGTTAAACCACGTTAATATTGTTTGAAAAAAGGGGGAAAAAAAGCTTGGCGCCTGTAGCTCAGAGGCTAGGACGCCAGTCATATACACGGAGCTGGCAGGTTCAAATCCAGCCCAGGCCTGCCAAACAACAATGACAACTACAACCAAAAAATAGCCAGGCATTGTGGCAGGCGTCCTGTAGTCCCAGCTACTTGGGAGGCTGAGGTAAGAAAATCGCTTAAGCCCAAAAAAGAGTTTGTGGTTGTTGTGAGCTATGATGTCACAGCACTCCACTGAGGGCGACATAGTGAGACTGTTTCAAAAAAAAAAGAAAAAAGGGCTTGGCGCCTGTGGCTCAAGCGGCTAAGGCACCAGCCACATACACCTGAGCTGTCGGGTTTGAATCCAGCCCCGGCCCGCCAAACAACAATGACAACTGCAAACAAAAAATAGCCAGGTGTTGTGGCAGGCGCCTGTAGTCCCAGCTACTTGGGAGGCAGGGGCAGGAGAATCACTTGAGCCCAGGAATTGGAGGTTGCTGTGAGCTGTGATAGTACAGCACTCTACCCAGGGTGACAGCTTGAGGCTGTCTCAAAAAAAAAAAAAAAAAAAAAAAAAGAAAAAAGGAAGAAAAAAATGTCTCCCTGTCCCCTAAACAGACTTGTAAATGAATAAATTCCTAACTTTTTTTCCTCGCTATTTGAACACATACAATATTCTAAAAGATGCCAGTGGTGCTCAGGGTATAGTGTAGAAAGAGCAATGGCTCTTTCTCTGTTCCCCTGGGATTTCCTTACTGAATCACCCTACAAAACTGCCTTCTACCAAGCAAGATGGGATGGTAACATGGCCTCCCAGCCCTGGCAGGCTGGCAACACTGACCCAGGGCACCAATTGCTTTCAGAAGACATCATGGTTCAACCAAACTTTCATGTTGGGGCCTTGTAACAAGAAAACAGGCAAAGGATAACAGACAGAGGGTTTTTCCCTTTTACTCATCCGTGGATAGAAAAAAACATGTTCCTAATCAGAGAACATAAATTGAATTTAGAAGTCTCCCTTTTGGTCCTGCCCAGGGTCACGAATGAAACTTGCATAAACTTAACTTCCATTTCCTTCCTTATGAGCACTGGCCAATTTAAGACTAGACACTAGCAGAGAAACCCTCAGGGAATGTTACAGAGGCCAGGAAGGAGCCACAGAGTGAGCTGGCTACCTGACACAGTCCTGTCACATCTCCTGGATGGGGGTGGACACATGTATCTGGGAGTCAAATCTAAACAATTTTGGACTTATCTACTTTTCTCTTACTTCCTCAGTGCAATCTCACAATGCATGATACTGTTGTGTTACTTTATAATTTTATTCTATTTATTTATTTTGGGGGCAGAGTCTCACTCTGTTTCCCTGGGTAGAGAGCTGTTGTGTTATCATAGCTGACAGCAACCTCAAACTTCTAGGTCCAAGCAATCCTCTTGCCTCAGCCTCCTGAGTAGCTGGGACTGAAGCACCTGCCGCAATGACTGGCTAATTTTTTCTGTTTTTAGTAGAGAGGTGGTCTCGCTCTTGCTCAGTCTAGTCTCGAACTCCTGAACTCAAGCAATCCACTTGCCTCAGCCTCTCAGGGTGCTAAGATTACAGGTGTGAGCCGCTGCACCCGGCGTACTTTATAATTTTAGAAGTAAATCCTTCCACTAGATAATCCAACTCTATTATTACCCTCCCAAGACATTTTTTCCAATAACTGTTTACCTAAAGATAAACCAACTTCTGAGCGGCGCCTATGGCTCAGTGAGTAGGGCGCTGGCCCCATATACCTACCGAGGGTGGCAGGTTCAAACCTGGCCCCCGCCAAACTGCAAGAACAACAAAAATAGCCGGGCATTGTGGCAGGCGCCTGTAGTCCCAGCTACTTGGAGGCTGAGGCAAGAGAACCGCCTAAGCCCAAGAGGTTGCTGTGAGCTGTAATGCCACAGGTACTCTACTGAGGGCAGCAGAATGAGACTCTGTCTGTAAAACAAACAAACAAAAAACAACCAACTTCTAACTTTTATGCTGCAATATATATGATTTAAGACAGTATTTCTCAGCTTTTATAACCTTTTGTAAACTCATGCTTTTAATAAAAAAAAAAAAATTCATCCATTGGTTTTCATGCTCACCAAGTAGTTCTAGTTCTTCCCTTCTGGGCACATGGTGGGCATGAACTTCCAGATCCCTTTATGATTGGTGAGTCCTTGGGACTAACTGTAACTAAAGCACTGGGATTGGAAGTGCTACATGTCACTCAGAGGCCAGAATATTTGCTGATGTGAAACTCTCCATTAATTTTCCCTTCTATCATTGACAACACCCCACATGGCGACTTCAGGTTAGTCTGGATTTCAGACAGTGATGAAGTGGAAACAAAACTCCCATCTAGGGCAGCACCCATAGCTGGGACTACCGGTGCCCGCCACAACGCCTGGCTATTTTTAGAGATGGGGGTCTCACTCTTGAACTCCTGAGCTTAAGCAATCCACCCACCTTGGCCTCCTAGAGTGCTTGGTTTGCAGGCGTGAGCCATGGCACCCAGCCTTATGTTTACTAAAATTCTATGAGCCCCTCTGCTGTTTCATTTGATATTATGGATAGAAAAACTATCCCTACCATATACCAGCTTATGTGATATTAAATTAGTCTCAAACTGAGTTCTGCTTTCTTCATTTCTAACATAGGATCATTTATTTATGTGAGTCAAAACTCTGGGAAAACTTACCTGGGAGCAGAATGGTACTAGTGGCATAGTGGAGTGTTAGTACAGGTACAGAAAAGACCCATAGCGAGCGGGTCTCACTCAATGGGAAGTAAGGCAAAAGACATTCTACCCTGTTTCTCCAAAAATAAAACATCCTCCGAAAATAAGACCTACTTACAGGAAAGATAAGATGTCCCCTGAAAATAAGACCTAGCACATCTTTGGGAGCACATCTTAAAATAAGAGGAAACAGGGTAGGTGGATATGCTGGCTCACACCCTTAATCCTAGCACTTTGGGAGGCCAAAGTGGATCACTTGAGGCTAGGAATTTGAGATCACCCTGAGCAACAGAGAGACTCTGTCTCTACAAAAAAATGTAAAGATTGGCCAGGCATGGTGGTGGCACATGCCTATAGTTCCAACTATTTGGGAGGCTGAGGTAGAAGGATCACTGGAACCCAAAGTTTGAGGTTGCTGTGAGCTAGACTGATGACACTCTGTCTCCAAAAAAAAGAAAAAGAAAAAAAAAATTTTTTTAATCTAGCCCCTCACGAATCTGATTCTTTTGGGAACCTGCTAGTCAGAGTCATGTCCCAACAATTTTTAAAGGGAGAATATTCAGAACAGTCTTTATAGAGTTACACAAAATTTTAATCATTTCAAAAACAAGAAAGAAAGCTTAGAAAAACTAAAACCTGGGCAGCAACTGTGACTCAATGAGTAGGGTGCGGGCCCCATATACCGAGGGTGGCAGGTTCAAACCGGGCCCCAGCCAAACTGCAGTAACAACAAAAAAAAAATAGCTGGGGGTTGTGGCGGGCATCTGTAATCCCAGCTACTCGGGAGGTTGAGGCAAGAGAATTGCCTAAGCCCAAGAGCTGGAGGTTGCTGTGAGCTGTGATGCTACAGCACTCTACCAAAGGCAACAAAATGAGACTCTGTCTCAAAAAAAAAAAAAGAGAAAGAAAACTAAACTAAAATCTAATAAAAGACAGACAGAGAAATACAGAAATACCACCCTGACTCCCTGCACACCCCCCTCCAACCTACCCAGAGACTACATTCCTCAATGACAACTTCAAAAAGCTGAGGGGAGCATTTGTCATGCTAAGCAAAATGGAAAACATGTTTGCAAAATGGAAAACATGTTTTTAAAAACAATTACGGTCCAAAGTAGGAACTGAGTCATGTGCCCCAGAGTTCACTAAAACTTGGGAAAACACCACTCCTCAACCGGCAGGAAATTCCCCATCAAGAAGCCAAAGAACACAGTAAATTCAGCTCTCCTTCTATCCCAGGGGTTGGTGGGTAACTTCCCTGGCCCTCTACAGCCCTCGGCAGGAGCTCCTACCACCGCCACTGTGAAAAGGGCCTGAATTTGAGAAATGAAGACTTTGGAGACTTGCAACTTCATCTGAAAGACTGCCACCTTTCTACAAAGCATGACTGCAGATATGGAAAAGAAGAGCCAGATGGCCTGGGTTTAAAGCCCAACTTGAATAACTATATCCTAGCTTTGTGACCTTAATCATTTTGGTTTTACTTCCCTCGTGTGTAAAATAGGGAGAATAAAGAAAGGTCTTTAATGTATCTGGTCCTTATGAGGACTAAATGAGTTAATATAGTAGTATACTCAGAACTGTGCCTGATGTACGGATGGCAAGCTCTCTAGCTTATGATTTGTTATTAGTATTCTTTTTGCTTTCTTTCTCTCTTTTTGCGGTTTTTGGCCAGGGCTGGGTTTAAACCCGCTACCTCTGGTATGTGGGGCCAGCACCCCCGGCCTTTGAGCCACAGGTGCTGCCCATTATCATTCTTAATGTTATAGGCACAACCACAGACCAGAAGGGCTTCCTTTTCAATTTCCCTTTTAATTCCCAAAAAGTATTCCATAAAGAAACACAGGAACAAGTCCAAAGTCTGTTTCTAGGTTTTGTTTTTTTGCAAAATTCATTGAAAATTCAGACAACTCCTATTTACTGAGCCCCTGCCAACAATGGATATCTTAAGACAAACTAAAAGAAACCAAAAAATCAGGTGAAAAATAAGCTGGGCATTACTGATTGGATTTGCTAACAGCCTGTTTCATTATCATTTCAGGGAAATTCCACTGTCAAGAAACATGCCCCTCTCCTCACTAAAGCCCAAATTATCTCAAGGGCATAAATTCTCAACTTTGACTACTCCCTAGAAAATGTAGCTTGGTGAGTGGAAATGTAGCTCTGGGATGAGAACCTAGAGATCTGGCTTTAGGATTTTTGGCCTTGATCATGTTCCTGGACTCCCCTGGGTCCTGGTTTCTCCTTTGCTCTATTTGATCTATGAACAGTTATCATCTCAAGTAGAAATTAAACACATATATAGAAGTTTCTTCATTTGGCATTTAAGACCTTCTGTAACCTGGGCCCCTCCCTCACTCTCCCAGCCTGGTGCTTAGAGTCCAGGAAGGGCAGCAGTGGCTTTGGAGTGAGGCTGACCCTACTACTTCTCAGTGGTAGTCCACAGAGCACTTCTTTGTTGCCTTAAGCTGGTGAAATTGGGATGACACCTATTCTTAGCAGGTGGTTACCGGGATGAAATGAGAATATGCAGGTGAAGACCCTATTTAGTGCCTGGCAATTGGGAGAGGTCTATCCACAGCAGCATCATCGACTCCCATTTTTTCCTAGGCAAGCCCCATGGCCCCAGGGGAACAGTTAACTAGATGAATACTGTTCTTTTGCACAGGGCTTTAGCTTATGGTGTACCTCAGTCTTAGAATTCCTTCTACTCTTCTTGGCATGTGTAAATGCTATCCACCTTTTAAGACCCTCCCCAAATACCACCTCTTCCATGCAGCTTTCCCTATGTCTTATCCAGCCAAAGCAGAATTCCCCTTTTGAACAAGCATAGCATTTGGTCTTATCTCCTCTCTCTGCTGATTACCTTCTGATGGCAAGAACTTGTCTCCCCTACAGTTTCTATAACAAGAGAGGCCGCAGCATCAACTAGGAACTTGTTAAAATTGCAAATTTTCAGGTCCACCTCAGACCTAGTAAATCAAAAACTCTGGGGTTTGGCGCCTGTAGCTCAGCAGCCAGGGCGCCAGCCACATACACCAGAGCTGGCAGGTTTGAATCCAGCTCGGGGCCTGCCAAACAACAATGACAACTATAACCAAGAAATAGCTGGGCGTTGTGGTGGGTGCCTGTAGTCCCAGCTACTTGGGAGGCTGAGGTAAGAGAATCGCTTAAGGGGGCAGCCCCTGAGGCTTAGTGGGTAGGGCACTGGGCCCATATACCTAGGGTGGCGGTTTCGAACCCAGCCCTGGCCAAACTGCAACAAAAAATAGCTGGGTGTTGTGGCGGGCACCTGCAGTCCCAGCTACTCGGGAGGCTGAGGGAAGAGAATCACCTAAGCCCAGGAGTTGGAGGTTGCTGTGAGCTGTGACGCCAAAGCACTCTACTGAAGGCCATAAAGTGAGACTCTGTCTCTAAAAAAAAAAAAGAGAGAGAGAGAGAGAAAATCGCTCAAGCCCAAGAATTGGAGGTTGCTGTGAGCTGTAGCATCACAGCACTCTGCCGAGGGAGATACAGGGAGACTCTGTCTCCAAAAAAAAAAAAAAACAAAACCCAAAACTCTGGGAAGAGGGCCCAGAAATATGTTTTAATAACCCTCCAGGAAATTCTGATGTCCACCAACTTTCAAGACCACTGGAACATGTGTTTACTGAATTAACATATGATGGAATGTTGAATGAAGTACAAATGCTATAAAAACGCCTGGAGATCACAATAGCCACGACCAGGTCCTTTCACCCCTAAATACACCACCTATAAAACAGATCTTCAGTTCTCGCATGCAGAGGTAGGTTATGACAGACTGAAGAGACACGGGGAGAGGGTTGCTGGCCAAGGTTCAGGTCTGCGTGTGCTTGTGTATCTGTGTAAAATGTGTGTGTGACAATCCTTGGCACACAGGAAAATTCAGCTTAGTAGAAAAAGGAAAGCCATCTTCTCCCCTGACGCCGTTCCTGTGGTCAACTATAGTTTAGTTTAGCAGTTACCTCCTTGTCTGACAAAAACCCTGCCAAGGATTTCCTGGCTGAGGATTTTTTTCCTTCCAAAGGAAGAGGGATGGGAAACCAACCAAAAGCCTGTTACTTTTCCACTTCAGGCAAAGTTGAGAGGCAATTAGAGGAAATATGGTTTAAAGCAACAAAACATGCAGTTTTGATGAGAACTTCAGAGGTTCATTTCAACACTCAACCTCCATCCTTTTTTTTTGAGATGAGTCTCACTATGTCACCCTCAGAGTGCCGGGGCATCACACCTCATAGCAACCTCAAACTCTTGAGAATTAAGCAATTCTCTTGCCTCAGCCTCCCAAGTAGCTGGGACTACAGGCACACATCACAACACCGGGCTATTTTTTTGTTGTAGTTACCATTGTTGTTTAGTAGGCCCGGGCTAAACAACCCGCCAGCTCCACTGTATGTGGCCAGCACCTTAACCACTAAGCTATGGGCACTGAGCCTCAACCTCCCTCCTTACACATCAGGCAGAAGTCCTGACCCTAAGAAGGAGGAAAACAAAGGAATTCCTGAGATACACAATGGGCATCTTCTGACCAAGAAGTCACTTCTAGGCACAGCCAGAAAGGACATGTTGCTTCTATAATCGCTAACCCTTCAGAACTTGGAAAGCATGTGCTGACTTGTATAATTGAGAGTCTTTTCTCCACCTTGACATGGGTCTCTGGCCTCTTTTCTCCAACTGACCATACCAGGACAGAGTATTAGCCTGCCGTGCAATTCTTCCTCTGATTTTCTTGACGCACCTGGTTCCTAGACTACTGCCCTGCCATCTGGGTCTCCCTATCTGCCTCCACCCTGACTCCTACCCCTGGCTTTTGGTGACCCAATTCTGGTAGCTACTGATTCTGTTCTGCCAAAGGCTCAGAAGACTCTGTCGATCTGAGATGGGGCTATCAGCAACTCTGTTTCTTTTTGCGACTGATGCCTGCCTGGGCCAGGCCCCCAAAAAACAAACTGTAGCTCTGTGGGTGGGAAGGAGAATTTGAACCCTGTGGTTATCTGCATTTTAAAACATTTAAACACAGGCCATCCACCTGGTTGGCACTTTGAATCCTTCATAAGTTTCTCGGCCCCATCCCTTCTAAAATAGAAACAATAACTCTGTGTCTTCCTTCACTGCTTATAGATATGGAGGTCTGGTGGGGACATCTTGAGCCTTGTCCCCTCCTGTGATGGACTGCCCCTGGAATTCCTTCCAAAGGGAGATGAGCCAGTCCTTGGTTTTTGAAAGGAAAAAGGAGGGGTGAGACAGAGGTCCTATTTAGAAGAACCGGTCCTGCTGGTACAAGACACAATTAACTGCATTTCAGGAGACACTTCCCAGCAAAGAGCCTAATTTCCTTTCTGGCCCAAACAATAGCCCTCTGGCTGCTTTCTTACCACAACACTGATGTAGGAGGAATGGGGAGATGAGAAGGGGAAAAGGCATGACTGTGATAATCAGGGCTTGGTTTCACAAATAAGCCCAAAGTCTGTTTCCAAATGGAGGCAATGATGGGGGCTGAGAATTATCTGAGGAAAAAATCTCTCAGGAGACTATTGTAAGAACGACTGCAGTGTCAGTCACCTGGGGCCTCTCTGCCCTAAGCACGTCCCCAATCTCTCATTCTTTGTCCAGCTGCCTATACTGTCTCATCTGAGTTCCAGTCAGGTCAGAGTACAAAGTGCGTTAGTTGAAGCAACCCTGGGTCACTCCCTAAAGACCACAACAATGTCACCATTGTTGTGCAACCCTGGAAGATTCAAGTGGTCCTGGCCTCAACCAAACCAGTGGTGAGACAGGGATTATCTCCACATGGCATTTAGCTGACAAGGACAGATTAGACACCCTGGGGAAGCCCCCAGATGCTTCAACTTGAGAAGTGGGGAAGAACAAAAGGACCTGAATCTCAAGACCCTCTTTCTCTTGGAGTGTTTCACAGGCAGGAACCCAGGGAAAAATTCTTCCTGTAAGAGGGATCCTCTGAAACATGCAGCTAGCTCTGTAAGGCTGTATGGGGAATTCTGGAAGCCCCTGGCATTATGGCTATCTAGAGCTCACCCTGCCATTCACAGTAGCTTGGCTTACAGCTTCTCTTTGCAAAGACAGTGAGCCTGGGCTTCTGGGCGGGCCCAAGGGAGGATCTAAGTTGTTGTAAGCTACTCAGCACAAAATGCAGAGGATGTCAAGGAGAATCCCAGACAGAAGCTTCTGCTGCAGACCTGGTTCAGACCATATTCTCACATCTTCAGCCCATGGTGTCCAAAAGTACCAGAATTCTCCCCCTTTACAAGCAAGCCCTTTTGAAACCTATTAACAGATTCTGTTCACCAAAAGTATCTCCGAGATGATCAGAGCAGGGCTAAACAGGCCCTGGCTTCCCATGCAGCAGAAGTAATAACTGGGATCCTGGAACACCAAGAAACCCCTGGACAAGGACTTACACCAGAGTTCATAGTAGTAGTTACAGCACTGAGACTGTCCACAGCAGTGTCCTGTGTCACAGATGTAGCTTTGATTGTTGGTACCCACACAGGCTTCCTTATCCTAAAAAAAAAAAAAAAAAAAAAATCAAAAAGCATCTTAGCATATTAAATCACAGCTTTTAAACACTTAGGAAAGTGTCTCATCTGTTCTTCTTGGTCACCAGCCCACTTGCCCACCCTACTCCAAAACAGTTTGTACCAGTGTTTATTCCATTAGGAAAAAGAAAAAAAAACTTTAAAAAGAATCACGCAATGAAAGCAGAGTTTTGGGAAAAAATATACGTTTATTATAGAGGAGAGGAGATTCAGTCCTCAAAGCCAAGTTCTCCTTGAACAGGACGGAAAGGGTTGCCTCACTTTCTTTATGTCCAAGCAGAAACATTTCACTTTCCAGTGCTAAACTCAGCCTGTGGGGAAGAGAAGGTTCTCTTGCAATTAGGACTTTTTTTTTTTTTTTTTTTTAGGACTATGTTTTAAATAAAACTTCCTGGGATCCTTAATGTAGTACATATTCGAGGATTAGCACCTGGTCAGTCCTTCCATTCTCCCTTCAAAACACACTTATCTTCAAGGTCAACTCACTTCAAACCACACCATCTTCAAGGTCAACTCACAGTGTGATTTTTAAAAGGGAAAAAAAAAATCTGCTACTAAAATTCTTTACTTTTCAGAAGGAAGGAGACCTGCTCAGGTGACTCAGTCCAATTTCAATTTGCTAGATCATTTTTGTTTACTGAATGATCTAAGAATCTTGAGTGGATCCCTTGCTGGGGACAGCCACATAAAGGGCATTGCTAAGTAAACTACCTAGCAGTTTGCCAAATTCTATTCACAGCACTGATGGACCAGGATGGAGGTGGACTTTTGTTTGCCTGTTTGAGACAGGTTTTTGCTCTGTTGCCCAAGTTAGAGTGCTGTGGTATCTCACTGCTGCCCCAGCATCCTGAGTAGCTGAGACTATAGGCACCTGCCACCACGCCTGGTTAAATTTTTCTATTTCTTTGTATAGATAAAGAGTCTTGCTCCTGTTTAGGCTGGATTTTTTTTTTTTATGTTTCACATTTAAGATCTGAAATACCTCTCCAGCCAAACTTAACGTCAGTCCAAAATGTACTTTGGGTTATTATGCACAGGCCAAAACCTGTAAGGCACAATATTGCATCTGGCTTTTCACATGTCTTTATTAATTTTTTTTATTTTTGAAACAGTCTCACTATGTCACCCTCGGTAGAGTGCCATGGTGTTACAGCTCACAGCAACCTCCAACTCTTGGGCTTAAGTGATTCTCTTGCCTCAGCTTCCCAAGTAGCTAGGACTATAGGTGCTCACTACAACTCTTGGCTATTTTTTTGTTGCAGTTGTCATTGTTGTTAAGTGGGCCTGGGCTGGGTTCAAACCCGCCAGCCTGGGTGTATGTAGCTGGCGCCATAACCACTGTGCTACCGGCACCGAGCCAACATTTCTTTCTTTTTTTTGAGACAGAGCCTCAAGCTGTCACCCTGAGTAGAGTGCCGTAACATCACAGCTCACAGCAATCTTCAACTCCTGGGCTTAAGCGATTCTCTTGCCTCAGCCTCCCAGGTAGCTGGGACTACAGGCATCCGCCACAACACCTGGCTATTTTTTGGTTGTAGTTGTTATTTGGCAGGCCTGGGCTGGATTTGAACCTGCCAGCTCTGGTATATGTGGCTGGCGCCTTAGCCGCTTGAGTTACAGGTCCCAAGCCCGTTTCTTTCTTTCTTTCTTTATTATTATTTTTTTTTTTGTAGAGACAGAGTCTCACTTTACGGCTCTCAATAGAGTGCCGTGGCTTCACACAGCTCACAGCAACCTCCAACTTCTGGGCTTAAGCAATTCTCTTGCCTCAGCCTCCTGAGTAGCTGGGACTACAAGCGCCCACCACAACGCCCGGCTATTTTTTGGTTGCAGTTTGGCCGGGGCGGGTTTGAACCCGCCACCCTCGGTATATGGGGCTGGCGCCCTTCCGACTGAGCCACAGGCGCCGCCCCCGTTTCTTTATTTTAAAAGAAGTAACACATTCATTTAAATGGACCTCTTTGTGCCAAGCACTGTGTTGGGTACAAGGGATAAAATAAATAAGACACTGTCCTTATCCTCAAGAAGCTCAGAGCTAAGAAGGAAAAAACCCTGCTCAGCAAAGAAACTAAAACCACAGTATTGTATTTGCCACTCCCCAGGCTGACCCTGCCCACTGTGGACATCCAGGCAGACTACTGCCAGTGGAAACTTAAGTCACATGGTCAGTTCCTCCTCTCCTCTTTACTATGCTGTCTACTTGGCCAAGAGTATATACAAAGCACTCCAGCCACTGTCTAAAGGGCTAGAGAAAGTGAAGGGCTA
This sequence comes from Nycticebus coucang, assembly GCF_027406575.1. NCBI lineage: Eukaryota > Metazoa > Chordata > Mammalia > Primates > Lorisidae > Nycticebus > Nycticebus coucang. The sequence goes on along the minus strand of NC_069782.1, from coordinate 132,051,558 downwards.
AAAATCAGATTTCTGGTGTAGTGCAAGTTTTTGCTATACATTCTTGGTATTTCTTGGCCTTTAAAAGTTTTAACATTCTGGTATAAAGGCATTTAAGAAGGAGAAAACATGGGAAAAGGCATTAGTAAACTCTGTGCATGAGAGTTTTACAACACTGCAAATAGTATTCTTTTTATAGGCAAATGAGACACCTCCCCTCTGCAGCCTGGTGCAGGTGGAAAAAAGAGACTTAATGCTTACTACTTTTGTTAGAATACATGCTCTCAGATTTCAGAGCAAAACAAGCCTTTCATGAGGACACTGAAAAGTTTCACTCAAGTTTATCAGGCCCTGCAAATACCATTCTTTGGGCACTGGCCGGCAAGGGTACAGTTCAAAGTGTCCACATACTTTCCAAAAGAGGCAGTGCTGCCTACACCCTCACACATGAAAGAATACAGTGACACTTCTGCCTCAGGAAAATTCAACACATGAGGCCCAGGCCCTGAGTGTAGGATGGCCAACTGGTCCTACGTGAGGAGGTGAATGGAACACATTTGAGATCTAAACAAGTGGCATTCTCATGACCTACTGGTATCAGCTTTTCTCTGGGATCTTCTATGTCCCAAGGCAGGAGGCCCTAGTATAAGTAGGCCCTTACTGTGCTTTGCTGCTCTGCCTGGACCATCACTTAATCCACTGTTCCTCAAACACTTTATTATTTTTTTTTTTTGTCAGGGTCTCACTCTGCTGCCCAGGCTAGAATGCAGAGGCATCATTGTAGTTCATAGCAACCTCAAGCTCCTTGACTCAAATTGCCTCATTCGCCCAAGTAGCTGGGACTACAGGTGTGTGCCACCACACCCCACTAATTTTTCTATTTTTTTTTTGTAAAAATGAGGCCTTGCTCAGGCTGGTCTCGAATGCTTGACCTCAAGGGATGCTCCCACCTTGGGCTCCCAAAGTGCCAGGATTACATAACTACCACTCCCTGCCCTTCAAATACTTTTTTTTTTTTTTTTGGAGATAGAGCCTCAAGCTGTCGCCCTGGGTAGAGTGCCGTGACATCACAGCTCACAGCAACCTTCAACTCCTGGATTCAAACAATTCTCCTGCCTCAGCCTCTCAAGTAGCTGGGACTACAGGTGCCTGCCACAACGTCTGGCTATTTTTTGGTTGCAGCCATCACTGTTGTTTGGCGGGCCCAGGCTGGATTGCAACCTGCCAGCTCAGGTGTTACGTGACTGGCACCTTAGCCACTTGAGCCACAGGTGCCAAGCCCTTCAAACACTTTTTTAACCCACTAGAGATCCTCCTTGACTAATGATGGAGTTATGTCCTGGTAAATCATAAAATGAAAATATTCTAAGCTGAAAATGCATTTAATACACCTAACTTATGGAACATAGTAGCTTAGCCAAACATATCTTAAATATGCTCAAAATCTTCTAACACAAAATCTATTTTATAACATGTTGAATATCTCGTGCAATTTATTGAATACCGTACTAAAGTAAAACACAGTATGGTTTCTACTCAATGCAAGTCGCTTTCTTACCAGTATAAAACTGTCAAATCACTCTAAGTTGAGGACTATCTGTATATCGAAGTCCTCTGTGCTCTTCCCCATTCTCCCACAAATACAGAGTCCCCAGCAGCTTGGTCCTGGTTATGGGAACTATCATTTTCTGCTGTCAGGGAAAGGAGAGAAGGTGGGCTAGTGAAGGAAGACAAGAGGAAGGCACCTGGATCTTTAGTAAGGAAGAAATGAAGGGGGATTCAAGAGAAAGTGAGATGTGAGTGCTAAGATGTGTTCCTCCAGGAAGGCCTGGCCAGCTCAACACACAGGAACAGAACTTTGGGCAAGTTACTTAGTGGCTCTAGGGCTAGTTAAGATGATCTCTAGGGCGGCGCCTGTGGCTCAGTGAGTAGGGCGCCGGCCCCATATGCCGAGGGTGGTGGGTTCAAACCCAGCCCCGGCCAAACTGCAACAACAAAAAAAATAGCCGGGCGTTGTGGCAGGCGCCTGTAGTCCCAGCTGCTTGGGAGGCTGAGGCAAGAGAATCGCGTAAGCCCGAGAGTTAGAGGTTGCTGTGAGCCGTGTGACGCCACGGCACTCTACCCGAGGGCGGTACAGTGAGACTCTGTCTCTACAAAAAAAAAAAAAAAAAAAAAAAAAAGATGATCTCTAATCTTCTCCCTCAACCTTAAGGTTTTACGTGCATTCTCCTACCCATCCCCTCTGACGTAGCAGCTTCAAGCCAACACAAACGCTCTGAAGTCTACATCTCCTCTCACTCAAACCCACAGCAAACAATACTGGTGTGGGCTGTCGTTTGGTGCCCTTTTATCCTCCCTTGTATAAGGAATCTAACTGTGTACTACCTGGAGAATTCTCAAAGACCTCCAGGCAGCCCAGATCTGCACAAAGCTTAAGTAGTTAAGAAGAATAAGCTGGATCTCGGTAAAAAGCATTAACTACATGATCTTGGATAAGTTATTTAACTTCTCTGAGCTCCTTCTAGCAATGTTGTTCTGAGAACCATTATTGCTAGGCAGGAAAGACCATCCAAATAGCACTTTTCCTTCACCTAGAACTATTTCAGGACAGTCAAGGTCACTGTGGCAATGTGGGCTGCTCCGGACACAAAAAGAATAGAAGAGGGAATTGGAGAGAATGCAATGGAAAGGTTAAATATGAAAACTCAGCACCCCTTAAGAATTATCCTATACTTTTCTTCCACGCGTTATCAAGCATAGTACACGTTATGTTGTTATTCAAGCCAAGTCTTGAATAGTAGGCAGTAAATATCTCTCCCACTGTACCTCCTTCCTGTAGAGGTTGAACTAGACAATGAATTGTGATCTCCTGGGTAAGAGCTATGTCTCCTTATTATCTTTTGCCATCCCCTGAGCAGAGTCCTACTGCTTAATGAAACCATGTAAATGCATGTATGTAACCACTAAGAAGGCAGTGAGAGCTAAGGTGAAGGACAGATAATGGATACCTAGTGTTTGCTATGTGCCAGGAACTATTCTCAATGTTTTCCATATATTCTTTCATTAGGTAGTAACAGGGAATTGAAACCAAGAGAGGCTAAGTAACTTGCCCAAGTTCATATAGCTAGGAAAGAGTCCTATCAAGACATGGAGCTGGGCGGCGCCTGTGGCTCAAGGAGTAGGGCGCTGGTCCCATATGCCAGAGGTGGCAGGTTCAAACCCAGCCCTAACCAAAAACCACACACAAAAAAAAAAAAAGACATGGAGCTTTTGGCTTGGCGCCTGTGACTCAAGTGGCTAAGGCACCAGCCACATACACCTGACCTGGTGGGTTCGAAAGCAGTCCGGGCCTGCCAAACAACGATGGCTACAATCAAAAAATAGCCGGGCAGAGGCAGGAATATCGCTTGAGCCCAGGAGTTGGAGAGTTGGAGGTTGCTGTGAGCTGTGATGCCACAGCATCTGTCTAGGGCAACAACTTGAGGCTGTCTCCAAAAAAAAAAAAAAAAAGAGAGACACTGAGCCTTTTTTTAAATTTTTGGCCAGGGCTGGGTTTGAACCTACCACCTCCAGTATATGGGGCCAGCACCCTACTCCTTGAGCCACAGGTGCCACCCGACATTGAGCTTTTAACCATTAATACTACTACCGCCTTGGGTGAAATCATATCTTTTCAATTGCCTTTTTTTTTTTTTTTGTAGAGACAGAGTCTCACTTTATCGCCCTTGGTAGAGTGCCGTGGCGTCACACAGCTCACAGCAACCTCCAACTCCTAGGCTTAGGCGATTCTCTTGCCTCAGCCTCCCGAGTAGCTGGGACTACAGGCGCCCGCCACAACGTCCGGCTATTTTTTGGTTGCAGTTTGGCCGGGGCTGGGCTTGAACCTGCCACCCTTGGTATATGGGGCCGGTGCCTTACCGATTGAGCCACAGGCGCCGCCCAACAGATTTGTATTTTAAAGATACCTTCTTCCTGTCAATATTTGCATTTGTACAAAACTCCATGGCTCAACAACAACAACAACAACAAAATGCTAGAAATGTATAACTTGTCATAAAGGAACTTAACGTGAATCATGAGTGCTCATATGCCAAAGTTAAAGAACCTCAGAAATGGCAGTGGAAATGACCACTAGGATCCTCGTTTGCTCCAAGAGAAGGGGCACACATGGTCACCAAGAGAAAGCACAGCCACAAACAACAAATAAGCAGGACCGACATCTAACTGGAAAGAACATTTTTATAATGGAAAAGGATGAATAGTCTGCTTTTTGCACATATGCAAAAATATTATCTCATCTCTTTGGTGGCAACAATAAACTGTAGAACTAACAACATTTTCCTCAATAGTTTCCACATCTTATATGTGCTATTCTTAGCCAAACCATTGTAAAGGTCAATTTAATCAGCAGAGGAACTTTCTAAGTGCCGGCATAAAGAGGGACACTGGGCAATGATGGTTCCCCAGGCGGGGCTTTAATTTGCCAATTTACGGGGCTGGAAAACTCTGCTAACAAATGGCTAATGGCAATAGTATCCTCATATCCTTAGGAAAACACTGCAGTTTTTAAGTTTAAGAGTGAAAAATAGGAAAATTGAAGTCCTGCACTGGACACTAACGCACAGGATGCTGACTTATCTTGGTTGCTGAATATAAATGAATATGAAGCACCACCTCTGGCTTCCCCTGCAGAAAGAAGAACTGACTCCAGATGGAAATGTTCAGTTCCCCAAATCACTTAACACATATGTATTGGTCCCCTTCATGTCCACAGCATGTGCCAGGCACTATGTGGGATGTCACAGCCACAGCGATAGGCAAGAGATGTGGGGGTGGGGGAAGGGAGAGTTTCTGCTTCTGGCAATATAGCTGGGTAGGTTAACTAAAAACTCATCTATTACAAAGCCCCTAGAAATGCTGGTTATATAATAATATCCTTTTAATTACATAGCTAAGCTTGCAAGAACACAAGGAAGATCCCCAGGGACCAAAAATGACAGGGAGAACTAGAAACCATGATAGTAGATGACATCAGATCTTTCTTGTTGCCATGGAAAGTGGGGTAATTTGTTGATTCTGGGCCTTCCTGAAATGAACAAACTGAATTGAAATAGACTTAACATAAAGCTGGGAACCTTGAAGGAAGAGAATAAATTAGAAGAAACATTAGCCCATTAGCACATAGTGACAATAAGAAAGCTCTGAATTGCGGCACCTGTGGCTCAGTTGGTAAGGCGCCAGCCCCATATACCGAGGGTGACGGGTTCAAACCCAGCCCCGGCCAAACTGCAACAAAAAAATAGCCGGGCATTGTGGTGGGCACCTGTAGTCCCAGCTACTTGGGAGGCTGAGGCAAGAGAATCGCTTAAGCCCAGGAGTTGGAGGTTGCTGTGAGCTGTGTGAGGCCACGGCACTCTACCGAGGGCCATAAAGTGAAACTCTGTCTCTACAAAAAAAAAAAAAAAAAAAGAAAGCTCTGAATTAAGAGTAAAAAAAGTATAAGTTCTAATAATCTGTAATCACAGATTATTTGAGATTTGAATTGTATTACCTACATGGTCTGAAAATCCCCAAGACAAAATTTAATACAAAAAGTAGTTCCAAGGCACCAGCCACATATACCTGAGCTGGCGGGTTTGAATCCAGCCAGGGCCCGCCAAACAACAGTGACAGCTGCAACCAAAAAAACAGCCAGGTGTTGTGGCAAGCGCCTTTGGTCCCAGCTACTTGGCAGGCGGAGGCAGATGAATCGCTGGAGCCCAGGAGTTGGAAGTTGCTGTGAGTCGTGATGCCACAGCTCTCTACCCAGGGCGACAGCCTGAAGTTCTATCTCAAAAAAAAAAAAAAATGTAGTTCCAGGCTAAGCAATAGCCCTGTGGCATTCTGAAAAAAACATAAAACTCTAAAGAGATCTACCCAGGGCATGAAGTGTTCCCACAAACAAAGCTCTGTTGAAGACAAGCTCACAATCCACAATATGAAAATGTATGCAAAAATGGTTTATCATGGCTCAGTGCCTATAGCTTAAGTGGCTAAGGCGCCAGCCACATACACCAGAGCTAATGGGTTCAAATCCAGCCTGGACCTGCCAAACAACAACGACAAATACAACCAAAAAATAGCCAGGCGCCTGTAGTCCCAGCTACTTGGGAGGCTGAGGTAAGAGAATCGCTTAAGCCCAAGAGTTGGAGGTTGCTGTAAGCTGTGATGCCACGGCACTCTACCCAGGGTGACAGCTTGAGGCTCTGTCTCTTAAAAAAAAAATCCATCATAAGACTTGGAACTCCAACAAGTGGCAGGATAAGACCCCCTGACAAAACTTAAGATATTAGAATGAGAAGATATACTATAAGATCTAAGCATGGTGGTAGCGCTTGTGGCTCAAGGAGTAGGGTGACGGCCCCATACACCAGAGGTGGTGGGTTCAAACCCGGCCCTGGCCATAAACTGCAACAACAATAAAAAAAAAAAAAAAAAAAAGACATAAGCATGGGCTTGGGTGTGGAGGCTCACACCTGTAATCCCAGCACTTTGGGAGGCTGAGGTAGGTGGATCACTTGAGGCCAGGAGTTTAAGACCAGCCTGAGCAATATAGAGAGATCATATCCCTACCAAAAAATTTTTAAAAATTAGCCGAGTGTGGTAGCATGCACTTGTAGTTCCAGCTACTCGGGAGGCTGAGGCAGGACGATGGCTTGGACCCAGGAGTTCAAGGTTGCAATGAGCTATGATCAGACTACTACCATCCAGCTAGATGAGAGAGCAAGACTCTGTCTCTTAAAAAAATAAAAAGATATGGGCGGCGCCTGTGGCTCAGTCGGTAAGGCGCCGGCCCCATATACGGAGAGTGGCGGGTTCAAGCCCGGCCCCGGCCAAACTGCAACCAAAAAATAGCCGGGCGTTGTGGCGGGCGCCTGTAGTCCCAGCTACTCGGGAGGCTGAGGCAAGAGAATCGCTTAAGCCCAGGAGTTGGAGGTTGCTGTGAGCTGTGTGAGGCCACGGCACTCTACCAAGGGCCATAAAGTGAGACTCTGTCTCTACAAAAAAAAAATAAATAAAAAGATATAAGCATATTTCAAGTTATTAAAGCCAAAAGAACATTACTAACAAAGAGAAAGTAACCAGCAGATTTGATAAAAACTAAACAAATGGGTCAAACAGAGATTAGAGCAAATTAAAGACAGAATTAGAGTGCTGGAGAACAGGTCTAAGAAAATTAATCAGCAAAGTGCTTCACTAATTAAGAGAAAATATGGAAATGGAAAATGAGAAAGAAACAGCTTGAGAAGAAAAGAAGATGGAGGATAGGCAATATTGACAACAATAAACTTACACCTAGGTACAATGTATGACACTGCAGAACAAAAGCAAAAAGATTTTATTATTATTATTTTTTGAGACAGAGTCTCATTTTGTCATGCTCAGTAGAGTGCAGTGGCGTCATAGCTCTCAGCAACCTCAAACTCTTGGGCTCAAGTGATCCTCTTGCCTCAGCCTCCCAAGTAGCTGGGACTATAAGCACCCGCCACAGGGCCCGGCTATATTTTTTGGTGTAGTTCTCATTGTTGTTTGGTAGGCCTGGGTTGGATTCAAACCTGCCAGCTCTAGTGTATTTGGCTGGTGCCTTAGCCACTTGAGCTATAGGCACCGAGCTGCCCCCAGCAATTTTTTTTTTTTTTTTAATTTTTTTGTGGGTTTTGGCCAGGGCTGGGTTTGAACCTGCCACCTCTGGCATATGGGACTGGTGCCCTACCACTTTGAGCCACAGGCACACCCAGCAATTTTTTTTTTTAGAGGCGAAGTCTCACTCTGCCTCAGGCTGGTCCCAAACCTGTGAGCTCAGGCAATCTACGTGCCTCGGCTTCCCAGAGTGTTAGGATTACAGGCTTGAGCCACTTCATGCACCCGGCCCTAGCAAAAAGATTTTAAATACATTCGAGGGAAGAAGACTAACAAGTGAAATCAGAATTTCTCCAGTAGTAATAAGCTGCATTGAGGATAATAAAACAGGATAATGGGATAGAGAGCTTTAGATAGGTGGTCAGGAAAGGCCTCTCTGAGAAGGTGATACCTGAGTTGACTCCTAACTGATGAGAAGGAGCTAACTTAAGCAGACCTGCAGCAACAGCATTCCAGGCAGAGGAAATGTCAAATGCATCCAAAGACACCACAGCAGGAATGAGCTTGGTGTGCTCATGCAACAGAAAGGAGGCTAGTGTGGCTGAGAACAGTGACCTTCAGGAGTAGCATGAAAGGAGAGCTGAAAATTCAGCAGAAGCCAGACCTCATAGGCTTTGTACAACACTTAAAATAATATCTAAAGTACCCTAGCTTGTAAACATTGTTAGCTTTGGCTAGTCTGCCCTTAGATTAAAGTGAAGATTTGAATAAATATAAACATATTTTCGCAACTCTCCTATTTATTCTTCAACTTGGACCCTTCTCCCACAAACCAGGTGGCAGATCCTACTAAAGAGTAACAACAGACTCCATGCCTGTAGCTCAGAGGCTAGGGCGCTGGCCACATACACTAGGGCTGGCAGGTCTGAACTGGGTCCGGGCCTGCTGAACAACAGTAACAGCTGCAACAACAACAAATAATAATAAAATAAAATAGACAGGTGTTGTGGTGGGCGCCTGTAGTCCCAGCTACTTGGGAGGCTCAGGCAAGAGAATTGCTTAAGCCCAAGAGTTTGAGGTTGTGAGTGGCACCCGTACCTCAGTCAGCAGGGTGCCGGTAACATACACGGAGAGTGGCAGGTTAGAACCTAGCCGGCCGGGCAGCGCCTGTGGCTCAGTGAGTAGGGTGCCGGCCCCATATGCAGAGGGTGGCGGGTTCAAACCCAGCCCCGGCAAAACTGCAACAACAACAACAAAAAAATAGCCGGGCGTTGTGGCGGGCGCCTGTGGTCCCAGCTGCTCGGGAGGCTGAGGCAAGAGAATCGCGTAAGCCCAAGAGTTAGAAATTGCTGTGAGCCATGCCATACAGTGAGACTCTGTCTCTACAAAAAAAAAAAAAAAAAAAAGAACCTAGCCGGCCACGGATAGCTAAAAACAAGGGGGAAAAAATAAATAGCTGGGCGTTGTGGCAAGCACCTGTAGTCCCAGCTACTTGGAAGGCTGAGACAAATGAATTACTTAAGTCCAAGTGTTGGAGGTTGCTGTGAGTTGTGATGCCACAGCACTCTACCCAGGGTGACAGCTTGAGACTCCGTCTCAAAAAAAACAAAAAAAAGAGTAACAATAAAATCAACTTTCTTTCCATACTTGAACCAGGGATGGTTTTCTACAAAGGAGACCGAAGTCTAGTACTGCATGTCTATCAGGGCTAAGTTTTATCTGATTTTGGTAATGCTCTACAACCAAAGAATAACAAAGTCATCATAAATAATGGCATTCGAATGGCTAAACAGAAAAGATAGCAAGCAACTTTAACTTAGAATAAGCTTTTTTTGCTCTATCTTAGAATTTTCAAATTCTGAAAATGTAGTACTTTATGGTCTCGGAGGTCCTTAGAAAAAAAGATTTTTAGCTGGTCATGGGAAATTCTCTTTAAAACTTCATGGATTTACCCATATTTTTCAATTGGAAAGTTAAGATAGGGCGGTGCCTGTGGCTCAGTCGGTAGGGTGCAGGCCCCATATACCGAGGGTGGCAGGTTCAAACCCGGCCCTGGCCAAACTGCAACCAAAAAATAGCCGGGTGTTGTGGCGGGCGCCTGTAGTCCCAGCTGCTCGGGAAGCTGAGGCAAGAGAATCGCTTAAGCCCAGGAGTTGGAGGTTGCTGTGAGCTGTGTGAGGTCATAGCACTCTACAGAGGGCCATAAAGTGAGACTCTATCTCTACAAAATAAATAAATAAATAAATAAAGTTAAGATCACGTTCTGCCTAATACTATTGCTTTTTAAGGGTTCAAAATAGCTGAGGGAAATAATTAGAACTGTTCAAGGGCACTTATTTTTGAATTGAGTAGAAAGAGGTTACAGAAAAGCTGGGGCTATAGGAAAGTAAACTCAGAGAAAGGAATGATTCAGCAAGAGTTCTGGCCTACCGTTTCCTATGTGTTAGTCTGATCACCCTTTTTTTGATGGAATTGTCATGTATTACTTTTGTATCCTTCCCAATATATACCATGTCCTTAAGTTTTACCAGCTAAAGGAACTCAATTCCATCCTTTCTGATAAAGTGCAAGCCATTGCTAGGACGTTAACCAAGACTCTACCTTGTAAGCAGTAGGAAATTAGGTATGCATTCCAATGCTGTTTAGTTGAGTTCAGTAATTTTTCAAGACAACAAATTGCCTGGGCTAGATAGGCAGATTCCTCTAACCAAGCCAGTAATTTTGGTAAGATTCAGCCTCATCTCTCAGATCTGATAAGTGTGATTTACCACTGAAAGGTTGTGGACTCCAGCTCTCTGGGCTTTGGGAGTACCCAGTTCCCATCTTTTAGCTACACAGGTATCCTAAAGGGCAGAACCAAAGACTGAGCTAGTGACACAATTGAGAAACGCCTAGAACAGAGGCACCTGCTGCTTGGAGATACGCCTGCAGTGTGTGCTGCTGAAGGGGAGTTAGTTCCAGGGGCCCCTGCTGTATTGAGAACAAGAGCCATTTAACACCAGGCCTAGGGCCTCCCAAAGACTAATATTTGCCAAGAATTGGAGGAAGGACACCACCAGTGAAATGGGTCATCTTACAAATAAATGGATTTGCCTCCAAATAGTAATGAAAACACAACAAATGCAACAAAATAGAGTTGTGCTTCCCAAAGTATGGTCCCTGGGCCCCAAATCATAATAAGTATTTATTAAGAGTATAGATTAAGGCCTAGTGCAGTGGCTCATGCCTCTAATCTTACTATTCTGGGAGGGCAAGGTGAAAGGATTGCTTGGGGTCAGGAGCTCAAGACCAGCCGGAGCAAAGCAAAACTCCCATCACTACTAAAAATAAAAAAAATAGCCAGGTGTGGTGGTAAGTGCCTGTAGTCCCAGCTAATTGGAAGGCTGAGGCAGGATTGCTTGAGCCTAGGACTTTGAGGTTGCTGTGAGCTAGGCTGAGGCCATGGCACTCAAAAATAAATAAGTAGATTGAGACCCTCTGGGTACACTGACAGAAAATTTGCCTTTTTATTTGTATATTTTAAGACAGAGTCTTACTTTGTCACCCTGGGTAGAGTGTGGTGGCATCATAGCTCACAGCAACCTCAAACTCTTGGGCTCAAGTGCTTCTCTTGCCTCAGCTGCTTGAGTAGCTGGGACTATAGGCTCCTGCCACAACACCTGGCTATTTTTTAGAGATGGGGTCTTGCTCAGGCTGGTCTCAAATCCGTGAGCTCAGGCAATCCACTGGCTTCGGCCTCCCAGAGTGCTAGGATTATAGGCATGAACCATGGAGCTAGGCCTGAAATTTTGCCTTTTTAAAACATGATCCCCTGATTAAGCTCATACATATTCAAGTTTGAGAACCACAGCCCTAGATCTATGAAGAACATACAATAAACAGTTCCTGCTCTCTAAACACAGAATAGACTAATTTTCTTTTTCTAGAACCCAAACATATTCTAACACAGTCACCCCCAAGAGTACCTATGTAGAATCAAGGTGCATTATTTATACTCTCTCTGCCTCACTCCACAAAAAAAATATACACATTAGATCATAAACACTAATTTTAAAAAGAAGTAACATGTTAGTTAGGTACACTCCCATCCACACCAGTACTGCTAATGCCAAAGGTACACTGCAACTGGATCCTCATTAAACAGCCCCCAAACAGAGCAGCCAGCAAAGAAATTAAAATCCATTTCCTGTGTTGCTATTAGGAACCTGAATAACAAAGTCAGATAAAGCCACTTGACTGACCCTGGTAGGAAAAATCCCAGAGCAAAAATCGGAAGTTACAACATATCCCATGGTTTATTAAGGTCCACTTGTCAATGTCCTAGTACGTGTGAACTTGTAGGGTATGGCTGGCTCCAGCAGCACAGAACATGAGGTTAATATACCACCCTTTCAACCCTGGACCTCATTAAACAGAAGGAAAAGTATTTCCCAGCAATCCCTCATCACTGGCCTCTCCTGCCACATCATAAGTAAACTGAGAAATATGGCTTCTTTAGCAAGGGCTGGTACAAGAGAGCAGAGGGCTAAAATAGCAGATAGCAGGGTATAGTAGGTAAGCAGCAGGTGGCACTCAGGTCACGGATCCACAGTTGGTCCCATGAGGAGGTCCTTTCCTTCTCACTGTTGTCCTCTCCCCTCTTGAAAGTAGGGATTGCAAACGGGTCACACTCAGGCCACAAGTTCACCAATAGTTCTATGTCTACATCGTACCCTTACTTTTCAACTTCAAAAAAAATGGAGTTCAAGACCAGACCCCATTTCCTTTTTTCTTTTTTGGAGACAAGAGTCTCACTGTGTCACCCTCAGTAGAGTGCCGTAAGGTCACAGTTCACAGCAACCTCCAGCTCTTGGGCCTAGGCGATTCTCTTGCCTCAGCCTCCCAAGTAGCTGGAACCATAGGTGCCCATCACAACGCCTGGCTATTTTTTGTTGCAGTTTGGCCGGGGCCGGGTTGGAACCCGCCACCCTTGGTATATGGGGTTGGTGCCCTCCCCACTGAGCCACAGGTGCCACCCCAGACCCCATTTCTTTTTTTTTTTAATTTAAATTTTTTTTTTATTGTTGGGGATTCATTGAGGGTACAATAAGCCAGGTTACCAGACCCCATTTCTTAAAGAAAGAAATATTAGCTGGGCATGGTGGCAGGCACCTATGGTCCCAGCTACTAAAGAGACTAAGGCAGAAGGATTACTTGAGCCCAGGAGTCTGAGGCTATAGTGAACTATGATGATGCCACTGCACTCTAACCTGGTAACAAACCAAGACCCTATCTCCAAAAGAAAAAAAAAGAATTAACTGCCAACATTTAAAAATTACAATAATTCGGGGAGTAGTGGCTCATGCCTATAATCCTAGTACTCTGGGAGGCCGAAGTCAGTGGATTGCCTGACCTTACAGATTCGAGACCAGACTGAGCAAGAGCAAGACCCCGCCATTTAAAAATGGCCAGCCATTGGGCGGCACCTGTGAGTAGGGCGCCAGCCCCATATACCGAGGGTGGCGGGTTTGAACCCAGCCCAAGCCAAACGGCAACAAAAACAAATAGCCGGGCATTGTGGTGGGCACCTGTAGTCCCAGCTACTCAGGAGACTGAGGCAAGAGAATCGCCAAAGCCCAAGAGGTGGAGGTTGCTGTGAGCTGTGACACAACAGCATTCTACTGAGGTCAAAAGAATGAAACTGTCTCTATAAAAATGGCCAGGCATTGTGACAGGCACCTGTAGTCCCAGCTACTCATGAGGCTGAGGCAAGAGAATTGCCAAAGCCCAGGAGCTGGAGGTTGCTGTGAGCTGTGACGCAACAGCATTTTACCGAGGCCAACAGAATGAAACTGTCTCTAAAAAAATGGCCAGGCACCATTAACTAAGATAGACTCTCACTGGATAAAAGATCTAAACTTAAGACATGAAACTATAAAAATACTTGAAGAAAGTACAGCGAAAACTCTTGAAGGAATTGGCCTGGGTGAATATTTTATGAGGAGGACTCCCCAGGCAATTGAAGCAGTATCAAAAATACAATACTGGGACCTGATCAAACTAAAAAGCTTCTGCACAGCCAAGAACATAGTAAGTAAAGCAAGCAGACAGCCCTCAAAATGGGAGAAAATATTTGCGGGTTATACCACCGATAAAGGTCTAATAACCAGAATCCACAGAGAACTCAAACGTATGAGCAAGAAAAGAACACGTGATCCCACCTCAGGGTGGGAAAGGGACTTGAAAAGAAACTTCTCTAAAGAAGACAGACGCACGATCTACAAACACATGAAAAAAAGCTTATCATCCTTAATCATCAGAGAAATGCAAATCAAAACTACTTTGAGATACCACCTAACCCCAGTAAGAATAGCCCACATATCAAAATCCCCAAACCAGAGATGTTGGCGTGGATGTGGAGGAAAGGGCACTCTTCTACACTGCTGGTGGGAATACACACTAATACGTTCCTTCTGGAAGGATGTTTGGAGAATACTTAGAGACCTAAAAATAGACCTGCCATTCGATCCTATAATTCCTTTACTAGGTTTATACCCAGAAGACCAAAAGTCACAATATAACAAAGACATCCGTACCAGAATGTTTATTGCAGCCCAATTCATAATTGCTAAGTCATGCAAGAAGCCCAAGTGTCCATTGACCCACAAATGGACTAGCAAATTGTGGTACATGTATACCATGGAATATTATGCAGCCTTAAAGAAGATGGAGACTTCACCTCTTTCATATTTACATGGATGAAGCTGGAACATATTCTTCTCAGCAAAGTATCTCAGGAGTGGAAGAAAAAGTATCCAATGTACTCAGTTCTACTATGAAGCTAAATTATAGCTTTCACATGAAGGCTATAACCCAACTATAGCACAAGACTATGGGGAAAGGGTCAAGGAAGGGGAAGGAGGGGGGAGGTTTTGGGGGAGGGAGGGTGATGGGTGGGGCCACATCTACGGTGCATCTTAGAATGGGTATAGGCAAAACTTACTAAATGCAGAATACAAATGCCTACATACAGTAACTAAGAAAATGCCATGAAGGATACGTTGAACAGTTTGATGAGAATATTTCCGATTGTATATGAAACCCGCACATTGTACCCCTTGATTGCACTAATGTACACAGCTATGATTTAACAATAAAAATAAATAAATTTAAAAAAAAAAAAGGCCAGGCATTGTGACAGGTGCCTGTAGTCCCACCTACTCAGGAGGCTGAGGCAAGAGAATCGCTTGAGCCTAGGAGTTTGAGTTGCTGTGAGCTATGATGCCACAGCTCTCTACCCAGGGCAACAGCCTGAGATTCTGTCTCAAAAAAATAAAAAAGTCAGTCATTCATACAAAAATTCAGATTTCCAGGCCAGGCGCGATGGCTCACACCTATAATCCCAGCACTCTGGGAGGCTAAGGCAGGTGGATTGCTGAGCTCACAGGGTTCAGACCAGCGTGAGCAAGAGTGAGACCCTGTCTTTAAAAATAGCCAGGCATTTTGGCAGGCGCGTATAGTCCCAGCTACTTGGGAGGCTTGGCAAAAGAATTTCTTGAGCCCTGGGGCGGCGCCTGTGACTCAGTGAGTAGGGCGCAGGCCCCATATACCAAGGGTGGGGGGTTCAAACCCAGCCCCAGCCAAACTGCAACAAAAAAATAGCCAGGCATTGTGGCAGGCGCCTGTAGTCCCAGCTGTTTGGGAGGCTGAGGCAAGAAAATCCCCTAAACCCAAGAGCTGGAGGTTGCTGTGAGCTGTAGCGCCACCTCACTCTACCACAGGCGACAAATTGAGACTCTGTCTCTAAAAAAAAAAAAAAAAAAGCGGGCAGCGCCTGTGGCTCAGTTGGTAAGGTGCCGGCCCCATATATCGAGGGTGGCAGGTTCAAACCCGGCCCCGGCTGAACTGCAACCAAAAAATAGCTGGGCGTTGTGGCGGGCGCCTGTAGTCCCAGCTACTCAGGAGGCTGAGGCAAGAGAATCGCTTAAGCCCAGGAGTTGGAGGTTGCTGTGAGCTGTGTGATGCCATGGCACTCTACCAAGGGCCATAAAGTGAGACTCTGTCTCTACAAAAAAAAAAAAAAAAAAAGAAAGAAAGAAAAAAGAATTGCTTGAGCCCAAGAGTTTGAGGTTACTGTGAGCTATGACACCACAGCACTCTACCAAGGGCGACAAAGTGAGACTCTGTCTCAAAACAAACAAAAAAGAACCCCCCCAAAATCAGATTTCGTTTATCTTGAAAAATCAAGGCCCACATTCCTGTGAAGGGCCATATGAGATGCTGAGGCGAAATGGACACGGCCTCCAGGTGCATCACAGTCTCCACACTCCGATCCACCCTGCTCATGCCTACTGCCCAATAATCCCATTTGCTTGAGTCTCTCACGTCATTGCCTGGCCCCCTACCTAATTATTACCTCCTGCTCTAAAAGTTTAGTAGATTGTTCAACTCCTTACATTGAAGTTAAGGCAGGCTAAATTAAGCAGCAGCCATCTGAATTTGCTACAGTAGGCTCCAGCAGCACCTTAAACACAGCCTGTCAAATAGGTACCTAATGAGAAGCCCCTCTCCACCGTACAAGGGAAATATTTCGATAATCTGGGAAACCTCCCGCCACAATAGTATGGAAAAGACAACCAGTTCTGCTCAGTGACTCATGTATCAAGCAAGCACTGGCTAGATGCTTTTACCTATGCCATTTATTCTCCCTTAATAGGAACAAGGAAACTGAGGCTCAGAGTTGCCATACAGCTAAGAAAAGTTTTGTGGACCCTAAAGCCCAATATTTAGCGCTGAGAGGTTATCCTAAACTTTCATGCTGGATGCTGACAGGCACAAAAATGACAGATAAGATACGGACTTTGTCTTCTAGGTACTCTGTAATAACTAAACTATTAGGTTAAAAAAAAAGTTCAATTCTTACTGATGAAAAGCTTCCTAAAACATTCAAGTTCATATGTCCCTTATTTAATGACTGGTAAAATGGCAAAGACTCAGGTTCATCATCATTCAGATGATAGGTGGGTCGTTACAAGATGTTTCAACTGTGTTTCTTGGAACTAATAGTGAAATAATGGACCATAACACAGTCTGTCTCAAAATTTTCATGGCAACTTATGTACCTATTCACACACATAGATGTATATTAGTGTATAGTTAATATATATGCATTTACATAGAGCTCTCAAGCTTTCCAAATCTCTTTAACAGACAGCCTCGGTTCTGAAGAGATGCTACTGCCTCCAACTTATAGATAAGAAACTGATCGTAGACTAAGATGGAAGATAACAGAGTCAGGGTGTCAAAACCCTCACCTTCTGACTTGTGTTCTTTCTATGACTGGATTCTAGTTCATCAATGTCTTTACCATGTCCTAAAAATGCCTCTTGGTCAATTAAAATATTCACTACTTCTTCCTTTGGTTTTCTTTCTTTTCTTTTTTTTTTTTTTAAAGAGACAAAGTTTGGCTCTGATGCCCAGGCTAAAGTTCAACAACAACACAACTGTTTAACTCATTGCAACCTTGGGCTCAAGTAATCCTCCTGCCTCAGCCTTCTGAGTAACAGGGGATTATAGGCTAGACCATGCCCAGCTAATTTTTTAAAAATTATCTGATAGGGGATTGGCGCCCATAGCTCAGTGGTTAGGGGACCAGCCACATACATCAGGGCGGGCAGATTCGAACCTGGCCTGGGCCAGCTAAAAACAACAATGACAACTGCAACAACAACAACAAAAAAGCTGGGCATTGTGGCAGGCGCCTGTAGTCCCAGGTACTTGGTAGGCTAAGGCAAGAGAATCACTAAAGCCAAAGAGTTTGAGTTTGCTATGAGCTGTGACACCACGGCACTATACCAAGGGCAACATAGTTAGACTATGTCTCAAAAATAATAATAATTTTTTTTAAATATTGGGTAGGCTGGGTGCAGGGCTCACACCTGTAATCCTAGCACTTTGGAAGGCCAAGGTGGGTGGATCGCCTGAGTTCAGGAGTTTGAGATCAGCCTGAGCAAGACCAAGACTGCATCTCTAGTTCATTGGAGCTTAGGAGTTTGAGGTTGCTATGAGCTATAACACCAAAGCACTCTACCGAGGGCAACGGACTTTAGATCGTCTCAAAATAAATAAAAAAAATAAAAATAAATAAAATTATTTTGTAGAGATGGGGTCTTGCTAGGCTGGTCTGAAACTTCTGGCCTCAAGTAATCATTCTGCCTCCGTCTTCGCCTCCCAAAATGCTAGAATTACAGTTGTGAGCCACCATGGCCATGGTAAAATACTTACTTCTTTGCCTAGAAAGGAAGAGGTATTAAAGTTCAAAAGGATTTTGAAATATTGAAGGTAAAAATTTTGTTGCTAATGTGCTTGAAAAGAAATCCACCATCGTTTCATTTGACACTGAAAAGCACACACCACATCTCATTCCTCATTTTAAGCATAATTCTAAATTTAACCCTACTATTTTCTTAGCCAGTTCCATCCCACAGCAGCAGACTTGTTAGGAGCAAAGGAGATCATAGCAGGATTTGTCTTGTGCAGCTGTCTAGGGACCTGTACCAGATTTATTGCCAGTAAAAAGTTCAGCACTATTCAAGGGCACTGTTTACTTTTACCTTGGACAAAGAGTCATATTAAAAATGGTCTCACTGCAAACAGATACAAGATAAAAGAAATCTTTGAAATCCAGAATCTATATCTCCAAAAGACTCTGAAAATTTTTAAAGAAATCTAAGAACTTTCTGAACTTTAAGGCTTTGCACTTAAAGATTAAAACAAACTTCAGAAGATTTAGTAAAGGGAAGATTAAGTACATTATCAGCAATAGATTACAATAAGCCCAAGCCACAGCAATAGTTACCTGGTTTGAAATTCAGCCAGTTATTAAAATAACCACAGCCAAAATTGTTAAGCTATACATATAAAGTTATTTGGGTACTGCTGAGATATTGCCCTTCTGAGGGATGGTTATGTGAGTTATTCAGAATAAGAGATGAAACTTCAGTTTCAGAAGGACTGGTCATATCTACTGGCTCACAAAAAAAATGACTCTACCTGCTGTTGCTAAGACACAGTACCTGCTCATTGAGGGGGCAACCACTGTCAAGATTCTAAACCGCTGGGCAGGTAATTAACATGTATTGCTTAGAATGAAGCAAGATTTATTTCCCTTTTATTATAACAACTGAGGCCTCCTTCCCTCAATCTTGTGACTCCTGCTTCTGAAGCAGAGTAGAGTGCCATGCATTATGGGTTTCTCCACCCTGGTTCCACTGACATTTGGAGTCAGATAATTCCTCATTGCAGGGGACTGTCCTGTACACTGCAGGATGTTTAGCAGCATCCCTGGCCTCTACTCACTGGATATGTCAGTACCAACTTCTCACTCCCCTAGTTGTGATAACCAACAATGTTCAAACATTACCAGATGTCCCTCGGGAGAGGGAGGTGGTGACAAAATTGTTCCCAATTTAGAATCACTGCTCTAGACAAACTGTATCACATAATTTTGTACAGAATTGTATTCCATCCAGTCTTATCCCCCGAGCCTCCTAGACTTCCATCTCTAAATTCCCTGAGGAAGACAGATGTACATGTCCTAGTTAAAAAAAAAAAAAAAAACCTCAGTAAGTACTGAACCTAGTGACTATGGGGTCAAGTGACCACAGGAGCTAATCGTCCCCACACTCCTCTGCCCCTTAGCTAGATGGTAAGAACAGCAGCATGAACTGATCCTCCAAAGATGAAGCCCAAGGCTGTGGGGATGAGATTTTTCATATGACTAGTGAGAGACTGACCCATGGCCCTTTTGCCTTGACAGATTTACAGTAACCCAGCACAACCTTAGCCAGGCCCATAAATCTGGAACCTCACAGAGACAGGGATGATTGCACGTTCTACTTTTGCTGGTAGCCTGCCCCTGCCTATCCCAGCTTCCCCATCATGCTCCAGAGCCACACCCAGAGGGATGGGAGGTCACAAGTATTCACACCACTGCCTGCCTGGTGGGTAATGAGGAATGTCAAAATGTTGATAAAAATCACATAATAAATACCTAAAACCAAATTGAGACCATGCATCACAGTTCAGTAGAAGCTCCTGAAATCATGTGTGTTAAGCAAGAGAACCAAACAATAATAAATACTCTGGCCTCCCTGATGCAATGCCTAAGGGAACCAATGTTTTATGGGTGCCATAAGTACCGGCAAACCCTGAACCACTTTCAGGAATGAAGTTAGTGTGTCACTCTCTAGTCATTCAAAGCAAGTTTCCCTTGCTCCTCAAGTATACACAGTTTTCTGTGGCAGTCCCTCCTCTCTCTTTTCGTTGAAAGAACAAGATAGGTCAAGTAAGTCACCTCCAGGGATCAAATCACCATTTCCAGCAACCAACAACAGAAGCCTCTTGTAAGGTCCAGAGCTGAAGTTCAGCTGAGCCCCAAGTAGAGAAGCAATGGCTACAGAGGGGCAGAGAAATGGCACGGGCAGGTCAACATTCAGGACTCTTGCAACTCACTGTTGCTACAGATTAGCAACTAATTGAGTCTAGAAGCAACAGGGAGGGTTAAAAAACTAGTAGCTGTTGGATGTGAGGGCGATCTGGCTGGCTAGGTGGGTGTCCCCTTCCTCCCTCACCACTCCATGTGTGTGCCCCCTAAAGCTGTGCGCTCCGTCAAAGAGGACGACCTTCCCCGATAGAGGAGGACTGTTCTTCGGTCAAGGGTATACGAGTAGCTGCGCTCCCCTGCTAGAACCTCCAAACAAGCTTTCAAGAAACTAGTAGCTGCATGCTAGGGAATTAAGGGAGGAGAAGGAATTTCAAAGTAATTTTTAAATAGCCCCCACATTATTCTGTTTTCCTAGACTAAAAATTTACCTCTTCAAAGCAAAAGGGAGGGAAGAGGTGGGTCTAACTCGTGGGATATCACTGGAGGAAGTAACTGTTTTCTTTGGCTCCATCCTGGATAAAAGTTTCAAAATCAGCAGCCACAGTCCTCCTATCCACTAAGTTACTGTCCAGTCCACCACTTTCTCTTTGCTTTGATAACAGAGATGTGATGAAAACAAGCTGTGTTCTTCTTTAAAAAAAAAAAAAAAGAAAGAAAGAAAGAAAAGAAAAGCAGCTTTTTTTTTTTCTTTTGTAAAGACAGTTTCACTTCATCGCCCACGGTAGAGTGCCATGGCATCACATAGCTCACAGCAACCTCCAACTCCTGGGCTTAGGCGATTGTCTTGCCTCAGTCTCCCGAGTAGCTGGAACTACAGGCACCTGCCACAACGCCCGGCTATTTTTTGTTGCAGTTTGGCCGGGGCCAGGTTCAAACCCGCCACCTTCAGTATATGGGGCTGGCACCCTATCCACTGAGCCACAAGTGTCACCCAAGAAAAGCAGCTTTTTTCAACAGAGAAAGCTGAGGGTTCGAAAATCAACCCAAAGGGTTTGGGTAAGCATCAGCTTTCTCACCTTTAGATGACAGTAGGGAACTGAGTTTTCTGTGGAGCTGTCACAGGAATACTACTAATCAGTTCAGATAAGGACTCTGGCTTCGACCTTTGGTAGCACAAACAAGCGTCACCTTGGTGTTTGCTGTGTTGTATACAGGTAGTTCCCTTCCAAGCAGGATCTTGCTTAATTTGTCCTGATCCTGGTGGAGAGAGGTTAAGCATAAAGGTGATGGTGACCCAGGAAGCAACATTTGGTCCTCTGCAGAGCACAGAGCAGAGCCATACCAAACCGTGGGTGTGTGTATGTACCAAAGCAGGACACTGTGCAGGAGCAGGGAACACCAAGCCCTGCGGTCTAGTCCCACAACTGCCACACATTAGCCTTAGGATCTGAATAATTTTTCCTTGTGTTTCCAATTCCTTACAGTAAAAAGAAGATAAGGTCAGCACACTGGCTCATGCTTGTAATCCTAGCACTTTGGGAGGCTGAGTTAGGAGGACTGCTTGAGGCCAGGAGTTTGAGACTAGCATAGGCAATGTAGCAAGACTTCTCTCTCTCTACAAAATAAAAAATAAATAAATAAATAAATAAAAATTAGCCAGAAAGAGTGGCATGTCTATAGTCCTAGCTACTTGGGAGACTGAGGCAGGAGGACTACCAGAGCCCAGAAGTTCAGATTACAGTGAGCTATGCTCCTGCCACGGCATTCTAGCGTGGGCCAGAGAGCGTGACTCTTATCTCTAAACAAAAAGACAGAGAGAGAGAGAGAGAGAGAGAAGGCCTCCTCCCTCGTGGGTGAAATAATAAATGCCCCAAGTAGATGCTGGCTAATATTCAGCAATTTAGGGGTTAAATTAGAAGCTAGCAAATTCCACCTTGCCTCTTCACAGCCATGGCTCCTACTCTGAAGCTTCAGACTGCTCCTGTCATAGCCTTTTCAGTGATCTCCTTGGGAAACTCTAAGGCCACTTTCCATGCCCAGGAGTAAGTGCCATTCAACATTCTGTTTAACTTGTCATATTCAGCATCAGGCCTGGAAGAGTTCACCCATTTCAAAAATACAAATAGCCCCTTGGACCAGGAGTTGCCCTCTATGCCTCTTTCCAAAACAAATTCCAACATGGGCAAGGGACCTTAAGAGGGTTTCAGAGCCACTCAGATATAATGGAAAATTCTCATTTCCAGGATCAGGGACTATCTCATCTCAGCTGTGTGGATAATTTGGGGGAGGGGTATGAATGGGTCCTTCTCACAGAGAAAGGCAACATTCCAAGATGTAAGATGTAAATTACTGTCTTTATGGATCTACTCTGCATTCCATCAACAGGAACTTACCAGCAGCTGGTCCTTTCACACACCTAACAGCTACAGTGCAACCACTGATACTACTGGACTATGGGAAGGGCCACTGCAGCACACCTGCAGAAGGCTCCTCTCTTCACACTCCTGAACTCTCACACATTCTGCCCCTCTCTAAGGTCATTTGCCGCCACCTGATGAATGTTCTAATTACCTGTGCACTCACTCGACTTTCCCTACCTGACTGCAAACCGCGTGAAGGCAGGGATTGAGTTTATGCTTCTCTGTATCCACATGCTTTAAATAGAATTGGTGCACAATATTTCAGATATAGAATATTGACAATAAGAATCCTTCAGCATTACCAAATCAATGCCTTCTGGATCAACATGAAATAGAATTCATTCAAATCAGGAGACCAAGAACATTCTGTCATAATCTTGTTCTCTGATGATCAGTAATCCATTTGTTAGGTACACATGATGGCCAGAAAAACTATCTTCTGATCTAGTCAGACAATAAAGAGATAGCATGCCTAATTGTGTGTTATATCTAAAATTTGGTATATGGTGCCCTATCTAAAAAGTTTAGTAACCGACTATCTTCTTCTGAACTTTGGCTCCTCTAAGCACAAAAAGATCCTCCTTTAGTTAACACTGTAGTTTCCAGTGGCCTGGTCACCTGTCCCTAGCATGAAAGAACTGACCCATCCTACAACTTACCTGCCCTTAGACACTGAAATCATACCACATTCATTATTGGACTGAAAGGCTCTTTTTCCTTCTGTGTCTATAAAGGACACCAATACCTGGTGAGTCCAGGTCCTTGTCTTCCCTCAGGCAAGCTCAATACTAAGACTCACAGATTAATGACAGTTTCTCTTCTCATTAGCAGGAGAAAACAAAAACAACACTCCCAACTTGAGCTGTCTGGAATGCTCTTTCCCCAGTTCCTATGTCTGGTAGACTTCTACTCATCCTTCAAGACTCAGATCAGTTATCTCCTTCTCAGGAAAGCCTGCCATATCCACCCCTCCCCAGGCCTGATTTAGACACCTCCCCTGTCTCTGCTATCCAAGTCCCTGGGCATTCCCCTGTTACAATCTCAGCACACTGTCTTGTAATTTTTTTCCATGCCACTAAACCCTATAAGACCAAGTGTCTCAAAGTGTGGCCAGAAACAACTGGGACAGAAATAACCTGAGGAACTTATAGAAATGTATATGCCTGGCCCCAGATCTACAGAATCTACAATTTTAAAAGCCCCACTCCCAGATGATTTTTATGGTTTTGAGAACTATTATAATGCAGTATAAACTTCCTGGAAGTAAGGATAGTGTATCTTTGCATCCTTTGTGCCAAGCCACATTTAGTAAGCAGTCAAAATCTCCATGCAGTTGCATTTTTCAGTAGATGCTGCAAGTCTGAGATTCTTCCACAGAGTAAAATGCAAATGAGCATATAAAAAAGCAAGCAGCATCTCATCTCCTACCTGAGCAGGCCAGAAATAAATATGCCCCAACTGGAACAGTGCATTAATCACACTCTACTCTCGCAGTCATCAGCCAATGCAGTCTAGGTAGTGAGAAAGATCCAGGATTTGGAAAAGATATAGTTTTTAAAAAAAAAAAAACAACAACGAAACTTCCACAACCATTTCTCTAGCTAACTGAGCAACTTTGGACAAACGGCTTAACCTCCTTAAGCCTCAGCCTGCACCTCTGTAAAAACAGAGTAACACTACCACACAGGACAAGGATTAAGGGGGAAAAAAATGAAAGTACATACATATTAGGTATGATAAAGATTAATAGTATATATATTTGGGGTTTTTTTTTTTTTTTGGTAGAGACAGAGTCTCACTGTACCGCCCTCGGGTAGAGTGCCATGACCTCACACGGCTCACAGCAACCTCTAACTCTTGGGCTTACGTGATTCTCTTGCCTCAGCCTCCCAAGCAGCTGGGACTACAGGCGCCTGCCACAACACCCGGCTATTTTTTTTTGTTGTTGCAGTTTGGCCAGGGCTGGGTTTGAATCCGCCACCCTCGGCATATGGGGCCGGTGCCCTACTCACTGAGCCACAGGCGCCGCCCATATATTTGGGTTTTTTAAAAACATATTTATCACCAAGTAATGTTTAGAAATCTGGCTGTTACATGGCTCAAATAAAGGACAATTTTGTATATTTCTGTGTCTGACAGTGTAGCTATGTCCTTTATTGGAGACATAGTACAGGCAGGGTTTGAATCACAAAAACCTCGGGCAAGAAGGGCTTCAGAGGTCCTCTAATTCAGCATTCTACCAGGGAACAAGAGCTGAAGATTCATCTGCTGTTGATCCTCTAAGATGCTCCCACAAAAACCTTCCCAACCCCAACTCTCCATGAAGATTTTAACTGCATGCTACTCACCACTTCATTCTTTTACTTCACAGAGCAGGTTATTGGATACAGACCTTCCCCACCCCCGCTTCTTACCACCTCAGCACATAAGATTATTAGTATCTTGGTACAGTAGGAGACGGCCTCCCAGCTCTAAGTGAACACACAAATGAAATATGTGAGAGCCTATGGCCACAGCTGCCTTCCATGCCCTCCACCTCTGTAAAGGTGCTGTTCCCTACCTTTTAGTTTCCTGTACCCCTGCAGTCCTGCATCCTTTAGGAATGAGTAGAGAAAAATAATAATTAAGAACACTCTCTGCCACCCAAGGTGTTAATGTTTTATTATCTGCATTTCAAAGATGAGGCTTGGAGCAGCTAAGCAAGACTTTCAAAGAAACAATTCCAGGTCTCTCCAGCTCCTAACCTGCTCTTTCCACTAAATCAGGCAGTTTTCCCCTCCCCCGCCTGTTGGCAAGCCTGGAGTGCTTTATCCATCCTACTTCCAACACCACTCAAAATCCTCTCCAGGGCTCACTCTGCCCAAAGATTAAAAGGTCAGCCTTTGTTGGGGGTGGAATGTAAAGAGAGGTACTCAAAGTGGGCACTCTTCTGCCTATCAGCTACATCAAAGGAATACTGAAGATTAACAAGAGCCATTATGGAATGTGTGGGGCTTTTCAGAGAAGCTTTTTTTTTTTTGTAGAGACAGAGTCTCACTGTACCACCCTCGGGTAGAGTGCCATGACGTCACACAGCTCACAGCAACCTCTAACTCTTTGGCTTACGCGATTCTCTTGCCTCAGCCTCCCGAGCAGAAGCTTTTTTTTTTTAAAAAAACAGAATTGCAGGGGCAGTGCCTGTGGCTCAGTGAGTAAGGCGCCAGCCCCATGTGCCGAGAGTGGCGGGTTCGGACCCAGCCCCGGCCAAACTGCAACAGAAAAACAGCCGGGCATTGTGGCGGGCGCCTGTAGTCCCAGCTGCTCGGGAGGCTGAGGCAAGAGAATCGCGTAAGCCCAAGAGTTAGAGTTGCTGTGAGCCGTGTGACGCCACGGCACTGTACCCGAGGGCGGTACAGTGAGACTCTGTCTCTACAAAAAAAAAAAAAAAAAAACAGAATTGCAGGCAACTATGAAGCAGGTGAAGGCAGGTTTGCTCATAAGCTCTGTCTCAGAGAGTAAAGCCGCAGTTCCTGCAGCTCCACTCTAAAGACTCCTGTTTTGAGCTCAGCTGTGACTCTTCCTTACCCAGGAGCAGACAGCAGAGGGTGTGTACAGCTGTCCCCACCCCCACCCAGCTGTGCCGGTTACAGTTACATTCCAATATAGACATGCCTCTCAGACCAGAGGCTGTGTGAGGGGTCGACTCCCAGAAGCCCTGGAACAAATAGTTGGCAGCAGCTGCATTCTCAGCAGACAGCAGTTGGTAGCTGGCTACTGTTTTCTCATTCCACACTAGGTTACTGGCTCTAATTTAGTGCCCTTATTTCAAAGGGTGGCTCACCAGGCAATTAAGTTTCTGCCACAGGGATCTGTTTGCCTCTAAAATCATCGGTAAGGCCAAAATGGGGTCACCTCCATGCCCTGTCCCCTTGAGGTGTCCAGCATGTCCCTCAGCCACACAGCCCCGAACCACATGCTTGAAAGGAAGAAAGGCTTCCCTTCAAAAAAAAAGAACAGAACCCCTCGCCCCACCCCCACCCCAGAGTCCCTTCAAAACCAGAGGGCTGTGAGGAAATCTCAGCTAACTAGCCAAGTCAAAATGGAGAAGGAATGAAAGGGATTTTGAGCAAAGGATTTCACTCTGTCTCTCCACGTCCCCAGCCTCACTCTTTAACCGTTTCCTCCATAAGCTTCAGAAACAGTTTTATGGTATCTAGTGAAAAATCAGAACTGGACAGCCCTAGAGAGACCCCAGGGATATAAGAGGTTAAGAATATGGTGGCTCTGAAAGTAAGTGAGCAACTAGCAAACAAGAAGGGAAGACTGAAAATTTCTGTGTGGGAGAAGGCCTATTATAACAGAGAGAAATTTTCCAAAATAGTCCCTCCACCCAAAGCAAGTGTAATAAGCAAGCTCCCACCCCTCTTCCCTTCCCGAGCCCAATCCCTGTAGAACCACAGAACCAATTCAATTACCTGTCTAAGACCCAAAAGGAAAGGCATCCTGCCAGAGCATCGTCCACATTAACGTTTGGAACAAAGGGCTCTTAAAAGTTAAGGTCTTGGAATGAGCATTGCCCCTGGTGGGCCAGTGCATTTGGCGGTCCCAGTTAACCCGCCTTCCCTAGCAAAGGAGAGAAAGTAAACAGTCCTGGGACCAAGCAGGCAGCTCCCTCCAGCTACTCGCCCCCCCACCACCCGCGCCTGACTCCAACCCACCCCCCCTTCTCGTGACATATCTCAGACGCAGCAAAGCTGAAGCTGTCTGCCAAGGGGGAAATGACATCAGTTCAGGCACAGCAGAAAAAACTTCAGACAGCTGCTGTGGAACAGGGAGGAGGATGTGCCGTAAACCAGACCCACAGTGCCCAGCGCTGGGCCCACCTAGAGCCAAAGCCCACAACAGGGGGACTCCAGAGGTTGCTGCCTGCTTCCACAAGTACCCCCTGGCTCTCAGCAGGCTGGAGGAATAATAGATCAAGTCCCAAAAGCTGAAAACAGTGACATTTCTCTGTATAAGGGCTGACTCGTTATCTACAACCCCCCAGGTATTGTTTTCCTTCCTTGAGAAGGAAAATCAAGTCCAGTGACTGTCAGTTTTCCAGAAACTTTTCCACTTCCAGCCAGAGTCAGTGCTCAATATATAATAGCACATTAAGCGTGGCCATCCCAACTTTCTCTAGGGAATGAGGCGATTCACAGAAAGGGCTTGGAGAAGCACCTTTTCCCCAGCTAAGGTAGGAAGGACAAGCTACCTTGGACACTGACCTCTAGAGCCCTCGCTTCTACAGGAGAGTTTATATTTCATAAACAAACTGCGCGAGTACAGGTGCCAACATCTTTCCTCACTTGTCTTACAAAAGGTACAACAAGTCCCACTGCAGCTTCCAAGTTGCCAGAAAAGCAGATGGTCTATATTTAAACCAACTCTTGTTTCAGAAAGTTCACCACCTTAGGTTTGTTGAGCTTTCTTCACTAAGTTCAGTTTAAGGAGAAAAGGGCTTCCTAACAGCAAGCTTTCCATGAGAGGCAAAGGCCCTGTGACTTTTCCTGGGCAGTGGTGTGAACAAACTCTATTTTGGCTGCCGTCCTGTAAACGCCAGGTCACAGCAACTCTCCCTGGGCCTGAATTCTCTACCAAAGACCACACTAGCAAGACAAAAGGCTTGGATTTTCTGGATTTGCAGAAATGACTCCTGAGGAGAACACTCTTCAAAGGAACTTTATAAATCCAAAGTTACTTTCTAATAACTTCTTAGGCTGCACATTAATTACAATTTCCATGACTCAAAGCAAGTATATCTCATCTTTATTTTTATTTTCTGAATTTTTTTTTTGTTTTTTGTTTTGAGACAGAGTTTCACTATGTCACCCTTGGCAGAGTGCTGTGGCGTCACAACTCACAGCTCCCTCAAACTCTTGGGCTTAAGCGATTTTCTTGCCTTAACCTCCCAAGTAGCTGGGACTACAGGCACCTGCCACAATGCCTAGCTATTTTGTCGTTGCTGTTGCTGCAGTTGTCATTGTTATTTAGCTAGCCCGGGCCAGGTTTGAACCCACCATCCTCAGTGCATGTGGCTGGCGCAGTAACCACTGTGCTGAGCCATTTTCTGCATTTCTTTCCATGATATTTATTCAAGGCCTCCATGGCAGTGACACTGTGCTGCACATGACCCATTTCAAGTTAGAAATGAATGGCCAGGCATGGTGGTTCACACCTATAATCCTAGCAAGCTGGGAGACCGAGGTGCTTGAGCTCACAAGTTCGAGACCAGCCTGAGTCAGAGCAAGAGTGAGAGGTCAAAGACTGAAAATGAAAGATTATTCAGAAACATGAACAAAAAGAAATCGGAGTTCAGGTTCTGTGTAGGCAACGCAGCCTTTATTTCCACCCAGGTGTGGGTTAGCTGAGTTCGAGAAGTAAGTCAGCATGTGGGTGAAAGTAGATCGGAATTTAAAGGGTTGGAGGAGTAGGGACTAGCACATTCACTCTTTCTTGGGTGGGACATTCATGCATTCATTTCTTCCTGGGTGGGTCGGATCTATCTGGGCAAGTCACTGCATTGACTCTATCATCAACCCCATTTCTAAAAATAGCCGGGTATTGTGGTGGGCACCTGTAGTCCCAGGTACTTAGGAGGCAGAGGCAAGAGAATCATTTGAGCCCAAGAGTTTGAGGTTGCTGTGAGCTATGACACCATAGCACTCTACTGAGAGTGACAAAGTGAGACTGTCTCAAAAAAAAAAAAAAAGTTAGAAATGATTCTTGTAAATTAGTATCTATAACCCCCACCTAGGACAATAAATTAGCAGCACACAGCACTTACAGTAAGGTGCCAAAAGTACTTTCTGATCATTAAGATCCAGTCAGACACACAATGTGCTTGCTGTAGGTCCCCACTGATGGTCAAGGTCACATCGACTTTTCTGACAAGGAAATGAATGTACCAAGCTGGCTGAGCCATTTCCTGGAGACTCACAAAAAAGATGGGATTTCAGCCTCATTGCCACAGAGAAAAAAAAAGGGGGTTATGTAAACAGATGTGGCTACTGCTGCTTCAGGTGTCTGGGGACTGGGGAACCATTCTTCAGCAGATTTTCTCAAGACACAGTCTATCCTATCTACATGCCTTGCAGCCACCCTAACAAACAGGCCAAACTGCCCAGACAAATGAGGTTGGACGTCACAGTAAGGCTACACAGAGAGTAGCAAGGAGACCAATCTCAACTCTTTTATTTCCTGTTTCCTAACAACCAATTAGAGCCACAAAAACACGTGTGGCATTATTATTATTGTTATTTTTTAAAGCAAGCCCTATTGACATCTTAAAACTTTTTGTTTTTGTTTTGAGACAAGGTCTCATTCTTCTGTCCAGGCTAGAGTACAGTGGCATCATCATAGGGCACAACCTCCAACTTCTAGGATCAAGGGATCCTCCTGCCTCCTCAGCTTCCCAAGTCAGCTGGGACTACAGGTGCATGCCACCACATTCAGCTAATTTTTCTATATATATATATGTGTGTGTGTGTGTATATATATATATATATATATATTTTTTTTTTTTTTGGTAAAAACAGAGTCTCACTTTATCGCCCTCGGTAGAGTGCTGTGGTGTTACACAGCTTACAGCAACCTCCAACTCCTGGGCTTAGGCTATTCTCTTGCCTCAGCCTCCCAAGTAGCTGGGACTACAAATGCCCGCCACAATGCCCAGCTATTTTTTTGTTGCAGTTTGGCCAGGGCCGGGTTTGAACCCACCACCCTCAGTATTTGGGGCCAGCTCCCTACCCACTAAGCCACAGGCACTGCCCCTAATTTTTCTATTTTATTGTAGAGATAAGATCTCACAATGTTGCTCAGGCTGGTCTCAAACTCCTGATTGGTTCCACTGATCCTCCTGCTTTGATCTCTCAAAATGCTAGGATTGCAGGCATGAACCACTATGATTAGCCACATATGACAGACATTATTGACATTGGCAATCAAACTGGAGGAAAGAGCATCATCAGCCCGATGTCAGATCTAATATGCACTGATCTAACAAGACAGACTGGCACCTGCAGTTCTCTGTAAAGAGTACTTTGGCGTAAGTGTACCAGTTCATTCATTCCACACCCACTGAAACCTTCAACGTGCCAGGCACTGTTCTAGGCACTGGCCAAAATATCCAAGACCAAAATACCCAAGAAACCTTGCTCAGATGGACTATAGATGCCATGTTTCTAAATAATATTCATCAGGGACAATATCAGAAGTAGAATTGCAACAGAATTACTAGAAATATTTAAAAGTTTTTTAAAATAAAAATAGAATCTAGGAGTCAGTGTGGTGGCTCACACCTGTAATCCCAGCACTCTGGGAGGCCGAGTCAGGTGGATTGCCTGAGCTCACAAGTTCGAGACCAGCCTGAGCCAGAGCAAGACCTCATCTCTAAAAATAGCCAGGTGGTGTGCCAGGCACCTTTAGTCCCAGCCAGCTACCTGGGAGGCTGAGGCAAGATAACTGCTTGAGCCTAAGAGTTTGAAGTTGCTGTGAGCTGTGACGCCATAGCACTCTACCAAGGGCAACAAAGTGAAGACTGTCTAAAAAAAAAAAAAGGAAGCTAAATGATGAAAATTGCCTTATAAACTTCCTGATTTCCTAATGAATCATCCTTTTATAGATGCTACTCAAAACAGTGTTTCTAATCAGTCATTTGTCTATTTCTATCTTTTTACAAGATTATAAATTCCTGTGTGCAAGGCAGTATTTAACCCAAAGCATTATACCTACTACCTTATCATAATACTCTAAAAACGTGATTGCTTCCTGGTATTTTGGGAGGAAGAAGCAGGAGGATTGCTTGAGGCCAGGAGTTAGTGGGCAACACAGGGAGACCTCATTTCTACAAAAACAGCTGGTGTATTGTCACGTAGCAGTAGTACCAGCTACTTGGGAAGCAGAAGTGCACAGCTACAGTGAGCTACGATCATGCCACCACACTCCAGCCTGGGTGACAAGAGAAAGACCCAGTCTCAGAAGTCTCACAGCTACAGTGAGCTACGATCATGCCACCACACTCCAGCCTGGGTGACAAGAGAAAGACCCAGTCTCAGAAGTCTCACAGCTACAGTGAGCTACAATCATGCCACCACACTCCAGCCTGGGTGACAAGAGAAAGACCCAGTCTCAGAAGTCTCACAGCTACAGTGAGCTACGATCATGCCACCGCACTCCAGCCTGGGTGACAGAGAAAGACCCAGTCTCAGAAGTCTCACAGCTACAGTGAGCTACGATCATGCCACCACACTCCAGCCTGGGTGACAAGAGAAAGACCCAGTCTCAGAAGTCTCACAGCTACAGTGAGCTACAATCATGCCACCGCACTCCAGCCTGGGTGACAGAGAAAGACCCAGTCTCAGAAGTCTCACAGCTACAGTGAGCTACGATCATGCCACCACACTCCAGCCTGGGTGACAAGAGAAAGACCCAGTCTCAGAAGTCTCACAGCTACAGTGAGCTACAATCATGCCACCGCACTCCAGCCTGGGTGACAGAGAAAGACCCAGTCTCAGAAGTCTCACAGCTACAGTGAGCTACGATCATGCCACCACACTCCAGCCTGGGTGACAAGAGAAAGACCCAGTCTCAGAAGTCTCACAGCTACAGTGAGCTACAATCATGCCACCGCACTCCAGCCTGGGTGACAGAGAAAGACCCAGTCTCAGAAGTCTCACAGCTACAGTGAGCTACGATCATGCCACCACACTCCAGCCTGGGTGACAGAGAAAGACCCAGTCTCAGAAGTCTCACAGCTACAGTGAGCTACAATCATGCCACCGCACTCCAGCCTGGGTGACAAGAGAAAGACCCAGTCTCAGAAGTCTCACAGCTACAGTGAGCTACGATCATGCCACCGCACTCCAGCCTGGGTGACAGAGAAAGACCTAGTCTCAGAAAAGGCGGGGGGGAGTGGTGTGCTGATGATGGCTTCTTTTTCACTGACTTTTTCTTACCTTTTACTGACTAACCTGCATTGAAATGTGGAGAATAGGAAGAAAAAGTGATTGAATTGGCAAATTCAAGTAGTCTCAGGAAGGTGAGCTTCTGTCATGCTCTACGAATAGTACCATACCTAGTGACATAGTAGTCAGCTTTGGCATTTAAGAAGCAAGATCATCATTAGCAATTTCTGCTAGCCTGAAAAAAAAGAGTTCTTCTATGTACGTGATCCAGGCTCATACATGATGGGCCAAAGGGATAAATCCCTCTTCAAATGATTTTAGTCATCTGCTTGCCAAAGTAGAATTAAAGTCAATGCTGAATTCATCAACTTAACAAAAAAAAAAGGAAGTAACACTAAGCTAGAATTAAGCAGGATTATGTTGTCAAAATATTGCAGGTTAACAACTGTTTATGGCCCCAAGCAGTGTCTAAAATTTCCTTCCACTGACCTAGCCCCTTTCTCCCCCATGTAGAAAAACCCCAAGATAGCACTGCTGAAAATATTACACTTTGGATTCTAATTAACTTATATTTAAGGCATACTATGACAACATATATGATCACGGTCAGTATAATTCATTCTTTACCATAGTCAATTTGTTTAAATACTTTTTGGCAACATTTTTGTTGGCTGTCTATACATTCATAATCTTTAAATTCTAAGGGATGGGGAGATATAGTCATTTGTTCAACCCTGACTGTGCTAGAATTCCATCCAACCGACATTTACTTAATGCCACAACAAACCTAAGATGCAGAAACTGAGGCATATGGAGTTTAAGTAACTTGCCCATGGTCACACAGCTAGAGAAAAGATTTGAAGTCTCCAGCTCCAACAGCTCTTTCCTTTACTTTAATACAGGAGTTAAGTATGAGAAGACCGGAAGTCACTAACGGGGAAAAACGAATAGCAAAAACCAGAACTGAGGCTCAGGACAATGTTAAGCAGACATGCAGGCGTCTTAGTCATTGCTCCAGTGCAGTGTTTTTAAGTTGTCCCTTCCCCTGGATCTGACAGTGGTGTTCTGGACCATGGAGTGAAGGCCCTTGGATCCTAGGACTCTCCTTCTTACTCACTTTGAAGAGCAAAGGTAAATGACTGGGAAAATCCTAAAGTTCTCATCTGTTCCCAGCACACAATAGATCACCACACAAAGAGCAAGCTACAAACCTTCCCACACCTTGTCTCTCAGGGAACCTGGTGAACTGTCCCCACCCACCACCATCATCTGAAAGAGATGAGGTCTGAGGGCGGGGAGTATCTTATTTCACAATCTAGGAATCTGAAGAAAGAGAGTTTTGTCAGAACAGGACAGCAACTGCCAGGCCTCTAGGGTAGGAGATAATCTCCAGATCTAAGGCCATTTTATTTCCAGAACCTTTGAGTAGAGACTGCTAGGCAGACATAGAAAGTCTGTAAGATCAGGGAACTTTCTTATCTTCCTTGGGTTTGGGCACACACCCATTTAATGAAATGCCTTGAGTTCAGACTCAAAAAAGAGCAGTGAATACTAACTCAAACTCCAAACAAACATGAAGGTCACAGTGTGAGTTAAACTGAGACATTTTCATATCACCAGCCAGGCTGGGCATCAACAATAACACCCTGAAGTCAATATTCCTGGGAACGCCAGGGGACAGATTCCAAACCTAAAACAAAGACTTGCAGAACTTGGCCAAGGAGGAATGTTTAGGACTGCTTAGCTGCCAGAAACCAAGAATACTAGCTTATCACAGTCCTGGGGCTGGACAAAGTCAGATGTGTAGCAGGCCTGGTGAAGCAAGAGCACACACACCTTTCTTGGTTTCTGGGCAGGACATGTAGTTAGTTCTCCAAGTCACAGGGCTTATTTCTTCTACAAGGCAACCTTAAAAACCCATGGGGACTTCCCTACTATTGAGTCTTTCTGGGAAGATGGCTAGGCAAACAGTTCTTAATTGCAGTATGTAATCCCTTGATAAACATCAAATGAGGCTCAGCAGCCGTAGCACAGTGGTTACAGCACTAGCCATATACACCAAGGTTGGCAGTTTCAAACCCAGCCCGGGCCTGCTAAACAACAATGACAACTGCAACAAAAATTAGCCAGGCGTTGTGGTGGGCGCCTGTAGTCCCAGCTACTTGGGAGGCTGAGGCAAGAGAATTGCTTAACCCCCAGAGCTGGAGGTTGCTATGAGCTGTGACGGCACGGCACTCTACCCAGGGTAACATAGTGAGACTCTGTCTCAAAAAATAAATAAATACACAACAACAACAAAAAACATCAAATGACATATTTCACAGAGGGAAGAGTACAACATAGGTTGATACCTCATCTCATACTTTATAGATGAAAAACTTGAGCTTTAGAGACATTAGGTACCTCATTCAAGGACAAACACCTAATAGGCAGTGGAGCTAGTATTTCAACCAAATCTGTGTGGCTCTGAAATTGCTTAAACACACATGGAGACAGAATTTTAAAATTAATTATAACTGTCCTCTTCATTTGTGACCTGATATTCACAGCTGTACCCAGCCACTATTGAATGAATCAGTTTTGCCCTGGGGGATTTATTTAGTTATTAAGTTTGGGAGAAAAGAAACTCGCACAGAAACAAGCACAGGCACTCTATAATAAATATAGCGGGGGCGGCAGGCACATAGAGACAGGGACAGAAGAGCTCAAAGAAGGGATGCTATTGAGGGGTAGAACTTTTATCAAGAGATGGATACCAAAACAATACGTAGGTGTGGGTGGAGAAGATAAACACACCAGGCAGCGCCAAACAGAGATATGAGCAGAAAAACAAGGACACGAGGGGCATTTGAGAAAAGCAGAAAAAGATGAGGCAGAGATCAGTTGGAGATGGAAAGTATAGCCCTCCACACATACGTATCAAACAGGTTCCCTAGGTCAGCACATTTTTTTCTTCCTGATGATTATAGGAGTGCCATAAATAGTAAGCACAGAAATTTCTATTTTGCTAATTATCTTAGGTCCTCAATTTGTTTGTTTGATAATATTTACTACTAAAATATGATAAATCTTGGGGTTGATTTTGTTCTACTGCAAGGCTTAGGAGAGGTGGAAGGAAGATACCCATGTCAATGATATAGCCTCATCTTTTTTTTTTTTTTTTTAAGAGATGGGGGTCTTGCTATGTTGCCCAGGCTGGATGGAGTGCAGTGGTGTTATCAAAGCTCATTGCAGATCACTCTCAAGTGATCCTCCCATGTCAGCCTCCTGAGTAGCTAGGATTACAGGTGCGTGCCACTGCACCTGGTTTTAAATAGAAGAGAAATAAACACAGCAGAAGTCACTTCTTAAGTTTTCTGCCTTTTGCTTCTCTGCCCAGAACAAGAAAATTCTTTTGTTGTTGACACTCACTCCACAAATATTTATTACCTTCATGGATGAACATTCACTGCCATCTCCACGGAGTACAGGAGTCTCTGAAACTCACCCTGACAGTGGACTGTCACATCAATGGGTTCTTGCTAGATCTGCAACTTGAGCTTCAACATATACAAATACAAAGCAGCCTTGTTTGTTCTTGTACCAAAATGTTAGGTTCATTTTTCCTGTCCTGGAATCTTTTCAACCCCAACCAAACTGCCAAGTAGCCAAGAATTACATAAAAATCAGCAAGCTCATGGCCATCTCCAGACACTTTTCATGCCTCCTCACAAACTGCTCTCTAAACCAAAGATTGGAATAAGAACAAAAGACATGGGTCACACCACTACATGATACAATCCAGATGTAACTTGGAAAGAGAACTCCATCAGAAAATCAGGCTTCAAAGTCTCCACCAAATCTGAATTCATCTCTCACTTTTGCCATTGTTGTTTTTTAGCAGGCCCGGGCTGGGTTGGAACACACCATCATGTGCACGTACATGTGGCCGGCACCCTAACCACGGAGCTACGGGCACTGAGCCTCATCTTTTACTTTTTTTTTTTTTTCCACATCAGATAATGTGATGTGAAATGGGTAATGTGCCAACATCGTAACAAGATTTGTTGGAGATACATCTCACGCATGTGCACGAAAACCCAATCATCACGCTTATGAACTACAAAGGGATCCATCTTTCACTTTTATTTTAAACTTTGGGCAAGAAAGAGAGAGATGTGGTCTACTTTAAGTGGGAATGATGGCTGATCCCAGGGAAGGACTAACAGATAAGTCATTTTATTATAGGCATTTCAACTCTAACACAGCTCTGGTGCTCTGGGTACAAGGTCATCAGAGCTGTCATTCTAACTATCCAGAGAGAGACTATTTTTTTTTTTTTTTTTTTTACCAGTCATCTTTTATTTGGAGGTTAATTTGGATGTAAAAAGATTTGATTATGATTGAGTTCCTCACAGAAGGTGCTGGACCATGGAAGCCAAGGTCATGAGTGCAGAAGGCACCCCCCATGGGCTCCTCTTCAGTGGTACTTGCGTAGCCGCTCATGTTTCAGCTCCTTGTAAGAAAGACAGTAGCTGAAAAGCACATAAGCTGCCAGCACCATAGTAATACCACCGATGCTCCCCTTCTTCACGTTGATGTACTTGTTATAATACCGGTAGTAACCTCTTTGAAAGGCTCCAACAATGCCGTTAGGCGTGAAATCTCGCATCAAAATCCAACTTGGCAGCTCCCCTAGTTTGACATCCATGAGTTTCTTCTCCTTCACTGACACTGCTGACGCCATCTCGGAGCTCGGGTGTCTCGAGAGAGACTATTTTGATTGTGTTTCTACAGGAAAATACACTGACTTCTTGCATGTCGCTCATAAACTTAGCAAAGACATTTCACACTTTGTTTTGTATATTCTCAGGCCTATCTCCTCTTCTAAACTACTACCAACTTAGGAGCATTTCTCTGTTCCATGTCCCTCCCCGTACCAACCAATGTCTTGCATATGACAGGCCCTCAAGAAAAGAGTCTTACTTGGATGAAGAGATGAAGACTTTAATAGACTAAAGAGATGATCATGAAAATGAAGCTCATAAAGCTGAATCCCTGAACATTCATGCTGGTGACATCTGCCTGGCCACAGAAACCTGACAAATAGCTAAGAGACCAGGAGAGCACCTGGATACTATCCCAGCTCATGAAGTCTGATGCAGGGACTGGGAAACCCGCTGTGCGTCTCATTACCTGCATGTCTCTAATTTCTCAGCTGAAGAATTTAAAGAACTTACATCATCTCAAAAGCAAAATCCCCTTTCTCAAAGTAGAGCTGGGACATGATCTAACCCCAAAGCAACAGTTTTTTCAATTATGGGGAATGGAATGGAGGTGCTCCTGGTTTTGTCTCCTACGCACTGTATAACTCCATTAGCAACATGTAGAAGTTGTCTTTTTTGCATAAAGGATTGTGAAATTCAATAAGGTCTAGCTGGAAGCACAGTTTATGGCACCATGCCTTGCCCCATTTCCTGGATCTTACGTAAATCAAATATTATGTCCTACCTCCTTAGGCTATTTGGTAACCAAATCTACTCCAGGTTTAAGATTTCATGGTCAAAAACACCAGAAGATAGCTGGGCATTGTGGTGGGCACCTGTAGTCCCAGCTACCCAGGAGGCTGAGGCAAGAGAATCGCCTAAGCCCAGGAGTTGGAGGTTGCTGTGAGCTGTGATGCTACAGCACTCTACTGCGGGTGACAAAATGAGACTCTGTCTCTAAAAAAAAAAAAAAAAGGGCAGCACCCATAGCTCAGTGGGTAGGGTGCTGGCCACATACACCCAGCCTGGTGGGTTCAAACCCAGCCTGGGCCAGCTAAACAGCAATGACAACTGCAACAAAAAAATAGCTGGGCATTGGGGCGGGCGTCTGTAGTCCCAACTACCTGGGAAGCTGAGGCAAGAGAATAGCTTAAGCCCAAGAGTTTGAGGTTGTTGTGAACTGTGACGCCATGGCACTCTTACCCAGGGCGATGTAGTAAGACTCTGTCTCAAAAAGACAAACAAACAAAACCCCCAAAAAAACACACACCAGAAGAAAACATTAAGGTAAGTACCCGTCCTATGAGCTATAAGGGGTGAGGAAACTTCTGGAACACACATGTCCACACCCCAAGTAAAATGATGACTAAAGGTGGTGAAACTGGAAAGGGTATCACACCAGATACAGGGGATGCTAGACCTTTGGGCACAGAATGCCCACCCACAGCCCTAAACCTTGTTCTTCCAGGCCACAGAGATTGAGGCAACACATGATGGTAGCAATAAGCAAATCTACTTCAAAAACATCTGAATCTGGGTAGCACCTGTGGCTCACTGAGTAGGGCGCCAGCCCCATATACTAAGGGTGGAAGGTTCAAACCAGCCCCCGGCCAAACTGCAACAAAATATAGCCAGGCATTGTGGCGGGCGCCTGTAGTCCCAGCTACTTGGGAGGCTGAGGCAAGATAATCATCTAAGCTCAAGAGCTGGAGGTTGCTGTGAGCTGTGATGCCACAGCACTCTACCGAGGGCAATAAAATGAAACTCTGCCCCTAAAAAAAAAGAAAAAAAATCTGAATCTGGGGTCTAAACCATGAGAAAAGCCTCACAGCAGTATCCAATCCTTTGACTTCTCTCCGCCACACTGGAAGACATAGTTGTCTTGGGCCACACATCAAATAGATAAACAGTAATGGGACGTGATCAACAACACCAACAACAAAAAGATCCATGCAGGGCAGCGCCTGTGACTCAGTGGGTAAGGCGCCAGCCCCATATACAGAGGGTGGCAGGTTCAAACCCGGCCCTGGCCAGCTAAAACAGCAGTGGCAACTGCAAAAAAAAAATAGCTAGGCGTTGTGATGGGCGCCTGTAGTCCCAGCTACTTGGGTGGCAGAGGCAAGAGAATTGCTTAAGCCCAAGAGTTGGAGGTTGCTGTGAGCTGTGACACTACAGCACTCTACTGAGGGCAACAAAGTGAGAGTCTGTCTCAAAAAAAAAAAAAAAAAAAATAGATCCACACAAAATTTTCAGGATATCTGCCACCACAGATAAGCAAAAAAGTCCTCATATAATCCATATGTGGCCTACAGGTTGCAGGTTGGACATCCCTGCGAGAACAAAGAGGAGAAATAGTCAAAGCAGGCAGGTAAGCTAAACTTAGGAGGAAAAGGCTGTGAGGGCCTCTGGAAAAGCAATTGCCATCGCTGGAGAAGGAAAGTGAGCACAGCCATTGGCCCTTCCTGAAAAATCTAGCTGATGCCAACACCTTTGCACTTACATCCATGTTCTTCCTTGACAGACTTGTGAGAAACAAACCTTTTCCAAGGCCTTTCAGTGAGCTCAAAACTGCAAAAAGGTGGAGCTAACCAGTAGAGACACAATCACCATCCTTCTCTTTACAGAAAACTCGAGGTCTTTATAAAAGCTCAGTGAATTTCAAGAAAATACAAGAAATATTTCAGTGAAGTCAGCACTTGAGGCTTATAAACTACTTTCACATCCACTTTAGCTCTCCTTACATCAGTTGGTAACAGGATATTACTATCCCCACTTACCAGACAAATATACTGAAGGCCTTAAAATGTAAAAGGAGCTAGGACTAGACCTAGGGTTTCCAACTGAAAGGGACAGAAGTCTGCCCATGGAACTCCAGTGTGTGATATCCTGGGGGAGACTTTAAACTAGACTCTGCCGGAGCTGTGCCACACCAGCCCTGGCCATGCTATCACCTATTCTCATGACTCTGAGCCAATTACTTAACCTCTCGAGCCTTCCTTATTCCTATCAGCACTATCTAGGGGCCACTCTGAAGCCAGCCATTTCTGTGATAAAAAGCCCATGTGGTTAAAGAAGTCTACCATCCTTGGGGAGTCACAAGGCATATGCTCACAGTGGAGCCTCTGAAAAGTCTCACAGTTAAGAAGTCTGTTTAACCTTAAATCTCCTACACTTCAGGCAGGAGACTGCCTTTCTAGCAGATCTGTTCATAGCATCACTACCTCTCTACTGTCTTTTAATCTCCAAATTCTATATCCCATTTCCCCCTCAGCAGCATTGAGGGCATCCCGCATGCTGTGAAACCCCAGTACTGTACCATAAGGGCAGGCATAGTCAGGCAGGCACAGGATGGGGACACACAGCTTATGCCCCAGAGAGCTGAAGGAGAAGAAAATACGCTGACAAGGTCTCCTCATTTTCCAATGTTTCGCTGAGCTTTTGTGCAATCTCAGATAAGAGTAGGATTTTCCAAAAAATTCTACACTAGAAATTCAGGGCAAAAGTCATAAGTTAATCTTTCACTTTATACCGGTAGGCAAAGGTTGGAAATGGATATGTGTGTTAAAGAAAATGACAAAGTTTTGAGAGGAGGAAAAAAAGGCTCGCTATGATTAACTCTACCACTAGACCTATTCAAGGGGAAAAAAAATGAAGGCTGGGCATGGTGGCTCACACCTGTAATCCTAGTACTCTGGGAGGCTGAGGTCAGTGGATAGCCTAAACACAGGAATTCAAGACCTGCCTGAACAAGAGCGAGACCCCATCTCTAAAAATAGCCAGATGTTGTGGCAGGCGCCTGTAGTCCCAGCTACTTGGGAGGCTGAGGCAAGAGAATCACTTGAGCCCAAGAGTTTGAGATTGCTGTAAGCTGGGTGGCACCTGTGGCTCAATGTGTAGGGCGCCGGTCCCATATGCCAGAGGTGGCAGGTTCAAACCCAGCCCCGGCCAAAAAAAAAAAAAGAGATTGCTGTAAGCTAAGATGCCACAGCACCCTACTAAGGGTGACAGTGTGAGACTCTGTCTCAAAAAAAAAAAAAAAAAAAAGGGCAGCGCTTGTGGCTCAAATGAGTAGAGCGCAGGCCCCATATACCAGAGGTGGTGGGTTCAAACCCAGCCCCGGCCAAAAACTCCAAAAAAAAAAAAAAAGAGAGACCAGTGCAGTGGCTCATGCCTATAATCCTAGCACTTTAGAAGGCCAAGGTGAGAGATTACTTGAGGCCAGCCTGAGCAAGAGTGAGACCCCATCTCTGCAAAAATAGAAAATTAGCCAGGTGTGATAGCATGCTTCTCTAATCCCAGCTATTTAGGAGGCTAAGAGGATCACTTGAAGCCAGGAGTTTAAGGCTGCAGTGAGCTATGATGCCACTGCACCCTAGCCCTGGCAATAGAGCAAGACCCTTTCTCAAAAGAAAAAGAGAAAGCTGGAATTGAAAGATCACTTTTTTTTTCTTTAATTTTTTTGTAAAGATGACGTCTTGCTATGTTGCCCAGGCTAGTCTTAAACTCCTGGCTTCAGATGATTTTCTACTTTTGCCTCTCAAAGTGCTGGGTTTACATATGTGAGCACCACACCTAGCTAAAAGAGAACTTTGATACTCAATTTGCTTCAAAATAATTTCAATGGGATGAATATGGATATAAATAAAACAAGATTGGCTATGACTTGATAGGTGACAGATATATGGGGGTTCATTATACCATTTTCTATTTTTTGCATATGTTTAAAACCTTCCATAATAAAATTTAAAGGATTGTATTCTAAATAATGTTCATTCTTGACTCAGAGTAATTTGAAGGTTTTCAGAGAACACCAAAATCACAAACAAAATAAGAAAAATTAACTGGACTTCATCAAAATTAAAAACTGGTGTATCTTAAAGAACACTATCAAGAAAGTAGAGGGGTCGGCGCCCAGAGCTCAGTGGGCAGGGCACTGGCCACATACACACAGGATGGTGGGTTTGAACCTGGCCTGGGCCAGCTAAATGACGACAACTGCAACAACAAAAAATAGCCAGGCGTTGTGGTAGGCGTCTGTAGTCCCAGCTACTTTGGAGGCTGAGGCAAGAGAATGGCTTAAGCCCAAGAGTTTGAGGTTGCTGTGAGCTATGAGGCTAAGGCACTCTACCCGGGTGACAGCTTGACACTCCGTCTCCAAAAAAAAAGGCAATAAGCATTGGAGACAATGTGGAGACACTGGAACCCTCATGCATTGCTAGAGGGGGTGTAAAATGGTGAAGCTGCTTTGGAAAAATGTGGCGGTCCTTCAAAAGGTTAATATAGTTACCAGATGAGCCAGCAATCCCACTCCTAGGCATGTGGGGGCTGTCCAAAAAGTATTCAGCCATATAATATGAAAAACAGAGAAATACAGGGCT
The DNA here is from genome assembly GCF_027406575.1 of Nycticebus coucang. Classification (NCBI taxonomy): domain Eukaryota; kingdom Metazoa; phylum Chordata; class Mammalia; order Primates; family Lorisidae; genus Nycticebus; species Nycticebus coucang. The sequence goes on along the minus strand of NC_069782.1, from coordinate 132,009,129 downwards.
GGATACACTCTGGACAGCCTTGTATACCCAAGAGAATTAAAACCATGTCCACAAAAAGGTCCACCTTGTACACCAAGTCAAGTGCAGTAATGTGCACCTGCAGTCCTATTTAGGAGGGTGAGGCAGGAGGATCACTGGAGCCTAGGAGTTTGAGGCTATACTGTGCTATGATCAGACCTGTGAACAACCACTTAAGTTTGGTTTGGACAACATAGCAAGACTCCTAGTTCTAAAAAAATTTTAAACCCTGTACACCAATGTTCATAGCAGCATTGTTCATAATAACCCCAAAATGGAAACAGCCCTGTGTTCACCAATTCGTGAATGCATAAAAACAATATGGTATATTCACAAAATGGAATATTAATTGGCCATAAAAATATATGAAGTACTGACATATGCCACAACATGGATGAAGTTTTTTGTTGTGGTGGTTTATTTTTTGAGACAGTCTATGTCGCCCTTGGTAGAGTGCCATGGCATCACAGGCCCAGCAACCTCAAACTCTCTTGCCTCAGCCTCCCACATAGCTGGGACTACAGGCACTTGCCACAACGCCCAGCTATTTTTTGCTGCAGTTGTTATTGTTTAGCTGGCCCGGGCCCTGTTTGAACCTGCCAGCCTCAGTGTATGTGGCTGGTGCTACAGTCGCCAAGCCAACATGGATGAACTTTTTTTTTTTTTTTTGGTAGAGACAGAGTTTCACTTTATGGCCCTGGGTAGAGTGCCGTGGCATCACACAGCTCACAGCAACCTCCAACTCCTGGGCTTAAGCAATTCTCTTGCCTCAGCCTCCCAAGCAGCTGGGACTACAGGCGCCCGCTACAATGCCTGGCTATTTTTTGGTTGCAGTTCGGCCGGGGCTGGGTTTGAACCCGCCTCCCTCGGTATATGGGGCCGGCGCCTTACCGACTGAGCCACAGGTGCCGCCCCACGGATGAACTTTTAATACAAAGGGGATCAGTGGTTACCAGGGACTGGAGGAGGAAGAGCGGGGAATGCATGCCAATGGCTACGGGGTTTCTTTCTGAGTGACGAAAATGTTCTGAAATTAAGATAGTGATGTTACGCAGTGGCTCACTTCTGTAATCCCAGCATTTGGGAGGCCGAGGCAGTTGGATTGCTGGGGCTCACAATTTGGAGACCAGCCTAAGCCAGAGTGAGCTCTCTCTAAAAATAGCCGGGCATGTGGCGGGTGCCTGCAGTCCCAGCTACTTGGGAGGCTGAGGCAAGAGAATCGCTTAAGCCCAGGAGTTTGAGATTGCTGTGAGCTATGATGCCACAGCACTCTACCACAGGCGACACAGTGAGACTCTGTCTCAAAAAAAGAAAAGATAGTAATTTAGTGGCCCAATCGTGTGAATATATTAAAAACCACTGAATTATACTCTTTAAAAGGGTGAATTTTACAGCCTATGAATTATATCTTAAAATTGTTAACTTTTTTTTAAGCCTCAAAAACCATTTGTACAGCCTATGAATTATATCTTAAAATTGTTAACTTTTTTTTTAAGCCTCAAAAACCAAAACTGGAGGCTGGGAACAGGCATCAGGGAGTCCCCTTTCCCCCACAGAGTACACTGTGTGCTGAGAGCAGACAGACCCGAACATGGTCTAGCCCTGTGGGTGGGGTGGTAACAACCGCCTCACACCTGACACTCCCAGGTGCCCCAACACTCCCACCTCCCTCACTCAAGAGGGCACAACAATGTGCAAATAAAAATAACAGCACAGGGCTGGGCGTGGTGGCTCACACCTGTAATCCCAGCACTCCGGGAAACTGAGGCATACAGATGGATTGAACTCAGGAGTTTAAGACCAGCCTGAGCAACAGCAAGGCCCCATATCTTAAAAAATAGGTTGGCGGGTGGCGCCTGTGGCTCAAGCAGCTAAGGCACCAGCCACATACACCAGAGCTGGCGGGTTCGAATCCGGCCCAGGCCTGCCAAACAATGACAACTACAACCAAACAATAGCCAGGTGTTGTGGCGGGCACCTGTAGTCCCAGCTACTCGGGAGGCTGAGGCAAGAGAATCGCTTAAGCCCAGGAGTTGGAGGTTGCTGTGAGCTGTGACACCATGGCAGGGCCATAGCTTGAGGCTCTGTCTCAAAAAAAAAAAAAAAAAAATATATATATATATATAGATTGGCATTGTGGAGGGAGCCTACAATCCCAGCTACTTGGGAGGCTGAGGCAAGAGGATCGCTTGAGCCCAAGAGTTTGAGGTTGGCTGTGAGCTATGACACCATGGCACTCTACTCACTGTGATAAAATAAGACTGTCTCAAAAAAAAGAAAAAAGGAAAAAAATAGCAGCATATATTCTAACTTACTTGGTCTGAGAATAATTGTATACCTAATTATTGGAAAACAATTGCTAGAAAAACACCTCTCATCTGATTGCCAAGGCTGATACTAAGAAGTGATTCACATGCTTTTTAGAGCAGAAGTTTACCAAAATAGGTTCTTAAATTCTGTGCTAGAATCAAACCTTGAGTCAGTCAGAGAATAAGGTAAAAACGAAGCAAAAACAACTAACAATGAAGGCTATCACTTACCAAGCGTTTACTCTGTGGCAGGTACTATTCTGTTTTATATGTATTAACTTCATTAACCTTCCCAATAACCCTACAAGCTAGGGTGCTATTATCCCCATTTTACAGATGAGCAAACTGAGTTAACTCATTAGCCCAAAGATACGTGGATAGTTAGGCTTCAGATGCAGGCAGTTAGACTCCTGAGTCTGCACTCGTAGCAACACTACTCTACTTCCGGTTCCTACTGCTAGGATGACTGCATGGAAAGGTGACTGGTCAATTAGACTTGTATGCCACATAGCAACTGGCCAACAGCTCCAGGACATGTGCCTAACATCCTCCAGGGAACCATAAACCACTTGCTTTAGCGCTTGGGCAGGCATTCCAACCCTACTCTAACTACAGGCTCCCTGTTCTGGGGTAAATCCTGTTCCACAGCAAAGGGAACTACGGATTATAGATAGGTAAAGAGACTGGAAGCTAAGCACACAAGAGACCCCTAGGCTTTTGAGGAGGTGAACTGAAATATCCCTGGGTGCCCATAATACGAGTCAGAAGGCACATCTTCAAGGATAAGTAGAGGGTGTAGGTGAAGAATGCTGCTTATTTGTGTGTGGGGTTAAGACTTTCCTCTAGCTATCCTCCCAACTGGAATGTAGACTGACACAACCATTTTGGAGAGCAACTTGGCACCACCTACCCCAACTTTCTTTATTTATTTTTTTGAGACAGAGTCTCACTTTCTTGCCCCCAGTAGAGTGCCATGCGTCACAGCTCACAGGAACCTCAAACTCCTGGGCTCAAGCAATCCTCTTGCTTCAGCCTCCCAAGTAGCTGAGACTACAGGTGCCTGCCACAACACCCGGCTAATTTTTAGAGATGGGAGTCTCCCATTTGCAGCTGGTCTTGAACTCCTGAGCTCTAGCAATCCACCCAACTTGGCCTCCCAGAGTGCTGGGATTACAGGTGTGAGCCACCGCGCCCAGCCTCACCTACCCCAACTTTAACACATATATACCACCCTGCAACCTCACAATCCTCAATTCTACTTCTAGAATTCTAGCACAGCTGCCAAAAAAATAGGTACAAAAACAATCAATTAGCACTGTGTGAAATGCCAAAATCCATTAACCAAGGAGAAGTGGTAAATGATCATAGTATAAAGTGAAGGAGCTGGCTCAGCGCCTGTAGCTCAAGCGGCTAGGGTGCTAGCTACATATACCGGAACTGGTGGGTTCGAATCCAGTCCGGGCCTGTCAAACAACAACTACAAAAAAAAAATAGTTGGGCATTGTGGCAGGCGCCTGTAGTCCCAGCACCTGGGGAGGTTTAGGCAAGAGAATTGCTTGAGCCCAGGAGTTTAAGGTTGCTGTGAGCTGTGATGCCATTGCACTCTACCCAAGGTGACAGCTTGAGGCTCTCTCTCAAAAAATAAATAAATAAATAAAGTGAAGGAGCTAAGAAAATTTCACCCCAAAACATGACTCCTTGGTATAAAGATTATTTTGAATTAAAGGCTATTCATAATCACTCTGAACGAAGATTTTCCACTATTTTCTTCTATCTACCTAAAATCTTAAAGAGCTGCTAGACTTCTTATCACATGCTAAGAGACCTGGCCTTAAGGTCATTTGAAGCACAATACTTGTCTCTCGGGTTAATTTACTAATCAATGTGTTGCCCTCCCTCTACCCATCCTCCACTAGCAACCACTTGCTACACATATACTTTCCAGTTTCTCCCCCCCCCACTTGTAAAAGGCATCTTTAAAAGCCACTATCTCTGAAACCTTGGGAAATCATTCTTGTGGTTCCCCCCATGAGTATGGTATTTTGAAATAAACCTTTCTCTTATTAATCTACCATAACTGTGAGTTGATCTTTTCAACAAAACAACCTAGGGGAAAAGGGCAAGTATCCCCGAGACCCCTTCGAAAGCAACAGTATACAGGCATTTTATGAAATCAGAGGTATATCTACAATATGGAAATCAGTCCACAATATATTATTAAGGTAAGAAAAAAATGCATGTTGTAAAATACAACATATTTTTATCCCATTTTTGTTTTAAAAACATGAAAGAATCCTACCCACACCAACTTTTGTTTATAAACATGTGAACTGTGTAGATATATGAACATGTTACTATATCTATGAGTATGTGGTATTAAAAAAGCCACCAAAAGTACACACCAGACCACAAACTTTCATTTTTTACTCTAAATATTTTTGACTTGCCGCATTATTTACCATTGTTTTAAGCATATGTTGTTTTTAAGTAATAAAATACTGACGTAAAAAAAAAAATACTGATGTAATAGTCCCAGCTGTTTATCCTCCTGCTGTGGCAGGAGGATCACTTAAACCCAGGAGTTCTAGTCTGTAGTGAAAATACCTGTGAGTAGCGAGTGCAGGCCAGGCTGGACAAAATGAAATCTCACCTTTAAAAAACCAAAACCAAGGGCGGCGCCTGTGGCTCAGTCGGTAGGGCGCCGGCCCCATATACTGAGGGTGGTGGGTTCAGGCCCCGCCCCGGCCAAACTGCAACCAAAAAATAGCCGGGCGTTGTGGCAGGCGCCTGTAGTCCCAGCTACTCAGGAGGCTGAGGCAAGAGAATCGCTTAAGCCCAGGAGTTGGAGGTTGCTGTGAGCTGTGTGATGCCACGGCACTCTACAGAGGGCCATAAAGTGAGACTCTGTCTCTATAAAAAAAAAAAAAAAAACAAAACCAAAAAACCTGATGCGTTAAGATACAAAGTATTGGGGCGGTGCCTGAGGGTGGTGAGTTTGAATCCCTCCTGGCCAAATAGCAATTAAAAAAAAAAAGATACCAAGTATCGTAAATCTCTAAGAAAAGCGGCAATCAGCTCTAAGGAAGGAAAATGAGAAACCGACTGTAGCAGGCCTTGTGCTGTATCAAACAGGAGCAGGCTTTCTGCTCACACTTTACCAATAGTAGCAAGGAATTTGCAAATTTAAGTATAAATTACCCAAGGAAAACGGGGTGAGCAAGACAAACTCACACTATTCAATTCTACATTTAAGTCCCAAAGAGCTACAATGTTCCAACATCCAAGAGTAGAAAGCCAAATATTAAATCCCCCCATGTAAACTACTAAAAGAGAAAATATTTAGATCTGATCAATAAACTAAGCTATGGGTTTGAGGTGGTGGTGATGTTTCTATGTTTGGCAAAACTGCTAGGTAGAAATTTAAAGAAGGAAGATGAATTAGGTAATGGCAAACTAAGAAGCAACATGTAGGATTTTGAAAAACATGAATATTTTCTCTCTGAACACACACCTCTGATCTGAAACAATGTATAATAAAAGAGTGTTACATTGTAAGATTTGTCTTGTTAGATATTTAAAAATCAAAATGGGTATGTTTTTGTAACTCTTCACTCTAGGACCCACCCTTCCAAGCCACAAATATTCTTACAACACCTTCAATTCATTTTTGCTCTTTCCCAAGTAAGTTTAAATTAAATTCTTTAAAACACCTGAGATCGGGCAGCATCTGTGGCTCAAAGGGATAGGGCGCCGGCCCCATAGGCCAGAGGTGGCGGGTTCAAACCCAGCCCTGGTCAAAAACTGCAAAAATAAATAAATAAATCAAAATAAAACACCTTGAGATCTTGAATCAAAACTTAGCCATGTCACCATGAGGACAATTATGGCACTAAGAACAGAAGATAAACAGCTTGTCTGTTTTCCCACAGAAGTGTGGAAAGAAGAAAACCAAAAGTAAATAAATCAGTGCTGTGGGAATGTAACTGAGTAAGCAAGAGTAGCCCAAAAACTCAGTCCACACAATCTGGGCAATCTACAAATCTTACAGGACGACCTGTTTTAATTCCCACATTAGGAAAGCCCAGAATTATATCAACAAGCAGAAGAATTCAGTAGGATGTGATCTGATTTTCCTTTCTTGACCTCCCAGGTTGCAGTGGTCTGGATTTATTTGTGTTTGTTTGTGGTTTCCACATCACATGCAGTTTTTAGACCAGACTTTGCTCCACCTAGTGGAACTACAAAGGATGGTACAAAAGGTAGGTGCCCACAAGCCAGACGTCAGCAGTCTATTGCAGGCCACCCAGTAATGGGTCACCTGATCCTCCATCATGACTCTCCAACGTTCAGTGGCTGCTCTTACTGGCTGTGCAGTTATGGTGTCCTCAGCGGTATCCAGCATTGGCACTGTAGGGGGCAAGGAATGACCCCAAGTCATTATATTACCTGGATCCTGATAGTCCCTGAAATGTTAGGAAACATCTAACAACTGAAGACAAGAAAGGAAGGGGTCCTCTCAGGGTTATGGAAGGCCAGGTATTCAAAAAGTAGTTAGGGGCAGTGCCTGTGGCTCAAAGGAGTAGGGCGCCGGCCCCATGTGCTGGACGTGGCGGGACCCAGCCCCAGCCAAAAACTGCAAAAAAAAAAAAAAAAAAAAAAAAAAAAAGAGAGACAGGATCTCACTCTTGCCCACACTGCAGTATAGTGGTGTGATCATAGCAGCTCACTGCAACCTTCAACTCCCAGGCTCAAGCGATCTTTCCGCCTCACCCTCCCGAGTAGCTGAGACTAAGGCATCTACTACCATGCTTGCCTAATTTTTAAAATTGTTTTATTTTTTGTAGAGATGGGGCTTCACTATATTGTTGCCCAGGCTGGTCTTGAACTCTGGGCTTCAATCTATCCTCCCATCTCAGTCCCCCAAAGTACTGGGATTATAGGTGCAAGCCAACCTGCCTAGCCTAGTAGTTGGAATTTTTAATCCAAAGCCCTCCTAGATATCCCCAGGATCCATAGAGACTTTCCTGCTAGTGCCAAATACCCACTGATGAGCTGCATCCTGGGGGCCTACAAAGAAGGCCCTCCTCTAGACACAGCCAGCCAGGACATTTAATTTCCCTTGAAGCAGACCATGAGAACATCTAATGGTTTTCGCAGGCTGAGTGTGCACAAGCGCAAACCAACTTTCCTGAGGCCAAAAATCAGAGCAGAGACTTCGAAGGGGAAAGGAAAAAGTTCTAAGAACCTGACTTAGTTCAGATCAGTTATAGAACTACGGAGGACACTGAAAAGAAAGTAATCAGCCATTCCTGCTTTCACTGGGGCAGAAACAAAACCATGTTCTTTTTTTTTTTTTTTTTTTTTGGAGACAGGGTCTGCCTCGGTAGAGTGCTGTGGCATCACAGCTCATGGCAACCTCACTCTTGGGATTAAACGATTCTCTTGCCTCAGCCTCCCAAGCAGCTGGGACTACAGGTGCCCGCCACAACACCTGGCTATTTTTCTGTTGCAGTTGTCATTGGTGCTTAGCTGGCCCAGGCTGGGATTGAACCCGCCAGCCTCAGTGTATGTGGCTGGTGCTGTAACCACTACGCTACGGACCTGAGCCCAAAACCATGTTCTTAAAATACAGCCACAGGGCAGATCAAAGCAAGAGGAAAAAATGTTCAAGACTGAGTGAATAGGGCTGGGCAAGGTGGCTCACACCCATAACCCTAGCACTCTGGGGGGCTGAGGTGGGCTGACTGCTTGAGCTCAGGAGTTTGAGACCAGCCTGAGCTAGTCAGACCCCATCTCTAAAAATAGCCAGGGGTTGTGGTGGACGCCTGTAGTCCCTGCCTCTCAGGAGGCTGAGGCAAGAGAATCATAACCAGCAATCAACCTCAAACCTAAGAGCTTGAGGTTGCTGTGAGCTATGATGACACAATACTCTACCAAGGGTGACAAAGTGAGACTCTGTCTTAAAATTTTTTTTAAATCTGGGCAGCACCTGTGGCTCAAAGGAGTAGGGCGCTGGCCCCATATGCCAGAGGTGGTGGGTTCAAACCCAGCCCCAGACAAAACTGCAAAAAAAAAAAGAAAAAAAAAATTTTTTTTTTTTTTAAATCAGCAGCACCCTAGCTCAGTGGGTAGGGTGCTGGCCACATACACTGAGGCTGGCGGGTTTCGACCTGGGTCAGCTAAAACAACGATAGCAGCAACAACAACAACAACAAAAAGCCAGGTATTTGGCAGGTGCCTATAGTCCCAGCTACTTGGGAGGCTGAGGCAAGAGAATCGCTTAAGTCCAAGAGTTTGAGGTTGCTGTGAGCTATGACCGAGGGCAACAACTTGATTCTGTCTCAAAATAAATAAATAAAATAATTTAAAAAAAAACACTGGGTGAATAAGGGAGGTTTACTTGCTTATTAAACCACAGACTAAAAAATGTGCTGTTGTCAAAATGTTCAGTGTTGGCTGACAAGACACAGTTGACTGTAATAGAGATCAACAAACCTGAGAATAACTGAGATTAACCATATTAAAGCTTCAAACTGGGGGTAGCGCCTGTAGCTCAGTGGGTAGGGCACTGGCCCCACAAACTGAGGATGGTGGGTTCAAACCTGTCCCTGGCCAAACTGCAACAAAAAAATAGCCGAGCGTTATGGCTGGCACCAACTACTTGGGAGGCTGAGGCAAGAGAATCGCTTAAGCCCAGGACTAGGAGGTTGCTGTGAGCTGTGTGATGCCATGGCATTCTACTGAGGGCTATAGAGTGAGAATGTTTCTACAAAAAAAAAGAAAGCTGGGCGGCGCCTGTGGCTCAAAGGAGTAAGGCACCAGCCCCCTATGCCGGAGGTGGTGGGTTCAAACCCAGCCCCGGCCAAAAACCACACACAAAAAAAGCTTAAAACTGTCCCACCTAAAAAAGTTGTTCGAGGTTATTTCACACACTTTACACTGCTATATTCTCTCTTTGTAAGAATGATGATCTTAAACTCTGCTATAATGAACAGGAGCTGGTATGGTGATATAGCAGGTGCCACTAAACCAGGGTTTCTCTCAGCACTACTGACACTCTGGCCCAAATAATCCTGTGTTGTGGAAGGCTGTCCTGAGCATGTAGAATGTTTAGCAGAATCTCTGGCCTTCACCCACCAGATGCCAGGAGGACACCCAAGTTGTGACAACCAAAAATATTTCCAGACACTGACAGATATCTTCTAGATGGGCAAAACTGTCCCAAATTGAAAACCACTATTGAAAAGACATAGGTTCGGGCAGCGCCTGTGGCTCAAAGGGGTAGGACGCCGGTCCCATATGCCGGAGGTGGCGGGTTCAAACCCAGCCCCGGCCAAAAACCAAAAAAAAAAAAAAAACTTAAAAAAAAAAAAAAGAATTAAGGAAATCACTTTCAAACTCTTCAGATATCGGTTTCTGAACTTAGTCTGGGAGTTGACACAAACCACAACACACTCTGAGAACCCCAAATAATAATAACAGTGATAATTATTAGTATACTTAAGAATCATTTCACTTGGGTGGTGCCTGTGGCACAGAGGGTAGGGCGCTGGCCCCATTTACTGAGGGTAGTGGGTTTAAACCCAGCCCTGGCCAAACTTCAACAAAAACAAAAAACAGCTGGGCATTCTGGTGGGCGCCTGTAGTCCCAGCTACTTGGAAGGCTGAGGCAAGAGAATCGCTAAGCCAGGAGTTAGAGGTTGCTGTGAGCTGTGACGCCACAGCACTCTACCGAGGGCAATAAAGTAAGACTTTGTCTCTAAAAAAAAAAAAAAATTCACTCGACGATATTTCAAGAGCTTCACCTATGTCTTTCCATCTCACAATAACCTCATAAAGTATACAGGAATACTAGTGTAATACCAGTATAAGGTACACACTGGTATTATAGTCCCTTTTTATAGAAGAGAAAACTGTGGTACAAAGAGGATAAGCAACTTGCTCAAGAAAAGTGCCAGATTTGGAATTCACCAAGTGAACTTGGTGTCCATGACTTAATCACTATGATAACAAACCCTATGCCAGAAAGGTGCTAGATCACCACTGGACAACATGTAGCCATTAACCACATGTAGGTATTTATTTGAAATTAATTAAAATTAAATATCATACCACTTTGGTAAACAATTTGACAGTTCCTCAAAAGATTACATACAGAATTAACAAACATATAATGCAGCAATTCCATCGTTAGGTATATACCCAAGAGAACTGAAAACATTTGCCCACACAAAAACTTGTACACCCATGCTCACAGCGGCATTATTGGTAACATTGAAACAGTGGTGACAACCGAAATGCTCATCAACCAATGAATGGGTTGATTGGTTCTATTTTTTTTTTTTTTTGTAGAGACAGAGTTTCACTTTATTGCCCTCGGTAGAGTGCCGTGGAGTCACACAGCTCACAGCAACCTCCAACTCCTGGGCTTAGGTGATTCTCCTGCCTTAGCCTCCCGAGTAGGATTGGTTCTATTAGTATTCTATTATATAGTAGTTACACGAGAGCAAATGAATATATATATAATATATAATATAATATTAATATAATGGAATCCATATAATGAAATATTAATTAGAATTAGTTATTAGAAATATTAATTAGAATTAATTGAACTAGAATTAATGGAATATTAATGGATCCATATAATGGAATATTAATCAACCATAAGAAGGAATTTTGTACTGATATGTGATAAATAAAACATGAATGAATGGTGGAGCAAGATGGCTGCAGAGTAACAGCTTCCCCGCAACTGGGCATGGGTGTCTGGGGAGGTAAGACTCCAGGCATCTCTGGCTGGTCGGATCTGCCTATAATCATCCCTTTGAGGATACAAGAAGTCAGCAAGGGACTTCTGGACCCCAAGAGGAGGACAAAAACAGTGGAAGACTGGCAAGTAGTTGAGTGTGTTCCATTGACCTAATCCCGCCGGCAGCCGTAAGTACAAGCAGCAGTGAGACTGCAAACCAGAAAGGCCTTACCTGTGAACTGTTTTGGTGTTTTTGGACTTAGCACTCAGCTGAACTCCCTTGGGGAGAGCTTGAGCAAGAGTGCAGAGAACTTTGGGCATTGTCTAGGGCCCCAGACTGAGCCGCTGAGCCAGACGGAGCTAATAGTGTTTGGCTGTGGGCCACATGGAGCCATTGTGAGAGAACTGCCCCAGCAAGCTCCAGGGATCGGAGGATGGGGCGGGAGCTAGTAACCTAGTGACTGAGTAGCCTAAAGGCAGTAACTGAGCTGCCTTACAGCCTTAACCCTCAGGGGCAGAGTGAGACTGGTTTTGACACACTGGAGCCTCAGGCTGTTGCCCTGGGTAGAGGGACGTGGCGTCACAGCTCATAGCAACCTCAAACTCCTGGGCTTGGCGCTGCCAGGACCTTCGTAAGAGCTGCACCACGACCCCCAACCCACGAACCGCGCCCGCCGGGCCTCCACATGCCCTAACCAGGAACTGCAGGAGCCGTGCAGCCCTGCATCCTCCCTCCTGTACCCTCCCTACCTCCACACCAGCCCACTTGTCTGGCCAGGGACTCTGGTAGCTGCATGCCCTGTGGAGCCCTCCCTGCCTCTGCAGAGCCCTTCTCCTGGCCAGAGACTGCTGGAGCCTTGGGCTCTCTGTGCCAAAGTCACTGGGCGCCAGTCACTCCCAGAACCGTGCGCACCACCTCCCGCCCTGTTGCTGGATCCAGGTGTGTCACACTCCGGAGCTACTTCCACAACCAGAACTCCTGGCTGGGGCAGCCCCAGAGGAACTACACAGGGTCACTCCCTACAAAGATCCAGCAACAAAAGAGTGATCATGCAGGGGTCTAATCTTGGAGAGACACCTCCCCAACTCTGAGGACGGCTAGAGGCAATGGTGAAAGACAATCATGAGGCAAAATCAACAGAAAAACTCTGGCAATATGAATAATCAGAGTAGATCAACTCCCCCAAGGATCAATGCATGGGCACAAGATCCCATGCACAAACAAACAGCTGAGATGTCAGAAATTGAATTCAGAATATGGATAGCAAATAAGATCAAATTAGAATTCCAAGCAGTAACCCAAAAGATATCTCAAGAATTCAACGAATTCAAAGACCAATGACCAAAGATTTTGACACATTGAGAAAAGTTACAGCACTCAAATATCTGAGAAACACAGTAGAATCCCTCAGTAACAGAATGGAGCAAGCAGAAGAAAGGATTTCTGACATTGAAGACAAAGCTTTCTAACGCTCCCAAACTCTCAAAGAGGAAGAGAAACGGAGGGCAAAAACAGATCACTCTCTCAGAGAGCTCTGGGATAATTTGAAGAAAACCAATATTCGTCTCATAGGGATCCCTGAAAGTGACGAAGTGGCTTCACAAGGCACAGAGTCTCTTCTCCATGAGATTATGAAGGAGAACTTTCCAGACATGACAAGAGATTCGGAAATTCAGATAGCAGACAGTTTCAGAACTCCAGGACGACTCAACCAAATAAGACATCCCCCAGACACATCATAATCAATTTCACTAAAGTTAATATGAAGGAGAAAATTCTGAAAGCAGCCAAACGAAAGAAAACCATCACGTACGAGGGCAAGAATATTAGAATAACTACAGATCTCTCTATTGAAACCTTTCAAACTAGAAGAGGATGGTCATCGACTTTGAACTCCTAAAACAAAATAACTTTCGACCCAGGATCCTGTACCCAGCTAAACTGAGTTTCATTTATGACGGAGAAATTAAATACTTCAATGACATTCACATGTTGAAGAAAATTGCCATAACTAAACCAGCTCTCCAGGATATTCTCAGACCTATCCTCCATAAAGACGAGCTTAATCCTCCACCACAAAAGTAAACCCACCCAGAAAATTAGGATCAAACTCCAACTTCCACAGTCACAAAAATATTGACAATGTCCACCGGACTCTCTAAAGGCTTATCAATATTCTCAATTAATGTGAATGGTTTCAATTGTCCTCTAAAGAGGCACAGGTTGGCTGACTGGATATAAAAACTCAAGCCAGATATCTGCTGCATACAAGAATCACATCTTACATTAAAAGACAAAGTGAGACTCAAGGTGAAGGAATGGTCATCTATACTCCAGGCAAATGGAAAGCAGGAAAAAAGCAGGTGTTACAATCCTATTCGCAGACGCAATAGGCTTAAACCAACCGAAATAAGGAAGGATAAAGATGGACACTTCATATTTGTTAAAGGTAATACTCAATGAGATTTCAATTATTAATATTTATGCACCCAACCAGAACGCGCCTCAATTTATAAGAGAAACTCTACCAGACATGAGCAACTCGATTCCTCCAGTTCCACAGTAGTTGGAGATTTTTTTTTTTTTTGTAGAGACAGAGTCTCACTTTACTGCCCTCAGTAGAATGCCGTGGCGTCACATGGCTCACAGCAACCTCCAGCTCTTGGGCTTATATGATTCTCTTGCCTCACCCACCCTGAGCAGCTGGGACTACAGGCACCCGCCACAACGTTCAGCTATTTTTTTTTTTTTGGTAGAGACAGAGTCTCACTTTATGGCCCTCGGTACAGTGCTGTGGCCTCACACAGCTCACAGCAACCTCTAACTCTTGGGCTTACACAATTCTCTTGCCTCAGCCTCCCGAGTAGCTGGGACTACAGGCACCCGCCACAACGCCTGGCTATTTTTTTGTTGCAGTTTGGCCACGGCTGGGTTTGAACCCGCCACCCTCGGCATATGGGGCCGGCGCCCTACTCACTGAGCCACAGGCGCTGCCCAGTAGTTGGAGATTTTAACACCCATTTAGCAGTGCTGGATAGATCCTCCAAAAAGAAGCTAAGCAAAGAAATTTTAGATTTAAACTTAACCATTCAACATCAGGACTTAACAGACATCTACAGAACATTTCACTGCAACAAAACTGAATACACATTCTTCTCATCAGCCCACAGAACATACTCCAAAATCAACCACATCCTAGGCCACAAATCTAACCTCAGCAAATTTAAAAAAATAGAAGGGCGGCACCTGTGGCTCAGTTGGTGGGGTGCCGGCCCCATATACCAAGGGTGGCGGGTTCAAACCCTGCCCCGCCTAACTGCAACAACAAAAAAAATAGCCGGGTGTTGTGGCGGGCACCTGTAGTCCCAGCTGCTTGGGAGGCTGAGGCAAGAGAATCGCTTAAGCCCAGGAGTTGGAGGTTGCTGTGAGCTATGTGATGCCATGGCACTCTACCTAGGGCCATAAAGTCAAACTCTGTCTCTACCAAAAAAAAAAAAAAAAAAATAGAAATTATTCCTTGCATCTTCTCAGACCATCATGGAACAAAAGTTGAACTCAATAACAACAGGAACCTGGATACCCATACAAAAACATGGAAGCTAAACAACGTTATGCTGAAGGATAGATGGGTTATAGATGAGATTACCAAATTTTCGGAACAAAACAACAATCAAGACACAAATTATCAGAACCTCTCGGATACTGCAAAGGCAGTCCTAAGAGGGAAATTTATAGCACTGCAAGCCTTCCTCAAGAAAACAGAAAGAGAGGAAGTTAATAACTTAATGGGACATCTCCAGCAACTGGAGAAGGAAGAACACTCCAACCCCAAACCCAGCAGAAGAAAAGAAATAACCAAAATCAGAGCAGAATTAAAATTTCATCAATCAGAAATGGTCACGATGAAATAACAACAGACCCCTCAGAAATTCAAAAAATCCTTAACGAATACTACAAGAAACTCTACTCTTAGAAATATGAAAATCTGAAAGAAATCGACCAATAACTGGAAGTACGCCACCTATCAAGACTTAGCCAGAATGAAGTGGAAATGTTGAACAGACCTATATCAAGTTCTGAAATAGCATCAACTATACAAAATCTCCCTAAAAAGAAAAGCCCAGAACCAGATGGCTTTATGTCAGAATTCTACCAAACCTTTAAAGAAGATCTAGTACCTGGGCAATGCCTGTGGCTCAGTGAGTAGGGCGCCGGCCCCATATGCTGAGGGTGGTGGGTTGGGACCCAGCCCCGGCCAAACTGCAAAAGAAAATAAGCCGGGCGTTGTGGCGGGCGCCTGTAGTCCCAGCTGCTCGGGAGGCTGAGGCAAGAGAATTGCGTAAGCCTAAGAGTTAGAGGTTGCTGTGAGCTGTGTGATGCCACGGCACTCTACCAGAGGGCGGTACAGTGAGACTCTGTCTCTACAAAAAAAAAAAAAAGAGAACTAGTACCTATATTACTAAACCTCTTCCAAAATATAGAAAAAGAAGGAATATTATCCAACACATTCTATGAAGCAAACATCACCTTCATCCCCAAACCAGGGAAAGACCCAACAAGAAAAGAAAATTATAGACCAATATCACTAATGAATACTGATGCTAAAATACTCAATAAGATCCTAACAAACAGGATCCAACAACACATCAAAAAAATTATACACCACGACCAAGTGGGATTTATCCCAGGGTCTCAAGGCTGGTTCAATATACGTAAATCTATAAATGTAATTCAGCACATAAACAAACTAAAAATAAGGACCATATGATTCTTTCAATTGATGCAGAAAAAGCTTTTGATAATATCCAGCATCCCTTCATGATCAGAACACTTAAGAAAATTGGTATAGAAGGGACATTTCTTGGGCGGCGCCTGTGGCTCAGTCGGTAAGGCGCCGGCCCCATATACCGAGGGTGACGGGTTCAAACCTAGCCCCGGCCAAACTGCAACCAAAAAATAGCCGGGCGTTGTGGCGGGCGCCTGTAGTTCCAGCTACTCGGGAGGCTGAGGCAAGAGAATCGCTTAAGCCCAGGAGTTGGAGGTTGCTGTGAGCTGTGAGATCACGGCACTCTACCGAGGGCCATAAAGTGAGACCCTGTCTCTACACAAAAAAAAAAAAGAAGGGACATTTCTTAAACTAATAGAGGCCATCTACAGCAAACCCACAGCCAATATCATATTGAATGGAGTTAAATTGAAATCATTTCCACTTACATCAGGAACCAGTCAAGGTTGCCCATTGTCTCCATTGCTCTTTAACATTGTAATGGAAGTTGTAGCCATTGCAATTAGGGAAGAAAAGGCGATCAAGGGTATCCACATAGGGTCAGAAGAGATCAAACTTTCAGTCTTCACAGATGATATGATCGTGTATCTGGAAAACACCAGGGATTCTACTACAAAACTTTTAGAAGTAATCAAGGAATACAGCAATGTCTCAGGCTACAAAATCGACACCCATATATCTGTAGCCTTTATATATACCAACAATAACCAAGCCGAAAAAAGTCAAGGACTCTATTCCTTTCACGGTAGTGCCAAAGAAGATGAAATATTTGTGAGTATACCTAACAAAGGACCTGAAAGATCTCTACAAAGAGAACTATGAAACTTTAAGAAAAGAAATAGCTGAAGATGTTAACAGATGGGAAAACATACCATGCTCATGGCTGGGAAGAATCAACATTGTTAAAATGTCTATACTACCCAAAGCAATATATAATTTTAATGCAATTCCTATTAAAGCTCCATTGTCATATTTTAAAGATCTTGAAAAAAATACTTCGTTTTATATGGAATCAGAAAAAACCTCGAATAGCCAAAACATTACTCAGCAATAAAAACACAGCAGGAGGAATCACGCCAGACCTGAGACTGTACTATAAATCTATAGTGATCAAAACAGCATGGTATTGGCACAAAAACAGAGAAGTAGATGTCTGGAACAGAATAGAGAACCAAGAGATGAATCCAGCTACTTACCATTATTTGATCTTTGACAAGCCAATTAAAAACATTGAGTGGGGAAAAGATTCCCTATTTAACAAATGGTGCTGGGTGAACTGGCTGGCAACCTGTAGAAGATTGAAACTGGACCTACACCTTTCACCATTAACTAAGATAGACTCTCACTGGATAAAAGATTTAAACTTAAGACATGAAACTGTAAAAATACTTGAAGAAAGTGCAGGGAATGTGAAGCTAGTGAATCATGCCCCATGAATATATCAATGTACACAGCTATGATTTAATAAAAAAGAAAAAAAAGAAAGAAAGTGCAGGGAAAACTCTTGAAGGAATCGGCCTGGGTGAATATTTTATGAGGAGGACTCCCCAGGCAATTGAAGCAGTATCAAAAATACAATACTGGGACCTGATCAAACTAAAAAGCTTCTGCACAGCCAAGAACATAGTAAGTAAAGCAAGCAGACAGCCCTCAAAATGGAAGAAAATATTTGCAGGTTATACCACCGATAAAGGTCTAATAACCAGAATCCACAGAGAACTCAAAGTATTAGCAAGAAAAGAACACGTGATCCCATCTCAGGGTGGGCAAGGGACTTGAAGAGAAACTTCTCTATAGAAGACAGATGCATGATCTACAAACACATGAAAAAAAGCTCATCATCCTTAATCATCAGAGAAATGCAAATCAAAACTACTTTAACATTATCACCTAACCCCAGTAAGAGTAGCCCACATAACAAAATCCCAAAACCAGAGATGTTGGTGTGGAGGTAGAGAAAAGGGCACACTTCTACACTGCTGGTGGGAATGCACACTAATACGTTCCTTCTGGAAGGACATTTGGAGAATATTTAGAGACCTAAAAATAGACCTGCCATTCAATCCTATAATTCCTTTAGTAGGTTTATACCCAGAAGACCAAAAATCACAATATAACAAAGACATCTGTACCAGAATGTTTATTGCAGCCCAATTCATAATTGCTAAGTCATGGAAGAAGCCCAAGTGCCCATCGACCCACGAATGGACTAGCAAATTGTGGTACATGTATACCATGGAATATTATGCAGCCTTAAAGAAAGATGGAGACTTTACCTCTTTCATGTTTACATGGATGGAGCTGGAACATATTCTTCTTAGCAAAGTATCTCAGGAATGGAAGAAAAAAGTATCCAATGTACTCAGCCCTACTATGAAGCTAAATTATAGCTTTCACATGAAGGCGATAACCCAACTATAGCACAAGACTATGAGGAAAAGGCCAAGGAAGGGGAAGGGAGGGGGGAGGTTAGGGTGAAGGGAGGGTACTGGGTGGGGCTACACCTACGTGCATCTTAAAATGGGTACAGGTGAAACTTACTAAATGCAGAATACAAATGTCTACATACAATAACTAAGAAAATGCCATGAAGGCTGCATTGAACACTTTGATGAGAATATTTCAGATTGTATATGAAACCAGCACATTGTACCCCTTGATTGCACTAATGTACACAGCTATGATTTAACAATAAAAGAAAAAATAAATAAATAACTGAGAAATGAATAAAAAAAAAAAATGAATGAATCTTAAAAACATTATGTTAAGTGAAAAAAGCCACACAGTGTGTGATTCCTTTTCTATGAAATGTCCAGAATAGGCAAATCCATAGAAACGGAAAGGAGATTAGTGGTTGCTCTGGGATGGAGGAAGAGAGGGTGGAATGGGGAGTGACTAATGGCCATGGGGTTTCTTTTAGGGATGATGAAAATCTAAAAATTAGACAGCAGAGGCCAGGCACAATGGCTCACACCTGTAATTCAGCACTTTAAGAGGCCGAGAAAGTGGGGGTCACCCAAGACTGGGAGTTTGAGGCTCCAGGGAGCCATGATGATGCCACTGCATTCTAGCCTGGGAGGAAGAGCAAGACCCTGTCTCAAAAAAAAAAAGAGGCTCAATGCCCCTAGCACAGTGGTTAGGCACCAGCCACATACACTGAAGGTGGCAGGTTCGAATCCAGCCCAGGCCAGATAAACAACAGCTAAACAACTACAACAAAAAAATAGCCAGGTGTTATGATGGGCGCCTGTAGTCCCAGCTACTTGGGAGGCTGTGGCAATAGAATCACTTAAGCCCCAGAGTTTGGGGTTGCTGTGAGCTGTGACTTCACAGCACTCTACTAAGGGAGACATAGTGAGACTTGTCTCAAAAAAAAAAAAAAAATTAAATTAAATATGGTTAAAAACTCAGTTCCTCACTTATCCCAGCCACAATTTCAAGTGCTTAACAGCCACATGTGGTTAAGTGACTACTGAATTGACAGTACAGATAGAGGTCATTTCCAGCATCACAGACAGTTCTATTGGTTGGCCAGCCTTAGGCAAATGGATGAAAGGCCTCCCTTTCAAGTTTCACCTATTTTCATGCTCCTCTATACGCCCACACAAAAGGCGTCTGCCACGGACTATCTGCCACCACCAAACACATCCTCCACTCTCACTCTTCACATTGGAATACACTCCCCCCTTCCACAGATACCCAACTCATTCTCATTCGCCTTGAAAGCCCTATCCAATGACCTCCAGGAAGGTCTTCCTAGATCCCCATCTCCCTCTTGCCCTTGCAGAATCAATAGCTCCTGCGGTTCTTTGTTTGCAGTTCCATGTCAGCATTAATCCCTCTGGCTTATAATTCTTGGTTATAATTCTCTGTCCTTTCCATAAGATTACCAATACCTTGAGGACAGGGATTCTGTTACTCATGTGATAGAGCCTAGCAGGAATAGCCTGCTACAAAGCACAGGCATTTCAGTAAATGTCCATTCTTTGAATTCTAATGAATTCTACTGAAAGGATTTATAGAAACTCAAGGGGCTGATTTTAGACAAGCACTCACTTTGGTATACCCAACAGACTAAGAAAAGAAGGTAAGAGAGGATTCGAATCTGTAAGTCTTTTTTTTTTTTTTTTTTTTTTTTTGTAGAGACAGAGTCTCACTTTATAGCCCTTGGTAGTGCCGTGGCATCACACAGCTCACAGCAACCTCCAACTCCTGGGCTTCAGCGATTCTCCTGCCTCAGCCTCCCGAGTAGCTGGGACTACAGGCGCCCACCACAACGCCCAGCTATTTTTTTTTGGTTGCAGTTCAGCGGGGCTGGGTTTGAACCCGCCGCCCTCGGTATATGGGGCCGGTACCTTACGGACTGAGCCACAGGCGCTGCCCGAATCTGTAATCCTATACAAGAAGAAATAATGGCAATAGCACTGAAATACCATTTCTAAGCAAAGAGAATAGATAGGCCTTCTAGACTGAAAACTGGGGCAATGAAGGCAAAGCAAGGTGAGGTGGGAAGCCAAAGGGTGCACATGTTGAAGTTGGTGGGAAAAAAACAGCAGAACTGGGATCCCCCATCCAGCTCAAAGTTTTCAGCTTGGTAGAAGAAATGTAAGAACTAATATCACTAGAGATTTGTGCCTAGACCATTGGCTGGGCTACCTGATGGAAACACATTTCTTCTTTTTTTTTTTTTGTAGAGATAGAGTCTCACTTTACCGTCCTCAGTAGAGTGCCATGACGTCACTCAGCTCACAGCAACCTCCAGCTCTTGGGCTTACGCAATTCTTTTGCCTCAGTCTCCTGAGCAGCTGGGACGACAGGCGCCCACCACAACACCCGGCTATTTTTTTTGTTGCAGTTTGGTTAGGGCTGGGTTTGAACCCGCTACCCTCGGTATATGGGGCCAGTGCCCTCCTCACTGAGCCACAGGCACCGCCCTGGAAACACATTTCTAACACAACTTTCTTTTAAATAACATAGTCATATATTCTGGTTAAAGCTAAACAATAGGAATTGGGTGGTGCCTATGGCTCAAGGAGTAGGGTGCCGGTCCCATATGCCGGAAGTGGTGAGTTCAAACCCAGCCCCGGCCAAAAAAAAAAAAAAAAAAAAGCTAAACAACAGGAAAAAAGAAGGTAGGCTCGGCGCCCATAGCTCAGTGAGTAGGGTGCCGGCCATATACACAGAGGCCGGTACCCAGGCCAGCTACACAACAATGACAATTGCAACCAAAAAATTGCTGGATGTTGTGGCGGGTGCCTGTAGTCCCAGCTACTTGGGAGGCTGAGGCAAGAGAATCGCTTAAGCCCAAAAGAGTTTGAGGTTGCTGTGAGCTGTGATGCCAAGGCACTCCACTGAGGACAACATAGTAAGACTCTGTCGCAAAAAAAAAAAAAAAAAAAAAAAAAAAAAGGAAGGCTAGGTGCAGGTGCGATGGCTCCCACCTATAATCCTAGCACTCTGGGAGGCTGAGGAAGGTGGATCACCTGAGCTCAGGAGTTCCAGACCAGCCTGAGCAAAATGAGACCCTGTCTCTACTAAAAATAGAAAAACTAGCCAGGTGTTGTGGTAGGGGCCTGTAGTCCCATTACTTCGGAGGCTGAGGTAAAAGGAATGCTCCAGCCCAAGAGCTTAAGGTTGTGGTGAGCTATGACTCCACAGCACTCAACCCTATGGAGACTGAGTAAAACTGTCTCAAAATAATAATAATAATACAGGGCGGTGCCTGTGGCTCAGTGAATTAGGGTGCCGGCCCCATATACTGAGGGTGGTGGGTTCAAACCCGGCCCTGGCCAAACTGCAACAAAAAATAGCCGGGCATTGTGGCAGGCACTTGTAGTCCCAGCTACTCAGGAGGCTGAGGCAAAAGAATCGCCTAAACCCAAGAGCTGGAGGTTGCTGTGAGCTGTGATGCCAGGGCAGTCTACCAAGGGTGACAGATTCTATCTCTGAAAAAAAGAAACTATGTATTACAATCATAATTTAACTGAAGGAAACAAATGCCAAGGCTTTACTATTTGAAGACTCAGCTGTTTTTTCATACTACATAGACTTAAGGAATCACATCTGTGAGTTCCACTGTCTTAACCTATGAGAGAATTAAATCTAAGTTAAAGCAAGAAATGGCAGGTCCAAGCCAGGTATGGTGGTTCTTGCCCGTAACCCCAGCACTTAGGGAGGCCAAGATGGCAGGATCGCCTGAGGCCAGGAGTTTGAGACCAGCCTAAGCAACATAGCAAAAAAAATTTTTAAATTCCCAAACACGGCTCGGCGCCTGTGGCTCAAGCGGCTAGGGCGCCAGCCACATACACCTGAGCTGGCAAGTTCGAATCCAGCCCAGGCCGCCAAACAACAATGACGGCTGCAACCAAAAAAATAGCTGGGCTTTGTGGCAGGAGCCTGTAATCCCAGCTACTTGGGCGGTAGAGGCAAGAGAATCACTTGAGCCCAGGAGTTGGAGGTTGCTATGAATTGTGATGCCACGGCACTCTACCCAAGGTGACAGCTTGAGGCTCTGTCTCAAAAAAAAAAAAATCCCCAAACATGGAGGTGTGCACCTATAGTTCCAGCTACTCAAAAGGCTGAGGCAGAAGGACCCCTTGAGCCCAGGAGATTAAGGAAGCAGTGAGCTATAATCGTACCACTGCACTCCAGCCTGGGTGACAGAGTGAGACCCTGTGTCAACAAACGAAAAAGGAATAGCTGTTCCCAGGGTAGAGATAGTAACAGGGAAAGCAAGCCACTTAACATACTTAGTATATTTCTTTTTTTTTGTTTTTTTTTTTGTGTTTTTTTTTGGCCAGGGCTGAGTTTGAACCCGCCACCTCCGGCATATGGGACTGGCGCCCTACTCCTTGAGCCACAGGCGCCACCCATACTTAGTATATTTCTGATATTAAATGTGTATATATAAAAAGATATTTAATAAAAAAAAAGATAGGGTGGCGCCTGTGGCTCAGTGGGTAGGGCACTAGCCCCATATACCAAGGGTGGTGGGTTCAAACCAGGCCCCAGCCGAACTGCAACAAAAAAATAGACGGGTGTTGTGGCAGGCACCTGTAGTCCAAGGAACTTGGGAGGCTGAGGCAAGAGAATCGTCTAAGCCCAGGAGTAGGAGGTGGCTGTGAGCTGTGACGCCACAGCACTCTACTGAGGGCCACAGAGTAAGACTCTGTCTCTACAAAAAAAAAAAAAAAAAAAGATATTCAATAGATCCATTGGGGAGGGGAATACAATGCATTTTTAATGCAGAATGAGTACAGCAAGTCTTCCTCACTTCAGAGTTAGCTGAAAGTCACTGTTGAAATAAGAACAGGGAGGCTGGGCCGGGTGGCTTACTCCTGTAATCCTAGCACTCTGGGAGGCCAAGGCGGGTGGATTGCCTGAGCTCAGGAGTTTGAGACCAGCCTGAGCAAAGAGACTCCATCTCCAAAAAATAGCTAGGCATTGTGGCAGATGCCTGTAGTCCCAACTCAAGAGGACCACTTTGAGCTCAAGAGTTTGAGGTTGCCGTGAGCTGTGTACTCTCAACCCAGGGCAACAAAGTGAAAAAAAACAGGATTTTTTTTTCTTCCTTGCTAATTTGTACAAGCAAAAACAAAAAAACCTATATTAACTAAATTGTGGTGGATTCAGAGTTAATAATTATATAGTAACTTCCAAAGGTTAACATTAAAAACACAAATCTCACTATTTATATCTAGTGCTCATGGACAGAAAGTGACAGGGTATGAAGTAGGGGATGGGGGTGCATTAGAGGTATTGGGGTTGAGGGAATATGGGGGGGGTTAAGAAGACTACTGTTCATTATGAAAACCTTCTCTGCAGAAATTATACACACATAATAGCTGTTGGTCAGTGCTACCATCCATCCAAAAGGTCAAAGTACAAAAGACTCCCTGTCTCCAAAATAAGTATTATTAATAGATGTACTAAAGAAATAATAAAAATAGGGCAGCGCCTGTGGCTCAGTGAGTGGGGCACTGGCCCCATATGCCGAGGGTGGCGGGTTCGAACCCGGCCCCAGCCAAACTGCAACAAAAAAATAGCTGGGCGTTGTGGCGGGCGTCTGTAGTTCCAGCTGCTCGGGAGGCTGAGGCAGGAGAATCCCGTAGGCCCAAGAGTTAGAGGTTGCTGTGAGCCGTGTGACGCCACGGCACTCTACCCGAGGGCGGTACAGTGAGACTCTATCTCTACCAAAAAAAAAAAAAAAAGAAAGAAATAATAAAAATAGCTGGGCGTTGTGGCGGGTGCCTGTTGTCCCAGCTACTTGGGAGGCTGAGGCAAGAGAATCGCCTAAACCCAGGAGTTGGAGGTTGCTGTGAGCCGTGTGACGCCATGGCACTCTACCGAGGGTGATAAAGTGAGACTGTGTCTCTAAAAAAAAAAAAAGAAAGAAAGAAAAAAGAAATAATAAGGGCGGCGCCTGTGGCTCAGTGAGTAGGGCACCAGCCCCATGTGCTGAGGGTGACGGGTTCAGACCCAGCCCCGGCCAAACTGCAACAGAAAAATAGCCGGGCATTGTGGCGTGCGTTTGTACTCCCAGCTGCTCGGGAGGCTGAGGCAAGAGAATCACGTAAGCCCAAGAATTGGAGGTTGCTGTGAGCTGTGTGACGCCACGGCACTCTACCCGAGGGCGGTACAGTGAGACTCTGTCTCTACAAAAAAAAAAAAAAAGAAAAAAGAAATAATAAGAAAATGGCCTGTGATTGACAAATTATAATTAGGACATGACACTGAAGATCCCTTTCCACATCTTCTCACCTCCCAGATTCCAAGATCTGATAGGAATTCACACTTTCCATGGTTCCCCCTTGCTAGGTTCCTACCACTGACCAGCCCATCCCCAAAGGCTCTGATATTCCTAAATCAACCCTCTAGCAACTTTATTTATCAGCTACTGGGAACAATCTTTTAGAGATACTTACAGAAATAGATATGTGCAAAGGAAAAGTTCATTCTTTTTTTTTTTTTTTTTTTTTTGAGACAGAGTCTCACTATGTCACCCTCCGTAGAGTGCTGTTACATCACAGCTCACAGCAAACTCAAACTCTTGGGCTTAAGCGATTCTCTTGCCTCAGCCTCCCAAGTAGCTGAGACTACAAGAGCCTGCCACAACACTTGGCTATTTTTTTTTGTTGTTGTTGTAGTTGTCATTGTTAACTTTAGCAGGCCTGGGCGGGTTTGAATCTGCCAGCCCAGGTGTATGCGGCCACGGCCCTAATCACTGAGCCAGGCACCGAGCTGAAAAGTTCATTCTATATTTGGTTCTCTCAATACCTATACTTAACTTTACCAACCCTGAGGATTATAAATTTCTAGTAGACAAAGAAAATGTATTGTTTCTACCAGTTTCTGATTTCCACGGGGAAAACAAAGAACCCCAACGATGGCTAAAATCCAAGAATCCCAAATCTAGAAAAGATACTATCCTGGGACAGAAAACAAGCTTCATTCCTTTCACACGTTCTTTCTTTCTTTTTTTTGAAAGACTCTCACTCTGTCTCACTCTACCCTAAGTAGAGTGATGTGGCTCAAACTCCTGGGCTCAAGCAATCCTCTTCCTCAGCCTCCCAAGAGCTGGGAATACAGGCATCCACCATGATGTCTAGCTAATTTTTCTTTCTTTCTTTTTTTTTTTGTAGAGACAGAGTCTCACTTTATTGCTTTCAGTAGAGTGCCATGATGTCACAGGACTCACAGCAACCTCTAGCTTTTGGGCTTCCGCTATTCTCCTGCCTTAGCCTCCCGAGCAGCTGGGACTATAGGCACCCACCACAACGCCCAGCTATTTTTTTGGTTGCAGTTCAGCCGGGGCTAGGTTTGAACCCGCCACCCTCGGTATATGGGGCCGGCGGCCTACTCACTGAGCCACAGGCACCAGCTGATGCCCAGCTAATTTTTCAATTTTTAGTAGAGATGGGCTCTCACTCTTTCTCAGGCTGGTTTGAACACACCTCAGCTCAGGCAATCTTCCCTCCTCAGCCTCCCAGAGTGCTAGGATCACAGGCTTGAGCCACCACACCCACCTTCACATGTTACTTCTAATAAAGATTATGAGGAAAATTAGGTTCTTCAACAGATAAATGGATAAGCAAACTGTGGTGATATATGCAATAGCATGTTATCTAGCCATAAAAAGGAATGAAGTACTGGTACAAACTACAATGTGGATGAACCTTGAAAACATTATGCTAAATGAAAAGAAGCCAGACTTGAAAGAACACGTATTGTAGGATTCCACTTACATGAAATATCTAGAATAAATCCATAGAGACAGAAAGCAGATTGCTGGTTGCCAAAGGATGGGGGAAAGGGGAAACAGGAAGTAACTGCTTAATGGGGACAGGGTTTTCTCTTGGGGTAAAGAAAATATTTTGGAACTAGACAGAGGTGGTGGTTGCACAACATTGTGAATGTACTAAATGCCACTGAAATGTTCACTTTAAAATGGTTAATTGTAAATCTCAATTCATTAAAAATATTTTTCTAAGATAGAAGATACTAATGAGCAAAAAGAAGATGTATTTGTGACAGCCTTTAAACTCTTAGCCAAAAGATAAATATTTGGGGGGTACTCAGTTTCTGCTCTCAATCACAACATGAAATTCAAGCACTAAGTTGTATAGACTTTGTCATTACACTGTGTGTGTGCATGTCTTTCTGTAAAAAAAAAAAAACAGGTTAGAGAACAGAAAGTGAAGAAAAGAGAATGGTAAAGCCTTGCCAAATGCAAAGGAGGGGTGATCCCCCCCCCGTACCCCACCCAACTTGGCACCAGGAGTAACACTCCCATTAGGGTTTCGAAATGCCAGCTGGAGCTGGAATCAGCACAAGCTAGCTTCTCTAACTGGATAAAGAGCAAGCCACCCAGCAAGAAAAGCTAGGGTGCTCCATTTGCCGCCTATATTGGCATCGGAAACACCCTTTGCTACAAAACCCTGAGCTGGCTCAGGTTGGCATCAGTGACTTGCTTGCTCTCCCAGGCCAGCCAGCGTAACAGCAAGAGCTCCTTACAGCTCAGTGTGCTCCTTCTCCTGAGGGGTTCCACTCTATTTTATCATACCTGAGTTCCAAGATCTTACCTCCAACAAACTGCTTCCAAGGGCGCCATGCCTTACACCATTAAAAAATGGGACCAAGATGCTCTCAGAACTTTCCCCCATCCAGCACAAAATAAACATCCTCTCAGGATATCTCTCTCTCTCACGCACGAGCTCAATATCCTGTGCACCCCTACACAAACAGACGTATATCCTGCATTGCTGCTCAGACGCCTGCTCCACACGCCCAGTTTACCACCACCATCCACTCGCAGTCAACGCAGCCCACTTAACTTCCCCGCCATCTCAAAGGCCCCTCACTCGCTCAGCACCACGCCTCATCTACCTGCCGCGTATCAAAGCCTTCACAGGTGTCCCCCAGCAACACACCAACGCGCCCTCAGAGCCTGTCCGCGCTAGGCACGGGCGGCCCTCTTGCGACCCTTCACCTCCCCGCAGCCACACTCCTTCAGCCCCTCCACACAGGACCCAACGCCCCCCAAGTTCCCAGCCTGACCCGGATGCCCCCTCCCCCTTACCTGCGGGGGTTCAGCCCTGGCTGACAGGGGACCGGGCAGCGCCCGGAGGAGCAGGAGCGCCACGCCACCCAGAAGTCTTCTCCTCTCCATCTCCCTCCTGCTCCTGCTCCTCCGCCACGGCGCCGCCACCTCCCTCCTCCTCCCGCTCCTCCTCTGCCCTCTTCTTCCTTCTTCCCTTCTTTTCCTGTTTGACTCTACCCTCCTGCTTCCGGCTCTGCTCCACCCCGCCCCTGGCAAAACACCCTCCCAGACGCCGGGGAGAGTCTCCAGTTCCAGCGCTTCCTGGGCTCCTGCCCTATGTCCATTTGACCAACAAAGCTGTCGATCAAACCTAAGTCCCGCCCCCTCGTGAAGATAGGACCCGAGCGATCCAGCCAATGAAAAGTAGGAGGAAGCCGGGCCATCTTGAGTGCTGCGAGGCGGTGTGGGATGCGTCCCAGCATCTGCAGAGAGTGGCGGAAGTAGATCTATTAGAGGCTGAGGCCACCAGGGATGTGTATTGAAAACTGCATCACGAATGCATCCATCTTGATTGTGGCGGAAATACTAGGTTTCCACAGTTTAGTAATAAAAAAAAGGCGACGTGGTGATTCTAAAGGGTGCTGGAAAATAAATTTATTTCTGGAAGGTAACAAGTCTCTCCTAAAGAGTAAAATAATGTTAATCTAAAAATCTTTTATGTGTTTTGTCTTGATGCACAGTGCTACTACCAAGGCCCCTCTCCTGGTCTCAAATTGTCCAAGCAGTAGCTCAGGTCTATTTTAATTCCCTATGAGATAGTACTTTTATCTAAGGCATAATAAGTTGTCACCGCAAGTTTCAGGAACAAAACTCTATTGACTCTACCTTAGAAATAACTTTGAAGGGGTGGCACCTGTGGCTCAAGGAGTAGGGCACTGGTCCCATATGCCAGAGGTGGCGGGTTCAAACCCAGCCCCGGCCAAAAACCACAAAAAAAAAAAAGAAAGAACTTTGAAATCCACACTTTGCAGCCTCCATTGTTTTAATCCATATTCTTTTCTTCAGACTAAATGAAAATGGCCTCCCAGCTGCTCTAGCGAATTGCCAGTTCTTCCCCCTCAATTTCTTCCACACACCACTGCAGCAATGCTGCACCACATAAAACCAAATGTTATGTTATGGCTTCCTTTTTTTAAATACTTAAATTAACTACAAGATACATAGTCCAAACCTCTCAATATGGTGCTCTTTTGATACAGGACACGGGGCGCCCCAGCCAGCTCAGTGGGGGCGTGCAGACCGGCTGCTTGGCCTTGGCTGTGTTGGTGCAGTGGCAGCAAGCAGAGGAACCAGCAGGCTGGAGGGTAGACAGGGCCTTCCCACCTCCCCCCACCCCACCCCCCGCCCCAGGAGGCTCCAGTAGCCAGAGGGGCCAGACAACTGCTTAGGTTTCCTTCCCCTTGCACTTACAGCTGAACAGGGAACCCCCCATTTCCTAGGCCTGGTCAATTTTTTTCCTAGGCCTGGGAAAGAAAGGGATTGAAGCCATTCATTTGTGACCCAGACACGCTAAATGTAACTACGGAGGGCCCCATATGAA
Organism: Nycticebus coucang; assembly: GCF_027406575.1. Classification (NCBI taxonomy): domain Eukaryota; kingdom Metazoa; phylum Chordata; class Mammalia; order Primates; family Lorisidae; genus Nycticebus; species Nycticebus coucang. The sequence goes on along the minus strand of NC_069782.1, from coordinate 131,980,124 downwards.
TATATATATCTATATATCTATAACTGTATCTATATATCCCTAACCAGCTGTTCTCAACCTGTGGGTTGAGACCCCTTTGCAACAATGAAAATACATCCTGGGGGCAGCACCTGTGGCTCAAAGGGGTAGGGCACGGGCCCCATATGCCGGAGGTGGCAGGTTCAAACCCAGCCCCGGCCAAAAACTGCAAAAAGAAAAAAAGAAAAGAAAAGAAAATATATCCTGCATATCAGATATTTACATTATGATTCATAATAGTAGCAAAATTACAGTTATGAAGTAGTAACGAAAATAATTTTGTGGTTGGGGGTCACCACAACATGAGGAACTGTATTAAAGGGTCAAGCATTAGGAGGAAGGTTGAGAACCACTGCAAGAGCAGGGAGACAGAAAGAGAGAGGTTTTCTCTCCCTGCTGAGAGCTTTGGTGTTTTTGTATTCTTTTCTGTAAAGAAATTCTGTCTTACCACTGATCAGTGGCCTGGGGATTCATTCTCTGAATCACCAAAACTATGAACCTACTGAAGACGAAATTCCGGTATCACTTTATGACCTGGTCCCTATCCACTTCTCTTTATCTCGCCTCCACCCACTACATATATCGTCACTTATACTGAAAACTTAAAAATGCCCACTAGGCTTGGCGCCTGTAGCTCAGTGGTTAAGGCACCAGCCACATACACCAAGGCTGGCAGGTTAGAACCCAGCCTGGGCCCGCTAAACAACAATGACAACTACTACAAAAAGAAAAATAGCTGGGGCGGGCACCTGTAGTCCCAGCTACTTGGGAGACTGAGGCAGGAGAATCGCCTAAGCCAAAGAGTTGGAGGTTGCTGTGAGCTGTGACGCCACAGCACTCTACCCATGGCGACATACTGAGACTGTCTCAATAAAAAAAAATAAAATAAAATGCCCAATAACTTCATTCATGCACTACACGGACAGTTCCCTGCTTACAAACTCTTAGCCCCTATCCTGTTTTTTTCTGAATTCATATAACACTTCAATCTCCTGATTTGCGGTAGGGCGCCGGCCCCATATACCGAGGGTGGCGGGTTCAAACCCAGCCCCGGCTGAACTGCAACCAAAAAAAAAAATAGCTGGGCGTTGTGGCGGGCGCCTGTAGTCCCAGCTACTTGAGAGGCTGAGGCAGGAGAATCGCTTAAGCCCAGGAGTTAGAGGTTGCTGTGAGCTGTTGATGCCATGGCACTCTACCAAGGGCCATAAAGTGAGACTCTGTCTCTACGAAAAAAAAAAAATCTCCTGATTTGTAGCTTTTTGTACCGTACACTAGGTCTTATTCTTTTCCTATATTATGCATCCTATACAGGGTTCGACCATGAGCTCAATTAATGTTGGTAAAATAAATGAAAAAATGAAGACTGGTGGCAAGCCAATAGCAACCAGTTTTCTCTCAGTAACCTACCAAAGTGTTTTACAGTCTGACACAATCCAGCCCACAGCTGAGTCCAGAGGGAGCTGTTCTGGGCTTAAATGTTGGCAAAATGAGAAACAGGTAAGAGTGAAGAAATTCTTTTTGCCTCTGCTTAAGAATGCCCACATGGGTGGCGCTTGTGGCTCAAGGAGTAGGGCGCCAGTCCCATATGCCGGAGGTGGTGGGTTCAAACCCAGCCCCGGCCAAAAAAAAAAATTTTTGAAAAAAAAAAAAAGAATGCCCACAGTTCTGCCGCTATCTTGGTGATTTTCACCAGTGTGTTACGAAAGGATCTTAGGTGTGCCATGAAAATTTTAAAGATCATTCATTGAAGGCTATGTTAACCAGTTTGATGAAAATATTTCAAATTGTATATAAAACCAGCACATTGTACCCCATGATTGCATTGATGTACATAGCTATGATTTAATAAAAATAAATAAATAAATAAATAAAGATCATTATTAAATTTTTTTTTTTTTTTGCAGTTTTTGGCTGGGGCTGGGTTTGAACCTGCCACCTCTGGCATATGGGGCCAGCACCCTACTCCTTTGAGCCACAGGTGCCACTCTCATTAAATTTTTTTTTTTTTTAAAGTTCAAAGCACACTAAGTTTTATTTTTACTTTTTTTTTTTTTGAGCAACATAATTTTTTTTTTTTTTTTTTTTTGTAGAGACAGAGTCTCACTTTATGGCCCTCGGTAGAGTGCCATGGCATCACACAGCTCACAGCAACCTCCAACTCCTGGGCTTAAGCGATTCTCTTGCTTCAGCCTCCTGAGTAGCTGGGACTACAGGCGCCTGCCACAACACCCGGCTATTTTTTGGTTGCAGTTTGGCCGGGGCTGGGTTTGAACCTGCCACCCTCGGTATATGGGGCTGGCACCTTACCGACTAAGCCACAGGCGCCACCCTTGAGCAACATAATTTAAGTGTGTCTCGGAAGTTTAACTATAGGTTCAAGTGTTCCATAAGATAAAAAAAGGTTGAAAAACACTGCTCTGTCTTGATCCTGTTTTTCCAAATAATACAAAAGGTGACAAGTAGTTTTGCCAATGTCTAATTTCTTAGAAATTGATCCATACCACAGGTCAAGCTCTTTAAGGGAGAAGCAAAGATTAAGTACGAGGCAAGAAACAAGTTATTTTTACAGCAGTCTCTCAAAGCTGGCTTTAAGAAGTTTCAATAGAAAGGCCAGGTTTCATCATCATTAGGAAAACCCAATTCCATTTGGCAAATTTTGCCCCAACTTTCCTTTCGCCTTTTCTCTATTTCAAACTGAGCTACTGGAGAGGACAAACACTGAACCCTACGTAGTCTGGATTAGCACTTCCCACACCAAGGCCTTCTAGTAACTATGCCTCTTATTCAACATCCCACAGGAACCAACTCAGAGAAAGGAGAGATGCTACCAAATAGAACTGACACGCAGTTTGAGTGAACATTTTTCTTTAGCTAAAGCATCTTTCTGTCACACGGGCTGGAGTGCAGTGGTTACATCATAAATCATTGTAACCTGTTACTCCTAGGCTCAAGCCATCATCCTGCCTCAGCCTCTTTTTTCTTTTCTTTTTTTTTGGGGGGGGGGAGTCTCACTTGTTACCCTCAAAGGAATGTGATAGCTCATAGCAACCTCTAACTCTTGGGCTCAAGTGATCCTCTTGTCTTTACCTCCTGAGTAGCTGGGACCACAGGCACCAGCCACAACACCTTGCTATTTTTAAAGACAGGGTTCTTGCTCAGGCTCAGGCTGGTTTCAAACCTGTGATCTCAGGCAACCACCTGCGTCAGCCTCCCAGAGTGCTGGGATTATAGGTGTGAGCCACCTCGTCCAGTCTGCCGCAGCCTCTTGAGCAGCTGGGACTATAAGCCACCATGCCTGGCTAATTTTATATATATATATAAAAAAAATTTTTTTTGAGACAGAGTCTCACTGTGTCACTCTTGGTAGAGTGCCATGGCATCATAGCTCACAACAACCTCAAACTCCTGGGCTCAGGTGATCCTCTTGTCTCAGCCTCCCAAGTAACAGGGACTACAGGTACCCGCCTGGCTATTTTTTAGAGATGGGGTCTTGGTCTGGCTCAGGCTGGTCTCCAATTCCTGGACTCAAGCAATCCACCCATTTTGGCCTCCCAGAGTGCTAGGATTACAGGCGTGAGCCACTGCACCCACCCCCTGGCTAATTTTTTGGTAGAGATGAGATCTCACTCTTGCTCAGGCTGTTCTCAAATTCCTGAGCTCAAGTGATCCTCCTCCCTCAGCCTCCCAAAGTGCTAGGATTACAAAAAATAAGCCACCATGCCTGGCATGAATTACACATTTTAAAAGAATAAATTTTACAGTGAGTTACATTTTAATATTTTTAATTATGAGGGAAAATCAATTTGCAACCATTCCTTGCCTCAGGGAGGGAGGCCTCTCAGGGAGGAGGCCCTTTCCCTCTGGAGCAGTATTCTTCCAAGTACAGTCCTCAAAAAGGAGGTGGGGCTTTCTAGATCCTTAGGTACAGCCTTTTTTGGTTGCCCTCAGTAGAGTGCAGTGGTGTCACAGGTCACAGCAACCTCCAGCTCTTGGGCTTAGGCGATTCTCTTGCTTCAGCCTCCCAAGTAGCTGGGACTACAGGTGCCTGCCACACCTAGCTATTTTTTGCTGTTGTTGCAGTTTAGCCGGGGCCAGATTCAAACTTGCCACCCTCAGTATATGGGGCCAGCGCCCTAGTCACTGAGCCACAGGCACCGCCCCAGGTATAGCCTTTTGACTGAATCTAAATCTTATAGAACAAATCAATCCTAGATTTATTTTAAACAATAAAGTAAAAATATAAAAGACAAACAAAAGTGTACTAATAGGCTCAGCACCCGTAGCTCAAAGAGTAGGGCACCAGCCATATACACCGAGGCCAACCGGTTGAAGCCCAGCCTGGGCCTACTAAACAACTACAACTGCAACCAAAAAATAGCCAGGCACTGTGGTGGACACCTGTAGTCCCAGCTACTTGGGAGGCTGAGGCAAGAGAATCACTTAAGCCCAAGAGTTTGAAGTTGCTGTGAGCTGTGACACCATAGCACTCTACTGAGGGCAGCATAATGAGACTCTGTCTCAAATAAATAAATAATAAAAGTGTACTAATAGAAAAAAATGAATTGCATTAAAATATGCAATTTTTCCTGTTCCTGCTTGGGGATGAGTCTATAACCTATGTGTTAACAAACCCCCCAGGTGATTTATTTTTGGGGGCTGTCTTACTTTTTCACCCTCCGTAGAGTGCTCTGGTGTCATAGCTCACAGTAATCTCAAACTCTTGGGCTCAAGTGATTCTTTTTTTTTTTTGCAGTATTTGGCCAGGGCTGGGTTTGAACCCACCACCTCTGGCATATGGGGCCGGCACTCTACTCCTTGAGCCACAGACACCACCCTCAAGTGATTCTCTTGTCTCAGGCTCCTGAATAGCTGGGACTATAGGCACCCACCACAATGCCCAGCTATTTTTAGAGATGGGGGTCTCACTTTCTCAGGCTGGTCTCAAACCTGTGAATTCAGGGCAATCCACCCACCTTGGCCTCTCAGAGTGCTAGGATTACGGATGTGAGCCACTGCGCCCAGCCTCCCCCAGGTGATTCTGATTCATGTTAAGAACCACTGCTCCTGGGCAAGGGAAACTTTTTGTGTAAAGGGTCAGACAATAGCTTAGGCTCTACATACTACTTCTCTATAGGGTCTGTCACACATATTCTTGTTTTTCCTTTCTACAACTTTTTTAAAAATGTAAACCCTTTCTTACCTACCAGGTACACAAAAACAGGCAGTAGGTGGATTTGATCCCTTGAACAATGGCTTGGCAACTCCTACTCTAGGGTAATAAGCACCCATCTTGAGAGATCTCTGGAGCATCTGGCACAGACAGCTGGATTCTTCCCCTTTAGGGATATGAACAAGGCCTCCAGGCATCAAAGTTCCCCTCATCCTTGTGATACCCCCTTGACATATCAAGGCCAAAGTGAGACCAGATTCTACTTTCCATCCAGGCTTTATTAACATAGTTTGTAGACAGTTCTTTTGTGCTCTTATGACATATTCAATTCACATTGATATCTTTTGAACAGGGCCAGCAAATCCTACCAGACAAAAGTGATATGCATTGATCCCAGATAAACCACAACAGTCCTGCAAAGAGTTTGAGAAAGCACCTTGAGCAGCCAAGCTGGGGAAGGGAAGTGCGCTGGCTGTACTTTGCCGAGTATCCTTTATGGCTCTTTTTGGTTGATTTCCTCTAATAAGGGTCCAAATAAAACTTCCCTTTCCTATTCAGTACATACCAGTCTTTGGTGTTTAACCTAATGAACTGAGGAAGGGAGGCATCCAGCAAATGGTACCCTTTAAAATGTGTGGTTAATGACTACATAGATCCTCTTCACTCACAGATAGTGGATTCATCTTGTAAAACAAAAATATGAGGTAGTAGGGAAGAGAACTTCTACTATTATAGAGAAGATCTCAAGAATAGATTCAGACATGATTAGAAGGACCATGTAACTCTGCTGCCTCGCAGTGTCCTTTTTTTTTTTTTTTTTTTTAGCACTAACAACTCCTGGGTGTCTGATACGTTTAGCAGCACTCCCAGAGAAGCCGTCTGACCAGAGGGCAATGAGGAGGGTGGGGAAGGGTGGAGATGAGCCCCAAGGAGACACAGGCACATTCCCCCCTTCTCTCCTTGAGATAGGCTAGAACTGCATGGGTAAAAGGTCCATAGCTTAACAGAGAAGGGAGAGAAGAGGGAAGACCAGAAGAAGCTTCTCTTCATCCCCAAACCTGGGCAGAACCAAGATCCTAAAGATTTCCTAATTTTTCCAGATGATTTATATGAGTGTCTCTCCCAGGTTACCAGCAACTTCTCCTTGAGAGGGCCTCAGATTCTGGTCTCAGACAGGGGTTAAGGAATAGGCAGAGAGAAAATTTTGAGTTTTGCTCCCTTTTTCCATCTTTATCCTCTGGAATCCAGTAAACAAACCAGGTACCTGGGTGAAAGCATGAGGCCTCCTCCCACCGCTCTCGCCAGTTCACCCTGGCCTTCAGGCCTTGTTGGCAAAGAGGAATGAGGGCACAAGTGTGCACAGCAGCTATGGAAAAGTTGATGAATATGGCATTGCCTGGTCCTTTCTGGGGTGGCGCACTTAGAGACCCTTGTTGAAGTAGACATAAGGCACAGATTCCCCATACTTGGCCTTGATAGTATCTTGGAGTTCTGGTTCCAGGTAGGAAACTGACAATTCACTGAAAAGACAGAAGGGGGTTAGAGTATGCCATGTGGGATAAGCAGCAAATTACCCTCAGATACTATCCAACTTAAATGCCACCTTCAAGAAATTCCTCTTGATTTTTTTCAGCTAGAATCATTATCAGCCTCTGTATTCTCTGTCACTCAGGCCTGACTTCATTCTCCCTGGGCTAAGATTCTTGGTTCCAACTTCTGTCTGCTCCACAATATTGCAAGCACAGGGACACAGGAGATGTCTAGCAGATGACCACTGAACTAGTATGGAACCAGAATACCGAGGAAGGGGAGACTGGTACCTTCTCAATAAATTCAAGCTACACATGTCTCCTGGGGCCAGTATCCCCACTATCCCCCCCACCCCAACATGTGTCCCTTCTCCTTTCCATCATCCCTTCTCCCTGAGCACCCCCCTCAGAACACATATGGGAAATGGAGATGTCCAAGTCGTCAACCCTCTGGCAAACATAAGCCAGAAGTATCTGACCTCTTAGTCAATTTTAAAGACCAGATCCAGCCAGGGGAGAGCATCCTAATAACCCAGTCAACAGAGAAGGAGAGTCTCCTGTTACCTCACCTTCTCTCCAAGGCAGCTCTTGCTCTACTAGGAGGAAGCAGCCTCCTTCCTGCTCCTGGCTTCTCCCACCCCTTGGTTTTGGTTTGCCATTCACCCAGATCTGTTTGGGTTTGCCATTCACCCAGGATTAAGAGGCCCAGAGTTTAGCTTGATGGACACTTGTCCTTGGACAAATGCTGCCCTTCCTGCCTCCTCCCTCTCTCCTTCTGGAGAGCAGGCAGGTCAGGGAGAGCAGAGGCAGGATGTTCAATGAAACAAAGTGAGGAACAAACAGCTGATACCATCTCTGTGGGAAGAGCCCACATGCCACTGGCACCATGAAGATGAGACTGTAAGAAAGGAGAAACCAAAGCATTAAGGGACATCATCCCACTGGCCTGCCCACATCCCACCCTCAAGGGAAGGGAGAGCTGCTCATGCATCTGACCTGCCTTCCCAGCTAGCCTACATCCTCCTCTCCCAGTGCCAGGATACTCATTCTGGCACAGGGATAAAATCAGACTCCTCCCCACTCCCACATCCCCACCCCCTATCACATAGTTCAAGCAGATGAAGAAGACAAAGAAGTGGCTGGGAAGTGTGAGCAGCAGACCTAAAGACCACAAGCACCGCAGGCCTTAGGGAAAGGAGGGAGGTCTGGCTCTTCACTCACTGAACACTTGGGCTGTCCAAGCACAGTGAAAAGCTATTTCCCAAACCTCACTGTGCATACAAATAACTTCAGGAACTGTGAAATACCCGTGCTGAGTAGGTCTAGGGAAGGCTTCAGAGTCTTTACTTCTATTTTTTTTTTTTTTTTTTTGCAGTTTTTGGCCGGGGCTGGGTTTGAACCCACCACCTCCAGCATATGGGGCTGGTACCCTACTCCTTTGAGCCACATGCACCACCCTGAGTCTTTACTTCTAACAAGTTCTCAGATGATGCCGATGACGCTGCCCAGGACTACATTTGGGATGTAAGACCTTACAGGATTTGGGAATCTAATAGAACTGGCTTGGCATCTCATCTTGCCACTTATAAGCTGTGTAACCTTGAGCAAGTTACTTCTAAGCTAGCAGAGGGAAGACAACAGTACCTTCTTTCCAGGGCTATTGTGAGAATTAAATGAGATGATATATGTAAAGCACCCAGCCCATGGTAACTCACTTAGCAGGAGTCTGTACAGCAGACTGTTAGACTCTTTAAGATCAAATCTCAGTTCTAGCAATTAATTACCCGCTATCTGTCCCTGAGCAAGCTTCTTAACCTCTCTAAGCCTCATTTTCATCATTTATAAAAAAAGATGATAATAGTATATGCAGCTTTAGAGCTGAAAGAATTAACTGAAATTGTAGACATACAGCATTAGCTCAGCAGGGACCCACAGAAAACATCCAGTCAATGCGGGTGTTAGTGCTGCTGTCCTCAGTTCCATGCCCTTGCAAAGCATGACTAATGCTAGGGACACGTCCAGATCAACGAATGACACTGCTATGGTGGCAGTGTCACCACCATTCACCACTGCTATGAATGACACTGTTATGGTGGCACTTTCCTCCTGTGCAAGGCTGGGACACTTAACAGCCCCAGTCAAAGCTGTGTCTCATTATTCTTGTTCCTTTTCTAAAACTGTTCCAACTTGTTGTTTTTGTTGTTTTTTGAGACAGCCTGTGTTGTTCTTGTTAGAGTGCCATGGCGTCATAGCTCACAGCAACCTCAAACTCTTAGGCTTAAGTGATTCTCTTGCCTCAGCCTTCCAAGTAGCTGGGATTATAGGTGCCCATCACAACACCCGGCTATATTTTGTTGTTGTTGTAGTTGTCATTGTTGTTTGGCAGGCCCAGCCTGGTTTCGAACCTGCCAGCCTCAGTGTATGTGGCTGGTGCCCTAACCACTGTGCTGCGGGCGCCAAGCCAAACTGCTCCAGACTTAATGTCAGAGGGAGACCCTGGGACAAGAGGGTACCCAAGCACTCCACTTTACATGTGGACATGTGTATAAAACCCTACCAGCACCAGGTGTGGTGGCTCACGCCTGTAGTCCCAGCACTGTGGGAGGCCGAGACGGGTGGATTGCCTGAGCTCAGAGGTTCGAGACCAGTATGAGCAGCAGTGAGCCAGAGTAAAACCCCGTCTTACTAACATCAAAAACAGCCAGACATTGTGGTGGGCGTCTGTAATCCCAGCTACTGGGGAGGCAACAGGAAAGAGAATCTCCAGAGGAAGAACATTTAAAAAAAAAAGAAGAGGGCGGCGCCTGTGGCTCAGTCGGTAAGGCGCCGGCCCCATATACCGAGGGTGGCAGGTTCAAACCCGGCCCCGGCTGAACTGCAAACCAAAAAATAGCTGGGCGTTGTGGCAGGCGCCTGTAGTCCCAGCTACTCGGGAGGCTGAGGCAAGAGAATCGCTTCAGCCCAGGAGTTGGAGGTTGCTGTGAGCTGTGTGAGGCCATGGCACTCTACTGAGGGCGATAAAGTGAGACTCTGTCTCTACAAAAAAAAAATAAATAAATAAATAAATAATTAAAAAAATTAAAAAAAGAAGAAAATGAACAACAAAAAAAGTACTTCAAACTAAGAATGAACAAGCAAGCTGAAATTAAAAAAAAAAAAAGACCCTACCAGCCTGATGCCCTTAAAAACAATGGGGTGAGAATGCTCTAGATGGACCACAGGTGTTCTGAGCTTGGCCACTTTCTTTTTTTTTTTTTGAGACAGAACCTCAAGCTGTCGCCCTGGGTAGAGTGCTGTGGCATCACAGCTCACAGCAACCTCCAACTCCTGGGCTTAAGCGATTCTCTTGCCTCAGCCTCCCAAGTAACTGGGACTACAGACGCTCACCACAATGCCCGGCTATTTTTTTTTTTTTTTGGTTGTACTTGTCATTGTTTGGCAGGCCTGAGCTGGATTCGAACCCGCCAGCTCTGGTGTATGTGGCTGGCGCCTTAGCCACTTGCGCTATAGGCGCTGAGCCAGCTTGGCCGCTTTTTTTTTTTTATTTATTTTAATTAATTAATTTATTTATTTTGCAGTTTTTGGCCGGGGCTGGGTTTGAACCCACCATCTCCAGCATATGGGGCAGTGCCCTACTCCTTTGAGCCACAGGCGCCACCCCCTTGGCCGCTTTTAAAGTCAGCAAAGGAGTACATGCTCTCCTATATGAGCTAGACAAGGAAATGGATCTTGGGTTCCCCAGTCACCAAGAACCCAAACCATCAAAACACAATACTCACAAGCACCCAGACAGCATGACCTGCAATGGGGCATGTAGGACTTTGACTTTCTGCACAAAAACAAAAGAGAGACCCACATGGGACTTCTATACTTTAAGGAGAACTCCATGCTGCCCTGACATGGAGCAGCCAGCTAGAAGAGCCCACAGGCAGGGGACCTCTGGGCCCTGAGGGGGAGTAGAAGAGGGTGCTGTCCTTGCTCTCTGCAAACCACATCAGGGAGGTCTAAGCAGGCAGCCAGCAGGGATGGGGTCCACTTGAATGAGTTGATGGCTTGGTGATTAGAGGGAAAGCTGGGGATTCTTGAGTCCCCAGGCACAGGTAAGGATGGGGGCATGCTGGGCAGGGAAGATGCAAAGAAAACCCCACCTACCTGCATGAAGTGCAGCTTCTCCAGCCTCTCCATGATTACTGGCAGTAAGACTAGAAGAGAGCATGGGAGAAGCAGAAGGAATGCTGAAGACTCTGCCTAGGACTCCTGAAGTCAGATCAGGGATGAATGATTCCCCCTCCTTCCCCAGAAGTTACACTCGGGAGAAGAACTCAGCCCTGCCCCTGTCCCCCAAGTCCCAGTGGAACTGTGCTTCCCAAACTCTCAACCTGTACACCTGCAGTAACAGGAGAATATGTGCTGCTACGTTCAAAGGATCCTTCTTCAAACTCAAAAACATCTTTGAAGGCTCATACGAATGAATTTGGCAGCCTATTCTGCAACATGCTCTTGCTGGAAGCAAACCAGGGCAAGGAATTTATTTTCTCTACCACTGTCTTCCTAGCACATTAAGCAATGGGACTTAACAAGTATTAGTTAAATGGAAATAACTTTTCCCCCAAAATCTCTGATTAATTGATGTTCTAGGAACTAGTGTGGGTCTCCTGGGCTCGCAGCATTCAAGCAAAGTGGTTTGAAAAGCATACTTGTAGAAGCTGGGTACCACCCTTCACCAAGTATGTGTGTGGCTGAGGCTTCCACCCCATGTTCCAGGATCCCCCAGGATGAGAAGGCTTCTCCTTCTTACTCATGCCAGGAGCTGCCATGGTGATTCGAGATATAACCACTTGGGTGATGCCTATGGCCGCAGCTCTCTGAGGGCAGAAAAAAATTAATTGTGAGGAATGACTTATCCAGCACACATGGGCTGCTCTGGAGGACTGGATCAGGGTTATTGCTAAGTCTGAGATAATAATGGGGAAGGGATAAACCTGCCAGGAACTCAGTGACCTCACTTGTCCCTCCCCACCTACCTAGACTTTTATGGCTTCAGGATCAGAAATGATAGAGAGGGGACATAAGAGCTTACTCTGAACAGAGCAGCACAGGGAAAAAGTGATAGGGAATGAAGATGAAGGGATGGAGAAGGTGTCTCAGTCCTATAATGGCAACCAGGTATGCTCTGACCATTAAAGAGGGGATAGGGCCTAAGAGGGAATTCCTTCCTCCCACCCCAAAGGGAGGCCTCTGCTCACCTGGGAATGGCCAATCTCACTGTGATTCCTGTCCTTCACGCAGATGCCCTGGATGAGTTCCCTAAACACAGACAGGAGTTGCTGGACTTAGGAAAGGGGTGCTAGAACCCTGCCAGCCATGTGACACATGAAGGGACCAACACTATTATGAGGAAGCTCTAGGACAGTGGTTCTCAACCCTCCTAAATGCCACGACCCTTTAATACAGTTCCTCATGTTGTGGTGACCCCCAACCATAAAATTATTTTCATTCAGTTGTCCCAGCTACTCAGGAGGCAAGAGAATTGAGAATTGCCTAAGCAAGAGAATTGCCTAAGCCCAAGAGCTGGAGGTTGCTGTGAGCTGTGATGCCACAGTACTCAATTGAGGGTGACAAAGTGAGACTCTGTCTCTTAAAAAAAAAAAAAATTATTTTCGTTTCTACTTCATAACTCTAATGTTGCTACTATTATGAATCATAATGTAAATATCTGATATGCAGGATGGTCTTAGGTGACCCCTATGAAAGGGTCGTTCAACCCCCAAACAGGTTGTGTTTTTGAGAACCGCTACTCTAGGAAGACACCTCTCTCTACTCCAATGAGTGACATCTCAAGAGTGCTCTAGGGCAGGGTGGCGCCTGTGGCTCAGTGAGTAGGGCGCTGGCCCAATAAACCAAGGGTGGCGGGTTCAAACCCAGCCCCAGCCAAACTGCAACAAAAAAAAATAGCCAGGCATTCTGGCGGGCACCTGTAGTCCCAGCTACTCGGGAGGCTGAGGAAAGAGAATTACCTAAGCCCAGGAGTTGGAGGTTGCTGTGAGCTGTGATGCGACAGCACTCTACCAAGGGTGACACAGGGAGACTCTGTCTCAAAAGAAAAAAAAAAGTTTACTTTAGGTGGCGCCTGTGGCTCAGTCGGTAAGGCGCCAGCCCCATATACCGAGGGTGGCGGGTTCAAACCCGGCCCGGCTGAACTGCAAACCAAAAAATAGCTGGGCGTTGTGGCGGGCGCCTGTAGTCCCAGCTGCTCGGGAGGCTGAGGCAAGAGAATCGCTTCAGCCTAGGAGTTGGAGGTTGCTGTGAGCTGTGTGATGCCATGGCACTCTACCGAGGGTGATAAAGTGAGACTCTGTCTCTACAAAAAAAAAAAAAAGTTTACTTTAAAAAATAATAATAATAAATAAATAAATAATTTTTTTTTTAAATGTAGGCTTTTTATTTTTATTTTATTTATTTATTTATTTATATATTTTTTGTGTGTGTGTGTGGTTTTTGGCCGGGGCAAGGTTTGAACCTGCCACCTCCAGCATATGGGACCGGCGCCCTACTCCTTGAGCCACAGGCGCCGCCCATAAATTTTTTTTTTTTTTTTTTAGAGACAGAGTCTCACTTTATGGCCCTCGGTAGAGTGCCGTGGCCTCACACAGCTCACAGCAACCTCCAACTCCTGGGCCTAAGCAATTCTCTTGCCTCAGCCTTCCGAGTAGCTGGGACCACAGGCGCCCACCACAACGCCCGGCCATTCTTTGGTTGCAGTTTGGCCGGGGCCGGGCTTGAACCCGCCACCCTCGGTATATGGGGCCGGCGCCTTACCGACTGAGCCACAGGTGCCGCCCTAAATAAATAAATTTTAAAAAGAGTGCTCTAGGGCAATGGGTGACAGAGCTGGCCCTGGGCTAGATTGCCTGGCTTTAATCCTGAAACTGCAGGGTTGGTGTGTCACCTTAAGCACAGTCCTGAACCTTTCCAAAGCCTCAGTTTTCCTCATCTGCAAATGGAGATAAACCTGGAACCTACTTCATAGGTGATGATTACATGAGATTATGCCTGCAAAGTGCTGAGTTCAGACCTGATGCAGAGTGACCTACATGACTATGCGACGAAGAGTCCTTCCTTTACCTATTCTTCTCAGCCAGTTCTTTTCTTTTCTCTTTCTTTCTTTTTTGAGGCAGAATCTCACTTTGTCACCCTCTGTAGAGTCCCATAGTGTCATAGCTCACAGCAACCTCAAACTCTAGGGCTTAAGCAATTCTCTTCCCTCAGCCTCCCAAGTAGCTGGAACTACAGGCGCCCACCATAAAGCCTGGCTATTTTTAGAGACTGGGTCTCGCTCTAGCTCAGTGTGGTCTTGAACCTGTGAGCTCAGGCAATTCTCCTGCCTCAGCCTCCCAGAGTGCTGGGATTACAGGTGAGCCACCATGCCTGGCCTCATTTTTTTTTTTTTTTTTTTAGAGACAGACTGTCACTCTGTCACCTACGGTAGAGTGCCATGGTGTCACAGCTCACAGCAACCTCTAGCTCTTGGGCTTAGGCGATTCTCTTGCCTCAGCCTCCCAAGTAGCTGGGACTACAGGCACCTGCCATAATGCCTGGCTATTTTTTTGTTGCAGTTTGGCCGGGGCCAGGTTCAAACCCGCCATCTTTAGTTTATGGGCCAGGTGCCCTACTCACTGAGCTACAGGTGCCGCCCTTTTTTTTTTTTTGCAGTTTTTGGCCGGGGCTGGGTTTGAACCCACCACCTCCAGTATATGGGGCCGGCGCCCTACTCCTTGAGCCACAGGTGCTGCCCCCCTCCTCTTTTTTTTTTGAGACAGAGTCTCACTCTGTCAGCCTCAGTAGAGTAATGTGGCATTATAGCTAACAGCAACCTCAAATTCTCAGGCCCAAGCAATCCTCTTGCCTTAGCCTCCTGAGTAACTGGGATTACAGGCACCCAGCCCAACACTGGCTATGATTATAGGCATGAGCCACCGCGCCCGGCCCTCAGGCCAGTTTTTGACAATGCTCAATCCAAGATCCACCACAGGGCTGGGACTCATTCATCTGTTGGGTAAGAGCCACTGGATCAGGGAAGGAAAGAGGAGAGGAGTGATGTATACACAGTGTGCATGGCTTTTCCAGCAGTGCTCTTGCTACAAAGCGTATTGTGATTTGCTGGTAGTCCCAAGAAAATGTGTTTCTAAATATAGATGATACTGACAATGGCGCCAATAACAGCCAACACTTATGTAGCATTGATTATGTACCAGGCACTGTTTTGAGTACTTTATGTATATGATATTAAAACCTCACAACAGGCCAGGTGTAGTGGCTCATGCCTGTAATCCTAACACTCTGTATCGCCTGAGCTCGGGAGTTCAAGACCAGCCTGAGCAAGAGCAAGACCCCACCTCTACTAAAAATAGAAAAACTAACTGGGCATCATGTTGGGCACCTATAGTCCCAGACACTGGGGAGGCTGAGGCAAGAGGATCACTTGAGCCCAAGAATTTGAGGTTGCTATTACCTATGACACCACAGCACTCTACCCAGGGCAATAGAGTGCGACTCCATCTCAAAAAGAACAAAAACAAACAAACAAAAAACCTCCCAACAGAGGAACATCTGTGCTTTCTCTAGTCAAGAATTAAAAACTAGAAGACACAAGGAGTTTCTCCTTTACCTTTAATGCTGAAAAGCTTAGAGATGTGTGCCTAGGAAAACTCCTATGACTTCCTTCATAGCTTCTGCTTTCTGCTCTATGTTTAGACATCTCACTCTGCAGCATTCCACTCTGTAAGCCATCTTTGGGCTTTGGAAGCAGGCAGAGGTCACAACTTTAAGTTTTAGTTGATAGGACATCTAGTCTAAACCTCTCAGGTTCAGTCTGTCTTCCCCATTTCATACCACAGAAAGGATGCCCACCATGCTCAACATACTGACTAAACCTGTCACCCACCACTCTCAGGGTCACCACCACAGGAGCAGCCAATCCTCAGGGATCCATCAGTGGCTCAGCTCACACCTCAGCCTTGGTTTCTTGCCCTTTCCTTGATAACCTTGTGGTTCATGGAGAAAAAAACGGCTCCCTATACTCACTGCTGTCGCATCATTGGAATGTTGACACAGTTAGCTGCAGCCACAGCAGCAAAGGGCACCCAGCGACCCACCAGGGGTGGAGCTCTCTGTGGGGGGAAGGAAACAATGAAGGCTGTTCAGACTCACTTAGGGCTATAAAACAAGAAAGAAAGTTAGACCTCACTACTGCCACACAGCCAGACACCCTGCCTGGAAACCCCATGCTCCCTCGAAGGCCCAAGAAAGACCAACCAAGGGCAGCCCTGCTTTTCTTTCTTTCTTTTTTTTTTTTTTATTGGCTAGGGCTGGGTTTGAGCCCACCACCTCTGGCATATGGGACCGGCACCCTACTCCTTGAGCCACAGGCACCACCCTGCCCTGCTTTTCTTTACTGGGCTGGGCTCTGGTCCCCACCCAGTCTGGGAAAGGATGTTTTCCTAGGACACTGCTGCCCCCAAGTGGCCATTATGCCCACAGCAGCCCCAGATCATACCTTTGTCAACATGTTCATGCCCACAGCCGTGGCCACAGCAGTGGTTGTGGCCGTGAAGTAGGAAAGGGCCATCTGCCTAGTGGAGAAGAGAGATGCTTGGGAGTGGGCAGCCCTGCTGGTGGAAGGCAAGACTATGGACTATGGAGTGAAAGTCTGTAATGTGGCTTCATGCCTGAAAACCTTACATGGTCTGTCCCTAGCCTCATCTTGTGACCCTCTCTCCTCCCCCACTCATAGGATCTGAACTCTGTTGGCCTTCCTCAAGAACTTGAAATACACCAGACTCCTTCCTGCTGCTCCCTATAGAGGAATTCATCCCTGAGCTCCTGCATGGCTGAATCCTCATCCTTCAGAAACTCAGGTGAAACATCATCTCTACTGGCCACTGACTGGCCTATCTACACAGATTCCCCTCGCTATTCTCTGCCTTGTCACCCTGTATATGACCTCAGTGGCAGCAGTCACAATTTAAGATTATTGTGCTTGTTCTCTTAAGAAAAGACCTTAAACTGGTCAAGGGTGGTATCTTATGCCTGTAATCCCAGCACTTTGGGAGGCCAGGGTAGGAGGATCACTTAAGGCCAGGAGTTTGAGACTAGCCTAAGCGATATAGTGAAACCCCGTTTCTACAAAAACATAGAAAAAATTAGTTGGGCATGGTGGCACACACCTGTAGTCCCACCTACTCAGGAGGCTGAAGCAGGAAGATCACTTGAACCCCAGAGTTTGAGATTGCGGTGAGCTATGATGATGCCACTGCAATCCAATCTGGGCAACAGAGTGAGACCCTGTCTCAAAAAAACAAAACAAAACAAAACACTCCTTAAACTCCACCAGAAGTGTGACCACTCATGCCTTACTTAACAAAGTATCCCCAGCTCGTAGCACCATGCACGCCCCAGCATAAGATACACAATAAAAATATATTTGTAGGCTCCACACCTGTAGCTCAACAGCTAGGGCACCAGCCACATACACCGAGGCTGGCAGGTTTGAATCCAGCCTGGGCCTGCTGAACAACAATGACAACTACAGCCAAAAAGTAAAAAATAGCTGGGCATTGTGGTGTGCGCCTGTAGTCTCAGCTACTTGGGAGGCTGAGGCAAAAGAATCACTTCAGCCAGAGAGTTTGAGGTCGCTGTGAGCTGTAATGCCACAGCACTCCACCCAGGACGACAGCTTGAGACTGTCTCAAAAAAAAAAAAAAAAAAAAAAACAAAAACAGGGCAGCACCTGTGGCTCAAAGGAGTAGGGCGCCAGCCCCATATGCCAGAGGTGGCAGGTTCAAACCCAGCCATGGCCAAAAAAAACTGCAAAAAAGAAAAAAAATGATATATTTGTAGAATGAACGTATGAATGAGCAAACAAAAGAGCTGGTCATGGGGCGATATAAGGACAGCCCAGGGTCCAGGTCTCCTACCTGAGTGATGTGGGGGAGGCCGCATTCCTGTTGGTGTAGTTGACTAAGGCATTGAAGGACTGATTCACCCACTGCCAGAAAATCACTGCCGGCATTGTCCTACCAGTAAAAGAGAACAGGAGAGGCAGGGAGGAGGAGGATGGAAGGGAGTACTTGGGGTACACCATTGAAACCACATTATCTGCCGTTCTCTAAACTGTTCCGGGGCTGCTTTATGTACAGGGACTTTTGCACAGGCTGGCCCCCTGCCTGGACTATATCCCACCCTGCCTTCTATACATGGCCAAGTCCTGCTCTGTTGAGAGATCACTTCCTCTTTGGAACCTTCCTGACCCTTCTTCACCCCCTTTTGAAACGCAGTCTTTCCATTATCCCTATTCCCACAAACCCATGCCCTTTCCCCAACCTACCACTTACCAAGCTGTATTATAACTGTTTACATTTCTTGGTCTCCTGGACAAAACTAAGAACTCTTTTAGGGGCAGTATTAAAGTTTTTATATTCCCAAAACCTGGCCCGAAGCCTAGCTCAATAGCAGAACAAATGAACGCAGAGATGGGAGGGGGCAGGGAGAAGGAGGGAGAGGAAGGGGAAGGAGGAGGAAGAGTGACACGTCCAGCAGCTACAAAGTGTATTCTCTCCAAACCGAGAGAAAGGGTCTTCCTAATTTTTTATTTGGATGTTACATTATAAAAATAAATTAAATTCACTGTGGAATGGGTGTACTTTTTAAAGAGGTACCTTATTTGTTTAGAGTTCTAGAGAGGACTGCCTCAGTTAAAATCACATTTCCTGACTGTGTGAACTTGAACAAGCTGCTTAGCCTCTCTAGAATTCTAGTTCTTTGGCTACAATAATAATGATACCTAAGTGTAGGGCTGTTGAGAAGGTTAAATGAGGTAATACAAGCAAAGAACTTAGCACAGTGCCCAGTACCTACTAACTGATCATTAAAGAGGACTATTATTATTATCTCCCCGAAAGCAGATCAGGAGCTGCACCTCCCACTGCCCTGCTGCTGGGTCCCACCTGTAAAACTGGAGCATGAAGCCTGTGATGATCATGCCGCCAGGGACCTGGAAGGACATGCGCCCAATGACATTCATCTTCTCCCCAGTGTCAGGGTGGAAGGCTGAGTCATACAGCTTCTTGGCATACAGTAGCTGTTCCACTTGGGTGCCTGGGGGCACGACTCCCATCCTGTGGCCCAAGAACAACAGGCAGTTACCACCCAGCCTGATTAATGCCTCCCAGCTTCCCTGCTGTCATTACTCCTTCCTTCTGAGATACCTGCCTATTCTTCACCTTTAGTTTCCATCTCCTCCCTTGAGAGCTCCATCAATGTCACCCTACTGTTTCCAGCCCCTTTCCTTAACCACTCACCTGCTCTTCTCAACCATTGCCTTGGCCCAGTCCAGCTCCTGTTCTGGTACAAACACGGTACGAGGGTCTGTGATGTTGAAGAAGTGTTTCACTCGACCCAGGAAAGTGCACTGGTTCCAACGGGGGGCATCAATGTTAAAGCTAGACAGGTCAGCCTCCATCTTTGCTATCACACACAACTGTGGACTTAAAGAACAGAGGAAGAATAAGGACTGTCCACCAAATCAAAGCCTGCTCCCAAAGCCCTGAGCACCACCCACTGTCCTTGATTGCCTTTTCTCAGCTAGTAGGCACCATCTGACTTGCTGGGGAGAGCTCTATAGAGGGGCCACCAGACTGAGCAATTAAGCACCAACACGTGTTTCCTGAGGGCCTGCTAGTGACCAGCCCTGCGCTTGACCACGCAATGGGAGAGAGTAGAAAAAAGGAAGATATAGTGCCTATCCTTAGGGCGCCCAGAGTCTGACTGGGGTACGAGAGCTTGTCCATGAAATGATATATAATAGCCCCTGGTGCTTTTGGTAAGGTGGGAAAAGTAGCCCTTTTGAAAAACATCCAGAGCCCTCTCCTTTTTATTAAATTTTATTTTATTTTATTATTTTTTTTTATTTTTTGGAGACAGAGTCTCACTATGTCACCCTGGGTAGAGTGTGTGGTATCATTATAACTCACAGCAATATCAAATTCTTGGGCTCAAGCGATCCTCTTGCCTCAGCCTCCCAAATAGCTAGGACTATAGGCACCTGCTACAATGCCTGGCTATTTAAATTTTATTTTATTTTTTAGAGATGGGGTCCAGCTATGTTGCCTAGGCTGGAATCCCAGTGACTCTTCTTAGGTTCAGTCATAGCAACTTTGAGCTCCTGGGTTGAAACAATCCTCCCTTCTCAGCCTGACAAATAGGTGGGATTACAGGCCTGCACCACCGCACCCTCCCGCTATGCTCTTCTTAACAAGGCCTGGCCTCTAGGGAAACTATTTTACCAGAGCCTAGCCACCCGGATTTTACCAGAACCTATCCAGTTTGAGGGAAAGGAACTCTAGCCTGCTCTTGCCTTCCTGTCTCAGGTGTCTATGGCTGGTGGCGGGGTGAGGGGAGGCTGAGAAGCATTTGTGAAGGTCAAGGGCACAGGCTCACTAGAAGACTAAGACTTAATCACAGGTCTGTAACATGCTCCCTGCTTTCTCCACCTCCCATGTACCAGTGACTCAGAGGGGCTGTTATATGACAAGAGATGGCAACAGGAAAAACTGCAAGGCTCACACCTTATTTAAGAAGTCTCTAGAAACCCAAAGATGACAGAGGGGACAAAAACAAGGACACCAGAGGAAAGTTTGCCCTCTGACACCTATAGCTATAGCAAACAGTAAACACAGCCTCACTTCTAGCCAGATAAACATAAAACTTCACACCTTAGTTCCTTTTACCAGCCAGGTCCATCAAGACTGTCTTTCACCAAAAAATCACAAAGCATACTCAAAACTAAAGAACACAGTTTGAAGAAATGGAACAAGCATCAGAACTAGATTTAGATACAACAGAGATTTTTTTTTTTTTTTTTGAGACAGAGCCTTAAGCTGTCAGCGGTAGCGTCATAGCTCACAGCAACCTCCAACTCTTGGACTCAACCAATCCTCTTGCCTCAGTTTTTCTATTTTTAGTAGAGATGGGGTCTCAGTTTTTGCTCAGGTTGGCCTCGAACCTGTGAGCTTAGCAATCCACCTGCCTCAGCCTCCCAGTGCTAGAATTATAGGTGTAGGCCACTGCGCTTGGCCTACAACAGAGATTTTTAACTTATCAGACCAGGAATTTAAATAGCCATGTTAAGTAATTAAAGGGAAAAGAGACAACATACAAGAACAGATGGATAATATAAGCAGAGAGATGAAAATTCTTTTTTTTGTGTGTGTGTGTGTGGTTTTTTTTGGCCGGGGCTGGGTTTGAACCCACCACCTCCGGCATATGGGACCGGCGCCTTACTCCTTGAGCCACAGGCGCTGCCCGAGAGATGAAAATTCTTAAGAAAGAATCAAAAGGAAATTTTAGTAATCAAAAACTCTGTTAGAGGGGCGGTGCCTGTGGCTCAAAGGAGTAGGGCACCAGCCCCATAAGCCGGAAGTGGCGGGTTCAAACACAGCCCTGGCCAAAAACTGCAAAAAAAAAAAAAAAACTCCGTTAGAGATGACAAAAGCCACGGATGGACTCAACAGTAGACCAGACATGGCCAAGGAAATCAGTCAGCTTGAATATGTGTCAAAAGAAACCTCCAAAATGGAAATATAAAGCAAGAAAAGAATAAACAACCAGACCAGCACAGCCAAGAACTGTGGAAGAACTACAAAAGGTATAACATGCATGTTGGCTCGGCGCCTGTGGCTCAAACGGCTAAGGCGCCAGCCACATACACCTGAGCTGGCGGGTTCGAATCCAGCCCGACCCACCAAACAACAATGACGGCTGCAACCAAAAAACAGCTGGGCGTTGTGGCAGGCACCAGTATAGTCCTGGCTATTTGGGAGGCCAAGGCAGGAGAATTGCTTGAGTCTAGGAGTTGAGAGGTTGCTATGAGTTGTGATGCCATGGCACTCTACCCAGGGCAACAGCTTGAGGATCTATCTCAAAAAAAAAAAAAAAAAAAGGTATAACACTCCTGCAATAGAAATACCAGAAGGGCGCCTGTGGCTCAATGAGTGGGGCGCTGGCCCCATATGCTGAGCGTGGCGGGTTCAAACCCGGCCCCGGCCGAACTGCAACAAAAAAAATAGCCGGGCGTTGTGGCGGGCGCCTGTAGTCCCAGCTACTCTGGAGGCTGAGGCAAGAGAATCGCGTAAGCCCAAAAGCTGGAGGTTGCTGTGAGCTGTGTGACGCCATGGCACTCTACGGAGGGCGGTACAGTGAGACTCGGTCTCTACAAAAAAAAGAAATACCAGAAGGGGATGAGAGAGAGGAACAGAAAAAAATATTTGAAGTAATGATGATTGAGAATTTTCCAAAATTAATGACTAAAACGATAGATCCAGCAGGCTCAGAGAATATCAAGCAGAATAACTACCCCCAACAACTACACTTAGGCATAGCAGATTCAAACTGCCGAAAGTCAAAGACAAAGAAAATCGTGAAAAGTCGTCAGAGGGAGAAAAGAAATGTCACCTACAGAGAGGCAAAGGGAAGAACTACGTCAGATTTCTCTTCAGAAACCTGGCAATCAAAAAGAGAGTAGAGTGTTGTGGCGGGCGCCTGTAGTCCCAGCTACTCGGGAGGCTGAGGCAAGAGAATCGCTTCAGCCCAGGAGTTGGAGGTTGCTGTGAGCTGTGTGAGGCCATAGCACTCTACAGAGGGCCATAAAAAGTGAGACTCTGTCTCTACAAACAAAAAAAAAAGAAGAGAGTAGAGTGAAATATTTCAAGTGTTGAAAGAAAAAAAGAATCCAACCTAGAATTAATTCTGTATCCAATGAAATTATCTTTCAAAACTGAAGAAGAAATAAAGACCTTTTTGGTCAAAACTGAGGGAATTTGTTATCAGCAGACCTGACTTGAAAGATGTTAAAAGAAGTTCTTCTGAGAGAAAATTACATAGGTTATAAACTCAGACCCCCAGAGAGAAAGGGTGTCAGAGAAGGAATAAATGAACTAAATGAAGGAAATAATAGAATTTTTTCCTATTCTTTTTTTTTTTTTTTTGGACATAAAGAGTTTCACTCTGTCACCCTGAGTAGAGTGCCATGGCATCACAACTCAAAGCAACCTGCAACTCTTGGGCTCAAGTGATTCTCTTGCCTTAGCCTCCCAAGTGGCTGGAACTACAGGCGCCTGCCACAACACCCAGCTTTTTTTTTTTTTGGTTGTAGTTGTCATTGTTGTTTGGTAGGCCCGGGCTGGGTTTGAACCCACCAGCTTTGGTGTATGTGGCTGGAGCCCTAGCTGCTGAGCTACAGCTACCGAGCCAAGATCATTAATTAAATTATTATTATTATTATTATTTTTTTTTTTTTTGAGACACAGCCTCAAGCTGTTGCCCTGGGTAGTGCCGTGGCATCACAGCTCACAGCAACCTCCAACTCCTGGGTTCAAGCGATTCTCCTGCCTCAGCCTCCCAAGTAGCTGGGACTATAGGCGCCCACCACAACCCCTGGCTATATTTTTTTTGGTTGTAGCTGTCACTGTTGTTTGGTGGGCCCGGGCTGGATTCGAACCCTGCCAAACAACAATGAGAACTAGAACCAAGAAACAACCAGCCTTGTGGTGGGCATTTTTAGCCCCAGTTACTTGGGAAGCTGAGGCAAGAGAATTGCTTAAGCCCAAGAGTTGGAGGCTGCTGTGAGTTATGATGCCAAAGCATTCTACTCAGGGTGACAGCTTGAGACTCTGTCTCAAAAAAAAAAAAAAAAAAAAAGGAAGAAGAAGAAGTTCAAAGCACAGTAAATATATTCTTTTTTTTTTTTTAAATAGAGTCTCACTATGTCACCCTTGGTAGAATGCCATGGCATCACAGCTCACAGCAATCTCAAACTCTTGGGATTTAAGTGATTCTCTTGCCTCAGCCTCCCAAGTAGCTGGGACTACAGGCACCTGCCACAACACCTGGCTATTTTTTTGTTGCAGTTGTCATTGTTGTTTAGCAGGCCCAGGCTGGGCTTGAACCCACCACCTTTGGTGTATGTGGCCAGAGCCCTACCCACTGAGCTACAGGCACTGTCCAAGTATATTCATTTTGACTCCTTTTTTCTGATCAACATAATGTTAAGTGTGCTGCAGAAGTTTAACTATATATATTCAGGAGTGCCATGAGATTAAAAAGGTTGAAAACTACTGATCTAGAGTGGTACCTGGAGTTCTCTTTTTGAGACAGTCTTGCTTTGTCCCCATGGGTAGAGTACCATGGTATCATAGCTCACAGATCAACCTAAAACTCTCGGGCTCAAATGATCCTCTTGCCTCAGCCTCCAAGTAGCTGGCCCCTGCCACAATACCTGGATACTTTATATAGAGATGGAGTCTTGCTCTGGCTCAGACTGGTCTCAAACACGTGAGTTCCAGCAACCCACCCACCTCGGCCTCCTCATAGTGCTAGGTTTACAGTCGTGAGCCACCATGCTGGTCAACACTTGGGAGTTTCTGACTTGGGCAATAAGGTGCTGAGTCAGAGGGTATGGAAAAACAGGCTTTAAAGGAGAAAACAGTGAGCTTGATTTTCCGCATGTTAAGTTTTAAGTGCCACAGGACCTGCTCAATTGCAATAGGCTGCTTCCCAAACACCCTACCAAAGACCCTGCCCTGTCCAAAAGCTATTACCTTCCCCTCTTCACTAAGTTCTTTTATTTTTTATTTTCAGATTTACTTCTTTTTTTTTTTTAAGACAGAGCCTCAAGCTGTCACCCTGGGTAAAGTGCTATGGCATCACAGCTCACAGTAACATCCAACTCCTAGGCTTAAGCGATTCTCTTGCCTCCGCCTCCCAAGTAGCTGGGACTATAGGCATCTGCCACAACGCCCAGCTATTTTTTGGTTGCAGCTGTCATTGTTGTTTGGCAGGCCCAGGCTGGATTTGAACCCGACAGCTCAGGTGTATGTGGTTGGCGCCTTAGCCACTTGAGCCATAAGCGCCGAGCCCAGATTTACTTCTATGCCTTCTATTGCTAGGCCTTTTGTCTTTTCTCTGAAAAATATCATCTTAACTAATTTAAATAGTCATCTTTGAAGCCAGGAGATATATCCTTTTGGCTCACCACCATGGTCCCAGTGCCTAGCACAAGTATTTGCTGAGTGAGAGGTCCGGTTCATCAGTACATGTGTATTCAGGCATGAAAGAAAGCACAGAGGTCTAGGTCTGGGCTAGAAGGAAAAAGTCAAGTAAGCAGCATCAAGGTGGTTTAAGACAAAGTTTTCCGGTGAGAATACATAAAATGTAAAGAGTAGACAGTTGAAGACAAACCCCAAAAAACCACTACACTTGAGAAGCAAGCTAAGAAAAAAGGAAGCCCCGAGAGGCAGAAAGAACAACCTGAGAGACAGGAGGTGAAGGAACCAAGAGGGGCAAGGGAGAGTGGGGGTCAAGTTTTAGGTTTTTTGTTAGGGTGGAAGAGACTTCAGGAGGCTGACATGCTGGGAGTAAGTCATGTCCCATGAGGAAGAAACAAGGATTGGAGCAGAGGCCAGCATGGAGTGTCCACAGAAGTGGACCTGGCCCTGATGCTACCACTGAAGTCGGAATCTCTGCAAGTCGGAAGGAAGCACTCACTGCCAAAACTCTAAACTTCTTCCCTCTCCCACTCCACTTGGCCTCCTGCAGACTGGTTCAAAGACCAAAGGCATTTCTCTAAGTTCTGAACCAGATGTGGGAGGAAAGGAAAAGACTCTACATCAGTGGTTCTCAACCTTCCTAATGCCACAACCCTTTAATACAGTTCCTTGTGTTGTGGTGTCCCCCAACCATAAAATTATTTTCGTTGCTACTTCATAACTATAATTTTGCTACTGTTATGAATCGTAATGTAAGTATCTGATATGCAGGATGTATTTTCATTGTTACAAAGGGGTCATGACCCACAGGTTGAGAACCGCTGCTCTACGTGAAGCTAAAGAGTCTGCCTGGCCAGGAGCTCACAGTGTTTTGGCTTATAGAGACCCAGGTTTGCACCCACTGGAGACAGCTTGACTAGGCAAAATGCTAAGCCTCCCTGTCAACACAGAACACAGCCAAACCTCCTGACATCTTTCTCAACCCTCAACTCAACACTGCAAAGCCCTTTGCCTTTGATAATGAAAGCACTTCTAACAGGAAGGGACAATCATTTGCTAAATTATGCAACAGCTTTTGCCTTCTTAACTGAGGTCAGTATAGAAACTGCACAGTCGGGGGTGGGGCCTTGGTGTGTGTCACACTTTATGGGGGCAAGACATGATTGCAAGAGGGACTTTACCTAACAATTGCAATCTGTGTAACCTGGTTTATTGTACCCTCAATGAATCCCCAACGATAAAAAAAAAATAAATAAATAAATAGTGATGTGATCCTGTTAAAAAAAAAAAGAAAGAAAGAAACTGCACAGTCCCTGCACTGTCCTCCAATGGGCACAGTTCCTATGTCTTATTTAAGACATAAGACCAAAAACAAAGATCTAGATAGCGCCTGTAGCTCAAGGGGCTAAAGCGCCAGCCACATACACCAGAGTTGGCGGGTTCAAATCCAGCCCGGGCCTGCCAAATAATGACAACTACAACCAGAAAATAGCTGGGCGTTGTGGCGGGTGCCTGCAGTCCCAGCTACTTGGGAGGCTGATGCAAGAGAATTGCTTAAACCCAGGAGTTTGAGGTTGCTGTGAGCTGTGACACCATGGTACTCTACCCAGGGCGATAGCTTGCGGTTCTGTCTCAAAAAAAAAAGAAAAAAAACAAAGATCTATGGGCAGCTCCTGTGGCTCAGTGCGTAGGGCGCCGGCCCCATATACCAAGGGTGGTGGGTTCAAACCTGGCCCAGCCAAACTGCAACAAAAAATAGCCAGGTGTTGTGGCAGGTGCCTGTAATCCCAGCTACTTGGGAGGCTGAGGCAAGAGAATCGCCTAAGCCAAGAAGTTGGAGGTTGCCGTAAGCTGGTGACATCACAGCACTCTACCAAGGGCGACAACATGAGACTCTGTCTCTAAAAAAAAAAAAATAAAACAAAAAAAAACAAAGATCTAAATTATTGGCCTAGGCGCAGTGGCTCACACCTGTAATCCTAGCAGTCTGGGAGGCCAAGGTGGGTAGATCATCTGGGCTCAGGAGTTTGAGATCAGCCTGAGCAAAGTGAGACCCTATCTCCACAAAAAATAGAAAAACTAGCCAGGCATTTGTGGCAGATGCCTATAGTCCCAGCTACTAAGAAGGTTGAGACAAGAGGATCACATGAGCCCAAGAATTTGAGGTTGCTGTGAGCTATGACGCCACAGCACTCTACCAAGGGCAACAGTGAGACCCCGGTCCCCCCAAAAATCTAAATTATCTTTCTGGAACATACTCTCCAACACCCACTGTCCTCCAATGGGCACAGTTCCTTTACTTTTTCAGGGCAAACTCAAGTCTTTCTGTTATACATTCCCCAGTACCCTGTCCTTTGTAGCATGCTGGGCTTTTGTAATTGTCACCTTCTTGTCATTTACTGTTATTAGTATGTGATCTGCCTCCTCTGACGGTGTATGGATCATGAGCACTGGGACATGTCTGCAGTGTTCACTGCTCCATCTCTCACATCCCCTCCAAAGGTATGTACTGCCTGCCTGAAATGCATTCCCACTTATTCTTGTGTTCTCTTAGCATCAAGGATGTCACTCCTTTTAAGTTTAAATTCAGAAATTGTCTGGGTTACAGAAGGAAGAACAGGTTTTCTTTCATGAAGCTGCAAATTGTCCAGCCTGCCTACACTGAGTCACTTCTGGTCTCTGAGTTTTCTTGTACAGTTACACTCCCTCCTCCCACACAAGCCACATCTAGTCTTTCCTAAAATGGTCACCATCATGTCCAGGGTGGCCTAACTTCCAGGGGATTATGGTTCCACTACTGGGACCATGGTAGGAGGTAGGCCTCAGAGAAGTGATTGATACCTCCTATCACAGTATGAATGTTTGATCCCTACAAGCCTCAGGTTGAAATTTGATCCCCAATGTTGGAGGCAGGGTCTAATGGGAGGTGTCTGGGTAGGTGGGCAAGATGCCATGATTAGATTAACACCTTCCCTAGTGGGCGGGGATGAGTAAGTTCCTATTCTATTAGTTCTACCAAGAACTGGTTGTTTAAAAGAGCCTGGCATCTCCTCCTCCTCTCTCCTGCTTCCTCTCATGCCATGTGATCTCTGTACTTGTTAAAGTCAGTTTTCTTTCTGTCAAGAATGGAAATAGCCCTGAGGCCTCAACAGATGCTCAGTCTTGAACCTTCCAGCCAGCCAACCCATGAGCTAAACAAACTTTTCTTTGAAAATTCAACAGCTTCACATATTCCTTTATACCTACACTTAAGGTTTAGAGATTAGAGAATGTCACAGTTTAAAGACATTAGGGATTCAAGATCTCAGTTCACAGAAGAATAAACCGAAGCCTCGAAAGGTTCACATGGACTGGGCCAGTACAGTGAGCATTTGTGGCACACTTGACCTTGCAGTAAGCACTTGTGGCAGATATAAAGATGGACAACAGGGCGGCGCCTGTGGCTCAGTGAGTAGGGCGCCGGCCCCATATGCCGAGGGTGGCGGGTTCAAACCCAGCCCCGGCCAAACTGCAACCAAAAAATAGCCGGGCGTTGTGGCGGGCGCCTGTAGTCCCAGCTGCTGGGGAGGCTGAGGCAAGAGAATCGCGTAAGCCCAAGAGTTAGAGGTTGCTGTGAGCCGTGTGACGCCACGGCACTCTGCCTGAGGGCGGTACAGTGAGACTCTGTCTCTACAAAAAAAAAAAAAAAAAAAAAAAAAGATGGACAACAGGCTTGGCGCCCGAGGTTCAGTGGTCAGGGCGCTGGCCACATGCACTAGGGCTGGTGGGTTCAAACCCAGCCCTGGCCTGCTAAACAACAATGACAACTATGGAAAAAAAAAAAAAAAAAAAAAAGCTGGGCATTATGGCAGACACCTGTAGTCCCAGCTACTTGGCCGGCTGAGGGAAGAGAATCACTTAAGCCCAAGAGTTTGAGTTTGCTGTGAGCTGTAACATCACAGCACTCTACTGAGGGCAACATGGTAAGACTCTGTCTCAAAAAAAAAACAAAAAAAACGACGAACAACAAACAGATCCTCAAAGATCCAACAATAGCTAGAATCTTACATCCCTGAGATTATAAGGCTTACCCACCTAGAGAGGTCCTCTATCTGCTATAGCCTACTTGTTATGTCTTTTTTTTTTTTTTATTTTAGAGACAGAGTCTCACTCTATCACCCTTGGTAGAGTGATGTGGTGTCACAGCTCACAGGAACCTCCAACTCCTGGGCTTAGGCGATTCTCCTGCCTCAGCCTCCCAAGTAGCTGGGACTACAAGCACCTGCCACAACGCCGGGCTATTTTTTTGTTGCAGTTTGGCCGGAGCCGGGTTCGAACCCGCCACCCTTGGTATATGTGGCTGGCGCCCTACCCACTGAGCCACAAGTGCCGCCCCTACTTGTTATGTCTTTTAAAAGTCTAAAAATAAAAGGAAGAAAAAGTCTGTATATGGTGGTTCATACCTATTATCTCAGCACTTTGGAAGGCTGATACATGAGGATCACTTGAGGCCAGAATTTTGAGATCAGCTTGAGTAATAGCAAGATCCTGTCTCTACAAAAAAATTTAAAAAAGTTATCTAGGCATAGTGCTGGTGCCTGTAGTCTCAGCTACTTGGGAGAGTAAGGAGGCAGGAAAATTGCTTGAGCTCAGAAGTTGGAAGTTGCAATGATCTGTAATGACATCACTAAACTCTAGCCCAGGCAAAAGAACAAGACCTTAGGGGGCTGGGCCTGCTGGCTCACGACTGTAATCCTTGCACTCTGGCAGGCTAAAAGCAGGTGGATTGCCCTGAACTCACAGGTTCAAGACCAGCCTGAGCAAGAGCGACACTCCATCTCTAAAAATAGCCGGACATTGTGGAAGGTACCTGTAGTTCCAGCTACTTGGGAGACTGAGGCAAGAGAATCTCTTCAACCCAAGAGTTGGAGGTTGCTGTGAGCTGTGAAACCATGGCACTCTACCGAGGGTGACAAAGTGAGACTCCATCTTAAAAAAGAAAAAATAAATGAGACCTTATCTTAAAAAAAAAAAAATAAAAGAGAAAAAGAAAGAAAAAGAAGAGAGAAAAAAATAGAATAGGCTTGGTGCCTATAGCACAGTGGTTACGGTGCCAGCCACATGCACCAAGGCTGGCAGGTTCGAGCCTGGCCCAGGCCAGCTAAAAAACAAAGACAACTGCAACAACAACAACAACAACAACAAAAAATAGCTACGCATTGTGGCAAGTGCCTGTAGTCCTAACTACTTGGGAGGCT
This sequence comes from Nycticebus coucang, assembly GCF_027406575.1. NCBI lineage: Eukaryota > Metazoa > Chordata > Mammalia > Primates > Lorisidae > Nycticebus > Nycticebus coucang. The sequence continues at coordinate 131,950,069 of NC_069782.1, read as the reverse complement.
GAGGCAGGACAATTGCTTAAGCCCAAGAATTTGAGGTTGCTGTGAGCCCTGATGCCACAGCACTCTCCTGAGGGCAACATAGTGACACTCTGTCTCAAAAAAAAAAGATTATTACCTTCTTTGAAATAATGTTCATCCTTCCCAGAGAGAGCTGATTTTATCTGGCAAACAGTATCAGAGCTCAGAGTACCTGTCTGAGGTGTATACTCTTATAAGAGGGGAAAGTACCCAAGATTCTCCTTTTTGTAGCTTCAGGTGGAGAGAAAAACAAAACATCATCACTTGGCAGGGTGCAGTGGCTCACACCCATAATCCTAGTACTCTGGGAGACCGAGGCAGGTGGGTTGCCTGACCTCATGAGTTCAAGACCAGCCTGAGCCAGAGTGAGACCTTGTCTCTAAAAAAATAGCCAGGCATCCGCCTGTAGTCCCAGCTACTCGGGAGGCTGAGGCAAGAGAATCGCTTAAGCCCAGGAGTTGGAGGTTGCTGTGAGCTGTGTGAAGCCACGGCACTCTACTGAGGGCCATAAAGTGAGACTCTGTCTCTACAAAAAAAAAAAAATAGCCAGGCATTGTTGCAGATGCCTGTAGTCCCAGCTACTTGGGATGCTGAAATAAGAGAATTGCTTAAGCCGTGATGCCATAGCACTCTACCTAAGTCAACTGAGTGATACTCTGTGTCGGGAAAAAAAAAAAAAGGAGGTGCCGACAGCTTAGTGGGTAGGGCGCTGGCCACATACATGGAGGCTGGCAGGTTCGAACCATCCCCCGGACCAGCCAAAACAATGACAATTGCAACAAAAATAATAGGCAGGCATTGTGGTGGGCGCCTGTAGTCCTACCTACTTGGAAGGCTGAGGTAAGAGAATTGCTTAAGCCCAAGAGTTTGAGATTGCTGTGAACTATGATACCATGGCACTCTACCCAGGGTGACAGCTTGAGACTCTGTCTTAAAAAAAAAAATTGTTTTTCAAAAAAAAATCATAACCTATATTCACATTGGAAGAAGATCAAGACATCCAAATATTCTAAAAGTTCAGACACAAAGACCACTGAGACAGACAAGGATTTGGGTTGTTATTATGAGAATAACAATTAAAGGAACTGGCCCAGGTATGTGCTTATGGACACTCATCTGACTCCAAGGCAACAATGATGTTACATACCAGACAATTTAGAAAATTTGCCTTGCCTCTTTGTGTTTGATTTTTTTTTTTTTTTAGAGACAGAGTCTCACTTTGTCACCCTCGGTAGAGTGCCATGGTGTCACAGCTCATAGCAATCTCCAGCTCTTGGACTTAGGCAATTCTCTTGCCTCAGCCTCCCGAGTAGCTGGGACTACATGCACCTGCCACAACGCCTGGCTATTTTTTGTTGTTGTTGTTGCAGTTTGGCTGGAACCAGGTTTGAACCTGCCATCTTCAGTATATGGGGCTGGTGCCTTACTCACTGAGCCACAGGCACCACCCTGATTTTTCTTTTTTTTTTTTTTGTGCATTTTTTGGCCAGGGCTGGGTTTGAACCCACCACCTCCAGCATATGGGGCCAGCGCCCTACCCCTTTGAGCCACAGGCACCGCCCCTGATTTTTCTTTTTTTAACAAATGGGGTGGCTTGGTGCCTGTAGCTCAAGTAGCTAGGGCACTGGCCACATACACCAGTGCTGGCAGGTTCAAATCCAGCCCAGGCCCGCCAAAACGACAACTCCAACCAAAAAATAGCCAGGTGTTATGGCAGGCACCTGTAGTCCCAGCTACTTGGGAGGCTGAGGCAAGAGAATCGCTTAAGCTCAAGAGTTGGAGGTTGCTGTGAGCTGTGACGCCACAGCACTCTACCCAGGGTGACAGCTTGAGACTCTGTCTCAAAAACAAACAAAAAAACCAGATGGGGTCTTACTCTGTCTTCCAGCAGACTGGAGTGCAGTGGTGTGATCATAGCTCACTGTAACCTCAAAAAACTCTTCTGCTTCATCCTCCCAAAGTGCTGGGGTTACAAGTATGAGCCGCTGAGCCTGGCCTGCCTTGCCTTTTTCACAAAAAAGCCAACAGTCTAGAGATGGGTGGATTGTAGGAGTTCATGCTCTAAACTAACCATTTATCTTGTAATTCCTCAGTAAAGATGTTGAATTTTTTCTCCCACAGTCTGAAGCAGGTATGCAAGTAGCCGATGTTTTAAATAGTTGAATGCATAGTTAAGCACCATTCAGGGCAAATTCAATTTCATTCCAACATATTAACTAGACAGGAAAGCCTGCTGGTAGAAAGAGAGGCAAAGGTCAAAAAACCTGATGAAACTGTTAATAATAGCTAACCCAAAGCCAGTGCAGAAGGCTGGGAGGCTGAGGCAGGAGGATCACTTAAGGGCAGGAGTTTGAGACCAGTCTGGACAACATAGCAAGACACCATCTCTACAAAAAATTAGCTCAGTGTAGTGGTGGGTGCAGGCCTGTAGTCCCATCAACTCCAAAGGCTGAGGTAGAAGGATCACTGTATAACATCTCCTTTGTGGCATGCAATGCTCTATGTACTTGACATATAATAATTCACATAATACTCACAAAAACCCAGTGAGGTAGGTAATAGGGACGTGCACATCTGCAAGCTTCCAGGCTCACCTAAACATTATCAACTCTTAAAAATTCTTAGTTTGGGGTGGCGCCTGTGGCTCAAGGAGTAGGGCGCCGGTCCCATATGCCGGAGGTGGTGGGTTCAAACCTAGCCCTGGCCAAAAACCACAAAAAAAAAAAAAAAAAAAAAAAATTCTTAGTTTGGGCTGAGCGCCTGTAGCAAAGTGGTTATGGCACCAGCCACATGCACCCAGGCTGGGCCAGCTAAACAACAATGGCAACTACTACAACAACAACAACAAAAAATAGCCGGGCGTTGAGGTAGGGCGCCTGTAGTCCCAGCTACTTGGGAGGCTGAGGCAAGAAAATCGCGTATGCCCAAGAGTTTGAGGTTGCTATGAGCTGTGACGCCATAGCACTCTACTGAGGGCGACATACTGAGACTGTCTCAAAACAAAGTTCTTAGTTTGCATCATAGATATAAATTTCTCTGTTCCTCCCACTTGAACAGCATGTTACCAAGCAACATTGTAAACAATGGTTTGCAAGTCCTCAACTGTATAATCAATTTGTGTTATGATAATGAAATACACAATCTTGGATGATGAAAAGCATTTCTTTTTTTTAATAAACTTTATTTTATTTATTTATTTTTGCAGTATTTTTTTCTTTTCTTTTTTTTTTTTTTTGGCCAGGCCTGGGTTGGAACCCATCGCCTCCGGCATATGGGACCGGTGCCCTACCCCTTTGAGCCACAGGAGCCGCCCCATGAAAAGCATTTCACTAGCAAAGAAGGAATTTCCATGAGAGCAGATTTTGTCTATTGCTGTCACTAGCGTCTAGAACAGGGCCTGTACTAAACCCTTCTGTTCCTCCCTGTGGGAAAGGAGTGGGACACAGCACTTCCCAACCTACCCAGGACCCCTCTTGATCTTCCTACGTTGGAAAGGTAAACCCATTTTTGCCTCCTCCAGGACTGTAGATGGTGCACCGTCCAGTCCAACGTACCTTAGCAAAACCTGGCTGATCCCCAAATTCTCAGGGCCGGGCTGCTTCTTGCCCCGACAGGTACCCTCCCCTTTCTGTATTCCCCCATTCCCGACGCGGTCACAGCTGTGTGCCCTGTGCACAGGGCGCGCAGCTCATAACGCCTCAGCCCCTCGGCCTGGTACCCGAAGGCAATGGGGGTCAGGGGGGAGATGGCTATCAGCTGCCCCACAGCATTCTTCGTGCCACGTGGCTTCTGTAGGCTGCAGCACCGCCTGAGAACCTAGGACAGAAATCCTAGCTCCCTTCTGAAATGCGGGAAATACAGGTAGACGTGGCGAGCGGCCGGGCCCAAGGCCCCTTACCTGGTCCTGGGAGGAATACACTAAGACAACTGCCACGAGACGCTGCCAGCGTCGGAAGTCAGGCCTGATTGCCCCGAACCGCTGGGACCTGGGGACTGCCCGCTCGTCCCCCACACCCCTTCTTCCTGACCAATCACAGGCCAGGAGGCTCCCGCCAGCCACGTGGGAGAACTTTCACCAATCCCCGGGTCCGAACTAGCAGCAGCAGCCTCCAGCCGCCTGCTGCCCGGCTGCCCGCCTGCGCGTTGGGAGGGCACTTTGGCGCGCTTGCGCATTGGGGGAAAGCGGCGCTGGACCCCGCCCCATACCGCTGCTCAGCTCCTCCGCTGTGCGAGCGAGGGACGTCGGGGGCGGTGCCGCTGCAGTTGCCCCTGGTAACGGGGGAGGCAGCAGCAGCTGCTGCTGCTGGAGGAAGAGGAGGAGGAGGAGGAGGGATTCGGCGGGAGGATGGTGAGTGTGGTGGCCCAGGCCCCTCTGGAGCTGGCGGGTCACTCCCTCTCGTCCCCAGACCCAGGGCGGGGCACTGCGCTTATAGCCAAGGAGTGAATGGGAAGGCGCTCTGCCTGCTGTTTGGGTTCTGAACTGGTTTCGGGGGGCGACAGGGAACCCCGGGGGTGGGCCCTGGAGGGGAGCCTGGGCCTGGAGTGGAAGGAGGGGCTTCCGACGAGTCCGAGGCTTGGGGAAAGGGCTGGCCGAGAGCGTGGCTGGCCCCATACCTATCCCGGGCTCCATCATTACTCTGGGGACAGGGATGAGGGCGGATCCGAGAGAGGCCTTCGCACGCAGGCTTAGATCTTCCCGGGGAATCGGCCTTCCTGCCCTGCAGGAAAGTGGGGTCCGCCTGATATCTGACCAAGACCCGGCAAGAAGAGCCAGAGCTGGTCTTTGCGGTCGCCCCGGCGGTAGCAAGGGAGATGGTAGCCTAGTTCTCTTCCTCAAGATGTTCGGGTCCCCTGGGGAGCAGGGAAGTAAGTCCCAGGACACAAAGAGGTGCCTTTTGGGAGGGATGCCTAGTGATTTATGGCTTCTTGGTGTCTGCGTGGCGAGTGCGCTTCTGCAGTCCTGAGTTATTTATTTGCTGAGAGTTTTGCAGTACCCTTGTTTATTGGTAGTGACCGAGTTTTTGTTCAATATCCACGTTGAGGAAGGCAAATTAGCTGCTTCGTCCCTAGTATTTCCTGCGAAACCTTTTGCTACCTCATTTTGCATGTGACCACACCAATACCAAAGGTCTTAACCCCAGCTTGGGCTCTCCAAACTAAAAAGAATGAGATATTAAAACTGGAGCGTGGGCATCAATTTAGGGCAGCCCTAATTAAAGCTTTCCCAAATTGTAAATTGTGGTTGTGACAGATCTAACCATTGACAGAGTTCCTTGCTGACTTCTGTACAGTTGGTTGGAGGGGATTATAATAGAATTGAATCATTTTAGAGGTAGTTAAAACAATTGATTTTGAAGCATTTAGAACAGGTTGGTTGCCTTACCAACTGCAGAGAGCCTGTAGTCAGACTTACAATTTGACTGCCCCCACCTCATTCCCTAGTTCCTTTTTGACATTTATTTGTTTATTCATTTATAGACAAAGTCTCACTATGTTACCCTTGATAAGGTGCCGTGTCACAGCTCACAGCAACCTAAAAACTCTGGGGCTCAAGTGATTCTCTTTCCTCAGCCTCCCAAGTAGCTGGGACTACTTATGCCCACCACAACACCAGGCTATTTTTTGTTTGTTTGTTTAGCAGGCTCTGACCAGGTTCTAACCCACCAGCCCCAGTGCATGTGGCAGATGCCCTGACCGCTGAGCTACAGCACTGAGGCCCTTTTTTTAAAAATGTTGAACCACTTCTGTTGATTTAAGAAGAAAAAATTAGATGCCCAAGAGGAAAAAAATGCATGTACCTTTGATTGGTTTATCCAATGAGTAGATTTTGATTGGGGGGGGTCTCTATTGGTTTTATATCATTACATTGTTAAAGTAATAGGATTATTTGATCTGAAGTTGCCAATCACAGTTACACTTGCTACATTTGCAATTTTTTAGCCTCAGGCTAGACAGATTTTTACAAGTGTTTCTTTTTCTTAATCATTTATACATGAGCTGTCCATTTAAAGGCTAAATTTTTCTCAACAAATAAGTACAAACAGAAATATATACATGGGACACATCTTGAACTGAAATGAAAAAAATGTGCCGAACCAACCGAGAATGAGATTCGTCATTATAGAAGAGAAACGCATGAGAGTTGGCTAACTTTTCTCAGTTTTTTTAAATCTATTTAGTGGACTGTGTGATTTCATGATTGTATAATTTATAATTACAGGCCACAATAAATTAACCACCACTTATGTTTCCAGGTGCAAATGGTACTGTAGACAACTAATTGACAGTATATGTACAGTATTATTGTATACAACTGTTATAGTCACTGATCAAAACAGAGTTTGTTTTTCTTTTTTTTTCTTAAATAAATTATCCTGGATTCTTTAGTTTCCCAAATACATTTTTTTCTATCTCCAAAAATGTGAACTATTCTTAGAAATGGAATGCTGAATTTAAATGGTCATTGGTGTGATTAAGGGTGTCACATCTGCTGTCCCAGGAGCCTTCATGGTTAACTGTACAACTGAAGAGTGAGCCCAGTAATTTTTTTTTACTTTTATTTTAAACCTCAACTGTGACTAATACGTTTTTTAAAAACTTGAGTAAGTGAACAAAAATCCATTATGAGTTTCCCTGAACATTTAGGGTCTAGGGTCAGCTGTTTTACCCCTGCTTTACAATACCAAGTCCTTGATGAAATACTAAGGTGGCAATAGCTTTAGCATTGTCATTTAATATACAGCTTTCATTCTGTAATTATTTATGGATACTTCCTGCATATTTGCAGTTTGTTGTAGTTATCAAGTATGTTCAACATTTAAAGATTGTCCCCAACAGTATTTATGTTTTCTGATCAGAAAGTAGTGAAAAAAAGAAACAAAAAACTTTTTTCTTTTTTTGAGACAGAATCTCATTATGTTGCCCTCAGTAGAGTGCTGTAGTGTCACAGCTGACAGCAACCTCAAACTCTTGGGCTTCAGCAATTCTCTTGCCTCAGCCTCCTGAGTAGCTGGGACTACAGGTGCCCACCACAACACCCAGATATATATATATATTTTTTTTTTGTAGAGACAGAGTCTCACTGTACTGCCCTCAGGTAGAGTGCCATGACATCACACGGCTCACAGCAACCTCTAACTCTTGGGCTTACAAGATTCTCTTGCCTCAGCCTCCCAAGCAGCTGCGACTACAGGCGCCCGCTACAACGTCCAGCTATTTTTTTGTTGCAGTTTGGCCGGGGCTGGGTTTGAACCCGCTACCCTCGGCATATGGGGCTGGCACCCTACTCACTGAGCCACAGGCGCCGCCCCCAGCTATTTTTTTGTTGTAGTTGTTATTGTTTAGCAAGCCTGGGCTGGGTTTGAACCCACCAGCCCTGGAGTATGTGGCCAGTGCCCTAAATACTAAGCTACTGATGCCGAGCCTGAAAAAAAAATTTTTTTAAAAACAATACACAGCTACTGTTTTGATGGTTACTATGTATTATATTTTACCTATCTTACCTCATTTAGTTCTCATAGCATTTTTCTTGAAATGTAAATATTTTTCCCATTTTCTAGATGAAATAATGCCCAGGATTTCACATATACAGTGAAACTGTAATGCCTATATCATTCTTTTCATTAGGACTCTGGTGAAGTATTCCTGAGGAGATGCCCAGATTTTGTTCCTCAGGAAATGTTTGTATTTATTTAGTAGAGGGTAATGAGGTAGAAGACAAAAGTTTGGAAAGCCGGGCGTTGTGGTGGGCACCTGTAGTCCCAGCTACTTGGGAGGCTGAGGCAAGAGAATCGCGTAAGTCCATGAGTTGGAGGTTGCCGTGAGGTGTGTGCTGCCACGGCACTCTACCGAGGGCCATAAAGTGAGACTCTGTCTCTAAAAAAAAAAAAAAAAGTTTGGATGAGGTTCTCCCTTTCAAAGCTGATGGGAGCTTTAAACTAACTAATAGAAGTTCAGTTTAAAGAGGTAAAAATAAACTGATGTCAATTTCACTTAAGCTGGTAATCAGGAGTGTGTGCACTTGACAGTTGGCTTAGTAATTTTAATATTTTATTTTAGCTTCTCACAGCCACATATATTTTCCAATAAACAACACCTTCCTTTCTCACTCCAGTTTCTTTGAATGACCTAGTTTTTATCATTTTAGATCAGTGCACCATGCCTCAGCCAGCAGTTGAGTTTACGTTATTTATTTTTTTTTTTTTTGGTAGAGACAGAGTCTCACTTTATGGCCCTCGGTAGAGTGCCGTGGCCTCACACAGCTCACAGCAACCTCCAACTCCTGGGCTTAAGTGATTCTCTTGCCTCAGCCTCCCGAGCAGCTGGGACTACAGGCGCCCGCCACAACGCCCGGCTATTTTTTGGTTGCAGTTTGGCCGGGGCCGGGCTTGAACCCACCACCCTCGGCATATGGGGCCGGCACCTTACTGACTGAGCCACAGGCGCCGCCCGAGTTTACGTTATTTTTGAGGCAGATAAAATGTCTGTATTCAATAGCACGTCTATTCATGATTTGTCTATGGAAAAGTTTGTTTAGATGTTTTGTGGTTGAGTCAGATCACTTCTGTCCACCAGGGTGCAGATAACTTTGCTGATAGCACAATGTGCAATTAGCTGAAGTTCTTGTTTTTTAAATTGCCTTTATTTAATGTCATAGGAATGTAAATTCTATGGAGAGCTCATGTCTCTGTGCTTCAGACATATTATGGGTGTTTAATGATAATGAAATGAATGGATATTTTGGCTAAAATATACTTTAAAAGTTAATGTCATTCTATTTATACTGTAAAATTCAGCCTCATAATAAATTTAACTTCTAATGGCTATCTCCCTTTGTTTGACGTTTAAAATAAAGCATGGATAGAAACATAGACTTATTCTGCTTTCTTTCATCCGGCCTCTTAAATCAGCTTACTTCCTATCTTTCTAACCCTGATATCTATAAATAACCTCTTCCCTATTTAGCAAACCCTGATAATCCTGTGATCCCCTGTGTGCAGTAGTTGGGTTAATGTGATTCTGTATTGTATTTGCACTTGTCTTTCCTAGACCATGTTTGAGGTACCATTTATCATTTTGCTGGAAGAAAATATTAGCTGAACTTTCTGTTTCTTTTTTAATTTCACCTAATGGTGAAGCATATGAAATTATTATTTCCTAATAAGGAAAATTATTCATTGAAAATGTAGGGCGGCTCCTGTGGCTCAGTGAGTAGGGCGCCGACCCCATATGCCAAGGGTGGTGGGTTCAAACCCAGCCCCGGCCAAACTGCAACAATAAAAAAAATAGCTGGGTGTTGTGGCAGGCACCTGTAGTCTAAAGACCCAATTGTTAAGAATTATTTTATGGAAGTTTCATTTGATCTAAGTGAACAAACTGGTTTGAATTATTGCCTGGTACAATGAGGATAACAAATACAATCATTTTATGTAATTGTAAGACCCAGTTTGAAGGAATTTCTTCCCAGACTGGGAGATTAGATTATATGCCCTTTCAACTCTCAAATTGTTTGATACTTGCAACTATGAACAAGTTGTCAACTGCAGGACAGAACAAATAACTCCCATATAAAAATTTTCTTAGGCTGGGTTTGGTGGCTCACACCTGTAATTCTAGCACTCTGGGAGGCCAAGGAGGGTGGATTGCTTGAGTTCACAGGTTCGAGACCAGCCTGAGCAAAAGCTATACCCTGTCTCTACTAAAAAAAAAAAAAAAAAAAAAATAGAAAAACTGAGGCATGAGGATTTCTTTAGCCCAAGTTGGCAGTTGCTGTGAGCTATGAAGCCATGGCACTCTACCCAGGGCGACAGCTTGAGACTCTGTCTCAAAAAAAAAAAAAAAAAAATTTTTTTTTTTTTTTTACATTCTTAGCTAAAAAGTAATATGGTTTATTTCTATTCATTAAAAAAAGAATAAAACAAGAGACAGAAATATTAGATTACTAGCAAAAATACCCTGGTTAAATTTTGATGTTTTGTACTCCAGCCCAGGTGAGGCAGCAAGATCCTATCTCAATAAAATTTTTTTGGTTTATGTTTATAGCTCCATGAATATCTTTTACAATTCCCTAACTTCTCTGTTTTTCATCTGAAAAACAGACAATCTGTGCTATACATCTAACTTGTAGTGTCTTATAAAAGTTAAATGGGGGTAGAGCTTTTTTTTTTTTTGAGACAGTCTCAAGCTGTCACCCTGGGTGGAGTGCTGTGGTGTCACAGCTCACAGCAACCTCAAACTCTTGGGCTTAAGTGATTCTCTTGCCTCAGTCTCCCAAGCAGCTGGGACTACAGGCGTCCTCCACAACGCCCAGCTATTTTTTTGTTGTTGTTGCAGTTGTCATTGTTGCTTTAGCTGGCCCCAACTAGGTTTGAACCTGCCAGCCTCAGTGTTTGTGGCCGTCACCCTACCCACTGAGCTATGGGCACCAACAGGGGTAGAGCATTTTGAATAAAGACGTCTTTTTTTTTTTTTGAAGGAAGGAAGGGAGAGAAAGAGAAAGAGAGAAAGAAAAAGTAATGATTGAATGAATAAAGAAGTCTTAAAGGTGAGCTGAAATAGATAATTTTTTTTTTTTTTGAGACAGAGTCTCACTTTGCCACCCTTCGTGGAGTGCCATGTGTCACAGCTCACAGCAACCTCCAACTCTTGGGCTTAAGCAATTCTCTTGTCTCAGCCTCCCAAATATCTGGGACTGCAGGTGCCCACCACCACACGCAGCTATTTTTTTAGAGATGGGGTCTCTCTCTTGCTCAGGCTGGTCTCGAACTCGTGAGCTCAGGTGATCCACCCACATCAGTCTCCCAGAGTGTTAGGATTATAGGCATAAGCCACCTCATCTGGCCTAGATAAAAGTCTTTTTGTTGTTGTTGTTGTTGTTGTTGTTGTTTTAGAGACAAAAAAATAGCCGGGTGTTGTGGTGAGTGCCTACAGTCCCAGCTACTCAGGAAGCTGAGGCAAGAGACTCGCCTAAACCCAGAAGCTGAAGGTTGCTGTGAGCTGTGACGCCACAGTACTCTACTGAGGGCAGTAAAGTGAGACTCTGTCTCAAAAAAAAAAAAGTCTTAAACAGAGAGCCCAGCTGTAATTTTATATAGTCTTTTTATATCTTTTGTTATAACATCTTAAAATTTCAGATGAATTTTGGTGGGTAATTCTGTTTAATTCCACCAAGTGTGATCTGATGTGTGGCTAATTAAGTGTCAGGCATTGTGGGAGGCAGAAGCTAAAGCACTTCCCCACAAGAAACTTTAGTAAAGGAGAAAAATACAAAAATCAGTTACCTAGTGTGCTAGGATGAGTGTTCTACTCTGAGTGTGTATGTAAAGGGCTTTAGAAACACAGGCAGGGTAGTAGTTCACACTCTCATGAGATTTGGGGTGACTGCTAAGCTGGATTAATAGGGGGAGCAGGAATAAGCCCTTCTACCCATTAAGTTGGTGAATTTATTATCATACTTCTGCCAAAACTTAGAAGGAGGGATCAAAAGGAATAAATGGCATTAAAGTGGAAATAATAATATAAGATCTCCATAACCAAGAACTTTTTTCAAGGAGGAAAAAAGTGCCACCAAAGTAATCTCTCTCCTTCATGGTTATTCAAGGGCTTACTTTCAATTTTGCGCAAATTGAAAAGTGCACCAGACCAGGAGGTGAGAATCCTTCTTCTGGGCTTGGATAATGCTGGCAAGACTACTCTTCTGAAGCAGCTTGCATCTGAAGACATCAGCCACATTACACCTACACAGGTGAGCACTGACTTGGCTCCAGATGCTCTGTGACGCAATGAAGATGATAATAGCAGCTCGGTGCCTGTGGCTAAAGCAGCTAAGGCGCCAGCCACATACACCTGAACTGGTGGGTTTGAATCCAGCCCTGGCCCGCCAAGCGACAATAATGCTGCAACCAAAAAAATAGCTGGGCGTTGTAGCGGGCACCTGTAGTCCCAGCTATTTGGGAGGCAGAGGCAGGAGACTCATTTGAACCCAGGAATTGGAGGTTGCTGTGAGCAGTGATGCCACAGCACTCTACCCAGGGTGACAGGTTGAGGCTCTGTCTCAAAAAAAAAAAAAAAGAAGAAGATGATAATAGCCATGTGAAAGGTAAAGAGGGAAATGCAGCTCTGTCCACTTCCAAGTTTTGTTTCTGAGAAAAGTTTATACAATCTAAAAATGATTAGATTTCAAAAATATATCAGAGATTCCATTTGTATAAGGTATTTAGAGTGGTCAAATTCATAACAGAAAGCAGAATGGGGAGAGGGGTAGGAGGGGAGTTACTGTTTAATGAGTACAGTCGGTTTTGCAAGATGAAAAGAGTTCTGTGGTTGGAGGCACACACTCTGAATGTAGTTAATGCTGTTGAAGTGTGTATTTTTATTTTTATTTTTATTTTTTTAGAGACAGAGTCTCACTTTGTCGCCCTCAGTAGAGTACTGTAGTGTCACAGCTCACAGCAACCTCCAGCTCTTAGGCTTAGGCTATTCTCCTGCCTCAGCTTCCCCAGCAGCTGGGACTACAGGCACCCGCCACAACGCCCAGATATTTTTTTGTTGCAGTTTGGCCAGGGCTGGGTTCAAACCTGCCACCCTCGGTATATGGGGCCAGCGCCCTATTCACTGAGCCACCCTGAAGTGTGTATGTTTAAAGTGATATATTTATCACATGTATTTAGAATATATGTTCTACCACAATTTAAAATATATATAAATACATATTTATTATATATATGTATATGTGTATGTCTGTGTATGTATATAAAAAAGGTGCAAAAAATGTATACACATTTTAAGAAAGGAAAAAGCTATTAAAATTATAATACTCAATATATGCCACTAACAAAAGATAAATACAAGTCACGTTTGAGCACCTCTTCTAATTACAAAAGTTAAATGTGACTTGAATACTACAATTTTAATAGTTTTTTCCTTCCTTAAAATGTTTATACATTTTGGGGGGCACCTGTGGCTCAGTGGGTGGGGCACCAGCCCCATTTACCGAGGGTGGTGGGTTCAAATCCGGCCTGGGCCAAACTGCAACGAAAAAATAGCCGGGCTTTCTGGTGGGTGCCTGTAGTCCCAACTACTCGGGAGACTGAGGCAAGAGAATTGCCTAAGCCCAAGAGTTGGAGATTGCTGTGAGCTGTGATGCCACAGCACTCTGCCAAGGGCGACAAAGTAAGACTCTGTCTCTAAAAAAAGAAAATGAAAGAAAAAAAGAAAAACCACTGAATATTTTAGCGTGTATTTTTCAGACTTAATAAATACAAATGTATATCAATTTTTAAAGTAAAAAACAATTACTTACCTTTTTTTAATCCAACCTCATCGACCTTCCTCTTTCCTTCAACCAAGTAAGCAAAACACAAAGGATAAGGCAGTGGTGGTGCTCACAATATGAAAGTTTAAAGACTGGCAGGACTCCAGTAGGCTTTTCTAGACCTCCTTCCCTGTAGGAAATCTGAGGACAGCTTGATCTTTGGCCAAGCCAACAGGACAACCTGTTGGTCTTAGTTACTTTGAAGCATTTAAGCGTTAAAGGTTTTAGCAAAACCAGAGTTATTCAGCATTTTTTATAACTGTACTATGATAAGGCCCTGGGTTTGAATGGCTAGGCTATTGTGTGTACTTCACAGCCTTTGAGTCCTACTGATTCGCAGCTCTTTGCAGAAAAGTCATTTAAACTATCAAATGAGCAATTTTACAGCTTCTGAACAAATTCAAAGTATAGCTCAAGGAGGAGGAAATTACAATGGTCTGGCCTAGAAGGGCTGAAAACACATATTAATGTGTCAGGATTTCTGCCCAGAAAAGAAGAGCTAATTCTTTTGGTTTTGTTTTTTTAGCATTAGTGATAGACTGTATCTCTCAAGAACACTAAATGACTTCCACGCTACAAACATATAAATGAACGCAAAGTTGTGAACTCAAGGTTCTAGTTCTGACCTTCAGACTTTGTTGTGTTATCAGTGATTCTGGTGTTATGTCAAGGTTTCATATTAACTCTTTTTCTTTTTTTTTTTGAGACAGAATCTCATTATGTCACCCTCAGCAGAGTGCTGTGGCATCACAGCTTATAGCAATCTCAAATTCTTGGGCTTAAGCAATTCTCTTGCTTCAGCCTCTCAAGTAGCTGGGACTACAGATGCCTGCCATAATGCCCAGCTATTTTTTTGTTGCAGTTGCCATTGTTGTTTGGCAGGCCCGTCCTGTGTTCAAACCCGCCAGCCCTGGTGTACGTGGCTGGCACCCTAGCTGCTGAGCTACAGGTACTGAGCCCAGATTAACTCTTTAAAAAAGAAACCTGGTGAGGGTGGCGCCTGTGGCTCAGTCGGTAAGGCGCCGGCCCCATATACCGAGGGTGGCGGGTTCAGACCCGGCCCCGGCCAAACTGCAACCAAAAAATAGCCAGGTGTTGTGGCGGGCGCCTGTAGTCCCAGCTACTCGGGAGGCTGAGGCAAGAGAATTGCTTAAGCCCAGGAGTTGGAGGTTGCTGTGAGCTGTGTGATGCCACGGCACTCTACCGAGGGCGATAAAGTGAGACTCTGTCTCTACAAAAAAAAAATAATAATAAATAAATAAATAAAAAAGAAACCTGATGGAGGGCCCCAGCCCCATATGCCAGAGGTGGTGGGTGCAAACCCAGCCCCGGCCCAAAACTGCAAAAAAAAAAAAGTAATAGATACTCATTGAAATAAATTTAGAAAGTATAAATAAATAAAATAGAGAAACTAGAAATCACCTCTAATGTCCAGACATAACTACTGTTCACGTTTAGAAAAGTATCCAGTAAATTTTTTCCTATTCATATATATTTTATACATATATATAAAATAAGATGGATATATTTAAGATAAAAATAAAAATGGCTGATAGAGAATATACTATTTTCTATCATCTTTTCCACTTTAATGTATCATGAATTCTATTTTGTTATATATGTGTAAGTATTTATGTAATGCACATCTCTAAATATTTGTATCCATTCCTTATTATTTCCTTAGAATAATTTCCTAGTAGATTTGTTGTATCTGTTAACTTAAGAGACGTTTAAAGCAGTTGATACATGTGGTCAAATTCCAAGATTTACTGTTGTTATTTATTCCCTGCTTCATTCCAGAAAGGATTTGATATTACTGGGTTTAACACTTAATATCATTGTTGAGTATTGTTTGTTTTTTGTTTTTTAAGACACAGTCTCACTGTGTCACCTTCGGTAGAATGCTGTGGCGTCACAGCTCACAGCAACCTCAAACTCCTGGGCTTAAGCGATTGTCTTGCCTCAGCCTCCCAAGTAGTTGGGACTATAGGCGCCTGCCACATGCCCGGCTATTTTTTGGTTGTAGTTGTCATTGTTATTTGGCAGGTCAGAGCTAGTTCAAACCCGACAGCTCCAGTGTATGTGGCTGGTGCCCTAGCTGCTGAGCTACAGGAGCCAAGCCTGTTTTTTGTTATTTTTTTATTTTTATTTTTTTTTGTAGAGACAAGAGTCTCACTGTACCGCCCTCGGTAGAGTGCCGTGGCGTCACACGGCTCACAGTAACCTCTAACTCTTGGGTTTACACGATTCTCTTGCCTGAGCCTCCCGAGCAGCTGGGACTATAGGCGCCCGCCACAACGCCCGGCTATTTTTTTGTTGCAGTTTGGCCGTGTCTGGGTTTGAACCCGCGACCCTCGGCATATGGGGCTGGTGCCCTACTCACTGAGCCACAGGCGCCACCCCCTGTTTTTTGTTATTTTTTAATGAGATGGTCTCTCACTATATTGCATAGGCTGAACTCAAACTCTTGGGCTCAAGCAATCCTCCTGGCTCAGCCTCCCAACTAGCTGGGACCACAGGTGTGCACCATCACACCTGGCTTAAATATTTAATTTTTTTTTTTTTTTTGAGACAGAGTCTCAAGCTGTTGCCTCAGTTTTTCTATTTTTAGTAGAGATGGGGTCTTGCTTTTTGCTCAGGCTGGTCTCAAATCCATAAGCTCAAGATATCTACCGCCACAGCCTTCCAGACCGCTAGGATTACAGGCATGAAATGTAGTCAGCCTCATCTCCAGTTATGCTTTAGTGGCTATTTATCCTCAGTGGAGGTTGGGTGGCAATGCTCCTGTGCTATTGCCCTGTGCCTTTTCCTTCTGTGCTAGGCAGTAGTGTTGACAAACTGCCAGATGACACAAATGTTTATGGAGGTATCCCCAGACCTTAGCTCTAGTTACTCTGGATGAGATGTCTCTTCTATGGTAGCCAGCTGTTAATTGGGTTTCCCATCCTGGTTTCCCTATATCCTTCTTTCAAGAAGACTTTTTTTGATTCTTGCTCATGAAATACATTTTCTTCAAACCTCAAAGGTCTTGTTAATTTGTTTCTCTGCACACAAACTCCCCACTGGCAATTCTGCCTGTTTTCGATTTGCTCACCTTCTTCAAAGTTCCACCTTGGAATGTAAATGTCTTAGCACAATAACTAGGAAAATGCCAGGAAGGCTATCTTAACCAGTGTGATGGAAATGTGTCAAACGGTCTATGAAACTAGTGTATGGTGCCCCATGATCACATTAATGTACACAGCTATTATTTAATAATAAATAAATAAAAAACAAAACAAAGTTCCACCTTGAATAACTATCCTAAAAATATATACTTTCTTTTCAAGTTCATCAGAGTCACTTTTTTTTTTTGTAGAGACAGAGTCTCACTTTATGGCCCTTGGTAGAGTGCCGTGGCATCACCCAGCTCACAGCAACCTCCAACTCCTGGCTTAAGCGATTCTCTTGCCTCAGCCTCCCGAGTAGCTGGGACTACAGGTGCCCGCCACAACGCCCGGCTATTTTTTGGTTGCAGTTCAGCCGGGGCCAGGTTTCAACCCGCCACCCTCGGTATATGGGGCCGGCACCCTACCGACTGAGCCACAGGCGCCGCCCCAGAGTCACTTATTAAAACACAGGGTTAAATGACCACTTGTTTGTTTGTTTCCAATGCTGTCTATTATAGTTTCCACCTTGAAATTGTTCCAGGGGGCCTGCCCTCCCCACTGGCCTGATACTCCAGTTACAAA
This sequence comes from Nycticebus coucang, assembly GCF_027406575.1. Taxonomy (NCBI): domain Eukaryota; kingdom Metazoa; phylum Chordata; class Mammalia; order Primates; family Lorisidae; genus Nycticebus; species Nycticebus coucang. Next base: position 131,933,008 of record NC_069782.1, on the reverse strand, counting down.
CCTAGCTTCTCGCATAGTCTCCTCAGCTCAGCTCCCTGTTTTTCCTGATTAATCCATATGAGAAAATTTATTCTGAGCTGCTCTCAAAGATTCTAATCCTCCAGATTTATAGCTTTTCCCTCTTTTTTAGATTTAGCATTTGTTCTTTTCTGTTTGGTCTTCAGACTTAGCTTCTGTTTTTTGTTAGTTGTATGTAACATCCTCTTAAATTTTACCATCCTGAGGACTCATCATGGGTGTGACCTATGCTGTTTAATTGATCTTCAGAGCTGGTCTCATGCAAAGTTGTCCTCAGCAATTATACATACATAATGTTTTTTGTTTTTTTTTTTGTAGAGACAGAGTCTCACTTTATGGCCCTCGGTAGAGTGCCGTGGCCTCACACAGCTCACAGCAACCTCCAACTCCTGGGCTTAAGTGATTCTGTTGCCTCAGCCTCCCGAGTAGCTGGGACTACAGGCGCCCACCACAATGCCCAGGTATTTTTTGATTGCAGTTTGGCCAGGGCCGGGTTTGAACCCGTCACCCTCGGTATATGGGGCCGGCGCCTTACCAACTGAGCCACAGGCGCCACCCACAGCAAACCATTTTCATTATTACTAGTATCATCTCTGGCAGAGTACTTCACAATTAATTTTAGAAACATAGGGCGGCGCCAGTGGCTCAGTCGGTAAGGCGCCGGCCCCATATACCGAGGGTGGCGGGTTCAAACCCGGCCCCGGCCAAACTGCAACCAAAAAATAGCCGGGCGTTGTGGTGAGCGCCTGTAGTCCCAGCTACTCGGGAGGCTGAGGCAAGAGAATCACTTAAGCCCAGGAGTTGGAGGTTGCTGTGAGCTGTGTGAGGCCACGGCACTCTACCGAGGGCCATAAAGTGAGACTCTGTCTCTACAAAAAAAAAAAATAATAATAAAAAAATAAAAAATAAAAAATAGAAACATAGCTAGTGAGTAACTTTATCAGAATTATGATCTCCAAGTTTAATAAAACTTGATATTTTTGTCCCCATCTGTTTCAGGGTTTTAACATCAAAAGTGTACAATCACAAGGTTTTAAACTGAATGTATGGGACATTGGCGGACAGAGGAAAATCAGACCATACTGGAGGAATTATTTTGAAAATACCGATATTCTTGTAAGTACTCCTTCTGATGTGCTAATTCATAGTATTTTCTGCTGAGTGTTAGGAACATTAACACCGTAGTGTTCTTTCTTGTTGGTAATTCCACTGCCATAATATTAATCACTGTGCATTTGGCAGGACTAGTAGCAGACTACAGATTATAAAGGAGAAACATCTTTGTATAACTTGTATGGAGATGTTTTGCTGTTGCTCAGTAACAATGTGCCCACACCCACTGTGGCAAAATAAAGTATTTATTAATTGCCATAGTGATTGGAATGACAGAAGGGAAGTCAGAAGATCATGCCACTGATTCTGTCCCCTCAAGGAAGTCAACAAATCAAGTGTGTCCCAAAGACAGCGTGATGTATAAGGAATAATTGACAGATCTGACACTGTTCTTCCTAGGAAAGAAAACACTCAGAACTATCTTAAGTCAGAGAGATTCGCCTTACCAGGACTAGTTCTAAGGGACTGAGCCAGGAACAAGGTGTGGGAGTATTAGGGTGGTAGAATTTAATTCAGATTCAGTTATAGGAAAAACTTTCCTTTTTTTTTTTTTTAAGAATGGAGAGCTTTATTCCTGCGTATCACATATAATCCATACTCAGGGGTGGAAATGAATGTTGAAATGTATTACAACTAGGTCCCAGAAGGTAAATCAGGGGCATGAAGACACTCAAATGCATAGCAGTCCATAGTTGGTCTCTCAGGAGGAATATTGTTAGGTCAGTCTGTTGCCCAATTAAAGCTGTAGTGAGGGAGTCTGGTGTTGATGACTTGCAATTGTCTTACTGATGCTCATGTCAAAAGCCAGTGCTTGTTTCGCATTTATATGCACCTTCCTGTAACTACAGTTTTTCAGGAGAGGAAGAAGCTGCCTTTTGCTTTGGGGATGCCCTGGCTGAAGCAAAGCTCAGATTTTAGCCTCCAGCTCACTGTCACTTCTTCTAGGACTACTGTTTCAGAATTCTTGGAGATTTCTCTATTCACATACATGATTTCTCCAATATCCCAGGCTCTCAGTTGCTTCATCTCCCCTCCTCCAATGATCTTGTTGTCAACCCTACCTTAGCCACAGACTCTCATAATCATACCCTAAAACTAAGGGGTTTCATGAACTTGGATGAGGAAAAAGATCACGTATCATTTTTTCTCTTTTTTTTTATTAAAACAAAGTCTTACTGGGTGGCGCCTGTGGCTCAACGGGTAGGGCGCCGGTCCCATATGCCGGAGGTGGCAGGTTCAAGCCCAGCCCCGGCCAAAAATAAAAAAACAAACAAACAAAAAAAAAAACAAAGTCTTACTTTGTTACCCTCAGTAGAGTGCCGGGGCTTCATTGCTCACAGCAACCTCAAAATCTTGGACACAAGTAATTCCTTGCCTCAGCCTCCCTAGTAACTGGGACTACAGGTGCCTGCCATAACACTCAGCAATTTTTTTGTTTGTTTGGGTTGTTTTCTTTTTGAGACTGAGTCTCACTATGTTGCCCTCGGTAGAGCGCTGTGGCATCACAGCTCATAGCAACGTCAAACTCTTGGGCTTAAGTGAGTCTCTTGCCTCAGCCTTCCATGTAGGTGGGACAATAGGCATCCACCACAACGCCTAGCTATTCTGTTGCTGTTGTCATTGTTGTTTGGCTGGCCTGGGTGGGGCTCGAACCCGCCAACCTTGGTGTATGTGACTGGCGCCATAACCACTGTGCTACAGGCTCCGAGCCTTTTGTTTGCTTGTTTAGCAGGCCCAGGCCGGGTTCGAACCCACCAGCCCCAGAGCATGTGGCCAGCATCCTAACCACTGAGCTATGGGCGCCCAGCCCGCATATCATTTTTACTAACCACTTACTAGAAGTTTGCATTTATTTCAATTATGACCATAGGCAATAACTGAAATAATAGCAGCCGTATCTGTTTTTATTCTCTGCTTCATTCTCTGCTGTTGTTTCTGAGGCATCTCTCTCTCCTGGATCTTTCCTATCAATATGCACACATCCTGTAGTTTCTCCTGTTTAAAAAAGGAAAACAAGGCCAGGCATGGAAACTCCTCTCTGTAATCCTAGGAGTCCAAGGGGAGAGGATCACTTGAGGTCAGAAGCTTGAGACCAGCCTGAGCAAGAGCAAGACCCCCTCCATACCAAAAACACTACTAAAAAACTCTTCTCTAGGGCAGCGCCTATGGCTCAAAGAGTAAGGTGCCAGCCCCATATACCAGCGGTGGCGGGTTCAAACCCAGCCCCTGCCACAAAAAAAAAAAAAGAAAAAACTCTTCTCTAGCCCATATACCTCTAACTACTGTCCCATTCGTCAATCTTCCTTTAGAGCAAAATTGCTTGAAAGGGTTCCCTGTGCTCTCTGTCTTCACATTCTCCCTTCCTGGTCACTCCTGAGCATTCCATTCAGGCTCTCAGTAATACCTCATTGCTAACTCTGGGGTCCGTCTTTCATTATTCATACCACTTACTTGACCTATCAATCCCTTTAACATAGTTGAAACACTGTCTTTCCTTGGCTGCTTTGCTACCCTTCTATCTTGGTTTTCCTCCTAACTCATTGGCCACTTAATCTCCATTGCTATTTTTCTTCCTTATCTTCCAACCTCTAAATGTTGGAGAGCCCCCAAGTTAAATCCTTGGGTTTTTCCTTCCCTGAGTCACTGCTTAGGTGACCTCATCCAGTTTCAGGGTTTTAATTACCACCTACATGCGTAAGAATCTCAAACTATTGGCTCGGCGCCTGTGGCTTAAGCGGCTAAGGCACCAGCCACATACACCTGAGCTGGCGGGTTCAAATCCAGCCCAGGCCTGCCAAACAACAATGACGGCTGCAACCAAGAAATAGCCAGGCGTTGTGGCGGGCGCCTCTGGTCCCAGCTACTTGGGAGGCTGAGACAGGGGACTCGCTTGAGCCCAGGAGTTAAAGATTGCTGTGAGCTGTGATGCCACGGCACTCTACCCAGGGCAACAGCTTGAGGTTCTGTCTCAAACAAAAAAAAGAATCTCAAACTATTATCTCTAGCCTGGAACTGTCCCTAGAACTGTGGTTTCACATACAGTCATGCTCCACATAATGACGTTTGGTCAATGACAGAACTCATATACGGCAATGGTCCTGTAGGAGCATAACAGAGGTGAAAAATTCTTATCTCTTATTGGCATAGCCGTTGTAGTACGTTATCTTTTTTTTTTTTTTTGTGGTTTTTGGCCAGGGCTGGGTTTGAACCTGCCACCTCCGGCATATGGGACCGGCACCCTACTCCTTGAGCCACAGGCACCGCCCTTTTTTTTTTTTTTTTAAGACAGTCTCAGTTGGGTGGCACCTGTGGCTAAAGGAGTAGGGCACCGGTCCCATATGCCAAAGGTGGCGGGTTCAAACCCAGCCCTGGCCAAAAACCACAAAAAAAAAAAGACAGTCTCAGTCACAGCTCACAGCAACCTCAAACTCTTTGGGCTTAAGCGATTCCCTTGCCTCAGCCTCCCAAGTAGCTGGGAATACAGGTGCCTGCCACAACACCTGGCTATTTTTTGCTGCAATTGTCATTGTTGTTTAGCAGGCCCGAGCCAGGTTCAAACCCCCCAGCCTCGGTGTATGTGGCTGGTGCTGTAACTACTGTTCTACAGGCACCGAGCCTACATTATCTTTTCTATGTTTAGATATGTTTAGATGCACAAATACTTACCATTGTGTTACAGTTGTCTATGGTATTCAGTATGATAGCATACTGTACAGGTTTGAGTTCTACAGGCAAAGGCTACATCATACAACCTAGGGGTGTAGTAGGCTTTACTGTCTAGGCGTATGTAAGTATACTCCATGATGTTTGTACCAAGATAAAATCACGTAAGGATGCATTTTTCAAAATGTTTCCCCATCGTTAGGGATGCATCATTGAATAGCCAGCTGCTTATTTGATATCTTTATTTCAATGGCTAGTAAGCCCTGAAACTCAGCACATCAGAAACCAGATTCCTGTCTTCATCCACTCCTACTCTACTAAAAACCTAAAAAGCTACTAAATCAAAGATGATCTAAATAAATGAAAGAGATTCCATGTTTCTGAATAGGCAGAATCAGTGTTATTAAGATACCACTTGTGACAACAACAAAAATAAACAAATGGGGCTTAATTAAACCGAAAAGCTTCTGTACAGCTAAGGAAACAACAATCAAAACAGACAACCTTCAGAATGGGAAAATATATGCATATTATGAATTAGACAAAAACTTGATAACTAGGGTCTATAGAGAACTAAAATTAATCAACAAAAAAAGACCAAATAATCCTGTATATCACTGGGCAAGAGAGATGAATAGAACCTTCTCTAAAGAAGACAGACGAATGACTGACAAATATGAAAAAATGCTCATCGTCCCTAATCATCAGAGAAATGCAAATCAGAACTACCCTGAGATACCACCTAACCCCAGTGAGAATGGCCCACATCACAAAGTCTCAAAGTTGCAGATGCTGGTGTGGATGTGGAGAGAAGGGAACACTTTTACACTGCTGGTGGGACTGCAAACTAATACAACCTTTTTGGAAGGAAGTATGGAGAACCCTCAAAGAACTCAAATTAGACCTCCCATTTGATCCTGCAATCCCATTACTAGGCATCACCCAGAAGGAGAAAAAAACCTTTTATCATAAGGACATTTGCACTAGACTGTTTATCACAGCTCAATTTATAATCGCCAAAATGTGGAAACAGCCTAAATGCCCACAACACAGGAATGAATTAATAAGCTGTGGTATATGTATACAATGGAATACTATTCAGCCACTAAAAGACATGAAAACTTTATATTTTTTATATTAACCTGGATAGAGGTGGAACACATTCTTAGTAAAGCATCACAAGAATGGAGAAACATGGGGTGGCACCTGTGGCTCAGTGGGTAGGGCACCAGCCCCATGTACTGAGGGTGGCGGGTTCAAACCTGGCCCCGGCCAAACTGCAACAAAAAAATAGCCGGGTGTAGGGCGGCGCCTGTGGCTCATTGAGTAGGGCACCAGCCCCATATACTGAGGGTACTGAGGTAGGTTCAAACCCAGCTCCAGCCAAACTGCAACAAAAAATAGCTGAGCGTTGTGGCAGGTGCCTATAGTCCCAGCCACTTGGGAGGCTGAGGCAAGAGAATCGCCTAAGCCCAGGAGTTGGAGGTTGCTGTGAACTGTGTGATGACACGGCACTCTACCAAGGGCAATAAAGTGAGACTCTGGCTCTACAAAAAAAAAAAAATAGCCAGGTGTTGTGGCAGGCACCTATAGTCCCAGCTACTCAGGAGGCTGAGGCAGGAGTATCGCCTAAGCCCAGGAGTTGGAGGTTGCTGTGAGCTGTGACGCTACGGCACTCTACCGAGGATGATAAAGTGAAACTCTGTCTCTAAAAAAAAAAGAATGGAGAAACAAGAGTCCAATGTACTCTATCCATGAGAAAGTGGAGAGAGGGAAGAAGAGAGGAGGAAGGGGGTCATGGTGTATGCACACCTCTTGAGGGTAGGACACAATTATAAGAGGGACTTTATCTAACAAATGCAATCAGTATAACGTAATTCTTTGTACCCTCAATGAATCCCAAATGATTAAAAAAAAAAAGATAACACTTATACCCAGCTTGATATATGGATTCAATCCAATCCTAATCAAAATCCCAGCAAATTATTTTGGGGATATTAACAACTGATTCTAAAGTTTATATGAAAGGGTAAAAGATTTAGATAGCCAACATAGTACTGAAGAACAGTAAGTTGGAGGACTAATGCCACCTGACAGCAAGACTTACTACAAATCTGAAGCAATCAAGACAGCACATATCAGAGAAAGAATAGACAAACTGATCAACAGAACAGAACAGAGAGCCCAGCCAGACGCAGTGGCTCACGCCTATTCTAGCACTCTGGGAGGCTGAGGGGGGTGGATTGCCTGAGCTCACAGGTTCAAGACTGACCTGAGCTAGAGTGAAACCTCGGCTCTAAAAATAGCCGGGTGTTGTGGCAGGCACCTATAGTCCCTGCTATTGAGAGAGGCAAGAGGATCATTTGAGCCTAAGAGTTTGAGGTTGCTTTCAGCTATGATGCCACCACACTCTACTGAGGTTGACAAAGTGAGACTCTGTCTCTAAAAAAAAAAAAAAAGGGTGGCGCCTGTGGCTCAAAGGGGTAGAGCGCCGGTCCCATATGCCAAAGGTGGCAGGTTCAAACCCAGCCCCGGCCAAAAAAAAAAAAAAAAAGGGCGGCACCTGTGGCTCAGTGAGTAGGGCACCAGCCCCATATGCCGAGGGTGGCGGGTTCAAACCCAGCCCCTGCCAAACTGCAACCAAAAAATAGCCGGGCGTTGTGGCGGGCGCCTGTAGTCCCAGCTGCTCTGGAGGCTGAGGCAAGAGAATCGCGTAAGCCCAAGAGTTAAGAGGTTGCTGTGAGCCGCGTGACGCCACGGCACTCTACCCGAGGGCGGTACAGTGAGACTCTGTCTCTACAAAAAAAAAAAAAAAAAAAGAATAGCAAGCCCAAAAATAGACTCACATGAATACAGCAAACTGATCTTTGGCAAAGGGCAAGACAATTTAATGGAGCAAGAATAATATTTTCAGCAATGGTTCTAGAACAATGAGACATCCACATGGGGAAAAAAAGAATCTAAACACAGCCTTACTACCCCTTTCACAAAAATTAATTCAAAATGTCAAAATGGATCTTAGACCTAACTGTAAAATTTAGAAGACAACACAGGGAGAAAAAAAAAAAAAGAAGAAGAAGATAACATAGGGGAACATCTAGGTGACATTGGGTTTGGTAAGATTTTAGATATACCAAAAACATAATCCATGGGGGAAAAATAAGTGGAACTTCATTTGAATATAAAACTTCTGATTTGCAAAAGATACAGGAGAATGAAGAGACAAGCCACAGGCTGGGAGAAAGTATTTGCAAAACACACGTGCGACAAAGGGCTTATGTCTAAAATATACAAAGAACTCTTAGTAAAATATTGCAAGAATGGAAAGATAAATATCCAATATACTCCATACTAATATGAAATCAATATATAAACAATTACAGGGCGGCGCTTGTGGCTCAGTGAGTAGGGCGCCGGCCCCATATACCGAGGGTGGTAAACTGCAACAACAACAACAAAAAATTACATGTTCCTAAGAACAATTAAACACTTTATGGTCCAGTTTAAGGGTAAAGGGAAATGGGAGAGGGGAAGACAATGGCAGAAGGAAGGAGGGCGGGAGGTAGGATCTCACCTAATGTGCACATAGTGAGGGTGTATGACACACCCCCTGGTGAGGGGCCCTTCTACAAATGGAACTTTACCCTGGAAGTGAGAAAAATGTAACCTAAATTTTGCACCCTCATATTACTTTGAATAAAGTTTAGAAAAAAAAAAAGAACTGAAAAGAAATATATATACATACATACAAACAAAGAATTCAAAACTCTTAACCAGAAAAAACAACCTGATTTAAAAATGAGCCAGACGGCTTGGCACCCATATCTCAGTAAGAGGGGTGCTGGCCACATACACCGAAGCTGGCGGGTTTGAGCCCAGCCCGGACGTGCTAAACAACAATGACAACTGCAACCAAAAAATAGCTTGGCGTTGTGATGGGTGCCTGTAGTCCCTGCTACTTGGGAGGCTGAGGCAAGAGAATCGCATAAGCCCAAGAGTTTGAGGTTGCTGTGAGCTGAGACGCCACAGCACTCTACCAAGGGTGACAGAGTAAGACTCTGTCTCAAAAAACTAAAATAAAATAAAATTAAAAATGAGCCAAAGATATGGGCACCTCACCAAAGAAGATATATAGAGATGGCAGATAAGCTATGAAAAGAGGCTTCATATCATATGTCCTGAGGGAATTGCAAATTTTCTTTTTTCTTTTTTGGACTTACTCAGTTGTCCTGGGGTTGAGTGCCATGGTGTCATAGCTCAGAGCAACCTCAAACTCTTGGGTTCAAGCGATCCTTTTGCCTCAGCCTCCCAAGTAGCTGGGATTACAGGCACCCTGTACATTTTAGAGATGAGGTCTCGCTCTTGCTCAGGCTGGTCTCGAACTTGTGAGCTTAGGCAATCCACCCACCTTGGCCTCCTAAGTGCTGGGATTACAGGACCCACCCCTCTAAAACTATACTTTTTAAAGTGTATTAATTTTTTACTTTTTCTCTTTGTATCAAGAGTTAGGAAAAAACAAGTGGCTGAGAGAAATAATATTTCTATCTCCTCATCTGTTAGATTAAGGTGCTTAGAAAGAAATAACCGGGGCAGTACCTGTGGCTCAGTGAGTAGGGCACCAGCCCCATATACCGAGGGTGGTGGGTTCAAACCCGGCCCCAGCCAAACTGCAACAAAAAAATAGCCAGGCGTTGTGGCGGGCACCTGTAGTCCCAGCTGCTCGGGAGGCTGGGGCAAGAGAATCACATAAGCCCAAGAGCTGGAGGTTGCTGTGAGCCGTGTGATGCCACGGCACTCTACCGAGGGCAGTAAAGTGAGACTCTGTCTCTACAAAAAAAGAAAAAAGAAAGAACCATGGAAAAGAAGTATATAAGGACATCAATGATTGTGAGATTCTATAAGTCTCAGAAATTTTCTGTTCTATAGGTTAGGGTTATTTTATTTTATTTTATTTTTTACAGACCTTCAAACTGTTGCCCTAGGTAGAGTGCGGTGGCATCACAGCTCACAGCAACCTCCAACTCCTGGCCTCAAGCGATTCTTCTGCCCTGCCACAACCCCCGGCTATTTTTTGGTTGCAGCCGTTGTTTGGCGGGCCAGGCTGGATTTGAACCCGCCAGCTCCAGTGTATGTGGCTGGTGCCTTAGTCACTTGAGCCACAGGCGCCGAGCCTATTTTATTTTATTTTATTTCTTTTTTTGAGACAGGGTCTCACTTTGTCACCCTTGGTAGAGTGCTGTGGCTTCATAGCTCACAGCAACCTTAAACTCTTGGGCTTAGCAATTCTCTTGCCTCAGCATCCAAAGTAGCTGGGACTATAGGCACCAACCACAATGCCCGCCTATTTTGTTGTTGTTGTTGTTGTTGCAGTTGTCATTGTTGTCTAGCAGTCCCAGGCCGGGTTCAAACCTGCCTGCCTCAGTGTATGTGGCCGGTGCCCTTAACCACTGAGCTACAGGTACTGAGCCGGTTAGAGTAATTTTATTTATTTATTTATTTTGAGACAGAGTCTCACTATGTCACCCTGGTAGAGTGACAGCTCACAGCAACCTCAAACTCTTGGGCTTAAGCGATTCTCTTGCCTCAGCCTCCCAAGTAGCTGGGACTACAGGCAACCACCACAAAGCCTGGCTAATTTTTTGTTGCAGTTGTCATTGTTGTTTAGCTGGCCCAGGCTTGGCTCAAACCCGCCAGCCCCAGTGTATGTGGCTGGTGCCCTAACCACTGAACTATGGGCACCAAGCCAGTTAGGGTAATTTTAGTATTTTTATTATTTATTATTTTTTTTTTTGCAGTTTTTTTTTGGCCAAGGCTGGGTTTGAACCCGCCACCTCCAGCATATGGGGCCGGCACCCTCCTCCTTTGAGCCTCACACGCCACCCAAGTTAAGGTAATTTTAAATTACAAATTCTAGGCCAGGCGTCGTGGCTCACACCCGTAATCCTAGCAGTCTGGGAGGCTGAGGCAGGTGGATTGCCTGAGTTCATGGATTCGAGACTAGCCTGAGGCAGAGAGAGACCTCATCTCAAAAAAATCACTGGGCGTTGTGGCAGACGCCTGCAGTCCCAGCTACTTGGGAGGCTGAGACAAGAGAATCGCTAAACTCAAGAGTTTGAGGTTGCTGTGAGCTGTGACAACATGGCACTCTACTGAGGGTAACAAAGTGAGACTCTGTCTATAAATAAATAAATAAATTGCAAGCTCTTAATACCTTGAGATTAAACTGCAAGATAGTTGAAATAACCCTGGATTCCACATTCTCATTAGCTTAGAGTACCCAGGAATTAATGTACAATCAGTTCAAAGCAACTCTTGAGAATCTTTCTCTAGTTGTATTAGGCGCTAGTGCAAGATAATATTTTGGATTCAGAGTCAACTTTCTATACTTTTCTAGTGTCGTTTGAGACCAAACAAGTTTGGGGGAGCAGCTGAGTCCCCAAGGTTAGATTCTAAAGCCTTGTAGGCTTAACTTCTCCTATCTGCCAGTTTTGTCACGGCTTGGAGTGGCAGTGGTTGGTGGATTGTATGTGTCCATCTGTGTTTAATAGTCTTCCACTGTTGATTGAAAAAGACTTACTACATTAGACCAAGTCCATGTGACCTAGGAGAGTAGGATTGGAGCTTGACACATTTTGTTACCTGTTTAAATCTTTACAATTATCTCTAGAGTGCCATAAGGAGTCAACAAATTCATCCAGCCTGCTTCCTGTATTTGTATAGCCTATGAGCTAAGAATGGTTTTTGCATTTCTTTTTTTTTTTTTTCTTTGCAGTTTTTGGCCGGGGCTGGGTTTGAACCCGCCACCTCTGGCATATGGAGCCGGTGTCCTATTCCTTTGAGCCACAGGCACTGCCCGGTTTTTGCATTCTTAAGTGGTTTAAAACAAGCAAAAGAAGAATAATATCTCATGATATGTAAAAATTATATGAAAATCAAATTTCAGCATCCATAAAAATTTCTGTTGGATGGGTGGCTCCTGTGGCTCAGTGAGTAGGACACCGGCCCCATATACTGAGGGTGGCAGGTTCAAACCCAGCCCCCACCAAACTGCAACAAAAAAAATAGCTGAACATTGTTCTGGGTGCCTGTAGTCCCAGCTACTTGAGAGGCTGAGGCAAGAGAATCACCTAAGCCCAAGAGCTGGAGGTTGCTGTGAGCTATGATGCCACAGCACTCTACCAAGGGCAACAAAGTGAGACTCCCTGTCTCTAAAAAAAAAAAATTTCTGTTGGAACACAGCCATGTACATTTGTTTATGAATGTTCTGTGGTTACTTTTTTCCCATACAACAGAAGAGTTCAATAGTTGTGAGACTGGCAAAGAGCATTGGCTCACACCTATAATCCCAGCACTTGGAAGGCTGAGGCGGGTGGATTGCCTGAGCTCACAGGTTAGAGACCAACCTGAGTCAGAGCGAGATACTGTCTCTAAAAAATAGCTGGACGTTGTGGTGGGCACCTGTAGTCCCAGCTACTTGGGAGGCTGAGGCAACAGGATCACTTGAACCCAAGAGTTTGAGGTTGCTGTGAGCTAAGACTCCACATTCTACCAAGGGTGACCAAGTGAGACTCTGTCTCAAAAAAAAAAGAGATTGTGTGGGCCATAGAACCTAAAATATGTATTACTCCTTACAGAAAAAGTTCATCTACCCTACCCTACCGAAAAAGCTTTAGAGTATTAAATGGTTTTTCTCATGGTTTGAAAGAGTCATTGCATGCCTCAGCCATAGCACAGTGGTTACGGTGCCAGCCACATACACTGAGGGTGAAGGGTTCCAACCCAGTCTGGGCCAGCTAAACAACAGTGACAACTACAACCAAAAAAATACCCAGGCATTGTGGCAGGCATCTGTAGTCCCAGCTACTTGGGAAGCTGAGGCAAGAGAATCGCTTAAGCCCAAGAGTTTGAGGTTGCTGTGAGGCTGTGATGCCACAGCACTCTACCCAGGACAACATAGTGAGAAAAAAAGGCACCAGCCCCATATACTGAGGGTGGCGGGTTTGAACCTGGCCCCGGCCAAACTGCAAAAAATAATAGCTGGGCGTTGTGGCAGGTGCCTGTAGTCCCAGCTACTCCGGAGGCTGAGGCAAGAGAATTGCCTAAGCCTAGGAGTTAGATTGTTGCTGTGAGCTGTGACGCCACAGCACTCTACCAAGGGTAACAAAGTGAGACTCTGTCTCTAAAAAAAAAAGAAAGAATCAGGGCAACTCCTCAAAGTTCTAGAGTTATTCTCAGGGAAGATGACACTCAGAACATCTGACTTTAGTTTTATTAACTTAAAGGAAGTGACTAAGGGATAAAACTTGAAATATGATAGAAGGGAGAGAATAGGCTGTCTCTGTCTTCTATTTATCGTTAGGCTCAGAAATAATAACAGCCTTTTGATAAATAAAAATACATGAAGTTTTGGTCAGTGCCTGTGTCTCAGTGGGTAGGGTGCTGGCCCCATATACCAAGGGTGGAGGGTTCAAACCCGGCCCCGGCCAAATTGCAACAAAAAAATGGCCGGGCATTCTGGTAGGCACCTGTAGTTCTAGCTACTCGGGAGGCCGAGGCAAGAGAATCGCCTAAGCCCAGGAGTTGGAGTTTGCTGTGAGCTGTAATGCCATGGCACTCTACCCAGGGTGATAAAGTGGGACCCTGTCTCTACAAAAAAAAAAAAAATATATATATATATATATATACATATATATATATATATATATATACATGAAGTTTTTTTCAAGGTATATTCGTATAAGCACTCAACTCCATTTACTCTCTTATTATTAGCTTTCTTTTAAACTTAAAATAATTTAAACAAAGTAAGTTTGTTGTCATTTCCACGTCTAAAGTGCAGGACATCAAGTGAGAGAAATCTCAAAATAACCAGTCCATTGTATCTTGTCCACAACACCACGCACCATTATGCAGAGGCGTGAAAGAGCGTGCCTAACTGAAAACCACCAGTTACCCAGACACCTCATTTGTCAGTTCCATCTCCCTCCTATACTTTTGCTCAAGCTATCAATAAAAAGCCACGCTTTTTAGCATCATCTCTTCTTGTTGCTGTCTACATCTGGGGGAGAAATACTTATGAGAATAAAATGGCCAAAAGGTGGCAGCAGGAGGGAGGAGGAGCAGAGGCAAGAGAAGAAACAAAGAGCCCTCCTTACCCGCGCTGGGCGAGCCAGAGCTGGCTGGACTTCCATCAGGAAGAAAACCTTTTTCTCTAGGTCTTCCCATAACCAAGTAAGAATTTCAAAGCACTTGCCAAAAAAGAGTGAATTGGGTTTGCCTGAAGCATCATGCTGAGTGTTCTGGATTACAGCCTTACTCTCAAGTGTGTTTTATAATATATTTTTGAAAATTCATATCATTTTAATGCAGAATAAATGTCTAACCTTCCCTGATACTTTCTGGCCAAAGACAGTATATTTTTTGATTGAGGATTAGTTTGGGGATTTTAAATTAAAAAAAAATTTTTTTGCGTAACTTGATTAACTAATAGCTACACAATTAAAAAAGAAGAAGAAGAAGGCGGCTATCTTTCATCTCTTGTCCAGGAGGAAATGGATACTACATGGAGAAACTGGAAGGGCTGGGGAGGGGACACCCAGGACAAGAGTATACCGGGGACTGTTGCAGAAAGATACCAGAGCCTAGTTTGTACCTAGGACTTTTTCACTTGGCCTTTTTTTTTTTTTTTTGAGAAATAAAAGGGGCAGTTCTTTTATAGACTTAAACGCCTAGAATTATTATATAGTAATTTTCAAATTTTACGAAAGCTAATTGAGAAAAATGCTAAATGATAGGAAGAATTTGTGTCTTCCTAATAGTTTAGGAATATAGTTTAGGAAAATCCTTTTGAATCTCACAATGGGCAATGTGTCCTGTGAAATTTCATGTCAAAGCAATAAATAGCAAATAATTATTTGTAAAAATTAAAGCTTTCTTTTCATTGACCTTCAGCCTCTGGGTTCTCTGGTACTTGGTTGTCTTTCTTGTCTACTGCTAAAACCGTCTCACCATCTCTCATCATCCTCTCCCACCTGTCTATTTTTCATCATATCAAACATCAATTTCTTTTTTTTTTTTTTGGTTTTTGGCCAGGGCTGGGTTTGAACCTACCACCTCTGGCATATGGGACCGGCACCCTACTCCTTGAGCCACAGGTGCCACCCAAAACATCAATTTCTTAACTCTGTCGTCAATCCCATTCTTAGCCTTGTCAGCCTCCTTTTCCCTACTCTCACCTTCGTTCCTAGCCTTTCCTTCCCAGCACAGCTCTTTCCTGCTTCCTAATTCTTATCTTGCCCAGTGACCCACACACAGCCTCCAGGCAGCACCCCCAGCCCAATACACTCCCAGCCATCACCTGACCCTTCTCTCCCATCTTCTTTGGACGATTGCATGAGTTGGGATTATCCTAGTCTACTGTAAACTTCCACATAGTTTGAATTAGGTCTTTTATACGGAGATTCACTCTCCATTGTGTTAATTCTCTCTATATCTATGTTTCTACTGTGCATGCTACTTTCTTTTTTTTTTTTTTTAAAGACATTTTATTTATTTATTTTTATTATTTTTTTGTGTGTGTGGTTTTTGGCCGGGGCTAGGTTTGAACCTGCCACCTCTGGCATATGGGACCGGCGCCCTACTCCTTGAGCCACAGGCGCCACCCTGTGCATGCTACTTTCAAAATGTCATCTTGCTGGTAGAAAACTGAGCTACCACCATGTTCTGCATAGTGACATCTGATAGTCATCGCTGAATTTTGAATATCTGTTGTGTATTGAATCCATGAATGCATTTACTGACATTGAGTCAGAGTAAATATTAACAACAAAAATAATAATAAGGCCACAAAAAATACTGAAACCAAACCTACTCAGCCTTTCTCCTCCTATGATTCTCCTAGTAAAATCTAGAATATTCTTCAGAAAAAAGGCTGAACTTGGTTCCTGGTATAGTGTTTAGCACTAGTGACTCTAAATGAGAGGGGAATTTTAATTGTGTTATTTTTTTTTTTTTTTCAAAAGAGTGGATTTTCTAGGCCAGGCACGGTGGCTCACGGCTGTAATCCCAGCACTTGGGAGGCCAAGATGGGTGGATTGCCTGAGCTCACAGGTTTGAGACCAGCCTGAGCCAGAGTGAGACCTTGTCTCTTAAAAAAAAAATAGCCAGGTGTTGTGGTAAGCGCCTGTAGTCCCAGTTACTTGGGAGGCTGAGGCAAGAGGATCACTTGAACCCAGGAGTTTGAGGTTGCTATGAGCTAAGACACCACAGCACTCTACCAAGGGTGACCAAGTGAGACTCTGTCTCAAAAAAAAAAAAAAAAAAGGATTTTCTTTATAGTACAAAATTTGACTTGTGTACAGAAATGCCTGTAACTTATGTAATTTAAGGCATATAAATGGTGAGAGTTGAAGATTGGTTTTTGTTTTTCTTTTTAGTTAATTATGCTCTTTTAAAAGAGAACATTTCCATTATACTATTAGTTTAATAACAATTTTAAATTCTTCAAAGTTTGAAAAATTGATACATTTTAGGGCAGCGCCTGTGGCTCAATGGGTAGGGCAGCAGCCCCATATACCAAGGGTGGCGGGTTTGAACCCAGCCCCGGCCAAACTGCAACAAAAATAGCTGGGCATTGTGGCAGGCACCTATAGTTCCAGCTACTCGGGAGGCTGAGGCAAGAGAATTGCCTAAGCCAAGGAGTTGGAGGTTGCTGTGAGCTGTGACGCCATGGCACTCTACCAAGATGGATAAAGTAAGACTCCGTTGGGTGGCGCCTATGGCTCAAAGGAATAGAGTGCTGGCCTCATATAGCGGAGTTGGTGGATTCAAACCTGGCCCCGGCCAAAAACTGCAAAAAAAAAAAAAAGTTCAAAAATAAAAAAAAAAAAAGTAAGACTCTGTCTCTAAAAGAAAACAACAACAAAAAATTGATACATTTTAGATTAGCAAGTGGGAAAACATTCAATATATCATTTAATTATAAAATTATATCTGTAATTTTCCTTAATTTTCATATGAAAGAAGATTAGAATGGAATTTTCCACAGGAAATAAAGTAGTGGATCTGGGTGCCATAACTATAGGTGATTTTTTTCTTTCCACAGGAAATAAAATAGTGAATCTGGGTGCCGTAACTATAGGTGATTTTTTTCTTTCTTTTTTTTGTCTTACCTTATTTCGCTTATTGCTATAGTATGTTTTTCATGCAATAACTAAAATTCAGGGATTTGGGAGAAAGCTTGGAACTTATAATTTTTGAAAAATTTCAATACTTCTCTTGCTTCTAGCAAAGCTTGTGCCCTTATTATTTCTAGAATTTGATCTTGACCTCTAAACCAGTGGTTGTCAACCTTCCTAATGCCACGGCCCTTTAATACAGTTCCTGTGGGTCACAACCTACAGGTTGAGAACTTCTGCTCTAAACAGAGCAGCCTGAGAAGGTAGAAATGGGAAGAGATCACTGTCTCCTATGTCAGTGTCTGAAGGCAGCATGTAGTTCATCCTGCAGATGGTACTTTCAGAGCGATGATAATCAAGGAATAGAGGATTGTAAATGCCTCAAAACACCATCCCATCCAGTCTGGTGATCTGAGAAGTAGTATAGCAGAATGGTTGAGAGCAACTGTGGACTTAACTGTCCCATGGACTTTGACTTTGTCAAGTACTAGATGTGACTTGGGCAACTTAGATTATTTGGGCTTACATTTATGTATAGGATAAGAAAATAATGAAATCAAAGAGTTATAATAAAAATTAATAGAGGAGATCTAGTAAGAACGTCTAGTGACACAGCAATTGCCCATTACATTTACCTATTTTATCCCACTTGGCTTTCCTGAATTCTTAGACTTTGGAGCTTTGCTAGAGGTATTTTCTGTGCCTCCCCCATTTAATTAATTAATTAACTAGTTTATTAGTTTGTTTTGCTTCTACAGATAAGGTGAGAATGACCAATTTCTGTTAAGTGTGCTAATCAGAAGTCTGCTGGTGGGAGATCACCTCCCCTTTCATAGAAGTTGCCCTGTCTCTACCTCTGCCTTATGGAAGTAACCCCCTTCTGTTTCTTTACAGATATATGTAATTGACAGTGCGGACAGAAAAAGATTTGAAGAGACAGGTCAGGTAAATAATTCTTTTTTATGGGCGGTGCGTGTGGCTCATAGGGCAGTGAATAGGGCACTGGCCCCACATACCGAGGGTGGCAGGTTCGAACCCGGCCCCAGCCAAACTGCAACAAAAAATAGCTGGGTGTTATCGCGGGCACCTGTATTCCCAGCTACTCAGGAGGCTGAGGCAAGAGAATTGCCTATGCCCCAAAATTGGAGGTTGCTGTGACCTGTGATGCCACAGCACTCAACCAAGGGCAGCAAAGTAAGACTCTGTCTCTAAAAAAAAAGAAAAATAATAATAATAATTCTTTTTTATATCAAAGGTCTAATATAAAAAAGTAATTATTATTCTGTTGAGCTATTTCCCAAATAACTGAGTATTCTTTTTTTTTCTTTTTGAGACAGAATTTCACTATCTGTTGCCCTGTAGAGTGCTGTGGCGTCACAACTGACAGCAACCTCCTTGGGCTTAAGTGATTCTTACCCAAGACTTCTTGGGAGGCTCAGCGCCTATGGCTCAAGCGTCTAAGGCACCAGCCACATACACCTGAGCTGGCTGGTTCGAATCTAGCCAGGGCCAGCCAAACAACAATGACAGCTGCAACTAAAAAAATAGCCAGGCACTGTGGCAAGCGCCTATAGTCCCAGCTACTTGGAGGCGGAGGCAGGTGAATCGCTTGAGCCCAGGAGTTGGAAGTTGCTGTGAGCCGTAATGCCATGGCACTCTACCCAGGGCAACAGCTTGAGGCTCTGTCTCAAAAAAAATAAAAAAGACTTCTTCGGAGTCTCAGCCTCTCAATTAGCTGGGACTACAGGCACCTGCCATAACACCTGGCTATTTTTTGGTTGTAGTTGTCATTGTTGTTTGGCAGGCCCGGGCTGGGTTTGAACCCACCAGCTCCAGTGTATGTGGCTGGCGTCCTAGATGCTAAGCTACAAGTGCTGAGCCATAACTGGGTATTCATTAATCTACCTTATAAATACGTGAGAGTAAGGGAGATGTTTGGTGTTGAACCTTTATATTTCAAACAAAACAGTCAATCTGGCAAATTGGCAAAACTACCAGTTTTATATAAAGAAATTAGTTGCGGTCCTTTAATCAGTTCATTTATTTGTTTATTTAATTGTTTTTTTTTTGTGGTTTTTGGCCGGGGCTGGGTTTGAACCTGCCACTTCCGACATATGGGACCGGCGCCCTACTCCTTGAGCCACAGGCGCTGCCCTTATTTAATTCTTTTAATTAAAAAATTTTTTTTAAATTTTTGGAGACGTAGTCTCACTTTGTTGTACAGACTAAAGGGTCATGGTGTCAGCCTAGCTCATAGCAGCCTCAAACTCCTGGGTTCAAGTGATCCTCCTGCCTCAGCCTCCTGAGTAGTTGGACCTGTTGGCACCTACCACGTGGCCAGCTAATTTTTTTTTCTTTTTCTTTTCTTTTACTTTTTTTTGAGACAGAGTCTCACTTTGTTGCCCTCAGTAGAGTGCTGTGGTATCATAGCTCACAGCAACCTCAAACTGGTCTCAAACTCCTGGCTTCAAGCGATCTGGTGTGAGCCATCACACCCAGCCTAAAGCCTTTTAGTTTTAATCAAATTGAATATACATAGTACAAGATAGACATATATATATGCAAACAGTACTGGATAGTTGGTAGTTGGTCAGCTTAACTGTTAGCTTTTTTTTTTTAGTCAGAGCCTCAAGCTGTCACCCTGGGTAGAGTGCTGTGGCATCATAGCTCACAGCAACCTCCAACTCCTGGGCTCAAGTGAGTCTCCTGTCTCTGCCTCCCAAGTAGCTGGGACCACAGGCACACGCCACAACGCCCGGCTTTTTTTTGGTTGCAGCCATCATTGTTGTTTGGCAGGCCCAGGTTGGATTTGAACTTGCCATCTCAGGTGTATGTGGCTGGCACCTTAGCCACTTGAGCCACAGGCACCGAGCCTGTTAGTTTTTTTCTAATTAGAAATGTATGGTTAAATATCATGGATTTCATCCTTCCCTCCCTCTTCTTTTTTAAAATGATCCAGGAACTAGCTGAATTACTGGAGGAAGAAAAGCTAAGTTGCGTGCCTGTGCTCATCTTTGCTAATAAGCAGGATTTGCTCACGGCAGCCCCTGCCTCTGAAATTGCAGAAGGACTAAACCTGCATACCATCCGTGACCGGATTTGGCAGATCCAGTCTTGCTCAGCTCTCACAGGAGAGGGCGTTCAGGTGAGATTACAGGAAGACTTGCTCACTGGCAACATGGCAGCCCACCAAGGTGGTCTGCCTTATTGGTTGGGCTGATCTAGATAGAAAAAGTTATGAAATAAATGGCCTTGGATTAGCAGATGAACCATTCCAAGATGAGAGAGCATGGGAGAGTTTGGTTCTTTTCTACTTAGTGACCAATCAGATACCATGACGTCTTTCAAGAGAACCACAGATAAGCCATCCCACACGTGCAACAAGCTTTCCCCGTTTGGTAGGATGGCAGAATAGAAGACTATTCTGATTCTTTCTAACTCTAGGATTCTTGATAATTGTATTGTGGTTCTGTGTTGTGTCTAATATTACGGATGCTACATACCTGTACTCCCAAGGTGACGACCATCAATAACCATATACATACTAGTTATACTATATGTGGGTTTTTTCTTTTTTTTTTTGTAGAAAAAATAGGCTTTTCTTTTCCTTTTTTTTTTACACTAAATTTGTTCTTTGTTTTTTGTTTTTTTTTTTTATTGTTGGAGATTCATTGAGGGTACAATAAGCCAGGTTACACTGATTGCAATTGTTAGGTAAAGTCCCTCTTGCAATCATGTCTTGCCCCCATAAAGTGTGAGACAAACCAAGGCCCCCCCCCTCCCTCCGTCCCTCTTTCTGCTTTTCCTCCCCCCCATAACCTTAATTGTCATTAATTGTCCTCATATCAAAATTGAGTACATAGGATTCATGCTTCTGCATTCTTGTGATGCTTTACTAAGAATAATGTCTTCCACGTCCATCCAGGTTAATACGAAGGATATAAAGTCTCCATTTTTTTAATGGCTGAATAGTATTCCATGGTATACATATACCACAGCTTGTTAATCCATTCCTGGGTTGGTGGGCATTTAGGCTATTTCCACATTTTGGCGATTGTAAATTGAGCTGCAATAAACAGTCTAGTACAAGTGTCCTTATGATAAAAGGATTTCTTTCCTTCTGGGTAGATGCCCAGTAATGGGATTGCAGGATCAAATGGGAGGTCTAGCTTGAGTGCTTTGAGGTTTCTCCATACTTCCTTCCAGAAAGGTTGTACTAGTTTTCAGTCCCACCAGCAGTGTAAAAGTGTTCCCTTCTCTCCACATCCACGCCAGCATCTGCAGTTTTGAGATTTTGTGATGTGGGCCATTCTCACTGGGGTTAGATGATATCTCAGGGTTGTTTTGATTTGCATTTCTCTAATATATAGAGATGATGAACATTTTTTCATGTGTTTGTTAGCCATTCGTCTGTCGTCTTTAGAGAAAGTTCTATTCATGTCTCTTGCCCATTGATATAAGGGATTGTTGGCTTTTTTCATGTGGATTAATTTGAGTTCTCTATAGATCCTAGTTATCAAGCTTTTGTCTGATTGAAAATATGCAAATATCCTTTCCCATTGTGTAGGTTGTCTCTTTGCTTTGGTTATTGTCTCCTTAGCTGTACAGAAGCTTTTCAGTTTAATGAAGTCCCATTTGTTTATTTTTGTTGTTGTTGCAATTGCCGTGGCAGTCTTCTTCATGAAGTCTTTCCCCAGGCCAATATCTTCCAGTGTTTTTCCTATGCTTTCTTGGAGGATTTTTATTGTTTCATGCCTTAAGTTTAAGTCCTTTATCCATCTTGAATCAATTTTTGTGAGTGGGGAAAGGTGTGGGTCCAGTTTCAGTCTTTTACATGTAGACATCCAGTTCTCCCAACACCATTTATTGAATAGGGAGTCTTTCCCCCAAGGTGTGTTCTTGTTTGGTTTATCAAAGATTAGGTGGTTGTAAAATGTTAGTTTCATTTCTTGGTTTTCAATTCGATTCCAAGTGTCTATGTCTCTGTTTTTTGTTTTTTTTTTTTTTTGTCGAGACAGAGTTCTACCCTATGCCCTGAGCAGAGGGCAATGGCATCGTAGCTCACTGCAACCTCAGACTCCAGCTGTGGGCATCCTGCTGCCTCAGCCTCCGAAGCCGCTGGGATTACAGGCGCTCGCCGCGGCGCCCGGCTGGGTTTTTCCATTTTTTTCCATGAGTCGGGGTCTCACTCTTGCTCAGACAAGCCTCGAACTCCTGAGCTCAAGCAATCCTCCCTCCTCAGCCTCCCACAGTGCTGGGATTTATGTCTCTGTTTTTGTGCCAGTACCATGCTGTCTTGAGCACTATGGCTTTGTAGTACAGACTAAAATCTGGTATGCTGATGCCCCCAGCTTTATTTTTGTTACAGAGAACTGCCTTAGCTATACGGGGTTTTTTCCGGTTCCATACAAAACGCAGAATCATTTTTTCCAAATCTTGAAAGTACGATGTTGGTATTTTGATAGGAATGGCATTGAATAGGTAGATTGCTTTGGAAAGTATAGACATTTTAACAATGTTGATTCTTCCCATCCATGAGCATGGTATATTCTTCCATTTGTTAATATCCTCTGCTATTTCCTTTCTGAGGATTTCATAGTTTTCTTTATAGAGGTCCTTCACCTCCTTCGTTAGGTATATTCCTAGGTATTTCATTTTCTTTGAGACTATGGTGAAGGGAGTTGTGTCCTTAATTAGCTTCTCATCTTGACTGTTATTGGTGTACACAAAGGCTACTGACTTGTGGACATTGATTTTATATCCTGAAACATTACTGTATTTTTTGATGACTTCTTGGAGTCTTGTGGTTGAGTCTTTGGGGTTCTCTAAGTATAAGATCATGTCGTCAGCAAAGAGGGAGAGTTTGACCTCCTCTGCTCCCATTTGGATTCCCTTTATTTCCTTGTCTTGCCTAATTGTATTGGCTAGAACTTCCAGCACTATGTTGAATAGTAAAGGTGACAGAGGACAACCTTGTCTGATTCCAGTTCTAAGAGGAAAAGCTTTCAGTTTTATTCCATTCAGTAAAATATTGGCTGTGGATTTGTCATAGATAGCTTCAATCGGTTTTAGAAATGTGCCACCTATGCCTATACTCTTCAGTGTTCTAATTAGAAAAGGATGCTGGATTTTATCAAATGCTTTTTCTGCATCTATTGAGAGGATCATGTGATCTTTATTTTTGCCTCTGTTAATATGGTGGATAACGTTTATAGACTTGCGTATGTTAAACCAGCCTTGCATCCCTGGGATGAAGCCTACTTGATCATGATGAATGACTTTTTTGATGATAAGCTGTAATCTATTGGCTAGGATTTTGTTGAGAATTTTTGCGTCTATGTTCATGAGTGAGATTGGTCTGAAATTCTCCTTTGTGTTTGGGTCTTTTCCTGGTTTTGGTATCAGGGTGATGTTTGCTTCATAGAATGTGTTGGGGAAGATTCCTTCTTCCTCAATTTTTTGGAATAATTTCTGCAGTACAGGAATAAGCTCTTCCTTGAAGGTTTGATAGAATTCTGGAGTGAAGCCATCTGGACCAGGGCATTTTTTGGTTGGAAGATTTTTTATTGTTTCTTTGATCTCAGTGCTTGAAATTGGTCTGTTCAGGAGCTCTATTTCTTCCTGGCTGAGTCTAGGGAGAGGGTGTGATTCCAAATATTGATCCATTTCTTTCACATTGTCAAATTTCTGGGCATAGAGTTTCTAGTAGTATTCAGAGATGATCTCTTGTATCTCTGTGGGATCAGTTGTTATTTCCCCTTTATCATTTCTGATTGAGGTTACTAGAGATTTTACTTTTCTATTCCTCGTTAGTCTGGCCAATGGTTTATCTATTTTATTTATTTTTTCAAAAAACCAACTCCTTGTTTCATTAATTTTCTGAATGATTCTTTTGTTTTCAATTTCATTGATCTCTGATTTGATTTTGGATATTTCTTTTCTTCTACTGAGTTTAGGCTTAGATTGTTCTTCTTTTTTCTAATTCCATAAGATCTCTTGTGAGATTGTTGATGTGCTCTCTTTCTGTTTTTCGAATGTAGGCATCTAAAGCGATGA
The DNA here is from genome assembly GCF_027406575.1 of Nycticebus coucang. Lineage (NCBI taxonomy): Eukaryota > Metazoa > Chordata > Mammalia > Primates > Lorisidae > Nycticebus > Nycticebus coucang. The sequence continues at coordinate 131,908,982 of NC_069782.1, read as the reverse complement.
ATTTTCCTCTCAAAACTGCTTTTGCAGTATCCCACAGGTTTTGGTAGCTTGTGTCTTCATTGTTGTTATGCTCAAGGAAGTTAATGATTTCCTGTTTTATTTCTTCCTTCACCCATCTGTTATTCAACAGAAGATTGTTTAGTTTCCATGCCTTTGGGTGGGGTCAAGCATTTTTGTTAGAGTTGAGTTCCACCTTTAATGCCTTATGGTCTGAGCAGATACAAGGTAAAATTTCAATTCTTTTGAATCTGTTGATATTTGTTTTGTGTCCCAGGATATGATCAATTTTGGAGAATGTTCCATGGGGTGATGAGAAGAATGTATATTCTTTATCTTTGAGGTGGAGTGTTCTATATGCGTCTATCAAGCACAATTGTTCTAGGGTCTCATTTAAGTCTCTTATATCCTTGTTTAATTTCTGTTTAGAGGATCTGTCCAGCTCTGTAAGAGGAGTGTTAAGGTCCCCTGTTATTATGGTATTATCAGATATCATATTGCTCAGACCGAGTAAGGTCTGTTTCAAGAATCTGGGAGCATTTAAATTGGGTGCATAGATATTTAGAATTGAAATGTCTTCTTGTTGTATTTTTCCCTTGACCAATATAAAGTGACCATCTTTGTCTTTTTTGACTTTAGTTGCTTTAAATCCACATGTATCTGAAAATAAGATTGCAACTCCTCTTTTCTTCTGAATTCCATTTGCCTGAAAAATTGTCTTCCAACCCTTGACTCGGAGCTTTAATTTGTCTTTTGAAGCCAGGTGTGTTTCTTGCAGACAGCAAATGGATGGCTTGTGTTTTTTAATCCAGTCAACCAATCTGTGTCTCTTCAGTGGGGAATTCAAGCCATTAACATTTATTGAGATAATTGATAAGTGTGGTAGTATTCTATTCGTCTTATTTTGTGAGAGTCCATTGCTTAGTTTTATCTTTTGCATCAGTGTGGAGGTTTGGTTCTGTCCTTTAAGGCAAAGTCTATTTTGACAAAGATGAGATCCAGGAGAACATAGTAGCTTTCTTGTGTTTCTAGAGACCACTTGAGCAGGTTTCTTGAGCAGAAACCTCTCAAGATGGTTTAAAACACAGCTTAAAGGGCAGTGCCTGTGGCTAGGTGGGTAGGGCGCCGGCCCCATATGCCGAGGGTGGTGGGTTCAAACCAGGCCCTGGCCAAAGTGCAAAAAAAAAAAAAAAAAAAAAGCTTAGAAAGTTGAGAACATCTTGAGACTGGGGCCTGTAAAGATGAGACTAAAGAAAGGAAATACATTTTTTTGTACGTACTCATAAGAAAGTGGGAGCATAGCTCTGTAATCTTTTATCACTTGACAAACATGTTGAAAGGAAGAAAAAGCAAAGCCAGAGTTAACAGTGAGGCTCTTGTTTCTCCAGCCAGCCTTAAGGATGTAAAAATGGAAGACTAGAGTTATCTAGAATCAGTATTCAGTGCAGTGGCATTAAAGTCAGGGACACTGCTTCAGGGGAGTCTAGAGTCTAGAGACAGGAAACACCTGTCATTTTCTCTCCAGACCGTCCCCCACCCCAATCACTCCCGTCCGGTGGAGAGTAAGGGAGTGAGAGCTCTGTGTTCCTACTATATATAAGATAGATAGATAGATAGATAAATAGAGCCCTTAATGGGATGTTTAGGCCCCCCCAAAAAAAAACAAAAAAAAACCCAGCAAGCTACTAGGCAGTTAGGGGGTAGGGATGGGGCTGGTAGGGGAAGGCTATAAAATAAACCAGTTTGAATAAGTGAAATTTTTATATATGATTTGATTTTGATAAGGAAGTTCTCAGATCAGGGACCTTCAGCAACCAAGTTCATAGGAAATGATATCAAGAGAGATTCAACAAAAACTATGAGAAAAAAAAAGATTTTGTATGGAGGAGAAATAGTTTGAAGGTCACTTAATTAGTTTAGTAGATAGTACCATGGTGTATAGAATTGGGTAGTTAAGACTGGGATTTCAAGGTTAATGAGATTAGATTATGGTTAATAGAATGATATAAATTTAGAGAATTTAACCATTATTTGAAATGGGTTATTTAATAAAAATGTTAATTAAGGAGGGAATCTGCTCTCTATTGTCCTTTAATGGTAACCTTTGGGGACTGGAGAAAGGTCATGGAGTTTTTCTGTGGAGATGCTTTTCACTTTGAAGCACTGATTGACCATGTCCCTCCCTCAGGTAATGCCCCTGACCTAAGCACTTGTCCATTCACCAGTTTCTAGGTTTTTACCCTAGAAAGAGTTACTTAAATGGATTTCCTTTCCAGAATTGCTTAGTTGAAGTATAGGTCTTTAATGATTCTTATTAATTAAGGCTTAAAATATTCCTAAAAATGAAAGACTTCACTAGAAAAATATTCATGAGATCTAATTGTTTAAGGTTCACTTTCAAACACGGAATTTGTGTAATTATTATTAAAATTCCCTACATTTCTATTTCATCTTCCCTACCCCAGCCTACCTCCCCAAAAGCTCATCAGTAACAGGCAAAACTACCAAAATGATCAGAGACTGAATAGGCCAGTCAGCCAACATCTGACACCACAGCTCTAATGACCCTGAAAGAAAATGAACAAAGGTTAAGAGGAAAAAAAAAAAAAGGCCTGGAATTTCTGCTACAGTTCTAGTGTTTGAAGATCCCGTCTGTTTACATTGGATGTGTTTGTGTGTGTATATATTTAACCAAAATGCTTGTGAAGGACCCGTCTTCTGCTGACAAATAGTAGGACCCTCAGTAGGCAAGCCAGGGAACAGCCACATCTGCCGGACAATGAGCTGCACACCCCTGTGAACTAAGCAGGGCAGGTATATCACGTCGCACTAGGTGAGTGGCTTAAGCACAAGGTCTGAGATTATGGAAGTTAGTGCTTCCTGGGATGGATTTCAAGGCTTTGTTCCACCTAATGTTCTGAAGGCAAATATATGAAGTATTTACAAGGCTGGGAAGTAACATGTGTTATTCAGTAGCCCTTGCTCTGGATATGGAAATTAACTTTTGAGAGAGTTTAGAATAGTTCTTTCTTTGCCTAATTGGTGGCAACTAAGAGGCCAGCCCATCATGTAATTAAAGCGGAATTAAAGAATAGGTGAAGGGCACAAGAAGCTGAAGAACATCAATCTTGGAAACTCTGTCCTGCCAGGAGACCCACAGTCCAGAGGGGTAATCAGGAGGCCCAGTTATGTCAAGGTGATGAAGGCTGGAGGAAAAACCTAAAACTCCCTTGGCCAGTCTCTCTTATAAACATGGAGGCAGTCCCCTTCTGTGCCCTCCAGGTCAAGCCTGGGTTGCTAGGGCCTCTCCTAGGAGATAGCATTTAGCACTGGGACTCTCACTCCTTTCTTTTCCCTCAGGTGTCTAGAAAATAGTGAACAAAGGATCTGGCTTAGAGCCAAAGAAAGGTATAGAGAACTCTATCCCTCTTCCGTCTACAGGCCTGAATTGGAACCCCAAACCACAACTCTCCTTGCTCTTGTACTTTCAGGCATTTGAAGACATTTTTTTCTCTAAAACGTGTGTGTGTGGGCCAGGCTTGGTGGCTCACTCCTATAATCCTAGTACTCTGGGAAGCCGGGGTGGATGGATTGCCTGAGCTCACAAGCTCATGACCAACCTGAGCTAGAGTGACACCCTGTCTCTAAAAATAGCCAGGCATTGTGGCGGGCGCCTATCGTGCCATCTACTCTGGAGGCTGAGACAAGAGAATTATTTGAGCCCGAGAGTCTGAGGTTGCTGTGAGCTATGACAGCACAGTACTCTACCAGGGATGACAAAATGACATTGTCTCAAAAAAAAAAAAAAAATATATATATACACACACATAATGTGTGGAGTGTACGTGTGCGTGTGTGAGATTAAAATTACACTGGCTTTGAATTTTGTCTCCAGGCAGAGATCCAGTTTTGTTTTTTGAGACAGAGTCTCACTATGTTGCCATTGGTAGAGTACCATGGCGTCACAGTTCACAGCAACCTCTAACTCTTGGGTTTAAGGGATCCTCTTGCCTCAGCCTCCCGAGTAGCTGGGATCACAGGCACCCGCCACAACACCTGGCTATTTTTTTGTTGCAGTTGTCATTGTTGTTTAGCAGGCCCCAGCCGGTTCGAACCTGCTTGTCTTGGTGTATGTGGCCGGCTGGCGCCCTAACCACTGAGCTATGGGCGCTGAGCCAGGAGATCCACAGTTTTTTGTTTTTTTTTGTAGAGACAGAGTTTCACTTTATGGCCCTCGGTAGAGTGCTGTGGCGTCACACAGCTCACAGCAACCTCCAACTCCTGGGCTTAGGCGATTCTCCTGCCTCAGCCTCCCGAGTAGCTGGGACTACAGGCGCCCGCCACAACGCCCGGCTATTTTTTTGTTGCAGTTTGGCCGGGGCTGGGTTTGAACCCACCACCCTCGGTATATGGGGCCGGCGCCCTACTCACTGAGCCACAGGCGCCACCCAGAGATCCACAGTTTTAACCTGGCCTTTAACCATGGTCATCACAGAGACCTGCCTTCACTGATGGCTGTGAGCCAACAGATCCCCCGTGTGTTAGTGTCCAGGACACTACCTCATGCCCACCTTTTCTTTTTGCACCCATCCCATATTCCCTCTCTTCCTTCTCCAAATAGGAGTGATGAGCCAGGTCATAGTAGCCTTTCAGCCACCTCTCTTCCATAGAAAGGGGCATCAGCAGCCTGAACACTGAGGGTGACTGTACTTCAGAGTCAGGTTTGCAGACAGGATATTAAGTTCCCACCAGCCCAGTTTCTTGGCTTTGCTTCTTTTTTCTTGATCTAGGGAACTTTTCCCTATAATACTAACAGAATTTCAGTATTTTTTAAAAGGACATTTACTACTTCTTCCTAGGCCTGGTATCATTTGTTACTCACTCTAGTTGTACTTAGAACTGCTTATCTATGAATTAGACCTCAGCTTTATTTAAAAAATTTTCAAACCTTTCTGTAGACTAAGAAAGCAAGCTCAGGACATGCGATATAGCTACCTCTCTGGTGCAATGCCCTTTGTTACCAGAAAAAATATTGATAGTAAGCAATATTTTATGTATGCTGCTTCCAGCTGCTGCCTGACCCTGAGGTCCCAGGGGCACGATGGCATAGGCTATGTTGCTCAGCAAGGGTTTGAGCTTCTCGTCATCTTAAAGCAATTTCTGATGTGACCACGTAGTCGGCATGGCTTTAAAAACCAGGCTCACCCAACCATGACTGCCACTGCTTCCTTCCAACTATTGAGCAGTGATAAATGCAATGTGCAGAGATCAAATTAAAAAGAACAGCACACGCAGACAGCACTGGTCCCATAGACAAAAGCAGCACACCCTAAATCCTAAAACACAGAGATCTGTGAGTAGTGGGTCTCCACCCCATATTACTAAGGGGTGGCCTTACATTTCTCCCAGTGGTTACAGTAGGGAATAATACTGTGGCATGATGAAATTTATTTCTTCTCTATTAACCTAACATAGCTCAGTATTTGAAGTTCAATGTCTGTCTTTAGTCTCTGTTATTGAATTGAAGCTAATCGATTCAAATTCAGTTTTAGCAAGATTGGTCAGGGGAAGTGGAGGAGAAATGGAAGATTATTCATACCATTAGATTGTCATCCCCGTAACAAAGATCAGATGTGCATAAAATTGATCAAACCAGTTTTTGTTTTTGTTTTTTGAGACAGAGCCTCAATGTCACCCTGGGTAGAGTGCTGTGGCATCACAGCTCACAACCTCCAACTCCTGGGCTTAAGCGATTCTCTTGCCTTAGCCTCCCAAGTAGCTGGAACTCAGGCGCCCACCACAACGCCTGGCTAATTTTTGGTTGTAGTTGTCGTTGTTTGGCAGGCCCCGGCTGGATTCGAACCTGCCAGCTCTAGTGTATGTGGCTGGCGCCTTAGGCCAGGTGCCTAAGGTCTACAGGCACTGAGCCAGGTCAAATTAGTTTTTAACATAAAGGTTCAACCATTAAAAAATCCTGAGTTGGGCGGCGCCTGTGGCTCAGTCGGTAAGGCACCGGCCCCATATACCGAGGGTGGCGGGTTCAAACCCAGCCCTCATCCAAACTCCAACCAAAAAATTGTCCCAGCTACCCGGGAGGCTGAGGCAAGAGAATCGCTTAAGCCCAGGAGTTGGAGGTTGCTGTGAGCTGTGTGAGGCCACGGCACTCTACCAAGGGCCATAAAGTGAGACTCTGTCTCTACAAAAAAAAAAAAAAAATTCTGGCAGCGCCTGTGGCTCAGAGAGCAGGGCACCGGCCCCATATACCAAAGGTGGCGGGTTCAAACCCAGCCCCGGCCAAACTGCAACAAAAAAATAGCCGGGCGTTGTGGCGGGCACCTGTAGTCCCAGCTACTCTGGAGGCTGAGGCAGGAGAATCACCTAAGCCCAGGAGTTGGAGGTTGCTGTGAGCCATGTGATGCCATGGCACTCTACCGAGGGCAATAAAGTAAAACTCTGTCTCTACAAAAAAAAAAAAAAAAAATCCTGAGTTAATTTCCTTCTTTAGAAGCAAAGCAATAACTTACTTCAAGTAAAGGATCACCTTTTCTCAGCTGTTTTAGAAAGACAAAGCCTTGCCAGATAAAAGCAAGAGAAGTGTGCAGCACTCACTTAAACATAAGGAGCAGAAAGTTGCTCCCCTTACAAGTATGTAGTCTCTAAATATAGAGTTTCTACTGAAGGCAGTGGTCTAAGAGAATAGTTAACTTGATGTGATCGTACAGCCATATCCAGGCTCCACACACAGGTACCTGGCAGGCCGGCAATTTTTTTTTTTTTTTTTTTGAGACAGAGTCTCACTTTGTTGCCCTCGGTAGAGTGTTGTGGCATCATAGCTCACAGCAACCTCAGACTCTTGGCCGCCTGGAGTCCCAGCTAATCAGGAGGCTAAGGCAGGAGAGTCACCTAAGCCCAGGAGTTGGAGGTTGGACATTCTACCGAGGGCAATAAAGTGAGACTTTGTCTCTAAAAAAAAAAAAAAAAATAGAAACGAAGTGTGCACTGTAGGCCAGACACCATGCTAAGTTCTGTGAATATGACCTCCAGCAAGTCTGACACAAACTTTCCCCTCAGAGGATTATTGTCTTTGCCATGCCTTCCACCTCCAGCCCAGGTTCATCCCTCAGGGTTCTTCTAAGCCCAGGGCTGCCACAGGGCCTGGTCCCCTATTTGTGCCCTGTGAAGGGTGGCAGGTAATGGCTACCGGGCCCCGTGGTGGAGGTCAGACAGTGGGGACTGGCCTCTGAGCGCCCTCTGTTGGTAGAACTCTGGCTGGAAGGGTTCACTACTCCGGCCCTCACAGACATCTGGAGACACAGGGACACTGCCCTTTAAACCCCTCTCTGCCTACATGACAGACACCCAGGATAAAGCTACCCTGCACCCTCCATCTTCTGCTTTGGGCTCTTGCAACTGAGTAAATATTTTTCCTATCTCTTCTCTTGCATTCACGTTCAGTTACATATAATAAAAGAAAACCCCCTTCTTAATCAGCCATATAACAAGAAAAAGACAAAACAGCTTTCACATAGTGTGGGAAGACTGTTCTTCATTTCTCTGAGAAGATGGTTTGATAAAATACTGCAAATCTCCACAGAGGAGAGAGAGTTGAGCTGTGAACCTTTGAGAGCATGCAGGCTCCCGAAGATGGAAAGTGCCATGTAAGTGCTGAGCTATTCAGCTTCCAAGGCAAGAGAAGATGTTTATCTTATTCATCCCTCTTTTATTTGTAAAATCTTTTTTGTCTCCTGGCAGGTGATCATTTTTTTTTTCCTGGAAACCAATTAGCTACTAAAATTAAACGTGTTTCTGTTTAAATTAATCCTTTTCATAAAAATGGTCTTAAAATTGGCCTTGGCTTTTCGTAGTAAGTAGCTGACCTAGTTGTAATTAGAGATGCATTTGGACTCTCCCTTTCTCCCACCTCTGCATTCCTCCACCCTTCCCCCACTGTGGCCAGGTGCTATATACCTCTGGGCTCTCAGCCACAGACAGCTGCATCTTGGCAAAGACCATAAGGTCTGCTCAGGGACAGCCATAAGATTATCTGGCTCCCTTGCCCAAGTGCATTGATGGCTACTGGCAGAGTTTTAATCACTGTAAATTCAGGTGACAGTCAGATTAGCCAGGAGAGAGGATGCCTGCTGGTTGTTTTGCAGTGATGTATTGTTTATGGGATTAAGTTCGGAATGGCTGAGGGTGTCAGCTGATATTTATTACTATAAGCTGTCTCAGCTGTTCAAGTTCAGCAGCTAGATCCATGGCCACAGGAAATGTGGGACTCGGTGGTGTGGTGTGTATGGCTGATATGTGCAAATGTGACTGGGACCTCAGTGAGAATGTGTTACACATGCAGGGAAAAGATTTTGTTCTGGGCTACTGAGAAAACTTGGCACACCCTTCAAGGTTGGAGAAACTCTGAGGAAGGGGAGAGTATCCAGGTGTGGCTCCAAAAGGGGTTGGAAAGGAGGTCACCTCTGGCAGGCCTGGCATCCGTGAGGAATCGTGCCACCTGCTAGGTGGCTGTAATGATTTTGAGTTTTTTGCCTCTGTCCCCCTCCAGCCTTCTAAAAGAGGGCGCTTTCAAGGTCACTGTGCCTTTAAGGGAACCTTCTCCCCAGTCCCTCTGCTTAAAGCTACAAGAAATAGGCCAGGCCCTTTTAAACCTATCTGTCCTGCTGCAGGAAGAGAAATAAATGCATATTGCCTTAGTGTGTGTCTAGCAACACGCACTGCAGCAGGTTTGTTTTTCCAAAAAGAAATTTAATTTAACACAAGTGTACACTGTCACACTGTAAACACAATGGGGCACCAGAAGGGTGGCTTATTGAATTTAATGCCCTAGCAAAGGTCAGCTTTTAGAAAAAGCCAAAAATGGCTGGAATCTTTCCTGATAGCTCTTCAATCAGGCCTTGGAACCAAGCAGATGTGTTTATTTTTTCAGAAGGGAGTTCCTGAGGACCCATCTCAAGTTCAGAAGCTGGGCACTTCCCCTCCCATTTCCCTCCCGAGTTCTTTGAGACCTGCCTCCTCCCAGAGGTCACTGTCCCTGGTCACCCAGGTGGGCCCCTGGGGAGGGAGGGAGGACCCAGGACTCCCCCATCCCTCCCTTCAGGCTGGTGTGGCACCTTTCTTACAACTAACCTGCCTTTCTCTGCCCATTTCCTTCAAAGGATGGCATGAACTGGGTCTGCAAAAATGTCAATGCAAAGAAGAAGTGAAATCTAAACAAATGGAGATGCAGGAGCTGTGGGAGCCGAATTCGGTCCTGAAAAACACTAATTTGCTGCTTTCTGACCAAATGTTTTTCCATCTGTGTACAGCTACAGCTGTTTGAAGAGAGGGAACAACACAGTTTTAAAAGAATCCCCATTCTAGCAGTAGATTTAACTGATCTCTGAGGTTCAGTATCATTTTTCAAATAAAGGAATTATATTATTTCCTCTGCATAATTGAAATAGTGTTAAATGTCTCAAAGCACATGATTAGAAAATGAGATCTTTTAAATGAGCAAGAGATTGCATTGCAGTTTAGACAATTCCAGTGGGCTTTTTTTCTTTAAAAAAAAAAAAAAAGAAAGAAAAAGAGGAAGCAGCAGCTTATGCTGAGTTCATTTATTTACTGACCTGTCCCTTACATTCCCTCCATGGTTTTGAAACCACAGACAGTGTTTGCTGGTGCTGGTCACTGATTTTTACCATCACCAACCGACCCAAGGTTTAGTCTGTTCAGCAGGAAGCTACTAGGGATGGGAGGGGAAGGAACAGCAGATGATTATACCATCTTGTCATGCAGTAGGAGACTATGTATGTAATCCTCACCCTTTGGTCAGGAAAAAAAAAAATCCTTTCTTGCAAGCAAGTCACTACAGAAACATACCCCATCCCTATCCCCCCTAGCCAGCCACACAGGGAAGGAAATTCTTATGACTTTTGACTGTAATGACATCTGGAATGTAAGGAGAGGTGGGAGGTTTAATTCCAGAAAAATTACAAGGTCCTTAAAAAGCCCTCACATGGAGGGCTCAGGCGAGCGTAAACAGGCTTTCTCCAGCTCAGTGGAGCAGTGAGCAGCCGACTCTGGGATTAGCTGGCTTCTCTACTGCCGTCCCATAGAAAAGGCTTCTAAAGCTCAAAGAATTCTGTGTTTAAAAGATCGCAATAGACTGCTGCTAACAGATTTAAAAAATAAATGCAGCTTTACCATGAACCTGCTCCACTGAGAAAAGCCAGGCAGATTGATTTTTAGAAGAGATCGATTTTTACAGTGCTGGCAACTTGGTGATACAGGATGCTCCAGGCTGAAGAGGGGCTGCTGCTGGGGAGAACATGGAGGTGTATGAACACAGGAGTCATGCCCAGAGAGCCAGAGTCACTGCAGCTGTGGGTCTCCTCTGCCTCTCTCCAGCAAAATGGGTCCTCTGTTGATTGGGGAGGAATGGCAGAGGACTTCTGCCCCTCCTTGCAAAAAGAGCTTGTTTCCCTGGGCCTGCAGAAATCTCCAGCTTCAAACATGGGAAAGCAGGCCAGAGCATCGCCCAGCTCCTGAATTAAACTCTGTTCTGGTGCCTGAACTCAGGGGTTTTCAGAGAATGAATAAAAGACTGTCCAGTGCCTGGTGGGTCTGGGAGGCCAGCTGCCTTCTCATCCTGGGGGGTGGCCCTTCCCAAACCCTCTAAGGCATGTGAGCAGATCGAAGGGGCCACTCCAGCCCTAGCCCTCAGTGCTCAGCTTTTTCTGGTCAAGTTATTCAGGAGAGACTGAAGCATGGCCAGATTCAAAGGTGGTCTGAGGTGAAAGTCATTAACAAAGGTGCCCTGGAGTTGCTGTGGACAGACCTGTAAGGACTTGCAAGACAAAAGAAAGTGAGGTCTTTTAAACCACAGAACTAGTTGCTCCCTGCAACCTCCTCCATAGACCTCTGGCTCTCCCAGGCTCCTCTCTCTCTTTGAACAGAGACAACACAGGATGATAAGGAGTCAGAAATCCCCGTTCTGCCAGGTTGGAAATAAATGTGGCTCCAATCCTTGAAAATTGTTTTTCCTTCCCAATAGGGCATCAGAGATGTTATCTGGGGGTAAAATGCCCGCTTTGAGGTCTGCAGTTTTAGAATACTGCAATAGAGAACTTTGACTCTGGCAGTGGATGTCTGTAAAATATTTTCATTCTTTTACAACTTCAGGAACTATTTTAAAGAACCCTCCCAAGGCCTCAGCTAGCAGAAGCCACTTGCTGTCCTCTGATAAGGGCCTCTAAATGTTCAAATCTTCTCAGCTGCAGAAACACAAATATGTGGACGTCACACACTTTCATCTTCCCTCTGAGCCTTAGTGACCCCTCCCCAGGCTCAGGGGGTAGATGAGAGAATCCTGGAAAACACAAGAGTTTGAATGATCCCATTTGTGAAAACAACATGCGTTTAAAGTCCCCTTTCCTTTCCCTAGTATGGTCCCCGCCCCCTGTGGGCAAGAATTTGAAAGTAGAAAGGAGATACTCTCTTTCCCTCCCCTCCCCCAGTGAGTCTCAGTGAGACTTTTGCCCTTACCATCCCATCTGGATGTGCTGGGGAGAGGGTTGGGGGCCAGAGGACAGGAAAGGCCTGGGACAGGCCCTTGACGTGTCCTCAAGCCAGTTGTGGGAAAAACTTGAGTCCTCCCCTCCTCCCAACCTACCCTGTGCGGCTGCTTTTGGCTGGATTCTCTGCGCCCAGTGCAATACACCCTTTCCCCTTCACTCTCCCTTGGTTACTATGGAAACAAGGGTGTCATTGATGTGGGCTGAGCAGGGGAACATGTCGGTGCACAGCTGAAAGTCAGCGATTATGCCGGCAGTTAGAAATGTGCCAGGGTTAAAGGAGTACACAGCTCCCACGACTGCTGAGAGGACATAGTCCTGCCCCCTCCCACTCTCCCTCCCTCCCTCCATCTCCACTTCTCTCTCTTGGCTTTTGACAAATTTCTTTTTTCCCCTCTGGACTAAAGTAGTGGCTATTTTTATGCCACTCTGCACCCCACCCTCACTGTTGGCCGCTCCTTATCCGGCCTGTCCTGGAGGATGACACCATGTCACCCTCACCAGGACTCATCCCTCGATTCCCGTCAGATTTTGCTTTGATTTCTCTTTCCTTTCCTTCTCAGGGACCAGTTCTTACTTCCTTTTATTTTTAGCTCTGCACTCCATGTGGTTTGAGGGTTCAGTCTGATCCATCTAAAGGTTCTTTTTTTATAATCCCTTTTGAAAATGATAATCAAAGGAAGGGACGCGGTGTTTGGTCATGTGGAAAACTCAATGTATAATTTAGATGTCTGTCAAAAATCTGACAAATAAAATTTAGCTGAAATGAAAGCAAGCTGGAATGTGTTGTGTTCTTTGCTGAAGCTCAGAGAGGGCCTGAAATGTGTTTGTCCTTTTAGAGGTTAGCTTTCCTCAGAAGGGTGTATATAATAACCTCAAAAGGTTACCCTTTTTTCAGAAGGGTATATATAACAACAATAACAATAATAATAGCCCTTTATTAAGCCCCTCCTACATGCCAGGCACTTTACATACATCATGGGGCAGCTTTAGTCCCCCTTTGCAGTGGAGGAAATGGAGGCATTTGCCTCAGTTAAGGAATTTGCCAGAAATCCCAGAGCTATTAAGTGCAGGTGGACCCTGGAACCTGGTGGTGAATGCTCAGCAAGCTGTCACCTCTGAGAATGCTGGCCTCTTGCCCAGCAGTCTCATCCTCCAGGCTCCTTCCCCCCCTCCTTTCCCTTTTGCTCAGCCTCCCCTCCTCATCCCCAGGGATCTCTTCTAGCCATACTGCTCCCCTGAGGTTCCCTGTTCTCAAAGCAACACAACCATAGATTGTGTTCTGTCCTTTGCACATATCCAGCCCCAAAGACAGAAAAAAGGAAGAAGACATAATTAGAAAAGTTAGGGCCATCTGTCCAAAGACAAGAGGGTTCATGAATTTAGGAGAAAAGAAAAACTTACAAAACCTACTATGGGCATTATTTAAAAAGAAATGACCAAAGAGGTTGACAAGTACTTAGTTGAAGGTGGACAGTTGGAATCTGTGGTGCATTTGGACAGCACAGACCTTTCTCTTCATCAGCAGTGCTGTGTGGATGCTGCTGAACACTGTCGTCTGTCTTTGTTTTCTCATTTTCATGTCAGGTTAGTCACTGGGTTTGGCTCTCTTAACTTTCCTAACTATCTTAGCTTGTTTCTGCTCTATTTCCTTTACAGTGTTAAATAAAAATTTCTTCCAAAAAAAAAAAAAAAAAGAAAAGTTAGGGCCTGGCTGTGCACCTATAGCTCAAGCGGCTAAGGTGCCTTTCACATACACCAGAGCTGGTGGGTTTGAATCCAGCCCAGGCCTGCCAAACAACAATGACAACTACAACCAAAAAATAGGCGGGTGTTGTGGCGGGCGCCTGTGGTCCCAGCTACTTGGGAGGCTGAAGCAAGAGAATCGCTTAAGCCCAGGAATTGGAGGTTGCTGTGAGTGGTGATGGCACAGCACTCTACCCAGGGCAACAGCTTAAAGCTCTGTCTCAAAAAAAAGAAAAGTTAGGGCCTGCAGTGAGACTTGCAATTACCTCGTATCTAACACTGGGTCCTTATTTATTTATTTTTGAGGCAGAGTCTCACTTTGTGGCCCTTCCCTCGATAGAGTATCAAAGCATCACAGTTCACAGCAACCTCAAACTTGGGCTCAAGCGATTCTCTTGCTCCAGCCTCCCAAGTAGCTGGGACTACAGGTACCCACCACAAAGCCCTGCTACTTTTAGTCTCAAACTCTTTTTTTTTTTTTTTTTTTTTTTTTGCAGTTTTTGGCCTGGGCTGGGTTTGAACCTGCCACCTCCAGTATGTGGGGCCGGCGCTCTACTCCTTGAGCCACAGGCCCCACCCAGTCTCAAACTCTTGAGCCCAAACAATCCACCGGCCTTGGCCTCCCAGAGTGCTATGATTACAGACATGAGCCACCAGACCCAGCCTTGGGTCCTCATTTTATTTTATTTTAGTTATTATTTTTTTGTAGAGACAGTCTCACTTTATCACCCTGGGTAGAGTGCCATGGGATCACATAGCTCACGCAGGCGTCCTCAAACTTTGGAAACAGGGGGCCAGTTCACTGCAGTCAGAACGTTGGAGGGCCAGAGTATAGTTTAAAAAAAAAAAAGAAGGGCGGTGCCTGTGGCTCAAAGGGATAGGGCGCCAGTCCCATATGCTGGAGGTGGTGGGTTCAAACCCAGCCTCGGCCAAAAACCACAAAAAAAAAAAACTATGGGCGGCGCCTGTGGCTCAGTGAGTAGGGTGCCGGCCCCATATACCAAGGGTGGCGGGTTCAAACCCAGCCCTGGCCAAACTGCAACAACAAAAAAATAAACAATAGAATTTCATTAAAAAAATGAATAAATAAAAATCAAAAAAACTATGAACAAATTCCTATGCACACTGCACATACCTTATTTTGAAGTAAAAAAACAAAACGGGAACACATACAATCACACCACTTTATGTGGCCTGCGGGCCGCAGTTTGAGGACTCCTGGCTCACAGCAACCTCCAACTCCTGGGCTTAAGCGATTCTTTTGCCTCAGCCTCCCGAGTAGCTGGGACTACAGGTGCCCACCACAATGCCCGGCTATTTTTTGTTGTTGCAGTTTGGCTGGGACCAATGTTTGAACCTGCCACCCTCAGTATATGGGGCCAGCGCCTTACCCAGTGAGCCACAGGCACCGCTCTGGTCCTCATTTTATTTATTTATTTTTGAAATAGAGTCTCACTCTGTTGCCCTAGGTTGAGTGCAATGGCGTCATCATAGCTCATAGCAACATCAAACCCTTGGGCTCAAGGGATCCTCTTGCTTCAGGTTCTCAAGTAGCTAGGACTACATGCACCAGCCACAGTGCCTGGCTAGTTTTTCTATTTATAGTAGAGACAGGTCTCTTTCTTGCTCAGACTGTTCTGAAACTCCTAAACTCCAGCAATTCACATGCCTCAGCCTCCCAGTATTAAGATTACAGGCATGAGCCACTGCACCTGTTCCTGGCTTATCATTTTATTTATTTTTATTTGTTTATTTATTTTTTGAGACAGAGTCTCACTCTGTTGCCCCGAGTAGAGTGCCATGGTGTCATCATAGCTCACAGCAACCTCAAACTCCTGGGTTCAAGTGATCTTCCTGTCTCAGCCTCCCAAATACCTGGGACTACAGGCACCCATCACCATGCCTGGCTACTTTTTCTATTTTTAGTAGAGACAGGGTCTTGTTCTTGCTCAGGCTGGTCTTGAACTCCTGAGCTCAGGCAATCCACATGCCTGGGCCTCCCAGCATGGTAGGATTACAGTTATGAGCCACCGTGCCTGGCCCATAGTCCTCATTTTAAATAGGGTGCAGGGAAAGACTCATCCAAAGTCACACGGTAGGTAGTAGAGTTGGCAGCAGTCCAGAGGTCTGCCCTCCAGAACAGAAGAGATTCTTGTCTCCTTCAGCAGTCTAGAGACACAGCAGCACAGCTGGCCCCAAAGGCCCTACCTTTGAAAGGTGAGCCGTTGACAGAAACAAAGGGGAGCTAGAGGCAGGAGGAGAAAAATGGTCTAAGACTGCCAGATAAGGGTGGTGCCTGTGGCTCAATGAGTAGGGCACTGGTCCCATATGCCGGAGGTGGTGGGTTCAAACCTAGCCCAGGCCAAAAAAAAAAAAAAAAAAACAAAGAGAGAGAGACTGCCAGATAAATTGTAGGATATTCATTTAAACTTGAGTTTCAGGTAAATAATAGTGTTTAATTCAAGTATATCCTGTGCAATATTGGGGATATCATTATAATGAGAATACTCAAAAAATGCATTGTCTGCGATTCAAATTTAACTGCCCATCCTGCTTTTTTGGTTTTGTTTCAATAATCTGGAAACCCTTGGGGTAGAACCAAGACTCCCTGTTCAATAAAGGGGCAGTGCAGAGCGGCGCCTGTGGCTCAGTGAGTAGGGCGCTGGCCCCATATACCGAGAGTAGCAGGTTCAAACCCGGCCCTGGCCAAACTGCAACAAAAAAATAGCCAGGTGTTGTGGGGGGCGCCTGTAGTCCCAGCTGCTTGGGAGGCTGAGGCAAGAGAATCGCCTAAGCCCAAGAGCTGGAGGTTGCTGTGAGCCATGTGATGTCATGGCACTCTACTGAGGGCGGTAAAAAGTGAGACTCTGTCTCTACAAAAAAAAAAAAAAAGAAGGGGTGGGGGCAGTGCAGTACAATTAAAAAATGTACGCTTGGCACTCATAGCTCAGCGGTGGGTTCAAACCTGAAGCTGGTGGGTTCAAACCTGGCCCAAACCTGCTAAACAAACAAAAAGTGTATTCTGGGCAGCACCTGTGGCTCAAAGGAGTAGGGCACGGACCCCCATATGCCGGAGGTGGCAGGTTCAAGCCCAGCCCAGGCCAAAAAAAAAAAAAAAACTGCAAAAAAAAAAAAAAGAGCATATTCTCTGGACCAGGCGGAGTGTATCATGATTGTAATCCTAGCATTCTGGGAGGCTGAGGCAGGTGGATTGCTTAAGCTCAGCAGTTAGAGACCAGCCCAAGTAAGAGTGAGGCCTTGGGCGGCGCCTGTGGCTCAAGGAGTAGGGCGCCGGTCCCATATACCGGAGGTGGCGGGTTCAAACCCAGCCCCAGCCAAAAATAAAAAACCACCAAAAAGGGCGGCGCCTGTGGCTCAGTCGGTAAGGCGCCGGCCCCATATACCGAGGGTGGCGGGTTCAAACCCAGCCCCGGCCAAACTGCAACCAAAAAATAGCCGGGCGTTGTGGCGGGCGCCTGTAGTCCCAGCTACTCGGGAGGCTGAGGCAAGAGAATCGCTTAAGCCCAGGAGTTGGAGGTTGCTGTGAGCTGTGTGACGCCACGGCACTCTACCGAGGGCCATAAAGTGAGACTCTGTCTCTACAAAAAAAAAAAAAACTAGGTAGGTGTTGTGACTGGTGCCTGTAGTCCCAGCTACTCCGGAGGCTGAGGCAAGAGAATCGCTTAAGCCCAGGAGTTGGAGGTTGCTGTGAGCTGTGTGACGCCACGGCACTCTACCGAGGGCCATAAAGTGAGACTGTCTCTACAAAAAGAAAAAAAAACTAGCTAGGTGTTGTGACTGGTGCCTGTAGTCCCAGCTACTCGGAAGCTGAGGCAGGAGTATTGCTTGAGCCCAAGAGTTTGAGGTTGCTGTGAGCTATGATGCAGGTCACCCACCAAAGGTGACAAAGTAGGACTCTGTCTCGAAAAAATAAAAAAAAGTATTCTCTGGAGCCAGAGAGGTTTGATCCTTCCTCATCCATAAATCAGCTTTGTGATCTTGAACAAGTTACTGCCTCTCTTCCAGTCCTGCCTCTTCATCTGTGACGTGGAACTGAAATGGTAGGGAGATTTAAAAGAGATCTAATGTAGGCAGCCCCTGAGGTCAGTGGGTAGGGCGCCAGCCACAAATACTGAGGCTGGAGGGTCTGAACCCGGCCCAGGTCAGCTAAAATAACAATGACAACTGCAACCAAAAAATAGCTGGGCATTGTGGCGGGCACCTGTAGTCCAGCTACTTGGGAGGCTGAGGCAAGAGAATTGCTTAAGCCCAAGAGTTTGAGGTTGCTGTGAGCTGTGACACTACAGCACTCTACTGAGGGTGACAAAGTGAGACTCTGTCTCAAAAAAAAAAAAAAGAAACTCCAAAATCCAGGCCTCCCAGGCACTCAAGACTTCTTCTGCCCATTACCTTCCCTTCCCATGATTTTCTTTTTTTTTTTTTTTTGTGGTTTTTGGCCGGGGCTAGTTTTGAACCAGCGACCTCCAGTATATGGGACCGGTGCCCTACTCCTTGAGCTACAGGCATCACCCCTTCCCATGATTTTCAAGGCAACATATGAGCCAACCAGTGGCCAGAAGCCTTCCTGGAGGGGCTCACAGCCCCCTTGGCAGCCCCCTCTTCCCAGGGCTCCCAGGGCTCCTAGGGCCACCCCAGTCACACCTCCTGCAATTACATTTGTAATTGGGAAAGGGTCTTGTCAGAGGCTCCTGATTTGCTCCGTGGCAAAAACACAGTTTAGCGCTCAGTCAAGCTGCATTTCGGGGCCTCTACCTCCCCCCCACCCCATTCCCCTTAATTGCAATCTGTTCTGTAATTTCCTTTCTCAACACTGCAGAACACAGAAGCTGCAGCCACCAAGAGCAGGGCAGAGAGGAGGGAAAGAACTCCCGCTCTCTGCAGTGATTGTGTTGGTCCAACACTCTATATGGGTGTGTATGTCCAGAACCAGCTACGGCACATGTGCAGATACAGCCAGCAACCAGGCCTCACTGTACCAGACTAGGGGAAAATTGTTAAGGAGTTACCTACCTGTGCCAGGTTATCTCATTTTATCCTTGCAAAGATACGTGCGTGTGAGAGAGAGAGAGAGAACAGGGTGTTGCTGTTCCCCATGAGGGCAGTGGCATGATTATAGCTCACAGCAACCTCGGACTTCTGGGCTCCAGCAATCCTCCTGCCTCAGCCTCCCAAGTCACTGGGACTATAGGCACCTGCTACAACACCTGGCTAATTTTTCTATTTTTGTAAAGTTGGGGTCTCACTTTGTTGCTCAGACTGGTCTGCAACTCCTGGCCTCAAGCAGTCCTCCTTCATCTCTGCCTCCCACCCAGAGTGTTTTTGTTTGTTTGTTTGTTTGTTTTTGAGACAGAGCCTCAAGCTGTTGCTGGGTAGAGTGCTATGGGATCACAGCTCACAGCAACCAACAACTCCCGGGCCCAAGCAATTCTCCTGCTTCTACCTCCCAAGTAGCTGGGACCACAGGCGCCTGCCACAACGCCCGGCTATTTTTGGTTGCAGCCATCATTGTTGTTTGGCGGGCCCAGGCTGGATTCGAACCCACCAGCTCAGGTGTATGTGGCTGGCACCTTAGCTGCTTGAGCCACAGGCACCGAGCCTGTTTGTTTTTTTGAGACAGAGTTTCATTATGTCGCCCTTGGTAGAGTGCTGTACTGTCACAGCTCACAGCAATCTCCAACTCTTAGGCTTAAGTGATTCTCTTGCCTCAGCCTCCCAATTAGCTGGGACTTTATGATTACAGTGTTACATGTGTCAGCCACCATGCTGGCTGCAAAGACATTATTAGCTGTAAGTATTATCTTAACCTGGGCACCCTCAATTTCCCACTCAAGCTGCCATTTAGCCATAGGAGTCAAACCAACACTCCCCTAGGCCCTGTGAAGGGAGGTCCAACTCCACTCTCGGAGTTCTCTCAGTCACACCACATCCACACACTCTCACATACCTCTCAACAGACCTGCTGGCGATCTAATGCCCAAGGAGTTGAGCAGGCTCCTCTTCCACTAAAACTATAGTGGGGGGCAGCGCCTGTGGCTCAGTCAGTAAGGCGCCGGCCCCATATACCGAGGGTGGCAGGTTCAAACCCGGCCCCGGCCAAACTGCAACCAAAAAAAATAGCTGGACGTTGTGGCGGGCGCCTGTAGTCCCAGCTACGCGGGAGGCTGAGGTAAGAGAATTGCTTAAGCCCAGGAGTTGGAGGTTGCTGTGAGCTGTGTGAGGCCACGGCACTCTACCGAGGGCCATAAAGTGAGACTCTGTCTCTACAAAAAAAAAAAAAAAAAAGAACTGTAGTGGGATCCCCAGATGGATCATACCTTGCCTTAGACGTCTTCCTGTCTAGGTACCTGTTCCCACATGCCAGTTCCTCCCAGTGTTTGACTCCTTGAAGACCCGCCGGCGGAGTCCTCTCTCAGCCCAGTCGAGGCGTCCACCTGGCACACACAGTGGTTCACGTCGCCCAGGCCGATCAGGGGGCCCTACGTGGGTGTCCAGAGGATTGGCGGCAACTACCAGGTGCATGTTCTCTCCAGGGGTGATCTCACTTCCCGGTCAGGGAATCAAAAATGTTGCAGAAGACAAGGCCCAAAGGAGAGAAAGAGCACCCAAACACCACGTTTATAAGAGGAAGGGCTTTATTCACCAGCCGGGAGCTTACGCCATAGAAGAATTCCAAATGGCCGCGCTCAGCTGTAGGTATTATCTCATTCACAATATGGGGATGGTGCTCACTGCGTTTGAATCACTTGCTGATGAGTCTATCAGAAGCATGGGGCAGACTCAGAACTTCAACCCAGGCCTGTCTGACTGCTGGGCCCCGAGTTCATACCATAATACCCTTTTTCCCTTTTGGCTTCCAAGGCTGTGCTCTCAGAAAAGGAGTTAAGGGATCCCCCTGCATAAAAGAACGTGGAAAGGTTTATTTTCCATAGTGACTAGCAGTGTCCCAGGGACAAAAAAGGCTTTGCTAAAAGAAATGAAATATTAATGACAGAATTGCAGAAAGCAAGATGAGTCCAGGAGGGGGCAGGGAGAATTTGCCTAGATACCTGAAGCCGAGGGGTACAAGGGTTGAGGGTGGAACTATATTTAGCTCAGCAACGTGCTGCTCCTTTTAGTAATTAGCTGATCTAATGCTTTGATTAGCCCTTTAAGTTAGCCACCCCAGGTGAGTAAACCAGGCACAAAAAGGTTAATTCCCTCGCTCAGAATCACACAGCTAGGAAATGGCTTGACTGGAATTCCTGACTCATTTGCCCAAAGCCCATTTTCCCCAAAATTGTGATTAAAAAGCAGGGTCTTTAGCAGTTAAAGCAGCTGGGGAATGGGGCTGTCAGAAACAGGGAGGTGGGCCAGAGGCAGACCTTGCTCTTGGCCATCTCACCACCAGCCTTCAGGATCCAGACCCTTCCCCAGAGTCTCAGAGTTGGCTGCTGCTCTGGAGGCCACCAGCAGAGGGGTAGGGGGCATGCAGCCTTACTCTCACAACAAAAGAAGGATGCTGGGGAGACTGTGGCAGTTTGGGCTCTGGACCAGACCAGCTGCCTCCATCTCCACCCCGGGCTCAGCCCACTGGAGGAGGAAGAAAATGGGTGAACTGCAGGACAGATGCACAGACTCTATCCAGATAGGCTCTCTTTGCCTTGTCCACAGAATGCATGTTTCTGGGCTGCACCTGTGGCTCAAAGAGTAGGATACTGGTCCAACATACCGGAGGTGGTGGGTTCAAATCCAGCCCCAGCTAACAAAAAAAAAAAAAAAATGGGCTCTCTTTGTCTTGTCCACAGAATGCATGTTCCTGAGACTGGAGAGACATGTCCCCTGAGCCACTGCTGGTCCATATGGGAGAGGATCCCCCACACCAGGGTGCCAGGCTTGGCTCTAGCTGCTAGACTTTTAGCCAAGTACCCTTGTGTAGGGTACAAGCTGACAGCCGTTGTTGGTGGCCCTGCCTATTACACCACCAGACCCCTCCCTAGGCCTGGCTCTCATCATTTCCCTCACTGACCCTGTCCCTAGGCCCAACTGGACCACTTGCCCTGGGGGTTGGAGTCCAGCAGCCTCTCTTCTCTAGCCTCCCTTGCTGCAAAAATTCTCATAGAATCATGCCAGCACACTAACCCCTAGCCCCCTTGGATTCCCTCTGGGGGGACAGAGCAAGCCTGATCAGGAGCTTCCCTGGGGCCTCCAAATGACAGGCCAAAGCAGTTTTTCTGTTTGAATGCTACAGATGACTTTTGGAAAGAACGGGGTAAGAAGCTTTGGTTTGTAAGCAATAGCCCGTCCTGGAATCAAGAACCCCCATGCTGCCCTCCCCTCCCCCAGCTCCCCTCTCCCTTCCCCTAGCTCCTACAGGGATTCAACCGGGATGTCACCCTGCCTCATTCCCTGGATCCCTTTCCCACCCTGAGATCTCCCGATATGACAGACCAGTGGGTTGGGAGAAGAAGAAGAGTGAGGAGGGGGCTGGGATGCTGATCCAGTCAGAGGGGAGGTGTCTGCACAGCTGCAGGCAACCCCCCCCCCGGGCCTTAAGCGGGCACAGCACCCTCTCCCACCCGCCCGCCCACTGCTGCTCCTGAAACAGTTGGTCCTAATGAACACTAAGCAGGCAGGGCAGCTGTGTGCATTATCCATATGCATGGGGAGGTGTACATTGATCCCCACATCCCGCCCCACCCTGCAGCTGCTGCCAGCTTCTATGCCAGGAGGGTGAGTGGGCACCAGGGCCTAACCTCCCCCCAGGCCCTTCTCTCAGCCCTCCCTCTCCAGCCCACACCCACAGCCTTCACTTGACCCATTTTGGAGGCAGAAGTTTGTGTGTGTATTTGAGAGAAAGAAAGAAGAGTGTGCACACATCATTTCCCCAGTTGGTGCTTTTGATTTCCTCTGAAGCATCTTGATTGCGGATGTACAATGGCATCTTGCTGCCAGTGCTCCCTCAGCAGCTTCTGGCTCTGTGCCGCCTCCTCCCCGGAGCCGGGATTTTCTGCTGACTCTAGGGCCCCATGGCTAGCTGGCAGGGAGGGAGAAGGCCTGCTCCAGGCTTCCTGCCCTTGGCTGAGTGGTGGACCTGCAGGCCCAGCCACCAGCCTTCTGCTCCTCAGGCTGGGTTCAGTCTGCACCCTGCACCCACCTCTTCTCTCACTTGGACCACTCAGTGCCTCCCAGTTGGCCACCTGGTCTCCCCCTGCCTAGAGAGAGACCCTTACGGGTCAGAGGCATTATCCTAAAATGCAGACCCCCTTCTCACATAGCTTCCAAGGCCCTGCAGCTAGGAGATCCTTAAGTCCAAACTGTTTATCCTGTTATTTTAAGCTCCTCTGATCTGACCCTAGACCATTTCTATGAACTTATGAACCATGGACTTCACATACAACCTGTGCTCTAGACGAGCTCCCCTCACTGCCCACCCCCAACTAACCCCCACAATTTTATTCCCCCACTCCCATGTTCACAGCACCTCATCTCTGGGACATCTGCCCCCTCTTTTGAGCTTACACCCTCCTTTAGGGCATGATTCAAGTCCCACATCCCCAAGAAGATGGCTTGGTAGCTTTTCCCTTGTGTAATTTTTTTTTTTTTTTTGAGACAGAGCCTCAAGCTGTGGCCCTGGGTAGAGTGCTGTGGCATCACAGCTCACAGCAACCTGCAACTCCTGCGCTCAAATGATTCTCCTGCCTCAGCCTCCCAAGTAGCTGGGACTACAGGCGCCCGCCACAACGCCCGGCTATTTTTTGGTTGCAGTTTGGCAGGAGCCGGGTTTGAACCTGCCACCCTCGGTATATGGGGCCAGCGCCTTACCGAATGAGCCACAGGCGCCACCCTTTTTTTTTTTTTTTATTAAATCATAGCTGTGTACATTAATGCAATCATGGGGTACAATGTGCTGGTTTTATATACAATTTGAAATGTTTTCATCAAACTGGTTAACATAGCCTTCACAGCATTTTTTTCTTTTCTTTTTTTGCAGCTTTTTAGCTGGGGCTGAGTTTGAACCCTCCACCTCCAGTATATGGGGCCGGTGCCCTACTCCTTGAGCCACAGGCACTTCCCACTGGCATTTTCTTAGTTATTGTGTTAAGACATTTATATTTTACATCTAGTAAATTTCACATGTACCCTTGTAAGATGCACCCCCCCGTGCAATTTTTTTTTTCCAGTTTTGGCTGGAGCCAGGCTTGAACCCACCACCCCTGGTATATGGGGCCAGCACCTTATTCCTTAGCCACAGGCACTGCCCACCCTGTGCAATTTTTAGAGCCCTGAGTAGTCGATGCACTTGGCATCTGTTCATTCATGCATTCTTCATTCAGCAAATATCTCTTGAGCAGAAGCAAAGCACTGACAAAGGTCTTAGGTCCTGGCCTTATTCTCTCACTACCTCTCTGACCCACTCACTCACCACTCTGTCCCCTGCTCACTCTTTGCAGCCCACCCTTACTCCTTGACTGTTCCTGAAACAGAATCTTCTGCCTGAGGCCTTTGTACTTATTCCCTCTGCCTGGAAAACTCTTGCTCCAAATATACCCAGATTGTGTGCCCTCAGGAGGTTTCTGCTCAGTGTCACCTCAGCGAAGCCTTTCCCATCTATTTTTCTCTATATGAACACTTCCATGTCCCCTTCCCTACATTCCCTACGCCCTCACCTGCTCTATTTTCCTTCATGGTACTCATCACCTACTCACTTTTACTTATTTTTGCAAGTCATCTGGCTCTTCCCCACAGATTATCAGCTCCAAGAGGGCAGAGAGGCCCAGTGTGGTGGCTCACATCTATAATTCTAGCGCTTCGGAAGGCTGAGGTGGGTGGATTGCCTAAGCCCAGGAGTTTGAGACCAGCCTGAGGAAGAGTGAGAACTGTCTCTAAAAAAAATAGCTGGGCCTTAGCCGGGCGTTGTGGCGGGCACCTGTAGTCCCAGCTACTCGGGAGGCTGAGGCAAGAGAATCGCTTAAGCCCAGGAGTTGGAGGTTGCTGTGAGCTGTGTGAGGCCACGGCACTCTACCGAGGGCCATAAAGTGAGACTCTGTCTCTACAAAAAAAAAAAAAAAAAAAATAGCTGGGCCTTGGCAGCACCTGTGGCTCAAAGGAGTAGGGCGCTGGCCCCATATGCCGGAGGTGGTGGGTTCAAACCCAGCCCCGTCCAAAAACTGCAAAAAAAAAAAAAAAATAGCTGGGCCTTGTGGTAGGCTCCTGTAACCAAAGCTACTTGGAAGGCTGAGGCAAGAGGATTGCTTGAGCCCAAGAGTTTGAGGTTGTTGTGAGCTATGATGCCATGGCACTCTACCAAGGACAACAAAGTGAGACTCTGTCTCAAAGAAAAAGAAGGCAGGGAATATATCTGTTTTGTTCACTGATGCCTGCTTGACATTGAAGCAATGCCTGGCACTAGAAAGATCTCAATAATTATTTGCTGAATGAATGAATCAATCAATCAATCAAACAGGCACTGTGCTAATCTGCAAATATCAAAGGTGACTAATATATCATGTCTTCTAGGGACTCACAGGCTAGTTGGACATTAAACTATGCAACTGCAACCTGACATGTAAACCTCAATTAGTTAAAAATACCAACTGAGTGAGCAAAGTGCATGGGAGGATTGTTGGCCCAAAGGAGCATAAACACTGTGATAGTTACCACTGCCTAAGCACCACTGAAGCCAGCACCAGACCTGGCACTTCATACATATCATCTCATTACCTCTCAACCACCCTCTTCTGAGGTGGGTGGGGGAGGGCTGCACAGAGGAGAGACTGTGAGGCATCCAAGCAGAGGGGTCAGCAAATCCACAGCCACTGTGGGCTGTGGAAGGACTGTTGTTAAGCATCTGGTTTGATGGGTGGAGCTTGGGGAGCTGCACTGACTGACATTCAGTGTGGCTAGTGAGACCCTAACTTGTTAGGCCAGGAACTGCCCATTTGTGTCCACACCTGCTCAGAGCCCTGCAGCAGGTGCACACATGGACAGTGTCTGATGATGTCCAGCTCACAACCAGGAAACATGTATGCCCAATTACTGCCACTTTTCCCAGTGGGCCAGGAGCTCATCCCCACCCCACCCCCAGTTCTACTTCTGATCTGTAATTCTGAGATGTTGCCCATTTCCCCTCTAAGCCCCCATTCTATGCAAGTTGCACAGCACACCACTCACATGTCACCCCCCTTTTGCCTCAATGTAAGTAATAAAAAATAACCTATGGAACAGCACAGATGGGTTCTTTGCAAGAAAGAGCCAGTTATTGGAGATCTAGTACAAGGAGAAGTCATACATTTCCTAGTTTGCCACAGTTGAGGGGAATTAACCACAAGTGATGAAAGAAAACTGGCCTCCCCTGCAGGAAACATTCAGTGACAACCCCCATCCCCCCCCCTGCACACCCTCCCCCCCCTCCCCCGTGCTGAATGGATAAATCCATGGCTTCATAAAAGCCAGGGATGGATTTCAGGATTTCAGGAAGTAGCCCTGAGCTCTTGAAGGCATCCCTCACTCTAGGGCTGTGATTCCCACACATTGTGGAGAAGATGGTAGAGACCAGAGCTCTATCCATCAGATTTCTATTTGCTATTTGGAAGAATTTGCACAGTGAAAGGGATGTCTTGAGGTTGGGAGCTGTCGCTGGAGGAATTCCAGCAGAGACAGACTACATCCTGCCAGGGTAGGGGTGAGGCAGGAGGGGAAGAGCCTCTCGAGAGCAGGTGGAAGTGTGTGGAAAGCTAGGGAAAGACTGAGGCTGAAGGAAGAAGCTGGTGTTTTTGGCCAGCCTTCTTCCTGGGCCAAGCATGTACCTTCCCACTTCTCACTGTGAGCCCCTCAACCCCAGCTGCTGCTACCCACACTCCAATCTGTTTCTCCTTCCTCCCAGCCTCCAGAGAAGATTCTGGAATCTTAGCCCCAGAAGATCCTGAACCATGGGCTTTGTAGCACTTCTGCACAGAGTATAGAACAGGGGCAATCCAAAAGTGCCCTCAATTTCATTCCTTGCCCTTTTAACTCAAACAGAACTTAGGATTCTAGAACCAGTACCAGGATTCTGGGGTCTGGGGAGATGTGTTTCTAGAGCACCTGCCTCCTCCCCCAGAATTCACAGGATACTGAGGTGGGATAGGAATTCTCCAGGGGCCTAGGTTGTCCTGAAGTTGCTAACTAGTTCTCCCCCACCCTCAGATAAGAGAAGATGAAGGTGTCTGAGGAAGACTGTGGTGACAATGATAGGTTCTGAGTGGGTGGGTGAGAATAGGGTCTGTAAGAATCCAGAAGAGAGGTTAGAATGTGGGGTCTCAGTTTGGAGATAGGGGCCCTGGGGTGTTGACTCAGCAGTTCAGATTGTCCCCAGGATGCCCTTTGAAGCTGAGAGGGGGCTTGATCTGGTGTCTGCCTGGCCAGATGCGCTGTGAGAGGGGGTGGAGAATAGGACTGTCCCCAAGTCTGTCCCCTCTCCCCCCACCACCTCCTGAGCGCGAAGAAAGTTTCTGAAGACGGTTTCCGGCAGTTGCAGGGGGAACCGGACCCCCACCTCACGCCTTGCAGCTGTTCCCCAGCTGCCCAGCCCCACCCCAAAGACAGCTGGGAGACAGGCTGAGGGAGGGGACGGAGGGAGCAGGCCCAGCTGCTGGGCTCCGGGCTGGGACAAGGTGGGGGTGGGGAGAAGAGACATGAAAGAGCCAGACCGCGGCGGAGGCGGGAGGAGGAAACCCCCGCCCCGCCCCGGGCGGTGGCCTCCCTGCGGGCTGCGGACATCTGGGCCACAGGAGCCACCGCCCTATGTGTGTGGGGTATGGAGCCGCGGATCCCCGGTCCTTCCAGAAAGGGAGGCGTGGTGGGCAGGAGGGCAGGGCGGAGGCGGGCAGCGGGCGGGTGTGCGCTGGACATGCACCTGGGAGGGACCAGTCACCACCCCTACCACCCCAGGCACACATTCAGGTTGTGGGGAGGCCCTCAGATGCCTTTAGTGGACCTTTGTCCTGGAGCAGCTCCAGCTCTTTCTGGGCCTGTTTGCCCCTGGCCCTTTTGGGAGGTGGGTACAGCTGCTCCTACAAAGTCAGGGACAGCTGGGTGGCTACTTCCTTGGCTGCCCAGACCCGACGCCTCCCCTCCTCTCCCCCAGAACTGGCAGCCGGGGCTCCTCCTACAGCTGTGTGTCTGAGTGTACAATTGGCTGGGGTGGGAGTCAAGAGTGGGGAGAGCCTTGAGCCTGTTCAGAACCTTCCCTCAATATCTCAGTCAGATATACCTGGAGAAAGGACCCCTCCCATAGCCAAAATAAAATTAGGCCAAGTGGGAAGGAAATTGGGCAGCTCCCAGTCTTGGCATGGGGGATGTCACAGGGCACTTGACAAAACTGGAGAAAGGGAGGAGCAGATGTGAGCTGCTCTGTGTCTGTGGGCTGTAGGGACACTGTAGTCCACTGTACTCCAGCCACCTGCCCCTCCCTTTAGCCTCAAACAGGTGCAGAGAAGTGGGGGCAGCGGCCGTCATACTGCTCCTGACTCCAGTTCTCTGCCAAACTGAGGAGGAGAACAATTAGGCAAGGGTCCACCCACCCCACTCTGTTATTCTTTGCTCCCACAGGAAGGGATGGGGGCACTTAGCAAGACTCTGGTTTGGTTTGGCCAGCCCCAAAGCCTGTATTTTTTGGATTTTTTATTTTTTTGCAGTTTTTGGCCAGGGCTGGGTTTGAACCTGCCACCTTCGGCATATGGGGCCAGCACCCTACTCCTTTGAGCCACAGGCGCCGCCCTTAGCCTTTATTTTTTTGTAGAGGTGACTAGGGGTTTGTGAGGCTTGGACCACTGATAGGAGACTACCCACAGGCTCTCTGCCTTGTCCTAGGCTTCCTGGGGTAGTACTTGATTCTGACCAGAGAAGGGGGTGAGAACTGGACACGCAGTAAAGGCTGCCCCTCCTGCTAGTATGGGAGAAGGGCACAGGCTGCCCTACTCACCGATCTGTGCAAAGCATCAGGCAGCCAACTGGAGCCAGGCCTTGAGTGTGTCCCAGGCCCTTCTCCCTCTTACCCAGGGGTCTCTGTTACAGAGACGAGGCCCTCATGGCAGCACTTCTCAAACCCCAGAAGTTATAAATGCAAATTCCTAGGCTCTCAGATTCCCATCGAGTCTAAGCTGGGGCTCAGGAATCTGCCCTTTGAACAAGTACCCAACACATGCCTGAGACTGAAAGCTCTGCTAAATACTTTCACCCCAAAGGGATGAAGGTGGGATGTGTTCATCATCTTGCTATCCCACCTCCACTCCTCCCAGAACCAAAGCCTCAAGTCAAAGTACCTTGCTTAGTGGCCCTCACTCCCCATGGGGGCCAGGGCCCAGCTAGATTAAATTCCAAGAGGAGAGGATCTGTTCTGTGAGCCTGCAGCCTTGCACAGTGCCAGCTCCCAGTATGCACTCAATAAATATTTGTGGCCAGAAAGAGGTAAACTTGCAAGACTTTACCTCTTTCAGGTGTTTCTCCTTTGTCTGTCCCACATTGGCAGAACCTCAAAGAGATGCCATGGCTGGGGTAGCATAGGGCTGGGCCCTGGAGGCCCTCAGCAAATATTTGCAAATGAACTCAAGGCCAGAGTGGATATAGTCCGCCCCTGACTAGTTTACATTTACAGGCCTGGAACTGGAAACCCAGGAGGATAGAGGCTTTTGTCCGTAGAGGGCCCTTCCTCACACCAATGCCTGTAGACCCCAGGTCTCAGGGTGTTGGGGGTAAGAGTGAAGGCAGGGAACAGGACTGCGCCATCATGTTTATTAGAAGGTTGGATTTCAGTGTGTGCTCTAGACAGATTACAGAATAAATACCTGCGCCTTGAGAACAGGAAGTCCACGATTCATACAAAGTGCTCACTACAGGAAGTAGCTGTGTCAAAATTCAGGCAAGGACACAACTCAGGGCAGCCCCTCTTCCCTGCTGACCTCAACAAGGGCTGTGCTATTGTTCTTATTTTATTATTTCTCTTTATTATTATTATTATTTGCTTTTGCTGTGGTCACTATCATTGGCAAAGTTCCTTTTCCCCTTTCCTGGACATGGTGTTCCTGTCTTTAAAAGATTCCTCTCTGAGGCTGAAGATGCCAAAAGCTGCTTGAGAAGTGGCCTTTGAACTCCGTCTGGGAAGATGGTGAGGAAGAAGGAAGCAGGAGAAATCATTCTTGGTTTAAAAAAATTTTAAAAACCAAAAGTCCCACAATCTACAAGTCATTCCTTACTCGATCAGTGATCAAACTGCCCAAAAGAAAAACCAGAGGAGAAAGAAGCCGGTGGGCATGGCCTCCCTCCTGGGCCAGGTGAGAAGGGCTAGACTCCCCAAGGGCTTCAGGGGAAGGTGAGGCTCCTTCCAGCCATGTAGGTTCTGAGGGAAAGTGTAGAAGAAAAAAGGAGAGCTCAGCGCCTTCTTGAGACACTTTCCCAACTCCAAGGCCACCTACGGCCCCAGCCCAGGCCAGCTCCCACTGTCACCTCTGTGTCCAGGAGATTCATTAAAAAAAACAAAAACAAAAACAAAGCCAAAACCAAAACACAATCCAAAAGGAAAAGACTTGGGGGAATGGGGGGAGGAAGAGGGAGAAGGAAGGTAGAAGGGCAGGTCTCTGGATGCATAATTCCCAAGCCATCAGGGGCTGGGGGAGGATTCCCCAGTACCCCACCACCTGCGTGGCGTTAGCTCGTCACATAGTGCTTGGTGGACGGCTGCCCATACACCCTGTAGAAATCCTGGTGGCCAGGCTGCTGGGAGGCGTCGAGCCAGTCTCTGACTGCCAGGCCAGGAAGGGACTGAGGGACGGAGGGTGTAGGGGGAAGCGGGTGTGAATACTCCTGCGAGGGCACTGTCCAGGGGAAGTGGCCGGAGCGGGGGTAGGGCTGGTGGCCGCCATGGTTGGCCACGGAAGAACAGTAGCAGTTGTCCACAGAACAGACGAGAATCTTGCGGCCACCATACTGGGGGAGCATGGGCTGCTGGGCGGCGGAGCCATTGGGATACTGCGACGGGGGGAACACAGGGCTTGAGTGTACTGGTTGAGCACCACCTGGCAGGGCCACCAAGTGCTGTGTGGAGCTGCAGGGCCCCAGGGGCTGCCCAGATTGGCCCTCGCTGCTGGCTGTGCCCGCCGCCCCGTACTGGCCGCCCACAGGGCCCGACGACGTCTCCAGGAAACTGGCCTCAGGGAAGGCTGTTGAGTGCTTGCGCTTCTCCACCCCAGAGCTGCTCAAGCCACAAGGATACAGGGGAACACTCTGCAGGAAGGGCACCGGTGTGCTGAAGGGGCCTGTGGAAAGTTTGGGGCAAAAATCGCCAAAGCTCCCACCCCAAGCAACCCAGCCCCCCTACTCCCTACATCTAGAAAACCAAGCATGTTATATCCCAGGCGGTGCCCACTTCTCCATTAGGAAATAGAGACATTATTATTCCCACTGTACAGCTGAAGAAACTGAGGCTCAAGGAGGTAATGCCACTTGCCCAGAGCCCCACAGCTAGAAGTGGCAAAGCCAGGATGTAAAGGAAGGTCTACCTAACTAGTCCACACTGCCTCTCAGAGACAAGTCTCTAGCATTTACCCCACCCAAAGGGCTGGCTCCCCCTTTGATGGAAGACCCCACCCTCACCTTCTAGCATCTTCCGCAGCTGCTTCTCCTTCTTGGCCACTTCATTCAGGAAGAGCTTAGAGTTCAGGTGGCCGATCTTAGGGGGAGAAAGGCTGCTGCCTGTGCAGGTCTGGGTCCTGGGGGCAGTGGACGGGGCATCTGCTGTGAGGAGGTATCACCGATGAGCCCGCCCTACCTCCCCGCTGTGGCCTGGCCCTCCCCACCCACCCCAGATGTGTTCCCCTGAGGGCTGGGGGCCATCTGCTCACCTGTCCATTAGGATTTTCACAGACTTGGTGTTCTGGGGGAGAGAGAGAAGGGTCAGTAAGTGGAAAAAGCATCACAAGGAGAAGGGAAGACAGAAGCTACCCTCCTGCTCCTCTCTAGGCAGGGATGAGCCTCTGATTCTGGCCAGAATGTGGCTGAGGGTAGGGGTCACTGGTGTTGGAATATAAGAATAGCTAGCATTTCTCGAGAACTAGCTGTGCAGTCTACACTGTTGTAAGTGCTTTCCATGCATCCATCTATCATTTCATACACATGGCTTCCCAGGAGGGCTTCACAAGCCCGTAACCTCTTATCTGAAG
Source organism: Nycticebus coucang (assembly GCF_027406575.1). NCBI lineage: Eukaryota > Metazoa > Chordata > Mammalia > Primates > Lorisidae > Nycticebus > Nycticebus coucang. Next base: position 131,877,475 of record NC_069782.1, on the reverse strand, counting down.
TCTTTGGGGCCAGATGTTTTGGAATTTGGATCCTTTAGATTTTAGGAGAATATATTATGTATTATCCCCAGCAAGACACCATAGTCCAAGACCGGAAACAGTGGCTCACACCTGTAATCCTAGCACTCTGGGAGGTGGAGGCAGGTGGATTACCTGAGCTCAGGAGTTCAAGACCAGCCTGAGCAAGAGCAAGACCTTGTCTCTAAAAATAGCCAGGCACTGTGGTGGGTGCCTGTAATCCCAGCTACTTGGGAGGCTGAGGCAAGCAAGAGAACTGCTTAAGCCCAGGAGTTTGAGGTTGCTCTGAGCTGTGATACCACAGCACTCATGTGCGGGCGACAAAGTGAAATTCTGTCTCAAAAGAAAAGAAAGCAAGAAGAAAAGGTACCACAGTCCAATACAGTAGCATTTCTGCAGCAAAATGTTTGAATTTTGGTGTTTATTCAATAAACACCAAAAATTGCCCAACATTAGTCCAGGTCACTTCTTACTGTTGAGAAATTTTTTGCTGACATTATTTTTTCTGTTAGTTTTCAGAGATTTTTAAAAGTTGGAATTGTGGATAAGGGTGACAGAGCTGTATTATCAGCTCTACATTATAAATGAGGAACAGGTTTGGAGTGTCATCTCTGATGTGCCCAAGGTCATGGAGCTAATAAGAGCCAGCAGGTGGATTTGAACCCATACAAGATGGCTCCAAAGCCAAGGGCCTATGTGCACAATGGTGGGGGAAATCGGTTGGGGGAGCAGAGAATTGTGGACCCCAATTTTAGAATGGCACTCTGGGTCCCACCATCCCACCTTCATGAAGCTGACATCCTCCGTCTTGTCGAAGAGCAGCTGCAGAGATCCAAGCAGCTTCTTGGCCTCCTGCATGCGCTCCCCGAGATGCAGCGCCTGCGCCGCGTTCTCACTGCAGAACTTGGCCTGGGCCTTGTCCAGAACCTCCACTGTCTGTCGCAGGTCCTCATCCAGCAGCTGGTGCAACTTCTCATACTGCAGTCGAACTTCCTCCTTCAGTTGGCTCACTTTCTCCTGAGTGGAATGGGCAAGAGTGGGCGGGCAGGTGAGCAGTGGAGACTAGCTCCTTTCCCTACCTGTGTCACATCCTGTGAGACCCCAGTCCCTAGGCTGCCCCAGGCTCCCTAGCAAGGGAAAAATTTGACCTGCCAGTTCCCCATTAGTAATGCAGGGCACTGTGCCAGCCACCCTTGGCACCAGCAGGGGTTTATCCACAGATAGTTCATTGAATGACTGACAGGAGGATTCTGGCACAGAGCCACACATTAAGTCTTTTGGAGGGAACTCACCCAAGTCACCCCTACCCCATACCATGGGCTTAGACTTAGCTACCTCCACCAGACGCTTGTCTGATTCGAGTTTGTACAGCTGATCTTCAATGTCCTGCTCTCGCTCCTCCAGCCGGTCCTGCTGTTTCATCAGCATCTTCTGCAGTGACAGTTGGAGGAGGGGGCGTCAGAGGGGTTGGAGCTCCAGCCCTTCCCAAGGATGGGTGAACACTAGCCTTCCCTCTATACAATAGATTCATTCTCATCCTACGGATCTTTGGGCCCAGATGGTGAAATTTCTGTTACCCAGTCCCTTCTGGCCCCCAGGCAATCCCAGAAGCCCACTGAACGCTGATCCCAGCACAGGGAAGCCTGGAATAGTTCCCCACGTGTACTTACACATGTGCTTTCTCTTACTCATGTACACATGAGGGCAAGATGCACAGCCTATCCTCTATACACTTTTCCTGTAGAGACTTACTTTATCATTTCATCAATGCCATGAGGTAAGTACTTTTTTTTTTTTATTTTGAGACGAAGTCTCACTCTGTCACCCCTGGTAGAATGCTGCAGCATCATAGCTCACAGCAACCTCAAACTCCTAGGCTTGGCTAGGTGCCTGTAGCTCAAGCAGCTAAGGTGCCAGCCACATACACCAGAGCTAGTGGGTTTGAATCCAGCCCAGGCCTGCCAAACAACAATGACAACTACAATCAAAAAAATGGCTGAGCATTGTGGCGGGTGTCTGTAGTCCCAGCTACTTGGGAGGCTGCAAGAGAATCGCTTAAGCCCAGAAGTTGGAGGTTGCTGTGAGCTGTGATGCCACGACATTCTACCCAGAGTGATGGCTTGAGACCCTGTCTCAAAAAACAAAAAAACTCCTGGGCTTAAGTGATTCTCTTGCCTCCCTCCCAAGTAGCTGGGACTACAGGCATCTGTCACAATGGCTGGCTATTTTTTTTTTTTTGTGGTTTTTGGCCAGGGCTGGGTTTGAACCCGCCACCTCCGGCATATGGGACCGGCGCCCTGCTCCTTGAGCCACAGGCGCCGCCCATGGCTGGCTATTTTTAGAGACGAGGTCTTACTCTGGCTCAGGCTGGTCTTGAACCTGTGAGCTCAGACAATCCATGTGCCTTGGCCTCCCAAGTGCTGGGATTACAGGTGTGAGCCACTGCACCCAGCCTTAAGAATTTACTAATTTTCTCACAACCATAGTCTGATCTCCCCACAAAATTCAAGGCCTCTTAAGAACAGGACTTTGCTGCTTTCTCCACCTCCCTTCATAGCTAAGATACACAAATGCCTGAGGACCCACTAGATGCAAAATACTTTACTGAACCCATACTTTCTGCACACAAAATAAGATTTGCAAAACAGAAATGTGTAACCACAGACACTTACAGTAAGTGTCCATTCAGCAAGGAATGGTTCTCTTCATTGCTCTGTGGGGACCTTGGAGTAGTCATTGAGTTTGATCCTCTAGCCCCTCCTCCCAGCCACATCCCACTGGCTTCATAAAGACAAGCTGCCTCTAATCCTTCTTCATTCCCCAATCCATCTTATATATGGGGAAATCAAGGCATGCAAGAGACTTCAGCCAGACTCCATTTTGTGTCAGAGGCTACCCTAGAAACAAAGATGCAAGATTTTGGGAGGAGTGGATAGGGGATAGGGTGTAAGGCTCTCTCACCGTAAGCTGGGGAAGCCTGGGGCACTCCCCCAACACACATGGCATTACCTTTCAATGACCCAGGATAGGGCTTGGTGCCCTAGCACAGTGGTTACAGTGCCAGCTGCATACGCTCAGGCTGGTGGGTTCGAACCCAGCCAGGGCCAGCTAAACAACAATGACAATTGCAACAAAAAAATAGCCAGGCGTTGTGGTGGGTGCCTGTAGTCCCAGCTACTTGGGAGGCTGAGGCAAGAGAATAGCTTGAGCCCAAGAGTTTCAGGTTGCTCTGAGCTGTGACATCATAGTACTCTACCAAGGGCAATGTAGTGAGAGTCTGTCTCAAAAAAAAAAAAAAAAGACCCAGGATAGGAGCTCAGAGGACCAAACCCAGAAGACCTTGCCTTGTCCCTAGCAGCAACTCACCCTCCAGCAGGTCCCCAGACCAAGGGTCAAAGCCTAACAATAAACACAGCGTGGGTAGGAGGCAGGAACAGAGGAACCCCACAGTTCTGCCCACTCACAGGCACACAACTGTACACACAGACACAAGCACACATGGCTCCCTGAGCCCTGGGCCTGCCTCATGCACAGTTGTACCCAGCTGGACATATACTTGCACCCATCCCCCTCACAGTGAAGGCTGGTCCTTCTAGTGCAGAGGTTCTCAATCTGTGGGCTGAGACCCCTTTTTAACAATGAAAATACACTGCGACATTAGGAAGGTTGAGAACCACTGTCCCCAGACAATATAGAGAGATATGGTACAAAGGCAGGGTAATAAGGGCATTCCTTTAGAAACACTAGGCCTGTTTACACCCTGTTCCTCAAATTCTTACCTGCTGGCTGGCCCACAGCCCAAGGCCCCCCTGCAGGTACACCTCACAGTCCAGGCTACTCCTGCCAGCTCAGCACCTGGGACATCTTGTAGTCCAGGCCCACTGGCCCCATACATCTTGCACTGTGGGCTCCCTGCCCAACCACTTCTCTATGATCAGAACTATCCGTATCAGGTCAGGGGCTTGCTGGGCTGAGTCCCAGAGCAGGGGCAGGAGAGAGGCAACCCCAGGTTCCCAGACCTCTCTCCCTCAGAGGACAGGAGTGGAGTTGTCCCATGTCCACCCTGCAAGCCCTTGGGGCTCCTTTAACCTCTACCTCCACTGAGACCCCCTGGGGATTCATGGTTGATCCCTCAGGGCAGAGCCCCTTCCCTCTTCTTCTAGGCTTTCCTGAGAGTCTCCCCTGGCTGCAGTTCTACCCTGGGACCCTGCCATGCCAGAGTCCCAGACACAGGTTTCTGTCTATCCTAGGGTACTTCTCTAACCCAGTCTAGACTTAGCAAAGGCAGTGTTCAGGTTCCTCTTTCCCACCTCAGAGGCTGTTAAACTCCTGTCTGCTGCAAGGGTTGGGCTAGGATGATGGCAGGAAGAGGGGAGGACGCTGGCCTGCTCACCCTTGGGGCCAGATCTTGCTAGGACAACACCTGGGAGAAGGGGGGTTGTTGCCATCCTAGGCACTAGGAAGCTGGGAGGAAGGAGGAAAGTATGCCTTGCTGCCCCTTTAGGATCCTACCCCAATCCCACCAAATGACTGGCCAGGCACTGAGATGCTGGGAGAGGGGAACAGAGGAAGCAGGGCCTGGCCCTCCCCACCACTGGCAGCCTCCTTTCCACCCCAGGAATGGCTAAGAGCTGAGGCCCTATTACCCATCTAGGGGAAATCCACAGCAGAGGTAAGACCAGGTTTCCCAGCTCAATTCCAAGCAAGGACTCTCTGTGCAAGGGGGGGAAGACTGGAGAGCACTTTACATATTGCCATCAGTCCACAGTGGGTCACCTGGAATATGGCAAACTTGAAGCACGGGAATAGACAGAAAGGGACATAGATGTGTTTGAGGAAACAGGCCTCTGCGGACACATGGGACCCAGGACCACTGAGCAGCCCCAGCTCCTGATCCTCAGGCCCTACAGCAGGGGTGGTGGGGTGGGCGGAGTCCAACATGTGGCCCAACACAATATCAGAAACTTACTTAAAACATTAAGAAATTAGGCGGTGCCTGTGGCTCAGTCGGTAGGGCGCCGGCCCCATATACCGAGGGTGGCGGGTTCAAACCCGGCCCCGGCCAAACTGCAACCAAAAAATAGCCGGGCGTTGTGGCGGGCGCCTGTAGTCCCAGCTGCTCCGGAGGCTGAGGCAAGAGAATCACTTAAGCCCAGGAATTGGAGGTTGCTGTGAGCTGTGTGAGGCCACGGCACTCTACTGAGGGCCATAAAGTGAGACTCTGTCTCTACAAAAAAAAAAAAAAAAAACATTAAGAAATTTTTTTGTGCGCGCGCCTGTAGTCCCAGCTGCTCAGGAGGCTGAGGCAAGAGAATCGCGTAAGCCCAAGAGTTAGAGGTTGCTGTGAGCCGTGTGACGCCAAGCACTCTACCGAGGGCGGTACAGTGGGACTCTGTCTCTACAAAAAAAAAAAAAAAGAAATTTTTTTGTGGAGGTTCCCGTGGATCAGCGGGTAGGGCGCTGGCCACATACACCCAGGTTGGCGGGTTCGAACCTGGCCCAGGCCAGTTAAACAATGACAACTGCAACAAAAAATAGCCGGGCATTGTGGTGGGGGCCTGTAGTCCCAGCTACTTGGGAAGCTGAGACAAGACAATCTTTTAAGCCCAAGAATTGGAGGTTGCTGTAAGCTATGACACCACAGCACTCTACCCAGGGCAACACAATGAGACTCTGTCTCAAACAAAAAAAAAAAAAAAAAATTTTTTTTTCTTTTTATAATTTCTTTTTGAACTTGATTGCATGGCATGAACTTTGGAGATGACAAAGTTGTATCGTGATGTCACGTAAAATAAACATACATGTGCTCTATTTGTACACATGTGTGGCTTCAGTTTTACTCGGCATGTGGCTCCCAGTGTGTTATCTTCTAAGAGCAGTCAATTGATGTTACATGCGCTTGTGGTGGCATGGCAAGGCAGTGATTATCAATAATATTTCAACCAACCATTGCAATGTTAGGCATGTATTTATTGAGAAGTCAGGTGAGCATTTTCATCTGATTATTAAAGCTACTTCTACACCCTGACAGCCGTCACCTTGGCCTGCATCAGCAGCCGAGATGTGGAAGGGCGCAAACCTTGCTTTCCATTTTCCTGTAAATTAATTTTCATAAAAAAAGTAAATATATTGTGCTCACTTCGGCAGCACATATACTAAAATTGGAACGATAAAGAGAAGATAAGCATGGCCCCTCTGCAAGGATGACATGCAATTCATGAAACGTTCCATATTTTTCATGTTAAAAAAAAAAAAAAAAGGGCTCAGTGCCCTTAGCACAGTGGTTACAGCACCAGCCACATACACCGAGGCTGGTGGGTTCGAACCCAGCCCAGGGCTGCTAAACGACAATGACAACTTCAACAAAAAATAGCCAGGCGTTGCGGTGGGTACCTGTAGTCCCAGCTATTTGGGAGGCTGAGGCAAGAGAATCGCCTAAGCCTAAGAGCTGCAGGTTGCTGTAAGCTGTGATGGCATAGCACTCTACTGAGGGTGACAAAATGAGACTAAAAAAATTATGCTTTTTTTTGTAGAGATAAGAGTCTCACTTTGTCACCCTCGGTAGAGTACTATGGTGTCACACAGCTCACAGCAACCTCCAACTCCTGGGCTTAGGTGATTCTAATCATGTAATAATTTTATATTATTATATGGGCATATAATAATTTTATATTAAAGCATAATTTTTTTAGGGAGGTGCAGTGAGTAGGGCACCAGTCCCATATACCAAGGGTGGCGGGTTCAAACCTGGCCTCGGCTGAACTGCAACCAAAAAAAAATAGCTGGGCGTTGTGGTGGGCACCTGTAGTCCCAGCTACTCTGGAGGCTGAGGCAAGAGAATCGCTTAAGCCCAGGAGTTGGAGGTTGCTGTGAGCTGTGTGATGCCATGGCACTCTACTGAGGGCCATAAAGTGAGACTCTGTCTCAAAAAAAAAAAAAAAAAAAAGAAAAGAAAAGAAAAAGAAAAAAATAGAAGTTTGGAGAGTAGGGCGGCGCCTGTGGCTCAGTCAGTAAGGCGCTGGCCCCATATACCGAGGGTGGCGGGTTCAAACCCGGCCCTGGCCAAACTGCAACCAAAAAATAGCTGGGCGTTGCGGCAGGCACCTGTAGGCTGAGGCAAGAGAATCGCTTCAGCCCAGGAGTTGGAGGTTGCTGTGAGCTGTGTGAGGCCACGGCACTCTACCGAGGGCCATAAAGTGAGACTGTCTCTACAAAAAAAAAAAAAAAAAAAAGAAGTTTGGAGAGTAAAGCCACTAATTTTATGCTTTGGAGATGGATGACAGCACTGATGCTACAAATATGGCTCAACTTGCCATTTTTATCAGATATATTGATGACGAATATAATGTTCCTGAAGAAATGGCTTTAGTGCCATTAAGAGACATGACTAAATCAAGAGTTTTATATGCAAGCAGTAAAAAACACATTAGAGTGGTTTTCTTGGATTAATAAACTGTGGTATATGTACACCATGGAATATTATGCAGCCTTAAAGAAAGATGGAGACTTTACCTCTTTCATGTTTACATGGATGGAGCTGGAACATATTCTTCTTAGTAAAATATCCAAGAATGGAAGAAAAAGGGGCGGCGCCTGTGGCTCAGCGGGTAGGGCGCCGGTCCCACATGCCGGAGGTGGCGGGTTCAAACCCAGCCCCGGCCAAAAAAAAAAAAAAAAAGAATGGAAGAAAAAGTATCCAATGTACTCAGCCCTACTATGAAAGTAATTTATGGCTTTCACATGAAAGCTATAACCCAGTTATAACCTAAGAATAGGGGGAAGAGGAAAAGGGAAGTGAGGCAGGGGGGAGGTGGGCAGAGGGAGGGGGATTGGTGGGATTACACCTGTGGTGCATCTTACAAGGGTATATGTGAAACTTAGTAAATGTCTTAGCACAATAACTAAGAAAATGCCAGGAAGGCTATGTTAACCAGTGTGATGAAAATCTGTCAAACGGTCTATGAAACTAGTGTATGGTGCCCCATGATCACATTAATGTACACAGCTATGATTTAATATAAAAAAAAAAAAAGTGGTTTTCTTTGTCCATTGTCAACATATCTGGTATAGTTATGGAAGGTACCCTGGCAAGATAGGTAAAAGAAAAAGACCTGTAAAATTAATAAAGACAATGCAATGGTGCCGAAAGCTAACATTTGATAAAGTATTATTGCATAGTACATCAAGAAAAAACAATTATTTTTGCAGTTATTATTATTTTTTTTTTTGGCCGGGGTCGGGTTTGAACCCAACACCCTCGGTATATGGGGCTGGCACCCTACTCACTGAGACACAGGCACCGCCCTAATTCAAGAAAATTTAAGGGTGGCGCCTGTGGCTCAAGGAGTAGGGCGCCAGCCCCATATACCAAGGGTGGCGGGTTCAAGCCCGGCTCCAGCCAAAACTGCAAAAAAAAAAAAAAAAAGAAAAGAAAATTTAAGTGGCTCAGTGGGTAGGGCACCAGCCCCATATACTGTGGGTGGCGGGTTCAACGAACCCAGCCCTGGCCAGCTAAAACAGCAGCACAACAACAAAAAAAGCTGGGCATTGTGGTGGGTGCCTATAGTCCCAGCTACTCAGGAGGCTGAGGCAAGAGAATTGCTTAAGCCCAAGAGCTGGAGGTTGCTGTGAATTGTGACACCACAGCCCTCTACCAAGGGCAACAAAGTGAAACTCTGTCTTAAAAAAAAAGAAAAAGAAAAAAAATTAAGTACAAAAGCTTTAAAAATGAATAACATCATACAAATCATCATCAAAACTGTGAATTTTGAGGGTGGCACCTGTGGCTCAACGGAGTAGGGTGCCGGCCCCATATGCCGGAGGTGGCAGGTTCAAACCCAGCCCCGGTCTAAAACTGTAAAAAAAAAAGACTGAATTTTGGTGGGGCATGGTGTGGCTCATGCCTGTAATCCTAGTACTCTGGGAGGCCAAGGTGGGTGGACTGCTTCAGCTCACAAGTTCAAGACCAGCCTGAGCAAAAGCGAGACCTCCTCTCTACTAAAATTAGAAAAACTGAGGCAAGAAGATCGCTTGAGCCCAAGAGTTGCAGGTTGCTAAGCTTTGACACCACAGCATTCTACCCAGGGCAAAAAAAGCCTGAGACTCTGTCTCAAAAAAGGAAAAAAAGACTGCTGTGAATATGCCAGACACGTGGCTCATGCCTGTAATCCTAGCACTTTGGGAGGCAAAGGTGGGCAGATCACCTGTTCGAGCTCACAAGTTTGAGACCAGCCTGAACTAGAGCGAGACCCCATCTCTAATAATAGACAGGAGTTGTGGCGGGTGCCTGTAGTCTCAGCTACTCGGGAGGCTGAGGAAAGAGAATTGCATGAGCTTTAGAGTTAGAGGTTGCTATGAGCTATGACACCAGGGCAGTCTACTGCGGGCAACAAAGTGAGCCTCAAGAAAAAAAAAGACTGAATTTTTTAAGGGCCAAGGGACTGAATCATTGACAATTCCAGAAATTCCTTAAAAGTATTGATGCTGGCTCAGCACTTGTGGCTCAAGCGGCTAAGGTGCCAACCACATACACCTGAGCTGGCAGGTTCGAATACAGCCTGGGCCCGCCAAACAACAATGATGGCTGCAAGCAAAAAATAGCCAAGCGTTGTGGTGGGTGCCTGTAGTCCCAGCTACTTGGGAGGTGGAGGCAGGAGAATCACATGAGCCCAGAAGTTGGAGGTTGCTGTGAGACGTGATGTCATGGCACTCCACCCAGGGCGACAGCGTTAGGTTCTGTCTCAAAAAAAAAAAAGAAAGTATTGATGCTGATTGATGCTGACTATGGCAACATTTACTCTTCAGAAGTAAGATGGCTCTTTCGTCTCGGCCGCCGACATGCCATCCAGACTGAGGAAGACTGGGAAGCTTTGGGGCCACGTGAGCCACTGCCACGGCCATATTGGCACGCACAGGAAGCACCCAGCAGGCCGAGGTAATGCTGGTGGCATGCATCATCACAGGATCAACTTAGATAAATATCACCCAGGTTACTTTGGGAAAGTTGATATGAGGCATTACCACTTAAAGAGGAACCAGAGCTACTGTAACCTTGATAAATTGTGGACATTGGTCAGCGAGCGGACACAGGTAAATGCTGCCAAAAACAAGACAGGAGTTGCTCCCATCATTGATGTAGTACAATCAGGGTACTACAAAGTTCTGGGGAAGGGAAAACTCCCAAAGCAGCCAGTCACTGTGAAGGCCAAATTCTTCAGCAGAAGAGCTGAAGAGAAGATTAAGGGTGCTGGAGGACCTTGTGTCCTGGTGACTTGAAGCCAAACGGAGGGGAGGTTCACTAAATGCTATTTCCTTGTTAAAAAAAAAGGGGGGGGGGGCTCGGTGCCTATGGCTCAACTGGCTAAGACGCCAGCCACATATACCTGAGCTGGTGGGTTCGAATCCAGCCCGGGCCTGCCAAGCAACAATGATGGCTACAACCAAAAAATAACCAGGCGTTGTAGCAGGTGCCTGTTGTCCCAGCTACTTGGGAAGAGGAGGCAAGAGAACGGCTTGAGCCCAGGAGTTGGAGGTTGCTCTGAGCCGTGATGCCAGGGCACTCTACCCAGGGTGACAGCTTGAGGCTCTGTCTCAAAAAAAAAAAAAAAAAAAAAGAAGATGTAAGATGGCTAAGGTAAGGCCAAATGTTGAAAGATTTTATGATTTGAGACATGTTATCAAGTTGTTTATAGTATCAAAACCAAATTTGTGCCAGAACTTGATGATGAAAAACTAGCATTTTTCATAGATTTAACCTTGTTTAAATGAGTTAAACATGTGTCTTCAAGGTGAAAATCAACTTATCAGCACAATGTTTCAAACTATAATAGTATTCAGATGAAAGTGAAATTATAGCAAGCTCAAATTAAGGTAAACAATTTTATACATTTTTGACACATTGGCTAAACACAGTCTTGTGAACAGTGAAAAATACACAGCCTTGCTTTTCTTTTCTTTCTTTTTTTTTTTTTTTTGTGATTTTTGGCCGGGGCTGGGTTTGAACCTGCCACCTCCGGCATATGGGACTGGTGCCCTACTCCTTGAGCCACAGGCGCCGCCCAGCCTTGCTTTTCAATGTGATACAAGAATTTGAAAATAAATTTCAAGATTTCTGGGAAATTAATCAATATTTTGGTGCATTTGTGACTCCATTTTTAGTTGACATAAATATGTTACGTGTCAATTTTCAAGTAGAATGCATAAAGCTGAAATCTGACTCTTTATTGGACTTTTATAAGTACTATCTTCTCAGAGACAAATATCCCTTCCTTCAAAATCATGCCTATTTTTTTTTTTTTTTTTTTGAGACAGAGTCTCAAGCTATAGCCCTGGGTAGAGTGCTCAGGCATCATCGCTCACAGCAACCTCCAACTTGGGCTTAAGCGATTCTCTTGCCTCAGCCTCCCAAGTGAGCTGGGAATACAGGCACCCGCCACAACTCCCGGCTATTTTTTGGTTGCAGCCATCATTGTTGTTTGGCAGGCCTGGGCTGGATTCAAACCCACTAGCTCAGGTGTATGTGGCTGGCACCTTAGCCACTTGAGCCACAGGCACCGAGCCATGAGGACTTTATAAATTATCAACTTTCATTAGTGTTCGTGTTTTTAATATGTGGCCCAAGACAACGCGTCTTCCAATGTGACCCAGAGGTGCTGAAAGATTAAGACACTTGGCCTAAGGCCTTCCAGGCTGTTCCTGGGCTGCTGAGAGTGAAGCATCAAGGCTCAGGAACACTCCTGCTCCCATCCCTCCACGTCCTGGGGCTCCTGCTCCTCAGGCCTGTGCCTGATCCCCCCAACCTGGAGATAGGGAACTGTAAACCCCCACATTCCTGCCCCAGGAAAGCCTAATGTCAGGGGACTGACTGGCCAGGCCCTGCAGGCATTTCTTATGCCATAGTAGACTGGGAAGACAGGTGAGGCCTAGGGACTCTGGGCTATATAAAAGTTAATAAATAAAATCCTCAATTCAACCTTGAAGGGAAACAAGGTCAGGAGGAAACAGGGACCCAGGGCCTGCGATAGAGGCAGGCTGCTCTAGGTGTTCAGCCAAGGTCAGCCAAGGTTCAGCCCCTGTGGTAGTGGTGGGCCAGGACTCAGGGACAAGAAGAGAGGGCTGGGTGGCACCTGTGGCTCAAAGGGGTAGGACGCCGGCCCCATATGCCAGAGGTTCAAACCCAGCCTGGGCCAAAAAAAAAAAGAAGAGAGGGCTGGGTGACTGAAGCACCCCTTCCTGTGCAGATCCCTGCCCAGGTGACTCTCATGACAGCCCCTCCTCAGAACTGCCTCATGCTAACTTCCTCCCCAGGGGCCAAGCCCTCCCCACAATCTTCCACCCAAATACCGGTCCTCTTCTCTTCCTGTCCCCACAGCAATGTCCCTTTCTCTCAGACAAGCTTCTACCTGCCCTAAACCCCCTTCCATGCCTCAGTGCCCCCTTCCTGCCTGTGTTACTAAGTGAACCCCCAGGCTGGGAAAACCACAGACCCCAAGAGAAGAGGCTATAGAGCAGGAGCCAGGGCAAGAGAGGCAGCACCTCCGAGGCAGCCTCAGCAGACCCCAGGCCTCGGGAGCCCCTGGGGAGGGTTTCCTGGCTGCAGAGTGGAATTAGCTTTTGCCATGAAGAGAGCGGCGCTCTGGGGCAGCAGAACAAAGAGGCGGGAGAGAAAGCCCCCCTTTGTCTGGGTTTGAATGCCAGGCCAGTCAGGAAGAGAGGCTTTCCCAGGGCCATGGATGAGGCCAGACAGTCCTGCCGCCTCAGCCCAGGGCAGGGGCCCAAGCCAGGTTGCCCCTGCTCACCCAGACTGCCCCCAGCACAGCACTGCAGGACCCACTTGGGCTCCTACCTCCAACACTAACTTTAGCCAACAAGCTCACCCCAAGGTGAGCCTGTCTTTCCCTCCCTTCTCAACACCCCTACCAGAAGGAAAAGTCACATGCCCCCTGGCAGACTCAGAGCCACCACACAACCATCACCTGAGCAGGTAGGCACCCACACACCAGCATAGTCATGTTGAACACAGTCAACTTCAACTTGCAGGTACTCAGCAAGCGTGGTACACAGCCACCGTTGCTCTCACAAACATGCACATGCACAAATATTCCTGAGCCACAGTCATACACAAGACAGCTACAGAAACCAGTCAGTCCCACCGTACCCTGAGAAATGCCCATGTGAGATACAAAAAAATTAGTCAATATATACTACCCCAGATGTGCTGGCTGCACATGCCCGTGAATGCATATACCCCCCCACACCCAAAGGCAGACATGGATGTGCAGCCACCCAGAGCTGTAGGAAGCAGGCCATCAATAGGCCATGCATGACAGGTGCCCAGCTGTGTCAGCGGATCCTGGAGTGGAGGAGGGTGGGCAGGTCTCTGCCTGGGGGCCTAGGAAGGAAGCCACGCCAGGGTCCCCTTCCACAAAGATGTGGACTGGTCTAGGAAGGAGCAGCCAACTACATGACCTCCCCACATACACACATACAGCATGCACATACACCCTGGCCTTCTCACCCCATCTAAGACACCAAGAGTCTGGTCTACTGAGGGAAGGGAGCAGTGGGGTTGATACTGAGTCAGGCTGCAGCCTCAGCCCCAGAGAGTCTGGACAGCCTCCACTCCAACAGGCCAACCAGACAGACACATGGGGCAGAGACCCAGGAGTCCCTCCAGGGTCCAAGTGCAACCCCTCCAGTCACAGGCAATGTGAGCAAGGTACCATGACTCGCAAGCAGCTGTAAACCCCAAACTGGCCCTGGCAGTGGAGCTCCTCCCCAGAGAACACCTCTTCTCAACTCTGAATATGTGAAAATGGCAGGAAAAGGGCCCTGCTAACATTTCCAGCTTTGAGTTGGGTTCCTGGGGATGACACTGAAGCACAACTATGACTGCACAAACTCAAGCAGATACCTGCACAGTCCCTCATGCACATAACCAGGCCTCCTCTTAGGTCCTTTTTCCACATTGAGGAAACTCATGACATAAAGGTGCTCCCATCTCCTACAAGTCCCCTGCTCCTCAGGTGAACCTTGGAACCTGGGAGCTGAGAGGGTCTGACCATTCAGAGCTGCCAGGCCGACCTGGATGTCCCAGTCTTGGCTGTCCCCTCAGCTTCATGGGAGAACACTTTCAGGGGTGAGGCACATCCCAGAGAGTGGTCTCTGGGGACCAGTAGTAGGCAACCAGGCCTCAGGGCAATGTGGCCACCACTCTAGCTTTCCAAGGGCAGAGAAAGGCCACAACTCTGAGAGTCCCTTTCCGTCCCCAGGTTGGATACAAGCCCTATTTGCCCTCCTACTGAGCCGTGCCTTAGTGGGTGCTTGTAGGTATGTAAAGGTGAGGACACCAGAGAGGGGTTAATCAGGGTTTCCTATTTCCATGTCTTCAGCTCCTTCTGGGAGGGCAGAAATGGAAGCATAAGTAGAGGCTAGATATCAAGGCCTGTGCCAAGTCTTTCCTTTCCTATATCCTAGAAAATCCTTGCTTCCCCCAATCCAGGACACCAGAAATGGCCCTTTAAGACAGATTTCCTCCAGCAAAGGAAAAGGGGCCAAGGAAAGGGAAAGCAAAGAGTGTTCCATTCAGATTCCCAGGGTTCCTCACCTTGACTCCAGGGCAGGCAGATGGGTGGGGCCTCATTCAGTAAGTCACTTGAGTGACATTGGGCTATTGAAGTGATTTGAACTCCAGTGCCCTAGGGCACCAGAGAGAAATCTGGGGGCCTGTGGTGGGGAAGGCTGGAAGAGAATGAGACTCAGGCTGCCGCTTGAAGGGCACAGATGTTGAACGCACAGAATTGCACATCTGGACCTGATGCAACCCACTACCTCTGAGCCTGCCCACACCAGGCACAAGAACAAACACACACATATCCACCATGGAGCTGTTAACAAAGTTCAGTGCCTGCTTCCATCCAGTCCACAAATCTGGAGATGGGGCCTGCTGGTGGGAACCCCAGGGTATACTTTTTCACACATATGCCACCAGACACTCCCATCCCCTTCTACACAAGCAGAAGACAAGTACATTTGAGGGCAAAGCACAGTCTCAAAGGCACTCCAAAATACAGACACACACCTAAAGATACCCTTCCTACACCAAGTCAGGTATGATTATGTTTTCTCTCCCATCCCAATTAAAGACATTCCTAGCTCTCAGACCCCGCTAGGAGCAGCACTATGGGTGTGGGATGTGGACACACATCTGCTCATCACACAGGTTGCTGCCCCCTCCTCTGTTCCTTTCTGCCACATCTTTTGTCCCCTCCTTTCACTTTCCACTACCAATCCCAGGACAGAGAACTGGACAGCCCTTCTTTCTCCTGCCTCTGCACTTTCCCCAGACTCCTCCCCCAGCCTTTCCATCTTTATTAATAGCAGCAGCCTCCCAATACTGGGGAAAGTGTGGGCTGTGTTCACCCTTAGTTGAGGGTGGAGGACACAGGGGCTCATCCATCATCCCCTTCCCTAGACCTTTTCCAATAATTTGGGAGGGGAGGCAGTGGCTCTTCTCTCCATCCCCCACACTTCCTTTAAGAAACTAGAGGCCTAGCCTGGCTAGCCCATCTGATTGGAAACTAATTATACAGCAGATTTTATTTGTTCTTCTTGCCCTAAGCCTGTGGTGGTCCTCCTGCCTTTTGTTGGTTGTATGTATATGTTTTTTAATTGCTAAACAGTGACTCATTCTGACTGGTCCCCCACACAGGAAACAGCCCCATCTCCAATCAAGCCCTGCTTAGAGCTTCCTCATACCCAAGTTCCCCACTGGCCTCAACTAGCCTCCAGGGGCCTCCACCCAGAAACACTCCCAGTCTGACCAAAGCCCAATCTCGCCCCCATGATATCACACCCAGGCCCCAAGCTGGGGCTTCAGATAGCTCAGCCAATCTCAGGCCAACTTCATCTAGTATGACTCAACCCTAAAAGCCTAAAACCCAGAGGACTAGGGAGGGACGCACACCCCCTCCCCGAAGGAGACGGAAGTATTGCCTCAGTCCAGCTCCAAAACCAGGCCCAGAGGCCTGAGGGGGAAGGCGGTTTTGACATTGGCTGTGGCAGCAGGGTGTATACAATGGGAGGGGATGCAGTTCTGTAATCACCCAGCCAGCAGCCCAGGGGAGCCAGCTGCCTGAAACCAGATTTCAAGGCGGCTCAACCTTAAACCCACAGGATTCTTTTTCCGTCTTCCATTTCCCCCCCAAATGTGGGAGGGCTGTGAGAGAGGGCTGGGCAGTGAGAAGAAGGCTCAGGGTGATCAAGACACATACTTTAAGGTTTGTTCATGCAGGCACATGCCACACACACAGTGATTCTCAAACACTGTGTGTTGAGAGCAGGCTATCAGGAATAATCCGAATAGCTGAGATACTGTCTGGTGACTCTGCTGGTTTCCCTGGCCTTGTCCAGATAGATACCAGGAGTTCTGCTCTCCTTCCGGAAGCTCCCCCAACCCCCAATGTGTTTCCAATAGCGCTTAAAACTAACATGGCTGCTTTTGTTTACTTCCTCATTGGTATGCCAGCATCATGGATCATGTCAGCCACAGCAGCGGCACAGGACACACATTACATAAACAGCAGCCAGAGAATCAGGACCAGGGTCACTGCCTTGGTGACTTCCCGTAGGGACTACAAAAACTCCGCTGGGGAGGGAACTGCGAAAAACCCAAACTCTACCCCTGACAGTCCCACGCCCCAATTCTATAAAGAACTCATATGATGGACTCTCTGAACACAGGTGTGGGAATGTAGCAAGTAGCCATTAGGATCCTCCTTCCCCGGACCTTAGCCCCCAAACTTTCAGTAGAGTTTGGATAGGGGCAATTGGCCTGATGTCACTCTGTCGGGGGAGAGAGAGAGAAAGAAATGTTGTGTTGAGAGTGTACTTGCCCGGATCTCATTCCTCCGAATCTCCACGTCGCACACCGAGTGTCCCTGATGCGCGCCGCTGTAGTAGCAGCAGTACTGGCACACGGCCACCTGCTCCGCCTCGCAGTGGTAGAGGCGGTAGGCGTTGTGCTGCGGGCAGCTCCAGGCCCGCACATCGTCCGCCTCCACCAGGAGGTGCCCGCGGGCGGTGGAGGGCTGCTGCAGGTGCGTCTGCACGTGGGACTGGCAGCAGGGCGCCTCACAACGCAGACAGACTTTCTGAGCCGGCAGCGGGGGGCCGCGGCGACAGAACACGCAGTGCAGCGCCGCCGGCGGCTTCTCCACGTGCAGGGCGTTAAACTTCTCCACGATGTTGGTGAGCTTCAGGTTCTTTTCCAGGCCCGGCTTCTGGTTGTAGGCCTGGTTGCACTCCGGGCAGCGCACCAGCCCGCTGTCCTTGGCCCACGCCTCACCGATGCAGCTCCGGCAGAAGTTGTGTTTGCACGGCAGCTGCACCGGCTCCACGAAGACGTGCAGGCAGATGGGGCAAATGAGCTCCTCCTCGAAGCAGTTTTTCCAATTCTCCGCCATGGCGGCTACAAGCAGGGGTCCCGGGCAGGCGTCCCCAACTCCCCGACCCCGGGGGTCCGTCCTGAGTGACTGTAGGCCCACCGAGTCCCGGCCCTAGCCAGCTCCGACAGTCGCTCAGTCACCAGCGCCTTCCGCGTGCCCGCCCCCCAGAGGAGGGAGCCTCGGTCCTCACGCCGCGCGCGCAGCAGGCTGCGTCTCCTCCTCCTCCCGAGCGCCTAGCGGGAGGCGACGGACTGCGCCAGGGCCGCGGCCGGGGCAGTAGCCCTGGAGCGGAGCGCCGGGGTCCAAATTCCATATAAGAGGCCGCCTCCGGGTCGGCGCGGCTAGGACAGCGGCGGCCCGCGGCCAGCGCTTGGCCCCGCGGCTGACATTGGGGCGCGCCCCACGGCGAACACAACCTGGGAGCCTCACACTTCCTCTAGCTACGACGGCGGCGATGGTGGCTCCTTCCAGGCTCGTCGGCGCCGCGCCTCCCTCGCCTGGGCCGGGAACCGAGGTCCAAGCGGCCCGGGAAGCTAGTGGGGATGCGTCGAGGGTTGCTAGGTCCGGACAGGGTGGGAGAGGCGAGCCGGCGGTTCCCGGGCAGTGGCGCCGGCGTCCCCTGGCTGGCTAGCCGGATGCGGATTGCGGGACGCAGGCTGGCCAACTCCGGGGCGCTGCGTGCGCGTAGGGGCAGTCATTCAGATGAAATTCCAGTCCCCGGCCAGAGACACCAGTCCGCCTCTGCCTTCCTCCTCCCTTCACAAATAGAAACGGAAGGGGGAGGGAGAGAAGTGGAAAAAAAGGCAACCAGAGAGGGAGGGAGAAGCCCCGGCGGTGCTCCGGCCTGACTCCCTCGTTGCTACTTCTGCGCTCCCCTGAGGCCCGGCGCCCCGGCTGCAGAGAGACCCGGCTCTCGGTCTCTGCGCTGGGCGGGCGCCTCGGCTCAACCGAGGAAAACAAGGATTGATCAAACTAGAAAGGAATTTTTCTCAACTGCTAATGAACAGGAGGCTCAGCTCCCGGCCCTCCCCTCCCCCGGCCCTCCCCCTTCGGCCCCCCCGGCCCCCTCCCCCCCACTTTCTTTTCTTCTCGGCCTCTGCTCCGGCCTGGAAGGCTCCAGGCTGCGGTCGCAGCCAGCCTGCCGCGGCGGGGCCGGACCGGGCCGCTTCCCTCAGCGCCCAGCCATCTTGGGCTCCTGGCTGCGGCGGCGGCCGGGGTCCGGGCGCGCTCGTTTGGGGGTCCTGCAGCCTCCTCGTTTTCTTTTTTTTTTTTTTTTGTGGATTTTTCTCTAGGGGAGGGCGGGCGGCCTTCAGCAAATTAGGGGAGAGAGAGGAGAGAAAATGCCAAGTCCCGATTTCTCTCTCTGCTCCACCCACCCCAGTCCTTTCCAAAAAATAAAAAAAGATTAGAATTGGAAGAAGTCGGCAGAAAGGCGAGCACCGGCGGTCCCCGGTTGCTGCCCAGGCGACACGTCTGGGACGGGCTTGGTCGGTAGGTCGGCTTGTCCGCCTGCAGCTTCTCAAGTGAGGGGAGGGCACTCCGGGCAGGGTCTCCGCAGCGGCTGTCGCCTCAGAGCTTTATCTTCAGATCAAAAAAAAAAAAAAAAGGAAGAAAAAAACCCAACACTCTCATCATAGCCACCTTCAGCCATCTTGCGCATATTATTATTATTTCAGGAATAATCTGTTTAATAAAAATAGCTGCGTCTCCAGCCCCCTCCCTCGCATCCTGGGGTCCCCGCCCCCTTTTAATAATAATCTCGATAATAAAAATGATGTGCGGGCCGGGCAGTCCGGGGCTGCCTTTTCTTGCCTCGGCTTGTTGGAGCTCCGGCTCTCCTTCCCCCAGGAAGGGGCGCGGGGGGGCTCGCTGCTGGAGCTAGGGGGGGTGCGTCCCTGAGGCCCGCCAGTTGGCCCCGCCGCCAGCGCTGGGAGGAAAGGGCGCCCTCGCCGCTGCCGCGCTGCTGCTAAGACCGGCAGAGGAGGGGCCACGGCCCACGGGACCGACAGGAGTGGCACACGGGGGTCTGGAGTCCCCCCGCCACGGCCCGGCTTCAGAGTCCCCAGCCGTGCGGTACACAATGGGTTCGGAGCAGAATGCGACCGGCAGGGTGGGGACTGGGGCGGGTGAGTAGTGGGGCTGCGGTGAGCCCGGCTCCCGGGCCGGGGCGGTTGAGGCGGGGGCGGGAGGAGCTCGTCCCTACATCAAGGCCGGTCCCGCTTCTTGGGAAGGGGGCGGAGAGAACGGGAGGGGGAGGTGAGGAGAAAGCTGCAGGCGGCGCCTTTAATCAGCACCCGCTGGTTCAGCCCACCCAGCACTGGCGAAATCAACGGTAGAGGGGGAGGGGGAAAAGGAGGGGCATATTTTCCGGAAGTGCTGTTACAGCTGTGAGGCGCTTGGCTCCTCCCTTTTTCTCTGGCTAGAGTTGGGGCTGTTCCGGAGGCTGCTACTGCTATTGGTCTCCAAGCTGAGGCTCCACCTCTTTAAGGCGGGGCATATCCGAACGCCTCACGTGACTTGCAGAAACTTCGGTACGTTAAACGCTGTGGTGGAATGGTTTCCGCGCTTCTTAAAAGAGCTAGGATACCGGTACCGGTACCGTAGCTGGACCACCTCTTCCTGGGCCTCTTCACCGGTAGCTCTTTTTACCTGAGAGGAATGGGAGGGTCTTTCTATCCATTTGCTCACTGGTGAAACTGAGCAGGGAATTACTAAGGTTCGCGGTGGACGTTTTCCTGATGTCCTTCACAGTTTCCCAAACATTCCTGACTCTTAAAACTACCAGGCAATATAGACATTATTATTATCCTTCCCTTACTGGAGGCTTACAGACTGAAGTAATCTGTCGAGGTCAATAGGTCAGCCAATAAATATACTGTATAACAAACGACTTTATGTGCCGGTCTTTTTTTTAGGCCCTGGGGTTCCCCTGGAAAATATACAAATTTTAAAAAATTAACATGTAATTTAATATGTGTAATAGAGAATAGGCTGACACGGGGCTCTGAAAAAGTGACTTTTTTTTTGAGACAGTCTCACTATGTCGCCCTGGGTAGAGTGCTGTAGCATCATAGCTCTCAGCAACCTCAAACTCTTGCCTCAGCCTCCCAAGTAGCTGGGACTACAGGTGTCCGCCACAACGCCCGGCTATTTTTTGGTTGTAGTTGTCATTGTTATTTGGCGGGCCCGGGCTGGGTTTGAACCCGCCAGCTCCGGTGCATGTGGCTGGCACCCTAGTGCTGAGCTACAAGCGCCAACCCTGAAAAAGTGACTTTTGAGCTGATACCTGAATGCTCAGGAGGAGTCCAGCAAGTGACAACCAAGGGGAAAAGTGATCCAGTCAGAAGAAAAAACAAATGTAAAAACAATAGAATAAGCAAGCAGAAAGAAGGCTGTGTGTCCAGTAAGAAAGGCAGGTAGGGCCCAGGACACACAGGCCCTGGTAGGTCATGGCAAGGAATTTGGACTTTAAACTGGTTATGAGAAGCTCTCAGATTTGGTGTATACAGTACTTTGGAAGTAGAGCCAACAGGACTTATTGGTTAATTATGGGGTAGAGAGGAATCAATACAGGGGGTAGAAATGAGATCAAGATGTACATACAGTATATCCTTCTGAACTATAGTATTCAGAAGGATTTACTATATCCTATACTATATATTACATATACTAAATATATACTATTTGTTATATGATTTCCCCCTCTAGAAAATTTTTTTAAATATTTTGACCTTTATTTCTGATCTTTTCAATTTTACAGGAGAGTTAGGTACTGAGCTCAGCGGCAAGCTCCTCCACATCCTAGCCCAGGTGCTGACCAGACCTGACTTTGAAGGGAAAAAAATATCTAGGATCTCTCCCCTCCCCCCACCACCTCCCTACTGGGCTTTGGGAATCATTCACCCCTATCATATCTGAGGACAGATTTGCCCTCAGTGGAACAGCTGCCTAGAAAAAGAAGTTATAGGGCCTGGTACGGTGGCTTTCGCCTGTCATCCTAGCATTCTGGGAGACCAAGGCAGGTGGATTCCTAGAGCTGAGGAGTTTAGAGACTAGCCTGAGCAAGAGAGATCCCCTCCTCAAAGTCCCAGCTATTAGTGAGGCTGAGGCAAGAGGATCTCTGGGTCCCAAGAGTTTGAGGTTGTTGTGAAGTATGAGTCCATGGCACTCTTCCCAGGAAGATAGTGAGAGACTTATAAGTGTGAGACTTATTGTCACTGGTTATGTAGACGTCAATTTTTTTTTAAATAAAGTGACACACCCCTAGGTTCACACACTGAGGACTTCACCCATCAGCTCTACTAGTTACAAAGGCCAGCACTACTCACTCGCAGAGCAAACGTTTCAAAAAAACAAATAGAACATAGAGGAAAAGAAGAGAAGGAGAGAGAAATAAGAGAGAGGAGTGGCTATTATGTATGTAATATAAATATACACACACACACACATATATATATATGATTTTTCCCTCTGTCCTCCTAAAATGTTTTTAAATGATTCTTAGGATTTGGGCTTTAGCAAGAAGCTAGATGATAGTACCATTTACTAAGAAAGGGAGGGTTGCAGAGAATTACATTTGAGTGGGGTTTTTTCTAAGCTAAGGATGATTTGGCTCAGATAACCCAATGACGACGGTTGCAACCAAAAAATAGCTGGGCGTTGTGGTAGGCGCCTGTAGTCCCAGGTACTTGGGAGGTGGAGGCAGGAGAATTGCTTGAGCCCAGGAGTTGGAGGTTGCTGTGAGCTTTGATGCCACAGCACTCTACCCAGGGCCACAGCTTAAGGCTCTGTTTAAAAAAAAAAAAAATTATGTTCTAAATGATAGAACTGAGATTCAAATCCCATTCAGTATAAACTCTCTATCCTTGATCCTCTGAGGACAGAGCCTGTGTCTTTAGCCCTTGATATCCCTTCACATGAGTTGTCTTATGTTGGACAAATGAATACACGAATGAAAGTTTGAATGAAGGAGAAAATGGCTTCCAAGCCCTAATCATTAATTTCACGTTCTAAGAATGGTGCAAAGAAAAAAAGGTCTAGCGGGGCGGCACCTGTGGCTCAGTCGGTAAGGTGCCGGCCCCATATACCGAGGGTGGCAGGTTCAAACCCAGCCCCAGCAGAACTACAACAAAAAAATAGCCGGGTGTTGTGGCAGGCGCCTGTAGTCCCAGCTACTTGGGAGGCTGAGGCAAGAGAATGGCATGGGCCCAAGAGTTGGAGGTTGCTGTGAGCCGTGTGACGCCACGGCACTCTACCGAGGGCGGTACAGTGAGACTCTGTCTCTACAAAAAAAAAAAAAAAAAGAAGAAAAAAGGTCTAGCTTGGAGCACTTGGAGGGCTCTTCTCTGGCCTCCTCACTAATGACCTCCAGGATAACCAATCTAAGGGATTGTACTCATTTCTTACTTTCTCCAACACTTCTTTTGACTTGTAACACATCATATAGGCTTCTGTTTTTCTTTTCTTTCTTTTTTTTTTTTTTGAGACAGTTTCAAGCTGTCGCCCTGTAGAGTGTGGCATCACAGTTCACAGCAACCTCAAACTCTTGGGCTTAAGCAATTCTTTTGCCTCAGCCTCCCAAGTAGCTGGAACTACAGGCACCCACCACAACACCTGGCTGTTTTTTTGTTGCAGTTATCATTGTTGTTTTAGCTGGCCTGGGCCAGGTTCACACCTGCCAGCCTTAATGTATGTGGCTGGTGCCCTACCAACTGAGCTACGGGTGCCGCCCTACTCCTGAGGCATTTTTACTATCTATAAGCTGATGACTCACCCATTAGTCAGTATCTCTAGCCATGGCACTCTACTCATGGTGACAGTGAGACTCTGTCCCCCCAAAATAGGGCAGCACCCGTGCTCAGTGGGTAGGGCACTGGCCACAAACACCGAGGCTGGCAGGTTCAAGTCCAGCCCGAGTCAGCTAAAATCAACAATAGCAATTGCTGGCTTGGTGCCTATATCACAGTTATGGTGCTGGCCACATACACCCAGGCTAGTGGGTTAGAACCCAGCCAAGCCCAGCTAAACAACAATGACAACTGCAACAACAGCAAAAAAAAAAAAAATAGCAAGGCGTTGAGGTGGGCACCTGTAGTCCCAGCTACTTGGGAAGCTGAGGCAAGAGAATCGCTTAAGCCCAAGAGTTTGAGGTTTCCGTGAGCTGTGACGCCATGGCACTGTACTGAGGGCGCCATGACACTGTACCGAGACAATAGTGACACTCTTGTCTCAAAAAAAAGAAGAAAAAAACAATGACAACTGCAACAACAACAAAAAATAGCTGGGTGTTGTGGTGGGCGCCTGTAGCCCTAGCTACTTGGGAGGCTGAGGCAAGAGAATTGCTTAAGCCCAAGAGTTTGAGGTTGCTGTGAGCTGTGACGCCGTGGCACTCTACTGAGAGTGACATACTGAGACTGTGTCTCAAAAATAAATACATAAATAAATAAAATAAAATAAAAAATAAATAAAGAATTGTCCTTTAAAAAAATGTCCTTGGCTCATGGGATCTAAATCTTCCTAGATTGGGTGGCACCTGTGGCTCAAAGGAGTAGGGCACCAGCCCCATATGCCCGAGGTGGCGGGTTCAAACCTGGCCCCAGCCAAAAACTGAAAAAAAAAAAAAAAAAACTTTGTAGACTGGGTTAGGCACCTTTTCTGTACACTTGCCCTAGCACAGGCCTTTAATAAAGGGTTAAGGCCAATTGAAGTCTTTTTTTTGAGACAGAGCCTCAAGCTGTCACCCTGGGTAGAGTGCCATAGCATCACAGCTCACAGCAACCTCCAACTCCTGGGCTCAAGCGAGTCTCCTGTCTCTGCCTCCCAAGTAGCTGGAACCACAGGCGCTTGCCACAATGCCTGGCTATTTCTTGGTTGCAGCCGTCATTGTTGTTTGGTGGGCTCAGTCTGGATTTGAACCCGCCAGCTCAGGTGTATGTGGCTGGCGCCTTAGCTGCTTGAGCCACAGGCACCGAGCCCAACTGAACAATTTCTTGCTTTTTTTTTTTTTTGTAGAGACAGAGTTTCACTTTATGGCCCTTGGTAGAGTGCCATGGCATCACACAGCCCACAGCAACCTCCAACTCCTGGGCCTAAGCGATTCTCTTGCCTCAGCCTCCCTAGTAGCTGGGACTACAGGTGCCCGCCACAATGCCCAGCTATTTTTTTTTTGTTGTTGTTGCAATTCGGTGGGGCTGGGTTTGAACCCACCACCCTCGGTATATGGGGCCGGCGCCCTACCGACTGAGCCACAGGCGCCGCCCTCAACTGAACAATTTCTATGTGCCAGACATCTCTTGTGTGTTTTCTCATGTAATACTTGAAAAATTCTGAGGCAAGTCTCCATTGCAGATGAAGGACCTGAGGCACATGTTAGTTGACCTGTCTAAAGTCATACTGACAAGTGGTGAAGCTGAGGTAGGACAGAAAGCAGGTTACTGCCTTCCACTTTGATGGTTCTTCCTTGCAAGTGTCTGTCTTGTCATCATCCATTTTCTCCCACTGAAATATGAGCTCCTTAAGCAGGGCCTGTGTCCAGTCTCCCAACATATGCAACAGAACACCTGGCACGTGCTTGTTGAAAGATTAATGAAGTGTTTTCTAGTTCTTACCATTCCCACAGAGTTATTCAAGAGGAGCAGTTCTCAACCTGTGGGTTGTGACCCACAGGAACTGTATTAAAGGGTTGCAGCATTAGGAAGGTTGAGAACCAATGTTCTAGAGGCTCAACAGTTGGCCTTCCTCTGTCTTGTAAAGGTTGTGCGACTTAGAAGCTCCCTTTTTTTTTTTTTTTTTTGTTGCAGTTTGGCCGGGGCTGGGTTTGAACCCGCCACCCTCGGCATATGGGGCCGGCGCCCTGCTCACTGAGCCACAGGCGCCGCCCTAGAAGCTCCTTTCTTTTCTCCTTCTTCTTTTTTTTTTTTTTTTTTTGCAGTTTCTGGCTGGGGCTGGGTTTGAACTCGCTACCTCTGGCATATGGGTCTGGTGCCCTACTCCTTTGAGCCACAAGCGCCACCCAAAGCTCCTTTCTTTAAAAAAGCTGGGCATCGGGCGGCGCCTGTGGCTCAAAGGGGTAGACTGCCGGTCCCGTATGCTGAAGGTGGCGGGTTCAAACCCAGCCCCGGCCAAAAAAAAAAAAAGCTGGACATCATGGCAGGTGCTTGTAGTCCCAGCTACTCAGGGCTAAGGCAAGAGGATCACTCGAGCCCAACAGTTTGAAGTTGCTGTGAGCTATGACAGCACTACCCCAATGACAGAGTAAGACCCTGTCTCAAAAAAAAGAACAAAACAAAAAAACTCTTCTTTACCCTTTCAGTGTTCTTATGGTACTGAGATAGGGTGTGGGTGAAATTGGAAAAACAAGGAATGGGGACTCTGCCTTCAGTTCTTTGCCCCTTATAAGGCTAGTACTGTCAACACAACCTCCTCAAAGCCTCCCTCACTTGCAAGGTGCTCAAGAGAGCTATGCTCACAAACTATGGACGCCAGCAATCAACGGCTCCTTCCCCAGACTGCCCTTACCTCTCTCTCAAAAACTTCCTGGTGCTGAGGATGAAAGAGGGGATAGGTCAGCCCACCATGCCCTACAGAAGGTAACCTGGAGAAATGTGCGCCTCTCAGACCACAACCTAACCTGCCCCTGCCGTCCTGGGACAGATTTCTCCCTTCTCATGCCCAGCAAATCACCCCCCTCACCCATACCCTGGTCTCTCTACCTCCTCCCCCTCTACAGCTTGCAGCTGCCTTAGTGCCTGGCAAGCTGGGTTGAGTCACTTCCAGTTTGCATTCTTTTTCTGGTCAGGCCAGTTTGACAGATCTCTCAGGCTCCTCCGCCCCATGGACCTGGAGCCTATCGGCCCCTCTCCTCAAGGCCCCCAGCCTTCCCCCCAGATGAGGCAGAGCAGACACCTGGAGGAATGTATAGGACTCCTGGAGGAGACATCAGAGATCACATGGCAAATTTCTCTACTCCCTAAATCTAGGGATAGGTCTTTGCTCCAGGCCCAGGAGCCCTTCTTTTTCAAGAAACAACCCCAGCCTGGTACTATTTCCCAGAACCACCTAAGCACAAGACCTTGCTATTCTGCCTTCTCTGGGGTAAGAACTTCACACTGAAGTTCTTGGATCCTTCTAGGATGAGAAAGATAAGCACCCCATCCCTCAATCTTCCATGTGTGTGTGGCCTAGGCTACCTCAAGGTTGCCACCTTGGCTTCAGACCCTCTCACTCCCTTGTTCTGACCACCAGAGGGACTGAGGGCCCCACACAGGACACAGGGCTAGCCGCTTTCCAGAGTTCGGTAAGAGATCATAGGGGAAACAAAGGCCTGAGCTCTCAAGGAAGGTCCTCCTGACAGCTAGATCTCAGAGAGAATGGGGATAGGTTAAGAGCCCCTCAATAGGAATTGACGTTCCCTCCTATCTCCTGCTTGTGCTGTCCCAGAACCTCTGCCACAAACCCCAGCAGGGACCCTGGGAGCTGCAGACCATTCTGAGGACCAGGAGAAAATGCTGTGCCATTCCTCAGGATGAAATAATGTGCAGGAACAGAACATGAGGGCCCTGGGTAGGCCCACAGATTCCAAGAACCCTGTCTGGGTGCAAAGCCCAGTGTGTCTGCCTCAATGGTCCCAAGATATTGCCTTCTCTCCTCCAATACCTGCCACCCTGAGCTGACCCCAGTCACTGGAGAGGCAGGAGCTGGGCAGTCCAGGGAAGGGAGATACACCTGCCTCCTCACATAGACGAGGCCCAGTGGAGTTGCTAGAAAGGGTGGGCTGTCGTCTGTCACCCAGTGGGTGTCACCAGTTCTCAGACTGCCCCTCCACCTGGATCTTGCCTTCAAGTCCTGAATTAGGAGCTTGAATTTAGCTGCCTGGTGAGGGGAGAAGCTAGCTAGAAAGGGGAGCAAGGACTCCTCACCTGTTGGGGGCCTCCCTTTCCAGGGGAAAAGAAGGTTTTGGTGAGGGCGGCGCCTGTGGCTCAGTCGGTAAGGCGCCGGCCCCATATACCAAGGGTGGCAGGTTCAAACCCGGCCCCGGCTGAACTGCAACCAAAAAATAGCTGGGCGTTGTGGCGGGCGCCTGTAGTCCCAGCTACTTGGGAGGCTGAGGCAGGAGAATCGCTTAAGCCCAGGAGATGGAGGCTGCTGTGAACTGTGTGACGCCACGGCACTCTACCGAGGGCCATAAAGTGAGACTCTGTCTCTACAAAAAAAAAAAAAAAAAAAAGGTTTTGGTGAAAGGAGGGTAGGAGAGGGATGCAGTGGCAGAGAGAGGGTCTTTACCCACCCATTTATCCTCCCAGAGTGTGTCCCTTGCTCCTATTCCCTTAATCTTAGAGAAATTCAAGACAGTGAGGGAAAGCCTATCCCTGAGAAATTTCTGCATGACTGGAGTCACCAGCTATGTGATCCCACTCCTTGGCACCCCCTCCACTCTCAACAATGGTCCTGGGGGCCATCTCCCATTTGGGCTTCTTCCAAGTGCTGAGTCCAACCTACCCCCTCTGCCAGGGCCCCAAACTTCCTGCTCCCCTACTCCAGGCAGCCAGAAAGGAGCACACAACCCAGGCACTTCTGCAAATATGTTTAATGCACTTAGATTACACAGAGGATGAGGGGGCAAGAAGGAACCGACATCTAAGTGAGTCATCCAAAAGTTCTTACAAAAGTCCCAGGCTGGCTGCAGCCCCAGGAACCGAGTCGCCACTTATATTAAAACTAATAGAAAATTTTACAAAAGTCTGCTTGTTGCAGCATTTAGGTACTTATACAAAAGGAGGAGTTTCTCTACAGGTCTCCTGACTTGAACAGGGAACGGGCACCTCACCTGACAAGGAGGTATAAGAAGCCAGAGAGGGAAGACCAGATAAAAAAATAGTCAAGGAAATTCTCTACTTGTCTGCCCCATAGGGGCACCGACCTTCAGGTTTTCTCCTTGCTCTCAAATCAATCTCAAAACCCAGTCGCCAAACCCTGTTTTTTAAAACACTCTATTTAGCCCTTTCAGATTCTCCTCTAGGCTTTCCTAATACCTGTCCGGGAGCCTTGACTGTGGAATAAGGAGAGATGGGCAGGAAGAAGTACCAGCTCCCCAGCCAGACCTGAGACCTTGCCTGAGCCTTCCCAGCCCCTCAGAAGGGCATCTGGGTCTACAGTCCTCTTCAGCCCACAATGAGCCTGGGGGAACCACAGGAACCCACCTCATATAGCAGGCAAACAGCAAGTGAGGAGCCCCTTCTCAGAAACTCTGAAACTCCAGGGACCTAGAAGAATGGGTAGGACTAAGAAAGCCTTAAAGAAGCCTGCAGAAGAGGCAGATATAGGGAGGAAGGGTCCTTGCTTCCTCCACCCACCACAAGATCAGGGGCTCCCAAAGAGCTCCTGAGAGAAGGAGAGGGTACATTTACTGAGCACCCACCATGTGCCAGAAGCTGAGCTGGTCCCTTCTCACCAGCCAGCAGCTCAATGGAGAGCCCTCTCCCTGAGGAACCTCTGGGAGGCATCAATGCCTAAGAAAAGGGGGCCTGATCAGAGACAGCTGATTCCCTGCCACTCCCCTAGAGCCATTAAAGTAGGGAGATCAGATGGAGCCAGACCCTGGCAGGTTCTTAGTATCATGGAGGTTCTTGTAATGGTGGAGGCAGGACAGGGTCACAGGCTTCATCTGCTCATAGAGCTCACCTGTTTCTTCTTGCCTTTCCCCTCTGTTGCCTAAGGACAGGAACACCATGCCGGTGGTGCTCACCACTGGTCTGTAAAGATGCTTCAGGTCTGGGGGAAGTTGTTGACCAGATGTGACACATACTGATGACAAAGCTTAGCTCAGAATATGCTACCTCCCCACAACCAGACAGAGGGAGGCAGGATGAACTGCATCGGGGACCTTTACGCAGGCCCCTAGAAAGAGAGAATTTGGGGGAAGGCTGGTCAGAGTGGCAAAGAATGGAGGCAAATAGATGGCAACTCTGTCCATGAAGTGCCAGAAGATATGAGCTTCAGAGGCAGGGTTGCTGTGGTGGGTAAAGAGCAGTAAGCATCCTTTTGGAAGAGTCCTCGGGGTAGTAGAAGGCACAGCTTCTGTTGACATCAGGTCCAGAGAGGCTCGTGCCTTGGCTGGTAGAGCTCTGGAGCCAGTCTCTCCCAAGTGCTCCAGGCTGATCTGACTTGAAGCTCTGAGCTTTGAGCTTGATGGTGTCAATCAGTCCAAGGCTTAAGCTGAAGGGGCTGGGCCTAGTGGCTTTGTGGAGATCCAACTCCTGTCCCCTGGAGAGCCTGGCCAGTGCCCTCAACACCTGGAAGAGCTCTTTGGCTAGATCCCTCATTATCAGGGTCCTGCACCATATGGGCTCTTCTATAGTACCCCTGGTGGTGCCTGTGTGGCAAATGGGAGCCATGAGAAGCCCTATAAGGACCCAGACAGACAAAATGTCTTTGCTTTGGAGAGGTCTGAAGGATGATCTTAAAGTAGTAGTTTCTAGAGTTGGAGGTAAGAGGACAGGAAAGGGGCTTGCTGATTCCAGGTCAGGAGTAGGAGAGAACCAGAGAGGAACCCCAAAACCATGGATCCAAGAAAAACTGGCTTCTGAAAGGCAGATTGTGAGATCTACAGTATGGGGGGTGAGGGACCAAAAACCACAGAAGGCCAGGACACAGGAAAGGAGACAGGACAGGAATGGTGTAGGAAAGATGGGGAATGAATGGATGCAGGGAGGATGGGAGGGTGAGGTTGTCAAAATCAAAGTTAAAGAGATGTTGAGAAGTTGATTTTTCGGTTTTTTAATATGCCAGTCCTATAGCCTGAAGGCTGGGAAACCCAAGGAATGAGGAAATGGGATGGACTGGTCATAGAGCTGGGACCCAAGCTCTCAGAGACAGTGGGGGATGATCTGTGAGGTGCTGGGTCTTAACCTCTCCCAGATAAGCCTGCTTGGGTAGGAAAGGCCTAGAAGATGAGGCTGGGGCCACCAAGTCTTTGAGACCTTGCAAGTCCCCAAACCTTATGGGGGCCCAGTTCACTTAGAAAACAGTGGCACCCCTTCCTGGCCCCAGCTAAACTGTCCCCCTCCCACCCCTCAACACCCAAGCTCAAAGGGCTTAAAGCCACATGGGGGAGTGTCTCTGCTCTCCCCTTGCCCCAGGCTCTACCAAGCCCAGCTCAGAAGAAAAGCCTCTCTGTGAAACAGTCTCCTCCAGGGCCCTGGGCTGGCAGAGGAACACCGGGCACCTCTGGTGGCAGTGCAGGGGGAGACACAGTCCCAGGCTCGTTTGAGAGAACAAGAAAGTTCATCTGGGAATAAAGTTCTGTTTAAAAACATTATATACATGGCTTCTGGACATCTTTGCAGAGCAATAAAATACCATCCCGTGTCTACAAAATAAAATAAGGAAGAAGAAGAAAACCAAACATAATCAGAGGAATTGTTCAATGGCCAGAGGAGCTTGGCTAGCAAAGGCTTCCCAGAGTGGAGCTGGGCAGGATGTCCACACACATACTTTCCACTGGTGCTCTCTCCACTTCCTCCTGCTGGGCTGTGTGGCAGGGGGTGGGTGAGAATGAAGCCTGTCTCCACCTGGGGGCATCAAGGGTCCAGAGTCAAATCTCAAACCAGAATCTGTGGTGGCAGCAGGAGGCAAAGAAGGTTTGCATCCGCCTAGTCACTGGCCCACTGGTACCAGGGCTTGGTCACATGGAAGTAGCCGACTAGGGGGTAAGGCCCCTGAGCTGGAGGTAAGGTGGGGGGGCCTGTGGCCCATGCACGGCATCCCAACAGGCTGCGGATGTGGTCACTGCACAGTCATCCTCCCACTTGTCCTTTTATTTGTGGGAATCTTATTTATGCAGTTGTTAAACTGGAAGTCACTGGGGGAGCAACTGGGCTCCACATTGGCCCCTGCAGGGCTCAGCCTAGGCTAGTGCAGTGGACTGTCGAACACCACATCAGGTAGGATAGAGACTTTCAGCTTCTTCTCAGGCCAGCTGTATTCTTTGGGAAGTTTGAACTGTGGAAGGAGCAAGCACAGACTCAGAGTACACATGGTTAGCAGAACCCACTGCATTTTTCCCAGAGACTGCCTAGAGAGAGGCCAGGACCCTCGCTCAGGCAAGACAGGCCACCAGATGCTTGGCTTTATTCTCAGATGCTAGACCCAGGTGGGAGGCCGGGGTCAAGCAACTGGAGTTGGGTGGCCTCTTCTTTCCCCTTGCCTTGCCAATAATTAACCAGGGCTAGAGGAGGCAAGCTTTCTGACTCTTCCTTCCCCGTGCTGACCTCCCTCTTGCTTACTTTCTTGGTTCTGCCTTCAGCCACAAGCATGTAAGGAATCTGTTCCCTGAGGCCCTGGGCTGGAGGATGGGAAGATGGGGGAGGGTGCACATGCTATAGGGAAGTGACTTAAGGTCTGTCATTGCCATAGCCTCTTTTTTCAGCCACTGGTGTGGGAAGGACCCTAGAATCTGTCCTCTGTAGGCTTTGCCAAAGGGTCTAAATAGAAAGGAGGCTTGGTCTGGCCCCCAAATCAGAACCATACTTGAGACCTTGGTGGGAGCAGAAACATGGGATGAGTGTGGCTTGAGTTAATATCCTGGGCCTGGGGCATCCTCAGGAGGATCATATCTCCATCCTGCTTTCCTTGTTCATTCTCATCTGCTTCCCAAGGTCATTAGCCACTAGAGGGGTCTCAGAAGTAGCCAAGGAGAGCCCAGGGTCTTCCTATCTCACCCTAGGAATCTCTGATCTGCTGAGTTTTGTTTCTCACATTTACCTGGGAGGGTCTGGGCAGGGAAGGGGAAGAGACTGATATGTTTTATTCCCTCTGTGTCCTAGGGCTTTGCATTTATCCTGGCACACAGCTAGTGCTCAATAAATACTCATTGACTTGGACTGATGCTAGAGCTTGGAAACTCACACTGTCCTGGAGCTAGGCCAGCAGTCAGGGGCAGGGTGGAAAGGAGAGAAGGAGAGTGCTTTTAGCCTGCTTGAGCTAGGCTAGAGGCAGACAGGCCAGTCTGACACTTCCTGGCTGGCTCCCTCTTCCCTCCCACTGATGGGGGGGACTGTCCATGCCAGGACCAAAGTGGAGAGTGGGGGATAGTATGGGGACAGCCTCTGGACAGGAAAGCAAAACAAGAAAAAAAAAGTCATTTTTAATGACCTACTTTCCTAAGCTTCCCCTGGCTCCCGTCCTTCTTGCCTGGACTGTCCCCCTCACACCCCTCAATACTCAAGCTCAAAGGAGCAGCTTGGCACAGTGCCATCCCAGTGTGACAAGGCCTCTCCGGAAGCACTTCTGGGCAGCTGGCTCTGGTATGACTGGGGAGCTGGGCCTCAGGGACTGGTGACTGGTGGGGGTTGATTGGCTGGCACAGACTGAGTGCTTGATAACTTTGGAATATATAAAGAATTAATTTATTAAGCTGCATCTCAGAGGACAGAGAAGGCACTGCTCTAGTGGGGTGACCTCTGGCTCTAAGGAGTTCCTGTCTACCTGGAGACCTGGGGAGGACAGTCCCACCCTGTGCACTCTCTTCAGACTCTTGAACATCAGAGGCCTCTGTGTCCTCGCTGATGTGGCCCTCAGAGCCCTGGCAGCTGGACACTCCAACCCTGGCAGAAACCTGGCTCCTGTCTGACCTCCTTCTCGCTTGAAAGCCTGGCCCTAGGAAGTGAGGGGCCTCTCCCCCAAGCATGCTTCCTAGCAGGCAGGGCAAGGGAAGATCTGTCTACCACAGGCAGGGGAGGGCCCAGAAGAGCCCTCAAGAGGCAGGCCAGTGTGGTAATGTTCCACTAACCCAGGAGGCTCAGATCGTGCTGGGGTGCTGGTTAGGAGGCAGGGGGAGGGGAAGGGACTTTCCAGGATGAGGTAAGTAAGTCCCTGCAAATGAGGATGCTGGCAACAAGGAAGAAAAAACAGAGGACTATGGACTCCATTCCTGTACCCTAGAGAATCAGCCAGGGGAGGCACAACACCCACTTGGCCTGACAGCTCCTTGGCTCTGAGCTAGAGCTGGAAAAGGTAGGCAAAGCTGGGAGAGCTTATGGATGGAGAAGGGAGGAAGGGAAAGTGGTTCCTGGGTGGCCTGAGGCAAGAGCAAGAATCCCTCGCTGCCCACCAGAACTCCCCAGTGGAATGTTCTCTGGCAGCAGACATGGGCTTTCTGTTCAGAACCTGCCAGGGAACAGCAGGGGCTGGGGAGAACTCGTACTAGCCTGAAGGCCCTGGCTGTCTCTTCAGTGAAGTTCTAGGGAACTGGCAATTCTGACAATTTGCTGGGTGTCCTCACAGGCCTGGGGGTAGGACAGGAGGTGGGAGTGGTCCATGGAAACATAAGAAAAATAATGTCATTTAACATCCCTAACCTATCCCAGCACCTCAGGGAGGAGCCTGCGTGCACACATGCTCCTGGAGACTTGAATTAAACAAGCTTACTTCCTCTGGAGAAGTCAAATCTTCTAAGTCCTCCAGCATTTTCTCTACAAACTCTTCAGTCAACAGAATCTGTAAAGAAAGCACAAGGCAGGCTTTTATTTTTTAAAAACATATGGGCTTTTCCTCAACTGCTACACTATGAACCGTTCTTCAGGCCATAGAGGAAGGGCGAGCCTACTGCGATCTGTTGTCATTCCTTTACATACGGCATCCCCCACCCCCTAACCTGCCTGCAATATCAGACAGACCAGGGCAGAGAAGGAAAGGGTCAGAGGACAATGGGGAAAGTTAGCAGGGACATGTGGAGTGTTGGTACTGCTCGTCTCAAAAGGGAGATGAACACTGCTGGGAAACCAACATTTTAGCTGTTCAGGCATGCTGCAGTGCAATAGAGGTAACAGAAAATCCGAGGGGCAGAGCTCAGCTACGGCCAACATCATCCCTGCTCAATCAGGCTCTCATGTTCCCACCTCCTACCCCCAACTTGGTAGGACAAAAGAATTCTGTTTGGATTTGGTATACGAGCCCTGTCTGGAATCTGGAAATGCCCTGGAAGGTATATGCAAGAACATCTCAGCTGGAGACTTTGGAGATGGTGGACCAACGTCTCTTGTTTTACAGATGGGAAAGGGATACTCATCTTGCATTTGCAGCACAATATCCATTCTTCCAGGCTGGAAGCTCCCAAGCCTCAGCCACTGAATTCTTCAGACTTCTTAGAGACTCTCCTTCTCTAGTCACCTCCTGGCTTCCTCACTGCTCCAGTCTAACTCTAGTATTTGGCTGGCACAATCACCACCCTCACCCCCTAAAGAAGTTT
Organism: Nycticebus coucang; assembly: GCF_027406575.1. Classification (NCBI taxonomy): domain Eukaryota; kingdom Metazoa; phylum Chordata; class Mammalia; order Primates; family Lorisidae; genus Nycticebus; species Nycticebus coucang. Next base: position 131,842,768 of record NC_069782.1, on the reverse strand, counting down.
TCATAGCCAGTGAGAAAATCTGAGGGCACTCTAAGATCAGAGCCTCTAAGATTAGGCCTTCCACAACCTGATGGATCATTTCCCCAGCCCATTCCTCTGCAGGCTGCTTTGCAGAGACAAGCCAAGTTTATCCCGTGTCTTCGGCCTACCAGGGTGAGGTTATCTTTCCTCTTCCAAATCTGACCCCTTCCTTCACCTTTGTCCATCAGGGTTCCTGGTCTCACCCAGCTGTGGTTCTACCTGCCTTCTCCCACAGACCCTGAGTACCTTAGTGGGGTATAGAGGGTGCCAGATAGCAGGGTAAAGATAGGTGAGGGGCTTCTCTGAGGAAAGCCCTCTCTGTGAGGAGGATGTGAATGAGGAACCCGAAAAGTACCCATCAGATTTCCCCTGGGAGTTGTCTACTCTGAAGTTTCCTCACTGTGAGCTGCAATGAGAGGGCAAAGGAAGAAAGGCAAGCAGTTGGGGTCACTGCAGGCTTGCATGATGAAGGAGTCTAAGAGGAGGAAGAAGACAGGGGGTTGGGTGGGAATGGGAGGGAGAAATGAGGAAATCACCCCCAAGTGAGCAGAAAAGTCACCATCACAGTAGCACTGTGCTCACTGCTCATGTACATACCTCCTTCAGTCTCCTACAGTTGAAGAAACTGAGGCATAGGTAAGTTATGTAATTTGTCTAATGTCACATGGCTTGTGAGTAGCTCAGACAAGACCATATCCCAAGTCATGTCTGGACTCTGAAGCTGGTGCCTGAAGTACTGTTTCTGAATTCTGAACTTTTACCCCCAAGACATTTACTTACTGATTCATTCTTCTAGGAATACAGATAAGGCAGCCCATTTCCCACCAGGACAAGCATCCTCCCCTGGTGGACAGAGAGCCAAAAGACTCACCCTTCCCAGGCTCTAAGTCCACATTCAGGAACAAAACAGCTCTGACCACTGGCCTACATCTCCTCACAAAAATTTCCATTCTATGAGCTCAGGCCTTGAGTGAGGACAGAAATGAAGCTTAGAGACAGAGTTGGGTGGCAAAGCTGACTCAGGGAAGTACCACCTGAAGTGCCCCCCACCCAGCTCTTCCTCAAAGTTCCCCAAAAGTGGGACTGGCCAATTCTTCCCACAGACTATAGCTACATAAAAACCCTCCCACAGCCTAAGCCCTGCCCCTCCTCTTCTTTCATCCCTGGGGTGTCCCCGCCAAAAGTCCAGAGTTTCTCCACCAGTTATTACGAGTCTGCTTGAGTAGTATAAAAGTCATATTCATATTTTTGGTGTTTCCAGAACTTGTTGCCATTTCTGCAAATACTAGCACAAACACAAGCATACCTAAAACCCAATTGTATTACAATGGGCTGGGCTAATTTGTTTCATTCCTTCTTTTTCTCCCTCCCTCCCTTCTTCCTCTCCTTCCTTACTCCTTTTTTTTTTTTTTTTAATTACTTCTTCTTCTTCTTTTTTTTTTTTTGTAATTTATTTTATTTTTTTTTTTTTTTGCAGTTTTTGGCCGGGGCTGAGTTTGAACCTGCCACCTCCGGCATATGGGACCAGCGCTCTACCCCTTTGAGCCACAGGTGCCGCCCCTTTACTCCCTTTTTTTTAAGACAATGTCTTATTTTTTTTTTTTGTAGAGACAGAGTCTCACTGTACCGCCCTCGGGTAGAGTGCCGTGGCGTCGCAAGGCTCACAGCAACCTCTAACTCTTGGGCTTACGCGATTCTCTTGCCTCAGCCTCCCAAGCAGCTGGGACTACAGGCGCCCGCCACAACGCCCGGCTATTTTTTGTTGCAGTTTGGCCGGGGCTGGGTTTGAACCCGCCACCCTCGGCATATGGGGCCGGCGCCCTACTCACTGAGCCACAGGCGCCGCCCGACAGTGTCTTATTTTATAACCTGGGCTAGAGTGTGGTGGTGCCACCATAGCTTACTGCAACCTCAAACTCCTGGGCTCAAACAATTGTCTTGTCTGTAGCTGGGACTACAGGTGTGCACCACCATGCCTGGTTAAGCTTTGTATTTTCTGTAGAGACAAGGTCTTGCTATGTTGTTCAGGCTGGTCTTGAACTCCTGGCCTCAAGTGATCCACCCAGCCTAGGCTGATTTCTAACTCACAAATAATTCGAGATGGAGAGTGGGCTTTCTGCAAGAGTAGCAAATAGGTCTGGGTCCAAAACTAGTGCTGGGGCTAAGTCGTGGGGAGAAAGGTGTGCAGAGGGAGGGATGAAGTTTCACAGGGGCTGTGGCTACCCAGTGAGACTTCTAAGAGAGCGGTTTTTCTTTTTTTTTTGCAATTTTTGGCCAGGGCCAATTTTGAACCTGCCACCTCCGGTATATGGGGTGAGTGCCCTACTCCTTGAGCCACAGGCACTGCCCAAGAGAGCTGTTTTTCAAGAAAATGTAATGCCACCAACACTGAGTTCAGTACTAAGCCAGCTCCTCTGATAAGGGTCTGGAACTGTTGTTGGGGAGAAGATGAGTTATGGTGGATTTTAGTAGAGCAACCACTAGGCATGGTACCATCTGTATGTGGACTTAATTTGTACTCAGTTGAGAGAGGAAAAGCAAGACCCGAAATGAGGACAAACCCTAGTTGCTCCTCCATTTTCAGTTTTGGTTATTCGCTAAACCCTACTAGAAACTGCACATTATTTTAAAAGAATTAAAGGGGAAAAATTATACACAAGATCTGCATGGTATTAAGGGTGACATTCTCTGCAAAGAAACACGACAGACTGTCATAGCTCCAGGCACCTAATTTAATTTCCTTTGGGAGTTAAACCTTAGAAGCTTGGATTGAACAAACAGGCCCTGTTCTTTGTATATTTCAAACCTGGAGCTGAGAATGTTAACAGATCTTATCAACAGGACACTGGAGATAGACAGCTATGATGGGGCAGCTCCCGGGAGCTCTCCTGAGTAACAGAGTTGCCCTTGTGATGCAACTGTGGGAAAAGCCTGTGCAGTTCTGGGGCTTGGTGCTCCTGAAGCTTGCTGGGTCCCCATGGAGCTGCCTGGCTGTCACAAATAATGGGAACGGTTATAAGAACGATAGTAATAACCACCGATAGCAAGAGCAGTATCGCCCCCCTCCCCCATGCCAGGCACTGTTGTGTTTGACCAGTGTCATTTCACTGAATCCTTATGGAGGTCCTGCCAGGAAGGATAATTATTACCCCACTTTGTAGATGAATAGGTGCTAAGAGGATGCTATTTATATAGTTGGGAAATGTACCCCAACTATAGAAGCCTGTAAACTCAGGGCTGACTCCTCTCTTCCTTTGATGGAAAGGTAAAGGTGATTTTGGTTTCTACTAATGGCCTGGAAAACCAGCAATCCCCACCCTGACCAGCCACATGTCTCCTGGCCACCTGCTCAGCTCCAAAAGGCTAGAATCCGAGAGTCCCAGGCATGTGGCTGCTAAAACACCTTATTGGCCAACTGGAAAGGAAGGCAAACCATGCCCAGAGATGTTTCCAAGTGGGGACAGTGGGGAAAATTTCCAGGGTTGCTTGGCTAATACATACATTTTTTTTTTTTTTTTGTAGAGACAGAGTCTCACTGTATTGCCCTCGGGTAGAATACCATGAGGTCACACGGCTCACAGCAACCTCCAGCTTTTGGGCTTATGCGATTCTCTAGTCTCAGCCTCCCGAGCAGCTGGGACTACAGGTGCCCACCACAACACCCGGCTATTTTTTTGGTTGCAGTTTGGCTAAGGCCGGGTTTGAACCCGCTACCCTCAGTATATGGTATATACCCTCAGCGCCCTACTCACTGAGCCACAGGCGCCACCCTAATACATACATCTTAATAGTTCTTTAGCTTAGAAAATAGCAGCAGAAATAATAATGGTAATGATAACAATTGATAATTGTGCAATGATATTTGCACTTACCAAGGCTCAGGTGTAGAGTGCTTTTTTTGTTGTTGAGACAGAGAGCCTCACTTATGTTGCCCTCAGTAGAGTGCTGTGACATCACAGTTCATAGCAACCTCAAACTCTTGGGCTCAAGCGATTCTCTTGCCTCAGCTTCCCAAGTAGCTGGGACTATAGGCACCCACCACAACACCTGGCTATTTTTTTTATTACAGTTGTCATTGTTGTTTAGCAGGCCCAGGCTGGGTTCAAACCTGCCAGCCTTGGCGTATGTGGCTGGCGCCATAATCACTGTACTACTGGGACCAAGACAAGGTGTAGAACACTTAATGTTTGTACTTGGAGGGAGGAGACCCTCTAGTTAAAGAGGAAGACCTCCAACCAATCTGAGTAGCACACCCCACCCCACCCACCTCCCAGAAGCTTTTGAAAATCGGAGATGCCAGACTCCATCCAAATTTCTTTCTTTCTTTTTTTGAGACAGAGTCTCACTATGTCACCCTCAGTAGAGTACCATGGCATTATAGCTCACAGAAACTGCAAACTCTTGGGCTTAAGTGAGTCTCTTCCCTCAGCCTCCCAAGTAGCTGGGACTATGGGACTACAGGTGCCCACCACAAAGCCCAGCTATTATTTTTTTGGTTGCAGTTGTCATTGTTGTTTCGCAGGCCCAGGCTGGGTTCGAATCCACCAGTTCCGGTGTACATGGCTGGCACCCTAGCCACTGAGCTACAGGCACTGAGCCCATCCAGATTTTTTTTTTAAAATAGAGACAGAGTCTCACTTTATATCGCCCTTGGTAGAGACCCGTGGCATCACATAGCTCACAGCAACCTCCAGCTCCTGGGCTTAGGCGATTCTCTTGCCCCAGCCTCTCGAGTAGCTGGGACTACAGGTGCCCGCCACAACGTCCAGCTATTTTTTTGTTGCAGTTTGGACGGGGTGGGTTTGAACTCACCACCCTCGGTATATGGGGCTGGCGACCTACTCACTGAACCACAGGCGCTGCCCCATCCAGATTTCTTGAAGCAGAATACCCTGGGGAAAGGCCAAGGCACCTGCATTTTATTGTTTGTTTTGAGACAGTGTCTCACTCTGTTGCCCTGGTTAGAGTGCCATGGCATCATCATAGCTTACAACAACCTTAAACTCTCTCTTTTTTTTTTCTTCTTCAAAGAGCTTTAATAGGGTGGCACCTGTGGCTCAAGGAGTAGGGCGCTGGTCCCATATGCCGGAGTGGCGGGTTCAAACCCAGCCCCGGCCAAAAGTAAAAAAAAAACAAAAAAAAACAAAGAGCTTTAATAGTTTGTGTTTTTATGAAATAAACTTATTTTATCTAAATGGTCAAATTTATTGACACTTTTTTTTTTTTTGTAGAGACAGAGTCTCACTGTACCGCCCTCGGGTAGAGTGCCATGATGTCACACGGCTCACAGCAACCTCTAACTCTTGGGCTTACGTGATTCTCTTGCCTCAGCCTCCCAAGCAGCTGGGACTACAGGCGCCTGCCACAACACTCGGCTATTTTTTTTGTTGTTGCAGTTTGGCCAGGGCTGGGTTTGAATCCGCCACCTTCGGCATATGGGGCCTGCGTCCTACTCACTGAGCCACAGGCGCTGTCCCCTATTGACACATTTAAAAAAAAATTCCTTTGTTATCATTTTAATGTCTATAGTGATTTTCTCTTTCTCCTTCTCTCCCTCTCCCCCTCCCCCTGTTCCAGTTTGGCTAGAAATTTATCAATTTTATTTATATTTTTTAAAAAACCAGCTTTTCCTCTAATAAACTTGAATCTTCTGCATAAAAAAAACAGCTTTTCATTCAGCGATTCCTTTCTCTATTATTTTCTGTTAATTTTTATTGATTTCAGCCTTTGTTCAATTTATAGCTAGAAATCAAGAGTAATTCCGCTGCTTTTCTGATTGTTTGGACATCAGTAACTTTATCCTTTTGATTTCTTATAGATTATAGGAAACATAAAACTTAATGCACAGTCTCAACACCAGCAACTGAAACATGGAAGTGTCACTTAATGAGGGAAACAAAAAACGCTCCATAACTTAAATGCCTTATTCCCTTGCTCTGCCCTTAGCACTCCGTGAATTCAGTGATGTTAGCTCTAGCCAATTTAAAACACACACGTCACTTTTTTTTTTTTTTTTAATTTGGCCGGGGCTGGGTTTGAACCCACCACCTCCGGCATATGGGACTGGCGCCCTACTCCTTGAGCCACAGGGGCCGCCCACACGTCACTTTTTAAACTCCCAGAAACCTTACAAATTAATATCATTTACTGACAAATTAATATCCTTTCCTCATTTTACTGATAAGGAAGCTGAAAGACAGAATGAGAGGTTTTTAATCACACGCTAGATCTGATTTGTGAGCCAGGGCTCTTAGACACCATATTTTACCATCTCCAAACTGAAATAATTCTGGGTTGTGGGTAATCCAAACAATTAATTAAGGAATTCTATTTTCTTTCAAGTTGTGGCTAAGCATAGATACGGCTTGCTTGCTTTTTCTCTGAGCATTGTGGCTGATTTCATGGCTATTCTGCCCTCACAATCCATTTGTTTTTGTTTTTTTTTGTAGAGACAGAGTCTCACTTTATGGCCCTCGGTAGAGTGCCATGGCATCACACAGCTCACGCAACCTCCAACTCCTGGGCTTAAGCGATTCTCTTGCCTCAGCCTCCCGAGTAGCTGGGACTACAGGCGCTCACCACAATGCCAGCTATTTGTTTTTTTTTTTTTTTGAGACAGAGCCTCAAGCTGTCACCCTGGGTAGAGTGCTGTGGCAACACAGCTCACAGCAACCTCCAACTCCTGGGCTCTAGCAATTCTCCTGCCTCAGCCTCCCAAGTAGCTGGGACTATAGGCGTTTGCCACAACGCCCAGCTATTTTTTGGTTGCAGCCATCATTTTGTTTGGCAGACCCGGGCTGGATTCGAACCACCAGCTCAGGTGTATGTAGCTGGCGCCTTAGCTGCTTGAGCCACAGGCGGCAAGCCCTCACGATCCATTTGAACTTCTCTTTACATGACATTTAGAAATTATAACCTAAAATCTGCTTATTTTGATTCATTTCTTTGCAGTTTACATCTGCTAAGGCACCTAGGTGAGAACTGAGCAAACCAAGTATTTTCTCAACTTTAATGGATCTGGGCTCAGAATCCACCCCTTGCTTAATTAGTTAATTTTTCTTTGGATGAATCATTTCACTGATTTGAGCTCACTCCCCTCAGTAAGCAGCATGGAAAAGCTTGCTCTGACGTCAAAATGAAAGAGTCTTTATGAATTCATGTGGAGATGAGTAAACTTTTTTTTTTTTTTTTTTGCAGTTTTTGGCCAGGGCTGGGTTTGAACCTGCCACCTCCGGCATATGGGGCCGGTACCCTACTCCTTGAGCCACAGGCACCGCCCTTGTTTTTTTCTTTTGACAGAGTGTCACTATGTTGCCCTGGGTAGAGTGCCGTGGTATCACAGCTCACAGCAACCTCAAACTCTTGGGCTTAAGCGATTCTCTTGTCTCAGTCTCCCAAGTAGCTGGGACTACAGGCACCCGCCACAACGCCCAGCTATTTTTTGGTTGTAGTTGTCACTGTTGTTTGGCAGGCCAGGGCTGGATTTGAACCTGAACCCACCAGCTCTGGTTTATGTGGCTGGCGCCCTAACTGCTGAGCTACAGGAGCCGAGCCAAACTCTAGTTTTCTGTTTTTTGTGGTTTTTGGCCGAGGCTGGGTTTGAACCCACCACCTCCAGCATATGGGACTGGTGCCCTATCCCTTTGAGCCACAGGCGCCGCCCTGTTTTGTTTTGAGACAGACTCTTGCTTTGTTGCCCTGGGTAGACTGCAAAGGTCTTATAGCTTATAAGAACCTCAAACTCTTGGGCTTATGTGATTCTCTTGCCTCAGCCTCCCTAGTAGCTGGAACTATAGGTGCCTGCCACAACTCCCGGCTAATTGTTCTATTTATTTATTTGCAGTTTTTGGCCAGGGCTGGGTTTGAACCCGCCACCTCCGGCATACGGGGCTAGTGCCCTACTCCTTTGAGCCACAGGCGCCACCCCTAATTTTTCTATTTTTAGTAGAGATGGGGGTCTCATTCTTTTTTTTTGCCCTTGGTAGAGTGCCGTAGCATCATTGCTCACAACAAGCAATTCTCTTGCTTTAGCCTCCCAAGTAGGTGGGACTATAGGCGCCTGCCATAACGCCTGGCTATTTTTAGAGATAAGGTCTCACCCTTGCTTAGGCTGGTCTCAAACCGATCAGCTCAGACAATCCACCTGCCTCGGCCTCCCAAAGTGCTAGGATTACAGGCATGAGTTGCCACACCCAGCCTTGGGACTCGAGCAGCATCCCAGAGTGCTAAAATTACAGGCATGAGCCACTGCCTTGGTCAAGGCACTTGCATTTTTAAGAAGAACCCAGGTCAGGGGAGTGGTAGGAAATACCCAGGCCCAGTGGGGAAGGGGGTTGAGCATAGGCTTAACCAGCTGGGGTAAGTTGGTGACTGTACCTACTACCATCTAGCTGGCTGAGCTGTGAGGGGAGCAACGGACCTCACCTCACTCCACATCTTTGACTAGGGAGGGGTCTTGGAATCTAGGCCAGCAGCTTACTTCAGTGGACTCACACCAAGTGCTTTAACCAGCCTGGATGACTGTTGGTAAGGAAGGATTCTCAATAACCTTACAATTCCCCAGGCCCTAACAAGTTTTATAAAGTAACCCAAAAAGTGATCTTTCATCAGTACCTACTCTAGGCAGGCCAGGCTCATTACAGGCAGGCGCCCAGCTGCTAGAGATGTGACACTGATTCAAATGTCTGTGGTTAATGATATTTTTGAGTCTGCAAAGAGTGGCTGACAATGCCCACTCCTTCCCATTGGTACGACAATCCATACTTTGTCCAGGGCCTTGTTTGCTCTTCATGTTGACACTTGTTCTCACTTCCCAACAAATCTGGCTTTCTTTTCCCTCCCTTTCCTTTTCTCAGGGAAGGAAATGTGTTGTTTACAGTGGTAGGGACTGCCAAAGAGCTGCTCTGGCAATGGAGGAGGCAGGGATGAGGAAGCAGTCCTGTCTGAGTCCCTTTCCCCCCAAACCCCTTCCACAGCCTGACCAAAAGCCAGAAACAACCTGGAGGACCCCCCAACCCCAGGCTCAGCTCAGGGGCAGGAGGTAGTTGGCTGCAGCAAGGGCACAGCGAGGCCTCACTCATTTCCTGTTCTTGGTGGGTGGTGAAAAGTTGGCTTCTGGTGGCCAGGAGGAGGCTCAGGCTTCTTCTGCCCTGGCTTTTGGCTGCTAGGGATACAGTGGGGCAATACAGTCCTCTCCAACAAGGGAGGGTAATTCTCCAGGCACATTGCTGGGCTCTAAACCTTAGTAGGCATACCCCTGGATAATAAGGTCTTTGAGACAGCGCAAACAAAGGTCTTCAGAGAAATCAGGTATGGCTAGGTTCACCAGTAGAAGGAAAAAAGAGCAGAAGCACCAAAGATGAGCTGCCCAGGGCCTGGGCCGGGGATTTCCAAGTCATCTTTCATATAACATCCAAATGAGTGCTGGGACAGGAGAATACAGGGGCTTGTCCTGAACAGTGGTGAGTCAGCTGCCAGGGTAGGAGGAGAGCTTGGCAGCAACTCCCCCAGCCCAGCCCGGAGCAGCAGAGTCCACTTGGAACAGCTGCTGGGCGTCTTCTCCCAAGCCCAAGGCTTCCCATTAGGGATGGCAGGGAGCAGCTGGGACTAGGGGGTTGCCATTTGAGTGAGCTGCCAGACACCACACAGCTGAGAAAGCATTGCAAGGCCCAAAAAAGAATTCCCAGATCTGGTGATATGACCCCTATGTGACTCTGGGGCTGAGACTTCTCCCCCTTCAGACTGATCATGGTTGGGGACAGATGAACGACTCAGTTCTGGGCCAGGATCCTGCTCAGAAGACTAACAGCCCAGTGGTGACAGGCTTGAGGGAGAAAGGGAAGGAGGCTTTTTTTTTTTTTTTTTTTTTGAGACAGAGCCTCAAGCTGTTGCCCTGGGTAGAGTGCTGTGGCATCACAGCTCACAGCAACCTCCAATTCCTGGGCTCAAGTGATTCTTTTGCCTAAGCCTCCCAAGTAGCTGGGACTACAAGCACCCGCCACAATGCCCAGCTATTTTTTGGTTGTAATTATCATTGTTGTTTGGCGGGCTCGGGCTGGATTCAAACCCACCACCTCTGGTGTATGTGGCTGGCACCTTAACTGCTTGAGCTACAGGCGCTGAGCCGTGGGAGGGAGGCTTGTTAAAGCTGCTGGGATGAGGGCGGCACCTGCGGCTCAAACAAGTACGGTACCCGGCCCCATATGCCGGAGGTGGCAGGTTTAAACCCAGCCCTGGCCAAAATCTGCACAAAAAAAAAAAAAAAAAAAAAGAAGCTGCTGGGATGAGTGAATGCTGGGGAAGGAGGTGCAGGAGAGGACCTTGGCAGGCCTCCCTCCCAAGGTTTGAAAACAGTCCTGCCCAGCTCTGGGATTGGCTGACAGGCTTTACAACCTCAAAAAGGATGAAAACAATAAATGGCAGGGCTGACGGAGTTAAGGTGTCATTCTTCGGAAAGTGAAAAAGCCTGTGGAACTGGAGCTGGCTTTCCTGCCCCTCCTCTCCCCAGATTCTCCATAAAGCAGGGAATGCCTGCTGTGCCCCACCTGGTGTCACAGAGAGCTCTGCTTTTCTGTGCACTGGGGCCCTGACTTTCCTGGGTCTGGAGAGGTGGGGAAGGTAGGGGAGCAGGTGGGAGTAGAGGCCTGGCTGGGGCTATTCCACAAGCTCCGGAGAGGGGCTCAGGTTCCCTAACCTTCTATCTCTTCCTCTCAGCCTCTCCTTTGTCACTCTTCCACCATGCAGGGTGTCTTTGCCATGCCTTTCCCCCAAGAGATAACAGGCCTGGGCTGGTAGCCAGAACCAGGTGCCAAGGCTGAGAGTGAGGGCTTCCAAGGCTGCTGAAGGCTGCTACAGGAAGTTAGCCCAGCCCTCTCAATTCAGCTGGGACCAACAAGGAGAGTTCAAGTACCAGCCAAAGCAACAGAAGACTGGGTCTCTTCATGTCCTGGATCTGCTGCTTTCAGCTCCTTCCTGTTCCTCTGCCCACAACAGGCCTGGACGCAGAAGGCCCAGGGAGACATCTCTGAGCTGTGGGAAAGTCAGCGAGAAGCCTGCAGGGAGCAAGGGAAGGCCTCTCTGTGTTGGAGTCTTCCTCCCGAGGGCCTGGGGCCCTCCCTGGTGACTGCAAATCCCCAGTCTTGCTGGAAGACCTAGAGACACACAGAGAGACAGCCAGCTTCTGAGGGAGACCTACAAGCCCATAGCAGCACAAATTCAGGCTCCCACAAGTTAGGGAGCTGCCTATGACCACTGTGGTAGGACCCTAAAAGGCAGGCAGACTGACAGTAAGATGCAGAAAGTGCTGGCTGACTGCGGGGAGGGAAAAGGGCTCGGGTGGGTGTTAGACCCAGCCCTGAGAATGTGACTTGGGGCAGGGTCAGAGGGTTTCCCAGGGCTCCTTGGAAAGGGGCTGAGAAACCCTTCAGTGATCAAGGGTGCACGCCTGAGGAGTAGGGCCCCAGCCAGCCTTCCCAAGAGCTCTCCTATGAGCGGGCCCCATGGTGGACCACACTAATGAGCCCATAACATAGGCCTTTGATTAAGCAGTTCCCAGCACAGCAACTTTACTGAAACACGCCAAGGGCAGTAGCTCATTCCCACCGCTCCCTGGTTCCCCAGGCAACAGCCCATGGGAGGGGACACTGTGCTGATCATTTAGCGGGTGCAGAGTGCTCAAGCTCACTGAGGGCTGCCAGGGAGGTGAGGGGGTTGTAGTGCTGGGAATGAGAACCTCAGCAGCCAGGGCATGAGGCAACATGACATCTGCTGAGTCCTATGGGGGCCAAGGTTCCTGAGGTGGGGACTACCCTCCTCAGGGCAGGAAGGACAGTCTGCGAGGGAGGGCAAAGCTCCCAGAGCAGGTTTGGAGTTGAGGGTGTGGAATGTAACCGGGTGGAATTTATTCTTTTTTTTTTTTTGTAGAAACAGAGTCTCACTGTACCGCCCTCGGGTAGAGTGCCGTGGCGTCACACGGCTCATAGCAACCTCTTAACTCTTGGGCTTACGCGATTCTCTTGCCTCAGCCTCCCGAGCAGCTGGGACTACAGGTGCCCGCCACAACGCCCGGCTATTTTTTGGTTGCAGTTTGGCCAGGGCTGGGTTTGAACCCGCCACCCTCGGCATATGGGGCTGGCGCCCTACTCACTGAGCCACAGGCGCCGCCCGGAATTTATTCTTGAGTTTGAGGAGACCCAACCCCTATTCTCCCAAGAAAATGTGCCCAAACCTTCATTACACACATGCTATCTGAGGACACTGCTGCTGAGACCTGTCAGCACCCTGTCATCTATTGTCAACAATGACCTATGAACTCTCAGAGGCTGGGATCTCCTGAACAGTCTGCACCTCCTTACCAGCTCTGCTCAGGAGAGCGACCTGTTCCTTCCTGTTCTCCACAGAGGCAGTGGTGGCCCCTGGGGGGGTGGGGTAAGTGGGACAGGGGAGCAGCCTTTTCCACTTGTACTGGGCTAACTTCAAATGTTATACTTCGGAGCTTTTACTACAGTAACTACCACCACCACATGGACAGAAATCTAATGTTACCAAGTGGGATTTTTTTTTTTTTTTTTGTAGAGACAGAGTCTCACTGTACCGCCCTTGGGTAGAGTGCCATGGCGTCACACGGCTCACAGCAACCTCTAACTCTTGGGCTTAGGCGATTCTCTTGCCTCAGCCTCCTGAGCAACTGGGACTATAGGCGCCCGCCACAACGCCCGGCTATTTTTTTTTGTTGCAGTTTGGCCAGGGCTGGGTTTGAACCCGCCACCCTCAGCATATGGGGCCGGCGCCCTACTCACTGAGCCACAGGCGCCGCCCCCAAGTGGGACTTTTAAAATGTATTTATAACTTTATGGTTCAAAGTAATTTTGTTATGAAACAATATAACAACAACAGTGGAAAAAGGCAAGATAATTTATGGAACGCAATATCCCTAAAACACTAGCTTCCATTTCTACCTCAGCTTAATCTGGGGAGTGTGGTTGGTGTCCTTTGTTTGCTGTTTGTTTTAATTAAGGGTTAGTATTTTGGTGGTGGGGGAGAAGGGTGGCCTGGCCTGAAGGAGGAGAAATTATGCAGACACACAGACAGTAAGTATGCCTGCATTAAGAGTATATACGCTCCACAGAACTCCCAGGCTGGGTTAAACACATAAAACCAGCCCAATTCTCTCCCAGTCTCCTGTAACCCCTCATCCTTCCAACACTATATTCTTTCAACACACTACAAACAAGGCACATCCACTTTAATATACTTCTGAGAGAGGTAAGATGAAGTGTTTGTTCCTCCCCCAACTCCTAACAAACAAATATAAGTCCACAAAGGATACTGTCTCTCCCATACATTGCGGAGTATGGGGGAGCAGGCTGAGCACCCATAGGGACCAGGGGCAGGGTTGGAAGGAGGCATATGGCTCTTAGGCCCCAGCATCCTGCTTGACAGTAGCTCTGATGCTTGCTTCAGCCAGAAGAGCAAAGGAGGGACAAAGCATTCTAGATAAGCCAGCAGGTTTCTGCTCAAGACAAGCTGGGTTTCCATCAGGAGGAATAGAGGAACTATTACTGGGGAACGGGGAGCAAAAAGGGGAGGCTCAGGCCACTGAGGCCTACCAACAGCCAGGGCCTAGAGAATTATCATAAGTGTCTCAGGTGACAGGATGGGAGAGGGGGCAGGAAGTACTTCTGGAGCTGCTGGGGTAGCAGCAGCATCCACATTCCATAACCACACACAGGCCTCAGGCTCTGATCCAAGAGGCATTTCATAACCAAACCCTCATGAAGGAGTGCCACCAAGAGCTGCCAAGGGGAGAGGAGGGCGGAGCAGGCATGGGGAGAGCCTACAGAAAGAAGGTCAGGAGAAGAAAGAGAGCCTTCTTACTTGTAGCCAGGGTCCATGAGCTGCATAAGGATGCTCCTCAGTGGCAAAGGCGCCTTCTACTCCCGTGGAAACAAACGTGATGGCCATGTCACCTGTGATACTTTTATATGTAAAGTGCCGTCCATGCAGGAGCCTGCCCCTGGGGAGGTGAACATGGAGACAGTGAGGATCTGGGCCTGGAAACAGCCCCCAAAACAGCAGGCCTTGCCAAGACTCTGGAACTATGGAGAACATGCTCTGTGGGCCAGGATGCCTGATAAGTGCCCTCCTGACTGCTCACCTGCCTGATAAATGGGAGACTATGCAAACATGCTCATTTCAACACCTTCAAAGAAAAGCTTCTCTCATGAGTTTAATAATGTCATCCTTCCAAAGGGCTCAAAGTTAGCAGCAACAACTCCAGATCAGAGTTCAAAAGAACTGCAGAAGTAGTGGAGTCCACCTCTCTTAAGTACTGGTGACGAAACTGAGGCCAGAGATGAAAGTTAGCAATATGACCAAGGTTATGCCCAGAGGTGGGGGATGGAGGTGAAGTAGTATCTAAACAAAAACTTTTTTTTTTTTTTTTGAGACAGAGTCTCACTATGTTCCCCTCAATAGAGTGCTGTGGTGTCACAGCTCACAGCAACTTTAAACTCTTGAGATTAAGTGATTCCCTTGCCTTAGCCTCCCAAGTAGCTGGGACTACAGGAGCCCACCACAATACCTGGCTATTTTTGTTGCAGTTGTCATTATTGTTTAGCAGGCCTGGGGCGTGTTCGAACCCGCCTGTCTTGGTGTACGTGGCCAGTGCCCTAACTACTGAGCACGGGTGCTGAGCCAAAACACTTTTTTCTTTAAGAGACAGGGTCTTGGGCGGCGCCTGTGGCTCAAGGAGTAGGGCGTCAGTCCCATAAGCTGGAGGTGGCGCGTTCAAACCCAGCCCCAGCCAAAAAACAAAAGAAAAAAAAAAAAAGAGACAGGGTCTTGCTCTGTCACCCTGGCTGGAGTGCAATGGCCCCATCACAGCTCACTACAACCTCAAATTCCTGGGCTCAGGCAATCCTCCCGAGTAGATGGGACTACAGGCAAATAGTTTTGCTATTTTTTATAGAGACAGGGTATCCCTTACTCTTACTCAGGCTGGTCTCAAATTCTTGGTTTTAAGCTATCCTCCTGCCTCAGCCTCCCAAAGTGCCAGGATTACAAGTGTGAGCCACCACGCCCAGCCTCTAAATTTCAGAGTCCCTGGGATGACAGTATAGTGCCTTCATAGCAGGACATTTCACAGTGTCCAGGGAAGAATCTGCTAATTGCTTCTGGACTTTTCCATAACTAATTCAGATGGCTAGCCCAAAGGCCACAAGCACATCTTAAAACAAAAGTAATCAAACAAAAAATACTGAAGCCCCTGTAGTCCCAGCTACTCGGGAGGCTGAGGCAGGAGAATTGCTTAAGCCCAGGAGCTGGAGGTTGCTGTGAGCTGTGTGATGCCACGGCACTCTACCAAGGGCCATAAAGTGAGACTCTGTCTCTACAAAAAAAAAAAAAAAAAAAAAATGCTGAAGCCAAGTGGGGTCACTCTGATGGAGCCACTGAGAAGTTGTTAATCCCTAGTGTGGAAAAATACCTTGGAGAAGGATGAGCAGGGGCAGAGGTGCCAGTCAACGAAGGAAGCAAACCCTGTTCTTTGCTTTCTCAGGCTGCCTTAGATTAACCCTTCACTAGTCTAAAAACTCTGAGCCTGAGCCATGGGAATGGCTAGGAGGCAGCAGTTGGGGTCCTGGTGGTGGGCCCTGCTGGGTCCCACTCATTCTGACTGCATGGTATCTTTGCCCTGATGCCCAGGATGGATGGCCTTGCTGGTTACACTTCAGGCTCCTTCTCTGGGCTTGGGAGACACTGGAGAGGGTACAAACTGTCTAACTTCTTCTTCCTTGTCACTGTTCTCGTGAGTTTTGTGTTACCTCTTGTTGCCTCCCCTGCTTTCAAAGTTGAGGGTGGAACTCCAGAGGGCTGTGGAGGAAGTCAGATGCAACAGATTCAGCCCAGTGCAGCATTCCTGAGCAGAGAGCTGAATTCTGGCTATATGACTGGGATTCTGGCACTGTGGACAGCAGCAGAAAGGACACAGGTGGGCTTCCCAGTCTTATAAGGAGTCCGCTGGGCTAGACAATGGATCTGAAGAACTGACTGCTCAGCATGAGAAAAGCAGCAAGCAGGAGAAATAGAGCCCAACCCACCAGAACCCTCACCCCAAATCTTAGTGCTTTTGGTGACCCAGCCATCCCCTGACCTTGAGCTTGTGGAGTATCTGGGGGCATCTGAGATCCCCTGGATCACAGAACTTTCCTAAGGGAAATAGAACTGAGAAACAATTCTCTGAACACTGGAAAGTACTTCAGCATCTAATCCCTTGGATTCCCAGATTCCAAAACTTGCAAATGAGGAAGGTCTGTCAACCAAGCGGTAAGGCCTGAGACCAATGGGGCTCTTTGGCCATAGTTTTGGGCCCAGTGGGGGTTGCTGCTGCTCTGGGCTAGACAAGAGATACAGAGAAGAGAGCACCTCTCAGCCGGGAGCAGTGGCTCACACCTCTAATCCTAGCATACTGGGAGGCTGAGATGGGTGGATTGCTTGAGATCAGGAGTATTCAGGATTGCTTGAGACCAGCCTAAGCAAAGCGAGACCCTGTCTCCACTAAAAATAGAAAAAAATAGCTGGGCATTGTGGTGGGCACCTGTAGTCCCAGCTACTCAAGAGGCTGAGACAAAAGGATCATTTGAGCCCAAGAGTTTGAGGTTTCTGTGAGCTATGACACCATGGCACTCAACCATAAGCCACCCGAGTGAGACTTTGTCTCAAAAAAAAAAAAAAAAAAAGAGAGAGAGAGAGAGATGGCCAGGTGCAGTGGCTCATGCCTATAATCCTAGCACTCTGGGAGGCCAAGGCAGGTGGATTGCTCGAACTCTTTAGTTTGATACCAACTTAAGCAAAAGTGAGACCCTGTTTCTACTAAAAATAGAAAAACTGAGGCAAGAGAATCACTTGAGCCCAAGAGTTGGAGGTTGCTGTGATCTACCCTGTTTCCTCGAAAATAAGATCTACTTACAGGAAAGATAAGACATCCCCTGAAAATAAGAAGCACATCTTTGGGAGCACACCTTAAAATAAGACACTGTCTTAGTTTTGGGGAAACAGGGTATGTATGATGCCACGGCACTCTACCCAGGGCAATAGGTTGAGACTCTGTCTCAAAAAAAAAAAAAAAGAGGGAGAGCCCCTCTCTAGGAATGATCCACAGGGCCAACTGGCAGCCACTGCTCAAAGTGGTGGGCCAGAGGCCTGGTGGGCAGGAAGAATACTCGTAGCCTAGTGAAATGGGGGCTCCTGGCTGGTCCAGAGTCCCCAGGCTCCCAAACTGGCCTAAGACAAAGAAGTTCTCCTCCCTTCTTTGAGCCCCAGACCCTGACAGGTGGCTCATTAAAGGAGACAGCAAGCAAAGGCCTGGTGACTCCTTGAGGGCTCTCGAGGATTTGGGCACTGGGGGAAGGGCTTGGGGAGGCTCTAAAGTATCCCCTGAAGACCAAGATAGATGCTGTGGGCTCACCTTAGGCAGAGAGGAATAAGGGCTCCTGACTCCTGGTTGAATTTCAGATGCACACTCTCCAGCTGCCGTGTGCGGATCAGCTCATGGGGAATAATGGCCGTCGAGCTGTCACTTTCCAAGCTATCTTTGCGGCTCCTGAGAAGCAAGCACAGGAACAGGTTTAGCACAAGGTAAAAACCACAGAGAGGAGCAAAATGGCAGTCTCTGGATGGGCACCTGAATAATAATGACAGTGATGGTGATTGATGATAATGAGAACAACCACCATTCAATATGTGTTGCCAAGTGCCAGCGACTGTGCCAAACACTTCTCACTGGCTAGATGCGCCACAACGCCTCCCAGAGGTGAGTACTACTATTATCTCCTGTCTACAGATAAGGAACTGGAGATCAGGGAGGCTAAGTAACTTGACCAGGTAGCACAGGCAGGGAATGAGTGGAGCTGAGGTCTGGTCTCAAGAAGGTCTGGTTCTAAAGCCTGCATCTTTGGCCAATACACTATATTAAAGTTTATGGCACAGCAGCTTGTTTTTTTCCTGGGCTATCAGCAGGAGCTTCTGGGAGCCCTTTTCTACTGCCTCGGATTAACAGACCCTGAGCTCTCCAAGCCTGGGGTGGTCAGCTCCAAGAGCTTCTATCCAGGTGAGTCTAAAAATGCTCCTGCCAATGGCTGGGAGCTGCAGTGACATCCACAACCTCCATCTAATCCAGACAGAATACAATCCTCAATAAGGGGACAGAAGCCAGGCTCCTAGAAGTAGACTAGTGGGCTTGTCTGAGAGGTAGAACCATACCTCTCTCCATACCCCACTGGACTTCAAGGCCCCAAGATCCCCATACCAGATTCCTCCTGACTGTGACCTTGGCCACAGTGAATGGTAACTGCTGCCTTATACGTCCTTGCTGCCTCATACTTCCTCCTGCCCTGCCCCATGCCAACAGCTTGTCTCACAGCTGAACCACGGGGTCCCTTTGCATGCTAAGATTTGCTCTTTCAAATTCAGCTGCCCTCACTGACAACCTCTCAAATATGCCTCAGCCAAGAATCACTAATTGATCCCATTCAAAAGGCCGGATCCTGGTTTGCGCTCTGAATCTCAGAACAATTCCCCAAGTGTCCATCAAAATACTGGGTGAGAAGCTCTCCTTATTAATCATTCAAGTGGTAGGCAGCAGCCACCCAGGATGACAGCCAGGCAGCCACTGAGGGGCAGGCCCAACCTCCTCACACATGGGGGAGTGGGAGCTACAAACTGGAAGCCTGCAGCCAGGGAGGCCTCCACAGAAAGGTGTGAGGTCAACAGGCAAAGAGATGGAGGATAAGGTTAGACAGCTAGGGCCCTGATGAGGCAGTGGTTTAGAAATGCTCCCAAGGTAACAAAGACTTCCCACCAGCTGGTCTTCTCCCGCATGAGGATCCACCCTCAGATTTGACTGCTCTTTCGTAAAGCAGTCCCTTCTCTGGTTTCCTAAAGCAAACTCTAAAACTTCCTTTTCCCCTGGCTTCTCCCTGGCAAACTCTTTTCACAAGATCTGTGAAGGAGACAAATGCTACAGCCAAGGGGGTCACAGTATTTCTAGGACTGGAAGGAAACTCTGAGGCTGTTTAATCTACCTCTTTCCTTTACAAAAGAGAGCCAGTAATGCATCCAAGGCCACAGAGCAGGTTTGTGGCAGGCCAGAGTAGGAGCCTCTGACTTCTGACCAACTCTCCTTCCCTTCTGCCAGGGCTGCCATATCTCCCTTCTGAGGGGTGGGGACTCAAGAGTAGGTAACACAGGGGTGCCCCCCCAAAGAGTAGCATTCAGGAATCAACAGCACCCATGTTAGTTGGGCACCAGGTCCTCTGCTAAATCCATAGTTTTGCTCACTGAATCCTCACAGCAAGCACTGTGGTAGGTTCAGTTAACCCTTCTTTATAGATGAGGTAACTGAGGCTCAGAGGGATGAGGCGACAAGCCTAAGGTCTCAGTGTGAGTTTAAGTGGAAGAGCCAGGGTGACTCACAATTGCTCCCCTGTGCCATCTCTGATAATAGGTTCTCACATCCAGATGAACCACCCTGCACCTGAAAGGGGCTGAGGCCTGACCTGCCCAGGAAGGGTCTGCGGGAGAATCCCAGCTTCTCTGGTGCAGGCAAAAATGCTGATGAACAGCAATGGGAGGTGGGGTGAGGCCTGGTGGAGAGGAATCAACAGCACACAGGGCTAGAAACGTCTCAAGCTGGAGGAAAAATAAATTGTTGAAAGTCAGCTAAAGTCACCTTGGTAACTGCCACAACACACTCACCCAGAACGAGGACATCAAACCCAACTGCAAACAGCTTTAAAGAAATGGAAAAGAACTTAATCATCTGAAGAATTAATGTGACAAGTGCCCACATTTACACCTCCCACCAACCTTCAATCATTTGAAAACATACTTTAATCTTTTAAAAGAAAAAAAAAATTGCAAAATGCTAGATCTGCAGTCCTGGAGCTTGGGTATTTCCGGCATGCTGCTTCGATGGAAACCCGGCTGTTCCACACACAGAGGAGCCCAGCTTTTTGCTGATTTGTTTTTTCTGGACATCGATGCAGAAGCATGAATTGTTCGTGTGGGCTGGATGAGGTATTAAATCTGCAGCCGACACAGGTTTGCAATGTTTTGCATGGTTGTCAGCTTAATCTTAGTCATAAAAAAATAAGTAGTGTGCTCGGCAGTTGGCCTAATTTTTCAGTTGGGCTGTTTTCTCCCAGTAGAAGAGAAGACAGGGCTTTGCGGGCTGGAAGGGAAAGGGGTTCCCAGGGAGGCATGGCCTACATCCACAGGGAACTGCCAGGAACATGGGGGCAGGGCCAGGGCCATGCTCCAGGAGACAGAGTGACTAGCAGCACAGGTTCTGGGTTTGAATTCTGTGTGACCTTGGGCAAATGACTTAACCTCTCCTTAAGCTTCAGTATCCTCTTGATGGGAATAAATAACAATATGGTCATTTTAAGGATTAAGTAAGATGACTCATGTGAGACACTTGACAGTGCCTGCAATGTCATAGGTGCTCAAAATATATCTCATCAATGCATTAATGTGTTGACGTTAGCTTGTGGCCCCTAAAGTCTATCTGCTCTTCCTGCAGGAATGTTGATGGCTTAACAGAAATGTCTGTCTTTACCAATTGCTGCTGCGCAGGTCGGTCCCTCTGCTGAGCAAAGGTTCTTGCTCTGAGCTTACAGAGGAGACTTCTGAGAAGCAGCTTGAAAGGGCTCTCGACTTCTTTTTTTTTTTTTCTGTAGAGACAGAGTCTCACTTTATGGCCCTCGGTAGAGTGCCATGGCATCACACAGTTCACAGCAACCTCCAACTCCTGGGCTTAAGCGATTCTCTTGCCTCAGCCTCCCGAGTAGCTGGGACTACAGGTGCCCGCCACAACGCCCGGCTATTTTTTTTGTTGCAGTTCGGCCGGGGTGGGTTTGAACCCGCCACCCTCGGTATATGGGGCTGGCGCCTTACCGACTGAGCCACAGGCGCCACCCAGGGCTCTTGACTTCTTGAGTGTACACTACAGGCCCTGGTCAACCACTGGTGCTCTGGGAAGGCCCAACTACAGGCCAACAAAAACCCTTGAGGCCTTTGTTCCTCCAAGGGAGAAGTTGGTAGGACCTTAGTCCTTCTCCAGAGCCTTCTTGCAATTCTCAAACTACTGGTCTTCAAGTTGCTCAGAGGTAGTTTATCCATCTTCCCAGGACAGCCTTTCAAATCCCCGAGGCTGCTCTCATCTCCCCTTGATAGCTTCTTTCCTTAGTATCTGTGGTCCTAACTTTCAACTACATTTTAACAAGTTCTGAAATCCTCGATCTATTCAAGTCACCCTTCCATGGACTCATCTTAGCTTGTCCAAAGCCAGACTGTCAATATCTGTAAGTGAACTGTTGTATATGGAAATAAATTCAGCATGTGGTCTGATCAAGTGCACATCACAGAGGGACTATGATCTCTTATTTGGGACAGTATTTCTATTAAAACTGTCATCAAATTATCTATTCTTTATAATGTCATCATACTACCAACTCATACCACACTCCCACTGTCAATGAAATCTCCCTCAGGCTTTCATGGGCTCCCCTTAGACCTCTTCTTCCCTACCCAGTTCGTACTGTTAATTATTTGGACCTAAAAGCAGAACTCTGCATTATCTGGCTAGTGTTTCAAGCAGTTTGGGCATTTCTGAGACCTGACTCTGGCATCCACCATACTGGCATTTCTTCTTGACTTCACATCACTGACAAAACTGATAAATTCACTGTCAATGTTCTCATCCCATGGGTGGTGCCTGTGGCTCAGTGGGTAGGGCACCATCCCCATATACCAAGGGTGGCAGGTTCAAACCTGGCCCCTGCCAAACTGTAACAAATAATAGCCGGATGTTGTGGCGGACACCTGTAATCCTAGCTACTTGGGAGGCTGAGGCAAGAGAATCGCCAAAGCCTATGAGTTGGAGGTTGTTGTGAGCTGTGACGCCACAGCACTCTACCGAAGGTGATAAAGTGAGACTCTGTCTCTTAAAAAAAAAAAAAAGTTCTCATCCCAGGCTTTGATTAAACAGTGGACAGGACAGGCCTAGGCAGTCAGGCTGACAGACTAACATCATTCTTTGGGTATCCTTATCCAACCAGTTGTAAATCAACCCAACCTTCCCATCATCAAGCCCCTCACCCTTCTGGATGCTCTCCAGACACTTCTGTCTTGCCTATGACATCAGAACATTCTCAGAATGTCTTACTAAGCCTAACTTATAGAAGGTCTATAGTACTTCCTTTGTTTAGCAGGCAGGTAAGCATTTCTAAAAAGGCAGTGAGGATCATCTCTTTCCCCTCCCTTCCTTTTTCTTTTTTTTTTTTTTTTTGAGACAGTCTCACTCTGTTGCCCTCGATAGACTGCTATGGCATCATCATAGCTCACAGCAACCTCAAAACACTTGAGCTCAAGCAATCCTCTTGCCTCAGCCTCCCAAGTAGCTGGGACTACAGGCACTTGCCACCACACCTAGCAGGTTTTTCTTTTTTTAGTAAAGACAGGGTGTTGCTCTTGCTCAGGCTGGTCTCAAAATCCTGAGCTCAAGTAATCCATCTGCCTCAGCCTCCCAGGGTGCTACAGGTGTAAGCTATCCTGCCTGGCTGGTTTTTGAAACTTTTGAATGCTTCTAGTCTGCCAACACCTCTCTCCCATTCTCTCAAAGATTACTGACACCAACTTCATGGATCTCACTTGCCTATTCTCCGGGTGTTCTTGGGTGCAATACACAAAGGCCAGGAGATCTGAAATCAGGGCTTCAATCCTTTTGTCAGTGCCAGTATGACCTTTCCTAGTCTGGTGACCATTTGTTTATAGATGCACCTCAAACAGAACAAAAGTAAATTTTGCTTTCTCTCTGCTACTGATTAATGTTACTCTACAGAGTAATGCAAAATTTACTTTGCTTTCTGTAAGTTAAGAAAGTAGGTTTTCTTTCTTCTTGCTTAAAAGAGAATTACAAAAATAAAGTCCTTTTTGCTGATCACAGTACTTTTTGCAAGACTCAGTTCTCATTTTCAGCTCTTCTTGACTCTGCTCTTAAAGTCTGTGCTGACTTTACTTCTCCTTCCAGCAATTATTCACATTCTTTCGAAATTTTGAGTTGTGTGAAGGATTTCTTATATACCTGCACTGGTCCTTTGAGGTATTATATCTCGTTTTGATTTTCAGAGGACTATTTACAATGATATTAAGAGACACCTTTTATTGAGCATAGACTATGGTGCTGGTCCTATGTCAAGCTCTTTTATATACTTTATATACTTTGCTTCCTTTAATTTTCATAACAACCCTATAAATAGGCATTATTTTTCTTATTTTATAGATGAAGACATAAAACTCAGAGTTTTTTTTTTTTTTTTTTAGACAGAGTCTTATTTTGTCACCCTCGGTAGAGTGCCGTGGCGTCACAGCTCACAGCTACCTCCAGCTCTTGGGCTTAGGCGATTCTCTTTGCCTCAGCCTCCCAAGTAGCTGGGACTATAGGCACCCACCACAACGCCTGGCTATTTTTTGTTGTTGTTGTTGCAGTTTGGCCAGGGCCAGGTTTGAACCTGCCACCCTCGGTATATGGGGTCAGCACCCTACTCACTGAGCCACAGGTGCCGCCCAAAACTCAAGAGATTTAAATAACTAGCCTAATGAGTAAATAAAGAGCTGGGACAAAACCCCAGGTCTCCCTGATGTCAGTTAAAGCATAAGCATTATATATGTATTTCTCCTAAGAAACACAGCTGGCATAGTAGCTCACAACTATAATCCTAGCACTTTGGGAGGCTAAGGAGGAAGGATAGCTTGAGGCCAGGAGTTATAGTATAGTCTGGGCAACATAATGAGACCCTGTCTATAAAAAATGCAAAAAAATTAGCCAGGTATGGTGGCTAGTGCTAATAGTCCCAGGTACTTGGAAGGCTGAGGGAGGAGAATTGCTTGAACCTAGTAGTTCAAGGTTAAAATAAGCTATGATCACGCCACTGCACCCCAGCCTGGGTGACAGAGCAAGACCCTGTCATCTCCGAAATAAAAAAGAAACTTCAATCCCTTTGAGTCTTTCCCTCAAAAGGCCATCAACAAAGATACATCTATCTTTTCCTTGAACTCTTAAAAGAACTGCTTTCCTGGAAGATAGGGCAGGACTTCCCAGAGGGTATTCAATAGTTTTAAGAGAAGGCTCTATAAAAATGGTTGTGGCAAGAGTTGGATACAATATCCTGTATCTCAGATTACAGATTTACAAAATGTTGGCATTTTGGACTCTGGGGAGGACTACAGAGGGAAAACAAACTGGTTTCATTTTGTGTAAGCCAGCATTTTCCAACCTTAGCCAGAGAACACCCTTTCATTTAACACCCACAAAACTCCCTAAAAGGCTGTGGGGACCTCCTCTGGGGACCACAAGTCCAGGGTTTTCCCTCCTGAACTTTACCTGTCCAAGCTGCTTTCTCCCAGGACTGTCACTCCTACTCCATCCTCCTCCTTGCTGGTCAGGATTGGGGCCACAGCTGAGTCCCCTCATTATCTTCTTTACCCTGAGATAGATGCTTTCCAAGGGGCCTTTCAGATGCTTTCACTGCTCACTTTCAACTGAGGCCAGGGAAGCTAAAGTTCCCCTGGGATTGCCTTGGTGCAAATTTTGTGTTTTTTACCTGCAATGTGTCATCTTTTCTTTTCATCAGGCAGGGCAAGCTATAATAATTTATACAATACCATTTAACTTTTTTTAAAGCTATTTATTTATTTATTTATTTATTGTTGGGGATTCATTGAGGGTACAATAAGCCAGGTTACACTGATTGCATTTATTAGGTAAAAACCCTCTTGCAATCATGTCTTGCCCATTTTTTAAGCTTTTTTAATTTTTAAGTTTAAAGAGTCAAATGGTTCCATAAGGTTCATTACTATGGTCAGCAGTCTTCCCATTCCCCCATCCTAGAAGATAACCACTGTCCCTCTGTTAACTGATTTTTTTAGTATTTTCCTTGACATTTTTAACATACTAGTTCCCAGTATTTCAAGTTTTATCTATTGACTCCCCAGTTTGGAAATTGAGCTTTTAGCTCTCTCCCATCCACCCTCCTGCCTTCCTAGCTTTCCAAGATAGCTGCACTGTAAGTCTGTGCAGATCTGTAGTAAGTGCTTACATTATTATGGCTATATCAATACTGTTTACAGCAGAACCATGTAGTATACTTACTATGGTCACTTTTCCTTTTTGTCATGATTTTCTTTTCTCCTTGGATTTAACAGCTTAGTGTTCTATGTGTTTAGCACTAATTCATTTAGAATTACTATTTTTTTTTGAGACTGTCACTTTTGTAGCCCTTGGTAGAGAGAGTGTCATGGTATGATCATAGTTCACAGCAACCTGGGACTACAGGTATTTTAGAGACAGGGTCTCACTCTTGCTCAGGCTGGTCTCGGACTCCTGAGCTCAGGCAATTCACTCGCCTCGGCTTCCCAGTATGCTGGATTACAGGTGTGAGCCACTGCGTCCAGCCAGTTAGAGTTACTAAGGGTCTACAGATCCATCTCCCAAGACTTTCAAATATATCAAGTATTTATCAATTTTATCTTCTTTTTTTTTTTTTTTTTTGTAGAGACAGAGTCTCACTGTACCGCTCTCGGGTAGAGTGCCGTGGCATCACACGGATCATAGCAACCTCTAACTCTTGGGCTTACGCGATTCTCTTGCCTCAGCCTCCCGAGCAGCTGGGACTACAGGCGCCTGCCACAGTGCCCGGCTATTTTTTTTTTGTTGCAGTTTGGCCGGGGCTGGGTTTGAACCCGCCACCCTCGGCATATGGGGCCGGCGCCCTACTCACTGAGCCACAGGCGCCGCCCCAATTTTATCTTCTTAAAGACATTTCTCCAGAGGATCCTTCCAACCTATTCCCATCTGAGTTGGCAGCCTTCCATTCTGCTGCACAGCTGCCATCTGGGATCACTCTTACCCTTCACCCTGTGATTCTCCTGCCTCCTTCTTATGTTGGATCCCATTTCCTATACCCCATCTGTCTTCCTCACTCATTCTGATGGAGCATATCCTCTAAGATTTTACTTTATTTTTTAGTATGCACCTCTTAGCCAAATGGTCTCCTCTGACCTGCCACTTTCTGGGGTTTCCAGGCAAACTGAAATACCAACTTTACTCTGTATTGCTATGTAGGTTTCCAAGGCCTTCTTTCCAGTTTTTTCCTCCCTGTGAATTGGCAGGCACCTCTTCCACTTTTATCCTCTCTTACAGGCAATACACAATGGTGAAGAGGCCTGGATCTGGAGTCAAACAACCCGAAATTCAAATCTTCACTGAAACCTATTCCTAAGAGTCTGACTCTAGGTAAATTATGCACCTAGCTAAGCCTCAGTGTTCTAATTTGCAAAATGGGAACAACAGCCCACAACACAGAGCCTGGCACATGGCACTGTGCAATAAAAGTACTACCTCGCCACAAGAACCTGTGCAGCACCCCAGGATTCTCACTGCACTGGGAGCACCAAGGAATGCTTACGGGTACGACCTCGAGACACACCTCAGTAATTCCAGAATCCATCTAACTCTATCACTTAGTCTTTACCACTTGTCCATATGACATGTTCTGTATTTACACTTCTCACTGCGTACAGTGGTTTTTTACATATCCTAACATACCTTCCTCTCCTTCCATTGTCAAGATAGATCCTGGCATATAGTTCACAGTACACACTCTGGTCATCCTACCTAATGGTACAGAATGACAGGATCTGTTTTATCCATATTTCTTCTCTACCTTGATCTCTTCAAATTGAAAAGTGTTAATTTTTACAAGTTAGCCTAAAGGGCCTATTCTATCCATGGCAGCAGGGATGTGAGCAGATGAGCTGAACCACCAAGACTCCTTTTAATCATAATCTCAGTCCTGTGACAGTTGTGACATCTTCACTGGCCACACGACTTGGGGCCTTCTCCTTGGGGACACCCAGGAACAGGAACCATGGTATCAGGGTTGGCCAGTATTCAGGAGTGAAGTGGATTTGGCTTGCTAAGTCCAGCCCAACCTCTGGTTTCTGCCTGCTGCCTGGGAGATTATTCCTTTTGCTTTCTGATTGTTGACGAAAGCACTGAACGTTCCAGAAAGAGAATCACCTTTGGGTCTCCCTTCAGGGCAGGACCAGGAGAGGATAGGAGTGTAGGGTAGAAGGTGAGGGGACCAGCTCACTTCCAAAGTTACTGTTAAGCACAAGGCTGTATCACCTGGTCACTCTGACAAATTCTCTGATAGGGATAATACCACCAGTAAAAGGTCACAAAAGGTTATTGGTAAATACCAATAACCAATGATAAAATGCATTATTTTCATTGTGAACATTCCCAAAATACAATGTGACAATGGAATAGTGGGGACAAAGTGTGGCTGAAGAAGACAGGGCAAGTAAACCCTGCATGAAGGTCAGGGGGTTGCCTACTCAACTTTTTTTCTTTTTAAGTTTTATTGGACAGCTTCCCTCCCAAACCAGAATGATTCAGAGAAACTCCTACCTAGCTAGCCAGTAACTTCTCTGGGCACCAGGGACCTCATCCTTAGCCTTGCCCTCTGACTTGGGCGGGGGCTTTCCCTGCTTTCCTGAATGAGCATGCTCTCGCCAAAGCCCTGGCTTTCCTTTTTCTGACACACTGAATCATTTCCTTTTTCCAGCTCTTACCTTTGAGCCTTCCATTTCGCTTCCCTGGAAAAGTGACTCACTGCTGAAGTGTTAGGTGACACTGAGGATCAAGGATAGGTGATAAAAATACTCCTGATCGTGCAACTTGAGGAAGGGGGATGCAGCGTTTGGACTGAGAATTCAAAGTGCCAGTAAGGAACTCTGAAGTTAGGGTGTTAACAATGGCCACAGCTTCATCTCTTTGGGGATGTGGAACAAAGAATAGAGTTAAAACAGAAATTTACCCTCGCCAGATTTGCTGTAGAGCCCCTTGTTCTACCCTTTGAAGTGTGTATTTCTGAGGAAGGCACATAAAGGCACTTAGCATGACAACATGGATCAAGTGAGGTAGGCAAAAAGGAGACTCCTAGTCCAGGAAGCAGGGAGCAGAGAGGACTGGGCCATTTCTCCATCAACCCTGCAGAGCCTGGCTGGGGCCATAGAATAGGGCTGTTTCTTTTTTGGGTTTTTCTTTTCAGTGCAAACAACCGTACTTCCCCAACGTGGGAGTGGTGAGGGAAGCCAGCATGACAGAGCAGGCTCTGGGCTGGCCCCAGCATCGACACAAAAGACCCTTAGAGCAGGGTTACCTAATATTGCTCTGCTGGCTAGTGGCACTAGCAACAGCCCAGCTGTTTCCCCAGATGGAAACTCACCTTCCTTCACCCAAATTTACTGGTAGATTGGATGCAAACAAGATATTTTCTTCTTCTAATTAATCTTCATGGACCTCATAGGCTGAACAAAACATAATTCTCTCTAAAAGATGATTCCCTGGCCAGGTTACAGCTATTCAAGATGGGAAAGAGGCAGGAAAGTCATCCCATTCAAAAGGCCAAACAGATGGGAGCAGACACTCATAAAAGCAGAGAAAAAAATATATGTGTGTACACGTGTGTGTGTGTGTGTGTTGGGGAGGTGTTGCAGATGAGAATGTCACAACAGGAGAACTCATGCTACAAAACCTTAATTTGCCAGGAAATTAAGTCTAAAAAAAAAAAAAAAAGGTCTTAAAAGCTGCTGGTGCAATTCCAGAAGACCAAGAAACTTGGCTCAGTAATGATAGTGAGTCTGCTTTTCAAAGTGCTTCTCTTCAGTCAGAGACCTTCCCCCTCTAATACATGTGTACACACACTTGTATCAGCTCTGCCCTTTTTTTTTTCTTGAGACAGAGTCTCACTCTGTCATCCCCCAGTAGAGTACCGTTGCATCAGAGCTCACAGCAACCTCAAACTCTTGGACTTAAGTGATTTTCTTGCCTTAGCCTCCCAAGTAGCTGGGACTAAAGGTCCCACAACGTCTTGCGATTTTTAAGACAGGATCTCACTCTGGCTCAGGCTGATCTTGAACCTGTGAGCTCAGGTGATCTGCCTGCCTCAGCCTCCCAGAGCGCTGGGATTAAAGGCATGAGCTACTGCATCTGCCCCCTACCATGACCTGTCTTTATGAGTTACTGGCTGAGGAAAGAAAAGGTCTTGGTATACTGATGCAAGTTCCCAGTATCTGAGCAATAGCTTATATATAGATTGCAAACATTCCCTCCAAACTACCATGGAGAGGTTGGAGAGCTAAGGCCAGACTCCATAGAACGGTCCACATCTGAACAGGTGATACAGAAAGAGAGGATGCCCAGTGACTTTTCCCCTCTAGACTGCTGACAGATGCTGGCAGGCAAGGTCTTGAAGCCAGACTGTCCTCAAGTGGCATAAAGGAGCTGCCTCTCATGCTTCCCAAACTCACCAGAGCAGGCAGTGGGAAGGGAGGCGCCAGCAAGCTGAAGGAGGCTTTTCTCAACTGATCATCTTGGGAAAAGCCAGATACAAATTTCATGGCTGGAATGTAAGTGTTGTGAAATGCTGAAGAAACCCCAAAGAGGGCCAAGGACTCTCCTTCCGGGAAAGCGGTGGGAGGAGGGCTGGCAACGGAGAGTAGGAGAGGAGCAGGTTACCCAGAGGGGCCTGTCTTTCTGGGAAGCAAAAAATAGGGCCTCAGAAAGAAATCCCCTAGCCCTGAGGTGTTAGAGGGGCCAGAGATAGGGTTGTTTTTGTTTTTGAACTTGAAGAGAACAAGGCCTTATGTCAAAAAGTAGTTCTAGTATAAATGAGCCAATTATGACACAGCTCGTTATTTCTGGGATTTGGAATCGCTGAGGCTCATGGCGTATCTTCCCTAGAGCTAAGTAAGCACAGTCAGCCTCAAACATGAGGCTTTAGCCTTGTCTTCAGTGTTATGTGAGAGGTCCCTATTCATGCTACAACCAGTTAGATGAGTTCCACCAGTGAAGGTCATTATCATCTTAAGGACGCAGTCTTGTATGTTCCTTATGGGGTCCCTAGAATGGGGTAAGGAGGATCACACCTGTTTTCATGGCTGATAGATTGCCCTCAGCTCTAATCCTTTCTGTCCTTGGACAAGTTACCTACTAGATTCTCTGTATCTCAGTTTTCTCATTTGTAAAAGGGGGATTTATAAAATTATTGACTTCATAAATTGGCTATGAGGATGAATTACATTAATGTAGGTATAAAGCGCTTGGAACATTACCTGCACAGAATAAGCACTATGTAAGTGTTAGATGACATTGAGGTGTGAAAAGAACAAGTGCCTGGCTCCTCCAAGTAGGCCAGAACCCAGATGTTAATGTGCAGGCTTCAGCTGCTCTGAGCCTCTGATCTATCCCGGCATCCTCCTTCGACCATATACAGACCCATGAAGACCCATGCATCAGACTTCCCAGCCCAGAAAGCCTGACTGAAGAGAAATCAGACACACAAACAAAATAAGACCCACACTGGTTGCTCCCCCAAAGGGAAAGGAGCAAACACTGGTGCCAGCACGTTTTGGGCTGGCTTTCTCAGTCGCGATCCATGTGGTACATCTGAAATGGGGTCAGGTCCCAGAGTGGGCAGCACAGATATTACAATTGTGCTTGCTAAACTGAACGGAGTCCAACATCATTGATCCTGAGAGACCTGAAGGGAGAATGTTCTTGGCAAAGGAATCATTTTTCAACCAATTGCTAACAAACTGGTAACCAGCACTGAGAACCTAGAGGAAATGTCCTGATTCCTTCAGAATGCAGATTCTGGCACTTTGTGGAGACCTGACTGGGCACTTAGGCTGCAGGGAAGGGAAATGACCCCAGAGGCTGGCATCTCTGATCTATTGCCACCCATCTCTTTATATTCCCAGCTAACTCAGGCCAAACAGTGGACGTAGCAGTGTCTCTGCCTGTGTCTACACATAGACCTCAGACCAGAACCAATACCCCACTGCCCAGTCAGGATATGGGCTGAGTCTGGGTTCATGTATGTATCTGGGAACCTAGAGCTACATGCCCCTTGTAATGACTAGTAGAGCAGCAGCTGGAAGTACACCCAGGTCAGGGAGTAAGATCCCAGACATGTCCCATAGGTACAACAGGGCCAAGTGGGGTGTATCTCTGCAGGAACCCTCAACCTTCTGCTCAGAAATCCTGACCTTTCAGAGGTAGGAGGGCCATATGGGCTGAGACTGTCTCCAAGTTATAGGCAATTTGCTTGAGACTTTAAGCCTATAAGTACAGTTCAGCACCCATAGCTCAGTGGTTAGGGTGCCAGTCACATACTTCAGGGCTGGTGGGTTTGAACCTGGCCTGGGCCTGCTAAACAACAATGACAACTACAATAATAAAATAGCCAGGCATTGTGGCAGGGGCCTATAGTCATAGCTACTCGGGAGGCTGTGGCAAGAGAATTGCCTAAGCCTAGGAGTTGGAGGTTGTTATCAGCTGTGATGCCATAGCACTCTACCGTGGGAAATAAAATGAGACTTTGTCTCATTAAAAAAAAAAAAGTCAGGCGGCGCCTGTGGCTCAGTGAGTAGGACACCAGCCCCATATAACGAGGGTGGCAGGTTCAAACCCAGCCCTGCCCAAAATGCAACAACAACAACAACAAAAAAATAGCTGGGCGTTGTGGCAGGCGCCTGTAGTCCCAGCTACTCGGGAGGCTGAGTCAAGAGAATTGCTTAAAACCCAGGAGTTGGAGGTTGCTGTGAGCTGTGACACCATGGCACTCTACCAAGGGTGATAAAGTGAAACTCTGTCTCTAAAAAAAAAAAAAAAAAAAAGTCTACAAGTATCTCTGGCTTCCCATCAGTGCCAACAAGGTCAAGAAGCCATGCTTAGGGCATAGAAAGGAGCATAGTGGTGGGACAAGGTATAGACTCACAGGTAGAGAGCTTCCAGGGGCCCCACGACCCAGGGAGGCCATCTGCTACTGCCAGGGGAAGATCATGGTGCCTTATGTTAGTTACTTCAGGGCAGCTGGCTAGAGAAACCCATGACCTAGAGTTGAAAGCTGCTCTGAGGTGATAGTGGAGGCTTCTCTAGGCTCTTGTGAAAGAGCTCAAATCTTATGACTTCTGGATGGGAGGTTCAACAGGTGAGCCATCTAGGGAAACCATGTTCCAAGAGTAACTACGTACTCTATGTTCTGCTCCCAGGAAGCAGCCTCAACTTTAACAAGCTAAGCCTCCTTTGCACCACTCCCTTCAGCTCCTTCTCCTGCTTGTTAAAATTCTACAGTGCCTTCAAGGTCCCTCTCATTCTTCCATCTCCAAAACACCCTCCCTCCCTATCGCATTGACCAATCTTTTCTACAGGGCACTGAATCACCACCACTTCTGAGGATCATGATCAGCAAATGGAGCTAGAATCTAAAGCAGCAGCTATTTCCAACAAATTGCATCTACAGCCAAATACACACCATTAAAAGTTAATTGCTTTACTCATGTCCCTCCAAAGAAAGAGCCTAGTGCACCCTGGATGGCCCCTGGGTCCTGAGCTTGCCACATAGCAAGTGTATAAGAAAGACTTATTAGAAGAAGGATGATCATGCTGGTCTTGCAGGATTAGTCCATCTCCAATTTGGCCTAAGACACAGTAATTTCCTCCCTGGCAGGCAAGGTTCTGGCTTTGGGCTGCCAGCTCCCAGGCACCCCCTGCCAGCAGCTATTCCCTAGAGCTGTACAGGGCTAAGGGCAGAGGGGAATGCCTAGCTCCAGCCCTGCCTACCATTTAGCTCCTATCAGAGGAAGAGAAGTTAGCAGGAAGCAGCTCTGACCTCTGGGGTGGCTACAATCTCTCACAAGGCTATAGGGTCCCTGGACAGGGAGTAGAGGCCTACAAAGGACTTCCTTTCCATTCCCAAGGCCCCAGTGAACGGAGGCAGGAAGAAGGGCCTCAGTAGCAGACATCCAGTGTGGGGCTGGCCAGACAGGGAGGCCCCCAGGGTTGCAGCTATCAGCCGGAGACCAGGCTCCAGGAAGGAAGGAAGGGCAACTCTGGCCGAGGCTGAGATAAGGAGGGGAATATGCTCAGTACAATGGGCTCCCACAAGGCTGGAAGGTCCTAAGTCAGATTTTGCCTCAACCTGGCCTCCTGTCTGTTCACGCAGCCCATGTAAATATTTACAGATGTTTATATCCACAGTGCACTGGGTCCCATCTGAGGCCCTTTGCTATGACCCACAGATCTGTGTGCCCCAAACCATGCCTGCTCTTAAGCCCAGAGACCCTGGGTCCATCCAGCAAGGGCTAGGGGCATAAACTGTCCTCTTGTCCAGTCCTGGGACACTGGGAACTTACGGGGCCCGGTCGTGGGTGAGGCCGTTCTGCCGCTGGGGGTTGATTGGCGGAAGGACAGGTTTGCTGTTTATCTCAAGTCCTCTCCTCAGAGTCTCTCGAATCTGCTCTGTATCTGCAACAAGACACCACTAAGTTGCCTGATGGCCCTGTGGGCTCCCAGCAACCTCCACCCTGCCCTTGAAATCTGGCTCAGTAGACATGCTGGGGAAAAGCCACCAAGGTCTTGAGCCCACTCTAGACACTCAAACATGAGAGGTGAATGCAGACTGTGAGGAAGCACTATGTTCTCAAGAAGCCTTGGGTCTGAAGAGCGCCCTTCTTGTAGAAGACCAGAGGTGGCCCTTGCACTTCAGAAGAGTACTCTTCACTGTCCTTTTCCTTCCTGTGTCACAGGCCTGAGGTTTGCACTTAATGTGGCTTCAGATGGACCAACAAGGCCTTTGCCACTGCCTCAGGCCACCAAGGACCCTTCCCATTGAAATGGACACGAGTAATGGCTGCAGCGCGCTGTCATGAACAGGCAGATGCCTCGTACATACCTTTCTGGATTCTAGGTAGTCAATTATTGTCTAGCCCTGCCACTCCTTCCCCTTGGGCTTGGGTCAGTGGGATGTGGAGATCATCCTCCCACCTTAGCCTACCTATCCCAGGGAACTTTGCCTCTCCATGAAGCTACCAAGAGCCAGGGGGAGAAGGAGGAGTCCCTTGGTGGCATAATTTCTTCACAAGGTGCTCTGCTGGTCTTTGGGGTGAAGCTTGCTGTCTGGTCCTCCATACTGACTTTTTTTTTTTTTTGGAGACACAGTCTCACTATGTCGCCTTTGGTAGAGTGCCATGGTGTCACAGCTCATAGCAACCTCAAACTCTTGGGCTCAAGTGATTCTCTTGCCTCAGCCTCCCTTGTAGATGGGACTTAAAGGCACCTGCCACAATGCCCGGTCATTTTTTTTTTTTTTTTAGTTTGTTTAGCAGGCTAGGGCCAAGTTTAAACCCACCAGCCCCCAATGCATGTGGCCGGCGACCTAACTGCTGAGCTACAGGCACCGAGCCTGGCTACGTTTTTTTTTTTTTTTTTTTGTAGAGACAGAGTCTCACTTTATGGCCCTCGGTAGAGTGCCGTGGCCTCACACAGCTCACAGCAACCTCCAACTCCTGGGCTTAAGCGATTCTCTTGCCTCAGCCTCCCAAGTAGCTGGGACTATAGGCGCCCGCCACAACGCCCGGCTATTTTTTTGGTTGCAGTTTGGCCGGGGCCGGGTTTGAACCCACCACCCTCGGTATATGGGGCCGGTGCCCTACTCACTGAGCCACAGGCGCCGCCCCCTGGTTACGTTTTTTATTGTAGTTGTCATTGTTGTTTGGCAGGCCCAGGCCGGGTTCGAACCCCCCTGCCCTGGTTGTATGTGGCCAGCGCCCCAGCCGCTGAGCTAGGCGCAAAGTCCATATTGACATTTTGAGCTAAGATTTACTTCTATAAACTGTAAACACATACAAAAAAGCAAATTAGTTGCTCAAAGAGTGGCCTTAGACCAGGGAGGAGATGATTACTAACTTTTTTTACTATTTACGTTGCTATAGTGGCATGGATTACTTCACAATTTTAAAAATATAGCCAATAGTGCCTGAAATTTCGGATAAGACTATGACCCCTTCTTAAATCACCTTTTTTGTCATAAGCAACCAAATTATTCTAATAACTACATACCTTCTCTCTCAACCTCTGATAAGCTTGGCACACCTTTAGAACAAGCAGGAAGGAAAGAAAGGGCTCAAATATTTGCACTAGGGGCTTAAGTTGTCCTTTTCAGAAAGAAAAAAACCTTTTATAAGTTTTATCTCTATGTAGGTATTTCATACAGTGCGACAGGCATGTTATTCTTCAAAAAGGAAAGACAAAGAAATAGAGAAAGGAAGTAGACAAAGAAGCAGTACACCATGTATATTTAAGTGGCTGCTTTTCCTTTGGAGTAAGCTAGGGACACCCCTTGCTAAAAACCACAACTGTTTCTATAGCCAAGGCCAGCCTGGACAACTTCCAACAGGACAGTCACATCCTCTTTCCCTAAGATCTGACCAGAATGCAGTGGATGTAGGGGCCCTACAGTTCTTTACTCTGTATCTGCAAGATGGAGGCAGGGACCATTTGCAAGCTGGCCTCTTACTCAGACCTCTCTTGCTGAATGCCTGGGAGGGCCTGAGGCCAGAGTGATCCTTGGATTTGGCATGGCCTTCAGCCCAGAGCTGGGCCTGTGTCAATTATGTGGGTGGCCGACATTTATTCTCTTGTACTTGGGTGGACTGTGGACTTTTCCTGTAACTGTTCTGTGGCTTCCACTCACCTCTATGACCTTAGATTGCAAGTGGAAAATCTAAAACACAATGGTCCCTGCTGGTGGCACATATGAGATACACACAGGAAACACAGCCAGAAATGGGCCCATAAAGCTCCCACCCTTGCTGGAAGACTTCACTTGCTATATAAATCAGAACAGGAAATAAACTGTTGAATGGGCTACTTTTGTTAGAGATCCATCCTAGAGAACCTGAAAACCAGGCCTAGGGAAAAGGAAGAAGGAAGGCTGGGTGATGGCTCCCACCTTTGCCAGAGAGCCGCCTGGGCTGTGTGCCGATGCAGATGCTCCGACTGTCCTCGTCATCCTCAGGGGGTCGGCTCAGGTCATCCCAGGCACACTTGGCACTGACACCGCTTAGGTTGGAGCCATCTGTCTCAATACCTTTGTCAACTCTCTCCTGCTTGAAAAGAACCAAAGAGCCAGAGTTCCTTCAGAGAAGTAGTGGCCCAAGACCACCAACATCCTCCCAGCTACCACTCTTCCAGTATTTACTGAGCCCTTGTAGGTGCTGAGCATGAGACAGATGCTGGAAGAGCACAGTGTCTGACCTTGTTTTGCATTGTTTACCAACGTATGAAGGTCTCTGTCAGGCTTTGGACTCCTTGGGGAACCAAGGATGCCAGCAGAAATGAACATCCCAAAGGAAGCTTCTCTACTATCAACCTTCAGGTACAATGGTCTTCACACTTGTTTCAGAGCCTCAACTCTGTCTACTCCATACTGGCCCATGAAACTGATATGGCTAAAATAGGACCTACTTCCCTGAGGAAAGGCGCGATCCTTCCTTTTCTTCTGATCTTGCAGAAGAACCCCCCAGTTTCTGCTATAGAAGACAGAGAAGCTTGCCACAGGCTGGAGAGGCTACACCTGCAGTTTCCCCTCTGACAGCTAGAGGGTGTGGTCACACAGGGAAGCACCACCAGACAGAAGCAGGGCTGGATTTCCCCTAGGTCACTGGTTTGGCAAAGAACTCTGAATGGAATTTCTTTTCCCTTTCTTAGACTGAGATGGAGGTCTGGAGGAAAGTGACTATCTGCAGACCCCCCAGATGGCCCTGCCTTTGTATTACCCTTGGTATTGCTTAGCCCAAACACTCTCTAAATGGTCTCAAGGAGGAACTGTACTTAAAACATTCCTGAATTTTTTTGTAAAACATAGTTCTGTGATGCTGAACTTTGGAATAAAGATCAGGAAAGCCTTAGCAACCTTATCCCTAACAGCTGTGTGGGCCAAATAAAGCTCCTTGTGACTGAGTACCTCAACAACTCTGCACTTCCCTGTTCACCTGCCCCTCTTTACCATGGGTCCACAGGCACAACACTGGCCTATGGTCAGGCAGGGAGCCCATTTGGGGGAAGCATAAATATTGTCCTTACTTCTTGGGACTGGTCAGCAAGTAGCCGTCTTCCAGATGCCCCGCTCTACTCTCTCCTCTTTTCCAGGCATAAACCTGAGCAAAACTGCAGATTCTGAGCACTGCGAGGCTGATGGGAGGGAAGCAGCTCTGTGCCCTCTGGACAGGGAACATGTGGACCCTGGTCTGCTTAGGGGAGAGCTTGAACTTTTCCCTCTACACTGGCTGTCCTGATCTGACACCTAGGTAAAGATCTGAAGATAGACACCTCTTAGCTCCCTACTTATTTTATAAGTGAAAAGAAAAAGTTAAGACCCAGAGAAGTACCTGTGGACCCATGGACTTGTTTAGGCACATGCCTGGTTAGTGGTAAAGCTCGGATCACAACAATACTATCCAGCTCTAAAATGAACCAACTAGAAACAGGTACCAGAGAGGATACAAGTGAACACAGAGGAGTTCATACTTGGTGCCACCAGGAAAGAAAGCTGTACTTTCTTCCCCAGGCTCCCTGCTTGCTTTTATTTATTTATTTTTTAATTTTTTTTATTGTTGCAGTTTGGCCAGGGTTGGGTTTGAACTCACCACCCTCAGCATATGGGACCAGCACCCTGAGACAGAGCCTTAAGCTGTCACCTTGGGTAGAGTGCTGTGACATCACAGCTCACAGCAACTTACAACTCCTAGGCTTAAGTGATTCTCTTGCCTCAGCCTCTCAGATAGCTGGGACTACAGGCGCCCACCACAACGCCCGGCTGTTTTGATTGTAGTTGTCGTTGTTTGGCCGGCCTGGGCTGGATTCAAACCCGCCAGCTCTGGTGTATGTGGCTGGTGCCTTAGCTGCTTGAGCTACAGGCGCTGAGCCTCCTGCTTGCTTTTAAAGACCACTAGGTGGAGCTGGGCATGGTGGCTCATGCCTGTAATCCCAGCACTCTGGGGGGCAGAGGCAGGTGGATTGTCCGAGGTCAGGAGTTTGAGACCAGCCTGAGCAAGAGCGAGACCCCCCCATCTCTAAAAATTGCTGGGCATTGTGGCAGGTGCCTGTAATCCCAGCTACTTGGGAAGCTGAGGCAAGAGGATTGCTTGAGCCCAAAGACTTTGAGGTTGCTCTCTATCCAAAAAAACAAAGACCACTGGGTGCTCTAGGTGCTGCTGGCTGGTCTCAGGGGAGCCTGAAGATTAGGGAGGGAACTGTTCTCAGCATACTGAGGACAGCTGCTACCCCTACTAGATCAAAGGACCAGGTTCTTTCTTAGTACTTGGCATTTATGATGGGGGCCAAACAACAGCCCACATTGCCCCATGCTGGATTCCAACATGGCTGCAGGACAAGGGCTTAGGAAAATAGCCTTCATGCTTCCTGGTTCTTGCATAAGCAGAAGCTATAAGGAAACCAAGTTTTCAACAGGGATAACAGAGGATCCTGGCATCAGTTTGAAAACTTCATGCTTAAAGGCATTAGGAAAACAAGAGGAATATCATATGTGCATGAGGGGCATTTATGCCCATGAGCTCACAGGTCTGCAGTAAAGTACCCAGGGACTGCTGGCTACATGTCCATTTGCCACCTCTCTCTTGCTCTAGCACATGGAACTCCTGGTGCTGCCTGTGGCCTACCAGAACTTTACAGAAGCAATAAAAGGTTCAGAGGCAGCAATGACCTGCAGTTGATGGAGGGAGTAGAAGGAGTCAGATACACAGCAGGCACATTATAAGCCATCTAATTCTTCTGCTTCATGAGCAACCCATAAGAAAGGCAGTTATGCTCTAGAGCAGTGGTTCCCAACCTGTGGGTCGTGATCCACAGGAACTGTATTAAAGGATTGTGGCATTAGGAAGGTTGAGAATCACTGCTCTAGAGGCTTCCAAAATTCACCTGCATGCCAAAGGAGTGCCTCTAAAATAGCAAAGACACCCAGGTTTGGTGGCTCAGGCCTGTAATCCTAGCACTCTGGGAGGCCGAGATGAATGGATTGCTTGAATTCAGGAGTTTGAGATCAGCCTGAGTAAGATCAAGACCTCGTCTCTAAAAAATTAGCCAGGCGTTGTGGTGAGCCAGCTACTTGAAAGGCAGAAGCAAGAGATCGCTTGAGCCCCAAGAGTTTGAGGTTGCTGTGAGCTATGACACACAGGGTGACAAAATGAGACTGTCTCATAAAAACAATAAAAAATAAAACAGCATGGGCGGCGCCTGTGGCTCAGTTGGTAGGGTGCCGGCCCCATATACCGAGGGTGGCGGGTTCAAACCTGGCCCCGGTCAAACTGCAACCAAAAAATAGCCGGGCACTGTGGCAGGCGCCTGTAGTTCCAGCTGCTTGGGAGGCTGAGGCAGGAGAATCGCTTGGGCCCAGGAGTTGGAGGTTGCTGTGAGCTGTGTGAGGCCACGGCACTCTACCGAGGGCCATAAAGTGAGACTCTGTCTCTACAAAAATAAAAAAAAATAAAACAGCAAAGATGACACTGAAACTCTTCCAGGTGGGTCACAGTAGGTTATATCTAAAGATCCCTTTACACATCAAGGCGTGCCAACCTACCCAGGGCAGGAGCTTGGAATCTGACTGCCCAGAATGGAAAATGTGTCAAAGGAGTGGATGGGATTGTGAGACCAATCAGTGCTCACGACTGCAGGTGGGCTATGGGGCCAATATCACCTAAGCCACTGTCTATTACAGAGTAGTGGTGGCCATGGGGTGTTTACATGAAAGAAGGTCTGTATTATTCTCTACTTTCTTTCTTTTTTTTTTCCCCAAGATAGAGTCTCACTTTGTTGCCCTGAGTAGAGTACCGTGGAGTCATAGCTCACAGCAACCTCGAACTCTTGGGCTCAAGCAATTCTCTTGCCTCAGCTTCCTGAGAAGCTAGGATTACAGGCGCCCGTCACAACACTGGCTATTTTTTTTTTTTTTTGCAGTTTGGCCGGGGCCGGGTTTGAACCCACTACCTTTGGTATATGGGGCCGGTGCCTTACTCACTGAGCCACAGTCACCACCCTCGAATATTTTCTTTTCTTTTTTTTTTTCTTTTAGAGACACAGTCTCACTTTATTGCCCTCAATGTGGTGTCATGGCTCACAGCAACCGCCAACTCCTGGGCTTAGGCAATTCCTTTGCCTCAGCCTCCCAAGTAGCTGGGACTATAGACTACAGGTGCCCACCACAACGCCCAGCTATTTTCTTGTTGCAGTTCGGCCAGGGCTGGGTTTGAACCCACCACCCTTGGTATATAGGGCCGGCGTCCTACCAGCTGAGCCACAGGTGCCGCCCCTCGAATATTTTCTAAAGGCGAACGTACTTAGGACAGGTAGGAGTATGTTTCGGACAATAACTAGTTGCAATAGTGATAATGGAAGCTCAGGCACATACACCGGCTGGGCCCGGGTTTCACTGACTAGCTCACCCAGAGCTAGTGTGCAGCCCTCTCCCTGCACTTTGGCTGAACTAATTCTAGTCAAGTCATGCACAGGTTAGAAGTTAGATGGAAGCCATTATGAGTTTGTGTTTCAAATGAGCTCTGTTTCCTAGGTTGGGTAACCAGCCAGCTTTGGTGGCCCTTAGCTTGTGCTAACCTAACAAACTACCTGGAGAATCTTCCTTTTGAAAAACAAATTTCCACCTCAGCATTGAGAGAGAAGTCTGACTGATTTCCACTTCTGAATTTGTGATCCTGGAGGCACTGTAATTTTGCAAAACATTTTTTAAATCCCCCAAGCTCAGGTTTATCCATTAAATGGGAGAAACACCTGTTTCCCCAGCTTGTCATTCCTGGGGAACAGACCCCATATACCCTCTACCCGACCTCTCCACCTCCTCACCCCCAGGCCTCCCCCACTCCCGTCCACCCCCAGTAACATATGGGACTCTTTATTTTTTTAGACTGCCTCTCTTTTGAGCCGGCTACCTCAAAATCCTTTTAGAACAAGACCCTGTTACCGTTCTAACATCTGGCTATTTTTAGAGATGGGGTCTTACTCTAGCTCAGGCTAGTCTTGAACTTGTGAGCTCAGGTGATTTGCCTACCTCGGCCTCCCAAAGTGCTGAGATTACAGGTGTTGAGCCACAGTGCCAGCTCGCTCTATCTTCTTTTTGAGAGACAGAGTCTCTCTGTTGCCCAAGCTGGAATGCGGTGGCCCAATCATAGCTCATTGTACAACTGAACTCTTGGGATCAAGTGATCCTCCTGGTTCAGCTTCCTGAGTAATTGAGATTACAAGGTACATGCCACCACATCTTGCTAGTTTTTTCTTATTTCTTTATTCTTTTTTAGACGTGTCTTGCTGTGTTGCCCAGGCTGGTCTCAAACTTCTGGCCTCAAGCAATCCTCACAGCCTCCCTGGGATTACAGGTGTGAGCCACAGTACCCAGCCTGTGTACCTTTTAAAAAAGGGTAGTAGGGGAATGAATACTGGTAAGCAATCCACGATACTTATTTACTTTCAGTGCTGGTGATCTGATTTGATAAAAACCTATTATATAATTTATATACAATAAAATCTGTCATTTTTCAATGCAAAAATATAAGTATCTGAGACTAGTTTTCCTGGGCTAAAATTTCTGCTCCCTATGCACTTTGCAGAATTCAGGGGACAAATTCCAAATTATGCCATATTTCTACGCACTCATATGTAAAGCTCCTTTATTTTCCCAGGATGAAAGCTACTGTTATTTGGAAGAGGCCTAGACACAATGTGCTAGAAAGAGGCCTAGACACAATGTGCTAGAAAGGTTTTCCTCACTCAAGACATACTTGCAGGTGTGGATCGATCTCAAATATGGTCTCTCCCCTCCGCATGTCAGTTATCAGCCAGGGGCCGCCAGCCCTGTGGACAAGGAAAGGGGACAAAGTGGTAACTGAGTGTCAGAGCGGATGAGCTGGGCCTGTAACCCTGTTTGCTGCCCTAGGCCCAGAACAGAGGGGAATAGTTCACAGTCAGGGGCTGACAGGGAGTGTATCATCAGGAAGCCCTGATATGAAAAACAATCCTGACGCAACAATGAGAAAGAGCCCTATGTGTGGGATGAAGGAGGGATTCCCACCCCCGGCCCCCAGAGGCTCCTGCCTCATAGGCAGCAGGCACTCACACAGGCACCGTGCGCAGCAGCTCCAGGATACCCTGGCCGTTCCACTGCTGGGCTGAGTGCAGCTCCTCAGTGCAGACCCCAACAATCTAAGAATAAGAAGCCATTGTGTGTTAATGACCATCCCTCCCAGAAGGTGAGCCACCTATACTTTCTCAGGGTTATCTCAAGTGCGGGGACCTCAGTCAGGACCTGTGCTCAGGGGCTGGTGTGTCCAAAATGGTATGGTTCCCTCAGCAGGCAGTGTCTGGGTCTACAGATGGGCACTGAGGCCCGACCTTTGCCCTTGCTGGGACAGGTCAGGTGCCTGGCTGACATAAAGTCTAGTTTCAAGCTGCAGAGAAAAATCAAGGACTGAGCCAACTCGGGATGGGTCCTCAAACCATGTCTCTGGAAGCAGGACAGCTTTAGGGAGACATTCCTTCTCAGGCTAGTACCATGGGGAATGTGAACA
Organism: Nycticebus coucang; assembly: GCF_027406575.1. Lineage (NCBI taxonomy): Eukaryota > Metazoa > Chordata > Mammalia > Primates > Lorisidae > Nycticebus > Nycticebus coucang. The sequence goes on along the minus strand of NC_069782.1, from coordinate 131,800,189 downwards.
AAGAAGATTTTGAGATCCATCAAACTTGCAACCATGACCACAGGGCCATAGCATCTTGCAGAGAAGCTCCCTTACTTATCAAGGGCTCTGCCTCTGTGTAAATCTCAAGGGAACCAACTAAATCTTTGCATGGACCTTATCATGACCAAAAGCAAGTGGTGGCCAAAGCTGAGGTAGATTCACACTGCTTCTGAGAAAGGTAAGTCCAACCCAGAGCTGGCTTCTGCTGGGAAATCCTGTTATCTATGACTGTCTGGGTCTTTATCAGTTCAGTGAGCACCCTCCCTGTTACAGCCATTCCCTCCCACCTAAATGGCCCTTACTCCTTCTCTCATCTCAGCAGGTTAAACCATCTTTTTTTTTCTTTTGAGACAGTCTCACCATGTCACCCTCAGTAGAGAGCATCACAGCTCACAGCAACCTCAAACGCTTTTTGGGCTTAAGTGATTCTTTTGCCTCAGCCTCCCAAGTAGCTGGGACCATAGGTGCCTGCCACTACACCCAGCTATTTTTTTGCAATTGTCATTCATGTTCAGCTGGCCTGGGCTGGGATCGAACCCACCACCCTGGGTGCATGTGGTTGGCGCCAAAACCACTGTGCTACGGATGCTGACCAAGTTAAACCATCTTAATCACCTGAAAAACCATTAGAAGGAAGAGAAAATACGAGAAGACCAAAGGAAAGCTTCTACTCCATTTATTCCTTCTACCCAAGCACCCCTGTCTTGCTAGAACTTTTCCTATGGGAAAGCTTGAGCCAACATCCCACATGCCCCTCACCTGGAGGAAAGTAACCACCCCAAAGGGTGTTTGCACAGGTTGCATCTGTGGGTCCTCTGTCAGCAGCATGTGCTGAATTCTTGACTCACTGTTATCCAAAGGGCTGTGCCAAGACACATGGTCCCCGCTGCAGAAGGTGTTCTCTGTGGGGGAGACATGAGGATCCTCAGTGTTTGAGGCCCTGGATCCAGGCCTGGAATCTGACCTGGGATCTGAGAAGTCCATGCTGGGTGGCTCCCCAGCCTTTTGAGGCATCCTTTGTGAAGAGGGAGAAGAAATCATTCCAGGTAGAAGCAAGGAATTTGAGGATATTTGAAAAAAAAACCCAAATTGTTCCTGTTTGTCAATTCTGTCAGCCTTCAATGATAGAATGAATGGAAAAGGACAGGCTGCTGGAATGGATGCTCACTTGGCCTGAGAAACCCAAAGACTTCTGGCATCTGCTTCACCTCCCCAGCACCCTGACTCGGGGGGGAGGTGGCAGCCATAATCAGATCTTCCAGGAAAGAATAAGGTGCTTTTCTATGGGCCATTGGCCAGAAGTCCACAAAGAGGCTGGAGGGCAGTAAAAACTCTTCACCTTGGAAAGACAGACCAGGATTTCTATGCAGCTGAAACAGTGCGTGGAAGGGAACACCCACTCAATCTTGGAGGACCTTTGAAATTTGTCACCAGTTCCTCACAAGTAGACAGATTTAGGGATTTCTGAGGAACACAAGACTTCAAGTAAATGGAGGTCTGGATGATATCTCATAGCCCTTGATAGACTCTTCCAAGGGACAGCTGTTTCCAAGCTACCTCACAGCTGCACCCCTGTACTTCACATACATTTTTTTGTTTAAGGTCACTTTTGTTATAATGATAAGAGGAGGATGAAGTCTCCCTAACTCTTACATTGGCTACCCAAGGTACTCCGCATTTATCACCCTATTTGTATCTATAGGTTCCCTTCCATTTTTAGTTCTGAAACAGATGGAAGCAAACTATTTTGCAGATTTCACTTAATGTTTTATCTTAGAGCTCACGTCATATCAGTGTATTGAGAGCTACCTGGTTCTTTAAATGGCTGTGCTGCAGTCATCATAGTCTATCATTTATGATCTGGGAATCTCAACAGTTGAGGTCCTTTTACTTTTTACGAATTTCTTTTTCTTTCTTTCTTATTTTTTTTTTTTTTTCCGTAGAGACAGAGTCTCACTTTATGGCCCTTGGTAGAGTGCCGTGGCCTCACACAGCTCATAGCAACCTCCAACTCCTGGGCTTCAGCAATTCTCTTGCCTCAGCCTCCCAAGTAGCTGGGACTACAGGCGCCCGCCACAACACCCGGCTATTTTTTGGTTGCAGTTTGGCAGGGGCTGGGTTTGAACCCGTCACCCTAGGTATATGGGGCCGGTGTCCTGCCGACTGAGCCACAGGCGCCGCCCTCTTTTTTTTTTTTTGTGAGATAGAGCCTCAAGCTTGGGTAGATTGCTGTGGCATCACAGCTCACAGCAACCTCTAACTCCTGGGCTTAAGCAATTCTCTTGCCTTAGCCTCCCAAGTATCTGGGACTACAGGCACCCACCACAACGCCCAGCTATTTTTTGGTTGTAGTTGTCATTGTTTGGCAGGCCCAAGCTGGATTTGAACCCACCAGCTCTGGTGTATGTGGCTGGAGCCTTAGCCACTTGAGCTATAGGCGCTGAGCCTACATTTTATAAGTATTTAAGGTAAGGGATAGAGAACACACATACGTGTGAATACACACCCACCCACCCCCATACCCACCCGGGCCTGAAGGCTCCTGGGAGGCCTAAGAGAGCTTCTGCTGATGTGTCTTAGTCTGAATACTAACTCCCTCCTGTGTCAGGTAAAGCTACACAGCCATCTTTTCCATCCAAGCGACAGGCTCAACTTACTGGTCCTAACCTCAATAGTGTTTATTCAGGAGAGAGAAGGAAGACTGTTTCCTCTAAGGGACACATAATAACAAAGGGAAGGAGAAAGCAGAGGCCTAAGCACAGCCAACTAGTAACCCCTAAATTTCCAAATTCCTGCTGGACTCACTCTTCTCAGATTCCCTCTCCTATTATAGAAGCATGTGTCTACAAGTGGCTCGCAAGTTCTGTAAGTAAGAAACAACACAACAAGTCAAAGGATTGAATTTGTAATTAACCTCATCCCAACACAAACACATAACAAAGTTCAAGCCCAGCGGCGCCCATAGCTCAGTCCGCAAAGTGCCAGCCACATACACTGAGGGTGGCAGGTTCGAACCTGACCCCGGCCAGCTAAAAAAACAACAACAATGCAACTGCAACAACAAAAAAAATAGCCGGGTGTTGTGGAGGACACCTGTAGTCCCAGCTACTTGGGAGGTTGAGGCAAGAGAATCGCTTAAGCCTAAGAGTTTGAAGTTGTTAAGAGCTGTGACGCCGAGCCAAAAAGAACATAATACTTAGAAAACTACAAAACTTTGTTGAAAGAAACTAGAGAAGATAGGCTCTGCGCCTGTAGCACAGTGGTTACAGTGCCAGCCACGTACACCAATGGTGGTGGGTTCAAACCCGGGTAGGGCCAGCTAAACAACTGCAACAAAATTAGCTGGGTGTTGCAGTGGGCACCTGTAGTCCCAGCTACTTGGGAGGTTGAGGCAAGAGAATTGCTTCAGCCCAAGAGTCTGAGGTTGCTATGAGCTGTGTGACAATGGTACTTTACCATGGGCGACATAGTGAAACTGTTTCAAAAAAAAAAAAAAGAAAGAGAAGATATACATAAATGGAAAAACATCTGATATTCGTGCATTGGAAGCCTTAACGTTATTTAGATGGTAGAATCCTCTACATTGATCTACAGATTGAATGTAATCCCAATAAAAATGCCAGATGCTTTTTTTAGAAATTCAAAAACTGACTCTAAAATTCTTTCTTTCTTTTTTTTTTTTTTTGAGACATGGCGTCACACCAACCTCAAACACTTGGGCTTAAGCGATTCTCTTGCCTCAGCTTCCCAAGTAGCTGGGACTACAGGCACCTGCCACAACGCCCAGCTATTTTTTGTTGCAGTTGTCCTTGTTTAACTGGCCTGGGCCGGGCTTGAACCCGTCAGCCTCAGTGTATGTGACTGCCGCCGTAACCACTGTGCTACAGGTGCCGAACCTAACTCTAAAATTCTTACGGAAATACAAGAGACCCAGAAGAGCCAAAACAATCTTGAGGAAAAAAAAAGCAAAGTTGAAGGATATAAGCTGCCTGATTTCAAAACATGCTACAAAACTAATCAAGTCAGTGTGGTATTGCCCTGGGGTACACATTTGTTTTTGTTTTTTATTAAATTTTTATTTCATTTATTTATTTATTTATTTTTTGGGTAGAGACAGAGTTTCACTTTATGGCCCTTGGTAGAGTGCCGTGGTGTCACACAGCTCACAGCAACCTCCAACTCCTGGGCTTAAGCAATTCTCTTGCCTCAGCCTCCCGAGTAGCTGGGACTACAGGCACCCGCCATAACACCCGGCTATTTTTTTTGTTGCAGTTTGGCCGGGGCTGGGTTTGAACCCGCCACCCTCGGTATATGGGGCCGGCGCCTTACTGACTGAGCCACAGGTGCCGCCCTGGGGTACACATTTGATCAATGTAACAGAATTGAGAGTCCAGAAATAAACTCTCACACTTATGACCACTAATTTTTGACAAGATTGCCAAGACAATTCATTAGAGGGAAGAATAGTCTTTTCAGAAAATAGTGCTGGAACAACTATATCCAGAAGATATGCAAAAGAATGAAGTTGGATTACTTCCTTATGCCACAAACAAAAATTAACTTGAAATGGATAACGGACCTAACTACTATTTCTAAACTATAAAACTTTCAGAAGAAAGCATAGGAGCAGATCTTCTGACCTTGGATTAGGCAATGGTTTTTTAGATGTAATACCAAAAGCACAAGGAAGAAAGGATACATAAATTGATCTTCATCAAAATTAAAACCTTTTGTATTGTAAATAACACCATCAAGAAGATGAAAAGAAATACAAATAAAAACCACTTTTGAGATACTACTTTATACTCGTTATGATGATTATTATAAAAAATAATAATACAACCAGAACATAACAAGTGCTGGTGAGGAAGCAGAAGAATTGGAACTCCCTTTTTTTTTTTTTTTTTTGAGATAGAGCCTCAAGCTGTCACCCTGGGTAGAGTGCTGTGGCATCACAGCTCACAGCGACCTCCAACTCCTGAACTCAAGCGACCTCCAACTCCTGCCTCCGCCTCCCAAGTAGCTGGGACTACAGGCGCCTACCACAATACCCAGCTATTTTTTGGTTGCAGCCGTCATTGTTTGGCGGGCCCGGGCTAGATTTGAACTCTCCACCTCAGGTGTATGTGGCTGGCGCCTTAGCCGCTTGAGCCACAGGCGCTGAGCCCGAGAAATTGGAACTCTTGGCCATTGCTGGTGGAATGTGAAATGGTGCAGCTGCTGTGTAAAACTGTATGGAGGTTTCTCAGAAAATTGCACATAGAATTACCATATGATACAGCAATCTCACTTCTGGGTATACAGCCAAAAGAACTGAAAGCAGTGTCTCAAGCAGATATTTATATACCAATGTTCATAACAGCATTATTCACAATAGGCAAAAAGTAAAAACAACCCAAATGTCCATCAACATGTGAACAGATTAACAAATGTAGTACTTACATATGATGGAATATTATTCAGCTTTAAAAAGGAAGGCCAAGTTCAGCGCCCGTAGCACAGTGGTTACGGCGCCAGCCACATACACCAAGGCTGGTGGGTTTGAATCTGGCCCAGACCAGCTAAACAACGACAACTGCATTCAAAAAATAGCCGAGACTTGTGCTGAGTGCCTGTGGTCCCAGCTACTTGGGGGCTGAGGCAAGAGAATTGCTTAAGCCCAGGAGTTTGAGGTTACTGTGAGCTGTGATGCCACGGGTGACACAGTGAGACTTTGTCTCAAAAAAATAAAATAAAAAAAAAATAAAAGGAAGGTCCTTCTGAAAATAAAAAGGAAGGACAAATACTGTATGATTCCACTTACGTTAAGGTACCTACAGTAGCCAGATTCAGAGACAGAAAACAGAATGGTAGTTGCCAGAGGCTGCCAGTGAGGTGAATGGGGAGTTATTGCTTAATGGATACAGAATTTCACTTGAGGGGGCGGCGCCTGTGGCTTAGTCGGTAAGGCGCGGGCCCCATATACGGAGGGTGGCGGGTTCAAACCCGGCCCCTGCCAAACTGCAACCAAAAAATAGCCGGGCGTTGTGGCGGGCGCCTGTAGTCCCAGCTACTCGGGAGGCTGAGGCAAGAGAATCGCTTAAGCCCAGGAGTTGGAGGTTGCTGTGAGCTGTGTGAGGCCACGGCACTCTACCGAGGGTAATAAAGTGAAACTCTGTCTCTACAAAAAAAAAAAAAAAAGAATTTCACTTGAGGAAGATGAAAAAGTTCTAGAGATGGATGATGGTGATGGTTGAAAAACAATGTGTAACCTGCCAGGCATGGTGGCGCACCCTATAATCCCAGCACTCTGGGAGGCAGGTGGATTGCTTGAGTTTAGGAGTTTGAGATCAGCATGAGCAAGAGCAATACCCCGTCTCTCCTGAAAATAGAAAAAGGAAGCATATTGTAACATTGTATAGAGTTGGGTTCCAATTTTTTTTTTTTTTGTAGAGACAGAGTCTCACTGTACCGCCCTTGGGTAGAGTGCCGTGGCGTCACGCGGCTCACAGCAACCTCTTAACTCTTGGGCTTACGCGATTCTCTTGCTTCAGCCTCCCGAGCAGCTGGGACTACAGGCGCCCGCCACAACGCCCGGCTATTTTTTTGTTGCAGTTTGGCCGGGGCCAGGTTTGAACCGGCCACCCTCGGCATATGGGGCCGGCGCCCTACTCACTGAGCCACAGGCGCCGCCCCTTGCCTTTGTTTTTTAATAGTTGTGACTCTGAGAACCCTGTCCAACCACAATATCCAAGCCTGTTTCCTCAAGTAGTGCTTACTACTGCTGTATGTTGTTACTTTTTTTTTTTTTTTGTAGAGACAGAGTCTCACTTTATGGCTCTTGGTAGACTGCCGTGGCCTCACCCAGCTCACAGCAACCTCCAACTCCTGGCTTAAGCGATTCTCTTGCCTCAGCCTCCCGAGTAGCTGGGACTACAGGCGCCCGCCACAACGCCCGGCTATTTTTTGGTTGCAGTTCAGCCGGGGGTGGGTTTGAACCCGCCACCCTCAGCATATGGGGCCGGCGCCCTACTCACTGAGCCACAGATGCCACCCATGTTGTTACTTCTGTATGTTGTTACTTCTGTACTGGAATATAGTAAGGATGCTCTCACCCAAGAAAACAGGCTCTGCCACAGAACCTGTAGCTGACAGCAAGTGCCCAGTAGATGGCACCATTGCCCCTGTTAAGAAACTGATGGGCCCGCTGGCGTTTCTGCTATTGTCTAGTCTGTAGAAATACTGTATACCCACAATCAGTAAAGGATTTAGGCTGGAAAAAGAGAAAAGGCTGAGAAGGTCTGGAGCCATGGCCTTTTATTGACCAGAACTGACAATAATTTATTTTATTTTATTTTATTTTTTGAGACAGAGCCTCAAGCTGTCACCCTGGGTAGAGTATGGTGGCATCACAACTCACAGCAACCTCAAACTCCTGGGCTCAAGTGATTCTCCTGCCTCAGCCTCCCAAGTAGCTCGGACTACAGGTGCCCGCCACAACACCCGGCTATTTTTTGGTTGCAGCCGTCATTGTTGTTTGGCTGGCCCAGGCTGGTTTTGAACCTGCCAGCTCAGGTTTATGTGGCTGGTGCCTTAGCCACTTGAGCCACAGGCACCAAGCCAATAATTTAAAATTAATGTTGTACAAACCAAACTGTTGAAATGAAGTGAGGTAGCTCATGTCTGTAATCCTAGCATTTTGGGAGGGTGACGCTGGAGGATTACTTGAGCCCAGAAGCTGAAAGCTGCAGTGGCATCCTCACAGCTCACTGCAGCTATGATGACATCACTGCAATCTAGCCTAGGCAACAGAGTGAGACCGTGTCTCAAAAAAAAAAATTCAAAGGCATGTTGTGTAGGCTTAATTTGGAAAGGGGCTTAATTTAAGAAGTTGGGAAAGGGAGACCCTAATACAAGAAAAAGGAGTCAGGCCAAATTGCTGCTCCGGGACCAACACATTCCACCCTCAGCATGTGTGATCAAGATTTGGCAAAAGGTGCTACTGGTTAAAAGTAGGAAAGAGAAAATTCAACTTTTTACAGAAATGTTAAGAGAACACAATGATGCTAATTAACAGAACTTTTTAGCAAGTGGTGGGGGTCTTTCCCAGCCCTGCCTGGTGAGAGAACTAGACTTGCTGTGGCCAAGAACAGTCTTTCTTAACAAAGAAAGAGTCGTAGTCACAGTTTTCAAGCCTGGGACAAAGCCACAATGGGCACATTCTTGAGTTGGGTCTAGTCTTTATGCCCTGAATGCTCCACCCCATTATGTTAGAGCCACGGCAGGTCTCGGCAGGTCTCAGCACCACTCAAGGCCCCAGCGCCTACCCCAAAAAGCTCTAGTCCCCTTCAGAGGGGTTTTCAAATGCTAATAACCCCACCCTCAGAGGTCCAGCTGTTCCCTCCAGTGGTTAGAGAAGCTCTGAGCTCACTTCCTCTCTATGGCTCTCTGAAGAATCCCCACTAAGAAGTTAGAAAGAAAATCCCTGGGACCTCTAAGCACACAGCAGAGGAGTCACCTGGTATTGCAAAGAAGGCCATTCCAAGTGAGGACTGGATAATTATTTTCTGTTCCCTTTCCTCTACTGAGCTTTGCCCCCAAGTACCATCAGAAACCTCCCTCAGCTATCCCACATTTTTATGCTGTTTGGCAAATTTACCAAAAAGTAAGTACCACTCTAAGGTGGCAAAGAGAGTCCCCAAAAGGGCTAGTTATAGTTCTTCACCTTGCTTAACTGAGAGAAAGATTTCATTCCTTCGTGTTTCATTCCCAATTACCAAACAGCTCTCTGGTAAGAATTTAAAAGTTGGGGAGTGGGGCTGAACAGCTGTGCAGATTCTAACTGGCTCCACAAACTAGCCGCCATCGCACCTGTACCCAACCCTTCACATCCAGCCTTAGTCATGGTGGTTTGAAGTTGGACTGGCTTGGATATAATAAGTTAGCAAAATCTAGAAAAATGGGTTGCGGAAGAAAACAGCTATTGTTTGTATAATAATTAGTGCTGCTTTTGAAACATTGAGAAACAAATACATTCTTCAAGAGCTGTTAATTCATCCCAATTTTGGAGAATGCAAGTCTGTCTCCCTTCTGTGTAAAAGTACAGTATCAGTGATGTTTTACATAATAGCTTTGAAAGTAATGCTCCACCCCAGCGGTCAGAATTAATATACCTGGTCTGTGGAAAGGAGGCTAATGTTCCCTTTTGGAGCTCAGGAGTGTGAGTTTCTCGTGGTTGAAGCTTGGAGCCCTGAAGTCAGATGCCCCTTTTCCCAGGTGCTCTTTTGAGTGCTCTGAGAAGCTCCAGGGAGAGAGATCAAGGGCAGGAAATGCAGATGGAGTATGCTAGGAATAAAGGAGTGGGTGGTCTGTAAAAGGTGTTTTAGAGAGCAGGAAAATGGGAGGTACCCCTAAGCAGGCTGGCAGACTCAGATTGTGCAGCCATCATACCCTCACAAGAAAAAGTCTCCACTCCTCTAACTTTCTTGGTGTTCACAAATCATTCTGACAAGCAGGGCCCAGGTATTGTACAGAGGGCACTGTTTTCACTATCCCAGCACTCTAAGACCCAGAGCCTCCTGTGGGCAGACTCTACTTTCACCTGACAGTACCCACACACCAAAGTAAGGGCAACAGACCCTCTTCTTGCTGGGGAAGAAAGATCAATACTCACCCTTTCCTGGTAACAACTCTCCTTCCTCCAGGGATCCAAATAAAGCTGTAAGTGAGCACCTGCCTCTATTTCCCTGCCTATCTGCCCTTACTCTCCACACCCAAGCTAAGAGCCTTGAAGCGGAAGCATGAGGCAAAGCCCACCCTGGGAACTTTGGACAACAGTTCAATGCAACAATGTACAAATACACAGCAGCAAAAAAACAAATGTTCTAGATAATTCCCCTTTAACACTCCACCTCCTTCAGGAAGAGGAAAAGATGGAATAATCTGGAGTTCAGAAGCTTCAGTTGGTACAAAACAACAGAATTTGGCACCCTTGCTTTTCTCCACACACATGCACGGCAAACTGATGGCTGAAAGAAGGAAATCCCAGGAGCATGATTGCACAAGAGATCCACTGCAGGGTTTCAAATCAAACCCCTCCAAAGAAAGGCCAAGACAAAAACTTTTCTTTAAGAAAGAAAAACAAAAACAAAAACAAAAAAAACCCCAACAGAACAAACAAACTGGGTGAAGAAACCAAAAATACATTTCCTATCAGTGTAGTTAACGACCTTTTGTTAGCTAAGAGGCAAAGTTCTTCAAAGCTGGATAGATGATGTAGATGGTGACCAGTTGCAAAGTTTTCCCAAACTGGTTAAGCAGTGAAAGCAAGAATTAAGACCTGTCCCAATTTACCCAGCTTTAAAAAATTCTGAATGGGGCAGCACCTGTGACTCAAAGAAGTGGGGCGCTGGCCCCATATGCCGGAGGTGGTGGGTTCAAACCCAGCCCCGGCCAAAAACTGCAAAAAAAAAAAAAAAAAAAATTCTGAATGCAGGTAGGGTACAGTGGCTCATGCCTGTAATCCCAGCACTCTGGGAGGCAAAGGTGGGTAGATTGCCTGGGCTCCCACGTTCTTGACCAGTCTGAGCTGGAGCGAGACCCTGTCTCTACTAAAAATAGAAAAACTAGGCAAAGATCTGTAGTCCCAGCTACTTGGGAGGCTGAACCAAGAGGATCACTTGAGCCCAAGAGTTTGAGGTTGCTGAGAGATAAAGATGCCACGGCACTCTACTGAGGGTGACCACATGAAGAAGAAAAAAAAAAGTGCTGAATGCAGTTTTATAACTTGAAAGCTTCACTTTCATGTTTTGTTAGAGCGTTTCTTTCAACTAGTTTTATCTGATGTTAATTTGGCTAAATGTGGTTGAAAAACACTGAGGGAAAATGAATGTGTAGTACCACTTCCCTAAATACAAAAGAGTGAGAGGAGACATACTTGCTCTTATAAAACTGAAAAGAAATGTAAAGATATTCCTTCTAGGTTTTGTCTAGAATCAAAGGAATTTCAGTGCCAGTCAAAGGAAGACTTAAAATTGTTTCCCTATGAATTTTCTCAAAAACTTCTTATTCTTCAGCTTCCTTCCTCTCCCTCAAAGCCACAATCATAAAGGCAAATAGTGAAGTGTAAGGAAAATCCCTTTTAAGCAGAGAAGATCAGAAAACTGGAACATAGGTCACAGCAGGGGAGGCTGGGGGGCTGGTGCTGCTTCTGTAGGCCCTCCACCCCAAAGCAAGTTTAGAGGGCTGCCAACTTTTCGGGACTGGACTGACATGGCTATGCCCAGAGACGGACTGTGGACCCTTGACATTCACCTTGCGCCCAAATACACAGGGCCCATAGCAGGACAACCTCATTCTCCCCATGGTGAGGGTCTGTACTTCAACTGCCAACACAGTCCATAGGGGTTTACCTGGTCACAGCTCATAGCTGACACTAGTCAAATTGCATTTATTGATTTTTGCTCACCAGTTAGAGCTTCAAGTCCTAATCTAGCAGATGCTCTTACTTCATTTTAAGCAGCTCCATCTGGGGCGGCGCCTGTGGCTCAGTGAGTAGGGCGCCGGCCCCATATGCCGAGGGTGGCGGGTTCAAACCCAGCCCCCGCCAAACTGCAACAAAAAATAGCCGGGCGTTGTGGCGGGCGCCTGTAGTCCCAGCTGCTTGGGAGGCTGAGGCAAGAGAATCGCGTAAGCCCAAGAGTTAGAGGTTGCTGTGAGCTGTGTGACGCCACAGCCCTCTACCCGAGGGCGGTACAGTGAGACTCTGTCTCTACAAAAAAAAAAAAAAAAAAAGCAGCTCCATCTGTTTAGACACTTGCCAGTGTGAGAAGGAAGAATCTGCCCAAAGGGTTGTAAATGGGCAAAACCTGCCCTCACTCCTCTCACCTTCATTGGCACAGAAGGACACCACCTATTTACAAATCAGAGTCCAGCCCCACCCCATCCCCTTTTTTGAAATGGTGTCTCACTCTATTGCCTGGGCTAGAATGCAGGGGCTTCATCATGGCTCATAGCAACCTCAATCTCCAGGGCTCAAGCAATCCTCCTGCCTCCGCCTCTTGAGTACCTTGGGACTATAGGCAAGTACCATCATGTCTAGGGAATTTTTCTTTTTTTGTAGAGATGGGGTCTCATTATGTTGCTCAGGCTGGTCTCAAACTCCTATCCTCAAGCAATCCCCCCACCTTGGCTTCATAAGGTGCTAAGATTACAGGTGTGACCTGGCCCTAATCCCCTTTATTCTTATAGCCAAAGGAACTAAAGGAGTTTTCAAAATCGTAGTTCTACATACATTTCAAACAAACAAAAAAAAAGCGCAAGGATCTTTTGAACCTTTAAAATTAAACATATGAGGCTCGGCACCTATAGCTCAAGCAGCTAAGGTGCCAGCCACATACACCAGAGCTGGTAGGTTCGAATCCAGCCCGGACCTGCCAAACAACAATGACAACTACAACCAAAAAATAGCCAGGCGTTGTGGCGGGCGCCTGTAGTCTCAGTCACTTGGGAGGCTGAGACAAGAGAATCGCTTAAGCCTAGGAGTTGGAGGTTGCTGTGAGCTATGATGCCACAGCACTCTACCCAGCGTGACAGCTTGAGGCTCTGTCTCGAGAAAAAATCAAACATATGGGCTTGGGTGAGGTGGCTCACATCTGTAATCCTAGCACTCTGGGAGGCCAAGATGGGTGGATCGCTTGCACTCAAGAGTTCAAGACCAGCCTGAGCAAAAGGAAGACCCTGTCTCTACTAAAAATAGAAAAACTAGCCAGACGTGGTAGTGCATGTCTGCAGTCCCAGTTACTTAGGAGGATGAACCAAGAGGAGCTCAAGACCAAAAGTTTGTGGTTGCTGTGAGCTATGATGCCATAGTACTCTACCTAGGACACACAGTAAGACTCTGTCTCAATAAATAAATAAATAGGCTCGGCGCCTGTAGCTCAGCGGCTATGGCACTGGTCACATGCACCAGGGTGGGCAGGTTCAAACCCAGCCCGAGCCTGCCAAACAACAATGACAACAACATCAACAACAAAAAATAGCCAGGTGTTGTGGCGGGCATCTGTAGTCCCAGCTACTTAGGAGGCTGAAGCAAGAGAATTGCTTAAGTCGACGAATTTGAGCAACATAATGAGACCCCGTCTCTAAAAATTCCCTAGCCATGGTGGTGGTTACTATGAGCTATGATGCCACAACACTCTACCAAGGGTGACAAAGTGAGACTCTTGTTTTGAGACAGAGTCTTACTTTCTGCCCCCGGTAGTATGTCGTGGCATCATAGCTCACAGGAAACTCAAACTCTCTGGGCTCAAGTGATCCTCTTGCCTCAGCCTCCCAAGTAGCTGAGACTGTAGATACTTGCCACAATGCCCAGCTATTTTTTAGAGATGGGGTCTCACTCTTGCTCAGGCTGGTCTTGAACTCGTGAGCTCAAGGGATCCATCCATCTCAGCCTCCTAGTGCTAGGATTACCACCACGCCCGGCCCCTTGGTTTCCAGTTATTATGAAGAGAAGAACCTTGCTGAGTCAGGTAAGGAGCTACAAAGATCAAAAAAAGAAATTGTGTGGCTTGGCGCCTGTGGCTGAAGCGGCTAAGGCGCCAGCCACATACACCTGAGCTGGTGGGTTCAAATCCAGCCCGGGCCAGCCAAACAACAATGATGGCTGCAACCAAAAAATAGCCGGGCATTGTAACAGATGCCTGTAATCCCAGCTACTTGGGAGGCAGAGGCAGGAGAATCACTTGAGCCCAGGAGTTGGAGGTTGCTGTGAGCTATAATGCCACTGCCCTCTACCTAGGGTGACAGCTTGAGGCTCTGTTTCAAAAAGAAAAAAGAAATTGTGGCTCGGCGCCTGTAGCTCAAGTGGCTAAGGTGCCAGCCACATACACCAGAGCTGGTGGGTTCGAATCCAGCCCGGGCCTCCCAAACAACAATGACAACTACAACCAAAAAATAGCTGGGCATTGTGGTGGGTGCCTGTAGTCCCAGCTACTTGGGAGGCTGAGGCAAGAGAATTGCTTAAGCCCAGGAGTTGGAGGTTGCTGTAAGCTGTGTGCCACAGCACTCTACCCAGGGTAACAGCTTGAGGCTCTGTCTCAAAAAAAAAAAAAAAAAAAGAAAAGAAAAAGAAAAGAAATTGTGTCTCAAGCGCTGTTCTCATTACAAATACAAGACCATGAATGCATGGAACCAGAGTGGAACCATCTAATGGCAGGCTTGGTATGGCTGCTCAGGGTTTTTGTCCCAGTGCTCTCAAGAAGTCACTGCTCAGTGAGTGACTAGATTGAGTGTGGAGGCAGAGAAAACTAGGTAAGTCAACAAAACTAATAACCCCGACCTTCCGTCCCAGCCATCAACCACACTGAAACAGTCTGGGGAGAAAGGAAAGTGCCATGGTATGGAAGTAATAGTAGAGAATCGGTTTCCAAGGAATTCTTTCTCACTCTAATCCAATAGGGCTTGGCTAGCCCACCATCTCACCATACTGCTTTGTACTTCAAACCCCTCCAAGCACATTAAAAAAAAAATTAGTTCCTGGTCTGAAATTTAGGCTTTAGAAATAAAACCAAAATACTTGTTGTTAAGGAGAATTTTAAACCAAAGTAGAGAAAATAATATAAGGATGCTTTTAAAAAACATTACCATAATTACCAGCATCATACCTGTCCCCCAAAAATGACAGTATGTTTGGTCCGACTGCCCTGGTGTTTACAACTAATTGATCACAACCAGTTATAGATTCCTTTGTTCCTTCTCCACTCCCACTGCTTCATTTGAAGCCTTAAAAAAAAAAACTGACAGTAGATTCTTTTTTTTTTTTTTTTTTGTAGAGACAGAGTCTCACTTTATGGCCCTCGGTAGAGTGCCGTGGCCTCACACAGCTCACAGCAACCTCCAACTCCTGGGCTTAAGCGATTCTCTTGCCTCAGCCTCCCGAGTAGCTGGGACTACAGGCGCCCGCCACAACGCCCGGCTATTTTTTGGTTGCAGTTTGGCTGGGGCCGGGTTTGAACCCGCCACCCTCGGTATATGGGGCCGGCGCCTTACCGACTGAGCCACAGGCGCCGCCCGACAGTAGATTCTTAAAATGGCAAATATTCAAGTTATACTTTAAATTGACTTTCCATAAGTCTTTTCACAGTTGTTTTGTTCACACTGCTATCCAAGCCAGGCACAGTGGCTCAGGCCTGTAATCCCAGCACTTTGGTAAGTCAGGAAAGGAGGTTACTTGAAGCCAGCAATGGGAGACCAGACTAAAAAAATAGCCAAGACCTGTCTCTACAGAAATAAAATTTAGATGAGTATGGTGGTGCACACCTGTAGTCCTAGCTATGAGGAAGGTTAAGGCAGGAGGATTGCTTAAGCCCAGAAGTTCAAGGCTGCAGTGAACTGTGTTCATACCACTGCTTAGGGCAACAGAGTGAGACCCTGTTTCAAAAACAAATCCAAATTACTATCCAAACAAAGATTACACAGTGCATTTATTGGTTGATCTATTAATCTAAAGTTTTTGTTTGTTTTTTTTAAGCAGGCCCAGGCCAGGTTCCAACCCACCAGCCCTGGTACATGGGGCCAGTGCTCTAACCATTGAGCAATGAGCACCCAGTCGTTTTCTTTCTCCTTTCTCTGCATTTCAATTTACTTTTATTTATTTATTTATTTATTTGAGACAGAGTCTCACTATGTCACCCTCGGTAGAGTGCCGTGGCTTCACAGCTCATAGCAACCTCAAACTCTTGGGCTTAAGCGATTTTCATGCCTCGGCCTCCCAAGTAGCTGGGACTTCAGGTGCCCACCACAATGCCTGGCTATTTCTTTGTTGCAGTTGTCATTGTTCTCTGGTAGGCCCGGGCTGGGTTTGAACCCACCAGCTCCGGTGCATGTGGCTGGTACCCTAGCCGCTAAGCTACAGGTGCCGAGCCCATTTCAATTTATTTATTTAAGAAATCAAGTTGTCTGTTCAGTAGAATTTCTAATAATCTAAATTTTGCAAATTGCTTCTCCATCATATCATTTAACACGTTCCTCTGTCTCTTAGCATTTTCTATAAATATACAACGACCTAGAATTTGAGTTATTAGCAGCTATTGGTGACAACTGCCTAGATCCAATATTTCATTATGAGTTTTCATAAATAGTGATGATTTAATTCTATTATTATTATTTTTTGAGACAGAGGCCCACTTTATTGTCCTCAGTAGAGTACTGTGGCATCATAGTTTGCAGCAACCTCAAACTCCTGGGCTCAAGTGATTCTCTTACCTCAGCCTCCCTAGTAGCTGGGACCACAGGTGCCCACCACAATGCCTGGCTATTTTAGAGATGGGGTCTTATTCTTGCTCAGGCTGGTGTCAAACCCATGAATTCAGGCAATCCACCCACCTCAGCTTCCCAGAGTGCTAGGATTACAGGCGTGAGCCACCACGCCCGTCCAAATTCTATTATTCTTTATGTTTTGGTTGGAAATTTTCAGAGCTATTCTGAGGGTAATTTATACAGGAAAGGCAGATTAATGTGTTTTTTCCCCTTTATTTGCCAGTTTTTAGTATAATAAATTGACATGTCTTCTAAAGATGATCATTCAGGTTTTTTAGTTTGTTTCTCTTATTAAGTATTATGGGCTGGATATGGTGGCTCAAACCTGTAATCTTAGCACTCTGGGGTGGATTGCCTGAGCTCAGAAGTTCAAGACCAGCCTGAGCAAAACTGAGCCCCCATCTCTACTAAAAAATAGAAAAACTAGCAGGGGATTGTGGTGGGCACCTTATAGTTCCACTTACTCAGGAAGCTGAGGCAAGGGGATCACCTGAGCCCAAGAGTTTGAAATTGCTGTGAGCTATGACACCCTGGTACTCTACCCAAGGCACAGTGCCATTCTTCTAGTGGGAGTGTCTGCCGCAGACACTGACTGGGACTGTTGTCAGGACCCTTGTAATCTTTAATTACTTTTTTGCTTCCTGGTATAAGATACTATAGGCTCATCTTGTATATTTTCTGCCCCACACTTAGAATCAGCTGTTTCTCTAAAATCTCTGTTTGTTTTAGTGGGAAATCTCTGATTTGTTTTAGTGGGAAACATATATAGTAACCACAATCTGGATCTAGGAGTTCCTACTGACACTGGATTGACTATTATTTTAAGACTTTGTGAATCGGGTAGTGCCTGTGGCTCAGTGAGTAGGGCACCTGCCCCACATACCAAGGGTGGCAGGTTTGAACCCAGTCCCGGCCAAACTGCAACAAAAAATAGCCGGGTATTGTGGCGGGTGCCTGTAGTCCCAGCTGCTCAGGAGGCTGAGGTAAGAGAATAGCTTAATAGTTGGGCATTGTGGTGGGCGCCTGTAGTCTCAGCTACTCAGGAGGCTGAGGCAGGAGAATTGCCTAAGCCCAGGAGTTGGAAGTTGCTGTGAGCTGTGACACCACAGCACTCTACCTAGGGTGACATAGTGAGACTCTGTCTCAAAAAAAAAAAAAAAAAGAATGAAAATAATAGGGAAGGAAGGAAAGACACCAGAGCCTCTGGCAGAGGGGAGAGATCCAAGTGGGAAATTCCCTGAGTGAATCTTTCCATATAGGAGCTTTATATTGTTTTTCCAGAACTTTTTTCTTCCCAAATTGAAACCCTGTACTCATTAAACAATAATTCCATTCCCTACTTCTAGCCCCTGGCAACCACCATTTCATTTTCTGTCTCTATGTATCAGTTGACTTCTCTTGGTACTTCATCTAAGGGGAATCATATAGTATTGGTCCTTTTGTGTTTGGCTTGTTTCACTTACCATGTCTTCAAGGTTCATCCAAGTTGTAGCATGTACCAGAATTTTCCTTTCCTTTTTAAGGCTGAATAATAATTCCGTCACATGTATATATCACATTTTGTTTACTCATTCATCTTTGATGGACACTTGGGTTACTTCTACTTTTTTTGACTATTGTAAATAATGCTGCAGTGAACATTGGGGTACAAATATCTGTTCAAGTTCTTGCTTTCAATTCTTTTGGGCACATGCCCTGACATAAGATTGCTGGATCATATGGTGATTCCATTTTTAATTTTCTGAGAAATCCCTATTCTGCTTCCCATAGCAGCTACACCATTTTACATTCCCATTAACAGTGTACAAGGGTCTGATTTTTCCACATCTTTGCCAAGACTTTGCTAACATTATTATTATCTATTTTTTGATAGTAGCCATCCTAACGTGGTGTGGTATGAGGCTGACTCAGATAATTCTGCATTAATTAAAAGAGAGATTATCCGGGGTGGACTTAACTGAATCAGGTGAAAGCACTTAAAAAGGGGACTGTCACTCCACTACATAGGTCAGAGACTTTTTCTCCATTGCTGGCTTTGAAGTAGCTAACTTTTTTTCTTTTAGATAAAATGTCAAGCTGTCACTCTGGGTAAATAAAGTGCTGTGGCATCACAGCTCAAAGCAACCTCAAACTCTTGGGCTTAAGTGATTCTCTTGCCTTAGCCTCCCAAGTAGCTGGGACTAAAGGCACCCGCCACAACGCTTAGCTACTTTTTTGTTGCAATTGTCATTGTTGTTTTAGCTGGCCGGGGCCGGGTTCAAACCCACCAGCCTCAGTGTATGTGGCCGGCACCCTACCCATTGAGCTATGGGAACCACCGAAGCAAGCTAACTTGAATAGTAAAGTAGAAAGGAATTCTGTCAACAATCTGGTTAGGCATCCGTATCTCAGTAAGGGCACCAACCACATACACCAACACTGGCGGTCTGAACCCAGCCCGGGCCAGCTAAACAACAATGACAACTGCAACCAAAAAACAGCCAGGCATTGTGGTGGATGCCTGTAGTCCCAGCTGCTTGGGAGGCTGAGTCAAGAGAATCACTTAAGCCCAAGAGTTGGAGGTTGCTCTGAGCTGTGAGGTCGTCGCACTCTACAGAGGGCAACATAGTGAGACTCTGTCTACAAAAAAAAAAAAAAAAAAAAAAATTGGGTGGCGCCTGTGGCTCAGTGGATAGGGCGCCAGCCCCATATACCAAGGGTGGCAGGTTCGAACCGGCCCTGGCTGAACTGCAACAAAAAAATAGCCAAGTATGGTGGCAGGCGCCTATAGTCCCAGCTACTCAGGAGGCTGAGGCAAGAGAATCGCCTAAGCCCAAGAGCTGTGACACTACAGTATTCTACCTAGGGCAACGAAGTGAGACTCTGCATCTTAAAAAAAAAAAAAAAAAAAACTAAGGGAAATTGGAAGCAGATTCTTTCCCAGTAGAGCCTTCAAATGAGAATGTATACCTTAATTGTAGCTTTGCAAGGACCTGGGCAGAGGACCCAGAGATAAGCTGTACCCAGTCTCTAGACCAGGGGTCCTCAAACCGCAGCCCATGGGCCACATGAGGCTGTGTGATTGTATTTGTTCCCATTTTGTTTTTTTACTTCAAAATAAGATATGTGCAGTGTGCATAGGAATTTGTTCATAGTTTTTTTTTAAACTATAGTCCGGCCCTCCAATGGTCTCAGGGACAGTAAACTGGCCCTCTGTTTAAAAAGTTTGAGGACGCCTGCTCTAGACCCACAGCATGGACGAGATCATAAATGTGTGTTGTAAAACCACTAAGTTTGTGATAACTTATTATATAGTACAGAAAACTAGCACAGAAAAATATTTTCTTTTCTTTTTTTTTCTTTTTAAGACACAGTCTCAAGCTGTTGCACTGGGTAGAGTGCTGTATCATCATAGCTCACAATAACCTCCAACCCTTGGGCTCAAGTGATCCTCTTGCCTCAGGTTTTCTATTTTTAGTATAGACAGGGTATTGCTTTTACTCAGGCTGGCTGTGAACTCAAGCAATCCACCCATCTTGGCCTCCCAGGGTGCTAGGATTATAGGCGTGAGTCACCTCACGTGGACAAAAAATTTTCATTTTGTTTTATAATATATATAAAATTTTACATTTTCACAAATTTCACCCATCTACAAACCAGGTAAATTCAGAGAAGTCTGGCTTTCTGTCCTCTCAATTCTTTTTTTAAAAAAAACTCTGTTACACTGGCTAGAGTACAATGGCATCATGATAGCTCACTGCAACCTCAAATTCCTGGCTCAAGCAATCTTCCTGCCTCAGCCTCTGGTGTAGCCGGGACTAGAGGTATTTGCCACCATGCCCAGCTAATTTTTCTATTTTTTGTAAAGAAGGGGCATCACTCTTGGTCATGTTGGTCTCAAACTCACAAACTCAAGTAATCCTCCTGTCTTGGCCTCCCTAAGTGTCAGGATTATAGGCGTGAGCCACTGCACCTAACCTGTCCTCTCTCCATTCTGCTCTTTCCTTCCCCTATTGGTCACCATTTAAAAAATATTATTGTTTATCTTCCCATTTATAGAGAAAAAAAGAAATGTTTTTTAAATAAGTGATAACTATACATACTCATCTCTATCTTGTTTATCTTTAAAGAGTACAATGATTATAATTCTATACGCTCACAATACAGCCATGTGTGATTTTATATCCTTGAATGTTTAACAACTTTCTAGGCTATATGAAAAGGAAAGCTTGGCTCAGTGCCTATAGCTCAGTGGTTAGGGCACCAGCCATATATACTGGAGCTGGTGGGTTCGAACCCAGCCCGGGCCTACCAAACAATGACAACTGCAACCAAAAAACAGTCAGGTGTTAATGGCGGGCACCTATAGTCCCAGCTACTTGGGAGAGGCTGAGGCAAGAGAATTGCTTAAGCTAAGAGTTTGAGGTTGCTGTGAGCTGTGACATTATGGCACTCTACTGAGGGTGACACAGTGAGACTCGGTCTCAAAAAAAAAGGAGAGAGAAAAAGAAAAAAGGGGCGGCTCCTGTGGCTCAGTGGGTAGGGCTCTGGCCCCATATACTGAGGGTGGCGGATTCAAACTGGCCCCGGCCTAACTGCAACAAAAAAATAGCCAGGCGTTGTGGCGGGCGCCTGTAGTCCCAGCTACTCGGGAGGCTGAGGCAAGAGAATCACCTAGGCCAGGGCAGTGCCTGTGGCTCAAGGAGTAGGGCGCCGGTCCCATATGCCAGAGGTGGCGGGTTCAAACCTAGACCCAGCCAAAAACCAAAAAAAAAAGAGAATCGCCTAGGCCTAGGAGTTGGATGTTGCTGTGAGCTGCGACGCCACAGCACTCTACCAAGGGCGATAAAGTGAGACTCTGTCTCTACAAAAAAACAAAAGAAAGAAAACTTCTGCGGGCCAGTCTCTAGACCCACAGCATTGATGAAGTCATAAATGTATGTTGTAAAACCACTGAAGAAAAAAGAAAGAAAAGAAAACTTTCGCTGGCTGGGTGCGGTGGCTCATGCCTATAATCCCAGCACTAGGGAGGCTAAGGCAGGTAGAGTGCCTGAGCTCATGAGTTCGAGACCAGCATGAGACAGAGTGAGACCCTGTCTCTAAAAATAGCCAGTCGCTGTGGTGGGCGCCCATAGTACCAGCTACTTGAGAGGCTGAGGCAACAGAATCACTTAAGCCCAAGAGTTTGAGCTTGCTGTGAGTTGTGATGCCATGGCACTCTACCGAGGGCGACAAAGTAAGACTCTGTCTCAAAAAAAAAAAAAAAAAAAAAATTATCTTGTGTACTTAAAGTACAAATTAAGCAGTTCTTTTTCTTTCTTTTTTTTTTTTTTGAGACAGAGTCTCAAGCCTGGGTAGAGTGCCGTGACGTCACAGCTCACAGCAACCTTAAATTCTTAGGCTTAAGTGATTCTCTTGCCTCAGCCTCCCAAGTAGCTGGGACTATAGGTGCCTGCCACAACGCCTGGGTTTTTTTTTTTTTGGTTGTAGTTGTCATTGTTGTTTGGCAGGCCTGGGCTAGATTAAAACCCGCCAGGTCTACTGTATGTGGCTGGTGCCCTAGCCACTGAGCCAAAGCAGTTATTTGTCTTTTTCTTTTTTTCAACACAGGGTTAATAACAGCCACTATTTACTTAGCACTTTTTATATGCAATGTCATGACGGTCATGGCAAGCAGAATTCATGGCCATTTTATTCCAAGAAAAAAAAACTGAAGGTCAGAGAATCAGAGCATTGCTGAAGCTGGAATTAGAATTCCAGGCTATCAACTCCAAAGTGTGCTCTGAACCCTCATACATGGATTATACCACCCTTCAAACATATCTTTTAAAATCTTAGTTTCCCAAAACAGAAAACCTAAATGGTCACATCTTTTGTCGATAAAGACCTGTTATTTATTTCATACATTTAACCACTTTCTACAAAGTTTCTTGTCTGAAGGAGACTTGCAGCATTACTACTTACAGTTATACTAATTTACCTTCAACTACTTGTATAGCACATAAGAAATAACACTGCTCACAAAGCAGTTATTTTTCTTTTTTTTTTTTTTTGTAGAGACAGAGTCTAACTTTATTGCCCTCGGTAGAGTGCCGTGGCATCACACGGCTCACAGCAACCTCCAGCTCTTGGGCTTACGTGATTTTCTTGCCTCAGCCTCCCGAGCAGCTGGGACTACAGGCGCCTGCCACAACGCCAGGCTATTTTTTTGTTGCAGTTTGGCCGAGGCTGGGTTTGAACCCGCCACTCTCGGTATATGGGGCTGGCACCCTACTCATTGAGCCACAGGAGCTGCCCAAAGCAGTTATTTTTCATTCGAAGATTCAACCACTGGAAAAGATGGTCACTATTTACGTAAAAAGGAATGAAGACAGAAGGATCCAGTAGGAACTACAACATCAGACCAAGAACCCATCCACTGTGGCAGAGCTATGATTTTAACTTTTTGGTCAGGAAACTAACCCCCTTTCCTCCTGGCTTAATTTAAATTAAGAAACACAGCTAGAGTATTTATGGGTGTTCTCAGAGATCATCCAGCTGGAGTGATGAGATCTGGAGGTCTGGGAAGCACTGACAAGAGGAATGGTGTAAGGCTGTCTGCAGGAAATCAGACTAAGCATGAAAGAAGTGATCACAAGAATGCTGGATTGGAAGAAAAACCAGCATTACTAGGTGGCCTCTGATTTCAGTAGTCTGAATTCCCAAACCAACTTCACACCCAGAGTTTAAAAGCCCTCTACAAAGGCCTTGTAAACACTGCCCAGACTTTAATAGGACAACTTCAGAGATGGTGAGTTTATGCTTCCACACCCTGAAAGAACAGTTAACAGCATTCTAATTCTCTATTCTCAGTAACAAAGGAAAAGTCAAACCCCCTTTACCATATGTGAGACTGCACATATTTTAAAACACCTGTGGGGTCACAGTTCAACCCCCTACACACTCCACCCCAAAGCCTTTGCTTCCTCAAACTAAAATGTTCCCAGTCTCCTTACTTTTGTGGCCATTCCTTACAGACCTTATACTTTAGAGTGGTTTTGCCAGTCTGAAAGCCACCCTCTCTGAATATATTTTGGAGGGGCTTTAGGTCAGAGGTGGGACATAAAGCAGGCACTTACTTTTTTTTGGGGGGGTGGGGGGGTTGTCAAATGATCCTTTATTGAAACATTTTCCTTTGTATTTTTTATTTTTATTTTTATTTTATTTATTTATTTTTTTTACAAAGATCCAAGAAGGCATTTTTATTTCACTTCATGTATTTTAATTTTTTTTTTTTTATTAAATCATAGCTGTGTACATCAATATGATCATGGGGCACCACCTTTGTATTTTTTTTTTTTTTTGTAGAGACAGAGTTTCACTTTATGGCCCTCGGTAGAGTGCCATGGCATCACACAGCTCACAGCAACCTCCAACTCCTGGGCTTAAGCGATTCTCTTGCCTCAGCCTCCCGAGTAGCTGGGACTACAGGCACCGGCCACAATGCCCAGCTATTTTTTGGTTGCAGTTCAGCCGGGGCCGGGTTTGAACCCGGTGCCCTCGGTATATGGGGCCGGCGCCTTACCGACTGAGCCACAGGAGCTGCCCTCACCTTTGTATTTTTTAACCAGCTGGGCTTTCCACAACATCACTATTGATGTCACCTATGATGTCATGAGGGTGGCAGGCATCAACATTGTAGCCCACCAAGTAGGCCATCCCCAGGATCTTTTTAATGGTTCCAGAGAGTTCTCTGGCTAAAGATTGGTGCTGCATCTGTCTGGCAATGTTAACAATCTCATGGAAAGTGCTATTTCCATTGTGTTTAATGTTTTTGTTTCTGTCTGTCTCTCGATAGTTCCTTGAGGGCTCTGATGATGAAGGCTGAGGCAGAAGGTGCCACTTCAATCTGGGCCTGTCTGTTCTAGATAGTCAGTTTCACTGTAATTCTCAGACCCTTCCAGTCACCACCAACCTTTTTTGGAGACAAACCCAAGGGGCGGATCTTGGGAGCCAGGGCAGACATGACACTGACTTTGCCACTGGCGAGCCTCAGTTATACAACTTTGATCTCACTGGGGTCAAATATAGGTGGTTGGTGTCGGAGGAACCCAGATTCAGGACGACTGAAGAAAGTTGCACCTTGGCCTCCACCGAGCCGAAAGCTGAAAGCACTTACAGAATTCTGAGTATATATGTAAAGGCCAGACCCTCAGCTGTCTATGCACCTGCCCTATGTAATTCCAAAGTTTCCCTACCAACCAGATCCGAGGGGGGGGGGAGGTAGGGGTCTTAGATAACCAATTTAGGGTGACCTGATTATAGGAAAAGGCAGCAATTATTAGTAATAACCTTTTGGTGTTTAGTAGACCAGATTCCTTTCCAGTATATTTCTTCTTATTTGGGGAGACAGAGTAGGGACTGAGTCTCTACTCTGAGCATTTAGCAGGACTTGCTGAGAACCACAAAGTCTGCTTAGCCTGGTCCTCAACCCCTGGGTAGGGAGCAGATACTGCTCCTGTTAGGAACTAGGCCACACAGCAGGAAGTAAGCAGCAAGTGAGCAAGCCAAGCTCCATCTGAATTTACAGGCACTCCCCATTACTCGCATCACTGCCTGAGGTCCAGCTCTTGCCAGATCAGCAGCAGCATTAGACTCCCATGGGAACTCAAACCTACTATAAACTGCATGTGCAAGGGCTCTTGGTTGCGTGCTCCTCATGAGAATCTAATGTTTGATGATTAGAGGCGGCGCTGAAGCAGTGATGTTAGCGCTGGGACTACCTCATTGCAGGAAAACAAGGTCAGGGCTCCCATTGATTCTGTATTATGGTGAATTCTGCATTATGCATAGAAATAAAGTGCACAACAAATGTAATGTGCTCAAATCATCCTGAATCCATCTCCCCACCCAGTCCATGGAAAAACTGTCTTCCATGAAACTGGTCCCTGATGCCAAAAAGGTTGGGGACTGCTGGCTTAGCTGACATGACTTCGGCCCCAAAGAACTTCCTTAACACTAGAAAAAAACTAGCTGTGGAGTTACCAGAAGACTCCTACAACTGATTTTATTAACTTGAAAGGCTACACAGTACTTCCTTGGTTCCTAGGCTGTTGATTGGCCAAGACTACAGGTGAGAATACAGTAGCAGTCATGGCAGGGGCCACCCTAACCCATGAAATCACCTTCACAGAGAACAGGTGGCATATGTGCCAAACTGTGAAACGTGCATAAGGCAAGAAGATAGGCCTGGCTGTGGAGATCCACTCCCAGGGGAGCCTAAGCAGTATTGTGTCTGTCTCAGAGGCACTAGTCATTTTCCACTGAGAAAGCTATGAAGAAAATGAGAAAGAAAGCAGGTCACAGGGCAGTGCCTGTGGCTCAGTGGGTAGGGCGCCAGCCCCATATACCGAGGGTGGAGGGTTCGAGCCCAGCCCCGGCCAAACTGCAACAAAAAATAGCCGGGTGTTGTGGTGGGCGGCTGTAGTCCCAACTACTAGGGGGGCTGAGGTAAGAGAATCGCCTAAGTCCAAGAGGTGGAGGTTGCTGTGAGCTGTGATGCCACAGCACTCTACCGAGGGTGATAAAGTGAGACTCTGTCTCTAAAAAAAAAAGAAAAAAGAAAGTAGGTCACAGTATCTTATCCAAAGCTGTCCCAATAAACACATCTTCCTCAGTAGCCTGAGGTGGAGACCTGTCCTCACCAGCACCTGTGATACTGCCCTGGGACTGCCAGGGCTCACTGTCCCTGTCCTCTGAGAAGTTCTTTTAAAAATTCAGCGCCTGAATTTTTAGGTGGCAGCACCTGTGAGTAGGGCACTGGCCCCATATACTGAGGGTGGCGGATTCAAACCCGGCCCTGGCCAAACTGCAACAAAAAAATAGCCGGGCGTTGTGGTGGGTGCCTGTAGTCCCAGCTACTCGGGAGGCTGAGGCAAGAGAATCGCCTAAGCCTAAGAGCTGGAGGTTACTGTGAGCTGTGACAAAGTGAGAGTCTATCTCTAAAAAAAAAATTCAGTCATGGTTTTCCTTTTCTGATAATAAAATCCATGTTGTATGCAGAAAACTTCAAAATGGCAAGAAGGTACAAAAAGATATTGACTCATAATGCCATCACCCTAAAACGGCCTTATGGCTGGGTGTGGTAGCTTGAGCCTGTAATCCTACACGGTATTAGGCTGAGGCAGGAATTGCTTGAGCTCAGGAGTTCGAGACTGGTCTGAGTGAGAGTACAACCCTGAATCATTAAAAATATGAAATACCCAGCTGGGTGGTACTGTGGCAAGTGCCTGTAATCCTAGTGGCTTCCAGAGGCTGAGGCTGCAGGATGCCTAAAGCCTGAGTCTGAGGTTGCAGTGAACTATGATGCCACTGCACTCTGCTCAGGGCACAGGTGGGGCTCTGTCTCAACAACAAAAAAGAAGGTCTCTATGAATATCTTCATGTATCTCTTCCGTCATCTGTGTGGGCATGTACACACTGTTATTGTTATTAGAACTGGAACCCCTGGGCGGCGCCTGTGGCTCAGTGAGTAGGGCGCCGGCCCCATATGCCGAGGGTGGTGGGTTCAAACCCAGCCCCGGCCAAACTGCAACAAAAAAATAGCCGCGCGTTGTGGCGGGCGCCTGTAGTCCCAGCTGCTCGGGAGGCTGAGGTAAGAGAATCGCGTAAGCCCAAGAGTTAGAGGTTGCTGTGAGCTGCGTGATGCCACGGCACTCTATCCGAGGGCGGTACAGTGAGACTCTGTCTCTACAAAAAAAAAAAAAAAAAAGAATTGGAACCCAACTCTATACAATGTTACAATATGCTTCCTTTTTCTTTTAGGCTTGTTGCAATTTGCTTCTTAAATAACAACACAAGTATTAATTGCTTCCACATATAATGCCAAGTACTGCACTAGGAACATTACATATATTATGAAGTAGAAATTGTGATTGCCTGTGTTTCACAGATGAAGAAACCAAGTCTTGGAGATGTTCAACTTTTTTTTGTTTGTTTGTTTGTTTTGTGGTTTTTGGCCAGGGCTGGGTTTGAACCCGCCACCTCTGGCATATGGGACCGGCGCCCTACTCCTTGAGCCACAGGTGCCGCCCGGAGATGTTCAACTTTGACCCCAGGTTCCATGAGTCCCACATGGCCCAACTCAGATTTTAACCCAGGCGGCGTGCCACTTGGGTGCTGCTCCCAGTTACACTGTTCTCCAGTCCTCTTTACAGAACATTCTGTTCTACTATGAGTATTTTCACATCACCAAAGAGCTTTACCTCCTGCAGAGACGCTGAGTCTACCATCCTAACTCTAGCTGCTCTGCTTTGCTTGCTAGTGGCCTTCACTGCCCCCTGCAGGGAGCATCTTTGAAATTCAGGTGCTAGAGACAAAGGGTCTAGAGACAACCAATTAAGACTCCACAGGGAAGCAGAGAGAAGAAAACTAGTCTGAGGGTGAATTATCATAGCTTAAAGTCTGTTTCAAATAGCCTCTTTCTACTAAGTAACTCAAAGCATTTAAAGTAGTTCCTCGAGTAAGATACAGACCCATGGAGGCTAAAGGAATTTGCTTCAAATACTGGAGCATCTCAGCAGGAGATTCATTCCCCCTTTCCCCCAATAAACCCTCTGCAATGGTTCTCAACTTTCCTAATGCCTCCTAATGTTGTGGACCCTTTAATATAGTTCCTTTTGTCGTGGTGACCCCCAACCATAAAATTATTTTTATTGCTACTTCATAACTGTATTTTGCCACTGTTAGGAATTGTAATGTAAATATCTGATATGCAGGATGTATTTTCGTTGTTACAAAGGGATCGTGACCCACAGGTTGAGAACCGCTGCTCTAGGGACTGTGATTGATAGCTCTAGCATGGGCTGGGACGCAAGACCAAGCTAAGGCAACACATTTCACACAGCCTCTGGAATCTCACAGAATTAAAGATGGCCACTTCTCCACTTCAGTTGTTATTCAGAAGTGAAAAGCATTCTTAGTCAGAGGTCAGATTTTTTCCAGTAAATAGCCAGATATCAAATATTTTGGACTTTGAGGGCCATATAGTTCTTGTCATACCTACTCAACTCTTATTATAGCACAAAAGAAGCCACAGGCAATAAATAATGGGCATGCTATAATCCAACAAAATTTTATGTATAAAAACAGGTGGCCAGGTGGTGGTACCTGCGGCTCAAAGGAGTAGGGCTCTGGCCCCATATGCCGAAGGTGGCAGTTTCAAACCCAGCCCCAACCAAAACTGCAAAAAAAAAACAAAAAAAAACAGGTGGCCATCAGGATTTAGCCTGCAGACTGTACTTGCCAACCTCTGCTCAGAGGATTTAGTTTTCCCCCCAAATACTGAGATTTATAACATATATTGGCTAAATCATTTATATTTTAGGATACAAACTCATTTCTGTAGGATGACACATTTTTCTTCAGTGGAATAGGAACATGGTCTTTCAACTATTAATCTAAAACCTTTGGAAAACACAAGAAATCAGGGGTTGTTTTGCCTTATAGTTGGTTAGTATTACTAAAAGATGAAAGGGAAAATATTTTGCAGATCCTTAACAACCAGAAAAGAGGATAAATCAAGCTGAAGGAAAGTAAATGTCAGAAAAAATCAAAAAGAGTATGAGGAAGAAAAATGATATTAATATAACCAGGCAGCTCCATTTGGCTTTAGTTAGCTGACTGGGACAATGGGCAGCTTATCCAAACCAGGAAACGAGAACTTGACAACTCTCATTGGTCATGATGGAGCATCTCTATTCAGAAAGCTTTACTTGAGGCAAAGATACTAAGGCCACACACGCTTGGGACATCAGAGAGAAGAAAGCCAGGTGAGCTGTAGATGAGAAGCTGAACTGCAGCCTAGCAACGTCTTACTTGGGGATATGCTCTAAGTTTTATATTCCTGATTTACCTGCAGGGCAGAGATGAGGAAGCAAAGTCTGATTTACATCCTGGATCTGGGAAGAGAACCCTTTTATATGCTGTTGATCATAGTAATGCTGAGATTACTAATACCCCCAAAAGAGAAGACAGGTCCCCTCCTTAGGCTGGAGAACCTCAGGGAACAGCAGGCTTAGAATAGGATTATCCTGTATTCAAGGACCCAAGGATTAGAATGGCAGAGGTGAGAAGGAGTCATGACCCTGACTACTGTGCTCCAAAAAGCTACAGCAGCCCCCAGGCTCTCTGGGCATGAGCCACACTCAAAATGCAAGCAGAAAGCCTCAAAAACTTCACATCCAAGTACATCTTAATTAAAAATAAAAAGGAATTTCATTTCCTAATTGGCCATTTCACCTTTCTCCATAACTCACTAGCCTAGCTTTCTATTGCCCTTAGAATCAAATCCAGACTTACTGAAGGCCTAGAATTTCTGCTTCTCTGCTGGGCCTCCAGCTTTTCCTGAGCCCTTTCTCCCTGACCCGCTCCAGTCATAGAAGCCTCTTTCAGTACCTCATCTTTCCCTAAATCTTATGGAATCAAATATTTATTTGCCTATTTTTGCAATGTCTATCTCTACTACCTAAGGACAGTGGAGAATTCATTCTACATAACTTACCTAGCATCTAAAGAGCCCTTGGTATATAGCAGGCACTTAAGTAAAATAAATATACCTGATGAAAAAGAGCTTTCCACCACATCTTTGCTCTTCATTAAAAATGGATCCTTGGGGCGGTGCCTGTGGCTCAGTCGGTAAGGCGCCGGCCCCATATACCGAGGGTGGCGGGTTCAAGCCCGGCCCCAGCTGAACTGCAACCAAAAAATAGCTGGGCGTTGTGGCGGGCGCCTGTAGTCCCAGCTACTCGGGAGGCTGAGGCAAGAGAATCGCTTAAGTCCAGGAGTTGGAGGTTGCTGTGAGCTGTGTGATGCCACGGCACTCTACCGAGGGCCATAAAGTGAGACTCTGTCTCTACAAAAAAAAAAAAAAAAAATGGATCCTTGGACTGGGTACAATGGTTCACACCTATAATCCTAGCATTTTGTGAGACTGAGGCATGTAGACTGATTGAGCTCAGGAGTTTGAGACCAGCCTGAGCAAGAGTTAAGACCCCATCTCTACTAAAAAAAATAGAAAAACTAGCTGGCCATCATGGTGAATGCCTGTTGTCCCAGCTACTCAGGAGGTTGAAGCAAGAGGTTTGTTTGAATCCAGGAGTTTGAGGTTGCTGTCAACTATGATGCCATGACACTCTACCGAAGGTAAAAGAGTGAGAGACTCTGTCTCCAAAAAAAAAGGTCCGTGGAGGCCTGGCTGAGAGGCTGCAGCAGGCAAACCAGACTGGCTGAGCTGGCCACGAGGCTTACTCTTGTGCTCAGCGGCTGCAGGAAATTCTGCAGGGCCTATCACCTGCCAACCCTATCTGAAAAGTGGCAATATCAGTATTTTTCTCACCGGGCTACCTACTGGACAGGCTAAATAAGAGTGTTAAGTGCCTAGGATAGTATGGTGCCCAATGGCTAGTGTTTGGGGTGGTGGTGTTATTCTTGTTTGAGATAGAATCTCATTCTATTGCCCAGGCTAGAGTACAGTAGCATCAGCCTAGCTCACAGCAACCTCAAACGCCTGGGTTCAAGTAATCCTCCAGCCTCAGCCTCCTGAGTAGCTGGGACTACAGGTGACTAATTTTTGTATTTTTAGTAGAGACAGGGTCTCACTCTTCCTCAGACTGGTCTTGAGCTCTTGAGCTCAAGGGAACCTCATCCTTCAGCCTTCTCAAGTGCTAGGCTTACAGGCCATGCCCAGCCTAATAGCTAGTGTTTCACTTACTTTTACTAGAGAAAAGCCAAGTTTAAAAAAAAATGATCTCATCTGGAAAAATCCGAACTAAATGTGTTAACTTTAGGGAAAGTAGAAAGAGGCCCGCAAGAAAAGCCCATCACTGAGGTTCCATATATATATCTCTAAAAATTGACCTGCTATCTGGAAAAGTCTCTCTGACTTCACCAGGCAGGCCATGTCCCTTCGCACTTCCAACTTCAAAGACAAGAAGCATAATGGATGGATTCCTGGGTAGATCTAAACTGTACCATACACTGCAGAAGAGCTTACTGATCTTTCCTAATCCCAAATGTATGTCATTTAGCATGTATAAACCAATCTCTCAGGCCAAGTAACCTAAGGGGACTGATTCTCAAGGGCTCGGTAAAGTTCTTTGTTTTGTTGATACAGAAATGCTTTTATATAGCAATCATTCTATTGTTTGTTGAAAACTATTAGGACATTTATTGGTTAGAACAGTATTACTTTAATAATATATTCATTCATCTAATTCCCCCTCACTTTAAAAAATCTTTCAGGAGGCCTGACATGGTGGTTCACACCTGTAATCCTAGTACTCTGGTAGGCCAAGGTGGGTGGATTGCCTGAGCTCACAGGCTCGAGACCAGCCTGAGCAAGAGTGAGACCCCGTCTCTAAAAATAGCCAGGCACTGTGCCGAGCACCTGTAGTCCGCTACTTGGGAGGCTGAGGCAAGAGAATCACTTCAGCCCAAGTGTTTGAGGTTGCTGTGAGCTATGACACCACGGTACTCCACCAAGGGTGACAAAGACTCTGTTTCAAAAAAAAAAAAAAAAAAAATCCTCAGGAATGGCAATTAACTTGTAAAATGTTCATTTTTCTTAATCTAGCGATCCCATTTCCAGGAATTTATCCACAGAAATACTTAGGCAAGAATACAAAGACAGCCAGACGCAGTGGCTCATGCCTATAATCCCAGCACTTGATCTCCTGGCAGAGGTTGAAAACAAGGATGAGACCTATACTCAGAACCTAGATTATTTTTTTTTGAAACAGAGTCTCATTATGTCACCCTTGGTACAGTACCGTAGCATCACCGCTCATAGCAACCTCAAATTCTTGGGCTTAAGTGATTCTCTTGCCTCAGCCTCCCAAGTAGCTGGGACTGCAGGTGCCCGCCACAATGCCCGGCCATTTATTTGGTTGCAGTTGTCGTTGTTGTTTGGCAGGCCCAGGCTGGATTCGAACCCGCCACCTACAGGCGCCCAGCCTCATTTAATTTTTCAATGAGATGCAAGGGGATTTCAATGAGATGCAATGAGGGGAGTCCTGTGGAGGTTTGATTGATTTTTTAAAAGAGGCACAGGATAGAATGTCTCTCTTACTGTTTCTGAACTCTGCCAAGTGTGATTCCAGGGGTGCTAACTATCATGGCAGCTGTAAGGAGATGGAATATGAGGAAACCAGTTTAAACAGCCAAAGTGCTGAAGAAGACAAAACAGAGAATTAAAAAGAACTCAGTTCCTTTACTATTATTGAACAGATGACAACCAATGCTGGAACTGCCCCTCCTCCAGATCGCTTCCTGTGAAAGACAGGTGCCTTATAGTTAGGCCATTCTAATCAGGGTGCTCTGTCATTTGTAGTCACAACCATCCCAACAGATACAACAAGAGAGAACAAAAGTTACCCACTCCATATATACTTCCTCTAATGATCTGACTGTCAGGTATAACTGCACACCAAAGTTACTGGGGTAAACTACACTCTTGTGGTGGCAACTGGTTTTGCACACCCAGAGCCGTAACTATTCCTTTTCTGTCAGGGGGTTGCCCTTTGTGTTAGAGGACTTCCCTCTCACTCCATGTGCTGGGAAGCAGAGCACAGAGGACTTTAAATGTAAATCCTAGTACTTCACCTGGACCACCAACAACAACCACAGTGGTCACATGGCCCAGGCAGAACTAATCTGAGTCCTTCCCCTGTGAATGAAGAAGGAATGTTGAAAGCAAAAAGCCTCTGCTGGTCTATAAACTGAGAGAACCTGAAACTAGAGATGATGGTGCTTATTTTTCCTGGCACAAGGGGAGAGTCAGTCTGTAGTGCAAAACCAATATGCAGAGAGTCACAGCTATAGTCATAGCCCTGAGGACACTGTTTAAACATATTAATCAAGCCACACCAGAAACCCTGGCTGAGTTCTCCCAGTTTTCTGAGCCAATAAAGTCTGTTATTGTTTAAGGTAGTTTGAGTTGGGTTTCTGTCATTATAACTAGAAGAGTCCCAACTAAAATAAAACCATAACCTATCCACTCCCACATCTGGAAGCCTCCACTGCCTCCAGATGTTCTTCTGTCCTACGTCTCTTGTGGGGAGTGGGTTGTGGACGGCAGGGCCCCCCCAGCCTGGGGAAACACTCAGGGAGCAACCCCCAACCACTGCTCCTTTAACAACATTCTTTTCACCTGCCAAAAGTCACAAAGCTCAGGTATACTTTCCTTATTATTGGCAAGTACACAGTTTTTCCTCTTTAAGGATGATCTCTAACCCATGTATTAAGATTTATGCAACCTTATAAATAAAGTTGTTTTCCATGATTCAGGTGCTGGCTGCAGCCATTAGCTGCGTCAGTCCTCCTGAGGGCATCCTATCTCTTGACGCCATCCTATCTCTTGTCTCCTGTCTTTCTTTGTCTCTCCCTATTTTTCTTGGCTTTATTTCTCCATTTCCCACCATTTCCACTCAGGTTCAACTCTCCCTCCTCACACCGGATTGCGATTGCAAGAGTCTCTGTCATTTCTGCTGCTTTTTCTCTCCAGCTCAGCTTCTAACCTCTGAGCAAACCTACCAAAGGGTAACTGTCCTCCAAGAGGTCAGGGCAAAGATCCAGGGCCTGTCTGGGTCATTCTACAGAGTAAGTTTCTGAGACTGCCTTGCATAGCCCCATGACTGGCTGTGGGTTTGCTACCCCCGTGCCCGAACACACCCCCTATGCCATCACTCCTCTTTCCTTTGCCTCCTCTGCCTTGAAGCTATTTCCAAGCCTGGATGGTAAAACTGTGGATGCTATTTAGATCTGGAAAAGCAGGTCTAAACGCTCCACTTACTTGATTATACTGCTCAGCATGTTCTCACATGCACAGGGGTGGGCAGAGTGCTCCACATAAAGTCACTGGGCTCACGGTAGATGGCACAAGCAAGGCAAGATTATCACGCAGAATTACAATGTTATGTACACATGCAGGTGTATCTGTATACATCAAACACAAAGTATGCGTGTTCTGTATAATATGTACATGTGTAAACCTTGTTAAGTGTAACCACACATGGTAATGTCTAGAGGTCACAAGGTAATGTCTGGAGGTCTCTACAGCATCAGTTGAGTATGCTGTGCTCTGAGAAAGCCTGATAGGCTTAAACTCAATCTTATGAAACATTTAAAAGGAGGGGCAATAATTCACACTATAAAAGGAATCTTCACCTTATTAATGGATGTACTACAAGGCTTCATTAAACTACATGGACTTTACTGCATTTAGAATAGTGTTTTATTTGCAAATGACTTCACAGGAAACTACATAAACCAAATACATAAAACCAAGGAGGCATACCTGAACAAATGTGGTTTGGGTTGTATAATGTGATATACAAAACAGTTTTTTTTTTGTATCACTATTACCAATTTTCTGCATGTGAGCAAGTCAACGGCACCAAATGTCATCACATCAGCTGAGGTTAGCATCTGATTCAAGGACAAGCAAGGCATTTCCTAACAGGGGTTTTGCTGTTAAATGAGGTTATTAAATGGGGTGGTCTTTACCTTTGCGGCAAGGAAGAAAGGAAGGAAGGGGAGAAGGGAGGGAGAAGGAGAGGGAGGGAGGGAGGAAAGGGGAAGAAACCTTATCTTTTCAATCCATGCTTTTTTTTTTTTTGAGACACAGTCTCACTGTGTCACCTTTGGTAGAGTGCCATGGCATGTTAGCTCACAGCAACCTCAAACTCCTGGGCTTAAGCGATCCTCTTGCCTCAGCCTCCCAAGTAGCTGGGACTACAGGCTTCCACCAGAATGCCCAGCTATTTTTAGAGATGAAGTCTCACTCTGGCTCAGGCTGATCTCAAACCTATGAGCTCTGGCAATCCACTTGCCTCGGCCTCCCAAGTGCTGGGATTACAGGCGTGAGCCAGTGAGCCCAACCATACAAAGTTTTTAAGATTGAATTATAGTACCTACTGTGTACCAGTAAGTAACAACTAAGTGTTTTATAGGTACCCTGTTTCCCTGAAAATAAGACATCCTCCGAAAATAAGACCTACTTACAGGAAAGATAAGACGTCCCCTGAAAATAAGACCTAGCGCATATTTGGGAGCACACCTTAAAATAAGACACTGTCTTATTTTTGGGGAAACAGGGTATTAACTCATTTCATCCTCTCAATAACTTTATGTACAGTTACTATTATCCCTGCTTTATAGATGAGCAAATGGATGTACATACTGCCCAAGGAGGCAGTAACCGGCAGAGCTATGAACATAGGTGGTTTGGATCCAGAGATCACACTGTTCAACCACCAGACCATGCTGCCAATGTGTCACATGCAGGATGGAGGCAGTGCAGGGGAGAGAAGTGGAGATGGGGGCCTACTTAAACTATTAGCAACAAGTTCAGACACATGGTGTTAAGGACCTGACTATGCAATGAAACAGGGAAAAAAATATGGATGTTGCTGCTGAAAGACAGGATAGAGCAGGATTACTAACTAGAGGGAGGTTTCTGGAGAAGTAGTCTGTTTCTCAATTTGGGTACTAGTTACATGGGTGCATTTGGTTTGTAAAAACTCGTCAAGCTCTACCATTATATGTGTACTTTTCTTTTTGTTGTTGTTGAGACAGAGTCTCACTATGTTGCCCTTAGTACAGTCCCATGGCATCACAGCTCACAGCAACCTCAAACTCTTGGGCTCAAGCAATTCTCTTGCCTCAGCCTCCCAAGTAGCTGGGACTACAGCCGCTGGCCACAAGGCCTGGCTATGTTTTGTTGCATTTGTCACTGTTGTTTAGCTAGCCCAGGCTGGGTTCGAACCCACCAGCCTCGGTGTATGTGGCTGGTGTCGTAACCACTGTGCTACAGGCATCGAGCTTATATGTGTACTTTCCATATATGTATTTTTGTGACTAAATGTTAAAAGATGAAAGGATGAATTTAAGAGGTTTTAGTAATATTATAAAGGGCATTTTCCCACCTCTATTTTGCAAATTTTCCAGGACGTCATTACTTTAAGCATTAGCAGTATGTCTAATACCGAGGGAGGCACCATGGAACACCACATAAGCCAGCAGCAATCACCTATGTGGATGATTCTCATACGTCTCCTTGTCCAGCCTGAGAAATCCAGCAGACCAGAAGTCAGCTGAGTCACAGGCAATACAGCATCATGGAAAAGAAAGAGCTACACTACATGGGTTCAATCCTGTCTTTGTACCTACTAGATGTGTGATCTCGAATATGCTGCTTACCCTCTCTTATTGTCTTGCTTTCAACAACTGTAAAGCTGGTATAGCAATGCCTAACTCACAGAGCTTGTCTGCATGTTAAATGAGCAGTTATAATCATGCAAAGCACACAGAACACACTACTAAATATTAGCTCTTAAGTCCTCATCAAAATGTAGGCTGATAGCTATGGTCTGTTGTTTTGTTTTTTTGTTTTAAAGCAAGAAAAGGAAGGATTATTAACTTTTGTTGAGGGGTACCAGCTGCTTCTTGGAAATCTAAAATGTTGGGTTTCAAGGGAGCTGCCTGTCTCCTACAATGTAAGGGTTTCAGGCAGCTGCCTGGGTCCTCGGTTCTTACAATACTCTTGGTCAAAAACTGACCAGACACCCCAAAGTAAGACAAGCATGAAACAAAGTTTATTTATTTCATTTTTTTGAGACAGAGTTTTACTTTGTTCCCCTTGGTAGAGTGCCATGGCATCACAGTTCACAGCAACCTCAAGCTCTTGGGTTTAAGCAATTCTCTTCCCTCAGCTTCCCAAGTAGCTGGGACTATAAGCACCTGCAATAACAGCTGGCTATTTTTAAAGATGGGGTCTTGTGGGCGGCGCCTGTGGCTCAGTGAGTAGGGCGCCGGCCCCATATGCCGAGGGTGGCAGGTTCGGACCCAGCCCCGGCCAAACTGCAACAGAAAAATAGCCGGGCGTTGTGGCGGGCGCCTGTAGTCCCAGCTGCTTGGGAGGCTGAGGCAAGAGAATTGCGTAAGCCCACCATGGCACTCTACCCAGGGTTGCGTAGAGGTTGCTGTGAGCCGTGAGACGCCACAGCACTCTACCCAAGGGCAGTACAGTGAGACTCTGTCTCTACCAAAAAAAAAAAAAAAAAAAAAAAGATGGGGTCTCGCTCTGGCTCAGGGTGGTCTCGAACCTGTGAGCTCAGGTGATCCACCCACCTCGGCCTCTCAGAGTGCTAGGATTACAGGTAAGAGCCATTGCAATCAGCCCCAATCAAGGCTTTTTTAAAAAGTCATTGCACCTAGAGAAGCTACTAGATCTATGTTTCTCGAACTTTAATCTCTATCTAATCTCCAAATCTAGTCTCTATCAGAAGCACAACATTGACCCCAAACTTTCTAAGTAGAGTTCCCAATGGGACCCAGGAACATATATGTTTACAACAAGCTTTCTAGGTGGTCTTTAGATATGGGTGGTCTAAGGAGCAGACTTTGAAAGACTTTGGCCTACAGGCTGCTCTGCACTTAGTTATGATGGTCAAAGAGCAAAAGAGGTATGGCCAGGCATGGTGGCTCATGCCTGTAATGTAGTACTCTGGGAGGCCAAGGTGGGTGGATTGCTTGAGCTCACAGGTTCGAGACCAGCCTAAGCAAGAGCAAGACCCTGTCTCTACTAAAAATAGAAACACTGAAGCAAGAAGATTGCTTCAGCCCAAGAGTTTGAGGTTGCTGTGAGCTATGATGACACCATGGCACTCTACCCAGGGTTGACAGCTTGAGATTTTGTCTCCAAAAAAACCCCAAAAACAAACAAACAAAAGAGGTGTGAAAAAGTATCTCAGACTTTATTTGAAGGCTATTTATAGAACAAAAGAGACAAAATCTGAGATCATATGGGGAATGTTTCTGAGCAAGTAGCCACTCAGAAACATTCAGATGATACAAAAGAAACCCTCCATGACACACACTAAATTTCACTCACTTGGAGGTCCACAGGCAGGATGAGCAGAAAGAGACAAAGGCTTCTGGTATAATGATCCCACTTCGGGCTCCATATTAGAAGTCTCCAGAGAGGGCACCAGGAGTAAAGGACAATACCCTGGAGGGTATGTGAATCATTTGAATCAAACACAGTATTTCTTTTCTTTCTTTTCTTGTAGGGGAAAGGAGCAAGACAGGGTCTTGCTCTGTCACCCAGGCTGGAGTTCAGTGGCATGATCATAGCTCATGGTAACCTTGATTTCCTGGGTTCAAGTAATCTTCATGACTTCTAATATGGAACCTGAAGTGGGAACTTTGTACCAGGAGCCTTTGTCTCTCTCTGCTCATCCAAGATAGCTTTCTACCCAGGAAACACTAAGCAAAACAAGAAAGACACTCTCATGGTATAACTTGGGTATAGGGCTCCAAGGAAAGGTCAGTCCATAGACATCAAAATATACTTGAGAGTTCTTAAAGCCAACCACACTTATGACAAAGGGACCAAGCATACCAGTCAGCTCCTACCTGACTGAAACACATATCTGGCCAAGCCCTGCATTAGTTCCGCTGGCCATGTTGGTGGGGCAGACTCCCCTGTTTCTCTCTTCAGACGAAATGTCAACTCAAAGCCAAAACCACTAGGTCCGTCTGTTCCTGTAAACCTGAAAGAAATAAAAAGCAAATGTTTTAGGTTCAATTACCACCCTGAAGTCTAAAGTCCCCCCGCCCCCCACTACTTTTTTTGTGGCCTCAGCATGTAAGCCCTGGAAGGAGAAAGAACCTCAAAAGCTTATAAGGATCCAGAATTCCTGCCTGGCCCTCCTGCCACCTAGAGGTATATTTATATGACCCTGGCCGGGCCAAATCAACCTGCTGGCACTCTGAATTATGAGTTCCAAATTTTGTGGCTCCAGAATATTCCTCCCAGTACAACTGAGGCAACATTGCTGGAAATCTTCCACGTTTATGCTTTTTTGTTTTTGAGGCAGAGTCTCACTTTGCCACCCTAGGTAGAGTGAGTACCCTGATGTCACAGCTCACAGCAACCTCAAACTCCTGGGCTCAAGCAATCCTCTTGCCTTAGCCTCCCAAGTAGCTGGGACTACAGGCACCTGCCACAAATGCCCCAATATTTTTAGAGATGGGGTCTCGCTCTTGCTCAGGTTGGTCTCAAACTCATGAGCTCAACCAATCCACCCACCTCAGCCTCCCAGAATGTTAAGATTACAAGTGAGAGATAACACGCCTAGCCCATGTTTATGCTTCTTGTTCCCACAACTGTTAGTAAACACCTGCTTTATTTGCTAAGGATACATACTCTGTGAGCAACCAACAAGACTATGTGGTCTGGGAGGATAAAACCCTTTCTATACCAACACCTCCACTCTGCCCCACAAGGTATAACCTTCCTAAAACCCAGCACCCTACTTACTGTCTTGCTCCTTTCCCCCTACGCACACATGCTCTTCCTGAAACCTGGCACCCAATGTGTACTCTTCACTCATCGGAACCCTAGCGAAGCATAGTTTGCCCTCCCTTCCCAGCCCTCAGTGACCCAGAAGGATGAGGATTATGCCGCTGTGGCCACAACTCATTAAAATGACAATGAGACCAAGCAGGAATCTCTGCTTCCCTGTCTGTAGGAAACACTCAGGAGCCCCAAGTCACAGGGAAGTCCCTGAAATGATTTCTGCCAGAGAAGGCAATGATGTGGACCAGAGAGTAGGACCTGACTGGCGGGTGCCACACCTCCTCAGGGTAGGGAAGAATCTAGGGAAGGGGTTTCTAAGAGCTACACAAGGCTTACCAGCAGGGGAAGAGTTAAAAATTAATACACTCATGATATAATTATTTTCTGGTAATTATATCTTGTACAAACATCAACCACAATGATTATTGATATATAAATTCCTCAGCATACAAACACAAACCATAAACTAGGATGATAGTTGACACCAACTTCGCTAGCCAAGTTCCTGGAACAGGAGATCAGGGCTGAAAAGGGCTGATGATGCAGTCAATGGCCAGCCCTGGCATTTCATGAAGCATCTTTCCTTCATCATTATCACCCTCAAGAGACCAGGCCATGAGACTGCAAGAAAGAAATTCCAAAATCTCAGAAGCTCATATCAGTGCATCTGGGTGAACCCAAACCTTCTGCACTAGGCAAGGGAAATCACCTTTGAGAAATTAAGTTCTCTTGTGGATTGAAAAGGAATCTTTAGAAATTACCATGATCGGGGCAGCGCCTGTGGCTCAGTGGCTCAGTGGGTAGCACTGGCCCCATATACCGAGGGTGGCAGGTTCAAACCTGGCCCCAGCCAAACTGCAACAAAAAAATAGCTGGGGGTTGTGGCAGGCGCCTGTAGTCCCAGCTACTCGGGAGGCTGAGGCAAGAGAATCGCCTAAGCCCAGGAGTTGGAGGTTGCTGTGAGCTGTGTGATTCCAGGGCACTCTACCAAGGGCGATAAAGTGAGACTCTGTCTCTACAAAAAAAAAAAATAAATAAATAAATTACCATGATCAATTGGCTTGGAGCCTGTAGCTCAAGTGGCTAAGGTGCCAGCCACATACACCAGAGCTGGGGGGTTTCAATTCAGTCCAGGCCTGCCAAACGACGACAACTACAACCAAATAATAGCCGGGTGTTGTAGTGGGCACCTGTAGTCCCAGCTACTTGGGAGGCTGAGGCAAGAGAATCACTTAAGCCCAGGTTGCTGTGAGCTATGATGCCACAGCACTCTACCCAGGGTGACAGCTTGAGGCTCTGTCTCAAAAAAAGAAAAAAAAGAAATTACTGTGATTGGCTCGGCACTCATAGCTCAGTGGTTAGGGCGCTGGCCACATACATGGGGGCTGGCAGGTTCGAATCCAGCCCGAGCCTGCTAAACAACAATGAAAACTACAACAAAAAAATAGCCAGGCATTGTAGCAGGTGCCTACAGTCCCAGCTACTTGAGAGGCTGAAGCAAGAGAATTGCTTAAGCCCAAGAGTTTGAGGTTGTGTGAGCTGTGATGCCACAGCACTCCATTGAGGGCGACAAAGTAAGATTCTGTCTCAAAAAATAAGAAAAGAAATTTCTGTGATTAAACCCAATAATGTTTAAAGGAAGTATCTGTGGTTTGCATTTTCCCTGGGTATCTAGCAGTGTGGGAAAGCAAAATCCATTTTCAGGGTACATGCGTGGAATCCTGGAGGCCAGGCTAGAAGATGGTAGGACAGATACACGTAAGCTATTTTATTTCCTTTCTGAATTGCCCTATGGGGTCAACTCAGTGCAGGGAGGCTGAGAGAAGTTATGCAAACTGAGGCTGAAGAGTTGCCTCCCTGAGTCTGTAGGTTTGGGAGGGGTGTGAAAACCTAGGGAAATGCAAAATTGACGTGAGTTAAAACTCTGTAAAAAGAGATGGGTCACTAGGGCAAAGGGAAGATTTCAAGCAGGCACCAAGTAGAAGCAGCTTTGTAAAATGTATTAGACCATTACTCCAGGGCTTTCATCTTGGGCCAAGAAAAATACATGATTTCTAACCACAAAAACTTGAGAAACAGACTAAAAGAAACATGTTCCTCTTGGGATGCACAATGGGGAGAAGGCTCAAATACAAAGAGAAATCGCTGGATCCTACGCATCCACACAGCTCCATCTCACTGAGGGCTGTATGCACACACGTGTCGGTGTGCGTGTGCACACACACATATATACCATCTGCCTGCACACAGGGTGCTTTCTGGGACAGATCTGGGGTGGGCAAGACAGCCCTCACTTGGCTGGGTGGGAGGGACAGGCTCAGCCAGATGGTCTCCACCTGCATTTGATTACCACCCACAGGCTAGCTGGACTCAACCTCTAAACTCTGAAACATGAATTTGGAATGGCCCAGCCTCAGGGTAAACACACAACCTGAAGCCTGTCAGAAAGTCTCTTTTTTAAAGCAGGCTGCCCAGGCGATAGCCAAGTGACAATGTCAAACAGTCTTTAGTCTCCTGGAGGGGCCTGGCTTGGTCTGGACTTCCTCATGAGAGGGCTTTCTCCAGACAAAGTGGTTTTGTCTAACCAGGGAATGAAGCCCCTCTTAGGGAGCAGCTGTCGCTCACATCTTCCAAGAAAGGAAAGCATGAGGGAAAACTGGCATGTGCTGCAGAAGGTGGGATCTGGGTCAAAGCAAAGAATTTGTCTAACACAGAAGTCTGCTAAAATACTGGCTGGTAGCAAGTAGGGCCAATAGAATTTCTTCCTAGAGAGATTAAAAAAAATATTTTCCTCAGTCTGACAGACTGGAGTGAAGGGTACTAACTGTCTTTTTTTTTTTGTAGAGACAGAGTCTCACTTTATGGCCCTCGGTAGAGTGCCGTGGCCTCACACAGCTCACAGCAACCTCCAACTCCTGGGCTTAAGCGATTCTCTTGCCTCAGCCTCCCGAGTAGCTGGGACTACAGGGGCCCGCCACAACGCCCAGCTATTTTTTTGGTTGCGGTTCAGCTGAGGACGGGTTTGAACCCGCCACCCTTGGTATATGGGGCCGGTGCCTTACCGACTGAGCCACAGGCACCGCCCTGTACTAACTGTCTTATTGAAGAAAGATAAATGAGGTGGCCTCTCAAGATTGTTTCCAACTCAAGAACCCCTGCTTACTGGGTTGTCCAGGAGAGAGGCTGGCTTTGTCCTAGGAGTTCGGCGAGCTTAGCCAATGGCTATGCCAGCCTCAAGAGTAACACTGAACCTGCTGACAAGAACGTGTGCTTTGAATCCTAAAAACACAGCTGCCCCACCATTGGAAGCTGCCCAAAGGTCTCCCTAAAAACAACTTTCTAAGAAGGTATCCAT
This sequence comes from Nycticebus coucang, assembly GCF_027406575.1. Lineage (NCBI taxonomy): Eukaryota > Metazoa > Chordata > Mammalia > Primates > Lorisidae > Nycticebus > Nycticebus coucang. The sequence goes on along the minus strand of NC_069782.1, from coordinate 131,757,140 downwards.
CAGCATGTAAGAGGCCAAAATGACTGCTAACTCTAGGCAGGAGATGAACAGAAACCGAAGAGAGACTTTCTAGAGGAAAGATATACCTAGGAGTGTCAAAACAGCTAACCTAAATGTTGGCATCTCATGCTCAACACCATTAGTTATTATTAAGGAAATACAAATCAAAGCCATAGTGAGATACTATTCTACACCTCTATTATGGCTACAAAGAAAAAAAAAGAGGAGCGGCGCCTGTGGCTGGCCCCATATACTAGAGGTAGCAGGTTCAAACCCAGCCCCGGCCAAAACTGCAAAAAAAAGAAAGAAAGAAAAAAAAAAAAAGACTGGGCGGCACCTGTGGCTCAGTGAGTAGGGCGCCGGCCCCATATACTAGGGGGTGGTGGGTTCAAACCTGGCCCCAGCCAAAACTGCAAAAAAAAAAAAAAAAAGACTGCTAACAAGTGTTGGAGAGGATGTAAAGAAATGGAAATACTTGTGCACCATTAATGCTTCAGAAAACAGTTTGTCAATTTCTCAAAAAGTTAAAACAGAGGCCATGTACAGTGTGTCTCATGCTTGTAATCCCAGCACTGGGAAGAAAGGTAGGAGGACCACTTAAGCTCAGGAGTTCCAGACCAGCCTGAGCAACAGTGAGATCCCATCTCTACTAAAAATAGAAAAACTAGCAGGGCACTGTGGTGGACGCCTGTAATCCCAGCTAATTGGGAGCCTGAGACAAGAGGATTACTTAAACCCAGGAGTGTGAGGTTGCTGTGAGCTAGGCTGAGACCATGGCACTCTAGCCTGGGACAAAACAGTGAAAATCTGTCTCAAAAAGACAAAAAAAAAAAAAAAAAAAAAGTTAAACAGAGTAGCCATATGACCCAGTAGTTCTACTCCTAGGTAGAGAGAACTGAAAAACATGTTCACACAAAAACTTGTATACCAATGTTCGTAGCAGCACTGTTCATAATTGCTAAAAAGTAGAAACAACCCAAATGTCTGTCAATTGAGGAATGGGTAAACAAAATATACTATACCCATATAATGAAATCTTACATGGTAACAAAAGGGAATGAAGTACTGATACAAGCCACAACACAGATGAACCTTGAAAACATGCTAAGTCAAAGGAGCCAGATACAAAGTACTATATCTTATATGAATCAAATTATACGGAATGTCCAAAAATAGATAAATCTATAGTACAGAGGTAGATGAGTGATTGCCAGGAACTGGGGTGAGGAGGGAATGGGAATGACTGCTAATGGGTATGGAATTTCTTTTTGGGATAATGAAAATGTTTTTGAACTAGATAGTGATGATGGTTGCACAATCTTGTGAATAAAGGGTGAATTTCAGCCAGGCACAGCAGCTCATTCCCATAATTCCAGCACACTGGGAGACTTAAGTAGGAAGATTGCTTTGAGGCCAGGAATTTGAGGCCAGACTGAACAACATAGTGAGACCTTGTCTGTACTACAAAAAAAATTTTCTTTTCTTTTTTTTTTTTTTTTGAGACAGAGTCTCACTTATGCTATGGCACCATAGCTCACAGCAACCTCAAACTCCTAGGCTCAAGTGATTCTCTTGCTTCAGCCTCCTGAGTAGCTGGGACTACAGGCACCATCCACAATGCCTGCTATTTTTAGACAGGGTCTCACTGGTCTCAAACCTGTGAACTCAGACAATCCACCCACCTAGGCCTCCCAGAGTGCTAGGATTACAGGCGGGAGCCACAGCGCCCGGTCCTTTTACTAACTATTAAAATTCACTGGGGCGGCACCTGTGGCTCAGTCGGTAAGGCGCCGGCCCCATATGCCGAGGGTGGTGGGTTCAAACCCAGCCCCGGCCAAACTGCAACAACAACAACAAAAAAATAGCCGGGCGTTGTGGCGGGCGCCTGTGTCCCAGCTGCTCAGGAGGCTGAGGCAAGAGAATCGCGTAAGCCCAAGAGTTAGAGGTTGCTGTGAGCCGTGTGACGCCACGGCACTCTTGCCAAGGGCAGTACAGTGAGACTCTGTCTCTACAAAAAAAAAAAAAAAAATTCACTGAGCATTAAGTTTGAGGCCTTAGACCAAGCACTTTTCTCAGGTTATCATCATTTCACTAACAACTCTGTGACTCTGCATTGTTATCCTCATTTAACCAATATATGAGAAATATTGAAGGACTTTAAGTAACATTCCATAAGACACAAAGCAAGCAAGTGATGGAGCCCAGACTTAAGGTCAGTTTAACTCCAAAGCCCATCTTCTTACTGCTGTGTGACCATAGACAAGATATTTAGCTTCCCTGTGACTCAGTTTCCTCATCTATAAAATGGGAATAACAACAGTAGCTATTTCTTTCTTTCTTTTTTTTTTTTTGTAGAGACAGAGTCTCACTGTACCGCCCTCGGGTAGAGTGCCGTGGCGTCACATGGCTCACAGCAACCTCTAACTTTGGGCTTACGGGATTCTCTTGCCTCAGCCTCCCGAGCAGCTGGGACTACAGGCGCGCGCCACAACGCCCGGCTAAACAGTAACTATTTCTTAGGAGTTGTTATAGGGATTCGGTGTTTAGAAATAATGCCTGGAACACTGTTGAGCATTATATCACTTACAATAAGTGAAGGAAGCCAGTCACAAAAGACCATATATTATATGATTCCACTATATTATATGATAAATAGTATAATTTATAATATATAATATAAATTATACCACAAGTCCAGAATAGGCTGGACATAAATCTATAGAGACAGGAGATTAGTGGTTGACTAGTGCTGGAGGAGTGGGGGCAGATGGGGAGTGACTGCTAATGGGTATGGAGTTTCTTTTTAGGGTCATGAAAAAAATTCTATAATTAGATTATGGTGATGGTTACATGATTATAGACATACTGAAAACCATTAAACCAATTAAAATAGGTGAACTGTGTAGTATGTGAATTACAGCTCCACAAACGCTTTATTCATTTTTTAATTTGAAAAAAAACCAACAGAAAAAAATTCACAAACTAGCAATAAATATAAGATAGATACAAAGACATATATATATATATATATATACATATACATATATATAAAATCCTTTACGCAAAAGAGATGTTCAACCTCACTCACAATAAGAGCAATGCAAATTAAATGCAAATTAAAACAATGAGATACTATTCACATCTATCAGATTAGCAAAAATTAAAAAGTATGATATTGCATTCTGTTCCTGAGGTTGTGGGGGAAAAAGTAACCCAAGTAACTTTTTTTTTTTTTTTTGTAGAGACAGAGTCTCACTTCATGGCCCTCGGTAGAGTGCCGTGGCGTCACACAGCTCACAGCAACCTCCAACTCCTGGGCTTAGGCGATTCTCTTGCCTCAGCCTCCCGAGCAGCTGGGACTACAGGTGCCCGCCACAACGCCCGGCTATTTCTTTGTTGCAGTTTGGCCGGGGCTGGGTTTGAACCTGCCACCCTCGGTATATGGGGCCGGCACCCTGCTCACTGAGCCACAGGCGTCGCCCAACCCAAGTAACTTTTGCACATAGTATGTTGACCATGTTCTTCAAGCTAAAGACAGATAGGAGTAGATATTGAACTCTGGTTAACAGGTTTATTTTTTTGCAATAATACATATAGGTTAGTTATTCTGAAACTACCTTTGATATAAATGTATTGTGGATAATGGGAGCCAGGTTTCTCTCATTGTTAGGAAAGCTAAAAATAGGTAAATATATATCAGAATGAGAAATATATAAAAATGTTATGCTAGACTGAACCCTATAGGTACAGTTTTAGAATTGTAGGCATCAGTATGAATTGTGGTACCTAATAGACAGATACAGAATTAGAGAAGTGTGTGTGTGTGTGTGTGTGTGTATTTCCTAGATTTTGCCACTGAGAGTAATGACACCCCAATATCAATGTTAATACCTAGTACACCCAAATCTTGGTTTCTAAAAGCCATTCTCCACTAAAAGAAATGAGGGTACTCTAGATAAATGGCTGATTCCAGGGCCAGGCAAGTACAATCTGACCCTGGAACTTCTCATGGTCCTACAAAATAAGAAAGTACTCATGGCGTGGATGTGGAGAGAAGGGAACACTTTTACACTGCTGGTGGGACTGCAAACTAATACAACCTTTCTGGAAGGAAGTATGGAGAAACCTCAAAGCACTCAAGCTAGACCTCCCATTTGATCCTGCAATCCCATTACTGGGCATCTACCCAGAAGGAAAAACATCCTTTTATCATAAGGACACTTGTACTAGACTGTTTATTGCAGCTCAATTTACAATCGCCAAAATGTGGAAACAGCCTAAATGCCCACCAACCCAGGAATGGATTAATAAGCTGTGGTATATGTATACCATGGAATACTATTCAGCCATTAAAAAAATGGAGACTTTACATCCTTCGTATTAACCTGGATGGAAGTGGAAGACATTATTCTTAGTAAAGCATCACAAGAATGGAGAAGCATGAATCCTATGTACTCAATTTTGATATGAGGACAATTAATGACAATTAAGGTTATGGGGGGGGAGCAGAAAGAGGGACTGAGGGAGGGGGGTGGGGCCTTGGTGTGTGTCACACTTTATGGGGGCAAGACATGATTGCAAGAGGGACTTTACCTAACAATTGCAATCAGTGTAACCTGGCTTATTGTACCCTCAATGACTCCCCAACAATAAAAAAAAAAAAAAAAAGAAAGTACTCAAAGAATGCTGGGAACATGCCAAAAGTAGGGAGAAGCCAAACTGAAGAGCTCTCACTATCCAAATATAGGATAATCTGTCTCGGTGCCCATAGCACAGTGGTTACGGCGCCAGCCACACATACCGAGGCTGGCAGGTTCAAATCCAGTCCTGGCCAGCTAAACAACAATGACAACTGCAACAAAACATAGCCAGGCACTATGGTGGGCACCTTTAGTCCCAGCTACACGGGAGGCTGAGGCAAGGGAATTGCTTAAGCCAAAGAGTTGGAGGTTGCTGTGAGACTCTGTCTCTAAAAAAAAAAAAAAAAAAAGGATAATCTGAACATCAAATTAAAGGATACTAACAAATGATAATCTATTAATTAAAATAAGAATCTGTGAAAAATAAAATAAAATAAAATAATAATCTGTGAATCCACATTAATTGCAATGGACCTAAAGACATTGACTCTAGGGCGGCACCTGTGGCTCAGTGAGTAGGGCGCCGGCCCCATATGCCGAGGGTGGTGGGTTCAAACCCAGCCCCGGCCAAACTGCAACAACAAAAAAATAGCCGGGTGTTGTGACGGGCGCCTGTAGTCCCAGCTGCTCGGGAGGCTGAGGCAAGAGAGTCACATAAGCCCAAGAGCTGGAGGTTGCTGTGAGCCGTGTGACGGCACTCTACCGAGGGCAGTAAAGTGAGACTCTGTCTCTACAAAAAAAAAAAGACATTAACTCTATATAGATTTTGGACTTGACACTCTCCATAACTACATGAACTAATTCTTTATCAAAAAAAAAAAAAAAAAATTACGTGAGAAAATCTCAATACTACAAAAATGTGAAAGTGAATTAAGGCATATATATAAAGGAGTAATGTTCAATTATTAAAGGAACTATTCCAATAAAAAATAAATAAATATTTTTATATAGCTACATCTATATTATGTATATAGATATATATCACCTATTGGTTCAGTTTCTCTGTGGGAGTACCCTAATACAGTGGTCCCGAATCTTTTCAGCAACAGGGACTGATTTCATGTAAGACAATTTTTCCACAGACTGGGGAGGAGGGGGTGACGGGGAGGGGGAGAGGGGTGGAAAGGGGGATGGGGAGAGCAAAGGGGGGAGATAGAACAGGAGGTGAAGTTTAGGTAGTGATGCTGTGTGGCCCAGACAGACCAGTACTGGTCCATGGCCTGGGGGTTGAGGACCTCAGACCTAATACACTGATATAAATAAAAGAACAAATTAGCAAATACGGAGAAAAAAAACTCCTCCTTATAGCAAAATCTCAATCTCAATTAATAAATGTAGAAGCAATCATGGGCAGTGCCTGTGGCTCAAAGGGGTAGGGCACCGGCCCCATATGCTGGAGGTGGTGGGTTCAAACCCAGCCCCGGCCAAAAAAAAAAAAAAAAAAGCATCACCATTGAGGCCAGGCACTGTGGCTCATGCCTACAATCCTAGCACTCTGGGAGGCCGAGGCAAGTGGATTGCTTGAGCTCACAGGTTCAAGACCAACCTGAGCAAGACTGAGACCTTGTCTCTACTAAAAATGAAAAACTGAGGCAAGAGGATTCCTTGAGCCCAAGAGTTTGAGGTTGCTGCAAGCTATGATTCCAAGGCACTCTATCAAGGGTGACAAAATGAGACTCTGTCTCAAAAAAAAAAAAAAGAAGAAGAAATCACCATTGACAACCATCACAATAACTGATTCAGGCAAGAATCATCAATAGATGTAAAAACTAGTGGGCGAAATATCTGATAACAAGATATTGGCAAAGCCTCAAAATACCTTTCCACAGAATACTGATTAATTACTAATGGAAAAGCAGTAACTTTACAGAAGAGAAATCTGATATACATTGCTTTAACCATGCTTTAATCATTAAAGTAATTAATGATTACTTTAATCAAAGTAATTAGATGTCATCAACAGTAATTAGACAAATCAACATTAAGTGCCTATTGATATGATCACTGTGAAGGGTACAATTCTTGTGATATTCCTACCAAGAAATACATACCCTGATTCTAATCATGATGTAACATCAGGCTAATCTAAATTGAAGGACATTCTATTAAATAACTGACCTGTACTCTTCAAAAGGTCATGAAAGACAGAAAGATTGAGGGACCATTTGAAGGAGTCTAAGAGACATGACAATTAAATTATTTAAAAAGACTTATTTCTGAGCCCCAGGACTCTAGAGTTGCTGAAGTAGGGTAACCAACTTGCCCCTGCTCTGTCAGAACTGTTTCTGGCTTTAGAACTGAAAACCCCACATCCCAGGAAAAGCCATTAGCCCCAGGCAAATTGGAAAGCTGGTCAGTCAATCCTTAAGTGCCATTACCTGACCCACACAAAGCAAAATGTTGCCACATTTAAACAGATACTGTGGGAGGCTGAGGTGGAAGGATTGTTTGAATATAGGAGTTCAAGGCCACTCTGGGTGATTTAACAGATTCCGTTTCTTAGAAAAAAAAAGACCCAAATATGCATCAAGAGCCACCAAATGTCAGTAGTGCAGGAGTACAATCTTTAGAGCCAGGCTTCCTATATCCAAGTCCCAAATACTAGCTCTGCCACCCCTCCTGGCTGTAGGACCCTAGGCAAATCACTTATTGTCTCTGTGCCTCAATTTCTTCATGTGTAAAACGTGACTATGATGAGTGAATTCTTTTTTTTTTTTTTTAAGAGTTCACTGCTATTTATTTATTTTGTGTGTGTGTGTGTGTGCAGTTTTTTTTTTGGCCAGGGTTGGGTTTGAACCCGCCACTTCCGGCATCTGGAACCAGCGCTCTACCCCTTTGAGCCACAGGCGCCGCCCATGATGAGTGAATTCTAATGAAAACTATGAACTTTGGGTGATAGCAATGTGTCAATTATAGAATCACTGACTGTAACAAATGTACCATTCTAGTACAGGATACTGATAGTAAAAGAGGCTGTGTGTGTGTAGAAGGCAGTGTGTAACTTCTGCTCAGTTTCGCTGAGAATCTAAAACTGCTCTAAAAAATAAAGTTTATTTTAAAAATAGAGATATCGGCTGAGGCTTGTAGCACAGTGGTTATGGTGCCAGCCACATACACCCAAGATGGTGGGTTCAAACCTGGCCTGGACCAGCTAAACAACAATGACAACTGCAACAAAAAAAGTAGTGGGGGGCGGCGCCTGTGGCTCAGTCGGTAAGGCGCCGGCCCCATATACCGAGGGTGGCAGGTTCAAACCCGGCCCCGGCCAAACTGCAACCAAAAAGAAAATAGCCGGGCATTGTGGCAGGAGCCTATAGTCCCAGCTACTTGGGAGGCTGAGGCAAGAGAATCGCTTAAGCCCAGGAGTTGGAGGTTGCTGTGAGCTGTGTGAGGCCATGGCACTCTACCGAGGGCCATAAAGTGAGACTCTGTCTCTACAAAAAAAATAAAAAAAAAAGTAGTGGGGCTTTGTGGTAGGCACCTATAGTCCCAGCTACTTGGAAGGCTGAGGCAAGAGAATCACTTAAGCCCAAGAGTTTGAGGTTGCTGTGAGCTGTGACGCCACAGCACTCTACTGAGGATGACATAGTGAGACTCTGTCTCAAAAAAATAAAAATTGGCTCAGCACCGATAGCACAATGGTTAGGGAGCCAGCCACATACACTGAAGGTGGCAAGTTCGAACCCAGCCTGGGCCAGCTAAACAAGGATGACAACTGTAACAAAAAATAGCCAGGCGTTGTGGTGGGCGCCTGTAATCTTGGCTACTTGGGAGGCTGAGACAAGAGAATAGCTTTGAGCCTAAGAGTTTGAGGTTGCTGTGAGCTGTGACACCATGGCACTCTACCAAGGGCAACATAGTGAAACTTTGTCTCAAAAATAAAAAATAAAATAAATAAATAAAATAAAATAAAAATAGAGATATTAGTAGCTACCAATGGTTAACATATGGTTAGAACAGTACTTGGGTCAGCTATTACTTAAGGTAGTACTTCCCAGTTCTGATAATTTACTCTAAGGGAATAATCTTGTATTTGGAAAAGACTTTCTGCATAAATATATTTAATAGTATTTATAAGAGTAAAAAATTCAGGAATAATCTAAATGTCCTGCAAATAGAGGTATTAAATAAGTTCTAGTACATTGTGTGATGGGACATTACACATTCACTAAAGACAAGGGTTCTGAAAGCAGGAGGACTGATTTTTGAGAGGCAAAGGATTCTCTTTCCACCTCTAACTGGTGAAGAGGAATGGGAAGTTTGTATTAGAACCCTACTCTATAGTTTCTATTGTTTTCTGTTCACCTGTTGTTAACTCCAAGATAAAAATAAAAATAACTCCCTTTAAAATGGTCATGGGGCTGGGGGTGATGGCTCACATTTATAATCCTAGCCTTCTGGGAGGCTGAGGCAGGTGGATCACCAGACCTCGTCTCTACTGAAAAATAGAAAAACTAGCCCAATGTTGTTGCAGGCGCCTATAGTCCAAGCTACTCAGAAGGCTGAGGCAAAAGGATCGCTTTAGCCCAAGAGTTTGAGGTTGCTGAGAGCTATGACACCATGGCATGCTACCCAGAAAGACTGAGTTAGACTCTGTCTCAAAAAAAAAAAAAAAAAGACATTATGATAAGTGAAGTAAGCCTGACAGAAAAGGACAAATATTATGATTCTACTTATATGACAGATATCTAGAATAGTCAAATTTGTGGTGACAAAAAATAGAATGGTGATTACCAGGGGTTGGTGGAAATGAGGAACGGGGAGTTACTGTTTAATAGGTAAAGAGCTTCAGTTTGGGAAGATAAAAAAGTTCAGGAAATGAGCTGGGCACAATGGCTCCCACCTGTAATCCCAGCACTCTGGGAGGCCAAGGTGGGTGAATTGCTTGAGCTCAGGAGTTCAAGATCACCTTGAGCAAGAGCAAGACCCCTTCTCTAAAGAAACAGCCAGGCATTGTAGCAGGCACCTGTAGTCTCAGCTACTTGGGAGAATGAGGCAAGAGAATCATTTGAGCCCAAGAATTTGAGGCTTGCTGACAATATGACCTTTTTTTTTGAGACAGAGCCTCAAGCTGTTGCACTGGGTAGAGTGCTATGGCATCACAGCTCACAGGGGGTGGCGCCTGTGGCTCAACAGCACAGGGCACCGGCCTCATATGCTGGAGGTGGCGGGTTCAAACCCAGCCCCAGCCAAAAACTGCAAAAAAATAGTGCCTCTGATGCATCACAGCTCACAGCAACCTCCAACTCCTGGGCTCAAGCGATTCTCCTGCCTCCGTCTCCCAAGTATCTGGGACTACAGGCTCCCACCACAACGCCTGGCTATTTTTGGCTGCAGCCAAAAATTGTTATTTGGCCAGCCTGGGCTGGATTCGAACCCACCAGCTCAGGTGTATGTGGCTGGTGCCTTAGCTACTTGAGCCACAGGCGCCAAGCCGACAATATGGGAGAGAACCCCAAAGACTCAACCAGAAGATTCCTGGAAGTGATCAAAAAATACAGCAATATCTCAGGATATAAAATCAATGTCCACAAAACAGCGAAGATGAGAAGCTAATCAAGGACATAATTCCCTTCACAGTAGCTTAAAAAAAAAAAAAAGAAATACCTAGGAATATACATAACAAAAGAGGTAAAGGACCTCTACTAAGAAAATTATGAAACTGTAATATTAACAAATGAAAGAACATACCATGCTCATGGCTGGGAAGAATTAATATTGTGAAAATATCTATAGACTCTGACCCAAAGCGATCTACAGATTCGATGCAATCCCCATTAAAATACCATCATCATACTTTCAAGATTTGGAAAAAATAATTCTTTGTTTAGTACAGAACCAGAAGAAACCCCATAAAGCCAAGGCAATTCTTAGTAATAAAAACAAAGCCGGGAGTATCACCCTACCAGACTTCCAGCTATATTACAAGGCCACAGTGATCAAAACAGCATGGTATTGGCACAAAAATAGACGTAGACATCTGGAACTGAATAGAAAACCATGACATGAAACTAACATCTTACAGCCACCTGATCTTTGATAAACCAAACAAGAACATACACTGGGGAAAAGAATCCCTATTCAATAAATGGTGTTGGGAGAACTGGATAACCACATGTAAAAGACTAAAACTGGACCTGCACGTCTTGCCACTTACAAAAATTGATTCAATATGGATAAAAGACGTAAATCTAAGGCATGAAACAATAAGAATCCTTGAAGAAAGTGTGGGGAAAACACTTGAAGATAATGGCCTGGGGAAAGATTCTATGAAGACTTCCCTGGCAACTGCAACAACAACAAAAATAAACAAATGGGACTTAATTAAACTGAAAAGCTTCTGAACAGCTAAGGAAACAACAACCAGAACAAACAGACAGCCTTCAGAATTAGAAAAGATATTTGCAAAAAAAAAAGAAAAAAAAAGAAATTTGCATATTATGAATCGGACAAAAGCTTGATTAACTAGGATCTATAAAGAACTCAAATTAATCACCAGAAAAAGACCCAACTTACCACTGGGCAAGAGACATGAATAGAACTTTCTCCAAATAAGACAGATGAATGGGCTAACAAACATGAAAAAATGCTCATCATCCCTAATCATCAGAGAAATGCCAAATCAAAACTAAGCTATCACCTAACCCCAGTGAGAATGGCTCACATGACAAAGTCTTGAAGCTTCAGATGGTGGAGTGGATGTGGAGAGAAGGGAACACTTTTACACTGCTGGTGGAACTACAAACTAATACAACCTTTGGGAAGGAAGTATGGAGAATCCTCAAAGAACTCAAATTAGACCTCCCATTTGATCCTGTAATCCCATTACTAGGCATCTACCCTGGAGAAAAAAAAATCCTTTTATCACGAGGACATTTGCACTAGATTTTTTTATTACAGCTCAATTTACAATCGCCAAAATGTAGAAAACAGCCTAAATGCCCACCAACCCAGGAATGGATTAATAAGCTGTGGTTTATGTATGCCACAGAATACTATTCAGCCACTAAAAAAGAGAGAGACTTTACATCTTTCGTATTAACATGGAGGGAGGTGGAACACATTCTTCTTAGTAAAGCATCACAAGAATGGAGAAGCAAGATTCCAATGTACTCAATTCTAGTATGAAGGCGGTAACTGAGCTAATACAAGTAGAGGGTAAGGGAATGAGGAAGTGGGGAGAGGAGAGGAGGGATGAGGATGGGGAGGGTCATGGTGTATGGCATACCTCTTGGGGGTGGGACACAATTGCCGCAGGGACTTTATCTAACAAATGCAATCAGTATAAGCTAATTCTTTGTACCCTCGATGAATTCCAAACAATAAAAAAAATTTAAAAACTTAAAAAAAGAGTTTGAGGTTGCTGCAAGCTATGACATCACAGCACTCTATCCCGGGGAACAGTGAGACTCTGTCACAAAAAAAAAGTTAAGGAGGGCGGCGCCTGTGGCTCAGTGAGCAGGGCGCAGGCCCCATATACCGAGGGTGGCGGGTTCAAACCCGGCCCCGGCCAAACTGCAACAAAAAAATAGCTGGGCGTTGTGGCAGGCACCTGTAGTCCCAGCTACTCGGGAGGCTGAGGCAAGAGAATCACTTAAGCCCAGGAGTTGGAGGTTGCTGTGAGCTGTGTGATGCCACGGCACTCTACTGAGGGCGATAAAGTGAAACTCTGTCTCAACAAAAAAAAAAAAAAAAAAGTTTCGGAAATTAAATTGATTCAAGATGGATAAAGGACTTAAATTTAAGGCATGAAACAATAAAAATCCTCCAAGAAAGCATAGGAAAAACACTGGAAGATATTGGCCTGGGGAAAGAGTTCATGAAGAAGACTGCCATGGCAATTGCAACAACAACAAAAATAAACAAATGGGACTTCATTAAACTGAAAAGCTTCTGTACAGCTAAGGAGACAATAACCAAAGCAAAGAGACAACCTACACAATGGGAAAGGACATTTGCATATTTCCAATCAGACAAAAGCTTGATAACTAGGATCTATAGAGAACTCAAATTAATCCACATGAAAAAAGCCAACAATCCCATATATCAATGGGCAAGAGACATGAATAGAACTTTCTCTAAAGATGACAGACGAATGGCTAACAAACACATGAAAAAATGTTCATCATCTCTATATATTAGAGAAATGCAAATCAAAACAACCCTGAGATATCATCTAACCCCAGTGAGAATGGCCCACATCACAAAATCTCAAAACTGCAGATGCTGGCATGGATGTGGAGAGAAGGGAACACTTTTACACTGCTGGTGGGACTGCAAACTAGTACAACCTTTCTGGAAGGAAGTATGGAGAAACCTCAAAGCACTCAAGCTAGACCTCCCATTTGATCCTGCAATCCCATTACTGGGCATCTACCCAGAAGGAAAAAAATCCTTTTATCATAAGGACACTTGTACTAGACTGTTTATTGCAGCTCAATTTACAATCGCCAAAATGTGGAAACAGCCTAAATGCCCACCAACCCAGGAATGGATTAACAAGCTGTGGTATATGTATACCATGGAATACTATTCAGCCATTAAAAAAAATGGAGACTTTACATCCTTCGTATTAACCTGGATGGAAGTGGAAGACATTATTCTTAGTAAAGCATCACAAGAATGGAGAAGCATGAATCCTATGTACTCAATTTTGATATGAGGACAATTAATGACAATTAAGGTTATGGGCGGGGAAGCAGAAAGAGGGACTGAGGGAGGGGGGTGGGGCCTTGGTGTGTGTCACAGTTTATGGGGGCAAGACATGATTGCAAGAGGGACTTTACCTAACAATTGCAATCAGTGTAACCTGGCTTATTGTACCCTCAATGAATCCCCAACAATAAAAAAAAAAAAAAATTATTTTACAAAAAAAAAAAAGTTTAGGAAATGGAAAGTCATTATGGCAGCACAACAATGTAAATATACTTAATTCCTGGGTGCTGGCCCAATATACCGAGGGTGGCAGGTTCAAACCCGGCCCTGGCCAAACAGCAACAAAAAATAGCCAGGCATTATGGCAGGCGCCTGTGCTCCCACTACTCAGGAGGCTGAGGCAAGAGAATCACCTAAGCCCAAGAGCTGGAGATTGCTGTGAGCTGTGAGCTGTGAGCTGTGACGCCATTGCACTCTACCAAGGGCGACAGACTGAAACTCTGCCTCTAACAAAATATATATATATTAATTAAGTATAATTAAGTATATATATACTTAATTCCACTGAACTGTAACCTGTTAAAATGGTAAATTTCATATTGTGTACATTTTACCACAAATAGTCATTAAAAACTGAAAATTTAGCATAAGGTATGATTTAAAATATTTGTGTACATACAATGTAAAAATGTGAGTAAAATGTGTATGAGAAAAGGAAAGAAAATGCAATAAAATTATTATAGTATATAATTTTTCTTCTTCAAACTTCTTTGTATTTTTTCCAAATTTTCTACCATTTATAATCTCTACCTAGACTGTAAACCCCACTAAGGCAGGTTTGCTCACTACTAAATCTGCAGGTCTAGCCTGAGAGGCTTCTCATGGAATCTGCTGGTGTTTATACCCATGAACCAAGAATATGGCAGGAGACCAGGGCCAGGCCCATTTCTCTAGGGGTGGCTTGGACGTTTGCATTGGTCTCTGGAGCAAGGAATGCCAGGACAGATAAGGATGTTGCTGACCCTGTGAAGGTGTCAGTAACAAGCTCAATGCTGGTGCCAGGAAGAAAGGGAAGAGGGAACCATTTGCCATAGGGAATAAGGCTAGCCAAGTCCAACTCTTCATCCATCTCCTATCTCCTACTCTTCACACTGATGGTCCCAGGGAATGATATACCTTTTTCCTCCTTAAAATCTTCCAAAGCCCATCCACATCTCGTATCTGCAGGACAAAGTCCAGACTTCTCAGTAAGTCTCACAGGCTGCCATGAACTGGGCCCCACTCATTTCCTCTGCCTTACATTCTAAGCTGTAGGCCCAGTGAATGGACGGGCAGACCTATAGACACATGAATGACTTCCTCAGCTCTTGAGACTCAGCACAGATTGTTCCCTTTTTCATTGCCTTCTGCTAACCTTCAGGAAGGCAAGTGTCACCTTCTCTGAGCTGAGTGCCTGTGTGGAGTATCTTCTGTTTGCCCTTCTATTCCCCACAGATCCCAAGATGGCCCCTACACCTGTAAGGAAAGGAATTCTGCCAACAACCTAAGGGAGCTCGGAAGCAGATTCTTCCCCAGTGGACCCTCAGATGAGCATGCAGCCAGCTGACAACCTGACTGCAGTCCTGTAAGACTAAGCATAGCATGCAGCTAAGCGATGCCTGGACTTCTAACACAAAGAAGATGGGAGATAACAAATGTTTCTTGTTTAAGCTGCTGCTCTGCAGCAACCAGCATGTCTACCCCACTGCCTGCCCTGTAAGGCCAGCCTGGCTTCCAAGTGGGTTCAGCCTAGGAGTTCTGACAGGAAATCAGGGGGAGGAAAGAGAGAAAAGCCAGACCTGCCTTCTTGCAAGATTGCCTCCTTCGGTTGGCTGCACCCTCCATTGAAGGCCACTCTAAAGAACACTGTACACAACTCTCTCCTCTAAGTTTTGAAATCCCATAGTAGCTAGGCCAACCACATGCCTCGGCTCCTTTATAAATAATACTCCAATTGTCCTGTTTTGAAGGTGCTAATCTCTCGTTAGGATCCTGACCTAAGGCCCGGCCTGGTGGCTCACACCTGTAATCCCAGCACTCCAGGAAGCCAAGGCAGATGGATTGGTTGAGCTTAGGAGTTTGAGACCAGCCTGAGCAAAAGCAATACCCAATCTCTACTAAAAATAAAAAAATTAGTTGGGTGTTGTGGCAGGCACCTGCAGTCCCAGCTACTTGGGAGGCTGAGGCAAGAGCCCAGGAGTCTGAAATCGCTGCCAGTTACAATGCCAGGGCACTACTGCCTCTTCCTTCCTCCTATACAAACTCAATCACAGGACTCTCCTTGACTGCCTTCTGTTTCTCCCATTAGGACTGGATTTACCCTCTCTGGATACCTCTAGTGACTGGCACAGAAGTGTCAGTAAAGGCATACTGAATAAGGCACTGGTCACCAGCCCAGTGAGAAGGGTGACCAATTCAGCAAAGTCAGCTGTAAGTACAAAGGTTGGGCAGTGACAATAATGAATCTGAGCCAGTCCCAGAATTTACAATTTTTGACACTGATTCTGGGGATGCCTGGCACCTTGGTGAAGATTCAGATTTTTTTTTTTTTTTGAGACAGAGCCTCAAGCTGTTGCCCTGGGTAGAGTGCTGTGGCATCACAGCTCACAGTAACCTCCAACTCCTGGGCTCAAGCGAGTCTCCTGTCTCTGCCTCCCAAGTAGCTGGGACTACAGGTGCCCGCCACAACGCCCAGCTATTTTTTTGGTTGTAGCAGTCATTGCTGTCTGGCGGGCCCGGGCTGGATTAGAACCTGCCAGCTCAGGTGTATGTGGCTGGCGCCTTAGCTGCTTGAGCCACAAGCGCTGAGCCAAGATTCAGATTTTTGATCTGTCCATTTATACAATGAAGAAATTATTATTTTCCTGGTTTGCAAATGTGAATAAAATTTTCACATTGGAATGTTTTGCCCATTATGAAAAGGCAACTATTATCTACCATAAAACCAGGAAAACCACATGTGGTCCCTTCCTTGACCGCTGCTTTCTTGTTGGACATGAGGATGTTTCCAAAGCTTTCTTTGTGGAGATCCCTCTCTTCTTCCATATTTTAATGATTACATTGAGATTAAGAGTCCCAAAATAGGATTTTAAAAGTTGGTTTATGAGCATTTAGGAAAGAAAGCGTTCTATCACTGGGATCCAGATATATATGTGTGCGTGTTTGTGCACATTATCAAGTCTGGTTAAGTTTATTCTCCTTTTGGGGTACAGTCATCAAACTGGTGAGGGAAATAAGGCAGGCCACAGGAGTTAGGTAGTATTTCCAATACTCATTGCCATTCCACCATTAGGTGCCACTGCACTCACACCATTACCAACCCTGGGCTGCAGAGACACTCTATTCCCCAAACGTGAGCCCAACCTTTGCCATAACCGATCCTGACTCCTTAGCCTGAAAAGCCCCTTTAGTCCAGCCTTATCATCTCCAGTCCTCTTGCCAAATAACATGATCATGTCTTTAAGTAAAATTATGTTCTTTCCCACATCATGTTCTCTCCAAGTACTCTGTTTTTTTCTCTAACATAGTACTGCATGTGGTCTCCCCACAGTTTAAGCAGGGAATCTCTCCCATTACACTGGGGACTTCTGCCATTCTTCTCCTTACAAACACAAAGCATAGAACAATGCTGGGCACTTAGTAGGTGCTCAATACATATCAGTTGCCTGACCACTGGTAATCATAAATGTTTACTACAGGGTGTCCCAAAAGTCACTCATAAAGTTGCTAAACACAGGGAAAATGGAAACTTGGTAGCTAAATGTACTTTTTTTTTTTTTGTAGAGACAGAGTCTCACTTTATGGCCCTCGGTAGAGTGCCGTGGCCTCACACAGCTCACAGCAACCTCCAACTCCTGGGCTTAAGCGATTCTCTTGCCTCAGTCTCCCAAGTAGCTGGGACTACAGGCGCCCGCCACAATGCCCAGCTATTTTTTGGTTGCAGTTTGGCTGGGGCCGGGTTTGAACCCGCCATCCTCGGTATATGGGGCCGGCGCCTTACCAACTGAGCCACAGGCGCCACCCTAAATGTACTTTTATTTGCAAAATATTCATTTAAAATGTTTAAAAAGAGATGGACAACATATAGAGAACATTTTGTAAAATTTTGTAATTTTGTAATGAATATTTTCTAAGTAAAGGTACATTTAGATACAAGTTCTCATTTTCCTTATGTATAGAGACTTTATGGGTGACTTTTGGGACACCCTGTAATTAGACTGGATCTGAGAAAAAAGGCAAAGTTTTACTAGACTTAATATAGTGGAGAAGGGGTAATGAGGAAGTAAATGGCAGCCTGAAGTCATGGGCTAAAGGGACTAGGCAGAGCGATGAGTCTGTCCAGTGACAAGGAAGCTGGGAAGTGAGGAAGGCAGACATCAAAGATTCTTAATCTTGGGCTCCTTGGACCCCCTGGAGGCCCCAGGGTAGATTTAGCATAGAAATTGTATAAAATTATACTACTATATGATCCCAATAAAATGCTAGAGAGAAGCCCAGCAAAGTGGGCAGGAATATAGGCTATAGAGGCCAACTGAGCTGGCAGAAAGCCCAGCTCCACCATTGCCTAACTTCCAAGTGCCCCAGGTTCCTCATCTGTAAAACTAGGATATGAGAGTTCACTCCTGGCCAGGCACAGTGGCTCACACCTATAATCCCAGCACTCTAGGAGGCCGATGTAGGTGGACTGCCTGAGCTCTGAAGTTCAAAACTAGTGTGAGCATAAGCGAGACCCCTCTTTAAAAAATAGCTGGGCATTGTGGCGGACACCGGTAGTCCCAGTAACTTGGGAGCCTGAGGCAAGAAGATCTCTTGAGCCCAAGAGTTTGAGGTTGCTGAGAGCTATGATGCCATGGCACTCTACCTGAGGATAAGAAAAAGAAAAAAAAAAAAAGAACGTTCATCTCATGGAGCAATGGGAGACTTTAGTGGAATATGGAATAGCTCAGTGCCTGGTCCCCATCAAACACCCTTCCTCTTCTTAGTACTCCCTAGAAGAAATCCCTGCTAATCATTTCTCCCTTAAAATATCAGCAGCTGCTTCCATATTCCCTAACTTCTGGGCTCTGGAGTTCAATCAGCCCAGTCCCTCAAGAGCTGCCCCAGTCTTTCAGCTTTGCCTAACTTCCTGACCTTGGATCCCTTCCAGATCCCTCAAATCCCAGGTCTGAGATTCTTCCTGACTGCTACCATGTTTTGAGTCACAGTCACTGTAACAAAATTCAGTAAACAATTACTAAATAAACATTTGCAGAGATGATGTTTTTATTTTGAACAGTTCACAATTACTGATACTTTATTAGCCATTTTTCAAAAGTACCTGGTGATAACACAAGTATCACACTAGGTCATAAAACCTTGTAAAACTATTTTGAAATATGTTTATATGGCTAATATTTTTTAAACTTCCAGATCTATCAAATCTATTTTCTATAATCTTAAAGAAAGAGAAAGGAAAAATGTATCAGCCAAGACTGTATACTCTCTGCGTGGGGAATCTGATAAGGCCACAATCCAGGCAGCCACCTTCAAGCTTTAACCAAGTTGCAGATGCTCTCTCTCTGTTAGACTCCAGCCAACCAGATTCATGAAATGTAACTGCCTCACACAAGATGTTTCTTGACACCTCTTGCTGGGAGCCAAGGACTGTGTTCCCATAGCATTCCTCAAGTTTTAAAACAGTAGCTCCCAGGGGCTGATTCAGCTGAGAATCCAGCCACATAAATTCTCCCCATTCCCTAAACTTTAGGCAGCTTAACTCTGTCCTGGGCTTTCGGTGAGCAAAGAGCTTCCTGGAATGAGACATGAATTTAAGAAAACCCCAACCCAGGAGAAACAGACCCTTTCATGCATGGTGGTAAAAACTCACAGACAACCATCCCCTGGTGGAAATCTACTATACCTCTTCCCTCTATTCCCAACTATATCCCAAAGACCTAAGAGTTGAGTTAGTCCCCAGGGAGATCCCAAGCCAGCCTGATGAGGTATAGGAACTCTGGGCCAAGGTGATTTCATGACATCATTATGACAGCTCCCACTCTTGGCTTTGGCTTAAAGAAGCACCTTTACAAAGTCTTTTTAAAATTAAAGACAGAGGCCGGGCATGGTGGCTCATGCCTATAATCCTAGTGCTTGGGAGGCTGAGGCAGGTGGGTTGCCTGAGTTCACAGGTTCGAGACCAGCCTGAGCCAGAGTGAGACCTCATCTCTAAAAATAGCCAGGCATTGTGGCAGGTGCCCATAGTCCCAGCTACTTGAGGGCAGCACCTGTGGCTCAAAGAGTAGGGCGCTGGTCCCATATGCTGGAGGTGGCTGGTTCAAATCCAGCCCTGGCCAAAAACCACAAAAAAAAAAAAAAAAAAGAGAATTACTTGAGCCTGGAGTTTGAGGGTGCTACAAGCTATGACACCATGGCACTCTACCAAGGGTGACAAAGTGAGACTCTGTCTCAAAATAAATAAATGAAGTTTATATAAAAAAAAAATTAAAACAAAGACAGGCTAAGTCGATGAAGATCACAGTCTTATTTGGGAAGTGATGTGCCCTCTGCTTACAGGTGTGCAGCTTGGGGCTTCTTGTTGACACATAAGCCAAGGGCCTTTTGTCCACCCACTAACCTTCAGGACTCTGGGAAGCCTATCATCCGAGAAGTTTGAGATATCCAAAATAGGGTAATGGGAACAAAAAAATATTTTTAGCATTTCAGTTCTCCAAGGGCAAGAATTGTAATTTTTGTGTGTTCTGTACATGGGCACATCATGTCACAGCTGAGCAATGCTAAATGGTAATAATATTCCCATTCAAAGAGATAATCAGGCCAAGATACTCAACAACAAGTGAAATAAGACTATTAAAAAGCAATGAGCCTTCCTCTTTGTCACTATCAAAGTCAGATTCAAGTATCTTTTTTTGTTTTTTTGTAGAGACAGAGTCTCACCTTATCGCCCTTGGTAGAGTGCTGTGGCGTCACACCGCTCACAGCAACCTCCAAATCCTTGGGCTTAGGCGATTCTCTTGACTCAGCCTCCCAAGTAGCTGGGACTACAGGTGCCCGCCACAACACCCGGCTACAGATTCAAGTATCTTAATGGCATTTCCTTTGAGCCACTTTTGCTGCTGTTTCCTTTTTAGGGAAATAATACCATTACTCAGTTCAATTCTCCTGCCTTTATACTAGTGCTGAGATCCCATGCTAATGGAAAAGCTTCCTAAAACCCTGCTCCTGATCCTATCATATCATCCTTCTGTTTTCCTCCTTAGTCAAGGAATAATCCTCTTCTCCACTATCCTCTTCTCTTACCAAGCCCTGGACACACTGGCCTTCTTTTTTTTCCTTGAACACCTCAAAGTTCCTCCTGCCTCAGGGCCTTTACAGCAGCTGTTTTTACTGTTTGGATAACAAGGGCCCCCAGCATTATATAACTCTAGGAACACCAACTACATGGAATAATATGAACAGTCTCCTGGCTGCCACCTTGTCACTGAAGTCTCAGTTCAGACTCTCAAGAAAGCCTTTACTGAGTATGGCTAAATGCACCCTCTTCACCCATCTTAACCCCTGCTTTTACATGGGTACACTCTAGTACATCATCCCTGCTTTATTTCCAATACAGCACTTATACTATTTAAAACTATATATAATTTTTACATGTTTCTCCCATAAGAAAGTAAAATCCATGAGAAAAGCTTGTCTGCCTTGTTCTCTAGAGTACCCCCCGCACATAACAAAGCACTGGACACTTAGATAATGTGCTCTAAAATCTTAGAGAAATACACTTACAGATTCCTTTGTTCCTTTCTTCACTCTCATTGCTTCCCTTGACTAGCCTTAAAAATAAATAAATAGGCTTGGCGCCTATCGCTCAAACGGCTCAGGCACCAGCCACATACACCTGAGCTGGCGGGTTCAAATACAGCCAGGGCCTGCCAAACAACAATGACAACTGCAACCAAAAAATAGCCAGGCATTGTGGCAGGTGCCTGTAGTTCCAGCTACTTGGGAGGCTGAGACAAGAGAATCACTTAAGCCCAGGAGTTGGAGGTTGCTGTGAGTTGTGATGCCACAGCACTCTACCCAGGGCGACAGCTTGAGGCTCTGTCTCAAAAAATAAAATAAAATAAAAATGAATAAATAAAACCTTACAGGAATAAATTAAGTGCTTATTATCTACAAAGCACTGTGCCAGGTGCTGGGGTGGGAGCACTCCCTTACCTCCTAACACAAGATTCAGATATTTATACCCAAATCACACACCATCTTCAAGACAAAGGCTCTGACTCCTATAAAAATGCCCTTGGAGGTTCTTTCCTTTTATGGCAATAAGGGTTCAAACTGAAGAAATGTTCCCATATGAGCTAAAAGCTCAGGCTTGGTACTGGGCCAGAATTCTTCACCTCTGGTAGTAAGAATGTTTTCCAACAGCCAGAGAAACCCCAAAGTGAGAGCTGCCTCAACCTCATTTATTCATTCAACAAATATTTGTTGGTGCACTGGAGAAATATCAAGGCATAAAACAGAGAGCTCCAGGGCGGCACCTGTAAGGCGCCGGCCCCATATACTGAGGGTGGTGGGTTCAAACCCGGCCCCGGCTGAACTGCAACCAAAATATAGCCGGGTGTTGTGGCAGGCGCCTGTAGTCCCAGCTACTCGGGAGGCTGAGGCAAGAGAATTGCTTAAGCCCAGGAGTTGGAGGTTGCTGTGAGCTGTATGATGCCATGGCACTCTACCGAGGGCCATAAAGTGAAACGCTGTCTCTACAAAACAAACAAACAAAAAAAAACGAAAAAAAACAGAGAGCTCCATATCAGCAAGGAGCTTACATCTTACTGGGAGGGACAGCAAGCCAAATAAGTGGTAATAAGAAAAGTTAGGGTGGCGCCTATAGCTCAAGTGGCTAAGGTGCCAGCCACATCCACCAGAGGTGGAACGTTCAAATCCAGCCCAGGCCTGCCAAACAATGACAACTACAACCAAAAAATAGCCAGGCACTGTGGTGGGTGCCTGTAGTCCCAGCTACTTGGGAGGCTTAGGCAATCTCTTGATCACTTAAGCCAGGAGTTTGAGGTTGCTGTGAGCTGTGATGCCACAGCACTCTACCCAGGGCGACAGCTTGAGGCTCTGTCTCAAAAAAAAAAAAAAAAAAAGGAAAGAAAAGTTAGGCAAGAAGTAGGGACAGTGCTTGTTGGAGGTGGTGTAGGTATCCTATTTTTAAAAAAAGAATCAGAAAAGGCCTAACGGAGAGAAGATATTTGAGGAAAGATCTAAAGAGGTGAGGTAGCTAAGTCATGGAGCTATCTGCAGGTGGGGCTTTCCAGGCCTAGGAGAGGCAAGTGCAAAGGTCCTGAAGCAGAAGAGTGCCTGGCACTTCAGAGGAATAGTAGGGAACAGGGTGGGTACTACAGAGTGAGGAAGTCTCAAGAGCAGGAGATGAGGCAGATTGAAGTAGAGTGAGCAGGATCTTGAGGCTGTTCCATTTGGCTTCCACTGAAGTGGGATGGAAAGCCACTAGATGGTTTGAGCTGAGAAGTGATTGCATGAGGTGCCAAGGACAGTGTTCCTGGCTGAAGAGCTAGTGCAGAACTAAATGCACATTTCAGCAATACTCCTGCAAGGCTCTAACTCTGAAGGCTCTCTAACAGCTATAGCCTCCCTTCTGGGCTTTTTCTCTACCCATGCTTACAGGAATAAAAAATTGCCAGACTGGCTCTAGGAGGGCGGGAATCCACATGTCTGCAACCTGATACACTGCAAAAGCTAGAGTGGGAAGGCGAGAGGGTTAGGGCTAGCCATGGTGTCGCCTGTTGGTTTTCACTATGTTTTTTCCTCTAACCAATTCCTCTAACCAACCAAGCTTTTCAGAAGTATTTAAGAGTCAAATCCATCACAAGCAGAAAGCACAGCCAGCCTACTTCACTCCCTGGGATTGGGAGCCTGGGCCAGACCCCATTATCCAGCAGTTACTCCTCCTCACAGTTGTGACCTCTGAACTTCTGACCTCATGTTGAAAGGTCTGAGGTCAGAGTGAAAGAAACCAGTAGTCAGAAGCAGGGCTCCAAGTGGACCCTCGGATCCTATGCCAAGGTCAGTACTGAAAAACAGAAATATCTCCTTGATAGCCTTCCTTTGGCAAAGCTAATTCCAAGACCGGGGGCTCTGGGAGCCTGAATAATATAGGATGATGTTGGGAGGAAAAGAGATCTTTGGGAGCCATTATCTTTGACTAACATGCTGGTTAAAGGCCTGGAGTCCAGTCAACCACACCTCTCTGAGAAGCTGCTATTAATCGATGTTCTTTTTTTTTTTTTTTTTTGAGACAGAGTCTAACTATGTTGCCCTTGGCAGAGTGCCGTGGCATCACAGGTCACAGCAACCTCAAACTCTTGGGCTTAAGTGATTCTCTTGCCTCAGCCTCCCAAGTAGCTGGGACTATAGGCACCTACCACAATGCCCGGCTATTTTTTGTTACAGTTGTCATTGTTGTTTAGCTGGCCCAGGCTGGTTTTGAACCCACCACCACTGGTGTATGTGGCTGGCACCATAACCACTGTGCTACAGGTGCTAAGCCTTAATTGATGTTCTTATTGACAAATGGGTAACTAGCCTATCCCCAAATGCAGGCCTGGTCACATTTCTGACTCCTGCTTGAGATGAGCCCTCCACCACGCCTCTAAGGTATGAAGTATAGAAGGGGAGGCCAGAAGGTACCAGATGATGACGTAGGCTCTGAATGTGTACCAGCCCACCTCCACACGTTTTCAGTTCAAGGACGCTTCAGCCCAAAGACTAAAGGCTCTAATAGGACCAGGACCAGGTTTACGCTGTTCATTACTAAATACCTCATGCTCAGAACTGTGTCCCAAGGGTGACAATCTTTGTAATGACTGAATGGCCCTCCAAAGAAAAGAGGCCAGTGAAATTAATACTGGATGGGAACCAAGTGTGCCTGCCTACCAGTCACCTGTTAGACTTAGTGCCAGGAAAGGAGGGCAGTCCCCCTTTCTCCTCATCAGTCCTGCTACAAACATACAGTATTATTACATAATTTAATTTCCTACATGTGACAGAAAATCTCTCAAGCCCTAAATGGTAGCCCCTTTATTTCACACAATTACCTGAAAAGGATCCCACCCATCCCTGGACATTTGGGCTTATGGCTGTGAACCTTCTGTGTACCTTGAGTACAAGGAGCCTGAGGCACTCTGTAGGCCTGGTCTCAGTCTTCTGTATCCACTCACCCAACCAAGGGAGAAATAAGGAGGCTCGTAGTATTCATTTCTAGGTGACATTGATCACCAAATCTTGACTTTTCTAAGGGGAAAAACAACAATAGGAACAACACACACTTTGAGGACTATTACTACTATGTGTGATAGTAAAGTGGTAATTTTTATTTAAAGGATTGTAGGCATTAACTGAGAGGTGGGCAAATAGAATAGTCAGTACACCTAAACTCCTCTTCACTTCTTAAAAGAAGCCAATGAGGAAAAACATGAATTTAGTTAATGTAACATGACAACGAGAAAGAGCCATCTTCCTAAGCAAATGAATTGTTTTTGGAATCTAGAAACCCTAGCAGCAGTGGTTAAGTTGAACCTAGAAAACAGCATAAGTGGGCCAGGCACAGTGGCTCATACCTGTAACCCTAGCACACTGGGAGTCCGAGGCAGGGCCATCTCTTGAGCTCAGGAGTTGCAGACAAGCCTGAGCAAGAGAGATACCCCACTTCTACTAAAAATAGAAAAATCAGCCAGGTGTTGTGATGGGTGCCTATAGTTCCAGCTATTTGGGAGACCGAGGCAGGAGTAGCACTTGAACCCAGGAGTTTGAAGTTGCTGTGAGACTATTAAAAAAAAAAAAAATGGTGGCTTGGTGCCGGTAGCACAGTAGATATGGCACCAGCCATATACACCAGGGCTGGTGGGTTCAAACCTGGCCCGGGGCAGCTAAACAACAATGACAACAGCAACAAAAAAGAAAACAGCCAGGCATTGTGGTAGACGCCTGTAGTCCCAGCTACTTGGGAGGCTGAGGCAAGAGAATCGCTTAAGCCCAAGAGTTTGAAGTTGCTGTGAGCTGTGACATCACAGCACTCTACCAAGGGTAACAAAGTGAGACTCTGTCTCAAAAAAAAAAAAAAAAAATGGCTGGCTGTGGTGGCTCATGCCTATAATCCTAGCACTCAGGAAGACTGAGGTAGAAAGATCACTTGAGCTCAGGAGTTCCAGACCAGCCTGAGCAAGAGTGAGACCCCATCTCTACCAAAAATAGAAAAGCTAGCAGGGTGTTGTGCCTACTCATATGCTGAGGTAAGAGGATCACGTGAGTCCAGGAGTTTGAAGTTGCTGTGAACTACAATACCATGGTATCCTACCCAGGGCAACAGAGTGAGACTCTATCTCAAAAAAAAAAAAAAAAAAAAGAGAGAGAGAAGAAAACAACATAAGCCGTGAAGCTGGGAAGCCCTGGAAGATGTTAAGTCCCAGACTGAGGAGACACACAAAGTGGAAGCCCTTTGCACACCTGAGACAGCATCATTCACTATGAATTGTTTATAGAAAACACCATGAGGACAGAGGACCAAAAACAAAAGGTGAGAGGATTGACTGATTTTTTTTTTTATTGCTTTCTCTAATTCGCAACATTTTTGATAAGATGGTTCGATTATCTTTATAAATGAAAAAAGCAAATTTATCACTGAGAAGTTAGACAACAATAATAATGTAACAGAAAAATTTTATATTGTATCTTCTTGATGCTGGTTTGACTAGAGTTTGAGGTCTGATTGGGGCCTCAAAGAAGCATGGCATACACATTTCTCACTTAAGGCAAGGTTAAGCCCCATAGGGTATGAAGTGGACAAGTTCACACATCAGTCTTTCTACAGTCTGTACTAAAGGGCACAATCAACTTCAAACCTTGGGGTTGAGGTTTAGATCCCAGCACCTGCTACAATTTATACAAGACACCATCCTTGGGGCGGCGCCTGTGGCTCAACAGAGTAGTGCGCCAGCCCCATGTGCCACAGGTAGAGGGTTCAAACCCAGCCCCGGCCAAAAACTGCAAAAAAAAAAAAAATAATAAAAATAAAGACACCATCCTTGGTAAAAAAATAAGGGGTAGAACTCATGAGCCATCCCTAGTTAAAACCAACAAAGACAGGAATTCAGGGATTAGCCCAGCACCTACCTACTCAGGGGATTTAACTCATTTAATGGCTTGAGAAGTGACCAAAGGGAAAAAATATGCCAGAAAACATAATTAGCCCCACTGTCTGAACCCATGATGTAAGAAAAAGGTAGGTAGGGGCCTGGGTAGAGTGGGAAGTGAGAGAAGATTAAGAACCCAAACAGGGGGCGGCGCCTGTGGCTCAGTGAGCAGGGCACCGGCCCCATATACCGAGGGTGGTGGGTTCAAACCCGGCCCCGGCCAAACTGCAACCAAAAAATAGCCGGGCGTTGTGGCGGGCGCCTGTAGTCCCAGCTACTCGGGAGGCTGAGGCAAGAGAATCGCGTAAGCCCAGGAGTTGGAGGTTGCTGTGAGCTGTGTGAGGCCACGGCACTCTACCGAGGGCCATAAAGTGAGACTCTGTCTCTACAAAAAAAAAAAAAAAAAAAAGAACCCAAACAGGGCAGTGCCTATGGCTCAAGGAGTAGGGCACCGGTCCCATATGCCGGAGGTGGCGGGTTCAAACCCAGCCCTGGCCAAAAACCAAAAAAGAAAAAAAAAAAAAAAAGAACCCAAACAAAGGCTCGGCACCGGTAGCTCAAGCAGCTAAAGCACCAGCCACATACACCTGAGCTGGAGGGTTCAAATCCATCCTGGGCCTGCCAAACAACAATGATGGCTGCAACCAAAAAAAAAAAAAAAAATAGCCAGGTGTTGTGGCAGCTGCCTGTAGTCCCAGCTACTTGGGAGGCTGCGGCAAGAGGATCGCTTAAGCCAAGGAGTTTGAGATTGCTGTGAGCTGTGACACCATAGCACTCTACCAAGGTTGATAAAGTGAGACTCTGTCTCAAAAAAACAAACAAAAAACTGTGATTCCATTCCACACCTATTAGAATGGCTAAAATTCAAAACACAGACAAAACTAAATGCTATTGAAGACAAAGAACAACAGGAACTCTCACTCATTGCTGGTGGGTATGAAAAATTGTACAGCTACATTGGATGACAATTTGGTGGTTTCTTCTATAGCTAAACAGAGTCTTACCATACAATCCAGCAATTGCATTCCTAGTATTTACATCCAAATGAGATGAAAACTTATGTCTATACAAAAACTTACAACAAATATTTATAGCAGCTTAACTAAAAATCGCCAAAAATTAGATACAATCCAGATAACCCTCAATAGGTAAAAGAATAAACTGGGGTACATATACAAAATGGATTATTATTCAGTGATAAAAGAAAATGAGCTGCCAACCAACAAAAAGGGGTGAAGAAACCTTAAATGCATATTGTTAGTGAAAGAAGCCAGTCTTAAGAGGCTAAATATGTGATTCCAGTCATACGACATTTTGAAAAAGGCAAAATGATAGAAATAATAAAAGAACCAGTATGTCCTGGGGGGGAGGGATGAATAGATGGAACACAGGGAATTTTTAGGACAGTGAAACTATTTGGTTTTGTACTGTGATGGTGGCTACATGACATGCATTTGTCAAAACCCAAAGAATTGTATAAGACAAAATGAACCTTAATGTAAACTATGGACTTTAGTTAATATATATCAACAATGGATCATTATTTGTGACAAATGTACCACGCTAATGCAAGATGCTAATAGAGGGAACCATAAGCAGAGGAGAGAGGGAGACATCTGGAAATTTTGTACTATCTGCTCAGTTTTCTATAACCCTAAAACAGCTCTAAAATCGACAAATTTATTTATTTTTTTGAAACAGAGTCTTGCTTTGTTTGCCCTTCACAGAGTGTCTGGCGTCATAGCTCACAGCAACCTCAAACTCTTGGGCTCAAGTGATTCTTTTGCCTCAGCCTCCCAAGCAGCTGGGACTACAGGCATCCACCACAATGCCCAGCTATTTTTAGAGACAAGGTCTCGCTCTGGCTCAGGCTGGTTTTGAACTCATAAGCTCAAGCAATCCACCCACCTCAGCCTCCCAGAGTGGAGTGTTAGGATTACAGCTGTGAGCCACCCTACCTGGCCTAAAGTCTATAAATTTAAAATAAATCATTAAAGGATTAAAATGTTTTTTACAATTGACTATCTGGGCTGGACACAGTGTCTCACACCTGTAATGCCAGAACTTTGGGAGGCCAGGAGTTTGAGACCAGCATGGGCAATAAACCAAGACCCCATCTCTACAAAAAATGAAAAAATTAGCCAGGCGTGATAGTATGCATCTGTAGTCCCAGCTATTCACAAGACTAAGGCAGGAGGTTTGCTTGAGCTCAGGAGTTTGAGGCTGCAGTGAGCTATAATCACACCACGGCACTCCAGCCTAAGTGAAAGAGTAAGACTTACCTCTTAAAAAAAAGAAAATTTAAAAGACTATCTGCATTGATATAAGGACTACTGGAATGCCAGGTACATTTCAGACCACATAAGAACAAGCATGATGATGTGAGCTTGTCATCCAAGCTAGAAATCTTTATGCTTTTTTTTTTTTTTTTTAAAGAGAGTCTCATTTGTCACTCTTGGTCAAGTGTCGTGGTGACATAGCTCACAGCAACCTCAAACACTTGGGCTCAAGCAATTCTCTTGCTTCAGCCTCCTGAGTACCTGGGATTACAGACACCCACCACAACACCTGGCTATTTTTAGAGGCGGGGTCTCACTCTTGCTCAGGCTGGTCTTGAACCTGTTAGCTCAAGCAATCTGCCCACCTCGGCCTCCCAGAGTGCTAGGGTCACAGGCGTGAGCCCTCACACCTGGCCAATCTTTGTGCTTTTAAGAGTTGCAGACTTAGGCCTGGCATGGTGGCTCACACCTATAATCCTAGCACTCTGGGAGGTGGATTGCCTGAGCTCAGGAGTTCGAGACTAGCCTGATCAAGAATGAGATACATTCTCTAAAACTAGCTGGGCTGGTGGCAGGCACCTTGTAGTCCCAGCAACTTGGGAGGCTGAGGCAAGAGGATCTCTTGAGCTCCAAGAGTTTGAGGTTGCTATGAGCTATGATGCCATAGTACTCTACCAAGGGCAAAAAAGTGAGTCTCTGTCTCAAAAAAAAAAAAAAGGAGTTGCAGACTCATTGGTATAGTAGTGAGTAAAGAAGAAAAAAAAAAAAGTTGCAGACTTGCCTGTCAACTTACTGAATATGACAGGGAGGTTGCGGAAATCTTGACAGATGACACAAGATCCTGTCACCTACTGTCCAGTTCTATCCTCTTACTGTTACCCTGCAGGACCTCTGCAGGACCCTTTCCTCTCTACAAAGTTGCTTCAGTACCCAGCTCGACATTTCCTCTACAAAGCACTTCCTGGTTAACTCTACTTAGTCGTAATTATTCCTTTAAACCAAGATACCTTTGAGTCTGATAGCATATATAGAGTTGTCCAGCTCTCTTTCTGCAGGAGGCAGAAAAGGCTGAGGAGAACTATTGGATACAGACTGCCTGGGTTTATATCCCAGCTCCCGCATTTATGGCTGGGTGGATAAGTTCCTTAATATCTCTGCACCTCAGTTTCCTTAAGATAATAGGAAATAGGGGCGGCGCCTGTGGCTCAGTGTGTAGGGTGCCGGCCCCATATACCAAGGGTGGCGGGTTCAAACCCGGCCCCGGCCAAACTGCAACAACAAAAATGGCCAGGTGTTGTGGTGGGCACCTGTAGTCCCAGCTACTCAGGAGACTTGAGGCAAGAGAATTGCCTAAGCCCAGGAGTTGGAGGTTGCTGTGAGCTGTGATGCCACAGCACTCTACCCAGGGCAATAAAGTGATACTCTGTCTCTACAAAAAAAAAAAAAAAAAAGATAATATGAAATAATAACAAATAATAATAGAATAATTATTAGGATAATAGGAAATAATAATAGAACAGAATAATAGAATAATAAATACTATCCCATAAAGTTATTCTGAGGATTAAATGAACTTACATAAAACAGTTAGGATAGTGCCTTGTACAGAGTAAGCATTGTTTACGATTATTAAATGTTTTAAGTTTCTTGAAACATTGATGATCATAGGGTGAGGAGAAACAGCCTCAAAGTACAGGGAGACAGGTAAAGCCAAAAGCTGCTCCCAGCCCCAATCCTCTTCCCCAGGGACTTTGCTATCTCTTACCAAGCAGATGTTGGTTTTTTTTTTTTTGAGACAGTCTCACTATGTTGAGTAGAGTGCCATTGCGTCACAGCTCACAGCAACCTCAAGCTCCTGGGCTGAAGTGATTCTCTTGCCTCAGCCTCCCAAGTAGCTGGGACTACAGGTGCCTGCCACAATGCCCAGCTATTTTTGTTTTTGTTGTTGTCATTCACTGCTGTTTAGCAGGCCCCAGCTAGGTTTGAGCCCACCAGCCCTAGTACACGTGGCTGGCGCCTTAACCACTGAGCTATGGGCACCAAGCCCTCAGCTCCTTTTTTTAAGGATAGGGGCTAGGTCTGATTTCTCATTGGCCCCCCACCCAAATACATCACTTTGTCCAATGTTCCACCTGTACAGAAGACTCAACATAGCTTTGCTTAATGGGGTGTGCTGCACAGCTTAGCCCTCTATCTCATGATTTTGACAGTGAGCTACAAGCTTATTTGGAGATTTAAAGGGACCATTCCTCAGGGCTCAGGTCAGATATCAGAATCAGGCTACTAAAACAAGAAATGTACCTGAGTTGGATACTTCAGAGGAAAGATATACTCACAGGCATGAATTCAGGAGTCAAAGGCCAAAGGCCAGAGTCAGGACCTCTGAATCAGAATGCTGGATGAAGGAGATAGTAGCAAAGCCAGACCCAGAACATAAGAGGTATGAGGACCAGCATTCAATATAGAAAAAGGGATAGCCTTGCCAACAGGAGGATTGAGACTAACCTGGGCAACATAGCAAAACCTCAACTCTACAAAAAAGAAAAAGGATAAAGCATTGCCTGGAAGATGAGCCCAGCAGGGTGAGCTGAATAGGAAGAATCCTAGGACTGAGAGATCAGATTGTGTCAAACCCACAATGGCTTCCAAATCTCTTTAGAAAAAGAAGGAACTTTCCCAGTATGACCAGTCTGGCACCATTCTGACCTGGTAGTCACTTCTCAGTGTGACCAGGCCACTTGCACTTCTTTTAAAGTCAGTTTAAGTGGGCCAACCAGAGAAAACTCTTCCCAACTATCTCATTATTGAGGGATTCTGTGAATTGGAGAATTTGGAATCCTTACCCCATGAAGATGCTACAAGTGAAATGCTTTATAAAGGATGAAACCACATACCTACACAGATCTGCTGGGAAACCTCACAATGCCTATGTCTTCTTATGGCTTTAAAAGAAACCCCCCACCCCCAAAATTTAAAAATTTAGAGATCTAGGGCCTAAAATTCAGGCTGCAGGTAGACCTCTACCTCTCCTGCTGCCCCTGCCCCCAACAAGTTGGGCCAAGACCAAGGGTATCCCACTCTCACTTAGGTGGCCCAGATTCCCTGTTCTTGCAGAGAATTTCACCATCTCACAGTTATCCTGACACTAAATATCTCTGAGAGATCAAGGCCTCAGGGAGGCCTGCCCTCCAGTTAGCCTGCAGAGTACTTTTTCTAGCTTGCTGAACTCAGCTGGGGGTGGACCCAGGACCTGCCATCTGTAGGTGGCTCAGCGATGCATTCTGCTTGTCAGCTTCATAAGAGCTTTGGGAGGGAAGCAGAGGCGAAGCCAGGGATGGGACCAAGCTCCTAGGACAGGTGTGTATGCCAAAGGCAGGATTTCTATCAAAACCCCCAGGAGATAAAATGGCATGTTAACAAGTTTCTGCAAACCAAGCTTTGAGGAGGGAAAATTAGCATTTCTCAACTGCATGGGACCAAGGCCACACTAAACAAGTGGAAAAGTTAATCTGTATCCAGTGTTTTAATAAATAACTCCTGTGGGTACAGAGCCCAGCTAAGAACATGAAGGGAAAAAGTGCCTCTCCACTAACAGGGTACGAGGCAGCCACAGGAAGCTAGTCAGTAGCAATTCCATCACCCAAGGGAGGTAAGATCAGCTTCAAATTCCACTGGACATGGCTGCCAAGAAGTTAGCATTTGTGGTGGAAAAGTGTGGGCTCTACTCATAGGGCTGTCAGCATTTGGGCCAACTCCACACAAAAGTCTTTGGAACCAGCCTGACATGTACAGCAGATGACCTGCCCCAATGGAACCTCACCAGGAGAGTCTGCCTGAAGTCACCAACACACTTTCTCACTAGCCAGCCTCTCGAGACTCAGTTAGGCTCCCTGTAGTTTTTGTCCAGCCAGAGCAACTGGTGGTACCAGGAGCAGCCAGAAATCTTCGCAGAGAGTGGTACTGAAGTCACCTCTTTCACAACCCCACAGAAGCCCACATTCCAGTCCACAGCTGCCTGGCCAAAGCTGCAGACTTCCAACAAACATTTGGCAGCTGAGACTTAGCTGTCTTGACACCTTCCAAGTCCAGAAGAAGAGAGAAAGGACAGTCTCTCCTGATGAAGTCACCTGGGGGTAGGCATATGGTTCCTAAAAAAGTGCTCTGTGGCTGCCCAGAGCTGCAACTTGTACCATCTCTCCAACTTCAAAAACGGCCTCTTAAGAACCTTTTGATCTAAACAAGTACTCTCTTGCCCTGTTTCCTTTAGTGAATGTGAATAAGGAAAGAACTTTGGTGGAAATGACCATCTAGGGCTCATCCAATTAGCTTGCTCTTCAGCCATTCCAGGGTTACCAGGGTAGGCTCGTCTCTTGCCTCTGATGCACGTGTGCCAGGAACAAGAAATACAGAGGACCCTGTCCCTTCTGCTTGTCCCTACCCTCAATTAGCTGTGAGAGAAAGAGCCTAATAGGCAGTGGTACACAGTAGGCATTTAATAAATGCTGTTGACTGATTAAAATGGAAAGGCAAGGCCAGGTGTGGTGGCTCCTGCCTGTAATCCTAGCACTCTGGGAGGCAAAGGTGGGTGGATCACCTGAGCTCATGAGTTCAAGACCAGCCTGAGCTAGAGAGAGAGACATCATCTCTAAAAATAGCTGTGTGTTATGGTGGACATCTGTAGTCCCAGCTACTCAGGAGGTAATGGGATCACTTGAGCCCAATAGTTTGAGGTTGCTGTGAGCTATGAGATCACAACACTCTATCAAGGGCAACAAAGTGAGACTCTGTCTCAAAAAAAAGAAAAATATATATATATATATAAATATGGCTCAGCGCCTGCAGCTCAAGCGGCTAAGGCACCAGCCACATACACCGAGTTAGCGGGTTCGAATCCAGCCCGGGCCTGCCAAACAATGACAACTACAACCAAAAAATAGCCAGGCGTTGTGGCTGGCACCTATAGTCCCAGCTACCTTAGAGGCTGAGGCAAGAGAATCACTTAAGCCCAGGAGTTTGAGGTTGCTGTGAGCTGTGACGCCATGGCACTCTACCCAGGGTGACAGCTTGAGGCTCTGTCTCAAAAAAAAAAAAAAAAAAAAAGAAATATATATATATATAAATAGAATGGAAAGGCACATATGGCACAGTGGCCAAGAATATAGGCTTTGCGGCTCGGCACCTGTAACTCAGTTGAGTAGGGCCCCAGCCACATACACCGAGGCTGGCAGGTTCAAGCCCAGCCCAGGACTGCTAAACAACGACAACACCAACCAAAAAAATAGCTGGGTGTTGTGGCAGGCGCCTGTAGTCCCAGTTACCTGGTAGGCTGAGGCAAGAAAATCACTTAAGCCTAAGAGTTTAAGGTTGTTGTGAGCTGTGATGCCACGGCAAAAAAAAAAAAAAAAAAAAAATATATATATATATATATACATATACACACACACACACACACACACACACACACACACACACATATACATATAGGCTTTGGGTTCACAAGATTTGTCACCACACCTGGCCCAATAGCGAGTCTTTTTGTTTTTGTTTTGAGACCGAGTCTCACTCAGGTGCCCTGGGTAGAGTGCTGAGGTATCATAGCTTATAGCAACCTTAAATTCTTGGGTTTGAGCAACCTTCTTGCCTCAGCCTCCTGAGTAGCTGAGACTATAGGTACCCGCCACAACGCTCTGATAGTTTTTCTCTTTTTAGTAGAGATGATGTCTTGCTCTTGGGAAGGCTGGTCTTCAACTCCTGAGCTCAAGTGATCCTCCTGCCTCAACCTCCCAAAGTGCTAGGATTATAGGTGTGAGCCACCATGCACTGCCAGCAAGTCTTTTTAACACCATTCTCATACTTGCTAATCTCCTGAACAAAGAAAAGGCTGACTTCAGGCCTAGAACCTTCTGTAACAGGCCACAGAATTAAGCTAGAATATAATAATGCTGCTTCATTGTGTTTCTTTCCATAATTACCTTTAAATTACGGCAAGTGACACCAGTTTGCATATATGGTAGCAATGTAAAAATTTTTTAAAAAATATTGGGGGTGGGGGGTTGGGTGCCGTGCTCATGCCAGTAATCCCAGCACCTTGGGAGGCCAAGGCAGGAGGATCACTTGAAGCCAGGAGAGACTAGCCTGGACAATATAGCAAGACCCTATCTCTACAGAAAAATTTTGGTGGCCCCCATCTGTAGTCCCAGCTACTCAGGAAGCTGAGGTAGGAGGATCATTTAGAGTTTAAGGCTACAGTAAGCTATGCACTAATCACTGCACTCTGGCCCAGGTGATAGAATGAGACCCTGTCTCAAATAGGAAGGTGGCCCTTGAAGTTTTAGAAATAATGAACTAGAAAAATTTTAAAGTCCCTCTCAGTCCTAAAAGTGAATTTGGTTACCTGGAGTGTTAGGCTGCAGATTGCATCTCTCAGGCCTCTTTCCACAAGGCTCCTCTCAAACTTTACCTCCTCCAAGCAACTACTTCCAATCCAGCAGCCTGACTAAAAGTCACTCTCTCTAGTCTGCTCCCAGATCCTACCCATAGATGGTAGCTTTATAACTCAATACTATAATTTATCTTTATGTTTATCTCCCCTCTAGAACATGAGCCCCTTGAGATAGGAATTATGTCTTGCCATTTTATCCCCAAGACATCTATTATGATGCTTTTTGTCTAGTACAAAATAGGTACTTGATGAATGTATGCCGGAAAAAATGAACCAATGCTTCTGCCCTTTTCTCATTGGATGAGAAGACAAAAGACAGTGGAAGAAGAATTATTGCCAGAGATTCATTTGCCGTAGTTCCAACCCAGCACCTCTTAGCACTTAAGCTGGATGGTAGAATATACATCTTTCTGACCTCAGTTTCAAGTACTAAGTTAAATGAGAATTAACCCATTTTTATTATTTTATTTCATTTTATTTTATGTTTTAGAGACAGGGTCAAGCTAGGGATGGATTCTTTTTTTCTCCAAAAGACAGAGCCTTCACCCAGGCTGGAGTGTAGTGGTATGATCATAGCTCACTGAAGCCTCCAACTCCTGCGCTCAAGCCATCATCCTGTCTCAGCCTCCCAAAGTGCTAGAACTATAGGCATGAACCACCATGCTAGCCATTAACTCATTTTTAAAAGGGTTCATAAGCTGGGCATGGTAGCCTGTAATCCTAGCACTCTGGAAGGCTATAGCTGGTACATTGCTTGAGCCTGAGCAAGAGTGAGACCCCATCTCTACTAAAAATAAAAAAACTAGCTGGGCACTGTGATGGGCACCTATAGTCCCAGCTACTCAGAAGGCCAAGGCAAGAGGATCTCTAAGCCCAAGTGTTTCCACAAGGCTCCTCTCAAACTTTACCTTGAGCTAAGATGATGCCACAGCATTCTACCCAGGGTGACAAGAGTGAGACTCTGTCTCAAAAAACTAAAAGATAAATAAAACAGAAAGAGGCTTCACCATTTGAAATGTGTGGAAAAGCAAATCTGTCTTTTTTTTTTTTTGAGACAGAGTCTCAAGCTGTTGCCCTAGGTAGCATGCCAAGGCGTCATAGTTCATAACAACCTCCAACTCTTGGGCTCAAGCGATCCTCTTGTTTCAGTTTTCCTATTTTTAGTAGAGATGGGGTCTTGCTCAGGCTGGTCTTGAACTCATGAGCTCAAGCAATCCATCCACCTCGGCCTCCCAGAGTGCTAGGATTATAGGCGTGAGCCACTGTACCCAGACAGGAAAAGCAAATCTCTTTAAGAAACTCACCAGGATCAAGAAGAAATAAGTTACAACAGCATAAGACCAATTATAAAGGCATTTTTTACTTCTGTAACATAGACCAGAACTGGGTAAATATTTGAGAACATTCTTTCCATGTCCTTCTAGTGGCATTCTACCCAGGGTAACAGAGTGAGACTCTGTCTCAAAAAAAAAAAGAAGAAAGAAAGAAATGAAACACATATAAGGGAGTAGTATTAAATGGGAAAAAACAGTAAGAAAGTTCCCATTTCAAATTCAGAGGTTGTCCCTCCTGAAATATGGGGCTTTCTCAATTACATTCTTCATATTATTTTGGGCCTTGGGCCTATACCTGATAAGCAGGTAGACTGGAAGAATCTTTAAGCCACACAGGAAATGGTATTCTTTTAAGTAGAATAAATCTGTCAACAAAAAGGTATAGGCTAGCTACACTAAATACCCTCTACAGGTTCTTATTAAAAATATAAATGAAAGTCCAGCGTAGTCTCTTAACTTTCCACATCTGTTTCCTATTCTATCTCCATTATTAATACTGTAATGCAGGGTCCCCATTCAGGCAAGATTAATTCCCTCTTCCCAAAGCCTTCTGCAATAGAGGCATTTGGAAGGCTGTAAAGGCAGGATCAGACATTTTTTTCAACTTGTGACGTGAAAGAAGCTTAACAAGAGAGAAGAAGTTAGGTTGGGCCTGTGATCTAAAAGATAGTATGGCCCAATGGTTAAGAACTTAGTGCCCCATAATCATATCATTGTATACAGTTATGATTTAATAAAAAAATTAAAAAAAAAAAAAAAAAAAAAGAACTTAGACTTCAGACTCAGTCAGCCAGTTTAATCCCAATGACTTTCAGCAATTCATTTAACCTCTCAAGAAACTCAGTTTCCTTACCTATAAAATGATAACAAGAGAACTAATAAGATTATAAAGCATTTAACACAATGACATGGAAGATAGCAAGAACTAAAACAAAGAAAAAGGGCCAGGTGCAGTGGCTCGTGCCTGTTATCCTGTACTCTGGGAGGCCACAGCAGGTGGATTCCTTGAGCCCAGGAGTTCGAGACCAGCCTGAGCAAGAGTAAGACCTTGTCTCTACTAAAATAGAAAAAAAATTAGATGGGCGTTGTGACAGGTGCCTGCTACTTGGGAAGCTGAGGCATGAGGATCACTTGAGTCCACGAGTTTAAGACTGCTGTGAGTATGATGATGCCACAGTACTCTACCCAGGGTGACGAAGTGAGACTCTATCTCAAAATAAATAAATGAATAAATAAAACAAAGAAAAAGAACTCTATTGAAGTCTTCTTTATCATCATACCATTACCATGTCCACAGTCAGCCTCTACCCTAAAGCAGGACAGGATGAGTCCTACCGCTACTCTTTCAACCTTCCCAGGCTAAACAACCACCACCAAGATATAAAAAAGATGAAATAAGGGACAAAAAAATACAAAAAGCAAAAAACCAAAGAAGCTATGACAATACAAATAAAATCAGCTCTTGATTAATGATACTAATGAGGAATAAGAAAGATTACATTTAAATTAAAGAAAATAAATCCTTCATCAAAACAATATAAATTGGAAAAAATGTTTTTTTTGTTTGTTTGTTTTTTGAGACAGAGTTTCACTATGTCGCCCTCAATAGAGTGCCCTGGCATCACAGCTCACAGCAACCTCAAACTCTTAGGCTTAAAAGCCATTCCCTTGCTTCAGCCTCCCAAGTAGCTGGGACTACAGGCACCCGCCACAACGCCCAGCTATATTTTTGTTATAGTTGTCATTGTTGTTTAGCAGGCCCTGGCTGGGTTCAAACCCACCAGCCTCGGTGTAGGTGGTGGGTGCTCTGCCCACTGAGCTACAGGCACTGCTGGAAAAAATGGTTTTTAAAACTATAGATGGTGGCGGCGCCTGTGGCTCAGTGAGTAGGGCGCCAGCCCCATATGCCGAAGGTGGCAGGTTCAAACCCAGCCCCGGCCAAACTGCAACAACAACAAAAAAAAATAGCCGGGCATTGTGGTGGGCGCCTGTAGTCCCAGCTGCTCGGGAGGCTGAGGCAAGAGAATCACGTAAGCCCAAGAATTAGAGGTTGCTGTGAGCCGTGTGATATCATGGCACTCTACCGAGGGCGGTACAGTGAGACTCTGTCTCAAAAAAAAAATAAAAAAAATAAAACTATAAATGGTACCTTATGGGAGTACCTGATACAATGGTTTAAAAGGCAATATAGCACAGAGTATGAACTCTGAAGCCAGACTGTGTTCAAATCTCGGCTCTGCCACTTCTAAGCTGTTAATAATAGGCAAGTTATAGAACCTCTTTGTGTCTCAGTTTCCTCACCTGTAAAATGGGGCAAACTTTAGTACCTACAAGTATTATAGGGTTGTTGTGAAAATTAAATTTGTTAAAAACATATACATATATATACTGGGTGGCGCCTGTGGCTCAGTCGGTAAGGCACCGGCCCCATATACCGAGGGTGGCGGGTTCAAACCCGGCCCTGGCTGAACTGCAATCAAAAAATAGCTGGGCATTGTGGCGGGCGCCTGTAGTCCCAGCTACTTGGGAGGCTGAGGCAAGAGAATCGCTGAAGCCCAGGAGTTGGAGGTTGCTGTGAGCTGTGTGAGGCCACGGCACTCTACCAAGGGCCATAAAGTGAGACTCTGTCTCTACAAAAAAAAAAAATATACATATAAAATGACTAGAAGAGTATCTGACTCATAATCAGTGCTTAATAAGATTAGCTTTTATAATTATTCTAGCTGCTGCTGTTTTATCTGATTTAATACTAAGTTGATTATGTTTAATTTAGTATTAAAATTTATTTGTTTTCCGTAAACACACATTAGGTGATAACAGACGGCATCAGAGGAGGCACGTAGGATT
The DNA here is from genome assembly GCF_027406575.1 of Nycticebus coucang. Taxonomy (NCBI): domain Eukaryota; kingdom Metazoa; phylum Chordata; class Mammalia; order Primates; family Lorisidae; genus Nycticebus; species Nycticebus coucang. Next base: position 131,717,702 of record NC_069782.1, on the reverse strand, counting down.
TAGAAGTGCACAGGGCTTAGCCAGGAGTTATGGCGGGCACCTTTAGTCCCAGCTACTCAGGAGGCTGAGGCAAGAGAATCGCCTAAGCCCAGGAGTTGGAGGTTGCTGTGAGCGTGTGATGCCACGGCACTCTACCGATGGCGATAAAGTAAGACTCTGTCTCTACAAAAAAAAAAAAAAAAAAGAAGTGCACAAGGCAACAAATGGAAGTGGGCTAGGATAAAAAATGTGCTGTGGATAATGTAAGCAAAGATAAATGCAAGTTAAAAGGAACTAGGTAAGATGGATAAAGGGATACAGAGGTGAACAGATTTGTGATAAAGCAAGTAAAGTAAACGTTAACAGTAGAAACTGGGGCTCTGCGCCTGTAGCTCAGTGGTTAGGGCACCAGCCACATACTGAACCCACCCAGGCCTGCAAAACAACTACAACAAAAAAAATAGCCGCGGCTTGGCGCCTGTGGCTCAAGCGGCTAAGGCGCCAACCACATACACCTGAGCTGGCAGGTTTGACTCCAGCCTGGGCCCGCCAAATAACAATGATGGCTGCAACCAAAAAATAGCTGGGCGTTATGGTGGGCACCTGTAGTCCCAGCTACTGGGAGATGGAGGCAGGAGAATCACTTGAGCCCAGGAGTTGGAGGTTGCTGTGAGCTATGATGCCATGGCCCTCTACCCAGGGCAACAGCTTGAGTCTCTGTCTCAAAAAAAAAAAAAAAAAAAAAAGCCATTAATAGCTGGGCGTTGTGGCAGATGCCTGTAGTCCCAGCTACTTGGGAGGCGGGGGCAGGAGAATCGCTTGAGTCTAGGAGTTGGAGGTTGCTGTGAGCTGTAATGTCATGGCCCTCAACATAGCTTGAGGCTTTGTTTCAAAAAAAAAAAAAAAAAAATAGCTGGGCACTTTGGTGGGCACCTGTAGTCCCAGCTACTTGGGAGGCTGAAGCAAGAGAATTGCTTAAGCCCAAGAGTTTGAGGTTGCTGTGAGATGTGACACCACTGCACGCTACAGAGGGCAACATAGTGAGACTTTGTCTCAAAAAAGAAAGAAAAAAAGAAACTGGGTTGTGGATATATGAGTGTTCACTGTAAAATTCTTCTAACTTTATTTTAAAAATTGTTCATAATCAGCTGGGGGGAGGGGATAAAAGGAAGCAGACTTAGAGGCATCGGCCCAAGTTCTGGGCATAGCTATGCTACCTGTCCTCTGAGCCCAAACTCAAGAGCAAGTTTGGAAAAACATGGTGGTTTTAGAACTCTTGCTGAACATCACTGACACTTTCCCATACCATCTGAACAGGAATCAGGCTCTAACATGGACCACCTTGGCACAAGATACAGGCAGAGGGCAGAAACCCAGAGGTACCATCTGAGAAGTGCCAACACTTCTGTGAGGCACTGGGACTGCCAACCTCACAGAACTATTACACTATCACCCCTGCTCAGGAAAACCTCAGAAATAAGGTTCAAGGCTAAGGGACTGGCAGGTGGAAGGAGAACAGGTACTCACTCATGGACTCTGTTGTCACCATAGAGATCACTCAAGCCAAAGCTGATGTAGTGCCAGTGCTCGGGGATGTTGGCAGTAGGGTTCCCCATGTTCCTGTACATGCTAACGTAGTCCAAAGGGTCTGGGCCACCCAACCTGCAAAAGACCAAACACAGGGGTGTCGATGTAAGCCTGGAAACCAAACAATGTCAAGTTAAAGGGCTCTGCCTTACAAACCCAAAGGCCCCATCTTGGAGGGGTCTGGGGTGAAATAAAACTAAAGAGCAGCTACAGTTCTCTAAGATGAAACGGGGCTGTCCAACTCTACAAGCACAAGAGGCCCCCTTCTCCTACCCCCAACAGGCAGGGCCCCTTTTAGAAACCAAATAGACTGGGTAGTTGCCCATTTTGCTTTCTCCTGTTTCAAATTACTGATCTTAAATGGGACTGGCAGGGATTATCTCTCCTCTATGGTGCATGTAGACATGCCAACTTTCAAGGCAAGAGGTGCATCAGTCAATCAATTGGCCTCTGTTGAAAGACCATCCAGAGCATCCCCAGTGGGCATTGTTTCTGGAAGCAGAGGCTCTGCTTCACTCCTGCCTCTTAGACAGCTAATTCCTGAAAGCCTATATTGTGCCCTATGTTAATTACAGCTAGTTCTAAACAAACCCAAAGACTATAGTCCATGCAGACCCCAGACTGCACCCCATGGACCAAAGCCAGTCTTTTATCATTGCTAGTGACAAAGGCCAAACTTAGGCTAGCTCAGCTCTGCAAAGAGAACTGCAGAAGGAGCAAAACAAACCCTGTGAGCGTCTGCATCCAAAAGATATTCCCAAGAGATTGTCAACTCAAAAGGAGAGCTGGAACATTAAATGGTTCAGGCCTCTGAAGACCACATTAAATTCCCCCCACAATTCAACAGAGAAGCAGCTGAGGAACAGATTTAGTTATTATTTCACTCTGAGAATTTAATTCAATGAGTTCCCTTTAGTAATTAGTGCTTTAAAAAAAAAATTCTGCTTTTCTTCAGAATGGATAGAGAAACTTTGATACTTGAGAAACAGACTAAATAGAAACCATTAGCAAAGGAAGTCTGCATTTAGACCCCAAACACTGCTTTTGAGCTAGCTCAAACATCCCAACCATTACACACACCACAAAAACTTTGCCTGCCCCGGGACACTAAAGAAATATACCTTGCAATGGTCATAGCGTGCTGGTGGAAAGCTAACAACAAAATAAAAGACATGTTACACATGATCCCAGCCAGTGTGCCAGTAACATTTAATTGAAACACTATTTAAAACCAACAGGGGCTCGGTGCCCGTAGCTCAGTAGTTTGGGCACTGGCCACATGCACCAGGGCTGATTGGGTTTGAACCTGGCCTGGGTCTGCTAAACAACAATGATAACAATGAGAAAAAAAAAAAAATAGACAGCATTGTGGCAGGTGCCTGTAGTCCCAGCTACTTGGGAGGCTGAGGGAAGAGAATTGCTTAAAATCAAGAGTTTGAGGTTGCTATGAGCTGTAATGCCACAGTACTCTACTGAGGGTGACATAATGAAACTGTCTCAAAAAAATAAAATAAAACCAGTAAGTCTGGCTTCATCCTCTTTTGCCAGGATATTATTTGCCATTGTAGAAATCCTTATTCTCTGCTAGGAAATGCTAAGTTATTTACAGAATTTATAAGAAAGGTGCTGCAAATAGTTTAGAATTTCAGCTGAGGAAAAGGGACAAACCTCCATGTCTGCTCTTAACTTTAATTTTGCCAAAAATTTGATTAATTCCACAATCAGCTAGATTAAGTTTGTGAAGGAATAGAGGAAAGAAAACGGTAGAGATCTCTGGGAGGACCCCATTATAGCTGCAGAACCCCAAAACAGAAGTGACTAAAGGCCCCATCTCTGCTACAGTAAACTGCCACAAATTGCCAACCTTGCCCCTCCTACAGCCTAGGTCCATACAGCAATAAGCAGGAAAATTATATTCACCATTCTCTGCTCCATCTGCCATAGCACTGTAGCCCTCTTCTGACCAAGTCTTGCAGGAAGTGTCACATCAAAGACACAGCCATTACCTTAAAATACCTTAAAACAACTGCAGGGAATAACCAAGAATTGAGCAAAATTAACCTTGCTCACAAGCACGGAGTGTTCTGCTCTACTACTCAGAGACCAGATGAGTATGTAGGGAAAAAAATCATATTTTATACTTAGAAGAAGATGTTATCCAATGTCTCATCCCTCAACTTAATTCCTCCAACATCTGACTTCTTTACACAGGGCATTTGCAGGGTTTATGGTACTTGGGTCTGCCTCTCTGCTTTGATCCTTGCTCATCAAATTCTCAGCTTTCCAGCCAAAATGTCTCTGCTGCCCAGGGACTACTGGCAAAAAAGCCACCCTTGTACTATAAAAGGAATCCCATGGAATCCTGAGCCATAGCCAGATCCAGGTAGCCCGGCTCAGTCATGAGCCTATGGGATCCCAAATGTGAGGGATATAAATGAATTTCAGGATCTTAATTTTGTAAATCCCTCTGAATCTAAGAACCAGTCACTGAGCTGCCCCCCGCCCCCTTACATTTTCTTGCATCTAGGCAGCATTTCTGATTTCGCAAAGTGCTATACAAGCCTCTTCATTTATCATTATATGCTGGCCCATCTGTGAACACATGGGCTGGTTAACAAGCTTGCCCTAAGATGGAAAAAAAATTGCTCAAACCAGTCTTAGTCCTTTGCTTGTGCTTTGATATCTTTACATACACCTCTATCTATTATAGCCACTTGGGTGACATAAAAGCAGTTGGCTGAATCTGTGTATGGATTTCTCCTCAGACTCAAGTGATGCTGAACAACTAACATGGCAGAGCCAAGCCAACTTTTCTCAGGACACATGACAAAAAGTTCAACACAACATATAGTTCAATATAGAGGCACAATTGGAATGGGTACTAAGGTTAGCAATAGCTGCTTTCCACTCAGAAGCACTCTTCAAAAACTCCTCTCTACCAAAGAACCTTCTGCCTGCCAGACAGGAACACACCTCCTCCTGGCTACCCGCGAGGCTGCTCCACGTGGCCCTCCCTAAAGAGTTAGTGGCTGGACCCTAGGCCCTCTACACTGTCAGCCTTCCACTGACACAGGGAGCTGGCCTCAGCCCAGCACAGCCTAAAGACTGCCATCTCCAGAGGAAGATGAGGCTGTCATAAGGAGAAAGACCTAATCCTAAAGGGAGAGGTAACCAGCAAAGACAAGACCACTTCTGCCTTTGGATCTACCATTTGGCCACACGCCAAAGCAGCTGCCAAACTGTCTTTCAGGACTCTCTGAGGGGGATCATCTAATACACTGCCTACATGAATGTGGTCATGAACAGATTCAACCAATACTTCAATCAGCTTTTGGTTCAGGAAGATCATGAAGACAGGCTCTTTTCCAGAGTCCCCATAATACCTTTTTTGCCCAAAGCCTGTAGGAAGGCTTGCAAACACAAAAGGGCTCATCAGTAAGGTATCAAAAAGAGACCTCTTCATCCCTCCACGAGCACAAGGCTCTCATCTGGCGCCTCCCAACCCACAAAATGGGAAACTGGAAAAGACCATTCTCATCCCAGGGCTATTTAAGGGTTACCCTCAGCTTCCCAGGGAAAAGGCAGCTAGTGGCCAGGAAGCTCTTCTTCTTCTTCTTTTTTTTTTTTTTTTTAGACAGAGTCTCAAGCTGTCACCCTGGGTAGAGTGCTATGGCATCACAGCTCACAGCAACCTCAAACTCCTGGGCTTAAGTAATTCTCCTGCCTCAGCCTCCCACGTAGCCGGGACCACAGGGGCCCGCCACAATGCCTGGTTATTCTTTGGTTGTAGTTGTCATGGTTGCGGGGGCTGGATTCGAACCCTCCAGCCCTGGTGCCCTAGCCGCTTGAGACACAGGCGCTGAACCCAAGAAGCTCTTCTTAATATCCAACTGTACACTGCAACCAAAAAATAGCCGGGCGTTGTGGCGGGCGCCTGTAGTCCCAGCTACTCGGGAGGCTGAGGCAAGAGAATCGCTTAAACCCAGGAGTTGGAGGTTGCTGTGAGCTGCGTGAGGCCACGGCACTCTACCGAGGGCCATAAAGTGAAACTCTGTCTCTACAAAAAAAAAATATATATATATATCCAACTGTACTCTCTCCTCACTGCTGGGGTCCCAAGTCTCCATCAATTACTGCCCACTGAAAGTAGGAAGCTGTGGTCCCCTTCCATCTGAACTAAACCATGGATCTCCCTGCCCCTGTTCTTAGTTAATGTACTAAAGCAAAGCTGCTACGGAACCAGAAGGAAGCTCTGCACCAAGAAAGAGAACTGTGCAGAGTTAGCAAAAAGTTTATCAGTAAGAGTTGCTCCGTCAAACTTCAAAAGCAAAAGCTTTGAACTGATAGGACGTCTGAGCTCATCAGTAAGGTATCAAAAGACCTCCTCATCCCTCCACGAGCACAAGGCTCTCATCTCGTGCCTCCCACCCACAGAAGAGCCCCGGGCCCCCAAGCCCGCCCCTATGCCCTGCAGTCCGGTGCCCTCTGAGCTTCTCCAGTCTCGCTCCTCCAAAGCCCTCTCATATGCTTCCCAGGCCCCGCCGCGCCTCCCCCATCCCACTTCAGCCTCTCCCCACTTGGCTTGCCCTCACCCGCTAATGACCCCCTACAGGCGCCCCTCCTTTCACCACGTTTACAGTTCCCTCTCTCATACCGTTCCCCCTTCTGCTCCTACACACACCCCTAGTCCTCACTCTTATTCTCCTAATCCCGGTTAACTCTTCGCTACCCACGGACTCCGTTAACCCCTTTGTCCCCATTCCCAACTAGAGCCTTAACTTCTTCCCTAGCAGCAGGAGCCCTCCAAGTGCTTTAACCATTCCCCTCCTCCTCCTTCCCTTCCCACAAATTACTTAGCCCCCAGCGCTTTAACCCTTCCCAGCTTGCCCCTGTCTGTCCTCCCCCACCACCTCCGCCGCGGCCCAGGGCATACCAGTACTTGACGATAGCGGTAACCTGGAGCGGGTTCGGCTGGTCAGGGTAAAGACGGCGGCATTCTCCGTAGATGGCGTGCAGTCCCGGGGGAAAAAGAGAGGCAAAGGCCGGGGGTGCAGTAGGGCCAGGGGCCGGGGGTGCGGTAGGGCCGGGGGCGCCACTAGGCCGCAGCTCCGCCATCAGTGTGCGTAGGGCGGTGAGGGAACCGGAGAGGGCAAACGAGGAGGAAAGCACTGACCGGCCAGCGGACGCACTCGGTGGGTGCGACTTCCCGAGGCGATGGGGGCTGCAGCGAGGTCTAGCTCCGCGCCTGCGCACGCTGCACTGTCCGCCCAGGCCGTAGCAGTCGCTGAGTCTGCCGGAGGGTGCCTCCGGCCCTCAGGGCTCTCAGGGGGCGGGGCACCGGCGCGCCCTATCCCGGCATCCATTGCTTAACTTCTGTGCCAGTCACAAGTAGGGAAGGCGTGACTTGACGATGGCCCCCACCTCCCTCTCCATTATTTGGGAGTGTTCCAACGCACTTGGTCTCCCCCTAGTGTTAGGAGGAACCCAGGTTTAATAGAGATGTTGAGGCATCTCTGAGGTGCTAGGGTCCCACGAAAACACGAGAAATGTGCCCACAAAGGGTTTGTCACTATTTTGTTGACACACTGCTAACAACGATTTAAACTTAAATCTTACAATGTATTGATTCATTCATCCGTGTGGCATTAGTCTTAATAGATTATATATCTAATGTGTCCTAGTGCTATTGACAGACAAAAGGGCCCTTGCAACTTGAAGCTGCGCGGAGGAGGAAATAATCCAAAGAAAAATGCACTGGGCTCCTTTGAAAGCAGTGACACATAACCTCTCTTCACCGCCGTTTTCTTACCCATCGATGTCAATTCTAGCTCTTCATAAAAATTAAAGATATACTAGAGCAGTTCTTGAACCCCTTAGATGATGTTTTAATGAGCAAAAGATCACCTATAGTTCCAAATGCCAATCTTCAGACCAACGGTACCCTGTTGCACAGTTTACATTTAGCCGGAAACAAACGCGAAAAGCAACGACAATGTACAGCTTTTTTTCCCCCTTAAAGCTAATTTTATTTATTTTCCTTTGAGGAATATGTTCTTCGGGTGATTGTGTGTGTGTGTGTGCAGGTGTAAAGTTTTCCTTGCTATTAGAGTGTGAGGTGCTACTCTTACAGACCCAAATAAAACATAGCAACCTTATATTGTGCAAGGGAACGGGACGGGTTGGGAGGGAGGTAGGCCTCATCTGCAAAATCCAAACGTCCACGAATTACTGACCAATCCAAATAGACTACAGTCAAGTACTCAAGAAGACTACATACTTCATCATGCATTGCGAACCCCTTTAAGGGGAATACAGATCCAGGGCATGCAACACAACTATTAATTTATGTCTCCATCAATTTACTCTATGCAGCCTACAAACCCCAGGGTACTGTGCATCGGAAATACCTCCAATTAGGCGGGGCTCTGCAGCAGACCCAGAGGCTAACCCAGAAGCAAAGCATGCTGGGGGTTGTAGTTCTTCCGTGGCGCGGTCGGGCCGCTCCCTGGCCTTCCTGAGCCGGCGGGTAGACTGCGCATGCGTGTTAGTGGCGCTAGCTGCTGATCTGGTTAGCAGTTCCTTCCTCGGTAGGAGAGATTCCTCTGCCATGGAGTCGTACGATGTGATTGCTAACCAGCCTGTCGTGATCGACAACGTGAGTTGCGTCTTTATCTAAATGGATCTAGGCTCTTTTCCTTGAAAGGCTCGCTTTCCGGGTTTCCCCCTGGGCCGCCGGCTCTTTGTCACTGGCCTGGCCTGTCAGGAGGGTTCAGTCGCGGCTGTCTCGGTCTCCTCCCCACCCATCAGCAGGTAGAGCGGCCGGCCAGCAACTGTAAGGTGGGGAACTTTGGGATGCATAAAGGGACCCTGAGCGGGTTCTTGGGCCTTTGGTTCCAGGGGCCTTAACCGCTCTGTGAGAACCTGCCGTCCGCCCTCTCCCCAGTTTCCGATCACTCTATTGGCTTTCCTGGCTGTCCGTCTTGGCTGGCGACCCCGCCTCTGGGCCTTGTCGGATAAGGGTAGTGATTGGCTCGTGCCCCTGCCGTTCTTCCGGGCCGCCATAGTGTTTCCACTCTCTAAGGGGCGGGGCGGTGCACGGAGGCTGTGGCGATTGGCTTTCAGGACTCTCAGTGGTGGGGCTTGAAGGCGAGGTCCTGTCTGCGGCTGTAGGAGGGCTAAGTTTCCTTCGACCTGAGCCGGCGCTGTGGTTTGGTGGTGTGTTTCTGGGTGGGGCCGGAGAATCTAATGCCGGAAAGAGCCGTAGGATTTCAGTTATTTCTGTGATTAAAAGCTTCAAAGTTAATAAAGGTCGAGGAGAAAGAAGAGTGACAGAGCAAGCAGGAAGGTGGCTTTCCTCTTCGGAACGCCTAGTTGTTAGATGGAAATATTTGCCAGGTGCTCTAGCTCTTCCAGGGCGCTTTTACGTACATTCGAGTTGGATTCCTACAAAAACTGGGTGGATAGTTACTATGGAGTAGGTTTGATCATCGTAATACAGCTGAGAAAACTGAAGCGAGAATAGGTAAAATGAGCCCAAGGTCACACAGTGGAGATGACCTAAATCCAGTGCTTTATCGGTCGTTCCTTTTGCTAGCACCCTCAACACAAATGCATCAATAGTGACAAATAGAACGAATCTAAATACTGCACTTATTTTGGAGGGAAAGGGACCACTATAAAACGACTGCATTTTTTTTGGCAGCTCCCGTAGTTCAGTGGGTAGAGCACCAGCCACATACACCAAGGCTGGCGGGTTCGAAACCGACCCGGGCCAGCTAAACAACAATGACAACTACAACCAAAAAATAGCCAGGCATTGTGACAGGCGCCTATAATCACAGCTACTTGGGAGGCTGAGGCAAGAGAATCGCTTAAGCCCAAGAGTTTGAGGTTGCTGTGAACTGTGACGCTACAGCACTCTACCCAGGGCAACAGCTTGAGACTGTCTCAAAAAAAAAAAAAAAAAAGACTGCATTTAAAAAAAAAAAAAAAAAAACTGCATTTTTTTGTCTCCAAAGAGTGGTTCATACCTTTCTGTGCACCTTCTACGTTCCTTCATTGAGACAAAACTAACAATTCCTTCTGTCCTAAACTGTCAGATTCTCTGTATTGGCCCAGCTCTTAGGCCATTGTACAATGTCCTTTCTCTTTAAGCTTTAGCTCTGTTAGGTAGACAGGAGTTACCATCCCCAGTTCATGCAGAAGAGGTTAAATAACAGTATTCAAACCACCCAGTTTAGGAGATGAGGAGCCAATAATCATACTGAGATCCAATTCCAAGTTCCTCACTTCTAAGAATAGGTGTTTTTTCCGCTGTTAGCTTTCCTTCTTACCAGAGGAGTAGGACTTCTTCCTTGACATAGGCAAGGTTGAGCTCATTTTTTTCTAGACTCAATATTAGACTACAGACACCTAGTCTAGAAGATGTTTTTTTTGTCTCCCTCACTAGACTATGAAATGCTTGTGGGAAGGCGGCACCTGTGGCTCAGTGAGTAGGGCGCTGGCCCCATATGCTGAGGGTGGTGGGTTCAAACCCAGCCCCGGCCAAACTGCAACCAAAAAATAGCCGGGCATTGTGGCGGGCGCCTGTAGTCCCAGCTGCTTGGGAGGCTGAGGCAAGAGAATTGTGTAAGCCCAAGAGTTAGAGGTTGCTGTGAGCGGTGTGACGTTATGGCACTCTACCCGAGGGCAGTACAGTGAGACTCTGTCTCTACAAAAAAAAAAGAAATGCTTGTGGGAAAAGATGGTATTCTTTCATTTTTTAAATTAATCTCTCTTTATTCACCTCCATCTACACACACAGCATCTAGGACCTGGCACCATTGTGTGCTCAATAAATGTTTTTTCATTGGATTAACGGGTGAGTGAATGAATAACTGAATTTCTGTATCACAGTATTACAGTCTCTAAGTTTTGGGGGTTTTTTGAGACAGAATCTCACTTTGTAGCCCTCAGTAGAATGCCATGGAGTCACAACTCACAGCAACCTCAAATGCTTGGACTCAAGTGATCCCCTTGCCTCAGCCTCCCCAGTAGCTGGGAGTACAAGTGCCAGCCACAGTAACTGGCTATTTTTTGAGACGAGGTCTTGCTCTGGCTCAGGCTGGTCTGGAACCTCTGAGCTCAGGCAATCCACCCACCTCAGCCTCCCAGAGTGCTAGGATTATAGGCATGAGCCATCACGCCTGGCTCTTTTAGTCCTTAAGTAAAGAAAGCAAGAGGCATTTACCCTCGTAAGTCACTGCAGAAAATTGAGTAGGGATCCTTGTTCTAAATGTTGATTTTCAGGGAGCATTACATTTCTTTTCTATCTTTAGCCAGACTCTGTGTGCTGCTTTGCCTTTTCTTTTCATTGTAAAAATACAAAAATGTGTAGAAATTATGAATTTCCTGTTTTCATCAGCAGTGCAGAAGAAACAATTTGTCCACCCCACTGACAAATTAAATTTTCTTTTCTTAAATTGTCGGTAGGAGTTCCATCTCCAGCTATCTTTTTTTTTTTTCAGCTATCTTCTTTAATATCATTTAAGGTAATGCTTGTCAATTTTTACTTTCTTTTGCCTGATAGTATATTTGAAATCCATTAAAGCAGTGCTGCATTTTCAGTTTTAAGATTTATAGAATTAACCTGTCTTTACTATGGGAAAACATTTCCTTTATTATGCCAATAATTCTACCAAAAGGTGAAGTGGGAGGAATTTAAGCCATTTTCCCATTAAGATTTGCTGAATATACGGGCCTATGATCTCAGCACTCTGAGAAGCTGAGGCTGGTGGATTGCCTGAGTTCACAGGTTAGAGACCAGCCTTAGCAAGTATGAGTCCTCCGTCTCTACTAAAAATAGAAAAACTAGGGCGGCGCCTGTGGCTCAGTGGGTAGGGTGCCAGCCCCATATACCAAGGGTGGTAGGTTCAAACCCAGCCCCGGCTAAACTGCAACAAAAAAATAGCTGGGCGTTGTGGCAGGCGCCTGTATTCCCAGCTACTTGGGAGGCTGAGGCAAGAGAATCACCTAAGCCTAGGAGTTAGAGGTTGCTGTGAGCTGTGACGCCACAGCACTCTGCCAAGGGCAATAAAATGAAACTCTGTCTCTACAAAAAAAAAAAAAAAAGAGAGAGAAAGAAAGAAAGAAAAACTAACTGAGTGTTGTGGCAGGCACCTGTAGTCCCAGCTAGTCGGGAGGCTGAGGCAGGAAGATTGCATGAACCCAAGCATTTGAGGTTGCTGTGAGCTATGATGCTACAGCACTCTAACCTGGGTCAACAACCAGACTCTGTCTCAGAAAAGAAAAAAAAAAAAAAAAAGAGGAGGGAGGGGGTAATCTACCAGACACCTTTTGTGAAATTTAGAAAGTTCTTTCAATTAAGTATGCCTGAACAAAAGGCTTCTTACTTCCATCCAGTTGTCCCCGGGCAGGAATGTAGGCCTTTTGCTACCAGATCTTCCTATTTTTATAGAGAAATCAGAAATACTAAATTTCATATACAATATTCAGATTTTATCATAGCTATTGGCAGTTAATGTAAAAGTACTTTGTGGTCTACAGAGACAGAAAGTAAATTAGTGGTTGCCTAGACTGGAAGAGTTGGGAGTGGGATAAGAAGGGCCTGCTAATGGGTACAGAGTTTCTTTCTGGGTGATGAAAGTATTCTCAGAGTAGATTGTGGCAATTGTTTCACAACTCTGAATATACCTAAAACCATTGGATTATACCCCTTCAATGGGTAAATTGTATGGCAGATGAATCTTATTTCAGTAAAGTTATTTTTTAAAAAGTTGGGCCAGCTGGGCTCCGTGGCTCACGCCTGTAATCTTAACACTCTGGAAGGCTGAGGCTGGGGGATCATTTCAGCTCATGAGTTGGAGACCAGCCTGAGCCAGAGACCCCCATCTCTAAAAATAGTCGGGGTTTGTGGCAGGCACCTGTAGTCCAAGCTACTTGGGAGGCTGAGGCAAGAGAATTGCTTGAGCCCAAAAGTTGGAGGTTGCTGTGAGCTGTGACACCATGGCACTCTACCAAAGGCAACAAAGTGAGACTGTGGCTCAAAAAAAAAAAAAGAAAAGAAAAACTATGGCCAGTGCTCACTCAGTAGGCCATCCACTAAGAAAAAAAGCTGGGCCAAACAAAATATGTCTTTGAGTCAAAATGGCCACTATTTAACCTGTGCCCTGAAATCTATGGCTCCAAATCTCTTAGCTCCAAACTCTCAGCATCCTTTTCCTGCCTGTAAAATGGGAGACAACTCGCCCTCTTTCCCAGCATGTCAAGAATAATCAGATGTGCTTAGGATAAAGTTTGCCCAGTCTATAGCCAGCAAGTCCTGGGACAGGCTTGTTGAGGGATATGCTGTTTATTTGTCTGCATCAGAAGGAGAATGGTCAGTGGGTAGCTAGCAGCAGACTTTAGTTCTCATAAATTAAATATTTCATAAGACTACTTTTCCAATAAGTCTCTACAAGGCATTTGTTTACTTGGCTTTGCCATAGTTAATAACAAAGAGCTTATCTGCCAGGTACACAGTTCCTAGTTGTAAATGTTAAAGAAATGGACAAGAGCCTTTTGTATGCTCTTGTGGTATTGCTAGAGTAGAATCCCACTGATTCTTCACCCAAGTACTGGCCTGGCAGGCCTGCTCAGGGGCTGCAGGGACATGCTGGGTCTGGTTTCACCTTGTGCATCATTCCCAGCCCTGTCGCTTTTGCCTTTCTAGCACCACCCCTGCCTGGGGCTTCTGGCATTCCAACTGCTCTTTCAGAAGGTTCCATCAGTCGTTTGCACTTGATTTTAATTTTAGTCAGCCAGCATCTCTTGAGGACCCAGTAAATGCCAAATATCACCCATACATAAATTCTCTGGGCTCAGGAAACTTAGATTGAATAGAGACATAAATGGTAATCATAGTGGCGTGGAGGGGATTGGTGTGCTCCCACTTAATGGGCACGATGTAAGGGTATATGGCACACCTTTTGAGTGCGGGACACCACTACCAGAGAAACTCTACCTAACAAATGCAAATATTGTAACCTAGTCGTTTGTACCCTCACATTAACCAGAGATTTTAAAACATAATCATAAATTCTAATAGAAAGCGGAGGATGAGCTGGGCACGGTGGCTCATGTCTATAATCCTAGCACTCTGGGAGGCCAAGGCAGATGGATGGCTTGAGCTCAGGAGTTTGAGTCCAGCTTGAGCAAGAGCAAGACCCTGTCTCTAAAAAATAGCCAGGGTTGTGGCTGGTGCCTATAGTCCCAGCTAGTCAGGAGGCTGAGGCAAAAGGATCGCTCGAGCCCAGGAATTTAAGGTTTCTGTGAGCTATGATGTCACAGCACTCAACTCAGGAGAACAGAGGGAGACTGTCTCAGAAAAAAACAAAAACAAAAGAAAAAGGCAAGGTTCAGCGGCTAGGGCACCGGCCACATGCACCAGGGCTGGCGGGTTCAAATTCAGCCCGGGCCTGCCAAACAACGATGACAACTACAACAACAACAACAAAAATAGCCAGGTGTTGTGGGGGCGCCTATAGTCCCAGCTACTTGGGAGGTTGAGGCAAGAGAATCGCTTAAGCCCAAGAGTTTGAGGTTGCTGTGAGCTGTGACGCTATAGCACTCTACGCAGGGCAACATAGTGAGACTCGGGTCTCAAAAAAAAAAAAAAAGAGGCTCGGCGCCTGTGGCTCAAGCAGCCAAGGTGCCAACCACAACCACCTGAGCTGGAGGTTCAAATCCAGCCCAGGCCCGCCAAACAACACTGATGGCTGTAACCAAAAAATAGCCAGGCATTGTGGTGGGTGCCTGTAGTCCCAGCTACTTGGGAGACGAAGGCAGGAGAATCGTTTGAGCCCAGGAGTTGGAGGTTGCTGTGAGCTGTGATGCCATGGCACTCTACCCAGGGCAATAGCTTGAGGCACTATCCCAAAAAAAATTAATTAATTAATTAATTTTAAAAAAGAAAGAAAGAAGGGCGGCGCCTGTGGCTCAAAGGAGTAGGGCACTGGCCCCACATGCTGGAGGTGGCAGGTTCAAACCCAGCCCTGGCCAAAAACTGAAAAAAAGAAAAAAAAAAAAAGAAAGAAAGAAAACAGAATGCTGGGAAGGACAGAGAGGAAAAAATGAATCTGACATCTTAATCTGCCTTGTAACCCAGATGCTAGTCTTTTTCCTAGTAAACCACAAACCACATATCCAGGAAAATCATCTTTTTTTTTTTTTTTTTTTGAGACAGAGTCTCACTTTGTTGTCCTCAGTAGAATGCCGTGGCATCATAGCTCACATCAACCTCAAACTCTTGGGCTCAAGTGATCCTCTTGCCTCAGCCTCCCAAGTAGCTGGGGCTACAGGTGCCTGGAACAACGCTGGCTATTTTTTTTTCTGAGATGGAGTCTTGCTCTCCCTCAGGCTGGTCTCAAACTCCAGAGCTCAGGGGATCCACCTGCCTCAATCTCCCAGAGCGCTAAAAGTACAGGCATGAGCCACCCCACCCAGCCCAAAAATCATCTCTTAAAATATATCTAGGTTCTGGCTCAGCGCCTGTAGCGCAGTGGTTACAGCGCCAGGCTGGCAGGTTCAAACCTGGCCCAGGCCAACTAAACAACAATGATAACTGCAACAAAAAATAGCCGGGTGTTGTGGTGGGTGCCTGTAATCCCAGCTACTTGGGAAGCTGAGGC
The DNA here is from genome assembly GCF_027406575.1 of Nycticebus coucang. Lineage (NCBI taxonomy): Eukaryota > Metazoa > Chordata > Mammalia > Primates > Lorisidae > Nycticebus > Nycticebus coucang. Next base: position 131,702,469 of record NC_069782.1, on the reverse strand, counting down.
AAGAGAATCGCTTAAGCCCAAGAATTTGAGGTTGCTATGAGCGGTGATGCTACAGCACTCTACCAAGAGTGACATAATGAGACTCTGTCTCAAAAAATAATAATAATAATCTAGGTTCTGAGTATAGGTCTCATCCTTGTTTTCAACCTCTGCCAGGAGATCAGATTAGTCAGTATCACTGCACACAGGTGAGGGTAGTGAGCAATCATTGAGTTGACAAATTCCCTCAGTTCTCATGTATTTGGCCCTTTTGCCTATCTCTGCCTATCTCAGAGCCCTTGGGTTTGCAATAGTATAGTTCCTCCTCTGCCTCAGGCTTTCAGCTCACTTGACAGCTACACCTTTTCCAGACTTCTTGCTGTACCGCCCAATCTAATGAGTTTGCACATTGACTCCTGTTTTCTCTCTTCTGGAGAAGTTCTGGCTCCCTTAGAGCAGACTTGCCCTGCTGTCCACAACATACCACTTTACCTGTCCCCCAACCACCTCTCACTTCCTCCTCCCAACCTCTGTCTTGCCAGAGGCAGGCATTAGAATGTCCATTCTCACTCCCCTACTCCTACAGAACAGCAGGAAGGGAACCTGAGGTGTTGCTAGGAAGCATTGGTACAAAGATAACCTGGGCTACTTAGTATCTCCTGATATGTTTACTGCTTGCTATGTGGATTCTGGAAATATCACACTCTACCCAAGGAGAAGTGGTCAACTGGCAGCAGGAAAAGGCTTGTCCCACTCACACATCCAGCTGCAAATTATGTTTGGGTGGAAGAGTTAAGAAGGAAGAGAACAGGTGTACCTGCAAACAATATCAAGCCGCAATATCTGTCCTGTACAGGGTTGGAATCTATATCTAGATCAATGTTTACATTGGTTGGGCCCCAGAGATGCTGTGGCGAGAACTTAGATTCTTTTCTGGACACCCCACCCAACATACCAAGTATTAGAGCAGTAGGATTTAGGGCTCCCCTGCTCTTTACCAAGGAGTAAAACAAAGCACAGTGCTGTGCCCCTGCAGTGAGAACCAGGCAGTGTGCATTCATCAGAGTTAGCTTCAAGCATGATAATGACTATCGTGGTATTTGTCATGGGGGCCTTGGAGGCAGGGAGAGTTCAGGCCTGAGCTGGGAAAGTAGGTTAAAAGCATCCCATGGTGACTGGGTGTGGTGGCTCACACCGCTAGGTAATCCTAGCAGTCTGGGAGGCTGAGGTGGATGGCATAAGCTCAGGAGTTCAAGACCAGCCTGACCAAGAACAAGACGCCGTCTTTACTAAAAATAGAAAGAACTAGCCAGACATCGTGGTGGGTGCCTGTAGGCCCAGCTATTCAGGAGGCTGAGACAAGAGGACTGTTTCAGTCTAGAAATTTGAGGTTGCTGTGAGCTATGATGACGCCACAGCACTCTACCCAGGGCAACAGAGTGAGACTCTGTCTCAGAAAAAAAAAAAAGAAGAAGCATCTCATGGTGGTGTAACAGAAAGGATCATAAACTTTTCTCACCCTAATTATGTTCCCAAACTTGGCTGCTTTGATGCATCTAGGTGTTTTCTTCTTCTCTCCCTAAATTTTCTTTCTTTTTCTCCCCTTTATTAATATTTTTATTTCTTTACTTGTTTTAAAGACAGGGTCTTGCTCTGTCCCATGATCATAACTCACTGTAGCATTGAACTCCTGGGCTCAAGTGATCTTTCTGCTTTTATTAATATTATTTTTAATTCCTAAAGTAAAATATGTTCGGCGGTGCCCATAGCTCAGTGGGTAGGGCACTGGCCACATATACCAAGGCTGGCGGGTTCGAATCCCGCCCGGGCCTGCTAAAACAACAATGATAACTGCAACAACAACAATAAAAAATGTAGCCAGGCATTGTGGCAGGTGCCTGTAGTCCCAGCTACTTGGGAGGCTAAGGCAAGAGAATCGCTTAAGTCCAAGAGTTTAAGGTTGCTGTGAGCAACATGACACTGTGAGTGCCATGACACTCTACCCAGGGCGACAGCTTGAGACTGTCTCAAAAAAAAAAATAATAATAAATAATAAAATATGTTCAACATAGAAAAGTCAAAGACTACAGAAAAATCAGTGCATTGAGTATGTAGCATACAGTGAGAGTCCTTATCACTATCCCTGTCCCATCTCCTTCCCTTTGGTGTGCATTCACTTTTTCCAGGCTCATAGAATTGTATATATTATATACAAATATAAAGTTTCTCTCTCTCTTCAAAAAAAAATCAAAAAACTTCTCCTCTTGTGTTTGTGATAGTTCTGACTTCTCTCTCCTCTCTCCTCAGGGATCCGGTGTTATTAAAGCTGGTTTTGCTGGTGATCAGATCCCCAAATACTGCTTTCCAAACTAGTAAGTCATTCTGTAGCTTAGACAGAAGTTTGGCTCATCAGTTTTGTTTTAGGGCCAGGCCTCCCTCTTTCAGGAAGAGAAATTCTCATTTGTCAGCCTTGGTACTTGAAACAACAAGCAAGGGCCTGGAGCTGGGTTTGAAGTCAGCAAAGAAAATAGTTGTGTACGTGGTTCAATTTGAAAGGCACAGGCAAGAGGCCTCTTTTGTTAAATTTGATTTTATCTGATGCCAGAAATTTTATCACTGGTCACCAATACTTGGAATGATTGCCTCTTCGGGAGCCTTCTTTTTAAAATTCTCGTATCACAACTCAGTGCCTGTTGCTCAGTGGTTAGGGTGCCAGCCACATACACTGAAGCAGGCAGGTTTGAAGCTGGCCTAGGCCTGCTAAACAACAATGACAGCTGCAACAAAAAAATAGCTGGGCATTGTGGTGGCTGCCTATAGTCCCAGCTACTTGGAAGGCTGAGGCAAGAGAATTGCTTAAGCCCAAGAGTTAGAGGTTACAGAGAGCTGTGACTCTACAGCACTCTACTGAGGCGACATAGTGAAACTCTATCTCAAAAAAAAAAAAAAAAATTCTCTTATCACCGAGGCTGTGGTTAACATTACTCCATACAGCTGGGAAAAGTGGCTCTGCCTATAATCCTAGCACTCTGGGAGGCCGAGGCGAGTGGATTGCCTGAGCTTACAGGTTCAAGACCAGCCTGACCCAGAGCGAAACCCCATCTCCAAAAAAAAAAAAAAAAAATAGGGGGACATTGTTGTGAGTGTCTGTAGTCCCAGCTACTTGGTTGGGAGGCTGAGGCAAGAAAATCACTTGAGCCTGGGGGGTGGGGCCTTGGTGTGTGTCACACTTTATGGGGGTAAGACATGATTGCAAGAGGGACTTTACCTAACAATTGCAATCAGTGTAACTGGCTTATTGTACCCTCAATGAATCCCCAACAATAAAAAAAAAAAAAAAAATAGAAAAAAAAAAGAAAATCACTTGAGCCCAAGAATTTGAGGTTGCTGTGAGCTATGACATTACAGCACTCTACAGAGGGTGACAAAGTGAGACTATCTCAAAAAAATAAAAACCAAAAACAAAACAGCATTACACTATACCTACCAACTTAGTGAGAATGAGTTTCTCAGAGCTTTCGTCCTAAGGCAGAAAAACTACAGACAGAAGAGCACAGAGGCTACGAAAGGGGTTTTCAGGGGGGCAAAAAGAAAGTGGCTGTGGAATCTATCTTGAGTTATAGCATCATAGTTTTAACTTAGGCAAGGTCCTGGGAAGGAGGCTAAGGAGACCAAAAAAAAAATTTTTTTTTTTGAGATAGAATGTCACTATGTAGCCCTCTGTAGAGTGCCGTGGCATCATAGCTAACAGCAACCTCAAACTCTTGGGCTTAAGTAATTCTCTTGCCTCAGCCTCCCTTGTAGCAAGGACTACAGGCATCCGTCACAACGCCCAGCTATTTTTGGTTGCAGTTGTCATTGTTTAGCAGGCCGGGCCAGGCTTGAACCCACTATCCTCAGTGGATGTGGCCGGCGCCCTACTCACTGAGCTATGGGCACCAAGCCAGGAGACCAAAATTTTTGAGTTAACCATTCATATTTAGAAGTTCTTGTTTCCTTATCTCTCTTGGTCTGTACATATATTGGGAAAAGAGAAGAACTAAAAGTACTGAATCTTCTAAAATTCATTTCAATAATTTATAAAGTAATATAAATACAATAAACATGAAATAATAATACACATTTATTGTAGAAATTATGGAAAATACAGAAAACTACAAAGAAGGACATCAAAATCAACTGTAGCCTTACTCCTCAAAGATAATCACAGTGGAATTTGAGTGTGTATATGTGCTGTCATGAAATGAAAATTGATGATCCTCCTTGCTCTTTTTTCTAGTGTGGGCAGACCCAAGCATGTTCGTGTCATGGCAGGAGCCCTTGAAGGTGACATCTTCATTGGCCCCAAAGCTGAGGTAATTTCCAGGCCTACAGAACAAGCCTCAAGTCAGCAGAGGACCTTCACTATTCACCACATGGAAAGTGTCCCAGCAAGTGGACACAGCCATGAGTAAAAAGAGAAATTTTCTCTGAAAATTTCCTTTGGTTCTCTCATCCCTAGGCCCACTAGCTGGTTTATTTCTCCTAGGAGCAGCCTCTGGTCTTACGGAAGAAATATCTGGAACCCCACTTTGGAAAACACTGAGACCAGTCTAGAAAACGGGGTGGTTCACACTGGTAATCCTCACACTCTGGGAGCCTGAGGCAGGTAGATTGCTTGAGGTCAGGAGTTTGAGACCAGCCTGAGCAAGAGCAAAATTCCATCTCTATAAAAATAGTAAAATTAATACCTATAGTCCCAGCTACTTGGGAGGCTAAGGCAGGAAGATCACTTGAGCCCAGGAATTGGAGGTTGCAGTCAGCTACAATGATGCTGCTGCACCCTACCCAGGTGACAGAGTAAAATTCTGTCTCAAGGAAAAAAAGAATTGCCTGGCATGGTTACTTTTTTGGCAAAAGGAATTCAAATTCAAGGAGATCCTGGCTGGTACACTAGGGATGAGTTAATTAGCACAGTTTTGGCAGAGTCCTTAGGCAGCCTCTAGTAGCAGCCCAACAGAATCATTGTTGCCAATTTTGGCTTTTAAGTGCTGAGACCCAGAAGTGGGAGCCGGACATTATGTCCTGAAATCAGGTAATAAGTCCCTCCTGTCATTTGCTGTAGAAGCACCTGAGGACCTATAGAAATTCAGAAGCCCTCTGCTTTACTAGCTGTTTGGGCAGCAAGGGGAATTTGCAGGAGTCTAGAGACTTAGAGAATGGGTACGCACCCTTAGCCTTGGGTGAAAACAGTGGTGTAGAAACTCAGGGAGCTAAGGCTCCTTCCCAAATGATTCAGCTTGGTCAACTCAGTCCTGGGAGAACAGAGTTCTGGACTTTAAGTCCTGTTCGTTCTCTTTCCTCAGGAGCACCGTGGGCTGCTCTCTATCCGCTACCCCATGGAGCATGGCATCGTCAAGGACTGGAATGACATGGAACGCATCTGGCAATATGTCTATTCTAAGGACCAGCTGCAGACTTTCTCGGAGGAGGTGAGGGTCTTGTATACAGGGCACATGCCCTGCAAAACTGGGCAGAACCCCTGCCCCAGAGATAATAAGGATGATTATGATAACTACCAAGGTTGTTGGAGTCTTACTCTGTTCCAGGCACCAGGCCATGTACTTTTCAGACATTTGAATTTAATCTTCATACCAGTCTTGTGAGATATAAGTAGCATTATCTCATTTTACAAATAAGCAAACAGAAGCTTAAGAAAGCCCCAAGTAGTATTTCCCAGATCATCTTGTGTATAAAGTGGTAGAGCTGGGATTCAAACCCATATATTTCAGAATTCAGAGCCCATTATGCTTATTAACTTCTGAGGAAGTAACTCTCAATTCACAAACGCAAAGGAAGGTGCAAGCTAGGTGTTTCAATTACCAGGGAAAGGATATTTTCAGTTTCTTAAAAGCATATTCAATATTGAAATTTAATTTGCTTAAATTAAAAATTAAATAAATTAAATTATTTAATTAGTTATGATAAAAAATAGTTAAATTAAAAATTTTAACTATTTTTTATCATAAGAATTCAGAATTTTATTCTTTAATAAAATCTTCTTGACAGTTAAACAGTAGCTAGAGGGGACTATATATGAACATTGGTGGACAAGAAGGGAATGAGGAGTGGAGGCCAGGGTCAGAATGCGACTTTAAAGGGGGCTTGAATTTGGAAAGGTAAGAATACGACTTGGGCAGGGCTAGGTGACAGGCCCAACTTGCCTTTTCTTGGAGGGGAGGCTGACAAGGGTCCCCAGGCTCTCAAACCATCAAAGCAGGGGCTTCTCCCCCAGTACTAATAAGGGTGGAAATCTGACCTCACCCTGATTACCTGCTGGGCTTCTTTCACCAGCATCCTGTGCTCCTAACTGAGGCACCTTTAAACCCACGGAAAAACCGGGAACGAGCTGCTGAAGTTTTCTTCGAGACCTTCAATGTGCCAGCTCTTTTCATCTCTATGCAAGCTGTGCTTAGCCTGTGAGTAGCACTGGGCTAGCTCCATCCCGTTGCAGGGGAAAGCAGTCCTCCTTTGGCACCATTGAGGCACACTCTCCTCTGGGGTGGTTCAGAGCAACCTGAGCTCTCCCTATAACCCCTGCTAGGGAAGGGTTAAGGAATGGTGGGAAAGGGAGTGAGACTTTTGCTGAAACTGAGTATTTAGGCTTCTTAGTTGAAACCAAAAAAGATGTGACTGATAGTGACTGTGTTGGTGCTGTCAATGGGTTTGGTGGCCAAGGCTTTCAGCGAGGCCTGCTGAGGAAGCCACGTGCTGCTGCTACAGCTCTTCCTAAAGGCCCGGTAATGTGTTCATGTATTTATTCAGTGCTTACTGAATGCCAGTGCTCAACCAGACTGAGGCTACAGTTTTGATCTAAGTCCCACCACAGTCCCTATTCTCATGCCCTGCATTTCTGTCATGCTCCAGGGTTAGGTCTGCTGCGCAGATTGTACATTTGTGAGATGGGATTGTTTTATCTCCCCATTATAAAAATTGTGAGCCAGAATTTGAAAATTGGGAGATTTCATATCCAAATTTCTGTCTTTGCTGAAAAAATGAGATCTGGTGATACTGGGCCTGTATTTCTATAGGGCAAAAATCAGCTAGAGCTGAATAATGGCTGCCTTTTTAGATAGGGTTTACAAGCCTGTCTTCTTCACCATGCTCCACCCCATTTTCTGTTGTGTCTCTTGATGGAGACACTTGGTTCGTTCATCTCACAGAAATAGATATCTGTACCCAAAAGAAAGAAAACTAAAAACAGACCGAGAAGGCCATGTGGGGGGAAAACTAGTTTTTTATGGAAGTAATAAATATTCTTATTTTACTTTACTCGTTTACTTTTCCTGCCTGACCCTTGTAAACATTTGAGTATTTTTCTTCATCTGCAGGCGTCCTCAAACTTTTTAAACAGGGGGCCAGTTCACTGTCCCTCAGACCATCAGAGGGCCGGACTACAGTTTAAAAAAAAAAACAAAAAAAACTATGAACAAATTCCTATGCACACTGCACGTATCTTATTTTGAAGTAAAAAAACAAAACGGGAACAAATACAATCACACCACCTCATGTGGCCCGCGGGCCGCAGTTTGAGGACCCCTGATCTAGAGAGTTGAGCTGCCCCTAAGCTGGGTCTGTGAAGCAGTTTAAGACCAGGCCATCTGCTCATACTGAAAGGCCTAGTCTGCATGTGGGGGAGGGAGCTTGGAGGAGCGCAGCTCCTTTTATCCAGGTGTTTTGAGGCCTGCTTCAACACTCAGGCTTCCTTAGTATTCATTCAGCCCATTCTAAGGCCCCTGGAGAAAGTCAGGCCCAGGCTTTAGTTTGGCTGACATTGAACTCTAAAACGAAGTGGGTTTCTTCCCAGAGTGAGGGCTTAGGTCTAAATGATGGTTTGCCCTCTCGCTTCAGTTATGCCACAGGTAGGACCACGGGTGTGGTGCTGGATTCTGGGGACGGCGTCACCCATGCTGTGCCCATTTATGAGGGCTTTGCCATGCCCCACTCTATCATGCGCATCGACATTGCTGGCCGAGATGTCTCTCGCTTCCTTCGCCTCTACCTGCGTAAGGAGGGCTATGATTTCCACTCATCCTCCGAGTTTGAGATTGTCAAGGCAATAAAAGAAGTGAGTGATGCTGGGTGGGCCTAGGGCTGGGATTGGGAATGGGAGAAGGAGGAATGGGGGAGTAGGAGCCAGAACCTCAGTGAGGAGCAAGTGAAGAAAGGTGATCCCAGCTCAGGCCCTATCCTCCCAGCCAGGCCTCCTAGCAGCTGTGTGACAGATTGGCCTTCATGAAGTGCTGCCATCATGTTGGGGGAAAGGGAGTTGCATGCAGGTGCTCAGTATGTTTTTTTTATATCTTATGTACAAATTACATAGGTTCTTTTACATCCTTGAAAAAGTCGTAATACGGCTCAGTGCCCATAGGGCACCAGCCACGTACACCAGAGGTGGTGGGTTCGAACCCGACCTAGGCCAGCATAAGAACAATGGCAGCTACAGTAAAAAATAGCTGGACATGTGCGGCACCTGTGGCTCAGTCGGTAAGGCGCTGGCCCCATATACCAAGGGTGGTGGGTTCAAACCCACCCCGGCTGAATTGCAACCAAAAAAATAGCCGGGCGTTGTGGCAGGCGTCTGTAGTCCCAGCTACTCGGGAGACTGAGGCAAGAGAATCACTTAAGCCCAGGAGTTGGAGGTTGTTGTGAGCTGTGTGATGCCACGGCACTCTACTCAGGGCCATAAAGTGAGACTCTGTCTCTAAAAAAAGAAAAAAAAATAGCCGGACATTGTGGCAGCTACTTGGGAGGCTAAGGCAAGAGAATCGCTTAAGCCCATGAGTTTGAGGTTGCTGTGAGCTATGACACACAGCACTCTACTGAGGGCCACATATTGAGTCTCTGTCTCAAAAAAGAAAGAAAAAGTCATAATATAATTTTCTTTTTAAGTAAATTGAACCATATGAGTGGTATAAGGAGAAAGATCCCTGGGCCTGGAGTAAAATTAGTTTGTGGTCTTAGACCCAGGATCCAGAGAGCCAGGTTTCCAAGCTTCCCCACCAGGACGGTGGAGCAGGTGAGAGCTCATATCCAGTGAAGGCCAACAGAGACCTCCCTGCTCCTGCTTCGTGGCAGTAGCTCCCATGACCATTAGGGTATTCACTGCAGATGGACAGGTTTTTATATCAGCACTGTCCCATTACTCCCTTGGGACTGTGGCTAGGTGTGTGCCAGATGTCCTACCTGCCTGACAGTTTTGCTTGGTCCTGTAGAGAGCCTGCTACCTATCCATCAACCCCCAGAAGGATGAGACACTCGAGACAGAGAAGGCTCAGTACTACCTGCCTGATGGCAGCACCATTGAGGTAGGGGGCTAGTATTCCCTCAGTCCCCTCAGGCTCACAGTGATCTGGGCCTAAACAGGATACCCCTAAGGGCTGGAGTCCAATGCATCAGTCCCTTTACACCCTCCACCTGAGCAGCAAGAGTGGCCCTGCTTCTGCAGAGGAGGCACTATGTGGAGGGGAAGGGGCTCCAGAGGGATTTTCCCAAGTCAGGATGGGATTGGGAAGGGGGAGGGTTAATGCTGTCCTTAATCACTCCTAGGCATAGTGTAGGGTGAGTTGCCACTCCTTTGAATGCCCATTGATAGGAAGAAATTTCCAGGAGTGAATGAATCCATGTATTAATGCCAAAGATCTCTTACATGGAAAATGTGAGAGCTAGAATTAAACATAGACCCTTCCTCTCTCTAGTTTCCCAGAAGCCCTATTTGTTCCCTGGAGCACAATCTTCGTTCCTTGAGGCCCTTGACACATAGGCCCTATGTACTAACCTGGTTAGTAAGAGATATGCAGAGGGGCCTCTTCCATTCTCACTCCCAAAGGGAATTAGGTCCCAGCCCCAACCTTTTAAGCTGGCCCTCTATCCTGCAGATTGGTCCTTCCCGATTCCGGGCCCCTGAGCTGCTCTTCAGGCCAGACTTGATCGGTGAGGAGAGTGAGGGCATCCATGAAGTCCTGGTGTTTGCCATCCAGAAGTCTGACATGGATCTGCGGCGCACACTTTTTTCCAACATAGTCCTTTCAGGAGGCTCCACCCTGTTCAAAGGTTGGTCTTTGCTCTTAGGGCCCTATACCTGGAAACATCCAGATCCTGTTGGTCTCAGACACCCAGAGAATTGACGTGAGATTCTCCTTTTCTGCTTGTTCAGGTTTTGGTGACAGGCTACTGAGTGAAGTGAAGAAACTGGCTCCAAAAGACGTGAAGATTAGGGTAGGAGCTGAGTGGGGGCTGGCTGGATAGCAGTGGGCCTCCAGGGACCTGGGAGTGCTGCGTGGTGTGGCCTCTCTCTGGCTCTACCCAAGTTCTTTGGGTAGCCAGGGCTCTATAGGCTTACACACTGACCCTGAGGGCTAGGTCCCAGGGGGGAAGTTCCGTTACCATTCTCCCTCTTCACTCAAAAGAAAAGTAGTTCTAATACCCAGACATATTGGGGTCCTAGGCTGAGGGCCCCATGTATGATCTTGACAGGAGATTAGCGGGGTATGGTGGCACATGCCTGTAAATACAGCTACTTGGGAAGCTTACTTGAGGCCAGGAATTCAGGACAGACTGGGCAACATAGCAAGACACTATCTCTTTAAAAAACATTGACATAAGATTGACTTTTACTGTTGCTGTGCCCCTTGCCCAGGTGGCTCCCCTGTCACAGAGTCTGGCATCTTAGTGACTGATAAAGGGAGCTGGCTACCTAAGGAGGCATCCTAAATGAAGGAATGTGGTCCCTGCCATGGAGTCTGTTTCCTGTAGGCTCCCAGAGAGCCCCAGCTTGCTTGGGAGCTATAGTTACTTAGGGCTGCTGGAAACCTACTTCCCCAGAAGAGTGTCAGACCACAGTGCCCTTCAGAGAGGCCACAGGGTCTAGCAGAGACAGAGCTTAGGTCTATTCTGTGAAATTTAGTCTCTGTTTAGACACTGAGAGGAGCCTGAGAAGGGAAAGGAAGGGAATGGGAGTCTCAGGTTCTTCTTCCCACCCTACTTTGCAGATATCTGCGCCTCAGGAGAGACTGTATTCCACATGGATTGGGTGAGTAGCTCTTCTGGGAATAAGAAGGGAAGGAAGAGAAGGCATTGATAAGCCTTCTGTGCCCCATCCCTTTAAAGAAAAACCTGATTTGAATTGGCTGCAGTGGTCTGACTGGCTCCACGAATTCCCCCTTCTCTCTTACACTGTTTGTTCCTTTGGATTCCTTCCACTCCAGGGGCTCCATCCTTGCCTCCCTGGACACATTTAAGAAGATGTGGGTTTCCAAGAAGGAATATGAGGAAGACGGTGCCCGATCCATCCACAGGAAAACCTTCTAATTTGGGACATCATCTTCACCTCTCTCTGAAGTTAACTCCACTTTAAAACTCGCTTTCTTGAGTCGGAGTGTTTGCGAAGAACTGCCTATGTGTGAGTGTGTGTGTGGGTACGAGTGTGTGCAGTATGTGTGGCCCAGGGATCCCTGGGCCCAAAAAGGATGATGAACTACCCACAATGGCGATGGCCTGAGGCCTGGGGTTGACCACTAACTGGCCCCTGACAGGGAAGAGTGGCGGCAGAGGCCACGCTTCTTCCCCAGCTGGGCCTTTGGCTGGCTGTGTGGGCCTACGTTTACTACCACACGGAGACGGAGAGGGAGGTAAGCCAACCCCCCAGGGAGACCTTGCTGCTGCCCATCCAGGCTGGGCTGGCCCCATCCCCACCCCCAGAGGCCCAGACCACTGCTGCCTCCCCATTTGTCACTTTGTTCTTGATGCCTCTTGACCACAAGCTGAGGGCTGGGGCTGAGTTCCATCTGGTTTTGTTGCCATTTTAGTTTGGGAGGCTAGAAAAACACTCTAGGAGCTGTCATAGGGCCTCTGGGTTCAGTAGAGAGCAGGAAGTCCTTGCATTCACCTGGGGACCTGGACCACTTTGGTCATTGGTAGAGGGCAGCAGTCATACTACTTCTGATTGACTAAAGAGCTAATGCTCCAAGCCTAGCCTGTCCCCTTCTAGGTTTTGGGAGAGTTTTAAGGAGCTTCCTGGCTCTGGGTCCTGTTACTCGCTTTTCATCCATCCATGTTGCAATGCCATCTTCAGTTTTACTTATTAAAGTGTTTGTTCAGTGAGGGGCTGGGGAGAGGGAGCCATCCCCTGCCCTGCTCGCTGATGTTTACAGACCTACGTGTAGCCTGGCACCCAGGGCCTGGCCTTCCCTCTGCTGCTGCTGAGCTGACAGTGTCCATAGGCTGCAGGACCACTTGGGATCACTGGCTACACTCAAAGGCACTCCCACCAGCCTCTCTTCCTCTTTTGCTTGCTGGAATTAACAGGCTGCTTGCTGGTTGGATTTTCTGAAACGGGAGGTACAATCACTGTTTGGCAGAGGCCCCTAGCAAAGGAAAGGTGTTGGAGTACCCTTAGGACTGGAAAAAGCTGCAATTAACCAAGTTGCCTTTTGCCACTCAAGCTGACCAGGGGACTAGGTTGTAGAGGTGGGACAGCACCATCTGGGCTGATCTTGTACCATTCTTTGGACCTGTTTGGTTAGGGAGGGAGAGGGCCAGATGCTGATGGGCCCAGGCCTGACTCCTCAGAGTGGTCCGAAAGCCCTTCAGTCCAGATCACACAAAGCTGGGGCCAGCCAGTCTTCACTGGCACCCTTACTTGTGACACCAGTATCCACTCCAATCCCAGATTCCAGGCAGTATTCTCCCTCTCTGTGACCAAAGGCCCCATCAGATGTGGGCCACAGCAACAAGTGTGTTTGAAAGCGATGTGGCGCCCCGTGGACTGCAGTACGCTTAACCAGCTCACCTCCCTTCTCCTAGCCCGAGCCTGTCCCTCGCACAGCCTCGCACAAACCATGTTGCCTGCCTGGTGGGGCCCAGTGTACTGAAATAAAGTCGTTCCAATAGTGCGCTGGGCCTCTTTCTGTCTATGACCGTTGCTGGATGAGAAGAGGGATGCACTGTGGTCCTGCACCGGAAGTGGCCACTGGGCCGGGTCTGTCCTCTAGAGGGCACCATTGCACCAGCCAGACTTACCCAGACTGTTGGCCAAGTTCAGCCTGTTGGGTGGACACTGAGAAAACAGTGTTCATACCAAAGCCAAGGTTCAAGAACTGATGATACCACCCTGTGTACACACTCAAGCCCATGGATGAGACTCAACTCTGAATGACAGGAGCAGCTCTTGACATTCCTTAAATTAGAGGTACTTAAACTTCCATAAGAAGCAGTTATTGGGGCCCATACTAAACACACCCATTTTAAACCTGCATTTGGGGGTAATTCATTAGGTGCTTAACAAATTTTTTTTTTTTTTTTTGTAGAGACAGAGTCTTACTTTATCACCCTCGGTAGAGTGCCGTGGCATCACACAGCTCACAGCAATCTCCAACTCCTGGGCTTAGGCAATCTTTTGCCTTAGCCTCGTGAGTAGCTGGGACTACGGGTGCCCTGTTTTTGTTTTTGTTTTTTGAGACAGAATCTCCAGCTGTTGCTCTGGATAGAGTGCCATGGCATCATAGCTCACAGCAACCTCCAACTCCTGGGCTCAAGCAATCCTCTTGCCTCAGTTTTTTTTTTTTTTGAGACAGAGTCTCACTACGTCACCCTTGGTAGAGTGCCGTGGTATCACACATTACAGCAACCTCAAACCCTTGGGCTTAAGTGATTCTCTTCCTTCAGCCTCCCAAGTAGCTGGGACTACAGGTGCCTGCCACAGTGCCCGGCTATTTGTTGTTGCAGTTGTTTAGCTGGCCTGGGCCAGGTTCAAACCTGCCAGCCTTGGTGTATATGGCTGGTGCTATAACCACAGTGCTATGGGCTGAGCCAGTTTTTCTATTTTTAGTAGAGATGGTGTTTCGCTTATCCTCAGGCTGGTCTTGAACTTGTGAGCTCAATCCACCTGACACAGCCTTTCAGAGTGCTAGGATTACAGCCACTGGCCACCTCACCCAGCTTTTTTTTTTTTAAGACAGTGTCTCACTCTATTGCCCAGGGTAGAGTGCTATGGTGTGAGCACTAGCTCGTGAGTTAATAGCCTAGCCCACAGTAACTTCAAACTCTTGGATTCAGACAATCCTCCCGTCTCAGCCTCCTGAGTAGTACTTGACAAATGTCAACCGATTTAATCTTCATACTAAGCCTACAAAATGTAGGTGTTTTTATTATCCATTGTACAGATAAGGATGTGGAGCCAGGGAAAGATTTAAGGTTCAGGGGTAAACTCCTACTCCCCTGGGGCAGGCCTCTGCTGATTATGTGAGCACTGTTTTGCTTATCTCTGGTGTCATCATGAAAAGTATGCACAGACTTTTCTTTTTTTGCTAATTAGCTTTCTTTAGTATTTGTGTTTAACGTGTGGCCTAAGACAACTCTTATTCTTTTTTTTTTTTTTTTTTGTAGAGACAGAGTCTCACTTTACTGCCCTCGGTAGAGTGCCGTGGCATCACACAGCTCACAGCAACCTCCAGCTCTTGGGCTTTACGTGATTCTCTTGCCTCAGCCTCCCGAGTAGCTGGGACTACAGGCGCCCGCCACAATGCCCGGCTATTTTTTGTTACGGTTTGGCCGGGGCTGGGTTTGAACCTGCCACCCTCGGCATATGGGGCCAGCGCCCTACTCACTGAGCCACAGGAGCCGCTCAACAACTCTTATTCTTACAATGTACAGCAAAGGGGGGAAAAGGTTGGACACCCCTGCATTAAGCAAGTTCCCAAACTGCCCTTTATTAGCTACATTTTTTTTTTTTTTTTTTTTTTTTGTAGAGACAGAGTCTCACTTTATCACCCTCGGTAGAGTGCCGTGGCGTCACACAGCTCACAGCAACCTCTAACTCTTGGGCTTAGGCGAGTCTCTTGCCTCAGCCTCCCGAGCAGCTGGGACTACAGGCGCCCGCCACAACACCCGGCTATTTTTTTGTTGCAGTTTGGCCAGGGCTGGGCTTGAACCCACCACCCTCGGCATATGGGGCCGGCGCCTTACTAAGCCACAGGCTGCATTTTTAACCACTATGCAGACTCTCAAAAACCACTGGTTCAGAGCAGCAGTGACAAATTGGTATCAATTTTGCTTTCAGGATGCATCTGGTAACGTCTGGGGATATGTGTTCGTGTCCCACTAGGGGAAGGGGAGATGCTACTGGCACCTAGCAGGCAGAAGCAGGAGTTGCTGCTAAATGTTCACAGCAAAATGTTATCTAGCCCCAAAATGTCTCTAGTGCCAAGGCTGAGAAATTCTGGCCTACAAGCAGTGGCTTTCATCCCATCTATGTGATAAAGTCGCCTATAGAGAATTATAAAATCTGAGAACCTCTGGCCTAAAAGAGGCTTTTCCCATCCCTCATCCAGTGAAATGCCCTGGGGCTGCTGGCTCTAGCCCTGAAGGTGATTTTGGTCCCCATCATCTATGTGTCTACCAACCTGCATTTTTCCCCCTGGTACTTCAAGGACTCTGCTGCAGGTAACTCATTTAGAAAAATGTTCTCAGGTGACTTTTCTAGTCAGTGAGGAGTCCCATCCCCACCCCACCACTCACAGCACAGATCTGAGAAATAGGAATGAATGACTTTAATAAGTCTGCAACGAAATCCAGCTCTAGAGGCCTGGTGGGTTGGAGGAGCCCCACAGCAGGGGAGGTGTGCCACTTCAAGCACAGCCTGAAGCAGAGAACCCTCTCAGGGAATCACTGAAAGGGTGGAAGGAGGGGGCTGTGGGACTGATAGTTTCCCTGTTTGGGTAAAAGGGAGCAGTTGAAGTATCAAAAGTGGTTCCTGAGCCCACCAGAGAGGCCAGCTCCAGCCAGGTACTGGGCCTCCAAGCCCCACGGCAACCCCGTGTGCACTACAGGGCAGCCCCATCCCTTCTTGGTCCTCTCTTTTCTCCTGCCTCACAAGGGAAGCAGGTCCCTGAGCACATTTGGCTCAGCCCTTGCCCAAGCTGTATAAACAGCTAAGCA
This sequence comes from Nycticebus coucang, assembly GCF_027406575.1. Taxonomy (NCBI): domain Eukaryota; kingdom Metazoa; phylum Chordata; class Mammalia; order Primates; family Lorisidae; genus Nycticebus; species Nycticebus coucang. Next base: position 131,686,515 of record NC_069782.1, on the reverse strand, counting down.
GGGGCTTAGGCCTCAGTGATACTTGTGGCTCAGCCCCAGGAGCATCCACACTGCCATCTGTCCCCCAGGCTGTACCTGAGGAATATGGAGGAGCAGGACACTGGTCAAAGTTGTTTCTGCCCTGGGATTCAGGCAGTGTCCTCAGTAGAGTGGACTTGCTGCACCTCACACTACATATATATATATATTTTTTTTTTTTTTTTTTTTTTTGAGACAGTCTCACTTTGTCACCCTTGTCAGCTCACAGCAACCTCCAGCTCTTGGGCTTTACGTGATTCTCTTGCCTCAGCCACCTTGGTAGCATGTGCGGTGTAATAGCTCACAGCCACCTTAAACTCTTAGGCTCAAGCAATTCTCTTCCCTCAGCCAAGTTGTTGGGACTACAGGTGCGTGCTACAATGCCTGGCTATTTTTAGGGGTCTCACTCTTGCTCAGGCTGGTGTCCAACTTCTGAGCTCAGGCAATCCACCCACCTCAGCCTCCCAGAGTGCTAGCATTACAGGCGTGAGCCACCGCACCTGGCCTGCTCACACCATCTTAACGTCCAAGGTTTGGGCCTGTAACAAGTTCTGGCGCTGGGCCTTGACCACGTGCAGGCGTCTCCCGTGCAGTGTGAACTGGGACCAGGTGAAGAGCTGCAGCAGAGCACAGGTGATGGGTACCAGCACCAGCAGATAGAAGCAGCCCTGGCGGAGCGTTGGGGCCTGTGCAGGAGCAGGGGCTGGGGGCTCTGGCCAGGGCTGGGCACTCCCTATAGGCGTCATCGGGGGCTGCTGGAAGAGGTCATGACCTAGAATGGGAGGACACAGAACATGGTCAGTCACTTCCCCTCCAAGTCCTGGTCCCCTCTAAAGCCCATGGTGTGACATCTCAAAAATCACATATACATACATGTCAAAACCAAAACTCTCCATTCCTACCCCCAGCCCAGTTCTCCCCTAGTTTTCCCTCCTTGATAAAGGGTATCACCACTCACCCCTTACTCGGGCCAAAAGCCCCAAAGTTAGCCTGTTCCTCACTTCAGTTTACTCCCTCCCCAACATCAAATCCTTCTCTCCCCAGTTCCAAAATATACCCCATCTGCCACCCTGGTCTAAGCCTCTTGTGGCCTCTGCCAGTCTCCCAGTTATCTCCCTACTATTCCACCTCAGCTGCCTCAATCTGTTCTCCAAACAATAGCCACAGTGAATGTTAAAAGATGTAAATCTGGCCATGTCACTTCCCCACCTAAAACTCTCCCCATAGGACGGTGCCTGTAGCTCAGTGAGTAGGGCACCAGTCATACACCAAGGCTGGTGGGTTCAAATCTGGCCTAAGCCAGCTAAAACAACAATGACAACTACAACAACATCAAAAAAATTGCCAGGCATTGTGGTGGACACCTGTAGTCCCAGCTACTTGGAAGGCTGAGGCAAGAGGATCACTTAAGCCCAAGAGTTTGAGGTTGCTGTGAGCTGTGATGCCATAGCACTCTACCCAGGGCAACAGCTTGAGACTCTGTCTAATAAATAAATAAATAAAACTCTCCCCATAGCTTCCCTTTGTTTTTTTGTTTGTTTGTTTTTTTGGAACAGAGTCTCAAGCTGTCGCCCTGGGTAGAGTGCTGTTCTATCACAGCTCACAGCAACCTCAAACTCTTGGGCTTAAGTGATTCTCTTGCCTCAGCCTCCCAAGTAGCTGAGACTACAGACACCCATCACAATGCCCAGGTATTGTTTGGTTGTAGTTGTCATTGTTGTTTGGCGGGCCCAGGCTGGATTCGAACCCGCCAGCTCCGGTGTATGTGGCTGGTGCCCTAGCTGATGAGCCACAGGCGCAGAGCCCATAGCTTCCCTTTGACTGAAAACAAAACCCAAACCCTGCCTGATTTACAGAAACTTCTTCACTTTTCCAGCCCTACCTCCTAACCCAGGCGTCCTCAAACTTTTTAAACAGGGGGCCAAGTCACTGTCCCTCAGACCGCTGGAGGGACAGACTATAGTTTAAAAAAAAACAACTATGAACAAATTCCTAACCCTAACCCTAACATATCTTATTTTGAAGTAAAAAACAAAACGGGAACAAATACAATTCACACCGCTTCATGTGGCCCGCGGGCCGCAGTTTGAGGACGCCTGGGTCCTAACCACTCCTGCAAACTCAGGCCTCTGCACTTGCCCTTTTCCTCTGCCTGGGATTTGCTGAGCTTTTTTCTTTCTTTTTTTTTTGTGTGTGTGTGTGTTACTCTTTTTTTTTTTTTTTTTTGTAGAGACAGAGTTTCACTTTATTGCCCTCGGTAGAGTGCCGTGGCGTCACACAGCTCACAGCAACCTCCAATTCCTGGGCTTAGGCAATTCTTCTGTCTCAGCCTCCCGAGTAGCTGGGACTACAGGCACCTGCCACAACGCCCGTCTATTTTTTTTGTTGCAGTTTGGCCGGGGCTCGGTTTGAACCCACCACCCTCGGTATATGGGGCCGGCGCCCTGCTCACTGAGCCACAGGCGCCGCCCTTGCTGAGCTTTTTTCTAGACCAAACCTTTGCCATTCAGTTCACACCTAAGGGCACCTTCTTGGAGAGGCCTTCCCTGATCACACTAAGTGGCTTCTCAGTCACAGTGTCTCACATCTCCCTGTCTAATTTCACCATGGCACTTATCACTGCCTGATATTTTATTGTTTGACTGTTGCCAACCCCACCCCACCCCCGACTAGAATATAAACTCCATGAGGGCAGAAACCTTTTCTGTCTTACTCATTTTTATCTCCCTAGCACCTAGAGTCTGCATAGAGAAGGTATTCTGGACATATTCACTTAGTGAATGAATGAATGAACCAAGAAAGGAATCTAAGAACCAGTTCCTCTCCCTCCATGGAGAGGGGCCAGTTAACATCCTTTCTCAGTCTCTGAACTCAGAGCCCAGGCTTGTCAGCTGGGTCAGCGGGGTCTTGAGAACCCCTTGCCTGGCCCCGGGCCCTCACCTGTGTAGAAGCAGAGCAGCCAGGTGCCCAGCAACGGGGCAAAGGTCTGGCCTGGCTTGGTCACAAGGGCAACCATGCCAAAGAGGAGTGCCGAGGCCGCCTGCCTGCGGTGGTTCAGCACCAGGTCCTCGTCCACCAGGTCAGTGACCACCAAGGTCAGCAGCTTACAGGTGCCCTCAGTGAAGACACGGTTGCTGTGGGTGGAGAGAGTAGCAAGAGTGAAGGAGTGGGACAAAGGTGCGAGGGCAGAAATGGTCAGGAGCGTACCTGGCAATGAAGATGCAGAGCAAGCCGAGGTGGTCCGGGCCAGCGAGCAGCATGAGCAGGCTAAGGCCCAGCTTGAGCAGGAAGAGCCCCTGCACCACAGTGTAGACGCCCCAGCGTCGGCACAGAGGCAAGAAGTAGAGGTTGTTGAGATGGGGAGCAACATAGGAGATGCCTGGGAAGGGGAGGTGGGGCACCAGCTTGTCAGGGCACGGCTGCAGCTTCATTGATTATGTGCTAGACTCTGTGCTAAGAGCTTCATGCTCTTTTATCTAATCCTCACAACCCTTTAAGGTAAGTATGATTAATATCCCTACTTTACAGATAAGAAAGGGAGACCCGGGCAGTGCCTGTGATTCAAGGAGTAGGGTGCCGGTCCCATATGCCGGAGGTGGCGGGTTCAAACCCAGCCCCCGCCAAAAAAAAAAGAAAGGGAGACCCAGATAGGAAATAACACATTCAAGGCCACCTAGCAAGTGACCACCAAGTCAAGACCCTACCCCACCCAGGCCCATCAGGCTACATTCCTTGCTATGAACCAGACACTGCACTGCATCACCTTAGGGTGGCACCATCTCTAAGAGACCCAACACGAGAGCAACTCTACTCCCCCTACCCATGACAGGCTCCTACCCCTCCCTCTGGGAAGGCACTGCAGATTACTCCCCACCCTCTGCCACCTGGTCCCAGATGGTAATATGGCCATGCTGCAGCTGGGCTGGAAGTTCTGAGGTGCAAGCCTCTTTCCTTCTGATCTGCCTGAGGCACGCACTCACCCAACAAGATGGAGCCCGTGGAGAGGGAGATGTGATCTGACAACAGGTGCTCCAAGAAGAGGGGGAAGAAGTTGCTATTGAAATGGCAGTGGAAGACCTGCAAACCAACAGGGCCAATGCGGAGCCTGCAAGCCAGGAGGGGAGCACACATCCCCTGGTCCTCAGAAGAGCAGGCCCATATTCCCATGTCAGTAAACGTAACACCCCAGAACAAAATCTAAAACCATATTCCATGGCCGGGCACAATAGCTCACTCCTGTAATCCTAGCACTCTGGGAGACCAAGGCAGGTGGACTGACTGAGCTCAGGAGTTCAAGAACAGCCTGAGCAAGAGCGAGACCCCATCTCTAAAAACAGCCAGGCATTGCGGCAGGTGCCTATAGTCTCAGCTACTCAGGAGGCTGAGGCCAGAGAATTACTTGAGCCCAGGAGTTTGAGGTTGCTATGAGCTATGACACCATGGCACTCTGCCCCAGGGCAACTAAGTGAGACTCTGTCTCAAAAATAAATAAATAGGCTCAGCACCCGTAGCACAGTGGTTACGGTGCTGGCCACATACACCCAGGTTGACGGGTTTCCGTTACCAGCTGGGGCCAGCTAAACAACAATGATAACTGCAACAAAAAAATAGCCGGGCATTGTGATAGGTGCCTGTAGTCCCAGCTACTTGGGAGGCTGAGGCAAGAGAATCGCTTAAGCCCAAGAGTGTGAAGTTGCTGTGAGCTGTGACACCATAGCACTCTACTGAGGGTGACATAGTGAGACTCTGTCATAAATAGATAAACAAATAAATAAATAAAACCACATTCCTACTGTTTACCTGATTTTGTTAGAAGACATGATAAAATAGTATTGGAACAATTAAAGCTTTTAATTGAAACACATTTTTCTTTTTTTTTTTTTTTTTTTTTCGGCCGGGGCTAGGTTTGAACCTGCCACCTTCGGCATATGGGACCGGCGCCCTACTCCTTGAGCCACAGGCGCCGCCCATGAAACACATTTTTCATGACATAGAAACAATTTATTTCTAAGTCTAGCTACATGGTTATATACTACATGTGTTTTAGGTGTAACACTTGGTGTTTTAAGATTGTCACATAGTCCCCAAAAGAAGAATCATCTTTTTTTTTTAGACAGAGTCTCACTTTTGCCCTCATAGAGTGCAGTAGTGTCATAGCTCACAGCAACCTCAAACTCTTGGGCTCAAGTAATTCTTTTGCTTCAGCCTTCAGAGTAACTGGGACTACAGGTACCCACCACAATGCCCAGCTATTTTTAGATACAGGGTCTTGCTCTTGCTCAGGCTGGTCTTGAACCTGCAAGCTCAGACAATCTTTCCTTGGCCTCTCAAAGTGCTAGGATTATAGGCATGAGCCACCATGCCCGGCCTTGGGAGCATCTTTCATTCTCACTTCAGGTGAGGACAGGACTGCCCGGGGATGCTGAGACATGCCTAAGATCATATGGGAAGAATGGAGCTTAGATGGTGCTACAGTCCAGGTCTCTTGACGACCCAACCTGTGTTTGTGCCACTGAATCATCCAGCAGTCTCCATAGGTAGCTGAGAACCGAGTTCCCAGTCCTTGAGGAAACTGTCCCCTTGAGTGAGGCACAGCCCAGCCATGGAGGGACCTTGGGACTGCTTCCCATACCTGCACCAGGTCCATGCCCACGAACCACAGGAAGTTCCGGTGGCGTGCCAGCTGCCGGAGGTATTGGCCCAAGGTGATGCTGCCCACTTCCTCACTGCCCACAGGCAGCTCCTCTCCACACAGGCTATGGGGCAGAAGGGAGTTGGAAATTGCCTGGGACTGGACCAGAGTCATCCCTACCCCAGGGCAGCCACCTAGCAGCCAGGGGACCCAGGACTGAAATCAGACTCAGAGAGTGCAGGGCTGGCCACTCACCCACCATCCACAGCCAATGCTGAGCACCCTGGCTCTCTTCTGGCCACCTCAAGCCGCCGCCTCAGTAATTGAGTGGCCCCCAGAAAGCCTAGACCAGAGCCAGCAGCCAGTGTCACACAGAAGGCGCGGAAGGAGGAGAAATCCTCTTTGTTCCAAAAGGCGTAGGAGGCAAAGACAGACAGTGAGCCAGCCGCGCTGAAGAGGGAGCAGCAGAAGTTGAGATGGGTGCGATCGTGGGCTGAGAGGGCCAGGTCAGCCAGCAAGGCATGGTGGTGCAAGTCCACGAGCGTCAGGAAGCCATCATATAGGCACAGGCACAGCAAGAACTGCAGGCCAGCTGGGGCCCAGGGCACCCAGAATGCCAGGAACGACAGCGCCAGCAGCGGCCCATGCCAGCTCAGTGCCCGTACCCGGGCCAGCACCACGGCCCTGGAGGAGAGCCCAGCACCCGACCTGCCAGGGAAAGGAGAGCTGTTGACAGATGCCCTTTCAACCTGGATGGGTCCCAGCTCCCCCCACCCAGACCCCAGAGTGGGGATGGAGGCCTAGAGTGTGCCCCAATTCCCCAGCCTTCAATTTAAGAAGCACAACTCACTCTCTTCTGCCCCAATCTCCTCTCTTACTAGGCTGTCAGGGCTGATGACCAAAAGGTGGTAGGATACCCACTTCTCAGGCTTGGGGGCAAGGATAGCTCAAGCAGGGGTGGGTGGGGTAAAGGAATCTTCTGGAAGCAGCAGAGGGTGTGTGCAGGACAGCTAAGCCAAGCTGGGGTAAATCTCTTCCCCTGACAAACAAGGCCAGGATTAGTCAAGGCCACTCCTTCAGTCAGGACACAGCTTTCCTCGGACCCCAGGAAAGAAGAGACATAGACAACCTCTGACGTTGTCTCCTTCCTTTCCCCACCCCAAACTCAGGAAGAAGGGGTTCTCTAGCCCTGGGAGCAGTGGGATGGGACTGAACCAGTTATGAGCCATCCCTAAGACACAAACCGGGGCTGGGAGCTGAGGAACTGGCGGTCACTGAGCCAGCCAAAGAGGGGGTCATTGAGGCTGTTCCAGAGGAGAAACACCATCTGCAGGCAAAGGAGAGATGGGGTAGGTGGGCTCCAAGCAGCCTCCTCTCCAGGGCTCTCCCTAACCCAGCCTGCTCACCACCCCTCACAGATGGCCACAGCTTTCCTGCCTGCAAACTTTTGCTCATGTCAATTCTACTGTTAAAACCCACTCTGTCTGAGATAAGAAACATGATTTTATACATTATGTACAATATAGCAAGTGTTTTGCCTAGTGTTCCATTTTTTGGAATGTCACATAACAATGGAGTATAGGGAGGCGCCTGTGGCTCAAAGTGGTAGGGCGCCGGTCCCATATGCCGAAGGTGGCAGGTTCAAACCCAGCCCCGGCCAAAACCCACAAAAAAAAAAAACAATGGAGTATAATAAAACTTTTTTTTCCAAAAAAAAAAAACACCACTCTGCTAGCCACTGCCCCCATCAAACTCCCACCCATCTAGGGGCCAGCTGGCACAGGTATCCAGCTGATTAAATTAACATATGTGACTATATTATATTATACATATGAGTATACAAAAAGTGGCCAGGAAAGTTGGTCTAGTTCCCACAGAGATGTTATCAAGGCCTCTATCAGCTTTTCTTGCTGAGTCTTGGTAGAAAACCTGGTCTGCCCCATGCCCCTGACGAGGCAGGACCCAGCCCCTGTCATCTACCTAGCAGACTGTGCATCCTCTCGTCTCCCACTGCAGCTACCTACCCAGTGCTGGCCCTACCTCTCCAACCCAGAAGGCTGTTTTGTTGATCTTGTACACTGAGACAAAGGTGTCCACATAGTAGAGCAGGAACACATTGTGCAGGATGGAGGTGAAGAGGGCCAGGGAGCCATAGACCACAGCTGTGGGAAGCCCCAACAACCAGGCCTGGAGCCATCCCAGCCCCATGGCTGCCAGCCACAGCCTCAGCCTCAGCCCCAGGAGCACTGAGGGCTCATGGCCACAGGCAGTCTTGCCATGGTTGTCCCTGGGGAAGAAGGAACCAGTTAGCAGGGATCAGATCAGCAGACCAGCTCTGCTCTTAACCCAAACCTTTGAGTCATTTAAAAACTCATTTCCACTGAGAGAGAGTTTGTACTTAAAACAAAGCTGGGGAATTGGCGATGAAGTACAACTGAAACAATGCTAAGCTTGATGCCACTACTCTGGAAGTAATGTGAGGAAACCGATAAAGCCTGTGGTAAGAGAAAGGAGACACCCAAGTGCCGAGCCAGGTCATGTGCTGGGGCTGGATGCTCAGTATCTTTTTTCCATCCATGTTTGCAACCTTAACAGTCTAAATGTGACAACACTGGGCCTGGGCACTTACAGTGAAAACCTCAGGCAAGCCACTGAATCTGAGCTTAAATTTCCTCTTCTATAAAAGGTAAGAGGGGATGGTTATGCCTACTTTGCAGAGGAACTTAAGGAGTGAATGAAGTAACTTACAGAAAGTACTCAATAGACAGATGCTAGTAGTGTCATTAATATTTTCACAAAATCCCTACAAAGTTTATAGCACAATTAGATTTTATAGAAGAGCAACCCAGCTGGGCTAGCACTCTGGAAGGCTGAGATGGGTGGATTGCTTGAGCTCAGGAGTTCAAGACCACTCTGAGTAAGAGAGAAACCCTATCTCTAAAACTAGCTAGGCATTGCGACGGGCACCTGTAGTACCAGCTACTAGGAAGGCTGAAGCAAGAGGATCACCTGAGCCCAAGAATTTGAGGTTCCTGTGAGCTATGATGCCACAGCACTCTACCCAGGGCAATAGAGTGAGACTCGGTCTCAAAAAAAAAAAAAAAAGAAGAAGAAGAAGAGCAACCCTAAACTCAAGATATTAAGTAATTTGACCAATGTCACACAGCAAAAAAGTAACAGATTTCAATCCAGGCCTGCCTGACTCTAAAGCCTTTTCTGCCACTTGACCTCTCAAATCAGATTCCCATGAATTGTCAGGAAGAACAGGGAAACACTGGTGTGATGTTTGCTTGGTGATAAAAGTGATAAGATGTGATTGGCATCCAAAAAATAGCCAGGCATTGTGGCGGGCACCTGTAGTCCCAGCTACTTGGGAGGCTGAGGCAAGAGAATTGCTGACTTGTGCACTTTGATCCCAGAAATTTCACCTCAAGAAACTAACCCAAAGAAACATGTTCAGAGATGTTCATTGCAGCAAAAAGCTAAACACAGCCCAGGAATGCAACAAAGGCACTGGCTGAGCAAGCTCAACCCCTTCCAGAAAGGGTTTTCCTGTGGGTAACATCAACACCTGGGGAGAGAAACTCAAGAATGTGTTACATGAAAAAAAGAGAACAAAGGACAGCAGACATTTGCACAAAGACCAACAGCTAGAAGGACAAGGAGTGGGAAGGGACATAAAAGTTTGATTTTTAGGCAGCACCTGTAGCTCAGTGGGTAGGGCGCCAGCCACATATACCAAAGCCGGCAAGTTTGAACCCAGCCCAGGCCAGCTAAAATCAACAATGACAACTGCAAGAAAAAAATAGCCAGGCATTGTGGCAGGCAACTGTAGTCCCAGCTACTTGGGAGTCTGAGGCAAAAGAATCACTTACGCCCAAGAGTTTGAGGTTGCTGTGAGCTGTGATGCCCTAGCACTCTAGTGAGAGCCACAGAGTAAGACTCTGTCTCAAAAAAAAAAAAGAAAAAAGTTTGATTTTTATTATTCCAGCACTGCTGAAATTGTATTATGTATATGAGTCACCTGCAGACTTTGTTAAAATGTAGATTCCTTTTTTTTTTTTTTTTTTGAGACAGAGTCACTTTATCACTCTGGTAGAGTACCATGGTGTCATAGCTCACAGCAACCTCAAACTCTTGGGCTCAAGAGATTCTGTTGCCTCAGCCTCCTGAGTAGATGGGATTACAGGCGCCTGCCACACACTATGGCTATTTTTGGCTATTTTTTTTTTTTAGAGGTGGGGGTCTTGCTCTAATTCAATATGGTCTCGAACTTAAGACTTCAGGTGATCTGCCCGCCACGGCCTCTCAGAGTGCTGGGATTATAGGCGTGAGTCACCTGGCCCCCAGCCTAAAATGTAGATTCTGACTCAGTAGGTCTAGGGAGGAATCTGAAATCTTGCATTTCTTTGTTTTATTTTTTTTTTAGAGAGTCACTATGTCTCCCTCAGTAGAGTGCTGTAGCATCCCAGCTCACAGCAACCTCAAACTGTTGGGCTTAAGTGATTCTCTTGCCTCAGCCTCCCATGTAGCTGGGACTACAGGCACCTGCCACAATGCCCAGCAGTTTGTTGCAGTTATCATTGTTGTTTAGCTGGCCTGGGCCGAGTTTGAACCCCCTAGCCTGGGTGTACGTGGCTGACGCCATAACCACTGTGCTACGGGAGCTGAGCCAAGATCTTGCATTTCTAACAGGCTCCCAGGTGATGCTCAAATTGCTGATCTATGACATTTTAAGCAGCAAGGCCTTAAGTCTCTGTCTCTTTTTTTTAAGACTCAAACTTGTTTTTGCACCATGCCCCAGGGGCTGTCACTGCCTAGCATTCCAAGGCCACCACCCACCCTTACCCCTGGCTTCTTCCAGCCTGTCCAGCCCAGCCAGCCTCCTCGCAGTTTCCTCCCACAGGCAGCACCCTCCCTATCTGTACTCCCCATTCTTCAGAAGACCTTTTCCAACAGCTAGGCCTCACTGTGCCTGCCCGCCCCCGCACCCCATTTGCTCTATCTGCACAGCAGACACTCCTGACTACCTGCCCCCACCTGACTGTGAGGTTTTCAAGAGCAGGACCTAGGACTGTGGGGTTTTCAAGGGCAGGACCTATGTCTTGGCCTTCTATCTCCCTCTCAGGGAGAACACAAGAGGCTCTAAGGGGAGAATGAGGAGGGGATCTCACTGGCTCTCTCCAGCTCACTGGAGAACAAGTGGTGACTCACTCAAGAGATCCATGTGCCCGTCTATGCCTAATGGTGAGGGAAGTAGAGAAGTGGCCAAAACGACCTGAAACCAGTTGCTAAGTCTGAGAGACTATCCCAGAGACCCTTCCCCAGGTAGGCTACACCATCTGACCTCGCCCCCTGGCATGAGGATGGGGGGTCTTCCTAGGGCCCTTGAATCCTTGAAGGAAATGTTTTTCTCTTTTTCTTTTCCCCACACAGCTTTACTGAGGTATAATTGACAAACAATAAACTGCATGTATTCAAAGTGTACAGTCTGGGGCGGCGCCCGTGGCTCAGTCGGTAAGGCGCCGGCCCCATATACCGAGGGTGGCGGGTTCAAACCCGGCCCCGGCTTAACTGCAACCAAAAAATAGCTGGGCGTTGTGGCGGGCACCTGTAGTCCCAGCTACTTGGGAGGCTGAGGCAAGAGAATCGCTGAAGCCCAGGAGTTGGAGGTTGCTGTGAGCTGTGTGAGGCCACGGCACTCTACCGAGGGCCATAAAGTGAGACTCTGTCTCTACAAAAAAAAAAAAAAACAAAGTGTACAGTCTGGTAAGTTTGCCATATACATGCATTTTCCCTGAGAAACCATCAATCACCACAATCAAGATAATGGATACATGCATCACCCTAAGTTTCCTCAGCTCTGTTTTTCTAAGTACCATGGTGGAAAGAAGACATAACTGCAGGTCTCACAAGTCCTGACTCTACCATTTACCACCTGTGTGACCTGCAGCAGTCAATGGGAAAATACTCTAAAGCACTAAAGCTTTAAGAGACAGTTACTAACCAGCCTCTCAGATCTTCCATACAATGGAAAAGGCCTCAGGATCAGCCACACAGGGCAGGGGTGAAAATGAAATGAGATCTGTTCTAAAGGTGCTTTGGGGCTATAAAGCACAACATACCGCCTCTGTCCCTAACCTTACCCCAGGTCACTTTTTTTGATTGTCCCAAGGCTTTCAGAACTCCCTGTCCCAACCCCCAAACAAAAGAGGGAGGCCTCCCCACCCTACCCAGATGCCCAGGGGCTTGCCCTTGTTGCTAGAGAAGGTATGTTCTCCACACAAGGTCCTCATCCTCCCCCAGCCAGCTCCCTGCACTTATGCTGGGATGGTAGATGAAAACCTCAAAAGGTAAAGAGATGCAAAGGGTATGTGTGACTTTTGTCATCAGAAGGTCCTGAGTTCAAATCTCAACTGCACTTCTTCAGAGTGTAACCTTCTGAGCCTCAGCTTCCTCACCTATAAAATGGGATAATAATTCCCCTCTTTTTTTGAGACAGAGTCTCAAGCTGTTGCCCTAGGTAGAGTGCCATGGCATCATAGCTCACAGCAACCTCCAATTCTTGGGCGCAAGCGATCCTCTTGCCTCAGTTTTTCTAGTTTTAGTAGAGATGGGGGTCTCGATTTTGCTCAGGCTAGTCTCAAACTCGTGAGCTCAAGCAATCCACCTGCCTCGGCCTCCCAGAGTGCTAGGATTACAGGTGTGAGTCACCATACTCAGCTGCCCCCCTTTTTAATAGGGGTACAGAAAGGATTAAACAAATGTCCAGGAAGCCCAGAATGTCATGGCTGTCACACAGAAAATGCTCAGACACTGGCTTTTTCTTGGGCTCAATTAGAGCAGGGTGAGAGCAGGGGAATATCCTGGTAAGGGATATCCCTCCCCCAAGTAAGGGAGTTTGAGAAAGAGAGGGGGCACCAGAAGGAAAGTCAGAAAAGGGGGGGCCTAAAATAAAAAATAAAATAGAAAGAAGAGGGGGGCTCACAAAGAGCAGGAACATAAATAATGTTTGAGAATGCCAGAGAAAATCTCCCACCACAGACCTGAGATGGAGGCAAAGCAACCTATCCAGGTGAACAGCTGACCTGCAGAGCAGCTGCGGTGGAAGGTGCAGGGTTACTCTTACCGGTTTCCCTTCCAGATTCCTTCATCAGGAAACAGGCTTCCCCCACCCTCTCTCCCCACCTTCAATCCACCCTAGCAGAGAACAGCAGCCCTACCTTTCTGAGAGAACAACAGCTTGGAACCCACACCAGCCTTGTTGCATAAGCTGGGTGATATATCCTATAACCTGCAACCAACTCCACCCACCCCTTGGCACCTTCTACAGCCCATCCACCTTTGGTGGCCTTGAGCCAGATACTCCCTCTCCCTGAACCTCAGTATCCTCACCTACAAGGTGGGGATGTTAAAGCCCACCTTGTAGGCAGCGCCCATAGCTCAGTGGGTAGAGCTCCGGACACATACACCAAGGCTGAAAGTCCGAACCCAGCCCGGACTAGCTAAAACAACAGTGACAACTGCAACAAAAAATAGCCGGGTGTTGTAGTGGGCGCCTGTAGTCCCAGCTACTTGAGAGGCTCAGGCAAGAGAATCACTTAAGCCCAAAAGTTCAAAGTTGCTGTGAGCTGTGACACCATAGCACTCTACCCAGGGAGACAGCTTGAGACTGTCTCAAAAAAAAAAAAAAAAAAAAGCCCACCTTGTAAATGACTGTGGGCTAAAATGCAAAAGGAATATAAAGCACCAAGCATACTGCCTGGCACGCAGAAGACCCTCAGTACATGATAGCTGTTTTCTCACTTTACTATGCTCCCCCAATCTTGTCAAATCCTGCCCATTCACTGTCACAGGTCTAGTCAGCCCTGTTCTCTCCCCTTTTCAGGTCCTTCAACCCCTGTATCAGGAATCCAAATGCCCCCCCTTACCTTCCTCCAGCTCACACGCTCCACAAGGCCAGGGCCAGGTCAGCCCTGCTTCCACCAGGTACCTTCTCCATGCAGTAGGTGCTCACTTAATACCTGATGGGTCAATTTGCTTCTAACTGGCCAATATGGGTTTCAACAGTCCTAGGGAACAACAGCTGCAGCAGCCATAGGACAACCATCATCTCCAGTCTCCACTGTGCCCCTAGCACTATTGTTCACCTTGGCTGTGGAAGTCACAGAGAAAGAGGCAACCCTGGGACCAGGCACAGTGGTTGATGCCTGTAACCTTAGCACTCTGGGAGGCCAAGGCAGGTGGATTGCCTGAGCTCACGAGTTCGAGACCAGCCTGAGCAAAAGCAACACCCCATCTCTACTAAAATTAGAAAACTGAGGCAAGAGGATCACTTGAGCCCAAGAGTTGTAGGTTGCTGTGAGCTATGATGACATAGCACTCTACCCAGGGCAACAGCTTAGTCTCAAAAACAAAAAAGAGGCAACCCTGGAAGCTTGATGTGTATGGCTGAGTAAAACATTTAAAGCAAGGCAACAGGAGTACAAATCTTATCGATAATAGGGGGGCACCTGTGGCTCAGTGAGTAGAGCACCAGCCCCATATACCGAGGGTGGCGGGTTCGAGCCCAGCCCAGGCCAAACTGCAACAAAAAATAGCTGGGCGTTGTGGCGGGCGCCTGTGGTCCCAGATACTCAAGAAGCTGAGGCAAGAGAATTGCCTATGCCCAAGAGCTAGAGGCTGCTGGGAGCTGTGATGTCATAGCACTCTACCGAGGGCAACAAAGTGAGACTCTGTCTCTAAAAAAAAAAGAATATCGGTAAAAACAAAGAGTAACATTTATTAAGCTTTCACCAATTGCACAGCACAGTTCTAAGAAACACAGAAGCAATCTGGGAAGAGAGCTCAGAGCAGAGAGGGAGAATCCGGCCAGATCAGAAAGGGTTTTGTAAACCTCACAAGATTCTATCCTGAGGACAATGAGATGAGGGGCACTGGGTGTGAGGAGGTGAAAGAATCAGATCTTTTTGGAAAGAGCCCTCTGGCATTGTGTAAAAACTCTCCTCATGGGCGGCACCTGTGGCTCAAGGAGTAGGGCACTGGTCCCATATGCCGGAGGTGGCGAGTTCAAACCTAGCCCTGGCCAAAAACCAAAAAAAAACCAAAAACGCTCCTCACTTCACCCCATGAGGCTCCTGGGAGATAAATAACTAGAAAGAGATTAAAACAGCAGCATAGGGCGGCGCCCATGGCTCAAAGGAGTAGGGCGCTGGCCCCATATGCTGGAGGTGGCGGGTTCAAACCCAGCCCCGGCCAAAAACTGCAAAAAAAAAAAAAGAAAGAAAAAAGAAAACAGCAGCATATCCATGATTTCTGATCAACCTCAGGGGAGTGGGGGCTGATGGATTTGATAGAAGAAAAGTGAGAAGGCCAAATCAGGACTCTGAGGTGTTAGGCATCAGAAAGGAGGGTCAGTGTTGCTTCTGATTCCTATCAGAAATGCAAACTGTACACAAAGCATTAGTGCAGAGGGAAAAAACTACCAAAAAGCAGAATTTGGAGATGGGTAGCCTGGGTCAGGTCTGACTATATCACTATCTGAGTTTCTTCCTACATTTATGAGTCAGGGAAACATTTCGGTTTTCTGCCTGTCCTCGGGAATATCAAATGAACAAACAAAAATTAAATATATAATACCCAATGTGTTCCTTTCTCAACAAGCAGCTGGCCTCTAAACTGCTGTGTTTGCTGTTTCCCTTGGAGTCTCCTGCCCAGCTTCCTCACATAGGGGCAGTTGGAGACCTTTGCTGTATCCCTAATACTAATGGGCCCATCCCCCTCCTCAGGCTGTAAATAACCTTTCCACTTACTAGGGAAGAGATCTTCTGCCTCTCTCCCTCCAGCAGCACTGGAGGGCCAACAGCTTCACTCCAGGACCCTCTGTCCCTCCCAAACCATTGAGGATCTACCCAGGAGCTCTTTCCTCAGTAGCTGGCATGCAACATGTGTAGTGATTCTCCACCCTGTGCTCATTAAAATCACCCAGGAGCTGTTCAATACTACTGAGGCGGGCGGCGCCTGTGGCTCAATGAGTAGGGCGCCGGCCCCACATGCAGAGGGTGGTGGGTTCAAGCCCGGCCCCGGCCAAACTGCAACCAAAAAATAGCCGGGCGTTGTGGCGGGCGCCTGTAGTCCCAGCTGCTCGGGAGGCTGAGGCAGGAGAATCGCGTAAGCCCAAGAGCTGGAGGTTGCTGTGAGCTGTGTGACGTCACGGCACTCTACCGAGGGCGGTACAGTGAGACTCTGTCTCTACAAAAAAAAAAAAAAAAAAATACTACTGAGGCCCAGGCCTCTCCCCAGACCTCAAGCTGTTGCCCTGGGTAGAATGCTGTGGCGTCACAGCTCACAGCAACCTCCAACTCCTGGGCTCAAGCGATTCTCCTGCCTCCGCCTCCCAGGTAGCTGGGACTACAGGCGCCCGCCACAACGCCGGGCTATTTTTCGTTGCAGCCATCGTTGTTTGGCGGGTCTGGGCTGGATTCGAACCTGCTCAGGTGTATGTGGCTGGCGCCTTAGCCGCTTGAGCCACAGGCGCCAAGACCGGTGTTTTTTGTTTTTTTTTAAAGCTCCTCAAGTGCCACCAGAGTTAAGCCATTATGCTAATGGTGTGGATCTCAGACGCCCTGGGAGCCATCTCATCCATTGCATCCCTTTCCCCCAGATCTCCAGAGAACCCTTCAACAAGGACGCCACCTTGCCCCTTGAGCCCTGTGTCTCCCACCCTGACATCAGAACATTCCCAACCCACAACCTGATCCTCTCAAGCACCCCCGCAGACAGCCCTTACGACTCCCAGAGAAGAAAGCATTCCCGTCCCCCTTGGGCTTTTCGTTTGTGTCAGATCTGCCCCCATTCCGCCCGCTTCTGTCCCTGAGCCTCGGCCACGGACGAGCCTCTCTCACCGCAATCGTGCCAGGGGAAGCCTTAACCAGCGGCAGCTGGGAGCAAGGTGCAAGCCAGTTCGCCTGCGCACAAGCCCAGGGCTTCCCCAGCTTCTCCCTCCGCCCCCGCCCGGCGATTGGCTCCGCGCGGCTGCCGGATCCTCAGCTCCTGCCGGTGACCGCGCCTGAGGTTGCCACCGCCATGTTTGTCTTGGGCTCATGCCCTTAGGGGCCAAAAGAGAGCAGACTCTAGCAAATAGAGGCAGGTTGTCTGGATTCCTGATTGCCTCACACCCTCTCTTTCACCTCTATGAAAGCTTAATATCACTAAAGTTCAAATATTTTTTTTTCTGAGCACTCTCTTTGAAATGGGTTCCAGCAGCCTCTTGGGTGCCAGCTGCCTCATCACCCCCATAAGATGGATACTGCCTGCCACTGATGTGCACCAGGGGGCTGTGTAGGATAAAAGATGAAAGGACAAAAAAAGATGAGAATAACTGAAATGATGACAGGCATCATTATTCTTAGATCGATCGGGCTGGAACAAGACAAGATAAGAACAGATAAGCCAAGTACTGTCATGATGAAAGTTAATGAGCTAAGTGCTGTGACAAATTGTTTTACTTATCCATTAGTTGCTAGATCTGCATTATGGTACCTTATTGTTACCTAACTGCCCTTTATGTTACCTATTGGCTGAACCGCTAAATTGCAAGGTTCGCCTCTGTAAAAGAGGTCATTGTGACCCGTGCTCACTTTTTGCTTCTTTTGCCAACTTTCTTTTTACTTCTAATTGCTTTCAGCCCACCTGTTTGGCCCTTTGCCAACTTCAGACTAGAAAAACCCCAACTTCAGACCCCTCAATGCTCTCTCACTTAGTCTGCTTTAGACTTTGCAGTGGCAGCCCCGTGGTTAATAAAAGACTTCTTTTAAAAATTCTAATTTGAGGGCAGGGCCTGTGGCTCAAAGGAGTAGGGGTCTGGCCCCATATGCTGGAGGTGGTGGGTTCAAACCCAGCCCCAGCCATAAACTGCAAAAAAAAAAAAAAAAAAAAAATTCTAATTTGAGGGTGGCGCCTGTGGCTCAAGGAGTAGGGCACCGGTCCCATATGCCAGAGGTGGCAGGTTCAAACCCAGCCCCGGCCAAAAACCACAAAAAAAAAAAAAAAAAAATTCTAATTTGAGTCAGTGGTCCTTATCTTGCCCCCCATAACACCTTTCCTCCTCTCTCATCCTTGCTTAGTACTAATTGCAAAAATGCAGACAGCACATTCCTCCAAACAGCATTATGGTTAGGCTGGCTGAAAAGCTGAAGCAGATCTGGAGGTGGCAGGGACACGACCTAGAACTCTCTGATGCTGCATTGTGAAGCCCGCAAGGGTGGACAGCCCAGCTTGGTAGGGATGGGATCCACACCATCGAGCTGTAGGCACCAAGGTTCTGGCCAGAGGAGCCACAGCTGGGGACGTGGGGCACAGCCACCAGGCCCTGAATGAACAGCCATGCAGCCCGACCTTCTCATATTGATAAAATATAAGGACTGAGCTCTTTTCTGTGCCCTATACTGTGTTAAGAACTCTGAGTTTTCTTCTTAAAAAAAAAAAACAGGGGCGGCGCCTGTGGCTCAGTGAGTAGGGCGCCAGCCCCATATGCCGAGGGTGGCGGGTTCAAACCCAGCCCCTGCCAAACTGCAACCAAAAAATAGCCGGGCGTTGTGGCGGGCGCCTGTAGTCCCAGCTGCTCGGGAGGCTGAGGCAAGAGAATCGCTTAAGCCCAAGAGTTAAGAGGTTGCTGTGAGCCGTGTGACGCCACGGCACTCTACCCGAGGGCGGTACAGTGAGACTCTGTCTCTACAAAAAAAAAAAAAAACAGGGCGGCGCCTATGGCTCAGTGAGTAGGGCGCCGGCCCCATATGCCGAGGGTGGCGGGTTCAAACCCAGCCCCGGCCAAACTGCAACAACAACAAAAAAAATAGCCGGGCGTTGTGGTGGGCACCTGTAGTCCCAGCTGCTCGGGAGGCTGAGGCAAGAGAATTGCGTAAGCCCAAGAGTTAGAGGTTGCTGTGAGCCGTGTGACGCCACGGCACTCTACCCAAGGGCAGTACAGTGAGACTCTGTCTCTACAAAAAAAAAAAAAAAAAAACTCATGAGTCCACACATCATTCTTCAGAGGTAAGCACCATCATTCTCATTTTACAAATGAGGAAACTGAGGTTCAGAGACACTGAATGACTTTCACACAACCAGCAAAAGGCCCAGCCAAGCTGGCCTCCAGCTCTCCTGACTCTCAGAACAGGAATCCTTCCTCTGCTACCCCTGTCCAGGCCCACAAAATGAATTTTTGTTTTACTCAATCTAGTCTATGGATGATCTTCCATGTCTTCCCCCATCTGGCCTGTAAGCCTGGAGAGAATTGTCTGAAATCCAACAGCACACATTCTAAACCTGCACAGTTCCCCACCCTGGGCAAGAAACACAGCCTTTGGCTTCTGAGGGACCTGGAACTTAGTCCCCTAGGTCCACCACTTCTTTGCTGAAGGCCCCTCCTTTCATGAACCTCTGTTTTATGCCCTACAGGGATGTGATGCACTAAATGAGAAACAGGGGTATAGGAGTTTTGCGAGCAGTTGAATCTTATGCCTTTGTCAGTGGTCCCTACAACAGGAATATTGTGCTGTACTTCCTTTCCACCATCCACACAAATGGTCCAACACAAGAGCCCAGTGTCCCAGGGATAGAGCCTATTCAACTGGTTCCTGGGGAGGCCACAAGGACCTCATGAACCTTTCCCCCAGCATCCATCTCCCACCAGCCTGTCTCATTTCTCTCCTCCCCAGTCTTCCGCCTTCAGGCCCTCTACTCAACTTCTTTGGCTCCCAAACCACAAACATACACATACCCCATCTCTCTTCTAAACTTATACAATTGCTGAAAACCCTCCTGCTCCAGAAAGTCCTCATGACTAGGAAATTGCTTCTTTTCCATCACTACCCCAGGTTCCATCTGTGCTCTCCTGGCTGAGAATAGAGGGCAGGAAACACAGGATTCATCATAGAGTCTGGCACACTGGGCCTTCTATAATTTTGCAAAAGGAGTCCCCCTGCCTTTCAATCTCTGGCCAGTGTATGCCTTTATATCAAAGCAAACTTGAGCCTTTACTTAGCTCTCCCTGAGTGTTTTGTAGAGAAACAGGGAAATGGGGAGGGATGAATATGACCGAATAGGAAATGCCTTTAGCCCCTTCTGTTGCACTTAATGCCCCACAGTTACACTCTGAGGCCCCTTAACCTTCTGGTTTTAAAGACGATGTAATCAGTTACCTTTTTACATCAGTACCAGGCCTGGGCCTTAGTGATTATCTCTGATTTCTCTCTGTGCTTGCCAGGCACAATTAAGTGGGAGGGGATGTTGGGGGCAACTAGAGGTCCTATCACTTGCCTCCTTGTGTCCTACTGGAGTCCCTGGACCACAGGACAGAGACACACTCTCTCCTTAAAATACTTTCCTTTCGGGCGGTGCCTGTGGCTCAGTCGGTAAGGCGCCGGCCCCATATACTGAGGGTGACAGGTTCAAACCCGGCCCCAGCCAAACTGCAACCAAAAAATAGCCAGGCGTTGTGGCGGGCGCCTGTAGTCCCAGCTACTCGGGAGGCTGAGGCAAGAGAATCGCTTAAGCCCTGGAGTTGGAGGTTGCTGTGAGCTGTGTGAGGCCACGGCACTCTACCGAGGGCCATAAAATGAGACTCTGTCTCTACAAAAAAAAAAAAAAAAAAAACTTTCCTTTCTGAGCAACCTCTGTGATGCAGGTTCCACCCTGCTTTGCAACCTCTCTAACCACTCCTCCTCAGTCCCCTCCACTAGGGCATTTTCTCCCAGGGCTTCTAAAGGTGGAAGGAGGGTCCCCCAAGTTGCCATCTTTAATATTCTTCACTTATGCACTCAAACTTTTAGTCCATGCCAGGCCATAAGCTTTATGGGGTAAAGGGGATTTCAAAAACATGATTGCTGCCTGCAAGAGGCAAAATTGGGAACTCAACAAGTTGGAAACCATAATGTCAATGGTGTGATCTGGACCAGATAGAGGCAAGCACAGGGTAGCAGCTGTTCTGATACCATCACCTTTTCCTTCATGACTACACCTATACCTCACATCTCCAGACTAAATGTAAAACAGGCTGCTGGACAGCTCTTAGAATGTCCCATCTGAGCTCATCATTTCTCCAACTTTCAGCCACCATCAGGTATTTTCTAGCTTCAGAATTGCCCCACAAACTGCCACAGATGGCCAAGCCAAAAACACGTGTGTCCACCCTCTATCCTACCCACTTCATCAAGGCAACCACATGGCATAAAGCCCAGGTGAATTCCACTCCCATCTCTCTTTTCCCAGCCCTTGCTCCTGTTTGGCTGTCAGTTTCCTGGGCCTAGCTTCCAGCCTCTCTCTCCAAACTGTTCTTCATTTTTTCCACAAGTGAGCTTCTGATCACAAGGTTCCCTAATCAAAAATTTCTCAGATTGCTGTATTTTGAAATTTTTCATAATAGAATGCTGAGGGGGGGTGGAATATTCAGGGGTCTATCACTGACGAAAGCAACGGAAGGCCATTCAAACTAGCTTAAACAAAAAAGGCATTTATTGGCTTGTGTAATTTAAATGACGGACTCAAATGGCGTCAACAGGATCCAATTTCTTTCTCTGTCTCTTGGCTGTACTTCTTCTGTGGCTCCGCTTTCAGTGGGGCCTTCCCCTCACAACCCAGACACCATTATTTCAAATTTCTGTCCTGACAAATTGAAGCACTTCTCTCCACTCAACAAGAATAAAGTCTTGGGCTGGGCATGATGGCTCACGCCTGTAATCCTAGCTCTTGGGAGGCTGAGGCGGGTGGATTGCCTGAGCTCACGGGTTTGAGACCAGCCTGAGCCAGAGCCAGACCTCGTCTCTAAAAATAGCTGGGCATTGTGGCAGGCACCTGTAGTTCCAGCTATTTGGGAGGCTGAGGCTTGAGCCCAAGAGTTGGAGGTTGCTGTGAGGTATGACATCATAGCACTCTATAGAGGGTGTCAAAGTGAGACTCTGTCTCAAAAAAAAGAAAAAATAAAGTCCTGGGCTTGGTTTGCATTGGCCCAGACTGGGTCACATGGCCAGCCCAAACCATGGGGTGGCAGTGCTGATTGGTTTAGCCCTAAATCGCCCACAACTTAAGGATAAAATAAGTCAACTCCACCAGAACCACTTTATTGAGAATAAAGTGTGGGACTTCAAAATACTGGGGGCTGGGGCGGCACCTGTGGCTCAAAGAGTAGGGCACTGGCCCCATGTGCCGGAGGTGGCAGGTTCAAACCCAGCCCCGGCCATAAACTGAAAACAACAACAACAACAACAACAAAATACTGGGGGCTGGCTTGCTGCCATAGCTCAGTGGTTAGGGCGCTGGCCACATATACCAAGGCTGGCGGGTTCAAACCCAGCCCAGGCCTGGTTATCAACAATGACAACTGCAACAAAAAAATAGCCAGGCATTGTGGCGGGCACCTGTAGTACCAGCTACTTGGGAGGCTGAAACAAGAGAATCACTCAAGCCCAGGAGTTGGAGGTTGCTGTGAGCTGTGATACCACAGCACTCTACCAAGGGTGACATAATGAGACTCTGTCTCAAAAAAGAAAAAAAAAATACTGAGGCTGTGACTGGAATGAGCGTGGGAATGAATGCTGAGAAACTCACCGCTTGGTCATCATTTTTCTCATTTTGCCTCAGAATTTCCTGCCCAAGCCAACTGAAGTCTATAGCAGCATGTAGGAACCAAAATTAAAATGCACATTCATCACCCTCTAGGCTCAACTTAAGCTTGATCTTCCATGCACCCCACTCCCCACCCTAGTGTGACCTGGAACAGATGGAAAACCTGACCAGTACCACAAGGCCCATCATTATTTTTATTTATTTATTTTTTTGAGACAGAGCCTTAAGCTGTCACCCTGGGTAGAGTGCTATGGCATCACAGCTCACAGCAACCTCCAACTCTTGGGCTCAAGCAAGTCTCTTGGCTCTGCCTCCCAAGTTGCCAGGACTACAGGCACCCACCACAACGCCTGGCTATTTTTTGGTTGCAGCTGTCATTGTTGTTTGGCGGCCCCCGGGCAGGATTCGAACCTGCCAGTTCAGCTGTATGTGGCTGGCGCCTTAGCCGCTTGAGCCACAGGAGCTGAGCCACAAGGCCCATTATTGAATGAAGAGGTCAGTCCATGGCTTGCCATGGATACCCCTCCTCTAGTGCTGGGATTTTAGGGGAGGGACAAAGTTATAAATAGGTGTGGGAGGTCTGTTAGTTTACTGTTGGTATTATAATAAATCACCACAAACTCAGTGGCGGAAAACAATACAAATGTTTTATCTTATAGTTCTGGAGATCAAAAGTCTACAACAGGTATCATTAGCTAAAAAGATATTTGCAGACCTGCTATTCCTTCATGGAGGCTCTAGGGGAGAATCCATTTTTGCCTTTTCCAGCTTCCACAGGCTCCTTGTATCACTTGCCTCATGACTCCTTTCCATCTTGAAAGCCAGCAATGACCCAGGCACAATGGCTCACGCCTATAATCCTAGCACTTTGGGAAGCTGAGGTGGGAGGATCACCTAAGGCCAGGAGTTGAGTTTGAGACCAGTTTGAGCAAGAGTTGGTCATGGTCTTTATAAAAAATCAAAAATTAGGGCAGCACCTGTGGAGGCTGAGGCAGGAGACTTGCCTAGGCCCAGGAGTTGGAGGTTGCTATGAGCTGTGTGGTACCATAGCAATCTACCGAGAGTGATAGAGTGAGACTCTGTCTGTAAAAAAAAAAAAAAAAGAAAGCAAGAAAAATAGAAAATTAGCCAGGTGTGGTTAAAATTAGCACATGCCTATAGTCCTAGCTATTCAGGAGGCTGAGGCGAGAGGATCACTTGAGCCCAGGAGTTTGAGGCTATGATGACACCAATGCACTCTAGCCCAAGTGACAGAGCAGGACCAGGTCTCAAACAATAAAAAAGCTAGCAATGGGGGCAGCGCCTGTGGCTCAGGGTGTAGGGTACTGGCCCCATATACCAAGGGTTGGGGGGTTCAAACCCAGCCCTGGCCAAACTGTAACAACAACAAAAAAATAGCTGGGCGTTGTGTCAGGAGCCTGTGGGCTGAGGCAAAAGAATCACCTAAGCCTAGGAGTTGGAGGATGCTGTGAGCTGTGATACTATGGCACTCTACCAAGGGTGATAAAGTGAGACTATGTCTCTAAAAAAAAAAAAAAAAAGAAAACAAAAAAAAGCTAGCAATGGCTGGTCAAGTCTTTTTCACATTACATCACTCTGACATTGAATCTTCTGCCTCCCTCTTCCCCATTTAAAGATATTTGTGATTACATTGGGTCCACCTAGATAATCTAGAACAATTGCCTTATTTTAAGGTCAGCTAATTAGCAAACTTAATACCAACTTAATACCTTAATTCTCCCTTGCCATGTAATATAACACAGTTACAGGTTCCCAAGGATAAAAATACGGAAATCTTTAGGGGAGCTGTTATTCTGCCTACCCCCAACGAAGGCCCCTGTGTCCTTCAACCAGTCCTTAGAGCAAGGCTTCTAATGAGTGCTCGTCAGATTACAGGTGAAACCATAGCTAAGCTCCTTTTCTCCATCCAGAGCCTGGCCCCTGCAGCTGCCCTCACAAGGCCATTGGCCAAAATTAGACTTGGGAGAATAGCTCAGTCAGGAAATAACATGACATCACTGGGATGAATATGGGGGGCCCTCCTAGAGGGCACTCGGGTTTTGAGGAATACTGAGAACCCAGAAGAACCTGGGGGCACTGCTGATAATGCTGTTTGAGTCAACTGAAGAGGAAGAAGGAAGGCAGGTGCAGAGGTAATCCTACCACTTTGGGAGGCCATGGAGGGAGGATTGTTTGAGGCCAGGAGTTTGAAGTTGCAATGAGCTAGGATGACACCACTGCACTCTAGCCCAGGCTACCGAGTAAGACCCTCTCTCAAAGAAAAAAAGAGTGGAGGAGAAGAAAGTATGACAGCCCCCACAGCTGGGGAGAAGCTATCAGTTTTAATCACCCACAACTATCATTCACCCTACTACAGAAGGAAAAGGTGGATGGGTTCTGACCCACAACCAAAGGGGCCTCGAGCTCAGATAGAGCTCACTCTGTCTGGATGAAACAATCTTTTTTTTTTTGCAGTTTTTTGGCCAGGGCCAGGTTTGAACCTGCCACCTCTAGCATATGGGGCCAGTGCCCTACTCCTTTGAGCCACAGGCACCACCCCTGGATGAAACAATCTTTCTCGCTTCACCCAGTGGCTTCTGGGCATTGGCATCAGTT
Source organism: Nycticebus coucang (assembly GCF_027406575.1). NCBI lineage: Eukaryota > Metazoa > Chordata > Mammalia > Primates > Lorisidae > Nycticebus > Nycticebus coucang. The sequence continues at coordinate 131,661,626 of NC_069782.1, read as the reverse complement.
GGATTGGGTTCAAATCTCACTGTGCCAGGTACAAGCTGTGTGATTTCAACAAAGTAGCCTAACTTCTCTGAGCCTTTGATTATTTATCCACTAATTGAGAATATCACTATGTATTTTACATGGATACTAAGAATTAAAAGCACTTGTGTAACATTCTAGAGGGAAAGGATTTTGAGAGTTTGAAAGAAACCCCAGCATGGATGGACCATAAGACTAGTATTGTGAGCATGAGCCTTGAGACAAGTATGGGGTTGATTTTTGCTCTTACCATAACTAGTTATGTGAGTTTGTAACGTTATTTAACCTACATTAGCCCCAGTCACTGAACATATTTATCGTGTACCAACTCTGAGGCAAGCAGTTTTTTGCTATGTAAAGTGGGATAATATTAGCATTACATTTCTAAGGTTGATAAAAGCTTGAAGTCAGGGCCAGGCATAGTAGTTCACGCCTGTAATCCTAGTAGCACTCTGAGAGGCCAAGGCAGGTGGATTGCTTGAGCTCAGGAGTTCGAGACTCGAGACCACCAACTCAAGCAAGAGCAAGACTTTCTTTTCTTTTTTTTTGTAGAGAGAGTCTCACTGTACCGCCCTTGGGTAGAGTGCCGTGGCGTCAATCGGCTCACAGCAACCTCTAACTCTTGGGCTTACGCGATTCTCTTGCCTCAGTCTCCCGAGCAGCTGGGACTACAGGCGCCCACGACAACGCCCGTCTATTTTTTTGTTGCTGTTTGGCCAGGGCTGGGTTTGAACCCACCACCCTCAGGCATATGGGGCCGGCGCCCTACTCACTGAGCCACAGGCGCCGCCCCTTTTCTTTTTTTGCAGTTTTTGGCCGGGGCTGGGCCTGAACCTGCCACCTCCAGCGTAAGGGGCCTGCGCCCCACCCCTTTGAGCCACAGGCACCGCCCATCTTTTTTTTTTTTAAAGAGACAGAGTCTCATTTTGTCGCCCTCAGTAGAGTGCTGTTGCGTCACAGCTCACAGCAACTTCCAGCTCTGGGGCTTAGGCGATTCTCTTACCTCAGCCTCCCAAGTAGCTGGCACTACAGGCGCCTGTCACAACGCCCGGTTATTTTTTGTTGTTGTTGCAGTTTGACCGGGACCAGGTTCGAACCCATCACCCTCGATATATGGGGCCGGTGCCCTACTCACTGAACCACAGGCGCCTCCTAAGACTTTCTTTCTACTAAAAACTAGCCAGGGCCAGGCGCGGTGGCTCACACCTATAATCGCAACACTCTGGGAGGCTGAGGCGGGTGGATTGCCTGAGCTCACAGGTTTGAGACCAGCCTGAGCCAGAGCGAGACCCCCCCCCACCTCTAAACATACAGCTACTTGGGAGGCTGAGGCAAGAGAATCGCTTTAGTTCAAAAGTTTGAGGTTGCTGTGTGCTATGATACCACAGCACTCTACTGAGGTGACAAAGTAAGACTCTGTCTCAAAAAAAAAAAAACAAACAAAAACCTAGCCAGATGTTGTGGCAGGTGCCTGTAGTCCCAGCTGCTCAAGTGGCTGAGACAGGAGGATCATCACTTGGGCTCAGGAGATATGAAGTCATGCACTCTACCCTGGGGCAATAGAGTGAGACTCTGTCTCAAACAAAACAAAACAAAACAAAACTCAAAATGAAATCAGATGAATTGATTCAGTGCCTGGTGTGCAGGAACTTCACTCAAATGTTAAGAGTTACCCAATCCATTTGGAGGGGCTGAGAAGGGTACAGTAGGGACTGGGAATAACTTATTGATGCCATGTTGGGGAGGCCATCCCTGACATCAGGCCTCAGCCTCTAGGCCGGGGTCACTATAATCGGTGCTCACCCAGATGTAGGCAGAGGCTGGCTGGCTCCTGGCCAGCTCCAAGGTGTTTCCCTTTGCCTGGTAACAGGGAGGTGTGGCTCAGGCAGGACATGAAGGGGAGCAGCGCAACTAAAAAGTAGTAGAAAAGAGCCTCGCCCAGGATCCCTCTGGCTCCACCAAATGCTGGGGACCAGCTCCCCCAGGCTGAAGGAGACAAGTGAGTGGGAAGATACTGGGAAGAGCATGACAGGAGTTGAGGACCTGAAAAGGTCTTGGGGTCCTTATCACGGGCTGGGTTCAGCCCAACCCTGGGACAGGAGGTGAAGGGGGAGCTGAATGTGGGATGTAGAAGTTCCGCACAGCCACGAACCAGACCCCTGAGTTACCGGGCCCCAGGGACAGATAGCAGTTAAGAACCAAACCTGTAACCACACACCCTCCACCACAGGTCTGGACCAGAATGAGGCCCCAGTGAAAACGGCCGCCGCCTGAGATTCAGATCATGTACTTGTACAGGTGCCTGGCGCCCGAGGAGAGCTTCTGGCCTCAGCCACTGCCCTTCACCTGCACCCACCTGCCCGCCTCTCTGCTGCTGCCCCCCATCCAAGCCCACAATTTCTGCAGCCGACCCTGGAGCCTGAGCGCGGGCAAGTGGACGGCCCCACGAGAATATCACTGCTTCTACGGCCCAGGCGCATCTCTGGCCGCCGCACCGCCTGGGTGGGCCTTCCCGCCTGTCTACGGCCCGGCCCCGCGCCCCCTCTTCCTGGCTGCCAGCGTTCCGGGTCCATCTCCGCAGACACTCGCGGCGGGGGCCAGGGCGGAGACGACCGAGGATGAGAGCTGGGCGCCTTGGCCAGAGGGCAGCAGCCTGGACACCGAGCTGCACTGGGGACGTGTGCAGCGCGCGCAGGGCCCACGCCTCCAGCTGCCCGATTTCGTGCGCCGCGAGTTGCGGCGCGTGTACGGCACGTACCCGCGCACTGACGTGCGCGTCACCCACCGCCGCGGCGAGTTTCTGCTGCAGGCGGCGCCGCGCGTCGGCGAGCCAGAGTACCGCGTGGAGAGGCGCGTGGTGCGCCGGCCCGCCAGCGCCAAAAGCGGCGGCAGCTCAGCCCGGAAGGCCGCGGAGCGCGACCGCCCCGGGAAGAGGAGAGGCCTGAGCTGATGGAGCCGCCGGGTCGGGCGACCGGCCGGCGAGAACGCGTGCGCCTCTCCTTGCGCCTGCCGCCGCCAGCCGGCAGGACAGAGGCCGCACATGTGCCCGGGAGCCGGGTGCGCCTCACCTGTCTCTGGTTTTTTCCATGACTGCCCACCGCCCCCACTCCTGCACTTCCTTATTTTCTTTCGTGTTATTGCTGGACGTTGGGGGAGGATATCTCTGGGTGTTCTATTCTTTCCTTTTTGAGACTTAAGAAACGGGGAGTGGGACCCTTCGTTTCCTCCCTCCTCCCATCTTCTCCTAAAAAGCCTACTCTGCTGTGAGCCCCAACTTTCCCCTCCTTTACTCCCTCTGCTAGAGCTCCCCTACTCCCCACACAGCTGAGGGAGCTACTTGATCCCCAGCTTGTAAAGAAAAGTAAATAAATGAGTGAGTCAGGTTACACTACGAGATCATTTTTATTTGTGGGGTGGTGTTTCCTTAGTGTAAAGGGAGCTTTACGTCCCTCTTTGGAATACAAGAAGGTAAGGTAGGGGCTGGGGAGTGGGTTAAGTTATAGTGGCCCTCTGGATTAAGTGTGCACCCTGACCACTGGGACTACCTCCCCTCTTCACTTTCCCTCCAGTGTGCAGGCCAACACCTAGGCTTCATTGGTTCTGTGGACCACCATCTACAGATTCTGAGGGCATAAACTATGTTGTTGAAGTGTGGAAGGCCAGGGAAGGGATGCCTGAGACCTGAGTTTAGGGCTGGCTTTGACATTTTCTACCTTGTAACTTTTTTTTGAGACAAAGCCTCAAGCTGTCGCCCAGGGCATCACAGCTCACAGCAACCTCCAACTCCTGGACTTAAACGATTCTTTTGCCTCAGCCTCCCAAGTAGCTGTGACTACAGACTCGCCACAATGCCCAGTTATTTTTTGGTTTTAGTTGTCATTGTTGTTTGGCAGGCCTGGGCTGGATTCGAACCTGCCAGCTCTGGTGTATGTGGCTGGTGCCTTAGCTGCTTGAGCCACAAGCACCGAAGCCCCCCCCTTTTTTTTCTATGCATGTAATATTAACTACATAAAAAGAATGTCACCGTTTTTCCTATCACATTTTTTTTTTTTTTTTGTGGGGAGGAACAGAGTCTTACTCTGTTGTCCAGGCTAGAGTGCCGTAGCTTCTGCCTAGCTCACAGCAACCTCAAACTTCTGGGCTCAAGTGATCTTCCTGCTTCAGCCTCCTACGTAGCTGGGACTACAAGTTTCTGCCGTACCACCCAGTAAGTTGTTTGTTCGTTTTTTAATTTTTAGATGAGATGACAGTCTCACCATTGCAAAGGCAGTCTTGAACTCCTGAGCTGCAGGGATTCTCTGCCTTGTCTTCCCAGGGTGCTAGGATTATAGTAGTGAGCTATCTCACCCAGCCTGCCTATCACATTTTACTCTAAGTGTATCTTGGACATCATTCCACATCAGTACATAAGAGCAACCTCATTTTTTTTTTTTTTTTTGGTAGAGACAGAGTCTCACTTTATGGCCCTTAGTAGAGTGCCATGGCATCACACAGCTCACAGCAACCTCCAACTCCTGGGCTTAAGTGATTCTCTTGCCTCAGCCTCCTGAGTAGCTGGGACTACAGGCGCCTGCCACAACGCCCAGCTATTTTTTGGTTGCAGTTCAGCCGGGGCCGGGTTTGAACCCCCCACCCTCGGTATATGGGGCCGGCGCCTTACCGACTGAGCCACAGGCGCTGCCCAGCAACCTCATTCTTTAACAGCTACCCGGTTTTTATAGCTATTGGATTATTTCCGGTTTATAGCTACTAAAAGTTAACAAATTTCTTGCCTGCCAGGAACTGTTCTAGGTCCTGGGACTACAGTAGGGAATGAGACAGCCATGATGAACCCTGTTCTTATGGAATATATATATATATATATATATATATATATATATATACACACACACACACACACATACATATATAGTTGTTTTGTTTTGTTTTTTTTTTTTTTAGAGACAGAGTTTCATTCTGTTGCCCTTGGTAGAGTGCTGTGGCGTCACAGCTCACAGCAAACTCCAGCTCTTGGGCTTAGGCTATTTTCTTGCCTCAGCCTCCTGAGTAGCTGGGACTACAGGCGCCCACCACAATGACTGGCTATTTTGTGTTGTAGTTTGGCCGGGGGGGAGTTTGAACCTGTCACTCTCAGTATATGGGGACATATACCTGCTGAGCCACAGGCGCCACCCTAAAAGAAGGATCTTGGAAAATGCATCTGAGAGGTGCTTTGAAGAACATACAATATTTCAGCAGATGGCAATGTCCCTAGAAGAACTGAGGAGGCACTTGGAGGAGTGAAAGCACCAAAGTGTGAGCAGGGGCAACAGAGTTTCATTGGTAGCAACAGGTTATGACCAGGTGGTAATAGAGATTGGCTTGAAAGCCAATGGAGGCCACACTGTGGAAGACTTTAACAGCAGGGTAAAGAGATTTGGGGACCCACTGAAGTCTGAGCAGAGGAGTAGACCCAGTCAATGTTAAAAAAAAATTGGCCTGTGAGCAGGGTGGGGGCCTGCAGGAGTACCTGGCTGGGACATTGGAGCCTGAGCCATCAGCTTCCCCATGGCATTGGCATTGAAGGCACAGCACAGCCGGACACCAGAACTGAATCCCTAGGGCATTTCCTAGAGCTCACAGCCTATGGAGTTCAGTTCTCAGAGCCAGGTGGCCAAAGTCCTCTCAGCCTGGATGCTGCCTTCCATGCAACACTGCCCTCCTGTACTCTCTTCTGTGAATTTCCCTCTATTCCAAGGATGAGTAAATTAAGGTCCAATATAGGTGAGATGAAGAACCTGGGATCTCAAGATATTCTTTTTTTTTTTTTTTTTGAGACAGAGTCTCACTATGTCACCCTTGGCAGAGTGCTGTGGCATCACAGTTCACAGCAACCTCAACTCTGGGGCTTAACCCGATTCTCTTGCCTCAGCCTCCCAAGTAGCTGGGACTACAGGCACCTGCCACAACGCCCAGCTATTTTTTTGTTGTAGTTGTCATTGTTTGGCATGCCCCAACTGGGTTCGAACCCGCCAGCCCCAGTGTATGTGGCTAGTGCCCTAACTGCTGAGCTAGAGTCACTGAGCCGGATCGCAAGATATTCCTATCCCAGGCAGGGTCAGAACTTGGACCTGAAAATGGGGATCCCCAGCTAAGGAAAGAGAAAAGAGTTCCCTAAATTTCAATAGGAATTGGAGCAGATGTTGGGAGGGGGCTCAAGGCTGTGGCAGGAATTTTGTCTCTCAGACCCTGGGTACAACATTGTCAGTCCTGTCACTTACTGCCCATATATGTTCCTGCTGGGGCCAGACATCAGGCTGGAGGGGCGAAGGGCTGGGGAAAGAGCCAGAATATGTACACTGAGTAAGAAGGACATCTCTCTGCAGATAGGGGGTATTCCTGAACCAAAGATGTTCCAGAAGATATGGATCCCCTTGGCCGGCACCTGTGGCTCAGTGGGTAGGGCACCGGCCCCATATACCAAGGGTGGAGGGTTCAAACCCGGCCCTAGCCAAATTGCAACAAAAAAATAGCCAGGTGTTGTGGCAGGTGCCTGTAGTCCCAGCTACTTGGGAGGCTGAGGCAAGAGAATCGCCTAAGCCCAGGAGTTGGAGGTTAATGTGAGCTGTGATCTTACAGCACTCTACTGAGGGCGATAAAGTGAGACTCTGTCTCTACAAAAAAAAAAGATATGGGGCGGCGCCTGTGGCTCAGTGAGTAGGGCACTGGCCCCATATGCTGAAGGTGGCGGGTTCAAACCCAGCCCTGGCCAAACTGCAACAACAACAACAACAACAAAAACATATGGATTCCCAAGGTAGGATTCCAGGAATCCCAGCTCCCTGAAAATCTCCCCATTTGAATGAAGGTCTGAACTATCTGGGATAAAGGAGAGGAGGAGAAAGATTTCCTGAAACACACTTTCATTTTCTAGAGAGTAAAATTGAGGTCTGAGTGCTCCTCACTCACAGGGCAGAGCTACAGCCTAACCCAGGAGAAGGAAAGTCAAGCATGAACTGAGCCTCCCGCAACCTCTGCTTAAATGTGGAGAAGGAGGGCGGCGCCTGTGGCTCAAGGAGTAGGGCGCCGGTCCCATATGCTGGAGGTGGCGGGTTCAAACCTAGCCCCGGCCAAAAAAAAAAAAAAAAAAAATGTGGAGAAGGAGCCAACACTTACCCAGGAAGCCTCCTCTCCTCACTCCTGGGGCTGGATCTGCAATGATGTTCTCCAATGATGCTCTTTAAATAAGGCCCCCACCCCACCCCATCCGCCTCCGCCGCTGCTGCCTCTAAGTCTGCCCGCCTGGGCTGACTTCTGAGAAAGGAGGAAGGTGTGGGAGGGCCAGGCACCCTGCCCAGAGAGCCCTTTATGACTTTAAGCTAGAGCAGGGACCCCTGCCCCTTGCCACTCTTTGAAGTGTCCTCTTCTTCACTTTGGTCTCTGACTAGGTTCCTCCCACCCCTTAAGACCAGCCTGCTGGATTCTTTCTTTGCTCTTAATACATGAAAAATCTGCCCTTTATGCCAAATTCAAGCCCAATTCCTCATTTTTTTTTTTTTTTTTGTGGTTTTTGGCTGGGGCTGGGTTTGAACCAGCCACCTCTGGCATATGGGACCGGTGCCCTACTCTTGAGCCACAGGCGCCACCCCTCATTTTTTTTTTGAGACACAGTCTCACTTTGTTGCCCTCAGTAGAGTTCCGTATCATCACAGCTTATAGCAACCTCCAGCTCTTGGGCTTAGGTGATTCTCCTGCCTCAGCCTCCCAAGTAACTGGGACTACAGGCACCTGCCACAATGCCCGGCTATTTATTTTTTTTTTTTGGCCTGGGCTGGGTTTGAACCTGCCACCTCCGGTATATGGGGCCAGCACCCTACTGCACCCTACTCCTTGAGCCACAGGCGCCACCCCTGGCTATTTTTTTGTTGCAGTTTGGCCGGAACAGGATTCAAACACGCTACCCTCAGCATATGGAGGACCCTACTCACTGAGCCACAGGCACCAGCACCCTGGTTCCTCATTTTGAGGCAGCATGATGGGGAAGGGATGTGCTAGGGAAAGCTTTAGGCACTCAAACACCAGCTGCAAAATTCATTTGGGGGGAAGAGGGAAGACAAGACATCATTCAACCTCCGTTTACCTTATGTGGCTTCTTTTTTTTTTTTTTTGTAGAGACAGAGTTTCACTTTATTGCCCTTGGTAGAATGCCACGGCGTCACACAGCTCACAACAACCTCCAACTCCTGGGCTTAGGCGATTCTCCTGCCTCAGCCTCCCGAGTAGGTGGGACTACAGACGCCCGCCACAACGCCCGGCTATTTTTTTGTTGTTGCAGTTTGGCCTGGGCTGGGTTTCAACCCGCCACCCTCGGTATATGGGGCCAGCACCCTGCTCACTGAGCCACAGGCGCCGCCCCACCTTATGTGGTTTCTAGCAGCACCCAAAGGGCAGGTAGGGTATGTGTTCATCTTGGAGAGGGAGAGACAAAGGCCTGAAAAAATCAGGGGCATACATTCCTTCTAGCTGTGGGATGCCCAGCAGGCCAGGGGTCCCTGGGGCCTCTACCTTACATTTTGTGTGTATCTCAAGTCTGTGGTGGTCCCTTTTTTCAGTCTACCTTCTATCCTTGGCTCCCTCCTCCCCCGCCCCAGGCCTGACCCCTGCTGCACAGAGTTGAGCCTCTCCAGTGTTTGAGTTGGGAGGCTGCTAGGGTTAATAAGGGTAGGGTGACAGCCACTGGAATGAAGGAGCTTCTCCCTAAGAGGTCTTTCCTCTCCTGAAAACTCAGGAAGTTATTTCTGATATCTAACTATTATCCATTCAGGAAACAGGGGATGGAGGAGGGGGAAGGCACAGCATCAGGGATGGCTGCAGGGGTCTTGGGCCAGAACTAGGGGCAGCCCTACTGAGGAAACCTGAAAGTTCCCGGAATATGGGGTCGTGAGTAGTCATCAGTATTGTGCAGTTGACAAGAGGGGGAGGACGGGATGGCCTGAGCTCTGGAGGGCTGGCCAGATACCCCTTCACCCCTTCCCAGGATCCTGTCTGGCCAGAGTTCAAAGTGGCTGTCACCCCACCCCTTATTAACCCTAGCAGCCTCAGGCTGGAACAGCAATGTTTTTTATGGGAGAAGTGATGCCAAAAAATGCCTCTCTCTTGCTCCTCCCCACTAGCAGTCAACCTCTAGCTCTCTCTGAGTCAGAGGACCCTACTAGGGAAGAGGGAGCCTGTGGTGAGGAACAGAGGTGGAAGAGGATGCAGTAATCCCTTTTTACTCCATAGCATATTGGCCCTGCCTCAGTCCCTGGGGGAAAGGAGAGGATGGGACTTTCTTTCTTGGACTGTGAGCTCCCCAAGGGCAGGGACAGCTTCTGGGTCCCCAGCACCCTATAAGGGGGTTAGCACTGAAAATCCAGATGATTGGGAATAGGTTCATTTATTTTTATTTCTTTTTTTTTTTTGTGAGAGAGAGCCTCAAGCTGTTGCCCTGGGTAGAGGGCCATGGCATCACAGCTCACAGCAACCTCCAACTCCTGGTCTCAAGCGATTCTCCTGCCCCTGTCTCCCAAGTAGAGACTCCAGGCGCCCACCACAACACCCAGCTATTTTTTTGGTTGCAGCCGTCATTGTTTGGCAGGCCCGGGGTGGATTTGAACCCACCAGCTCAGGTGTATGTGGCTGGTGCCTTAGCCACTTGAGCCATATGTGCTGAGCCTCATTTTTATTTTATTTATTTATTTAGAGACAGAGCCTCAAGCTGTTGCCCTGGGTAGAGTGCTGTGGCATCATAGCTCATAGCAACCTCAACTCCTGGACTTAAGCGATTCTCTTGCCTTAGCCTCCCAAGTAGCTGGGCTAGAGGCACCCACCACAACACCTGGCTATTTTTTGGTTGTAGTTGTCATTGTTGTTTGGCAGGCCGGGGCTGGATTTGAACCCACTAGCTCTGGTGTATGTGGCTGGTGCCTTAGCTGCTTGAGCTACAGGCACTGAGCCAGGTTCATTTATTATTAAGGGGATTTTTTTCTCTCATGATCCATTTTAAGGTTCCTGGGAAAGGGATGGCTGTGGGCTTCCACACAGGACAGCACTGGAAGCTGGGGCAGCAGGAACAGAAAGAGGAAGCTGAGGGCTGGGTGTGATGGCTCAGCCAGTAATCCCAGCACTTTGGGAGGTTGAGATGGAAGGATCACTTCAGCCCAGGACTTTGAGTCCACCCTAGGGAGTATAGTGAGACACATAACCTCCCTTCTCTACAAAAAATTGCAAAGAAAAAAGTTGACTGAGGTGAAACTACGCCTGTAGTTCCAGCTGAGGCTGAAGCAGGAGGATTGCTTGAGGCCAGGAGTTTGAGGCTGTAGTGAGCTATGATCGTGCTCTCCAGCGTGGGAGACACAGTGGAAACCTGTCTCAGATTAAAAACAAAAACAAAAAACAAAACAACACAGGAAGCTGAGTTGCATTGGGCCCTGAAGTTCAGCTGTCTGCGAACAGGGCATGGAAGGCACTGTGGGTAGGCATAGTCTGAAGGTTGTCCAGGATCTGGGCTCGACCCTCAGCACCTGCTGCCACCCACCTCCACCTTCCCCAGAACTAGACACTGTACTCCATCCTAATCTTGAGGAGAGACATCACAGTCAGGGAGATGCAAAGGAGAGCGGGGAAGTCAGCACCTAAGGGTTGACTGAGTGACAGGGCTTGAACCTGAACTATTATGGGGGAAAGACATTGGGAAGGGGGGTGGGGGGGGGAACACCAGGTCTGAGAGTAGGAGCCGCCAGATCCAACCGGGGAGCCACAGGAACTGCGGACGAGCGAGAGAGACACGAGGAGGAGAGAGGAAGCAAGCTATAGGATTTGAAGGCGAAGAACCTAGGGGCGAGGAAATAGTCGGACGGGAAGACACTAAGGGGAGTCAGTCTTCTCTGGCTCTGACAGATTAGAAGGAATAAGACTGGGATACAGTCCCGGCCAGTGCGACTCCACCCACAGCGACTCCACGCCTATCTTCTACCGCAACAAAAATGGCCGCTGCGGGAGCCCATCCAAAACCCTAGGACCTTTGAAAACGAACGTGGGAACCCCGCCCCATTATGGGCAACTTGCCCTTCTCAAAAATGGCCACCACGGCACCTCCAGGAGGGAACCGCTCTGGGCCCCGCCTTTGATCTCGTTGGTGGGGCTGGGGGATGAGAGCTGCACCGCGCGGGACAAGTCGCCGGCGGCGCCCGACGGAGCAGGTGATTTCCCCTCCAGCTCCCGGCCCAGGGCTGGGAGAGTCGCGGAGAGCACTGACCCTGGGTACCCGTTCTGTGTGTTCCCTCATGGTACCCCCCTGGAGCCCACTGGACCCTCATCTCTGATTCTCGCCGCGGCCTGAATCAAGGCACAAACAGTTTGCTCAGGCCTGCCTGGTCATGGGTCCCCCAAGGCCGCAACTGCATCCCCGTGTCCTCGGGCGCACTATTCTTGGCGCTTACGGGTGTCCCGCTAGCTGGTTTAGGAAGCTCCTGCTTCAGGGTCGGCCATCATGCCGGTTCCACTTCCTGTGCTCCCCCTACTCGCGTTGTGCTCCCGCCAGATTTTGGATGCCGGGTTCTCTCGTTCCCCTTAATGTCCTTGGTGCCTCTGAGGCTTGCATAATTGGTCTAGAGCCCCAGGAGCAGGGCTGCATAGGGTTTCGGAGAAGCAGTGAGTATTTCCTGCTCTACCCCTTGCCTGCTTGAGTTCCCTAGGACTCTTCACAGAGGTTCCCAAGATTCCTCCTCCCACTTGGCCTGTACTTCCACTTTGAGCACGTTTTCCCCCGCCCCCACCCAAGGGAGTAGCATGCCACTCCTCATCCTAGTTTCACTTAAGTTTATCCAGAGAGTCTCTATCAAGCATCTGGAGGGTCTAGGGTTGTGCTTGCCCTTGGGAAGCTCTCAGGCCATCTGGGAGCATTGAACATGGGGCAGTCAGGGCTGCCTGCAGACAGGAAGTGAGTCCTGCAGAATGAAGTTTGGAGAGGCAAAGGGAAAGATGTTTTGATTTGGGGGAAGGTCTGAACAAAGATTCTAAAGTAGACAGTAGGACCAGCAAGACAGGAGAAGAGTATCAGAATATAAACTGAGCTGGGTGTGGTGGCTTATGCCTGCAATCCTAGCACTCTGGGAGGCTGAGGCTGGTGGATTGCCCAAGCTCATGAGTTCAGGCCAGCCTCAGTCAGAGAGAGACCTGTCTCTAAAAATAGCCGGGTGTTGTGGCTGGCGCTTGTAGCCTCAGCTACTTGGGAGGCTAAGGCAAGAGAATCACTTGAGCCCAAGAGTTTGAGGTTGCTGTGGGCTGTGATGCCACAGCACTCTACCGAGGGTGACAAACTTTTTTTTCCTGTCTCAAAAAAACAAAAAGAAACAAACCAGATTATAAACTGGGAGGCCAGGCACGGTGTCTCACACCTGCAATCCTAGCACTGGGAGGCTAAGTGCATGAGCTCAGGAGTTGGAGACAGGATGAGCAAGAGCAAGACCCCATCTCTATAAATAGCCAGGAGTTGTGGTGGGCACCTGTAATCCCAGCTACTGAGGAGCCTGAGGCAAGAATCACTTGAGCCCAAGTGTTTGAGGTTGCTGTGAGCTATGACACCAAGACAGTCTTCTGAGGGTGATAAAGTGAGACTGTGTCTCAAAACGAAAAAGAATGGGCTTGGCGCCTATACCGCAGCGGCTAGGGCACCAGCCACATACACCTGAGCTGGCAGGTTTGAATCCAGCCAGGCCTGCCAAACAATAATGACAACTACAACCAAAAAATAGCCAGGCATTGTGGTGGGCACCTGTAGTCCCAGCTACTTGGGAGGCTGAGGCAAGAGAATCTCTTAAGCCCAAGAGTTTGAGGTTGCTGTGAGCTGTGACGCCACTAGCACTCTACTGAGGGTGACTCTGTCTCAAAAAAAAAAAAAAGAAAGAAAGAATATAAACTGGGGTCACACCATTTTCATCATGAGAGGTAGTGTACATGTGGTAGTTAACAGTGAGGGTTCTAGGGCCAGACTAACTCGATAAAAATCTGCCATTAACTTGCTCTGTGATCTTGGAGAAGTAACTTGCCTCCATTTCCTAATAGGTAAAATGGGGATAATAATAGCATCTATATTTTAGGGCTGTTGTGAGGATTAGGTAAATTAGTACATGTCAAGTGCAAACCTAGCAAGCAGATTGAAATCCTCAGAAGTGTTTAAGCAGGACTCATGACAGGGTAACATTCACATTTCTTGGTATCACCAACCAGTGATTACTGGCTTGGGGCCCCCAAGAAGTAATGGAGTTCTGTGGGCTATATCTGGAATTTGAAATGTCTCATGGAAATCATGTTGGGAAACCAGTCTGGTAGACCAAATCTTCCCCCAACTCGGGGTCGGGTGCAGCGGCTCAGGCCTATAATTTTAGCACTCTGAGAGGCCAAGGTGGAAGAATTGCTTGAGCTCAGGAGTTTAAGATCAGCCTGAGCAAGAATGAAACCCCATGTCTACTAAAAATAGAAAAATTAGCTGGGTGTAATGGTTCACACCTGTGGTCTCACTACTTGGGAGGCTGAGGCAAGAGGATTGCATGAGCCCAGGAGTTTGAGTTTGCAGTGGCAAAAGAGCAAGACTCTTGTCTCAAAAACAGAACAAATAAAAAAAAAAAACCCAAACTTCCCCTACTCAGGGACTGTGGGGGAAAGAAGTATGAAGAGGAGCCCATAAGCATGAAGGACATTCAGAGGAATGCTAGGGGATGGGAAAGGGCAAGTTAGAAGGCTGGGTGAAGTGGTGTTTGGGCAACCCAAGAATGGAAGGAGGAAGGATGCTCTCTTAGGAGGCAAGCTAGAGCAAAAGCTCAGGGGAGAAAGACTTTTTATTCAGGGATAGAGTTTCCCAATAGCAATTCCCTGGTCCTCAGACCTTGGTTTGAAACCCAATAGCATCAGACACATCCCTGATAGTGAGAGTTTCCCAATAGCAATTCCCTGGTCCTCAGACCTTGGTTTGAAACCCAATAGCATCAGACACATCCCTGAGAACCCTCCCCAGAAACTAGGCTTTCATGCAGTAGCCATGGGGCTTTGTCCCAGCAGAGATTACCAGGCAATGAATTTAAGGGTGATATAACCAGGGTCGATGTAGATTTCAGGCCAGGCCGGCTCGTGGAAGTCTTGATATCCCCCATCTCCTAGAGTAGCCCTAGAATAGATAATCAACTAAGTGACTTGGATTTATTTATTTATTTAGAGACAGAGTCTCACTATGTCGCCCTCTGTAGAGCACTATGGCATCACAGCTCACAGCAACCTCAAACTCTTGGGCTTAAGCGATTCTCTTGTCTCAGTCTCCCAGGTAGCTGGGACTACAGGTGCCCGCCACAATGCCTGGCTATTTTTTGGTTGTAGTTGTCATGATTGTTTGGCAGGCCTGGGCTGGATTCAAACCTGCTAGCTCAGCTATTTTTTTGTCACAGTTGTTTAGCTGGCCCAGGCTGGGTTTGAACCCGCCACCCTCAGTGTATGAGGCTGGTGCTGTAACTACTGCTGTAGGCGCCGAGCCGGTGACTTGGAATTTTTTACTTATTTATTTTTTTTTTTTTGAGACAGAGCCTCAAGCTATCACCCTAGGTAGAGTGCTGTAGCTTTACAGCTCACAGCAACCTCCAACTCCTGGGCTAAAGCGATTTTCCTGCCTCAGCCTCCCAAGTAGCTGGGACTACAGGTGCTTGCCACAATGCTCGGCTATTTTGGTTGCAGCTGTCGTTTGGTGGGCCTGGGCTGGATTTGAACCCGCCAGCTCAGGTGTATGTGGCTGGTGCCTTAGCCGCTTGAACCATAGGCGCCGAGCTGGTGACTTGGATTTAGCTGACTACCACAGTCAAGCCAGGTGCCTCTGGGCAAGTCATTAAATGCACTGAGCTTCAGTTTCTTCATCTAAGTGGGGAGTAACTGTTTATTGAATACATACTTCATGAGCGATGTTGAGTATACATTCGTGAGTGAACCAAGTATGTAGTCCCTACTTTCATGAAACAAGTGGAAGAAACATTAAACATCACTCAAATAATTCATTGATTATAGCTGTGGAAGGTGCTGCTAGTAAGGAAAATGTAGTCTGCAATGAAGGTGTAAGATGGCAGGGACCAGACCAGTTCCAAAGGGGCAGGTATAGCGTCCCCTTGAGGAAGGGAATTTTTTTTTTTTTTTGTAGAGACAGAGTCTCACTTTATGGCCCTCCGTAGAGTGCCATGGCCTCACACAGCTCACAGCAACCTCCAACTCCTGGGCTTAAGTGATTCTCTTGCCTCAGCCTCCCGAGTAGCTGGGACTACAGGCGCCCGCCACAAGAGGAAGGGAATTTTAACTGAGATCCAAAAATAAGAAAAAGTGAAATGAGGCTGGGCGCGGTGGCTCATGTCTGTAAATCCTAGCCCTCTGGGAGGCTGAGGCAGGTGGATTGCGTGAGCTCACCAGTTGGAGACCAGCCTGAGCCAGAGGGAGACCCCATCTCTAAAAATAGCCAGGCATGGGCGGCACCTGTGGCTCAAAGGGTTAGGGCGCTGGTCCCATATCCCAGAGGTGGGGGGTTCAAACCCAGCCCTGGCCAAAAACTGCAAATAAATAAATAAATAAATAAAAATTAAAGGGTAAAAATAGCCAGGCATTGTGGTGGATGCCTGTAGTCCCAGCTACTTGGGAGGCTGAGGCAAGAGGATCATTTAAGCCCATGAGTTTGAGGTTGCTTGAGCTATGACACCACAGCACTCTACCGAGGGCAACAAAGTGAGACTCTGTCTCAAAAAAAAAGAGAGAGAGAGAACAAAGTGAAATGAAGGGGTAGAGGTGGAAGGGCACCCAAGCAGAGAAACAGTTTGTGCAAAGGCCCTTGCAATAAAAGAGCTTGAATGTTGACAAACTGAAAGAAATCCAGGGTGGAGGAGAGTGATCCAGGGAAAGTGTGGTGTGTGGTGTATGGTGATGTTAAAGAAATAATAGGCAGGCTGGGTGTGATAGCTCATGCCTGTTATCCTAGCACTCTGGGAGGCCAAGGTGGGTGGATTGCTTCAGCTCGGGAGTTGGAAACCAGCTTGAGCAAGAGTAAGACCCTGTCTCTACTAAAAACAGAAAAAACTAGCCAGGCATGGTGGCACATGCCTGTGGTCCCAGCTACTCGGGAGGCTGAGGCAAGAAGATGGCTTGAGCCCAAGAGTTTGAGGTTGCAGGCTCGGTGCCCATAGCTCAGTGGTTAGGGTGCTGGCCACATACATCAAGTCAGGCGTGTTCAAACCTGGCCTGGGCCTGCTGAACAACAATGACAACTGCAACAAAAAAAATAGCCAGGCATAATGGTGGATGCCTGTAGGTCCAGTGCCTTGGGAGGCTGAGGCAAGAGAATCGCTTAAGCCCAAGAGTTTGAGGTTTCTGTGAGCTGTGATGTCACGGCACTCTACCGAGGGTGACATAGTAAGACTCTGTCTCAAAAAAAAAAAGAAATGCAGGATGAGGGCCTGAACTGAAAGCCATGAAAAGACTCTAGACTTGGGCGGCGCCTGTGGCTCAAGCGCTGGTCCCATATGCCGGAGGTGGCAGGTTCAAACCTAGCCCTGGCCAAAAAAAAAAAAAAAAAGAAAAGACTCTAGACTTATCCAAAAAGGTGGCGGGGGCTCGGCACCTGTAGCACAGTGGTTACTGAACCAGCCACATACATCGAGGGTGGCGGGTTCAAACCTGCCCTGGGCCAGCTAAAACAACTGCAACAAAAAAATAGCTGGGCGTTGTGGTGGGCACCTGTAGTCCCAGCTACTTGGGAGGCTGAGGCAAGAGAATCACTTAAGCCCAAGAGTTTGAGGTTGCTGTGAGCTGTGATGTTACAGTACTCTACCGAGGGCAACATAGTGACATGTTTCAGGAAAAAAAAAAAAAGAAAAGAAAAACAAAAAGGTAGTGGGAAGGCACTGATAGATTTTAAGAAGACAAGATTTTTTTTTTTTTGTTTTAAGACGACAAGATTTTTGTAAAGATCACCCAGCTTCAGCTCAGGTAAGCATAAGACATTACCCTTTTGGGGCCAAGTGTGGTGTGAAGAATAGGTCATGGGGGTAAAGGTAAGAGTGGTAGGGAGAAAGGTTAGGAAGCTCCCACAGGCAAGAGATGGAGCAGAGCAAGAGGCAACATGGAAAGAGTAGATGTGGAGAGAGAAAATGGTCAGAGCTTGGCGACTGACTGGATGATGGACAGCTAGAGGTAAGATGGTGTCAAGGTTAAGACTTGGGGCAGGAATAGCCAGGTGCCTGGACATGCACTTACTGAGAATGGCCTTGGAGGAGTAAAAAACTTGAGAGAATATCACTTTGGGACATGTTAAGCGTGAGATACCTGTAAGACATCCACATGGCTGTGTCAAGGAGGTAGATGTCCCAGTTCGGAAGACAAAGTGGGAGACTGGGCTAGAGGATTAGAAATTTGGTACTTGGTGACATAGAGTTGGTACATAAAGATGTGAGGCCAGGTGTGGTGGCTTATACCTGTAGTCCTAGCACTCTGGGAGGTCAAGTCAGGAGGATCGCTTAAGCTCAGGAGTTCCAGACCAGCCTGTCTCTACAAAAACTAGAAAAATTAGCCATATGTGATGGTGTACACCTGTAATCCAAACTACTCAGGAAGCTGATACAGGATTACTTGAGTCCAGGAGTTTGAGGTTGCAGGCAGCTATGATGACACACTTGCATTCTACCTGGGGTAACAGAGCAAAACTGTCTAAAAAAAAAAAAAAAAGTGTGTGTGTCAGATGAGGTATTGGAGAGGGGTAGGAGAGTGAACATGCAGAGTGAGGAGAGAGGAGCAGCACCTTTAAGCCTGAGAAATTCCCATTAGAGGGCAGCAGAGAAGGGATAGGGAAGGAGCCTGGGCAGAAATGGCCTGAGAGGTAGAAGGAAACCAGGAGTGTGTGATGTCTCAGAAACCAAAGTTGGTGCTGTTGAAAGAGCAAATATAAGGTGAAAGCATCAGACATTACCCTTTTGGGACTACAGGTGGCTTACACCTGTAGTCCTAGCACTCTGGAAAGCCAAGACAGGTGGATTGCCTGAGCTCAGGAGTTTGAAACCAGCCTGAGCAGAGTGAGATCCCCATCTCTACCAAAAGTAGAAAAATCATGCCTGTAGTCCCAGCTACTCAGGAGGGACTGAGGCAAGAGGATCTCTTGAGCTCAAGAGTTTGAGGTTGCTGTAAGTTATGACACCACAGGACTCTACGCAGGGCAACGAGTGAGACTCTGTCTCAAAAACAAACAAACAAAAAACAAAACCAAAAACATCCTTTCTTTGTAGATCAAAACCAGACAGAATTACCAAGCTCATATAGTTCAACTTAATTAGACCAAAACCTGAAAAGTAACTGACGATCTGAGCCCATGAAATTTTTTTTTTTTTTTTTTTTTTTGTAGAGACAGAGTCTCACTGTACCGCCCTCGGGTAGAGTGCTGTGGCGTCACACGGCTCACAGCAACCTCTAACTCTTGGGCTTACGCGATTCTCTTGCCTCAGCCTCCCGAGCAGCTGGGACTACAGGCGCCCGCCACAACGCCCGGCTATTTTTTGGTTGCAGTTTGGCCGGGGCTGGGTTTGAACCCGCCACCCTCGGCATATGGGGCTGGCGCCCTACTCACTGAGCCACAGGCGCCGCCCATGAGCCCATGAAATTTTAACATTTGTTCATTTCAGAGATGAACTGGTGCAGAAAGCAGACTGGAGATAGGTAGAAGTGACAGAATAGAGAATAACAAGGAGGTGGAACTAACAGGACTTAGTAATTGATTGAGTGCATCGGTGGAGGTGAAAGAGGGCAAAATCAAGGGTAATACGAAAGTTTCAGATTTGGTAGCTTAGTGGTGTCAGCTGATGACACTCATCCAAGCCACCGCAGAAGGTAGGGGAAGATGTGCACAGACCACAGGTTTGGGATGGGTAGAATTTGAGGTGCCACAGTGTATCATAGGTTTGGGATGGGTGGAATTTCGGAGTGGGATGATGAGCTGATGTTTGGACCTATGGTTCTGGAGATACTCATTTACACCCTTGTGTTCCTAATTCTCAAGTATACACTTTTGAAAATCAAAAGCATGTAGATGGAAATGAAGCATGTCAACAAGTATATATTGAGGACCTGCTAAGCAGGCATTTTTCTAAGTGATAGGGCTACACCAATGAGTGAGACAGTTCTTGCCCCACCCTTGGTGCTTACATTCTATGTAAGCAGAGAGACAATAGGCAAATAAACACAAAATAATGGGTTAGGGAGTATGGGGAATACTTGTTTTGGGTAGGTTAGTCCAGGAATGTCTCTCTGAGGTAACATTTGAGGAAGTTACCAAATGGAGGAAGTGTGAGGATGAGCCTGTCTGGAAGACACAGGCAGGAAGTAGCTCAGCAGGTTTGAGGAAAAGCAAAGAGGTCTGTTGGTGGGAAAGGGTCAAGTCTTGTAGAGCTCCATAGGCCCTACAAAAGAGGATGCAAAGTCCTCTGTACTTAGCTCCAGGCTGCTGCAAAGGTAGGGGTTAGGCAGGAGGAGAGAATCCATGAAAGATTTCTCCTGTCTGGGCCCCAGAGCCAGAAAAGCCCCTTTGTGCAGAAGGTGGGTGGCATGTTCTGGGTAGGGGAAGTGCTGTGCTTAGTCAAGTCCTGTTCCTTGAGGAGCTGGACAATGGGGCTCCTTGTGGTTAGACTTGGGGGCCAAGTGGCCCCCTGAATAATGGGATTCCTCAGCCACGAGGCATGTGACCCTAAGACCTTGGCTTCTTGCCAGAGGGTCTGGACCTGTTGCTAGGAAATGGGATAAGGGATGGGGAGTGGTAGGGGGGGACCTTGATCTGGAGGCCTTCTGGAGACAGGGCCCTGCTCTGTCTCAGGCTATAGGAGGTGAGAGATGGGTGGGAGAATGGCTGTGGCTCTGCTTGGGGCAGTAGGAAGGGCAACATCTACAAATGGTTCCACAGCAGGCCAAGAGGGAGGAGCTGATGCCCCCAGGCCCAGTGGGTGGGGGCAGGTGGGAGAGGGCCTGGCAATCCTGTTTGCTTATGTCCCTTCAGAAGAGGAGAGAGCATGGAGCTGGAGAGGATTGTCAGTGCAGCCCTCCTTGCCTTTGTCCAGACGCACCTCCCGGAGGCCGACCTCAGGTAGCAGCAGCTCCCCCAGGATTATGCTAGGACCAGGGCTGGAGCTGTCTAGCAGTACTCTGGACCCCCCTGGCCCATGAAGAGACTGGGGAGGAAAGCACTCAACCCTATCCTGTGGTGGGGGAGGGCCAATTATGATTTGTTGAGGTGGCCTGACCTCTCATCCTGTCCTTGTCACTTTTGTTGGACAGATGTGAAAACAGCTGTGAGGGAGGGTGGGATACTCTCTGGCTTCAAGGATTGAAGTCTAGCTTAAGGACTCCATGAAGCTGAAGGCTAGTGTCTCAGGTTAAGTGGGGTGCTAGAGGCATCTAATGTCCTACCAGGGGTTGTCCTGTCCCCTTCCTACAGTGGCTTGGATGAGGTCATCTTCTCCTATGTGCTTGGGGTCCTGGAAGACCTGGGCCCCTCAGGCCTATCAGAGGAGAACTTCGACATGGAGGCCTTCACAGAGATGATGGAGGCCTATGTTCCTGGCTTCGCCCACATCCCCAGGTGGGACCTGACTGGGACCAAGAAGAGGAAGGGGTCTGGCGGATTACGGGGGGTAGGCAGAGTTGTCCTCTCACCACCTTCCTTATCTTTTCAGGGGCACAATAGGGGACATGATGCAGAAGCTCTCAGGGCAGCTGAGTGATGCCAGGAACAAAGGTGAGTCTGGGGCTTTGGGTACTTGAGTGGTTTATAACTCCCCACACCTCCCCTACAAAGCCCTAGCCAACCTGATGCCCTGTCTCTTTAAGAGAACCTGCAACCTCAGAGCTCTAGTGTGCAAGGTCAGGTGCTCATCTCCCCAGAGCCCCTACAATGGCCTGAAAAGCTCAAAGAAGAGACCAAGTCTTCTGCTGATGCTGCTGGGGACACCCAAGATGAGGTACTGGTAGAGGAGAGTACTGACGAATCACTAGGAGGAGGGAAAGGAGGAAATACCGCCTCAATACCATTTGTGCCCACAGGCAGCTGGTGCTGAAGAAGAGCTGCTGCCAGGGGTGGATATACTCCTGGAGGTCTTCCCTACCTGTTCAGTGGAACAGGCCCAGCGGGTGCTGACCAAAGCTCGGGGTGATGTGGAGGAAGCTGTGCAGATGCTGGTAGAGGGGAAGGAAGAGAGGCCTCCAGCCTGGGATGGTCCCAACCAGGTATCCTCTCCCAGCCCCCAGTCCCCACATGTGGCTCCAGCTACATTTCCCCTTAATGTTAAGCCCCCACTCCTACCTGTCCCCCTCTTTTTCCCCTGCTTGGGTCTAGACCAGGCTTCCTCTCTCTGTAGGACCTGCCCAGGCGCCTTAGAGGTCCCCAAAAGGATGAGCTGAAGTCCTTCATTCTGCAAAAGTGAGTCTGGGCTGGGCTGGGCTGGGCCCTGGAGGGTCTTCCCAGGGTGACAGGAGCTTCACCCAGCCAGTTTTTGTCAGGTACATGATGGTGGATAGCGCAGAGGATCAGAAGGTTCACCGGCCTATGGCTCCCAAGGAGGTGAGAGGTGCTGGAGATGTGGAGTGGGTGGGACTGGCTCCTGGTCCCTGCTCTCTTGCCTTTCACTGCCTGATTGTCTGACAGGCCCCCAAGAAGCTGATCCGATACATTGACAACCAGATAGTGAGCACCAAAGGGGAGCGATTCAAAGATGTGCGGAACCCTGAGGCGGAGGAGATGAAGGCCACATACATCAACCTCAAGCCAGCCAGAAAGTACCGCTTCCACTGAGGCACTGGCTGGACTCTGCTGGAGCCTTCTAGGCTCAGGTCCCAGAGGGATGCAGGAGCCCTACATCCCCACATAGGGGAATCCCTAACTCCTATCCCCTGTCTTTATATCCCTTCTCTATGTCCTTGCTCCACAGTGTTAATCTGTTCTTGGGGCTGCCTCCATGGACACAGTAAAGGTTGCCCAAGGAAGGTGTGAGTGCATTCTGGTCATTTCTGCTTCAGAATGTATCCCTGGGCTGGATACTATGCCTGTCTGACCTTCCCTCCCCAAGCTTACATCCCCTAGCCTCCGACAGGGCAGCACAGGCAAGAGGGGGGTAAAAAGCTCTTTATTTGAAGCTCCAGGGGAGGACAGGGCACTAGCCTCTCACCAGAGGCCCCCACAGTTCGGTTTCCCTACAGCTCAAGTGTCAGGCCACACAGTCCAGCTGTGTTCTAACCAGCAGGTGGGTCAGACCTGCAGGTTGACAAAAGGTGCAAAGCCCGCCATGTCCTGCAGCAGTACCAGGGCCTGGTGCAGCGGTGGCTCCACGTCGATGTCCACACCGCGCTTTCGCAAGCGGCTCAGGCTGGGCTCGGCCACATGGTGGCAGTGCCTCACCCGTAGCGAGCGCAGCGCTGGGCAGTACTCGGCCAATGTCCTGAGGGAGGAGTGGGGTGAGGCTAGGGGCCCGCCTCCACCACACCCCACCCCACGGCGGGAGGTGGGAGGTAGGGGCGGGGCCCGGAACCCACTCAACCTAGGACTGGCTCCAGCAAAATCCCGTTCTCCCTCCAGCTTGGAGTTTACTTATTTCCTCCTTACACAAGGAAGGGAGGAGACCTGTATTTGGGTCATATACCCCATGCCTCCAGTGAGCTGAAGACATCTAGCATCTAGTCTCTTTTATCCGGAGGCTAAGGTGGGAAGATCGCTTGAGCCCTGGAGTTGGGAGATCCGCGTGGGCAACCTAGCGAGACCCCTCTCTATTATAGAAATATATAAATAAAAAATAAAAGGGGTAGCTGCACCTTAGCTTCGTCTAGGATCGTACATTTCTCCCTTTGTTGAAGAAAAGCCAGAAATCGACTTTCTATGTGAAATCTCCTAATGGTGGTTTTAAGTTTTTAAACTGCGGGCTGTCTTGCCTGGGCAATCTTAAAGGCCTTTTCTGTGCACTATGGGAGTGCTGTGGTTATCAGGAAGATCTAGAACCTCCACTCTGACCTTTGATAGTTACAGCCCACCTCTACTCCCAGAGGCTGTTTGCCCTCCTCCCACTTCACCGTCCCCCTAGACCCAGGCACCTGACGCCATCACTTCCAACGCGGAGGCAGCCGGTAAGGTCAAGGTGCTCGAGTTCCGGGCAGTTGCGTGCCAATTCTTGAACCGCGGTGTCCCCCACGTTGGCGTTGACAGCCAATGAGAGGCTGCGGAGGCTGGCGCCGCGCCTCTGCGCCAGGTACACGATGGCCTCGTCCTTGAGCTGGCGGCAGGCAGTGAGGTCCAGCTCCTCCAAGGCCGGGCAGCGGTCCACGAGCCCTCGCAGCGCCAGCCCGTCCACCCAGTCACAGTGTGCGAGCGATAAGCGCTGCAGGCGGGGGCAGCCCTCGGCCAGCGCCCCCAGGGCACGGCGGCTCAGTTGCCCACAGCCCGCCAGCGCCACACTCCGCAGCTGAGGATTCCGCGCCAGTACCGGCACCAGGTCCTCGTCTGACAGCCATTCGTGACACGGCGCCAGCGCCAGCTCCTGTAGCCCCTCAGCGTCCCGCAGCAGCCAGGAAAAGGCGGCTCGTGGAATCTGCGGACCCACCTGAGGGCGAGGAAACAAAACAGCTCAACTCAGCGGTTCCAGGAGGCGGGACGGGCGCTGCCTATTCGTCCCTGAGGAGTTATTTCCCGACAGCCACCCGCCCTCCCAGGAGAGACCTCACGTTAGCTCTGAGTCGCTACCCAGTATTAGCGCTACTTGGTAGGGACTTGGTAGCGCTCCCCACTGCATGTATCTGTTCCTCGGCAGCCCTGGCCGCCTGAGGGGGTCCGGAAGGGTACACAGCAGCGCTTAGGACTGGGCTGGAGGCGGGGCGGAGGCGGGACACTTATGGGGGCGGAACTCCAGCCCCCGGCTCACCTGAGCGGCGTCGAAGCGGCGCAGTCCGGCCAGGTGCAGCTGCACTAGCGCCCGGAACCCCCTGCTAACGCGCTGCAGTCGCAGTAGTTGGCGCAGTGGGACCCGATTCAGGACATGTGGGAGAAGCACGTCTTCCCAGGGCAGGTCCAGGAGCCTGCGGGTAAAGGGGCGTTGGCGTCCTAAGGTCGCTGTTACCTGGGAGTACGTCTCTGTTATGCTCCTGCTCCCGGGCTCCTAAGAGTAGCCCTCAGACCCTCCCCGGGCTCAGTTCCCCTTTCCTGGGTCTCTCTTCCCTCGCTCGGCCCCTCCAATGCTAGGTACCTGACGGCTCCGGGCTCTTGCTCTACTCCGGACGGCTCCATCCGTGGCTCCATCGGCTGTCTAGTGCGCGTGCGCAGTAAGGTCGTCTCGCTTTGGCCTAGGAGCAGCTACTGCAAACCCGCCTCCTTGGCCTGTAGAGACAGACCGATTCAATCGAGTGCCGTCTCACTGAGGATCCTATCTGAAAGCTTTCCGGATGGACCCGAAACTGAGGCGAAGCAGACCGGTGTTGTAACATTAGACCTTGCCTTCTCTGCTACTGGGCTTGAGGACTGTAGCTGCAGAATGCAGTAGATATCAGAGACTGGTTTCTGTCGTCGTCTTGGGCCAGTAGCCGCCTCTGAGTGCAGTGGTGATGGGAGGAGCAGACAAGGCCAAACGCAGAAGGGGCGGAGCCAGAGCTCCTAGGTTACCGGCCTCCCTTCTCTCTGGTTGCGTTCTGAGACTTTGAAAAATGCGAAGAAACTATCCGGGCTCTTACTGACTGGCACGTAATAGGTGTTCAAATAATGAATGAATGAGCGAAGCTGGAATTTTTCTTCCTTCATCAACCAAACCTGCTCAAACCTCCCAATCCTGATTTATTGTGAAATGCCGAATTGTCCAGCCTTTTCACTCCGGAACAGTGTAGGCCGGGGTTGCTCCTGGGGCGACACGTAGGGGGCGCTAAAAAGGACTACACATCCAGCTGGGTTCCTTTCCTTCAGAGATTCGGAGTCCTGAGAAAAATAAGTGATCAGCTCAGCCCGCTAGGAGTACTATTTCTTGGCTGGCCTTGGATTTAGTTGTAGCGTTTGGGGTGATGCTCCAAAGCTCTGGACTCAGCTTCTGAGCTGCCTTTTACCACGTCCCCAGGGTCTAGTCCCCTACACAGGGTGGATGGGGGGAAATGTGAAGGACACGAGGGCCACTGCCATCGCTCAGGGTTGCGCGCTTCCTTTGTGCAACCGCTTCAGCTGGCTCTTCATAACGAAAACTGCTTCTCATCCGTTATCTCATCAGGGCTTCGGGCAACTCTGCAAGGTGGGAAGGTCTGTGCTATAACTTCATTTTAAAGACGGGGAAATAGGCCCTGGAGAGGAAGCGCTTTGTCCAGAATCAGGCAGAAAGGGATAGAGAACTCAGACATCTGGTTTTCCCAGAATCCCTTCCAAGCTCCCCCACCCCCCAGAGCAGCTAGAAGAGTGGAGAAGGAGCAGAAAAGGGTCAAGTTAGGTAAAGGGCTTGCTTCCTCTTCTTCCTTAGCCTGCTTGAGAGGGAGTAGCTGGGAAGATTGACCCTTGCATAGAGCCATGTGAGCGCGCACCACCTCCGGCCGCGCGCTTCCTCCTCCCCGCTTTGTTCACACCTCTGCGCCTGCGCAATGCGACAAATCTGGCGCTGTCCCCTTCAGCACCGCGCGGAGCCCGCGCCACCCCTCCCCGCGGTGAGCCCCGCGCGACCCCGCCTCGCTCGTCCTTGCACCCCCTGACTGCCCAAACAGACCCCTTCTTCCTTCCCAGGTTGCCACCTTCCCGTCCTGGCCTTCCCAAGGAGAGTAGTTGCCATAGTAACTCGAGCGGCACTTTCTTAAATTAGCGAGGCCCCCTTCTACCCTGGTCAAGGGCACAAAGGTTGCCTGTCCCCCACTTCTTCCAGTCCTCTGGTCATTTGGTCTAACCTCTTACCCCTGGGCGGCCGGGATACCTAACTCAAGCAGTAAGGAAGTTCTTCCTGAAGTCTGGCTTAACATCCTTCCTGCTGCACCCTGGCTGGGTGGTCAGTGTTGGGTCTCCTGGGTCCAAGACTCAAAACTCCGAAGGGTTCAAGACGATGTTCCCTAGATCTCCCTTCCATAGTTGATGGTCTCCTGAATTTAGAAGGCGAGTCTGGTGTATACCCATACCGTGTGCTTGGTGCGTCCGCGTGCTCGTGGGGGCGGGAGCGCGTGTGGCATGTAACAGGTCATGTGGCAGCCTCCTAGGGACACGCGTGGGGTCTGGAGCGAGACGCGCGTGTGCAACTGGGCCATACTTGTGGCACGAGGGCGGTGGGTAAGAGGGATGTGGACACGAGTGGGGTGGGGCACGTGAGGGTCTGGAGAATAGAACCAGGGGTTCCATGAGCCCTCCCCCTCGTCTGGGGCGGGTCTTCGGTTGGCGGGAGAGCTCAGCGGAGACCTAGTGAGGAAGGGGGGCTGCAGCCTCCGGGGCTCAGGGCTCTGTGAGAGGGCGGGGGGTGGGGGGATTAGCGTTGCCTGAGCAGCGCATAGAGGGTAGGAGGAGGGATTGGGAGGCGGGCGGGCCTGGAGCAAGCGGGAGCCGTGCTGCCTTCACAGCTGAGCAGGGCCCGGCCTCTCCTCTACCTCTCCTCCGTCTCAGCTCCAGGCGAGCAGCGGTGAGTACTGAGGCGGTTTTGAGTGGGGGCTGCACAAAAAATTGGGATAGGCCCCCTTTGAGCTTCCAGAATCTGCCTGGCAGCGTTGCTGCTCCTGGCCTCTCTCCTTACCCTGCCTTGCCACCAGAGACCCCATTACTCATTTAGGGTCCTCCCTGGGCAAGATCTGTCATACTCCTGGGGTTAAAGGAGGAGAAGGATGTCTTCCCCTTCCCCCCAAGAGACCCCAAGGACTTGAGGGGAGGGAAGAGTATGTGTCCCTTCTTGAGTATGTGTGTAAATGTACATTTGTATTTGTATGTGATTGTGACCAGTATATCTGAGTGTCTGATACACCTGTATCTCTGTGTATTGGAGAATGAGAGCCTGTGTATATATTTGGGTATCTCTTTGTGTGTTCCTATTTGACAATGATGTGTGTGTAAAATAAGCATGTGCCTTTTTATTACACACATATTTGTTATGACGGTGAGAGTGCATGAGGGTGTGTCTTCGAACAATATGTATGTGTGTGTGAAGGTGTTGCTTATCAATGTGTATAACTGTGAATATTTGTTCTTATGTATGTATGTATATGCATGAGTGCATACGTGTGTGTGTGTGTGTGCATGTGCCAGTCTATACCTGTGTGGAGAACAAGAATGTCCCTTTCCCATTCTGCATTTGTATATTGGGAATAGGGATCTCTGCTCAGGCCTTTCTCTCACCTCCACCCTGTGCCTTTCAGCCCTTCCTTGTCCCTATATAACCCCCATTCATTCTTCCTCCCTCTCCTTCCAGGAGGCCTGAGTTTCCCTTCCCTGAATGAAAGCCTCCATAACAGACTATAGAGGACCCAGGGCTGTATTATGGTGATTGTTGGCTGACACTTCTAATTCAGAGGGTGGGGCACCAGCCTCCCCCACACCAGAAGTGGCCCCAAAGTGCCACAGTAACTCTGGGCTCGATCAACTTCTGAAATAGCTTCCTCTCTCTTCCCAGGGTAATGTTCAGGGCCCCAGGGCAGAATGAGAGGAGCCAGGGGCCCATTTGGTATATAATTCTTTTCTCCTCAAGCCTCCATGGAAGGAGCCCCCAGATGTGAGATCACTGATACCATATTTCTAGGGAAGGCTAGGTCCCTGGTACTCAGACACCCCAGCCAACTTTTCCTTCCCTGTCTCTGCTGTCCTGCTCATCTAACTTCCTGGCAGTTTACCCTGCTCCCCTTCCTCTTTTGCAGGCCTGTCTGAAGAGCATGCAGCCCCCTTACTCCCCACCCGGCCTTGCCATCCCTGCTCCCCCAGCCTGACCCCCGGCCCCAGCATGGCCCAGGGTGCCATGCGCTTCTGCTCAGAAGGCGACTGTGCCATTTCCCCACCACGATGCCCCCGCCGCTGGCTCCCCGAAGGTCCGGTGCCCCAGAGCCCCCCAGCCAGCATGTATGGCAGCACAGGCTCCTTGCTACGACGAGTGGCAGGTCCAGGTCCCCGAGGCCGGGAACTGGGACATGTGACGGCACCCTGTACACCTCTGCGTGGCCCCCCTTCACCCTGCCTTGCTCCTTCACCCTGGGTACCCTCTTCACCCACTGGGCAGCCCCCACCAGGAGCCCAGAGCTCTGTAGTCATCTTCCGCTTTGTGGAGAAGGCCAGTGTAAAGCCACTGAATGGGCTACCTGCTCCCGGAGGCTTGAGTCGGAGCTGGGATCTGGGTGGAGTTTCTCCTCCCAGGCCTGCCCCAGCCCTTGGGCCTGTCTCTAATCGCAAGTTACGGCTAGAGGCATCCACATCAGACCCACTCCCAGCCAGAGGAGGCTCTGCCCTTCCTTGCAGCCAGGACCCTTTACATGGGCCACTAGTTCCACCCCAGGTTGGGACAGATGGCCTGTATTCCTCTCTCCCCAATGGGCTGGGGGGCACCCCTGAGCACCTGGCCACACTGTTCCGAGGACCTGTTGACACCGGATTACTGAACCAGGTATGCAACCTCCTTTGAGCTCCCCGGGACCCCAGTGACTCAGTGAAGGGGCAAGACTTGGCCCCCTCTCAGACTTGGTCTTGTCTGCTGTTCATTTTGAATTCTTTAATCTGTCCTAAATCTGTCTTCTTCTTGCCCTCTGTGTTCGTCCCTGTGTCTGTGCACCTCCATCTGTGTCACTGTGTGTTTTTATTTCTGTATTTCTGTTCCATATTCTTGTGTCCTTATGTCTGGCTTTATCTCTGGGTACTTGTGTCTCCTCCTTGGCTCAGGGGGACACCTGGTCCTTCCCCCGAGAAGTTTCCTCACATGCCCAGAGAATTGCTCGAGCCAAGTGGGAATTCTTCTATGGCTCCTTGGACCCCTCCAGCTCAGGTAAGGCCTGGGACTGAGGCAAGGAGAACAGGGCAGGCCCTTTCTTACATCAGCTAAAGCTTGGGAGGAAGTCTGCCCTCATACTTCTCCCAGTCTTTTCCTGGGCTTCTGAGTCAGCCAGTGCCTCCTCGGCCTCAACTTTCCATCTCTGTTATGAGGAATCTGGAGAATAGGGCACAGTAGAGAACCCAGAGGCAGCGAGGGAGTGGAGGGACCATGTCAATTATCATTCTGTGGAGTGAAGAAGCAGGTCTCTTTCAGACTTCTCCAAGCTGTTTGACAAGAACTTGGTTTGAAATGAGCTCCACTGGCACCAGGAACAAGCTAAGTTTGTAGCAGGAGGAAGGGTGGCAAGACAGTGAAAGAACTTCCTGCCAATATGAGGCAGTGGAGAGAGTTCTGAGAATAGAATCAGGACAGGGAAGTGACAGGGACAACCTCCTGACCTGGATGCTTATGCATACTACAGGTGCTAAGCCCCCAGAGCATGCTCCCCCATCTCCACCTAGGGTGGGCTCAGGGCAGGGCTCTGGGGTGGCTGTGGGGCAAGCAGCCAAGTACTCCGAGACGGACCTGGACACAGTGCCCCTGAGGTGCTACCGCGAGACTGACATCGATGAGGTGCTGGCTGAGCGGGAGGAGGCTGACTCAGCCATCGAGAGTCAGCCCAGCTCTGAGGGCCCACCTGGCACTGCCCGCCCACCTGCCCCCCGTCCTGGCCCTGGTCCTCATTCCAGCCTGGGAAGTGGCAATGAAGATGAGGATGAGGCAGGTGGGGAAGAAGATGTGGATGACGAGGTGTTTGAGGCTTCAGAGGGGGTCCGGTGAGTGAGGGAGAGTGGAAGAAAGTGGCTTACTCTTTCCCACTGCCCCAGAGGCAGAGCTGGGCCAAAGAGAGTGGGATAGATGAAGGTGGGGCTGGCATTAGAAGGACCAAGCTGAGGTGTTACACAGCAAAGTGGGGATTGGGGGATTCTGCAGAGGCCTAAGGCCTTGTGCAACACTGGAGATGTGGCAAGCTGTTATCAGCAAGAATTCAGGAGGGTTGGGGGCAGTAAGGAAGAAGAGGCAAGGGGTTCTAGCAGGACATGGGTCAGATGAGAGGCTGGGGGCAGGATCAAGCCTGGGGACAGGAAACTCGGGACAGGGGGGATCAGGTCAGATCCTTGTTCCTGGTGGAAGAGTGGGGAGTAGGGGCTTTGCTTTCTGTCTCACACCCCATTGCAGCTTGGAGCCTCATCTTCTCCTAAGATGTTGCCAGAAATAGAAATGGGATAGCAGGAGGGAAGCGGATCAGGGAAAAGGAGGAGAATGGGAGATTAGCAGGGAGGAAGGGAGAGGATGGCGTTATGGGGACTGGTAGCTCTGGGCTGCCCCAGGTCCAACTGAATATCTTGGACCCTCCACTCAAGAGGGTCTTTTTTCTTAGGGGGTTAGGAACTGTAAAAAGCGGATGATAATCTCTTTAACAGAGTCAGTGTGAGTTCAATAAAATCTTGCTCTGGATCCTCCAGGGGAGAAAGACCTGTGCTCTGGGACCCTGACAAAAGATTTTCCCTGCCTCTGCAGGCCAGAGAGCCAGATGTCTCAGCCTAGGCCTCTCAAATCGCCTGTGCCCTTTCTTCCTGGGACCAGCCCCTCAGCTGATGGGCCTGACTCTTTCAGTTGTGTGTTTGAAGCCATCCTGGAGTCGCACCGGGCCAAGGGCACCTCCTACACCAGCCTCGCCTCACTGGAGGCCCTGGCCTCACCTGGCCCAACCCAAAGCCCCTTTTTTACCTTTGAGCTGCCTCCCCAACCCCCAATACTGCGACCTGACCCACCTGCTCCTGCCCCACTTGCCCCTCTGGAACTGGATTCTGGTACCAGCTCTGCTGCTGATGGTCCTTGGACACAGAGAGGGGAGGTGGAGGAAGAGGGAGAGGCCAGAGCCAAGCTGGCCCCTGAGAGGGATCCCCCTAGTCCCTGCCATTCAGATGACAGCCTTGGGCTGGGGGCAGCACCGCTTGGCAGGTGAGTTTACTTTGGGCCTTCTGATCTGAGGGCCCCAAGAACAGCTGATTTAAGGGACAGATCCTGAGTGTGAGGCTGTAGTTAATATTCCTGACCCCTGTGTAGGGGTAGTTAGAAGGTGCAGATGTCTGTTTTCCCATTTGGAGGACAACACTCCTAAACTCAAATTCAGTGACTTGAGAAGCCATGATTAAGGACTGAAGGATCCCCAGATAACATCCTTCTTTCTCCACTGGAGGACCCTTTCCTCCCTAGGCAGTTTTTGGCCTGCTTAGAGTTTCTGTGACCTTACCCCTCCCCAGCCTGGAGGCTTCACCAAAGATGCAGCCACCAACCTCTCCCACTGCCTCCCTCCCATGTTGTCCTCTGCCCAATCAGGCATCTCTCACCCTGCTCCAGGAAGTCCTCTCACAGTCTAACCTTTCTGCTCTCCCCTCTGCCAGCTACCCTCTCAGTCATGGAAGCCATGGCAACAGAAGGGGGTGGCCAGGGAGACAGAGTTGCTTAGCAACCAGGAGTTTCCGGCCTCTTGTCTCTGGGGTGACAGGTGGCTTTGCGAGTTGAGCAGCTGGGGTGGGAAGGGAAGGGGAGGAGAGAAAGGGGATGAGTGGCACACCCTGACCCCCAGCCTCCCCAACTCCAGAGGATACTTCTTTGGGGGGCATCAAGGAGAGGCTCCTCTCACTAAAAAGTGGAAGGAAGAAAAGACTTGGGAGCAGGAGGGTGTTCCTGCTGCCCTCAAATCTTTACATGACTCTCCACTGTTCTTCCCTGGCAGCCCATCTATTTCACCTTTGTCCATATTCTCAGAGACAGGAATATGTTCTGAGTAGGGCCAGTGCAGGTATGGGGTCTATATCTAATAGCAAACTTAGGCCCTTGGGAACTTTGGGGAAGCGACCAGAACTCCCACAGCAACAAGATGAATGAGTTAGATTTGAGGCAGAACTTCCACAGAGAGGTGGTGGTAATGATGGAGTAGTCTGAGGGGGAGAACCTGTACAATTCCTTCCTAGAAGAAAAGAAAAATGCCTTCCCCATGATCTTTTCTCCTCTTCTCCATCTTCTGGACCTGGAGGCAGAGGAAGGGACTAGATGGCCTCCCAGAGCCCTGCCCCACCCCTGAGCTGGTGTTCTACCCTGACAGTGAACTACCCTTGAGCCAGCTAGTGTCTGACTCGGACTCAGAGCTGGACAGCACAGAGCGGCTGGCCCTGGGAAGCACAGATACCTTGTCCAATGGGCAGAAGGCAGATCTGGAGGCCGCACAACGCCTAGCCAAGAGGCTCTACCGACTAGATGGCTTCAGGAAGGCTGATGTGGCCCGGCACCTGGGCAAGAAGTAAAGGCACTTGGCTGGGATTGAGAAAGGGGGTGGAGGAAATGCATCCTGGGGATGGCCCCTCCACATTCTCTCCATCTAGTGCTCCTGGGTGTCTAGGTAACCCCTACCTGATCCCTTGACACTGCCTCTTGAGACCCCACCTGTTTCTCTGACCTGCCCATAGCAATGACTTCAGCAAACTGGTGGCTGGGGAGTACCTCAAGTTCTTTGTCTTCACGGGCATGACTTTGGACCAAGCTCTCAGGTGGGTGTTGAGCCAATGGAAGAAAGACCCTACTTTTTAGGTTTGGTGTTCATGGCACCAGCTGTGCCTCCTCTAAGCCCCTCTGTCTCCCCCAAGCTGCCCTGACATTACCCTGCTCAAGCTGGTAAGGGAACCTTTGGTAGGGATGATATCTTCCCTCTTTCCCCCTCCCCAGGGTGTTCCTGAAGGAGCTGGCTCTAATGGGTGAGACCCAGGAACGGGAGCGTGTGCTGGCCCACTTCTCCCAGCGATACTTCCAATGCAATCCTGAAGCCCTATCCTCAGAGGGTAAGGAGGCTGAGAGTAGGATTGGGCTGGCACTGAGCCTGTGTATAAGAGCTTGAGTGAAGGAAGGAATGAATGAGTAGGCCTTGTTCACAGACAGCCCTGACATGGTTGTATGTATGGAACTATACATGCGACAGGCATATTATCAGGGTCAATAGTGTATTGCGGGTTTGTATGCAGCTGGTCACATACACATACAGGACAGTGCTTGGCTTGAGTGCAGATTCTGTTTGGCTACAGTGTTCTGCACAAGTGTGGGTGGGGTGGGCTTGCTTGTGTTCTATGCAAAAAGAAATGGGAGTGTAGAAGCAAGCAGTAGGGGACCCCAGAACCTTAGGGAGCTAAGACAGGAGTCCTAAAAAGAGGGAAAGGTCTTTGCTGAAAGATCTGCTGGAGAATGTCTTTGCTGGGAAGGGTTCACTAATGGGGTTCAGGAGGTAAGAGCCTGTGGTTGTGGGCAAGAGGCCCCTGAATGGGTGCTAGAATGAACTGCGAGGCTGAGGAAGATGGCTGTGGAAAGAGTCCTTAGGAAGTGTCGTGGCGGGCGGCGCTTGTGGCTCAGTGAGTAGGGCGCCAGCCCCATATACCGAGGGTGGCGGGCTCAAACCCAGCCCCGGCCAAACTTCAACAAAAAAAAATAGCCGGGCGTTGTGGCGGGCGCCTGTAGTCCCAGCTGCTCGGGAGGCTGAGGCAAGAGAATGGCGTAAGCCCAAGAGTTAGAGTTTGCTGTGAGCCGTGTGATGCCACGGCACTCTACCCGAGGGTGGTACAGTGAGACTCTGTCTCTACAAAAAAAAGAAGTGTCGTGGCGGTGGCTAAATGTCGACTTTTCCCTAGACGGTGCCCACACGCTGACCTGTGCCCTCATGCTACTCAACACGGATCTCCATGGCCACGTGAGTGGGGGTGCACAGGGAGGAGCCAGGAAAACACGACCCCTGTCCAGAGACTTCAGGGCACTCAACCTCACAGGCTCTGTTCCTTCCTTAGAACATCGGAAAGCGCATGACCTGCGGGGACTTCATCGGGAACCTGGAGGGCCTCAACGATGGAGGCGACTTCCCCAGGGAGCTGCTCAAGGTGGGGGGTGGGCAGAGTAGAAGTTACGGGTGGGGAAGGATGGATGCCACAGTAGCCAACAAAGTCGAAGGGAGGGCAGGGGTGGGGCTTGCAGGCCCCTAGCTCTTGCTGAAGGAACCTGGGCTCTGGTGACTCAGCCTGGGGACCGCCCCCACCCCAGCCCCCACAAGCAGGCTCTCCCGGAACATGCGCACACGCGTGCAATCACGGCTGCTGGGGCGGGGGAGGGGAGCTGCTGCGGAAAGCACAAGAGAAGGCGGCTCTGGCCCTTGCTTTTGCCTTGCCAGTTCTCCTCCCCCAGGTGAAGGGGGTCGCCGGCAAGGGGCAGGGACACTCAAGCACACTGCTCCCCACCCTAGTGTGTATAGCTGCAAAGACTTTAAAGTTAGTGCTGCGTTAGAAGGACCTAGAAGTTGAGGGGGCCTGAGAGGGACAAAGGTTCTGCGCTTCTGGCTCCCTTGTGGGCAGGTCCCAGGCCCAGGCACCAGCTCTGGCGACAGAACCTAAGGAGTCAGATGATACACAGGGGCTGGTACCGGTGGGAGGAGAAGGGGCTGTCCCGGTACCATAGGTTCATTCCTGAACCTGATCGGGTGGTGTTTTATCCCAGTGAGACCTGAGGTCAATTGAAGAAACCGCTAGAGTTGGAGAAAGGTGTCTCTGAGCCACTACATACATGTAACTGTACAGGAGTGTCCTAGGGTGTGTCTGTGAGCTTGGGTTGTGTTGGGCTTCTGAGTTTGAGGATGCATTTGAGAGGGAGTGTCCATGATGAGTTGAGGTATTGGATGAGTTGGGGTGTATGCTTGAGTTGGATATGTGTGTTGGGTGTCGGTGAATGGGGGGAGGTTTGTAAGGCTTGGGTGTTAGAGCTTATGATTTCCTGTGTATCCGAGGTATATAGGCTGGGTGTTTGTGTGATGGGTCCTACATCTTCTAGCTGGATGCGTCTGATTTTTTGAAAGATGCCTGAGTAGGGGGTGCTTGTTTGTGAGTTAAAGGTAGTACATTTTGAGGTGTACATCTGAGTTTGAAGTGTCTATGAGTTGGGGTGACTGTGAATTGATGCATCTGGTTAGTAGGTGTATGTGAACTAGGCCTGAGTGGTGATATGCAGGGCGTTTGAGATTATCTGCGGATGAGTTGTATGAGGCCGAAGCTATTCCGTGCTGCCTCCATCCATCCTACCTGGAGGCCCCTCCCGACTCAGTGACAAAGGCCTGTGGGCAAGCGGTCTGACCCCTCCCTTCACCCCTGCACCCATCCCAAGGAGTCAGAAGAGAGTTCCAGGCCCTACGAGGTCAACCCATCTTCACAGGCCCAGGCCTAGGGCTTCCAGCGCCCCCGCCAGTCTCCTGGGAGCAGCCCGCCCCTCCGCGCGAGTACCCCTCAGGACTCCCCAGGCCCTCCCGGTGGTGGCGCGGAAAGCCCCCTTCACAGTCGGGCGCCTGCATTTTGCGCCGACCCCGCCCCCAGCCCTCGCTTTCCCCTCCCCGTCGGCGCCCCCCTCCCGCTCGCGCCGAGCTGCAGAGCAGACAGCGCCGCCGCCGCTGCGCGCTCGGTGCGTCGGTGGGAGCCGGGCCTGGCTCAGGCCGGGCGGCTCGCGCCGGCTGTCGGGGGAGCCGTCCGCTGGCCGTCCGGGGCGGCCCGGGGGCCGAGGGCGGGCGGGGGCATGGCCGGGGGCCGCGGCGCTCCGGCCAGGCCAGCATGATCGGCGTCAACAGCATCCACAGCAGCGCCGGGCGGCTGCGCTCGCGCTCGCTGTGTTCCGTGCGCTACGGGCGCACCTACCGTGGCGCGGAGACCCTGTGCTACGGCTGGCCGCAGCGCTCGCGCAGTCTCAAGCCAGTGCTCTACACCGATCTGGTGGTCAGCCGCCTGCAGAGCCGCAAGAAGAAAAAGGCGGTGAGGGCGTTGGGGCCTGGGCCCACGTCAGGCTGGGGGGCGACCGAGGGGGAGGCTTGAGAGAGGCACCGAGGGTGGCACGAGTCGGGGGATGGCGGGTGTCGATGGGGCCAAGGGAGACCCTGGCAGGGACAGAGCTCACAGGCATGGACGGAGGATGGCAGGGAGGGCACAGACCCTTGGACCAAGGTGGGCTTCGCAAATCAAAGGATCTTTGGGAAGAGAAGGACGAGGGTTTTCTAGATGGGAGCATGACTTGGGATTCTGTGATGGGGTTCAGTACCTTCGAAGGAAGGTGTGGTTGTGGACCAAAGACGGTCCTGAGATCCGGCAGGGAAGGTACCAAAAGGCTGGGAAGGATTGCAGGTTGGATCTTGGTGGGCACTTCAGTCTCCTGGCCAGAGAGTTGGGAACTGAGGGTTTGGGGCTCTAAGCCTCCTGGGTTTGGGCTAGGTATGTGTTGGCAGTGCTATGTATTGATTAGCCTGGATTGTGTTGGAGTGGAGGTGCAGGCTGTATGGACAGAGTGTGCACGGTGGGATGCCTGGCTAGCCTTGTGGCTGCACAGGGCTGTGGGCAGTGAGAGAGTCAGAGACTGGTATGTAGAGGGGGAAGGGGAGGTTGTGTCCCATCACAGGGAAGTGCCTACGTCACCATTGCACCCAGCTCACATGCAGGCAGCATCACACTCCACACACTTAGCCCAATACACACATGCTGGGGACACACCCACTCAGACAGGCTGGTGGAAGCGCCCCCACAGTTAGAGGTGCTGGTGTGGACCCATGTTCCAGGCCACTCCCAAGAAAAGGGGTCCTCTATACCAGTCTGGAGCCTATTCTCTCCTCTGACCACCTTAAGGCTCTCAAGTGTCCTGAAGGCCAGCTGTACAGAGAGGAAGTGACTGGTTCAGAAGCTCACAGGGAGTTTGGGTTAGGCAGTGAGTGATTGGAAGCTAAAACGACTGCTTTTTGGACTAATTTTCACTCCCTAGTAACATGAAGTGTGCCTATGGGTAGGGGTTGGACTACCCCGACAATTAGCTTGGTAGGGCTGTCTGGGCAATGGGAGTACTCAGTTTGTCCTGGGGTTAGGAGCCATGATAATGTGTTCTCTATTAGCTAAGAAATAAGCTGAGAGGATGAGTCTCCCATCCTGGAGCCTCAGTTTCCTCATATGCTATGTGTGGATTTATTCTGGGGATATAGGCCAAAACATGTGGTTGGGGGAGAAAGTGTTCCTAGGGCTGCTCTTTCCCATTCCCTCCAGGATCTGAGCAGGATAACCCCCTAACAACAGTAAAGATGATAATGGCAGTTACCCTTTATTGTTTATCTCCTGTGTGCCAGGATGCCCCGTACAAACTGCTTTTGTCTCCGTCTTACTACCTTTGTTCCTCCCCATGGATACTTGCCCTAAGTCATGCAGCTGAAGTGGCGGAGCTGAGTCTGGGTCTCTTCATTACAGCTGTGTTCTTGGTCACTATATCCTGCTGTCCCTACTCCTTACTTTTGCCTCCTCTCTGACACTGGGGTACATGGTGCACCCTTCCCCAGGACTGATCCACAGCCACCTGATTTGTTCCTCCCTCCCCAGGCCTTGTACAGTTCCATCAAGAATGAAAAGTTGCAGTGGGCCATGTGAGTCCTGGGGTTGTGCAATGGGTTAGGGGTGGGGTCTGGGGAAGGTGCTGCCTTAAGGGGCCAGGAAAGGTGGGCAGGCCCTGTGAGTCCTGGAGCTGTGGGGCAGGGGAGGGATGAGAGGCAGTGAGGCAGCCTCATTTCCTTCTTTGGAGATGCCTGTCTGGACTTGGGGCTCTGTGTCTTGTCTCTAGCTGGGTTGTTATGACAAGTTGGGTTGGGGTGTGGGATGCTGTTGAAACATAAAAGGGAGGTCCCCTGGCAACCCTAGTGGGAAGGCAGAAGCCTCTGGAAGTAAGGCCCTGACCAGTAGCACCTGGGGCCCCCCTTAGGTCCTAGGAAGCCCAGACATTACAGAGCAGGGAATCATGTTGTCTATTCTTGCAGCCCCCAATAGAAACAGTGAGACTCAGGGTAAGTATTAGAAGAGTCCAGTCTGAGAGGGGAGCTCCACTTTTGGCCTTGAGGCCCCCAGTCTGAGGGTGCAGCCTTCATCGTAACAGTCAGTATTTGCTAGTACCTGCTAAGAGTCACTGCTCATTTTTTATCTAGGAGCTCTCGGAGAGACCTCACAGAAGGCAGAGCTCAGGATTAGGGTTTAGGGAGAGATCAGGGAAGGCTTTTTGGAGGCCTGGGACTGAGGCAAGTCTTGAAGGAGGAGAAGCATTTGGGAAGGGAAAAAGGGAAATTGCTATTTGGGAGGCAAAGGTGTAGTGGCTGCAATAAATGTGGGTGGAAGACCATGAGGAGGCAGGTCTGGTGGGGATGGAGATGGAAAAGGATGATGCTGGGGGAGATACAGTATAGGCTCCATGTGGGAGGCAGTAGGGAGCTACTGCAGGTTCTAGGGCAAGGGAGTGGCAAGATAGAATCCAATTTTTTATTTATTTATTTTTATTTTTTATTTTTTTGGTTTTTTTTTGGTTTTTGGCCAGGGCTAGGTTTGAACCCGCCACCTCCGGCACATGGGACCGGCGCCCCACTCCTTGAGCCACAGGCACCACCCCAATTTTTTATTTATTTATTTATTTATTTTTATTTATTATTTATTTTTGTAGAGACAGAGTCTCACTTTATGGCCCTCGGTAGAGTGCCATGGCCTCACACAGCTCACAGCAACCTCCAACTCCTGGGCTTAAGCGATTCTCTTGCCTCAGCCTCCCGAGTAGCTGGGACTACAGGCACACGCCACAACGCCCAGCTATTTTTTTTTTGGTTGCAGTTTGGCGGGGGCTGGGTTTGAACCCGCCACCCTCGGTATATGGGGCCGGCGCCTTACCGACTGAGCCACAGGTGCCGCCCCCAATTTTTTATTTTTAATTAATTAATTTATTTATTTTTGAGACAGAGTCTCACTTTGTTGCCCTCAGTAGAGTGCTATGGCATCATAGCTCACAGCAGCCTCAAACTCTTGGGCTCAAGCGATTCTCTTGCCTCAGCCTCCCGAGTAGCTGGGACTACAGGTGCGCACCACAATGCCCAGCTACTTTTTAGGGTCTTACTCTTGCTTAGGCTGGTCTTTAACTCCTGAGCTCAAGCAATCTGCCCATCTCAGCCTCCCATAGAATCCAATTTTTTAATCTGACAACACCTGCAGACCAGGATATATGGGGGGACTAGGAAGCTACTTCTTCCTCCTTCTGCCAACATCCTTTAGCCAACAAGCCATGAACAAAGCCTAGTGCTGGATGTGATTGAGACAGAGCTGAGTCAGGCAGGTGTCTGTATTGGGGGGGAAGGGTGTGAGGGGTGTGGGTGTGTGTGTGTGTGCAGAAATGGGGAGGATAGAACTGGTGACGTGTGAGGGAAAGAAGGAACAGTTGTGGCTCTACACTGTATGGCTCTAATCTCAGGGAGGAGACACCCCTTGAGGTGCCCTGCTCTGAGGGAGGGAGGCACAGCTACAACCTGGGGAGGCCTGATCTGAGGTGGGAAACATGACAGGAGCCTCAGGGTGAGGGGAACCCCCCCACAACATCTCCACAAACACTGAAGGGGCTTTCAGGGAGACAAAGGCTGAATGGAGGTTGTGATGGCTCCACGGCCAGCCTCCCCTGATATGACACTTCTGCAGAGACGAGGAGGAACTGAGACGTTCTCTGTCTGAGTTGGCCGACCCCAACCCCAAGGTCATCAAGCGGGTCAGCGGGGGCAGTGGCAGTGGCTCCAGCCCTTTCCTGGACCTGACTCCTGAGCCCAGGGCTGCCGTCTACAAGCACGGTGCCCTGGTGCGAAAGGTGCACGCAGACCCTGACTGCAGGAAGAGTACGTGGCTGGGTAGGAGGGTCTGGGGGATGGATAGGAGTGGGCCTGTCCCAGGTCTCCCTGACCTGTCTTTCTTGCCACCAGCACCTCGAGGCAAGCGGGGCTGGAAGAGCTTCCACGGAATCCTCAAGGGCATGATCCTTTACCTCCAAAAGGTACGGGGCCAGGCCTAAGGGTTGGGGCTGGGCCGGCCCCAGGGTGGGGGTGTAGGTTGGCCAGGCAGTTCTGGGGCCAGGACAAGATGGATACCCTCACAGGAGGAGTACCAGCCTGGGAAGGCTCTTTCGGAGGCAGAGCTCAAGAATGCTATCAGCATCCATCATGCCCTGGCCACGCGTGCCAGTGACTACAGTAAGAGACCCCATGTCTTCTACCTGCGCACAGCTGACTGGCGGGTCTTCCTCTTCCAGGCTCAGTGAGTGCCTTCCTCTGTCTATCCCAGACTCTTTCATCCAATCTCCCATCTCACTCTTCTTCCCTCACCCCTGGATTGCCTCTGTCTTTCTCAGGCTACAACCTGAGCCAGGACTGGCATCCTGGGATGGAGACCCTGGGTCCAGATCCCAAGGGGCTATACTGTCTCCCTAGGAGCCTGGAGCAGATGCAGTCCTGGATCACTCGTATCAATGTGGTGGCCGCCATGTTCTCTGCACCCCCCTTCCCAGCTGCTGTTAGTTCCCAGAAGAAGTTCAGCCGCCCTCTCCTGCCCAGCGCTGCCACCCGCCTCTCCCAGGTAGCCCCAGCCCAGTCTACCTGGTGCCCGCAGGATGGAGGGAGGTAGGCCCAGGCTGACTGTACTCAAAGCTGCTGTGTATGATCATGTAACTGTCCCCTTCACCAGGACACTGACCACAGGAGGCAAGTGGAGGCTAAAATCCAGCCCCTGTTCCACATGCCAGCTGGGAAATCCAGACATAGTGCTTTGTTCATTCCCAAGAAAAGGGGCCTTTTTTTTTTTTTGGCCGGGGCTAGGTTTGAACCCGCCACCTCCAGCATATGGGACCGGCGCCCTGCTCCTTGAGCCACAGGCGCCGCCGAAAAGGGGCATCTTTTAAAATATTTGCAGGGCTGGGCGTGGTGGCTCACGCCTATAATTACAGCACTCTGAAGATGGGTGGACTGCCTGAGCTCACAGGTTCAAGACTAGTCTGAGCTAGAGCAAGACCTGTCTCTAAAAATAGCAGGGGCGTTGTGGCGGGCACCTATAGTCCCAGCTACTTGGGAGGCTGAGGCAAGAGAATCACTTGAGCCCAAGAGTCTGAGGTTGCCGTGAGTTATGATGCCTTGGCACTCTTTCAGGGGGCGACAAAGTGAGACTTGTCTCAAAAGAAAAAAAAATTTTTTTTGCACAAAGGCACTGTATGGGTTGGACTGACCCTGAAAGTGCTCTCCTTGGCTGCTAGGAGGAGCAGGTGCGGACCCATGAGGCCAAGCTAAAGGCCATGGCAAGTGAGTTGCGGGAGCACCGGGCAGCCCAGGTGGGCAAGAAGGCCCGGGGCAAGGAGGCTGACGAGCAGCGGCAGAAGGAGGCCTATCTGGAGTTTGAGGTGAGTCACCCTACCTGGAAACCTCTGTGTTGCCACACACAGTTTCAGACTAGGGTGAAGAGCATGGACTGTAAGGGTGAAACTAGCTGGATGACACAGGGGCAGGTTGCTGACTCTTTCTGAGCTTTGGTGTCCTCTTCTGTGAACAAAGACAATATTCTACACCCACTAGGGTCATAAAGTGACATGTCTGTAAAGTGTTGTGTTCCCCAATTCTGGTAAAGGCTCAGGAAACGTTACCTGTGGCAGTTAGTCCTGAGAGAGCCCAAAGAGGGTCACCAACCTGCCAGGGGGCCATCTAATGCTCCTTGGGTGCCTTTGGGCCTTCTCTGGTGGCCTTCCCTGGTCCAGAGGGTGGAAAGATAGAGGGTACAGAGCAGGCCCTCACAGCCCCTGCCCCTCCTCAGAAATCCCGCTATGGCACATATGCGGCACTGTTGCGGTTCAAGCTGAAGGCGGGCAGTGACGAGCTGGATGTGGTAGAGGCAGCACTAGCTCAAGCCGGGAGCGTGGAGGACAGACTTCCTCCCTCTCACTCCAGTCCCTCCCTGCAGCCCAACCCCTTCAGCCAACCCAGGGCTCAGCGGCAGAGCTCAGAGCCCCGGTCAGGGGCAGGCAGTGGGCGAAGGAAGCCCTGAGGTGCCTGCCAGACACCTGCAGAATGACACAGCCCTGCCTGAGCCCGGGCCGGCCTCGGGCCACCTGTGAGGGCCTCTCGGCACAGGGTCCGACCGCGCCGGACGCGGTGTCCGGGGCAGGACAGGGCTGGAGCATGGGCCTCAGGAGCCTATACTGAGGGCCCCTCCAAGACCCCCTTTTTGTGATAATGTTTTGCACTTTTCGTACAGGGGGGCGGGGGCGGGGGCAGGAGGAGCCAGTGCTCCTGAACTTTTGATGCTTCTGTTTGCGAGGGGGAGGCCTGACGACATTTCTGCTTTCTGCTGAGACCACCCCCACCCTGACACCAGCAATCCCCCTCCTTCCTGGGGCCTGGCTCAGACAGGGGCCAGGAGTTGGGGCTAAGCTGGTTTTCCCTCCTTTCTCCCCAAGGCCTCACCCTCTCTCCTTACAGAGGTGGAGAAAGGCTGTCCACACCAAGGCCTGGTACATGTGCTGGGGCAGTGTGGCCTTGCCTTCCCTCCTCAGTGGGCCCTGCCCTCTGTACAGCCTCCACCCCATTAAAACTGCTCTGGACTTGCCGACTGGGCCTCCTCCTTCTCTGCTTTCTAGTGCTTGGCTTGGGGCCAGAGTAGCTGGCTGTTTCCAGGGACAAGAATCACATGAGGGACTGCCGTAAGTTGGGAAGGGGGCCCTCCCCTTCCCATGAGAATCCTTTATTTGCCCCAACTGAGGGGTGGGCATGGGGTGTTAAATAAGATTTGGAAGAGGTAGGGGTGCTATACAGAGAAGTCCAGAATGGGGGCTGGTGCTTGGGTGACAGATCAGTGCACCTGAGGCTGGGGGTGCCC
This sequence comes from Nycticebus coucang, assembly GCF_027406575.1. NCBI lineage: Eukaryota > Metazoa > Chordata > Mammalia > Primates > Lorisidae > Nycticebus > Nycticebus coucang. The sequence continues at coordinate 131,618,809 of NC_069782.1, read as the reverse complement.
ATGGCAGAGCCCTCCTGGTGGCTCAGGGAGTGGGCCCAGCTTCTCTGCCTCCTGTTCCACTGACTGGCTCCCATAAGCACTGTCTTCCTTCACCTCTGCGGGGGTAATGAAACACAAGGGAAAGGAAGAGGGGGTAGTCAGGGCTTCAGGGCTTCCATCCTCCAGCCCAGATCCCTCTTCAAGGTAGATCCCTTTACCTGTGCTGGGCAGCTTATCTTGTGTCTCTGGGCCCCTCAGCAGCCTCACTCCCTCCTCTAGGCCCATGTCAGACAGGGCCTCCAGCAGACCTGCCAGGTCCCCACCAGCCAGCTGAGGAGAAGGAATAAGTCTGAGGTGTGAATTAGGGTTTGGGGTTGGGAGCCTTGGGGCTAAGGGTGCATCAGGCTCTGAGACTGCGAAAAGGAAGCCAGGGGCTAGGGCAGGGCACTGGCCAACCTACCTCGTAACTGCGCAGGAGACTGCCACTGGGCGAGGTCGTCTTTCGGTATGTGTCCACCAGACTGCGTAGACCCAGCCGCTCTGCTAGCTCCGCCCAGCTTCCCTGGGCTTCTGGCCCATCTAGCAGTTGCTCCAGGTTCTGCAGGGCTATATCACCAAGTGACAGCCCTGGCCCTGAGAGGACACACATATAGACATGTTAGTTACCTCCAGAGTTGGGTGGAGACATGGCAACTTGGACACTGCCTTTCTCCCAGGTGATATGAAAGAGAAGGCACACAGGGCCACAGGGGGCCTAGAACATTGTAGACAAAGGGAGACATCCTGCAGGGGTTCTGACAAAGGAGGAGAGACCTGGGTGAGGAGGGGCTGGGGTCTGGGAGTGCATGATGACATCTCACCTGCAGGGCTGGGCGGGGTCAGAGGAGGCACCAGGGTATTCTGCGCAGCATTGAGAAGCAAGGTCTTCACCTAGGAAGATGGCCTCACCTTTACTACCTCCCAGCCTTCCTCAAGCCCAGGGATCCTTCAGTCCACATACTGAGGACCCCACCCCTGTGCACACAACATGCCCTGTTCCTTGGTGTTTCTAGTCCTAGATGGCCTCACCTTGGTGCTGCGAGTGAGGTCAAGAGGTGTGTGGCCCCGGAAGCTGCTTCGAGAGTCTCTCTCAGGCCCCTCACAGTCCGAGTCGCTATCAGAGGTAGGGGGTGAGGGCAAGGGGCACAGGGGCTCCTCATTCTCTGCGTGGATATCAGCACCTTAGGGAGGGAGGCAGTCATCAGGATATATGATGGGACCGACATTAAGAATTGAAAAGTGGTGGACCCAAGAGACACCTCTTTCCCTCCTCCCTGCCCCTAAGGGTGAAACTGACCAGCCTTTAGAAGGAGGCGGGTGAGGGTTGGAGATCCCAGCCCAGCTGCCAGATGTAGGGGCGTGTTTCCCGAAAAGGTGCGAGCATTCACATTGGCCCGGAGCTATGGGGTGCAAAGGAGTGGTTGACCACAGCACAGTCACTTGGTCACTGCCTCCAATACACCTCTTCACGACCCTTGGTCTCTCCACAACCCTCAGCCCCACCCCTTCCACCATCCTCAGTCCTACCTTGGTGACCAGATGTGTGACCAACCCCAGCTCCTCCATCTCTGTGGCTAGATGCAAGGCTGTTCGGCCCCCTTGCCGCTCTGCAGCCTCCACGTCAGCCCCACTGTCCACCAGCAGATCCAGACACTCAGGACTTCGAGCACGGACTGCCAGATGTATTGGGTATAGCCCTAGGGATGCAGCATGGTCAGCCTATAGCTATAGCCCCTGACCAGTCAACCTAAACATCTCATGTCCACTCTAGGCATTCACCAGATATTCACCTTGGTCCCCACCCCTGTCCCGTTAGTCCAGATGAGATGGAGAACTCACCCTCAAAGTCTGGCACGTATAACAGCTGGGGCACAGTGGGAGCTCCACTCTGCAGCAGCACACGCAGCAGGTTGGGGGCATCAGCACCTGCCCGCAGCGCCAGGTGCATGGCTGAGTCTCCATGCCGATCCAGCAGCCCGGGATCTGCACCCACCTGCAGCAGGAAGCTCACCACCCTCGTCTGCCCGGTGATCACTGCCAGGTGCAGGGGCGTCTATGGACAAAGCAGGGTGAGCCAGGCCTGCCCCTGATTTAGACCCATTTGCCTCCCAATCCCTACCTCTCACTAGTGGGTGCTCCCTTACCTGGTGCAGGTGGTTGGTGAGGTTGACGATGCCAAGGTGCTGGGCATGGTAGATGACATGAGCTATCTGCTCAATGACATTACTCTGCTCATGGATGATGGCCAGGTGCAGGGGCCTGGGGGTTGGGGAGGGAGTCTGGCCCAGCAAGCCCACCCACTCAGAGCATCCTTTGCCCTGAAAACCCCACCATGTCCATAATCTCCCTTGCTGAGGCCTGTCGTACCCAGAACTTTTCCAAGGGCATCACTTGCTGTACTTGAACTTAATCTTTCCCAGCACCTTTTGAAGTAGATAAGAACTATTATTGTGCCCCTTTCACAGTCCACAAAACTGGTTTGAATCGACTAAACACCTTGATCAGGACTAGTTAACCGCGATGCCGTACTTGAAGTGCGGTCTGGGTTACAGTTAGGGCCCTTTCCTGCCCCGACCCCATGACCTCGCATCCATCCCGGACCCAGTCCTTCCTCTCTCCCTCCCGCTGGCCTACGTGTCTCCGTTCTCGTCCTGCGCCGTCAGCAGGTGGCGCTGTCCTGCCAGCAGCGCGCGCGCGTCCGCCGTGACGCCGTAGTCCAGCAGGGCTCTGGCGCTCCGCCGCGCCAGGCCGAAAAGGCGCGCGTTGTACTCCCGGGCTGGGGGCGACAGGGGCCGTGGGTAAAGGCTAGGTCCCCACCTCAGCGTCTCGACCGCCTGGATGCCGGAGGCTGTACCTTGCTGCAGCATCTCCGGGGCCTGCGGTTCCTCTGCTGCTTCCTCCGCGATGTCCAAGCCGGGTGCTGAGGCCGCCATCTGTGCCCCGCCCCCACCGCCCGGGTAGCAGCCCATGGGGGCCGCACCCGACTGGTAGGGGCTGTAGGCCAAGGAGGAGGGGAAAAAGCCGAGGCTGCTACCTGTGGGTACAAGCTAGCTGTAGGGAGGAGGCACTAGCCAGGACCTTCCTAGGTTTCTTTCTTTATTTCCTTTTTTAAATTTATTTCTCACAATTCTGGAGGCTGAAAGTCTAAGATCAAATCTCAGAAGGTTTTGTTTCTTTTTCTTTCTTTCCTTTTTTTTTTTTGGTAGAGACAGAGTCTCGCTTTATCATCCTCGGGCGAGTGCCCTGGCATGTCACACAGCTCACAGCAACCTCCAACTCCTGGGCTTAGATGATTCTTTTGCCTCGGCCTCCAGAGTAGCTGGGACTACAGGTGACTGCCAACAACGCCCGGCTATTTTTTTGTTGTAGTTTGGCTGGAGCTGGGTTTGAACCCACCACCCTCGCTATATAGGCCGGGTGCCCTACCCACTGGGCTACAGGCGCCGTCCCTTCCCAGGGTTCTCTTCCATTGCTTTTTTCCCTTTACCCCTTCCCCCTCCACCGCCCTTCCCACCAGCAGCAGCCCCTCACCTCCTCCTCCAGCTCCTCCATAACCCCCAGCAGAGCCCCCGGAGCCTCCACCCATGTGGGAGCCACCCCCAAAGGGCTGAGAGAAGGTGGGCAAGGCCTTCCTCCGCTTCCGCTGCACCTCCTCTTTGTCTGGGGACAGAGATAAATGGGATATTAAAACCCCAATTCATGGGTTATGCCCTTCCCCCCAAAGCCCTCAGGTTGGTTCCTAGCAAACACAGCTAGGGACCCTCCCCACTCTTGACTTGGCTTTTGGGTCCCTTGATAGAGTTCCTGGGATCTTCCAGCTCAACCCTGCCAACCCTCTACTGCCAGCCCCCTGGGATCCTCAGCCCAGCCCCACCTTCCACCAGAGGATAATAGGTGAACTGTTTGGAGTCAGACACATCCCCTCCACGCTTTCGTTTCAGTTGCAGGAACACAGTTACAGGGCGTTCAATCTTCATCTTGTGATAGGGTGGTGTCCGGAACACGATGGCATACTGGTGGGGGGGACACAGGGAGTCAGTGAACCCTTTGCTAATTCAGCTCCCAGCCCAGGCCCTAGCCCCCTGGTACCTGTTTATGAACATCTGTAGGAGAGAAGTCTCCAAAGGCCTGCCATCCATTCTCATCATCCTCATAGAACCGAACCTCGATGTCATCTGCAGAGAAAACTGAAGCTTGGCTACAAGTCCTGATGTAATCTCTAGGACTGTCTATCCTGGAGGTGCCCTGGCCCTCCATCTTTTTTTTTTTTTTTTTTTTTGTGGTTTTTTGGCCGGGGCTGGGTTTGAACCCGCCACCTCCGGCATATGGGACTGGCGCCCTACTCCTTGAGCCACAGGCGCCGCCCGGCCCTCCATCTTTTTTAAATTTAAGACAGTCTCACAATGTCACCTGGATAGAGTGCCGTGGTATCATAGCTCACAGCAACCTCAAACTCTTGGGCTCAGGCAATCCTCTTGCCTCAGCCTCCCACATAGCTATAGCTGGGACTACAGACAGACACTTGCCACAAAGCCCAGCTAGTTTTTCTATTCTTTTTTTTTTAAAGTAGAGACAGTGTCTCACTCTTGCTTAGGCTGGTCTCAAACTCCTAAGCTCAAGCAATCCACCTGCATTGCCCTCCCAGAATGCTAGGATTAATCTTATGCCCAATCTCCTTAGTTCCCAGCCTGGGCTTCAGCCTCACCTTTCTGGACCTTGTCACAGAGTAGATAAACTTCATCTCCACCCCTCACAGAGCCCGCTGTTTTGTCCATTCGAGAAATCTTCAGGTTTGAGGCCCCAGGAGACTCTGTGGGGATGGGATATAGATTAGTTGAAATGATTTAATAGCCATGGTCACATTTATGGAGCCAGGTGCTTTGTATTCATTATCTCAGCAACCACAGGGAATGTAGGAACTACCAGCATCCTCACCAAAGACACAAATACTCAAGATTTGAAAAGACTTGCTCAAGATTACTTAACTCACATGTGGCAGGGCCAGGGTCAAAAGCCCAGAGCTATCTGACTCCACAACTTGAGGATACCTCTTATACTCCCTCTGGTGCCCACGTCTGGCACCCTAGGCAGTCAGGATACTCACTGCTGTCATGGATGGGCTGGGAGATAACTGGCTTCAGGGGCAGGGAGAAGGAGCCATCGCTGGCTCGAAGGAAGGCAGAGAAGCGCAGTCGCACAATACTCAGATCCATCACCTTCTTCAGCTCCTTGGCTTCCTGTTCCAGTTCCCGCCGTTCAGCCTCTGGGCAATGAGCACATGTATGACCCCTGGGCTCCTTCTCCCTTTTGTTACTTCCATGAGCACCTATCCTGAATCCCTTCACCCTGTACCTGTAAGCCCGTGGGGCCTAGAGCGAAGCCTCTGCCTTTGAAGTTTTTGTATCATAATCTCCATCATGTTCTTCTTGGTCACATGCAAAACGCCCAGGTTGTTAAATCTGGGGATAAGACAGAGAGTCAGAGGCCTTTGCCCATGCAGACCTTTCCTTCTGAGGCACCTTCCTCATTGCCAGGGCTCAGCTCAGCCCTACTTCCTCAAGGAAGTTTTTTTTGGGCCCTTGGGTTTGGGGCCCAACCTGTCTTTCCCTTTGGTCAGATACTAAGCTCACAGAGGTGGGCTGGGGCCTGGAACTGCAGACAATGAAGGGGCATACCAGTGGGGGCTGGGGGTAAGGGGCACCTACTGGGCAGTCATGTCCTTGGGCCCCACAGACACGGCGCAGACCCCCAGCTCAGAGCACTGCTTGCCCACCAGGCTGTGGGCATGAGCTCGAGGCGGGTCACTGTGTGTTACCAGGTCCACCTCGATTTTGGCTGGTCCCTCGTAGTTACAGATCTGAGAGGGGCAGGAGCTGTCAGTAATGCCCTTAGAAATGCTGTCCACTAGCCCACCCTCCAGCACCATCCTGGCTTACCTTGACAGTGGGATAGGTCTTCCGGCCTTTCTCACTGGAGGCACCTGGCAGTCCTCCATGGGAGGGGCCTTCACAGCCATATCGAAATCGGAAGCCCCGCTGAAGATCCAAAGGCAAAGTGACATTGTGATCAGGACAGAGCACCCTGGCCAGCCACATGCCTGGCCAGCAGTGACAACAATGACTGATAGTGTCTGCCCTGAACTAGAACCACAGCCAACCATCCAACCCACTGTGGCCTCCTCAGACAGTGACACTCTCCCACCATGTTCAGCCAGCTACAACCATTCCACACTGTCCCTTTTGCTCACTCACCTGCTTAGGCTGTTCCACTATCACCAGGTAAGGGCCATCAGCTGGGGACAGAGAAGCCTTGCTGAGCCATAGTCTCCAAGCCCACCTCCTCCCCCCCCCCCAGCAGAGTGCACACCACAGGCTTTCCCTCTTGCTCCCTCTAAGAGAAGGGAAGTCAGGGGACTTACCTGTCTCTGAGGCAGGCTCCTTCGGCTCCACAATGGAAGTGTTGAATTTGAAATCATCGTATTCAATGATGCCATCCAGACCCTGGTTTAGAGACAGGCTGTTGGTGGCAGCCTATTCTGAGCCACTCCCAGAACCCCACCTCCCATCTCTAGGCCCTCCGTAGTCACTCCCCTTCCTCCCCAGGCCCATGAGAAAGCTTGTGGAAGCAGAGTTTGCAGACAGATGGACAGGCAGGCTGAGATAATCTGAAGTCACACAGATTATCTCAGGGTGCTGAGAGACTCCAACAGACAGACAGACACTGGGACAGACAGCCGGGCAGTTTCAGGGCCAGGTGTCCCGACTCACTGGGTCGTAGCAACTCTCCATGTCTCTGGGCTAGGCCCAGCTCTGGTGGCTCCGGCTGGGTGCAGCTCCCAGAGTTTTAGGTGCCCGCCTAAGAAGAGGAGGAGTAGAAGGGAGAGGGGAGTCCGATTAGAATAGGGGTGGGCGGGAGATGGGGGCCAGATTTGGGGGGGGGTCTGATCTCCTCCGGCCGCACGGCCGGGTGTGGCGGGTGAGATCCGGTGGACGGCTAGATCCGCAGTTGGGCCGGCCGGGGGAAGGGGCAGGAAAGTTAGAACAGTTTAGGAAAGTCCCGAAAATACCAAGGGGAGGCGGGGCAGGAGGGGCGGGCCTGGAAATGACGCCTATGGCCCCGCCTCCGCGGCGGGAGGTGCTGGAGGCCCACTTCGGCCTCCGGGGCCGCTGCAGCTTCTCAGTAGGCAGAGGGTCGAGGAGAGCCAGAGAGGCCCTGTGGGAGCGAGGCCCTCTTTTCCCTTCTGGGCAAGGGATGAGAGGGCCCTTCACGGCGGGAGGAGGCTCGCAGTGCAGGGCCTGCTCTGTCTCCGCCCGCTTCCCCTCCTTTGGCCTGGAGCAACCTTGGGATTTTTCTGCTGAGAGGGAGGGCAGGGCTGATTCACCACCGGGAATTTTGGGGGGACATTCCTGCTGTCTGCAGGCCTCCTCTTCGAATGGCCTGTAGGCGGGGGCTCTTCCCAGCTGGGGGGCCCAGGGTTCTGCCCCAAGACATGATTCTGGGGCCGCACGGCGAGGGAGGAAAGGTGTCTCTTTCTTGGTATAGGCTCCTCTTTTTCCCCTCCCCAAAACATCTCAGCAGCGGTTGAGCCCCACAGCGTACCTGCTCTGGGGGTCCAGGCAACCGGCAGACCCCTGAACGCTCCCACCCCAGTCTCACAGCTGTGTGTAATACACGTGTTTCTATCACAGCTCTGCAAGTGTGTCTCAGCCCTAGAGCGTGGATGCATGTTGTGTGTGCAAGTGAGCATGCCCGTAAACAGGTGAGTCCCCCAGCTTCTCAATGTGGGTACATGTCATTGCATACCTTGATGTGTAAGGGCACGGGTGAGCACGTCTGCGTGTGCATGTGAATCCGACTGCACGGACGCTGCCATGCGCACGCCCGCATAGGTGGAAGTGTACGAACCGCCCCGCGTTGTCTTTGTACAAGGATGTTGACGTGTACCTGTGAGCCCTGTTCGTCGTGTGCGCCCTCCCTGGGTGTGTGTATCCGCTGCTCTCCAGGCCCGCGGCTTGGTCAGTTAAAGGCCCTCTTCCCGCCCTTCTCGTGTCCCGGCCACTCAGGTGTCTGAATCCAGCCACTCACCGTGGCGGCGGCTCTGATTCCAGCTTCTCCCTGTGTCCGACCCGCTTGGGATCGGTCGAGACACCACTCCAGCTACACCGGCCGCAGCCGGGAAAGCCCCTTTCCGGCCCCCCAGAGGGGGGAATTCCCGTGACGTTTCCATGCGTCACGCCCATACCCTTTTTCATTGGCTGAAAGTTTAACTACGGACTCGAGCAGCCAACCGGGAGCAACTTGGTCACGCCCCTTAGAGAGGAAGGGTTAGCGCTGGGCCGGGAGCTGGGGAAGATTGTCAATCCGGCGCTAGCTCTGGCCTGGGGACTAGCCCGAGGAAGTGCCCGTTGACCAGGCCCCACCCCGGCCGAGGGCCCCGGTTGCAGTCTGTTCACGCCCTCAGGCGTGCGAGGAGTAGGCGCTTCCGCCGCACCTAACGCTTGGCTATCTCTGAAGCTGGGGAACTCCAGGGGGAAGCCGGCCGGCCACAGCCCTCCGGTCCCCGGCCCGGAACCGGACCCCGCTGCCGGGAAGAGTTAGCAGTAGAGTAGGAAGTTGATCTCGCGGTGGGTCCCAGGGCGCCATCTGGTGGCTTCCCTGGAGCCGTAAGGAGACTCCAACCGGACACTGCCCCCGCCCCACCCCCACCCCCTCCACCCCCATTGCTCACTCTCTCAGTCTCTTTGCTCTGGAAAGAGACAGTCTGGATTTAATCTGTGTAAATGAAAGTTTCTCAGCGGGCCAGGGGTCCAGGCTAATCTGAGTTCAGGAACTCAACGCAAAATAAGGGAAATTATTTATCTGGAAAACTTAGGCCTCGTTCATCCATCACTGAGATCTGTAGTATTGGAATTGAAAATATGTCCAAATCTAAATAGTTCAAACTTACCGCAATGTAGGAAGTCGCCTCTTCTACACTTGCCACTGCCACTGGAACTTCTAGAGGTAGCAACGTCAGGGCAGGAATTCATCAAGGTCATCGTGGCTGGACTTCTCTTGTTAGTAGCGTTTCTTTTCAGGAGGTGCTGTGAGTAATCTCCATTCCTGGAGTGGTGCTCTCTTAGGCTTGTAGAATACAGGTTGTTTTGGTTCAGCGCCTGTAGGTCAGTGAGTAGGGCACCGGCCACATACACTGAAGGTGGTAGGTTCGAGCCTGGCCTGGGCCTGCTAAACAATGATAACAACTGCAACCAAAAAATAGCTGGGCGTTGTAGCGGGCACCTGTAGTCCCAGCCTTGGGAGGCTGAGGGAGGCAAGAGAATCTCTTAAGCTCAAGAGTTAGAGGTTTCTGTGAGTTGTCATGTCACAACACTCTACCGAGGGTGACAAAACAAAAAAACCCACAGGCTATTTCAGGCCTCTCCTGCAACTTGCCTCTGACCACCCTGAGTTTTTAAAGGATGGAATTACAGGCCTGTACTAGCACTAAGTAAAGAGAGGTTCTTGATGCTAGCTCTCTGTTTCCAATTACTTGCCTCATCTCTTGCATCAAGCAAATATGATGTGAGGGGTAATAGGTTAGGGTACTTTATTTATTTATTTATTTATATTTTTTGTAGAGACAGAATCTCACTTTATCGCCCTCAGTAGAGTGCCGTAGTGTCACAACCCACAGCAACCTCCAATTCCTGGGCTTACGCGATTCTCTTGCCTCAGCCTCCCGAGTAGCTGGGACTACAGGCGCCTGCCACAACGCCTGGATATTTTTCTTTTCTTTTTTTTTTTTTTTTTTGAGACAGAGCCTCAAGCCATCACCCTGGGTAGAGTGCGGTGGCTCACAGCTCACAGCAACCTCCAACTCCTGGGCTCAAGCGAGTCTCCTGCCTCCGCCTCCCAAGTAGCTGGGACTACAGGCGCCCGCCACAACGCAGGGCTATTTTTCGTTGTTGTTTGGCAGGCCCGGGCCACAAGCGCCAAGCCGGATGGATATTTTTTTTTGTTTGTAGTTTGGCTAGGGCCGGGTTTGAACCCACTAACTTCGTATATGGAGCCGGCGCCCTACCCATTGAGCCACAGGTGCCACCCTATTTATTTATTTATTTATTTGAGACAAGAGTCTTACTTGTCACCCCGGTGAGTGCTCTGGCGTCACAGCTCACAACAACCTCTAATTCTTGGCTCAAGCAATTCTGTTGCCTCAGCCTCCCAGGTAGCTGGGACTTGATGCCTGACACAACGCCTAGCTATTTTTAGAGATGGGGTCTGGCTGTAGATGGTCTCAAGATCAGGGGATCCACCCACCTTGGCCTCCCACAGTGATGGGATTACAGGCTGCCTAGGTTGAAGTACTTTAGTAGAAGTTCTTATTCTTACTCCCTCCCAACAACCCTAGAAGGTAAGTATTACTGTTACTTTACTAATGAAGAAGTTAAAGCTCAGAGAGGTGAAGTAACAACCAAACACCCAACTAGAAAGAGAGAAAGCCAGGATTCACACTGAGTCTAGTGACTCCAGGATGAAGCTTTTTTCCATAAATTTGTATAAAACAAAGCAGGCCTCTTCACCTTACTCTAGGCCTCTCATACAAATATAAGATGTTGCCAGGTGATTTGCTGAAATCCAGGTATATTGTCTACAGCAGTTGCCTGGTAAATCAGATGCTTAACCCCTAAGTTAAAATGGAACAAGATTAGTTTGGTACATTTTAACTTAGTGAACCTGTACTTGTTGCCATGTACCATGACTATCCTTTTATTTATTTATTTAATATTTATTTATTTATTAGAGACAGAGTTTCACTTTGTTGCCCTCCGTAGAGTGCTATGGCGTCACAGTTCACAGCAACCTCAAACTCTTGGGCTTAGGTGATTCTGTTACCTCAGCCTCCTGAGTAGCTGGGACTACAGGCACCCACCACAATGCCTGGCTATATTTTTGTTGCAGTTTGGCTGGGACCGGGTTCGAACCCACCACCCTTGGTATATGGGGTGGGCGCCGCCATGACTATCCTTTTAAAGTGGTCATAAATGACAATCAAAATTGGCATGAATTTCTTCCAGTCTCCACAAAATTGCTAAAAGCATCCCTACGCATTGGGAGTATTTTAGTTACAAGAGTCTGCACTCTAATTTATCTGAATATTAAAAAAAACATTTATTATAGAAAATTTAAAACATATGAACAGTGGAGAGAATAGTACAATGAACCCCCATGCACCCATCTGTTAGCTTCAACAATTTGCAATGCATGTTGGCCTGGAGATTTTAACTAACTCCAAATAATTTATTGTCAGTAGTTATAACAGTGCTTTTCAACCATTTTTATCTCACGCCACACTTGAACTGAACCTATACTTAAACTTCCATAGCACACTTAAATTACGTTGATCAAAAAAAAGAAAAAGAAATATACTTACTGGGCTTTGAACTTCTGTTTTTTTTTTTTTGGAACAGAGTCTCATTATGTCACTCTCAGAGTGCCGTGGCATCACAGCTCACAACAACCTCAAACTCTTGGGCGTAAGCAATTCTCTTGCCTTAGCCTCCCAAGTAGCTGGGACTACAGGTGCCCACCACAACGGCTGGCTATTTTTTTGTTGTAGTTGCCATTGTTGTTTGGCAGGCCCAGGCTGGGTTCAAACCTGCCAGCCCTGGTGTATGTGGCTGGCACCCTAGCTGCTGAGCCACAGGCACAGAGCCTGGGCTTTGAACTTCTTTTGAAAATGATTTAACTAATGATATTTTAAATTTTTTTTTTTTTTGGCCAGGGCTGGGTTTGAACCCGCCACCTCTGGCATGTGGGGCTAGCGCCCTGCTCCTTGAGCCACAGGCACGGCCGATCTTTTAAATTTTTAATTAATTTATTATTTATTTTGACACAGAGTCTTACTTTGTTGCCCTCAGTAGACTGTCATGAAGCCACAGCTCACAGCAACCTCAAACACTTGGGCTCAAGTGGTTCTCTTGCCTCAGCCTCTGGAGTAGCTGGGACTACAGGTGCCCACCACAACGCCTGGCTATTTTTTTAAGAGATGAGGTTTCATTTTGCTCCAGCTCAGGCTGGTCTTGAACCTGTGAGCTCAAGCAATCCACCCATTTCAGCCTCCCAGGTGCTGGGACATCTATCTGGTCTTAAGAAACCTTTTTGGGCTTTACACCTGTATCTCAGTGGCTAGGGCACCAGACACATATACCAAGGCTGGCTGGTTCAAACCCAGCCCAGGCCTGCCAAAGAACAATGACAACTACAAAAAAAAAAAAAAATAGCCGGGTGTTGTGGCAGGCGCTTGTAGTCCCAGCTACTTGGGAGGCTGAGGCAAGAGAATCGCTTAAGCCCAAGAGTTTGAGGTTGCTGTGAGCTGTGATGCCACAGCACTCTACCGAGGGTAACATAGTGGGAAAAAATAAAAGAAACCTTTTCTTTGTTCCACTAATCCTCATCCACCCAGCCCTAGCCTGATGGGCTGGATGGGATGCCTGGCCCAGAGCAGATGCACCATAAATTTGTTCTATTCATTCACCAATAAATAGTGACAGCCTACTCCAGAAAACAATGTCTCTGCTTACAGACAAAAGAAAACAAATATAGGCCAGGCATGGTGCTCATGCCTATAATCCTAGCACTTTGGGAGACTGAGGTGGAACGTTTGCTTGAGGCCAGGAGTTCGAGACCAGCCTGAGCAACACAGTGAGACCCCGTCTCTACAAAAAAATTTTTTTGTAGAGACAGAGTCTTACTTTATGGTCCTCGGTAGAGTGCCGTGGCCTCACACAGCTCACAGCAACCTCCAACTCCTGGGCTTAAGCGATTCTCTTGCCTCAGCCTCCGGAGTAGCTGGGACTACGGGCACCCGCCACAACGCCCGGCTATTTTTTTTGGTTGCAGTTTGGCCAGGGCCGGGTTTGAACCCGCCACCCTGGGTATATGGGGCTGGCGCCTTACCAACTGAGCCACAGGCGCCGCCCTGTACAAAAAAATTTTAAAAATTAGCTGAGTGTGGTGGTACATGCCTATAGTCCCAGCTACTTGGGAGGCTGAGATGGAAGGATTGCTTGAGCTCAGGAATTTGAAGTTGCAGGGAGTTATGATGACACCACTACACTCTAGCCCTGGTAACAGAGCAAGACCCTAAAAAAAAATATATCAACTACAAACATGTCGTTGGGGCAAAAGAGAAAAATTAAGTAGGTAAGGAATAGAGAGTGACAAGAATTTTCTAGATAGTAGTCAGGGAAGGCCTCCCTATGAGGTCACATTTAAACACTGACTTGAAGAAAGAGAGTGAGCAAGTCAGGGAGATGGGCTCTGGAGGAAGAATGTTGCTGATGGAGGGAACAGGGAGCAGGGCCCAGGTCTGCTGTGATGTGTTTGGCATACATGAGGAACATAAAGATTAGGCGGGTAGAGTAAAGTAAGAACTTTGGCTTCGGTTCTGAGTGAGAGAGAAAGCTATTAGAGGGTTTTGAGCAGTGGAGTGACAATGGGAGGATGTGTTTTAAAAGCATCTGTTTGGGTGGCGCCTGTGGCTCAAAGGAGTAGGGCACTGGCCCCATATGCCGGAGGTGATGGGTTCAAACCCGGCCCTGGCCAAAATAAATAAATAAAAAATAAATAAAAGCATCTGTTTGGCTGCTGTGCAGAGGGTCTGGAGTATAGATAGAATTTAGGGAACCAAGATGAAGGAGGGAGACCAGTAGTCTAATAGATGGTGTCTTAGACTTGGGTGGTAGTGGGTGAGGATGGTGAGAAGTAGTCACATTTAGATTGACTTAAAGATAGAAGCAACAAGACTTGCTGAGGATTGGATGTAGGATGTGAGAAAAGAGAGGAGGTTTTTGGCCTAAAAACCTGGAAGAATGGTGTTCATTTGTGATGTGGGGCAGACTGGAGAATGAAAAAAATTGCAGGGGGTAATCAAGAATTTTTCGTTTTACATTTATTCTATCTGAGTTGCCTATGAGTTATGGATGGGCAGATATGGAGGAGCAGGTGGATATAAAGTCAGTGTTGAGGAGGGGTCAGGCTGGACATGTAAATTTGGGAGCTGGACATAAAGTTAGCTTTGATAGTGGATGACATCACTCAGCAAGTGAGTATAGTGAAGGGGTTTGAGGACTGAAGGATGATGTACCCTCGGGCATACTAAATGTCCAGAGACTGGCAGCTGAGGAAGATTTAACAAAAGAAATTGAAGGGGCGGTTCCTGTGGCTCAGTCGGTGGGGCGCCGACCCCAAATACTGAGGGTGGCCAGTTCAAACCCGGCCCTGGCCGAACTGCAACAAAAAAATAGCTGGATCTTATGGCAGGTGCCTGTAGTCCCAGCTACTTGGGAGGCTGAGGCAAGAGAATCGCTTAAGCCCAGGAATTGGAGGTTGCTGTGAGCTATGTGATGCCATGGCACTCTACCAAGGGCCAGAAAGTAAAACTCTGTCTCTACAAGAAAAAAAAAAAAAAAGGAAATTGAACACTGGGCTGGGTGGCTCACACCTGTAATCCCAGCATTCTGGGAGGCCAAGGCCAGTGGATTGCTTGAGCTTAAGGGTTCAACACCATCCTGAGCAAGAGTGGGACCTCGTCTCTATTAAAAATAGAAACATTAGTTGAGTGTTGTGGCAGATGCCTGTAGTCCCAGCTACTTGGGAAGCTGAGGCAAGAGGATTACTTGAGCTCAGGAGTTTAAGGTTGCTGTGAGCATGATGACTCCAGAGCACTCTATCCTGGGTGACAGAGTGAGACTCTGTCTCAAGAAAAGAAAAAAAAAAAAAAGAAGAAGAAAGAAAGAAATTGGGAGAGTCATGGCCAGTAGGTAGAGGAGAACCAGGAAAAGTCAGTCTTAGAAACAGAATGAGGATGGGGGGGGGGGAGAGGAGCAAGATGGCGGCCGAATAATAGCTTCCTTGCAACTGGGCACAGTGAGACTGGGGAGAGAAGACTCCAGACATCTCTGGCTGGTGGAATCTGCCTAGAAACATCCCTTTGGGGGCGGCGCCTGTGGCTCAGTCGGTAAGGCGCTGGCACCATATACCAAGGGTGGCGGGTTCAAACCCGGCCCCGGCCAAACTGAAACATCCCTTTGGGGACACAGGGAGTCCATGAGAGACTTCTGGACCCTATGAGGAGGACAAAAGCAGTGGAGAACTGGCAAGTGGTTGCATGTGTTTGTTCAATCTAATCCCGCTGGCAGCTTCTTCTCATCCTTCTGGTCCTGTACCAAAGGGACTCATCAAAACCCTAGTCCAGAGGCATGGTAATTTAAAGAGGAAGAGGAAGTGAAAGGAAAATTAGGACAAGGAAACAGATAAAAGAAAACACTCATGAGGAAGAATCAGCAGAAAAATCTTGGCAACATGAAAAACCAGTCCAAAGCAACCCCCCAAGGGACCGTGAGGTAGCTACTGCAGAGGATTCCACCTATAAAGAAATGTTAGAAATGACAGAAAGGGAATTTAGAATACAGATGATAAAAACAATGAAGGAAATGATGGAAACAAGGAAGGAAACTGCTGATAAAGTGGAAAATAACCAAAAGGAAATCCAAAAACAGAATTAAATAAGAGATGAATGATATGAAGAAGATAGAAAGGATACAGCAGAGCTAAAGAACTGAAGCAGTCAATTAGGGAACTTAAAGATGCAATAGAAAGTATCAACAACAGATTAGACCATGCAAAAGAAAGAATCTCTCAATGGTAGAGAGCAAAGCTCTCTTTTTTTTTTTTTTTTTTTGAGACAGAGCCTCAAGCTGTTGCCCTGGGTAGAGTGCCATGGCATCACAGCTCATAGCAAACTCCAACTTGTGGGCTCAAGCAATTCTCCTGCCTCCACCTCCCAAGTAGCTGGGACTACAAGCATCTGCCACAATGCCTGGCTATTTTTGGTTGCAGCCGTCATTGTTGTTTGGAGGGCCCAGGCTGGATTTGAACCCGCCAGCTCAGGTGTATTTGGCTGACCCCTTAGCCACTTGAGCCACTGGCGCTGAGCCTAACTTTGGATATTTCTTTTCTTCTGCTGGGTTTAGGCTTAGGTTGTTCTTCTTTTTCCAATTCCATAAGATGGCTTGTGAGTTTGTTGATGCACTCTCTGTTTTTCAAATGTAGGCATCTAAAGTGATAAATTTTCCTCTCAGAACTGCTTTTGCAGTATTCCACAGGTTTTGATAGCTTGTGTCTTCATTGTTGTTGTGCTCAAGGAAGTTAATTATTTCCTCTTTTATTTCTTCCTGTATCCAACTGTCATTCAACAGAAGGTTGTTTAATTTCCATGCTCTGTCTCAAAAAAAAAAAAAGAAAAAGAAAAGAAAAGAAAAAGAAATATCCAAAATTAAATCAGAGATCAATGAAATTGAAAACAAAAGAATCATTCAGAAAATTAATGAAACAAGGAGTGGCTTTTTGAAAAAATAAATAAAATAGATAAACCTTTGGTCAGACTAACTAGAAATAGAAAGGTAAAATCTCTAGTAACCTCAATCGGAAATGTTAAAGGGGAAATAACAACTTATGCCACAGAGATACAAGAGATCATCTCTGAATACTACCAGAAACTCTATGCCCAGAAATTTGACAATGTGAAGGAAATGGATCAATATTTGGAATCACACCCTCTCCCTAGACTTAGCCAGGAAGAAATAGAGCTCCTGAACAGACCAATTTCAAGCACTGAGATTAAAGAAACAATAAATTTTCAACAACAAAAAAATGCCCTGGTCTGGATGGCTTCACACCAGAATTCTAGCAAACCTTCAAGGAAGAGCTTATTCCCGTACTGCAGAAATTATTCCCAAAAATTGAGGAGGAAGGAATCTTCCCCAACATGTTCTATGAAGCAAATATCACCCTGATACCAAAAACAGGAAAAGACCCAACTAAAAAGGAGAATTTCAGACCAATTTCACTAATGAATATAGATGCAAAAATTCTCAACAAAATCCTAGCCAATAGATTACAGCTTATCATCAAAAAAGTAATACATTGTCATCAAGTAGGTTTCATCCCAGGGATGCAAGGCTGGTTTAACATACACAAGTCCATAAACGTTATCCATCATATTAACAGAAGCAAAAACAAAGACCATGATCCTCTCAATAGATGCAGAAAAAGTGTTCGATAAAATCCAGCATCCTTTTCTAATTAGAACACTGAAGAGTATAGGCATAGCTGGCACATTTCTTTTTGTTTTTTCAGTTTTGGCCAGGGCTGGGTTTGAACCCGCTACCTCTGGCATATGGGGCCAGTGCCCTACTCCTTTGAGCCACAGGCGCCACCCAGTGTGGCACATTTCCTAAACCGATTGAAGCTATTTATGACAAACCCACAGCTAATATTTTACTGAATGGAGTAAAACTGAAAGCTTTTCCTCTTAGAACTGGAACCAGACAAGGCTGTCCTCTGTCACCTTTACTATTCAATGTAGTACTGGAAGTTCTAGCCAATACAATTAGGCAAGACAAGGAAATAAAGGGCATCCAAATGGGAGCATAGCAGGTCAAACTCTCCGTCTTTGCTGACGATGTGATCTTATACTTTTTTTTTTTTTTGGTTTTTGGCTGGGGCTAGGTTTGAACCCGCCACCTCCGGCATATGGGGATGTGATCTTATACTTAAAGAATCCCAAAGACTCAACCACAAGACTCCTAGAAGTCATCAAAAAATATAGTAATGTCTCAGGATATAAAATCAATGTCCACAAGTCAGTAGCCTTTATATACGGCAATAACAGTCAAGATGAGAGGCTAATTAAGGACACAACTCCCTTCACCATAGCTTCAAAGAAAATGAAATACCTAGGAATATACCTAACAAAAGAGGTGAAGGACCTCTATAAAGAAAATTATGAAACCTTAAGAAAGAAAATAGCGGGCGGCGCCTGTGGCTCAAAGGGGTAGGGCGCCAGTCCCATATGCCGGAGGTGGCAGGTTCAAGCCCAGCCCTGGCCGAAAACCACACACACACACAAAAAAAGAAAATAGCAGAAGATATTAACAAATGGAAGAACATACCATGCTCATGGCTGGGAAGAATCAACATTGTTAAAATGTCTATACTTCCCAAAGCAATCTACCGATTTGATGTCATCCCTATTAAAATACCAACTTTGTATTTTCAAGACTTGGAAAAAATGATTCTGCGTTTTGTATGGAACCAGAAAAACCTCCGTATGGCAAAGGCAGTTCTTGGTAATAAAAACAAAGCTGGGGGCATCAGCGTACCAGATTTTAGGCTGTATTACAAAGCCATAGTAGTCAAGACAGCATGGTACTGGCACAAAAATAGACATAGACTTTTGGAATCCAATAGAAAACCAGGAAATGAAATTGACATCTTACAACCACTTAGTCTTTGATAAACCAAACAAGAACATACCTTGGGGGAAAGACTCCCTATTCAATAAATGGTGCTGGGAGAACTGGATATCCACTTGTAAAAGACTGAAACTGGACTCACACCTTTCTCCACTCACAAAAATTGATTCAAGATGGATAAAGAACTTAAATTTAAGGCATGAAACAATAAAAATCATCAAAGAAAACATAGGAAAAACTGGAAGATATTGGCCTGGGGAAAGACTTCATGAAGAAGACTTCCATGGCAATTGCAACAACAACAAAAATAAACAAATGGGACTTAAACTGAAAAGCTTCTGTACAGCCAAGGAGACAACAACCAAAGCAAATAGACAACCTACACAATGGGAAAGGATATTTGCATATTTTGAAACAGACAAAAGTTTGATAACTAGGATCTATAGAGAACTCAAATTAATCCACATGAAAAAGCCAACAATCCCATATATCAATGGGCAAGAGACATGAATAGAACCTTCTCTAAAGAAGACAAATGGCTAACAAACATATAAAAAAAAATGCTCATCATCCCTAATTATTAGAGAAATGCAAATCAAAACCACCCTGAGATACCATCTAACCCCAGCAAGAATGGCTCACATCACAAAATTCTCAAAACTGCAGATGCTGGCATGGATGTAGAGAGAAGGGAACACTTTTCCACTGCTGTTAGGACTGCAAACTAATACAACCTTTTGGAAGGAAGTATGGAGAACCCTCAAAGAACTCAAGCTAGACCTCCCATTTGATCCCGCAATCCCATTACTGAGCATCTACCCAGAAGGAAAAAAATCTTTTCATCATAAGGACACTTGCACTAGACTGTTTATTGCAGCTCAATTTACAATCTCCAAAATGTGGAAACAGTCTAAATGCCCACCAACCCAGGAATGGATTAACAAGCTGTGGTATATGTATACCATGGAATACTATTCAGCTATTAAAAAAATGGAGACTTTATATCCTTCGTATTAACCTGGATGGAAGTGGAATACATTATTCTTAGTAAAGCATTACAAGAATGGAGAAGCATGAATCTGATGTACTCAATTTTGATACGAGGACAATTAATGACAATTAATGACACAGGGGGGTGGGGAAAGGGGAGAGCAGAGAGAGAAGGAGGGAGAGGTGGGGGAAAGGAAGAGCAGAGAGAGGGAAGGAGGGAGGGGGTGGGGTCTTGGTGTGTGCCACACGTTTTTGGGGAAAGACACGATTGTAAGAGGGACTTTACCTAACAAATGTAATCAATGTCACCTGGTTTCTTGTACCCTCAATGAATCCCCAACAACAACAAAAAAAAAAAAAAAGAAAGAAGAAACAGTGAGGACGATTTCAAGGAAGGGGTGATCAGCTGTTTACTTGAACTAAAGCTACTTCTTTTTTTTTTTTTTTTTTTTTTTTGTAGAGACAGAGTCTCACTTTATCGCCCTCGGTAGAGTGCCGTGGCCTCACACAGCTCACAGCAACCTCCAACTCCTGGGCTTAAGCGATTCTCTTGCCTCAGCCTCCCGAGTAGCTGGGACTACAGGCGCCTGCCACAACACCCGGCTATTTTTTTGTTGTAGTTCTGCCGAGGCTGGGTTTGAACACGCCACCCTCGGTATATGGGGCCGGCACCTTACCGACTGAGCCACAGGTGCCGCCCCTTCTTCTTTTTTTTTTTTTTGTACAGACAGTGTCTCACTTTACCGCCTTTGGTAGAGTGCTGTGGCGTCACACAGCTCACAGCAACTTCCAACTCCTGGACTCAGGCAATTGTCTTGCCTCAGCCTCCCAAGTAGCCGGGACTACAGGCGCCCGCCACAATGCCCGGTTATTTTTTTGTTGCAGTTTGGCTGGGCCGGGTTTGAACCCACCACCCTTGGTATATGGGGCCAGCGCCCTACCCACTGAGCCACAGACACCACCTTCTTTTTTTTTTCTTTATTGTTTGGAATTCATTGAGGGTACAAAGAATTAGGTTACACTGATTGCATTTGTTAGATAGAGTCCTTCTTATAATTGTGTCCTGCCCCCAAGAGGTGTGCCATACACCATCACCCCCCATCCCCCACCCTCCTCCCCTCTCCTCACTCATTCCCCTACGGCCCCCCTTAGAGTACATTGGAATCTTGCTTCTCCATTCTTGTGATGCTTTACCAAAAAGAATGTGTTCCACCTCCATCCAGGTTAATACAAAAGATGCGAAGTCTCCACCTTCTTTTTTGAGACAGAGTTTCAAGCTACCGCCCTGGGTAGAGTGCCATGGCATCACAGCTCACAGCAACCTCTAACTCTTGGGCTTAAGTCATTTTCTTGCCTCAGCCTCCCAAGTAGCTGGGACTGCAGGCACCCGCCACTACACCCAGCTATTTTTTGATTGTAGTTATCATTGCTGTTTAGCGGGCCCAGGCTGGATTCGAACCTGCCAGCAGCTCTGGTGTATGTGGCTGTTGCCCTAGCCACTTGAGCTACAGACGTCGAGCTGAGTCTTCACCTTTTTTAATGGCTGAATGAACTAAAGCTACTTCTCATCTGAAGCCCAGAGGTTGAGTGGTTCTGCTTTCTCGGGGCCACTTGTCTTCCAACCAGTGATCCCTGAAGAGAGGTAAATACCTGAAGCTCTAATAAACACATTTTTGTTGTTATTCCTAGTACTTTTCTGCCCATTGTAATGTAATTCACCCTTCCTCCTATCATGTACTCAAAAGAGTCACATTTATTCTTAGTTGTATGCATTGCTTTCTAGTTTTCATATATTCCTATTAAACTGTAAGCTCACCAGGTAACAGCCTACTAATTCAGATGCTCAGCCTTTTTTTTTTGTTGTTGCAGTTTGGCCGGGGCTGGGTTTGAACCCGCCAACCTCGGCATATGGGGCTAGCGCCCTACTCATTGAGCCACAGGCGCGGCCCTTTTTTTTTTTTTTTTGAGACAGAGCCTCAAGCTGTTGCCCTTGGTAGAGTGCTATGACATCACAGCTCACAGCAACCTCCAACTCCTGGGCTCAAGCGATTCTCCTGCCTCCACCCCAAGTAGCTGGGACTACAGGCACCCGCCACAACACCCAGCTAGTTTTTGGTTGCAGCCATCATTCTTGTTTGGCGGGCCCAGGCTGGATTCGAACCCACCAGCTCTGGTGTATGTGGCTGGCACTTTAGCCGCTTGAGTCACAGGTGCTGAGCCAGATGCTCAACCTTTTATATTTCATGAAAAGCTACAGAAAATATGCTTAACTTTGGAAGTTTTCTGCACCACGACTACCTCTGTTTCTGAACGGAAGATATGTCATTATAGGAAAGAACATGAGTTTATTTATTTATTTATTTATTCTGAGACATTGTCTCACTCTGTAAAGTGCTGTAGCGTTACAGCTCACAGCAACCTCCAGCTCTTGGTCTGTGGGTAGAGTGCTGTGGCATCGTCATAGCTCACAGCAACCTTAAACTTTTGGGCTCAAGCCATTCTCTTGTCTCAGTCTGTTGCTGTGAGGAGCGGGGACTACAGGTGCCCACCATGATGCCTGGCTAGCTTTTCTGTTTTTAGTAGAGATGGGGTCTTGCTCTTGCTCAGGCTGGTCTCCAACTCCTGAGCTCAAGCAATTCACCCACCCTGGCCTCCTTGAGTGCTAGGATTATAGGTGTGAGCCACCATGTCTGGCCGAACATAACATTTAGAGTTAAACTAACCTGCATTTGATTCCCAACTCCCCAACTTCAGTGATTTGGCCTCTCTGAACCTGTAAAGGAGAAATATCTCTAAAATGTTGTTTGAGGGTCGGTGCCCATAGCACAATGGTTACGGTGCCAGCAACATACAATGGGTTCAAACCCGACCTGGGCCAGCTAAACAACAACAATTGCAACAATAACAAAAAAAAGATAGCTGGGTGTTGTGGTGGGCGCCTGTAGTCCCAGCTACTTGGGAGACCGAGGCAAAAGAATCACCTAAGCCCAAGAGTTTGAGGTTGCTGTGAGCTGTGACACCATAGCACTCTACCAAGGGCAACATAGTGAGACTCTGTCTCAAAATAAGTGAATAAAATGTTTGAGCAGTGTACTTAATACTGACACACTTAGACACTCTATGTAACCTGGACACTCTTAACAATGTCAGGTCTCTTGAGTTAGGGTTTTAGGTCATGGAACCATCTCTGGCTTTCCCCTGGACTTTCGAAAATCTGCTATGCTAGATTTCTAGTAGGAGATGGCATTAAGACCAGCATTTCCCTCTTGACTATGCAATTACTTTTGTCACTTCCATATCACCAAATCATTCTTCCTTGTTGGTCAGAATCGAGGCTGGAGTATTAGTTCCTCTTGAAGCTTCCTTTGCCTTCAAAGAGACAACGTCGTCAACAACACGACTCATGCATGTATTGGCTGCTCTTTTCATAATATATGGGACTTCCAACAAATGCTTTTCTTTTTTTTTTTTTTGAGACAGAGCCTCAAGCTGTTGCCCTGGGTAGAGTGCCGTGGCATCACAGCTCACAGCAACCTCCAACTGCTGGGCTTAAGCGATTCTCTTGCCTCAGCCTCCCAAATAGCTGGGACTACAGGAGCCTGCCACAACACCTGGTCATTTTTTGTTGTTGTTGTTTTTGTTGTAGCCATCATTGTTTTTTGGCAGGCCCGGGCTGGACTCGAACCCGTGTGGCTGGCGCCTTAACCGCTTGAGCCACAGGCGCTGAGCCAGCAGCAAATGTTTTTCTCTGCTACCCAGCAAGGAGAGGGTCAGTTTGCAGTTGTTTCATCTTCCCTTCTTTTTTTTTTTTTTTTTTGTAGAGACAGGGTCTCACATACCACCCTCAGGTAGAGTGCCGTGGCATCACACGGCTCACAGCAACCTCCAACTCTTGGGCTTACGCGATTCTCTTGCCTCAGCCTCCTGAGCAGCTGGGACTACAGGCGCCCGCCACAACGCCCGGCTATTTTTTGGTTGCAATTTGGCCGGGGCTGGGTTTGAACCTGCCACCCTCGGCATATGGGGCCGGCGCCCTACTCACTGAGCCACAGGCGCAGCCCTCATCTTCCCTTCTATTTTCTTTTTGTTTTTTTTTAGAGACAGAGTCTCACTCTGTCACCCTGGGTAGAGTGGTGTGGCATCACAGCTCACAGCAACTTCCAGCTCTTGGGTTAGGCGATTCTCTTGCCTCAGCCTCCCCAGTAGCTGGGACCACAGGCGCCTACCACAATGCCCGGCTATTTTTTTGTTGCAGTTTGGCCAGGGCCGGGTTCGAACTCACCACCATCGGTATATGGGGCCGGTGCCCTACCCACTGAGCCACAGGCGCTGCCCTTCTTTTCTAATTTCTGAGATCAATTAAGGGACATTGGAATTGTCATATTCCTTTGTTCATAGGATGGCTTTCTTTGCAGCAGTCAATACTATTTTCCCCAAAAGAAAACACATGGAAGTTCCTAAAGGCAGAGTTTGTGGGAGTCAGATGGGAGAATAGAGACAGTATTGCTGAGGCCAAGCGCCCTACTCTCTAGGGCTTCTCTATTCACCATAGAGACCTCTGCCCTTCCTAATTTTCCCAGGGGCAGGGTTTGGCAAGGTTTCAATTTAGTGTGGAAACTAGGTGTGGTCTGGCCTTGGGAGGAAAAGGAAGAGAGTATGGGAAGTTAAGATTTCATGTCTTAGTATTTTTATCACATCAGGCTGTTCCCACTTCTGAGGCACCCTTTTCTACAAGGGAGGCACTTGCTGGGATCCAAATGCCCAGCAGTGCGGACATGCTGAGCAAAGGGAAGCTTGCAGTACTGAGGATCATATAGCCTGCTGGGCCCAGGCAGAGGGTGAGTGCCCCTAAGTCTCCACGAGGGAGGCCAGCTGGTAATACAACAGGGTTCCACTCTCCTCCATGCACCAGGAGGGAAAAGGTGCCATGGTGGGGGAGGAAGCCAAGGTGCAGTTGTTTCATCTTTTTTCCTATTTTCTTTTTGTAGAAAAATTTTTCTTTATTTTCCCAAGTAGATACCTTGCTTGGGAAAGCTTAATACACAGCATTCTGAATCCCACTCTGAGGGGGAACAACACACTTAAAAGTGTTCAGTTATACTCAGTAACAATCAACACAGAACACTTCTGTGACCAAAGGTGTGGGGTCTCCCTACCTCCATCAAGGAAACAGTCGGTTATGCTGCCGACAGCAGATAGGTGTCCACTAATTCAATCCTGACATTATCTACCTGCAGAGAGATCCCACAGGCTGAGGACTCAGTCCCCAATACTACATCCCCATCACTTCCAGCACCAATTGCAAGCCTCAGGCTGTTTTGCCTGACTGGCTATAAATCCAGCTTCTCTAACTCCCTCCTTGGGTATGATTAATTTGCTAAAGTGATTTACAGAATTGAGGGACACACATACTTATATTTACTAGTTTATTACTAAGAACATTTTAAAGGATACAAATAAACATTCAGATGAAGAGAGATGAGAGAGAAGAGAGATGTAGGACATAAAAGTGAAGTCTAGAAGTGTCCTGAGTGTAAGAACTTCTGTTTCCATGGAATTAGTGTGTGCCATTCTCTGGGCATATGGACTGTTCTATCTACCTCCAGCTATACAGAAGTTCTCTCAACCTTGTTCTTTTGGCTTTTTCCCTTCCTTTTTTCTATCTCTCTTTTTTTTTGAGACAAGAGTCTCACTTTATTGCTCAGGCAGTGCCCTGACTAGCTCACAGCAACCTCAAACTCTTGGGTTCAAGTGATCCTCCTGCTTCAGCCTCCTGAGTAGTTGGGACTACAGGTCCCTGCCACAATGACTGGGTAAGTTTTTCTATTTTTAGTA
Organism: Nycticebus coucang; assembly: GCF_027406575.1. Taxonomy (NCBI): domain Eukaryota; kingdom Metazoa; phylum Chordata; class Mammalia; order Primates; family Lorisidae; genus Nycticebus; species Nycticebus coucang. The sequence goes on along the minus strand of NC_069782.1, from coordinate 131,593,667 downwards.
GAGACAGAGTCTTTCTCTGGCTCTTTTGTACTGGTCTTGAACTCCTGAGCTCAAAGGATCCTCCTGCCTTGGCCTCCCAGAGTGCTAGGATTATAGGCATGAGTCACCATACCAAGCCCTCCTTTTGAGTTTCTATAGTGGTTTTATTACATAGGCATGATGGACTAAACCCCTAGTCATTAATGATTGCCTTAACTTTCAGCCTTTCTGCTCTGGAGGTTGGGTGGTAGGACTGAAAGTCCTAGCCCTCTAATTTTGCCTTGGTGAATATCCTCATTCTGAAACTATCTGGGAGCTGCTGGCCATCAGTCAACTCAGTATTCAAAAAGCCATCACTTAGGGCTATTGCAGTGGTGCTCATTGCTTAGGCAAGAGCAAGACCTATCTTTACTAAAAATAGAAAAATTAGCCAAACGTTGTGGTGGCCGCCTGTAGTCCCGGCTGAGACAGGAGGATCCCTTGAGCTCAGAAGTTAGAGGTTGCTGTGAGCTATGACACCACAAACTCTAGTGTTGGCCGACAGAGTGAGAATCTGTCTTAAAAAAAAAAAAAAAAAAAAAAAAGACAGGTGGTGCCTGTGGCTCAGTGAGTAGGGTGCTGGACCCATATATCAAGGGTGGTGGGTTCAACTCGGCCCAGGCCAAACTGCAACAAAAAAATAGCTGGGCGTTGTGGCGGGCGCCTATAGCCCCAGCTACTCAGGAGGCTGAGGCAAGAGAATCACCTAAGCCTAAGAGCTGGAGGTTGCTGTGAGCTGTGATGCCACCGCACTCTACTGAGGGCAACAAGGTGAGACTTTGTCTCTATAAAAAAAAAAAAGACATCACTTTGGAGATTCTAAGGATTTTAAGAGTTTGTAGGCCAGGAAACAGGGTTGAAGACAAATATGTATTTTACAGCATCACCCACCCACCCACCCTCGTATGTATTTTACAAATATGTGTTCTGCAGCATCATATAACCATACTCACCTCAGCGTTTGAGAAGCCATACATGCACACTCCCACTTGTCTTATCCTGATGCATAGGGAAAGAAGGGGAGTGTCCTCTAATCATGTGTCAGTTATGGGTAGACGGAGGCTGCAGGATAGGGAAAAATTGCCCCTTTTTGATTTAGGGTCAAAATTAATGCCCTTTAGCCAGGTGTGGTGGTGTGTGCCTTATAGACCTAGCTACTTGAGAGGCTGGGGTGGGAGGATCTCTTGAGCCCTAGAATTTGAGGCTACAGTGAGCTATCATTGCATCTTCGTACTCCAGCCCAGGCAACAGAGCAAGACACTATCTCTTAAAAAAAAAAAAACAAAACAGAATCTCCCCCACAAGAAACATGACTGCAGATACGGGAAAGATGCCCCTCTACCCTAAGAGCTCCTTTGTGCTCTTGAACCATGAGGCACATCTGTGGGAAGACTTTGGAGTAAATGCTATTCAGCCACAACTCATCATGCCACTGACCCCAGTCCAGGCTATCTCCCATGTCTCCCTTGGAGCAGTTACTAGAAGAGGACAACTGCCCAAGCCCCTGGCACACCTGTGGTGACAAGGGCACACTGCTGTGGCAGGGGAAGCAGCATGAAGGAATTCTGACCCCAGTCCTAGCATCTAGCTGGAGGCTGGGGCGAGGTAAGCTAAATTACTGGTAGGCTCAGCTGCATTTCACTGTTCATACAAGGTCCGGGGCATCACAGTAACATGGTATCCAGACCTGTAAGTTCAAGAAGGAAACGAGAAGGAAAGGCAATGATATTGTACTAAGACATTTATTATATCATAAAAAGTCCACTGTTGTCCTGTTTTTCCATATGTACATGCTCCTGTGGGCAGTCCCCTATTCAGCCCGGCTTGCCCACCCTCCATGGTGCCAGTCAACTCTCCAAATTGACCAACTAATTAGTAAAAGAGGAAGAACTGGAGGAGGTTGCCCAGGGCTGATGGGAGTGGGATAGGAGAGGGGAACAAAGTGCAGAGTGGTTGTGTGTGGCTTTCAATGCCTGACCATGGGCAAGAGGGGCATACAGGCAGGCACTGCAAGGTTGGCACAGTGATGCCTCCCCAGAACTGCCAGGCTGTAGGCAGAGGCTGCAGGTGACACCTGAGTGCACTCTCAGGGGCTGGACCCCTAGGAATGGCGAGCAGAAGAGGAAGGTCCCACAGTCTGATTTTTGGGGGGTCTCCACAGGGGCTATCAAAGTTCTCTTTTTCAGGCCCCTGTCCAAGTGGCAGTGACAGCAGCTTGGACTAGGCCTGAAGAGTCTGTGGCCCCCAGGACAACTAGAGGCAGGCCAGGGTTAGCCTGGTAGGAAGCACTGGTCCTGATCTCTGAGGGACCTGCCTTAGTTGACCTCGGAGGTGGGTATGGTGTCTGTAGGGCGTGGTGTGGCTAGGAGAGGTACTGGAGAGGTGGCCTCAATGAGTGCAGGGTTGAGGATGATGGGCAGAGTCATGGGTGGAACCCCCACTTGCAGTGGGGAGGCCAAGGGTTGCAAGATCAGTGGGGGCTGAGCCAGGGGTGGAGGCCCATCTGGACTGGGGCTCAGCCTACTGGGGCTAGAGGCCACTGGTGATCCTGGGGAGCTGCTGCTGACTGCTCGGGGGCCCTCAGGCTTCTCAAAGTCTGTAGGGAGAGCAAGATGGCTGCAATCAAACTCTCTTATTGGCATAAGACAAATTCCCACATCCCACATCCCCCAGCTGTTCCTCCCAATCCCTGTGAACAAAATGACCCTTCCTAGGCTAAAATGTTGGGTATTTCCCTCAAAGCTCTATCTTCTCTCCCCTCTCAGGCTAATTGTGGTTTGGTCTTTATTACAATCCCTGATGGGCAACCTCTGCACATTCAATCCAAGTCCCTGACTTAGCCTTCTCCTCCCGAGTTTGGGAATTTCAAGTAGCTAGCTCATCACAGCTTATGTGTACCTGCCATTTCCCAAGGCTGAGCAGGGAAACAAGACTCACTGGTTGCTCCTTCCTCTGCTTACAGCCCATGCGTAGTAGCAATCCCAAGCTTCCCTGGGCTTCCTCTCAGGCCTCCTATTTGCTGCCTAACAACCAGCAGGCTGGCCTGGAGGGACTCACCACAGGCTCCTAGTTCAGAAGGTGTCTCTGGGGGAGGTGGATGGCCTGGTGTCCTGGTGTCGCCAGCAGCAGCAGTCAGTTGGGGTGAGGCCATAGGTTTTTGGCTATGAGGCTCCATGGGCATGGGGTCTAGGGAGAGTAAAGGATCCAGATGGCAGCTCTTAAGAGGTTTCTTTCCCATAAAGTCTAGCTACCCACCAGGCTTTCCACCCACCTATGGCATGCAGAATGTATTCAGTTTTGGGGAGTCTTTTTATAAAGCTGGGCTGAGCCCCCTACCCTGGATGACAGTCTGCTTGAAGAGCTCATCTCGTAGATGGGGCAGAAAACAGTCAATGCGTTCCCAGGTGATCTCCCAGAGGGCCGAGGGGCTACCTCCTCGTGCATCTGCACTGTGGAAAATCTCCGCTGTGTCCATCACTAGGAGCATGTTCTTCAGAGATTCGGGGATGGCCTCTGACTGTGGGACCATGAGAATAGGAGAGATCACCTAAGACTCAGTGAGTAGGGCACCAGTCCTATATACTGAGGGTGGAGGGTTCAAACCCAGCCCTGGTCAAACTGCAACAACAACAAAAAAATAACCAGGCGTTGTGGCGGGCGCCTGTAGTCCCAGCTACTCTGGAGGCTGAGGCAAGAGAATCGCCTAAGACCAGGAGTTGGGGGTTGCTCTGAGCTGTGTGACGCCACAGCACTCTACCGAGGGTGATAAAGTGAGACTCTGTCTCTACAAAAAAAAAAAAAGAGAATAGGAGAGAGAACACAGGGGAGTATGGTAAGGGGGAAGTAGCTGGGAAGGGGGAGGTAGGTAGCAAGGGGGAAATAGCAAGTCTTTCCAGTAGGTAGGAGTTGAGCTGAGGTGAAACATACCAGTAAGTCACTGGAGCCTGCATGCATGTACTTGTCCATGAAGTCCAAGATGGTGAGCCAGAGGGCCGCAAAGGTAGAGAGTGACAGCAGTGGAGACAGGTGCTGTAGGAAGACCTACGGCCCACCAATTCCCTTCAGCCAAAGGTAGTATATGAGCCTTCCGCACCCCTCTCTAAGGCTGGGAGGCAAGCCTGACCTATCTTTCATGGGAATTTTAGATCAGATATTCCTTTGAAATCCCGAATTCTCCCAGTCCCTGGGTCCTGCTGAGTTTCCATAACTAAGAATCATGAGCACCTATGTTGCAACTTTAGGTTCTGCCAGAAGCCTGGAATCTCCCTTTGGGAAAAGGCAGTTGTGGGGAAGAGCAGGTAGATATGGGGTAGTTAAGTAGTACCTTAGAGAGCAGTGTGGAGGCCCTCATACGGGTCTCCTCCATTCCGCCCACATCTGCAGGGCTAATGTTCTCCAAGAGCTTGGTCAGTAGAGGAAATAGCACCTGGTGAGTAAATATCCAATGTCTCCTTAGCAGGGTCAGGTGGGCAGCCTTGCTTCAAGGAAGCCAGGGGTTGGGGTGCACGGGCACAGAGCAGAAGGGAAGGTAGAGCATAGGCTAATAACTGATAATAGGGGCCCCTCATCCACCCTGCTCTCATCATCTTAGGATTTGAACTCTATCTTAAGACAGTAGAAGTCCTACCTTGTTAAAACAGGACTCCCATTCTAGGGCCTCTAGCTTTTGTAGGTCGTGTACCAGCAGTGCCCGCTGTAGATAGGTCAGAGCCTGCATCCGCACCTGGCGCCGGGCATCGCAGCATAAGCAGGCAATGCCTGGGCGGGAGAGCTTGGTCACAATCCTTCTGGTATTTTCATCCAGATGCTCTCCAAGCTCCAGTTCTACCTTCGTCCCTCTCCCCACCTGCTCCCCCAGGTTTACCCTGCAGTAATGGGCACCAGCAGTGAGCCCAGAGGGTGCGTGAATCTGCTTCAATCCTCCGGCCATCTGTCTCTAGGTGGCGCTGCTCTTCTGCCCATGAACTGTAGATAGAGGCCGCCCGCGTGTGCAGGGTGTGCATCAGGTCTAGCAACTGGGACCACAGAAGGGGGCAGGACATGAGTGAGGTTAGGTCTGTTGGACTCCTTCTCCCCTCCCCTTTCACTGTCCCTGACTGAGTCCTCAGGTGGCAGTTAGCGCCCATCACATTCCTCCACCTCTCTCACTACTTGCTTTTCCTTGACTCGAAGAGCTAGTTAGTTGCTCTAGTCCTTGCCGTGTTTCTCTAAGTCAGGTATTACTCACGATAGAAGAGACTTTTAGATGTGTGGATTTTTTTGTCGCCCTCGGCAGAGTGCCATGGCATCACAGCTCACAACAACCTCAAACTCTGGGACTTAAGCAATTCTCTTGCCTCAGCTTCCCAAGTAGCTGGGACTACAGGTGCCCACCACAACACCTGGCTATTTTTTTAGTTGCAGTTGTCATTGTTGTTTAGCAGGCCTAGGCTGGGCTCGAACCTGCCAGCCTCGGTGTATGTGGCTGGCATCCTACTCACTGAGCTATGGGCGCTGAGCCTGGACTAAGGATTAGTAACACTAAATTATAGTGTTACAGTGAGAAAGGTATATGTAATTATATATAATTACAGTGAGAAAGGTACATTTCTTTTTTTTTTTTTTGTGGAGACAGAGTCTCACTTTACTGCCCTCGGTAGAGTGCTGTGGCGTCACACGGCTCACAGCAACTCCCAGCTCTTGGGCTTATGTGATTCTCTTACCTCAGCCTCCCGAGCAGCTGGGACTACAAGAGCCCGCCACAACGCCTGGCTATTTTTTTGTTGCAGTTTGGCCGGGGCTGGGTTTGAACCCGCCACCCTCGGTATATGGGGCCGGCACCCTACTCACTGAGCCACAGGCGCCGCCCCAAAAGGTACATTTCTTTTCAATTCTAATTCACGCCTTCTGATGACAGAAAGCCTCACCTTGTTAATTTCATGGTACTTTTTACTTTTTCTTGAGACATAGTCTCACTCAGTCTCCCTTGGTAGAGTGGTGGCATCATAGCTCACAGCAACCTCAAATTCATGGGCTCAAGTGATCCTCTTGTCTCAGCCTCCCAAGTAGCTGGAATTATAGGCGCAATAGTGCCCAGCTAGTTTTTCTATTTTTAGTCTTGATTTGCTCAGGCTGGTCTTGAACTCTTGAGCTCAGGTGATCCACTTGCCTTGGCCTCCCAAAGTGCTAGGATTACAGGTATGAGCCACAGCGCCCAGCCCTTGTTAATCTCTTTTGAAAAACAGAAAGCCCAGGCTTGGCACCTGTAGCTCAGAAGCTAGGGTGCCAGCCACATACACCGGGGCTGGTGGGATTGAACCCGGCCAAGGTCTGCCAAACAACGACAACTACAACAACAAAAAAACAGCTGGGCGTTGTGACAGGCACCTGTAGTTCCCAGCTACTTGGGAGGCTGAGACAAGAGAATTGCTTGAGCCTAAGAGTTTGAGGTTGCTGTGAGCTATGACTTCACAGCACTCAACCGCAGGGTGACTGAGTAATTATAGTCAGTGAGACTCTGTCTCAAAAACAAAAAAACAGTAGAAAGCAACCTCAGGCTCAGAGAGGCTTGATGGGCAATAGCATCTGGCCAGATTTAGTAAATTTTTATTTTCATCATTTTTCTAAGGTTATTCCATTTGAGGCAATTTGTTCTTTATTTAGTATTATAAAATCTATTCACAGGATAAATTTTGTATGTCTTGAATACACAAGTAATTCCTCTTGAAGATAGATAAGAAACTGGTGACAGTGGCTGCCACAGTTTACCCTTTTGTACCTTTTGAACTTTGTACCATGCACATATATTACCTATTCAAAAAATACGTAAACTTTAGTATAAAATTAAATTTAAGCAAACAAAGACTTACAAGTGGTCTTGGATAAAGGGAATACAGTGAAGGTGGTGATCTAGGGCCTGGTCTGGAAACACATGGGCCCTTTCTGTTAGCCCTGGCTTTCCCTGGCCATACCCTGGCTCCCAGTATTAGGTGCAGGAGAGGAAAGGAAGTAAAGGGTGCCGTACTTACGTCCTGACTGACCTGTAAAGACACCGTATGGTAACTGGCAGGCACGCCTTCATCTTCATCATCATCACTATGGCCTCCCCGAGTGGCATGTTGGCTGGAGGTTCGAGGCCGCCGAATTATTGAGCCCTCCTTGGATTTCTTCTTGAAGCGGTTCCCTTTGCTATCATATTTGTGACCCTTGCCACGTTTCTCCTGAGACTTGCACCCTGAGCAAAGCCAGACCCAGGTCATACTTCTACAGCAACTGGCCCAGAGGCCCTGCTTTTTCCCTCTAGCCACATCTCCCCTGTATATTCACATGGCTACCTGCCCAGTGCCCATTCATCAGGTGACCCACCGCCATTCAGACTGGCCTCCACAAAGATGCGAAGAGTCTTAACGCAGAGCTCAAAGTTGTCAGGTGTGATGTGGGCAGCATCTCGCACGATGAAGGATAGTGATTCCACACACTTGAGCAAGGACTTGGTGTCGTGTGGCCCCAGGTCCAGTCCTACTGTTAGGCTATACTGATTGATCAGGGGTGAAGGGCCTGGCCGGCTGGGCCCTGGCCCTGGCTTGGAGTTGTCAATATCATCCTTCCCTACCTGTAGAGTACACAGAGGAGATAGGGACCCAGACTTGATCCTGCCTACTCCTAGATGCCCTCTCAGAGCACCAGGAATCCTTCCCACAGGTCAAAGGGGGAAGACTCACCCATTGCCCATACATTCACTCACCACTAACCAACCACTGTTGACCACATCAGCATCTGTGGCTGATCGGTGTATCTTGCCAGGCCTGCCATGGTCAGTGTAGACCTCTGAATCTGAAGTATACCCTCGGTCCAGGCTCACATCATTTTGATGGTAGGATGGGAGCTCACTGTCTGATTGGGCCCCTATGTCAGGCAGGGAGAAGAGAGAGTCAGGGTAGGGGTAGGACAGTAGGATAAGGGATAACTTAGACTTTCAGAAGAAAGGTGCTAAGGCCTGGCCTCTCCTCTTTCTAGTATGGCTTATTTTCAGCCCTATCACCAGAGGGCTGAAGGATGACCTAGACAGCTTCTTTTTTGTTTGTTTGTTTTTGAGACAGAGTCTCACTCTGTCGCCCTCAGTAGAGTGCCATGGTGTCATAGATCACAGCAATCTCAAACTCCTGGGCTCAAGTGATTCTCTAGCCTCAGCCTCCCAAGTAGCTGGAACTACAGGTACCCACCATAACACCCAGCTATTTTTAGAGACAAGGTCTACTGTGGCTCAGACTGGTCTCGAACTCATGAGCTCAGGAAATCCACCCGCCTTGGCCTCCTAGAGTGCTAGGATTACAGGAATGAGCCACCATGCCCAGCTGACAGCTTCTTTCTTGACTAAATAGGGCAGGTTAGCACGCTAATTTGGGCTCCTGATAGTATCTAGTAGCAGCTGTCAGGGGATGGACATGGTAGATAGGACACAGTTTCTGGGAAACCAGTCCCCAGGACAGTAGGATGCTTGGCTTTATAGCATTCATTGTTGCCTACTTGCCTTCATGCTATTTAATCTATGGGTACTGGCCAGCAGAAACTGGAAGCTCTGGAAGCAGATGGAGAAGGCAGGGGCATTTAATCTGCTGAACGTAATAACCTATGTTGTTTTCCTGACCCAGCTCCAGGGTCTATAACTGTTTATCTGCCAGGCTGAGTCTCCCTGGGAAAGGGCTTACCAGCATCAGGTGCATCGGCCCTGGCTGTGGCCTGCAGAGCAGCTGGAGGCTTCACGCCTGAGCCGATGCACTCTAATAGCGTGAAGAGGGTGGCCCAATCATCGCCTGAGTGGATGTTTGCAGCATTTGTTTTAAGAAGTTCATGGAGCCCATATGCAACCTGGTGGCTGACTCGGGACAGCACGCTAGGCTTCATCAGTAGCAAAATGCGAAGGGAGAGCAGTACCTGGGGTAGAAGAGGAGGAAAAGGGGAATGTTTTGTTCCCACCAGTCTCTTTAGATCAGTGAGGAGAGTTTGGCTAAGACCCAACTTAAGATACTGCTGCTGGTCTTTCATTTTTTTCTTTTCATTTTTTCAAATAGACATTTTTATTGAGATAGTTATAGGTTCACATGCAATTGTAAGAAATAATACAAAGAGATCCCTTATATACTTTGCCCAGTTTCCCCCAGTGGTAACACTATGCAAAACTATAGTATATCACAACCAGGATTATTGATATAATCCACTGATCTTCTATAGATTTCCCAAATTTTGCTTGTATTTATGTGTGTGTGTATTAAGTTCTACACAATTTTATTACCTGTGTAGTTTGTGTATCTACTACAAGACAACATACCAGTTTTTTTTCTTTTTTTTTTGAGACAGAATCTCACTCTGTTATCTAGATTAGAGTGCAATGGTGTCAGCCTAGCTCACAGCAAACTCAAACTCCAGGGCTCAAGTGACCCTCCTCCCTCAGCCTCTGTAGCTCAGACTATAGGCATCGGCCATGATGCCCAGCTAATTTTTCTATTTTTAGTAGAGACAGGGTTTCACTCTATGCTCAGGCTGGTCTCAAACTCCTGCGCTTAAGCAATCTTCCCACCTTGGCATCCCAGAGTGCTTGGATTACAGGTGTGAGCCACTGTACCCAGCCACCAGTTTCAACACCATAGGATTCCCCATGTTGCCCTTTTATCACATACCCACCTCCTCTCTCCTATCCCCATCCCTAACCCCTAGTATATAACCTTCTGAGATTGGCTGTGTCCTCATCTTGCCACCCCCTACTCAGCATAATTATTTAAAAATTCATCTAAATTATTACATATATCAATAGTTCATTGCTTTAAATTACTGAAGTATTCCATGGTATGTATGTATCACAGTTTAACTATTCACTTGTTGAAAGTCATCTAGGTAGATTCCAGTTTTTATTTATTTATTTTTTTGTAGAGACAGAGTCTCACTTTATGGCCCTCGGTAGAGTGCCGTGGCCTCACACAGCTCACAGCAACCTCCAACTCCTGGGCTTAAGCAATTCTCTTGCCTCAGCTTCCCGAGTAGCTGGGACTACAGGCGCCCGCCACAACGCCAGGCTATTTTTTGGTTGCAGTTTGGCCAGGGCCGGGTTTGAACCCGTCACCCTCGGTATATGGGGTCGGCGCCTTACCGACTGAGCCACAGGCGCCGCCCTGTTTTTTTTTTTTTTGTAGAGACAGAGTTTCACTTTATTGCCCTCGGTAGAGTGCCGTGGCGTCACACAGCTCACAGCAACCCCCAACTCCTGGGCTTAGGTGATTCTCCTGCCTCAGCCTCCCGAGTAGCTGGGACTACAGGCGCCCGTCACAACGCCCGGCTATTTTTTTGTTCCAGTTTGGCCGGGGCCGGGTTTGAACCCGCCACCCTCGGTATATGGGGCCGGCGCCCTGCTCACTGAGCCACAGGCGCCACCCATAGATTCCAGTTTTTGGCCACTACAAATAAAGCTTCTATGAACATGCATGTACTAGTTTCTATGAGAAAGCATCTGGGATAAATGACCAAAAGAGCAATTGCTGGGTTGTATGGTAATTGCATTTTTTTTTTTTTTTTTTTTTTTTGAGACAGACTATCCTCACCTTGTCACCCTCAGTAGAGTGCCACGGCATGACAGCTCATAGCAACCTCAAACTCCTAGGCTCAAGTGATTCTCTTGCCTCAGCCTCCCAAGTAGTTAGGACTACAGGAGCCCGCCACAATGCCTGGCTGTTTTTTAGAGATGGGGTCTCGCTCTTGCTCAAGCTGGTCTGGAACTCATGAGCTCAAACAATCCACCTGTCTCAGCCTCTCAGAGTGATAGGATGACAGGCATGAGCCACCATGCCCATCCACTGCACATTTTGTTTTTACAAGAAACTGCCAACAGAGTAGCTGTACTATTTTACATTCCTACCAGCAATGCATGAATGATCCAGTTTCTCTGTATCCTTGTCAGCATTTAGTACTGTCACTATTTTTTACTTTAGCCATTCTGATAAATGTGTAGTGATGTCTCATCATGGTTTTAATTTGCATTTCCCCAATGGCTAATAGTGCTGAAATTCATTTCATGTGCTTATTTGCCATCTGCCTATCTTCTTTGATGAAAGAAGATGTTTTAATGGAAGATGTTCCTATGTTTTGCTCATTTTCTAATTGGATTGTTTTTTCACTGTTGTATTTTTAAGATTTTTATATTTTAGATACTAGCTTTTTTTCAAATACATGATTTGCAAACATTTACTTCTAGTCCGTATGTAGTTTATTTTTTCATCTTCTTCACATAGGCTATCATATAGCAAAAATTTTTTAAACTGACAAAGTCCAGTTTATCAATTTTCCCTTTTCTGGATTGTGCTTTTAGTGTCTAAGAATCTTTGCCCAGTTCTAGATCCCGAAGATTCTCTCCTTCTAAAGGCTTTATAGTTTTACATACATATCTATGATCCATTTGAGTTAATTTTTCTATAATGTATGAAAAGGTAGGTAGAAGTTCCTTTGTTATTTTCCCCCCATTGGATTTTACTAACTCCAACACTATTTCTTTAAAAAGGTATCCTCTTCTCCTCCATTGAACTGAATTGAACATTATTTGTGTTGAGTTTATTTCTGGGTCCTCTATTCTGTTCCATTGATATATGTAGTTGGTCCTCTACCAATACCACATAATTTTGATTACTATAGCTAGATAGTAAGTCTTAATATCAAATAGAATGATTCCTCCCACTTTATTCTTTTTAGCTATTCTAGGGCCTGTGCCTTTCCATCTAAGTTTTAGAATAAGCTTATCTACGTCTACAAAAACCCTTTCCAGTATTTTTTTTTTTTTTTGGCCGGGGCTAGGTTTGAACCCGCCACCTCCGGCATATGGGACCGGCGCCCTACTCCTTGAGCCACAGGCGCCGCCCCCTTTCCAGTATTTTTATAGGAGTTGCATTAAACTTACAGATCAATTTACAAAAAATGGACATTTTTATTGTGTTGAGTCTTTTTTTTTTTTAGACAGAGCCTCAAGCTGTCACCTTGGTTAGAGTACTGTAGCATCACAGCTCACAGCAATCTACAACTCCTGGGCTCAAGCGATTCTCCTGCCTCCACCTCCCAAGTTGCTGGGACTACAGGCGCCTGCCACAACACCCGGCTATTTTTTGGTTGCAGCTGTCATTGTTGTTTGGCAAGTCCAGGCTGGATTCAAATCCACCAGCTCTGGTGTATGTGACTGGTGCCTTAGCCGCTTGAGCCATAGGCGATTTAATTCATTAATCTGGTATGTCCTTTCATTTATTTAGGTCTTCTTTGATTTCTTTCTTTCTTTCTTTTTTTTTGAGACAGAGTCTCACTTTGTCGCCGTTGGTAGAGTGCTATGGCATCACAGCTCACAGCAACCTCAAACTCTAGGGCTTAAGTGATTCTCTTGCTTTAGCCTCACAAGTAGCTGGGACTACAGGTGCCCACCACAACGCCCAGCTGTTTTGTTTTTTTTTTTTTTTGTAGAGACATAGTCTCACTTTATGTCCCTCGGTAGAGTGCCGTGGCATCACACAGCTCACAGCAACCTCCAACTCCTGGGCTTAAGCGATTCTCTTGCCTCAGCCTCCTGAGTAGCTGGGACTACAGGCGCCCGCCACAACGCCTGGCTATTTTTTTGTTGCAGTTCGGCCAGGGCCGGGTTTGAACCCGCCACCCTCGGTATATGGGGCCAGCGCCTTACTGACTGAGCCACAGGCGCCGCCCGCCCAGCTGTTTTTTTCTGTTGTTGTTGTTGTTATTGTTGTTTAGTAGGCCCAGGCCGAGTTCGAACCCACCAGCCCCAGTGTATGTGGCCGGCGCCCTAACCACTGAGCCATGGGCACGGAGCCTTCTTTGATTTCTTTCATTAGTATTTTGTAGTTTTCAACAAATAAGTCCTATACATGTTGTTAAGTGTATATCTAAGTATTTCAGTTTATCAGTTTATTTAGAGAACTTGTACATTTTTCTTTCTTTTTTAAGACTGAGCGTCACTCTGTTGCCCCACACTAGAGTGCAATGATGTCATAGCTCACAGCAACCTCAAACCCCTGGGTTCAAGCAGTCCTTTTGCCTCAGCCTCTCAAGTAGCTGGGCCTATAGGCTCCACTACAATGCCTGGCTAGTTTTTTTTATTTTTAGTAGAGATGGGGTGCTCTTGCTCAGGCTGGTCTCAAACTCCTGAGCTCAAGCGATCCACCTGCCTTAGACTTCCACAGTGTTAGGATTATAGGTGTGAGCCACAGTTCTCAGCCTTATATTGTGTTTTTAATTTCAGTTTCCATAGTTCCATTAGCATATAGAAATATGATTAATTTTTGTGTATTGATCTATATCTTGAGACCTTGCTGAATTTACTCATTAGCACTATGCTGGTTGTTTTTGTCACTGTGCTAAGAGATCTCAGGAGGTCATAAGCATGAAAGCCAGGAAACCAGATACAGGACTAGTACTGCTATAAGGCAGCAGCAGTCCAGCCCTACAAAGCAGATTCATAGGAGCCTACAGAGGTGCAGAGTACGAGCTTCATGCTTAAGTCTGTTTCAAGCTCACTCCCAATGCTGCCTGCTAGCCTGTACCAGCCGTATGGTTGGTCACTGAGTTGATACCATGTATTAGGCTGTATCTGTAATTGACACTGTGGCCTTAATCCCTTGTGTACCTGTATGCTCTCCCAGATGTACTCTGCTTACCTGGCCACTGATCTCTTCTCTCCGGAGGAGTCGAATGGCTAGGCGTAGCAGGCCCACCACTGCTCGCTCCACAAGGAAGCAGAAATCTTGTGCCTGGACACAGAGGTGGTATAGATGGTCTCGAACGGTCTGCCACACACAGCCCACACGGTCCCTGTAGAGAACACAAAAAAAGGACACTCTTAGCCAGAAAGGCCTAGGTAATAAGTCTTCTAGGCCTTTCAGAGCTTGAGTATTATACTTAAATAGATAGGAATAATTAGCAAGTTTCTCCCCTACTGCCTACAGTTCCCCAGAACCAAATCAGCAAGATGGCTTTCACCTCTTTGGCATAAGCCCAGTACAGGGTCTGTGTAAAGACTGCCCTCACCTGCCTTCTCCTACCTGTTCTCCAACACAATCCTTAGCAGCATTTCTAGGCAGAAAGCAGCATCTTCCTCATCATATGTCTCTTCATCTGGAGTCACTGAGACCAGAGCCTGAAGTGAAAGTAAGCATGGAAAAGAAGCCAACCACTGGTCCTGCCCTAACAATAATTGAAGCAAACACCACTGTTTGCTCTTCATCCTTCTTTCTTGTTTTGTTTCGTTTTTTGAGACAGAGTCTCAAGCTATTGCCCTGAGTAGAGTGCTGTGGTGTCACAGTTCACCGCAACTTCAAACTCTTGGGCTTAAGTGATTCTCTTGCCTCAGCATCCCAAGTAGCCGGGACTACAGGCACTTGCCACAATGCCCAGCTAATGTTTTTGTTGCAGTTGTCGTTGTTTTAGCTGGCCCGGGTCAGATTTGATCCTGCCACCCTTGGTGTATGTGGCCGGTGCCCTGCCAACTGAGCTACAGGCACTGCCCTTCCATCCCTCTTTCTTTTCTTCATCCTGTACCTTCATGAGCTCCTGCAGTGACTCCAGCTGGAGGAACTTGCTCTCTGTGATCATTTTTTCTGGGTCACATTGCTAGAGAAGGCACCAGAGAAAGGAAGTCTGAAGTAAGGGCTGAAGGGAAGAAAATGTCCCCAAGAGCCAGGGAAAAAGGGCAGAGTCAGGCCTGGTCACAAGCCCTGGATGATTCTATTCTTCAGTTCAAAGGCAGCATCTGGCCAATAGGGAAGAGTTTAGGCTTTCCTAATAGGGTGGGCAGGCAGTTACCTTGATACAATCTAAGGCCACTCTCTTGGCCTCCTGGTTCTCAGTGGACGGGCCCCGCACACTAGACTGCTCAGGACCACTCAGTGTCAGCCAGCTCACAAAGCTCAGAACTGTTGACTCTCCTCTGTAGAAAAAGGGCAGATGCCCAGCTGATCCCCAAAGTTTTGACTCTCCCTCTTCAAGGCCCTCAGCCTCTCCTCTGCTCTTACCGGTTTGATGGAGTCTCCTCTCGCTGTAGAGAGATCTTGCCATTGGGATCCACAAAATCTTCTACCTGGAAAAAGTAGGCAAAAAAATGACCTCTTTTTATATGCTCGTTGCATTCTTCCCTTGCTCTAAGCAAAGTTCCCTGAATTTCTTCTTGTAGCTCTCTGCCCATACATTATTGCACCCCCTCTAACTGGTGACTAGAAATGGCTTCTACCAGTCTTCCTCTACCACGATCCCCTGTGGTCTTACATATTAGGTATTCCTAGTGAGCTTTTGGTAGGCATCAGGTCCAGTGCTACTCTCAACCCATTCTATATACAAACTGCACATAATGTCAGAGTTCTCGCCTCATGAAGAAGAATTACCTCTACCATAGCCTTGGGCAACAGCTGGGCTCGGAATAGTTGCAGCATGGCCTCCATGATATTTTTCCAGCCCTCCCGAAGGATGTCACCATGACGATGTGCCAAATGGAATACTGTCTTGGCTGCAATGTGGGCTTTAGGGTTGCTTCCAAATACACTGGGCAGGTTCTCAATAGACTAGAAAAGAGGATGAGAAGAGGTGTAAGATCTGGCTAATACCTGGAAAGGAGAATCTCTTAGGCCTTTATGTTTCTCTCAGGGTCCTTTTGTTGGCTCTGCTTCAATCTCCCATAATACTGGTGGGAAGGGCTAACATGGTTAAGGCCTTCCCCACTCTTGCATCTCCTCTCTGATCCTAATTACATGAGGTAACATTATTTTCATCCCAGGGTGTGCAAGAAAAAAATGGTCTAAGCACTGGTATGGTCAAGAGGGAGTGAGGGAAAGTACTAATGGCAACCAGCTCTGCAGATAAGGGGAGACCTGTGGCTAAAAGAGACCTTCCTTTGGGAGTCTAAGTACACAGTTCCTGCCCCTGCTTACCTCACTGCTGAGAGCTGTGAATTTGCACAGAGAGATGATGAGATTGTCAAACACATCGCTGAGGCCATAGTGGGCGGAGATCATGGCGCACTTCCTGTAATGTCATCCCCATCCCAGAAACAGAGTCACTAGAAGGCCACACAGCCCTTCCATGTCCTGAGAAGGCTTGGATGGGGCTCTTACCCAATCAACCCTCAACCTTTTACTTTTGAGTCTGTTTAAGATTGAGCTTTCCCAAGCTTTAGCCTCCCTCCAAAAACTCAGGGCAAACCCCATTCTAAGGAAAGTAAGAGTCGCAGTTAGAGAACATGAAGGCAACATGTTAGCTCGATGTGGTGAAGACCAAGGCCGAAAGTCAATTACCTGAAGCCTGAGATGGCTTTTTGGATGATTGTCTCCTCAAGGCTTTTGTCAAAGACATAAGAGAGAGCTGCAATAGTGGGTCCCCAGGTCATGGTGAAGAGGTCAAGATCATAACTGCCAGTAGGTACACGCAGGAATATGCCCTCAGGGGTGGCACCTCGATGAAGCAGCACATTCCACATGTAGTTCTCCCGAACCAAGCCTGTCTGCTCCTCAGGCATCACAATTTCCTCATTCCTATCAGGAGGTAAGGGAAGGAATGGGTGCTGTGCTGTGAACCACATTGGCTCTAAATTAGGACTATGAACTTCACTCAGACTAGCATATATTTTTTTTTTTTTTGTAGAGACAGAGTCTCACTTTATGGCCCTCGGTAGAGTGCCATGGCATCACACAGCTCACAGCAACCTCCAACTCCTGGGCTTAAGCGATTCTCTTGCCTCAGCCTCCCGAGTAGCTGGGACTACAGGCGCCCGCCACAACGCCCAGCTATTTCAGACTAGCATCTTAACGCTGATGAGAGGTCATTGGAACTGCAGCTCAGTGGTCTGCTTCCCACCCACAAGTGGGAGCAGGGAGAAAGGAAACATCCCATAATCTCAAAGCCCTGTCTCTAAGTGAGGCCTGTATTTCTTCAGTAAGGACATCTCACATTCTTTCTGGGTGAGAAAAGATGAACAATGCTATGTACTCTTTCTAATTTACAGTAAAGAACTAAATGTCCCATCTCTGACCTGTGACCCAAGCCTCACTCTCCAGTGCTCAGCTTTACCAGCCAGATAATGTATCCTGTAAGCCAGACAGTAAAACCCAGCTGCTTTAGGTTCAGGAACTAGGGGTCAAGATAGAGTGCCCATCTAAGAAGGGCAGTTTGGACCCAGGCTTAGCGTACTAGAGTCCCATTATTGTTTAGGCTTCTGTAAGGGAAGAAGTATTGGCAGAGAAGGGCCTGCCCAATTAAGTCCCAACGCTAAGTCCAGGGCATCATGAGTCACTACTGTCTGACATGACTCTAAAAACTGGGAAAGAAAGCAATGTGCTTCTCTTTAACAGAGATGTTACACTATTCTCCATATATACTCACTTTATGGCATGGTACATGTCCTCCAGGATGTCTTGCTCAAAGTCCTTGCCTCCATTCACACCTTTTAGGTTTTTTCGAAACTCCTAGAGATAAGCCAATAAGCTTGTCTCCCTGTGTCAATGCTGAAGACCCTCCCAAGAATTCCTGGATCTATGGTAAAAAGGACTTAGGAAATACTAAGTGAAAGAACCCACCTTCCCACCCAGTTCCTCTTCTGGGTTGGCTAGCCCTTCCTAATTCCCTTGGACAGAACCCTGTCCACTATACCCACTATTAATCTCATGCTTTCTGCTACCTCCAAAGCTATGCTGGATCTTCTCTGCCTAGGCTGGGACCCAAGCTTACCTCCAGGGTCATGGGAGCATTCTGTTTTCGAACATTGTGGTTGTGCTGGTCAGTATTAAGCATGATGACAGCATAGGCCAGGGCAAAGCAGGCATCGCTATTGGCAAATGGGGAGCCATTACAATTCTGAAAAAGCAAAGATCCCACCTGTGTCAATGCCCTTCTCTGGTTAATTAAACCCTTACTATCAACCCAGAGGTGAGTGCTGGCACAGAGGAAGGTATCACCCAGAAAGTGGCCAACCTCTTGCCGTTCCTTAACAGAAGCTGGTTTCTCCACAGAAAGCTCACTGATGTTGCTCTCATCCTTCTAAGGAGATAGCAACTGGTTTTTCTTTCTTTCTTTTTTTTTTTTTTTTTTGAGACAGAGTCTCACAGTGTTGCCCTCAGTAGAGTGCCATTGCGTCACAGCTCACAGCAACCTCAAGCTCCTGGGCTTAAGCGATTCTCTTGCCTCAGCCTCCCAAGTAGCTGGGACTACAGGTGCCGGCCACAACGTCCAGCTATTTTTTGTTGCAGTTGTCATTGTTGTTTAACTGGCCTGGGCTGGATTTGAACCCGCCACCCTTGGTGTATGGGTGCTGAGCTGCAACTGGGTTTTTTAGTTGGAGGTCATAGAAACTTTCAGTCAAATAGACCTGGGATTCTGGGCTCAGCTCCTGCCACTCAAACTCACCCTCCAATGCTCTGTGAATGCCTCCAGCAATCTCTGGATGACTGGTGCTTCCCCAGGCAAACGGAAGGCTTCCAGGTAGAGGCGAAGAGCTTCATCCAGCCGCAGACCCTGAAAACTGAAGGTGCTATAGGGAAAAAAATAAAGGCGTAGAAGCTGAAGAGTATAAGCTGCGCATGTTGGGCTCTGTTAGTCACAGTTCTCTTACTAGAACAGAGGTTGAGGTCTCTGGCAAAAGGGTAGTATCTCTTTTTAAAAAATTATTTTTTTAAATTTCAGATTAATATAAGGGTACATACACTTATGTTATACTGTTTGCATCTGTTAGGTAAAGTCCAAGTTGGAGTTGAGCCTTTCACCCAGGAGATGTGCCATATACCCCTACATTGTACCCAATAGGTGAGAGCTGACCATACCCCTCCCTCCTTCCTCAACCCTAAGGGTGGTGTCTCTCTCTCTTTTTTTTTTTTTTTGCAGTTTGGCCGGGGCTGGGTTTGAACCCGCCACCCTTGGCATATGGGGCCGGCGCCCTACTCACTGAGCCACAGGCGCTGCCCCTCTTTTTTTTTTTTTTTTTTTTTGTTGATACACAGTCTCAATATGTTGCCCTCAGTAGTGTGCCACGGCATCACAGCTCACAGCAACCTCAAACTCTTGGGCTTAAGCGATTCTCTTGTCTCAGCCTCCCAAGTAGCTGAGAGTCTAGGCACCCACCACAATATCCAGCTATTTTGTTGTTTTTGCTATCATTGTTGTTTAGCAGGTCCGGGCCAGGTTTGAACCCACCAGCCCCAGTGCATGTGACCGGCACCTTAACCACTGAGCTATGGGCGCTGAGCCAGGGTGGTAGCTCTTAACACAACTCCAACACTATCTTGCTGGAGCACTTTTCAAGTTCAACAGATATAAATGACGGGAAGAGGAAGAATGTGTGACCTGGGTCATCAGCAGGAACTGAATGAGACTGCTTTGAGGGAGGGATGCTCTGTCCCCTTAGACTGATCACTATGTACCGTATTTCTCATAGCTTCCTCACCTTACAAAGCTCTCCAACAGGTCAATGTTTTTGCGGTCACTCACAAACTCTCCAATCATTTTCTTGTCCAGCCGAGGGTTCTCTCGAAGCCACTGGGCTACCTCTGTGTTGTCCATTGGGATGGTGAGGAGGCCTTTCTCTTGCAGAAACTGGATCCCCTTCTTTGGTTTCTGGTTGAACTGCTCTGTGCCTGTGATTAGCAGCTGAAGGAGAAAGACTAGAGGTGTCAGAAGTTGCTCTGCCCCAGGCTTGGCACCTGTAGCACAGTGGTTATGGTGCCAGCCACATACATGGAGGCTGGCAGGTTCAAGCCTGGCCCAGACGAGCTAAACAACAATGACACTGCAACAACAAAAAAACAGCCAGGTGTTGTGGCGGGAGCTTATAGTCCCAGCTACTTGGGAGGCTGAGGCAAGAGCATCGCTTAAGCCAAAGAGTTTGAGGTTGCTGTGAGCTGCTCTACCTAGGGCAGCAGCTTGAGACTCTGTTTCAAAAAAAAAAAAAAAAAAAAGAAGTTGCTCTGCCCCTAAATAAGACAAAGCCAGGCTGGCCTCCACAACAGCCCAAGTTGGTCACTCAGTAGGCTCCTAGGATGTGGTTCTTAGTGACTCCAGAATTAAGGATGGATCATAGTGGCCTAGCTTCCCCCATCTTCCTGTCTAATTAGAACTGGCTTAGGAGTTCCTTCTCATTCCTTTTCTGAGGAATCAACATGCATGGAACAGCCTCATTTCCTCCCACTTTGGAATCAGAGTAGAAGAAAGAGCCCAAAGAATTCTCCGCAGTTTTGTATCTATCCCTGACACTTGTTAACGGCCACCATCTTGTTTATGGCTTGCTTGGATTCCCTTTTTTCCTTTGGTTGCCTAGCTCTTAAGGCTCTGAGTTCAAAGGACAAGGTAGACTAACTATGAAGGTAACTCAACTTTCTGTGTGCCCAGTCATAACTCTGCAGTCAAGGGCACACATGAACCAAAGTCACTTAAGCTGGTAATAAGAGGAAGAAAGGGTTAAATAGAAGGTTTTCTTTAAGAAACCAAGAGCAAAAACAGTATTTGAACTTTACTAAAGCACCAGAATAAATGTCAATTCCTTTTTATTGTCAGAATAAAAGCTGGAGTTGACCAATAACCTTTAGTGGCCCACATGACACCAGCTCCCAGGGCTCCTGTCACTGCCATTAGTAACACTTGGCTCTTAGCTAGTGTAGCATTTGCCTGGGGCATACAATACTATTGTATGCCCACCTACATGGCTTAGGAGTAGGAAAGGGCTTCACAGGAGACTGGGGTATTGCTGAAGTCCCAGTAAGGCCAAAGACTAGCCTAGCAAGCTGTACAGTGAACTGCTAGACTCTCCCACATCTTCATCCCCAGGGATAGAAACCCTACCAAGCATACCCTGACAGAGGTGGCTGGAAGCTAAGCTCTGGGGAACATATGTATGTACCTTCTTTTTGTTTTTAATTTCAATCAGTTCCCGTGGATCTGGCAGGAGACAGGAAAATCGAGGTGGCTTCCGGGTAAACTTTTTGTCAGCTAGGAATGAGAGGAAGAGAGAGAAAAACCCCTAAGACTTCTTTTACCAGGATAAATGACTTTTGGAAAGTTGCTGATATACTCCCTGTGAAAAAGGAGAAGTTTTCTATCCTTATCAATTTTCTACTTCCCTGGAAGTCCTATCTTCTGGAGCTCCAGATGCTTTTTTTCCTTTCTATGGGTTTGAAGTCATGGCGAGCCATCACACTTCACTCAGGTACTGCTGTAGATGTATCTGCTCCCCTCCTTCCATTCTCCACCAGGCCCCTAGTTGAGGGGGCTCAGGCTGTGGATACCCAGTACTCACCCCCAGAGCCACCAACTTCCTCTAGATCACTGCATCCTCCTGGCTTCCCATGTTCTGGCAGCAGTCGCCCTCCACCTGGCAGATACAGTCCTGGGATGTCTGGGGCAATGCCTACAGCTTTCCCATCGCTGGCTGCTCTTTTAGCTGGCAAGAAAGAAGAAGATAGGTGAAGACTTACATGGTAGGAAACCAGGGGGAGCTGTAGGAAAGGCCAAATTTCAAGGCAAATAAGACCTGCATGCTCCCACACACAAGGAACCAGCTCTGACCAGGACAAAGCAAATGGTCACTATCCCAGCCAAGCATTAGATTCTATAATTTAATGAATCTTTCCCTGTACTTCTACATCCTCAATCTCAAGAAGGAGACAGAGAAGATTAATTAGAGTGGAAGCAGATATTGGAGATGGGAAAAAAATTGGGTTTGGAGCTTTTTTTGTTTTGTTTTGGAGCCAGAGTCTCACTATGTGGCTCTGGGTAGAGTGCCATATGTCACAGCTCACAGCAACCTCAAACTCTTGGGCTTAAGTGATTCTCTTGCCTCAGCCTCCCAACCAGCTGGCTGGGACTACAGGCACCTGTCACAACGCCCGGCTAATTTTTGGTTGCAGTTGTCATTGTTTGGCAGGCCCAGGCTGGATTTGAACCTGCCAGCTCCAGTGTATGTGGCTGGCGCCCTAGCAGCTGAGCTACAGGTGCCAAGCCTGGGCTTGGAGCTTTCAGAGGTTAAAGGATATAGAAATCCTATATCCTTTAACCTCTGTTCTCTTTTCTTAAGATAAAGAAGTATTTCTGTCAAGAAACCAGAGTGGGGAAGAGGGGAAAGGGTCCGTGAATCCTGTTACTCTGCCCGACTAGCCTGCGATCCAAACCACCAAACCCTGAAAACATAGAATTAGGAGTATCCCAGGGGAAGTGATGTGAGGACAGGAGAAAGGACTCAGTGAGTTGAGGAGGGATAAGCATAGAACCCTGGGGTCTTCAAAGAAAAGAAATGCCTCTCACTATTGCTAGCTTCTCGGGTACCATCTACTGTCTCATAGCTGAGTCTGGCTGTCTCTTTCTTCTCTTGCTGTGTGAGGTTGTTCAGGACTTTGGCCTGGCAGTGGGCCTCAGTGCTGTCAATCACTGTCAATAGGGCATCAAGAGACAGTAGGTGTGTTGTATAGAGCTGACCAGACACAGGAAAGGCATTCTGCAAAATAAACAGATCCATTAGGGTGAAGGTTAGGGGAATACTTTACACTGGAACAGATCATTTTCCAAAAATCCCTGGCCAGGCTAGCTTACGTCTGTAAGTAATCCCAGCACTTTGGGAGGCAGAGGTGGGAGGACTGATTAAGGTCAAGAGTTTGAGACTGGCCTGGGCAACATAGTAAGACCCTGTCTCTACAAAAAATGAAAAAATTTAGCCAGGTGTGGTGGTGCACCTGTCATCCTAGCTATACTTGGGAGGCTGAGGTATGGGGATTGCTTGAGCCCAGAGCTTAGGAGATTGAGGGTGCAGTGAGCTATGATTGTGTCACTGCACTCCAGTCAAGGCCAACAAAGCAAGACCCTGTCTCAAACAACAACAACATGAACTCCCTAAAACCAAAAATCCTGCAACTTCCTGTAACTTCTACATTGCCTTTATTTTTATTTATTTATTTATTTTTGAGACAGAGTCTCACTATATCTTCCTGGGTACAGTGCCGTGGCATTACAGCTCACAGCAACCTCAAACTCTTGGGCTCAAGCGATTCTCTTGCCTCAGCCTCCCAAGTAGCTGGGACTACAGGTGCCTGCCACCTTTTTTTAGTTGCACTTGTCATTGTTGTTTAGCAAGCCCAGGCCAGGCTTGAACCGCCAGCTTCAGTGTATGTGGCCGGTGCCCTACTCACTGAGCTACGGGCACTGAGCCTACACTGCCTTTAGAAAATATCTTTTTCTTCCTGTTTCCCAGCTCTCAAGTGTTCCCCTCCCTGTATGTAGCATCCTCATTACCACCAGGGAGATTTCCTTCATAGAACCTTCTTTCTAGAGACCTGTAATAGTACTCAGCACCTTGGACAGCAGCTTGGTGAGGTCCTCAAAGAGGTTGGAACAGTAGTAGTCACAATCATAGTTGATGTAGAGCTCGGTGACAAAGCTGGGGATGCGCCAGAGTTGCACAATGGCCTCCAGTGCCATCTCTTTCATCTCGTAAGGCATCTTGGGGTTCTCCACAGTGATGATCTCCATGAGCTTTTTGATGTACATCTGGGAATAACCAAATAATTGCCATTTAGATGGGGAAAGGATTCAAGATAGGAAGAGATAAAACCAGATAGGATGAACATTAAACAAGGAGCAGATGGCCATCCAAGTGGCATGCATTAAGGGACACCTAAAGGTATTCTGTTCCCACAATACATCCTCCTCTTTGGTCTGAATGTTGGTAGATAAAGCCTGGCTATCTACCTCACGCTTGATCTCAAATAAGTTGCCTATTGCTCTTTTTGTAATCTCTATGGAAACATTAGAGTTAATTCTTTCAATTTAGTGACAATTCTGGCTTGAATTGGTTGCCTGTGTTGCAGAGGAACTGCTGGGTAGAAGAGCTACTCCTACACATGGTAAGATTGCCTGCCAGTCCTCATATTTGAATTCTCCTACTTTATAATAGCAGTTTCCTCGATCTCCTTTTAACTTTTCCCTTAAAGAAGCCAGACCATGAACCAAATTTTAGAGGCTAAAAGCATTCTTTTACAGGAAGCCCTTAAATCCCACCACTGCAGTGTGACAGAGCTGGCCTTATTGAAGATGCCATATATCTTCCCCTTTTCATTTTTTTTCTTCCAAGCTCAAGAAACTTACCTCCATTTGGAACTTGAGGTGCTCCCGCATGCTCTCAAATAATAGGAAGCATACTCGCAGAGAAGCAGCATAAAGGTTCAGTCGCTCCACACTGAGTAGCTAGAGAGCACAGTAAGGAAGGCTATAAGGTTTCAGAAGCTGACTGTGGCTTAACTTAGAGAGACAGGAAAGGCAAACCGGGTAAAGTTGCTACTGTAGTCCTGTGCTCCAAAGAACTCTGTATCTAGCCATTTCTATATTTCTCTCTGGCTATCAGAGTCCCTGGAGAACTACCAGTACTCTCTTACTATGACCAACTGGGAAGCAGATACTTTCCTGGGACCTATGTTTTTTGCACAATTGGCCAAATCTCCCTATGCTTCCCTGGCCCTTGAGAGAGACTCTGGGTATCTAAACAATCTGGTCTTACCTGGAATAAATGGCGGCACATCTCATCCTTGATGAGGCCCAAGAGGGTCTGGCACTGGGCTATAGGGGCTGACTCAAGGGCCACTGTCAGCAAATGCAGCCCCATGTGGATCATAACCTCTGAGTTGTGGCGGTCATGTGGATTGGTGAGGGAGATGAGGAAGCGGAAGAGCTCACGGATGCAGGGAAGACCATAGGGGACCAAAGCTGTGCCTAGGGAAGGCCAGGAAGAGAGTGAGACTGCTAAGAAACAACTAGCCTACTGGCTTCATCTAGCCTGCCTTGCATTATACAAGGCAATTTCAGGTAAGTGATTCTCTTCGAGGAAAAGGATTTTTTTCCCGGGGGGGTTAAGAGGACTAGTTTCATTTATTGGAAGAAATCAGAATCGATGATTCTATCTTTCTGTTAAAAGTCCTAAGTTACCAAAAATAATAATAATAATAAAAAAAAAAGTCCTAAGTTACTCTTCCTTCTTACTTCCTATCACCACAAAAGCTGGTAGTCTAAGGCAGGGAAAGACTCCATCCGTGCCAAAAGTTCTATCTATGGCTTGACTAGAAAATGGCCTAGAACTTGGACCAGCAGATAGTAGTCACCTTGATCCAAGATGATCTAGGCTAAGGCACTTAACAGGTAAAGTGAAGGAAATGAACAGGCAGAGCCTGCCAAAGAGTACCCACCTTCTTTCTGGGAGGATTGTGTAAAGCGCACACCCCGGGGATTGACGTAGTCCATGTCATGGACAGAGGCAGAGTCAGAGTGGTCAGCAGGGGACGTGCACTCCTCTAATACCTCAGGAATAGATTCCACGGATGCTGACTGGGCCTTTTCCACATGGGCCCCTTCCTGATATGACCAGTAGCAGGGAGATATAGGAAGAGAGATGAGGCAATTTGGAACTTAGCCACCTAAAGTACCTGTCCTCCAAGGCAGTCTCTGATGGGCTGCAGGTTAGAGGCAGCTCAGTGATTTATGAATCAATGAAAGATGGCAGGCATATGAAGGGCTCAGAAAACATATCCTGAGACATCAGTGACCTACAGTGTCTAGAACCCTAAAGAGCCAGAGGCTTGTACGTGCTGAGGATTTAGATCATTACCTTCCAGGAAAAGCAATGGCAGGCTCCCTCCCTTTTGCCCAGTACTACCCAGTACTACTATATGCATAACTTGATAAATCCCATGAGCAACCTCTCACAGTGAGTCATGCTGTGATTTTTCTAGGCAGCACAGCTAATTCTGGGAAACAGGAAAGAAATCCCCTAAACAGTCTTGTTTTGAGCCAAGGTGTGAATAATGATCAAGCCTATTGCCCCAAAGGGGAAGACTGAACAGGACCTTTAAACATCAAAGCCATACCTGGGGATCAAGCTGCTCGGGAACTCCTAGTTCACTGCTCCCAGGCTCTGTAGCTGTACTGTACCCTAGTGAGCCAGGTTGCTCCAGGTCAGTCAGATCTTCTTTAGAGGTGGTCTGGGAGGAGAATTCTAGGCCGCTGTCTGTAGAGGGGCTGACTACTGCTGAGGCAGCTTCTGAACTTGCAGAGGAGATGGGAGTGGGCACATCAATGAAAGGCATGCCACCTACCAAGCAAAGTAAGTGAAGCTTGAAGAATATTCTGTGGGCAAAACATACCCTCCATGGTACCTGGAGGGTACTCAGACTGCATGCTCATCTCTGCATATATTGGTCTCTAAAGTCATTAGAATCCCTCTGACAGGAGAACCACCTTAAGTTACTGTGGAGTTGCTGAATGGTCACAGTCTGATTTGACCTGGAATTTCCCTTTTCCCTCTCAGCAGAAAGACCAAAGCCCCTCAGTTGGTTGGTCTTCAATTTTGAAAGCCTGAGAGAAAAAGAAGCTCTTTTTCTATCTATTGTAATCAGAAGAAGCAGCCCAGAGCACTCACCAGTGAGGTTAGAGGATAAGGTGGTTCCACTGGGAGTGGGTAGCTCTGAACCTATTGTGACTTTGGTCATATGGCGTGGAGGCCGAGGAGATCGCTTCTGTTTCTTCCACTTGGATGAATCACTCATGCCTCCCGCTCTCATTTTCAGCTGGAAATATCATACCTCATTAGCACTGGTATTCAAACTAAGACTCTCCCTAGAATCTCCCTTTACTTATTCCTTCTGGTCTCTAGGAAACAATCTGTACCCCACATCTGTGCTAAAGAAAGAATCTAGGCCATGAGAAAACATCCCTGCTTCTCTAACCTGGCTTCCACATTTGTCACTTTATAGGTTGGCATGGCAGCCTCCATATGGAAGGCACCATTCTGCCTCTGGGCTGGTCATTGGTAGGGCCAGGGCTCATACTTATCACTCTGCTTCCCTAGGTCTTAAGTCTTACATTAAGCAGGCAATCTTGAGTTCTATAGATGATTCATGACCCTTTTGCAGAAAGGGTAAGGGCAGAGGCTCCTCTTTCTACAGCATCAAATCTATAGACCCATGGACTCTTGGGCTTTCTTCCTCAACTACCCTGTAGAGCAGGTGTCTACTCCTAGTTCTCATCCAGCTATGTGAGTCCTTCCCATCCAAACTCTTAGTTTTCTTAATGCTGCATGGACTGGACCTACAGCATAAACATATAACTTACTCTCTGGAATTTCTCCATCAAATTGGTCAAAGCCTCATTCCTTGGAATTAAGGAAGGAGTAGCATCCCAGTTTATTTGTGGATTCAAGGATGGAGGGTCATGTCATGCTGCTGCGCTCTCCTGCTCCCAATTTTGTTGTATCAATAGGACCTCATTGTTGGTCTTTCTAAATGCAATTTTATGTTGTCATAAGGTAAGGTTGATTCCTTGGAATCCTTAGTCTATTCCAAGTCCTCTCTCTTGCTTAATTTCTATTCCTCCTGTAGCTCCCTTTTAGTAACAAAGGACAAGCTCTATCACCTGTTGACTACTCTGGGATCTATGTTTTTATGCGTTTCCTCTACCCTAAATTCAGTTACCTTGTTTAATCCCATTTTGTTTTCTTCACCTTGATGTTTTCTCAGTTGGAGTTTGAACCTAGTCCCTATATTAAACTTATTAAACTATTCCTCAACTGATGACCATTCCTGGATTGGGCAACAGCAACTCTCTTCCAGGAAGAAAGTCATTAGAATGACTCGGGACTCTAAGGAGACCAGAAGCACTTTTCCTCCCTGCCTTTTCTGAAAGACTGACTATATCCAGATAATACTTTGCCTCTGATACTTTCCTTCTGATATTTGGGGATAGAACTCATTCCTCAAGCTTCTCTAAGTTTTCAGATAAGGTGATCCTTTGTTTGAGAACCACATAATTCTTCCATCACTATCCAGAGCCCCTTCCAATAAAGGAAAGGCCCAATAGCTGACCCCTTCCCCCAGCTCTTAACATAGCAACTGCCTCACATTGGATTTACATTTCTTATCATTCCATCTCTGAAATGCCTGCAGTCATGTCTAGAATTGAGCTTCACGTGTTCTGAACACTACGGCTATGCAGGAAACAGATGAATGCTCTTTTAAGAAACCCCTGGAACTCAGCTACATCAAGTTTATGGTAAAAAATGTTCTGGAAGAAGAGTCGGCCAAATATGCAGAAGGGCAAGAAACCCAAGAGATCAATGAGGGACCTCCTGACTTTATTGGCAGTTGTCACTGAACTCCAAAAAGTACTAACAACTGGATCCACTTTTATCAGATAGTCTTTCTCTTCAGGAGGCTCCCCCATGTCAGGGACTCTAGGAAGTCCTATTTCCACTGAGAAGCCAGTAAGTCACTGAGATTTCTTCCACACTAGGATCAGTCTTTCCTGTGTCCTCTATTCTCTTCAAAGCTTGCTCAAACCTGGTCATTTCAATGAGTATTCCTAGCCTCTTAGGTGGAATAGGGGATAAGAGATTGGTAGTTCTCACAAATGCCTCAGTTCTTCAAAAGTATAGCTGTGCTCCCTGTCCTAAGGTCCTAAGCTGTGGGGTGGCAGCATATGTTCATGGAACCCTATACCATATTATCTTTACAAGTCTGTATTCTAAAGCATAGTGTAAGCTTTACAAAAAAAAAGGTAAAAGATCTGAAGTTAATAATCATGGCAACATGCTGGATAGCCAATGAAGAGAGCTATAACTTGAGACTAAACACACAAATGAAACTTGAGACAATGCATCCAAAGAGAACACAGGCCTATGTACTATCTAGCTAGGTGTACACATGCAATTATTTAGTTTTTTGTTTTGTTTTTTTTTTAGACAAGAGTCTCACTACGTCACCCTCAGTAAAGTGCTGTGATTTCACAGCTCGCAGCAACCTCAAACTCTTGGGTTTAAGCGATTCTTTTGCCTCAGCCTCCCAAGTAGCTGGGACTACAAGTGCCCGCCACAACCACCAGCTATTTTTTTTTATTATTGCAGTTGTCATTGCTGCTTAGCAGGCCCAGGCCAGGTTTGAACCCACCTGCCTCGATGTATGTGGCCAGCGCCCTAACCACTGAGATACTGGTGCCAAGTCACACAATCATACTTCTAATAGGCACACTCTTATGATAGTCAGCCTAGATAGTCTATACCTCCTTCTCTGCCTCTCCTTCCTAGACTGAAATATGAGAATTAGGGTAGTCTTCAACTTGGATCTCTCCCCTAAGCTCTTCTACATCTTGACTTTTAAAGGACAGAGGGGATCTTGACAAAATATTCCCAATGTCCTGGGCTATCATGGCACCTTACTATCCTGGTTCTTCTTGGAATCCCCTCTAATGGTAACTGAGAAAAAAAAAGATCCTAACTAGATTGACTTTCTTCTAAACTCAATCCAGGTATCCAGATAAAGTTGAGAACTAGGCTTAAGTTCTCTATGCCAGCTTTGAGCAGGGGAGAGCGGGTAAGTGGGAAGGATCTAGCTTAAAAGTCTCTTAGTTTCCCTAGAAATGGTAGATCTTGAGCCTCTTCACAAGGTGACAACAGTACTCATGTTCCCTAGGTTTACTATGTCATGTTCAATGCTTCCTTCGCCTGTCTTCAGGCAGTCAGATGTCCCAGGAGAATTTGCAACACTGCAAAGCTACAATCACGCAGAACTCTTTCAAAGCTGTTCTGTTACTAGGGAGGGGTAAATTGTGCTCTACACAATGGAAAGGGAACCCAGGTGTTACATATAAAAAATAAGCATTTAAAGAAATAAATAAAAAAGGGGAAAGGAGAGGGAGAGAGACCTTGAGGTTCTTAAAGAGTAGTACCCTCTCTAACTGGTTCAGGGCTTTGGTCTGCTCCCCACTACTTAGCTCCAGTTTGTTGAGGAGACATGGAGAAATCTGTGAAAGACAGGCAAATGCACGATTTAAACAGAGTGAAATAAACTCAGACACACGCCAACAGGGCATAGGGTAGGAATAGGGATAGATGGCAGGGGAGAGGGCGGGCATGCACCAAACAGCCAAAGGTCATGTCCATGAGCAGAACCTCTTAGGGTTAAAAGCAGAATCCTCATTAGAGGCCCATAAAGTCCAGGGCTTCCGTTTAAGATAGAAAGAGGCCACTCTTCTGACCACCATTCTTTTCCTAGCAGTTTAAGAACCCTTTGGTCTGGAGTCAGGCTTGATCTCTCTCTTCAGAGACTACCACAGTGGGAGCCCAGTCTAATCCAGCACTGGGGTAGGATTTAGGGATAGTCTCTCTCAGCTTCCTACCTGGTGACAAGGCTGAGCCCTGAGGGGACTGCAGCCCTTTCATCTTTGTCAACATGTTTTCAGCCAGGAAAGATGGGCCTCACTCAGTTTCCAAGAAAAACTGGCTCACCAGCTTATGTGGTGGTTCAAAGAAAGACAAGCCATAAAGGAAAGTTGGGGAAGGACAGGTATCTGGGAGAGAATAAATCTCTCACTAAGGGAATGAGAGCTATTTCTAGATTCTAGGCAGACCTGTCTATGCAAAAGCATGTCTTTGCTAAGCAAGGGTATCATCTCACAATACTGAAATTAATTTCTGGAGGAGGGACAGAAGATCAGCTCTCAGATCATACAGATCAGCTCTCAGATCATACCTTCTTCATGTTGGTCCCCACATAGTTCTTGGGTTCTTCTTTAAAATGAGGTAACCTATAAAATAGAGAATCCATGGACTATCATTAAGGATGACAAACGCCACCCTCATGACAGCCACAGACCAAAGGTGCTCTGAGCCAGAGCATGCCCTGTATCTCAGGAAAAGGCAGGAAGAGAAGCAGACTAATTTCACCCTTTTCAGAGCTTCATAAAAGAGCCACAGGAATAAAGGGATATATGACATGGACAAAAGAAGGTAGTCAGGAGGGCAAAATGACCAAGTACTCTTGGAGTGTGGAGGCCCTTTTTATATTTAAACTGATTCCTTTCTGCCTGTGTTCACTTGGCAAGTACTGCTGGAAGCCAAGAGGTGGGGAGAGGGCATCTATCAAAACCCTAGGAGACTGGGAATAGGGCAAGAAGTAAAAGGCAGGCTGAAGTTTTGAAGTCTGAATTTGAGCCTGAAGAGTAAGAAACTCTTTGCAGTAGGGTCCAAGGGCAGTCTTGTCTGTAGATATTAAACATTATTATCTATAGATCTGAGAGCAAAAAGAATCCCAGGGGGAGATTTTAGGCTACTGCCTCCACTCTTCTCAAAGTGAAATCTATTGAAAAGAAGTGTAGGAAACAGGCAGTTAGGTCTAGTATGAAAAAGGCCTCCTAGGCCCTAGGCTGAGGGCTTTACCTAGGGTAACCAATCATCTTGGTTTGCCTGGGACTGAGGTGAGGTTTGCTGAGATACAGGACCTTGAGCGCTGAAATGAGGACAGTCCCAGGCAAAATCAATCATTGGTCACCCTAACCTTGGCCCTTTCCTCAGAAAACAGGCTGAGCTCTGGGAGCCCAGCAACCTGTTCCAGGGTCCCTTGAGTTTGGCTTCCTGAGTTCCCTTTCCCAGCTGCTAGCTGTATAGAAATAGACATAAGTAAGTTTGAGAAGCAGAATGAGGTCTGTCAGCTTAGATTAAATAACCCTCCACCTCTTTCTGAGACCAAGTTAGCTCCCTCCTTGCTCAGTAACCCTAGACCCAGAGAACTACCCCCATGCATAATCCCAGTGGCCTCTGATGTGGCTGTGGGGTTGGCCAGGTCCCTGATGTGGCTGTGTGGAAGCAGGCAGACTCAAGAGGCCTGGGCAGCCGGGCTGAAGCAAACAGCAGCAGGTTTACCTTGTGAAGAGCAGCTGCACCATGTCTACGAGAGTGTGCTCTGCGGATTTTCTCAATAACTCTGCACAGGCAAAAACAAATAACACAGGTGTCATTACTTGCTGCGCTATTATCAGGAGGCTTCTCAGGGCAGACTCCCCTCCAAACCTTGTTTACTAAGGATTATGCCAAACTTATTAAAACCAGCTCCAGCTCTGCCAGGCAGCCATAACTTTACTACACCACTAGATGGCACTAGCGAGTCAGGGAAAAAGGGGAAGTGATAGATCTTGGGAATTGCACGCTGGTGTTAATCCCAGAAAACCTCCAGGGAGGGAGACCTGATCCTGGGCTGAGTCAGTCTGGGATACATCCCAACTACTGCTGTGGCATAATGGGCTGAGGTCTTTACTCTAGTTTTGCCAACAATCAAGTACAGAGATTTCTTCTAGATCCTTATGGCTCCTTGAGATCGATGGGAAGTCCTGAATTTTCCATCTCTCTGGGGTTCAGAGACAGCATCCTGTGTTTCATACTCAGTGGCCCCAAGAATGGTGAAGGAGACGATATTCAAGAACCTACCACTGAGCCTCATTTCAAAGCAGATCCGGAAGCAAGACTGCATAATTTCACACACAGATTCATTGGTTAGGTGGGCACCCACGGGGGTTAGCAATAGAGTCCGTAAGACCTACCAGGAAGAAAGGGGAGTTACTGTGATAAACCAAGTAGGCTGGGTGAAGAGAGGCTTACTTGATGGTTGAAAAGCTGCCTAGTGTTCCTCTAGTCTCCCAGAGAAGTACTCAGGAGTGAGAAAGAGGTCAGCATTCTTGCTAACCTCACTTCAGTTTGGTAGAAAGGTCTCCCAGGAGCTTGTCTTGGGAACTGCTTCTTCACTTTGTATGACCCCAACATAGTTCAAAATTCATTCCAGCCCTAGTCCATGAGCCCAACAGATGGATGGCACAGATACAGTCTGCCAGGGGTACAAGTATTTTAAGGGCTTCTAGTATTTAGTATCAATTTGTTCAGAGTTTTAAATTATTTTCCTTAGAAAAAGCATTTACTGGGCGGTGCCTGTGGCTCAGTCAGTAAGGTGCCGGCCCCATATACCGAGGGTGGCGGGTTCAAACCCGGCCCCGGCCAAACTGCAACCAAAAAATAGCTGGGCGTTGTGGCGGGAGGCTGAGGCAAGAGAATCACTTGAACCCAGGAGTTGGAGGTTGCTGTGAGCTGTGTGAGGCCACGGCACTCTACCGAGGGCTGTACAGTGAGACTCTGTCTCTACAAAAAAAAAAAATTAAAAGCATTTACTGGGCGGCGCCTGTGGCTCAGTGAGTAGGGCGCCGGCCCCATATGCCGAGGGTGGCGGGTTCAAACCCAGCCCCGGCCAAACTGCAACAACAACAAAAAATAGCCGGGCATTGTGGCGGGCGCCTATAGTCCCAGCTGCTCGGGAGGCTGAGGCAAGAGAATCGCGTAAGCCCAAGAGTTAGAGGTTGCTGTGAGCCGTGTGACGCCACAGCACTCTACCCGAGGGCTGTACAGTGAGACTCTGTCTCTACAAAAAAAAAAAAAAAAAAAAGAAAAGAAAAAGCATTTACTTTGGGTACCTGAGCTACTTGTTTGGAAATAAAGTAGGCTCCTAAGCACCAGTGGAGTCAAAACACAGCCACATGCTGCCAGGAGACTCGGGTAAGTAGACCCAGAGGTACCAGCCCTTGGCCACTAGCCTAATTGCCCCCCACCCCCTTACCTGAAGGATTTTCATCAGGACAACTTCATCGCTAGCAGGATCCGTGCCTACGAAACGGGCATGGGTGACAGCATCTGCTACGTTCTCCATTCCCTCTGCTGTGCCTTCATGAGTGGGATCTGCTCCAGAGAAAAATGAAAAATAAAATGAGAGAGAAATGGTAAGACAGCCTGTCTAGGGGCCACTTTCAGAGACTTTGGTTTTTCCTCTTTAGTTCCCTAACCTGTAGGTCCTTGATTTGAGAATTTGTCCCCATACTGGCTTTTTTTTTTTTTTTTTTTGTTGAGACAGGGTCCCACCCTGTGCCCCTGAGCAGAGTGCAGTGGGCGTGGTAGCTCACCACAACCTCAGACTCAGGCTGCGGGCACCCTGCTGCCTCAGCCTCCGGAAGCCGCTGGGATTACAGGCGCTCGCCGTGGCGCCCGGCTGGGTTTTTCCATTTTTTTCAGGAGTCGGGGTCTCACCGTCGCTCAGGTGAGTCGCGAACTCCTGAGCTCAAGCGATTCTCCCTCCTCAGCCTCCCACAGTGCTGGGATTACAGGCGTGAGCCACCGCGCCCGGCCATACTGGCTTTTTTATGAGCTCCTCCTTCAGTGAGTAAAACAGTGATTCTCAAACTTAAACGTGTACCAAAATCACCTGGAGCACTTGTTAAACTATACATTACTGGGCTCACACCAAGAGTTTTTGATTTTGTAGGTCTAGAGTGGGGCCTGAGAAGTTGTATTTCTTTCTTTCTTTTTTTTTTGAGACAGTCTCACTTTGTTGCCCTGACTAAGATGCCTTGGCATCATAGCTCACAACAACCTCAAACTGTTGGGCTCTTGCCTCAGCCTCCTGAGTAGCTGGGACTACAGCGCCTGCCACACGGCTGGCTATTTTTTAGAGGTAAGTCTCACTCTGGCTCAGGCTGGTCTTGAACCTGTGAGCTCAGGCAATCCACCCACCTTGGCTTCCTTGAGTGCTAGGATTACAGGCCTGAGCCACTGCACCAGGCCAGAATTTGTATTTCTAACAAGATCCCAGGTGAAGTTAACCATCCTGATCATGGGATCATACTTAGGGAATCATTGGTGTAAATCTACTGATTTCACAGAGGAAGAACCTGGAAACGTAAGTTTTTGGCCCAGACCAAGAGCCATATAGGACCAGAATTTTGAATGTCAAGGTTGTAGCCTTTTTCCTTTCATCTTTCAACACAGTTTCTCTCTCTGCTTGCTTTTAGAGATTTGTGTTTAGGAGCAACTGAGGTAGAGGAGCAGGAGGAAGAAACAGACAGTCACTGCCACCAATAATTTTTTTTTTTTTTAACAGAGTCTCACTTTGTTGCCCTCAGTAGAGTGCTTTACTGTCATAGCTCACAGCAACTTCAAATTCTTGGACTCAAGTGATTCTCTTGCGTCAGCCTCCCAAGTAGCTGGGACTATAGGCATTAGCCATAACGCCTAGCTATTTTTAGAGATAGGGTCTCGCTCTTGCTCAGGCTGGTCTCAAACCTGTGAGCTCTGGCAATCCACCCACCTTGGCCTCCCAGAGTGCTAGTATTACAGGCATGAGCCCAGCCTTTGCTGCAAATAATTATATCTGGGTGCCACATTATAGCAGATTAGAGACCTCTTTATTTTCACTCTTACTTAAAACAAAATGACAGATTGGCGAGGTGGCTCACATCTGTAATCCCAGCACTCTGGGAAGCTGAGGCGCATTGCTTGAGCCCAGGAGTTCAAGACCAGCCTGTGTGAGAGCAAGACCCCAGTCTCTATTAAAAATTTAAAAAATTGGCTTGGCACCTCTGGCTCAAGCGGCTAAAGTGCCAGCCACATACTCCTGAGCTGGTGGGTTCGAATCCAGCTCAGGCCAGCCAAACAACAATAATGGCTGCAACCAAAAAATAGCTGGGCATTGTGGCAGGTGCCTATAGTCCAGGTGTCTGTACTCTGGAGGCTGAGGCAAGAGAACTGCTTGAGACCAAGATTTTGAGTTTTTTTTTTTGAGACAGAGTCTCACTATGTCACCTTGGTAGAATGCAGTGGTGTCACAGCTCACAGCAACCTCAAACTCTTGGGCTTAAACGATTCTCTTGCCTCAGCCTTCCGAGTAGCTGGGACTACAGGTGCCCGCCACAACGCCCGGCTATTTTTTTGTTGTTGCAGTTGTCATTGTTGTTTTAGCTGGCCCACTGAGCTACGGACTCCGCCCCAAGAGTTTGAGGTTGCTGTGAGCTATGATATCATGGCACTCTACCCAGGGTAACAGAGTGAGATGCCTTCTCAAAAAACAAAATTACAAAAAAACCCAATATGACAAAGACCAACAATCCTGTTTTCAGCTTAACTAAATAGTCATTAGCAGAGAAAAGGAGACAAACTAAACAGGGGTGAAGTTGGAGCTGGGGGGAGAGAAGGAGGATTTTAGCTGTGATTAAGAGGGGAGAAGCGACAGGTCAGACAACTAGCACCATGCTGGAAATGAACACAAATGCTATGGGGTGGTGAGGGTGGGGGGCGGTAAAGGGGCTCAGTTCCCATTCATGTGTTAAAAAAGTAGCCAAAAAAAGTTGTCACCATTAAGGCTTTATAGGGGTCCCAGAGAACTGCCTGGCTTTTGTCCCACATCTGCTCTGAAGTACTCTTTCTATTGCTGTTTAGTCCCGAAAGAAGAGCATAGAGGCAAAGGGCAGGCTTATGACAAACCTTTTCCAGTGACACAGACATCTGCTCCAGAGAATGCAGGAGCATTTCCTAGTTTTGAGTGGTAGGAGTTACAAGACACTTGCCATTTTGTTCTTTTTGGTATCTAAATTATAGAGTTCTTGAGCCTTAATCTTAAGGGATGGCTAAGAAACATTTCTCTTACAGTGGTTAAGCAAGATTTTCATTAATTGTGAATGCTTTCATCTTTCTTTTCTGTCTTCATTGATCTCTGACACTTCATCAAAGACTTTCTCTCTCCTACTTACAACATCCCTCTACTCAGCACCAGAAGTGGTTACTTTAGAGGACATGAAGAAGTTAAGTTCTCAACATTCCTAATACTGCAGCCCTTTAATAAAGTTCCTATGGGTCGCGACCCACAGGTTGAAAACCGCTGATATACAGTATGATGACCCAACTCCCCCTATCACCCAACTCTCCATATTTCTCCCAGTGTGCACAGAAAATCCCATACTCTCAAAGCCCTTAGTCAAATCCTCTCTCAAGCCCTGCCTGACAATCCTTATTCAGGCTACCAGGCCCACATAGGAAACTGTGGTCCTTCTCAGTGTTGTGTGGCATTTCAGAACTCAGTGAATGGCTGCCTTGCTCCCATCTCACAGGGCTCCTGGGGGTCTATTCCTCCCCCTCTTTCAGTAATCTTTCTTGCTAACGTGGTTTAAACTCTACTGATCCCTGTTTGGTTCTTATTCCTTGAGCTGGAGTGAAGTAGCAAAATTAGTTTTCTAAAAAGGCAGGCAAGAACGATAGGTCTTTAGAACTATAGGCAGGGATTGTCAGCAAGTCAAGACAACAGTGGCACAAATCCTGGTCTGGCAGTTGTCTGGGCCTAAACAAAAAGGCTAGTTTTTGAAGTAGGACCTAAAACAATCCCTGACTTGGGTCATAGGATTGAGAAGTTAGGGGTGTTTTCTTCTAGAAGAGCTGCCTAAACAAGGGATTGTTGGGCTTGGGCCGACATAGTAGACTTTCTCTCCCAAGAAAGTAAACTTTCACTCCTTCTTCAGAGTATCCTCCTTTTCTGGCCACTCTGGAGCCAACTTCAGGGAAATCCTGCCAATCTCATCTCATTTGCTTTCATGCACTCCTTCTTGCTCCTTTTCTCGTGCCCACTACAAATACCACCTCCAGCATTCTCTTTTCCCACCACAGGAAACTCCAATGACCAGCTGGCCTGATGTCTCCAATGACCAGCCTATCTGCCAAGTTTAGGAAGAGGAGAGAATAACACCAACAAAAGAGCAGAGGGAAGAGGCACAGGCAGCAGTTACTGGAGGCTGTAAAGAGACAGACCTGCAGGTGGAGCTCAGGGGCAAGGCTGGAAGTGGCTAGGCCTGACTTTGTTTAGGAAAAGTATGAAGCTAGGACTAGGGTGTCTGAAGAGGCTAAGGGACCTATTCAGAAGCTAGCTGGCTACTCAGGATTCCTGCTCAGGATCTTCAGTGATTCAGCTAAATTCAATCGTTCTTGTAAAGATAAAGGGTCTTATTCCCCTGATAGGAAAGCTGTTTTCTTTTCTGGCTAGCTACAGGCTAAGCTTCATCTTTTCTTGTCTCCCTACTTAGAAAGAAAGACAGCTGCCTGTTTTCTATGTTCTTCATCCTTGCACAGGGGCTGGCAATCGGGGGAAAAGGAATTCAGAATCCTGAGTGACAAGACCAACTAGAAAAGAATCTAAAAAAAAGACATCACAAATTCATAGATAAACTATAGACTGGGTGAAATATTTGGCCTAGCCTGGGAGCAAATATGTGTAATACTATGATAGACAATGGGGTAATATTACTACTACTACAAGTTGATATGAAAAACAAAAACAACTCAAAAAATAAGCAAAAGAGAGGAAATTCAAATGCTCAACCTCCAGGAAATAAAAACAACAAAACAACAGTTTTTCCCCACCAATTGTACAAATAAAGAAAACTGATAATGTTCAGAGCTGATGACAGGGTGGGGAAATGGAAATTCTCAAACATTGCTGGTGAAGTGTAAATGCTATAATTTTTTGGGAAAGCAACCTGGTAGTAGCTATAAAAATGTAATATGCATGTGGCCTTTAATCCAGAAATTCCAAGTTCAGAAATATTCCATACAAAAGTAAAATTAGTAAATAAGGACATATGAACAAAGATGCTTATTTTAACATTATTTATAATGACTCCAAATATGAAATTATATACATACTAAATATTATTAAGAGAATGATAAATTATTTATACTATACTATTACTAAAAAGAAAAAAATCATACAAGGGACTGAGGAGAAAGGGAAATGGAGAGTTATGGCTTAATGGTTAGAGTTGCTGTTTGGGGTAATGAAATAGATGATGGTAATGGTTTGTAAAACACTGTGAATGTAATGCCATTGAACTGTACATTTAAATGATTAAAATGGAAAATTTTATACTATATACATGTATATATACACACACACAGAGTGGATATAAAGTTCGTGTGCAAGTTAAATAGTAAATAAACTAATTTAAATTGAACATAAAACTTTATGTCCACCCTGTATGTGGGTATGGGTACACATATATTTTTTCCTTCTCATTTTATTTTTATTAAGCACTATATAACACACTGCATGCTATATAAGATACTCTATAACCTTCTAGTAGAGATAGATGACCAATACTGAGTTATTTTTTCATTCATCAGGGATGTGCTTCTTTAATCAATGTTCTACAAACCCTTTGACATAGTAGTGACTAACTCCAGAGATGCACCTATCTCTTTCCATCAATTGCCAATGATATATATAATGGGCAACTCTTTTTTCCTTGCCACCATTACTGAACTTATGGATGTACACAGTGGCACTCTAGGGATAGCAAGCCAAGCCCATGGCAGCAAGTCCAGGGAGAATCTCGAACCACATCTTGACACCATTACCTCAGCCAAAATTCCACTTGTAGGCCATTTAAAGGTAACCGGGCTTTGGCTCTCTTCCTGGTAAACCTCACCTATCTATCTATATATTTTTGTTTGTTTGTTTTTTGTAGAGACAGAGTTTCACTTTATGGCCCTCGGTAGAGTGCTGTGGCATCACACAGCTCACAGCAACCTCCAACTCCTGGGCTTAGGCGATTCTCTTGCTTCAGCTTCCGGAATAGCTGGGACTACAGGCGCCCACCACAACACCCAGCTATTTTTTGGTTGCAGTTTGGCTGGGGCCAGGTTTAAACCCGCCACCCTCCATATATGGGGCTGGCGCCTTACCGACTGAGCCACAGGCGCCGCCCATGTTTTTTTGTTTTTGAGACAGGGTCTTACTCTGCTCCCCAGGCTACAGGGCAGT
The DNA here is from genome assembly GCF_027406575.1 of Nycticebus coucang. NCBI lineage: Eukaryota > Metazoa > Chordata > Mammalia > Primates > Lorisidae > Nycticebus > Nycticebus coucang. Next base: position 131,554,191 of record NC_069782.1, on the reverse strand, counting down.
GGCAAGATCATAGCTCACTGAAGCCTCCAACTTCCTTTTTTTTTTTTTTTTTTGTAGAGACAGAGTCTCACTTTATGGCCCTCGGTAGAGCGCCGTGGCCTCACACAGCTTACAGCAACCTCCGACTCCTGGGCTTAAGCGATCCTCTTGCCTCAGCCTCCCAAGTAGCTGGGACTACAGGCGCCTGCCACAACGCCCGGCTATTTTTGGTTGCAGTTTGGCCGGGGCCGGGTTTGAACCCGCCACCCTTGGCATATGGGGCCGGCGCCTTACCGACTGAGCCACAGGCGCCGCCCGAAGCCTCCAACTTCATGCTGAGGTGCTCCTTAGCTTCCCAAGTAGCTATGACTATATGCATACATACAGAAAAAGGTATAGAAAGATTTAAACCAGGCTGTTAATACTGTTTACCTAAGGAAGGAAAGAAGCATTGGAAAGATACAAGAGAGACAATGAACTTTTCTGTTTTTTGTTTGTTTGTGTGTTTTTAACAAGGTTTCCCCTCTGTTGCTTGGGCTAGAGTGTAGTGGCATTATCATAGCTCAGTGCAACCTCAATGCCTGGGTTCAAGTGATCCCCTCCCTCAGCCTCCTGAGTAGATGGAACTATAAACATACACTACCACCCCCAGCTAATTTTTCTATTTTTAGTAGAAGGTCTCACTCTTGCTTAGGCTGGTGGTAAACTCCAGGCCTCAAGAGATCCTCCCACCTCAGCCTCCAAAAGTGCTAGGATTACAAGTATGAGCCATCGCACCTAGTCTTATTGTTTATCTCTTATAATACACTTGATCTTAGCCAAAAGGCCAAGAACCAATATCTTTTTACAATAAATAATGTATTATATTTGAAAAAATAACTTCAAAACAAAACAAAACAAACCCCCAAAGACCTTATATTCTTTTTCTTTTGGAAAGACAGAGTCTCACTTTACCGCCTTCAGTAGAGTGCCATGATGTCACAGGACTCACAGCAACCTCCGGCTCTTGGGCTTCCGTGATTCTCCTGCCTCCGCCTCCTGAGCAGCTGGGATTACAGGCGCCCGCCACAATGCCCGGCTATTTTTTGGTTGCAGTTCAGCCGGGGCTGGGTTTGAACCCGCCACCCTCGGTATATGGGGCCAGCGCCCTACTCACTGAGCCACAGGCGCCACCTCTTAACTCCCTCCAAAGCATAGTTGGAGAAATGAGAGTCCCAGAGAAACCTCCTCTCCTGTCTTCCCATCCTGTATAACCTCAGTCAACTAGCATGATGAGTAACCAATAATAATTCTACTTCTCAGCTTGGCACCCGTAGCTCAGTGGGTAGGGTGCCAGCAACATACATAGGGGCTGGTGGGTTCAAACCCAACCTGGGCCTACTAAAAAAAAAATAACAACAATGACAACTGCAACAAAAAAATAGCCGGGCGTTGTGGCAGGCGCCTGTAGTCCCAGCTACTTAGGAGGCTGAGGCAAAGAGAATCACTTCAGCCCAAGAACTTGAGGTTGCTGTGAGCTGTGATGATACAGCACTCACTCTACCGAGGGAAACATAGTGAAACACTGTCTCAAAAAAAAAAAAAAAAAAAATCCTACTTCTCTTCAGCAAAAAAGAGATGGCTAGGAAAATTTTCCCAGTATTACCAGGGCATTACATAAGACCTGAGCATCCCAGGAGTGTCAGGAAATGAAGTGCTGTGGTTATCCAACAAAGCCTGAATGCTTACCTATCAGGGCATAGGAGAGGAACTTGTTGACAGAGGTAAGTGCCAGTCCAGTGATAGGACCAGTAGTATCTTCAGAGCGAATGACTTCCAGAAATGGCCTAAGGAACACATTGGGCTCAATTTCTGAGAGTTCTGCAAGAAAAGAAACAGAAATGAAGAGATACCATAATGAAAAGCTAAACCCCGGTAAGAGACCATTCTTGTTTGTGTGACAAAGCTGTAAGTCTTTGTTGCTGGGTCAATCTTATTTCCTCTGGAAAGATTTGAATTAAATCCCAGACATTGTACCATTTTTATCTGTAACATTTTTAGTATGTACTCCAAAAGATTAAGATTTTTTTTTTTTAAAAAAAGGGTACAATATCATTATTATGCTTAAAAAGTTAACAATAAAGTGGTTAAAACGGTAAATTTTGGACTGGTCTGAGTGCCTGTGGTGTTTACAACTAATTGATCACAATTAGTTACAGATTACTTTCTCCCTTCTCCATTCCCACTGCTTCACTTGACTAACCTAAGGAAAAAATAAAATAAAAAATGGTAAATTCTGTTATGTAATTTTATCACATTTTTAAAATTAGCAATAATTATTTAATATCATCATATATTATGAATTAAACTTCCATGCTCATTTCACCACCCTCCCCAGTGATATACACAGATAAACTATCTTGGTTATAGCCAACATAACCCTTAGATCCCTGGATGGGCTCCTGTCTTTATAGCCTTTGCTACTTTTTTTTTTTTTTTTGTAGAGACAGAGTCTCACTGTACCGCCCTCGGGTAGAGTGCCGTGGCGTCACACGGCTCACAGCAACCTCTAACTCTTGGGCTTACGCCATTCTCTTGCCTCAGCCTCCCAAGCAGCTGGGACTACAGGCACCCACCACAACGCCCAGCTATCTTTTCTTTTTGTTGCAGTTTTTGGCCGGGGCCGGGTTTGAACCCGCCACTCTCGGCATATGGGGCCGGCGCCCTACTCACTGAGCCACAGGCGCCGCCCAGCCTTTGCTATTTTGATCAAGGTCACTTTTCTTAGAGAAAGAAGTGCAGCAGGTCCCAGGAGAGTTAGAGGAAACCTTAATTCTTAACTCCTTAATGAAAAATAACCCTAAAAAGAACAAAAGGATTGGTAGTCTTCTAGTCATGGATACAGTCTAATCTTGGGAAGGTACTAACCACTCTCTAGCCTCTTTTCTGCCTAGAGTAAGCAAAGAGTTAACTACCCTGAGATGAAGGGGCAATTCATAATCTTCATTTTACAGATGAGAAAAACACAGCTCAGATAATATACGTGACTGGCACCAAAGTCATACAACTAATAAGCAAAGCTGGGATTTGAAACCAGTCTATAGGGTTCTAATACTTGTAAAACTCCTACATCTATTCTACCTAATTACCAAGACATAATCCTGAATACAGATTTCATTCCAGGTCAAAGAAACCACACCACACTGGTCTTGCTCTCTTTTTTACTGTACTGCCCAGGGTTTAATTTGTTTTTCTAGATTCTGCTATGCTTGCTTTCATCTTTCAGAGTCCCGTTCCCTAAAAGTCTTCCTCAATAGACCAGAAACATTTATGGAGGTGATCTAGGCTGCCCCTCCTTTAGAAACAAAAGGAAGCAGGATTTCCTAAGCACCTTCATTTTCATGCAAATGTGGGTAGCTGCCTACTCAATTCCGACTATCCCTCTCTCTGGGTAAACATTCCCTGGGACCGGCTGCTCCACAGATTAATGCTTTAATTAATTGGCAGTTTGGGTAGCATTTTCTAAGCTTGTCTGTACAGTGATCAAATCAGCTATAAAAAACCTGCTTCTCATTCCTTACTGCCTCCACCTAGAGATTACATTTGCAGAGAAAAACCTAGAGAAAATTCTATGTGTTTGTGTGTGTAGTGGTAGAGGGCTGAAATGAAAGGAATATAACACATTTGGAAAAACTGAAATATATAATGTACTTTTTTTTTTAGAGACAGAGTTTCACTTTGTTGCCCTCGGTAGTGTGCCATGGCATCACAGCTCATAGCAACCTCCAGCTCTTGGGCTTAGGTGATTCTCTTGCCTTAGCCTCCCAAGTAGCTGGGATAACAGGTGCCTGGCACAACACCCAGGTATTTTTTTTGTTGTTGCAGTTTGGCTGGGGCAGGGTTTGAACCTGCCACCCTTGGTATATGAGGCCAGTGTCCTACTCACTGAGCCACAGGTGCTGCCCAATGTATTTTTTTTTTGAGACAGAGTCTCCCTATGTTGCCCTGGGTAGAGTGCTGTGGCATCACAGCAACCTCAAACTCTAGGGCTTAAGTGATTCTCTTGCCCTAGCCTCCCAAGTAGCTGGGACTACAGGCACCTGCCACAACTCCTGGCTATTTTTTGGTTGTAGTTGTCATTGTTGTTTGGCAGGCCTGGGCTGGATTCAAACCTGCCAGCTCTGGTATACGTGGCTGGTACCCTAGCTGCTGAGCTACAGGCACCAAGCCCTCTTTTGATTTTTTAATTATTTTTTTTTTAGAGATGGGGTCATGTGCGGTCACCTAATGGAGTACAGTGGCCCAATCACGGGTCACTGTAATCTTGAATTCCTGGGCTCAAGTGATCCTCCTGCCTCAGTATTTGGGACTATATACCTACACTACTACATCCAGCTAATTTTTTCTCTTTTTTTTTAAAAGATGGGGCCGCCTAATGTTGCCCAGGCTGGTCTCAAACTCCTGGACTCAAGCTATTCTGTTTTTGGCCTTCCAAAGTGTCAGAATTAAAAGCATGAGCCACCACACCTGGTCCTTTTCGGTCTACTTTGAAAATGAATTATTTTTACTGTTGAATTTAGAGACGTTTTTATTCTGGATTCAAGTTTTTACTTGTGATACAATTATTTACAAATATTTTCTCCCAGTCTGAAGCTTGTCTTTTCGTTCTTTTAACAATATCTTTCATAGAGAAAACATTTTTACTTTTGATGAGGTCAAATTTATTTTATTTATTTATTTAATTTTAATTTTTTTTTAAGACAGAGTCTTGCTTTGTCACCCAGGATAGAGTGCTATGGCATCAGTCTAGCTCATAGCAACCTCAGATTCTTGGGCTCGGAGATCCTCCTGCCTCAGACTCCCAAGTAGGTGGAAAGGGGGCTATAGGTATGCGCCACCACCAAGTCTGGCTAATTTTTTCTATTTTTAGTAGAGATAAAGTCTGGCTCTTGCTTAAGGCTCAGGCTGGTCTCAAATTCCTGACCTCAAGAGATCTTCTTGCCTCAGACTCCCAAAGTGTTAGGATTATAGGTGTGAGGCACCTTGCTGAAGTCCAATTTATTTATTAATATTTATTTTATGGATTGTGTGTTGGTATAATGACTAAAGTGACTCTGCCTAATCTCAGGTCACAGAACTTTTTCTTTATGTTTATAGATTTGTTTCTCATCTATGATCTAATTTGAATTAATTTTTATATAGGGATTGAGGCTCCTTTTTATTTTATTTTATTTCTATGCATTTATTATTATCCTTTTTATTTTTTGACATAAGCATGTCCTACAGCTCCAACATGTATCACTGAGTTGTCTTCACAACTTTGTAAAAATTTTATGTAAAAACTGACATATTTGTGTGAGTCTCTTCTGGGTTCTTTATTCTGTTCCATTGATGTCTAACTCTCTGGCAATACCATACTGTATTGATTTATTATAGTTATAGACTAAGTCTTAAAAATCAGAAAATCAGTAGTGTGATTTCTCCAACTTTTTCTTTTCCACTATCATGTAAGTTCCTTTGCCTTTCATTTCAATTTAAGATAAACGTGTCTACAGTTACCAATAATCTTAGAAGCTTTAAAGGAATCGCATTGAGTCTATAGATCAATAGAGAGACATGGCATCTTTGCTATGTTGTGCCTACCAATCTATGAACATCTGTCCATTTATATAGATCTTCTTGGTTTCTTGTATTATTATATTATAGTTTTTAGCACACAGGTTCTGTGTATGTTTGGTTAGATTTGTACCTTTGGAGCACTATGAAAAGTATTGGGTTTTAATTTTAGTTTCCATATGTTCATTGTTAGTATACAGAATGAGACTGATTTTTGTATGTTGACCCTGCATTCTATGATCTTACTCAACTCACTTAGAGTATGTGTATTTTCATGTTATCTGCAAATAGGGACAGTTTTATTTCTTCCTTTCCAATTTATATGCCATTTATTTCCTTTTCTTATCTTGTTGCAATACCTAGGATTTACTTCCATTACTATAAAAGATTTACTATACATTACTTTGTGCCCAGATTTATAGTGAATACATTCAGTATTTCATTGGAAAGTACGATCTTAGCCATAAGTTTTTTTATAGATATTCATTATCATGAATGGATATTATATTTTGTCAAACGCCTTTTTTCATCAATTGATATGCTCATGTGATTTTTCTTCTTTAGAAATGTTAAGGGTGGCACCTGTGGCTTAAAGGAGTAGGGCGCTGGCCCCATATACTGGAGGTGGTGGGTTCAAACCTGGCCCCAGCAAAAAATTGCAAAAAAAAAAAAAAGAATGTTAATGTGATAGATTGCTTAATTTTCAGATATTGAATCAGCCTTGCATTTCTGGGATACCTCACTTAGTATATTATTCTTTTTATATTTTGCTAGATTTGACTTACCAATCTTCTGCTTCTTAAGATAAAAGAACTCAATATGACATTGAAAGGTTTGGCAGAGACAGGAATAATAGCACACAGAGGTTTGGACAAAGTTCCACGGAGAACTCTCTGAAGGCTCTGATGTCACCCTTATATACTACACAATTTAGTCAATGGAGATATCAGTAGTCTCACTCCTACCAATAGCCAGATATACGAATGCTAAGCTCTTCATCTATCAGATCAAGTAGTGGGAACCTATGATAGCTAAGACACATTCATTCCAGTGCTTCCATTCTGTAATCTGATGGAAAACCAGAGGGCTAGACTTTTTAATGAGCCAAACAGGAACTTTTTACTATCACCCTCACTCCACCACACTTCCAAAAAATAGCATCACAGGCAGGGCACAGCAGCTCATACCTATAATCCTAGCACTCTGGGAGGCAAACAAGACCAGCCTGAGCGTCTCTACTAAAAATAGAAAAATTAGTCAGGTTTCACAGTAGGTACCTGTAGTGCCAGCTACTCAGGGGGTTGAGGCAGGAGGGTTGCTTAAATCCATAAGTTTGAGATTGCTGTGAGCTAAGTTGATACCGTGGCACTCTAGCCTGGGCAACAGAGTGAGACTCTATTTCAAAAAAAGGAAAAAAAAAAAAAAAGAAAAAGGAAACAAACCAACCAAAAAGAGCATCATGACATATAATGTTAACTTTCCCAAGAGAGTTTTGGCTAGGCAAAACTAGAGTTTTGTTCTCCAGGTTCAGCTGTGGATTGCCAGGAGTTATCAGAGAAGCTCTAACAGGAGCAACTCTGCAGCATGGTGGTAGAGATGGGAGGATATTGTTTTCCTAGCAGAATGTCACTAGTAAGGACAAAGGCATACCTCTTTGTAAACATTAAATTAAAAAAGAAACTAAGCTGGAATTTGAATTCACAATCTTAGTGAGATGTTCAGATGGTTCTCTAGAATAGTGCTTCTCAAACTATCTGTGGTAAATAGCCGGATTTTTAATTTGTGTCAATCCATTACAGACCCATGCTTTTATAAAATATGATACAATAATTTACTAGAAAATGAAATTTTAAAAATAATGTAAACTCTAATTTTTTATTACTAGAATTAACATACACGAAATTACTATCATATCGTTATAAAAATTTCTAAATACTTTCTCAAATCTGTATATATCTCTATATGTACCAAGCAGCAGTTTGTAGATAATACTTTGAATAATAGTACTCTAGAAAAATAAGCCATAAATTTGTTTGTTTATTTATTTTTTGGAAACAGAATCTCACTATGTCACCCTTGGTAGAGTGCTATGATGTCACAGCTCACACCAACCAAACTCTTGGGCTTTAGTGATTCTCTTGCCTCAGCCTCCCAAATAACTAGGACTATAGGCATCCGCCACAATGCCTGGCTATCTTTTGCTGTTGTTGTTGTTCCAATTGTCATTGTTGTTTAGCAGGCCTGGACAAGGTTCAAACCCGCCAGCCCTGGTGTACGTGGCTGGAGCCCTAACCACTAAGCTAAGGGTGCTGAGCCAATAAGCGATAAATTTCAACTGGTCATTCCAGAAAATCCTCTAAATTGGAGGATATTATAGTTAAAATAAGCCTCAAATAATTTACAAATGAGGCAACTGATTTAGGGAAATTAAATAATTTGTATAATGCCACAAGGCCAGTTAGTGTTGGAACCAGGGCTAAAAGTTGAGGACACTAGGTAAAATCACAGGCTTTAGTATAGTGTTCAAATTGTAATTTTGCAATTTGGTAGCCATGTAACTTTAAGTTTCTTCATTTTCTATGTCCCTATTTTATCACCTGTAAAATAAGTATTAGAGAATTAAAATAAATTACATTGGCTGGGTGTGGTTGCTCATGTCTATAATCCTAGTACTTTGGGAGGTCAAGGAAGCAGAATTGCTTGAGGCCAGGAGTTTGAGACCACTCTGAGCAGCACAACAAGATCGTATCTCTACAAATATAGAAAAATCAGCTGAGCATAGTGGTGCACACCTATGGCCAGCTACTCATGAAACTGAGGCAGGAGGATCCCTTGAGCCCAGGAGTTTGAGGTTGCAGTAAGCTATGACGATGCCACTGCTCTCTAGCCTAGGTAAAAGAGCAAGACCCTGTCTCAAAAAAATATATATATATTTTAAAATAAATAACAATAGCAGTTAACATTTATTGAGCCTATACTATATGCTGGGCACTGTATTAAGTGAATTTATACATATTTCACTTAATGCACCTAAACCCTTGGTACCATGTATGGAATAAAGTGTGTAATAAATATAACTAAGATATTATTCTACTTTTTAGCTCTATAGTCCCAGCAGCCCAATGTTCTTTATATTGCATACCAGTTCTTTTTTTTTTTTTTTTAGACAGAGTCTCACTATGTCGCCCTGGGTAGAGTGCCACAGTGTTACAGCTCACAGCAACCCCAAACTCTTTGGGCTTAAGTGATTCTCTTGCCTCAGCCTCCCAAGTAGCTGGGACCACAGGCGTCCACCACAATACCGGGCTATTTTTTGGTTGTAGTTGTCATTATTATTTGGCAGGCCCGGGCTGGATTTGAACCCACCAGCTCTGTCTGGTGTATGTGGCTAACACCCTAGCCACGGAGCTACAGGTGCCGAGCCTCATACTAGTTCTTAAGATTTAAGTAAATATAGTAAAAAATTCAAGAATAGGCCTTTTGCCTTTGATTCCTAAACATTGAAAGGAATATAAGTTAAGAATAAATACCAAGATAACCAGCGATTGTTATTTATGATGCAATTTGGGACAGCTCTTTTAATTTCCTTCATTCTCTCTTTCTCACTTTTTCTTTTCTTTGTTTCTTTCTTCCCTTCCCCTTCTTCCTTTCCTTCCTTTCTTTCTATAGGGAGGGTCTTGTTCTATCACCCAGGTTGGGGTGCAGTGGCCCAGTCATAGCTCACTATAACCTTGACCTCCCGGGCTCAAGTGATCCTCCACCTCAGTCTCCCAAGTAGGTAGGACTACAGGTGCACCACCACGCCCAGTTAATTTTTAAATTGGTTTTGTAGAAATGAGGTCTTGCTATCTTTGACCAGGCTGGTCTCGAACTGGCCTCAAGTGATTCTCCTGCCTCAGTGTTCTAAAGCATTGAGATTAGAGGTATGAGCCTCTGCACACAGCCAGCTCTTTAAATTTATGAGGACTTGAGCTTAATAGGCTTCCTTTTTCAAGTGAAAAGCATTTCCTATGCTATGCTATGTGCTAAGCACTTTACACACTTCTCTCTTCATAATCATCCTTATTATGAAGATGAAAATGAGACTTAGAAAGGATAAGTAGATGTCCCCACCAGCTAATATCATACAACTAGCTAGTAGCGGAAACGGATCCATCTAACTCTTAAAAACTATGCTCTTAGCCACTCAATTTTATTGCTTCCTATGAGGCCAAAAGAGAAAAGGTTTTTTGGTGTTTACCTCCCGGCTTAACCTGCGTGGAGACTGAGAATCAATTGACTGGATCTTCTTGAAAAGAATGGGAAGAGCTGCCTGAGTCTTACAGGAGCAAAGTGCCATGATGCTGCTCATAGTAAACAGGCTGAATAATTTCACAACCAAGGAGATATCTGACACCCCAGCCAAGCAGCCAAAATTCCCACCCTGGAAGGCTGTCAACCTCAAGGCACAAACAGTCCAGTAAACAGAGTGCAGATTAAGTTGAGGGGTACTCTGAAGGTGACTGGTTCATGTTCTAAGATGACAGAAACAAATGGGTAAAAAGGAGGGGAAATCCAACCCCCCCCCCATTGGAGAATGAATATTTAGGATCCTTCTAAAATCAAATCCAGGTCCAGCTTCCAGTCCATCGGTATCAAATTACAATTATAAGAACTATTAGACTATTTCTAGAGAACTCCTGGGCTACTTCAACCCAAGGCAAAGTGAAGTACTTTGGAGATTTCTTGGTAATGTTCTGCTCTTACTGTGCTTCATACCAGTGGGCACAGAGATGAGCTCCCTATATTATAAAATTAAAACAGAAGTCTTGGTTTGGCCTAATGTCAGTCTGAGAATCTGCAGATGTCCCCCACTTCTCCTGTCTTCTCAAATGATGAGGTGACCTGTCCAAAAGGGAGATGAATCTTGACATTGTTTTTTCTTTTCATGTCAGAGCTGCCACCCTCTCTGATAATCTATGTCAAAGGCCTCAGTGTGTGGCCTCAAGCACTGCCCTCGGACAAAAGCGAACACTTCCCTAGTCTACAGGGGAGCAGCCACTATCCTCCCAGGAGGCTGTGTTCTCCAGCCTGCAGCAGCCTTTTCTCATTTGGCCAGTATTGGGCTGGCACATTCCTGAGCCAAAATGCACACATAAGCTGCTTTCCCTGGTAGCAGAGCTCTTCACTCCTGAGTGACTCTTATCAGGGGCAGTTGGGCATTCTCAATTGGATTACGCTGACAAGGAAAAAGGCCTGCGGTATATTATTTCAACACCATTTGGCTTCAGAAATGCTTGTCTCGACCCTTTTGCCCTCAGAGTCTACTTCTCCCTTCTTGCTTTCTAGAGGGTCACCAGCCTGCCCCTATGCTAGCTCTTTGGCCTGCAAATATTGGCCCATCTTCCTGGAGACAGAATACCATCATTCACAAGATGGATCATGTATAACAGACTAATAAATCAAAGAATGCTAGAAACAGAAATCTAGTTCATTTACCACTCTAACATTTCTGTATCCAGAGACACAGGACAAAATTATTTGAGCACAAAAGCTTTTTGGTTTGGGGCTTTCTGTCTATGCCTGCACATTCCATTTTAGGAGAAAGTGTTAGGTCTCATATTCTACTTTTCTAACTATGCTATATTCAGGAATGTATTTCTTATAAAGTTCAAAACTGAGAATGATCTTCAAATGAAATTTCTAAAGTTTTATAAGTTCACTAGGAAGGAGCTATGTTTTTTCTTTTGTTTTTTTGGTCACCAGGGAACATCACAAGTAATGGTCTAAAGGATGAGCAAAACTAAACTCTGGTGCAGCCAGAAGCCTCTGGAATATCTGTCACATCTCCCATCCTTTGTTTATTAGCTTCAAAGTTTTCCGAACCTAGGAACGGGCAGGTGGGCATTTGGTTTGGTTTCAGGTACTGATTCCAGAGAAAACAGCCAAAAGGCAGCTCCCATAGCCATATTTCCCAGCCTGGGCTTATGGGTCAAAGCCATAAGACAGGCCTTTGCAACCATGCCCTATATAACAAGAGAAATAAAATAAAGAAATGCATTATGCCCAGTTAAAAGTTCAGTTACTGTGTGACCCTGGGTTACAGGGGCCTAACTTCTTTGGTCCATAGTTTTCTCATCCTTTGGGATTTCCTGGGAAAGGTGGTAGTAATTTAACTAGATTCTTTAAGGCCCCTTTCAGTCTTCAAAACTTATAGCTGTAAATGCAAAGTATAATTTGGGATTAAATGTATATGAATGCAGTCACAGACAGCCTGGAGGGAAAGCAAGCCCAGTTACTGACAGTGGCTCCTCTTTTTTTTTTTTGGCCGGGGCTGGGTTTGAACCCACCACCTCCGGCATATGGGGCCGGCGCCCTACTCCTTTGAGCCATAGTCGCTGCCCAGGCTCCTCTTTTTTTTTTTTTTTTCCAGCTATCACCTAACAGTTTCCCGGATTTATTTCTTTTTCTCAAAGAAATGAGAAAATATTAATGCTTAATGCTTAATCTCTTAAGGTACTTCTAGACTTGGGGGATGGGGAGGAGAAGAGGATGATTATGACTCATTAAGGGATAAAATTTGATAATGGCTTAATCACTCCTGAATCCAGGTACAAGGATCCATGGGTTTACTTTGCAACCAGGAGTAGAAGATAATGGTGTCAATCACTTACACTAAAAAAAGCAAATTAGGCTCGGCATCCTTAGCACAGTGGTTACAGCACTAGCCATATACATTGAAGTTGGCCGGTTTGAACCTGGCCCAAGCTAGCTAAAACAATGACAACTGCAACAAAAAATATCCGGGCGTCATGGTGGGTGCCTATAGTCCCAGCTACTTGGAAGGCTGAGGCAAAAGAATTGCTTAAGCCCAAGAGTTGGAGGTTGCTGTGAGCTGTGAGGCCACAGCATTCTACAGAGGGCAACATAGTGAGACTCTGTCTCATCAAAAAAAAAAAAGCAAATTACAGTTGGCACTCCACATATATGGGTTCCACATAGGTGGATTCAACCAACTACAGATCAAACATATTTGGAAAGAAAAATGGATAGTAGTATCTATATTTAACATCTACAAACTTTTTTCTTGTCATTATTCCCTAAACAACAGAATATAATAACTATTTAAATAGCAGTGATCCCCAACCTTTGTGGCACAGGGGCCAGTTTCATGGGAGACAATATTTCCAGAGATAGGGGGAGGGCATTAGATTCTTATAAAGAGTGCCCAACCTAGATCCTTTGCATGTATAGTTTAAAGTAGGGCTCTAGCTCCTCCGAGAATCTAATGCTGCTCCTGATGTGACAGGCGGTGGAGGTCAGGCAGTGATGCGAATGATGGGGAACAGCTGTAAATGCAGATGAAGCTACTCACTTCCATAATAGCTTGACTTCTCCTTAAGGAGAGGATAGGAGGATGTTATTTTCTCAGGATTGCAATTCCTGACAGTATATGAAGCCAAAACAGGCTTTCAATAAATCTTTGCTCCTAAAATCCTCATTTCTGCTGAGGATTGTCCTCCTTATTGAGTGGGACCATTCAGGTCTGCCTCAGGTCAGTTTAAGCATCTACTTTCAAAAGATAAAGACAGGCACTTAAACACAGCATACACATGGGGAAACAGTTTATTGCCTGACTTTGCCCAATATGATGTATGAATCTAGACTGGAAAAGGAATAAACTTCCCATTTTGTGCATTCCTGCTAAACAGGTTAGCTTGCTGCTGGTAGCTGCTAACATCCTTACAAGAATCCCATTCCATTTCCCAGGACAACCATCTTAATTTGCATCAGACATCAGCAACAGCTATATTATTATTATTTTTTTTATAATTTATTTTAATTAAACATTTTAATTAAATCATAGCTGTGTACATTAATTTCTTTCCTTTTTTCTTTCTGAAGCAGAATCTCACTCTGTCGCCCTGAGTAGAGTGCCAGGGCATCACAGCTCACAGCAACCTCAAACTCCTAGGCTTAAGAAATCTTCTTAACAGCTACATTATTAAACATAATTTTCATACATAGATATTTTAATTTATCCTCCCAATAACTCTGAGAAATAGAGCTACTGTCCCCACTTTATAGATAGGGAAACCAAGGTTGTAAGAGGTTAAATGACTTACATAAGGTCACACAGTATGTGGAAGTGATAGAGTTGGAACCCAGTTCTGTTCTGACTCTAAAGCCAATACTCTTAACCACTGCATTATACTCTTCAATATTATACCATGCTATTGCCACAGGTTTACTACTAGATGTATTAACTGCATGATTTGAATGGCAAATAAAAACTTAAAACTCAAACTATCCTAGAATTAAAGTTTGTTTTGTACCTTTCTTCCTCCTAATGAGGGACTAAACACTCTTAGTTATTGGTTGTCATACTGCCACACAAATTGTCAGGTTTGCTCAGGTTTCTTCATAATCCAAGAGGGAGAGTGAGGCTCCTTGAACAAGGCTGGTAGGGCTAAATGAGGCCCACAGGGACTGGCCTCAATCATAACACAGAGGCCTGAGGACAGACTGATCTATCTGTTTTACTGAAAGCGTAAGTTTGATATGTATCAGTTCTAAATACTAGTTCTTTTCCTTCTAGAGGAAATTGGTACATACTGAAAGAAAATCAATTCAGTTATAAAATACAGGCAAACCAGAGCTACTGTGGCCCTTTACTTTGCCTTTATGTTTTCTGCATGTACAGTACAAGCCCAAGCCCAGACTTAAGCAGGCAATTTGAAAGCCCAGGAGAAATTAAAAATTTTTGCTAGCTATACTTTATCACACAACAATTCATCTCAGTTTTATGCAGCCATTACACTTGGAGCAGCTTTTTCAATTCAAATTCCTCTTACAGCCTAGTAAAAAAAAATTCATTGTTCAATGGGAGCAAGAAGACAATTATAGGTTCATTATCAATTATTACCCTGTTAGATCTTCTCTAGGGTCCCTAAAGGAAAAAAAGAGAAATAAAAAGAACTAAATTCTGAATTGACATTAGCAAAGTCTACAGATGAAAAAGCCTAAAGGGTCAATAGCCAAAACTAAAGAGAATCAAAGAGTCCCCAAACAATGTCAATTACACTATTGCTAAGTAACCAGCTCCTATCGGTTAAGTATACAGAATGCTACTTGTTCACCTTACTCCAACAGCTCTAAATGGTTATTACAACAGCATATCATAAATTCTTAGTGGTACCAAGACTAAGGATTCTACTTTAACCACCCTTATGCTAAGGGACTCAATAAAAAACTGTATTATAAAGGATATTTCCCATTTTATTGATGGGAAAACAAAACCATCAAAAATTTAACAGATGGAGCAAGAACAAGTACTCTAAAACACTTGCCATTGGTGTCTCTAAAAACGTGTCTGTGAGTTGGACAGTGAACAAATAAAGTTTGTGGGAGCAAGGGTACTCTGAAAAGTTACACCTTATTTGTTCCGAAAGGTGTCAAGAGAACCTTCAAGACAGCTAAATCTGGAGAAGCAATCCTGAAAGGGTTGGAAAACAGCTTCACAAAACATGGCACGGAAGCTGGGCCCAGCTAACACCTGTTTCCCTAACAATATCTGTCTGTCTGTCTGTCCATCTCTCATTTTATCCCAACTGCACACTTTATACAAAAGCTCTATTATTCTGGTAAAGTTGCATTCCAGCTCAGAGTGCAGAGTTAATGTTTTTTACAGCCAAATGCCTCCTTGTGATAGATGACCACTTCATAATAAAACACTTTATGCTCAATCAGCTTACAAATAATGAGTGTTCCATTACACGATATTTAAAACAACCCCAAATTCAAAAAGACTAAGGAAAAAAAAAAAAAAAGGATTAGGAACAACAGTAATTCCTGGAAAGAGAAAAATGACCCAAGAGAGAATCTTCTGTTAAGTTCTTAACTCCTTAAGAAGGTAGAGTCCTAAGGAGAATTAGGTAACTAAAATGGTGTTGATTTCGTCAAATGGTATTGGAACAATTGGATATCCATATGCAAACAAATGAACTCAATCTAAATCTCATACTTACACAAAAATTACCTCTAAATGGAAAATGCAAAACTGTAACACTTCTAGAAGAAAACATAGCAGAATAACTTTTTGACCTAGGGTTAGAAATAGTACTTAAGACATGTCACCAAAACAATACATAAAAGAAAGAAATTGATAAATTGGACTTTATTGAAAGTAAAAGTGTCTGCTCTATGAAAGATATTGTTAAGTGAATGAAAAAACAAGCTTCACACTGGGCAAAAATATTTGTAAATAATTTATCACCAGTAAAGAACTTGAATCCAGAATAAAGAAGTCTCTAAACTCAACAGTAAAAAAAAAATTCAATTAAAAAATGGACAGGGTAAGCATGGTGACTCATACCTATAATCTCAGCACTTTAGAAGGTTGAGGTGACAGGATCACTAGAGGCCAAGGGAGAAACATAGGAAGACCCTACCTCTACAAAATATTTTAAAATTAGCTGGACATGGTGGTGGCACAGGTCTGTATACAGTCCTAATTACTGGGCACAAGGATTACTTGAACCCAGGAATCTGAGGTTACAGCAAGCTATGATCAAGGCACTGCATTCCAGCCTGGGTGACAGAGCAAGACCCTATCAAAATAAATAAATAAATAAATAATAAAAAGTGGACAGAAAACTTCAACCAACATATCACATGAAAGCACATGAAAAGATGTTCACTGTTATTAGAGAAATACATATTTAAACCACATGGAAATACCACTACCTAATACTGAAAATACCAAGTACTGGAGAAGATGTGGAGAAACTAGAAATCTCATTGCTGGTGGGAATGCAGACTGATACAGTACAGTCATCTGGAAAATAGTCTGGCAGTAGAGCTAAACACATATTTATCCTTTAACCCAGAAATCCTATTTCCAGGTAATTTCCCTAGAGAAATGAAAACCTAAGTTTACACAAAAACCAATACATAAATGTTTATAGCAGCTCTATTGATAATTGCCCCACACTGGAGAACCAAACGTCCTTTAATCAGTGAACAGATGAAGAAACTGTGATACATATTATACATGCAATGAATACTCAGAAGTAAAAAGGAACAAACTGTTTTTTGTTTTTTTTTGAGACAGAGTCTCACTCAGTTGCACCTGAGTGCCATGGTGTCATAGCTCAAAGCAACCTCAAATTCTTGGGTTTAAGCAATCCTCTTGTCTCATCCTCCTGAGGAGCTGGGACTACAGGCTCCCACCACATCGCCTAGCTATTTTTTTTTTTTTTTTTTGAGACAGTCTCAAGCTGTCACCTTATGTAGAGTGCCATGGTGTTACAGGTCACAGCAACCTCCAACTCGGGCTTAAGAGATCCTTTTTCCTCAGTTTTTCTATTTTTAGTAGAGACGGGGTCTTGCTTTTGCTCAGGCTGGTCTCGAACTTGTGACCTCCAGCAATCCATCTGCCTTGGCCTCCCAGAGTGCTAGAATTATAGGTGTGAGCCACTGCACCTGGGCTGGCTATTTTTTTTTTTTAGAGACAGGGTCTCGCTCTTGTGCAGGCTGGTCTTGAACTCCTGAGCTCAGGCAATCCACCCACCTCGGCCTCCCAGAGTACTAGGATTACAAGAACAAACCTTTGTCAAAATTTAACTGAAAATATAAAACCCAAGTGATTTCTATATAGTAACTTGAACTGTAAAGGTAACTGTGTGTAATTCTGAATACATAGATAAAGTGTTTTTATTCCTCAAAAAAAAAAAAAAAAAGAACAAACCTTTGATATATACAATAGCTTGGAAGAATCTCAAAGGCATGACGTTGAGTGAAAAAAGCCACTCTCAAAGGGTTACAAACTTGGGCGGCGCCTGTGGCTCAGTGAGTAGGGCGCCGGCCCCATATACTGAGGGTGGTGGGTTCAAACCCGGCCCTGGCCAAACTATAAAAAAAAAAAAAAAAAAAAAAAAATGTTACACACTGAATGATTCCTTTTATATGACCTTCTTAATAAAATATGGTAATGGAGAATAGATCTGAGATCGACAGGGGTTAGTGGCAAGGGGAGGCTATGACTACAATACAAAGGAATAGCAGAGGGAGTTTTCTGGGATCATGAAACTGTGCTATATCCTACTTGTGGTGGCAGTTACACAAATAAATACAACACATGTTAAAATAATGGCATCTATATAATACAGCCCAATACCAAGTCCTGCCTCCCAAAACTAGAGTCTAAGGATAACCAGAACAGATGTAAGAGAATGACCATTTGTGAAGGTGGAATTGAATTCAGACATGTCCTTTTTAGGGAAGGCTAGCTCCACTGTTATGAATGTTTCACTTTGCTCAATATAAGAATAGCTTCGCATGAAGAATCTATTTCTTCTTTCCCTGAATTCTTTTAATCAATATCAGAAAAGATTAGGAATTGGAACCCATTCTTTCAAAAATTTCAGTTGAATCTCAATGAATCCCCAACAATAAAAAAAAAAGAAAAAAAAAAAAAAAAAAAAAAAAAATTTCAGTTGAAGCAGCTCTTTTTTTTTTTTTTTTTTGTAGAGACAGAGTCTCACTTTATGGCCCTGGGTAGAGTGCCGTGGCCTCACACAGCTCACAGCAACCTCCAACTCCTGGGCTCAAGCGATTCTCTTGCCTCAGCTTCCCAAGCAGTTGGGACTACAGGCGCCCACCACAACGCCCGGCTATTTTTTTGGTTGCAGTTTGGCCGGGGCTGGGCTTGAACCTGCCACCCTCAGTATATGGGGCTGGCGCCCTACCGACTGAGCCACAGGCGCCGCCCTGAAGCAGCTCTTTAAAAACAGATCACATTTGTAACAATTTCACCTCCATTGAGCACAGTTAAAGAAACCACTGCTTCTGTATATTAAGTCACTTGGCTTTGAGAGCTCACACCCTAAACTTCATTTTTTTAAGATACAGGTATTAAAAGTTGAGAAAGAATTTGCCAGGGCATAATTTATCTCCTATAATATCTGGCACAAAGGATACCAAATCCTTTTTTTTTTTTTGTAGAGACAGAGTCTCACTTTATGGCCCTCGGTAGAGTGCCGTGGCCTCACACAGCTCACAGCAACCTCCAACTCCTGGGCTTAAGCGATTCTCTTGCCTCAGCCTCCCGAGTAGCTGGGACTACAGGTGCCCGCCACAACGCCCGGCTGTTTTTTTTTTTTGGTTGCAGTTTGGCCGGGGCAGGTTTGAACCCGCCACCCTCGGTATATGGGGCCGGCGCCCTACTCACTGAGCCACAGGCGCCGCCCAGGATACCAAATCCTAACTGGCTAAAAGCCCTTAGCAATATCAACTTCACTAAGGGAAGTGCTGACTCCCATTGCACAGCTTCAAGGAGAAAAGATAGAGGCAAGAAGCAAGGATGGGGAATAGCCTAACTACTCCTTGCTTAAGAAGCATTTGGGCCACCAGAGGCACCCTTCCTGAAGACAAAGATGTTCATTTACCTCCTTCAAATGTACCAGGTCACAGTATGTACACTATCATGTAGCTGTGTCCTGTAAAAGTCTGTAATCGGCATCCATTAGATTAGCCCTGAATTTTGCTGGCCAAGCCTCAGCCTCTCAGAGAGTTGGCATCAAATAGGAAGGCTGGAGTAGAGTTTCAAACACCTGTTTCAGCTTTTTAAGTGTCCAATTCAGGCCACTGTGCTCTGGAAGCAGAGACTCTGATAATGTGGCTTCTTCTCTCCTGTCAAATCTTCAACTTAAAGAGCCTAGGCTCTCATGGAAGGAAAAGATAGAGCTGGGAGGTGGGAGTGCAGCCACATTGAAGAACTATTTCTTTTAAAGTTAAACACATATCTACCCTAAGACCCAGCAATTTTACTCTTAGTATTTCGTCAAGAAAAATTAAAACCTAAACTTACAGAAAAGATTTGTACAGGAATATTTATAGCAGAACAGCCAAACAGAACAGCCATTCATGTTAGAAAACAACACAAATGTCCTTCAATAAAAGAATTAATACACTCTCTTATATCAATACAGTTAACCACTACTCAGAAAAACAGAACAGGAAAAACTCCTGACACATGCAACATGAATTTTTAAAACATGCTAAGCTAAAAAAAGCTGGATACAAGAATACATTCTGTATGATTCCATTTTTATGAAACCTCAAATCAAAACTAATCAATGGTGATAGAACTCAGGTGGTTTTTTTTTGTGTGTGTGTGTGTGTGAGTGAGTGAAGGGGGAATGAGGGAACTTTTGAGGTGATGAAAATGTTTCATATCTTTAAAAAAATTTGTGATGACTTGGTTTACACAATTATCAAAACTTAACCTACTAAATACCTAAGATCTGTATATTTTATTGTGAGTTAATTATACCTCAAGTAAAAAAGAAAAAAAAAGACAGCTGGAGGCTTGGGGTTAGCTTCCCCTAGTTGGTATTATTTGGGAGAATGAAGATACAACAAAAGAAACAAATTTGCTTCCCAATTCTCCATTCTGGAAGTGGAGGCGCCACAGGCAGTTGACCTGCCATTTCAGTGACCATTGGGAAAACTTGGGGAAGATTTTTCAGGTGGTAGCTTATAATACTCGATTCTCTCCAAAAGAGTACTATTGAAATATCTTCCCCATTGTTAAAAGCATAATCAGGGTTCTGATATAGAGGGTGTCTGATGAAAGGAGAAAAGCCCCCTGAACATGTGGGTTCTTGGCTTCTCACAATTTAAGTGCAAGGCAACAAGAACGTTCATTGAGAGAGAGACAAGAAGATTCTACTCTACAGACAGAGCAGGTGTCCTTTCCTGAGTAGGAGGGGCACCCCTTATGGGGCAATGGTAATGGTTTTAAATGTTCGAAAACCCCATATGTGACCAGTATTGTCTTGTGGTCTGGCCCTAAAGGTTAATCATAAATTGCTGCCACAAAAAGGTAAGCACAAATAGTTTGTAAGATATCTGGCTTAATAATTCATATTATCCTCAGGTGGTCTTGGGCTCATGACTTGTTGGCAACTTTTTTGTTCAGCGTGGCTAGGGTCTAATATTGGTCAAATGGCTATATTTAGGCACTCTGAACCTACTTTTTTGTGTTATCCCTACATTAGTTCCAATTTACAAGAAATGTTCATATGTTTTAATAGGCCCTGAGCACCCAGATGAACTTTAAAAAAATTTAAATTATGACTATAGTAAATAGACAAGTAAGTCAGACTTTTAGTTTCAGAGCTGCTACTCCTCTGTTATGGGGCCTTGCATAAGACATGACCTTCTCTGAGTCACAGTTCTTTCCTTATAAAATGGACTAGGTGAACTGTATGCTTCCTTTTAGCACTAACTCTGTATGATTTTAAGAGGCTGGGTGTGGTGGCTCACGCCTATAATCCCAGCACTTGGGAGGCCGAGGTGGTTGGATTGCCTGAGCTCACAGGTTCAAGACTAGCCTGGCCTGAGCAAGACCTCATCTCTAAAAATAGCTGGGCATTGTGGCGGGCGCCTGTAGTCCCAGCTACTTGGAAGGCTCAGGCAAGAGGGTGCTGTGAGCTATGACACCATAGCACTCTACCGAGGGCAACAAAGTGAGACTGTCTCAAAAAAAAAAAAAAAAAAAGAATAGAACTCTATTAAGTTTACATGGCCTTTAGGATCAGACAGGGAAGGCAAGTCTTCCAGTCCTTCTCAGTATTCTTGCACAGACCTATCTTCTAGTTTAAAGAGGACTCTCAGAGGGATTCTGCATATCACATGAAATAATTCCTCTCCTCTCCTCTAACACACATATAGAGTTAAATTCAGGAAGAAGAACAACAAATCTAACATGTGAAAAACTGCTAACTGGGAAACCAAACATGACATCAGATAAAAAGAGTAGACAACCTTAGAATCCAGGGGAAGAACTGGAGAAGAAATGAAATTTGTACCAAGTATGTACTATGTACAACGTGTACGTTGTACTAGGCACCTTATAAACATTATCTCATTTATCCTTAGAACCCTATAAGGCAAGGGTTTGAGGATTTTTTGCATTATTAAAAGTTTTCTTAAATTTTAGATTAATATGGAGGGCACATAAAATTAGAGTATATTGTTTGCATTTATAAGGTAAAGTCTGAGTTGTAGCTGAGTTCTTCACTCAGGAAGTGTGCAATATACTCCTGCACTGTTCCTATTGGGTAGAAACTTGCCAAACCTCCTGCTCCCTCTTCTTGAATTTAAATTTTCTCTCATGTGAACACATAGTTGTTACTCTACTAGTTTTAATTTAGTATTGAGTACATGTGATGCTTCCTTTCCCATTCTAGTGATCCTTTACTTAGGAGAGTCTTCTCCAAATCCATCCAGGTTGCTACAAAAGATATAAAATTACTATCTTTTTTAATGGCTGAATAGTATTCCATGGTGTACATATACCCCAGTAAATTAATCCATTCATGCGTTAAAGGGCACTTGGGTTGTTTCCACATCTTTGTGATTGTGAATTAGGCTGCTATAAACATTCAAGTGCAAATTTATAGTAAAATGACTTTTTTTCTTTTGAGTAGATATCTAGTAATGGGATTGCAGGATCAAATGGAAGGTCTACTTTTAGTTCTTTGAGGATTCTCCATACTTCTTTACATAAAGGCTGTAATAGTTTGCAGTCCCACCAACAAACAGTGCATGAGTGTTCCCTTCTCTCCAAACTCACGTCAGCATCTGTTTGCTTTGTGACTTGAGATGTGGGCCATTCTCACTAGGGTTAGGGGGGAGATTTTGATATGCATTTCTCTGATAAATAGAGATAATAAGCATTTTTTTCATGTGTTGGCCGTTCGTCTGTCCTTATGAGAAGATTCTGTTCAGGTCTCTTACCCAGTTTTTAATGGGATTGTTTGCTCTCTTTTTGTTTATTTGAGTAAGATTCTGGTTATTAGCCCTTTGTCAGATTCGTGGCATGGAAATATCTTTTCCCACTCTGAAGGTTGTCTCTTTGCTTTGTTGATTGTGTCCTTAGCTGTTCAGAAACTTTTTAATTTGATCAGGTCCCATTTATTTATTTTTGTTGTTACTGCAATCATAAGGCAAGTTTTTATCCGTATTTTGCAGATGAAAAAATGGAGGTTCAAAAAGATCAAGTAACTGCCCAAGTCTACACACTGGTAGATAAGGGATTTGAACCCAGGCCTATCTGACTCAAGTCTATGCTTTTTTCCACCATTATTTAGCAGTAAATACATTAGAGATCCTATATTCCAAAGAAGCCCTGTGCCATTCTAGCATTTTTTCCTTCTTACAAATAACTTAGGTAGCCCTTTGCACTAAATAAAAGAAAGTGTTAAAACTACAGTTAGGAAGAGAAAATTCCCTGGAATATTGAAATGCATGCTGTGGCTCTGACTAAATTTCACACCCATTCTGTTGAACAACATCCTTAACGTGTGAGAAAAGACTCCTTCCCTCTCTAGCCACCCCTCCCATGCTTCAAGCATTCCATCACCTGCTGCTTTCCTTCAGACTAAGCTGAGGGAAAGGAATGGAGGAAGACTGTACATCTTCGGTGCATTGGTGCATATTTAAGTCAGGGGTTAGCAAGACCAGGATAGAAAGAGAAGTATTAGTGAAAAAAGAGAAGGAATAATACTCTTTTATTTCTACTCGGACCAGCTTAGGAGAGAGCTCTTATGACAAACCATAGTGAGGGAAGGGGTTGAACTTCTGCTAGGGAGGAAAGGGGGAGGCTGTCCTTCCTGGAGAGTAGGCAGAATTCAGGAGAACAAGGCAAATTTACACCTGTCTTCTTGTCTGGTATTTCATGTTCACATGAACTACATATTTCTGTTGAGAGTTATGTCTTATTCAGGAAAACAAATGGAAAGATGGAAACATTTTTAAAAATATCTACCCCTGCTAACCCCTTCAATCAGATTCCTGCTTATCACGAATACAGTTATTTGCTACTGGAAATTGACTGGATAAAAGAATTAGAGTAGCCACTAGAAATAAAAAAGAAGAAAAGAAAGATGGCAAGGACAAATGAACAAATCCCATTCTGGTAGTCTCCAAAGACAGTCTCTTACAATGCCACCCCCTCACATGCTCCTCCTCCAAAGAAGAGGTGGAGCTTGTGTTTGTTTCCCTTACATCTGATCTGTCCCTGCTTTGACAGATGGAATGCAGAGAAAATGACAATCTGGAACTTCCATTTCCAGGCACTAAAAAGGCTTAGAAGCTTCTGTTTCTTCCATTTTGGAGATCTAAACTGCTATGTACAGAATCTAAGGAGAGAGCAGTCATAAGGAAAAGTCCTGGAGACTGAAACTATATGGTACCAGACATCCAAACCACAGTCACAGCTGATCCAATCACAGGAGAGACCCAAGTGAGACCATTAGAAGAACTGCCAGCTAAGCCATAGACAACCCATAGAATTGTAAGATACAATAAAATGACAGTTGTTCTAAGTCAAAGTTTTTGGGTGGTTATGTAACAATAAATAACTGAAACAGGTGGCACTTATTAAAAATGAAGACCCAGTTTTGGTAAGATAAAAGGAATTTATAATGGGAAGAAATACCACTTCCATTAGCAATTGAAAATACAAAATATCTAAGAATAAACTTAACAAGAAATGGATATAAACCAGGGAAAGAAGAACCTAATTTACGAACTTTTACCAAGGTCACAAGAAAAGTCTTGACTAAATAGAGAAGCCAGCCGCAACATGTTCCTGAACGGGGTGGGGGTTGGTGGTGGGTTCAAGTATATTAAAACATATAAATTCTCCCCATATTAACTTATGTTTCTGAGTCAAAATCCAAAAGGGACTTATAAAAAAAACTTGACTAAGTAACTCTGTACTTCATGGGAAAGAAGCAGATGAGGATAAGCCATGATATATTTTTAGATAACTAATGACAGAAAGTTTGTATTATCCAAGGGAGGGGATAAGGGAATGAGGGAGAAGAGAGGGGGAAGTAGGGAGGGCAATGGGGCTCACGGTGTAGGGCACACCTCTTGGGGGCAGGACACAATTACAAAAGGGACTTTATCTAACAAATGCAACTAGTACAACCTAATTCTCTGTAGCCACAATGAGTCCCAAACAATAAAAAAAAAAAAAAAAATAGAAAAAAGAAAGTTTGTACTGTCATTTAAAATGTCTTATGTGAGTAAGCCTATAACAAACAAATCAGTATACTACTGGCAAATGAATAGGTGGGACAATATGTAGTATATGATATCCAAACAGAGTATTCAATCAAATAGGTTAATTATTAGGTGAGAAAGTTAAATTCCTATTTCATTCTACTTGACAGAGTACATTCTATTTGATTAAAGAAACATGTTAATACACTTATTAAATATTTGTAAGTACTAACTTTGTGCCAGTCACTGAGCTAGATAACAGATACAGTGGGGAACAATGTAATAGTATCCCAACTCTCATGGACTTTCCTGTGCAGTGGAAGAGAAAGGTATCACCTTATTAACTACAGTAGAACCTCCATAGTTAACCATCTCCTTAAGTTGACCTAATTTTCATAGACCAGATGTGCACAGATATACGTATCAGTTCAGTAGGCCTAGTTCCTTATTTTGACCACCTTTGTAGGCTGACCAGTTTAGTACAGTCCCTTGGATGGTCAACTTACAGAGGTTCTACTACAACCGTGACAAGTGTTATGAAGGAGAAGTGCAAGGTGCTCAGAGTGTTCCAGAATTAAATATAAAAACTGAAATATATAAGTAGAATAAACTGATCTTGAGGTGAAAAGAAAATACTGAATGAAATTCATGAACAGATTCTTAGGAGAAAAAAAGGAAATTAAGCAGAATTGAAAAGGCTGAACACCAAGTGCCATTATTGGAACGTACCAATGAGAAATGAGCTATTAAATGGAGGTAGAGGGTGAGGCATGGAACAAAAACTAGGGGAGACTAGTTAAGAGAACAGAAAAAAATGGAAGAAGGGGGAATTTTTGAGGAACTATTATAAAATCCCGTCCTAAAATCAAATGATATTTGAAGATCAAAAGGATGCTAAGAATTTAGCACAATGACTCAAAGAGACCTGCCCCAAGTGTTTTAGAGCACTAGGTATAAAGAGATTATAAAAGCTTCCAATTCAGATACAAAGGACTGAGATTCAACACAGCATCAGTCTACTCAAGATCAACAATGGAAATGAGAAAACAAAGCCAAGCCTCCAAATTTTAAATAAAAAAAAAATGATTTCTAAACTAGAATTCTATAACCTGTCAAACCTTCAATTGAGTGTCAGTATAAAGGTATTTTCAGATATGCCACGTTTAAAAAAATCTGCATCCCAGATATAGTTTTCTAGGAGCTATTTGAGGGAGACTAAATCAAGAAAAAAATGGACATGGAATTCAAGAAAAAGGAGATCCACAGAAAGGTGAAAGGAAGTTCCAGAATGACAGTTGTTCTGGAGGTCTAGACAGCAAAGGATGGAGAATGGAAGAAGAGGATGGGAGACATAGAAACATCTAGGAAGAAATAAAAATAAAATAAAAGAGCTAAGTTTTTGACCATGTGGAAAAATAGTACTCCATTTTTAAAACTATTGTAGATTTTGAGAGGAAATAGCATGAGTAACCCAGAAAACTAAGCGTATTTGCAAAAAGGGGAGAAACTTGGAAAGGAGACATTGGGCAGCCTAAATCACAGAGTCTGACAGAATATTATCACCAAGTTCTAGTAAAACTCACTTCCCAAAACATAATATGACCACTGATTAATTAGCTAAGAGTGATTGTGTACCATAATCTTCTATTAGAAAATTTAAAATAATCATGAAAATGGCACTTATTAGATCACTAAAACAATACTAATCTTTTGCATTCAAATCCCTTATCCTCTCTTTCAACAAATATTATTTTGCACGTCTATGGGCCTGCCACTATGTCATTAGATATACAAAGATGAATAACCAGCTCAGCATCCATAGCTCAGTGGTTAGGACGCTGGCCACATACTCTGGGCCTGATGGGTTCGAACCCAGCCAGGGTCTGTTAAAAACAACAATATGAAAACTATAACAACAAAAAAAAAATTGCCAGGCATGGCAAGCACCTGTAGTCCCAGCTACTTGGGCGGCTGAGGCAAGAGAATCACTTAAGCCCAAAGAGTTTGAAGTTGCTGTGAACTGTGACAGCACTCTATCAAGGGTGACATAGTGAGACACTATCTCAAAAAAACAAAAAAGAATAACCAACCCATAGTCCTTACTCACAGACTGCAGGCTACACTAGGCTTATAGGACTATGGCCAAACTTCACATTTTCTGGGTCTTAATTTATTATTGGTATATTTATCTATCTAAAAGGATAGGACTGGAAATGACTATCATAGCTCTGAAATTCAATAACTATGATTTCTAATTGTTAGGAACACCAAGTGTCCTACTTGTTAACTGGGGCATAGTTTTAAATCTGTTTTTTTTTTTTTTTTTTTGGCCGGGGCTGGGTTTGAACCCGCCACCTCCGGCATGTGGGACCGGCGCCCTACTCCTTGAGCCACAGGCGCCACCCAACTGGGGCATAGTTTTAAACCTGTGGCTGACACAAGACAGGTGGTTCTATTCCTAATGCTTGTTGAGTAGTTACTAATATTGTGATGAGACAGAGTATGAAGATAAGGGGAAGAAGATGATCGAAAATACCAAGAAGGATAAGCAATGCATTTTCTGACCTAAATTATACTCAAAAATTACAGAGGTAAGTGAGGTACGGTGGCTCAAGTCTATAAGTCTAGCACTTTGGGAGGCTGTGGTAGGAAAACTGCTTGAGGTGAGAAGTTAGAGGTTAGCCTGTACAACATACCAAGACCCTGGTATTTTTTTTTTTTTTTTTAATTAACTGAGTGTGGTGGCCCATGTCTATAGCCTTAGCTACTCAGGAGGTTGGGGTGGACGGATCACTTGAGCCCAGCAGTTCAAGTCTATAGTAAATTATGACTGTGCCACTGCATTCCAGCTAGGGTAATAGAGCGAGACTCTGTCTCAAAAACAAAAATAAATAGCCTTGGTGCCTGTAGCTCAGTGGTTAGTGCGCCGGCCACATATACTGGGACTGGTGGGTTTGAACCAGCCTGGGCCTGCTAAAAAACAATGACAACTACAACAACAAAAAATAGCCAGGCATTGTGGCAGGTGCCTGTAGTCCCAGCTACTTGGGAGGCTGAGGCAAGAGAATCACTTAAACTCAAGAGTTAGAGGTTGCTGTGAGCTGTGATGCAGCAGCACTCTACCAAGGGTGATATGGTGAGACTGTCTCAAAAAAAAAAAAAAAAGTAAATACAATTAAAATATATATATTTGCTAAACACAGAAGTTACCAACAAGAGACTACTGTCCCTGTCTTGTTAAGAATTTGTATACCACTTTGGGGCGGTGCCTGTGGCTCAAGGAGTAGGGCACCGGTCCCATATGCCGGAGGTGGCGGGTTCAAACCCATCCCCAGCCAAAAAAAATCACACACACACACACAAAAAAGAATTTGTATACCACTTTGAAACAAAGGGAATAAAAGAAATGACAAAACAGATGAGTACAAGCAATGAAGAGGATTACTACTACCCATCTTTCAATAAAAACAGGAAGTACTTAGCCGGGCGTTGTGGCGGGCGCCTGTAGTCCCAGCTACTTGGGAGGCTGAGGCAAGAGAATCGCTTAAGCCCATGAGTTGGAGGTTACTGTGAGCTGTGTGAGGCCACGGCACTCTACCGAGGGCCATAAAGTGAGACTCTGTCTCTACAAAAAAAAAACAGGAAGCACTATTGCCACCATGATCTGTCAAGATCCCTATTATTTTTTTTTTTTGTAGAGACAGAGTTTCACTTTATTGCCCAAGGTAGAGTGCCATGGTGTCACACAGCTCACAGCAACTGCCAACTCCTGGGCTTAAGCGATTCCCTTGCCTCAGCCTTCTGAATAGCCGGGACTACAGTTGCTTGCCATAACTCCCCGCTATTTTTTTTGTTGCAGTTTGGGCGGGAGCTGGGTTTGAATCCGCCACCCTCGGTATATGGGGCCGGTGCACTGCCCACTGAGCCACAGGTGCTGCCCAAGATCCCTACTCTGGCTAAGTTTTTAATCTATTGGTTTGGGGCATACAAGACCTCTGCTTTGATGGCAGTAGCAAATCCAAGCTCTTCTTAATGTCTCTGCTCAGTTTCTCGTTATCAACAAAGAAAGCTATTCTTGGTCTCTTGCTACCAGAATTAATCTTTTGCTTTTTGGTACTTCCACAGATTACTGTTGCTTTTTTTTTTTTTTTTTGAGACAGTCTCAAGCTGTCGCCCTGGGTAGAGTGTCATAGCTAACAACAACCTCAAATTTTTAGGCTTAAGCATTTCTCTTGCCTCAGACTCTCACTAGCTGGGACTACAGGTGCCTGCCACAATGCCTGGCTATTTTTTTGGTTGGAGTTGTCACTGCTGTTTAGCAGGCCTGGGCCGGGTTTGAACCCGCCATCCTTGGTGTATGTGGCTGGCGCCCTGCCGAATGAGCTACAGGTGCCGCCAGAAAATACCGTTGCTTTATTTATTTATTTTTTTTAGAGACAGAGTTTTACTTTGTCGCCCTAGGTAGAATGCCATTGTGTCACAGCTTGCAGCAACCTCCAGTTCTTGGACTTAGGCGATTCTGTTGCCTCAGCCTCCCGAGTAGCTGGGACCACAGGCGCCCGCCATAACGCCTGGCTATTTTTTGTTGCAGTTTGGCCGGGGCCGGGTTTGAACCCGCCACCCTCGGTACTGTTGCTTTAGTAGAGCATATTTTGATTTATGCTAACTGTGGTCTGTAAAATGGAATAGCTAACTGTGGTCTGTAAAACCTTGCAAGGCAAAAAGCGACACGGCTTTTTTCCTTTTCTATTACCTTCAATATATCTAATAGAGGACCACGAACATAGTAGTGTTCAACTAATTTTTTTGTTTTTTTTTTTTTTTTTTGAGATAAAGTGTCACTATGTCACCTTTAGTAGAGTGCCGTAGTGTCACAGCTCAGCAGCCTCAAACTTTTGGGCTTAAGCAATTCTCTTGCCTCAGCCTTCTGAGTAGCTGGGACCACAGTGCCCAGCTATTTTTAGAGATGAGGGTCTCGCTTTTGCTCAGGTTGGTCTGGAACCCATGAGCTTGGGCAATCCACCCGCTTGGCCCTCCCAGAGTGCTAGGATTACAAGCATAAGCCACCTTGCCTGGCTTCAACTATGTTTTTGAATTAGTTGAAAAAGGTCATGTGGAAGTACTGAAGAAATCTACACTCTAATTTTCCTATCAAAGATTTCTTTTCACTTCCAGGAAAAATTGGTAATAAGTGATGTTTACAAGGAATAGGGCAGCACCTGAACAGAAGGTCCCCCCATATGTGACCAGTGGCTGGTGGCCAGGAGTGAGAGTTTAGAGAAGTAACATGTCTGAGAACAGTCTGCCAATGATAATGGAAAGCAGCCTAAACTTTGAAGTGGCTGTATTTGGAGGGGAGGCCATTTTGTGCTCTTTGGGGAAAATGTTAATGAGAGGTTTCACAAATGTCAGACTTGCCTTGATTAAACCAAGCCAGCTAGGTAGATGTTTTTCATATTAATGCCATCTCTGCTGAAAGAGCAAAGTGGGGGAAGAAAAGGAGGTTTGAGAAAGGAAAATGATAAACCTCAATTATTTACAAAAGAAATTATGCTTCTGCTAACTTGGGCAAGGATATCAGAAAACTGTTATATGGCTGGCCTGGCTGCTCTACTTTTGGACCTTTCAAAAAGAAAAATTCAAACCTTGAAACCAGGAGAGGAGACAGAACAGGATGACTACTGCCTGTCCTAGGGTGTCTACTGATTAAGAACTTCAAGGAAACCAAGGAAGTTAAGTTGTAAAGAAAGTTCCATTTGAATAGCTGCTTTTAAAGGAAGAAAAAGTACAGGAGGAATGTCATACAAAAATTGATATGTTTAAGGGAGTTCTTCGTCCTTAGTATGAGCTTGTTTCTTAAAAAAATTTCAGATGTGGGTGGCGCCTGTAGCTCAGTGGATAGGGCGCCGGCCCTATATTCCGAAGGTGGCGGGTTCAAACCCAGCCCCAGCCAAATTGCAACAAAAAAACATAGCTGGGCATTGTGGTGGGTGCCTGTAGTCCCAGCTACTCAGGAGGCTGAGGCAAGAGAATTGCCTGAGCCCAGGAGTTAGAGGTTGCTGTGAGCTGTGTGACGCCATGGCACTCTACCAAAGGCAATAAAGAGAGACTCTGTCTCTACAAAAAAAATAAATAAATAAAAAATAAAAAAAATTTTTTTCAGATGTTTTTGTAGTTTCTTTTTTCTCTTCTTAACTTTACAAACACAGAATTGGATTTCTTATAATCCTTGATCCTGACACACTCTTATCACTGTTCCTAAAACTATTCCCAAGAGTTTTTTATGGTTTCTGTCACCTAAATTAAAGGGTAGGGGTGGGCAAATACTGTTGATTAAGAGAGCTCAGCCACCTTTTGCCCTTGTTTCTCCCCAGCCCAGCCTGCAATTGTGTCCCAATCAACCAGCATTAATACAGATACACAGAGGTATTTATTTGCTGCTGATTCTGCCTAGCTGTATTCAGACTCGATCTCCATGTGTATTTAATAAATCACACTAGTTAGGTGGACAGGATTAGTTCCAAGTCACCTAATGACTATATCATGAACTACAGCATTAAAGGGATTAATATTAATCTGAGCCATTGCAGTTCAGTGGAAAAGGCCAGTCCATTCTCCAACAGGAGCTCCAGCCGGCAAGAAATCCTCAACAAGACCAGGAAGATTAATGAGGGCTTCTACATTCTGCCTGCAAATCTTCACCTACCAGGGTGTGGGGTAGTGAATCCCAGTCCAGACGAGCTCATAAATAACCCGCAATATCACAAGTATTTGGGGCAGCTGAGCCCCAGCAAGGGAGGGCCAGCTAGCCCTCTCTCTTCTCCTCCTGTAACCCACACCACCGAGATGGCACAGGAATTTTACAGGCCCACACAGTGGCTGGTTTTGTTTTCTTTCACGTAAGGGCCCACACTTTGTAAATCATTTTCTTATTTCAGGAAAAGAAGTATACTAACTGCAGTCCAGACTTGGGTGTACTCAGAAGAACATGAAGCTTCTCTGAAACTGGGAAAATAACCTGGGTTTCAAGATACATGGAACATGATTGCAAGTCACTAAATCTTCCCCTGCTCAGTGACACAATTCCTCTCCATTAGCACCCACAGAATGCTATGTCTTCACTGGGCCTCCGGAATTCAGAACTACTTTTCTTTGCTCTGCCAAAGTGACTACTCACTAGAAAGAACTATAAGACACCATAGGAACCAGCATTTCCTCACACCTTGGCCCTCATCTCGCCATTAAGAGACCAATAAGATGAGCCTAGCCACACCTCAGATCTCCATAGGCCAAGGTACAGCTTGGATTTAACTGGCTCAGAAAGGAAACTCAGGGCACCAGTATGAGATCCAGACAGAGAAAGCAGTAAGCCACAATTAAACTCAATTTACTGGAAGACCGATTTCTTCCTCAGTGACTCCAGAGGCACCTGAGAAAAATACCAGGAGTTGAATTTCATGGCCAGAGTTGTATCTGCTGGAGATACCAAACAAACAGCTGTTTCTACCTGCAGCAACACAGTTTCATAGTTTGAAAAAACCAAAAGTATAAGTTTACTCCAACAGAGACCATTTAACTTGCATAGACAACAGCAGGTCAGCTGCCAAGATTCCCTTGCAATAAAAAGGACTGTCAACCAGTACAGTTAGACCCCAACAACAAAGGTTACTGAACTGAAAGGTGAATTTCAGTAGCATTAAAATATAAGTGAACTGAGGCCCTCGTGTCAGGTTATTTGAAGTTCAGAAATGCTTGCCAAACACCCTAAGTACAGAGATACCATTGCTACAGCTGAGCAGGAGACAAAAGTGGGTTATTCCTCAGAGAGAGACTTAACATCTAAGTTTGTAAATATTCCATCATATTTATAAGAGAGATAAAAGTGGAGTCCACTCAAAATCTCTATTAGGTAAAGGAAGAGATAAGAGAATGAATGTTAAGGTGGAATCTCTGTTTCAGCTAAGACTCAAGGGAAGAAAACCGCTCAAATTGCTGGGGAAAAGCCCTGAGAGGCTAGGAAACCTATAAACCCTCAGTTCCACTAGATTACTTCAACTCTGGAGAAATTCATGGGGCACAGGAATGGGTGGCTCTACAACCAATAAAGGCAGTTCACTTGAGTGGGAAGAGAAGAAATTTGGCCTTTTTAGCCACAATTCATGTTTTTCTGCTGCCAGGCTGGCTGGTTTACATAAAGTTCCTAAGGGAGGGATAGGGTTAAGTGACAGAAGCTTTCTCATCACCCTCACCAAACTAAAGCCCACTCCATCACACATCCAAGCCTTGTTATCCATAAGATAAATACAAAGAAACAGTAGCATAAGATCATCCTAGAGAAAAAGATAATTTTCTTGGGCAGCACCTGTGGCTCAAAGGAGTAGGGCAACAGCCCCACACGCTGGAGGTGGCGGGTTCAAACCCAGGCCCGGCCAAAAATTGCAAAAAAAAAAAAAAAAGAAAGATAATTTTCTTGGTAGCTGCAAAAAGGCTCCATTCTCTCTCTCTACCTACATGTCCTCTGCCATTCCTTCATCTTCTCATCCCCTGCAGCTTCTCTCTTGGTTCTGAGAAAATTAACTACCTCACACAGAGTCTTAACTCTCTCTTCACAGCTTAGTCAGGCTAACTTAAAGCTTAAGCTAGTGGGCCCCAAAACAACTAAAGACATTAACCAAAAGTTTTATCATACTAAGATCAGCTATATATACCACAGCAATATACATAAAGCTTCCTTCAATCCCAATACAGAATGAACAGGAGTATTTATAGTTCTTAAGAGCTCATCTGTCTCTTGCCAGACATTCTTGTTCCTCAAACCATCAGAAGAAAGATGCTCCCTAGACATGGGGTACTTGAGTTATATAACTCTATGGGAAGGGGACTTCTGTCAGTGGCAGCATTCTTTCCTCAAAGCACCCTCTAAAGGAGAGCACCCTGTACACTGCTGAGTCCCCAGGCCATCATGTACACAGGAACAAGGCCATGCAGCGGGATGCATCAGGCTCCAGGAATGCTGAAGTCCACATATTTGCCATTCAATACCAAAATGGCTTTTCAAGTTCAATCAGCTATAAATGTTGCTTTGTTTTAATTTTCCACTGAACTTCCTGGAACCTATTATCCAACTGTCAGGGATGTATATTTAGCAAGAGCAACATGGCCTCTTTGCCACTGCCCCACTGCTCATGTCTCCTCTAATAAATAGAAAAATCAACCCCTTCCTCAATCACCGTTGTAAATGTGGCTTGAGGCTGATTAAGAATACTCTTGGTAGATAGGACACAAACTCACCAAACACTGAGAGTTACTTGCAAATCCCAACTCTTTCCTAGATTAATGTTCCTGCAAGGTTTTCTAATAGTCCAGGAAAATTCTCTAATGCTTGTACTCACTGGAATTTTGGGAATGCTAGTAGTAGAAATGACCTAAGAGAGAAATCTAATATAGGGATAGCAGACTTTAAATATTCAATCCTAATACAGCATATAATATGCAATAGGAATAATCTGAAAAACCAAAATCAGGGCTAACAGGAATAAGGAAGGTAGATGTATAGCTTCAATTTCATCTCATAAAGCTAGTTTGAAAATATAACTTCCTCTTGGTCAACAGAACATGAGGGAAAGTTTTTTCCTTTCTGTCAAGATTCTTTTGCCTTGGGCGGCACCTGTGGCTCAGTGGGTAGGACACTGGCCCCATATACTGAGAGTGGCGGGTTCAAACCCGGCCCTGGCCAAACTGCAACAAAAAAATAGCCAGGTGTTGTGGTGGGCGCCTGTAGTCCCAGCTACTCAGGAGGCTGAGGCAAGAGAATCACCTAAGCCCAGGAATTTGAAGTTGCTTTGAGCTGTGTGACGTTACCGCACTCTACCGAGGGCAATAAAGTGAGACTCTGTCTCTACAAAAAAAAAAAAAAAAAATCCAGCTACCGATATTTTTTTACTCTGACATCAAACAGTAAGAACAGACTAAACTTGAATGAGAAACACGTGTACCCTACCACTTTTCCAATTCACTACTTCTACCAACTCCAAATCCACCTAAATCCTGTAATTATCCACATGGCCTCTTTCCAGTTCCACAATATCCAGCACAACTCTTCAAGACTAACAGAAGAGGCCTATATATTATATATTTAAAAATACAGTTGCAGCTGGGGGAGGTGGCTAACACCTATATTCCCAGCACTTTGGGAGGCCAACATGGGAGGACTGCTTGGGGCCAGAATTTCAAGAGCAGCCTGGACATCAGCAAGACCTCATTGCTACCAAAAAAATGTCAAAATTAGGCCAGGTGCGGTGGCTCACGCCTGTAATCCCAGCATTCGGGAGGCCAAGGCGGGTGGATTGTCTGAATTTACAGGTTCCAGACCAGCCTGAGCCAAAGCAAGACCTCATCTCTAAAAAAAAAAGCTGGGTGCTGTTGCAGGAGCCTGTAGTCCCAGTTACTTGGGAGGCGGAGGCAAGAGGATCTCTTGAACCCAACCAGTTTGAGGTTTCTGTGAACTAAGACGTCACAGCACTCTACCAAAGGTGACCAAGGGAGACTCTGTCTCAAAAAAAATAAAAAAAAAAAACTGGGCAGCGCCTGTGGCTCAAAGGAGTAGGGCACCGGCCCATATGCAGGAGGTGGCAGGTTCAAGCCCAGCCCTGGCCAGAAACTGCAAAAGAAAAAAAAAGTGAAAATTAGCTGGTGGGTTCGAGGGATGGTGGTTGCACTCCTGCAGTCCCACAGTCCCAGGTACTTAGAAGGCTGAGATAGAGGGATCGCTTTAGCCCAGGAGTTTGAGATTTATGCCATCTAGCCTGAGCAACACAGTGAGACCCTGCCTCAAAAAATAAATAAATATATAAACACACACACAAAATGCCAAAAAAAGTATGTTATCTCTGTTATTACTTTTTGAAATTGAACTGAAGGTACCATTACTGGTCAAATGTACCTAGACATGCTACGCACATCTATTTTACCTGCAATTTCTACACTTTCAGGGAATGAAAAATTTCACTTCCAACAAGATCTTTTTAAATATGTATACATTTTTTTGGCACCCCTATAGGTTGGTCATAATTTTCCTAAATTATACAAAAGTAAACCAATAACCAAAACCAACATTTTTCTATAACCCTGAAACATACAATAATATAAACTCAAAATGAAAGTAATTTCTAGCCAGCTCGGCGCCTGTAGCTCAGCAGCTAGGGCACCAGCTACATACACCAGAGCTGGTGGGTTCAAACCTAGCCTGGGCCTGCCAAACAACAGTAACAACTCCAACCAAAAAATAGCTGGTGTTGTGGCAGGTGCCTGTAGTCCCAGCTACTTGGGAGGCTGAGGCAAGAGAATCACTTATGCCTAAGAGCTTGAGGTTGCTGTGAGCTGTGACGTCACAGCACTCTACCAGGGGTGACAAACTCAGACCCTGTCTCAAAAAAAAAAAAAAAAGTAAGTACTTTCTAGCCAAGTGCAGTGGCTCATCTGTAACCCCAGTGCTTAGGAAGGCCAATGCAGGAAGATCAATTGAGGCCTGGAGTTGGCAATCAGCCACAGTGATACCCTGTCTCTACAAAAAAAATTAAAAAATTAGTTGACTGGGGTTGTATATATGTGGCTCAGGAGGCTGAGAAAGGA
Organism: Nycticebus coucang; assembly: GCF_027406575.1. Classification (NCBI taxonomy): domain Eukaryota; kingdom Metazoa; phylum Chordata; class Mammalia; order Primates; family Lorisidae; genus Nycticebus; species Nycticebus coucang. The sequence continues at coordinate 131,517,927 of NC_069782.1, read as the reverse complement.
GGATCCCTTGAGCTCATGAGTTCAAGGTTACAGTGAGCTATGATCACGTCATTGCACGCCAGCTGGATAGCAGAGAAAAACCCTGTATCAAAAAAAAAAAAAAAAAAGTCGGCGGCGCCTGTGGCTCATTGAGCAGGGCGCCGGCCCCATATACCGAGGGTGGCACGTTCAAACGCAGCCCTGGCCAAACTGCAACAAAAAAATAGCTGGGCGTTGTGGCGGGCGCCTGTAGTCCCAGCTACTTGGGAGGCTGAGGCAGGAGAATCACTTAAGCCCGGGAGTTGGAGGTTGTTGTGTGACGCCACGGCACTCTACCGAGGGCAATAAAGTGAAACTCTGTCTCTACAAAAAAAAAAAAGTCACTTCTAGGACTCAGCATCACTAAATTAGTAGATCTAGAATAGGGAGAAAATTCAGAAGAGCAAAATAAAAATTTTCATTCCAAAATTAATAATTAATAAGTTCTAGATCCATAAACAAAGACATACAAAAATCATAACCAGGAAGGCCAAAAGTTCATTTTTATTTATTTTTTATTTTTGAGACAGACTCTCACTCTATTACCCTTGGTAGAGTACCATGGCGTCACACAGCTCACAGCTACCTCCAACTCCTAGGCTTAGGTGATTCTCTTGCCTCAGCCTCCCAAGCAGCTGGGACTACAGGCACCCGCCACAACGCCCGGCTATTTTTTTGTTGCAATTTGGCTGGGGCCGGGTTTGAACCTGCCTCCCTCAGTACATGGGGCTGGTGCCCTACCCACTGAGCCACAGGCACTGCCCCAAAAGTTCATTTTGAAAAACCCACCCAGGGCGGCGCCTGTGGCTCAAGGAGTGGGGCGCCGGTCCCATATGCCGGAGGTGGCGGGTTCAAACCCAGCCCTGGCCAAAAATCACAAAAAAAAAAAAAAAAAAAAAGAAAAACCCACCCAAAACAACAGCATAAAACCTCAAACCAGCCTTATCTGAACAAATACAGTACATAAGATCTCCTTATCAGCTATGGGAGGTGAACAAGCAGTTATCTCATGTACAAATGAAGACAGTGAGGCAAAGCAAAGCAAAGCAAAGTTACAAACTAAGCTTACTAAAGAAAAAGAAGCAGCTTCATGTTTACAACCTCTGGGCCCTAACCCAGACAAGGGGAAAATCCGTATTATCAGGGGAAATAATAGACCTCAGTCTTGTCATTTCATTTAAATATTCCTACACTCATCTCCTCAAAAGCCATCTTAGTGCTGATGACCAAAAAATAATATAAATACACCCTTGCATCTATGGTTTGTGTGTATGTGTATGTGACACGTCTCTCTTTGTCTCTGGCTAGACTAAGTGCAACCTCAAACTCGTGGGCTAAAGGGATCCTCCTGCCTCAGCCTCCCAAGTAGCTGAAACTATAGGTGCAAGCCACCATGCCTGGTTAATTTTTCTATGTTTTGTATGGATGGGGTCTTGCTCAGGTTAGTCTTGAACTGCTGAGCTCAACTGATCCACCTACCTCGGCCTCCTAAAGTGCTAGGATTACAGGCGTAAGCCACCGTGCCTGGCCACAGGGGACAGGCATATCTGTTCTGGTAGATTCAGCCAGCTTTCCAATTTACATACTTACCCTCAGGAATGAGAGTTTCAGTTGTTCCATATCCTTGCTATTGCTTGCTATTGTTTGTCTTTTTCATTTTAGCCATTCTGCTTTACATGTAGTAGTATGCCATTCTGGTTTTGAATTTTTCTAATGACTAATCAATTGAGTTCAGCACATTTTCTTATGTTTGCTGTTTATAGAGGTATCCTCTACTGTGAGGTGTCTCTGTTCATGTCTTTTCCCCATTTTTCTATTGTGAAATCTGCTTTTTTCTTATTGATTTATACAAATTCTTACAGGGATTTTTTTTTTTTTTATTAACCAACTTTGGTAATTTGTGAGTATCACTAGAACTATTTCTCTCAAAAATCAAACATTACCTGTATTTCATACAGGTCTCTATAATTCACTGGGCAAAACAAAACCACAAATGAAGCTCATATTTTTTTTTTTTTTGTAGAGACAGACTCTCACTGTACCGCCCTTGGGTAGAGTGCCATGGCGTCACACGGGTCACAGCAACCTCTAACTCTTTGGGCTTACGCGATTCTCTTGTTCAGCCTCCTGAGCAGCTGGGACCACAGGCGCCCGCCACAACGCCCGGCTATTTTTTTTGTTGCAGTTTGGCCAGGGCTGGGTTTGAACCCGCCACCCTCGGCATATGGGGCCGGTGCCCTACTTACTGAACCACAGGCGCCGCCCGAAGCTCATATTTTCATTTTTAAACAATTCTTATATTTCTTCTTTTGTTCTGCATGTCCACATAACCATACATATTCCAATTTTTAAACAGCAGTTCCAACCTTTGAATCTATCATCCTGAGGGCCCTGGCTTCTAAGAATAGCAGGATGCACTGACGTCTAGGTTCCACTAAAAACTGAAAATGAAAATGATATTTCTAATTTAACAAGAATGAAAGTGTGGGGATAGAGGAAGAGAGAAAGCAATACTTCTCCTAGGATGAAAGCCCCTATGGCACACAGGCCTGATTAGTAAATGGAAATTCCAGATAGCCTCTGAATAGAATCCTTTTCCACCTTTCAAATAATTTATAGCTTAATGTCAGCTAAACTTAGTAACTTCTCCCATTTGTCCATGGCAAGGAGATTCTTGGCAGGCTTTCCATGGTCATTCCAGGCCTCCTCATAGATCCTTGAAATATGATGTGGCCATCAAAATGTCAGCACTTACCTGCTGCCCACACTCTGGATACATGGTCTAACTCAGAAGTCAGTGACTGATAACGTGAGGAACAAAAGACCAGCTTTAGATCTGATTCAAGAATAAATACCTGGCAGTTCCCATGTGCTTGATAATATAAGTTAAAAATGATAATGATGGTCAATTCCATGGCCAAATCAGGATCTATCTAAATAGACAGTACTTGGGAGGCTGAGGCAAGAGAATCATTTAAGCCCAAGAGTTGGAGGTTGCTATGAGCTGTGATGCCACAGTCAGGGTAACATAGTGAAACTCCAAAGCAATCACATAGCGTGAAAGAAGGAACATTAGTAAATAGGAGCACCTAAGCAGTGTCATAGCAGTAATTTTGCTGATGAAAATGTCTATGTTCAGAAATCTTCAATGATTTCCCACTTCTAACTGAGTTAAGGAGAATGGCAGAACTTAAAGCTATAAAGAAGCAGACATCCAGTCCACTTTCTATCCAATTTGTGTGTGTGCATTTGTGCGTCTATGTATGTGTTGAAACTAGGTCAAAAGAGGTTAAATCACTTATTCAAGACAACATACTGAAATCATGACAAAGCCCAGTCTATATCTCAAGCCTTCATACTTCTTGATAGGTATCTTTTAACTATAGCTAGCAACCTTCTTTAGTTGGTGTTTAAGGCCCTATATAACACGAATCCAACCCTACCTATTTACCTTTCTTTCTCAATGGATTCCTTGCTCTTCCCCCAACTCTAGATAGTCCTCCCTCCATCCTTTTGACATCCCTTTACCGCCATCCTTTTGACATTCTTTGGGCTAAAAGATTAGCCCACAAAGATTAGCCTTTACCTTTCCAAAATAGTACTTGACATTCATCAAATGTGATTATATTTTTATTTCACAAAGCACCAAAAAGTGTGCAAAAGCACCAAAAGACATTCAATAAAAATTTATTGAAGTGATTCTTTAGGGTAGAAACAAGAGAGACTTTCCCAAAATCAGAAGTACAGGGATACCTCTTAATATTTTTTCACTGAGAAGACCACAAATAAAGCAAATAATTCCTTGGGCATATGAAACCAAGGACGCCAATTCATAGAGAAAAGGAAATCTTTAACACCAGGGGTAGAAGGAAACTAGGGATCAAGGACAGCTCTATCATTTTATAGGCGAAAGAAAATGAACCAAAGAAAGCTAAAGCTATTTGCCCAAGTTCACAAAGATTTATTTTTTATTTATTAATTTATTTTGAGACAGAGTTGCACTATGTCACCCTGGGTAGAGTGATGTGGCGTCACAGCTCACAGCAACCTCCAACTCTTGGGCTTAAGTGATTCTCTTGCCTTAGCCTCCCAAGTAGCTAGAACTACAGGTGCCCACCACAATGCCTGGCTATTTTCTGGTTGTAGTTGTCATTGTTGTTTGGCAGGCCTGGGCTGGATTAGAACCCACCAGCTCTGGTGTATGTGGCTGGTGCCCTAGCTGCTGAGCTTAGACGCCAAGCCCACAAAGATTTAGATTTTAGAACATAAAAGCACCTTTTGAGATTCTGGTGAGATATGGATCTTCTTCCCAGCAAAATATACATGTATGTGTGTGTATACACACAAATAATTCTACTTATAATTTCAGAGTCCATTCATCTCCAAAAGCCCATTCCTGGATCCTAGATCAGAATGCTTGATCTCAATCCTTCTTGGACAACATCTTGCATTAAGAAAATTGGGGGGCGGCACCTGTGGCTCAAAGGGGTAGGGCGCCGGCCCCATGTGCCAGAGGTGGCGGGTTCAGACCCAGCCCCAGCCAAAAACTGCAAAAAAAAAAAAAAGAAAAGAAAGAAAGAAAGAAAATTGGGGTGGGGGGGCTGCAATGGCCCACACTTATAATCCAGCCATGTCACACGTGGGAGGAGGATTGCTTAAGGCCAGGAGTTTGAGACCAGCCTGGGCAACATAGTAAGACTCGGCTTGTACAAAAAAAAAAAATTAGGGCAGTGCCTGTGGCTCAAAGGAGTAGGGCGCTAGCCCCATATGCTGGAGGTGGTGGGTTCAAACCCAGCCCCAGGCAAAAACAGAAAAAAAAATAATAATAAATAAAAAATAAAATAAAATAAAATTAGCCAGGCACAGGTGTTTGTGGTCCCAGCTACTAAGGAGACTGATATTGAGGAGACTGAGGCAGGAGGATTGTTTGAGCCCAGGAGTTTGAGGTTACAATGAGCTATAGTCATACCTCTGCATTCTAGCCTGGATAACAGGGCAAGACCTCATCTCTGAAGAACATTTTTTTTTTTTTGTAGAGACAGAGTCTCACTTTACTGCCCTTGGTAGAGTGCCGTGGCGTCACACAGCTCACAGCAACCTCCAACTCTTGGGCTTACGTGATTCTCTTGCCTCAGCCTCACGAGCAGCTGGGACTACAGGTGCCCGCCACAACGCCCAGCTATTTTTTTGTTGCAGTTTGGCAGGGGCTGGGTTTGAACCCGCCACCCTCGGTATATGGGGCTGGCGCCCTACTTACTGAGCCATAGGCGCCGCCCTGAAGAACATTTTTTTTTTTTTTGCAGTTTTTGGCAGGGGCTGGGTTTGAACCCACCACCTCCGGCATATGGGGCTGGTGCCCTACCCCTTTGAGCCACAGGCACCACCGCTGAAGAACATTTTTTAATTTTTTTTTTTTAGAGACAGAGTCTTGCTTTGTTGTTATGGGTAGAGTGCTGTAGCATCACAGCTCACAGCAACCTCCAACTCCCGGGCTTAGGTGATTCTCTTGCCTCAGCCTCTGGAGTAGCTGGGACTACAGGTGCCCACTACAACGCCCGGCTATTTTTTGTTGCAGTTTGGCTGGGCCTGGGCTTGAATCCACCACCCTTGGTATATGGGGCTGGTGCCCTACCCACTGAGCCACAGATGCCGTCCAGAACATTTTTTAACTTTTAAAAAATAAAAAATAAAATAAAATAATTTTTAAGAAACAGGGTCTCACCCTGTCACGAAGGCTGGCCTCGAACTCTGGGGCTCAAGAAATCCTCTTATGTACCTGAAACTACAGATATGTACCACTATGCCTGGCTTGTATAAAATTTTATAAATTTACTTATAACCACAAAGGAACTTTTTCTTATATCTAATCCTAGTTTGAAGATTACGTTCCTGAATTTTAGTATTCTAAGAGTTAGCACTCTTTATTTCATTCTTCTCTGAAATTTGTCACATTAGAAAACAAAATCTTTCTTAGATGCTGTAACCAGAACCATATGAGGCATCAAGGTCTTGGCATGCTGTAATTTTGTTTTCAAAATCTTGTAGGGTGAGGCCCACAACTGTGAGGAAATCTTTACCTATAAAGCAAATAAATAATCAGAGAATAGACCACATTCCTGAAATCAGGATACAGACTAGAAAAGGCCAATAAATCTTAAATATATTTTAGATTTTCCCTGAAGTATATATGGGCTTAAACTCAAATCTCACATACCATTTTTCTGTCTGGATACATTTTTACAAGTTATTTTATTTCTATTAGAAGAACCCATGCGAAGATGGAGAATTCCTCATGTGCTCTCCAAAGGCAGAGTGGCTTTGGAGGCAAAAAGACCTAGATTCGAATCCTAGTCATAATATAATCATAGCAAATAAACTTCTCTAAGCCGTAGTTTCTACACCTGTAAAATGAAGAAGAAAAAAACCCTACCTCGTACACTTGAAAATTAAATAAAACAATGTATACGAAACATTTAGTTAAGAACAGCTAAGAATATTTTTGAAAAAGCTAAGGAGTAGGAGGGTACTTACTCTGTATATTAAAATTTATGGCCAGGCATCTTGGCTCATGCCTGTAACTCAACACTTTGGGAAGCTGAAGTAGAAGACCAGACTGGGCACGATCCCATACAAGACCCCATCTCTTAAAAAAAAAATTTTTTTTTTAAATCAGAAGTTGTAACATGTGCCTATAGTACTAGCTACTTAGGAGGCTAAGGCAGGAAGATCAATTGACCACAAGAGTTCAAAGCTGAAGTGAGCTATGATCACATTATTGCGCTCCAGCTTGGACAACAGAGCAAGATCTCATTTCTAAAAAATACACAAAAATAAAAACAAAAATCATCATGAAACACAAACAAAAATGGCTAATTTTTCTTTATTTTTTAGTAGAGATGGGGTTTTGCTCTTGCTCAGGCTGGTCTCAAACTCCAGAGCTCAAGCAATCCTCCCATCTCGGCCTCCCTGAGTGCTAAGATTACAGGCATGAACCACCATACCCAACCTCCTTCACAATTTTAATGCCATGTCTTAGCCTAAGGAACCCTAAGACTGCAGGTTGTGAGCTGCCTGAAAATACGGTGAGAAGAGGCTGGGAGATACCTTAATCCTTAATCTGTTCTACTCTGGTATAGCAAGATCCATATGGAAACAACCTCAATTATTCTTTAGGTAGCTATAATAGTTGGAAATCATTGAGATTTTCTAAGATCTCAGGGAAGCCATGTAAGGCTTTTCTTTTTTTTTTTTTTTTTTTGGCCGGGGCTGGGCTTGAACCCGCCACCTCCGGCATATGGGACCGGCGCCCTACCCCTTGAGCCACAGGTGCTGCCATGTAAGGCTTTTCTAGTAGAAATGTGTTATAGATATTTAAGTCATTTTACATCGGGGCATTTATGGTCAACTGACTTTGACAACAGTGCCGGGACCATTCAAAGGAGAAAGAATTGTTGGGGGCCAAGACTGGCCAGGCCTCTGGCCTGGCCTATCTAATTGTCTGGCTGTGCTACCTTGCTCAGGATCAACTCCTCTTAGGTGCAGGAGGGCAATGCATCTTAGCAGGAGAGACAGAGAAGGACACACAGTCTTCCAGGGAGAGACAGTGTTAGTAGGAGAGCGAGTCTTAGCAGTCTTTGTAGAAGGGTGCCAAACAAGTACCCTCCAAGCAGGAGCAAAAGAGTAGAGTGAGCGAGTCCGTGAAAGAATGAATATGTCACAGGTGTTTCTTATAATTACAGAGCATTCAAAACTTAACTCTCACTTCTCTTTCCCTTGAATCATCTAGTCTCCTACAAAGAATTGTCTTTTCAAAGAATGATGGTGGGACAGCTAGACTATCTACATGCACAAGAATGAAGTTGGACTCCCTATCCTGTGTCATTGGATCAAAGATCTAAACGTAAGAGCTAAAACTATTAAATTCTTTAAAAAAAAAAATAGGTGTAAATTTTGAACCAGGGTTTTTCAACCTTGGCACTAGTGACAGTTTGGGCCAGATAATTCTTTGTTGAAGGAACTGTCCTGTGCATTGTGAGAGGTTTAGGGGCATCCTTCCTGGCTTCAATCCATTAGATACCAATAGCACACCTTCCTGTAAGTGGAGACAATCAAAAATATCTCCTGATATTGCCAGATTTCCTCTGGAGGGCAAAATCATCCAGTTGAGAATCATTGTTTTCCAGGGGTCCTCAAACTTTTTTTTTTTTTTTGTAGAGACAGAGTCTCACTTTACTGCCCTCGGTAGAGTGCCGTGGCGTCACACGGCTCACAGCAACCTCTAACTCTTGGGCTTACGTGATTCTCTTGCCTCAGCCTCCTGACAGCTGGGACTACAAGCGCCCGCCACAACGCCCAGCTATTTTTTTGTTGCAGTTTGGCCGGGGCTGGGTTCGAACCCGCTACCCTAGGTATATGGGGCCGCCCCCTCAAACTTTTTAAACAGGGGGCCAGTTCACTGTCCCTCAGACTGTTGCAGGTCCGGACTATAGTTTAAAAAAAAAACTATGAACAAATTCCTATGCACACTGCACATATCTTATTTTGAAGTAAAAAAACAAATACAATCACACCGCCTCATGTGGCCCACGGGCCACAGTTTGAGGACCCCTAATTTATGAACCTTATCTTCCTCCCTTGCAAAATTACCAATGTCTACATTATAAATATATAAATGGTTATCTGCTTAGTTTTGTTTTGTTTTGTTTTTTTCGACAGAGTCCCACTCTTCTTACTCTGTTGCCCTCAGGAGAATGCCGTGGCATCACAGCTCTCAGCAACCTCAAACTCTTGGGTTCAAGTTATCCTCTTGCCTCAACCTCCTGAGTAGCTGGGACTACAGGCACCCCGCCACAATGCCTGGCTAGTATTCCTATTTTTAGTAGAGACAAAGTCTTGCTTCTGCTCAGGCTGGTCTCAAACTCCTGAGCTCAGGAGATCCACCCACCTCGGCCTTCCAGAGTACTAGGATTACAGATGTGAACCACTGTGCCCAGCCAATCTGCTTAGTTCTTAAGAATACTAATAACTCGGGCGGTGCCTGTGGCTCAGTGACTAGGGCGCTGGCCCCATATGCCGAGGGTGGCGGGTTCGGACCCAGCCCCGGCCAAACTGCAACAGAAAAATAGCCGGGCGTTGTGGCGGGCGCCTGTGGTCCCAGCTGCTCGGGAGGCTGAGGCAAGAGAATCGCATAAGCCCAAGAGTTAGAGGTTGCTGTGAGCCGTGTGACGCCACGGCACTCTACCCGAGGGCGGTACAGTGAGACTCTGTCTCTACAAAAAAAAAAAAAAAAAGAATTCTAATAACTCTTCTGGAGATTCATTAAACCCTCTACAATCCATCATTTTGGAGAAATCTCAGGGCCTTCCCATCATCCCAACAGCCCTATTTTGAAAAGTTCTTAGTCTAACTCCTTCCATTAAAAGGTCAGATCAGGCTTGGCACCTATAGGTCAGTGACTAGGGCACCAGCCACATACACCAGAACTAGAAGGTTTGAATCCAGCCCGGGCCTGCCAAAACGACGACTACAACCAAAAAATAGCCGGGCATTATGGTGGGCACCTGTAGTCCCAGCTACTTGGAAGGCTGAGGCAAGAGAATTGCTTTAAGCCCAAGAGTTAGAGGTTGCTGTAAGCTGTGATGCTATAGCACTCTACCGAGGGCAACATATGAGACTCTGTCTCAAAAAAATAAAAAATAATAACAATAATAAAAGGTCTGATCAGTATTATAATTCTTTCCCTCACCAAAAGAATTTCACTTTGTTTGAAATTTAGTGTCACTAAGGGGGTATAGCATTTTGGGAGAAGTATCAACTTTAATTGAGATATAATTTGTCCCTTTACAGTATACAATTCAGACTGGGCACAGAGGGTCAACATCTGTAATCCCAGCATTTTGGGAGGGCAAGGTAGGAGAATCTCTTGAGATTAGGAGTTTGAGACTAGCCTGGACAACATAGTGAAACTGTGCCTCTACAAAAAAATAAAAAAATTAGTTGGATGTGAGGGTGCATGCTTCTAGTTCCTCTACTTGCGAGGAGGGGAGGCTGAGGCGGTAGGTTCATTTAAGCCCAGTTCAAGGTTACAATGAGTTATGACCAAGGGACTACACTCTAGCCCTCCAGCCTAGGTGACAGAGTGCAACCCTGTCTCTAAGTAAATAAATAAATAAATAAATGTGCAATTCAGTGCTTTTTAGCATATTATTTACAGTTGTGCAACCAAGTACTGTATGGTGATTTTTGAAATACTGCTCTTCTTACATTTTAAATCATTATTCTACAGGGAACTAAAAAACAAAACCAAAGTAAAACAACAGGCTAGTCACTTTGGCATTGTCTCTTCAGTCAGAAAAGAATGACATTCCTGACAGCAATCAATAACTTAGGCACATTTGTACAAAATGACAAAAATGAAAAAAAGCAAATTGAATGACAGAGCTTTGCTTGAAATTTAGTGTCACTGCTACAAAGAAATTAGGAAAAACTGTCACTCCTAAACCAAGGTCCTATACTAGAAACCTCAAACACCTCCCCCTTCCTGAACTCTGGTGTCATTAGCTAAAATGAATGCATACACAGATCATTAAGTGTCAACTAGCACAACAGGCATTGTAAGGTCACAATTTTTTTTAACATTTATTTAACCTGTTTTAATTCAGGTTCTGAGTTCCTATGCAAGACAATTACTCTACTTGATAGAAAGGTTAGTTTTCACTTTAGAACCTCTTTTGTACTGCTAGTACAATTGCAATGCCACTACGACCTTAACTTTTTTTTAGCTCTTGAATAATGCCTGACCTACTGCTGTCACTGTCTAATTCAGAGACTGAGGCTGGTGGAAGAAAATGGCTCTGGAAGCCACAGCTGTTACACAGAACAGCTACCATCTTCCAAGTATGAGAACCACTTCTATTGATCAGTTTGCTCAATATAAATTTCAGATCTAATCTGAAGCCTATGAAAGGAGCTATGGCTTCCAAGACTAAACCTATTTTGTTGAAGAATAGTATCAATGGAATTGTATATATAGCCGGACAAAAAGCCAAGATACTCCATATATACAAGACCTAATCTTCCCCTACCTTCCAGACAATCTGAAGCCCTTTGCCAAGTCATGTGAAAACATCCTCCATCTGACTCAACCATCACTCATTTTTCGCACTGTTTATTGACCATACCCATACAGATGATGTGAAAGTTATTCCATCTTCTTTTCAAAGAATGTGACTATATTTAATACCATACTTTAAATAATAATAAAAATAACAATAATAAAAACAACCATTTAGTCACTATATACTATATACCAGGTAGGCACTGTGATAAAACACTTAATTTACAATACCTTATTTTAATTTTCACAATGATCTTAAAAGAAAGGTTTCACATTTCCCCATTTTTTACATTTATTTTTAAAAATTAACATATAGGCTGGGCACAATGGCTCATGCCTATAATCCTAGCACTCTGGGAGACTGAGGCAGGAGGATCCCTTGAGCTTAGGAGTTTGAGATCAGCCTGAGCAAGAGCAAGACCCCATCTATACTAAAACTAGAAAAGTTAGCCAGGCATTGTGGTGGGCACCTGTAGCCCCAGCTAAATAGAAGGCTGAGACAAGAGGATTGCTTGAACCCAGGAGTTTGAGGTTGCTGTGAACTAGGTGGACAATAGGGCACTCTAACCTGGACAACAGAGTGAGACTGTCTTAAAAAAAAATAACACATGATGGGCGGCGCCTGTGGCTCAGTGGGTGGGGCGCCGGCCCCATATACCGAGGGTGACGGGTTCAAACCCGGCCCCGGCTGAACTGCAACCAAAAAAAAAAAAAAAATAGCCCGGTGTTGTGGCGGGCGCCTGTGGTCCCAGCTGCTCGGGAGGCTGAGGCAAGAGAATCGCTGAAGCCCAGGAGTTGGAGGTTGCTGTGAGCTGTGTGATGCCATGGCACTCTACCGAGGGCCATAAAGTGAGACTCTGTCTCTACAAAAAAAAAAAAAATAATAACACATGATAAATTGATTTGGGAGTGTGTGTATATTACCTATGAGTTCTAATACATGTATAGAGTCAAACACAAGAGCATTGAGGATTCAGAAAAATTTCATTATCTCAAAAATCCTGTCATATTGTCCCTTGATAGTAGTCCTACCTTTCTTCACCTCTAGTCCCTGGCAATGCTCTGTTTCTTGTCTCCATGATTTTGCCTTTTCCAGAATCCCATATAACTGCAATCATTCATTCAGCATAATGGCTTTGAGATCCATCCAAGTCGTTACACATTTCAATAATTCATTCCTGGCTCGGCAACGTAGCACAGAGGTTACAGTGCCAGCCACATACACATGAGGGTAGCAGGTTTGAACCTGGTCCAGCCAGCTAAACAACAATGACAAATGCAACAAAAAAATAGCTGGGCATTGTGGCGGACACCTGTAGTCCCAGCTACTTGGGAGGCTGAGGCAAGAGAATTGCTAAAGCCCAAGAGTTGGAGGTTGCTGTGAGCTGTGATGCCACAGCACTCTACTGAGGGCAACATGGTAAGACTCCACCTAAAAAAAGTAATAATAATCCATTCCTTTTTAGTGGTAAATAGTATCCTATACTGACACTAGCCTGGACAGCATAGTGAAACTCTGCCTCTATGAAAAATAAAAAAATTAGTTGGGTGTGAGGGTGCATGCTTGTAGTTCCTCTACTTGGGAGGAGGGGAGGCTGAGGCAGGAGGTTCATTTAAGCCCAGTTCAACGTTACAATGAGTTATGACCAAGCCATTACACTCAGAAAGGTTAAGCAACCTGCCCAAGGTGAGGTGAGGCTAGTATTCAATGCCAGGTCTGCATGGCTATAGAACCTTTATGTACTCTTTACCACTATGCTATACTTCTGTTAGCCTAGGCTCTGAGAAAAAGGGGACAATAGTCTACAATCCCTAGTTAAGCATTAAAGATTCTTTTGGAACAACAGAGCAAATGATTTTCATATTTACCAAAAAGAAGCCAAGAAAAGTTTGTCAAGATCTCTAGCAATAACCAAAACTATCAAGGGAGCATAATATAAAGGTATCAGGAGCTATAATTAGTGAAACAGGCCTAAATTTAGAATCCCATTTCTGCTGCTTACTAAATGTGTGACCTTACACAAGTTCTTCACTTTTTGGAACTTCTGTTCCCTCTTCTATAAGATGGGGATAATATTATCTTGAAATATTCTTAGAAGGAGTAAATGAAATGATATATGCTCTATATTATTACCACCTATACTGAATAGAGCCAATAAAGTCGTACCAAACAAAATACCTACTAAATATACAAGTATTTATTAAAGCTCTAAAAGATGTAGAAGGGGCAGCGCCTGTGGCTCAGTGAGTATGGCGCCGGCCCCATATGCCGGAGGTGGTGGGTTCAAACCCAGCCCTAGCCAAAAACTGCAATAAATAAATAAAAATAAAAGATGTAGAAGGCATAGTCCGAGACTACGAGGAGCATATATTCTAGCTAAAAGACATACTTTCCTAAAAATACAATTGATACCATTATATAATATGATGCTAAATTATTTGGCTGTATCTATAAATGAAATACGGATATAAACTCACAATTTAGGGCGGTGCCTGTGGCTCAGTGAGTAGGGCGCCGGCCCCATATGCCAAGGGTGGTGGGTTCAAACCCAGCCCCCGCCAAACTGCAACAAAAAAATAGCCGGGCATTGTGGTGGGCACCTGTAGTCCCAGCTGCTTGGGAGGCTGAGGCAAGAGAATCACCTAAGCCCAAGAGTTAGAGATTGCTTGAGCCGTGTGACATCATGGCACTCTACCCGAGGGCGGTACAATGAGACTCTGTCTCTACAAAAAAAAAAAAAAAAAAAAAAAACTCAACAATTTAATTTTAACCAACAGCTTTAACTTTCTGTTTAATTTTTTTAAAAAATCAGAATCAACACTCAGATGTGGACTCTACCTGTCTTCTAGTCTAAAACATTACCTTGACACAGATAACAGCAAAGTCTTTACTAGTCAACATCTAGAATGTACATATATATATATATATATATATATATATTTTTTTTTTTTTTTTAGGAGACAGAGCCTCAAGCTCTTGCCCTGGGTAGAGTACTATGGCATCACAATTCACAGCAACCTCTAACTCCTGGGCTCAAGCGATTCTCCTGCCTCCGCCTCCCAAGTAGCTGGGAGTACAGGCGCCCGCCACAATGCCCGGCTATTTTTTGGTTGCAGCCGTCATTGTTGTTTGGCAGGCCCAGGCTGGATTCGAACCCACCAGCTCAGGTGTATGAGGCTGGCACCTTAGCTGCTTGAGCCACAGGCACTGAGCCTCTAGAATGTATTTTTAAAACTAGTTTTAACTTGGGTGGCACCTGTGGCTCAGTGGGTAGGGCACTGGCCCAATATACCGAGGGTGTCAGGTTCAAAACCAGCTCTGGCCAAACTGCAACAAAAAAATAGCCAGGTGTTCTGGCAGGCTCCTGTAGTCCCAGCTACTCGGGAGGCTGAGGCAGAAGAATTGTCTAAGCTCTGGAGTTGGAGCTTGCTGTGATGCCATGGCACTCAGAGTACCTGTCTCTAAAAAAAGAAAAAAACCCAAAAAACTAGTAACTAGTTTTAACTCTTTCATTCCAGGCGCCTGGATCAATTTTAGTATTTAATAATTTTTGACATCGGAGAGGAAAAAATTACATAAAAGGCCTGAGGTCTACACCACTTGATAAGTGATTGGCTTACAAAATTTTCAGATCCTTAGGGAAAACAGGGTATGCTTCAAAAGGGTGATATGAATGGAATTCCAAAAATAACTCAAATTCTCAGGGAATTCAGTAATTTCTTTCATTCTGCTACTTTTTGGTCTGAGTGGGAAAACATATGTAAACAAGAGTAGGGAAAGAAGGTAAAAAAGAAGAAAATAGCTGGAATGGTAGAAAAACTATTCAAATTTATGTACAAGAATCATTATACTTTCTTCTGTGTTCTATAAATCCTCTCCCTTTAACTGATGTTTACTATGTGAATCTTTTGATAGTACAGACATGGCTCTTTGACAGTCAGTTCAGGTTTATTAGGCTTTTACATTAAGCATGCTATTGGTAATAAAACATACACAAATCCTTATTTCCCAATTTGACCCGGAAGCAAAACCTAGTAATAGCAAAGAATCTTACTGAGGCTCTGTCACAACTACTTAGCAACACGTCCCCCACACTTGGCAAGTCTGTACATCTACACTGCTTTCTTAGTGCTTTGGACTTGGAGAAAAGAGTTAAATTTTAAAAATAAAAGTTAAAACCCACACACAGAAATAATTTTTAGTTGTAGTGAAATCTCACTTAGGGACCAAATAGCACCAATGGTTCATTTTTCCAGTCCTGCCTCAACTTAAGTTTTATCCTTACAACTTGCCTAAACTCTACAATTCCTTATCATCCAAAGAATTATAACCATCCATAGGTCTGGATTTCTACCAGACTTTAAGGCTGAATCTCATATCTCACTCACCCTACAAAAAGGGAGAAGCCAGACCTCTACCCAATGTTCTAAAAACAAACAGCTAAGGTTAGGTAACAGAAGAAAACTACCAGGCAAAATCATAAAACTTTTTTCTTATTTAAGTCATTTAGGCAATTTTCTCATAAAACAAAGAACCAATGTATGGGAAATCAGGAGACCTGAGTTCAACCTTTCCTCACTAATAAGCTATGGGACCTTGGTCATATCACAACCTGTCTGTACTTTAGTTTCTTCTTTTTTTTGCAGTTTTTTTTTGGCCAGGGCCGGGTTTGAACCCGCCACCTCCAGTAAATAGGGCCAGTGCCCTACTTGTTGATCCACAGGAGCCACCCTATACTTTAGTTTCTTTTCTGTAAAATAAGGTGGCTGGAATAGATGCAGGAATCACAAATTAAAGTCCAACTTAAAAATTTGGGCTGGTCTATACAGCCCTCAGAATGGGAGAAAATATTTGCAGGTTATACCTCTGATAAAGGTCTAATAACCAGAATCCACAGAGAATTCAAACGTATTAGCAAGAAAAGAACAAGTGATCCCATCTCAGGGTGGGCAAGGGACTTGAAGAGAAACTTCTCTAAAGAAGACAGACGCACAATCTACAAACACATGGAAAAAAGCTCATCATCCTTAATCATCAGAGAAATGCAAACCAAAACTACTTTGAGATATCACCTAACCCCAGTAAGAGTAGCCCACATAACAAAATCCCAAAACCAGAGATGTTGGCGTGGATGTGGAGAAAAGGGAACACTTCTACACTGCTGGTGGGAATGCACACCAATACGTTCCTTCCAGAAGGATGTTTGGAGAATACTTAGAGACCTAAAAATAGACCTGCCATTCGATCCTATATTACTAGGTTTATACCCAGAAGACCAAAAATCACAATATAACAAAGACATCTGTACCAGAATGTTTATTGCAGCCCAATTCATAATTGCTAAGTCATGGAAGAAGCCCAAGTGCCCATCGACCTACAAATGGACTAGCAAATTGTGGTACATGTATACCATGGAATATTATGCAGCCTTAAAGAAAGATGGAGACTTTACCTCTTTCATGTTTACATGGATGGAGCTGGAACATATTCTTCTTAGCAAAGTATCTCAGGAATGGAAGAAAAAGTATCCAATGTAGTCAGCCCTACTATGAAGCTAAATTATAGCTTTCACATGAAGGCTATAACCCAACTATAGCACAAGACTATGGGGAAAGGGTCAAGGAAGGGTGGGCCCACACCTGCAGTGTATCTTAGAATGGGTACAGGAAAAACTTACTAAATGCAGAATACAAATATCTACATACAATAACTAAGAAAATACCATGAAGGCTACGTTGAACAGTTTGATGAGAATATTTCAGATTGTATATGAAACCCGCACATTGTACCCCTTGATTGCACTAATGTACACAGCTACGATTTAATAATAAAAAAAAAAATTGGGTCTATAGATGTATTTTGTCTCATGTATGCTGTGTTTTATTTTTTTACAGCAATAAATGATTTTACTGAGATTAACAGGAACATATTTTGGAATGAATATTACTATCTACTACTTAAGAATATAAATATTTGAGTATACAAATCAACTTAACAGACTATACCAGAGAAATATTTATGTTTATATGTATATTCATTCAACTGAATATACTATTAAGGTTCTGGTGACAAAACTGTAATTAGTATAACTAGAACTACCTTTGTTCTAGCCTAATGTAGATTCCTTTTCTCCTCATTCTAACATTCATCTTCTAAGGAGACCAGTTCTGAACCATGTAATTCTTTTCTAAAAACATTCATTAAAATTTTCAAAATTACAGAAAAGTAAATAGACTAACAAACTCCCATGTACCCCAAACCCAGGCTTAATAATTAATATCTCAGGGCTAATCTTGATTTTTCATTATTCCCTCCTATTCCCATATTATTTGGAAGCAAATCTTCCCCATCACCTATCATATAATTTACATACGTGTTGTTTTTTATCTTTTGAGATAGGGTCTCATTCTGTTGCCTGGACTAGAGTGCAGTGGTATCACCAACCTCACTGCAGCCTCAAATTCATGGGCTCAAGTGATTCTCCTATCTCAGTCTGCCGAGTAGCTGGGACTACAGGCATGCCCACTAGACTCAGCTAATATCTGAAATTTTTTGTAGAGACAGAGTCTTGCTATTGCCCAAGCTGGTCTCAAACTCCTGGGCTTAAGTGATCCTCCTGCCTTGGCCTCCAAAGTGCTCAGATTACAGGCCTTACTTTTTTTTTTTTTTTTGTAGAGATAAGAGTCTCATTTTATCGTCCTCAGTAGAGTGCTGTGACGTCACAGCTCACAGTATCCTCTAACTCCTGGGCTTAGGTAATTCTCTTGTCTCAGCCTCACAAGTAGCTGGGACTATAGGCGCCCGCCACAACGCCCTGCTATTTATTTTGTTGCAGTTTTTCTGGGGCTGGGTTTGAACCCGCCATCCTTGGTATACGGGGCTGGCACCCTACACGCTGAGCCACAGACACTGCCTGGCCTTACATATTTTTAATATAACCATATTATGTTCACATCTGAAAGACTTATATTGCTTTAATATCAAAGTTTTAGTGCTCAATTCGCAATTATTCCATTTCTGTAATTGCCATAAACTTTTTATTTATTTACTTTTATAAATTTATTTATTTTTATTGTTAAATCATAGCTGTGTACATTAGTGCAATCAAGGGGTACAATGTGCGGGTTTCATATATAATCTGAAATATTCTCATCAAACTGTTCAACGTAGCCTTCATGGCATTTTCTTAGTTATTGTATGTAGGCATTTGTATTCTGCATTTAGTGAGTTTCGCCTGTACCCATTCTAAGATGCACTGTAAATGTGGTCCCACCCATTACCGTCCCTCCACCAAAACCTTCCCTCTCCCTTCCCCTTCCTTGGCCCTTTCCCCATACTCTTGTGCTATAGTTGGGTTATAGCCTTCATGTGAAAGCTATAATTTAGCTTCATAGTAGAGCTGAGTACATTGGATACTTTTTCTTCCATTCCTGAGATACTTTACTAAGAAGAATATGCTCCAGCTCCAATTGTCATAAACTTCAAAAAATAGTTTGTTGTACTATGTATAAATCAGTATATAAACAAGGTCCATATATTATAATTATTTCATACATGCAGAGTGGGTAGCCTTCTAGTTTGCCACAGCCCACACTGCTCTCTATTCTTTTAAGTTACCTGCCAGGCCGCTGAAATTTTTTTAGTTTAGGTCTCTAGAGGATCTGAAGTCTCTTCCAGCTGTTAGATAACTTGACTCTTGTAAACATTAACAGAGCAACAAAACAAATGAGCAGAATTCTACCTTTTAAGCTGAAAAACTAAGAAGTAGCAGTTTATTTATTTGTTTATTGAGGGAATAAGCCACCCATGGTGGCTCATGCCTATAATCCTAGCACTCTAGGAGGCTGAGGTGAGTGGATCACCTGAGCTTAGGAGTTCCAGACCAGCTTGAGCAAGAGTGAGACCCCACCTATACTAAAAATAGAAAAACTAGCCAGGCATTGTGGTGGGCGCCTGTAGTCTACCAACACTCTACCAAGGGCAACAGAGTAGGACTCTGTCTCAAAAATCAAAAAAAGAGAGAGAGAGAGACAAAGAAATACAGGAGTAAAACAAACAAAACAAAAAGCATGGAACTAAATTCTGAAAGAATCTACTAAAAGGAGTTGCCTCTTTGGGAGAAGGATATGATGGAAAGGATAAATATTGGGAATAGCTATTCCATATCCTCATGCCTACCTCATAGGATTGTTGTGAGGCTTAAGTGATATACAGTCATTTGTTGCTTACTGATGGGGACATGTTCTAAGAAATGTGTCATTGTGAAAAAAAAAAAGAAAGAAATGCGTCATTGTGTGATTTCATTATTGTGTCAACATCATAGTGTTCTTATACAAACCTAGATGGTACAGCCAGTAGTAGGCTACACACCTAGGCTACACGGTATAGTCTATTGCTCCTAGGCTACCTACCTGTATGATATCCTACTATAAGGAATACTGTAGGCTACTGTAACATAAAGGTAAACATAGAAAAGGGTAGCATTTTGCTTGAGGTCAAGCATTTGAGATCAAAGTAAGACCCTTTCTCTAAATGAATGAATGAATGAACGCAAACATGAATAAAATCAAAATAGAAAAATTAGCTAGGTGCAGTGCTAAGTGCCTGTAGTACCAGTTACTTGGGAGGCTGAGGCAGGAGGATGTCTTGAGCCCGGGAGTTTAAGGTTGCAGTAAGCTATGATCAGGCCACTGCACTCTAGCCAGGGGAACAGAATGAGACTCTGTCTCCTCAAACAAACAAAAAAACCCAAAACAGATAATGACCTCCAGTTTCATCCATGTTGCTATAAAAGACATGATTTTTATAACTGAATAGTATTCTATTATGTATATATACAAGGCTGTCCAGAAAGTATCCAGCTATGCAATGTGAACACAGACACATGCATGGCTGGATACTGTCTGGATAGTCTTCATATATACCATGTTTTCTTCATCCATTCATTCATGGATGGACATTTAGGTTGATTCCATATCTCTGCTATGAACATATGAGTACAAGTGCAGGTATCTTTTTGATATATTCCTTTGGGTAAATACCCAGTAGCAGGATTTCTGTATCAAATGGTAGTTCCTCAGTTCTTTCAGAAATCTCCATATTGTTTTCCAATTAATTCACATTTCCACCAACAGTGTATAGCATTCCCTTTCCTTGGCACCTGGGCACAGTGGCTCGTGCCTGTGATCCAAGCATTCTGGGAGGCCCAGAGGATCTCTTGAGCTTAGGAGTTTGAGACCAGCCTGAGCAAGAGCAAGACCCCCTCTATACTAAAAATAGAAAAATTGGCCAGGGACAGTGGCTTACCCCTGTAATCCTTACCACTATAGGAGATTGAGGCAGGTGTAATGCCTGAGCTCAGAAGTTCGAGACCAACCTGAGCAAGTGCTAGATCCAGTCTCTACAAATAGAAAAACTAGCCAGGCATTGTGGCAGGCACCTATAGTCCCAGCTAGATGGGAGGCTGAGACAAGACAATTGCTTGAGCCCAAGAGTTTGAGGTTGCTGTTAGCTATAACACCATGGCACCCAACTCCAGGGCAACTGAACTCTGTCTCAAAAAAAATTTTTTTAAATAAAAATAAAAGGCCGGGTATGGTGGCTCATGCCTGTATTCCCAGCACTCTGGGAGGCGAAGGTACGTGGATTGCTTGAGCTCACAGACCAGCCTAAGCAAGAGCAAGACCCCATCTCTAAAAAATAGCTGGGCTTTGTGGCGGGCGCCTATAGTCCCAGCTACTTGGGAAGCTGAGGCAAGAGAATCACTTGAGCCCAAGACTTTGAGGCTGCTGTGAGCTGTGATGCCACAGCACTCTACCGAGGACAACAAAGTGAGACTGTTTCAAAAAAAATAAAAATAGAAAAATTAGCCAGGTTCCTCTTATCCCCCAGCTACTTAGCCTAAGACAAGAGAATCACTTGAATCCAGGAGTTTGAGGTTACTGTTAGCTAGGCTGACAACACAGCACTCTAGGCCTGGAGTGAAATTCTATCTCACACACACACACAAAAAAGACTTCCCTTTTCTTTGCAACCTCACCAACATCTGTTGTTTTTTTGTCTTTCTGATAATGGCCATTCTGATTAGAGTAAGATGATATCTCATTGTGGTTTTGATTTGCGTTTCTCTGATGATTAGTAATGTTGAACATTTTTTTCATATATTTATTGGCCTTTCATATTGTCTTCTTTTGAAAAATGTCTATTCGGGTGGCACCTGTGGCTCAAGGAGTAGGG
This sequence comes from Nycticebus coucang, assembly GCF_027406575.1. Lineage (NCBI taxonomy): Eukaryota > Metazoa > Chordata > Mammalia > Primates > Lorisidae > Nycticebus > Nycticebus coucang. The sequence continues at coordinate 131,496,556 of NC_069782.1, read as the reverse complement.
CGCCAGCCCCATATGCCAGAGGTGTTGGGTTCAAACCCAGCTCCAGGCCAAAAAAAAAAAAAACCCTGCCAAAAAAAAAAGAAAAATGTCTATTCATGTCCTTTCCTACTTTTACTTTTCTTCTTTGCTTACTTTTTAATGAGGTTATTTGGGGGGTGGGGTTATTGTTGAGTTGTTTGAGTCCCTCATAGATTCTGGATATCAGATAAATAGTTTACAAATATTTTCTCCCATCTAACAGGTTGTCTTTTCATTCTGTTAATTATATCTTTTGCTGTGCAGAATCTTTTTAGTCTAAGTCCCATTTGTCTATTTTTGTTGCCCATGCTTTTACAGTGCTAGTCACAAATTCTTTGCCTACAGAAATGTCCAGAGGAGTTTTCCTTAGGTTTTATTCCAGTATTTTTATAGTTTTGGGTCATGTTATACCTTTATTTGATTGGCAGCACAGAAGGTTTGTTTACAGAAGCATCACTACAAACACACAAGTAAAGTGAGGCACTACGGTATTATGATGGCTACATAATCTCTAGACAATAGGAATTTTTCAGCTCCATTATAATCTTTTTTTTCTTTTTAAGACAGTCACCCTTGGTAGAGTGCCGTGGCATCATAGCTCACAGCAACCTCAAACTCTTGAGCTCAAGCAAACCTCTTGCCTCAGCCTCCCGAGGAGCTGGGACTACAGCCTCCCACCACAACGCCCAGCTATTTTTTTAGAGATGGAATCTCGTTCTTGCTCAGGCTGGTCTCAAACTTGTGAGCTCAAGCAATCCACCCACCTCAGCCTCCCAGAGTGTTAGGATTATAGGCGTGAGTCACCACACCTGACTTCCATTATAATCTATGGCATCACCATCATCTATGGCAGCGATTCTCAACTTGTAGGTTGTGACCCCTTTGTAACAATGAAAATACATCCTGCATATCAGATACTTACATTATGATTCATAACAGTGGCAAAATTACAGTTATGAAGTAGCAACGAAAATAATTTTATGGTTGGGGGTCACCAGAACATGAGTAACTGTATTAAAGGGTCACGGCATTAGGAAGCATTAGGAAGGTTGAGAATCACTGATCTATGGGGTCCACTGTCAACCAAAACATCATTACGCGGTACATGACTGTACATGCATCTTCAGATAAATTAATATATAAACTCTGAGTAAAAATTTTAAAGAATAATTAAAAAATTTAAGAGATACAAAGATCTTGGAATCATTCACTTGAAATCAAATACCCATTATAAGATTACATAACAAGCCTGAAGCAAAGATTATCTGAAAGCTGACTTAAATGTACAACAGAAAAATGAAGGGAAATTGTGAAGGTAGAGTATCTCAAAATATGTTGAAGCAAAGATTGTTATATTTCTTTAAATTATATTTTTATAATATTCCAGTATCAACATTTTCATTACCAGTAAATTGTAATGACATTCACATGGAGCAGAATCTCTCCAAACTTGTGTGGGCAGACAACAAACCCAAAGAATCTTTGGACTTTAAGGACTTCAGATCATCATTTCCAGGGGTCCTCAAACTTTTTAAACAGGAGGCCAGTTCACTGTCCCTCAGCCCATTGGAGGGCCAGGCTATAGTTTAAAAAAAAAACTGTGAACAAATTCCTATGCACACTGCACATATCTTATTTTGAAGTAAAAAAACAAAACGGGAACAAATACAATCACACCGCCGCATGTGGCCCATGGGCTGTAGTTTGAGGACCCCTGAATTTTCTTATTTTAGAGAAGAAACAGAAAGCCCAAAGAGGAGAATACTAGAAACTAGGACCTTAGAAAAAATTCTAGGAGTCTCTGACCCTCTGCAGAGAGCACAGTGAGAAAGACTGGACATAGCCTATGATAAAGGCAAAAGAAGATCTTTGTCAATAGTGACAAAGTGAGGAAAATGACACATGCTGGATTACCAGCTCCCTGTCAATCTATTCTAACTAAGCATGGTGCCATGGTGAAAGGATGCAGACAGAGCCTTTCACTATTTGGAATTCCACTTCTTAGGAAGCTGGATATCATCTCTAGTTAAGTCAGGTCTCCGTCTACACTTTCCACTCAGCCACCTCAAGGTCTCATAGAAATGAGAAAATAACAAGGAGAACTGACAAGTATCAACACTTTCCACTTTTCTGAAAGGTAAAAACAACATTTTCTCCAAAAGTCCTAACATCTCTTCTCCATGACCAACAAGTAAATAGCCTGGGAAGATAATAAAAATGACCTAATTCCTATTTCAAAGTACAAACTAACCTTAGGGTATTTATAGGTCTAGTGTCAGCCTTGTCCTCATCTCCCCTCCTTACATCTTGGATAGCCTACTCTCTACACACACTGCTCCCATACACATTCTGAGGCAAAGTCTCATCCAGAACCTTTTGTTTCCAAACTTCAAATGCAAATAAACTACTAGTTGATGCATAAGCACCTCTCTGTAAAGAACAAAAACACCACCATCTGTGATTCTTTTGCATAGTAATAGGAATAAAAAGACACTGGCAAAAATATGAAAAGATTAAAAAGGATTATCCAGATATGAAAGAAACTGATAAAAACAAATCTGAAAAGATACTGTTTAATTTCTGTTAAATAAGTGGCCAAGAGATAAGAACTGACAATTCACATAGAAAAACGCCCAAACAATAAAACATTTAAGAAAATATTAGTAATTAAAGAAATGTAAAATAGGGGCAGCGCCTGTGGCTCAAAGAAGTAGGGCTCCCCATATACCAGAGTTGGTGGGTTCAAACCTGGCCTAGGCCAAAAAAAAAAAAAAAGAAATGTAAAACAAATTGTAAAGACATCATCTTGTCAATTAGCAAAAATAAATGGAAATTATTTGTTAGTATATAACAGACGTAGCGTAAAACTCAGTCATTTTACTAATGGGACTATTATTTCATGAAAATAATTAAAAAGAAAAACAATGTTATTAATACATGAAAAATTAAAATTAAAAGAGGGTAATTAATCTATGGCATTCTAATCAATATATATTTATACTGTTATTAAAGATGATAAATATATAGAAAATACATTAAAAAATTCTGTATAAAATTATGCTAAATGAATAAAAGGAACAAAAATAATATGGCACGGTAGTTAAACTATTAAATTATGTTTATGTAATGATAAAGGTTAGAGAAGGTAAATAGTAATTTTATGGTACAAAAGTTTTTTGTTCTTTTTTTTTTTTTTTAGAGACAGAGTCTCACTTTATCACCCTCAGTAGAGTGTCATGGCGTCACAGCTCACAGCAACCTCCAACTCCTAGGTTTAGGCGATTCTCTTGCCTCAGCCTCCCGAGTAGCTGGGACTACAGGCGCCTGCCACAATACCGGCTATTTTCTGTTGCAGTTTGGCCGGGGCTGAATTTGAACCCACCACCCTCGGTATATGGGGCCGGCGCCCTACTCACTGAGCCACAGGCGCCGCCCCAAGTTTTTTGTTCTTGTTTGCCTGTTTTGTTACTTTTATTTATAGTCTTCTATAGAGTTAAAACAGAATTCGGGATGCACTCTGGCTCTGTAAAGCCTCAACCAAAAAAACATCCAGTGGATTTTCCTCGGTATGAATCTTCTATTAGGCCAGTCAATGGCAACAGGAGAATGAAGTCGGAGTCCATTTATAGCCTCAAGTTATTTCTGAGGAAGCCAAAGATGCTCTGGAGTTTTGGGGAAAGTCAACTAATTCTCTATCTCAACAACCCCCAACCCTCAAACCACCCCAGCTAAACAAGTTCATTATCTCAATAAGGATTTCCATTATCAGGTACAGAGTTAGGTATATACTGAGGTAGGGGTGAAAGACGTCAGTGTAATAGCATAGATGAAGGACAGTGCCGCCGGTTAGCTTTGGGGTCTACCCGCACATTTTTTATCACTGTGACTATAGACCTGCTTGTCCTACAAAGATGCAGAATAGCAAATGACTCCTCAGGCTCTTAGACTGTTACACAGAAGACCAGACGAACCCATCAAGTGATAGACAAGTAATTTAGTTTTTAAATATCTCCCAAGAATTGGGTCTTTATCTCCATTTCAGAGGTCCTGGATAGAATCCAAAAAGAGTTCGCATAATTATATATTTTAGTCTAAAAGAACCACGTAGCCCTATACCTCTAGCCAGTCCAGTTTACCTGCACCAAATTTTAGATAGGTTAAGGAAGCACAAAGGATTATCTGAATCCAACTGAAGGGCTTTCATGAGCAAAAGTTTCCTTTGATCAGTTGCCATAGATGTCCCAGCAGAAGAGGGGAGGGAAGGAGGATGGATCATGCTTATTGCCTTGCTTTAGAAAAAAAGAGGGTCTTTACTAGTGTTTAAGGCCAAGGAAAAGAAAAAGATTCACATGTCGAAGGAGTACTCACACACATTTACCATATATACCCTGGATAATTTCAGAGACATAAGAGTTTGAGATAAGGCAGGGAGAAAGGGCTGAGTGGGAAGAGCGAAATTTTATATCAGTTTTATATCAATCTTTAATTCCCAATGGGCTTCTAAGAATTTCTACTTAACTCTCTGCAAGGCCAACCTCCAAGATGACTCCCACTAATATCCCCACTGATTATAATTTTGTGCAATACTCTGACAGATTGTATTAGGGTTGGTCTATGTGACTAACATAATATGGCAGGAGTGATGGTATGTTATTTCTGAAGTTAAGTCAGGAAAGAAAGTGTGATTTCTGATCTTTTTCTGGGAGCATTTGCCTGGGGGAAGCCAGCTTCCATGTTGTGAGAGGCCCACATTGTGAGGAACTGAGGTCTCTGGCCAACATTCACGTGAGCAAACTTAGGAATATATCCTCCAGCCCAGGCAAGCCTTCAATTGACTACAGTCCTAGCTGACATCTTGAGACATCCCAAGCCAGAACCACTAGCTAAGCAGCTCCCAGATTTCTGATCCTTAGTAACTGTGTAAAATGTTTAAAAACATTTAAGCTGCCATATTTGGGATTTGTTATACAGCAATAGATAATGTGGTAATATCCCACCAAATGAAGTAAATTTGGTGGGGAAATGTACCATATGATAATATGATTTCAACTACTGGGTGAGAAAGAATCATCTTCAAATTAAGAGTGATCCATTGCCCAAGAACTATTGACCAAAAGCTAAAGAAGGCTAAGGAAAGGTCTCCACTGGGGTGAATGAACTATCCTTCTCTTCTGGCACTAATCTAAGGATTGTCACAGTCAAAAAAGCTCCATCAGGCTCAGCGCCCGAAGCATAGTGGTTACGGCGCCAGCCACATACACTGAGGCCGGGGCCAACTACAACAACAACAACAACAAAATAGCTGGGCATCATGGTGGGTGCCTTTAGTCCCAGCTATTGGGAAGCTGAGGCAAAAGAATCACTTAAACCCAGGAGTTTGAGGTTGCTGTGAGCTATGATGCCAAGGCACTCTACTAAGGGTGACACAGTGAGACTGTGTCTGAAAAAAAAAAAAGCCCCATCACTAGAGTCCAACAGACTCCTCCCACTAATTATATTACCTGTCCCATAGCCATAGATGTAGGTTAGTTAAGGGTAGGTTTCACATACAAGGCAGCTTCTGTGAGGGTTTTGTCTCATACTAGAGAAGTCAAGGGGTTAAAGTTGAGGCAGCAAATTTATCCCCAGAGAGATACATCCAACACTAAGCTGAGATTCACAAGATTCTCCCTGAGTTTCCCTTACCTCTAAATGCTGGGATAACTGATGCTCACTGAATTCCGATATTTGTTTGAATAAAAATGAAGGGATTTAGCAAATCTTGTTCTTGCACACAGTTGTCAAAAAAAATCTGACCTTTACAACAGGAAAAAGAGGGAGGATTTAAAGATTTAAAGAAGAGGCAGTGCCTGTCTGATGTATAACAAACCTTTGAAAAATTATGAGGCAGTGAAAATCCCCTACAGGTCCAACAAAATGTGTCCAATTTGCATTCCAGCAAAGCTTTCCATCCATACCATTTGGCTTCTGTATGTACTTCCAGGCAAATAAATTTCGAGGAATAATCCCACTGGGACCTAAGTCTGATCTCTGATATATTACTGCTGCACAACTCCAGACCAGTCTCCACAAACTGCCTTTTTGGTTCCAAATAACTAAATCAAAGTTATCCTGATAAGCTTTGAAAACAGGGAACGTGAAGAGTGGTTTAATGAATGTTACAACTCAACCTATTATAGACCACAGTACACTACAGAAAGAGAAAAAGAAAAAAACCTCATGCTTTTACATCCCTAAATCTCTCAAGACCAAATCCAGACATACCTGTCATTCACCACACCTGACTATAAGGCCTTATTCAAAGCCCGATTTTGATCAAATGCTTAGGATACATTTGCAAAGAACACAAGTGTGTATGGGGGGGGGCGGGGGGACAAGGAGGAGGTACAATAGAGACTACTGTTTTGTGTTTACTTTGAAAAATAGCTCAATTTTTTTAAATAAAACAATCAATGCAGCAATAAACAGTGAAATGTATTCTCAGTTATAATATTTCAAGGAAAAACACAGCAAATACATTAAGTAGCAAAAAACAATTTTTGTAAAAGTTAGAAAAATCCACCATTCACCATATAAACTGGAGAAAATAATGTCAGGAAGTGAAAGAAAGCTAGAATTCTAAAAATAGAGAGGGTGGCGCCTGTGGCTCAGTGGGTAGGGCACTGGCCCCATATACCGAGGGTGGTGGGTTCAAACCCAGCCCCAGCCAAACTGCCACAGGAAAAAAATAACCAGGCGCTGTGGCAGGTACCTGTAGTCCCAGCTACTCGGGAGGCTGAGGCAAGAGAATCGCCTAAGCCCAGGAGTTGGAGGTTGCTGTGAGCTATGTGACGCCATGGCACTCTACTGAGGGCAGTAGAGTGAGACTCTGTCTCTAGAAAAAAACAAAATATAATAAAAACTGAGTCTGAAAGTTCCTATGTCCTACATTTCTGCATCAATTTTCTCCTTTCACAAGAATAAAATAATTTTCATAAAAGAAAATAAACTTAGAGATTTACTAAAACATTAATCATAGAATCATAGTGACTACTATTAGACAAATCACAAAATATATAGACACAAGGAGTAGAATTTAATGAACTAAAAAAAGAGAAGCTCAGAAGAAAACATTTAGGAACTCAACAGTTTGATGCAGAAGATATCAAGATAAGAAACCACCCTGCCACATGCCAAAAAAATGAGAACATTACAGTTTTGATACCTATATATAATATTATAAGTAGTAGTGGGGTAACAACTGAAATTAGTTTAGACAGCTAAACTCTTTCTAACCTTAGAAAGAACTAGTCTCTTACCAGGAATTCGAGTTAACCCTCTCTCCAGAAGGTTATTCTATAAGCAGGAATATATGCTGGCAATCTGTAAGCAAAACCTCCTGTACAGTCAGCAAGACCCAGCCCATTCTTTGCCTAGCCAAAGATTCTGATGGCAGATGAAAACAGAAATATCACCATCTACTCCCAAGACCCAAAGTGTAACTGTCACTTTTTTTTTGGCAAGTCATTTTTCAATTCTGGCTAGTCAATCCATATAATCTGTGATCATTGTTTGCTGCATATTTTGGAAGAAAGTCATTCTTTAACACAAAAGCTAGAACCTCAACATCTTATTTGGCCCAGAGAAGCCATCCAGTTACTTCAGGAGAGAAGCATGTCTGAAGGTTCAAAAGAAGTAAAAGGAGATTATCAGAGTTCCATCTAGTCTCAAAAGCTTTTGAAGCTATAATAAAAAAACAAAAAGTAGGCCGGGCGTGGTGGCTCACACCTGTAATCCTAGCACTCTGGGAGGCCAAGGTGGGTGGATTGCCCTGAGCTCAGAGGTTGGAAACCAGCCTGAGCCAGAGTGAGACTCCATCTCTACCAAAAAAAAAAAGCCAGGTGTTGTGGTGGGCGCCTGTAGTCCCAGCTACTTAGGAGGCGGAGGCAAAAGAATCGCTTAAGCCCAAGAGTTGGAGGTTGCTGTGAGCCGTGACGTCATAGCACTCTACTGAGGGCCACAAAGTGACACTCTGTCTCAATTAAAAAAAAAAAAAAAAAAAAACTAGAAAAGAGAGGCCGGGCCGAGAATTAGTGGCTCAAGCCTGTAATTCTAGCATTCTGGGAGGCTGAGGTGGGTGGATTGCTGAGCTAATAGGTTCAAGCCCAGCCTGAGCAAGTGTGAGATCCCATCTCTAAAAATAGCCAGACATTATGGCAGGTACCTGTAGTCCCAGCTACTCCGGAGGCTGAGACAACAGAATCATTTGAGTCCAGGAGTTTGAGGTTGCTCTGAGCTGTGATGTTAGGGTACTCTACCAAGGGTGACATAATAAGACTCTGTCTCAAAAAAAAAAAAAAAAACACTAGAAAAGAGAAAATAACAACTGTTGGTGAGGAGGTAGGAAAATTGGAACCTCATGCATTACTGGTTAGAATGTAAAATGGTTCAGCTGCTATAGAAGACTGTTGGGCAGTTCCTCAAAAAGTTAAACAGAATTGCCATATGACGCAGCAATTCCACTCCTAGATATATATCCAAAAGAAATGAAAACAAGTACTCAAATATGTGTATACACATGTTCCTAGAAGTACTCACAACAACCAAAAGGCAGACATAGCTGAAATGTCTATCAACAGATAAACAGCTTAATAAAAAAAATAAAAAAAAATAAACAGATAAACAGCTAAACAAATTGTGGTACCTGTTATATATACACAAAAGAATATTATTCAGTCATAAAAAGGAAGGAACTACTGATTCATGCTATAGCATGGATAAACTTCAAAAACATTATGCTAAGTGAAAGAAACTAGACATGAAATCATGAGTCCATTTATATGAAATATGAAGAATAGGTAAAGCCATAGAGACAGAATGCAGATTAATGGTTGCCAGGGGTTGCAGGAGGGAAAAGTAGGTAGCAACTGATTAATGGGCAAAGGATTTCTTTTAGGGATAATGAAAATGTTTGAAACGGCCAGACGTGGTGGCTCACGCCTATAGTCCCAGCGCTGTGAGAGGCTGAGGCAGGTGGATTGCCTGAGCTCAGAGGTTCGAGAACAGTATGACCAGCAGTGAGCCAGAGCAAGACCCCGTCTTTACTAACATCAAAAACAGCCAGACGTTGTGGTGGGCGTCTGTAATCCCAGCTACTGGGGAGGCAACGGGACAGAGCATTGCCAGAGGAAGCATTGAAAAAAAGAAGAAAGAAAATGAACAACAAAAAAAAAGGAGTACTTCAAACGAAGAAGAATGATGAACAAGCAAGCTGAAAATAAAAAAAATTAAAAAAAAGAAAATTTTTGAAACTAGAGTGAGGTGATGGTAGAACATTGTGAATATACTAAATGCCACTAAATTATTCACTTCAAAATAGTAATTTTGTGTTTGAAAGAGCTTTTAAAATCAAAGTATAAGATTCTCTTACATCTAATTTGACTTTATTTTTTTAAAGTGCTTTAACAGGTTATGAGCTTCCTTCCCTTCTGGGAAAACATGAACAAGTTCTAATGAAAGCTTATAGTGAAGGGCCGGGCTCAGTGGTTCACACCTGTAATCCTAGCACTCTGGGAAGCCAAGGCGGGTGGATTGCTTGAGCTCACACATTGGAGACCAGCCTGAGCAAGTGTGAGACCCCCACCTCTAAAAAAAAATAATAATAACCATAAGTTGTGGCAGGTGCCTATAGTCCCAGATACTCAGGAGGCTGAGGCAAGGGGGTCTCTTGAGCCCAAGAGTTTGAGACTGCTGTGAGCTATGACACCATAGCACTCTACTAGGGGCAAGAAAGTGAGACTCCATCTCAAAAAATTAAAATAAAATAAAATAAAATAAAGCAAAGCCTATAGAGTCTCCCCTATAGTGCTTGTAGAGATAAGTAGCTACCTCAGTTCATCACAGTATAAAGATTTCTTTGGATTCTTGCAAAAGTGAAGTGTACCTGGTAGTTTTCCACTCACCAAAATCGGTTGCCCCAAAGCAGAAATATCAATGGGCCATCTCTCTCTGTTCTCCTTTTGGGGGCTTTCTGAACCTTACCTTCTTTAGCCTGCTACAAAGTCTTCCTGGAGACTTATATCTATTGAGACCTCATGAAGATTTCACATTATACAAGACCACAGGGAAAAATTTCCCCTTCCTCGATCACAGCTCAATTCAGAGTTCTCTAGAAACAAGTGTACTTCACTGTCTCCTATCCTGTATAGACGATCTTTTCCAGGGCTTTTCTCGTACCTAAGGACGGTTTTAATCTTACCAACAGAATTTTCTGGTAGAAGTGCTTTAATTGTCATTCTTCACACCATCACTTTTGTCATTCATATTTTCTCTTTCAAATTATTGAAGCAAAAGCATTTTCAAAGTATGAGGTCCATCTTGTACCATTTAATACCTGTTGTCATCTTTGCTCCCACTGATAACTTCATACTCTCCTGTTGGATACCCTCATCCATCCCCTTAAAGACTCCTATAACTGATGGCTTATAATTTCTCCTCTGTCCCTATCTTACTCCATAATGCCATGAAGATACACAAGATACACAAATCTCCTAAAACTCTTCTTCATTGTTTTACTTATTGCAATCACTACGGCTTCTTTTTAGAGAAAAAGTCAGGCCCTTCCTGGCCTCAGAGTTAACCAAAGAGGGCAATAGTCACTCACTACCAAAGCATCCCCAGTCTTTATGCTCACAGCTGTATTTAATAAAAGCATTGACTGAGAATCATTCCCTTTCCCATTAATTAAAAAAAAGCTCCAATGAAAAGTGTTGTTCATGGTTAATAAACTGCTCTCTGTCAGCTTAATTTGGAGCACTGTTTTTCGAAGGGGGTTTTGAGACAAAGTAGAAAAAAAATGTTTGCTCACTTTGAGTAAAAAAAAGAAATACATAATTTAAGTGTTCCACAGAAGCTTAACCATAGGTTCAAGTGTGCTGTAAGATTTATCATACCTCCTGCCATATACTCAGGAGGCCTTCCTACTGAATTTGGAATCCAACAACAAGGACCAATAAGCAGCCTAAAGTGGATTGCCAGAGAACAAAGTTGACTAGACAACCAGCCCACGATTCTGTAATCAGTTTCTTAACACAGCAAAATCAAGGTTTTCCCCATAGAATTGTGACTAAAATAATAATGCTAATTTGTATCCAGGAAGACAGAAGACTCCAGGAAAGTTAAATTCACCTGTCTCTTGCTCCTCTTCTGTAACTGACCTACCTAAAGGCCAGCTATAGTTCTGCTCTCATCCATATAAAAAGCAAATAAATTACCTCACTGTCTTTTTCCATAATCATAATCACTTTTTTGCAGGGGGGGAAGACAGTCTCACTGTGTCGCCCTTGGTAGAGTGCTGTGGCATCACAGCTCACAGCAACCTCAAACTCTTGGGCTTAAGCGATTCTCTTGTCTTAGCCTCCCAGGCACCTGGGACCACAGATGCCCACCACAATGCCCAGCTATTTTTTGTTGCAGTTGTCATTGTTGTTAAGCTGGCCTGGGCCAGGTTCGAACTCGGCTCCCTTGGTGTATGTGACTGGCACTGTAACCACTGTGCCATGGGCACTGAGCCATAGCCACATATTTAATAATAGCTTTTACTGTGTAACCTTGAATGTGTGACTTAATCTTTCTGCAGCCTGAGCTTTACCTGTAAAAGGGGGGTGCTAATAAAGACACAGTCTATTTTTTGAGTTGCTGTAAAACTTAAATGAAGAAAATAAAGGCAAACTGTCCCAGCCAAGTGGAGTCTAAGAAAACATGATGACTAAATGTAATGTAGTGTCCTGGATGGGATAGAAGAAGACTATTAGGTAAAAACCTAATGGCAATCTGAAAAAATTATGGACTTCAAAACCACCCTGAGATACCATCTAACCCCAGTGAGAATGCCCCATGTCACAAAATCTCAAAACTGCAGATGCTGGTGTGGATGTGGAGAGAAGGGAACACTTACACTGCTGGTGGGACTGCAAACTAGTACAACCTTTCTGGAAGGAAGTATAGAGAAACCTCAAAGCACTCAAGCTAGACCTCCCATTTGATCCTGCAATCCCATTACTGGGCATCTACCCAGAAGGAAAAAAATCCTTTTATCATAAAGACACTTGTACTAGACTGTTGACTGCAGCTCAATCTACAATTGCCAAAATGTAGAAACAGCCTAAATGCCTACCAACCCAGGAATGGATTAACAAGCTGTGGTATATGTATACCATGGAATACTATTCAGCTATTAAAAAAAATAGAGACTTTACATCCTTCGTATTAACCTGGATGGAAGTGGTAGACATTATTCTTAGTAAAGCATCACAAGAATGGAGAAGCATGAATCCTATGTACTCAATTTTGATATGAGGACAATTAATGACAATTAAGGTCATGGGGGGGAAGGGAAAGCAGAGAGAGGGAAGGAGGGAGAGGGGTGGGGCCTTGGTGTGTGCCACACTTTATGGGGGCAAGACATGATTGCAAGAAAGACTTTACCTAAGAAATGCAATCAGTGTAACCTGGCTTATTGTACCCTCAATGAATCCCCAACAATAAAAAAATAATAAAATAAAATAATGTAATAACATTAGTTCATTGTGAGAAATGTTCCCTATTAATGTCAGATGTTAATAATAGGGGAAACTGGATGTGGGGTATATGAGAACTTTGTAACTTTTCCATAATCTAAGTCTACTTTAAAATAAAAAAGCTATAAAACAAAACTACTTTATAAATTGTAAAGTTCTATTCAATTGTAAAATATCACACGATTTAGTAGATTTACTCTTTTATATAGACTGCTGGTCATTAGGCAGCCATCTTAAGAAGCTCAGATAACAGAGATAGCTTGAAGAGTTAAGTTCTGGTGTAAAAGTCTCTAGCCCCCAGAAACATCCCAGCTGTTTCCTGCCAGCTGGTGCCTCATGTCTGACTTTCAATAGAGTTGGTTTTCTTTGTATAATTATTTTTCCCTAAGAACTACAAACAAAATTTCTATTAAATTAAATTTTGTGTCTCAAAAAAATAATAATTATTTTTCCCTCCCAACCTATTTCATCAAAATAATAGTTACTTTTTAAAAAGAGGACCTAAGCAAGTAGGTACTTTAAGACTGTAAAAAGTAAAATGTAAGGCATGGGTACAACAATTTATTGCACCCATTTCCTAACTGAAACAGATCTGATTTCTACTCCCAACTTCAAACGTAGAAACACACAAGAATTCAGCAAATGAACCCAACCCCTGCCAACTCCTGCTCTGCCCTAGAAAAAAAAAAAAGAAAGAAAGAAAGAAAAAGTCCCAGAAGTGCAGGAAATTGTTTCTCAGACGAAAGACAACACTTCCTTTCCCAGAACAATCCATCTCCCACACTGACATCCTGCTCCTGCTATATTTACCCAACCCAAATCTGCCCATGATATACTTCCAGTTGCACTCCTACCACATGGTCCTGTCACTCAACTGGAGCACTCAGAGGGGAATCTGTCCAGAGGGCAGAGCCTAGAAATCACTACACACTAATCCATGCTTCCTCTACTGTTAGCCTTCAGAGTAAAGTGAGACAAAATACGGACGGTATTACTCCCTGTTAATTTTGGAAATGACTAGAGAGACAAGAGGTACTTCATTTTATATAGTTGCTAATTTTGACTGCTTTCATAGGAGCCAGTGGAGGAGCCTAAACAATGAAGACATTGAAATGGGAAGTTAAAAATAACTCTGTTAAAAAAAAAATAAATAAATAAAAATAACTCTGTTAAAAAAAAATAATAATAACTCTGTTAATGCTAGCCAGCCAAAAAAACATCACTTAATAGCTTCTTCCACACCAACCCACTAGGATCAGGCTATCAAGTCATCTTATTAAAGAGTCCCTTCACTTTCTGGGTAGATAGTCCAAGGAATCAAGGATGGGACCATCTCATTCACCCCACCTCACCCTACCTTATAGCATACTCTACTGAAAGGAAAAAACCCAAACACTGGTTGTGTAAAAGTAAATGTTAGAGCTGACTCCCATTTTCCTATTTTAGCAGCTCTGTATTCTTGATCTTTTCTCTCTCACCGCTATCCCACCAAGTTATTTTCTTCTGCCCCTTTCTGTTCATTCCTCCTTACTTTCTGTCTCTCTAGTTGCTTTTCTTTTCTTTCTCTCATTATCTCTCTCTCTCTCTCTTCAACATGAGCAAGGTTCCCTCAACAAAATATAACTGATAGCTGACAAGGCTTTTATTAGTAAGTAATGGTCTTATCATTAGCCTATTTCCCCAGTAAGAACAGCAAAAAAACCTAAGATTCAAGAGTATTACCTCCTCTTCTCTCAAAATTTCTGCCTTTTCCAAAGAGGCTCAGTCTCTTTAAGAAAATGCCTACTAATCAGATTCTCCAAAGAAATGAAAGAAAAAGAGAAACTGCATATTTCTAATCTTTTCTCTCTTAAAGCTCCTAGACAATGTGCATTTCTAAACTTTATAGATTTTTAAAAGATTAAATGAAAGTTTTTTTGTTTTTTTTGAGACAGAGTCTTACTTTGTCGCTCTCGGTATAGTGCTGTGGCATCATGCTCACAGCAACCTTAAACTCTTGGGCTCAAGCTATTCTCTTGTCTCAGCCTCTCTAGTTAGCTGGGACCATAAGCACTTGCTACAATGCTCGACTATTTTTTTATTTGTTTATTTGTTTTGTTTTTTTCAGCAGGCTCAGGCCAGTTCAAACCCACCAGCCCCGGTGCATGTGGCCAGTGCCCTAACTGCTGAGCTATGGCGCTGAGCCTAAATGGAAGTTCTTAATTACACCAATCAAGTTTTTAAAACAGATTCAAGAATAAAAACTGAAATATGAATTCATAGCAAATCCCACTTTTAAAAGGCACGTTCTCTCCTTCATGAGAGGGATCCACTTCCAAGTCTCTTTGGAAGTGCTCTAACTTTTTCTTTTTCTTTTTTGAGACAGAGTCTCACTATGCCACCCTCAGTAGAGTGCTGTAGCATCACAGCTCACACCAACCTCAGACTCTTATGCCGCCCTCAGTAGAGAGCAGTGGTGTCACAGCTCACAGCAATCTCAAAATTCTGGGCTTAAGCAATTCACTATAGGTGCCCACCACAACGCCCGGCCATTTTTTGTTGCAGTTGTCATTATTGTTCAGCTGGCCGGGCCGGTTTCGAACTGATCAGCCTCAGTGTATGTGGCTGGCACCACAACCACTGTCCTATGGGTGCCAAGCCCTAACTTTCTCTTTGCTCTTCTTTTTTTTTTTTTTTTGTAGAGACAGAGTCTCACTTTATGGCCCTCGGTAGAGTGCCATGGCATCACACAGCTCACAGCAACCTCCAACTCCTGGGCTTAGGCGATTCTCCTGCCTCAGCCTCTCGAGTAGCTGGGACTACAGGCGCCCGCCACAACGCCCAGCTATTTTTTGGTTGCAGTTCAGCCGGGGCCGGGTTTGAACCCGCCACCCTTGGTATATGGGGCCGGCGCCTTACCGACTGAGCCACAGGCACCGCCCTCTCTTTGCTCTTCTTAAATAAAACTTTTCTTTGTAAAAACAAAACACAAAATAAAAAGGAAAAGAAAAAAAGAGCAAAAAAAAGGAAGGGAATTGGTGTCACCTGCCTATTGTCAGTCTGGCTTAGAGGAAAAACATTCATGCTGTTGGTTGAGTATAGAACAAATTCTACTGAGTAATGTTGCCACATTCTAGGAAATTATCAAGCCTCAAGTCAAGCCTCATTGAGCCAAACTTTTTTTCAATTTTCAAAACTCTTTATAGTTACTAGATGTTTAAAAAAAAAACCAGGGTGGTGCCTGTGGCTCAAAGGAGTAGGGCGCCAGCCCCACATGCTGGAGGTGATGGGTTCAACCCCAGCCCCAGCCAAAAACTGAAAAAAAAAAAAAAAAAAATCAACAAATCCATAAAGAAATACAGAATTTTAGGGCATGCAACTATGTTTTTTATAGGAAGGGAAACTCAAGCAATCTAGCAAGGCAGTTTGTGTCTACACCTAAGAATAAGTTCTTTTTTGGTTGGGGTGGGGGGAGAAAGATTACAAAAAGGTAAAAGGAATAAGTCCTTTAATTTTTTTTTTTTTTTGAGACAGTCTCCCTTTGTCACTCTCAGTAGAGTACTATGGCATCATAGGTCATAGCAACCTCAAACTTTTGGGCTCAAGCGATCCTCTTGCCTCAGCCTCCCAAGTAGCTGGGACTACAGGCGCCCACCACATTGCCCAGCTATTTTTAGAGACAGAGGTCTCTGGCTCAGGCTGATCTTGAACTCCTGAGCTCAGGCAATCCAACCACTTCGCCTTCCCAGAGTGCATTTCTTTTAGAGACAGAGGTGTGAGCTACTGTGCCTAGTGGGAACAAGTCCTTTAAGAACAATTACACTGGCCAGGCTCCATGACTCACACCTGTAATCCTAGAGCACTCTGGGAGGCCAAGATAGGTGGAATGCTTGGGTTTAGGAGTTTGAGACTAGCGTCAACAAGAGTCCCATATCTACTAAAAATAGAAAAACTAGCCTGGTGTAGTGGCTCACACCTGTAGTCCCAGCTACTCGGGAGGGTGATACAAGAGATTTGCTCAAGCCCAAGAGTTTCAGGTTGCTGTAAGCTATGATGCCATGGTACTCTACCAAGGGCAACAGAGACTGTCTTAAAAAAAAAAAATAAAAGAACGATTACATTAAGCAACCACTCAAAATTCACCATCACTGCAACCTGAAATTGGTTTAGGCAAGAATCATCAATGTATGATAAATCTTGAGGGGGAAAGTCTAAAGATGAATATGGTTTTCAAGTATTTATCTACAGATTGTTTATTAGTTGCAAGGGGAAAATTGTACCTAAAAAGTAAAGAAGCCAGGTAACACTTGACCAGGTGATCAATATGAATATCACCAATGAGTAGCACCTGCAGATGTGATTCCCTGAGAAGGACACCACATCATTCGTGACAAACAGATTCATGCCAAACACATATAACCTGAATCTAATCATGAGGAAACATTGAATAAACCCAAAATGAGGAACATTTTTGAAAGAAAGAAATTAGGGTGACCATGGTCAGCAACAATGTATTGCATATTTCCAAATAGCTAGAAGATTTAAAATGTTCCCAACACAAAGCAATGATAGGGCATTGCCCGTGGCTCAGTGAGCAGGGCGCTGGCCCCATATACCAACGGTGACGGGTTCAAACCCAACCCCGGCCAAACTGCAACAAAAAAATAGCCGGGCGTTGTGGCAGGCGCCTGTAGTCCCAGCTACTTGGGAGGCTGAGGCAAGAGAATCGCCTAAGCCCAGGAGTTGGAGGTTGCTGTGAGTTGTGTGATACTACGGCACTCTACCGAAGGCGACGAAGTGAGACTCTGTCTCTTAAAAAAAAAAAAAAAGAAAGAAATGATAAATGTTGGAGATGATGGATATCCTAAACGCCCTGATGTGATCTGTGATCATTACCCATTGTATGCATGTATCAAAATATCACATGAACCCCATAAATTTGCACAATTATTATTTTGTAGAGATAATGTCTTACTCTGTCACCAGGCAAGATCTGTAGAGGCTTGATCAAAGCTCACTGCAGCCTCAAACTCCTGAGCTCAAGTGATCCTCCTGCCTTAGCCTCCTAAGTAGCTAGGATTACAAATGTATATCATCATGCCTAATTGTTTTATTTTCTTTTTAAAAATGGAGTCTTGCTATGTTGCCCAGGCTGGTTTTGAACTCCTGGCCTCAAGTGATACTCTTGCCTCAGTTTCCCAAGGTGGCATGTTCCACAGTGCAATTCCTATTGAGCCTGTACAATTATTATATATTGAAAGAAAGAAAGGTGGGAGTTGGGGAAGAGAGCAACAGTGAGAACAAGAGAGAGTGAGAGGAAGGAAGAAAGGAAGGAAAAGAGCACATGAACTGGCTTGTAGTTACAAAAAAATGTCAGTATCATAAAGGTAAAGAACGTCTAAAGAACTGTTTCAGATTAAAGGAAACTAAAAAAACATGATAACTAAACACAATACATGCTCCTTCGCTGAAAGGAAAATAAACCCAAACACTAAAAGTGTATTGACAAAACTATAGTATGAATAGTAAATTGTCATATCAATGTTAAATTTCTTGAATTTGATAACTGTACTTAGATTAAGAGAATATTCTTGTTCTTAGGAAAATACACTGAAATATTGAGAAAAAAGGTCTCGATGTATACTACGTATAACTTACTCTCCAAAATATTTAGAAAAAATAACTATATATACATACATAACTGTGTGTGGGGTGGGGGGAGCTGTAATGAGAAAGAAACTAATAAAAGTGGTAAAAGGAGCTCGGCGCCAGTGGCTCAAGCAGTTAAGGTGCCAGCCACATACACCTGAGCTGGTGGGTTTGAATCCAGCCTGGGCCCACCAAACAACAATAATGACTCCAACAAAAAATAGCCAGGCATTGTGGTGGGTGCCTGTAGTCCCAGCTACTTGGGAGGCAGAGGCAGGAGAACTGCTTGAGCCCAGGAGTTTGAGGTTGCTCAGAGTCATGATGCCATAGCACTCTACCCAGGGCGACAACTTGAGGCTCTGTTTCAAAAAAGAAAAAAAAAAAGAGTAGTAAAAGGATACATCAGAGACCTCTATATTATTATTGCAACTTTTATTAAGTTTGAAATCATTTCAAAATAAAAATTCAAGAAAATTCATTATCAGTAAATCAGTCAAATGTCCTACTTCAATTAGGCAAAAGAGGAAATAGAGATGAACTCACATTCTAGCTGTAAAACAACCTCTGGTAGCCAGCTTTCTCCTTCTCTTTGGAGCTTTTGGAGGAAAAACATTACCAACATAAATATTTCCCATTCTTTACCTTCCTTCACTGCATGCATACAAACAGTTTTGTTGACTGTTGAGCCTGCAGTCTACCCAGGATCATTTAGGATCCTGGCAACATCTCCCACTCCCTAAATAAAAAAACAGGTCTTGGCTGGGCGCTCGTAACTCAGTGGTTAGGACACTGGCCACATATACTGGGGCTGGTGGGTTTGAACCTGGCCCGGGTTTGCTAAACAAAAATGACAACTACAACAAAAAAAATAGCCAGGTGTTATGGTGGGTGCCTGTAGCTACTGGGGAGGCTGAGGCAAGAGAATCGCTTAAGCTCAAGAGTTTGAGGTTGCTGTGAGCTGTGATGCCATAGCACTCTACCAAGGGCAAAGGCGACATACTGAGACTCTGTCTCAAAAAATAAAACAGATCTACCAAAGGCAACTACTGCTCAGTTCCTTTATAGAACCTAGAGAACAGAATGAGTCTTTAAAACTCCTGAAATGAGACTGATTAAGACGCAAATCTTGGGCTCACTAGGGAGAATTAATGAGCCCTATTTGGATTCTGACAACAGAAGTCCATTTTCCCTTGACTATTTTCCCTGCGATGCTTCTGTCCAGGTGGTACTTAACCAGGAATTTCTCTTCCTGGACCAGAGAGAACCAGGATCTTCTGCCAGAGTCAACAGGCTCTGGTCATAGGAAGTACTTGGCTATATAGTAGGTATTAATAATATACCTTGGATGTGAATTCATCCTAGGGACAAAAAAAGAAAAAAGGCAAAAGAGAAAGAACTATACTTTAAATTCAGAAAACAATAAGCTATCAAACAAATGACAGGTGACAGGTCTTCTTGTGGAGTATCTCCACTTGAATTTTCTCCTTTAGAAAGACTTAACTACTTTTTAAGTGCTTCACAGCCTCACTATCTCTTTCTGCCCTTGAAAATCCTAGGAATGCTATTCCTAAGGAAGTGGACATTCTCTCTGAGGTCCCAAGGTTCTCTTCTTCTAAGCAGAGATTCTCTGGGATTCAAAAGACAAATATGTAGTATATGATGAAATATTCTACAGATCATTAAACCAAATCCTATCCGAAGTTCCAAGGGCTTTGGCACCTTTTTCCTCATGAGAGACCCTTGGAGTAAAGACAGTAGGTTGCTACTAAAAAACACTATGTTATTTTTTTCTTTTTTGAGACAGAAAAAAAGAAAAAATATGTCTCTCTATGTCGCCCTGGGTAGAGTGCCATGGCGTCACAGTTCACAGCAACCTCAAACTCTTGGGCTCAAGCAGTTCTTTTGCCTCAGCCTCCCAAGTAGCTGGGACTACAGGCACCCACTACAACACCTGGCTACTTTTTTGTTGCAGTTGTCACTATTGTTTAGCTGGCCCAGGCTGGGTTCAAAGCTGCCACCCTCAGTGTATGTGGCTGGTGCCGTAACCACTGTGCTGCAGGCACCAAGCCAAACTATGTTATTTTTGAACTGGGACTATTAAACCCTGGTTGGAGAAAAGAGCTTTCTTCATCCTTTTAGCAACTTAGCTAAATAGTTACTAAAATCTTTGTATTATGCCCCTAGACATAGATTGTCAAGATTCTAACAATCCAAGCAGAGATGACCCAAATGCAAGAATTTTATTACAAAAGACAATCAGCCATTGATACTTATCCTATGGTACAATTATAGTCATTTTATTTCAGACATATGCAAGACTAATAACCCTCAAGACCATCCAAGGTCCTAAAACAGCTAATGAAGCTATCACACAAATAGTATTTCCATGGTCACTTCAAGGCAGTGAGTGATAGGGCAGAGGATGGGGTGGGATGAACAAGGTGGACAACACCATTGCTGTCTATTCTTCTGACCATCCTACAACTTCTTTCAGCAAACCAGGGCTACAACAATTTCCTGAGGTTACATGTGGACACTGGGCAGACTTCAAACCAGTACCCAGTTGTCCACTCTAATTCCAGAGCTTCTCAAATCACCAGCCCACTAGGCCATAAACATTATGAGAACAGGAACTGTGTCAATCTCCTTGAAAACTAGGTCCCTAGTATCTAGTTCAGTTTCTGGCACAATAGTAAGTACTCACAAAATATTTGTTGACTGAATATATAAATGAACTACTACTAAGAGAAAAGTTCCTGGAGAAAAGGCTGTTTTAGAGTTTTTATAGTACAAACGATTCCCTACTGGACCCACCAAAAGGACTCAAAATGTCTAACAAATATGTTTAAACAAATTTAACATCACATCACATAAGGGATAAAGTACAAGGTAAAAAATGACTAGTCAGTCATAATTACACCTATAATCCTTATTTCCTTGGGAAGAATACTTAATCTAATAAAGTCCAGGATTATGACTCAAATGGGCTCAAGTTAACTTCTGCCTACCAAAACCTAATTAGGTAGAAACAACTATCTAAATAGAATTATTTTTCTGAAACCAGAGTTGATAGGGGATGAATAATCCACTAATTCCCCAAAGCCAAGAGGGACTCACAGAGTCCTTCACAGAATGCCAAGAATGTGGTAAGAGGGGTACCCTGACTCAGTACCCCTTTGACTCTTTGCCCAAAAAAATAACAGCACAGAGAGACACATTCAAACCAGTGGTGGAACAGGAGTAAACCACAAGCTTTCTCTACTATAGTTTTCAAACTTGTATGACTATGATTGATAGAAATACAGTTTACACTGCAACCCAGAACATACACACTTCTAACTAAAACAAAAGTTTCATAGCACAATACTTACCCTTATTATGCTGATACACTGATACTTTCTATTCCCTTTTTCCTCTTAATGCTGGTTGTAAGAGAAAGCAAGAAGTGCTCAAAGAGATCATGGCAAAAAAACAAAAGAACCAGTTTAAAGGAGTTCTTACTGGCCAAACTTGAAAAATCTAAGAACTAAAAACAATAATGTGTAATTAATTATAAAACATTGAATAATTTAATATTCACAAATTTAAAAAGGGAGGTAAGGAGTGGAACCTGTGGCTCAAAGGACTAGGGCACTGGCCCCATATGCCAGAGGTGGCAGGTTCAAACCCAGCCCCGGCCAAAAACTGCAAAAAAAAAAAAAAGAGAGAGAGGTAGGGCACCCATATTTACCATCATTAGTGATCATTATTAACACTAACTTCTTACTCTGAAATTGACAATTAAAGGGAAATAATTAAGCATTTACCCTTACTTTTACAAGAAACTGTTGTTTATCCTCTAGTTTATGACAGAAAGCAGTTCTTTACAGAGAAGGCAAATTAATGTGAGGTAATAAATGTAGAAAAAATGACAGAACTAGAAAAATCATCATTCTGTGACCCCTAGTGAAATAAATGATTCAGGCAAAGGTTCATCAGTGGATGACCATTAGGTAAAAGGATATTAGAGAACAAGATATTCACAAAGTGCCAAATTATTATTTCATGGATTGATTAAATTACAAAAAGAAAAATTACATTATTTTACAATGAGGAGATAACAGCAGTCACTACCAGAAGCAAGTAACAGAACTTAATATCACCAGTTGGAAGACAACCTACAACTCCTAAGCATCCTGTGGTGATATGGTATGTAGTACCCAGTATCATCTATGAAGTATTCTTGCCAAAAACATTTAATCTGGATCTAACAAAGACTTTAATCCTAACTTTAGTATATAAAAAATATGTGAGATAGAGGAATAAGTTAAATGATACTACAAGGACACAAAAAAAAACAGAACAAAGAACATTCTAAAAATAAATGACCTGACCTACTCAAAAAAATCAATGCCAAGAGAAGAAAAAAAAGGTAGAGAAAATTTTATCAAATTTTAAAGTCCAAAGAGACATAACTACCTAATGAAATGAGAATTTTGCTTGGATTTTGGTTTGTAAAACTAACTATAGCTGTAAAAGACAGTTTGGGGCCAGGCCCAATACCTTAAATGGGTCATCTCAGATACTTGGGAGGCTAAGGCAGGAGAAACATTTGAACCCAGGAATTCGAGTCCAGCCTGGACAACATAGCAGACTCTATCTCTAAAAAAAGTTGTTTTTAATTTAAAAAAAAAAAAAAGGACAAGTAGCCAGGCATTGTAGCAGGCACCTATAGTCCCAGCTACTTGGGAGGCTAAGGTAAGAGAATCACTTAAGCCCAAGAGTTTGAGGCTGCTGTGAACTGTAATGCAAAAGCATTCTACTGAAGGCAACATAATGAGACTCTGTCTCAAAATAAAAAAAAAAAAAAAGAAAGAAAGAAAAAAGGACAGTTTGGGGACAAATGAGAAATATTTAATATAGACTGGATATTAGCTAATTAATGACAAATTATTGTTAGGTTTCTTAGATGTGATAATGGTACTACGACTATGTAGAACTATGAAATATCAACATGTCTATAACTTATTTTCAAATGGCTTATAAAAAAATAATACACATGCCTTGGTGCCTGTGGCTCAAACGGCTAAGGTGCCAGCCACATACACCTGAGCTGGCGGGTTTGAATCCAGCCTGGGCCCGCCAAACAACAATGATGGCTGCAACCAAAAAATAGCCGAGCACGTGTGGTCCCAGCTACTTGGGAGGCTGAGGCAAGAGAATTGCTTAAGCCCAGGAGTTGGAGGTTGCTGTGAGCAGTGATGTCACTGCACTCTACCCAGGGCTACAGCTTGAGGCTCTGTCTCAAAAAATAATAATAATAAATAAATAAAAATAATACACATATGGATAAATGTTAATAATTTTGACTCTATCTGTAGGTGTTCATTATATTATTCCTTCAATTTTTGCTAGGTTCAAAATTTTTCATTATAAAAACTGAAGTGAAAATACCACGCAACTCATTCAAATGATATAATACGGTAACGGAGAGCAGCCTGTATCTGAAAAACACCACTCTAGCCCTTGGTTGGCCAATCATAATACCATTTCATCTCTTATTTTATTTAATAAATTTGGTACCATTTTCTTAAACCTGTTGTTTGTGCAAAGAGAGGAATGAAAATTCATGAAAACCTCTTGTCAAGGGTCCTCCAGTTTTAGGGTTTTTTTCTGACAATTAATAACATAAGCATTATTTTAAAATATAAAATAATCAGTGGAGAAATTCCTACAGAGTCAAGTAAAACGCATTATTACTTGGATGATTAAAATGTTTAGAAGATTTTACCTGACTGAAGTGCTTTTGATCCTTCCCTTACAATTAATGTCCCCAACTACCCTTAGCCTCCAGTTCCCAAGCTGCTTTCCAGGACACCTGGAAATAAGCTGCATGGTTGACTGCTAAAAAACTCCAGCTCCCACACTACATCTGGCTCTGCCTTTCCACCAAATCAAACGCCAATTTATTGCCCTCTGATGCACAGTCTATCAGTCCACTTCCTGGATGCCTTCACTTCACACAGGGCCAGAAACTCAAGGCAATAATGTGAGTTCCACAAATGGGCAAGTAATTGCTTGATAAGCGTAGAACAAGGAAAGGTCAGTTATGATTTGTGCACATGTGGCAGCCCTTCACAATTCAATATACAGTGGTAACAGAAGGCTGGTGTTACAGAAGAGACATGTCATGAGAAACAAGTCAACAGGCATCCAGGAGTGCTTGTCCATCTAAGTCCTTCAGGATTTTCTTTTTTTTTTTTTTTTGAGACAGAGTCTCACTTTATCACCCTTGGCAGAGTTCAGTGGCATCACAGCTCACAGCAACCTCCAGCTCTTGGGCTTAGGCAATTCTCTTGCTTCAGCCTCCTGAGTAGCTGGGACTACAGGTGCCTGCCACAATGCCCGGCTATTTTTTTGTTGCAGTTTGGCTGGGGCCGGGTTCAAACCCATCACCGTAGGTATATGGGGCCAACTCAATGAGCCACAGGCGCCACCCCCTCTTCTGTATTTTCAAAGAACAATGGAAAAGAACAAAGGCCCTAAAACTGGTAAGGGGCATATTATCTCCTGGTTTCCTGAAGCAAAACTGAGAGCCTAAGGGAGTCTCCATCTATCACCCTTTGAGGTGATCTGAGTTGAAATGATCTAATCTCCATTTTGCTCCTTATCCAACTCCTGTTGGATACCAGGAGAGAAAGAACAAATGCATTCACCCTTTCCATAAACATATCCAACATCACTTCAAAAATTGTGGTGATAGGGTGGCGCCTATGGCTCAGTGTAGGGCACCGGCCCCATATACCAAGGGTGGTGGGTTCAAACCCAGCCCTGGCCAAACTGCAACAAAAAAAAGTAGCCAAGCGTTGTGGCAGGCGCCTGTAGTCCCAGCTACTCAGGAAGCTGAGGTAAGAGAATCACCTAAACCCAGGAATTGGAGGTTGCTATAAGCTGTGACACCATGGCACTCTACCAAGGGTGATAAAGTAAGACTCTGACTCTAAAAAAAAAAAAAAAAAAGTCAAAAATTGTGGTGATCAATTAAGCATCTATGAGCAAGACTGAGACAAACTCTTCAGTATCACTTCTAATCAAAAGTACACATTGAATTTCAAGCATTTGGCTTCTAAAACCCTTTGACACTTAGGTCCTAAGATTGAGTGGGCAGAAAAGAAGAAAGGGACTCTGCCTGCCTCCTTGTTCAAAACAAAACAGCAGCTGGCTTTCTCTCTTTTTGCTCATCTGACTGCTGTCATGGCCAATTGGCATTTATCCAAAGAGAAGTTTCAGGCCTCAAGAGGTGACTATGCTAAAGAGGAAAAAAGCAAGAAGACCAATACCAGCAACTTTGACACCCACCACCCTGCTACACTGCCCCCTAACTTCTGCTAGAAAGAAATTAGTTTCCTTTGCCTCGGTTTCTGAGAGCTAAACTATTATTAATAAGAATGTTCTTACTTCTTTTCTTTCTTTTTTTTTTTTTTTTTTGAGAGACAGAGTCTCACTTTATCACCCTCAGTAGAATGCCATGGCGTCACAGCTCACAGCAACCTCCAACTCCTGGGCTTAGGCAATTCTCCTGCCTCAGACACCCGGGACTACCCACCACAACACTGGCTATTTTTTGGTTACACCTGTCATCATTGTTGTTTAGCAGGCCCAGGCTGGATTTGAACACGCCAGCTCAGGTGTATGTGGCTGGCACCTTAACCGCTTCAGGCGCCAAGCGTCTTTTTTCTTTTCTTTCCGTTTTTGTTTTTTTTTTTGAGACAAAGTCTCACTATGTCTCCCTCGGTAGAGTGCTGTGGCATCATAGCTCATAGCAACCTCAAACTCTTGGGCTTGAGTGATTCTCTTGCCTCAGCCTCCCAAGTAGCTAGGACTACAGGTACCCGCCACAATGCCCAGCTATTTTTTGGTTGTAGTTGTCACTGTTGTTTGGCGGGCCCAGGCTGGGTTCGAACCCGGCAGCCCTGGTGTATGTGGCTGGCGCCCTAGCCACTGAGCATAGGCACTGAGCCATAACCACCCTTTTCTTCTCTCTCTCTTTTTTTACTTTTTCTTTGAGACAGATTCTCACTTTGTTGCCCAGGCTAGAGTACTGTGGTATCAATGTACCTCACAGCAACCTCTAACTCTTAGGCTCAGTCAATCCTCTTGCTTCAGTCTTCCAAGTCGCTGAGATTACTGGCACCAGCCATAACGCTTGACTAATTTTTTTTTCTATTTTTAGTAGAGATGGGATCTCACTCTTGCTAGGCTAGTCTTGAACTCCTAAACAAAAGGACTCTTCTCACCTCTGCCTTCCAGAGTGCTAGGATTATAGTGTGAGCCACTGTGCCAGGATTACAATCCATTTTCTGATACATGTAGTAGAAAATGTGCCCTTCCATCAGCCAGCAAACTAGTTCTGATGGTTAAATGTCTGGCTATTAGGAAGAGAAAAAGGAAAAACTAGACCCATAAGAAGCTAGACTATGCAATGTCGTTTCTTCCTTTTTGTTTAAAGGCAAGTCTCACTGTATCACCCAGGCTGGTCACAAACTACTGGGCTCATGCAATCTACCCACCTCTACCTCTGAGTAACTGGGAGTCATTTGAAAAAAAAATTTTTAGGGTGGCACCTGTGGCTCAGTGGGTAGGGCACTGGCCTCATACACCGAGGGTGGCAAGTTTGAATCCGGCCCCGGCCAGCTAAAACAGCAGTGACAACTGCAACAAAAAATAGCCAGGCGTTGTGACCAGAGCCTATAGTCCCAGCTTCTCAGGAGACTGAGGCAAGAGAATCACCTAAACCCAAGAGCTGGAGGTTGCTGTGAGCTGTGAGCTATGGCATTCTACCAAGGGCGACAAAGTGAGACTCTGTCTCAAAAAAAAAAAAAAAAGAAAGAAAAGAAAAATCTTTTTTAGAGACAAGGGGTCTTCATTGGTTTCCAGGCTGGTCTCAAATTCCTGGCCTCAAGCAATTGTCCTGCCTCAGCCTCCCAAACAGCTGGGATTACAGGTATAAGCTACCAAACTCAGTAAGTCTTTATTTCCATGTTGGAGGTGGGAATGGGAGCTCAGGGGACCCTTAACACCCCTCCCAAGTCTTTATTTTCTCTTTTTTTTTTTTTTTTTGAGACAAGAGCCTCAAGCTGTCGGTATATGGGGCCGGTGCCCTACCCACTGGGTAGAGTACCATGGCATCACAGCTCACAGCAACCTCCAACTCCTGGGCTCAAGCAATTCTCTTGCCTCTGCCTCCCAAGTAGCTGGGACGACAGGCGGCAGCCACAATGCCTGGCTATTTTTTGATTGCAGCCGTCATTGTTGTTTGGCAGGCCAGGCTGGATTCGAACCCGCCAGCTCAGGTGTATGTGGCTGGCGCCTTAGCTGCTTGAGCCACAGACACCAAGCCTATTTTCTGATCTTCAATACAAATGTTTGGAAGAATTTCTTGGTTTAAGTATCAAGTGAAGAGGTTCAGAGATCAGCTGGGGAAGGCCCCAGTAAAAAGAATTGACAAGCAAAGTCATCCAAATATAGGCCCCTCAGCCACCTTACTGATATGAATATTCCCTGTTGGAAAAAAAGTTTTAAGGTATCTTTGTTTTTTCTAACCATGCTAAAAATACTCACAAGTTTGGGACCACTCAAGTTACTCAGATTGTAAGGTGCCAAAGTTAATCCACTCAAATTCAAATTCTAATGTATTACTCAACAATCTCCAAACTAATATAATCTTGTACTTTATTATAAACCAAGAAAGTAGAAAAAGTCACAGGAAATAGATACTTATATAAATTTCTCCCAATCTTATAGAAAAAGACAAAGGAAATAGATACTTACATAAATTTCTCCCAATCTTGCCTCTCCCAACACTGGGCCCTTTACCTAAATTTGTCTGCCAAATGTTTAGTTTCTATTTTGTCCTTAAACAATGCACAAGTTTGGGCGGCGCCTGTGTCTCAGCAAGTAGGGCGCCGGCCCCATATACCGAGGGCGGTGGGTTCAAACCCAGCCCCAGCCAAACTGCAACAAAGAAAAAATAGCTGGGCGTTGTGGCAGGTGCCTGTAGTCCCAGCTGCTCGGGAGGCTGAGGCAAGAGAATCACGTAAGCCCAAGAGCTGGAGGTTGCTGTGAGCCGTGTGACACTCTACCGAGGGCAGTAAAGTGAGACTGTCTCTACAAAAAAAAAAACAATGCACAAGTTCAATTCCAAGTGGGACAGCCAAAGGCTCTTTCAACCTTCTTTTCATGCTGAATAATAACGATCTATTATACTTAGTCTACTACTCCCCAAACTATGGACCCCTGTAGAAAAAAATGAGGGTTTGTATTCAATCAATTTTGAAGACTCAGTATAATGACATCCAGCAAATTTTTTTCATATAATTTATATACTCTTATTCAATCTTTTTTCTTAAAGGACCACTAAAATCTCTTTTTCCCTATACCTCCCACCTTCCAAATGAAACAGATTAAACTGGAGGTATAAGGGATTCTATGCCTAGGTAGAAACAGTTTCATTTCTACCTAGGTAGCTATTTCTAAGAGGCCTAGGCCAGACAGGTGTAAAGTCGTAATTCTTCCCAGATTGGCTTCCAGACTCTGTTTAAATGTTCTCTGCAAACCTCTGGAGGTTAGATGGACTCAAACCTCCTAGTTCAAACTGAATTCACAAAGCTTGAGACAGACAGTACCCTACAGGTGTGTTTGTCCAGGATAAACTATATTTAAATAAACTCTGACACATCCACTTTCTCTTGGCACCTGCTTTCCCTCTTAAACAAGCACACCATATCTTGCTCTCCCTGTAAGCTCAGTAAAGAAATAGCCTACCCCTCAAAATACTCTATGTAACCCACCAATATCTTTGGGAAGAGCTAAACTCTGACCATAATAGCTTTACATGAGAAAGCCAAACAAGCAAATGTATAAGCTATCATTTTTGTTCACTTCTTTGGCTTATTTGTTATATAAAAGAAAGAACAGGAATAAGAGAAGATGGCAGCAGATTGCTCTCACTCACTGTCATCTATTCCATGCCTGATGGGACCACAAAGGTTAGCTTTGGGAGTGGTCAGCTAGAGTCACTAATCTTGTAAAACCAGAGGCTATGATGTTTGCCTAGGGTTTTGTTGTTGTTTTATTTTTTTTATCATTACAGACCCAATACCTGTGTGACTAAAGAAAATGCCTGGCACACAGCAGATATTCGATCAATATTGGTTAGAAGAAACTAAATAACCCAGCCCACACGGAATTCAAATCTTGGGGACTCCCTGAAAGAAAAGGTGCAAGAAGGTAGAATAGTTCCATAGTTAATATAGATGCTTATACTGGGCCTTATGATCATCTTAGTCTTATGCTGAGTACCTCCAATCCTGATAATCAAAATTGTACAGTAAGGTTCTTAGAACTAAAAAAAAAAAAAGCCTGGGACTAAACCTCCAAAGGCAAACTCCCCACTCTTTCCCCAACACACACACATCCCACTAACAAGTCTAACTAACATGTCTTCCTCTAGCCCTGACCCTAAAGGCTTTAAAGTCATTAAGAGGTGATCCCGGGCGGCGCCTGTGGCTCAGTGAGTAGGGCGCCAGCCCCATATGCCGAGGGTGGTGGGTTCAAACCCAGCCCCGGCCAAACTGCAACAAAAAAATAGCCGGGCATTGTGGCGGGCGCCTGTAGTCCCAGCTGCTCGGGAGGCTGAGGCAAGAGAATCGCGTAAGCCCAAGAGTTAGAGGTTGCTGTGAGCCGTGTGACGCCACGGCACTCTACCCGAGGGCGGTACCGTGAGACTCGTCTCTACAAAAAAAAAAGAGGTGATCCCGGCGGTGCCTGTGGCTCAGTGAGTAGCGCGCCGGCCCCATATGCCGAGGGTGGCAAGTTCAAACCCAGACCTGGCCAAACTGCAACAAAAAAATAGCCAGGTGCTGTGGCAGGCACCTGTAGTCCCAGCTACTCGAGAGGCTAGGGCAAGAGAATCGCTTAAGCCCAGGAGCTGGAGGTTGCTGTGAGCTGTGTGATGCCACAGCACTCTACCAAGGGCCATAGAGTGAGACTCTGTCTCTACAAAAAAAAAAAAAAAGAGGTGATCCCATCTGAGAAGATTTTAGTAAGACTCTCTTTATGATGATCTAAGTTAAAGACCAAAGACAAAGACTAAATCTGGAGGCAAATGACCACAACCAAACAACCACATAACACAACTGGCTAGAGCTATAAAACTATAGTGGATGGGCAGCACCTGTGGCTCAAAGAAGTAGGGCGCCGGCCCCAAATACCAGAGGTGGTGTGTCCAAACCTGGCCCCGGCCAAAAACTGCAAAAAAAAAAAAAAAGGCTTATAAGGTCTTATCTAGTCTGGGAGCAAAGAAATCAAAGACCACAGACCATGTTGACTAGAAGCATTCTTCTAAACTGTCTACTCTCGTTAGACCTAACACTAAGAGCAGTATCAAGTATCCTGATATTTCACTTTGCCTTCTATGTCCCTATCCCATGCCATAGATCCTACCACAAGGTCTAGCTTTGAGGTTGAAAATGACTTAAATCCCACAAGACTGCTAGAAGGATAAAAGGAAATTTGTCTTTGGAATCTAAACTTATAGCAGGACTTGGATAAGTATAACGGAGAGGCAATGGCCCTTCTGCCCCTAAGGCCAGGACACCCCAGCCCTACAGGCAGCACAGAGTTAACTACCCACCCGCTTTGAGAAGCACAAAGGTACATCACTGCAACATGCCTAACATTTACATTGCCTCTCTCTGCTCATTAAACAGGTTTTGGTTAAATAATGAACAAACTGTATTACAGACTCCGATGAGAATTCCAAAATTATAAATCAACTGGGAAAGCCCAAAGGGGCAGACAGACAGGGAGGGGGTAGAAGGATAATATTGACTAATATAAAGGGCGCAGCTTGACAGTGGATATTCCTGCCACACCTGATCAAATACACTCTGTGGGGGGAGGGGAAAGAGACCAAGAGAGGGGAGACGGGACAAGACAGCCTGAAATTTGCATCCGGAAAAGATTAAAACGGATTCTTTGGGGATAGAGAAAATACATAATATATATTACTATAAATGCAAAACTGTACTAAAAGCTAACTCAAATGTCAAAGATTACAGCTTGAATAAATTTAAATATAAAAGCCATGTGCTTCCTTGAGTTAATGAGAGAGACATAAAAGGACAAACTGGGCCAGGAGACTGAAGAGAGCCTTATGCTGCCTTTGCTGGGCAATGGGTCCAAAGCATAGTAGTGACTATAGTCACAGGCTTCCCTCCATACCTCTGAACCCTGAAAAAAACTGGTGAACCCATCACTTTTGCAGTCTACATTTGCTTTTTAAAAAAATTAAAGGCTGGGCGGCGCCTGTGGCTCAGTGAGTAGGGCGCTGGCCCCATATGCCGAGGGTGGCGGGTTCAGACCCAGCCCCGGCCAAACTGCAACAGAAAAATAGCCGGGCGTTGTGGCGCGCGCCTGTAGTCCCAGCTGCTCGGGAGGCTGAGGCAAGAGAATCGCGTAAGCCCAAGAGTTAGAGGTTGCTGTGAGCCGTGTGACGCCACGGCACTCTACCCGAGGGCGGTACAGTGAGACTCTGTCTCTACAAAAAAAAAAAAAATTAAAGGCTTCACACCTGTAATCCCAGCTCTTTAGGAGACGGAGATAGGACGATTACTTAAGACCAGAAATTCAAGAGGGTGTGGTGACACACCCCTATCGTCTCAACTACTCAAAAGGCTGAGGCAGGAAAACCATTTAAGCCCAGAAGTTTGTGGTTTCAATGAGCTATGATGATGATACCACTGTACTCTAGACTGGACAATTGTCTAGAAAGAAAGAAGAGAAGAAGAAAAGAAGAGAAGAGGTAGAGAAGAAGAAAAGAGAAGAGCTATGAAATAAAATTCACATCCCATAAACTTTACCTTTTCAAAGTATACAATCCAATGGTTTCTTTTCTTTTTTTTTTTTTTTTGTAGAGACAGAGTCTCACTTTTATGGCCCTCGGTAGAGTGCCGTGGCCTCACACAGCTCACAGCAACCTCCAACTCCTGGGCTTAAGCGATTCTCTTGCCTCAGCCTCCCGAGTAGCTGGGACCACAGGCGCCCGCCACAACGCCCGGCTATTTTTTGGTTGCAGTTTGGCCGGGGCTGGGTTTGAACCCGCCACCCTCGGTATATGGGGCCGGCGCCCTACCGACTGAGCCACAGGCGCCGCCCCAATGGTTTCTTGTATATTCACAAAGTTGTGTAACCATCACTACTACTAATTCCAGGACATTTTCAACACTCTATACCCATTAGCAGTCATTCCCCTGCTCCTTCACAGTCCCTGGTAACTGGGCATCTGCTTTAACTCCTTTAGGATAACCTCCTGAAAGGCTTCCTAAGAGAACAAAAACCCAAATGAGGGAGAACAGTCAAATCTCTCTCACCAATGGTAAGCTAAAGCTTTCTCCAAAGTAACAATATGCAAACTTTGAAGCTGAGCGATGTGGCTCATGCTTGTAACTCTAAGAGGCCGAGATGGGCGATTGCTTGAGTTTGAGACCAGCCTGAACAAAAGCAAGAGCAAAAAAAATAGAGACGGCTTGAGCCCAGGAGTTTGAGATTGCTGTGAGCTGTGATGCCACAGCATCTACCCAGGGCAGGTGACAGAGTGAGACAGAGTGCAAACTTTGCAAACAATATGCAAAGTTTGGTTTGCAAGGTACCCTTTCTCTTTCGAATGCAACCCTCTCTTCATATTTGGTATTAGACTATCCTATTACTCTAAATGCTACCAAGCATGCAGTCATCATATGATCTAGGCAAATATTGACTGCAAATGCGAGCTGAAGACATATATGTGGGAATAACTGGTATGAACTTAGCCAATCTTACTGAACATAATGGACTTATTTCCTTCACTATGAATAGATAATACTCCTGGAGGACTTATTTCCTTCACTGTGAACAGATAATACTCACAGAGGAGTGCTTATATACTTAGAATCCTCTGACTATACGTTACAAGAAATGAAAAATAAATCATTTTGGGTTAATGACAATGTCCAATGAACCACTCATTTCCAACAGTGATATTCTAACCAACCAAGCCAGCAAATAGCCTAGGAAACTGCAAACAGAAAGACTTTGCAAAAAAAGGACCATGCCCAAGTCAATTTCATGAGTTAAACTGGTTAGAAGTCCTAGAATTCCTGTCATCCCTCCTCCAATTTAAGTAGTAT
Organism: Nycticebus coucang; assembly: GCF_027406575.1. Taxonomy (NCBI): domain Eukaryota; kingdom Metazoa; phylum Chordata; class Mammalia; order Primates; family Lorisidae; genus Nycticebus; species Nycticebus coucang. The sequence continues at coordinate 131,463,147 of NC_069782.1, read as the reverse complement.
ACCATAACTAGTCACATAACATGGGCACAGTCCCTTCAGTTTCTCTCTCCAAGTTCAAAACCCTTTCCCAGCCTCCTACCATTAACAAGCTTCCAGGAAAGCAGTCCTCCTGACACTGTCAATCAGAAAAATCTGTTTGTTTCAGTAAAAGAAACAAGAAATTGGTCATGGATTGCAAAGTCCAGGACCACAGGGGCAGCTGACCCATAAACCTGCCTGGGAGCCAATACTGTGTGGGGAGTCAAAACAAATCTGAACACCATGAAATAATCTATTTTAGGTCCTCTCTGTCATTTTCTCAGGCAGGTAATATGCTAAAACCCAAGAACAATGGAAAAACCTTGGCATCATTTCAGCATCAGCCATGGCTATTGGCCTTGAAAAACACTACTACCTCTCTCCTCACTCCAGAGGAAAGTTTAGCAACACCCAGCAATGTTTCTAGTATCACTGACAGAACCCACTGTTTTATTAGTTTCAAACAGCATATAATCTGGCTGGATTCCTAACCCAAGGACATAAGAAAATTAAGCAGTAGACTCAATTTTGCTAACTTTTAAATAGTCTACATGCAGGGGTCCTCAAACTACGGCCTGCAGGCCACATGAGGCGGTGTGCTTGTATTTGTTCCCTTTCTGTTTTTTTTACTTCAAAATAAGATACGTGCAGTGTGCATAGGAATTTGTTCATAGTTTTTTTTTTTAAAACTATAATCTGGCCCTCCAATGGTGTGCGGGACAGTGAACTGGCCCCCTGTTTAAAAAGTTTGAGGACCCCTGGCTAGAGATTGCAATTCCTGGACTGTATCACTCACCACAGGTATAATCTCTGAAATGAAATCTTGGGACATGTCAGATGGAAAAGACAGGCATGGGATCTGGACTGGATGACAGGGAGGAAATGTGCCTCTATCAGGACAGCAGCACCACCTCAATTCCTCAAGGTTTGCAAAGTGCCCAAAAGGCCTACAAAGCTATTCCAGGGTGATCTTGGCCATCTTAAGGTATTAGGGCATTCCCAACCACTTATAATAACAATTCTTCCCTGTGTATAATAATGTTTACCAATAATTGGTGGGACCACACCTACGATGCATCTTACAATGGTACATGTGTGAAATTTACTAAATGTAGAATATAAATGTCTTAACACAATAACTAAGAAAATGCTGTGAAGGCTATGTTAACCAGTTTGATGAAAATATTTCAAATTGTATATAAAACCAGCACAATGTACCCCATGATTGCATTAAAGTACACAGCTATGATTTAATAATAAATAAATAAATAAATGTTTACCAAGTATTTCCAAGTATGTTAATTTGCTCGATCCTCTTAATATCTCTTAGAAAGATAGTACTAGCCTGAATTCTAGTTTTGACTCCACCTTTCAGGATTAGTGTGACCTCAGCTAAATCACTTTAAACATCTCTGGGTTTCAACTTCTTTTATAAAAAGGGAATGACCTGCCAAGCCTCTCTTACATGGGATTATAAAAATTCAAAAAGGTAAAAAAAAAAAATTCAAAAAGGTAGTAATATATACGAAAATAGCTTGGAAAATTCTAAACATATGAATATTATATGAGGTTGATATGAATAGGGAAATGGGAAAACAAAGGACAAAAGATTCTGGGAACACATGAAAATTGGGAGATCACACAGAATGAAAGCAGGTGGGTATAGTGGCTTATGCCTATAATCCTAGCACTCTAGGAGGCCAAGGCAGACAGATCGCTTGAGGTCAAGAGTTTGAGACCAACAGTCTCTACAAAAAAAATGAAAAAATTAGCTGGGAATGGTGGGTGCAGGTCTGTAGTCCCAGCTAGTGGGAAGGCTAAAGCAGAAAGATTGCTTAAGCCCAGGAGCTTGAGATTGTACTGAGCTACGATCACACCACTGCACTCTAGCTGCCAGGAGACAGAGTGAGACTATGTCTCAAGAAAAAAAAAAAAAAAAAAGGGGGCAGTGCCGGTGGCTCAGTGAGTAGGGTGCCGGCCCCATATGCCGAGGGTGGCGGGTTCAAACCCAGCCCCGGCCAAACTGCAACAAAAAAATAGCCGGGCGTTGTGGCGGGCGCCTGTAGGCCCAGCTGCTCGGGAGGCTGAGGCAAGGGAATCGCGTAAGCCCAAGAATTACAGGTTGCTGTGAGCTGAGTGACGCCACGGCACTCTACCAAGGGCGGTACAGTGAGACTCTGTCTCTACAAAAAAAAAAAAAGAAAAAAAAAAAGGGCAGCGCCTATGGCTCAAAGGAGTAGGGCGCCGGCCCCATATACTGGAGGTGGAGGGTTCAAGCCTGGCCCTAGCCAAAAAAAAAATAATAATAATAAAGTAAGATCTACGATCTACCTTCTTTTTTTAAAAAAAAATGAAAGCAATATAATGAACCAATGTAAAAATCTGGCTTGCAGATTTTAGTTTTAAAGAAAAGATACACAGCCAAGCGTGGTGGCTCATGCCTGTAATCCTAGCACTCTGGGAGGTTGAGGCAGGTGGATTGCTTGAGCTCACAAGTTCAAGATTAGCCTGAGCAAAACTTGAGACCTCATCTCTACTAAAAATAGAAAAAAACTGAGGCAAGAGGATCACTTGAGCCTAAGAGTTTGAAGTTGCTGTGAGCTATGATGATGCCACGGCACTCTACCCAGAGCAACAGCTTGACATTCTGTCTCAAAAAAAAAGAAATGGTACATACTGCTCATTCACTTATGCATTATCTGTGGCTGCTTTTGAGCTATAAAGGCAGGTTGATTAGTTGTACAGTTGCATATAGCCCACAAAGCCTAAAAAAAAATTTTTTTTTTTGAGGCAGAGTCTCACGGCTAGAATGCCATGGTGTCATAGCTCACAGCAACCTCAAACTCCTGGGACTACAGGCATGCACCACCATGCCTGGCTAGTTAGTTTTGTTTGTTTGTTTGTTTTCTGTTTTTAGTAGAGATGGGGTCTCACTCTTACTCAGGCTGGTCTCAAATCCCAGAGTGCTAGCATTACAGGCGTGAGCCACTATGCCCTGCGGTAAAATATTTTCTATAAGGTCCTTTACAGACAAAATTTGCCCATCCCTGTAATAAGTCAAACACATTTTTAACCAAGATAAGTAATCCTACCTATATGTAGAGACTTACCAGTTATATTGTTTAAAACCTCCTTTAAATGACTGAAACTATGTAGCAGAGGATCACGTTCTTCATCCTATAGGACACATAGATGTAAAAACAAGTCATTAGGCAGCAGCCATAGCACAGTGGTTACAGCGCCAACCACATGCACTGAGGGTGGCAGGTTCAAACCAGACCCAGGTTAGCTAAACATCAATGACAACTGCAACAAAAAAAAAGCCAGGCATTGTGGTGGGGGCCTATAGTCCCAGCTGTTTGGGAGGCTGAGACAAAAGAATTGCTTAAACCCAAAAGAGTTTGAGGTTGCTGTGAGCTGTGACACCATGGCACTCTATCAAGGACGACACAGTGAACTCTATCTCAAAAAAAAAAAAAAAAGTCATTATTAGTCAAAAAGAATAAAAAGTAAATAAAGGCTAGATCAAGGACTCTTTCTCCAAATCCAATCAGAAAATCTAGTATGTTTTCCTTTGAAGGAACAGAAAGCCATGATTCATATTATCCTGTTCCCTAATCTTATTTCAGAGATACTCTGGGCTTACCCAAAATAGTAAATCCAGAAGTGCTAATCTATACTATCACCATAGCACTCAAGCTACCATGGGTAACCAAGTCCTTTATAAGTGTTCTTCCTTCTCTCCTTCTTCATATTCACTACATGATCACATATTCATTTCAAAGATTTTCCTAACTCCATTATCACTTCCAAACCAATCTGTTTTTTTGTTTGTTTCCTTGTTCATTGTTTTGTTTGAGGCAGCATCTCACTCTGTTGCCCTGGCTAGAATGCAGTGGCATGATGATAGCTCACTGTAGCCTCAAATTCCTGGGCTCAAGTGATCCTTTCACTTCAGCTTTCCAAATAGCTAGAACTATAGGTGTGCATACCACACTTGGCTAATTTTTCTTATTTTCTGTAAAGATGAGGGTCTCACTATGTTGCCAAAGCTAGTCTCAAACTCCTGGCCTCAAGTGATCCTCCTGCCTCAGCCTCCCAAAGTGCTGGGATTATAATGATGAGCCACCATGCCTGGTCAACCAATTCATTTTTATAAATGAACATGAGAAATTTCCAAATTCATTTACCAAGAACATTTTTTTTGTGTGTGTGGAGACAGAGTCTCACTTTATGGCCCTCGGTAGAGTGCCATGGCATTACACAGCTCACAGCAACCTCCAACTTCTGGGCTTAAGCGATTCTCTTACCAAGAACATTTATATAAACTCACCAAGTTGCAAATTTCTAAACTTGTTTTTCTTTCTTTTTTTTTAGAGACAGAGTTTCACTTTGTCGCCCTCAGTAGAGTGCCATGGCGTCATGGCTCATAGCAACCTCCAGCTCCTGGGCTTAGATGATTCTCTTGCTACAGCCTCCCGAGTAGCTGGGACTACAGGTACCCGCCAGAACACCTGGCTATTTTTTGTTGCAGTTTGGCTGGGGCTGGGTTTGAACGCACCACCCTCAGTATATGGGACCGGTGGCCTACTCACTAAGCCACAGGCACTGCTCTCTAAACTTGTTTTTAAAATTGTCCCAAAAGGTGTTTTATACAACTTTACAAAAAATATCCTTGAGGCTTGGCACCCGTAGTACAGTGATTATGGCGCCAGCCACATACACCAAAGCTGGCAGGTTTGAACCAATTCCAGGTCAGCTAAACAATAATGACAGCTGCAACAACAATAACAATAAATAGCCGGGCATTGTGGAGGGCTCCTGTAGTCCCAACTACTTGTGAGGCTGATGCAAGAGAATTGCTTAACCCCAAGAGTTTGAGGTTGCTGTGAGCTGTGATACCACAGCGCTCTACCCAGGGTGACACAGTAAGACTGTCTCAAAAAAAAAAAAAATAAATAAATCCTTGAACATACACAACCAAGAAAGCCAATTTTAAACAGGTGTTTCTTACTCATGTTATTGAAAAGATATTGCCTATTCTGTACATGGAAGTTTGCTAAACACCCAAGAAGAAGTATCATTACCAAGTCATACTCTATTTATCAATAACTAAATTCATTTAAATGGATTTGATAGCTAATTATACCCCTAGAGAATTAGAAAGAATCTTTCTAACATTTTTAGGCATACTAAAGTGGTCCCAAGTACAGTACTAGCTGAAGTTGTTTACAAAAATATCTAGAAAAAGAATGATGTCCTCTTGTGGGTCCCAGAGGAAAAAAGCATAGCTTATATGTATTTGATGCTAGTTGAAATAAAACAGAAGTTGTTCTTTTTTTTTTTTTTTTTGTAGAGACAGAGTCTCACTTTATCGCCCTCAGTAGAGTGCAGGGGCATCACAGCTCACAGCAACCTCCAACTCCTGGGCTTAGGCGATTCTCTTGCCTCAGCCTCCCGAGTAGCTGGGACTACAGGCGCCCACCACAATGCCTGACTATTTTTTTGTTACAGTTTGGCCAGGGCTGGGTTTGAACCCACCACCCTTGGTATATGGGGCCAGCACCCTACCCACTGAGCCACAGGCGCCGCCCCAGAAGTTGTTCTTGATACCAAGAACAACTAGAATTCTATTATTGTCATTATTATGGAGACCTTGATTACTGTTTTAATCATGCACCAGATCCCCTACAACAAGGCTGTGACCAGTCTATCTGCCCATTCCAACTTACCAATGGTGTATGGGTGCTCCATCGGGCATTTCGTTTAATGGCCCCAATCACAATGTTAATCTCCCCTTGAATGATGTAAATATTCTTATCCACCATCCTGGCAAACCTACCAAAACAGTTAAGAGAAATGTCTGGTTAATATTTGGTCACCCAGAGAATATCTAGTACCTGGGCTTAAAAATCAGTACCTGGGGGCGGTGCCTGTGGCTCAAGGAGTAGGGCGCCGGTCCCATATGCTGGAGGTGGCAGGTTCAAACCTAGCCCCAGCCAAAAAAAAAAAAAAATCAGTACCTGGGCTCAGTGCCTGTGGCTCAAGCAGCTGAGGCGCCAGCTACATATACCCTGAACTGGCGGGTTCGAATCCAGCCTGGGCCTGCCAAACAACAATGATGGCTGCAACCAAAAAATAGCCAGGCATTGTGGCGGGTGCCTATAGTCCCAGCTACTTAGGAGGCTGAGTCAGGAGAATCACTTGAGCCCAGGAGTTGGAGGTTGCTATGAACTGTGATGTCACAGCACTCTACCCAGGGTGACAGCTTGAGGCTCTGTCTCAAAAAAAAAAAAAAAAAAGGGCGGCACCTGTGGCTCAGTCGGTAAGGCGCTGGCCCCATATACCAAGGGTGACGGGTTCAAACCCAGCCCCGGCCAAACTGCAACCAAAAAATAGCTGGGCGTTGTGGAGGGCGCCTGTAGTCCCAGCTACTCGGGAGGCTGAGGCAAGAGAATCGCTTAAGCCCAGGAATTGGAGGTTGCTATGAGCTGTGTGAGGCCACGGCACTCTACTAAGGGCCATAAAGTGAGACTCTGTCTCTACAAAAAAAAAAAATAGGGTGGTGCCTGTGGCTCAAGGAGTAGGGTGCCAGTCCCATATGCCGGAGGTGGCAGGTTCAAACCTAGCCCTGGCCAAAAAAAAAAAAAAAATCAGTACCTGGTAAGGTCAGAATTATGATTTAAATTTTTACTTCAAAGATTAGTTGAAGGTTGCTATGAACTGTGATGCCACAGCACTCTACCCAGGGTGACAGCTTGAGGCTCTGTCTCAAAAAAAAAAAAAAAAAAAAAAAAAAATCAGTACCTGGTAAGGTCAGAATTATGATTTAAATTTTTACTTTTTTTTTTTTTTTTTGTAGAGACAGAGTCTCACTTTATGGCCCTCGGTAGAGTGCCGTGGCCTCACACAGCTCACAGCAACCTCCAACTCTTGGGCTTACGCGATTCTCCTGCCTCAGCCTCCCGAGCAGCTGGGACTACAGGCGCCTGCCACAACGCCCGGCTATTTTTTGGTTGCAGTTTGGCCGGGGCTGGGTTTGAACCCGCCACCCTTGGCATATGGGGCCGGCGCCCTACTCACTGAGCCACAGGCGCCACCCTATGATTTAAATTTTTAGTTCAAAGATTTTCCACCTATAACACTAAGATGGGATAAGTATTCTTTTTTTTTATCACATCTGTGAGAATGGAATTTCTGTGTACCAGAAATTCTAAATATCAGAATTTTTTTTTTTTTTTTGAGACAGAGCCTCAAGCTGTCACCCTGGGTAGAGTGCCATGGCATTACAGCTCACAGCAACCTCCAGCTCCTGGGCTTAAGCGATTCTCTTGCCTCAGGCTCCCAAGTAGCTGGGACTACAGGTGCCCACCACAACGCCCAACTATTTTTTTGGTTGCAGTTGTCATGGTTGTTTGGCAGGCCCAGGCTGGGTTCAAACTTGCCAGCTCCGGTGTATGTGGCTGGTGCCCTAGCCACTTGAGCTATAGACGCCGAGCCGGTATGAAGTATTCTTATGTTATGAATTCAACTACCTGGCTCTCCTAGAGGTCTCTAGAAGTTAAGGGTAGTTTAAGACATGACTCAAAAAGCATCAATCTAGAAAATTTCTCAAAGGCACCTCAACATCTCCAGCAAGCATGCCACTTTCCTCAAATCAATTGTTCCCAAAGCCCTATGATTCTTTCAAGTATGCAGATATATTCATGATGTTAGTTTGTTAAAAACAGTACTTGAGGCTAGGCACAGTGGCTCGCACCTGTAATCCTAGAGCTCAGGGAGGCCAAGGCAGGAGGATCACTTGAATTCAGGAGTCTGAAACCCCAATTCTACTGAAAGTGGAACTATTAGCCAGGTATTGTGGCAGGCACCTATAGTCTCAGCTACTTGGGAGACTGAGGCAAGAGGATCATTTGAACCCAGGAGTCTGAAGTTGCTGGTGAGCTAGGCTGATGCCACAGCACCCTAACCTGGGCAAGAGTGAGACTCTATCTCAAAAAAAAAAAAAAAAAAAACAAATTGAAGCCCAGCATAGTGGCTCATGCCTATAATCCTAGAACTTTGGGAGGCCGAGGCAGGGGGATCTTCCCTGTGTTCTTTCTTTTATCTACTCAATAAAATAATGTTGAAGGTTCAAGTCAAAGAAAAGAATAAAGGTTATTAGAAGAATAGCCTTGGTTTAAAACCATAGTTATAATGTTAACTTAAAGACAACATCCATTCAGCCAAGTCATCTCCAGTGGCACTCTAACTGGACAGTGACAAGAACTTTTGAAAAGTTCTGAAAACTCATGTTCACTTACATAAAGCAGGAAATCTCTAATATAATAATAGAACTACAGAATAAAGGGTCTAGGGCAGCAGTTATCAACCTGTGGGTCACGACCCACAGGAACTGTATTAAAGGGCTGCGGCATTAGGAAAGTTGAGAACCACTGATCTAAGGAGATGTACCAAAACTCACAGCCATAATTATCTCTAGAAAAGGTACTATGAAAACAGTATATAATATAGAGTTATTATTCAGTGTATATTCAGTATGTTTACCATCATGGTAAAAAAGAAATACTCAGGCGGCTTAGGAGGAGACAGTATAAATAATAAGACTATAAATAAGAACATTTAATTTCTCTCATAGAACTAGGAGAATAAGAGAAAACATACTTAATTGAAAACAACAGAGCAACAAGTTAAAACACAAAACAATTATACTACACTACAAATTACAAGCAAAAGTGCCATTGGGACTGATTGAGATCTAATAGGATCTGTACACTCCTCAGAAAGCTTCCTGGAGGATATGACTTTTAAATTGGTATCCCAATTGAAAGTAATCAACCCAACATTTGGTCAAAATCCATTAGGTATCAAAAGGTAGCCACTTTATTTTTTTTTATTTATTTTTTTTTTTTTGTAGAGACAGAGTCTCACTGTACCGCCCTCGGGTAGAGTGCCGTGGCGTCACACGGCTCACAGCAACCTCTAACTCTTGGGCTTAAGCGATTCTCCTGCCTCAGCCTCCCGAGCAGCTGGGACTACAGGCGCCCGCCACAACGCCTGGCTATTTTTTTGTTGCAGTTTGGCCGGGGCTGGGTTTGAACCCGCCACCCTCGGCATATGGGGCCGGCGCCCTACTCACTGAGCCACAGGAGCCACTTTATTTTTATTTTTATTTTTTTTGCAGTTTTTGGCCAGGGCTGGGTTTGAACCCGCCACCTCCGGCATATGGGACCGGTACCCAACTCCTTTGAGCCCAAAAGGTAGCCACTTTCTAAGCAAAACTCTAAGCAAAAAAATCACTGACTTAAGTTTTTCTTCTTTCTTTTTTTTTAGAGACAGTCCCACTTTGTTGCCCTCAGTAGAGTGCCGTGGCATCACAGCTCACAGTAACCTCCAGCTCCTGGGCTTAGGCAATTCTCTTGCCTCAGCCTCCTGAGTAGCTGGGACTACAGGTGCCTGCCACAACACCTGGCTATATTTTTGTTGCTGTTGTTGTTGCAGTTTGGCCGAGGCAGGGTTCAAACCCACCACTCTCGGTATATGGGACCAGCGCCCTACTCACTGTGCCACAGGCGCCACCCAACTTAAGTTTTTTTTCTTAGTAAAAAAGAAACAGCTAGAAGATGAAGATGAATTATTTTCAAGGATTATGCAGAGCTGCCTAATTTCTTTCCACGCTACAAAGCAAACATCTCTTCACGCAGGGAATTTCCCAAAAGAATCTGCCCTCAGGTTCAAATCGGAAGCTCTGATGAACTACTTACTTCCTGACAGCCAATGGTGGAGAATCCCTTGTCACAAGGTCACAAAGCCCTCCAGAGACCTCATTTAGGTATAGAAGAAAAGAACTTAAGGTTTAACTTATGTCAGAAATTACAAGGAACAACCAAATACATACCCACTAGCACTCTTAGCTAGATAAGCCACTGACCCACAGGCTATGAGCAACATGTATCCTTTGAAAGCACTGTCAGTTTAAAGCTAAGTCTACAGCATTCCCCTAGTGCTCTGCAACACCCAGTTATTCACATCAACAGGATCCAAGGAGAAGGAATACTGTATCAATTGGCAACTTCCTCCAGATCCAAACAAAAGCAGAAGAAAGAAAACAATAAATTGGATCCTTACATCATGGAATACCAAAAATTATGTCAAATTAATTAGCTTTAAATGTGAAAAGCAGGGCTGTGCCTGTGGCTCAGTGAGTAGGGCGCCGGCCCCATATACCAAGGGAGGCGGGTTCAAACCCAATCCCGGCCAAACTGCAACAAAAAAATAGCCAGGCAGGCGTTGTGATGAGCACCTGTAGTCCCAGCTACTCTGGAGGCTGAGGCAAGGGAATCGCCTAAGCCCAAGAGCTGGGGGTTGTTGTGAGTCCCGTGACGTCATGGCACTCTACCAAGGGCGGTAAAGTGAGACTCTGTCTCTATTAAAAAAAAAAAAAAAAGGGTGGCGCCTGTGGCTCAGTCGGTAGGGCGCCGTCCTCATATACCGAGGGTGGCGGGTTCAAACCTGGCCCTGGCCAAACTGCAACCAAAAAATAGCTGGGCTTTGTGGCGAGCGCCTGTAGTCCCAGCTACTCGGGAGGCTGAGGCAAGAGAATCGCTTAAGCCCAGGAGTTGGAGGTTGCTGTGAGCTGTGTGATGCCACGGCACTCTACCGAGGGCGATAAAATAAGACTCCATCTCTACAAAAAAAAAAAAAAAAATGTGAAAAGCAAAACTTGAAAACTTTTAGAATATATGAGAATATTTTAATAAACTCGGTATAGGCCAAGTACAGTGGCTCACATCTGTAATCCTAGCACTCTGGGAGGCTGAGGTGGGTGGATCATCTGAGCTCACAAGTTCAAGACCAGCCTGAGCAACAGAAGATCCTATCTCTAAAAAATAGCCGAGCATTGTGGTGGGCGCCTATAATCCCAGCTACTTGGAAGGCTGAGGCAAGAGAATCACTTGAGCCCAAGAGTTGAGGTTGCTGTGAGCTATGAGGCCATAATAAACTCAGTATAGAGGAGAAACATCTAAATAAAAAATCAAAAGCAAAACCCCTGAAAAAAAATTGGTGAATTCAACTATGTTTAAATTAAAGATGTTTGTTCAAAACACACCCTAAGAAAAAAGATACCATTTCAACGACTATATCCCAGAGAAACTTACAAAAAATGCAGAATAGGGCGGTGCCTGTGGCTCACTCGGTAGGGCGCCGGCCCCATATACCCAGGGTGGCGGGTTCAAACCTGGCCCCAGCCAAACTGCAACCAAAAAAATAGCCGGGCTTTGTGGCGAGCGCCTGTAGTCCCAGCTACTCGGGAGGCTGAGGCAAGAGAATCACTTAAGCCCAGGAGTTGGAGGTTGCTGTGAGCTGTGTGAGGCTATGGCACTCTACCGAGGGCCATAAAGTGAGACTCTGTCCCTACAAAAAAAAAAAAAAAAAAATGCAGAATAGTGGCAAGGGGCGAGATAGGGTAAACTAATGGGGAAAGGTATACATGCATTGGTGATGTTTCGTATTTTTAAGCTGGGGAGAGGACACTGGTGCTCCGTAAATGCTATATATATTCATTGTATAAAACAGATTATGAAAAGTTCCTGCTTGTCATGGTCTCTGCTGCCTCTTTGCCTTTGCACATGTATTCCCTTTCAGTTTTGAATTTTTTCCCCACTCTTGTCCACCTGGTAAACGCTTACTCATTCCGTCAAAAAGTGAACATGGAAGGCAGAATACCACTAGTTACAAGACCAAGCTTCAAAGTCAAAACAGACCTGAAGAGCTCCAGTCCTAAGTGTCCTACAGCCAAGTTTCTTAGGCTATCTGAGCCTCAGTTTGCAGTTTTCAATTGTAAAATGAAGATAATGCTTCCTCATCAATTTGTTATGCGACTTAAATAATAAGCCTGTAAAGCATCTGGCACAATACCTGGGATATTAAAATCTAATAATGTTAGCTTTTATTATGATACCTGCTCTGCAAGGTCTTCCCTAGCTTACCTACCCTCTCATACAGTATTAGAATCCTTATTTTGTTACCCCATAGCCCTTTGTACCTAGCTCTATTTAAACACATCTTACATCAATTTATAATTATTTTTTTAGTCAATTTCTACCATGAATCTAGAAGCATCTCGGGGGAAGAGACCATGATTTATTTATCTTCTTATCCCCAAAGCTGACACATAGTAAGAAAAACGACCAATAAATACTGAATGAACAAATGAATTAACATCAAGACTGACTATTCAATAGTCACCTCTTATAAGAACAATGACTTCATATAAGACAAGGACTCTGAGCTAGGCAGGCAAACCTTCTTTCTGTATTCCATATTTATCTACCAGAATTTAAAAATCTTCCATACAGGCCACCTTACAGACAAAAAGAATCCACATTTACCCACAAGCCAGATCATAACACAATGCTTTCCTTCTCACATCTATTTTCCTAACATCTCCTCAAGTGATATTTGCATATTCACATTTCTTCTGTGAAATATATAATTTTTTACATAATTGTCAATTCTTTCTGTATGTCTTTGGTTCTAAATATACTTTCTTTGGTTCTTAAATAACTATTAGCACACTTGTGTTTTCTTCTTTTCTTTTTTTTTTTTTGAGACAGAAGTTCACTTTGTCACCCGGGGTAGAGTGTCATGGTGTCATAGCTCATACCAACCTCGAACTCCTGGGCTCAAGTGATTCACTTGCCTCAGCCTTCTGAGTAGTTGGGACTACAGGCACTCACCACAATGCCCAGCTATTTTTAGAGACAGGTCTTAATCTTGCTCAGGCTGGTCTTGAACTCATGAACTCAAGCAATCCATCTCCCAGAGTGCTAGGATGACAGGTGTGAGCCAACTCACCTGGCTAGTGTTTTTTTCTTAAATTACTATTTTTGTTCTTATCCAATTAGCAAATGTTCTCCAAGAGCAAAGGCTTTCTTTTTCTCCCCCACAATGCCTTGTGTCTAGCACGGAGCTGTGCAAACAAAAAAAGTCTAATGGGCTTTCTGAACAAATAGATGGTACCAAGGAGCTAAAGGATCCTCAATGGGCCCTTTAAAGGTGCATGTTCACTCAATTCCTTGAAGAGCCCAGAAAAGCAGTAAAGATGCAGACATTTTAATGTTTCCAGAGCTGGCCAAGAAACACACCATAGTACTGTGCTTCATTGAGAGTCACCAAGAATTACTAAACTAGTAAAACCTTAATAGACAAGAAATTTACCTAAAGGGTGGAGGTAAAAGAAAGTCAAACTAAGGGGAAAAGTACTAGTTCTCTGACAGGGCATGACTGGAAAATCCTCCCAAACCTGATAATCAGGTGACCAGTATACCTCAGGTCTGGTATGCCATCTCCTTCCCTTGTTGAAGATTCTGAGAGTATCTCAAGAACTACATCCATAGCCGGGCGTTGTGGCGGGTACCTGTAGTCCCAGCTACTCGGGAGGCTGAGGCAAGAGAATCGCGTAAGCCCAAGAGCTAGAGGTTGCTGTGAGCCGTGTGACGCCACGGCACTCTACCAAGGGCGGTACAGTGAGACTCTGTCTCTACAAAAAAAAAAAAAAAAAAGAACTACATCCAAGTAGCTGGGCATTGTGGCGGGTGCCTATAGTCCCAGCTACTTGGGAGGCTGAGGCAAGAGAATCGGTTAGCCCAAGAGCTTGAGGTTGCTGTGAGCTATGATGCCACAGCCCTCTACTGAGGGCAACATAGTGAGACTCTGTCTCAAAAAAAAGAACTACATCCAAGGTAAGCCACTGATAGGTCCAAAGATATCCAAAGATGTCCCTTCTGCCAGCTTGGAGATGAAAAATGAAAGAAAGCTTCTCTCTCTCATTCATATTTTAACCACTCACAGCCAAGGTATAAAGATGGCAGTTGGTGGTGTAGGACAAAGAATAAAAGTCTGCGTAATTATGTATAAAGAACCACAGTGATTAAGTCTCATGAGGTCTGCCCATCTTGTACATCAGGGGTCATCAACCAGTGATCATAGGGCAGAATCCAGGCCATGGACATATTTTTCCTAAAAAAGGTTTTTAAAAAATTTTTAACTAGTTCCCAACAATTAAAAACACAATGATCTTGGGCGGCGCCTGTGGCTCAACGGGTAGGGCGCCGGTCCCATATGCCGGAGGTGGCGGGTTCAAGCCCAGCCCCGGCCAAAAATAAAAAAATAAAAAAAAAAAAAAACACAATGATCTGAGAGTGGCTCATGCCTATAATCCTAGCACTCTGGGAGGCTGAGGAGGTGGATTGCTTGAGCTCAAAAGTTCAAGACCAACCTAAGCTAGAGTGACACCCCATCTCTAAAAATAGCTGGGCACCTGTACTCCAGCTATTTGGGAGGCTGAGGCAAGAGAATCACTCAAGCCCAGGAGTTTGAGGTTGCTGTGAGCCATGACGCCAGGGCACTCCACCAAGAGCCTCAGAGTGAGACTCTGTCTCAAACACACACACACACAATGATCTGGAATCCCAGCTTTTTCTGAAAAATAGGAAAACTGGTCGTTCTGTGCCCACATTCTCAAACAATAACAATCTGCTAAAAAAGTAGCAGCTGCCTCTTTTAAATAAGAGCATGGGTTCTCCAGTATACCATAGACCCAACTCTACCTTAATGCATTCTCCCTTGACCCATTTCACTCATTTTCATTACCCATGTGGTACTTAGGCATTCAAGATTATAATTCCTGGTTTATATCATAATAAATAATTACTTTGCTATCATACTTTCATATTTTCATGATTACCTAAACTACTATTGCACCTATGATCTCCACTACTATCAGAACAAATCATTACTTCTATGATCATTCCACAATGACTGGGGCTCCAAATCAGCACATCGCTGTATTATATTTTCATTTTACTAAAAAAACTACAGTTGAACATACTGAAATATAGAAAAAGAAGAAGAAAAGCTGAACAGCAGCCTATTATAATCTACGTAGCTCTTCCAGCTTGAGGATAAAAAAAACCTCCCCTTCTCCTTTCAACTCAACCCCATTACCCCAACAGAAGAATCATTCTAATCAGTCATACAGAACTACAGGGATACAGTGTGATCAATCAAATAGGAATGGCATAAAAAGACTAGGATAATCCTTCCAGTGAGTACTCTATAAATAAAGTGAGTCTTCTCAAAAGCAGGAAGAGCTGTGTCTTCTTTCTCTCCAGCTGCCCACAGTAACCAGTCTAACAATGCTATCAATGAAGTTTATTATTTAAAAGTGGCAGTAATCCTGACTTTTGGAACACAGGAAAGTAAAGAACAGTGAGCTGAAACTGGGTACCTAGTTACTGAGGAGATGCAATCTGTAGCCTGAGTTCCCACCGTGCCAGTAAGCATCACTGTTAAGACTAGATAGTACTGCCTACACCTACCATTAAAAAGAAGCTGATATTCAAGTCTGGAATGAAGAACAGTTTCTGATTTCTGGGTAGAGAGTGGGAATTATTCCCATCTAGAAAATTATTCCTACCTGTAATTATTCTTATCTAGAAAATGATCTTTTAAATAAAGAAGAGAAAAATTTTTCATGTCTCCAGTAACCCTCAGGCTCAATTGAAAAGTTGCTGAATTGGTCACACTATCTATCCAGAGACTAGATTGCCTATTATGTGAAGTATATTAGCAACAGGGCAATGGCCCAGGTGAGAAGGAAGGCCCATAAAACCCAAGTACCTTCTGGGCTGATTATACCATTTCATTTGCCTCTTTTAACTACTTTGTTTTTTTAATTCTATAACTTAGATCAGCAAGTTAAAATGCAAATAGTTTCCTGTATATTTCCATCCCACCAAATTAATACATGTAAACTATAAATGCTATGCTATCCTTCCTCCTCCCAATGCACAGACAATTTCAGTAAGGCAAAAGACATTAGGTAGAAGAAATCGAGTTCAGTCACCCTAAGATCCCAAATCGTTTTCTCTTCTAACACCATGAGTTTTTGATCTTCTTTGTTAATTACCTTACCATGCAAAAGTGCAGTGTTCCTGACTCCCAGGGCCAGAACTAGACCACAAGTCCCAATCACATACTAAAACTAATCCCAGGTACAGTTAACATTTATTGAGTGCTCACTACATGCCAAAAGACATTAGGTTGATCCTGCTTTCAACCCTACTATATACTCTAGCTAGGCCACTGCACTTACATGCTATTACTTGTAAGAAGCACATAAACTGAATGATCCCAAAGCAGATCTTTCGATTTGTATCCTCCATAGGGCCTAAAGGAATGCTTGTATACCTGAATTAAAGGTGTACAAATTTCTATGATGTGCATTAAAAAACACTACCTACACTATTCCTCATTTCTAAAAACATTCTTTACCCTTGGTGGACTTTTATGCTTTATAACACAGCAGTTTATCAAAGGTCACCATAGGGCCCTAAACTACACTCTTTGGGTTTATATTCCATCATTCATTCTGCTACCACACTGGCTGATTAACTCTCCAGGACTTTTATTAACTCTCCATGACTCTCCCACTAAAAATAATAGACCAACAGTACCAAACTTTGCCAGTATTTAAATCTCCCTCTGCTCTTGGTCAAGCATGTTATAATAGAATGGCTTCCTTGAAATTAAACCTCATCTCCATAAGCTAAGTGAAGAGAAGACCTGGAGGGTGGAGAGATACCAACAAAAACATAAACTAGGAATACCTGTAAACACTTGTATAAAGAAAGAAACAGGCCCAGACGATAAGTCTAGTGTTTACGTACAGACCAAGACTGACAGATAAGCTGCCCTATAAGAGGAAAGCCTCTCACAGACCAGGGCCCCATGCTCCTGGCTTCAAGACTTCCATACGTCTTCTAACTACCTGAGTCTAGGTTGCACTAGTTCATCGTCCAGTATTGATGCAGTTCCGCGGTATTAATGAGAGTCATACAGATGTGGACACTGTCCAGAATCTGGAGAAACTCTGACATCTAAAATCTGAAAACCAACCCATAAAACAGACACAATGTTTCCCAGGTTTGCTTTCAGCTTTTGATACGTAGGCTCTTTAGGATGCAGAAAGCTCCAGAATAGAGTAGCTGAAGACTAAGTTAGGCCTGGAAAAATAGGAAAAAGGATTCCGGCACCTCAAGGAAGCAGAAGTCGGAGCTGAAATCTCCCCTCCTGCGGCAGGGGCCTGACCTTTGCCCCCTGCACACCTCCCAGATCCCTCCCACAACAATCCTTCCCTTGTCTTATTCTGTCGGCTGCGTCCATAACCCACCCTGTCTCGCCCAACTTAAGGGCTCTGCCCACTAATTCCCTGCTGCGATGTAGGGCGGCCTTCACTACACTGGAACTCTAGGAAGAGACTTGGCTGACCTGTCAGGGGATCCAAGATGGCGGGGCCTAGTCCCAGGACTGGCAGCCGCTGCTCATGTCCAACCCAAGCCCCGGAGACGTCTCCGAGCAGCTCTCCGACTCTGGTAGCAGATGAGAGAAGGGAAGGAGCCCGTTTTTGGAAGTTGAGGGTGAAGTCAGGGTGGAACCGTACAGCTGGCAGGGATGATTCGGCCGGAGGGGTAGTGGAGCCGGCTATCTCCCTGTCAGCTCACTGACGTGGTAACTAGCCTCACTCTAGCCCGCTGCCTGGTAACTGCGCGAGCTCTGTCCCGTCTAGCCAATCATAGCTTGGCGCCGTGAAAAATGGCATTCTAGTTATCCAATCGAAGAAAGGAAACTGGCTTCAGAAGGCGTGTACTGCCTACAAGAGGCGAGATTACAAAGTAAAGAAAGGGTAGGTAGGGAACAACCAACGGATGCGAGGAATGTCTGAGTGACAGTTATGAAAGCCAATAACAAATGAGAAATTGTGCTGGGCCTGGGGAGGTGGAGTTAGGTAGAGTTCGGTTGCAGTGCGTAGTTTGGCAGTGGCTGCCGGGTATTATCTGGAGGAAAGCTACAATTTGCCAGAAAGGGGGCGGGGTCCGTTTTGAGAGCTTAAGCGGGCTCCCCCTTCACCCCCCTGCCACAAATCATACTACCCTGTTTCCCCGAAAATAAGACATCCTCCGAAAATAAGACCTACTTACAGGAAAGATAAGACGTCCCCTGAAAATAAGACCTAGCGCGTATTTCGGAGCACTGTCTTATTTTCGGGGAAACAGAGTATCAGTCACCTGGTCCAATACCATGGCCTTTAAGGGATCACTCCCTTTCACGCAGCTCTGGGGTCTCCGATCCTAAAACCAGTCCGGCGATCTATTCCATACCCTTCATCCCCCCGCCCTCCTGTCTGCCTGCAGCGTTTTTGCTTCTACTTGATATGTCTGTCCCATCCGAACTCTGTTTCTGCGTCTTCCACTCCATCCCCATCATCCAGAAATACAGAAAATGGGAGGTAATAGGAACCTTGGATATCTAATTCAAGTCTCCTCATTTTGCAGAATGAAAGGCTGTCACCATGTGCGCTTAGCTAGTTAAAGGCTGAACAAAAAGACAACCCCCGACATCCCTACCCCCAGTCCAGCTCTTTTTCACTGCCCCTTGCTACCGCTTATGCCTTTCTCAGGCTGTGTTCTATCAGACTGTAACTCTCGGCTCTACCTTTCACACCAAGCACATCTTCCCACCAGGTTAGTCCACCTTATCAGTGACAGGAAACTGAAGTCTTTCATGTTTGCTTTAGAAATGCTAAGAGGCCTGAGAGTTGGATACCCATCTATTTTCATTCTCCTGCCCTCAGCTTCCTCCTCCCCTTGCAAGAGATGACGGAAGTTGCCAAATATTTAGAATTACCTGGAAGTGAAAGTGTATGAGGAAAATGACAGGAGGATGGGTTTTTCTCCTTGCAGATTGAATGCTGGAATTTCCAACTCGTCTGCAGAAATAGAGCCCCAGAGTCCCTGAACACCTGGAGAGGCTGCCCAGGGGCAGTGAAAAAAGATATCAACTCTCTCCACACTTCCTCTCATTTATAGAAGGAAGTCCAAGGAAGTTCCATACTTAACCCCTTAGGAATGTGGTCTCAAAACCAGGCATCCAAAGACCATCATTTTAAAAACTCATTTAAAAACTCATTTTAAAAACTTCTCATTTAAAAAACTCATCAGACCTTACCTCAGGCCTGAAGAACCTCTCAATAGCTCCCTGCACCTGCATATCGGGCTCCTGGTGAGGCCAGGAGGATCCAGCTGAGGATCTAGTCTCTTTCACCCAAGGAGAGTTAAGGGAAGAAGATACACCACCTTTGCATCTCTTTCCACAGTACCTTTGAGCCACTTCCTCTTCATTTGAAAACTAGAGTTGGTCTTCTGGATCTGAAGAGCCAATTGGAAAATCTTCTAAGTGGCCCAAAACTCCCTACTCCCCCATCTCCACTTCCACATACTGTTGGAAATTCATCATCCTGAAAGCATGTGATTGTGCTTTAGAAATGGGGAGGAAAAAGATAACAATTCCCTAGCCCTTCCTAACCACTATTATTGTACCATGTAGAGCATCGTCTTCTTAAATTTTAATGTGATATATTTATTGAAATTCTACATTATGCCTAGGAGTAGAAAGATAAAGAAGACATGGTCCTTGCCCTCCTAAATCTTAGTCTCAGAGAGAATAACACATAAGGTTATCCAGGGGTGAGGAACCTGAAGCCTCAAGGCCACATGTGGCCCTCAAATCCCCAAGTGCAGCCCTTCAACCAAATCCAAATTGTTCTGTAAAATTTGGATTCAGTGAAAAGGCTGCACTCAAGGATCCAGAAGAAGATCCAAGACAAAGAATAAGCCTTATCCCTTCAATATAGTGGGTGGTGTATTATGATGATATACACAAAGAGGATCATGGAAGCAAAAGGCTAGACGTCAAAAAAAAAAAAAAGTCTAGACATCTGGCTAACCTGGAAGTTCAGAGACCCTTCCCTGAGAAAAAGGGGCCTGAGTGGAGCTTAAGAGGATGAGTAGAAGTTGGCAAAATAAAGATTGTTTATTGTCACAGAAAGGCCAAAGGTGTGCAGGAAACTTCTAGGAAATTAAAGATAAAGACAAGATTAGGTCCTTAAGGTCTTGTATGCCAGGCTAGGGAGCTTGACCTTTATTCCAAGGGCATCAGAAGTCATTGAAGAGTTTTATGTGGAGACATGACTGTTCAGATTTGCCTTAGGAGTATATTGTGTGACTCGAATTAGGGATCTCAGGAGCACCCAAACAACTCAGCCTAACTCCAAGTGTGCAGTTCACACCCCTGAGGAGTACCCAGTCTAAGCCCTGAGATCCAGCAGGAGCCTCCTTTTAATTTTTTTTTTTCCTTTGGGAAGGGGTGGGGTAGATGATAATTAAGTTACTTGTTCAAGGTTCCTCGGTGATGGTGCAGGTAGTGACAGGATTTGAATATCATCACTTTGGTTTGTCTCATTCCAAACCCTGCTTTCTCCACGAAGCCATCTTCTTTGGAGAAAAGGGGAGAATGAGGACAGCCCAGAAGAGGAAGAAAGATGTGAGGAAAAAAGAGTAGAGAGAAAATGAAATTAGTCTTTTAAGGTGGCAGAGGAGGAAGCAGAGGGGCCAACAGCAGGAATGAAGCGGCAGAGGAGAAAGAAGAGGAAAAAAGGCTAGACGTAGGAGGATTGGAACAGAGACAAAAGGGCGGAGAGACGGACAGCGACAAGTGGAGAAAATCGGCGAAACTTGAGCGGCAGCGAAGTCAGAGCGCCGAGACCCAGAGGCCCTGAGCGCCTTCCCACCTGGCGCCGACCCACTTCGCTCGGGGTAGCAGCCCAGCCCCACTTTGCCTCTGGCCGACCCCGTTTACCCAGGGCTACACAGACCTCTCTGCTTTTGCCGGCCAGGCTCTGCCCAGAGAACAGCGGTCTTGGACACGTGGGGAGGGGCGTGGCCCAGTTGCTGAGAAGAGCTTCCTATTGGCCAGGGGGCGGGATTCTTGGCTGCCGGCCGGCTGGACCCCACCCCAGGAGGCGGGGCCTGAAGATCCACAGCTGGAAAGGGCGGGGCTCGGGCGGCGCAGCTGGAAATGGGCGGGGTATTAGGCGCGCGGCTAGCTGCGGCGGGCTGGGGGCGCCCTGGGCTGCCATAAAGTGAATGGGCGCCGGCTGGGGGTGGCAGTAGCGGTGAGGTTCACTCTCTCCCTCCGCTAGTCCAAGAGCGCCCGAGCGGAGCGACAGCCTGAGAGCAGGGGGGCGGCCCCCACTCCGGCCGAGTGCCCGGCCCCTGGCCCCTGCTTGCCCTCTAGATCGCCACCGCCACCGCCGCTGCTGGGAGTCTGCCTGCTTCAGGACGCACTGTGAGTGCTTGACCATATTAAGGACAGGGGCCGAGGGGCCATAGTCGAACCTTGGGATCCCTAAAACGCGGGGCAGCTGAACTCCGGGGCCTGGGGCACGGGTCGAAACTGGGAGAGTGGATTGCAGGATTTGGGAAAAGGGAAACTCAAGAGTATGAACCCAGGGAATAGGGAAGGGGTACACTCAGGGGATCCGGAGCGAGGGTAGAGACGTGAAGCCAGGACAGGGGCTCTGGGAGGCAGAGAGTAGGGAGTCTGGAAACCATTACCAGAAAGCTCCCTAGAATCCGAGGGCACGAGGCAGGAGGCCACAGAGTCAAAGGTGTTGCAGAGACCCTGGCCAGCGGAGGCAGCCGGTGGCAGTTGCCCAGCATAGGGGCAGTTGGCAGCGTCCGACGCTCCTCAGACCAGGCTCAGACAGACTCCAGGAGCTGGGAGCAGGGGTGCGTCTGGTCGCACGCGCTTCTTTTCCCAGCCAGCTGCTCTGCAGTTGGAATGGGAGCCGTGTTGTGAGAGCCCAGCCGCGACTGGTCAGATGGCCGCTGTGCAGGCAGCAGGGCCGAGGCTGGACAACCCAAGAGACCAGGCGGCAGATCTGGCTTGGGGTGTCAGGGTTCGAATGGGTCGCCACTTTGGGCCGCCTCAAAATCGGACAGAATGTCTGCGGTGTATGGGGCTCGGAGCGGACAGAATGTCCAGGATGGCGAAGTGGGTCTCTCCAGAGCAGGCGCTGTGTCGGCAGTCGGCGGACAGAATGTCCCTGGCCGGGTGGCATGTCCATCCACCCGGCAGCGCCTGCCCTGCTATGTGCACGATGTGGTCGGCAGCAGTGGGTCACCTCAAATCCTAACTCACACTTTTCGCAAATTTGTTTTGCAAAACAAGCCCTTGCTGGATTCCAGGCTAGAAGCAGGGTGTGAGAGTAAAGGCTGCAGCCTGGCCCGGGGGTGGGGTGGCACTGGAACATAAGACCCTTCCAATTCAGAATAAATCATAGCACTACTCTGGACTTCCAGAATCCAAATTTGAGGACATAAGCCCAATGATGGGATTGCTAATGGAGATCAAAAGCAGGAAAGGAAGGAATGAGCCACAAAAGGCAATGGAGGACAGGGAGGAGCCCAGCACAAGCCCTTCATGGTCTCAGTTCCCTCAC
Source organism: Nycticebus coucang (assembly GCF_027406575.1). Taxonomy (NCBI): domain Eukaryota; kingdom Metazoa; phylum Chordata; class Mammalia; order Primates; family Lorisidae; genus Nycticebus; species Nycticebus coucang. Next base: position 131,440,724 of record NC_069782.1, on the reverse strand, counting down.
AAATTCACATCAGCCCCTAATTCCAATACAGTTGACCAGACTCCTTGCCAAGATGTCAATAGGCAAAACACTCCTTCCTTACAGGAGGGCAGAAACTAGGCCAGAAGAGAAAACTGTAGCCCCTTAGCAAAGCAAACTCTGTGGTCCTGTTTCCCTTTTGCTTCCTAAACCCCACCAATCCCAACAACATCCTGGTGACTAAGTGGAGGGGAGGAGACACATGGAGCCCAGACTCTAGGGTACATGGGGCTATATAGCCCTCTAAGTTGGGTTGGAAAGGATGTCTCAGTGCTACCCAACTGATCCTTTTGCTTTTCTTGTCACTGACTTAGGACCCTGACTCCTCTGGGCCCATAGGATGATCATCCACTCTGACCCCAACTCTAACCAGAGCCCAGTTAAGCTGAAGAAAACAGAGGAGGGAGAATTCTCTTAATCTATATAAGTGAGCCAGACAACCCAGCCAGGGACAGAATTTTCATGAGGACAAGTGCAAGGCATTGTGTTTAGCAAAGAGTAAACAATTAGGTCTCAACATTTCTCACCCTCCACCTATAAGTGGCATACAATGCATATTCCCCCCAACTCCCACTTCCATTCCTCAGTTCTAAAGTTTGCTTATTACTAGGATTCTTTATCTTTTTTGGTCCCTTGCCCCTTTTTAATAAACTCACATCCCAGTTATGCCATCAAATTTTGAGACACTTTTCAGGGGCTTTGAATATCACTGAAATTATGGGTGAAAGAAATGAAGTGCCCTGCATCAGGAAAAGAATAGGGAAGGCATTACAGATGGTTCCCTGAAGACCTTAGCCCAAAGTTCTGCTTTTGCTAAATTGACCAAAAAGAGATGGCATCATAATCAAGATGACTGGAAACAAAAGACAGAATCTTCTCCCATCTATGCATAAAGCTATATAGCTGAGTGTATGCTTCGTCACTGGCTCTTAGGGAGAATATCATGGGCCTAGAGAAGGGTCAGGGAATGATCATTAGGATGGAGAGCCAGAGGTTGCTGGAGAGAGCAAATTTCAAAGATTAGGTGTCTAGAAGGTAAGACAGGATGAAAATCTACAATATAATGAAAGGCCTATATAAGGAGAAGACTTGCTTGCTCCCCAAATCCTGAAACCAGAAGGGGGCTCTTAGAACGGGAGTGGTACAATCTCAGAATGAATAAGAAGAGGTTCTTTGGCACACAGTGGAAAGCAAACTTCCAGAGCTCATTTCCAGAGAGGTGGTAGAGGCAAGAAGTAGACATGGAATCCTCCAGGGCTGGGGAGGATCAGCACATGTCAGAGTCACACAAATGGCCGCAGGGTGGAGAGAGCAAGGTATGGAAAGAGCAGAACCGGGTTCAAATCTCTTCAATCTATGTATCCTTGGACAATATCCTGCTATGCTGGGCAGTATTGAGAGTTAAATGAAATCATGTATATAAAATCCCTTTGCAAATGGAAAAGCACTATAGAAGTAAGAAGCATTGCTATTATTGTGCTCAAACTGCAGATCCCTGTAATCACAGAATCTTTGTTTGAAAGAGTGTAGTCTTGAGCCTTAGAGAAGCCTGGTTACATCCCTAATCCAGCCACAGGAAGGTTCTTAACGACAGATGGGACACTGCATCCCAGGCTTCAGATGCCAGCCATTACTGCTGCCCCTCTCTGAGAACTCTGGGGAGCTCCCCAAATGCTTAGCCACTCAACTTGATCAAATATCCTGACCTGATCTCTGCCTGCCTCTTGCTCAAGGATGTGAATATGGGCCCAAGATTCAGGTTTAGGAAGAGACAGCAGGGGTGGCAGGCTGGAGCTGAGTTGGGTAAGAGAAGGATAGGGCTAATGGAACCTCCCTCCCCACTCACTAAACAATGCCTCCTAGAGTGTGGGGGAGGTAGATAGCGGGAAACCTGAAGGATCCATTAAATCCTGAGCTTTGAGGTGTCTAGGGTGTTCATGGCCACTGGTAGAGACCTATGAAAAGAGTGATGAGGAGGAAAAGGAAGATAATCAGTGAGGTAAGAGGGTGATAGACAGAGAGAAATGGCTTTCAAAACTCTCTTCACCACTCCTTTTCCATTGTCCTATCCTGGTCTTCTTTAAACCTCTCAGTTTGTAATTTCTCCTTTCCTATATCGCCCCTGCCCAGTCCATTCTGCTCACCATTGCCAAATAAAAGTTGCAAAGATGTTGCTGTTTGTCATTGCCTAGCTACAAGCCTCCAGTGACTCCCACTGCTTGGAGCAATGCTTCTTCTTCTTCTTTTTTTTTTTTTTATTGTTGGAGATTCATTGAGGGTACAATAAGCCAGGTTACACTGATTTGGAGAATGCTTCTTAACAGGGGCATGGGATGGAAGGATGGCAGTGGGAGGAGTAGGAGGTGCATGACCACAGGCTAAACAGGGCCTATCTTCCTGATGTGGTAATGTCACCTGAAGATGGAGTGTACTTTATTTTTATATTAAAACAAGCATAACTTAGACATGGAAAAGGTTGAAAAATTTGCTTGAGTTTTTACACAAAGCTGGAGACCTCAAAGAAATTTTTTTTTTCTGAGACAGTCTCAAGCTGTCACCCTGGTAGAGTGCTGTGCCATCACAGTTCACAGCAACCTCAAAGCAATTGGACTTAAGCAATTCTCTTGCCTCAGCCTCCCAAGTAGCTTGGACTACAGGCACCCGCCACAACACCCAGCTATTTTTTGGTTGGAGTTGTCATTGTTGCTTAGTAGACCCAGGCCGGGTTCGAACCCACCACCCTAGGTGTATGTGGCCAGTGCCCTTGCCAACTGAGCTACAGGCACAACCAACCTCAAAGAAATTTTAACCAGTGGTAGCTGTCTCAGGTCATGTCTCCAGTTTTCTAGAGTAGATGTTGTCTTTTACTAGTCTTAGAGGCTTTTTGATGGAAAAGATGGATACACTGTTGCCTAAACTATATCAAATCTAGACCACCAGCCCTTGTCCTTCATTAGAGGCCCCTTTCAGTCTAACCCATTTTTTTCTGCTAACCTCCCATTGTCTATGGTGAGACTCTGACCAAGCTAGGCTCTTCGTTGGCTTCCAAACCTGCCAGTTCATTCCTAATACTGTTCTATTATTTAAAAGGCCCTCTCTTTTCCCTGCCTCCCAGTTCAGCCATGTGTCTCATTCTCTGAGTCCCTCCACACATGGGCTTCTATCTCTCTGATTTCCCACAGTCTGAGAGTCGGACTTGTGCAGTCCATCATTCCATCCTTTGCCTTATTGGATTCCCTAGACTACAGGCTCCTAGAAGTTAGGGTCTGTGCCTTACCATTTTTGGCTCCCTTTTAGCACCTAACACTTGCTAAAGGAAAGAACCACGGGTGATGGGGAAGTGCTTGGGATCATTTCCTTGATCCCTGATTCATCCCTTGATAACTTGAGTGCATTAAACCATTGCTGCCTCTGAGTCTTGGGGTTTCATCTTGTGGCTATGAGCAAATATGTCTTTATTTGCTCCCATTTGCACACTGAAGTTCAGCCCAAAGTCTGGGTGCTCAGCACTCCTAATGAACATGAGGCCATGTCCACTTAAGATCCTCACTTCAGTTTCAGGTTTATAGGATGGTTCCACATAGAAAGTGTTGGTTTTCACCTGTTCCCCACTTTGCTGCTGGCTGAGCTAAGCCATAGCATCACAACTCCAGCCCCGCTTATGTTCCTCTCCATTCAGCCCCTGCAAGAGAAAGGTTTCTCCCATTTCAGTTCTAGGTTGTGCCTCCTGCCTCAGGCACTATTACTGTAACCTACTGTGGTTGTTATCACTGTGGCTTCAGGACTCACGTGGGTCCACATGACAGTTAACTTCCCATGGAACCATGGTCTCCTTACTGTGGCCCCTCTGGTCTGTAATTTGCTCTCCACCTTTATATTTTGTTCTTGCTACAGTCCATGACAGGCTTCCTGTACTTCCAGCATGTACTTCAGAATCAAGAGCACAAACTGCAAGCTATCTTCCTAGGCCTAGCAATGCCACACTGACCCTAGCGGGGCCTCGGCTATACATCCCCAGCAGAGTCTGTCAGAAAGGCTAGGGTTGGTGCAGGCAGCCCTCTTCCAGAGCTTGACTCCACCATTGTTATCTCTTGACTCTCTTTGGCTCTGCCTGATATTTCCTACCAGCATCAACCAATCCTGAGACTTCCAGACCTATTGCTTATCCTTTCCTATCCAATGAATGAGGCAAAATCTTTCACCTCAGTCCCAGCTCCCCAGTTCCTGACTTCCAGCAGTTTGGGGGAGCTTAATCCTTCAGCTCAGACAACAGCTTAGCGCCCCTAGTCTTTGCCTGATGAACCCACCTGGACATTGGCTAGAGGCCAATGCCCCCACCCTTACATCTTTGTTGCCTATTCAGCTTTACTGTTCTTTCCTTCTTTCTCTGATTTCACAATCAGGGGCCTTCTCAACTGTGATTCCTCTCTCTGCTCTTACTAACTCATTCAATAGCCTAAAGGCTTCATTCTTTCCTTTACTATTCCCTGGTCCTCAAAGTAACTCCAACTTGGGCTACTCTGCCCATTTTGCTGTTCCTTATTGACTGAGCCCTTCATGTTCAGGACATTGTTCATGACACATGTTGTCTCTCTCACTGAAATGTAGCATGCTCACCTTTATTCTGCAGAGTAATTCTCCCCTGAGATATACAGAGCCTGGGGAGATAAACTACTCAAGTAAGGGCACATTTGAGGGTGAGATCTTAGTCACCACTCTGTCCTCAGTGCCCAACTCAAAGCCCAATTCATAGAAGGTGCTAAATAAACATTTGTTCAATGAATGAAAAAAAAACTCAGAGTTTTATTCCTACTCATTTTTACATGTTATATCTTATCTAAACCTTATAACAACACTATAGGGAAAGGATTATCACCTCCCTTTCAGAGATGAAGAAATATGCCCAGAGAGGTAAATTAACTTGCCAAGGACATACTGCCAGTAAGTTGTGGAGCCAGATCATAAACCTAGATATTTCAATTCCAGATCTAACTTCTTTGGCTATACTAGATGACTTTCCTAAGAGAGGTCTGAGTAATTTCTTTCTCCCCTCCCCACCCCAATCTCTAGCATTTTCTTGCCTACTGCTCACTCAGCCAAGCAGGCTCTCTCTAGCAGCCATTGAGTGCAAAATACTCACCTGGCCTCCTTGACCTCCTCCTCCGCCACATAGAGTCCTTAGCTCCAGGGACTGAGCTGAAGTTCAGAGGGGCCAGGCAGGGGGGGAAGGGTAATGGCTAGCTCCAAAACAGCCCAGGCAGCTGTCCCTGTCACAGTGAGGAGACTGTGTGACAGAGTCTGTCTGCCTGAATGTGGGAGCACATGTGGGGGACAGTGTGTGTGTGCCTCTAGCTCCAAGTCCAAGTGCTTATTATGTCTGAGTGGGAGCCTGTGTGTATCTGCACTTGTCTGTCTGTCTCTGAGGACACACAGCCTGAACTGGGCTTTCTAGCCCTTGTCTTTTACTCTGGCCCTTATCCGTTCTCACCCTGCTTCCCTCTGCCGAAATAGAGGGTGAAACCAAGGTACAGGTATGGAATGCCAAGGGCATGGGAATTTGAAAAACTGGGTCTGGAGCCAAAGCAGACTGATGGAACTGTTTTTCCCACAGCTAAACCCAGATGTCACCCCCCACCCCAGCTCTGTTTTTCCTGTGGCTTCTGGAAGTCAGGAACATGGTTGACATTTCAAGAGCACCTTAAGTACAAAACAAAGGGAGACTTTAGAGCACCCCTGTTTCAAGTTCTCAGTTCTAAGTTTTCCTCCATCATGTTCCCAGCAATTTGGGAAGAGCTTCTAGTCAAGGCTGCCATAGGTTCCTCCCAAAGACACCTCCCTTCCACTGGAGCATCATTGGGCCAAAGTTTTCCAGCCCAAACCTCTGGCTCCTGACCTCAGACCTGGAAGTGGAGATAAGCTTGAGCACACCTCCAGTCCTGGCCTGACTTCTCTCCCTCCTTCCCAGGTTCCCTCCAGCCCTGCCTCTCCAAACCTAGTAAAAGTTTCAAGGTCTAGAACCCTCTGCCTGAGGGAAGAACGGGGACTGTTTCTCAATCTCCTGCCTTGACCTCTGTCCCACCCCCAGCCTGGTTTGAAGGTTGGAAGGTTGGGATAGAGGCACAGCTGTGACCTCTGAGCTGGCTGCAAGGTGCATTACCATGTGCAAATACAGGTCCTGACCATCTGCACCTCCCTGAGAAAGGCTCCTAATAAGTTCAGAACAGCCAAGTGACACACATCTCAATCTAGGCTAATCCACCACATTAATGCCACCCCACACTGCCTGCATTAAGCCCGTTAGTGAGCAGGGGTGTTAGGAGCAGAAAGACCCCTCCCACCCAGCTCTCTGTCCTGTCCCTCTGTCCCTAACCTCCTTCTGTTCTCCTCCAATCAAGAGCACCCATCTTGAGCCCCAGTTTTGTCCTTTCCCTTTCTTCGGGAAGAGCCAGTAGGGAAGAGGAGCCTGCAGGGGAAACTTGGAGAGGGAGGTAGGCTCCTGGGCAAAGTCAGGCTAGGTTGGGGATAGGGAGTATGAGTAGGAAGGTGGTGTTAAGAAGCCTATGCCTACGCCTAGAGTAAGCTTAGTAGAGGCTATGCTTGCTTGATAATGGAGCAATGACTGGAGGGAAGTGGTATGTGACTGTATGTGTCTGCACAGATAGGGCCTAAGCACCAGTGGATTTTCAAACTTGTGTTTGGGAGCAGCGCCTGTGGCTCAAAGGAGTAGGGCACCGGCCCCATATGCCAGAGGTGGTGGGTTCAAACCCAACCCCGGCCAAAAACCGCAAACTTGTGTTTGGGCTCAATGCCTATAGCCCAGAGGCTAGGGTGCCAGCCACATACATCGGAGCTAGAGGGTTCGAACCTGGCTCGGGCCTGCCAAACAACAATGACAACTACAACAAAAAAATAGTTGGGTATTGTGGCAGGCGCCTGTAGTCCCCAGTTACTTGGGAGGCTAAAGCAAGAGAATCTCTTAAGCCCAAGAGTTGGAGGTTGCTGTGAAGTGTGATGCCACAGCACTCTACCCATAGTGACATAGTGAGACACTGTCTCAAAAAAAAAAAAAACTCGTATTTGATCTCAGAACTCTTCCTTCAAATAAAATCTCTTCAGAACTATTTTTATTTATTTATTTATTTTTATTTTTTTTGCAGTTTTTGGCCAGAGCTGTGTTTGAACCCACCACCTCTGGTATATGGGGCTGGCGCCCCTCTCCTTTGAGTCACAGGTGCCACCCATTTTTATTTTTTGAGATAGTGTCACTTTGTCACCCTCAGCAGAGTGCCAGGGCATCATAGCTCCTACAACCTCAAACTCCTGTGCTCATGTGATTCTCTTGCCCCAGCTTCCCTAGTAGCTGCGACTACAGGCCAAACAGCAACACACCCAGCTATTTTTATTTATTGAGACAGTCTCAAGCTGTCACCCTGGGTAGAGTTTCGTGGCATCACAGCTCACAGCAACCTCCAACTCTTGAGCTTAAGTGAATCTCTTGCCTCAGACTCCTAAGGAACTGGGACTACAGGTGCCCACCACAACACTTGGCTATTTTTTTTTTGGTTGTAGTTGTCACTATTGTTTGGCAGGCCCGGGCTGGGTTCGAACCCACCAGCTCTGGTATATGTGGCTGGCATCCTAGCCGCTTGAGCTACAGGCCCAAGACAGCCAGCTATTTTTAGAGATGGGGGTCTCATGCTTGCTCAGGCTGGTTTGGAACTCCTGAACTCAAGCAATCCACCTGCCTCAGCCTCCCAGATTGCTAGGATTATAGGCATGAGCCACCACACCTGGCCTCTTCAGAAATAATAAATAAAACAGACAACAGCAGAGCTGCCCTAGTTAAAGCACACTGGAGAAAACCAGACTTGAGTTCCAGCTGAGTCCCTGAGGGGATTTCTGGGGAGTCCCAAAGAACATGATTGGAAAAAGCAAAATGAAGTAAAAGCATTAGTTAGGAGACTCATAGACCTGGTTCAGATCACGGTTCCACTACTTACAAGCTTTGTGGTCCTAAACAGGTTATTTCAAGTCATAGTTTCCTCATCTGAAAAAATGGTGCTAATGTTTATTTTGATGTATTCTCATGAGAGGAGAGAAAATAAGATGAAAGTTCACAGTAAGTACCCATAAATGACACCAGCAACCGGTTATTCTCATGGGAGAAATATCAGACCTGCTTCAGAGTAAAATCTGTCCTAAGGAGAGTAAATAATAGACACTTGGGCTGTGCTGCAGGTATGACTGGCTGAAGGGTGTGTGTGAGTACATGGGGATATTGTGTGTTCATGTGAGAAGGAATTGAAGTCTTCGATGATGTATTTTAGGCGAGGTGGTGGTGTGCAATAGTGTGCATTTTCGTTAATTCAATAAATATCATTCCAAGCAGTACAAAAATACAAAAAAAAAAAAAAGAAAAGAAAAGTAGATTGAACACCAAACAGCACCAGGCACAGTTCTAGGTGTCCAGCAGTTAACAAAAGGAAATCTAGTGTATACATCTGTGCATAAAACCTCTGAGTGTACACCTTTTCCCCCTTAGGCTACAATTGCCCCATTCTTTCCAGGGTACCCCACGTAGGGGTGGCTTTGTGTCTGGGCTGAGAAAGTAGACAGGGAAGTGTGGGCAAACACTGCTGAGGATCAGGTGGGAGATTTGTACCCCCATGAACCTGGTCTGAGTTTTCTCTTCCCTCCAGGCCCTCCCTCCATGGAGTTCGGCCTGCTCAGCGAGGCGGAGGCCCGCAGCCCCGCCCTGTCGCTGTCGGACTCCGGCACTCCACACCCGCAGCTCCCGGAACACGGCTGCAAGGGCCAAGAGCACAGCGGTGAGCGCGCCCCCTTCTGAGGGTGGAGGAGATAATAGCTCAATCCCTAGCTGGGTGGGACCGTGAAAGTGAAAGCCCAAGTGGCAGAGAGAGGTTCAGGAGTTCCCTAAGTCCAAGAGCCCGCGCAGGCCTGGGACCCTATGATCTGCCCGTACTCTGGCCCCCAGACTCGGAGAAAGCTTCAGCTTCGCTGCCTGGCGGCTCTCCGGAAGACGGCTCGCTGAAGAAGAAGCAGCGGCGACAGCGCACGCACTTCACGAGCCAGCAACTGCAGGAACTGGAGGCGACCTTCCAGAGGAACCGCTACCCCGACATGAGCACGCGCGAGGAGATCGCGGTGTGGACCAACCTCACCGAGGCCCGCGTGCGGGTACGCTTTCCTGACCCCAGCCCTTCCCCTTATGGGTCCTCGGCGAGCAGCTTGGAAACCAGCAGCCTGCGGTTCTGCCCCCTTAGCCTACGATCCTCCAGCCCAATGCCCGACGCCCCTTGCGCCTGCAGCCCCACGTCGGGTCTCTGCTCTTACGCTCACTACTTCCTGGACCACGGGGTTCTCCTGGACAACGTCTCTTGTTCCCCGCTTCACCTCTCCTTCACCCCATCCTCTTGTTCCCACAGATCCTGATGCCGCTTACTCAGTCCTGTCACCCACAGCTTCTGTTCTTTGGCCCCTGACTCCCAACGCTGCTCTCCTCCCACCTCATCTTGTTTATCCTCCGCCCGGTCCCGGCCCGGGTTCGAATTCCCGTTGGCCGCGTGGCCCCAGGCCCTAACTTCCTTTCTCCGCTCCCGCAGGTGTGGTTCAAGAACCGGCGCGCCAAGTGGCGGAAGCGTGAGCGCAGCCAGCAGGCAGAGCTGTGCAAGGGCGGCTTCGCGGCGCCCCTCGGGGGGCTGGTCCCGCCCTACGAGGAGGTGTACCCTGGCTACTCTTACGGCAACTGGCCGCCCAAGGCGCTCGCCCCGCCGCTCGCTGCCAAGACCTTCCCGTTCGCTTTCAACTCGGTCAACGTGGGGCCTCTAGCTTCGCAACCCGTCTTCTCGCCACCCAGCTCCATCGCCGCCTCCATGGTGCCCTCGGCCGCGGCTGCCCCGGGCACCGTGCCAGGACCCGGGGCCCTGCAGGGCCTGGGCGGTGGCCCTCCTGGGTTGGCTCCGGCAGCCGTGTCCTCCGGGGCAGTGTCCTGCCCTTACGCCTCGGCCGCCGCCGCAGCCGCTGCAGCCGCCTCCTCCCCCTACGTATATCGGGACCCGTGTAACTCGAGCCTGGCTAGTCTGCGGCTCAAAGCCAAACAGCACGCCTCTTTCAGCTACCCTGCCGTGCCCGGGCCGCCCCCAGCCGCCAACCTCAGTCCGTGCCAGTACGCCGTGGAACGGCCAGTATGAGCTGCCCGGCTGGAGGAGCATCTCCGAGGGTGGGGACGACGATTCACAGCCTCTCTAGACTGGGGTCGTCTTGACTGACTTGCCCCAGCCCCAGGGTTTGAGAGGGGTGTTTGGGCAGCTGGGAGGCGGCCGGCTCAGGAGAGGACCTTCCCCCTCCTAGCCTTCAGGGGTGGGCTAAGACCTACACACAGACCGCGCCCCTGGGACTAAGGCCAGGAACAGGGACCAGATCCCCGGGGGCCAACTCATCCTTGGCCCATCCCGCCTTCTCCAGACTCCCTTCCCCAGTTTTCAAAGATAAATGAAATAAACATGCGCGGACTGTCAAAGGCCTGATGATTCAGAGTTGCGGTTGGGCCCTCTTCCCTTCATCCTTCCCCACTGTCTGAAGGAGAGCTGAATGTACAGGGACGAGGTGAGGGTCCAGGCTTCAAGGGGTCAGTCCCACTCACCGTCCCCATGTCCAGGATGGGGAAGCTTTGGAATTCCTGGAGCACAGAGGTGCGTGTGTAGGGCTTGGAGAACCAGCTAATTGGCTGGCGCTGGCCAAAGCCGGTGCTACGGCGTCACCTCGTGGTCTCAGGGAAAATAGCTGGTAGGACTGGTTTCGAATGCTTACTTGCAGGTGTCAATTCTGCAGTTTAAGACTGAATTTAGATAAATTACTCCACCTCTCTGCACCTGTTTCTCATTGTTCCTAACAGCAATAAAATTCTGGTCTGTAACAGACATTTATTAAGCGCCTACAAGGCCTAGGATTCTTATTGTCTGCGTGTGCCTCTCATCCTTCCACACAACACACCCTCAGGCTTCCCACCTGCTGATCACCCCCCTACCAGGAGCTGTCTCCCACTACAGCAGCCCCCTTTCCCCACCAAATCCCCCAATATTCTTCTTCTTTTTTTTTTGTAGAGACAGAATCTCACTTTACTGCCCTCAGTAGAGTGTCATGATGTCAAAGGACTCACAGCAACCTCCAGCTCTTGGGCTTCTGCGATTCTCCTGCCTCAGCCTCCCGCGCAGCTGGGACTACAGACGCCCGCCACAACGCCTGGCTATTTTTTTGTTGCAGTTCGGCCGGGGCCGGGTTTGAACCCGCCACCCTCAGTATATGGGGCCGGCGCCCCACTCACTGAGCCACAAGAGCCACCCATCCCCCAATATTCTTGAAAAAAAAATTTTTGAGACAGCCTCAAGCTGTCGCCCTGGGTAGAGTGCTGTGGCATCACAGCTCACAGCAACCTCCAACTCCTGGGCTCAAGTGATTCTCCTGCCTCCACCTCCCAAGTAGCTGGGACTACAGGTGCCTGCCACAACACCAGGCTATTTTTTGGTTGTGGCTGTCATTGTTGTTTGGCGGTCCCAGGCTGGATTCTAACCTGCCAGCTCAGGTGTATGTGGCTGGAGCTTTAGTTGCTTGAGCCACAGGCACTGAGCCTCTTCTTGAAATCTTTAATTAAAAAAATAGGGTGGCACCTGCGGCTCAAAGGGGTGGGGTGCTGGCCCCATATGCCAGAGGTGGTGGGTTCAAACCCAGCCCTGGCCAAAAAAACTGCAATAATAATAATAATAATAATAAAGCAAGAAGAAAAAGAACTTCTAGGTAGAAATATAAATAGTTCTGGGGATCCTCCTCAGTCCTACCCCAATCCCAGGGCCTGCTTGGCCTTCACATTAAAAACAGAAATATCAAAGTACCATACCATGCCCTCATCCCAGGGCTGACACTTCTTGTCAGCCATAACTTCCTACTACCTCCCGTGGTATACACATCCTGTGTGGAAACCATGCAGGTAAGGCACTCTAATCATTCTTCCAAACCTAAGCCTAGCCCCTTAGTACCCTGAGAAAGAGAGAGCCTGAGGTTTCATTGTTCTCTCCAATCTTTCATTGATTCTTGGCCTTAGCTTTGACCTTGGGCTTGATATAGGTTTGGCGGAAGTAGTGGGCAAAGAGGATGAAATATGTTGTATACATGATGAAGGACCAGAAAAGGTTCTCCACTGTGGTTTGGCATCCGTGTTCCTGCCTCCAGATGTAAGTCAGTATGCCAACGATGGCTCCCATAAACATCTGCAGGATCTGTAGGCTGGTGATAAGCATAGAAAGCACCCTGGGGGGCTTCACACTGGCAGCCTTCAGAGTATAGTAGGTGTACATGATGGCATGTACACCGAAGTTCATGGTCATGAACCAGCCACCTGCAGGCACTCTATTCTTGTATCCAAAGAAGGTGTACACTAGCACTGTGCTGTGGTGGTACCAGTGCACAAAGATGAGCGGCCGCTTACGCAGGATGATGAAGGCTGTGTCTCCTGGGAGATGGGAAGTCATAGCTGTCATACCACCCAGTGCTGGGACCACCCTCCCACACTGAGCATGGGGACACAGGAGAGAGTCTCAAGGGAGGCAGAGGGATCTTTATGGAAGAGAATCTGTAAAGGGGCTTGAGTGAAAGTGTTATTAGGACCTAGGGGTGAGGAAGGAACGCTCTGTGTGGTGGGTAAAAGGTGGCCCCTGAGGAGGGATACAGTTCACTGGGCACAGAGAAACAAAGCCTTACCACTCACCAAGTTCAATGATCTTGCTGAGAACAAAAAGGCAGGACCAGAACTTGACCGTGGAACTGTTGATGAAGTCAGTGAAGCACACAGTTTGCTTTAGGCCCCGTCTAAGTAGCACGGTCCCCATATAGCCCCATGTCCTCACTGCTCCTAGGATGCTGAAATGAGACAGAAAAAAGGGTATAAGCATCTTCCCCAGGCATTAATCCACCTTTCCCCTTGACCTGGCCAGGTCTCCCAAATTCCACCACCTCCCCACCCTTCCAGGGGGATAAGTCACAGCTTATGAGATCCTTGGATTAATCTGGTAGCTCCAACCAGTAGTCTAGAGAAGAGGGCTGGGGAAAGATCAGGCAATGCAGGGGGGTGGGACTGAAAGTTGAGTTAGGGAATGGAGTTCTTGGGCCAGAATAAGGTTTGGGAGGAGATAAGTAGAAGAATGAAGAAGATTGAAGCAGTTTGGGGGAGAAACAATGGGAAGGGAGGGCTGGGAGTAGTTATTGGAAGGTCTTGGGAGAGGGTTTTATGAACCAAGACTATTAGGGCTGGAGAAATTTGTTGGAAGTACACACTTGAGTGCAAGAGAGATGAAGCAGAGACTGCCAGGTTGGAGTCTAGAAACTAAAGAAAACAGAATAATATGGGAAGATGGTGAAAGCTGGGAGGGGAACTAAAGCTGAAAGACTGGGATAGGGAGAATGTTGTGAGGCAACTTGGGGATAAGATGGGAGCTTATGCAATTGAAGATTCTGGAAATCTTTAAGGGATAGAACGGAGGTCTAAGTCTAAAGAATAGGCAGGGAGTAGGAGGAGGGAGTGTCTTACCTGAAGATTGCAAGGCAGAAAGACCAGAAGATGAGAGGCCCCTGCAGGTTGAAGCCTTTCCGTGCCTTCATGTAGTTCTGCCCCAGAAAGGTGAGCAGCAGGTAGATCAGAGCTATGGGGAAACAGGTTGCCCTGGCAGGCAAAAGGCAAAGGGGATGGGCTCATTGGTGAGTGCTGGTTATGCCCACTCATCTCTTCAGGTGAGTGCTCTGCCACTTACTAGCCATGTGACACTGGAAAACTAACTTAATTCTCTGAGCCCGGCTTCCTCATTTGTAAAGGGAAGTTAATACTCCTCTCCTGGCAGTAGTACTAAACACAAAGTATCTAGCACAGGGCAGGAGCTATGCCCAGGGTTTTTATAATTATTGCTCTCTCAGTGGGGTTGGTGGGTGGTTGATTGTTGCCTGCTCCCAGGATACTGAAATGGGACAGAGAAAGAGCGTGTAAGCATCTTCCCCAGGCACTAATCCATCTTTCTCCAGGGCTGTGGTGTAAGAATGTGGCAATAGCTTCTAGCTGATTGGGCTGTGACAAATTGGCCTGGAGCATGTAGTCAGCCTACAAACACCTCTGAGGAGCTTTAAATCAAAGCCAGAGAGCCTGGGAAAAGCTTGCAAGAGCTCCTTGACTTTGTCTCTTTTTCCAGAGCAGGGACCATATGGCATTTGGGGAACAACATACTTGTGAAGTGCAAGCTATCCCTGGGAACCAGCACTATGCTAGAATGCACACATACAGCTACAAAGGATGGGGAAAGAGTTATCTAGTAGGGGTTCAGATCAAACTCATTCCTCAGTGACAGTTCTCACTATATTCTTTCCCTTTGGCTTCTGTATGTTCCCATATTCCTCTTTCAGCCTTTTATTTCTTTTTTTTTTTTTTTGGTTTTTGGCCGGGGCTAGGTTTGAACCCGCCACCTCCAGCATATGGGACCGGCGCCCTACTCTTTGAGCCACAGGTGCCGCCCTCAGCCTTTTATTTCTACTTTCTTCCTTTCAGCTCTAATTTCCTTGAGTTGCCGCACTACCTGTATCTTGCACAAAGGTAATGTGGAGCCAGTACGGGGAGTCTGATACATATATGCTCTGTAATAAAAATCATTACAAGCATTCAATATCCGCGCCCCCCACCCCCAGACTCCAGTCCTCCCACAAAAACAATCAGCAGGGTTGGGCCCCTAGTATGACCATTCTCCTCCCCAAGCCTCACCAGTACTCCTCCAAAAAAGGCCTCATGTCCTGCAACTGCTCGAAGTTATAGGGCTGGAACAGCTGCTCCACTTCGTGTGAGACATTCATGGCTGTGACCAATTCGTTCTGCAGACGTCTAGGTCTAAAGCTTGGGTGGCTGGACGAGAGGCTGGGAGAGCAGAGAATGGAATAAACCTCGGGGCGAGACCGAACGGACCCAGGACAGAAGGAACCCCTAAGCAAGAGGAGGAGGGTGTCGATCCAGGCACGTGTGCTGCAGTTCAGCCAGCTCCTACTGCCACCGTCACTGAGGTATATAACGCGGAATTGCAAGCTGGCAGCCCAGGCGGCGCGCGACCCCCTACCTATGCCCTGCAGTTATCCAATCTCGATTAAGATACACCCCTGTTACGCCCCTAGACCTCAGTCCGATCTCTGATTGGTTAATCCTCAAGGCCACCTCCCCCCGCTCTTCACACGCCCCGCCCCAAATATAGTCATAGGCCCCTGTCCTGTCTACTTTCCCACCTTCTCCACGTCTTACACCTACACTCCCCCTGAGCAGCCTTGTGGGTGTACCTGAACCAACCAGACTTCTCGTGCCATTGGCAACCGTAGCCTTTGCCTCAGTTTGCTTTAATCCCGACAGTTGGCAGTGAGAAGAGAGTAGCCATGACCTCTCACCCAGAGATGAGGGCGTCAGTTTCCAGCCTCCCTGAGATTTTGGGAAACCCAGGCCCGCAATGAGGAAATACCAAGCTGTGTAGCCCAGAGTTTGTCCTGTAGTCCCTTCTGCCTCTGAGCTTTGGGTCTGTAGTTGCAGAAGGAAGGAGATGAATTTTAATGAATTTTATCATTGAGGTTGTTGATGTTTGGGAAGGTCGTTTTTGAGGCTGTTGTGTTTTTTTAAAAGTTTTCTGAATTCCCAAAAGGCTCTAGTCTGACACTGACAACCTTGGGGAGGAAATGGGGTTATACTCTGGGCTTCTGGAATTACTGTATTCAGGTTTCCTGGAGGCATCTTAAGGTTTAGGGTGGAGGAGGCCCAGTGTATCTCTCTAAGGCCTGCTGTTTTCTTTCCCCCATCTGTGCTTGTCTAATCAAATCTACTTCTTCTTCCACCGTGTATCCAGCTACAAAGAAAAAAATGTTTCAAAACTCCTGTGGCTCAGTCGGTAAGACACCGGCCCCATATACCGAGGGTGGTGGGTTCAAACCCGGCCCCGGCCAAACTGCAACCAAAAATAGCTGGGCGTTGTGGCGGGCACCTGTAGTCCCAGCTACTCGGGAGGCTGAGGCAAGAGAATCGCTTAAGCCCAGGAGTTGGAGGTTGCTGTGAGCTGTGTGAGGCCACGGCACTCTACCGAGGGCCATAAAGTGAGACTCTGTCTCTACAAAAAAAAAAAACCTTTTAAGGTTTTACTTGGCTGTCCATTATTTCTCTCCCAGGTTTTATGGAAAGTGAAGGAGTAATACAAGGCTTGAGGCAGTCTGAGACAAGGTGAAAATTTGTAAAACAGTGTTAAGGAAAATAAACGTAAAATATTTAAAGTCACGATGAGGATATAAATGGCTATGTGCAGTAAAGCCCACGGGCTCTAGAGCCAGAGGACCCAAATAGGAATCCCAGCCACTGTCCATGGAAGGGTGGAGTTTAAGTCCTATCCATGCCATCTAAATGACTCAAAAGTACATCCCTTTGTCTGTGAATCTCATTACCTCTCACCTGGTTTCTAGAGCCACCTCCATAGTCATGTTAACTGGTTGTACCACCTCTTTCTCAGTGCTCTTTCTCTTTATTGCATTGGAATTAGAAAAGAGTTCCCCAAACTGGCTGATTGCCCTGTTCCTAAGCCCAAAACTCAGTGATTCTGACTCCATAGGTTGTCTTGCACCATACTTAGAAAACCACCACTTTCTGACCTCCTGCACAGAAGACAGTTCTATCTAAAAACTGAATTGGATCATGCCGCTGTCCTACTTAAAATTCTTCAGTGGCTGTCTTTAAGTAGGGCTAAATTACTCTAAAAAAATGAATCCTAGATAGTTTTCCCTTTTAGTCAAGAGTCTTGTTGTTTAAATAAACTTGTTTAAAATGAAAAAAAAAAAAAATCTTCAGTGACTCCCGATTGCTCCATCCACAGCCTGACACTCAGATAGTGATCAGCACATGTTTGATGGATGAACGAATAAATGAAAGAATGAATATTACAAGAATCAGGGGCAGCGCCTGTGGCACAGATGAACTCATTCAACTGTTGGGGATCAACTCTCCAGGCCTCACCAGTATTCCTCCAAAAAGGGCCTAATGTCCTGCAACTGCTCAAAGTTATAGGGCTGGAACAGCTGCTCCACTTCATGTGAGAAGTGGGTAGGGAGCTGGCTCATATACCGAGGATGGTGGGTTTGAACCTGGCCCGGCCAGCTAAAACAGCAGTGGCAACTGCAACAAAAATAGCTGGGCATTGTGGCGGGCACCTGTAGTCCAGCTACTCGGGAGGCTGAGGCAAGAGAATCACTTAAGCCCAAGAGTTGGAGGTTGCTGTGAGCTGTGACACCATGGCACTCTACCAACAGTGACATAGTGAGACTCTGTCTCAAAAAAAGAAAAAAGAATAACATCGTCTGAGTGTTACAAGAACTGGGTTCAAATCCCAGCCCCACCATTGACAATTAGGTAACTTGGTTTTAGGCAAGTTACTTAACTTCTACAAGACTCACATTCTTCATCAGCAAAATGGAGATAGTCATACTTAGCTGCTTACCTTACAAGGCTGTGATGAGTATACTAGTCAGGTAATGTCAATAAAGGAGTATTGTGGACTAGACACATGGAAATGTCAGGGTGAATCATTATAAAAGGTTTACAAATGCATAGAGAGGATGTACACTCAGCCCTGGATTTCTCCAAATGAAGATATTTTACATGTCTTTCCCTGCGAGGTTTAATGTGAGGCTTCGGGGTAGTGTGTGTGGAAGAGGGAAAGAAAAAGAAAAACGTCCAGAAAATATTTCTTTGAGGAAACCTTCCCTTACACTTGGACATGGTCTAGTGCCCCTATTTTATATAAACTGCTCTCATAGAATGTGATTTCTTTCCTTCAATGAGAGTTTATAATTTCTTAGTTATTTTTCCTTAGTTATTTTTATGATTTCCTCACCAATGTCTGATTTCCCCACTTGTACCTAAGCTCCATGAGTGCAGGGATTTTGTCTATTGTTCTCATCATCTTTCTACTAACACTGAGCTCATTGTGAGTACTCAGATAATATTTGTTGCATAGGTGAGTGAGTGAATGAAATCCTCACCACAAAAACCTGGGTAGTACTTTCTCCAGGATAAACACTCCAAGCTTACCTTCTCTGCTATCACTGTTTTTCCCCTGATAATCATCCCTCCTGAGAGCCTCAGAATAGGAGAAGAAGAAATGGTAAGCATGGTGTGGAGTGAGTAGGTGGATAACTCAGAATATAGCTTTGGACAGTTACAGAACACCAGTCACTTGTATTATCTGGTACCAAGTAGATAACCTGCTGTGTCTGTGAGCTCTCTAACATTTCAAGCTAGAAATCTTATTTTATTCCTCCATACCACACAGTCCTGTCATGTTTTCTAGAAGTAGCATGATTATCAGAATGCCTCTATTCAGATTCTATCTCTACCACTTACTAGTTAGGCTACCTTCCCCCTCTTCGCATCCACTGAAACAAATACCAAAGCATAGGCCTCAGCTTTCTCATCTGTAAAGTAGAATACCCACCTCAGAAGGATGTTTATGAGGATCAAGCAAAATCATATATATTAAAAAGCATATACAGGCTTGGTGCCCATAGCACAGTGGTTACGGCGCCAGCCACATACACCCAAGCTGGCAGGTTCAAACCCGGCCCAGGCCAGCTAAAACGACAATGACAACTGCAATAAAATAAATAGCTGGGCATTGTGGTGGAAGTCGCAGCTACTTGGGAGGTTGAGGCAAGAGAATCACTTAAACCCAAGAGTTTGCAGTTACTGTGCTGTGATGCCATGGCACTCTACCCAGGGCAATATAGTAAGACTCTGTCTCAAAGAAAAAAAAGCATAAGGGCGGCGCCTGTGGCTCAGTGAGTAGGGTGCCGGCCCCATATGCCGAGGGTGGCGGGTTCAAACCCAGCCCCGGCCAAACTGCAACCAAAAAAAAAATAGCCGGGCGTTGTGGCGGGCGCCTGTTGTCCCAGCTGCTCGGGAGACTGAGGCAAGAGAATCGCGTAAGCCCAAGAGTTGGAGGTGGCTGTGAGCCGTGTGACGCCACGGCACTCTACCCGAGGGCGGTGCGGTGAGACTCTGTCTCTACAAAAAAAAAAAAAAAGCATCATACAACACAACGTGTTGAGCAAACATCAGCAATTATTACCAAGAAAGTGACTTTGTACAAATTTCAACTTTTTTTTTTTTAAGACAGTCTCACTTATCACCCTGGGTAGAGTGCCATGGTGTCATAGTTCACAGCAACTTCAAACTCCTGAGCTCAAGCAATTCTCTTATCTCAGCCTCCTGAGTAGCTGGGACTATAGCACCCACCACAACGCCCGCCAAAGAGAGATACAGGGTCTCACTCTTGCTCAGGCAGACTCGAACCTGTGAGCTTAGGCAATCCATCTGCCTCGGCCTCCCAGAGTGCTGGGATTACAGGCATGAACCACTGCACCCAGCCTCAAATTTCAACTTCTTTTTCATAAAACTCAACTAAACTTTAAAAACAAAAAGCCATGATCTAGGCTTGCAGGGGTCCTCAAACTGCGGCCCGCGGGCCACATGAGGCGGTGTGATTGTATTTGTTTCTGTTTTGTTTTTTTACCTCAAAATAAGATATATGCAGTGTGCATAGGAATTTGTTCATAATTTTTTTTTTTGTAGAGACAGAGTCTCACTTTATGGCCCTTGGTAGAGTGCCGTGGCATCATACAGCTCACAGTAACCTCCAGCTCCTGGGCTTGAGCGATTCTCTCGCCTCAGCCTCCCGAGTAGCTGGGACTACAGGCGCCCGCCACAACGCCCGGCTATTTTTTTTTTGTTGTTGCAGTTTGGCCGGGGCTGGGTTTGAACCCGCCACCCTCGGCATATGGGGCCGGCGCCATACTCACTGAGCCACAGGCGCCGCCCTGTTCATAATTTTTTTAAAACTATAGTCTGGCCCTCCAACCGTCTGAGGGACAGTGAACTGGACCCCTGTTTAAAAAGTTTGAGGACCCATGATAGAAATTGGTTGCAGAATGTAAATGCACTTAGCACTACTGAACTGTGCACTTTAAAACAGTTAAGATGGTAAATTTTATATGTATTTTACCAAAATTGTGAAAAGGAAAGCCATGAAACAGGAATATAGTATTAAGTAGAACAGATAAAGGGTGAATTTACATACTACATTAAAAACGTATTGATGGGGCGGCGCCTGTGGCTCAGTCGGTAAGGCGCCGGCCCCATATACTGAGGGTGGCGGGTTCAAACCCGGCCCCGGCCAAACTGCAACCAAAAAATAGCCGGGCGTTGTGGCGGGCGCCTGTAGTCCCAGCTACTCGGGAGGCTGAGGCAAGAGAATCGCTTAAGCCCAGGAGTTGGAGGTTGCTGTGAGCTGTGTGAGACCATGGCACTCTACCAAGGGCCATAAAGTGAGACTCTGTCTCTACAAAAAAAAAAAAAAAACGTATTGATAAGACTGCAGGTGTTCACCACTATACCTGGCTGATCCTTAGTAAATAGCTAATGTCACAAACAGGCTCATCTTTTAAGCTCCAGTGTCTCCAAATCTATATAGCTTCTAGAAAGTTCTTTCCTTTTGAATTATTATTATTATTATTATTTTTTTTTTTTGTAGAGACAGAGTCTCACTTTATGGCCCTCGGTAGAGTGCCGTGGCCTCACCCAGCTCACAGCAACCTCCAACTCCTGGGCTTAAGCGATTCTCTTGCCTCAGCCTCCCAAGTAGCTGGGACTATAGGCGCCCGCCACAACGCCCGGCTATTTTTTGGTTGCAATTTGGCCGGGGCCGGGTTTGAACCCGCCACCCTCGGTATATGGGGCCAGCGCCCTACCGACTGAGCCACAGGTGCCGCCCTGAATTATTATTATTATATAAAATTAGAGATGAGCCTCAAACTCCCAGGCTCAAGTGATCCTCCCACCTCAGCCTCCCAGGTAGCTAGAATTACAGGGCTTACTCCCCTGCACCTGTCCAGAGGTCTTTCTAAAACACACAGCAGCTCAGTTGGCACCTGTGGCTCAGTGGGTAAGGAGCCAACCCCATATACCAAGGGTGGTGGGTTCAAACCCAGTCCTGGCCAAATTGCAACAACAACAACAAAAAAAATAGCCGGGTGTCGTGGCAGGCGCCTGTAATCCCAGCTACTTGAGAGGCTGAGGCAAGAGAATTGCCTAAGCCCAAGGATTTGGAGGTTGCTGTGAGCTGTGACACACCCCATGACATTCTACCAAGGGTTAATAAGTGAAACTCTGTCTCCAAAAAAAAAAAAAATCACAGCAGCTCATGTCATTCCTCATTTTTTTTTTTTTTTTTGATATGGAGTCTCACTATGTCGCCCTCAGTAGAGGGACATAGCATCACAGCTCCCTCAAACTCTTGGACTTAACTGATTCTCTTGCCTCAGCCTCCAAGTAGCTGGTACTACAGGCACCCACCACAACACCTGGCTATTTTTTGTTATCATTGTTGTCATTATGGTTTAGCAGGCCCCGGATGGATTCGAACCCACCAGCCTCGGTTCATGTGGCCGGCTCCTTTAACAACTGTGTTATGGGCACCAAGTCTCATATCATTCCTCTTTAAGAATAAAAACATCCTCAGGACAAAGATCAGATCACTGAGTTTATCCCTGAGCATTACTTTCCAGCCAATGTCTTCCCCCATCCCTCAGTCCTAGCATTCCATGTTTCAGCTATAATGGAAGAGTCACAATCCCACCTTTTTATTCTTTCACCTTTGTACATACAGTTCCCTCTCCCCACACATCTTTTTCTCACCTGGACAAATCTTCCTCATTGTTTGATCCTAGCTTTAAAGTCACTTGCCCTGGAAATGCCTAACCTATTTCAGGCAGGGTCAATCCCTTCCTTCTCTGTCTTCCACCCAGAGGACTTATCCAAACCGCCTGTCAGTGTTGTACTTCTTATCTACAAAGTACAATTAGTCATACATTTTCTGTACTATTCTGTTTCCCCATCCTGTTCCAAATGGTCATGTTCATTAGGTCCTTCATCTTTGAGGATAGTACACACCACCTGACACATGGTGGACCCTCCAAGTGTGTCTGTTGCTTTGAATTAAATAGGTACATCAGAGGAAATACAAACAACAAACATATATATTTTTAAAAGACTTAACTTCCTTAGTAATTAAGG
Organism: Nycticebus coucang; assembly: GCF_027406575.1. NCBI lineage: Eukaryota > Metazoa > Chordata > Mammalia > Primates > Lorisidae > Nycticebus > Nycticebus coucang. The sequence continues at coordinate 131,418,517 of NC_069782.1, read as the reverse complement.
AAATACAAATTAAAGACTATGTAAAGTATGGTCCTGATTAACAGCCATTAAACCAAGTAAAAATTAAATACCTAACGCTGGCTAGAGCTTTGGGAAACAGATGCATTCACACCCGGCTAATGGCCAAGTAAACTGACATAATCCTTCTAAAAACATGCTTAGGTAACACTTAGCAAGAGATAGCTGGTGTACATTGACCCAGTACCTCATCTAGGACTTTAACCCAGTGAAATAAGCCAAAAGAAAAAGAAATCTGTATGTATTAAAATACATATTTTTTACCCTCCTTTTAATATTAACTTATATTCAACTATGACTTTTTTTTTTTTTTGCAGAGACAGACTCTCACTTTCCTGCCTTCAGTAGAGTGCCATGATGTCACAGGACAAACAGCAACCTCTAGCTCTTGGGCTTCCGCCATTCTCCTGCCTCAGCCTCCTGAGCAGCTGGGACTATAGGCGCCCACCACAACGCCCGGCTATTTTTTTGGGGGGGTTGCAGTTCAGCCGGGACTGGGTTTGAACCTGCCACCCTTGTTATATGGGGCCGGCGCCCTACTCACTGAGCCAGAGGTGCCACCCAACTATGACTTTTTTAAGGGAAATATTATAATGCAAGTATTTGTTAAAATGCTGACTATTTAAACATCTGAACCCTATCAAACAATAATCATTTACTTTTGTGAAATGTATTAATGAGAACCTAAGAATTTCTATATAAGGCTGAGCATTTTCAACATTTCCAGCCCAGATGAGAAGACTGTATTCTGTTATTGGTGATTCAGGAAACATAACACAATTGTGTTACAACTAATGGTGTGTGGAGACAAAGCTAGCACCCATGACTGGCTGGATTCCAGAAAATAAGCATGCAGTTCTTCCATGCTGCTCTGGGACCCAAGAGACAGAGGGCGTGGAGAGGACTGGACCTCCAGTGTCTGCAGGACTGAAGGAAAAACAGGGTGCAGATATTGCTTTGACCTTAAAATAGATATTAAGTGAGGCAAAGAAGAAACCAGGAGCCTTCTCACAACCATTCTAGGTCAGCACCTCCCAAGATATTTATATGAAGGTAGTGGGTTGACAGTATAAATGTTTGCTGTCCAGGACTCAACAATTAAACCGTCATAACATGAAGCTTTGAGGATAGGTGGTTACCAAACTGCCTATAAACTGAAGTGAGGTATCAGCTCAAAAGATGCCTGTCTATCTGGCTTCATCTGGTAAGGGAGCTATAAAGGTGTTTAAGTGTTGATTTTTGGTAAATCTTTTTCACAAAGCTACCATGGCATAAGGATAATAAAATTAAGTAAATCACAATAAAGACGAAATGTACAAATGAGATGACAGAACTAACTTTTTAGGGTGGGTAGGGGAGACAGAGTCTCCCATTATCATCCCTGGTAGAGTGCTATGGCGTCACAGCTCACAGCAACCTCAAACTCTTGGGTTTAAGTGATTCTCTTGCCTCAGCCTCCTGAGTAGCTGGGACTACAGGCACCTACCACAAAGCCCAGCTATTTTTTTGTTGCAGTTGTCATTGTTGTTTAGCAGGCCTGGGCCAAGTTCGAACGCACCTGCCTGGTGCCCTAGCCACTGAGCTACGGGCACCGCCCTTTTTTTTTTTGGTGGGGGGGGACAGAGTCTCACTATGTTGCCTTTGGTAGAGTGCCATAGCGTCATAGGTCACAGCAACTTCCAACTCTTGGGCTTTAAGCAATTCTCTTGCCTCAGCCTCCCAAGTAGCTGGGACTACAGGCATCTGCCACAACATCCGGCTATTTTTTGTTGCAGTCGTCATTGTCATTTTTTTAGCTGGCCCAGGCTGGGTTCAAAGCGACCAACTTCGGTGTATGTGGCTGGCGCCATAACCTCTGTGCTACAGGCTCCCAGTTGACAGAACTACTTAAAATATGTTTGTTGGGCAAAGATATTTTTCACTAGACTATAAAATCCAGTGAGACAAAGACAATTACACTACAGTTATTGTCAGAAGACTTTCAGACTATAGTTCAAAAGATTAAGAACTTTTTATAAAATAAAGAATTTATAAAAAGATGACAAGGCTATTAGTTATATATAAAGAGTATTTGATTAGATACAGAAATCTATATCTATACATTTTTTTTTAGAGATAGCATCTCACTCTGTTGCCCAGGCTGAGTACAGTGGTGTGATCATAGCTTACAGCAGCTTTGAAGTCCTGGGCTCGAATGATCATCCTGCTGACATCCTCCGAAGGTGCTAGGATTACAGGCATGTACCACCTTCTCTGGATAATTTAAAAAAAATTTTTTTGACAAATCTCTAAAAACAAAAAACCCTATTACCTCAATAATCTAAAAACAATGATATCCCTAATGATTAAAGTGGAAAATAAACACTAAAATGTGAAATCAGTTGATAAAGTAGGTGAGATTATAGGCAAAAGTTAGAAATAGTTTAATTTTTTGAGGGGGGGACAGAGTCTCACTTTCTCACCCTTGATAGAGTGCCATGAGCTCATAGCAACCTCAAACTCCTGGGCTTAAGCAATTCTCTTGCCTCAGCCTCCCAAATAGCTGGGACTATAGGTGCTGGCCACAATGCCTGACTATTTTTAGAGATGAGGTTGCAGTCTGGCTCAGGCTGGTCTTGAAGCTGTGAGCTCAGACAATCCACCCGCCTCGGCCTCCCAAGTGCTGGGGTTACAGGTGTGAGCCACCACACCTGGCCCCTTAAATAATTTTTATTCACAAATTTTTTTTTAAGAGACAGTCTTACTCTGTCACCTAGGCTGGAGTACAATGGCCCCAGGTCAGAAGCTCATTGTAACCTTGAACTCCTAGGCTCAAGTGATCCTCCCACACAGCCTCCCAAATAGCTAGTACTGCAGGTGTGCACCACTACACTTGGTTGAATTTTAAATTTTTTTCAGAGAGAAGTCTTGCTATGTTGCTCAGGCTGGTCTCAAATTCCTGGACTTAAGATATCCTCCTGTCTTGGTTTTGTTTTTTTAAGACAGAGTCTTACTTTGTGGCCCTCAGTAGAGTACTATAGCATCATAGCTCACGGCAACCTCAAACTCTTGGGCTCAAGTGATTTTCTTGCCTTAGCCTTCAGAGAGCAGGGACTACAGGCGCCGGTCACAACTCCCGGCTATTTTGTTTTTAGAGACGGGGGTCTTGGTCTTGCTCAGGCTGGTCTCGAACATGTATGCTCAGGCAATCCACCTGCCTCAGCCTCCCAAGTGCCAGGACTACAGGCCTGAACCACCTCGCTCAGCCAATCCTCCTGTCTTGGGCTCCCTAAGTGCTGGGATTTTAAGTATGAGCCACACTGGCTGGCCTGATGTTTTAAAATTGATTTCGTATATTTTAGAATGTTCTGCATTCAAGAAATAGTGCTTTTTTAATGACCATAGGAAATGCTCAGGATATAATGTTAAATTAAAAAATGTAGGATATGGGGCAGCGCCTGTGGCTCAGTGAGTAGGGCGGCGGCCCCATATGCCGAGGGTGGCGGGTTCAAACCCAGCCCCGGCCAAACTGCAACAAAAAAATAGCTGGGTGCTGTGGCAGGCGCCTGTAGTCCCAGCTGCTTGGGAGGCTGAGGCAAGAGAATCGCTTAAGCCCAGGAGCTGGAGGTTGCTGTGAGCTGTGTGATGCCACGGCACTCTACTGAGGGCCATAAAGTGAGACTCTGTCTCTACAAAAAAAAAAAAAAAAAAAAAATGTAGGATATGGGACTATATATATAATCCCAAATTGGTTGAATAAAAATGTGGAATTCTGGGCAGCACCTGTGGCTCAATGGCACCCGCCCAACTGCAACAAAAAAATAGCCAGGCATTTGTGACAAGCGCCTGTAGTCCCAGCTACTCGGGAGCCTGAGACAAGAGACTCACCTGGGCCCAAGAGTTGGAGGTTGCCGTGAGCTGTGTGATGCCATAGCACTCTACTGAGGGTGATAAAGTGAAACAGAGACTACAAAAAGAAAAAAAAAAAAGGAATTCTACTTGAACTTTCCTGCCAACAAATAAATAAGAGAAAAAATGTGTGGAAACAATTTAGATGGAAAGACTATTTGTGAAGTTTTTGTAGAGAAAAAATGTGGATGAAAACCTCCTAGAAGACAGAAAGCAAGGCAGCGCCTGTGGCTCAAGGAGTCGGGCGCCAGCCCCATATACCAGAGGTAGTGGGTTCAAACCCAGCCTCGGCCAATAACTGGAAAAAAGAAAAAAAAAAGATAGGAAGGAAATGCACCAAGATGCTAAAATAGTGTTTGTCTCTGGATGGTGGAATTTAAAAATCATTCTTATAATCAGCAATTCAAAAGTAATAATATGTGTATTTGAAATTTCTTGAATTTAAGTCTTTTTGTTGTTGTTGTTGTTGTTTTTTGTAGAGACAGAGTCTCACTTTATGGCCCTTGGTAGAGTGCTGTGGCATCACACAGCTCACAGCAACCTCCACCTCCTGGGCTTAAGCGATTCTCTTGCCTCAGCCTCCCGAGCAGCTGGGACTACAGGTGCCCGCCACAGCACCCGGCTATTTTTTTTGTTGCAGTTTGGCCGGGGCTGGGCCTGAACCCGCCACCCTCGGCATATGGGGCCGGCGCCCTACTCACTGAGCCACAGGCGCTGCCCTGTTGTTGTTTTTAACAGTAGAAATGGCCTTTATTTTTTGCAACACAAAGTGTAAGAGGATAGGACAGCTCCCTCTCCTGGGCAGCCACCGTAGACTTGGCTGTCACCCTTTGATAAAGCTAAGTCTTTGTTTTACAAGTGTTCTATCACTTAATGGCTTCTCTATTTGGTGTTTCCTACTATAGGTTCCTGTGTGTTCCTATCACATGCATTTTTTCATTGGTATTTTTGCTATCTTGTTTTTTTGTTGTTGTTTTGTTTTGTTTTTGTAGAGACAGAGTCTCACTTTATCACCCTTGGTAGAGTGCTGTGGCATCACAGCTCACAGGAACCTCAGCTCTTCGGCTCAGGCGATTCTCTTACCTCAGCCTCCCGAGTAGCTGAGACTACAGGTGCCCGCCACAACACCGGCTATTTTTTTGTTGCAGTTTAGCCAGGGCCAGGTTTGAACCTGCCACCCTTGGTATACGGGGCCGGCACCCTATCTACTGAGCCATAGGCGCCACCCGCTGTCTTGGTTTTTCTTCAAGATTTCTGCATGTGCCTTTGTTGGGTTTTCTTCCCGTTCTTTCCACTTCTCTAATGCCATTGTTTCTCTCTTTTTCTTTTTTTTTGAAGACCGAGTCTCACTTTGTCACCAAGGCTAGAGAGCAGTGGCATGACCATAGCTCATCACAATCTGAAACTCATAGGCTCGAGTGATCCTCCCGTGTCAGTCTCCTGAGTCACTGGGACTATAGGCGCACACCAGACTAATTAAAAAAAAAAAAAAAATTAGGGGGCGGCACCTGTGGCTCAAAGAGGTAGGGCACTGGTCCCATATGCCAGAGGTGGCAGGTTCAAACCCAGCCCCAGCCAAAAACCACACACACAAAAAAAAAAAATTATAGAAAAAAAAAATTGTGTAGGGTGGTGCCTGTGGCTCAAAGGCAGGGCGCTGGCCCCATATGCCAGAGGTGGCGAGTTCAAACCCAACCCTGGCCAAAAACCTAAAAAAAAATTGTGTAGAGATAGGAAGGTCTCACTATATTGCCTACGCTGGTCTTGAACTCCTGTCCTCAAGCAGTGATACTCCCACCTCAGCCTCCTAATATGTTGGGATTACAGGTGTGAGCCACTGCATGTGGCCTAATGCTATCATTTTGTAAAATTCTGTCCTTGTCCTTTCCTATTTCTTACCCTGTGCACTCTACCCTGGCTATTTAACTCATTTTCATGACTTATTTCCTTTCCTTTTATTAAAAAGGCAAGCATGGAAGTTTATTGAGGAAGAGAAAGATAGGTTTACAGAGTAAGAAGGCTTACAAAGCAAGATACATTTGCCATAGACAGGAAACGTGCCTCCATTGCCAGGACAAGTAGGCAAAGAAACTCATGACTCACTTTCTATGACTCAAATGATTTATCTTCCATTTTGATCTGTCTTCTATACTCTTGCTCATATTTCTAGGTGCCCATTAGTCTTCTCCACCTGGCTGGCCTGAGTAACAGACAGCTCAGAGTCAGTGTGAAGAAACTCTGCTCTCTTCCCTTACAGATCTGTTCTTTTTGCTGAGTTCCCAATTTCTGTGAAGGTCACCATCAGGCATCTAGGTTCCTAGGCAGGACTGGCTACATAATTTGTGGTGTCCAGCACAGAGTTAAAATGTAAGGACTCTTGTCCAAAAATTATTAAGAATTTCAAGACAGCAATAGCAAAGCATCGAACCAAGTGCAGTATGCTTCTAAATGCAGATCTCTGTGTGGCTGTATGGGCTTAAATCTGGGGTATATCTTTGACTCCTCTCTCTCCTTTTATCTGGTTTGATTGACAGGGTAAATAGTGCATCCACTCATAAAGATGGGAAAAAATGGAAGAGGAATACATTTGAATAGTGGATTGAGAAGGGGCAGGATCGGATTGGTTTGGGCTTTGTGCATGCAGAGTGCCAGTGGAACATCCAGGTACCCTTGTAGTTGTCTAGAACTCAGACTGTCAGTCTGGGCTTCAGTATTTAGGGTAGAGTTCCTCTAAACACCTGGCTGTGGTTGAAATTGGCCAGGGAGAGATGTCAAGCAGGGTTTTTCTTTTTTTTTTTTTTTTGCAATTTTTGGCCAGGGCTGGGTTTGAACCCGCCACCTCTGGCATATGGGGCTGGTGCCCTACTCCTTTGAGCCACAGGTGCCACCCTCAAGCAGGGTTTTTCAAAGTGAAGTCCATGGACCATTTACACTGTTACTTCCAGCCTGCTAAAAATAAAGTCTCTGGCTCCTCCTCCCCCTGATGCTGAATCTGAATATATCTGGAAATAGGTAGGGCTTGGGGATTATAGGTTGAACAAGCTTTCCAGGTGATGCTGATGCTCATTAGAGTTTAAAAACTACTCATGTGAGTGGGAAGAATGAAGAGGGATATTAAGTAATTTCTCTTACCAATGGACCTTAGACATTGGTATTTCCCTTTGGTAATATCAATGTCTAAGGTTCATTAGTAAAATAAATTACTTTTTTGACTGGGACACACAAGAAGAAATATGTTTTATGTTGTAACTTCATATGTACACGTGATTTGAAATAAAATTTTATAAAACATATATATCCTTGCCATGTTGTATGGCACCCTCTGACATATTCATTCTATTGTATTTTTTTAATTTTTTTTATTTTTAATTTCAGTGTGCTTGTTCATTCATTCTTTGTTCGAAGTACTCCTTTTTTTGTTGTTGTTGATTTTCTTCTTTCTCCTGCGGTGCTGGCTGTTTTTGATGTTGTTGGTAGAGACGGGGTCTTACTCTGGCTGACTGCTGCTCATATGGGTTTTGAACCTCTAAGCTCAGGCAATCCACCCGCCTCGGCCTCCCACAGCGCCGGGACTATAGGCATGAGCCACCACGCCCGGCCTATTGTATTTTTTTTTTTTTTTAAGAGTGAAGCATACTTCAATTTATTGACATTGTCAATTTATGAACAAGACAGGTATTTTTTTCCATGATGTGAGATTGTTTTCAATCTGCCATGGCACATGCCCACATATCTTCACCTTGGAAATGTAGCATTTCATGCAGGTAGATCATTCCTTTTTCACTTTCACAATTTTCACACTGCTGCCAGCAGTCTTCTCGGCATTTGCTTTGAATTCTGTCTTCAGGGCATCTCTCACTGCTTTTGCACAGATCTGGGAGTATCGGATGTAGCTGAGTCCGGCCTGTCGCCAGTAAGCCACCATGATGTCACGAGAGTGAAGTGTGTCCGTATTTTTTTTTTTTTTTTTTTTTTAAGACAGAGTCTTACTGTCCTGGTAGAGTGCTATGGTGTCACAACTCACAGCAACCTCAAACTCTTGGGCTCAAGCAATTCTCTTGCCTCAGCCTCCCAAGTGACTGGGACTACAGGCACTCACCACAAAGCCCAGCTATTTTTAGAGACAGGGTCTCACTCTGGCTCAGGCTGGTCTCGAACCTGTGAGCTCATGCAATCCACCCGCCTCTGCCTCCCAGAGTGCTACAATTACAGGCATGAGCCACCACACCCAGCCATATTTGATTTTTTTTAATGCGCATTATGACCCACTAGTAAGCTTATAATTTGAAAACACTGTTTTAAGGAGTTGTCAGAGGGAGAGCATATGGTCAGGAGACAGGAAAAAAAATCTAGGCCAGGTGCAGTATCTCACGCTTATAATCCTAGTATTACGGGAGGGCAAGGCAGGTGGATTACCTGAGCAAGATCAAGACCCCCATCTCTAAAAACAGCTGGGCACTGTGGTGGGTGCCTGTAGTCCCAACCACTTAGGAGGTTTGAGGCAAGAGGATCACTTGAGTCCAAGAGTTTGAGGTTGCTGTGCTGAGTTTGAGGTCCCATGGCACTCTACCAAGGGTAACAAAGTGCAAATTAAAAGCTTTAACAGGTGGCTTAGTGCTTGTAGCTCAGCAGCTAGGGCGCCAGCCACATACACCGGAGCTGGCAGGTTCAAATCCAGCCCGGACCTGCCAAACAACAATGACAACTAAAACCAAAAAATAGCCGGGCCTTGTGGCGGGCACCTGTAGTCCCAGCTATTTGGGAGGCTGAGGCAAGAGAATCGCTTAAGCCCAAGAGTTGGAGGTTGCTGTGAGTGTGACGCCACGGCACTCTACCGAGGGCAACATAATGAGACTCTGTCTCAAAAAAATAAATAAATAAGTAAATAAAAATAAATAAAAGCTTTAACAGGACTACTACACCCATATAAAATCCAGAACACCAGATTCTTACAGGGATGTGGAGCAATTGGAACTCTCATTCATTGAGGTTAGGAATCCAAAATGATACAGCCATGTTGGAAGACAGTTTGGCAGTTTCTTACATAGTGTTACCATAAGATCCAGCAGTCACAGCCTTGATTTTACCCAAATAAGTTACCAAGTTCACAGAAATATCCGCACATAGATGTTTACAGTACCTTCCTTAATAATTGCCAAAAACTGGAGGTAACCAAGTTGTCCTTCAATAGATGAATAGAGAAACAAACTCTGTACACCCATACAATGCAATATTAATCAACAATAAAAAGACATGAGCTATGAAGCCATGAAGAGACATGAAGGAAACTTCAATGCATATACTAAGTAAAAGAAGCCAATCTGAAAGCTCATGCACTGTATGATTTCAACTATATGACATTCTGAGAAAGACAAAACTAAAAAGTTCAGTGGTTGTCAGTGGTTAGGGGGAGGAGGGGTAAATGGGAAGAGCATAGAGATTATTAAGGCATTAAAGATATTCTGTATGATATTATAGTGGTGGATACATGTCATTATACATTTGTCCAAAGCCATAAAATGTACAACACCACGAACGAACCCTAAAGCCAGATGTACTATGTGCACCTGTCGTCCCAGCTACTGAGGATTCTGAAGCAGGAGGATCTCTTGAACTGTTCAAGGCTGTACTGCACTATAATCGTACCTGTGAATAGCCATTGCACTCAAGACTGGGTAACATAGCAAGGTCCCACCTCTGGGGGAAAAAAATAAAAGAGTGAACCCAAATGTCAAGTATGGACTTACAGGCTTGGATGATATGTTAATGTAGGTTCATCAGTTGTAACAAATGTACCACTCTGGTGGGGGATGATATCAATGGGGAAGACTATGCATGTGTAGTGGGAGAGGGCATATGGGATATCTCTGCACCTTTCTCTCAAGTTTGCTGTGAACCAAAACTGCTCTGAAAAATAAAGTCTAAAAAAAGCTAAAAGGAGGCAGGAAAAAAAAAATAAAGCTGCAACAAATAGAAAATATGGTAGATACTAATCTAACTTTATCAATCATTTAAAATATGAATGGTCTAAATACACACCAATTAAAAGACAGAGTAGAGCTAGGTGTGGTAGCCAGTGTCTGTAGTCCCTGCTACTCGGGAGCTCAAAAGTTGGAGGCTGCAGTGAGCTATGCTCACACCACTGTACTCCACCCTGAGCAATAGAATGAGACCCCGTCTCCAAAAAAAGGTTAAAAGATAGAGTAGATTTTATTTTATTTATTTGTTTGGTTTTGAGACAGAGTCTCAACTGTCACCCTGGGTAGAGTACCATGGCATCATCATACCTCACAGTAACCTCCAACTCTTGGGCTCAAGGGATCTTCTTGCCTCATTTCTTTCTATTTTTAGTAGAGATGGGGGGGTCTCAATTTTGCTTAGGCTGTTCTCGAACTTGTGAGCTCAAGCAATCCACCTGCCTTGGCCTCCCAGAGTAGTAGAATTACAGGCATGAGTCACCACGCCCAGCCACAATAGAGTAGTTTTTTTTTTTTTTTTTGCAGTTTTATGGCCAGGGCTGGGTTTGAATCCGCCACCTCCGGCATATGAGGCCGGCGCCCTACTCCTTTGAGACACAGGCACCACCTGATAGATATATGTTGTCTATAAGAAACCCACTTTAGGCTTGGTGCCTGTAGCTCACTGGTTAGGGTGCCTGCCACATACACCAGGGGTGGCGGTGGGTTTGGCAGCCCTGGCCTGCTAAACAATGACAACAACAACAACAAAAATAGCAGGGCATTCTGGTGGGTGCCTGTAGTCCCAGCTACTCAGGAGGCTGAGGCAAGAGAATCTCTTTTTTTTTTGTAGAGACAGAGTCTCACTGTACCGTCCTCGGGTAGAGTGCCGTGGCGTCACACGGCTCACAGCAACCTCTAACTCTTGGGCTTACGCGATTCTCTTGTCTCAGCCTCCCGAGCAGCTGGGACTACAGGCGCCCGCTTAAGACCAAGGGTTTGAGGTTGCTGTGAGCTGTGATGCCCCAGCACTCTACCAAGGGTGACATTGTGAGACTTTGTCTCAAAATAAAAAAAAGAAAAGAAAAGAAAAGAAAAAGAAACCCACTTTAGAGTATCTCTCCTCTCTCTCTCTTTTTTTTTTTTGAGAAAGCATCTCATTATGTTGCCCTCAGTAGAGTGCTGTTACAGCTTACAGCAACCTCCAACTCTTGGGCTTAAGCGATTCTCTTGCCTCAACCTCCCAAGTGGCTGGGACTACAGGCACTCGCCACTAAGCCTGGCTATTTTTTGGTTGCAGTTGTCATGGTGGTTTAGCAGGCCTGGACTCAAACCCGCCAACCTCGGTTGTTTGTGACTGGCACCCTACTCATTGAGCTACAGCGCTGAGCCTCTCTTTCTTTTTTTTGAGACAGAGCCTCAAGCTGTCGTCCTGGGTAGAGTGCTGTAGCATCACAGCTCACAGCAACCTCCAACTCCTGGGCTCAAGCAATTCTCCTGCCTCCGCCTCTCAAGTAGCTGGGATTACAGGCGCCTGCCACAACGCCCAGCTATTTTTTGGTTGCAGCCATCATTGTTGTTTGGCTGGCCTGGGTTCAAACCTGCCAACCCCAGTGCATGGGCCAGCACTCTAACCATTGAGCTATGGGCACCCCCAAGAAACTCACTTTAAATATAAAGCACAGATGAATTAAAGGAATGGTCAAACAACCCAATTTAAAAAATGGGCATATGACTTGAGTACAATTTTTCCAAAGAGATATAAAAATGACCAATAAGCACATAAAAATATGTTCAACATCCTTAGTCTAGGGAAATGCAAATCAAAATCACAACGAGATGTTATTTCGTACCTACTAAGATAGCTATAATTTTTTTTTAAAGGAAAATAACAAATGTTGGCGAGACTATGAAAAAATAGGAGCCCTGTCCCTTGCTGATAGAATTGTGAGTGGTTCACAAACAAACTGTAGAAAACAGTTTGGTGGTTCCTCAAAGAGCTCAGCATAGAATTACCCTATGACCCAGCAATTCCACTCCTATGTATATACACAAAAAAACTGAAAACAAGAATTTAATCAGATACTTGTATGTGAATGTTCACAGCATCTTTGTTCACAATAGCCAAAAGGTGGAAACAATCGAAGTGTCACAGATAAATAAATATTATTCAGCCATGCAAAGGGACAGAATTTTAGTTTTTTTTTTTTCAACCGCCGAAGCTTTTCCAGAGAAGGAGTTCTGATACATACTACAATGTGGATGAACCTTGAAAACATTATGAGAAGCAAAAGAAGTCAGACACAAGAGGATAAATTTGTATGATTCCATTTATATGAAATATCTAGAATAGGCAAGTTCACAGATAATAGTTCAGTGGAATACAGGTGAATGGATATTGCTTAATGAGTATAGAGTTTCTGTTTGGAATGATAAAGTTTTAGAAACAGTGGTGACAGTTGAACAACATGTGATGTAATTAACGCACTGAATTGTGCACTTAAAATGGTAAATGTTATGTTTTTTTATATATTTTACCACAATTAATAATGAGAGTGCTAGGATTACAAGCATGAGCCACGGCACCTAGCCTAGGCTCAGAATTTTCAAAAGAGAAATGTGATCATTCTTTTAGACTCACATTTGATGAGTGTGGTTCATACCAGTTACACGAACATACTGTTTTTTTTCTTTTGGGTTTTTTTTTTTTTTTTTTTTTGTGGTTTTTGGCCGGGGCCGGGTTTGAACCCGCCACCTCCGGCATATGGGACTGGCGCCCTACTCCTTGAGCCACAGGCACCGCCCCTGGGTTTTTTTTGTTTGTTTGTTCTTTTTTTTTATTGTTGTCGTTGTAATTGTCATTACTGTTTGGCAGGCCCGGGTTAGATTTGAAACTGCCACCACTGATGCATATGGCCAGTGCCTTGGCCTCTGAGCTACAGGAGCCGCCCATACCATTTTCCTTTAGATCTATCTATAACAATAATAATAATGGCTAACATTTACTGAGTTTTGCCATGTGCCAGGCATTGATTAAAAACTTAATAATAGGTCGGGCATGGTGGCTGGCGCCTGTAATCCTAGCACTCCGGATGGTCAAGGCAGATGGATTGCCTGAGCTCACAAGTTCAAGACCAGTCTGAGCAAGAGCAAGACCCTATCTCTGAAAACAGCCAGGCCTTGTGGTGAGTGCCTATAGTCCCAGTTACTCAGGAGGCTGAGGCAAAAGGATTGTTTGAGCCCAAGTTGTTTCTTGCATTGGTTCAGGCTAGTCTTGAATTCCTGACCTCAAGCAATCTTTCTTGCCTTGGTCTCTCAGCTAATCAGGAGGCTAAGGCAGGAAGGTTGCTTAACCCCAGGAGTTAAGGCCAGCGTGGGCAACACAGTCAGGAATTCGAGAGCAGCCTGAACAAAAGCAAGAAACAACAAACCCCATCTCTACAAAAAATAGGAAAAAAATTTAGGACAGGATGCACTTGCAGTCCCAGCGACTCATGAGAATGAGGCGGGAGGATTGCTTAATTCCAAGAGTTTACGACCACGGGAAAGAGGCCTTCAGGGGTAAAAGGGAAAGTGGGGAAATAGTTGGGGCACATAAGCAAGGTAGGGCCTGTAATAGGAACATTTTTACCTTTTTGCTCTGTATATGGCTTCAGGGAGGGAATGGGCTCAAGAAGATAGCTGATGGATGTAACAGGATGTTGCTTCATAAACCCTGAGACCGGACTACCTCCCCCATAATCTGCTGTCCCATTTATCTTGGGATCATCATTGCAAGTCTCTGTCTGCATCCTGACACTTCACCCATTTAGTTAGACCTATTTTTTGGGATCATTTCCAAGAACCTCTTATTTCTGTGACTTAGGACATCTCAGTTTTCTGATTTCTCTGTGGAAACCAGCAGCCCCCTCCAATCTCTCTCCTATGTATCTGAGAGTTTGCAGAAGAGTCAATTCTGTTCCCAGGACAGGGAAATAGATAGATTGAGTGCTCATGCCATTAGACCACTTCAACTATAATTACTTCCTATAAGGCTTAATCTTGTGTTTTATCTAAGCTAGCTGTCTTGTCTCCCCCCAATTTATGGAAACTTCCCTTTTTTTTTTTTTTTTGAGACAGAGTCTTACTATGTTGCCTTCGGTAGAGTACCGCGGCATCACAGCTCACAGCAACCTCAAACTCTTGGGCTTAAGCAATTCTCTTGCCTCAGCCTCCCAAGTAGCTGGGACTACAGGTGCCTGCCATAATGCCTGGCTTTTTTTTGGTAGCGGTTGTCATTGTTGTTTAGCTGGCCTGGGCCAGGTTCAAACCCACCAGCCTTGGTGCATGTGGTGGTGCTGTAACCACTGTGCAACAGGAGCCAAGCCTATAAAAACTTTTTTTTTTTGTAGAGACAGAGTCTCACTTTATCACCCCTGGTAGAGTGCCATGGCATCACACAGCTTACAGCAACCTCCAACTTCTGGGCGTAGGCCATTCTCTTGCCTCAACTTCCCGAATAGCCAGGACTATCGGCGCCCGCCACAACACCCGGCTATTTTTTTATTGCAGTTTGGCCGGGGCCGGGTTTGAATCCGCCACCCTCCATATATGGGGCCAGCACCCTACCCACTGAGCAACAGGCACCACCCTATGAAAACTTTTCTAATACCCAGGGGCCATGTCTGACCACCCACCTAATCTATCACCACAAGGCTCCACCTCCATATATATTCACTGCTTTCTCCACTAGCCCATCCTGGCTAAGGTAGGAAACTTATTAATAATAGTGCATTCAAGTTGGCTGATTTGAGGAAAACTTAATAAAGGAAACATTAAACTAATAAACTCATGGAGGGAAACACAGTGCACTAGTTGGGGCCATGTTACTCCTAGAAGGATTTGGGGAGGGAGGAATTACTAGAACAGAGACAGAAAGAGCTTTGTGGAGAGGGCTACTTGCCAGGACCTGTGACTTTTGGTCAAGGGATACAGCAGCCCACAGAAACCTGAAGATTGAGAGCCAGGGAAATACTTGACTCTCATCCTCTCATCCTTTGATCATTTTCCAGTCCTCCAGGTCAGGTAAATTCAACCACAGCCAGGGGGAATAGGAGCTGGTTTTTTTGTCGTTGTTGTTGTTGTTCCAGCGTTGTTTTTATTACTATCTCTCAAACTAGACTCTAATCAACACAGAGGTCACATCCCAATATTCATCACATTAGTTTCCAACACTAATGTCTCAAAAATTCTTGCTGTTGTTGAACCCATGAGTTAAATGAATAAATGAAGATTAGTTAGGTAACCAATTTACCTTTAGATTATGAATTCACTTTTAAATTAAAATGTCCCACCCTGAGATATCACCAAACCCCAGTGAGAATAGCCCACATCACAAAGCCTCAAAGGGACAGATGCTGGCATGGATGTGGAGAGAAGGGAACACTTTTACACTGCTGGTGGGACTGCAAACTAATACAACCTTTTTGGAAGGAAGTATGGAGAACCCTCAAAGAACTCAAGCTAGACCTCCCATTTGATCCTGCAACCCCAATACTAAGAATCTACCAAGAAGAAAAGAAAAACCTTTTATCATAAGCACATTTGCACTAGACTTTTATCACAGCTCAATTTACAACTGCCAAAATATGGAAACAACCTAAATGCCCACCAACCGAGGAATGAATTAACAAGCTGTGGTGTATGTACACCATGGAATATTATTCAGCCTTTTGTAAAAGGCGAAAGATTTGTGCGATCTGAAGAGAAACCAGAGTATGGAATATTATTCAGCCTTTTGTCTTACATCTTTTGTATTAAACTGGATTGAGGTGGAACACATTCTTCTTAGTAAAGCATCACAAGAATGGAGAAGCAAGAATCTAATGTATTCAATGGTAATTTGAAGGCAGCAGAAGATCTAATACAAGGTGGGGGGTAGGGGAATGAGGGAGCAGGGAGAGGGGAGGAGAAAGGGGGTTGGGAGATCATGGTGTATGGCACACCTCTTGCGGGAGGGACACAATTGCAAGACGAACTTTACCTAACAAACTCAATCAGTGTAACCTTTACCCTCAATGAATCCCCAAAAATAAAAATAAATAGGCGTGGTGCTTGTAGCACAGTGGTTATGGTTAGCCACATACACTGAGGCTGGCTGGTTAAAAAACCAGTCCGGGCCAGCTAAACAACAATGACAACTGCAACAAAAAATAGCCGGGCGTTGTGGCAGGTGCCTGTAGTCCCAGCTACTTGGGAGGCTGAGGCAAGAGAATCACTTAAGCCCAAGAGTTGGAGGTTGCTATAAGGTGTGATGCTATGGCACTCTACTGAGGATGATATAGTGAGACTCTATCTCAAAATAAATAAATAAAATGTCCTTCAGTCCACCCCAGTACTGAGATGGGCATATTGCCTACCCACTTTTTTTTTTTATTATTTTTTTTTTATCTATTAGCCGTTTAATTAGGTTCTCTTTAAGAAATTTAAAACACCATTTTATGAGGGTAAGCTCCATTTGTCAGGGCAAACACGCATCGCAGGTAGCCCTGGAGCTGAGGAATAGCCTTGATCTTCGGTAAAATTTGCGAGTCCACAGCTTTTTGATCAACCTTGCGCTGTTCTGTTATCTCATATTTCTCTTTTTCTGTGGTGAAGATCTCACCTTCCTGGTGTCTGGGCTTCCGGAGCTTCTTCTTCTTGAAATAAGCATCAGTAAGATGCTTCAGGATTTTAACATTACTGATGTCAATTTTTGTGGTGGTGGCGATGACAAATTTCTGGTGTGTCCTTCGTAGAGGAACTCTATTAAGGGACAGAGGTCCAGTCACAAGTAGCAAGCCACTGCCCAGTTGCTTTAGGAAAACCACTCTCTTGCCTCTGTGGCGTCCAGTGAGGATAATTAGAATGGTCCCGGGTGTGATGCTAGATCGCAGTTTTCTCACATGCTGACTGAATGGTTTTTTGCCATGGCTCAATAGCTTTCGAGGCACATCTTCAGTGGGATAGTATCTAGGCATTTTGCGAAGTTTAACGACCCGAGTACCACCATTCTTGTCCCCACCAACTGGTTTTGTAACAGTGGCAAGGACCTTCGCCTTCTTTTTCTTTTCAATCTTGGATTTAGCTGCTGAGTATTTCCTCTTATACATAGCCTTTCTCGTATGCATGGCAGATCGGGAATATCTGCCTATTCCTCTGACAAGAACAGGATTTCTGCTGCAGTGGGGCTTCCCCTTCTTGGCCTTAGGCCTCTTCTCTTTATTAACAGGTTTCTTCTCTTTAGAAACCGGCTTCTCAACTTTTTCACCCGCCATCTTGCAAGACGGGAAAGAGAACTCCCCACTTTTTTTTATCAGGCAAATATTAGTGGGACAAGATGGGTGAGGACGTGTGGTATCTGACCGTGAAAACATAACAGCTCTCTGTGGCAATCAGTCCAAACCCATGGTGTTTGACTCTCAACAAGCCCAGTTCCAAAGACTATCCCTAAGTTTTATATCTCCTGGCTCACATGTCCACCATTTAGGATTTCTTCTTCCCATGATCTATCTGAATGCTGGTTTCTACATGGGGACAGGTGGTGGGGGTCTCACGATGGGCACTTGCTTGCTTTTTCCTCCTCTGCACCACGTCCCATGCCTCGCCTGCTGATCACTCATGCAATCCTTGAGTCCCTGCACCTGTGCCTGGCCCTGCTGCCTGTCCTGATGCTGGGCTTTGCACTCCCGCACTGCAAAGTAAAAGGCAGCACAGCCAGAGCCAGAGATCAGCTGGTCCAGTGGGTCCTCTTCTTCATCTTCCTTCTTTACCTGCTGGGCCCAGGCACGGTCTTGAGGAATTGAGGGTGACATCTTGGAGAATCTACCAGGTGCCTTGTGCCTTCAGCAGATCCTGCACAAGGCCACTGAGCGGTGCTCACCAAGCAGAGGGGGAAAAGACCAACCAAATGTGCTCTCCTGCATGGCAGGTGAGGATTTGTTAACAACAGAGGCTATTCCATGCTTTCTCCCATGAACCAGTACCTCGATAGCATAGGAGCTATTAATAAGTCAACGCAGGTCAGCATCCTGGCTCACAAAGCAGAATAGTGTGTGCCTGAAAGGGTGAATCTTTAACCTCAATACCTTCAGCAACCTTAGTCTGGCTTCTTTGTAGCTGCCAGAGTCGTCTTCTCTTAAAAAAATTGGACCTGTGGCTCAAGTCCTTTAACCTCAATAACTTCAGCAACCTTAGTCTGGCTTCTTTGTAGCTGCCAGAGTCGTCTTCTCTTAAAAAAATTGGACCTGTGGCTCAGGTCCTTTAACCTCAATAACTTCAGCAACCTTAGTCTGGCTTCTTTGTAGCTGCCAGAGTAGTCTTCTCTTAAAAAAATTGCACCTATGGCTCAGTGAGTAGGGCGCCGGCCCCATATAAGAGGGTGGCAGGTTCCAAACTGGCCCCAGCCAAACTGCAACAAAAAAACAGCCAGGCGTTGTGGCGGGCACCTGTAGTCCCAGCTACTTGGGCGGCTGAGGCAAGAGAATCACCTAAGCCCAAGAGCTGGAGGTTGCTGTGAGCTGTGACACCACAGCACTCTACCAAGGGCGACAAAGTGAGACTCTGTCTCAAAAAAAAAAAAAATTGGAAGAAAAATAATGTAACATGAAATCTGTCATTTTAACCATTGTTAAGTACAGTTCAGTGGCATTAATTGCATTCACCACAGTGTTGTGTAACCATCACTACTATCTTGTTCCAAAACTTTTTCATCATTCCAAACAGAAGCTCTGACCTCATGAAGCAACAACTACCTGTTACTACTTCCCTCCAGCTCCTGGTAACCTAAACTCCTTTCTGTCTCTATAACTTTGCCTGTTCTAGATATTGTTTGTAAGTGAACTCATACCCTATTTGTCCTTTTGTATCTGGCTTTTTTGACCTAACACAATGTTTTCAAGTCTCATTCATGTCATAATTTCATCCTTATATATAGGTGAATAATACTCTATTGTATATACATACCATGTTTTGTTGTTCTTTTTCTTTTTATCAAACTCTGAAATTCTCACTACTATACAACAGTTTGTTTATCCATTTATCTGTTGATGAAGACTTGAGTTCTTTCCATCTTTTGGCTCCTATGAACATTGGCATACAAACATATGTTTGAGTTCTTATTTTCAATTCTTTTGCATATATACATAGGAGTGGAATTGCTGGGTCATTAGGTAATTCTATTTTTAACTTTTGAGGAACTATACCTTCATATTTAAACAATTATTTTGCCACGTAAAGAATTTCATGTTTTTTGTCTGTTTGTACACTAAAGATACTTTCCTGCCTTCTGGTTGGCATAATTTCTGATAAGAACTGAGGCCAAGACAGGTGGATTGTTTGAGCTCAGGAGTTCGATATCAGCCTGAGGAAAAATGAGACCCTGCCTCTATTAAAAATAGAAAAATTAGCCAGGTGTAACGGTGCACACTAGTAGTCACAGCTACTCAGGGGGCTGAGGCAAGAGGATTGCTTGAACCCAGGAGTTTGAAGTTTCTGTGAGCTATGACTCTATGGCACTCTAGCTTGGGGTAACAGAGAGGGACTCTGTCTCAAAAAAAAAAAAAAAAGAAGTCTATTGTCAATCTTGTATTTATTCTTCTGTAAGTAATATGTCTTTTTTTCTATGATTGCTTTTAATATTTTCTTTCATTCACTGATTTCAGTAGTTTCATCATCAAGTGACTTGGTATAGTTTTCTTTAGATTTATCTGAGTGGGATTAACTGAACTTCTCAGATCTGTGGGTTTATAGATTTCAGCAAATTTGGAAATTTTGTGGCTTTTTTTCTTTAAATTATTTTATTTTTATTTATTTTTTTGAGACAGAATCTCACTCTGTCACCCAGGTTAGCATGCTATGGCATCATATCTTACAGCAACCTCAGACTCTTGGGTTTGAGCAATCCTCTTGCCTCAGCTTCCCAAGTAGCTGGGACTACAGGTGCCTGCCAAAATGCCCAGCTAGTTTTTCTATTTTTAATAAAGATAGGGTCTCGCTCTTGCGCAGGCTGGTCCTGAACTTTTTTTTTTTTATTATTAAATCATAGCTATGTACATTAATGTGATCATAGGGCACCATACTGGTCCCAAACTTCTGAGCTCAAATTATTGACCCACCTCAGATTCCCAGAGTTTGAGGAATTTATGTGTGAACCACTGTGTCTGGCCTTTAAATGTCTTTTTTTTTGCCTAAGCCCCAGGATTTGGAGGTTGCTGTGAGCTGTGTGACGCCACGGCACTCTACCAAGGGCGATAAGGTGAGACTCTGTCTCTACAAAAAAAAAAAAAAAATGTTTTTTTTTCTAAACCTTTTCTGGACTATATTATTTCCTTCTGGGATCCTATTAAACACATATTATTTCCTTCTGGAATCTTATTAAACACGTCTGTCTGCTCAATATTGTTCTATACAAAAAATGGCATTCTGTTCCTTTTTAAAAGTATATTTTCTCTCTGTGCTTTATCCTCATTAGTTTCTATAGCTGTTTCTTTAAGTTCACTGATACTTTCTTCAGCATCTGCTTTATTTTATTTTATTATTATTTTTTTTTTGTAGAGACAGAGTCTCACTTTACTGCCCTTGGTAGAGTGCCGTGGCGTCACACGGCTCACAGCAACCTCCAGCTCTTGGGCTTATGTGATTCTCTTGCCTCAGCCTCCCGAGCAGCTGGGACTACAGGCGCCCACCACAACGCCCGGCTATTTTTTTGTTGCAGTTTGGCCGGGGCTGGGTTTGAACATGCCACCCTCGGTATATGGGGCTGGCACCCTACTCACTGAGCCACAGGCACCACCCTTATTTTATTTTATTTTATTTTTTTGAGATTGAGTCTCACTTTCTTACCCTCAGTAGAGTACCATGGCATCTGCTCACAGTAACCTCAAACTCTTGGGCTCAAGTGATTCTCTTGCCTCAGCTTCCTGAGTAGCTAGGACTAAAGGCACCCCCACAAGGCCTGGCTATTTTTAGAGACAAGGTCTTGCTCTGGCTCAGGCTGTTCTCAAACTTGTGAGCTCAGGCGATCCACTCGCCTTAGCCTCCCAGAGTGCTAGGATTACAGGCATGAGCCACTGTGCCTGGCCATTCAGCATCTGCCTTTTTTTTTTTTTTTTTTTTTGAGACAGAGTCTCACTTTGTCACCCTAGGTAGAGTGCTGGGACATCACAGCTCACAGCAACCTTCAGCTCTTGGGCTTAGGAGATTCTCTTGCCTTAGCCTCCCGAGTAGCTGGAACTACAGGCACCCACCACAACGCCTGGATATCAGCATCTGCTTTTATTCCACTTAGTATATTTTCTATTTCAGGGATTGTATTGCCATATCTATTTGTCATTTAAGTCTTTCTTATATCTTTGATTATCGTGATTCTCAATCATTATGTTTCTCTCCTTTTTTTGAACATATAGACCATACTATATTAGCTGCTTTAATGTTCCATCACCATTATACTTTCTAGATCTGTTTCTATTGATTCATGTTTTTGTTTTAAAAAAAGTTTTTCATGTTTCATTCAGTAATAGCTTTTCTCTCTTCACTGTTGCCATGCCCCCTTCCATACTTCCAAACGCAGGTGAGGGCTTTTAGGAGCAGATATCAATGAAGAGAATTGGTAGCCAGTAATGTGCTCCCCTGGGGCCTGCAAGTCCAGCTAGTTTCCTTTGACAGGTGTTCCAGCCCTTGCCATGCATGCCTTGTTTCTCATTTAATACTGGCTTTGACTTCGCTGACAGTCATGAAGACATTTTTCTTTTCTAGCTATAGCACTACAGTGTGATCCATACTGAGTTCAGCTGAAACAAACTGAATGAAGTAAGTGCTACCCATAAGAACAATGCTGAAGCCAGTGCCAAGTGCCTTTAGTTTCTTTTTTCTTTTTCTTTTCTTTTTTTTTTTTTTTGTGGTTTGAACCCACCACCTCCAGCATATGGGACTGGCACCCTATCCCTTTGAGCCACAGGCGCCGCCCTCTTTTTTTTTTTTTAAGACACAGTCTCACTCTGTTACACTGGGTAGGGCGCCATGGCATCATCATAGCTCACAGCAACCTTAATCTCTTGGGCTTAGGCAATTCTCTTGCCTCAGCCTCCTGAGTAGCTGGGACTACAGGCATCTGCAAGGATGCCCAGCTAGTTTTTCTATTTTTAGTAGAAACAAGGTCTTTCTCTTGTTCAGGCTGGTCTTGAACTCCTGAGCTCAAGAGATCCTCTTGCCTGAGACTTCCAGAGTGCTAGAATTATAAGTGTGAGTCACAGCACCCAGCTATACCTTTAGTTTCTTGATGGCCCTGATCAAGTTGTCTTAGCTAACATCCTTGGTAAACAATTTTCTTCCTTTTAGTATCTGTTAATGTGGTTCCTTCAAAGTTTTCAGACCTCCATTCCAGTGCTTCAGAGCTAGGCACTTTGATAATCTGAACACTCAGCTCAAGTCATTCACCTCCTTGGCTAAATTAATTCCTTAGTACTTTATTCTGTTTGATGCAATTGTAAATGGAACAGTGTACACTATTCATTTTCACATAATTCACTGTTAGTATATAAAAATGAAACTGATTTTTATATGTTGGCTTTGTATCCTGCTACTTGGCTGAATTCACTTGTTAGTTGTAAGAGTTTTTGTGGAATTTTTAGACTTTTCTACAAATACATATGATATGATATATAAGATCATATAATCTGTGACAGGATCATTTTACTTCTCTAATTTGGATTCCTATTTGTTTTTCTTGCATAATATCACTAGAACTCCAGTACTATGTTGAATATAAGTGGCAAAAGGTGGCATCCTTACTTTTTTCCTAATCTCAGAAGAAAAATTTTCAGTCTTTCATCAATGAATATGATGTAGGCTGTGGGTTTTTTATCCATGGCTTTATTCTGTCGAGGTAGTATTCCTAGTTTGTTGAGCGTTTTTATTATGAAAGAGCATTGAAATTTGGAAAATGCTTTCTCTGCAATAGAGAGGATTATGTATACAGTTTTCTTCTTCATTTTATTAATGTGACATAGTCTATTTGTCAGTTTTTGAAAGTTGAACCATCCTTGCACTTCAGGGATAATTGGTCAAGGTGTATAATCCATTTAATATGCTGCTGAATTCAGCTTGATAGGATTTTGGTGAGGATTTTTCTTTTTCTTTTAGAACTTTTTTTTTTTTTTTGTAGAGACAGAGTCTCACTTTTTCACCCTTGGTAAAGTGCCATGGTGTCGCAAAGCTCACAGCAACCTCCAACTCCTGGGCTTAAGCGATTCTCTTGCCTCAGCCTCCCGAGTAGCTGGGACTACACTATAGGCGCCTGCCACAATGCCCGGCTATTTTGTTGTTGTTGCAGTTCAGCCGGGTCCGGGTTTGAACCCGCCACCCTCGGTATATGGGGCCGGCGCCCTACCGACTGAGCCACAGGTGCCACCCTGGGGCCAGGTTTGAACCTGCCACCCTTGGTACATGGGGCCGGCGCCCTACCCACTGAGCCACAGGCACCGCCCTGTTGAAGATTTTTCATCAATGCTCATAAGGGATATTGATCTGTAGTTTTCTTTTTAATTTTATTAATTAATTAATTTATTTTTAAAATTACAGATTAATATGAGGGTACAAATGTTTAGGTTACATTGTTTTCATTTCTAAGGTAAAGTTCAAGTTGTAGTTGAGCCCTTCGTGGAAGGGGGTATGTGCTAAATATCCTCACATTGTGCACATTAGGTAAGATCCCTCCAATCGATCTCCCTCCTTCCCCCTCCCCTCTTCTCCCTCTCCCTTCCCCCTTGCTAAAGTTTGTGTAGTTTGTGTAGTTTTCTTTTCTTTTACTGTCTTTCGTTTGGGGACCAGAGTAATACTGTCCTCATCGAATGAGTTAGGAAGTATTCCTGCCTCTTCGAATTTCTGGAAAAGTTTGAGAAGAGTTAGTGTTACTTCTGATTTAAATGATTGGTAGTGGAAGGCCAAGTCAGGAGGTTTGCTTGAGGACAGGAGTTCAAAATCAGCCTGTGAAGCATAGTAAGACAATAAATAAATGAATGAATAAATAAATAAATAAAATGACTCGGCACTTGTAGCTCAAGTGGCTAAGGCACCAGCCACCAGAGCTGGCAGGTTCAAATCCAGCCGGGCCTGCCAAACAAAAATGACAACTATAACGAAAAATTATCTGCGCGTTGTGGCAGGCACCTGTAGTCCCAGCTACTTGGGAGGCTGAGGCAAAAGAATCACTTAAGCCCAGGAGTTGGAGGTTGCTATGAGCTGTGATGCCACAACACTACCCAGGGTGACAGCTTGAGGCTCTGTCTTCAAAAAAATAAATAAATTAGCTAGATATGGTGGCATGCACCTATGGACTTACCTACTTGGGAGGCTGAGGTAAGAGAATTGTTTGAGCTCAGGAGTTGGAATGATAGTGAGGTATGATTGTGCCACTGCACTCCAGCCTGGGGGACAGTGTGCGACTCTGTCTCAAAAGACAATAAATAAATAGTGATCCAACTCATCAGTGAAGCCATGAGGTCCAGGGCTTTTCTTTGATGGGAGATTTTTTTTTTTTTTTTTTGTAGAGACAGAGTCTCACTGTACCTGTCCTCAGGTAGAGTGCCATGGTGTCACACGGCTCACAGCAACCTCTAACTCTTGGGCTTACACGATTCTCCTGCCTCAGCCTCTCGAGCAGCTGGGACTACAGGCGCCCGCCACAACGCCCGGCTATTTTTTTGTTGCAGTTTGGCTGGGGCTGGGTTTGAACCCGCCACCCTCGGCATATGGGGCTGGCGCCCTACTCACTGAGCCACAGGCGCCGCCTGGGAGATTTTTTTTTTTTTTTTGAGACAGAGTCTCACTTTGTTGCCCTGGGTAAAGTGCTCTGGCATCACAGCTCACAGCAACCTCCAGCTGTTGGGCTTAGGTGATTCTCTTGTCTCAGCCTCCCAAGTAGCTGGGATTACAGGTGCCCGCCACAACACCTGGATATTTTGTTGTTGTTGTTGTTGCAGTTTGGCCGGGGCTGGGTTTGAACCTGCCACCCTTGGTATATGGGGCCGGCGCCCTACTCACTGAGCCACAGGCGCCGCCCGGGAGATTTTCTTTTTAATTACAGATTCAATCTTACTAGTTACCAATCTATCCAGCTTTTCTATGTCTCTGTTATTTAGTCTTCGTATGTATTGTGTGTTCTAGGAATTTGTCCATTTCATCCAGGTTATCCAAATTGTTGGCATATAATAGTTCATTGTTCTCTCTTGTAATTCTTCATATTTTAGTAAAATTGGTTGTAACATTCCCACTTTCATTTCTGATTTCAGTTCATTCAGTCTTCTCTCTTCTTTTTCTTATTCCATTTAGCTAGGGTTTTTCAATTTTTTTATTATTATTTTTTTAATTTCAGCTTGCTTGTTCATTCTTCTCCGTTTGAAGTTTTTTGTTGTTGTTGATGTTTTTTGTTTATTTTCTTTCTTTTTTTTTTTACTGTTCTTCCTTTGGCGATTCTTTCCCTTTGCCATCCCAGTAGCTGGGATTACAGACACCAGCCACGACTTCCAGCTGTTTTTGATGTTATTAGAGATGGGGTTTCACTCTGGCTCACTCCTGCTCATGGTCTCCAGCTCAGGCAATCCACCCACCTTGGCCTCCCACAAAGCTGGGACTACAGGTGTGAGCCACCACGCCCGTCCTTGTCAATTTTATTGATCTTTTCAAAGAAACAATTTTTGGTTTTATTGGTTTTCTCTATTGTTTTCTATTGTCAGTTCCTTTCTTTCTTTTTTTTTTTTTTGTAGAGACTGAGTCTCACTTTACTGCCCAGTAGAGTGCCATGACATCACAGCTCACAGCAACCTCCAGTTCTTGGGCTTAGGCGATTCTGTTGCCTCAGCCTCCCGAGCAGCTGGGACTACAGACGCCTGCCACAACGCCCGGCTATTTTTCGTTGCAGTTTGGCCCAGGCGGGTTTGAACGGCTGGCGCCCTACCCACTGAGCCACAGGCACCACCCTGTCAGTTTCATTTATCTCTGCTGTATGGTTTATTTTTTCTTCCTTCATCTAGTGGTAGGTTTAGTTTGTTTTTCTTTTCCTAGTTCCTAAAGTTATAAAGTTGATTGTTGACTTGAGTTTGATTTGAGATCTTTCTTGTTTTTCCTTCCTTTTTAAAAAATTGTTATTGATATATAATATCTGTACATGTATTCTGTTACATGGATAGAATGTGTAATGATTAAGTCAGAGTATTTAGGGCATCCATCTCCTCAAGTATTTATTATTCTATGTATTGGGAACATCCCAAGACCTCTCTTAGAGCTATTATGAAATATACAATACATTCTTAGTCACCCTACTCTGCTATTGAACATTAGAACTTGTTTCTTCTTTTTAACTGTGTTTGTGCCCATTAACTAACCTCTTTTCTTTTCTTTTTTTTTTGTAGAGACAGAGTCTCACTGTACCGCCCTCGGGTAGAGTGCCGTGGCATCACACAGCTCACAGCAACCTCTAACTCTTGGGCTTACGCGATTCTCTTGCCTCAGCCTCCCGAGCAGCTGGGACTACAGGCGCCCGCCACAACGCCCGGCTATTTTTTTGTTGCAGTTTGGCCGGGGCTGGGTTTGAACCCGCCACCCTCGGTATATGGGGCCGGTGCCCTACTCACTGAGCCACAGGCGCCGCCCAACTAACCTCTTTTCATGTCCCAACTCCTGACACACATACTCTTCCCAGCCTCTTATAACCATCATTCTACTGTCTACCTCCAAGAGATGAACATTTTTAGCTCCCACAAATGATTGAGAAAATGCAATTACTTGTTTTTCTGTTTTTCTGTGCTGTTATTTCATTTAACTTCAGCTTCCATTCATGTTGCTGCAAATGGCAGGATTTCATTCTTTTCATGACTGAGTAGTATTCCCTTTTGTATACATATTACTTTTTTTTTTTTTTTTGTAGAGATGGAGTTTCACTTTATCACCCTTGGTAGAGTGCTATGGCATCACACAGCTCACAGCAACCTCCAACTCCTGGGCTTAGGTGATTCTCCTGCCTCAGCCTCCCGAGTAGCTGGGACTACAGGCGCCCGCCACAACGCCAGCTATTTTTTTGTTGCAGTTTGGCCAGGGCTGGGTTTGAACCCCCCACCCTCGGTATATGGGGCCGGTGCCCTGCTCACTGAGCCACAGGCGCCGCCCCATATTACATTTTCTTAATCCAGTCACCCATTGATGGATGCTTAGGATGATTTATATCTTCCTTATCATGAATAGTACTGCAAAAGACATGGGAGTGCAGGCATATTCTGAACATAATGATTTCTTTTCCCGTGGATAAGTACAGGTTTTGGATTGTATGGTAGTCTATTTTTGGTTTTTTGAGAAATTTCCATACTGTTTTCCGTAATGGCTATACTATTTTATATTCCACTAACAGTGTGTAAGAGTTTTCCTTTGCTTCACATCTTTACCAGCAACTGTTATTTTTTGCCTTATTAAGAATAGCCATTTTAATTGGGGTAAGGTGAGATTTCATTGTGGCTTTGATTTGAATTTCTCTGATGATTAGTGATATTGAACATTTTTCCATAAGCCTGTAGGCCATTTATATGTCTTCTCTTGAGAAATGTCTATTCATATCCTTTACCCACTTTTCAGTGGGATTATTAGTTCTTTGCTGTTGAATTACTTGAGTTCCTTATGTATTTTGGATATTAGTCATTTTTTGGGTAAATAGTTTGGAAATATTTTCTCCCAATCAACAGACATCTTTTCACTCTGTTACTTATTTCCCCTGCTGTTTAGTATAATATGGTGTCATTGTTATTTTTTTGTTTTTGTTGCCTGTGCTTTGAAGGTCTTAGTTATAAAATCTTTTTTTTTTTTCTGGGCGGCACCTGTGGCTCAGTGAGTAGGGCGCCAGCCTCATATACTGCAGGTGGCAGGTTCCAACCAGGCCCTGGACAAACTGCAACAAAAAAATAGCCAGGCTCTATGGCAGGTGCCTGTAGTCCCAGCTACTTGGGAGGCTGAGGCAAGAGAATTGCCTAAGCCCAAGAGCTGGAGGTTGCTGTGAGCTGTGACGCCACAGCAGTCTACCAAGGGCGGCAAAGTGAGAATCTGTCTCTAAAAAAAACAATAATTTTTTCTTAGTTATAAAATCTTTGCCTAGATTTTATCTTGTAGTGTTTTGTTTTATTTGAGACATTCTATGTTGCTCAGACTAGTCTCAAACTCCTGGGCTCAAGTAATTCTCCTGACTCAGCCTCCTGAGTAGCTGGGACTATAGGTGCAGCCACAACACACAGCTCAATCCTTTATATTTCATGTGGGTTTTTTGGTCTCTATTTCTTTTAGTTGTCATCTAATCTTTATTGTTATTTTCACTCTATTAATTTAGGGTCTTGCTTTTTTACTTCCTTGAGGAGCATTGTTAGTTTTTTGTTTTTTTTTTAGAGACAGAGTCTCACTTTATTGCCCTTGGTAGAGTGCTGTGGCATCACAGCTCACAGCAACCTCCAACTCCTGGGCTTAAGTGATTCTCTTGCCTCAGCCTCCCGAGTAGCTGGGACTACAGGCGCCTGCCACAATGCCCAGATATTTTTTTGTTGTAGTTTGACTGGGGTCAGGGGCCATCACCCTACTTACTGAACCACAGGTGCCCCCCACTTTGCATTAATTTTTTATAATTGATAAAACAATTCTGAACATTATATCCACTGGCAGCTGTAGGATAGTAGTAAACACATAGATTCTGAGTCCAACTGCCTGGATTTCCATTCCAGCCCTATTTTGCCTTGTAAATTTGGGCAAATAACATAACCCCTCTGCCTTGTTTTCCTCATCTGTAAAATATGAATAGTATCTCACAGGGTTGTTACAACAGGTAAATGAAATATGTTTATAAAGTTTACAGTGCCTGGCTTACTATAAACGCTTCATAAAGCTCTGCTATTATTATTTTTTATATATAAGAATATATATATATATAAGTGATTGGATGGTGCCTGTGGCTCAGTGAGTAGGGCACCGGCCCCATATACTGAGGGTGGCGGGTTTGAACCCGGCCCAGGCCTAACTGCAACAAAAAAATAGCCAGGCGTTGTGGCAGGCACATATAGTCCCAGCTACTCGGGAGACTGAGGCAAGAGAATCATCCAAGCCCAGGAGCTAGAGGTTGCTGTGAGCTGTGAAGACACGGCACTCTACCGAGGGTGACAAACTGAGATGCTGTCTCTAAAAAATATAATAAAAAAGAAAAGAAAAGAAAGCTGAGACAATTCTTCCCACTGCACTCTGCTGCCTTGCTTAAGATAGGATGTAAAAGAGAAAGCGAAAAAATTGAACTTCAAAAAAAAAAAAAGCACACACCTGTAGCCCTTGTTCAAGGCTGTAGCATGCTATGATCATGCGTGTGAGTAGTCTCTGCACTCTAAGCTGGTAACATAGCAAGATCTCATCTTTAGTGTGGGAGAACAAAATTCCTTGTATGAATCCCCTTTATGAAATGATATGTGTTATTTAGCTGTTAGCAGTGATTATGAAGAATGTATAATCACTGCAAAATTCATTATGTTTAACCTTGCTCTTATTTGCTTGTTGTGTGACTGTAATTGGAAAATACCTTTAGTCATAAATCACAGGTGGAGGGAAGTTAAGTAACAAAAACATCTTTAAGATGTGCAGAAGGAACAAGATGTCCAGGGAAGCAACAACAGTTACTGACCTAGGACACAGAGCAGGCCATGTAAACGAAATTGCAGTCAGGTGCATAGCAGAACTGGACTTGTGTTAGCAGCAATAGTAGCAATCATCTGCACAACAAATTAATCACTTAGCTAAGCAGAAATAACTAAGGCAGATACCAGTCAGATCAATAAACAGCAGGTGTCAGAGCACATGTTTCACTACTTACCTCAACACAGAAAAAAAGGTCCATTTGCACATTCTGCGTATCCTGCTACACACTGTAACATATTTTGTAACTTTTTCTTTGTAACTTTTTCTCTTATACTTCTTTGTTTGAATTTCAATAAATACTAATCTCAGTAATACCAAACTCCTTCCCAGAATCCAGGGATAACACAGCCACTCTTTCCCCTCTAGTCTGTACTCCTCAGAAAGCCTCAGCCGCTTTATCCCCCAACTTTTCTCCTCTTAGGTTTCTCCCCCCCCATCCACCTGTCTCATGTGACACGACATCTTCCTTTAAACACACACACACTTTTTGTGTGTGAAGTGCAACCATAAATGAGCAGCTTAGTGAATTATTCTAAAGTACAGCTCAATTCAAGAAATATTAATAGGGCTAGACACGGTGGCTCACACCTATAATCCTAGCACTCTGGGAGGCCGAAGCGGGTAGATTGCTGGAGGTCAGGTGTTCCAGACCAGCCTAAGCCAGAGCGAGACCTCATCTCTAAAAATAGCCAGGCATGCCTTGGTGCCTGTAGCTCAGGTGACTAGAGCGCCAGCCACATACACCAGAGTTGGCAGGTTTGAATCCAGCCCAGGAAAAAAAATAGCTGGCTGTTGTGGCTGGTTGTTGTAAGCTGTGATGCCATGCCACTCTACCCAGGGCAACAGCTTGAGACTCTGTTTCAAAAAATAAAATAAGATAAAATGAAAATAGCCAGGCGTTGTGGGTGCCTATAGTCCCAGCTACTTGGGAGGCTGAAGCAAGAGGATCACTTGAGCCCAGGAGTTGGAGGTTGCTGTGAACTATGACACCATAGCACTCTATTGAGGGCAACAAAGTGAGACTGTGTCCCCCCCCCCAAAAAAAGAAAGGCAGCGCCTGTGGCTCAGTGGGTAGGGCGCCAGCCCCATATACCAAGGGTGACAGGTTCAAACCCAACCCCAGACAAACAGCAACAAAAGCTGTGATGCCATGGCACTCTACCGAGGGTAACAAAGCGACATTCTGTCTTAAAAAAAAAAAAAAAAAGAAATATTAAAAGCATGGGTGGCACCTGTGGCTCAGTGAGTAGGGCGCCGGCCCCATATACCGAGGATGGTGGGTTCAAACCCAGCCCTGGCTGAACTGCAACAAAAAAATAGCTGGGCGTTGTGGCGGGCGCCTGTAGTCCCAGCTGCTCGGGAGGCTGAGGCAAGAGGATCACTTGAGCCCAGGAGTTGGAGGTTGCTGTGAACTATGACACCATAGCACTCTATTGAGGGCAACAAAGTGAGACTGTGTCCCCCCCCCCCAAAAAAAAGAAAGGCAGCGCCTGTGGCTCAGTGGGTAGGGCGCCAGCCCCATATACCAAGGGTGACAGGTTCAAACCCAACCCCAGACAAACAGCAACAAAAGCTGTGATGCCATGGCACTCTACCGAGGGTAACAAAGCGACATTCTGTCTTAAAAAAAAAAAAAAAAAAGAAATATTAAAAGCATGGGTGGCACCTGTGGCTCAGTGAGTAGGGCGCCGGCCCCATATACCGAGGATGGTGGGTTCAAACCCAGCCCTGGCTGAACTGCAACAAAAAAATAGCTGGGCGTTGTGGCGGGCGCCTGTAGTCCCAGCTGCTCGGGAGGCTGAGGCAAGAGAATCACATAAGCCCTAGAGCTGGAGGTTGCTGTGAGCCGTGTGACGCCACGGCACTCTACCGAGGGCAGTAAAGTGAGACTCTGTCTCTACAAAAAAAAAAGAAATATTAAAAGTATATTGTCTACATGCTAGAGCTCCGTATATTGTCTACATGCTAGAGCTCCATTTATGCCACTTTCTAATTGCAACTCTCTCACTCTCTTCCTATAGGTAACCAGTATTCTGAATTATTTGATAACTACTTTCTCATCCTTTATATCTTCCTCATCTAAGTATGCATTATTAAGTGCTATAGTTTAGTTCTGCCTGTTTACGAATATTATAAGTTATTATTCATAATTGCCTTTCAACTTCATGTTATTGAGTGTTTGTTCATTCTCATCACTGTATAGTGTTTCTTTGTGTGAATATAACATGGTTTATTTATCCAGTCTGCATAGAAAGACATTTGAGTTGTTTCCAGTTTGGTGATTATAATGAATAATGTTGCTTATAAATAGTCTTGTGATGTCCCCTGAAGCACATATACATTAATTTCTCTAGGTAGTGTATAACCCTAGAAATAGAATTTCTGGGTCATTAGGCGTGCGTATATTCATCTTTTTTTTTTTTTTTTGTAGAGACAGAGTCTCACTTTACCGCCTTTAGTAGAGTGCCATGATGTCACAGGACTCACAGCAACCTCTAGCTCTTGGGCTTCAGCGATTCTCCTGCCTCAGCCTCCCGAGCAGCTGGGACTACAGGCGCCTGCCACAACGCCCAGCTACTTTTTGGTTGCAGTTCAGCCGGGGCTGGGTTTGAACCCACGCCCTACTCACTGAGCCACAGGCGCCATCCCATCTTTAAAAGACAATGCCAAATTGGTTGTATCAATTTATACTTGTGATCATTTGCTAAGAGGTTTGTTTTAGTCCTAAATATTTAGCAGTCAGATGGATATCAAAGTGGTTAATGAGATTTTTTTTTTAACATTTTTTTTTTTTTAACGTAGAGACAGAGTCTCACTTTATGGCCCTCGGTAGAGTGCCGTGGCCTCACCCAGCTCACAGCAACCTCCAACTCCTGGGCTTAAGCGATTCTTGCCTCAGCCTCCCGAGTAGCTGGGACTACAGGCGCCCGCCACAACGCCCGGCTATTTTTTGGTTGCAGTTCAGCTGGAGCCGGGTTTGAACCCGCCACCCTCGGTATATGGGGCCGGCGCCTTACTGACTGAGCCACAGGCGCCGCCCGGTTAATGAGATTTTAGAAAACCAAGTCACCAGTCCTGGACGAAAAGTGAGTTACCCAAAGTTACAAGGAATTTCACAGCAGGGCAGAGACTAAAAAAGCTAGGACTCAAAACTCCTACTCAAAGCCCCTTCTTTTTTTTTTAATTTTTTATTTTTGAGACAGAGTCTCTATCTGTCACCAAGACTGGAGTGTAGTGGCTCGTTCATAGCTTACTCCATCCTTGAACTCTCAGGCTCAAGGTATCCTCAAGGAGCTGGAATTATAAGTGCCACTGCGCCTGTCTCTAAAGCCTTTTTACCACAATGCTGTCTCAAAATCCCCTACCACAACCCTGCCACTGAGCCCTAGTACCATAAAACATCACTGACTTCTCAACATTTCACTTAGATGTCTCAGAGCAGCTCAAACATGTCCCAAACTGAACTTTCCCAGTGTTCCTTTGCTCAACAAATGGTACCACCATCCACCCAGTTCCTGGAAAAAAAAAACCTAAAAGTCATTCTTAATACCTCACTCTTCCTTTTTTTTTTTTTCTTGTTGGGGATTCATTGAGGGTACAATAAGCCAGGTTACACTGATTACACTTGTTAGATAAAGTCCCTCTTGCAATCATGTCTTGCCCCCATAAAGTGTGACACACGCCAAGGCCCCACCCCCCTCCCTCCTTCCCTCTTTCTGTTTCCCCCCCCCATAACCTTAATTGTCATTAATTGTCCTCATATCAAAATTGAGTACATAGGATTCATGCTTCTCCATTTTTGTGATGCTTTACTAAGAATAATGTCTTCCACTTCCATCCAGGTTAATACGAAGGATGTAAAGTCTCCGTTTTTTTAATAGCTGAATAGTATTCCATGGTATACATATACCACAGCTTGTTAATCCATTCCTGGGTTGGTGGGCATTTAGGCTGTTTCCACATTTTGGTGATTGTAAATTGAGCTGCAATAAACAGTCTAGTACAAGTGTCCTTATGATAAAAGGATTTTTTTCCTTCTGGGTAGATGCCCAGTAATGGGATTGCAGGATCAAATGGGAGGTCTAGTTGAGTGCTTTGAGGTTTCTCCATACTTCCTTCCAGAAAGGTTGTACTAGTTTGCAGTCCCACCAGCAGTGTAAAAGTGTTCCCTTCTTTCCACATCCATGCCAGCATCTGCAGTTTTGAGATTTTGTGATGTGGGCCATTCTCACTGGGGTTAGATGATATCTCAGGGTTGTTTTGATTTGCATTTCTCTAATATATAGAGATGATGAACATTTTTTCAAGTGTTTGCTAGCCATTTGTCTGTCATCTTTAGAGAAGGTTCTATTCATGTCTCTTGCCCATTGATATATGGGATTGTTGGCTTTTTTCATGTGGATTAATTTGAGTTCTCTATAGATCCTAGTTATCAAGCTTTTGTGTGATCGAAAATATGCAAATATCCTTTCCCATTGTGTAGGTTGTCTCTTTGCTTTGGTTATTGTCTCCTTAGTGGTACAGCTTTTCAGTTTAATGAAGTCCCATTTGTTAATTTTTGTTGTTGTTGCAATTGCCATGGCAGTCTTCTTCATGAAGTCTTTCCCGAGGCCAATATCTTCCAGTGTTTTTCCTATGCTTTCTTGGAGGATTTTTTTTTTTTTTTTTTTTTTTAATTGTAGAGACAGAGTCTCACTTTATGGCCCTTGGTAGAGTGCCGTGGCCTCACACAGCTCACAGCAACCTCCAACTCCTGGGCTTAAGCGATTCTCTTGCCTCAGCCTCCCGAGCAGCTGGGACTACAGGCGCCCGCCACAACGCCCAGCTATTTTTTGGTTGCAGTTCAGCCGGGGCCGGTTTTGAACCCGCCACCCTCAGTATGTGGGGCCGGCGCCCTACCTACTGAGCCACAGGCGCCACCCTCTTGGAGGATTTTTATT
Source organism: Nycticebus coucang (assembly GCF_027406575.1). NCBI lineage: Eukaryota > Metazoa > Chordata > Mammalia > Primates > Lorisidae > Nycticebus > Nycticebus coucang. The sequence continues at coordinate 131,383,995 of NC_069782.1, read as the reverse complement.
GTTTCAAGCCTTAAATTTAAGTCCTTTATCCATCTTGAATCAATTTTTGTGAGTGGGGAAAGGTGTGGGTCCAGTTTCAGTCTTTTACATGTAGACATCCAGTTCTCCCAACACCATTTACTGAATAGGGAGTCTTTCCCCCAAGGTATGTTCTTGTTTGGTTTATTGAAGATTAGGTGGTTGTAAGATGTTAGTTTCATTTCTTGGTTTTCAATTCGATTCCAAGTGTCTATGTCTCTATTTTTGTGCCAGTACCATGCTGTCTTGACCACTATAGTTTTGTAGTACAGACTAAAATCTGGTGCCCCCAGCTTTATTTTTATTACTAAGAACTGCCTTAGCTATACGGATACCTCACTCTTTCTAATGGCTCTCTATCCTCCACCCCACCCCAAACCATAAAGTCATATCCTGATGACTTTATTTTCTAAATGTTTCTCAAATCTATTTGCCTCTCTCCATCTTATCTCTCCTACCATCACTTTCACTTAGGTGAGCAAGAATGATCTCTCTCAACTGGTCTATGGTAGAGACTGACTTCTCAAAATATCCACTCTAGATCACTCAGCGTATTCTCACAGTAGCTAGATTAGGCTTTGCTATCATGCCACCACCCTTTAAAACCACCCAGTGATACTAACTGGATATATAAGGATATCAATTAATTAATTCCTATACTGATAATTCTTTTAGTTTTAGGTGTAATGGACTGTAATTATTTTTTCTTTTCTTTTTTGAGACAGAATCTCACTGTGTCGTCCTCGGTCGAGTGTTGTGCCATCACAGCTCACAGCAACCTCAAACTCTTGGACTTAAGTGATTCTCTTGCCTCAGCCTCTCAAGTAGCTGGGACTACAGGTGCCCGCCACAACACCCAGCCATTTTTCTGTTGCAGTTGTCATTGTTGCTTAGCCAGCCTAGGCTAGGTTCAAACCCACCAGACTCTGTATATGTGGCTGGCACCATAACCACTGTTCTACGGGCGCCAAGCCTGATTATTTTTTCTTAAAGGCTTTCATTTTTAGGCTGGGTGTGATGGCTCATGCTTGTAATCCTAGCCCTCTGGCAGGCTGAGATGGGAGGATCCCTTGAGACCAGGAGTTCAGGACCAGCATGGGCAACATAGCAAGACTTTGTCTCTAAAACAAATCAAAATAAAACAAGCAAAAAAAAAAAAAAAAAAATACACTAAACTAGCCAGAAATGCATTCTGAGAATAAAAAGAAAAAAAAAACTAAGAAAACTATAGACACCAGAAAGTTTGCTTCCCTCACCCAGCGCCCACCATGTGAAGATATAGCAAGAAGATGGCTGTCCATAGCCAGGAAGACAGCCAGCCCTCATCAGGAAGCAAACTGGTCAGCCTGATCCTGGACTTGCCATCCTCCAGAACAGTAAGAAATAAATTTGTTGCGGGTGCCTGTAGTCCCAGCTGCTCGGGAGGCTGAGGCAAGAGAATTGCGTAAGCCCAAGAGTTAGAGGTTGCTGTGAGCCATGTGACGCCATGGCACTCTACCCGAGGGCGGTACAGTGAGACTCTGTCTCTACAAAAAAAAAAGAAAGAAATTTGTTCTGTGTAAGCCACTAAGTCTATAGTATTTTGTTACAGAAGCACAAGCTAAAACACTCTTAAAGCTTCCAATTGCTGGCTTGGCATCTGTAGCTCAAGTGGCTAAGGTGCCAGCCACATATACCAGAGCTGGCAGGTTCGAATCCAGCCCAGGCCTGCCAAACAACAAGGACAACTACAACCAAAAAATAACCAGGTTTTGTGGCGGGCGCCTGTAATCCCAGCTACTTGGGAGGCTAAGGCAAGAGAATCGCTTGAGCCCAGGAGTTTGGTGTGAACTGTGACGCCATAGCACTCTACCCAGGGCGACAGCTTGAGGCTCTGTCTCAAAAAAAAAAAAAAAAAAGCTTCCAATTGCCTTTAGCAGAAAGACTAAAATCTGAAATACGCCTCACAAAGCCTCTGCTCTGCCATTCCTGCCTGCCTCTCTTACCTTCATCTTACATTGTTCCCCTTCTCACTCGGCATTTTAGGTGCATAAACTAGAGCCAGGTGCATTGCCTTGTGCCTGTAGTCCAAGCTACTTGGTAGGGTGAGGCAGGGGGCTTGCTTGAGTCAAGGAATTTGAGACCAGCCTGAGCAACATGGCAAGACCCTCTCTCTTAAAAAAAATCCCAAACCCAAACAGATGTATAGACCTTTTTTCAGTTTGGGTCTCCATCATGCTCCATCCCACCAAAAAGTCTCTGTATATATATTCCCTCTAACTGGAAAATTCCTTTTTTTCTTTTTTTGAGAGTCTTACGGTGTTGCCCTTGGTAGAGTGACATGGAGTCACAGCTCACAGCAACCTCTAACTCTTGGGCGTAAGTGATTCTCTTGCCTCAGCCTCCCAAGTAGCTGGGACTACAGATGCTCACACAACCCCCGGCTATTTTTTTTTTGCAGTTGTCATTGTTTAGCACGCTCGGGCAGTGTTTGAACCCGCCAACCTCAGTGTATGTGGCTGGTGCCCAACTACTGTGCTATGGGCGCCAAGCCTCTAACTGGAAATTTTACAGACATCCTGCACCTTCACCTTTACCTAATTAACTCTCATCTTTGAGTCTCAGTTGAAACATCACTTCCGGGCAGCGCCTGTGGCTCAGTCGGTAAACTGAACTGCAACAAAAAAATAGCCGGGCGTTGTGGCGGGCGCCTGTAGTCCCAGCTACTCGGGAGGCTGAGGCAAGAGAATCGCTTAAGCCCAGGAGTTGGAGGTTGCTGTGAGCTGTGTGACACCACGGCATGATCATGGGGCATCATTCACTAGCTTCACAGACCGTTTACCAAGTTTCACATATACCCTTCTATTTTTAGAGATGAGGTCTGGCTCTGGCTCAGGCTGGTCTCAAACTCTTGAACTCAGCCAATCTACCCGGCTCAGCCTCCTCGAGTGCTAGGATTACAGGCGTGAACCACCCTGCCTAGCCTTCTCTGTGGAGATTCCTATTACTAAGGTGACTGTGTCCTGGCTTGGCAAGAATAGCCTTAGTTAAAAAAAAAAAAAAATAGCCTTAGTATACGTGTATTTGTCTCAGCCCAATCGTTCTTCCTTTCACTCTCAAAAGCAGCAGCTGGGATAATGAATTACATAGCCCCCCTATCCAGGAGGCAGTCACACCTGCCAAAACCACGGGGCCTCAAAACCACATGGATCAGTTGCTCCTGTTGCATAGTCTACATGGCTCTGTGCAACTTGCCTTCATTGCACTGAAATTTTATTTACACATGTATTGGTGAGGATTAACATTTTTGTCTCTCACCAGTGCGAGTCAACTTTGATTGCTGGGACTATGTCTGTTTCTTGTTCGTCCATGACTGCACAGTCAACATTGATCACACAGAATCATGTATTATGTACCTGGCATAATAGGCACTCACTGGCTTGGTACACCAAGGCTGGCAGGTTCAAACCTGGCCTGGGCCAGCTAGAACGATGACAACTGTAACAAAAAATAGCTGGGTGTTCTGGTGGGCACCTTTAGTCCCAGCTACACGGGAGGCTGAGGCAAGAATCCCTTAAGCCCAAGAGTTGGAGGTTGCTGTGAGCTATGACACCATGGCACTCTACTAAGGGCAACACAGTGAGACTGTCTCAAAAAAAAAAGAATAGGCACTCATATTTGCTGGATGGATGAATTTTTGCTAAATGGGTTAATGTCTGACTGGCGGCTAATTTCCTGAAATACTCTGTACTACCCCTACCCTCCAATCTAATTTGAAGGGTGGAAAGATAGCATCTGTTCTCCTTATTCCTGAGCTCCTTGAGAAGAGGTACTGGGAGAAGAGGGAAGACAGAGGAGGGCAGGAGAAAGCAGGAGAGTCTCTGAGCTCCCAGGCCTTGGAAGAAAACAGGCCTGCCATTTCTATGAGAAGTGGGATCTGTAGCTGCCTGCCCTGCAGGAACCTCAGAGCCCTGTCAGGGCCTAGGGGTAGGGCTGGGGGTTCCATGGTGAACATCATGGTTCTTCTACAAGCTATGGTACCTGTTGTTAGCTTTCTGGTAACAGGTGACCTCTCATAGACCAGAAACCAGAAGAGCCTCCTTTTTCAACTCTCCAAAACCACGGGGCCTCAGCTGGGAGCCTGTGTCTTTCTTTCTTTTTTTTTTTTGGTTTTTGGCCAGGGCTGGGTTTGAACCCGCCACCTCTGGCATATGGGACCGGCACCCTACTCCTTGAGCCACAGGCGCCGCCCAGAGCCTGTGTCTTACTTACCTAGATATCTAAAGGCTCACAGCAGGTTCTCCAAGTTTGTTGAATGGAACAGAAGTACAGAGTCAAGCTTCAACTGAAACGTAGTCCAGCTGCCGGGCAGTGGTTCGTGCCTAACCACTCTGAGAGGTCGAGGCATGAGAACTGCTTGAGGTCAGGAGTTTGATATCAGCCTGAGTAACAGTGAGACCCCATCTCTATAAAAAAATAGAAAACTGCTCCTGCCGGCGGTGCAACTGCTCGCTTTGCATCGAGGGGAAACTGAGGCCCAGTTAGTCCGAGGATTTACCCTTATCTGAATTATTCATTTGGAAAATTGCCAACAACTCCCAACTGCACCTCTCTAGGAGCTGATTAGAGCAACTCTGGGACCTCCCTGCAGTGGGCCAGTTATGATGGGGGAGGAAACAGAAGTTCTTGGCCAGGGTCTCACAGTGAAGTAAGAAGCAGCCAGGATTCACTCCCAGGTTCTGGAGACACTCTCCATCGCCTCCACTCCAGGCTAGATGGAGAGAGACTTCCATCAGAAAAGCTGCCTAGACCTCTGCTTCTGGTCCCGGCAGTGGAAGCTCCCCTAACAGTCCACAGGCATGAGAACTTAAAGAGCAAGAGGAAGTGAAAGGAAAATTAGGGCAAGGAAACAGATAAAAGAAATCACTCATGAGGAAGAATCAGCAGAAAACTCCAGGCAACATGAAGAACCAGTCCAGAACAACCCCGCCAAGGGACCATGAGGTAGCTACTGCAGATGATTCCACCTATGAAAAAATGTTAGGAATGACAGAAAGGGAATTTAGAATACACATGTTCAAAACAATGAAAGAAATGATGGAAACAATGAAGGAAACTGCTAATAAAGTGGAAAATAACCAAAAGGAAATTCAAAAACAGAATCAAATAAGAGATGAACGATATGAAGAATATAAAAAGGATATAGCAGAACTGAAGGAACTGAAACAGTCAATTAGGGAACTTAAAGATGCAATGGAAAGTATCAGCAACACGTTAGACCATGCAGAAGAAAGAATTTCAGAGGTAGAAGACAAAGTTCTTGAGATAACTCAGATAGTAAAAGAGGCAGAAAAGAAGAGAGAGAAAGCAGAACGTTCACTGTCAAAATTATGGGACTTTATGAAGTGTTCCAACATACGAGTTATAGGAATTCCAGAAGGGGAAGAAGAATGCCCCAGAGGAATGGAAGCCATACTAGAGAATATTATAAAAGAAAATTTCCCAAATATCACCAAAGATTCTGACACACTGCTTTCAGAGGGATATCGGACCCCAGGTCGCCTCAACTCTAACCGAGCTTCTCCAAGACACATTGTGATGAACCTGTCCAAAGTCAAGACAAAAGAAAAGATTCTGCAAGCTGCCAGGAGTAAGCGCCAGTTGACCTACAGGGGCAAATCCATCAGAGTGACCGCAGACTTCTCTAATGAAACTTTCCAAGCAAGAAGACAATGGTCATCTACCTTTAATCTACTTAAACAGAACAATTTCCAGCCCAGAATTCTGTACGCTGCTAAGCTAAGCTTCAAAATTGATGGAGAAATCAAATCATTTACGGATATACAAACATTGAGGAAATTTGCCACAACAAGACCAGCTCTACAGGAAATACTTCAACCTGTTCTGCACACTGACCACCACAATGGATCTGCAGCAAAGAAAGAACTCAGAAATTAAAGGACAGAAGCTAACCTCCACACTGATGCAAAAGATAAAACTAAGCAATGGACTCTCACAAAATAAGACGAATAGAATACTACCACACTTATCAATTATCTCAATAAATGTTAATGGCTTGAACTCCCCACTGAAGAGACATAGATTGGTTGACTGGATTAAAAAACACAAGCCATCCACTTGCTGTCTGCAAGAAACACACCTGGCTTCAAAAGACAAATTAAAGCTCCAAGTCAAGGGTTGGAAGACAATTTTTCAGGCAAATGGAATTCAGAAGAAAAGAGGAGTTGCAATCTTATTTTCAGATACATGTGGATTTAAAGCAACTAAAGTCAAAAAAGACAAAGATGGTCACTTTATATTGGTCAAGGGAAAAATACAACAAGAAGACATTTCAATTCTAAATATTTATGCACCCAAATTAAATGCTCCCAGATTCTTCAAACGGGCCTTACTCAGTCTGAGCAAAATGATATCTGATAATACCATAATAACAGGGGACCTTAACACTCCTCTTACAGAGCTGGACAGATCCTCTAAACAGAAATTAAACAAGGATATAAGAGATTTAAATGAGACCCTAGAACAACTGTGCTTGATAGACGCATATAGAACACTCCATCCCAAAGATAAAGAATATACATTCTTCTCATCACCCCATGGAACATTCTCCAAAATTGATCATATCCTGGGGCACAAAACAAACATCAACAGAATCAAAAGAATTGAAATTTTACCTTGTATCTTCTCAGACCATAAGGCACTAAAGGTGGAACTCAACTCTAACAAAAATGCTCGACCCCACCCAAAGGCATGGAAATTAAACAATCTTCTGTTGAATAACAGATGGGTGCAGGAAGAAATAAAACAGGAAATCATTAACTTCCTTGAGCATAACAACAATGAAGACACAAGCTACCAAAACCTGTGGGATACTGCAAAAGCAGTTTTGAGAGGAAAATTCATCGCTTTAGATGCCTACATTCGAAAAACAGAAAGAGAGCACATCAACAATCTCACAAGAGATCTTATGGAATTGGAAAAAGAAGAACAATCTAAGCCTAAACTCAGTAGAAGAAAAGAAATATCCAGATTTCTAGGCTTTTTTTCCCGGCGGGAACGCTGCCCGCAGCCTACTCGGAGTAATGGCGACAGCCCAGGTATTGAACATTGGTAAAAAGCTGTATGAAGGTAAAACAAAAGAAGTCTATGAATTGTTGGACAGTCCAGGAAGAGTCCTCCTGCAGTCCAAGGACCAGATTACAGCAGGCAATGCAGCTAGAAAGAATCACCTGGAAGGAAAAGCTGCAATTTCAAATAAAATTACCTGTTGTATTTTTCAGTTGTTACAAGAGGCAGGTATCAAAACTGCTTTCTCCAAGAAATATGGGGAGACAGCTTTCATTGCACCCCAGTGTGAAATGATTCCAATTGAATGGGTTTGCAGAAGAATAGCAACTGGTTCTTTTCTCAAAAGAAATCCTGGTGTTAAGGAAGGGTATAAGTTTTGCCCACCCAAAGTGGAAATGTTTTTCAAGGACGATGCCAATAATGACCCCCAGTGGTCTGAAGAACAGCTAATTGCTGCTAAGTTTTGCTTTGCTGGACTTGTCATAGGCCAGACTGAAGTGGATATCATGAGTCACGCTACACAGGCTATCTTTGAAATACTGGAGAAATCCTGGTCGCCCCAGAACTGTACACTGGTTGATATGAAGATTGAATTTGGTGTTGATGTAACCACCAAAGAGATTGTTCTTGCTGATGTTATTGATAATGATTCCTGGAGACTCTGGCCATCAGGAGATCGAAGCCAACAGAAAGACAAACAGTCTTACCGGGACCTCAAAGAAGTAACCCCTGAAGGGCTCCAAATGGTGAAGAAGAACTTTGAGTGGGTTGCAGAAAGAGTAGAGTTGCTTTTGACACCAGAAAGTCAGTGCAGGGTTGTAGTATTGATGGGCTCTACATCTGATCTCGGTCACTGTGAGAAAATCAAGAAGGCCTGTGGAAGCTTTGGCATTCCGTGTGAACTTCGGATAACATCTGCCCATAAAGGGCCAGATGAAACTCTGAGGATTAAATCTGAATATGAAGGGGATGGAATTCCTACTGTGTTTGTGGCAGTGGCAGGCAGGAGCAATGGTTTGGGACCAGTGCTGTCTGGGAACACTGCATATCCAGTTATCAACTGTCCTCCCCTCACTGTGGACTGGGGAGCTCAGGATGTGTGGTCTTCTCTCCGACTACCCAGTGGTCTGGGTTGTTCAACCATACTTTCTCCAGAGGGATCAGCTCAGTTTGCTGCTCAGATATTTGGATTAAACAACCACTTGGTGTGGTGCAAGCTGCGAGCAAGCATGTTGAACACATGGATTTCCTTGAAGCTAGCTGACAAGAAAGTCAGGGAACACGAAATATAAGAAAGGATGGCATTGCGTTTTTTAGGGAAAAACTACAAATTTCTAGTTTAGGTAGAAATTTGAAGAAACTCAAGTAAAATGAAAAGATAATTTTTAATCAGAAAACAAAATGTATTCACAAATAAATGCTTCTGTAGATTAATGTAAAAAAAAAAAAAGAAATATCCAAAATCAAATCAGAGATCAATGAAATTGAAAACAAAAGAATCATTCCGAAAATTAATGAAACAAGGAGTTGGTTTTTTGAAAAAATAAATAAAATAGATAAACCATTGGCCAGACTAATGAGGAATAGAAAAGTAAAATCTCTAGTAACCTCAATCAGAAATGATAAAGGGGAAATAACAACTGATCCCACAGAGATACAAGAGATCATCTCTGAATACTACCAGAAACTCTATGCCCAGAAATTTGACAATGTGACAGAAATGGATCAATATTTGGAATCACACCCTCTCCCTAGACTTAGCCAGGAAGAAATAGAGCTCCTGAACAGACCAATTTCAAGCACTGAGATCAAAGAAACAATAAAAAATCTTCCAACCAAAAAATGCCCTGGTCCAGATGGCTTCACTCCAGAATTCTATCAAACCTTCAAGGAAGAGCTTATTCCTCTACTGCAGAAATTATTCCAAAAAATTGAGGAAGAAGGAATCTTCCCCAACACGTTCTATGAAGCAAACATCACCCTGATACCAAAACCAGGAAAAGACCCAAACAAAAAGGAGAATTTCAGACCAATCTCACTCATGAATATAGATGCAAAAATTCTCAACAAAATCCTAGCCAATAGATTACAGCTTATCATCAAAAAAATCATTCATCATGATCAAGTAGGCTTCATCCCAGGGATGCAAGGCTGGTTTAACATACGCAAGTCCATAAACGTTATCCACCATATTAACAGAGGCAAAAATAAAGATCACATGATCCTCTCAATAGATGCAGAAAAAGCATTTGATAAAATCCAGTATCCTTTTCTAATTAGAACACTGAAGAGTACAGGCATAGGTGGCACATTTCTAAAACTGATTGAAGCTATCTATGACAAACCCACAGCCAATATTTTACTGAATGGAGTAAAACTGAAAGCTTTTCCTCTTAGAACTGGAACCAGACAAGGTTGTCCTCTGTCACCTTTACTATTCAACGTAGTGCTGGAAGTTCTAGCCAATACAATTAGGCAAGACAAGGAAATAAAGGGAATCCAAATGGGAGCAGAGGAGGTCAAACTCTCCCTCTTTGCTGACGACATGATCTTATACTTAGAGAACCCCAAAGACTCAACCACAAGACTCCTAGAAGTCATCAAAAAATACAGTAATGTCTCAGGATATAAAATCAATGTCCACAAGTCAGTAGCCTTTGTGTACACCAATAACAGTCAAGATGAGAAGCTAATTAAGGACACAACTCCCTTCACCATAGTTTCAAAGAAAATGAAATACCTAGGAATATACCTAACGAAGGAGGTGAAGGACCTCTATAAAGAAAACTATGAAATCCTCAGAAAGGAAATAGCAGAGGATATTAACAAATGGAAGAACATACCATGCTCATGGATGGGAATAATCAACATTGTTAAAATGTCTATACTTCCCAAAGCAATCTACCTATTCAATGCCATTCCTATCAAAATACCAACATCGTACTTTCAAGATTTGGAAAAAATGATTCTGCGTTTTGTATGGAACCGGAAAAAACCCCGTATAGCTAAGGCAGTTCTCTGTAACAAAAATAAAGCTGGGGGCATCAGCATACAGATTTTAGTCTGTACTACAAAGCCATAGTGCTCAAGACAGCATGGTACTGGCACAAAAACAGAGACATAGACACTTGGAATCGAATTGAAAACCAAGAAATGAAACTAACATTTTACAACCACCTAATCTTTGATAAACCAAACAAGAACATACCTTGGGGGAAAGACTCCCTATTCAATAAATGGTGTTGGGAGAACTGGATGTCTACATGTAAAAGACTGAAACTGGACCCACACCTTTCCCCACTCACAAAAATTAATTCAAGATGGATAAAGGACTTAAATTTAAGGCATGAAACAATAAAAATCCTCCAAGAAAGCATAGGAAAAACACTGGAAGATATTGGCCTGGGGAAAGACTTCATGAAGAAGACTGCCATGGCAATTGCAACAACAACAAAAATAAACAAATGGGACTTCATTAAACTGAAAAGCTTCTGTACAGCTAAGGAGACAATAACCAAAGCAAAGAGACAACCTACACAATGGGAAAGGATATTTACATATTTTCAATCACACAAAAGCTTGATAACTAGGATCTATAGAGAACTCAAATTAATCCACATGAAAAAAGCCAACAATCCCATATATCAATGGGCAAGAGACATGAATAGAACTTTCTCTAAAGACGACAGACGAATGGCTAACAAACACATGAAAAAATGTTCATCATCTCTATATATTAGAGAAATGCAAATCAAAACAACCCTGAGATATCATCTAACCCCAGTGAGAATGGCCCACATCACAAAATCTCAAAACTGCAGATGCTGGCGTGGATGTGGAGAGAAGGGAACACTTTTACACTGCTGGTGGGACTGCAAACTAGTACAACCTTTCTGGAAGGAAGTATGGAGAAATGTCAAAGCACTCAAGCTAGACCTCCCATTCGATCCTGCAATCCCATTACTGGGCATCTACCCAGAAGGAAAAAAATCCTTTTATCATAAGGACACTTGTACTAGACTGTTTATTGCAGCTCAATTTACAATCACCAAAATGTGGAAACAGCCTAAATGCCCACCAACCCAGGAATGGATTAACAAGCTGTGGTATATGTATACCATGGAATACTATTCAGCCATAAAAAAATGGAGACTTTACATCCTTCGTATTAACCTGGATGGACGTGGAAGACATTATTCTTAGTAAAGCATCACAAGAATGGAGAAGCATGAATCCTATGTACTCAATTTTGATATGAGGACAATTAATGACAATTACGGTTATGGGGGGGGGGAACAGAAAGAGGGAAGGAGGGAGGGGGATGGGGCCTTGGTGTGTGTCACACTTTATGGAGGCAAGATATGATTGCAAGAGGGACTTTACCTAACAATTGCAATCAGTATAACCTGGCTTATTGTACCCTCAATGAATCCCCAACAATAAAAAATAAATAAATAAATAAAAAATAGACAACTAAAAAAAATAAAAAATTAAAAAATAGAAAACTTAGCTGGGTGTTGTGGCGGGCACCTGTAGTCCCAGCTACCTGAGAAGCTGAAGCAGGAAAATTGCTTGAACCCAGGAGTTTGAGGTTGCTTTGAGCTACGATGAGGCCATGGCACTGTAGCCTAGGCAACAAAGCAAGTCTGTTGTGTCAAAAAAAAAAAAGCTAGTCCAGCTTCTTACACAAGAACCCCACCTTGGGTTCTTGTAGGCAAGAGCCCCACCTGCTGGCTCGTTAGTAACTGCAGACAGTTTAAGCAGGCTCTGCAGCAGAGATCTGACAACTTGTGGGGTCAGGTGGTAATTTTGCTTTCCTGGCAGAACACGAGTATGGCATTGGACTATCAACTCCTTAATATAAAATGGAAAAAAATAAATTATTAACTCCTGACTTGGGTGCAAAAGGCCATTGGTATTAAAACCTCAGTTGAATCCAGCATTATCTTTTCCCTATCTTCCACAAATCTCCATCTTTTTTTTCCCCCAGACATCTCCATCTTAAAGGACCTCTTCTCACTGGAAAATATTTCTTCTTCCTTGCATGCTATGTTCTCATACCTGGCAAACTAATATGCTCTTAAGAATCCTGGCATGTTTTTTCTTGCTTGTCCCCTTAGCAGTGCTACTCTAATCCTCAGCTTGGGACAGAACTCTGCAGTGTACAGAAATCCTTCCCATGCCTGACTTCCACCATTAGACACGGAACTCTCAGGGCACAGACCAGGGCACAGACAGTGGCTCACGCCTGTAATTCTAGCACTCTTGGGGGCCAAGGTGGAAGGCACTTGAGCTAGGAGTTAGAGACTAGCCTGAGCAAGAGCAAGACCCCATCTTTACTAAAAATAAAAAAATTAGCTGGGCATTGCTGTACCTGAAGTCCAAGCTACTTGGGAGGCTAAAGCAAGAGGATCACTTGAGCCCAAGAGTTTGAGGTTGCTATGAGCTATGATGATGCCACTCTACTGAAGGTAACCGAGTGCCATTCTGTCTCAAAAACAAATAGGGTTGGTGCCCGAAGCTCAGTGGGTAGGGTGCTGGCCACATACACTGAGGCAGGCAGGTTTGAACCTGGCCCCAGGCCTGCTAAACAACTATAACAAAAAATAGCCAGGCATTGCAGTGGACACCTGTGGTCCCAGTAGCTTGGGAAGCTGAGGCAAGAAAATTGCTTAAGCCCATGAGTTAGAGGTTGCTGTGAGCTGTGATGTCATGCCATTCTGCCACGGGTGACATAGTGAGACTGTCTCAAAAAAAAAAAAAAAAAAAAAAAAAGACACCTGGGAGCTTTCCAAAAAATCCCTGTACCCAGGTCCCACCAGAGAACATGAGGGTTTGACTAAACAGGTCTTGAGAGGTGTCCCTGGGTATTTGTCAGATGATTCTAATTTTCAGCTGGTGTCATGACTTGCTGATTTAGATCTGGGTTTGGCAAACTTTTCTGTAAAGGGTCATATATTGAGTATTTTATGCTTTGTGGGTCATTTGTAAGATCTATCACGATAGACCTTAAAAAAAACAGACAGGTTGGGCTCAGTGACTCATGCCTGTAATCCTAGCACTCTGGGAGGCCAAGGCAGGTGAATAGCTTTGAGTTCAAGACCAGCATCAGCAAAAAACAAGACCTCGTCTCTACTAAAAATAGAAAAATTGAGGCAAGAGGATCACTTGAGCCTAGGAGTTGGAGGTTACTGTGAGCTATAATGCCACAGCACTCAACCCAGGGCAACAGCTTGAGACTCTGCCTGAAAAAAAAATAAATAAATAAAATACGACAGTGGCCACATGTGATGGCTCATGCCTATAATTCCAGCACTTTGGAAAGCCAAGGTAGGAGGACCGCTTTAGGCCAGGAACTTGAGACCAGCATGGGCAACAGGAAGAACCTGTTTCTAAGAAAAGAAAAAAAGGCTCAGCACCTGTAGCTCAGTGGCTAGGGTCCTGGCCACATACATCAGGGCTAGGGGTTCAAACCCAGCCTGGGCCTGCCAAACAATAACTACAACAAAAAAATAGCCAAGCTTTGTGGCGGGCGCCTGTCGTTCCAGCTACTTAGAAGGCTGAGGCAAGAGAATCACTTAGGCCCAAGAGTCTGAGATTGCTGTGAGTTGTGATGCCACAGTACTCTACCGAGGACAACACAGTGAGACTGTCTCAAAAAAACCATAGGCTGGAAGCAGAGGCACACATCTGTAATCCTAGCACCGTGGGAGGCTGAAGCAGGTGGATTATCTGAGCTCAGGAGTCTTGAGCAAGAGCAAGACCCCGTCTCTAAAAAATAGTTGAGCCAGGCCTTGTGGCATGCACCTGTAGTCCCTGCTACTCAGGAGGCTGAGGCAAGAGGGTCACTGGAGCCCAAGAGTTTGAGGTTGCTGCGAGCTATGAAGCCACAGTACTTTACGCAGGGCAACAAAGTGAGACTGTCTCAAAACAAAACAAACTAAAACCCAGAAAGACCACTCTTAGCTTGAAGGTAATAAAAAAACAAGCCATGGGCTGAATCTGGCCTCTAGGCCATTTTGCCCAGCTCAATTTACACTATGCATAGGCACCTACCTTGAGACAAGGTATGGCCAAGAAAAACCAGCAAGCTGGGGCCAAGAAGCCTCTGCAGAGAACTCACTCATCTGGACAGCTGGCCGTCTACCTGGCATCCAAGTTATTCTGGTTTGGATAGAGGTGGTAGGGGTTTAGTCTCAAAATAATAAAACTTCCAAGACACATTATAAACCAGCCAGTTTATTATTTTGTATTAAGATGTAGAACTTTTACCATGCAGACTGAAATACCTATGTCAGCATGAACAGTGAATTTTCTTCCTAGAGGCAGTTACATGAAAAAAACAGATTAGTATCAGGTCACTTAGAGAGTCTGGAATCCAAACGAGGAGGTTAATCTTAAGAGGTCATCTGTGACAGCCTGGGATACTTTCCCACCACTGGGACAGCCCAGCCTCCAAAAGCTTATTGACTCTTCCCTACCCATCTTAATGTTCCTGAGCACTGCCACTGGTCACTTCTTACAGTCTTATAGTCAGCTAGCTTGGCCTAGAAGCTATACCACTGCTCACTGGTTTATGCTGTTAACTCCATGGTTACTAACAGTTAAGGTTCTGAAGGGGGCACATCAACTGCTCCCATATAACAATGAGACACAATAATCCTGCTAGGTTGTTCTCCCAAACCCTCTCCACTCAAGCCTCTCAAGATAATTATGTTTTGTAAAGCTTTCCTCCCATCCTCTAATGGTTACTATAAATTTACCAGATGTAACCTGCCTTCTGAGAATTGAGATTTTCAAGTTTGTTTTTCTACTTTCTTAATCAGTGATTCCCAACCACGTAGAAATTAATGAAACCAATTATGTCATCACTGCTACCAAGACAGAAATACCAAGAGAGACATATTTTTCAGATTAAATTAAATGTTATTTTGCTCTCTATAATGTAAAAAATGCAAAAAAGCAGTCCTTAACTTAGAATTCAATACTAGTAAGGGTCAAGTCATTGAAAAATGTCTTTCAACAGTAGAAAAGTTTGCTTTCAAATTAAAAAAACATGTATTGCAAACATTATGTAATAATAATAAAATGTCAAAAAAATTATACAGACTGACCCACAGCATTCACACACCAGAATTTTGCCTGCAACACAACAGTGAAATTTTACCAAAAAGTAAGTAGGTCCATGCTGGCTTCAGATCCAGACGTAATGAATGAGGATTAACTACAGAGTGCATGCTTAACATATACACAAACATCATCATTCTTTAATGGCCTCCAACACGGTTTTAAGGGAAGGAGAGATGAAATGTGGACATGTACACTCTCAAAGGCAGAATTCTCCTCCAATTATAAACTCATATGTATCGACCCTTTACTATGTCTTGGTTAATAGCTGAGATTTTTTTATCTATGGGAATCCACCTTTAAAAATCATAACAAAAATCAATAGGAAATGATTTAATATAAAACATACAAATTTCCCAGTATGAGTACTTACACAGAACAGGAAGAAAGGGACAACTAAAATAATTTTTGTTAAAAAATAACATTCCCCTTACCTTGTCCCTGCTATTCAACACTCAAAAACAAATCTGTACAAAACTAGGAACACAGAAAAGGACCAGAGATGGTATTATATTATAAAGTCTTAGGACCTACCCTAAACTTCTGTCTTTACCAACATCCTCCCCTAACAGAACTGAGGGTTCCAGGTCCATTTATGAGAATGAGTGGTCTCCAATCATCACCCCTGCATCACAAACGATGGTCCAGGTCATTCACTGTCAAACTTAACAGAATTGACCTGGACAGAGATGGAGCCTCCCCGGTAGCTGCCTCGCTTCTTCTTGGTTTTCTCATGCCGGAAGGATTTGCCTTTGGTGAACTTCAGAACCTGATTGGCTCGTTCCCCCCAGTCTCCAGCTGCACCTCGCTGGTAAGTAAAAGAGATGGTTAACACAGACACAAGGGCCTTGTCACTTTCTTCTTTCTATGCCCTACTCGAGGCAACCTGAACCAAAAGTTGTCCTCTCTTCCACCATCCTTCCTCCCCAAGAATGGCAAAGACCTTCCCTCTCTCACCTTGGCATCGAATGAGTTGTCTGCTACCCGAGAATCCACCTCAATTTCCTCCTCCTTGACCCTTCGGAATGGGGATGATGCCCTTTTTTCTCCCTAGAGAAGAATGAAGTAGGAAATTAAGAATGAGTGGTCATGTAACAGTTCCCCTAAGTGACATACATGTGTCAGGCCATGCCAGGTAGAGCTGTCAAAATGACTCTAGATTTTTCTTTCTACTATTATAAGGCGGCTGCAGCGAAGAAAGTGAGACAACTTACTTTCTTCCTCTTTGGAAACGTGTTGGGGGTATGGAGCTTTATCTTCTTGGCTTGAGGAGTCTCTGCCTCCTTAGCAGCTTCATTCTGCTTTTGCTTCTTACCTGAACCTACAAAAACAAAAAGCCAGACTCAGAAGACCAGTTTCCTGTTCCCTCTCCCAGGTTCCCACACCAAGGGTTTGCAACTGGACGCCTATTAGTGGGCCTCCTCTCCCCTCACCACCACAAAGAGTATATCCCATCCTGATTTGGGGGCACAAAACCCAGAGGGCAGTCTTTGATACAGACCTGGCTTGGAAACTGCCACTGGTGTCCTTTTCTTTTCTTCTACCTCTTCCTCACCATCCTTGGCTGCTTTTCCATTTTGGGAAGTCAGTGCAGCAGTACCATTGGCCTTGAGGGCTTGTGGTCTTGGAGTACCCTTACCCTTGGGCTTTTCTTCCTCCTCCTCCTCACTAGAATCATCAGATGAAGAACTGGTGCTGCTCTCAGCCTTTACTTTCTTTGTGGAGGCTGGCTTAGAAGGAGCTACACCTCCTGCTGCCTTCTGTGGCTTAACTAGGGATTTAGATGTCTTCTCTTCCACTTCCTCCTCACTACTGGAGCTGTTTGAATCAGAGCTGCTGTCCTTTCCACCCTGAGGAGCCTGCTTGGCAGGCAGAGATGGAGCTGCTTTGGCAGTTGCCTTGGACTTTGGGGTGGCCATAGTCTTCTCTGCCTTTTCCTCCTCACTAGAACTGCTCTCTTCCTCGCTGGAGCTGCTATCTGCTTTTCTTATAAAAGGCTTCTGGCCACTGCCTGTAGACTGTTTGGGAGCTGTAGCTGCCTTAGCTGTAGGTGTCTTGGTAGTGGTGGCTAGCTTATTACTTGAGGAACTCTTCTTGCTGCTCACTGGCTTGGAAGGAGTTTCGTCCTCAGAGCTGTCAGAGTCTAGATAGAGAAGGGACAGAATAAACAGGTCCCCAAATCAGATTCCAGGGAGCCCTCCAGCAGCTATCCAAGGGCTAGAGTATCCCACTGAATTGAGTACCACCATATGCCTTACCTGAACTGTCTGAAAAACTTTCTGCTGCCTTCTTTGCTGGAGCTGGTTTGGTGGCTGCTTTAGAGATGACTGCCTTAGTTGGTTTCTTTTCTTCCTCAGAACTGGAATCTGGGGAGAACTTGTGGCATTATCCTCAGTCCAGAATCCCAACCTCCCAGAACAGTAATAAAAAGAACATGAAGAGATATACAAAGCCTTAGCCTTTTTTGCATTACCAAACCAATAGAGGGACAGATGATTCCTCTCTGCTTTATTCCTCATACCCTCACCCTGGCCGAATCTTAGGGAGAAATTGCATCCCTCTGACTCACCAGACTCATCACTGCTGTCTTCACTGCTTTCCACAGGCTGTTTCTTTTCTATAGCTTTCTTGGAAGCCTGGGTTCCCAAGGACTTCTTCAGTGAGGGAGTGGAAGGTGGGGGGACTGAACTGTAGGGACCTGTTTAAAAGACACAGTGTGGTAGTTGGCCAGTCACATACACTGGGGCTGGCGGGTTAGAACCCACCCCAGACCTGCTAAACAAAAACAACTACAACAATCACCAAAAAAATGGGCGGGGTAGGGGTGGTGGCGCCTGTGGCTCAGTGAGTAGAGCACCGGCCCCATATACCTAGAGTGGCGGGTAGAAACCTGGCCCCGGCCAAACTGCAACAACAACAAAAAATAGGCGAGACTCAGCACCTGTGGCTCAAGTGGCTAAGGTGCCAGCCACAGACACCTGAGCTGGTGTGTTCGAATCCAGCCCTGTCCTGCCAAACAACAATGACATCTGCAACCAAAAAATAGCCAGGCATTGTGGCAGGCACCTGTAGTCCCAGCTACTTGGGAGGCAAAAGCAAGAGAATCACTTGAGCCCAGGAATTGGAGGTTGCTACAAGCTGTCACGGCACTCTACCCAGGGCAACAGCTTAAGGCTCTGTCTCAAAAAAAAAAAAAAAAAATAGCCAGGTGTTGTGGTGGGTGCCTGTAGTCCCAGCTGCTCGGGAGGCTGAAGCAAGAGAATAGCTCTAAGCCCAAGAGCTGAAGGTTGCTGTGAGCTGTGATGCCACCATACTCTACCGAGGGTGACAAAGTGAAACTATCTCTTAAAAAAAAAAAAGGCCAGACGTTGTGGTGGGTACCTGTGGTCTCAGCTGCTTGGGAGGCTGAGGCAAGAGAACTGCTTGAGCCCCAAGAGTTTTGAGATTGATGTAAGTTGTAACGCTAGGGTCCTCTACCCAGGGCAACATAGCAAGACTCTGTCTCAAAAAGACAAAAATTTAAAAATTAGATAGGTGTGGTGGGGTAGGTTTGTAGTCCCAGCTAGCTGGGAGGCTGAGGCAAGAGGATCCCTTGAGCCCAGAAATTTGAGGTGGATGTGAGCTATGACGCCAGGGCATTCTACGCAAGGTGACAGAGTGAGACCTACGTCTCAAAAAAATAAAAAGTACAGGGCAGCATCTGTGGCTCAAATGAGTAGGGCGCTGGCCCCATATGCCAGAGGTGGCAGGTTCAAACCCAGCCTAGGCCAAAACTGCAAAAATAAAATAAAATAAATAAAAAGTACAAAAAATTTAAAACATGTGCA
Source organism: Nycticebus coucang (assembly GCF_027406575.1). Taxonomy (NCBI): domain Eukaryota; kingdom Metazoa; phylum Chordata; class Mammalia; order Primates; family Lorisidae; genus Nycticebus; species Nycticebus coucang. The sequence continues at coordinate 131,364,955 of NC_069782.1, read as the reverse complement.
CGAATTCTTCCTGATACTTCTAGAAACAGAGCTTAACTTCCCTACTACCCTTGAGTGTGGGCTAAAACCAGTGACTCATTTCTAATAAACCATGGTGTCACTTCTCAGTCTAGGTTATACAAGGCATTGCAGCTTCTTCTGTGTAATCTTGAATCATTAGCTCTGGGAGAAGCTAGCTAGCATGTCATGAGGACACTAAGCAGCAAAATGGAGAGGTCCAAGTAGTTATGGCAACGGGTCCCTGGTCGCAGTTGCGCAGCTTCACTCCCCATGTCCATCACCTGTTTCTTTCTTTCTTTTTTTTTTTTTTTGAGACAGAGCCTCAAGCTGTTGCCCTGGGTAGAGTGCCATGGCATCACAGATCACAGCAACCTCCAACTTCTGGGCTCAAGCGACTCTCCTGCCTCTGCCACCCAAGTAGCTGGGACTACAGGCACCTGCCACAATGCCCGGCTAACCTGGTTTTTTCTTCATGGGTTTTTTCTGATCCTCTTCCTCTTCACTGGAGGAGTCTTCACTGCTGGAACTCTTCTGGGTAGAGCTGACAGCTGTTTTCACTGGAGCTTTGGCAATGACTTGTTTTTTAGGTACAGTCTGTATCTGAGAGAAAATCAATTACCACAAAACACATTGACCCATGGTTCGGCACCCAAAGCTTGTTAGGGTGCTGGCCACATACACTGGGGCTGGTGGGTTTGAACCTGGCCCAGGCCTGTTAAACAACGACAACTACAACAAAAAAATAGTCGGGCATTGTGGCGGGCATCTGTAGTCCCAGCTACCTGGGAGGCTAAGGCAAGAGAATTGCTTAAGCCCAAGAATTTGAGGTTGCTGTGAGCTGTGATGCCATAGCACTCTACCGAGGGCAACAAAATGAAACTGTCTAAAAACAAAACTGATCCAACTAATCCTGCCAGGGAATGGAAACACAGACACACACATGCACATCCTGCCCTGGTCTCCTTTTCCCTGATAGGAGTTATGGTCCAGACCTTCTTGTGAACGGCTGGTGTCTTCTCTTCCTCTGAGTCATCACTGCTACTGCTACTGCTACTGCCAGCTGCTTTACCATTGGTTACTTTAGGTGCTATTCGAACTGACGTACCTAAGAAACAATACCAAGTATGAGGGTAAGTCAGAGAACCATTAAAAACCTTCCTACCAGCGGAGAACTTAGAGGAGTTGATCAATTCTTTTTTTCCTTTTTTTTTGCGGTTTCTGGCTGGGGCTGGGTTTGAACCGCCACCTCCGGCATATGGGGCCGGCGCCCTACTCCTTTGAGCCACAGGTGCTGCCCAGGAGTACCGATTCTGTCAACTTTACACCAGCCATGAAGGAGAATGCCATAACTTATCATATCAAAGGGTAACTTTCCTGTCCAACTCCAGAGTAAAAGTCTCTAAAGTAAGATGATATGGGACCAGTGCAGTGTCTAATGCCTATAATCCAAGCACTCTGGGAGGCCTAGGTGGGTGAATTGCCTAAGCTAATGTGTTCAAGACCAGCCTGAGCAAAAGCGAGACCCCAACTCTATAAAACAGCCGAGGGGCAGCGCCCATAGCTCAGTGGGTAGGGCACCAGCCACATACACCAAGGTGGATGGGTTTGAACCCAGCCCAGGCCAGCTAAATAACAATGACAACCACAACAAAAAACAATAGCTGGGCTATTGTGGCAGGCACCTGTAGTCCCAGAAACTTGGGAAGCTGAGGCAAGGTGCAAAACAGCCAAGCTACTTGGGAGGCTAAGGCAAGTGCCCATAATCCCAGCTACTCAGGAGGGACTGTGGCAGGTGCCCGTAGTCCCAGTTACTCAGGAGGCTGAGGCAAGAGAATCACTTGAGCCCAAGAATTTGAGGTTGCTGTGAGCTATGACATCATGGCACTCTACCAAGGACCACAAAGTGAAACTCTGTCTCCAGGAAAAAAAAAAAAAAAAAGGCTCAGCGCCTATAGCTCAGTGAGAAGGACCATTGGCCACATACACCGAGGCTGGCGGGTTTGAGCCCAGCCTGGGCCTGCTAAAATACAGTAACAATTGCAACCAAAAATAAATAAATAAAAATAAATAAAGCCAGACACGGTGGCTCATACCTGAGCTCACAAGTTCAAGACCAGACTGAGCCAGACCAAGACCCTGTCTCTAAAAATTAGCCGGGCATTGTGGTGGGTACCTGTAGTCCCAGCTTCAGGAGGCTGAGGCAAGAGAATCACTTAAGCCCAAGAGTTTGAGGTTGCTGTATGCTGTGAGGCCTCAGCACTCTTACTTAGGGTGACGAAGTGAGATTCTATCTCAAAATAAATAAATAAATAAATAATAAAATAAAACAAAATGAGATGATACAAATAAGTTAACTATAACCTCAACCAGTTGAGATGGCTCTTGTCTGTAATCCCAGCATTTTGTGAGGCTAAGGTGGAAGGACTGATTGAGCCTAAGAGTTCAAGACCAGCCTGGGCAACATAGCAAGACTTGCATCTCTACAAAAATTAAAACAAAACTGGGCGGTGCCTGTGGCTCAAGGGGTAGGGCGCCGGTCCCATATGCCGGAGGTGGCGGGTTCAAACCCAGCCCCGGCCAAAAACCAAAAAAAAAAAAAAAAATTAAAACAAAACTAAATAAAAAAAGAAAAAGTATGGCTTGGCGCCTGTGGCTCAAGTGGCTAAGGCGCCATCCACATACACCTAAGCTGGCAGGTTCGAATCCAGCCCGGGCTGCCAAACAATGATGGCTGCAACTAAAAAATAGCCGGGGGCAGCACCTGTGACTCAAAGGAGTAGGGCGCCAGGCCCATATGCCGGAGGTGGCAGGTTCAAACCCAGCCCTGGCCAAAAACTGCAAAAAAAAAAAAAATTGCTGGGCATTATGGCAGGCACCTGTAGTCCCAGCTACTTGGGAGGCAGAAGCAGGAAACTCACTTGAGCCCAGGAGTTGGAGGTTGCTATGAGCTGTGATATGCCATAGCACTCTACCCAGGGTGACAGCTTGAAGGTCTGTCTCAAAACAAAATAAATAAATAAATAAAAATAAAGAAAGAAAGAAATAAAAGAAAAACAGCCAGGTGCGATAGCTGGCACCCGTAGTCCCAGTTACTCAAGAGGCTAAAGCAAGATCTCCTGAGGTCAGGAACTCCAGGGTGCAGTGAGCTATGATATCACAGAGAGAGATCCTGACTTTAAAAAAATGAAAAAGGGGGCGGCGCCTGTGGCTCAGTGAGTAGGGCGCCGGCCCCATGTGCCGAGGGTGGCAGGTTCAGACCCAGCCCCGGCCAAACTGCAACAGAAAAATAGCTGGACGTTGTGGCACGCGCCTGTAGTCCCAGCTGCTCGGGAGGCTGAGGCAAGAGAATCGCGTAAGCCCAAGAGTTAGAGGTTGCTGTGAGCCATGTGACGCCACGGCACTCTACCCAAGGGCGGTACAGTGAGACTCTGTCTCTACAAAAAAATAAATGAAAAAGGAGCTGGTGCCTGTGGCTCAGTGGGTAGGGCGCCAGCCCCATATACTGAGTGTGGTGGGCTAGAACCCAGCCCTGGCCAAACTGCAACAAGAACAACAAAAAATAGCTAGGCGTTGTGGCAGGTGCCTGTAGTCCCAGCTACTTTGGAGGCTAAGGCAAAAGAATTGCCTAAGCCCAGGAGTTGGAGGTTGATGTGAGCTGTGACATCATCACACTCTACCTAGAATGATAAAGTGAAACTCCATCTCTTTCAAAAAAAAAAAAAAAAGGAAAAGGCTAGCATTCTGGGAGGTCGAGGCGGGTGGGACTGCTTAAGCTCAGGAGTTTGAGACTCTGAAGATGATTTTTAGTCTTTACTTAAAATAGAAAACTAGCCAGGCTTATTGGCAGGTACCTGTAGTCCCAGCTACTAAGAAGGATGAGGCAATAGGATTGCTTAAGCCCAAGTTTGAGGTTGCTGTGAGCTATGACGCCATGGCATTCTACCCAGGGTGATAGAGTAAGACTCTATTGGGGGGGTGGGGAGGAAGAAAGGGAACGGAAATGGGAGGGAGAAAGGAAGGGGAAGGGAAGGAAATGAAAAAGGAGGTATAATTCAGGGACAGGGGCATTTGACTGCCAAAAAAAACAGAAACAAGGGTGGAGCCTGTGGCTCAAGGAGTAGGGAACCGGCCCCATATACCAGGGTGGCAGGTTTATGCCCGGCCCCGGCCAAAACTGCAAAAAAAAAAAAAGAAACAATTTCTTTCCTTGCTACAGTAACTGTTTATTTATTAGCTCCTAATTATGATCTCACTATTAGTGATAAAAAGCTTTTCATAAAAAACATTAATCAATACCTCTAATTCAACAACAAGTACCATGTCAGCCCTGTGCCTAACGAGTACTTTTTAAAAATGAAAAAACTCCTCAGACTCTTAAACTGCTGGGATTACCCCTAGCAATTTTAATACCAGTCACCAGAGCAATCTGGTCTGTAGCCTAGCCTATTGTGAACAGAAACATTACCTGGTTTGATAGGGGCTTTAGCCTGAGCTTTAGCTACAATAGGTGTTGTCTTTGGCTTCTGGTTCTTTGGTGCCTCATCATCTGAGCTTGAATCAGAATCAGAATCTGAGCTCTCGGCCTTCTTAGGAGGAGCTTTGGCTGCCTTGGCTTGGGGTTTAACTCCCTTCTGTTAGAAAACACACAAGGAGAGGAATCAGCAAAAGCTTCTGTATACCAACAGAAAATCCCAGGTTCCTGTTACTTTTTAGGGACCCATAGCAGTAAGAGTGAAACAGAATATGAAAAGGACAAAAAACTCTTAATAAGAGACAAAAAATTAGCCGGGCCTTGTGGCAGGCACTTGTAGTCCCAGCTACTCAGGAGGCTGAGGCAAGAAATCGCCTAAACCCAGGAGTTGGAGGTTGCTGTGAGCTGTGATGCTACAGCACTCTACCAAGGGTGATAAAGTGAGACTCTCTCTTAAAAAAAAAAAAAAAAGAGAGAGAGACAAAAAATTTGTAATCCCAGCACTCTGGGAGAGGCTTAGTCGGGTGGATCGCAAGAACGAGACCCTGTTTCTAAAAAATAGCAGGGCATTGTGGTGGGTGCCTGTAGTCCCAGCTACTTGGGAGATTAAGTCAACAGAATCATCTGAGCCCAAGAGTTTGAGGTTGCTGTGAACTATGAAGCCATGGCACTCTACCCAGGACAAGAGAGTGAGGCTCTGTCTTAAAAAACAAACAAAAAGTTCAGCTTATGTATTGGCCCTGCCCCTGCCATATCCTGCCAAGAGCTCCCAACAAAACGATCTGGTTTTTTTTGTTTGTTTTTTTGAGACAGAGTCTCAAGCTGTCGCCCTGGGTAGAGTGCTGTAGCGTCACAGCTCACAGCAACCTCCAACTCTTGAGCTTAAGCGATTCTCTTGCTTCGGCCTCCCAAGTAGTTAGGACTACAGGTGTGGGCCACAATGCCTGGCTATTTTATTGTTGTAATTGTCATTGTTGGTTGGCAGGCCCAGGCTGGATTCAAACCTGCCAGGTCCGGTGTATATGGCTGGCACCCTAGCCGCTGAGCTACAGGTATCTAGCCAAAAAAACAATCTTATTCCTGGAGCCCTAAGCAGTATCCCAGAAGAACCCAAACCCTTCAAGCAGAATGGGTGAAATTTCCTCTAGACTCTGAGCCAGGCTTCAACCTCACACATTCTTCCTAGACTTCATACTTCTATTACCTCTCTGAAAATCCCCAGATTATTGTCTCCATAATCACCTATTCTACAGCTACCATCAAGCCTTGGTCACAGCTAGAGACTGAGATTTTCAATTTCCTTTTTTCCCCCTTTCCTTCCCACAGTTTCAGACCTGAACAGGTTTTTTCTTTTTGTCTTTCTCTTCCTCCTCATCACTGGATTCTTCACTACTGCTGCTCTCTGATGCTTTAGTCACAGCCTTTGCAGGATGCTGAGGCAAACTGCCCCGCTTGACAGGTACAGCTGAACGAAAAGCACAGGTCCCATTAAGAATCAGCCATGTGACAGACGCAGGCTGAAAATTATTTTCCTGGAGCCACCAAACCCCATCCCCTGCCTATTTTACCAGCCTTCTTAGCTGGAGGCCCTTGAGGTTGTTCCTCCTCACTGCTGTCCTCACTGCTGTCACTGGATGAGGTCGTCTTCTTAGCCTTCTTAGTCACTGGTCCATTTGCTTGTAACTTCCTCTTTGGTGCCTTGGCAGACCTGCTAAGGCATATTAGGCTAATTTGTGGGAAATTGGGACCTTCTCAAACCAAGGAACACAGCACAGCACAGCCCACGGGGGATGGGGGGGTGCGGGGGGAGAAAATAGCCAAAGTGAAACAAGGAATGCTTACTTGAGCCAGAAGCTATAGATGTCCAAGAGGGAAGAGGCATTGGCATCTTGCTGTGTCTATAGAAGAAAAAGAGCTAAGTAAGGACATTTTATCCTAGTTATTTCAGGAAAAACCAGATTTTGTGTTATTCATTCATTAAATGTGACCTGTTTGGTACATACCTACTACATTTGGTATGTTTCATCTTTGTAAGACTTTTCCTATTAGCAGAAATCAGGAGAAAAATATTCTACTTGTGTATTTCCCAATTTTTGGTACTGAAAACTTGGGGTAGTCCTGTAATTGGTGGCACTATCTAATCCCTTGACTACCAATTTTTATTTATCAAAATCTCAAAAAAAAAAAAAATTCATCCTCAGGCCAGGCAAGATGGCCCATGCTGATAATCCCAACACTCTGGGAGGCCAAGGTGGATGGATTGGCTGAGCTCAGGAGTTCAAGACCAGCCTGAGCAAGACCAAGACCCTGTCTCTAAAAATAGCCAGGCATTGTGGCGGGTGCCTGTAGTTTCAGCTACTTCAGAGGCTGAAGCAAGAGGATTGCTTGAGCCCAAGAGTTTGAGGTTGCTGTGACCTATGATGCCGCTGCACTCTACCAAGGGCAACATAGTGAGACTCTGACTCAAAAAAAAAAAAAAAAAAAAAATCTCTTTACTCTAGCAATGCATTATGTAAGAATTTAACCCAATCCACTGAACAAGAATACACACACTAATACAAGAGGGAATTTGCTGTAATGTGGATTGTAATACCTAATTTTTGGAAATGAGCCTCCAAAAGAAGATTAGTAAATAATGTACGTTATGTATACATGATGTATATATACAGTAAAGAATCATATACATTAATAGTTTTTTAAGGGCCGGGCACTATGTCTCATGCCTGTAATGCTAGCACTCTGTGAGGCCAAAGCGGGTGGATTGCTTGAGGTCACCAGTTTGAGACAAGCTTGAACAAGAGACCCTGTCTCTAAAAATAGCCAGGCATTGTGGTAGGCACCTGAAGTCCCAGCTACTTGGAGGCTGAGGCAAGAGGACAGCTTAAGCCCAAAAGTTTGAGGTTGCTGTGTGCTATGACGCCTCAGCACTCTACCAAGGGCAACAAAGTGAGACTGTCTCAAAGTTTAAAAGGTTTTTTAAAATAATTAATTACACTGATAAATGTGGAATATTAACCATAGTAAACACAAGAGTAAAAGATCAGATCAGGCATGACACCTTATACCTATAATCCTAGCACTTTGGGAAGCTGAGATGGGAAGACTGCCTGAGCACAAAAATTTGAGACTAGCCTGGGCAGCATAACAAGACTCCAGGTCTACAAAAAAATTTTTAGATTAGCTGGGCATGTTGGTACACACCTACAGTCACAGATACAGAGACTTCATCTCTTTTTTAAAAAACAAAACAAAACACAATCAGGGTTAGTATGGAACTCACTGTTGTCACCTATTACTAAATGACCCTGGGCAAATTACTTAATCTGACTGCAATCTTCTCTATAAATTAGAGATAATACCATTAATCTCATTAATTTATTTTGATAAATCTGGTCCTCAGTAAGCTCTCCACAAAGGTTTTGTCACCTAAAACCAAAGAATTCTAACCTTGAAATGTTCAATTCCATCCAGTCCATTGTCAAAAACGTTCTATAATCTCCCTAACAGTCTGGGCGGCGCCTGTGGCTCAAGGAGTAGGGCGCCGGTCCCATATGCTGGAGGTGGTGGGTTCAAACCCAGCCCCGGCCAAAAACCACAAAAAAAAAAAAAAAAAAATCTCCCTAACAGTCAATTCAAAACAGTTCCAAAAAGAAAGCACATTATAGGCGGTGCCTGTGGCTCAAAGGAGTAGGGCGCTGGCCCCATATGCCAGAGGTGGTGGGTTCAAACCCAGCCCTGGCCAAAAACTGCAAAAAATAAATAAATAAAACCTTTAAAAAAAAAAAAAAAAAAAGAAGAAAGCACATTATTTTAGAGCACATGGCAGCTTGTCCCAGCTTAAGAAAGTTCTTTCTGGGGCGGTACCTGTGGCTCAATGAGTAGGGCGCCAGCCCCATATACAGAGGGTGGCGGGTTCGAACTCGGCCCCAGCCAAACTGCAGCAAAAAAATAGCCAGGAGTTGTGGCGGGCACCTGTAGTCCCAGCTACTCCGGAGGCTGAGGCAGGAGAATCCGCCTAGGCCCAAGAGCTGGAGGTTGCTATGAGCTGTGATGCCAGGGCACTCTACCGAGAGTGACAAAGTAAGACTCTGTCTCTTAAAAAAACAAAACAAAACAGAAAAAAAGGTCTTTCTGAGGAATGGGCGTGGTTGCTCACGCCTGTAATCCTAGCACTCTGGGAGGCTCAGTTGGGTGGATTCCCTGAGCTCAGGATTTTGAGACCAGCCTGAGCCAGAGTGAGACCTCATCTCTAAAAACAGCCAGGCATCGTGGCAGGTGCCTATAGTACCAGCTATTCAGGAAGCTGAAGCTGAGGCAGAACCAGGCGTGGTGGCTCACACCTGTAGTCCCAGCTACTTGGGAGGCTGAGGCAAGAGAATGGCTTAAGCCCAGGAGTTTGAGGTTGCTATGAGATATGATGCCACAGCACTCTACCAAAGGTGACAAAGTGAGACTTTGTCTCAAAAAAAAAAAAAGTTATTTCTAAGGGTGACCTGATCCCATCTTTTTGGAGCCTGCTTCTGCTGCAAAGAACAAGCCTTTCATCTTACTCATGCTACCATCCCTTCTGAACAAGACCTCTCTAACCTCCCTCAAGGTGTTTTCCCATGTAGGCATGTCTTTTTTTTTTTAAGATGTAGCTTACAAACCGATCCCCCTCCAAGTCCTCTTGTTCTTACCTGTCTGGAGCAACTAATAACCATAACTATAATAATAGCTTTCACTTATAGATACTTCCTTTGCACCATCAATGTGACTGCTACTTTTACTTATCTTACTGAAACTCACAAAAAGTCCTATGAAGTGGACTGACTAAGACATCCCTGTAGAAATAGAAACAGACTCAGAAAGGTTAAGTTGTTCCGGACACACATCTAAAAAGTGGCAGAGGCTCGGCGCCTGTAGCTCCATGGTTAGGGCGTGGGCCAGATACACGAGGCTGGAGGGTTCAAACCCTGCACAGGCCTGCTAAACTACAACTGCAAAAAAAAAAAAAATTTCCGGGCTTTGTGGCGGGTGCCTGTAGTCCCAGCTACTTGGGAAACTGAGGCTTAAGAGAATCACTGTGATGCCATAGCACTCTACCTAGGGCGACACAGTTGAGACTGTCTCAAAAAAATAATAAAAATAAAAAAGTGGCAGAGCCTGGTCCCAAACTTAGGTTGGTTTAATTCCATTAGCCAAACCTCCAAGCCCACTGCTAGGCCTGCTTGGTAGAGATACCATATATTACTCCTTCTGCATCAGTAGCAGAACCCTGCCTTGACTAATTCGTTTTCTTTACTAAAGAAAATCACAGCCTTCATTTCCAAGGTAATTTGATTTGTCTTTGAGTCCCAGATAAGTGCAATGGAGGATGAGATCAAATCACGCGTTGCCTCAGCCAACGAAAAGCCCCTCGGAAAGAACCAATTGATGCCAGCGTCGTCGGTGGGGCACAGCGCTAGCTCCCTGCCGCACTCCTACAGCCATGTGACCTGACGCTCTACGACTCACCAGTATAAAAAACAAAGACTCAGTGATATCTAGTCAGACCTGGTGAAAGAAGGACAGAGGCCCCAGGCTGTCTCTGGTCAACACAGAAAAGGTCGGCGCAAATAGTTCGCAGACCCTGGTACAGCGGACTCCACGGACACCATAGACGTCCCCATTAGGAAACCTAAGCATGTCAGGCCCTGTAGCCTTGTGGTCATTCGACCCCAATCTCCGCCCCAAGCCCGGGACTCACAGCTCCTGTCGCTTTGGCGAACTTATTGGCTACTCCTGAGAGTTGGTTATCGCGCAGAAAGCCGAGCACAAGGGGATACAAGTCGCTAGGAACCACGCGGCGAAAGCCGGCGTCCGCCATCCTCCAGGCAATACGCGTCACTACCGCCGACCACGCAGCACGCTTCAGGACTCGAGAACCCGACTGGAACAGTGGGAGGTCCGGTGTAACGTCATTGCTCCGCGCGGTCGCACAGCGGAAGGGGTAGGGCTTCATAGGGCAGTCCTGCCTCCACCTTGGATCAGGGTCAAGGCGACATCCATAGCTCTTTCCGGTCCCAGGCGTGCCTCCATCTTGGTTAAGGGCGCAGCCCACCGGCTACTTTATGGAGGCGGGGATCTGACGTCACTAATCACGCCCTCAGCCGTGGCGGGAAAACTCTGGACTTCCCGCGCGCTGTAGTCTTCCTGAGGAGGCGCCTTTTCTCAGTGCAGTGGTTTCCTACCCCACTGCTAGCTTTCGAATACTAGAATAACAAGTGGACAGGAGGGGTCGAGCTGCCCTTCTCTCTAGACATTGTCACGGGATCAGCCGCCCCATTCACGGCTGCTGCCTTTCGTCTCTACTGCTTCCAACAACACCCAGGGAGGCCCTTCTCAGATACCACCAGCCTTGACTCCTGCCTCTCCTTCAGAAACGCCTTCAAATTATTTATCCTGGGGGCTTCGGAATGTTGATTCTTAAAGCTGCCCCCTCCCTCAGTCATGACGTGCCTATAAAACAACCCTCCCACCTTTTTTACTATTCAGCCTTAGATCAGCTCCATGAAAAGGGGTCATGGGTCATAACTCCAACACAGTGCTAGACTTGCCACGTTCATTAATTCCATGTTCTGCCACATTTCAAGTCATGTTAGCAGTCAGCAATCACTTCAGTCCTACCCACTATTTGACTAATTTCCATCAATGCCCCTCAGGAAGGATAAGGATCCACTTCCTTTTTTTTTTTTAAACACAACTTATTCATTTTGATTTTTGGCCGGGGCTAGGTTTGAACCTGCCACCTCCGGCATGTGGGACCGGCACCCTACTCCTTGAGCCACAGGCGCCACCCTAGGATCCACTTCCTTATGGGACATACTTCTCCTTTGCCTTTCTCCTGTATAACTCCTATAGTTCCCTCTTCCCCAGAGTTCTATCCATGAGCATGCATTCTTTAAAACATTCAAGCATCTGCCAAGTTATCATCCTCAAGCTAAAATAGTGAACACAAATCAAATAGTGAATGTACACACAAACCCCAGTTTAGGAAACTTTTATTTGGAACTTTTTTTTTCTTCTTCCCCCTCACCCTTAAGGAAGTGTGAGCTTCCTCAAGGTTCTTACTATCTAAATCTCTTCCTAGGGGGCGCCTGTGGTAGGGCGCCGGCCCCATATACCGAGGGTGGCGGGTTCAAACCCGGCCCCAGCTGAACTGCAACCAAAAAATAGCCGGGCGTTGTGGCGGGCGCCTGTAGTCCCAGCTACTCGGGAGGCTGAGGCAAGAGAATCGCTTAAGCCCAGGAGTTGGAGGTTGCTGTGAGCTGTGTGAGGCCACGGCACTCTACCAAGGGCCATAAAGTGAGACTCTGTCTCTACAAAAAAAATAAATAAATAAATAAATAAATAAATAAATAAATAAATAAATCTCTTCCTAGACCAGAATCTCAGGCCCCAACCTGGGAAGTCAGAATCTACCTTCTAAAAGATCTCCACGGCTGGGCAGGGTGGTTCTTGCCTGTAATCCCAGCACTTTGGGAGGCTGAGGTGGGTGGATTGCCTGTGCTCCCCGGTTCAAGATCAGCCTGAGCCAGAGAGAGACCTCCCCTCTAAAAATAGCTGGGCGTTGTGGTGTGCGCCTGCAGCCCCTCCCAACTACTTGGGAGGCTAAGCCAAAAGAATCACTTGAGCCCAAAAGTTGGAGGTTGCTGTGATGCTGTAAGCTATGACACCACAGCATTCTACCAAGGATGACAAAGTGAGATTCTGTCTCAAAAATATAAAAATAAAAATAGAAAAGATCTCCACATGATTTGAGTGCCCTTTCATGTTTGAGAAGCACTACCCAAGATGACTGATTTCACAGACAATATACCTGAGGAGCCAACTTTCAAATCCAGTATGATTTTATACCTGACCAGAGGGAGGCATGTCCCTGGTTGTATTCAGATGAGGAAAAGTAAATGCATTTGGCATTTTCCCCATAGAAAGAAGTACAACGGCACTTGAAAGTTCTCTGCAGTTTATTAGTCTGCATAGTGACTTAGATGTTTCAAACACTGGGTGAACCCCTCAGCTCCACCCATCTCACATAGGAATGCAAGTTAACTTGTTTCAATACCTGTTATAAAAAACAAATACCTCTTAAAAAATCTGATTTAACATTTTTTATTTCACTTTTTTCCATTTCTTTATAAAACAGTCATCTCCTCACTAGCAGCTCTCTCCCCTAGAGTGGGGGAGGGGGGTGGAGGAGGTTGGGCACCTCCAAAGAAAAAAGGGGTGGGGAGAGGGCCCAAGGTTACCTCCGGAGGTTCTTCTGGGCCTGTTTCAACAATGTGTCAAAATCAAGAGAATCAAATTTGCTCTTTACAGGTGCAGGGTCAAAGTCTTCCCGGTTGGAATCTAAAAAGGTAAAGAGAAATGTCAAGGTATCTGACCATATTTTCCAAGCAAAGGATCCTCACATAGCCAGCCATCTTCCATTCCAATATAATGGAGATAAAATTGCCCTGATTTTTAACTCAGAACCTCCATTTCTCCTTTCATCCCATCCTTTGGGTTCTCTGTGTATTGAGATAAATCTGCCTAACCCCACTCTCTAAGGGCTGGGAACCTTTCTGGGAAGGGGATAATATATGCCAAAGCCTCAGCCCTTTACTGCACTCACCAAGATCAGAATAGCTTCTCTTGCAGAACTGCCTGCGGCCCCCAAAGCAAAGATCAAAGGGCTGCTCATCTGCTTGCCGCAGCTTATGGCCACTCTCGATGGCTGCAAATGCCTCCTCAGCATATCGGTAAGTGACGAAGCCATAGTTGTCACTGGTAAGAAGGGTGGGAGAGGATGAAGCAGAGGCTAGGGTGGCCATCTGGGTACATGCCATGAAGAAGGCACAGCACTCTAGGTATGGAGGTATTTCTTCTCACTCCCAAATAGCCAACCCTCTGCAGAAATGAAGGTGCCCCATATTGGCCAGCACACCAGAGCAAAGAGGAAAGACAGAGAAACATCAAGGTAGATGAATGGAAACAGACATCTTGCCCTTGGAGCCCAAGCTTACCCCTGGACACGGAAGTGGATAGTGCATTCCTCAATTTCTCCAAAAACTGAGAACCTCTGTTTCAGCTCTGAACGAGTCATACGCCCAGGTATCTTCCCAATGAAGACTACCCTTCTCTCTTCCTATATTGGAAATTAAAGAAAATTGACATACAGTACCTGCAGCTATAGACAGCTCTCTGAGCCCAACTCAGGTGTAAGCCCCCTTCTCCCATGACCTATCCCTCCACTCACTATTGCACGCTCCTTCTGTAGTACCCTCTGCCTTTGGTAATGGTCATGTGAACGGTAAGAACTGTACCTGACAAGAGAAGGTGTCATCAGCCCCTAATGAAAGACAATGCATGCCTCAGAACTCTCAGGCATTGCTTCCCTTAACATGTGCTCACCTCCGCCTCCTGTCACTTCTCCTGCGGGGGGAAGGGGAGCGAGAACGACTTCGGGAACTGGATGGTGAGGATGAGGAAGATGAAGATGATGAGGATGAAGAAGAGGAAGAGCATCTTCGAGAACGTCCAGAGGAACTGCAGCTGGACCTGGTGAATAAAAGCGCATGCAGGAATGCTGGGAGTAGTGCAGGTATATCCCATTTAACTCACCCAGGCCCCAGCCCTGCCTCTCTGTTAGGAAGCTGAGGGCCAAAGATAAAGCAGAGCATAGGTGCTCTGTAAGAACTATTTTTCTTCACAGATGAACTGAGGCCCTGTGTGAAACTTTTGAGATGTACCTGGATTGTTTTGGACTATTTTGGTAAAGATCATATTTATTTTCAATTGTGCAATTACAAATTGAAAAATGTATTATTTTTCTTTTTTTTTTTTTTTTTGAGACAGTCTCACTTTTTCACACCTTGGTATAGAGTACCACAGTGTCATAGCTCACAGCAACCTCAAACTCCGGGGCTCAATGATTCTCTTGCCTCAGTCTCCCACATAGCTGAGACTACAGGCACCCGCCACAATGCCCAACTATTATTATTTTTTCTTTTTTGAGACAGTCTCACTTTTTTGCCCTCGGTAGAATGTCATGACATCACAGATCATAGCAACCTCAAACTCCTGGGCTTAGGTGATTCTCTTGCCTCAGCCTCCCGAGTAGCTGGGACTACAGGCGCCTGCCACAATGCCCGGCTATTTTTGTTATTGTTGTAGTTTGGTGGGAGCTGGGCTTGAAACCACCACCCTCAGTATATGGGGCCGGCGCCCTACCCACTGAGCCACAGGGGCCACCCAATACCCAACTATTTTTAGAGACAAGATCTCACTCTGGCTCAGGCTGGTTGGTCTCTGAACCTGTGAACTGAAGCAATTCACCCATCTCGGCCTCCCAAGTGCTGGGATTACAGGCATAAGCTACCACTCCCGGCCAGAAAAATATTATTCCTAACCATAAAAAAATTGAAAAACACTTAATAGGGCAGCACCTGCGGCTCAGTGGGTAGGGCGCCAGCCCCATATACCGAGGGTGGTGAGTTCAAACCCGGCCGCGGCCAAACTGCAACAAAAAAATAGCCAGGCGTTGTAGCAAGTGCCTATAGTCCCAGCTACTTGGGAGGCTGAGGCTAGAGAATCACCTAAGCCCTGGAGCTAAAGGTTGTTGTGAGCTGTGATGCCCCAGCACTCTATTGAGGGCGATAAGTGAAACTCTGTCTCTAAAAAAAAAAGAAAAGAAAGGGGTGGCACCTGTGGCTCAAGTAGTAGGGCGCCGGTCCCATATGCCAGAGGTGGCGGGTTCAAACCCAGCCCCGGCCAAAAACCACAAAAAAAAAAAAAAAAAAAAAAAGAAAAGAAAAACACTTAACAGATCAGAAAGAAGAAAAAGAGATACTCAGGGAGATAAAGGCCTGGGCCCTATGTCTCACAACCAGTTATCTGTGGTGTGGGGCCAGACCTAGATCTCTAGGTTATTACTGTACCCCTACCATGTCTCATAGAATACTGTGACTCTGGCATAACAGGAGATGTGCTGCGCTAGATCAACAGTAGGAGGCATTTCTATTTATTTATTTATTTTTTTTTTTTTTTGAGACAGAATGTCACTTTCTCGCCCTCAGTGGAGTACTGTGGCATCATAGCTCATGGCAACCTCAAACTCTTGGACTCAAGCGTTTCTCTTGCCCCAACCTCACGAGTTGCTGGGACTACAAGTGCCTGCCTGGCTATTTGTAGAGGCAGGGTCTTACTCTGGCTCAGGCAACCTATCCGCTTTGGCCTCCCAGAGTGCTAGGATTACAGGTGTGAGCCACTGCCAGGCCCAGTGGAAGCCATTTTTAAAGATTTGTACCATTGCCAACATCCAAGAATTCTTCATTAAGTGGGAAAACTGGGGTCTGTTATTGAAAAAAA
This sequence comes from Nycticebus coucang, assembly GCF_027406575.1. NCBI lineage: Eukaryota > Metazoa > Chordata > Mammalia > Primates > Lorisidae > Nycticebus > Nycticebus coucang. Next base: position 131,349,114 of record NC_069782.1, on the reverse strand, counting down.
AAGATGCTGCCAGGAAATAGAAGAGACTATAGTTAACACCCAAAGGAACTACCCCAGACACTTTGCTCAACAGATGATTAAGGGAAGAACTATCTTCCATTAACAATTAACCCACTAACCCACACAGCACCAAGAAAATACCATAAATGAGGACTGATACGATGTGTGAAAATATCAACATGGTCAAGACCAAATGCTAACTGTCTCCTAAAGCAGGTCTCAAGGAAGCAGAAGAGCTCAGGAGATACCCCAAACTCCAACGAGGGATAGAAGCTATCATCTCACAGCTTGCCTCCTTCAACAATCCAGGAAAGGAATGAAGACAAAAGCCAAAGACAGAAATAGAAGCCTTAGTGACTGAAAGTACCAAAGACAAACTGTAAGAGCTTTAAAAGTAAACCGCAGAAGAGTACATAAACTTCCTAAATGGAGAGGACCTAAAGGGCCATCAGAGCTCACCTTCGCCACCTCTTGTGTGGGGGGGAGAGGGACCTGGACCGGGATCGGGATGAGGAAGACGACGATGAGCATGAAGAGGAAGATGCTTCGCTGGTCCGGTTGGACCCAGAGCTGACAGAACGGCTGCTGTGGCCGCGGCGGCCCTGCCAGCCCCGGCTTGGGGGGCTAGCTGACCTGCAGGCTTTTCGGTAACAGCGCACTGACCGCTGCTTAACTGAAGGGTCAAGGGGAGTTCTAGTGTTCATGTCATTCCGGCAGGGTGAGGCCTCAGGGGACAGCAAAGCAGATGGGGCAAGGCAAGGTGCTGAGGGATCTGCCTGTTCATCGCTAGTCCTGTGATCAAGTGGTTCCTGGGAGGCAGGTATGCAAGGGGGCAGGGGGACAGCTGGGCCCAGGGACAAGACCGGTTTGATGGTGATGTCCTGATGGCGTTTGACGTTCCATCGGGAGCCCACCTCTGGAATGACTAGGGCAGGCGTCTTTTTTGGGGGTGTCCTGCTTCGGACACAATAGTCATGGTCCCCAGAGCCCACATGGACTGGACTAGGGCCATGGACCCCTTCTTGGAGGCGGACTGCAGCTGGATGTTTGGCCTCTGTAACTCCTTCAGGCTTCAGGGTTCCCTCCTGGGCGGTGGACTTAGGAGATTTGGCTTTGGCCAGCAGTGAGACAGCAGCCAGGGGCTTCCATAACTGGTGGGGAGGGGTAGCAGGAGGGGTGAGCCCTGTTGAGCAGGAGGGAGGATGGAGATAGCAGGATGAGATCTGATTCTACACTTCCAAATACTGTGTATATAGGTTCCAGAGAACCCCATCTTATCTCACAAAGTACACCAAGCTCCTTTCCCCATGTTTCCCTTCCAGGGGATCAGCAAAAAAACCTAACCAGCTGAACCCTTCATCTTCTCACTACCAAACCTAGCTGGTGATCAGGTCCTAACTGGTCTAACACTCCATTCTTAGACTCACCCCTTCCACCCTACAGTGCCTGACTTCTAGGCTGCATCTTGCCTGGACTCAAGCAATCACCTTCTCATGGTCTCCCTGCTTCTGGCTTTGTGCCCATCTACCTGTCTTTTCCATTTCTGCTAGGTAGAGCACCTGAAAACCAATTTGGTAAAGCTTTTTCAATTGCTTCGTCAATATCAGATAAAGTCCAAACAGCTTGACATGGTATTCAAAGTTCCCATAATCTGACCTCCTATCCACCATTCCAGTTTTATCTCTTCCTTTAGCTCTGCCCACCACCCTGATCCCACTACACTGCAATCCAGGGGTCCTCAAACTACAGCCCACAGGCCACATGAGGCGGTGTGATTGTATTTGTTCCTGTTTTGTTTTTTACTTCAAAATAAGATATGTGCAGTATGCATAGAAATTTGTTCATAGTTTTTTTTTTTTGTAGAGACAGAGTCTCACTGTACCGCCCTCGGGTAGAGTGCCGTGGCGTCACACGGCTTACAGCAACCTCTAACTCTTGGGCTTACGCGATTCTCTTGCCTCAGCCTCCCGAGCAGCTGGGACTACAGGCACCCGCCACAACGCCCGGCTCATAGTTTTTTTTTTTTTAAAACTATAGTCCGGCCCTCCAATGGTCTGAGGGACAGTGAACTGGCCCCCTGTTTAAAAAGTTTGAGGACCACTGCTCCAGTTGAACCAAGCCACTCGTAATTACCCCAAACACGTGGCTGGCTTTGTATCTTCAGATCACTCCAGTTGCTCCATCTTCCTAGAATGCCCTGTCCTTCAAATCTAACACCTGACTGATATCAGTGATTTTCTCGAGCTTCAGCTTAGGAAATTACCTTCTACACAACTGTTCCCTAACTGTCCCCTTTCATATCTCCCTATAAATCACAGACTTCTTTAACATACTACCACAGATACTAACCATGCTCATTTGTTTACACATCTATACCCTAGGCTGTGAGTACCTTTAAGGATGGAGATCATATCTCTGTATCCTCAACGCCTACACACTCTTAATGCAGAGGAGACTCTGTAAATGTTGCTGCATAATCTAACCATAGGCAGTGTTCCCCACCCTGAACCCACCTGCTACGTTGGCCAGTTCTGGGGCTTGTAACCGGTCTAGGGGCCTCTTCTCCTGGGGAGTGTCAACGCTGCTGGCAGGGGGGGAAAAGGGAAAGCCTGATTCATTGCCTCCTCAATATCTTGTACATATGCTTTCCTCACAAAGCAATAGGAGAGGGGTGCGGCAGAGAAGAATAGGACGCACAAATGCCCCCATCTTCCTCCTCCTGAACAAAAAGGGTCCTTATAACTAAACTGTAGATTGGGTCTCAACTCAGCTCTCCCCAATTCCAGGAGGCAGACTGGCCATAACCTTTAATAACCCCAACCTCCTTCACATCAAGAGCATCACCTGCTCAGCCCAGACCAACCTGAAACCAATATGGAGGGTAACCTGCTTGGCAGAATAGAATGGGGTACCATGAACATGAAAAATGAAAAAAGGCCTCTCAGTGCTGGGAGACTAGGGAGCAAAGAGGTCCAGCTTGCCAGTGCCCACCAAGGAGTCAGGGGAGTCATAGCCATTAACATCTTCCCCAACTTCAAGATACACCATCACCAGCATTGAGTAAGCTTCTTTGTTAAATGAAGAAAAGAAATCCCCAAAGGCATGACTTGTCAGAAGAAGATAAAAGACACCTCTGGGGTATTCAGAATCCCTAACTGGAATTAGCTAGAGGGCAGTACACACCCTCCCACCTTATCCCCTAAGACAGTGCCCAGTAGTAATGGGGAGAACAGGGGATGGGGAAGCAGGGAAAAACTCTAGAACTGACTAAATGTCCCTACAACAGAGGCATCCAGATGATGGTCCTGAAGTGCCAGCCAGCTGCTGACCAACAGCTGTAGGGTAACTCGCTCACATGTCTCCATACTTACCCTGAGTTTCCTACAGCCAAGTTGTCAGCAGGAGCCAGGGGAGGACATTCCTTTTTGGCTGCAAAGAAACCATACTAGTTAAAAGCTCAACCACATGTTCCAGACTAAGGAGACACAGAGGGCTTGCTATGAGACCCAAAGGAGGAAAATCCACTTAGCCTACATATTCCCTGTTAGTCTCTCCCCAAAGAGATCCAGTCTCTGCCAGTGGGTGCCCAGGTACTATTTTTAATCATATCTCTTTTCTGCTCAGAAACACCCACATACCACACTTGAATTTGAGATAGAGTTCAAATTTATAAACCTAGCATTTTTCTACATAACTTGCCTAACTTAACTCCTAGCCTCATAGCCCCATCTTGTCCTAGATATATCTATCACCAACTCAGAATTCATTTCAGACTTTTCTCCCCATTAACACCATAAGATACTTAAGAACAGGACACCATATCCTCTGCAGCACCAAGACCCACACCCTGTACCGAGAACATCCAGCTATTCAGTCCCTTCCAATTGCACCATACACCAGCTTTCCCATGTATTCCTTCTGTGCCCCCCTCTTTTTTTTTTAAGAGACAAGAGTCTCAGGCTTGGTGCCTATAGCTCAAGCAGCTAAGGCACCAGCCACATACACCAGAGCCAGCAGGTTTGAATCCAGCCCAGGCCTGCCAAAGAACAATGACAACAACCAAAAAAAAAAATAGCCGCAGCTTGGCACCTGTGGCTCAAATGACTAAGGCACCACCCACGTACACCTGAGCTGGCGGGTTCGAATCCAGCCTGGGCCCGCCAAACAACAACAGCTGCAACCAAAAAATAGCCGGGCATTGTGGTGGGCGCCTGTAGTCCCAGCTACTTGGGAGGCAGAGGCAGGAGAATTGCTTGAGCCCAGAAGCTGGAGGTTGCTGTGAGCTGTGATGCCACAGCACTCTACCCCAGGGTGACAGCTTGAAGCTCTGTCTCAAAAAAAAAAAAAAAAAAGTCTCTCATAATTGCTAAGTCATGGAAGAAGCCCAAGTGTCCATCAACCCACGAATGGACTAGCAAATTGTGGTACATGTATACCATGGAATATTATGCAGCCTTAAAGAAAGATGGAGACTTTACCTCTTTCATGTTTACACGGATGGAGCTAGAACATATTCTTCTTAGCAAAGTATCTCAGGAATGGAAGAAAAAGTATCCAATGTACTCAGCTCTACTATGAAGCTAAATTATAGCTTTCACATGAAGGCTATAACCCAACTATAGCACAAGACTATGGGGAAAGGGCCAAGGAAGGGGAAGGGAGGGGGGAGGTTTGGGTGGAGGGAGGGTAATGGGTGGGGCCACATCTATGATGCATCTTAGAATGGGTACAGGCAAAACTTACTAAATGCAGAATACAAATGCCCACATACAGTAACTAAGAAAATGCCATGAAGGCTACGTTGAACAGTTTGATGAGAATATTTCAGATTGTATATGAAACCTGCACATTGTACCCCTTGATTGCACTAATGTACACAGCTATGATTTAACAATAAAAATAAATAAATTAGGGCGGCGCCTATGGCTCAGTCGGTAAGGCGCCGGCCCCATATACCAAGGGTGGCGGGTTCAAACCCAGCCCCGGCCAAACTGCAACCAAAAAACCAGCAGGGCGTTGTGGCGGGCGCCTGTAGTCCCAGCTACTCGGGAGGCTGAGGCAGGAAAATCGCTTAAGCCCAGGAGTTGGAGATTGCTGTGAGCTGTGTGAGGCTATGGCACTCTACCGAGGGCCATAAAGTGAGACTCTGTCTCTACAAAAAATAAATTAATTAATTAATTAAAAAAAAAAAAAGAAGTCTACTTTGTCGCCCTTGGTAGTGCCACGGCATCATAGCTCACAGCAACCTCAAACTCTTGGACTCAAGTGATTCTCTTGCCTCAGCCTCCCCAGTTGCTGGGACTACAGGTGCCAGCCACAACGCCTGGCTATTTTTAGAGGCGGGGGTCTGGCTCTGTCTCAGGTTGGTCTCAAACCTGTGAGCACAGGCAATCTACCTACCTGCCTCTGCCTTGTTCTTTCTGCCTTTATTCACAACACACACATTCTCTCTATAAAATCCTATCTTCCAAGGCACAGCTTGAGAGCTACTTCCTTCTAGAAAAACGTCCCTAAATATTCCAAACCTATTTGGGTCTCCCTGTCTCCTCTTCTATAGTACTTGTCTCGTTGTACAACCACTGCCCCTGATTAGATTACTGTTGCAGTTGAATCTTGTCTCCTCATCCCAATTAAGGGGCTGCTCTAGTGGCTAACACTGCCCTTCCCCTTCACCCCAGTTTAAGCAACTAAGGGTTGGGTCCAAAGAATTAGAAACAAAAAAAGAGTTGGAGCAAAATCACCCAAATTCCCTCACCTTCTGATTTTTCAAACTGCTCCAGCAGACTGGACAGGTCCGATGCCTCAATTCCTGTAGAGGCACACAACATAGGATTAAAAACCAGCCCCTATCAATTGAGTACACAGGTCCCAGAAAGTCCACAAATCCCCTCACTTTGCCCTTTCCACTAACTCTGCCTACTGTATCAGCAACCTAGGCAGCAGCACAGAGCACTAAAGGTCCAAGCAACCCTAGAGCTCTGCCTCTCAAGAACCTCCAAGGAAATCAAAGGCCAGCTTTATCTGAATTGGTTATCCTGTGTCTATGGGGCCAGTCAACCCTTTACCCTTCTAGAGACCAAAAGAAGTGTGTGCTACTCACCAATCTCACTGATGAAAGCCTGTACCACATCTTCAGGACCATGGGAACATGGGGTAGGCAGGAAGGAGAGTTTCCTTAGACGGGCTGGGTGGACAGCTGGGAGCCTGGGGACAGTGCTCTGCCTTGGTGTGGGAATAGCCTTGGTAGCAGGAGAGGGAGGCTTCTCCCTGGGCCTGGTCTCCTGGGTCTCAGGCTTTGACCTCTCTGATGCATCTTCCTCAATAGCCACACTTTCAGCAGACACACAGCACAGATTCTTCATCCGGGGGCTTTGTACTGGGGAGGATATCTTATGTTTCACATGGGGAGATGCAGGCATTGGCTTGACCTCCACCTTGGTAGGCTCTACTTGTGAAGCTCCGTGGCCAGCCGGCCCAAGACTGAGAGGTGGAGCCATTGGCACAGGAAGTACATTTTCAGGAGGGCCAGCTAGAATGCCACTGATCTCCTTCTTAGATGGAGGAACAGTTCTTCCAACAGAGGTTGGAGGCAAAGGAGGTGGAGGAACAGCAGACCAGAACGGAGGATGTTGTGGCCCTGGGCCCCATACCAAGGGCCCATAGGTACAGCTGGAACTATAAGGTAAGACTGGAGCAGGAGGAGGTACCCAAGGCACACTGCAAGTGGGGGGCACAGCATAGGCACCAGGAGTACCAGACACTATGGGCACTGGTGGTGGTGGGGGCAGACAAGGATAGCCAGAGGGTGACACAGGGGGATAACAAGGCCAGGGTGGCACAGGGACATAGTGAGTATAGGGATCAGGGAGCACTGGCCCCATAGACACTGGTAGAGTAGGAGGCTGTAAGGGAGATGGAGGCAGACTAGGGGGCATACCCAACCCACCGGGAGGAAAAGGCAGAGTAGGCATGGCTGCAACAGGGGACATGGACTGTAGAGGAGGGGAAGGTCTCGTTAGGTGTAGCATCTCTTGGCATGGCACCTGCTCAGTGGGATTTGAAGCTATAGGTTTGTCTGCAGGTGGCTCAGGACTAGGAGAAGCAGGGCTGGGACCCATGGGTCCAAAGGATGCCTCAGGGGGAGCTTCGGGACTTCTCTGCAGAGCTGTCTTCTTGGCTGGGGCTGGTGGGAGGACAAGACAAGGGATGTCTGCCAGCCCTGTGGGGGTCTCTGGAAGGCTAGGCCACCTCCCATCTGGGGGCTGGGGACTCCTCTCTTCTGCCTCTGCTTGGCGTTGCTGCCTTCGTCTCCGGTACTCAGATAGGCTAAGAGGCCGAGGTCTGGCTTCCTGGGCTGTGACAATAGCACTACTTTCTACCTTCAGAGGACCCACAATCTCCTTGACTTCAGGGATGACCTTTGGAGAGTCCAAGGACTCTGAATCCAGAAGGAGCTGTGGGGCTGGACTGCCTTGGGCTGATGACACTGCACCACGTCTGGGATCAGTTGGTCTGGATTTAATTAACACAGGGTCAACTGGAGCCAAGTCACTGGGAACAGGGTCGACTGGTGCTGGATCAGATGGGGCAGCATCAACTGGTGGCAAGTTATCTGAAATGGAAACTTCCACTGCAGGGTCAACTGTTGCTGAGTCAGCCAGAACTGGGTCAATCAGCACTGGGTCAGCTGAGAGAGGGTCAACCAGCTCTGAGCTGACTGAAGTAAGCTCAACCAACACAGGGTCAACAGGTGCAGGGTCAGATAAAACAGAGTCAACTGCAGTGGGATCAGCTTCAACAGAGTCAACTGGCATAGAGCCCACTTGGGCAGAGTCAACCAATGAGAGACGGGCTGGGACATGATTGGCTTGGACAGTGTCAACCAGCTTGGGGTGCAGATTTAAAGGACTTTCTTTAGAAGGACTACCTTGTCTACCACTTCTCTCCAAGTTCTCTGAGCTAGGCTTCTCCAAGGCGGCTGCCCAGGCCCGAGCCCAAGCCCGGGGCTTCCCCCTACCCTGTAAAGGCCCAATTTCTCTCTGAAGTTGCTCCTGAGGCTGTTTCTGCAAGTTGCCTGCCTGAGAAAGTCCTTCTGTAGCCACAGTAGACTGTCCACGAGAGGATGACCTCAGCCTCCTGGTATAGCTTTCCACACAGGCTGCTGGCTGCTCCTTGTTCTTCTTCCTCCTGCCCTTTCGAGCTCTCTGGCAACCCAGCCCTCCATTGGCAGGTGGGTTCTGAAGCCCCTTGGGTACCACTGGCTCCATGACCTCCCTGGACTCCAACAAAAAGGCCGAGTCCAGCTTTTCCTCTGAGTCCAGTAATCCCTCTTTTTCAGGGCAGAGGGTTACCTTGGGCAAGGCAAGGTCTGTCTCTGACTCCAGCGTTGGCATGAGAAGCTGCAAGGCAGGACTAGTCTCTAGTGAGTCATCCAGAAGCACAGACTGGGGTCCAGGAGGCATCTGCCGCACCACAACTGGGATCTCCAGATCATCACCAGCTGTGGCTGCCTGCCCCACTATTTCTAGCACCACACAACCCTCAGGCAGTGTCAAATCATCTGGCTGCTCCTGAAGCTCATCCTCAAGTGATGTCAGGTGGGTAAGGTTGGGCAGGCAATATGGATGCATGGCACGCACCAACTCACTCAGGGAGGAGATGCTCTCATCGCCAGTTGCTGGCACTACCATCTCTGCTGCTATTGGTTTATCTTCTTCCTCAGGGCAAGCCAGATGCATGGGGAAGTCTGAGATACTGCTCACAGAGTTGTCAAGCTCCCCAGCCAGAATCTGGCCATTGAAGCTGGCCACATCCTCCTCTTCTTCTCCATCACTACGCTGCTGGGGAGGAGGGGATTGTCCCCAACGTGGTCTTGATCTTGAGGGTCTCCAACTAGGAAGCTTGGGGGAAGAGGTCTCCAGAAAAGAGGGTGAGGAAAAGTCCCAAGGGGGATCTGTGAGAGACATTTCCACCTGCAAGAGAGAAAAGAAGCATCAGAAGGGCGGCGCCTGTGGCTCAACGTGTAGGGCGGCGGTCCCATATGCCGGAGGTGGCGGGTTCAAGCCCAGCCCCGGCCAAAAAAAAAAAAGAAGCATCAGAAGGAATTTTCTTCGGCAAAGTATGTTCCAGACCTATTCCCACATACTTCTCCCACCGGGAAATTCCTGAGGACCCCTAGATCAGGCTTACCCCACTCACTCTACTGCTGCCTGTGTTGGGCCCCAGTGAGTCAACTGGGGTGATGAGATCACGTTCTGGAGGTGTCCGAGAAAGCGTGAGTAGCTTGTGCAGCTAAGAGACAAAGAAAGACCTGAGATCAGTTTGTGCTTCAGACCTATGTGAATAAGCCCACAGACATGATCTACTCTTTGAACCAACCACATATCCCCTTTCCCTGGTTCCATACTCACAGAGGAGCCCTCCCGAGGTGACACAAGCAGCTCTGAGTCAGGAATGCTGTCAAATGGAGACAGGTTCTCAGAATCTGCATTGTCCAAGATCTCCGTCAGAGCCGTGAGCAGTGACACTTCATTCTGTTCCTCCAGAGATAACCTGGTCTGCTCCAGAAAGACAATGAAAGGTTCTACCAATATTATCTAATGACTTAATAGGCCATTGAGAGGGAGTAGATGCCCAGAGAATGAGTCTCCTAGGCTCACCCCAGCTCAATTAGGCAATGAGAAGAATCTGAGGACCAGGAAGCATCAGTTTCAAGATCGTTTACCATCCATCCATCACCTTTCTAGTGTCAACAGAGACCTCTCAGACTTGAATCTTGAAGTATGGGTTTCACACATTCCCCTACTTTCAGGCAAAAGGTGGGATGCTCAGTGGACAACACTTGGCTAGACTAGAATTGGGCTCAAAAAAAGAGATCAGAACCCTCTGGCCCTGACAGGGGGAACAGCCTTAGACAACAGTCAGGCTAGCCAGGAAATCCTCACATAGGACATAATCTAGTAGCCTACAATCTAATTCCCAGCTACAGATAAAAAAATATACTTCAAGATCAGCGTTTGTGGCTCAAGCAGCTAAGGCACCAGCCACATACACCTGAGCTGACAGGTTTGAATCCAGCCCAGGCCCACCAAACAACAATGATGGCTGCAGCCAAAAAAATAGCCAGGCGTTGTGGCAGGTGCCTGTAGTCCCAGCTACTTGGGAGGCAGAGGCAGGAGAATCGCTTGAGCCCAGTAGTTGGAGGTTGCTATGAGCTGTGATGCCACAGCACTCCACCCAGGGCAACAGCTTGAGGCTCTGTCTCATTAATAATAATAATATACACACACACCCACACACACATACACACTTCAATGGTTCAGGCTGGGGACCCAGAAGCCAAGGTCCTGGGAGAACAGAGCCATACCTAAAACAACTTCAAGGACTTGAGCTAGAGCCTCTTATACAAAGTTCCTCCTGAAGACCTCCAAGTCCAACCCCAACTCACTTCTCCGAGGCTCCCAAAATCCTCAATGAGGGAGATGAGGGAGGCATCCATGTAGCTCTGCATGGTTCCCAGCAGTGTCTCATCCTGTAGCATCAGCTCCTCCATTTCTAGGTCCTTGTCCCTCAGAGATGGGCCTAGCCGAGACAGACTAACAAAGCCAGAATCACTCCCCTCTTCGTGCAGCAGTACCTGGGGCAAAAGAAGGGAGGTGAGAAGGGTTTGTACAGGCCCTCAGGGGACAATTGACTGGTATGAGCCATAAACCAGGTACCCAGCCAACTGATCCAAACTCAGCAATAGACCCTCCCCACACCACCAAACCTCTAGGCTGGCTAGACAGAAAGAAATAAAATCCATGAACAAAAGCCCCAACCGTAGCAGTAGTTTTCAAGGATCTTATAGGCAGAAAAAAGTTTGGACTTCATCCAGAACAGTTGGACCAACAGGAGATTATTAAACTGCAAAGTAAAAATATCAAAAAGACCATGATTGTTCAGAAGTCATCTGCTGGCAGGGGTGAGGGCAAGTCTAAAGGCACACTAAAGGAAAAAGGTCAGCAAGGAGACAGTTTCAGCTACAACCTACCTATCTCAAATCCACTTATGCCTCTGCTCTCTGCTTAGCACATATCCTACCCACTTCAAGAAGATACCCTTGGCTTTCCCAGCCCATCTCTCTTCACAACACTAAATTCACATTTTTCTGCAGCATTCACTTTTCTGGCAATCACATCCTGTACCCATGACATTCCCTGAATCTCTACTAAACTTATTTTTTCTTTTTGAGACAGAGTTCTACTCTGTCATCCTGAATAGAGTGCTATAGCATCATAGCTATAATGAAACGCCTAAGCCCAGGAGTTGGAGGTTGCTGTGAGCTGTGACGCCACAGCATTCTACTGAGGGCAATGAATTGAGACTCTTGTCTCTAAAAAAATTAAATAAATAAATAAATAAATAAATTCCAAGTTCCTTTGGGGCAAATAGTAAGCTTATACTTTTTGATTCCTACAAGGGTTAAAATATTATACTTCCCAGTTATCCATAATGCTCAGCAGTGTCTTTTTTTTTTTGTTTGTTTTTTGTAGAGACAGAGTTTCACTTTATTGCCCTTGGTAGAGTGCCGTGGCATCACACAGCTCACAGCAACCTCCAACTCCTGGGGCTTAGGCGATTCTCCTGCCTCAGCCTCCCGAGCAGCTGGGACTACAGATGCCTGCCACAACGCCCGGCTACTTTTTTGTTGCAGTTTGGCCAGGGCTGGGTTTGAACCCGCCACCCTTGGCATATGGGACGGGCGCCCTGCTCACTGAGCCACAGGCGCCGCCTCAGCAGTGTCTTATACATAGCTGATATTCACACTAACTTCATGCTTTTATTTTGTATTTTTTTTTTTCAGAGACAGAGTCTCACTTTGTTGCCCTCAGTAGAGTGCGGTGGCGTCACAGCTCACAGCAACCTCCAGCTCTTGGGCTTAGGTGATTCTCTTGCACCACAAGAGGTGCACCACAATACCTGGCTATTTTTTGTTGTTGCAGTTTGGCCAGGGCCGGGTTCAAACCCACCACCCTGGGTATATGGGGCCAGTACCCTAGTCACTGAGCCACAGGTGCTGCCTTTTTTTTTTTTTTTTTAATTGAGACAGTCTCACTCTATGTCACCCTTGGTAGTGGCATCACAGCTCACAGCAACCTCAAACTCTTGAGCTTAAGTGATTCTCTTGCCTCAGCCTCCCAAGTAGCTGGGACATCAGGCGCCCACCACAACGCCTGGCTATTTTTTGTTGCAGTTGTCACTGTTTAGCAGGCCCTGGCTGGGCCAGCCTCGGTGTATGCGGCCAGCGCCCTACTCACTGAGTGACAAGTCTTTCTTTTTTTCTATTTTTTTTGAGAAACAGAGTCTCAAGCTATTGCCCTGGGTAGAGTGCCATGGCATCATAGCTCATAACACCTCCAGGTCTTGGGCTCAAGTGATCCTCTTTCATCAGTTTCTCTATTTTTAGTAGATAAGAGTCTCTCTTTTGCTCAGGCTAGTCTTGAACTCCTGAGCTCAAGCTTTCTACCCACCTCAGCCTCCCAGAGTCCTAGGATTACAGGTGTGAGTCACTGATCACTGAGCAACTCCCGGGCTGCAGCTATTTTTGTTTATTGTTTGTTTGTGTAGCAGCCCCAAGCTGGGTAGAAACAACCAGCCCCAGTGCATGTGTGCCTCAGGCACTAATCAATGAGCATGAGCCATGCTTTTATTTTGAAGGCCCAACAGTGTGCCACCCAATCTGTCCATAGTAATTCCAGAGAAGGCTCTCTCTTCCCCACCCCATCCCCAGATAAGAGCAAAAGAAGAGAAAGCTTGGCCAGACCCGGTGGCTCACTCCTGTAATGGTAGCACTCTGGGAGGCCAAGGCAGATGGATTGCTTAAGCTCATAAGTTCGGACCAGCCTGAGTAAAAGCGAGACCTGTCTCTACCAAAAATAGAAAAACTGAGGCAAGAGGATCGCTTGAGCCCAAGTTGGAAGTTGCTGTGAGCTATGACATGACAGCACTCTACCCAGGGGGTCAACTTGAGACTGTCTCAATAAAAAAAAAAAAAAAGGAGAGAAGGTGGCACCTGTGGCTCAAAGGAGTGGGGCGGCGCCGGCCCTATATGCTGGAGGTGGTGGGTTCAAACCCAGCCCCAGCCAAAAACTGCAAAAAAAAAAAAAAGAGAGAGAGAGAAAGCTTAATTCTGTAGCTGGAGAAGCCTGGCTTCTGAGAGCTAGTGACATCTTTAGCTTCTTCTATCAGGCACAGAGCAGCACACCCAGACCTGTCAAGACTGTAGGCATGAACAGGGCCAGAAGTAACTAGAATGGCACTGGTGAGAACAGAACAGAGCCATGAGTATCTCTACTACGATAGTACCCCTGTCCTCAGGGGATATATTCCAAGACCCCCAGTGGATGCCTAAAACTGCAGAGAGTACTGAACCCTATATATACTATGGTTTTTTATATGCATACACACTCATGACAAAGTTTAACTTTTTTTTTTTTTTTTTTTTTTTGTAAAGACAGAGTCTCACTTTATGGCCCTCAGTAGAGTGCCGTGGCCTCACACAGCTCACAGCAACCTCCAACTCCTGGGCTTAAGCGATTCTCTTGCCTCAGCCTCCCGAGTAGCTGGGACCACAGGCGCCCGCCACAACGCCCGGCTATTTTTTTTGGTTGCAGTTCAGCCGGGGCCGGTTTGAACCCGCCACCCTCGGTATATGGGGCCGGCGCCTTACCAACTGAGCCACAGGCGCCACCCAGATTAGGCACAGTAAGAAATTAACAATAACTAAAAATAGAACAATTATAACAAAACACTGTAATAACAGTTATGAATGAGAGAATGTAGTCTCTCAAAGTATCTCATTGCACTACACTCACCTATTTTCAGACCATAGTTTGACCACCGTTAACTGAAACCACAGACAAGGGAGGAACTATTGCATAAGAAACTTGAGACAAAGGCCCAAGAACAGGATCAAACACAGACCAGCCAAACACCTTCCTCCCCCTCTGCAGCAAAGGGAAACTCTACCTCTTCCAAAAGAAAAATTCACACCCTCCTCCACCACCACCACCCTCCCACACACACACATATACACCCTCCTAATAAAGCTGCAGAGTTCCAATACCCAGAAAAAGGAAAGGCTGGTTAGGGACACTAAGGAGGCCAGGCCCAGAGATGAACTGAAAGGTGGCAGGTTTTAGGCACTAACCCCTCCCAGGCCTTCACAATCCTGTAATTACAACCAACAACTGAATAGCACCTGGCACAGCAAATTCCTGGATGTGCAAGGAGGATGCATTTCTACTTGCCCGCCACCTACCCACCAGAGCCCTGACCACTAAGCTGAAATCTTCAGATGATACCATCTTGACAAACTATTCATCTGTACTTCCATTCAGAAACACCCACCCCTTACCTGACATCAGCCACCCTTCAATCCCCAAACAGCACAGTTCCCAGAATATCGAGATCATTCAAGTACTAAGCTCAGGGTAAAAGTGAAGCAGCTACCAGTAGCTCTAAACGTCAACAAACTCCCAACTGGATCTCCCACAACAATCTTGTCCCTCCAGGTTTCAAAATCAGCCAGAACTTTCAAATGCACATCTTATCACTTCCTGAGACCCTGAGACCCGCTGTAAATCCCTTCAATGGCATATTACTGCTTTTAGCATTAGGTTTAAACTCCTTACGGCTTAAAGGGAGGGGTCCTGATCTTCCCCAGTAGACTATTCTGCTCCACTCACTACTCTGCTATACAGGTTTCTGTTTCTCCAATAAGCCATGTGTTCTCTCTCCCTGAGGCCTTTGCATACTATTCTTCTGAGCAAAGTTTTTCTTCAAGTCTCAGCCTACAATATCTCTTCCCAGACCCTGCAAAGTAGATTACTACCGCCAATTATATAATCCCAAATACCCTGCACTTTCCTTCTGTGCCATTCACCATTATTATCTGTCTATCCTGATTAAAACAAAAGATTCTGGAAGATAGGGGTTATGTTTATGTGATTTACCAGCGTATCTCCTACAACTAAACATAATGGTATCTCAATAACTGCTTGACTGGTCAGCTCACACAACCATCTTTGGTTTGGTGGGGACAATCTCTCCATAAGACCTTCTCCAACCCCAAATGACCACCTAACTTATATCACAGCTGGATTTTGACTCTCTCCTGCTTCACCCCCAGAGGGTGGGCAGCACCAGCCCCAACAGCTATGACCTCTGAGAAAAATGAAGGGGAAGGAATCAGATGCGCCTACCTTCCTGCCTGTATTGGTCTCCTGGATGTGACATTACCAGGTAGCCCAATTTCCACCAAAAAACATACACAAAAAAGTGGTGTCAAAAAACCAGCTAATTTCTTAAGAGAGGTAATAGTTTAAACTGATTCCTACCCACTGCCACCCCAGGTAGCAACGTCTAAGAAACCTTCCACCGAAGACAGTAAAACCAGTAACACTTAAGTATGCAGAACTGAAGGCTGAAAAGAAAGAATCTGACAAAAAAATTCCTCCTTGTCCAATACATGTTCAACTAATGCTGAATAGCTCTCAAACCACCTCCAACTTTTCCCATCCCAGGCAAAAATTCCAGAGAACCTTAAATACGGCCCACCCCAGTTCCTGTGTGAATTCCCAGGAGCAGGCCTTAGCTACCTCCTCAAGAAATATGTTGGGGAAAAAAAAGGGGAAGTGAGAAGATTCTCTTTCCCTTACTTAAGCTTGTCCCAGGTATATGTTGACACTCCCATGCCCCTTGAATCACTAATGAGGTTGAACTGCAGGCAACGAAAACGCCAGGGCCAATGACTCACAACCCACCCCAAGCCGGTCGGACAGAAGCAGCCATAAGCTCACTCTTCTACAGCCCTTCAGCCTCAGCCCTCTAATTTCCCCATCACCCTCCGTCATCCGCAGGGAACAGACTCCTCGAACATCTGGAAAGTCCATCAGTAGAGAGGCGCTGCGGACCCAAGCAGTAGGAGAAAAAAACTCCAGGGCTTTAAGCAAAGTTGACTATCAGCCCCAATCTTCTTGCCCCGGCGGGTGAAGCCCGGGCCGGAGATGGCGGGAC
This sequence comes from Nycticebus coucang, assembly GCF_027406575.1. Lineage (NCBI taxonomy): Eukaryota > Metazoa > Chordata > Mammalia > Primates > Lorisidae > Nycticebus > Nycticebus coucang. The sequence goes on along the minus strand of NC_069782.1, from coordinate 131,333,055 downwards.
TGGCTAAGACACACCCAGTTCCCAGCAGTGCGGCTCCAGGGCTGATAGTAGATGCCCGACTGCCTGGGACACCAGCCACGTGGACATCGCTTCCCTGCCCCCACGTGGACCCGCGGTCCGCGCCCCCCTCCACCGGGAACCCAACCCACGTGGGTGCCCGGGCCGCCTAGAGGGGGAGGGGAAGCAGACAAGTTCTCCCGGGAAAATTGTTCGCCCAACCCACGTGGCTCCGAAAAAGAGAACCGCTGCGCTGGGCAAGAGGAGCCGCACTAAGCATCTTTAGAGGGAAGGTCTTTGACTCTCAAGTCCAAATCCCTGACCCCCCCCATGGCGGGCCATGTTTCCGACACCCGGCTCTGACCTACCGGCGTTCCCCAGAAATGGCCGTAGAGACCCTACCTTTGCCTGCCTTCCCTCAACAAATGGCTTAAGTCTACTTGACCTGACCTAGCTCCTGCGGCCACCCGGCATCAACTCTCAGGCGCTTCCTCCCTCTCCTGTGGCGTCCACGTGTCACCGCCCGGCACACATCTCTTTGCTGCCAGCTGCGGGCCGCCCGCCAGCCTCTCACCTGCTCCCCGCCGCTCACAGCGCCCAAGGTCCCATACGGCGCTTGGCTTCGATTCCCCCAACCGCTGCCGCGGACTCCACCACCGGGGTCTGGGCCGGGGCCCCCACCCGGAGGCGGCGCGACTCCTTCTCTCCGTCCCCGGCGCGCCGCCATCTTGGCCCCTGAACGCCCAGCGCTGCTGGGATCGCTGGCGCCGCCTCGCCCAGCAGATTGTGGGAAAGGAACTACAGCACCCAGGTGACACTTGAAGACTACCGCTCCCAAAAGGCCATGCGGCGAGACCGCTTGTACCCGGGAAGAGGGACCAGGCCTTACGCGAGGATTTCTGGAAGTGGTAGTCGTTTTCCGCAGGGCTTGTCTGGCACAAACTCTAGTAGTGGTTAGAGACAGGGAGACCATCTTGAGGGGCGCGAGACAATAAAAGGGAAGAGTTAACATATTTTATTTTTGTTATTTTAGTTTGTCCAACGGTTGGGACGCTCTTTGTCTGACGTGCTACCTGCTGTGCCTTCATTTCACCTTAATCCAAATGGGTCTATGTTTTGAAACAGCATCCCCTAGTGGGAGCTGACCCTCACCCAGTTCCACACTGCGGCAGTACCGCAAGTTTAATAGAAAAATACCGCGTTCGCGGCTCTCTCTGCTGCCAGTCGGAAGGTTGCCTTGACTTATTCTCATTACCAAATTTATTTCCTTTTTTTGGCCGGGCCTGGGTTTGAACCCGCCACCTCCGTCATATGGGACCGGCACCCTACTTCTTGAGCCACAGGTGCCACCCACCAAATTTATTTCCTGATGCTCCAGCTCTCTTTGCTACTTAGAATACTCGAACCTCAAAACATATCATGCTGTACTTAATCTAGGAAAGACTTTTTGATTATCCCCGCCACCAGTGATCCCTTCATGTATGCCTACAGTTTATCAGTGTACTACCCGCTCATTTACTACTTAGAAGCTCCTTCATACTGTTCCCTATTTTTTTTTTTTCGCGGTTTTTGGCCGGGGCTGGGTTTGAACCCACCACCTCCGGCATATGGGATCAGCGCCCTACTCCTTGAGCCACAGGCGCCGCCCCCTGTTCCCTATTTTTTTGTTTGTTTGTTTTTTGAGACAGAGTCTTACTATGTCGCTCTCGGTAGAGAGCTGTAACGTCACAGCTCACAGCAACCTCAAACTATTGGGCTTAAGTGATTCCCTTGCCTCAGTCTCCCAAGTAGCTGGGACTACAGGCACTCGCCACAAAGCCCGACTATTTTTTGTTGCAGTTGTTCATTATTGTTTAGCTGGCCTGGGCCGGTTTCAAACGCGCCAGCCTCGGTGTATGTGGCAGGCACCATAACCACTGTGCTACAGCGCCGAGCACTTTTGTTAGTTTTGTTTTGTTTTGTTTTTTGAAAGAGTCTCACTTTGTCATCCTTGGTAGAGTGTCTTGGCGTTATAGCTCACAGCAACCTCCAACTCTTCGTGTCAAGTGATTCTCTTACCTCAGCCTCCCAAGAAGCCGGGACTACAGGCGTCTGCCACAACGCCCAGCTACTTTTAGAGACTGGGCTCTCCCTCTGGCTCAGGCTGGTCTCTAACCTGTGAGCTCAGGCAATCCACCCACCTCGGCCTCCCAGAGTGCTAGGATTACAAGCGTGAACCACACCGCGCCCGGCACTGTTCCCGATTTTTTTTTTTTTTTTTTTTTTGTAGAGACAGAGTCTCACTTCATGGCCCTCGGTAGAGTGCTGTGGCCTCACACAGCTCACAGCAACCTCCAACTCCTGGGCTTAAGCGATTCTCCTGCCTCAGCCTCCCGAGCAGCTGGGACTACAGGTGCCCACCACAACGCCCGGCTATTTTTTGGTTGCAGTTTGGCCGGGGCCGGGTTTGAACCTGCCACCCTCGGTATATGGGGCTGGCGCCTTACCGATTGAGCCACAGGCGCCACCCTGTTCCCGATTTTTAAAAAAAAACTTTTATTACAGGCTCGGTGCCCGGAGCACAGTGGTTACAGCATCAGCCACACACATCTAGGCTGGCAGGTTCGAACCCAGCCCTGGTGAGCTTAAACATTAATGAACAACTACAACAAAAAATAGACGGGCTTTGTGGCGAGCTACCTGTAGTCCCAGATACTTGGGAGACTGAGGCCAGAGAATCGCTTAAGTTCAAGAGTTAGAGGTTGCTGTGAGCTGTGACTCCTTGGCACTCTATCAAGGGCAACATAGAGAGACTCTGTCTCAAAAAAAAAAACAAAAAAAAACTTGCATTAACCAACCAAAAATTATTTCAAAAACTGCAAAACTGTATAGAGTAAAAATTGTACTTGCCCTGCAAAATCCACTTCCATCCCTATTCATCCACACTTTTTTATAGGACTATAAAAATGTATAGAGAAATCAATGAATCCCCAACAAAAAAAAAGTTATTAACTTATTTAAAAATTTCCTTTTACTGTCAACCTACCTAACTCATTAAATTAAAATAAGTTTCTTTTATACAGCAAAAAAAAAAAGAAAAATGTATAGAGAAGGCTCAGTGCCCATAGTTCAGTGCTTAAGACGCCAACCACATACGCTGGCTGGTGGGTTGGAACCTGGCCGGGCCTGCTGAACAACAATGACAACTGCAACAAAAAAATAGCTCAGCATTGTGGCAGGCGCCTGTAGTCCCAGCTACTTGGGAGGCTGAGGCAAGAGAGTTGCTTGAGCCCAAGAGTTTGAGATTGCTGTGAGCTATTACACCATAGCACTCTACTGAGGGTGACAAAATGAGGCTCTGTCTCAAAAAACAAAAAAAAAAAGTATAGGGACACAAATTGGTCTTTTCTTTATTAAAAAATGGGATAATAATTCTATATGTATGGTTCTTGCTTTTTTATGTAACACTCTGTTAATCCATTAACTAACCAAATATTTACTGAGCTCTAAGTGACTACAAGTTCTAGTATTATGAATATACCATCATTGAGATGATTTTTTTTTTTTTTTTTTTTGTAGAGACAGAGTCTCACTTTACCACCCTCCAGTAGAGTGCCGTGGCGTCACACGGCTCACAGCAACCTCCAACTCTTGGGCTTACACGATTCTCCTGCCTCAGCCTCCCGAGCAGCTGGGACTACAGGCGCCCGCCACAATGCCCAGCTACATTGAGATGATATTTAAGGGCAGTACCTGTGGCTCAGTGAGTAGGGTGCCAGCCCCATATTCTGAGGGTGGCAGGTTCAAACCCAGCCCCAGCCAAACTGCAACAAAAAATAGCCAGAAGTTGTGCTAGGTTCCTGTAGTTCCATCTACTGGGGAGGCTGAGGCAAGAGAATCGCATAAGCCCAAGAGCTGGAGGTTGCTGTGAGCTGTGACATCACAGCATTCTACTGAGGGCAACAAAGTGAGATTCTGTCTCTCAAAAAAAAGGAGGCTGGGGCGGCGCCTGTGGCTCAGTCGGTAAGGCGTCGGCCCCATATGCCGAGGGTGGCGGGTTCAAACCCAGCCCTGGCCAAACTGCAACCAAAAAATAGCCGGGCGTTGTGGCGGGCGCCTGTAGTCCCAGCTACTCGGGAGGCTGAGGCAAGAGAATCGCGTAAGCCCAAGAGTTAGAGGTTGCTGTGAGCCGTGTGACGCCACGGCACTCTACCCGAGGCCGGTACAGTGAGGCTCTGTCTCTACAAAAAAAAAAAAAAAAAGAGAAAAAAAAAAAGGAGGCTGGGCATGGTGGATCACGCCTATAATCCCAGCACTTGGAAGGCCAAAGCAGGTGGATTGCCTGAGCTCACAGGTTAGAGACCAGCCTGAGCCATAATGAGACCTTGTCTGTAAAAAAAAAAAATAGCCGGCTGAGGTGGCACCTGTGGCTCAATAGGTAGGGCTGGCCCCATATGCCAAGGGTGGCAGGGTTGAACCTGGCCCTGTCCAAACTGCAACAAAAACTAGCCAGGAATTGTGGCAGGCGCCTGTAGTCCCAACTACTCGGCTGAGGCAAGAGAATCGTCTAAGCCCAAGAGTTGGAGGTTGCTGTGAGCTGTGACATCACAGCGCTCTACCAAGGGCGACAGGGTGAGACTTCATCTAAAAAAAAATTAGCTGGGCATTGTGGCAGGTGCCTGTAGTCCCAGCTACTTGGGAGGCTGAGGCAAGAGGATCACTTGAACCCAAGAGTTGAGTTTGCTATGAGCTAAGATGCCACAGCATTCTACTGAGGGTGACTAAGTGAGACTCTGTCTCAAAAAAAAAAAAAAAAAAGATACTGGCATGTCACTGAATTGATCTTTTTTTTTTTTTGAGACAGACTCTCATTTTTTTGGCCCTGGTAGAGCGCCGTTGCATCATTGCTCACAGCAAATTCAAACTCTTGGGCTCAAGCAATCCTCTTGCCTCAGCCTCCCAAGTAGCTGGGACTACAAGTGCCCACTACCATGCCAAGCTATTTTTTAGAGACAGGGGTCTCACTCGGGCTCAGGCTTGTCTTGAACTCATGAGCTCAAGCAATCCACCTGCCTTGGCCTCCCAGAGTGCTAGGATTACAGCACCTCACCCAGCCCAAGACATTGGCATTAAGTTAAAGAGGTTCTCTCTCTCCCCATACAAAAAGTAAGGCAGGGCGGCGCCTGTGGCTCAGTGAGTAGGGCGCCGGCCCCATATACCGAGGGTGGCGGGTTCAAACCCGGCCCTGGCCAAACTGCAACCAAAAAATAGCTGGGCGTTGTGGCGGGCGCCCGTAGTCCCAGCTACTTGGGAGGCTGAGGCAAGAGAATCACTTAAGCCCAGGAGTTGGAGGTTGCTGTGAGCTGTGTGAGGCCATGGCACTCTACCGAGGGCCATAAAGTGAGACTCTGTCTCTACAAAAAAAAAAAAAAAAAAGTAAGGCAAAGGGGTAGCATACTAGGTCAAGTGCTTTTTAGCTGTGTGGCCTTGGGAAAGTTACCTAACTTCCCTAACCCTGGTTGCTCTAAGACAGGGGTCCTCAAACTGCGGCCCGTGGGCCACATGAAGCGGTGTGATTGTATTTGTTCCTGCTTTGTTTTTTTTACTTCAAAATAAGGTATGTGCAGTGTGCATAGGAATTTGTTCATAGTTTTGTTTGTTTTTTTTTGTAGAGACAGAGTCTCACTTAGTTGTCACCCCATAGTTTTTGTTTTTTTTTTAAACTATAGTCCGGGGTGGCGCCTGTGGCTCAGTCGGTAAGGCGCTGGCCCCATATACCGAGGGTGGCGGGTTCAAACCCGGCCCCGGCTGAACTGCAAACCAAAAAACAGCCGGGCGTTGTGGCGGGTGCCCGTAGTCCCAGCTGCTCGGGAGGCTGAAGCAAGAGAATCGCTTCAGCCTGGGAGTTGGAGGTTGCTGTGAGCTGTGTGATGCCATGGCACTCTACCAAGGGCGATAAAGTGAGACTCTGTCTCTACAAAAATAAATAAATAAATAAATAATAAACTATAGTCCGGCCCTCCAATGGTCTGAGGGACAGTGAATTGGCCCCTTGTTCAAAAAGTTTAAGGACGCCTGCTCTAGGAGCCAAAGTCACTTACCTTCACCACCCATTCAAAAGTATTGAGATGGCATTTCCTTAAAGGAAACTGGGTCACTAGATCAGCTAAGATGTCAGTGGGAAGGCAGCTCCTGTGGCTCAGTGAGTAGGGTGCCGGCCCCATATACCGAGGGTGGCGGGTTCGAACCTGGCCCCAGCTACACTGCAACAAAAAAATAGCTGGGCGTTGTGGCAGACGCCTGTAGTCCCAGCTACTCGGGAGGCTGAGGCAAAAGAATCACTTAAGCCCAGGAGCTGGAGGTTGCTGTGAGCTGTGATGCCAGAGCAATCTACTGAGGGTGACATAGTGAGACTCTGTCTCTAAAAAAAAGAAGAAAAAAAAAAAAAAGGGTGGCGCCTGTGGCTCAAGGAGTAGGGCGCCAGTCCCATATGCCGGAGGTGGTGGCGGATTCAAACTCAGCCCCAGCCAAAAACTGCAAAAAAATAAATAAATAAATAAATAAATAAAATAAATCACTTGGTTAGCCAGGCAGGCGTTGTGGTGGGCTCCCAGCTACTTGGGAGGCTCAGGCAAAAGAATTGCTTGAGCCAAGAGTATGAGGGTGCTGTGAGCTATGATGTCATAGCACTCTACCAAGGGTGACAAAGTGAGACTCTTTCCCCCCACCAAAAAAATTAGCTGGGTGCAGTGGTGCAACCACCTATATTCTCAACTACCTTGGGGGCTAAAGCAGTAGAATGGCTTTGGCCCAGGAGTTGGAGGCTACAGTGAGCTATGATCATGCCATTGCACTCCAACCTGTATGACAAGAGTTTAAGACCACTCTAAAAAAAAGGAATTCAGACTTCAGTTTTTTTGCTTGTTTACTAGGTAATAGCATCTTCTTTCAGAAGTCCTTGTGAAAAGTAAATGAAATCGCAGATTTGAAACATCTTGCATAGTGCCTGCCCTACTGCATGCTAAACAAATGTGGTTTTGTCTTCCTCCTTTGCCTTTCACATCCATTTGTGTAACCTAAGAGAAACCTCAGATTCAGAGGAGGCAAAGACTTTTATAGGGTGGATTGTAATACCCCTCATCTACCCAGGTGATTGGTGATCACCATGGAATCTGGCCAAGCTAGTTATTTGGAATGACTGGCCTTAGGGGTAAGTGGTCAGAGGATTGGAGGAAGGCAAATTCAAGGACATTAGAGAAAGGAGTCAAGGCAGTCCTCCCTACACACACCATCTCAGATCATCTGCCAATCCAGCCCCATCCTGGATTGTTTAGATTGTGGCAGGTGCCCAGTTCCACCTATTTGGGAGGCTGAGGCAAGAGAATCGCTTAAGCCCCAGAGTTTGAGGTTGCTGTAACCTGTAACGCCACAGGACTCTACTGAAGGTGACATAGTGAAACTCTGTCTCCAAAAAAAAAAAAAGAAGAAGAAAGAAACTAATGTCTATTAAGTATTGACTATGTGGCCGGCACTAGGTTAGGTGACTGGGTGCACATTATCTAGTTTGTACAGAGGATAAAGGTAGAGCTCAGAGTACAATAGGGAGCTACTACTCTAGGTCATTCAGGTAGTGAGGGGGAAAGCTTGAATTGGAACCTAGGTAACCAAAATTTCAAGTCAGCGTTCTGTGGCTTTAAGTTTTCTCTACTCCCTCTAGTGCTGACCTCTGGGAGAATGAGGGGAGGAGGTGAGCTCAAGCAGGCGATGCTGCCAAGGAAATATTTGTGTGAATGTGGATGGCTTCAGTCATGTCCCCAGGTGATGAGGACAGGAAAGCTAGGGTGGGAGAATCCACAATGTATAGCTCTCTCTGCATTTCCTAAAGCACAGGAGAAGGAGGTCCCCATTCCTTGACAGGCCCTTTTTTTCTTTTTTTTTTTTTTTTGAGACAGTGTCTCACTATGTTTCTCTCGGTAGAGTGAGTGCTGTATCATCACAGCTCACAGCAACCTCAAACTCTTGGGCTTAAGCGATTCTCTTGCCTCAGCCTCCCACATAGCTGGGACTACAGGTGCCTGCCACAACACTGGGCTATTTTTGTTGCAGTTACCACTGCTGTTTTAGCTGGCTAGGGCCGGGTTTGAACCCGCCACCCTCAGTATATGGGGCCAGTGCCCTTCCCACTGAGCCACAGGCATGGCCCCAGGTGCCGCCCCAGGCCCTTTTTTTCAAACCCCAGACTCAGCATCTTTCCATCCTTTCATGCTTCAGCAGCAAAACCTAAGGTGGAGAGAAGAGGTTTCAAAAACACTTAAGCCTCCACATCTGTAACCCTCACCCAGTCAGTCAAGCCAGCTGTGCAGACTCTGAGACAAAGTGAGGGAATCAAACAGCCTTTTTGACAATTCCCCTCCAAGTAACAAAGGGGAGAAACCCCTACCCAGTCTGGGCCTGATACCCTGGAATGAGGGGACTAGTTCAGGTCACCAGCATCTACCCCTTCAGCCCATCCTGAAGCTTAAGGAAGAGAAACTAGCAGCTGGGGACCCCCAAGAGGGAGGCGGCCAACTCTGCTCCACGCCTCTCTCTCCTTCTCCTTCCTGGCTGATAGGTATTTCCTGTTTATGAGGCAGCTAAGGCTGAGCTTTTGGGAAGGGATGGAGATGGAGCCCCTCCTCTCCTACGGCTGGATTGGGGAGTCCTTGAGGAATGCCTGAAGGTTGGAAGGCTCCTCCCTGGGGAAGGCGTGTTCCTGACATTGACTGTCCAGATCATTCCCCCCGCCCCAGCAACCCTCCCACCCCTGGCCAAGGTCTCTACGGGTTGGGGGCACTGGAGGAGTCTGGTTCCTGTTCTGTCTCCAAAGCCTTCAAAGGAGAATAGCTTCCAGGAGGAATGGGGAGGGGAGGGAGGAAGGGGGGAGGAAGGCGCCAAAGCTGGATGGAGAAAAGGGGGAAGGGAGGAGAGTATCTTGAATGATGTGTCAGAGCCTTCCAGGAGGGCCTGTGTATCTCGGCCCCTCTCCCGTCCAACCTGGTGGTCATTTCGCAGTCCCCTCCTCCCAGCAAAACGCAGATCCCTGGCCCTTAGGCCGAGAGGGCGGGGACCCCACTTAATTAACCCTTTTAATTCTCGTCCCAGCTGGTTTAACAGGCAAAGGAGGAACGGTTAATTCAAGGAGAGGGTGAGTTGAGGGTTGCTACAAAAACTAGGATTCTGCCCCTTTCTCCTCCAAACAGCTTGGAGTAGGAACGCTTAACAAGGGGTTTTAAAAATAAGGCTGGGGTCTTAGCAGAGACCTCAAGCAGGTGATCGGCAGTCCTGGAGCACGGCCCCAGTGGAGAGAGAGCTACATCTCACCGCCCACCCTGGCTCCGCCTTCCTCAGTGCTTGCTCCCGCTTCGGCTCGGCTATGCTCCCAACCCAGCGCCACCCAGAGGACCGACACCGAGAGTGAGGCTTCGCCTCCTATCCCCCCTCGCCCTTCCTTTCTGGGGTCTGTGCCTCCGTCTCCTTTTTTATAGGCTGCGTCACATGCATGCCGTTCCCTGAACACTCTTGCCCCTCGCTGCCAGCCGCGCGGCGCACGCACGTAGTCCCTTGTAGAGCGCTCGCCCGGTCACTTTGACACAGCTCTCCCCTCCCACTAGCAGGACAATTAGCATATTAATAAAGCCCGGCCCTGCCGAACTGGGGCTGGAGAGTCGACGCCAGAGAGAGGGAGAGCGCGAGCGCGAGCGCGAGGGAGAGGGGGGTGAGCGGCGACGGCGGGGAGGGCGGCGGGAGCGCACAGACACGCACACGCACACGCGCACACACGGACACACACTCTCGGGACGCACACATAGAGGCAGCTCGCCTTCCTGCCTGGCTTCCTTCCTGTCTGTTCAGCGCCTGACAGGCCCCTTACTGCAGCCCAGGGCCGCGCGTACCGGGCCGAGGCCGGGCCGGGCCGGGCCGGCTGCGAGGGCAGCGGGGGCCGCGGGCGGCGGCAGCGGCTCATGCCCGGCCTGTCCCCGCGAGGGGCGGGCACCGTGACTCGGCTGGGCCCCCAGCGGCGGGCGATGTGAAGATGTCAGTGGGCTGTGCTTGTCCTGGTGAGTGAGGCGCGTGGCCGCCTATCCCCTCCCTGCCTAACCTTCCCCGCGGACCCCTCACTGCATGTTTGGCAAGAACTTTGGTGGGCGTAGATGGGCATAGGGGGAAGAAGGGGGCTGTAAGGAGCATGCGGGGCCTCGGCCGCGGGGAGGCTTTTTCCCATCTGTGTAAATACGCAGCAGCTCCAAAGCACTGGGAGGAGGCTCTGGGGGTAGCTTAAGTGTATGTTTTTGTTTTTGTTTTTTTTGGAGGTGAGTGTGGAGGCTAATTGGGGAGGTGCTGGGGGGGCTGAAATTCTCAGAATTCCAGGTGGTTAGCCAATCAGAAGTAACTCTGGACTTTTGACACCCCCCCTCAGGTCATCATAGAGTTGTGATTGGCTGATATGGGTCCCCCCCTCCCTGCGACCTATTGCCTATGACACCCCCTCTCAGGCCCTTTCTGAGGACTCTGTTTGCAGGGACGTATGGGTTGGGGCCCATCTTGTCCCCCATCCAACTTTTCCTGCCTGTTGCCAGGGAAGGATGGCCCTCCTGAGGGACAGAAGGTACTCCTAGGGGGTGCCAGATAATTGGGCCCTTGGGTCTGGCATCTCTGCCCTAGTGGGAGGGGGAATTTGGCAGCCCCAGGCAAGCTAGGAAATAGAGTGATTTGTGGAGAGGTGAGCTGGAGGGAGCAATTGCTTGACTCCAAAGTGAAAACTTGAGGACCCAGGTTTAGATCCCTGAATCCCCCAAACACATACCAGCTCTTGTCAGGGACAGCCTGGGTCTGAGTTTTTTCCTGGAGGAGAAGAAGTTCTACCTCACTGCCAGGAGGAAATAGAGGAGCCATGTGACCGGAGAGGTAGTCTACAGAGGGCCTTAGAACATACTCTCTGTCTCCATCCCCAGAACTCTGGGTCCTGGAGTTGGCCCTTCTGTCACAGGCTGTAGTCAGCTTTCTCCTGTAAGTCAGTGTCCCTGAATCTAGCCTGGTTTTGACCCTTCATCCCTCCAGATGCCCAGCTATCTAAGAGGCCCATACTTTACAAACATACACCCTCCCACCCCCAATCCCCAAGAGAAGCTGCCAGTGCGGAAGCTTCCTTGAAAATCATGTGACCTAGGCCAAGCTGGGCTGGGCACACACTTCATGTGTCTGCTGAGGCTGATGTTTTAGGCATATGGGGCCCAGAGGCAAGGCCAAGAGACCCCAAGGATCCTAGAATATCTGGGTATGGGAACCCTAGCTCCTGCTGCAGAGGGTATAGAAAAGGAGGAAAGAGAAGAGTTTGCCAAGCTGGAATCCTGCCTGGCCCCATCATCTCCCCTCCTACCAGTCTGGTGTGCATGTTCTATGTATTTTCTCCTTTGTAATTGTCTCATGCTGGGTACCCTGTTCAGATCTTTCCATGCTCTGAGCCCACCCTAGAGCCCTGAACCTCTATCATTGCACACAAACAGAGCAGAAACTAAGGCTCTGAACAAGCTAGAGGATAGAGTATTAACTTTTGATTCTTCATTCCTACAAACAGCAGGTAGAGGGAAGGTTGTCAGGCTGGAGATAGATGGGCGATTGGCCCTGAAGCTGACTCAGGGTACCTGGTTCCAGTGGGAGGAGAGAGAAAGTTTCCTCTCCGTGCCTTTGGGAACAGCATGGGGAAAGGAAGAGGACACATGCCTAGGGGTGTGTGTGTGTGTGTATATGTGTGTGTGAAGGTAAGGGGACAGACAACTTCAGTCAGTGCTCCAAAAGGCATGTTCCTTTTGTGTGTCTGGTGGCCTGACTGAGGGAGAGGGTGCAAAATATGGCTAAGAGTGGGAAGTCTTTTTCCTGATTATGAAGAAGCCTTATGGATGATGCCACAGAGGATGAATGGAGGTTAGACTTCAAGGAGAACCATGTGGGGAGGGGCTCGAGAGTAGACTGGAGGTGGGGAATGGTAGGAGTTAGGGTGAAAGAAGGAATTGGCTTGCATGGGTGGGTGGAAGCACATGTTTGGACATAAGAGCATCATAGTGGCATGTAGCAGTCTAGACCCAAAGACCTGTCCCCACCCCCTCAACCTTGAGCAGCCCTGAGGTGAGGGCTAAGGCGCCCTGGCAGGCCTGCCTGCTGCCTGGCTGCCTGACTGTCTGAGTCTCTCCTTTGTGCTCTGCTGTCTCCGGGCTCCTCCTCCTCCCCCATCCGGGCAGAGACAGCACATGCCCCACACATGTGACTGAGGGAAGCCAGAGCACACGCAGACCCACACACATGCACACGCTGACACACCACAAGATATACATGTACACACGCCCAATTCCCATAGTGCTCCTGGCGTGGGGAACAGCTTCTGTGGCTGAAATGACCAGGGGCAGGGAGAACCTCTGCTAGGGCTGTCATCCTGGGAAAGATGCTGAGGGGGCCAGGGCCTGTCTGGGGCAGCATGTGGCTCAGAAGGGTTAAGGCAGGGAGGAGTAGGGGGAGGGGACGAGGCAGCAGTGGTGGCGGCTGGGAGCCAGGAGAGGAGGATGGCAGAGCGCCAGGCCAACGGGAGGCCGGGTACAGACAAAGGAAGGGGGGCAGGCACACTGGAGGCCTGGGTCAGGGAGCCCCAGGGGCCCGGGCAGGGGGCAGTGCTGGTACCTTTTCCTGTGGGCTAGGGCTGGCTGCTGTCCTTTGAATCCTCACCTGTAGGAGAAATATTCTCCCTCATCATCTTTGTCATTTTTGCTGCTTCGCCTACCACTGATTTTAAGGCCTTCTTACTCAGACTCTTTGGCTGGACCTCTTCTATCCCTGTGCAACTGGGGGAATTGGGTCAGAGCAGGGAGAGGAGCAGACTTGCTAGAGAAGGAGAATTAGGAGAAGGTCTGTTTGGGATGATATGCCAGAGTCTTGATACATCTTGGCATTGATATTTCCCTTTTCCCCACAGTGGGACAGGAGGGCCCTTAAAATTCCCCCAGTCTGAGGAGAAAGGCTGGTAGGGGTTCTGAGCTCTGGGCTGGGGACTGAAGCCAGAGCATTTACCCATCCCCCTTCCCCATGTGGGCAGTCATTTGAGGCCTGGAGGGTGAAGGGAGTAGGAATGGCTGCAGTGCCTCGGGGCTGGGCTTGTATCTAGTACGTTTAGACATCCAGGGTTCTAGCCCCAGGGCCCTCCTATTAAGATCTCACTGTTAGGATATTTGGTTTTATGTGCAATAAGGATCTCTTGAGATACTGCCTGTGAATACACTTTGGAAAGTTTAAAGGCAAAAAATAAATGGTAAGAATCGAGCTGTCAGTGGGGGAGAAGCGTGGCTATCCCTGGGTTGTAAATTTGGGAGTCAGTGGGAATGTCTTAAGTCATGGTGGTAGTCTGTATGTTGCAGGGTCTGACTAAATGTCATAGATTTTAATATGTTTGTGAAAACTGGGGTGGATCATATGGCCACCTAGAGATGAGGTATGGTGTGTAGGTTTAGAGAGGATAGTTTATGCGTTAAGTGTAACAAATGATCAGGGTGTATATGTGGTAGTCTGTCATAGGTTTAGGGGGAGTAACACAGTTTCAGGGTATGTGTTGAGGTCAGGGTGCATGAAGAGTTACAGGTCCCTGTATGTATGACATTGTGTGTGGGTGTATGTACAGTGTTTGAGTATTAAGGGTTTAAGATAGATCACAGATTGAAGTGTGTATCAAGTACATGATTTCTGTGAAAATTAGATGTGTTACTTAGATGTACAGGATGTTCACACAGCCAGGTGCAATATTATTGCACAGTTAACCAGTGTGTATGTCATGAGACATCCAGTCCTTGGAGTTGTGTGTAAATATAGTGTGTGTGTAGGGGGGAGGGTGGCAAGTAGAGGAGCAAACACTCAATTTGCAAAGAAGGAAGTAGGAGGTACCTTCCTGTGTGTGTGTAAGAGAGAGAGAGACAGAGAAAGGGTTTTCCTTTCCCTATCTTGAGAAGAGCCCGGACCACTACCCAAGGTTTAGCAATATCCTCTTCCTTGGGTTCTTTCCCACCCCCACTATATTGGAAAACGGGTCTACTGGCTCTTTTTTTTCCTGGGTGGTGGGAAGGATTCAGCAACAGACTAGGCCTCCTCTGGAAACCCATAGATGGGTAAGTTTGCCTTCTGTGGCTATAACAGCATCTCTTTCCCTGGCAGCCACACATCTTCACTAGTAGTGGTGGAGAAGAGGCTTCTTGTTAAGGAGAATCTAAGGCAGGGCTTGGAACTTAGCTGGGTTGGTGGAGGGCAGGGAAGCCTGGAGGGTCCCCTTCCCTCCAATTAGTGTTTACAGACTGAAGTCACAATGTGTCTCTGTCAAAAATAACCCCCTGGAGCCTCCCCCCAGCTGCTCTGGGATTTCACCAGGGGAACCCAGGGTGGCAGCCCAGGCCAGCTTTCAACTGGACACATCCAGGGAGAGAGTAAGAGAGATTTGCGGGGAGTTATGGAAGGTGGTTTGAAGATACTGGGGAGGCTGCTGAGAGGAACGGACTCTCCTGCATCCCTGTCTGTGGCTTTGGGTCCTCTGCTCACTCCTGAGCACCACCCCTGGGGCTTGGAGGGGGAGCCTGCATTTCGTTCCTGGCGCCCACAAGCCTTCCTTCCATCCAGGTCTCTCCCGGGCCAATCCGTTCCCTGTCTCTCCCAGTCTCTGTCTCTCTTTTGTTTTTCTCAGCAGTCCCTCTGTCCCAGCCTGCCTCTCTCCCTCCCTCTCTCGCTCTTCCCCTAGCCTCGCTTGGAGGGGGCAGGGCCGGTGGGGGCAGCTCCACCCTCCGCCCGCCCTGGGGCCTCATTCTGAGAGAGGCTCGGAGAGGGCGAGCTGGGAGGGAGGGAGGCAGGGAGAGAAAGGGAGGAAAGGAAGGGAGCCGGCAGCGCTGCGTGTGTGTCTGAGTGTGCGAGTGTGAGTGAGTGTGAGTGCCGGGCCCTGCCTCTCCTGGTGCCCCCAGCAGAGGGACCCGGTGGCTTGGGGTGGCGGGCGGGCTGCTCGGAGGCAGAGGCAGCTAGAGGCGGCGGCGAGGAGAGCCGAGGAGGAGGAGGAGGAGAGAGGAAAGAGCGGAGCAGCCATTGTTGAGGGAAACCTTGCAAACAAAGAAGGCTCCGGACTCCCCGCGGCCCCCCGCCACCCGGGCCGACCCCCTGGCCCCCGGCCTCCAGCCCTGTGGCCATTGTAACTTTCCCCCGGTGCTGTGGCCACCGTGGAGTGGGCCGAGATCGTGCGTGCGAGTCTTTGTGCGGCCGGCGGAGTGGAGCTCCCAGCCAGGCCTGCCTGTCCCACTCGGGACATGAGCAGCTGAAGTTGGACTCCCCTCAGCTCTTACCCCTGCCAGGGCCCCTCTGGGCTTCCAGCCGCTCCCCGCACCTCTCCTGGCCCCCCAGTTCTCCCAGGTAAGTCTGGGCACCCTGCAAGCCTGTTGGGGGTGGGCGGAAGGCCCTCAGTCTGTACCAGGTCTGGTGTGCTGACTCGGGAGAAGTACCCCAGCTTGTAGAGGCCAGGCCAGGGCTCTTAGGCCTGCTGACCTACGGTCAGGTCCCAAAGAGAGGGGCCCTGCCCTCAGGTCAGGCTGGTTTCCCTGGGAAACCCAACTGGAGGTACCCCCCATCAACCTCAGGAGGCAGCTTCCCATCCAGAGAAAACTTTACTAGTTCTGGGCTCTTCTCCCTCCCTAAAGGCTCCCAGATTGCTAGAGGGTGGCTATGTCTGACTCCAGGGCTAGATGACATATCCCCTCCACCCCCACCTTGCTCCCTCTATCCCTGCTGCTGGGGACAGGCGGCCACAGGGACAGATGGTCTGGGTGATGTCCCTCCCCTTTTTGTGCTGGGCTACTGGGAGTTGCTGTGGGTCTGGAGAGATGCTGAGTTTGTGTCCATTCACTGGAAGTATAAACAGAGGCCCCAGAACTCTGGGCTTTAGCACTTCGAAACTATTACCCAGCCTTAGGCAATGTCTGTCTGTTCTTTAGAGAGAGAATAGGTTCTGAGGCTTTTTTTAGAATTGAAGATGACCCAGGTATCCTGCATTTTTTCATATTCTTCAGCTGACATTTCTTCCTCAAGTGGCTATGAAATTAAGGGGGGCATGAGTAGTTATGCTTTTGGGGAAAGGACTATCTAGGTAGGGATGAGGGCCAGGTCTGAGAATGTAGACTGTGGGATTCATTACCCAGACCTGGCCCCTGGTGGGCTGTGTGAGCTTGGGCTTTCCTGGTGGCCTTAGTCTCCCTATCTCCCAAGTGGAGACACTTGGGAACTGGGTGGGGACTCTTTCCTGAGACACAGGCTTAGTCCAGACTGGCATGGGAAAGCTGTGTGTGCTGTTCTTGGAGCATGTGGATGTGGAGTGAGGGCCTGTTGCTGGCACCTTGATTCTGCCTGCGGCTGCTGGGTTCCAGCCCTTGATAGGCATGTTGGGGCGAGCTGAGGGTGGAAGCCTGCCAGACAGGCTGAGGCACACGTGTGTGCAGACACACACTGGCTCTGACTCTTGGTACCTTCAGGGACTGTGCAGTCTGAGCCCCTCTGGGACCCTCCTTTTGCCTACATTGTGAGGAGGGGGCCCTGGGGAGAGAATTAAATGACACATTTTGGCACAGGGTCTTCTTTTGTCTCTTTTCCCAAAGGAACAAAATAGATTTTGTATCTAAATTGGGGAGGGGGCTCAGGTGTAGCAGTATAGTTACTCTTCCAAATGCAATAAGGTTCTGGGAACCTGTGGAAGAATATTTGGTATCAGAACCTTTGGAGTCGTGCCTCAGTTTCCCCTCCTATCTTGTGGGGAAGGAAAACACAGAGTGGCAGGGGTACTTGGTTTATACCCAGCTACAAATTTAACACTTCTTCCGGTCAGAAAATGGTATGCCAGGAACCATATGCTGCTAGATGAGATAGAAGAGGGGACCCATGCACACGGCATATACAACTAGTCAGAGACCCCTGACTAGTTACCACTTGCTTCCTAGACTAAGCCCCCTACAATATAGGCTCCTTGCCAGATCTTCTATTTTCTATTTGTAAGTAGAATGGAATCCAGAGGAGGCACATCTATTTCCCTCCCCCACTGTAAGTCTCAGAAGAGAAAAAGGGTTGAGGCTTTGGGTTTCTGGTTTAGAGACAATACTCTACCCATGGTGGGTGTGGGGGCTGGGCTGATAAGGGAGTGGCCGTTGGTGGGGAGGCAGAAGGTCCAACTGGTTATCTGGTGGGTTGTACCCAACAGGCACCCCCCCTTATCTTTCTATCCCCTGCTCTCCTGAGACCCTGGAGGTGGAGGAGGGGCAGAGAGTTCACAAAATCCCCCTTTCTCCTTCCCTACCTTTGTCTCTAGAGGGCAATAAAGGGGTCAGATGGTAGAAATAGTGTAGGATATGGGAATTAGGAGATTTGAGCTCAAGGGCTAGGTCTGCCAGTTACTAGCTGTATGATCTTGGCAAGTGCTTTTGAACCCTCAGTTATCTCATCTGTAAAATGGGAATGTTATGGTCAACCCTGCTACCTCACAGGTTATTGTGATAATGGAATGAAACTAGATAAAAGGGGGGTTTATAAAAATTAGATCCTAATGTTTGAATATTTATTCTATGATATTGACATTTCTTTCCAGCTTCAGTTTCTCTTCTATCATCCAGGGCTCAGCCAAGTTAAGAAGTAGGGACCTGGGGAGGCACCTGTGGCTCAGTGAGTAGGGTGCCGGCCTCATATACCGAGGGTGGCGGGTTCATGCCCAGCCCCGGCCAAACTGCAACAAAAAATAGCCGGGCGTTGTGGTGGGCGCCTGTAGTCCCAGCTACTCGGGAGGCTGAGCCAGGAGAATTGCCTAAGCCCAGGAGTTGGAAGTTGCCGTGAGCTGTGTGATGCCATGGCACTCGTACTGAGGGTGACAAAGTAAGACTCTGTCTCTAAAAAATATATATATTAAAAAAAAAAAAAGAAAAGAAGTAGGGACTTGGGGCCGAGTGCCGTGGCTCATGCCTGTAATGACAGCACTTGGGAGGCTGAGGTGGGTAGATTGCCTGAGCTCACAGGTTGGAGACCAGCCTTGAGCCAGAGCAAGACCTTGTCTCTAAAAATAGCCAGGTATTGTGGCAGTGCCTGTAGTCCTGGCTACTTTGGGAGGCTGAGGCAAGAGACTTGCTTGAGCCCAAGAGTTTGAGGTTGCTGTGAGCTATGACGCCACACACTCTACTGAGGGTGACAAAAAGTAAGACGCTGTCTCCAAATAAAAAAAAAAGGAAAAAAGGAAGAAGTAGGGGACTTGGGTATTGGCTGGGATTAGGGCTGAATACTTCTAGTTTTTTTTTTTTTTTTTGACAGAGTTCAGTGGCATCATAGCTTATAGCAACTTCAGGCTCTTGGACTCACATAATCCACTTGCCTTAGCCTCCCAAGTAGCTGGGACTATAGGCTGCTGCCAAAATGCCCAGCTAATTTTTCTATATTTAGTAGAGACAGGGTCTCGTTCTTTTTTTTTTTTTTTTGTAGAGACAGAGTCTCACTTTATGGCCCTTGGTAGAGTGCCGTGGCCTCATACAGCTCACAGCAACCTCCAACTCCTGGGCTGAAGCGATTCTCTTGCCTCAGCCTCCCGAGTAGCTGGGACTACAGGCGTCCGCCACAACGCCCGGCTATTTTTTGGTTGCAGTTTGGCTGGGGCTGGGTTTGAACCCGTCACCCTCGGCATATGGGGCCGGCGCCTTACCGACTGAGCCACAGGCGCCGCCCCGGGTCTCGCTCTTTTTAAGGTGGTCTTTAGCTCCTGAGATCAAGCAATCCAACCTGACTTAGCCTCCAAGAATGCTAAGATTATAGGCATGAGCCATTGTACCCTGCCTACTCCTGGGTTCTTAATAAAATGAGATTGGGAGGGCGGCGCCTGTGGCTCAAAGGAGTAGGGCACCGGCCCCATATGCCGGAGGTGGCGGGTTCAAACCCAGCCCCAGCCAAAGACTGCAAAAAAAACAAAAGAAAAAAAAATGAGATTGGGGCCAGATGTAGAAGGAGAGATAGGTGCTCCCAGGAGTGGTCCCCTCCCCTAGTCCACCGCTCTCTTGTTGCAGTCAGGCCAGGTTGCTCCATAAAACCCATTCCTATCTACACAGTCTAGCTAGTAGGCTTCCAGGAGAGCTTCCAAGAGTGGCTCAGGGAAATTCTTTCTCTTCTAGGTTGTTCCTCAAAGTCATTCAAGCTGTACTCGCCGAAGGAGCCCCCAAACGGCAACGCCTTCCCCCCCTTCCATCCCGGCACCATGCTGGATCGGGATGTGGGGTGAGTCTCTTGCCCACATCCTAATTCTTCTCCAGGTGGGATCCTACCTGCAAAGGGAAGGGGGTGAAACCCTCCCCAAATGATTCCTGTCTTCCACCCCCATTCTCATGGCCTCTTCTCTTACACAGCCCAACTCCCATGTACCCGCCTACATACCTGGAGCCGGGGATTGGGTAAGTGGAGTTCAGTAGGGAGAAAGGTGCTTTCTGTTGGGTGAAGGCAGGATTTGGGGGAAGAGGGATATTCTGCTTCTACTGACTTCTTTCCTTCACTTCCCCCAGGAGACATACACCATATGGCAACCAAACTGACTATAGAATATTTGAGCTTAACAAACGACTTCAGAACTGGACAGAGGTATGGCCAAGGGAAAAGGAGCTGGGAGCCAGAGGGCTACCTGGGCATCCCTATGGGATATCTTGTGATACATAAACACACACCTCCCTGTATTTCTTAGGAGTGTGACAATCTGTGGTGGGATGCTTTCACAACTGAGTTCTTTGAGGATGATGCCATGCTGACCATCACTTTCTGCCTGGAGGATGGACCAAAGAGATATAGTGAGTGGCTTCTGGGGCATCCTACCATGACAGTATGTACTTCCTGTGTTGTTCTCCTTGGCACTCCTGGAAGTGCTGAGGGATATCTCTTGGCAGGGAGGCATCTGCCTGGCCTCTTTAGTGGTCCCTCTATCCTGAAGAGTTTGTCCCATCTCTACAGCCATTGGCCGGACCCTGATCCCACGCTACTTCCGAAGCATCTTTGAGGGGGGTGCTACGGAGCTGTACTATGTGCTTAAGCACCCCAAGGAGGCATTCCACAGCAACTTTGTGTCCCTTGACTGTGACCAGGGCAGCATGGTGACCCAGCATGGCAAGCCCATGTTCACCCAGGTCAGCAACCCAGCTGGTGGTAGAATACTGAGGCACCTGTGTTTGACTCCCCTCCTCTCTCCCAGCATGCCCTCACAGCTATTCCCAAGGGAGGGATAATGGGAAGTGGCAAAATAAGAAGGGAGGGCCCACATGCTGCAACATTCAGCAAATGTTCATTGATTTTGTATGTGACAATTTTCTGGACCCCAGGGGTACATGAGTAAATAAGAGCCTGTCCTCATAGAGCTTATAGCACAGCAGTTCTCAACCTGTGGGTTGTGATACACAGGAACTGTATTAAAGGGCATTAGGAAAGTTGAGAACCACTGTTATAGCAGATGGGTTTATCACTGGCTACATTAAGAGAGGACAAGGATCTATTGAGCTTTTCTTTGTGTGTGTGTGTAAAGGCCAGGGATGTGACAGATATATGAAGTTGGGGAGTGCTGTGACAGTTACCCATATGTTTATGTGCAAGTGGCAAAAGTGTATGCAATGGGAGAGCTGTGAGCAAAAGGGAGAACTCTAATAGGCACACTTTGAGGAATGTGTGGGGAGGGGGCAGGGTTGTGACAAGCCTGTCCCCAGGTGTGTGTGGAGGGCCGCTTGTACCTGGAGTTCATGTTTGACGACATGATGCGAATAAAGACATGGCACTTCAGCATCCGGCAGCATCGAGAGCTCATCCCCCGCAGCATCCTTGCCATGCATGTGAGTTGTGGGCAGGACTGAGTATGCAAGGGTGAAGGCAGGCAGTGGGTAGGGGGGAACAAGGTCTGCTATTTCCTGACTGTGACCTCGAACAGAGGTTTAGGATTTCTTCATCTGAAAAGTGGGTTTCACATTAATCTCTCAGGAGTGTTACAGTGCTCAGATTATAAGGCAGGTGAGCAGAGGCAATCCAGATGTCAGTGTTCTTCTCTTTTCTCCCTCTCTAGGCCCAGGACCCCCAGATGTTAGATCAGCTCTCTAAAAACATCACTCGGTGTGGGCTGTCCAATTCCACTCTCAACTACCTCCGAGTGAGTCTCTGATTACCAGTTTCTGCCCCATCCCATTTGGTCTCGGCTCTGTGTCTCTCCCATAACAAGCCACCTCCTGGTCTGCCCTCAGCTCTGTGTGATACTTGAGCCCATGCAGGAGCTCATGTCCCGCCACAAGACCTATAGCCTCAGCCCCCGTGACTGCCTCAAGACCTGCCTTTTCCAGAAGTGGCAGCGCATGGTAGCACCCCCCGGTGAGTGCCTTGCACCTGCTCTTAACGGGATCCCACACCACTCCCCATGACTGGATCTTTATCTCCTTATGAAATTCCCCTTCCCCTTCCTTGTTCCTGGTTCTTCAAGCTTGGGATCAGGGTAGTCTTATGCTTCTTAGGAGCCAAAATGGAGAACAGGTTGCCCAGGGCCCTCTCCCACCTGAGTCTCTTTTTCTTTGGCACAGCGGAGCCAGCCCGGCAGCAGCCCAGCAAACGGAGGAAACGGAAGATGTCAGGGGGCAGCACCATGAGCTCTGGGGGTGGCAACACCAACAATAGCAACAGCAAGAAGAAGAGCCCAGCCAGCACCTTCGCCCTCTCCAGCCAGGTACCTGTAAGCATCTCGGCTTTCTTCTCTCTTCTGGGCTGCCCTACTGCTCACCCTTGACCCCTGTCCAAACCTGAGTTTATTAGCAGGTATAGAAGCAGTTTTCCCCATGTACTTGCCAGGATGTACTGACTCCTTTCACTGATGAGAGAGTCCTTGTCAGGCACATGCATAGTGTGATCACACAGACTAAGCATAGGAAGTTGGGGCATGAGATGGAGATAGTCAAGAGAACATACGGACGTTCAGGACAGACAGCTTGGGGCACACAGACCATCAGACATACACGCTTACACTGACAGAGGGACACGCAGACTTGAATGTTTGTGGATCTAGAATACATACACATGTACATGTACATATCCTCCCTTTTATTTTTGATCAGCTCCTTCTCTTACTGCAGGCAGAATTTTAGGAGCACCCTAAAATTTGGTGGGAGATGGACTAGGGAGCTGGTGGAGTAGACTGATAGAGGCTAAAGATTATGGTGCTCTGACATCCTTCAGTGGGAAGGATTTCAGGAGCTGCAAGTGTCAGAGGAAGGGGGTTTTTAATTTGAGTATGAGGAGGGGGTTGGTGCTATTGAGTTTCCCGGGTGGGTTTTGGGACTCTGGGGGTGTCTGCTGCCCTGGGCCGGGCGAGCCCCTGCCCCGATTATGTTTGGGGACCTCCGCCACTCTCAGGATGTGATGGTGGTGGGGGAGCCCACCCTGATGGGCGGGGAGTTCGGGGACGAGGACGAGAGGCTCATCACCCGGCTGGAGAACACCCAGTTTGACGCGGCCAACGGCATTGACGACGAGGACAGCTTTAACAACTCCCCTGCACTGGGCGCCAACAGCCCCTGGAACAGCAAGCCTCCATCCAGCCAAGAAAGCAAATCGGAGAATCCCACATCACAGGCCTCCCAGTAAAGGCCCTGCCATGGCTACCCAGTGCTCTGTGCCTGCCCCGCCCCTTGCAGCCCCAGGGAGCAGAAGACAGAATGAAGAGACTGAGCATCTAAAATGGGCAGCCTCCATCCACCCACTTCAGGGAGGAACTGGACTCGTTGGGGGCAGGTGCCAAGATTTGCCCCCCAGTGGTCCTGGGCTGGGCCTGGCCCCTGCAGAGCCTTTTGGGGGAAGGGGGTACTCAAGTGGATGCCTACGTGGACCCTGGGTTCTGAGACATGTCCTGACCACCCCCAGGGCATTTGCTTCCATCCTCACCCCAGATTCTGGGTTCCCCATCCTCCTGACTTTACCCCTTTCAAGCCTGGGGTTATCTGTACCCACAGCCCTTAGGGACTTAAAGATATGGGGCTTGGTCAAATGCCTCTCTCCCTAGGTGATTGGTAGCAGGGGGGTAAAGTTCTGGGCTCCTCCCTTCTGCCACTTAATCCCAGCTCCCAAGTTTTTAAAAAAATAATATTATTAAAAATGTAAGTTTAAAAACATCACTCACGTTCCCCCTCTTCCCTCTATTAAAAGTCCAGCTACCTCCCTACTCCTGGCAGATTGGGGGTGGAGGTGAGAGTGGGGGCAAGGGGATATGCATACCATTTTATACAGTTTGAGAGCTTCAGACCAAGGAGACACTTTGCCATCTCTTCCCCTTTCCTCTGGGGTGACTAGAGTTGAGAAAGGCATGCCATGGGGTAGGGGGGGCATAAATGGCCACATCTTTGTGACAGTTTCCTGCTGTTGTCTCTGTCTGCCCATCCTCTGGTTTTTGGCCTGCCCTCCTAGTGCTTGTGACTGCCCTCTGTCCCAGCCTCACCCCATCCCATGGTGTGTATATTCTTTACAAGTCCTCCACTAAAGCAGCTGTCTTGGGTGGCTGGAGAGCGAGGTTTCCTACTGTAGGGAGTGTGGAGGGAAGGGAGCAGCCTTGTTTGTCACTGTGTTTGTTTTGTCTTGGTTGGGCAGACATGGGATGGGAGAGGGGTTCATCTATTCTCCTCCAGAACCCTCTTCCCCCAGCCCCTCAAAATGCACATTTAGTTCTACCCTGCCTTCCCCAGAGGGGAAGGAGCCACTGAAGATGTTTCAGCTCTTAAGCCCACCTGGGAGAAATAGGCCTCTGTCCACTCAGCTGAAGTAGAGGGTCATCATCTCCCAGTATCCCCTCCCTCTCCTTCCTCATAGAAGGAAAGAAGAGGCAGCTAGGTTCTCAGCTGCACTTCACAGTTGGACACATGAAGGTCTAAGGCCAGGGGTCCTATGGACTTAGGCCCAGCTCTGTGGCTCTGCTCCCTCCCTTTTCCTGTGGCCAGTCCCAGGAATTGTTAACACCACCTTGCTCCCCACTCTTCCCCCTGGATTCTGGGATCCCACACATTCCATTTCCTCCACTCTAGCTACCACTTTTGGAAGGGTATTGTCAGGAGCTGAGGGGAAGATAGGAGGGTGGATGTCCCACCCCAACCAACTGTAATGCCTTTTTTTTTTTTTTTTTTTTTTTTTTGCCATTTGAGTCATGTATGGTACTGATCAATAAAGAGACTTTTTGGTTTGAGAGTGTCCTGGTTGGTCATTGATGCCTAATAATGACTCAGTCCAAAGCAGTCTTTTCTCTATCCTTGCAGTTCCTAAGGCAAGTCATTGGGGACAGGGTATAAACTGAGTCACACCTCCTTTCCCCCCAAACCCTAAAATTTGTCCTCAATGTCCCAGCCGAGGCCCATCTCTTTCAAAGGATGAGGGAGAGTTGGCTTTCCCTTCCCAGTCCTCCCACCTCACCAACCTAGGGTTGCTGTTTCTCACCTTTAACTGTCATGGGACTGCCAGACAGGAGGCTCTCTTGAGGTTCCTGGGGTAGAAAACACTGGAATTAGGCTATTAAGAGAGGTGTGGGAGAAAGAATTCTTGCCTATGGCGGCGCCTGTGGCTCAGTGAGTAGGGCGCCGGCCCCATATGCTGAGGGTGGCGGGTTCAGACCCAGCCCCAGCCAAACTCCAACCAAAAAATAGCCGGGCGTTGTGGCAGGCGCCTGTAGTCCCAGCTGCTCGGGAGGCTGAGGCAAGAGAATCGCGTAAGCCCAAGAGTTAGAGGTTGCTGTGAGCTGTGATGTTACAGCACTCTACCCGAGGGCAGCACAGTGAGACTCTGTCTCTACAAAAAAAAAAAAAAAAGAATCCTTGCCTAGGAGGGAGCTTGGGTTTGAGGATCTTGGAGCAGTAAGAGTGTCTGGAAGACTTTTCATCATTGAGATTCCTACCAGCCCAGCTGAGATCTAAACTAGTCCGCCCTGGTGCTAAGGGTCTTTGGATAGAAGATTAAGAGTGTTATCAGGATTCCTTGTCTCCTTGCTGACTTTCGATGGAGGCTGTGAGGGAGGAGGACCAATAAGCTGTCTTGCTAGGGCCAGACTGAAGCTCTATGGAGAGATGGAAGGAAAAACAGGGCAGTTTGCAGACTCCTTTCCAAGTAGTTATTCTCCATGCTCCTCCCCATCATTAAATATTAGCAAGATGGAGAGACCAAGCTGTGGATTGGAGGTAGGGTCTTAGCTCCCATAAAACCCCCTACCCAGTGTCCCTCATTTTCATCCAAGCAGGGGAAGCTGAGGCCTCTGATCATTCCCCCACTAAGGTTTCTGGATCTGAAGTAAAGCCTGGTAGACCTGCACCTCCACCCTTCCCTCCCAGCTGGCAGGAAGATGGGGAGGAGTGGACTATTTGGCCTGCCCCACTTCTCTCCAGTCCATACAGTTACCTTGGCCTTTCTCTGCAGCCAGCCCCTCCTCATACCTCTGCTGCCTCAGGACTCCAGGACTGCATTTGTATCCCCTCTTCCAAGTCTTCTGTAGACCTGGTCAGATTGAGGGACATTTACTGGCCAGCTGCCACCATCAGGTCACCCTGACAATGCCATGTAACATCTGCAGTAGTACTATGTCTGGCACTGGGTGTACATCTGGTCTTTTAGCCTTAGTGTGTGTCAGTGTCTATCTGTGTATGTGTGTGAGTACGCATGTGGGCATGTATATGCATGTGCTTATGTATGTGCCTGTTGATGAATTGATTCATTCAGCTAGTATTCATTGAGCCCTCTTTAGATGCCAGTCCCATTCTAGGTGCTGGGAATATTGTGTTGAACAAGGCAGAGAAGGTAGGACTGCTGGGTGTGTGTGGACGCTGTAGGTACACACATGAGGATGTATTGTCAAATGTGTGATTTGGCAGTGTGACTGTGTGTGTTCATGGGCTGCTGGGCCAGGGATTGTGTGACTGCTTGGACAGGGATTGGACACTTGCAGGTTCACATCCTTTTATGTGTGTTTGTGTATGAGGGGCAGTGGTCAAGGAAAGAGGTAGATTGCCAGGCCTGAAGCCAACCCTACTTGAGGAAAGGGGTGGGTCAGAGAAACAAGAGAACCCACTCTTTGAACTCAGGAAACACAGCGGCACCTGTGGCTCAAAGAAGTAGGGCGCCAGCCCCATATGCCGGAGGTGGCGGGTTCAAGCCCAGCCCTGGCCAAAAACTGCAAAAAAAAAAAAGATAAATGATGAACTCAGGAAACACAGTGGCCAGCAACTTCCTCTGGAGACCTAGATCTGGCTCCTCCCCATTTGCCTCCAGTATCCCCTCTGCGGAAGGCCCTGATGAACAGGAATTGCTGGGGTGGGGAAAAGGGGAGGACCTCCAAGGGTCCCTGGAGGGGACCTGGCATATTGTCCCTGGCATATTGCTGAAGAACTTGTCTCAGCCTGACCATGTATCCCCAGCCAGGGCTCCTGAACTCACAGAGGCATGAACCCCACCCTAATCCTCTGTCCGTTCTTCTACACCCCCCACTCAACTGGACCCCAGTTATTGCCCTATTTATGGATTCCCTGTTAAACGAACTGTACTGGGTTCATTCGTTTATTTAGCTAGTCAGGCTAAATTTAGTGAGCACCTACATGTCCAGAGCTAGAAACAGAGCAGTGAAGACAAGACAGTATATACAGTTGTGTGGGGAAATAGATATTAACTAAATGGTCACAGATATACATACACATACGTGCAATTACAATCTACAATATAACCAAGTAGTGCAAGATGAATATGTAATAGGGAGACATTGTTTAAACTGGTGTGTTGGCCAGGCATGGTGGCTTATGCCTTTAATCCTAGCACTCTGGGAGGCTGGAGGCTGAGGCAGGTAGAGTGCTTGAGCTCAGGAGTTTGAGACCAGCCTGAGCAAGAGCGAGACCCCTTCTGTACTAAAAATAGAAAAACTAGCTGGGCAGACAGCTCCTGTGGCTCAAGGAATAGGGTGTCAGCCCCATATACGGGAGGTAGCGAGTTCAAGCCAGACCCCGGCCAAAAATTGCAAAAAAAAGAAAGAAAGAAAAACTAGCTGGGCAATGTCCATGGCACTATGTTAGCTCCTCACCCTTGTCCCTTGTCGGTGCTGCTATGGCACCCTATCACAGCACAAAGGAAATAGGACATGGATTAGAAGTACAACCCACCTCCCGATAGGTGCAGGGAAGTCCTGAGTTACCGCTGCCCTGGCCTTTTATTGAAGCAATATACAACAGTTGTGGGGGATGCCCAGTGATGACGTACAAGGGCTATGTGCTTAATGATTGCTATGTGCTTTTTCCCCACCCTATTGCATCACAAATGTTCAAGGTCCATCACCTGCTTGCTAACCAGCTACCAATCTTATCTCATTAACATACTAAGTTGCTTGAGGGCTTGTCTCCAGGCTGCAAATCATCTCCAAACCTCGGACATTGTCCCACTCCCAAGCACCTCCTTCAGAACCAGTGACCCGCCTTGGCGCCTGTGGCTCAAGAGGCTAAGGTGCCAGCCACATACACCTGAGCTGGCGGGTTCGATTCTAGCCTGGGCCTGCAAAACAACAATGACAGCTGCAACCAAAAAATAGCTGGGTGTTGTGGCGGGCGCCTGTAGTCCTAGCTACTTAGGAGGCAGAGGTAGGAGAATCGCTTGAGCTCAGGAGTTTTGGAGGTTGCTGTGAGCTGTGATGCCCTAGCACTCTACCCAGGGCAACAGCTTGAGGCTCTGTCTCAAAAAAAAAAAAAAGAAAGAAAGAAAGAAAGAAAGAAAAATTAGCCAGGTGGTATGGCAGGAACCTGTAGTCCTAGCTACTTGGGAGGCTGAGGCAGGGACACCCCTGAAACCCAGGAGTTTGAGGTTGCTGTGAGTTAGGCCATGGCACTCCTTTTAGCCTGGGCACTCCATTTAGCCTGAGACTCTGTATCACAATAAAAAAAAAATACAACTGGGTTGTAGGTCCATCTTTTTCCTTTTTGTCATTTTCAGATTTCCTTTAAAGTGCTCATGCTACCTTTATAAGGTTATACAAGCCATCAAAGAGAAAGAATCCTGCGGGATATAACAAAGATCCTAACTAGGGCATTTGTAGTGGACCTGGAGAAGGAAGGAGGGGAATGAATACAATAGGGTTGCTCAATGAATTGTGGGCTGGAATAATGGAGAGCAATGCTGACATCTGGAGGAACTAGGAGCACACTGGTCCCATGAACTCAAATGGGAACCTTAGGGGCTGTCACAGCACAGTGGTGGTTCAGAGCACAAGTTCCTGTAATTCCCTTGCCCAACCACTTATAGGCAAGTAGCCCTGATCAAATTGTTTAACCTTTTTGAGTTTGTTTCCTCATCTCTAAAGTGGGATAATAATACTACCTAGCATTGGCCTGGTGCAGTGGCTCATGCCTGTAATCCTAGCTTTCAGAGAGGCTGAGGTGGGTGGTTTGCTTAAGCTCAGAAGTTTAAGGCCAGCCTGAGCCAGAGTAAGATCCCATTACTAAAAGAAAAACTACTTGTGTGTTGTGGTGGGCACCTGTCATCCCAGCTACTTGGGAAGCTGAGGCAAGAGTATTCCTCGAGACCAAGAGTTTGAGGTTGCTGTGAGCTATGATGCCATCGCACTCTACCCAGGGCAACATAGTGCGACTCTATGTCAAAAAACAAAAAAATAAAAGATGATGCTAGCATTTATCTTATAAGGTTGTTAGAAGGATAAATTGATGTGGAGAGTTTAGCATGTATCTCACACAGAAGAAACTTTCAATAAAAATTATTATTGTGAAAGTAGCCGGGTGTTGTGGCGGGCGCCTGTAGTCCCAGCTACTTGGGAGGCAGAGGCAGGAAAATTGCTTGAGCCCAGAGTTGGAGGTTGCTGTGAACTGTGATGCCATAGCACTCTACCCAAGGCGACAGCTTGAGGCTCTGTCTCAAAAAAAAAAAACAAAAAAACAAACAAACAAAAAATTAGCTATTGTGATATGCAAACCAGCCCTGGGAGATCCAGAGCTATGACTTCTCTGTCCCTAACCACCTGTCACACAAAAAAGAGTTCTCCACTTCTCTTTCAGCCAGTTAATTGCCAGGAGGTGGCCCTGGACAATGCTCTGAAGCCACAGAAATGGGAATGGATGGGATCCTGAAATGGGACATGTAGGAGGTTTGGAGTAGGATAAGAGTTAGGAATAAGGTAGAGCTAGGAATTAGGAAATTACAAATTCATAGGGCAGAAAGGCCCTGGAGCACCCCACTGGAGCCCTCTTATCCCATGTCAGGATATAGGGATCTGTCTTGCTAGTATAAGGACAGGAAGTGCCTGTCCTCCCTTGCCCAATAGGTGCTGGCTAACTGAGTCCGTTCTGTCTCCTTTCCCACTTAGACCTAGACTTGCTAAGAGCATACAAAACAAGGACATCCAGCAGGCCACCTACAAGAAGATAATGGGAGTTCTGTTTATGGGTCTGTTCTCCAGAGGCTACTGCTGCCACCTCCTCTGTCTGCCTTGCACACAAGAAGTAGGATGTGAGTGGGTACTGGGATGTCTAGCTGAAGTATAAGACCACATTTCCACCTTTCCCTCTTCAAGGTCTTGAAATATGAGGATGGCTGTATGATGTGTCTAATGTTTGCCTTCATTTTTGCTCTGGAGCTCTTCCTGTCCAGCCTCGGCCTGTCTGGCTGCCACCTGTATGTTTCTGCAGTGGCTATTTGTTCCATCAGTCCAATTCCCAGCACCACCTCCTGCCTGCTTCCTGCTGGCCATGACCATGCTCCTCCTGAATGTTAACCTTCCCCTACCCAGTGCCCACCCCTTACCTCTGAAAGCTGATTCCTTAGGTCAGGGACCACCTTTGATCTGTTCAGACCCTATCCTAACCTGTAATCCCTCTATACCTTATGCTTGTTCCCCACTTGGGCTATCTTTGCCCCATCCCTCCAAGAACCATTCCTTTCAGTATCTGGAAGTCCCCAACCTCTCCCTATTCTCTGCTTCTCCTCTCCTGTGCCCCTGACCCTTCTTCCTCACTCACCCTTGACCTCCCACCTCCACCCACTTTCTCACTATCTCATTCTCCTCCCCTAACTCTTTTACACCTCTCCCCATTCTGACCCAACCTTAAGTTCCCTATTCACTCCCTCCTTTTGCCTTATCTCCCCAGGGGCTAGAACATTTGCTGCTTCATAAACAATAAGCAGCTGTATGAGGCCATTTTCTTTTTTTGTTGTTGAGACAGAGTGCCACCCTATGCCCTGGGCAGAGTGCAGTGGTGTGGTAGCTCACTGCAAACTCAGACTCGGGCTGTGGGCATCCTGCTGCCTCAGCCTCCGGAACGCTGGGATTACAGGCGTTTGCCACGGTGCTCAGCTGGGTTTTTCCATTTTTTTCATGAGTCAGAGGTCTCATTCTCGCTCAAGTGAGTCTTGAACTCCTGAGCTCAAGCAATTTTCCCTCCTCAGCCTCCCACAGTGCTGGGATTACAGGCATGAGCCACCGTGCCCAGCTGTATGAGGCCATTTTCTTTTCTTTCTTTTTCCTTTTTTTTTTTTTGCTGAGACGGAGTTCTACCCTATGCTCCAAGCAGAGTGCAATGGCATCGTAGATCACTGCAACCTCAGACTCAGGCTATGAGCATCCAGCTGCCTCAGCGTCTGAAGCTGCTGGGATTACAGGTGCTTGCCGCGACACCCGGCTGGGTTTTTCCATTTTTTTCATGAGTCGGGGTCTCACTCTCACTCAGACAAGCCTCGAATTCCTGACCTCAGGAGTTCAAGCAATCCTCCTGCCTCAGCCTCCCAGTGTTGGGATTACAGGTGTGAGCCACTGCGCCCAGCTATGAGGCCATTTTCTTCTTCTTCTTCTTTTTTTTTTTTTTTGGTTTTTTTTTTTGGCCGGGCTAGGTTTTTTTTTTTTTTTTTTTTTTTTTAATAGAGACAGAGTCTCACTTTATCACCCTCGGTAGAGTGCTGTGGCATCACACAGCTCACAGCAACCTCCAACTCCTGGGCTTCAGCGATTCTCTTGCCTCAGCCTCCCGAGTAGCTGGGACTACAGGCGCCCGCCACAACGCCCAGCCATTTCTTGGTTTGCAGTTCAGCCGGGGCCGGGCTTGAACCCGCCACCCTCGGTATATGGGGCCAGCGCCTTACCAACTGAGCCACAGGTGCTGCCCGGCCGGGCTAGGTTTGAACCTGCCACCTCCGGCATATGGGACCGACGCCCTACTCCTTGAGCCACAGGCGCCACCTATGAGGCCATTTTCTACAGTGGCTTCTTCCTCGGGTCCATCCTTCACCCTTAACTCTCTCTCCACTTTTAGGAATTTCCCTGTGTGCCCCTAACTCTGATCCCATCCTTATTCCAGAACCCCACCCTTCTGGAGTGCTTGAATTCACACCCATGGGCGTGTCAGTTCCAGGCTTCACAGTCTCAGTTCCCATTCCTCTCCCTCCCTCCCCAGCCCCTGTCTCATTTCTCTTCTGCCTGGGGATCACTTCTGGACTGAAAACCCCCTTCCCTCAAACTCTCCCTTACTCTTGGTATGTGAACACTATATATGTATGTAAGCCCATTAGAAAAATCCGATCCCGGGGCAGCGCTTGTGGCTCAAGGAGTAGGGCGCCGGTCCCATATGCCGGAGGTGGCCCCGGCCAAAAAAAAGAAAAAAAAGAAAAATCCGATCCGGCTCAGTGCCTGTGGCTCAAACGGCTAAAGCACCAGCCACATACTCCTGAGCTGGTGGGTTTGAATCCAGCCCAGGCCGCCAAACAACAATGACAGCTGCAATCAAAAATATCTGGGCTTTGTGGTGGGTGCCTGTAGTCCTAGCTACTTGGAAGGCAGAGGCAGGAGACTTGCTTGAGCCCCAGAGTTGGAGGTTGCTGTGAGCTGTGATGCCAGGACACTCTACCTAGGGTGACAGCTTGAGGCTCTGTCTCAAAAAAATGAAAAGAAAAGAAAAGAAAAATCCAATCCAACCTGCTGAGTGAGGTGGAAATAGCCTGCAGTAGGATTGGGAGGGATGGGACCATCAAATCAAATGGTTCATCTTTACCTTGTCTCCTCCAGACTATAGCACCCACTAGGAGTCAACATGTGGATTGTACTCCAGGGACATCAAAGTCCATGCTAGGATCCTTGTTCAAGCTGATTAGGAATAAATAGTCAATCAAGAAGGGCCTGGAGGCTGGGCACAGTGACTCACACCTGTAATCCCAGGACTTTGGGAGGCCATGTTGGAGGATCACTTGAGGCTAGGAGTTTGAGACCCTGTTAAAATAGAAAAATTAGCTAGGCATTGTGGCAGGTGCCTGTAGTCCCAGCTACTTGGAAGCCTGAGGCAGGAGTATCCCTTGAGCCCAAGAGTTGAAACGATAAGGACCTTTTAGCTGGAAAAACCGAAGCATGGAACCAGGCACCGTGGCTCACGCCTATAATCCTAGCACTCTGAGAAGCCAAAGCAGGAGAATCCCTTGAGCTTAGGAATTTGAGATCAGCCTGGGCAAGAGTGAGTCCACGTCTCTAGTAAAATAGAAAAATTCTATTGGTGTTATGGTTGGCCCCTAGTAGTTCTAGATACTCAGGAGGCTGAGAGAGGAGAATCACTTAAATGTAGGAGTGTTGGGCGGCGCCTGTGGCTCAAGGAGTAGGGCGCTGGTCCCATATGCCGGAGGTGGCGGTTTCAAACCTAGCCCCGGCCAAAAACCACAAAAAAAAAAAAAAAAAAAAAAAAAATGTAGGAGTGTCTGAGGTTGCTGTGAACTAGGCTGATGTCATGGCACTTTAACCTGGGGCAACGGAGTGAGACTTGGCTTGGTCCCCATAGCACATTGGTTCTGGTACTAGCCACATACACCGAAGCTGGTGGGTTTGAACCTGGCCGGGGTCAATTGCAACAAAAAAATAGCCAGGCATTGTGGTGGGGACCTGTAGTCCCAGCTACTGGGAGGCTGAGGTAAGAGAATTGCTTAAGCCCAGGAGTTTGAGGTTGCTGTGAGTTATGATGCCAAGGTACTCTACTGAGGGCGACATAGTGAGACCCTGTCTCCAAAAAAAAAAAAAACAACCCAAAAAAACAGAGTGAGACTCTATCTCAAAACAAAACAAAACAAAAAAAGGTCAGCACCTGTGGCTCAGTGAGTAGGGTGCCAGCCCCATATATTGAGGGTGGCGGGTTCAAACCCAGCCCCAACCAAACCGCAACAAAAAGTAGCCGGGCGCTGTGGCGGGCACCTGTAGTCCCAGCTACTTGGGAGGCTGAGGCAAGAGAATCGCCTAAGCCCAAGAGCTGGAGGTTGCTGTGAGCTGTGATGCCATAGCATTCTACCAAGGGCAACAAAGTGACACTCTGTCTCTAAAAAAAAAATACATGGGAGGCAGGCACAGGCATTAGGTTTGAAATTCACTTCAACCAGGCTGGGTGCTGTGCTTCATGTCTGTAATCCCAGAACTTGGGAGATAGAGGTGGGTGGATTGCCTGAGCTCAGGAATTCGAGACCAACCTGAGCTAGAGCAAGACCCCATCTCTAAAAGAATGCCAGGCATTGTGGAGGGCACCTGTGGTCCCAGCTTCTTGGGAGGCTGAGGCAAGAGAATCACTTGAGCCCAAGAGTTTGAGGTTGCTGTGAGCTTTGATGCCATTGCACTCTACTGAGGATGACATAGTGAGACTCTGTCTCAAAAAGAAAAAAATCAAGCTAAGCTTCTGGAAAATGAAAATATCATTCAAGGAAATACAAAACACAGTGGAAAGCCTTTAAGAATAGGATAGACCCAGAGCAGCGCCTGTGGCTCAGAGGAGTAGGGCGCTGGACCCATATGCTAGAGGTGGCGGGTTCAAACCCATCCCTGCCAAAAACTGCAAAAAAAAAAAAAAAAAAAAGAAGAATAGGATAGACCCAGAGACAAAGACTATAAAGGACCAACTGCCAGCCATGTGTAATCCTCAGGGGTCCTCAAACTTTTTAAAAAGGGGCCAGTTCACTGTCCCTCAGACCGTTGGAGGGCCGGACTATAGTTTAAAAAAAAAACTATGGGGCGGCACCTGTGGCTCAGTGAGTAGGGCGCTGGCCCCATATGCCGAGGGTGGCGGGTTCAAACCCAGCCCCAGCCAAACTGCAACAAAAAAATAGCCGGGTGTTGTGGCAGGCGCCTGTAGTCCCAGCTGCTTGGGAGGCTGAGGCAAGAGAATCGCGTAAGCCCTAGAGTTAGAGGTTGCTGTGAGCCGTGTGACGCCACGGCACTCTACCTGAGGGCGGTACAGTGAGACTCTGTCTCTACAAAAAACAAACAAACAAAAAAAAAACTATGAACAGGCTGAGGCAAGAGAATCGCTTAAGCCCAAGAGTTGGAGGTTGCTGTGAGCTGTGTGAGGCCACGGCACTCTACCGAGGGTGGTACAGTGAGACTCTGTCTCTACAAAAAAAAAAACAAACTATGAACAAATTCCTATGCACACTGCACATATCTTATTTTGAAGTAAAAAAAGCAAAATGGGAACAAATACAATCACACCGCCTCATGTGGCCCGCGGGCCGCAGTTTGAGGACCCCTATGCAGACTTAAGACCCCTAGATAAAAGAGCACATGTAGAGACTCCTGAGCGAGTTCTTCAGTTCTTTCCCCCTTCCAGAACCTCTGGTGCTTTTAACTTCTTCTGTATTCCTTTCTAACTTCTAATAAAAGTCCTATCTTACCATTGCTTTTGTACACTTTGAGTCAAAGTTGTAAGTGTGCCTATCACCCAGATAGTGTCCATTGTACCTGGAAGATATGAGTTACCCATCCTCCCCTCCCCCTTCCTTTACCCACGTTTGATTTATGATGAGTGTCATTTCCATATCTGCACATTAGTGTTGACTAATTAGCACCAATTTAATAGCAAGTACATCCGGTGTTTGTTTTTCCATTCTTGTGATATTTTACTTAGAATACGGATCTCCAGTTCCATTCAGGTTAATCCCAAAGGTATTAGGTCACAATTTTTTTTGAGACAGAGTCTCACTTCGTTGCCATCAGTAGAGTACTGTGGTATCACAGCTCACAGCAAGCTCCAACTCTTGGGCTTAGGCAATTCTCTTGCCTCAGCCTCCTGAGTAGGTGGGATTACAGGTGCCCGGCACAACACCCAGCTATTTTGTTGCAGTTTGGCCGGGGTCAGGTTTGAACCTGCCACCCTCGGTATATGGGGCTGGCGCCCTACTCACTGAGCCACAGGCGCCACCCTAGATCACCATTTTTTTATGGCTGAATAATCCTGCATGGTATACATATACCACATTTTATTCATTACCTCATGTATTAATGGAACTTGGGTTGTTTCCACATCTTTGCAAGTGTGAAATGTGCTGTTATAAACATTCAAGTGCAGATGCCTTTTTTATAAAATGTCTTTTTTTCCTTTGGATTGCTGGATCAAATGGAAGGCCTACTTTTAGTTCTTTGAAATAACTCCATACAAGAAGTTGTACTAGTTTACAGTCCCACCAACAGTGTATAAGTGTTTCTCTTTTTTTTTTTTTTTGTAGAGACAGAGTCTCATTGTACCACCCTCGGTAGAGTGCCGTGGCGTCACACGGCTCACAGCAACCTCCAGCTCTTGGGCTTACATGATTCTCTTGCCTCAGCCTCCGGAGCAGCTGGGACTACAGGCGTCCGCCACAACGCCCGGCTATTTTTTGTTGCAGTTTGGCCGGGGCTGGGTTTGAACCCGCCACCCTCGGCATATGGTGCCGGCGCTCTACTCACCGAGCCACAGGCGCCGCCCGTGTTTCTATCTCTTACATCATAACATCATTTGTTGTTTTGGAACTTTTTGATAAAAGATAGTCTCACGGGATGGCTCAGCGTCTGTAGCTCAGTGGCTAGGGCGCCAGCCACATACACCAGAGCTAGTGGGTTTGAATCCAGTCTGGGCCCGCCAAACAACAATGACAACTACAACCAAAACATAGCTGTGTGTTACGGCGGGCGCCTGTGGTCCCAGCTACTTGGGCAATTGAGACAAGAGAATCGCTTAAGCCCAGGAGTTGGATGTTGCTGTGAGCTGTGGTGCCACAGCACTCTACCCAGGGCGACATAGCAAGACTCTGCCTCAAAAAAAAAGAGTTCCCCAACATTTTCTTTTCTTTTTCTTTTTTTTTGAGACAGAGCCTCAAGCTGTCCCTGGGTAGAGTACCCACAGCTCACAGCAACCTCCACCTCCTGGGCTCAAGCGATTTTCCTGCTTCTGCCTCCCTAGTAGCTGGGACTACAGGCGCCTGCCACAACACCCAGCTATTTTTTGGTTGCAGCCGTCATTGTTGTTTGGCGGGCCTAGGCTGGATTCGAACCCACCAGCTCAGGTGTATGTGGCTGGCTCCTTACCAGCCGCTTGAGCCACAGGCGCCGAGCCTCTTTTTTTTTTTTTTTTGAGACGGAGTTTCACTATATTACCCTTGAGAGAGTGCTGTGGCATCATAGCTCACAGCAACCTCAAGCTCTTGGGCTCAGCCTCCCAAATAGCTGGGACTATAGGCGCCAACCACGACATCTAGCTATTTTTAGAGACGGGGGTCTCGCTCTTGCTCAGGCTGGTCTTGAACCTGTGAGCTCCGGCAAACCACCTGCCTCTGTCCCGCAGAGTGCTAGGATTAACATGAGCCACCGTGCCTGGCCCAAAAGCAGTTTCTATAACCAAAATATTTCTTTCCCTTATAACACTCTGAAATAAAAAAAAAAGTCTTCCCCATTTTATTCCCTAGCCAGGTAAAAGCTCCCTACTTGTTCTCCCATCTTCTCACTTGAGCTAAATTCAATAAACTTTTCTTTATTTCCAAACATTGGTGTCTCAGTGTTTGGCTTTAGCTGTATATAGGGTACATGAGACTGTATTTGGGGTTCTGTAACAAAATCAAGTCAATTTCAAATCTGGTGTTCAACTATTAAAACACCAGCTGGGTACCTCACGCCTATAATCCTAGCCCCCTTGAGAGTTCAAGGCAGGTGGATTGCTTGAGCTCAAGAGTTCGAGCCTGAGCAACATGAGACACTTCTCTACTAAAAACAGAAAAACTAGTGGGGTGTTGTGGCAGAGCCTACAATCCCAGCTACTTGAGAGGCTGAGGCAAGAGGTTCTCTTGAGCCCAAGAGACTGAGATTGCTGTGAGCTAAGATGATGCCATGGTACTCTACCCAGGGCAACAGAGTGAGACTCTGTCTCAAAAAAAAAAGGCCAGGCTTGGTGGCTCATGCTTGTAATCCCAGCAGTCTGGGAGGCCAAGGCAGGTGGATTGCCTGAGCTCACAAGTTCAAGACCAATATGAGCAAAAGCAAGACCCTGTCTCTACTAAAAATAGAAAAAAATGAAGCAAGAGGATCACTTGAGCCCAAGAGTTGGAGGTTGCTGTGAGCTATGATGTCACAGTACTCTACCCAGGATGATAGTTTGAGATGCTGTCTCAAAAAAAAAAAAAGAAAAAAAAAGAGAATCAGCAATTTGTTTTATGATGGAGGGAAAATGTACTGAGTTGGAGTTATGAATGATTTCAGTAATTTTCTTTCTTTCTTTCTTTTTTATCTAGGTGACTTAATTTTTTTTTTTTTTTTTTGTAGAGACAGAGTCTTACTCTATGGCCCTCGGTAGAGTGCTGTGGCCTCACACAGCTCACGGCAACCTCCAACTCCTGGGCTTAAGCGATTCTCTTGCCTCAGCCTCCCGAGTAGCTGGGACTACAGGCGCCCGCCACAACGCCCGGCTATTTTTTTTGTTGCAGTTTGGCCGGGGCCGGGTTTGAACCCGCCACCCTCGGCATATGGGGCCGGCGCCCTACCGACTGAGCCATAGGCGCCGCCCAAATATTCTTAGTAAAGCATCACAAGAATGGAGAAGCATGAATCCTATGTACTCAATTTTGATATGAGGACAATTAATGACAATTAAGGTTATGGGGGGGGAGGAAAAGCAGAAAGAGGGATGGAGGGAGGGGGGTGGGTCCTTGGTGTGTGTCACACTTTATGGGGGCAAGACATGATTGCAAGAGGGACTTTACCTAACAATTGCAATCAGTGTAACCTGGCTTATTGTACCCTCAATGAATCCCCAACAATAAAAAATAAATAAATAAAAATAACAGCAAAAAAAAAAAAATTGTTTCAGATTATGTTGTGGAGGGCGTCTATAGTCCCAGCTACTTGGGAAGCCGAGGCAAAAGAATTGCTTAAGCCCAAGAATTGGAGGTTGCTGTGAGTTGTGATACTACAGAACTCTACTGAGGGCAACATAGTGAGACTCTGTCTCAAAAAAAAAGAAAAAAATTGGGTGGCGTCCATAGCTCAGTGGGTAGGGTGCCAGCCATATACATGGAGGCTGGCAGGTTCAAACCTGGCGGGAGCCAGCTAAAACAACGACAACTGCAACAACAACAACAAATAGCCGGACGATATGCTGGGCGCCGTAGTCCCAGCTATTTGGGAGGCTGAGGCAAGAGAATCGCTTAAGTCTAAGAGTTGGAGGTTTCTGTGAGCTGTTACACCATGGCACTCTACCTAGGTGACAGCTTGAGACTCTGTCTCAAAAAAAAATAGTTGCACATTAATTGAGAGTAGAATGAATTAGGTTACATTGTTCTCATTTGTTAAGTAAAGCTCCTCTTATAATTATGTCCCATTCCCAAGAGGTGTGCCATGCACCCTAACATTGTGCCCATTAAGTTGGAACACACCCAACCCCTTACCTTCTCCCTGCTCTCTTGTTACCCTGCTCTCCACCTTGAATTGATTCGAGTTTTCCCCTTATATGAGCGTATATTAGACTGTCTCCTGGCTTCATATTAGAACTGAGTACATTAGATTCCTGCTTTTCCATTCTGGTGATACTTTACTAAGAAGAATTAATTCCAACTCTATCCAGGTTAATAAAAAGGATGTAAAAGGGCGCCGCCTGTGGCTCAGTTGGTAGGGCGCCGGCCCCATATACCGAGGGTGGCAGGTTCAAACCTGGCCCCGGCCAAACTGCAAACCAAAAAAAAAAAAAATAGCCTGTAGTCCCAGCTGCTCAGGAGGCTGAGGCAAGAGAATCATTTAAGCCCAGGAGCTGGAGGTTGCTGTGAGCTGTGTGATGCCACGGCACTCTACCAAGGGCCATAAAGTGAGACTCTGTCTCTACAAAAAAAAAAAGGATGTAAAGTGTCCATCTTTTTTTTTTTGTGGGTTTTGGCCGGGGCTGGGTTTGAACCTGCCACCTTCGGCATATGGGATTGGCACCCTACCACTTTGAGCCACAGGTGCCGCCCATCTTTTTAATGGCTAAATAGCATTCCATCATATACATATAACACAGCTTATTAATCCATTCCTGGGTTAGTGGGCACTTAGGTTGTTTCCACATTTTGGTAATTGTATATTGACCTGTGATAAAAAGTCTAGTGCAAATGTCCTTGTGATAAAATGATTTTTTTCCTTCTGGGTAGATGCCTAGTAGTGGGATTGTGAGGTCAAGTGGGAGATCTAATTTGAGTTCTTTGAGGATTCTGCATACTTCTTTTCAAACAGCCTATACTAGTTTGCAGTCCCACCAGCAGTGTAAAAGTGTTCTCTTCTCTCCACATCCATCCCAGCATCTGAAGCTTTGAGACTTTGTAATGTGGGCTAGTCTCACTGGGGTTAGGTGATATCTCAGGGTGGTTTTGATTTGCATTTTTCTGATGATCATGGAGGATGAGCATTTTTTCTTTCTTTCCTTTTTTTTTTTTTTTGTAGAGAGAGAGTCTCACTTTACTGCCCTCGGTAGAGTGCCGTGGCATCACAGCTCACAGCAATCTCCAGCTCTTGGGCTTACATGATTCTCTTGCCTCAGCCTCCTGAGCAGCTGGGACTACAGGCGCCCGCCACAACGCCTGGCTATTTTTTTGTTGCAGTTTGGCCGGGGCTGGGTTTGAACCCGCCACCCTCGGTATATGGGGCTGGCGCCCTACTCACTGAGCCACAGGCGCCGCCCCTGGATGAGCATTTTTTCATGTTTGTTAGCCACTTGTCTGTCTTCTTCAGAGAAGGTTCTGTTCATATCACTTGCCCAGTGATAGATGTAATTGTTAACTTTTTGTTGATTAATTTGAGTTCTCTATAGATAGTAGTCATCAAGTCTTTGTTGGATTCACAATATGCAAATGTATTTTCCCATTCCAAATATTGTCTATTTGCTTTGATTGTTTTTTTATTTTTCATTTTTTTGAGACAGAGTCTCACTTTGTCACCCTCGGTTGAATGCGGTGGTGTCATAGCTCACAGCAACCTCTAACTCTTAGGCACAAGCAATTCTCTTGCCTCAGCCTCCCAAATAGTTGGGACTATAGGTGCCCACCAGAAAGCCCAGCTATTTTTAGAGACAGGGTCTTGCTCTAGCTCAGATTCATCTTGAACCTGTGAGCTCAGGGCAATCCACCTGCCTTGGCCTCCTGAGTGCTAGGATTATAGGCATGAGCCACCGCTTGTGGCCTTGCTTTGATTATTGTATCCTTGGCTGTGCAGAAGCTTTTAGGTTTAATTAAATCCCATTTGTTTATTTTTGTTATTCTTGCAATAGCCACGGAAGTCTTCTTCATAAAATCTTTCCCCAGGGCGGCGCCTGTGGCTCAGCCGGTAAGGCACGGGCCCCATATACCGAGGGTGGCGGGTTCAAACCCTGCCCCGGCCAAACTGCAACCAAAAAATAGCCGGGCGTTGTGGCGGGCGCCTGTAGTCCCAGCTACTCGGGAGGCTGAGGCAAGAGAATTGCTTAAGCCCAGGAGTTGGAGTTGGAGGTTGCTGTGAGCCGTGTGAGGCCACGGCACTCTACCGAGGGCCATAAAGTGAGACTCTGTCTCTACAAAAAAAAAAAAAAAAATCTTTCCCCAGTCAACATCTTCAAGAGTTTTTCCCATACTTTCTTCTAGGATTTTTGTCGTTTTGTGTCTTAGATTTAAATATTTTATCCCTCTTGAATAAATTTTTGTAAGTGGTGAAATGTTTGGGTCCAGTTTTGGTCTTTTACATGTGGATATCCAGTTCTCCCAGCACCAATTTCAGTAATTTTCATGCCTTCTTTTGAAAATACTCAATTTTTGAAAAAACAAAAACAAAAAAGAAAACATTCAATTTTTGGCATATGCATGAGTTTTTTTGTTTGTTTGTTTTTTGTAGACATGAGATTGTGCTACATTCCCCATGCTGGTCTTGAACTCCTGGCCTCAAGCAATCTTCCTGCCTCAGCCTCCCAAAATGCTGGGGTTATAGGCATGAGCCAATGCATCCTGCCGTGTGCATTACTATAAAATCTCATCTCTTTGACAATGGAATTCTGTGTACTTTTTGACCTTTCCTCAGTCATTTAACCCCTGACCCTCCTTTTTCTCCTGTATAAAGTTAGAGACAGTAACCTGAGAAATCCCTACAATTCCTAAACCAAGGGCACACAGCTAATAAGAGGTGAAAGCAGGATTAAAATTTTTATGAGTTTTCTGAACTGCTAACAGTTCAGAATGCAATACAAACAGCATCAGAAGTGTGGAGAAATACTCCAGATCTAAGTTGGCAGATGAGCTCACTTCACCAGTTGAGGACTGAAGAAAACATCTCTAAAATCGAAGGAAGTGATTTTACATGTATCGCCTTTGCTTTGCTTTATAACTTTCTTTCTTTCTTTCTTTTTTTTTTTTTTACATCCAACAGCTTCTCAAGATGCTTTATAAATTTCAATGCTCTCAGCCCTTTGGTCATATATTTGCCTTCCCCAGGTCTAAAAAGAAAATCCTATAGCTATGACAGTCCAGACATAGCTGAGGGTCCTGTCTTGGGGCTGAGAGAGGTTTTGAGAAAAAGGGGCCCATGGAGAAGGAGGAATATCATTGGCTTAAAGCCTACAGACCTGCCTCTTTCTAGTTTAGGCCCTCTTATCTGCTAAACATGGAGCCAGTTTGCCTGTATATTACTTAATTTTCTCATCTGTAATGAGGAATCATAACCCCT
The DNA here is from genome assembly GCF_027406575.1 of Nycticebus coucang. Lineage (NCBI taxonomy): Eukaryota > Metazoa > Chordata > Mammalia > Primates > Lorisidae > Nycticebus > Nycticebus coucang. Next base: position 131,291,039 of record NC_069782.1, on the reverse strand, counting down.
GCCCATGGGCTTCAGAGGGTAGGAGGATCAGATGAATTGACTGACAGGCAGGTGTTTTGACATGTGAAATGCTCTTTCTTCAGTGTGCGTGTGGGAGGGTAGAAGTTATCCAAGGAGTCCCTAGGATTGTGGCCCTCGCCTAGCTTGGCAGAGTAGGACATCCCTGGGCTGGGGTCAAATTCAGGTCCTTTTTCCATTGCCAACATCAGGATTTGGGTTCAGGTTACTGTTTTTTTGTTTTGTTTTGTTGAGACAGTCTCATTTTGTCACCCTTGGTAGAGTGCAGTGGCATCACAGCTCACAGCAACCTCAAACTCTTGGGCTCAAGTGATTCTCTTCCCTCAGACTCCCTAATAGCTGGGACTACAGGTGCCCTCCACAACACCTGGCTATTTTTGGAGATGAGGTCTCGTTCTTTTTTTTTTTAATATCTTTTTTATTTTTATTTATTTATTTATTTGTGCAGTTTTTGGCCAGGGCTGGGTTTGAACCCGCCACCTCTGGCATATGGGGCCGGTGCCCTACTCCTTTGAGCCACAGGTGCCACCCTGGAGGTCTCATTCTTGCTCAGGCTGGTCTCAAACCTGTGAGCTCAGGCAATCCACCCACTTCGGCCTGTGAGAGTGCTAGGATTACAGGTGTGAGCCACCAAGCCTGGCCCAGGTTATTTGTTCTTGATTCCTTTCCTAGTGACCAAGGCTTTGAAGAAAGTTCTGTAGATAATTGGAGACCTTGGCTGGTCACAGTGGTTCACACCTATAATCCTAGCACTCTGGGTGGCCAAGGCTAGTGGATTGCTTGAGCTCATGAGTTTGAGACTAGACTGATCAACAGCAAGAAACTGTCTCTAGGCGGTGCTGTAGCTCAATCGGAAGGGCACGGGCCACATACACTGAGGGTAGTGGGTCTGAACACAGCCCAGGCCTGCTAAACAACAATAACAACTGCAACAAAAAAAAGTAGCCGGGCATTGAGGTACGCACCTGTAGTCCCAGCTACTTGAGGCAAGAGAATCATTTAAGCCCAAGAGTTTGAGGTTGCTGTGAGCTGTGATGGCACAGCACTCTACCCAGGGTGATAGCTTGAGACTCTGTCTCAAGAAAAAGAAAGAAAGAAAGAAACTGTCTCTAAAAAAATAAAAGTCTCTCTCTCACCCCGTCTTTCTCCCCTCCTCTCTCTTCTCTCTCTCTGTCTCTTTCGGTCTCTCCTCTCTCTCTCCCCGTCTCTCCCCACCCTTTCCTCTCTCTCTCTTTTCTCCCCTCTCTCTCTCTTCTTTTCTCTCCTCCTTGGTGCTGCTCTGCAGCATCCCTCCCTCACCAATAAAAGCCTTTCGTACAAAAAAAAAAAAAAATAGCCAGGTGTTGTAGTGGGCGCCTATAGTCTCAGCTACTCAGGAGGCTGAAGCAAGAGGATCATTTGAACCCAAGAGTTTGAGGTTGCTGTGAGCTATGATGCCACAGCATTCTACCCAGGGTGACAAACTGAGACTCTTTCTCAAAAAAAAAAAAAAAAAGAAAGAAAGAAAAAAAGTGAATTAGGGACCTTTTCCCTCAGCCCACTAGGAAGAAGGACCAGCTGAACCAAAAGCTTCAGGCACTAGGCAGCAACATCCAGACCACCCTGGGCAAGTACTGGGAGCATTACCAGCAAGTGCTAATTTACGATATAAAGCTTAACCTCAGCCTAAGCCTTGAAGGGAACCTCCTGAGATTCTCAACCCTATGCTGTCACCCGGAACCTGGCTCAGAAAAGTTAGTTTCTACCCAAGTTATTTATTTCATCCTTAGGGAACTATAGTCTGATGAGGGAGACCTCACTCCTGTACAGTATATTAGTTTCTTTGGGCTACTATAATAAATTAACCACAAAATTGGTGGGTTACAGGCCAGGCACGGTGGCTCATACCGGTAATCCTAGTTTCTGGAAGGCCGAGGCAGGAGCATCACTTGAGGTCAGGCGTTTGAGATCAATCTGAACAGGAGTGAGACGTTGTCTCTACTAAACACAGAAAAAATTAGCTGAGCATATAGGTAGGTGTCTGTAGTAGCACCTACTTAGGAGGCTGAGGAAGGAGAATCATTCAAGCCCAGGAGTCTTGTGGTTGCAGTGAGCTATGATGATGCCATTGCACTCCAGCCTAGGTGATAAGAGTTAGACTCTGTAAAAAAAAAATAAAAAGGTAGGGCGGCGCCTGTGGCTCAGTGAGTAGGGCACCGGCCCCATATGCCGAGAGTGGCGGGTTCAAACCCAGCCCCGGCCAAACTGCAACAACAAAAAATAGCCGGGCGTTGTGGCGGGCGCCTGTAGTCCCAGCTGCTCGGGAGGCTGAGGCAAGAGAATCGCGTAAGCCCAGGAGTTAGAGGTTGCTGTGAGCCGTGTGATGCCACGGCACTCTACCGAGGGCGGTACAGTGAGACTCTGTCTCTACAAAAAACAAACAACAACAACAACAAAAAAAACAAAGGTGGTTGCAACAACAGAAGTTTATTCCTACATAGTTCTGGAGGTCAGAAGTCCAAAACCAAGGTGTCAATAGTGTTGGTTCGTGAAGGCTCCAAGGGAGAATCCATCCCATGCCTTTTTCCTAGCTTCTGATGGTTGTCAGCAACCTTTGGTGTTCTTTAGCTTGTAGATCCATCATTTCGATCTCAGCCTCTCTCTTTACTGATGGTTACTGATATGTCCCTCCTTTCTCTTTCTGTGTCTCTGTGTTTTCTTTTTTTCCGTCTTATAAGAGTACTTATTATTGGATTTAGCTATCACCCTTATCCAGAATGGGCTCCTCTTGAGATCCTTTTTTGTTTTGCTTTGGTTTTTGGCCGGGGCTGGGTTTGAACCCACCATCTCCGGCATATGGGACCGGCGCCCTACTCCTTGAGCCACAGGTGCCGCCCTGCTTTGGTTTTCTTTCTTTTTTTTTTTTTTTTGAGACAGAGTCTCACTTTGTCACCCTTGGTAAAGGGCCATGATGTCATAGCTCACAGCAACCTCAGATTCTTGGGCTCAAGTGATTTTCTTGCCTCAGCCTCCCAAGTAGCTGGGACTATAGGCGACTGCCACACCGCCCAGCTATTTTTAGAGATGGGGTCTTGCTCTCGTTCAGGCTGGCCTGGAACCCCACCGTGGCCTCCCAGAGTGCTGGGATTACAGATGTGAGCCACCACCCCTAGCCTCCCCTTCTGTTTTCTTTCTTTTTTTTTTTTTAGAGATAGAGTCTTACTTTATTGCCCTTGGTAGAGCGCTGTTGCATCATAGCTCACAGCAACCTCCAACTCTTAGGCTTAAGTGATTCTCTTGCCTCAGCCTCCCGAGTAGCTGGGACTACAGGTGCCTGCCACAATGCCCAGCTATTTTTGTTGCAGTTTGGCGGGCCAGGTTTGAACCCACCACCCTCGGTATATGGGGCCGGTGCCTTACTCACTGAGCCACAGGCGTCACCCCCCTTCTGTTTTCTTTTTTTTTGTAGAGACAGAGTCTCACTTTATGGCCCTCGGTAGAGTGTCGTGGCCTCACCCAGCTCACAGCAACCTCCAACTCCTGGGCTTAAGCGATTCTCTTGCCTCAGCCTCCCAAGTAGCTGGGACTACAGGTGCCCGCCACAACGCCCGGCTATTTTTTGGTTGCAGTTTGGCCGGGGCTGGGTTTGAACCCGCCACCCTCCGTATATGGGGCCGGCGCCTTACCGACTGAGCCACAGGTGCCGCCCACCCTTCTCTTTTCTTAATAACTTGTTTAGCGGTTCTGACTTACATGGCCCCTTGGAGTTTAGCCTCAAGAGAACGTCACAGGGAAAGAAATTAATTGACTACAAGTTCTCTTCCTGGCGTTCCCTCATGTTAAGTGCATGAGCCCTCTTTGTCTTGAGGGTCTGACTACTGATATTAAAGGGATGATGGACAGGCTAACATAGTGACAAACATGAGGTCAAGAGCTTATTCCTATCTCCAGTTAGACTTCCATGAATACAAAACCACATCCCTTCAAGGTCTTCTGGGGCCCCTTGGGAAGGTGCTGTATTCTACAAGGAGAAAGGAAACTGTATCTTATTTTGGAGAAGTCACAAGAGTTTAAGAAACCCATCCAGCGTTCCCTGCTCTTTCTGATTCCTGTTCTCTGACTGAAAGTTTCTTGGCTAACCACTTCCAGCAGGTCTACTCTGGAGCCATTCTCTTCTTTTATTCCAGAGAAGCTCTCCCTTTATGACCAGTAAAGGCCACATTAAGTCCTCCCTTTCCTAACATTTTCAGGGGAGACTTACTGCAGAACTCACTAGATTCTGACCAGTGTAATGAAGGAGGAAGACGGTTACTGATATGTCCCTCCCCACTGTCTAGGGTGCCCATAAGTCCCATACCCCACACTAACTCCACCCCCCCACTATTCCTAAAGAAGCTGTGAGAACAATGAGCCAATCTAGTCAGTGATGAGTGGTCACTACTTAATTTCCCTTCTGGACAACTATCTCAGTGATAGCTGGGTCAGCACCCATCCCCTTGCCTTAGCGGAAAACCAGACCTGGCAACCTCTGGGTCCCCTGATCCAATACCTCTCCTCAGTCTTCCCTTCTCTTGTCCCACTAAGACTCCCAGAACACTTCTGTAGACTTTCTGCCTCCAGCCTCAGGGCTCTGTCTGCCTCTTTGGGGAAAACCTGCTCCCTAATACTGAGGCTTCAGCTGTTCTTAAAGCCTGCATGTGGCTGTTAGAGATGGAGGTAATGCGCACTTCTCCCCACTTTTCTCTATAATAAAACAAGAATAATAGACTTTGGACAGACTGCATGTCACCTTGGAATCTGAACGGCTGCCAAAACCTGAGGAGCTGAAAACCTATGAAAGACCTGAACGGTTTGCTCCTTCAGAATCTCTGGGAAGCCACAGAGGCTCAAAGAGGCCCAGGATAAGGTGGGCCTTTCTCATTCTTGGTAGGATACTCCCTCACTGCCCCTTCTTCTGCCCCTCACAGCTCCTTCTCTTTTCCTCTATTCCCTAGATAATGGAAACTTCTGGCAGACCAGATATAGCCCAGCTGGCCCACTGGCTGTATGTACTGGTCATAACGCAGGTGAGGGGCCCTGAGGGATCCTCTTTCTGCCTTTTCCTTCATCCTCCCAGCATTCATATCTAACGGGCTCTACAGCTTTCCAGAGTGAACAAGTCTCCTTGCCTCTCCCTCCCAGGCCATGCTCCCCGTTCCCATCTTACCTCTCCTTTTTATTTTCTGTCCTTGGTCCAGCCCTGTCTTCTTATTCATCTCTCTGATTCTGTCTTTTTTCTTGCTCCTGTCCTGTTTTGGTCCTGTGCAGAGATCTTCAGAGCCAGGCCAGACCCTCCCTTTGGGAATTAGAGAAGAAACCACTCTAAGATTTCTATCCACAACTGGTGAGTTATCTGGTCACTCAGCCCTGACCTCACAGTCTGATATAGCTTCTTTCCCCACCTGATTTTTTACCAGCAGAAATGGGGATGTATGCAATATTATATAAACACAGATTATAATTCACATGGCCCGTTAGGCTTAAAATTATGATTCTTGGGGCTCTGTGCCCATAGATCCACAGCTAGGGTGCCAGCCACATACCCTAGAGCTGGCATGTTTGAACCCAAACTAGGCCTGCCAAACAACAATGATAACTGTAACAAAAAAAGAGCCAGGTGTTGTGGTGAGCACCTGTAGTCCCAGCTACTTGGGAGGCTGAGGCAAGGGAATCGCCTAAGCCCAAGAGCTGGAGGTTGCTGTGAGCTGTGATGCCACAGCACTCTACTGAGGGCGACAAAGTGAGACTCTGTCTCTTAAAAAAAAAAAAAAGAAAAATTATGATTCTTGGAAAGTTGTTTTTTTTTGAGACAGAGTCTCAAGCTGTCTCCCTCAGTAGAGTACTGTGGCATCACAGCTCACAGCAACCTCAAACTCTTGGGCTTAAGTTTTATCTTGCCTCAGCCTCCCAAGTAGCTGGGACTACAGGTACCTGCCACAATACCTGGCTATTTTTATTTTTATTTTTTTTGAGACAGAGTTTCATTTTGTTGCCCTTGGTAGAGTGCCACAGTGTCACAGCTCACAGCAACCTCTGACTCCTGGGCTTAGGTGATTCTCTTGCCTCAGCCTCTCAAGCAGCTGGGAGTATAGGCGCTCACCACATGGTTGGCTATTTTTTTGTTACAGTTTGACTGAGGCTGGGTTTGAACCCGCCATCCTCCATATATGGGGCCGGCGCCCTACCCACTGAGCCACAGGTGCCACCCAACACCCGGCTATTTTTTGATTGCAGGTGTCATTGTTGTTTAGCAAGCCCAGCCAGGCTTGAACCCGCCAGCCTCGGTGTATGTGGCTGGTGCCCTACTCACAGAGCTACTTTTTTTTTTTTTTTGAGACAGAGTCACCCTGGGTAGAGTGCTGTGGCATCGTAACTGACAGCAACCTCAAATTCTTGGACACAAGCTATCCTTTTGCCTCAGCCTTCCAAGTAGCTGGGACTACAGATGCCTGCCATAATACCAAGCTTTTTTTTGGTAGAGACAGAGTCTCACTTTATCGCCCTGGATAGAGTGCCGTGGCATCACACAGCTCACAGTAACCTCCAACTCCTGGGCTCAGGCGATTCTCTTGCCTCGGCCTCCCGAGTAGCTGGGACTACAGGCGCCCACCACAACGCCCGGCTATTTTTTTGTTGCAATTTGGCCAGGGTCAGATTTGAACCCACCACCCTCAGTATATGGGGCCAGCACCCTACCCACTGAGCCAGAGGCTCCACCTTTTTTTTTTTTTTTTAATAGAGACAAGATCTCACTCTTGCTCGGGCTGTTCTCGAACTCCTGAGCTCAGGCAATCCACCCTCCTCAGCCTCCCGGACGGAGTGCTAGGATTACAGGGTTGAGCCACCATGCCTGGCCTAAAAATTTTTTATTCCGGGGGAGGAGGATTCTCCTCTATTTTACATTTTATGCATGAAGTTAGACTTCATTGATTTTGAAGAAGGCCAAATATCTTATTCTTGTATTTCATATTCACATAAAAGTTGATCTCACTGTGCCCTCCCAGGAAACTCTGCTACCCCCTGAACTTCCTCCCCAGTTGGACCAAATTATCCAAGTCAGGCTGGTAGCTGAAACAGACTCCTGGTGAGGAAGAATCTTGGCAGCCCAGGCCCTTTTCTTCTTGGTAATACCATCCCAGTACAATTCCATGACCCCGTCTCTTCTCCACTATTCTGCTCCCCAAATTCTCTCTTGACTTCCTGTCCTCCTTTCTCGCTCAGCCTCAGAGAACTTGATTTACTACCTCCAGAGGCTTCTTCTTTTTTTTTTTTTTTTGTAGAGACAGAGTCTCACTGTTCCGCCCTCGGGTAGAGTGCCGTGGCGTCACACGGCTCACAGCAACCTCTTAACTCTTGGGCTTACGCGATTCTCTTGCCTCAGCCTCGTGAGCAGCTGGGACTACAGGCGCCCGCCACTTTTTTTTTTTTTTTTTTTTTGAGACAGAGCCTCAAGCTGTTGCCCTGGGTAGAGTGCTGTAGCATCACAGCTCACAGTAACCTCCACCTTCTGGGCTTAAGCGATTCTCCTGCCTCCACCTCCCAAGTAGCTGGGACTACAGGCACCCGCCACAACGCCTGGCTATTTTTTGGTTGCAGCCATTGTTTTTTTTTTTTGTTGTTGTTGTTTGGCAGGCCCAAGCTGGATTCGAACCCGCCAGCTACCGCTTGAGCCACAGGCGCCGAGCTTCCAGAGGCTTCTTTAGTCCTTAGTTGGGAAAAGGGCAAGTGTGTGTGTGTTTGAGGAAAATGGGTGGAGCTGGCTGGCAATGACAAGAGTAATCACTAGGGGACGCCTGTGCCTAAGATGAGGCTGAGGCTGGGGCTAGAGGAGCCAGTTGGAGGATTTTCTTTTCTTCTTTTCAGGGCAGTAAGGCTGCCAAACCTTCCATTCTGGGGTAGCTACCTATGGACCTGAGAGTCTAAAGTTGCTCTCTTCCCCCAGTCTGATTCTCATTCTTTTTCTGACCACCCAGGTCAGTGTAAAGGGGTGGTGTCCAACCTGTGGCCTGTGGGCCACGTGCTGATTTTGTGAGGACTTTTTTTTCTCATCTGTGGTGTCAGATATCACGAAAAGTATGTACGACCCTTCTTTTTGCTAATCAGTTTTCATTAGTGTTTGTGTGTTTATTTTCTTCCAATGTGGGGCGGAAAAGAATAGGTTGGATACCTGTAACCAGACTCTGGTGTATTTGCACAGTGGAACACTTCAAAAGGACAGGTTCTCTGATAGCCATATTCAACATTAGGATTAATCTTGCAGGGCGGCGCCTGTGGCTCAGCGGGTAGGGCGCCGGCCCCATATGCCGAGGGTGGCGGGTTCAAACCCAGCCCCGGCCAAACTGCAACAAAAAAAATAGCCGGGCGTTGTGGCAGGTGCCTGTAGTCCCAGCTACTTGGGAGGCTGAGGCAAGAGAATCGCCTAAGCCCAGGGATTTGGAGGTTGCTGTGAGCTGTGTGATGCCACGGCACTCTACTGAGGGCGATAAGGTGAGACTCTGTCTCTACAAAAAAAAAAAAAAAAAAAAAAAGGATTAATCTTCCAGTCCTTTGACCTCAACCCACAACTCCCGCTAGCTCCTGCTGTCCTTCTCTCCTCTGGAACTTCATTGTCTCAGGCTTTCCTATAGGAAATCTTCTCCTAATTTGTGGTTTAGAGGACTGTGATTCTGAATGAGGGGTTCAGAATAGTGGAGAAGAGAAGGGGTTTATGTCCGTATCTTCCACCCCCATCCCAACTCCCAAGATGGCCCCAGTTCAGTGGCTTTCCCATCCCTTCCCTCTACTGCCCCAGGTGGCCCTAGTGCTTCTTTCAGATCCACTTGACTGAATTCCATCAGTTTCAGGTCTATATCAACCAGTCTGGCTTATGGGAAGAAGGGAAGAAAGCTAGAGAACCTCTAAAGCTCAGAAGCTAATCCCTTCTTCTCACCTCAGACTTAGGGACTAGTTGGTTTTTTCATTCTCAATAATACTTGAACCTACTACGGGCCTGACATTGTGATATATGTTGAGGATATAAAAATGCAAATAACCATGGTCTCTGTCCTCAAGGGAACTTGTATACTAATCAGGAAGATGAACAACTAGGCAATCACCACACAAAAAAAGAGTGAGCCTGGATGGATGTGGTGGCTTAGGCCTGTATCTTATAGGATTACTTGAGATCAGGAGTTCAAGATCAGCCTGAACAAGAATGAGATCCCATCTCTACTAAATATAGAAATACTAGCCGGGCATTGTGGCAGGTGTCTGTACTCCCAGCTACTCTGGAGGCTGAGGCAAGAGGATCACTTGAGCCCAGGAGTTTGACCTTGTTGTGAGCTATGATGCCATGACACTCTACCCAGGGCAACAGAATGAGATTGTGAGATTGTCTCAAAATAAAAAAAAAAAAGAGTGGACCTCATGCTTGTAATCCCAGCACTTTGGGAGGCTGAGTCAGGAGGGGTACTTGAGGCCAAGAGTTTAAGGCCAGCCTTGAGGTCAACATAGCAAGACACACTCTCCACAAAAAAATTAAAAATTCGGTGTGGTGGCATATGTTTCTAGTCTCAGCTATGAGGGAGGCTGAGACAGGAAGATTGAGCCCAGGAATTTGAAGTTGCAGTGAGTTATGACTAAGCCATGGCACTCCACCCTGGCTGACAGAACAAAATTCTATCTGTAAAAGAAAAAAGAAAGTGTGGCTGGCTGCAGAGAAGACCAGAGAGGCAGAGCCAGACACAAAGGAAGGATGTCTTTGTTAGGAGTTTGGCCTTTGCCATGAATATTGGAGTAGGTGCTGAACTTGATTAGATTTGCTTATTACAATGCTCTCATTAATAAAGGTTAGAGGCTTGGCGTCCGTAGCTCAAGCAGCTAAGGCGCCAGCCACATACACCAGAGCTGGCCAGTTCCAATGCGGCCCAGGCTTGCCAAACAATTACAACTACAACCAAAAAATAGCCAGGCATTGTGTGGGCACCTGTAGTCCCAGCTACTTGGGAGGCTGAGGCAAGAGAATCACTTAAACCCAGGAGTTGGAGGTTGCTGTGAGCTATGATGCCATAGCACTCTACCCAGAGAGATAGCTTGAGGCTCTGTCTCAAAATAAATAAATAAATAAAAATAAATGAAGGTTAGATTTGGCTTGGCACTCGTACCACAGTGGTTACAGCACCAGCCACATACACTGAGGCTGGCGGGCTCGAACCCAGCTTGGATTAGCTAAACAACAATGAAGAACTGCAACAAAAAATAGCCAGGTGCTGTAGCAGGTGCCTGTAGTCCCAGCTACTTGGGAGGCTGAGGCAAGAGAATTGCTTAAGCCCAAGAGTTGGAGGTTGCTGTGAGCTGTGACGTCATAGCACTCTACCCAGGGCAACATAGTGAGACTCTTTCTCAAAAATAAATAAATAAATAAATAATAAATGGCTCCATGCTCGTAGCACAGTGGTTACAGCTTTGGCCACATAGACCGAGGCTGGTGGGTTTGAACCTGGTGCAGGCCAGCTAAACAACAATGGCAACTGCAACAAAAAAATAGCCTGGCTTGGTGTCTGCAGCTCAAGTGGCTAAGGCGCCGGCCACATACACCAGAGCTGGTGGGTTCGAATCCAGCCTGGGCCTGCCAAACAACAATGATAACTACAACCAAAAAATAGCTGGACATTGTGGCGGGCGCCTATAGTCCCAGCTACTTGGGAGGCTGAGGCAAGAAAATCACATAAGCCCAGGAGTTTGAGGTTGCTGTGAGCTGTGATGCTACAGCCCTCTACCCAGGGGCAACAGCTTGAGGCTCTGTCCCAAAAAAAAAAAAAAAAACAAAAACAATAGCCTGGTGTTGTGGTGGGTGCCTGTAGTCCCAGCTACTTAGGAGGCTGAGGCAAGAGAATTGCTTAAGACTAAGAGTTTGAGGTTGCTGTGAATTGTGATGCCACGGCACTCTACTGAGGGCAACATAGTGAGACTGTCTCAAAAAAATAACAATAAAATAAAATAGAGGTTAGATTTGAGGAGACAGGGACATCAGCTAGAAAACTGCCTGTTATAACAATATCAATGACAGGTGGCCAGGGCTAGGCTGAAGGCAGGTTCAGAATATGAGAGGAAAGCAGGGGGCGGTGCCTGTGGCTCGAGGAGTAGGGCGCCAGTCCCATATGCCGGAGGTGGGTTCACACCCTGCCCCAGCCAAAAAAAAAAAAAAAAAAGAGAGGAAATCAGGAATGGTCCTTGGGTACTAGCCTGCTCTGGCCACTAGGACTGATTTCCTGCAGGCCACATGTAGTAAAAGGGGTGGGGCTCTGACCTCTAACTCTTGCAGGTTAGAGAAGATGTAGATTACTGTAGTCCCTGGTCTGGCCCCTGGGCAGTGTGGAACCCTTGCTGAAGGAAAGGAGGTATAGAACTGGAGTTGGCAATGTTAGGAATATGGATGGGCAGTAGGGTGGTAAAAGGAGGGATTAGGATCCCAAGGTCATGTAGGCAGGTAAAGGAGGGTTCTGCTTTGCTTCCTCTCCTTTGCCCAGAGTGCTTACTGATATGAATTTACAGTGCCTAGCTTTATCTTCACCTTTATATTTTCCAGAGGCTACTGACATGTAAACCTGAGAGAGCTCCAGGGGTGAGGCACACCTGTGGAAGTTCTTCAGCCCATTAGCTTAAGATTCTTCTCCTACCCAGGGACATTGGATCTGAAACTTTGTCTACTACTCAAAATCTTCAGCCCCAGACTAAGCACAGTGCCTCATGCCTGTAAACCTAGCACTCTGGGAGGCTGGGGGAGGTGGATTGCTTGAGTTCACGAGTTTGAGACCAGAGTGAGCAAAAGCAAGACCTTGTCTACTAAAAATAGAAAAACTGAGGCAAGAGGATTGCTTTAGCCCAAAAGTTGGAGATTGCTCTGTGGGCTATAACATCCTGGCACAATACACAGGAAACAGCTTGAGACTTTTTTTTTTTTTTGAGACAGAGTCTGTGTCAACCTTGGTAGACTTCCATGAAGCTGAAGAGTTAACATTAGCCATGGATAAGACTGAGAGATACTTCCCTTCCCTAAGAGACCAAGGAACTGTCTCAGGTCCATGAGTCCACCCTAAGCTCATTATGAGGCTGAGCAGAATGCAAACTACAAGTCCCAGCTGAGGACAAAGCTGGTTGGCAGCCCAACCTTGGCTCAAGCCTTGGACGAGAGACATCTGGGGCTCAGGTGATGCTGAGTAGCAACATCCAGGCCAAGGGGTTGCCTGGGTAGAAATAGGTCTTTCTGGACATGGTCCTATTGAATAAATCCAGATACACATCAATCTGTGCTGTAGGTGTTCATATTTCTTGGCTTGGGAGTTAACAGGAATGTGGGGCCCTCCAAATAGCTCTACTGCAGTAGCTTTACAGGGAGCTCTCCTGTCGTGGTACATCTTCCCCTAAACCAGGGGCTACTCCAGGAACCCTGACATAGGCATGGGCCTAGGCCCACTATAGTTCCTATTTGGGAGCAGAAGAGTCCTGGGGAAAGGAAGGGTATAGTTTTACAATCTCCCTCCTTACAACAGACCAGAGAATTGAGCCAGAGATGAGGAGTGCATCCAAGTTCAACTAGGTAGGAGCTATTGGGAGGTTCACTGAGGTGGCTCGAATCTTAGAGCTGCTACTTTCCAGCTGACTGACTTTGGTCAAGTCACTGAATTTTTCTTTTTCTTTTTTTGAGACAGAGCCTCAAGCTGTCACCTTGGGTAGAGTGCCGTGGCCTCACACAGCTCACAGCAACCTCCAACTCCCGGGCTTAAGCGATTCTCTTGCCTCAGCCTCCCAAGTAGCTGGGACTACAGGATTATGAGAAGTATTAAATGAGGGATTATATAAACTCCAGCAGAGTGCCACATAAAATGCTCATAAATGTTAATTTTTTTTTTTTTTTTTTTGAGATAGTGTCTCACTATGTTGCCCTTGATAAAGTACTGTGGTGCCACAGATCACAGCAACCTCAAACTCCCAGGACTAAGCGATTCTTTTGCCTCAGCCTCCCAAGTAGCTGAGACCACAGGTGCCCGCCACAACATCTATTTTTTGTTGTTGTTGTAATTGTCATTGTTGTTTAGCAGGCCTGGGCTGGGTTTGAACCCGCCAGCCATGGTGTTATGTGGCAGGCACGCTAGCTGCTGAGCTACAGGTGTTGAGTCAATGTTAATTATTTTTCATGATTGGAAGTGGGTGCTTTAGGCAAAAGATCCAATGTAAGTCAGGGAGAGTGGTTGTAATCCTAGCACTTTGGAAGGCCAAGATAGGCAGATAGTTTGAGCCCAAAAGTTTGAGACCAGCCTGGACGACAGTGAGACCCTGTGTCTACAAACAAAAAAATCAGCTGGGTGTGGTGGTGCTTCTCAGGAGGATGAGGCAGGATTGTTTGAGCCCAGGAGGGGGAGGTTGCAATGAGCTATGATGATGCCACTCATTGTACTCTAGCCTGGGCAACAGAGTGACACCCTGTCTCAAAAAAAAAAAAAAAAATCCAGATCCAAGTATTCCCTTTATAACCCACAACCACTGTGACCCTCAGCTGTTTAAAAACACATATCTTGGGTGGTGCCCGTGGCTCAGTGAGTAGGGCACTGGCCCCATGTGCCGAGGGTGGCAGGTTTGAACCTGGCCCTGGCCAAGCAGCAACAAAAAATAGACGGGCGTTGTGGTGGGTGCCTGTAGTCCCAGCTACTCGGGAGGCTGAGGCGAGAGAATCGACTAAGCCCAGGAGTTGGAGGTTGCTGTGAGCTGTAACGCCACAGCACTCTACCGAGGGTGTTAAAGTAAGACTTTGTCTCTCAAAAAAAAAAAAAAAAATAGCCGGGCATTGTGGCGGGCACCTGTAGTCCCAGCTACTTGGGAGGCTGAGGCAAGAGTTTGAGGTTGCTGTGAGCTGTGATGCCATGGCACTCTCCCAAGGGCAACAAAGAGACTCTCAAATAAAATGAAATAAAAAAATAAAAACACCCATCTTTATATATATTAAATTGTATATACATTTAATCACACTATATAGATCTTAAAGACTGCTTCAGAAGACAAGAAATTGCATACACAGTTCCCACTGTGGCCCCCTCCAACTCCTAGGCACCCTTCCCTGATCACTGTGTCCTAGAAATGATTTCTTGTGTCAGTCACACAGAGGCCTTATGTAGATGGTGCCCAGGCCTCCAGACCTCAGTGGTCTAATACCTGGAGGATAGTCATACAATGTCCCGAGGTGGAGCAGGGGGTGGAGTGCCTGGGTCCCATAGGATGTCCTCATATAGACTTAGAACTGGGCCTGAAGGCCGTCCTTGAGCTCCAGTCTGCTCCAGCAGGGCTCTGAGCAAGCCCACGGTGAGAGGGGCCTCTGACCCAGGCTCAGCGAATGGAGTGGGGGGCCCCACTTCATCTGGAAGGTATGTTCGCAGTAACAGCAGGATCTCAGCTGGAGCCAGTTCTGGAGGACACAGGCGGCAAAGGAGGGGGAGGTGAGCATCAAGCCGGCGGTGTTGTGCAAACTCAGCCAGAAGCAGTTTGAAAATCTCACTCCGAAGCAGTGGGCTAGAGGGGCCGAGGGCCAGGCCAGCATCTAAAGCCCGCTCCCACTGTTCCTTTTGCACCAGCTGCCCCACAGCTTGAAGCACAGCTTTGGGTCGCCCACTGCCCAAAAGCAGCTCTAGTTCCAGTGCCTCAGGCCTGGCCCCCTCTTCACCTAGCACTGCCAGGGCTCGGCGATACAGGGGCAGCCCTGGGCTCCCTGTCCCCCAGCCCAGCCCACCCTGCTGCTGTGCCAGCTCCACAAAGGGTGGCAGCCATCGAGGCTCCAATCGACAAAGGCACTGGCACAAGAGTTCAAAGGGGGGCAGTATCCCATTAGGAGGTTCCTTTCCGGCTGTTGTACCCCCTAGCACCTTCTTCCACACCTCTGGTGGAGCTTGGGACCTCAGCTTGCCATTCCTATCTGGCTGGAGCTGCAGGGTCCTGAGGGTGGCACCCCAGGCTGCTGTTGGAAGGGCTTGGAAAACAGTGTTGAGTTGGGCCAGTTGATCTCCCACCAACTCGGTTGTCAGCAGGCGAGCCACCTCCTGCTCTGCTAGCTCAGTCCAGCCAGCCTCTTCATCATCCCCAGCCACCAGCTGAGCCTTGAGCTGCTCTAAGCCTCGGTAATCCCGAAGCTCAGACCTCAGTGTGGTCAACAGTGTAGATGGGGGCAGGTGGCCCTGGAGGATAGATGCTAGAGCTTGAGGTGCCCGGAATGTGCTGCTGTGTCTCAGTTCCTCTGGGGTGAGCTGGGCACCCCGCAAGCTCCGCCGCTGGTAGTATCCACAGGCCTCCTCAAACACCAGGTCTCTGGCTGAAGGCAGCTCAACACCCTGTGAGGCTTCCCAGCCCACACAAAACAGACCCAAGGCTGAAAGCAAACGAAGACCCCCTCGAGTCTCCAGCTTTTCCTCATCCTCCATGCCAGGGGCTGGGGGTTCCAGCAAATGTACTCTGTCTGTACTTAGTACCTTCCTCTCCAGCAGCTGTCCACTACCCATGTCCAGAAGTTCCAAGGTAGAGCCCAGCACACATGCCAAAGTACCATGAAAAGTTCCTAGGGCTGCTGGTCCTTGAAGGCCTACAGGTGCCTCCTGCAGGGTGCCGACAGCCCGGGTACCACCATGGGACTGCACTAGGTGCACAGTACCCTTGAAGTCAAGCAAGAGCAGGCCCTGGGGAGTTGGGGTCCAGGTATGTACAGCTAATGGCTTCCTGGGGGACAACAACCCAGGAAGGCTTCTGAGCAGGGTCCGGAAGTCCCATGTGTCCCCTCGTTCTGGATTCAGGCTTTTACTGTGAGAAAGGCCAAGACATGGGGCAGCCACCATCACTTTGCCTCTGGCTGGGCTCCAGCTGAGCAGAATGTGGGCCACACCCGGCCAGGTGGTGGCAGTGGGCACCAGGAAGAGGTCCTTGCGGGAGGCCAGCAACCCGAAAGCGGGGCAGTGATGCAGCAGGACGTGTGTGCGGCTCAAATTGGTGCTGGCCTCCCCACTGGGCTCCAGGGTCCGGACGCACACGCAGTGGCTGAAAGCGGCTGCAGGCTGCCCAGGCCGGCTCTCAGCACCGACCTGACGCTCCTCGCACCACACCAGGCGGCCTCGGGGCGCCGCCACGGCCACCACACGGGCTCCACCTACGGGACACAGCTCGGTGCTCTGCAGCAGCTGCCAGCTAGGCCCTACCCCCGCGCCCCACACCTCTGCTAGGCCACTCTCCCACACTAGGACCAGCGCCGGTCGCGCCGGCCATGGCAGGAAGAAGCCGTCTAGCGGTGAGGGCTGGCCGGACGGCCAGGCACGCTCCAGCTCCGCGCCGTGTCCACGCACTGCGACCAGTAGTTGCGGGGCCGGCGACCCCGGGGGTCGCAGCAGCAGCAGGTGACGGCCATCCGCGCTGCAGCGGATTCGGACAGCTGGGTCCCGGGCCAGCAACTCCCGGAGCCTGGCCGCGCCGCTGAAGTTGCTCAGGTCCGAGAGTAGGCGCAGCGTCCCCGCACGCTTCATGGTGCCGCTCGCGGTGGAGCACTCCCAGGCCAGGGCCCGACTCTAGTATGCGGGTAGTCGAGAGCCGGGTTGTGAGTTCCGTCTCCGGTGGATGAGGTAGATAGAGGCCGGGCGGGAGTGCGGCTCCGCCCCGCCCAGCAAGGCTAGCGTAGGGATAGCCCCAGCTTCCGCTGGGCGGCGCGACACGCCCACCCAGGGAGGAGCCACCCCAGCACCTGAGAGTCTCAGCGCCTGGAACCTCGCCAGTCTTAGGGATGTTCTGTAAACGTAGAAGTAGGCCCGCTGTCCCAGGCTCCAGGAAGCCGCGGGGTGGCCCCCAATTGCGAGCGTCCCTCTTCCAAGGCTTTCACCCCAATTTACGCATTCTTTTTGTTTTTTGAGACAGAGTCTCACTCTTGCTAGAGTGCTGTGGTGCGTCATCACAGCTCACAGCAGCATCAACGTCTTGGGCTCAAGCGATCCTCTGACGTCAGCCTCTGGGGTAGTTGGGACTATAGGCGCCCGCCACCGCACCAGGCTAGTTTTTCTTTTTTCTTTCTTCCTTTCCTTTTCCCTTTTCCTCTTTTTTTTTTCACAGAGCCTCAAGCTGTCGCCCTGGGTAGAGGGCCTTGGCATCACAGCTCACAGCAACCTCCAACTCCTGGGCTCAAGCGATTCTCCTGCCTCCGCCTCCCAAGTAGCTGGGACTACAGGCGCCCGCCACAACGCCCGGCAATTTTTATTGTTGCAGCTGTCATTGTTGTTTGGTGGGCCCAGGCTGGATTTGAACCCGCCAGCTCAGGTGTATGTGGCTGGCGCCTTAGCCACTTGAGCCACAGGCGCCGAGCTGAAACATAGTTTTCTTTTTGTGTGTGTGTGTGTTTTTTTTTTTTTTTTGGCCGGGGCTGGGTTTGAACACGCCACCTCTGGCATATGGGACCAGCGCCCTACTCCTTGAGCCACGGGCGCCGCCCCGAAACATAGTTTTCTTAAAAATAAATCAGGTATGAGCCGGGTGCAGTGGCTCACACCTGTAATCCCAGCACTTGGGTGGCTGAGGCAGGTGGATTGCTTGAGCTCACAGGTTTGAGATCAGCCTGAGCCAGAACGGGACCCCCGTCTATAAAAAAAAAAAAAAAAATAGCTGGGCCTTGTGGCAGGCGCCTGTAGTCCCAGCTGCTTGGGAGGCTGAGGCAAGAGGATCACTTGAACCCAAGAGTTTGAGGTTGCTGTGAGCTAAGATGCCACAGCACTCTACCAAGGGTGACCAAGTGAGACTCCGTGTCAAAAAAAAAAAAAAAATCAGGTATGAAGGAGGATTTTTTTTTGCAGTTTTTGGCCGGGGCTGGGTTTGAACCTTCCACCTCTGGTATATGGGGCGGATACCCTACTCCTTAGAGCCACAGGCGTCACCCTGAAGGAGGATTATTTTGGCTGGATGGGAAGCTCCTTTCATGATATCTTCCTCTTGCCCCTTCCTACTTTTATATTCTATTAGGGTCCAGATTAAAAAAAATTAATTCACTAATGATGTCTTATACACTACTGTGTAAATAGAGAAGAAAAGTTAAAGTTAAAATCTACCAAGAAAGAACCTGAGCTTCTGGGTTAAAAGCTCTTTCCTGATAGATGTGGATTCAAACTCTTCACCTCTTACTAATTCTAGAACTTCAGGCAAACTATTTAATCACTCTGAACTCTTTCTTCTTATCTGTAAAGTCCTTGTTCATAAAGTTGTAAGGATTGAAACACACACATACACATATACACAGTAAGTGCTTGGCACATCTTTTCAAATTTTTCATTTGCATTAAAAAAACCCCAGAGTTGGCTCGGCGCCTGTGGCTCAAGCGGCTAAGGTGCCAGCCACATACACCTGAGCACCTGAGCTGGTGTGTTTGAATCCAGCCCGGACCTGCCAAACAATAATGATGGCTGCAACCAAAAAATAGCCGGGGGTTGTGGTGGGCACCTGTAAGTCCCAGCTACTTGGGAGGCAGAGGCAGGAGAATCGCTTGAGCTCAGGAGTTGGAGGTTGCTGTGAGCTGTGATGCCACAGCACTCTACCCAAGGTGACAGCTTGAGGCTCTGTCTAAAACAAAAAACAAAAAACAAACACCCCGCCCCCCCAGAGTTTAGCCCTGTAATCCTAGCAATCTGGGAGGCTAAGGTAGGAGGAGTGTTTGAGCTCAGGAGGTCGAGACCAACCTGAACAACAGCGAGTCCCCATCTCTACCAAAAGTAGAAAATTAGCCCAGGCATGGGGCGCGCGTCTGTAGTCCCTGTTACTTGGGAGGTTGAGGCAGGAGGATCATTTGAGCTCAGAAGTTTGAGGTTGCAGTGAGGTATGTGATGCCACTACACTCTTTTTTTTTTTTGTAGAGACAGAGTCTCACTTTATGGCCCTCTGTATAGTGCCATGGCCTCACACAGCTCACAGCAACCTCCAACTCCTGGGCTTAAGCGATTCTCTTGCCTCAGCCTCCCGAGTAGCTGGGACTACAGGCGCCCACCACAACGCCCGGCTATTTTTTGTTTGCAGTTCGGCCGGGGCCAGGTTTGAACCCGCCACCCTCACCCGACTGAGCCACAGGCGACGCCCGCCACTACACTCTTAGTAGCAATAAAGCGAGATTCTGTCTCCAAAAATGCTAAAACTGAAACAAACTAACAAAAAATCCCGGAAAAAACAGAGACTCAGGTTATCTGCAAGTTAACATAGTTTTACATGGTGCTTTGCACATAGTAAGCACACATATAACTGTTGAATGAATGAATTTGTTTCCAATCTTTCTTCTTCTTCTTTTTTTAAGAGACAGAGTTTCACTTTATCACCCTCGGTAGAGAGCTGTGGTGGCACAGCTCACAGCAACCTCCAACTCCTGGGCTTAGGCAATTCTCTTGCCTCCGCCTCCCGAGTAGCTTGGACTACAGGCACCCCGCCAGAACGCCCGCCTATTGTTTTTTGTTGCAGTTTGGCCGGGGCCGGGTTCGAACCCTCCACCCTCGGTATTTGGGCCCGGCGCCCTACCCACTGAGCCACAGGCGCCGCCCAGTTTCCAACCTTTCACTTACAAAGTTGCAATAAACATCTTCCCAAACTTTGCCAGTATTTCCAGAGGATGCATTTATTCTTAGGAGGATTGCTGAGTTCAAAGAGTCAGCCATATTTCAAAATCCTGCTTTGGATATGCTTCCTTGCAGGCTCCGGATAGAGGTTGCCTTCAATAATTTCTTTCTCGCGATGTCTTTCGGGAGGTGTAGTCTTTGCGATGCTTGCTGGGAATCGTGGTCTGAGTCAGTCTCAGGAAGCGGGTGAGGACGAACTTATTACGAGACCGGCTTTAGGACCCCGCGGGGGACTGTGGACCAGGGAAAGGGTCGGGTTGGTTGGGAGAGCGCCCGTGAGCCCGGAGCTGCGGTGGCGTCGTGAGCGAGCGAGCCCAGGAGCGGCGCGGGCGGTGGAGGAGGAGCCCAGGGCTCGGTAAGCAGCGCTAGCTCCGTCCGGTCCTCGAACTTGACCAACCCCCGCGGGTCCAGCCATGCTAGGCCCTGGCCCCGCGGCGGCTCTGGGGGCGGGGCCTGTGCCGCGGGAACGACCGGGTGACGCGGGGTTGGGGGGGCGACAAGGAGGTGGGCAGGACGGCTCCTGAGGCTGTGTGCGTCGCGGAGGGCTGGGCCCGGGGGCGGCCCAGGCAAGCGAGAAGCGGTTTAGCTCCTTCAACAGCCAGTCCCCTCAAATCACCTGGCCCCAGCTACTTCGTCTTTCTCCCGGGCCCTGCTGCTGTGGCCTTCAGGCAGCGGAGGCGCTGACTTTTGACCCCAACTGGGGCTGACCTCCGACCCTTCCAGGTGCCTGGCTCCAGTGCCTTCTGACCCCTGGGTGTGTGGGCTTGGGGAGAGACGGAGGAAGGCTGGTGTGTCTGAAGACTTAAGGTGTCCCGGAAGGACTCCTATCCCGTCCCTCTCCAGTTTCTTACCGACAGGCTTTCGCCTACCCTTCACACAGAATTCAGTGAAATTACTGTGTTTTCTTGGGGTTACTGGCGTGAATCCTGGAAAGGAACAGGGCAGGTGTGGGAAGAAAAAAGAAGAAAGAAAGCTGGTTCCCTTGGAAGGAGATCTGCAGCTGAGGGGGAAAGGGGAAGCAGAAATTTGGGTCAGGCCCCATTAAATATTTCTTGATCATCAGATCATCCCCAGTTCTTCCTCTCTAGAAAGTTTTGCGCCCAGTGAGAGCTTTTTCTTTTCTACCTTGAGCTCTCTTACTTTGTATACTAGTGCAAATATGGTTTGTGTACCTGCTCTTAGCACAATTGGATTATTTTGCGTGTAACTTCAATTGGATTTGTGTGCACGGTAGTTTCTACATGAAGGCTTTCAAGATAGCAGATCAGAAGGGAAAAGTAGGTCCTTCTTGTTAGGGTTGTAAAAGGGGAAATTCCCGTTTTTAGTGAATAGAGAAGTTTTTATATTGTTTTCATTGGCTTTCTATTATATTTTATTCACTTGTTTAACATTTGTGTAACTTGGGCGGCGCCTGTGGCTCAAGGAGTAGGGCGCTGACCACATACACGGGAGGTGGTGGGTTCAAACCCCGCCCCAGCCAAAAACTGCAAAAAAAAAAAAAAAAAAATTGTGTAACCTAAAAATCCCGAAGCAGTTGTTAGGAAATTTGGAATTTCACATAGAGCTTGATTTAGGAATCCATAAAAGTTGGGGAAAGGGCTAGGTGACAGATTGATTTAGGATATATGAGGATGAACTGTTTATTCACACATTGAAGTACTTAATATGTAATTAGTATTGAAATAGAAATAAGTATCTTTCCTCAAGGACATCAAAGAGATATTTAGGTGAAATTTTGTAATGGTGTGTGTTTTATATAGTGAGACAGGAATACTGTCATTGCCTGGGCAAGATAGGGAAATCTTTGCAGGGAGGAAATACTTGAGTTGGGTGTTGAAGGATGAATAGGAGTTTCACAAGAAAGAAAAGGCATTCCATTTTGAGAGAACAGCATTCCTAAAGGCATGGTGGAGGTATGAGGGGAAAAAAATAATCTGGTGTTTTAAGTGTCAGAAATTTGTTGAAAAGAGGATATGTGGGGAGAAATTGTTAGGAAGTGAGGCTGAAAAGGAACTGAGGACTGGTGAGCCTTTTTTTCCCTTCTCTTTTCAGAGGCAGGGTCTCTGTTGCTACAGGCTGAGAGTGATGTTATCTTAGCTCCCTGCAGTCTTGAGCTGGCTCAAGCCATTCTCTTACCTCTCGGCCTCCTAAGTAGCTAGGACTACAAGTGTGTGCCACCATGCCTGGCTACTTTTTAAGTTTTTGGTAGGGATAGAGTCCCTCTTAATAGGCCTGGTCTTGAACTCCCGGTCTCATCAGTCTTCCCACATTAGCCTCCCAAAGTGCTGGGATTATAGGCATGAGCCATTGTGCTCAGCCTATAGTTTTTATTTTATAATTATATAGTGATGAGGTTTGTCTGGTTCAACATGAAAGGAAATGAGAAGTATGAGTGACATTGTGCTGTTTGAGGAAGTGAAGGGTTGGAGCCAGAGATAGTTTTAATTTACCAAAGTCCCCAGCTTATTGAGAATAGAATCTTACAAAGAATTGTCTTTCTGGGAATTGTCAGGAAAATGTGTTTTTTTAATCAGAAATTCCTGAAATCCTGACAATTTTGAGTTGGTTCCTCCTTATTTATTTATTTATTTATTTTTATTAAATCATAGCTGTGTACATTAATGTGATCATGGGGTACCATACCCTGGTTTCATAGACCGTTTGACACATTTTCATCACACTGCTTAACATAGCCTTCCTGGCATTTTCTTAGTTATTGTGCTAAGACATTTACATTCCACATTTACTAAGTTTCACACATACCCTTTTTTTTTTTTTTTTTTTTTGTAGAGACAGAGTCTCACTTTATGGCCCTCGGTAGAGTGCTGTGACCTCACACAGCTCACAGCAACCTCCAACTCCTGGGCTTAAGCGATTCTCTTGCCTCAGCCTCCCAAGTAGCTGGGACTACAGGTGCCCACCACAACGCCCGGCTATTTTTTGGTTTTGCAGTTTGGCCGGGGCCGGGTTTGAACTCGCCACCCTCGGTACATGGGGCCGGTGCCTTACCGACTGAGCCACAGGCGCCGCCCCACACATACCCTTTTAAGATGCACCATGGTTCCTCCTTTTCTTTTTTTTTTTTTGGTTTTTGGCTGGGGCTAGGTTTGAACCCTCCACCTCCGGCATATGGGACCAGCGCCCCACTCCTTGAGCCACAGGTGCCGCCCCGTGGTTCCTCCTTTTGAGGGTAAGATCATTTGAAAGGGAACCTGAGGTGGTCATTTTATTTTATTTTATTTTGAGACAGAGCCTCAAGCTGTCGTCCTGAGTAGAGCACAGTGGCATCACAGCTCACAGCAATCTCCAACTCCTGGGTTCAAGCAATTTTCTTGCCTCCGCCTCCCAAGTAGCTGGGACTACAGGTGCCCACCATAACACCTGGCTATTTTTTGGTTGTAGCTGATATTGTTGTTTGGTGGGCCTGGGCTGGATTTGAACCTGCCAGCTCAGGTGTATGTGGCTGGTGCCTTAGGCGCTTGAGCCACAGGCACCGAGTTGTTAGGTGGTCATTTTAACCTACAACTCTGTAGATGCTGATGGGACTGGATTGAATTCTCTGAATATAGTTCTCCTGTAGTAGTATAGACTATGGTTGATACCTAGAGACTGGAAAATTCTATTTGCTGCTTAGTCTTGGGAAAGTCTCTGAGTTACTTACACTTTCAAGTATAGGTTAAACCCCACTCTGAAGTTCACTCTGTCTAGAGTACACACAAGATATGTATACTGTGTTATAGTGGCTCATGTGTCTGGTTCTGTTCTAGCATCTAGATCAGTGATTTCCCAGTTGGTGTGCCATGGTTTAGGTGTGAAAAGATGATTAATTAATTAGTTATTCTTTTTTATTTTTTAGAGAAAGAGTCTCACTTTATCGCCCTCAGTAGAGTGCCTTGGCATCACAGCTCACAGTCATCTCTAACTCCTGGGCTTAGGCAATTCTCTTGTTTCAGCTTCCCAAGTAGCTGAGACTACAGGAACTGCCACAACGCCCGGTTATTTTTGTTTGCAGTATGGTTGGGGCTGAATTTGAACCTCTACCCTTGGTATATGGGCTGGTGCCCTGCCCATTGAGCCACAAGCACCACCCTATTTATTTATTTTTTTGAGACAAAGTCTCAAGCTGTCACCCAGTTAGAGTGCCTTGCCATCACAGCTCACAGCAACCTCAAATTCTTGGGCTTAAGCAATTCTCTTGCCTTAGCCTCCCAAGTAGCTGGGACTATAGGTTGTTGTTCTAGTTGTCATTGTTGTTTTAGCTGCCCGGAGCTGGGTTCAAACCCACTAGCCTTGGTGTATATGGCCTGTGCCCTACCCACTGAGCAACGGGTGCTGCCCTAATTAAATTATCATTTTCTTTTTGAGACAGTCTCAGTATGTTACCTTGGGTAGAGTGCTGTGGTGTCACAGCTCACAGCAACCTCAAACTCTTGGACTTAAGCGATTCTCTTGCCAAGGAGCTGGGACTACTGGCGCTCACCACAACACCCGGCTGTTTTTTTGTTGCAGTTGTCATTGTTTAGCAGGCCTGGGCTGGGCTCAAACTCACCAGCCTCAGTGTATGTGGCTGGCACCTTAACCACTGTACTAAGGGTGCCAAGCTCTAATTAAATTATTTTTGGAAAAAGTTAAAAACACAGTAAATATATTGTTTGTTGTACTTTTTTTTTTTTTTTTTGAGACAGAGTCTCACTATGTCACCCTGGGTAGAGTGCTGTGGTGTCACAGCTCATAGCAACCTCGAACTCTTGGGCTTAAGCAATTCTCTTGCATCAGCTTCCCAGGTAGCTAGGACTATAGGTGCCCACCACAATGCCCAGATACTTTTTTTTTTTTGGCTGGGGTCAGGTTTGAACCCGCCACCTCCGGTATATGGGGCCGGCGCCCTACTCCTTTAGCCACAGGCCCCCTTCCCCGTTACTTTTTGATTCTAGTTCTTATTGTGTGGCTAGCTCTGGCTTGATTCAAACCTGCCAGCTCTGGTATATGTGGCTGGCACCCTAGCTGCTGAGCTTCAGGCACCAAGCCTAAGGCCCAGCTATTTTGTTCTTGTTGTCATTGTTTAGCAGGCTCAGGTCAGGTTTGAACCTGCCATCTCCAGTGTGTGTGGCCAGCGCCCTAACCACTGAGCTACTGGCGCCGAGCCTACTCTTTTTTTTTTTTTGATCCACATAATTTAAGTGTGCCATGAAAGTTTATAGGCTCACGTGTACTGAAATAAAAAAGGTTGAAAAACACTGATCTAGGGTGGCGCCTGTGGCTCAGTGTATAGGGCGCCAGCCCCATATATTGAGAGTGGTGGGTTTGAACCGGTCCTGACCAAGCTGCAACAAAAACAGCCGGGCTTATGGCGGGTGCCTCTGGTCCCAGCTACCTGGGAGGCTGAGGCAAGAGAATTGCCTAAGCCCAGGAGTTGGAGGTTGCTATGAGCTGTGATGCCATGGCACTCTACTGAGGGTGACAAAGTGAAACTTTGTCTCTAAAAAAAACAACAACACTGATCTAGACAATAGGGATGATTATCAGGCAATGTCCTGAGTTGACTGTCTTTTCCTGGATAAAGCGGGAACATAAATGTTATAGATCCAGTTTGGAGTTTCCATAGAATTGTAACTTTTGCCCAATGTGATTATTAATGTTCCACTAGTTAGCACCTGATTTTTTTGTCCTAACAAGACATTCTGACAAGGAGAGGGCTACCAGAGAATAATTTTAGTGGCTTTACCACTTACGAGCAGTGATATTTTGGGCAAAGAAAAAAGCCTCATTGTAAAATTAGGGTGATATCACATATTTCATCTTATTATTGTAGTATTAAATACAATGTAATTTATTTTTTTTTGAGATGGAGTCTCACTTTTGTCGCCCTCAATAGAGTGCCAAGGCATCATAGTTCACAGCAACCTCAAACTCTTGCTCAAGCGATTCTTTTGGCTCAGCCTCCCAAGTAGCTGGGACTAACTACAGGTGCCCACCACAACGCTTGGCTAGTTTTTTTCTCTTTTTTTTTATTTTTTTTATTTTTGGCCGGGGCTGGGCTTGAACCCGCCACCTCCGGCATATGGGACCGGCGCCCTACCCGTTGAGCCACAGGCGCCGCCCAACTTGGCTAGTTTTTTTAAAGATGAGGTGTCACTCTAGCTTCAGCTGGTCTTGAACCCTTGAGCTCAGGCAGTCCACCTGCCTCAGCCTCCCAAGAGCTAAATACAATATAATTTAAAGCACAAACATTACACAGTATAGAGCAACTACTCACTAGTGTTATGTATTATTATTATTATTACTTTTTTTTTTTTTTTTTAGAGGTAGGATCTCACTTTGCTGCCCAGGCTAGAGAGCAGTGGCACTCATAATTCACTGAAGTCTCAAATTACTGGGCTTAATTGATCCTCCCACCTCAGCCTCTTGAGCAGCTAGGACTTCAGGTGTACATCACCATGCTTGGCTAATTTTTTCTTATTTGTAGAAATGGGGTCTTGGGCTATGTTGCTCAGGCTGGTCTTGAACTCCTAGCCTTGAGTGATCTGCCTTGGCCTCTCAAAGTGGTGGAATTGCAGGAACGCACCCAGCCTCTGGTGGTTATTTTAGATTGGTATCCTGAGTGTTCAGGTCCAGGGTCCCTACTTAATTGTGTTCTAGTGTTCTGGGTGAGTGCTGTTAAATTTTCAGATATATGTGAATACAAACATTCTTTTTTCCTTTAGATTAAAGAATAATATTCATAATGTGAAGTGTGCAACTTATATTTTTTTAACATGTCTCTATTTGTGTGACCTCCACTTAGATCAAGATAGAGCACATTTTTAGTACCTTGAAGGTGTCATTGTACTCCCTCCTACTTACCTTCCCACCACTACTCTAACCTCTGTCACCAGAGATAAATTTTGCCTTTCTAAAATTCATGTAAGTAGGTGGGGTGCAGTGGTTCATGCCTGTAATCCTAGCACTCCGAAGGCCAAGGTGGGTGGATTGCCTGATCTCATAGGTTTGAGACCAGCCTGAGCCAGAGCCAGACTCCATCTCTAAAAATAGCCAGGCTTGGGCTGAGCGCCTGTAGCTCAGCGGGTAGGGTGCTAGCCACATACACCACAGCTGGCAGGTTTGAACCCAGCCCGGGCCTGCCGAACAAAAAAAAAAAAAATAGCTGGGCGTTGTGACGGGTGCCTGTTGTCTCGGCTATTTGGGAGGCTGAGACAAGAGAATCCCTTAAGCCCAAGAGTCTGAGGTTGCTGTGAGCTGTGAATCCATGGTACACTACTGAGGGTGACAAAGTGAGACTGTCTCAAAAAAAAAAATTCATGTAAGTGGAATCATTAAGTTGTACTCTTTTGGATATTTTTCATTCAGTATTTTCTGTGAGATGTATCCATGTTATTTCATGTATTAATAATTTGTTCTTTTAAATTCTTTTTTTTTTTTTTGAGACAGAGTCTCACTTTATTGCCTTCAGTAGAGCGCCTTGGCATCACAGCTCACAGCAACCTCCAACTACTGAGCTTAGGTGATTCTCCTGCCTCAGCCTCTGGAGTAGCTGGTACTACAGGTGCCCTCCAGAACGTCCAGCTATTTTTTTTTTTTTTTTTTGTAGAGACAGAGTCTCACTGTACCGCCCTCGGATAGAGTGCCGTGGCATCACACGGCTCACAGCAACCTCTAACTCTTGGGCTTACGCGATTCTCTTGCCTCAGCCTCCCGAGCAGCTGGGACTACAGGCGCCCGCCACAACGCCCGGCTATTTTTTTGTTGCAGTTTGGTCGGGGCTGGGTTTGAACCCACCACCCTCGGCATATGGAGCCAGCGCCCTACTCACTGAGCCACAGGCGCCGCCCAGTCCAGCTATTTTTTTATTGCAGTTTGGCTAGGGCTGGGTTTGAACCCGCCACCCTCGGTATATGGGGCTAGCGCCCTACCCACTGAGCCATAGGTGCCGCCCTAAATTCTTTTTTTTTCTTTTCTTTTTCTTGAGACAAAGTCTCACTTTGTCACCCTCTGTAGAGTGCGTGGCATCATAGCTCACAGCAACTGCCAACTCTTGGGCTCAAGTGATTCTCTTGCCTCAGGCTCCCAACTAGCCAGGCAGATGCCCACCACAATGCCTGGCTATTTTTAGAGACAGGGTCTCGCTCTTGCTCGGGCTGAGAAGGTGTGGAACCTGTGAGTTCAGGGAATCCGCCTGCCTCGGCCTCTCAGAGTGCTAGGATTATAGGCATGAGCCACCGTACTTGGCCTTTTTCTTTGAGATAGGGTCACACTCTGTTGCCTGGGCTAGAGTCCAGTGGCACCATCATAGCTCACTACAACCTCAAATTCCTGGGCTCAAGTGATCCTGCTACTTCAGCCTTTCAAGTAGCTGGGACTATAGATACATACCACCACACTTGGCTAACTTAAAAATTTTTCATATAGATGGTGTCTTGCTGTGTTGCTCAGGCAGGTCTCAAATTTCTTTTCTTTTTTTTTTTTTTTTTGCAGTTTTTTTTGGCTGGGGCTGGGTTTGAACCCACCACCTCCAGCATATGGGGCTGGTGCCCTACTCCTTTGAGCTACAGGCGCCAGGTCTCAAATTTCTGGCCTCAAGTCATGTTCCCACCTTGGCCCCTCAAAGTGATAGGATTACAGACATCAGCCACTACACCTGGCCTTAAATTTCTGTATTAATATTCTATTGTATGAATATGCCATGATATTTCCATTTTACTGCTGATTATTTGAATTCTTCTAATACTATATATTGAAAAACTCATAGACAAGCACAAAACACCCACTTTAATAAACTTTATAAAAACATTTCAAAAAGAGAATGTTTAGCTCTAGTTTGGGCAAACTTCTATTTTTTGAGCATGCCAAGTATGTTCAAATCTTGGGTTTTTTTTTTTTTTTTTTTGTAGAGACAAGAGTCTCACTGTACTGCCCTCGGGTAGAGTGCCGTGGCCTCACACAGCTCACAGCAACCTCCAACTCTTGGGCTTAAGCGATTCTCTTGCCTCAGCCTCCCGAATAGCTGGGACTACAGGCGCCCGCCACAACGCCCGGCTATTTTTTTGTTGCAGTTTGGCCGGGGCTGGGTTTGAACCCTCCACCCTCGGCATATGGGGCTGGTGCCCTACTCACTGAGCCACAGGCGCCGCTCCAAATCTTGGGGTTTTTGCACTTGCCATGTCTTCTATCTGGAACACTTTCCCCAAGATTTTCGCTTGGTTGGTTTTTTCCTGTTATTCAGGATTCCAGCCTGAGTATCAAGGCCTACTTTTAACCTCTCAATCTAAACTAGTCCCCTAGGCAATTTATCTTCAAGGCACTTGTCACTGTCTCAGTTTATCTTGTTGTCTGTCTGCCCTCAAAGTGAAAATTCTATGAAAGCAGGGATATTTTCTTTCTTTCTTTTTTTTTTTTTTTTTTGTAGAGACAGAGTCTCACTGTACCGTTCTCGGGTAGAGTGCCATGACGTCACACAGCTCACAGCAACCTCCAACTCTTGGGCTTACATGATTCTCCTGCCTCAGCCTCCCGAGTAGCTGGGACTACAGGCGCCCACAACAAGGCCCAGCTATTTTTTTGTTGCGGTTTGGCCGGGGCTGGGTTTGAACCCGCCACCCTCGGCATACGGGGCTGGCGCCCTACTCACTGAGCCACAGGCGCCGCCCGAAAGCAGGGATATTTTCTATCTTGTTTTTTTGCTGCATTCCTAGTGCCTAGCACCTAAAAGTTGCTTAATAAATTTTTCTTCTTTTAGAATAAGGCTGGGGTGGCACCTGTGGCTCAAGGAGTGGGGCACCGGTCCCATGTGCCAGAGGTGGTGGCAAAAACCAAAAAAAAAAAAAAAAAAAAAAATAGAATAAGGCTGATGGCTCACACTTGTAATCCTAGCATGCTGGGAGGCAGAGGTGGGAAGAGAGGGTGATAACTTGGTAAAAGTCTGTTACGGATGTGAACTTAGAACCCTAGACCATTGAATTTGGAAACCCACAGAGAGCTATACTATTGCTTCCTTTTACAGATTGGCAAATTGAGGCCTAGGGAGAAGGAAGAAATTTAAGATTATAGATAGGGTGTATAAGAATCGGGACTAAAACCTAAGACTTCTAATAGATTAACTGTGTTAATTTTGCTAACTCCCAGAAAATTAGAGTGAATTTCTATTAAATTTATTTTCTGATAGTAGGATTGGTAAGTGTTGTGCTTAAGAAGACAATAAAATAAATGAATAAACAACCAGCTAAGTGTAACTAGCATTCCTTGCATATTAGACATTTGAAGAGTTGTGGTTTAGGTTTGACCACTTCATCCTACAAGCATGTGAAGTGATGTGGATTTAACATTTCATTTTTTTTTTTTTGAGACAGTCTTATTCTATCACCCTCGGTAGAGTGCAGTATCATCACAGCTCATAGCAACCTCAAACTCTTGGGCTTAAGTGATCCTCTTGCCTCAGCCTCCCAAGCGGCTGGGATGGGGTCTCTCTGTGGCTTAGGCTGATCTTGAACTCCTGAGCTCAGGCAGTCCACCTGCCTTGGCCTCCCAGAGTGATAGCATTACAGGCGTGAGCCCCTAGGCCTGGCCTCATTTAACATTTCTTTTTTTTTTTGTAGAGACAGAGTCTCACTGTACCGCCCTCGGGTAGAGTGCCGTGGCGTCACACGGCTCACAGCAACCTCTAACTCCTGGGCTTCCGCGATTCTCTTGCCTCAGCCTCCCTAGTAGCTGGGACTACAGGCGCCCGCCACAACGCCCGGCTATTTTTTTTTGTTGTTGCAGTTTGACCGGGGCTGGGTTTGAACCTGCCACCCTCGGCATGTGGGGCCGGCGCCCTACTCGCTGAGCCACAGGCGCCGCCCGTAACATTTCTTAATGTTAATGGTGTTCTGGTGTTAATGAAATCCCTCAGCTTTTGTTTGGGAAAATTTTTATTTCTCCTTCATGTTTGAAGGATATTTTTGCAGGGTATAATGTTCTAAGGCTAAGGTTTTCTTTTTCCTTTAGCCCTTTAGATATGTCATTCCACTCTCTCCTGGCCTGTAAGGTTTCTACTGAAAAGTCTGCTGCCCAATTGGAGCTCCTTTTTTTTTTTTATTGCAACGGAGTCTCACATTGTCACCTTCTGTAGAGTGCTGTGGCATCGTATCTCACAGGAACTTCTAACTCTTGGGTTCAAATGGTTTTTTTTTTCTAAATTTTTTTATTGTTGCAGTTTGGCCGGGGTTGGGTTTGAACTCACCACCCTCAGTATATGGGGCCAGCACCCCACTCACTGAGCCACAGGCACCACCCGTTCAAGTGATTTTCTTGTCGCAGCCTCCCTAGTAGCTGGGACTACAAATGCTTGCTTTTTTTTTTTTTGAGACAGAGCCTCAAGCTGTTGCCCTGGGTAGAGTGCCGTCGTGTCATAGCTCACAGCAACCTCCAACTCCTGGGCTTAAGTTATTCTCTTGCCTCAGTCTACCAAGTAGCTTGGACTACAAGTGCCCGCCACAACACCTGTCTATTTTTTGGTTATAGTTGTCATTGTTGTTTGGCAGGCCGGGGTTGGATTTGAACCCACTAGCTCTGGTGTATGTGGCTGGCGCCTTAGCCACTTGAGCTACAGGTGCCGAGCCTTTTTTGTTTGTTTGTTTGTTTATCAGGCCTGGGTTGCGTTTGAACCCACCAGGCTCGGAGCATGTGCTTGGCGCCCCAACCACTGAGTTATGGGTGCCCATGGAGCTCCTTTATATATTTTTTTGTGTGTTTTTTTTTGAGACAGAGTCTCACTATGTCGCCCTGGGTAGAGGGCATCACAGCTCACAGCAACCTCCAACTCTTGGGCTTAAGCGATTCTCTTGCCTCAGCCTCCCAAGTAGCTGGGACTACAGGTGTCTGCCACAATGCCCGGCTATTTTTTTGTTGTAGTTGTCGTTGTTGTTTGGCAGACCCTGGGCTGGGTTTGAACCTGCCAACTCTGGTGTATGTGGCTGGAGCCCTAGCTGCTGAGCTACAGACGCTGAGCCTGTTTTGTGTTTTTTTCTTGCTTAAGACCTTTTATCCTTTGGGAGCTTGATTATTAAATGCCTTGAAGTAGTCCTTTTTTTTTTTTTTTTTTGTAGAGACAGAGTCTCACTTTATGGCCTGGGGTAGAGTGCCGTGGCATCACACAGCTCAGAGCAACCTCCAACTCCTGGGCTTAAGTGATTCTCTTGCTTCAGTCTCCCGAGTAGCTGGGACTACAGGCGCCCGCCACAACACCTGGCTATTTTTTTTTTTTTTTGGTTGCAATTCAGCCGGGGCCAGGTTTGAACCCGCCACCCTTGGTATATGGGGCTGGCGCCTTACCAACTGAACCACAGGCGCCGCCCGAAGTAGTCTTTTTTTTTTTGAGACAGAATCTCACTATGTTGTCCTCCGTAGGGTTCTGTGGTGTTATAGCTCATAGCAGTCTCTAACTCTTGGGCTGAAGTGATCCTCTTGCTTCAGTTTTTCTTTTTTTTTTTGTAGAGACAGAGTTTCACTTTATGGCCCTTGGTAGAGTGCCATGGCATCATACAGCTCACAGCAACCTCCAACTCCTGGGCTTAAGCGATTTTCTTGCCTCAGCCTCCCGACTAGCTGGGACTACAGGCGCCTGCCACAACACCCGGCTATTTTTTTTTTTTTGGTTGCAGTTTAGCCGGGGCTGGGTTTGAACCCGCCACCCTTGGTATATTGGGCCGGCGCCCTACCGACTGAGCCACAGGCGCCGCCCTTGCTTCAGTTTTTCTATTTTTAGTAGAGACAGGATCTTACTTTATGCTCAGGGTGGTCTCAAACTCATGAGCTCAAGCAATCCACACGCCTTGGCCTCCCAGAGTGCTAGGATTACAGGTATGAACCATTGTGCCTGGTCCGCAAGGAATTGTCTTGCCTTAGCCTCCTGAATAGTTGGGACTACAGGTGCCCACCACTGATGCTGGCTAGTTTTTTTTTTTTCTCTTTCTATTTTTAGTAGAGATGGGATCTAGCTCTTGCTCAGGCTGGTCTGGAACTCCTGAGCTCAAGCAATCCACCTGCCTCAGCCTCCCAGAGTGCTAGGATTACAGGGGTGAGCCATCATGCCTGGCCCCAAGAGCTATTTAGTCAACAAATAGTGAATCCTGCCAGGACTGGGTCCCTCCCTTCAGGGCAGTATGTTTCCTCCTGGCCCAGGGTAGATCCAGAAATGCCATTTAAGAGCTAAGGCCTGCACTCAGAGGCTTCCGGAGTCTGCTTGGTACTGTGGCTGAGCTGGTCCCCAAGTTGGAAAAAAAAGTCCTCTGAACAAAGTCCCCTTTCCTTTCCTGAAATGGAAGAAGATGCTGTCGGTGCTACAGAGCCTGAAATTGGGAGAGGTGTAACACGGGCTTAACCACCACTGCTTGTGTCTCACTGGGTCTTGTACACCCAAGTCCACTGGATCTAAACTAGCTCAGGCACAGGCTCAGGGACTGAAGTTTTTGTGGCCTTAGAAATACAGTCCAGGCTCCAGGCTGCTTTTTGTCAGCCAGTGGTAGGGCTTGCTAGAATTCAGATTTTGAGGCCAAGGATTTGCCCCTGGCCAGGCTGGTCTAAATATTCCCTCTGAGGGCACAGACCAGACTTCTACTCTGTGTTGTGGTCCCCTGTGCCAGAGCAGCCCTGAGTGTCAATGAAAAGTCCCACGGTCACTTCATTCTTTTTTCCTGGGCACACAGATTTTCTTACTACTCAGTGAGCTCACCATTCAGTACCATCCTGTGGGGGTGGGGGGATAGGGTGGGTTGGGGTAGGATGGGGTGGGGCACCTGGGGGAAGGTAGGGGTAGGCAATGCAAGATCTTTTTTTTTTTTGGAGACAGAGCCTCAAGTTCTCGCCCTAGGTAGAGTGCCATAGCATCACAGCTCACAGCAACCTCCAACTCCTGGGCTCAAGCGATTCTCCTGCCTCTGCCTCCCAAGTAGCTGGGACTACAGGCACCCACCACAACGCCCGGCTATTTTTTGGTTGCAGCTGTCATTGTTTGGCCGGCAGGGCTGGATTCAAACTCACCAGTTCAGGTGTACGTGGCTGGCACCTTAGCTGCTTGAGCCACAGGCGTTGAGCCAAGATCATCTTTTTTATATATATTTTTTGAGACAGAATCTCACTATGTCGCCCTGGGTAGAGTGCTGAGGTGTCGCAGCTCACAGCAACTTCAAACTCGTGGGCTTAAGTGATTCTCTTGCCTCAGCCTCCCAAATAGCTGGGACTACAGGCGCCCGCCACAATGCCCAGCTATTTTTTTGTCATTGCTTGGCAGGCCCAGGTTGGATTTTAACCCGCCAGCTCTGGTGTATGTGGCTAGCACCCTTAGCTGCTGAGCTACAGGTGCTGAGCTACAAGATCATCTTTTCTGCCCTCTGCAGTGCCTTCTTTCGTTGATACAGTGTTAAAACCAGGTAGTTTTAACTCACCTTACTTTTGGTGCTTGCTTGCATGGATAGTTGAATTTGGTGTTCCTGTGAAGGGACGATAACGGAGGTTTCTGTTTAGCCATCTTGCTCCACCTCAGCCATGATGTGCATTTAAGAAGTGTGTGAGTTTGCGTGTAATGACTCACACCTGTAATCCTAGCACTATACCAGCCTGGGCAACATTGCGAGTCCATCCCTACAAAAAACTAGCTGTGGTTGGTGGCACACACTTGTAGTCCTAGGCAGTCAGGAGGCTGGGGAGGAGGAAGGCTTGTTTATTCCCAGGTGTTCAGTGTTAAGGTGAGTTATGATCATGCTACTGCTGCACTCCAGCCTGGGTGACAGAAACCCTGTCTCTTAAAAACTAGACATAAAAAAAAGCATGTGTGGCTAGATTGTTTTAAGATACAGATCTTAAAAAATTGTATGACTTCAGTCTATCAGAGAGAAGTTGCTCTGCAGGTTATAGGGCCAACAATTGCATCCGGTTTAGGAATAAAAGGCTTACTTGATTTACCATTCAGTTGAGGGGATTTAAAGCCATTTCTAAGCTTGAAGGCAGGTGAAATTAGTATTGACAAGTAGCGTGATTTTTTTTTTTTATACTTTGCCTATATCTTACTTCTTAGAAACCGTGTTAAGGGGTAAGCTGACATTTCTGTAGGATTACTGTGCCTTTGCTATATTTGCTTTTTTGCCAGAGGATTTAAAAGCCTGGATTGACTGGGGTCTTAGCATAGTCAGAGATTGCTTCTCTCCCTCCCTTATGTTTCCATAGCATTTTGCTTCTACTTCTCCATTTATTTTTCATGATTTGCCTTGTTATGGGTTATTACAGGTCTGTCTGTACCAGTAGATAGTGAGCTCCCAGATGATCAGGTTTGAAGTTTCTTCTCTGTAACCCCTTAGTGCTTGAAGTGGTGCTTTAGAGTATTTAGGAAGCCATTATATATTTGTGGTATTTCAGAGATATTGGAAAAAAATCATTAAATAAATAGTCCAATCCCCTTTTTTACTTGCGAGAAAACTGAGAAGCGCAAGAACTTAGTCAGTGTCATCTGGTTGATTGGGAGACCTGTGTTCTAGTCTCACTTCTGCAGTTTCCATTATGTCTTGTAGCTTCTCGTAGGTTCTGATTCTCTCTCTCTCTCTCTCTCTTTTTTTGAGACAGAGTCTCAAGCTGTCGCCCTGGATAGAGTGCTATGGTGTCACAGCTCACAGCAACCTCAAACTCTTGGGCTTAAGTGATTCTCTTGCCTCAGCCTCCCAAGTAGCTGGGACTCCAGGCGCCCCCCACAGTACCTGGCTATTTTTCTTTTTTGTAGAGACAGAGTCTCACTTTATGGCCCTCGGTAGAGTGCTGTGGCCTCACACAGCTCACAGCAACCTCCAACTCCTGGGCTTAAGCGATTCTCTTGCCTCAGCCTCCCGAGTAGCTGGGACTACAGGCGCCCGCCACAACGCCCTCCTATTTTTTGGTTGCAGTTCAGCCGGGGCCGTGTTTGAACCCGCCACCCTCGGTATATGGGGCCGGCGCCTTACCGACTGAGCCACAGGCGCCGCCCAGTACCTGGCTATTTTTTGGTTGTAGTTGTCATTGTTATTTGGCAGGCCTGGGCTGGGATTCGAACCTGCCAGTTCCAGTGTATGTGATTGGTGCCCTAGCCACTGAGCTGCAGGTGCCGAGCCTTGGTTTTCTCTTTAAAGGGTGGTAGTGGATGATAATTGTGAAAGAGGAAAAAAGCAGTAGGAGGATGTAAACGGATATGCTCACAATGCTGATGTGCTTCAACTTACTGCTCTACTAATCAGATGTTTTTTTTTTTTTTTTTTGTGATTTTTTGGCCGGGGCTGGGTTTGAACCCGCCACCTCCGGCATATGGGACCGGCGCCCTACTCCTTGAGCCACAGGCACCGCCCTAATCAGATGTTTTACTTTCAAATTTTGAAGCACAGGTTTAATTTCTGAGACCCAAAGAAAAACTTTTTTTTTTTTTTTTTGAGACAGTCTTACTTTGTCACCCTCGGTAGAGTGCTGTGGCGTTATAACACACAGCAACCTCAAACTCTTGGGTTTAAGTGATTCATTTGTCTCAGCCTCCTAAGTAGCTGGGACTACAGGTGCCTGCCATAACACCTGGCTACTTTTAGAGGTGGAGTCTCGCTGTGGCTAAAGCTGGTCTGGAACCTGTGAGCTCAGGCAATCCACCTGCCTCGTCCTCCCAGTGTGCTAGGATTACAGGTGTGAGCCACTGCTCCCAGCCCAAAGAAAAACTTTTCTAAGAGATCTGCACTTCTTCCAGTCCACCACACTGGGAATTCTTGCTTACTGTGTTCCCTGAGTAGGAGTGCTGGCAGGAGGAAGAGACTTTTTTTCTTTTCTTTTTTTTTTTTTTTAAAGGCAGAGTCTCATTCTATCGCCCTTGGTAGAGTGTGGTGGCATCACAGCTCACAGCAACCTCCAACTCCTGGGCTTAGGCGATTCTCTTGCCTCAGCCTCCCGAATAGCTGGGACTACAGGTGCCCGCCAAAATGCCCGGCTGTTTTATTGTTGCAGTTTGGGTGGGGTCGGGTTTGAACCCACCACCCTTGGTATATGGGGCTGGCGCCCCTACCCACTGAGCCACAGAAGCCACCCAAGGAAGACACTTTTATGTTGTCAGTTTCTAGTTATATTTCAGGCAGCTTGGGTGGTAAATTCCAGTTGTCTGTGATGATGACGGTGAGTAATAAATTGAGGCCTTGGCTGAATTTTTCCCTGCTCCAGATGGAAAGAGTGATGAAAATAATTTAATTTCTTAGGAAATTTGGTAGTTTGGATTGGAATTGTTTTTTTCCTCCTCTCCTATTCCCTTTTCTTTGTTAGAAAGTATTGATTCTGAAATAGTGAAAGTGAGTTTTATTAGATTTAGAGTAGACATTGATTAGCTATAACCCAATTATAAATCCTCAGAAGGATGTTTGTAAACATGTGCTGTTCATATCCAAGAACTTGTGGTTCCCCCTATTCCTGCTAATCAACTGGTTGAAGCTGAGCATGTGTAAAATCTATATCCACTAAGCTCAGAATTGCATTGTTTTTGATTGATTTTAATAGAATCCTCTTGGTTTCCAATTTATTTTCCCCAGATAAGGACATCTTCCTCTTGACAACCTATTTAAAAGATACAAAAATGTTTTGAACAGTGGCTATATTTCATGCTTTAAGGCAAAACTATGAGCAATATAATGTAAATTATCACAAAGAGTCTTCTCTTGTTGTTATTTTCTCTTTTAGTTTTCTCTGGACCATAATAGAATTTGAGGGCTTAGTTAAGCCTTGATAGAGATAGATCTTACTAAGATTTTAGGTGATAGGAGTTTTCAGGGTGTACCCCCAGCCGTGGCCTTATTTCAGAATCAGTGAACCGCATACACTAAACATTTACCAGGAGCCGAGTACTTAAGATGCGGTCTCTTTGCTGAAGATGCTTAATACATATTTGTGGAAAATATTTTGGCTGTATGTATTAGAGAAAGACAATTTCTAAGTCTTTAAGATATGATCTTTTATATTTTGGGGTATATCTCTTTCTTAAATTTTGGTTTGAAAGATAGCACATATTTTCCAATAGTCAATGAACAAAATAGTTCTGCTGTTTTAGATTTGTTCGGAAGTAAAACCAGGTTTCTGCCTGGTCTGTAGTTGACATTGCCTGAGATTAAGTTTCATGGTAGAACCTATGATTTAAGAGAGAACAAGGCTCGGCGCCTGTGGTTCAAGCAGCTAAGGCGCCAGCCACATACACCTGAGCTGGTGGGTTCGAATCGAGCCCGGGCCCGCCAAACAACAATGACGGCTGCAATCAAAAAATAGCTGGGTGTTGTGCCAGGTGCCTGTAGTCCCAGCTACTTGGGAGGTGGAGACAGGAGAATTGCTTGAGCCCAGGAGTTGGAGGTTGCTGTAAGCTGTGATGCCACGGCACTATCCAGGGTGTCAGCTTGAGGCTGTGTTTCCAAAAAAAAAAACAAGGGAGAACAAGAGAGGGAACTTTATATTCATGATAGAACCCAGGAGGTGAGGGAGTATGTATAAATCTTTAGCAGAGATATTTGGGATTTCAGTTTTCACTTGAAAAGAAAAAATTGAGAATTCCTGGAAGCAAGGTGGGAAAATCTGGGCACGATTCACAGAACCAGTTTTATATAGAATTGAAGAATACATTGAAGTTTGGTCTACAATAGTGTTACAAATATATGCAACTAAATTTGAAAGTAGCATATTATTATATTCAGTTATTTTGAATTCAGATTTAGTTTTTGGCCTCGTAACTGCTATTTTCTGTGTTGGATCTCTTCCCAGTGGAATTTCTGAAGACAGTCAAGTGCAGTATGATTTATGAGGCAGTGAAGGCCAAGTACTTTCCAGTGACAAGCACCTACTTTGGGGAAATCAATGGAGCACATCAATCTGCAGCAGACTTCCTGCTTTAATGGTTCTAAGCTCGATCGATATTTGAAATTTAATTTCACCATCAGTCAGTGTGTGCTTTCTTTTATCAGCCTCAAATATGTGGCCAATCTATTATGGAGGGAGCTAGTTACACTTTTCCTGTTTGGTTTTGGATCTTATTTAAGCCTTGTCCACTGGCACATTATAAGGATGTAAAATGTGTTGTGCTGTAGGCCACATTTTTTAAACCTTGACATTATCTGGTCAGGGAGGGAGTGTTGGACAGCTGCACAAGTTCTATATCATGGTTGTTTATCAGTTCATCCTAAAAGATTTTTGTTGTTGTTGAGACAGAGTCCCACCCTATACCCTGAGCAGAGTGCAGTGGCATCATAGCTCACTGCAACCTCAGATTCCAGCTGTGGGCATCCTGCTGCCTCAGCCTCCTAAGCCCCTGGGATTACAGGAGCTTGCTGCGGCGCCCAGCTGGGTTTTTCCATTTTTTTCATGAGTTGAGGTCTAACTCTCGCTCAGACAAGCCTCGAACTCCTGAGCTCAAGCAATCCTCCCGCCTCAGCCTCCCACAGTGCTGGGATTACAGGTGTGAGCCACCGTGCCTGGCCATCCTAAAAAATTTTTTACTGAGTGATATTTCTGGAGACTATCTAGCATCGTAGAGAGCATTTGGTACTGACTGTGGCTCTACTCTGCTCTTTTTTCTTTTCTTTCTTGTAAAAGGCTTCATTTCCTTAGAGCTGTTTCAGGTCACAACAAAATTGAGAGGAAAGTACAGAGATATGTACTTGTTGTACTAAAATACATATGTCCCCTGCCTCCACACATCCACAGCCTCCCCTAATATGCGTATTATACAACATCCGCTTCCAGAATAGTGATATTTGTTACCGTTGATGAACTTATGTTTAAATATTATTAGCCAAAGTTCACAGTTTCACTCTTGTTGTTTTGTGGGTTTGAGCAAATGTAATGACTATGTCTGCCATTATAATATCATACAGAGTATTTTCATTGCCCTAAAATATGACTTTCTTTTTACAGATTCTATAACCATGGCACAGGTAGAAAAACGGGGGGGTTTGCTTCGGAAATCTTCAGCCTCCAAAAAACCACTGAAGGAAAAAGTGGTGTTGATGTATGATGAGATCTTCATGGTAAGGCATAGATAGAGTCCTATCAATCTACATAGCTTAACTCCTTAGTTTCTTAGTCCAAAATGAGACCCTGCCTGCCACCTTCAAGTTCTTTTTTTTTAGAGACAGAGTTTCACTTTATCGCCCTCGGTAGAGGGCTGTGGCATCACAGCTCACAGTAACCTCCAGCTCTTGGGCTTAGGCTATTCTCTTGCCTCAGCCTCCTGAGTAGCTGGGACTACAGGCGCCTCCCACAACACCTGGCTGTTTTTTTTTGTTTTTTTTTTTAATTGCAGTTTGGCCAGGGCTGGGTTTGAATCCACCACCCTCGGTATATGGGGCTGGCGCCCTACTCACTTAGCTACAGGCAACAGCCTCTCTCTTTTTTTTTTTTTTTTTTTTGAGACGGAGTCTCACTATGTTGCCCTGGGTAGAGTGCTGTGGTGTCACAGCTCACAGCAACCTCAAACTCTTGGGCTTAAGTGATTCTCTTATCTCAGCCTCCCAAGTAGTTGGGACTACAAGTGCCTGCCACACTGCCCAGCTATTTTTTGGTTGTCGTCGTCGTTATTTGGCAGGCCTGGGCTGGATTTGAACCTGCCAGCTCTGTGTGTGTGGCTGATGTCCTAGCTGCTGAACTACAGATGCCAAGCCACTTTTTTTTGTTTGTTTGTTTTGAGACAGAGTCTCACTTTGTCACCCTTGATAGAATGCTGTGGCGTCATAGCTCAGTGCAACCTCAAACTCCTGGGCTTAAGCAGTTCTCTTGCCTCAGCCTCCTGAGTAGCTGGGACTACAGGTGCCTACCACAACGCCCAGCTATTTTTAGAGATGAGTTCTTGCTTTTGCTCAGGCTTGTCTCAAACCTGTGAGCTCAGGCAATCCACCTGCCTCAGCCTCCCAAGTGCTAGGATTACAGGTGTGAGCCACTGCGCCTGGCCTCCCTTCAAGTTCTTGAGTGGGTTAGGGTGGAGCAAAGGGCTTGAAGGCAAGAATGAGCTCTCACAGTAGGGATTATGATCATGGTGAAACAATCATAGCACTCTGAGAGGCCAAGGTGGGTGGATTGCCTGAGCTCATGAGTTCGAGACCAGCCTGAGACAAAGTGTGTCCTCATTTCTATCTTTTTTTTCTTTTCTTTTTTTTTTTTTGTAGAGACAGAGTCTCACTGTACCGTCCTTGGTAAAGTGCCATGGCATCACACAGCTCACAGCAACCTCCAACTCCCGGGCTTAAGCGATTCTCTTGCCTCAGCCTCCTGAGTAGCTGGGACTACAAGCACCCGCCACAACGCCCGGCTATTTTTCTGTTGCAGTTGTAATTGTTGCTTAGCTGGCCTGGGCCGGGTTCGAACCCACCAGCCTTGGTGTATGTGGCTGGCGCCATAACCACTGTTCTACAGGCGCCAAGCCAGACCTAGAGTTCTTAACTAAGGAAGACATTAATTCTGGATAGTAATTTTAAAAGTTCACCTTAAGGTAAGGTGATAACAGATAATTGACCTACTGATTTCACATCATTAGTCTTTCTTTAAAGTAGGAGTTCTTTTTTACTTATTTTACCTATTAACCAGAAGCCTCTGATTTACTAGAATTATTATGAAAATTATTGCTAAGAAATTTTGGCTTCTAGCACCATAATTTTGCTAACCTATTGGACAAATTTGAATTAAGAAAAGGGCATATTGCTGGGTGCAGTGGCTCATGCCTGTAATCTTAGCACTCTGGGAGGCCCAGGCAGGTGGATTACTTGAGCTCCAGGGTTCAGAGTTTGAGACCAGCCTGTGCCTGAGATCCCATCTCTAAAAATAGCCGGGCATTGTGGCGGGCACCTGTAGCTCTGGCTACTTGGGAGGCTGAGGCAAGAGGATCACTTGAGCCCAAGAATTTGAGGGTACTGTGAGGTATGATGCCATAGCACTCTATGGAGGATAAAAAAAGTGAGATAGTCTCAAAAAAAAAAAAAAAAAAAAAAGCATATTAAAAGCTCTGTACAGAAGACTAAGTACAGATAGGAGGATAAATAGTAACAGTCAGTACAGGATGACATAAAAACCATTGCAGTATTACTGAGATGGTCTGGATAGTGCCTCACTTAACTTTGGACCTTTTTTCCTAAAAGGAGGATATTGATAATATGTGCCCCTCCTGGCTCAATGGGCTCATATGTTATATATGTGAATAGGTTTGAAAAGAACAACGTACAAATGTAAGAGGGTCTCTTCTGGAAGATCTGGGGGAAATTTTTTTTTTAAAAGGAAAAACAAGGGCCGGGTAGGGTGGCTCATGCCTGTAATCCTAGCACTTGGGAGGATGAGGCGGGTAGATTGCCTGAGTTCACAGGTTCGTGACTGGCCTCAGCCAGAGTGAGACTTCATCTCTAAAAGTAGCCGGGTGTAATGGTGGGCACCTGTAGTCCCAGCTACTTGGGAGGCTGAGGCAAGAGAATCACCTAAGCCCAGGAGTTGGAGATTGCTGTGAGCTGTGATGCCATAACACTCCACCGAGGGTGACAAAGTGAGACTCTCTCAAAAAAAAAAAAAAAAAAAAAAAAAAAGAAAGGAAAAACAAAAGTAAGGGGGACATGTCATGATGTGACTAAACGTATTCAGGTGTTTAGGTTTAATTCTTGCTAGAAGAAAAATATTTGAGGAAAATTCTTTGAGCCTTTTTTTTTTCTTTGAGATAGAGTCTCACTATGTTGCCTTTGGTAGAGTGCCATGGCTCACAGCTCACAGCAACCTCCAACTCTTGGGATTAAGCAATTCTCTTGCCTCAGCCTCCTTTGTAGCTGGGACTACAGGTGCCTGCTCCAACACCCAGCAATTTTTTGTTGCAGTTGTCATTGTTGTCATAGCTGGCCTAGGTCAGGTTTGAACCCACCAACTTTGGTGTATGTG
This sequence comes from Nycticebus coucang, assembly GCF_027406575.1. Taxonomy (NCBI): domain Eukaryota; kingdom Metazoa; phylum Chordata; class Mammalia; order Primates; family Lorisidae; genus Nycticebus; species Nycticebus coucang. The sequence goes on along the minus strand of NC_069782.1, from coordinate 131,248,467 downwards.
GCTGGTGCTGTAACCACTGTGCTAGGGGCGCCGAGCCTCTTTGAGCCATTTTTGACCTTTTGATATAGAGCCGTTATTTAACTTGGGGTGTTATATCTATGTACGGAGTCTTTCACTTGAAAAACAAAAACTGAAAAAAAAAAAAAGAAAGAAAAACAAAAACTGGGGATGGTGCCTGTGGCTCAGTCGGTAAGGCGCCGGCCCCATATACCGAGGGTGGCAGGTTCAAACCCGGCCCCAGCCAAACTGCAACCAAAAAATAGCCGGGCGTTGTGGCGGGCGCCTGTAGTCCCAGCTACTTGGGAGGCTGAGGCAAGAGAATCGCTTAAGCCCAGGAGTTGGAGGTTGCTGTGAGCTGTGTGAGGCCACGGCACTCTACCGAGGGCCAGAAAGTAAGACTCTGTCCCTACAAAAAACAAAAACAAAAACTGGGTGTCGCCTGTGGCTCAGTGAGTAGGGCGCCAGCCCCATATACTGAGGGTGGCAGGTTCAAACCCGGCCCTGGCCAAACTGCAACAAAAACAGCCGGGCGTTGTGGTGGGTGCCTGTAGTTCCAGCTACTGGGGAGGCTGAGGCAAGAGAATCGCCTAAGCCCAAGAGCTAGAGTTTATTGTGAGCCGTGACACCACGGCACTCTACTGATGCTGACAAAGTGAGACTCTGTCTCTTAAAAAAAAAACAAGAAAAAAAAATTTTCTCTTCCCTGTTACATCACTTTAGAATAATCAAGCATTTTAAAAGTTAGTTTTGGGTTCGGCACCTGTTGTTCCATGGTTAAGGCACTGGCCACATAATACTGGGGCTGGCGGGTTTGAACCCGGGCTGAACCTCCTAAACAACAATGACAACTACAACTGAAAAATAGCTGGGTGTTATGGCAGGCGCCTGTAGTGCCAGCTACTTGGGAGGCTGAGGCAAGAGAATCCCTGAAGCCCAAGACTTGGAGGTTGTTGTGAGTTGTGATGCCAGAGCACTCTACTGAACATAATACTGGGGCTGGCGGGTTTGAACCCGGGCTGAACCTCCTAAACAACAAGGACAACTACAACTGAAAAATAGCTGGGTGTTGTGGCAGGTGCCTGTAGTCCCAGCTACTTGGGAGGCTGAGGCAAGAGAATCCCTTAAGCCCAAGACTTGGAGGTTGTTGTGAGTTATGATGCCAGAGCACTCTACTGAAGGCAACATACTGAAACTCTGTCTCAAAAAAAAAAAAAGAAAAAAGTTAAGGTTCTGTGCCCCTGGCATAGTGGTTATGGTGCCAGCTACATGCACTGAGGCTGGCGGGTTTGAACCTGACTCAGGCCTGCCAAACAACCATGACAACTGCAACAAAAAATATAGCTGGATGTTGTGGAGGGCACCTGTAGTCCCAGCTATTTGGGAGGCTGAGGCAGGGAAGTTGCTTGGGCCCAAGAATTTAAGGTTGCTGTGAGCTGTGATGGCAGAGCACTCTATTGAGGGTGACATAGTGACAATCTGACTCAAGAAAAAAAAAAAGTTAATTTTGAAAGGTAAGATTGACCATATGTAGTATTCCTTTTTTTTTTTTTTTTTTTGAGACAGAGTCTTACCTTGTTGCTCTTGGTAGAGTGCTGTAGCATTATAGCTCACAGCAACTTTAAACTCTCAGGCTCAAGTGATTCTCTTGCCTCACCTTCCCAAGTAGCTGGGACTATGGGCACCCCACACAATGCTTGGCTATTTTCTTAGAGGTGAGGTCTCACTTTGGATGAGGCTGGTCTCGAACCTGTGAGTTCAGGCAATCTACCTGCCTCGGCCTCACAGAGTGCTAGGATTACAGGTGTGAGCTACCGCACCTGGCTACCCCCCGTTTTTTTTTTTTTCTTTGAGACAGGGTCTTGGTTTTTCACACCTGCTAGAGTACAGTGATATCATGCATGATAGGTCACTGTAACCTCAAACTCCTGGGCTTCCTGAGCTCAAGTGATCCTCCTGCCTCAGCCTCCCCAGTAGCTGGGACTATAAGTGCATACTACTGCCCAGCTAACTTTTTTTTTTTTTTGAGACAGTCTCTCTCTATTGCCCTGGGTAGAGTTCCATGGTGTCATAACAGTTCAGAGCAACCTCAAGCTCTTGGGCTGATGAGATCCTCCTGCCTCAGACTCCGGAGTAGCTGGGACTGCAGGCATCTGCCATGATCCCTGGCTTGTTTTTCTGTTTTTAGTAGATGGGATGTAATTGCTCTTGCTCAGGCTGGTCTGGAACTCTGAGCTCAAGCTGTCTATGTGCCTTGGCCTCCCAGAGTGTTAGGATTACAGGAGTGAGCCACTGTGCTTGGCCTAATTTTTCTATTATAGTAGAGATGGGGTCTGACTCTCATTTAGGCTGGTCTTGAACTCCTGACTTCAAGTGATTCTCCCACCCTGGCCTCCCAGATTGCTAGGATTTTAGGCGTGAGCCACCACATCCAGCCTATGTGTAGTATTTTTTTTCCCCCAGCTATCTAGTGTGTGTAGTATTCTTTTTTTTTTTTTGTAGAGACAGAGTCTCACTTTATGGCCCTCAGTAGAGTGTCGTGGCCTTACACAGCTCACAGCAACCTCCAACTCCTGGGCTTAAGCAATTCTCTTGCCTCAGCCTCCCAAGTAGCTGGGACTACAGGCGCCCGCCACAACGCCCGGCTATTTTTTGGTTGCAGTTTGGCTGGGGCCAGGTTTGAACCCACCACCCTTGGTATATGGGGCTGGCGCCTTACCGACTGAGCCACAGGCGCCGCCCGTATTCTTAATCCTTTTGGTATTAGCTGGGAAAGTTGAGAATGTGTGTATGTTCTGCTTTCAGACAGATGACCCCAGTAAGTGCAGTCCTCGGTTTTGGGAGGAGCTTTTTCTCATGAAGGTGAGACTTGATTGCATTTGTGGATTTTCCTGGTAACTAAGATGGCCTTCTCATGTGTTCTAAGTGCTATACTAAAATGCACTCAACCTCTTATTCTTTCTTTGGCAGGTGAATTTAGAGTATCTAGAAGGCAAGTTGGAATCTCTTGATGGTGAGGAGTTAATGAAGATCAAGGACAATATTAATTGCTTATTTCAACACTGCATCCAAGCTCTAGGAGAGGAGCATCCAATTCGAGTTGTCAATGCCTTGCAGGTATAAGGCTGGGAGATTGGGGAAGTCTTAGTTAACAAGAAAAATAAATTGTAACATATCTGTTGGAACTGAGGAACCTAGAATTGCCCTTAAATACGAGATTTTCTTTTTCTTTAAGTAACCAAATATTGTACCATGTTGAGTTAGCCATCTTCCTATTCATATAAACTAATGTTTATAGGAGTAATCTTGTCTATTTGTATAGTTTGATCCAACACTAAGGTAGATTGTTTAACAGAATGCATGTTACTACTTGAAGAAAGGAAGAGGTAGAAAAGAAACTTAGGATGATTTGTCTATAGCAAAAATCAGAAGAGATTCCAAGTATAGTATTTTCTCACTAGATCAGTTCTTTCTTTCTTTTTTTGGCCGGGGCTAGGTTTGAACCCGCCACCTCCGGCATATGGGACCAGCACCCTACTCCTTGAGCCACAGGCACCGCCCAGTTCTTTCTTTCTTTTAAAAGAGACAAGGTTTTGCTTTGTCCCCCAGTCTGGAGTGTAGTGGCATGATCATAGCTCACTGCAGCCTGAAAGTCCTGGGCTCAAGAAATCCTCTGCCTTAACCTCTAGAGTATCTAGGTCTATAGCATGTACTATCACACCTAGCTAATTTTTATTTATTTATTTATTTTAAGCAGTTTTTGGCCAGGGCCAGGTTTGAACCTGCCACCTTTGGTATATGGGGTCTGTGCCCTACTCCTTTGAGCCACAGGCACCGCCCCTAATTTTTAATTTTGTTATAGAGATAAGCTCTAGCTATGTTTCTCAGGCTGGTCACAAACTCCTGGCCTGAAGCAATCCTCCTGGTTTGGCCTCCCAAGTGCTGGGGTTACAGGTGTGAGTCACCACACCTGACCTAACAATAACTTCTTTTTTTGTTTTTTTCTATTTTTTTGCAGTTTTGGCTGGGGCTGGGTTTGAACCTGCCACCTCCCGCATATGGGGCCGGCGCCCTACTCCTTTGAGCCACAGGCACTGCCCTTTTCTTTCTTTCTTTCTTTTTTTTTTTGACACAGTCTCAAAGCTGTCATGTTGGGTAGAGTACTGTGGCATCACAGCTCACAGCAACCTCAGACTCCTGGGCTTAAGTGATTCTCTTGCCTCAGCCTCCCAAGTAGCTGGGACTACAGGTGCACGCCACAACAACTGGCTCTTTTTTGGTTGCAGTTGTCATTGTTGTTTAGCAGGCTCAGGCTGGGTTTGAACCCGCCATCCTCAGTGTATGGTGCCCTGCTGACTGAGCTATGGGCACCGCCCTAACAACTATTTCTTTCTTTTTTTTTGTAGAGACAGAGTCTCACTTTATGGCCCTCGGTAGAGTGCCATGGCATCACACAGCTCACAGCAACCTCCGTCTCCTGGGCTTAAGTGATTCTCTTGCCTCAGCCTCCGGAGTAGCTGGGACTACAGGCGCCAGCCACAAACGCCCAGCTATTTTTTGGTTGCAGTTCAGCCAGGGCCAGGTTTGAACCCCCACCCTTGGTATATGGGGCCAGTGCCTCACCAACTGAGCCACAGGCGCCGCCCACAACTATTTCTTGAATAATGTTATGTACCAGACACTGGGCTGGATGGTGGTGATACACCATAGATTTCTTTTCTTTCTTTCTTTTTGTAGAGAGAAAGTCTACTGAGGAACCTAGGATTGCCCTTAAATACGAGATTTTCTTTTTCTTTCTTGGTAGAGTACCTTTTTCACCCTTGGTAGAGTGTTGTGGCGTCACACAACTAACAGCAAACTGCAGCTCTTGGGCTTAGGCAATTCTCTTGTCTCAGCCTCCCGAGTAGCTGGGACTACAGGCACCTGCCACAACGCTCAGCTATTTTTTTTTTTTTTTTCAGTTTTGGCCAGGGCTGGGTTTTAACCAACACCTCTGGCATATGAGGCTGGAGCCCTACTCCTTTGAGCCACAGGCACCGCCCTCGGCTATTTTTTTTTATTGAACCCGCCACCCTCGGTATATGAGCGGTGCCCTACCCACTGAGCCACAGGTGCCGCCCCACTATAGATTTCTTGAGGGCAAAGACTGGTAGTTTCTTTCAATATTTTATTCCTAATGTGTAGACTATTCTTTATACACAGATAATAATGCCTAGCAAATAGTTGGCACTCTAGAAATAAATTCTTACTAAATGTGGTGAACAAGTTTATCAAGTTTATAACCTAGTAGGTCCAGTGTAGTCTAGATTGGGAGGAGTTAGGGCAGTTACAGACAAGCTTAGAATATAAAGCATCCAGGGGCGGTGCCTGTGGCTCAAGGAGTAGGGTGCTGGTCCCATATGCCGGAGGTAGTAGGTTCAAACCCGGCCCCAGCCAAAAACTGCAACAACAAGAACAACAAAAAAAGAATATGAAGGGTGGCGCCTGTGGCTCAAGGAGTAGGGCGCCAGTCCCATATGCCGGAGGTGGCGGGTTCAAACCCAGCCCTGGCCAAAAACCACAGAAAAAAAAGAATATGAAGCATCCAGCCAGGTGTGGTGGCTCATGCCTGTAAGATTAGCATTTTGGGAAGCTGAGTTGGGAGAATCACTTGCGCTTAGGAGTTTAATAACAGCCTGAGCAAGATTGAGACTCTAATTAGAGCTCAATTAGAAAAATTAGCCAGGTTTTGGTGGTATGTGCCTGGAGTCCCAGCTACTTGGGGGGTTGAGGCAGATGCATCACTTGAGCCTAGGAATTTGAGGTTGCAGTGAGCTATGATCAATTCCTTTGCACTCTAGCCTGGGGTAATAGAGCAAGACTCTCCAAAAAAAAAAAAAAAAAGAAGAATCCTATGATGGAATAGAGAATTTTATTGGAATTTTTAGTAAATTTGGTTTAAGTTTTTGACTTACTAGGTAGGCAAATCACTTACTAGGTAGCCTCAGTTTTCTCTTCTGTAAAATGGAAATAATAATTACCTCTTGAGTTGATGCCCAGGAAAGATGTATCATGTTTATCCTATAACTTTGTTAACCTTTGGCACGGTATGAGTTGTTTGGTAGAGGCTCATTGATAGTTGAAATTAAAGATGGAAATTGTACCATTAATTGCTGTGACTCATCATGTGGGCATGAATTGTAAACTGGTTTATTTCAGTAGAAATAACCTGACATCATTAAGCCACTTGGTGACCCATAAAAATATACTCAATGAACTTTAACCAAGTTCCAGGCACTATTCCTGGAAGTTTTTATTTTTTCGAGATGGGTTTTTGCTCCTTTGTCTAGACTAAAGTACAGTGGTGTGATTGATCATACCTCATTGCAACCTTGAAATTCCTGGGTTCAAGCAAGCTTTGTATTTCAAGTAGGTAGGACTGCAGATGTGTGCCACTATGCCCTCGTAATTAAAAAATTTTTTTGTAGAGACAATCTAGGCTGGTCTCAAAGTCCTGTCTTCAAGTGATCCTCTTGTCTCAGTCTCCCAAAATGTTGGGATAACAGGTGCAAGCCTCCTTACCTGGCCATGGAGTGTTAAGAAAGTTCCAGGGATTGTTCTAAGTGCTTTGCAGTATTAATTCACATGTTCCTCCCAACATCCCTGTGGGATGGATACTCTTACTATCATTTCTGGTTTGTAGATGAGAAAACTGAGCCACTGAAAAGTTAATGTGGCCAGGTTTTCACAGCTAGTAAGTAATGGGTAGAGATTATAATGAATTTAAGATTTGAGACAGAGCCTCAAGCTATCACCCTGGGTAGAGTGCTATGTCGTCATAGCTCACAGCAACCTCCCAACTCCTGGGCTTAAGCGATTTTCTTGCCTCAGCTTCCGGAGTAGCTGGACTACAGGCGTCCACCACAACACTTGGCTATTTTTTTTTTTTTTTTGGTTGCAGTTTGGCCAGGGCTGGGTTTGAACCTGCCACCCTCAGTATATGGGGCCCAGTGCCCTACCAACTGACCCACAGGCACCGCCCTGAATTTAAGATTCAAAGCAACTGTGTTTTATCATGTAGGGACGTTACTATTATAGGTATTTTAAAAAATTACTAAAACTGTTAAACTATTATGTAAATACTAAAATTAATTTTAAGTAAAGTGCCACTAATCCCATGATTCAAACTTAAGAACTACTTTTTTTTTTTGATATTACTTTCTTTTTTTTTTTTTTTGAGATAGAGCCTCAAGCTGTTGCCCTGGGTAAAGTGCTGTGGCATCACAGCTGACAGTAACCTCCACCTCCTGGGCTTAAGCGATTCTCTTGCCTCCACCTCCCAAGTAGCTGGGACTACAGGCGCCCGCCACAACACCTGGCTATTTTTTTGGTTGCAGCCATTGTTTTTGTTTGGCGGGCCCGGGTTGGATTCGAACCCACCAGCTCAGGTGTACGTGGCTGGCGCCTTAGCTGCTTGAGCCACAGGCCCCGAGCCGGTATTACTTTCTAGTCTTAGTCTGCAATGCAGTTTTTTTTTTTTTTTTGTGAGTCAGAGCCTTGTTTTGAGAGCATGGTAGAGTGCTATGGCGTTATAGCTTATAGCAACCTCAAACTTCTGGGCTCAAGTGATCCTCCTACCTCAGCCTCCTGAATAGGTAGGATCACAGATGTCTGCCAGGACACCTGACTAATTTTTCTACTTTTAGTAGAGACAGCGTCTCACTCTTGTTTAGGTTGTTTTCGAACTCATGAGCTCAAGTGATCCTCCTGCCTTGGCCTCTCAGAGTGCTTGGATTACAGACATGAGCCACCCAGCCCAGCCTGCAATGCAGTTTTTATTTATTTATTTATTTATTTTTATTTTTATTTTTTTGAGATAGAGTCTTGCTGTGTTGCCCTCGGTACAGTGCTATGGCGTCACAGCTCACAGCAACCTCAAACTCTTGAGCTAAGGGATTCTTTTGCCTCAGCCTCCCAAGTAGCTGGAACTATAGGCACCCACCACAATGCCTGGTGATTTTTTGGTTGCAGTTGTCATTGTTGGTTAGCTGGCCTGGGCCAGGTTTGAATCGTTAACTTTGGTGTATATGGCTGGCGCTGTAACCACAGTACTACGGGCGCTGAGCCTACAATGCAGTTTTTTTAAAGCCTTCTTTTTTTCTTTTGAATTTATTTATTTATTTTTTTTGTAGAGACAGAGTCTCACTGTACCGCCCTCGGGTAGAGTGCCATGGCATCACACGGCTCACAGCAACCTCTAACTCTTGGGCTTACGCGATTCTCTTGCCTCAGCCTCCCATGAATTTATTTTTTTTAGAGACAGGGTCTCATTTTGTCACCTTTGGTAGAGTGCCATAAGGTCACAGCTCACAGCAACCTCCAGCTCTTGGGCTTAGGTGATTCTCTTGCCTCAGCCTCCCGAGTAGCTGGGACTACAGGCACCTGCCACAACGCTCAGCTTTTTTTTGTTGTTGTTGCAGTTTGGCTGAGGCCAGGCTCGAACCCACCACCCTTGGTACATGGGGCCGGCGCCCTACTCACTGAGCCACAGGTGCCGCCCTGCAATGCAGTTTTTGAAAGAAGATGGCCAAAACAACAACCACCAAAAAATAAGGATGAAAACAGACTTGGTTGCTGTTCCTCTTTTAGTTCTGGATTTTGCACATTTTAAGATTCATAAACTGAATGTTAGCTGTGTAAGGAGGAGGTGCTGAGGTTGTGGTGAGAGTCTACAGAGCCATTGTCCTTCTAGTTTTGAATCTTTCTCTCTAGAATTCTTTCTTTTATTTCTGCAGACTTTGTGTGCACTCATTCGAGGAGTCCATCAAAAGAATAAGTCTACTTCTGGGTTTGACATTATCAACATGCTAATGGGCTTTGACAAAGCAGAGCTGTGCATGAAGGTGAGGCATAAGCTTCAGATGTGCCTGTGAATGGGTGCTTCTGATGGCTGTTCATGGATATCATCAGCTGATAAACATATTAGAAGATCTGGACTCAGGTAGATACAGATGATTGAATTTGGCCTTGAATTTGGATATATTTATTTAATAGATTTGGTTTATCTGAATAAAAAAAAATTTAAACTCAAATTTAAATTGAGGCATCCTTTTCTTGTAGGTAAAGACTAAACAGTTTATTTTATTTTTTGTATCATGTAATCAAAATTCTCAAGAATATTTATAAATTGTAATATAAAAATTAATATGTGAGGCTAACTTTTTTTAAATTATTAAATCATAGCGTTGTACATTAATGCAATCATGGGGCACCATACACTGGTTTTATATACCATTTGACATATTTTCATCACACTGGTTAACATAGCCTTCCTGGCATTTTCTTAGTTATTGTGTTAAGACATTTATATTCTACATTTAGTAAGTTTCACATGTACCCTTGTAAGATGCACCATAGGTGTAATCCCACCAATCACCCTCTCTCTGCCCATCCTCTCCCCCTCCCCTCCCCTCCCTCTCCCCCTTCTCCATATTCTTAGGTTATAACTGGGTTATAGCTTTCATATGAAAGCCATAAATTGGTTTCATAGTAGGGCTGAGTACATTGGATACTTTTTCTTCCATTCTTGAGATACTTTACTAAGAAGACTATGTTCCAACTCCATCCATGTAAACATGAAAGAGGTAAAGTCTCCCTCTTTCTTTAAGGCTGCATAATATTCCATGGTGTACATATACCACAATTTATTAATCCATTCGTGGATTGATGGACACTTGGGCTTTTTCCATGACTTAGCAATTATGAATTGGGCTGCAATAAACATTCTGGTACAAATGTCTTTGTTATAATGTGATTTTTGGTCTTCTGGATATATACCTAGTAGAGGAATTATAGGATTGAATGGCAGGTCTATTTTTAGATCTCTAAGTGTTCTCCAAACATCTTTCCAAAAGGAATGTATTAATTTGCATTCCCACCAGCAGTGTAGAAATGTTCCCTTTTGTCCACATCCCCGCCAGCATCTCTGGTCTTGGGATTTTTGTGATATGGGCTAATCTTATCTCAAAGTAGTTTTGATTTGCATTTCTCTGATGATTAAGGATGATGAGCATTTTTTCATATGTCTGTAGGCCGTGCGCCTGTCTTTTTCAGAATAGTTTCTCTTCAAGTCTCTTGCCCAGGCTGAGATGGGATCACTTGTTCTTTTCTTGTTAATACGTTTGAGTTCTCTGTGGATTCTGGTTATTAAACCTTTGTTGGAGACATAACCTGCAAATATCTTCTCCCATTCTGAGGGCTGTCTGCTTGCTTTACTTACTGTGTTTTTGGCTGTGCAGAAGCTTTTTAGTTTGATCAGGTCCCAGTAGTGTATTTTTGAAGCTGCTTCAATTGTCCCGGGGCGGGGGGGTCCTCCTCATAAAGTATTCACCCAGACCGATTTCTTCAAGAGTTTTCCCTGCACTTTCTTCTAGTATTTTTATAGTTTCATGTCTTAAGTTTAAATCTTTAATCCAGTGAGAGTCTATCTTAGTTAATGGTGAGAAGTGTGGGTCTAGTTTCAGTCTTCTACAGGTTGCCAGCCAGTTCACCAAGCACCATTTGTTAAATGGAATTTTTTCCCCACTGAATGTTTTTTTTTTTTTTTTTTTTTTGTAGAGACAGAGTCTCACTTTATGGCCCTCGGTAGAGTGCCGTGGCCTCACACAGCTCACAGCAACCTCCAACTCCTGGGCTTAAGTGATTCTCTTGCCTCAGCCTCCCAAGTAGCTGGGACTACAGGCGCATGCCACAACGCCTGGCTATTTTTTGGTTGCAGTTTGGCCAGGGCCAGGTTTGAACCTGTCACCCTTGGTATATGGGGCCGGCGCCCCACCGACTGAGCCACAGGTGCCCCCCCCCACTGAATGTTTTTAATTGGCTTGTCAAAGATCAAATAATGGTAAGTAGCTGGGTTCATCTCTTGGTTCTCTATTCTGTTCCATACATCTACCATTCTGTTTTGGTGCCAGTACCATGCTGTTTTGATCACTATCAATTTATAGTATAGTCTGAGGTCTGGTAGCGTGATTCCTCCCACTTTGTTTTTATTTCTGAGTAATGTCTTGGCTATTCGAGGTTTTTTCTGATTCCATATAAAACTAAGTATTATTTTTTCAAGATCTTTAAAGTATGACAGTGGAGCTTTAATAGGGATTGCATTAAAATTGTATATTGCTTTGGGTAGTATGGACATTTTAACAATGTTGATTCTTCTTCCAAGCCATGAGGATAACTTTAGTTACAAAGTTTAAGCTTTCTTATTTAACACAATGACTTTGATTTATCGGAATTTTTATTCCTACTGTTACAATCTTTTTAAAATACTGTTATAATTCATATATAATTTACCTTTTAAAGTATACAATCCACTGGTTTTTAATATAATCATATAATTATACAGTTATCACCACTATTAATTTCAGAACATTTTCATCAACTCTCCTCAAAACTCTATACCCATTAGCAGTCATTTCCCACTCCCATTTCTCCCCAGCCTTGGCAGTCATATATCTGCTTTATGTCTCTGTGGGGTTAGCTCTTCTGGAGACCTCATGTACTGTGTGTGGAATCATACCATATTTGGCCTTTTGTGTCTAGCATTTATTTAGCGTAATGTTTTTAAGGTTCATCCATGTTACAGGGTATATCAGTATTTCATTCGTTTTTATTGCCAGATGATATTCGTTTGGATGGGTATGCCGCATTTCATCTACTCCTTAGTTGATGGACATTTGGATTGTTTTAATAGTTTGGCTATTATAAATAATGCTGCTATGAACATTCATGTATAAGTTTTTCTGTGAATATATGTTTTCAATTCTCTTGGGCACATACCTAGGAGAGGAGTTACTGGATCATGTGGTGACTCTCTCTATAACATTTTATGAACTGACAAACCATTTTTCCATAGCACCTGTTCCATTTTACAGTTTCACCTGCAATGTATGAGGTTTCCAATTTCTCCACATCACATTAACAGTCGTTCTTGTCTTTTTCTTACCTATATTTCTTTTCTTTTTTTTTTTTGAGACCAGAGTCTCATTATGTTGCCCTCAGTAGAGGGCTGTGGCGTTATAGCTCACAGCAACCTCAAACTCTTGGGCTTAAGTGATTCTCACCTCTTAGCCTCCCAAGTAGCTGGGACAACAGGCACCCACCACAACGCCTGGCTATTTTTGTTGTTGTTGTTGTTTTTATAGTTGTCATTGTTTTAGCTGGCCCAGGCCAGATTCAAACCCACCAGCCTGTGTGTATGGCTAGCGCCCTACCCACTGAGCTACGGGCGCTGCCATTTCCTATATTTCTTTTGTAGAAATATCTATTCAAATCCTTTGCTTATTGCTAGATTAGGCTTTTTATTGTTGAATTGTATGAGTTCTTTATATACTCTAGCTATAAGTCCATTATCTGACATATGATTTGCAGTGTTTGACACTATATTGAATGAATATTAATAATATGTATTTGTAAGAACTAGTCTTCTGTCATTCAGTAAATTTAAAATAAAGGAATCTGTATACCAAAGAGTCCGTATAGGCTTGGCGCCTGTAGTTCAGTGGCTAGGGTGCCAGCCACATACATCAGAGCTGGCAGGTTCAAATCCAGCCCAGGCCTGCCAAACAACACTGACAACTACCTCCCCAAAATAGCTGGGCATTATGGCGGGTGCCTATATTCCCAGCTACTTGGGGGGCTGAGGGAAGAGCATCACTTAAGCCCAAGAGTTTAAGGTTGCTATGAGCTGTGATACCATGGCACTCTACATAGGATGACATAGTGAGACTCTTTTTCAAAAAAACAAAACAAGGGGTGGTGCCTGTGGCTCAAAGGAGTAGGGCACTGGCCCCATATGCTGGAGGTGGCGGGGTCAAACCCAGCCCCAGCCAAACAAACAAACAAAACAAAACAAAACGAAGAGTCCTTATAGTGGTTTAAGTTACCAAAGATATTTATGAATATACAATTATGAATACACAAAGATTTAGTACCTAGAGTCATTTTTTCAATTCTGGCCTTTTATACTCATTTAAAATCCAAGGTGTCTTCTCTTTTCTCATAGTTCTTACTTTGTATATGCTAATGACTGCTACATCTCTATCTATAGCCTCAACATCCCCTCATAAATCTCTTAGACTGGTGTACTCTGTAAGTACTTGCTGAGTATACTCACTCCTGTAAGTATCTCTTGTTTGACATATCCAACATGGAATTAATTGTTCCTCCTGCATCTTCTCATTCATTCCCTTTCAGAATGGGGGTACCTGTCTTTTCAGTCCCCAAGCCCAAAACTTGGGAGTCATCCGTAATGACTCAGATGTACCTGTGAATGGGTGCTTCTGATGGCTGTTCATGGATATGAGAGAGATGGAGTAGAGTGTCACTATGTCCCCCTGGCATAGTGCTGTGGCATCATAGAGAGCTCTTTCCTCTCTCTCATCTTTCCTTATCTTTTTTCCCCAAATGGTCATCAAGTTCAGCTAATTTTACCTCAGTTCATATTTCTCATATCTGTCTTTTGTTTTCCTACTGTCACTTCCCTATTATCTCTTACCTGAACTATTGCAGCGATGTCTTCTTTCATTCTTTTGACAAACATTTGTTGGGCTCCTGTGTTCCAGACACTTCGGTAGGCACTGAGGATGCCGAGGTAAATAGGACATGGCAACTATCTCAGGAAATTGATAGGTTCCTCTTTGGTCTCTTTTCCTCCATTCTTACCATCTTTAAATGGTGGCTTACGCCTGCAATCCAAGCACTCTGGAGGGCCGAGGGAGATAGATTGCTTGAGCACAGGAGTTCGAGACCAGCCTGAACAAGAGCAAGACCTTGTCTCTTAAAAAAAGCTGGGCCTTGTAGCAGGCGCCTGTAGTCCCAGCTACTTGGATTGCTTGAACCCAAGAGTTTGAGGTTGCTGTGAGCTATGATGCTACCGCATTCTACTGAGGGTAAGAAAGTGAGACTCTTGTCTCAAAAAAAAAAAAAAAAAAAATCTGTCATTCAGGGCGGCGCCTGTGGCTCAGTGGGTGGTGCTTGTGGCTCAGTCGGTAAGGCGCTGGCCCCATATACTGAGGGTGGCGGGTTCAAATCTGGCCCCAGCCAAACTGCAACCAAAAAATAGCCGGGCCTTGTGACGGGCACCTGTAGTCCCAGCTACTCGGGAGGCTGAGGCAAGAGAATCGCTTAAGCCCAGGAGTTGGAGGTTGCTGTGAGCTGTGTGAGGCCATGGCACTCTACCAAGGGCCATAAAGTGAGACTCTGTCTCTACAAAAAAAAAAAAATCTGTCATTCATACTAATACCACAGTGATGCATTTTATACTCAGTCCTTTCCTGCTTAAAATCTTTCATTAGTTTCGTATCACTAACTGAATGAAGACCATACTTCTAGTTATCCTTACAAGATGTTCATGATCTGCACCATATTTAATTTTCCAGTCATATCTCTTACCACTGTACCTCTTTTATTTTTTTTGAGACAGAGTCTCATTATGTCCCCCTTGGTGGAGTGCCGTGGCATCATGGTTCACAGCAACCTCAAACTCTTGGGCTTAAGGGATTCTTCTGCCTCAGCTTCCCAAGTAGGTGGGACTACAGGTGCCCGCCACAACACCTGGATATTTTTTGTTGCTGTTGTCATTGTTGTTTAGCAGGCCTGGGCCAGGTTCGTCCCCGCCAACTTCAGTGTATGTGGTTGGCACCGTAACCACTGTGCTGTAAGTGCCGAGCCATACAGTACTTCATTTTTTTATACTCCCATAATAATTTACTCAGCCCCACACCAGGGCCATTTCATTCCTTGTGTCTTTGAACATGTTAATTCCTTTCTTTCCCAAGTTTTATCTATTTATTTATTTAGACTATCGGTTGTCTAAATAAATAGTCGTGACCCACAGGAACGGTATTAAAGGGCCATAGCATTAGGAAGGTTGAGAACCACTGATTTAGATAGTCTCACTTTGTTGCCTTTAAGTAGAGTGCTGTGGCATCATAGCTCAGAGCAGCCTGAAACTCTTGGGCTGAGGCAATCCTCTTGCCTCAGTTTCATTTTTAGAGATAGGGGGGTCTCACTTTTGCTCAGGCTGGTTTCAAACTCGTGTGCTCAAGCCATCTACCCTCCTCAGCCTTCCAGAGTGTTAGGATTATAGGCATGAGCCACATTGCCTAGCCCTCCCAAGTTTTTTTTTTTTTTTTTTTTTTATTAAATCATAGCTGTGTAATGCAATCATGGGGTATAATGTGCTGGTTTTATATGCAATTTGAAGTATTTTCATCAAACTGGTTAACATAGCCTTCATGGCTGTTTCTTAGTTATTATGTTAAGACATTTATATTCTACACCTAATAAATTTCACATGTACCCTTGTAAGATGCACTGTATAGCTGTGGTCCCACCAATTACTCTCTCTTCACCCATCCTCCCCCTTCTCCTCCCCTCCCTCTTCCCTTTCCCCTTCTTCTAGCGCTATAGTTGGGTTTTAGCTTTCATAAGAAAACTATAAATTGGTTTCATAGTAGGGCTGAGTACATTGGATACTTTTTCTCCCATTCTTGAGATACTTTGCTAAGAAGACTATGTTCCAGCTCCATCTATGTAAACATGAAAGAGGTAAAGTCTCCATCTTTCTTTGAGGATGCATAATATTCCATGGTGTACATATACCACAATTTATTAATCCATTCATGGGTCGATGGGCACTTGGGCTTCTTCCATGACTTAGCAATTATGAATTGGGCTGCAATAAACATTCTGGTACAAATATCTTTGTTATAATGTGATTTTTGGTCTTCTGGATATATACCTAGTAGAGGAATTGTAGGATTGAATGGCAGGTCTATTTTTAGATCTCTAACTGTTCTCTAAACATCTTTCCAAAAGGAACGTATTAGTTTGCATTCCCACCAGCAGTGTAGAAGTGTTCCCTTTTCTCCACATCCACGCCAACATCTTGGGATTTTGTGATACAGGCTAATCTTACTGGAGTTAGATGATATCTCAAAGTGGTTTTTTTTTTGTTTTTTTTTTTTTTTGTAGAGACAGAGTCTCACTTTATGGCCCTCGGTAGAGTGCCGTGGCCTCACATAGCTCACAGCAACCTCCAACTCCTGGGCTTAAGCGATTCTCTTGCCTCAGCCTCCCGAGTAGCTGGGACTACAGGCACCCGCCACAAGGCCCGGCTATTTTTTGGTTGCAGTTTGGCTGGGGCCAGGTTTGAACCCGCCACCCTCAGTATATGGGGCCGGCGCCTTACCGACTGAGCCACAGGCGCCGCCCTCAAAGTGGTTTTGATTTGCATTTCTCTAATGATTAAGGATGATGAGCATTTTTTCGTATGTCTGTAGGCTGTGCTCCTGTCTTCTCCTCTGCAAGTTTTAATTAATTCCTACTGATTTTTTCCCCGCCCACCCCCAATTCCTACTGATTTTTTCAAAATACAAGGTATGTTTATTTTTATTTCTTTTTTAGAGATAGGGTCTCACTTTATTGTCCTCAGAAGAGTGTCATGGCTTCACAGCTCACAGCAACCTCCAATTCCTGGACTTAGGTAATTCTTTTGCCTCAGCCTCCCGAGTAGCTGGGACTACAGGCGCCTGCCACAATGTCCGGCTGTTTTTTTTATTGCAGTTTTGGCTAGGGCCAGGTTTGAACCTGCTACCCTTGGTATATGGGGCTGGCGCCTTACTCACTGAGACACAGGTGCTGCCCAGGGTTCTTTAAAGTACGTGTGGAATTTAAAATTTACAAATACTTTAAATTACACACAAACTTTATGGACACACTGTATAACTCATGCCTGAGGGGGTCAAAAGTAGATGATTTTTAAAGCTAATTCCCTTCCTTCATGTACATTTTGGTCACTGTAACCATTGACTTATAACTGGTTGCTTATTTTTCTCTCTTATTAGACTGAAAGCACCTCAAGCACGGGTCACGGTCTTATTGTTTCTTATATTTTTTGAAAGTGCAATATTTAGGGCGGTGCCTGTGGCTCAAAGGGGTAGGGCACCGGCCCCATATGCCGGAGGTGGCGGGTTCAAACCCAGCCCTGGCCAAAAACTGAAAAAAAAAAAAAAAAAAAAAAAAAAAAAAAGAAAGTGCAATATTTATAGTATGGTGCTGGTTTTGGAAAAAAAGAAAAGAAGAAAGAAAGCACAATATTTAGCATAGAGTGAATGCTTATGCATATGTGTCTTTATTGAATTGAACTAAAATAGCTTATTTTGAACTTTCCCCGTGGCCTTCCAGCATGCTAAACCCTTACTCTCTATCCCTTCTCCTCCTTCATTCAATGTAGAATATTTCTTTTCTTCTTCCTTCTATTTTAGTATTTAAAGCCTTTGTCTTTTGATTAGTTTGGGTCTATTAGCTAGTTTTTAGTGCAAATAATAAATTCCAGTTACGTTGCTGAGTGGTGTTGACCATGATGGACATAAGCTAGCTTGTGCATTTAGTTAGTGATAGGCAGTTTGTCTTTTGTTCAGTTTGCCAGCAACAAGTGATATGCTTTCTTTATCAAATAATGAAATTTACATGTGGTTATCTAAGCAATAGGTTTCCCTTTTTTATTTGCTTCATTCCTTTTTTTTTTTTTTTTGAGATGGACTCACTCTGTTGCCCCAGGCTAGAGTGCAATGGCATCATCATAGCTCAGGGCAACCTCAAACTCCTAGGTTCAAGGGATCCTCTTGCCTCAGCCTCCCACGTAGATGGGACTACAGGTGTCTGCCACAATGCCCAGCCAATTTTTTTTTTTTTTTTTTTTTTTTTTTTGAGACAGTCTTACTATGTTGCCTTTGGTAGACTGCCATGGCATCATAGCTCACAGCAACTTTAAACTCTTGGCTTGTACTCTTACCTCAGCCTCCCAAGTAGCTGGGACTACAGGTACCTGCCATAATGCCTGGCTATTGTTGTTATTGTTGTTTAGCAGGCCGGGCCGGGTTTGAATACACCAGTCTCGGTGTATGTGGCTGGCGCCCTAACCACTAAGCGATGGGCGCTGAGCCTATTTTCCTCATTCTAAACTAAAGGTTTATATGGGGCTGATAGGTTGTGGCAAACATTCATTTGATAGAATAGTGAATTCTTTTTTTTTTTTTTTTTTTCTGAGACAGAGTCTCAAGCTGTTGCCCTGGGTAGAGTGCCGTGGTGTCACAACTTACAGCAACCTCCAACTCTTGGGCTTAAGCGATTCTCTTGCTTCAGCCTCCCAAGTAGCTGGGACTACAGGTGCCTGCCACAACACCTGGCTATTTTTTTTTTTTTTTTTTTGGTTGTAATTGTTATTGTTGTTTGGCAGGCCTGGGCTGGATTTGAACCTGGCCAGCTCCGGTGTACGTGGCTGGTGCCTTAGCCTATGAGGTATAGGCGCCGAGCCGAATAGTGAATTCTTTATTATTTTGTGCAATTGTTCTCTAAAATATTTTCCCTAAAATAGATGAACTTTGAAGTCTTCCTTTTCATTGTCTAATCTTTTTTTTTTTTTGAGACAGAGCCTTATTTTGTCGCCCTCAGTAGAGTGCCGTAGTGTCACAGCTCTCAGCAACCTCCAGCTCTTGAGTTTAGGCGATTCTCTTGCCTCAGCCTCCTGAGTAGCTGGGACTACAGGTGCCTGCCACAACGCCTGGCTATTTTTTTGTTGCAGTTTGTCAGGGGTTGGGTTTGAACCCATCACCCTCGGTATATGGGGCTGGAGCCCTACTCACTGAGCCACAGGTGCTGCCCTTCATTGTCTAATCTAACAAAGCCTAGGACTAGGGAATTATATGGTTGCTTCATTATATTTTATTCATATTACCCTGTGTAACATAACCCATAGTTTGGTAAAGATGGGATATAGATATTATTTGATATGGTTAATGTTTAATGGTTCTCTTTCTCAGAACTTGATGGAGAGTTTGGATTCATTGCTTTGTGCAGAAGGTTCTGAGAGTCTGAAGAGTTTATGTCTAAAACTTCTCCTTTGCTTAGTGACCGTAAGTGACCCATCTATGTTTTTATTAATAGTGGGATATTAATTAATAGCAGGAGCAAGCTTATTTGAATACTCAAGCCCAAAGTTAGGGAAAAAAAAAAAAGAAAAAATAATCTCTACTGGGGTATTACATCATTCCCCTGTGTCTGGATGTATAGCCAGTTAATTGCAAGGGCTTTTTGCTTCCTAGACGTTGCTCTTTGGAGCAACTGCTGGTATTTTTAGTTATCAGACTATATAATATTTATGACTTTAGAAGTACCACTCTGGGAGAACTGCTGCCTTCTGGATAATTGTACTTGTCCTTATCAGGTCTCATTTGGAAATAGTTCTAATGATTCTGAATATTTTTATTTGTTCTGGCTTTGCTTTTATAACTGGAGGCTGGCCTGTACTTTCTAGTGGGAGGACAGTAGTGTTGATCATTTATTTCAGGTGGTTCCCTTTTCCTGCCACCTCTTAAATACTTCTGGTTTCATAAACCACTTTTTTTTTGGTTGCAGCCATCATTGTTGTTGGCGGGCCTGGACTGGATTCGAACCTGCCAGCTCAGGTGTATGCTGCTGGTGCCTTAGCCACTTGAGCTACAGGTGCCGAGCCCAGAAACCACTTCTTATATATTTGAGGAATGAAACCCAAGAAACTGTTTTTTGTTTGCTTTGTTTTTTTGTTTTTTTTTTTTTTTTGAGACAGAGTCTTACCTTGTCGTCCTCGGTAGAGTGCCATGGCGTCATAGCTCACAGCAACCTCAAACTCTTGGGCTTAAGCCATTCTCTTGCCTTATCCTCCCGAGTAGCTGGGACTAGAGGTGCCCATTACAATGCCTGGCTATTTTTTAACCTCAGACTACACCTGCCTGTTTTTTTGAGATGGTGTCTCATACCTGTGAGCTCAGGTAATCCACCTGTCTCGGCCTCCCAAGTCTTGGGATTATAGGTATGAGCCACCATGCATGGCCCCCAAGAAACTTAAACAAATGCTTGTGTGAGGGTACGAGAGAAGCAATGAGATGTTTATGGATTTAGGAAGTTTTCAATTTGCTTTGTTTAATATTACTAGTTCTCTTATTTGCTAAGGGAGGAGATTACATGAGATATTAGGGTGCCTCAATACAGACTTTAAAAGATGTTTATTGCATTCAGGTGACAGATAACATCAGCCAGAACACTATCTTGGAGTATGTAATGATCAATAGCATATTCGAAGCAATTCTACAGGTAAGTCAGTTCTCTTACTACCTCTTTCTCTTTTGGGTAAGCCACATCCTCAAATTTTCTCTGTGTTCCCAGGAGACGGGAAACAATTAGAATGAGAAACTCATGCATTTTTGGTGCTTGTTACAGATACTTTCCCATCCCCCAAGTCGTAGGGAGCATGGGTATGATGCCGTTGTTCTCTTGGCTTTGCTGGTGAACTACAGAAAATATGAGGTAAGTGGGTCTTTTAGTGGACAGTTGTTATCTTTCTTGTTTAACATAGAAGACATATTATTGGTAAATGGTGTTTAAATTAATTTTAATAAACCAATTCCTATGTTAAATGTATGGGCAAAGGATATAGTTATTTAAAGATATCCTGTGTTATGACTTCTAATAAAGTAGGTAACCCTTAAGGTAGTGGTTCACAAACCCAGCTTATTAGAACACTTACAAACTTTTTTTTTTAGAGACAGAATCTCACATTTTCACCCTCGGTAGAGTGCTGTGGGCTCACAGCTTGCAGCAACCTCCAGCTCCTGGGCTTAGGCGATTCTTTTGCCTCAGCCTCCCGTGGCCTCACACCTTGCAGCAACCTCCAGCTCTTGGGCTTAGGCGATTCTCTTGCCCCAGCCTCCCGAGTAGCTGGGACTACAGGTGCCCACCATAACACATGGCTATTTTTTTGTTGCAGTTTGGCCAGGGCTGGGTTTGAACCCACCACCCTTGGTATATGAGGCCGGCACCCTACTCACTGAGCCATAGGCACCGCCCGAGTTAGGAACTTTTTAAAAAGAAATTTCTAGGCTTTACTCTGGATATACTGATTCACAGTCTCTTGGTGGAGGCAAGGGTACCTGGGAATTTTCTTTTGTTTTTGCAGTTTTTGGCTGGGGCTGGGTTTGAACCCGCCACCTCTGGCATATGGGGCCGGCACCCTACTTCTTTGAGCCACAGGCGCCACCCGGAATTTTCTTTTTAAGAGCCCCTGTTGAAGCTTGGCACCTGGAGCATAGTGGTTATAGTGCCAGTCGCATACACTGAGGCTGGCAGGTTTGAACCCAGCCCAGGCCAGCTGAGCAGCAGTGACAACTGCAACAGAAAAATGGCTGGGCATTGTGGCAGGTGCCTCTAATCCCAGCTACTTGAGAGGCTGAGGTAAGAGAATCGTTTAAGCCCAAGTATTTGAGGTTGTTGTGAGCTGTGACGCCATGGCATTCTACTGAGGGTGACATAGTGAAACTCTGTCTCCAAAAAAAAAAAAAAAATCTTCTGTGAGTGTAATGATTAGCCAGGATTGGGACCCAGTGACTTTAGTATATCTGTTTTGAAAGATTGGACTTTTTTGGGCAGCGCCTGTGGCTCAAAGGAGTAAGGCGCTGGCCCCATATGCCGGAGGTGGTGGGTTCAAACCCAGCCCTGGCCAAAAACTGCAAAAAAAAAAAAAAAAAGAGAGAAAGATTAGATTTTTTCATACGGTCATATATCACTTGATGAAAGGTATACATTCAGAGAAATACATCATTAGGCAAATTTGTAATCATACAAACATCATAGGTTGTATTTACACAAACCTTGATGATACAGCTTTTTATACACCACATACAGAATATTTCCCCTAGGTTACAAACCTAGGATGTTACTGTAAGCATACTGTACATTTGTAACACAGTGGTAAGTATTATGTATCTAAGCATAATTAAGCATAGAAAAGGTACAGTGAAAATACAGTATAAAGAATGAAAAATGGTACACTTGAATAGGGTCTCTATGACTATGACAAAGTGTGTAGGACTGAATGTTGCTGTGGGTGAGTCACAGAGTGAGTGGTGAGTGAATGTGAAGGCCTGGGACATTTCTATACACTAGTGTAGACTTTATAAACACTAAATTTATGAAAATAATTTTTCCTTTCTTCAATAATAATTTAAATGTGACTTACTGTAACCTCTTTTAAAATTTTTTAAGTTTTTTTTTGAGACAGAGTCTTTGTCACTCTTGGTAGAGGGCTGTGGCATCACAGTTCATAGCAACCTCAAATTCTTAGGCTCAAGCGATTCGCTTGCCTCAGCCTCCAGAGTAACTGGGACTACAGGTGCCTGCCACAATGCCCAGCTATTTTTTTAGTTTGTTTATTTGCTTAGCAGACTGGAGCTGGGTTTGAACCCACTAGCCCCGGTGCATGTGACTGGTGCCCTAAGTACTGAGCTATGGGCGTCAAGCCCGAGCCTAGGTTTTAAATTTTTTTTTTTTTTTTTTTTTGAGACAGAGTCTCGCTCTGTCTCCTTCTGTAGAGTGCTGTCCCATTACAGCTCACAGCAACCTTAAACTCTTGGGCTTAAGCAGTTGTCTTTTTTTTTGTTGGGGATTCATTGAGGGTACAATAAGCCAGGTTACACTGATTGAAATTGTTAGGTAAAGTCCCTCTTGCAATCATGTCTTGCCCCCAGAAAGTGTGGCACACACCAAGAAGCGGTTGTCTTACCTCAGCCTCCCAAGTAGCTGGGACTACAGGTGCCTGCCACAGTGCCTGGCTATTTTTTTTTTTTTTTTTAGCAATTATATATATATTTTTGTTTTTGGCCGGGGCTGGGCTTGAATCCGCCACCTCCAGCGTATGGGGTCGGCACCCTACTCCTTTGAGCCACAGGCGCTGCCCGTGGCTATTTTGTTGTTGTTGTTGTTGCAGTTGTCATTGTTGTTTAGCTGGCCTGGGCTGGTTCCAACCTGCCAGCCTGGGTGTATGTGGCTGGTGCCCTACTCATTGTTCTACAAGGGCCGCCCATAGCTTTAAAATTTTTTTTTTTTTTTTTTGGTAGAGACAGAGTCTCACTTTACTGCCCTCGGTAGAGTGCGTGGCATCACACGGCTCACAGCAACCTCCAGCTCCTGGGCCTATGTGATTCTCTTGCCTCAGCCTCCCAAGCAGCTGGGACTACAGGCGCCCGCCACAATGCCCGGCCATTTTTTTGTTGCAGTTCAGCCGGGGCTGGGTTTGAACCCACCACCCTTGGTATATGGGGCCGGCGCCCCACTCACTGAGCCACAGGTGCTGCCCAGCTTTAAAATTTTTAAAAACTTTTTGATTCTTTTGTAATAGCACTTTGCTTAAACACATTATACAGCTGTACAAAAATATTTTCTTAATATTCTTATTGTATAAGGTTTTCTTTGTTTTTAAAAATATGTATTTATTTTTAATCTTGAGAAAAACTGTGATTCAACACACATACTATTAACCTAGGCTTACACAGGGTCAGGGTTATCAATATCACTGTCTTCCACCTCTGCATCTTGTCCCAGTGGAAAATCTTCAGGGACAGTAACATCCATGAAGCTGTAGTCTCCTATGATAGTGGTGCTGCCTTCTGGAGGACCTTCTTTTTTTTTTTTTTTTTTAAAGAGGAGTCCTTTTATTAAAGAGCCAGCGACTGCCTCCATGTCCCAACATGGGGTTTCTGAGAGCAGCCGTGAGTTGACTGAGGCTCTGACTTTTGGGTAAACAAACATAATTACAAAATCAAAAACAACAGTTAGGGGAAGTCACGAGGGGTGGAAAACAGCAAATACACAGTGTTATGATTACGAGAACACTTAGTAAACACTTACAAAACAAATACAATCTACAATGTGGAGGACCTTCTTGAGGCTGTTTTACAGTTTACTTTTTTTTTATTTTGGATACAGAGTCTTACTCTTTTGCCTAGGCTAGAGTACTGTGGTATCAGCTTAGCTCACAGTAACTTCAGTTTCCTGGGTTCAAGGGATCCTCCCAGGTAGGGGCTACAGGCGCCTGCCGCCATGCCTGGCTAAATTTTTCTATTTCTAGTAGAGATGGGGTCTTGCTCTTTCTCAGGCTGGTCTCAAACTCCTGAGGTCAAGCGATAACATGTGCTTCGAGAGTGCTAGGATTACAGACAGGATGCCACCATGCCTGGCCTTCAGTTTACTTTTTTTTTTTAATAAGTAGAAACAATATACTCTAAAAGAATTACAAAAAGTATAGTGCAGTAAATACATAAATCAGTAACAGTTGTTTATTATCATTATCAAGTATTATATACTATACACAATTATACATGCTATACGTTTTTTTTTTTTTTTTTTTTTTGTGGTTTTTGGCCGGGGCTGGGTTTGAACCTGCCACCTCCGGCATATGGGACTGGTGCCCTACTCCTTGAGCCACAGGTGCCACCCCATGTTATACTTTTATACAGCTGATAGTTCAGGTTTGTTTACACTAACATCACCACAAACACGTGTGTAATGATTTGTGTTATATCACAATGGCTAGGATGTCATTAGAGTCGTTTTTCAGCTCCATAATCTAGTGGGACCGCTGTCATATATGTAGTCCATAGTTGACCAAAATGTTACTATGCATCAAATCACTATGTATCAGATTTCCTTAATGCAGTCTATTTGTATAGGTATCACTGTTGGCCCGAAGACTCCTTTTGACTTTTATTTATTTATTTATTTATTTATTTTTGTAGAGACAGAGTCTCACTTTATGGCCCTCGGTAGAGTGCCGTGGCCTCACACAGCTCACAGCAACCCCCAGCTCCTGGGCCCGAGCGATTCTCTTGCCTCAGCCCCCCGAGCAGCTGGGACTACAGGCGCCCACCACAACGCCTGGCTATTTTTTTGTTGCAGTTTGGCCGGGGCTGGGTTTGAACCCTCCGCCCTCGGCATATGGGGTCGGTGCCCTACTCACTGAGCCACAGGCGCTGCGACTTTTTTTTTCTTTCATGCAATATTTTTTGTTTATTTTTTATTTTTTGGCCGGGGCTGGGTTTGAACCCGCCACCTCTGGCATATGGGGCTGGTGTCCTACCCCTTTGAGCCACAGGCGCCACCTGACTCCTTTTGACTTTAATGAAAAATTGAATACAGGGCCTTATTCTTATCAATTTTGGAGTTCTCTTTGCCTCTGAATTAATCAGGTACAGATTTATAGGTATAAATTAAGAGAAGATTATAGGTGAGATCAAGAGAAGAACCCAGAGATTTATACTTGGGTTGGTGTATGTATTTGATTCCCCTCAAAAGGCAGAATACACAGAAAAGGAAGAGGCCCAGTCAGGGAAGACTAGAGGCCTCAGTGGGGAGAAACACTAGTGTGTTATAAATCTCAGGAGCTGATCCCTTTCATTTTCTTGAAGGAACTGATGAATGATGTTTAGAGCTACTAATAAATATGTAATTTATCCCCAACACCTGTTTTTCTGGTTATCTGAAGGGGCTGGCATGGTAGCCATTTTGATATCTGTTATGTGTAAATCAAAATGGAGCCTTACTACAACATCAAGGAAAACAGCTTAGGAAAATGCTGAGTATAATTAAAGAGAGTTGAGTTTTATGTGACAAGAATGTGCCATCATCAGTAATGAATATTTTTAGACATCTGGATACAGGCCACTCTGAAGCAATGGCTTGGCTTTTCTAAATGTGAACTGAACCCTGGCTTATCCCAGGAGGGCTCTCTGAAATGTCAGCCTGAAATATTGAACACGGCCAAGGAACCGAAGGGAATCATATTTCTGGAGTGAGGTATGCTTCTCTAGTCAGAAGTCCCCAGAAGAATTAATATAGTGGGCAATAGTGAGCTGGTGGGCATAATTTACGTGGGCTTTGCACCCTTTGATATAAGTCACTCACCAGAAACAAGACTGGTGATCATGGAGCAGAAAGGTTTTTGACAGGAATATGAGGCATTCCAAATGAACATAGCACTACCAGAGCTGGTGAAATTTTATGCAAACTAGTATGAGAGTGTGTGGTTGGGGGAGAACAGCATTCTAGCTACCACCACAATCAATCCCATGATCAATAGGGTAAGTTGTAACCTTTTTAGACATGTACAGAGGCACCAGAGAGGCTGGGTATCTAGTTAAGCACAAAGGGAAAATAAAGTGTTGGATTTAAGGAATAGAAGGGATGGAAAAGGCCAGGCATGGTGACTCATGCTTGTCATCCCAGCACTCTGGGAGGCCGAAGTGGGTGCATTGCCTGAGCTCACAGGTTCGAGACCAGAGCGAGACCTTGTCTCTAAAAGAATAACTGGGCACTGTGGCAGGTACCTTCAGTCCCAGCTACTTGGGAGGCTGAGGCAAGAGAATTGCTTGAGCCAAAGAGTTTGAGGTTGCTGTGAGCTGTGATGCCACAACATTCTACCGAGGGCAACAAAGTGAGGCTCTATCTCAAAAAAAAGAAAAAAGAAAAAAAGTGATGGAAAAGATGTCATGTAATGTGTAGTTCTTCTTCATTTCAATTAATGCATCCTATTTTAGTCATTTCATCTAAAGAGATAGATGAAGCCAAAGAAAGGTCTAGGGAAGAACAATGAAAAGTGGTTAAGTATATATTAAATCAAATAAAGGCAGGATCCTATTAGAGTGGTACTCTGAAAGCTCACTGAGTTTGTAATTCTGTCTTGGGGATAAAAACTAAATTGACTTCAGTTTTTAAAATTGACTAGCACAACAGGTATGTAGTGTTAAGAAAAATCATTTTCTGGTAGAATAGAAATTTTCATAGCATTAAGATTCTAGAGTTCTAGACTGGCCAAGTCCCCTGAGATGAAGTGACTCATATCCCAGCTGCTCCCCTCAGCATGTTATTTTCCAGAAATTACAAAATTGTTTATTACAGGTCTGACAATTAAGTTCGTGAACTCATCATAGAAAAAGTGCATACCTCATTACTGAATATCACTACCATTACCTTCTAAGTACTCCACTTGGGAAACTATGGACAAAGCAATTTAAAACTCCACTTGGGAAGCTATGGACAAAGCAGTTTTAGAACACTTTTTCTGAAATGGCTGTTAGAGCTGTTGTCATATTACTCTCGATGTCCTGAATGTCATCAAAATATCTTTCTGTTCAATATTTCCTTTATCTCTAGGTAAAGAAGAAAATCACTGGGGGCCAGATCAGGTGAATAGGGAGGGTGTTCCAATACAGTTATTTGTTTACTGGCTAAAAACTCCCTCATAGACAATACTGTGTGAGTTGGCACATTGTCGTGATGTCAGAGCCACACCTTTTTCTTGTTAAGATTTTCAGTTAAGATTTTTCTGTTTCTCTGTTAATGTTTTCTTGGTCTACTATGCTTCTGACAGTTAGCTGTTGATTTTGATGCAAAATTTGATGCATTTTTTCAGTGTTTTTTGTTAGTTCTGCTTATTATTGGCCACCTTGACTTTCCTTCATGAGTGATGTTTTTTCTCCCTTCAGAAAAATGCTGCTGTTTTCTTCATGTCATTATCCCCATAAACTGGGATTACCATGCCCCTGATTTCACTTCTACTCTTACCAAGTTTAATAGGAAATTTAATATTTGTCTGTTACTCTAATTCAAGCTCTGATATTCTGTCAATGGCACACAAGAACACACAATAATAATGAACACTACTCAGCCAGACACTGCCACACAAATACCTATACGAACACAGGTCTAAAACACTGATATACCAAGGTTATGAAATGTTATTGAGTTGTTTGTACAGTAATGCCAACATAAGTGCACAGTTGGATGTTTGTGAACTTAATTGTCAGACCTTCAAATGTTTAGTTGCAAGCGGTTCTTTTTTTCCCTTTTTCTCTTTTTCCTAAAGGGCTTTCCCTTTAGTAATACTGTGAAAGGAGGAAAATATGGCTACCTGTATCAGTTATTGAGACCTTACCATATTATAGATACTATGTTGAGGATTTTACATGAGAGAATACAAATTGAACATCTATAATTCAAAAATCTTAAATCCAAAATGCTCCAAAATCTGAAACTTTTTTTTTTTTTTGAGACAGAGTATCACTTTGTTGCCCTGGTAGAGGGTGTGGTGTCATAGCTCATAGCAACCTTAGACTCTAGGGCTCAAGTGATTCTCTTGCCTCAGCCCTCCAAGTAGCTGGGACTACAGGTGCCCGCCACAACGCCTGGCTGTTTTTAGAGATGGGGTCTTGCTCTTGCTCTGGCTGGTGTCGAACTTACGAGCTCAAGCAATCCACCCCCCTTAGCCTCCCAGAGTAAGAGTACTAGGATTACAGGCATGAGCTACTGTGCCCCGCCCTAAAATTTTAAACTTTTTGAGTACCAGCTTTACACTCAAAGGAAATGCTTATCAGAGCATTTTGGATTTCGGCTTTTTGAATTAGGGATGCTCAACTGGTAAATACAGTGGAAATATTCCAAAATCTGAGAAAATTCAGAATTCTAACCATTTCTGGTCCCAAGCATTTTAGAAAAGAGATACTTTCAGGCGGCACCTATGGCTCAGTAGGTAGGACGCCGGCTCCAGATACTGAGGGTGGTGGGTTCAAACCCGGCTCTGGGCAAACTGCAATAAAAAAATAGCTGAGCATTGTGGCCCGCTCCTGTAGTCCCAACTACTTGGGAGGTTGAGGCAAGAGAATTGCCTAAGCCCAGGAGTTGGAGGTTGCTGTGAGCTGTGTGAGGCCACAGCACTCTACCCAGGATGATAAAGTGAGACTCTGTCTCTACAAAAAAAAAAAAGAAAAGAGATACTCTGTAGATAATCTGTAGCCCCATTTTACAGATGAGGAAATTTAAGTTTAGATAAATTAATTTGCCTAACTTGTCACAGTTAATAAGTAGAGGAGGTAGAGCTTAAACCTATGTGTTTACCACCTTGCCTTTTCCTGAGCTGCTATAGCATATGCTGATCTCAGAAATCAGATGATCTTTAGAGAAGTTGAGTGAGTAGACCTTCCAAAAATTATGCCAAGGAACAGCCTATTCTTTCGAGTGTTCCTCTCACCGTGGTGGCATCTCTTGGTCAACTGACTGCTGATTTTCTATACCAAGGATCGCTTGCATTGGATTTTCTCTGAAGTCTGTAGTGTCAGCACAATTTGACTGTTGGTTATAGGAAGAAGTATAGAGTACCTTTCCTTTGTCAGATCAAGTAAAAAGGGAGTGGGTTTTACCTCCTTAAATTATATAAAACCCTACAAACATTTGAACTGGTATGAAGGCAAAGCTGTCTCTTTCTCTACTCCCAGCTGACATGCAAAAGATCCCCTCAGAAACTTAATTAAATATCTATGTGGGGAATGAGCCTGTCAGTTTGGTTTTCAAGTAATGACTTTTCTTGGTAGCTGTAAAAACTGCCAATATGAGAACTATTTTATTCCTTGCTTCTTTTGGATTAGAATCGGTGCTTGATCTATATGAAGTCTTTCCTTACCTCCTATAGGTGGAAGGAAAGGTCATTGCTTTTCTTCTCACTTGTAGGAGATGGTCCAGTTGCTTAATGAGTTTAAATGTATGTTCATTTCCACATGCTGCCCATAAGTGATGGGACAATCGTTAAATCCCAGTGTCCTGGCCAGATTGTTGTTTGGGTAATTACATTCTTTTTTTCAGTCCCCCCTGCGGTGTTATGTGGGTATTGGATCTCCATTAATGGCCTCTCTGACTGTTAAGCAGCTGCCACTTTCTACCCCCAAGGTGGCTTTGTTTTACGGGTGGGTAGATTACTCCTTGCATATAGTTTGTGAAATGTTTAGGGAGTCTCTGGGATGAGAATGTAAGTTAGCAATGTATAAATACGTGCCTTATGGCAAAGAAGCTTTTATGTCCCCCGGAAGACAGTTATCCCTATGGACTTAGTAACTTACAGATATGGTAGGGCAAAATGACTTTTGTGGAACATTCACTTACTTTCTAGAAAGAAGTAAGAGGGAAAGATGGGAGAGGTGGTAGACATAGGCCTACACTAATTCAGCCTAGGGGAAATGCAAATAGAACAGAACTGGGAGTATGGTTGTGTGTGTGTGTGTGTACACGTATACCTACCTTGTGCATGCTTGATGAATGCCCATATACATTGACAGACTTACTGGAAATGGGGAGAGTAAAGGGGTAAGATAGGTTTGGAGCATTGTTATAGAGAGAAGGTCTTATAGAAGCATTTTTATTAAGACTTTTAGGTTGCTAATGGTCACACTTACCTTCAGTCTCTTCTTGTTTGACAGTCTGTAAATCCTTATATTGTGAAGCTATCTATTGTGGATGACGAGGCCACGCTTAATGTAAGTATCTGGATCTTGGTGTATGATCTTATTTGCATCCAGTGGTTTTACTTTTAGTGATATAGAGGGCAGAGAACTTTAGTTTTCATCTGGGTATAAAGAGAGAATTAGCATTTCTTTTCAGAGCATCACTGCTACTGTCTTCCTATCTTCTGTCTTATTATCATGGAAGGAAGGTTTTGAGGGGACATATGGTTGCCAATCATGATGAAATGGTTGGTTATATTTCATGTTATACTGTTCTGAGGTTGATTATCCTGCAGAGTCTATACATTACGCATTCAAAAATGAGAAAGCTTAGTTGACTAAATAATGGGAGATTCCTTTTTTTTTTTTTTTTTTTTGGCTGGGGCTAGGTTTGAACCTGCCACCTCCAGCATATGGGACTGGCGCCCTACTCCTTGAGCCACAGGCACCACCAGGGAGATTCCTTTTAATAGAACTAGCCAAATGTTATTTATAGCCTGACTTGGTGAAGCTGAAACAAGGGAGTGATCTATATCTGCTATATATGTCCTTGGAAGTTTGGGAAATGACAATTGACCTCTGTATTAGGGAGGAAGAAGATGATTAGGTGTCTGGCTTTATTCTTTTTCCATCCTTCCCTCTTCATCTTTACCAATTTCCCTTATATAAAAAATGCACACATGATTCATCCTGGTGGCCTTAGTTCATCTTTGTGTTACACTTCACAGGTCCTGGGGGAAGTTAATAAGTCGCTTTAACATTAATTTGATGCTTCTTCCCTTTACATTCTTGTTTTTCTGTGGCCTGAAAGAATGTGACTTGTCTGTATGCACCTTTATTTAGAATGGGACTCATTGTCATGTTTAATGTGACTGATTTGGAGACACATGAAGGCTTTTTGTTTGAATATTCTAACTCTTCTTTTTTGAAGTGAAAATGATCCTACTGAAATTATCAGTATCTGGGCTGGTCTGTTTTACCCCTTGTTACTCTATTTTAATTGTACCTGGGAACATTAAGATAATTTAGAGGGTGGCGCCTGTGGCTCAAGGAGTAGGGTGCCGGTCCCATATGCCAGAGGTGGCGGGTTCAAACCCAGCCCCGGCCAAAAACCACAAAAAAAAAAAAAAAAAAGAATTTAGAAAAGAAAAATTTTCCCAAAGAAGTTCCTTTTGAGGCTTTGACAATGCCTCTCAGAATTTCTGTTCTTGTTGTCAACTTTCAAGCAGAGCTTTGGGCTTAGTGTTCTCCCTGACCTAGTCTTAGCATCACCACCAACCCTCAAAGGCTGCTCTTTTATTTCATCTGTGCTATCTTTTCCTTTCTAGGGAATGGGGCTTGTAATTGCTCAGGCTTTATCTGAGTACAACAGGTAAGTCCTCTTTTCCAGAATGGAAGGGCCTAATTTTCTTTTTTTGAGACAGAGCCTCAAACTGTTGCCCTGGGTAGAGTGCTATGGCATCACAACTCACAGCAACCTACAACTCCAGGGCTTAAGCGATTCTTTTGCCTCAGCCTCTCAAGTAGCTGGGACTATAGGTGCCCACCACAACACCCAACTATCTTTTGGTTGTAGTTGTTGTTGTTTGGCAGGCCCAGGTTGGATTCCAACCCGCCAGCTCTGGTGTATGTGGCTGGCGCCTTAGCCGCTTGAGCTATAGGCCAGGCGCTGAGCTGGAAGGGTCTAATTTTCACTTGAATTGGTTGAGGAGGGAACATATTTGTTAGAGTGTTTGGATGAAATTCCCTTCCCTTATCCTAAAAGAGTAATGAGAGGTAAAGATCCTGGCCTATGTATTTGTTCTAGCTCCACTTGACAGCTTTAGCAGGGGTTATTTTTAACACCAGAGCAAGGGTAGCCACCAAGTTAGTGTCTTCACGCACATTCTTTTGTAACCTTTGATGTTTTTTTTTTTTTCTTTTTTTGTAGAGACAGAGTCACACTTTATGGCCCTTGGTAGAGTGCCATGGCCTCACATAGCTCACAGCAACCTCCAACTCCTGGGCTTAAGCGATTCTCTTGCCTCAGCCTCCCGAGTAGCTGGGACTACAGGCGCCCGCCACAAGGCCTAGCTATTTTTTGGTTGCAGTTTGGCCGGGGCCGGGCTTGAACCTGCCACCCTCAGTATATGGGGCTGGCACCCTACCGACTGAGCCACAGGCGCCGCCCAACCTTTGATGTTTTGTCGTAGAATATTTTAACTAGTTTACCAGCCATAAAAGGATCTTCCATTTAGTCCAACGTATCATTGGCGCATACTCAGTCTTGGCAAGGACCAGGTGGGATCTTTCTGATTCCCTCTAGACTTTCCTCACACACAGTAAGGCATCAGAACTTCAAATTAGTTCCATCTCAATAGTTCAGCTCAGAGGTTTCCCTCCTTCAAAAAACAAGCAAGGGCCGGGCGCAGTGGCTCATGCCTATAATTCTAGCACTCTGGGAGTCCTAGGTGGGCAGATTGCCTGAGTTCACAGGTTCGAGAGCAGCCTGAGCAAGAGCGAGACCCTAAAAACAGTCAGGTGTTGTGGTGGGTGCCTATAGTCCCAGCAACTTGGGAGGCCGAGACAAGAGAATCACTTAAACCCAGGAGTTTGAGGTTGCTGTGAGCTAAGATACCATGGCGGTCTACCAAAGTGACAAAGTGAGACTCTGTTAAAAAACAACAACAGCAAAAAAACAACCGTAAGCTGGGAGTGGTGGCTCACTCCTATAATCCTAGCACTCTGGGAGGCCAAGGTGGGCAGATCTGCTGAGCTAGCAAGTTCAAGACCAGCCTGAGCTAGTTCGAGATCCTGTCTCTAAAACTAACCAGGCATTGTGGTGGGCACCTGTGGTCCCAGCTACTTGGGAGGCTGAGGCAGGAGAATCTTTTGAGCTCAGGACTTTGAGTTTGTTGTGAGCTGTCATGCCATGGCACTCTATTGAGGGCGACAAAGTAAAACTCTGTCTCGAAAAACAAAAACCAAACAAAAAAAAGCAAGCACAATTTTTACTGTTATAGCCTTCAAGTAATTTCACTGTCACACTTTTCAATTAATAGTCTGTTTGGGAAATAACTTTGTCAGCCATATGTTAGAGCAGTTTTTTTTTTCTCCAGTTTCTGGCCGGGGCTGGGTTTGAATCCGTCACCTCCGGCATATGGGGCCAGTGCCCTACCCCTTTGACCCACAGGCGCCTTCCTATTAGAGCAGTTTTGTACTTTTGTGGCTTGCTTTCTAAGTCTTTCTCAAAGTAGTCAGGCATCTTGGTACATGCTACTCAAGAGCAGGCAAGTGTCTCTTAACTTGCAGGGGAAACTGCAGTATCTGTATTGTCATAATGCTTTAGTTTTCTGGAGTCAGAGAATTCTAAGAATGCCCACTCCTGATTACCTAAAATTCTAAGGACAGAGATATACTTGATAAATAATCCTGAAGTTGAATTTAGTTCTTTTTGTTTAGGCAATATAAAGATAAGGAAGAAGAACACCAGAGTGGTTTTTTCTCTGCTTTAACAAACATGGTAAGTCCTACTTGCTTTTTTTCTCTTGCTCAGAAATACATGAAATCTTAGTCAGGCAAATCTGGGCTCAGAAGTTCAGATGTTTGAGGTGATGGCATGATGAGGGAGGAAAGACTGCTCAGAACCTATTTTATTGGAAACTATGTTTTCTTTAGTGAGTTTTGAAACCAAGTGAGAGGGGAAAGGAGAGCTTTGGTTTCTCTCCTCCCCACAAATTAATTAATTAATTAATTAATTAATTAAAGGCTAAAGAAAAGGTACACATTAAGCCAGACTTTTGTTCCCTAAAGAGTTGGTTTTATTTGGGGATTGACACTGTAAAACACAGAATAGTAAGGTTTAAGCTGATGTAAGATCTCCCGATTGTTCCTTTGCTGCCTTCTGTGGCTGTTTGATTCCTTGTAGCTGGTTCTGGGGTTGACGGATTATACAGTGGATCTGAGCCATTTCTCTAAAGATTTAGAATCTGGGTTGAGAGTCCAAGGATTAGGGAAGTTACTGGTCCAGTTTGTAAGTCTCCAAGGTAGGGTTTCTTAACTTTGGCGTCGTTGGCATTTTGCATCAGATAATGTAGGAGGTCCTAGAATCTAGGCAGATTCAGAAATTCTGTCTTCTTAGGCATTAATATCAAAGTAATCAGCTCCAGGGCAAGACAATTTTTGAGTTCATTTCAAGAAACTGTTAACTCCTCTCTACCAAGAAATTGTTTTTCCCCCAATACTTATGTACTGTTTTCTTCTCCCTTTTTGGAACTACTCTCAGGAAAGGACCTGTTAGACTCTTTAACTGAAGCATAAATGAGTAAAGTCTCTCAGAGGCTAGAGAAGTATGAATTTTTTATTGGTATTTAATTAAATGAATTAGATACAATTATATGACTCCAAGGATCTCTGTTTTGGCCAAGGAGAAAAAGTTATGTACCAAACAAATGAGATTCCAGCTGCATAGTTTTGGGCATCAGTAAGGAAGTGGAAAAGGTCTTCCTAGGGAAGGTGGACATTTTTTCAGTGTTCCTGATTTCACACATATTAAAGACAGCCTACTCCATTTATTTACTTGATCTGACTAGTACACAGACTAAAGAAAGGTTTTATGTCTGGGTACCCATAGCTTGGTGGTTAGGGCGCTGGCCACATGTACCAGGGCTGGGTTCAAACGCAGCCTGGGCCTGCTAAAATAAACAAACAAAAGAACAGCCGGGTGTTGTGGCGGGCACCTGTAGTCCCAGCTACTAGGGAGGCCGAGGCAAGAGAATCGCCTGATCTTAAGAGTTGCTGTGAGCTATGAAGCCACAGTGCTCTACCAATGGCGACAAAGTGAGACTCTATCTCAATAAAAAAAAAAAAAAGGTTTCATGATTTGAAAGATGGTTAGTGGGTCTCACATAGACAGTTTTGTTCTGAAACCCAAATATTCCTCTGAAAATAGCTCTATGTTGGTTGCAGTCAGTTGGATTTTTGTAGCATTGTTCATGAGTTAGCTTCTGACTTCAAATAAACAATTTCCAGGAAAGATGCAGAGTGATGAGGATGTATAGGTTAACATTTACTTGCCGTCAGAGTGACTAAAGTTACACCTTGAAAAGAAGAGCTGGATAGAAGTACTAGATTTTTTGATCGCCTTTTAAGGCAAGATGATTTAGTAGGGTACTCATTATTTCATTTATTACTTAGGAGTCTTACCAGATTTCTAAAGTGGGCTGGTTTTGGCATGTGTGACTGATACAGAGTTTTAAGTTCCCTCCTGCTGGAAGCAGCTTGTTTTTTCACTGATAAATTCATGTTAGGTACAAGGCTCCTCTCAACATCTTTTTGTTATAAGTCTGCATTTCCCCTTTTCTTCCACAGGTGGGCAGCATGTTCATAGCAGATGCCCATGAGAAAATCTCAGTACAGTAAGTGCCTGACATTCTCACATAGTGACTTGGACTAGTGTGGGCTCTCTTGCTAGATGTGAGAATGTAAAATGTTACCTCTTGCTAATCTTTTACATATTCAAACTTCTTTTGTGATTTACCATTTGTCTCTTGGGTTTTAAACAATAATGGACTCTTAGATATTTCTGCTTTGGTCTCGTATGTATCAAGCCCTAGGAAGCTGAAAAGCTGTTGCCAGCTATCTCTGGAATGAAATGAAGGAGGGATAGGTATCTGAGCCAGTTAAGCATTTTAATTGGGTTGGGTTGGATAGGTGAAGAACGATAATAATGAAGTAGATAAGAACTGGTCCTCAGGAATTAAAGTTAAGATCCTGAGTCCTGCCAGTATATTTTTGTATATGCACAAAAGGGAAGTAAAGGGAACAATAGAAACTCAAAGGAATTCATAATGAGGAGCTGGGGTGAAATATTATCTTGATGGTTATACTTTAACTCCTCCACTGTGAGAACCATTCCAATTTGTTCTCTTTTTCTTTAGAACCAATGAGGCCATTCTTCTGGCACTTTATGAAGCTGTTCATTTAAATCGCAACTTCATCACAGTATTAGCTCAGGTTGGTTATATTAAAACCCAAATTCTTTTTTATTTCTGAATTTCGTATTGATTGATTTCATTGAAAAGCCTATATGGCTGTACCTGTTTAAACCCTGTTTTGCATTGGTAAGTGGTAGTAAGGAGGAGTTGTAGCAGTTGCCTTTGCTTCATGCTATCCTTAAATATATAGGTTTCTGTCTGGTGCCGAAGTGAGTCTAATAACATGCAGTGCTAATGGTTTTCACCAGTTTACTGATTCTGTTGACTGATTCTCTCTCTCAAATGAGTTGAGATTACTTCATTTTGCTCATTAGAAATCCCCTCATATTATGTGCCATATGGATTTTATATCAGTCTTTCTACTTCCTAAACCACTATGGAATTATATATGGAGGTAAAATAGGCCAAGTCATGTATCTTACTATCTCACCAATTCCCACAGAAGAAAAGTAAAAAATATCCTGACCATGTAATGGTCTACAAACACTGAAGCAGGAAGTCATAGAATACTGAGTGCTAGGTCCCAGGCCTCAGGGCTGTAGCCTCAGTAGTTAGAAGTTGGTACAGAGGGGACTAAAATAGCCTGAGAACTCAAGTGCTGCCCTTGAAAACTGTCTTAAAAAATTGATAAAGTGTTTTTGTTTTAAAGCCAGACTGTTTAAAATATGTATGTAGGTTTCTTTTAAAGGAAAGTTTTTTTTCTTTTCTTTTTTTTGTTTTTTGAGACAGAATCTCAATTATGTCGCCCTCGGTAGAGTGCTATGATGTTACAGCTCATAGCAACCTCCAACTCTTGGGCTTAAGCAGTTCTTTTGCCTCAGCCTCCCCAGTAGCTTGGACTACAGGCGCCTGTCACACACCTGGCTATTTTTCTTTCTTTTTTTTTTTTCTTTTTAGAGATAGAGTCTCATTTTGTCGCCCTTGGTAGAGTGCTGTAGCGTCACAGTTCACAGCAACCTCCAGCTCTTGGGCTTAGGCAATTTTCTTGCCTCAGCCTCCCAAGTAGCTGGGACTATAGGCGCCCACCACAATGCCTGGCTATTTTTTGTTGCAGTTTGGCCGGGGCTGGGTTTGAACCCGCCGCCCTCAGTATATGGGGCCTGTGCCCTACTCACTGAGCCACAGGCGCCCACCCCGGCTATTTTTCTGTTGCAGTTGTCGTTGTTTGGCAGGCCGGGGCTGGGTTCAAACCTATCATCCCCTGTGTATGTGGCCGGCGCCCTAACCACTGGGCTATGGGTACTGAGCCTAAAGGAAAGTGCTTTTTTTTCTCTAAGGGCAGATGTGTATGGAATTTACTGATGAGTTTTTTTGTTCTGTTTTGTTTTTTATTTTTTTAATATTTAAATTTAAAAATAATTTTTAATAATTTAAAGATTTAAAATTATGGGTACATAATAGTTGTATACATTTATATGGTATATGTGATGTTTTCATATAGGCATACAATGTGAAGTGATCAAATCAGGGTAATCGGAGTATCCATCACCTTAGGCATTGATCATTTCTTTGTGTTAGGAATATTCCAATTTCATTCTTTAGTTATTTTAGAGCATAAACTTATGGTTACTTATAGTCACTTTGTTGTGCTGTCAAATATTGTTCATTCTAATTATCTAACTATATTTGTGTACCTATTAACCCCATCTCCACTATGTTCCCCCCCTCCCTGCTACCCTTACTGATTGAGTTTTAACAAAAAAATAAGGTTATGCTTAAAAAGCAGCATAATGGTTTGGGGTCTGCTTTGGAGGCCACTTGTCAGTATTCATGACTGGTAACCTAGAAACTTTATTCACTATTTTCACTCTGTTCTTGTCTGCTCTCTAAATTCTATAAGTGATTTTCAAGAAAGGTGAGGAAGGTAACGGGCTGGTAAAGCTGTTGGGGAAGAGAAAGGAGATTAAAAATGGCTGCCACTCAGCTTAATTCTCAAGAGCTGATGTTGGAGGGATAGCTAAGAAAAGTGAGGGACAGACTGGGCAAGGTGGCTCACACCTGTAATCCTGTCACTCTGGGAGGCTGAGGTGGGTGGATTTCTTGAACTCAGGAGTTTGAAACCAGCCTGAGCAACAGTGAGATCCCGTCTCTACTAAAATAGAAGAAAATTAGCTGAGCATTGTGGTCAGCACCTGTAGTCCCAGCTATTTGGGAGGCTGAGGCAAGAGGATCACTTGAGCCCAAGAGTTTGAGGTTGCTGTGAGCTATGATGCCACGGCACCCTACCCGTGGTACAGAGTGAGACTCTGTCTCAAAAAAAAAAAAATAAGAAAGAAAGAAAGAAAAGAGGGGGACAGAAGAGTCATATGCATGTTTGGTACCTACTGGGTGTCTTGCTTTGGTACCTACTGGGTACCTAGCTGTGTATGTCTGCATGCTCTCCCCACATATTCTTGTTATGGAATAGGAAGGCTGCTATCTGAATACCTCTTTTGATAGTACTTTGTACCCCCTTGGCTCACTTACATCTATTGGTCAATTATGTGGTCATCAGAATAGGTGTTTTAGGTGATCTAATGAGAATTTTCCCTTCCCAGGTGTGGATAGGGTTGTAAATGCTTACCTCTTTCTGGAAGAATAATCCTGTGTATTTGTTTCCCTTCCCCTCTACCCTAGTTTTTTATTTGTATGGTTCTGCAGAGAAACTTACGTAATGGGAACCTAGTTGCTTAAAGAAAACTGACCACAGAGCTTAGAGTTTAGCAAGCATCAACAGTAATCATGTACTCGTGGGAAATAAATGCAAAAGCAATCTTACCTCAGTGAGTCTTCTGTCTAATTGTGATGCCGGGGGTATGGTGACATACACTTGTAGTCTTAGCTGCTTGAGAGCCTAAGGCAAGAGGATCACCTGAGACCAGAAATTTGAGACCAGCCTGGGCAACACAGTGAGACCCCATCTCTTAAAAAATAATGAGACCAGGAAGGATATTAAGCAGAGGCTACTCAGTAAGAACTGGATTTTCTGTTTTCTTACCCTCTGTGTCCTCTTTCAGAGTCATCCAGAAATTGGCTTGGTGACGACCCCTGTCGGCCCTGCTCCAACAACCCCAGCCACACCACTTGGGACCACACCACCCTCCTCTGATGGTGAGTTTGCCATGTCTTTTGTTTTCTTAATTAATATGACTTTTCAGGGTGAGCATAGCTGTGTTGAAAATAGAATATAATTATTGATCTTTCATGCTGGGCACAGTGGCTCATGCCTGTAATCCTAGCACTTTGGGAGGCTAAGATGGGAGGACTGCTTAAGGCCAGGAGTTTGAGATTAGCCTGAGGAACAAGAGCTAGACCCTGTCTCTACAAAAGAATAAAATAGAGAAGTTAGCCAGGTGTGGTGGTATGTACCTATAATCCCAGCTACTTGGAAGGCTGAGGCAGAGGGATTGTTTGAGCCCAGGAGTTTGAGGTTGGTATGAGCCAAGATTTTTTTTTTTTTTTTTTTTTTTTTTTTTTTTTTTGAGACAGTCTCACTGTGTTGCTCTCAGTAGAGTGCCATAGCATCACAACTCACAGCAACCTCAAACTCTTGGGCTTAAGTGATTCTTGCCTCAGCCTCCCAAGTAGCTGGGACTATAGGAGCCCACTACAATGCCTGGCTATTTTTTTTATTGTTGTTGTTGTTGTAGTTGTCATTGTTGTTTGGCAGGCCTGGGCTGGGTTTGAACCCACCAGCCTTGGTGTATGTGGCTGGCACCCTAGCCACTGAGCTACAGGCACTAAGTCGGTATGAGCTAAGATTATGCGTCTGCACCCTACACTCTAGCCTGGGCGACAGGGTGAGACCTGTCCTAAAAAGATAAAAAGCATAGTTGTTGATCTTTCAACTTAATTTGTCCGTAATACTGTCCTTCAGAAGTCCTGAAGTTCCAAAGAAAACTTTATAGAATAGTGGTTCTCAACCTTCCTAATGCCGTGGCCCTTTAATACAGTTCCCGTGGATTGTGACCCACAGGTTGAGAACTGCTGTTATAGAAGATAGTCAAGCCCGGGTGTGGTGGCTCACGCCTATAATCCTAGCACTCTGGGAGGCTGGAGCAGGTGGTTTGCTTGAGCTCAGGGGTTTGAGACCACCCTGAGCAAGAGCAAGACCCTGTCTCTACTAAAAAAAAAATACAAAAAACTGAGGCAAGAAGATCACTTGAGCCCATGAATTGGAGGTTGCTGTGAGCTATGAGAATGCCATAGCACTATACCCAGGGTGACAGCTTGAGACTTCATCTCAAAAAACAACAACAAAAAAAAACAAACACAGAAAACAAAATAGAAAAGATAGTCAAGTGCCCTTTTTCTGCTATATAATTCTAGCTTGTTCTCATGCAGTGTTAGGTCTGTTTTTTTTTGTTTTGCAGTTTTGGCCAGGGCTGGGCCTGAACCTGCCACCCCCAGTATATGGTGCTGGCGCCCTACTCCTTGAGCCACAGGTGCTGCCCATTAGGTCTAGAAATGATCAGTAGGTAAAAAAAAAAAAATAAAAAGAAATGATTAGTAGGTGATGTCTGTTCTGCCAAACTCTCAGGGTACTTTTGAGAGTCAGATGAGCTATTTTATGAAAATACCACCTTTTGGGCGGCACCTGTGGCTCAAAGGTGTAGGGCGCTGGTCCCATATGCCGGAGGTGACAGGTTCAAACCCAGCCCTGGCCACAAAAAAAAAAAAAAAAAAAAGAAAAAGAAAATACCACCTTTTGACTGTAAATAAATGTAAAATAGTAATGTTATCTCAAGTTACTATTGGACAGATGAGGGAATTGAGGCCAGAGAAATGAAGCGATTTGCCTAAGATTAATGAGAATAGAGATTAACAACCAAAACATGTAATCAGGGCAGGGATCATGTCTATTTTGTTTACTACTGTGTGTGTAGCATAATACTTGGCATGGTAATTGCTTAGTACATATTTGTTCAATAAATGAATGAGAAAATGAGATTTATTGAGATTTATTTGCTGTTGTTGTGTATCTACCCCTCCTAATTGGAAATGACAGGCTTTGAATGTTTTACAATTGGGATTTTGTTGTGTATCTAAGACTTCTCCCCCTAAAAATTAAAATAAAGTTTCTCCTTTATAAATCTTATGTCTGGAACCTAAGAAAAAGATAACAGAAAATAAATTGTGAAATTTGCCTAAAAATCTTGTGTTACCAGAGTTTGTTCTATTGTAGGCTGAATGTGTTTGGTAGAATATATTAGCCTGAAAACAATCTATGTTAATCCTTGATATTATACCTCACATGTTGAACTCATTTTGGGTAAAGTTTAGGGAATTCGACTTTGATCCTTTGTGCCTCCCTACTGTTTTTATATGAAATGACCTTTGTTCTGCTTTCATTCCTTTAAGTTTTCATATAGCACCTGTGGCAGTAGCATTTCAAGGAAGTATAAGCAGTATAGAAGCATGATAGGGGGATGCCATTGATATTCAGGTCAATGGTAGTAAATTGGATTCATTTAGAATTGAAAGCCAAATTTTAAAATAACTTTTTGGGAAGTAGCAAGTAGTAAGGATTGCCTACTTGTCTCTGTTTATTCAGGTCACTGAATAATCCAATGGAAATACTGTACTTTCTCTTTAAGTTGAAGAAGCCTGCCTTGTTGCCATGGCTAAAAAGCTGTGTGTGTGTGTGTGTGTGTGTGTGTTTGTGTGTGTGTGTGTATGAAATTCCATGTGATGCTGGGGTTTGGATGCTTCACAGAACTGCCTTTCAAAATGTTCGTTGTGAATACTTCCACCCACACACTTGATTATGCAATGGCAGGATTTGTGCTTACTTACCTATAACCAGTGAGCTTTTATTTTTTTCTAGTGGGAAGATCAAGTCAGCTTACTTTCAAATGACGGTCTCTCTTGACAAAAGCCACTAGGAAGAATTACGAAGCCAAAGATCAAGGAGTGATTCTTCCTTAGGAAGATTTAATTTGAGGAATTTTACTCTGTCTCTGTTTTATTTGTTCTGTTTCCTCTCTCCTAACTCATTTTCCTTTCTGTAGGGATCCTGAGTATTATAACATTGTTTTTAATTTTTGGTTGTTAATTA
The DNA here is from genome assembly GCF_027406575.1 of Nycticebus coucang. Classification (NCBI taxonomy): domain Eukaryota; kingdom Metazoa; phylum Chordata; class Mammalia; order Primates; family Lorisidae; genus Nycticebus; species Nycticebus coucang. The sequence goes on along the minus strand of NC_069782.1, from coordinate 131,206,285 downwards.
TAGTTGTGCTTGGTAGCCCAGTTATATTTAAAGGTACGTCACTGGAGCCATTATTTTTAAAAGCCAGCAGTTTAGCTATAACATTTGTTCTCAGCTCAGACTTGACATTTGACAACCCAGCCTTGGCATGAGAAGACTTTCTGGTAAACTAAAAATACACATACTTCTATATTTTTACATATTATATAACGTAGTTTTCCAGTTATTACTGTGTGAGAGCGGAGAAAAAAGTCCCATTTACCAGTTACGGAGAAACTGTCCCATTTACCAGCTCTTTGTGTTGGAAAGTGATTATGGGCTCTGAGCTTCAAAATAGATTGTGATTTGAAATGACAGTCTCAGGTCATTAACCCATAACATGAATTAAGACCTTTTAGTATTTCAACATAAAAATATATTTGTCTTTTATTAGTTCTTGGGGGCTGAACTGTGGGAAAACAGCCAAGGCTTGGGCATGCTGATTTCTTCTCATAAGGCTTTTTGTTGGGCTAGCTGTGTATTATGGGTCTATAATATGCAAATGTTTCCTATTGTTAATAAATGTTCTCTGCATACATCGTAATAACTCCAGAGGGATCTATTATGGTTATGAATACATATGAGTAATATCCCAAACTCAGCTGAGTCTTTGTGACTGAAAATGCAGTAGAAAGTTACAGATTCTCTAGTTTGGGTCATGATAAGCCCTTTTTTGCTTATACACGATAATTATGTTTTAGTGTGAAAGCACTTAACATGATGCTAAGTCTAATTTGAAGTCTTACAATTTTGAGAAGTCTACATTTTATGGGGATCAGCCCTGGCGTGTTCCTTTGTTTTTCATTGAGACTGTGGCTCAGAGAGTTGGAGGGAGGATTTTCTCTTGGAAACAGCAGCTGGCTATGTAAAACTCATTTCCTGTCTGTCCTGATCAATAATGTTCATCTGTTTTTAGTCTAATATTCCTTCTCAGGTTTCCTTGTGGGGGGAAGGGGTTAAATGGTAGAATTTGAATGTAGTTCTCCCTTAACTTTTCTCCTTCCATCATGAGTACTTCCAGACTCAAGACTTGTTCTTAGTGGTGCCTGTGGCTCAAGGAGTAGGGTGTTGGCCTCATATACCAGAAGTGGCAGGTTCAAATCCAGCCCTGGCCAAAAACTGCAAAAAACAAACAAACAAACAAAAAAAAGACTTGTTCTTAAAATTGAGCAATATTTTTCCTTATTAGGAAAGTCTCTCTGTTTATATTAAGCAGGAGACTCACGGAAGCAATGCTCATTTTTATTCAATACACATCTTTCTTTTAGGTAGAAATCAAAGTGCCATTAAGAAGGGCACTGAACTCTTTTGGGTTACTTGGGGCTGAAAGTGAAATCAATATACCCATCATAGGATATTGAGAGAAAAGCACTGTTCCTGAAGACTGGTCCTAGATAGGAGAGAAAGTCATAGAGCTTAATTTTGGGAGTAGGAATGGGTTCTAAAGATGTAGGAAGGAAGCTTTATAAATACTTGGTCCTCCCTCTGTTGTGTAAAGAGCTTATTTAGTGATTTTCCTTTCTGTTGGCAAATTGGCTATGTGGGTAGAAGTGTTAGATGGAATATGTTACAGGCTAAGTGTATTTTATCTGTTCTATTCCAGTTATAAGTTCTGTGGAACTCCCACTGGATGCAGATGTACAAACCAGTAATCTACTGATAACCTTCTTAAAGTATAGCTCAATTGTCATGCAGGACACCAAAGGTAAGGCATGTTCCATCGGGGGCTCAGAAAGTAGGAGCTGGCAGGCAGCTACACCTGAGGGTGGCATTGATGTTTGAAACTTTGGCAAGATGGACCACTGGGCCCTTCTGTGTGTGGTCTTTTTTTTTTTTTGAGGCATGGTCTCAAGGTTATCACCCTTGGTAGAATGCTGTGGCGTTATAGCTCACAGCAACCTCCAACTCTTGGGCTTAAGGATCCTCTTGCCTCAGTTTTTCTATTTTAAGTAGAGATGGGGTCTTGCTTTTTCTCAGCCTGTCTTGAACTTGTGAGCTCAGGTAACCCACTTGCCTTGGGCTCCCAGAGTGTTAGGATTACAGGCATGAGCCACTGCGCCTGGCCCTGTGTGTGGACTTGATTATTGGAAAACAGTGATTCTCACTGGTAGGTGACAATTAGGTAGTGGTGGGAAAACCTGAAGCTAGAAGGAGTGCTCAGAAATAGAACAAGAACAAAATTCTTCTCTACAAAAACTGGCAAGTCTTCTCAGCAGATCTTGGTAAGTAGATACAGACTTTTATGTGTGGGATGCAGGGGGATTAGCACACTTCAGGGAATTCCTTTTTGAGTATAAGAACTGAAAGCCTCAGTTTGTGGTGAGAATTGGAGTACTGTTGTACAAAGTACAGTAAGAAGAGGTGAGATTCAGAGGGACTGTGTTTTCTTTTCTTTTTTTTTTTTTTTTTTGAGACAAGAGTCTCACTTTGTCACCCTTGGTAGAGTGCAGTGACATCACAGCTCACAGCAACCTCCAGCTCTTGGGCTTAGGTGATTCTCTTGCCTCAGCCTCCCCATTAGCTGGGACTACAGGTGTCCGCCAGAACGCCTGGCTATTTTTTGTTGCAGTTTGGCTGGGGCCGGGTTTGAACCTGCCACCCTTGGTATATGGGGCCGGTGCCCTACCCACTGAGCCACAGGCGCCGCCCAAGGACTGTGTTTTTTCTTTTTCTTTCTTTTTTTTTTTTTTGTAGAGACAGAGTCTCACTTTATGGCCCTCGGTAGAGTGCCGTGGCGTCACACAGCTCACAGCAACCTCCAACTCCTGGGCTTAGGCGATTCTCCTGCCTCAGCCTCCCGAGTAGCTGGGACTACAGGCGCCCGCCACAACGCCCGGCTATTTTTTTGTTGCAGTTTGGCCGGGGCTGGGTTTGAACCCGCCACCCTCGGCATATGGGGCCGGCGCCCTACTCACTGAGCCACAGGCGCCGCCCTTTTCTTTTTTTTTTTTTTGTGGTTTTTTGGCCGGGGCTGGGTTTGAACCCACCACCTCTGGCATGTGGGACTGGCGCCCTACTCCTTGAGCCACAGGTGCCACCCAGGACTGTGTTTTTTAATACTTAAAATAGAAGTGTCAGCGTCCATCCCAGAAATGCTGAGTGAAAATGGGAGAGGATTGATTAGGTGTTGGAAAAGTTTGAGTATTTTTCTGATTTCCTGTTCTTCCTGTTTATGATTTTGCTATGGCCTTTTTTTTTCTTTGCTGCCCAGGCTCACTGCAACCTAGAACTCCTGGGTTTAAGTGATCCTCTTGAGTATACCTCTATAGTGGTAGAATAGTGGAGTAGTTGGCCTGAGAATGAGAAGGGGTTGGGAAGAGACTCATCAAATTCTGTCTTGTATAAATCCCAGTTTTGTTTTTTTCCGACTTAACTGTTTTTTCTTTATGTGAAATTTATATGAATGTTGACAATTTCTATTTTTTTATTGTGGTAAAATATATGTAACATAAAATTTACTGTCTTAACCATTTTTAAGTGTGCAGTTCTGTGGCATTAAGTATATTCACATTGTTCTGCAATCATCACCACCCTCCATCTTGAGAACTATTTTTTTTCCTTTTTTTTTTTTTTTTTTGTAGTTTTTGGCTGGGGCCAGGTCTGAACCCACCACCTCTGGTATATGGGGCCAGTGCCCTACTCCTTTGAGCCACAGGCACCACCCTTCCTTTTTTTTTTTTTTTTTTTCTTTTATTGAGACAGAGTCTTACTTATGTTGCCTTCGGTAGAGTGCTGTGGCATCACAGCTCACAGCAACCTCAAACTCTTGGGCTTAAGCAATTCTCTTGCCTCAGCCTCCCAAGTAGCTGGGACTACAGGCGCCTGCCACAACACCCAGCTATTTTTTTGTTGTAATTGTCATTGTTGTTGAGCAGGCCTGGGCTGAATTTGAATCCACCAGCCCCTGGTATATGTGGCCGGTGCGCTAGCTGCTGAGCTATAGGCATTAAGCCTTGAGAACTTTCTCATCTTGCCAAATAGATGTCTGTACCCATTAATCACTAACATACCAGTCTCCTTCCCCCCAGCCCTTGGCAACCACAATTCTACTTTGTCTCTATGAATTTGACTACTTTAGGTACCTGATAAAAGTGGAATATATCCCAGTTTAAAGTCCCTGGAAATAAGCCTTTTATTTCATGTTTATACTACACAAGCATTTTTCTTCCCATTTTGTTTTATTTGGTTTTTGTTTTGAGACAGACTCTTGCTGTGTTGCCTAGGCTGGTCTTGAACGCTTGTCGTCCAGTGATCCTCCCACTTGGCTTCCCAAAGTGCTGGTATTATAGGCATGAGCCACTGCACCAGGTGTTGGCTGAATCATTTTAAAGGAAACTGCAGGCCGTACTCTACTTTATACCTAAGTACTTTGACATATATATCCTAAAATAAAAGACATTTTCCTAGATACCTAGAATACCATTATTCTCAGAAAATCAATAATAATTCTTTAATATTATATAATATTCACTTCATAGTTAGATTTCCCTTGTCCCCGAAATGCCTTTTTTTTTTTTGTTTTTTTGAGATAGAGTCTCACTATGTTGCCTTGGGTAGAATGCCATGGTGTCACAGCTCACAGCAACCTCAAACTCTTGGGCTTAAGTGATTCTCTTGCCTCAGCCTCCCAAGTAGCTGGGACTACAGGACTACGTCTGACTATTTTTTGGTTGTAGTTGTCATTGTTGTTTGGCAGGCCCGGGCTGGATTTCAACCTGCCAGCTCTGGTATATGAGGCTGGCGCCCTAGCTGTTAAACTATAGGTGCTGAGCCATCTTATTTTTTTTTTTTTTTTTGAGACAGAGTCTCGCTTCGTCACCCCTGGTAGACTGCAATGGCATCATAGCTCACAGCAACCTCAAACTCTTGGACTCAGATGATTCTCTTGCCTCAGCCTCCCAAGTAGCTGGGACTATAGGCATCCCACCACAATGGCCGGCTATTTTTAGAGGTGGGGTCTCACTCTGACTTAGGCTGGTCTCCAACCTGTGAGCTCAGGCAATCACCTGCCTCAGCCTCCCAGAATGCTAGGATTACAGGCTTGAGCCACCAGTCTCGGCCCCCCAAATGCTTTTTGTAGTTGATGTTTTTTTTAACTACACTTAGCATTTGTTTGTTTGTGTTTTGTAGCCATAGGGGCCTCACTTTATTGCCTAGGCTGGTCTTAAATTCCCTGCTTCAGGTGATACTATTGCTTTGGCCTCCCTAAGTACTAGGATTATGGGCATGAGCCACTGCACCTGGCCTTAGCTAACATTTTAATAAACTTTTTCTTTTCTTTCTTTCTTTTTTTTTTTTTTTTTGAGGCAGAGTCTCATTGTGTTGCACTGGCTAAAGTGCTGTGGTGTCAGCGTAACTCACAACAGACTCAAACTTCTAGGTTCAAGTGATCCTCCTGCCTTAGCCACCTAAGTATTTGGGAATATAGGCACCTGCCACAATGCCCAGCTAATTTTTCTATTTATGGTAGAGATGGGGTCTTGGTCCTCCTCGGCTGGTCTTGAACTCCTGGGTTCAAGCAATTCTTCTACCTCAGCCTCCCAGAGTGCTAGGATAACAGGCATGAGCCACTGTGCCTGGCCTTAATAAACATTTTTATTAGCATTTTATTTGGTACCTATAGGGTAATCCAGTGGGCTGTCCCATTTAAAGGATTTTTGTTTCCTTATTACAAAAGAAATTGAGATATTGTTAAACATTCTGACAATGGTTAACTTAGAAAGTGAAAGTCCTTAGTGATTAAAATTTCTATAGTTAATCACTCTTAACAGTTTGGCATACTTTCTTTATAAGCGTTCAAATCCTATTTTAGGAACTAACTGTTCAATAGTTCAAGTTTGGCTTCTTAAATTATGGTCCATGGACAATCTTAAGATTTCCAGATAACAAAATAACTAGTTGCATCATAGAAGCAAAATTGCTGGCTCGGTGCCTGTAGCTCAGTGAATAGGGTGCCAGCCACATATATAGAAGCTGGTGGGTTTGAGCCCAGCCCGGGCCTGCTAAACAATAATGGTCATCTGCAACCAAAAAATAACCAGGCGATGTGGTGGGTGCCTGTAGTCCCAGCTACTCTGGAGGCTGAGGCTAGAGAATCGCTTAAGCCCAAGAGTTTGAGGTTGCTGTGAGCTGTGATGCCAGGGCGCTACCTTACTTTCTGTGAGGTGAGACTAATGCCTTGTGTGGTGGTTTAAGGTTCTCTTAGGTATTCAGTATATTTTAGAAGTCTCTTATTTGCCAGGTGAAGTGAGAAGGTTTTTGATTTGATAGTTTTCAGGAATTTCAGTATGGAGCTGAAGGGCAGGAACAGTATAGGACAGAAAGACCAGGATTTGGAGATTTTTAGAGTGAAAAGGAAACATTGATAGGCAGAGATAGGAGAGCTGACAGATAAATATGGGAAATGAACAATTGCCAGAGCAGAAGGAAACCTCGGTAGGCAGAGTCTAAGCCATGTTACACTAAGATGCTTTAGCTGTTAGAAATTTCTGCCTTGCAAACTTAAGACTTTTTCTTCTTTTATGCTTTATCAGTGTGATCCTTTAAGAGAGAGAGAGAGAGAGAGCTATATTCAGGGATGAGATATTTGCAAGTAGTCCATGTCACAAACTCCTAACATAGAATAGTCCATTGGGAGCTGTAGAAATGGCTAAACTTCTACAACTTGGCAGGTGAGATCTGGCAGGTAAGGATAACAAGACTCTCGTGTATCAGTTTCCTGAGGCCGTTGCTTCTTTATGGAAATGGGTAACCTCTTCCTTTCTCTGAAATTTTGCAACAACCACAGAAAAAAGAAACTGCATAGATATGACCCAGAAAATGAACTTTTAGCTTTGTCATATATAACACAATGAATTGAGGTGTATAATTGTATACACCTCTTTGTACTTCTGGCCACTTGCCATGCATAAAATGTAAGGGAAAATTAAGGGCCAATTAATTGTAGAATGGGTGGTCTCATTCATTGTCTCTAAACTCATGCAGGGTTAGGTCTTTGTCATAGGCAGCCTATATGTGGCAAAGGGCAAGGTTAAGTATGATTAAAAGATAATTTCAGAAATGGCTTCTGTGTGGCTTCATTGGCCCAGCTCTTCCTGTCTCAGCCTCTGACCTGCTGTATGCTTTGGCTAACAGTATCTCATTATGTTTTTAGGAACAACAGAAGCAACTTTTTCTTGCCTGTTCTTTCCTCCCTAGGATATTCTTTTCATATAAATGTGTGTGTATATATATGTATGTGTGTATATATGTATACATATATATGTGTATATGTATGTGTGTGTGTGTGTATATATATTTGTTGTTGTTTGGTCCCTATAAAGATACTTTTAGGCTGGGTGTGGTAGCTCATGCTTATTAAGCCAGCACTTGGGATGCCAAGGTGAGTGGATTGATGGAGCTCATGAGTTTGAGACCAACCTGAGCAGGAGCGAGACCTGTCTCTGAAAAATAGCCGGGCACTGTGGCAGGTGCCTGTAGTCTCAGCTATGTGGGAGACTGAGGCAAGAGAATCACTTGAACCCAAGAGTTTGATGATGCTGTGAGCTAAGATGCCATGGCAGTCTACCAAGGGTGACCAATTCAGACTCTGTCTCAAAAAACAAAAAAGATGCTTTTAATGGATATTTACATCAAGTTATAAAGTTTGTAGCAAGTATAATACATAGCATGATATAAAGTATAATGATGAACATATGCGAACCTGCCATCCAACTTAAAGAATAAAACATTATTCATGTTGTTGAAGCTACCTGTGTCTCCCCTCCCCAATCATTCTTTTCCTTTCATTCTCCAGAATTTTATGTTTATCATTTCCTTGATTTGACTCTATTTTTAAAGTCTTTTTTTCCCTAGGATTCTTCTACTTTGGTGTTGTCACCTTACAGGAGCATCTAGTCAACCTTTAAATTTTAGGCCCAGATGGCTCATGCCTATAATCCTAGCACTTAGGGGGAGGTTGAGGCAGGAGGATCATTTGAAGCTAAGAATTTAAGCCTGGATAACATACCAAGACCTTGTCTCTATAGTAAAATAAGAAAATATAGCCAGTGTGGTGGTGTGCACCTTTTGTCCCAGCTACATGGGAAGCTGAGATGGGGGATCACTTGAGCTCAGGAGTTTGAGGCTGCAGTGAGCTACCATCAGAGCCCTGCATTCCAGCCTGGGTGAGAGAAAAAAAAAATGTTTATGTGTTACACTTAAAGTTGATTCACCAAAGACTTAGCAGTTCAGACATATGGGTGGTATGACTAAACTCAATTATTATTGTTTTTTTTTGGGTTTTTTTTTTTTTTTTTTGAGTTAAAAAAATTGTGTGTGGGCGGCGCCTGTGGCTCAGTCGGTAAGGCGCCGGCCCCATATACCGAGGGTGGCGGGTTCAAACCCAGCCCCGGCCAAAAAACTGCAACCAAAAAATAGCCGGGCGTTGTGACGGGCGCCTGTAGTCCCAGCTGCTCGGGAGGCTGAGGCAGGAGAATCGCTTAAGCCCAGGAGTTGGAGGTTGCTGTGAGCTGTGTGAGGCCACGGCACTCTATCGAGGGCCATAAAGTGAGACTCTGTCTCTACAAAAAAAAAAAAAAAAAAAAATTGTGTGTAATGAAATGTGCCTTACTTTTGTTTTCAGAAGCACTTTTATTTTTTTAGACAGACTCTTACTTTGTCACCCTCATCAGTAGAGCACTGTAGCATCACAGCTCACAGCAACCTCAAACTCTTGGGCTCAAGTGATTCTCTTGCCTCAGCTTCCCAAGTAGCTGGAACTATAGGTGCTTGCCACAATGCCCAGCTATTTTTTTTGCTGTAATTGCCATTGTTGGTTACCTGGCCCAGGCCAGTTTCAAACCCGCCAACATTGGTGCATGTGGCCAGTGCCCTTAACCACTGAGCTATGGCACAGAGCCCAGAAACACTTTTTTTTTTGAGACAGAGTCTCTCACTGTGTCACCCTCCATAGAGGGCCATGTTGACACGGCTGACAGCAACTTGAAACTCTTTTATTTATTTATTTATTTATTTATATTAAATCATAGCTGTGTACATTAATGCGATATAGCAACTTGAAACTCTTGGGCTTAAGCAATTCTCTTGCCTCAGCCTTCCAAGTAGCTGGGACTACAGACGCCTACCACAACGCCTGGCTTTTTTTTTGTTGCAGTTGATTAGCTGGCCCAGCCCGGGTTCGAACTTGCCACCCTCCGTGTTATGTGGCTGGCTCAGTAACCACTGTACTACAGGAGCTGAGCTGCCCAGAAAGACTTTTTAAAGTGATAAGATAGTTTTAGGTTTTCTGTGGGAGTCGCTTATTTGCTTTGGGGGAAAGGGAGGACACTGCCAGAGAAACTCTGAGGCCACAGGTAGGTTAGAAGAGTCTTAATGAATTTAGTTTTATATAGACAAGGGCATTGCTTTTTTGGCTGCCTAGGGGCTTTGATGTAAACTATGGGGAGTGTCTTGATAGGGATTATCATCATACTCTTTTTGTATTGCCCATCTCTGAGAAGAGGTGAATATGTTTCTGGACTACAACTTCCACTATGCCTTCTAATTGTCAGGTTTTAATTAATTTCATTTTTGAGGAAGGAGCAGGTTAATGTTGGGTAAGTACTGTTAGCTAAATTCTATAGCACTCTAATCTGTCAAGAAGTTGCCTGTCAAAAAAAAAAAAAAAGAAGAAGAAATTGCTTGTCTAGGCCAGGTGCGGTAGCTCATGCCTGTAGTCTTAGCACTTGGGAGACTGGGGTGGGTGGATTGCCTGAGCTCATAGGTTGGAGACCAGCCTGAGCCAGAGGGAGACCTCATTTTTAAAAATAGCTGGGCGTTGTGGCAGGTGCCTGTAGTCCAGCTACTCAGGAGGCTAATGCAAGAGAATCGAGCCCAAGAGTTTGAGGTTGCTGTGAGCTATGATGCTACGGCACTGTACTGAGGGTGACAAAGTGAGACTGTCTCAAAAAAAAAAAAAAAGTCTTTTCTCTAGAATGGATTTTAATCTGGGTCCTCTTAAAGCTAATCTGAAAATCATGAGCCATTTGTCTATTTGGGATCTGCTGGCATGATCATCATCTTACCTGCACTCATAAAGTTCCTGGAAAGTATTAATAAGCTTTTATGGTTTAGGTAATTGGCAGTGATGAAGTAGTCTTTCTTGGTCTTTTGTGTGTGAGTATAGAGCCCTGCTATTCAGGTTGCTTTCTTCTGTAGTAACTAGAATGTGAGTTCTGGGAGACCAGGGACTTTTGTCTATTTAATTCAGTGCTATATCACTACTGCCTACCACAGTAGTGACCAACGTGCATCATAGTAGGTTCTAAGTAAATATCTGTTGTTTTAATAACTTTGGCAGGAAGAACAGTGAACAGGAGTTCGCAGCTTCCTAGGTCATAAATAATGTGCTACAGTGTAAGAAAACACATGGGCTGGATCCTAGTCTTCAGTTAATTTCTTTCTGATTTCATTGTCAGTTTGCTATGAATAGTTATGAAGTCTTCTTACACTTTGTGGTAGGTAGGTTCAGATGGTGGTGCTTATAGCTAGAGGGTGAGAGGGTGGAAAAGGAAGGTAATGGACCTGATTATTCAGAAGCAAAGAGCTGATCTGGAAGCAAAGGCTATGACCATAATTTGGGCCATGACAATAGGAACCATCATAGTTCCATGGCTCTAAGGAAGATGGTTAACTGTTTAACAGACTACCAGGATGTTTAAGAAAAAAATCTTCTGGGGAAATTCTTTTCCCTAGCATGGAAGCAAGAATTTCTCTAGTAGTACTTTGATTTTCATTTATGAATTTTGTGAAAAGAGAAAGTATGAATGTTTCTTTTTAAGATATACATTTTTGTTGTCTATGGAAACATGGTTTGGATGATTTAGAGGATTTATTTATCTTTTTTCTTTACAGATGAACACAGGCTTCACAGTGGCAAACTCTGTCTGATTATCCTTACATGTATTGCAGAGGTAGGTTTCATCAACCTTCCGGTATTAGTCAGTCTCTTATAAAGTGCTATCTTTTCCTGCCTTGCCCCCCCGCCCCATGCTTCCTGTTTTGTGACTTTTAGGGTTCTAAGTCTTGGGAGAGAAAGTGTTCCTCCTTTGTGTTTTCTGTCTTCTCCTTACATTAGAACAGCGGTTCTTAACCTGTGGGGCACCACTCACAGGAACTGTATTAAAGGGCTGCTGCATTAGGAAGGTTGAGAACCACTGCATTAGAGTATAGCTCTGACAACAAGAACTTTTTCTCCTTTACTGCTGTATTCTCAGTGTTTAGCACATAGCAGAGGTTCAGTTAAGATTTGCTAGATGAGTTAATAATAAATTGTGCTATGATAACTTCTATAATTGAGGACTGGAAGATTCTGGCTCTTAAGAGTTGTAGACAAGAGACTCTTTGGAGAAAATAATCCTGCTCCTTTGAAGCTACTTGTGTTGGTTCTTTTGCATTTAGCAAAATAAAAAGCATGCCTATAGTTCCGGCTACTCAGGAGGTTGAGGCAGGAGGATCTCTTGAGCCCAGGAGTTCAAGGCTGTAGTGCCTGTGATTGTACCTATGAATAGCCTCTGCACTTTAGCTTGGGCAACATTGCAAAACTTAGTCTTTAAATTAAAAATAAATAAATAAAATTTATTAAATTTATTAAAAAAAATTTATTAAATAAAAAAAATTTATTAAATTTAAAATTTTAAATAAAATAAATAAAAGAAATGTTTCCTGTGGGTGAGGGTGGAGAGAATAAAGCCTGAGTGAGGAATTGGAAACTCAGTATTGGTTGGATTGCAGTTTGGTGAAGAACAGCCCAGGGAAAAAAAGGAAATGCCTCAGTTTTGTAAGAAGGCATTTTTGGTTGGACTGATTAGGCTTAAACTGCCCATGCATCTTGGTGACACAAAAGTATAAGAAAACTTGAATCAGTTTAGAACTAAGCTTTTAGCTTTACCCTGGGCTCCTTACTCTGTTCTTTTCTCTTTTAAGAAGAGTAAAGGTGGTCCACATGGAGTAAAGAACTGTCACAGACTTTCTCTTTTCATGGGCTTTGTGGAAAGAGGACCTCCTTTTTACAAGGTTAGAGATGGTTGTGTTACAGAGGAGTTGCTTATTAGCAGTGGGCTGGGTGTAATTATTTTTAAAAAACCTTTCTAAGGGGCGGCGCCTGTGGCTCAGTGAGTAGGGTGCCGGCCCCATATGCTGAGGGTGGCAGGTTCAAACCCAGCCCCGACCAAACTGCAACAAAAAATAGCCGGGCGTTGTGGCGGGCGCCTGTAGTCCCAGCTGCTTGGGAGGCTGAGGCAAGAGAATCGTGTAAGCCCAAGAGTTAGAGGTTGCTGTGAGCTGTGTGACGCCACGGCACTCTACCCGAGGGCGGTACAGTGAGACTGTGTCTCTACAAAAAAAAAAAAAAAAACCTTTCTAAGAAAATCTTTAAAGGAGTTGTTTTTCACAAATTGTAACAGTTCCTAGTAATAGAGCCTGTAGGCTTGTCAGGATCTTCAGAAAAGGTGTTGGGAAAGGGCCAAGTGATATTTGTTACCAATCTATGGTGAAAAGTTTTTGATTTTTCATCAGTCTTCAGCAAAGCCAAGGATACACAGGGTCTTGCCTGCTTCCATACTGCCTGTGTAGCAGTTTTCTTGCTCTATTGAGCCCATTTCTTGCAGAGCACAGACCTCTCTTTTTACTCCTCAAGCCTTGGGTAGAACCTGCACGGGCATCCTATAGCCTCTATGCAAACCTTTAAGCTGTCACAAAAAGAGCCAGCTCCCTGAGCAGATGGGAAGGAAGAGGGAATAGGAAAACATTCCTCTTAGCATTTTCTTCAAGTCCTTGTATCTTAATTTTTTTTTAATTTTCAAATTTTTAATTAAGATGGGCACATAATGGTTGCATCCTCTGGTTTAATTTTTATTGTTTTTAAATTGCTTAGAGATTTTTGACCAGTTAAGGACATACTTGGAAATTATACCCAAATAAAATCTGGTGATTTAAATGAGGTTTGACATAAAGGTTCTAGGTTCATCCTACTAACTTTCCAACTGATTCTTGAAAGTAGGACTTAAAGCTCAAGGATTGATATGAAGTGTGATAGATTACAAACTGAGTTTCTTAAATATACTCTCATTCTTTGCCCTTTTGGTATATTTTTATTAGGATCAGTATGCCAATGCGTTTTTGCATGATGACAACATGAATTTTCGAGTAAACTTACATAGAATGGTAGGTGTTTCTTTTGCTTCTTATTTTTTCTTAGAGGAAATTTTTTTGTGTTGGTAGCTTTGGGATGTAATTGATTCTACTAGAACAAATGTGGGTGGAGAGTTGTGCCAAAGGGCTCTTGCAGCCTTTGGCTGCTGTTCAATAGACCCGTGCCTGTTCCTGGTATTTTTTTTTTTGTGTTGAGGAGTTGTTTCTTACTTATGAGGGAATAAAAAGATCTACAACCATATATCCATGGCAGTGATATTGGAATGTATCAATAACATAGATTTCAACAAAAAGATGGGTATAAGCCTTTTGTATTTAGAATGTAGTATGATCTTTGAGTTATTCATCTGAGAGGTGGAACAAATAGAATATGGAAGATTAGGGAATTTCCTAAAGCTTGGAGGTATGTTAAAAAATATCACATTGAGATTTAGATTTGAAACTTTTCTTTCTTTTTTTTTTTTTGAAACTTTTATTTCTTTGGAACTACTGTTGCTGTTTCTGTACCTGCCACCATTACCATTTCTTCTTTTTATTATTATTATATTGTCCAAGAAATATACCAGTGTACCTCTTTTGTTATTAGTAATGCCACTAGTATAGATAAAATCAAAGTAAAAACAACAACTTTCCCATCATAGTATGCTCCAGTCCCTTTTGTCTGGCTGTGAATTGTATTTTTGTCACAGGCCTGTGTTGTTACCTGAGAAGCATTCACAAGTCCTGCTCTACCCTACCCCATCCCTAGAAAGAAAAGTTTGCGTCTCTGTAATAGTGATTTTATTTGTATGAGGAACAAGATGATGAACCATTCAATGTCAGTTCAGATTCCTACTACTCTCCTTTCTTTCTTTTTTTGTGTGTAAGCCTATGAGACATAGGAAGAAGGCTGCAGACAAGAACCTTCCCTGTCGTCCGTTAGTATGTGCAGTACTGGGTGAGTATTGTCAAAAATTTCTGCATTTTTCTGTGACAGTGATAGATTTTAATGATTTTTTTTTTTTTTTGGTTTTGATTTAATTTGAGAAACATTTGGCCAAAACATGGAAGACAAAGACACCTTTTCCACTAATGTGCCTGAAATATGCTCAATTAGCAGAAGCACAATCTGTATTTTCCCCCAGTATAATAAATAATTTGTGTTAAATTGTTAAGGCATTTGGCTACATCAGGATTACCTAGTCTTAATTCTTATAGATTTTAATGATTAAGATGAGGAGTAGATCCTGGTTGATCTAGTGCTTCCTCAGAGAAGTTGTAACCAGTTATGTTTCTTTGCTGGCCTAAGAAACCATATGTTTGGTAAAGCAACCCAAATGAATAGAATACTCAGTAAAAGGGTGAATGAAAAGGTGAATCTTTTTTTAAAGGAAGAAAATCATTCCTGGGAAGCAAATGGCTATGTCTAAACTTGATACATAATTTAAATTTGTAAAATTATCTTATTCTCGATCAAGATTTTAAATTCTTTCCTCCCTTTCTTGGTGCAAATTGATGCATCAGCTGGCCAGAAAGCTTAGAGTTCAAGATTCAGGGATATAAAACTTCCTCTGAGTAAATTAAGCTGAGCCATGGCTGACAGAGCTGATAGAGGGCTGTATCTTGGGTAATTTTTGTCTACACAGACTTTTACATTTTCCTTAGGGGAGTTAGCTGAACTCTTAACAGACTCAGTTCCTAAATCTACTTGATTTTTGAAATAGACTGTGTAATAAACCTGTATTGACCCAAAGCCCCACTCACCATTTCTGTCAATATCTGTCAAACTGAACATGATAGTGAGAAGAGATGGACTGACACAGCTTTAGAGTTGACTTTCTGGTTACACAAATGTGATCATTAATTTCGACTCTGCTTGTCTCATTGCTCTAGTCTGAGGATATGATTTCCCTCTGGCATTTCTTATTAGTGCCATGTTATGAAATATCTATACAATGAAATTTTCCTTGTAACTGAATTTATTGGCAGGCCAAGGTATCTTTCTGAAAGTAGGAGACAGAACTAATTTTCTTGTTACTTTACAAGTGACAGATGGTGAACAGTGTTAGAAAAAGTGCTTAGTATAAAATAAATTGAAGTGTGAGTGAATACAGATGTGGCTAGTAGATGACATTTAGCATGAGTGCAGGATGTACTTTTTTCCCAACTCAGAAAGGCAAGGAGTAAATTTCATTGTAATTGATTGAATTTTTCTCCTTTCACCTTTCAGACCTGATGGTTGAGTTTATTGTAACACACATGATGAAGGAGTTTCCTATGGATCTTTATGTGTAAGTACCCTGGCTCATTTAATGTGTGCAAATCTATTTTTTTTTTTTTTTTTTTTGTAGAGACAAAGTCTCACTTTATTGCCCTTGGTAGAGTGCCGTGGCGTCACACAGCTCACAGCAACCTCCAACTCCTAGGCTTAGGGGATTCTCTTGCCTCAGCCTCCCAAGTAGCTGGGATTACAGGCGCCCGCCACAACACCCGGCTATTTTTTTTTGTTGTTGCAGTTTGGCCGGGGCCGGGTTTGAACCCACCACCCTCGGCATGTGGGGCCGGCGCCCTACCCGCTGAGCCACAGGTGCCGCCCGTGCAAATCTATTTTAAAGAACTGAGTGATAGAAAATTTATGATCTATATGTACTTCAAGGAAAATGTATTTGTGTGTAGAGAAGTGGCAGGGAACATTTTATGGCCTGAATTTGTACATCTTTTCAGAAGGGGGGAAAAGTACAAACCGTAATTTGGATTCTGCACATATCTTCATTATCACTTTTAGGCATACTGCATGAAGAGCAGGGCTGATGCAGTAAAGTAGTGATCAGAGAGGGCTGTTGTAATCCAAAGATATGTGATTCTAGCAGACTATTTTGTTGTCTCTGGACTATAGTAGTTAGAAGATAGGAAGAGGTCAGAGAGATAGAGCTACTGGTCCATTCTTAGCCTACATTGTCCTGACAACCTAGCTAGGAAGGTACATCTCCAATGGCCTGGCTGAGAGATTCTTTTTTTTTTTGTTTTTTAAGACCAGAGTCTCACTTTTGTCACCTTTGGTAGAGTGCCATGGTGTCATAGCTCACAGCAACCTCAGACTCTTGGGCTTAAGGGATTCTCTTGCCTTAGCCTCCTGAGTAGCTGGGACTACAGGCACCCACCACAGTGCCCAGCTATTGTTTTTAGAGACGAGGGTCTCACTCTGGCTCAGGTTGGTCTCAAACTAACGAGATCAGACAATCCACTTGCCTCAGCCTCCTGGAGTGCTAAGATTACAGGCATGAGCCACCACATCTGGCCCTAGAAATTCTTCTCTTGAGGAGATCTGATTGCCTTCACAGTCACATAATGAGGACAATTAGAGACAATGAAAAATCATTATATTTTAATGAAGTTTAAGCCTTAAGGTTTTCTTTCTTCTTTGCCACTTCTGCATTCTTCTTCTCTTTAATACCAAAGAACAGCTGTGCCACATTAATGTTATCCCAAATATATATATTACCTTCATTCCTTAAAAAGTATCTGACTTGAATTTGACAGCAGAATTGGTACCTCCATCTTTTGCAAGAGAGTGATTTGGTGCGCAGCAAACTCAGTGTACCTCATTCTAGTGCCCCCGCCTGAGATCTAGGGAGGTATACAGGTTTTTACTCTAAATAGAGGAGACCTCCAACTTTTTAGGTTTATTGTAGACTGTATAGTCTTGGTTTTCTAGGTTTGAAATAATGATAAAAATTTTACTTTTAGATAAGTAGGTTACAGTTTATATTTTTCCATACCTTTTAGGAGTTTAGAAATGAATCTGATCCTTCAATTCAAAGAATATGAGAAGCTGCTCTTTATCATTTTTCTTATACTTCACAGATGAGTTTTCTGCTTTTTAAAATTTTATTTATTTATTTACTTATTTATTTGAGACAGAGTCTCTCTCTGTTGTAGAGTGCAATGACAGCATCATGGCTCACTGTAATCTCAAACTCTTGGGCTCAAACACTTCTTCTACCTTGGCCTGTCAGAGTGCTAATATTACAGGCATAAGCCACTGTACCTGGCCTGCTTACTTTGGATAGCATCTATCAACCTAAGTATCTCAGTGTTACTTGGGAGGCTGAGGCAAGAGAATCGCCTAAGCCCAAGAGCTGGAGGTTGCTGTGAACTGTGATGCTATGGCACTCTACCGAGGGCAAAAAAGTGAGACAGAAAAAGAAAAAAAAAAAAAGATTTGGTTTGTTTAGTCTTTCTAGCTTGATTTACTTATGTTCTACTTTTAGGATGTGCTATTATTTACTGCAGTATATATTATTGTAGTCCCAGTTATCTCATAAGTAAAGAAATTGAGGCTCAGGAGAGTACATGCTTTGCCCAGGGTTATTCTTCAGTAAACACCATTACCTGGAGTTGAACCCAGATTTTCTTACTATGAATCCTGGGCTGTTACCATCCCTTTCCAGTTGTATTAGTTGTCTATTGCTATGTAACAAACTACTTCATTTTTATTTTTTTTTAGAGACAGAGGGCTCACTTTATCCCTCTTGGTAGAGTGCCGTGGCGACTCACAGCTCACAGCAACCTCCAACTCCTGGGCTTGGGTGATTCTCTTGCCTCAGCCTCCCGAGTAGCTGGGACTATAGGTGCCTGCCACAACACCTGGCTATTTTTTTGTTGCAGTTTGGCTGGGGCCGCGTTCGAACCCGCCACCCTTGGTATATGGGGCTGGCGCCCTACCCACTGAGTCACAGGCGCAGTAATAAACTACTTTAAAACCTAGAAGTTTAAAGCAGATGTTTATCATCTCATAGTTTCTGTGGTTCAGGAATCCAGGAGAAGCTTAGCTGAATAGTTTTGACATAGGGAATTTCACAAGGCTGTAAAATGTTAGTGGGGGCTGCAGGCTTTTGAGGTTCTGCTATGGCTGGGGGATCTGCTTTTAAGCTCTCTTAATGGTTGTTGGCAAGCCTCAGTTCTTCACCATGTGGGCCTCTCTGTTAAGTTGCTCAGCATGAGAACTGTCTTTCCCCAGAGTAGGTAATCCCAGAGAGAAAGAGAGTAAGAGCCCAATATGGAAGCTACCATCTCTTTTGTAACCTAATCTCAAGGGAACATATTATTTCTATTGGTCCCACAGACCAACTCTGATACAGTGTGTAAAGGGACTTTACAAAGGTATGACTATGAGAAGGTGGGGATTGTTGGGGGCCTTCTTGCAGGCTGATGTTCACAGCTAGTAAGACCAGTTCACAGACCCATTCACAGCTAGTAAGTTGCATTACCAAGATTCAGACTCATGTCTGTTTGAATCCAAAGGCTGTACTTTTTAACACTTCTATAAATGACAAAGGAGGGCGGTGCCTGTGGCTCAGTGGGTAGGGCACCAGCCCCATATACTGAGGGTGGCAGGTTCAAACCCAGCCCCAACCAAACTGCAACAAAAAATAGCTGGGCATTGTGGCAGGCGCCTGTAGTCCCAGCTACTCGGGAGGCTGAGGCAGGAGAATTTCCTAAGCTCAGGAGTTGGAGGTTGCTGTGAGCTGTGACATCACAGCACTCTACCAAAGGCAATGAAGTGAGACTCTGCCTCTTAAAAAAAAAAAAAAAAAGACAAAGGAAAGATTTGTATAAATGGGTATGCTGACTGAGGCATCAGAGAGGTCTGCATTTGACCTCAGACATGAAGAAACACTAGGAATTTTCTATGAGAAGGAGTCAGGAAGGGTATACCAGGTAAGGGACCAGCATGGACCAAGCCTCCAGGGGGCTTAGAAACTTGAAAGTGTGCTGTATTTGGACAACAGAAAGAGATTCTGGATAGTTAGAGTGTAAGGTGCATGGAGGAAGGGTAAGAGTAGAAAAAAGCTTGCCTGAGATTAAGTGGATGATAGGGAGCAATTGAAGGTAGGTAGGGATGATACGCTAAGATTGTGTGTTCAGTACTGTAAAGTTACAGGTATGTATCTGTCCACCCAAACCCTCACATTCCTAGCCAGTGAACCTGGTTAATGCTAATGTTCTATTTTCTACCTCCCCCTCATTCCTAACTTCACCCTCTAAAGAATTTTTGTATTGCATTGCTTTCTTAGGTGCTTTTTCCACCTGCTCCCTAATTGACTGGAGATTAGGGAAAATGGAGAAGATAATGTGGCATCAAGTTGAGAGAGGCTGGGCTCGCCCTCAGGATGAATTCACTTTCTTCATTGCTACCCATAAGCATGTTTTCATAGCTTCCTTCCCCTATTTCCAGCTCCCTGTTCAGTTTTTAGTATTTGGAGAATCAAGTCCTTTTCAGGTGAACTTATCTGCTCCCAGCTGGGCAACCGGCCAGGTTGCTGCTCTCACTTTTCATTAAATACTGCTTTTCAGTAGTACACAGCAGAATGAGAAATTGAAAGCAAAATGAATTTCTAGCATTTCATAATCCTCCTAGTGAAATAGAAGAAATATGGAGTATGGAAAGACTTAATATTCAAAGCCAGAGTCTGGGTTAGGAATGAAACAATTTCACATCTGTGTATGAATGCTGTAGGTGAAGTAATGATGGGGGAGGTATTTATATCAAAAAAAAGAAGTGGGGTGTGGTGGCTCATGCTAGTAATCCTAGCACTCTGGTAGGCCAAGGTAAGAGGATTGCTTGAGCCCAGGAAGGTGAGGTTGTGGTGAGCTGTGATCATGCCACTATGCTCTAGCCAGGGCAATATGGAGTGAAGACTCTGTCTCCAAAAAAACAAAAAAAGAGAAAGAAAGGAAAGTCTTCCCTGGAGCAATAGAGGTAGGAAAATGTAACCAATAAATTCCTACTCCCAGCTGTACTCCTTGATTCTTTTTTTTTTTTTTTTTTTTTTTTTTTTTTTGAGACAGTCTCACTTTGTCACCCTCAGTAGAGTGCTGTGGGGTCACAGCAACCTCCAACTCCTGGGCCCAGGTGATTCTCTTGCCTCAGCCTCCTAAGTAGCTGGGACTACAGGCGCCCTCCACAATACCCGGCCATTTTTTGTTGCAGTTTGACCAGGGCCAGGTTTGAACCTGCCACCCTCGGTATATGGGTCCGGTGCCCTACCCACTGAGCCACAGGTGGCGCTGAGACAGAGTCTCACTTTGTTGCCCTTGGTAGAGTCCTATGGTGTCATAGCTCACAGCAACCTCAAACTCTTGTACTTAAGTGATCTTCTTGCTCAGCCTCTTGAGTAGCTGGGACTAGGTGCCTGCCACAAGGTCTGGCTATTTTCTTTTGTTTGTTTTTTTAGCAGGCTAGGTCTGCGTTTGAACTCACCAGCCCTGGTGCATTTCCCCAGCGCCCTACCCATTGAGCATGGGCGCCGCCTACTCCTTGATTCTTATTGCCATTCCCATTGCTTCTACAGGGTTTGAGAATGAGGGGAAATAGGCTCCTGGGAGAGTAATCTCTCCTTTAAGTTATTCTTACATGGACAACTTGAACTTTTCTTTTCTTTTTTTTGTAGAGACAGAGTCTCACTTTATCACCCTTCGTAAAGTGCTGTGGCATCACACTGCTCACAGCAACCTCTAACTCCTGGGCTTAGGCGATTCTCTTGTTTCAGCCTCCCAAGCAGTGGCGGGACTACAGGTGCCCACCACAACACCCGGCTATTTTTTTGTTGCAGTCTGGCCAGGGCTGGGCTCGAACCCACCACCCTCGGCATATGGGGTTGATGCCCTACCCACTGAGCCACCCAAACTTGAACTTTTCTTAAATCAGATACTTGCAGACCTATGGGTAGGCACCAGAAGAAAGGTAGACTTCAGTAGTCCCTACAAGATTTTAGGAGAAAGTGGAACCTGTCTTGTGTTGAAATAGGAAACTGCTACACACATTAAAGAAACTCCCCAAGAAGCAGTATACTGGGAGTCATTCTGCCAATATATATCTTTTTTTTTTTTTTTTTTTTTTTTTTTTTTTTTTAATTTGGCCGGGGCTGGGTTAGAACCCACCACCTCCGGCATATGGGACCGGCACCCTACCCGCTGAGCCACAGGCGCCGCCCTTCTTTTTTTTTTTTTTGAGATAGAGTCTCACTCTGTCACTTAGGTTAGAGTGCTGTGGTGTCAACCTAGTTCACAGCAACCCAAATTCCTGGGTTCAAGCAATCTACCCTCCTTGGCCTCCCAGAATGCTTGGATTACAGGCATTAGGTAATGCGTCCGGCCCTGCCTGTATATATCTTTAAGACTGTAGCAATTTGGGCGGCGCCTGTGGCTCAGTGGGTAAGGCGCCGGCCCCATATACCGAGGGTGGCGGGTTCAAACCCGGCCCCGCTGAACTGCAACCAAAAAATAGCTGGGTGTTGTGGCAGGCGCCTGTAGTCCCAACTGCTCGGGAGGCTGAGGCAAGAGAATCCCTTAAGCCGGGGAGTTGGAGGTTGCTGTGAGCTGTGTGAGGCCACGGCACTCTACCAAGGGCCATAAAGTGAAACTCTGTCTCTACAAAAAAAAAAAAAAAGATGTAGCAATTCTTAAAATTTTCATTTTGTTTGGTAAATAGTGTAAGTTATTGAGACCACAAAGCTAATGATGTCACCTTTTGGGTGACTGTGAAGACAGGAACAGATCCCAGGAGCAGTGCTGAAGTGGGTAGTCACTGGAGGAGCGAGAGAGTGGTGACAGCATGGGGTGGGGGTATAGGTAGCATCTCACTCCTGCTCCAAAGTGGCTCAGTGTTGATGGGATGGCATTGGCAGCGGGAACCGAGGTGTAGCAGGCTGTGTAAGAGGTACTCACACTCAGGAATGTACTGTGCATGGGTGGTCATGTGTGGGCAGCATCTAGCCACTCTTGCTGGCTGTGACAAATCTGTTAGCACTAGGGACCTAATGACTATCAATCTCATGGGGAAGTTGATAGATGAGTTTATAAATTGCTAAGGCAAATCATAGCTCAAACAAGGGTATCATTTAACTAGTGACAAATGTATCCAACAGATAATCACACCATAATTTCTAAAAATCAGCAAATTATTTGGAAGCTATTAGGATGATTTATACTGCTATTTATTTATTTATTTGAGATAGAGTCTCATTCTGTCACCCTGGGTAGAGTGCTGTGGCATCATAACTCACAGCAAAATTGATCTTGCCTCAGCCTTTCTACTAGCTGGGACTGTAGGTGTCTGCCACTACACACCTGGCTAGTTTTTTTTCTTTTTTTTCCTTTTTATTTTTTTATGGAATTTCATAAATTAGTCTTTAATAAATTGTACAAAGTGTTTTAATAAAAAAGCACATGTTTTCTGAAGATAATGGTATTTAATTATTATTCCCATCCCACAAGACTCTCATGAAAATAAAACATTTCAGATAGCAAAGGAGAAGAAAAATCAAGTGAAAAGGAAGAAAAGAAAGAAGAGAAAACTTCAAATTCATAGTGTCTGAATTACTTCTGAACTGTCTTCCTGGTTCTTGAACGGGTTTGCATGCCCTCCTCTGTATTTGAGCATTCCATATCTTCGACAGTAGATTCTGGGCTTTCTTCAATTTCTTTCCTTGCTTTGTTATTGTTTTTGCTTTCAGACCTCCATTCTCCACAACAGTGAGGTCCAGTTTGCCATCATCTTTACTTCCTATAGCTTTCAGTCCTTGTGAAAGAATATCTCGTAAATTTTTGATAAAGAGGTTTGTCAGTATAGCCCAGTAATTTCACTATTTCCATGTATTCGGCCATTTCACCTGGTTTGTTTTTCTCAGGAAAACACTTGTCCATCAGACTTGCAATATTTTCTCTATATCTAATTTTGGAATCTTTTTTTTTTTGTAGAGACAGAGTCTTACTGTACCGCCCTCGGTAGAGTGCCGTGGTGTCACACGGCTCACAGCAACCTCTAACTCTCGGGCTTAGAGCGATTCTCTTGCCTCAGCCTCCCAAGTAGGTGGGACTATAGGCGCCCGCCACAGCACCCGGCTACTTTTTTTTTTTTGTTGCAGTTTGGCCAGGGCTGGGTTTGAACCCGCCACCCTCGGCATATGGGGCTGGCGCCCTACTCACTGAGCCACAGGTGCCGCCCCTAATTTTGGAATCTTGAACATACTTAGGGTCTTTCAAATTATCCTCCCAAGGAAGATGGCCAGTCAGCCACTGGATCATACAATAACCAAGTATTTCCAAATCACCGTGTCATGATGGGGCCACGACATTGTGCACATCAATGCTGGTGAAATCAGTGGTGCCATCATGACATCTTTTGGGGTCTTCTTTGTATTCTTTATGAACTCCATCAGGGCAGTACCGATAAGCAAGGCCATAATCGACCAAGTACACCTGGTCAGGATTCTTGTAGCTCAGAAGAAGATTTGAGCCTTGATATCTCCATGTACATACTCATGCTCGTGAATATATTCAAGAATATCCAGAATTCTTAAGCTTAGTTGCAAGACAGTTTTCCCAGAAAACCTTTTGGCATTTGCTTCATATATTTTCCGAAGGTCACTCCCAAAGCAATCCATTATCATAAACCTATAACTTTTTCCATTTTTATCATGTAGACCAGACCCCCAATACTTAGGACAACCCAGGTACTTCAGTTTATGGATATGAATCCATTTCTGAGTTTGCTCTGGTTTAGCAGCTTGCTGGTAGAGCTTTAATTCAGAAAAAAGAGGTCCATTGTCATTGGGTTCAACTTTTAAACACAGGGTGCATCACTGCCAACCAATTTTGAAGAATTTGTATCAGCAAGATATATACAGCCAAAGCCACCTTGGCCAGTGAGTAATCCTACATTCCACCCCAGCGGCAAATTGTTCTGCAAGATGTCTTTTTGCAGGGCCCTGTCTTCCAGCTTGAGCGGCTTTTACACGAGGCATTTTCACACAAACTGCGGGCCAGTCGCCTTCTGCCCAGTACTTTTTTTTTTTTCCTATTTTTAATAGAGATGTGGTCTTGCTCTTGCTCAGGCTGGTCTCAAACTCCTGAGTTTGGGTGATCCCCTCAGTGTGCCTCGGCCTCCCAGTGTGCTAGGATTACAGGTGTGAGCTACTGTGCCTGGCCTATACTGCAATTTATATCATTAAGCAGTTTTGGTACAGATTTGTGACCAAAAAAAAAAATACACTTAAAATTTTTTTTCTATTTTCTCACTCAACTACAATCAACACAGAGGACTTACGGGACTCAGTGTAGAGGGGTTTTCTCCACACACACCAAACAAGCAATTACTTCTGCAGTGGACACCAGCTGGATATCCTCTAATTCAATTCTAACACTATCTACCTGGAGATAGGGTTCGATTAATTTGCTAGAGCAGCTCACAGAACTCTATGAAACACATGTACCAGTTTATTGCAAAGGATGTAAGGACACAAACAGTCAGTAGAAGAGACACATAGGGTGAGGTCTGAAGGAGTCTGGAGCCCAGGAGCTTCTATTTCTGTACCCATTGGAGTTGGGGGGTGCATCATCCCCTCAGCATGTGCATGAGTTCTTGTTCACCTTCCTGCAAGCCTTCAGGTATTTGGCTATCCAGAAGCTCTCTGAACCCTGTCCTTTTGAGTTTTTATGGAGGCTTTCTTACATAGGTGTGATTGATTAAACCATTGGTTATTGATGTTCAATTTAACTTTCAGCCTCTTTGCCTTCCCTGAATTTTTTTCTTTTTTGGGAGGGAGGCTGAAAGCCCAATCCTCTAATCATGCCTTGGCCTTTCTGGTGACCAACCCCCATTCTGAAGCTACCTGGAGGCTGCCAGCCTTCAGTCAACTCAACATATAAAATCCATTACTTTGGAAATTCTAAAGACTTTCAGAGTTGTATTCCAGGAAATGGGGTTGAAGACCAAATATATATATATATATATATATATGTTAAATAAATATATATATTTAACTTTTATTATTATTTTTGTCACCCTTGGTAGAGTGCTATGGTATCATAGCTCACAGCAATCTCCAATTCTTGAGCCACAGGCACCACCTGATAAGTCTTTTAAGAGAGATCTGTTTACATAGTTCTCTTATTAAATCCTGTCTGGGAAGCTCATGCAAGACCACTTAGACTCCAGGTACAGGGAGTAAGATCTTCTTGCCTTAGTTTTTCATTGTTTTAGTAGAGACGGGGTCTTACTCTTGCTCAGTCTGGTCTTGAACTTGTCCTTGGTCTCCTAGAGTGCTAGGATTATAGGTGTGAGCCATCACACCCGGCCCAAATGTATATTTTATAGTATCACAAGATTTATTTAGAGAATAAAAGGGAATTATTTTAAAATTTTTAATGTACGCATTGGTTTACATATTAATTTACATTTCTATATGGTTTGTAAATTTTTCTTTTTGAGACAGTCTCACTATGTTGCCCTCGGTAGAGTGCTATGGCGTCACAGCTCACAGCAACCTCCAACTCTCTTTTGCCTCAGCCTCCCAAGTAGCTGGGACTACAGGTGCTCGCCACAGTGCTTGGCTATTTTTTGTTGCAGTTGTCGTTGTTTAGCTAGCCAAAGCTGGGTTGGAATCTGCCAACCAGATTTGGCTGGCAATGTAACCACTGTGCTACCGGTGCCAAGCCAGTGTGTAAAATATTTTAATTAATTTTTATTTATTTATTTATTAATTTGTTTTGAGACAGAGCCTCAAGCTGTCACCCTGGGTAGAGTGCTGTGGCATTGTAGCTCACAGCAACCTCTTAACTCCTGGGCTCAAGCAATTCTCCTGCCTCTGCCTCCCAAATAGCTAGGATTACAGGTGTTTGCCACAACACCCGGCTATGTTTTTGGTTGCAACCATCATTGTTGTTTGGCGGGCCCAGGCTGGATTCGAGCCCGCCAGCTCATGTTTATGTGGCTGGCGCCTTAGCCACTTGAGCCACAGGAGCCTAGCCTGTAAAATATTTTTAATGTCACTGCTGAAGATGCCAAAGTCTTTTTTTTTTTTTTTTTAGAGACAGAGTTTCACTCTGTCGCCCTCCGTAGAGTTCGTGGCATCATAGCTCACAGCAACCTCCAGCTCTTGGGCTTAGGCGATTCTCTTGCCTTAGCCTCCCAGTAGCTGGGACTACAGGTGCCCGCCACAACGCCTGGCTATTTTTTGTTGCTGTTTGGCCAGTGTGGGGTTTGAATCTGCCACCCTCGGTATATGGGGCCGGTGCCCCACTCACTGAGCCACAGGCACCACCTGATACCTAAGTCTTTTAAGAGAGATCTGTTTACATAGTTCTCTTACTAAATCCTGTCTGGGAAGCTCATGCAAGACCACTTAGACTCCAGCTACAGGGAGTAAGAACTGAGAAAGATGTAAATTAGCTACCCTGATTTTAGCTTGATTTTGTGAACTGCCGAATTGGCACCTCACAGATGAATTTGGGATCTGCTAAAGTTAGTAGGGCCTCTATCTCAGATTAATAGGCTAGAACCCGAGAGAGTCTCAGTTCCACCTCTGGAAGTATCCTCTACTTGAAGCTGCCATTCACCTGAATTGCAACTGGGATATATTAGAACAGGTTACATAAATCAACACGGAGAAGAGCCACTTGTTACTATTTTACTATGTCCTTTTGCTTCGTTCATTTTGTCTCTTCTATCTTTGCCTTCTCTGTCATTCTTTCATGTTAGAAAGGTTTCAAAAGGAAGAGTCTCTTTGATTTGCCTGAAACTAGCAGGATTCCGTTTTTTAGGAACTTTACAACTTAGTTGTAATAAGACACTAGACTTAAATGCTAGTGTTTAGTTGGTATATAGTTAATATTTGTTGAATGAATGAATGAATGAATGGAAAAGATAGGCCTGACAGTTTCTTCTGAACCTTTTGGTTTGTGTGATTGAGCCTGGAGCTTCCGAGGGGTATAGTTTAAGCCCTGGACCTCTGGCTGACCAAGCCCTCCCTTAACTATCTTAATTATTTTTAGGGTACTGAGGATATGACAGAGTGAGACTTAGAACTTGAAGCTCGGCTCAGCTTCTGTAGCTCAGCGGCTAGGGCGCCGGCCACATACACTGGAGCTGTCAGGTTCGAATTCAGCCCAGGCCTGCCATACAACAATGACAACTACAACCAAAAAATAGCCGGGCGTTGTGGCAGGTGCCTGTAGTCCCAGCTACTTGGGAGGCTGAGGCAAGAGAATCGCTTAAGCCCAAGAATTTGGGGGTGCTGTGAACTTGATGCCATGCACTCTACCCGGGGTGACAGCTTGAGACTCTGTCTCAAAAAGAAAAAGAAAAAAAAAAGAAAAGAACTTGGTGTTTATTAAGACATAAGAGTACTAAGCTAGTACTCTTCAATGAGGAACACCAACTTATCCATATAATACTGACTATTAAAGTGGACACTGAATGATTTAATCAGGAATCCAAACATACCTACCTATAGAATATATAAAATTAACATTGCTATGAGAACTATAACTTGCATTTCCTAACAATTGGGGAAATTTAGGCCATAGTTTGTTGTTGTTTTTTTTTTTTTTTTAACATTTTTAAAGTATATAATTCAGTGTTTTTTAAAAATATATTCACAGGATTGTGTAACCATCACCACAATCTTACTTTATTTTATTTTTTTGGTGACAGAGTCTCACTCAGTCGGCTTGGGGTTGAACGCCATGGCATTGTAGCTCACAGCAACTTCCAACTCTTGGGCTTAAGTGATTTTCTTGCCTAAGCCTCCCAAGTAGCTGGGACTACAGGTGCCCACCACAATGCCCAGCCATTTTTTTTAGAGATGAGGTCTCGCTCTCTCAGGCTAGTCTCGAACTCCTGAGCTCAAGCAATCCACCTGCCTCAGCCGGGATTATAGCCGTGAGTCACTGCACCCGTCCTCAAAATCTAATTTTAGAACATATTTTATTTCCCCCAAAGAAATCCCATACTCATTTGCAATTACTCCCCATATCTTCCCTCACCCCTCTTCCCCAATCCTAGACAACTGCTGATCTACTTTCTGTCTCTATGTATTTGTCTATTCTGGACATTTTACATAAATGAAATCATATAATATGTGGCCTTCTATTACTGACTTATTTAACGTGTTTTCAAGATTCATCCATCTTATGGCATGTATCATTAATTCATTCTTTTTTGCTGATTAATCTTTTATTATATGGATATAGCATATCATTCATTATTCATTCATCAGTTGGTAGACATTTGGGATTTTTGCCTTTTTTTTTTTGGATAGAGTCTTAAGCAGTTGCCCTGGGTAAAGTGCTGTGGTGTTGGACGTAGCTCACAGCAACCTCCAACTTGGGCTCAAATGATCCTCTTGCCTCAGTTTTTCTATTTTTAGTAGAGGTGTGGTCTTGCTTTTGCTCAGGCTGGTCTCCAACTTGTGAGCTCAAGCAGTCTACCTGCCTTAGTCTCCCAGAGTGCTAGGATTACACTCCGTCCTTTTTTTTGTTTTTTTTGAGACAGAGTCTTATACTGTTGCCTGGGCTAGAGTGCAGTGGCCTCATTATAGTTTTCTCAACTAGTCTTTCTGCATCAGCCTCCTGTGTAGGCTGGCTAATTTTTATTTTTTATTTTTTTTGTGGAGATAGGGTCTCACTATCTTGCTCAGGCTGGTCTGCAACCCCTGGCTTAAAAAACATATATGTTGTTGAGATGTGAATAACTGTGATTTTTTTTCTTTTTTCTTTTTTTATTAAATCATAACTTTGTACATTGATGCATTTATGGGGTTTGTGATTTTTGTAATGAGCTAGAGTAATCTTGTCCAGCAGAAATTTTTGTGATAACAGGAAATTTCTGTATATCTTTGCTGAGCAGTATGGTAGCCATTAACTACATGTGGCTATTAAGCACTTAATATGTGATTAGTGCAACTGAGGAACTGAAGTTTTAATTTAACTATTGATGTAAATTTTAATTTAAATAAAACAGTTTAATAGATATCAAGCCAGGCACAGTGGCTCATGCCTGTAATCTTAGCGCTCTGGGAGGCTGATGCAGGTGGATTGCTTGAGCTCAGGAGTTCAAGACCAGGCCGAGCAAGAGTGAGACCCCCATCTCTACTAAAAATGAAATAACTGAGGGAAGAGGATCACTTGAGCTCAGGAGTTTGAGGTTGCTGTGAGCTATGACAGCATGGTACTCTATCAAAGGTGACAAAGTGACTCTGTCTCAAAAAAAATAAAATAGATATTGAGACTTAAGGTCTTTAATTTTGTGGTTTTTGTATCCTATATCTTCCACTTCAAATGGAGTAGTCTGATTCTGGCCTACTGGTTTATCCTTCCTCCCTGGAAAGATACTCAAAGGAAAGGTATCAGAGGTGTCTAATCAACTATTCACCTATAAGTAGTTGTAGCTCCCTGTCCCATTGATAAGAGCAATGGGAAACACAAGGGGTGTGTGTGTGTGTGTGTTGGGGGTGGGGGATATTTATTTACCAGAAAGCTAAACATAGAAGTTCTGTTTTTTGTATGTGCACATGTTTACAAATAGTGTCTTCAGTGGCCCTGGCAAAGCTGGCTTACTAAAGAAAGGATATTCTCAGGTTTACGTCAGTTTTTCTCTTTGTTATAGGCGCTGCATTCAGGTAGTACATAAACTGCTTTGTTACCAGAAGAAGTGTCGAGTACGCCTGCATTACACCTGGAGGGAACTCTGGTCAGGTAACATTCTCTTCAGAATTTATCTTCTTTTCTTATGCCTTTTATGAGCCTCTTGGCCTAGGCTCAAGATGGATTTTTAAAAAACAGTTTTGGATGTCTCTATTTTCATTTATATTTTTTGTAATTTGTTTTTAACATTTCAGCCTTTTTAAAATCCAGACCTGGGTATGTCACATATCTATTTTATACTTTCGTCCTGTTCCTTCTTCTCCCTGTATCTTTTGTCAGCTAGTAGAAACAGTCAAATATTTCTTGAGTTCCAGTGGTTTTTCCTTTGAGTGAGAGTGAGGCAGGAGGAATCAGTAGAAACTTGGATTCTCATCACTCAGTTCCATTTGGTAGCAGCATATGGACTGTAGGGAGGTTTCTGTGTGTTCCCTCAAAATGAGTAATATCAGGAGGAATATCATAGGGAGAGGGGTGTGGAGGTGGTGAGATGGGGGGGAATCCTGTTCTTTGTGTTACAGCTGGCATTA
Source organism: Nycticebus coucang (assembly GCF_027406575.1). Taxonomy (NCBI): domain Eukaryota; kingdom Metazoa; phylum Chordata; class Mammalia; order Primates; family Lorisidae; genus Nycticebus; species Nycticebus coucang. Next base: position 131,176,082 of record NC_069782.1, on the reverse strand, counting down.
TTACTGTTTATAGACAGCGTGAATTGTGCCACTCCCCCTGTGTCAGAGACAAAACAGCAAATTACAGTGTTTACTTTAGTCTTTGTATCCATTTGGTAGCAGTAAAGTAGCTGCCTCCCCTGGGGAGGTGGCTCTTCTCTAAGGATACAATTAATGCTGACTTGCCACCCTTTTCTTTTGTGTGACTAAATTTGAGGTTTTAGGAAAGCAGAGGAGACATGTTTTCTGAGGGAGTCACTTGCTGATAGGCCCAGTGGCTTTTGTGATCTGATGGTGTAATAAAGTCTTCTCCAGATGATTATAGTGATGAATGGTTACCCACACATGGAAGACCTTTTCTTTATTTTCAGCAGAGTAGGGTGTGTTTATATCAGAGGCTTTATAAGAAACAGGTCAGTAACCCAGCCCCCTTCCATAGAATTAATTTTACTTGTTGTGACACATGGTTTCCTCCCAACCCAGTTTGGCTTTCTAAATTTAGTCCTCCATAATGGGAAGTAGAGATCTTTAATTAATGGATTAGCAAATTCTTTGCTTATTGCCTATGATGGTGAAGAAGGAATAGGAGAATAACGCTAAGGGTGAATAAGGGGATTTTGGTATTTTAGGAGAGAAGGATGATTGTGTGAGAGTTTGAGATTGAAGGAATGTCAGAAGAGTTAGAGATCAAAAGAGATTGAAAGGACTAATATTAGAATTTCGTAGGTAGCAACGACTCTTTTTTTGAGACAGTGTCACTTTGTCACCCTTGGTAGAGAGCTGTGGCGTCTTAGCTCACAGCAACCTCAAACCCTTGGGTTTGAGGATCAAGTGATCCTCTTGCCTCAGCCTCCCAAGTAGCTGGGACTGCAGGCACTGGCCACAAGGCCTGGCTGTTTTTTTTAGAGACAGGGTCTGGCTCTGGCTCAGGCTGACCTCAAACCTGTGAGCTCAGGCAATCCACCTGCCTCAGCCTCCCAAGTGCTGGGATTACAGATGTGAGCTACCGTACCCGGCCCACAACGAGTGTTTTTAATATAAAGGACTACTGTTGTTTCTTACGGATAGTTATATGATTGTTAGGCTCTAAAAGCCTAGGATTGAAGGGGAAACAAAAATGATGCAAATTGGGGTGGCGCCTTTGGCTCAGTGAGTAGGGCACTGGCCCCATATACCAAGGGAGGCGGGTTCTAACCTGCCCCAGCCAAAACTGCAACAACAAAAAAAATAACTGGGCATTGCGTTGTGGCCGGTGCCTGTAGTCCCAGCTATTTGGGAGGCTGAGATGAGAGAATCGCCTAAGCCCAAGAGCTGGAGGTTGCTGTGAGCTGTGGGTGACAAAGTGAGGCTCTGTCTCAAAAAAAAAAAAAAAAAAGGGATACAAATCTGTGGATATTAGTACAGGTGTAGAACTTATAACAAATCCAAATGGTTTATGTCTGTAATTTGGATGAAGTTACACTTTATAGTACTAATCAGTCGGTGGTAGTAGTTGTTCTTCTGGTTTTCTTGTCTCTTTCATTGTTTTCTTTCCTTTGTCCTAGCTGTCCTATCTCTGGCCCCTGTGATCTCCATGGCTTTCTCTCATTCTCATTATCTGTCATCTGCTTTCTCTTTGTCCTGTCCCATTCCCTTCTTCACAGTGCCATCCATGTTCATCCTGGTCTGTCTCCTGAGGCTCAGGGCTTCCCCTTACTTTCCTGCCCCTATCTTGTATCCCTGTCTTCTTGATGAATTGACCTTTTTATCATTATGAACTGTCTCTCCTGTCCTTTTGTGACTGTTGTCACACATTTTATTTTTACATATGTCATAAACTCCAGAATGTATCATCATCATTTTTTCTTAAACAGGCAGTTATCTTTCAGAGAGATTTTTTCCAATGTTTGTTATAGTTGTATTTTCTGACTTTTAGCATTTTGCCATTCTGGCTAGGAAGTAGTGAAAAGGAGATCATTCTTTATCCTGCATTGGTCAGTTGACTTTATGTCTTCAAGAACTTTCTGTCCTGTTCATCAATTATGTGCTATCTCAGAACTGATTGGTTGCTTCCACGGCCCTTGATGGATTGATAGGTAGTATATCCATATGTCATTGGTGGGAGCTGGACTACTGCTTGTTCCTAAGTCATAGACATTTATACTAGAGTTCTCTGCCAAGTGAGGTTAGCTTCTTTTATTGTATAGACTGGGTGAGCCCTCCTGGAACCTTGGTGCCATGTGTAGTATACAGTGAGATGTACAGCAGCAGGTGTTAAGGAAAGCTGCAAAGTACAACGCTACATCTGATGCCGTGAGAGCCCATAATAATGTATAATATTGCTTTCAGGGAATACAGCGTGGTTATGGCGGATACACCCACTCCTTGGCTGGCGCTACTCATATGTTGGAATGCCCAACTACATTCTTTCTTTGCCTTCTAGACTTACAGATTTAAGGGGGAAGGTGTGTGAAACATCATGGCAAAATATGCTTGTGTATACTGTATATATCCTTGACAATACATGTGCTGCAAATTGTGATTGAGTTTTATTTATAAGTAAGACTGGTAATGTGTGTGCTTTTAGCTCAGACACACAAAAGCCCTTGGGTCTCTAGGAAGCAATTGGCTGGGGTCCAGATGCTTTTTGTTATTTGAAATGCAGGCGTTTAGTATCACTGTACTTCAGTGCTGATTTTTATTCCTGTGTTTATGATTATAGTAGCTCTTTGTTACTAGGGGTGTAGCCAGCGGTCCCCAAATTCTCATAATAAATTCCCAGGCATGGTCTTATGGGCAAAGAGGAGCCAGTTGTGTTAGCTGGGGGTTCATGCTTGCCCGATATGCTTTTCCTAGTGTTGGTTTACAGACACAAGCCCTGACCTACTCCCTGTTTCTACTATCTATTTATATGATGCCTGTCACCATGGTATCTGAGTATGTGGGGAAATATATTTAGGCTAACTTTAACTAGAATATGGAAAGGAAGAAGTTCTACCTCTCTGCATTGCCCTCTTTTCAGCAGTCAGTGTTTTTCACCAAGTTATAGAAAGGCTGAAAGCTGTTTTCTGACCTCTAGGCTACCCAGCTCTCTTAGTCTGAGTAGAAGGTTAGGTCTTAAAATTTTCCTCTGATAGAAATAGAAAACTGGGTTTTGGATAAGATCCTAGTGTAAGAGTTCTTTACCTTTGAGAATTGAATGAAACCTCTGGTCATCTTTGTGTCCAGAAAAATGTCCATTTGCACATATTAATTTTGGGGAGCCCATCCATGATCCCATGTGAAAACACTTATCTTAATTTTATGTTCCACAGACTCCCAATTAATTCTGTTCTCAGAGAACATTTTAATATCCAGTTAAATATTTTTTTTCTTTATTTACTGGTCATACTATATGCCTACTAGCCTACCAGTGTCCTCTGAAGTTCTTTTTTTTTTTTTCGAAGACAGTCTCACTTTTTTGCCCTCTGTGGTGTGTTAGTTCACAGCAACCTCAAACTCTTGGGCTCAAGCAATTCTTTTGCCTCAGCCTTCCGAGTAGCTGGGACTGCAGATGCCTGCCACAACGCCTGGCTATTTTTCAAGACGAGGTCTCGCTTTGACTCAGGCTGGTCTCAAACACATGTGCTCAGCTAATCCACTCGCCTTGGCCTCCCAAGTGCTAGGATTATAGGTGTGAGCCACCGTGCCTGGCCTTCCTCTGAAGTTCTTGAGGCTATAGACCATTTTATTCACTGAATTTTATTTTCTATGTGTTTTCTGTTTTAGCATATCACATTGTTTTGATATGTTTGCATAATGATTAGTTTAAATATTCATCTTTCCTCTGAAAAGTTCCTAGAGGGCAGGACCTGTGTCTTTTTTTTTTTTTTTTTGTAGAGACAGAGTCTCACTTTACTGCCCTTGGTAGAGTGCCGTGGCGTCACACGGCTCACCTCCAGCTCTTGGGCTTACATGATTCTCTTGCCTCAGCCTCCCTAGCAGCTGGGACTACAGGCGCCTGCCACAATGCCCGGCTATTTTTTTGTTGCAGTTTGGCCGGGGCTGGGCTTGAACCTGCCACCCTCGGCATATGGGGCCAGCGCCCTACTCACTGAGCCACAGGCGCCGCCCAGGACCTGTGTCTTAATCATTTATAAATTAACTAACAGACTAGTTGACTTTTTAAAAGGGACTCAAAAAACATTTAAATTAATAAATGGATGAATGAATATGTAGACTTTCCATTAATGATGACCCAACATTCTTCTAAAGCAGCTCAATATTATATTTAAACCTCATAATAAAATAATAACAATAATAATTACAGAACCCAGTAGGATATCTGTTAACATTTCTTTTTTTTGGCCAGGGCTGGGTTTGAACCCGCCACCTTCGGCATACAGGACCGGTGCTCTACCCCTTTGAGCCACAGGCGCCGCCCATATGTTAACATTTCTTTTGAGCTGACTTCATCACCTATAATAGGTCCAATTTTCCAAATTAGTTTTATTTGAGTTGATATGAAGGGGAGTAGTGGGTAATTTCACTGTTGTGTCTTTCTTCCTTACTCACAGACATAGGAATTACTTTTAACCAAGTAAAAATGGAAACTTTGATGGTTTCTAAGCCATTAACCGAACAGTGAGCAGAATGTTCAGAGAGAAGTGGGTAGTTGTTGGAGCAGGAAACACTTGAATTAGAGCTTCATGGAGTCAGCTTATTTTATTTTCACTGCAGGAAGAAAGGTCATTTGAGAGGCAGCCTACATTTAAATAGTGTGACTTTCCATAGTCTGAAAACATGGGTTGATTTTTTTTCTTTTTTTTGAGACAGAGTCTCACTATGTCACCTAGGGTAGAGTGCCATAGTGTCACAGCTCACAGCAACCTCCAACTCTTGGGCTTAAGCGATTCTCTCGCCTCAGCCTCCCAAGTAGCTGAGACTACTGGCGCCCACCACAATGCCCAGCTATTTTTTTGTTGCAGTTGTCATTGTTTAGCTGGCCTGGGCTGGGTTTGAACCTGCCAGCCTCGGTGCATGTGGCTGGTGCTGTAACCACTGTGCTGAGCCAACATGGGTTGATTTAAAGGTAGAATTATGCTGGCATTTTATACTCGACATTTATCTATGGATCATAGTTCTTCTTACCTTTTCACTCTGCCATATCCCCAAGTGATAAGTCATTATTTTTATACCCATTTGATGGGGAAGGGAGTGGAGACTGGGAAGGGTTAAGTGATTTTCTGAGGATCATAGAACCAGACACTAAACAGAGTCATGATTAGAACTTAGAGTTCCTGACTCCTATGCTCAGATGCAGATCACTAGGCAACATTTGCCACCCTGCGGGAAGAAAGGCCCCCAAATCCCCCAGAACAATCTGTTCAGCTTCACTGTGCTAAATAGCATCCAAAGCATTCACAGATTTGTAAGATGAGAGAAATTGCACATGGCCTGACCTTTTAGATACCTATTGGGAAAGATAGAAAGCCTAGAGAATATCACAGCATTCTGGATCCAGCTGGCTCTCCCATTGCTAGTAGAATCCTGTGACTTCTGGGGTGGTGCATCTTGAGACTGGGAATTGATAGCCTTTTGTTGGAAGCTATAGGTGTTGTCATACAGGACTGTATTTTTCAAGAGAAAGATTGACTTGAGCCATACATTTATCTGGCAATTATGGCATAGATAAGGCATTGGCAGTTTGGCCCTCTTGATTTTGAGAAACTATACTCTAAACTTTTAATTGCTCCTTTTAGTTCAGTGTTTTGTTTTGTTTTTTTTTGTAGAGACAGAGTCTCACTGTACCGCCCTCAGGTAGAGTGCCGTGGCGTCACACAGCTCACAGCAACCTCTAACTCTTGGGCTTACATGATTCTCTTGCCTCAGCCTCCCAAGCAGCTGGGACTACAGGCGCCCGCCACAATGCCCGGCTATTTTTTTGTTGCGGTTTGGCCGGGGCTGTGTTTAAACCCGCCACCCTCGGGCGGCGCTGGTGGCTCAGCGGGTAGGGCGCTGGCCCCATATGCCGAGGGTGGCAGCTACTCGGGAGGCTGAGGCAAGAGAATTGCCTAAGCCCAAGGATTTGGAGGTTGCTGTGAGCTGTGTGATGCCACAGCACTCTACCGAGGGCGATAAGGTGAGACTCTGTCTCTACAAAAAAAAAAAAAAAAAAACCCGCCACCCTTGGCATATGGGGCCGGCGCCTTACTCTGAGCCATAGGCGCTGCCTTAGTTTAGTTTTTTAAACTTTTAAAAAACTGGCTCAGCGCCTGTAGCACAGCGGTTATGGTGCCAGCCACATATACTGAGGTTGGCGGGTTCAAACCCAGCCCAGGCCAGCTAAACAACAATGACAACTGCAACCAAAAAATAGCCAGGTGGTGGGTGGCGCCTGTGGCTCAAAGGAGTAGGGCGCCAGCCCCATATGCTGGAGATGACAGGTTCAAGCCCAGGTCCTGCCAAAAACTGCAAAAAAAAAAAGCCGGGTGTTGTGGTGGGTGCCTGTAGCCCCTGCTACTTGGGAGGCTGAGGCAAGAGAATCACTTAAGCCCAAGAGTTCGAGGTTGCTGTGAGTTACGATGATGCCACTACACTCTACCAAGGGTGACATAATGAGACTCTGTCTTGAAAAGAATAGTAATAAAAAATAACAACTGTCATTATAGACTTATAGGAAGTTGCAAAAATAGTACACAGAGTTTCATGTTCCCTTTACCCAGCTTTCTCCAATGGTGACATCTTATATAACTTTACATTATTTCTTTTTTTTTTTTTGTAGAGACAGAGTCTCTTACTTTATGGCCCTCGGTAGAGTGCCATGGCCTCACACAGCTCACAGCAACCTCCAACTCCTGGGCTTAAGCGATTCTCTTGCCTCAGCCTCCCGAGTAGCTGGGACTACAGGCACCCGCCAGAATGCCCGGCTAGTTTTTTTTGGTTGCGGTTTGGCTGAGGCTGGGTTTGAACCCACCACCCTCGGTATATGGGGCTGGCACCTTACCGACTGAGCCACAGGCGCCGCCCCACATTATTTCTTTTAGATTTTTTTTTTTTGTTATTGTTGTTTGCTTTTGAGATAGACTTATTCTTTTGCCTAGGCTGGAGTGCTATGGTGTCATAGCTTACAGCAACCTCAAACTCTTGGGCTCAAGTGATCCTCTTTTTTTTTTTTTTTTTTTTTTGCAGTTTCTTGCTGGGGCTGCGTTTGAACCCGCCACCTCTGGCATATGGGGCCAGCGCCCTACTCCTTTGAGCCACAGGCACTGCCCCTCAAGTGATCCTCTTGCCTCAGCTTCCCAAGTAGCTAGGACTATAGGCACCTGTCATGACACTGGCTAGTTTTTCTATTTTTAGTAGACCCAGGGTCACTACAACATCAGACCCGTGGGCTGATGTGATCCTCTGCCTTTTACTTAGGTGGTCTTGAACTCCTGAGCTCAAGCAGTCCACTTGCCTCGGCCTCCCACAGTGCTAGGATTACAGCTGTAAGCTACTGTGCCCAGTCTGGTGTCTTATTTTTAAAAATGCTTTTTAAATTATTCTTTCTCATTTTCCTAAAATTTCTCTGACTTAGGCAAATATGTCACAAGATATATTCTAGACTTGATATACCTAATTAAGACTGCTCTAGCTTCCATGTGCAAAAGATAGAACCTTCTTTTCTCTATGGGCAATCATTTCCTCTCAAAGTTAGAATATTCTAAAAGGGAGCATTCGAAGGTATCTCTCTGGTTCTATAATTTAGTTGTAAAAGATTCCATAGAGCAGTATAGAAACCCCAAGGAGCAGAAAAGAATGCCAGGAAGCTTTTTCCCCATCAGATCACTGCATTTGCCTAACTCAAAAATTTATACTATTTTGAATCTTTCTCTCATCTCCTCAGAAACTTGGCAGAAGCAAAAGATAAGAATCTCTAGCAGGTTTAGCTTGTTGGAAAGAAAGCCTGGTAGAAGGAGAAAAATATTCCCATGTAAGTCAAAGCCCCTAAAAGAGCAATGAGTTTCTCTTTGTTCTTTTCTTTGTACATGATGAAGTCACTTCCTATCCAGAGAAATGTCAGCTCTCATAGGCCCATCAGCATCTTGTCAAGTAAAAGGGACCAGGGAAAGTGTAGCTGTGTATTTGTTACTCTGCCTATACTAGTAATGTTATTCTTCCCTGGATCTTGAGTGAGCAGGACAGGTCTGTTATTGGTCCTCTCTCATTTTGACAGAAAGTAAAGTTCTTGGTTCTATATCAGATGGCTTTATTGATATGCAGTGGATTTCTAAAAGTATGATTTTTAGCTATTATTCATTTGGGCATTGTTGGAAAAAATAAGCTGGTAGTAAGCTTCTGGGGCCCTAGAAGAAGGCAGTAGCTCTGAGCATGCTTTGAGACAGCTGCACAGAGATCCCTACATTTCCCGAAGTCTAGGATCTAGGAACTTTCACATAAAGGCTCATTTTCATGATAAAGAGGAGGGTGGTTTGTAATTGTGCCCAAGTAAATGGAGAATGGAAGATGGTTGAGAATCTTATTTTCCCTTTTATCAGATACACATCAACAGCAAGGAAAACAGTAAGAATGGAACTTGACTGCCACTTAAAAGAAGGATTTGTTTTATTTTCTGGCTGATTTACAGGAGTGTAGAACCTTTAGGCGATGCAGGCTGTTGACATACTGACTTGTGTACTTTGTTCACCTGGAGAGGCTGGATAGCATACAACCAAAGCAATTTCTTTTTCTTGTTTGATTCATTGGCCTCTGCGTCAGTAAGGTGCTTATTAGGGTTGTAGCCAGCCAGATGTCGGTATTCTGAAAAGCTGCCTAGTGTATTTTTAAATTATTCTACTGGCAGGTGTTGGCTTGTAAGTCTTTCTACCATTCTGCTGATTGACAGTGAGCCTGCTGATTGCTGGCAATGTCTCTGGGTAATTGGTGATTTTGTCTAGAGATGCTGGAATTAGCTGGAGTTTATAGTGCCTCGGGGTTTTGGTGGCATTAGCTCTAATGCTATTTCCAGCTGTCCTTTGAGTTCCTTGACTTCTCTTCTAAACACATGAGATGCTAATATTTTTCCTCTGTCACTGTGAAATTATCCATCTCCCTTAATGAATAGGTTTTGTTTTGGGTTCTGTGGCACTTAATGCTAGCTCCATGCCAGGCTACAAAATAAGATCTGGCTAAGTCTTGTCTTTGCTTTCTATCTCTTTCTCTTTTGTTTTGTTTTTGAGACACTTTGTCACCCTGATTAGAGTGCAGTGGTGTCAACATATCTTTGCAACTTTAGACCCCTGGGCTCAAGTGATCCTCTGCCTTAGCCTGCTGAGTAGCTGGGAATACAGGTGTGTACCACCATGCCTAGCTAATTTTTCTGTTTTTAGGAGAAACACAGTCTTGCTCTTCCTCAAACTCCTAAGCTCAAGCAATCCTCCCACCTTGGTCTCCCAGGGTGCTAGGATTATAGGTGTGAGCCACAACACCTGGCCTCTTTCTCTTCGTAATATTTAAATGTTGCTCAGATAGACAGGTCTCTCTGACCAGATTCTTTGGAAATATTTGTTTGTACTCTGCTGGAGGTTCTGTCTCCTTCCTGTTTTTAATCTTATTTAAATGTCATTCACTTGGTTTTATAATTAAGCCTCTCCTCTGCTTCTGAGGCAGGCATCTGAGCCACCACTTAATTGTGTCTTTCTGTTGTTGGCTTTTTCTTTTTCTGCACCTGGTTTACCTCAGTGTGGGGGACAGGTTTTAGTCCTGGAGAAGTTCCCATATCCATTATTCATTCTCTTCCTACATGGCAACACAATTGCTGCTGCTTTCTTTTCTTCCCTCTGAATTCAAAGCAGGGTAGAAAAAAATCTGGGGAAGTCCTCTCTCTATAGGGTACATTAAAGCAAGGAATAGCACTCTACGAACAAGATGCCTTCTGGAGTAAGACGGGGCCTCTTTAAGGTAGCAGGAATCTCAAGTGAATGGTACTGAACTATTCCTGTTTGAAAATTAGCTTGGGTGCCTCTGCCTCTGGGAATTCCTGTGGGATTTAGGGAACCATCAAGGTACACAGTCCTGGCTCAACTTCCTTGAACTTGCATACTATCTTTTATTCCACCCGTATCTGCATGCTTAGAAAAGTCAGAACTTCTACACAATACTATCATACTCTTTCACCAAATATGATGCACAAGACTCCCAAGGAAGGGGATATGGGTTGAAGCTAAGTATGAGACTGGTAGTTGCCTCTAGTGCAGAGTTAAAAGAGAGAGCAATTTCAGGAGTTCCTGAAAAAAGTCCAGAAACTAGGTTTTCAAGGAGCCTGCTAGAGAAGACTTTTCAATGAAGACACTGAGTGCATGTGGAGCACCTACTTCCCTATGACTTAAATTTATTGAACACGAAATATAATACTTCAAGTATTTCACTACAGTAATGTTTCTATTTTTCACTCAGTGCAGCAGTAAGAGTATTTGGAACCAAGTGTCTGGAGTCTCATACACTAGATGAGACAGCAAGAATTAGGAGTCAAACCCAGAATCCTAAAGAATTTCATGGGATATTATTGGTAGTTAGTTAGCTTTGATTATGAACTTTGATAATTATTTTGAAGACTGCCACAGTGTTGCCTTGACACCTGCCAAAGATGTATAAATCTTGCATCCCTGCCCAAGAGTCCATGGGCTTTTTGTTGATTGAGTATATTTGGCGCCTTTCCTTTTCTCTATAAACGAGGAAGCATCTTTGTATATTTATCTTTGTACTCAGTATGGTATACCGGATGTGAATGTCAGCCAGTCAATTAGGCAGAGGTTACAAAGAGTTGGGTTGGAGTGTTTGTGGGGCGCATGATAGTGTCAGTGGGGAGAAAAACACCTCTTTTTTAAAAAATTGGTGTAAAATATACATAAAATAAAATTTGCCCTTGTAACTATTTTTAAGCATGCAGTTCAGTGGCATTAAGTGCCTTCTCAGTGTTGTGCAAACATCACTACCTTCTATTTTCAGGTCATTTTCCATCTTACCATTCTCAAACTCTGTACTCATTGAACACTAACTCTTTGTTCTGCCCTCCCTTCTTATTTTCCTACCCCAGCAACCACTGTCTCTATGAATCTGACTAGTCTGGGTACCTCATATTAGTGGAATCACGGAGTATTTGTCCTTTTGTGACTGGCTTTTTTTGCTTAGAATATTGTCTTCAAGTTTTATCAGTGTTGTAGAATGTTCATCCATGTGTCAGAATGTCCTTTCTTTTGAAGATTGAATAATATTCCATTGTATATTTATGCCACATTTTGTTTATTCATCTTGATGGACACTTGGGTTTCTTCTACCTTGTGGCTGATCTGAATAATGCTGCTGTAAACATGGGTGTACAAATATCTCTTTGAGCCCCTGTTTTCAACCTCTTGTTTTTTAGAGGGTGCGGCTTAAACTGACTTAGGCCAGTGGAGTGAAATCCTGAGACACTTAGAAGAGAGTTGGACTCTGAGTGTATAGATTTTTTTCTCTTGTCACTTTGATATGTTGTGAAGGGTTGATTCATGGAGTTCTGACCAAAGGTAAGGTTTTTTGTAGCACATATAGGCGTTGGCCCTAGATAACTAATTGTATAATATGCTCCTCATATCCCACACATCCAACACATGTTCTTTTTAACAGAAGTTTAAGTGGAACCAGTATAGTTTCACAGACCTCAGCAGGGAGTTCATGGACCCTCTCCCCATTATGTTGCTCTTAATGCAATTTGGAGCTTTCCAAGTTTAGGAACTTATTTAACCTTTCTGAATTTTTGTTTGCTCATCTGTAAAATGGGAACAATAATACCTACTTCATCAAATAGTTAAGAAAGGATTCAGTGAGAATGTGTACTTTATTTATATATTTATATAATGTCTAGCACTCAGCAGATACCTAATAAATGTTAGGTGAATGCAGTTTGGTGGTGGTGATTTTTATAAGTCAATGTCTCTTTTTAAGGTATCAGGTAGAGGACATTAGAAAAGAGGAAGGTTTGAAATGCTCTGTGTGAGCTTCTGGCATGGTTATTAACTTGTATTTTTCACTCTTCTGGAGGAAATAATGCATTTCTATATGTATGTCTGTTTGGCATTGGTGTTTCAGTGCCATTTATTACTGGGGCTTTGGAGTATGAGGCCTATGGGCATTGTCTCTTAAGGCTTGGAAGGTCTCAACTATCCAGTTTGTTCTTAGCCAAAGGGGTATTTTCTGTAACGGGCTGTACCACTCTGTTTTGAGGGGTTGAGCAGCCACTGCTTACCTAATGGGGAAAAATGTAAACACAGTATTGGATTTCTATACATAAAGTCATTTCTCCTTGGAAATCTCACAGATCTGGAGTCAGGGCTTTGGTTAGGAAGAGGTTTGTGTTAGCTCTTTATCCCTGCTTCCTTTAAAAACTGTTATTTAACAATGAGAAACGTGATCAACCAAAGGTTAAAAAAAATTGTACAATATGCCCCTCATATTTTCATAATGATTATAACACATACTGTACTTGATAGCAAACTTACAGAAATATGACTAATAATAATAATACTATGTTTATACAATCAACCTCTTATCTTTTATGGTTATCTTAACTTTTCTGTTTACTGCTACTTCTGTGACTGTCCTTGAAACAGTTTGGCTGGTCATGTGCCCAGATGGTATCAAGTGGACAAGTGGATCAAGGGCAGTTTTCTAAATATATGTGTGCATGTGGGGGGGGGGGGCGGTGAACCAGGAGCCAGCCAAGTTGAACTCTGTGCTACTTGTGTGTTGGCACTGAAATCCTGAGTGCCAGTTCTTGACTGTCCTTGAAACTCCCTGAAACAGGAGGGAATTCTCTTGTTTGGCCTACTGTGCAAACCTCTGTACCATAATAGGTTATTAATAAATGCTATGCAAACCTCTGTACCATAATAGGTTATTATTAATTGTTTATACTCCTACTTCTTTATTTTGGTTCTGATTTTGCCTAAAGAAAAGGGGTCTTCGCTCCCTTAAATCCAGATTCAATCACATTTCACATGCAGTACATAATTTTGAACCCTCAGTAAGGCAATTAGGAACAGTTTTAGTTGACAGTTATGTACTTAAAAAAATGATACTAGAGAGGAAGCAGAAAACAAAGAAGAGGAAAGAGAGGTGTATGAGAGATGAGATGTAAAGAAGGGAGCAGAGAGGTAGGAGCTGGCTGAGAGCCTGCTGAGGGTGGCTTCTACTAAGCAAAGCTTCTGGGAATATTCTTGTGTTTCCAGTGAGTAGCAGAAAGGTAATACTAAGGTATTTAACACCTGTACTTCAACAAGTAGCTGAGGACCAAGACAAAAAGAAGATGAAACAACCTGAAAATAACTGGAGCATCTGGTAGATGGAGAAAGTTGTAAGCCAGATAGAGAAGTGTAGATACAGTACAGTCAGCAGGTCTAAGGACACCATTAAGCTGTCTCCCCAACCCCTTTAACATTTAACTTAATCTGGAACCTTTATTTGTTTAATCTTCTTAATGAAATGATAGAACACTAAATAGGAGATCAGCTTCGTCACTAGCTAGTTGTTTTTTTTTTTTTATCACTAGCTAGTTTTTTGTACCCCAAACTTTTATTTCTGGGCCACTACCTAGTTTGAGGGGGTGTGGTGGCATTCTCTTACCCCCAAAAGAAGAAATTGGCTTAAATTACCTCTAAGGTCCTTGCTAGCTCTAAAAGTCTGTAATCGGCTATGTTAAAGTCTCAGAAACTTAGAACACCCATCACATCAAGTCAGAGGATTAAAGAATATGTTTGTAAGTGGTATATCAGACACTGAACAGTTGATATGAGTGTGAAAGCAGGGAGATGATGAAGGAAAAAAGCAGTATTTATGGGATATTTGGGGCATTTTCTCTCGAAGGGGAATTATGGTCTGTGATATCTGTGGCTTGTGGGAACAAGTCTAAGATTGCGTTGTTCATTTTTTGTTGCCTTTTAAACTCTTCCTAGAGAATTACTGCTTTCAGGTGAGAAAACCCTGGTGTGTGTGTGTGTGTGTGTGTGTGATCTGATCTGTGTGTGTGTGGTATCTAACCTGAATTATCAGGGACAGGATGCAAGTTCCTGTGGTACTAACTCTCAGAGTTTTGCAGTACTTGTGCTGTTTGGCTCTGCTGATGTCTATGGCAGTTGGTACACAGGTTGCCCCTTGATCTGTGCCAGAATTGCTGTCTTCCTCCTCTCGTATTTATCACTTTGTCATGCTGGACTCTGAATCCCAGAGATCAGGGCTTTCTGTAGCCCAGCAGAGGAGCAATAAATCATTGCTCCCACATCCTTTCCTCCAGGTTTGCTGCCCCTTAATTACCACAGAGCCACTGCTGAGGCTGCAACTTTGTGCTGTGTATGCTGGGGACAAAAGCTTTTGTTGAGTGGATGTGTGCAAAAGATACTTTTTCTTAGTAGCCATTATGTTTTGCAGAGTGCCGTGCATGGTACCTATCCCTTGTCTCTTATGAGTTTATAGGGTCTGATTGTCAGATGGTTTACCCATTAACAGGGCTTATCTGAACTCTGGAATTAGGGGGTAGGTGGAAAGCCCCTAAATAGCTTGGCGATGTAATCTTCATTAAGGAGGAAAGTGTGACTTAGTCATTTTCATGTGGATTTTACCTAGCCCCCTTTATTCCCTGTGCTAAGGAGCTAAGCAGGTTTTGTGATCCAGAATGGGCTCCTGTAGAGCATTTTTCCTTTTTTGTTAGTAGTGGGGGTGGAGGCTCCAGTCCAACAGATCACTTCTTTTTTTTTTTTTTTTTTTATTGTTGGGGATTCATTGAGGGTACAATAAGCCAGTTACACTGATTGCAATTGTTAGGTAAAGTCCCTCTTGCAATCATGTCAACAGATCACTTCTTAATAAACATCATCAGAAGGGCCAGCTGCTAATCATTTGCCTTTTCATTCTGAAGCCCCAGAGAACTTGAGTCAGGGCATGGGTATAGAGTTCACAAATGAGGGTGTTGCATAGCAGGCAGCAGGTGTCTGAAGTTGGATTCCAGTGAGGGTGAGGAACCTGTGGCATGGCCTTCTAGAACCCTGAGTGCAGCCCCTTGACTGAATCCAAACTTCACAGAACAAATCCCTTTCTTTTTTTTTTTGTTGCAGTTTGGCCGGGGCTGGGTTTGAACCCATCACCCTCGGCATATGGGGCCGGCGCCCTACTCACTGAGCCACAGGCGCCGCCCAAATCCCTTTCTTAAAAGTATTTGTTTTGTATTCATTCAAAAGGTCACACTCAAGGAGCCAGAAGGCCACATGTGGCACCAGGACTGCAGGTTCCCCACTCCTACAAGAGTGCACATATCTTCCCTAAGAGTAGTAAATGTCACACAAAGCTTAGACATCATGGATTAATGAAGTTCTTTGCTGGCAAAGAAGAAGTTATGGTCTTAGCAATGGAGAGCTCTGGAGCTGCCTATGGCTCAATGGGTAGGGCGCCGGCCCCATATACCAAGGGTGGCGGGTTCAAGCCCAGCCCCAGCCAAACTGCAACAAAAAAAATAGCCGGGTGTTCTGGCAGGTGCCTGTAGTCCCAGCTCCTTAGGAGGCTGAGGCAAGAGAATCGCTTAAGCCCACAAGTTGGAAGTTGCTGTGAGCTGTGATTCCACTGCACTCTACTGAGGTTGATAAAGTGAGACAGAGTCTAACTTTTAGAGTTTTTTTTCTAAAAAAAAAAAAAGAAAGAAATGGAGAGCTCAAGCCTTTTTTTGGTTCTGTGGGAAGGTAGAGGTTTGATGGGGAGAAGACAGAAGGACCACAGATTGCTTGCAGCTGCTGACCCCCTTCTTTATCATATCCCATCAAATATGAGAGCTAGGTTATAGGTCCTACTGTAGGGGCATTTTTAAAGATGAGAACAGAAGCAGGATTCATTTCATGGACAAATGTCCAAGGTGAATGAGTACAAAGCAACTGATAATTTCTTTTATGCTTAGTATTTATTTGCAAAAAAAGTCTTTAAAACTGCATTGTTAACCTAGAAATTTGGCGGTCAGTCTCCTTACTGAGATAATGCTTGAGTTTTTAGCAATCTCTCCCCTCACTAAAGACCGCCAAACAGAGAAGGGAACTTTTCAATAAATGTTGTCACTGTCAAAAAAGGTTAGAGCAAGCTGTTTGAATAGCTAGAACAGTTAAAAGCTTTTTTCTCTTGATGAGCTCTCTTTCTGTCCAGAGTGGAAGCCTAGCTAGCTATAGGTTCCACAGTATAGCTGCCACATATGGTGACCAGTTAGAATGGGTAGCTGTCCCTCTTAGCAATGACATTTGAAACCAAAACATGACTAAAGCTTGGTGACAATAGATGCTAGAAGCCTAGTATGGAAGGGGACCCTCATTTTAGTTTTTAAATTGAGCAAATTTGATGGGGGAAATCACGATGTGGGAGTAAATTTAGAACATTGAAATGTCAGTTTTATAGTCAAATTCCTGAGCTTAATTGCTATTTATAACATGATAAAAAGAAGCAAATTTAAAAAAACCTTTTATGGGCAGATAAGCAGGCATCTACTTGGAAAGGTGTGCTTTCCTCAAATGTATCTTCCTTACCTGCTTTTTAAAGAGACCTTAGTAGCCGAGACTTACTTACTCTAGCCCTGTGGATTTCTGTAGGGTTAGTCAGCTTTCATTTAACTTTATTGATTATGGTTTGAATAGCTTGTTGATGTCTTTTTTTTTTTTTTTTTTAAAGCCTTGATAAATTTGCTGAAGTTCCTTATGTCAAATGAGACTGTTCTTTTGGCCAAACACAACATTTTTACATTAGCCCTTATGGTGAGTAACAAAACAAATATTTCTTTTTCTGAAGCCATACAATAAGTAAGGCAGAAATGAACACAGAAGCTGGTAGTCTCAGGACTGAGCCATAGGGGGAACCAGGAACATGTTTTCCATTTAGACCAGAATCTCTAGACTGGTGATCCTCACTCTCACCTTTGTCTTTGGCAAACCTGGGACTTTTTATCATTCATAAAGAGTATTATTGTCTGGTAGCAGGGGGTATAGGTCAGATCTCTCTATATGAATAGTGGGCCTTGGTCCCAGATGAGAAACTATTCTATACTACTGCAGTTTCTATGTTGGTAAATAGCAAAGCCTCTAGAGATGTCCCAGCTAGATGAGTGGTATATGGCTGTACCTGGTTTATGAGGGAATTATAGATGTCTGTTTAGCTGACTGGTTACCTTATAGAAGGAAGGCATTGTGCCTTTTGACTGTCTTCTTAGGATATTACCTTGTGTGTTTGTAAATATTCAACATTTGGTGGGGGAAGTCCTCATTCCTGGCATTTGATGATAGCTACTATACCCCCCATGGCCAATTTCAAGCTATCAATGTGGCATCAGAGTCATGCAGACTTGGGAAGAGATGTGCAATAGTACACCACGATATGGTATTCCCACCACACAGATAGTAGAGGTATAAATCAATCCCCAGACAATTGTAGATAATGATAATGGTAAATGTAGAAAATAATAAGGAAGTGATAAGTTTTGAGTATTTATTACTTTCATTTTAATGTAATTTATTTAATTGTAAGTTATATGAATGAATTTTTAATAAATTAGCTTACAAAATTCCTAAGAATGTAATAATCAGTTCTTGCAAGCCAGTAAGAGCTGACTACAGCATATCACTGATAATTTCTGATCTTAATAATCTGATGCCTGTATGTGGATGTCTGCTTCTTTTTTAGATTGTGAACCTCTTTAATATGTTTATCACATATGGTGACACATTCCTGCCAACCCCCAGCAGCTATGATGAACTTTACTATGAGATTATCCGAATGCACCAGAGCTTTGATAATCTGTACTCCATGGGTAAGCTGTCTTTTCTTTTTACTCCTTTCCTTCTATCAGCTGTCTGGTTTTTGCCATATGTGAGAAAAAGATTACAAAAGATTCTTCTCTAGCTGTGGTGTTTGCTCTTGCTTGGCTCAAAAACATAGTAGTCTCTAGCCGAGCACAGAGGCTCACACCTATAATCCTAGCACTCTCGGAGGCTGAATCAGGTAGATTGCTAGAGCTCAGGAGTTTGAGACCAGCCTGAGCAATAACAAGACCCTGTCTCTACTAAAAATAGAAAAAACTTGAGGCAAGAGGATAGCTTGAGCCCAAGAACTTGAGGTTGCTGTGAGCTATAATGTCAAGGCACTCTATTCAGGATGCCAGAGTGAGACTGTCTCAAAAAAAAAATTCTCCCCGGGCGGCGCCTGTGGCTCAGTGAGTAGGGCGCTGGCCCCATATACCGAGGGTGGTGAGTTCAAACCCAGCCCCGGCCAAACTGCAACAAAAAGGCAACAAAAAAATAGCCGGGCGTTGTGGCGGGCGCCTGTAGTCCCAGCTGCTCGGGAGGCTGAGGCAAGAGAATCACATAAGCCCAAGAGCTGGAGGTTGCTGTGAGCTGTGTGATGCCACGGCACTCTACCAAGGGCAGTAAAGTGAGACTCTGTCTCTACAAAAAAAAAAAAAAATTCTCCCCTTCTCAGGCAATAGAAAGGTATATGTGGGCCTTTTGCCTTTAGGAATTCAGATTTCACCTCAGTGAAAAGCTGGTTAGCAGTTCTTTGTTGATATTTGTAAGAGAGAAAAAGGAGGATTGTGGATTCAGTGAATGCCAGGGAGATGGGGGTGAAAGAGTGGGTGGGAATTGACAGCAGCAAATAGAAGAGCTTGGTTCCGAAAGGAACACTGTGTAATTTGAGAAGTTAAAGGATTTTAAGGAATCTTAGTGTACTTATGTATTTTTAGCATAACTTACAAATGGAAGTGAGCATTAGATAAAAATCTTTTTTGCAAACCTTTTAGTGATTGGCCTACTAAAAATTTATTCTGCATCTATAGTGAGCATAACTCATTCCTGAAAGAGGTCATATGTAAGTTTGAGAAAAGGCCTAGTCAATCCTACCTGGAATTTAAAAGGCAAGGAAAGATCTCTATAGTTTGCACAGAAATAGAAAGTTACTTAGTAAAACTACCTTATTAAAAAAAAGCCCAATTAGCTTTATTGAGGTATAATTAATATGTAAAATAGCTAATACACATTTAAAATATACAAATTTTGGTAAGTTGTTTTTTTTTTTTGAGACAGAGCCTCAAGCTGTCGCCCTGGGTAGAGTGCTGTGGCGTCACGGCTCACAGCAACCTCCAACTCCTGAGCTTAAGCGATTCTCTTGCCTCAGCCTCCCAAGTAGCTGGGACTACAGGCGCCCACCACAACACCCGCCTATTTTTTGGTTGTAGTTGTCGTTGTTTGGCAGGCCCAGGCTGGGTTCAAACCGCCCAGCTCTGGTGTATGTGGCTGGCACCTTAGCTGCTTGAGCTACAAGCACCGAGCCAAATTTTGGTAAGTTTTAACACAGGCGCGTATATATATATATAGATGTAAAACCATCACAGTGATCAAGATAATGAACATACTCATCACCTCCCAAAAGTTTGTTTTGCATCTCTTTAGAATCCTCTTGTGTTCCTTTCCCCACTTAGTCCACTGATGTGCTTTCTGTCACTGTAGATTAATTTGCTTCATCCCTTGTGATGAGACTAAATTTGTGAAAACCCCATCATCTGCTTGGGACTTGTATATCATGAGAAAAGTGGAAGGGGTTTCAATCAAGCACCAGGAGAAAGAGGAGAAGCAAGCAGTGGAAAAGGGATTGCCTGAGGGGAAAATATTTTTTTCTCTCGTGGTTATTTCTCCAAGTTTTAACTTCCTTCTATAATCTTTCTGCTTTTGTTTAATTTCCAGGGTCCCCAGATAATTACTTTTCATATTTTAACCAGGATTTTTAGTTGTAATCAGCAGGAGAGAGACACTTTAGCAGGCTTACTTTGCCATGCTGCAAGAGGAACCTCACCATTTTATTTATTTATTTACTTTTACCAATTTACCAAATTACAAAATACACATTTGTAATTTACCATCTATACCATTTTTAAGTGTACAGTTTAATACTAATAAATCCGTTTATATTATTTTTTTTCCCCTTTATCTCTCCTTGCTCCTTCCCTTTCTCAGCCTCTGGTAACCACCATCACCTTCATTTTTTTTTTTTTTTTTGAGACAGAGCCTCAAGCTGTTGCCCTGGGTAGAGTGCTGTGGCATCACAGCTCACAGCAACCACCAACTCCTGGGCTCAAGTGATTCTCCTGCCCCCTCATCCCAAGTAGCTGGGACTACAGGTGCCCCCCACAACTCCTATCTATTTTTTGGTTGCAGCCGTCATTGTTGTTTGGTGGGCCCGGGCTGAATTCCAACCCGCCAGCTCAGGTATAGGTGGCTGGCGCCTTAGCCGCTTGAGCCACAGGCGCTGAGCCATCACTTTCATTTTTCAGATATATTTTTGCTATATAAAATTTGGTTTTCAATACTTTAAAATGTCATTTCCAGCTCAGCACCTGTAGAACAGTGGTTATGGTGCTGGCCACATGCACCAAGGGTGGCTGGTTCAAACCCAGCCTGGGCCTGCTAAACAACAATGGCAACAGCAACAAAAAACACAGCCAGGAGTTGTGGCGGGTGCCTGTAGTCCCAGCTACTTGGGAGGGTGAGGCAGGAGAATCGTTTAAGCCCAAGAATTAGAGGTTGCTGTGAGCTGTGACATCAGGGCACCCTACGAAGGGTGACACAGTGAGACTGTCTTAAAAAAAAAAACAAAAACAAAAAGTCATTTCCATTGTTTTCTGGCTTGCATAGTTCCTGATAAGTCTATCGTTATTATTATCTTTGTTTCTCTCTATAAAATGTATTGTTTCTCTCTGAATGCTTTTAATATTTTCTCTTTATCACTGGTTTTCTGTAATACAATTAATACATGCCTTGGCAAAGTTTACATTATGTTTATTTTACTTAGAGTTCTTTGAGATCCTTGGATCTATAGGTTTCTAGTTTTCATCAAATGTGGAAAAATTTTGGCTATGATTACTTCTCTTACTGCTCTTGTTTTAGAACTTCCATTATATATATTTTAGACCTCTTGACAGTGTTCTATAGGTCACTAAAGTTCTCTTCTTCTTTTTTAAAAATCTTTCCTCTTTGTGCTTTATTTTTGGTAGTTTCTCTTCCTTAGTCATCAAGCTCACTAATCTCTTTTATAGTTTAATATGCCATCACTGTCTTTAATTTCAGTTCATCTCATTTAGTCATCCAGTGTATTTTTTCATTTCAGAAAGTTTTATTTCCCCCCCAAATTTTTTTAATATGCCCATTTCTTTCCTCATTGTGTTTATATTTTCCTCAATCTTCCTGAGTATATGAAGCATATTTATAATTGCTATTTTAATAGCTTGTCTGCTAATTCCATTAACTTTCTTCATGTCTATGTCTGTTCTTGTTGACTAATTTTTCTCCTGCTTATGGATCATACTTTTTTGTTTATTGATTGCCTGTTTTTTTTTAAATTAGAATTTAACATGACATTGTGATTTTTCTTTTTAAGATAGGGTTTGTGGGATCACATTTGATCCTGCAATCACATTACTAGGTATCTATCCAAAAGAACAAAAATTATTGTACCATAAGGACATTTGCACTAGAATGTTGATCACAGCTCAATTCACATTGCCAGGATGTGGAATCAACCCAAGTGCCCATCTAACATGAATGAGTTAATAAATAGTGGTATACCATAGAATACTATTGAGCCACAAAAAGATGGAGACTTTACATCTTTTGCTTTAACCTGGATGGAGTTGGAGAATGCTCTCCTTAGTAAAGTATCACAGGAATGGAAAAGCAAGTATCCAATATACTCAATACTAATATGAAACCAATAGACAAACAAATATATTCCCAGTACAAGAGAAAAACACATTTAAACTCAAGGTGGGGAGAGAACAAAGGGGGATTGGTGTGCTCGTGCCTAACAGGCAGAATATAAGGGTATATGGCACACCTCTTGGGGGAGGAGTACAACTACAAGTTGAGCTTTACCGAACAAATGAAATCTAATCATCCGTACCCTCATATTAATGTTAAAAAAAAATTAAAAAGGTAAGTGTTTTTGCTCTCTCCACCTAGCCTGGAGTGTACCGGCATGATCATAGCCCATTGTAGCCTCAGACTCCTAGGCTCAAGCAATTCTCCTGCCTCAGCCTCCTGAGTAGCTGGGACTATAGGTGTGCATAACCTATGCTTGGCTAATTTTTTTTTTTTTTTAGAGATGGAGTCTCATCTGGTCGCCCTGGGGTTGATTGCCATGGCGTCATAGCTCACAGCAACCTCAAATTCTTGGGCTCAAGTGATTCTCTTGCCTCAGACTCCCAAGAAGCTGGGACTACAGGCACCTACCACAATGCCTTGTTATATTTTAGAGACGGGGTCTCACTCTTGCTCAGGCTGGTCTCAAATTCCTGAGCTCAAGCATTCCGCCCGCCTCAGCCTCCCAGATTGCTGGGACTACAGGTGTGAGCCACCATACCTGGCCCCAGCTTGGCTAATTTTTTAATTTCTTGAGGAGAAGGGGATCTTGCTATGTTCCCCAAGCAGTCTTGAACTCATGGACTCAAGCAGTCCTCCCATCTCAGATTCCCAAAGTGCTGGGATTATAGGCATCAACATTGTGAATTTTATGGAGTGGATCCTGGATTTTTTTTTTTTTGAGGTGGGGTCTTGTTCTGTTGCCCAGAGTACACTGGCACTATCGTAACTCACTGTAACCCACTATTTTCATTGTTGTGTATTAGTCTACATGCATACATAATTTTGTATAGTTGTAATATGGTATCCTTCCTTTTTGTGTTTTTCAACCTATATATTATTAATATTTTGTAATTTTCCTAAGTCTCTTATTGGCCACATGGTATGTTATTTTTGTGTATCAAAATTTATAGTATAAATGATTGCTTTAGTTTGAGGCTTTTAGGGCATTTTGAAATAATTTTGTGTTTAAATTTGGTAGCTTAGAAAAGAATATAAAAGCCAGTGGTATTTCTAGAAGAAATGCAGTGATGAGATCATCTGAGTGCCTGTTCACTAAGGAACAGAGCTGCGAGGATATTACAGAGAAATAACCCATGGACATAGTTAAGCATCTCTTTGAAAATAAGAGGAAGGAAAAATTCAGCTCAATTCTATAAATACTTAGGTTCCTACTATCAGAGAACATATGATTTAGTGATAGAGCTAGTGAAAAATTAATGCATCTAACAAATTTCATGATTGAGTTGAAAAAGCCATATCTGGCTCACTGAATCAATTTTGTTTATTACATGAATAAATTTGCATATACACTGGGTGAAAACTAAGTTCAGACTATAGAGCTCTAACTGGAAATTTACCAAATTCTCTTGCATTAAATCCTATAAATTAGGAAAGAACAGTACTCTGTTAACATCTTTTATTATTTTTATTTTTTATTTACTTATTTTTTTTGAAACAGGGTCTTACTCTGTTGCCTGGTCTAGAGTAGTACTGTTAACATCTTTTATTATTTTTATTTTTTATTTACTTATTTTTTTTGAAACAGGGTCTTACTCTGTTGCCTGGTCTAGAGTACATTGTGTTATCATAGCTCACTGCAGCCTCAAACTCTTGGGCTCAAGCAATCCTCCTGCCTCAGCCTCCTGAGTAGCTGGGACTACAGGCATGCAATAACTTACCTGGCTAATTTTTCTATTTTTTGTAGAGGTGGGGTCTTGCCTTTACTTAAGCTGGTCTTGAACTCTGGTTTTGAGTAATCCTCTTGTCTCTAGCCTCTCAAAGAACTGGGAGTACAGGCATGAGCCACAGTCCCTGGACTATTTTTAATTTTTTAAGAAAGGCTCTCGCTCTGTTGCCTAGGCTAGTGTATAGTGAGTGGTGTCATCACAGTTCACTGCAGCCTCAAACTTTTGGACTCAAGTGATCCTTCTGTCTTAATCTCCCAAGTAGGTGGGATGCCTCCATGCCTGGCTAATGTTTCTATTTTTTGTAGAGATGGGTTTTCACCAAAGATCCCAGGCTGGTCTTGAACTCAAGACCTCAAGCAATTTTCCCATTGCATCCTTTCAAAATGTTAGGATTATAGGTTTGAGCCACTATGCCAAGCCCCTGATAATATGTTTTATTAAGGCTTCCACTGGTGGGGCACAGTGGCTCACACCTGTAATCCTAGTACTCTGGGAGGCTGAGGTAGGAGGATAGCTTGAGCTCTTGAGTTGAGACCAGCCTGAGGAAAAGCGAGACCCCGTCTCTACTAAAAATAGAAAAACTGAGGCAGAAAGATCACTTGAGCCCAACGGTTGGAGGTTGCTGTGAGCTATGATGCAATGGCACTATACCCAGGGCAACGGCTTGAGACTGTGTTTCAAAAAAAACAGGCTCGGCGCCTGTAGCTCAGTGGCTAGGGCACTAGCCACATATACCAGAGTTGGTGGGTTTGAACCCAACCCGGGCCTGCCAAACAACAATGACAACTACAACCAAAAAATAGCTGGGCATTGTGGCAGGTGCCTGTAGTCCCAGCTACTCAGGAGGCTGAGGCAAGAGAATAGCTTGAGCCTAAGAGTTTGAGGTTGCTGTGAGCTGTGACACCATAGCACTCTACTGAGGGCAACACAGTGAGACTCTATCTCAAAAAAAATAAAATAAAATAATACATATATATATATATATATATATTGGACCTTGAGAGTTAGCTTTAGAGATTATGTTATTTACTTAGTTCTCCATATAAGTACAGGATCTTGAGTCATTCTTTCTGGATTCAAATTCCAACTTCATTATTTACAACTTGTGTGAATGACCTTAACCAATTATTTTACTTCTCTCCTCTGAGTTTCAGTTTCCTCATCTGTGTGTTATATTGAATATAATCTAACTTTGTCTAATGCCTGGCTCATAGTGAACTCTGCACCTATATAGCTCTTATTAACCAGCCATTGATTTAAACAGTATATTTGGAGTGCCAACCATGTGTCTCCTCTTTAAGACACAGGTACTTTAATGTGTGGCCCTGATAGAGGATATGTTTTGGGTTTCTATCATCAGTCTGGGTTTCTATCGTCTTTCTTCCTGTGCATGAGTTTAGAAAGAGAATTTGGGTTCAGGCTTGGTGGCTCATGCCTATAATCCTAGCACTCTGAGAGGCCCAGGCAGGTGGATTACCTCAGCTCAGGAGTCGGAGACCAGCCTGAGCAAGAGTAAGACCCTGTCTCTAAAAAAACAGAAACTAGCCTGGTGTTATGGTGGGCCCTTGTAGTTCCAGCCACTTGAGAAGTTAAGGCAAGAAGATTACTTAATCCTAAGAGTTTGAGGTTGCTGTGAGTTAGGATGATGCCACAGCACTCTACCCAGGACAACAGAGTGAGACTGCGTCTCAAAAAAAAAAAAAAAAAGAAAGAAAGAAAGGAGAATTTGGTTAGGCAGGGAAGAATGCTCCTGTTGATTCATTTACTCATCGTACAGTGAAGTCGGAGGAGCAAAATCGAGTTATTCCTTCATTGAAACATGTCCATCCTTTATCTCGAAAGGTTATTTGTCCTGTTTGAGTGAGTTTATTTACATCTTTATTATCAGAAAGATAATACATGGAGTAGGAGAGGACACCAACTCAGCCAGTCAGTTTCACTAAATTAGCCCCAGCCATTAGGGAAATGAAAAATATGGCAACCAGGTTACCCACACATCACCACTCCAGTGTAGATTTTATTTTATTTTAATTAATTAATTTAAAAAATTTTTAATTTAATTTTTTTTTGCATGAGAAAGAATTTTTTTTATTTTTAATTTCAGCTTGCTTATTCATTCTTCTTTGTTTGAAGTACTCTTTTTTTTTTTTTTTTGTTCATTTTCTTCTTCCTCTGGCAATGCTCTGTCCCGCTTTTTTTGATGTTAGTAGAGATGGGGTCTTACTCTGGCTCACTGCTGGTCATACTGGTCTCGAACCTCTGAGTTCAGGCAATCCACCCGCTTCGGCCTCCCACAGTGCTGGGACTATAGGCGTGAGTCACTACGCCTGGCTAGAAAGAATTTTTTTTAACGGGGTACAATGTGCTGATTTTATATACCATTTGAAATGTTTTCATCAAACTGGTTAATACAGCCTTCACTGCATTTTCTTAGTTATTGTGTTCAGACATTTATACTCTACACTTGTACATTTAACATGTACCCTTGTAAAATAATGCACCATAGGTGTGGTTTCACTAATTACCTTCCCTCCACCCATCCTCTCCCCCCCTTCCCCCTTCTTCTTGGGCTATGGTTGGGTTATAGCTTTCAAATGAAAGCTATAAATTGGTTTCATAGTAGGGCTGAGTACATAGGATACTTTTTCTTCCATTCTTGAGATACTTTGCTAAGAAGAATATGTTCCAGCTCCATCCACGTAAACATGAAAGAGGTAAAGTCTCTATCTTTTTTTAAGGCTGGATAATATTCCATGGTGTACATATACTATAGTTTATTAATCCATTCATGGGTCGATGGGTACTTGGGCTTCTTCCATGACTTAGCAATTATGAATTAGGCTGCAATAAACATTCTAGTGCAAATATCTTTGTGATAAAGTGTTTGGTCTTCTGGATATAACCTAGTAGAGGAATTGAAGGATCAAATGGCAGGTCTATTTTTAGATCCCTAAGTGATCTCCAAACATCTTTCCAAAAGGAACGTATTAGTTTTCATTCCCATCAGCAGTGCAGAAGTGTTCCCTTTTCTCCATACCCATGCCAACATCTATGGTTTTAATTATTATTATTTTTTTTTAGAGACTGTTTCATTTTGTTGTTCTTGGTAGAGTACCAAGGTGTCATAGCTCACAACAACCTCAAACTCTTGGGCTTAAGCGATTCTTTTGCCTCAGTCTCCCAAGTAGCTGGGACTACTGGTGCCTACCACAACGCCTGGCTATGTTTCTTTTTAGAGACGAGGTCTCCCTCTGGCCCAGGCTGGTCTTGAACCTGTGAGCTCAGGCAATCCACTCACCTCAGCTTCCCAGAGTGCTAGGATTATAGGTGTGAGCCACCACTCCCGGCTTATTATTATTATTATTATTATTTAGACAGAGTCTTTAGTTTGTTGCCCTCAGTAGAGTGCCATGGCATCATAGCTCATAGTAACCTCAAACTCTTGGGCTCAATTGATTATCTTACCTCCCAAGTAGCTTGAGCTACAGGTGCCCACCACAGTGCCTAGCTATATATATATATATATATATATATTTTTTTTTTTTTTTTGTAGAGACAAAGTCTCACTTTATGGCCCTCGGTAGAGTGCTGTGGCATCACACAGTTCACAGCAACCTCCAACTCCCAGGCTTAAGTGATTCTCTTGCCTCAGCCTCCCGAGTAGCTGGGACTACAGGCGCCCGCCACAACGCCCGGCTATTTTTTGGTTGCAGTTCAGCCGGGGCCAGGTTTGAACCCGCCACCCTCGGTATATGGGGCTGGCGCCTTACCGACTGAGCCACAGGCGCCGCCCTATTTTTTTTAAATTTTTTTTAATTATCAAACTTTAATTCATAGACTAATCTTACAGGATAAACAATAAGACAGCTAGTCAAGGTTACACTTAAAAAAAAAAAAAAAATCCAGCAGCGCAAATCTAATAGACTAAATACGTTCATCTCCTCCCAAACAGGCATTTGATTTAAAAACAGAAACCAAAACAGTGTACAGCACAAGAAAACATGGTACTTACATTTACTGTCAAATAATTCTGCAGAACTCTTTAAGAAAGAAAAAGAAAGAGGTTCTTAAAAATTCAGAAAGCAGTAGAACCACCCAGCCTGGCAGGTAAATCTGCCAGATGTTCTGCACATCAGAGGGCTCCTGAACACCTGTGACTTCGGAAAGGCCATGCCTATTTTTTTTTTTTTTAAGAGAGAACATCTCGCTGTGGCTCAGGCTGGTCTTGAACCTGTGAGCGTAGGCAGTCCTACTCCCAGCTGTACTCCTTGATTCTTTTTTTTTTTTTTAGAGACAGAGTCTCACTTTGTCACCCTTAGTAGAGTGTCAAGGCGTCACAGCTCACAGCAGTCTCCAGCTCTTGGGCTCTTGCCTCAGCCTCCCGCTGAGTAGCTGGGATTACAGGCTCCCACCACAACGCCTGGCTATTTTTTTTTGTTGTTGCAGTTTGGGTTTGAACCCACCACCCTTGGTATATGGGGTCAGTGCCCTACTCACTGAGCCACAGGCGCTGCCCTCCAGTGTAGATTTTAAAGGAATGCAAAAGCTAAGTTACAGGACATTGTTACCAGGGAACAGAGAACGCATAGGGGAGAAGGGTAGAGTATTTTGATAGAGGAAAAAAATTCCCAGTGAACATAGTTGAGAGAATTCAGCCCTTAGATTTTTCTCTAGGCTAAGGATGTTATTAACAGAAGATTGGCACAAGCTTTATTTCATTATTCTAATAGTGCTATTCTGAGATATGTCTTCATTTCTCATACTTGTGTTTTATACCAGTGGTTTGACAAATCTGTGTTCTTTCCTTCTTCACAGTCCTGAGGCTTTCTACCAATGCTGGCCAGTGGAAGGAAGCAGCTAGCAAGGTGACCCATGCGTTGGTTAATATCAGGTAAGAAATGAGAATTTATTTCTTTCAGAGTTTCTTGGCTCTTCCCAAGGTTTATCATACCTTTCTAAGTAGAGTGCATTGAACACTACTATTTTAAGCTCTATTATCTGTAGGAGTGGAAGAAATTGTCATACTTGAATAAGAAAGCAGGCATACCTGAGATTTTTGTTGTATTGAAATAGCTCATAGTGCTGGCTGTTTTATGGTTTTTCTACCAAGAGATAATTGTAACCCTTTTTTCAGGCATCTTAGTTACCAACATGTTTTCTGTGTTAAGGCTTATTTCTGAAAGATTTTTTTCTGATGTTCTCTGGCTTCAGTGAATGACTCATGGAGATTTAAAACTTTGACATTTTACTTCATGTGGCTATTTCTATTTGTGGTAAACAGAAGCTAATGGAGTGCATGATGCTAAGTCTCTCTCTTTTTTGTTGTTGCAGTTGTCAATATTGTTTAACAGGCCAGGGCCAGGTTTGAACCCGCTACCTCTGTGCATGTGGCCGGTGCCATAACCACTGTGCTATAGCCGCTGAGTCGGTGCTAAGTCATTTATGTTCCTTATGAAACAGCAAGGCAATTACAGAGTACCATATGTATTGGATAAAGTTATGTCAAACATGGAGTTGATAAAGGTCGTGAGAAGGTACCACTCACCCACAGGAGTATGCTATTCATAAATGGAAAAGGGAAAGTGCTTTCAGGATTGTGAAACTCAAATATGACCTTGCTCCCTTTGTGTGTATGATTTTTCATTTTCTCAGCAGTTATTAAATTGTTCTTGCAAACAACTGGAAAATTAACATGGAGTAAAAGAGGCAAACCCAACAGATGGGGAACTTGAATTAGCTCCAGATGTAAGCCTTGCCAGACATTCCCAGTAATAGTAATGCACATTTACAACTTGGTGTAGATTCTAATGTATGACAAAGCTGTTTATTTCTGTATCGTTCTTTTCTTTCTTGGTATTTAAAGGTAAAATGTCCTATGTCTACAGTGATTTACTATTGTGTTCGGCACATCTGGGAATAAAAGGAAAAGTGTGAAATGTGTGTGTTAGGAGGGCTGGGATGAGGGGGCATGGGGTGAGATGTGCTAACAAGATTGCAGTGAGTGTTGGTCTGCCTTACCTGTCTCCAGAGACATTTTGTAGCAAACATAGTTTTATAAATCTCACAAATAAATGCATACCTACACTTAGCAAATAATCCAGATACTGTGGTGGGGCCTATGATAAATGTGATTTTCTGTAAGAATCAGGAACTAAACAGCCTTCTGCTAAATATCCCTTTGTGACCCAAGGGCAGAATGACAAATGTGAGTGTTTGAATGAAACACCAGATTCTGGGCTAGAGTATGAAGTACATATGGGTATAATTTATGTTGTGTTTATTTATTCATGTATTTATGTAGGCTTTCCAGGCAGCTTCTTTTCATATGGGGCCTCTTTCCATGATCACATCCCTTTATGCTTGCTTTATCTCCTACTTTGTTGCTTTTCTGTTCAGTGTTTTCTGGTTTGTCTGCTGTCCTTATTTTTCTCAAGGGCCATTGAGCAGCTGATTTAAGTTTTTGGCTTCTCCTTTTTCTAAATATTCAAGAAAGACCTGGACTGATCCTGGAGGACATACGTAACCTCTGCCATTCTCTTTATATGAGTCTGTCAGGTTCATACTTGCATTTTCATTCCTCAGACTTCTCTGATGAACTTGCTATGGAGAATAATCACATCATTTTGAATTAGCCTCAGAGTATATGCTTAAAGTAACAAAGACCCAGTCAGTTTTCTCAAGAGCTTACTGGAAAGATGTGTTTGAATGTCACTTACCAGAGCAAGGCCAGATTAGAGAAAAATACTGGCGATAGTAAGTCTGCAAAAGTTTGCCTTTTTTTCCTTACAAACTGCTAGACTTTGTGTTGTTCTTTCATGTACTATTTTCTTTTTTTTCGAGACAGTCTTATTATGTTGCTCTCAGTAGAGCGCAATGGCACCACAGCTCACAGTAACCTCAAACTCTTGGGCTTAAGTGTCACAGCTCACCGCTACCACCCCTTGTCAGGGCCCAAGACTGGCCAGTCTCGGGCCCGGCTTACCTAGGTTCCAGATGCAGACTGCTAAGCTACCTTGTTCAGGAACAATTTCTCTTGGGTGCCTAAGGGCTATCTACTTTACCAGGAGAGAGAGAGAGAGAGAGAGAGAGAGAGAGAGAGAGAGAGAGAGAGAGAGAGAGAGAGAGAGAGAAGTGTGTCTTAGAGTAAAGCAGTCTTAGAATAGATAGATCTTAGTCTTTAGTAGAGCTTGGTAGTCTTCAGCAGAGAGATACCGTGCTGGCATTCTTTAGGCAGGAGAGGAGACAGAGTCAGAGTAAGTGGGTCCATGATAGATTACGCATGCTTCCGGCTGCCTTCTCCTCCAGCCTAATATAAGTCTGATCTCATGCCCCTCAACACCACAGGTGTAGAGACTGCCAATTTACCAATGCTCTCATCTCACCAGTTTTCATGCTTGTTAGGAGTGCTAAAACCCTCTCCATGCCCTTTTCACCAGGGGTTCCATTGTTGAGCTATACAGGTATTTCTTATAACTCTCACTCCTCCTAGCCATAGGCTATACGGGCTGCTACACTTAAGCAATTCTCTTGTCTCAGCCTCCCAAGTAGCTGGGACCACAGGCACCTGTCACAATGCCTGGCTATTTTTTTGTTGCAGTTGTCATTGTTGTTTAGCTGGCCCGGGCTGGGTTTGAACCTGCCACCCTTGGTGCATGTGGCCAGTGCTGTAACCACTGTACTATGGGTGCTGAGCTTCATGTACTATTTTCTTTAATCTTTTTTTTTTTTTTTTTTTGAGACAGAGCCTCAAGCTGTTGCCCTGGGTAGAGTGCTATGGCATCACAGCTCACAGCAACTTCCAACTCCTGGGCTCAAGCGATTCTCCTGCCTCAGCCTCCCAAGTAGCTACTTTTTGGTTGCAGCCATCATTGTTGTTTGGTGGGCCTGGGCTGGATTTGAACCAGCCAGCTCAGGTGTATGTAGCTGGTACCTTAGCCGCTTGAGCTACAGGCGCTGAGCCTTTCTTTAATCTTTTTAACTCTGTTGAGTGTATTATACACTTTAAAAAAAATTCTCTTTTCCTTGACAAAGCTGAGAACTAATCATAGGTCTTCTAACTCCAAGTCCAAGACTTTCTTTAAAACTGTACTGCCTCCTCCTTCTTACTAAATTGAAGACTATCTGGAGGTAAAGAGAAAACTTAGTATGATGTATTGGAAGGAGCATGGAGATTTGAGTTAGAAAAATTGCATTTTTAATTTTTGTCTCTACTACTTACTATGTGGTTTTGAACAAGTTACTTACCTTCTTTGGGCTTCCTTCTCCCATCTACAAATATGGGTGATGGTGATATTAACTATTTCACAGGGTAATGTAGATGTAATGTAGATGAAAGCTCCTGGTAAAATACTAATTTCACTTAGCATAGTGTCTTTAAGGTTTACCCATGTTGTAGGATGTGTCAGAATTTCCTTCCTTTTTAGGCTAAATAGTATTCCTTCATATGTATATACCACATTTTCTTTATCCTTTCATTAGCTGATGGACAGTTGAGTTGCTTCCACCTTTTGGACATTGTAAATAATGTTGCTATGAACATGGATATATAGATACCTGTTTGAGACCCTGCTTTCATTTCTTTGGGCATATACCCAGAAGAAGAATTGCTGGATCATGTGGAAATTATATGTTTAATTTTATGAGGAATTGTATGTTGTTTTTTAGGTTCAGCATTTTGACCTTCGTTGGAGTGTTTCCTAATGTCTTTATTTTCTCTTCTCGAAAAGTTAAAATGTTACCCTTAAAGATGTTTTGTTCTTTTTGTAGAAGGACTTTTGGATGAAGATAGTCCCAGGACTTTGCTTAGAGTCCATACTCTCTTAGCTGAGGGGAAAAAATGGTACACAAGTCTGCACTCCACTGAGCCAGCAGTAATGAGGCTGCCTTATGTTCCTTTGTCTTTCTAAGAGCTTATGTTGTATATCCGTGGCACTATTAACTTTGAGTGGTTTAGAAAATAAGACATACGGGCCCCCTGATAATACTGAGGGGTATTTAACTATTGGCCACCAAGTTAATTATCAAGGATAGAGTGTGTAAAAGGTATTAGCAGTAAAATTGTGATGATGTACAGCATATACTTTTAATGTTAGATTTGTGCTGATTCCACACCTGAGAAGGATTTCTAAGGCAGAGTGGACAAGCCATCTCTTAGCTACCTCTCCTGTAGTATCTTCTTTGATTGCTAGAGGAGGGGATTGGGATACACGTGAACTTTGGATACCCTGACAGTTGGGAGGCCTCCTAGACTGGTTTGCCAGTTGATAATGGCAAATGCTTTCTTGGTGATCTCCCGGAATGCAGTGCATCTAATGACTACCCTAGCATAGTGCCTCCTCAGCAGATGAAAGGCAGCAGATGGCTGCTGACCTCTCTATTCTAAGCATACTTAGTTTAGATTGTGACAGTGAAAATGAAAAGTACTTCCACATTCTTGGAGGCCTAAATTTGCTCAAGTGTCAGTCTTTTTGCTTTTCACTTGTCTTTCATGGCTTAGTCATGCTAGTTCTTTAATTGTCAAAGTTATTTGTGTTTAGACAAATTGTCTCTCTCTTCCTGTTTGATCCTTCAGTGAGATTCTTAAAATGCAGCTGCTTAGAAACTGCTATTTTTATTGGAACACTTGATACCTCCAACAAACAGGGTCCTATGTTATTTCCTCTCCATAGAATTGTTCCATTGCTTTGCCATAAGAAAAATAAAACACATTGCTCCAGGGGCGGCGCCTGTGGCTCAGCGGATAGGGTGCCATATGCCTAGGGTGGCGGGTTCAAACCCAGCCCCGGCCAAACTGCAACAAAAAAATAGCCAGACGTTATGGCGGGCACCTGTGGTCACAGCTACTTGGGAGGCTGAGTCAAGAAAATCGCCTAAGCCCAAGGATTTGGAGGTTGCTGTGAGCTGTGTGACGCCACGGCACTCTACTGAGGGCGATAAGGTGAGACTCTGTCACTACAAAAAAATAAAATAAATAAATAAATAAATAAATAAAACACTCTTATCTTTAAAAAAAAAAAAAAAACACACTGTTCCACCTTTAAGATTCTACTTGTTGGTCTAATTGTTGCTTCAGCTGCCTCCACAGATCTAATGGTCCATAAAGGAAGAATACTTTGAGGGGCCACGTGCAAGGCAGGAAGGAAAGCGTTTGGATAGTTTTGCTTAGAGGCTTACTTATATGCTGAATATTTCCTGCCAGTACTTAATAGGCAGTCCCAATGAGTGGTGTCTTGTGCTTTAGGAAGATGTCTGCTGACTGTTAACTTAATTAGTCAAAAGAGAGTAAGAAAAACGTTAAACTAAAATCTGACCTTCAACTAACCAAACAACTTTCAAGGTAAGTAATTTGAGGCCCTTTATTGAATCTCTTCAGGTTAATATGTTAATGCTTTTCAGTTAATGAACATTTTATTAGCACCAAGTTCAAAATCTTATTCTCCGATTGTATGCAGAAACAGTGGCTAATTCACTGCAAATAGGTGTTTCTCCTGTGCTGTGATTTTCTTTAGGTAGATAATGTTTTAACTATGATAAATGTACTAATTTTTTTCTTTATCTGGAATACATTAATCTGGAGTTTAGTTTTTCTTCGAGAATAGCTGTAGTCTCAGTTACTTGGGAGGCTGAGGCAGGAGGATCACTTGAGCTCAAGAGTTTGAGGTTGCAGTGAGCTATAATGAAGCCACTGCAGTGTAGCCCAGGCACCAGACCAAGAACCTATCTCAAAAAAAAAAAAAAAAAGACTGGGCGGGCAAGGAGTAGGGCACCAGCCCCTATCATATATCAGA
This sequence comes from Nycticebus coucang, assembly GCF_027406575.1. NCBI lineage: Eukaryota > Metazoa > Chordata > Mammalia > Primates > Lorisidae > Nycticebus > Nycticebus coucang. The sequence continues at coordinate 131,141,729 of NC_069782.1, read as the reverse complement.
GGTGGCAGGTTCAAACTTGGCCCTGGCCAAAAAACAACAACAACAACAAAAAGACTTTTTTGTTTTTTTTTTTTTTTTTTTTTTTTTGGCCGGGGCTGGGTTTGAACCCGCCACCTCCGGCATATGGGACCGGCGCCCTACCCGCTGAGCCACAGGAGCCGCCCCAAAAAGACTTTTTTGATATTGCTATAGTTAGACAACACCTACCTGGGTTTTTGTTGTTGTCGTTTTTTGAGATAGGGTCTCACTCTGTTGCCCTAGGCTAGAGTGCCTTGGCATCTCACACTCCTGGGCTCAAGTGATCCTCTTACCTCAGGCTCCCATGTAGCTGGGACTACAGGCCTGTGTCAGCTAACACCAGCTAGTTTTTTTTTCTATTTTTAGTAGAGATAGGATCTGGCTCTTGCTCAGGCTGGTCTGGAACTCCCGAGCTCAAGCAATTCACTCGCCTTGGCTTCCCAGAGTTCTAGGTTACAGACTGCACCTGAGGAAGCCTGGGGTTTGGAATGAGAATTTAGTGCTTTTCTTTATAAGTCTCTTAATTATTCAAGAGTTTGTTTTTTGCCCTCCTGTTCACTCCATGGTCTTTATTTATTTATTTATTTATTTTATTGTTGGGGATTCATTGAGGGTACAATAAGCCACGTTACACTGATTGCAATTGTTAGGTAAAGTCCCTCTTGCAATCATGTCTTGCCCCCATGAAGTGTGACACACACCAAGGTCCCACCCACCTCCCTCCTTCCCTCTTTCTGCTTCCCCCCCCATAACCATAATTGTCATTAATTGTCCTCATATCAAAATTGAGTATATAGGATTCATGATTCTCCATTCTTGTGATGCTTTACTAAGAATAATGTCTTCCACGTCCATCCAGGTTAATATGAAGGATGTAAAGTCTCCATTTATTTTAATGGCTGAATAGTATTCCATGGTATACATATACCACAGCTTGTTAATCCATTCCTGGGTCGGTGGGCATTTAGGCTGTTTCCGCATTTTGGCGATTGTAAATTGAGCTGCAATAAACAGTCTAGTACAAGTGTCCTTATGATAAAAGGATTTCTTTCCTTCTGGGTAGATGCCCAGTAATGGGATTGCAGGATCAAATGGGAGGTCTAGCTTGAGTGCTTTGAGGATTCTCCATACTTCCTTCCAGAAAGGTTGTACTAGTTTGCAGTCCCACCAGCAGTGTAAAAGTGTTCCCTTCTCTCCACATCCACGCCAGCATCTGCAGTTTTGAGATTTTGTGATGTGGGCAATTCTCACTGGGGTTAGATGATATCTCAGGGTTGTTTTGATTTGCATTTCTCTAATATATAGAGATGATGAACATTTTTTCATGTGTTTGTTAGCCATTCGTCTGTCGTCTTTAGAGAAAGTTCTATTCATGTCTCTTGCCCATTGATATAAGGGATTGTTGGCTTTTTTCATGTGGATTAATTTGAGTTCTCTATAGATCCTAGTTATCAAGCTTTTGTCTGATTGAAAATATGCAAATATCCTTTCCCATTGTGTAGGTTGTCTCTTTGCTTTGGTTATTGTCTCCTTAGTGGTACAGAGCTTTTCAGTTTAATGAAGTCCCATTTATTTATTTTTGTTGTTGTTGCAATTGCCATGGCAGTCTTCTTCATGAAGTCTTTCCCCAGGCCAATATCTTCCAGTGTTTTTCCTATGCTTTCTTGGAGGATTTTTATTGTTTCATGCCTTAAGTTTAAGTCCTTTATCCATCTTGAATCAATTTTTGTGAGTGGGGAAAGGTGTGGGTCCAGTTTCAGTCTTTTACATGTAGACATCCAGTTCTCCCAACACCATTTATTGAATAGGGAGTCTTTCCCCCAAGGTATGTTCTTGTTTGGTTTATCAAAGATTAGGTGGTTGTAAGATGTTAGTTTCATTTCTTGGTTTTCAATTCGATTCCAAGTGTCTATGTGTCTGTTTTTGTGCCAGTACCATGCTGTCTTGAGCACTATGGCTTTGTAGTACAGACTAAAATCTGGTATGCTGATGCCCCCAGCTTTATTTTTGTTACAGAGAACTGCCTTAGCTATACGGGGTTTTTTCCGGTTCCATACAAAATGCAGAATCATTTTTTCCAAATCTTGAAAGTACGATGTTGGTATTTTGATAGGAATGGCATTGAATAGGTAGATTGCTTTGGGAAGTATAGACATTTTACCAATGTTGATTCTTCCCATCCATGAGCATGGTATGTTGTTCCATTTGTTAATTTTCATAGTTTTCTGAGGATTTCATAGTTTTCTTTATAGAGGTCCTTCACCTCCTTCGTTAGGTATATTCCTAGGTATTTCATTTTCTTTGAGACTATGGTGAAGGGAGTTGTGTCCTTAATTAGCTTCTCATCTTCACTGTTATTGGTGTACACAAAGGCTACTGACTTGTGGACGTTGATTTTATATCCTGAAACATTACTGTATTTTTTGATGACTTCTAGGAGTCTTGTGGTTGAGTCTTTGGGGTTCTCTAAGTATAAGATCATGTTGTCAACAAAGAGGGAGAGTTTGACCTCCTCTGTTCCCATTTGGATTCCCTTTATTTCCTTGTCTTGCCTAATTGTATTGGCTAGAACTTCCAGCACTACGTTGAATAGTAAAGGTGACAGAGGGCAACCTTGTCTGGTTCCAGTTCTAAGAGGAAAAGCTTTCAGTTTTACTCCATTCAGTAAAATATTGGCTGTGGGTTTGTCATAGATAGCTTCAATCCGTTTTAGAAATGTGCCACCTATGCCTATACTCTTCAGTGTTCTAATTAGAAAAGGATGCTGGATTTTATCAAATGCTTTTTCTGCATCTATTGAGAGGATCATGTGATCTTTATTTTTGCCTCTGTTAATATGGTGGATAACGTTTATAGACTTGCGTATGTTAAACCAGCCTTGCATCCCTCATGGTCTTTATTTTTTTAGACAGAGTCTCACTATGTCACCCTGGGTAGAGTGCCATGGTGTCACAGCTCACAGCAACCTCCCAAGTAGCTGGGATTACAAGTGCCTGCCACAATGCCTGGCTATTTTTTTGTTGCAATTGTCATTGTCGTTTAGCTGGCCTGGGCTGGGTTTGAACCTGCCACCCTTGGTGTATGTGGCTGGCTGGTGCTGTAACTGCTGTGCTACAGGCACCAAGCCAACTCCGTGCCCATATGGAGTGACTGCTGGGTTGAGGGGCTGGCAGGCAGGTGGGCTGAGAGGCCAGGCTGGGCCGAGAGGCCAGGCTAGGCCAAGCCCAGGAGCTCCAGAAATGTAGCGGGCCACCTTGCCCATGCCACAGCGCCCTGCCGCAGGTGGAGCTGGAGCTGGAGCCTGGGGAGGCGGCGGGGCCCCCCCCAGCACAGCGCTCGCCACCCCCGCGCAGTGCCAGGCCCGCTACTGTCTCCGCCACCCAGGGCCCCCCTGGCATTGCAGCTCCGGCTGTGGAGGTGACACTGCCCAGCTCGAACCACCTCCGCTGCCATCGCCACCATGGATGAGCAGGAGGCATTGAACTCTATCATGAAGGATCTGGTGGCCCTCCAGATGAGGTGACGTCTCCAGGTGCCTGGATGTGAGACCATGAAGAACAAGGACACGGGTCATCCAAATAGGCAGAAAAAAAACAACAGCAGCAGCTCAGCCCTTCTGAACAGCCCCACAGTAACAAGCTCATGTGCAGGGGCCAGTAAGAAAAAGAAATTTTTGAGTGACGTCAGAATCAACTTTGAGCCCAACGGGGAAGGGCGAATTATAGCATTCACTCGGCCTGTGAGAGATGAAGATGTGGAGCACAAGGTGACAATGATATTTGGGCAACCTCTTGATCTACATTATATGAACAATGAGCTCTCCATCTTGCTGAAAAACCAAGATGACCTTGATAAAGCAATTGACATTTTAGATAGAAGCTCAAGCATGAAAGGCCTTAGGATGTTGCTGCCGTACCAGGACACAAACCATAACAGTTCCTCTCCCCACTCTGGGGCATCCCAGCAAGTGCGAATCAAGGCTTCCCAGTCCGCAGGGAATATAAATACCATCTACCAGCCCCTTGAGCCCAGAAGTAGGCACCTCTCTGTCAGCTCCCAGAACCCTGGCCGAAGCTCACCTCCCCCTGGATATGTCCCTGAGAGGCAGCAGCACATTGCCCGGCAGGGATCTTACACCAGCGTCAATAGTTCATCCCAGAGACCAGCGAGCAGTGCATGCTGGATCCCCTGAGCAGTGCAGAAAATTCCTTGTCTAGAAGCTGTCAGTCCTTGGACAGGTCAGCAGACAGCCCTTCCTTCCAGAAATCACGAATGTCCCGAGCCCAGAGCTTCCCTGACAACAGACAGGAGTACTCAGATCAGGAAACTCAGCTATATGACAAAGAGGTCAAAGGCGGAACTTACTCCCGGCACTACCATGAATCTGTGCACCACAAGGACTACAACAATGGCAGAAGAACATTTCCTCGAATATGGTGTCATGAATGCAACCTGTTCACCCTGGTGCCCTCTAGTCGCTCCCTGAGCACAACGGCGAGATCATGGGTCTAGCTGTGCGCAATACTTGGACCCCTGCGGGCGTCTACGGAGTGCAGATAGCGAGAACGCCCTGTCTGCGCAGGAGAGGAATGTGCCAACCAAGTCTCCTAGTGCCCCCATCAATTGGTGCCAGGGAAAGCTTCTGGGCCAGGGTGCCTTCGGCAGGGTCTGTTTATGCTATGATGTGACACAGGACTAGAACTTGCTTCCAAACAGGTCCAGTTTGACCCAGATAGTCCTGAGACAAGCAAGGAGGTGAGTGCTCTGGAATGTGAGATCCAGTTGCTGAAGAACTTCCAACACTAGCGCATCATGCAGTACCATGGCTGTCCGCGGGACAGTGTTGAGAAGACGCTGACCATCTTCATGGAGTATATGCCAGGGGGCTTGGTGAAGGACCAGTTGAAGGCCTATGGAGTCCTGACAGAGAGTGTGACCTGGAAGTACACCAGGCAGATCCTGGAGGGCATGTCCTACCTGCACAGCAACATGATTGTTCACCGAGACATCAAGGGAGCCAACATCCTCCGAGACCCTGCTGGGAATGTGAAGCTGGGGGACTTAGGCGCCAGCAAACGCCTGCAGATCATCTGCATGTCGGGGACAGGCAAGCGTTCAGTCACCGGCACACCCTACTGGATGAGCCCTGAGGTGATCAGCGGTGAGGGCTATGGAAGGAAGGCAGATGTGTGGAGCCTGGGCTGTACTGTGGTAGAGATGTTGACAGAGAAACCACCTTGGGCAGAATATGAAGCTATGGCCGCCATTTTCAAGATCGCCACCCAGCCTACCAATCCTTAGCTGCCTTCCCACATCTCTGAACACGGCTGTGACTTCCTGAGACAGATTTTTGTGGAGGCTCGTCAGAGACCTTCAGCTGAGGAGCTGCTTAAACACCACTTTGCACAGCTCGTGTACTGAGCTCTCAAGGCCACAGTCTTGCTGGCTGCCCTTCACTACATAAGCAAGGGGCTGCTGTGGGGCTCAGCGAGTTGCTGCTCCTCTAGTCAAGGTTGTCGGCCATGGAGCTGCAGCCCTGCCAGCGTTTGTCTGTGCACCTTTTGCCACTGGACTTAGAGCTAGGTTGGGGTGGCAGCAGCCTCAAGGACTGGGGGTCCCCAGCCTGCCAGACCAAGAGCTCCCAACACCCTGCGCTCTGTGTGGAGGGAAGGAGCCACGAACAGTGTGCTCAGCGACTGTGGGCCCCAACCTTGGGTTGTGTCCTGACAATGCAGTCTGCACCGATGCCAGAGGGTCTCGGGCTACAAGACTTGTACCATGGTATAAAGAGTGTTATTTTCACTCAGAGTGTTATTTTGTTTCTCCTCCCAATGTCTAGAGACCACCAGGGTGTCTCGGGCTGGATGAGGCCACTCGAAGCCTGAGGTAAAACCCAGTATCCCCCAAGCAAAGGCAGGCAGAGGCCCAGGCTGCTCTCCCCTACAGCCCCAGGTCACCTCTACCAGTCCTGTCCATTACCAAAGATGAATGGAGCAAATGTCATGCTGCCTTATTCAGGGAAGGAGGAGCCTGTCCCCATGACCCTGCCCCCATTAGCAAGGGTCCTGAGATGTGGAATTGTACCCACTGTTTGGGGGGGGGAGACCCAATTTTGTCAATGCAATTGTCTCTGTTTTACAAAAAAAAGAAAGAAAGAAAAGAAAAGTAAATATGGACTAAAGAGATTAATGATAGGAGCAGAGCCAATGGGCTGATGACTCTTGTATAGCAGGGAGCACATGAACATAACCTTCTATTGTAGTTGTCTTCTCTGAGGTGATAGGTAGACTCAAATTATCCCCTGAGTTAGAATTTGTCACTAATGACCTTTCTTCTGTTAATCAGACCGTGCTGATCTCCCATTAGACAAAATGAAAAGCATTATGCAGATTAAAACAGCACCAAAATGAAACTGGTGTAATATTGCTTACCCAATGACTGGGGGCATTACATATTATTCTAATAGTCGTTATTCCCTAATCTCTTAAGACTGCAGCTAGAATTGAAAAACCAAACACTGAATACCATGTGGTTAATTATCTGTTTTGCCCTAGCTTGGGTTATGCTGTAAAAAGAAGTTTTACATTAGGTCATAACTGGGCTTGATGAACTGCAGTGAAGTTAAGAAGTCTTAGTTTAAGAGATTTAGATATTTAAATACCAAGATTTTTAGCTGGGGGCTGTTGTGTTTTAGATGAGTGTGGCTTTAGCATATAAAATCTGTCCTAAACTTATCCTGAAATTTTCTTGGATTCCTTCCCCACTTTTCCCTTTTTTAAAAAAAGTGTGACAAAATATATGTAAAATTACAATTAATAAGTGTACAGTTTATTGGCATTAAGTACATTCACATTACTGTGCAACCATCACTACCATCCATCTCCAGAACTACTTCTTTTTCCTGAGCTGAAACTCTGTACCCATTAAATACTAACTTCCCGGTCCCTCCTGCCCCCAACCCCTGGCAGTCATCATTCTCTTTTTCTATGAATTTGACTGCTCTAGGAACTTCATTCACATATTTGTCATTTGTGACTGGCTTATTTCACATAATATAATGTCTTCAAGGTTTGTCCATGTTTCAGTGGGTATCAGGATCTCCTTTTTGAGGCTGTATAATATTCCATTGTATGCATATACTGCATTTTTTTTTTTTTTTTCATTTTCACATAGATGGTCACTTGGGTTGCTTCTACCTTTTGGCTGTTGTGAATAATGCTGCAGTATGTGTGTTTGTATATCTCTTTGAGACTCTACTTTCATGTCTGTTGGATATATACCCAGAAGTGTAATTGCTGGAGCATAGGTAATTCTGTGTATAACATTTTTTTTTTTTTTTTTTTTGCATGACAGAATTCAACTTTTTATTGAACACCTTACAAAAAAGATTTAGTCAAAAAGACCAAAGCCCATGTCATCATCAGATTCCTCGGATTCTTCTTTCTTTGCTTCCACTTTCTTCTCCTCAGCTGGGGCAGCAGCAGTGGAGGGGGCAGGACCTCCTGCTGGTGCAGCACCAGCTGCTGGAGCAGGTCCACCAGCCCCTACATTGCAGATGAGGCTCCCAATGTTGACATTGGCCAGGGCCTTTGCAAACAAGCCAGGCCAAAAAGGTTCAACATTTACACCAGCTGCTTTAATGAGGGCATTTATCTTATCCTCCCTGACGGTCACCTCATCGTCATGCAAAATGAGGGCTGAGTAAATGCAGGCGAGCTCTGAGACAGAGGCCATGGCACGAGCGAGTACTGAGAAAGCGCTGCCGGGCACGGTGCTAGTCGCCGGATGAAGTGAGGGCCTCACCCCAACGCGGCCTTAGCTTCCTCGGAAGAACCGAGCACCTTGAAAGCAGCTGAGGAAAGAGCTGTGTATAACATTTTGAATAACTGCCAGATTGTTTCTTAAAGTGGCTGAACCATTTTGCATTCCAATTTCTTCATGTTCTTGCCAACACTTGTTTTAGTCTTTTTATAATAGTCATCTTAATAGATGTGAAGTGGTATCTTATCATACTATCTCTAATGACTAATGATGTTGAATATCTATTTATATGCTTATTGGCTATTAATATATCTTTTTTTGAGAAATGTCTATTCAAGTCCTTTGCCCATTTTTAAAGTGTTATTTTTATTTTATTTTATTTTTTACACTGATTGCATTTGCTAGGTAAAGTCCCTCTTACAATCATGTCTTGCCCCCAAAAGAAAAGTGTTATTTTTTGTTGTTGAGTTTAAAGAGTTCTTTTTATATTCTGGATTTTAATCCCTTATTAAAGATATGATTTATATTTTCTTTTTTTAAATATATGATTTATAAATATTGCTTTTCATTTTTTTGGTAGTGTCCTTTGATGCATGAAAGTTTTTAATTTTGGTGAAATCCAACTTACCTATTTTTTCTTCTGTTGCTGTGTCATTGCCAAATGACTTTCCTAATAGGTTTTTTTCTAAGAGTTTTATAGTTTTAGCTCTTATGGTTAGGTCTTTGATCCTTTTTTTTATTTTTTAATGAGACAGGGTCTTTCTGTGTTGTCTAGTTGATCTCGAACTCCTAGGCTCAAGTGGCCCTCCCTCCTCATCCTCCTGAGTATCAGAGGTTACAGGCTTATGCCTGTGATTTTTCTTTTTTTTTTTTTGAGACAAAGTTTAACTTTGTCACCCTCAGTAGAGTGCTATGGCATCATAGCTCACAGCACCCTCAAATTCTTGGGCTCAAAGCGATTCCCTTGCCTCAGCCTCCCTGGTAGCTGGGACTACAGGTGCCTGACACAACACCCGGCTTTTTTAAAACACAGGGTCTCACTCTTGCTTAGGCTTGTCTCAAACTCCTAAATTCAGGCAATCCACCTGCCCCAGCCTCCCAGAGTGCTAGGATTATAGGCATGAGCCACCGCACCCGGCACATGCCTGGAATTTGATATATGGTATAAAATAAGAGTTCAATTTCATTTTTTTTGCTTGTGATATCCACTTTCCCCAATACCCACTTTGCTTTTTTGAGATAACCACCACTCTGATTATTTAACTTAAATCAGGCTTAATTTGGAACTTAACTGATAGGGGACAGATGGAACCTCCCCACGGTTTTTCCTATATATTTTCATTCCTTTGCCATTTAAGAGATAATATAGGACGGCGCCTGTGGCTCAGTCGATAGGGCGCCAGCCCCATATACCGAGGGTGGCGGGTTCAAACCCGGCCCCGGCCAAAGTGCAACAAAAAAATAGCCGGGCATTGTGGCAGGTGCCTGTAGTCCCAGCTACTCGGGAGGCTGAGGCAGGAGAATCGCCTAAGTCCAGGAGTTGGAGGTTGCTGTGAGCTGTGTGACGCCACGACACTCTACTGAGGGCGATAAAGTGAAACTCTGTCTCTACAAAAAAAAAAAAAAGAGAGAGATAATATAACATTGGTTAATAGTAGTGACTCAAGAGTCAAGTTGTCTGAGGGTTTTTTTTTTTTTTTTGAGACGGAGTCTCACTTTGTTGCCCTTGGTAGAATGCCGTGGCATCATAGCTCACAGCAACCTCAAACTCTTGGGCTTAAGGAATTCTTTTGCCTCAGCCTCCCAAGTAGCTGGGACTCTAGGTGCTCACTACAATGCCTGGCTATTTTTAGAGACGAGTTCTCACTCTGGCTCAAGCTGGTCTCCAACTTGTGAGCTCAGGCAATCCACCCGTCTCGGCTTCCCAGAGTGCTAGAATTACAGGCATGAACCACTGTGCCCACCTTGTCTGAGTTTGGGTCCCAGCTCCACCATTACTTTGGGCAAGTTATTTAACCACTCTTTGAGTTTTCTGAGCTCTAAAGTGAAGATAATACGTATCCGTGTCATTGTTGAGATTTTTAAATGACGGTATATATAAAGTACTTAGAATAGTGCTTGGTATATAGTCAATGCTATATAAATCTTTATTATTGCTATCAATCAAGGGCAAGGGATGGGGGAAGACATCTTATCAGCCTTGTTGTGGGAACTCATTCTAGACAAGCAAGCCCCTTCCATACCCAACTTTGTTCAGTCCCTTGTCCCTGCTCATGTGGACGTAGTAGGGACCAGAGATACAAAATTATATTCTTTATAAGCTGACACTGGGGACGGAACTGAACTTAGGCTATCAGTCTGTGCTTTGGCAGAAAATAGTTTAGGTGGGGATAGGTTGTCTTTTTCATCAGTTTCAGTCATTTGAAGAGATGTTTGACCATGCAACCTTGGCTTTATTTTCAGGTGAGTAGTCTGTTTTCTTGTGGTAAAAGAATATGCCCCAAATGAATTTAGGTAAGAGAATACTAACCATTGTGTTCTTGTATGTGGTTGGAGGAATTATAGGTGGTTTAAAATTTTCTTTCTTCCTTATACAGTAGAACCTCCATAGTTAACCATCTCCCTGCATTGACCACCTCCTTAAGTTGGTCTAATTTTCATAGACCAGATATGCACCACATGTATGTATCAGTACAGTAGGCCTAGTTCCTTATATTGATCACCTCTGTATGTTGGCCAGATGGTTACAGTCCCTTGGGTGGCCAACTTACAGAGGTTCTACTGTATTTTAACTTATTAAAAACATTTAGCTGTGGATTTTTTTTGTAGATTACCTTTATCAGATTGAGGACGTTCCTAGTATGTTGAATGTTTTTATCATGAAATGAACTTTGTCAAATGCTTTTTCCGCATATGCCAAGACGATTGTGTGGCTATTATATTCTACTAATATCATTAACTATATAAATTGATTTTCAGATGTTAAACTAATCGTGCACTCCTGGGATAAATCCTATTTGGTTGCTATGTGTAATTATTTTTACATGTTGCTGGATTTAGTTTGCTAATATGGGTTGTGCATCTCAAATCTGAACTCTGAAATGCTCTAAAATCCTAACTTTCTCAGTACTAACGCAGTGTTCAAAGGAAATGTTCATTGGAGCATTATGGATTTCTAATTTCTGGATTAGGGATGCTTACCTGGCAAGTGTAATATGAATACCCTAAATCCAAAATATGAAATATTTTTGGCCCCAACCATTTTAGATAAGGGATACCCAACCTGTGGTTTTTTTCTAAATTATCTTTCTAATACTGATATATATTTTTTAATTTTTATTTTATTTTATGATTATTATTATTATTATTTGAGACAGTCTTCACTCTGGTGCCCAGGCTGGAGTGTGATGGTGTCAGCCTAGTTTATAGCAACCTCAGACCCCTGGCTTGAAGCAATTCTCCTGCCTCAGCCACCCAAGTAGCTGGGATTTCAGGCACCCACCACAATGCCTGGCTAATTTTTCTGTTTTAGTAGAGATGGGGTCTTCCTCATGCATGGGCTAGTCTGAAACTTCCGATCTCAAGGGATCCTCCTGCATTGTCCTCCCAGAGTTCTAGGACTTCAGATGTGAGCCACTATACCCTATCTTAATTTTTTATTTTAATTTAATTTAATTTTCTTAGAAACAGTGTCTTGCTGTATTATCCAGGCTGGACTCAACCCCCTGAGCTCAAGCCATCCTCCCAAGTTGCTGGAACTACAGGCACACCTCATCATATCCAACTCAACCTGTTTTGTTTGCCATCAGTATTCAGTATCTACAGACCAAGGAGATATTGTCTGTAGTTTTTTTTTTTTTTATAATGTCTCAGTCTGGTTTTGGTATCAAGTTAATAGTGTCTCATAGAATGAGTCAGAAAATTATTTTTTCCTCCTCTGATTTTTTTTTTGGAAAGTTTATAAAGTATTGGTACTAGTTCTTATTCACATGTTTAGTAGAATTTGGTGGCAAAACCATCAGGACTGTGTCTTTTTTCTATGAGTAGTTTTTTGATTAATAATTCAGTCTCTTTACCTGTTACAGGTCTTCAGATTATACACATCTTATATATGTGTGTATTTATGAATGATTAAATGAATGACATGGTTTCTTACTATGTTACCCAGGCTGGACTTTAATTCTGGGGCTCAAGCAATCCTCCTACTTTAGTCTCCTGAGTAGATGGAATTACAAGCATGTGCCACCACACTTGGCTTATTCAGATCGTCTGTTTCCTCTTGAGTCAGTTTTGGTGGCTTGTGTGTCCTTAGGAATTTGTCCATTTCATCTAATTTCTCTATATTATTGGCATGTAGTTGTTCTTAGAGTCACCGTACAATTCTTTCTTTTTCCCTGTAAAGTCAGTAGTAATATTTTCTCTCTCATGTCTGATTCTAGTAATTTGAGTTTCCTCTCCTTTGTCAATGTAGTTAAAGGTTTATCAATTGTATTGATTTTTTTTTCAAAGAGCTTTTGGTTACATTGATTTTCTCTTTTGTTTATCTGTTTTTGTTTCATTAATTTCTGCTCTAGTCTTTTTTATTTCCTTCCTTCTGCTTGCTTTAGGCATAGTTTGCTCTTCCATAAAACAAACTTTAATTCCAACCATAATAGAATGAAATTAGAAATCAACAACAGAAAGAAATTTGATCAGAGAACAAATTTGTTATTATTCCTATCATTTTCAATTTACTGAGGTTTGTTTTGTGGCCTAGAAAATGATTCTAGGGGATAGGGGAATGTTCATATGCACTTAAGGAAATGTATGTCCTGTTACTGTTGGATGGAGTGTTTTATAGATGTCTGTTAGGTCTGGTTGGTTTATAGTGTTATTCAAGTCTCCTTCCCTCCCTCCTTCCTACCTCCCTTTCCTTCTTCCCTCCTTCCCCTCCTTTCTCTTATTCTTTCACCTTGGGTGGAGTGTAGTGTGTCATCGTAGCTTATTACAACCTCAAACTCCTGGGCACAAATGACCCTCCTGCCTTAGCTCAAGTAGTGGGGATTACAGGCATGTGCCACCATGCCTGGCTCATTTTTCTTTTATTTTTGGTAGAGATGGGGTCTTGTTCTTGCTGATCTCAAGAGATCCTCCTTCGTTGGCATCCCAGACTGCTGAGATTACAGGCATGAGCCGTTGCACCTGGCCCAAATCTTCTATTTCTTTGATGGTCATCTGTCTAGTTATTCTATCCATTATTTAATATGGGACATAGAAATATCCAATTATTATTGTTGAACTGTCTCTGCCTTCATTTCTGTCATGACATGTCTTTTTCCATTGTTTTAGTTTCAATATGTTTTTATCTCTGAACCTAAAATATATCTCCAATAGGTAGTTAGATCTTGATTTCTTTAGTCTGACAATCTGCCTTTTTTTTTTTTTTTTTTTTTTGTGGTTTTTGGCCGGGGCTGGGTTTGAACCTGCCACCTCCGGCATGTGGGACTGGCACCCTACTCCTTGAGCCACAGGCGCCGCCCGACAGTCTGCCTTTTGACTATTTATTCCTCTTACCCATTTATATTTAATGTTGTTACTGTTGATATAGTTGGATTTACATCTGTCACTACCTTTCTTGTTTTGTATATAGCTCATATTTTTATTCTTCTGTTCCTTCTTTACTACTTTCTTTTGGATTAAGTGGACATTTTTTATTTTTTTTAATTTCAGATTAATATGAGAGTACAAACAATTAGGTTATATCATTTGTGTTTGTTAGATAAAGTCCAGGTTATAGTTGAGCCCTTCACCCAGGGAGAATTTTCTAATGTAGCATTTATTTATTTATTTATTTTACTGTGTGTGTGTTTTTTTTTTTTTGGTTACCTCTTTAGAGGTTACTCCAGGGCTTACCACACATATCTTAATTTCTCATAATTGGCTTCAGATTTGTACTTAATTCCACTGAAATAAAAAAAACGTTACTCCTATGTAGTTCTACATAATATACACATATGACACACTTCAGTAAACTTTGTGAAGGAAACACACACACACAAAAGAGGAATTCCCTATTTTTCCTGAGAAAGTGAGGATGTATTGGAAATAGGACTCTTAATATTGTCCACTTTATCATTTCTGGAGCTAGATCTAGATGTTGATGGAGGAAAAGCCTGAATTTAGATTTTAGATACATATTTCTTCTGTGGGAGATTTTCTCAGATGTAGGTGTTAAACACAGCATTTTAGATCCTGCTCTATTCCTTGGTGAACTAATAGCCCACAGCTATTTTTTTCCTGCACTTGTGAGCAATCAGAGCTCATTGGCTCTTGATGCCTGCATACTGAGCTTTGTAACAAAACAAGAGTATATGTATAAAAGTAACAGGACTAATTGGGGAACAATTATTTGGGGGGCATATAATTTTGAAAGAAGTACACAATACTTTGATGTGGAAATGGGCGAAGGAATTGTTAGGTGTGTTATATCTGGAGTCAGTGTTGGTTTGTGGAATATATTCTTGTCCTGTTTGTTCCCTGTCTTTTGTATCATTTTCTCCCAGTAAGGTAGGAGCTCCTGATGGTGGCTTGTTTTTATTGCCTCAAATAAGGGACTATTTTTGGAATATTGCTCCTAAGAGAAAAGGAGTCACCCTTGAGCTCACCCCTCTGCTCTGACTGAGCTGTGAAATAGAAGGATCGCTTCGGTAGGTTCTAGGGGCTTGCTCTGAGCTTATCATTTGAAACCTCTTGGCTGTGGGACCTCACCCTTTGTAAAGTCTGGGGCTTTCTAAGATTTTAAGTAGACTTGAAGAATCTTATAAGAGCATTTTGTTGTATTTGTGAGTTAGTTGGGAGAGATCATGTATTTATCTGGTGATCTTACATTGAATGTTGCTTTAGCAGACAATCAGACATTGTACCCCTTGGTCTCAAATGTGTGAATAAATGTCCCCCACTTGTTTCCTTATCTTTGCAGCTGTTTCTAAATGCTAGAAATTGAGAACCAGCCAGGCAATCAAGGTGACCTAGAATTGCTTCTCTGTCTTAGGTCAAAAAGAAAGGTATTTCCAATTGACTCATTGTATAAGGAGGGGGTCATAGAAGTGGGAAGAGGCTAGAGTATATGTGGGACAAAACCCTATCATTCCTGAGCTTTTGCTCTTTCTCAGTCGCTCTTTTCTAGCCTATGGCTCTTTGGAGTTGGGCTACTTTTGCTGGCACAACTATCCCTGGTTCTTTCAGGTTCTGCCATTCCCTTATTATTATTGATCCTAAAGCAAGAAAAAAAATCTGTTTTCACCTGAGAAAAGGTTTATTTTTCTCTCTAAAGGAACTTCTATTATGAAATGTAGACATTTAATATTGGCTTAGTTTATAAAAGACCAGTTTCTTTTTTCTTTTTCTTTCTTTCTTTTTTGTTTATTTGAGGCAGAGTCTCACTCTGTTGCCCCAGGCTAGAGTGCCATGGTGGCAGTCTAATGTATGTACGTCAACTTGAAACTGCTGGGTTCAAGCAATTCTCCTGCTTCAGCCTCCCAAGTAGCTAGAACTATAGGTTCCTGCTTATTTTTTTAGTTTTTGTTAGTAGTGTTTTTGTTTCCTGTTTTTGTTAGTAGTGATAGGGTTCTTACTCTTGCTCATACTGATCTGGAACTCCTGCACTCAGGGGATCCTTTAGCCCTGGCCTCCCAGAATGTTAGGACTACAGGTGTGAGTCACTGCAGCTGGCCAAAAGACTGGTTTCTAACTGTAACTTATATAAAGTCTGGCCACAAAGGGGATAAATAGGCATAGGTTAGGTCCCTAACTCCTTTCTGTTTTCCATTCTCTATTTAAGGTTCTTTTTAAATTGTAGGCATTTGTTCATATTAGGCCTTATTTTTCCCTCTCCATTTATATTTCCCAAGCATCAAACTGGAACCCTGGTCACATAACTCAGATATTTCAACTATGTTGAACAGTATCCTATCCCAAACAGACATCTCTTCAGTAAATGACTCTTAAGTTTCTCTGGATTATTGTGAATAATACAAGAAGGGTTCTTAGATCCGTAGGCA
This sequence comes from Nycticebus coucang, assembly GCF_027406575.1. NCBI lineage: Eukaryota > Metazoa > Chordata > Mammalia > Primates > Lorisidae > Nycticebus > Nycticebus coucang. The sequence goes on along the minus strand of NC_069782.1, from coordinate 131,125,911 downwards.
CATAATCACTAAATCTCAGGTTTATACAAGAATGGCTAAGGTATCAGACCTCCTCTTTTCTATTGGACTTGTCTTTGATAGTTAGCAATGCCTAGATCATGGAACCTTAAAAGCTGAAATAACCTAAGAGATCATCTATCCCAGCGGTTCTCAAACTGTGGGTTGCAACCCCTTTGGGGGTTGAACGACCCTTTCACAGGGGTCACCTAAATACATCCTGCATATCAGATATTTACATTACAATTCATAACAGTAGCAAAATTATAGTTATGAAGTAGCAATGAAAATAATTTTATGGTTGGGAGTCACCACAACATGAGGAACTGTATTAAAGGGTCGTGGCATTAGGAAGGTTGGGAACCACTGATCTATTCCATCTCTTTCTTAAGGCATAAATCTCATTTGTTGGGGATATATTCAGCTTCTGCTTAAATACTCAGTGACTAGTATACATAGGCTCTAGACTATTTGGTTCTTTTTTGTTTTTTGTTTTTTTGAGACAGAGTCTTATATATCACCCTTGGTAGAGTGCTGTGGCATCACAGCTCACAGTAACCTCAAACTCTTGGGCTTAAGCAATTCTCTTTCCTCAGCCTCCCAAGTAGCTGGGATTACAGGCGCCCACCACAACACCCAGCTATTTCTTTTTAATTATTGTTGTTGCAGTTGTCATTGTTGTTTGGCAGTCCTGGGCTGGGTTCAAACCTGCCAGCCCTGGTGGCTGGAGCCCTAGCCTTTGAGCTACAAGTGCTGAGCCGGACTATTCAGTTTTTTAAATTATGGGAATCTCTTCTTTATTTTTCGACTGTTCCTCTTTATAACCTGAGTTTATTCATTTTTTTCTACCTTCAGATACACCAAAGATAAATTTACTGTCTTCTAAATGTTAACAACTTCTTCTTCTTTTTTTTTATTTTGAGATGGAGTCTCATTTTTGTCACCCTCAGTAGAGTTCCATGGTGTCATAGCCCACAACAGCTTCAAACTCTTGGGCTTGAGCAATCCTCTTTCCTCCACCTCCAGAGTAGCTGGGATTATAGGCGCCTGCCACTATGTCTGGCTAGTTTTTCTATTTTAGTAGAGATGGGGTCTTGCTCTTGCTAGAGTTGGTTTTGAACTTGTGAGCTCAAGCAATCCACCCTCCTCTGCCTCCCAGAGTGCTAGGGTTACAGGTGTGAGCCGCCATGCCCAGCCCTAAATGTTAACTTCTTCAGAGGGTCAACTTGAATACTGTTGTCAAACATTCTTTCTTCCCTCAATCGTTTTTTTTATGGCATGGTTTCAAAATCTCTTAACAAGCTGTGGCTGTCCTCTGTTCATATTCTAATTTATTAATTTATCTCCTAAAGTATAATGTTAGAGTGTGTCTTATACCAAGTAACCATTCAGTAAATGCTTACTGGATTGGATATCACCTAGAATTGAATCTGGATATGTAGCTTAGGTTAATTATATAGGACCTATGATGTGGACATATTTTATTTGCAGCCTCCAATTGCATTATTATTAGTTTTTGTTTGTTTGAAACAGGGCCTCACTCTGTTGCCTGGGCTAGAGTACAGTGTGGCATCATCATAGATCACTGCAACATCAAACTCCTGGGTTCAAGCAATCCTCCTCCTTGATCTTCCTGAGCAGCTGGGACCACAGGGATGTACCACCATGCTTGGCGAATTTTCCTGGTTTTTTTTTTTGTAGAGACACGGGGTTTCACACTTGCTCAGGTTAGTTTTGAACTCCTGGCCTCAAACAGTCCTCCCACCTGGACCTTCCAAAGTCTAGGATTACAGATGCCAGCCATCTCCTCTGGCCTGCATTGTATTGTTAACAGCTAAATTACATTATCGATACAAAGCGAACTTAACCCACTCTCAAGCCAGCTCTCTCCTGTCCTATGCTTTTTCAGTTGTAAGTGTTATTTTGCTTTGTTGATTAGTGGTGCTGAGTTTTTTAAAATCTTATTTTAATGCTGTCTATTCATTATAGAAAAAATTAAAACAATGCAGAAAAGTACGAAGAATAAGGTAATGTCAAAAGTAACGTCATCAAATTTCACCTTTCAGGATAGCTATTGGTACTATTTTGGTGACTCCCCTTCTCAACATCTACAGTTGATTTTTTCTTTTTAAATTAACCTATATGCAACTCTTTATCTTTGCTAAATATATCCTGTTGGTTTCAATTCATCATTCTAGCTTATCAGGGTATTTCTTGAATGCTGATTATGTCATTCAGTGTATTGGTTATCCTTTGCAGCCTTATATCATCAGCACATTTGGTAAATATGCCTTCTAAATCTTTGTCCAGATGCTTTGATCTATTCCTGACTCTGCTACTGATTTGGTGGGTGATTTGGGACTAATCTCTCCTTTTTCTGGGTTTTGGCGTGCTGCTGTTATGTAAAATGGTCTTGAAGACTGAAAAAAATTCCTTAAGAAAATTGCAGAGCTCTTTGTGAAGAATAAATTTGTGGGTGGGAAATCATCGTGGCCAGACTCTATTTCTTCTTTCTAAAGAAATAAATTTGTTTCATGGAAAAATCAGGGACAGCATCCTTCATAGAGTACTTCAAATCTTTCTCCAGCCTGCTACTACTCTCCCAAACTCCAGCAGAGGGATTCACTAGTTGAAGAATTAATAATTTTTTTAAAAAGGCTGCAGTAGCTCACATCTGTAATCCCAGCACCTTGGGTAGGATGATCACTTGAGGCCGGGAGTTTGAGACCAGCCTGGGAAACATAACGAGATACCCTCCTATCCCTGCATCTCTAAAAAGAATATATATATATATATTTTTCTTTTTTAATAAGCTGGGCATAGGGGCACATGCCTATAGTCCCAGCTACTCAGAAGGGTTAAGTAAGAGGATTGCTTGAACTCAAGAGTTCCAAGCTGTAGTGAACTATGATCATGGCACTACACTCCAGCCTGAGTGACAGGGTAAGACCTTGTTTCCAAAAATAAATGAATAAATAAATTTCTTAAAAAGGTTGTAGCAAGCATTAGTTCTTATATCGAGAAATTAAAGACAGCATATAGGTAAAGGACGGTAAAACAATAGTTTGGGAATAAGAATGAGTGGGAGAGCTTTACTGAGAAAGAAGATACTCTTCACTGTTTTCTCTTTTAAGTAGTAGTAAGTGTAGTACTTACAATCGAGGCTTTTCTAGCAAGTATGCAACATACTCAATTTTATTATGAAGCCAGTAGATGATCTAACACATACCCACATAGGAGAAAAATAAGTTGGGGGGGAGGGGGGAACAAAGGAAAGGGGAAGGGAAAGACTGGTGTGCTCCCACTTAAAGGGCACAAGGAAGGGGTGTATGGCACACGTTTTGGGTGCAAGACATAACTACAAGAGAGACTTTACCTAACAATTTCAAAAATTGTAACCTAATTGTTTGTATCCTCACAATAACCTGAAATAAAAATAAAATAAAGGCTTTTATGAGTTGGGGTCCTTTGGGAGGGAAAAGTATGAAACTCACTATTGCTTGCTAGTTCTCCCTCAACAAGTTTGCTGCGTGCATTTCATTCTTTGCATTCTTAAAGAAAGTATGTGATAATCTGAAACTGAAACTGAGGGTTTTATTTTATTTTATTTTATTTTTTGAAGACAGAGTCTCACTATGTTGCCCTCGGTAGAGTGCTATGGCATCATAGCTCATAGCAACCTGAAACTCTTGAGCTTAAGTGATTCTCTTGCCTCAGCCTCTCAAGTACCTAGAACTATAAGCACCTGCCACAAAGCCTGGCTATTTTTTGTTGCAGTTGTCATTGTTGTTTAGCTGGCCAGGGCCGGGTTCGACCCCGCCACCCTCGCTGTATGTGGCTGGCACTGTAACCACTGTGCTACCGGTGCAGAGCCATGAAATTGAGGGTTTTTTTTTTTGTAGAGACAGAGTCTCACTTTATCGCTCTCGGTAGAGTGCCATGGCATCACGCAGCTCACAGCAACCTCCAACTCCTGGGCTTAAGCGATTCTCTTGCCTCAGCCTCCCGAGTAGCTGGGACTACAGGCGCCCGCCACAACGCCCAGCTATTTTTTGGTTTGCAGTTCAGCCGGGGCCGGGTTTGAACCCACCACCCTCGGTATATGGGGCTAGCGCCTTACCGACTGAGCCATAGGCGCCGCCCGAAACTGAGGGTTTTAAATAAGCAATTAATGTAAGAATTTTTACCTCCAGTGGATTACTTGTTGAATGATTGTATTCTCATTTTACTATAATATCAGCCTAATTATAAATACAGTGTTATACAGTGGAAAATAATAGTAAGCAGAGAAAGGTTTATAATGTTCTTTTTGTACCTTTGGATACACCAAAACTTAAGGAATTTATAAAGATTTTCTTCTTAAACTGTCTCTTGCTGTTTTATGTGGGTTTTGATTAATTTTACCTTGATTATATGTTCTCACTGGAGCCCAGATATTGTGCATTCTCTAGCAAAGTGGGGTCCTATTCTAAGAGGTTTAATGAGGTCCTTTTTGTTCTAATTGGTTTGTACTCATTAACCAACCTCTCTTTATTCTCCCCCCTTACCCCAAGACCCTTTTCAGCCTCTGGTGTCTTAATCACGTTACTCTCTACCTCCGTGAGATCAACTTTTTTAGATTCCCCATCTAAGTAAGAACACATGCTATTTGCCTTCCTATCCCTGACTTATTTCTCTCAACATAATGACCTTTGTTTCCATTCATGTTTCTGCAAATGACAAGATTTCATTCTTGGCTCAGCACCTACAGCACAGTGGTTACAGTGCCAGCCACATACACCGAGGCTAGTGGGTTCGAACCCATCCCGGGCCAGTTAAGGACAATTGCAACAAAAAATAGCCAGGTGTCGTGGCAGGTACCTATAGTCCCAGCTACTGGGGAGCCTGAGGCAAGAACCTCAGCCCAAGAGTTTGAGGTTGCTGTGAGCTGTAATACTATGTAACTCTACTGAGTGTGACATAGTGAGACTGTGTCTCAAACAAAACAAAATAAAACATTTCATTCTTTTCTTATGGCTGAAATAGCATTCCATTGTATATGTATATACCATACCCACATTTGGGGGGGGATTAATATACAAAACATACTGTTATACCCAGGAGTCTCTCAAAGATGCTAGACAAGTCAGATTTAAAGAGGAGTCCTTTTATTGAAGAGCTGGTCGGCGACTGGCTCAGTGTCCCAACATGGGGTTTCTGAGAGCAGCCCCGAGTGCTTAAAGGGGTCAGGTTTTTTAAGGCTTGGTCTGCATCCTAGTTGGCACTCAAGCTGCCCACGTATATCTGGGTAGGTTAGCAAGCATTGTACAGAAGCAGAATTTTGTGGTTAGTCATACATCCTTGTTTCAGTACTTTCTCCACCTGGTATTTCCTAAAGGTCAGTCTGGGGACAGTTGGTACTTCCTGGTCCGTTTCTTAGGGTAGTTAGGCAAGCAAGAAGTTAGTGAGTACTGGCTTGGCACCTGTAGCACAGTGGTTAAGAGCGCCAGCCACATGCACTCAGGCTGGTGGGTTCGACCCCGGCCCGGGCCTGCTAAACAATGACAAATGCAACAACAAAAAACCTAGCCAGGTGTTATGGCAGGTGCCTGTAGTCCAGCCTATTTGGGAGGCTGAGGCAAGAGAATTGCTTAAGCCAAGAGTTTGAGGTTGCTGTGAGCTGTGACACCATAGCACTCTACCGAGGGCGGCAGCTTGAGATTCTGTCTCAAAAAAAAAAAAGTTAGTGAGTGCTTTCCCATTTATCTTGGGAGTGAACCAGACTTACTCCATTTTGTTGAGGGCCCAGAAATTTCTTGCGGCCCAGAAATTTGCCAGGAGTTAACTGGTATTTTTTTACCTTAGTCTAGGCCCAATACATACAATTAGGTTATGTCATTTGTATTTGTAAGTTAAAGCCTGAATTGTAGTTGAGTTCTTCACCCGGGAAGTGTCCTATATATCTGTATATTGTACCTGTTAAGTGAGAACTTATTGAACCACTGTCCTACCCTCTTCTTGAATTTATTTTATTTATTGATTGATTATTTATTTTGAGACAGAGTCTCACTATGTTGCTCTCAATAGAGTGCCATGGCGCCACAGCTCACAGCAACCTCAAACTTCTGGGCTTAAGCGATTCTCTTTCCTCAGTCTCCCAATTAGTTGGGATACAATGACTGTCTATTTTTGTTTGTTTGTTTGTTTTGTTTAGCAGGCCTTGGCCAGGTTTGAACCCACCAGCCTTGTTGTATGTGGCTGGTGTCCTAATCACTGAGCTATGGTTGCCAAGCCACCTCTTCTTGAATTTAATTGTGTTTTTCTCTCACGTGGGCCTGTAGTTGTTAATCTACTACTTTCAATTTAGTATTGAGTACATGAGATGTTTGATTTTCCATTCTTGAGATACTTTATTTAGGAGAATGTTCTACAGATGCTTTCAGGTAAATACAAAAGATACAGTCTCCATCTTTTTTTATGGCTAACTAGTATTCCATGGTAAATGTATACTATAGTTTATTAATCCATTCATGGGTTGATGGGAAGTTGAGTTGTTTCCGTATGTTTGCAGTTATGAATTGAGTGGCTATAAAGGTAAAGTGCAAATGTCCTTTTGGTAAAATGATTTTTTATAGTGATCAAAACAGCATGGTACTAGCATAAAAATAGAGACAGATCTATGGATGGAATGGAGAACCTAGTGATGAACCAGCCTCATATTGCCATCTGATCTTCAATAAACCAAACAAAGGCATACACTGGGGAAAAGTGTATGCTTTAATAAGTGGTGCTGGGAGAACTGGTTAGCCACAAGTAAAAGACTGAAACTGGACCCACACCTTTCATAACTTACGAAAATTAACTCATGCTAGATAAAAGATTTAAATCTAAGACAAGAAATGATAAAGACCCGTGTGAGGAGAACTCATAATATCAGCCTTGGGAAAGAATTTATGAGGACAACCCCACTGGCAATTGCAATGACAACAACCTAATCAAGTAAGAAAGCTTTTGTATGTCTAAGGATGTAGTCAACAAAGCAAGCAGACAATGAATGGGAGAATATTCACATGTTACAAATCTGACAAAAGGCTAATAACCAGAATCTACCAGGAACTCAAGCAAATCAGTAAGAAAAAAGCAAGCAACCCTGTTAATCACTGGGCAAGAGACATAAATATAACCTTTTCTCAAGAAGACAGATGACCAACAAACAGTTGAAAAATGCAAATTAAAACCACTTTGAGATATCACCTAATCCCAATGAGAATAGCCACACTACAAGTTCCCAAAGCTGTGATTGCTGGTGTGGATGTGGAGAGAGGCATAGCTTCTCTCTGTTGGTGGGATTGTAAACTGGTGCAGCCTTTTTGGCTGTTAATTACTATCCAGGTCAAGACATAGAACATTTCTGTCACTCCAGAAAGTTCCCTCATAATCCTGTTTTCCAGTAGTGCCTTCTTTCTTCACAACTATGCCTTTTCCTGACTTCTCTCACAATAAATTAGTTTATATATTTTTGGACTTCATATAAATAGAATCACATATTATGTCCTATTTTGGGTCTGGTTTCTTTCACTCAATAAAAGGTTTTTGAGATTCATCTACTTTCTGGTATATATCAGTAATTCATTCTTTTTTTTTTTTTTTTTTTTTGAGACAAGAGTCTCACTTTGTTGCCCTCAGTAGAGTGCTATGGTGTGATAGTTCATGGCAACCTCAAACTCTTGGGCTAAAGCAAGTCTCTTGCCTCAGCCTCCCTAGTAGCTGGGACTATCGGCAGCCGCCACATTGTGGGCTCTGAGTCTCACTCTGGCTCAGGCTCAGACTAGTCTCAAACCTGTGAGCTCAGCCAATCCACCCGCCTCAGCCTCCCAAGTGCTAGGATTACAGGCATGAGCCATTGCTCCCAGCCTCTTTTTTTTTTTTTTGTACATTCTATCTTTTAAAAAATGTTTTAAGGTTTTGAATTGTGGTAAAAAACATATAACTTAAAATTTATCATCTAAATTTGCCATTTTAACCATTTTTAAGCATATAGTTCAGTATTCAGTATATTCACACTGTTGTACACAGCTCTCTAGAACTTTTTTCATGTTGGAAAACTGAAAACATAAAGCAAAGTCTCATTAAATAACTTCCCATTTCCCCCTCCCTTCAGCCAACCACCAGTCTACTTTGGATCTCTATAAATTTGAATATTGTAGATGCTTCACATAAGCAGAATCATATGGTATTTATTGTGACTGGCTTATTTCACTTTAATATCTTCACGTTTCATCAGTGTTGTAGCATGTGTCAAAATTTCCTTCCTTTTTAAGGTTGAATAATGCATTTTCCATTGTATGCATGTATGTATGTACCACATTTTTGTCTAGTCATCTGTTGAAGGGTAATTGGGTTGCTCACATTTACCCTTCACATTTTTTGGCTGTTGTGAATAACGCTGCTGTGAAGATGGGTACACAACTATCTATAGTAGTTCATTACTTTTTATTGCTAAGCAGGTTTGGTTTTGTTTTTGTTATTTTATTTTACTTTTTTGAGACAGAGTCTCACTAGAGTACTATGGCCGTCACCGCTCATGGCAATCTCAAATTCTTGGGCTTAAGCGATTCTCTGGCCTCAGCCTCCTAAGTAGCTGGGACTACAGGTGCCTGCCACAATGTCCAGCTACTTTTGGGGTGTAGTTGTCATTGTTTGGCAGTCCTGGGCTGGGTTTGAGCTCGCCAGCTCTGGTGTATCTGGCTGGCTCCCTAGCTGCTGAGCTACAGGCACTGAGCCTTGCTTTTGTTATTTTGAGACAGTCTCACTCTGTCACACTGGGTAGAATACAGTAGCATCATAGTTCACTGCAGCCTCAAACTCTTAGGCTCAAGTGATCCTCTTGCCTCTGTCTCCAAGTAGCTGGGACCACAGGCACACGCCATGATGACTAGCTAATTTTTTTATTAATAGTTTCAGTAGAGGGCAGCACCTGTGGCTCAGTGAGTAGTGCTCCAGCCCCATATACTGAGGATGGTGGGTTCGAACCTGGCCCCGGCCAAACTGCAACAAAAAAATAGCTGGGCATTGTGGCGTGTGCTTGTAGTCCCAGCTTTTCAGAAGGCTGAGGCAAGAGAATTACCTAAGCCCAAGAGCTGGAGGTTGCTGTGAGCTGTGACGCCATAGCACTCTACTGAGGGTGACAAAATGATACTCTGTCTCTTAAAAAAATAGTTTCAATAGACATGGGGTCTTGCTCTTACTCAAGTGGTCTTGAACTTCTGAGCTCAAGTAATTCTCCCACTTCAGTCTCCTAGAGTGCTAGGATTATAGGGGTGAGCCACTGTACTCAGCATTAAGCAATATTTTATTATCACATAAATATACTACAGTTGTTCACCCTATTTATTTTTCAATTGGATTCTTGAAGCCTCTGGTCTCACCTATTATCTTCTCTGTCCCTCTGTCTTTCTCTCTCTCTTGTTTTCCTACCTGGGCTTGGCCCTTTCACTGACCTGCTCATCACTTGCAGAATAAAATTTGAGATCTGGGCAGCCCCTGTGGCTCAAGGAGTGGGGCGCCGGTCCCATATGCCAGAGGTGGCGGGTTCAGGCCCAGCCCCGGCCAAAAACCACAAAAAAAAAAAAAAAAAAATTTGAGATCTGTAGTAGGGACTATATTTCCTTTTTTTTTTTGAGATAGAGACTCAAGCTGTTGCCCTGGGTAGACTGCTCACTCTTGGGCTTAAGTGATTCTCTTGCCTCAGCCTCCTAAGTAGCTGGGACAACAGGTGCCCACCATAATGCCTGGCTATTTTGTTGTTGTTGTTTTGCAGTTGTCATTGTTGTTTTAACTGGCCTGGGCTGGGTTCGAACCCACCAGCCTCAGTGTATGTGGCCGGTGCCCTACCCACTAAGCTAGCCAGCCTCAGTGTATGTGGCCCGTGCCCTACCAACTGAGCTATGGGTACAGCCTACATTTCCATTCTTAATCTCGCTTTCTTGATTCTCCGTCCTTAACTGTCATCTCACTGTAGTTGTGTCATCTGGAATTCATCTGGAATTCTCTTATAGTACTCTGGAAAAATTATTTCATTTTCCTGGCTCTTTACATACATCATTCCTCCCTGCCCCAACTTGTTAGCTTACCTCCTGAAATAGTGAGCATCTCCTCATCCTCAGAGCCAGAGTCAGTACTATCATAGTTACTACTACTACTACTACTACTGCTTATCTCTTATCTTCTTTACTAGACTGTGAGCTCTTTAAAGCAGTCAACACCCATATCTTCGTAACCCAGTAACTGTTGAACATAGATCAACAAAGTTCCTCTCTCTTAGGCAAATAAGGGTTTAAGATACTGGCTAGACTTGATCTGGGGCAGGTTGGCAGTAATGGTACTTCAGTTTGGGGGTGACAGAGGGAGCTAATAAAGGCAATTCAGAGATAACAGTTCAGAGTAACACTGATCAAAAATGCAAGATAGACTCTCCAAAAGAGAAATGGAGTGCAGGGCCAAGCAGAGTAGAAGGCAGTGGTACAAGCCAGAGATACTAGAGCAAAAAGATTTGAAGGGGAAAGGGTAAGGGTTAAAATCTAGAAGAAAGTGACCTGGTACAAAAAGGATATCTGCAACAGCTTTTCCCAGATTGTGAGCACAGACAGGGTGGAGGGTAAAAAACACAACGTTCCCTGGATAGTATTGAATGTTTTATAGGATCAAGCATTGGAGGTCGAGCAGGTCAGTTAAAAGAAAGTCCACTTGGCTGAAGCCAGCAGAGGGCTGGGACTCTACCAGGTGCTTCAATCAACAGGGTATGCGAAAAAGAGGACCAAAGTCCTTTAAGATCAGTACAGAGTGGGTAGAAGAAGTCAGCCAAAGGTGGCAATTTTTTTTTTTTTTTTGAGACAGAGCATCAAGCTGTTGCCCTGGGTAGAGTGCTATGGCATCACAGCTCACAGCAACCTCTAGCTCCTGAGCTCAAGCAATTCTCCTGCTTCTGCCTCCCATGTAGCTGGGACTATAGGCACCCGCCATAATGCCCGGCTATTTTTTTTGTTTGCAGCCATCGTTGTTTGGCGGGCCCAGGCTGGATTTGAACCTGCCAGCTCAGGTGTATGTGGCTGGCGCCTTAGCCGCTTGAGCCACAGGCGCCGAGCCGAAAGATGGCAATATTAAAGGGAAAGCTTGTAAGTACCATGAGCTTCCGAATTGGCAAACAAAGGGCTGTTCATCTAATCTCAAATATAATCAGGTAGAGAAGGTAACCTGGAAGGAGATAGGAAGATAGCCTCTTATACCTTCTTAGCTAATGTGTGTCACTATGTCTTTGAATGAAGCCATTAAATAAACCACCTGATGGTGTTCTTCAACCTGGTGAGGCTATTGAGGCTCAGGAAAAATGGATCATTGTTTGAGACTGGAAGGAAGGGAGGGAGCGAAGAGGGAAGAAAAGGAAGAAAAGGAATTTGAGTTAAATCCCACTGCATACTAAACTCTCTGCACTTGGGGCTCTTCCCAGGATGCAAAGGGGCATGTTGTCCCTCCCACCAGGAAAGCCTGCAACACTTGAGAATAGGTGATGGCCTGGGGACAGGCACTGGATCTCACTTAGGTACTCAGAAAGGGGCAGCCTCTTAAACTTGTGAAAATTGCCTCTTATTGGTGGCTACTACTTCTCTGAACACCATCAAGACACACACACACACCAACCGCACCAAAACAAACCCAACTCACTGCATTGATATACCTCTCCTCCTTTTTGCTTGTTCTGAAGATCAGAAGCTTTATTTCCCTCCACCAAGGAGGGTTCTCCCTTTGGGGTTTTGCTAATATCTGTGATCTATAATTGTTAGTCCTAATACTAAGTGTTTTCATGAGTCATTTGGCAGATATCTATGGATTTTACTAAATTACCTAGATTTAGAACTCTTGAGGTTAAGACCTCCGTGCCTAATGCTCCACACTTCTGCCTCATAATCCTTATTTTTTTATTATTAAATCATAGCTGTGTACATTAATGTGATCATGGGGCACCATACACTGGTTTTATATACCATTTCACGTATTTTCATCACACTGGTTAACATAGCCTTCCTGGCATTTTCTTAGTTACTGTGTTAAGACATTTATATTCTACATTTAGTAAGTTTGGCATGTACCCTTGTAAGATGCACCGTAGGTGTGGTCCCACCAATTACCCTCCCTCTGCCCATCCTCCCCTCTCCCCTCCCATCCCTTTCTTCTTTCCCCATATACTTAGGTTATAATTGGGTTACAGCTTTCATATGAAAGCTATAAATTAGTTTCATAATAGGGCTGAGTATATTGGATACTTTTTCTTCCATTCTTGAGATACTTTGCTAAGAAGAATATGTGCCAGCTCCATCCATGTAAACATGAAAGAGGTAAAGTCTCCATCTTTCTTTGAGGCTGCATAATATTCCACGGTGTACATATACCACAATTTATTAATCCATTCATGGGTCGATGGGCACTTGGGCTTCTTCCATGACTTAGCAATTATGAATTGGGCTGCAATAAACATTCTGGTACAAATATCTTTGTTATAATGTGATTTTTGGTCTTCTGGATATATACCTAGTAGAGGAATTGTAGGATTGAATGGCAGGTCTATTTTTAGATCTCTAACTGTTCTCTAAACATCTTTCCAAAAGGAACGTATTAGTTTGCATTCCCACCAGCAGTGTAGAAGTGTTCCCTTTTCTCCACATCCACGCCAACATCTTGGGATTTTGTGATATGGGCTAATCTTACTGGAGTTAGATGACATCTCAAAGTAGTTTTGATTTGCATTTCTCTGATGATTAAGGATGATGAGCATTTTTTCATATGTCTGTAGGCCGTGCGCCTGTTCACTTCAGAGAAGTTTCTCTTCAAGTCCCTTGCCCACATTGAGATGGGATCACTTGTTCTTTTCTTGCTACTATGTTTGAGTTCTTTGTGGATTCTGGTTATTAAACCTTTGTCGGAGACATAACCTGCAAATATCTTCTCCCCTTTCTGAGGGCTGTCTGCTTGCTTTACTTACTGTGTTCTTGGCTGAGCAGAAGCTTTTTAGTTTGATCAGGTCCCAGTAGTGTATTTTTGATGCTGCTTCAATTGCCCGGGGGGTCCTCCTCATAAAATATTCGCCCAGGCCGATTTCTTCAAGAGTTTTCCCTGCACTCTCTTCTAGTATTTTTATAGTTTCATGTCTTAAGTTTAAATCTTTAAAACAGTGAGAGTCGGGCGGCGCCTGTGGCTCAGTGAGTAGGGCGCTGGCCCCATATACTGAGGGTTGCGGGTTCAAACCCGGCCCCAGCCAAACTGCAACAAAAAATAGCCGGGCATTGTGGTGGGTGCCTGTAGTCCCAGCTACTCGGGAGGCTGAGGCAAGAGGATCGCCTAAGCCCAAGAGCTGGAGGTTGCTGTGAGCTGTGACGCCATGGCACTCTACCAAAGGGCAACAGAGTGAGACTCTGTCTCAAAAAACAAAACAAACAAAAAAAAAAAACAGTGAGAGTCTGTCTTAGTTAATGGTGAAAGGTGTGGGTCCAGTTTCAGTCTTCTACAGATCCCCAATCTTAGCTCTTTGAATGCTCTGGAAATATGACTTGACCTGAAGACCTCAGTGTTCTTTTTCATCAGAAACCAGTATTATACTAAGGCTGACAATTCATTTTCTCCTAGACTATTTTGACTCAGGATAACAAATTAGAGTTTGGGATACATTACAGATGATAAATGTGACTTCTTTAAAGGGAAATTCATTTGTTTTGCTTAGTGTTTCTGTGATTAATTACTTGCCAGATTAAATTGCTCCATAAAAATGCATAGTATTTTATTTGATTGTTCTTCATGGTGATTAATTAGGCCATACTGTTGCTTTATATATTAATTATGCTAGCTTTTTTCTGTTTTGTAGTTTAATTAATACAGCATTTATTTGGAAATTGTTTTTATCACAAGATATTGTCTGTTTTAGGGATAACAGAGCCCAGTATTGCTTCCAGCCTGGTGTTAGAGAGCAATGCTTCAAATTTTATGTGTTGTTTGCAAAAAGTACACTAACTGTGAATGAGTTGGGAAAAGCTGTTTGGTTTTCCTATAGTTATTAAAGATATAATGAAGATTCTTGGCTCAGTTGAAAATTGATTAATTTAGAGGAAAAGCAAAATGAACTGTACAACAAGTGTAAAACTAAATGGTATTGGTAGGAGAAGATTGGAAAGATTGTTGTTTCCTAGAATGCTGCAGGGTGCTGATGAGAAAGTCAGGCATATTTAGCATTTTTCTTAATGCTCTAGAACTAAACAAAGTGTTAATGAAGTTTGTAAGTGATACTGATTTGGAGATGTTTCTTACACCCAGGAGAGCAGACAAATTATGTAGTATAGATAGACCAGGAAGAGAAGCATCATAGAAAATAACTCGGATATTCCATTAGGAAAATGCATTTCTGCTAAATAGAAATAGCAAAATAGAATCAGGCAGATATCTTCCAAAGTAGATCTTCCAGCAGTCCACTACTAGTTATTTACTCAAGTGAAATGAAAAGTTGGGTTGGGCAAATGTTTACAATGCTTTATTCATACAGTCAAAACCGAGACAACCCATGTCTCTCAACTGAGAAATGGATAAACTGTGCTACATCTATATTATGAAATACTACTGAGCAATAAAAAGGAATGTACTGCTGATAACATGCAACAACATGGTTGAATTCAGTTAATTATGTAATATGAAAGAATCTAGACTCAAAAGGCTACCTACATGTGGTATAATTCCATTTGTATGGTATTCTGGAAATGGAAAAACTGTACAGCAATTTAGATGAGTTGTTTCCAGGGTCTGACGTTGGAAGGAGAGGTTGACTACAAATGGGCACAGGGGAAATTTTGGGGTGATGAAACTATTCTGTATTTTGATTGTGGTGGTGATTACAAGGATACATGGATTTTTCAAAAGGAGAACTGTAGGCTTGTATTAGGGTTCTCGAGGGAAACAGACCAATAAAATCTATATAGTTAATATATATACAAGAGGAAATTTACTATGGGAATTGGTTTATGTGATTTTGAGGGCCAAGAAGTCTCACAGTAACTGTCTGCAAACTGGTGAACCAGGAAACCCAGCAGTGTATTTCAGTCTGAGTTCATAGGCTGAACCAGGTTAGCTGATGAAGCAACTCCCAGAAGCTGGGAGCTGTTGGTGTTAGTCCTGGAGTCCAAAGGGCAAAGAACCAGTAGCTCCTGATGTCCATTGTCCAAGGGCAGGAGAAGGTAGATGTCCAAGCTCAAGAAGAGAGAAAGAGAATTTGCCCTTCCTCTGCTTTTTTTCCTCTTCAGACAAGCGAGAATGCCTACTCACATTGGTGAAGGTGGATCTTCTTTACCTGGTCCACAGCTTTAAAAACTAATCTCTTTCCCAGAAATGCCCTGAGATACCCAGAAATGTTTTCCAGCTATCTGGATATCCCTTAGTCCAGTCAAATTGACTGATAAAATTAACCATCATCCCACTAAAGGTGGTAAATTTTACTGTACATAAGTTATTCTTTAATTTAAAAAAATCAGAAAAAGAAATAGATTGCCACAGGGAAACATAGGAGATTCAATTTTTGACCTTTGCTTTCATACTTCATGTGTGACAATCTTTTGAAAATAATTTGACAGGACTTAGAATTATAGGATTTGGATTTTCTTCATGTTGCCTACAAAGTCCAAGGTTTTGTTCACTTATTTTTGAGTGGAGATGGGTAAGTAGGTTGCTCATTGTTTTCCTTAGGTGTCAGCATTATATAAATCTGTATACCAATGAAAGGGTTATTTTGAGAAGGAAAGCACACTTAAGGAGCTCTAGGCCCTTGATGATAGTCATCGGACATAGGTCATTTCCCCAGTTTGTGGACTGACTACAATTATTTGGGTTCTGTGGATTTTATCTTTTGTTTTAAATCTTTCTTTGAAGCCAGGTGCGGTGGCTCACAGCTATTATAATCCCAGCACTCTGGAAGGCGGAGGCAGATGAATTGCTTAAGATCAGGAATTCGTGACTGGCTTGAGCAAGAGTGAGACCCTGTCTCTACTAAAACTAGCTGGGTGTTGTGGTGGGTACCTGCAGTCTCAGCTACTTGGGAGGCAGAGGCAAGAAGATCTCTTGAGCCCAACAGTTTGAAGTTGTTGTGAGCTATGATGCCATGGCAATCTAAACAGGACAACAGAATAAGACTGTCTCAAACAAAGAAAAATCTTTGTTTATTTATTATGTCTGGGCCCTCCACTGTTGAACTATTTTCTATAAGACTTGGAAATAGTACCAAGGGATATTTCTGTCCCCAAACTAACATCAGAGACAACTTCCATACCCCTTTGCAACTGGACTGGAACAAAAAGCTTCATCACACTATGGGCTTGTAGGCCAGCTTTGCACAGTGTTAGAGACCCAGAGATAAGAAAACCATGAATGCTGAGCTATTACTGATAGCTGGTGTGCCTCCTTTCTCCCCTTCTTCCATGTCTAATTATCTGAACTGTGTGTGTACGTTGTTTGCTTCTCATGTCCAACTTGAAGCACCTCTCTGAATATAGATCTCTATTCAATCTCTAAAAATAACTGGGGGAGAGGAAATTACGTGGTGGTAATAGTGTTATATTACATGTAGCAATAATATGGAAAATAGCTCCATGGCTACAGCTTAGTGTGCTAACTGCTAACTACTTTGAGCAGATGTGTGTCCATCATTTTGGCCTAAACTAGATGGATTACTTTTAGCAAGGTCCGATTCCCTGAGTGACTTATGGAGCAAATGTCCCTGGGTCTTTTAGTCTTTTCAGCTGAATAATTTTCAGCTTTGGACCTAAAGAAGTCTCTGTGGCTGTGGCTCCTAACCAAAAAAGCCCATGGGTTAAAACCTCATATTGAGGGTGTATTGGCTCATGCCTGTAATCCTAGCACTCAGGGAGGCTGAGGTGGGTAGATTGCTTGAGCTCAGGAGTTCGAGGCCAGTCTGAGCAGGAGCGAGACCCCTGTCTCTAAAAATAGCTGAGCGTTGTGATGGGTGCCTGTAATCCCATCTACTTGCGAAACTGAGGCAAGAGGATCAATTGAGGGTGGCGCCTTTGGCTCAAGGAGTAGGGCTCCAGTCCCATATGCCGGAAGTGGCGGGTTCAAACCCAGCCCCGGCCAAAAAAAAAAAAAAATGGGGATCACTTGAGCCCAAGAGTTTGAGGTTGCTAATGAGCTGTGATTCCATGGTGCTCTATCGAGGGCTACAAAGTGAGACTCTGTCTCAAAACAAAACAAAATAAAACAAAGCCCTCATATTGATTTGTATCCTTTTAAAAAAAAAAAAATCTGGGTTCAGCGCCTGTAGCTTAGCAACTAGGGCGCTGGCTACATACACCTGGGTTGGCGGGTTCAAACCCAGCCCAGGTCTACCGAACAACTACCGAATGACAACTACAACCCCCAAATAGCTGAGTGTTGTGACGGGTGCCTGTAGTTCCAGCTACTTGGGAGGCTGAGGCAAGAGAATTGCTTGAGCCCAAGAGTTCGAGGTTGCTGTGAGCTGTGACAGCACAGCACTCTACTGAGGGCAAAAAAGTGAGACTCTGTCTCAAAAAAAAAAAAAATGCCCTTTCTCTTCCTTTTAGTGTGATAAAGTGCAGATACCCTAGGGGAAATCTGCTATTGGAACAGGACTCTATAAATCATTTTGCTCAGGGTTGTACTAAACTAATTTGATTAGAAATGGGACTTTCTCAAGTAGCTGTATGTAGTAATGGCTTCTTGTTTTCTTACTGCGAATTAGCATATTTACCAATACTTGCAGCGTCTAGTAAGTAGCAATTAAAAAGCTGTAATTAACTTTGTAAAAATGATAAGATTTAGTAGGGGAGGAGGAAATTATAAGATGACATTTTAGATTTTAGACTAGGTAAATAAATGATAATAAAGTACTAAGAGATAAAGGTTTATGTCAGCAGTGTATCATATCTTAATCCCGTATTTGTATGCCTCTTCAGCCCAAAAGAGATTAAAGTGCAATTTGATGACTATTCATAGAAGACTTAGCCCTTCCTCCAGCTGGGAAATGAAGGCTCATCTTGGCTAACACTTAGTTAGCATTAATTACTAATTATGCATTTCCTGTGTCCCCAACCCTGTGTCCTTACCTTCTGATCTGCATTGACAGTACTACCACATGACAAGAGTTCATAGGGTAGAATGCCCTTGCAATTAGGACTTTGGAGGAATGACTGAAGGCCAGAGTACAGTCTTATTATGATAGAATGTGACCAGGACAGCTGTGCTCCCAATATAGCACCTTTAAAAAGCTCCAGGAAAAGACATATATGATATTTGCCCCTGGAGAGTTTTTGAAGTGTCGTCTCCCTTTTGTGCATGATATGGCAACTCAAGGAAAGAGTAAGCCACATTAACTAATAAACTAAACCAAACACTTTGAGGGCATCTGCCCACAAGAGTCTGGGGGCCTTTGATTCTGGTCAAGATTGATATTCTTCTTTGTCTATTCTTTCAAGTGAGAGCTTTCTCCTAGATCAAGAATTCCTTTTCCTGGCCGGATGTGGTGGGTCACACCTGTAATCCTAGCCCTCTGGGAGGCCGAGGCAGGTGGATTGCTTGAGCTCATGAGTTTGAGACCAGCCCGACCAAAAGCAAGACCCCCATCTCTACTAAACTTAGAAAAACTGAGGCAATAGCTTGGCACCTGTAGCTTAGCAGCTGGGGCACCAGCCACATACACCGGAGGTGGCAGGTTTGAATCCAGCCCGGGCCTGCCAAACAACGACAACAACCAAAAAAAAAAAAAAAGCCAGCTCAGTGCCCATAGCACAGTAGTTACAGTGCCAGCCACATACACCGAAGTTGGCAGGTTCAAAGTTAGCCCAGGCCAACTAACCAGCAATCAACTGTAACTAAAAATATTGGGTGTTGTGGCGGGCGCCTGTAATCCCAGCTACTTGGGAGGCTGAGGCAAGAGAATCACTTAAGCTCAGGAGTTTGAGGTTGCTGTGAGCTACCACGCCACGGTACTCTACTGAGGGCAACATAGTGAGACTCTGTCCCACCCCCCACCCCCCCAAAACTAGCTGAGCGTTGTGGCAGGCGCCTGTAGTCTCAGCTACTTGGGAGGCTGAGGCAAGAGAATCGCTTAAGCCCAAGAGTTGGGCGTTGCTGTGAGCTGTGACATCACGACACTCTACCGAGGGCAACATAATGGACTCTGTCTAAAAAAAAGAAAGAAGAAAAAAAAAGGAAAACTGAGACAAGAGGATCATTTGTGCCCAAGAGTTGGAGGTTGCTGTGAGCTATGACAGCATGGCACTTTACCCAGAGCAACAGCTTGAGACTGTCTTAAAAAAAAAGGAATTCCTTTTCCTGCCCGCTGTCTCAGGTATCCTTCCAGAGATAATGTATACATATGGAAGTATATTTTGATTTGGAGTTTTTGTTTATTAGTCATATGAGAAATGAAAAATCCAGCATCTTTGTCTGATAATTCTCAGTATACTAGAAATAGGAGAGAACTTCCTCAATCTGATAAAAAGCATCTGTGAAAAACTTACAAGTTATCGTACTTAATGGTAAAAGACTGAATGCTTTTTCCTAAGACCAGGAACAAGATAGATGTTCTGCTCTCACCACATCTATTCAGCATTATGCTAGATAGTACAGTCAGACAAATAAAAGAAATAAGAGCCTTCTAGATTGGAAAGGATTCTGTACTGTCTTGTCAATAACGTGATTCTCAATTTAGAAAACCTGATGGACTTTACAAGACTGCTACTAGAAAAAATGAATTTAGCAAGGTTGTAGGATACAAATCCAATCTACAAAAATCTATTGTATTTGTATTTACTGACAATGAACAATCAGAAATTGTGTCTAATGAATTTTTCTCTATTTCTAGTTTTATGAGCTCATAACATTTTATATATTTAGTGTATTTTAGTTTATTACACTCGGGTGCTCAAATTGTTTTTTTTTGTACATTCATCATGAACATTCATGCTGAATTTTGTATCTTTTTTGGTAAGACTTGAGTCTTCGTTAGCCTTCTTGCTTTCTGGTACAAGATGTCCCAGGATTATCATCTACATTTTCTTCCTGCTCTAGAAATGGAATCAACCATTTCTTCATGGAGCCCTGGTTCCTCTTACTAGGGAGGTTTCATTATTTTTAACAGCAAAGCAAAGAATTGGAACCTGGAGCCCATAACAGCCTATAGAATGTCTATAAATGCCCTGAAATCATACCCAGAACTTTGTGCACACACTTGCTTTCTGAGGACTAGATCTATAACATCTATCAGATTCTCATTTATTACCCCCCAAAAGAACCACTCTCTTACTATATGTGTGAATGTATGTATGTATACACTTGGGCTTGACCTGAATGGTATGAGAAAGATCATCCTTTTATATTGAGCCATGAGATTTTAGGTTCTTTTTTTAAAGAATTCAAAATGTAGATGGTGAATGGTGGCAAACACAGTTTAAATGCTATTAGCTCTGCGCCTGTAGCTCAAACGGCTAAGGCGCCAGCCACATACACCAGAGCTAGCAGGTTCGAATCCAGCCCGGGCCTGCCAAACAGCAATGACAACTACAACCAAAAAATAATTGGGCGTTGCGGTGGGCACCTGTAGTCCCAGCTACTTGGGAGACTGAGGCAAGAGAATCGCTTAAGCCCAGGAGTTGGAGGTTGCTGTGAACTGTGATGCCATGGCACTCTATGAAGGGCAATAAAGTGACACTGTCTCTTAAAAAAAAATAAAATAAAGGGCGGTGCCTGTGGCTCAGTGAGTAGGGCGTTGGCCCCATATACCGAGGGTGGCGGGTTCAAACCCAGCCCTGGCCAAACTGCAGCAAAAAAATAGCTAGGCGTTGTGGTGGGCGCCTGTAGTCCCAGCTGCTCAGGAGGCTGAGGCAAGAGAATCGTGTAAGCCCAAGAGCTGGAGGTTGCTGTGAGTCCTGTGATGTCATGGCACTCTACTGAGGGCGGTAAAGTGAGACTCTGTCTCCACAAAAAAATAAAAAATAAAGAAATAATAATAAAATAAATGCTAACTGTAGTATTTTTCTCCCAGTTAAGTGCTAGAAGGCTACATTTGGAGTAAGCCAATTAGCACTGAGGTTGAGAAACCCTGTTGTAATTCATGCTGTCGCATAAAATATTAAATACATTATTTTATGTTAAATTCATATGTAAAAATTCACTTGAATTGAATCAATGATGTGATCAGTGAAAACTGATGATGTGTTTACATGTAGTACTATTCAACACTTTTTTTTGTTTGCAGTTTTTGGCTGGGGCCGGGTTTGAACCCATTACCTCTGGTATATGGGGCCGGCACCCTACTCTTTGAGCCACAGGCGCTGCCCAGTATTAATGTAGTACTATTAATAGAAGTAATACACATGCCTGACATGTGTACTATAATACTGCAGTAATATCCCACATAGTGCAGTTGTTGAAATGTAGCCTTACCGAAACAATACAGTTGTATTTAGTGAAACAATGATTTTACACTGCTTTAGTGTTTTTAAAATTTAAACTAATAATATTAAAAATTTAGGGTTGGTGTCTGTAGCTCAGTGGTTAGGGCACCGGCCACTTACACCGTCGCTGGCGAGTTCAAACCCAGCCCAGGCCTGCCAAACAACAATGACAACTACAACAACAAAAATAGTCAGGCATTGTGGTGGGTGCCTGTAGTCCCAGCTACTTGGGAGACTGAGGCAAGAGAATCTCTTAAACCCAAGAGTTTGAGGTTGTTGTGAGCTGTGACACCATAGCATTCTACCAACGGCAACATAGTGAGACTCTTGTCTCAAAAAAAATCAAATAAAATGAAAATTTAGTTCCTCAGTTGCACTAGCTGTATTTCAAGAGCTCAGTAGCACATGTGGCTGGTGGCTATAGGATAGGTCTAGAAGAAGATCAGAAATGGTGAGTGGGCCAAAAAGTCCTCACAGTATAGGGCGGGGAGTGGGGATACTTGACTGCTTACTCACCTTGGATTTGAAGTGTGGCATAGAAGGCTGATTTAGCATTGTTTTTATAGCCTCTGTTTCTCTCACTCTCACTTTTTTTTTTTTTTTTTGAGACAGTCTCACTTTGTCACCCTCAGTAAAGTGCTGTGGTGTCACAGCTCACAGCAACCTCTAGCTGTTGAGCTTAGGTGATTCTCTTGCCTCAGCCTCCCGAGTAGCTGGGACTACAGGCGCCAGCCACAAGGCCCAGCTATTTTTTTGTTGCAGTTTGGCCGGGCGGGGTTTGAACCCACCACCCTCGGTATATGGGGCTGGCCCCCTACTCACTGAGCCATAGGCACCTCCCCTAGCCTCTGTTTTTCTATACTTGATCCTAAAAATAAGGAAATCAATGCATTGTTTATTAGAACATCACTCTAGGTTTTTACTTTGCACTTTCCAAGGTCAGTTACTGCTGAAAAATGGGCCTGACAATGAGGTTTAATAGAGGTCCCAACTATTTCTCTATACCACTAGGGTGAAACTGAAGGATCAAAACTATCATCCCATTTCCTGAGCTTCTATTCACATTTGTTGCTACTAGGAAGAGAATGAAGAATAATCATAACTTCTCAGTAAATGCTTCCTTCTTGCTTAGGAAGTACCTTTTCATAGATCTAAAGGAGTAAGAAGTTAAGAATATAGAAAATTATAGAAATATTTAAGTGTATCTGAGTAGGATACACTTAAAGGAACCAAGCCTTGTTTCCTTTGTCAAACAGGATGTCAGGTCATTTTTCCTCTTTAGTAGACATTTAAAGCACAGCTTGGTTGCTCTCTGAGGTCTAGTGTTATGAAACTGTCTTCTTTCATCTCTGCTTGCTCCATCTTAAACTGAAGGCTTTAGTCTAGACAGGTGGAAAGTCAGATATAGAATTAGTTTAAGGGAAGGGTACCTTGTATCATGGGGCATATAACTGACTATTTTTTTCCTGAAGAGAGAAACTTAGATTAACTTGTAGAAAGTGCTGTTCTCTTGATTTTGCCCTTAACTGTTTTGAAGCTACATAACCAATTCTTTGTAGCTCCCTAGGTGAACAAGCTTCACAATTTTGATAAATTATTTTTGTATTTATTTATTTAGACAGAGTCTCACTATGTCGCCCTCAGTAGAGTGGGTGGCATCACAGCTCACAGCAACCTCAAACTCTTGGGCTTAAGTGATTCTCTTGCCTCAACCTCGCAAATAGCTACAGGCACCTGCTACAACGCCTGGCTATTTTTTGGTTATAGTTGTCATTGTCGTTTGCCAGGCCCAGGCTGGGTTCAAACCCGCCAGCTCTGGCATATGTGGCTGGTGCCCTAGCCGCTGAGCTATAGTCCCTTAAGCCAGCTTCAGAATTTTTATTATCAGCATGGTCTTGCCTCTTTCACCCTCTACCTAAAGATCCCATGCATACCTCAAGTTTGACATTCCAAAGAATATGTGTATTATTATTCTCCCCATAAAATTTAAGAACCTTTTCCTCAGGGCGGCGCCTGTGGCTCAGTGAGTAGGGCGCCGGCCCCATATTCCGAGGGTGGCGGGTTCAAACCCGGCCCCGGCCAAATTGCAACAAAAAAATAGCCGGGCGTTGTGGCGGGCGCCTGTAGTCCCAGCTACTCGGGAGGCTGAGGCAGGAGAATCGCGTAAGCCCGAGAGTTAGAGGTTGCTGTGAGCCGTGTGACGCCATGGCACTCTACCCGAGGGCGGTACAGTGAGACTCTGTCTCTACAAAAAAAAAAAAAAAAAGAACCTTTCCCTCCTGTTTTACTATCTCAGTTAATGGTGTCATCATCTGTTCAGTTGCCTAAAATAGAAATCTTAAAGTTACCTTTTTTTATTTTTGAGACAGAGTCTCAAGCTGTCACCCTGGGGAGAGTGCCGTGGCGTCATAGCTCACAGCAACCTCAAACTCTTGGGCATAAGTGATTCTCCTGCCTCAGCCTCCCAAGTGGACCACAGCGCCCGCTACAATGCCCAGCTATTTGTTGTTGTTGTTGCAGTTGTCATTGTTTTAGCTGGCCTGAGTCGGATTTGAACCCACCAGTCTTGGTGTATGTGACTGGTGCCCTACCCACTGAGCCACGGGCACCGCCAGTAAAGTTACTTTAAATTATTCTCTCTCCATCACCCAGTCAGTAGGATCTTTCAGCTCTACCTTCTAAATTAAATTCCCCGGTCAGCAGGATCTTTCAGCTCTACCTTCTCAAGTAAATTCTTCCTGTCTTGTCCTACAGCTACTATTTGAATTTAAAACTTTATAATCTTCCAGATTACAAGAGACTCCTAATTGTCCTTTCTGCTTTCATACTTTCCCTTATTTCCCTATTCAGTTTATTCACTCACTAGAATTGGATTTCAGAAGCATAGGTCTATATACTTAGAGTAAATGTTGGTAGCATCACTTTGAAGGGCCGTGTGGCAAAGTCACACTAGTAAAGTCAAAGTTGTGCCAACCTGATGACCCGGTAGTTTCATCCATAGGTGTATTTCCTTGAGAACCTTTCTCAAACAGGGATACTAAATAAGAACACTTACTGAAGTATTACTTATAATACCAGAAAAAATAGAAACCACCTACATATCTGTCAACGGGAGAATGAATTGTGGCATATTTACACAATGGAATATTCTATAATACTCAGATGGACTACAGCTACACAAATCAGTATAAATCTCACAAATATACTGGGGAAAAGAGGTAAGGTGCAGAGTGTAAGATAATTTGTACATAAAGTTTAAGAGTACACACAAAATGATATGTGTTGTTTAGAGAAATTCATATTTAGTAAAATGTTTACTTTAGTAAAAGACAATGAAACTGTGTTATAAGAATGATATACAGGGGAAAAGAAGGACAGATACATAGTCAAAAAAGGGATACATGGAAGGTTAGATGTGATAATACAAGCATTTACTATATTTTGCTCCCTTTTTTTTTTTATTGTTGGGGATTCATTGAGGGTACAGGAAACCAGGTTACACTGATTGCATTTGTTAGGTAAAGTCCCTCTTATAATTATCTTATTCTGCTCCTTTTTGTACATCTGAAACATTTAATTAGGGGAAAACCACCAGATTTTAAATCTTACTTGATTTCATATCATTGATAGGGATAGGATAACTCTCAAACTTTTTTGCATGACACTTTTATCCCAGCCTCCCTTTTTTGTTTTATTTGTTATCACTATCCCATCTATCCCAGGATCTGGCCAAATTAGACATGGTCAGAGTCTGAAATGTCATACTTCTGTGCACATGCTTTTACATAGAATGTCTTCCCACTCTTCTTTTCACGTAGTAAAATCTTATTTATACTTCAAAATCTAGCTTTGATGTAACCTTCTCTTTTGTGTTTCTCACTAAGGACTTTCCAAAATATATATTATTATCTTATAAGGCAAACTTAAGTTTCCTGAATTCTGTGAGGCAGGATGATTCACACCAGCATTGCTGCAAGACTTTGTGCATTTCCCTCTTATAGCATTTGTCACAGGTGGTGTGGTTGTTTACATGTTTGTCCATCACTAAATGGTGAACACTTAAGGACAAGGAAAGTGACCTTTTTACTTCTGTAATCTGTGCCCCAGCACAGTGCTGTATAGTACAATAAATGATGAATGAATGAATGAATGACTGGAATGAATGGTTTCATCTTCCAAGGCCTTTATATTGCCATCACTGTCTTCCAGAATCATCACTTGACCTGATGTCCTGAGCTAGGGAAATGGATATTGAGATACCTAAGATGTGCGTGGAGGAATTCCCTTCTGATTATGCTCCCTAAATATGTCTGTGGTGCTCCATTATGAATGTCTGTTTCAGAACCTAATAGACACAAGGAAATACAGTCTTGACAGCTCTTGGATTAACCTAGCCAGGAAGTATGCTTTGGAATTGTTAGCAGAGAGGCTCCTTTCTCAGTGATGAATGACTATCCCAACATAGTAGAATTTACTGACTTCCACATCCCTCAAGAGTAACAAGAGAACAGCTGAAAGGTTTTAATTATTCAAAATGGGGGTTTGCAACAACTAAAGCCACTTTGAAGTGAATTATTGATAGCATTATGCATTGTTTTTCTTTTAAGTAACAAGGCAATTAAAGCTATTATTATTTTTGCAGATTCATTGAATTGTGATAAGGATGTCTTAAAAAAGAAACAAACTAAAACCTTCTCTTTGGTTGAGTGGTGGGTTGCTGTCATTTATGTAAACTAGAGGCCCTGCGGGAGGAATCTGTGTCTGTTCTGATGTTTCCTGTGCCATTGGTATAGGTATTTGGATGCCTTACTGCTCCTGGCAATAACTTGTTTTCTTAGGCTTTTCATGGGGTTAAAGATTCTCTTTCGTGTTTCTCACCGAGGATCTTCCCAAATATATATTATTATCTTATAAGGCAAAAGAGAACCAAGGACATTCTTATTTATAAATAACAAGCTGCTGCAAAGCACAGTCCTTTAGTCTCGTCGGTGTGGTTTGGAGATCAGAAACTAGAGACTTCAGTGTGGCTTTAAGTGAAGCAGCTGCATCACCAGCTGGAGACCGACACACTGCAGAGCGTGGGCACAGCACAGCTGAGATCCATTCACTGCCATATGAGCCTGAAAGACTTACCTTCAACTGAGAAAATTGCTTTGTGTTTACATTTAGTGTAGGGGAGAGGAGGTACAGCACCTGCCCTAGTCCATCTCCATGAGTATCTTTGAGTCAGCACAGAGCAAATAGGTGTAAACAGGGCCCCTAACAGGCAGAGGTCTCATGCCCTTTAGCTGGAAAAAAAATTAAAAATGAGACGCTGGGAAAGGAAGCTATAACTTTTCTCTTTCATTTAATGGAACATTTTGACTCGTTTATTGAATACATAAACCTAGTTTAACTATTGAGGTTTCTTTTGTTTGATTTAGTAAAAATTGGCTATTAGTCTCTTATGTATATAGTAAAATGTGCTAGCACATCCTCACCTTTCCTTGCCTGAGTAAGCTGATTCATATTACTATTTTGAGACTCTACTCAAGTACTATCTCCTTCAGAATGCCCTTTTCAAGCTCATTGGGTGGGCTTATACCCCTTCTCTGTGTTCCCATGCTACCACTTGTCTACTTTTTGTCTGTTTTTGCCCTTCCCACATCATAATGAAATCGTCTGTGGTATTTGTCTATCTTTTCATCTATAAGCTTCTTGATGTCTTGGATCATATTTTATTAACATGCACCCCATTGCCTGATGCCTGTATATAGTAGGTATTCAGATGTGTATCTTAACAGACTGAATGATCAAGAATCATGGGTAGTGCTGGCAAACCTTTAACTTCAGATAACATAGAACTTTCTTCTCAGGACAGACCCTGACCATACGAGAAAGCTCAATTTGCAGAGTAAGGGATGAGGACAAAATATGGAGTTCTCTTTTTCTTTCTTTTTTTTTTTTTTTTTAATTGAGACAGAGTCTCACTTTGTTGCCCTCTGTAGAGTGCTATAGCGTCATAGCTCACAGCAACCTCCAACTCTTGGGCTCAAGCAATTCTCTTGCTTCAGACTCCCTAGTAGCTGGCACTACAGGCGCCACCACAATGCCTGGCTTTTGTTTGTTTGTTTAGCAGTCTTGGGCCGGGTTTGAACCCACCAGCCCCTATGCATTTGGCTGGCACCCTAACCACTGAGCATGGGCACCCAGCCAAAGTTCTCTCTTTCTAAAATGGTATTTATAGTGTAAACAAAGTTCTATATTCACTTTAAAACTAAATTTCTCCTTTGGTAGCATCATCTTTTCAGGAGGGGAAAAACCCTACCACTCTTTCTGGCATATTGAAGAGAAAGCTAATAATCTCTTTGTGAGCATAAAACAATTGTATCCAGCCTTCCGTAGAGACAATCTACCAGAGTCAACTGCCTGGCTTCATTTTCTTATTCTGGCATTTCATAGACTCTCCCCTAAAGACCTTCATCTTGTTGCAAGATTATGATGAATGTGGCTGGCTCTCACCCGCTGCTTTACTGGCTATTACTAGAGGTACTGTCAAAGAATCAGGCCCCAAATTTATCCTCCCATTAAGTCCTCTCCTGGGCAGTTCTGCTTGGTTTTGAGTAGTAGTCATCTAGTTTCCCCTCCTTTTCTTACCTCCTACTGCCTTAGAATGTAAGGAAACCACAGGCCCTGTTGCAAACAAAGGGCTGTGGTAGAAAGTAAACCTGCAAATCATTTTTCTCCCACAGCTTTCTTTGCTCTTGTTCTAGGCTTAGAGAGATGCACAGATATATGAGTACCTGTGTGTGCATGTGCTGAGAGACTCCAGTGTCAAGTTTGGTCACAAGCCCAGTCATGGCGTGTCTTCAGTTGGCTAGTTATGTCTCCTGACATTGTTTTTAGGATCTCCTCTCTATAAGCTAGAGATTTATTGGTTTCTGAACATAGGGACTTACCTACTTCTGTCTATTCATATTTTCTCCTTTGAGTGATAGACATATGGTAGTTGATTAGTTTTTAAGATATTGTATGAGTTTTTAATTTGTTTTCACAGCTACTCTTACAGTAGAGTATGCTCTACTGTACACTCTACCTTTCCTTGTGAGGGTTTCTGTGAATTTAAGTTTCCTGGGTCTCTGACTTAGGAAGTTGGCATTTTGTCTGTTCGGGGCTTTCATTTTGACTCATAAAATTATTTGAAGAAAGAAATTTTAATAGATTCTGATTAGAAGTGAGAAAATCTGACGTTTTAGCTTTGATGCAAACTCATTATTGATAAGTTGATGTTGAGGCTATCGTTAACATTGGAAAAGCAACATTCATCAATAGTATTTCTCTTCCTGAGAAGGTATATTGCAACAAGGTTTTAACTTTCTCCCTTTTCAGAAGGGAGAAAGAAAGAGACACTATCAACTTCTCTTAGGCAGAATGGGCTCATACTTTGGGCAGCTTGTTTGTTTGTTTATTTGGAGACAGTCTCTATCACCCTCCATAGAGTGCCATACTATCATAGCTCACAGCAACCTCCAACTCTTGGGCTCAAGTGATTCTCTTGCCTCAGCCTCCCAAGTAGGCTCCTGCCACAATGCCTGGCTATTTTTAGAGATGGGGTCTTGTTCTTGCTGAAGCTAGTCTCGAACCTGTGAGCTCAGGGAATCCACTCATGTCAGCCTCCCAGAGTGCTAGGATTACAGGTGTGAACTATTGCACCTGGCCAGATTATTTATTTATTTATTTATTTAGAGACAGAGTCTCACTATGTAGCCCTCAGTAGAGTGCTGTGTCATCACAGCTCACAGCAACCTCCAACTCTTGGGCTTAAGCGATTCTCTTGCCTCAGCCTCCCAAGTAGCTGGGACTGCAGGCACTGGTCATAACACCTGGCTATTTTTTGTTGCAGTTGTCATGGTTGTTTAGCTGGCCTGGGCTGGGTTCGAACCTGCCAGCTTTGGTGTATGTGGCTGGCGCTGTAACCACTGTGCTACAGGTGCCAAACTCCAGCTTGTTTATTTTTTAATTTTTTTTTTACTTTTTGATTTATTAAACTATCTCATTCTTTACCTCACTAACAGAAACTACTACCCAGCTCTCTTTTCTCACACATTCATCCTCTCAAGGTTCCCTTGTCTAGCTAACCTCACCACCTACCCTCAGTATCTATACCACAACTTTTTACAGGAAGCCACCTGTGTTAAGAGTCTTGCTAAAGACAACTGTAAGTCACTGTCAGAGCAGATGAAAGCAGCCTGCTTTTTCAGAGGTGATAGGCAGAGTGAAGGTCTCTGTCACAGTGGGTGGGTGAGCAGCCAAGACTGAGGAATGCTGCATCTATTTAGTTAGCACCTGCAGGCTCAGCTGACGGTGCACTGTAATAAGATTCATCTCTGTTCACTTAACTGATGTGGGCTTTATGGTAAATGTTTGCTTGCTTAATTACTTTGGCAGACTTACTAATTGCCTTTCCTAAGGAGTTCTAAAAGGTCCCTCTGGGTTGGAGTATAAACCTGTTTACATGTCTTTTAATTTCATTATTTTCCTGGAGTACTTGAAACTGGAAGGTGATCATAAGGCCCACCATCTCATCTCTCCTGTGCATGAACATCAGGACTTTTCCTATGGAGTATGGGATCCATGTGGCCCATCCTGAACCACTTGAAAATCTTGGCAGCCTTCTTTCTCTTTTTTGCATGTGAAAGCCATATTCCTCTTCCACCACTGAGGTGTATGTGTGGCTTTTCCAATTTAGTTTGGGATCCATGTGCCTCTTTTTCTCTAACTGGTAGAGAAAAAGGATTCATAGAATAGAATTCATAGAATATTTTTCTCCATCCTCAGTCTAGCATGCGAGCCACTAAAATAATTTACCTTTATTTTGAAGTAATGGAAAAAGAAGGCTAGATTAGTCAATTGCTAATTATTCTATCCTTCTGCCCTCCCATGCTTAAGAATTAAATGTTATGATAAATTAATTGGGTAATGGGATGAGATATAATTAAAATATTTCATATATTTGTCTCATGCCAGTTTTTTTTTTAAAGGTCTTAATTCAAGGGATTGGAAACTCATCATTAAAGTTAGATTACTTCTTGGGGTTTTGAGCTGATCTCTACTGCTTCAAAATTTCTTCCAGGTATGCATTAGAATTTTCTTGTGTCTTGAAGAGAGAGAGAAAATCTAATACACATTTTCTCATGTCCTTTTTTTGTTATATCTGCTAGGTGTTTCTGAGAGTGTAAAGGAGAGGAAACCTAGGGCCAAACCAATTCCAAAGGTTATTAAAGTTTTTCATTGTGTAGTCTCAGCAACTTCTGACCTGCCACTAGAGACAGAGTAAGGGAATCTGAAGCACAGAGTAATAGATCTGAGCAGGGATACGTTAATTTTGTAGGTGTTTAACTTTATGAGAGTTTTGGAGCCTTTTTTCATTTATGGAGAAAAAGATTTAATAAAAAATAGACATTTCTAAGGGAAATGAATTAAGTGATGCCTTTTATGGAAATGTAGATGGTTCATTTGACTTTAGTGGTTCTTTCAATTCTGGTGGTTCATTCTTATTTACATGCATTGTGATTGAGGAAACATGAAAAAATGTCAGGCTGATGCCTAAAGCAGAGACAAATTCCCTTTCCCTCTTATGGCAGTGCTAGAGGAGATAATTTAGCCAAAGTTTAAAGTCTATGTCATCTTACTTGGCTTAAAGCTATGGTTTAGGGCCGCTGTAACTAGAAATTAACTCATTTTTCAAGCAAAGTAGCTATAACCAGTTGCTTAATTTCCAGCAGGTGATGAGGTGGAAACCTACATTGGGCAAAGTCGTGCATCAGGGTAGAAAGCCCAAACTGCCAAAAGGTATAGTCTTGCAAACAACTTCAGAAAATGAGGCAAATGCCTTTCAGGCCATGTGCATGTACATTTCATATATATTAACCTTCTTTTGTTTCCCTTCAGTTTAACGAATTGTGAACCTTCACCTGCCTGGATGAAAATGTCATCAGTGGGTGAATAACTTAACCTGGTGTGTTTCTCACTTAGAAATCAAGAGAAATGCCGACTCAAATCATTCCCAGGTTAAAATATGAGGGTTATTAAGGTCTAGTCAATGATATACATATTCTGTTTCATTCCCTTCAACTAATAAATTTATGCGTACAAATAAATCAGTCTCTTTAGTAATTACTTAGGCCAGTTTATGTAATTGGATCATTGGGTAAAATAAAAAACCACTGGCCAGTAGCTCATTCTTCCTGCTGGTTATCAAAATGCCTTCTGTAGTAAGGTCCATTTTTGTGTCTGTGGACACAAAAAGAATATGCCGGGTGGCGCCTGTGGCTCAGTCGGTAAGGCGCCAGCCCCATATACCGAGGGTGGCGGGTTCAAACCCGGCCCCGGCCAAACTGCAACCAAAAAATAGCCGGGCGTTGTGGCGGGTGCCTGTAGTCCCAGCTACTCGGGAGGCTGAGGCAAGAGAATCACTTAAGCCCAGGAGTTGGAGGTTGCTGTGAGCTGCGTGAGGCCACGGCACCCTACCGAGGGCGATAAAGTGAGACTCTGTCTCTACAAAAAAAAAAAAAAAAAAGAATATGCCCTGAAAAGAATGGCCACAGGAACAGTAATATAAGGAGGGGAATAATTGGCATGAAAAGGTTAAGACCTAATACTTAGGGAGTAAGTTATGGGGTAGTCCTAAGAGGTCAGTACTGATGTTTTGATTAGTTTCAAAGTGAAAAGGTGAGGAGGTATTCTTATTTGAGGTTTTATTTTGTATAATGTTAATCAGCAGAATCTCTGAGGCTTGTAATGTACTGCTGTTAACAAGCATCAAGGGAAATTGCTTTTTTGTTCTTGTTGAATTGAATGGGCTGAAGATTCATTGACTCCATGAAGAAGGAAGCTTATTACTGCATGAAATGGAAGTCTGCGAGGCAATTCTGAAGGCAAAAAGAAATGTTAGTTTAAAATTAAATAACTCAAGCTCAGATGAATCATTTTAACCACTGCTACATACCACTCAGTCATACTTTTACCCCTTCTCAGTAGCCAGTGTTTTACCTGTATGTTTGAGGGTTTCCCAAGTAGAAACAATTACATGTGATGGTCTTCTTGTTTCCAATCCCCAGATACCTGAGAAGATAATAGTGTATCACTGGACTGATCTAGGAAAAGAGAAACTGCTTTGAAAAAAAATTCCCTTTAGGCCAAGTTAGATGGTATTAGGAAAACACAGAGGAAAACACTGGAAATGAAATCCAATCAGATAAAGAAACTGGTATTCAGAAAGGTTGGTCTCTTGCCCAAAGTCACATAGTTAACGAGTGGAAGAATCAGGATTTTAATCCAGTTCTACTTTCTCTAAAACCTTGCATTTTTTCTATCCTGTGTATCAATGTACAGTTAATTAACAGTATTTTAAATGGGCCTTCAAGGAAAAATAAGACTTAGGCTTTGTAGTGGTGAAGAGAGATAAACGAAAAGAAGACATCAGTTATAAGCTAGATTTGAAAGCATTTGAAAATACAAGGCTATAGCTATTTTTTAAGGTTGGCACTTAAGATCCAAAAGTTTTACTAAGCTTCAGACATTCACCCATAAGCAGACTCTTTAATGTAAATCTGCTAGCCTTATAGTAATAAGTTTAGGGTGAAATTGTTTAGGAAGCTTTCTGTATGTATCATATTGAGTATAATAGTTATGTTTACTCTTTCCTTGGAATAAGAGCTACGGAAACTCTTCCTGTAAGCAACCTTTGTCTGTTTTTCTCTCTTCTGCTTGAAGGATTTACACAGCAACTTTTAGAGACAGCCTGTTTCTTTTAGATATCTTAGTAATGAAACCATTGGCATGTTCTGCATTTCTGGATGATACTATTGTTTAATTATTGTTTCATAAAAACCCCTCAGATGTTTCTGTCCATGGCAGGTAGCTGAGATTGTGGGAAATCGCATTTTGGAGGATTTGCTTTAGATTTATATTGGATATGAAGAAGAATCCACATTTTTTCTTAAGCTATATTGCCTACATTGTTAAGGTAACATTTCCATGCTTATCTTGGGTAAATTGGGCATTAACTGTGTGTGTCTCAGCACTCAGCACAGGAAAGCACTCAGCACAGGAAAAGAGAACTGCTTTACAGAGTCTTGAGCCAGAGAAAATAAGTTTAAAATGGACCAAGAAATCCCCAGCCAGTTTACTGCTCAGCTTTGCTGTTCCATCCATCTGCTTCATTTTGCTTCAGTCTGTATAAGTAACCTCTGTCTTCAGCAGTCAGAAGTTGACAGTTGCATTGGAGTGGCCCAGATTCCTGCACTTAAAGGTACACTGGGCACAGAGCCATCCCTCACTGTGGCTGGCTTTAGCAGTTTTCCCTTTCTGTGACGTCTATTTCTTTTTCCCTTCCCCTTTGGGGCTTTCTAATTCAGTGGCACTAGGAGGCCCAGAATATCACACTTTCCCCTACTCCTCACCTCATCCTCTCTATCCACAAACAAACAAACAACAACAAAAACTAGGCTAACTTTTAGAAGATATTAAATTTCTTCAGTACGAAATGCCAGAAAGGGCCGGGCACGATGGCTCATGCCTGTAAATCCTAGCATTCTGAGAGGCCAAGGCGGGTGGATTGCTTGAGCTCACAAGTTCAAGACCAGCTAGAGCAAAAGGGAGACCCCGTCTCTACTATA
Organism: Nycticebus coucang; assembly: GCF_027406575.1. NCBI lineage: Eukaryota > Metazoa > Chordata > Mammalia > Primates > Lorisidae > Nycticebus > Nycticebus coucang. The sequence continues at coordinate 131,091,761 of NC_069782.1, read as the reverse complement.
AGTAGAAAAACTGATGCAAGAGGATCACTTGAGCCCAAGTTGGAAGTTGTTGTGAGCTGTGACTCCCTAGTACTCTACTCAGAGCAGTAACTTGAGACTTTGTCTCAAAAAAAAAAAAAAAAAAGCCAGAAAGCTTTCCTCTAGTCCCATGGTATGACTCAAGAGGAAGAAAAAGCAAGAGTTACTGTCTTCAGTGACCACTTTGTTTCCTTGTTTTCTTTTTTGGAGAACAGCTGTTCTTGTCTAAGCCACCTTTTCTCCTGGGATAAGGCTAAAATATTTTTGTTATTTTCATACTTTGGGAGAATAGTTCATGGTCATGGATTTCCAGAAGTACAAAAGATTACTTGTGGTGAGACTGGACAAAAATCTTCCTAGACTTTCATTTATTCATTAATTCAGTATTTAAAACTGAATCAGGGCACGGGCCTGTAGTGCCAGCTATTTGGGAGGGTGAGGCCAGAGGATCACTTGAGCCCAGGAATTCAAGGCCAACCTAGGCAATATAGTGAGATCTCATTGCAAAAAAAAAAAAATCAAATCAGTGTGCCAAGCATTTTGCTGAAGGCCTGAGTATTTATTGGTAAGGAAAACAAATTTGGTCCCTGCTCTTATATGGAGTTTTTAGATTCAGTTTCAGAAAACTTGGAGGTTTAGTTGGAAATTATATTTCCTTGTCCCACTAAGTTCTATCTTAGTGGGTAGAACTCCTTTCCCTGTCCTTGGGCCTTATTACTTGTATTTTTTAAAATCCTCTTCCTAGTTCTGGTTAGTTGCCTCTCTCTCTGAATAATGTGAGCAGCTTCAACTATCATTAAAAGGAAAAATAGTCAAGGTTGTTGTTGAAAGGGAACTTTTCTTCTCACCCACCAACTCTACCCCAACATACTATTCTAACAGGCAAAAGTTGACATCCTTTGCCAAATGCAGGATTTTTGGTTAAGGATATCATGCATATTACCAGGAGCTGAACTAATCTCCCCATAGTGACCCAGTGAGCTTGTTTTCCTCCTGCCACCAGCATTGCTAGCATATACAAACTTTATACAATTTCTCTTGGTGAGTAAATCACCCAGGTTTCTGTGAATTCCATGTGGAATTGGTTTGAAAGCAGCCCGCTGGAGAACTGCTTGGGGAGGGTGGCAGCTGGTCATGGTGGCTCACACCTATAATCCTAGCACTCTAAGAGGTGAGGCAGGAGGATCACTTGAGCTCTGGAGTTCCACTCCAGCATGAACAAGAGCGAGACTTCATCTCTACTAAACATAGAAAGATTAGCTGGGCATTGTGGCAGATGCCTATAGTCCCAGCTACTTGGGAGGCTACTATAGGAGGATCACTTGAGCCCAGGAGTTATAGGTTGCTGTGAGCTAGTCTTATGCCATAGCATCCTAGCCTGGGCAACAGAGTAAGACTCTCAAAAAAAAAAAAAAAAAGGAACTGTGGGGGTCAAGGAGACCTTACTGACTCAGTACCTGTAGCTCAGCGGCTAGGGCACCCGAGGCTGGTGAGTTCGGATCCAGCTGGGGTCTGCCAAACAACAATGGCAACTACAACAAAAAAATAGCTGGGCATCGTGGCGGGCACCTGTAGTCTCAGCTACTTGGGAGGCTGAAGCAAGAGAATCCCTTAAGCCCAAGAGTTTGAGGTTGCTGTGAGCTGTAACTCCACGACATTCTACTGAGGGTGACATAGTGAGACTCTATCTCAAAAAAAAAAAAAAAAAGGAGGCTGTACTCATCCACATATGATACAACTCATCCATTTATACTGTACAATTCATTCATTTTTAGCATAATTAAAGGGTTTTGCAACCATTGCCACAATCTAAAATATTTTGTCTCCCCTAAAAGAAATGCTGTATCTAATACCAATCACTCATTTTATCTAATACAATCACTCATTTGCTTCCTTAACTTCCCTTCCAGTCCTAAGCAGCCATTAATCTACTTTCCTTTTTTTTTTAAACAGAGCCTCAAGCTATCACCTTGGGTAGAGTGCTGTGGCATCACAGCTCACAGCAACCTCCAGCTCCTAGGCTCAAGCGATTCTCCTGCCTCTGCCTCCCAAGTAGCTGGGACTACAGGTACCCACCACAATGCCCGGCTATTTTTTGGTTGTAGCCATCACTGTTGTTTGGTGGGCCGAGGCTGGATTCGAACCCACTGGCACAAGTGTATGTGGCTAGCACCATAGCCACTTGAACCATAGGTGCTGAGCCAGTCCTTTGCTCTTTTAAAAATTGAGTTACTTGGCTTGGTGCCCGTATCTCAGTGGTTAGGGCGCCGGCCACATACACTGGGGCTTGTGGGTTCAAACCCAGCCTGGGCCTGCCAAACAATGACAACTACAAACAACAACAACAACAAAATATTGCAGCAGGCACCTGTGGTCCCAGCTAAGTAAAGGCTGAGGGAGAGAATTGCTTAAGCCCAAGAGTTTGAGGTTGCTGTGATCTGTGATGCCACGGCACTCTACCAAGGGTGAAAAAGTAAGACTGTCTCAAAAAAAAAAAAAAAAAAAAAAAAAAATTTTTTTTTTTTTTTTTGCCTGGGGCTGGGCTTGAACCCACCACCTCCAAGATATGGGGCAAGCACCCTACTCCTTTGAGCCACAGGCGCCGCCCCTCAAAAAAATTTTTATAAAAAATTGAGTTACTTATATTTTTATTGTTGAATTAAGAGAATTCTTTATATATTTGCATATAAATCCTTATCAGATAAATAATTTGCAAATGTTTTCTGCCATTCTGTGGATTATCATTTTACTTTTTTTTTTTTTGTAGAGACAGAGTCTCACTTTATGGCCCTCGGTAGAGTGCCGTGGCCTCACACAGCTCACAGCAACCTCCAACTCCTGGGCCTAAGCAATTCTCTTGCCTCAGCCTCCCAAGTAGCTGGGACTACAGGCGCCCGCCACAACGCCCGGCTATTTTTTGGTTGCAGTTTGGCCGGGGCCGGGTTTGAACCCGCCACCCTCGGTATATGGGGCCGGCGCCTTACCGACTGAGCCACAGGTGCCGCCCTACTTTTTTTTTTAAGATAGGTCTCACTTTGTTGTCTAGGCTAGAGTGCAATAGCATTATCATAGTTCACTGTAACTCCTAGGCCCAAGTGATCCTCCTCCTTTAGTCTCCCAAAGTACTAGGATTATAGGCGTGAGCCACTAGGCCCACCCTCTTTTCACTCTCTAGATGGCATTGTTAGCAGCACAAAAGTTTTTAAACTTGATAAAGTCCAATTTTGTCACTTATACTTCTGTTGTTGTATCTAAGAAATCATTACCTAATGCAGGTTCATGAAGATTTACTCTCATGTTTTCTTTTTTCTTTCTTTTTTTTTTTTTGGAGACAGAGTCTCACTATGTCGACTTTAGTAGAATGTGTGGCATCACAGCTCACAGCAACCTCAAACACTTGGGCTTAAGTGATTCTCTTGCCTCAGCCTCCCAAGTAGCTGGGACTACAGGCACCCAACACAACACCCAGCTATTTTTTGGTTGTAGTTGTCATTGTTGTTTGGCAGGCCCAGGCTGGGTTCGAACCCACCAGCTCCGGTGTATGTGGCTGGCACCCTAGCCGCTGAGCTACAGGCACCGAGCCCCATGTTTCTTTTTAAGCTCTTGAACTCTTTCTTAAGCTCTCTTTTTAATATCCTGAGCTCTTGCCCAGGCTCAAGGATATTAAAATCTAGCACATTAAAGCCCATTACTGGAGGTAGAAATACAGGCAATAGACTATTGCGGCAACAACCATGAATTAGAGTTAAGAATTTTTTTCTGTAACAACCAAATGGATAATCAAATATTGTAACAACTCAACTATTACTGAGCAAAGTGCATTTTACAGTATTTAGTGTTGCTATTCAGTTTTCTAACCTAAAACAGCCTATGATAAATGGCAGCAAAAAAGGTCCTTGCAATAGACAGCCTCTGCTTGGGAACTTGTAATTATTGCATGCTGCTGATATACTACCTAAACATTAAAGATACTCCTAAAATATATGACGGTAGACTCTGATTAAGAGATTACACTACAAAAAAACCTTATGCAGAAGGAAATCCTAACTGATGTGCTTCTGCTTTAAGTATCGTGAAAACGTTACAGCAGAATGAATTTTAGGTCAAATGCAGCCAAATTGCTCTTTAGCATGAAATTTTTTGGTTTAAATACTCTTAAGGGCTGAGATTAGGTGGAAACCAATCTCAAAATGTCAAATAAAAGGGAAATAAAGAGGCCTGTTTCTTTGCCATGTATCGAGCCACTTCAGTACTGCTGACCCTGCTGTCGGTTCAGACATTGTCTCTGTCCAGTATGTATGTCTTCCCTAAGCACAGGCCACTCAAAACCCCCTGCAAATTCTCTCTTTATTAAAATTTGTATGTCTCACTTAGTAAAGGCCAAAGCCAGGTCCGTTTTGCCTGAGAAGCTTATAACCCATGTTGCTATATTGGTGGCATTTGTAATTGGAACTTTCCTAGCATAGGAATCTCAAATGATCCACTTATAGAAGAGAAGGAAACAGTAATACAATGTAAAGGGTACGAAGAGAGGACATCACTGCAGAATGACTTGTCTGCTTTACTACTTTGCTAAAGATTGACTCTGGATTTGGATTTGCTTGGCCCAATGGAGACTAGAACATTTGTATATCAGTCCTTTGAGGTTGTCCTACCAAAATATCCTAGACTAGGTGACACAAAGTACAAAATGTATTTTCTTACAGTTCTGGAGGCTGGAAGTCCCAGATCAAAGTCCAGTAGAGTCAGTTTCTGGTGAGAGCTCTCTTCCTGACTTACAGTTGGCCACCACCTCTCTGTGTTTTCACATGACAGAGAGAGCAAGTAAATTCTCTGGTGTCTCTTATAAGCACATCAATCCTGTTGGATCAGGGGCCATGGCCTTATGTCCTCATTTAACCTTAATTAACTTTCATAAAGACCCTATCTTCAAATACAGTCAGACTGAGGGTTAGGGGTTCAACATGTGAATTTGGTGGAGACGCACACGTTATTTAGTCCATAACAATCTAAATGAACTTGGTAGGTATGTTCTTATCTAGCCAGCCATATCTCCTGCCCCTGTAAGACTCCTCTCTCTGGTCTCTTCAATTACCTTCTTTCCTTACTCAGTTCTTTTTCTGCCATGCTAGTCAGGAGCAAGGAACTTGTTTTTTTGTTTGTTTGTTTGTTTGTTTGTTTGTTTTGTTATTATTGTCATTGTTTAGCTGGCCCAGGCTGGGTTCGAACCCACCACCCTCCCGTGTATGTGGCTGATGCCGTAACCACTGTCTACAGGTGCCGAGCCAGGAACAAGGAACTTGTGTCCCACTTGTAGTATTCATCTTCTCTGAACCATGATCTTTTTGGAGGGTGAGGATTTGGATGGAATGGGGGAGAGGAAATTGAACTCATATTTTGCGCATTCTTCTTTGGATAGGAAAAAAAAATCCATTTCTTTTCTGGAAGATTCAATTTTAGACTTCAGCACTTGATGGTTGCCACCTTTCAGGTTTTAATCAGTAAAAATGAGAGAGAACTACTCTTAGAATCTCTCAGGACTCTCTTCTTCAAATGTTTAGGGGAAAAAAAGTCAGTAAATGTTTTTGGAGGTGGTATCAGTGAGAAGAAAAGCCTAAAGAAGAGAGTGACTCCTTTTTCACCAGTAAATCTGGCACTTCATTTTCCACTGAGAGCTAGTTAAGTGTGAGTCCTCTTCTCGGGCCAAGATCAGGTCAGAGTGTAGTTTCACAACCCAGGTGAGCTCTACTGCTCTCCAGACTTCTAAGGAAGGAGAAGCTCAGTACTTCATGTACTGCAAAGGCATGTGTTTGGGCTGACTTTGCCTGGTTTCAGTATGCTGTCATTTCTGTGCCATCTCAGGACATATTTCTTTCTTTTTTTTTTTTTAATTTTTTGAGACAGAGCCTGAAGCTGTCACCCTGGGTAGAGTACTATGACATCACAGCTCACAGCAACCTCCAACTCCTGGGCTCAAGCGATTCTCCTGCCTCAGCCTCCCAAGTAGCTGGGACTACAGGCGCCCGCCACAACGCTGGGCTATATATTTCGTTGTAGCCATCATTGTTGTTTGGCGGGCCCGGGCTGGATTCGAACCTGCCAGCTCAGGTGTATGTGGCCGGCGCCTTAGCCACTTGAGCCACAGGCGCCAAGCCTTCTCAGGATATATTTCAATAATATGAAGCCCTAAGAACTTAAGTGGGAAGCCTTTAAGCCCTCTCTGAGATTCTTAAGGGCCTGGAGGGAAAACAGTGTCAGACTATTTTCCTTAACCATTGGAAATGCCATCCTGCATCTGGCATCTTCAGTACATCATGTTAGTACTCAGATTTTGCAGATAACAGTCCCAAAGAAACAACAAGAAAAGCAAGGTAGAGGCATATACTGCCTCTGTGGGTGCTGAGTTAGAGATTACTAACTGGATTTAAACTGTTCTAACCTTCCTTCAGTTTATAAACAGACCCTCATCCTACCTTGTGGGAGAACTGTATCACCTGCTTAGATCTGCAACTCCTGGATGAGAATGTCACAGGGCAGATTGGAAGATAATTTTAATCTTCATTCCAAATAACATATATTCCCAGAGTGGGAAGTCTCTCATATCCTCAGGATAAGTTTGCCTAAACAATATGAGCATATAGCATCTATGGATGATAGAACCAGCTGACACCTGATAAGTATAATAGTGAGAATGAAAGGAAGTAAGTATACTTTTTGAAGATTAATACCTTCCAGGTTTTCCTTTCTCTCCTTCATTTCCTTCCTTCCTCTCTCCGAGCCTCTCCTGTCTTTTTTTCCGTTTTCCTTTTCTCCTTCCTCTTGCTTTTCTTTTTTTTTTTGTTTTTGTTTTTGTTTTTGGAGACAGTCTGAAGCTGTCGCTCTGGATAGAGTGCGATGGCATCGTAGCTCACAGCAGCCTCCAACTCGAGCTTAAGCAATCCTCTTGCCTCGGTTTTTCTATTTTTTTTTTTTTTTTTTGAGATAACATCTCACTATGTCACCCTCGGCAGAGTGTCATGGAGTCACAGCTCACATCAACCTCAAACTTTTGGGCTTAAGCGATTCTCTTGCCTCGGCCTCCCAAGTAGCTAGAACTATAGGCGCCCGCCACAACGCCTGGCTATTTTTTTGTTGCAGTTGTCATTGTTGCTTAGCTGGCCCTGGCCGGGTTCAAACATGCCAAACTTGGTGCATGTGGCTGGCGCTGTAACCACTATGCTAGGGGCGCCAGGCTGAGTTTTTCTGTTTTTTTCAGTAGAGACAGGGTCTTGCTTTTGCTCAGGCTGGTATAGAACTTGTGAGCTCAAGCAATTCACCTACCTCGGCCTCCCAGAGTGCTCGGATTACAGCACTCTGTAATTAGGATTACCATGCCCAGCCATTTCTTTCTTTTCTTGTGTCCTTGCTTTCTTTCCTGGTAAGAGAACTACTCAGTTAGAAAAGGAACAGAATTATATCATGTCCAGCTATTCTGCTCCCAGGAATTATTTTATTGTCCTAACCTCACTTTCTTCCGTTCCTGTTGCCCCAGTGGCTGCTACTCTTCTACCCAGATGGACACTAGGGTACTTGGAGCTCTCTGGTCTCTAAACCTGTGCTCCCCAAAATAATAAAAGACCCAAGTTCAGTTGAAACAGGATTTTTTAAACTTTTTTTCCTGTCCCAGGGTTTTATTAGAGGATGAAATATAGATTTACTGCAGTTTCATAGAACTCTGTTTACTCCCTCAAAATTTAGGAATGGTGGGTGGCACCTGTAGCTCAAAGGAGTAGGGTGCCGGCCCCATATGGCAGGTTCAAACCCAGCCCCGGGCAAAAAAAAAATTAGGGCTGGTGATCCACCATGAATCTTTTTTTTTTTTTTTTTTTTTTTTTGTAGAGACAGAGTCTCACTGTACCGCCCTCGGATAGAGTGCCGTGGCGTCACACGGCTCACAGCAACCTCCAACTCTTGGGCTTACATGATTCTCTTGCCTCAGCCTCCCGAGCATCTGGGACTACAGGCGCCCGCCACAGTGCCCGGCTATTTTTTTGTTGTTGTTGCAGTTTGGCCAGGGCCGGGTTTGAACCCGTCACCCTCGGCATATGGGGCCGGCGCCCTGCTCACTGAGCCACAGACGCCGCCCCACCATGAATCTTGAAATCAACTTCTGTAAGATACAGAATGCCAAAGAACTTTGAATACCAAAGAACTTTAGGACTTATTAAATCATAGCCAATAGGTAGCCTGGACGCGTGCTTTTCATTCAGCCTGTGCATGCTCTTATAGTTGCTGTTCACTCTCCTCTCTCTCTTACATGTTCTGTGACATGCCAAGCTGAAGAGTAAACCATTTTCAAAAAACTTTTACTAAAGAAAAACTGAAAAAAGATCTATAAAAGCATGTGGATTTACGGAGTATAGCTTTTTTTTCCTAAGTTAACTGATGTCTAATGGTAGGTCAATTAAGCTACTATAATTCCTTTCCTTCAGCCCTGTTGGTCTGAGATGGTAGACCCTATGCCTGAGACTCTACCCTGAGTTAACTTTAAAGCAGTACAGCTGGCTCAGCGTCCATGCTCAATGGTTAGGGCACCAGCCACATGCACCAGGGCTGGTGGGTTCAAACCCAGCCCAGGCCTGCAAAAACAACAACAACAACAAAAATAGCTAGGCATTGTGGTGGATGCCTGTAGTCCCTACTAGGAAGACTGAAGCAAGAGAATCCCTTAAGCCTAAGAGGTTGAGGTTGCTATGAGCTGTGACACCACGGCACTCTACCAAGGGTGACATAGTAAGACTCTGTCTCAGAAAAAAAAAGAAAAAATCAATACTGCTTCTATATTCTTATTAAGTGTAGTCTCCTAGTTTTCCCTTCTGCTTCTGGGCTGTCGTCATCCCTGTGAATGTCCTCAAACCTTGACTGCTGAGTGAGAAAAATATTTGACCTCCACTTTGTCAAATAATTCTTTCCCATTTTGGATTTAGACCTAGCTACAACTTTAACTTACAGATATCACCTCTATGGCTCTCGATAGTCTCTGGAAAAATAAGTTACCAGAATTCTTCTCTTGCTTCTGACCTATTTCTATCCTATTTAATTTATTCATTTATTGAATATCGAGTACTGGCTGTGTACCACGCATTGTGTTAGATGTTTGATATTGCTTTTCCAGGTTTTTATTACGTGTAATATATAAATGTTCTATATTTATGACACATACATTGTTTTAATGTTATAAAAGCTTTCTAAGTCTAGTCTACTTTAAACATCATTTATTCCTAGCACTCTGGGAGGCTGCAGTGGAAAGATCCCCTGAGCTCAGGAGTTTGAGATCAGCCCGAGTGAAAAGTGAGACCCCCGTTTCTACTGAAAATAGAAAAAATTAGTCAGGTGTTGTGGCAGGTGCCTATAGTCCCATCTACTTGGGAGGCTGAGGTAGGAGGATCACTTGAGCCCAAGAATTTGAAGTTGCTATGAGGTGGTGACACTAGGGCACTCTAGCCTGGAGCAACAGAGGGAGACTGTCTCAAAACCAAACCAAAAAAAATTTATTGCAAAAGACAATATTCCCAGGTACTGTGCTAAGTGTTGAAGTAAATCTTATTATTCCCACTTTTCCTCCAATAAGATATATATAGGTTGTAAAAACAGTCATAATAATAAGTGGTAAGACCTGAATTCCAAACCATGATTTTTTTTAAGTTTCTGCCTTATATTTTTATTACTTGAATTAGATTAAATTAGATTTAATCTAACTCTGCTTTCTTTAATCTGCTGTCAATAAGCTATAAGAAAAGATTGATTTCTATTATGCTATATCATATACACGTTTTAATAAGCCTTTTATTTTCAAGTAATTTTAGATTTACAGAAAAAAATGCTAAGATAATTCACAGAGTTCCTATATACCTTCAGCCTAGTTTCTCCATTTTATGTTACCAGAGTGCATTTGCCAACACTTAGAAACTGGCATTAATACATTATTATTAACTGAACTCCATACTTTATTTAGAATCATTAGTTTACCTATTAATGTCCTCTTTCTCTTCCAGGAGTCAGTCCACACTGCTTTTATTTTTATTTTATTTTATTTTTTTTTGAGATAGAGCCTCAAGCTTTCACCCTGGGTAGAGTGCTGTGACATCACAGCTCACAGCAATCTCCCAACTCCTGGGCTCAAGCGATTCTCCTGCCTCCGCCTCCCAAGTAGCTGGGACTACAGGTGCCCACCACGATGCCCAGCTATTTTTTGGTTGCAGCCGTCATTGTTGTTTGGCGGGCCTGGGCTGGATTCAAATCTGCCAGCTCAGGTGTATGAAGCTGGCGCGTTAGCCGCTTGAGCCACAGGTGCTGAGCCCACACTGCTTTTAGTTATCATGTCTCCTCACTGTCCTCTGAACTATAAGTTTCTCAAGTCTTAGTTTTCATGACCTTTGCAGTCTTTTTTTTTTTTTTTGAGACAGTCTCTCACTTTGTCACCCTTGGTAGAGTGCCTTGGCATCATCGCTCACAGCAACCTCAAACTCTGGGGGCTCAAGCAATTCTCTTGCCTCAGCTCCCCAGTAGCTGGAACTATAGGCGCCTGCCACAGTGCCGGCTGTTTTTTAGAGATGGGGTCTCACTCTTGCTTGGACTGGTCTCAAACCCATCAGCTCAAGCAATCCACCCGCTTCAGCCTCTGAGAGTGCTAGGATTACAGGTGTGAGCCACCACACCTGGCCACCTTTACAGTCTTTAAAAAATTTTTTTTATTATGGGTTAATGTGATATGCTCAGGTTACATTATTTGCATTTGTAAAATAAAGTCCAAAGTCTGAGTTGTACTTGAGTCCTTCACGTAGGAAGTGTGCCATATACCCCTACGTTGTACTTAATAGTTGGGAGACCTAATAAGTCTCCAGTCTGGGTTTATCTGATGTCTTTCTTACAATTAGTGTGGGATTATAGGTTTTTAGACAAATACAACAGAGGTAGAATGCCCTTCTCATCAGATTGTATCACTGGAAATGTTACCCTCTATCATTTGGTTTAGGTAGTATTTGCCATGTTTCTTTACTGTAAAGTTACTTGTTCCCATTTGCTACTCTGTTCTTTGGAAATAAGTCATTGAATCTAGCCTATCATCAGTGACAGTAGGAATTAAACATCAGTTCCTATAGGGCGATTCATCTACACATACTATTTGAAATTGTTCTATAAGAAGGATATCTCTTCTTCTCATTTAATTATTTATTTGCATCATTATAGACCCATGTGAAACCCTAGTCTAAAACCTGTGCCCTTTCTGCTACACCAGGGAAGAAACTACAAGAACCTATACAGAGCATTAATTTCAGGGAAACTTATTTATTTTAGATTCCAGAGATTTTTTTAAAGAGCTTGGAATCTTTTTTTTTTTTTGAGACAGAGTCTCAGTATGTCACCCTCCGTAGAATGCCCTGGTATCACAGCTCACAGCAACCTCAAACTTGGGCTTAAACTATTCTCTTGCCTCAGCCTCCCAAGTAGCTGGGTCTACAGGCACCCGCCACAAGGCCTGGCTCTTTTTGTTGTTGTTGTAGTTGTTATTGTTTGGCTGGCCTGGGCTGGGTTTGAACCCACCAGCCCCAGTGTATGTGGCTGGCGCCCTAGCTGCTGAGCTACAGGCACTGTGCCAGAGCTGGGAATCTTTCAGTGTTGCTCAGGCTGGAATGCATGGCTATTTATAGGCATAGTACATTGCAGCTTTGTACTCCTAGGTTCAAGTGACCCTCCCATCTCAGCCTTCCAAGTAGCTGGAACTACAGGCACATGCCCTTGTACCCAGGTTATTTTGGAGATTTTTCGAGAGAGAGATTTGATAAGACCTAGTGACCTTGAATATGAGCAAGTGATGGAGAGAAACTGTTAGAAATTGATACTCAGATTTTCGTTTGAACAGCCAGAAATAAAATTTTGGTTTGAAACTATTTACTAACAAGTATGAAGATGAGTTCTAGGCTTTAATGTAGCTTATTCTCTTCAGAGACTGTGTTTAGCCTACTTGTTGGTACAGCTTTACTGAGTACCCTGTTCTTCCAAGTCAGAGAAGACTTTTTTCTTTTGATGGAAGCACGAGGGCCCCCTAGTGGACAGCCCCCTGGGTTCTGTTTCTTGTGGAGAGGACTCTTGATTTTGTTCGGTTGGTTCTGCGTTTTTCCCTTAGTTCATTTGCAGGACAGAGATACTTGATTCTTTTCTATGTCTAATAAATCATCAAAACTTTGTAATTTCAGAGTTATCAATTTACCCCTATGTGTGTCCCCCTCATGTTCAACAAGTACCTTATTATGATTACTCCCATGCCCTAGTACTCTAAACCAGAAGGATAGTCAATTCTTATTTTTAACAGATTTAACTGTGTCTTCCCTCTGGTACTATATTAATGTTAATTCTTTGTTTCAGAGCCATCATCAACCACTTTAACCCCAAAATTGAGTCCTACGCTGCTGTGAATCACATATCCCAGCTGTCTGAGGAGCAGGTAAGCCACTATTCTCCCCAGAGTGATGTAGATGGTGGCTAGTACCAAGCGATTGCTTTCTCTTTGATGGTTGAGGGATTCTGTAAGTGAGTTGTTAAGAGGAGTGACAAGAGCCAGGCTGAGAGGAATTAGTTTGGGATTGCTTGAGAGTAACTTTTCATAGAGTGGTGCCTTCTGCACTAATGCCATCTGAAGGGTTTTAATATATAGAAGATATATAGGTGAAAATCTGGTAAAATATTATTTTACAGTGAATAAGGCATTTATTTTTAAAAATTTTCATCAGAGTCATTTTGATCTTTGAAAATAAGAAATGAGAACTTAGAAATAGATTAAACTGCCAATTAGAAAAACCCTGAGTTCAGCTTAATTTGAAAAGCTGTTTGGCTGGTTAAAACTTGAGTCCTCATTGGGACAAATTTACCTTAGTAATTGAGTTCCCTTTGCCTTGGGCATTTATTTCTGAGGAGGTTTTTCTATGGTATGGACTGAGCTGGGAATGCAGACAGCCTTGTGTGTTTGTTTTTCTTGAATCTGGCCTGATTTCTTCTTCTCCCAAAGTGCCTGCACTCAGCTCTGCATTATATAAAAGTACAGATGGGGTGTTAGCATGACACAGTATTAAACTTCATGTTTCAGATTTGGACTCTTGAGTCCTGCTTATAAAAAGCACAAAATAGGGTGGCGCCTGTGGCTCAGTGGGCAGGGTGCTGGCTCTATATACCGAGGGTGGCGGGTTCAAACCTGGCCCTGGCCAAACTGCAACAAAAAAAATAGCCAAGCGCTGTGGCGGGCGCCTGTAGTCCCAGCTACTCGGGAGGCTGAGGCAAGGGAATCACCTAAGCCCAGGAGTTGGAGGTTGCTGTGAGCTGTGTGACGCTACGGCACTCTACCGAGAGCGATAGAGTGAGGCTCTGTCTCTACAAAAAAAAAAAAAAAAAAGAAAGAGAAAAAGCACAAAATAAGACATCCTAGTCATATGACTCCCTTTCCTTTCTACCTTACTCCCAAATTGGAGCCAGGGTATAGACTCAAAGCTAATAAGAAGACCTTCTTATGTTCTGCTTTCCCTTTTTTGCTAATGCACCATTGCAACCCTTCTTTAAGCTTCTTGCTGGCAAGCCAGTCAGCCAGCTATGGTATGACCATGTGTCCCAGTGTTCCCAAAAACTGTTCAGTTTGCCCAGTGAGGCAGAAAGCAAGCCTTTTTCCAAACAGATAAGCTTCTCAGTATTCCTACCATTGGCTCTTTGCTCAGCCAGATGGTTAGGACTCTTATTAGTCTATCAGTTGTTCCCTTTGATAGATTTGTTCTCTTTTATGAGGCCAGCTGTGAGAATCTATTCTCACATTTAAAACTGCTTTTCTAGGCCAGGTGCGGTGGCTCATGCCTGTAATCCTAGTACTCCAGGAGGCCAAGGCAGGTGGATTGCCTGAGCTCAGGATTTCAAGACCCGTGAGCTCAGTCTTGATCAAAAGGGAGACCCCATCTCTACTAAAAATAGAAAAACCAACAGAGCATTGTGGTGAGCACCTATAGTTACAGTTACTTAGGAGACTAAGGCAAGAAAATTGCTTGAACCCAAAAATTTGAGGTTGCTGTGAGCTATGACACCACAGCACTCTCCCATAGGGCACAGAGTGAGACTTTGTCTCAAAAAAATAAATAAAAATAAAATAAACTGCTTTTATAAACTGGCTTTCATTTTCTGTTTCCTGCCTGCCTATGAAGCAGTCCTGAGTCCTATTCTTTGATTTGTTGTTGTTATTGTTGTTTTTTGAGACAGAGTCTCACTTTGTTGCCCTTGATAGAGTGCTATGGCTTCATAACTCTCAGCAACCTCAAACTCCTGGGCTCAAGTGATTCTCTTGCCTCAGCCTCCCGAGTAGCTGGGACTATAGGTGCCCACCACAACATCCAGCCATTTTTAGAGATAGGGTCTCACTCTTGCTCAGGCTGGTCTTGAACCTGAGATTAGTGGATTACTCAAGCAATCCACCTGCCTCGGCCTCCCAGAATGCTAGAATTACAGGCGTGAGCCACCATGCCTGACCCTGAGTCCTGTTCTTTGATGCTGATGCTGTCTGTGAGGGCTTTGTGATGCTACTTTTTTTTTCTGTTGGACCATTCAGATCAATTTTACTGTATCATTTTTATGCAAAAGAACTCAACATCTTGGGCAGTGCCTGTGGCTCAGTGAGTAGGGTGCTGGCCCCACATACCAAGTGTGGCAGCTTCAAACCCAGCCCTGGCCAAACTGCAACAAAAAATAGCCAGATGTTGTGGTGGGCACCTGTAGTCCCAGCTACTCGGGAGGCCGAGGCAAGAGAAACACCTAAGTCCAAGAGCTGGAGGATGCTGTGAGCTGTGACGCTATAGCACAGCATAGTGAAACTCTGTCTCTTAAAAAAAAGAAAAGAAAAAAGAACTCAATGTCTTGAGTTTTATATAGTGAGAGAAAGAAAGGGTGACTTTACTACCACAGCAAGCTCTGTTTAGTCTAAAGACCTTTTTTTTTTTTTTTTTTGTAGAGACATAGTCTCACTTTATGGCCCTTGGTAGAGTGCCATGGCATCACACAGCTCACAGCAACCTCCAGCTCCTGGGCTTAAGCGATTCTCTTGCCTCAGCCTCCTGAGCAGCTGGGACTACAGGTGCCCGCCACAGCACCCGGCTATTTTTTTGTTGCAGTTTGGCTGGGGCTGGGTTTGAACCCGCCACCCTCGGCGTATGGGGCCGGCGCCCTACTCACTGAGCCACAGGCGCTGCCCAAGACTTTTCTTTTTTTAATAAAAAAGGAAGACACGTATTTGCACTGTCAGCCACGTGCAGTATTCATCCTCCAGCAGCTTAGGAAGGTCAGACTGAAATCTTTCTCCAGCAGTAGCAACTACAGACCAATAATAAAAATCCTTTCTGGCACATGAGGCAATCTGTAAAAGGACGATTAGCAAGCACATGTTCTCAGCCTCCTCCAACTTCTTTGAAAGTTAAATGAAGTGATGAAAGAGCCTCTCAAAAAAGTCCACAAGCCATAGATGAGGCAATTTTTTTGGAGAGAGTATCTACATAAGAATGGGGAAGGGGGGCAGCACCTGTGGCTCAGTGAGTAGGGCGCAGGCCCCATATACCGAGGGTGGTGGGTTCAAACCCAGCCCCGGCTGAACTGCAACAAAAAAATAGCCGAGGGCGGTGCCTGTGGCTCAGTCGGTAAGGCGCCGGCCCCATATACCGAGGGTGGCGGGTTCAAACCCAGCCCCGGCCAAACTGCAACCAAAAAGTAGCCCGGCGTTGTGGCAGGCACCTGTAGACCCAGCTACTTGGGAGGCTGAGGCAAGAGAATTGCTTAAGCCCAGAAGTTGGAGGTTGCTGTGAGCTGTGTGAGGCCACGGCACTCTACCGAGGGCCATAAAGTGAGACTCTGTCTCTACAAAAAAAAAAAAAAAAAAAATAGCGGGCATTGTGGCGGGCGCCTGTAGTCCCAACTGCTTGGGAGGCTGAGGCAAGAGAATCACATAAGCCCAAGAGCTGGAGGTTGCTGTGAGCCATGTGACGCCACGGCACTCTACTGAGGGCAGTAAAGTGAGACTCTGTCTCTATAAAAAAAAAAAGAGAGAGAGAATGGGGAAGGGGGCAGTGCCCTAGCTCAGTGAGTTAGGGTGCCGGCCACATACATTGGGGCTGGCAGGTTCGAGCCCGGCCCAGGCCTGCTAAACTACTAACAACTGCAATAAAAAAAAAAAAAAAAATAGCTGGGCCTTGTGGCAGGCATCTGTTGTTCCAGCTGCTCAGACGGCTGAGGCAAGAAGACCACTTAAGCCAGAGAATTTGAGGTTGCTGTGAGCTGTGATGCTACGGCACTCTACCAAGGGCAACAAAGTGAGACTCTGTCTCAAAAAAAAAAAAAAAATGGGTACCCGTAGCTCAGTGGGTGGGGCGCCAGCCACATACACTGGGGCTGCCAGGTTCTAACCTGGCCCAGGCCTACTAAAACAATGACAGTTGCAACAACAACAACAAAAAAATAGCCGGGTGTTGTGGTTGGCACCTGTAGTCTCAGCTACTTGAGAGGCTGAGGCAAGAGAATTGCTTAAGCCCATGAGTCTGAGGTTACTGTGAGTTATGAGCTGTCTAGCCAGGGCAACAGCTTGAGACTCTGTCTCAAAAAGAAAAAAAAAAAAAAGAATGGGGAAGGGATAGCAATTCTCACAGATGTATTTACTTAGTCAACAAATAATTATATTTCTGCTAGAATACAAGATGTGCTAGGTAGTGGGGTTCAGTGGTGAATAAGTATAGTCCTTGCTGTCATAAGTTCTTGTATACTCATTACCTCTCTTAACCCTTTTTGTGTGGAGGTTTGGGGGAGAGTGATACTATTCTGAGACCCTTTTCAAAACTGCCCTTAAAATAATTGCCCTAACTGACTTTGAAGGGTGCTAAATAACAGCATTAGCGTGCACTTGGTTTTATTCTCAGTGCTATTCAGAGTATTGGTATTTGACTGCCTTGTTAAACTCCATCATGTGTTCGAACACTTCTCTTCCTTCACTAAAGAATGTTAATGTCGGTGGCGCCTGTGGCTTAAGGAGTAGGGCGCCGGTCCCATATGCCAGAGGTGGTGGGTTCAAACCTAACCCTGGCCAAAAAAAAAAAGAATGTTAATGTCACTTAATGTTAAGAGTATTCACAGCTTCCCAAAGAGCTAGCTTTAGAATATGGGAGGGCTCTTAGTTGTTAACAGTAACCTGAATAGGCTTGGTGCCTGTAGCTCAGCAGCTACAGCTATAGCCACGTACACCAGAGCTGGTGGGTTCGAAACCAGCCCCAGCCTGCCACAACAATGACAACTACAACCAAAAAATAGCCAGGC
The DNA here is from genome assembly GCF_027406575.1 of Nycticebus coucang. Classification (NCBI taxonomy): domain Eukaryota; kingdom Metazoa; phylum Chordata; class Mammalia; order Primates; family Lorisidae; genus Nycticebus; species Nycticebus coucang. The sequence goes on along the minus strand of NC_069782.1, from coordinate 131,074,385 downwards.
ATTGTGGCGGGCACCTGTAGTCCCAGCTACTTGGGAGGCTGAGTCAAGAGAATCGCTTAAGCCCAAGAGTTTGAGATTGCTGTGAGCTGTGACACCTTGGCACTCTACCCAGGGTGGCAGCTTGAAACTCTGTCACCCCTATTCAAAAAAAAAAACAAAAAACAGTAGACTGAGTAGAAAAAAACAATTAGGAACTTAATCCTCAGTTGATTCTAAAGAACTCCTAAAATAAAAACTAAAAACCATGGGTAGATGTTAACTGGAGTTTATAGGACTTAGTAAGTTGGCAGACAAGACAGGGCCCTTTGCTAGATCTGCCTGCCCAGCTTGAAATTTTCTTCCGGCAAGGATTTGTGAATTCTTTTTTTTTTTTTTTTTTGTGGCTGGGGCTGGGTTTGAACCCGCCACCTCTGGCATATGGGACTGGCGCCCTACTCCTTGAGCCACAGGCACCGCCCAGGATTTGTGAATTCTTGAATTCTGACAACCCGCAGATGCATTCTAGCTTCTGTTTAAGGCATTTCAAGGTGATGCTTGTAAATTCATTATTGCATATTAAGCAAAGCCCAGCCTCTCTCACACTGGGTTTTCTTTTCAGATATCCAGAAGACAGATGACATTTTTTTCTGTTAATTCTTATTGGCTTCATGAGGGCAAAGCTTTTTAATCAATTAATACCTTGAGTGTGATTGAATGGGCGTGCATTTTCTAGTGTAATAAACTGCATGCATTTTTATAGTGGCTATGATGGTGTTGTATGTGTCTTGGGTTAATTGTGAAGCTTTTTCATTTTTTTTTTTTTTTTTTGTGGTTTTTGGCCAGGGCTAGGTTTGAACCCACCACCTCCGGCATATGGGACTGGCGCCCTACTCCTTGAGCCACAGGCGCCACCCGAAGCTTTTTCATTTTGACCTCTTTTTTGAGTATGTGATAGAATACACACAGCATACAGTTTACATTTTAACCTTTTTTTTTGCAGTTTGGTATTCTTAAAGCACATTTACATTGTCGTACAGCCATCACTACTATCCATATCATCATTCTGTACTGAAACTCTGTATCCATAAACCATAACTCCCTGTTCCTCCTCCTCCAACCCCTGGTAGCCACTATTCTGTTACTCCCTGTCTCTGTGAATTTGACTATTCTAGGTAACTTAGTGGAATTATTTGAATTTTTGTAACTGGCTTATTTCATTTAGCATAATGTATTCAAGTTTCTTCTATGTTACAGCGTGTATCCAATTTTTTTAAGTCTTTTTAAGACTGAATAATATTCCTTTGTATGTATATACCACATTTTGTTTAGCCATTCATCTGTTTGTGGACATTTGGATTGTTTCCACCTTTTGGGATTGTGAATAATATTGCTATGAATGTTGTGTACAAATATGTGTTGGAGTCCTTGCTTTCGGTTCTTGTATGTATCTACCCAGAAGTAGAATTGCTGGATCATATAATAATTGTATGTGTTGGCTCAGCACCTTACAGCGCCAGCCACATACACCAAAGGTGGTGGGTTCGAACCTGGCCCAGGCCAGAAAAATAAATAGCCAGGCATTGTGGCGGGTGCCTGTAGTCCTAGCTACTTGGGAGGCTGAGGTAAGAGAATCGCTTAAGCCCAAGAGTTTGAGGTTGCTGTGAGCTGTGACATGATGGCACTCTACTGACGGTGACATAGTGAGACTCTGTCTCAAAAAAAAAAAAAAAATTGTATGTGTAATATTTTGAGGAACTGCCAAGCTGGTTTTTTTTTTTCAAAGTACCTGCACCATTTTGCATCCCAGTCTCTCCACATGCTTAGGAGCATTTGTTGTTTTCTGTTTTGTTTTTGTTGTTTATAATAGCCATCCTAATGGATGTGAAATGGTATTTCATTGTGTTTTGATTTGCATTTCCCTAATTATATGTTGAACATCTTTTAGTGTGTTTATTGGCTGTTTGTATATCTTCTTTGGAGAAATGTCAAGTCCTTTACCTATTTTTTTTTTTTTTTTTTTGTAGAGACAGAGTCTTACTTTATAGCCCTCGGTAGAGTGCCGTGGCATCACACAGCTCACAGCAACCTCCAACTCCTGGGCTTCAGCGATTCTCTTGCCTCAGCCTCCCGAGTAGCTGGGACTACAGGCGCCTGCCATAACGCCCGGCTATTTTTTGGTTGCAGTTCAGCCGGGGCTGGGTTTGAACCCGCCATCCTCAGTATATGGGGCCAGCGCCCTACCGACTGAGCCACAGGCGCCGCCCCCCCTTTACCCATTTTTAAATTAGGTTGTTTGTGGCTTTTCGTTGTTGAGTCTTAGGAATTCTTTATATGTTCTGGATATTAATTCCTCATTAGATATGTGATTTGGAAATATTTTTCCCATCCTGTGGGTAATCCTTTTACTCTGTTAATAGTGTCCTTTATTCACAAGATTTTTAAAATTTTGATGAAGTACAACTTATCTATTTTTGTTGTTACTAAGAAACCATTGCAAAATCCAACATCATGAAGCTTTTCCTCTATGTTTTCTTCTAAGAGTTACGTTTTAGCTCTTATGTAGCTCTTATGTTTAGCTCTTTAATCCATTTTGAGTTAAATTTTGTATGTGGCATTAGGTACCATCATTTTGATCTCTTTTTGTATTTGATATATCTTTATAAATGTAGATTATAGAGAACATACAACTTGCTTTTTTGACAACTGTGAAACTCCTTCCAGTTATTCCCTATTGGGTTTGGCTTGTTTTTAGTACATCTTTTAAAATTGTACTTCAGGCCCCTTGCCTACCCTCAACTGAGATTTAGCTCCTTACTGTTTCCATATGGCTTGTTGACAAGCATCCATCCCTACCTAGTAAAATCATTTTTTATGCCCAGGCAAACTTGATCAAGAATATGGATTCCCTGGGTGGCGCCTGTGGCTCAGTGAGTAGGGTGCCGGCCCCATATACCGAGGGTGGCGGGTTCAAACCCAGCCCCGGCTGAACTGCAACGAAAAAATGGCCAGGCGTTGTGGCGGGCGCCTGTAATCCCAGCTGCTTGGGAGGCTGAGGCAGGAGAATCGTGAAAGCCCAAGAGCTGGAGGTTGCTGTGAGTCCTGTGACGGCATGGCACTCTACCGAGGGTGGTAAAGTGAGACTCTGTCTCTACCAAAAAAAAAAAAAGAATATGGATTCCCAAAATGATGAAGCTAAGTTGTCAGACTAGAAGGTTAGAATGAAGTGCAGCCTAAATGGTTTCTTATTTAAGGAACTTTGAGTCTATGTTGATTCCTAGTATTACTTGTTCTGTTTCCAGTTGTGTTCATCTCCTCTTGCTCTGTCCTTCTTTATTAGTGGGTGGAGGGGACAGTGCACAAAAAGTGCAACTTCAGCATATCAATCTCCCTTCCACGCCGTCCTAGATTCAGGTCTTCAGCCCCTCCCTCATCAGTAGGCTGTACCCTAATTTTCATTCCCCTAGGAAGAGAATTGTCACTCAACCTATATGTCATAGATAAATCCCAATGACCATTTTGTCTGTACTGAATGAATGTGTATGGTAGGTATTTAAGAAAAGCTCTTAACCCCAAGCTAAATCTTGGGTTTAGATGCTTTGAAGATACCCTGTAGTTTTTTTCTTCTTTATTACTGTGACATTTTCCTTTACAAAAGATGCGTAGTTGGGCAGCGCCTGTGGCTCAAAGGAGTAGGGTGCTGGCCCCATATACCGGAGGTGGTGGGTTTAAACCCGGCCCCGGCCAAAAAAAAAAAAAAAATCCCAAAAGATGCGTAGTTCAGTGGCTAGGGTGCTGGCCACATAGACCAGGGCTGGCAGATTTTAACCCGGCCTGAGCTTGCTAAACAACAATGACAACTGTAACAAAAAAATAGCTGGGTGTTGTGGCAGGCGCCTGTAGTCCCAGCTACTTGGGAGGCTGAGGCAGGAGAATCGCTTAAGCCCAAAAGTTTGCCGTTGCTGTGAGCTGTGATGCCATGGCACTCTACTAAGGGTGACAAAGTGAGATTCTGTTTCAAAAAAAAAGATGCCCTGTCTTGATGGGGCAATGCTACCTTCACAGAATTTGCGGTGGGGTGGAGAAGAAGTATGCTGAAATAGAAGAGCTCTTGAAGAGATTCTTCTCCCTATTCTGTCCTACCCCAAACTCTTAGATTCTCCCTCTTCTCTATTCTTGCTTTTCAAATTAAAAAGAAGCCTTTCTGTTACTGTTGACTATATCATACTAGAGATGCATTCACATAAAAGAGGTCTGCCATGAAATTTCTTGAAATATAGTAATTCACAGGTGGTTCTTAACTTAAGGGCCAAGAATAAATAGGTTTTAGAGAGTTAATGGACAACCTGAAATTGTGTATAAAATTATGCATGTTCTTTCTTCTTCCTTCAAGAGGGTCCGTCTTTCCTAAGATTCTCAACCACTCTTTGACTGTGCCTTCCAACATTTTAAGGATCATGAGCTTAGGCTGGGCGCCTGTAGCTCAGCAGCTAGGGTGTCAGCCACATACACTGGAGCTGGCAGGTTTGAATCTGGCCCAGGCCTGCCAAATGACAATGACAACTACAACCAAAAAATAGCTGGGCGTTGTGGCAGATGCCTATAGTCCCAGCTACTTGGGAAGCTGAGGCAAGAGAATCACTTAAGCCCAAGAGTTTGAGGTTGCTGTGAACTGTGATGCCACGGCACTGTACTGAGGGCAACATAGTGAGACTGTCTCCAAAAAAAAAAAAAACAAGAATCACTAGCTTCACTGCTTTGCATGGTGCCTCATACTCTTCTTTGCTCCAAAGCCATCAACCTTTGAAAATGCTCATTGAGGATCTTTTTTTTTGTTTGTTTTTTTGTGGAGACTGAGTCTCACCGTACCGCCCTCGGGTAGAGTGCCGTGGCGTCACACGGCTCACAGCAACCTCTAACTCTTGGGCTTACGCGATTCTCTTGCCTCAGTCTCCCGAGCAGCTGGGACTACAGGCGCCCGCCACAACGCCCGGCTATTTTTTTTTTTTTTTGGTTGCAGTTTGGCCAGGGCTGGGTTTGAACCCGCTACCTTCGGCATATGGGGCCGGCGCCCTACTCACTGAGCCACAGGCGCCGCCCGGATCTTTTTTTTTTTGAGACAGAGTTTCATTTTGTTACCCTCGTGAGCGTGCCCTAGCGTCATAGCTCACAGCAACCTCAAACTCTTGGGCTTAAGCAATCCTCTTGCCTCAGCCTCCCAAGTATGTGGAACTATGGGCACCTGCCATACTTCTCCATTTTTAGAGATGGGGTCTCGCTTTTGCTCAGGCTCATCTCAAACTGCTGTGCTCAAGCAATCTGCCCACCTCAGCCTCCCAGAGTGATTGAGGATCTTGAGCTCCTTTTAGGCTGTTCACTATTTGTTTTGGTTTGTAATCCTATAACATATTGATTTATATCAGCTTTAACTTCCTTATAGTCAAGAGAAGGCTACATAGCAGACCTTTGCAGAAGATTTTCTAGAGCCTTGAATATCTAAAGTACATATATAGTGGCAATTTAGGCAACACCTTCTTTGAGCACCTGATTCCTTTTGCTTTCAGTCACATTCCTGATGAATTTTATGCCTTTGAAATATCCTAGTGGAAAGCAAGTAGTAAATTAATGGCCTATTCTTCCTTTATGTTTTTTTTTTTTTTTTTTTTATAGAGACAGAGTCTCACTTTACTGCCCTCAGTAGAGTGCCATGATGTCACAGGACTCACAGCAACCTCTAGCTCTTGGGCTTCAGCGATTCTCCTGCCTCAGCCTCCCGAGCAGCTGGGACTACAGGCGCCCGCCACAACGCCCGGCCATTTTTTCGTTGCAGTTCAGCCGGGGCTGGGTTTGAACCTGCCACCCTCGGCATATGGGGCCAGCGCCCTACTCACTGAGCCACAGGCGCCACCCTATGTTTTGTTTTTTTTGAGACAGAGTCTCACTATGTCGCCCTGGGTAGAGTGCTATGGCGTCATAGCTCACAGCAACCTCCAACTCTTGGGCTTAAGTGATTCTCTTGCCTCAGCCTCCCAAGTAGCTAGGAGTACAGGTGCCTGCCACAATACCCAGCTATTTTTTTTTGCAGTTGTCATTGTCGTTTAGCAGGCCCGGGCTGGGTTCAAACCCGCCACCCTTGTTCTATGTGGCTGGTGCCATAACCACTGTGCTACAAGTGCCAAGCCTACTCTTCCTTTCTTCAACCTTCATTCCATTATCAGTGTTTTACCATTTTGTGCCTGCTCTGTGCCTTGGGTACAAAAGGGCTTTTGTTCTCAAAGGATAGAGTAGTGTAAGAGATGTTTTAAGGCAACTTGTTATTGTCAGCCAGCCAGGACTAGCAATAGTATCTGATCCTATTAAGAGAAAGACCACTACAGATCAGAAAAGGCCACAAAGAGAGAAAAATTGAGTTTGGCCTTGAAGGAGAAGGGATAAGGATTGGATAAATTCACAGACATACATAAAATACATATATTGTAAAATGTACTCAAAACCAGGACCTGAAAAGGATAGAAAGAATAGAGACAAGTTCCAGAGTTTTTGCAAATCATGTCTGCTTAGATCATAGAGTACCCAGATAGACCACCCAGATGCTGGGTGACTTAGAAATACAAGTTAGTCATTTAGTCATAGCCTCCATAATTCCTAGTCTACTGACTTCATGCCTGTGTTAATTGTAGTGCCTTCAATTTAATTCACAAGCATAAAGACTTATTAAGAAAACCAAGTCTGGGCTCTGTGCCCGTGGCTCAAGCGGCTAAGGTGCCAGCCACATACACCTGAGCTGGCAGGTTCATATCCAGCCCGGGCCCACCAAACAACAATGATGGCTGCAACCAAAAAATAGCCGGGCATTGTGGCAGGCGCCTGTAGTCCCAGCTACTTGGGAGGCAGAGGCAGGAGAATCGCTTGAGCCCAGGAGTTGAAAGTTGCTGTGAGCTATGATGCCATGGCACTCTACCCAGGGCAACAGCTTGAGGCTCTGTCTCAAAAAAAAAAAAAAGAAAAGAAAAGAAAAGAAAACCAAGTCTGATACTTAAGCTTTAGAGTTTTAGGCAGCACCTGTGGCTCAAAGCGGGTAGGGCACCGGCACCATATGCCAGAGGTGGTAGGTTCAAACCCAGCCCTGGCGAAAAACTGAAAAAAAAAAAAAAAAAATAGAGTTTTGGGTCCTTGGTATGCTAGTAAATGTTTAGCAACCACTGGGAAAAGTGTGTGGTGGGAGGGGGCTGATTTGTAGTGTTCAGTGTGAATGCTCATACCATGGCTACTCACGCGAAGCCAGCTGGCTCAGAATTCTTGAAGTTTTACATTCAGCTGTCACAGGCCAAGCCTTTGTGAGCCAGCTCCAGCACTCCAGTGGTTATTGAGGAAGACTGAGAGAAATAGGGTGTAAAGCTGCATGGCAGCATTTTCCAAGCAGGCGGTGAATGTTGTTCACTTTCCCCAGCGGAACCACCTGTATAAATGTTTCTCTAGGGAAACATTTGGATCTCAAATAGGGTTAGTTGAGGCCTCTGAGCAGTCTACTCTGAGGACCCTTGTAATGTTTTCTCATCTTAGAACAGGACCCAAACCATCATGTAAGCGTAGCCTTCAGAGAAGCTGGAGAGCTGAGATTTAAGAGTCCCGCAATAGCTTTAACTCAGTTTCCTGTACTTTGCATCGTGTTTTTCTGCCACAGCCTATAGTCTTGCACTGCCTCTCTATAGTTATAAGTAGCAGTTGCTGTGGTAACTTGTGTTAAGTGTGAGCATATCAAGCTTTGGCCATCTGACCCTGCCTTCTTTTTGGCGTTGGGGGGCACAGTGAAGTGGTATCATCATAGCTCACTGCAATATGAAACTCTTGGGCTTAAGCAGTCCTTCTGCCTCAGTCTTCCAAGAAGCTGAAACTATAGACACACGCCACTACACCCACTAATTTTTCTATTTTTTTGTAGAGATGGAGTCTAGCCCTTGCTCTTGAGACCCTGGTTGGTCTCAACCCAGAGCTCAAGTGATTCTCCCACCTCAACCTCCCAAAGTGCTAGGATTATAAGCATGAGCCACTGCATCCAGCCTTCTTTGTTGCCTTTGTTTAGATCCTGGCATTTCAGTTGACCTGTTTGGCAGAAAAAGAAGTTTGGTATGAGTCCTTTGCTCACTGGAGTCACTACAGCCAAAAAGATACAGAGTCCAAGGCAGAGAGACTTTCTACAAGCATCCTACATTATAAAGGGCATCTTGAATAGGTCCACATAAGAGGGTCATAGGGTGTTGCTAGAATGACCACTCTCTAACTTGAACCAGGAGATAAGCTGTACTATAAGAGGCCTTAGATGCACGTAGAGGAGAAAGTATTTTGGATCAAAATAGATGCAAATAGATACAAAGAAAAAAAAAACTACTAGTTATCAAGGTAGGAATATTTTTATGGGTTATTTATTAAATTCTAACCACTGATTTGGGGTAGATATAATTATCATTTTTAGATGAAGACACTAAAAAGTCTTAAGTAATTTGTTTAGGGTCACACAGCTATTAGTGGTAAAGCCATAATGTGAACCTAGGTCTGTCTGAGCTTTTTCAGTTCTATCAGGCTGGGGTATGTGTGACAACCTGAGTCTGTCAGATGTTCCAAAGGAAACAGTAAGCCAGAAATAGGAAGGTGGAGGAAGAAGCAGGGAGAGTAAAGATAATAGGGCTTATTCCTGAGGGATGGGGAAAGGCCCTAGATAAGGAAGGGCACATTGAATTCAGGACAAAAAGTACCAGAAAAGGGCCAGGAGAGTCAGGCAAAAATGCATATGTAGAGGATCTTGGCACTGTGTAATAATTTTATAAATGAGAGAAGAATCTCTTTATTCTGTTTGTTTTGTTTTGTTTTTTTTTGTGGTTTTTGGCCAGGGCTGGGTTTGAACCCACCACTTCCGGCATATGGGGCCGGTGCCCTACTCCTTGAGCCACAGGAACCGCCCGAATCTCTTTATTCTAGTCAAGTATCTCAGGAAGGTCACTGTGAGAAATAAAAGTTTTTTCTATACACCAAAGGGATGTGGTGATTTGTTTTGTTTTTAGAGACATAGTCTCACTCCATCAACCTGGCTACAGTGAAGTGGCATCATCATAGCTCACTGCAACCTCAACCTCCTGGGCTCAAGCAATCTTCCTGCTTCAGCCTTTGACTAACTAGGACTATAGGCATGTACCACCACGTCTGGCTATTTATTTTTATTTTTTGTAGAAATTAGGTCTTGCCATGTTGCCCAGGCTGGTCTAAATTCCTGGCCTCAAGCAGTCCTCCCACTTCAGCCTCTCAAAGTGCTGCAATTACAGGCCTAAACCACCACACTCAGTCCATGGTAATTTTTTCAAATGTTTTTTACTGGCCAGGCACGGTGGCTCACTCCTGTAATCCTAGCACTCTGGAAGGCCAAGGCAGGTGGATTGGATTGCTTCACCTCAGGAGTTCCAGACCAGCCTGAGCAACAGCGAGATCCCTTCTCTACTAAAAATTGAAAAACTAGCTAGGCATCATGGCTGGACCTATAGTCCCAGCTACTCAGGAGACTAAATCAGGAGGATTGCTTGAGGCCAAGAGTTTGAAGTGGCTGTGAGCTGTAATGACATCATGGCACTCTACCCAGGGCAACAGAGTGAGACTCTGTCTCAAAAAAAAGTTTTCTTTTATTTACCTATTTTAATAGATAATATATTTGTATAGCTAAAATCTAAAAGGCAGAACACTGAATTTTAATTGTTTTTAAAGCAGTTCCATTTCCTTAAAAAAAAAAAACCCACAGCTGTCAGAATTAATGTCCAACATTAAAGCTGGGTGAATTGCGGAGATCATTGGTTGACGACTGCAGAAGAGTTCAGTATTTTCACCTCTGTCACATGTTCTCCAATTAGGTATAAATTTTGAAATGACCTTCATGTGAACTTTTTGTCTTTCTTAGGCAACTATAAAGCTTCACTGTCAATGCATAGGAGGAATAGTGTTGGAGATAGTAGGAATTCAAGTAATTGACAGCTTTTGAAGAGATTATAGGAGATAGCAGTCCTTGTTTTCTTAGTTTAACCAAAGAAGGATCCTTTATCCCAGTTACTAGATGAGGTAGGAACTTCGCTCTTTAGTTTGTTTTTTTGTCACCTCCTTCTTTCCAGTGGAGCTTTGGGAAGTTTATTTCCATTGCAACTTCTTCCCCAGAAAGTGGCTCAAAACTCTTTAAGATATACTTGGGCGGAGAGCATGGTTTCCCACTGTGGTAACATCAGAGGCCAGAAGTATCACCATGCAAACTTCTATCTCTTATATAAAAGACTGTGTTAATTAGAAATGTTTTTGCTGCGGGGTGGCACCTGTGACTCAGTGGGTAGGGCCGGCCCCCTATACAGAGGGTGGAGGGTTCGAACTTGGCCCTGGCCAACTGCAAGAAAAAAATAACCGGGTGTTGTGGCTGTCCCAGCTATTCCGGAGGCTGAGGCAAGAGAATTGCCTAAGCCCAGGATTTGGAGGTTGCTGTGCACTGTGACACCATAGCACTCTACTGAGGGTGATAAAGTGAGACTCTGTCTCTAAAAAAAAAAAAAAAAAAAGTTTTTGCTAAGTATCATAATGACATTTAACATTTTATAGTAATCCTAAAATCTTAGAAATGACTCACACAGAAATGAAGGTAGCTGTGCACAGCCCACAAATGGGATTTCTCTTGAACAGATTAAGTTAAAGGAAGGATAGATAAATGAGGCCTGGTAAGGAGACAAAGACCTCATGTTGAATTACCACTAGATTGTTTTCTGTCTCCCTACCTGAGATGTGGTAAGTTTCCAAGGAAAGAAACCTAGGGTGGCAAGGTCAGAGACATCTGCCTCTTGTTTGAATCTGGGCAGAGAGCCCTGCCTGCAACAAGCCTTGGAAAAGGAAAAGTTCTGATACGGTATTTGTGTATCAAGTTTCCCCCACCCCCATTCCCTTGGATGCCTCTTAGTGTGATTGGATGTCTTGCTTGTGAGGGTAAGGACATGAGCATGTTGGATCTGTAATTAGTGCAAGGTAAAGCTTCACAAGGAGTGTCTAGGGCTTCAGCCAAATAAAGTCAGGGAAGTGGAAGCAACTGCCCAGGGAAATTTAAAAAGTCAGTGTCACCACTCCTTTATCTAACTGATGGCCTCTCACTAATCACCCACAGTGAAGTTCATTATCTGGTCCACCTTGCTGAAGGGCATAGTAAGCCTGTCAGATCAATAAATCTTGGGAAAATGAAGAACCCTTTGGTAATAGGCTTGAAAGGCATGGATGAACTGGGAGAACTGGCCAGCTTAAATTGATCTGAATTGGGCTTTATCCTCAAGTATAGGAGATGAAATTAGAAGGGGGAGAGAACTGCTATACATTATGTGTAAGGTAAAAGGAAAACAGTTACCTTTTAAAAGACAGATTATCTTTCTATAACCTAAGAGATTTGTGTCCACCTTTTGGATTATTGCTTCCAAACAATTATTTTGGGTTATTGTATCCTACAGCAATATTCAGGTTATTTGGGATAGAAAGTCAGTTGTAAGCACCCAGGGAAGGAGGGATGCTCAGTTATTGGGGTCTGTGGTGTTGTTACAAGTTGCCATTCTAGTGCCTGTCCTTTTGGCTGTTTTTTGTTAGCTACATTGAGCTAAGAAGTGTTCTTTAAAAAAAAAAAAAGGCTCATCATCCGTTGCTAAGTGGTAGGGCTCTGGCCTCATACAGCAGGGCTGGTAGGTTTGAACCTGGCCCGGGCCTGCTAAACAGCAATGACAACTGCAACAACAACAAAAAAAATAGCTGAGTGTTGTGGCAGGTGTCTGTAGTCCCAGCTACTTGGGAGGCCGAGGCAAGAGAATCACTTAAACCCAAGAGTTTGAGGTTGCTGTGAGCTGTGATGCCATGGCCCTCTACTGAGGGCAACATAATGAGACTCTGTCTCAAAAAAAGGGGGGTGGGGGCAATTCTTGCCTCTAAAAAGAACCTTTCAGGACGTGCTTTGGTCTAAGAATTCTCTGCTTTTAAGTGTCCTTAGTGCATTAAGACAAGGAATGGGTCTTAATGGTCCCCCTTAAAGTTCCCAGATTTCCTCTCTTCTGTACAAAAAAACAGATGTTTCTGCTGTATGCCAAGCAGGGGTTATAAAAATGCAAAATCATACCTGCCCTTGAGGACTTTCCAGTATATATATCAAGGTCACTACTTTCTTGTTACCTTTGCCTGTGTACTCTCCCATAGACTTTTCTCAGCTGATGTATTTGGAGTGCTTGCAGCAAGTTCCCCACCCTCAGCCATTTATAAACCAAGAAGGACGTACACCTTCCTGTTGAACACCAAGTGAAATATTGTCTATTATAAATCCATAAATAATTGGCTGATGACTCTTATTCAGAGTGAGTTTTCACAAGAAGAGCCATGATCACCTCATATCTTTCATTCATGCCTCAGTTTCATAAAAAAAAACAAAAGGAGAACCCTCATCAGGTATCCTTAGCAAAAGCAGGACCTTATAAGTCCCTGATCTTGGCAAGTGATTTTGCCAGAAAATCCAGGTTAGTATACCCAATAAAACCCTCATGGCTAGCCCCAGCTGAAAATGATTCCAAATGCTGTTGATTGCTACCTAGAGTCCATTTAATTTATCAGGGAGGATTGTGAAGTTGTCCAGGGGTGGAGGGAATGAGCATGGTGAGAGGGATCTTTGGCATTGAAATACTAAGAACTCCTGGCTTAGAGTTACTGCTATGTCACTCTGAATCATTCTTGCCCTGACCCAAAATGGAACAGTAAGATCAAAAGGACATAAGCTTATTTCCCATGGCCAAACATCTTTTAATGACCAGCTATGATTTATTAGACATTTTTTTTTTTTTGAGACAGAATCTCACTTTGTCACCCTCGGTATAGTGCCAGAGCATCATAGCTCACAGCAACTTCAAACTCTTGGGCTAAAGCTATTCTCTTGCCTCACCCTCCCACGTAGCTGGGACTACAGTTACCCACCACAACACCTGACTAGTTTTTCTATTTTTAGTGGAAATGGGGTCTCACTCTTGCTCAGGCTGGTCTTGGACTCTTGAACTCAAGGGCTCCACCTGCCTCAGCCTTCCAGAGTGTTAGGATTACAGGTGTGAGCCACCATGCCAGGCCATATTACGTAGAAATTTACTAGACTTAAAAAAAAAAAAAATTTCTCCATGTATCTTTGGGACCTGTCAACTGTGGCAGTCTCCCTTCCTAGCCATGGAAGAGCATATTCTTGTTTATTGGCAAAGCTGTCACCATTTAATTGGTATCAGATTCTGACTTGCACAAGTAACATTCTTTGCTGTTAAAAATCTGAAGAGTGCCGGTTATTGGGCAAACTTTTTAAAGCTATTGTTTAAATGTTTCTAGGAAGCTGAGTTCGTTCCTATTGATGGTGGAAAGATAAAGGTATCAAGTCCGAAATGATTGTGGATGAAGTCTTACGCAGTGTCCTGCAGAGGATTCCTATATTTTCCAATCGTATTTGGTGGAATGGGTGTTTCCAATAATCTGGAAACTAGCAGGGCACCAATTTTAAATATAGGCCAGAGTTTTTAGAGGGGATCCCTTGATAATAAAATGGTTAACTCATAAAAAAAAAAAAAAAATTTTTTTTTGTTTGTTTTTTTGAGACACAGTCTTGTTACCCTTGGTAGAGTGCTGTGGCGGCATAGCTCACAGAAGCCTCAAACTCTTGGGCTTAAGCAATTCTCTTGCCTCAGCCTCCCAAGTAGCTGCAACTACAGGCACCTGCCACAATGCCCGCCTATTTTTTGGTTGCAGTTGTCGTTATTTAGCTGGCCAGGGTCGGGTTCGAACCTACCAGTCTTGGTGTATGTGGCTGGCGCCCTACCCACTGAGCTACGGGTGCTACCTAAAAAAAATGTTTTTTGTTTTTCTTTTTGAGGCAGAGTCTCACTACATCGCTCGGTAGAGGGCCATGGCATCACAGCTCATAGCAATCTCCAACTCTTGGGCTTAAGTGATTCTCTTAAAGTGATTCTCTTGCCTCAGCCTCCCAAGTAGCTGGGACTACAGACATCCCCCACAACACCCGGCTATTTTTTATTGCAGTTGTCATTGTTGTTTAGCTGGCCCGAGCCAGGTTCAAACCTGCCAGCCTCAGTGTATGTGGCTGACGCCATAATCACTGTGCTACGGGCACCGAACCTAAAAAAAATGTTATTGACTTTCTTTTTTTCTTTTTTTGCAGTTTTTGGCCAGGGCCAGGTTTGAACCTGCCACTTCCAGTATATGGGGCCAGCGCCCTACTCTTTTGAGCCACAGGTGCCACCCCTTTGACTTTATTTTTTAGAGTAGTAGTTTTACGTTCACAGCAAAATTGAGCAGAAGGTACAGAGTTTTCTCATATATCCCATGTCCCCACATACATATAGCCTCTCCAACTATCAAAAAGCAGGAGGCTTTCTAAACTTTTTATTCAAATATGTTTTCTTTTCTTTTTTTTTAGAGACAGTCTCAGTTTGTCACCCTCAGTAGAGTGCTGTGGCGTCACAGCTCACAGCAACCTCCAGCTGTTGGGCTTAGGCAATTCTCTTGCCTCAGCCTCCCAAGTAGCTGGGACTATAGGCGCCTGCCACTCGCCCGGCTATGTTTTGTTGCAGTTTGGCTGGGGCCGGGTTTGAACCCGCCACCCTTGGTATATGGGGCCGGTGCCCTACTCACTGAGCCACAGGTACTGCCCATCAAATATGTTTTCATTTTGGCAAAGATTCTCCAGGTATCAATTTGGTATCTTCTTGGAACCCGAACCCAGGCAGCTAAACAGGTATTTTTTCTACTTTGAAAAGAGTGCTAGTATTTTCTGGCCTTTACTAGGCCTATAGTAGAAAAAAAAAAAAAAAAACTACTTCTTCACATTTGATTTCAAAAGAATATTAAATAAAGGAGCTGATTTACTAGGCTTTTAAATACAACTTTATTGAGGTATAATTAACATGCAATCATACATATTTATATTAACCATCACCACAATCAAGATGCAGAACATTTTCCATCACCCAAAAATGTTCTTTTATACACTTTGTTACTCTTCACCCCAAGTCTAGTCCCTAAGTAATTACTGATGTGATTTATTTTACTATAGATTAGATTTGTCTTTTATGCAATTTCATATAAATGAACTCATGCAACATGTACTCTTTTGTGTCTGACTCTTTTCTGAGATTCATACACATTGTGACACTCGTAAGTATGTACTCAAGAAAATAAAATACATGTCTGCCCACACAAATGCTCATAGCAGCATTATTTATGATAACCCTAAACTAGAAACAACCTAACTGTCCATCAGCCCCTGAATGGATACAAGACAAGGGGATGTTATTTAACCATAAAAGGAATGGAATACTGATACATGCAACAACTTGGATGACTCTTGGAAACATTATGTTAAGTGAAAGAAGACAGTACCAGGAGACCACATATTGTGTGATTCAGTTTATTTGAAATGTCTAGAATAGGTAGATGTATAGAAACAGAAAGTAGATTAATGGTTGCTTAGGGCCAGGAGTAGGGAACAGGATGGGAAGGAACTGCTAATGGCTATAGAGTTTCTTCTGCAGTTGATGAAAGTGTACTAAACTTAGATCAGGATGATAGCTGCACAACTATGTGACTATTGAATTGTACACTTTAAATGAATGAATTTTATGGCATATAAATTATATCTCAAATATGTAAAGAACAAAGAAACTGCCAAACTGTTTCAAAAATGGCTGTACCGGCTTGGCTCCTGTGGCTCAAGCAGCTAAGGCGCCAGCCGCATAAACAACAATGACGTTGCAACCAAAAAAATAAGCAGGCATTGTGGCAGATGCCTGTAATCCCAGCTACTTGGGAGGCGGAGGCAGGAGACTCACTTGAGCCCAGGAATTGGAGGTTGCTGTGAACTGTGATGCCACGGCACTCTACCCAGGGTGACGGCTTGAGGCTCTGTCTCAAAAAAAAGCTGTACCATTTTTCATTCCATCTGACAATTATATAAGTATTCTAACTATTCCATATTCTTGCTGTACTAGAAAGCATGAGTCTTTATTTTTTTTTCTTTTTTTGTAGAGACAGAGTTTTACTTTGTCGCCCTCAGTAGAGTCCTGTGGCGTCACAGCTCACAGCAACCTCCAACCCCTGGGCTTAGGCGATTCTCTTGCCTCAGCCTCCCAAGTAGCTGGGACTACAGGCACCTGCCACAATGCCTGGCTATTTTTTGGTGCAGGTTTTTTTTTTTTTTGGTTTTTGGCCGGGGCTGGGTTTGAACCCTCCACCTCTGGCATATGGGACCGGTGCCCTACTCCTTGAGCCATAGGCGCCGCCCTTTTGGTGCAGTTTTTATGAAGCTCAATTTTAACTTAGGTATTCATGGAAATGAATTTATTAAATTTGTAAAAGGAGTTGTGCTTTTGTGTTAATTTAGTAATTTTTTTCCTATTCCTAGTTGCAAAAAATTTTCATTGTATTTTCTTTTTCTTTTTTTTTTGAGACAGAGTTTCACTTTGCCACCCTCGGTAGAGTGCTATGGCATCCTAACTCACAGCAACCTCAAACTCTTGGGCTAAAGGGATTCTTCATGGCATCCTAGCTCATAGCAACCTCAAACTCTTGGGCTAAAAGGATTCTCTTGCCTCAGCCTCCGAAGTAGCTGGAACTATAGGCACTTGCCACAATGCCCAGCTATTTTTAGAGATGGGGTCTCACTCTGGCTCAGGCTGGTCTCGAACCTGAGAGCTTAGGCAATCCACCTGTCTCAGCCTCCCAGAGTACTAGAATTACAGGTATGAGCCACTACGCCTGGCCTGTATTTTCTCCTGTAAGTTTTGGAGTGCTGGCTTTTACAGTTGTTCTA
This sequence comes from Nycticebus coucang, assembly GCF_027406575.1. Classification (NCBI taxonomy): domain Eukaryota; kingdom Metazoa; phylum Chordata; class Mammalia; order Primates; family Lorisidae; genus Nycticebus; species Nycticebus coucang. Next base: position 131,057,521 of record NC_069782.1, on the reverse strand, counting down.
TAATCCATTTCATGTTAATTTTTTTGTATGATATGTGATTAGAGTAAATACTCATCTTCTCCGAAAATACCCAATTGTTCCTTACCAGTTGTTAAAAAGTCTACTTTTGCCCCATTGAAATACTTAAGCATATTGGTTACAAATCAGTTGACTATGTATGTGCAGGTTCATTTCTGAACTAGCAGTTCTGTTCTATTGGTGTATGTCTAAATTTACAGCTCATACTGTCATGATTATTATAGGAATGTAATAAATCCTGAAAACAGGTAATGGAAATCCTCTGATTTTGTTCTTTAAAAGGATTTTTTTTTAATATTCTAGGTTCTTTGCATCCCAATATATGTGTGTGTGTAGTGTAAAATTAGCTTACCTATTTCTATAAAAAAGCCTGCAATTGTATTAACTTTATAGATAAACAAGAGAGAATTGATACTTTATTTATACTGCTTTCAAATCCATGAACCTGGTGTATCACTTTATTTGTTTGTTTATTTGTTTATTTATTTATTTTGAGACAGCATCTCATTCCGTTGTCCTGAGTAGAGTGCTATAGCATCATCATAGCTCACAGCAACCTCAAACTCGTGGACTTGAGCATTTATTTCTCTTGCCTCAGCCTCCCAAATAGCTTGGACTACATGCATGCACCACTGCTTCTGGCTAGTTTTTCCTATTTTTAGCAGAGACAGAGTCACACTCTTGCTTGACTGGTCTTGAACTCCTGAGCTCAGACAATCCACTCGCTTCAGCCTCCCAGAGTACTAAGATTATAGGCATGAGCTACCATACCTGGCCTAAGTATTTGGTCTTTTACCATTAAGTAATAACTTAGCTATAAGCTTTCATGTATTCTCTTATTAGGTTGAAGAAATTCCCTTACTTTTCAATTTTGCTGACAGGTTTCATTATTAATGGATGTTGCATTTTGCCGATACCTTTTCTACATCTGTTGAAGTGATAATATGGATTTTCTCCTTTATTGTGATAATATGGTTACTGATTTTTTAATATTAATCCAACTATGTATTTATTTGAGACAGAGTCTCCCTATTTTGCCTTGGGTAGGGTGCCATGGCGTATAGCTCACAGCAACCTTGAGCTCCTGGGCTCAAGTGATTGTTCTTGCCTCAGCCTCTCTAGTAGCTAGAACAATGCCTGGCTAAGTTTTCTATTTTTAGTAGAGATAGTTTTTCTATTTTTATTATTATTTTTTTTTTTTTTACTTTTTTTAGAGACAGAGTCTCACTTTGTCACCCTCAGTAGAGTGCCATGGCATCACAGCTCACAGCAACCTCCAGCTCTTGGGCTTAGGTGATTCTCTTGCCTCAGCCTCCTGAGTAGCTAGGACCACAAGGGCCACCACAACACCGGCTATTTTTTGTTGCAGTTTGGCTGGAGCCAGGTTTAAACCCGCCACCCTCGGTATATGGGGCCTGCGCCCTACTCACTGAGCCACAGGCACCACCCAGTTTTTGTATTTTTAGTAGAGACGAGGTCTTACTCTTGCTCAGGCTGGTCTCAAACTCCTGAGCTCAAGTTATTCACCTGCTTCAGCCTCTCAGAGTGCTAGGATTATAGGAGTGAGCCATTGCACCCAGCGCCAGCCTTATAATTATAAGATAAACCTTCTTGATCATGACAATAGTATTTATTTTATATATTATAGAATTTGAGCTGCTAATGGTTCATTAGCTATTTTTGTTTCTGTGTTTATGAGGAAACTATGTGTTGTAGTTTTCTTATAATGTCTTTGTTTGGTTTTGTATTCAAGTAATGTTGAACTCCTCAGTGATTTTTTTTTTTTTTTTTACTGGTCTGCTGCATTTTGGTTGGTAAAAGCCGCTTCTCCTATTATCCTGATATTTTTTAAGCCAAGTTTCTTTCTATTAAAAAAAAAATTCCGGGGCGGCGCCTATGGCTCAGTCGGTAAGGCGCCGGCCCCATATACCGAGGGTGACGGGTTCAAACCCGGCCCCGGCCAATCTGCAACCAAAAAATAGCTGGGCGTTGTGGTGGGCGCCTGTAGTCCCAGCTACTCGGGAGGCTGAGGCAAGAGAATCACTTAAGCCCAGGAGTTGAAGGTTGCTGTGAGCTGTGTGAGGCCACGGCACTCTACCGAGGGCCATAAAGTGAGACTCTGTCTCTACAAAAAAAAAAAAAAAAAAAAAAAATTCCTTTTTTTTTTTTTTTTTTGAGACAGTTCACTTTGTCGCCCTTGATAGAGTGCCATGGCGTCATAATTCACAGCTACCTTAAACTTTTGGGCTCAAGTGAATCTCTTGCCTCAGCCTCCTGAGTAGTTGGGACTACAGGTGCCTGCCACAACACTCGGCTGTTTTTCGAGAAGAGGTATCACTCTGGCTCAGGCTGGTCTCAAACCTGTGAGCTCAGGCAATCCATCTGCTTCAGCCTCCCAAGTGCTAGGATTATAGGCATGAGCCACTGAGCCCAGTCTCAACAAATTTCTTTCTAAAATTATCAAACCAGCTCGGTGCCCGTAGCACAGTGGTTACGTCATCAGCCACATACACCAAGGCTAGCAGGTTCAAACCCAGCCGGGCCAGCTAAACAACAATGGCAACTGCACTAAAAAAAAATAGGGCGTGTGGCAGGCACCTGTAGTCCTAGCTACTAGGAAGGCTGAGGTAAGAGAATCGCTTAAGCCCAGGAGTTTGAGGTTTCTGTGAGCTGTGATGCCATGGCACTCTACTGAGGGTGGCATAGTGAGACTCTGTCTCAAAAAAATAATAATAAATAAAATCAAACCATCCTTTGCTGGTGTGAAATTCTCCAACTTTAGTCTGGACACTGTCTTATGCCTGTAATCCCACTTTCTTGTGTTATCTTGATTTTTTAGATCCAAACTTAATTCTAAAATTATCAAACCATCCTTTGCTGTTATTAAATTCTCAAACTTTAGGCTGGGCATGGTGGCTCATGCCTGTAATCTCAGTACTTTGGGAGTCTGAGGCTGTATAGCTTCTGGCTAGGAGTTCAAAACCAGCCAAAGAAACATAGCAAGACCTATCTCTACAAAGCTTTTAAAAAGTAGCTTCTCATGGTAGTGTACACCCGTAGTCCTAGCTACTTGAGTGGCTGAAGTGGAAGGATCACTTGAGCCTAGGAATTGGAAGCTGCGGTGAGCTATGACCACACCACTGCATTTCAGCCTGCTCCATAGAACAAGATCTTGTCTTTTATTTATTTTTCTTTTATTTATTTATTTATTTATTTATTTTGAGACAGTCTTGCTTTGTAGCCCTCAGTAGGATGTCATGGCGTCACAGCTCACAGTAACCTTAAACTCTTGTGCTTAAGCATTTCTCTTGCCTCAGCCTCCCAAGTAGCAGGGATGACAGGCACTTGCCACAACACCCAGCTATTTTTAGAGATGAGGTCTCACTCTGGCTCAGGCTGGTCTCGATTCTGTGAGCTCAGGCAATCCACCCACCTTAGCCTCCCGAGTGCTGGGATTACAGGCGTGAGCCACGGCACCCGGCCCAAGATCTTGTCTTTTAAAAAAACAAACAAGCCAGGCATGGTGGCTCATGCCTGTAATTATAGCAGTTTGGCTTACTTGAGGGGATTGCTTGTGCTCAGGAGTTTGAGACAAGCCTGAGCAAGAGGGAAATCTAAAAATAGAAAAGCTAGCTGAGCACTAAGGCAGGCACCAGTAGTCCCAGCTACTTGGGAGACTGAGGGAGGCAAGAGGATCTCTTGAACCCAAGAGTTTGAGGTTGCTATGAGCTATGATGCCAGGCACTCTACTCAAGGCGGCAGAGTGAGACTGTGTCTCAGATAAATAAACAAACAAAGGTTCTCTAACTTTAGATTCTTCACCTTCCTTTTACTATAAGTTGTCATAAAGTGCCTTTGCTTTTTTTTCAATTGTATTAGAGTCTATAGGTATGCCTTTCTTATAGCAATCTTGTACCACATAAAGCTGCATTTTCAATACAAAATGAAAAGGTGTTTTGTAAAACGTGTGAGGTTTTCGTACCTGCTGATGTAGCTGCAGCAAAGGCTTCATGAATTTCCTTTAAAAAGAAAATTAATAGGGCGACACCTGTGGCTCAAAGGAGTAGGGCGCTGGCCCCATAAGCCAGAGGTAGTGGGTTCAAACCCAGCCTTGGCCAAAAATAACTGCAAAAAAAAAAAAAAAATTAATAGTCCTTCATTTATTTTGGAATGGTGGGCAACTCCACCTGTAGACCTCAGTCTATGGAATATCAAGCAAATCAGTGTTTTCTTATAACGTCATGAGTTTTCTCTGTTTCTTGGGAGCACTTCTAGCATCATTAGTGGCACTTCATAGGGTCCCACGGTATTATTCAAGGTTTATAGTATTGCACTAAACACAATGAAAAATATGCAAGAACTGTACTTTTTACTGTGATGTGAAATTTACTGGAGAGATGAACTGCTCATGCATAAATGATTAGTGTCACATTGGACTTTAAGTGGAGACTTGCAGCACTTTGGTTCATTACAATGGTAATACTACAAAATTTGTAGGTGGTTACAAAATTATTAGGGTAGAGTATAGTATATGCTATAGTTACGTTTATGCAGTTATGATTTAATACTGCCTCTTTATGTTTGTTTATATTTCTCTCAACTGTGACTGGTGCCATGCATGATACATGTTTGTGTGCATGAATTTTGATAAATTTTAACTTCTTACAACAGGTTGGTGTATATTTTATGATAGTTAGGGATAACATAGATTAGTATCTACATATATTTTGTGCATTCATGATATACCTTTTTCTTAATTTTTTCAGTATTTCCAGGCTACACAATTCATCTGCAAGTTTTTTCAAACTGCTGCTCATCTCCAACTTTTCTAATATATTTACTGAAAAAAATCTGCATATAAGTAGACCCACACAGCTCATACCCAAGTTATACAAGAGTTGATTACAGTGTTTGTTTTATCAGTTAACAGAGTATTGTTGTAACCTTTAACTGTAGTTGTAGATTTTTCTATTTCTTCTTTTTCAATTTTTCTTCATTAGTTTTGAAGCTCTTTTATTAGATTTACATATAAATAGGATTATTATATCTTTATCATAAATTGACCCTTTTACCATCATGATTAAATTTTACCCTTTATTTCTTTTATCATTCCTTGTTTTGAAGTCCTTATCAGATATTAATATATTAATTCAACTTTCTTTTAATTAGTATTTCTACAACATATCTTTTTTCTATCTTCTGACTTTCAACATGAGACTTTGTATTTTAGGTAGATTTTATTTATTTATTTTGAAGGATTTCTTTTCGGTGACCCATAGTTAGGTTTTGATTTTATATCCGGTCTCATAATCTCTACCTTTTATAGTGGTACCTAGGGCCTAGTTGGGGAGGGGAGTGGGGAGTGACTGTTAATGGGTTTAAGGTTTATTTATGGGGTGATGGCAATGTCTAAAATAGATTATGGTGATGACTGCAAAATTATATAATTATAGTAAAAAACATTGATTTGTACACTTGAAGCAGGTGAATTTTGTGTAACCTATAATATAACATATATATATCTGTATATCTATTATCTATCTATATATATTTTTTTTTTTGTAGAGACAGAGTCTCACTTTATGGCCCTCGGTAAAGTGCCGTGGCCTCACACAGCTCACAGCAACCTCCAACTCATGGGCTTAAGCAATTCTCTTGCCTCAGCCTCCCAAGTAGCTGGGACTACAGGCGCCCGCCACAACGCCCAGCTATTTTTTTTTTGGTTGCAGTTTGGCCAGGGCCGGGTTTGAACCTACCACCCTCGGGTATATGGGGCCGGCGCCTTACCGACTGAGCCACAGGCGCCGCCCCTAACAAATATATTTTTAAAAAATCTCTAAGCTGGGCATTGTGGCATGTGCCTGTAGTCCTAGCTACTTGGGAGGCTGAGGCAAGAGAATTACTTGAGCCCAAGAGTTTGAGGTTTCTGTGAGCTGTAATGCCATGGCACTCAATATTGAGGGTGACAAAGCGAGACTGTCTCAAAAAAAAAAAAAAAACAAAAAAACTCTACCTTTTAAAGAGTGTTATGTTTATTTTATTTATTTATTTATTTTGAGACAGTCTCACTTATTAGCCCTTGGTAGAGTGCTATGACATCACAGCTCACAGCAACCTCCAAATCCTTGGGCTTAGGTGATTCTCTTGCCTCAGCCTTCCAAGTAGCTGGGACTACAGGCGCCTGCCACAACACCCAACTATTTTTTTGTTGCAGTTTGGCTGGGGCTGGGTTTGAACCCTCCACCCTTGGTATATGGGGCCGGCGCCTTACCCACTGAGCCACAGGCACCACCCAAAGAGTGTTATGTTTAATTTATCAATATGGCTGAGTTAAAAATCACCATCTTGCTTTTTTCCCCCTATTCCTCCCATCTGTTTATTTTTTTCTCTTTTTCTGTCATCTTTTGGTTTTACCAAGTGTTTTTGTTTGTTTGTTTTTTGAGACAGAGCCTCAAGTTGTCACCCTGGGTAGAATGCAGTGGCATCACAGCTCACAGCAACCTCCAACTCCCAGGCTTAAGTGATTCTCTTGCCTCAGCCTGCCAAGTAGCTGGGACTACACACACCCACCACAATGCCTGGCTATTTTTTGGTTGTAGTTGTCATTGTTTAGCTGGCCCTGGCCAGGTTTGAACCCGCCAGCTCTGGTGTATGTGGCTGGAGCCTTAGCTACAGGCACTGAGCCTTATCAAGTGTTTTTTATAATTCTATTTATTAAACACTATTCACTTTATTCACTTTGTTTTTTTGAGACAGAGTCTAACTATGTTGCCCTTGATAGAGTGCTGTGGCATCACAGCTCACAGCAACCTCTAACTTTGGGGCTTAAGCGATTCTTTTGCCTCAGCCTCCCAAAGTAGCTAGTGCCCGCCACAACACCCGGCTACACTATTGACTTTTTTTTTTTTTTATTTTTGAAGACAGAGTCTTTCTTTGTCACCCTGGGTAGAGCACCATGGAATCATAGCTAATAGCAACCGCAAACTCGTGGGCTCAAAACAATCCTCTTGCCTTAGCCTCCCAAGTAGGTGGGACTACAGGCGCCCACCACAAAATGGGCAAGAGTGAGACTCTGTCTCAAATTTTTTTTTTAGAGATGTGGTCTCACTCTTGCTCACTCAAACTCCTGAGGTCAAGCTGTCCACCCTCCTTGGCCTCCCAGAGTGCTAGTATCATAGGCATGAGCCGCTGCTCTCAGTCACACTTCTGACTTTTTTTTTTTAGAGACAAGAGTCTCACTTTGTCGCCCTTGGTAGAGTGCTGTGGTGTCACAGCTCACAGCAACCTCCAGGTCTTGGGCTTAGGCAATTCTCTTGCCTCAGCCTCCTGAGTAGCTGGGACTACAGGCACTCGCCACAACGCCCAGCAATTTTTTTGTTGCAGTTTGGTCGGGGCAGGGTTCAAACCTGCCACCCTCGGCATATGAGGCTGGCGCCCTACTCACTGAGTCACAGGCGCCACCCCACACTTTTGACTTTTTAACTATCCCTCTTTGTTTTATTTTTTTTAGTGGTTGCTATAGGGACTGCAATATACATCTTTAGCTTATGACACTGTGCCTTCAAAATAATGTTATATGCCTTTACCTAACACGTAATAGCCTTGCAATAGTATATTTCCATTTTCCACTTTCTGTCATTTATACTCTTATCATACATTTTTCTCCCAGTATTGTTTTAAATTTCAGAATACATTTTTTTTTTTTACTTTAAAGAACCAATTACCTTTTTCTTCATTTTTAAATATATGTGAAAGTATACTTATGTATTTACCATTTCTGGCATTCTTTGTTTTTTTTTTGAAGTAGAATCTCACTATACCACCCCTGGTAGAAGGCTGTGGCATCGCAGCTCACAGCAATTTCAAAGTCTTGGGCTTAAGCGATTCTCTTACCTCCGCCTCCCAAGTAGCTGGGTCTGTAGGCACCCACCACAACACCAGACTGTTTTTCGGTTGTAGTTGTCATTGTTGTTTTGGCAGGCCCAGACTGGGTTAGAACCCTCCAGCTCTGGTGTATGTGGCTGGCGCCCTAGCCACTGAGCTACAGGGGCCAAGACTGTACTGGTGTCTCTTTTGAATGCCCTAGGTATTCAACAAGTACTCTACATTCTGGTTGGTCAAAATTGAAACACCTTCCAGTCCTGTGTAAGCTATTAGCATGTTAGTTTAGAGATCCTCAGTCATGTTTTTGTCTGACCTGGTTGAGTCAAACATTACACATTCAGCCCTTATTATTCAGGAACAGATTCAGTGGGAACACTGTGCAAATTTCTGAAGGTCTTTCTCTGCCTTTCTTCCTCCACTCTGATAATCTGCTTCGCAAATTCCAGCTTCTGCCTCCCCAGACTCTAGTATGTCTCCTGAGCTCAGCAAGACCCTTCATGCTCACCTTGTTTGTTTTCCTTCTCTCAGGATATTTGTCCTATACTGCCTGTTATCCAGTGTCTGAAAAGAGTTGTTTCTTTTTCCGTCCTGTCTCCATCATGACTGCAAGTGGAAATCCTGAACCACTTTAAAACATTGCAGTATAACCTGAGTTACCCAGTTGAACTTTTTTAATTTCACATACTTTTCAGAGAACCATGTCTTGTGTGAAATACGCATATATATTGATTGTCTCTTCCTATTTCATTCTCTTTTTTCCTTCCTCTTTTTTTTTCTTTTCACAGAGGAAAGTTTTCAGTGGATATTGGAAATGGTATATATAATGAGCATTTTTATATCCCTTCATAGATAATTCACCAAAAGGTATCTATCCTTTTCCCCACTTTTCCTTCTATTCCTGAGCTCAGGTCTCAGCCTTAACAGTGATCATTTACAGAGACTCCACCGTCAACTCTCAAAACAGGAAAGTTTGGACATGAAGCTTTGAGGTCTCTTGATATTTCATGCTTTTAACTATCTGCTTACTCAGTATGCCTTTGTTGGACCCTGTCCATCTGGACATGGACCAGGTTTTGTCCTATATAACAGAAGGATAAGTAGGTAGTACATGTATATGAAAGAAGCTATAGTCTCCTTTTGGGGCCTTGGAGCTCATGAATCTTATTGTTTCTTCTCCTTGTCTTCTGAAATACAAATCTTTTGGTTGCTATATGCAAACAAGTGCTGAAAATAGCTCAGCAAGTCTTTGAACCTAGCTGCTCAAAGATCACCATGTGTCTGCTTAGATTGTTTTGGACAGTTATCTAATGAGTACACTGCACATTTGAGCTGAATTTATGCAGTTGAAATGTGTCGCTCAATTGAACACACTTCAGAAGGGCATATCAGAATGGGTCAAACTAGATTTCCTATGGAACTGCAACTATCGCTTGTATATTTTGAAAGTAGAGTGACATTCTTTCCCTACCCTTTCCATCTTTTTTTATCCCAAAAAAAAAATGGAAAGGGTAGGGAAAGAATGTTCTTATTTTTTCAGTGTCAGAGCTGAGCCTGAACCACCTGCCCTTCAGGTGGTTGGCCCTGATGGAGCCTAAGCTGTCAGTGCCAGAGTTACAAACCTGCAGCAGTATCTTGGGGGCCCTGCTGCACTAGTGGAGAATTTTGTACTCCAGAGAATTAGCTGCCACAGTAATGTAAAGTGCAACATATAGTAGAGATGAGTGAGGCCTTGGATTCCTACTTTTCCCTGTCTTAAAAGGTGTAGTATTATCTCAACCTAGCTGCTCATTCACTAATGCCAGCTATGCAGCTGACCCCAAACCACACTTACTGCTATGGGCTCAACCCTGTGTGTCCTTACATCTATGACCGTGACTATCAATGGTGGTTTATTCTGATTCCCCAGTTTTTGTTAGCTTCATTAAGACAGGACTTGGCTCTGAGGGCTTTAAAGGCCTGTTGCAGTGTTGACAACGGTGCTGAGTGTACTATTAGGGCCTAACTCTAATCTTACCATGTGACTTTGTTGAGAGATTCCTTTCTTTTTTAGCTGGGCCTGTGTTACTAAATCAGTCCACAGGCATGTTGGCTGTTTTCTATTTCTTAGGACTCTGTTAGGCATTGTGAAAAATCATAACGAATACTGGATTTCCTTCAGGGTGCTAAACATCTAACTATGACAATTTTCAGTGAAGAAATCAGTAGTAATAGCATGCTTATTTCTTTAAGAGAGGTCCTGCCACTCTGCCTGCTTACACCTGATAGTGCACAAACCCTGAAGCAGTACGTTCTTTCTTCCATAGGAAATCCTTCATTGGGAAGCCTGTAGAATTCAGATATCTTACAGAAAGGTTAAGGGAATGAGTGGAGTTTGATGGCAGAGGTTGGCAGGAAAGGTATGGAAATAGATCAGTTCTCCCAATTTCTCCCCAAAAAGCAATTCTTCTAGAGCTTGGGGATAGGTGGTTACAAAAAAAGTTATTTCTAGGGTCATATCAAGGTAAAAGAAAATAAGAGTAACAGCTATGGTTATTAAGTACTTTCTGTATGTCAAGCAATATACAGTGTATATGTCAAGCCTAGTATATTGTATATGTCATAGATCCTATATATATATATATATAAAACCTAGTATACTGTATATGTCATATATACTGTGTGTGTATATATATAAATATACAGCCTAGTATACTGTATATGTCTTTTTTTTTTTGGAGACAGAGCCTCACTTTGTCGCCCTCTGCAGAGTGCTATGTCATCACAGCTCACAGCAACCTCCAACCCCTGGGCTTAGGCGATTCTCTTGCCTCAGCCTCCTGAGTAGCTGGGACTACAGGCGCCTGCCACAATGCCCAACAATTTTTTTTTTTTTTTTTTTTTTAGAGACAGAGTCTCACTGTACCACCCTCGGGTAGAGTGCCGTGGCGTCACACGGCTCACAGCAACCTCCAACTCTTGGGCCTATGCGATTCTCTTGCCTCAGCCTCCAAAGCAGCTGGGACTACAGGCGCCCGCCACAATGCCTGGCTATTTTTTGTTGCAGTTTGGCCGGGGCTGGGTTCGAACCTGCCACCCTCGGCATATGGCGCCGGTGCCCCACTCACTGAGCCACAGGCGCCGCCCTCCAACTATTTTTTTTGTTGTTGCAGTTTGGCTAGGGCTGGGTTTGAACCTGCCACCTTTGGTATATGGGGCTGGCGCCCTACCCACTGAACCACAGGCACCGCCCTAGTATATAGTGTCTTATTTAGTCCTCAGAACAAGCTCTGTGTGATGAAATTATTACTATTCCCATTTGAAGATGAGGAAACTGGGGCCCACCCAGCTCCACCCTGTTAGTAAGTGATGAAGACAGGATACCAGCCCAGGCAGGCTGACACTTAACCACTATGCTATCTTGGATATTACTAGCTATTATTAAAACTCTTTGTTAGCACCCAGGTGCAACTGGACCCAACGGTGACCTGCCAGGGTCTTTACTTAGAGAACATCTTTGCAGTGCTTCTTGTTTAGCTTTACCTAACCCTGAATTTGGAAGAATAAATATGTATGATGGGAGAAAAGGAATTGGCCTTTTGCTTCTCTTTCATCAGAATTCCTCTTCTAAGCTTGACTACCACTTAATTGTGAGAATGCCACTGAGAGGCTGTTCTTAGGCTGGTGAAATTGCAATGTTAGGCACAGATCTTTATTGCTTCTAGGAGAAAAGGAGGCTTGTTCCCCCAGTGAAAGATACATAACTAGTTCTGGGAAAGGTCTGTTTTTAGGAAAATACAAAGCAGGGTAGGAGGCTAGATTAATTCCTTTCAGAGAAAATGAAAGATTATACCTTATATTTCTCTCTCAGGCTCTTGCCAAAGTTTATAGAGCATTTCAGCTCTATTATAAATCCAGAGAAGGGAGTTAAGCTCTGAGTAGGTATCTTCCATTATATGAAAGGATATCTTCCTTTGAGTTTGAGGAAGTTTACTAGGTGTGAGAAGGAAAAAACCTTCAGCCTTGGCTGAAAGATGTATATTTGACTTATGTTGTCTCTCCACAGATGAGAGGGAGACCTTAGTTTGCATTTATCATAAAGACTACCTACAGCTACTTGGATGTTCCTTTCCTCTCTAGCAGTCCATTTGCCAGTGACCATTACTGAAGGCCTACTATACACCCAGCACTATTTCTTTTAGAGATAGGACATTATGTTAGGACCAGGTAGTCAGAGCTATGAATAGTTTAGAGGGGTGGCATGAGAAGCAAACCTGATTATTCAGACCTTCTTGATTCTGTGGCCAAAAGGATGGATGTGTCCCAAATCCTGAACCATTGTGAGGGATAAACTCCTTTACCCAACTTACCATGGACCAACTCATTACTTCTACATCATCAGCTTATAGAATAAGCCACTACTATTCAGTCCAAATGATGAGAAAGAGAAGCAAGAACAGTGTCCAGACTTATGGCTAGTGATGGTCTTATTTGTGGTTTCAGAGCTTAATCCCTCAAGCTGTTCTGCTTTGTGGAAGAAATGGGTTCAAAAATCATTTTTTCTAGTAAGTAAATATCTGAAGTAGAACAAATGATCACAGTTCAGTGGGAGGAATAGATGGAGATTATCATGAAAATCCTGAAAATCCTTATTTTTTTCCTCTTATTTCCATTTTAATTCTTCTTTTCATACTACCTAAAGATTAATTTTTCTATGATTAGGGACTTGACAGGGTTAAAGTAGAACTGCATGGAAATGGAACATGATTTTTTTTTTTTTTTTTTGAGACAGAGTCTCAAGCTGTCACCCTGGGTAGAGCGCTGTGGCATCACAGATCACAGCAACCTCCAACTCTTGGGCTTAAGCAATTCTCTTGCCTCAGCCTCCCAAGTAGCTGGGACTACAGGTGCCCGCCACAACACCTGGCTATATATTTATATATTTTTTTTGGTTGCAGTTGTCATTGTTGCTTAGCAGACCTGGGCTGGGTTCAGACCCACCACCCTAGGTGTATGTGGCTGGTGCCCTTGCCAGCTGAGCTACGGGCGTCACCAACAAGATGATTATAGTCTCAGATGAGAGAATGGAAGCTTGGCCATGATGTATGAGCATTCATCGTAGATTTATTGATCCCTTTTAACACTGCTCCCCAAGTTTAAAGACCAGAGGATGGCTAGTGCCTAAAACACCCAATTAAAGATACAAGACCTTGAAAAGAGTATTGAGCAAAGTAGCGGCCAAAATCAGATTTCACTGATGAGTTTGGAATGGTCTGTAAAGTTGGGTGGTGGTGTATACCAACTATAAAACAAGTTTGAGCATGGTTTTTCAATTGCTAATTGTGGAAATTGGCAAGACCTGGAGGTCAGAGGCTATTGGAAGTCATTAATGCTCAAAATCAGGCCTTTACCAGGTTTCTTTCCCAGCTCTCACAGAACATGCATCCTACTTCTTAGGAGGAGAGAGTTTGAATTCATTGAATCTTTGGTCTCTAAAGACCAAGTTTATCCTCTGAAAAACATGTCTCAGAGGCCGGGCATGGTGACTCATGCCCTTAATCCCAACACTCTGGGAGGCTAACGTGGGTGGATGGCCTGAGCTCATGGGTTTGAGACCAGCCTGAGCTAGAGTGAGATCCCATCTCTTAAAAAAGCATTGTGACAGGTGCCTGTAGTCCCAGCTACTTGGGAGGCTGAGGCAAGAGAATTGCTTGAGCCCAAGGTTGCTGTGAGCTGTGACACCATGGCACTCTACTAAGGGCAACAAAGTGAGACTCTGTCTCAAAACAAAAAAAAAAAAGAAGAATATGTCTCAGGTTAGACCAGCCTGCTAATAATATAGGAAGGGCATTGGATTAGGAGTCAGAAAATTCTAGTATCTAATACTAGTTTTGTAGCTTTGGGCAATTGCAGTCTTTCTAGACATCTGTTTCTTCATCTGTGAAATGAGGGCCATGAACAAAGTAGGTGATTTTAAAGGTTCTTTCCAGAATTATTATTTCTATGGCTCTGTTTCTATGGTAACACTTTGGTAAAAAGAGGTGTGGTTGCCTTACATGTCACTGTCCTCAAATGCTACGGATAACTCCCAAGTCCTTCTGGCTACCATTTTTTTTTTTTGTAGAGACAGAGTCTCACCTTATCACCCTCGGTAGAGTGCCGTGGCATCACACAGCTCACAGCAACCTCCAAATCCTTGGGCTTAGGCGATTCTCTTGCCTCAGTCTCCCGAGCAGCTGGGACTACAGGCGCCCGCCACAACGCCCGGCTATTTTTTTGTTGCAGTTTGGCCGGGGCTGGGTTTGAACCCGCCACCCTCGGCATATGGGGCCGGCGCCCTACCCGCTGAGCCACAGGCGCCGCCCCTTCTGGCTACCATTTAACCAGCTGTTTCATCTTATTTGAAGATATCTAATACTTTCTATTTCAATTTTTCCCCTTTGTTTTCATCTCAATAGCCTTCATTCTTTTAGTACCTTCTATTTGCTAGATTCTATCATTTATATTTTTATACTTATTTTATATATTATCACTAATCTTCACAATGTTGTAAGAAAATATACTGGGCACAGTGGTGTGTGCCTATAGTCCCAACTACTCGAGAGGTTGAGATGTGAAGATTGCTTGGACCCAGGAATTTGAGATCAGTCTGAGCAAAGGAGACTCTCACTCCAAAATCAAATTAAATTAGAAAATAAGGATAAACACAGTAGCTCACACCTGTAATCCTAACTCTTTGGGAGGCTGAGGCAAGAGGATCATTTGAAGCCAGGAATTCAAGACTAGCCTGGGCAACATAGTGAGACCCTGTCTCTGCAGGAAAAAAAAAATTAGCCAGGTATGATGGTATGCACATATAGTCCCAGCTAGGTGGGATGCTGAAACCAAGATTTTTAGGGTGCAGTGAGCTGTGATCACACTACAGTATTTCAGCCTGGGTGACAGAGTAAGATCCTTTCTTTAAACAAAATAAAATTCAAAGTCCCTGCTTTAAAAAAAAAAAAAAAAATAGGGCAGCGCCTGTGGCTCAGTGAGTAGGGCGCCGGCCCCATTTACCGAGGGTGGCGGGTTCAAACCCAGCCTCAGACAAACTACAACAAAAAATTAGCCGGGCGTTGTGGCGTAGTCCCAGCTGCTCAGAAGGCTGAGGCAGGAGAATCGCAGAAGCCCAGGAGCTGGAGGTTGCTGTGAGTCCTGTGATGTCATGGCACTCTACCGAGGGCGGTAAAGTGAGACTGTCTCTACAAAAAAATTAAAAAATTAAAAAAAAATAGGGCACCGGCTACTGCACATTCCATGCTAAGGTTTGTATGTATCTGAAACTTTATCAGTGAATTTGAATTAACCTCTTGCACCAGGATCTTATCTAGTCATTGAAGAGATCCTAAATCTGATGTAGCCAAGCGCCTCACAACCTGTGTTAAACAAAGCTAAGCCTCCATGGGCCTCTTTGCTCTTCCTTTCTTTCTTTTTTTTTTTTTTTGTGACAGAGTCTCACTCTGTTGCCCTGGGTAGAGTACCATGGTGTTATGGCTCACAGCAATTTCAAACTCTTCAGCTCAAGTGATTCTCTTGCCTCAGCCTCTCCAGTAGCTGGGACTACAGGCAACTGCCACAACACCTGGCTAGTTTTTCTGTTTTTAGTAGAGACATTGTCTTGCTCTTACTCAGGCTGGTCTAAACTCATAAGCTCAAGCAATCCACCTGCCTCAGCCTCCCAGAGTGCCAGGATTAGAGGCATGAGCCACCGTGCCTGGCCCTGTTCAGGTTTTCTTTAGCATAACCTATATCCCCTTGCATTACCAAAGTTGTACTGGGCATTCTCTGACTTCTGGTTGATGCATTGCCAGTTACACTGAGAACAATGAGTTCATTTGGAGAGGTTTGCTTTCACATTTCACATTGAATAGGGAATAAGATTTCCTCTTACCAGAATCTACCGTGGGCTATGAAGATATACAAGGCCTTAGCTCTTGGGTAGGAGAACTATCTGGCAACAACTAGAACTTCCAAATACCCCTGTCATCAGAAGGAGGCCTTAATTATAAAATTTTTAATCATTATAGACTATTCCTCATGTCATTTCATCCCCACATCAGTCTTATGATGTAGATAGTATTACCCCATTTTAAAAATATGAAAACTGAAGCTCAAAGAGATGAAGAAACTTGTATAAAATTAGTGGCTCAGTGAGCAGGGCGCCGGCCCCATATACCGAGGGTGGCGGGTTCAGACCCAGCCCCGGCCAAACTGCAACAAAAAAAATAGCCGGGCGTTGTGGCAGGTACCTATAGTCCCAGCTACTCGGGAGGCTGAGGCAGGAGAATAGCATAAGCCCAGGAGTTAGAGGTTGCTGTGAGCTGTGTGACGCCACGGCACTCTACCGAGGGCAATAAAGTGAAACTCTGTCTCCACAAAAAAAAAAAAAAAAAATTATGTAGGTAATTAGTGGTAGATCTAGAACTAAAATTCAGGTCTGTGTTCTTAATGGCTTTTTTGTCTTCTCAGTCATTTTCCTCCAGAGACCTCAGGGGCAGGTATGTAGATCTCCCCCACCTTTACCCAGTTTGTTTTTCCCTTGTCTGAGTTGAGGCAGAGTGGTTTTTTTTGTTTTGTTTTGAGACAGAGTCACCCCCATAGAGTTCCATAGTGTCATAGTTCACAGCAACCTCAAAGTTTTGGGCTCAACGATTCTCTTTTTTTTTTTTGAGACAGAGCCTCAAGCTGTTGCCCTGGGTAGAGTGCCATGGCTTCACAGCTCACAGCAACCTCCAACTCTTGGGCTCAAGCGATTCTCCTGCCTCCGCCTCCCAAGTAGCTGAGACCACAGGCACCTGCCACAACGCCTGGCTATATTTTGGTTGCAGCCGTCATTGTTGTTTGGCGGGCCCAGGCTGGATTTGAACCCGCCAGCTCAGGTGTATGTGGCTGGCGCCTTAGCCGCTTGAGCCACAGGCGCCAAGCCAAGGCTTAACGATTCTCTTGCCTTAGCCTCTTGAGTAGCTGGGACTACAGGCACCTGCTACAGTGTCCAACTATTTTCAGAGATGGAGTCTGCAAGAGAATCGCTTAAGCCCAAGAGTTTGAGGTTGCTGTGAGCTGTGACACCACGGCACTCTACCCAGGGTGATAGTTTGAGACTCTGTCTCAAATAAATAAATAAATAAATAAAAAGGCAAATTTGGAGGTGCCTGTAGCTCAGTGGGTAGGGGCGCCGGCCACATACACCGAGGCTCATAGGTTCAAGCCCAGCCTGGCCCTGCTAAACAACAATGGCAACTGCAACGAAAAAATAGCCAGGCATTGTGGCAGGCGTCTCTAGTCCCAGTTACTTGGGAGGCTGAGGCAAGAGACTTAAGCCCAAGAGTTTGAAGTTGCTGTGAGCTGTGACACCACGGCACTCTACCGAGGGTGACATAGGGAGACTCTGTCTCAAAAAATAAATAAATAAAAAGGAGAATTCAAGTATATTTTCTAGAGAGAAGGGCTGAGACAAAAGAGGTTAGGTAAATGGTCCAAAGTCCTATAGCAATTCAGTTATCTTTCTATCAGGCTCTTACCAGGACTCAGTCTTCTGTCTACTGAAGGTCACAGGTAGAGGCATAAGGAATCCTTAGAGAGAGAGTATGTGACTTGTAGGTGATTTGAAGCTACCTTAAACTGAAGTTGTGGATGTGATTCCAGGAAGCCCACAAGCCCAACAGCTACTGAAAGAAAGCTTGTGCTTAACTATAGACTGTTAACTAATGGATTGAAAAAGGATCTCACCCTGGGAGGGGTCTTTGGAGTTGCAAGGAAGTCAGATACCAAAGGTTCAAATCATAGTAAAGCCTAAGGCCATTAGGCTATAGGGGCTCTGATAAATTGCTCCCTGCGTACATGCTGCCTTTGCAATATCCCACGCCAATGTTGGGGCTTGATTAGGACACATTCCTAAAGTTTCAAGCTATAGAAAGCAAAGTCCCAGGCAAGAAAAGTATCCCTAGTGCTCTGAAATCCTAGATGGACTGGGGCCTAGACTTGACTTTAGAATCTCTTCCCCTGGGAGTAAAAGAGAAGTGACGAGAGCAGGAGACAGTGAAGACTGAATGAACTGACAGGCAACTTTGCTTAGTTTTTTGTTTTTTTTTTTTATTGTTGGGGATTCATTGAGGGTACAATAAGCCAGGTTACACTGATTACAATTGTTAGGTAAAGTCACTCTTGCAATCATGTCTTGCCCCCATAAAGTGTGACACACACCAAGGCCCCACCCCTCTCCCTCCGTCCCTCTTTCTGCTTTTCCTCCCCCCCCCATAACCTTAATTGTCATTAATTAGCTTTACTCAGTTAAGAAAGTAAGTAAGCCCACAAGAAAGAGCCAGGGAAAGAGGAGGTGGCAATAGTCAGTGTCTGGACAAGAGGAGAGCTAAGATCATGTAGTACCTGAGTCCAGACAAGCCTGAGTTTCTCTTCAAGGAGCTAGTAGCTTACAGGCCTTCTCTACTGTCATCTACCTGCAACAAACTATAGTAGGCTATATAGGCAAAAGCCAGCTTTACTAGGAAATGAAAAAAAATTCCCTGTTCTAAGGGAGACCTTAGATCTTCCATTCTGCCTTGGCAAGAAGAGAAAGCCCAGGTGATCAAGTAAGGCAGGCTTACTTGAGGCCTGAGGCTCTCAGAATGTAGTCAAGAGATATGGCCATCTAGCTCGGTGCCTGTAGCTCAGTGGTTAGGGCGCTGGCCACATACACCAGGGCTCATGGGTTTGAACCCAGCCCCAATCTGCTAAACAACAATGACAACTGCAACAAAAAAAATAGCTGGGCATTGTGGCAGGTACCTGTAGTCCTAGCTACTTGGGAAGCTGAGGCAAGAGAATCACTTAAGCCTAAGAGTTTGTGGTTGCTGTGAGCTATGATGCCATAGCACTCTACTGAGGGTGACATAGTGAGACTGTTTCAAAAAAAAAAAAAAAAAAGGTATGGCCATCTATTGATATGCTACACCTTTTCCTCAGAATTGCCTTTTGCATGGACCTGACACCCCTCAGGTAAGGCTAAGCCCAGGTTGCTGGGTCATAGGCATTGCTAAGGCAACTCTGATTTCAGGGCTTAGGAGAACATGTATTATTCTATTTTTCCTGGTTGTATCTTGGAGGAATTTTGCCTGTGTCTGGGCCAGGACCTTGGCTGTAGATTCTCCAGCCACAAGGGCAGCCCACATACATGAGAGGATTACTTTGTGGGTGACTGCCATTGCTGGGTACCAGGCTTCCTGCTAACAGAGCTGACAAATGGAATGAGAAGCAGGAATGGAACTAGCCTATACTGGGATCTATGGGACATAGCCAAGCACAATGATCTTGTGGAGCTGAATGTCCACAGGAAAGAAAGCTGGGCCTAACCTTTGCCCTGACTGTTCTTTCCCTCCAAATCCAAACTCAGCAGCTCTCTCTTAACAACACAAGCCTTCCCATGCTCTTTAGCTCTTCACTCTCCTCAGGAATTCTTGGCAGGCAGAATATTTTCTACCAAGTGAAGCTTGCCCTGGCATAAATTTGTACTGGTGCAAGGAACAATCAAGAGGTACTTTGGCGCTCCTCAGGAGTCTATCCTCAATCCCTTTGACCTGTCCTGAGTCTGGCTTATTTACTTTCTCTGTCACCCCTCTTACAACCTTCTGTTAGAACTGAGGGTCCCTTATCGCTCACTTATTTCCCCTTAAGCTCCCTCCATGATGTTATAGGCTTCCTCCAAAGCAGATTAGCTTCACTCAGATTACCAGAGAGTGCAGTCATTCTCTCTTTTGCTCTCTCCTTTCTTCCTAGCTTGCTTCTTCTGACTTGATGTAGTACCTCTCCCGTTGACTGTTCTTGTCTTTAATTTATGGTCTTATGAGGTAAAGTCACATCAGACATGGCTATAATAGCCCCTTACTTCTGTAACTACAGATATCTAAGATTCCTAGAATCAGTGGAAGTCTGAATCCTCCTCCCATAGAAAGTCAGAGAGGTATTGTGGGAAAGACACCCTTTCATAGAACAAAAGCTCTGGCTTAGTCTTGAAAGTGTTCCCTACACCCCAAGTCTAGAATTCCCAAAAGTTCAATCCAGGCACGAGATAGGAAGACTGAGCTGGCACTGAGAGATGAAAAGAAGTGGCAGATGGTGCTGAGGAATATCCCAAGACTGAAGAAATGTGGTTCCCAGAAAGGGAGAAAGGAGACATTGGCAAACTATGACAGCCTGGCCAGAGAAAGCTTTAGGATAGGGCTGAAAGTGCATTTATGGGATCAGGGATACTGGTGAACTCAGACACTGTTCCATTACCTCTTCTCATGCTCTTTTACCATACCTAGAGTAAACAGCCTTGGTGGCGAAGTTAGACTGGTCAGGAAAGGCAGGGAATGAAAAAGTTAGGAAGTGGTCCCAGAAACCTGAGGAATTGCTCCCATAGGGGATAGTGAGCAATCTTCTTCTTCTTTTTTTTTTTTTTTTTTTTTTTTTTGAGATCAACATCTTACCTTTTATAATATACTCAACATTTACACACCAATTTCATGTTTACAAGTACAAAAGGCAAAGAACTGCAAAGAACCTAAGCAACGGCATTTTCAACTACATTCAACAGTATTAATACCGTTGTCCCCATTCCCTGTTTTCCAAATCCAAAGGAAATGGTCAGTGCCACCCCATACATGGACTCCACTTTTAGAAGTTGGAGACTGTGTAGTTCGGCACAAGTCTGGGTTTCTACAGAGCTGAACTGAGATTCCATCGTGTTCCAGGCCAAATCAGCCAGAAGAAAGTCATCCATCTGTTTGAGGCTCATTGCTGGTGAAGAACAAGCTCCCCAGTGTTTCAAAACCAGAACTCATGGTCTGTGTCTCTGTGCTGTTCAACTGAACCTTACTTTCCAGAGTGGGTATGTTTTTAGCAGTGCAAATTCCTTCAGTTTGGGTCTCGGTGTCCGATGAGTCAGTACTCATGGAAAAGCTGGAGGCAGATGAGGGCTACTGTCTAAAAAGAAGTTTAAGTCTGTGTCTGTGTGTCAAACATCTCAAGGCCTAAGAAGCTGGAATTTCCCCTACATCTATAGGACAGAGCAGAGGTGTCTGCAAGTAAGAAGTCAGTTTGGGTCTCTATGTCCAGAGATTCCAGACTGGTTCAGTGTTTATGGTGCTAAGTTCACTCTCTTCAGTTTGAGTCTGGATATTTGAGGCTGAAAAGAACTCTTTGATGTCAAAATCTATTCCAGGATTCTGAACTGGGCCAGATGGGAGCTGGATGTCAGATCCAGGATGCATATCAGACAAAAGCCTACGATTATCCAATGTCTGACCAGGCAGGTTACTTGACAAGATGTTTCTAAATCACTTAATAGATCCATGGGGGTCCTTGGGTCTGATTATCTGTCATATTCAGTGAAGGAAGCATACTATTCTGTGCACTGAAGTTTATAATTAGTGCAGATTTCTCAACATCTTGATTTAAAGTCTTAGGGTCATTCTGAGGCAACAAACTGTGGATTACAGTCTCTGCTAATGTGCTGCTTATAATATTGTCTGTAGCAATACTGTACAATGAATGAACACCCTCAAAAATGTCTCCGCACGTTCCAGCTTGGTCCATCTGTATGTGGTCATCTGTCGGACTCTGCATCCCACTGGTTTGAGTTTCTCTGGAGACCCCACCTGACTGGAAACAAGTGTCTATAAATGCATCAGTCTGAGCAGCAAAGGATGAAGTTACCTTAGAGCTGGGCAAAAATGTCTGAGTGTGAACACTAATGGGAAGAGATACTTGAGAATCAAAAGACAAGTCAGTCTGGGAACAAGATGACACAGAGGAATCAGGGCTAGCCCACTGCATAGAAGGTATAACGTTTTGTGAGGCATAAGACAGATCTGTTTGTACATTGATTGAAGAAATGCTGTTCTTTTGACATGTGTTCCCCAATTCTTGATGGACTTTTACCCAAGTTCACTTGAACACCTGTACTAACTGTCTCAATTTTGGAAAGAGGTAGACTCTCCTTAAGAGAGTAAGCCTCTGAATCTAGGCTGAGGATCAGGGTTCCTACTGACAAGGGCACTAAGTGCACAGCCCCTGTCGCAGAGCCCTGATCAACACTTAACACCACAGGCTGGGCCAAGGAGTCGGCTGTAGGCACAAAGACAGGCACAGGAGAAAACTGCATCACAGGTAGTTTAACCAAAGCCACTTTGCGCTTTGGTAAAAGCAACTTTTGAGGATATCTTGGAGGTGCTGTAAGCGTATGCTTCCTTGCAGTCAAGCCACAAGAATCTTCAAATGGAGCTACTAGTTTTATTTCTGAAGCCTCTAGCTCTTGAGTGTCTGATTTAGGGATTGATTGGTTGCTCAGTGATTCAATGGTCTTATTGGACAACTTCTGATTTTGCAGGCAGTTTTCCATTTCCCTTTTCTTACTGGGTGGGTCCCTATGTTCTGCCGTGATCTCATGGCGAGTTCGGTAGATGTGGGTAGGGACAGTAACACATGCATTGGAACGTCTTGCCACAGTCCTCCGTGTGCCTCTTCAAGTCCCACTCGGTGCCATATGAGTTGCTGCACTTACTACTTTTATGGTTCTTCTCAGCATGCATTTTCATAAAGTGCTATTTTACGAGAGAAATTTGAGAAAATGGTCTGTCAGGGCCTCTGGGGCATCTTTCAATTGGGCAACAGAATTTCGGCACGGTTTTCAAATCTTTTCTTATTGTTGGATTTACTATGCTGTCCTGCAGGCGGTGGCTCTTGACCAGGTGCATGTTGAGCGCCAGGCTGTTGGGCAAGATCTTGCCGCAGCTGCACACAGTGCACAGGATGTTGGTCTGCACTGCCCAGGACAGCTCGCTCACCGACGGCTGGATCAGCTCCCGGGCTGGCAGCACCGGGACTGTGGGCCGCTGCATCGTCGCTACGGGCCACGGCCAGCTGCGCCACGGCCAGCTGCCCTTCAGCCAGGGTCCTGGGGTTACCCATGGGCCCGAGGCAGCCGTGGCTCACCTTGCGGGTGCCAGAACAGCCGGGGCACCCGCAATCCCCGCCTCTGAGGCTGCCATGGCTCCCTAGTGAGCAAGCTTCTTTGGTGCTGTCTTAACTGAACCCAACCCAAGAGGTCAGCAGTATGGGGCTAAGTGACCTGTGATTTGCATGGCCTAATTCCTACTTGGCCCTTGACATCCTCAGGTGCTAGAGGTGGTGAGAGCCAACTATGACACACTCACACTGAAGCTGCAGGATGGCCTAGACCAATATGAGCGCTACTCAGAGCAACACAAGGAAGCTGCCTTCTTCAAAGAGTTGGTGAGTGCCTCGCCCCTGTCTCTGCCTATGTCTCTTAGGGGTCCTTTCCCAGCCATTGGCTTGTACTGTGTAGAACTTCAAGGGAAGGACTGCAGTTTGCCAAAGACTGATACACTGATAAACAGTGTATCAGTTTTATCATTAAAGAAACACAACTTCTGTCCTAACGCAATCCAGACCAGACAGGACAAGAAGATACTCCTGAGGTAGCATTGCCCACCTCTGTTCTTCAGCCACAGAGACAGCCCGGGCACAGCTCCATCTGGGCCTGGGGCTTGACATGTTTACCCAGTGGCAGCTCTGGCTTATTGTTCCTCATCCTATCCTCAAGGCAACTATTAAATAATGAGAGTAATTGACTCTTTTCCTCCTTGAAGAATTACTTCTTCCCAAATTCCTACTACTGGTCTGAGTGATCTTCCAATCTGGTTCTCCAGTCTTCATTTCCTACCCCAACTCCTATTTCCACTCTCCCTCCTACAGCCCTTACCCCCAGCCACCTTGAATTAGTGAGCACTTGCTCTGCCTCCTACTTCCCCTCCTAGTCAGCATCTCCTAATCAGTATTTTTAGTAGAAACAAGGTCCTACTCTTGCTCAGGCTGGTTTTGAACCCATGAGTTCAAGCAATCCACTTGCCTGGGCCTTCCAGAGTACTAGCATTATAGGCATGAGCCACTGGCACCCAGCCAGTCTGTGAGTAAAGAACATGTGAAGCAAGCAGTGGGGAAGACAACAAGGATATATATACCCCAAACTCTACTCTCAAATGGGCAGGAATCCTTGATAAGGAAAGAGTGAAGCTTATGTCCTGCTCCCAAACTTGAGACTCAACTAGTTGCATCACCTTGTCCTGATCATTGGCTTCCTTGGATCATACCCCTGCCATCTATGCCAGACAAGAGCTGCATCTCTAAATATTCCTTTCAACCCCAAAAACAAAATAAATCCAAAGGGAAAGTGAGGAGACTAGTACATCCTGGGTAGAATGCCATGACATCATAGCTGAGCATCACAGCAACAGCAAACTAAAGTAGTCTTCCTGCCTCAGCCTCCTGAGTAACTAGAGCTACAGGTGGCTGCCACAACACCCAGATTTTTTTTCTATTTTTAGTAGAGAAGGGGTCTCATTCTTGCTCAGGCTGGTTTCAAACTCCTGAGCTCAAGTAATCCAGCAGCCTCAGGGTCCCACAGGGCTGGTATTAGGGGAGTAAGCCAAAATGCCTGACCCTTGAAGCAACATCTAAAGGGATGGGGCCCTGAAGAATGAATCTTCTCACCCAGTTTCTGGTCCTTCATTAGACCACTGACCAGACCAGAAGGCCAGTCTCAGCCCTCCTTTCCTGTCTGTACCTGCTTCTACTCCCCAGGAGCCCAGATGCTCTTCTCACTTCTAGTTTCTGTCTCTCAGCCCCCCTGCTTTTCTTCCCTGCTGTTAAGAACCGTTTGCTTTTGGCTTGGCGCCTGTGGCTCAAGCGGCTAAGGCGCCAGCCATGTACACCTGAGCTGGCGGGTTCGAATCCAGCCCGGGCCCACCAAACAACAATGATGGCTGCAAGCAAAAAACAGCCGGGCGTTGTGGCGGGCGCCTGTGGTCCCAGCTACTTGGGAGGCGGAGACAGGAGACTCGCTTGAGCCCAGGAGTTTGAGGTTGCTGTGAGCTGTGATGTCACAGCACTCTACCCAGGGCAACAGCTTGAGGCTCTGTCTCAAAAAAAAAAAAAAAGAAGAACTGTTTGCTCATTTGTCTGCAGGAATAATAGCTATTAAGGGTTCATTTCCTAAGAAAGAAATTTTATAGTGCTCCATGTAGGTCCTGTGCCTCAGGCACTGCCCTCTACCGTTTTTTTAACCAAATGTCTCCTCTGTTTTTTCCCCTACTGTGCCCACCCTCCCTGTTCTACCCTTTCCCAGGTTCGATCCATTAGCACCAATGTTCGAAGAAACCTGGCCTTCCACACACTCAGCCAGGAAGTCCTGCTCAAGGAGTTCTCCACTATCTCCTGAGGCCACGCCTACCTGAGCAGCCACTGACTGCCCTTAACCATGAGGCTCCTGGGGGATCAAGGGGAGAGGGAGCTGCCCCAAGGTTGGAGAGAAACACAGATACCGAGTTCTCTTCTCTCTTCGTGAAGGCCATGCTTCAGTGGAGCTTGGGTAGCCAGGGCAAGCCAGGGATGATTGTATTTGGGGAAGAATGGGTAGGCACAAGGAGAGGCCTCCAGGAATGTGGGGACTTCCAGGGTTAACTCCCTGGATAGCCTTTCACATTTCCAATTGAGATCATAAATTGTAGCTACTGACTAATTTTTAGGAACTGATGAGGCAAGCTCCAAGGTGACACTAACACCTTGAAGGTCATTAGCTCTCCTTGGCTTCTGAAAATGGATCAACTCTCAGCCTCATCCTGCTTCTTTTGGGCCTGGGGCTGTACTAGGCTTGAAATCTGTGCCGTGTGCCCCACTGGTACTCTGTCCAGTCATTAGGACTCTTAGGGCTTAGGGCAGAGTAGGAATGGGGTATCGTTTTTTTCTGTTTTCCAAATTCAGAGTTGACTCCTCTGGGAAACTGGAGATTAGAATCTGCCCAGTGCTCTGCTGTCCAGCCACCACTTTCTGGATTTTAGTTTTGGTACTGGGAGTATCTATTAGCTTTTGCCTTCTTTTAACCCATTGACTCATCAGCACAATAGGATCACAACCTTAGCTTTTCACTTTTATTCTGGTTTAAACTGTCTTTAGGGTGTGTGTGAAATAAACATTGACAGGTTTTCTGGAGCCCTTAAGGTACCTGTTTTGCTGGTTCCCTTTCCAGCAGCTTCTCTGTGTCCCTGCCAACCCCTCCTCAGAGCCTTTCCTGCCTCTGCTGAGCTCCCCTCCACATGTTCCACCCCCTCACCCTGCTGCTGTTTACATCCAGCCTCCCTGAGAATTTCCTCGGGGAAGATTCTATTCCTGCTGTGGTCTGGTGCTTGGGAGGGAGAGAACCTGCTGGGGACTGGGTGCCCTCCTTCTGAAAGAGGCCAGGTGAGCATTGTGACATTCTGGGTGGGAGCACAGGTAAATCTTCTGCCCTCTGGGAAGTTGGCCTATGATTCCTCCTTTGGAAAGCTTCTATTGGACCACCTAGGCTTTCCTTACCCTGTGGCTTCCCTTGAAATAGCTGCTACTTTGAAATCCTCCCTTTCTCTAAAGCACTTTCTGAAGCCCTCAGGATGGTGGAGAGCAAGCAGCACGGGAAGAATCTGGGAGTGAGTACAGGAAGCCAGCAGTGAAAGCAGGTTTGCGACCTTCCTGGCCACTATCCATTTAACCTTGTATCTCTTTTAGATGCCTTCCTTCCCTGGGAATCAGAGTTTTGGCTCCAACATTGAGCCGATAAGCACTAGTTCCAGAGAATCCACTCACAGGCTGCCATGTATGGCTATAGTTTCTTAAGAGATCACAGGCTGGGTCATTTCTGATCCCTAGATGGATAGCTCAGCCTGGGGCATTTAGTGTTTTCCATTGTGATAAACCCCAGGGCAATTGGATTTGGAGCTGATGGCAAGTCGAAGTTATTAAAAATTAATTTGTGTGGGACAGTCTTTAGTGTCTTTTTTATCATTATTAATTTCTGTTTCCCAGACACATTTCTCAAAGATAGAGATAAGGTAATCTCCCAAGTGCTGGTCCCATCTGTCTAGGAATCCCCTATCTGTCCTTATAGACTCTTCTCTAAGTCTCCTGGCCTAGTAGAGGCCAGCTGGGTTCACAAAATTGTAGCCTCCCTTACCCTCAGGGTGGAAGGATGGAAAAGAGAGTTCCCTTATCTCCAAACTCAGCATGGCTACTTCTGGATTCCTGCCAGCCTTTCCTTTAAGGTGAACAGTGGCAGGTCCAGGGGATGAGCACTAAGAAGAGACTACTTGCCCTCCATTTGAGACAGAGTTTCACTTTGTTTTTGTTTTTTTGTTTGTTGTTGTTGTTGCAGTTTTTGGCTGGGGCTGGGCTTGAACCCACCACCCTTGGCATATGGGGCCGGTGCCCTACTACTTGAGCCACAGGCACCACTCAGAGTTTCACTTTGTTGCCCTGGGTAGAGTCCTATGGCATCATAGCTCACAGCAACCTCAAACTCCTGGGCTCAAGCGATTCAATAGTCTCAGCCTGCTGAGTAGCTGAGACTACAGGGGTCTGCCATAATGCTTGGCTATTTTTTTATTTTTTTAGAACCAAGGTCTCTTTCTTGCTTAGGTTGGTCTTGAGCTCAAGCAATCCACCCGCTTCGGCCTCCCAGAATGCTAGGATTATAGGCGTGAGCCCCCTGGCTGGCAGCATTTCTTCACGTACACCTATACCAAGAACTCTAAATAGGAGTCCCATTTCTCCTAGAAACCAAACATGGAAAGCTGCCTCTGTCTATGTCCAGCCTCTACACCAGGTGTATGGAGGCTTCTGTAGAGCCAGGAGAAAGCCAGGAGCAGGGCATTGCTCCTAAAGCAGTCCTACCTTCAGCTGCTTGTCCTTGTCTTATGCTGGAATTCCTGCTGTGTTGATTGAATCAAGTGGTTGGAAATTAAAGCCAATGAAGAAATTAAATGTACTTGAGTCATTTTAGTTAAAACTTTTGATCTCAACTCTTCCAGACCCACCAGACGTGATCCTCCCCCCACCCTCATGGCAGGTGGAGGGCTCTTGGGTCAGGAACCTAGGAAGCAACCTGGGAGGATGAGGCACATGGAATTCAGTTGTTCAGTACTCATTGCTGAGGGGCAATGAGTACTGAAGGGAGCCCAACTCTGCACTAGCCCCTGCCTTCAGAAAAGGAGCTGATCTTGAGGGGCTTTATAAGGGGCATTTCTTTCCTACTCTGTATTCTTTTTTTTTTCTTTTTTCTTTTTGGAGACAGAGCCTCAAGCTGTCACCCTGGGTAGAGTGCCATGGCATCACACCTCACAGCAGCCTCTTAATTCCTGGGCTCAAGCGATTCTCCTGCCTCCACCTCCCAAGTAGCTGGGACTACAGGCACCCGCCACAACCACACGGCTATTTTTTGGTTGCAGCCGTCATTGTTGTTTGGCAGACCGGGGCTGGATTTGAACCTGCCAGCTCAGGTGTATGTGGCTGGTGCCTTAGCCGCTTGAGCCACCGGCACCGAGCCTCCTACTCTGTATTCTTACCTGGATCCCCAAACTCTTCAGTTGCTCCACAAATCTACTGAGGAACCTAGGACAGGTCAAGAGATGAGAGAGTGAGGAAGAAGTTGAGGAGTGAAGAAAAGAGCAAGGAAGTCTTGATAAACTGACTTGGCTTGCTCCTTTTCTTATCTTCCTAATTGGCCTTTGGGGGAGTCATTGGATCAGTGACAGAGGCCCCATGTGAGAGTGAACGGGACCCAGAGACAGGGTCCTGGAGTGGGTGAGAGTTGGAACTTGAGAGAAAATCGTTGCCCATTAGCTTGAGATGAGCCTGTTATTAAAGGCTGGGTTGATTTCTTCCCTTGCACCTCAACTGGCTTCAAGCAAGCTGGCTGGGACCACCAGAAATATACGGATACGCTGGAGGAGAAAACAACAAAATAAGGGCTGATACGAATACAGAAGGAGGAACTCAGACAAAAGCCCAGGCTCTGACTTGACCACAGCAGTGCTGACAGTGGGGGAAGGGGTGCCTGAGAATTAGGGGCGGTTGTTTCCTTGCTGTGGGGCTTTTCTGGACCGGCCCCCTCCTTCCCGCGGGGCTTCAGGTTTAACGGACAGTCACTTCTGGCACTATCCAGTTCACCCTTTCACCGAGTGCCTCCCCCGAGCCACAGAGTGTAGGGGGCGGGGGTAGGGGAAGCCAATCCCAGCGCCAGCGCCAAAGGGGGAGGCGGTGGTGAAAGCCGCGGGGAGGGGGCGGGAGGAAAGAGGCGGCTCAGCTCCGCTCACTGTTCAGCTCCGCTCTGCCTCCGGCTCTGCGCTCACTTGCTGCCCAAGCTTTCTGCTTCTGCCCCAGGACCCCTGGGTGGGCTCTAGACCCCTGGGCGGTCCCCAGCCCCAGCTCCAGCTCCAGCCCAGACTATCCCTGGCCCCTAGCCCCGATACGCCACCAGGGGGCGCCCTGTGAAAGTCCTATCCCAGCCACCCGGCGCCCCCTCCCACGGCCAGGCGGGGAGGGGGGCGCCGGGGGCCATGCGGGGCCAGGGCCGAAAGGAGAGTTTGTCCGATTCCCGAGATCTAGACGGGTCCTACGACCAGCTCACGGGTGAGTCGGGTACGTGAGGGTTGCGGGGAGGGAGAGGGCTGGATTCCATCCCCTCAGACTCTCCCACCTCTCTGACCCCAGCATGGCCCCTACCCACACTGCCCCACTCTCAGGCACCCTCTTGGCTGGTCTAGGCGGCAGGACACTGGGGTTCAAAGCCTTGGGTCACCCTTTCCCCTGCAGGGGTTGGAGGAGGAGCAGGAAGGGCAGGTGTTCAGAGGCAGCAGGTGTGGGCGTGTGTGACACAGGGCTGGGAGGGTGTCTGAAGTGGGAGGTGTTACGTGCGTGAGCGCCTGTCATTCCTATGTGTCTCTGTGTATGTGTGTGCCTCCCACAGCTGGTTGCCATGTGACAGCCAGGGTGAGTGTGATTGCGTATGGCAGTGCATTTGTCATGTTTGAGCGAGGTTGTATAGATCTGGCTGTACTGATAAAGTTGTTCTGACCATGTGTCTCTGTTGTATGTACAACTATACGTTCTGAGTATGTAATGCTGTTTAAAGTGACACGTGACTACTAGAATGTATCAGAATCCACTTCAGGGTGATTTGTCTCTTCTTAAGACTTTATGATCATAACCATGAACCTTCTGGCATTTGTTAAAGTAGGTCGTGTTGTGTTTTGTGATTGTGAGACTAGGTGGGTTATATTAGTGTCCAGTGGTGATTGTGTACTTCCATGCGGTCATGTCTGCAGTGAGGTTCTGTGAGTGTCCATGACATGTCTTATTTTTGCTATCTCTCTGGCTTCCTGGTAGAGATGGAGGTCTTTAGTGCACCTCACTGCTTCCCCAAGTTTTCCACAAATAGCCTAGTGGTACCCAAGAGGGACTCTAGCATTCATTCTGCTGCCCACCGTGGCTCCCAGGAGCACCTTGTGGTTCCAGCATCTGGCCCCTGTAGGGAAGCTTTGGTTAGTGTTGGGCCAGCCCCCACTCCCCAAACTCCCATCCAATTCAGATATTCAGATTATTTTTACTACTGAAGTTCCTTCAACCCCCAACAGCTGTTCCAGAACTTCACCCAAGCCCCAGGAAAACATCCTCTTGCCTTCCCTCCAGAACAAGAGATAGAAGCTGTAGGCCTGGGAAGTGCTATGTGGTTTCCCTGTATGTCTCCCCCAAATGACTTTGCTGCCCAGGCATCCTTTCTTTCCCACATCGGGGAGGTATGTGAGACCAGTATATCTGTGCACATGCATGTTCCTGACCTTGGTAGGCAGATCCATGGTGTTTCTGTAAGTGACCATGTCACTCTGTGTACATTTCTCTGTGTGTGTGTCTGTGCAGTCTACTCAGGAACTCCAGCAGAGAATGGGAAGAGGGAGGCTGTCTCTCCTGAGGCCAAAACAAAGCTGAGAGGTCAAGGGAGGCCATGATTTTTGTCCTTCCTGAGGGGAATGAGGTTGAAACCTGGGAATAGGGGAGAGGATTAGGAGGTGGTGCCTTGACAATAAGTGTCTCCCCAACTCATTGGCCCTGCGGAAGCCCTAGTTACAATGCAGAGACTTTCTAAAGGGGGAGGCAGGCCTTAGATGTAAGAGTGTTATTAGAAGTGCCTCAGACCTGAATGGAATATAAAAGTTCCCTCCTAAAACAGAAGCAAAGGTTTAGCTGTGACTGCTGCAAAGTCTGTTGCCACCCCCAGCTTAGGATTCTTGAAACTGGTCTGGGCCCAAGGACCCTCGTTAGCATCACATTAGTCAGTGTTTGCTTCTGGCTTTAATTGTTTCTCTGGTTTAGTGAAATCTTCCCCTTCTTCACTTGCCTACTTGAATCAGATTGGATGAGAGTAGGAAAGCATTCGTATTTGCAGCTGCACTGCCTCAGGTCAGTCTGTCAGCAATGAATGAAAGTGTGCCAAGTGTTCTCTTGGCCTCACTTTTCTCACCTGTAAAATGGGGAATACTGCTTCCTGCCTGCCAGCCTTGTCAAATGACAGGCATCAGAATCATGATCTAAGTCATTAGCATCTTAGCTTTATTTCTTTTTATTTATCTTTTTTTTTGAGACAGAGTTTCACTTTTGTCACCCTCCACAGAGTGCTGTGGAGTCATAGCTCACAGCAACCTCAAACTCTTGGGCTCAAGTGATTCTCTTGCCTCAGCCTCCCAAGTAGCTGGGACTACAGGCGCCTTCCATGACATCCAGCTATTTTTAGAAATGAGATCTCACTCTGGCTCAGGCTGGTCTTGAACCTGTGAGCTCAGGCAATCCACTCGCCTCAGCCTCCCAGAGTGCTAGGATTATAGGCATGAGCCACAACGCCCAGCCAAGCTTCCTCGCTTTAGATGGCTCCACACATGACTTGGAAAGTAGAAATAGGACTACAAGGGCTCTCCTTTCCAAAGAGGGCTTATCTTATACCGGCAGACAAGTGGGGTTGGGAAGCCCAGGTTAACGAACATGCTGGGCCCCAGGTGGCAGCGCTGAGCGCTCAGAGAAGCTACAGGAGAAGCCAAAAGGGAAGTCGCTGTCCTTGGTGCTGAAGAGCCTCACGCTTCCCTTCCTTCCTTCGTTCTGCCCTGTGCAGGCGGGATATGGGTTTTTCTCCTGTCAGCCTGGCCATCAAGCTTGTGGGGAGGAGGCCCTAAAGTTATACCTCAGTCCATGTTGGGTCCCTCCGACCGCTTTCCTTCCTCCCTCCCATCCCAAGCTTAGAACAAATGTGGGAGAGGCTTTTTTTTTTTTTTTTTTTTTTAGGAAAAACAAAATACTAGCCGTACGTCGTCCCCATCTAATCCTTCGGATCTTCCCAGCCTGGTGGGGCCCCTTGACAGTACGTTTCCATGGGAAAAGGTCACGATTAGCAGTGACCCTGTTACACCACAAGCAAAGACAAGACAGTAGAAGATGGGAAGGGAGTTGGGACCTGCATGGCCAAGCCTGAGGTTTGGGAGTCTGGTCCTTCTAGCCGTTAAGTATGGTTCCCGGGGCTGAGGCGCCCCCGTGTGGTTTAGAGAAGCCATGCGTACGACGGAGCTGATTCTGAATGGGGACTATCGCCAACACTAGAGGGCAAGATTTGGACAGAATTCAGAACTCTGAAATACAGGGTTTTCCACCAAAAATACGGGATCCCAGTTGGAGGACTGGGACCATATCTGTTTCTTCATGCTTTCCTAGGAGTTTGAAAGCGTTAGAGCGTCCTGGAAGAGTTTACCTTGGGTCTAAACAGCTAGGGATCCGTCTGGAGTGCGGGGGGGACGGGGGGCAGGGTGGAGCTGGAGCTGTGGGCGGATCCTACTTAATGCATTTACCTGGTGGCCCGCGTTTGATTGGTAGAATCTGTGAACCAGCGGGACAAAGACGCAGAAAGTTGTGAAAGAGATTTGGAGTCAGGAGACAGATAACAGTGGGGGCACATTTCTGCCACCTCAGTACACTAGCCTCTTCTCCTCCCTCTTGTTCTTTCTGCCATTGGTCCCGAAAGTTTAGAAGTGTAGGAAGTTCTAGCACAGTGGTTACGGTGGCAGCCACATGCACTGAGGCTGACGGGTTCAAGCTTGGCCCGGGTCAGCTAAACAACAATGACAACTACAACCAAAAAGTAGCCGGGCCTTGTGGTGGGCGCCTGTAGTCACAGCTACTTGGGAGGCTGAGGCAAGAGAATTGCTTGAACCCAAGAGTTTGAGGTTGCTGTGAGCTGTGACGCGACGGCGCTCTACCAAGGGCGACATAGTGAGACTCCGGCTCAATAAATAAATAATAAGTGTAGGAAGTTGCTATGACAACGCAGTTTTACCCCTTCACATCTCTGTGTCCAAACGGAGGCAGTGGGTGGTGGGTGGGGAGGGGTGCAACAGGCAGAGAAGGAGAGACTAAAGAAGGGCAATAAAAAAGGTTCATTCTCACGGGCGGCGCCTGTGGCTTAAGGAGTAGGGCGCCGGCCCCATATATCGGAGGTGGTGGATTCAAACCTGGCTCCGGCCAAAAACTGCAAAAAAAGAAAAAAGGTTCATTCTCCATCCAGTTGTTTTCTCAAAACAGGGCTATGCCCGGCTTCCCCGCCAGAAATCCACCGCCGCCTACCTCCATGCTCCGCCGCAGTCTAGGAACTTTGGGCGTGGGTGCTACAGATGATGAGGTCTGACGGAGTTCTCCTGCGGCCAGAAGATGGGGAGGCTCCACGGCTTGAGATCCGGGCCTGCTAGTCCGGCCCTCATGCGCCGCCCACGCAGGGCCCACTCAGATGGGGGCGGAGACCCAACTGTTCAGTGCCTTGGAGGCGGAGCTTGACCACCTAGCTTTCAGCTGAACCATGAACAGATGCCCCGGCAGGTGCCGGAGCCCATTGGGGCAGGCAGCGCGATCCCTTTACCAGCTGGTGACTGGGTCGCTGTCGCCAGGTATGAGGAAGGGAGGGGAGGGGCAGGATCCCTCAAAAAGTGAGCGAAGGCTTACAGAGGCTTACAGAGGAGGCGAGGGGAAGGGCCCTTCACAGAGGTAGGGGAGCCGGATCCCTCAAAGAAAAGGCTTTAAAGGTTAAGATACCTGACAGAAGTGGAGCAAGGGATGGGGTCCTTTATAGAGGAGGAGGAAGATACAGAGCTCATCAATGAGGAAAGGAGAGGGGACTTTGTGGTACCTCACAATGACAGAGAGGGCAGGGCTTCTCACTGAAGGCAGAGAAGGGGGCTGCAAATGAGGGGCGGGGCTCCTCACCCGGCTTTAAGGAGGAAGCTTGCAACAGAGCAGAGCAAAGGCACTGCATTGCTTAGGTTGAGAGGGGTCTTAAGATGATGGGTCAATGTCCAGAGGGAAAAAACTCTGAGGTGGGACTGGACCAACATGAACTCAGTTAGCAAATTCATGCTAACAGGATGGATAGACTTATGTGGCATAAGGATTGTATGTCACCATTTTGTCTATCCCTGGGAATTTGAGTTAATGAAATTGTGCATTATTGGCTAAGTTGTCATCACTGGGGCTGTGCATTACCCAGACTATGCATCCCAAGAGTTGTGATCATTGACATTCTGTGGCACTGAGAATGTATGTACCTAGAGTTCTATGCTGTAAGGCTATATTGGGGGTTCTGGAGTCACAAAGTTGGTTGTATAGATAACGTGAGGTCATACTTTGGTATGAGATTTGTGGAATGCGTGATGTGTGTATTGTAGGTATCACATAACACTGCTGAGATTTGTAAATGAGATTTGTACACACCTCCACATCAGCTCTTCAGGGCTGCTATTGGTTAGAACCCAACATCCTCTCCCTCCCTGGCCTTCAAGAAGACCAAAATGACCCTACCTTCATGGCATTCTGGAATCTGTAATTCATTGGCTCTCTCCATAGGTATCCACTTGAGCCTTTGGAGTATAAGCAGGGCCTATGGCCTGTCCTGGCCATGTGGCCCTTAGAATAAGAGAAGATGGAGCTGGGCCAGATATATGCTTAGAAATCTCTTTGGAAGCATGTAACCCTCCAGCCCTCTGCTTGGCCTGTCTCCAGTGACAGATGGCTGGAGCCAGGCAGGGCCAGCTCTCAATCATTGCCGGCATGACTTCCATGCCCCAAAATAGC
Organism: Nycticebus coucang; assembly: GCF_027406575.1. NCBI lineage: Eukaryota > Metazoa > Chordata > Mammalia > Primates > Lorisidae > Nycticebus > Nycticebus coucang. The sequence continues at coordinate 131,022,580 of NC_069782.1, read as the reverse complement.
CCCAATGTCTAGGGAGGTTATTAATCACCTAATGCAGCTGGGGGCTGCAGTGTCTTTTGTCCTAGCTGGGGATGGAGTGGGTCTGGGGGACTGACAGAAGGACTTTGGGGTTTGGGGTCTTCACTGGCTGGGTAACAGTGTTTGGGGGATGCAGGGGCAGCCTGGGGAAGGTGGGACAGTTGCACAGAGTAGGTTCCCCCCATAAGGCAGTATTACTCCAGGTTTGAACTGTGAGGGGTAAATAGCTAAATGATAGAACTACCTCTGGGGTGAGATTTGAGGGATCTGGGGAGGGTCCATCTAATGCCTCAAGATAGTTTTCCCTTGAGTTCTCACTCTGCCTGAAGTGCTTCCATTAAGGTTGTATTCTTTAATGGTACACTAATGGTGTACTTAATGGTGAAAAGCTAAGTTCAGTGGCACAGATATGCCTGGAGAGGACAGATTTGGGCAAGGCTCTCAAAGGGCCCTAAGACTTGGGAAGTCTCTGAGTGGAGACCCTCATCTTTCACTTCTGACAGACCCTCCCACCAAGGGCCTGGTTGATTGAGGACTATGAGTCCCTATAAGGCTAGGTCAAGGACTCTGAGAGTTGAGGGTGAGTATTAGAGAGGAGGATCCAGGGACAGGGAAACTGGCTACAAGTTTATCAATCTGTCCATCTGTGAATCAGAAGCAGGGACCAGGGAGGTGCTGCTGTGCTGCCTCTTGCAGTCCAGATAGTCTGGCTTGGTATTCGAGGCTTCATAGAATCTAACCTTTTTTTTTTTTTAAATTTTATTACCCATAGCTCCTCTGACATAAACTAAGCTATAGTCACCCAGGACTCCTTGATACTCCACGCAAATGGAAGATCATTGGCTCTGGTTAAAGTCATTCTTTATAAGCATATCGGCTATTACCTTGGGAATGTTACTCTATGGACTTCAATTCATCTGCAAAATGGGTATACTACTGCTCACTCTGACCATGTTAGCTATTAAAACAGGAATAATAGATCCTACCTTTCAGGTTTACTATGAGGACTAAGTGAGATAATATGATATAAAGTATCCAGAATGCAAAATGTACTTGATAAATGTTGATCTTTTTGTTAAGGTAGACTGTTGACATTTGAGCCATCCACTGCCCACTTTTTTTTTTTTTTTTTTGTAGAGACAGAGTTTTCACTTTATTGCCCTCAGTAGAGTGCCGTGGCGTCACACGGCTCACAGCAACCTCCAACTCCTGGGCTTAGGCGATTCTCCTGCCTCAGCCTCCCGAGTAGCCGGGACTACAGGCGCCCGCCACAACGCCCGGCTATTTTTTGGTTGCAGTTTGGCCGGGGCTGGGTTTGAACCTGCCACCCTCGGCATATGGGGCCAGCCCCCTACTCACTGAGCCACAGGCGCCACCACACTTTTTTTTTTTTTTTAAGACAGAGTCTCATTCTGTCACCCTAGGTAAAGTGCCGTAGGGTCATAGCTCACAGTAACCTCAAACTCCTGGGCTCAAGCGATCCCCTCGCTTCAGCCTCCCAAGTAGCTAAGACTACAACCACCTGCCACACCTAAGGTCTGCCACACTCTTGCTCAGGCTAGTCTCAAACTCCTGAGCTCAAGCAATCCACCCACCTCAGCTTCCCAGAGTGTTAGGATTACAGACATGAGCCACTGTACCCAGCCTTTTTTTTTCTGCCACCAAGGCTGAAGTACTGTGGCATCATCATAGCTCACTGCAACCTCAAACTCCTGGGCTCAAGTGATCCTCCTGCCTCAGCCTCCCAAGTAGCTGGGACTACATCCACCTGCCACAACATCTGGCTACTTTTTCCTATATTTAGTAAAGATGGGGTCTTGCTCTTACTCAGGCTAGAGAGCCAACCTTTAAGAACCAGCTCAGAGCAAGGCACATTGGCTTATGCCTGTAATTTCAGCACTTTGAGAGGCTGAGGCAGGAAGATCACTCAACTCCAGGAGCTTGAGGTTGCAGAAGTTCAAGGTTGCAGTGCGCTACCTATGATCACACCACTGCACTCCAGCTTGGGCAATAGAACAAGACCTTGTCTTTTTTTTTTTTTTTTTTTGTACAGACAGAGTCTCACTTTATGGCCCTCAGTAGAGTGCCATGGCATCACACAGCTCACAGCAACCTCCAACTCCTGGGCTTAAGCGATTCTCTTGCCTCAGCCTCCCGAGTAGTTGGGACTACAGGCGCCCGCCACAACGCCCAACTATTCTTTGGTTGCAGTTCAGCCGGGGCCGGGTTTGAACCTGCCACCCTCGGTATATGGGGCCAGCGCCTTACCGACTGAGCCACAGGCGCCGCCCACAAGACCTTGTCTTTGCAAAAAAAAAAAAGGGGGGGGGGAAGGGGATGGTCTGGACGTGGTAGCTCATGCCTGTAATCCTAGCACTCTGGCAGGCTGAAGCAGGTGGATTGCCTGAGCTTAGGAGTTCAAGATCAGCCTGAGCTAGAACAAGACCCCATCTCTAAAGATAGCCATGTGTTGTAGCAGGCACTTGTAGTCCCAGCTACTTGGCAGGCTGACGCAAGAGGATTGCTTGAGCCCAGGACTTTAAGGTTGCTGTGAGCTATGATTCCATAGCACTCAACACCAGGGCTACAAAATGAGACCATTGTCTCCAAAAAAAAAAAAAGAAGAAGAAGAAGAACAGCCAGCTCAAAAGGTATCCTTTCCAAGTTTTCCCTGGCAGTGGCCCAGTTGATAAGCGTTTACTATAGCTTCTTTCAGGACCTACCTAGGACAGTTCCTGTATCACATAGTAGGCCAACAACAAATGTTTTTTCTCTGTCACCCAGGCTATAGTGCAGTGGTGTCATCCAGTGGTGTCATCTTAGCTCAATGAATCTCATACTCCTGGGCTAGGGCAATCTTCCTTCCTCCTGCCTCAGCCTTCCAAGTAGCTGGGACTACAGGTGGGGAACACTATACCTGGCTGAAGTTTCTATTTTCAGTAGAGACAGGGCCTTGCTCTTGCTCATGCTAGTGTTGAACTCCTGAGCTCAAGGGATCTACCTGCCTCAGCCTCCCAAAGTGCTAGGATTACAGATTGAGCCACTATACCTGGCCAACAAATTTTTTTTAATGGACAGATTCCTTATTGTTCTTTCAGTGGGGCTGTCTCTTCCTACCCAGTGAGAGTCATGTTTGGTTCACCTTTGTTTCACAGTCACCAGCCCAGAGCCTGGGACTTACTTCGGGTAAGTCTAGTTTTTTTGTTTGTTTGTTTTTGTTTTTGAGACAGAGTCTCAAGCCGTTGCCCTGGGTAGAGTGCTGTGGTGTCATAGCTCACAGCAACCTGTAACTCTTGAGCTCAAGTGATCCTCTTGCCTCATTTTTTTTTTTTTTAGTAGAGATGGGAGTCTCACTTTGCTCAGGCTGGTCTCAAACTCATGAAGTCAAGCTATTCACCTGCCTCAGCCTCCTAGAGTGCTTAAGTACAATTGTTTTCAACACGTATACCCTCTAGGAGCTTGGAATATAGCTGAAGAAACAGGACTGATTCAGAAATCTGGGTTCAAGTCTCTGCCTCATCTCCTATTAGCTGATGACTTTGAGCAAGGAAGGCCCTTTACTTCTTTGTGCCTCATTTACTTCATCAGTGAAATGGGTACAGTACAACTCGTGGAGTTATTCTGAGAGACCCTTGAGATAATAATGTTTGTGAAAATGCTTTATGAACTGTTAAGAGCTATGGTAATGTATGGAGGGGATTGTTATGTAATTTTTTAAATTTTATCTTTATTCAAATTAATGAGGGTACAATATTTAGGATACATTGTTTCACTTCCAGAGTAAAGTTCCTTTTGTAGAGGAGCCCCTCACCCAAGATATTATGTTAATAATGGTCACAAACACTTATTCGGCAATTAATCTGTGCCAGGTATTATTCTAACAACTTTCCATGTATTATTTCATTTAGTCTCCCCCCGCCCAGCATCCATATGAGCCACACAGAGGTGAAGAACTCAATTGCAAGTTGCAAAGCTGGGATTTGGAGCTACAAAATCTGGCACCCCAGCCCACCTATTACCTGCCATAATACATCCCCTTTTATTGTTCTCACTAATAACATTACAGTATTAGGTCCTGAGTTATAGGGGTCTGCAAGGAAGTCTGTAAGAACTCTGATAACTTGTAGACTACTGAAGGCTGGAGGCTCTGAAGGGAAGGGAATTTAAGCTGCCTCTGGCCAGATATGATGGCATGCCACTGTTGTCCCAGATACATGGGAGGCTGAGCTGGGAGGATCACTTGAGCCCAGGAGTTGCAGTTTGCAGTGAGCTATAATGATGCTCTGGAGACAGAGCAAGACCCTATCTCTAAGGAAAAAAAAAAAAAGTCCAGATGCAGAGTTTCATGCCTGTAATCCTGGCACTCTGCGAGGTGGAGGTGAGAGGATCCCTTGAGCTCCTGAGCTCAAGACCAACCTGAGCAAGAGCGAAACCCCGCCTCTACTAAAAATAGAAAAATTAGCCAGGCATCATGGTGGGTACCTGGAGTTCCACTGACTCAGGAGGTTGAGACAGGAGGATCTCTTACATCCAGCAGTTTGAGGTTGCTGTGAGCTAGGCTGCCACCATTGCACTCTAACCTGGGCAACAGAGTAATACTCTGTGTTATGAGGGCAGAGCGGGGGAAGAAGAAGAATTTAAGCTGCCTCCTAAAGAATAGGTATAAACCGTAGGATAGAGGGAAGGCAGAAGAGAGGGCAGCCCCTGAGGAGTGGGTGGCAGGAACAGAGGAACAGAGATATGCAAGGTTAGCCCCTAACTGGAAAAGACATTGATCACCAGGAATGGCGATACTATATATGAATGCTCGAGGCTAAAAAAGGCGCAGAGATACTATATACAAATGCTTTTTTTTTTTTGCATTTTTTGGCCAGGGCTGGGTTTGAACCCACCACCTCCAGCATATGGGGCCAGCGCCCTACCCCTTTGAGCCACAGGCACTGCCCCAATATATACAAATGCTTTTAAAAGGTGCAGAAATAGAGGGAGAGAAGAGGAATTAGAGTAGGGATGGGAAGAGAAAAGAAGTTCAGAAAAGGAGTTCTAGACAAAGGCTCACCTCACCATTAAATGGACGAATTTTAGGCAGGTGTCCCTTTTCCCTTACTCTCGTGGGAACAAGGATCTGTTTAGTTGGGTCCCAGGGGGCATATTTTGGCCCCCTAAGGGGGCTTCTCCCCATCTGAGTCACAGTACCATATGAGAGATTAAGGACCCAAAGATGAGAGATCATTCTGAGAAGTGAGACAAAAGGAAAATGGAGTCTTATTTCTGTATGGGCAATGTGGTCTGTACTCCACCTGGGTACGTGTGGGGTGAAATCAGAAAGGAATTCCACACGTGTGTTATGGCGGATGGGAATTTAAAGGGTCAGAGGGGCAGGGATGTATTGGTAGATTATTTCCTGGGTGGGACATGCCCTCAATTCTTCCTGGGTGGGTCAGTTTCACCTGGGCAGGTCAGTACATTTCGACCCTATCGGACAGAACTGGATTTGGTGTGTTCAGGGTACAGTGAGGAGGCCAAACTAGTGGAAACAAAGGGATCTGCTGATGAGGGTAGGCGGAGGGATATTAAATGTCACAGATGGAATTTGAGCAGTCATAGGGAGAGATATTTGCTGGCTTCATCTGTAATACCGGTAACCTCCAAGGTGTGAGAAACAGAAAGCAACTCCTGAATAGAATTCTTCTCTTGGAAGAAAGACCAAGACTGTTTGAGGCATTCCCACAGCTTTCCTGGATGTTGGGGAGAGGTAAGGGGTAAGATGTAGAAGGAAGTTGAGACGCCTGACCCCCAGTGGTGGCCATGTGGAACTGCACATCTGTGAACCTCAAGTGCTGGGGAATGGACTGACCCTCCAAGCCCACCCGACAAGTAGGGCTGAGACAAGAGCTGAACTTAACTTCCTGTGGACAAGCTTTCTAAGAAGGGAGCCCATGGAGCATAGCAGTTTACAGGGCAGACTCAGAGTCAAGACTGGGTTAAAACTGTAGCTCTGATCTTTGAGATTTGCTTAACTTCCTTTTGACTTAGTTTCACCACCTGAAATAGAGGGATAATAGCACTGACTTCGTAGGTTTATGATGCAATTCAATGTGATACTGTCTGTAAGCACAGAGCACATTATCTAGTACGTAGTGCAGTGGTTCTCAACCTTCCTATTGCTGCGGCCCTTTAATACAGTTCCTGTGGGTCATGACCCACAGGTTGAGAACCACTGACATAGTGAGTGCTCAATCACTGTTAGCCATGGGTGTTAGTGATGGCTAAGTGTTATTAAGCTAATGGCTTAGTCCTCACTGGCTCTGCAGGCCTTCCCCAACCCCCTACACACATACACACACCAGAGACATAAACACTACACACACACATCAGGAAGAAGCAGGGATATACACACTCATACACACATACTCCCAAGGAAAATCAGAGATACACGTATACACACACACACCCCCAGGAAGAAACAGAGACACACACACACCCAGGGAGGAGCAGGGACAACACATACACATCACCCACCAGGAAAGAGCAGGGATACACCCGCATATCCCATCAGGAAGGAGCAGGGATATTTAACACTGCCACCCCCAGGAAGGAACCTGAAGAAGAAGGACTCCAAGAATGCAGGTGGGGGGTTGCTTCCTCACAGGGTTCAGATGTCCCTCCTACCCTGGGCTTTTTTTCTGCTCAGTAACTGATTACCAAGGAGCAGGTAGGCTTAGACATGGCCCGTGTGAAGTCCCAGCCAGAAAAAGGCAAAGAATGAAGTCCCTCCTCCTCTTCCAAGGAGCTTGGGTCTCCTAAAGACAGCTGCAATAAGTCCCCTCCCCAGAGGGTCATGAAGGGGCTAAACAGCCTTCTTCCTGCACAGGCTATTGGGCCTAATTCTCCCTTGGGCCTCAGTTTCAAGGTCTGTGGCCTGTGGGAAGAGAGTGCTTCCTGCCTTACAGTCTCTATGGCAACCAGATCGATGATGATGGTGGTGGTGGTGGTGTCCTCCTAACAGGAGAGGTCACTGCCTTCTCCCTGCCCTTATATTCTCATACAATTTCAAGCTGAAACAATGACACAACAATAGACCAATACTCCAAATTATATGACACACCCGTGGCTAACAAACTTCAGACTCACATCCCACAACTCTAGTAAAACATAGAAACCTCACTCCCCATACGCACTCAGAAATACTCTTGACACACTCTCTTACATGTATACTATACACATGCAAGTCACATACCCATATACACGAGTAGAAATACATAAGCATACACAAAACACATACTTCTGTGACAGGTGCACAGTCACATGTAAATACACAGAGATACACATAAGAGGAGACCGATGTACTCCCATACCAGCAACCACAGGAATATATATATATAGGAAAACACCTAGACAGCCATAACATATTCTGATCCATAAATCTACCACTTGTACATGTGCAGATATGGTTTCTCACACACACCTTGCCCTTCCTGCCTTCGCCTAAACATAACTCCTCCCTCTGCCCCCTCCCTTTGGCACAGAGTAGCCGCAGGGTGTCTGGACAGTAGTGCTCCTCAAGGGACAGAGGCAGGTACTGCCTCCCTTTTCTGCCCCATATCCTATCCTGTCCTGGTCCTTATTCTTTATGCCAAGGGTTCCTGAGGAGGTGCCAGTCCAAAGGCCATGGTGGCCCCAGAAAGAGGAAGAGGCACTGCTGTGGCTGAGAGGCATGTGGGGCAGAGGCGGGGTGAGGGGGGAGAGGGAGGAGATCCAGGGAGGGAGAGAGGGAGGGAGGCTGCAGGCAGTCCTTCTCAGGCTGGGGAGTCTGAGGGGGAAGTGGTGTGAGGTGGCCAGCCAGCAGTGTGTCAGAGTCTCAGCTGGGTGGGGGCCATGCCCTGGGCCCACCATGAACCTGGACGGGCTGGAGATGGTCGCTGTGCTTGTAGTCCTCGCTCTGTTTGTCAAGGTCCTGGAGCAGTTTGGACTCTTTGAGCCTGTCTCCTTGGAAGGTAACCCAGGTGTCTGGGCGGGTGTGTCTGAGCTGCTGGCCAGACGGTTAGCTGCCCCACAGCGTTGTGGGGGGGGTGCTCTGTTTTCATGACTGAGGGCAGGGGTGAGCAGGTGAGTGATGGAATAGACATCTGGGAAGGTGAGGAGGGGTGCTTGGAGAACACACATCTGAGAGAGACAAAGGGAGCCCTGAAGGCGTGGATATGGGGGAGGGGAGGAGAGAATCTGGGAGACAGGGTGTTGAGAGTTGATTGAGGGTCGTGATGTGGGAGAACTGGGGCATGGAGATGAGGAAGTAAGGAGATTCTGGGGGATATGAGGAGGGGTCTGGAAACAGGTGTCTGGAGTAGAGGAAAGAGGTTCCAGCCATCCTGAGATAACACCAGCTTTCTGATGACTCCCTTTTGGAGCCAGGGGCTCACAACAGCTCTGAAAATGGGTGTGACTCTCCACAACTCCATGTGTGCAGTGTAGGTTAAGGGGAGTGTGTAAGACACAGGTATGACTGTGTGTTCATGTGTGTGAGAGAAGACAAAATATATCACTGTATGAGTCTGTGTATGTGACAGGTGTGACTGCATGTGTCAGAGTGACAGGACATGTAGCTTTGTGAGATGGTGGATGTGACTGTGCCCAAATGAGACAGGGTGTGTGGCTGAGCCTCTTTCAGCATCTGATTGTGTGTATGGCTGTTTTCAGACTTCCTGAGGATATACCAGCTCCATACCCAAGCCTTGGGTAGATTATGGAGAACCAAGAGTAGGAATATTGTGGGAGGCATCTATACCTCAGCTCTGGCTGGGGAGTGAGGACTGGGTCAGATCAAGCCACCTTGCCACTCCAGGCTCCTCTCAGGATACAGGGCAGAAAGGTCTTCAGGGCCAAAATATTGGGAGTGGGAAACCAATTCCCCATCCCATCCCAAAGTCATTAGGGAGAGTGATTTGGAAGCACTTCTGCCACCCCCTTGAGAATTTTGGCGTCCCCCTCCTCTTCACACCAAGAGCTGTGCAGTTCCATAGCATGGCTGTTCCCCAGTTCTATCATGGACAGGAAGACAGGCAAGAACCATGATAGGGGGACTACAGGGTAGACACTTGGGAGAACAAGAAAGATATGAAGGAAACTGGGAACAGGAGGAAGGTCCATGAATTGCCCATTCTAGGGTTGAATAAGAGTAGAAACCCCCTAGATCATCCTCTAGCTGCATTTATTGGGGTGAAGTAGGAACAGGGAGTTAGACCTACATGAACTGGGGAGGCTGGGTTGAAGCTGTTGTTATCCAACCTAGAAAAGATGGAGTCATTTGGGTTCTAACTTGCCATCCCTTTTAGACTATTTTGTGGGGGTAAAGGGCCATATGGGAAACCCAGGTAACCTCACAGGCTGAAGGTGCCTTTTCCCACCTTACCAGCCTGGAGGTGACAGAGGCTTGGAAACAGGAAGGGGACTTGCGGGGGAGGGGTGAGAAGTAGGGAGAGTGTGGGAAGTGGAGAGCCACCCCTCAATCAGGCAAGTACACCATTGGAGGCAGGCACAATCCCTTCAGGAAATCAAAGTCCATGCTAATGGACCCCAGGGCTGGATGCCAGGCCACCATTGATCTTGGCCCCTTCACAGCTCCTGGGGTGGGAAGGGGAAAGTGAAGAAGTGTTGGAGGGAAAGAGGTACCTTTTGGGAGCAGGGCCTGGTCCTGAGGGTAGAGCCTGTGTTGAGGAGTAACCTATAACTAAGAAAAGTTAGGTTCCTCCAAATGGACTGAGGCCACCAGTGTGGCAGGTCCAGTGGGCTTTGTCCCAGGAATCTGGAAATAAGTGCAGCTGGGAGACAATAGAGACACATAGATACAAATTAGTCTCCCAGGACTAGAGGCCCTCTTCCAGTGTATGTAGAGCTATAGGACATGTGCAGAAATAAAGGGAAGAGAAGAGAGTGGTTACCAATGGGCCCTAGATAGCCCCCTCCCCCTTTTTTTTTTAGAGACAGAGTCTTACTTATCGCCCTTGGTAGAGTGCTGTGGCATCACAGCTCATTGCAACATCCAGCTCTCAGGCTTAGGCAATTCTGTTGCCTCAGCCTCCTGAGTAGCTGGGACTACAGGCGCCTGCCACAGTGCCCAGCAATTTTTTTGTTGCAGTTTGGCCAGGGCCGGGTTCAAACCCACCACCCTCAGTATATGGGGCCAGAGTCCTACCTACTGAGCCACAGGGCCCCTCCTATATAGCCCTTTAACACACCAAAATAGTCATCTCCATCTCCAAGATCTGTTATTGCATCAATTTTTATCATTTAAATTTCAAAGAGCAAGTCATACCGGAAAGGACTGGGAGAGAGCCACAATTTAGGATAGATGAGTTAATTGATAAGGAACCCTGCTCTTTAAGATGAGGGGTTACCGGAAAGAAAAGTAGGTGTGCCCAGGAAAAATGAAACATCTGTAGATGAGGTACAGCCTTAGGTATCTGGGTACCATGAGGACTTAGGTCACACTATGATATAGGCATGTGTCATGACAATCTTAATATGTGTCATGTTATAAGGTCACAATGTGTCATAGTGTTTTTACACATAGGGTCATGATGTCCCAGGAACATTGTGTGTTCTATGGTTTGATCATGCTGTGTGAGATGGCCTACATAGGTCTCCATATGTGTGTACCATATTTTACTTCAGATCACATTTGCATATTTGTGTTAAGGACTACTTGGGCAAATGTGTGTGTATATGTATGTGTGTGTGTTGGAGCGTGCTTATTAAGCCATTGGGTGTGAGTTACTGGATATTAAGCTGCTACTGGCATCCAGCACTCTGTGATTTATCATTCTACATGTCACTATACATGCCTGTCACTGTATGTGTGTGTGAGAGGTGTTCCCACCCAGGTAATAATTGGGTTGGATATCACCCTGAGAAGTCCAGCCATGGTACTTTGAGCCAAGGGCACTGGGTCAGTCAGCAAAGACAGAGGCCACTGCCACTTCCTCTTTGCCACCTCGTTGTCATCAACAACATCCTACTGTACAAAATGCCCTGCCCCCCTCCCCCCCCCGGCCCCTATGGACTTTACATGCCTGTGAGACCCATGGGCTCCCCTAACCCAGCCTCAGCTACCCCAGCCATTCCTCTCCCCCTTACCTCATTCCTCTCCCAGCCCCCGTCCCCAGCGTGAGTTGATTTGTGACCATCGGGGAGGGGACAGGCAATAGAGGCACACTGGGAGTTAATGTGCCTTCCTGGAATCTTCTCTCTTACCAGGCCACCCTCCTGGGCCCACTAAAAAAGCGCTGAAGCAGCGGTTCCTCAAGCTGCTGCCGTGCTGCGGGCCCCAAGCTCTGCCCTCAGTCAGTGAAAGCAAGTGCCTCTCCTGTGCTTCTGGGGGCGGGACCAGTGTGGCGGGAGCTGGGTGGGCATTTGGGTGGGCCGGAGTGTGAGGGGGCGTGGCTATGTGCGCGGCTGCAGTAGGTGTGTGTGGTTGGGGCGGGCCGAGTTTCTGTGGGCATCACCAGTGTGTACAACCCCGCAGGACCTGGATGTTTGGGCGCTGCCAGTGTGGTAGGGCTGAGGCCCGAGCTTGTGTGGCTGTGGCTATTGTGACAGTGTCCGGACCAGGCGGCTGTGAGGGCCTATGGGTGGCTTAGCTGAGATAGTGTCTGCGTCTCTGTGTGGCCGCCCCGCACTGAGTGTGCTTGGAGTCTCGAGATGTATGTCGCCCCTGCCCCAACAGGATGGTTGCAGGTGTAGAGGGTGAAGCCCACTGTCCTCCACCGGCCAGGGTACTTGGGTTTTCTGTCCCTATCTGGTCCCCAGTTGAGTGACCTGGAGTTGAGCGACCTTGCTTTGTCTCCAAATCTCCGTGTCCTCAGTGGGGCCTCACCTACCTCATAGGATCATATTGCATTTTGCAAGCCATAAAAACCCATTTTACAGTTATTTGAGTGTGCCGTTGTGTTCGACTTCCATGAGTTCCACACGGAGGTGGATTTGGAAAAAGGGGCGTGAGTCCTGCAAGCTGTGTGTGTGGGGGGCCCATTTTGTGTATGTCTGTGTTCGTTAGGTGTGCCTTTGCACAGGGGCTGGGGAGTGAGCATTGTAACGCACAGGTCTGTGAGATTTGATGTGTGAGGGGCAAGGTGTATGTCTGCAGTTCGCCGGGTCTTCCGCTTTCTCGGTGACAGTTCGCTCCCTTCAGAATTAGCCGCCCCAGCCTCCCTTCGCCCCCACAGACCCCGCCCGCTGGACCCAGGTGACTTACTCTCCTGGTGGGGGCGGGGAGGGTGCTTTGGGAGAATGGGTGGGGGCACTGGCCTGGGGGCTGGACATTGGAGTGGGGGAGGGGTGGCTGAGATGGGGCCAGAGGTGGGGTCTGGATGGAGAGGGGCATGAAGCTGGGTGGGGCATGGCTTAGTCTTGGCTGGGATAGGTGGGGTTTGGCTGGGGGGAGGGGAAGAGCTGGGAGGAGTAAGGACAGGGCTGGGCGGATCTGAGTTGATCAAGGATTGCCCGGAACTCTGACTCTGAGATGTCTCCTCCAAGCGACTTTACTCCCTCCTCCCTTTCTGGCACGAAAATGTGGCTGGGGGTCTTCCCCTCCAACCAGAGATTAAGGGTCAAGCTCTGAGTCGGATTCCTGATTCTAGGGCGAGGCCTGGCCTTGGCCCACAGAGAGACCTGGAGGCTGACCAGCACCTTCTCGATGTCCTCAGCTTGGGGTCCAGGGCACCGGCAGGGACTGGGAGGAGGGGTGTAGATCAGTGATTTTAAAGAGGGATCGCCGGGGCCTGAGGCGTGGCTCTCCCCTCCACCCCACCACTCCCCGCAGACAGCGTGGAGGACGAGTTTGAACTGTCCACTGTGTGTCACCGGCCCGAGGGTCTGGAGCAGTTACAGGAGCAAACCAAGTTCACTCGCAAGGAGTTGCAGGTCCTGTACCGAGGCTTCAAGAACGTGAGTGCACAGAGCCAAACTGAGCCAGGGGTGGGCCAGGAGGGGCAGGGCCTCTCAAGAAAGCGAAGCCTGGATATCAATGAGGCGGGAGGGAGGCGGGGCCTCAAGACCGAACTTCCAGCCTTTGTTTAGTTCAGAGTTTTTAATTTGTGCTCTGGGGGCGAAGTCTTGGCTCCCATCAATAGATCTGGTGAGTCCCCTGGAGGCAGAAAAATTTTCCCTCTCTCTGGGAGTGTCTGGCCATGGAGAATCTTCCCTTATCTCTTTTATCTCTTCCCTTATCCTGGTTCCCTCCCCTTCACTCCCAGGAATGTCCCAGCGGAATTGTCAGTGAGGAGAACTTCAAGCAGATTTACTCCCAGTTCTTTCCTCAAGGAGGTAAGGGGAGAAGGCTCAAGTGGATGCAATAGTCCATGTCTAGGCTGAGTGGGAGAGAGGGCTCTGGAATGCCAAAGTGATGAGGGGCTTAGGGCAGCTCCATAGAGATGGGAAGTCCTCTCCTGTCTCCAAGTCAAACTTACTTCTCTGTACTCATCCTACAGATTCCAGCACGTATGCCACTTTTCTCTTCAATGCATTTGATACCAACCATGATGGCTCTGTCAGTTTTGAGGTAAGCTGGAAGAGGTGGCCCAAGGAACACTGTTTCCAGGGACTTCAAGGCCAGGATGTCTAGGCCAAACACAAAAGAATGTGTTGGGTTAAGAGTATTTGAAGACACAGCTTCCCTCTGCCTCCTTTCCAGGATTTTGTGGCTGGTTTGTCGGTTATTCTTCGGGGAACAATAGATGACAGGCTGAATTGGGCTTTCAATCTGTATGACCTCAACAAGGACGGCTGTATCACCAAGGAGGTGCAGGGCAACTGAAGGGCTGGGGGCTTTGGGGGGTGGGCATGGGGGTGGGTGCAAAGATCCATGGGAGAGAAACATGACCCACATATGCATAACCAGCAAGGGATGAGGTCTGCTGTAGGCCCTAGGCCTTTGGTCTGGAGGCTAGAGGCTCTGAGAAGGGGTTCTTTTCTATCTTTGCCTAACAGGAAATGCTTGACATCATGAAGTCCATCTATGACATGATGGGTAAATACACTTACCCTGCACTCCGAGAGGAGGCCCCAAGGGAACACGTGGAAAACTTCTTCCAGGTGCCTGGGACTGGGTAGGTGGGAGGGCCTTGGTGTGAAGGGAAGGAGATCAAGAATGAGTAGAGAACTTAGCTCTGCCTTCCTCTCTTTTGCCCTCTCTTCTGTTCTCCTTGCCTGACCATCTTCTTGCAGAAGATGGACAGAAACAAGGATGGTGTGGTCACCATTGAGGAATTCATTGAATCTTGTCAAAAGGTACGGGTCCCTGCCCTCTACTTGCTTCAGTGATGCAGGGAAAGGTTCCTTTGGGTAGTGTACTACCTCCCTAACTCACTCCCAAACTCCAATCCTATTTCTCTGGGGGAGGCTTACCCCTTCCCCACTTCAGTTCTCTCTGGGTATCTCCTTCCTCTCTGCCTCTGAATGTCCCCAATTTTCCCTCAGTGTCCCTTTCCTTGTCTCTGACAAGTTCTTTCTCTTTCTCTCTCTCCAATCTGCCTCACTCACACCATGGCCACAGGATGAGAACATCATGAGATCCATGCAGCTCTTTGACAATGTCATCTAGCTCCCCAGGAAGGGGGTCAGTGTGTCTTGGGGGAAAACATGTCCTAGCCCTAGTTCAGGGAGACCTTATCTTTCTCTTTCCAGGTCTGTCCTCATCCTGACTCTACTTTGGGGACACTAGGGATCCAAAAGCCTAGAGATTCAGTAGTCCAGATCCCTGGAGCCGAAGGGGCTAGAGAGTGGGCAGAGTGCATTTAGGGGTTGTTCCCAACTCCCAAGAGCTCTCACCCCCTTCCTGTCTCATACCCAATGCTGAGGGTTCCCTTACTGTAGGAATTGAATGGTTCCCCACCTCCCACTCCCACTCTAGAAACCACAACACTGGACAAAATGTCTCCTGCTATGGTGCTTCCCATTCTTGATCTTATAAACAAAAACTCCCTTCTCAAAGATGATGTTCTGTCCTTGGCATTGGCTGGCTTTTCAGACCAGCCTTTGAGAGTCCTGTGGTAGGGAAACAAGAATATGGAAGGAGAAATCTTGGGCTCAAGTCAATGATTATTGGGTCCTAGAAAGTGGCTGGGATAGAGAACAGGCCCAGGCAGATTATGAAAGCTCAGGCATGCCAGGCTATAGCTCCAAGTTCCACAAGTCTCCTATCCCCGGCCATCAAAATATGTTTCCTTGGAAATGCCCTAGAAATTTTTCATGACCACATCAATTTCCTAGGAGAGCCTGAGATCCAGATATCTGGCTCATCCCTGGAGTAGTTTCTTCCTCTCCCTCCTTCCTGCATGTGTTGGTGGCAGAGTGATCATGAATATGGGTAGAAGATGACCGGCTAATACCTGCTAACGTTTCAAACTACCCTCCTTGCTCATCACCTGTTTTGATGGCTATGACTTGAGCTTTCATTTTGCTATGTTCTCTAGACTTAGAAACATGAAATGATTTAGACATCTTCCTGAACTTGAGTCCTATCAATGTCCTTAGCAGATGCCTTAGAACAGCAGTTCTCAACCTGTGGGTCGTGACCCACAGGAACTGTATTACAGGGTTATGGCATTAGGAAGGTTGAGAACCACTGCCTTAAAAGGAAAAAGAAGGAGGGAGAAAGGCATAGTATTTGAACCCAGTATGGGACATTCAGTAGAATCTTACATCAACCCAGAGTTTACCCCTGCCTCTCACATACCTTTCTCAATTCCCTAGGGTCTCCTTTTGCTCTACTCAGTCTACCCAGAGATGCCCCTGAGCACACCTAGAGGGTTGGGACCATAGAAGTCAGGTTCCAACTAATTGTCAGCACCCCTGCCATGCTGCCACCCCTTAACACAGCTGCTTGTCCCACTCAGCTTACCTTCCTAGTCAGCCAGGATCTGAGAGGAAGGGCCCCCAGGAATCCCCTTTTCCCATGAGAATAGTGTTGACTGCTTTGGATTTGGGGGTCTTCTGTATATTTTGTAAAACAAGAAATACGCCAGATCCAATAAAACACAATGGCTATGCATAGGCTGCTGTCTCTGGCTTTTTGTCCTTCTCAACCCATAAATCCCACAGAATCCCTAACTCATGCTCCTCAGCCTTTTAGATCCCCAAG
This sequence comes from Nycticebus coucang, assembly GCF_027406575.1. NCBI lineage: Eukaryota > Metazoa > Chordata > Mammalia > Primates > Lorisidae > Nycticebus > Nycticebus coucang. Next base: position 131,006,427 of record NC_069782.1, on the reverse strand, counting down.
AATGTGCCTTTCTTTTCTATGGTCTGGTCATAACGTGGCAGGAAACTGAGATACATGCTCTGGAACAGTTGAAAACCTACCTGACCTCAGGCTCACACAAAGAAGGACAAAATGCTGATGTACTGAAGACTATGCCAAGCAATCTGTCTTTTGGCAAATATTGTTACAAGTTGAATCAAGAATTTCTAATTTCTAGGCTTGGTGCCTATAGCTCAAGCAGCTAAGGCACCAGCCACATACACCTGAGCTGGAGGGTTCAAATCCAGCCCGGGCCCGTCAAACACCAATGATGGCTGCAAACAAAAAATAGCTTAGCGTTGTGGCAGGTGCCTGTAGTCCTAGCTACTTGGGAGGCGGAGGCAGGAGAATTGCTTGAGCCCCGGAGTTGGAGGTTGCTGTGAGCTGCGATGCTACAGCACTCTACCCAGGGTGACAGCTTGAGGCTCTATCTCAAAAAAAAAAAAAAAGGGTGGCTCAGTGAGTAGGGCGCCAGCCCCATATACCGAGGGTGGTGGGTTCAAACCCAGCCCCGGCAAACTGCAACCAAAAAATAGTCGGGTGTTGTGGCGGGCGCCTGTAGTCCCAGCTACTCGGGAGGCTGAGGCAGGAGAATCGCCTAAGCCCAGGAGTTGGAGGTTGCTGTGAGCTGTGTGATGCCACGGCACTCTACCGAGGGCAATAAAGTGAAACTCTGCCTCTACAAAAAAAAAAAAAGAATTTCTAGACTTCTTAATTTAAAAATGTTTTCTTTTGAGGAGGAGTTCCATTTAATTTCTTTTTCTTTCTTTTTTTTTTTTTTTTGAGACAGAGTCTTACTTTTTCCCCTTGGTAGAGTGCCACGGCATCATAGTTCATAGCAACCTCAAACTCTTGGGCTTAAGCAATCCTCTTGCCTCAGCCTCCTGAGTAGCTGGGACTATAGGCACCCACCACAATGCCTGGCTACTTTTAGAGATAGCGTCTTGCTCTTGCTCAGGCTGGTAATTTCTTCTTTTTTTTTCTTTCTTTTATTTTTATTATGTAAGGTTTTCTTTTATTTAAAAGATCATTCACAAAATACCATATCCATAGATTTACTTTCTGTCATATAGCTGAATGTGTTAAGTGTTTGGAATTCCATTCTTACATTAAAAGTCAACTGGATTGCCCAGAAGTTTAGATGAATTTGTTTTGTTCTTTATCTTTTCCACATTGAAGATGTGAGTAGGTCATCTGAAAGCATCAGGTTTGATTACAACCACATAATGCATGTCTTTCTTAAGTATTGGTATTACACAAGTGGTTCTTATCTCAGAAGCAGAGAAGCTGACAGGGAGAAGGAAGGAAAGGTTTGAGAGTTCTGTAGATTGCTGAGACCTTGTAACAAAGATGCAGTAAGAGAAGCCAAGGATGACAGCTAGTGACCAACTATTACCTAAGCATACTATGCTCTGCAAGCCAGGCCACCCTGGGCCTTGCAGTTGTCATGTTAGGGGGGCATTTTCCCCTGGGGCTCGGCTAGCTACCCCTGAACTGCTCCCAATGGGACACACTGATGCTAAAATTTTTTTTCCTTTGTTCACACACAGGTGTGCAAGCCTAAAATAAAAGCCTAACCTCCTATACCCAAGTAAGTACTAGACACTCTGCATAGAAATAGCAAAACTTTGTCTGAAGGATGAGGCAGCAAACCTAGACATTTATTGTCATCTATAGTTAATTTAAGGTTCTTGACTGCTCCGCATAGTAAAATTTTCAATTCATTAAGTGAAATAAAGTGCCAGATTCTAGGCCCATTTTCACTATGAATATAAGGGGCAGTGGGAAGCACAGTATCTCATGTTACCTATACTAGGAAACAAACACAAAATACACAAACGAAGATTTGGAGAAAAGCAATGCCGGTGCTGTAAAGTTTGCCTAGCGTAGTGGAAGCACCACCCGCTTCAATCCCCAAAGCACCTCAGCCCAGCCAAAAAAAAACAAGCTGGCAGTTTGCTGCACCCAGCCAGAGAGGAACATCTTAACACCCCATGAAAAGGAGTGAGGCAGTTTGGACAGGATCAAAAGAGCAGTACCAAAAATGCATGAGCAAATAAAAGCATTCAGTCTTATATTCTCAGTTTTACCTTCTCTGTGGATTCCTTGCCAATAGCTCATAATGACCCTTTCAGGTTCCACTGTTTGAAATGTGAGCTTATTTTCCTGAAGAGTCCGTTTGGGGAGGGGGTAACAGACAGGACTACCTATAAATAGGAATGGGAAGGAATCTGCAAAGATCAACAGATATTTTTATCATTGTTTTGAAAACAAGGTGCCTCAAATACTGTATGTCAATCACAGCAGAATAAAAACAAAATGCAGTTCAATTTGTCAGTGACTTCTGTTCCCCCACCCCCACCCCCCAGACACTATCCCCTTGGAAGTCACAGCAATACAGAACTCAACATGCAGGTCAGAAAAGGAAGACTGAGAAAAATCAAAGGAGATGCCTAGGGTTTGGCCAGTGTGTCTAAAGTAAAAAGAGAAAGCGAAGGAGAAAAATGAAGCAGCACCTTAACCCCAACAGCTCCCACATGGTGGCTGGCTTCCATCCTCCAGAGAAACTCCTGTGCTGTAAGGAAAACTAGGAACAAGAAGGCAAAAGAACAGAAGGAAAATTGGGAAGCAGTAGGGGAAAAAAAAGTACAAACAGGCACTAGATACAGCAAAGCCAAGAATGTACTAAAAACCACTTGTTAATAGCTGACATGCATTCACAAGCTCTGTGTTTCCATTGTAAGAAAGGAGGACAATGTCAGGCGCAGGAATGGTAACTGCAGGACTGCCGCCCAGGGGGGATCACCAGGCTGAGGTCTTGCTCTAACCCTCCACACCCCATTCCCTCCCAGCTGCAGGCTCATTCTTGCTCCTTGTAAAGGACTTCCTCTCTGGGCCTGGCTCCCCCTAAGATGGCAGAGTTGGGATTGGCTACTTGATTGAGGGGCGTTGCAACTGTTCAAGATGTAAGCTGGAGTCGTGGTCTCAGCTCTTTCCTCTTCTGTTGGTTCTCTGAAATCCATGTTGGATCCAGGAAGGGGAGGGCCATCTCTGAAATGACTGTCCATTAGAGGGTCTGTTCTCCGGTCACTTGGGCGACTGCCTCCCCCGCCTCCTAAGAAGTCATCCCTGAAGCCTCTGTCATCTGGTCCACCTTTCTGAATCCAAAGTCACCTTAATCTTGTTTTCTGCCTTCTGCAATATCCACACAAAGTGACCGATCACCCAACAGGGCACCATCATATGTCAAAGCTTCCTTAAGGGAATCCACCTCATCAAAGTCTACATAGCAGAATCCTTTAAATTTGTCTGTGTCTTTGTCTCTGACTAGCCGTACACTCCTTATGCTGAGATCCTTAAAGATAGCATCTATGTCTCCCTGAACCATATTAAAAGGTAGATTTCCCACATACACCATGTAGGGGGGGCTCTGTGGGCAGCTCCTTCTGGCTACGGGAGCCAAGGCCACCAGCACTGCCGCGGAACCCTCTGCTGCCGCGGAACCCTCTGCTGCCGCCGAAGCACGATCGTCGTAGGTATCCATGCCCGCCATTTGCTATCTCTATTGCAAGAGGAACCCAGGCTGGTAACTCCTTTTCCTTTCTTACTCTCTCTCTTTCTTTCTTTTCTTTTCTTTTCTTTTTTTTTTTTTTTTTTTGAGACAGAGCTTCAAGCTGTCGCCCTGGGTAGAGTGCTGTGGCATCACAGCTCACAGCAACCTCCAACTCCTGGGCTCAAGCGATTCTCCTGCCTCCGCCTCCCAAGTAGCTGGGACTACAGGCGCCCGCCACAACGCCCGGCTATTTTTTGGTTGCAGCCGTCATTGTTGTTTGGCAGGCCGGGCTGGATTCCAACCCGCTATATCAGGTGTATGTGGCTGGCGCCTTAGCCGCTTGAACCACAGGTGCCAAGCCAGGCTGGTAATTTCTTTTTTTTTTTTTTGTAGAGACAGAGTCTCACTGTACCGCCCTCGGGTAGAGTGCTGTGGCGTCACACGGCTCACAGCAACCTCTAACTCTTTGAGCTTACGCAATTCTCTTGCCTCAGCCTCCGGAGCAGCTGGGACTACAGGTACCCGCCACAGCGCCTGGCTTTTTTTTTATTTTTATTTTTTATTTATTTTATTTTTTTTTTGTAGAGACAGAGTCTCACTTTATGGCCCTTGGTAGAGTGCCGTGGCCTCACACAGCTCACAGCAACCTCCAACTCCTGGGCTTAAGCGATTCTCTTGCCTCAGCCTCCCGAGTAGCTGGGACTACAGGTGCCTACCACAACGCCCAGCTATTTTTTGGTTGCAGTTCAGCCGGGCCGGGTTTGAACCCGCCACCCTCGGTATATGGGGCGGGTGTCTTACCAACTGAGCCACAGGCGCCGCCCCCAGGCTGGTAATTTCTAATTAAATTTCCTGTGTAATCATCCCAACCATGCCTCCTGAATAACTATACATTTGTGTCCATACCCCAGCCAGGAATGATGGGGGAATCAGATGGAGTGGTCCCAGGGTAGATCTCTATAGGGCAGGTAGCACAAAGGGTGATAAGAGACTTCCTGTGTGTTCCCACTTTTTCTTTGTTCTGCTTCTAGAGAGGGGCCACCAATGGTAGGTTCCTTCCATCCTTTCCCTGGGGTACCATTATGTGGGACTAAACTTTACCCTCCATAGGAGAAGGATCAGGCCTTCCCTCACTGTCCACATTTACCAGATCAAGGGAGAGAGGTATGGTACCCAAGAAGCAAAAGCTCAATTTCAGAGTCTGTTGTTTGTCATAACAGACCTATTTGCTGTTGATATCATAACAGACCTATTTGCTCCCTGGGTCCTTGTGTTTCTTTCCGTCATCACATTAAAGATCTGGTGAAAGCTGTGGGCCCACTATCTAGAAGCAAAAAAAAAGAAATAAGAAAGAAAAGAAAGAAAAATACAATGTTCCCTCATGTATTTTTGTATCTCTGCAGTCCATCTATGTAAGTTAAGTATCCATGATCTGCTCTACCCCTCAGCCTTTCATTTTACAGAAGAAGAAACAGGCTTAGAGAAGGGAGAGAAGTTGCTCAAGATCAGGGGTCCTCAAACTTTTTAAACAGGGGGCCAATTCACTGTCCCTCAGACTGTTGGAGGGCTGGACTATAGTTAAAAAAAAAAACAAAAAAAAAACTATGAACAAATTCCTATGCATACTGCACATATCTTATTTTGAAGTAAAAAAACAAAATGGGAACAAATACAATATTTAAAATGAAGAACAAGTAAAGTTAAATCAACAAACTTACCAGTATTTCAATGGGAACTATGGGTCTGCTTTTGGCTAATGAGATGGTCAATGTCTGGTTCCATATTTGTCACTGATAGTCGTAATAAGTGATGCAAGTGTGCATCAGTTTGTCTAGATCTGGTTGGAGGTTTCAGATGTTTCATTCTGGAAAAAGTCTGTTCACAGACATAAGTGCTGCCAAAGATGGTTGCCATTTTGAGTGCATGGTTCCTGAGATTAGGATATGTCTCAGAAGGGAGAGATGCATAAAAATTAGGTGCAGGAACAGGCACGATTACAGAGCTGGTTGACTTGAATGCGTATTTCAGAGAGTCACAATTTTGCAGTTCACCCAGTTCCATTTGGTAAATCGTATCCACATTTTCAATGTCAATAGAAAATGGGTTACAGAAAAGCTGTATGTCCTGTTCATGGAGATGAAGCTCTTTAAATCTAAATTGGAACTCCTTTTGCAACTTTTCCAGTGAATCCACACATGTTTTATTTGGGAATGCAACCAATGGATTTTCCACTAACAGATTTTGAGTTGCGGGGAGATGGCAGAAATTTTCCTCCTTCACTTGTTTGATGAGGAGGCCTAATTTTACTTCAAATGCTTTCACATATGATTGCATATCACAGATGAGCTTCCCCTTTCCTTGAAGTTGCACATTGAAACTGTTGAGTAGCTCTGTTACATCTCTCAGAAAGGCAAGATGCCATTTCCATTTTGCATCATTGAGCTCTGGTACTTCTTTTTTTTTTTTTTTTTTAATTTTTTTTTGTAGAGACAGTCTCACTTTACTGGCCTCGGTAGAGTGCCGTGGCGTCACACGGCTCACAGCAACCTCCAGCTCTTGGGCTTACGTGATTCTCTTGCCTCAGCCTCCCGAGTAGCTGGGACTACAGGCGCCCGCCATAACGCCCGGCTATTTTTTTGTTGCAGTTTGGCCGGGGCTGGGTTTGAACCCGCCACCCTCGGCATATGGGGCCAGTGCCCTACTCACTGAGCCACAGGCGCCTCCCACTTCTTTGTTTTTTTGAAAGCAGAAAAGCTATAATCTGTGGAAGTAAGTCATAAAAATGTTTCAAAACTCTCTCTTGACTCAGCCAATGGACTTCTGTGTGGTACGGAACATCTTCACAGGCAACATTTAGCTCAAACAGAAATTCCTGAAATTGTGGTTTAGTGCATTAGCTCTAATGAAGTCAACACAAGATACCACAGTTTTCAAACAGAGTCCCACTTCAGTGATTTACTACACAGCTCTTGTTGGTGGATGAAGAAGTGTGTAGCTATTGGACGAGAATGGTTATTTTTGTCCATCTCTTGGTTAATGCGAGCAATTACTCCTTTCTTAGACCCCACCATGCCAGGAGCACCATCAGTTGTCACACTGGCTAGTTTTGCCAAGTCCAGCTCCAAACTATTCACAGTTTGACAAAACTTTTCATAGATATCCTCTCCTGTAGTTGTTCCTTTAATGCTTTGCCATGCAGCAAGCTCTTCTGTGACTTTGAAATAGTCATTTGTCCCACGAATAAAAATTAGAAGTTGCCCAGAATCACGAATATCATTACTTTCGTCAAGTGCCAAGGAAAAATAGGAAAGTTTTTTTGTGGAGTTTTGCAAATGCTGATGCAAATTGTCTCCCATTTCTTCAATACTTCGTGTAATTGAGGATCCTGAAAGACTCACTGTACTAAATAAATCGGCCTTCTCTGGACACATCTCTTCGGCAACAGAAAGAAGGCATTCTTTTTTTTTTTTGTAGAGACAAGTCTCACTTTATGGCCCTCAGTAGAGTGCCATGGCCTCACACAGCTCACAGCAACCTCCAACTCCTGGGCTTAAGCGATTCTCTTGCCTCAGCCTCCTGAGTAGCTGGGACTATAGGCGCCTGCCACAACACCCGGCTATGAAAGAAGACATTCTTTAACAAATTTTCTCTCCACGAATTGTCTGCCAGTGCATGCTATTAGCTTGGCAACTTGAGAACTTGCTTGCAGTGATGAAGTATTTAGCTGTTTCTACTTCACAAAAGTATTTTGCTGAGCTGTCAATGTATATTTCAGTTTTAATGTTTTATCTTTTCTCACTTCTCCGACCAAACAATCATATTTATCTTTATGTTGAGTTTGATAGTATTGACACAAATTGTATTCTTTGAACACAGACACTATATTCTGGCATATCAAACACACAGCTCTTCCCTTGTACTGCATGAAAAAATAATCATAAGTCCACTGTTCTTTGAATATCCTACACTCCAAGTCAATTTTTCTCTTTCTTGATATTGTTTCCTAGACATTCCAAATTGCTATTAGTAAAATACCAATATATATATACAGCGCTCCAAAAACAATACACCAGCAGTAACTTTGCCCACACAGAGACATATAGACTACACTGCCCATCAATGCAGTCTGATCAGTGCCCATCAATGCAGTCTGATCAGTGCCCATCAATGCAGCCTTGCCCAGTCCACATCATTTTAGCCTCACCAGTGCCCATATGGTATAACTCCGCTTTTACCTCAGGCTCACACTGGTGTGGTGCGGGAACAGGCACGATTACAGAGCTGGTTCCTTCACCTTTCCAATTCACACTACCCTGTGCGAACTGCACAGCAATCTGTGAACTCGCACAGGAATCTGATCACATGGGTCTTCTTACGATCAGATTCCACTGCAGGAAAAAAGAAGGCATGTATGCTTTTTTTCTTCCGAATCTAATGTGAGTTCAGCCATACAAGCATATAGCTGAACTTGCATTGCTCAGAGATCGCAACAGTGTGAACTAGGGCTTACACAGCACACAACATACGACATCATACACAACTGAATAGCAATCAGAATATAAATGCACTTACTGTCAATTAAATTGGGTTTCCTACTCCTCAGCTGTCTGCAGAGCCGGATTAAGTTCCCATGGGGCCCTAGGCAGATTACCAGTTTGGGGCTCCCATGAGATAACACTGGGCACTGACCATTTGCATTAACACTAACCGCTGACCATTAGTGATAACACTGACTGTTGACAATTTGCATTGATACTGAGCACTAACAATTTGCATTAACACTGAGCACTTATCATTACCACTGAGCAGTGACTATTTGCATTACCTCTGAGCTCTGACCATTTGCATTACCTCTGAGCACTGACAATTTTCATTAGCACTGAGCACTGACTATTTGCGTTATCACTGTGATGCAACCCCCCCCAGAAACCACCCCCAACCAACTAACCAACTTAAAAAAAAAAGCCTCTCCTAAATTCAAGAAAAAAAGGCGCCCCATCTGCAAAAAAGAAAAAGACCTCCTAACTTCAGAAAAAAAAAGGCCCCCTTAACCGCAAAAAAAAAGGCCCTACTAACTGCAAAATAAAATAAAAAAATAGACCTCCTAACTTCCAAAAAAAGAATCCTAACTTGTTCTTACCTTGGTCCTTAGGCAGCAGCAGGCAACCTGGTGACTCCTCCGATTACACCAGAGACTGAGAGGAGGAGTCAAGATACAGAGAGAAGGAGGGGAGTTACAGAGTAGGAGGGGAGTCGGAGTGTGGGGCATATTCCACACATGCGCGCTGCGGGCCGGGATGAGTGGGCTGCTAAGCAGGATAGCAAAAATGCCTGGCAGGAAGAGACAGAGAGAAGGAGGGGCCGGGAGAGACAGAGAGAAGGAGCGGAGTTGGAGAGTTGGCCCACATTCCACACATGTGCACTGTGGGCCGGGACAAGTGGGCTGCTAAGCAGGACGGGCAAGGTAGCAAAAACACCCAGTGGGCCAGATAAATGTCCTCAGCGGGCCGCATGTGGCCCATGTGCGGGCTGTAGTTTGAGGACCCCTGCTCAAGATCATCCAGTGAGGACGGTGCCTGTAGCTTAATGGGCAGGGCAAAGGCCCCACATACTAAGGGTGGCGGGTTCAAACCCGGCCCAGGCCAAACTGCAACAACAACAACAACAAATAGCTGGGAGTTGTGGCAGGTGCCTGTAGTCCCAGCTACTCAGGAGGTTGAGGCAAGGGAATTGCCTAAGTCCAGGAGTTGGAGGTTGCTGTGAGCTGTGTGACCCCATGGCACTCTACCTAGGGCGATAAAGTGTCTCTACAAAAAAAAAGAAAAAGATCATCCAGTGAGTCTGTGTAGCAGGATGGAGACTAGATCAAGTGCCCCAAGTCTCTGTCAACAGTGGCCCTGGGGCTCAGTAAAGGTTTGTGTGTGGCCAGGTGCTGTGGCTCACTCCTGTAATCCAAGCATTTTGGGAATCCATGGCAGGAGGATCACTTGAGCTAAGGAGTTTGAGACCAGCCTGAGCAAAACCAAAAGCTCATCTCTATTAAAAACAGAAAAAATTAACCTGGCATATTGACTTTCACCTGTAGACCCAGCTACTTATGAGGCAGAGGCAGGAGGATCACTTGAGCTCAGGAGTTTGAGGTTGCAGTGAGCTGTAATAATCCCACTGTACTCTACCCAGGGTGACAGAGCCACTTCAACAACAACAAAAAAGATTTATGTGTGCAGGATGAATGCTATGCATGTGATGCATAAAATAAGAAGGTGATACTGTGACAGGCTCTAATAGTATCTTTTGCTTTTCCTTCATAGCACTTGTCAATTCGTAACCATGTATCTATCTGAGTAATTATTTCCTTATTTTCTCCAAAACATTGTGTGTTCCTGAGGCCACCTTAGGTGCCTGGACTAGCTTTTTCTTTCTTTTCTTTCTTTCTCTCTCTCTGTCTTTTTTTGACAGAGTCTCACTATGTTGCCATCGGTAGAGTGCTATGGCATCATGGCTCACAGCAACCTCAAACTCCTAGGCTTAAGCAATTCTCTTGTCTCAGCCTCCCAAGTAGCTGGGACTACAGGCATCTGCCACAACACCTGGCTGCTTTTTTTGTTCCAATTGTCATTGTTGTTTAGCTGGCCCAGGCCAGGTTCGAATACACCAACCTGGGTGTATGTGGCCAGCACCCTACCAACTAAGCTATGGGCGCCGCCTAATTTTTTTCCCCTCACTATCTATCCACAGGGCCTGGCACATAATAAGTATTCAATAAATAATTATATTATTGTATGAATCGATATGGCAAGTGTATGTATATAACTGGGTCAGGTATGGAGACAGTCTCCATTTTTAAGAATGGACCCAAGTTTAGAGAAAACAAGTCTAAAGCAAGGACTTGCTGGTGAAATGAGAAGTGCCCCAGAGCCAGGGCACACAAATAGGATCCAGAAAAAAAGCAGCAGGCCGACATTCAGATCATTTTGTCTCAGCCATTAGTTGAGTTCTGAATGTTGTCACCTGCTCCATCCCAAAATACTCTCCTTTCTTGCCTTGCAGTATTTCCTACTCTCTTAGTTTTCCTACCTTTTTGGCTATTCCTTTTAACCCTTCCTTGTAGACTCATCCTCTTTAATTTAAATTCTAGATCTACAGCTTAGACCTGAGCCCTTTTCCCAAATCATCTTCCATCCAAGGGATTGTAGAAGCACCTAAGTTTATATCCCCAGAACTCTCTGCTAATATCCAACACCTAGAGATCCAATTATCTATTGACAGTATATATCCATACACCTATTTGGATCTGTAATGGTCTAACCTAATATGTTTAAAATGGAGCTTAGGTTCATGCCTTCCCAGACTTCCTCATCTCAGTAAATGATACCCAGATACTCAGGTCAAAATTAAAGAGTCTCGGTGGGATACAGTGGCTTAATCCTAGCTCTCTCTGAGGCTGAGACAGGAGGGTCGCTTGAGCTCAGTTCAAGAACTGTGCGAGCAATAAGACTCTGTCTCTACCAAAAATACAGCAATTACCCAGCATTGTGGCACATGCCTGGGCTTGCAAGTCCCAGCTACTTGGGAGGCTGAGGCAGGAGGATCACTTGAGCCTAGGAGCTGGAGGTTGCAGTGAGCTATGATGATGCCACTATACTCTACCTGGGGCATAGAGTGAGATTTCTGTCTCAAAACAGACAAACCTGGCTTGGTGCCTTTAGCTCAAACAGCTGGGGGGCCAGCCACATACACCCAAGCAGGCAGGTTCAAATCCAGCCAAGGCCTGCCAAACAACAATAACAACTATAACCAAAAAATAGCTGGGCGTTGTGGTGGGCGCCTGTAGTCCCAGCTACTTAGGAGGCTGAGGCAAGAGAATTGCTTAAGCCCAGAGTGTAAGGTTGCTGTGAGCTGTGATGTCATGGCACTCTACCCAGGGCGACAGCTTGAAGCTCTGTCTCAAAAAAACAAACCAGGGACAGCTCCTGTGGCTCAGTGAGTAGGGCGCTGGCCCCATATGCCTAGGGTGGCGGGTTCAAACCCAGCCCCGGCCAAACTGCAACCAAAAAAAAATAGCCGGGCTTTGTGGCGGGTGCCTGTAGTCCCAGCTGCTCGGGAGGCTGAGGCAGGAGAATCGCTTAAGCCCAGGAGCTGGAGGTTGCTGTGAGCTGTGTGATGCCACGGCACTCTACCAAGGGCCATAAAGTGAGACTCTGTCTCTACAAAAAAAAAAAAAAAAAACCAAAAAAAAAGTAAGACTCATTTCTTCTTCTCCTCTCCCTTATTCACTCTCCGCCCCCATTTAATCAATTACCAATTCCGTCACCAAAGGTACACCATCTCTCTCTTCTCCAATGCTGTTTCCTAACCCAAGCCACTATCATTGCTCACCTAGGTTACTATTTATTTATATATATTTTTTATTATTTTGAAACAGAGTCTCAAGCTGTTGGCCTCAAGCTGGGTAGAGTGCCGTGGTGTCACATCTTACAGCAATCTCCAACTCTTGGGCTTAAGTGATTCTCTTGCCTTAGCTTCCCAAGTAGCTGGAACTACATGCGCCCGCCACAAGGCGCGGCTATTGTTTTTTTTTTTTTTTTTTGGTTGTAGTTGTCATTGTTGTTTGGCAGACTTGGGCTGGATTTCAACCCACCACCTCTGGTGTATGTGTCTGGTGCCCTAGCCACTGAGCTACAGGTTCGGAGCTACACCTAGGTTACTATTAATATTTCCTATTTGTACCTTTCAAGTAGCCCCTCCTTGCTGCAGTTACTATTTATCACATCACTAGGTTTCTTTCCTTCACAGCACTTGTTATAAACTGTGAGTTATAATATACTTACTGAATTTATTATTGTCTGTCCAAACAGAATGTAAAATCTGTGAGGGAATGAAGCTCATTAATTCCACAAATATTATAGACCTATGAAGCACTGATTCCTATTGTGGGTGCTGAAGGAAGTTGAAGGGGAGGTATATGGAGGGAAAGTGTATAGCAATCACATGGCAAGAATCACCCTTCAAGTTTGAGAAATACAGATAGGGGGCTTGATGCCTGTGGCTCAGCAGCTAGGGCATCAGTCACATACACCAGAGCTGGCCTGTTGGAACCCAGCTGGGGCCAGCTAAACAACAATGACAACTACCAACAACAACAACAAAAAATAGCCGGGCGTTGTCGTGGACACCTGTAGTCCCAGCTATTTGGGAGGCTGAGGCAAGAGAATCACTTAAGCCCAAGAGTTTGAGGTTGCTGTGAGTTGTGAAGCCATGGCACTCTACCAAGGGCGATAAAGTGAGACTCTGTCTCTTAAAAAAAAAAAAAGGAAATACAGGCTTGGCACCTGTGGCCCAAGTGGCTAAGGTGCCAGCTACATACACCTGAGCTGGTGGGTTCGAATCCAGCGGGGCCCGCCAAACAACAATGATGGCTGCAAACAAACAAAAAAAAATAGCCAGGCATTGTGGCGGGCACCTGTAGTCCCAGCTACTTGGGAGGCGGAGGCAGGAGACTCCCTTGAGCTGAGAAGTTGGGGGTTGGCTGTGCCATGGCATTCTACCCAGGGCAACAGCTTGAGGCTCTGTCTCAAAAAAAAGAAGGAAATACAGATAGGGAGGGTTGATCTCGTCTAGGCTCCAGGCGTCAGAGTTTGGACACTAGGGAGATGAAGCTGTGGTTGCTGACTTGCTGGCAGTTGTCATGATGTGAGATGTGGAGCAAAGAGGAAAATATGAGACTAAGGGCTGGCATCAGCCAAAATGACAGCCCCCAACTCCCTGGGGACCACAATATCCGGTGAAATTTCATATGGCCCCAGTGTCAGCACAGGAGGTCCCCTAAGAATATGGTTACTCCTAACTCCCACTTCAACAATTCAGGACTAAAAAGGGGGACTTTAAGAGTCCCTGGTGCTACAAGTTGGGCTGTGGCTACAGGAATCAATCAAAGTGTAAGATGGACATTACTGAGTCCTAATAATCAGAATGAGACTGAGATGCTAAATTCACATTATATCTCACAAGTTGATACAAGATTTCTCATCCAACATAAATGTAAAGTCATTAAGCTAGGACTACAGGGAGCTCTGATAGTATATAGCAAGGGGACCCAAAGTCATCCAGGGCTTGGGGAAGGCTTCCCAAGTAAATGATGTTTAAGCAGAGACCCAAGGATCTCAGGCCCCCTTACACTGCATGCTCCCCATTCCCAAACAAGCCAGGCTTTTCACCCCTTTCTACCTTTGTACTCTTTTTTTCACTTGCTTTCTTTTCTTTTCTTTCTTTTTTGGAGACAGAGCCTCAAGCTGTCGCCCTGGATAGAGTGCTTTGGCATCACAGCTCACAGCAACCTCCAACTCCTGGGCTCAAGCGATTCTCCTGTCTCTGCCTCCCAAGTAGCTGGGACTACAGGTGCCCACAGCACGCCCAGCTATTTTTTGGTTGCAGCTGTCGTTGTTTGGTGGCCTGGGCTGGATTCGAACCCGCCAGCTCTGGCATATGTGGCTGGCGTCGCCGCGCCAACCTGCAGTGCTTTCTTCCCTTGCAGTTACTGAGTCAGGCTAACTCTACTCATCCTTTATAATCCTTCATGAGCCAGCTGAAAAATGCAGAAGCCATGGCCACAGCCTGTCCCCAAAGGAAGAGTTAGTTATTACCTCTTCCTGGCTCCCCAAACACTTAAGTACACCTCGTGGGAATTGCGTGTGTGCGCGTTTGCTTGTCTCCATACCCACAACGTGAGCTCATAGTGGCCCCAGATCCCAGCACAAGGCAAGGTCATAGGTGTCAACCGAATGAAGGAATGAACAAATGGTTTCATTTAAAAAATGGGGTTAATGGAAAATGATTCAAGGCAGAGGAGTAAGCTGAGCTCCTTGGAATAACGTTTTCACAGAACCCGGCCTGGCTCAGGGCAGATGTTAAGGAACCTATTATCAGAATCTCCATAGAAAGTAGGTCAGTTCCAGCCTATCTCTTTAAGAACCTGAGGCTTCGTTTCCGCGCCTGCGCATTGAGAGAGTAAACACCTCCTTTTCACCCTCACCCCCTCCTCCTGATTGCTCCAACCAGCAGCAGTCTCCTCCCCTTCTTTGGGTGGGGTAAATGGTCCGTTCCAGGGTGCCCGGCTTATTCTGGAGGGTGGCAGGCATAAATGGTATATTCCATTGCCCTCGTTTTTCCCAGCTCCTCTGTTCTATTTCCCCCTGCCGAATGAAGTTTAATAAGCTGGCCCCAAAGAAGGCGGGGGTGCCGGGCGGAGGGGACCGGTCTGAGCCGGTCTGCAACGCAGGCGCAGTGCGGATAAACAGGAAGCGGGCGGTAGAGGTGGTGGCAGAAGAGAGAAAGAGGGTTTTCGAGAGGAAACTGCGGAAGAGCTAAGATAATCGGGAGGGCAACCGAGGCTGGGAACAGAAACAGGAGCCTTAGCCATCAGCTTCCAAGGAAGGACAGGTCACAGCCTCGCTCTCCGCTTAGGCTTCTGGCTCCCCAGCTTAGGCTGAGGCAGTGGGTGACAAAAGGCTTGCGCCAGTGCCGCCGCCCTTCTCATCCGGGCATTCGGGTCCCTGCGGAGAGGGAGGGGGAAGACAGAGGGGGAGGGGAAGGAGCAAGGAGAGCGCGTGCTTGGAGCTGAAGCCCTCTCCCGGGCTCCGGGCCTGCGGCCCAACGGACGGAGGCCGAGGAGGACCTGCAGAGGTGGCGGCGGCCGGCAGCAGGAGAATGGTGCAAAAGGAGAGCCAGGCGGCGCTGGATGAGCGGGAGAACGAGCTTAGCTCCAACCCTGCTGCCTCCGCGGGGACATCGTTGGAGCCGCCGGTAGCTCCGGCGCCTGGAGAAGACAACTCGGCGGTGGTCGGGGGAGCAGCAGTGGCTGGGGCGGCAGGAAGGGCTCGGAGGTTCCTGTGTGGCGTGGTAGAAGGTGAGCGCTGTGGCAGGGCTGGGCAGGGGCGGTCTCCTTCCCACTCCGCCCCGGTACTGACACATTATTTTCTGGGGGTGAGGGTGGCGGTGTTTCAGGGGGCTCTAAAAGGCTGTTTACCCTTTGGTCTGAAATTTGGCTCTGCTAAAACGGGGGGAGGGACGAGACAGTGGGCGAATTTGTCCTCGCGTCCTTAAACTGCGTCGAATTCTCTGGCTGCTAACTGGAGTGACCGCACCCGTCTTGGGCTTGGAGCCAGGCTGATTCCTGAGGGGGCGGTGGTTAAGGAGTCTACGTTAGGCTCTGAGTTACACTTCCTTGTACCTTGGCGTCTTATTCTCTAGGATTGCCTGCGTTCGAATGAAAAATGTGTATATTGCTTCTGTCCCAATCCTTTTGGGGAAAAACATCAACCCACATAGACGTGCTTGTGCTCCTGGAGTGAAGGGAAACAAACACAGCTTGCAGCATTGCAAGTTCCTTGCTAGATTTTTTTTTCTTTTCCTTTCTCTTCTCTCTCTCTCTTTTTTTTTTTTTTTTTGCTAGTCAGCCTCCCTTCGCCCCGCCCACTTAAAGATTCTTTGGCGGCCCTGGTCTTTGATTGTCGAGAGATGAAACATTGACTTTAGTCACAGATTCTCACAGTATGTGAGGTACGGAATTTGAATTTAGCGACTGCAGAAGAGGTGGGTTGGTTTTTTTTTTTATTTGGTGACAGAGTCTCAAGCTGTCGCCCTGAATAAAGTGCGTTAAGTCATAGCTCACAGTAGCCTCCAATCTTTGGACCGAAGCGATCCTTTTGCCTCAGTTTTCCTGTTACTAGTGGAGATGGGGGGGGTCGTCTTGCTTTTGCTCAGGCTGGTCTCGAACTCCTGAGGTCAAGCAATCCAACCGCTTTGGCCTCCTAAAGCGCTGGAATTACAGGTGTGAGCCACCGCGCTAGGCCTGCAGAAGGGGTTTTAAAATGCCTTTTTGCCTCCCTCCTTTTCTATTTACAATGAAAAGAATGATAGACTTTTTTGATTGTGAGGAAAAATTCCTCAAAGATTCTATCACAGTCTACAGATAAGAATGGCAGATATTCCACCCTGCAGGTTTATGGAAGCAGGAATTGAATCAGTTGCATTGTTGCTCTTTTCAGTTTCTGGATAAAAATGGCAGATATTCCACCGTGCATTTTATGGAACCAAGAATTGAATCATTTAGATTATTGCTCTTTTCCTCGAGTACAGCATGTATATGAACTGTCTGATGTATTTTGGTTTCCTAGCTGTCTTATTAGTTCTCTCCTTCTGCACTTAATGGTGTGGATAAGAGTATACAATTAGTTTTCTTTCTTGTTTTATTTATTTATTTATTTTTGAGACAGAGCCTCAAACTGTTGCCCTGGGTAGAGTGCGGTGGCATCACAGCTCACAGCAACCTCCAACTCCTGGGCTCAAGCAATTCTCCTGCCTCCACCTCCCAAGTAGCTGGGACTATAGGGGCCCACCACAATGCCCAGCTATTTTTTGGTTGCAGCCGTCGTTGTTGTGGGGCGGGCCCAGGCTGGATATGAACCTGCCAGCTCAGGAGTATATGGCTGGTGCCTTAACCTCTTGAGCCACAGGCACCGAGCCTCTTTTTTGTTTTGAGACAGAGCCTCAAGTTGTCACCCTGAGTAGAGTGCTGTGGCATCACAGCTCACAGCAAACTCCAACTCCTGGGCTCAAGTGGTTCTCCTGCCTTAGCCTCCCAAGTAGCTGGGACTACAGGCGCCCGCCACAATGCCTGGCTATTTTTTGCAGCCATCATTGTTATTTGGTGGGCCGGGCTGGATTTGAACCCACCAGCTCAGGGTGTATGTGGCTGGTACCTTAGCCGCTTGAGCCACAGGCACCAAGCCTACAGTTAGTTTTCTTTTCTTTTTCTTCTTCTTTTTTTTTTTTTTAAGACAGAGTCTCATTCTGTCTCTGTGGGTAGAGTGCTGTAGCATCATAGCTCACAGCAACTTTAAACTCTTGGAGTCAACCAAGCCTCTTGACTCATCCTCCCAAGTAACTTGCCACAACACCTGGCTAGCTTCTTTGTTTTTAGTGGAGATGGGGTCTGCCTCTTAGCTCAGGCTGGAAACTCCTGAGCTCAAGTAATCCTTGACCTCAGCCTCCCATCCAATTAAGTCTTCATAAAAAACCCAGAAAGGTATGGGAACATAAGAGTTGCCCTCTTGATTGAGAGGATTAGCTTTTCCGCTGTTGTCACTATATATATTCTTTTAAAAAGATAAGTGACTGTTAATAGTTTTTTAGATAATGTTTAATTGTAGGAAAGAACAGACTACTTTCCAGCTACAGTAAGCTATGAAAGAATTCAACATAGTTAACTGGCAGAATTTGGGGGAAGACAGAATGGAAAACTATGCGAAAATGTCCACGAAAACATGTTTGGTTTGTGTCACTGTTATAAAAGATCTGTGGAGTATTGAGGAATGCTGAGGAGATAAAGAAATTTCACAGCTGGACTGGAATGAGTCTAAGGAAAGTTTAGCTAGTCATTACACCTTCAGTAATTTATTTATTAATTTTTTTTTTTTTTTGAAGCAGAATCTCACTATGTTGACATGGGTAGGTGCTATGGCATCACAGCTCACAGCAACCTCAAACTCTGGGCTTAAGTGGTTCTCTTGCCTCAGCTTCCCAAGTAGCAGGGACTATAGGTGCCCGCCACAACTCCTGGCTGTTTTTTGGTTGTAGTTGTCATTGTTTGGTGGTCCCGGCTGGCTTGGAACCCTCCAGCTCCAGTGTATGTGGCCGATGCCCCAAGCCGACATCTTCAGTAATTAAAGGAGAAAACTCATTGTGGTTTAAATTGGTTTGTTTTGAGGTGACTCTTCATTTATTAAAGAATAAAGTTGTCCTCAGTTCTGTTTTCTGTGTTCCTCCTCCCTTCCATGATAGTGTATACTTTCTTGGTGACTAAGCAGCTGAGCCAGCACTGATTTTTTTTCTTGGTACTTCTTGGTTGGCACCAGTCCTAAAATGAATGAGTGTAGGAATACTGTAGTTAGTGCCAGTATTTCTTTTCTTTTTTTTTTTTTTTGAGACAGAGTCTCACTTTATCACCCTGGGTAGAGTGCTGTAGCGTCACAGATCACAGTAACCTCCAACTCCTGGGCTTAGGTGATTCTCTTGCCTCAGCCTCCCAAGTAGCTGGGACTATAGGCGCCCCACCACAATGCCCGGCTAAACTGCCAGTATTTCTTTTTTTGTTTTCTTTCTCTGACAGACCTTTGCTGATTTTAACTCATGTTAACAGTGTTGCTTCCTTTTTTGTTGTGCCAATTAACCAAAGTCATGAACTTGAGTCTCAAAGAGCCAAGGTAGTATTTCTAAAGATTAAAATGTTTAAGTTAAACATTCGAAAAATCTTTCTTGGCTCGGCCCTGAGGCTCAGTTGTTAGGGCTCCATCCACATACACCGGGGCTGGTGGCTTGGAACCTGGCCTGGGCCTGCTAAACAGTAATGACAACTACAGGCTGTGCCTGTAGCTCAGTGGGTAGGGTGCTGGCCACGTACACCAAGGTAGGCAGGTTTGAACCCTGCCCAGGCCAGCTAAAACAACAATGACAATTGCAACAAAAAAATAGCTGGGCATTGTGGCGGGGGCCTATAGTTCCGGCTACTTGGGAGGCTGAGGCAAGAGGTTGCTGTGAGCTGTGATGCTATGGCACTCTACCTATGTCGACATAGAGAAAAAATGGTAACTTTAAATGCTGTTGGAAAGCTAAAGACTTAATATACATTAAGTTTTTTTTTTTTTTTTTAGACAGAGTCTCAATTTTTGCCCTGGGTAGAGTGCTGTGGCATCATAGCTCAACAGCAATCTCAAACTCTTGGGCTCAGGCAATCCTCTTGCTGCAGCCTTCCTAGTAGCTGGGACTACAGGTGCCTGTCACGTCGCCTGGCTATTCTTAGACCTTGTCTTGCTCCTGCTGGTCTCAAACTCCTAAGCTCAGGAATTCTACCCACCTCAACCTCCCAGGGTGCTAGTAGGGCCAGGTGTGAGCCATTTTGCCTGGCTTTAATTTAGAAATTTTCATATCATTGGCTATCAAGATTAAAGTGTTGCGGTTTCATACATTGGTATATAGTGTATTTTTCTTTGGTCTGTCATTGTCCTTTTTGTTTTGCCTAAAGGTTGGAACTAAAATGCATTTCAGAAATATCCAAACTAGTAGTCTTATGAAGGTTGTGTGTGTTTAGAGCATTTGATGTTTAGAATGCTTTTATTAACCATCTTTTTGGTACTCCTGAGAGATTGTCCTTATGTTTTGAACATGATTAGAGTGAAACAGTGGAAAGTAAAGATTAGGCAAGATGTAAGGTGTGTATGGTTTGAGCTATGATTAGCACATTAGGGAGCTCCAAATACCAGTTTGGTGCTTATTCAACAATTTAGGTCTTCAGTCTGTAAGTTTATTTTTTGCAGTGTGGAGAGCTAGTGTTTGCCCCCCCACTTTGGGGCAAGTGAGTCACATTTTTGAATTTTCATTTGTTTAAACTTGCTCTGTAATTAAGATTTCTTGAGAATTTGCCCTCTGGGCCAGTTAATCTCCTCTCACTCCTCTAAAACAGTTTCATCCCTCCTCCTAGATAGTAATTATTGGCACTATGGATTACTTTGCTTCTTCTTCCCCATTGTAAGATTGAGGTACTGTTTTTGGGAGGTGGGGGAGGGAACAGGGTCTCACCCTGTTGCCTGGGCTATAGAGTGCAGTGGCATCATCAAAGTTCACTGTAACCTCAAATTCTTGGGCTAAAATGATCCTTCTATTACAGACTCATGGTAACTAGGACTACAGGCCCAGGCCACTACACACAAGCACCAATTTTGTTTTTTGACATTCTCACTCTTTTGCTCTCGGTAGAGTGCTATGGCCTCATAGCTCACAGCAACCTCAAACTCTTGGGCTCAAGCAATCCTCATGCCTCAGCCTCCCAAGTAGCTGGGACTATAGGTGCCCACCATAACGCTTGGCTAGTTTTTTCTATTTTTAGTAGAGATGGGGTCTAACTCTAGCTCAGGCTGGTCTCAAACTCTTGAGCTCAGGCAATCCACCTACCTTGGGCTTCCAGATTAAAGGCATGACCCTCTGCACCTGGCCTTTTTTTTTTTTTTGGTGAGACAGAGCCTTAAGCTGTCGCCCTGGGTAGAGTACTGTGGCGTCATAGCTCACAGCAGCCTCCATCTCCTGGGCTCAAGCGATTCTCCTGCCTCTGCTTCCCAAGTAGCTGGGACTACAGGCGCCCACCACAATGCCTGGCTATTTTTTGGTTGCAGCCATCAATCATTGTTGTTTGGTGGGCCCGGGCTGATTTCGAACCTGCCAGTTCAATTGTATGTAGCTGGTGCCTTAGCCATTTGAGCCTGCACCTGGCCTTTTAAAAAAAAAAAAAAATTTTTTTTTTTTCTTGTTTTGAGACAGAGTCTCACTATGTCACCCTTGGTGTGGGGTCACAGTTCACAGCAACCTCAAATTCTTGGGCTTAAGCCTTAAGCAGTTCTCTTGCCTTAGCCTCCCAAGTAGCTGGGACTACAAGCGCCCACCACAACACTCAGCTATTTTTTTGGTTGTAGTTGTCATTGTTTGGCAGGCCCTGGCAGGATTCGAACCCACCAGCTACTGTGTATGTGACTGGTGCCCTAGCCGCTGAGCTACAAATGCTGAGCCTTAAAAATTTTTTTGTAGAGATGAGGTCTGGCTTTTTTTTTTTTTTTGTAGAGACAGAGTCTCACTTTATGACCCTTGGTAGAGTGCCGTGGCATCATACAGCTCACAGTAACCTCCAGCTCCTGGGCTTGAGCGATTCTCTCGCCTCAGCCTCCCGAGTAGCTGGGACTACAGGCGCCCGCCACAACGCCCGGCTATTTTTTTTTGTTGCAGTTTGGCCGGGGCTGGGTTTGAACCCGCCACCCTCGGCATTTGGGGCCAGTGCCCTACTCACTGAGCCACAGGCGCCGCCCTGAGGTCTGGCTTTGTTGCTCAGGCTGGTCTCTAATTCTCAGTCTTTTTTTTTTTTTTTTTTGTAGAGACAGAGTCTCATTTTATGGCCCTTGGTAGAGTGCCGTGGCCTCACACAGCTCACAGCAACCTCCAACTCCTGGGCTGAAGCGATTCTCTTGCCTCAGCCTCCCGAGTAGGTGGGACTACAGGCGCCTGCCACAACGCCCAGCTATTTTTTGGTTGCAGTTCAGCCGGGGCCGGGTTTGAACCCGCCATCCTCGGTATATGGGGCCGGTGTCTTACCAACTGAGCCACAGGCGCTGTCCCTAATTCTCAGTCTTAAGCAATCTTCCTGCCTTGGCCTCCTGATTACAAATGTGAGACCCTACACCTGGCCTTATTTAGTCTTTATTGACAGTAAAACAGATGATAAACTATTTTTAAACAACTTTCACATTAAGTAACAAGTATCATGATAGAAGAATAAGAAAATTTACTTAAGCAAAAAGGGAATGAAATTCACTGCCCAGAGATGAAGATACCTTTATGTTTTACTAAATATCTTTCAGATTTTGGTGTATTCACATTTTGTTTTATATATTTTGTAACATGCTTCTTTCAATAAAACTTGTCAGATTTTAATAAAAACTGAAAATAATTTCATTCTTAACTTTGAATCTAGGATTTTATGGAAGACCTTGGGTTATGGAACAGAGAAAAGAACTCTTCAGAAGGTAAATTTTTATTATTTGAAGGAAAGAGAACTTTGAACATTTAACATTTCCCTTTTATTTGAAGAAATACAAACAGAATATCCTAAGTAAAGTTTGTGGATTTCTCAATTCCTGAAAGTTATTTTACTTTGGTATTTTACTGCTTCTTTGCTTAGGATAGTGGTTTTCAAACTTTCTCTGGGAAGCTGAATAGGCTTTGGGCTTTGTTTGCCTTACCCAGAGCTGTCATCTTTTCCTTTAAGATTGTTTAATTTTTTTTGTTTGTTTGTTTCTTTGTTTGTTTTTGAGGTAGAGTCTCACTCTGTTGTCCTCCGTATAGTGCTGTGGCGTCACAGCTCATAGCAGCCTCAAACTCTTGGGCTTAAGCAATTCTCTTGCCTCATCCTCCCTAGTAGCTGGGACTACAGGTACCTGCCAGAACGCCCAGCTATTTTTTGTTGCAGTTGTCACCATTGTTCTAGCTGACCCGGGCTGGGTTTGAATCCACCAGCCTCGGTGTATGTGGCTAGCGCTGTAACCACTGTGCTACAGGTGCTGAGCCATTATTGTTTAATTTGTTAATGTATGTAATATTTCATTTTTAAAAATTACAAAAAGATTGAAAAGCACTATTCCAAAATATTATTAGCTTTGTATAAAATGGAGGTGCTCCATGAAGAGGAAAAAAATGAAGATCTGCAATCTATAAATGTTATCTGTTTATATATGTGTAATTTTCTTTCCCCTTAAGGCTCCAGAAATGGGAATTAAATACATACTTGTATGCCCCAAAGGATGACTACAAACATAGGATGTTTTGGCGAGAGATGTATTCAGTGGAGGAAGCTGGTAATCTTTTTCTCTTTAATCTATAAACTCGGAATATGTGAAGAAAACAGCTATATTTTAAATATAATAGTACATGAATTTTATTATTTCATTTTTATGAGGTATTGTCCTTCTATCTGGCAACTATTCAATCTGTGTGGGTTAACTAAGATTAAAAGAGTAGCACTAACAAGGTCATGACCATAAGTGTGATTCATGGGCGTGCCAGTCTCATTGCACCTGTTCTGTGGTCATAGATTGTGTTGCTTTCTTCTGCCAGTCGTCTATAAACAGTAGGCCATTGAACATAGATGGTTAGGCATAGAGCAAGGCAAGTGAGGCAGTGAAGCACCTACCCACCTTGATTGCAAATTTTAAGGGACTCCCCAAAAAGTCAATAATCAAGATAAATACAAATGTATACAAATTTTTGATCTAAAATTAATGAAAAAAATATATGATGAACAAAATACCAAAATTTTAAGTAAAGATCAGTATTGACTGATTTTGCCTTTTGCTTTAGGCTTGAGTATGGCTTAGCCTTGTGTACTCTAACTGGTCTTTTATCTTTTTTTTTGTAGAGACAGAGTCTCAATGTACCGCCCTCGGGTAGAGTGCTGTGGTGTCACACGGCTCACAGCAACCTCCAACTCCTGGGCTTAAGCAATTCTCTTGCCTCAGCCTCCCGAGTAGCTGGGACTACAGGCATCCGCCACAACACTCGGCTATTTTTTTGTTGTTGCAGTTCTGCCGCGGCTGGGTTCGAACCCGCCACCCTCGGTATATGGGGCCAGCGCCTTACCGACTGAGCCACAGGTGCCGCCCAGTCTTTATCTTTTTTTTTAAAATGAAGACCTATGCTCATCTAGTGAAATGGAAAACCATAACAGACTAGTCTTATGATACATGCTCTTACGTTGAGTTAGTTACATAAAATTGATAAGTTAGTAGAATATCACAGAATCTCCTTGTAAATTAGACAGGTAAGATTTTCTTTTGGGATTTGAATAAGTTGGAAAACATTTTTATTCTTAGAATTAAATAGTATACACATGTAGCTAACAAGATCATTTGGTTACAGAGCCCAGCTAACGCACTGAAAGCAGAAAATTTTGTTGAATTATAAAGAAGCAATTAAAAGTTACCACATCTCGGGTGGCGCCTGTGGCTCAGTCGGTAAGGCACCGGCCCCATATACCGAGGGTTGCGGGTTCAAACCCAGCCCTGGCCAAACTGCAACCAAAAAATAGCTGGGCGTTGTGGCGGGTGCCTGTAATCCCAGCTGCTCGGGAGACTGAGGCAAGAGAATCGCTTAAGCCCAGGAGTTGGAGGTTGCTGTGAGCTGTGGGGGGCCACGGCACTCTACCCAGGGCCATAAAGTGAGACTCTGTCTCTACAAAAAAAAAAAAAAAAAGTTATCACATCTCCATCTAGTGTTGTTTACTACTGGATGTAATTTTAAGTGTGCCTTCAACTTAATTATTTTCTGGTGGTGGTGGTAATGAAATTTAATGTGATCAATAATCAAAATAGAGCCAAATGATTATCTTGACATGCCACTAAAAGTTTTTTCTTTTCTTTTCTTTATTATTATTATTATTATTTTTTTTTTTTAAGAGACAGAATCTTACTTTGTCACCCTCGGTAGAGTATAATGGCATCACAGCTCACAGCAACCTCTAGCTTTTGGGCTTAGGCAACTGTCTTGCCTCAGCCTGCCAAGTAGCTGGGATTATGGGCGCCTGCCACAACACCCAGTTATTTTTTGTTGCAGTTTGGCCAGGGCTGGGTTTAAACCTGCCACCCTTGGTATATGGGGCTGGTGCCCTACTCAGTGATCCGCCCCATTAAAAGTTTTTTTTTTTGGGGGGGTGGGGCGTGGGGCCAGGGCTGGGTTTGAACCTGCCACCTAGGTATATGGGGCTGATGCCCTACTTCTTTGAGCCACAAGCGCCGCCCACCATTAAAACATTTTTCATGGGCGGCGCCTGTGGCTCAGTCGGTAAGGCGCCGGCCCCATATACTGAGGGTGGCGGGTTCAAACCCAGCCCCGGCCAAACTGCAACCAAAAAAAAAAAAACAAAGCCGGGCGTTGTGGCAGGTGCCTGTAGTCCCAGCTACTTGGGAGGCTGAGGCAAGAGAATCGCTTAAGCCCCAGGAGTTGGAGGTTGCTGTGAGCTTCGTGAGGCCACGGCACTCTACCAAGGGCCATAAAGTGAGACTCTGTCTCTACAAAAAAAAAAAAACGTTTTTCAAAGATATGTCCTGTGATATGTGCTAGAGTATTTAAATTAGGAAAATGATGTAATGTATTTTAAAAGCTTAAAGTCTGTGATGAATATTTTCTTGAAGATGAAAAAGATGAAGGTATAGGATTGTTTTTAAAACCACCACTTAAGGCAGTGCCTGTGGCTCAAAGGAGTAGGGCGCTGGCCCCATATACACCGAGGCTGGCGGATTCAAACAAAAAAAAACACTTAACGCTGGTTCCTAAGAAGGCATATTTTTCTCTTTTCAAAGTATAATGTCGTTATGTGTGCATTTATTTAGTTAAGTGAGTAGTGCTTCGGCCCCATATACCGAGGGTGGTGGGTTTGAACCTGGCCCCGGCCAAACTGCAACAAAAAAATAGCCGGGTGTTGTGGCAGACACCTGTACTCCTAGCTGCTTGGGAGGCTGAGGCAGGAGACTCGTCTAAGATCAAGAACTGGAGGTTGCTGTTGCTGATGCGACAGCACTCTACTGAGGGAGACAAAAGTGAGACTCTGTCTCTAAAACAACAACAACAAACCCCACCACTTAACGCTGGTTCCTAAGAAGGCATTTTTCTCTCTTCAAAGTATAATGTCGTTATATGTTCATTTATTTAGTTAAGAGTATCGGTTTAAAAAAAGAAGCAGTAGGGGCAGCGCCTGTGGCTCAAAGGGGTAGGGCACTGGTTCCATATGCCGGAGGTGGCAGGTTCAAGCCCAGCTACGGCAAAAAAAAAAAAAAAAATAAGAAGCAGTAGACTTTATCCCTTTTAAATACTAGAAGAAACAGAAATGACTTTAGTTCAGTAAGAACTGACACAATTGAGTGTTTTTGAGAGGCGGCAATGAGAGGAGCTGAATGCTTTATTATTTTTAATATTTTTCTTTTTTGAGACAGTCTCACTTGGTCACCCTTGGTAGAGTGCAGTGGCATCATAGCTCACAGCAACCTCAAACTCTTGGATTCAAGTGATTTTCTTGCCTCCCAAGTGGCTGGGACTATAGGCACCTGCCACAACGCACAACTATTTTTTGAGACAGAGTCTTGCTCTGGCTCACGCTGGTCTTGAACCTGTGAGCTCAGGCAGTCTATTCACCTTAGCTTCCCAAGAGCTGGGATTATGGGCATGAGCCACCGTGCCTGGCCTTTTTTCTTTTTCTTTTTCTCTAACTGCTTGATTATGTGGGAAGGAGAATGCTTTATTGATTTTAGCTTGTTTCCCCAAAAGATTAAGAAACTATTTGGAAGTGAAAAAAGAAGGACCTCTTATTTTCTGTTGATTCACATAAATCAAACGTGTGAAAACTATTTGCTCTTTTACCATGACATTAAATCACTTCACGCTTTTCCATTTTTATATGGCTTATTGGACATGACGGTTTTATAAAATTTAAGGAACTTATTAATCTTCTCTTATAAATTGGAAGAAATGACCTCTTCAGTAGGAAACTGAAGGATCTTTTAGTTTTCTGTGTTGCTTTCTAAAAACATGGACTCTGTTCTTTAGAGCAACTTATGACTCTCATCTCTGCTGCACGAGAATATGAGATTGAGTTTATCTATGCTATCTCACCTGGATTGGATATCACCTTTTCTAACCCCAAGGAAGTATCTACATTGAAACGCAAGCTGGACCAGGTAATTTCTTAACTTTCTTATCCTTTTTCCTGACTCAATATTTAAAACTAAAAGTTTTCTGAGTTGTCTTTTGTTTTTTGTCCTTTTTTTTTTTTTTTTTAAATGGAATCTCACTATGTTGCCCAGGCTGGTCTAAAACTCCTGGACTCAAGAGATCTTGGCTCTGTGCCGATAGCTCAGTGAGTAGGGCACTGGCCACATACTCTGAGGGTGGTGGGTTTGAACCCAGCCTGGGCCTCCTAAACAACAATGATAACTGCAACAAAAAAAATAGCCTGGCGTTGTGGCAGGCACCTGTAGTCCCAGCTACTTGGGACGCTGAGGCAAGAGAATCACTCAAGCCCAAGAGTTTGAGGTTGCTATGAGGTGTGACGCATGGCACTCTACCGAGAGTGACATACTGAGACTGTCTCAAAAAAAAGAAAAAAACTGCCTAAAAAAATGCTTAGAAAGGAGGCAGCGCCTGTGGCTCAGTGAGTAGGGCGCCAGCTCCATATGCCGAGGGTGGCGGGTTCAAACCCAGCCCCGGCCAAACTGCAACAAAAATATAGCTGGGCATTGTGGCGGACGCCTGTAGTCCCAGCTGCTCAGGAGGCTGAGGCAAGAGAATCGCGTAAGCCCAAGAGTTAGAGGTTGCTGTGAGCCGTGTGATGTCATGGCACTCTACCCAAGGGCAGTACAGTGAAACTCTGTCTCTACAGAAAAAAAAAAAAATGCTTAGAAATGATGCTTAAAAATTGACTGCTAGGCTTCATTCCCAGATTGCTGTGTGCTGACATCAGGTAGGGACTAGGACTCTAGGTGATTCTGAGATAGGTCATCCAGAACCATATATTGAGAAACTATTCCAAAGGCCTGAGAAACTATGAACATATATGCCATTGGGTGCTTGAATAAATATGCGACTGAGGTTATAGAAACCGAGTTTTAACTGTTAGACATTGGTTCCATCAGTTACATGGGCAAGAAATGTAATTCAGTCTGGAAATGGTTTTCTAAGATGAGAAGAAAGACTAAGTAGACAAGTAAGTTGTTGGTGAACCTGATTTGAATCTAAAGTCTATTTAACATAAAAGTTGAACGTTTTAATAAAGTGTAAGGCTCCCATTTGCTCATTATTTAAGTTTGCTGATATTTCTGTATACGTATTTCTTTAGGCAAACATTTATGCTGGTAAAAAATCTAAAGTAGTTAAAATTTTTATGAATGAGGTTATTTCCCTATTTGACAAATTCTGCTAATATGTTCATTCTGATTCATGCCTAGTTAGGTTTATCTGCAAAGTGATCAATTAGGATCAATGCGCCTTTGAGGACTAGAGCATGTGTTGAGTTTATTGTTTCATGTTCTATTCTGTTTTGTTTTCTTTTTGATGCTTGGATCTTCCACAGTCATCAGACAAGGAGGTAGGAGTCTAGGCCACACTGCAGAGGTTTTTTTGTTTGTTTGTTTGCAGTTTTGGGCTGGAGCCGGATTTGAACCCGCCACCTTTGGCATATGGGGCTCGTGCCCTACTCTTTGAGTCATAGGCGCTGCCCAACTGCAGAGGTTTTGTTGGCAGTTTGTCACACAGGTTGAGTATCTCTAACCTGAAGACTTGAAATCTAAAATGTTCCAAAATATGAAACTTTTTGAGTGCCAATGTGATGCTCAAAGGAAATGCTTATTTGGAACATTTTGGATTTTTGGGTTATCAGATTAGGGATGCTGTATATAATGCAGATATTTCAAAATCTGAAAAAAAACCTGAAATCGGAAATAATTTTGTTTCCAACTGTTGTGGCTATGAAATAGTTAATCTGTGTTGCAGTGAAACCCAAAATGAAAAATGGGATCCTGACTCCATGCCTCTAGCTCAGCAGTGAGGGTTCCGGCCACATACACCAAGGCTGGCGGGTTTGAACCGTGCCTGGGCCTGCCAAACAACAGTGACAACTACAACAACAACAAAAAAATAACCGGGCCTTGTGGTTAACGCCTGTGATCCCAGCTACTTGGGAGGCTGAGGCAAGAGAATGGCTTAAGCCTAGGAGTTGGAGGTTGCTATGAGCTGTGAAGCCATGGCACCCTACTGAGGGCAACATAGTGAGACTCAGTCTCAAAAAAAAGAAAAGAAAAATGGGGTCCTAAAATTTTATTTAGTTGTTTAACTTTAGAGTTTCTTTCATTGAACGTATAAAAACAATACATCTGGCTTTGAACATTCTACTAAGGGAAATATTTGACTTTTAAGTGTAACTATTAAATATATACCTTAATATTTGGAATTTTTACTCTAAGATGAGCTAGTAAGCATCTGTTGTTTTTTTTTCTCTCTCTCTTTTTCTAGGTTTCTCAGTTTGGGTGCAGGTCATTTGCTTTGCTTTTTGATGACATTGACCATAATATGTGTGCAGCAGACAAAGAGGTATTCAGTTCTTTTGCTCATGCCCAGGTCTCCATCACAAATGAAATTTATCAGTACCTAGGAGAGCCAGAAACTTTCCTCTTCTGTCCCACAGGTATTGTATATAATGGCTTTATATTTAACTTGATTTCTTGAAATATGTAATTTAACTTCCAAAGGCCTGTGTATGAGCTCCGAGCCCTATTAGGACACCTCACCCTCCCACCCTGACCCTGGTGTGTAAAAGTAGGAATCCTTTTTCTAGAAAATATTTCTCGGGATCTTCAAAGTGGAAACATTTTAGGAGCTAATTAATGATAACTGATGAGGCAGAAGATTTTGTGTATTTTATTGTACTAGAAGTATATGAACATTACATTATGAAGAATGAAGGACGGATAATATTGAAGTAAATACTGGAAAAAAACAATTTACATTACCTTTAACTTAGTCACTTCTCAGTTCTTCCTATTCGTCCCCTTTTTCTGCCCATGCATATCCTTGTTTTCATTCCTCCCACTCCATCTGAGCTTTTAACCTTCAGTAGTCAACATAAAAAATTAATAATTTTTCTCTCTTTCCCTCTCTGGTTCTTTCCATTAAAAATATTTTATTCTCATGGGTGGTGCCTGTGGCTCAAAGGAGTAGGACGCTGGCCTCATATGCCGGAGGTGGTGGGTTCAAACCCAGCCATGGCCAAAAACTGCAAAAAAAAAAAAAAAAAATTATATATATATATTTTATTCTCTTTCAGTTGTTTCTCAAAATTCTGCTTACAAGTTTTCCCCAGACTTGATTTCCCAAGATTTCTTGTACATGAAGAAACAAATAAGTTAGGTCTAAGAAATTTTAGAATCAATTATTTAATGTCGTGTATATGCCTGACTCGAGTATTGTGAAGGCAACCTTATTAAAATGCCCTGATACTATATGAGTATTCAGATAACATTTCATAAGATTATACTGGGAATTAACTTATCACACGTTAAAATTTTTTTCCTTCATCCAAATTTTTGTTTGTTTGTTTCTTTTTCTTTCTTTCATAAAGCAAATATTATTTAGATCTAAGGGGAGAGATAGACTCCAAAATAACCATAGTTAAGGACTTCATGCCCTACCCAGCATCAGGTACTATGTAGACAGAAATACTAAATTTAAACTGCATATTAGTGGGCGGCACCTGTGGCTCAAAGGAGTAGGGCACCGGCCCCATATGCTGGAGGTGGTGGGTTCAAACCGAGTCCCGGCCAAAAACTGCAAAAAATAAATAAACAAATAAACTGCATATTAGGCTATATGAACCTAAAAGACATTTATAGACCATTTCGTTCAACAGCTACAGAATACACATTTCTCTCATTTATACAAGTATAGACCATCTGTTAGGACACAAAGTAATCTCAGCAAATAAAAAGATCAAAATTATTATTATTTGGAGAAAGAGTCTCATGTCACCCTTGGTAGAGTGCTGTGGCGTCACAGCTCACAGCAACCTCACACTCTTGTGCTTAAGTGATTTCTTTTCCTCAGCCTCGTAAGTAGTTGGCACTATAGGCATCTGCCACAAAGCCTGGCTATTTTATTTTATTTATTTATTTATTTATTTATTTTGGTTGTAGTTGCTATTGTTGTTTGGGAGGCCTGGGCTGGACTCCCATTTATGTGGCTGCTGCCCTAGCCACTGAGCCAAAAAAGATCAAAATTATATTGGGTATCTTACTACAATGGGATAAAACTAGAAATCAATAGCAATGAGAACGTTGGGGTTTTTTATTTTTTGAGAAAGAGTCTTACTTTGTTGCCCTCAGTAGAGTACTGTGGCGTCACAGCTCACAGCAATCTCCAGCTCTTAGGCTTAGGCCTAAGCCTCTTGCCTCAGCCTCCCGAGTAACTGGGACTACAGGTGCCTGCCATGATGCCCGGCTATTTTTTTGTTGTGGTTTGGCCGGGGTTGAGTTTGAATCCGCCACCCTCGGTATATGGAGCTAGCACCCTACTCCCTGAGGCACAAACGCTGCCCCGGGCTATTTTTTTTGGCTGGGGCTGGGTTCGAACCCGCCACCCTTGGTATGTGGGGCTGGCACTCTACTCACTGAACCATAGGTGCTGCCCGAGAACTTTGGAAAGTGTATAAATACCATAGAAATGAAACAACATGCTTCTGAATGACTTTTAGGTTAAGAAAGTGAATAGGGAGAAGAAAACCTTTAAGAATATTTTTTTTTTTTTTTTTTTTTTTTTTGCAGTTTTTGGCTGGGGCTGGGTTTGAACCCGCCACCTCCGGCAGGCTTATGGTGCCAGCGCTCCACTTCTTTGAGCCACAGGTGCTGCCCACCTTTAAGAATCTTGAAATAGGGGTGGTGCTGTGGTTCAGTGAGTAGGGTGCCAGCCCCATATACTAAGGGTGGTGGGTTTAAACCAGCCAAACTGCAACAAAAAATAGCTGGGCGTTGTGGCGGGCACCTGTAGTCCCAGCTACTCGGGAGGCTGAGGCAAGAGAATCACTTTAGCCTAAGAGCTGGAGGTTGCTATGAGCTGTGACGCAATAGCACTCTACAGAGGGTGACAAAGTGAGACTCTATCTCTAAAAAAAAAAAGGAATCTTAAAATAGGCTCAGAGGGCGGCGCCTGTGGCTCAGTGAGTAGGGCGCCGGCCCCATATGCCGAGGGTGGCGGGTTCAAACCCAGCCCCGGCCAAACTGCAACCAAAAAATAGCCAGGCGTTGTGGCGGGCGCCTGTAGTCCCAGCTGCTCAGGAGGCTGAGGCAAGACAATCACGTAAGCCCAAGAGTTAGAGGTTGCTGTGAGCTGTGTGACGCCACAGCACTCTACCGAGGGCGGTACAGTGAGACTCTGTCTCTACAAAAAAAAAAAAAAAATAAAATAAAATGGGCTCAGCGCTGTGGCTCAGTGGTTAGGGTGCCAGCTACATACATTGGAGCTGGTAGGTTTGAACCTGGCCCAGGCCTGCTAAACAACAATGACAACTACCAAAAAAAAATAGCGGAGCATTGTGGCAGGCACTTGCAGTCTCAGATACTTGGGAGGCTGAGGCAAGAGAATTGCTTAAGCCCAAGAGTTTGAGGTTGTGGTGAGCTGTGACACATGGCACTCTACCAAGGGCAACAAAGACTCTGAGTCAAAAAAAAAAAAAAAAAAATCTTAAAATACAACTCATTCAGACCTATGGGATACAGAAAAAGCAGTGCTAAGGTGGAAGTCTGTAGCAGTAAACATTTAAGCAGTAAACATTTACATCCAAAAAGTAGAAGGATTTTAAATTAATAGTCTAATGCGCTCAGTGCTGGTGGGTCAGTGGTTAGGGTGCCGGCCACATACACTAGGGCTGGTGGGTTCGAACCTGGCCTGGGCCTGCTTAAGAACGACAACTACAAAGAAAAAAAAATAGCTGGGTGTTGTGGCGGGCACCTGTAGTCCCAGCTACATGGAAGGCTGAGGCAAGAGAATCATTTAAGCCCAAGAGTTTGAGGTTGCTGTGAGCTGTGAAGCCATGATGCTCTACCAAGGGTGACATAATGAGACTCTGTCTCAAGAAACTAGAAAAGCAAGAATAAATAAAACTTATAGTAGAAGGAAGGAAATAAAAACAGAGCAAAAGTAAATGAAATAGGAATTAAAACAAAAGGATTAATGAAATAAAATGTTGATTTTTTTAAAAAAGATAAACAAAATCAAAATATAATTTACTAGACTAAATAAGAAAAAAGACAGAAGACCCAAATAAAATCAGAAATGAAAAAGGAGACATTGGCTTGGCACCTTAGCTCAGTGGTTAGGGCACTGGCCACATGCACCAGGGCTCGTGGGTTTGAACGTGGCCCGGGCCTGCTAAAACAACAATGACAACAACAAAAAAAAAGCAGATGTTGTGGCAGGCATCTTTAGTGCTAGCTACTTGAGAGTCTGAGGCAAGAGAATTGCTTAAGCCCTAGAGTTTGAGGTTGCTGTCAGTTATGAAACCACAGCATTTTACCGAGGGTGACATAGTGAGACTCTGTCTCAAAAAAAAAAAAAAAACAAAAAGAAAAAGGAGACCTTACAACTGCTTCCACAGATAAACAAAAGATTTCCAGGGATTATTTATAATTATACATTAACAAACTAGAAAGCCTAGAAAAATTTCATATGACTTAATGAAATTGAATAAGAAAGAAATAGGAACCTAATAGGAGATAGGTATGTTAACTTCATTTTTTTTTTTTTTTTTGTGGTTTTTGGCCAGGGTTGGGTTTGAACCCGCCACCTCTAGCATATGGGACCAGCGCTCTACCCCTTTGAGCCACAGGTGCCGCCCTTAACCTCATTAATGTACCGATAATGAGTAATGAGATTGAATCAACAATAAAAAGTCTAACAAAGAAAATTACAGGACCAGATGGCTTCACTGCCAAATTCTACCAAACTTCCAAAGGAGCACCAACACCAGTTTTTCTCAAACTATTCCCAGTGATTAAAAAGGAGTGAATTTTCTGTAACTCATTCTTTCAGATCAGCATTACCCTGATACCAAAACCAGACAAGGACATAGCAAAAATAAAACACAACAGTTCAATAATACTCCTAATTAAAAAGGAAATACGCTCTACAAAATACTACCAGACCGAACCTACAGTACATCCACACGTTAAAATTTAAGTTGCAATTAAGCCATTAGTATAATCTTTTATCAGTTCTATTATGCCATTACAATTTATTCTGTTTGGGCTCTGTAACTGAGAGATATAGGCAGTTTGCAATTAACTATATGTAGAAAATGTGCTAAAATTCTAACATACTTAGTAAAAGATTTGTACTACTGTTAAGGGAAGAATATTGGGCGGTGCCTGTGGCTCAAAGGAGTAGGGCGCCAGCCCCATATGCCGGAGGTGGTAAGTTCAAACCCAGCCCCAGCCAGAAACTGCAAAAAAAAAAAAAAGAGGGAAGAATATTATATTTCGTGTATTGATTATTAAATGAGCTACCGACTTGAGTTTATTTCCTTTTAGGAGGCATTTTATTATTATTTGGATTAAAAAAATTTAGAATTGATAGACATTTTTTCCCTATTTAAATAATTGTGACTATCTCACTCCTGACTCTTAATTTTCCCCCCTATGTTTAGAATATTGTGGCACTTTCTGTTATCCAAATGTGTCTCAATCTCCTTATTTAAGGACTGTGGGTGAAAAGCTTCTACCTGGAATTGAGGTGCTTTGGACAGGTAAGTCTTTAAGATTTATACAGTATACTTGAATACAGTATACTTGAATTACTAAGTAGGGCTTAGAGAAATCAGTTGTTCTTGCTAATTGAATACTTTAAAAAACTGATCCTTAACCAGAAAATTTGTTAAAATACTCCTTCTTTTACATAGCATACATTCTTCCCTTACTGTAAAAATCATCTTTGGAGAGTTTGCAATGAATCTTAGCTATCAGTTACTGAATAAATAATAAAGAACTGTAGCCTTTGGCGGGAGACACCATCTTCCAGTAATTCACCAAAATGACAAATACAATGGGAGGAAAGGCACCCCGATATATATTCTCTAGGCCTTTTAGAAAATATGCAATTTTTCCTTTGGCCACATACATGCGGGTCTACGAGAAAGGAGATATTGCAGACATCAAGGAAATGGGTACTGTCTCAAAATTGGAACAGGCTACAGTATTACCCAGCACTCTAATGGCATTGTTGTAAACAAACAAGGGCAAGATTCTTGCCAAGAGGATTTATGTTAGTTTTGAGAGTACTAAGCACTCTTTAAGAGCTGAAATAGCTTCCTGAAATCCGTGAAGGAAAATGATCAGAAAAGCCAAAGGGAAAGATAACTGGGTTCAACTGAAGTGCCATCTTGCTCCACACAGAGAAGCAACTTGGTGAGAAAGGAGCCTCAGCTCCTGTGTAGCACTGTAAGAATCAGTGAAACAGGACATAGGTGCTAAAACCTATTCTTTGTGAATTCATGGCATAATAGGCATAGTGGACTTTGTGACAGTCAATGAAAAGGTCCCTACACAGCTGGAATCTATTCCCTGTGAATTTGTGGCATAATAGAGGTAAAAAAAATACAAGGCTATTGTATTGTTTTTACAAAAAAAAAAACAAAAAGAACTAGGGAACTGGGCTAAAGGTATTGATCCCAGACCTAGGAGACAGTTTCATAAAATGAAAAAATAAAACTGAATAAAAACACATATGTTAAAAAAAAATTGTTAGAAATTGTGCATGCAAGGAAAACACAGTAAAGTATATGTGCAGTATATTTTAAAGAACCATGTGTGAGGGTTTTTTTTTTTTTAATTTTAATTAATATGGGCATGCGATTTTAATAAACTGTGGTCATTATTTCTAGGTCCCAAAGTTGTTTCTAAAGAAATTCCAGTAGAGTCCATTGAAGAGGTTTCTAAGATTATTAAGAGAGCTCCAGTAATCTGGGATAACATTCATGCTAATGATTATGATCAGAAGAGACTATTTCTGGGCCCGTACAAAGGAAGATCCACAGAACTCATCCCACGATTAAAAGGAGTACTCACAAATCCAAATTGTGAATTTGAAGCCAACTATGTTGCTATCCACACTCTTGCCACCTGGTACAAATCAAACATGAATGGAGTGAGAAAAGATGTAGTGATGAGTAAGTAGCCTGTACTTACTTGGTCCTTGACCTTAGAAGGAGAGCTGGGGTTAACTAGAGCCAGTGGCAAGTGTATATTCCTTTGTCATCACAATGTAAGTGGTTTTATTAAGGTATATTGTTCACTTCTGTTAATGAGGTATGTATATGATAGAAGAAAGATGGAGTGGCCTTGGACAAGTCACTTGACCTCTTGGCCTTAGTCCTCTGTTTTTATAATGGGATTCAGTCTTTGAGTCTCAATACCAGACCAAATAATCTTTTAGTGTTCCTTCTTATCTCTAGAATCCTTCTGATTGATTGTCTGTTTTCAGACGGTTTTATTTATTTTTTTAAATCTTCAGCATTTTTATTGATGTTATTTAGAAGAGATAACATCCAACTGACAAAAATCCAAGCAGAAAAAGGCAACATGATGGTGTTGCAGCGAAGAAAAGGGAAGTGACATTTCAATAGATTCCCACAGAAATAGATGACCGATTTGCATGTGTATGTAGACTGAATGTCCAGTTACCTGTGTATTCAGATAAAGCATCAAACATTAAAAAGGCACAATGGAAATAAGCATTCATAGTAATACCCTCAAGTGGGAAAGACTAGACACTTATCAGTAGTGTTGATGTCTATATTAGAAGTTCTTCCCCAGCAATGGAACCTATTTATTTTTTTATTGAGACAGAGTTTTACTTGTTGGCCCTCAGTGGAGTCCTGTAGCATCATAGCTCATAGTAACCTCCAACTCTTGGGCTTAAGCGCTTCTCTTGTCTCAGCCTCCCAAGTAGCTGGGACTACAGGCACCCACCACAATGCCGGGCTGTTATTTGTAGAAACGGGGTCTTACTCTGGCTCAGGCTGTTCTCGAACCTTTGAGCTCAAGGCAATACACGTGCCTTAGCCTCCCAGAATGCTGTTCTTTTTGTTGTTGTTGTTGAGACAGTCTCACTTTGTCACCCTTGGTAGAGTACTGTGGCCTCATAGCTCACAGCAACCTCAAACTCTTGGGTTCAAGTGATCCTCTTGGCTCAGCCTCCCAAGTAGCTGGGACTACAGGCACCCACCACAATGCCCGGTTATTTTGTAGAAACAGAGTCTCACTCTGGCTCAGGCTGGTCTTGAACTTGTGAGCTCAGGCAGTCTACCTGCATCGGCCTCCCAAGTGCTGAGATTACAGTCATGAGCCACCTCATCTGGCCTGAAAATATTCTTATTTTAGATATTGGCTTTCTAATTTTTATTCCTGAAAAATCCTTAATTAAGTTCTAAGTAAGAGAATGCTTGCTAATTATTGATTTGTTTACATTTAAGTAACCTGTTACATGGCCTGTGCATCTTCATAGGCACTGAGAATGCAAAGAAGAAACTAGTTTGTGTATTTGAAAAACAGTCTAATGTTGTAAAACTTATAGGCAATTGTGGTAAGTATTGTAATAGTTGTCTACAAAGTGTTGTGTGAAGTGAACTCAGAGGAGAGATAATTTCTACTAAGCAAGTGTTAAGAGACGGTTTCATGAATATTTAAGCTGGAAAAGTATAAGTGGAGTTTGCTGGGTGCTAAAAGTTCGTGGGCTGGAGATAAACCCTGGACATTGAAATTCTGAAGTTATCAGAATTTTGGCCCATACTGGTCTACTGAAATATCACATTGTGACATTTGGTGGAGTATAGTTGTGTTCTATTTCTCTGTTTTGTACCCCTATTTGCAATTGTGTATTGAGTTAATGTCTCCCTTTATGGCTCAGTCATTATCATCACCCACTCCCCAATGAAAAGCAAAAAAACGGGAATGTAATCTCAATTCCTTCTGTATACATGGTAGTTGGCTCCTGCATATTTTAAGGCAGAGCATGGTACTCATTACAAAGTAGCAGACACTGGCCAGACAGGTCTGTCTGTATATAAGGAAATAAGAAAAGCTAAGAATGGAGGGATTTTGAATACCAAGCTGAAATTCAGGCTAAATTTTCTCTACCACTACTGGTTTGGAGCTTCATTGCCTCATGGGTGCTCATATGTTGGTTATCTGTTGATTTTTTTTCTTTTCTTTCTTTTTTTTTTTTTTTTTTTTTGAGACAGAGTCTCAAGCTGTTGCCTTGGGTAGAGTGCTGTAGCGTCACAGCTCACAGCAACCTCAAACTTTGGGCTTAAGTGATTCTCTTGCTTCAGCCTCCCAAGTAGCTGGGACTATGGGCGCCCACCACAATCTCCGGCTATTTTTTTGTTACAGTTGTCATTGTTGTTTGGTAGGCTGGGGCTGGATTCAAACCCGCCAGTTCTGGTGTATGTGACTGGCATCTTAACCGCTTGAGCTATAGCCACCCAGCCTATTGATTTTCTTTTTTTCTTTCTTTTTTTTTGCAGTTTTTGGCCAGGGCTGGGTTTGAACCCGCCACCTCTGGCATATGGGGCCAGCACCCTACTCCTTTGAGCCACAGGCACCACCGATTTTCTTTTCTTATAATAAAGTTATAAGCCCCTGAAGGCTAGGGAATGTTTTCTTTATGGAAAGCATGGTACCTTTAACTCTGCATTCCTGATAATTGGTACTCTGGATATTTATGACTGACTTTTCCAATGATTCTAAAATTAGTTATTATTTTAGTTGGGATTTTACATGTAGCGGTGCGTTAAGGTGACTATTCTAAATGAAAAGGTTCAGTGAAGGGTCTTGCTTGTGTTTGCATTTTTGTTTATTCTAGTTTTACTTCTTTGTAAAAGCAACTAGTTGCATTTATTTGTATCACTTGTTAGGAGGCTTTTGTAACGAAACAATTTTTTGCTTTATTCCCCTTTTTTGCAGCGGACAGTGAAGACAGTACTGTGTCGATCCAGATAAAGTTAGAAAATGAAGGCAGTGATGAAGATATTGAAACTGACATACTCTATAGTCCACAGATGGCTCTAAAACTAGCTTTAACAGAATGGTTGCAGGAGTTTGGTGTACCTCATCAGTATAGCAGTGAGTTTGGGCATTTTTTGTAAGGGGGTTGGATTACATGGCTGCTGTGATGAGCCTAACCTTAAGCACTTTAACCAAAGCAAAATTAAATTGTTATTTATTTTTTTGAGACAGAGTCTCACTTTGTCACCTTCAGTAGAGTGCTGTGGTGTCACAGCTCACAGCAACCTCAAACTTCTTGGGCTCAAGGGATTCGCTTGCCTCAGCCTCTTGCGTAGCTGTGACTACAGGTGCCTGCCACAACACCTGGCTATTTTTTGTTTTTTTGTTTTTTGTTTCAAACCCACCAGTCCCAGTGCATGTGGCCGGCGCCCTAATGACTGAGCTGCGGGTGCCAAGCCTAAAGTGAAATTAAATGAAATATAGGGATCTAGAGAGTAAGTTTTAAAAATCTCACTTTTTGGTCTTTAATAGATTTTATCTTGATAGAAGTCTAATATGTCTTTAAAATATCTTTTTTGAAATAATTGTTTTCATTTATGTATTTATTTATTTTTTAATTTTTTTAAGCTTTTTTTTTTTTTTTTTTTTGTAGAGACAGAGTCTCACTTTATGGCCCTCGGTAGAGTGCCGTGGCTTCACACAGCTCACAGCAACCTCCAACTCCTGGGCTTAAGTGATTCTCTTCCCTCAGCCTTCCGAGTAGCTGGGACTACAGGCGCCCACCACAATGCCCCGCTATTTTTTGGTTGCAGTTTGGCCGGGCCGGGTTTGAACCCACCACCTTTGGTGTATGGGGCCGGCGCCCTACCGACTGAGCCACAGGCGCCGCCCTATTTTTTTTTTTTTTTTTGAGACAGAGTCTCACTTTGTTGCCCTTGGTAGAGTGCTGTGGTGTCACAGCTCACAGCAACCTCAAACTCTTGGGCTTGAGCAATTATCTTGTCTCAGTCTCCCGAGTAGCTGGGACTACAGACACTCGCCATAATGCCCGGCAATTTTTTTATTGCAGTTGTCATCATTTTAGCAGGCCTGGGCTGGGTTTAAACCCACCAGCCTAAGTGTATGTGTCCGGCGCCCTAACCACTGAGCTTCGGGCACTGAGCCATATATAAAAATTTGTTTTAAACACATGGGGTCTCATTCTATTGAGACATAGTGGAGGGGTGCAGTGTCATGATCATAGCTCACTGTAGCCTAGACCTCCTGGGCCCAAGCAATCCTCTCACCTCAGCCTCCTGAGCAGCTCCCAGCTAATTTTTTATTTTTTTGTAGAGAAAGGGTCTCACTATATTGCCCAGGCTGGTTTTGAACTCCTGGGCTCAAGAGATCCTTTCACCTCACCCTCTCAAAGTACTGGGATTGTAAGTGTTGAACCACTGTGCCTGAGGGGTTTTTTGTTTGTTTTTTGAGACAGAATCTCACTGTGTCTCCCTGGCTAGAGTGTTCTGGCATCATAGCTCACAGCAGCCTCAAACTCTGGCTCAGGCGATCCTCTTCTTCGGCCTCCCAAGTAGCTGAGACTGCAGGCCATCATGCCTGGCTAATTTTTCTATTTATAGTAGAGACGGGGTCTTGCTCTTGCTGGGGTTGATCTCAACTCCTGAGCTCAGGCAGTCCTCCCATTTCAACCTCCCAGAGTGTTAGGATTACAGGTATGAGCCACTGTGCCCAGCCTGTGCCTAAGTGTATTTCAATGTAAATATTCAAGAGAATGTAATAACAGATTGACATGTTAAGGATGTTTATTACCTTTTTCTGCCTTTCCTTCTTTCCTACTACCTCCCTGATAGTTTAGAACAATTTCATTTTTTTTAGAACTTAAATTATTTGGAGTCTCAAAATGAAGTTCGGATTTATAAGTGTGATAAAAACAGCATTTTTCTAAATCTAATTTGTTCTCTAATTTTGATTATCTCTATAACTTTTATTTTTGTAGGTAGGCAAGTTGCACACAGTGGAGCTAAAGCAAGTGTAGTTGATGGGACTCCCCTAGTTGCAGCACCCTCTTTAAATGCCACAACGGTAGTAACAACAGTTTACCAGGACCCCATTATGAGTCAGGGAGCAGCGTTGAGTGGTGAGCCTACAGCTTTGACCAAGGAAGAAGAAAAGAAACAACCTGATGAAGAACCCATGGACATGGTAGTTGAAAAACAAGAAGAAACGGACCACAAGAATGACAATCAAATATTGAGTGAAATTGTGGAAGCTAAAATGGCAGAGGAATTGAAACCAATGGACACCGATAAAGAGAGCATAGCTGAATCAAAATCCCCAGAGATGTTGATGCAGGAAGATTGCATTAATGATATTGCCCCTATGCAGACTGATGAACAGACAAACAAGGAGCAGTTTGTGCCAGGTCCAAATGAAAAGCCATTGTACACAGCAGAACCAGTGACTCTGGAGGATTTGCAGTTACTTGCTGATCTCTTCTACCTTCCTTATGAGCATGGACCCAAAGGAGCACAGATGTTACGGGAATTCCAGTGGCTTAGAGCAAATAGCAGTGTTGTTAGTGTCAACTGCAAAGGAAAAGACTCTGAAAAAGTGAGTGTGCTTATTTATCTGATTCTTATAAAAATAAGAAAAACGAAAAAAAATTTATCTGATTCTTTAGCCTGGATGGTTACCATACTGATAATTTGGAGAAGGTTCTTCAGTAAGCATACTGACAGAAAATTGACCACATTTTAAAATACATTTATTGGGGCGGCGTCTGTGGCTCAGTGGATAGGGCGCCGGCCCCAAATACCAAGGGTGGCGGGTTCGAACCCGACCCCTGCCAAACTGTAACAAAAAATAGCTAGGCATTGTGGCAGGCGCCGGTAGTCCCAGCTACTCGGGAAGCTGAGGCAAGAGAATTGCCTAAGTCCAGGAGTTAGAGGTTGCTGTGAGCTGTGATGCCATGGCACCCTACCGAGGACGATAAAGTGAGACTCTGTCTCAAAAAAAAAAAAAATACATTCCATTGGCTCGGCGCCCGTAGCATAGTAGTTACAGCACCAGCCACATGCACTGAGGCTGGCAGGTTCTAACCCGGCCTGGGCCAGCTAAACAACAGTGACAACTGCAATAAAAAAAAGTAGCTGACCATTATGGCGGGCGCCTGTAGTCCCAGCTACTTGGGAGGCTAAGGCAAGAGAATTGCTTAAGCCCCAAGAGTTGGAGGTTGCTGTGAGTTGTGACATGACGGCACTCTACCAAGGGTGACATAGTGAGACTGTCACAAGAAAAAAAGAATAAAATACGTTCTATAAAGTGGATGTGGAATCTGGTATGTTCATTTCCATAGTTTGACCTTCTAATTTGGAATGATGGAAAGTCAATTTTGATTATTTTAGGAATATTTACTAGTTTGGGGACACACAAAATGATGGTAGGCTACAGTAAATTGCAGCTGCCTTATAAACAGCTTAATTTTTAACTATGTATTCTATTTCATTAAGCTTGCAATTTTTTGAGTCTTTTTATTGATCCTCACTAGATTGAAGAATGGCGGTCACGAGCAGCCAAGTTTGAAGAAATGTGTGGACTAGTGATGGGAATGTTCACTCGGCTCTCCAATTGTGCCAACAGGACAATCCTTTATGACATGTACTCCTATGTTTGGGATATCAAGAGTATAATGTCTATGGTGAAGTCTTTTGTACAGTGGTTAGGTAGGTGCACCGGGAATAATCTCTTCTCATATATTGTCCCTTGGAAAAAAAAAAATTATCCCACAGGGAGAAAAACCTTTAGAGAATTGGCGGATTTCCAAAACTTTTTTAGTTCCATGCCTAGTTTTCTTTAAACGGCAGGCATTGTTAAAGACTTGAAATGCAAGTCTCGGTAATTACATCAGTAATTTTTCTCCCTTGGGCTAATTCAGTATGAATATCTTGAAAATATCTTAGTAAGTACTGACTTTAACTTGCGCTGACTGAATGCTTTCTGGATGGAACCCTATATACCACTTTTACCCAATTTGGAGATGAGACACTGTGAAACGTGACTCTGTAAGCTTTTTGCTGCTTGCTGTGTCTTGATAACATTAATGCTGATTTTAACAGAACAATTGCTGAAATGATCTAAGGGGCCTGGCAAGAGGAAGCCATCCTCCCAGCCCTGTGCGCATGCGAGCTCTAGTGGATGGCTATTCTGGTGCTACTCAGTATTATTTCACAAGGCTTTTTCTTTAACCTTCTACCAAGTAATTGGTTTTACCTAGGGGTGGAAATTGCAGTCCCCTAAAAACTGTTTTATTAAATGGATCTATGTCTTTGAAAATGATTTTTTTTTTTTTTTTAATTCTCAAACTTGGTAAAAGCACCAGCATGGCCAAGATTCTTCAGGGACCTCATTTTATTTCCAGGTTTTCAATCCAGCTGTAAGGAATATGTAATGGACTATATACAGCACACAGCAGGCAGCAAGGCTGACTGACTTGTCATAGTATTCATAGTTGTCACAAATACTGTGATATGGGTTTCATGGTCTTGGTTGTGAAATAGATGACTAAAACACTGTGAGCTTAGACTAACAAGTAGTAGTGAGATTTCTTAGTTTATACCTATATAGGTTTGGGTTCTTCAATATTAAACAAGTTTTCCTGTGATGCACTTAATTAGCATTAAAAGCAGAATCTGATTGTTAATTTGAAAATATATAACTTTCTTTGGGTATGTATATAGCCCAATAGGCACACATAGAAGAGAGAATTTTCACCCTCCTGTTAAAAGGCTTCTAGATCTACCTTTTGTGTAGGTAGGAGATATCTGCCCTTTGACCTAGGAAAAACTTCTATTTTGGTTGTTGGATGACAGCATTTGTCTTCCAGGCTTCTGACCACGTAGTTATATTTAATCTTACGGGGATTTAAACTTTAAATTTCCAAGGCCCTTAGGAATTTTGAACCTGAAATCTGAATTATTGAACTTAAATATATCACTGAAAACATTTGATGTTCAACTTTGAATTCAAGAATCATTAAAAATTAAATTCTTCCCAGCTGCTCGGGAGGCTGAGGCAAGAGAATCGCATAAGCCCAAGAGTTGGGGGTTGCTGTGAGCCGTGTGACGCCACGGCACTCTACACGAGGGCGGTACAGTGAGACTCTGTCTCTACAAAAAAAAAAATTAAATTCTTGTTTATATCCAATATTGTTTCTTTCTCTTCTCAGGTTTTATCTCTGTACTAAGCAATTATATGGGTAGCTTTCATAAAAGCTATCTGTACATTTGTATAATGCCAAGGACAGAGAATCTTAGAAATTTTACATAATTATCTTGCCTTCCACATAGCTTTACAAGAGCTCACAA
Source organism: Nycticebus coucang (assembly GCF_027406575.1). Lineage (NCBI taxonomy): Eukaryota > Metazoa > Chordata > Mammalia > Primates > Lorisidae > Nycticebus > Nycticebus coucang. The sequence goes on along the minus strand of NC_069782.1, from coordinate 130,962,307 downwards.
CAGGGAGAGTATTTTCTTGGTTCTTTAGTAATTTCAGGGGGTGATTGATTAGAACCCTTCATTTTCCTCTTCTCTCCAATCCAGCTGGCATTCAGTCCTTTAAAGAATGTGGCTATGCAGTACTTTTGATTACTAACGACTTCTATTATCTTCTTCCCCATTGTGTACAGATGGGAGAATCCTCAGCACAAGTGTCTACTACTATTGGATGGACAGCGGCAGATGTTCACAGCGCGTCATGATTAATTAGCTTTAAATTGAAAGATTCTATCTGTGAGGTAGCTCAGGTAGATTCAAGGGCAGTAGGCAAGAACTGAAGTCACGTTTGCGCAGCGACTGAGGCATTAACCATGTTTTCATTTACACAGCTCTTCGTACATGCAGCTTTTTACTGTAATAGTTGGAAGTGCTAGTTATGTTGTAGTCTCAAAGTGGGGGGTAGGGGAAATTGGCTGATCTTAAAGTTTAAGAGGTATAGTTTTTTCCTGCAGTGTAAATTACACTGAGTTATGTATGGAATGGGGTACTTTCTATTCATAGTCTAAATTTGACCCTATTTCATATTTATTTTACAAATACTACATTTTATGTTTAAAAAAATACCCCTACCCCTAAAAAAATGACGAACCCAGACATAATCTCTTAAAGGGCCTGAATTATCAACAAAAAAATTAATTTGCTTTGGGACTGTCTGACTAGCACACTATATCTTGTACTGATGAGACTGTTAACTTGAACAGGAGGTAGAATGCTGTCTTCCAATGGAAAAGAACTATATGGCGCTGCTTTATCTTGTCAGAAGACTAGGCAGATAATTTTGGCCTCTAAACATTTTCCCTTAATAATCTCTTATTGTTAGCTGGCTTTATTGTCTATGAAGTTGGTTAAATGGTAACCTTAAAGACTGACCTCTTGATCTCAAAGCCTGCCATTCCAAGTATGTATTAAGTGCATTGTAAAGATTATAATGGCTGATCAGAGGAATCAGGTACTGTCATACTTTTAAGAAAAGTATGGATAAATTAGGAACACCAATTGGCTCTCCTTGGAGCTCACATTCTGTCAGACTGGTATTATGACTAACCACATCTGGATTTAGATTATCTTTGTCCAAATAAATAAAAGTTATTCTCTTTCGTTTTGTCAACTTCATAATTTCTTTTATTCTGCTGGCTTTAGTTTTCTGACAAGATTAATCCCCTCCACCCCCTTTTCCCTTTCCTGTATCCTTCCTAAAAATGTAAAATGTGACTTCAGACAGGTTTAATTCCTTCATGGGCTGTGATAATAAAATGTCTCATTATATATCATTCATTTCAGTTTATATAGTTACTGTAATTTCATGATAGAGCAAGCAACTCACTTGATTTGTATGGCTGTCTCTAGGGCAATGTATAAACATGATACAGACAAACTTGGGACTGATTTTCCTTCCAATAATTAAAGAATAGAACTAATAACAATGATTATTAATTAACCAGAGTAAGGAATATGAGTATGCTTTTATGAATTTTTAAAAGTAATTATTATCACAGCCTTGCCCTGAAACCCTGGATTATTATTGTTAGAGAGCTATTTCCACAAAGTGTTTGTTAGTTTGTTGGACATTTGAGACCTCAGGAAATCCCCTTTCTCGTAACGTTCTCCGCTTGGATCTGATCTCAACAGGGTGTCGTAGTCATTCTTCAGCACAGTTCTTAATTGGAGACCAAGAACCCTGGGCCTTTAGAGGTGGTCTAGCAGGAGAGTTCCAGGTATCAATATGAATTCACAACTGAATTGACATTTTCTTTGTTTTATGAGAAACCTTATGTTGCGCATCAGATGGCTGGAAGGATTGGTCTGCCGAAGGCTTTCTAGTCCCAAATTCAATTTAGTTACATAGCTGAATTTTAAATCAGATTTTCCTCCTCTTTCACAGTAATTTCTGAAGGAGATGCTGCCAATCCCCCCCGCGCCTGCGAAGCGCAGCGGCTCTAGGTATACACTTCACATTGTTTCTTTGCAGGTCGCACAGCATTTAAATCTGCGCCCGCAATGCACAATGCGCGCATGCTTGTCTACCAGTGGAAACTCCATGAGCAAAAAAGATTATTATGCAAGTGAATGGCTAAGGTGGTTTTAGACATTCAATTATTTTTATAAATATAATTTGTACTTAAAGGAATAGCACATTAGTGATTTTTTTTTTTCTTTTTAGATAAAGTTTTCACTCTGTCGCCCTCCATAGAGAGCTGTGGCGTCATAGCTCACAGCAACCTCAAACTCTTGGGTTCAAGCTATCTTCTTGCCTCAGCCTCCCAAGTAGCTGCGACTACAGGCACTCGCTATAATGCCTGCCTGTTTTTAGAGATGGGATTCTCGCTCTTGCTTAGGCTGGTCTTCAACTTCTGAGCTCAAGCAATCCACCCGCCTCAGCCTTCCACAGTGCTAAGATTATAGGCATGAGCCACTGCACCCAGCCTCATTAATGAACATTTGAATAAAATAATGAAGGTTTTTCGCTATTGGAATTTGTTCATGGACTTTCCAGGTGCTCTACTTTTCTCCCCCCAACAGGTGCTCTGCTGCGCACAGCAAACTGAAGCGCATTGCTTTGGGGATAAAGCGTCTCCTGGACAGATAACCCTCTTCAGACCAAACCTCTCCTCCTGACATTCTGTTCTGCCATCTTTTAGTAGAGAGATGGTATATATAAGATAGGTTTTTAAAAAATAAAAGATTTGTCATAATTGCAATAGGTTTGTTTTGGTTTTGGTTTTGGTTTTGGTTTTTACTGTAAATTTAAATCCCCATTAGTATGCTACTAAAGCTGTGTAAGTCAGTTTGGGTAATTTCTATTCAGAAGCACCCCCCCCCCCCAGCAGAGGTGTTTATATTAGTAAAGCATAGTACATCCCTTTTCTTTAGGTCTGCCTGCAGAAGCCAGTTAATGTTAAGTTGGTAATCTGCAGTGCATACCCATTTAAAGTAATGGATAGCTACTCAACACTAATCCATCTCCTTTTTTTTCTTCCCACAGCGTTTGCTGCCAATTGATGGGGCAAATGATCTCTTTTTTCAGCCGCCCCCACTGACTCCTACCTCCAAAGTTTATACTATCAGACCATATTTTCCTAAAGATGAGGTAATTACCTGTGTTACCAATTTAATATATAGTTATGGTAATATACACTTAGAACTTAATGTTGAACTCACTTGCTAAAAGACTCTGTTTGGAAAATATGATCTTTAGATGAATAAAATTAAAACATTAACACAAGAGGGGGAAACAATAGAGAAAATTTGAGGAACAGTCGAGTGTAGACTACTAATATCTTGGGTTAAATTCTTTAATTCTTGCCTTTAAAAAGTCAGCTGAGGTTGAGTGCAGTGGCTCATGCTTGTAATCCTAGCATTTTGGTAGGCTGAGGTGGGAGAAACACTTAAGCCCAGTGGTTCCAGACCAGCCTGAGCAACAAGGCAAGATCCTGTGTCTCTGTAAAAAATAGAAAAACTTAACCAGGTGTTATAGTGTGGGTCTGCAGTCCCAGCTGTTAGGAAGACTGAGGCAGGAGGATCTCTTGAGCCCAGCAGTTTGAGGTTGCAGAGAGCTCTCTGATACCTCTGTGCTCTAGTCCAGACATCAGAGTGAGATACTGTCTCAAAAATAAAAAATCAGGGCTGGGGCTCGGTGCTTATAACTCAGCGGCTAGGGCGCCAGCCACATATATTGAAGCGGGTGGGTTCAAACCCAGCCCAGGCTTGTCAAACAACAGTGACAACTACAACCAAAAAATAGCTGGGTATTGTGGCGGGTGCCTGTAGTCCTAGCTACTTGGGAGGCTGAGGCAAGAGAATCACTTAAGCCCAAGACTTTGAGGTTGCTGTGAGCTTTGATAGTCACAGTACTCTACTGATGGCGACATAGTGAGACTCTGTCTCAAAAAAAAAAAAGTCAGATGAAATGTATTCAGAATTGGAATTACAAAACAGTTAAGGGTCTAAATGATGTTATTGTCCTTAACTTCCAATACAGTGTATTATTATGTAATTTTCAGTTGTGAAATACCTATGGGCTGTTGACAGCTACAGAAGAAAGCTGCCCAGTTTAAAGACAGTAACAAGTTTAAAACATTTTAGAAGTATTCTTAACATACAGGAAGTCATTGAGAGATTGTCACTCTCAACATTTGCTGGCCTTGGAATGCACAGCTTACTACCAGAAGCCATCCTGTACAAAACAACTCTCAGTGTTTATTAAAGCCTTGATGTTTTCTGTTTTACAAATCTAACTCAATGACTATTTATTTATTTAACAAAGCAGAAATGGTATTTCTGACAGGCCTGGCATTTTGTTACTCCCTCTCTAGACTGACATATCAACCATATTATTGTTAGAGTCTGCTCCTGTTTTTTGTGATATGTTGCTTATATTTTCAGGCTTCCGTGTACAAGATTTGCAGAGAAATGTATGACGATGGAGTGGGTTTACCTTTTCAAAGTCAGCCTGACCTTATTGGAGACAAGTATGTAATGAATATTTGGATTTGGGAGTAGAAATTTGATAGCCAGGTTTATCAGATTGAGGGGAGATGATGCCTGGAAGTAACTTTAGTTTTAGTAAAATTTGAATTTAATATGTGTGCATTTCTCATTTCTTACATCAAATATAGTTTCTATAAGTTGTCATTCAAGTACATTGGACCTTGTATAACTGAATTGTAAATTTTTGTTAGTAACTTGTTACCTTACTAGTGGCCTTTTTCCTTTGCAGGTTAGTAGGGGGGCTACTTTCTCTGAGCCTGGATTACTGCTTTGTCCTAGAAGATGAAGATGGTATATGTGGTTATGCTCTGGGCACTGTAGATGTGACACCCTTTATTAAGAAATGTAAAATTTCCTGGATTCCCTTCATGCAGGAAAAGTATACCAAGCCAAATGGTGACAAAGAACTCTCTGAGGCTGAGGTAATACACAGGTTAAAAATTATACTATGATAATGGTAATACTTTGTTTTGTTTTATAAATGACCTACTTATTAAAGTAGAAAAGTAAGCAAATGTATCGTAAAATATTGGTACTTAATTTATTACAGAAAATAGTACTTAGGATGTATTCTTTTTTATTTTATTATTATTATTTTTTAAGATAGTCTAGTTTTGTTGTCCTGGTTAGAGTGCAGTGGCGTATCATAGCTTACTGCAGCCTCAAACCTTTGGGCTAAAGCAATCCTCTTGCCTCAGCCTTCTGAGTAGCTGGGACTACAGGCGCCATGCTTTGCAAATTTTTTCTGGTTTTGGTAGAGATAATGGGGGGTTGTCACTCACTCTTTCTTAGGCTGGTCTTTAACTTTTTTTTTGCAGTTTCTGGACAGGGCTGGGTTTGAACCTGCCACCTCTGGCATATGGGGCGGGCGCCCTACTCCTTTGAGCCACAGGCACCACCTTTATTTATTTATTTTTTTTGAGACAGAGCCTCAAGCTGTCACCCTGGGTAGGGTGCTGTAGCATCACAGCTGACAGCAACCTCTAACTCCTGGGCTCAAGCGATTTTCCTGCCTCTGCCTCCCAAGTAAGTACCTGGGACTACAGGTGCCTGCCACAATACCCTGCTATTTTTTTTTTGTTGTTGCAGCTGTCATTGTTTGGTGGGCCAAGGCTGGATTTGAACCTGCCAGCTCAGATGTATGTGGCTGGTGCCTTAGCCGCTTGAGCCACAGGCGCTGAGCCACGGTCTTTAACTCTTGAGCTCAAGTGATCCTCCCATCTCAGTCTCCTAGAGTGGTAGGATTACAAATGTGAGTCACCATACCTAGCCTCTTAGGGTTCATTCTTTCTTTTTTTTTTTAGAGACAGAGTTTCACTTTATCACCCTCAGTAGAGTGCTATGGTGCACAGCTCACAGCAATCTCCAGCTTCTGGGCTTAGGCAATTCTCTTGCCTCAGCCTCCCAAGTAGCTGGGACTACAGGCGCCCACCACAACGCCCAGCTATTTTATGTTGCAGTTTGGCCGGGGCTGGGTTTGAACCACCACCCTTGGTATATGGGGCCAGTGCCCTACTCACTGAGCCACAGGCGCCGCCCAGGGTTCATTCTTAGCATGACCATTTTTTAACTGTTTCTTTAGTGTTAGGACAGTTTTTTATTTGGCAACACTTAACAATATTTCCTTAAGTAAAAACACAATACAGACAACTAAAGAACCTTTCATCTTTTCCTCATTTTAAAGCACCAAATTTAAAAGATACTCTGGTCTTTTTTTTTTTTTTTTTTTTTCTTTTTGTTTTGTTTTGTGATAGGAAAACCACTTTTGTTTTTTGAGACAGAGCCTCAAGCTGTCGCCCTCGGTAGAGTGCTGTGGCATCACAGCTCACAGCAACCTCCAACTCTTGGGCTTAAGCGATTCTCTTGCCTCAGCCTCCCAAGTAGCTGGGACTACAGGTGCCTGCCACAACGCCCGGCTATTTTTTTGTTTGCAGCCGTCATTGTTGTTTGGCGGGCCCGGACTGAATTCAAACCTGCCAGCTCAGGTGTATGTGGCTGGCGCCAAGCCTTTTTTCTTTTTTTTAATTATTGGGGAATCGTTGAGGGTAGAGAGAGCCAGTCATGCTCCACATTGGTAATTTATGATTATTTTAGTTTGTACATCAGCATATGTATTTTTTAAAAAGTCTCCACTTTCATTGAGTCTTAATTTAGAAATCAATTTTTAAAAAGCAAAAGAAAATAAGAAAAGTAAATAGTTCCTTCTGATCATTTCTGTGTTCAATAAATATTTACATATATATATCCTTTTTTTTTTTTTATTGAGACACAGTCTCATTTTGTGGCCCTCAGTAAGAGTGCTGTGGCATTATAGCTCATAGCAACCTCTAACTCTTGGGCTTAAGCGATTCTCTTGCCTCAGCCTCCCAAGTAGCTGGGATTACAGCCGCCCACCACAATGCCCAGCCTTTTTTTTTTTTTTGGTAGAGACAGGGTTCTCACCGTGGCTCAGGTTGGTCTCGAACCTCTGAGCTCAGGGCAATACACCTGTCTCAGCCTCCTGGAGTGCTAGGATTACAGGTGTGAGCCACCATGCCTGTCTGACACTGTCTTTTTTCTTTTCCGGTGATTGAGCTGTTGACATATTGTCCACATCGTAACTGTTTTCACCATAAGGGCATACCAGAGGACCAGTTTTAGCCAGGCATGGTGCCTCACACCTGTAATTTCAGAACTCTGGGAGGCCAAGTAAGGCCAGGAGTATTCAGGAGACTAGGAGTTCACAACCAGCCTGGGCAACATAGTCACAAAACCCAAAAAAGTTAACTGAGTGCTATGTTGTGTACCTATTGTCTCAACTATTTGGGAGGCTGAAGGAGGAGGATTACTTGAGCTCAGGTGCTCAAAGCTGCTGGGAGCTATAATTGTACCTCTGCACTTCATCCAGCCCACGCCAAAGAACAAGACCTTGTCTCAAAAAACAAAAACACCTCTTTCTTTAAGCGGCCTGAGGTGATCTGTGAAAATGGTTCGCTATTCACTTGACCCAGAAAAACCCACAAAGTCATGCAAGTCAGGAGGCTCAAATCGTCGTGTTCACTTTAAGAACACACGTGAAACTGCCCAGGCCATCAAGGGTATGCATATACGAAAAGCCACCAAGTATCTGAAGGATGTCACCTTAAAGAAACAATGTGTACCATTCCGGTGTTACAATGGTGGAGTTGGTAGGTGTTCCCAGGCCAAACAGTGGGGCTGGACACAGGGTCAGTGGCCCAAAAAGAGTGCTGAATTTTTGCTACAAATGCAGCAACTATATGCTTAACAATGCAGAGAGTAATGCTGAACTTAAGGGTTTAGAGACGTAGATTCTCTGGTCATTGAGCATATCCAAGTGAACAAAGCACCCAAGATCCGTCGCTGAACTTACAGAGCTCATGGTTGCGTTAACCCATACACGAGCTCCCCCTGCCACATTGAGATGATCCTTACTGAAAAGGAACAGATTGTTCCCAAACCAGAAGAGGTAGCACAGAAGAAAAAGATATCCCAGAAGAAACTGAAGAAACAAAAACTTATGGCACGGGAATAGATGCAACATAAAATAAATGCAAATAACAGTTAAACAAACAAACAAAGATGGGGTGTGGTGGTGAGTTCAGACCTATAATCCTAACATTCAGGGAGGCCGGGGAGGGTAGATCACTTGAGCTCATGAATTCGAGACCGGCTGGAGCAGGAGTGAGACCCTGTCTCTTACTAAAAATGAAAAACTGAGGCAAGAAGATTGCTAGAGCCCAAGAGTTGGAGGTTGCTGTAAGCTATGATGCCATCACACTTTGTCTACTAAGGGTGACAAAGTGAGACTCTGTCTTGAAGAAAAAAATAAAAACAAAATCCAGTGTGTCTATTACAAACTTTTTTAAAAAAAATTATAAAACACATATAACAAAATGTACCTTGGGCTGGACAAGGTGACTCATGGCTGTAATCCTAGCACTTTGGGAGGCCAAGATGGGTGGATTGTCTGAGCTCAAGAATTCAAGACCAACCTGAGCCAAGAGCAAGACACTATCTCTAACACTAGCTGGGTGTTATGGCAGGCACCTGTAGTCCCAGCTACTAGGGAGGCTGAGGCAAGAGAATGGCCTAAGCCCAAGAACTGAAGGTTGCTGTGAGCTGTGACACCATGGCACTCTGCTGAGGACTACAAAATGAAACTGTCTCTAAAAAAATGTTATGCTCTTTACCCATTTTCTTTTTTTTTATTTTGAGATAGCCTCAAGCTGTCACCCTGGGTAGAGTCACGTGGCATTACAGCTCACAGCATCCTCCAACTCTTGGGCTCAAGCGATTCTCCTGCCTCAGCCTCTGAAGTAGCTGGGACTACAGGCGCCCGCCACAACGCCTGGCTATTTTTGGTTGCAGCCGTCATTGTTGTTTGGTGGGCCCGGGCTGGATTTGAACCCTCCAGCTCAGGTGTATGGCTGGCACCCAGCCCACCCATTTTCTTTATTAGTCAAACCTAAGAAACCAATATTCGTACATTATTAAACACCAAACTTTATTCACCAATTTTTTTGCTAATGTCCTTTTTCTGTTCCATGCTCCCAATACCACTGTTCATTTAAACAAACTTTTTTTTTTTGCTTGTTTGTTTTGTTTTTTTTTGCAGTTTTTGGCCAGGGCTGGGTTTGAACCCACCACCTCCGGCATATGGGGCCAGTGCCCTACTCCTTTGAGCCACAGGCGCCGCCCTGTTTTGTTTTGTTTTTTTGAGACAGAGTCTCCAGCTGTGGCCCTGAGTAGAATGCTGTGGCATCACAGCTCACAGCAACCTCCCCAACTCGGGCTTAAGCAATTCTCTTGCCTCAGCCTCCCAAGTAGCTGGGACTACAGATGCCCACCACAACACCTAGCTGTTTTTTTGTTGCAGTTGTCGTCGTCGTTTAGCAGGCCCGGGCTGGGTTCAAACCGTCAGCCTCGGTGTATGTGGCGGGCACCCTACTGACTGAGCTACAGGCGCTACCTTGTTTTGTTTTCTGATTAATATGAAAGTACAAATGATTAGGTTACAGTGTTTGAGTTTGTTAGGTGAGATCTCTGCTGTAGTTGTGTCCCACACTGAGTAAACAAACTGTTAAAGTGAAAATCCTAGTTGGGTGTGGTTCATGCCTGTAATCCTAGTACTTTTGGGAGGCCAAGGCAGGAGGACCACTTGAGACCAGGAGTTCAAGATCAGCCTGAGCATCATAGCTAGAGACCCTGTCTCTACAAAGAAAGAAAGAAAGAAATTAGCTGGGTGTGGTAGCACATGCCCATAGTCCCAGTTGCTGGGGAGGCAGAGGCAGAAAATCATTTGAGCCCAAGAGTTTGAGGCTACAGTGAGCTATGATGATCTCACTGTACTCTGTCCTGGGTGACAGAGCTAAACCCTGTCTCAAAAGATCAAAAGAAAAAAAAGGTGCTTCAGTTAGAATTAGAATTTAATTCTGAGTGTAATATTTACATAATGACTGAAAGAATTATTAATATTGCTTTCCTTTTCCTACTACTGAGTTGGCATGTAGATAATATAAAAGGCAGCTATAGAAAGTCAAGAGATTCTTTATAATTTTTACAGAAAATAATGTTGAGTTTTCATGAAGAACAAGAAGTATTGCCAGAAACTTTCCTTGCCAACTTCCCTTCTCTGATAAAGATGGATATTCACAAAAAAGTAACTGACCCAAGTGTGGCCAAAAGCATGATGGCCTGCCTCTTGTCTTCACTGAAGGCTAATGGTAAGTATATATTTATGGAGTTGGTGGTGATTGTATAAAGTAGGGACAAGACTATATTTTAGGATAAAGAAGTGATTTGTCAATTTATATTCCCTTTCCCACTGTCTGTGGTTTGGATTTTGAATTATCAGTAGTGTGTGAATTTCATGTGTATTAGTCACTGAAAAATGCTGCTCTTTTACACTTTGAAGACTTGAGTTCCGATTAAATGAAAAGTGAGTACATGAGGATGTGTTTATTTTGCCAAAAGGCCCATAAACAATAGAGGAACATTAAAATGTAAAATCTGAGGGAGAAACTTAATTTAGGAATGCAGTTTTTTTGTTTTTTTTTTGTTTTGTTTTGTTTTTTAGACAGTCTTATTTTGTCACCCTTGGTAGGGTGCTGTGGCGTCACAGCTCACAGCAACCTCAAACTCTCCAGCTTAAGTGATTCTCTTGCCTCAGTCTCCCAAGTAGCTGGAAGTATAGGTGCCCGCCACAATGCCCAACTATTTTTTTTTCTTATTGTTGTTTAGCTGGCCCGGGCTGGGTTCGAACCCACCTACCTTGGTGCATGTGGCCAACATCCTGACCACTGAACTATGGGAGACAAGCCATGGAATGCAGTTTTTGCTTGAGAATTTATCTAGGCTCGGCGCCTGTGGCTCAAGCAGCCAAGGCGCCAGCCACATACTCCTGAGCTGGCAGGTTCAAATCCAGCCTGGGCCTGCCAAACAACAATGACAGCTGCAACCAAAAAATAGCTGGGCGTTGTGGTGGGCACCTGTAGTCCCAGCTACTTGGGAGGCGGAGACAGGAGACTCGGTTGAGCCCAGGAGTTGGAGGTTGCTGTGAGCTGTGATGCCACTGCACTCTACCCAGGGCGACAGCTTGAGGCTCTGTCTCAAAATAAAAAAAGAATTTATCTAAACTCAGCCTTCAAAAATATTTTTTTAAAAAAGAAAATTTTATATTATTGTATGAAAACTTTTGGCAAAGTTTTTAGGCTTTAAGGGCCACATATACTATCTCTGTTACATTTTTTTTTTTTTTTTTTTTTGTAGAGACAGAGTCTCACTTTATGGCCCTCGGTAGAGTGCCATGGTATAACACAGCTCACAGCAACTTCCAACTCCTGGGCTTAAGCGATTCTCTTGCCTCAGCCTCCCGAGTAGCTGGGACTACAGGTGCCCGCCACAACGCCCGGCTATTTTTTGGTTGCAGTTCAGCCGGGGCCGGGTTTGAACCCACCACCCTCAGTATATGGGGCCGGCGCCTTACCGACTAAGCCACAGGCACCGCCCTGTTACATATTTTTTTAAAACAGTCCTTTAAAAAATTGAAAAGACCATATTTAGCCCTTGGACCATTGAGACCATCTCACTGTGTCACCCTCGGTAGAGTGCTATGACGTCAGAGCTCACAGCAACCTCAAACTCTTGGGCTTAAGTGATTCTCTTGACTCAGCCTCCCAAGTAGCTGGGACTATAGGTGCCTGCCACAACACCCGGCTATTTTTTGGTTGTAGTTGTCATTGTTTGGCAGGCCCGGGCTGGGTTCGAACCCGCCAGCTCCAGTGTATGTGGCTGGCGCTCTGCCGAGCCTATGTATCACTCATGTTAGAGGGTTGTTGATGCATGAGAATGTGCCTTGTTTGTTGCATCTTTATATCATTTGAGGGAGTGGTTTCCTCTTCACGGGATAATTTAAATAACTGAGGAAAGGATAATTCTCAGTGTCATAACTTGGAACTGAATCCCATAGATGGATGTAGTGCAGCAATTCTCAACCTGTGGGTCTCGACCCCTTTGGAGGTCAAACAACCCTTTCATAAGGGTCGCCTAAGACCATCCTACATATCAGATATTTACATTACGATTTGTAACAGTAGCCAAATTGTAGTTATGAAGTAGCAACGAAAATAATGTTATGGTTGGGGGTCACCACAACATGAGGAACTATATTAAAGGGTCATGGCATTAAGAAGCTTGAGAGGGCGGCACCTGTGGCTCAGTTGGTAAGGCGCCGGCCCCATATACCGAGGGTGGCGGGTTCAAACCCGGCCCCGGCCAAAACTGCAACCAAAAAATAGCCGGGCGTTGTGGCGGGCTCCTGTAGTCCCAGCTACTCGGGAGGCTGAGGCAAGAGAATCGCTTAAGCCCAGGAGTTGGAGGTTGCTGTGAGCTGTGTGAGGCCACGGCACTCTACCGAGGGCCATAAAGTGAGACTCTTCTGTCTCTACAAAAAAAAAAAAAAAGAAGAAGCTTGAGAACCACTGATATAGTGTGTCTTAAGACCGTGGTATTCTGGGGCCAGGCGTGGTGGCTCATGCCTATAATCCTAGCCTTCTGGGAGGCTAGGTGGGTGGATTGCTCTGAGCTCACAGGTTTGAGACCAGCCTGAGCCAGAATGAGACCTCGTCTCTAAAAATAACCAGGCATAGTGGCAGGTGCCTATAGTCCCAGCTACTCTGGAAGCTGAGGCAAGAGAATCACTGGACCTCAAGAGTTTGAGGTTGCAGTGAGCTATGATGTCACGGCACTCTACTAAGGACGACAAAGTGAGACTCTGTCTCACAAAAAAAAAAGAAAAGACTGGGCTATTCTGGTTATATTGACTTGTGACATGGGCTGGAATAGGCTTTGTCCTGTGGGCCCCTAAAAGGTACTTTAAATGTTTTAAACAGAGTTGTCCTTGGCATTGAGATTTCTTACATTCTGTTCCCTGAAAGATTTTCTTTACTCACTATTTAACATTAGTGTGAATTCTTTAAATTATGGTATAAATTTTGGAGCTAGTATACATGCCCCTATTATCTACATTAAATATGTATATACACACACACACATATACATATATATATATATATTTTTTTTTTTTTTTTGTAGAGACAGAGTCTCACTTTATCACCCTTGGTAGAGTGCTGTGGCATCACACAGCTCACAGCAACCTCCAACTCCTGGTCTTAGGGGATTCTCTTGCCTCAGCCTCACGAGTAGCTGGGATCATAGGTGCCCACCATAACGCCCAGCTATTTTTTGTTGCAGTTTGGCTGGGGCTGGGTTTGAACCTGCCACCCTTGGTATATGGGGCCGGCTCCCTACCCACTTACCCACTGAGCCACAGGCGCCGCCCTATTTTAAATATATTAAAAATAATTAAAATTCATATTTACAGTTTTCCTATTTGTTTATGATTTAATATTTGTTTTATTTCTAGGCTCCCGGGGAGCTTTCTGTGAAGTGAGACCAGATGATAAGAGAATTCTGGAATTTTACAGCAAGTTAGGCTGTTTTGAAATTGCAAAAATGGAAGGATTTCCAAAAGATGTGGTTATACTTGGTCGGAGCCTGTGACATTTGTTGGTACTATGAACTGTCTAGGTCTCTTTGACACCACCTGTGGGTGGTGGTTGAGGTCTTTGTACAGTTTAGTCTTAGGAGCAGCAACAAATCAACCAATTGGATTGGAAACAAAGAAGACTACGTAAAACTCACCCATCACGCTTTCAGACTACTCACTGGTTGGAAGAAGATAGTATTGCTTTAAATCTTGTGTGAAACAAAGATGCGGGCCTCCTTTTGGAGTCTGGTGTTAGGTGCCGAGACCTCTTACATGGGCTTATATAAGGAAGAGGTCTTCAATAAATGTAGTCAGCACTATTTTCTGCATCCAGTGTGGTTGCATTTCTCACCTAAGAGTGATCAAAATTACTTCTGTCATCCTCCTTTTATTGAATTAAATGTCTCTCAGTCTTTGGGGACATGGCAGAGACTAGAAAGATTTAGTGGGTTTCAGAGGCTTAAGGGTAGAGAGATTCCAAGTGGGATAATTGTGGCTTTAATGGAAGCTGAATAAATGATTTCAGTTTGGGAAAGTTTTTCTGTTTTTTGGAAAGCCATGGCCAATTGTCTTCTGTAGTGACTATTGGTAAAGGCATGGTATGGTTTGTAGGGACAAATGTGCAGTTGTTTATGGCAAAAGCCTAAAATTGACAAATTTGTAAATTTCTTTGTATATAAAGTAGCTGTAACTTGACTATCCTTTGTGTTTACTGTTTTGTAATTTTTTTCCTCATGAAAATGAAAGGGTGTCCAGGATAGCACTTTGAATGATGTAAATGAGTAGAGGGTGGATTTTTTTGTCTTTTTTTTAAGTTTTATTATTTTTAAAGTGTTTTCCATTTAGGCCTAGGCCATGACCATTTTGGGCACAATAGCCTAATTTTAGGAATCCATCTATTGCAAACTACAGTCACTTCTGGAAATAAACCTGAATAGCTGGTCAGCATGTGAAATGTTGGTTTTGACATCTGTTAAGGGACTGAATGGTCCCAATTTGCCTTAGGTCAGTTGTCCTTTAATCTCAAGACTGGTTACTACTGGTTTTATTAAATTAGAGTCTTTAATTCTTGCATGTTTGTATCTAGTTTTTAAAAGAAAGAATGAGCACATTTTTAACCAATGATTTATGGCTACCCTTTTATGTATTTTCATTTAGATTTATTTTTAAGGGTTCTGAGCATGAGGCTGGCGGGTAATCTCTTTATAGGATTCATTTTTTCATAATGGCTGCCTGACTTTTTCATAGATTTATAACAGCATTTTGTTATCTTGCTTCCCTGCAGTTTAACTTTGTGAGGGAAAGGGAGTAAAGAGAAGTAAACTTGAAAACACATTTTCCTTCATAGAGCTCCACCAGTGTGAGCTTTGAATGAGTCTTAAAGCATTGTACTTAGTGACTTCCAACCAGGACCTATGAGTGTGCACTGAATGGGTGAGAAGGGAAGGAAGGTTGCCTCTTTATTTTTTAGGGTAGAAAGAATATCTGTGTTGGAAAGCTGGAACCAAGTTTGCATTTTTGAGGACTAAGATGAAGAAGGGAAGCTCCTTACTAGATATTAATGCATCTGAATGTTACCCAATTTTCTTGAATATATCTTTAACACTAGTGGACAATTCTAGTATTTTATCTGGAGGGTTTCAGGATTGCCCTCATATGGAATCAGGACTTTTAGCAAGTTTGCTTTTGGTTTTATCTTGGCTTTTAATAATCACTTTGGCTGGTCTTTTGGTCACAGGTGTTAACTGTGAAACAGATGCCCAGGTATAAACTTTTCATCACTCTTAAGATCATAAAGTACTACTATTCCATGATTATGAATATTTATTAGGGTTGGAATGACATGTCATTGATTGTTTCGATCACAGCTCAGTTCCTGTAGAAAATGAACTGTAAAACTATCTGAAGACCATGCAAGAGGCAAAATAAAACTTGAAGTGAACGAGTGTGTTGTACTCCATGAACCTACTTTCCGTATGCTCCCTACCCTTTTTCATGCCTCACCAACAAGCAAGTTATGCTTCAGCACAACTGTTCTTAGAGTGGCTCTTAAGTCAGCCCTCACCTACACTTTCATTACCAGTAAAGGACTTCCAGACTTGCAAGGCAAAAGCTAAGAGGAGGAGACTATAGATGTTAGTCTCATGACCTACCCTCTTTGCCATAGTTTAACCCTGGTGTGAATAGGGCTTCCAGTTTGTGACTGCCATCTAATAGGATAAGAAGAAACACAGTTTGCCTGATTCTTTAGTCAAAAGATGAAAGATGGAAAAATGGCCTATGACAGAAAATATAAGGCAGATGGATGTACCTGGGCTGGTTTGAAAGTTAAAAAAAACCTGGGGGGTTGCCAGGACTAACAGTTGAGTACCACATGTTAACTAGTTGCTCTACCAGCACGTGCTAGCATCAAATCAGCTAAAGCTTAATGACAAGTTGTGGGTCATTAGACCAGGAAGCATGGCTAAAAAAGGTTTAAGCTCAGAGGACAGAAGAGTTTCGGTGGAAATTCTTAAGAGTTGGAAGTCTTCCTTAAGGCTCCCGGTCTCTTGGAACAAAGACAAGTCTGAGCTCATTTCCTTTGCTTTTACAAGGAGCAGTCCTAAATCCGATGCTGTATGCTGTTGTGCTGTTTGCTGGGGAGGAGTGGGTAAGATTTACAAATTTATATCTACTGCGTGCTTACCCTGGGGTTGGAAGAGTGGGAAATAACACTATGTCTAGATAAGGGGGTGTGGGGAGCTGTAGAAAATGGACGCCCTCGTGATCGTGGAAATGAGCAAGGACATTAACATTAATCTTAAATCCATTGCTCTGTGCTGTTATCCCTTTCTGCAGTCTTGACAGGTTTGAGCTGCTGGGCGGAAAAAACGCTAAGACCCTTGGTGCTTTTCCCCTGTCTGTACTGAGCGTCTCCTTTAAAGGGCGGGGCCGGAACTGGCCTAGGGTTCCTCGCTTTGTACGTGTCGGGGGCGGAGTTTAGAGACCGCCTTTGCAGCATGGCCGTCGGTACTGCTGCCGCCTTAGCGTTTTTCAGTCAGGAAAGCCGAGTCCGAGCCGAGGGCGTCGGGGGTCTGCGGGTCCCGGCCCCAGTCACTATGGACAGTTTTTTCTTCGGTATTGGAGAAGGGAGGTCTGAGGGTGGTACTGGGGCGGCAAGAACTCGTGATGAACAGGAATGCGATGGTTTCGTGGCGTGTGTGGGGGTGGAGCGGTGCCTCGCTGTCCCCAAGGCAGGGGGGGGCTGCGCACGCGGTCGCTTGAGGGAAACGGGGCGGTGAGATCCCTGCGCCAGGTGTACGGGGCGGGGCCCAAGGCCGAACGCCCCAGGTGTTCTGAGTGAGACGTCTGGTGGGCGTGTAAATGGCGGGTCAGCCTGTGGCTACACGTGACGGGGATGGGGAAGAGGTTGGTGAAACGCTCCCACACGCATACTCAAGTTTATTCAACACTATTCTTTCCCAGGCTGTGAGCTTTCCGGCCATACCCGCTCTTTCACCTTCAAAGTAGAGGAGGATGATGCGGAGCACGTGCTGTCATTGACCATGGTGAGGGGTAAGGGAGGGGTCAGTGACGAATAAACCTGGGCAGGGAATTAGCGGGCCTCAACCCAACTCTCCTCCCTTTACTAGGAGTCATATTATCTGCTTAAGCCCCACGTGGGTAGCTCCCCTGCCAGGTGATCCAGGGGCCTCTGAGGCTGGACAAATTCTAAGGTAGATGCTTTCACTAGTGGTGTCAGCCCTCGTTTGAGGAGGCCCTGTGTACCCTTCCCAGCTCTGCCTCACTGAGGGGGCCAAAGACGAGTGTAATGTGGTAGAAGTTGTGGCCCGGAACCATGACCACCAGGAGATTGCAGTGCCTGTGGCCAACCTCAAGTTGTCCTGCCAGCCCATGGTGAGTTCCCCAGCCTTACCTTGGTGGTTGTGGTGAGGGGATTGAGGACTTTAGTATTCATCATAGGTGGGGTGGGCTAGGTGTAGGCTAGGCCTTCATCCTTGTCTTCCTTCCAGCTCAGCCTAGATGACTTCCAGCTCCAACCACCTGTAACATTCCGCCTGAAGTCAGGCTCTGGTCCTGTGCGGATCACTGGGCGGCATCAGATTGGTGAGAGGAGGGGTGGGCCCTCTTCTTTGCCTCCAGTGGACTCTCATCAGGTCCCCCCTCCACTCCACACTTCTGCCCCATCCCAGTCTCATCTCCCAGCTCAGCCCCAATGCAAACCTGCATGCCCTCCTGTGCTGTGCCCTGTACTTTCTGTCCTACTCAAGCCTACCTCCTTCATGGAACCTGTCCCAGTTTCTCCAGCTACAGTGATGTGGACTCTTTTAAGCTCTCTCTTGCCCAGTTTAGTGCCTGAGGTTCTTCCCACCTAGACTATAAGCTTTGGGAGACCAGAGTTCCTGCAAGACTGTCACCATAGACCGTAAGTAAGTGTGGTGTGAAAGGGGCCACCTCCCCCTACTTCCTTGTGTGTCCATCAGTTACTATAAGCAATGATATTTCTGAGGAAGAGGAGAGTGAAGAGGAGGCTGAGTTGTGTCCCATCCTTCCTGCCAAAAAGCACAGGGGCAAGCCCTAGCACTCCTTGGTGAGTAGAGGGAAGGCTGCCAGAAGTCTCTGGGAGGGGAGGGAGGAGCAGGCAAAGGCCTGGATGCTGACCCCCATTTGCTCTTCCTAGGTCAGCCAGCTGCCTGCTACCTGCGCCATGCACCATGTTCCTGGACAAGTTTCAAGAATTTTAAAGTGTTTCTTCTTCACTTGAAGAGAGTTTGGGGTGGGGTTTGGTTTGAGGGACTTGAGCCTGAGCTAGGAAAGGGGCCTGTTCTCCATAGGGACCTGGTATTCTGGTTGTGTGCCATGCCAGGGGCTTCCCTTTTCTCTAGGGGTGGGAGGAATTCTGAACTTTTATCCTGATCATCCCTCCCTTCCCACCTGCCTATGAGAATTGGAGGTTAGTGTCTGGAGGTCAGAACTACATGTTTTTAGCACTTTTTACATATTTGGATGAAGGTTGAAATAAAGTGCTGTGAAATTTTTGCAACTCATTTGTGTGGCCTCTTCCCACGCTGGGTGATATTCCCCTGGGGACCACCAGGTGGCACTGTAGCAGCACTGAGGGTGGCTCTTGGCCTGTGGGAGGGTGGGGGAATGTGGGATATTATTATTCTCTGGTCCCTGGGCCAGGATGAAGCCTGGGCCCAACTGCCTTGGGAAGGGGACCTCCCAACACTTAGTCTGTTCCCAGCCCCTGCAGGTGGGGGAGGGCCATTGCAGGAGGTTATCAGCGTCCAAACAAGGGGCCTGGGCCTCTGTCAGCACTCAGGTTGATGGGCAGGGGGCAGATAAGGGGGCTTAAGCAGGCTGAGGAATGTACATCCTTAACCCCATGAGGGGGCTGAGGCCCAGAGAGGGCCTGCAAGGGGTGGGGCAGGGACCAGTCTTTGCTCCTCCTTTGAGTCTGAGCAAGGCTGGACCCTTAGAAACTTGATTCCAGGGGCCAGATGGAGGGGACTGGCCAGATTGGGTGACAAGGAAACCAGAATCCGGGTGGCCTGGCATATGGGGGCAGAAAGGGGCCCCTGGGAATTGGGCTCTTGAGCTAAGAGGGATTCCTGTCCCCGCAACACACTGCTTTGTCTGGTGGTCTCTGGTGTCTGGAATTAGGTGGTTCTGGGCTTTGGCTGCAACTATGCCAGGAAGAAGGGATGTACCTGGTGTGAGGATGAGCATATGTGTGATCAGATTTGGGGTCAGCAGTTCAGCAGCTGTGTTGGGGAGTTGACAATGCCCCACAAACAAACAGACAAACAAAGCATTACCTCTCCAGACACCCTGGGGCCAGACACAGGCTGAGGATGGACAGAGAACAGGGCCTGGTGGGGTCAGGCCAATTCCAGGACCAGTCTGGCCAAGTGAGTGGGCAAGGGGGAGGGGTCCCAAGATAACCCCCAAGGGGCTGGTATTGGGGCAGGTAAGGTAAACTTTGAAGAGAGTCCCCATAATACGGAGAAGCACTCTCTCCTCAACACATACCCTAAAGAAGGAGGTTCTCCCAACCCCGTGATGGGGAACTAGTGGGTGCAATTTTCAACCCCCCTTTGTCCTCGAGAACAGAGAAAGGTGACTCCTCTTCATGTTGCGGTGATCAGGGTCGCAGGCGATTTTCTTCGTTCCGGGATTGCTTTCCTGAAACGTTTCCACTGGAGAGCCAAGGCGAAGAGGGCAGCTTGTCCTGGAGCCACTCGTCGCGAGAGGCTCAGGGTTGGCGGGAGAGAGTAAGGTGGCGTTGGCGCCCTCTGGTGGTCGAGACCGCTTCACCAGCTGCCATTAACGGCTCGGCTAGTGGTACCCACGGCCGAAATTTAGGCAGAAGGCGAAGGAGTAAGTCATTGGGCTTGCTAGCATGTGCACGAACATTCATTCACGGGAAGGACCCTTGTTAGAGTAGGGGAGTCGGGCTGTGGTATTCACAACTCCTTTCCCTTCCTCATCTCGGCTCCAGCCTACAAAGACCTCGGCACGTGCTTGGTTGGAGACGCGAGAGAGTCTGGCTGAGTGTAGCGCAGTAATCTGTTCTGGAAGCCTGCCAGGCTGACCCATCTACCCCCTGCGCGTGGCCTCGCTCCAGTAATTACCCCCTGCCTCCCCAATGACGCCACCGACGGTTCCTTGTATTCCTGGTCAGTCTCCTGGCGGGCCTGTTTTCCTGGTCAGTTCCCTGGCGGGCGTGGGCCGTCGCTGAGCACACTCCTGCCTGCAGTGGTGGCCCAATCCACATCGATTCTGAGTCGGGAATGACCCAGCCCGATGGGGCGCCCAGTGCTGTGAATTGTTTTTTACTCCCTCCCTGCTCCCGCTTCTCCATCACCCTTTTCTGGCCCCTGAAGCACACAGTGGGAGCTCTGCCAATTTACTCTGGCCTTTGAGCGCTGCTGAATGAAGCCGTACGCTGGGGCTTGCCGACCGCTGAAGAAGGGGCAGGGTCGTATTTGGGGTGCTTAGGGGAATGGCTCCCAGACAGGCCCGAAGTGCATAATGTAGTCCCAGTGATTTGCATTTGAAGAGTCGGCTGAGAGCCCACGGGCGCTTGGAACATCGTGGTGCAGGAGCGCGCAGTGCGAAGGAGCTGCAGTCCCAGTGGCCAGCTCCTGCCGGCATGGATTTGAGGGGCCTGGGGGCGTGTCGGGGGGGTGGGCCAGGGGTGCGTTTTGGAAGAGGCTGAAGGTGTGTGTTTGGGTGCCGGCGAGGGCGTGTCTGCGGAGAGGGGCCGTTTGTGTTGGCGAGGAGTGTGTGTTTGTGTTTGCAGACCAGGGAGTGTGCATGTGTGTGTTTGTGTTTGCCAAGTGTGGGAGCGGCGGAGAAAAGTGGCCAAGCTCAACCCGTCACTCAGCGATCAGGTTGACAGGCGCTCGCTCATCTGGGCCCGGGAGCTCTGATTGCAGATTCGAGGAAACAAAATAGCAATTGTAATTACGGGGCTTTGATAAGATAAAGGAAAGAGGGAGCCGGCCGGGAGGCGGGAGAGCGGGCGGGCGAGCCAGGGAGGTAGCGGCCTGCGGGGACCCGGCGGAACATTTGCATCTGTCAGTCACTGGGCGTGCCGGGGCAGAACTAGGTGCCTACTGTGGGGGTGAACCCATCTGCCCCTCTCCCCTAGACGTATGGATTTGGGGAGCGATGAGGAGAGTCTCAACGTATTGGGTGAGCCTCCAGTTCCTGGGAGGGTCTCCGAAAGTAAAGGAATTCTGGTCCTGCAAACGCTCATTGGCAGAGGTTAGGGGTAGAACTAACACTCTGACCTCGGACCCTTTTCCAAGATGTTAATCTTTTCCAGGGGAGAGGGAAGGGAATAGATGAAGACCATTGAAGTTCAACTCAGGGCTCTCAGAATCTTCCCAGAGACAACCAGAGTTTAATGCTGGTCTGAGCCAGGTCCTCTGCCCCCACCCCAACTCAGGGAAGGGAAGGTGTCCAGTCTGGCTCTAGTTTTGACTCTGGGACCATGTACACACAACCAGATGGCTGCTCTCTGTTCCTATCATCAGACTTACTTTCAGAGAACTGGGTCCATGGTGGGCAGAAGGCCAATCCCTTTTAGGAAGTGTCCAGTCCCTGCTCCTCATCTCTCTTTCAATTATTCATTAATAACAAACATTTTCATGAGTGTGAGGTTAAGACAGTGAGCAAACAGACATCACCCTTACTGGCTTGGAGCAGTGCAGAGAAGGAAGCTTATATTGAACAAATCATGACTCAATCCTTAAGCAGAGTACAATGAAGGAAAAGGACTGGCCTGGGCTGTGGCCACTAGAGTCCACCTGAACCTGCCAGTGGGGTTGAGAGGAGACAGTGCCTGCCAAGCCTTTAGCAAATACAAGTGCTCAATAAATGGTAATGTTTATGATTATTATCTGTTGGGTGGGGGTGAAGGCAAGTCTCCCTGGGGAAGTTGCACATGGGCTGACTTATGTCTAAATGCTCAGCCAATTTCCCCATTATTCATTAATTAATTCATTCAACAAATAATAACTGCAGAACAGCTCTGCTGAGTCTGTGCCCTGAGCTGCGATTTATGAGCTGGTAAAGACAGGAGCCTCGTGAATGAGCAGACTCTTGGAGGGGAGTAGCAGGTGGGTTCAGGAAGTTTACTTCTCTGAGGAGGGAAGTTATCTTGGGATAAGTCCTTTAACTTCCCTTCTCAACATTTCTTGATGTGCATTGATGGCTGGGAGTTGGGAAAGATGGGGCACAGGGAAAAGTGGACACAAAGCCAGGGGAGTAGGCAGAAGCTGGCTGTGCTGCTGGACAAGGTCCTGCCTGCTTCCTCTAGCCTAATGGCTCTGTGGGACTCCCCTAACTCCGCCAGTGCTACCCCCAGGGCCAGGAGGCCAGTGGGGACAGGGAGGTTGTGGATGAAGGCAGCAGCTGGGTAGGTCATCTGTGACTCCACCTGTTCCTTACAAGTACCTGTCCCAGAGCACTTTTGCCCACAGGCTGCTCCTACAGAAGCAGTGTGATAGCTCAGGGTTTCCAGAAAACCTTAGAGGGAAGCAATGAGGTGAGGAGCTGGGAAAGTGCCTATCTTCGCTCCCACCCGCAGTTGACCCAATGCACCATCCCATGCCTAGCACACAGTAGGTGTGTAAATGCCTGTGAAATGAAAAAATAAGGGACCCTGAGGGGGAAAGGGCTGGGTGGTCTGTATCTAAGTACCTAAGTCTCTTCCCCTAGGAAACGCTGCTGAGAATAGTTATTTTTGCCCCTGTTTCCTGCTGGGTTTTGGGGGGAGGGTAGTGGCTGTGGGACTTGCCAGGGACCTTTGGGCTCCCCTCTCTACAAAGGTGGTTCAAGGTTCCTCTCAAGCTTCAGGCTAGTGGCGGCGAGACAGAAGGGGTGATAGTAATAATGCGGTAGAGGCTGGGGTTTTTGGTTCCCAGGGCCCCCTTGGAGACTGAACAAGACAGGAGAGGAGCAGGGCAAGGTGTTCAGCTGGGTACGGATCGCACAGGCACGCACTGTGCGAGACAGGCACACAGTCATTCATACCACTGGTAGCGGTTGCTTCTAGGTGGCAGGTCCAACCCTAGCACACAGTAGGTGGCTCGTAGACAGGCCGCACAGCCGGAAGTGGCAGCGGACGAGGGACCGCTGGGAGACCTAACCCCGTTGGACTCCGGCGTACCGGGCGGTCCAGGAAGCCCCAGCTCACTGTTTCGGGGCCCAGCAGAGCAGGCTGCCCGAGGCGCCTCATCCCCACGTGTCCGGGACCCAAGAGCTAGTAAGGGGACAGGCCGGGTATAGGGGGAGGCGCCCACACCGGCCACCCCCGCCCCTCCCGCGAGTTCCAGACCCCTCCCCTAGTCCCGACCCCCAATCCTAGACCCGTCGGCCGCCCCGCCCCGGTTCGCCCCGCCCCCGCCCCGGGCTGCGTCCGGGCCCCAGCTCCCAGCCGGGGGCTGCGGGCTCGGGCCGCCCGCCCCGTGCTCCCCCCTCGCGCCCGGTGCGGCGCCCCCCGCCCCACCCCTCCCCCTCCCTTTCCACCTACCCACCCACCCTGTGGCCCGTTACCCTCCCGCTTGCTCCTGCTCCTGAGTAGCCAGCGGCCACAGGCTCCCGCAGCGGCGCAGAGCGACTCAGCGCGGCGCAACAAGCACGACATTCCACGGGACTCGAGGAGCCTCGTCTAGACCGCAGCTGGGCTCCCGCATCCAAACCTCCCTCCGCCTACCCCCAGCTCATCCCTCTGCAGCCTCCTGCGGGAAGGTTTGATCCCGCCGGGGCTCTCGGTGCTCCCGGGCCGCGCGCCATGGGCAGCCCCCGCTCCGCACTGAGCTGCCTGTGAGTACCGCTGCCCCCGTGTCCCTGCCCGGCCGGGCCAGCCGCGCCCGCTCCGCTCACCCCGCGCCTCTCTCCCGCCCGCTTTTGTCTCCCACAGGCTGTTGCACTTGCTGGTTCTCTGCCTCCAAGCCCAGGTAAGGAGTACCGCGCAGAAGCGGGGACCGGGTGGGCCGGCAGGGGACTCTGGTTGGCAATGTAGGGTAGGGCCCCGAGGACCAACTCTGTGGCAAGGGTGGCTAGGTTGGAAGGAACCTTAGAAATCCAGTCCCTACTACCCTGAGAAGGGAGCTAAGGAACAGAGAGGTGGAGCCCTGCATAAGGTCACCCAGCGAGCGAGTGGAAAGGCTAGAACCCAAGGTCTGGCAGTACCGCGCGTCTCCCACGCATCTTCGCCAGGTTGGGGTGGATAAGGAACCCTATGGACGGCCACACCTGGCCGCTGAGGGAGGGGGCAGCTGGGGCCAGGGGATGTTCATTACCGAGAAGAGTCCGGTAACTGCATCA
Source organism: Nycticebus coucang (assembly GCF_027406575.1). Lineage (NCBI taxonomy): Eukaryota > Metazoa > Chordata > Mammalia > Primates > Lorisidae > Nycticebus > Nycticebus coucang. The sequence goes on along the minus strand of NC_069782.1, from coordinate 130,937,889 downwards.
GGGACCCTTTCCGCAGCTGTTGGGGAGACTTGTGACCAATTTGGCCCAGAGATCGGGTGCCCAGGTCCTCTGAGCTCTCAACATTTGCTCCGTAAATTTGTCTTTATAAATGTCACGGGTCGGGTAGGGCTGCCTCCCTACTTAAAAGCGCCCTGCTTCTCTAGGAAGGCCCGGGCCGAGGGCCTGCATTGGGCAGGGAGCTCACTTCCCTATTCGGGGCTGGCCGGGAGCCCCAGGGTGTTGCCCAACAGGTGGGTCCAGATTCTCCTCCGGGCTCATTCATCCAGGGCTGGGTCTCCCCAACTTTCCTAGGTGGGGGATGGTGGTCTGGGCTGGCATATTGGGGGGGACCTCCCCCAGCCTCTGTTGGCTGCCTGGGGCAGTGAGGGGGATGATGGGTGGGCAATGGGGGCCACTTTGGCCCCTGGGCAGAGTAGCATTATAATGGTGTGTTGTGTATTTTTCAATTTCCTAAAGGTAACTGTTCAGTCCTCACCTAATTTTACACAGCATGTGAGGGAGCAGAGCCTGGTGACGGATCAGCTCAGCCGCCGCCTCATCCGGACCTACCAGCTATACAGTCGCACCAGTGGGAAGCACGTGCAGGTCCTGGCCAACAAACGCATCAATGCCATGGCAGAAGACGGGGACCCCTTTGGTAAGGCACCCTGCATGGCACCCCTTGGTGTAAAGGTAGCTTGCTTGTGGTGACTGGACTTCCAGTCCCCAGCTGAACTGGCCAAAGGCCTGCAGGCTCCCCATTTCAGAAGGGAAGGAGTTTGCAGGGGAGAAGTGAGGGATAGGGAAGAAACCCTGGGGACTACTTGGCCACAGGTGTCCCCTTCCATGCCCTGCAGATGAATGAATCCAGGAATCTCCCTTTACACCACTCTTCATGCGCACCTCCCCACCTGTAGGTAGAGACTAGGGGCCCACAGGGAGGAGGCCCCAGGTTTAAGGGAAGCTCTTGAAAAAGGATATGTCGCCTGGGCCTGAAAAAGGAAGAGTGGGAAAGAGAAGAGAAATCCATTCAATTCTCCCAGCTTGGAAAAGGGGAATGCTATGAACCTTTCAATACTTTGATCAGAGGGTCAGTTACACCAGGACTAGGCTTGGAAAGGGGCCCTCCCAGCTCCGCTTGCCCGGGAACCCAGGCAAGGGCTTCTAGCTCCCCGTGGGGTGGCGAGTGCAGGGAGCTACTGCCGGCAGAGAGGCCGAGGACTGATTGATTTCTAAAACATTCAATATTCCTGCCTTGAAATGGGGCCAATTTCCAGAGTCCTGGATGTACCAAGAGAAAAGCAAGCCCTCTGGGCGGCTGGTGTTGTTTTTAGAGAGCGATTATTGTGAGTTTAAAAACCTTTAAATAATGACCAAGTTAAACAAGCATGAAAGGAGAGGGGAAGACTCTATTAAAATGTAATAAAAAGGTGAGGCATTTTAAGAGCTAAGAAGAAAAATGAAGAATGATATAAAACAGAAAAAGAACGAGCCTTTTTTCAGATGTGGAGTTTGAAAGGAGTTGCAAGTCTGTAAATGTTAAAAAAGAGGTTCAAGATTGTTCTCTATGAATCTCTGGAGAGACCCCCGCGTCTGGCAGAGCGATTAAAACTCTTCTTACTTTCACCTTTTTTAACATTTCCTGAATACTTTCTCCTCTTCTCGAGCCAGTTTGGGGGATCGAGTATGTCTCGCTGCATTTTTTCTGCATGGACGTAGCTGACTTCCCTTCAAAGCTGGAGGAGGAGACATAATTTTCCTGGGATAAATCTGTCACTGGGGTGGAAGAATAGGTTTGAAAATGTTAAGCTTTCCAAAAGCCCTGTTGGGAAAGCCGCTGTAAACTTCAACCCCAGCTCCCCAGATCTATCCGGGAAGGAGAGTGGGGGCTCTGTGGGGTGGGGGTGGGGGCAGCCTGCCCGGTGGCCGAGCTCCCCTGCTGGGCTGGCAGAGTCGGCCTATGGTCCCTTTGTCCCTCCAAATTGGCTACTTGCTGCCCTTCTCCTGGCTCCTCCAGGATTTGCTCCATTGCAGCAAATGGCTTAGCATCCTTGGATTTGGGGAAGGGAAGGAGAAGCCAAGCTGGCAGTGGGGGAATCAGTCTTCAGACATCTGAAGAGGAGATGATACCCACTTCTCTCTTTAGATATATTGGAGGCTTCCTAGGTTCTCTGGTCCTTGCCTACAGGGTAGGAGTAGGAGCTGGAGGCCCCAAGAACAGAGGTGCTTAGAGTGTGCAGCCCCTAAGAGTTTGGGGAGAATAGCAGAGAGGTCTCAACTGCTTCTTTATGGGCCCCAGGAAGGAACAGAGGCAACTACTCTATCCCCATCTGCCCCATTTGGCTAGAACCCTCAGAGGGGGACCCTTTTACCCCTTCTCCAGTCAATATCCTTCCTGGCCCTTAAAAAGCACTCACTTGTTGCTTTAGAAAGCAGATCAGGAGAGGGATGAGCACCATGGCTAGGCCTAAGAGCAGGTGAATGGGTGGGAAGGTGACAGCTTCATTCTCCCATACCCCCAACCCCCTCCCCCACCACTGTCACACACACACACACACACACACACACACACACACACACACACACACACTGGGGAACCAGATTGGAGACCACTGGGAGTCTGACCACTGGGTCCCAGTGCTGTGCCTATGTGAAATGGGGGAGTCACAGCCTGGGAGGAATGGCTGCCTAACTGACCTCAATGCCCTCCACCTCTGTCTTTGATTTTAGAGACAGAGAAGGTGCCTCGTGTCAATGCAGGCTAAGTCTCAGAACAGCTTTTTCAAGGAGGTGAAAGGATGGACATTGCAGTAGGAAAGACAGGAGAGCCATCTCCTCTATCTCATTTCAAGTAGCTAAATCAGCCCTTACTCCCTTCTTGAGGATAGCCTCTAAGAGAGGAGCTGCATAGAGAGGTAGACCGGACAGGCATCTATGACAAGTCTAGAGGAGGGGAGTGGGGAGAAGACACAGAATTCAACCCTAGCCTCCTAGCCCTCCTCACCCACAGAAGGGATTTGGTTGCTGGGGTGAGAAGTCCAGCTGTGAGGATGGTTCAAACAGAAAAGATAATTAAGTTGTTGATTTCTGGACCCTGGGGCTGAGGGACCTTGGTGACTGGGAAGCCTAGGAGAAGAGCTAGGATCCACCCAGCAGGTGTCTGAAGTTATGAGAAAGCAGCTGGCTTTCAGCTACGTGTGTGTATGTATATAGGGAGAGCTGTCACCATCCCTATCACCTGAGCAGAGCAGGGCTGCCCAGGGGATAGGGGTCATGGGAGGTGGCCAAGACTGTATAAGTTAGAATCCAAAGTGGGTGGCAGAAATAGGAGAGAAAACTTTTATCTTTAGCTTCAGGATTGGAGGTCATTGTTGGACCTGGATGTTTATTAATGATCTCCAAGGCATGTGCACATAATATTCCAAGTTACGGCTGGGTGTGATGTCTCATGCCTATAATCCTAGCACTCTGGGAGGCTGAGGCGGGTAGATAGCTTGAGCTCTTGAGTTCGAGACCAGCCTGAGCAAAAAGCAAGACCCCATCTCCACTAAAATTAGAAAAATTGAGGCAAGAGGATTGCTTGAGCCCAGGAGTTGGAGGTTGCTGTGAGCTATAAAGCCACTGCACTCTACCCAGGGCGACAGCTTGAGACTCTGTCTCAAAAAAAAAAAAAATATTCTGAGTTGTAAGGATCCTCAGAGATCTCTTGATTAGCTGTGGAACTCTGATCAAATTAAATTTTACATAGCTGGTGGTGCATGCCTGTAGTCCCAGCTACTCAGGAGACTGAGGCAGGAACATCATTTGAGCCTAGGAGTTTGAGGTTGCAGAGAGCTATGATGACACCATTGCCTTCTAGCCTAGGCAACACAGCAAGAACTGTCTCAAAAAGAAAAAAAAAAAAAAAAACTAAACTTTACTTGGATCTTCAACATAGAAGTCATTACTGTCTAGTTTAAAAAGAGAGGAAGAAGGAATGAAGCTTCAGCCTTTTCTTTTTTTTTTTTGGCTGGGGCTGGGTTTGAACCCACCACCTCCGGCATATGGGACCGGCGCCCTACTCCTTGAGCCACAGGTGCCGCCCAAAGCTTCAGCCTTTTCAATTTCATGGCTCCAAGACTGCTCTGTGGAACCCAGAACCATTCACCCCTGGTCTGTAAACTTGCCCTTTCCCAGGGTCACCCAGCACATCAGTAACTTGGCTAGGCTGGAGCCTAGGTTTTGGGTACCTGACCCTGAGAGCAGTTGCTGTAGGAATGTGACAAGTTTGTGGGCCATCTGGGATGAGGAAGGGCAACAGCTGGGATCAGGGTCTTCCAATAACCATTCGCCTATCTTCCCCAATAGCAAAGCTCATTGTGGAGACAGACACCTTTGGGAGCCGAGTTAGAGTCCGAGGAGCTGAGACAGGCCTCTACATCTGCATGAACAAGAAGGGGAAGCTGATCGCCAAGGTGAGACCCAGAAGGGAGGTTGGGCCTCTGGGGCCTGGGGAGGGGCTGGCCTGGCTAAGCTCCTCCAGGACAGTTTTGAGCTCTGATCTCAAGGTGGGCAGAGGTACAGAGCTACCTGGGGTTACCTAATGATGGGAGTAAGGGAGAAGGAAACTGCTTTAGAGATGAAAACTATAAAAGTGAAGGAGGAAGAAGGCAGGCTAGGGAAGGGGTTGAGGGGGTTGGTAAATTCCATATATCTTTTTAACAAATCGCCAAATTGCTTTGCTATTATGTCCAATTACATGGTACCAGCATTTGGAATGTTCAGTAAGCCGCAGGCCCAGCCCCTCGGCCGAGCTCTGAAATGGCTCCATTAGTCACGGCTCCTCTCCAGCCTGGAGCTACCCGCTTCCTGGGCTTCTGGGGCTTGGGACTCAAGAGTCTCCTCACAGGCCTCCCCTCCCCCAGAGGGTGGCTGCCTTGGGGCCAGGAGTCCTGAGTGGCTGAGGAGGGCAGGTGGGGAGACGGGTGGCCAGACTGGTGGGCAGGAGGCCAGAGCAGGCAGGCTCTGGAGCCCCCTCCCTGCCTCTCTGCGTTGGGGCCCAGCCCCTCCGTAGACAACCATGTGTCACTGCTGCCCAGGAGGACAGGAAGTTGCCGGGTGGGCTGCGGGTTGTGAGGGATTAGAGAACGGGTGCCTGGGTAGGGGGTGGGGCTGCAGCTCCTGCCCACCTCGCCATCTGCTGAGGTGCCACCTGCTTCTGGGACCGCTTGCCCTCTGCCTGTGATGGGGGGCTCTGTAACGTAGTGTCTGGCCCCACTACCTGCAGAGCAACGGCAAAGGCAAGGATTGCGTCTTTACGGAGATAGTACTGGAGAACAACTACACAGCGCTGCAGAATGCCAAGTATGAGGGTTGGTACATGGCCTTCACCCGCAAGGGCCGGCCCCGGAAGGGTTCCAAGACACGACAGCACCAGCGTGAGGTCCACTTCATGAAGAGGCTGCCCCGTGGCCACCACACCACCGAGCAGAGCCTGCGCTTCGAGTTCCTCAACTACCCGTCTTTCACGCGCAGCTTGCGTGGCAGCCAGAGGACTTGGGCCCCTGAGCCCCGATAGGTGCCTGCCGGCCCCTCCACGCAAGGCCAGACAAGGAGACCCTCCTCTGGTGGGGGCTCACAAAAGAGAAACTCAAGCCAGATGAGATCTGCGCTGCTGCAGGCTGGGGAGGTGCTGGGGAGCCAGAGGTTCCAGTTGTTGATACTGTTTGCTGTTGGGGTTTTTTGCAGTTTTTTTTTTTTTTAAACAAAAGAGAGGCTCTATTTTTGTATTCCACTTGGCTGTGGTGTCTGTCTTCTTAATTCTCAGAAAGGCCCATTCATGGCCTACACAGGGATACTGGTGGGGGCTGGCTGTATGGGGTGGGGAGGGTTTCTGATCAGGTGGCCAGAAACTCCACTGCACCCCCAGGTGGAGCTGGAAAGCAAGGACTGTGACACAGGCCAGTTCTTTTAGGGTTGGGTGTCAGTGGGGGTGGTGGTGGTGGTTGTGTATTAGTTGCTATTAAATGATTGAAATATTTATTTAATTTGCATATTAAAAGTGTGTGTTGGAGAGTGAGTTCTACCCCCTTTCCTCCTGCCCTGCCTCAGCTGGCAGGCTGCTGGGAGATGTAACAGATCAGGCACAAGCTCTGACTAGCTTCCCTCAGCCTAAGGACCCATACCTGTCAGCTGTCCCCATCACTGTCACTCAGAGGGGCTTTTCTGGGAGGACAGAAGCAGGGAAAGAGGAAAGAAGAGGCTCTTAGTTGGTTCTGGGAGCTCTCAGACATGGACTTTCTAATATATTTTTTAAGGTTTTTATTTATTTATTTATTTATTTTTTAGACAGTCTTATTATGTTGCCCTCAGTAGAGTGCTGTTGTGTCACAGCTCACAGCAAACTCAAACTCTTGGGCTTAAGTGATTCTCTTTTCTCAGCCTCCCAAGTAGCTGGGACTATAGGCGCCCACCACAACACCCGGCTATTTTTTGTTGCAGTTGTCATTGTTTTAGCTGGCCCAGGCTGGGTTTGAACTCGCCAGCCTTGATGTATGTGGCTGGTGCCATAACCACTGAGCTACAGGCATGGAGCCAGGACTTTCTTTCTTTCTTTTTTTTTTTAGACCACGTCTCAAGGTGTCACCCTTGTAGAGTGCCATGGCGTCACAGCTCACAGCAACCTCAAGCTCTTGGGCTTAAGTGATTCTCTTGCCTCAGCTTGCCAAGTAGCTGGGATTACAGGCACCCACCACACACCCAGCTATTTTTTTGGTTGCAATTGTCATTGTTGTTTTAGGGGGCCCAGTCTGGGTTCGAACCTGCCAGCTTCAGTGTATGTGACCAGCACCCTACCCACTGAGCTATAGGCACCTCCATGGACTTTCTAACTATTAACAGGAGTCATTGCTAACACTTGCCCAGGTCATCTCAGGGCCAGAAATGATGGCTAGGCTAGAACCAGAGCTGTTAACCATGGATTCAAGTCTTTTAAAAAGGGCTTTTCTGGGCGGTGCCTGTGGCTCAAGGAGTAGGGCCCCGGTCCAATATGCCGGAGGTGGCGGGTTCAAACCCAGCCCTGGCCAAAAACCACAAAAAAAAAAAAAAGGGCTTTTCTCATTTGAACTCATGAGTTCGAGACCAGCCAGAGCAAGAGTGAGACCCCATTTCTAAAAACAAGCCAGGTGTTGTGGTAGGTGCCTATAGTCCCAGCTACTTGGGAGGCTGAGGCAAGAGGATCAATTGAGCCCAAGCGTTTGAGGTTGCTGCGAGCTATGGCACTCTGCCGAGGGTGAAAGAAGTACTTTTCTCTGTGCGCCTAGGTCTATGAGGGATATGGGTTGGAGACTCAAGAACTGGTCCTTTTTGAGAAATCAGGCTCCAAAAGATGAAGGAAAAGAGCAGCCGCCAGGGTCCAAGCTGGTGGCATATTAAAGGGGGATTGCCAAGGCTGGTGTTGACAATTGGGACAAGTGTTATGTTTGGGGGAGGTCTGGTTGGAGAGCTATGGGCAGAAGGTGCTGAGCTCAAGTGCTGCAGAAGAGCCCAGGGAATTAACTGCTATCCAAGAAGAGACTGCTGACCTTAGAGAGATGGGCCTATTGGAGAGCAGCTTCAAATGGGATGGGACTGGAACGTAGATCTCAAGGTAGTCATGGCCAGGGGTACAAGCAGCAGGCATCTGTCAAGGACTAACTGTGAAGGAGGGCTAGTCTGGGCTTAGGATGGCCTGGTCGTGCCATGGGAGTGCTGGCCAGGCCATGGTGTGGGTAGTGGGGGTGTGGGTGTGTGTTTGGTGAGACTGGCATCACACCACACCGTGGGAGAGCTCAAGCCCAGGGGCAGGTCTCCTAAGCCCACAGCTGGCCCAGCCTTCTTAACTGAGGCCTCTGATCTGGACTTCTTCCACTGCCTTCTTTGAGATGCCCCTGTGCTGGTCCCATAGGAGACTAGGTCTCTGTTCTTTGGGACTTCACTTAGGATGGGGGCAGCCCAAGGCTTCTTAACTATGTGCCCTCCCAAAATTGCAGGCCCAAATCCCAGGCTCAGACCATGCAGGTAGATCAGGAATTTCAGGGCTCAGTGGGAGGCCTTGGAGTCTGTCCACTCTACCTCTTATGCCTGCTAAAGTGGGTAAGGGGCTCTGGACAGAGTGGGTTTCTCCTGGTACATAGACATTGGGGATGTGAGGAAGGGGCTCTAGACAGCTCTCTCCAGCTCCCCCACCTCTTAGTGCCTCCTCCTTTGCTCCCCTCCCCCTTTAATTAATTCTGGGCGAGCAGCCTGGCTTTATTGTGCAAGAAGCTGGGGTCTCACTGTGGGAAAAGTCACACCTTCTGAGCAGCTTCTGATGCCATGCAAATGAAGGGACTGTCCAGGAAACGCTTTTATCTGCACGGTCGCCTGTCCAGCCCCCAGCCCAGTAATTACCCACATTTCATTTGTTTGAGAGCAATTCTTGGGGGAAACCACAGGATAGGAGGGAATCTGGGGGTGGCGTAGTGGGGGTAGAATGTCAGGCTCTCTGCCTGTGATCCTGGCCACAAAGTGGGGCCAGGCTAGGCCAAGGCTAGTCACTGGCTAGGCCAAAGCTAATCCTTAAGCCCCCAGGCTCGGGGAAGCTTGAGTCCTCCAGGGTGGTAGGGGTGAAATTGTCCCATATGTGCATCATGAAAGAACAGGTGAGCTGTCCAGAGAGCCAGACCTGCCTTCCAGAGAGGAGAGAGATGACTGGATTGGGGGAGAGGGGGAGGGCTGGACAAGTGGGTGGGGATCTCATCCTTTAGGGTGCCTGAGGCTTTGGGAAGAGGTTGACTCCCCAGCAGGACCCCAAGCCAGGGGTCCATGGAAGTGTAGCCCAGAGCAATGGGACTAAGCTAGGCTAGAGCACCCACCAACTTGTTTATCTTTGAGTTGCTGCCTCTGCAGAGCCCTCGCTAATGGGGTTTTACAGCCCACTCAAGCTGCAACTGGCCAAGAATCAATCATTACCGGCACTTAGTGGTTTGATAGTTAACAGCCTGAACTGAAGCCAAACTGGTTGTTAACTGTGATAACAACTGATTTCAAGGGGTTATTGCCGGCCCAATATGCTCAGCCCATTTATTTTTGGGAAAACAAGCAGGGAGCTGTTGCAAGGCCCAGAAAAGGGAGGAGGACTGGGCTTCCCTAGCCAAAAGGCCTGCCACTCTGTCCTGTAGTTGATGCTGGCTGTGAGGGCCAGGAGTTGGCTGAGGCCTGACCACCCGGCACCTACTGAGGACCTGTGTGTGGCCCAGGTGAGCTGTTAGGAGGCCCTCGCCAGTCCTCCCTTCTTCCTAGTGCTGGCCTTGGTTTTCCTTCCCTTGCCTCCTCTCATAGCAGTGTTCCCAATGACACCCACTCAGGGATGGCTCCCTCTGAGGAGCCCACGCCTAGTGACCAGGCCTCCATTTGTACCCATATAGCAGGTGGGGCTGGACCCCCTCGCCTATTTCTTCCTCACTGAGGGCTCCCAGAGCCCTGCCAAGTCTGAACCTTTCATTTCAAGCTAGTGAAGACTTCACTCAGGTCTTGACTAGAAAGAATAAGAGTTCTCTCTTCCAACAGCACCAGGTCCTGTCCTCTGCCTTTAGGACAATGGAAGCAGGTGAGGCTATGGGCAAGCACCATTGTAGAATGCCACTGCTTTAAAGGGCCTCAGGAGTTCTCCACCACCATCTACAGATGGACAACCTGCGGCCCAAAAGTCACACAAATCATGTCAAAGCTAGCACTGTACTAGAAGTTAGTTCTTCATTCCAAGATCCAGGTTGTCTTCAGGGATACTGTAAATCTGTCCCTAATTGCATTCAGTCATTCAGCAAATATTACTGAGTGCCTATTATGTGTCAGGCTGTGTTCTGGGTAGAGGGGACAGAGCAGGAAATAAGGGATAAAAATCTCTGTCAATGTGGAGCACATCTTCTATTGGAAGGAAGTACAGAACCAACAGTGTGTAAGAAACCAGCATGGGGAGGATTCGGAGGAGGGCAAATGTGACAGGGGTAGCTATTCTAGACAGGGTGGTCAAAGAAGGTCTCACTGATAACTTCATGTCTGAGTGACCAGGTAGAAGGAACAGCAAGTGCAAAGATATACTGCACTGGGGGGTGGATGAGCCAGCAAACCATGGAGGCTTTTGAGCAGTAGAGTGACATCATCTGAGTTAGTTTTCATAAGACACCTTTGGGTACTGTGTTGAGGCTAGAGAGTAGGATGAAACGAGACCAGTTATGAAGTTACTGCAATAATCCAGGCAAGAGAACGGTGGCTGGGAGGTGGTGAGAAGAGAGTGGAATTTCAGACATTTTTTTCCAGTAGAGATGACAAGATGTACCGATGGATCTGGATGTGGCTTGTTCTAGAAAGAAAAGTGTCTAGGGGTTTCCATGGTTTCCAGCCTGAGCAACTGAAAGGATGGAGGTACCATATACTGAGATGGAGGAGATCCCAGGAGGGGCTGTTTTGAGGGAAAGAGTAGGAGTTTGGTTTTGGACATATTAAGTCTGATATGATTAAATAAATATTTAAGCGGTGTTGTTGAAGAGGAAGTTGTATATGAGTCTGAAATTCAGAGGAGAGGTCTAGTGTGAAGATAATAAACTCAGGAGTATTTAGCACACAGGTAATTTCCAAAGCCAAGAGAGAGAATGGATTCCCCAGGGAGTGTGTATTGCTGGAGGAGCAAAGAGAACTAAGCCTGAGCCTTGGCATACTAAAGACATTGAGAAGTCAGAGTGAACTGAGAAAACTGGCAAAGGAGGCTAAGAAAGTGTGGCCCAGAGCAGCGCCCGTGGCTCAGTGAGCAGGGCACCAGCCCCATATACCGAGGGTGGCAGGTTTGCACCCGGCCCCAGCCAAACTGCAACAACAACCAAAAAATGTGGCCCACGAGGTAGGTGGGAGGAAGAGCAGGAGAGGGTTGTAACCCGATGAGCTAGGTGAACAATTTCTGAGCCTGAAACTCTATGTGAGGCAAAAGAAAAGTTTTATTATCATCATCTGGCTTCCTAGCAACCACCCGTCAAACCTCAGGGCCAAGAGGAGGCTGCCAAAACACAGGGTTGGTTTAACCTGGAAGCCTCCTGGATTCCTCTCTTAGCCTCACTTCTGCCTCTCATCAGTAGGTCCTGCTGTCTCCACCTCCAGAACATCTGTCCAGTTCAGTCCATCCACTGTTGTACTTACCTACTGCCACCGCCCTGCTCTGAGCCATCATCAGTTTTTGTCTGGCTTATGACAATACCTTCCTACTTGCTTGCTCTCCCTGGTTCCTTTCCTATCCCTCTGCAATTCATTCTCCACTCAGAAGCCAAAATTTTCCAAACACAAATCTGATCATGTTATTCCCACAATACCTAGAGTTGAATTCAAACTCTTTTTCACGACCTCACAGTCCCCTAGGTGCTTTGGCTGCAGTCTGCTATAGAACACAGCTTCTTTCCACTCTCCTTCTCATCTGCAGGGTCTGGCCACACCTCCTTCCAGATCTTCCAACAAGCCCAGAGGGGCTCAGAGCGTTTGAACTTGCTGTTCTCTCTACCAGGAATGCTTATCCTCCAGATCAGTGGCTCTATGAGGGAGGTCTCTCTGTTGTCATTCTCTGCTTTATTTTCAACGTCAAACTTACCATCTGATGTTATCCTGATTTTTATTTCTTTACTTGTTTTTGGTCTGTTCTATCCTTACTTCCCAAGAGAGCAGGAACTTTGCTTACTGATGAATGTCCAGTGCTTAGAACAGTACCTGGCACATTGTAGGTGTTTAGTAAACATTTTTTAAAGCAATCAACATAAAATAAGAGTAGACTCTGAATGTTGAGAGAAGGTGGGTCAAGAGTTCTCTGTACCAGGCTGGGCGTGGTGGCTCATGCCTGTAATCCCAGCACTCTGGGAGGCCAAGGTGGGTGGATCACCTGAGCTCATGAGTTTGAGACCAGCCTGAGCCAGAGCGAGACCCCATCTCTAAAAATATCTGGGCGTTGTGGCGGGCGCCTGTAGTCCCAGCTATTCAGGAGGCTGAGGCAAGAGAATCGCTTTAAGCTTAAGAGTTAGAGGTTGCTGTGAGCTCTGACACAAGGGCACTCTACCAAGGGTGACAGAATGAGACTCTGTCTCAAAAAAAAAAAAAAAAAAAGAGTTCTCCGTATCCTGGAAAAGGGCCAGGCATTAGGAAATTCTTTTTTTGTTTGAGACAGAGTCTCACTTTGTTGCCCTTGGTAGAGTGCTGTGACATCACAGCTCACAGTAACCTCAAACTTGGGCTCAAGCCATTCTCTTGCCTCAGCCTCCAGAGTAGCTAGAACTACAGGCGCCTGCACAATGCCCAGCTATTTTTAGAAATGAGATCTCAATCTTGCTCATGCTGGTCTTGAACCTTGAGCTCAGGCAATCCACACACTTTGGCCTCTTAGAATTCTGGGATTACAGGCGTGAGCCACCATGCCCAACAGGAAATTCTTGAAGTGTAGGAAGACTTAAGAATAATCCTGGGATGGGTGATCTTTTTTAGCCCATCCAGACATGCACAATCTTACTAAAAAGGCCCAAAGCTGCCTGACGCAGGCTCGTCATCATTTTCTTAAGCTGCAATAAATATCTAAAAAATCTGGACAAATGGACATCTAAGCAGGGCCTACTGAGATGGACATCTCAAAACCCTCCAAAATTCTGTTTTCTTCACTGCCATTGGGTTTCCATAGCAATCAGGGGACTTCAAAGGCAAGACTGAAGGGGAATTAAGAGCCAGAGAGAGCAGAGGAGAGAGGAGGAGTAAGTGGTAGCAAGACAGATGGGGAACTGGCAGGAACTCCAGGGCGATCCCCAACTCCCATGTTACTATGGAGGGTTGTGCCAATAAGGTCCCTTTGGTTGCCCCCCTTCCCCATCTGGATCTCTTGCTGACCCTTGAGAAGTAACTGTCCATCTGGGCAGGCACTGGAGCTGACCCCTCATGCAAGCCCCCTCCTCCTGGCTGGCAGATGCTGAGCCAGGCACTGGCTCTGTGCTATGGTCCAGTTCACTCCCTCAGCCCCTCTCTCAGCAACAGTGAAACAAGGAGCCCCCGGGTTGGTTTGGGGAGTGTTTCCTTCCCCTTTCTTCCTTGGCTGTGTATGGTGAAAAGAGATGTGGGAGCAGAAGAGGCAACATTATCCCATGCAGAATAAAGTCCCTAGCATTGGCATTTGAGGATTACAGCTAGGCCCCCCATCTTGAAGGTTCAGATGATCTCTAGCTTAGGGCTCAGCTGGAGGTGCTCAGAACAAGGGGGCAAATCTGGGCATTGCTCTGAGGAAACAAGCAGAAGCCTGGACAGAGTTCTACCCTGATGGCAAACTCCCACTCCTTTGAGTGGACCAGAAGACCAGAAAATGCTAGGCCTGGGGCCTGGAAGTGGTAGAATAGCAAGCCTTGGAGAAGCTCTCACAAGTGGTCCTGAGGCCAACTTTCTGGAGAATTGGTCAGTGACTTTGGAGGGCAGATGTGAACCAGGGCTAACACCAAATTTCAACTGTCCCTCTGCCTGTCCACATGCACATAGCTCCCAAGAACCATCTCCTGGGACTCTTCCCTGTTTCCAGCCTCTTACTTTCTATCATTTCAATACGATATACATCACCACGCCTTGCAATATGTTTTTTTTTCTTTCTTTTTCTTTCTTTTTTTTTGAGACAGAGTCTCAAGCTGTTGCCCTAGGTAGAGTGCTATGACATTATAGCTCACAGCAACCTCCAACTCTTGGGCTCAAGCAATCCTCTTGCCTCAGTTTTTCTATTTTTAGTAGAGCCAGGGTGTGTGTGGGGGTCTCACTTTTTGCTCAGGTTGGTCTCGAACTCGTGATCTCAAGCAATCCACCCACCTTGGCCTCCCACAGTGCAAGGAATACAGATGTGAGCCACTGGACTCAGTCTTTTTTTTTTTTTTTTTTGAGACTTACTCTGTCGCCCTTGGGTCATGTAGCTCACAGCAACCTCAAACTTTCTGGCTTAGGAGATCCTCCTGCCTCAGTCTCCTGAGTCTCGGGGACTACAGGCATCTACCACAGCACCTGGCTAGTTTTTCTATTTTTAGTAGAGATGGGGGGTCTCATTCTTGCTTAGGCTGGTCTTGAACTCCTGAACTCAAGTGATCCTTCTGCCTTGGCCTCCCGTAGTACTAGGATTACAGGCCCGCAAACATTTTTTCACAAAGAAATGCCCCCATCCCATTATAACAAATACCTGGGCCATCTTACATCCTTCCAACTTGTCTCCCTCCCATCTCTCCTTGGGCTTTTTCTACACCCTCCCGCTCCCTGCATTCTGTCTGCATGAGCTCTCAGTAATGAAGAGCAAACTCATAAAACATTCATCATGGGTAATACACCATGTAGGATCTGCCTGATCTCAGTTCTGATAGAACAGGCTAGGTCAGCAGGGTGCTGGGTATTAGGCATCTGAGGGTTTGGGCCAACTTCTCTACTTTGGGCTCGAGTTCTAGCTACTTCCCTTAGGGTAGCGGTTCTCAAACTGTGGACTGTGACCCACAGGAACTGTATTAAAGGCCTGCGGCATTAGGAAGGTTGAGAACCACTGCCTTAGGGCATGCCTGATTGTCCAGGAGGGGCTGGAGGTGGGAGATACTGAGCAGAATAGCAGAGGAGGTTCCTGAAAAGGGATGCTAACATCCCAGGGAGGGAGAGTGGCTTCCAGGGGTGCTCTTAAGTGAGGTATGACTGGTAGCTTGGCACTCTGAAAAAATAGCTGGAAGATGAAGTGAGCTGAGTGACCAAAGGACTAAAGCCGGAGGCTTGTGCTAAATGTGAGGAGCAGTCAGAGTCCAGACAAGCCTGGGGAGCCTGGTAAGATGGGAGTGTGTACAGGGGTGTGAGGGATATGAAGACCTGGTATTGGTGGCAGGCCCTCTGCAAGAACTCAGCCCTAGGAAGTAGACGCTGTCTGGGGCGCTTTTATCAAATCAGCAGAATGGGTAGAGAGAAGGAAGGGACAAAAAAAGGATCTTCCATTTTTTCACCTTCCCCCACACCCCTAGAATTTACTCTGACACTATGTGTCAGCCCCCAGATTTCAGCAAAGTCAGAGAAGGGATTCAGAGAAACGTCTACAGGCACAGCCAGAAAACCAGAAGTGGCTTGGTGTGAGGGGTAGAATAAAGGTCTTTGGAGGCAGACAGCACGAAGCCTGAATCCTGGCTCAGTCACTTACTAATCAAACCACCTGAGCAAGTCATTTCACCTCTCCAAGCCCCAATTTACTCTACCTGTAAAGTGGTCAGGGTCAAAATTTACATAACTGTGGAGAGTGGCCAACAGTGATTCCCAACAAACAGGGGCTACATGGGAAGTAAGCTGGGAGATGAGTTGGGCCATCTGAGTCAGGTCCCTGTGAGCCCGGCTTTGCATGGCAATATCTCTGTGAGGCACTGAGGAGCTGTGAGGAAGGCAGAGTGTCCGCCAAGGCTGCAATCCCTGGGCAAATAGCTCTGGTAGCCCCAGGGCCTGTGTGAGGTAGCCAGAAAGCCACAAGAGATAAAAGGCCAAAGTTCCTCCTGCACGCAGAGCCTGGCCTTTCCTCTCCCTTCCATGCATGCAAGTGTGGCTGCCAACAGCCTGGGCCCGAGGACTGGGAAGAACTGAGAGGGGCAGATGAGGTGGTGGCCTACAAGGGAGGTGGTTTCCCTGCTTCCTCTGGGAGGCCAGTATGCAAGTTCTTACCTTCCTGCACCACAGATCTGGCTTTGCCTCCTCTCACTCTAACCCCCAAAGAAGCCCATGCAACTTGGGGAAAAGTCAAGCCTGAGTTGTCCAGAGTCAGAAAGAACAGGAGAGGAGAGAAGCACAAAGAACACAATCAATATTCAAGCCTTCTTATCTGTCCTCCTAGCCAAATGCCAAACTCTTCTTTTCCCCAGTGCCTTGTACTAATTCAGGGCAAATTTCTTGAGCACTTCCTATACAGTAGGCATTAAAGTACTGGGGAGAAATGATGCACAGACACCTGACTCCCAAAGCCTCCCATCTAGCAGAGGGCCACAGTCAGACAGGTGCTCCCTTAGGGGCGGGGAGAGTGGTAAAGGCTGAGCTGGGAAAAGCAGGGCCTAGGTGAGGACAGAGGGTTAGGGACAGACAGAGGGAATGCTGGGCATGCAGCCACCTGGTACTAGTTCAGCTCAACTCAGTTCAGTCAGCTCAGTCCCAGCTCAATTCAACACACACTGAGGACTGGAGTGCTGGAGATAAAGCACAGACATGGCAAGGTCCTTGCCTTCAGGTGGCCCCAAGATTGGGGTCACAAACCTGGAGTTGCCATGCTACATGGTAGGCAGAAAGTGGGTTAGGACCAGGTATGCTGTTTGACTGGATCAAAAAAGAGATCACAGAGAAGACAGGAGTTGAGAATGAGTAGCTGTAAGAGCCTCAAGAAATTCACCTTTTCTGAACCTTAATTTCCTGGCCCAGTCAGTGGCTTGCGCCTGGAATCCTAGCACTCTGGGAGGCCGAGGTGGGTGGATTGCTTAAGCTCAGGGGTTTGAGACTAGCTTGAGTAAGAGTGAGACCCCCGTCTCCACTAAAAGTAGAAAAATTAGCTGGGCATTGTGGCGGACACCTGAAGTCCCAGCTACTTGGGATGTTGAGGCAGGGGGGATCACTTGAGCCCAAGAGTTTAAGATTGTTGGGAGCTATGATGACACTACAGCACTCTACCCATGGTGACAGAGAAAGACTCTGACTCAAAAAATAAATAATAATATTAAAAAATGAACCTTAATTTCCTTCTCTAGAAAATGAAGGGTTTGAACTAGATTATGTATTTAAATTTTTATTTAGTAATATAACCTGTCTTCCTGAGGAAAGCCTGTATGGAAGCCTATTTTATAAAACAGACACAAACAAATTAGCTTTGGCTGGCTCAGGGATTGGGATCCCCTCAGGTTCTCACGTCATGCCTGTATCTCAACTGCAGCAGGTGGTGAAGGATCTGAACCCTTCAGGGTTCTCTTGGGCACCCAGGAGAATGTGATGGCAAAGACTCTCCAGAGAAGAAGAGTTGGATGGGATCTAGGCCTGCCACCCAGGGCCACCCCCTGGGCCCCGATGTGAAGGTGTCTCCAGGAGGAAGAGCTCAGCCCTGCTCTCTTCCTAGAGCACCTGGACTAGTTCCCACAGCCTCCCAGAGAGGCTCCTGCCTTCTCCCACACTGACCACTCACACTCAGGGATTATCCCAACCAGAAACTTCCATTTGGAACAAAGCTCCCAGGAATGAAATCTGAGCTGCCACTAAGAGGCTCCCAGGCTAACTGGGAAGTGGCTGGGAAAAGGGAGGGAGAACTTGCAAAGCACTGGGAGCCTCAGGGAGGCTGTGAAACCCGAAGACAAACGACCAGCCAGCAGACTGGTGCTGTGGAGCTGCCACCGCCTTCTGTAGAACCAAAGGTCAGGGCTGAGAAGAGTGGGAAAGTGGAGGGGAGGGAGCGCACCCCAGGCTTTATTCCAGGGTAGAGTAATTGGTGCACCTGTGGCTATGGCCTATATCCCCCTTGAGGCCCTCAGGGCTGGCCTGCAGTCACTCAAGCTGTCCCTCCCCTTCCCCTCTCCCCTCCCTCCTCCCCCAGCTGCTTCCTCTTACTCCAGTGGGCTGCTAGATGGTCAGTGATGGGGCTGCACAGCAATGGGGACCTACACCACACACCCAAAGGGAGGGCACAGAAGGGTAATAACCACAGCAACCATTTATCAAGCACCTACCAGGTGCCAAGTGTGCTGCCTGTGTTATTTGTGATCCTCACAATAGGTCAATACTGCTAGCCCATATTACTGTTGGGGAAACTGAGGCCAAGAGAAGGCAAAAAATTTTTTGGAAGTTTTAGAGCTAGGGAGAGGCTGACCTGGGACCTGAACCCAGGGCTTTGGTATTCTGAAATACTAATGCACTGGGTGGTGCCTGTGGCTCAGTGGGTAGGGCACCAGCCCCATATACTGAGGGTGGTGTGTTCGAACCCGGCCCTGGCCACACTGCAACAAAAAATAGCTGGGCGTTGTGGCAGGTGCCTATAGTCCCAGCTACTCGGGAGGCTGAGGCAAGAGAATCGCCTAAGCCCAGGAGTTGGGGGTTGCTGTCAACTGTGATGCCACAGCACTCTACAGAGGGGGATAAAGTGAGACTCTGTCTCTAAAAAAAAAAAAAGAAAAGAAAAAAGAAATACTGATACACCCTTTGCCAGGTTTTGTTCTGCAGGCTTGAAACTTGCATTAGAGCCCAAGAACTCTGGTTATTTTTCTTTTTTTTTTTCCAGTTTTTGGTCAGGGCTGGGTTTGAACCCACCACCTCTTGTATATGGGGCCAGCACCCTACTCCTTGAGCCATAGGCACCCCCCCAACTCTGGTTATTTTCATAACAAATTCTTTCTTCCCCTTTGAGCCAAGACAAAGGAAGTGCCAGAAGAGGTCATTTCTCTAGCTTGAATCCTTGCAACTTTATGAAAGTTATTTCACTTCTCTGGTCCTTGGTCTCTTTATGTGTAGAATGGGCATTAAAAGGAAGGCCAGAGAGAATACACATGAAGTATTTAATATATAAATGACAGAGTCTCAATTTGTCACCCTGGGTCACAGCAACCTCAAACTCTTGGGCTCAAGCAATCCTCTTGCCTCAGCCTCCTAAGTAGCCAGGACTACAGGAACCCACCACAATGCCCGGCTAGTTTTGTTTGTTTGTTTGTTTTTGGCCGGGGCTAGGTTTGAACCTGCCAGCTCCGGCATATGGGACCAGCGCCCTACTCCTTGAGCCACAGGCGCCGCCCAGCCTGACTAGTTTTTAGAGACAGGGTTTCGCTCTTGCCCAAGTTGGTCTTAAACTTATGAGTTTAAGCAATCCACCTGCTAGGATGCTAGAGTGCTAGGATTATAGGTGTGAGCCACCTCGTCCAACACATAAAATATTTAGAACAGTGCTAGGCATAGAGTCAGCACTTAATAACTGCTAGTGTTGTTGTTTGGACAACTCCTTTCTCCCTTTTTCCTAGGTAGCTTAGAGTCCTGAGGAAGAACCCTCAGCAGGCTGAGTAGATTATTCTAAGCTCATCCCTTTCCCTGCCCACCTCTAAGAATACAGATGCAGGTTGGGAGGGGCTTAGACTTTATAGATATTCTGGGAGCTGTCAGGCAACCTTCTGCTTCCATCTCCAGGGCAGCTCCAGGCTTTCCAGAGTGTGAGCCACCAAATCTTGCTGAATAAACAATGTACTTGAGGGCAGTTCCTGTGGCTCAGTAGGTATGGGGCTGGCCCCATATACCGAGGGTGGTGGGTTTGAACCTGGCCCTGACCAGCTAAAACAGCAATGACAATTGCAACAAAAAATAGCTGGGTGTTGTGGCAGGTGCCTGTAGTCCCAGCTACTCAGGAGGCTGAGTTGAGAGAATTGCTTAAGCCCAAGAGTTGGAGGTTGCTGTGAGTGGTATGCCATGGCACTTTACCGAGGGGGGACAAAGTGAGACTCTGTCTCAAAAACAACAACAAAAACAATGTACTTGGCTCAGCTACTAGACTGCCCTGGCATGGTTCTGAAGGCCAACTGTGAATCCCAATCCATCTTGGAGTATCCTTGGAAATAAACTGACTGGGGATGGGGGCAAAGGAGAGGTGGTTGGGCTAGGTCCCAGGGGCTGGGCAGTTGTTTCGGCAGAGGGCTCCTTGTGTCACTGCTCAGTGATAGGCAGATTTGGACACTGAGAAGGGGTAATTTTGCTGGTGCTAAGGCCAGAAGCATCTTCTTCTTCTTTTTTTTTTTTTATTAAATCATAGCTGTGTACATTAATGTGATCATGGGGCACCATACACTGGTTTCATAGACCGTTTGACAGATTTTCATCACACTGGTTAACATAGCCTTCCTGGCATTTTCTTAGTTATTGTGCTAAGACATTTACACTCCACATTTACTAAGTTTCACATATACCCTTGTAAGATGTATGCAAGTGTAATCCCACCAATGCCCCTCCCTCTGCTCCCCTCCCTCTCCCCCTTCCCCCTATTCTTAGGTTGTCAGAAGCATCTTCTGATGCTGTCTGACTAGCCTTTCACCTCCAGGCCTCCAAGCTCAGGCTTCCCAGAATAACCACCCTCTGGAGCTGGCACCAAGGACTGGCTCTGTCCCCCAGGCAGAGAGAGACCCTGCTGGTCCTTGTTCCCTCCTTTCCTCGCATCAGAGCATCTCAAGGCCAGGCTTGTGGCTGCCATTAGTGACTGGTGCTTGGGTTATGCAGCTCAGGATACTATTCAAGACAAATGTGAAGTAAATGTTGGCGATGACTATGCTTCAGCCTGTGCAGTCAGTGGAAGGTGGTAACTATGAAGGCAACTCCCAGCTTGGGGGCTGGCTACACATAGAATGTGGAGCTTACAAAGGATTCTTTCCACAGACACGTACCAAGACCTAGTCTCTGCTCCACTTCTCCCCACAGGGAACTCAGTGATTTGTTCCCATTCCCAGGGAGCATGCAGTCTAATTCAACTACATATGATGGTTGAATGCCAAACAGGCAATTATAAGTGGGTGTATTTTTTAATTTTATTCCAATTATTTAATGTAGCAGGTGATCCAGATAGTATATTATATAATTACCCTTTAAAGATAAGAAAATCAGGCCATAAATGCATATCAATATTGATACTGAGTCCATACTACATAAAGTTTTAAGCTAAGTGCTTGGGTACCAAGACTTTTTTTTTCTTTTTTTCTTTTTTTACGTGAGTCTTGCAATGTTGCTCAGGCTAGTGTCTAACTCCTAGGCTAACTTCGGCCTCAGCTTGCCTAGTAGCTGGGACCGTAGGTAGGAGCCACTGCATTTGCTTCTTTGCACGTTAGTGGAAAGTTCTAGTGATGCAGATCTTTTTTTTTTTTTTTTTTTTGTAGAGACAGAGTCTCACTGTACCGCCCTCGGGTAGAGTGCTGTGGCGTCACACGGCTCACAGCAACCTCTAACTCTTGGGCTTACGCGATTCTCTTGCCTCAGCCTCCCGAGCAGCTGGGACTACAGGCGCCCGCCACAACACCTGGCTACAGTTTGGCCGGGGCTGGGTTTGAACCTGCCACCCTCTGCATATGGGGCCGGCGCCCTACTCACTGAGCCACAGGCGCCGCCCTAGTGATGCAGATCTTTTTACATTTCTCCAATACTACGTGCTTTTACATTTATTTATCTTTTCACATGCTGTTCCCTCTGAACTTCTACATATCCCTCGACATCTACAATTGTCTCCTCTCCATTGTGTTTTCCAGGTAATCCTCTGGATCGCATACATTTATCTTATTTATAACACTGAGTTGGAACTCTGTGTTTGTAATTATAATTCTTCAAGAAGTCTTTGAATATAAGAGGTGCATTATAAATTTCAGTGAATGAATGAAGTCTAATCTAGATGTCTTAGTGCTTGCCATTATGGGATAAATAAGAAGGATACAAACATTATCAGGGGAGACTTGGCCAATAGTCTCCAGAGTTCTGGACTCTTCTAAGATTACAGGTAGCTTTAGAAGAGATAACAATAAAAGTTACTGTTTATTAAGTGATTACTATCTATGAGGGACCGTTCTAAGCCTTTGATACACCTCATCTTGCTTCCTCCTTACAGTAGTACCATGAGGTAGTTATTATCCTGATGAGGATTTTATCCCCCAAGTAAATTGTCATCTCTGTTTTACAGCTGGGGACACTGAGGCTCAGAAAAGTAAAGAATTTCTTCCTCCCAAAATTATATGCCCAGGATTTAAATCCAGAGCTTCTGGCCTTTCAAACATAAGCTCTTAACCGCAGCTTTTCTTTTCTTTTTTTTTTTTTTTTTTGGTTTTTGGCTGGGGCTAGGTTTGAACCCGCCATCTCCGGCATATGGGACTGGTGCCCTATTCCTTGAGCCACAGGTGCCGCCCAACCTCAGCTTTTCTTTTCTTTCTTTTTTTTTTTTTGAGGCAGAGACTCACTATGTTGCCATTGGTAGAGTGCCATGGTGTCACCACTCACAGCAAACTTAAACTCTTGGACTTAAGCGATTCTCTTGCCTTAGCTTCCCTAGTAGCTGGGAGTACAGGTGCCTGCCACAAGGCCCGGCTACTTTTTGTTGTTCTAGCTGGCCCAGGCTGGGTTCGAACCTGCCACTCTCAGCATATGTGGCTGGTGCTGTAACCATTGTGCTACAGGTGCCGAGCCAGATTTTCTTTTCTTTTCTTTTTTAACCTCAGCTTTTCTGCCTCTGCCTCTGATTCCTTGAAGTATGAGATCTTTCTTGTATATCATAGGACAACCATTGCTCCTCCTGCCCAGACTTAGAAACACCATTGGCATGTGGGTTCTGAACTGCATGGCATCAGGACTAGAGGTGTCACAGACAGGCTGGGAGAGATCAGAAGTCCAGCCTGATGTTCATGCTGAGAACTTGACATGCACCCTGGGGGGTCATTAATCATTTGCTTATTACTACCTCTGCCACTCCGTGGAAGATCTGGGCTAAGGGATAAATTAATAAAAAAGGGGAAAAATACAGAAAAAGAAAGAAAAAACAAAACAAAAAAATTGAACTGGATTGTCTGAGGTTTTCCTCTTCACATTATAGGTAATTTGCTAGGAAAATAAAACCCCTCATTGGAAGCTCAGAAGGACCTCACTTGGAGGAAGGATTGAACCTGAGTTCTAGCCTGGCTTTTGTTACTAACCAGCTGTGTGACCTTGGGCAAGGGGCTTAACCTTATAAGCCTCTGTAAGTGGGCAGAAAAATGGGCAAGAACACAATGCACTTAGGAAGAAAAGGTCCAGACAACATCTAGAGGATGGAGTCTGGGCTGGATCAGGGGTCACTCTCAGGACAGAGGCTCCAGACCTGCAGTAGGTGGTAGTGCCCCAGGGCTGCTGGGAGTGAGAGGCCATATCAGAACAGGCACCATGAGAATGAGAGAGAAAACCAAAGACCAAGAGAGCCTTTCCTTTGGATGCCAAAAGTAGGCATCATCACAGTCCCTCTGGAACATCCAAACATGGGGTATCTAGAAACTCCCACCTTCAGGAAGAGCTAACCTCTTGCCTCTTTGGGCCTCCAGTACCCAGTATATACTACTTTTTTTTTTTTTTGTCACCCTCAGTAGAGTGCCGTCGCCTGACAGCTCACAGCAACCTCCAGCTCTTGGGCTAGGGTGATTCTCTTGCCTCAGCCTCCCGAGTACCTGGGACTACAGGTGCCCGCCACAATGCCTGGCTATTTTTGTTGCAGTTGCCACTGCTGTTTTAGCTGGCCGGGGCCAGGTTCGAACCTGTCACCTTGGGTATATGGGGTCGGCGCCCTACCCACTGAGCCACAGGCGCTGCCCTATACTTCTATCTTATAAATGTCCTCACTGCTTTATACTTAAATGCTGGCCTTCTTAGTAGAAAGTGAACTTTTTGAGGGAAGAAAACTTGACTTCTTTATCTATATTCCTCAGCCACTATACTGACTGCCTGCTTGGCACCAGTAGGGACCACATAATTGCCTCATAGAGGAATAAATGGATGAATGAATAAAACTCAGATAAAACTAGGCAGAGGTTCAAAAGCAGAGAGGAGGTAGAAACAAGAAGTCCAATCCTGGCTCGGTGCTCATAGCACGGGGGTTTCGGTACCAGCCACATGCACTGATGTTGGCAATTTCGAACCCGGCCTGGGCCAGCTAAACAACGACAACTGCAACAAAAAAATAGCTGGATGTTGTGGCGGGCACCTGTAGTCCCAGCTACTTGGGAGGCTGAGGCAAGAGAATCGCTTAAGCCCAAGAGTTGCTGTGAGCTGTGATGCCATAGCACTCTACAGAGGGCAACATAGTGAAACTCTGTCTCAAAAAAAAAAAAGAAACACATGGGTGGTGCCTGTGGCTCAAAGGAGTAGGGTGCTGGCCCCATATGCCGGAGGTGGTGAGTTCAAACCCAGCCATGGCCAGAAACTGCAAAAAAAAAAAAAAAAAAAAAAAAGCACAATCCTAAACAACATAGGAAGTTGAGGAGCAAAGGAGCTAAGAAGAGCTGAGAAAACCATTTTGTATGGCTCCTTGAGCCCCCAGTGGTCACAGACTCTTTGACAGGGTAGGCCATTCTTAGGCTCCTCGGAGAAGATGTAAAGCAAGCAGCACCCAGAGCTCAGGTTCATTATCTTTAGCTACGGTGAACACGTGTTCTGATTTGTACATATTTTCCTGGGGTAATTATTAACACCTTGAAAGTGTCTCAGTTCTGGTTTGAATGACAAACTTCCTTTTTTTTTTTTTGAGACAGAGTTTCAAGGGTGTCACTATGTCACCCTTGGAGACAGTGCTGTGGAGTCACAGCTCACAGCAACCTCAAATTCTTGGGCTTAAGCAATTCTCTTACCTCAGCCTCCCAAGTAGTTGGGGCTATAGGCACCTGCCATAATGCCTGGCTATTTTGGTTGCAGTTGCCATTGTTGTTTAGCAGGTCCAAGCCAAGCTCAAACCCGCTAGCCTTGGTGTATGTGGCCAGTGCCCTACTCACTGAACTACGGGCGCCGAGCTCAAACTTCCTTTCTTAGATTTGTTTTCCTCCATCTTTTCTTGAGATAGAATTCACATACCACAAAATTTACCTCTTTAAACAGGATTAAGTGCTTTTTACTATGTTAACAATGTTGCACAATCATCAACATGATCTAATTCCAGAACTTTTTTTACCCTAAGAAAAAATCCTGTACCCATTAACAGTCACTCCTCATTCTGTCCTTCTGCCCAGCCTCTGGCAACTAACTATAAACCTATTTTCCATCTCTATGAATTTACCTATTCTAGACATATAAATGGAATCATACAATATGAGGCATTTTGTGTCAGGCCTCTTTCATTCAACATAATGTTTTCAAGGTGCATTCATGTTGTAACATGAATTGTACTTTTTTTTTTCTTTTTGAGACAGAGCCTCAAGCTATTGCCCTGGATAGAGTGCTGTGGCATCACAGCTCACAGCAACCTCCAACTCCTGGGCTCAAGCGATTCTCCTGCCTCCGCCTCCCAAGTAGCTGAGACTACAGGCGCCTGCCACAATGCCCGGCAATTTTTTGGTTGCAGCTGTCGTTGAGTTTTGGCAGGCCCAGGCTAGAGTCGAACCTGCCAGCTGGTGCCTTAGCTGCTTGAACCACAGGCGCCAAGCCCTTTTTTTTTTTTTTTGAGTCAGAGTCTCACTTTATTATCCTCGGTAGAGTGCTATGGTGTCACAGCTCACAGCAACCTCAAACTCTTGGGCTCAAGTGATTCTCTTGCCTCAGCCTCCCAAGTAGGTGGGACTATAGGCACTTGCCACAACGCCTGGCTGTTTTTAGAGATGGGTTTTGCTCTTGCTCAAGCTGTTCTCAAACCCTTGAGCTCAGGCGATCCACCCACATCGGTCTCCCAGAGTGCTAGGATTACAGGCAAGAATTGTACTTTGGACAATACAGTCACTCTATACCTAGTGATGAACATTTTAGCTATTGTACGGTGGATGTTCCCCCCAGGCCAAAGAAGAATCTCCAAAGAGCTGGAGGAGCCAAGCTAAGAGAATTACTGAAAAGGCCATTCTGTTAACTTAAGGTACAGAAACACCGGTGGGATAAGGCAGACAAAGAGTTTCACATAGGATTCTAGACTCTTGAGTTGGACTTTTTTTTTTTTTTTGAGACATAGTCTCACTCTGTTGCTGTGGGGTTGAGTGCTGTGGTGTCATCATAGCTCATAGCAAGTAATCCCCTGCCTCAGCCTCCCAAATAGTTGGGACTACAGGCACCTGCCACAATGCCCAGCTAATTTTTCTATTTTTAGTAGAGATGGGATCTTGCTTTCGCTCAGGCAGGTCTCAAACTTCTGAGCTCAAGCAATACACCTGTCTTGGCCTCTTACAGTGCTAGGACTATAGGCCTGAGCCACTGTGCCTGGCTTGAGTTGGAAATTTTATTAGCTTTTAGGTCTTGACTTCCTGATAGTAGTTATAGACAAATGACATTCTAATCTATTGCCACTTTCTTGGAGAAAAGTAGCAGGTAACAAATTAATACAATGAAGTGGGAGAAAAATGAACTACAGGCAATAGATTTACTGGCTTTGAGTGATCTTGAATGGGTCTCTCCATCTTTTTTTAGTCTCTATAAATTGAGCACAGTAACGATGAGAAAAATCTCAAAGCTGTTAGATTTTAAGACGCTTCAAAGAATCTTCCTGCACTCTCAATCAATGTGTAATGCTAAGATCCACAAACTTAGGGTAGGCTGGACCTTTTGAAAGGTATATGATTTAGGGCGGCGCCTGTGGCTCAGTGAGTAGGGCGCCGGCCCCATATACCAAGGGTGGCGGGTTCAAACCCAGCTCCGGTCAAACTGCAACAAAAAAATAGCCGGGCGTTGTGGCGGGCGCCTGTAGTCCCAACTACTCTGGAGGCTGAGGCAAGAGAATCGTGTAAACCCAAGAGGTGGAGGTTGCTGTGAGCCGTGTGACGCCACAGCACTCTACCGAGGGCGGTACAGTGAGACTCTGTCTCTACAAAAAAAAAGAAAAAAAAAAAAAAAGAAAGGTATATGATTTAATAAAAAAAATAAAATAAATAAATAAATAAGAAAGGTATATGGCTCACCACTGTTTTGAGTACTCTTCACTTTGGGTGGTTTGTGTGCTAAGCAGGCCAAAATAGTTATCTCTCACATTGTTTTAATGACATGGGATTAATGATGAGAAAATGTTATAGATATTTCTGCAGATCCATGTCCATGAGTCTCATTTCCCCTAATAAGTTGAATTCTCAGGACCGAGGGTCAATTTTCACACAATTCTGTCTCTCCTACAACGCCCGACACAAGGCCTTACACATAAAGGGACCCAGCATGTACTGCAAGGAAAGGAATGGAAGGCTGAGCAAGTAATGTTCATTAGAGTGTAGAAATGTTTTCTCATCTTCGGGGGATAACTTAAACAATCTGCTGAAGACTCTGAGGCCAGGGTGAGGGGCCCCATACCTGCACCTCAGGCAATCAGAAATGGTTTTGAGGTGCCACTAGATTACATACCAGCATCAGGGCCTGAGAGTTGGCAGAACTGGGAAGGCTGTCCTCAAGGGAAAACTGAAGAGGACAGGCTCGCTAGCCAGGCCTGCTGTGCTGAAAGCAGCAGACGGGTAATTTTCAAATGATCATTTCAAAGGAAGGTTGAATTTCTCCAAGATAAGAGGGAGAGCAGAGAGCATGCCTATATCTCTAACCCCCTGAGCTCACAGCAGTGATAACAGCTGTGGGGTTGGAAATCTAATGCTGATGAAAGAGTTAAAGGGTGGCTATGGGCAGCTATCGGTGTCACCGCTAGGAATTGAGCACGCTCCTGGAGCACGGCTGGGGACTGGTGCTACTCCATGAATAGAGGCCACTCTCAGGGAGTTTTTCCAGGAACAGAATGGGGTCAGGGAGCCACTTGGGGAACAATGGTTGCCATCGACTAGCTGAATTTCTTACAATCACACACCATACCCCCTGATCAAATAGCTCCTTTGTCCAACTGATATAAAAACATGTCATACAATGATGATTTGGAAGAATGACATGGGTTTGCCTTTCACAGAGATCAGAAGGGCTTGTTGTGCAGCAGGGGGAAAAAACATCAGAGTCAAGGAAAACCTGGAGAATAAAAGGAGCAAATGGAAACAGACAGCAACAATAAGAAAAGGGCTAGGTTGCTAGAAAGGCAGACAAGGGCTTGGTTACCAGCAGGGAGATGGAGCAGCCAGGCAGCTCCAAGGAAAGAAGAGTCTGCTGGCTGCCCGGGAACAAGTTTCACAGCGCCCCCTTGAAACTCTTGAGAAACTCAAGGAGGTAAAGAAGTACAGCTTGGAAAAAGAGATGGCCTAACGCAGCTGGTGGATGTGGGGCTGTGTACACACGCCAGAGGGAATGCAAAGCATCCTGAGACATCATCCTACCCAAACCATTATTTTATGGATGGGGATATAGAGGCCTGGAGAAGGCTGATGGCTCAGTCATCATCTAATTGGATCAGCTAGATTCAGGTCTTATTTTATAACTGCTTATCTTATTTCTCTGACTTTGAAGATGGAAATACAGGACCTTCTCAAGCATTCTCTGTTCAGAGAGAAGAGATGAGCTCTAAGGAGTGAACTGGGACTCAGGCCTGAACCAGGGATTCCATATGTAATAGAATTCATACAAGGCACTGCACTTCTGTGTGCCTGTTTCCCTATCTGTAAAGTGAGGACACACCTGAAGGCAGGTAGGCAGCCATCAGTTCAGCCATCATTTATTAAATGCTTTCTGTGCATCCCACCCTGTATGAAGGCACTGGAGACAAGAACGGAGAGCCTCCATCAGAGATAAGACACAGTCACTGGACCCAGGTAGGCAAATGCCCTCTAGAGAAACTGTGTGACACCAAACCCTGATTCTCAGCTGAGATCTGTAATTGAGGTGGACTGGTTTCCTGTCTGTTTCAGGTAGGTCAGACTGAGACATTGTTGTTCAAAGACAGAAGGCTCATATAGCAGGATTCCTGCAGCTCCGAGTCATCAAGTAGGTTTACGAAGAAAATGACAATTGTCAATGTCACTAGTTAACATTCACCTTTAGTGCAGCAACTGTAAGTGGATCTGAAGCCTTTATATTATATTTCCCTAGAACTATGTGGGGTTAAAAAACAGCAGCTCTCTGTGTTAATATATTCTCTTTCATTCCCATATCCTGAAATCCTTTACCAGTAGATAGCTAGTTCTTAATGCTACTCTTATGGGGAATGTAGCAATCCCCATTTTCCAGCTGGGAAGCTGGAATCACAGAAAGGTTCTAAGTCCTGCAATAGGGAACAGGAACCAAGATTGTCATCTTTTTATTCATAGGTCTGGCTCTATACTAAATAGCAAGGTGCCGCAAAGCAAAACTGGAGAGTAGACCAACAGTGGATCTGGTATACCTCTGTTACAGAAAACATGGTATAGAGGCCGGTGAATAGAGGACACTCTCAGGGAGTTTTTCCAGGAACTTGCTTGTATATTTTAAAAAATTGTTTGTTGGGTGGCGCCTGTGGCTCAGTGAGTAGGGCACCAGCCCCATATACTGAGAATGGCAGGTTCAAACCTGGCCCTGGCCAAACTGCAACAACAACAACAAAATAGCCAGGTGTTATGGCAGGCATCTGTAATCCCAGCTACTAGGGAGGCTGAGGCAAGAGAATCGCCTAAGCCCAAGAGCTGGAGGTTGCTGTGAGCTGTGATGCCACGGCACTCTACCGAGGGCAACAAAGTGAGACTCAGTCTCAAAAAAAAAAAATTGTTTGTTTAAGACTGCCTTTGGTGGCTCATGCCTGTAATCCCAACACTCTGGGAGGCCGAGGCAGGCAGATTGCTGCTTGAGCTCAGGAGTTCAAGACTAGCCTGAGCAAATTTAATATTTTTAATATTAAAAATAATATTTGTATTATTTTTTTCCTAATAAAAATAGAAAAACTAGCTGGGTGGGGTGGCAGGTGACCATAGTCCCAGCTACTTAGGAGGCTGAGGCAAGAGGATAGCTTGAGCCCAGGAGTTTGGGGTTGTGATGAGGCTATGACTTCACGGCACTCAACCCCAGGGCAACAGAATGAGACTCTGTCTCAGAAAACAAAAAAAAATTTTTTTTAAATAGATAATAGAAAGTAAGTCTCGCCTCAATCTTTGTCTCTACCCACACCATACCCTACTCTGAAGAACAGTCACCAGGTTCTTAAGAACTATTCTGTATGCAACACATGATGTTTCAGTCATGAAACGTGAATATACAACAGTGGTCCCATAAGATTTTTTTTCTTTTTTTGAGACAGAGTCTTGCTCTGTCCCCCAAGCTAGAGTACAGTGGCCTCATCATAGCTCACTGCAACCTTCAACTCCTGGGGTCAAGTGATAGCCCTGTGTCAGCCTCCTGAATGGCTAAGGCTACAGACATGTGCCACTGCGTCAAGCTAATTTTTCTATATTTTGTAGAGCTCTTGCTCAGGCTAGGGTCTCAAACTCCTGGCTTCAAGTGATCCTCCCACTTCTACCTGTCAAAGTGCTTAGGATTACAGGTGTGAGCCATCACACTCAGCCCTGTAAGATTCAAATACTATGTTCTTTTTTTTTTTTAGACAGAGTCTCTCTATGTTGCCCTCAGTAGAGTGCTATGGTGTCACAGCTCACAGCAACCTCAAACTCTTGGGCTTAAGTGATTCTCTTGCCTCAGCCTCCATTGTAGCTGGGATGATAGGTGCCCGCCACAACGCCCACCTTTTTTTTTTGTTGTAGTTGTTATTGTTGTTTGGTAGGCCCCGGGCTGGGTTGGAACCAACCAGCTGCGGTGTATGTGGCCGGCGCCCTAGCCGCTGAGCTACAGGCGCCAAGCCTAAATACTGTACTCTTACCATACTTTTTAAATGTTTAGATATGTTGAGATACATGCATATTTACCATTGTGTTATAGTTGCCTAGAGTACTTACTACAATAACAGATTTGTAGCCTAGTAGCAATAGACTATGCACATAGGCTACACGTGTAGTAAGCTATATCATCTAGGTTTGTGTTAAGTACACTCTCTTGTGTTTGAATTATGGCAAAACAGCCGAACTACATATTTCTCTTAATGTATCTCCATTGTTAAGTGACATGTGACTATATATATAAAACACAAATATAAAATATTTTTCCTTTCTCACATGATACATAAACTATTCTGTACACACAGACCATTTCAAAATGAATGCAAAATGAACAGAAACTCATGATTGGGAGGACTATAAGAACCCAAAGTTTGGGCCTAGGTCCTGGAAAGAATGTCTACTACCCTCAAATTGAGCTGCTAGCTTTCTGTGCTGTTTTGGAGACAGCTACTCATAATGCCAGAGGCATGATATGAGAGTTTCCCTGAGTTTCTTAAAGAGAACTACTCCCAAAAAATAGCCGGGCGTTGTGGCGGGCGCCTGTAGTCCCAGCTGCTCGGGAGGCTGAGGCGAGAGAATCACTGAAGCCCAGGAGTTGGAGGTTGCTGTGAGCCATGTGACGCCACGGCACTCTACCGAGGGCGGTACAGTGAGTCTCTGTTTCTACACACACACAAAAAAAAGAGAACTACTCCCAAAAGAGGGTGGTTGTGGTCTTACAAGCATTATTCTTTATTAAAAAAGGAAAGTTAGAGTTTAAAAATAAGAGGTCAGGGTCATCCCACCCAAGTCTTCCCTTTAGCAGAATGTTCTGTGATATTTATGTAGGGACTGAGAGCCCTTTGATGTGATGCATCCTATGCAGGTTTCAGAGCTAATATTTTGAGTCTTAGTGTGTGTTAGGCTCTTAAAAAGTGATAAGTACTTTTCATATATTATTTCACTTAATGCTCATGGCTGTTATCTCCATTGTACCTCTGAGACTTAACTAATAAATAGCAGAGCTAGGGAAACTTAACCTTAGGTCTGTGTTCTACCTTCACACTTACTCCCGTGAGGTTCTTGTCTCTGTCTGGTACCTGAAGAATCAGATCCAAACTCCTCAGCCTGGAATTTAAGACAATCCACCATCTGTACAAATTTCCTTCCCAGGCTTCTCTCTACTTGCTCCTCGTCATGCACTGCATGCTTGAGTCACACCAGATCACTCGCTGTCACTGGTCCTTGCATTCTTCCAGGCCTTTGCACAGGCTGTTCCTCCCCATGGAATCCTTTTTTCTTTCCTTCCCGCCTGGCAAGCTGCCAATATGATTTTTGTAAAACTCTCTGACGATGCTACTTCATTGTTTAAAACCTGTTTCCTCACCACCTAACATGATCAAGACAAAGTTTTTTTAACTCCAGAGGAATTATATTCTGAGTCCTGCTGACTCTCTAGACTCCTTTCTCTCTTGTGGCTCCTATTTAATCCTCCATACCCATGATCTATCATACTTATGGTTCTCTGAGCACCTGAGGCCTCTCAGTTCTAGGCACTTTGCATATGCACTTTTTCCTGCCTAGAACAACAAACTTTTTCTTTACTTGTCTAATTTCTACCTATGCCTCTAATCACAGCTTATGTGATACCTCCTCAGAGATCCTTTCTCCTACTTTTCCAGGTTATCTGTGCCCTACCCCTGCCCCATATCTGTTTCTTCAGGTTTTTTTTTTTTTTTTTTTGTAGAGACAGAGTCTCTCTGTACCGCCCTCAGTAGAGTGCCGTGGCGTCACACGGCTCACAGCAACCTCCAACTCTTGGGCTTACGCGATTCTCTTGCCTCAGCCTCCCGAGCAGCTGGGACTACTGGTGCCCGCCACAACGCCCGGCCATCTTTTTGTTGCAGTTTGGCCGGGGCTGGGTTTGAACCCGCCACCCTCGGCATATGGGGCCGGCACCCTACTCACTAAGCCACAGGCGCCGCCCCTTCAGGATTTTTTTTTTTTTAGAGACAGAGTCTCATTTTGTTGCCCTTGGTAGAGTGTCATGACGTCACAGCTCACTGCAACCTCCAATCTCCAGCTCTTGGGCTTAGGTGATTCTCTTGCCTCAGCCTCCTGAATAGCTGTGACTACAGGTGCCTGCCACAATGCTCGGCTATTTTTTTGTTGCAGTTTGGCCGGGTTTGAAACACCACCCTCGGTATATGGGGCTGGCGACCCACTGAGCCACAGGCGCCGCCCCCATATCTGTTTTAAAGTATCTTTTTTCTATACTATCCAGTTCCTCAAGGTCAGTGAACAAATCTAATTAATGTCTGGTTCTCCAGAGCTTCCCATGAGGCCTGGCACCCAGGTGGTCTCAAGAAATTAGAGATGGGCTCAGTACCCGTAGCACAGTGGTTACGGCACCAGCCACATACACTGAGGGTGGCAGGTTCAAACCCGGCCCAGGCCAGCTAAACAACTGCAACAACAAAAAAAATAGCCGGGCATTGTGGCAGGTGCCCGTAGTCCCCACTACTTGGGAGGCTGAGGCAAGAGAATCGCTTAAGCCCAAGAGTTGGAGGTTGCTGTGAGCTGTGACGCCATAGCACTCTACCCAGGGTGACATAGTGAAACTCTGTTTCAAAAAAAAAAAAAAAAAGGATTATAAATGAATGAATGGATGAATGGATGAGCTAGAATTCAGACTGCCTGAATGGGGCATAGGTACTCAATCTAACCTCAAACCCTTCATTTTTATCCAGATGCCGCTTGACAGTCTTGGCAATTACTCTCATTATCTGGAACCTCTTCTCTGCAATGTGACCTTGTTTATGCGAGTTTACCTCTCTGAGACTCAGTTTCCTCAAATGTAACATGAGAAGGTAGGAGTAACTGATCCCTACTGTCTCTTCCAGATCAAATGTTACATGAATCCATGCTGTTTGCAAAGGAGAAGAAATTTTCCAAGCACTGTGTGTGCTCTGTGTGGGGAAAGCACCAATGATGTTGGGGGTTGAAAGAGATTTTTCAGAGACTCCAGCTTAACTCTTTAACATTGGTATTAATGGATGGCCTGAGGGTCCAATCCCACTCACTGCCTGTTTTTTTTTTTTTTTTTTGTAGAGACAGAGTCTGACTTTACCGCCCTCGGTAGAGTGCAGTGCTGTGGTGTCACACAGCTCACAGCAACCTCCAGCTCTGGGGCTTACATGATTCTCTTGCCTCAGCCTCCCGAGTAGCTGGGACTACAGGCGCCCACCACAACGCCCGGCTATTTTTTGTTGCAGTTTTAGCTGGGGCTGGGTTTGAACCCACCACCCTCGGTACATGGGGCTGGCGCCCTACTCACTGAGCCACAGGCGCCGCCTTCACTGCCTGTTTTTGTATAGCCCCAAAACTAAGAATGGCTTTTACATTTTTAAATGATTGGTAGAAAATCAAAATAAGAACAATATCTCATTATATGTAAAAATTATGAGATTCAAATTTCAGTATGTTCATAAATAAACATTCATTGGAATACAGATATATTCATTGTTTACATTATTGTCTATAGGTGCTTTTATACTACAATAGCAGAGTCAAATAGCTGCAGTAGAGGCTGTATGACCCTCAAGCCTGGTGCTTTACAGAAAACATTTGCCAACTCCTGTTCTGACTCAAGAATCTTCAATGGCTTCCCACTATCTATAATAGCACTATCACGTAGACAGTGAGCCACATATTTAGTTTTTTATTTTATTTATTTATTTATTTATTTATTTTTTGTAGAGACAGTGTCTCACTTTGTCACCCTCAGTAGAGTGCTGTGCCATCACAGCTCACAGCAACCTCCAGCTCTTGGGCTTAGGTGATTCTCTTGCCTCAGCCTCCTGAGTAGCTGGGACCACAGGTGCCCGCCACAACACCCGGCTACACATAGTTTAAAATTTTCTAGTAGCCATGTTAAAAAGTAAAATAACAATTTTATAGACTTTTATTTTATTTTATTAGAGATGGAGTCTTATACTACCTAGGCTAGCCGCAAGCAATCCTCCCACTTCATCCCCCCTGAACAGTTGGAACTATAGACAATGAACTACTGTGCCCTGCAAATAAACATGATTTTAAAAAGTAAGACTAATTATTATATATATTTTATTTAATCCAATAAATCCAAAACATTATCATTTCAAAATGTAATCACTATAAAAATTATTAAGATATTTTACATTTTTTTTGAGTCATTCAAATATTTATTGAGCAGCTAAGGAGATACAAAGGTAATTTAAAACATCGTCAAAGAGGTGAGGCAAGTGCACAGGTAATGGAAAGCATATGCAAGTATCATTCACAGTCAAAAAGAGAGTGCTTTAGGAAATCAAAGTGAGATTGTTTCCAGCCTGGAAGGGGGCGTGGGTAGCAAATCAGGAAAGGGGGATTGAGATTAAAATAGAAGACTTCAGTCTGGATTGTTGATGATACTCAGTATGGACTACATTTGTCTCTCCTTTTCCTCTCTCCCCATCTTTGGGCTTAATTTACCAGTAGTGCCCAGGAATGTTCAATGCACTTTTTCTATACTTGCTTGCATTTTTGCCTTAATATCTTCTACAGTACTAGGTCCTTTTGGTGTTTTAGGAGTTTTTTCCTGTTTTTTGAAGGATTCTTGACCTTTTGATCTTGGTGTTGATGGTTTTGAATCCTTTCCATTCTGGTTTGATTTTTGGCTGGAGTGTCTCGCACAGATTTCTTCACTGGAGCTTTTTCTTCAGTTTCCTCATCATCTTCATCTTCATCTTCATCATCATCTTCATCTTCATCAGCAGCAAGTTTTACTTTTTTCTGTGGAACTTTGCTTCCACTTCTAGGAGCAGATCGCTTTCCAGACATACTTAAGAGTTTCACATCCTCCTCCTCTTCATCTTCTGACTCTGCATCTTCTTCCACAGCTACTAAGTGCTGCCCACTAATATGCACAGGCCCTGAACCACACTTCAACCGTAAGACCACCGGGTGTTATTTCAAAGCCCCCAAGAGAAACCGTTGGCTGTACAGACATTTTCTTTTATTTATTTATTTATTTTTTGTAGAGACAAGAGTCTCACTTTATGGCCCTCGGTAGAGTGCCGTGGCGTCACACGGCTCACAGCAACCTCCAACTCTTGGGCTTAACCCATTCTCTTGCCTCAACCCTCGGTATATGGGGCCGGCGCCTTACCGACTGAGACACAGGCGCCGCCCTACAGACATTTTCGAAGTTGCCAGTGTTACTTTAATTGGGCTGCCTTCATAATTCATTGCCTCTGCTTCAACAATGTGCAACTCATCCTTTGTACCAGCCCCTAAACTGACCGTTCTTAAAGATAAGAACTCATTTTCATCATTATCCACCTTAAAGTGATAATCTTTGTCGGCCTTTAGTTCACAACCGAAAAGATAGTTCTGAGGCCTCAAGGGGCTCATGTCCATGTCCATCAAATCTTCCATGAGGTGGTGGCACGCACTTAGGCGGAGGAGAAGGCGGACGGAGATAAATGAGTACTGCTCCAAGGCACAGCCGCGCAGGACGGAATCACTCCAGGGCCATTTTTTTTTTTTTTAGAGACAGAGTCTCACCTTATCACCTTCGGTAGAGTGCTATGGCATCACAGCTCACAGCAACCTCCAACTCCTGGGCTTAGGCGATTCTCTTGCCTCAGCCTCCCGAGTAGCTGGGACTACAGGCGCCCGCCACAACGCCCGGCTATTTTTTGGTTTGCAGTTCAGCCAGGGCCGGGTTTTGAACCCGCCACCCTCGGTATATGGGGCCGGCGCCTTACCGACTGAGACACAGGCGCCGCCCACATTCTTTCTTTTTTCAATGAGACATGTTTTTGATCTGTGCAGTGGTATCATTAAAGCTAACTACAATCTTGAACTCCTGGGCTCAAGGGATCTTCCTGCCTCAGCTTCTCCAGTAGCTGAGACTATAGGTGTCCACCACAACACCTAGCTAATTTTTCTATTTTTGGTAGAGATGGGGTCTCATTATGTTGCCAGGCAAGTCTTGAACTGTGGTGTCAAGTGATCCTCCTGGCTTGGCCTCCCAAAATGCTAGGATTACAGGCATGAGCCACTGTGCCCAGTTCATTTTTTTTTTTTTTAATTTTTTTTATTTTTAATTTCAACTTCCTTGTTCATTCTTCTTCGTTTGAAGTACTGTTTTTTATCTTCCTCTGGCGGTGTTCTTGATGTTAGTAGAGACAGGGTCTTACTCTGGCTCACATGCTGTTACATACAGGTCTCGAACCTCTGAGCTCAGGCAATCCACCCGCCTTGGCCTCCCACAGCGCTGGGACTACAGGCGTGAGCCACCACGCCCGGCCTGTGCCCAGTTCTTATTTATTTATTATTATTATTATTTTTTTTTTTTTTGCAGTTTATGGCCGGGGTTGGGTTGGAACCCACCACCTCCGGCATATGGGACCGGCACCCTACTCCTTTGAGCCACAGGCGCCGCCTATATTCTTTTTTTTTTTTTTGTAGAGACAGAGTTTCACTTTATCGCCCAAGATAGAGTGCTGTGGCAACACATGGCTCACAGCAACCTCCAACTCCTGGGCTTAGGCGATTCCCATGCCTCAGCCTCCCGAATAGCTGGGACTACATGTGCCCGCCACAACGCCCGGCTATTTTTTTTGTTGCAGTTTGGCCGGGACTGGGTTTGAACCCACCACCCTCGGTATAGGGGCTGGCACCCTGCCCACGGAGCCACAGGCACCGCCCCCTTTTTAAACTAACTCTTCAAAATTTTATACCTATAGCACACCTCAGTTTGGGCTAGCTATATTTTACTCATTCGATACTCACATATGGCTGGTGACTATTATATTTGACAGCTCAGAGCTGTAAGATTGAGTCCTAATTCTTTTTTTTTTTTTTGAGACAGAGCCTCAAGCTGTCACCCTGGGTAGAGCGCTGTGGCATCACCACTCACAGCAACCTCAAACTCCTGGCTGTGGCATCACCACTCACAGCAACCTCAAACTCCTGGGCTCAAGTGATTCTCCTGCCTCTGCCTCCCAAGTAGCTGGGACTACAGGCACCTGCCACAACGCCCGGCTATTTTTTGGTTGCAGCTGTCATTGTTGTTTGGCAGGCCCAGGCCAGATTCAAACTCACCAGCTCAGGTGTATGTGGCTGGTGCCTTAGCCACTTGAGCCACAGGCACTA
The DNA here is from genome assembly GCF_027406575.1 of Nycticebus coucang. Taxonomy (NCBI): domain Eukaryota; kingdom Metazoa; phylum Chordata; class Mammalia; order Primates; family Lorisidae; genus Nycticebus; species Nycticebus coucang. Next base: position 130,900,291 of record NC_069782.1, on the reverse strand, counting down.
AGCCTGAGTCCTAATTCTGACATGAAATTCCAGGCTCAATACTTTTCATGAGTGTCCTCAATACTTTTCATGAGTGTGAAAGAGTCCTGAGACCAAAAAAATTTGAGAACTGCTTTAGATCATCATTAGCATTACATTGAAATTTATATCTGGTGTAGCTGTGAGTGGTACAAAAGAATTTCTAGAATCACAGCCCTGTGATCAGAGTTTCCAGTGAGAAGAGCCAACAGGACCAAGAGACAACAGCATAAAAGTTCTTTCTTTCTTTCTTTCTTTTTTTTTTGCAGTTTTGGCTGGGGCTGGGTTTGAACCCGCCACCTCTGGCATATGGAGCCGGCGCCCTACCCCCTTGAGCCACGGGCACTGCCAGCATAAAAGTTCTGAACCAAAGTCCAGCTAAGCCCTATCGTATTAAATATAGCAAAGAGTAAATGGAATTTTAGAAACGATTAGGGATGAGATTTGGGGTACTTTTTCTCAACCTTATTGAGATACACTAACTTGCACATATTTAGAATATATGATCAGTTTTGACACTTCTTCACCTTTGAAACCATTATGTCAAGATAATCAGCATTTCTATCACACCTTCAAGTTTCTTTGAACCCCTTTGGAATCCATCCTTCCCTCCACCCTATCCCCAGGCAACTACTGATCCGCTATCTATCAACTACAAATTAGTTTGCACTTTCTTTTTTTTTTTTTTTTTTTTGTGGTTTTGGGCCGGGGCTGGGTTTGAACCTGCCACCTCCGGCATATGGGACTGGCGCCCTACTCCTTGAGCCACAGGCACCGCCCATAGTTTGCACTTTCTATAACTTTATAGACATGGAATCATATAATAGGTGCTCTTTTTTTTTTTTTTGGCCTGGTTTCTTTCACTCTGCATGATGATTTTGAGATTCATCCAGGTTGTTGTGTTGGAATGAGATTCCATCTGGGTGACTTTGGGGAAATTGCCTAACCTGTCTATGCTTTAGAGAGGAAACAATAAATAATTTACCTTGCATAGTTGGGAAGATAAAATGAGTCAATGTAAGTAAATAAAACACATAGTTCAGTTCCTGGTACTGAGTGGGTGTTTGATAAATAGTAGTTATTTTTGAATATATGTTTGGGATAGGAATTAAAGAGGGTATCTAGTACAGCATGGGGATAGGGGAGAATCTTGTTTAGACTAATTTGATGCATAACTCAGGTTTAACTATTTGTTAAACGTTTCTCACTTACACACCCCAAACCTCCACACATACCAACCTAACCAGGAAATGTTCTTCAGTGAGGTCTGGGGACATGGAAATTTGTAACTTTGAAAGCCCTGCCAGTTTGGAGTTACCCTGTTGGAAAAAAACAAAATGCCACTAGGCTGCTTTGAAAATGGAAAAGGTGTATGCCTCCTTCATCATAGTTGTTTTCAAGTCCAACTGGCTGGGTTTGCTCAACTTGGAATAAAAACCCCTGTCCTGGCGATGGGGCAGGCTAAAAGGTTCTCGGCCAGAAGAAGCCAAAGAGTGAGATTTTCTGTGTGACTCCTTGCTGAGTCTGGATTGGGACAGATGTGGTCAAGCCAAGGAGTTTCTCAGAGAATCAGACAGGATCCCTATCTCAGCCTTTCCAAGTACCAAGGACCACGGGGACCTATTACAAGCACGTTGTGTTTGCTCCAGGCAACTGCAACTGCAGCTTCTTGTGTACTCATGCTGCTGGGAGGTAACTGCTTTTTCCTAAGCCTGAAGACACAGTTAGAGAGAGAGAGAGGGAGGGAGAGAGAAAACAACAACAAAGAGGACATGAAGAAGAGGAGGGAGGGTGAGAGAGGGTTGAATTGATCGCTGTCTGTTCAGGTCTAGCTGAAAAACACAATGAAGTGAAAAGGCTTCTTGGTTGGTGTGCTTCTCTTCATTTTTTTCCCAGGGTTTGAAGTGGTGGGGAGGGAGGGATGGGAAAAAAGAAAGGAAGAGGAGGAGGATTGGCCTGCCCTGATCTTCAGCAGAAGAGGCACAGGTTGGGGCAGGAAAAGTCCCTTGAGGTTTCTGGTACCTCTGGTAAGTCTGGTACCTTACCGACTAATCCCTTCCTTCCACAAGATACCATGGCTGAGATGAAGCTAGCAATAGCACATTCTGATTAAAGAAAAACCAAGCTGAAGCCTTCCCATCCCTACCCTAGAAAGGAAAAAACACCATGCGGTTTTTCTTCCAGGTGGGGGTGGGGTAGGTGTTGATATGGTTTTATTTTTTTCCAACATAGTCTTTGATAACTTTTATTGAGTTCCTAAGTACTTTACATGTGTTATCTCTATTAATCCTCACAACTTTGTCATGCTTGGGTTCTGTTATTAGTCCCATTCTACAGATGAGGAAATGGAGGCTTTGAAAGGTTAAGTAAAGAATCTAGTGTCATGGGCGGTGCCTGTGGCTCAAAGGAGTAGGGCACGGACGCCATTTGACCCCTGGCCAAAAACAGCAAAAAAAAAAAAATAGAATCTAGTGTCATGAAACTAGTAAGCCACAGAACAGGCTTCCTCAGGTCAAGACTGGTCTCTGAGCCTGCATTCTTACGCACTGCTCTATGCAGATATTAAATAGCTCAAGTTTTACTATTACTCAGGAAAGGAGGGCTGGAGCTGGGAAGGAGGGAGATATATAATCATGTATAAAAACAACTATAATACAATATGTTAGGGGTCATACTAGCAAGTTTAAATAAATGCTTGAAATAAAGACTAAAGAGAATGATTATTTCTGGATGCTTGGGATGATGACAAAAAGAAGTCTTTCTTACTTTTATTTTTATGATGTGACTTTTTAAAGATTAAAAGCTCAAACTATAGGCTCGGTGCCTATTGCTCAGCAGCTAAGGTGTCGGCCACATACACCCGGGTTGGAAGTTTTGAAACCAGCCAGGCCTGCCAAACAACAATGACAACTACAAGCAACAAATAGCCAGGAGTGGGCAGTGCCTGTGGCTCAACGGAGTGGGGCGCTGGCCCCATATGCCAGAGGTGGCAGGTTCAAACCCAGCCCCAGCCAAAAAAAAAATTGCCAGGAGTTGTGGTGGGTGCCTGTAGTCCCAGCTACTTGGGAGGTTGAGGCAAGAGAATTGCTTAAGCCTTAGAGTTTGAGGTTGCTGTGAGCTGTGCGCCATGATATTCTACTGAGGGTGACATAGTGACACTCTGTCTCAAAAACAAACAAAAAAAGCTCAAATTGTAGAGCCTACTTCCTGGCATCACACACAGCTCTGCCACTTAATAGCTCTGTAACCTTGGTCATGTTATAAAATGAGGATACATTATTTGTCCAACAAAATGTTTACTGAAAGCTATTTTGTATCAGGCAACAGAGATCCATTCATTGGCGAATACATCCCAGAGGGGATGTTAATTGTATGGGCTTATGTGTCTGGAACATTCCTCCCTAGTTCTTCACTCTTATCCTTTTTTTCTTTTTTTAGATAGACTCTCACTATGTCGCCCTCAGTAGAGTGCTGTGATGTCATAGCTCATAGCAACCCCCTTGGGCTGAAGTGATTCTCTTGCCTCAGCCTCCCAAGAAGCTGGGACTACAGGCACCACCACAACACCCGGCTATTTTTTTGTTGCGGTTGTCGTTGTTTAGCTGGCTCTAACTGGGTTCGAACCTGCCAACCTCAGTGCATGTGGCTGGCTCCCTACTCACTGAGCTACAGTGCTGAGCCCACTCTTATCCTTTTTTATTTTTTTTTTAAGAGACAGAGTCTCATTTTATTGCCTTCTGTAGAGTGCTATGGCTCTCTACAGCTCACAGCAAACTCCAGCTGTTGGGCTTAGACGATTGTCTTGCGTGAGCCTCCCGAGTAACTGGGACTACAGGCACCCGCCACAACGTCCAGCTACCATTCTTATCCTTTTTTACCTACGCTCAGATTCCACTTCTTCAGAGAAGTCTCCCCATATCTGTCAATTTCCATAGGCCCATGGACCTGTCACTTACGATATCTAGCATTGTTGTCAGTTGTCTGATTCTTTGACCAAAGTTTGTAAACTCTCAGACACAATATATGATTTTTTTTCTGTTTTGTGCTGAGCTCACTAGCAACTGGCTCACATTAGGCTTGCATAAAATACTAGGTTCATATTAGGTTTGCATAAAATTCATACATGTTGAATAAGTGAAATGGGACATGCATGTAAAAGACTTGGTGTGGAGTTGGCATAGTCAGCACTCGATGAAATGCTATCTGCTATTATTACATGACATTTATGCTTCCTGACTTGAAAAATGCAGTAAACCCCACCTGCCCTCCTATGCCTACCTGCCTTTATCATCTAGTATTATGCCAGAGGCTGTGCTGGCTGCCTGATGAACTGCTCTTGTCCTTTTTTCCATATGGCAGACCCTGGATTTTGTGTGTGTGTTCATCCTTTCCTCCAGACCAGTAAGTGGCAGAACTAGGATTCGAATTCAAGCAGTATGCTCTACTGCCTGAGCTTTTAACCTTTGGGAAAAAAAATCACATATTGGTAAATACCTGCAAAACATATATCTGATAAGGAGTTAATATCCAGACTATATAGAGAACTCATATAACTCAACAACAAACAAATCAAACAGCCAAATTAAAAAATGGACAAAGGGCCATTTCACAAGATGGCTATGAAGGTGAAGAAGGAAGCTTCTGCCCCTCCCAAAGCCAAAGCAAAGGCTTTGAAGGCCAAGAAAACAGTGCTAAAAGGCAACCTCAGACGCAAGAAAAAGATCCACACATCACCCACCTTCCAGCAGCTAAAGACACTGAAGTTCTGGAGGCAGCCCAGATATCCTCAGCAGAGGGCCCTCAGGAGAAACAAGCTTGACCACAGTACCATCATCAAGTTCCCCCTGACTACTGAGTTTGCCATGAAGAAGATAGAAGCCAGACAGGCTGTGAAGAAGCTCTATGACATGGATGTAGCAAAGGTCAACATCCTGGTCAGGCCTAATGGAGAGAAGAAGGCATATGTCTGACTGGCTCCTATTACGATGCTTTGGTTGTTGCCAACAAAACTGGGATCATCTAAACCAGCGGTTCTCATCCTGTGGGTTGTGACCCACAGGAACTGTATTAAAGGGTCATGGCATTAGGAAGGTTAAGAACCACTGATCTACACCAAGTCCAACCAGCTAGTTCTATATATCTTTTCACCATAACAACATAAAATGGACAAAGAATTTGAATAGACCTTTCTTTAAAGAAGATATGCAAATGACCAATGAGCATATAAAAAGATGCTCAACATCAGCCTGGCATGGTGGCTGTCATCAGTAATCTTAGCACTCTGGGAGGCTTCAGGTGGGTGGATTGCTTGAGCTCAGGAGTTCAAGAACAGCCTGAGCAAAAGTGAGACTCCCATCTCTACTAAAAAATAGAAAAATTATCTGGGGGGGCGGAGCCTGTGGCTCAGTGAGCAGGGCGCCGGCCCCATATACCGAGGGTGGCGGGTTCAAACCCAGTCGCGGCCAAACTGCAATAAAAAAATAGCCGGGCGTTGTGGTGGGCGCCTGTAGTCCCAGCTACTCGGGAGGCTGAGGCAGGAGAATCGCCTAAGCCCAGGAGTTGGAGGTTGCTGTGAGCTGTGTGACGCTACAGCACTCTACCAAGGGCAATAAAGTGAAACTCTGTCTCTACAAAAAAAAAAAAAGAAAAGAAAAATTATCTGGGAATTGTGGTAGGAAGCTGTAGTCCCAGCTCCTCGGAAAGCTGAGGCAAGGAGCTAACTTGAGCCCAAGGGTTTGAGGTTGCTATGAGCTATTATGATGTCATAGCACTCAACCCCAGGGCAACAGAGTGAGACTTTGTCTCAAACGAGAAAAAAGAAAAAGAAAAAAAGGAAGTTATGACATATGTCACAAGATCAATGTTTGAGGCTTTTCCCACCCAATTCTGCTTTCCTCTTTTATCATTCACAAACATTACCACCACCACCACCCAAACTCTAGCACAACCTATGTCTCAGCATCTGCTTCCCAAAAGACCCAGCTGACACAGTTTAAGATCAATTATGACTCCTTTTGAGGGATTTTCCAGACTGTCTGAAAATAGACCTCTTTCTTTTCCTTCTATATCTTTCTAAACATATTCTTTATATCTTGAATAATAGATCACTACACACTCAATTATCTAACATTAGTTAAATATTCGCTATTTAACACCATTTATACTGGCACTGTGCTGGGGTCCTTACAGTCCTTAATGTGGGTATAGGTATCCTTATTCAACATGAGAAAACAGTGTGTTAAAATGTTAGTTTATGTATTTAAGATCACATCATCAGAGAGTGGGAGGTATTTTACTGTGATCTGGTTGTAATCCCCTCACAGAGCTCTGCCTTTCTATCTAAATCCCAATCTTACCTTGGTTATTCTTTACTCCTCTGCCCACTTTATTTTTCACCATAGCAGATGTTGCCCTCTTTGAAAGGGAATGTTTTGAGGGTAGAGTCCTGTCTTATTGACTGCTATATCCCCAGAACCTAGAACAGTACGGTGATACCTTAGAATCTGAACTTAATCCTTTCCACAACCCCATTAGAGTTTCAAATCGTTTGAGTTCCAAGACAATTTTTCTCCTTTAAAATAATAAAATTGGATTAATCTGTTCCTGGGTCCCACAAATTGCTTCTGAATTAGAACTAACAGCCTCTGGCTTGACGCCTGTGGCTCAAACGGCTAAGGTGCCAGCCACATACACCTGAGCTGGCGGGTTCTAATCCAGCCCAGGTCCACCAAACAACAATGACGGCTGCAACCAAAAAATAGCCAGGTGTTGTGGCAGACGCCTGTGGTCCCAGCTACTTGGGAGGCTGAGGCAAGAGAATCTCTTAAGCCCAGGAGTTTGAGGTTGATGTGAGCTGTGATGCCACAGTACTCTACCCAGGGCGACAGCTTGAGGCTCTGTCTCAAAAAAAAGAACTGGCAGCCTCTCTGTGCATAAGAACAAAATGGATCCCAGTCCTTTTCGTTCTTTCTTCTCTTTTTTTTTTTTTTTTGCAGTTTTTGGCCAGGGCCGGGTTTGAACCTGCCACCTCCGGTATATGGGGACTGCGCCGTACTCCTTTGAGCCACAGGTGCCGCCCCCTAGTCCTTTTCCTAAAGTTCTCTAACCACCCCATCAGGCAGGCCTTCCACTAAATCATTGTAGAGGACCTTGGCTTTCTCACAAATTATTGTCTCAGAAATCACATCACCAGCCAGCTGTTTTTCATTAATCCAAACTAAAAGGAGTCTTTCCATCTCTTCTGTACTTTTCCATCTCCTAGAGGTCAGCATCGTAACCCCTTTTGCCACATCAGGTGCTTTGATAGCTTCTTTTTTTTCCAAAATCATACAGTCGATGTGCTTGCTTCAGCAGCACATTATACTAAAATTGGAATGATACACAGAAGATTAGCATGGTCCCTGCGCAAGGATGACACGCAAATTCGTGAAGCGTTTCATATTTAAAAATAAATAAAAATAAAATAATAATAATAGTAATAATACAGTCGATTCAGGCATCCTGAACATCGTAGCGAGATCAGCCACACCTGTGCTGCTTTCCTGCTGAACTTCAATTGTAGCTTTAACAGCTTTCCTCTTATTTTCCTCACTACACTTTTTAGGACCCATGGCGAATACATTTAATTGACTATTAAGAAACCTCAACAAGGGTGGTGCCTGTGGCTCAAAGGACTAGGGTGCTGGCCCCATATGCCGGAGGTGGTGAGTTCAAACCCAGCCCTGGCCAAAAACTGCAAAAAAAACCCAAAGAAACCCCAACAGAACAGGCACAAAAGCATAAAATTAGCAGCGAAACTCACACAAGATGCTTTCACTATAGCTTCTGACAATGAACTGAAGGACAAAGCAGATGGGTGCCCTGAGTGCTGGGGAAACAAACGCACAAAAATACATGAACAACGTGCTGGCGTTTGGATTCCAAAGCAGTGTTTGGATTGGAGTAAAATTTGCTTGAATTTTTCGTTTGGATTCTGAGTTGTTTGAGTTCTGAGGCGTTTGGATTCTGGGGGCAATACTGTATCTGGCAAATAGTCATTCAATGATTGCTTAAGGAAAACTAACTTCATCTTTATGGCATGTTTATATTCTTTGTTTTAAATAATATGTCACATTTGGATAACACTATAATTTACACAGTGTCCACAGTTGTCTCATTTGGTCCTCACGGAATTCTTTTTCTTGAGGTAAAGTCTCACTCTGTAGCACTGGGTATAGTGCTGTGGTGTCATAGCTCACAGCAACCTCAAATGCTTGGGCTCAAGTGATCCTCTTGCCTCAACCTCCCGAGTAGCTAGGACTACAGGTGCCTGCCACAAAGCCCAGCTAGTTTTTCTATTTTAGTAGAGATGGGGTCTCGCTCTTGCTCAGGCTGGTCTTGAACTCCTGAGCTCAGGCGATCCACCCACCTTGGCCTTCCAGAGTGCTAGGATTACAGACATGAGCCAATGCCTCCCAGCCCTCACAGAACTCTTTGAGGTAGGCCTGATGTGGTTGTTCTTTCTTCAGAGCCTTCTTACACTTGGCTGGTTATTTCTCTGAGTTCTTTGCCTATGTCTCCTTCTTTGTCACTTCCTTAGGGAGGTTGGCTCTGATCTCACAGCCCAGGTTAGGAACCTTGTTACATACTCTCTTCAGATTTTGAAACTCTCTTTGACCCCTAATCACAATGGTAGTTAAATAATTATATTGCTATTTTGTGACTGGCTTCCCCACAGCCAATGCTCTATAAAGACAGAACCTTGTTGTGCCTATATATTTTATATACCACTTAGCTCATTATATGTATGTGAACATGTAGATGTGTGTTTCTCCATGTAAACAGATAAAGTGAAGTATTCCCATTCAATGGATGAGGAAATCAAAACCCTGTGGTCTATGCTGCTGAGTTGAAAACTTTTACCCATAGTAAGAACTCAATTATTCACCACCATTCCAGAAAACATAACATACATGTACTTACCTTTACTGTGGACTAAGCATGGGTATTTTCTATGCTGTGGACTAAGTATCAATATTTCTACTCAACTTACTTCATTAAAAAATGTTTAGTGCCAAGCCATTCCATTGATTTTAATCATGAAAGACCCAGTAATGTCTAAACAATCTTGCCAATGTGACTTGCTCAAGGTCACATAACACATAACTAGTATGGTGCTGGAATCTAGTATTCTCCTCCTAGTACACTCTGGTGGATTCTTGCCTTAAGGCAAAGCTATCACAAAAGCTTTGTGTTGCTTTTGCTAATCAAGGACAAATTCTTTTTTGGGGGGCGGAGGACAGTTTTTGGCCAGGGTTGGGTTTGAACATGGGCATCCTACTCATTTGAGCCACAGGCGCCACCCAACAAATTCCTTCTTTTACTCCTTAGCCACAGTTAAGGCAAGGGTGGTCTCACCATCTGCAGGCATTTCAGTGGTTCATCCAGATACCGCCATTCTCTGCAGTGTAGTTGACCAGAAGGTTCTTCCTAGTAGCTCCAAAGGGGAAGATTTAGAGTTAATGGATGGCACATTCAGGACTTGCTGGAATTCTCATCCAAATTACACCAAACATTAACATATGGACAAAGGCACATGGCATATTAAATGATTTACTGAGGTCAAAGATCCGAGTCAATGGCAGGCCTAGAGTTAACCTGTCACCCATCCTCAGAGTCTGTTAGGCTAAGACACTAGGAAGTCTTGGCTGGGTTCAGCCCAGCAGTCTGGAGCTGGTCAGCCATCAGCCACTTAATCTATAATGGCACCTTCTTTTCCTCCCAGAGGGAGGTTTTGACTTGAACTCCTGGGAGAACTGCCTTCTTGGAATCCAGATTTCTCTGCTTTAGACTCTGATTTAGCTGGTGGTGGACACAGAAGCCTAGAGAAAGCCATGACTTGTTTATTTTTTCTTTTATTCCTGTATTTATAATTTTACCTAATATACTGTATGTCTGTACATGTGTTAATCTCAAAAAATGTTTGAGCTTGCCTGCTGTTCAGGCCACGTTGGCAGGCATCTGTTAAAGCCATCAGCAATGTTTGCTTCCAGTTACAAAAGAAAACATTCTCTGTTTGGGGCTATGTTGTTGTTTTTTTCTTTCCTGATTTAAAAGGGGAAATATGTTTCCCAGTAGAGATGTGGAGCTTCCCCTGTCCCCTTCTAGAGCTAAGAATGACTAAGAAAATTTTTAGCACACCTGCCTCATCATCTTTCTAATATTTCTACTCTTTCTGTCTCCTTGTGGAAGTATTCTTAGGGGCTTTGGTTTTAAATTATTTGAACAACTGAGCAGGTTTCTCTCCCTTCCCTGGGGATACCAGTTTATGGTTCAACATTTCCCTAAAATCTGGTATTTTTTTTTAGCTAAGAAAGACTCAGTTTGTGTCCCATTATCAGGTGCATTTATGAAACAACTGCTGATGGGAGCAAGAAGACATGAGTAATTCTAACCTCTGCCCAGAACCGTGGAAGGAATGCACAAACCCTGACCTTGCTTTGGTGCTTTGGAGAGACCATCTGGGGAAAACTTCATTTCCCAAAATATATATGAATTTGAGAGTTCCTCTGGCTGGGAAGTAGGAAAAGCCATATGGCAAATGGGAGGGTTCACATATGCAAATATTTGCTTCAGAGAAAACAATTTAAATAAGAGTTGTCTGTGGTAAGTACACTCTTGAAGGCCTGACCTGTGCACTGGGGAGGAGCAGGGAAGGGGTAGGAGTAAAGGAGAATAAAGAACAGAGAGGCCAGACAACACAAAGACCACAAAGGCGGGAAGACTTGCTGTAGGTTGGAGGTGCTTTGGAAATGTCTGACCAAAGTTTAGGAACCAGCTGGAAACAAGAGAGGCAGGAGGATTTGAAAATGAGGAATGGAAGCCTCTGAGGAAAATTTAGTTGCCTAAATGAAAGAGGCTTGGTGGGAAAAAGATGACAAATAGTACCACAGAGGAATCCAGGGACGATTAGAAGTACTCAAAATACTGTTTTGACTCAAAATTAAAGACGTGCTCTGGGCTTCTGCATGGACAAGGTCCCAACAACCCTAGGATTTCTGGCTAAAGGACATAGTCAAGTTTAGATTGCTAATCACCAAGCTAGAGTATTCACTTGAACCACGTGACTTTCAGAAGTAAGACTTAGAAATGCTACCTTTTAAAAAATATTTGAATTCCTGTGACGGGCACCTGTAGTCCCAGCTACTCGGGAGGCTGAGGCAAGAGAATCGCTTAAGCCCAGGAGCTGGAGGTTGCTGTGAGCTGTGTGAGGCCACGACACTCTACCGAGGGCCATAAAGGGAGACTCTGTCTCTACAAAAAAAAAAAAATATTTGAATTCCAAATGTTCACTGCTGGTATATAGAATGGGAACTGACTTTTATATTTTGACCTTGTAGCCCATATTCTCTCACTTATTTATAACTTTGATTTTTTTACCCGTGTTATGTAGTTTTCCACATACAGATCGTATATGTATTTAAATTTATATCTAAGTAGTTTTTTGGGGTGCTATTGTAAATGGTTTTTTTTTCTTTTTCTCGTAGAGACAGAGTCTCACTTTATGGCCCTTGGTAGAGTGCCGTGGCGTCACACAGCTCACAGCAACCTCCAACTCCTGGGCTTAAGCGATTCTCCTGCCTCAGCCTCCCAAGTAGCTGGACTACAGGCGCCCGCCACAACGCCCGGCTATTTTTTGGTTGCAGTTTGGCCGGGGCCGGGTTTGAACCCGCCACCCTCGGTATATAGGGCCGGCGCCTTACCGACTGAGCCACAGGCGCCGCCCATGGTGTTTTTTTTTTTAAATTTCAAACTCCAATTGTTTATTGCTGGTATTTAGGAAAGCATAAGAAACAAGACTTTTCTTAACTGCCATTCTGAGTTTATTTTCCAAACCACTCTTTGTGAGGGAAAGATGACCAGGATGGGTCAGTAATCACAGCTGGCCCGCTCCCCATCTCTCTCTTCTTCCTCACTCTGTAAATATTTGTTTGTTTCATTTGACTGAGTTGATGTTATGCTAAAGATCAGCCAGGGAGGAGGGTGTATTTCTGAGAAATAAGGGCAAATGGCTAAAAGTCCCAAGGTTAAGACTTTTGGAGGAGAGCTATTTGAACTCCTAGTGTTTGAGATGAAATGATGGGTGTGGGGAAATGAGCAGGGACAGTTTAGTGAGAAGGAAAGAGAAGGGCTTCTTCAAATGAAGTGGGAGCAGGTAAAAATCTGGTAAGGATGAAGGCGTATTATGCCTGGGGTTCCTTGTAACAATCTACCAAAATAGTGTGTGAATTGAGATCAAACTCCCATTTGGAGGCTACAATAATTAGAGTATAATTAAGTCATTGCTATCTTAATGTTTATGCTAATATGCATTTCTGAAAACCCACAGGATTGCAAATATGCCCATCTCTGGGCAACTTGGGATTTGTTGCTGACATGATGCTTTTTGTTGTAAGAAAGTAGGATTTTCACCGGAAACTGGGTTGAGAAAAAATGAGAAGATTCTATACCTTACCCTTTACTCCCCAAAGCCTGTCAAGTTACCGGAGAAGTAATGCTCAGTAAGTGTATATTGAATGAATCTGGAAGCAACTCAGCAAGAATGATCTAACTGCTCCCTGTGGGGGTGGAGCGAGGTGTGGGGACAGAGAGGAGTTCAAACAACTGTTATCAACAGAATCTAGGGTAGCAGCTAAGTCAAGATTCATTTGGTCTCCCCAAGTTTTTACTAAAGGTATACCTGCACTCTGGACAGAAAGGCTTTTGCTGACTTAGTGACCAAGGAAGCTGAGAGACGTGGCTCTGCCTTGTATTGTAGGTGAACTATCGGTGGATTCTTTCCTTACCTAAATCTGAAGAATGTCTACTGAGTTGGCAGGATGAAATGTGCAGCTGAGAGCTACGCTGGCATGCTGGAGAACTAGGTAGTGATGGGATGCCCCTCAGAATCTCTTCTAATCAGGTTCACCTGTGATCCTTTTGTGTCGTATACAGCTGTACTCCAAATGCCCTTGAGCTGTGATGAAATTGTGCCCTTTGCTAGAGGAACTCTAGTGTATGGCAACTGCAGGGAGATACTTCCTGGGGTGCCAGAGCCAAGACCTTGGAGCAAGTGTCCAAGCTTTGAGGGGTGGGGCAGAAGGTCACCTAAGAGGTAACAAGTGCAGTAAGGGAAACCATTTCTAACAGGGCTGCTCTGGTTGTGATTAATTAAAGTATAAGGGAAAGGCATCTTCCAACCAAAGGTCCAGGTTTCATTCTGGGACCCAGACAAATAATTTACACAAGGTCCTCACCTGGAGCATTTCCCCAAGAATTGTCATATCCTGTATATGACCATTCCTTCATACCTCCATGAACATTGGAGAGATTTCTTTAGGTGGTTACTATATCCAAGAACACTGGCATTTTCGTCTTAGGCATGGACCTCAGATTCAACCATAATCTTACTTTAGAGAAGCACAAATGTTCATTAATAGTTAAATATGGAAGGAAGTTTAAAAATGTTATTTTTTTTTTTGGAGGGGAGGGGAAAATCTTGTCATAATTGTGTAACCCTTGGTTAATTTACTTTCTTTCTCAGGAATCCTGCCAATCTATCCCCTCTGCCTTAATATGCTGCTATTTATTTTAAAAATCCAAGAGGGAGATATGATATGCAGCTTTTAAAAATCTATTTGCCTGCCAAGCAATATTTCAAAGAGAACTTATAAACTACTCCTGTGGATCAAATTGTGAAATACTAAACTAGGTTGCATATAGAAGAATGATGGGAGATGATGGTCTGGAAAAAGAAGTTAGAACAGTGATTTTCAAGTAACGTGCCACAACACACTGGTGTGTCATGAGAGGATCTTAAGTGTGCCTTGAAAATTTTATAAAGATCATTAATTAAATTATTTTTGAAACAAGTTCAAAGCACAGTAAATTATTTTTACTTTTTTTGATTAACATTATTTATGTGTGCTGTGGAAGTTTAGCTATAGGTTCAAGTGTGCTGTGAGATAAAAAAGTTTGGAAACAGTAGGTTAGAAGGACTTTATATTCCATGTTTAGGAGTGTAAATCATATACTGGGAATCATAAAATCTTTTTTTTTTTTTTTTTTTGAGATAGAGTCTCAGTCTGTTACCCTGGATATAGAGTGTCCTAGCATCCATAGCTTACAACAACCTCAGTCTCTTGGGCTCAACCGATCCTCTTGCCTCAGCCTCCCAAGTAGCTGGAATGACAGGTGCCCACCATGATACCTGGCTAGTTTTTCTATTTTTAGTAGTGATGGGGTCTCACTCTGGAAGGAGGTCTTATGATGTGAGGCCAAGAGCATGACCTCTGCTACCAATAGATCCAAGTTCAGTTTCTGATTCTGGCATACATTAGCTTTGTGGCCTTGAACAAATCACTTGATCTGTCTGAGTCTCCAAGAAATAGGGATGATGATAATAATAATAATATTCTGGCAGCACCCATAACTCAGTTGGCAAGGCACTCACCACTTACACTGAGGGTGGTGGGTTCGAACCTGACCCAGGCCTGCCAAACAACGACAACTACAACAACAACAAAAAATAGCTGGGAGTTGTGGCAGATGCCTGTAGTCGCAGCTACTTGGGAGGCTGAGGCCAGAGGATAGCTTGAGCCCAGGAGTTTGCAGTTGTGATGAGCTATGACTTCATGGCACTCAACCCCAGGGCAACAGAGTGAAGCTCTGTCTCAAAAACAAAACAAAACAAATTCTTTCTGTTAACTTTATAGGCTACTCTTGTAAGCTAGAAAGTGCTATATACATCAATTATAATTACTGTTGGGACAAAATTGATATCTGGGCTCCCTTGAAATTGCCCCAGGAGTGAGTCCATTTAGAAGGACTGATACAGGGCTCGGCACCTGTGGCTCAAGCGGCTAAAGCGCCAGCCATATACACCTGAGCTGGTGGGTTCGAATCTAGCCCAGGCCCACCAAACAACGACGGCTGCAACCAAAAAATAGCCAGGCGTTGTGGCGGGCGCCTGTGGTCCCAGCTACTTGGGAGGCGGAGACAGGAGACTCGCTTGAGCCCAGGAGTTGGAGGTTGCTGTGAGCTGTGATGCTATGGCACTCTACCCAGGACGACAGCTTGAGGCTCTGTCTCAAAAAAAAAAAAAAAGAAAGAAGGACTGATACAGGCAGATCATGAAGCTGGGGGTAGTAAAAAGCATCAGTTGAAAATATTTATTTAGCGCCTACTTGTGTAAACATTCTTAATGCAGAGGGGGAAAATTGGGGTAGGGGATAAAGTAGTAGATGTATAATAGTTCTCATCCTTTGACAGGACACCTGGAGAAGACAAATCCACAGTAAAAAGTACGGCCAGTGACAGGTACTATAGAAAATGTCCAAGAAGCAGTCTAATCAAGGAGTGCTTAGGTTTTGAATGGGATGGCTTTCAGGAGGGGTGAAAAGTAAGTTTGCTTTGATAGATGGGTAGGATTCAGATGAGAGAAGACTTCCAGAAAGAGAACAGGTTAGAGGCACAGGGTCAAAAAAGACCTTGGTGTCACCTAACAAACACTCACTATACACTCTGCATGTGCTAACTTCTTTTACATGTTATTGTTTAATTTAACATGCATGTAATGGTACAGTGAATTATGCTTTATTACTCCTATTACAGATGAGAAAACTGAGGTTTGGCAAGATTAAGTATTTTGCACAAAGTCTTACTTAATAAAACAACAGCCGACCCAGGGTTCAAATCCACTTGTCGGACTCCAAGTCCAAAGGTCTTTCCACAATACACATTCCATCAGTTTGGATGGAATGAAAGGTTCTATTCTGGGGCAGTAAGGATAGAGGGAGGTCAGGGGAAACCAGACTATTGAGTGCTCGGCAAAGAAGTTTGAATTGACTAGAAAGCCCATGAATAGCTAAAAATCACTGAGTAACAGAGTGATACAATTCAAGTTTGTCTGGGATTCTTGAGTGTAAGTCTCTGTGGGGGCATAGGCTATCCCAACTAATAATTAGAAAGTTCAGGAGAGAGAAAGCTACCACCTTGTCACTTATTCTTCAATGTTTCTTTTCTTTTCTTTTTTTTTTTGGGGGGGGGGACAGAGTCTCAAGCTGTTGCCCTGGGTAGAGTGCTGTAGCATCATAGCTCACAGCAACCTCCAACTCTTGGGCTTAAGCGATTTTCTTGCCTCAGCCTCCCAAGTAGCTGGGACTACAGGAGCCTGCCACAACACAGGCTATTTTTTGTTGTTGTTGTTGCAGTTGTCATTGTTGTTTTTTAGAACCCACCAGCGTCAGTGTATGTGGCCAGCACCCTACCCACTGAGCTACAGGAGCCGCCCAGGATGTTTTTTCTTGAACTTAGTTTTTGGTTTATTTTCTCAATTGTGTTATTCCTGGGTGCTCTTAAATACTTCTGCAACTTCTCACCCCCAGAGACAGCATCATATTTCAGTAGTGAACAAAGTGAGAGAGACTTAGATTGGTCTTGTGAACAACAGCAATGAAAGTACTCATACACAGAGTCTTTTGGCACCCCAAGTACCACAATCTAACCTTCCATCAAGAGGCTCCTACGTTCTTTTCTTAAGCTGAAGGTTTCGATGTAGGTCAATGGTGACAAACAAATTGTTGGAGGACTAACCAACAATGCCCACTCTTCACATTGTGTGTGGGAATTTCTCAGCTGATTAAATAGCAGCTTGCTTGGGGTTTTAAGTGTGTAGCAGCAGTAGCAATTCTTTCTGTTTTACCATCCCTCTTTTAACTGCATTTTAAAATAGACATTGATTTCAAAGCTTTAAGAAATGTTTATGCTGGGTGGCGCCTGTGGCTCAGCGGGTAGGGTGCCGGTCCCACATGCCAGAGGTGGCGGGTTCAAACCCAACCCTGACCAAATTAAAAAAAAAAAAAAAAAAAAAAAAAAGAAATGTTTATGCTCTATGATGCGGCAATTAGCATTTTTGGGAATTTATAAGCAAAAGTAAAGCAAAGTTAGGAATGTAAATATGTAGCTCTCTTTACAATCCCAACAATTTGAAAATACCTAAGTTTCTAATAATAGAGAATTGTTTGAGTAAATTATGGTACATCTTATCCAGCCAATTCAGGCCGTTATTTAATTTTCTAAAATATATAACCAGCTGAGCATGGTGGCTCATTTCTGTGATCCCAACATTTTGGGAGGCTGAGGTGGGAGGATCATTTGGACCCAGGAGTTTGAGGCTGCGGTGAACTGTGATTGCATTACTGCACTGCAGCCTGGATGACAGACTAAGACCCCGTCTCTAAGAAAAAGAAGAAATATATATATATGTATACACACACGTAAAACCACTTCACGTCTATTAGCATGCTATTATAAAAACAAAACAAAACAGAAAACAACATATTGACATGAATGTGAAGAAATTGAAACCCTTGCACTTTGTTGATGAGAATGTAAAATGGTAGACTTGTTATGGAAAACAGTGTAGCAATTTCTCAGAAACTTAAAATATAATTATCATATGATTTAGCAATTCCACTTCTAGGTATGTACACAAAGAACTGAAAACAAGGTCTTAGACAGCTATAGACTGATAGCTATAGCATTCTTCACAACAGCCAAAAGGTGGAAACAACTCAAAATGTCCGTTGATGTATGGATAAACAAAATGTGGTAAATACACACTATGGAGTATTATTTAACCTTTAAAGAGAATGAGATTCAGGTGCATGCTACAACATGGATGAACCTTGAAGACATTATGCTAGGTAAAATAAGTCAAGCATAAAAGGACAAATAGTGTATGATTCCACTTAAATGAGGTATCTAGAAAAGTCAAGTACATGGGTACAGAAAGTAAAACAGTGGTTATGAGGGGCGTGGAATAGGGAAATATTGTTCAATGAGTATAAAATTTCAGTTTGGGAGGGCAGCGCCTGTGGCTCAGTCGGTAAGGCGCTGGCCCCATATACCGAGGGTGGCGGGTTCAAAACCAGCCCCGGCTGAACTGCAACCAAAAAATAGCCGGGCGTTGTGGCAGGCACCTGTAGTCCCAGCTACTCAGGAGGCTGAGGCAAGAGAATCGCTTAAGCCCAGGAGTTGGAGGTTGCTGTGAGCTGTGTAATGCCACGGCACTCTACCAAGGGCCATAAAGTGAGACTCTGTCTCTCCAAAAAAAAAAAAAAAATTTCAGTTTGGGAAAGTGAAAAAGTTCTGAACACGGATAGTGCTGACAGTTGTACAACAGTGTGAATGTACTTAATACTACTGACCTAAATACTTAAAAATGGTTAGAATGGTAAATTTTAAGTTGTATGTATTTTATCACAATAAACTACACACACATATAAATATTACACTGAAAACTAGGAAACATTGATGAAAGAAATTAAAGAAGACAAAAATAAATGGAAAAATATGCTTTCATGGATTGGAAGAATTAATGCTGCTAAAGGGTTCATACTATCCAGAACAATCTACAGAAATGATGTAACCTCTATCAAAATTCCAATGACATTTTTCACAGAAATAGAAAGAAAACTTGGCTCGGAACCTGTGATTCAAGTGGTTAAGGTGCCAGCCACATACACCTGAACTGGCAGGTTCGAATTCACCCCTGGCCTGCCAAACAACGACGGCTGCAACCAAAAAATAGCCAGGCGTGGTGGGTGCCTGTAGTCCCAGCTACTTGGGAGGCGGAGGCAGGAGAATTGCTTGAGTCCAGGAGTAAGAGGTTGCTGTGAGCTGTGATGCCATGGCACTCTACCCAGGGTGACAGCTTGAGGCTCTGTCTCAAAAAAGAAAAGAAAGAAAGAAAGAAAGAAAACCGCTAAAATTCATATGGAACCACAAAACACATGAATAGCTAAAGCAATCTTGAGCAAAAAGAATTTCAAAATCAGCTCAGCGCCTGTAGCACAGTGGTTATCATGCCTGAAGCTGGTGGGTTTGAACCAGCCTCATACACTGAGGCTGGTGGGTTTGAACCCATCCGTGGCCAGCTAAAACAACGACAACTGCAACAAAAAATAGCCAGGCATTGTGGTGGGCACCTGTAGTCCCAGCTACTTGGGAGGCTGAGGAAAATAATTGCTTAAGTCCAAGAGTTTGAGGTTGCTGTGAGCTGTGACGCCAGAACACTCTACCAAGGGAGACATAATGAGACTCTGTCTCAAAAAAAAAAGAAAAAGGTGTGCTGAGAGCCATCACAGCAAGAGCCATGTTGCTTCTGAACATCCTGCTGATGGGTACACCTGCGGTTGGAAAAACCACACTAGGCAAAGAATTTGGAGTCAAGATCAAGACTGAAATACATTAATGTGGGTGATTTAGCTAAAGAAGTCTGATCACTGGATATCATGGAGTCTGGCAAGATGGCTTCTCCCAAGAGCATGCTGAAAGATGTACAGATGACGGCACAAATTCTGAAGGATATGGGATTACAGAATATGACCAAGAGTTATAAATCAGATGTTGGAGTTTGCCTTCCGATATGTGACCACAATTCTACGTGATGCAAAAATTTATTCGAGCCATGCTAAGAAAGCTACTGTGGATACACATGATGTGCGATTGGCAATCCAATGTCACACTGACCAGTCTTTTACCTCTCCTCCCCCAAGAGATATTTTTATTAGATATTGCAAGGCAAAGAAACCAAACCTCTTTGCCATTGATTAAACCATATTCAGGTCCTAGATTGCCACCTGATAGATACTGCTTAACAGCTCCAAACTATAGGCTTAAGCCTATAGTTATAGAAAAAGGCATCTACTTCTGCAGGAAGAATAACAGTTCCTCGGTTAAGTGTTGGTTCAGTTACTAGCAGACCAAATACTCCCACAGTAGGCACACCAATCCCACAAACCATGTCTGTTTCAACTAAAGTAGGGACTCCAATGTCTCTCACAGAGCAAAGGTTTACGGTACAGATGCCTGCTTCACAATCCCCAGCTGTAAAAGCCTCAATTCCTGCAACATCGACAGTTCAGAATGTTCAGATTAATCTATCATTACTTGGGTCTAAAAACATTCTTATGACTACTAATATGGTGTCATCACAAAATACTGCCAATGAATCCTCAAATGCATTGAAAACAAAGTATGGAGATGACGATGATGATGACTGTGATAATTTGTAATCTAGCCTTGATGCATGTAACACGCATATTTGGCCTTGAATCCATTGTACCGAAATTAAACATGCATGCTGGATGTCTTCAAATTGTGTTTTAGAAAACTTAAATAATATTTATTTTTATTTATTTATTTGAGACAGAGCCTCAAGCTGTCGCCCCGGGTAGAGTGCTGTAGCGTCACAGCTCACAGCAACCGCGATTCTCTTGCCTCAGCCTCCCAAGTAGCTGGGACTACAGGTGCCTGCCACAATGCCTGGCTATTTTTTGGTTGTAATTGTCATTGCTGTTTGGCAGGCCTGGGCTGGATTTGAATCCGCCAGCTCTGGTATATGTGCCTGGTGCCTTAGCTGCTTGAGCTACAGGCGCCAAGCCATATTTAATGAGTAAATATAGTTATATACTTTTCAATTGAAAAAAAAAGAATTTCAAAATCTACTAAAAAGCTATAGTAATCAAAACAGCATGGTATTAGAATAAAAAAGATACATAGACCAATGTAACAGAAGAGAGAGCTCCAAAATAATCTACACATTTATGGTCAATTGATTTTTGACAAAAATGTTAAGAACACAATGGGGAAAGGACAGTCTCTTCAAATAAATGATGCTGGGAAAACTGGATATCCACATGCAGAAGAGTGAAATTAGACCCTCATCTCATACCATATACAAAAATCAACTCAAAATGAACTAAAGACTTAAGTGTAAGACCCCAAACTATAAAAGGAAAATACAGAGAAAAAGCTCTGTAACATTGTTCTTGGCCAATGATTTTTGGGATATGACCCCCAAAGCACGGGTGACAAAAGCAAAAATAGACAAATGGGATTGCATAAAACTAAAAAGCTTCTTCACAGCAAGGGAAACAATCAGAAGAATAATGGAAGAATATATTTGCAAACCATGCAACTGAAAATGAGTAAATATCCAAAATATATAAGGAATTAAAATAACCTGATTTTAAAATGAACAAAAGGAACTGAATAGACATTTCTCAAAAGAAGACATACAGGCCAGTGTGGTGACTTATGCTTGTAATCCTACCACTTTGGGAGGCCAAGGAGGGTGGATTGCTTGAGTTGAGTTCAAGAGTTCAAGACCAGAATGAGCAAGAGCAAGACACTGTCACTACTAAAAAAAAAGAAAAAATGAAACCATGTATTGTAGTCCCACATGCCTATAGTCCCAGCTACTTGGGAGGCTGAGGCAAGAGTTTAAACTCTTGAGCCAAAGAGTTTAAAGTTGCTGTGAGCTACGATACCACCACACTTAAGCCCAGGGCAATAGGGTGAGACTCTGTCTCAAAAAAAAAAAAAAGACATACAAATGGCCAAAAGGTATATGAAAAAATGTCAACATCACTAATCATCAGGGAAATGCAAATTAAAGCCATAATAAGTTATCATTTCATTCCTGTCAGAATGGCCATTATAAAAAAAAATTAAAGGTAGGTCTTGGAGAACTTTTGTACAACTGTCAATGGGAATTTATGGAAAACAGTATGGAGTTTTATCAAAAAAAATTAAAATTGGAACTACATACAGTATGATCCAGTAACTCCATTACTGGGTATATATCCAAAGGATATGAAATCAGTATGCTGAAAAGATAGCTGCACCTCCTTGTTCATTGCAGCATTATTCACAATAGCTAACCTATGGAATCAACCTAAGTGTCCATCAGCAGGAGAACAGATAAAGAAAAAGTGGTACGCCGGGCGCGGTGGCTCACGCCTGTAATCCCAGCACTGTGGGAGGCTGAGGAGGGAGAATCGCTTGAGCTCAGGAGTTCGAGACTCGCCTGAGCGACAGTGAGACCCCGACTCGTGAAAAAAATGGAAAAACCCAGCCGGGCGCCGCGGTGAGCGCCTGTAATCCCAGCGGCTTCCGGAGGCTGAGGCAGCGGGGTGCCCGCAGCCCGAGTCTGAGGTTGTGGTGAGCTACCACGCCCACTGCACTCTGCTCAGGGGCACAGGGTGGGACCCTGTCTCAACAACAACAAAAAAAAAGAAAGAAAAAGTGGTACATATATACAACAGAATACTTAAATATTTAATCTTTAAAAAGAAGGAAATCAGGCCAGGGGCGGTGGCTCATGCCTGTAATCCCAACACTCTGGGAGGCCAAAGCTGCTGGATTGACTGAGCTCACAGGTTCAAGAACAGCCTGAGCTGGAGCAAGACCTCATCTCTAAAAATAGCTGGGGCTCGGCACCTGTGGCTCAAGCCGCTAGGGCGCCAGCCACATACACTGAAACTGGCAGGTTCAAATCCAGCTCAGCCCACCAAACAACGACAACTACAACCCCCCCCCAAAAAAATAGCCAGGCTTTGTGGTGGGCACCTGTAGTCCCAGCTACTTGGGAGGCTGAATCAAGAGAATCGCTTAAGCCCAAGAGTTGGAGGTTGCTGTGAGCTGTGACTCTATGGTACTCTACCCGGGGCAACAGCTTGAGACTCTGTCTCAAAATAAATAAATAAATAAAGCTGGGCATTGTGGCAGGGTATGGGAGGCCAAGGCAAGAGAATCACTTAAGGCCAAGGGTTTGATGTTGCTGTGAGCTGTGACACTACAGCACTCTACTGAGGGTGATAAAGTGAGACTCTTGTCTCAAACAAAAAAGAAGGAAATCCTGTCATTTGCAATGGATGAACTTGGAGGACAATATATTAAGTGAAATAAGCCAGGCACAGAAATAGAAATACTGCATGATCTCACTTATATGTGGGGGGAAAAGTCAAACTCAGAAGTGGAGAGTAAAATGGTGTTACCAGAGGTAAAGGTGGAGGAAAGGGTAGATGTTGGTCAAAGGACACTAAATTTCAGTTAGAAAGGAGGAATAAGTTCAAGAAATCTACTGTAGGGCGGCACCTGTGGTTCAGTGAGTAGGGTGCCACCCCATATACCAAGGGTGGTGAGTTCAAACCCGGCCCCAGCCAAACTGCAACAAAAAAATAGCTGGGCATTGTGGCAGGTGCCTGTAGTCCCAGCTACTCGGGAGGCTGAGGCAAGAGAATCGCGTAAGCCCAAGAGCTGGAGGTTGCTGTGAGCTGTGATGCCACGGCACTCTACCAAGGGCGACAAAGCGAGACTCTGTCTCTAAAAAAAGAAAAATAAAAAAGAAAGAAATTTATTGTACATATATATAAGAACAATATATTGCAATATATTGTGTACTTGAAAATTGCTGGTCTGCACCTGCAATCTCAGCTCAGCCATTTGGGAGGCTGTAATGCATACATTTATTAAACATCATGTTGTATACAGGTGTGACTCAGTGTGTTAAAACAAATCCAAACCATTATGTTGCTAATATTACTTGTCAGTTAAAAAAATAAATGTAGGGTGGCGCCTGTGGCTCAGTGAGTAGGGCGCCGGCCCCATATACCGAGGGTGGCGGGTTCAAACCTGGCCTCAGCCGAACTGCAACCAATAAATAGCCGGGCATTGTGGTGGGTGCCTGTAGTCCCAGATGCTCGGGAGGCTGAGGCAAGAGAATAGTGTAAGCCCCAAAAAAGCTGGAGGTTGCTGTGAGCCGTGCGATGTCATGGCACTCTACCGAGGGCGGTAAAGTGAGACTCTGTCTCTACAAAAAAAAAAAAATAAATAAAATAAAAAATAAATGTATATATACAAAAGATTATACAGACTGGATGCAGTGGCTCACACCTATAATCCTGGAACTCTGGGAGGCCAAGGCAGGTGGACTTCTGAGCTCAGGAATTCGAGACCAGCCTGAGCTAGAGTGAGACCTTTCCCCTCCTTAAAAAAAAAATAGCCCGGAGTTGTGGCAGGCATCTATAATCCCAGCTACTTGGAGGCTGAGCCCAAGAGTTTGAGGTTGCTGTGAGCTATGATGCCATGCACTCTACCAAGGGTGACAAAGTGAGACTCTGTCTCAAAAAACAAACAAAAACAACAACAAAAAATACCCCAAAAAGACTATACAGAAGGCTGAGAAGTAGTAAGATTTTTTCTTTTTCTTTCTTTCTTTTTCTTTTTTGAGACAGCCTCAAGCTGTTGCCCTAGGTAGAGTACTGTGACATCACAGCTCACAGCAACCTCCAACTCCTGGGCTCAAGCGATTCTCCTGCCTCAGCCTCCCAAGTAGCTAGGACTACATGCGCCCACCACAACACCTGGCTATTTTTGGGTTGCAGCCGTCATTGTTGTTTGGCAGGCCTGGGCTGGATTCGAATCCACCAGCTCAGGTGTATGTGGCTCGTGCCTTAGCTGCTTGAGCCACAGGTGCTGAGCCAGGATTTTTTCTTTTTCCTTACCTTGTATGTATTTAAAATCACTAAAACAATTTTTAATTACATGAGAATTATATAAATTATAATTATGAAAGTACATTCTCTTTTATTTAATTATAGATAAAAGTAAATACATTTGCCTTTATTTAATTACAGATAAAATTAAAATCCTCTTAGGTTATTTCCCTCAATCCCGCATATTCCTACTAATGTATATTTATACCTGAACCCATTACCATTTCTTAGACATGTTTTCATATCACTGTTTTCCAGCTTTATGTCTTCTTTAAATTATTATGCTCTTTTATATTATTATATATCATTCCATAGATGGATCTATTATCATTTTTTATTTAGCTGGTTTCCTGCTGATGGACATTTAGGTGGTTTACAGTTTTTTGCTTTTCTAAATAATGCTGAATAGACATCATTTATGTTTTTGACACTGATTTTAATAAACTGTGTTACATTTCTAAAGAGAAAAAATATTTTAAAATATTAAAAAAATTGGGTTTAATTTGAGCAGGAATAAAGGCATTGACTTTTATATGTTAATTTAGTGTATGCCTTCATTTTCCTAGTGGCCTAGGTGGCCCCAGGCACATGCAGTACCTTAACACTGTCCATACAATAGGAACTAAGTGGCTCAGCACCAGTAGCACAGTGATTATGGAGCCCACCACATACACCAAGGGTGGCAGGTTTGAATCTGGCCCCGGGCCAGCTAAAGAACAATGACAACTTCAACAAAAAATAACCGAGCGTTGTGGCGGGGGCTCTGTAGTCCTAGCTATTTGGGAGAATCCCTTAAGCCCAAGATTTGGAGGTTGCTGTGAGATGTAATGCCATGGCAAGAGTGACATAGTGAGACTCTGTCTCAAGAAAAAAAAAAAAAAAAGAACTAAGTGATAATACTTGCTCTTCATCTACTACTTTTTTTCTTGCAGAATTCAGAGCAGTATAAATCCAGCAACTCCCCAAACTTTTACAATCCACATGAGATTTGAAAAGACCAACAACCGCTACAGATAAGGGACCAAATTCCACTCCTAAAACTTCAAATTTTAGAAACTGAGACCTAAAATTTGGAGAGATTTTTTTCAGCCCTTAGAGGGGGCAGGTGATAAGATACCTCAACTTCCATGGCAGATCAGGAATTCTTAGCTAGAATTTTTATCATTTGATCCCTCAGATATGCAACCACATTAGCTCCTGTCACCACCTGATCTTCAGCTCTAACCCTTACACTTGAGATGCTGGAGATAGAATTAATGAGGAAATCAGCAAATTCCCAGCACCTTTCTACTTGGTGCCGTGTCATCTATAACCAAAGGTGCAACTGAGTGTAAAATAAGTAAAAGTTCTTGCATTTGCTAAAATGAGTTAAGACACAAAAGGCTCTCAAGCTAAAAAAGAAAAAAGAGAAGGAAAACACTCCCTGCCCTTCAGCCTCCCTCAAGCCTCTAATCTCATCTGTGAAAAAGAACTGTACTTTACTGTCCACAAAACAGTCTATTTTCAAAGTGAGAGGAGAATGGCCCTGTGAGGAAAGCCATCAGTAACTGCAGTCCCCAAATTCCTGCTTGTTTATAGAAAGCAGTGACTGAGGATAGACACTTTGAAACCACCTGTGAAAGAATTAAAGACCAAGGGGGGCAACCCCCCATCACAAACAGAATCTCACTGATCAAGTGTGAAAGAAAAGGAAGAAAGAAAAAGCCAAGTAGATCTTTGCAGGCAACCACTAGATGGACATAGAATTCAAAAACATTCTTTAGTGAGATCAAGGATGGCAGGCTTTGAAGCCTGGAGGGCCGGCGAGTCTCAGACTGGCCTGGCTGTGGCAAGCCCCACACTGAAGCGTCCACAGTCTTGCACTTGCTGGAGTAAAGCATTTAAATTGGAACAATGTCAAATTTCACAGCTATCTTATGTCTAGTGACCTTACGAGACCCCAGGGGAAAGACAGATAAAAAATGATTGTTCTCAACAAGTTCCTGAAAGAGAAGAAGTCAAATAGGCAACCTCAAGAAACGCGTTTCAAAATGAAAACGCCAATGAACTGTTGTTTGCAGGGTGGCCAGCAAACTGTGCTTATTTATTTATTCATCTATTTATTCTTTATACTGAGGACTCACAGTGTGTCTTCTTTATAGAACACACACAAAAATAAAGTACCATCACCAAGGACATTAATTTGAGGATAGTGTTATAATGGGAAAAGAGGAAGTAACAACTATTTAATTGATTTGAATTATTTAATCGATTTGAGACAAGTTTAAAGAAAATGAGACATAAATACTGTCTGACACAAGAAATTTATGTTATGTGAAAAACAATTAGTAAGGACAAAGATGAAATCTCAGACTTCTGTTGCGTTTTTTTAGACAAGAATTTCAATGACACTCGCATCCCCTGACTCTTCCTAAGTGAATAATCTTGGCTTGAGTGCCTTTTTTTCTTTTAAAAGAAATGAACATTATAGATGGAGCTAAAATTCCCTTTCAACACTTACCCTAAATCTCATTTTTCATGCTTCTTCCCTGAGGCAGCCACTATCATGAGTTCATGGTGGATAATTCTGTCTTATTTTTGTATTTTTATGTATGTATTTATGGTTCTTCATGTTCTTGTTTTATGTTTTTTTAGAAATGGTATATCATACTGTACATAATTCTCTGAATCTGTTTTGTTTATGTCACTCGATTTTATGTTTTTGGTACATATCCCATACATGTTTCATTCTTCTTTTAGACTTAACATTTTAAAGGAAGAAACCAAGGAAGAAGTTTATTTACCTAAGAACAGTTAATTACATACAACTACATGTTTTTGCCTGTCTCTGATAGGGTGATTAAAGTCAGGAGGACTTCTTGGAAGAAGCAAGGAACTGAATTTGGCTTTTGAGAAAGACTGTAAAAACTGCCAAGTAATAGAGAATGTCATGGGGGCATTTCAGAGATACCCCTTAAAATAATTCCCTAAACTAGGAATTATGAGGTTTGCTGTATGATCTTTCCTTCACTTAGGTTCTATAGCTTTTTTTTAACATTCAGGCTAGATGAAGATTTTGACTGTGAAAAATACCTTTAAAAAGGGATGCTTGGCTAATCAAGTCAAGATTTACTAAAACAGAGACAACTCCAGAAATCCTATAAAACATTATCATTTAAACTCAGTGGGAGGATACACAAATCAATTACAAATGAAAGAGGCTTTGATCGAGGAATTCATCTGTGTGTGCTGAATAAAATACATACAAAATGTGTTTGTAATGTGAGATAAAGACAAGAAGGTCTCTGAATGAGTGCTGCTTATGTTAGTAGTTTTAGTTTTACCTTGTCAGTGCCCCGGTGTACAAAACTTAAGAAAGCAAGATTTTGATTTGTTCAGGTTTCCTTAAGGAGGGGCCACAGAATCCTTGAAGCACGATTTGAAAAAGATGGATAAGATATTCTACCCAAAATTCAACATCACCTTTAATCTTGCCCTCTCCTCCTCTAATCCCTAGGTAATGTTTTGTGCTTCTTTTGCAGAAAAGCAATTTTGTTAATCACTTTAGCACCAATTCTTGCATCCCTGGCAATACTCAGAACTGCTTCCATCCAAGTCTTTGATGTGGGAAGGAAACACACACACACACTCTTTCTCATGTAATCTGAAAACAATTCACCTCTTGCCAATGAATGCACAGCACTCCACTTTAATAGAGGGCAAGTTCTGTGGAGGTTTCTAATCCTTTCTGCCAAAGAAGAGAAGAGAGGGAATCACTCAGGTAGCCCAACCTCATTCAGGAGTTAAAATCACTTGGAATGTTTTGTGGTGTGTTTGGGGTTTTTTAAAAATATCACTTGTTGAAGATTACTGCTCTCAGGGGAAATCAAAACAACTCAAGATCAAATAAATAAATAAATAAAAAATAATAATAAAAAAGGTTTCCCAATTCAAACAGGATATTCTTAACTCAGATAACTCAATCTAAGTGTATTACAAAAAACCTGCTTTAATCCCTCAAAGCAATGGTGTTATAGATAAGAAGCGGCAACTGAGGTAGCTTGAATTCCAGAAATATACAAAAGATTTGGTTGGAAACAAAACTAAAAAGGAAACAAACCTCAATGAGCATTGCCATGACTTGAAGAGGTAAATTTAGGGTAGTAAAAATGCAAAGAATGACCCCTTAAAAAGAAATAGCCATAAAGTTCAGAATTATCTTAATGGTCTCATAGGATGCTTACAATGTGTGTCTGGTATACAGTGAAAAGAAACTGTCTCACATCCACTCAATTCCCCTCCTTAGAAACAAATACAAGTACTAGGTTTTTGTGTATCTTACAGTGGGTGTGTTTTATGTGTGTGTGACCGAGTTTTAAAAAATTGAAATTGTTTTATTGATTTCTAATTATGTTGGAGTTTATTTGAAAATTTATTTGTAATGTTGCACTGTGATATCACAACATTCTGAAGCTTTATTCAACAAATGATTTTCTTTCCCTTTTTATAATTTTTAGTTGAATTCCAGTATTTCCTCTCTGTTTAGTCCTTTTTCCAGACCTTATTCTCTTTCCTTCTGTCAGTAATTACCTTATTTTCCCAATCTGGGTATTAATTTTGATCTGTCTTCTAACATCGCAATTAACACATTGCAAATCCCTACTTCCCCTTCTCCACTGTAGCTCTCTACTGCAAAATAATGGCATTTCTTTCATTATGGCCTCTTCCATTTACTCAAAACATACTCCAAAAATGCCCTTTTACTTTAAAAAAAAAAAACCTAGAGACAGAACTTTCGCTTTTTTAGAGAGTCTTCTCTCTTAGAGATAAAACTTATTTTTTGATGGGTAATACAAAATTCAAAAAGTATAAAATGGTATACAATGAAAAGAAATTGTCTCATATTTATCCAGTTCCCCTCCTTAAAAGCAAACACAAGTAGTACTAGATTTTTGTGTATCTTTCTAGAGGTATATTTGCTGTACACAAGTCAAAGCACACAGATATAATTTTTCCCTCCACAAATGGCAATGTATTGTATCTGGCTCCTTTGCATTTCACTTTTTCCAGTTATAGTAGAGATCCCTCTCTTAACAGCTGCTCATTGTTCTATTCTATGGATGGGATGTGAATTCCAAACAGGTCTATTGTCTTGTCAGTGGCTTATTTCTTCTCAGGTTGCTGTCATGACTCACTGTCCAATAAATAATTTTATAACATAGAAGGTTTATCTTATATCATATATATATCCATATCTATATATCTATGTTTAAAAATAGCTGGGCATTGTGGCGGGCACCTGTAGTCCCAGCTACTCAGATTCACTGTTCACTGTGTTGCCCAGGCTGAAGTGCCATGGTGTCAGCCTAGCTCTTAGCAACCTCAAACTCCTGGGCTAAAGAGATCCTCCTTCCTGAGCCTCCTGTGTAGCTGGGACTACAAGCACCCACCATCTTGCCAGCTAATTTTTCTATTTTTAGTAGGGACAGGGTCTGGCTCTTGCTCAGGGGTAGTCTTAGACTCCTGAGCCCAAGAGATTCTTCTGCCTTGGCCTCCCAGAGTGCTAGGATTACAGGCATGAGCTACTGTGCCCAGCCTTCTTAAAATGTTTTTAAAATTTTATTTTCTCTATTTTTTTTTTTTTTTTTGTAGAGACAGAATCTCACTTTATGGCCCTTGGTAGAGTGCTGTGGCATCACACGGCTCACAGCAACATCCAACTCCTGGGCTCAAGCGATTCTCTTGCCTCAGCCTCCCGAGTACTGGGACTACAGGCGCCCGCCACAACGCCCGGCTATTTTTTGGTTGCAGTTCAGCCGGGGCCGGGCTTGAACCTGCCACCCTCGGTACATGGGGCTGGCGCCTTACCGACTGAGCCACAGGCGCTGCCCTATTTGCTCTATTTTAACACTTTAAAATATTACTAAAAGTGATACGGGTTTATAGAAGTAGTATTAAAAAATAAACATTACGTAAACTGTATAATGCCAAGATTTTCAATTATTTCCTCTCAGTCTTTTTTTTTTTTTTTTTGTGGAGACAGAGTCTCACTTTATGGCCCTCGGTAGAGTGCCATGGCATCACACAGCTCACAGCAACCTCCAACTCCTGGGCTTAAGCAATTCTCTTGCCTCAGCCTCCCGAGTAGCTGGGACTACAGGCACCCACCACAACGCCCGGCTATTTTTTGGTTGCAGTCCAGCCTCAGTATATGGGGCTGGTGCCTTACCGACTGAGCCACAGACGCCGCCCCTCTCAGTCTTTTTATGCCTAACATAGGACACTGAATTAAGAATCTTCTCCCCCTCTCTCTCATCCTCCATAGAGTGATAAAGTGCAGTAGCATCATCACAGCTTACTGCTACCTCAAACTCCTGGGCTACTCCTGCTTTAGCCTTATAAGTAGCTGGGACTACAGGTGCAGCAGCACTACCCCTGGCCAATATTTCTATTTTTTGTAGAGACAGAGTCTCACTATTTTTCAGGGTGGTCTCAAGCTCCTGAGAGAATTTTTTTCTAATAGCTGACATTAACTTTACATTTCTTAACCCTGCAAAATATTAAGTATTATTGGTTTATACACCTTTAATTAAACTCCAACTCAACATAACTATCTCATATATGACTAAAGACTCAAATCAGGGAAATTGGTTGACCTCAACTCTTTTAAGAGTTTGGCAAGCTGTGGGGCCTGACCATTGTGGTCCTTCTACGATTATTAAAGGTCCAAGAGGTGGAGATCTTAAAAGCATATAGATTAGGGCGGCACTTGTGGATCAAAGGAGTAGGGCGCTGGCCCCATATACCGGAGGTGGCAGGTTCAAACCCGGCCCTGGACAAAAACTGCAAAAAAAAAAACAACAAAAAAACAAGAGCATGTAGATTAAATCTGTTGAGTTGTGCCGTACATCTAGATGCTTAGTCATGTGTAAGGAACGCATAAGCATGTGGGCAAAAGTTCCCTTCTACTTATTGGTGGATCCATAACACTTAGAGGCTCACCCCCTTACCAAGTGATGATTTGAATTCTTTTTTTTTTGGAGACAGAGTTTCACTTTGTCGCCCTCAGTAGAGTACTATGGTGTCATAGCTCACAGCAACCTCAAACTCTTGAGCTCAGGAGATCCTCTTGCCTCAGCCTACCCAGTACTTGGGTCTACTGGGACCTGCCATAATTCCTGGCTAGTTTTACTTTTATATTATTTTACTTTCTTTTTCTTTTTCTTTTTTTTTTTTTAATTTATGTTTTTTGTGTGTGTGGTTTTTGGCCGGGGCTGGGTTTGAACCCACCACTCCGGCATATGGGACCAGCGCCCTACTCCTTGAGCCACAGGTGCCGCCCATTTTACTTTATTTTTTTTAGAGACAATCTGACTTTGTCATCCTCAGTAGAGTGCTATGGTGTCACAGGTCACAGCAACCTCCAACTCCTGGGCTTAGGCGATTCTCTTGTCTCAGCCTCCCCAGTAACTGGGACTACAGGCGCCTGCCACAACTTCCGACTAATTTTTTGTTGCAGTTTGGCTGGGGCGGGGTTTGAACCCGCCACCCTCAGTATATGAGGCCAGTGCTCTACCCACTGAGCCACAGGTGCCACCCTAGTTTTATTATTTATTTATTTATTTTTGAGACTGAATCTCACTATGTCACCTCTGGTAGAGTGCTGTGGCATCACGGCTCACAGCAACCTCAAACTCTTGGGCTTAAGTGATTCTCTTGCCTCAGCCTCCCAAGTAGCTGTACTACAAGCACCTGCCACAACGCCCGGCTATTTTTTGTTGTTGTTGCAGTTGTCATTATTGCATAGCTGGCCCGGGCCAGGTTCGAACCCGTCACCCTTGGTGTATGTGACTGGTGCCGTAACCCTGTGCTATGGGCACTGAGCCATCCTGGCTAGTTTTAGAAATGGAGGTCTCACTCTTGCTCAGTCTGGTCTCAAACTCCTGAGCTCAGGCAATCCACCTGCCTCTGCTTCCACAGTGCTAGGATTACAGGTGTGAGCCACCACACCTGGCTATGATTTGAATTCTTTTTTTTTTTTTTTTGTAGAGACAGAGTCTTACTTTATGGCCCTCGGTAGAGTGCTATGGCATCACACAGCTCACAGCAACCTCCAACTTCTGGGCTTAAGCGATTCTCTTGCCTCAGTCTCCCCAGTAGCTGGGACTACAGGCGCCCTCCACAACGCCCGGCTATTTTTTGGTTGCAGTTCAGCCGGGGCCGGGTTTGAACCCACCACCCTTGGTATATGGGGCCGGGGCCTTACTGACTGAGCCACAGGCGCCGCCCTATGATTTGAATTCTTAATTCTGTCTCACCAGAGCTGATAGCTTTGTAATTATTGTTTGATTCTACTGTCACACTGACTTCAGTTTCAGTCCATTTTGCTCCTGATTTATAAGATTCTATTGCAGATGATGCTTAGCATTTTTTTGCATATTCTTTTACTGAGAAACTCTTCTAGTGGAAAGCCTGTTATCTGTTGTAAAGGAGAGCTAGTCTTGACTTGGAGCAACAAAGTTGGTGGTCCAGTAGCCTTTATCCTGTGTCAGGAGCAGGTGTGATCTTATTAAGCTCCATGTGTTTTGAAATTTCTCTGACTAGCGCTTGTGCTGCTACAGGAAGAAGAGCTCAAGCTGTACTCCTTGTTTCCAGGTCAATTTATTGAACCTAGGAAAATCCCTGGGGGCTAGCTTGGACTTCTTCCTGCTTTTCACTCCATGTTAGATTTTATTTATTTATTTAATTTTTTTAAAATAACAGAGACCTATTTATTTATTTGCAGTTTCGGCTGGGGCTGGGTTTGAACCTGCCACCTTCGGCATATGGGGCCAGCACCCTACTCCTTTGAGCCACAGGAGCCGCCCTCCATGGTAGATTTTAAACATAGGGGCTTTTTCTCATTCATTTACTTGTATTTGAAACAGCTGCTATAAAAAAGGGGGCAAAGGCACATTATGTGAAACACATAATGTTTTTAGAAGCAGTGACATGGTTTCTCAAAGGATAATAGTTAAATTTTGGTTTAAGGATTATAATTGCTCTTAGAACATGTACATGTATATGCATATACGTGTATAAATGTATATATGTAGGCATATGTGCTTATGCATGTGTATATATTTTTTTACTAAAGTAAAAGACAGGGCGATGCCTGTGGCTCAAAGAAGTAGGGCGCCGGCCACACATGCCGGAGCTGGCGGGTTCAAACCCAGCCCCGGCCCAAAAATAGAAATAAAAATAAAATAAAGTAAAATACAAAATATTAAATAAGACCTACCCTATTCCATTCACATTCAAACTTGTGTTTATATTAATAGCTAACAACTTGACACAACCCACCATGTGCAGAAGATAATGTAATTGAATGATACACCAGAAAAGTTGTTCTTTGTGTTTTTTTTTTTTTTTCACATTTTTTACAGGAGTTGAAACCTAGGACAAGATTAATAAATGGTATCACCTGTGGTTTGATTCAATGTGATAAATGTCTCAAATGAAAAAATTTAAAGTTAGGCATTATTAAATAGTAGTAGTAATAATAGAATCGAGAATAATATTTTTATATTTAACCCCAGAAGGTTGTTTTTTTTTTTGTTTCTTTTTTTTTTTTTGAGACAGAGTCTCACTTGCTGGGTAGAGTTCCCTGGTGTCACAGCTCGCAGCAACTTCAAACTCTTGGGCTCGAGCAATCCTTTTGCCTCAACCTCCCAAGTAGCTGGGACTATAGGCACCCTCCACCCCACCTGGCTAGTTTTTCTATTTTTAGTAGAGGTCTAACTCTTGCTCACTCTGGTCTTGAACTCCTGAGCACAAGCATTCCACTCGCCTGGGCCTCCTAGAGTGCTTGGATTATAGGACTGAGCTACTGCACCCAGCCTAACTCTAGCACTTTCTTTCAGAGGAATTAAAGTTTTAAAAATTTATTTATTTATTTATTTATTTATTTATTTATTTTTGTAGACAAAGTCTCACTTTGTTGCCCCTGGTAGAGTGCTGTGGTATGGCATCATAGCTTACAGCAACCTCCAACTCTTGGGCTTGAGCTATTCTCCTGTCTCAGCCTCCTGAGTAGCTGTGACCAGAGGCACCCAGCACAATGCCCCGCTATTTTTAGAGATGTTCTTGCTCTTGCTCCGGTTGTTCTTGAACCGGTGAGCTCAGGCAATCCACCCATTTCAGCCTCCCAGAGTGCTAGGATTACAGGCATGAGCTATTGTGCCTGGTAAGAACTAGATTTTTTTTTTTGAGACAGAATCTCACTATGTTGCCCTTTGTAGAGTGCTGTGACATCACAGCTCACAGCAACCTCCAACTCTTGGGCTTAAGTGATCCTCTTACCTCAGCCTCCCAAGTAGCTGGGACTACAGGAGCCTGCCACAATGCTCAGCTATTTTTTTTTCTTTTTTGGTTGTAGTTGTCATTGTTGTTTGGCAGGCCCACACTGAGTTTGAACCTGCTAGCTCCCCTGTATGTGGATTGCGCCCTAGCCGCTGAGCTACAGACCCCGAGCCAAGATGGCTAGAAATCTTAAGTAGATGTTCGCATATTGTTGGCGATAAAAAACAGCACTTTTTTACTTTTTTCTTTTGCATCTGGGGTGACAAGATAGGATTTCATAACATCATGAATCTGTATAACTCAGGAGACATACTGCTTTCATCTTCATTACAATTTTTGCAAAGATTTTTCTAGGTGGGGCAAGGTGGCTCCCACCTATAATCTAGCACTGGGGGAGGCCAAGGTGGATGGATTGCTTAAGCTCAGGAGTTTAAGACCAGCCTGAGCAAAAGTGAGACCCACATCTCTACTAAGAATATAAAAACTAGCTGGGGATTGTGGTGGGCACCTGTAGTTTCAGCTACTTGGGAGGCTGAGGCAAGAGGTTCACTTGAGCCCTGGAGTTTGAGGTTGCCGTGAGCTATGATGTCACAGCACTCTACCAAAGGTGAAAAAGTGAGACTTGGCCTCAAAAAATTTTTTTATTCTATAATGTCACAAAAGGCTAAAATGAACTCTGAAAAAATTATTTTTTAGAACAGTTTTAGATTCACAGAAAAATAGTGAAGACAGTACACAGAGACTTCTCACTTATGTCCATTATAATATCTTAAATTATTATGATGTGTTACAATTAATGAACCAATCAGAGTTTTTTTTTTAGAGACAAGAGTCTCACTTTGTTGCCCTCGGTAGAGTGCTGTGGTGTCACAGCTCACAGCAACCTCCAGCTCTTGGACTTAGGCAATTCTCTTGCCTCAGCCTCCTGAGTAGCTGGGACTGCAGGCACCCGCCACAATGCCCAGCTATTTTTTGTTGCAGTTTGGCCGGGGCCGGGTTTGAACTCACCACCCTTGGTATATGGGGCTGGCGCCCTGAGCCACAGGTGCTGCCCCAGAGTTTCTTAGTTTCTATCTAATGTCCCTTTTCTTTCCAGTTCCAGGATCCCATCCAGAATGTCACATTACACGTAGTTACCACGTCTCCTTTGGCTACTCTTGGCTCTGTCAATTTCTTATACTTTCCTGGTCTTTGATCTTAACATTTTTGAGGAATGTTGGTCAGACATGTTGCAGAATGTCTCTCAATTGGGATTTGTGTAATGTTTTTCTCATTGTTAGACTGGGATTATGGGTTTTGGGGAGGAAAACTACAGAGGTAAAGTAAAATTTTCATCACATTATACAAAGAATACCTACTATCAACACAACTCATCACTGCTGGTATTGACCTTGATCGCCTGGCTGCAATAATGCTTGTGTCTGGCTTCTCTACTGAGGAGTTACCCTCCCTATCCCCCTTTGCCACATTGTACTCTTTGAAAGGAAGTCACTGTGTGCAGCCATCACTTAAGAGTGAGGAGTCACACTCCACCTCCTTGAAGGTAAAGCGTCTACATAAAGGAAAATTCTTCTGCATGGGGGATCTGTAAAATGAACTTTTTTTTAGAGACAGAGTCTCACTTTATCGCCCTCGGTAGAGTGCTGTAGCATCATAGCTCACAGCCACCTTCAGCTCTTGGGCTTAGGCAATTCTCTTGCCTCCCTCTCCCGAATAGCTGGGACTGTAGGTGCCCACAACACCAGCTATTTTTTTTTTTTATTAATCATGTTTTCCTTTTAATAAGGGTTTTTACTCAAAAGTGTAGCTTTGAAAATCTCTAGCTTGTTGTGAAAACCAGAACAACCAGGGAGCTGCCTCACTTTGAACACCACCACGTAAAGCTGTGGGCCGCTGTGTGTTTGCAAACTCTCTATTACCAATTCTGGAAATCAAACGCACCACTTCAAAATCAGAGCCAACATTTAAAATTAGGAGGATGATACATGTCTTACTTTGATTCAAGGAGAAAAGACAAGTTCTTAATACAGTAAAACAAAACACAAAAGGTAAACAAATGTTTAGAAATCACCAGGTATATATGTGTGTATATAGATTTATATAATTAGGATTATCATCAACATTTAAAATTATTAAAAATAAGGTTGCCACCTTATCTTTTCTTTTGGTACCGGGGTATTACTTTTTTAAGGAGAAAAACCAAAGATTTTGCCCAGACTCTAAAGTTTCCCAATGTCAATCCTGTTTTCTGCTGTGCAATTTCTCCACCTTCATGCTAAATGCCCAGAGTCCCACCACCAACTCTTATTGGCAGGAGGCAGAGCAAGCTTTAATTCTGGTTGTCAAGATGACAGGCCCACAAAAGCACAGCTGATAGAAGAACTGAATTCTTCCCCAGGATGAAAATACATTGCCCACAATGGGTCTGCAAAATCTTCCAAAGACACCTCTTCCCCCTTTGTTATGGTTGCTTATTAACTAGTTTGTTTTCCCCAGATGTAAGATGGCAATCTTAATCAAAATGGGAAGCTAGACTTTTTAAATAACTTAAAAAAATCATTTTTATGTAAAGCAGCAAAAACATATTTTCCTCTCTGCAGAAAGAAAAATGTTAACAGGGAAACAGCGATGTAAATGGACTGTCCATAAACTTATGCTAAACTGAATTTCCCACCAGCTCGAGCTTCATCTCAGAGCTACTTTTTAACTTCATCAGTGCTGTCTGAAGAAGATCCTTTGGCGTCTTCAACTGCTCTTTTATTTTCTTCTTGATTTAAATCTTCATTTTCAGATCTGGTCCCATTGGGGATACTGTTCTCACCATTTACCAGCCCATTCTCTGTAGCCTCTGCCTTGCTGATGGCCTCTTTGATGTTCAAGGCTTCTTGCACTCCAGGCTCCTCCAGGTTTCTCAAAACTAGGGGGAGCCTCGAGTCCCCCACGCTGCTCTCCAATAGTCCAAGGTTACTCTCTTCATATTTGGGAAGCGGAGCCTTTTCCTCCATCTGTTTGCGGTAGTATCCCCGGTTGACAGCTGCACTCTTAACTGCTTTTTCCAAAATCTCTTTTTCACCTAAGCGCAATTTGATAGCCATTGTTGCATGAACAGAAAGGTCATGGTTTTTCAAGACGAATTTATCTTCCTCAATAGTTGTTTTATATGTTTTTAAAAGAAGTGAGGCTCTATCTTCCAGAAATATCCAAAGTTTGACTTCATTGTCCCAGCTAACAGGAAATTCAGAGTTGCCCAAGGTGAAGATTCTATCAATAGCATTGTCTCCTAGCAAACGTTCTTTTGATTCTTCTTCGGTCATGCAGAATACCCGGAGAAATGCCAGAAGCTGGCCAGAGATGGGCGGCTCCGTAAAGTGCAACACAAAAACACTGGAAGTAGGGATGCCAGCTCGAGCCAAGACCTCAGCCTTCATGGCGTACAGCCTGTCACTTTTACTCACTCCAAGCTTTATTTTCACTCTGTCGTGTGAGTTATTGTCAAAGAAAAAACCACTGTGGATCACAAACTCTGCATTTGACCGAGTGCCATAAAAAATGTAAATCTGTTCTCCAGCCCGAAAGTCCTGCAGAGCAACACACTCACAACGGTCATCCTCCAGGTTGTACCCAGTGGTAATCAGGCCGTTGGTGTGATTACACATGTCCCACAAAGGAATCAGAGCCAGGGTCACCCGGGAACCGTCTTCTGTGGGAATTTGGTTTTGTCGTGTCATAACAGAAGAGACTGCCCACCTGTAGTCCTCATAAGTGAAAGAATCCTTCAAGGGCAGTTTGTTGGCATGAGGATGGGTCTGAATAACTTTATAAAAATAGGCATACTGTCGAGCTGTATTTTTATACTGGCTGAAGACATCATGTATAGCTTGTGTTGACTGAAGATACCAAACTTTATCTTCTTCAAAGTAGAGGGGAGTGTCATATTCACTGGGAAGACTCTGAATGTAGGGCTGCCAGAAGGAGTTAGGGCTGGCTCGCTCACACAGCAAATGAAAGGCCAATGCGATGTTTCCCATAGATTGCAGAATTCAGTCTTGAGAATATAAGGGCCCCAACACTGAATTTTTAGCAGATTCAACGGTCATTAGTAATTTTCGTGGAACCCACAAAAATAATTCTTCTGCCTTGATATCTCTTGTTGCTTTCAAACCAAAGCCTTCTTCTTTAAAGTTAACCATTTCGAAACCCTCGACAGAAGCCCCATTTTCAGAGGCCCATTTCATTAGATCAGGAAAGTAATTTTCTCTTTTTCCATCAAAAGTAATAGACAGACCTTTTTGCTTTTTCCTTATTTTCTCAACTAGAGACCGAATCTGCGCATACCCTTCCTATTCTTTTCCCGGGCCAGGTGCAGGACTGCTGCATTCTGTAACATAAGAGCTATGATACTGAAACACTTCTCTCCTTCAATTTAACTTACTAGTTCTGTAGCAGTTCACTGGTCAGGTTCAAGATTTCCTTCGGTGATACAGTTGCTGTAGCACCAGTACCTGATTTCTGGGTTTTTACTCGACTCTTCTTACCCATTTTCTGACTGGCCGCTTCCCCTTCACGCCGCAGGAGCAACACACTCCAGCCCGGATACCACCATCCGCCTCAACCAACCCCCAGGCGGGGGCTGCCGGACGGCCACACCAGCTATTTTTTTGTTGCAGTTTTGCCGGGGCGGGGTTTGAACACACCACCCTCGGTATATGGGGCCAGCACCCTACTCACTGAGCCCTATAAAAATGAACTTCTAAATTTTTTTAAATGAACTAGCTTAATTCCGTTATTTTTTTATTTATTTTTGAGACAGAGTCTCACTCTGTTGCCCTGGCTTCATAGCTTACAGCAACCTCAAACTCTTGGGCTCAGGTGATCCTCTTGCCTTGACCTCTGGAGTAGCTGGGACTACAGGCACCTGCCACCATGCCCAGCTAGTTTTTCTTTTTCAGTAGAGATGGACTCAGGCTGGTGTCAACCAGCTCGAGCAATCTACCTGCCTCCATCTCCTAAAGTGCTAAGATTATAGGCATGAGCCACTGCACCTGGCCTATTATTCTTAACACTTAGGTATAAATACTTCTTATGTTTTTTTCCTTCGGAAAATAAGATTATCTATATTTATATAAATATATGTTCACTGCAGAAAACTTAGAAAATGCAGAAAAGTATAAAGCAGCAGCAAATAGAACTTACCTACAGTTCTACCTCTTATAAGCAATCATTTCTGGTATTTTGTTGTATTTCCTTCAAGTCTTTTCTATTTTGCATAAAGTATTTTTAAACAGTGTTTGATTGAAATTTTTTCATATGAAATAAAAATATTTTATCTTTGAATATGGCAAAGATGATGGAGTCATGTGGAAACAGAGATTTGGGTGATATTTCTAACAGTATTTCAGAACATAAACTACCAACCTGATAATTTCTTTCTTTTTTTTTTCTTTTTTTGAGACAAAGTCTCACTATCTTGCCCTCGGTAGAGTGCTGTGGTCACAGCTCACAGCAACCTCAAACTCTTGGACTTAAGTGATTCTCTTGCCTCAGTCTCCCAAGTAGCTGAGACTACAGATGCCTACCACAACGCCCAGCTATTTTTCAGCTGTACTT
Organism: Nycticebus coucang; assembly: GCF_027406575.1. NCBI lineage: Eukaryota > Metazoa > Chordata > Mammalia > Primates > Lorisidae > Nycticebus > Nycticebus coucang. The sequence continues at coordinate 130,859,984 of NC_069782.1, read as the reverse complement.
GTCATTGTTGTTTGGCAGGGATATGCTGAGTTCGAACCCACCAGCTCTGGTGTGCTACAGGTGCTGAGCCTAACCTGATAATTTCTTTTTTTTTTTGTAGAGACAGAATTTCACTTTATGGCCCTTGATAGAGTACCATGGCATCATACAGCTCACAGCAACCTCCAACTTCTGGGCTTAAGCGATTCTCTTGCCTCAGCCTCCCCAGTAGCTGGGACTACAGGCGCCTGCCACAACACCCGGCTATTTTTTGGTTGCAGTTCAGCAGGGGCCGGGTTTGAACCCGCCACCCTTGGTATATGGGGCCGGCGCCTTACCGACTGAGCCACAGGTGCCGCCCCCAACCTGATAATTTCTAAAGACATTTTAGACTCTAGCTTTCTAATTATGATAAGCTTGAGTGTTTAGAAATATAGCATTCAGTGTAAGGCCTCATTTCTTCTACTACTATAACTTTTCTTTCTTTTTTTTTTTTTTTGAGAAAGAGCCTCAAGTTGTCGCCCTGGGTAGAGTGCCGTAGTATCACAGCTCACAGCAACCTCCAACTCATGGGGTCAAGCAATTCTCTTGCCTCTGCCTCCCAAGTAGCTGGGATTACAGGCATCTGCCACAATGCCCAGCTATTTTTTGGTTGCAGCCGTTGTTTGGCGGGCCCGGGCTGGATTCGAACCCACCAGCTCAGGTGTATGTGGCTGGTGCCTTAGCCACTTGAGCCACAGGCGCCAAGCCCTACTATAACTTTTCTTATTTTACTATTACATGATACACATTTAAATGAAATAAATTAGATTTGAAAAAACTTACGTGGCTAGTTAAAAACTCTAGCAATGATCTAGGCTTCAAATCTCCAGCTTCCTTATTGCATGATGTATTTGGACTCATGACAACTTATTTTTCTTCTTGACTTTATTGATTTTGTAAAGGTGATATATACTACTTCTTTTTTTTTATTTTTTTTATTTTGGCGTTTTTGGCCGGGGCTGGGTTTGAACCCACTATCTCTGGCATATGGGGCTGGCGCCCTACTCCTTTGAGCCACAGGGGCAGCCCTAAGTGGGTTTTAATACTTTTTATATTAAAAGAAAAGTCCAAGCAATACAGAAAAGTACGAAGTAAAATACAAAAATTCTTATCATCCAGGAATAACCATTATTAACATCATTCCAAAGAAATATCCTTTTTCATATATACATAGATGAATTTACAAGAAAGCTTATATAATACATACAATACATAGTTACTAAATTTAACAGAAAAAATGAAACTGAAGTAAAATGAAGGAATAACCAACTTTAAATATTCTTTTGTAAATATATTAGTTCCTATGAGTTCCTTTATGAGATTATGATTAAGAGGTTGACAGTCTACATGATTAAATCTTAAAAAGTAAGAATAGTTTCTGAGACAAGAACAGGAGCTACTTTAGTAACTTAGAAGCAGCTTTACTTAGATACCAGAACTGTTCGGTGGTCAGAGGTAAGGTGTAATATCAGGCATGTCTTTATTAGTTGTAAGAGATCTTAAAGGACTTTTAATTCAATGCTTTATTCCATCTTTTGCTGTGTATGGCAAAGGCATGGTTTCACTATACTATAAGCTTTGGGATCAGACTGTTGAGATTCGATAACTGCTGTGACATTTAGTAACCATAGGACACACGTAGGTCTCAGTTTCATTTGCAAAAAGCAGGTCAACAGTGTCTTCTTAATGTGATAGTTGAGAAGAGTAAGACAATACGTGAAAAATTCTTACGATAGTGGCTGACTCATAGTAAGTGCTCAATAAATGTAAGCTATGTTATTATTATAGAGGAATAGTGGTAAATATCTGAGCCAATGTATGATGTTGAGATCTGTCATTCATAAGATGATAATCTCTCATTCATTTCAGAATAATTTTCCTTTTAAATCATCTGCCTACTCTTTTTTTTTTTTTTTTGGTAGAGACAGAGTCTCACTTTATGGCCCTCGGTAGAGTGCCATGGCATCACACAGCTCACAGCAACCTCCAACTCCTGGGCTTAAGCGATTCTCTTGCCTCAGCTTCCCGAGTAGCTGGGACTATAGGCGCCTGCCACAACGCCCGGCTATTTTTTTTTTTTTTTGGTTGCAGTTTAGCCAGGGCTGGGTTTGAACCCGCCACCCTTGGTATGTGGGGCTGGCGCCCTACCGACTGAGCCACAGGCACCGCCCCATCTGCCTACTCTTAAGGGGCCCTGAGGGTTTTACCAGTAGGCACATGGGCACCAGAGTACTGGATGTGGGAATAGTCTATCTGTGACTCTGTCACCTATGTTCATAAGAATGGCCACAACAGGCTCAGCACCTGTGGCTCAAGCGGCTAAGGTGCCAGCCACATATACCTGAGCTGGCGGGATCGAATCCAGCTCAGGCCCATCAAACAACAATGATGGCTGCAACCAAAAAATAGCTGGGTGTTGTGGCGGGCCGCTGTAGTCCCAGCTACTTGGGAGGCGGAGGCAGGAGTTGGAGGTTGCTGTGAGCTGTGATGTCACAGCATTCTACCCAGGGCAACAGCTTGAGGCTCTGTCTCAAAAAAAAAAAAAAGGGTGGCACCTGTGGCTCAGTCAGTAAGGCACCGGCCCCATATACCGAGGGTGGTGGGTTCAAACCCGGCCCTGGCCAAACTGCAACCAAAAAATAGCCGGGCATTATGGCCGGTGCCTGTAGTCCCAGCTACTCGGGAGGCTGAGGCAAGAGAATCGCTTAAGCCCAGGAGTTGGAGGATGCTGTGAGCTGTGTGAGACCACGGCACTCTACCGAGGGCCAGAAAGTGAGACTCTGTCTCTACAAAAAAAAAAAAGGAATGGCCACAACAAAATTCTAGCCTTACAATCCTAAACATATATTATCTATTACCTATAACAGCAACAATCATTATGTGTATCACTTACATAAACATACTGACATTACTTTTTACATGTACTTAAAAACTCTCTTTAAAAGCAAACTAATATTAGTGTTTGTAAATAACCAGTATGAAATTCCTACTGAGTTTTAAGTTTTATTATGAATTCCATTTTTGATATTCTAAGTTAAAAGCAGTCTAATGTTTTCAGTTTAATCTGCAAATTAAAAATTTTTTTTTGTTGTTGCCATTTTTGGCCAGGGCTGGGTTTGAACCCACCACTTCCAGCATATGGGGCCGGTGCCCTACTCCTTTGAGCCACAGGCGCCGCTCCAAATTAAAATTTTTTTTAAATAAAAAGCTTTATAAAAACAAAGGTAGATTTCATCCAACTTGTTTTCTTCCCTGATAGACTGCAGTGGCATCATCACAACTCACTGCAAGCTCAGACTCCTAGGCTCAAGTGATTCTCCTGCCTCAACTTCCTAAGTTCCTGGGACTACCGCTGATAGTCAACATGCCAGGTTAATTTTTTCTGTTTTTAGTAGAGATAGGGTCTTGCACTTGCTCAGGCTGGTCTCAAGCAACTCTTCTACCTTGTTCTCCAGAGTGCTAGGATTACAGGTGTGAGCCATGGCACCTGGTCCCCCGACATTATTTTATGACAATTCTGGCATATGAACTTAAAGTTGATGACTTTTATTTGAAGATGCTCTTTTTTTTTTGCGACATAGTCTTACTCTGTTGTACCAGGCTAAAGTGCCCTGGCATTAGCTTCACAGGAACCTCAAATTCCTGGGCTCAAGTGATATTCTTGCTTCAGCCTCCTGAGTAGCTGGAACTACAGGCACCCACCACAACACTCCAGTAGTTTTTTTTTTGTAGAGACAGAGTCTCACTGTACCGCCCTCAGGTAGAGTGCCATGACGTCACATGGCTCACAGCAACCTCTAACTCTTGGGCTTAAGTGATTCTTTTGCCTCAGCCTCCCGAGCAGCTGGGACTACAGGTGCCCGCCACAACGCCCGGCTATTTTTTGGTTGCAGTTTGGCCGGGGCTGGGTTTGAACCCGCCACCCTTGGCATATGAGGCTGGCGCCCTACTCACTGAGCCACAGGTGCCGCCCCATTCCGGTAGTTTTTCTATTTTTAGTAGATAAGGGGTCTCCCTCTTGCACTTGCATGGCCTCCCAGAGTGCTAGGATTACAGGTGTGAGCCACCACGCCTGGCCTAAAGATGTTCTTAAGTCTATTGTATTCTTAGTACCTTCCTCTTTTCTATTAATATATTTAATTTCTCTGATAGTAAAATCCTATTCAGGTCCTCCAGGAAGACATGCATTTACTTTAATTACAAACTCATATTTTCAGCCACAGTTTATTTTTTTAACACCCTGTCCCAGAAAAGAATTTTAAAAGTGAATTTTGGGCTCAGCACCTATAGCACAGTGGTTATGGCGCCAGCCACATACACCTAAGCTGGAGGGTTCAAACCTGGCCAGGGCCCATTGCAACAAAAATATAGCCAGGCATTGTGGTGGGCAGCTGTAGTCCCAGCACACTGGGAGGCTGAGGCAAGAGAATTGCTAAGTCCACGAATTTGAGGTTGCTGTGAGCTATGATGCCAGAGCACTCTACTGAGGGTGACATAGTGAGACTCTGTCTGAAAATAAATAAATAAATAAATAAAGTGAATTTTGTGATGTAGTTTTTAAAAGTTTGGGTTATACCCCAAATTGGATTTTTGTTATTGTTGTTGGAGACCAGAGAATGGGAGGATTGATGAAAAATTTTAGCTGCTTCTGAGATTTTTTTGTTGTTCAAATGCTTGGGGATACATGTATAGGAATACACATCACCACCATGTATCAGAACATATGACAATTTTCCACTTTGGCTTTGTTTTTCTTCCTGAATGGTGAGTACTTTGGCTTTTTTGGAAATAATTACACTATAAATTGTAGACTAAGCAATTCAGCTGATCTCTAGTTTGGGTATGAAAGAGGTGGGTTTTATGTTTTTATTTAATTTAATTTTATTATTAAATCATAGCTGTGTACATTAATGCGATCATGGGGCACCATACACTGGTTTTACAGATCATTTGACATATTTTCATCATACTGGTTAACACAGCCTTCCTGGCATTTTCTTAGTTATTGTGTTAAGACATTTATATTCCACATTTACTAAGTTTCACATGTACCCTTGTAGGTTTTATGTTTTTAAATAATGGTTTAATTTCTCCATTAATGAAGGCAACATGGGGTCTAGGGTGAATGGCACTTGTGTGATTGTGGATTTTAATCCTGACTTATGTTGGATTATAATTTTTTGTGCCTTCAAGTCCTCCACTAAAAGCTAGGTAAAATGTAGATGAACCCAGCTTTATTATATATAACGGAAGGGTTAAAAGACAGTTAAACAGTAAGAAATTACAGACACATCTAACAAATGTGAACACAAAAGGCAGGAATCATATTCTTTCTATATTCATTTCTTTTTTTTTTTTTTTGAGACAGAGTCTCAAGTTGTCACCCTGGGTAGAGTGCCATGGAGTCATACCTCACAGCAACCTCAAACTCTTGGGTTCAAGAGATTCTCTTGCCTCAGCCTCCCAAGTAGCTGGGACTAAGGTGCCTGCCACAATGCCCAGCTATGTTTTTGTTGCATTTGTCATTATTGTTTTAGCTGGCCCAGCTGGGTTTGAACCTGCCAGCCTCAGTCTATGTGGCTGCTGGTCTATATTCATTTCTATCTTCCTTCCAGAATGGCTCACAGTACCCAAATGTAGCAACATCAATAAATGTTGAACTGATGATGACATTACCTCAATTTGCAGTGTTCTTACCTCAATAGTCTCCTAACAGTTTGATATTGGTGAATAAGTATATTTCTCTAAAAGATGGTTTAGGCTTGGTGCCTGTAGCTCAAGTGGCTAAGGTGCCAGCTATATACACCGGAGGTGGAGGGTTCGAATCCAGCCTGGGCCCACCAAATAACAATGACAACTACAACCAAAAAACAGCCGGACGTTGTGGTAGGCACCTGTAATCCCAGCTACTTGGGAGGCTGAGGCAAGAGAATTGCTTAAGCCCAAGAGTTGGAGGTTGCTGTGAGCTGTGACCCCATGGCACCCTACCCAGGGTGACAGCTTGAGACTCTCAAAAATAAAATAAAATAGGAAGTGCCTGTGGCTCAAGGAATAGGGTGCCGGCCCCATATACCAGGGGTGGTGGTTCAAGCCCAGCCCCAGCCCAAACTGCAAAAAAAGAGTAAATAAATAAAATAAAATAAAAAATGGTTTAAAATTCTTTGGTTATATTGTAACATATCAAATATCACTTTTAATAAACAATGGTGTAGAGTTTGGAAATCGTTTTGTACAGAAAGCCTTTGTTGCATTTTGGGGGCTGGGAGAAGTGTAGTATTTTTTTTGTAACAGGATTTGACCTGTAACTATTATTGAGCATTTTCTTAAAGAAGTTCAAAGCATTTTACAGGGATCATCTCATTTATCCCTCAAAAGTAAGGCAGAGGCATTATCTCCTCTACAGACTAAGAACACTAAAAGGCCAACATAGGTGGGGTTTTTGTTGCTGTTTTTCTAAGATCAAAAAGTAATTTTAGGGCAAAGCCAGATTTCGGTCTGACCTTGTTACATGATGCTTCTGCAGCACCATAATAATACAATGTTGTTGCTTCCCTAGATCTATCTGTGGCTATGCTTGGTGTTGAATATTTTCAGAGTTGATTTCTTATTCATCCCTGATCCCTGAAAATGGGTGTTAAGATACAGACATATATAAAAGAAACCCCCTAAATCTTTCCTAAGTGGAGCTGGGGTACAGTATTAACAGACAGGGATAGGCATCTTCTTCCTCTCCTGCAAATCTTACTGTCTAGTCCTGTGCTGTCCAATAAAAAAAATATGAACTGCAGATGCAAGTCACATGTGTAACTTAAAATTTTCTAGTAGTAACATTAAAATATATATTTAGCTCGGGCGGTGCCTGTGGCTCAAGAGTAGGGCGCCGGTCCCATATGCCGGAGGTGGCGGGTTCAAACCCAGCCCCGGCCAAAAAAAAAAAAAAAAAAATCACACACAAAAAAATAAAATATATATATATATTTAGCTCAATATAGCATATCCAAAATATTGTCACTTCAATATATATTCAATATAAAATTACTGCTGTATTTTGCATTTTTCTTGTATTAATCTTCAAAATCTGGTATTTCTCACTTACAGCATGCATACATCAATTTTGGACAAGCCACAACAGCCACATGTGATCAGGGGAAACGCTGTTGGATAGCACAGGCCTAGATTTCAGCAGCTCTTCCTTCAGACTGGTGTCATGAGAACTGAATGGGTATTATGGGGAAAGGATCCTGGGTGATCTTGAAGAATCAACTTGCACGTGGGTAGTGACTAATAATAGCTTTGCCATTTCCAGATGCATGGCTGTTTTAAGAGTTAGGGACTCAGGATATAGAAGACTGCGACCTCCCTAAGTATGTCTAATACAGGAGGTCACTGCCAGGACCATAGTTTATGCCTTGTGTGAGAACCAGGTCTGCAGAGACTGTCAACTTCTAGGGCTGGTTTTCTGCGGCTCTGGTATGTGGCCTGTGGAAAAGAGGAATCTTCTGAGGAAGAGGAAGGCTCTTAGAAGGGGAAGGCCACCCAACTAGGCACTTCTTGAGGGCAGAGGCTCCAGTGAGATGCTTCAGAAGGCCTCCTGTGGCCTTAGGCGGGGCCCTGGGGCCGGCCTGACAACGCGGTTGAAGAATGGATTCATATGCTTCCACTAAGTGCTCCCAGGGATGGAGAGTGGTGTCAGCGCCTGGGCCCCAGCCCGCACCCCGAGGTGGCTCCAAGGCCGCAGGTGTGAGGGGCGGGTCCATGGCTCGGCCCGCGCCGCCTCATGTGACCCGGTCCGACATGGTGTCACCTCCTCTGGGGGTGGCGGCGGCGGTGGCGCGGGTTCAGCTGCGCGTCGGGCCGGCCCCGCGGCCGCTTATGGGCAGCCAAGGCCGCTCAGCGCCCCCCGGGAACGACGGGCCCGGCGAGGGCGGGGAGGCGAGGAAACTGCAGGAAGGGAGGGTCGCGAGGGGGAAGCGTAGGAAGGGGAAGGGGAAAGGGAAAGGCAGCGCAGGGCCAAGCGGAAGAGGAAGCGGGGTGGAAGGGAAGCCGGAGCTGCAGAAGGCGAAAGAGGCAACTGGGTCGGGGGCTGAGGCGCTAGCGGAGACGGGCCCGGGGGAGGAAGGAGAGGGAGGCGGAAGAGTGGAGGAAGGGACGAGAGGCATCGTAAAGGGAGATGAGGGGAGTGCAGGGAGAGAAAAGGAGGCACAAGGAAGAGACGATGGAAAGAGGGAGGAATACAGGGTCAGGTTGGGGCGGCGGGAGGACGCTAGGCCGGGGAGAAGACAGGGACGGGCGGGCCAGGCTTGGGGCGGCACCGAAGGGACAGGGGCGGCCATGGCGGCGGCTGAGGAGGCGGCGGTGGCTCGGGAGTCGGCCGCGCGGCCGGCCGCGGGACCAGCGCTCTGGCGTCTGCCGGAGGAGCTGCTGCTGCTCATCTGCTCCTACCTGGACATGCGAGCCCTCGGCCGCCTGGCCCAGGTGTGCCGCTGGTTGCGGCACTTCACCAGCTGCGATCTGCTCTGGCGCCGGATAGCCCGGGCCTCGCTCAACTCCGGCTTCACGCGGCTCGGCACCGACCTGTAAGCGCCCGCTCGCCCGCCCGCTCCCCGCCCCGGGCCGGCCCGCGTCCCGGGAAAGGGCGGGGCGCCGCGGCCTAGATGGCCCGGGGTCGTGTAGCATCCCGAATTCCGAGGCCTACACCTGGCCTGGCCGAGAGCACTTCCCGAGCACCCTCGGGGATTCTATTGCCTGTGCTCTCCAAGGCCTCCGTCTGAGGAAGCATCCAAGAGCATCCCTCAGTCAGCACCCTCCCCTGTGGGCGGCTCCTCACAATTAGCCTTCTTAAGCACTCCTCGGCTTTTAATTGTGTCTTTCGCAGACCTTGGGCGGCCGCGCTTCCTCAGCCGTGGAGGAGCGGGGCTGGCCCGTGGTTCCTTGGTGCTTCGGACCACTCCATTCCAGGTCTAGGACCCAGGTCCACTAAGTGGTCTCTCAGAATGTTTTTGTGGTCATGTGTCCTCCTCGTCCTCTCCTAAAGGTTGCCAAGCTATAGGGCTGAGATAAAATCGAATGTGGAGAAAAGGGCTCAAACCTTACCCCAGTGTCAGCTAAAGTTCGTGACTCGATACAGGCACAACGACACATAAAACGGTGCCTGCTTGAGGCAGGAGGCTGGATTAAATCTAGTTTGTGTACAAGGAGGCATGGGATTGCAGTTTGGCCTGTTTGGGGCAGAGTCTGGGACTGTGTGTGAATTAAAATCTTTCCTGAACCACTTAAATGGGAGAGGGGGGAGTCTGTGGAATGGAGAGAGTAAAAGCTTTCAGATTGCAACCTACTCTACCCCATTTTTTTTTCTTCCTAATGGTGGTTTTAATACAGTGTAACAACATTAAAGTTTTTTAAAACAAAAAAAGCCACAATACACCTCTAAACAACTATTTTCATTTTTAAAAACTTTAAGGTACACACTTTTTCCCCTTCATAGTTGCTGTCTTACTGATTTAAACAGAATAGAAGCACATTTATTTATGGGCTGTACCATAATGAGGTTAAAAACATCCCTCTAATAACTTTAAAATTTTATTCAGCTTTTGCTATTCTAGATAACAAATGAATAATGCATTTTGGGGGATAAGAACTTTGAGATATAAGCCACATACTATACTGTATATTTTTCTTGAATTAGTTCCTTACAATAAAATCTCAAAATGACATTTTTTCGATTAATGGTTATGATTTGCAAAGGTGTTGTAACAAGTTACAGTGGCACTAGCAAAGAATGATTGGACAAATTTTGTGTGAGAATTAAAATTTTTGCTCCTTTAGTGGATATATAATGGTATTTCAAAGTTGTTATTTTGTGTCTTTTTTTACCACAGGCCAGGATAAATGTTTTCCCATGTGTTTGTTTCACCTGTGAGATTGTTTCTACTCTTTGTCCATTTATAATGGGGTCTTGATGTTTTTCTTATAAATTTGGCACCTTATGGATCATAGATGTTAAACCCCAGTTGGCCGTCTTTGATGCACATATCTTTTTCTCAGTCGATCCTTTCTGCTTTGCTGTTTTTATCCTATTTACACTTTAATCTTTTAGAATCTGCCAGTCTTTTGTGGTTTTTTCCCCCAAAGCTGAGAAATTTCTAATTCCTCCTCCAACCTGATAAATTCCTTTCCCCACTTGTTTCCCACTTGTTTATTGTTTCTTTTAATAGTTAATACTTCATCAGTAATCACTTCTGGTGCAAGATGTGAATTCAACTTTTTTTTTTCCCTTAATGTCTACTTAGTTATCACTACAAATTTGTTATAAATGATTATTCTCTTTCCCCTTGTTTTGGAAAGCTTTACTTTGCCATATATTAAGTTTATATGTGTACATATATGTATATTAGATCTATGTCTGAACTCTTCATTTTGTTCCACTGATACAGTTTTCTGTTTCCGTACTATTTTAAATATTATTGTTTTTTGATAGAGTCTAGTGTCTCTTAGGGTAAGATTAACCTTGTTGTATTTATGTGTGTGTCTCATGTCTACACTTCTCAACTCCCCACCAAAAAACACTATGCCTTTTCAAGGACTTTTGTGGTTTTCATTATAAAGTTCTCAAATATCTGTTGTTGCACTTACTCCTAGGTATTTCTAAATATGGGTATTTAGAAATGTTATGCATATTAATTTTTATTGAAAATGCTATCTATCAATATATTTTCTGGCTTTACTGGTGTGTAAGATTGCTATAATCTTTTGTAAATTTTGAACTTGATCATTTTGCTTAACTCTTTATTAATTCTAGTATGATTTTGTTGATGATAATAACTCCATAGGACTTTGGCCTTGCAGTCTTGTCACCTGCAAAAATAGTATTTTTCTCTTTTCCTTTCATAAAAGAAAAATCTTCCAAAGAATATTACCAGTTCATCTATAAAAGAAGTTAGCTAAAATGATTGGAACCCGTGCCAGTCAAGGCAGTTTGGTTTGCTTTCTCTTCTTATAGAGGTAGAATGAATGAATGGAAGAATGGATGTTTATTTTTGTTTCCTTTTCAAATGCTCTAAAAGAGAGAATCGTGGGAATGAGTTCAATAGCAATAGTAACAGCAAAATGAAAGTGAGTTTAGGGCGGCGCCTGTGGCTCAGTTGGTAAGGCACCGGCCCCATATACCGAGGGTGGTGGGTTCAAACCTGTCCCGGCTGAACTGCAACCAAAAAATAGCTGGGCGTTGTGGCGGGCGCCTGTAGTCCCAGCTACTCGGGAGGCTGAGGCAAGAGAATCGCTTAAGCCCAGGAGTTGGAGGTTGCTGTGAGCTGTGTGATGCCATGGCACTCTACCGAGGGCCATAAAGTGAGACTCTGTCTCTACAAAAAAAAAAAAAAAAAAAAAGTGAGTTTATAGTTTAAAGGGCTTTGAGATTGCCAGATGAAGTTATGGCTTTATTAATTATTAGACTTGTGTTTTGATTTCTCACCTGTGTCCTGGGTGAGGTGTCTCCGGCCTTCAGGGGAAGTTGTTTTACAGTAGCACTTGATAAAGAACAAGGTTGAGACTTAGGTTTTCTGGGTTGAGGGAGAAGTTATATGTGTTATAGCAGATGGAGAGGGTGTTTACCAGTGTGGTCTATTCCTGGACAGCTGCAGAGACTTAATAAGCCATGAAGAAGTGGTTGTCATCCCTGGAAGGAGAAAGCATGCACCCCAGTCCTGTTAAGGAATCAGTGAGTCTGGGCCCGAAGTATAGTAGGAGTATGGCTGCTTGGATAGTAGCAAGGCTGTTATACATACTTTGGGCTGATTAACTGCAGACTGGATAAGTAAGATGTTTTTATTTTATTTTATTTTTTTTTTTTTTTGTGATTTTTGGCCGGGGCTGGGTTTGAACCCACCACCTCCGGCATATGGGACTGGCACCCTACTCCTTGAGCCACAGGCGCCGCCCAGTAAGATGTTTTTAAACAAGTAACCACACAAACCTTCATTTTATCAGAAGCCACATAATCTCTCTGGCCCTGAGTTTTATTATCTATGAAGAATGAGAATAACATTGCCCAGTAAAATGGGGCTTAAATGTAGAGTGCTAGCTAGCCCAGTGTTCAGCACATAATTAGCACTCAATAAATTGTTGTAAAATGGAATTTTTTTTTTTTTTTTAGATAGAATTTCACTTTGTCACTGTGAGTAGTGTCATGGCGCATAGCAACCTCCAACTCCTGGGCTCAAGCAATTCTCTTGGCTCAGCCTCCTGAGTAGCTGGGACTACAGGCACCCACTACAACACCTGGCTATTTTTAGAGACTGGGGTCTCACTCTAAGAATGGTCTCAAACCTGTGAGCTCAGGTGATCCACCCACCTTGGCCTCTCAGAGTGCAAGGATTACAGGCATGAAACACCACGCCCAGCCGAAAATGGAACTTTTTAATTTGCTTAGCTTCTCCTCTAGCTAGTCTGTATATAGCAAAAAAAAAAAAAAAAGTAGGGATGGTTTGACTCAGGTGGTGCCTAAAAACAGAAGGGGTCAAAAACTCTCTTTCCTTACTTTTTCTCACCTGTCCTAAATGTTTTCAGAAACATGACAGCAGAACTTGTGGGCTTAGAGCCTGCCCTCCCTGCTGAAGAGCCTCTTGATTCTCAGAAACCCTAACTGCTAAGGTTTTCTGACCTTCCGGCCTAGGGCAAGCCCCTTCAGTTTGGCTGTTGCTAACTGATCACAGCTTTGTTGAGTAAGATGAACTGCTTTGGTTCCTTGTGATTTGCTAATGGTCTTATGCTTGTGCTTGAAGGCATTTTGGCCACTTTAAAACCACAAACAAATAATTTGCTTCCCTTTAGGCCTCTTGCCCAAACAATGAACACTAGTAGGTAGCCTGAGCATTTTTTTTTTTTAAAAGAGGACTCAAAGATAGTTTGAGTCAGTCATCTGACTTAAAATAAGTTTTGTTTGAAGGTTTTATAAAGCTTGATGGAATGGTAATATATCTTGAGTATAATAATAAAAGTCAAGGAAATGTTTCATACAGCAATCTTTTAAATTTTCCCTAGCGTATGTAGCAAACTAACTTACTTCAGTTTACAAGAACAAAACAGTGAAATTAGGCCGTCAGTTTATAATGATGGCTTAATTCAAAATGTAGTATGATGAGGGAAGAACAGAGGTTCTGTTTGTAAATTCTGATACTGAAAACTAACAAGAGCAAAGAATGGAAAGAAAGAACTATCCTGCATGTAAGCCTTTTAAAAATATATATATTTTTGCCAGTCTTTTGTTAAAAAAAGCTTGTTTGATCTCTTTCCTCCCAAATTAAGTGCTACATATTTTCAAACAAGAATTTTATTTTAAATATCCTTTGAGTAGTACCTGGGTGCTCTCTTACATATGCCTGTGATAGATTTGCCTAGAATTAACAATAGGTGCTTCGAGAGAGACTCCTAAGGTGTTTGTCCTGGCATGTACATTCATTCCTCTGGAGTCCTTTAGCTTTGGAGCTCTTTGAGGCTGGGGGATTGGGGTATCTATTTCAGTGATGATTAACATCCAGAGTGGTGAGATAGACACAGATAAGCAGAGTATGTTTGTTTGTTTTAAAATGATTGTGCTTAAGAGCATTTTTTTTTTTTTTTTTTTTGGCCCAGAAAGCATAAAGTTTTCCTAACTGAATAGAGAAGCCTTGCTGACTGGTTACATTTAAGTCCCAAACTGATTTTTAGAAGACAATTAGCACCTCCAGGTAGCTTAGGCTTTTTCCTTCCTTTTTCTGACTTAGCTAGAGAGTAGAGTCACTTAGTTGTTCTCCAGTTCCTTAAAAAGTTTCATATATTGGGCGGCGCCTGTGGCTCAAAGGAGTAGGACACCGGCCGCATATGCCAGAGGTGGTGGGTTCAAACCCAGCCCCGGCCCAAAAAAAAAAAAAAAACTGCAAAAAAAAAGTTTCATATATTGATATATTTATTGTCTTTAGCTGTTTGAGTGAAGACCTTATTTTTAATGTTTTCTGTGAGTTGATAAAAGTATAATTTTGTTTACAGGCTCAAAATAAATAAAACACACTTGTGGAGGCAGGAAATAGTCTAGTGGCAGTCACTACCTCCAAAGGCAAACTGAAAGAATGCAAGAGTCCTTCTCTTTTAAGATTGCAAGAGTGGTAGAAGCTGAAGGCAGTCTTGAATTGTAGGGGATGAATTTCTAGCTGTCAAGGCAGAAAATGGAAAAACCCAAAGTTCTCATGATTTTCTTTCTTTTTTTTTTTTTTTTGAGACAGAGCCTCAAGGTGTCACCCTGGGTAGAGTGCTGTGAAAACACAGCTCACAGCAACCTCCAACTCCTGGGCTTAAGCGATTCTCTTGCCTCAGCCTCCCGAGTAGCTGGGACTACAGGTACCTGCCACATGCCTGGCCATTTTTTGGTTGCAGTTGTCATTGTTGTTTGGCAGGCCCGGGTTAGATTCAAACGCGCCAGCTCCGGTGTTATGTGGCTGGTGCGTTAGCCACTTGAGCCACAGGCGCCGAGCCAGTTCTCATAATTTTCAAGATGAACAGTCTGTAGAATGAATTCATACTGGAGGGATCTTTGAAGTATTTTAATACTCTATACTTTCTTTTTTTTTTTTTTTTTTGTAGAGACAGAGTCTCACTGTACCACCCTCTGGTAGAGTGCCGTGGTGTCACACGGCTCACAGCAACTCTTGGGCTTAGGTGATTCTCTTGTCTCAGTCTCCCGAGCAGCTGGGACTACAGGCGCCCGCCACAACGCCCGACTATTTTTTTGTTGCAGTTTGGCCGGGGCTGGGTTTGAACCCGCCACCCTCAGCGTATGGGGCCGGCGCCCTACTCACTGAGCCACAGGCGCCACCAGATACTCTACACTTTCAATGTTTTGTGTCTAGACCCTTTTTTTTATAGAGACAGAGTCTCACTTTATGGCCCTTGGTAGAGTGCCATGGCCTCACACAGCTCACAGCAACCTCCAACTCCTGGGCTTAAGTGATTCTCTTGCCTCAGCCTCCCGAGTAGCTGGGACTACAGGCGCCTGCCACAACGCCCGGCTATTTTTTTTTTTTTTGTTGTTGCAGTTTGGCCGGGGCTGGGTTTGAACCCACCACCCTCGGTATATGGGGCCGGCGCCTTACCGACTGAGCCACAGGTGCCGCCCTTGTGTCTAGACCTTTTATCATAAGTAAAGATTGTGCTTGAGCTGCTGAAATCCAACTGACAAAGAGGTCACTGAGGAAACATACAGATTATTTTTTTGTTTTGTTTTTTTTGAGACAGAGTCTCACTTTGTTGCCCTTGGTAGAGTACCATGGCGTCATAGCTCATAGCAACCTCAAACTATTAGATTCTCTTGCCTCAGCCTCCTGAGTAGCTGGGACTATAGGTGCCTGCCACAACACCCAGTTATTTTTAGAGACGGGATCTGTCTCTTACTCAGGCTGGTCTTGAACTCCTGCGCTCAAGCAATCCTCCCCCCTCAACTTTCCAGAGTGCTATTATTATAGGCATGAGCCACCCTGCCTGTTTCTCATACAGATTTTTTAAAGAATTATGTTTGAGTGTTTGACATAGAAAAGAATTACTGTTGTGTGACAACCTCAACTCCGGGTTGCATTAGTTTCTGGCATTGGATTAGTTTCTAGTAATGGTCTAGAGTCACTACCTCCAAATGCAAACTGACTTATAACCACATAACAGGGAGAAATTCAGGTAGATTCTTTTTGAGGCCAAGATTTAGTAAATTTTGAGCTATAAAATGAGATCAACTGTTTGAAAAAAGAAGGAGAAAATTGGGTTTTGAATTTTTCGTGAAAAGTGGCGTAACTTTTCCCTTCCTTGATCTACAGAAACTGAAAAAAAAATTTTTGAGACAGACTCTGTCATTCTGGATAGAGTGTCCTGGTGTCATCATAACTCACATCAACCTCAAACTTCTGGGTTTCAGCAGTCTTTGCCTCAGCCCCCCGAGTAGCTGGGACTATAGGTGCCTACCACAAAGCCTAGCTCATTTTTCTATTTTTAGTAGAGATGGGGTCTTGCTATAGTTCAGGCAGGTCTCAAACTCCTGAGCTCAGGTGATCTACCTGTCACAGCCTCCAAGAGTGCTAGGATTATAGGTGTGAGCCACTTTGCCTGGCCCAGAAACTGATTTTTGCTAAGCTTATGTGAGGTGTATCAACCATCAGATGAGGCTGAGAATCCAAATGTCTTGAATGTCCTTTATATTCAGCAGTTTCACTCAGATTTGAGTGGATTCAGATGGAACTCCAATTGTAAACAATAGGAGCAAGATGGTTGTTCTAACTAAGAATATGTTTATGAATTATGAATCATTACTACTTAAAACTGAGTATAGGACTATGTAGAGAGAGTTTCATTTACCTCTTGTTAGAATTTTGGCTAACTTATCTCAACTTTGAGTCAGTTCTTCATTTTATCCAACCTGTTCACATTGCCCTCCCTGGAAGTCTGGGCCACCCAATGGGTCCCTGCTCCTCTTTGGCCCACAATTAATTGCTAGCACATTCTTTCTTCTTCCCCTTCTTTTTTTGTATTTGACATGAGCTCAAATTGCTGAGAAAGGTGACAACTGTGAAATGAAGACAGGGCTTTAGAGACACCTTAAAAAATACATGCAAAGGCCACTAAATGACAAGAGCAGACTGCCAGGCTCTTTCAAAACATCACCACGTCTGTTGACTTTCCATTCCTTGTCCACAGCACAAAATTGGAGGTCAAAGAATCATAGGAGTTAGAGATGGAAAAGACATTTGGGGTCAGCCAGTTCATTCCTCCGCCTTCTCCTGCCCCTGATTCCAAATCATTACTTACATTATATTTTCTCTCCTAGCTCTTGTACAGTTTTCACGGTCTTCACACAACCCTGGCTGTCACCTTTGGGGAGTGATGCTGGAAGTTCTGTCCAGTTTCTCCTCAGCAAAGAGAGATGTTGCCTCTGCCCCCCATTGACATTTGTGAACTTCTTTGTTGGTGGTCTCAGCTGAGAGATTGAAGGCTAACTGGATTTCTCTGTTGCCTGATGATAGGGCTCTTCTCTAGGTAGAATTGAAGAGCAATTAGTGAATGATGATAATGGGCAAGGGATAAAGGGCTGAGGTACAAGGTAGCCATTGCTGAATTTTTTCCTAGACTTTTTTTTTTAGGTATCTTGATCTAGAAGGGGATTTGTGTTTGTATGAAGCGTGTGGTATTGGAACAGGTGGGAAGAGAGAGGAAATAACTTTGAATACTCGGTGCCCATAGCTCAATACTCGCTGGCCACATATACCAGGGCTGGCAGGTTTGAACCCAGCCGGGTCTGCTAAACAACAACGGCAACAACAACAACAACAAAAATAGCCGGGCATTGTGGTGGGTGCCTGTAGTCCCAACTACTGGGAGGCTGAGGCAAAAGAATCTCTTAAGCCCAAGAGTTTGAGGTTGCTGTGAGCTGTGACACCATAGCACTCTACCACGGGCAACATAGTGAGACTCTGTCTCAAAAAAAAAAAGGAAAAAAGAAAGAAAAAAATGAAATCACTTTGAATAGCAGTTTGATAAGAAGTCTAACTTGAACTTTGTTTGATGCATTAAACAAACAAATGAGCAAATAAATACCAGTCCTGTGAAGCAATAGAGGATTGTTTTAAGCATTACATGTTAGAGACGAGACAGTGGTGGGTTACTGTACAGAGCTTCAGCCTATATCAGATTAAGGGGAATAAATGAGCTGGAGGAAAGTATTTTGGATTGGAGACACTTGCTTTTGTGGTCTCCCTTTGCTTTAAAAAGTTAGAGAAAGAGAAGTCTTACACTCACTGGCTTGAAATGGGGAATGGTCATTTTTAGAGGCAGCTTTGGAGGGATACCCCCTGCGCCCCCCTTTTGTTCCAGCAGCTGTTGGGAGCAGTCCAAAGGGGGTATTATATTTCTTCTGGTAACTCTGCCAAGAATGAGAGGAAATCCACAATCTGTGGGTTTTTTGGGGAGGGAAGAGGATGGGGTGGCAGGTGATGGGACAGGGAAATTAAATTGTTTTATAGTAAATATGTTGCGATGCTTTTCCTGGAAAGCTGTTTCACTGAAAGAAATGATATTTCCCCTGCTCTCTAACTCTGTAATGAGTTCCTTCTCTTTAGAGAAAGGGAAATAGTCATCAAGTCCTCCTTTTTCTTTCTTCCCTGTAGTTCCAGCTTTGACCTCCCATTTTTCTTTGAGTTTTCTTTTAGAAAGTCCATATTGAAAGGGTAAATTAAGATTCACATGGGTTGTATGTGTGCTTAAGAGGGGACTTCCTGCAAAAGTGAGTGGCTATAGGAGAACCTCTCACTCATTTCTTTCCTTGGAGACAGTTTGACTTTATTCTAATGGCTTAGAAACTGGAGGTGTAAAAACTTTCTGGGTGGCATTTGGTTCATATTCTCTCCATCCCTTCATCCAGGCTGGGAGGGCACCAAGGATTTTGAAGTCTGGCCACTTGGGTTGAGGTTTTGGTGATTAATATGGAACACAGTTTCAAGATTAAAAATAAGAAAAAGCAACCCTAGGACACAGAGCAGTGTAATTATTTCTCAAATTTCAGATGCAGAATCCAGAGAAAAATCATTTTAAAGGTATGGAAATAAAAGTTCACCTCCTAGTCTGCTATTGCCTAATTCATAATTCACTTAGAGGAAAGTTCTCGTCACAAAAAAATAGCAGTATCTTTCTTGCTGTTGTTTATTTTCAGACAGTGCTAGATTAGCCTTTCTAAAAATTGTATTGTGGGATTATTGAAAAACTAATTCTGTAATTAAGTATGGGAGATGTAATGTACTGCATCCCTTCTCTTGGGGATTGCAATGCCCATTGGTATATTAAAGCATTAAGAAATCTTGTGATATAGAGACTGGTTTAATTTTGTTTTAGCTAGTGTCATCCAAAATGATTTGACTATAAAATTCCTTTTTTCCCTGCTTAATATCTTATAATGTCTTCCAGAATACACATACTGTCAAGTGCCCTGCAAGTACAGAACCTGACTAATGGCAGGAAGAAAAGGATGTGAACGTGGCCAAACTCTAAATCATAAGTTCATGCATGTAAAGGACCAGACCAGAGTTATGCTCAGTGCTTTTTTTTTTTTTTTGTAGAGACAGAGTCTCACTTTACTGCCTTCAATAGAGTGCCATGATGTCACAGGACTTACAGCAACCTCCAGCTCTTGGGCTTTCGCGATTCTCCTGCCTCAGCCTCCCGAGCAGCTGGGACTACAGGCGCCTGCCACAACGCCCGGCTATTTTTTGGTTGCAGTTCAGATGGGGCTGGGTTTAAACCCGCCACTCTCAGTATATGGGGCCAGCGCCCTACTCACTGAGCCACAGGCGCCACCCTATGCTCAGTGCTTTTAAAACTGTTTTGGACAGTTCTGAGTGCCATATTGAGATACTTTATCTGCTCAGATTCCTTTTTTGTCCCTCTCTAGCATAAGTATTTGGAGACTTTGGTTGAATTCTTGAAGATATGTATGTTACACCATTTTAGGAAGGGCCTTTGGAGCTCCCTGATGACAATGTGACTTGCCAAAGGGAGAAGCATACTTTTGGGAATGCTTGCTTAAGAATTTTCTTTTTCTGGTCGGGCGTGGTGGCTCACACCTATAGTCCTAGTGCTGTGAGAGGCCGAGGCGGGTGGATTGCCTGAGCTCAGAGGTTTGAGACCAGCATGAGCTGGAGGGAGCCAGAGTGAGACCCCGTCTCTACCAAAAAAAAAAAAAAAAAGCCAGGCGATTGTGGTGGGTGCCTGTAATCCCAGCTACTTGGGAGGCAAAGGGCAAGAGAATCACTAAAGGAAGAAAGAAAAAAAAAAAAACCTTCAAACTAAGATGAGTGAAAACCAGCTGAAATTGAAAGCAAAGTTAAAAAAAATAATAATAATTTTCTTTTTCTTTTTTTTTTCTTGTTTATTTTTTGAGACAAGAGTCTCATTTTGTCGCCCTTGGCAGAGTGCTCCCAGCTGCTCATAGCAACTTCAGTCTCTTGGGCTCATGTTATCCTCTTGTTTCAGTCCCGAGTAGCTGGAACTATAGGGGCCCACCATGATGCTCAGCTAATTTTCTTCTATTTTTAGTAGAGATGGGGTCTCAGTCATGCTCAGGCTGATCTTGAACTCAGCTCAAAGTAAGCCACCTGCCTTGGCCTCCCAGAGTGCTAGGATTACAGGCATGAGCCATTGCCCCTAGCTGCTTAAGTATTTTCTAAGCAATGTCTATCAAAATACCTGTCATGCTAGGTTCTCACTTTTTGTGTCAAAAACAAACTTTTGTATGATGTTAAAATTTTTGGTAGTACATTAAATTTCAGAAAATTGAAAAACCTGTCCATGATTATTTTTACTACTTACTTCTTCGCCCTCTATTTGAATAGAACTGTTTACTGCCCTGACCTTGTTCTCTTATATCCCCCTTTTTTTTTTTTGAGACACAGTCTCATTATGTCACCCTTGGTAGAGTGATCTGGCGTCACAGCTCACAGCAACCTCAAACTCTTGGGCTTAAGTGATTCTCTTGCCTCAGCCTCCCTAGTAGCTGGGACTACAGGCACCTGCCACAATGCCCGGCTATTTTGTTTGCTTTAGCAGGCCTGGGCTGGGTTCAAAGCCACCAGCCCTGGTGCACGTGGCCAGTACCCTAACCACTGTGCTATGGGTGCTGAGCCTCTCTTATATCCTTTGAGGTAAAGTTTATACATGTTTCTTTGAACATGCAATCTTCCTCTTTATTTATTTATTTTTTTTTTTTGAGACAGAGTCTCACTTTGTCACCCTCAGTAGAGTGCTGTGGTGTCATAGCTCACAGCAACCTCAAACTCTTGGGCTTAAGTGATCCTCTTGCTTCAATCTCCTGAGTAGCTGGGACTACAGGTGCCAGCCACAATACCTAGCCATTTTTAGAGACAAGGTCTCACTCTTGCTCAGGCTGGTCTTGAACTCCTGAGCTCAAGCAATCCACCCGCCTTAGTCTCCAAGAGTGCTAGGATTACACTCATGACCACCTCACCCAGCCCAAGCTTCCTCTTATTTGGAATAAGTTGTATTATGGACCACACTGTGGCTTAGTGTATGAAATTCTCATAAAGTATGGATCATTAATTGAACAAAAATAAATTCTATAAATTGTTAAAATTTGATGGTGCACTTATTCAGGGTTCCTGTTATACCACTTGTTTGCAGAATGCTGGTTGAGAGCCACTTTTATTTATTTATTTTTTTAGAGACAGAGTCTCACTTTGTTGCCCTTGGTAGAGTGCCGTGGCGTCACAGCTCACAACAACCTCCAGCTCTTGGGCTTAGATAATTCTCTTGCCTCAGCCTCCTAAATAGCTGGGACTACAGGGGCCTGCCATAATACCCGGCTATTTTTTGTTGCAGTTTGTTGGGTTCAAACCTGTCACCCTTGGTATATTGGGGCCAGTGCCCTACTCATTGAGCCACAGGCACCGCCCAAGAGCCTCTTTTAAAAACACTAAGAGGTTTGAGACTTGATTCTGTAGAATTTATGATTATAGTGAACAAACAGGATGCATAGCTGTGAAAAGCTAGGTTTTACAATGCCTAGGTTTATAATAGGTTCAGTATAAAAGTTCAGAGGATATGGAGAGGAATATTTAAAGGAATCAAAGAGGCAAAGAGGTAGAAGCTTTACCTGGATCTTAAAGGATGGGTAAATTTGACTAGTCCCCCCAGAAGCAAGCATTCTTGCTTAAGCATTCTTAAAGGGACAGAGGTAGGCTGGTCCTGGCACTGTGGGTGAAGGTATGGGTATATGAGTGAGGGTAGAAGAGATAAGCTTGCCTCGAGTCCAGTTACATAGTGTGGAGTAGGGAAGGTAAGGGTGAATGGGTAACGTAGGTTGACACTTGGGTACCTTTCAAGGGAGGTGTGGATCAGCTAAGTTAGCTTCATGCCCTTCTATGCCTGGTTGTGTCTCATGTTGGCATGTTTCTTATAGTCTCACTTCATCCTGAATGTTGGGACTATTTCCTGTTCCCTGGCCAGAAGAGTAAGCAATCTGACATTATAACATCATTATAATGATTTTTCATCGATTTTTTTAATTTTTTTTTTTTTTTGTAGAGACAGAGTCTCACTTTATGGCCCTCTGTAGAGTGCCGTGGCCTCACACAGCTCACAGCAACCTCCAACTCCTGGGCTTAAGCGATTCTCCTGCCTCAGCCTCCTGAGCAGCTGGGACTACAGGCGCCCGCCACAACGCCTGGCTATTTTTTGGTTGCAGTTTGGCCGGGGCTGGGTTTGAACCTGCCACCCTCGGTATATGGGGCCGGCGCCTTACTGACTGAGCCACAGGCGCCGCCCTGTGGCTCAAGGAGTAGGGCGCTGGTCCCATATGCCAGAGGTGGCAGGTTCATGGATTTTTTTTTTGAACCTTAGTTATAGAGCTCTGCTGCTGAGACAGTGAAGGACTCAGTCTAATCCAAGTATAAATGAAGAGCTAGAAGTTTCTTTGGCTGCTTAAATACTTGTACACGAAATCCAAATTTTTAGTATTGGTAGAAGAACTGGTGGGTACAGACAATATAGGTGAAAATCTGTTTTCTAAAGAGAAAGAAGATAAAAAATAAATAGACAATGTTAATTTAAATTCCAAGCCCTCAGCATCATTTTGTGTAGCTCTGTTCACCTCTCCTTGGCCCAGTGCCCCTTGACAGGGCCTCATTCTACAGTTGTTGATAGACACTTTCCTTCCCTGAGTTTCCAAGTCAGCAGATGTTATACTTACTCATACTGTGCCAGCCAAGCAGTTGGGCCAGATAGCTTACTGTGGATGGGTGTTACATGGTTTTTGTTTAAAATAGGTCAGGCACCCAGGAATGCAAACTCTAATGGTTACTAAGTGTCAGAAAACTGAGAGGGAGGGGGCCACGTGAAGAACTGAGCCTGAGGCAAGAGAAGGAAGGCTGGGAAAATGGCAGTTCAGGCAGTCCCCTGAGCCAGGTTAGACTTTGTGTATTAACAGCCATGGAGAGACTTATCGACAGGGCAGTAATCATTTTTTTGAGGGGAGCACCCTCACTCTATTATCATTAACTGTGGGAGAAATGGCTGGCCATAGGCCATTTCAAGATTGGGAGCAAGGGTCCTTTTCAAATTCCAGGGAGCATCAGCTCCTGTTTTCTCATACTTTTCTTCTTGTGCCTTGTTCTACTGACCCCGTTTGGCTGGACAGTGGCAGGTCCCTACAGAGAGGAAGGGATACCTGTTTTGAGAGAAAGGAGATTTTTAAAAATTCCTTTTGGTTTTTCTTTTTTTTTTTTTTTTGTAGAGACAGAGTCTCACTTTATGGCCCTCCGTAGAGTGCCGTGGCCTCACACAGCTCACAGCAACCTCCAACTCCTGGGCTTAAGCGATTCTCTTGCCTCAGCCTCCCAAGTAGCTGGGACTACAGGCGCCCTCCACAACGCCCGGCTATTTTTTGGTTGCAGTTTGGCCGGGGCCGGGTTTGAATCCGCCACCCTCGGTATATGGGGCCGGCGCCTTACCGACTGAGCCACAGGCGCCGCCCTCCTTTTGGTTTTTCAAGTGTTGAAGCCAATAAATATAAAGATACACTTTGGCCACCAGCTAGGGAAACTATAACTATCAAAGATGATTGGGCAAAATGGATGAATATGCTAAATTCTTGATTTGCTTTTAACAAAGCAGTGCTTTCTCAAGTCTAAGTCAAAAAGAATTTTTTTTTAATTAAGTTGAAATTTGATTTGAAGAACCACAGCCAAGTTTTGATTATGGGGGAGAGGATGCCTGCACCTGCTGTTTAGTAGCAGCTTCTAAAGTTCAACTTTGACAGTTTCTTGCTGTTGTGATCAAGCCCTCAGGGGGATGCTTTGACCCTTAATAAAGTGTCACTAAATGGCAGTTAAGTGACTAGGAAGATGAGAGAAATGTCCTTCCAATTCAGGAAATAGTTAGTTCTTTTCCCCTTGTTTTCTTCCTGCTGTGATTCAGAATTTTTCATTTTTAGCTTTACTTCCACCCCGTTAATTTTAGTTCTATTTCAAGAGGAGAGGTGTCTCCTACAAATGGTCTCTTTTATGTTTGGGAGAGATTCTCAGATAAGACTTGACAGGGAAGTCTATTTTTTTTTCATTTAGAGTTCAGTTCTTTTAGTCTGTCCTGTTAACAATCTTTTACCGTCTTCAGTTCTTTGTCTGATAGTGTAGGTTACTCTCTAGAAATATGAAACCAGGAACCATATTCACACAATGGAAGAATTCAGTAAAAGACTTTAGGCTTAACATGTGCATACTCAAATCCTAATTATTCAGCCAAAAAGATAACAAATATTTGATATTAGTGGAACAATTTTTAGTAGTTATAACTAAACCAATTAGAAGAAAAACAAATGATTATTGGGGGCGGCTATGGCTCAAAGGCGTAGGGCGCTGGCCCCATATGCTGAAGGTGGTGGGTTCAAACCCAGCCCCGGCCAAAAACTGCAAAAATAAATAAATAAATAATCTCAAAACTAAAAAAAAAACAACAAAAAAACCCCAAATGATTATTGGTGTTACTGACAACACTATTAATGGATAATTATAACTTTAGAAGAAAAACAAATGATTATTAGATTAGTGTTAGGGATGACATCATTAATGGATAATAATAGCTAGTACATATATTTATGTAAAAATAAGTAACCTTCGTATAGTGATTTATAACTTCTACTTTGTTTTAGGTGTCATCTTTAAAACATAATTGTATGAAATATTGTGCTCACTTCATACATGAAGAAATGGACAATTAGAGAAGTTTGTTACCTGGGAGATATATATATATATATATATATATATATATATATATATATATACACACACATAGTATATATATGTGTGTGTACATACATATACACATAGTGTCTCATTTTTGTTGACCTCAGTAGTGTGCTATGGCATCACAGCTCACAGCACCCTCCAACTTTTGGGCTTAGGCGATTCTCTTGCCTCAGCCTCCCAAGTAGCTGGGACCACAGGTGCCACAACACCCAGCTATTTTTTGTTGCAGTTTGGCTGGGGCCGGGTTTGAACCCTCCACCCTCGGTATATGGGGCCAGCGCCCTACTCACTGAACCGCAGGCGCCACCCTAAAAAAAAATTTTTTTTAGAGACAGAGTCCACTGTATTGTCTAGGCTGATCTCAAAGTCTTGGCCTCAAGTGATCTTCCTGTCTGAGCCTCCCAAGTAGTTGGGATTACGCCCAGCTACTATATCATTTTTAAATAGACTTAGTTGGGTTAACTAAATTCTGCTTACTTTGTTCAAAAGATTTTCAATAGTAATGTTTGAAATAAAATATGTTTTAGGTTAACATTGTTCCAGCCAGAAAATTATAGTAGGAAAACCTTTCCTTAACATTCACACTCTTTTAAAGTGTTTCAAAAGGTTGAAATGAAATCATGCTTATAAAAATTTTAAGAATCTACAGAGATAAAATACTACAAAATAATATAAACAAGTGAAAAGAAAATGATAAATTGGAAAAGATTTTAACACATTATTTGAAGAGTCTTTACAAATTCACAAGAGAAAGACCATGAGCCTAATAGGAAGTTGGGACAAAAGGCCTGAACAAGCATTTCTCAGAAAAAAGACTAGTAGCTTTTAAACATGACCAGATATTCAATCTTATTTATAATTTTGAAAAATATATGTAAAAAAAAGAAAAATACATGTTTAGACAACAGGTAGGAAAACAATTTTTACTTCTTAGACTTGTAAAGATAAAAAGATTTTTAAAAGTATAAAGATCATGGCTTGGCACCTGTAGTTCAGTGGTTAGGGCGCTGTTCACATTCACTGGGGCTGGTGGGTTTGAACCTGGTCTAGGTCTGCTAAACAACAATGACAACTGTTAACAAAAAATAGCCGAGCAGGCACCTGTGGTCCCAGCTACTTAGGAGGCTGAGGCAAGAGAATCACTTAAGCCCAAGAGTTTGAGGTTGCTGTCAACTGTGATGCCACTGCACTCTACCGAGGGCAACATAATGAGACTGTGGCTCAAAAAAAAAAAAAAGTACAAAGATCATGAAAAATAAGAAGAGAATGAGAAACCAAAATGATGACTAACTACAATGTGGTGGCTCCTGGCAGAAAAAGACATTAGTGGAGAAACTGGTGAAGTCTAAGTAAAATCTGGAGTTTGTTAATAATAATGTGCCAGTGTTAATTTTTTACTTTTGACAAATGTACCATGGTTATGGGATAAGATGTTAACATTAGGGTGGCGCCTGTAGTTCAGTGGGTAGGGCGCTGACCCCATTTACCGAGGGTGGCAGGTTCAAACCCGGCCAAACTGCAACAACAAAAAATAGCTGGGCGTTGTGGTGGGTGCCTGTAGTCCCAGTTACTCAGGAGGCGGAGGCAGGAGAATCACCTAAGCCCAGGAGTTGGTGGTTGGTGTAAGCTGAGTAATGCCACAGCACTCTACTGAGGATGACAAGAGTGAGACTGTCTCTCCAAAAAAAAAAAAAGAAAGATGTTAACATTAGGGAAGGTCGAAAGAAGGATATATGGAAATTTTAGATTTCCAACTTTTTTTGAAATCTAAAATTATTCTAAATTTTAGGGTGGGTGTGGTGTCTTATGCCTGTAATCCTAGCACTCTGGGAAGCCGAGGCAGGTAGATTGCTTGAGCTCGGGAGTTCGAGACTAACCTGAGCAAGAGCAAAACCCCGTCTCTAAAAATTAAAATAGCTGAGTGTTGTGGTGGATGCCTGTAATCCCAGCTACTTGGGAGGCTGAGGCAAGAGGACCGTTTAAGCCTAGGAGCTTGAGGTTGCTGTGAGCTATTATGCCACAGCATTCTACCCAGGGTGACAGAGTGAGACTCAAAAAAAATCCAAAATTTAAAAAAATGTTTATTTAAAAAAAGAAAAGAAAGGGCGGCGCCTGTGGCTCAAGGAGTAGGGCGCCGGTCCCATATGCCAGAGGTGGAGGGTTCAAACCTAGCCCCAGCCAAAAACCAAAAAAAAAAATAAATAAATAAAATTAAAGATACTCCAAAAATAAACACCCTAATGTGCCACTGTAAATGGAAGTTGGTACATCTTCTTTTGGATGACAATTGTATCTATCAAAATAAAAAATGCTCAATTTCTTTTGACCGATTCAGTGTCATTTCTAGTATTTTTTCTCCATACATAAAGAAAGGTACAAGGGTATTTATGACAATATTATTTATAATGGCAAAAGTGTAGAAACTGCTTACGTGTCAATAAGTAGATGGTTGGTTAAATTATGATAGAGTCATACAGTGGAGTTCTATGCAGCTCTTAAAGAGAAGGAGATGGATTAAATGTATTGATATGAAATACAAGCAGTTCTCAGGTTATGAACGAGATAGGTTCAGGTTTAATTTGTATGTAAGTTGGAACAGGTACATTTACTTATTACCTGTAATAGTCTCCATTTGTAAGTGCAAGTTGTACATAAATGGGATGTCTATAATTTGGTGACTGACTGTAATTCCCCAAGATATACTGTTAAGTGAAAAAAAGCAATGAGTAAAATAGTATGCTTTTTTTTTTTTTTAATTAAAAGGGGTATGTGGGTGGTGCCTGTGGCTCAATGAGTAGGGCACTGGCCCCATATACCAAGGGTGGCGGGTTCAAACCTGGCCCTGGCCAAACTGCAACAACAAAAAAATAAAGTGAGACTCTGTCTCTACAAAAAAAAAAAAAAGTGGGAGGGTGTTTGGGGGGCACCTGTAGCTCAGTGGGTAGGGCGCTGGCCACATACACTGAGGGTGGCAGATTTGAACCCAGCCCAGGCCAGCTAAAACAACAATGATAACTGCAACAAAAAAATTAGCCAGGCATTGTGGCGGGCACCTGTAGTCCCAGGTACTTTGGAGGCTGAGGCAAGAGAATCACTTAAGCCCAGTAGTTGGAGGCTGCTGTGAATTGTGATGCCAAGGCACTCTATCCAGGGTGAAAGAGTGAGACTATGTCTCAAAAAAAAAAAAGGTTGGGGAGGAATGTGTAGCAACCCACACACAAACATTGCTATATGTGCATCTACACTGTATACATATAGCTGCCTCTATAGGGAGAATCTTGGCCTGGGGTTAGGAGAATAACTTGCTTTTTCATTGTTGAGCTTTCATACACTATGTGTTTTTTTTTTTGTCTTTGTACATGTATTACTTTATTAACTAGAAATGATTATTCTATACATTAAGGGAAATAAAAGGCCAGGAGGTGGAATATTATTTATCTAGAAATGGATAGAGGTGTCTTTTCTCTCTGCCTGGCAAAATCCATCCTTTCTAACCTGTGTCTGTTAGAATCTTGAAAGTGAGGCTTGCTTGCTGGCTTTACCTAAAGGTTGATAAATGTGAAGGTGCAAGGAGAAGCTGGAAGAAATTTGTATCTCTTTACCTAGTGAATTTCTAGGCAGACTTGGCAGTTATCACTTTGTGTCCCAAGGAGCATTACTTTTATTGTGTAGCGGAGCAAGCCAAGGAGATACAGGGCAGATGTGGGGGACTGAAAGAGAATTTTCCAGTTTTTGCCCATGATTTCAAAACTCTGTTCAAAGGTATACTCTTTAAGGGAGCTTTGAGTTCCTCTCCCTATCCTCTACCAACCCACCCTGAACTATGCCATTGCTACTGCTGGTGTACACCCTTATCTCACACTGCTATTACCTTCCTCATCCAGAAAGTACTGGATGATAGTATTGACATTCCCCTGCCAATATTTTATTTAAGTGAACAATTTAAAATATAGAAAAGTTTAATAAATTATACAATGAATGCTTATATAGTCACCACCTACATTCTACAGTTAACATTTGGCCATATGTCCTTATCATTCATTTCAAAATAAATTATAGGTATCAGTACACTTTACCCCTAAACACTTGAGCATGCATGTACTAGAGTATATTTACTTTTTTTTTTTAAAGAAAAACGTGTAGGGCTAGGCATGGTAGCCCACTCCTGTAATCCCTGCATTTTGAGAGGCCTAGGAAGGATGATTGCTTGAGGCCAGGAGTTTGAAAGCAGCCTGGGACAACATAGACTCCATCTCTACAGATGTGTACCATTAGTAGTTCTAGCTATTTGGGAGGCTAAGGTGGGAAGATTCCTTGAGCCCAGGAGTTGGATGGTTGCAGTGAGCCATGATCTAGCCTGGGTGACAGAGTGAGACACTGTTTAAAGAAAAAAAAGAAAAATGTGTATACAGTGAATTTATAATTGAGTGAAATGCTCAAACCTTAATCATTCGATGCATTTTTGACAAAGGCATACACACTCATATAACCCAAACCCCTTCAAGATTTAGATATAGAATATTACCCCAGAATGTTTCACAAGTTTCTTCCCAGTCAATCTCTGACCCTACTCTAATGGTAATCACTGTTCTGATTTTTTTCACCATTGATTAGTTATCTTTCTTAATTTCATTTCTTTCTTAATTAATCAGACAATGTGAATTCTTTTTTTGTGAGATTCCATTATTCTAAACGAATGGAATCTCTCCACATTAATGTGCGTATCAGTACTTCTTTCCTTTTTTGCTGAGTAGTATTCCATTGCATGAACCTACCACAGTGTGTTTATCTGCTTTTCAGTTGATGGATACCTGGGCTTTTTTTTTTTTCTTTTTTTGAGACAGAGCCTCAAACCGTCACCCTGGGTAGAGTACTGTGACATCACAGCTCACAGCAACCTCAAACTCCTGGGCTCAAGTGATTCTCCTGCCTCCACCTCCCAATTGCTGGAACTACAGGCGCCCGCCATGATGCCCAGCTATATTTTGGTTGCAGCCGTCACTGTTGTTTGGCAGGCCTGGGCTGGATTCAAACCCGCCAGCTCAGGTGTATGTGGCTGGGGCCTTAGCTGCTTGAGCCACAGACACCGAGCCGATACCTGGGCTTTTTACAATTTGTAGCCATTATGACTGAAGTTACTATGAACATTCTTGCATAAATCTTTTTGTGGATATATGCTTTTTATTTCTCTTGGGTAATTGCTAGGTTATAGAGGAGGTGTATATTTAGATTTATAATAAACTGCTAGAAGCCTTCTCCTAAAATGGCTGCACTATTTTGTTTTCTCTTACTAACAATGTAGGAGAGTTCCTTACTGGTCTTCAAAAAATATATAAACACATACAGAGATTTCTGTATCTGGGTATAAGCCCTATATCAGATGTACATTTTGTGAATATTTTCTTCCAGACTCTGGCTTGTATATTAATTTTAATGAGCAGAAGTTATTATTTTTTTTTTTTTTGAGACAATTTCACTTTGTTGCCTTTGGTAGAGTGCTTTGGGATCACAGCTCATAGCAACCTCAAGCTCTTGGCTTAAGTGATTCTCTTGCTTCAGCCTCGCAAGTAGCTAGGACTATAGGCGCCTGCCACAATGCCTGGCTGTTTTTTTAGAGACAAGTTCTTTGCTCTGGCACAGGCTGGTCTGGAACTTGTGAGCTCAGGCAATCCACCTGCCTCGGCCTCCCAGAGTGCTAGGATTATAGGAGTGAGCCACCTTGCCCGTCCTGATGAGCAGAAGTTTTTGATTTGATAAAGTCTAATTTATTGGATTTTTTTCTTTTATGTTACTACTTTCTGTGTCCTAAGAAACCTTTGTCTGTCCCATTAGATGTTTTTATATATTTTCTTCTAAAAGCTTTATAGTTTTAGATTTTATGTTTAGGTTTATGATCTATTTCAAATTACTTTTCCTGTATGGTATGAGGTATAGGGGTCAGGGCTCATTTATTCCTATATTGATATCCAGTGGTTCCAGCACTATTTGTTGTGTATCTGTTGATTTGGCATCGCTAAAGATACTTGCAATAGCTTAAAGGACAGGCTTTTCTTCTTGTCTTTTTTGTTGTTCAGGTATGGAGAAAGGAGAGTTACTCCTTCTGGTCCCCTTATCCCTTTGGTTATATTTGGTTATATTCTGGATGCGTCTGAATCCTGACTACAAGAATTTCTCAGTTTTGTCAATTAATTATAGTGACCGGATTATCTGTTCCGTCTGGATATAGGATGACCGGTGTGCCTGTGAAGGATCGGGTGAAAGTATCTCAGAATTGGAGGCTGGGGCGCTGCAGAGAGGGTATTCTGCTGAAGTGGAAATGCAGGCAAGTAACCTTTTGACTCTTAAAGCTACCTGGGAAGGAAAAGCTTAATAGAAAGTGAAAAATCTGGTCCTAGCTAGAATGTAACTGGGGCTATCTTTGGTGAGGTGTCACTGGTGATCTTTTAAATACCACACAGGGGCATCAGGGCCAATGTTTTTCACATTAAATAAATAAATAAAAGAAATGTACTTTGTTTTAACAAATTCCATTATTTTTATGATTATAGGAAAATAAATGTTTATTGTAGGCATTTGAAAAAAATAGAAAATTCTACAGAAGAAAATAAAACTTACCTATAATTTTACCACTCAGAGGTAACCTCTGTTAACTTACCTTTTCAAAGGAAATAAATGAAATACATGTTTCAACTTAGTTTATAATTATTTTTCTTTATTATTTTATTTTATATTTTTGAGATGGGGTCTTGCTCTGTCCCCTGGGCTAGAGTGCAGTGGTGTCATCATAGCTTATTGCAACTTCCAACTTCTGGGCTCCAGTGATCCTTCCTCAGCTGGGACTGTGGGTGCGTGCCACTAACACCTGGCTAATTTTTCTATTTTTTATAGGGATGGGGTCTTGCTCTTGCTCACACTAATATCGAGCTCTTGGTTTCAAGCAGTCCTCCCACCTCAGCCTCCCAAAATGCTAAGTGTACAGGTGTCCCTGCACCCAGCCTACAATTATTTTTCTTTAACCCTCTCCCCTACTTTATTAAAAGGCAAAGTAGGATCTAAAGGTTTGGATATATATGTTGTAGGAGATAGAGTTTAGAAAAAGTGCCAGGAAATATAGAGGATATCTATGGCACTGTTAATGTCACAAATGTTTTGTTTCAATGATGTTAAGTTATAGTTATTATTTGACTTCCTACCAG
Source organism: Nycticebus coucang (assembly GCF_027406575.1). Taxonomy (NCBI): domain Eukaryota; kingdom Metazoa; phylum Chordata; class Mammalia; order Primates; family Lorisidae; genus Nycticebus; species Nycticebus coucang. Next base: position 130,827,952 of record NC_069782.1, on the reverse strand, counting down.
AAAGTGCTCCTTATTGATTGGCAGTGGATAGGGAACATCATGGTTCTGCATTCCAGGGTGACCTGTATCTGTGCTGGGAGAGGCAGTCTTTTTTATCTGATAAACTTTCTCTCTTGCTTGGTGCCTGTAGCTCAGTGAGTAGGGTGTCAGCTACATACACCAAGGCTGGTGGGTTTGAGCCCAGCCCGCTACCAAACAACAGTGACAACTGTAACCAAAAAATAGCTGGACGTTGTGTCGTGCGCCTGTAGTCTCAGCTATTTGGGAGGCTGAGGCAAGAAAATCCCTTAAGCCCAAGGATTTGAGGTTGCTATGAGCTGTGATGTCATGGCACTCTACCAAGGGCGACACAGTGAAACTCAAGTCTCAAAAAAAAAAAAACAACAACAACCATAACTTTCTTTCTTGCTAGTGTCCAGTTTCTACTGGTCTCACTGACATCATTTGCTGTGAATTATGTGACAGTGATAGTGATGGTGGTTATGGTAAAGAAAGTACGGAGAGAAAGACTGACTTTTATTCCGAAGGACTTTACCCTCTGCTTCTCACTCTTGCCTTTTAATACCAGAGTAGAGTTTCTCTGTCAATGTTTTGTCCCTGGCATTGTCTTTTCAGGCTAGTTTCAAGCAGTTTGGCAAATAAACACCCAGGACCATTATGAGGCTGCTCTGGGATTCTCTACTGTTCACCTGGCATGAACCTGGTTTCTTGTATTAGGCAAATTACTGTTTACCAAATGGCTTTAAACACAAGAATTATAATGCCCTTAGTTTGCTGCCTGCTTGAGTGTGCAAGGAGACGTTGGAGAGGAATGTGCATAATGACTGAGAATGCAGGGATCTGTACACACTCTACACATGTTCCGTATAATGTATGCATACACTTGTAAAAGCCTCATGAGCAGAAACTCAGTTACTACAAAGTCTAAGCTGCATTTAATGGCCCGTCAAGTCAATTTGCAGAACTTTTCCACATTCCCATGACACTTGTATTAAGGAGACTGGGGAGGAAACACAGCCTGGTTTGCTCAGTCTTGGCAGTAAGAGATAGTGTCTCTGTATGTGGGGATGAATCAGCTTTCCCTGTGCTTTTCTTGAGACCTGGTAGCTCCAGGACCCTTATGTAGAGTAGGACAGGTAGACTACCCATTTCTACCATGAAAAAGGGGATTAGTCCTCACCAGAGAGCCCAGTGTCTGGCAGAGTCTTCTTTCTTCTTAAGCCTCACTCTCTGCCATGGGACTGGCCTGTGGCTTCTAACCTTTCTCCCTCCTGCCAGATTATAGAGGAATCTTTAACTATTTGTGGATTTCTCTTATCAGTTGCCTGTGAGAGCTGATTTTCTTCACTGAACTGTAGCAGACTGCTCTGGAGCTGTGTTTTTCCATTGTCACACTTACCCTCTAATACAGAAATGTAGATATCCCTGTGAGGATCTAGGTATCTAATCAGTACATTAGCATCCTTTCCTAAATGGCTTTATTCCTTTCATTTATAAATGGCCCCTTTGCTCTAATAGGACAAGGGAATGGGGCTTCTCAGGGCTCACTCTTCTCTTTTCCATCACACCCCAAACTGATCTTTTGGGAAAGAGATATGATGGGAGTCTTGGAACCTTGAAACTTACCAGTTATACTCTAAATCAATGAAGATGCAGAATGAAAGAAAGTTACTTTACCTGTCTAGAAGATTTCTTTTTTGTCCTCTCTACCCTTCAACCGTTGTATTTTATAAGCTCTGTCTACCCACAATAAGTCCAGATAGCCAGGAATTAAAATATTAAGCATTCTCTAATTAAAAGTAATATTTGGTTGATTTTTTAATTCTGACTGTATTTTAGAAAGTCCGAAGAAGATTAGATCACCTTAAAGCTCAATCACTCTAGTTTTCTGGGGGGGAGCTGAGAGGTACGTAATTTTGAAGGAGGGGATTAAAGTATAGACTGTTAGCTTTGCAGGTTATCTTTGCTAAGTTGGGGCTTGATCAGCCTTTTTAAGGTGGAAGTTGGGTTTTTATGCTGCATCTTAATGATTCTTAAATTTTCTTTTCTATTTCTGCAGTCAGATGCCATGGATGGTGCTGGAGGATGATTCTCTGTACATATCCCAGGCTAATTTCATCCTGGCCTACCAGTTTCACCCAGATGGTGCCAGCTTGAACCGTCGGCCTCTAGGAGTCTTCGCTGGGCATGACGAGGATGTCTGCCACTTTGTGCTGGCCAACTCACATATTATCAGTGCAGGAGGGTAAATTCTTCAGGTTTCTCCTTCAACTTCTTCTTTCCTGTTCTTCAGGGACCTCTGCCTGCCTTTGACTTTTCTGTCTCAACTCCAAAGGGATGAGGAGGGAGCCCAGAAGAAGGGATAGTGTTTTTTTTCCATTTAAAGCAGAGAGATTTTGGGTGGCGCCTGTGGCTCAGTGAGTAGGGCACCGGCCCCATATACTGAGGGTGGCAGGTTCAAACCCAGCCCCGGCTGAACTGCAACCAAAAAGTAACCGGGCGTTATGGAGGGCGCCTGTAGTCCAGTTGCTCTTGCTCGGGAGGCTGAGGCAGGAGAATCACGAAAGCCCAAGAGCTGGAGGTTGCTGTGAGCTGTGTGACGTCATGGCACTCTACCGAGGGCGGTAAAGTAAGACTCTGTCTCTACAAAAAAAAAAAGCAGAGAGATTTTACCAAAAGCAATTAATAGGGTTAGTTGAAGAAGGAAAACAGGAGGAGCTTTTAATGAAAAGTGCAGCTGGCTTGGTGCCTATACCTCAAGTGGCTTGGGCGCCAGCCATATATATCAGAGCTGTCAGGTTCTAATCCAGCTCAGGCCCGCCAAACAACAATGGCAACTACAAGCAAAAAAAAAAGCTAGGCATTGTGGCGGGCACCTGTGGTTCCAGCTACTTGGGAAGCTGAGGCAAGAGAATCGCTTAAGCTCAAGAGTTAGAGGTTGCTCTGAGCTGTGATGCCACGGCACTCTACCCAGGACAACAGCTTGAGACTCTGTCTTAAAAAACAAACAAAAAAAGAAAAGTGAAGCTGGTTTTGATACTCTCTGGGGGGGGCGGCGCCTGTGGCTCAGTGAATAGGGCGCTGGCCCCATATGCCGAGGGTGGCGGGTTCAAACCCAGCCCTGGCCAAACTGCAACAACAACAAAAAAATAGCCAGGCATTGTGGCGGGCGCCTGTAGTCCCAGCTGCTCAGGAGGCTGAAGCAAGAGAATCGCGTAAGCCCAAGAGTTAGAGGTTGCTGTGAGCTGTGTGACATCACAGTACTCTACCCGAGGGCGGTACAGTGAGACTCTGTCTCTACAAAAAAAAAAAAAAAAAGATACTCTCTAGGGGGAAATTTATTTTGTCTCTCAGCTCTGTTCAGCCCCAAGTATGCTAAAAAAGTGAAGGTATCTAGAAGCTCAGCACCTTATTAGGGGTGAATGACCGAATACTTAGCAAATTTGGATATCATTGGAGACTTGGGTTGTTTCTGTAGACTTGCTCTTATCCTATAGAGTGAATAATTGGCTCTTGGGGGTGGGCTCCTTATTTCTCTTCTAGAGATGGGAAGATTGGCATTCATAAGATTCACAGCACCTTCACTGTCAAGTACTCAGCTCACGAACAGGAGGTGAACTGTGTGGATTGTAAAGAGGGCATCATTGTGAGTGGCTCCAGGGACAAGACAGCCAAGGTGAGGTGGTCTCCCCCTTATATACTATTATTACCTCCTGTCTATAGGTTGTGGAGAGGGTGGATAACACCTTAAGTCCCAGGATTGGCTGAGCACATTGGCTGGAGAAAGGTGTGAAAATGACAAGAAAGGACTCACTTATGTGATTCTGGCATGCAGCTTGCCATGCCACTCTGTGTCACTGCCAGCTGGACTGGAAAAGGAGTGGACAGTGGCTAGGAAGCTTGCCATTCACTTGAAATGTGCTGTGAAATAAAAAACAGAGGGCCCGGCCAGCTTTTCATCCGTGATATAAGTTTCCTCAAGTTTGTGGGTTGAGTTCTAACCCTAATATTTTATTTTAAAATCTCCCTCCTTTTGCATACTCTCTGTTTGGGGAGGTTAATTTTTCACCACCTTGTTTGTAAGCAATCAGGCTGATAATTGAAATGTGTTTTTATTGCTTCTCTGGAGAGTGATATGGTCAGTAAGTAGTAGAGATGATGAGGAGGGTGTTGTTTGTTGCATCATTGCCGAATTGCCTAGTCCACAGACATATGCCAAGGCATAAAAGAATGAGGCTGATAAATAGTTTGACCCTTGATTCATGGACTCACCTCTCATCCATGTCTGGGTCAAATGGCTTCTACCTATGAGACAGAGAAGAAATTCATTTTCCATGCCAGTGTCCAGCAGCCCTAGCCAGCGCCTAGACAGGCTTGGTGGTCTTTTGGGGCTGTTGTGGGAACTTTGCTGACAATTCAGTTGATAGTACAGGAGGCCCAGTAATGGTGTCTTGTTTGTGTATTTCCCAGCATCTGCAGGCTCTGTAGTTCTAACAGGAGCAAAATGCTTGTTGGTGTCAGCAAATGGGCTTCTTAGATACATAGGGAAAGGACTCAGGAGAAGAAATGATTAATACAATCTTTACTTAGTAACTTTTCTGATTCCATATGTGGAATCATAAGAAGAGAAATCTTCTTGTGATTTCTCCTTCATGTAGAAATGTTGCTAACTTATGTAAAAAGAAAGGCTGAGTATATTTCCTTCTACTTATGGAAGTTTCTCCTCCCTTTGGTGTTTTCTGCCTTATACTTTACATGTTGTCAGGAGAGAACGCACACTAGGACAGGCAGCCTGAGAAAAATCCAGCAAATCTTTTGAACCAACATGGAAACTGAATTTCCTATAACTTGTTTCCTATTCCCTTATCCCATATATACTTCAGGTTTCTGCTTAGTCACTGTCTTTGTACCATTCTTTGTAAAGATTTTGGCCTTAACTTGCTATACTGCTCAAAAGTCAATTTGCATAGAAATCTTTTGTGGCATGTGTGGCCTAGATATTCCCATCTCATTCTGACATCTTCCTTTCATGGCTTAATGCTTCCCCAATTTCCTCCGTCTTAATGACATGTCTTTTTCTATCCTATTCTCTGATACCCAAAGCCAATAAAACTAAGCTTTGCAACTACAGGTAGCAATCTGAGGGTATGGACTGCTTATAGTTGAGAAATAATAGTAATTTTATTTGAGGTATTGTGTTAGTTTTATGCTTTATGTACTGATTCAGCTCTATTTAGTGACTTAGATTTTCTAAAGATTTAAAATAGATACTTCCTTATTCTAACATTGTTGCCACGGTTCACTATTTTCTTTTGGAGGATTTCTTTTAGGTCTATGACAGAATTCTCTTCTCTGGTTCTTTAACTCCTGAAAGCTAGCCTGCTATTGCTGGACTTCACAGTGGTCTCTCTGCCACTTATCTTTTCTGGCTTTCTAGATGCTGCCTAGGTTTCCTGCCTTTCTGTTGTTGTCTTTGCATCAAGCCACCTTCATTATCCAAGCCCATTTCCACATCACTGTACTCACAGTTTGTCTTTTGTAACTGAGACATCATTTCTTTTCAATGGCATCTGCAATTCTACAGCTGCTTCCACAGGCTTCAGAACATCTGAACCTACATAAGAACCTACAGTGAGGCTGGTGCCTGTACCTCAGAGGCTAGGGTGCCAGCCACATACACCAGAGCTGGTGGGTTCGAATCCAGCCCGGGCCTGCCAAACAGCAATGACAACTACAACCAAAAAATAGCTGGGCATTGTGGCGGGTGCCTGTAGTCCCAAGCTACTTGGGAGGCTGAGGCAAGAGAATTGCGAAAGCCCAAGAGTTTGAGGTTACTGTGAGCTGTAACACCACGACACTCTGCTGAGGGCGACGTAGTGAGACTCTTGTTACAAACAAACAAACAAACAAACAAAAAAGAACTTACAGTGATATTTGCCAATAACTAACTATAGCCTGTTTTTTTGGGAGTTCCCCAAATATGTACTGTATTTTAGGACAGAGGTTTGTTTTATTGATGAAAGGAAACAAAATATTCTCTTTGCAAGGCTTATGAGCTAGAGAATGCCCAGAGAGCCCTCTTCCTTCCCATACTTGCAACCCTAGTTTCAGGTTTACTATTACTTAGCTTATACTGCTTCTCTGGGTTTTAGTGGGGCCAGCCCCATCTCCTGAGATGTGAACAGATGGTAGCTTATATTCTTTTTTTTTTAAGAGACAGAGTCTCACTTTGTCATCCTCAGTAGAGTGCTGTGGTGTTACAGCTCACAGCAACCTCCAGCTCTTGGGCTTAGGTGATTCTCTTGCCTCAGCCTCCCAAATAGCTGGGACTATAGGCATCTGCCACAACGCCCAGCTATATTTTTGTTATTGTTGTTGCAGTTTGGCGGAGGCCAGGTTTGAACCCGCCACCCTCGGTATAAGGGGCCAGCGCCCTACTCACTGAGCCACAGGCACCGTCCCTGGTAGCTTATATTCTTGGTGGACCTGGGTTTGTGCTGACCATTTTTTCATTTCTTCCCTTATTTTTCTATTTTTCCTTACAAGTGCCTACTGTATGTGAAGTTTGGTGTATGAGGTACCTGGGCTTTTCTTTTTTTTTTTTTATTGTTGGGGATTCATTGAGGGTACAATAAGCCAGTTACACTGATTGCAATTGTTAGGTAAAGTCCCTCTTGCAATCGGTACCTGGGCTTTTCAAAGGTGAGAAAGATACAGCCTCTATCCTTAAAGGGAGATGAGACATGTGTACACTTGGCTATGAGGCTGACTGAAAATGGCTAGGATGTGAAGTATAAGGCTCTAGGGAAAAGGCTAGAAAGTTCAGAGGGTAGAGAGATCACATCTGTCTTAGAAAGGAATACTTTATGAAGGAGGAAGACACATTTAAGCTGCTTATTTTTTCTTCTTTCAGTCATTTTTCAAAACACAGTTTTGCTTGTTTGTTTTGTCACTATATGGAATATATCTGGCCACTGTGCAAAGCACTTTATATTTCTTCATTTTGTCCTTTAAGGTAAATTTTCCCCACATAATTATACTTACAATATATTTTGGATATTTAGTATAGCCTACTATATCTATTTTATAAGATTTTCCATTATTATTACAAATTAGTCATGTCATCTTTAATGGTTTCATAGTGGACTTACCATAGTTTACTTACCATTTTTCCTATTGGTGCATATTTGTATCCAGTTTTTTCCTGTAGTAATAAGAGCCACTGTTGTTGATTACCTAATATCTGCTAAATACTGGGATGCTGTGCTTTATGCTTGCTTTTACTTTTCTACACTAAAACATGAAAGATAGGCATTATTTACCGTTTTACACATGGAAAGACTGAGGCTAAGAAGTTATAAAACATCCCTAAGATGAAAAATAATAAGTAAGAGAATTGTCAACATGCTTCTGAGCCACTCCTGGAGGCCAGGAACCTTGTTCTAAGGTTGGAGAATCTGGGAATCCACCAACCCTTTCTATGGAGGACGCTTGTGAATTCAGGTCTAGGCTGTTCCCACAGATTTTGTATTCAGAGTCCTTAGTTTGTCTCTACCTCCCAAGCAAGAACCTGCCTCCCAGGGAGTCTGTAACAGGGAAAAGGCAAAGTTCTCTTATGGGGCAGTGTAAAAGAGGATGTTAGAAGTGCATCTGGGGCGGCGCCTGTGGCTCAGTGAGTAGGGCGCCGGCCCCATATGCTGAGGGTGGCGGGTTCAAACCCAGCCCCAGCCAAACTGCAACAAAAAAATAGCTGGGCGTTGTGGCGGGCGCCTGTAGTCCCAGCTGGTCGGGAGGCTGAGGCAAGAGAATCGCCTAAGCCCAAGAGTTAGAGGTTGCTGTGAGCCGTGTGACGCCAGGGCACTCTACCCAGGGCCGTACAGTGAGACTCTGTCTCTACAAAAAAAAAAAAAAAAAAAAAAAAAAGAAGTGCATCTGGTGGCTTGGTGCCTGTGGCTCAAGCAGCTAAGGCGCCAGCCACATACACCTGAGCTGGCGGGTTTGAATCCAGCCCGGGCCTGCCAAACAACAATGATGGCTGTAACCAAAAAAAAGCTGGGCGTTGTGGCAGGCATCTGTAATCCTAGCTACTTGGGAGGCGGAGGCAGGAGAATCACTTGAGCCCAGGAGTTAGAGGTTGCTGTGAGCTGTGGTGCCACAGCACTCTACACAGGGTGACAGCTTGAGGCTCTGTCTCCAAAAAAAAAAAAAGTGCATCTGGTTACTACCAAAGGAGGCTAACTATGAATTCCAAAATCATGGCACTTCAGAAAAAGTTGTGTTATTTATCTTTTTTTTTTTTTTTTTATATCCATCCTCATTCAGGATCTTTTTTTTTTTTTTTAGGAGACAGAGTCTCACTTCGTCGCCTTTGGTAGAGTGCTGTGGCATCACACAGCTCACAGCAAACTCCAACTCCTGGGCTTAGGTGATTCTCTTGCCTCAGCCTCCCGAGAAGCTGAGAGTACAGGCACCCACCACAACCCCCGGCTATTTTTTTGTTGCAGTTTGGCTGGGGCCGGGCTTGAACCCTCTACCCTTGGTATATGGGGCCGGCGCCCTACTCACTGAGCCACAAGTGCCATCGCATTCAGAATCTTCTTATTAAGTTTATTTAATTTTTCCTGTGTTGGAAAATCATCCTATCCCCCACCCCTATTATATACAGACAAACTAAGAAACATTTTCTCCTTTTATAGGGAAGAGATAATCATGTGACCCTAAGAAGACAGGACCACCTCTACTCCATCACCTACCCCTTAAACTCAAGGAATGTTTCCTTTAAAGTTCTTCCATCTAAGGTCCTGCCTGAGTTTTGCCTGTTCCCCTTATAGCACTACAAGGACCTTGAGAGGTCATTGGTCCATCTAGTTGCCTCTCAATCCCTCCATGGCTGCTGTCTGGGGACAGCCCTGTACATTTGAGGTTTTCTTTCTGTTTGGTTAGAGGCTTATGTCCCTGTGTGTCATCTGGGGTAGAGTGAGGTGAGAGGGGAGCCCTGGGCTTAATGGGAGATGTCTAAATGTACTGACTGCTGAGAGGGCTCTGTGAGTGTTGATTAGAGTTAAGCCCAGAGTAGCTGCTAATGTACATTCCTGACTGATAGAGACCAGATAATGTGCTCTAAGCAATATTTTTAACCTGTAGGAGATATGGTAGCTTAAAAGAGTTAAGCTTTTCTGCTACTTTTGGTGACACTAGGTGCTAAATTCCCTGCTGACATGAATAGCATTGGATCCTGGGTATTATCAACAAACAAACAACAACACACCACCTTCCTTTTTTGAAGTCTTTCTTCTTCCATTCTTTCCTTTGCTTGCATCTTTCTTTTTGCTCCTCTCTCTAATTCTTTCACTGTCCACCTATACTGCACCTTGATTCCTTTCTCTCCCTACTTTCCCAAAGTAAAATCTTGGTGAGAGATAGGAGAAAGGAAATCCACAAACATGGGAAAGTTGCTGAGAGTGGCAAGCCCTATCTGCCCACTTCTTAGTTAAGTCTCAGCTGAGGAATGTGGAACTTCTGATTCTCTGGTATAAAACTGACCTAGTAAAAGGGCTCTTGGGTGGAAATAAAAGAGGGTAGTCAGAATGGGGAGCTAGGGTCTATCTAGCTGGTAGGTGAGCCAGAAGTTGGAGAGGCCCATCTGCTGATACTCTGAACTTGGTGTATACAGGGCAGAAAAGATTCTCCATTTCCTTGCCTTCCTCCCTCCCCCACAAAGTTACCCCTCCTGGTGCACCACTCCTCCCCATTTATCCCAGGCAATGCCAATGAGATCATCTCTCCTGTTCCAGGTGTGGCCTTTGGCCTCAGGCCAGCTGGGGCAGTGCTTACACACCATCCAGACTGAAGATCGAGTCTGGTCCATTGCTATCAGCCCATTACTCAGGTAAGGGAGACAATTTTGGATATAGTTTTGTCCTATATAATAATGCTTTAATTTAACTAGGTTAGGTGAGCTAGAAAATTTTCTACTTATATATTTTCTTTCCTTTTTTTTTTTTTTTTTTTCTTTTTGAGACAGCATTTTGCTCTGTCACACTGGGTAGAGTACCGTGGCATCATCATAGCTCACTGTAACCTTAAACCCCTGGGCTCAAACAATTTTCCTGCCTCAGACTCCTGAGTAGCTGGAACTACAGGTGCATACCACCATGCCCAGCTATTTTTTCTATTTTGGGTAGAGACAGTGTCTCACTTTTGCTCAGGCTTGTCTCGAACTCCTGACCTCAAGCAATTCTCCTACGTTGGCCTCCCAGAGTGGCCTCCCAGAATGCTAGGATTACAGGCATGAGCCACCACACCAGGTCTTTTCTTATGTTCTTATATATTCTAGGTTTGTTTGAGCTGCTTTCATGGAGATTTAAAAACTCTCCAGAGATTTGAGGTCTTTAGGTAACTTTGTACATGCATGAGGTTGAGTTAACTTCCTAGGGCTAATGTTAAGGAAAGTATACTATATTAGAATGTAGTAAGAGTTCAGCTGTTAACAGAGGTGTCCTTTCTGGACCAGATGCCCTCTGGGGTTGTTTCCAAAGCAGCATCCCTGGGAGATGGCAACACCAGCCAGCCTGCTCTCTTAACTCATATCTCTGCTTTGTTCCTTTTAGAAAATGTCCTCTGTAGTATCCCTTAAAGAGTTGAGTCATCAGAAGAGGCTTGGGAACTTTATCCATCTGGGCCCTTAAATGAAGAGTTATAAATGTGGAGTAGAGACATAGATGATTGTAGCAGAAGTGTGAAGTTTTTACCCTTTACCCTACCCTTTGGCCTCACTGGTATTTTTCAAGCTTTGTCTATGAACGTATGAACTTTGAATCCCAACTTCTGCTTTCCAGGTTCTCTAGAACCAAGGCAGAGTCTCTTTCCCACCCCTCAACAGGGTACATAGACTCTCTCTCCTATACTTTCTCTGCCAAAGTATTTGCCTAGATTCTTATCCCACTTTCTTCACCCCTCACTCCCCACCCAAATAGAAATGGGAAAGCTGTGGGGCTGCTGATGTCCAATACTGGGTTTAAGTCAGTCACTTACTTTATGAGTAAGTTGGTCCCCCCTCTTTGCTCAGCCTTTCTCCTCACTCCATGGAGCCTGTACCCTTCCTCCTGCTCCCTTCTACACCTCCTTTTCAGATTTCTTTTCTTCCTAAGAATTAGAGCCGATTAGCCACGTCATTAATTCTTCAATTTGACGGCTGATATAGCAAGACCTGAAACACATTGCTGACCCCAGAGAATGGAGACCCCATTCCTTAGCGTATTGAAGATGGGAGAAGTTAATTAAAATTCCACAGAGCTGAGGTGTCAGCTAACCTATAAACCTGTCACTGTTGAGAACAAATCATTCTAGCAATCCTAGGAAACAGGGAAGGAAAGACCAGCAGGGAGTGGAAAGGCTAAGTGTGTGGGAGCAGAGAGTGGAAAATGGAGCCATCGAGTTTTGTCCCCTCCTCAGTTTCTTCCTAATGCTACCCTCTTTAAAACCAATTAGCGAGGCTTAGGGCTCTGTGGGCTGGATATGTGTAATGTTTGAAGGAAGGCAGGACAGCCTGTGGGGGGTGACAGGTGTGTTGGTGACTTCGTCTTAGTAGTTGTTTGTGCATATCTGCTGGCTGAAGACTGGAGTGGGGTTGGTGCAGGAGGGAAGCTCTTCAGGGTTGGAGATTGTCCATGTGCTCTCTGCATGTAGATTGAGGCAAAGGACACAGGTAGGCTCACCCTTATACCCTCACCCCCACATTTCTCTACTCCAGCCACTGTCTCTGGAATGTTTAAACCACCTTTTAGAATAGAGTACAGCCACTCTTAAAGATTGTGTCAATAAAAGGGGTTGAGGGCAGAGTCTGCCTTCATCATTTAAGAAGCATTTGAGATCACAATAAACTCAGTTTGGGCTTTTGGGCCACAGTTTGGAGACTGGCTTTACAGAAGGACTTAACTTCCTATAATTATTACTGCTACTGTTTGACTGCCACTACTACTAGCAGCTAACGTTTATTAGTCATTTGCTTTGTGCTAGACCCATTGCTAAGTCCTTGACATGTCTTATCTTCGGTGAAGACTTGGATCTTGTGTTTTCTTCACATTCTTCTTCAGAGTCTTCTTGTCTTCTTGGTATATTTTCTTGGCCTGGGAGATTCTTTCACTCATAGTTGGCAGGCTGTTCAGCTTCTGACCTCCAGTTATTTGAGATGGCCTTTTCTCCAATCCAAGACATCAATAGATTCTTTTTAAGAATAGTTTCTTTCTTTATTTCTTTTTTTTAGACAGAGCCTCAAGCTGTCATCCTGGGTAAAGTGCTGTGGCATCACAGCTCACAGCAACCTCCAACTCCTGGGCTCAAGAGATTCTCCTGCCTCCGCCTCCCAAGTAGCTGGGACTAAAAGTGCCAGCCACAACGCCCAGCTGTTTTTTGGTTGCAGCTGCCATTGTTGTTCGGTGGGCCCAGGCTGGATTCGAACCCGCCAGCTCAGGTGTCTGGCACCTTAGCCGCTTGAGCCACAGGCGCCGAGCCTTAAGAATAGTTTTTATTTGAGATTTTATCTTTACACTGGATGACCAGGGTATATGCTGGTATTAGCTCTGCCCTTTTTCTCTTGTTCAAACAATATATAGGGCATGATGGGAGTAGGATATTTTTATCTATTATTAGATCCTTTTCTTTTCATTTTGACCATGAATTTAAACCTTTTAATAAACTCATCCATTTTCTCAATCTTGGGAGACACCGTCTCTTAGCCCTAGGGTTTGTTACTTAGAGCAGTCTGGGAGATGAGTTTGGCTATGCCACCAGCTAGCACGGCAGCCTCAAAAAAGTCATTCCTTCTCCTAGCCTCAGTTTCCTCATCTATTAAACGTGAATACTCTTTTCTTTACAGACCTTACTAGATTATTGTGAAGATGGCCTGCAATAATTTATGTGAAAATACTCTAAAAAATACTCTAAAGGCTAAAAGGGGTTGTGTGGCTTACGCCTATAATCCTAACACTCCTGATCAGCCTGAGTAAAAGTAAGACTCTGTCTCTACTGCAAATAGAAAAAGCTGGGTGTTGTGGCAGGTGCCTATAGTTCCGGCTACTCGGGAGGTTGAGGTGGGAAGATCACTTGGACCCAAGGGTTTGAAGTTGCTGTGAACTAGGTTGATGCCTGGCACAGTAGTCTGAGGCAAACAAGACTCTGTCTCACAAACAAATAAATAAATAAATAAATAAATAAATGGGCCATGGTTTATGCCAGATTTCACTCTTGAAATGCCAGAATGAAACTCTTTTCTTTTCTGGTATAATATTTGCTTATTGGCTTCAACTACTCTGAAGTATCTACAATTTGCCTGAGCTCCTTTTGGCCCTCAGAGAGTTACATTGTTCTTTTATAGTGGGAATCTCTCTTCCTTTTCCCCCTATAGTGGCCTTGCTCTCAATGGCTACCTCTGTACCCTGCTCTGCCATTATTCCTCTTTTAGTGTATCATTGATGTGATGTGACCTTGGACCCCTCATGAAGAACATGAAGAGATGAGGGCAGCAGCTGTCCTCTAGGGCAAATATTCATTGTTTATCTGACAATTTGTCAGCCTCTTGTTGCTCCCATATGTAGGTGGAAGGAACCTGGATAGTTAGGAGACCAAGCACAGCTCTTTACTCAGTTAATCTCTTTCTTCTATTTAAAATAATTTTTCAGACCTGTTCATTTTATTTGTCTTTGATGCCAAGGCTTTTCTACCTTATTCACTGTGTATATGTATATACCCAGGCACTTGTAGTATGAAACCTGAATCTTCAAACCCGAGGCTTAATTTGAGGTTATCATGACTGGGAGAAAATAGGTATTCTGTCCTGTGTCCAATGTTGCCTTTCCCACCTTCTATGACCTTGAGTTTTTGATTTCTAAACAGTTGTGGAGGACGACATTTAATACTAGTTATGTGTGGCCAGGTGTGGTGGCTCACGCCTATAATCCTAGCACCCTGGGAGGCTGAGGCAGGTGGATTGCTTGAGCCCAGGGGTTCGAGACTAGCCTGAGCAAGAGTAAAACCCCATCTCTACTAAAAATAGAAAAGCTAGATGAGTGGGGTGGCAGGTGCTTATAGTCTCAGCTACTCAGGAGGCTGAGGCAAGAGGATTGCTTGTGGCCAAGAGTTTGAGGTTGCTATGAGCTATGACACCCTGGCATTGTACCCAGGGTGACAGAGTGAGACTTTGTCTCAAAATAAATAAATACATACAGACATACTAGTTATGTGATTAGAATCATGTTTATATACTCAAAAAAACATAGAAGGAAAATCAATAGACTCCAAAGGAAGGTGGCAGGCAAGGACCTATTCCTCTGCCTCCCGCATAACCTCCCACCCATGTTCTCATCCAGATATCAATAATTCCGTTCTTAGGCAGTGCCTGTGGCTTAAAGGAGTAGGGCCCCATATGCCGGAGGTGGTGGGTTCAAACCCAGCCTTGGCCAAAAACTGCAAAAAAAAAAAAAAAAAAAAAAAATCCCGTTCTTAAGATTCATGATTTACAGGGTCGACACCTGTAGTTCAGCAGTTAGGGCACCAGCCACATACACCAGAGGTGGTGGGTTCGAATCCAGCCCAGGCCTGCCAAACAACAATGACAACTACAACCCAAAAATAAAAAAAATAGCTGGGCGTTGTGGCGGGCCCTTGTGGTGAAATGAATCTGTATACCTACCTACCCTGTTTGGCTATGAGGGGAAGGGAAAGGAGTCCATAGTTTCTCCTTCTTCTTCAGATGCCATATTTATTGCCAAACAATTTGCATATTCTGGTGCAAATATCTTTGTTATAAAGTGATTTTTGGCCTTCTGGATATATACCTAGTAGAGGAATTGAAGGATCGAATGGCAGGTCTATTTTTAGATCACTAAAAATTTCTCGCATCTCCAAGAAAAAGAAGTTGCTCAGCAGAACTCTTTCCCCATCTCTGAATATCACTTGCTGTCATGTGAGTGTGGTCAGGAAGGCTCCCAGGACAATTGGGTTTTAATCTCTTCTCTCCTGCTTCTGTCATTAGGGAAATATGTGAGTGGTATAGGTGTAGAAATTTGACTTAGCTGTGTTATTAAATATACAATATAATTTTGTGTAACTTTGCTTACTGTGGTGGCCTGTTTGTTTTGGGGGAGATTAGTCCAAGTCTGCATGAAATGTACCGATTCAAATATGTAAAGTGAGTTCAGGCCTCTGGGGGATTTTGATGGAGAAGCTGCCCCTTCTTGCTTCATTTCTCCCAGAGGTGAGGGAGAGTCTGGAAGGAAAGCGATCATTGTGCATTGTTTGGTAAGGGAATGGGTTTTGGGGGAAAGCAGGGTGTTTGTTCCAGTGGCTACAGGGTTTACTGTGTGTTATGTGTGTGATAGATGCAACTAGCTGGTTGAAATACATCTTTCTTTAGTAAAAGGTAATTGCATCTGGAGTTTTCTCTGACAGAGAAGTTTGAAAGATTGAAAAAATAAGTAGCCAACTTTCAGTTTGGATTCCTTTGATTCCCAATTGTGCAGCAGTCCTTTAGCCCAGGGCTTCATAACTCACTCAATGCTTTTTTTTTTTTTTAATTAAATCATAGCTTACACAAAATGCAATCTTGGTGTACAATGTGCTGGTTTTATATACCACGTGAAATATTTTCATCAAACTGGTTAATATAGCCTTCACCGCATTTTCTTAGTTATTATATTAATACATTTATATTCTACACTTAGTAAATTTAACATGTACCCTTGTAAAATGCACCATAGTTGGGAGGTGCCTGTGGCCCAGTGGGTAGGGCGCCGGACCCATATACTGAGGGTGGTGGGTTCAAACCCGGCCCCCGCCAAACTGCAACAAAAAATAGCCGGGTGTTGTGGTGGGTGCCTGTAGTCCCAGCTACTCAGAAGGCTGAGGCAAGAGAATTGCCTAAGCCCAGGAGTTGGAGGTTGCTGTGACTTGTGTGACGCCATGGCACTCTACCGAGGGCGGTAAAGTGAAACAAACAAAAAAAAGAAAATGCACCATAGGTGTGGTCCCACCACTTACCCTCCTTCCATCCATTCTCCCCCCTCCCCTCCCACCCTCTCCTCTTTCCCCTTCTTCTTGGGCTATAGTTAGGTTATAGCTTTCATGTGAAAGCTATAAATTGATTTCATAGTAGGGCTGAGTACATTAGATACTTTTTCTTCCATTCTTGAGATACTTTGCTAAGAAGAATATGTTCCTGCTCCATCCATGTAAACATGAAAACATGTCTCTATCTTTTTTAAGGCTGTATAATATTCCATGGTGTACATATACCACAATTTATTGATCCATTTATGGGTCGATGGGCACTTGGGCTTCTTCCGTGACTTAGCAATTATGAATTGGGCTGCAATAAACATTCTGGTGCAAATATCTTTGTTATAAAGTGACTTTCGGCCTTCTGGATATATACCTAGTAGAGGAATTGGAGGATTGAATGGCAGGTCTATTTTTAGATCCCTAAGTGATCTCCAAACATCTTTCCAAAAGGAAGGTATTAGTATGCATTCCCACCAGCAGTGCAGAAGTGTTCCCTTTTCTCCACATCCATGCCACCATCTCTGGTTTTGGGATTTTGTGATATGGGCTAATCTTACTGGGGTTAGATGATATCTCAAAGTGGTTTTGCTTTGCATTTCTCTGATGATTAAAGATGATGAGCATTTTTTCATGTGTCTCTAGACTGTGTGCCTGTCTTCTTCAGAGAAGTTTCTCTTCAAGTCCCTTGTCCACCCTGAGACCACTTGTTCTTTCCTTGATAATACGTTTGAGTTCTCTGTGGATTCTGGTTATTAAACCTTCATTGGAGACATAACCTGCAAATATCTTCTCCCATTCTGAGGGCTATCTGCTTGCTTTATTTACTGTGTTTTGGCTGTGTGGAAGCTCTTTAGTTTGATCAGATCCCAGTGATATATTTTTGGTGTTCCTTCAATTGCATGGGAGGTCTTCCTCATAAAATATTCATTTAGGCTGATTTCCTCAAGTGTATTGCCGCACTTTCTTCTAGTTTTTTATAGTTTCATGTATTAAGTTTAAATTTTTAATCCAGTGAGAGTCTATCTTAGTCAATGGTGAAAAGTGTGGGTCCAGTTTCAGTCTTCTATAGGTCACCAGCCAGTTTACCCAACACCATTTGTTAAATAGGGAATCTTTTCCCCACTGAATGTTTTTAATTGGCTTATCGAAGATAAAATAATGGTAAGTAGCTGGGTTCATCTCTTGGTTCTCTATTCTGTTCCATACATCTACCTCTCTGTTTTTGTACCAGTACCATGCAGTTTTGATCACTATTGATTTGTAGTATAATCTGAGGTCTGGTAGTGTGATTCCTCCTGCTTTGTTTTTATTTCTGAGTAATGTCTTGGCTATTTGAGATTTTTTCTGATTCCATATAAAATGAAGTATTATTTTTTAGAGATCTTTAAAGTATGATAGTGGAGCTTTGATAGGGATTGCATTAAATTTGTAAATTGCTTTGGGTAAAATGGACATTTTTAACAATGTTGATTCTTCCCAGCCATGAGCATGGTATGTTTTTCCATTTGTTAACATCTTCAGCTATTTCTTTTCTCAGAGTTTCATAATTCTCTTTATAGAGATCTTTCACGTCCTTTGTTAGGTAAATTCCCAGATATTTCATCTTCTTTGGCACAACTGTAAAGGAATAGAGTCCTTGACTGTTTTTCCGGCTTGACTATTATTGGTATATATAAAAGCTACTGATTTATTGAGTATTGATTTTGTATCCTGAGATGCTACTGTACTCCTTGATCACTTCTAAGAAATTTGTGGTTGAGTCCCTGGGGTTTTCCAGGCATAAAATCATATCATCTGCGAAGAGTGAAAGTTTGATCTCTTCTGACCCTATTTGTATACCCTTGATTACCTTCTCTTGCCGGATTGTGATGGCTAAGACTTCCATTACAATGTTAAAAAGCAGTGGAGACAATGGGCAACCTTGCCTGGTTCCTGATCTGAGTGGAAATGATTTCAATTTAACTCCATTCAATACGATATTGGCTGTGGGTTTGGTGTAGATGGCCTCTATCAGGTTAAGAAATGTCTCTTCTATACCAATTTTCTTAAGTGTTTTGATCATGAAAGGATGCTGGATATTATCAAAAGCTTTTTCTGCATCAATTGAGAGAATCATATGGTCTTTGTTTTTTATTTTGTTTATGTGATGAATTATATTTATGGATTTATGTATGTTGAATCAGCCTTGAGACCCTGGGATAAAATTCACTTGGTCATGGTGTATAATTTGTTTGATGTGTTCCTGGATTCTGTTAGGATCTTGTTGAATATTTTTGCATCAATATTAATTAGTGATATTGGCCTATAATTTTCTTTTCTTGTTGGGTCTTTTCCTGGTTTGGGGATTAAGGTGATGTTTGCTTCATAGAATGTGTTGGGTAGTATTCCTTCTTTTTCTACATTTTGGAAAAGGTTAAGTAATACAGGTACTAGTTCCTCTTTAAAGATTTGGTAGAATTCTGATGTGAAGCCATCTGTCCCAGGCTTTTCTTTTTAGGGAAATTTTGTATAGTTGATGCTATTTCAGAATTGATATAGTCCTATTCAACATTCCCACTTCATTTTGGCTAAGTCTAGGAAGGTGGCGTGCTTCCAAGTATTGGTCTATTTCCTTCAAATTTTCATATTTCTGAGAATAGAGTTTTTTGTAATATTCATTAAGGATTTTTTGAATTTCTGAGGAGTCTGTTGTTATTTCATCTTTGCCATTTCTGATTGATATTAGAGATTTTACTTTTTTGTTTTCCTGGTTAGCTTAGCTAAAAGTGTATCTATTTTATTGACCTTTTCAAAAAACCAACTTTTTGATTTATTGATCTGTTGTATAATCCTTTTGTTTCAATTTCATTTAATTCTGCTCTAATTTTGGTTGCTTCTTTTCTTCTGCTGGGTTTGGGATCAGAATGTTCTTCCTTTTCCAGGTGCTTGAGATGTCCCATTAAGCTGTTAACTTCCTCTCCTTCTGTTCTTTTGAGGAAGGCTTGCAGTGCTATAAATTTCCCTCTTAGGACTGCCTTGGTGGTATCCCAAAGGTTCTGATAATTCATGTCTTCATTATCATTTTGTACCAAAAATTTGATAATTTCCTTCTTAATCTCGTCTATGACTCAGCTATTGTTCAGCATAAGGTTATTTAGTTTCCATGTTTTTGTATGAATATGCAGATTCCTGTTGTTACTGAGTTCAATTTTTATTCCATGATGGTCTGAGAAGATGCATGGAATAATTTCTAGTCTTTTAAATTTGCTGAAGTTAGACTTGTGACCTAAGATGTGATCAGGTTTGGAGGATGTTCCGTGGGCTGATGAGAAAAATGTGTATTCAATTTTCTTAGGATGAAATGTTCTGTTAAATCCAATTGTTGAATGGTTAAGTTAAAGTCTAAAATTTCTTGCTGAGTTTCTTTTTTTTTTTTTTTCTTTTATTGTTGGGGATTCATTGAGGGTACAATAAGCCAGGTTA
This sequence comes from Nycticebus coucang, assembly GCF_027406575.1. Taxonomy (NCBI): domain Eukaryota; kingdom Metazoa; phylum Chordata; class Mammalia; order Primates; family Lorisidae; genus Nycticebus; species Nycticebus coucang. The sequence goes on along the minus strand of NC_069782.1, from coordinate 130,808,434 downwards.
CACTGATTGCATTTGTTAGGTAAAGTCCCTCTTGCAATCATGTCTTGCCCCCAGAAGGTGTGGCACACACCAAGGCCCCACCCCCTCCCTCCTTCCCGCATTTGCTTTTCCTTCCCCACCCATGACCTTAATTGTCATTAATTGACCTCATATCAAAATTGAGTACATAGGATTCATGCTTCTCCATTCTTGTGATGCTTTACTAAGAATAATGTCTTCCACTTCCATCCAGGTTAATATGAAGGATGTAAAGTCTCCATTTTTTTTTAATTTTGCTGAGTTTCTTTCTTTTTTTTTTTTAAATATGGAACGCTTCACGAATTTGCGTGTCATCCTTACGCAGGGGCCATGCTAATCTTCTCTGTATCATTCCAATTTTAGTATATGTGCTGCTGAAGCGAGCACAATTTTGCCGAGTTTCTTATTGGAGGATCTATCCAACACTGCCAAAGGAGTCTTAAAATCTCCAACTATTGGGCGGCGCCTTTGGCTCAGTGAGTAGGATGCTGGCCCCATATACCGAGGGTGGTGGGTTCAAACCCAGCCCCAGCCAAATTGCAACAAAAAAATAGCCGGGCATTGTGGCAGGCGCCTGTAGTCCCAGCTACTTGGAAGGCTGAGGCAAGAGAATCGCCTAAACCCAGGAGTTGGAGGTTGCTGTGAGCTGTGATGCCATAGCACTCTACTGAGGGTGATAAAGTGAAACTCTGTCTCTATAAAAAAAAAAAAAATCTCCAACTATTATGGTGCTGGAGGAAATAAAGTTGCTCATGTCTATTAGAGTTTCTCTTATAAATTGAGGTGCATTCTGGTTGGGTGCACAAATGTTATCATTGCCATCTCATCATGTCAGGTGTTACCCTTAAAAAATATGAAGTGACCATCCTATCTTTCCTTTTTGTTGGTTTAAAGCCTATTGTATCTGTGAATAAAATTGCAACACCTGCTTTTTTCTGATTTTCATTTGCCTGAAATATAGACGACCATCCCTTCACACTGTGACTATATTTATCTTTTAAGGTAAGATGAGATTCTTGTATGCAGCAGATATCTGGCCTAAGTTTTTGAATCCAGTCAGCCAACCTGTGCCTCTTTAGAGGACAATTTAAACCATTCACATTAATTGAGAATATTGATCAGCTGGTAGAATTTTGGGTATATTGAGTTTTTTGAAAGTCCAGTGGACATTTTTAATCCTTTTGCCACTGTGGAAGTTGGAATGTGATCAAAAATTTCTGACTGAGTTTACTTTGGTGGTAGAGATTTGCGCTGGTCATTTTGGAGGATAGGTCTGAGAATATCCTAGAGAGCTAGTTTAGTTATGGCAAATTTCTTCAACATGTGAATGTCATTAAAGTATTTAATTTCTCCATCATAAAGGAAACTCAGTTTAGCTGGATACAGGATCCTGGGTTGAAAATTATTTGTTTTAGGAGATTAAAAGTCGATGACTTCCCTCTTCTAGCTTGAAAGTTTTCAGCAGAGAGATCTGCAGTCACTCTAATATTCTTCCCCTTGTAGGTTATGGTTTTCTTACATCTGGCTGCTTGCAGAATTTTCTCCTTCATATTAACTTTGGCAAAGTTAATTATAATGTGTCTGGAAGATGCCTTATTTGGGTTGAGTCATGCTGGGGTTCTGAAACTGCTATCTGAATTTCAGACTCTCTTGGCATGTCTGGGAAGTTCTCCTTGATTATCTCATGGAGTAGAGCATCTGGGCCTTTTGAAGCCACCTCATTGCCTTCAGGAATTCCTATAAGGTGAATATTAGTTTCCTTTTCTTTTCTTTCTTTCTTTCTTTTTTTTTTTTGCAGTTTTTGGCTGGGGCTGTGTTTGAACCCACCACCTCCAGCGTATGGGGCCGGCACCCCTCTGTTGAGCCACAGGCACTGCTGAATATTAGTTTTCTTTGAATTATCCCAGAGCTCTCTGAGAAAACGATCCGTTTTGCTCTCCACTTCTCTTCCTCTTTGAGCATTTGGGAGTGTTCAAAAGCTTTGTCTTTAATGTCAGAAATCATTTCTTCTGCCTGCTCTATTCTGTTACTGAGGGATTCTACTGTATTTCTCAGATCTTTGAGGGCTTCAAGTTCTTGTCTCAATGTGTCAAAATATTTGGTAATTTTGTCTTTGAATTCATTGAATTCTTGAGACAACTTTTGAAATGCTCCTTGAATTTCCAATTCCAACTTTATTTCCATTCTATTAATCTTATTTGCAATCCAAATTCTGAATTAGATTTCTGATATCTCGGCCATTTGTTTATGGATAGGGTCTTCTGGTGTGTCCACCATGTTGTTCCTTGGGGGAGTTGATCTACTCTGATTATTCATGTTGCCAGAGTTTTTCCACTGATTCTGCCCCATGATTATTTTATACCATTTGGCTAGATGAGCAGATAAGGTGAAGTTGGGTTGGTGGCTCCTGGAGTAGGGATTAACCAGCCCTTTGCCCAAGCTGGGACTGGTGTCTGTACCTTTTCCCCTAGAGTTTTGCAAAGGACCCATACAGTGCTATGGCCTGAGACACTGAGGACCTGCTTGGTGTGGTGGGGCTAAGTGGCTCTGTCTTCTTTTCAGTTGGTCTCTGTCCAATCCTAGTGAATCAGTAACTCTGGGTTGAAGTGTCAGCCTTTACTCAGGGGGCCTGCATTTCTGTTCCAGATCTGTTCCGCCAGTGGCTGCCACCAGAGTAGAGGCCTGGCTTTCTCTGGTTGCCAAGAGAAGCAGGGAGTGTCTCTCCAAAATATCCCCAGGGGTGTGAGCCCTATTGTTCCTGCCACTGCCGCTGCTCTGTGCTGCGAGGCACCCCTTCTCCCTCTCTCATATGGCTCCCTCCGTCCACAGTCCTCTCCTCATACCCAATCACAGAATCAACACAGAGCTATTGTTTGTTTCCTTGGGGTGGCATCTTGCCTCAGCAGGGTTGATGTGCATTCTTTGACTTTCTGTCTTAGCTCAGCTCCAAACCATCAGCTTACTTGCTAAACTTCTATCCTTTAACTCTCCTTCCGGACGGGAGCCTCTGTGGAAAGCTGGCTCCAGTTGGCCATCTTGCCTCTGCCCTCTCACTCAGTGCTTTTAGGAGAAGAATCAAAAGTAAATATTATGCCTCTGCCTTTTTCGTTTTTTGGTTGGCTATGCACAGCTAGATGTGAAGGGGATTCCTAACCTTGATAACCTGAAAATGCAGATGGATGACTCTGTAGTGCTTCACACTGTAGTTGGTCTTCCAGATGGCATGGACTGTGGCTGGCTTAGGGAATCTCTGTGTTCTCCCTTCCCAGGGGCAGGGGTAGAGGGGAAGCCTCTTCTAGGGCCTATCTAGGAAAAGGAGACCTTAAAAGCTAGGCAAAGAGCGCCTTGGTAAAACTGCAAAACTGCAGGGCACAGCAGGGAACTTCCTGCATGTGGTGCCCCTGGATGAGAGAGTCAGAGGCACAAAGACACCACGGAGGGGCCAGTTGCTGGGGTGGCTGGAAGGGACATCATGACACATTGAGAAAGATGGAAGCTGTAGGTAATGCTTCATGGGCCCGCTGTCTCAGCCTTAAATGAGCTTAAGGGCAGCACCTGTGGCTCAACAGAGTAAGGCGCCAGCCCCATATGCTGGAGGTGGTGGGTTCAAACCCAGCCCCTGCCAAAAACTGCAAAAAAAAAAAAAAAAAAAAAAAGAGCTTAAGTTATAAAGGGATCAATCTAGGGATGCCAATGAATTGGAGTAAGGTTCTGCTAAATCTCAGTGCAGTGCCCTCTACCCTTAGAGCTCATGCCTCCACAAATCCAAGCCTCTTAGAAGGTTGTATCTATCAGTAGCAAGGACCAAATACCACAGGGGTAGGTTTCACTTCCCCAGGACCCTGGATTTCTGTTATTACCCAGGATAAGCTCATATATTGAGTTGCTGGCCTGAAACCAGTACCCTCCCAGCCCTGGGTGGCCCAGAACCCATTTGTGGGAGCAACTCCTTCCCTGGGCAGCATAGTTGGCTTACTTGTCAAGATCTGACTTAAATAAAACACTAAAAATAGAAACAGAGGGCACTGCAGAGGACTGGATATTGTAGAGACAGAGTTGATGCATTGATACTCTGCCCCCTGCAAATAGGTATATATTTCTGTCTCTCAGTCTCAGTGTTTAAATTCTTTCTTTCTCTGTCTCTGTCTTCTCTTTCCCTTCCTCTTCTATGGCCTCCCCATCCCTGTTTCTTTTTCTCTCTCCAGATACTGCCTAAGCATTGCTATGCTCTAATCGCTAGGAAACAACAGTGAACTAGATGATGTAGTCTGATGGGAGAGGCAGACAAGTAAAGTGGTTAGTACAGTGTGGTGAGTTCTCAGATGAGGTTAAGACAAAGCCTTGGGAACATGTTGGAGAGTTCGGTCTTCTTCCTCTTCCTACTGCTTGAGTCCCCTGGCTCCATTCCCCACCTACACTATTCTTCTACTCTTTGCTCATCAGGAAGAGAAGGGAATCTTCCTGCCTTTAGTTGCTGCTGACTTTTCTGGGTTGTATGTGCAATGTGCCTGTGTTTTTCCACCTTTGATCACTGTTCTGCCAACAGATAATTTAGCAATCATGTCCCAAGGTGGAAGCATGGAGTTAATGTTAAAATTAAGTTGTTTTTTTTCCCTCTTTAAACTTCAGTGGGTGATGAGGCAGAGAGGGAAGGAGGCAGGAGGGTGAAGGGGAGTCATAAATTCTGTGGCTGGTGTAGCTGTTCTCTGAGCAGCCGGGAAGCCTCTGATGTCTCCACAGCACTTTCATTAACATTTAAATTAAGGGTTTGTTTTCCAGTCTGTTTTATAGGTAGGGACCTTTCATGGCCTGTCACATGTGGCACTCCTCTCAACCCCCCAGCAAGTGTGTAATTGTAGCCACTGCTCTATCCTAACTCTGGGTTTTAGCCATAGGTTCAAAGAAAATTCCTTGAGATGGAGCTTTGGAAGTACAAGATGTAACAGTCAGGATGTGGGTGTTACTCTTCAAATGAAGGTGTTGTGTAGGAGCTTTTTCTCTTATCTGACCTGTGCTTTTCTCTGCTCTTCAAGGGACATACACTTCAATCTGACTCTGACTCCCTCTTACCCTTCTTACCTTTCCTTCCCTTGAGCCATGGGGTAGGTGAAAAAGGGTGCAGTCTATCTGAATGGTTTCTCCTCCTATCATAAGTTAAGGGCTCATTCTAAGATAAAGATCTCCATGCTTATCTTCCTGCTTTGATTATTATGATTGTTAGTTTTTAGCCTCATGAATACTTTTCTCCTACTCCACTTAGTCTTGGAAAAGTAATAAAGTAAAAGGCATTATTAATTGAGAGAAATTTATAACATAATATCCTTTGGTTCAAAAAAGTGCATTCTAATATAGACATATGAATACACACCAATACTTAGTCACTAGCTTTGAGTGTACCCATGTTAGAAATAGCTTACTGATTAGAAGATCATTTGAGGAATGCCCATATCTTGGCATTCAGAGGAAGCTCCCCTACAATCTCAATGAATGTATTTGTTTCCAAGCTTCCTTTTACATAGAGATATTCTGGTAGCATTTGGGGATGTTTTGAAAAGACATCTCTGTTCTGATTTGTCTTTCCCATCAGCATCCTGTTTTCTGTAGATGATGGGAATATATACTAACCACATATGAAGAATCGCATTAGTTTAAACTTCTGAGGGCTTAGTTTACCCACTGCTGGTTTCTAGTTAGCTTTTTTTCCTGGACAGTAATGAGAGGAGAATTGGGACCTTTCTCTCTTTCTGTTCAGAGGCTGAGAATTTTCCTTTCTCTTGGAGCCTGAACTTTACTGCCCAAGTCACCACATCTTTCCTGCTTCCTCCACTCAACCATTTAAACCATCCATGATTTATCTGCAGAGTTGAAGATGGCTGAGTGTCTTGGTCTTTTGTGCCAGGTAACCTTGTGAACAGGTGGACACCCTCATGCCCTGAGGTCTTGCCCAAGGGGAATAAGGGAGGTACTGGGGTGACCCCTCTGCAGGTGCTGCTTGGGCTCAGATTGCAGGCTGGTGTTTAGGCCGTGCCTGGTGGTGATTAATCTGAGACACGGGCCGACAGAGGCACAGCCAGGGCAGCTTTGGTCCCTCACTGTGAAGACCTTTGCCTCAGAGACTGAACTGATCTCTGTAGCCTGCTTCGGCTTAGGGTTTGATCTGTCAAGGCTAAAGAGGAACCTGATGGTAGAGCGGAAACTTCTAGCCCTTTCTAACTTACAGCACTGATCCGTTCCAGTGGCCTTGTCATGATAATACTCGTATATTTAGGAAGATTTCCCCACCTGTTAGCTGTAACACTCAGATCAGTCAAAAGGGGGCTCTTCATGAAAGATCTAATCTTTTATTAGTTTTTTGAGCTACTGGAGCTTACTCTTCTAAATAGTGTGGGGTGTCAGAGTGAGGATTTCTAGTGGGAATTAGTAAAAAAAGCAATAATGGGGATATAACTGAATCAGTAGCAGAATGTATGGTTGGTTTTGTGTTGGGGGGTCATGTCAAAGGTGGAAGCATCTCCCCATTCTCCTGCAATTAGGTGGCTATCAGGCCATTTGGGGCAGATTTCAGCACTCCAGTTTAGAATCAAGTCTTAAGTTCCTTGTATCCCTTTTCATTTCATTTTTTAAATTAAATCATAAACACATAGATCGTATATACATTAATGCATTTATGGGATACAGTGTGCTGATTTCATATAATATTAGGAATGCTCACATCACACTGGTTAATATATACCTCATCTTATTTACTTAATTATTGTGTTAAGACGTTTATACTCTATGCTAATAGATCCAACATGTACCCTTGCATTATGCACCATAGGTGTGATCCCACCATTCACCCTCCCTCGATCCTCCATCCTCCATCCTCTCCCACCCTCCCCCTCAACTTGGGCCATAGTTGTGATCTATTCTTCATATGAAAGTGTGAATGATTGTAAATTGGTTTCATAGTAGTACTGAGTACATTGGATATTTTTTCTTCCATTCTTGAGGTACTTTACTAGGTAGGATATGTTCCAGCTCTATCCATGTAAACATAATAGAGGTATTAGTCTCCATCTTTTTTTAAGGTTGCATAATATTCTATGGTATACGTATGCCACAATTTTAATCCATTCATGGCTTGACGGGCACTTGGGCTTCTTCTATGACTGGGCTATTATGAATTGAGCTGCAATGAGCAATCTGGTGCAAATATCTTTGTTATAAAGTGATTTTTTTGTCTTTTGGATATACACCTAGTAGAGGAATTGCAGGGTCAAACGGCAGGTCTACTTTTAGATCCCTGAGCATTCTCCATACTTCTTTCCAAAAGGGACGTATTAGCTTGCACTCCCACCAACAGTGCAGAAGTGTTTCCTTTTCTCCACAGCCACGCCAACATCTGTAGTTTTGGGATTTTGTTATGTGAGCCACTCTTACTAGTGTTAGAAGTGGTTTTGATTTGCATTTCTCTGATGATTAAAGATGATGATCATTTTTTCATGTGTCTGTAGGCCATGCGCCTATCTTCTTCAGAGAAACTTCTGTTCAAGTCTCTTGCCCATAATGAAACAGGGTCTCAAGGTTGGTTCAATATACGTAAATCTATAAATATAATACATCACATAAACAAACTAAAAAACAAAGACCATATGATTCTCTCAATTGATGCAGAAAAAGCTTTTGACGATATCCAGCATCCTTTCATGATCAGAACACTTAAGAAAATAGATATAGAAGGGACTTTTCTTAACCTGATAGAGGCCATCTACAGCAAACCCAGAGCCAATATCATATTGAATGGAGTAAAATTGAAAACATTTCCAGGCTTGGCACCTGTGGCTCAAGCGGCTAAGGTACCAGCCACATATACCTGAGCTGGTGGGTTCAAATCCAGCCTGGGCCCGCCAAACAACAATGACAGCTACAACCAAAAAATAGTCGGGCGTTGTGGTGGGCACCTGTAGTCCCAGCTACTAGGGAGGTGGAGGCAGGAGAATCACTTGAGCCCAGGAATTGGAGGTTGCTGTGAGCTGTAATGCCACAGCACTCTACCCAGGATGACAGCTTGAGGCTCTGTCTCAAAAAAAAAGAAAAAGAAAAAATTTCCACTCAGATTAGGAATCAGACAAGGTTGCCCATTGTCTCCACTCCTTTTTAACATTGTAATGGAAGTCTTAGCCATTGCAATCAGGCAAGAGAAGGCGATCAAGGGTATACAAATAGGGTCAGAAGAGATCAAACTTTCACTCTTCACAGATGATATGATTTTATACCTGGAAAACGCCAGGGACTCAACCACAAATTTCTTAGAAGTGATCAAGGAGTACAGTAGCATCTCAGGATACAAAATCAATACTCAATAAATCAGTAGCTTTTATATATACCAATAATAGTCAAGCCGGAAAAACAGTCAAGGACTCTATTCCTTTACAGTTGTGCCAAAGAAGATGAAATATCTGGGAATTTACCTAACAAAGGACGTGAAAGATCTCTATAAAGAGAATTATGAAACTCTGAGAAAAGAAATAGCTGAAGATGTTAACAAATGGAAAAACATACCATACTCATGGCTGGGAAGAATTAACATTGTTAAAAATGTCCATTTTACCCAAAGCAATTTACAAATTTAATTCAATCCCTATCAAAGCTCCATTGTCATACTTTAAAGATCTCGAAAAAATAGTACTTCGTTTTATATGGAATCAGAAAAAACCTTGAATAGCCAAGACATTACTCAGAAATAAAAACAAAGCAGGAGGAATCATGCTGCCAGACTTCAAACTATACTATAAATCTATAGTGATCAAAACAGCATGGCATTGGCACAAAAATAGAACAGTAGATGTATGGAACAGAATTGAGAACCAAGAGATGAACCCAGACACTTATCGTCATTTGATCTTTGATAAGCCTATCAAAAATATAAATTGGGGGAAAGATTCCTTATTTAACAAATGGTGCTGGGAGAATTGGCTGGTGACTTATAGAAGACTGAAACTGGACCTACACCTTTCACCATTAACAAAAATTGACTCTCACTGGATAAAAGATTTAAACTTAAGACATGAAACTATAAAGATTCTTAGAGAGAGTGCAGGAGAAACACTTCAAGAAATTGGCCTGGGAGAATACTTTATGAGGAGGATGCCCCAGGCAATTGAAGCAATACCGAAAATACATTACTGGGACCTGATCAAACTAAAAAGCTTCTGCACTGCCAAGAACACAGTAAGTAAAGCAAATAGACAGCTCTCAGAATGGGAGAGGATAGTTGCAGGTTATGCTTTGATAAAGGTTTGATAACCAGAATCCACAGACAACTCAAACTTACTAATAAGAAAAAAGTTTTTTTGGAGACAGAGTCTTACTCTGTTGCCCTGAGTATTGTGCCATGGCGTCATGGCTCACAGCAACCTCAAACTCCTGGGTTTGAGTGATCCCTTTGCCTCAGCCTCTGGATTAGCTGGGACTATAGGCACCCCCCACAATGACTGGCTATTTTTTCTATTTTTAGTAGAGACAGGAGTCTCATTCTTGCTCAGGCTGGTCTCAAACCCATGAGCTCAGAAAATCCACCTGCCTTGGCCTTCCATAGTGTTAGGATTACAGGTGTTAGCCACCACATCTGACCCCCCCAATTTTTTTTTTTTTTTTTTGTAGAGACAGAGTCTCACTTTACTGCCCTTGGTAGAGTGCCGTGGCGTCACACGGCTCCCAGCAACCTCCAGCTCTTGGGCTTACGTGATTCTCTTGCCTCAGCCTCCCGAGCAGCTGGGACTACAGGCGCCCGCCACAACGCCCGGCTATTTTTTTTGTTGTTGTTGTTGCAGTTTGGCTGGGGCTGGGTTTGAACCCACCACCCTCAGCATATGGGGCCGGCGCCCTACTCACTGAGCCACAGGCGCTGCCCACCCCCCAATTTTTTTTTTTTTTTTGTAGAGACAGAGTCTCACTGTACCGCCCTCGGATAGAGTGCTGTGGCGTCACATGGCTCACAGCAACCTCTAACTCTTGGGCTTACAGGATTCTCTTGCCTCAGCCTCCCAAGCAGCTGGGACTACAGGCGCGCGCCACAACGCCCGGCTATTTTTGTTGCAGTTTGGCCGCGGCTGGGTCCGAACCCGCCACCCTCGGCATATGGGGCTGGCGCCCTACTCACTGAGCCACAGGAGCCGCCCCCCCCCCCAATTTTTTTTAATACCCTACCCTCCTCTTCCCCATTTTCATCAGATTCCTGGATCCTAGACCATCCAGGTGGCAGTCCCTGGTGCCATTTGAATTTGTTCCCTTCTCTGAATTCAGGGCAATGACACATGGCTTTACTTGGCCCAAGAGAAAGGATTCTAGTGTCCTTAACAGTTTCCCTGTATCAGCGAGTCTCAGTGAGTTACATTATTATGATAATTCCATTTGGCAGTTAAGAGTTTGGAATCCAAGAACTGGAAAATTTCTCTCACACCATCAAGAAAGAGAAAAGGCATTTATGTGTATCAACAGTAGAATATGTTGCCACCATTGATGTGGGAAACTGCCTGTATAGATGCTATGAATTATAAAGGTTTGTGTTGATTCTGAGTTTTGCTATGCTGACTAGAATTTCTGTGCATGATGACAGTAAAGGATGCACATTTTGCATCAGCAAACCAAAAAATGTATTTGTCTCTTCCTTCAGATCAGTAATAAAAGACTGTGTGGATTGGACATCTGCTAATCATTGTGCTTCTCTAACTGAGCAGTTTCTTGAAAAGGGTGGTTTAGAAGTTTCAGGTACTGTGTTTTTGGGAGCAGGGATTTTTTTTCCTATCGTATGTGAGTTATGTACCTGTGTGTTGCAGACAAAATCCTTATGTCTCTGAGGTATCCCATTAGACTGATTACCCAAGTCCCTTGCCTCTTTTCCAAGCTTGTACTCTGGCCAGCATATTTTCATAGGGTGCAATGTTTGACCTAGTCTGTGGTACCCTGTCAGAGAAGCTTGGCTCAGGCCTGTCTGAGGTGCTGACACTCGTAGGCGATTGGAGGGAGGAGGGAAGTGAGTACATTCATGTAGAAGCTGTGGTAACTACACAGGGAATATTAGTCCAGGAGCTACTGGCCCAGGAAATTGCTTTCTGTAGAAGCTTTCCTTTTCCATAATTAGTAATGCATAGTTTGCGATGCAAAAATGAAAACAAATGGGCACAAGAAAGCATGGGGGGGGGGGACAGGTGGGGTGCCAGTTGAGATGTGGTAACATCCAGAATCTTGCTGAAGAGAATTTCAAGTAATGAGAGAGAATCTTTTAAGAGATTAAAATAATTTTAAGCATGTTTTACTGTGACACTTCCCTACATCTTCTCTACATAGTCATGTTCAGATTTGTCTCTGGGCCTGCTGTCTCCTCTTTTGCTCCTTCTTGCAGCAAAGTCATAAACCAGCTTTTGGAACAATGGCCATGGGGTCATGGTATATTATTTTGATTTTCACAGGAGGTTGGAAAACAGCAGCCCCATCTAAAGTCAGTGTGCTTTAGAAAATGTGAACACACTGGTCCTGGGGACTGTGGGCTGAAGAGCATGCATCTTGAAGTCAGGAGCTTGCCTGCTTTGAGAAGGCATTAAAGTCAAGGCTCTTCATTTTGTACTTGCTCAGGTCCTCTTAAGACCAGTGGGTAGGCTTGATGAAACAGAGTGTAAAGCCCCTGGGCCTTTTTCCTCTCTTGATTTCCCACGTTTCATCTGCCTCATCTAGACAGGTGTGACTTTCTTCATCTAGGCTAGAGGCACTTATATGTCTATGTTGCCTCTAGATGCTTTGGCGATATTGGCCATGAAAATAGACAGGAGGTGGCCACAACTTTCATTATCCTGGCATAGCAAGTAATCAAGTGAGAAACTTCAAACAGGCTTCTTTGTAGTTGCTTAGCTAGACAGGCAGATACAAATAGAAGCCAGAAGGCAGTGTGGAAGGAGAGCTTTTTAAGTATAAATATGCCTCAGTAGTAGAAACCCCTTTGTAACCATGAGGGCTTCTTCACCTCCTTTGGGTGGAGCTTCATTGCACAAATGATGTGCATTGGCTGAAGGAAAAGCTGAGATGTGCAGGATAAAGTCAAATGTATCACTTTCTGCCTGCAGTTACCATTAGTGTCCCCCCCTTCCTTCTTCATTGAAGAATTCTTTTTTTTTTTTTTTTGAGATAGTTCTTGCTATATTGCTAGCTATTGTGTAGTGGCATCATCATAGCTCAATGCAGCCTCAAACTCCTATACTTAAGGGATCCTCCTAGCTCAGCCTCCTAAATAGCTGGGACTGTAGGTGTGTACTACTATGCTTGGCTAATTTTTATTATTATTATTATTTTTTAGAGAGACAGGGTGTTGCCCAGGTTGGTCTTGAACTCCTGGCCTCAAGCAATCCTTCTACTTTAGCCTCCCAATGTGTTGGGATTATAGGTGTGAGCCATTGCATCTGGCCTGATTGAAGAATTTTGAGAAAGAAATTAGCTTGAATCTTGCCCAGGGTCAATCCTGTGGTACCTGGTCAGAACTCTGGAGTCTAAAGAGCATAGACTCTCAATAGAGGCTGTCCAGGTTTAATCAGCCATTGCTTAGCACGTGCTCCTTACCCCAGACTTACTTTACCCTGGCCTTCAGGTGAGAGTCCAACTCAGATGATGTGATGCACTCGTTCTTCTGAGGAATCTACTGGTACAGGATGTTTCTCTTGCTATCTTCTGCCCTGTTGCAGTTGCAGCACTAGGTGTCCTGGCCAAGCCTGAGTCATTTCCTCCTGTGCCTGAATGAGGAGACCAAGTGCACGATTGGGGTGGGGTCCTATAGTAAATGACCCAAGAGAAGAGTCAACTGTATATGAGAGTGAAATTTGTAACATTTAGCAAAGGAGGAGGGACACCTGTGTTAATGCATTTGAAGTGTTCTCCTTTGCTGCCTGTTTGACTCTTACTGGTTAGTACACAGCATGAGCTGTGGTTGAGAATTTTTTTTAAAAATAGTGAAAAGGGCGGCGCCTGTGGCTCAAAGGAGTAGGGCACTGGCCCCATTTACTAAAGGTAGTGGGTTCAAACCCAGCCCCAGCCAAAAACTGCAAAAAAAAAAAAAAAAGTGAAAAAGTACAGGCTATTTTAAAGATTCTTCTACTTGTTAGAAGTCTGTAGCCAGACTTTTTTTGCAGACTAGTAAAGTCTGGTCCAAGAATAGAAGAAACATTAGAGTTTAAAAATTGTAGTAGGTTGTGCATATCAGAATAAAACCATGAATACTATTGGGTTTTGGGTTTTTTTTTTTTTTTTGTAAAGGCATGGAGTTTTGCTCTGTTGCAGTGGCACAATTATAAGCTTACTGCAGCCTTGAACTTCTAGAAGTGATCCCCCTGCATCAATCTCCCAGGTAGCTAGGACTACAGGCATGAGTCACCATGCTTGGCTAAGTTAAAAAATTTTTTTTTTGTAGAAATGGGGACTCCCTATTTTGACCATGCTGGTCTCTTAACTCCCGGTCTCAGACAATCCTCCTGCCTTGGCCTCCCAGGGTGCTGGGATTGTAGGTGTGAACCACCATGCCCAGCCCACAAAAACCTAGAAATTCCACATCTAGGAATTTATCTTAAGGTAATAACCGTATAAATATGCAAGATATGTGCATACAGACTTACATTAAGAACATATAAATAGAACACAAATGTCCTAATGCTATAATTGGGTAAATGAGGTGAAAGCTATATAGATTAGTATGATATAAGCACTCCAATTTGTACAAATAATCAACACATTGAAAATGGCATAAATGTATTTATGATCTATGTACAAAAGACTTAATAAAAAATTAAAAAAAAAGAACATATAAATATTCATTAACAGGGCTGTAATTAAACATATTGTAGTACATTCACTTATTAGAATACTATGTAATCATCAAAAGGATGATATAGATGTATATTTATATTTATTAACTCTAAAAGATGTCATAACAAATGCAGAATGAAAAAAGGTTATAAAATAGTGAGATAGTTTATTTAAATATCTGCTCAGGGTTGTTTTTAATGTGATTTCTTTTGACATTTATTTTCTTTTAACTTCTTTGTATTTTTTTTTTTTTTTTTTTTTGAGACAGAGTCCCACTATGTCACCAGCAGTAGAGTGCTGGGGGATCATAGCTCACAACAACCTCAAACTCTTGGGCTTAAGTGATTCTCTTGCCTCAGCCTCCCAAGTAGCTGGGACTACAGGTACCCGCCACAATGCCCGGCTATTTTTGGTTGCAGTTGTCAATGTTGTTTATTTATTTATTTACTTTATTGAGACAAAATCTCATTTCGTGGCCCTCAGTAGAGTGCTGTGACATCATAGCTCACAGCAACCTCCAACTCTTTGGCTTAAGTGATTCTCTTGCCTCAGCCTTCCAAGTAGCTGTGACTACAGGCACGCCCCCCACCACAATGCCTGCTTTTGTTGTTGTTGTTGCAGTTGTCAGTGTTGTTTAGCTGGCCCGGGCTGGATTTGAACCCGCCAGCTTCAGCATATGTGGCTGGCACTGTAGCCACTGAGCTATGGGCACTGAGCCAAGATAGCTTATTTTAAATGTAGGATTTAAGTGTGCAATTCCTTGATTTTTAGCAAATTTGTGAGGGGAGTGCAACTATCATCACAATTCAGTTTTAGAACATTTCCATTACTCCCCAAAGATTTTCTTTACATTGGTTTTATGCTTGGTACTTTTTAGGGGGAAAGAAATAAGTTAAAATACTGGAATTTTTTTTTAAAGACAGTATAAACTCAAAAACCTTTTTCTCTGCAATGTACATCTCTGAGTGGATGTCTTATAAATAGATGTATTGAATGCTGCTGTGACCAAGATCACATGGGAAGTATGAAGCACAAGAAATTGTTTCTACCATCCAGGAGCTTATGATACTTATCCTGAAGCTCCCTTGATTTAATAAGAGGCTATTGCTTTCCTTCAATTTCCTATTGATAACCCCAACAGTCGGGAGCACTCACATTGCATATGTACTAGAATAAATGGTTGTTTTGAATACACAACGTTGTTTCCCAACTGTACCTGATAAAACAGAGGGAGCCCTGGGTTTGAGAAAACTGAGTTCTATTTTATGGGACAGTCAGGTGGCAGTGGCTAGAGATAGCCAGTAATAGTGGCCTGGAGCTCAGACTTCAGGTTGAGATGTGGAAGGCATCTTCATGGAGACAACAGTTGAAATAATGTGAGAGATTGGCATCAAAGGAAAACTCAGAGAAATAAAGACAACTGACAAGGAAAAACAAAGAGGCAAAAGGTACAATAGGAGGTAGGAGGAAAATAGAAGACAGGAGGAAAACTAAGAGCCAAGAGAAGAGTAGGTCACCCGAAGGAGTAGATAGTAAGCAAATGAGTATTTTGGGGGCAACTTACATTAATTAGTCATTGCCTTGCTTGCTTTGCCTCCTCCCTATTCTAATTGATAGGTACCATTAATAGGTAAAAATGCATGTACCCTTGATATTGAGGCTTAGACCGTGCATTTTGTTTTCAAGCTATATTAGATTTCCATTTTTCCTCTGGCTCTTGCTCTGTTCTCTGTTGTTCTACCCTAGGGTTATTTATTGTCCTTGAGGGATACCTACTTTGGGCTTGGTAATTTTCAGATGGAATTTGGAGGTTCAGCAATTGACCTATAGATGCTAAGTGACAAAGTGAGGGCATATCATGAATCCCAATTATTTCCTCCATGTTTATTGGTATCCAGGGTAAAGCAAGAGAGCCTGATTTGAAACGATAAAAAAACCAATGACCACATTGCCCTTTGGAGAGATTTGGCATCAGGGCCATAGGGGCTGCCCAAGTTCTGGGCTTGCTTGGGGCAACTATGCCTGTCTGAAAACTTTTTTCTCTAAAGATAATTAAACAAAAACTTTGAAGTCCTTCTTGGATTTTGAGGGTAGTAATTCCACAGGCTTGTCATTTGTGCTGGAAGCTAGTGGTGAGGAGGGCGGAGTGAGGAGAAGTGAGGGGGTGGAGATGGGAAGCAAAGAGGGAATCAGAGAGAGAAATTTTATTGAGGGAGAGTTTGCTGGGTTTATGGGAGGGAATCTCTCCCTCCTCCCCATTCCGATTTGAAAGGGCTGGTGAATCTTTGATTAGGTGCAGGTCAAAAGAATTTACACATTGTGACCTTAATAACTAGAGGTGATTGGCAGGCGGGCTGTGGGGAGGGGGCTGCGGGGCCTTTCATCTCACTTAGCACAGAGGAGAGACAATGGGCCAGCCGATTTTCCTTGTTGTCCCTTGTTTGAAAAGGTCTGGTGTCTCTACTAGGTACCTGTGACATGGGGGTCTTGATTGGGGTCTCATAAAGGCTCCTGTCAGTATGTCCAAAGGCCAAGAATACAAAAGCTAGCAGTGGGTGGGGGTCTCAGCTGACCACTGAAGAAGGGAGGGGAGTGCCCAGGAGGCAGTGGAGGGAGAAGCAACCCCCGATGGGAGCTCTTATAGGGGGAGGGAAGGAGGGGGACAGAGAAGGGCCATTTTTGTCCCTAACTCATCAAGCACATCTGCAGAATTGTCCAAGCTGTTGCCTCCCAGTTTCAAAAGAAAAAAATGATCGTTTGATAAACCGTCCCTGATTCACCACTTTCTCACAAGGGTGGGAGACCCAGCCCTGACCTCTGTATGATTTCACATCAGGACCAGGCTTTCTTTCCCCACCCCCAAATTGCTAGAGAAACTTTGAAATGTATCCTGTGGCTTTCTCTTTCCCTTCTTCCACCCCCTCCCCAATTTCCCACCCTCTCCACCCCACTGGCCTCTGTTTTCTCCCTGGGCGCTCCAGAGTGTAGGCGAGTAATTAGTCCCCTCTTTCTGGGGCACAATGAAGCCAGGGTGTTTGGCGGGCCCCTTCCCACCGCTCACAGAGCTGGGGGCCTGGGGGGAAGGACCAGGTGGCATGTGCAGTGTGTTCCAGGCCTGTACAATCGCTGGGGGACAGAGCTGGGGGCCCAGGGACTGGTGTGCTCCTGTTTCTTGAAGGAATGTGCAGAGGCTCATGCATTAATGGTCTCCACACAATGCTTGCATTTTTTTTCCAGGCAGAGGCATCTTTCCTGTGAAAAGGCTGCCGAACTCAGGGCCCAGGCGGGAGTTTTCGCTGTTGCAGTGGCGTTATTTCCCACCCTGCGCTTAGTCACTTGGAGCTAACATGGGAGACCAACAGGCCGCGTCTCCCGAGAGCCCTATCTTTGTATCTGATGTGTGCTCCCCCTCTTCCCTGTCAGTTTTGTGTGTTCACGGAGTGTTGATTTTAATGTGGACCTGTGTTGGTCTGGGAGGCCAGGCTGGGGGGGTGCCTCACGTCTTTGTCTTGCAAGGCCTTTTCTTCTTGGAGGGTCTTCGGCCCTTAGAGGCTAGTGGCAGATTTGAGAGGTAGGGTGAGATGCCAACTCTGGCTGGCAAAAGATTCCCCTATCTATGCGTCTGTTACAGACCACCATGGGGTGCCCAGAAAACAAGAGCACCTTGGGATGCTTAAGCACACGCTTGCTTGGCACCCTACCACCCCTTGAGGGGGGCGGTTAGTTCTACCCCGTAGGGCTGCCAGCTTGAAATGAGTTAAATCCCCCTTGTGGCTGAGTCTGGCAGGAGCACAGATTGTGAGCCTCAGGGAGCCAGGGCAGGGCCTTGTTTGCAGGGGCAGGCAGGAGGGGTGCTGGGAGAGAGCAGAAGTCAGCTTCAGAGACTACCCTGCTTTGTAGGAGTGAGGAGAGAATAGCACCAGATAGAAAAGGGTGAAGCATCTGGGGGAGCTTTGGGGAATCGCAGGTGCTCATCTCTGGCAGTTGAGGGGAGAGTCCCTAGAAAGTAGGGGTTGAATGGGAGGCATTTTCCCCAGTGAGGAGAACGGGCATAGTTATAGGTAGAACCACTGGGGACTTTGAGCAGGATGTCTTCTGTCTTTACCATTTACTTTGCTATAGTGTAGCCTAGTGCCAAGAGCTGGGGGATTGAGTCAATACCCTGTCTGAACCCCAGGTCTTACTGGAAGAGAACATGTATATGCACAGCTTGAGAAGGAGACTCTGGGAAGCCTCAGCCTGGGTATAGCTCACTCTGCTGGGGGGAGAGTGAAACCTCCAAGCACCTCAGAGTTGGAGATTAAGTAGATGAAGGTCTTTATCCCCCAGCCATGGCCTGGCCATCATTGACATCTCTTGTGGTCCTGGCACCTTCATTTGAGGAGCCAGGTTTTTAGAAAAGTGCCGTGTCTTCACTCTCCATATGGATCAGAAGGCAGATGTGTGGGCTGGCCACTGAGATGAGGTGGCCCTCGAACATCCTGCCAAGTTCACCAAGCACAGGAGCGCCTCTGTGCTGCTGCTGGCACCTTCAGACTGTCTGAGGAATTGATGCCAGTCACATGCCAGAGCTGGGAAATGAAGGGATGAGAAGAAAAAAGCTAAGGCTCCAAGGCCCTTGAGGGGCCTAAGTCCCAAAAGGGCTCGCCAGTAAGAAGCAGTTCCTGCTTTGGGTCACTCTGTTTTAGAGAACATTTCTTTCACTGAGAAATAGGCACTCCCAGCAATACCCTCCTCTTTCTTTTTTCATGTTACCGTTATTTTTTCTTAATTTTTCAAAATGCTTTTTCTCTCCTCCCTTCTCTTCCATTGTTTGGACAGCTCATTAAAAGCCAGGGAGAGACAAAGTTTGTGGGTATGGATGTGATAGTGGGGGTTGGGAGTGTCAGAAATGGTGAGGCTGAGGTGCCAAGATGATAGAAAGCTGTGTTATTCCCCTTTGGCTGTCCTGCCAGGGCTCGGCAGTGAGGGCACCAACACTTCATAACCTTTAAATGCAAACTTGGTGGAGAGAGATGAAAGCCTGGAAACAAATTAGATATTTCTATAGAGGGTGTTCAACGGGAGAAAATAAGCATTTCTAACTAACTAGAGTACAGGACATTTCATTATTAAGCTTCATTACAAGGGGAAAATTACAGCAGGCATTTTTGGGGATTCTTTGGGCTCCTTTTTCCCTTTTAAGAGTATAATTGTATTTAGGGTGGAGGAAGAAGCAGTAGTTGCTCTTAGTAAGTTCACAGAACACCCAGGGATTCAAAAGGCAGAGTTTAGAGCAAGGGAGAGGAGCGGGAGAGATTGGTCAGTGGGAGGGTGCTTGGAGGCCTCCTTCCCTGACAACACAAAGGAGGTGGGAAAAGCTCTGCTGGGAGTTGAAAGCTCACTTCTAAAACAAAGATCGAGGAATTTGGAATGACAGGAGCAATGTTGATCAGAAAACCTGCCTTCTTGGAAGACCTGGCATTTGACTATTTTAACTTTTACATTAAAAGGACAATGGCTTGGTGCCTGTACCATATACACCTGAGCTGGTGGGTTCAAATCCAGCCCAGCCTACCAAACAACAATGACAGATGCAACCAAAAAAAAAAAAAAAAAAAACTAGCCAGGTCTTGTGGTGGGCACCTGTAGTCCCAGCTACTTGGGAGGCGGGGGCAGGAGAATCACCTAAGCCCAGGAGTTGGAGGTTGCTGTGAGCTGTGATGTCATGGCATTCTATCCAGGGTGATAGCTTGGACTTTCTACCCAGGGTGACAGCTTGAGGCTCTGTCTCAAATAAAAAAAAAAAAGGACAAAAGGGTGGAGTGCAGAGGCAGTGCAATGGTCTGACAGATCTATTTTTTCCCAGCATATATAGGACCTTCTTCCTATGGGCCAGGGTATGGTTCTGGTAGTGATGGGGGCATTGAACTGCGCCTGGTTGCATGCATATTAACGTCTCTCCATGAAGGGGCAGCCTAATCCTGTCTATATACTTGATTTTACAGTTCTGACTCCTTTTCCAGCTGCTGCTGCCACCCCAGGGCTCATGTCCAAGATACAGTCTGTTCCCCAGAAAACTTGGATCCAGGGTGATTGCTCAAAGAAATGACTTGCCTAAGTTCTGTCTAGTTGATCAGATTATCTGGTGCTTAGTGTTCTTAAGAAAGCTGAGAAGAGGTATCATTTTGTTGTGGAGAGTTTGTACCCAGAAGCAGACTTTGTATCCACAAGTGGAGTACAAAATTTGTCATTTGGAATCAGTGCTTCTGGTGATTTAACCAAAGGCCAGAATTTTTTCTTTTTCCCACCCAACCCATCCTTTGTTTTTTACTACAAGTCTGTGCTTAGTTCAACATCTCTGAGGTACCGGGAACTTTAAATACACAGGATATCTTCCCATGGTTGGTAGACTTCTTCCCTAATGGAAGCCTAATCACTTTCTTTAGTGGATAGGGACCTCCCTGGTGATTGGGTGAACCTGGGATTTATGAGCTCACTGAGTACCTGTAGGAGGCAGCTCATTTCTCTTTTCTTCTTTTCCTTGTTTTTTCCTTCTTCCCACAAAGAGGGGAAGGAAGTGTGTTTTCTACTTCCCTAAAGAAAAGCAGAAGAGATGATCAGAGGAAGCAGTTAGCAGTTCATGAAAATTAATTGTGTAGGGCCAAGGTGATGTTTCTCTCCTTCCTTCTCTTCCATTGTTTGAACAGCTCATTAAAAGCCAAGGAGAGACAGAGTTTATGGGTATGGATGTGATAGTGGGGGTTGGGAGTGTCAGGGATGGTGAGGCCGAGGCAGAAGGATTGCTTGAACAGGAGTTTAAGGCCAACCTGATCAAGAGCAAGACCTGTCTCTACTAAAAAGAGAAAAATTTGGCTTGGTGCCTATAGCTCAGCGGCTAGGCCAGCCACATACACCAGAGCTGGAGGGTTTGAACCCAGCCCGGGCCTGCCAAAAAATGACAAATACAACCAAAAACAAATAGCTGGGCATTGTGGAGGGCACCTGTAGTCCTAGCTACTTGGGAGGCTGAGGCAAGAGAATTCCCTAAGCCCAAGAGTTTGAGGTTGCTGTGAGCTGTGACGGCACTGCACTCTACCGAGAGTGACATAGTGAGACTCTGTCTCAAAAAAAAAAAAAAAGAAAGAAAAAAAGAAAAAACTAGCAAGTGTCATGGTGAGCACTTGCAGTCCCAGCTACTTGGGAGGCTGAGTCTGTTGGGAGCTATGGTGACTCCATGGCACTCTACCCAGGGTGACAGAGTGAGACTCTGTCTCAAAAAATTAAAAAAAGAGGCCAGGCCTGGTGGCTCACACCTGTAATCCCATTACTCAGGGAGGGAGAGGCAGGGGAGGCAGACTGGGGGAGGTGGGATGGGTATCGCCTGAGCTCACAAGTTCAAGACCAGTGTGAGCTAGAGTGAAACCCCCGTCTCTAAAAATAGCCAGGTATTATGTCGGGCACTAGTAGTTCCAGTTACTCAGCAGCCTGAGGCAAGAGAATCACTTGTTGTTGCTATGAGCTACGAGGCCACGGCACTCTGCTGGGGGCAACAAAGTGAGCCTCTATCTCAGGAGAAAAAAAAGAAAAAAAAAATTAACAGCTGGGCAGCGCCTGTGGCTCAAGGAGTAGGGCGCCGGTCCCATATGCCGGAGGTGGCGGGTTCAAACCTAGCCCCGGCCAAAAACCACAAAAAAAAAAAAAAAAAAATTAACAGCAATAGATAGCCAATGCTGTTACTTCATTTGCAAACGCAGGGTCCTATACTCTTTTCCTCTCAGATCTGTATGTACATCTGTCACCTGTTTCCGAGGCTGTGCTCCTGTTTAAGTGTGTCAGAGTGGTAGGCAGTCCCTTAGTCTCTGGTGCTCTCTCACCAAGCTATAGCAGCCTGTCCTGAGATGAACCACATGCGGTCTTCCTCTTTTACTATCTCTTTGTATTGATGATGCCATTTCTTCTGGATCAGAGTCACCTTCAGAAGACACCTTGAAATAAGTGAATTCCATCATTTCTATTTTTCTGGAGCATGGAGAAGTAGTTAGAAACCTATTTGCTGAGTTTTTGGTAATTACTATGTTTCTTGAGGTTTTATATTCTATTCTCTGGTATTCTTCTCCTGCCCACTCTTCTCATTGTGGCTCCCCTTCCCTGTAAAAAAATTTTTTTTTTTTTTTTGCAGTTTTTGGCTGGGGCTGGGTTTGAACCCACCACCTCAAAAAATATGGGTCCGGCGCCCTACTCCGTGGAGCCACAGGTTCTGCCCTCCCTGTAAATTTTTGTGTTGTTTTCTGGAAGAAGTTGTGTGCTTCTCAAGCAAGTCATAGTGGGCAATTGTGGTTGTATGGGAGATGGCAGAACTTGTGTATGGAAGAGGGCAAGCTCCATGAAGCTAGCAGAGCCCAGGCCCCTTCTGGTGGTAGCTGACCTGCAGATTCTGAGGTGGTTATCATCAGGGTCTTACCTCTTTGGCATCTCCACAGAGGGATATCAGAATATTGGGGGGTGGGGCATGGGAAGTTGCTTTTCTCTAGAAACTTTAGACTTGAGAGTACCATGAGTCAGCGACTAGAAGTCTTCAGCACCTGACACAACTACTGTGTAGAGATGAAATCCCTAAGTGAAGTGGATCACACAGCCATTAAATTGGGAACCCATATGACTGCCCATATTTGCAAATATACACTGCCAAGTGTATATTTGCAAATTTGCATCATTTCTTACCATTCTTCTGAAAGATTTGTATCCCATCTCAAGTGACTTAGTGGGGAAATAAAGGGAATTTCTAATTAAGCTTCCTTTCTTTGGTGTCCACTATTTTTCCAAAGAAAACAACATAATTGGCTCAGCGCCTGTAGCACAGTGGTTACAGCACTGGCCATATGCACTGAGGCTGGTGGGTTCAAACCTGACCTAAGCCTCCTAAACGGCAATGACAACTGCAACAAAAAATAGCCAGGCTTTGTGGCAGGCACCTGTAGTCCCAGCTACTGGGAGGCTGAGGCAAGAGAATCACTTAACCCAAGAGTTTGAGGTTGCTGTTAGCTGAGTGATGCCATGGCACTCTACCGAGGGTGACATAATGAGACTCTGTCTCAAAAAAAAGAAAAGAAAGGAAAAGAAAACATAATTTTGTAGTTTGGGATTTTCAAAAATATGCCACCAGAAAAAAATCTATTGCAAACAGTTGTGTATGTGGTGTGAGTGGGTTGACTTAAACTTGAGGACTTGTAAGGGATGGGCAGGTAGCTGCTTAGGGAAGGATCTCTAGGCTCAGCAGCTGCTTAAACTCTAATGTGAAAACCTGGTGTACTTCTAACACCCAGTGAGAATGCTTCCTTCCCTCATCCTCTCTAAGGTGGTAGTTACCCAAGGAAGGTGCAGAGTCAGCACTCTATAACCCAGTGGAAAGGAGCCACCAGAGGCAAAATAATCTGTGGATGAAAGCTTCATTCCCTAGAAATAATGAGGGAAATCTCTTCACCTTATAGGAGTCCCTGCCCAAGCTAAAGGCCAGGGGGACATGATTCTTGGGAATAAGAAGCCTCTGGCAGCCCCTGGATGTCAAGCCCCATTTGGAAAGTCATGCATACCTACAACAACCAATACTACGTGGGCGTATGTGGACGTGGGGAGCTTGAGGCCATACAGTTTTGCAGTAGGGCTGACTGAAGCCATGCTTATGCTCCATCCCTAACCACCACCATCACACTTCTACCAAGAGATAGAAAACTTCCCTCTAGGACTCTAGGGGCCAACACTGGCTATACTGGGACTTTATATCTCAGAAAAGAGATAATAGGTGTTAGGTGCTGTGGGAGCACTGTAGGCTATTTATGATCTAAGTCCTGGGTTTGAAATTAATTGGATTGCAGAAACAACTTCCTTTTATTATTTTTTGAAACCAACTAAATACCCCAAAACCAAATTTAAACCCCCCAACCTTTCATCTTTCTCTCTCTTCTGGTGGCTTTATTTGCTGGGTAGTGAAAAGTGCTTTCCTCAGCCTCCTTTGGGTTGCCATGCCAAACAAAGCGAGAAATCCAAGGAAGGAGGAAGCTGGTACCAGAAGGGCTGGCCACTATCCTTCCTAGCTCTGCGTCCCCTGCTCTACCCCAGCCGCCTCACAGTCTGGGCCACAGCCCAAGCAAGCAAAGGCTCCTTGACCAGCAACAAGCACCAGCTTTGTTGCACCTAGAGGGGAAATACTTTCTGGAGCCCAGGATCTCCTCTGAGAATCACCTGTGCCTCTCGGCCTTTTGCCTAACCAGGGCCTTTTGGCACAGGGGCCCCTGCATTCCAGCCAGCAGGCTGATTGTAGAGAGTGGAGGGGTGGGAGCTAGTAAAGGCGGCTGTGGTCAGTTTTAGGGGGCTCAAATTCTAGTCTGCCCCTTTAAAGGATCTCCTGAACCCTTGGCCTGGTTAAATTTGTCTTGTCTGTCATCAGCATTGACAGTAGCGATGACAATAGGTGGCCCGCAAAATAGGTCTCACTTCTTACCCCAGTTCCTGGTGCTTCAGGAGGGGAAGTATATAGAAAGGGAATGGTGCAGGTTCCCTTTACTAGGCCACTACCTTGGTTAAGAATCCCAAATGACACTATACTGCCTAGCCAGTGATGATGATTAATGATGAGAGTGACTAGCACTTATAAAGTGCCAAAAAAATGCCAAGCATTACGCTGACCACTTTAATCCTCCCGTCATATCCTCAGTTTACATGTAAGAAAACTGAGGCCTAAAAGAGGTTAACTAACATGGCCAGAGTCATAGCTCATATAAGTGATACACCCAGAGTTGTTGAGTCCATCTGGCTCTAGAGTCCCTGCTTTTTTTCTTTTTTTCCCAGAGACAGAGCCCTTGTTGCCCTTGGGAGAGTGCTGTGGCATCACAGCTCACAGTAACCTCCAGCTCTTTGGGCTTAGGTGATTCTCTTGCCTCAGCCTCCCAAGTAGCTGCGACTACAGGCACCTGCCACAACACTGGGCTAATTTTTGTTGCAGTTTGGCTGGGGCCAGGTTCAAACCTGCCACCCTCGGTATATGGGCCTGGCACCCTATTCACTGAGCCACAGGCGCCACCCAGTCCATGCTTTTTAATTGCAGTGCTGCTCTGTCTGCTTCCCCATTGCATGCTGTACTATCTCATTTGGGATTAGAACTTGTTGATTGTCTTGAATAGTTTCCAAGTTTTAAAAGAAATGAATTCAAGACTTGATTCTCTGGCTGGACCTTATGCCTAAGGGCAAGGTTAGGTGAATTTTGTTCATCTTGAACACCCAAACACCTATCATAGGGGTGTCTTGGAGAGACCTCAGTGCTTTTTGAAGGAATGAAGCCCCTGTTTGTGCCTGCCTCCTGCTGGGGAATTGCCCAGGCAAGGTCTGTTTTGTGAGAGGGATGGTCATTCCCAGAGCAGGATCTTCTGTTTGTCCTGGGGAGGTAGCCTCTGGGTGTGTGTGAGGGAGAGGTGAAGGGGAGTGGTTGTCCTATACAGGTGAAACACAGGCTGTTCTAGGGGCAACAGGAAGGAGGGAAGACAGAATCCAAACCAGATGTGCCTGGGGAGCCAAGCCAATTGTTCTGAGCAACTTGTTTCAGGAAACTTCACGGCCTCCCGTCATGCAGGCTTGCTTGTCTCCTGTAAACTGTGTGGGCAGGGTTTGGTTTCTGAACTGTAAGTATTAGGAGTAGTCACCCTTGCTTTGTAGACTTCTTCTGTAGAGAATCACTCTGAAACTCTTTTGTGAGGCCTTGGGTTGGAGTTGAGGGTGGGAACATTAGTTCCTAGCAACCACCCTCGGCCAGTGCAAGAGTGAGGTGAGGTAGCACATCATATCTTAGCAGTGTTCATGGCTAGATCTCAGTGTTGGATAGACAGGTAAAAAGCCTGACCTCACGACCACCTACAAACCATATGCTAGACTGCTCCAACTGTCCATAGCCATAGTTGTCCCCGAATATAGTTCATCTAGGCCAAGGGTCCTCAAACTTTAGGGGGCCAGTTCACTGTCCCTCAGACCATTAGAGGGCCGGACCATAGTTTAAAAAAAAAAAAACTATGAACAAATTCCTATGCACATTGCACATATCTTATTTTGAATTAAAAAAACAAAATGGGAACAAATACAATATTTAAAATGAAGAACAACTAAAGGTAAATAAACAAACTTACCAGTATTTCAATGGGAATTATGAGCCTGCTTTTGGTTAATGAGATGGTCAATGTCTGGTTCCATATTTGTCACTGCTAGTCGTAACAAGTGATGCAAGTGTGCATGAGTTAGTCCAGAGACTGAGAGGAGGAGTCGAGAGACAGAGAGGAGGGGAATCGGAGAGTGCCACACACATTCCACACATGTGCACGGTAGCAGGACAGGCAGCGGTGTCAAAAACACCCAGAGGGCCGGATCAATGTCCTCCATGGACCGCATGTGGCCCGCAGGCCATAGTTTGAGGACCCCTTATCTAGGCTGTCAGAGACCCTACTGCAACAGTTCTCAACCTGTGGGTCATGACCCACAGGAACTGTATCAAAGGGTCATGGCATTAGGAAGATTGAGAAACACTGCTCTACTGAATGTGGTGAGGTTTTGGGTGATAAATGCATGGTACCATTTCTTGGCATGACTGGAGGGCAGCCTGAAAGGGAGGGTTGTGACCAGTAGTAGCCTGTGCAGCTCAGCTTTGTTCCTTTTCATCAGTCTGTGTTGCTGGATTATAATGTTATTAATAGAGTAGGCTTGGAGGGTATCTGGTTCTGGAGTTTCTAGATGAGGCTCTGAAGGTTTGTGTCAAAGGCAGGAGGTTGAGAAATCACATGGGTGACTCTGGTCATCTCAAATAGCTTCCTTGGTACTGTCTTAGAACTCCATTATAGATACTAGATTGTAGAAATGTTTTTTCTTTTTTAAGTTGAAAAATATTGTCAGAGTGTAACTTTCCCATTTTATTTTTAAAAATGTTTTCCCAAAGTCTCAAAAAATAGACAACTAATATTTATAAATAAAAATAGAAGATAATTTCAAAAAATAGATCATGCCAAATCTTATAGACAATAGAAAAAGAAGAAATACTTCAAATTCATTCTACTTTATCTGGATGTACCTGATATTAGAATTGGAAAAAAATATATTACTAGAAAGGGAAATCACAAACATATTTCACTTATAAATGATGATGCAATATCCTAAACAACATATTGACAAGTTGAATTAAAACTTATTATTCAAATAATGTACTTTGGTCAAAATTAAATCCAATTTATGTGAGAATTAGTCACTGTTATCTTTTTTTTCCTTTCCCCCACTCCCTCCCTCCTTCTCTCTCTGTCTACTCTCCCCTTCCCCCACCCCCCACTGTGTCATTAATTGTCATTAATTGCCCTCATATCAAAGTTGAATACATAGGATTCATGCTTCTCCATTCCTGTGATGCTTCACTAAGAATAATGTATTCCACCTTCATCTAGGTCAATACAAATGCTGCAAAATCTCCATTTTTTAATGGCTGAGTAGTATTCCATGGTATACATATACCACAGCTTGCCAATCCATTCCTGGGTTGAGGGGCATTTAGGCTGTTTTCACATTTTAGCGTTTGTAAATTGAGCTGCAATAAACTGTCTAGTACAAGTGTCTTTATATTAAAGGGTTTTTTTCCCTTCTGGATAGATGCCCAGTAATGGGATAGCAGGATCAAACGGAAGGTCTACGTTGAGTTCTTTGAGGTTTCTCCATAATTCCTTCCAAAAAAGTTGTATTAGTTTGCAGTCCCACCAGCAGTGGAAGTGTTCCTTTCTCTCCACATTCTGCGCCAGCATCTGCAGTTTTGAGATTTTGTGATATGGGCCATTCTCTTAGGGGTTATATGATATCTCAGGGTGGTTTTAATTTGCATTTCTCTAATAATTAGGGATGATGAGCATTTTTTCATATGTTTGCTAGCCATTGTCTGTCTTCTTTAGAGAAGGTTCTGTTCATCACTTTTCCTCATTGATGTATGGGATTGTTGGCTTTTTTCCCATTTTAAAGATAAGAAATTTGAGGTACCAGGAGGTTGTAGGCTTGTCCAATGTTAGGTAGCTTATGAGTAACTGAGCTGTCACTAAATGCAATCCTGCCCGGCCCCAACCCTATATCCTCTAGAGTACCACAGTCCTGCTTGCCTTGGGGCTTGCCATGATCTGGGTTCTGGGTGTCTTCACCTAGCAATTATCTCAAGTCTTCATTCTTTCTCAAACAACTCATTTGTCAAATAGCCCTTATGTTTTGTTTTTCATTTTTGTATTTTTCCAAAAACTGCTTCTCCTTTTTCCCACACTGGCTTAGGCTCAATCTGCTGTCCTTTTCTCCAAGATCAGGGAGCTTCTACAGCTGGTTGTGAGAAGAATCCAGTAAGTGTGCTTGCTACTGGCTACTCCAGTTACTTCTGCTGCTGAAGTCACATGCCAGCCTTTGCACACCTTGGCACTGACCCCAGATAAGCCACTTGCTGCTCCCACCCTGTGCCTCCCAAGTATTGAAACCACTTCTAAGCAAAGGACTCTCTAGGCAATAGGACTGGCAACAAGTAGAGTTAAGCGTCACAGAATCTATTAGAGATTCTCCTAGGATTCCTGATTCTGGGGTATCCCTGGAGGCTCAAAACATGATGTAAGCTCCCAGCCCTAGGCCCTCTGCAGAAAGCTGAGCGGATACAGCACTGTAGCCACTTTGCCATCTAGCCACCTCCTTTGTCCCACACTGGCTCAGGCTCAATCCACTGTCCTTTCCTTGTTCTTTTCTTCAGAAATTCAGGGCTGTGGCACTAAGTACAATCAACTATCTTGAGTGCCTCCATCTCCCAAAAAGCTATTTGGGGCACAGACTTTGACTGGAAGACACAGATTGGGAGAATGACAACGTAGGTGATAGACGATAGCACCTTCTTCTCTTGTACAGGCCGCAGTACCAGCTGTGCCCACTGGCCCTGGTCTGGTTTATTGCAGGGCCCAATTCAGAGGCCTCTTTTGTTTGGCTTGCACAGAGTAGCCCAGCTCACCATTCCCACATGCCAGAGTTTCCTCACCATTCACTGGGAACGCTGAAAAGCTCTCAGCTAATTGCAGTTGGGCTGAAAATTACCACTTCCCTGTGTTCCCCTGCTGCTGGGGACATTTGTGTCACTGCTGTATTTAGGGTGAACAAAGGCTCCCTGTGGGGAGAGCCCAGGTACAAATGTGGGATGGGGGAATAATTGTGGTCTATCCAGGTGAAAGCCCCTGTTAAACTTCAGTAAGTCAATTAGGCTTGGGGTGGAGGACAGAGACCCCCACAATAAACTGTTCCCACTAAGCAATTAAAATCATTTTAGCTTTGAGGAGAAAAACTGCTTATTAGAAATTTGCACACACCCCCCACTTCGCTACTACAGCCCCCACCCCCACCCTTAGGGATGAAACAACAAAACGCCTTCCTCAATAGAAGTGTTTCTCCTTCCACTCATTGTGTGGCCTGAAAGTACTTACTATGGGAGGGCTGTGGGAGGGATGGATACAGGCCAAAGGGGGAGAAAATCACAGGGGCTTAACACCTGGGCTGGTGCAAAAGCACAACTGCCCAGTAGGGTTGAGTGAGGAGACCCCCTGGGCACAGTGTGTCCATGGGCTATGTGTGTACCTTGCTTGTGTGGGACATAAGTGTGTCCATGAACTGCTGTCTGCTTCTCAGCACAAATAGAAACATTATGCAGTGCATGTGTCTAGGTGGGGCATCCTTCGTGCCCCCTTACCAAAGGGAACAAACACAAGGCTCTGTGTGTGTATGTGTGCGCATGTGCGTGTGGGCATACCGTCCTCAGAAAAGGATGGCAAGGCTAAGACAGCCCACCTGGGCATGTACCTCTTCCCAAGGCTGTGACTGGGCTCATATTCTCTCTCCTCCCAGAAGCCAAATTCCAGCACCTGGGAGTAGAGCCACAGCATAGCTTTCTGCCCCAGACAGTAGGTAACTGAGGGCTGAATAACCAGCAACCACCTATTGGTCCTGGGCTAGGAATGGTTTGCAGGGAATAAGGGGTGGACATGCTAATCTCTGTGGTCTTGCTTTAATTGTTGCTTGGTTGGGGTGAGGTATGGAGACTTTCTGAGGAGAAGCACAACTTGGAAAGATCTCATTTTATATTATTGGGGGAGGATGGGAAGGAGGAAGGTTGACTTATATATCAGTAGTCTCTAATTAGGTAATGTACATGTATGCATAGACCGGTGTCCCCACACATCACAGGTAATGTAAGGCACTACACCCTATCCTGCCCTACATCTTGGCACTTTAGAGGAGGGCCTGATGGCACTGATGGTGGGCATGGCATTGAGTCAGGCACTGGTCCTCATGCTTCCCTGTGGCTCATGCTGGGTTTGGCTTTTATGCCAATGTTCCAAAGAGGTGAAATTAAACATCAAGGAGTAGACTTTTCCCAGAAAGCAAATATGCCAAGTTGTTTGCCTACCAAGGGGCCTTAGGAGGTAGAATTTGGTGCCTACCGGCTGGTAATAAGAAGGTAAGGGTTGTTGACAAAGTCTTGAGCAGGAGTGTGGAGGGAAGGTTTTATAGAGACCAAGGGTTGGTTGGAATTTGGGCATTTTCTTTTTCTTTTTTTTTTTTGAGACAGAATCTCACTATGTCACCCTTGGTAGAGTGCCGTGGCATCACAGCTCACAGCAACCTCAAACTCATGGGCTAAGTGATTCTCTTGCCTCAGCCTCCCCAGTAGCTGGGACTACAGGCACCTGCTACAACATCTGGCTATTTTTTTTGTGTGTGTGTGGTTGTCATTGTTGTTTACGAGGTTCAGGTCCTGTTTGAACCCGCCAACCCTGGTGTATGCGGTCAGCACCTTAACCACTGAGCAACGGGTGCCAACCCGGAATTTGGGCATCTTGGGGGGTGGTGTAGCTGAGTGCAAAGAGAAGGGGCAGCTCACTGTGGCAGGCTCCACATGCTGGTGACCTGTGAGGGGCTGGGTTTTCAGAGGAATCTGAGCCTCAGATACTTGTCATGTTTTGCTTCACTTTTTTACTGCATATATATTCATAGATACATATACCTAAACACATACATGTGTTTGTGTATGTACTATATAGTAATATATTGTTATTATTATTATTATTATTATTTTTATTGTTGGGAGTCCCCAACAATATTGTTTATTGTTGGGATTCCCAACAATAAAAATACCCTTATTGAGGGTACAATAAGCCAGGTTACACTGATTGTTTATTATTTTTATATACCACAATGTGATTTTCCATGAATAGGCTTTGGTTTCCTCATACCTAATTTCTGACTTAGACTTCAAATCTCTTTCTTTCTTTCTTTTTTTTTTTTTAATTAATTTATTTTTTTTGCAGTTTTTTTTTTTGGCTGGGGCTGGGGTTGAGCCCGCCACCTCCAGCATATGGGGCCAGCGCCCTACCCCTTTGAGCCACAGGCGCCGCCCCAAATCTCTTTTCTCTTTCTGATCTGGAGCTAGGTTTGTTTAAAAAAAGAGAGTAAGAAGGTTTTGTGGGACTGCTTTAAGTTTAAATATGTGCTTTGTTTTAGTTATTTATTTTTATTTATTTATTTATTTATTGAGACAGAGCCTCAAGCTGTCACCCTGGGTAGAGTTCCATGGTATTACAGCTCACAGCAACCTCCAACTTCTGGGCTCAAGCAATTTTCCTACTTTCACCCCAAGTAGCTAGGACTATAGGCGCCCGCCACAATGCCTGGCTATTTTTTGGTTGCAGCTGTCATTGTTGTTTGGCGGGCCCAGGCTGGATTTGAACCCGCCAGCTCAGGTGTATGTGGATGGCGTCTTAGCTGCTTGAGCCACAGGCGTCGAGCCTGGTTTTTGTTTTTTAAGAGAAACAAAATCTTTTTTTTTTTTTTTTTTTTGTTTAATAAGAGGAAGGGCTTTATTCACCAGCCAGGAGCTTATGGCATAGAAGAATTCCAAATGGCCGCGCTCCCCTACTGCCTTGGTCTTTCCCTTTTTATTGACAGTCAAAAAGTTCCACCCCACAAGTACCCTTCTCATTGGCCAGTTTGAATCAAGCTGGAGAGGCTATTCCCACCCCTACAGAACTACAGGATTTCACAGAACTTGGAATCGGGAAGTTAAGTCACCGTGGAGAGGACCCTGCATGTGTATCCTTGTGGTCTCCTTGAGAAGACCTGTTCTTCTTGACCTCACCCTTCTCGAGTATGAGAAACAAAATCTTATGTTCATTGTATGAGTTTTCAGCTTGGTTCCTCTTGAATTTTGGGTATATGCGTGTGCATGTCACTTAGAGGAATTCGGAAGTAGAATATTTGAGTTTCCTCCTGTAGTCAGGAAACTGTAGTCAGGTTTTCCTAACCTTGGGGGCCATTTGTACCAGGTTGGGGTGGGGAAGAGATAATATAAATGGTAACGAAGGAGTTGCTTGGGGTTACAAAGAAAGATCACTGTCACTTGGTTTTGTGTGTGTGTATATGTGTTTCAACTTTTAATTCTGAAAAATTTCAGACATGCACAAAGAGAAAATAGTTAAAATTAACACTTATGTTTTCTATCAGCATCTTAATTATTTGTGCATGTTTTTAATTCAAATTAGATGAATACTGGGAAAGTATCTTTAAACTATTAATATCTATCTTTTAGAAGCCTGGCACGGGAGTTGTTGAAAGTGCAAGGATGTGAGAGTAGATCAAACTCCATCCCATCAGAATGAGCCTTATGGGTTCCAGTAGAACTTTCAGTCTCATCAGTCCATAAAAAGAGATTTCAAGGGGCCAAATCTCTGAAGATCAGGGCTTTGTCTCTTGCAAACTATACTCTCTTTTTTTTTTTTTTCTTTTGTGGTTTTTGGCCAGGGCTGGGTTTGAACCCGCCACCTCCGGCATATGGGACCGGCGCCCTACTCACTGAGCCACAGGCGCCGCCCGCAAACTATACTCTCATCTGTCAAACAGCATCCTTGTTATCTGCTGTTGTCCAGACCATCTCCCTACCTCCTACTAGGAGCCGAAGGGCAGATTTTTCCTGACACTGTTTTCTGGCCGCCTTTCCTTTCTGAAGTTCCAGGCCAGCCTGTGCTGCTCTGTTTCATCTGCTCTCCTAGCAGATCCACCAGCTATTGATTTTGTGGTTGAAGTATTTTGTTCTCAGTGAGGCCTCAAGGTGTCTAGTAGATACTGGGGCTTCAGTTGGGTGTCAGGACATTCAGTTGGATGAAAAGCCCAGCAGCCACTGAAGAGAGGTTCTAGGTTATTCTGGACAAATTGGTTGCAAGTGACAGAAACCAAATTCAAATTAGCATAAAAAAACTTTGAATACTTGACTCATAAAATCCAAGTGAAAAGCTGAACAACTAAGCCAAAAGAGGAATTCAAATACAGTAAGCCTCAGGAATAGCTGGACTTAGAGGCCACAGTGCTGCCAGGACCTCTGGGTTGCTCATTTCTGTTTCTTCCTGGATCATAGTTCTTTCTTTTCTCCCTGCTGACCAGCTTATTCCAACAAGGCTACCAAGAGCTCCTGAGTTTGGTAACTCATTGCTTAGGTCATAGGGAGTGACTGGCTTCCAAAAATCCCAAGGTAGAGACTCACTGGCCCAGCTTGACTCAGCTGCCTACCCTTTGATTAAGTAATGTAGCTAGGGAGGGAGAATCATGTAAGATCATGGCAGATCTCTCAGGAATCACATGTATGAGAGGAGAGTGAAGGGCAGACAGAAGAATAGGTGTCTTCTGTTTTTATAAAAATCAAATTACTCCAAGGTATCTGTTCTCAAAGTGTCCATGTGAATGGTGACTGAGCTCAGAGACCTTGGCTGCCAACCCTCAATCAGAATTAAGAATTTAGAAGGGGTGGCACCCGTAGCTCAGTCGGCAAGGGCACCAGCCACATTCACCTAGGGTGGTGGGTTTGAACCCAGCCTGGGTCTGCTAAGCAACAATGACAACTGCAACCAAAAAATAGCCAGGCGTTGCAGCAGGCACCTGTAGTCCCATCTACTTGGGAGGCTGAGGCAAGAAAATCACTGAAGCCCAAGAGTTTTAGGTTGCTGTGAGCTGTGATGCCATAGCACTCTACCCAGGGTGACAGCTTGAGACTCAGTCTCAAAAAAAAAACAGAACAAAACAAAAAAAGAGTCTAGAAGGAACTGTTGCATGACAGCCTTAGATGTCCTCCTCCTCATTTCATTACTGGTCAGCTGATTAGTGATTCTTCCTTTGTAAGGTGTTGATAGTGTCCTTAGAAAAACTTGCCATTTTCCTAGGATGTAACATGCACAGGGGAAAGAACTTGGCTGCAGACCTAAGGTTGGATGAGTAACCATTGGCTTAGCATCCTACCAGTGGAGCATAGAGAGACTGAAGCCAAGTCCTAGAATGACAAAGGCCTGACCTGTCCAGGCCTCCTCCACAGGAAAATGACTAGCACGCTGCATGGTTTGGAATTAGACTGCCAAAACACAGTTTACATATTTGTGTGGAAGATAAGGACGTCTACTTTCTCCCTCTTTAGTACCATTGTCAAGAGGGCAAGGAATCTTCAGGGGAAACAAAGTTCAAGGTCAAGTTTCCTGGTGCTGCTAACTAATTTGGACACAAGAAAGCTCCCAGAACTTTGCCTCCCTGAAAAGCCCTATAATAGCAATCTTGCAGAGAAAGACATCTGCTACTATTTCTAGCTTTATGACTTTTCTACTTCCCTCAGTAATGTAAGCCTCATTGTATGTGGCCAGTGTGAAGACTCTGGGGACCTTGTTGTCTCCTATCATAAAGAAGGAGTTGATGCATATGCCAGGGTTTATTGCTGGCACTCCTCTACCAATGGAGCATTCCTTTCTTGAGGAATAGACTTTACTTGTCAGGTCTTATTGTCATGGATCCTTCTTCCATAGCTTTATTGTATTTAATTTATAATGCATAACAAGCCTTGCTGGTTTATCAACCTCCATGACACCTCCTTCCTTCTCCTGTGCTGCCCTTGCCCTAACCCATAGCCTTCAGGGTACTGGTGGAACATGCCACAGCAATCAGATTAGAGGTTAAAGAGTGTAGAGCAGCAGTTCTCAACCTGTTGGTTGCAACCCCTTTGTAACAATGAAAATACATCCTGCATATCAGATTTTACATTACAATTCATAACAGTAGGAAAATTACAGTTATGAAGTAGCAACGAAAATAATTTATGGTTGGGGGTCACCACAACATGAGGAACTGTATTAAAGGGTCGTGGCATTAGGAAGGTTGAGAACCACTGGTGTAGAGCTTTACCTTCTTTCCCACTATCTCTATCTTGATAGAAGGAAGTGGTTCAAGGATGCAGATGGTAGGAATGAATCCATAGGTTGACACTCACCCTTCTGCCTCCCTTTTGCTGAATGTTACTATGGCACTTCTTTCCATTGGTTGGTGATAAAGGCCCTTCTTATTTTAGGTCCTGTCATAGTAATGAGGCCTTGGAATCATGTGGGGGATAGTGTGAATGGACTATGTTGTTCTTTGTTTCCTCCGAGAAAAATTTTTTTTTTTAATTTTTTTTTTGTAGAGGCAAGAGTCTCACTCTATCATCCTCGGTAGAGTGCCCTGGTGTCACACAGCTCACAGCAACCTCTAACTCCTGGGCTTAGGCGATTCTCTTGCCTCAGCCTCCGGAGTAGCTGGGACTACAGACACCCGCCACAACGCCTGGCTATTTTTTTGTTGCAGTTTGGCTGGGGCTATGTTTGAACCCGCCACCCTTGGTATATGGGGTCGGTGCCCTACCCACTGAGCCACAAGCGCCATCCTCAAGAAAACTTTTTTTCTAAAAGCTCTTCGTTGTGCTTTTATGCTATCATAGGAAGATGACTATTCTAGGTTCTTGTTCATGAACATTGAGAATGCAGATAAGAACCAGCCAATCTCTAGTGAACTCCACTGGCTCTGGGCCTAAATGTTATAGTGGGTCAGGAATGTAGGGCCTTGGGATCATAGGTTACATAGATTTCTCTGTGACCTGTCCTCTTCTCTGCTGGCCTTATGAATACTAAATGCTCTTAATCAAATCTGGGTTAAGGCTAAGTCTCAAGATCCTTTTAAGGTTTGTTAATGTAGGTATTTGTTGTTGTTGTTGTTTTGCTTTTTTTTTGTTTTTGTTGTTCTTTTAAGATAGGGGCTCCGTTCTGTTATCTAGGCTGGAGTACAGTCGTAGCTCATTGTAACCCCAAAGTTGTGGGCTCAAGCAGTCCCCCTGGTTCAGCCTCCTGAGTAGCTAGGACCTACTCTTTTTTATAGAATGAGGTCCCACTTTGTTGCCCAGGCTGGTCTCCATCCCCTGGTCTCAAGTGATTTTTCCCACTTTGTCCTCATAAAGTGCTGGGATCATGTGTGATCGTGCCTAGACAGAATCAAATTTAAAGTAAACTTTTTGAGTTTGTATCTGGCTTATCTTTGTAGCTCTCCAGTTAAGCCTCACTCTCCTCTTTGTTGACCACAGTTGACACTAATGGTTCTTATCATCTGCCTATCCCAGGCCTCTGTTCACAGGCCAGCCATTTATATTCTTTATGTTCATCAGAAAGAACATCAGAGCTTGGCCCACCCATGCCCTGATGAAAATATCAGCACCCTGGTGGCTCAGGCATTGGGCTGACCACTGTCATGATGCCAAAATAGGCCTGCCTAAGAGGAAAAGATGTGTTATTTTGAAATCAGAAATGTATTTTGTGCTTCAGGCTTAGTTAGCCCTGGTGGCAGTAATCATTTGAGTAACAGTATGTATAGGGCACTATTGTGAGGTAAGCTTGGTCTCTCAGCCTTTGATGGGCTCACAGTGAAGTTCTGAAGATTACCTGCTTGAAGAAGCCCTGGTTTACCTCTTTACAGAGAAAGTGACTATGAAGCAGACATTTAGGGGAAAAGCACTGTCAGGGCACTCACTGAAAACTCTTCCCAGGTCTTCACCACTAAGAAGCTATCTAGGTGAACAATCTCCTTGGGTCCAGGACAGAACCAAGAGACTAGTGGTCTGTCTGATTCTCAGAATCACATGTAATTCAGTGTCCTGTGGCTGGGCGTGAAGACTTATGCCTGTAATCCTAGTGCTTTGGGAAACTGAGCCAGGAGTTGAGAACAACATATTAAAACCTCATCTCTACAAAAATAAAAAAAAGTCAGCTAGGTATGGTTGCTCATGCCTGTAGTCCCAGCTACCTGGGATGCTAAAGTGGGGGGATTGCTTCAGCCCAGAAATTTGAAGTTACAGTGAGCTAAGGTTGCATCATTGTATTCCAGCCTGGGTGATAGAGCAACACCTATCTCTAAAAAATTAAAGATAAAAAATTCACTGTGCTACCAATATGCAACCCATCTTTTAGGTAACTTTAAAAAGAATAATTTTACTACTATCTTCTTTTTAGTTTCCCAATTTCAATTTTGCTTTTTTAATTTTTTTTTTTTTTGAGACAGAGAACTCTGTTGCCCCAGGTTAAAGTGATGTGATGTCACAGCTCACAGCAACCTCAAACTCCTGGGCTCAACTGTTCCTCCTGCCTCAGCCTCCTGAGTAGCTGGGACTATAATAGCTGACCACAACTGCCCAGCTAGTTTCTCTATTTTTAGTAGAGTTGGGGTCTTGCTCTTATTCAGGCTGGTCTAGAACTCTTGAACTCAAGCAATCCACCCGCCTCAGCCTCCCAGCAAATTTTTTTTTTTTTTTTGAGACAGAGCCTCAAGCTGTCACCCTGGGTAGAGTGTCGTGGCATCACAGCTCACAGAATCCTCCAACTCCTGGGCTTAAGCGATTCTCTTGCCTCAGCCTCCCCAGTAGCTGGGACTACAGGAACCGACCACAATACCCGGTTATTTTTTGGTTGTAGTTGTCATTGTCGTTTGGCAGGCCTAGGCTGTTTTCGAACCCACCAGCTCTGGTGTATGTGGCTGGCGCCTTAGCCACTTGAGCTACAGGATCTGAGCCCGCAATTTTGTTTTTTTAAAAGCTAAGAAATGTATAGGAGCCAGGCATGGTGGTTCACACTTGTAATCCTAGCACTCTGGGAGGCCAAGGTGGGTAGATTGCCTGAGCTCAGGAGTTCAAGACCAACCTGAGCCAGAGGGGACCTCGTCTCTAAAAATAGCCAAGTATTGTGGCAGGCACTTGTAGTCCCAGCTACTTGGGAGGCTGAAGCAAGAGAATCGCTTAAGCTCAAGAGTTTGAGGTTGCTATGAGCTGTGAAGCCATGGCACTCTACCAAGGGCGACAAAGTAAGGTTCTGTCTCAAAAAAAAAAAAAGAAAGAAATATATAAATATGTTCTAGTTGTAAAAATTTCAAATCATTTGAAATATATAGAATATAAAATTTAAAAATCCCCTTAGTTCCCCCCCCCCCCCACCATCTACTCCTTTTCCTTTAGGAAATCTAATGTGTGTCAGTCAGATCTTTTCATTAGAAGCAAATAGCAGGCATCATGTAATTCACATATATACAAATATGTGATTTGCTTTGTTTTAGGCTCACATTATACATTTGTTCTACAACTTGAATTCTTTATCTCCCTGTGTCAGTCAAAGTCCTATTGTGTCAGAGCACCTAGCTCTACAGCATTCTTTTTAACTGCTGCATTCTAGTTCGCAGTAATATGGATGTACCATAGTTTGTAATCACTCTTCCAGTGATGAACACTTAGGTTATTTCTGGTATCTTGCTGTTATAAACAGCCCTTTTGGAAATATCTTTGTTCTTGCCCAGTTGTACATATGGTCAAGGTATTTTTCTTTTTTTTGTAGAGACAGAGTCTCACTTTATGGCCCTCGGTAGAGTGCCGTGGCCTCACACAGCTCACAGCAACCTCCAACTCCTGGGCTTAAGTGATTCTCCTGCCTCAGCCTCCCGAGTAGCTGGGACTACAGACGCCCGCCACAACGCCCGGCTATTTTTTTGTTGCAGTTTGGCCGGGGCTGGGTTTGAACCCACCACCCTCGGCATATGGGGCCGGTGCCCTACTCACTGAGCCACAGGCGCCACCCGCCAGGTTTATTTTTCTATAAATTACTTCTTTGGGTGATCTCTCTGAGTGCTAATCTTTTGACTATATATGATAATTCCTTTCAGCTTGTTTATGATGTCTTCTGTTGTATGGAAGTTTTTGTTATTTGTAGGTTACATCTTTCATCTTTACACTTAATAGCTTCAGAATTTTGTGTTAGTCATAAGAATGTCTTTATAAGATTGTAAAACTATTGTCTTGTATTCTTACACTTTTATGGTTTTTCCACGTTGTTTTAAAAACTTAGGGCTGGGCACAGTGGCTCATGCCTGTAATCCTAGTCCTCTGGGAGGCTGAGGCAGGAAGATCGCTTGAGGTTAAGAATTTGAGACCAGCCTGAGCAAAAGGGAAACCCCATCTTTACTAAAAAAAAAGAAAAATTAGCTAGGTGTGGTCATGCATGTCTGTAGTCCACTCAAGAGGCTGAAGCAGGGGGTTTATTGAGTGCAGGAGTTTGGGGTTACAGTAAGCTATGATGATGCCACTGCCCTCTAGTCTACCGGGGGCGACAGAGTGTGACTATTTAAAAAAAAAAAAATGCTGGGTGTAGTGACACACATGTTTAGTCTCAGCTACTCTGGATGCTCAAGGATCAGAGGCTCTAAGAGCACTTTAGCCCAGGAGTTTTAGGCTACAGTGAACAATGATTGCGCCAGGGTACTCCATCCTGGATGATCCAACAAGACCCTGAAGACTACATCTCTTTAAAGAAAAAAAAGTTTGTGTTCTTCATCTACCTCGAATTGATGTTTTCTGGGAGGCAAGACTCCAATTTTATTTTATTTCCAGACATGTATCCAATGGTCTCTATACCATTTATTGATTAGTTTATTCTATACTCTCTTTAAAGGCCATGCTTAGGATCTACTGATTCTCTACAAATAGATAGGCATGGCTTTGGATTCTTTATTCTGATTGATTCTGATCCATTGATCTATTTGTTGTAGAATGAATATTATACTACAATTTTTTTGTGTGTGTGTGATTTTTGGCCGGGGCTGGGTTTGAACCCGCCACCTCTGGCATATGGGACCGGTGCCTACTCCTTGAGCCACAGGCACTGCCCTATACTACAATTTTATAGTATATTTTGATCTGGTAAAGCAACTTCTGATTTTTTTTTTTTCCAGATATTCCTGGGTTATCCCTGTGGATTTCCCCTCAGATGAATTTTAGAATCAATTGAATAAAAAATCTTGTTTAGGCTTGGCGCCTGTGGCTCAAGTAGCTAAGGCACGAGCCACATACACCTGAGCTGGCGGGTTCGAATCCAGCCTGGGCCCACCAAACAACAATGACGGCTGCAACCAAAAAATAGCCGGGCATTGTGGCAGGCGCCTGTAGTCCCAGCTACTTGGGAGGCAGAGGCAGGAGAATCGCTTGAGCCTAGGAGTTGGAGGTTGCTGTGAGCCATGATGGCATTGCACTCTACCCAGGGCGACAGCTTGAGGCTCTTGTTTCAAAAAAAAAAAAAAAAAAATCTTGCTTAGATGGGACTGTATTGCATTTATATTAAAAGATTAGGGAAGAACTGACAGTTTTATGTTCCTTTTTTTGAGACAAGAGTCTCATGCTGTCTCACTGGGTAGAGTGTGGCAGCATCATCATAGTTCACAGCAACCTCAAACTCTTGGGTTCAAGTCATCTTCTGTTTTTTTTTTTTTTGGACAGAGTCTCACTTTGTCACCCTCGGTAGAGTGCTATGGCGTCACAGCTCACAGCAACCTCAAACTCTTGGGTTTAAGCGATTCTCTTGCCTCAGCCTCCCAAGTAGCTGGGACTACAGGTGTCTGCCACAATGCCTAGATTTTTTTTTGTTGCTATTGTCATTGTTGTTTAGCAGTCCTGGGCTGGGTTCGAATCCACCAGCCCCTATGCCTGTGGCTGGCACCCTAACTACTGAGCGACGGGTGCCATCAAGTCATCCTCTTACTTTAGCCTCCTAGGTAGCTGTGACTACAGGCATGTACCACCATACCTGGATAATGTTTTCTATCTTTAATTAAGATGGGGTCTTGCTCTTGCTCAGGCTAGTCTCCAACTACTGAGCTCAAGCAATCCACCCACCTCAGCTTCCAGAGTGAAAAGGATTATAGGCATGAGCCACTGTGCCCAGCCCCATTTTATATTCTTAAGGCTTTATCCAGGAAAATAATATATTCAATAATTCTATGTCCTTCCATAAAGTTTTATAATTTTTTCATATAGCTCTTTGTTGAGTTTTTTTCTGTTTGTTTTCTCTTGTTTTTTTTTTTTTTTTTTTGGTTTGTTAGGTTTATTCTTGGATATTTTATAGTTTTTAAATTCTTTTTGTGCTATGGAAGACCAAAGTGGAAGGATTGCTTGAGCTCAGGAGTTCAAAACCAACCTGAGCATGAGTGAGACCCCATCTCTACTGAAAATAGAAAAACTAGCCAGGTGCTAGATCGCCGGAATCCAAGAGTTTGAGGTTGCTATGAGCTATGATGATGTCACAGCACTCTACCCAGGGCAGCAGAGTGAGATTCTGCCTCAAACATAATAAATGTTTATGTGAGTGCATTTCTTTCTGTGAGTGGATTTTAAGTTATATTTTCCACTGGTTATTGAATATGATAATAGCTAATATATATTGAATATAATATGCTAGTTATTATATATCAAAATAATAATAGCCAACCTCCATGGTTAACCATACAGATGTTTTCTAAACATCTTATCCCATATGATTTTTACAACAAACCTATGCCTATATACTGTTATTATTTCCTCTTTACATGAAGAAGCTGGACTTCAGAAAGGTTAAGTAACTTCACCCAAGATCACACAATTATGAAGTGGCAGAGTCAGGAGTCTGCACCTGTACTTCTTTCTCTTAGGGTATGCACCACACCAGCTACCTCATCCAACCCTGGTATTTAGTCGGAATAGTTTTTTAGTTGAATTTTCTGGATTTTCTAGGTAAATAATCATATTGTCTGTAAATAATGATCATGTATAGCTCATCTTTTTTCATGCTTCATGTTGGGTACCTAATTTCGTGAATGCTATATTATCATTTCTCAGAAGTCTTAGCCAGTCTTTCCCTTAGCATTGGAACATATGGCCATTACATTCTTTCAGGAGCAGATAGAACAGTTGCTTGTATTTGTTTTGTCTTTTAGTATGTTTTCTTCCACTTTTTATGCATAGGCTTTTTTAAAAATAGTTGTAATACTGTTATTTGTACCCTGCCTTTTTGTCTTATAATAGTATATCATAAGCATCTTGCCCGTGTTCTTTGGGAACATCATTTTAAATGACTGTTTAGTATTCCAGTTAACATGTTTTGGTCTTGGCTGGGGACAGTGGCTCAAGCCTATAATCCTAGCACTCTGGGAGGCTGAGGCAGGTACATTGCTTGAGCTCACGAGTTTTGAGACCAGCCTGAGCAAAAGTGGTGCCCCATCTCTACTAAAAATAGAAAACTGAGGCAAGAGGATCACTTGAGCCCAAGATGGAGGTTGCTGTGAGCTATGACACCACGGCACTCTGTCCAGGGCAACAGCTTGAGACTGTCTCAAAGCAAATAAACATGTTTTGGTCTTGATCCCTTGAAGGCAAGGCATATTGTCCTTTACCTTTTAACCCATTGTAGTCCAGTCATCCATGACGTTAGTTAAACTTTTGAATTTATATTTTCTATCCACACCATCTCTATGAGGTAATAGTATGCCAGCTACTATGTGAAATGGAACTTTTTTGCCTTAAACTTAGCCAAACATCATTCAGATAAGCCTCTTGGTCTTATTAGCCTTCAGTTTGATGAAGAATGTTGTATTTACCTTTCCCTGCCTGGTCTTACAGTTCTAGTCCTACAGACCACCCCCTCACCCCCATCCCTGACTACACAATACAGTCACTGGGATGGTAGGCCCCTGTTATCACAGATGTGACCCAAGCAGCCTTCTCGTTCTGGGTACAGCATTCAGGTGGATGCTTCCCCAGCTATAAAATGGATGTTTGCTGGAGAGATAATAAGATTTGCTTCTTTTTTTCCTCCTTCCCAGACACATCTATTTCCCTACCCCTTTGGTGACCAGGGTGCTCTGTTGGCTGGATCTTAGGAACTGGCTGTCTCACACTTTCATCTACCCCCTGCCTGTGCCTTTCCCCTTCCTGACTTCTGTTGACCTCCTGCTCCCACTCCACTGGTCCCTCCCTCACAGTGCTGTCACTGTAGCTCTGCTCCAGGCTTCCCCTCACCGAGTGAGTTTGTGTGACCTTCGCACTATATTCATGCTTTGGGACTTACCGCTGTAATGATGTCAGTGGCGGAGGTTAGCAGATGGCGGCAGCAGCAATGAGACCTGACATGTTCTAATGACTCCCTCCTTCCCACCCTTGCTGGCCGAGCCAATGGAGGGGCAGGGGTTTCCTTAAGGTATTTAAGGAGGAGGCTAAGGGAAATCGGGGGATTGGGGGGTGGCCCAGGTGCCGATGAGGCCTGTGACCTTTGCTGCTATAATATCAGTGTTTCACAAGCAGGGCGGTTCGGGAGCCCACTTGCAGCCCATCAAAAATTGATTTAATTGCAATTTTTCCTCCAATTAGGAGCACTGGAGCCTGACTAATTGGAGTAATAGAGAGTAATAAGGCTCAGATAAAAAGCCTTCCTCAGCTGCCTTTGTATCTTGTGTCAGTGCCTGTCAGAGGTCAGAGAGCTTGCATATTCTATTAGGCAGCCTGGCCTTCATTTGTACAAATTAGTTTACCCAACAGTAATTAAAATGCCAATGCGGGTTGAAGAGAACTGAATACACTTGATGGGCATGTTGGTGAATGATGTGACAGCTCTGGTGGCCTCCCTTGCCAAAGTGTGTCAGCCCAGGCACAGAGGCTGCTGGGGCCTGAGCCACCTGAGCGGCTCCAGGCCAGCCACGGGGCACAGCTGCTGAGCATGCCACTTCTGCTGCCCCACCTCAGAGCCACTCAGCCTTTCTTTCTTTTTCCAGGTGGAGTCATTTGTCAATTCATTTGTTCAATAAGCATTTGAGTTTTCAATATGTATCAGGCATTATACTAGGTATTGGGAAGACAAGACTAACTCTTGAAATGTAGCCAGATGAGAATTTATGGGGCAAAGGGCCATATAATAAGTAAGGCTCTGGAACCAAGACTGACTGGGTTCTAATTCTAGATCACTAGTTGCTACCTATGTGAGCTAAAGCAAGTTACATTACCTCTCTGAGCCTCAGTTTCCTAACTGGGAGGAAACTGAGGGAGGATGGTAGCTACTGCATAGTATTATGAGGATTAGATGGGATAATGCTTTTGACATAGTTCCTTAGCACCCGCCCCCTAGTAAGTGCTCAATAAATTACTAATGTTATTAAAGGGGCCTAACCTAATGCAGAAGCAGTAGGAATCTGTCCTCCTGTCCATGCCCAGTGAATTTTCCTTACCTTTCTCTTCTTTTTTCTATGTCTTATTATTTTCTATTTCTCAACTTGAGTGCAG
This sequence comes from Nycticebus coucang, assembly GCF_027406575.1. Taxonomy (NCBI): domain Eukaryota; kingdom Metazoa; phylum Chordata; class Mammalia; order Primates; family Lorisidae; genus Nycticebus; species Nycticebus coucang. The sequence goes on along the minus strand of NC_069782.1, from coordinate 130,764,090 downwards.
AACCCTAACTCTCCTGGCAGTGTTCTCTGATGTGAGGTATCTGTGACAACTTCACGGGTCTTATGATCTCTGTGATGCTAGTTTTGCCTGAGCTAGGACCACTGGCAAATGAGGTAGACTGAGGATCTGGGGATGGTCTGTGACAGAATGAGAATTTGTCGAAGGCTGGCTTCTGGTGAGAGCTTTCTGATTCAAAAAGAGTTGAGTTTACAGAGTCAGAATGATATTTAGATGCTCTAGCTACGAGAGAGTGTATGTACTTCTACGAGTGTGTGCGTTTGCACACAGAGAGACAGAGAGAATGCTGACTTTAATTTTTACTGTTGGTACTTCTGTCTCTTATCTGGTTGTGATGTTTATGAGGGACTTTACTCCCCCAACAATGTGTGACTGTTTCATGGTCATACAGGTTTGAGTCTTTGGTGATCCAGGACTTGTTTCTTTAAGAAACAAATGGACCGGGCGGCACCTGTGGCTCAGTGAGTAGGGCGCCGGCCCCATATACTGAGGGTGGTGGGTTCAAGCCCAGCCCCGGCCAAACTGCAACAAAAAAATAGCCGGGCGTTGTGGCGGGCGCCTGTGGTCCCAGCTGCTCTGGAGGCTGAGGCAAGAGAATCGGGTAAACCCAAGAGCTGGAGGTTGCTGTGAGCTGTGTGACGTCATGGCACTCTACCGAGGGTGGTACAATGAGACTCTGTCTCTACAAAAATAAAAAAATTAAAAAAAGAAACAAATGGCCAACTTCAGAGCCCACACAACTAGGTTCCCTAACAGTGTTGGCTCGAGCACTCTGGAAGGCACTTTTAATTTAGTTCCACAAATTTGTACTAAGTGTTTCCTCTGGGGCAGTCACTGGGCATTGGTGTACTTCAGGAGCCACCAGAGAGTTCATGATCTCAAATGGAAGATGAGAAGATAAACCAAAAAAAGCCATTTGTCCCATGAGCATGGTAGGGACTTGAAGGAGGATGGCCAACAAACCTGGTATGCCACCGGCTCCTGCCTCTGCCTGTGCAGCCCAGATTTGATGTCCTTGTCTCTGGGGTACCTCTGAGGGAAGAGATGGGACTGAGGGCAGAAGCCATTTGAATTTTATTCATTTCCTGAGGGGAGCTAGTTTTTTAAGTATTTTCAAACCCTAAATTGAGGTTGTAGCAAAGGCCTTTAGTGGGGAAAATTCTTTGAGTAGTCACTTAGGAGGAGCCATGGAAGTAATTGTACATGTTTCTCCAGCTGTTTACTGAGAGCCTTTGACATCCTTAGTTAGCATGTGACCCAGCACAGGGAGTGATGTGGAAGATGTGGGGGGCTGATGCACGTGGAACAGGCAATGGGGCACAGCTTTATGTTTGGGCTAAATCTCCAGGGAGGTTAGAGAACTGAGGTGGTGAAGCTGTCTGTGGTGCACAGATCCAACCCTACCAGCTTCTTTTCAAAGCAATTTATCTGGTGAGTCTTGATGGAGGAGTCAGAGTGTGGGGGTAGCAGGTTGTATGTGCAGTAGCAGCATTTTGAGGAAATTCACAGAAGGTTGGCCTTTGCTTTATTTTTACTTTCTATATGATAGGACTAATCATTTCTATCTTGTAAACTCATGGGATGTAAAGCAGGCATTTGTATATTCTAGAGTAGTAAATTCCTTTCCTTCCCCTTCATGTGTTTGTTGTACTTGGGCATACCCTTTTTAATCTTCTGACTTTTTTTTTGTTTGTTTTTAAGACAAGAGTCTCACTATGTTACCCTGGATAGAGTGCTGTGGTATCACAGCTCACAGCAACCTCAAACTCTTGGGCTTAAGCAATTCTCTTGCTTCAGCCTCCCCAGTTCCTGAGACTATAGGCTCCTGCCACAACGCCTGGCTATTTTTTTTTTTTTTTTTTTTGGCTGTAGTTGTCATTGTTTGGTAGGCTCAGGCTGGGTTTGAACCCGTCAGCTCCCATGTGTGTGGCTGGCACCCTAGTCTCTGAGCTACAGGTGCTGAGCCTAATCTTCTGACTTTTAATGTGGCTTGTCTGTGGCTTGTGGCTCAGTCTTCCTAATGACCATGAGAATTGAGGAGTGGCAGGAGGACAAGTATGGTCACAAGTGGTGGGGAATAGTTTGAGGTGTGCAGGACTATGTTTGCAGCCAGCCTGATCCCGTAAAGTTCTGGGAAGTCCCCATGGTTTGAGTGTGAGTCTTGGGGAATGGCTTAAAATCTGCTTGACTCTGTTCAGATGGTTTTTTATTGAGTGTTAAGTTTGATTAAACTTTTAGGACATCATAAGTGCCAGGAAGATGCTCTACTTTCCCTCTCTCTTTTCCTCCTCACTTCCCAGTGGTTAGGCAAGGTAATAGGACAGTTTTTGGAAAGAAACATTTATGGGTGTCATCTCCAAGGAATTAAGAAAGCTCTTAATAGGGTGGGAAGGTCAAGGGTGCTCCTCTTGGGGGCATGTGATCAGGGCCAGAGGTAGATGGGCAGGGAGAGAAGTCCCTGGGAAGGGTGTTTGCATCCCCCATCCCACCTGCTGGGAGGTCAGAGCTGTGGGAGTGGCAGGAATTAAAGTTCTGTGTTCCTTCCCCTTTTCTCTCTATTGACTTACCTTGACACTAATTTAGGCCTGTGGCTAGTCAGAGGCCTGCTGTGGGCCTCCTTAAGAGATGTCTGTGTGTCTGTGCTGGCGCCCTTCACCTGGCCCCCACTTCTCAAAAGTCTGGAGAGTCCAATTGCCTGCTTGAATGATTTCCAAGTGGCTATTATGTTTCCAACCCAAGGTAATTGGCTTTACCAATTATTAATGGATTACTCTAAAGAGAAAAATGTTGAGGGAGGGAGGTGAGGGCAACACCTACTAACTTTGTAGTGTTAGTAGTGCACTTTGTAGTGCCCAGTGGAGTGGCTGATTCCCAGGCTAGGAGTTACTTGGGGTATGGCAGGTGTGGTTGTTTTGGCACCCCCACTCTGTGGTTTAGTGGCTGCTGGCAATCCCACAAGTCCAGAGGAAACTGGGATAGTGGAGCATGTCCCTGGAGGAAGTCTTACTTGAAGTGTGGGGGACCCAGGATGCCTCCTATGTTCTTTTTATCAGCCTGGGATTGAGAAGCAGATACCTGCCCTGCAATCGCTATTATAAATCAGTGGCTTGGTCAATGCCTGCCCTAATATTTCCTCAATCAGCAATTGGCAGGCCAACTCCTGATCTTTGGCCAGTGGTTCTCAACCTTCCTAATGTCATGGCCCTTTGATATAGTTCCTGTGGGTTGTGACCCACAGGTTGAAAACCACTGCCTTAGGCAAAGCCACTAGCTTCTCCAGAGCCTTCCCTATAGAAATCTATTTCCCCACTGATACACTTGGGATCAGAGAGCCACCATAGTGGGTAGCCCTAGGGTGGATGGGCTGTTGCTAACATGTCATTAGTATGTCCAGTCTCCCCTGCCAGTGCAAGACGCATAGGGACATGGTCCATCCCTGCCCCAGGGCTCCTGAGTGACATAGCTGCTTTCAGTTCTCTTTCTTGCCCTTACATTTTCAAACCTGGGTTTCCTAAAGGCTTTCCCTTTCTACCCCGCCAAATCTCTAACAAATGAATTGTCTGGCTCATCGATTCAAGCACTGTGGTCCCAGCACTGTGTCAGCCTGGCCAGTTTGCACTGACCCACACTGGGCTTGTGCCTCCACTCATAATGAACCTGAGCAGATTGTGTATGTTGAGGGTTTCAGGGCTCTAAGAGACACTCTGGGAAATGTGCTCAGCCTGCCCCTCACCTGCAGTGTTTCTCATTGGCCTTAGATGATGCTGTCTGACTCCTCTCTCACTCATCTGAAGCAGTGGCTGCCTGCCTTTCCCATTCTTCACTCTCCCCACCCCCAATCACTAGCATATATACCCATTTAGAGGATTGACTCACTTTTCAGGTTTTCCTTTTCTCAGTTTGGTGCCTTTAGACCAGCCATGTGCTAGTACCACATTACCAGCTATCCCCCAGCTCTTAAAACCTTCAATAATCCGCCCTCCACCAGCTACCCTCACTTCTGACCATGGCATCATCTTCCAGCCCCCCAGCAGCCTGTCCTGGAAGACCTTTTCTGTGTCTTTGCATTGTGCTCTCAGCTTCTCATTGAAGCCCAGTAGGCTTGCTTTCCCTTGGGCTCAGACTTGCACATTTAGAGATCTGTTTTTATGGTGGGCAGAGACCACAACAACAGAGCTCAGCTATTGTTGAACTTTTGGGTTCTCTGGTGGAAGGCTACAGCCCTCACAGTGCTCCAAGTTGTTTTCCCACAACTCTAATGGCTCTTGACTGTTTCTCTCATTCTGGCTTAACCACACGATCTACTGAAGAACAAGCAACCATTTCTAATTGTAAAATGTAAGCCATTTCTACACAAGTTCTGACAAGCCAGATCTGACTCTGCTTTCCTTTTGTTTGGCAGCTCTTTTGTGACAGGGACAGCTTGTTGTGGGCACTTCTCACCCCTGAGAATTTGGGACCTCAACAGGTAAGAGATTCTTGAGACCACTATGGCTTCAGAGGGAGGAGGGAACTGGGACAGCAGGAGGCAAGAAAAGGAGCTACATGAGCCAAACCTGGCCTTGGGGGCCACATGGTCCAGGAGGAGACCAGGAAGGACCGTGCCCCAACTACCCACCGACAGCCTCCTCCTGATGCCGTCTCACATAAGATCATTTGGGGTCAGTTTGAGGAGACTATTGAAGTAATGTTTAAGTAAATAGTTTCATGTAGAATTTATGATAATAATTTGGATTTATGATATTGTTTCTCTGAGGAGTGCCTATGTGGCTACATAAAATCCCATCTATTCTCAGAGATGATTTTACTAAAAGGAATTTTGAAGGTGGTCTGCAGAACAGTTAAAATACTAGGTTATATTCACAGTTCTCTGTTTTGGGAGGCTTGCCATATTCCCATCTGATTATCTGCCATTCTGTTTTTGTTTTTTAACTTTTTATTTTGAAATATTTGTAGATTTACTCGGTTTACAAATATAGGATGGAGAGATACTCATGTAACATCTTACATAATATAGTATAATATCAAAACCAGCAGGTAGACATTGGTATAATCCACAGACCTTTATTTAGAATGCACTCATTTGTGTGAGTATGTGTACATCTGTGCAGTTTTATCACCTGTGCAAATTCAGGTAAGTACTACCACCATCGAGTTCCATTGGCACAAAGATCCTTCTTACATCCCTTTGTAGTCTTACCCTCCTCCTCTTGTGTTCTTATCCCTAATTCCTGGCAACCACTTACAAGTTTTCCATCTCTGTGATTATTTTATTTTATTTTATTTTTTTGAGACAAAGAGTCTCACTTTGTCGCCCTCGGTAGAGTGCCGGGGCATCATAACTCACAGCAACCTCCAACTCTTGGGCTTAAGCGATTCTCTTGCCTTGCCTCAGCCTCCCAAGTAGCTGGGACTACTGGCGCCTGCCACAAAGCCCAGCTATTTTTTGGTTTAGTTGTCATTGTTGTTTGTCAGGCCCAGGCTAGATTCAAACCCACCAGCTGTGGTGTATGTGGCTGGCACTGAGCTACAGGCTCCTAGCCCTCTGTGATTTTTTTCATTTTGAAAATGTTACATAAATGGAATCATACAATATGTTACTTTTCAAAAATGACTTTTAAAAAAACTCATCATGGGTGGCACCTATGGCTCAAATGAGTAGGGCGCCAGCCCCATATGCTGGAGGTGGAGAGTTCAAACCTAGCCCAAGCCAGAAACTGCCAAAAGAAAAAAAATCTCATCATATTTCCCTTGAGATCCACAGTAGTCATTGGCATATGTCAGTAGCTTCTTTCTTTTTATTGTTGAAGAGTATTCCATGGTACAGATGTACCAGAGTTCCTTTCTCCATTGAAAGACATTTGCTTTCAGTTTTTTTACTTTCGTATATAAAACTGTTATGACCATTTGTGCATAGGTTTTTGTGTGGGGATATGTTTTCATTTCTCTGGAATAAATGCTAACACCTACTATTGCTGGTTTGTTTGGTAGATGTATATTTAATTTTTTACCTACCAAACTATTTTTCAGACCATCTTTACCATTTTTATATGCCCACCAGCAATATATGAGAGATAAAATTTCTTCATATCCTCACCAGCATTTGGTATTGTCACTATCTTTTATTTTAGCTGCTCTAATAGGTGTTACATCTCATTGTAGTTTGAATTTGAATTTCCCCTAACAGCTAATGATGTTGGATATATTTTCATGTGTTTATTTGCTATGTATTTCATGTGCATCCTCTTTGGCAAAATGTCTGTTCATGTCTTTTGCCCATTGGAATTTTTTTTCTTTAATGGAATGCTTTATGAATTTGTGTGTCATCCTTGCTCAAAGGCCCCACTCATCTTCTCTGTATCCTCTCAATTTCGGTGTATGTGCTGCTGAGGCACTGTTTGCCTTTTTTTACATTGAGTTTTCAGAGTTCTTTGTATATTCTAGGTCTTAGTCCTTTGTCATATATATATATATATATATCTTGCTAATATATCTATTCCATCTGTAGCTTATCTCCCCCCCCCCCTTTTTTTGAGACAGAGTCACACTCTGTCACCCTGGGTAGAGTGTCGTGGTATCCTAATTCACAGCAACCTCAAACTCCTGGGCTCAAGTGATCCTCATGCTGCAGCCTTCCAACTGGCTGGGACTACAGGCACCCACCACAATACTCAGCTTATTTTTCTATTTTTTTTTTTTTTTTTTTTTGTAGAGACAGAGTTTCACTGTACCGCCCTCGGGTAGAGTGCCGTGGCGTCACACGGCTCACAGCAACCTCTAACTCTTGGGCTTACACGATTCTCTTGCCTCAGCCTCCCAGGCAGCTGGGACTACAGGCGCCCGCCACAACGCCTGGCTATTTTTTTGTTGCCGTTTGGCCGGGGCTGGGTTTGAACCCGCCACCCTCGGCATATGGGGCCAGCGCCCTACTCACTGAGCTACTGGCGCCGCCCTTATTTTTCTATTTTAAGTAGAGATAGGGTCTTGCTCTGCGATTGGTCTCAAACATCTGAGCTCAAGCAATCTACCTACCTCAGCCTCCTAGAGTGCTAGGATTACAGGTGTGAGCCACAGTACCCAGGCTTTTTTTTTTTTTTTTTTTTTTTTGAGACAGAGTTTCACTGTATTGCCCCAGACTAGAGTGCCATGGCATCAACCTAGCTCACAGCAATTTCAAACTCCTAGGTTCAAGTGATCCTCCTGCTTTAGCCTCCCCAGTAGCTGGGACTATAGGCGCACACACTCACTACCATCTCACTTGAAGCTGGGCCCAAGATGGCATACAACCTGAGGGGTGGTCTAGTTATATCACCATGGCTCAGCTTCATCTTGAAGGTTGGGTAATGATTGAGTGGACTCTTCTGCCTGTGGTTGCCTTGGTGAAGGGTACTCCTGGGCACCGGTTTATGGCCAGGATGGTGTTCTAAGGCATCAAATTTTTGACTATCATTCTCTTATGAAATCCCTAGCCCTCACTAACCCTAACTACTGGAACCAGAATTAACCCAAATGACAGCTATTGCCTCGATTCTTACTGGAGCCAGATAAGAAACAGCCACTGCATCCTCTGGCCAGCCTATGGGCTCTATGGTTGTGGCAGGGCTGCCTTGGGCATCACTTTGCATCGCCTTCTCTCTACCCCCAGGGTGCTGTCCTCAACACTAAGAAGAGCCAGGTCTTATTTAAACATCTACCTTATTCTTAGAGAAGCTTGGAGGACTGAGCCATGCGGGGTTTGAGGACAGATACCCTGGTGGAAGCATCAATTTTTCATGGGAGGAAATGGATGGACAGGATGACTCTGTAGAGTGGTCTTGCTTAGGGAAGCCCATGCAGATAATAAAGCCATGTAGAAAATAGGATTAAGGTAATGAACAGGCAAGACAAAAGTTTGATCTTTCAATATCACCAAAGCCTGACTGACAGGCCAATCTGCAAGGTGGAGCAGCATTGCTGGCAGGACTCGGGGCTGGGTGGTGTGCACACTAGATGGATTCTTTGCTTTTAACCTGTCACAACTGAAACTTGAGGAGTGCCTGGATTTTCTCTTTTATGTGTGTGCTGTGACTTGGGTGGAGGGGGAGTACAGGAGGGGCAGTTTTCCCCTGAGCTTTGCCCCTCCAGGAACTGCCCTTAGGATGACAGTGGGGGCTGCCCCTCTTGGGTGCTATTGCTCCACAGGGGAGCCACTACCCATGACCATCTGTATGTCTCTCAGCTACCATCCTCAGGCAGTCTATACTCCTTCTTACAATGCATGGGGACCCCTGTTAGGGTCAGCATGGCTCCCTCAGCCCCTCATTCCATCAGGACCTCTACAAACTCTATTCTCCCTATAGGGTAGACTGGGGAAAGGAATTGGGGTTGCTGGCTGGGGCACGCAGGTCAGAAGGCAGCTATGGGTACCCAGCTATTGCCTAAATGTCAAGGAACTTGGCGATCTCCCTCTCCTTCCTCTCTTTCTGCTTTTCTCTCTCCTGGAGCTGGGCACTGTGAGAGTGGGCCCAAGGACAGGGGATTTATAACCTGTTGATAGGAAAAATGGAATTCTTTTTTTTTTTTTGTAGAGACAGAGTCTCACTTTATGTCCCTCGGTAGAGTGCCGTGGCCTCACACAGCTCACAGCAACCTCCAACTCCTGGGCTTAAGCGATTCTCTTGCCTCAGCCTCCCGAGTAGGAAAAATGGAATTCTTTAGCCAACCTCAAGGTTCCAGCATATTCCTGCTTCCAATAGTAGATGGTCTTTGAACCTATTCCCCAACTCTCAAGTACCAGGAACTTATGTACTTCCATCCTTTTTAAAAATAAATTAATTTTTTTCAGGATTTCACTGTATTGCTCAAGCTGGTCTTGAACTCCAGGGTTAAAATAATCCTCTTGCCTTGGCCTCCCAAGTAGCTGGGGCTACAGGCCTCTATCTTGACAGATCAATCACTGAAGTATGACAAGCTAGGCCCTAAGGTCCCGTCAGCCCTGAGGAACTGCCCAAAGCCATCCTGTCCTGGGCCTGGGGTCTGAAGGCATCAAGGTTCATCTTGTGTTTTCTGTCTGCATTTGAGCAGAGCCCTTGGCTAGGCCCGTGGAAGGTTCCAAGTGTTGACTGTGTGGGGCACACCCCCACCAAGTCACTGGAAGGCCCATGTGGGTCTGACTAACCTGATATCACAGCCTCATCCTCCAGGGCTTTTCTTGCTGTGAGTTTTACTTTTTCTACCAAGGGGCATTGGAGTTGGATCAAGCACTAGTGTCCTGAGGAGGGGGAACAACTAGGCCCCTGGTGGACTTCAGGGACCTAGTTGTTGGAGAGGCTGTGATCCTAGACCTGAAGGTGTCACAGTGGGTCCAGCCATAGCCTTAAGCCACCTTGTGTACTGTAAGGGGGCCAAGTTTAGAGTCCGGTGGCCTCCTAGACCATAGAGTCCTTGGCTAAGCACTGTGCTGCCCTGCACATGTATGACCATATTTATGACCCTGCATACATCCCCTTATCTCTCCCTTCCCTTGTGGGCCAGGTCATCCCCAGTTCCCCATTATACCTCAATTTCCATCTCATAGCTCCTAAGCCGCGTCTTTCTCAGCAAAGGCAGAGGCAGGCTAGGTGCCCTACATTTTCTGTGCCTTAGCTCAAGCCAAACCCATGCCTTGAATACCCCATCTTTGCCTAATGAAATCCTGCTTAATCTTCAGCATAAATACTACCTCCTTCACGAAGCCGCCTCTGATCCTTACTCCTGTGGCTAGAGCTTATGGCCCTTCCCACTGACCACTTTGTTAGAGTACTCATAAAAACCAACAGGTTAGCCACAGGCTCTGGTTAGCCACAGAGCCTCCACAGGCTCTCTTCTGAGCTGGGAACTTACCTTGTATCCTTGCACTGAGCACAGAATATGTATATTAGGCATCTAATGACATTTGGAATGGCAAGGTACACCTGGCTGGAGCCCTTTTTTTTTTTTTTAATAGAGACAGAGTCTCACTTTGTCGCCCTTGGTAGAGTGCTGTGTTGTCACAGCTCACAGCAACCTCCAGCTCTTGGGTTTAGGCGATTGTCTTGCCTTAGCCTCCCGAGTAGCTGGGACTATAGGCACCCACCACAACACCCGGCTATTTTTTTGTTGTAGTTTGGCTGGGGCCGGGTTCGAATCCACCACCCTTGGTATATGGGGCTGGTGCCCTACCTACAGGCGCTGCCCTTGGAGCCCTTTTTTTTTTTTTTTTGGAGATAGAGTCTCACTTTGTTGCCCTGGGTAGAGTGCTGTAATCTCACACTTAAGCAATTCTCTTGCCTCAGCCTCCCTGTACCAAGCAGCTGGGACTACAGGCACCCGCCAGAACACCTGACTATTTTTTTTTTTTTTTTTTGCAGTTTTTGACCGGGGCTGGGTTTGAACCCACCACCTTCAGTATATGGGGCCGGTGCCCTACTCACTGAGCCATAGGCGCCGCCCACACCTGGCTATTTTTTAGAGACGAGGTCTTGCTCTGGCTCAGGTTGGTCTCAAACCGGTGAGCTCAGGTGATCCACACACGTTGGCTTCCCAGAGTGCTAGGATTACAGGCATAAGCCACTGCGCCCGGCCCCTGAAGCTCCTTTTGACCATCTGGAAAAGGAAACTGTGTCCTGAGCTCAGGCTGGGCCACTCTGAGGGCACTAGTAGTACCTTGACATTTAGGCAATAGCTGGGTACCCATAGCTGCCTTCTGACCACCTGCCCCCACCCCATGCAGGGGGCCTGGCCCACGGTCAGGGTGATTACAGAATTGTGCCTCTTTAAACTACCTGCCTTCGCCTTTGAAAGTATTACTGACAGCTTTTTCATTCTCTTTTTTCTTTACCTCTTTAAGGAACCCTGTAATTTCTTTCTGTCTTTCTTTCTCCCCCCTTTCCTTTTTCTTTCTTGTCCCCTCTGTCCCCCTGAACTCTTTGAAATTGGCTCTCTGCCTGCTGACACCAAACTGATACTTTGCATTTCACTTCTCCTTATCCCTTTATGGCAACAGATGTTGAAATTTTGTATCCTTTTATCTGCCTGGCTGCCCCTTCCTGTAATTACGGTCCCCTTGTTAGCAGTACAAAGTAGGCTGCCTGGCTGCCTGGCCTTTGAGCCATTGTGTCTGAACACGTGTGCACGGGTGGGTGCTGAGGGTATGCGCACACATGCATGCATGTGAGATGTTGTGTGCTTGGGAAGGCCCTTCTCTCTCACCTGATGGGGCTGAGGTGAGCAAAGCTTCCATGGGCTTATCTCCACTCCTCCCTTGTTACATTGAGAATCTATCTGTCCCCTTGATTCTCTGGCCTATTCCACAGAGAGCCAGCCTCTGGGCATCTGGAAGGTGGAGAGGCCTGCAAAGAATAGGTAACGGTTGGAGGTAGCCCTGAATGGTCTGTTGGGGCGAGTCCAATTGTCCAACTGGGCAGAGGATGTTGAGGGGGAGTGACCAAGTGGCTGCATTGTCTGTGAAGGAAGAGAGGGTGGGTACTCTGGAGTGTGCATAGCTGACTTTAATATGCTAGGTGTGCCACCCAAGCCTTCATTTTCTCATCTATAAAATGGGGTTAAGAAACTTACTTCATAGGCCTGTTGTGAGAATTAAATAAGCACTCAACACAGTGCCTGGAGCACAGAATGGACTCATGTGAGCTGCAGCTGTGGTGGCTACTCTGCAGGCCCCAGCAGACACAGAAGAGAGCAGGCACTTTAGTTCACTTCCCTCTGTTCTTGTCAGCCTGAATGCTGCTACCAGACTGGTTTGCCAGAACTCAGCCCTTAGCATGAATTCAAGCTCTACCCTTATTGGTTTCATGACTTTAAGAAAGTCACTTTTGGGCAGCGCCTGTGGCTCAGTGGGTAGGGGGCCGGCCCCATATACCAAGGGTGATGGGTTCGAACCCGGTCCCAGCTAAACGCAACAACAACAAAAAAAAAAATAGCCAGGCATTGGTGGCAGGCACCTATAGTTCCAGCTATTCGGGAGGCTGAGGCAAGAGAATCACCTAAGCCCAGGAGTTGGAGGTTGCTGTGAGCTGTGACACTATGGCACTCTACTGAGGGCAATAAAGCGAGACTCTGTCTCTTAAAAAAAAGAAAAGAAAGTAATTTTTCCTCTGTTATACTCACTTCCCTCACCTGCAACCAGGGAAACAAACTAAGACAATCACTTCCTGCTCAAAAGCCTCACAGCCTTCTGCTACCCACAGTTAATGCTAGATGAGGGGTATGCATACCCATGTACCCTCCCACTATGTCTGGAAGCCAGATCCTGCCAGCTTGTTCCTCTCACACTCCCAAGCCTCTATCTAGCAAATTACCAACCACTGCAGAACAGCCTGACTGCCCTGCCTCTGCACCTTTGTTGTTTTTCCCACCTGGGCTACCCCCCCTCCTGTCTTTGCCCATCATAGTCATGTCCTTCAGTGAAGAATCAGTCAATACCCCCAGCCAGAAATGTTCTTTTTTCTTATCTGACCCCTTATAGAACTTTCTTTTGTCTTACTATGGTATCTATCAAGTCACACTTTATATTGTTAGGTGGATACTTGATCCATACATCTCTCCCTTGCTGGAATGAAAAGTCCTTGAAAGCACTAAGTGTGTCCATCATAGTCATCGCTCACATCTCTCTGTAGCCTCTATTAAGCATAATGCCTTGTATACAGGAGGTGCTAAATTAATGGTAGCTGATTAAAAGGAGGAGGAAGTGGAAGGGAGGTAGGAAAAACCTCCCATTCTCTTAGCATCCATGTTAGGTACAGCTTCTACCTTCAGGCCATCTGCATCCCAGGGAGAAGAGGAGATGGAAGAAGGTAAACTGTTTCTCACTCTTCCATCCTTTCTCTCCACAAAACCCACTGTTGCATTTTGGGACAGCCCATACTAGACAGGGTGTCCTTATACCCAAACATACAGGAGACCTATGCAGTCTCTAGGGAACATCATCAGAAACCTGGTATGTTAAAAATGGCTGGAAAATGGTGGGGGAGCTGTGGGCATCCTGAGATGTGGGCTGGGAGGTGGGAGTCAGCCAGTAATGATTCCAGAGCACTCTAGTACAAGAGCTTGTAGGGAAGGCTGGGAGAAGAGTCAGCAGGACACTGGGCTTCCTAGCTCTGTGGGCCCATACTTGGGGAGTAGGGTGCCAGAGACTGCCCCCCTTGCCTCTGTGGCCCCTGAGCTTGGTGCTCAGGGCCTCTCCCAGGTAGGTCATCTAGGTCTTTAGGGCCAGCACCTACCTGCAGTGATGGGTATCAGTGTTTCACTTAAAATCCCTCCTCTCTGGCAGGGAATTCCTCTCTCTTCTGCCCAGCTGCAGTAGAATTGCCTGGGCAGCAGGACGGGATGGGCCAGGGGGACCTGTTTCACTTTTCCAGGGACCACTCAAGGATGTGGCCACCACACTCTGCTTGCTTCTTCCTGGAGAGGCACTGGGGGCTCCCAGGAGAAGGCCACACAGCCAGGGCCAAGGAAACAGGTCTCCTTCAGGCTGCCCCTCCCCAGCCTCTGTCTCATTCATCAGGCTCACACAGGCAGCCCCATCTGTCTTTATCTTTCCCTGGGTAGAGAGTTGCTGGAGTCAGGCTCAGGGGAGGCTGGGATGTGGAAGTCCTCCCCCCAACCCCCCTCCAGCCTTCAGCAGCTCCTGGAGGCCTAGGCTTTGTCCACAGGAGTTGGAAGGGAATGGACTTTTTGTCTGGCCCTCTATAGTGACAGACTGGCCCTTGCTCCTGTCTTGGCCCAGAGCTCTGAGCAGCAACCCTGTTCCCACACAAATTGTGCCACAGCCAAGGCTCCAAGGCACACACACCCCACCTCCCACAGTGAGAGGCCGAGAAGCATTCTTAACATTCTTTCCAGAGAAAAGGGGTGAAATGTCTGAATTTGGGGGTTGCCATGTTATACAAATTGCAATCTAATCGTTTTTACAAGAACACACTTGCAATTAGAAAAGGAGCCCAGGAGGAGGAGATGAGGAAACAGACAGCTTGTTTTGTCTCCGTTTCCCCCAAAGTTTGGGGCTATTGTCAGGCCAGTCTCTCCCTCCACCAGAGCAGTTGAGCTAGAGTTTTCTAGTTAAATAGGTCTTGGGGTGGGGGCCTTTAAGGGCCCACAGTACTATTTCTGTTTGTTTTCCCAAATCAAAGCCACAGCAGGGCTTCTATGGCACTGCTGGGCTGCTATTTGAAGAGACAGGCCATTTCCCAGAGCCTGGTGTGTCAGTTTATGCTCTGAACTTAACCTCACAGGCACTGCACAACAGAGCCTTGAGGGTCCTAGGCCCAGAGGTAAAAGAAATTGTATCTTTTTATTGGTCCATTTAAAGTGTGTGTGGCCATTTCAGAGAATCAGAGAACAGTACAGCAGAAAGAAAGTCCTCAGCCTCTGGCCAGGATGGGCTGGCAAATTGAGGGTCTCTCAGGACTGTGCTAGCCCCCAGGGACTGGTGCTTACTTGGGCCCTTGGGTCTCCCCCAGAGTGCAGTAGCCCCTAGTGGTATTCTCTATTTCGTTTTACAAATACTTAAGGCCCAGACATTTCCTAGTAATGTCTTCGAAGCAGGAGCAAGAGCCCAAGTTGGTAACCCAGTCTGGGTGTGCCTCTTACGCTGCTGTCCCTGCCCAACCCCATGGGTGCCCAGCTCTCCTTCCTTCTGAATCCTAGAACCAGGGATGGGCAGGCAGAGCCATGTTGGTCTTCACTTCTCCCAACCCCTACTGCCTTTCATCTTCTATTTCAAACAGACAAACATGAAATTACTTCTGTAGATTAAAGGGGAGAGCTCCTCAATCACTCCTTAAGGCCTCACTAATGGAGGGGGCAGGGCCCCCAAATCTGAAAGGAAAGGAAGAACTATGGAACAAAACAGCCCCTACATGGTTTATCTGTGTGTGTGTGTGTGTGTGTGAGAGAGAGGGAGGGAGACAGAGAGAGAGAGAGAGACTGAGAAGACTGAGATTGAATCATGGGTGGTGGCCTATCTGAGAATCCGGGCTTCTCTGGGAGCCAAGGTCAGTGGTCAGGTCAGTCTGTGGGACATTGAGCTGGGGAGATGGCCTTCTGCCTGATGCTCCCACCAGACAGAGGCTTGTCATCTTTTCCATTCAGGCCCAGCACTAGGCTACTGAGAGGAAGATAAGAACTTCGCTGAGAAGGGAGTTAGGGACAGGGGTACTGACTTGGGACCTATCCCCCACTAGGGGGATAGGGCTCCTTGCCGAGGCTTACTGCTCAGAGCTAAAAGGGAAAGGGCAGAGTGGGCAGAAAGAACCCCCCACCCCTACCCCCCAACCAGCTGCTTCCTTCCTTCAGCCTTCAGGGAAGATGGCAGCTGCACTGGGAAAGAAGGTTGAGGGTCATAATCTGAGTGAGGGGGAAAGACTGAAACTGAAGTCTGCACTCAGATGCATGGCTGACAGCCTTTCCTACCTCAGTCTTTTGAGATTGAATTATGGGTTTTTGCTAAAATGCTGCTTTGGCCAAAGGTGAGCTGCTGAGGCTATGAAGTCCTCTCCACTCCATGCCAGGACCTCCTACCTAGATGTCTTTGTGAAGTATTCATGGCCTTGTTTCTCCTCACACCATGGAGCCCAGCATCTCATGGGTGAAAAAGAAACTGAGGCATTGGGCCTGGAGAGTACCCCTTCTCCTTCATTCCCCTCAGTCATTCTGCAGAAAGGCAATACTTCCCCCATCTCTTAGCCACAGGGATTAGCGGGTGCACTTGATGTTGAGGGGTAGTTGCTAGGGCCAGGAGGCCCCCCTACGTGGTTGCTAGGGGTCTGGCATTGGGGCAAGGGGTCTGCCCACTGCCGCGGTCACGGAGGGAATTACACAGTCACAAAGAAATTGTTCTTCTCAGTAATCTGCTCTTGGCCACCGGGTGGGGTGAGGGTGGGGGGAGCAGGTTGGAGCCCAGCAGGGCTGGGGGCTGTGATCACAGAGGCGTGCTAGCCTCAGGCTGGGGGCCAGCCGGGCCAGGAACACCAGGGACAGCCTGCTAAGCTGCTTTCTCAGCGATTTCTCTCCCCAGACACAAAGGTGTTTACTTGTTTTAACATCTCCTGGGACTCCCCTTCTCCCTTTGTGTGGTCTTTATCCCCAATGAGGTTTGAGCCCCAGATTACAGGCAGGAATTAAGGCATTGGACTCAGGCAGCTCAGAACTGCATGACCTGTAGGATCAAGGAGTATAAAGTAACCAAGTGTGTGTGGGAGCGGGTGGGGGAGCGACCCCTTCAGCAAGGCCCATTCAATGTCCTGAGCTGAGGAGGAGTGGCTGGGCTGGGGGTAGCAGCATGCAGGTGTGATGGAACGGATGGGGGGTGGGGCTGGGATACTGGGGGAGGGGAGGAAGATGGGACTAGCTGGAGAGGCCTCATGGTGGGGGTGAGAGGGCTAGGAGTCTGCATTTCCTTCCTCCCCCCTTTCACAAGGAGTCTAATTCTAGCTGAGGAAGAAGGAGAGCTTCCTTTCTCCAAGGTCTAATGCCATCTGAATGTTCAAAGAGTAGGCCAACGTGGGGCAGCCCTTCACCCTCTGCCTTTCTTCCCCTCAGTGGGCAACTGGTGACACACCTGGGCAGTGATTTTCCTCCAGGGGCTGGGGTGCTGGACGTCATGTATGAGTCCCCTTCCACGTTGCTGTCCTGTGGCTATGACACCTATGTGCGCTACTGGGACCTCCGCACCAGTGTCCGGTGAGTGTGCTGGGCAGGGAGGACAGGTAGTGGGCCCCAGTGCAATCCGGGTCCTCCCTCTAAGCTTGGGCCAGCCCATGGGAGGGGATACAATTTCCATGTGTCCTGAGAAGGGAAGTGCCTACAAGGTCATATCAAGCTCAGACTCCCCACCCTTGGGCAGCTCTGGTGCTGGTGGGCTGGGAGACTGTAACCAACAGGCCTTGATCAGGTCAAGCACTTTCTTAGAGCATCTGGAGCTGTCAGGGTACTGTCCCTCAGCATTCTCTTGAGGCCTTTATTACTTCTCCCCTTCATGAGTCCTGTGACAAGTAGCTGACCATGTGGAAACACAAATGCAGGCATAATCTGCTGTGTGCTCTGGGGCTTAGTAAGGGAGTCCTTTATAAAGGATGATTTCCTCATTAAGTTAGGTTTATAAAGAATTTGGTGATACAGGCTCCTCTCTCCCTCTCAGTCCAGAACAGCTCCCTAACCCTCTCTGCAGTTCCTCAAGGCCCTTGAGGAAGCTGGGGTGGAGGTAGAGGGCACCCTGAAGCTCCCTTTGTATCTCCCTTCCTGGACAGGAAATGTGTCATGGAGTGGGAAGAGCCACACGACAGCACCTTGTACTGCCTTCAGACAGATGGTAACCACCTGCTGGCCACAGGTTCTTCCTACTATGGGGTGGTGCGGCTGTGGGACCGGCGCCAAAGGGCCTGCCTGCATGTAAGTGTCCTGTCCACTTGACACTGCCAGGATGCCAGGATTCCTTATTATGGGCTGTATCTGGGAGAGGGTAATGTGGCCAAGGGTGTGCCTGGAGAGGGTTACAGGAAACCTATAATGGCCTATGTTCCTATTTCACTGGGCCTGGGGATCCTGGGTAAGGTAACCCTATTTCCCACTTGGAAAGCTCTTACCTCTTCTTGTGCCCTCCCTTCCAGGCCTTCCCGCTGACATCGACCCCCCTCAGCAGTCCTGTGTACTGCCTGCGTCTCACCACCAAGCATCTCTATGCTGCACTGTCTTATAACCTCCACGTCCTGGATTTTCATAACCTGTGACCATCAGGCCACCCCTGCCTGTCAGCTAAGGAAGCCAGCTACTCAGAGACCACTCTTGTCTGAAAAGTGCAGTGATAGCTCTTCTCCATTGCCCCCACTGTGCTCCTAGACTTATGAATCAGTGCTTGGGTACCTTAAACTAGAGGCTTCTGAGTCTTGGGGCTTTGGCGTAGACCCAGAGATGTAGTCCCTCCCACGAATGTGGAAAGACAAGCCTGCTGCTTTGGGAAAGTGCAGTTGAACCTGGGCCTTGTGTCTGTTTGACCAGAGTAAGAATCTCTCCCCCTCCTTTGACAGCCTACAGAGTAAGGTTAGGTGCTCCTTCCTTCATGCTTGGAGCCTTAATGCCTCTTCCCAGGAGAGGTGAGGCTGCCAATACCTGCCTGCTAGCATTGGCCACCTCAGTCTCAGTCAAACCCTACCCTTGACCAACCTCCCAGGGCTGAGAGTTCATTCCTGGGCCACTGTAGACTGGTTTTGCTTTGAAACCAGAAAGGACTAAAGGGAACCCAGCAGTTCTGAGTGAGTTCTGAGCCAGCCCTGCCTCAGGCTGGCTGTTGAGACATGCTACAACTTTTCATTTTTGTAAAAAATAAAGCTTGATTCTTCATAAATCTGGTTCTTCACTGATTGGGTAGTTCTAGGAGGCCCCAGGAAAAGGGAAGAACAGTTTCAAACTCAGGGTTATATATGCTGGGGAAGGTGTAAGATCAGCCTCGTTGCTCTATTTCCCAAAGCTCAAGGGTTTCTTTAGGAAAACCTCATTGACCACCTACCCCTTTAGCTATGTGTGCACATGTGAGTGTGTGTGAGAGAGAGAGAGAAAAGAAGAGAGGTATGGAGAGGGGATTATGGAAGGGCTCTAAACTGCTATCATCTGTAGAGGCCCTTCTTCACCCCACCTCAACATACACAGAAACACTTAGCAACACTTTGACCCCTATTCTGGCTTTTCACCTTCAATATCTGAACATCCTGTGCTGTTTCCAAGGCTTTTGCATTTTTAAAACTTCTGCCTTGCCCACATCTATCTTAGGGAGTTTCTTCTGAGCCCCTTCTGCAAGCTAAGGTAGCACAGGGTTCTAGCCTAGCCTCCCTCTTGAGTTTATGCAGACAGGCTGGAGGAAATGCCCTGCTCTGCCCTATTGGGATCATCAGCTTCCACCCTCTTCACCTCCCTTTATGTGGAAGGATTTATGTTGAAGGTCCCCAGGATGAAGAAAGGAGGCCACTGGGGTCTAGGGGCACGCAGCATACAGAGGTAGACAAGAGGATAGTTCCTGTGCAGTGACTCAGAATATCTTTACTCAGGAAATAAGATCATGACTCAGGGGCTAGAAGTGCCCCACAGTCCAGTCTTTCAGACTCCGGATAGCAGCCCTGAGCTGGAAAGGACCAAGCCTGAAGTCTCATGGTGCCTTCCATTCTGGAGGTACAAGACTCTGTGATTAACTACTGGGTCTTGCAGTCCCCATTGCCGCTGTGGGCCGTCTTCACCTTCTTTAGCTCCTTCTGTAGCTCTGACTCAGCCATTATGACCTCCTTTGGCTTCTGGTACTATGAATGGAGCCAGAAAGAAGACATATTCAATCACTATCCCTATCCCCTCCATTCAGGCCACTTCTGTGTACATGAGAAAATTGAGGCCTATAGGCATTTAATGATTTGCGCCAGTTCACGTGGCCTTGGACCCTAGACTTGGATCAGAACTCAAAAGTCCTGCAATTTCTTCCCATCATCCTCTACCCTCTCCCATCTGTGAATTATATGACCAGGCTCCTCCCTGAGTCCCCACCCTGCTCTCCCCCATGCTGAATTACAGATTCCTGTTGTCTATCAAGCACATCTTAGGGGTTGGGGCCAGAACTGGGAGCTCCTGTGGGATTGGAAGTGGGCAGGGAAAGAGGAAGCCACTCCCTGGTATAGTATACAAGAAGTCTGGGTGAATCTTACAGAGATAATCAGGGTACAGTTGGCATGAGCAAAACTCAGCGAGGAATCATCCAGAGGTAACTGGTATCTGTCTAGGTCAGGAATGGAGAACTTCTTGTAGTACCTGTGGGAATACCAAGAAGCTGTTGGAGCTCCCAACAGTTGGGTATCAGGCCCTCTGCCACCAAGCTTCTACATAGTTCCACACCTTCCACACAGCCAGAGAGGAAGAAGGGACTCCAGAATATCAGTATTATAGAGCTCAGTAACCCTGGGAAGAAAGGGATGAGAGCCTTATATCCAGTCCAATGGTAGAACAGAAGCAGTCACAATTCCATGATTAGACCAGAGTTAGAATGACTCACACTAAAGGTTGAGTTCCCTAAAGACAGGTAGAAGCAGCTTCTCGGAATAAACATATACCTCAGGTGGCTTGGGCCTCCTCTACACCCAAAGCCTCATGAGGACACCAAAGGATGGGACATATGTTCTAACAAAGTATAGAGTAAAGACAAGGGCTGTCCCCCAATGCTGAGGATCTGCAGTTCCCATTTACATGGGACTTCCACTGAAGATCTTAATTACCTTTTCCTCTTTGCAGGTCTTTCAAGGCCTTGTTAGCCTGACTACTTACTTGCAAATCAAAGAGAATAGGATATCCACAAGGAGAAATCTCCCTGAGGAAAAATGATGTTACTCATCACAAAACCTGGATCTCTGGACTACTTTGCTGGTCTCAAGACCTTACTACTATAATTTCTGCACGTGGCCCCTATCATATGCCGGTGCCAGCCCAGAAATTAATGATCCTTTTTAGTAAATGAAATTAAAAAATCAAAACCCAGATAGCAACACCCAGCTCATATTGTATATAACTGGACTTTGTTTTGCAGGAAATTTAACTCACCATTACCAAAGAGAAACCTTAGGCTCAGAGAGATGAAATATCTTGCCTGTGTTTTATAGCCAGTTGTCAGTGGAGTAAGGAGTCAGGATTTCAATTCCTTGTCCCTGGTCCGATGCTTATTACACCAGAGCAAGCACAAAGACGGCCTCATCTCTAACAACAGGCCCATTTGGCATTTTCCTTGCGAGTGTAGCTAGGCTCTGGCCAACAACCTCTTACCTGGCAAGCCCTCGTATTCTGCTACAGAGGTTGTGTGGGCTGTGAAGGGAAATGCCTCAGGCAGGTACAAACAAACTCAAGTGAGGGGCCTAGAGAGGATGGGGCTTTTAATACTTCAGAGGGGCCTGGGTCCTTGTGGTGACAGCTTCCCTAGTCCACTTCAAAAGCCCTGATGCCCTGGGGACTCAGAGTTGACATCAATGCAGCACTTCTGCTCCATTCCTCCCTGCTCAAATCCCTCCGTTCAGCAGAGGCTCTCAGGGCCCCTCTCCTCACAGGTTCTCCACTCCCCACCAAGGTGCTGGACCCATGGCAGGAAAAGAATGTTTACTTAAAGGCTGACAGTTCAAAAGGAATGGGGGCTGGGGGATCCTAATGGCACTGCAAGTTGCTTTATTTTCCAAAGCTCAGCCCCAGGGAAAGGCAATCCATCTGCCTGTAAACCTGGGATGGAATGCCTGCCTCATCCTCCTCCTAGCTAGCCCAGGCTGAAGGCTCTTCCTGAGGCCCTTGGTCTAGCCAGCAAAGGTGGCAGACACTGATAATAGAGGAGAGTCAAAGGTTAAACAGCAGAGATTAGATGAACACAAAAGCTTGTTAGGAAGTGTTAACATCTTCCCTTCAAATATACACATAAAGCAGAACCAGGAGAGAAGCAGCCCAGCCGAACCATTCTCCCAAGTTGGAGCTGTGAGATTTAGAAAGAATCCCAGGGCTTGGTCTCAATGGTAAGCGAAGGATCGGATGGGAGGGAACCTGAGTGCAGGGTTTGCCCCTTCCTCATCCTACTTCCACCAGGCTAGGGGAATAGAGACAGAAGAGGTCTGGAGGTTCAGTTTTGATTCTATTATAATAGATTTAGTTGATTGGTTGAGGTTAAACAACTCTTAAAGCAGTGGTTCTCAACCTTCCTAATGCCACGGCCCTTTAATACAGTTCCTGTGGGTCACGACCCACAGGTTGAGAACCACTGACTTAGAGGCTCCTGACAGGTATGGGATATTTGTCTTCTCTTCTCAGGGACCAGTGGAGTCCCTTGCAACTTCCATCTGCCTGGCCTTGCCATGATGAATACTGCATTTGACTTTTTCATCAGCATGTGGACAAGAGAGGGACCCACTGTGCTTCTGGAAAAGGAATGTTCAGCCTGAGGCAGCTCTAGGTAGATGACAGACATTTATTGGTCATCTATGCATCCAGGCCTTGATTTCAGGATAAAGAAGAAACAAGGACATATTCCAGCCTGAATAGACCTTGTTTTGTTTCTTGCTAAAAGTGCCACCGTCACAGCAGGGTAATACCCTGGCTTTCTGCAGATGCCCAACTTCCCCTATTCCCACCTCCCTTCACTGTTCTCAGTCTCAGCCATGCAATGAAACATGACATTTAAACAAAATTGATGCATATTCTGCACCAGGCACTGTTTTAAATACATTTAATCCACAGAACAACTTTCTTTGGTTGGTTACTTCTATTATCCTCTCTTAGAAAAGAGGAAACTGAGGCATGGAAAACCTGAGACTTTGTGCCAATCACAAAGATGATAAATGGAGAAGCCCCTATTATAAGTGATAACTCCCCAAGTCTCCTGATCCCTTCCTCTCTCCACATTCTCACCACAAAGTAATGGACCACCTGGTCTAGATTCCCTGTGGTTGTCCAAGGATGGGGCAGATCCTGGGATGGGGGTGGGAGATTCAACAGCAAACAAGTTGTCTGCCCTGGGATCTAACCTGGGTATTCCAGTGAATCAGGGGAGCCTTCCTTTCTGAATGTCAGTCTTCAGGAGACTTACTGGGAGTAAAGGCTTACAATGGAACTCCTGGCCTACCCTGTGGCCTTGGGCAGGCTGCTTAACTTTTTTGTTTCTTTGAGAGTCTTACTATGTCACCCTCGAGAGAGTGCCATGGTATCACAGCTCACAGCAATCTCGAACTCTTGGGGGCTTAAGCATTTCCCTTGCCTCAGCCTCCCAAGTAGCTGGGACTACGGGCGCCTGCCACAATACCCAGCTATTTTTTGTTGGAGTTGTCGTTGTTTAGCTGGCCTGGGGAGTGTTTGAACCTACCAACCAGCCTTGGTGTATGTGGCTGGCACTGTAACCACTGTGCTACGAGTGCTGAGCCCAGGCTGCTTAACTTCTGGGCCTCAGTGTCTTCCTCCAAATTCCTTCCTCAAATAAAGGAACTGCATTAAATGAACTCAAAGTCTTTGTCAAAGGACCCAGAACAGGTCAACTCTGTACCTCTCTTCTCCCTATCTGAACAGATGACAACTTCACTTCAGCTATTTCATAAGTGACCTATTGCCTCCCTTCACTCTCTACTATATCCCTTCCCCAAACCCATTCTCCTTTCCAGTGAAGGAGAAAGGGCACCAGAGAACAGGCCTTCAGACAGAAGGACTGAGGGCAGAAACAGGGCTGCTATGGACCATCACTCAGGCCATGTGCCACACATCTGCATACTGGCATGGCCAGAAGGGTCCAAAGATGCCTCCAGTCCATCCCACCCTTAGAAAATTAGCAGGCAGAGTGGTGCCTGTGGCTCAAAGGAGTAAGGCACCAGCCCTATGTACCAGAAGTGGCAGGTTCAAACCCAGCCCTGGCCAAAAACTGCAAAAAAAAGAAAGAAAGAAAAAGAAAATTAGCAGGCAAATCTTAAACATCAAGGCTCTGGACAAACTCACCACCCCCACCCATAGTACCCCCTGCTAGAGAATCACAGTGCTCATGTAATCCTAAAGGCACTCAGAGTTCTACAAAAGAGAAGGCTGTTTAATCCAAAGTTTCCTAAACTTATTTGACGATAGAATCCTTTTTCTAGCGTCACCTATTAACACCTCCGATGGTGTTAGTACTGCTGATGTCAAATCAGCCAAGTTCTCTTCAGTTTTCAATTTCCAAAGAATTGTTGAGGATCTGCTTCAGGCCAGCACATGTATGATTTCATCAAATTGCCAAAACAACCTGTGAGGTAGATGTGAGTATTCTCCTGTGACAGATAAGGAAACCTTGCCCCAAATACTACAGCTAATACATGACAGAGGCCAGATTTAACCCAACATCTTCCCACTCTAGTACCATGGCACATTCTAGTTACAGCTGCCAGCGTCTAGGATGAGACTAAGAATATTCTTTCTGCATAAACGTTCTTAATCAGAAACAGATGGTCCAATACTAGGGTCCTGAAAAGTACTTTTTCCCTAATTCATCCCTTTCTAATGCCTGAGGCCAAGGACATAATACATTAGAATTAATTCCTTCAAGTAAAGTGGCCAACCCAGGCTGGGCGCAGTGGCTCACACCTGTAATCCTAACTCTGTGAGAGGCCAAGGTGGGTGGATTGTCTGAGCTCGCAGGTTTGAGACCAGCCTGAGCCAGAACGAGACCTCATCTCTAAAAGTAGCCGGGTGTTGTGGTGGGTGCCTGTAGTCCCAGCTAGTTGGGAGGTGAGGCAAGAGAATTGCTTAAGCCCAAGAGTTTGAGGTTGATGCGAGCTGTGACACCATGGTACTCTACTGAGAGCAACAAAGTGAGACTCTATCTCAAAAATAAATAAATGAATAAAAATAAAGTGGCCAACCCAGTTCTTTAGGATCAAGGAAGGTATGGATAAAGGAGTTCTGGCTTTGGTCAGTAACTACATTCTACGCTATTAAAACTGGGGCAGGTGTAGAACCTCCAGGTGAAGGAAGAGGTCAAATCAGAGAGAAATGCCATGGTGTGGGAGAAACTGTAGATGCCAGGGTATCAAGACAGGTCACTGACTTTCTTTTTGGCAGGCCAATTCATTAAGCTGACTTTATATATGCATTTATATAATTAATATATAGCACAAGAATAAAAATATGTATCCTGCCCACCTCCAGATGATATGATGATCAGAAAATAGCTCTTAAGGCCAGGTGTGGTGGCTCATGCCTATAATCCTAGCACTTTGGGAGGTCAAAGCAAGAGGATCGTTTGAGGCCAGGAGTTCAAGACCAGCCTAAGCAACTTAGCGAGACCTCATCTCTATGAAAAATAAGAAAAATTAGCCAGGTATTACAGGTGCCTTTAGGATTACATGAGCATTGTGACTTAGCCTGTAGTCTCAGCTACTTGAGAGGCTAAGGCAGGAGGATCACTTGAGCCCAGGAGCTGGAGGTTGCAGTGAGCTATCATTATACCACTGTAACCTAAGAAGACCCTGCCTTGGAAAACAAAAAGAAAGAAAAAAAAGTACTGTAAAAATTTTTTAAAAAATTTTAAAAGTACTATATCCTGAAAAAGTGAAACACTGCTCAAAGTAATAGCTATGAGCTCTGTTTAATTAAAGGGAGTAAAGGTACAGAATATACCATTCCAGGTAGAAACTGAAAATGCAACTAGGTTCAGGAAAGATCTGGTTAAGGGTTTAGCAGCCTCTCCAGCCTACCTCTCAGCAGAAGAGCCTGAGACGGTAAAAGCTGAACCAGCCTGGGACACTGGACCACAGACTTAGTGGAGTCTCCAGAGTAGGCCCTGAAACACTCTTCTCCACTCTATGGGAATCCAACCCCCAGCCCTGACCCTTCTGGAGTACCATTCTCATCCCACCTAGCTTCACCCATCGTTTTAAAAATATCCCAAATCCCCCTATCCTCTTCACCCCATAGCCTTGGGCGCTAGAACTAATGGTCCCTAGCCATGGAGCAACCTGGCCAACAGCGCCACCTATGGCTGGACATGTACAGCAGATGGGACCCAGAGGATTCGCCCGCAGTTGAATTTTTTGGTGAGCTAGCTAGCTAGGCTCTCTTCTCACTCCTTGGTAATCACATTTCTGCTTGATATCTGTATTCGACAGTGACCTCTGGGGGACAAAAAGGAGGCAGCAGCCAGCTCCACAAAGTGCTAGGCTGCAGATTCAAGTGCTATCAGAAGCACTTTTGTTCCCAGTTTGGACCCAGGGCTTCTTACACGAGGGAATGCTTGCTGAAGCATGGAGTTTGTTTTCCTACAGGCAATTTCTTTGTTGTCTGAAATTGCTAAATTCCACTTTAGGCACTGACTCCTGTTAATGATGAGAACAATAACAAGAATAAACTGCCTTTTATATGAGGCCTTCAAAGTGCTTTATAAACGCAAACCCTTATTATTATGACTTTATATTTATAGACAAGACCCACTGCAGGGGCTTCTAGCTGCATGTGCAGCAATAATCCTGAAATTAATTCATTTATCTCTACCTCTTCCCTTGTCCCCTTAACCCTGCCAAAGTCATGGGCTATGGGGGTCATTAAGAGAATGGTAGGGCTCAGACCTGCGCTAGGGGAGTCTGGGAGCCACCCTGCTTCCCTGTGGGCCTCATGGGCCCAAGGAAGGTGGTTGGGGAGGCTAGCACAACCCTGCCTGAGAAGACAGGGAAAGGGATCAAGAACCTCCTTACTGTATGGGTAAGGAGGATGGGTTGGGGCATCTCTGGGTTAGGCTTAGCACATCATTAGGCTTGTTGAATGGCTTCACAACTTGCAGACAGCTAACTCATAACACCTCCCATCTCAATGCCCAAATCTATTTCATGGGTATTGGCCCTATATTATAATCCCTCTGGTACAGGTTAAGACCAATTCATTTCAAGGCCATTCTCTTCATGCCTCAAACACAGCTCTTCTCCCAGATTCAGTCAGAACCCCTGAAACCCAAATGGGATCAATGCGCTTCCAAGATGGAAATGTACCTCGGTCACCTTCTGTCCTTTCAACCCCAGTGGACTCCCCTCTAGTGGACTATAAAGGAGGTTGAGTACCCCTTTTGAAACATGCTGCAAGAGACTTCCAAGACTCCAAAGTGTCTGCCCACTGTCAACTCAGTCCAGGGAGGGATCAGGTCTACTGCTGCTCAGTCCACTACTTGTCAGTCCTGTAATTGCCACTTCAGACAGATGTGCCTTCCAGACTATCGCTCCTTGCCAGCTTTGACAGTGATGTCACTAGGCCAAGCATACTAAGAGGTCAGGGTCATAATAATCTAATAGCAGAACTACCTGAGACCACAAGTTAATGGCCATGTGATTCCTTCACTCTCTTATTCAACAAATATTAAGCCCCAGTATGTGCCATGTACTGTACTAGACACTCATTCAAGTTTTCCTACCAAGATGAAGCGGATTATATTATTTAAGTTGATCTTACAGAGAGGAAGCTCTTCTACTTGCAGTGACTTTTGGGTTTTAGTTCAGCCTCCCTCGCTCCCTTCCTCACAGACACTGGGAGGGAGGCTTCTCTGTCTTCTGGGGTAGGGAGTAATCTGAGACCTAACCCCAGATCAAACCCCATCCCACACCCCACTCATACAAAAGCAGACAGGTACCTTCTACACTACTCACTTTTTGTTGGTTGTTCTGATAATGATGCAGCGCTCCTTCTGGTCCACACAGACATTATAGGTATCCTTAGAGTAGGGAAGGTTTCGAATCCGCCACTGGAAACTCATCTTTGTATCCTTGCGCAGGAAGACAGGCTGTAAAAGACAAATCCAACTCAAGGACTATTCTTGGAAAAGGGCTGGGTCCACCCTCCTCAAAACTCTACCCAGGGGCTCGGCGCCTGTAGCTCAGTGAGTAGGGTGCCAGCCACATACACTGAGGTTGGTGGGTTTGAGCTGGCCAGGCCTGCTAAACAACTGTAACAACGACGACAACAAAAAATAGCCAGGCGTTAGGGCTGGCGCCTATAGTCCCAGCTACTTGGGAGGCTGAGGCAAGAAAATTGCTTAAGCCCAAGATTTTGAGGTTGCTGTGAGCTGTAATACTACAGCACTCTACAGAGGACGACATAGTGAAACTCTGTCTTAAAAAACGAACAAACAAAAAAAATTCTACCCGGGGTGTAATAGAAGACCCTCAGCTCTTTGCCATAATGCCCCTCCCATGCTGCTATTGCAATGACATTCCAGGCCTGGAGCCCTCACCCTGGGATGATCAAGCCAAAATGTTTTTATTCATCCAAACAAACATTTGTAGAATGTTGTGTCCAGGTGGACACACTGGAGATGAGGTGAACAGGACATGTTCCCAGCTCTCAAGGGCAGCAGCCCACCCCCACAAGGCATTTGGACAAATGGACGTACATTGGCATTGCTTTCCTTGATGAGTTCGGGGCCCAGGTTCCCTGTTCCTGGGGGCACTGGCTCTCCCACCTCAAGCTGCCACTGGCCCAAGACTCCCAGAGCACTTTTCACACGCCACTTCCTCACTGCAGAGAGAAGCAAGCAATGGGATGATAGTTAAGAAAGGGTCTTTTGGGCGGCACCTGTGGCTCAGTGGATAGGGTGCCTGCCCCATATACCGAGGGTGGCAGGTTCAAACCCCGTCCTGGCCAAACTGCAACAAAAAAATAGCCAGGCATTGTGGCAGTTGCCTGTAGTCCCAGCTACTTGGGAGGTTGAGGCAAGAGAATCGCCTAAGCCCAGGAGTTGGAGGTTGCTGTGAGTTGTGTGACGCCATGGCACTCTACCGAGGGCAATTAAGTGAGACTCTGTCTCTACAAAACAAAAAAAAAGAAAAGAAAAGGTCTTTGCTCTTTTCTGCCAGATTACCAACACCATGTTAAGTAACTAGAACAAGATAAAACTGGGAATTTGTGGCCTTTACACTAGGCTTTGTTCACCTGAGCAGGGACATTACCACCTCTGAAATCTCAGTAGGACATTTCAATATCAAACAACTTGCAAAGGCCATCTCATGAGTGCGCAGACAAAAGGAATGGAATGAAGCTCTAAGAGGAACCGATTGGAGTTAAGAAACCCTTAGATATGGCTTCAAGCAAGAAGATGTAAAAGTTAGAAAAAGGGTAGTTTCTAGTAACAGGGAAAACATGAAGCACAAAAAGGGAGCTGAGATACATTCTTTTCAGGCAGGGCACAGTGGCTCTCACCTGTAGTCCTAGCACTCTGGGATGTTGAGGCGAGTAGATAGCTTGAGCTCAGGAGTTTGAGACCAGCCTGAGCAAAGTAGACTCTGTCTGTACTAAAAATAGAAAAAGTAGCCAGGCATTGTAGGAGGTGCCTGTAGTCCCAGCTACTCAAGAGGCTGAGGCAAGAGGATTGCTTGAGCCCAGGAGTTTGAGGTTGCTGTGAGCTATGATGATGCCATATCACCCAGGGTGACAGAGTTAGATTTTGTCTTTAAAAAAAAAAAAAATGCATTTTTTTTCCTCTCTAAAAAACTTGCAAAGGAAAAATAAATTAAGAGGATAAAAGCTGTTGGGCAGGTTTGTCTTATGATTCACAAAGTCCAAATATAGAAATTCACTTGTTTCAGGTATACTTGGCTCTTAAAAAAAACCCTGAAATCTGTATATAAATAAAATCTTAGGCACACACCATATTTTAACGTATTATTTATAGAAGATCTAATGCGAATTTTTTGTAAAATGGCATCATTTAATAATGCAAATAAACATCTCTATTTTACCTTTAAAGGACATATTATGGAAATTATGTATCAGGACACTAGTCCAAGGAACATTACTTGGAAACCCCTGCTGAGATTTTCAGGGGCCTTACTCAGGTATGTAGTGGCTCCTGCTGTGCAGTCCACCCCTATAGGAGTACAGGAGGAACTTTTCTGAGCCCTGAATTCTTTCCCCACCCTTTCTTTTCCTTTCTTGCTGTACTTGGTATCATGGAGGGAAGGGCGGCTGCAACTTGTATCCTCTAGCTTGAGCAGCCCAGTCTCAGCTAAAGACCAGCAACTTTCTGTGGCCATCTTAGGAGCTAAACAACTCAAAAAGCTCATGGTGGGCACTGGCCCCATATACCGAGGGTGGCAAGTTCAAACCCGGCCCCAGCCAAACTACAACAACAAAATAGCTGGGGGTCGCAGCAGGCGCCTGGTGTCCCAGCTACTTGGGAGGCTGAGGCAAGAGAATCGCCTAAGCCCAGGAGTTGCTGTGAGCAGTGTGACGCCACGGCACTCTACCAAGGGCAATACAGTGAGACTCTGTCTCTACAAAAAAGGAAAGAAAGAAAAGTAAAAAGCTCATGGTATTCTGCTACAGTTGTTTCCATTCGTTTGCTCCTTTTTCCAGGCTGGGAGATGATAGCTACAGTCTGATTCTCAACATCAAGCAAGTAGGTGGTTTTCCTTTAAACCTTTTGAGCAGCTGCACTAGATCCAAACACACTCACTGCTGTAAGCACAGAAGCCGAAAGTAGAAGTGTGCTGTAAAATTAGAATTTTCTCTTGAATATGCTTTTATAAGGTCTGCTGCATTCTGCAGTGTGATTTTATTATATCTTAGGGCCAAAAATCCTCCCTAGAAACCCATTTCCAAGTTTATAATGAAAATTAATAAGGAAGAGTAAAAGTTGGAAATATGCTTTATAGGCAACTTTTTTTCAACAAATACTTCTCTCCTAAGTGAATGGACTATGACCAGGAGTATATCCAAATCTATTCACTGTAATACCTCACTTCACTGGAAGCCATCCTTCTGGGAGCCTCTGTCACAGTCACAAACTCAGAAGTGACAAATGCCTCAAGCAGTAGCTTATTGTGACAAAACCCATGTAACCTCTATGGGAGGAAAGATCACTCCCAGATTCTCACCCAGACTGTATATAAAATGGCTACAGGTAGAATAAAGCAAGAAATTACTTTTTCCCCAGGCATACTGACAACAGTACCAGGGGACAGCTCATATCAGAGGGAAGAGTCAGAACTACAGAAGCACTTGAGACCATTTAGAGAGCAAATAAGCACCCTTAGACACTGGTGGCACTGCTATATAACAGAACACAGGCATCACGGATTCTAGAAGCGAAGCCCCTTTAGAAAGCATCTAGTTTTACAATGAGAAACAGCATTTCTTCCATTTCAACCCTAGCCACTACTGTTAGGGGACAGAGTATGAAGAATTACTGATGCTCAGAGAGACTAACTTATAAATGCCACAGTTAAACATCAGTTCCTCTTACTCTAAATCCAGAATTTGGATCATTAATAAAAGGTTAAACTTTATTCTATAAGTGTTCAATAAGCATATATAATATTTAGAATGGTTTCTTTTCTTTTTTTAAGTAGCTCTGTTTCTTTCTGTTTAAGAGATAAGAGTCTTACTGAGTGGCCCAGGATGGAGTGCAGTGGCATGATCATAGCTCACTGCAATCTCCAACTCCTGGGTTCAAGTCATCCTCTCACCTCAGCTTCTTGCGTAGCTAGGACTACAACCTAGCTAATTTTTCTCTTTTTGATAGAGACAGGGTCTCACTATGTTGCCCACACTGGTCTCTAACTCCTGGGCTCAAATGATCCTCCCACCTTGGCCTCCATATTGCCGAGATTACAGGTGTGAACCCCATGCCTGGCCCTATTTCTTTTTTGTAGAGACAGAGTCTCACTTTATGGCTCTCGGTAGAGTGCCATGGCATCACACAGCTCACAGCAACCTCCAACTCCTGGGCTTAAGCGATTCTCTTGCCTCAGCCTCCCAAGTAGCTGGGACTACAGGGGCCCGCCACAACGCCCAGCTATTTTTTGGTTGCAGTTCAGCCGGGGCCGGGTTTGAACCTGCCACCCTCAGTAAGTATATGGGGCCAGTGCCTTACCAACTGAGCCACAGGTGCCACCCCCCTATTTCTTTATTATATGTGTCCTTTAAAGGCTAAGTTATGATCACTTGAAAAAATAAATTATAAGGAATACCTAACTCTCTATAGCTGGGTGAAGTGTCCCTGTAATCACAGACCTTGTTAAATCGTATATCCTAAGACATAATACAGTACTAGTGTGGACTGAGAGACAATAACCACCCCAGAATTTTTTGTCTCCTCTTTTACTCGGAGATATATTGGGTTTTGCACAGAAATACTCAAAGAAGAAAATCAGATGCTTGTTTCCTTACTTCGGACTACTACCTCCTTACTCTGACTCAGGTCACAGGAACTTGGCACCCTTGGCTGCTTCACCTTTTGTTTTTTTTCACACCTTAAATTCTTTGTTAGATTGAAGAAGAAAGTTTTCCTTCCCATTCCCTCAAGAGATAAGATCCAATAAAGGATTTGGCAAAGTTCTTCTTATTTTTCCAATGCATGTGGGCATGAATGCACATTTGCAAATGCACACTTTGTCTTGTCTTTCTTGTCCTGGCTTTGTTCCTGAACTCAAGGACAGCTCCTGCAGCAACAGAAGACCGCTTTCCACCTGCTGTCACTATGATTTGATTATACGTTAAACCCAAACTGGTGCATGCAAGGCAGATCCTTGGGACGTTATCACACCTTGCTGGCTGAGCCAGGGCCAGTCCTTGGGAAAGAGACTTTCAAGGTCCGTGAAAAAGGTTTGATGGGGAATATGTGAAGGAGACAGGGCTTTGGGGCTTTTTCCTACATCAGCAGGAAACAGGCTGATGTCCCAGACTGCTGAAAGGAGGCCCCATATTTCAGGTGGGCTGGAAAGTAGACGTCCTAAAGGCCTCTTTCCCCAAAGCTCCAAGCCCTGGCCCACTTCCAATGTGAATAATTACATCCCCCTTCCTAAATACTCCCTACAGCTTAAACTGGATGCAGGATTCTTCTTTTCTGTCCTAAAACACTGCAACATTGCTATGTAGCTATTAAACAGCTGCCACGGCCCATCCCCGAGGAGACTGAAGGGAATCGAGTGGGTCATTTATAAAGCCAGTGAAGTGCTCAGGGATGAAAGTGCTCAATATCCTCCAAATGCAGCCTGGGGTGGTTAGGCTGGCGGTCAAATACCAAAGCAGATTAAGCCGGTAATCCGAATGTAATCGCTGGGGGATGGCCTGCCCTTCAGCCTTGGTCCCCCCACCCCCGCGACATGCTGTGTTCTTCTCAGGCCGGTTTGATGTTCCGATCATTGTTATGGGGACTTCAGTTTTTTCCTCTATGAATACATACAGCATTCATTGTGGGGGGTGAGACTGAATAGCACAGAGAGGGTAGGAAAAAAATACGACACTAACATGCTTATTGACACCAAGTAGAATTCTGTCCCAGACAGATGCACACCTATTGGCAATTCTTCCTCTGCACGTTACTAAGTTTTTCTTTTTTTTTTTTTTTTTATTGTTGGGGATTCATTGAGGGTACAATAAGCCAGGTTACACTGATTGCAATTGTTAGGTAAAGTCCCTCTTGCAATCATGTCTTCTAAGTTTTTCTA
Source organism: Nycticebus coucang (assembly GCF_027406575.1). Lineage (NCBI taxonomy): Eukaryota > Metazoa > Chordata > Mammalia > Primates > Lorisidae > Nycticebus > Nycticebus coucang. Next base: position 130,731,124 of record NC_069782.1, on the reverse strand, counting down.
ATAGAAAACCAGTTTAGCCGATTATTAAATTTGTATAATTAGCCAGGAAAATGGAAACTATTCCTATTTACTGACATAAAAACCATGCCCATATTTTACTTCAAGGAAAGCACAATCAAAAGCCGTCTCAAGCCCTGGGATTATTTATATTTAAAAATTAATAATGAGGGCTGTCATTCTAGCACTCTGGGAGGCCGAGGTAGGCATATTACTTGAGCTCAGGAGTTAAAGACCACCCTCCGTACGAGTGAGATCTTGTCTCTAAAAATTAGCCAGGCCTGGTGCCTGTGGCTCAAATGGCTAAGGCACCAGCCACATACACCTGAGCTGGCAGGTTCAAACCCGGCCCAGGCCTGCTAACAACAATGACGGCTGCAACCCCAAAATAGCCAGGCGTTGTGGCAGGTGCCTGTAGTCCCAGCCACTTGGGAGGCTGAGGCAAGAGAATCACTTAAGCCCAGGAGTTGTAGGTTGCTGTGAGCTGTGATGCCATCGCACTCTACCCAGGGCAAGAGCTTGAGACTCTGTCTCAAAATAAATAAATAAATAAATAAATAAATATTAGCTGGGTGTTGTGGCAGGTACCTGTGGTCCCACCTATTGGGAGGCTGAGGCAAGAGGATCACCTGAGCCCAAGAGTTTGCTTAGATTTTGGTTACGTGAATGTACGTATTTGTCAAAACTCTTTGAACTGTATACTTTAATATCTATGTATTTTACTGCTTGTATATTACATCAATAAAGACAATTTTAACCATAGATTTACAACTCAAAAAAAAAAAAAGTTTGAGGTTGCTGTGAGCTATGACGCCAAGGCACTCTACCAAGGGTAACCAAGTGAGTCTCTGTCTCAAAAAAAAAAAAAAAAGAACAGTATTCTGCAAGGGAAGCTGGGGGTAGGGGAGAAGAGTAAGAAAAAGATCTGCTGTTCTAGAGGTTGGGGCCCAGTGATTCAAGTGGGGTGGTCCTCTCTGCCTAGTCAGGCCATTTTGGAGAAAGGAAAACTTAGTAAGAAGAGAATTGGGCTCAGCACCTGTAGCTCAGCAGCTAGGGTACCAGCTATATACACTGAAGCTGGCAGGTTCGAACCTAGGCTGGTCCTGCCAAACAACAATGGCAACTACAACCAAAAAATAGCTGAGAGTTGGTGGCAGGCGCCTGTAGTCCCAGCTACTTGGGAGGCTGAGACAAGAGAATCACTTAAGCCCAAGAGTTTGAGGTTGCTGTGAGCTGTGATGCCGAAGCACTCTACTGGGCATCACAGATTGAAGTGAAACCCTGTCTCAAAAAAATAAATAAATAAAATGGAGTTTTGGGCCAGGTGCAGTGGCTTATGCCTATAATCCTAGCACTCCAGGAGGCCGAGGCAGGTGGATCACCTGAGCTCAGAAATTCAACACTAGCATGAGTAAGAGTGAGACACTGTCTCTACTAAAAATAGAAAAACTAGCTGAGTGATGTGGTGGGTACCTATAGTTCCAGCTACTCGGGAGGCTGAGGCCAGAGGATCACTTAAACCCAGGTATATGAGTTTGTTGTGAGATATGATGATGCCATGACACTCTACCCCAGGGTAAAAAAGGGTGAAATTCTGTCTCAAGAAAAAAAAAAAAAGAAAGAAAGAAAATGGAGTTTGGAAGCCAGGTCTTTGCTCCACTTGCCACCAAGAGAAATGACATGCTAATGTGGGACACTGGGACATGAAATGCTATAAATGAAGAAACCTGGACTTATATTATTTTTATTTTATTTTTCTGGGACAGAGTCTCAGTCTGTTGCCCAGGATAGAGTGCCATGTTGTCATAGCTCACAGCAACCTCAAACTCCTAGGCTCAAGTGATTCCCCTGCCTCAGTCTCCCGAGTAGTTGGGACTATTAGGTACCAGACACAACATTCGGCTAGTTTTCCTATTTTGAGTAGAGATGGGGTCTTGCTTTTGCTCAGGATGGTGTTGAACTCATGAGCTCAAGCAATCCACCCGCCTTGGCCTCCCAGAGTGCTATGATTATAGGCATCAGCTACCGCGCCTGGCCCTGGACTTGTTTTTAATTTTAATTTCATGTACAAGCACAACAAAGAGGCCTGAGTTTTGTTTGTTTTTACAGCCACAGCGACTATAGCTGTTTAATTTGCTCTGTGTGGAGGGGAAGAGAGATGGTGCTAGGGACTGAGGGCAAAGAGCTGTGGCCAGTCTCTGGGCTGGATTTGGAGGTGGTTAGCCCACGTGACCTCTGCTTTCATAAGTTCTCTCCTGTTAGGCATTCCAAGGCTGTCATCCCCTGGGAGCACTATAAATTACAATGCATTGTAAGAATATTACTACTGTATTGGTTTCCACCGAATCAGTGTCATATGCTAAACACATCAAGATTTTTAATAGCACCAGACTAAACCAATTGGGACTGGAGCCCAAGCAGCTCATAATAAGGAGGGATCAACACTTCACTCTGTGACTGAACATGCGCAGGACACACATTTTAAGACTGGAGACTAAGAGAATGCAAGCCAGTGTAATCCATGTTGTCGGTTCCAGACATTTATGAGCTGTCAGAAAAAGGGAAAAAGAAATTCCCTCACCAATACTACCTGTCAATCAGGCCCAGGAAGAAATTAAAGTCAAGAATAATGACAAGAAAATAACCCAGCCCATGATTCCATCATTGGTCTTAGCATTTCAGATGGAACTTAATAAAGAGACTAACTCCCACTGCTGACAGCCGTGGGCCCTGGGTCAAAGAGCCAGCTACCTAGCTCTAGGAAGCTGGTTAATGCTGAGCTGCATACCTGGGAACAGACAGAGGGCAAATCAAATAATTCTCAGAAATCCAAGCTGGAACCCACGAGCCTATTCTTAGAGGAAAGGAGTTACAGGAATGAAAATGGGCGGCGCCTGTGGCTCAAGGAGTAGGGCGCCGGTCCCATATGCTGGAGGTGGTGGGTTCAAACCCAGCCCTGGCCAAAAAAAAAAAGAAAGTAAATAAAAAAAAAAAAAAAAAAAAAGAAAATGGCAATGCTGCAAAATCATTAATTCTACCCCCTTTGATTCAGACATTTTTTTCAAGATGAAGGTTATATTTTATTTTATTTTATTTTTATTATTATTTTTTTTTTTTTGTAGAGACAGAGTCTCACTGTACTGCCCTCGGGTAGAGTGCCGTGGCGTCACACGGCTCACAGCAACCTCTAACTCTTTGGGCCTACGCGATTCTCTTGCCTCAGCCTCCCGAGCAGCTGGGACTACAGGCGCCCGCCACAACGCCCGGCTATTTTTTTGTTGCAGTTTGGCCGGGGCTGGGTTTGAACCCGCCACCCTCGGCATATGGGGCCGGCGCCCTACTCACTGAGCCACAGGTGCCGCCCAAAGGTTATATTTTATAGTGTCACCTTGGAGCCAACGTCAGAAGTTCTCTTCTGATACTTACTTGTTCCTGGTGTAGCTTCAGCCAAAACAAAAAACAAGCAAAAAAGCTGCAGTAATGCATCAATGTACAAAGTCATGACTTAATAATAATATATAATAAAAAATAATTATAAATAAATAAATAAAGCTGCAGTGAAAGCCTGTCCTTATCTCTCCTCAGACTACAGGCATATTTCCAATACCACTTCCTCTGTAGAGCTTTTTCTCAACTGTTTCTCTACATCCCCATTCCCATCTTAGAAGAATTACCAACTCTCCCATTTGCATGAGGGTGTGTGTGTGTGGTGGTGGGGGATAGGTTTTTCTGGTCAAAAGGACTCCCACTCCACTTTTAGTGACCAGATATTCTCAAGAATATCTGGTCTTAGGGGCTTTTGTCTCTCATAGTTTCTACATTGGTCTTGGCTCCTTCCCCAAGTCTAAGGCTAGGAGTGTTCACTTGGGCTTAGGTCAGCCCCAAGGATTTCTAAGGACCCACTGGAAGCCTCTGTCACTTACCTAGTAGTTCACTTGTCTTCTCATCATATTCTTCGGCCATTTCTTTCCCATCTGGAAACAAATAGTGCACTTTCCTTCTCCCTACACACAAAGCAGAAAGTGCCTTTTTTTTTTTTTGAGACAGAATCTTACTTTGTCACCCTCGGTAGAGTGCTGTATCGTCACAGCTCACAGCAACCTCCAACTACTGGGCTTAGGTGATTCTCTTGCCTCAGCTTCCCGAGTAGCTGGGACTACAGGTGCCTGCCATAATGCCCAGCTATTTTTTTGTTGCAGTTTAGCCGAGGCTGGGTTTGAACCCACCACCCTCAGTATATGGGGCCAGCGCCCTACTCACTGAGCCATAGGTGCCGCCCAGCAGAAAGTACCTTACCTCAAAGCCTCCTCTTGCCTAGGGCTTTGCAGATTAAGGGACCTACCTGGGAAATAGCAGAAGCCTTAAGAAATATTGAGAAACCCTGCCAGGGCCTTCCCTGAACTCTTTGTCAAACATCACCCACCATTACTTTAAGACCTGTCCTGGGACTTGTGTCCTTTCAGATGGAACTTAAAAAAGAGACTAATAAGCTTCCTTTTTTATTGTTATTGTTGTGGTGACAGAGTCCCACTTTATGTCCTGAGCAGAGTGCAATGGCATCATAGCTCACTGGAACCTCAGACTCAGGCTGTGGGCATACCGCTGCCTCAGCCTCCAGAAGCCACTGGGATTACAGGTGCTCACAGCGCCAGGTTGGGTTTTTCCATTTTTTTTTAGGAGTCGGGGTCTCACTCTCGTTCAGACAAGTCTCCAACTCCTGAGCTCACGCAATTCTCCCTCCTCAGCCTCCCACAGTGCTGGGATTATAGGTGTGAGCCACTATGCGCGGCTAAGCTCTGAAACTTTCTCTGAATATGTCTTTGCTCTGCTACTTCTTCTACCAGTAATGGCTCCGTAGTTCTTCCCCTCTGTGGAACCCATCCTTGCCCTTCAAAATCCAGCCAAAATGTTACTTCCACTGGGAAGTCTTCCTTAACTATCACCTCTAGCCACCATGGCAGAATTAATCACTTTCTCATCTGTGCCTCCTTTATATTTTACTCATATCCATAGTAGAGCGCTTATCACATGTTGTACTTTTAAAGGGCGCCAAAACAAATGTGTGTACATTTTAAGAGAAAAGGCTATCCTATTCATGTCTGTCCCATGGTGACGCAAGCATTCATTTGATTAACACCATTTTTTGAGCGAACATGCTACACATTGCTACTTGGCGCCCTCTGTATCAGGAGTTCAACTAAATATTGATCAAAAGAATGAATGAACATTGATAAACTATCTACTGAAAAAAACAGAAGACCCCAAAGGAGTGACCTAGCCCAACTCTTCTACCTATGTAGTACATGTACAATCATACCCTTTCTTTTTATACCTAGGTAAGCAGACATAGGCAGGCTCCTCAGCAAGACTAGTAAAAGGGCTCTATTGCCCAGGAGACAAGTACCACAGATATGTTTGATGAATAAGAGCCCCAAGATACCTTTTTCCTGTCCATTTTACTCTTCAGGGACATAGTTCTCTTGCATCATTCCTGACCTGTATTCCCCCTAATTTGCAGGGCCTCTCAGCAAACCCCTAGGTTACACCACCCTTAATCATTTCAATGGCTCATAGAACTAGAAAGTGTTTTCCTGCCAGGAATGCAACACAAGTAGCTAAGGGCATGCAGCCTTGAGTCCAGATAGGATGCAATGCTTACTATCAACCCAGCAGGTACTTTACACATTTTATCCAATTTAATTCCATACTAATATTATATATTTCCATTATCTGTATTTCGCAGATGAGGAAAACTGAGGCTTAAATGTCATGTAACTTATTTAAGATCATAAAGGCAGGAAATGACAGAACTGGGCTTAAACTCACTTAAGGTCACAATCCACACTCTAATAACTATACCAGGATAATCTGTGTATGGCTTTAAATATTTGTAAAATTAAACATTATTCCCAGGGTTATTGGCCATTTTTCTAATGAATTACCCACTTATGTAAGCCTTAGCCTATATTGTTTGGGTACTCATCTTTGCCTTACTGATCTGATTGACCTTTGTATATATAACCATGCATCATACATGTTGCAAATATTTTCAGTTTCAATTGCCTTTTAACTTTGTTTAAAGTGGATTCTCTTGAACAAGTGTTTAATTTTTTTTTTTAAGAGATGGTATCTCAATATGTTGCCCAGGCTGGAGTACAATGGCTCTTCACAGGCACAATTACAGCACACTGAAGCCTTGAACTCCTAGGCTCAACCAATCCTCCAATCTCAATCTCCTGGATAGCTGAGACTACAGGGACAGGCCACTGTATATAGCACATGTGTTTAATTATTATTATTTTTTTTTTTGAGAATCTCACTTTGTTGCCCTTGGTAGAGTGCTGTGGCATCATAGCTCACAGCAACCTCAAACTCTTGGGGTAAAGTGATTCGCTTGCCTCCCAAAGTGCTAGGTGCCTGCCACAACGGCTGGCTATTTTTAGCAATGGGATCTTGCTTTTGCTCAGGCTGGTCTCAAACTCGTGACCTCAGGCAATCCTCATGACCTTAGGCAATCCACCTGCCTTGGCCTCCCAAAGAGCTAAGATTACAGGAGTGAGCCACCTGGCCTATGTGTTTCATTTTTACAGTCAACTACCTTCTTTTTCCTCTGTGGTTATTGGCATGGAAGTTGTGTTTAGAATATCCTCCCTACCCAATTATTGTATAATGCTTATCTATGCTTTATTCCAATATGATATTTATTCTGACAATGTGTGCGTATAAACAATTTTAAGTATATTAGCATAGTGTTTTGGTAAAAGAAAAAATATATATATTCATAAAAAATTATATGAGATATAAATGATGATTACCTTTGGGTGGTAGTATTATATGTGACTTATTTTTCATATTTTTATGATGAACATAATTTCTTTTCTTATTTTTTTTGAGACAGAATCTCATTTCAGGCTTGACACCCATAACTCAGTGGTTAAGGCGCCAGCCACATACACTGGGACTGACAGGTTCAAACCCGGCCCAGTCCTGCTAAACAACAATGACAACTACAACAACAAAATAGTTGCATGTTGTGGCAGGTGCCTGTAGTCCCAGCTACATGGGAAGCTGAGGCAAGAGAATCGCTTAAGCCTAAGAGTTTGAGGTTGCTGTGAGTTGTGATGCCACAGCACTCTACCAAGGGTGACACAGTTAGACTGTCTCAAAAATAAATAAATAATCTCATTTCATTCTGTCACCTTCGGTAGAGTACTATGCCATCCTAGCTCACAGCAACCTCAAACTTTTAGGTTCAAGTGATTCTTGCTTCAGCCTCCTGAGTTAAGTTGGGACTACAGGCGCCTGCCACAGTGCTCAGCTACTCAGATATTTTCTATTTTTGGTAGAGATGGGGTCTTGCTCTTGGTTAGGCTGGTCTCAAACTTCTTAGTTCAGACCATCCAGGCTTTCCAGAGTGCTAGGATTACATGTGTGAGCCACCATGCCCAACCAATGAACATAATTTCTAAAAAACATTTAAAGTATATTGGATTCTCGTTATCAACAGACATGATTCTTAATGGGAGGGTAGTAACATCCCCACTCTTCACATCCTCCCCAGAAGAATAACCCTGTAGGTTTCATAAGGCATACCCATATATTCAATATTGTATTAGTTTTTGGTTTTGGGGGAAAAAAAAAACCCCTAACAACATCATTTTATGATGCTGCTAACAAAATAACTTAAAATTTTGGCTAATGAAATATTTGTTTAAATACTGTCGTGTGGGCGGCGCCTGTGGCTCAGCGGGTAGGGTGCCGGTCCCATATGCCGGAGGTTGCGGGTTCAAACCCAGCCCCGGCCAAATTAAAAAAAAAAAAAATAAATAAATAAATACTGTCGTGTGACCAAAGGAAGTGAGAGCAGGGACTAGAATGGGTATTTCTATACTCATGTTCAGAACAGCATTATTCACAATAGCCAAAAGATGAAAGTAACCCAAGTAGCTATCCTCAGATGAATGGATAAACAAAATGTGGTATATACATACAATGGGATATCATTTAGCCTTAAAAAGGAAGGAAAAAAAAATTTTTTTTTTTTTTCCAGTTTTTGGCCGGGGCTGGGTTTGAACCCACCACCTCTGGCATATGAGACCGGTAACCTACTCCTTTGAACCACAGGTGCCGCCCAAAAAAGGAAGGAAATTTTGACACATGCTACAACATGGATGACTCTTGAGGACTTGATGCTAAGTGAAAGAAGTCAGTCACAAAAGGATAAACATTGTATGGTTCCACTTAGATGAGGTTCCTAGAATAGTCATATTCATAGAGACAGAAAACAGAATGGTGGTTGTCTGGGGCGTTGGGAGGGGGGCAATGAGAAGGTGGTGTTTCTGGGGCACAGAGTTTTAGTTGAGGAAGATGAAAAAGTTTTGGAGATGGATGCTGGTGATGGTTGCACAATAACGTAATTGTCCTTAATACCACAAAACTATATACTTAAACATTATTAAAATGGAAAGGTGGGTGTCTCATGCCTATAATTTTAGCACTTTGGGCGGCCAAGGCAGGAGAATCGCTTAAGGTCAAGAGTTTGGGACCAACTTGAGCAAAAGTGAGATCCTATCTCTACAATATTTTTTAAAAAATTAGCCAGGCATGGTGGTACATGCTTGTAGTCCCAACTACTTGGGAGAATAAGGCAGAAAGATTATTTGAGCTCAGGAGTTTGTGGGTGCAATGAGCTATGACAATGCCACTGCACTCTAGACTCTGGTCTGGGCAACAGAGTGAGACTCATCTAAAAAATAAAAATAATTAAAATGGTAAATTTAGGCTAGGCACAGCAGCTCATGCCTATAATCTTAGCACTTTGGGAGGCTAAGGTGAGTGGATTGCTTGAGCCCTGGAGTTTGAGACTAGCCTGAGCAAGAGAGAGACCATGTCTCGCCTAAAAAAATATAAAAAACTAGCTGGGTGTTATGGAAGGCACCTTGTAGTCCCAGCTACGTGGGAGGCTAAAGCAGGAGGATCACTTGAGCTCAGGAGTTTGTGGTTGCTGTGAGCTATGATGCCATAGCTCCCTAGTCTGGGGCAACAAAGTGAGACTCTGTCTTTAAAAAAAAAAAAAGGTAAATTTTATGTTATGTATTTTTTACAATAAAAACAAAGCCTATGGCTTGGCGCCCATATCTCAGTGTTTAGAATACCAGCCACATGCACTGGGGCTGGTGGGTTCAAACTCGGCCAGGGCTTGTTAAACAACAATGACAACAATAACAAAAAAATAGCCGGGTGTTGTGACAGGTGCCTGTAATCCCAGCTACTTGGGAGGCTCACGCAAGAGAATTGCTTAAGCCCAGGAGTTTGAGGTTGCTGTGAGCTGTGACTCCACGGCACTCTACCAAGGGCGACATAGTGAGACTGTCTCAAAAAAACAAACAAAAAACAAAACCCGTGAGATAATGCCCGAAATCTTTAGCATGAGCGATGTGTCACAATATGTCCAATGTGTCTTTAATCTCTCTTCATATTCTACCATGTCCCCTCATTTTTCCTTGAGGAAAAGGAAAACTTTATTCACTCTTGTATCCTAGCAACTAGAATCATACCTGACAGTGTAGGAGTGTTGTTCTGATGGACTCTGTAACTGCTTTAGCATCACTAAACATCTTGTTATTTCTCTAGTAATCAGCTACATACCTTCACAGTTCCCTCTTGAATAGCCATCCCCTCTTCTCCACTTAACAAACACCTATTAATTCTTTGTGATCAAAAAAATCACCTGTTCTGTTGGGGCTTCCTCCAAAGAGATGATCATTTCCACCTTCATGCTTTCATAGCATTTCATACAAGATTCTAACCTCTATTTAATATACATTACTTATTTACGTGTGTTTTTCCTGACCACTCTGTGAAAAACTATCTGCTGTACTGCAAAGCATGGCACGAAGAAAAAAACTTCTCTTAATGTTGCATGAGTAAGCTAATGAGCATCTGATTTTAACTGCCACAAATTCCAAGCTTCCTCCATTGGCCTCTGTGAATGTGAGACCTCAGCTGTTATCTTGAAAACCTCAGGAATTCACACCTAATTCATCCTGGCTACAAAGTGGGTCCAGGAAAGGATCTGAAGTACAGGGGACCCTACATAGGCTAAGACTAGAGAGGGAAAACCCCTTTCCCTTCCACCTCTTCCTGTGCCCACCTCTTCCAAGCACAGCCCTTGGCCCTTGGCCCTTGGTCCGTCTCCCCTAAAGACAAATGGCACATTTAAAAGTTCACTTTACAAACACATTACAGCTGGGCAGGACCTCAAGGATAATAATGGTAACCCATCTACTTCATCTTACAGATGAAGAAAGTGAAGTCCAAACAAGTAAAGACCCCGACTGGAAAGCTTATTGTGAATTAATGGCAGAGTGGGAACTAAAGCCCAAGTCTCCCGCCTCACTGAAGTTTAAAAGCTCTTGGGTTACAGTTTTCTCGTCTGTGAAGGGTAGTGGGAAATTAGCCACTCGGGACTGCGCTGAGGACCAAATGTGATAAAGAGTGTAAAAGGAATTATTTATTAGCAACCCCAAATCAGATGGTATAGAGGAAACTAGAGGGCGTCCAGAGACGTGTGTTGCAGTCACATCATCTCTCTGGGCCTCGGTTTCCTCATCTGCAAATGAGGGACCTGGCCTGGCTGACAGCCGCGACCCTTCCAGCTCTGCCGTCCAGACTGCGAAGCCCTTCCCGGAGGCGCCAGCGCTGAAAGCCGGAACCTGGGGGAAAGGACGAGGGAGCTCACGAGGAGCGTCGAGTTACCGTCCTGCAGCAGCGCCGTCTTCTCAGCAGCTCGCAGACTCTCCAACCAGCCGGTCACCGCCATCTTCCCTCCGCCCGGCCGCGCGCCCAGACGCTGCCATGGCAACCGTGCAGCCGAGGGTCACTTCCGGCTGACTCGGAAGCTATTCTGGGCATTTGCCCTTCCCCCCACCCTCTTAGTTCGCTGTTATTGGCTCCAGTGGTAAGTGGTTTGCTCCTGCCCGGCCCTGGTGACCCTCCTGGCTAGTTGTCGACCCCTCTCAGAGACCCACTCTGGGGGGCGGACGCTCTCCTAGGCCCAGATCGGGCCAGCTCTCTTTTGGCCCCCAACTGGGAGTCTGGTCCGCGCAGCTGCGCACGCGGCAGTGCACCACACCTGCCCGGGTCTTGGCCATCCCCAGCTGTGGGGCCGAGACTCCTCCCCCAGTCTCTGAGGGCGACCCACACCTGCTGCAGCCGTGCTTGCTCTCCTTGCAGCTGCGGAGTTGAGCATCCCCATGCCGAGAGGCCCGCAACCAGGGCAGGTGCAAGACATTCCCACTGCTCCCCTGAGACCTCCCTCCCCGGATTTTCCTCTGTTACTCCGTATTGGGACTAGAGAAAAATCTGTGGGGTTTAAGTGCAGGTCTCAGTCTGCAGTCTCCACTTCCTAAAGATGTGGCTCCATTTTCTAACCTAGCATCCCCTCTTGGCAAAGCCCTTTGGAAGTGGGATGAAGCATAGGCAGACTGGCTGAATGTTAAGAGCAACTCCTCTGAGAAATGATAAATGGTGTCATTTCCTACCCCTCAAAAGTCTTCCCAGTAGTCCCAGTCTTTCCTTCATTTCCCTTTATACTATAACGTGAAAGGCTGAGCACTGTAGAGTGAGGGTAAACCACTGAAGTCTAATTGACTTTGGGGAGACCCCTAGGACCAGGGTTGCTGCCCCCAATGCCAGGTCAGTAGAGACCCTACCTCAGTAGGCACAGGGTTGGGGAGCTCCAGTTCTAGATATCTACATGACAACTGTCCTTACCAACCCGCACAGAGGCCAAGATCCAGCCATACTTTAATGGACCCCAGAGGCATCTTGAAGGCATTTCCCAAGCGGAAGAAAATTCATGCCAATCCATCATCAAAAGCACTTGCAAAGATTCCCAAGAGGGAAGAGGGAGAAGAAGCAGGAGGTGAGCTGACCAATCCTCAGAACCCTAATCCGCCTGAACCCTCAGTCTTCCTGTTGTTCAGCCTTACATTGTTCACGTCCAGAATCAGATGTTGGCCCTGACTCTGCCTGTACAGGGCCTGCAGGTCTCTTTTACCTGCTTTGTACTGAGCTTGGTCCCTGGTCATTGACAGGCTATTTGCTATGTTATCTTCTTTCTCACTCCAAGATCTGCCTCAATCAGAAGATACTCCTTGATCCCTCAGGAAATGACGAGGGGAATCCTTTGCTTTCTAGGAGGCTGGTGGAGAAGGGCAGGGCTGGGGTTGCCAAACAGAAATCACCCTCCAGTCCGTAGGCTTATTGTAAGTTGTTTCACAGCCAAATTGACAAATAAAGGTAGAGACTTTTGGGGTGGAGGTGTTAGGTCTGTCTATTAGACTGAAAGGGCAAAAAGCATACAATAGCAAGAAACATGGCTTACTGCCTATAATCCTAGCACTTTGAGAGGCTGAGGCAGGTGGATTGCCTGAGCTCAGGAGTTCAGAGACCAACATGAGCAAGAGTGAGACCCCATCTCTACTAAAAATAGAAAAACTAGCTGGGTGTTATAGTGAGTGCCTATTGTCCCAGTTACTGGGGAGGGAGGCTGAGGCAGAAGGATTGCTTGAGCCCAAGAGTTTGAGGTTGCTACAATATCATAGCACTCTACCCTGGGCAACAGTGAGACTGTCTCAGAAAAACAAAAGAAACTTGTGCTTTGTTGAAAGAATAAATGTTAGGCTTGGCACCTGTAGCTCAAGTGGCTAAGGCGCCAGCCACATACCCCAGAGATGGAGGGTTCGTATCCAGCCTGGGCCTGCCAAACAACAATGACAATTACAACCAAAAAATAGCCGGGTGCTGTGGCAGGCACCTATAGTCCCAGCTACTTTGGAGGCTGAGGCAAGAGAATTGCTTAAGCCCAGTAGTTGGAGGTTGCTGTGAGCTGTGATGCCATGGCACTGTACCCAGGGCAACAGCCTAAGGCTCTAACAAAAAAAAAAAAGGAAAGAATAAATGATAAAATGAAGGGATTCAGAGCAGGGAGGGAGAAGGCATTTATTTGTTCATTCAACATATATTTATAGGTTACCCACAGTGTGCCAGACGCTGTCCTAGGTTCCAACAGGAAACAAGGTGTATAAAAATCCTTGCCCCTTACACTCAAGTGATGGCCCACTTTGCTGTACGCTTGTGGTAGAATCCCCAGAAGGAAGGATGTCTGGATAGAGGAAAAATAGTTGTTTGGTGGGGAGAGACTGAATAGTTCGTTCAGATCATAATTGGGAAGTTAACAAAAGTTAGGTTTCTGGGTGTCCCTTCCGCAGAGTGGCTGAGCTCCCTTCGGGCCCATATTGTACCCACTGGCATTGGACGAGCTCGAGCAGAACTTTTCGAGAAGCAGATTGTCCAGCATGGTGGCCAGATATGTTCTGCCCAGGACCCAGGTGTCACTCACATTGTGGTGGATGAAGGCATGGACTGTGAGCGGGCCCTTCGCCTCCTAAGGTTGCCCCAGCTGCCCCTTGGTGTTCAGCTAGTGAAGTCAGCCTGGCTGAGCTTGTGCCTGCAGGAAAGAAGGCTGGTGGATGTAGCTGGATTTAGCATCTTCATCCCCAACAGGTGGGCTGCTCCCTCTCTTTTTTCAAATGTTTTCTGGCAGCATCTTGAAATTATTCTTGAGTTACTAAAAAACACTATCTTCTTAATTGGAAAAACCAAGGTTTCAGAGGAGAAGATAAGGGACAGAAATAGAGTAAGACCTTTCTTATCTTTACCTCCATCACTGCAGGAATTTGGATCAACCACAGCCCAACAAGGCAGAACAAGATTCTACTCCTGGTGTTCACGAGGCTCTGCTTATGACAGCCCTTTCTCTTCCCTCCACTAGACCTGTATCTCCTCCTCGAAAGGCAGAAGAGGCACCAAGCACCCAACCCCAGGTAGAAGCTTCTCAGCCCCCATAACTCCCTGGTTGTTCAAAAAGTTCGAGACCCAGCTCGGTGCCTGTGGCTCAAGCGGCTAAGGCGCCAGCCACATACACCTGAGCTAGCGGGTTCGAATCCAGCCTGGGCCTGCCAAACAACAATGATGGCTGCAGCCAAAAAATAGCCAGGCATTGTGGCAGGCTCCTGTGGGCCCAGCTACTTGGGAGGTGGAGACAGGAGACTCGCTTGAGCCCAGGAGTTGGAGGTCGCTGTGAGCTGTGATGCTATGGCACTCTACCTAGGGCGACAGCTTGAGGCTCTGTCTCAAAAAAAAAAAAAAGAAAAAAGTCCGAGACCCCTGAGAAAGGAGGACTCTATTGTGAAGCCCTTTAGCTCTTCCCAACACTTACCACTGCTGCATTCCCATAGGCTATCTCTACCCGCATACCACTGGGTATCCTTGGGCGAGGCACTGGGGGAGCCAAATGGAACATGGCCCCACACGTAAGAACTAAGTCTAGTGTAGAAGGCCCAGCTCATTCTTGGGCCTAACTAGGAGACTCCTCTTCCCACAAACACAACCCTTATCTTTGGGGAGCCCTCCTCATGGAGGACAAGAATTTATTGTCTCTTTTCCTTTTCTACCTCAAGCCCATCTCTGATGATGAAACCAGTGATAGTGAAGAGGTGCGGGTTAGCACAGCTGATCTGGAAGCCCTAATCAGTGGCCACTATCCCACCTCTCTTAAGGGAGATTGTGAGCCTACCCTAGCACCTGATCGCCTGGATAAGTGGGTCTGTGCACAGTCCTCAAGCCAAAAGGCCACGAACCACAACCTTCACATCACAGAGAAGCTGGAAGTGCTGGCCAAAGCCTACCGTGTTCAGGGAGACAAATGGAGGGCTCTGGGCTATGCCAAGGCCATTAATGCTCTCAAGAGTTTCCATAAGCCTGTAACCTCCTACCAGGTACCTAGGGCAATGGTGGTGGGGGTCTTCTCTTTATTAACCAGTCACTAGTGGGATTCAGGTATAGTGGTTAAGATTTTTTTTTTTAGTTTTTTTTTATTTAGGCCAGGGCTGGATTTGAACCTACCACCTCTGGCATATGGGGCTGGCACCTTACTCCTTTGAGCCACAGGCACCACCAGTGGTTAAGATTTTATGTTATCTAAGATTTACACAAAAGGAAACAATATGAGATTAATGAAAGATTGACAAAATCATATTAATTCTTGAAGCTGGGTGATAGGTACTTAGTTCATTCTGTTACTCTCTTTACTTTTGAATTTTTTTTACATAATTTTTTTTAAAGTTTAGACTTTAGAGTACAACAGACCAGAATCTTTTGATTCTATGCAAGTTACTTAAACTGAGCATCAGTTTTCTTATTAATAAAAAGAGCTAAGAATAGGCTTGGTGCCTGTAGCACAGTGGTTACGACGCTGGCCATATACACCCAGGCTAGCAGGTTCGAACCCAGCCTGGGCCAGCTAAACAACAATGACAACTGCAAAAAAATTAATAATAATAAAAAATAAAAATAGCTGGGCGTTGTGGCTGGTGTCTGTAGTTCCAGCTACTTGGGAAGCTGAGGCAAGAGAATCACTTGAAGGTTTGAGGTTGCTGTGAGCTCTGACGCCACGGCACTCTACCAAGGGTGACATGGTAAGACTTTGTCTCAAAAATAAAAAAAAAAAGTAACTATTAATAGTGTTCCTATGAGGCTTAAATGAGATGATGGTCCCTATAGCACATGGCCTGACATACAGTAAATATCAGCTCTCACCATTGTGACCATGGTGATGATGATGGTGACTAATATAATCATTATTCTGTACTTCTCATTGCTGGTCTCCATCCCTCTGGGAACCAAGAGATGAACGACGCAGCCCTCATTCCATCCAAACTTCTCATCTTTATCTATGCCTGAGCTTTACACAGCCAGGCCAGCTTTACACAGACATCTTCCCTACCACGGCTCTGCCCCTCCAGTCTCCTCACTTCTTTTTGCCTCTGTTTCCTTCTCCAGGAGGCCTGTAGTATCCCGGGGATTGGGAAGCGGATGGCCGAGAAGATCATAGAGATCCTGGAAAGCGGGCATCTGCGAAAGCTGGACCACATCAGCGAGAGTGTGCCTGTCTTGGAGCTCTTCTCCAACATCTGGGGAGCTGGGACCAAAACTGCCCTAATGTGGTACCATCAGGTCACACTTTGACCAAGCCCCCACAAAGTTTTGCCTTCTCTCAGAGTTCCTGCCCCAGAGTTCTTTTGCTCTGTGCTCTGATGGAAATGAACCCAAACCAAGGAAACCACTTCCCAGGGGCCAGAGCACATCTAGACCCCTCTTCCAGCTCCCAGAATAGCCTTGTTGTTTGGTATCCTTGAGGTATAGGCAGGGACAAGAAGTACATTGTTCTGTCCCCAGACCAGCAAGGGCCTTCCTAAGGGAATCATGCCTCAGGGCTGCATGTCCAGAGCAGTGGTTCCCAAATCTGGCTGTGCCCAGAATCATCTGTGAGCTTGGAAACAAAGAGGATGCCCAGGCCCATCCCCGACTGATGGAATTATGACCAGTAGTTTTGGATTGTGGCATGTCTTCCATGCCCCCTGCCTTTCCCAAGTCCCGGTATGTACAAACCCAAGCATCTGAAGTTGATCCTACCTTAGGCCTTCCCTAGAGAATCTGGGGCAATGGAAACCTTCATGTGTGTGCTTTCGCCCCTCTTCATTAGTCTTGGATCCTCATGGCCTTTATTTCTGCCTGCTTTTTTTCAGGGCTTTCGAAGCCTGGAAGATATCCAGAGCCAAGCCTCCCTGACTATCCAGCAGGCCATTGGCCTGAAGCATTACAATGATTTCCTAGAACGCATGCCCAGGGAAGAGGCTGCAGAGATTGAGCAGACAGTAAGCAGATGTCCCTGAGCAGTGAGGAGAGCCAGGCCCTGCCCTAAGGTTCTAACCCTTCAGCTGGGGAGCCCAACAGGCAGGAGGAGGCTGTAGATCACCAGAGATTGAGGAAAGAGCAAATTGAAACTATAGCTGCTGGCCCAGAACATGGGGGAGTAGTTTTGGGAGAGAAGAGCTGCAGCACCAGCTCTGAATTAGAACTTTCTGTGGCCAGGCATAGTTAGGACTGGATTAGATGTTAGTCTGGTGTTAGGAGTGCGTTAATGTTAGATTAGAGACAGTTCATAGTCCAGATTACTTAAGGATACTGTTGTTTGAACTGGGGTATGTTAGAGTGGGTCAGGGCAGGGATTCTTTTTATTTATTTATTTATTTTATTTTATTTTATTTTTTAGGGCAGGGATTCTTAATTTTTTTTTTTTTTTTGTAGAGACAGGGTCTCACTTTATCACCCTTGGCATCACACAGCTCACAGCAACCTCTAACTCCTGGGCTTAGCCGATTCTCTTGCCTCAGCCTCCTGAGTAGTGGGGACTACACGTGCCTGCCACAACGCCTGGCTATCTTATCTATTTATTTATTTATTTATTTATTGCAGTTTTTGGCTGGGGCTGGGTTTGAACCCACCATCTCCGGCATATGGGACCGGCGCCCTACTCCTTTGAGCCACAGGCGCCGCTCCTTAATGTTTTTTTAATTCACCAATTTCTTTAAGAACCTGATGGAAGCTATGGAGTCTTTTCCTCCTAAAATGCACAAATGTGCGAGGTTTTATCTCTCTATTCAGATGTGTGGCCCTTCTGAAGCCCACTCAAGGCTGGTTCAGGATTTATGTAAGAGTACAGTGCCAGCAGGATCAGGATCAGGGTTAGAAAAAGGCACAGTGAAGATTTTCTTAATATTGTTTGCTTTTTTTTTTTTTTTTTTTTTTTTTTTTAGAGACAGAGTCTCACTTTGTTGCCCTTGGTAGAGTGCTATGGCATCACAGCTCACAGCAACCTCCAGCTCTTGGGCTTAGGCGATTCTCTTACCTCAGCCTCCGGAGTAGCTGGAACTACAGGCGCCCGCCACCTGGCTATTTTTTGTTGCAGTTTGTCCGGGGCTGGGTTCAAACCTGCCACCCTTGGTATATGGGGCCGGTGTCCTACTTACTGAGTCACAGGTGCTATCCACTTTTGAATTAAGATTTGTAGTTGTCCAAGAAATACAGTTTGGCTAATATTAGGGTTTTGTTAAAGATTATGTTCACATAAAACTTAGATGAGAGCCAGGCACAGTGGCTCACACCTGTAATCCGAGAGCTTTAGGAAGCCAAGGCAGGAGGATTACCCAAGGCTGGGAGTTTGAGAATAGTCTAGGCAACACAGCAAGACCCTGTCTCTAAAAAAGAAAAAAAAATTAAAAATTAGCCATGTTTGGTGGTGTGCACCTATAGTCTCAGCTACTTGGGAGTCTGAGGTAGGAGGATTGCTTGATCCCAGAAGTTCCAGGTTACACTGAGCTATGATGGAACCACTGCACTCTAGCCTAGGTGACAAAGTGAGACCTGTTTCTAAAATAAATAAAAATAGATTAGAGAGAGACTAGGGTACATTTAGGGCTAGATATATCATTTGTTCAACTGACTTTAGAACTAGGGGCTGCTTATCATAGGCAAGTGTTGCGCACTTTGGTCAGGGATTCTGATGGGATGGGCCCCATGGATACTCTGACCCAGTTTAGTTGAAATCAGCCTCTAGGGGCAGCATCTGTGGCTCAAAGGGGTGGCGTGCCAGTCCCATATGCCAGAGCTGACAGGTTCAAACCCAGCCCTGGCCAAAAACCACCAAAAAAAAAAAATTAGCCTCCAGCTCTTTTCCTGGCCACAAGCACAAGATGGATGGACAGGCCTCTTTGTCCACCCATCACCAGGCTTTGGTGCTAGTGTTAACACTCACTCAGCCATGGTATCCAGGCACAGAGAATGCCCTAGTTACCCCTTCCTCCTCCCCCCTGCCCACTAGAACAGAATAGGCTTCCCACCTGGCCTCCCATGCCCCCATTGAAGGGCTCTAGCCTTAGGAGTTTGATGGGATTACTCATCTGGACCTCCTCTTCCCATTCTCTTGGGAGGCTCAAGAAGGGAATGAGGGGATTAACAGAAGCTGCCTGTCAGAAGAGTTGAGCTATCCAGGGCCCCAGAAATCTCAGTGTCCCAGGGTGGAGGTGGGAGGCCATCTGCATGTGAAAGGCCTAGGTGTCTCTGAGTGGAGGCTAATGGGTTTATTTCTCCTTAATGAGGGATCAGCCTTCAGCTGAAGGTCCCCTCTGTCTCAGTTCCCTCCCCACCAGGAAATGATGTGGTATTGCCTCAGAATTTCCACACACACACACACACACACACACACCCCTTTGCTTTCTTTTGTTTCCTTTCCCACAGGAGCAGTGATATTTTTGTGTTCCATTTCCTCCCAGGCCTGGGCCTGAGGTACACTGCCAGCTTCCTGCTCAGACCTCAAGCCCCAACTCACATGCTGCCTTTAGCTCTAACTCCATGGATACCTGGGGCCGCTGAGACCTGACTGAGGGCTTCCAGGCATCTGGCCCCTCGTCTTACGTGGAATTTCACAGATCTGGGCATGTGGATTGGGGCAGGGGCCAAGAGAAAGTGTTTCTCTTTGCTCTTAAAGAGCTCCAAGGTGCCTTCCTTCAGAAGCAGAGAGAGCAACTTTTTACATCTCTCCTCAGGCCTCCTGCAATGTGAGCCTTCTTTTCTGTCCAAGTGAAGCTAGAGAAAGCAGCTCCCCAGGGTGGATTCCCTCAGGCTGGCAGCAAGTTTCTGGGGATTAGCTTGAAGCATACGATGAGGGTGTCAGCCCCTGGTTCCAGGAAAGCCCTGGTGCTGCCATGGGTAAGGAACTCCTGTCAGCCCACAGCCCCTCACCCCTCATTGTTCTTTCCCAGGTTCGGAAAGCAGCCCATGCCTTCAACCCTGGGCTGCTGTGTGTGGCATGTGGTTCATTCCGTCGGGGGAAGGTGACCTGTGGTGATGTGGATGTGCTCATCACTCATCCGGATGGCCAGTCCCACCAGGGCATCTTCAGCCTCCTCCTTGACACCCTTCGACATCAAGGTATAAGCTCCATCTTTGGGTGAGCAAGTTGGCAGAGAAGAAGGAAAATCTCAAAGTACATTCTCTAGGCAGGGGGGCAGGGAAAAGGTGCTTTGTGAGAGCCACACCTATGTCTCATCTCTCAAGGGCCCCAGAAATCTCAGTGTCCCGGGGTGGAGGTGGGAAGGCCATCTGCATGTGAAAGGCCTAGGTGTCTCACCTCCATGGAGGTGTCAAATAATGCCTGCAAGCTGAGTGTTTCATCTCATCTTTCTGTGACACTGAGGGGAGATGGGAAGAATTACTTCCCATGTTTTACAGATAAGGAGATAGGCCCAGAGGGGACAAGATCACCATCAGATAAGTGGGCAAGCTGGGAATAGAGACCCCAGGAGATTAGGAAAGACTTGGGAGGATGGGACAGCCCAGGGCCTGGCTCCCTGCCCTCTTAGCTGTCCCATGGTATTGGCCCAGGATTCCTCACAGATGATTTGGTGAGCCAAGAGGAGAATGGCCAGCAAAAGAAGTACCTGGGTGTATGCCAACTCCCAGGGCCAGGGCGACGGCACCGGCGACTAGACATCATCATCGTTCCCTACAGTGAATTTGCCTGTGCTTTGCTCTACTTCACCGGCTCTGCCCACTTCAACCGTTCCATGCGGGCCCTGGCCAAAACTAAGGGCATGAGCTTGTCGGAGCACGCGCTCAGCACAGATGTGGTCCGGAACACCCAAGGCTTCAAGCTGGGGCCTGGCCGAGTGCTGCCAACCCCCACAGAGAAGGATGTTTTCAGACTTTTAGGCCTACCTTACCGAGAACCAGCTGAGAGGGACTGGTGACCATGGCTCTCAGGGAGGGATAACTGAGCTTTCCACCTGGCCATCCACTATTCCCCTTCAGGCTCATCTGGCTGAACCTCACTTCAACCACCGGTTGTCCCAGCAAGGCTGAGTCCAGGGCTCTGGGCCTAAGAGAAAGCCAGCCCTCTCCCAGACCGGAATAGGCTGCTGTTTCTTCTCTCTCACCACTGCCTCTGAAAGTTCTGCAAACAGCTCCTTACCCCATTTTAAGCAGTAACAAGTGGCTGAACCCCCTTCTCCATCCTGGGAAAGGTCTAGCTGCTGGGGTAGGATAGGAGCCTCAGGAGGAGGGGCAAGCAGCTGTGCCCTCAGCATCACACAGACTCTTTGAAACAGGAGATGGAGCCGCTCCACATGTATTCCCTCTACCCACCCCGCTTCCTGTGCAGCTGGCAGGCTGGGAAGGGGCTGCCCCAGGCTCAGCAAGGACAGCATTTGGAGACCCAGGGGCCCAGTAAAGTGCATTTGACATTCAACCTGCGTCATTTCTGAGCTAGCTCAGAGTGCCTTTCTCCCAGGGAGGGACAGAGATGGCTGATTAGGGAAGTCCAGGGAGGCTCCATTAACTGCCCTCCAGTCAGGCCTGGCCTGAGTCAGGTTCTGAACTCAGAATGGGGGCAGGGGCAGATGTTAAAAGGGAGAATCATGGAATTGGCACTAGGAGCCCACCTATGAGCATCTCTTTTGTGCCTTGCTTTAGGCCAGGCTGTCAGAGGACATAAACAAAAGTGACAAGGCTCATAGGAAATGATCAGGAGCAACTAAATGGTGACCTGTGTACTACTGACAGGAATAGGGTGGTGGTGGTCAGGGAAGGCTGCCTTGAGGAAGGGAGGGGAGGAGTAGGCTGGCAGGGCAATAGCCTATTTGAGAGTGGTCGGCAGGCTCTGGGACAGTTAAGGACCAGCTTTTGAAAGGATGGTGTGTGCTGAGAGTCAGGAAAAGGCCAGGTTGGTATGATTGGAAGTTGAGCTTTTGGGCTTGCCTTGATAGAGCAGATAGGAGTAAGTGCAGCTGGTTGGCTCAGGATAGTTAGCTGAGGCTGGCCCTTCTGGGACAGGGAGACTTGGTGGGAGAGTAAGAGATTTGGAAGGAGGCTTGAGCATCCCAAATATGAAGAGTAGTGGGCACGGAGGCCAGAGAGGGAGCTTATATTGGAGAAGCAGTAGGGAGCCTGCAAAGGCCCCATGATGTGGGAGATTTTGAAGTAGCACAAGGGGGATGTAGGCTCCAGGGGACTGTAACCTCAAGTGTGCTGGGTGTGGTGTGCATGAGCATGTATGTTAAGTCCATTTGTCTCTGTCAGTAGTTTACAGAGCTGGCCTTTGTCTGCCTGGTCTCCATCGTGGGATCTTAACAGCCTGAGGGTGGGCACCCTACTCAAGCTTAGATTTCTAAAGTCTAAGCCATAGGGCCTTACCAGCATGGGTCATACTGAGGAAGGAACTAGAAACCCATGGAGTGGGGAGGGGGGGGAGCCTTTCACAGCTATGTGCCAACTATGAGATAGCCACATCAAAGGCCCAGAAGCCTCCTGGGCCAACCCTCACCCTCCAGAGCTTCTATTCCCAAACAGATGTGGCTGCCAAGGCCATGGTGGCTTGAGGTAGATAGGAGAGGATCTGAGGAAACCCCTGGGCCCCTAGATGTTCTCCATAGCAAGGGTCAGGTCAGCAGAAACCCAAAGACTGAGGTTTCTGGGTCCAAAGGTTGAAGTTGTGTCTCTCTCTTTGCTTCCCATTTCAGTGTCCTAGCCTGCTTCAGACCCAAAAGCAAGGCCTATAGGACTAGGAGCAGAGGGAGCCAGTGGGCAGTGAGCTGTACTTGGCTGAGTTAGCTCTTTCCTACACAGGAAATTCCAAGGACCACAGGGAGGGATAGTGCTGATTTCGTCTGGAATTAGGGGACTAAACCCTATTCCTGACACCCCTCCCCATCTGCCTTTCTTCTTCCACGAGACTCAGAATTTGGGAACTGCCTTCAAATCATATGGACTCCTGGTCCCACCTACTGGCCAGAGTAACAGGAGGTCATGGGATAAAGGAGAGTGTCTGGGCCAGGACCCTCTTGGCTTTTCAGTCTGACATGGGAGCCTAGAAGAGTTCTGAAGCAAAGGATATTCTAATCCCTATAACCTGTGACTATGTTACCTTAGTTGGCTGAAGGTACTTTACGGATGTGATTAAAGTTAAGCATCTTGAGATTAGGTGATTATCCTGAGTAATCCAGTGGGCCCAATGTAAAGATGATGAGTTCTTTAATTCTTTTTTTTTTTTTTTTGAGACAGAGTCTCACTCTTTTGCCCAGGGTAGAGGGCTATGGCATCAGCCGCTCATAGCAACTTTAACTCCTGGGTTCAAGTGATCCTTCTGCGTCAGCCTCCCAAGCACCTGGCTAATTTTTCTATTTTTAGTAGAGATGGGGGTCTCACTCTTGCTCAGGCTGGTCTTGAACACCTGAGCTCAAGCAGTCCTCTGGCCTTGTCCTTCCAGAGTGCTGGGACTATAAGTGTGAGCCACTACTTCCAGGCTAAAAATGAGTTCTTAAAGGCAGGAAACATTTCCCAGCCACAAGCAAAGATGAGAAAAGGGAAGAAAGTTCATAGAGATGCAATGTTTCTAGCTTTGAAGATGGAGAAAGGGGCTGCCAGCTAAGAGATGTGGGCAGCCTCTAGAAGGCAGGAAAGGCAAGGGAGTAGATTCCACTCTGAAACCTCCAGAAGGGAATACAGCCTTGTTTTATCTCAGTGAAACCTGGGTCAGATTTTGAACCTGTTAGAACTGTGAGATAATAACTTTGTATTGTTTTAGGCCACTAAGTTTGTATAATTTGTTAACTACAATAGTAGAAAACAGACCCATAGACCTTGTGTACCTGGGTTTGTCCATGTACAAAGTGGGGCAAGAGATGGTATGCAGGCAGACCCTGCTGTGGGGTGGCGGTCCTCCTCTGAAGGGAGGAGGCAGACCCTGCTATGGGGTGGCAGTCCTCCTCTGAAATGCTGCTGGTGCTGTGAGGAAGTGAGGGAGCGCCTTGCCTGCCAGGTGTAGGGGAGGGTCAGGTGAGAGCCCTAGGTCCCTCCCAGCCATCTCACTCCGGCTTCAACATGCTCAGTCTGAACCTCCCTCGTATCTATCTGACACTTTGTGCCAAGATACAAGTCCTCTCAGGGCAGCTCTGCCCAGCCCTGCCAAGTTGGGAGCCTCATTTTCCCAGGGCCTGGGGTGATAACATCAGTCTTGGTCATCAACTTGCACTGAAAAGGAAGCAGATGGAATTCCTGTCCCTTTAAATGGAATGGGATTCCTTTTGCCAGGACTAAGGACTGCCACTTGGAGAAGACTTTGGCTTTACTTTACCAACAGGAGAGGCTCTTTCTGGGTCCTCGTCTGTTAACTTAGAAATTGACCTCACATGGAAGCTACAGCTGTTGGGACAACCTACTGCCACCCAGACTCTGCAGGCACATCAGGAGCTGCCCTAGGCCTAGCATGGGCTCAGCCTTAAGACTTTTGGCCCTCTGTCTACTCTGCCCTTCTCTCAGCACCAGCCAACTAGCTTTCCAGAATGCTTGAGCCACTGGGCAACCCTACTTCTGAGTTCTGGAACTGGGGTACCATCAGGGCTGACGCCCTAAAGTGACCTGAGACTCTGAGGCAGGTCTTATTCTCATTGTCCTACTGGGTGGCTCAAAAAACCTTGGTCTCCACAGTGAAGGTCAGTGCAGAAGTTGAGCCAAAGCAAAAGACCTATAGTGGTTCTCAACCTTTCTGATGCTGCGGCCCTTTAATACAGTTCCTGTGGGTCACGACGCACAGGTTGAGAACTGCTGTAAGAGATCATCCCTGAAGAAGGCCCCAGGGCCCAGAGATGAGGATGAGCCCCAGGGATTAAGGGGCATCAGGAAAGGCTCCGAGGCTGTCTCCAGAGGACAGTGCAGATACCAGGCAAAGGAGGCCATTGCTCACTGCTTGAGTGGCTGTGGAACCTCTTCTTGGATAGCAGGGGAGGCACCTGTGCTCTGCTGGACTCAGGCCTGGCCCTGACTGAGCCCGCCCACAGCCTCAGACATAGTGTACCTCGTATAGTGACATGCCCTCAGCCCCACTGCCCTCACCTACCTGGCTCTATTGGCCTAGCTCCACTGTCACTGTACATGTGTAGGTGCCCCTGGGCTACGTGGTCATTTGTCTGTGTGCCTCGTGTGCTCCTGTGCTCTGGGTGTCTGCGTGTTCATAATTTTGTATCTGAGTGTGTATGTGCGACCCTGGTTATGTGTCCAAGTGTACCTGCCTGTGTGGGCCTATGGATGCAGGCCCCAAGGCTGTCAGAGGCTGTTCCAGGGCCTGTGGCTGGAAGGCGTGGGTATCCCTGCAAGTCCCCATGGTGCTAGACAGGGCCTGTGGAAGATGGTAGAGCCCTGGCTAGCCCCTGGACACTGGGTCCTCATGTCCATGGAGGAGGCCGCAGGATGGGCTGCCTGCGTCAGCCTTGAGCGGCCATCAATAGCGCGCGGTTAATTAATTTGATGGGAACAGCAGGGACTGCCGTTTGCATTTAGTGAAGTTCCAGGAACTTCCAACCTCATCTTCATAATTGGCCTCATAAATTGTAAGAAAGAGAGAGATCAGCAAAGCGGGAGGGAGGAGGGCTGCTCGTCCGTCCTTATTTAATTTTATTGCTGAAATTCATCTTTTTAGCCTCCTCCGCCGGAATCGGCGCTCTCCCTGCCGGATTTGCCTAGTCATGATAAATTAATATTCATTTCCCTGCCTCTTACCCAGCTCCCACACTTGGTTGGAGTGGGGAGGGTCTCCTTGCAGCCCCTCTGTTGAGCCTTGGTGGCAGCCTGGGAGAGAGTGGAGACATTGAAGGGGAGCTTGTATACAGAGCTGAGCATGGCACCTGGGAGGTCTGGAGGGGAGCCTGAGAGGAAGGTGGGACTCTGTTACCCATAGGGGATAGGAGTGAGGGAAGTGGGAGTCAAGTGACTGGGGATCTCAGAGGATCCAGGATGCTGAGATCAACTATCTCTGCCCAGCTAGAGCTGGGCAGGAGGGGCAGGAAGAGCCTGAAAAGGCCCTTTTGGAGACCCAGAGGCTGAGACTGGGGGCAGACAGAATGGATTTATTTAGAAGGAACTGGAGGCCAGCTGCGATGGAGAAGAGCAGAGGTTGGTCTGGTCTTTGCCCCACCCCACCACCAACTAGATCCAGGCCACCTTGCCCTGTGCAGACTCCATATGGACCTATCCTCGTCTGTGGGCCTCACAGGCACTCATGGGCTCTGACTGCCTAAGCAGCCTCTGCACTTTGCCATAACCAGCTCAGCTGGGTGGTTGGGTTCCCTAGGCTGGGCACTTCTGCTATGCTGTATGACTGTCACAGCTACTGCTGTCCTTAGCAAAGCCCTTTGGATGGGAGGGAAATGCAGTCCTGGTCTTCCCTGGGCAATGGGATCCCAAAGTCCACAGGGTCAGAATTCCTCATCCTCTTGTATCACAGTGTGTGAGAGAAAGCATTTTAGGTGTTATCTAGCCCCTGGGCCTATTTTCAAATGAGGAAACTGAAGTCCAAAGATGGGAGTAACTGGTCCGAGGTCTCACAGGCGGCTGGGTATGGTAGGCAGGATTCTAGGCTGGGTATGGTAGGCCCCCCAGTGACCCCTGCCCTTGTATCATATCCTCCTTTTTGAATGTGGATGGAACTTTCCAGTATGATGAAATGTTACTCCTGGGGCGGCGCCTGTGGCTCAGTGAGTAGGGCGCCGGCCCCATATGCCAAGGGTGGCGGGTTCAAACCCAGCCCCGGCCAAACTGCAACAAAAAAAAAAAAAAAAAAAAATAGCCGGGCGTTGTGGCGGGCGCCTGTAGTCCCAGCTGCTCGGGAGGCTGAGGCAAGAGAATCGCGTAAGCCCAAGAGTTAGAGGTTGCTGTGAGCTGTGTGACGCCACGGCACTCTACCCAAGGGCGGTACAGTGAGACTCTGTCTCTACAAAAAAAAAAAAAAAAAAAAAAAAAGAAATGTTACTCCTGTGGTTAAGTTACATTATATAGCAAAGAGAAATCAGTGGGCCTAGTCTAATCACAAGAACTCTTTAAAAGCAGAGAGTTTTCTGTGGTTGCTGGCAGAAGGGACAGAGAGACTCAAAGCATGAAAAGGACCAGGGAGCGTCCTTGAGGAACAGCCCTCAGCTGATAGCAAGAAAACAGAGACCTCAGTCCTACAACCGCAGAATTCTGCCAATAAAAAGAATGAGCATGGAAGCAGAGTGTTCCCTAGAGCTACCAGATAAGAGCCCAGGCTGGCCAGAATCTTGGTTTTAGCCTTTGGGACACTAAGCGGAGAACTTACCTGAAACTTCCTGGACTTCTAACCTTTAGAACTATGAGATAATTAATAAATGAGTGTTGTTTTAAGGAGCTAAGTTTGTGGTAACTGGTTTATGCAGCAGTAGAAAACAGATACAGATGGCCTAGGCGCTGGGTGTCTTAGGAAGCTCTATGACAGAGGCAGGGGATGAAGTTGGAAGAGGTCTGGGGCTCTATGTCCTAATGCTACTCCTCCCATATTCCCATGTGGCAATAATTGAAGCCAAAGTCCTCACCACTCCCTGTTGTTTTACATGGACCAAACTCTCATAAGCATTTAAATCTGTAATTCCTACTCAGGTAGAGTCTGGACCCCTGGGTTATGAATAGCAGTGAATTCACCTCTCACAGGAATGGGTCCTTCACAGAAGTTCCTATGGAATTGGCTCGGGTTCAGCCTTCCAGGCACTCCAGGCAGGATGATAATTTTGTGGTCTTTCAAACCCTCCACCCTACCCAAACCAGAGTTTTCAAAAGTATTTATTCATGGTACCTAGGTAGACCATGGTGCTGAGGAGACCCAAATTGGCTGTTTTACCTTATTTCTGGTTTGTTTCATCACGATTTCAGTACTATTTATTGACACTAGAGCCTGGCCAGGCCACCCTTAACTCAGCCTGCACATAGATTATATTATATAACCTTCCCAACAGCCCGCCAGGTATTTTGCAGATGAGGAAAGTGAGGCCCAGACAGGTTTATTCACTTGTCCTAAATCATGCAGCATGTGAGGAGCACAGGTGGATTTCAACTTAGAAATTTGTGATCTGGGAAGCCCAGCTGTTTTCCCTAGCTCCTCTCTAGGAGTGGCTATAGCCCAGATCTAACTGGACTTTTTATCCTAATCTCACTTCAAAAGCCTAACTTCCCTTCCTCCTTTCCCCACTTACTTGAAGCAAGGATTCTGAGCTTTTCAGTCTTCATGGGGTTCCTGAAGCTGATGTTTATTTTAGTTTTTTATTTTTATTATTTTTTTGAGACAGAGTCTCACTTTGTTGCCCTCAGTAGAGTGCTGTACTGTCACAGCTCACAGCCACCTCAAACTCTCAGGCTCAAGCAATTCTCTTGCCTCAGCATCCTGAGTAGCTGGAACTATAGGCACTGGCCACAATGCTAGGCTATTTTTTTAGAGATGAAGTCTTGCTCTGGCTCAGGCTGGTCTCAAACTTGTGAGCTCAGGCAATCCGCCCACCTTGGCTTCCCAGAGTGCTAGGATTACAGGTATGAGCCACCGTGCCCTGCCCTGAAGCTGATGTTGAAGGGACACAGTGGCCTTGAAATCTGGGTTTTGAACCAGCAGTTGCCCACTTGTCCTGACTCTCCACTTCCATTTGGGAATTAGTGGTGTGGAGGGGACACCAACTCCTAAAAACTCCTAAGTTCCAGCTCTGCTGGAGGCGGTGGTCCTGTCTGTATAGGTCGTTTATATCCCTATACATGTTGTACCTGTCCCCCAGATGCACCATGTGGCTGTCTGTACACACATGAGCCTTTTCTTTTATTCTCTCACATGAGTCCCTGCACAGAACTGGTTCCTCCCTCACAGCCCCCACACACAGCTGACTTGTCTCCACTTGGACACCACCACAGGGCCTAATGGGTGCCTCACCTGGCCTGAGACATCTCCCCCAAGCTTCAGGCTTTCCCTGGGGAATCCTGTCTCAGTATCTTGACCTTGGATTCCCACTGTGTGGGAGGCTTTGGAGCCAGTTTGTCCAGAGCCTCTGATCAGGTCACCCTTCCTACATACCAGACAGATAGACACCACAGTGGAGAGCAATCACCTCCTGGCCTGCTCTCTTCCTCCCTGCCTGCCTAGGAATGTGGTGTGTGCCCAGAGAGAGAACCCAGAGATGCCCTTCCTTTTCCTGCCAGGGAACGGTCCTGGAGCGCTGAGCAGCCGTAGCTTACCACCTCGGGGAAGAACCACCCACTCTGAGGGCCCCCTGAAGTTCCCCTACTCTAGTGCCCATAGAGGTCAGAGGGCCACCGAGTGCAGGGGAGAGGACTGCAGAGAGTAAAATTCATTGCGGGTGCCCCTCCACAGCCTGGCTCCGTAGGCAGGAACGTGATACGTTCCTCTCTGTTCCTAGACAAATGGGCCTTCTGAGACCTGTAATGAGAACAGCTGTCCCGAAGCAGTGGATGGCGGGGCGGAGGAGTGCTTCATAGGGCATTCTCGGGGACAGGGGTATGGGACGGCCGGGTCTGTCCAATCAGGGCTGGGTGGCTGTCGGGCTGCGGAAGGGGCGAGCCTTAAGGCCTACGGGCGCTTCCCGGAATTGCCAGCAGAGGGCGCCCGAGGACCAGCGAAGAGGCCCGGCAGCGTGGGAAGGCCCGGAATGGAGGTTGTGGAGGTGTGGTTGAGGGTGCTGTGAGTACAGTGAAGGAGACGGGCTTCCGGGCTTGTCTTCCAACTCGCGGGCGGAAGTTAGAAGTGGAAGGGTCCCTGGGCGGCGCCTGTGGCTCAGCGGGTAGGGCGCCGGTCCCATATGCCGGAGGTGGCGGGTTCAAACCCAGCCCCGGCCAAATTAAAAAAAAAAAAAAAAAAGAAGTGGAAGGGTCCCGACTGCGCTGCTGCGGGGTGATCCCCAGCTGCTGTGGAGGAGGCGCCCCTATGGAAATGTGGGCACGGGTTACAACTCTATCATCCGTGGGTACGGGTTACAACTCTATTATCCGGCAGGGGAGCCGACTGCGGATCCAGACTGCAGACATTGGTGCTGAATAGGGACTCACCCCTAATCGGGACTCAGTTTTCCCCGTACGAGAGTTCTGTCTTTGTTCTTGTAAACTCTAAACTGACCAACCAGCTGAGGTGAGATGACTGAGTGTACAGGAACCAGCACCTTGCCAGACTTTGGCCCTTCCCTCACCGACC
Organism: Nycticebus coucang; assembly: GCF_027406575.1. Classification (NCBI taxonomy): domain Eukaryota; kingdom Metazoa; phylum Chordata; class Mammalia; order Primates; family Lorisidae; genus Nycticebus; species Nycticebus coucang. Next base: position 130,701,141 of record NC_069782.1, on the reverse strand, counting down.
TTGTACGCAGGACTTGGGGAGAGGTGAAAAGAGTGAGGGATGGAGGAAGAGGCAGCGATGGAGAAGCCCAAGGGAGAGTGGAGAAGGAGTTAGGGGAGAAGGGCTAGGGTGGGTAGGCACGAGGTGGGGCCCAGCCCTCTGATGGAAACTCTCCACAGATCGGGGTTGTCTGCGCCTCCTCCACGTCTGCCTTGGGCGCTGAGCTCTGCGCTGTATCCCAGCTACCATCGTTCCTCCAATAGCCCCCCTCCAGCCAACATGATTTATGGCTAAGCCAGGCCAGTCGACCTTGGATGGATAACTAATGACGGGTCAATAACGCTACAGAAAAAGTGAAGTGGTAAGGGGAGGAGGGACAGGCCCATTAGCCGTCCCATCCCTTTCCAGCCAGTATCTCCACTCTAATCTTCCCAAGAGCCTTTAGGCAGGTCTGAGAGGTGACTGTTAACACAGCTGAAATAGGGGAGAGGGGATGAGGGACCAGAACATTTTCTAGAGACCCAAAGTGGGTGCCTTGAGGGTGAGGAAGACAAATGGGAGGTCCTGGGAATATATTCCCCTTCCATTCATATACTGGGAACCCCAAGTTGGCAGGTAGAATCCCTGCCAGTCAGAAGGTAGGGCACCCTCGGAGAGAAATAGAAAGTACCCCTAGAGCCCTCTTCTCTCTTCCACCTGGCTTCCTCCTCTGGTCCATCTCTGGGGTCCTCTATCTCCTCCCACCCCAAGCCTCCTGAGGCCAGTGTTTAGTCTTGGGCTGAACACCCTGTATTTTCCCTTTGTTCTTGCTTTTATGTGGGTTGTACAAGTTAGGGGCCTGAGTCTCAACTCCTACATCATCTGTTTCTTTTTTTTTTTTTTAAGACAGCATCTCACTTTGCTGCCCCAGGCTAGAGTACTGTGGCATCACAGCTCACAGCAACCTCAAACTCCTGGGCTCAAGCAATCCTCTTGCCTCAGCCTCCCAAGTAGCTGGGACTACAGGTGCCTGCCACAATGCTTGGCTAATATTTCTATTTTTAGTAGAGATAGGGTCTCGTTCTTGCTTAGGGTGGCCTCAAACTCCTGAGCCACCCACCCACTTTGGCCTCTCAGAGTGCTAGGATTACAGGTGTGAGCCACCGTGCCCAGCCATATCATCTGGTTATTTATTTATTTGCAGTTTTGACTGGGGCTGGGTTTGAACCCGCCACCTCCGGCATACGGGGCCAGCGCCCTACTCCTTTGAGCCACAGGCGCTGCCCTATCATCTGGTTCTTATTGAGAGTGAACCAAAGCCTCCTTCTCTCTGGAGTGCCAACCCTCGTCCCCCCCTTTTGAGGTCACCTGGATCACCTTCTGAGTCCCTAGTCTATTTTCCACACCTGAGGGAACCCAGAATTGAGGGTAAGGGAGCAGATGTCAGACTTGATTGCTATCCCTCCCCAATAGTCCTTGTCCGCATCCTGGTGCATTTGCAGCCTACATTCTTCATTTTGTGGATGAAGAAGCTAAAGCTCAGAGAGAAGAAGTCAGCAGACGGAATTGAGACTTGAATTCAGATCTCCTGGCTCCAAATCATAGATGCTCCCCCACCCCACCAACCAGGGGCCTGGGTTTCTTCCTCTGTCTGCTTCTCTTGATTCCTGCCCAGCTTTGTCTACAAAGAAGACACCCAGTGAGAGTGCCACAGAGGCAAGGGCATTATACTCTCAAATTAGACAAAGGTGACAGTACAACCTTGGAGAAAGTATGGGCGATGGCAATGGGATAGGGGAGCATATTTGGGCCTGCCTGTATACCTCATGATGGGAACACTAGATACACGTGGCATCTTGTATCTGTACATCCAACCCATGAATTCACACATTCATTCAAGGTGCTGGGGAAAGAGGGGAGCTTGTACTCTAGTAAGGGGAGTACTTAAGATAGATATGTTTGAAGGGCAGTCCTATTGGCATGCGGTGGGTTGTTGCCTTACTGCAGAGCAGGAGTGAGCTCAGGCAGAGGCAGATGCAAGGAGGTGATGCCTACTTCAGGAATGGAGACACATGCTCTTTACCCATCACCTCAATCCCTCACTCCACCTCCAGCCTCTCACATGCCTCCTGTCCCAAACCAAATTCACCTTCTCTCCCAAACCTACTCCTTCTGTTGGCTTACTAACTCAACCTGGAAACCTTGGAGATCCCTGGCTACATAATTTTTGCTGTCTAGTGCAAAATGAAAATACAGGGCTCTTTATTTAAAAATCATAAAGAATTTGAAGACAGGCAGCAAAACATCCAACCACACATGGGTTTTCTTCTAAGTGCAGGGCCCATGGACAATGCAGGGCCCAGCAGGTGTGCAGTCAGCCTCCTGGTACCTCTAACCACTTACTTTCCTGTTCCTTGACTTCCTGGTCCTCTCCTTTTATGTCTAGGCCTCTTGGCCAGGCCTCAGGCCTCTTGGTCTCAAATGTGAACCTGCCTCAGCCTCTTCTAGGGCTCCTTGGCTTCCAGCCCCCTGGTCCCAGTCTGTCTGAGAGGCCTCATTCCCACCACATTCACCCACTGCCACTCACCTGGACTCCCTGGCACCTTAGACTTCTGGCCCCAAATACTCCCTACACTTTCCTATTTCCATGACTTTTGGTCAGGATTCAATTCCTCTAGAATATTTGTTCTTCCTTTAGCCACCTCCTTCAGAAAGATTGTCCTGATTTTCTAGTTGGAATCTCACATCACAGACTATGTATTTGGGTCAAAGCACATACCACCTTTTGCCTTCACTCATAGCCATTGACCCCCTCTTGGAAACTTAAAATTCTAGGCAGCAAGGAGGATGTTAAATTCATCATTGTAACTGTCCGAGCACCTAGATGGCATGTGCATGGTAGGGGCTCAGTATTTGTTGATGTAGCTGTATCTTTTGTGGGTGTGCATGTGTCCGGACGCATGGAGCAGTTGTGTAGAGCTTATGTACAGGCACAGGCATTTCAGCTTCTGTGTGTACATATTTCTATATCCCTGCACGTGCAGTCAGAAGCACACATCTGCATGGACATATGTGGTTTCTGTAGGTGTGTACACGAGTTAAAGCTACATGGGTGTGCATGAATGTGGACGCCAGGATTTATGTTGGCGGGTGTATACCCAGATCTGGGTGGCAGATGTATGCGTGTTCATGGCACAAAAGGATGTGTGCATGATCCCCTGAGGTCAGGGTTGTGCCTTGACAAGAGCAGCAGGTGCACTGTACAAGGACACAGGCGGCTGGCGCGTGTGCAGGCCATGTGTGTGCACAGCTGCGTGTCCTGGCCGCAGGCAGACTGGATGCCCAGTGCGCCCCTTGTGTCCACTGAGCGCACGGCTTTGTTCCTCAGCCACAGGCAGCAGCATGTTTTCCTGCCTCCTAGGTCTGGGCGCCTCGGGGCCGCCGTGATTGGCGGCCCAGGCGGTAGCGTCTGGCCTCCCTCTGGGGCGGGCGGAGCTGGATCGGCTCCCGTTACCGGCACGGGGTGGGTAGAGGTGGGGGTAGGGGCAGCAGGCCATCCATCTTCTGTTATTACAGCGTAATGGGGCTGCTCCGGCGCCCGCCCATTTGTCATCAGCCTCGTTCGCTGATAACAGGCATTTGTCATCACTTTCCTTTGCGCCAATGTCATCAGTGTTGCTGACAGTGAGGGGAGCAGTGCATGAGCACAGGAACACACATATGCACATGGACCTGCTGGACACATGCTCATACACATACACATATGCACATGGGACCTTAGGGACACTGTGATCCTAGGAGGACACATGTTCCTGCGCGTGGATCAAGGCTTATTGGTGACTGACACACATGCATGCATATACACACACACACACACGCAGAACAGCCTCATCTGTCAAGCAGATATTCCCAGCTGGAGATTCTCTTCCCCAGTGGAGGAGCCTTGTGATGGGGGGAAGTGGGAGGTCCTGGTTAATGGCAGCTTGAGTGCAGGTGGCTCTCTGCCAGCTCCCTGTGTGCACACATGTGACATCAACCACCAACATTTATTGTGCTTCCCCACAGACTGTACCAGCCTTTATGTGACTGTGTTTCACTGGACAGCAAAACAGTCACACTCAGGCCTCCCACAACTCTCTGACACAAGGGTGTTGGGAGAGTCTTCAGGGCTGGGTGGTGGGGTGATGGATGGTGGTCCCCACAATACCTTTCTCCCAACTCTCCAGAGACAGTGTAGCCTGGGAGTCACGCTTCTACTCCTGGTCCCACTCAGGCGCTGAGCCAAGGCTACAGCAAGAGGAACTTAGGACAGACTCCAGAAAGAACTTCCTGCCAGGATGGGGTGTGAGGCAGATTGGGGCAGGGATGCCACTGGTAGCCAAGAGGAGGCCTTGGCAGGGAAAGATATTCCCCCTTGTCTATGTCTTCTATCTTCTGGGCTAGGGGTCAGGGGCCAGCGCACCTGGGGCATGGATATGTCTTCTTTATGATGCTGGATATGTCTTCCTGGTGCACAGTCACTTCAAGATGGCAGACAGGACTCCAGTAGCTCTTACCACAGAGAGACAATCCCTATCGCTCTGGTCTCTGGTTGTCTGGCACATATTATGTGCTCAGTAAATAGCTGTCAAATGAATAAATGATTGAAGACAGAATGTATGGGGGGTGAGGGAGTCCTCCTTATACCTCCTAGAATGGCCACCAGCCACTGGCCCATCTCTCATTTCATACCCTTCCCTTAACTCTCCTCCTCACTCCTCCTGCAGCCCCCCAAATTCCCCTTCTCCCTCAGCTTATCCCTCCTGGCCTGAGGGGGAGGAGGTGGAGGGGATGGTCCCCTGGCAGAGTAGGGCTAGCTTGTTCCTTGTAAATGAAGACCATAATTAACATTAAATTAAGGTAATACAAATGAAGGCAACATAGAGGCTGACAAGATGAGCGTTTGGGGAGGCAGTGGGGAGAAGTGATTCATATTTTTAATTTACTGTAGGATGGGCCTTGTGGCTGGGGAACGCAGCTCTCGTGGAGGTGGTGTCGCCCAGCGATGTTTGCTGGGCTCCAAGTGAGCACACAATGACTATTAAACTCAACTGTCCATATAATAGGACAGATTCGACATGACGCCCACTGGAGCACCAGGAACTTGGCCGGCCAGGCTGTAAATCCTGCCCACACAGCACCCGTCTCCCCAACTGCCCGGCTAGCTGGCCTGACCCAGTCCTTGGGCAAGACAGACACAGTTCCCAAAGGGTCTGGGAGGGGTCTTGGACATGGGGAATCAAAGGGGCCAAGAGGGTCCAGGTCCTTGGCCCCAACTGCAGTCAGAGGTGGGGACACTGGAAGGTCAAGTCTTAGATGGTCCAGGGGTGAAATGGACCCTGGTATCTCCGTCTTAGCCCAGACATCAGTGCCAGGATGTGGTTGGAGCTTATAGCCCCACACATGGTCCATTCCAGGAAATCAAAGACACCAAAGTCCCATCCCAAAGAAGGGAATTAGTCATTGCTGTCATTATCATCATCTTCATCATCACCACTCACATTTACCAGACACCTGCAATGCGCCAACCCATAAGCACTTCTAATCCCTTAACCTGTGTCCTAGAGACCATCCTATGAGGAGATTATCCTTATTTTACCTGTGGGGAAACTGAGCTTGAGAGATGGGAAATATCTTGGTCACAGAGCTTGTAAGTGTCCACTGCCCCATGTCAAAAGAGTGCCCCAGCCCATACCCCAGAGCCTGGAGCAGCCTTTCCATCTTGTATTAAGAATAAAAGCAGCATCCCAGGCACCCCTCACCCAACAGACTGGCCTTGAGGCCTGACACATTGAACTCTCTAGGGACCTGGAACTCCTAGGGTGTGTGTGGGTACACACCTTCCCACCCTCACTCCAGCCAGAAGAAAGGTGCCAACAGATCCCAGGCAGGCAGGCAGGGATTCCTGCTTATTCACTTTGCAAACAGAGCCGAAAGATGCTGGTCCCTGGGATGAGAGATGCAAGTGTAATTTAGGTTTTGATATTATGAAAGTCTCGCTGCTCTAAAACAGCGGGGCACTCGGTGCCTCATTAATAAAGGATAAACTCGGAGTCTATTTACAAGGCGCTTTTTGGGGTTATTTACTCTCCAATATACATATGTAATGTTGCGCATACTTACCGCTAGGTAGGCTCATCCTTCCAGCCTTGGCTTCCACCCTGAGGAGGAGGTCTCTTCAGGGTGGAGCGGGTCATTGGGGCAGAAGGGGATGCCAACAGGAGGCTCTGTGGGAAATGACAAGCTCCATGGAGGGAGTGGAGTCAGAATTGTAGGGCTAGAAGTAAAAAAGGCAGAGTACACCCTTCCCACCCTCTTTTCTGAAGCCCACTTGTACTCTCCAACCCCCTTAAAGATAAGGTAGTACAACTATTATGTATCCATAATGTTTTAACACACAGTCAAGTACTGGCTAAATAATTCTGTTGGGCATTAAGGAATCTCCCTTCCAGGATCCCTTGCCCTGCATCCTGTCTCAGGCCAGGGCTGCCTTCCTCACCGGGGCCTTTCCCTTACCAGATCCTCCACCCCAGGGAAGTGCCCCCTCAGCTTCTGAAGGGAGGCCAGCCAATTTCCCTCAGCAAGTACGTCCAGTACACCTAATCCTACACCGCCCTCGTTCATGGCCCTGCATCCCTGTTCCATACCCAGCACAGCCTGGAGCTGGCAAGGTCTTCCTCACACTAAAGTGCAGTCTGCCTCCCTGCTCCCCGTGCCCATCAGCCCAATGGTGGTGGTGGCAGGGCTCCTTGCAGCTGCCTGACCCTCTTTCCTGGCAATTCAGACATCTTAGCCTTGACTACTTAGCTGTCCAGTGACTCTGGGCCACCTTTCATGGTAGGGTGCTTAGAAGTTGGGGAACATAGGGAACTCACCTGGTGTCACACAGCCAGTAAGGAGCCAACCTGGAGTTTTTACCCAGATTAAACCCCAACAAGCTTCTAGAAGTTCCTGGGCCGGGCTTCATGGCTCAACATGGGCCCCAGCTGCCTGCCTCAGATCAGAAACAGGAATTTCCTCTCCCTGGCTGACTTATCCACTCATGAGTCACTGAACATCCATTACCTGGGTCTGCACACACAGTGTTGGTGGGTCTGGTTGCGCAGGGAAATGGAAGCCCCACCTTGGTCAGAGAGCCTGGTTAATTCTCAGAAAAGCCTGAGATGGGGCCACAGGCCTGCGTACACTGTACGTGAGTTGTGAGGCTCTCTATGCCTGTCAGCACTCACCCAGGGGTGAGCAGTGTGTGGCCCAAGACCCAGTCTGGCAGGGTGCTGTGGTCTGTGTGTATATGGGACCCCAAGGGGCAATGTCAGGTTACCCCTGGCCTGGCCACTTTGGACCAAGGAGATACCTTGTGGCCACCAGGAGACCTGAAGCCTTTTTGCAAGGAGCCCAGTGCCCTAAGAGGACACCATCACCCTTGGGGTAGAGCTCATGGTTACTCCAAGCTTGAGTGCCTGGGATCCAGTGGAAAGACAGCCAGATCTCGCATATTTTCTCCTAATCCTGAAGTTGGGGGAGAGCTGCCCTTGGAGGGTGCTGGGCAGAGAAAGGACAGTAAGCAGGAGGACCAGATCCATCATTGTTGGTGAACAATGAGCCATCGCCACCTAATTAAAGATGTAATTACAGCAAATACATTCTGGGCTGTCAATGAATGACGGGTGGCAGGAAGGCACCTTGCAGCCCACAGCCAGGAAATGATGCTCTCCACTCTGAGCTGGGGAATCCTCCCCTTAGCAGCCTCTAGTTAATGGGGTACACTCATTCCTCCAAATAGGAAGGACTGAGACAGGGGCTGGGACTTCACTGGAGAAACAAGGGTATGAAGGAGGGTGCTCAGTGGGGTGAGAGGGCCTGGGCTTGTGTCTCAGGCGGGGGAGCAGAATGGGAAGTGGGTACCTCTGTGAGAGCCTAATGGCCGGCACTACGCTGCATTTTAGGGCACACCTGCTTGAAGGGAACTGAGCCCCTGCTAAGGTCCTGGAGGGTGGGTGCAAAGGCCAGGCCAAGGGGACTCCACCTGCAGAGCAGTGACCATAGCAAGGCTCTGATGGGCCACATGGGCTCTTGGTTTGGCCCAGGCTTCAGGGACTGGGGTAGGGTGGAGTAGACTCTCTTGAGGGCTAATTTGTCCTTAGTGGAGGTTGGAGGATAGGGCAGGGTCTGGCCACTTGACAGGAGGAGAGTTGGGCTCTTCTGGCCGATCTAGCTTCTACTGTTCTCTCCTTCAGCAGGGTAGGCCCTCACTCCACAGCTGCCACTTGGACCACACACATCTAAAGTCATGGGCATTGGTTATCCCAAGGAGTCCTGGGACTCAGGACACCTCTTTCACTCCTAAGGATTCCAAGGCCTGGTTGCTCCGGAGCCCCACCCCCACTTATCCTCAGGGACTAGGCTACCCTGAGCACAGGGTCAGGTCACTCTGAGGCCAGTCTGCAATGTGACCACCCCAGGGTCAAGGCATGAAGGCCTACCCTAATGGAAAGCCAATGGCCTCAGCCTTTTGGCTCTGTCTGCTGTAGAGGTCCCTGGCCAAGTCCTTCGGGGTATGTGGGCTGACTCCAGGGGAAAGTGGGCTGGGTGGGGAATGGAATGGTGGGAGACTAGGCAGGCAGGCAGAAGGAGGGAGGAAAGGACACTGACAGCAGAAAAAATGCTTGTAATTTTATAACCAATCGCAGTGTGTCCATGGGGGGCCGTTTGAGACTCCACTCAGGACCAATCAGCCTGACAGAGCTATGAGTCTGCCTGAGTGAATGTGAGCAGCTCCCCCCGCAACACCACTTACTGCAATCTCATTACCAGCCTAGCCCAAGACCGGCCAGAGCTGAGAGGCCTCAAGAACAGGGGGCAACAATGGGCAAGGAAAGTCAGGCCAGAGCCAGGGTGGACCCCGGACCAGCAGGGCAGGTTGTGCAGGCCTGGGAGATCCAGTGGCTCAGAGTGAGGTGGGAGGAGGCAGAGCCAGAAACATCACTTACCTACCAGGTGCTGAGCATTTGGGATTCTTACAGGGCACAAGCCCCTGCCCTCAAGGGGCTTGCAATTGCTCAGGGCACGTGGAGAGATTAGAGGGGTGAGCCCTGGACCAAGGAGGAAGCTGAAGGACAAGGAAGGAGATGGGCATTGGGCAAGGGGTTGGAAGGAAAGGGTAAGTACGAGAGGGAGGGATAACTTCTGGACTGTGTGTAGAGCCTGGGCAAGGAGACACACGGTGCATGGAGAAATGCCCATCCAGTGGAAGGAAAGGAGAGCGGCTGGGGGAGGGCCCAACTGGCCAGTGGTGGATATTAAAGGATGGCCTTAAAAAAAAAAAAAAAAAAAGGATGGCCTTGCTGGGTATCTGGCTCTGGGGATGACTATGTGCCCATTAGTCTCTCTAATTGTCAAAAATCTAATTTAGTGTCTGAAGCCTGGGCTGGCCTTGGGTTAAATGGAAGGAGGCAGGCCTAGCCATAAATCCCCCCACCCCCCAAACCCGGACTGGTGCTAATTCTGCAGTTAAGTGAGGGGGTGAGGAGGGCACAAGATGAGACAGGCAGGGCTCTGGAGGAAAGGTGTCCCTGGGTGATACTGCATACCAGCCCCCTTGTGCTAGGTCATAGCTAGTCCCTTCTCTCTTGCAGGAGGAAGGGCACTTGCCTGGGGCTCATTTGGACCATTTAGGGGGAAGCGCCTCATATGTGATATGAGGTCAGGACTGGAAGAGTCTCTCAAGGATCTGCATGGTTGGGATTATAAAACCATCAAGCCCTTGTCCTCCTGGACATACTCAGGGTCTACATGGACTCTGCTCTTGCAAGGTGACTGGTAGGAAAGGCACATTTCCTACATAAAATCACGAGCCTATGGTGAGGAAGGGGCCATGGAAACTCACACTAAGTGACTAAGTGATTGCTCTTCACCTAGCAATTCGCTGGGGATGGCCTCAGTGATGAGACCATGTGACATTACCGTGAGATGCTTGGGGGATAAGGGCCATTCCTTAGTGAGGAGCACTTCCCACTGGGCAGCCCAGCCTCACCTTCCCCAGGCCTAGAATCAGGAGATACCTGGAGACCTGGCCTGAGATGGTGCTGAGATTCTCAACCTGCTTGGCAATCTCACATCTCACTCCCCTCAGAGCTGCTAATTGAAAACAAGGGGTGTGGCAGGCACAGCGGGAGAGAGTGGGAGACCAAGAGGCTTCTCTGAGAGGCTCTGCTTCCATGGGGGAGGAAAACAATTTCTCCTGGCTGCAGCTCCATCTCACCAGGCACCCACCCGGCCTCTCCCGCTGCTAACAAAGTGCCTTTAATTAGCAGCCTAATAAAATGATCTTAATTGGCAAGAGCCAATCAAGGAGGAGAGAGGTCTCCTCCCCTTAGTCACTGCTGACAGTGGCACAGCTATAGGTTTAAAGGGGAGAGGGATTCTAGACCCAGCTTGGGGTTAGGAGACAATGGCTATAGAGGAGAGTCTTCCCAGAGCATGCCTGAGCCTCACCCTTCTTGGGGGAAGAGGTTTGACACTGGGTGAGGTCCACAAGACCTTAGGTTCAACCTCTGCTCAAGTCTGTGCTCAGGGATGGTGCCTATGGCTCAAGGAGGAAGGGCGCAGGCCCCATATACCGGAGATGGTAGGTTCAAACCTGGCCCCAGAAAATTTTTTTTTTTATCCAAAAAAAATTGCATAAAAAAAAAAATTCTGTGCTCAGGAGCCCAGCTGGTCAGTTGAGTGGATGCTACGGGTCCAGAGTTGTCTCTACTGACTCCTACCTCCCTGTTTTCCTTCTCCAGGGCACTGTCTGTTAATAGCTGGTGGGGAGAAGTGTGGCCTTGGGCAATGTGAGTTCCTTTTCCTTCTCCTAAGTTTCTGTATGGCCAACAGGCTGGGTGTACTTGTTGCTTTCGAATTCTTCTGGCTTGAGGCGGGGATAGTTCTTCATAGCAGCTCTAACGTTGACCACAGCCTAAGATGGCTCTAATGATCAGTGGAGTCCAGTTGAGACAGTGAGACACAGGGTGATGGAAGACTACTACTAAAATATGACCCATAGAATGGGTCAATCTTTTTTTTTTTTTTTTTTTGAGACAAGAGTCTCATGTCATCCTTGGTAGGGTGCTGTGGAATTACAGCTCACAGCAACCTCAAACTCTTGGGCATATGTGATTCTCTTGCCTCAGCTTCCCCAGTTGCTGGGACTACAGGCACCCACCACAACACCCAGCTATTTTTTGGTTGTAATTGTCACTGTTGTTTGGCAGGCCTGGACTGGGTTCAAACTTGCCAGCCGCAGTGTATGTGGCTGGTGCCCTAGCCACTGAGCTATAGGCACCAAGCCAGGATGGGTCAATTTTGAGATTCTTTTTGTTCTATTTGTGACATTAGAGAAGGGGTGGGAAGAAGATGAAGGGGTAAAGAGTCCCCTTCTGTCATGTCCTGCCACCTTGTACTTATCTCCCTAGATTTGGTTTAAGAAGGGAGGCAAGGAGAGCTCACTTGGGAACAGTAATGTTATCCCCCAGATGACCAATGATGCCTTCATTCTTACAGCTTGTAGAAGTCTTTCTGAAATTGCTCATTTGTCTATAACTGATCAAGTGGGAAGCATGGGAAACTCAAATCTTCTTCCTGCAGAGAAAAATTTAAAACCTGGGCTCAGGTTGGGCTATGGCAACCAATTCAAAAATTGGATACCACTTTGGCCTCAATTTAATTCAACATGAAATAGTGCTTCTATGACAAGGACCCTGCACTTACTGACATCATCTAGTTCTGACTTCTCTCAAGCTTGCTACACCATAACAGATTATCTTAAAAGTCATTAAATCTGTGTACTCCCTCAATTTGCCCATTAAAAACCTTCCTGTCCTGTTGATGTTGGGGCAAAGAAACAAGACACTTAAAAAATTCACTTTAATCTTATATTTGTAATTTAACTTACTTTTTTTCTGAACAGTTAAAAAAACCGAAACACACTCTATTACCATGATCCTAGGTAGTGAACAGATTGGTACATTAACTACACATCACCATAACATAATCACAAAAGTCAAAGCAGTCAGTACTTAGAAATCTAGAGAACAAAGAACTGAACCAACCGAAAGCTCTCAGGGAAGCTCACAATTGTAGCCAGGCCTGTTCCCACAGCTGAAGTCCACAGACCACCTCTCAGATCAGTCTGAGTTGGGTTTAAGTAATCACTGACTTGGGAAGATTTTTCTTTGGTACCCAAAGTTCCAACCTCCTAGTTGGTCTTTCCCTTCAGTGTCTAAGAAGGGGAAGGGTTAGGAGAGAAAATAACACTTCTAGAACGCCATTTACTGCACTGATCCTTAATAAAACACACACATAGCCAATCAGGAGCTAAGAGAGCCAGCTGGGCTGGTCAGAAAGCACGTATTTCAGATGTCATCTACCACCAGGAAATTTCAGATCGTAGGTACCCAATGGCCAACAGAAGAGTATTTTAGGTATCAATGCAGTAAGTTCCACCTGAAATTGGGCAACAATATTCATGCACTTCTGATTTCTCTCCTCAGCTCCAAGGATTCTGACATCACAAATGACTGCAGGTAAAGGTAACAATAAGCAGACTTATTCCCTTAAGAGATGGCTATCTTTCTAGAACTATGTTGAGATTGTGGTTAAAGTAAAGGGCTCTGGTCTGTCAGTTATTAGCTGTGTGGATGAAGCCCATGGAGATTAACTCAGGCTGTGGTCTCTGGGTGCACTTGAAAGTCTGCTGAAATCCAAATGGGGAAGGAGATCTGAAATGTGGATTAAAGTGATATGGTAATCATCAGAGAATGTGATGGTCACAGGAGATGAGTAGCTAAGCATCCCATTTTTTGTCTATAAGTACTTTGGATTACTCCAGAATCAGGCTTGCAGCCTAGCCCTCAGGGCTGCACTACTCTAGGTTGGATTATTCCACTTCAGGCTGGAGGGTATTAACACCTAAGGCAAAAGGAAGATGTTAAGAAGGTCAATGATATCAAGGTATCTAATCCAATTCTAGGAAAGAAAAACAAAAGCAGCCTTCATTATTTCCAATGTTTCCCATAGCCCCCTACTCCAAGCCCTCCACACACAATCAAGTGCTAAAGAGCAGATCAACCACGGGTTCAGACCAATGAATGGTACCAGGAGTTGGCAAAGGAAGAGTGCATTGTTTTTCCTGCTTTAGATTGTACAAAAGAAAAACAATGATTGTTCTTATTCAAGCAAAAAACAGAATGATTTAAGGGTGTCAGGGTCTTTCCCAATTCAGAAACAAGCTTTGAGGGCCAGACTTTATTACTTGTCAATAGACTTCTAAAGAAAATCCCAGTCTTTGAAGGAGACACCAGAAAGAATTTTGCTAAGGGACAAGTGTAAAAAAGCCCTCCCGCCCCCATAATTCATATCCACTTTCACATTGCACAGAAAATAAAAAGATGTTTTCAGCAGTTAAATACCTACATGTGCAGCAAGGCACACTGGTCTTGTTCAAGCTGCCCCAGTGTGAACCAAGAGGTCACATGTGTCTATGACAGGTGTAGGTGCATGCACTACCCTCCTCAACCCCCTGTGAAGGGGTCTCAGCCTTCTTTAAGAAAAGTTTCTTTCAGGCCCTAACACTGAGAAGTGAATTTTAATGAAGAGAAACTAATCTACAGTGGAGACATTTCATTTCAGAGCTGAGGGACACCTTTAGCTCCTTTTCTCCATTACTTTAAATGTGTGGAGACTTTCTTTGTTTCTCTTTTCTTTTTCAAAAGGTCAAACTTTACATTTATTCTAGCCCAGTTGGGGATTAATAATAATCAATTCCCACTGAAATCATGCAGAGATGGTAAGTGGGGTTTACCTTCTCTGGAAATGAACTTCTACTTACCTGATTATTTCTTCTACAATGAACTGGTAAATGACCCCCAGAGCTGAGAAATGTGAATGATTCAAGTTTTTCAGACCACTTAACTTCATTCCTATTTCCAACAGCAGCAGAGAGGACAACTTGGAGAATATCCTCAACTGAGCTAATGGCTCTGCATCTGCAGGGTCCACTCTTGCTCTCATCTATTATGTACAGGACAAGTTTCAAAATGGTCTTAGAAACGATATACCTTCAACAGAACCTAGATAGTAGAGCAAAACCCCAGGCACCAATGAATATTCAACAGCTCCCACTTTTGAATAGCAGCATATAGGAAAAGGGCTAGTAAAGTTATGGCTATTGGACAATATTTTGACCAGCTTGAAACTCATGCCTCTTTGATGTCTGACCTGTATATTTTTTCAGGGTGGACAGCCCTCTACCTTCATCTGTAACAAAATGCTTAGCCAATCAAAAAGCCACTAATAGTCCTCTACAATAGATGAGAAATCCTGGCTAGTCTCTGTAGTATTTGGATAGCTAGGAAGGGAATTATACTGAAAATATTTCTCAGGCAAGAATGTATCACAACACTTGAAAATATTTTCTGAACATAACCTGGAACTAAAAGCTTAAAAATACTTAGAAAGTAGGAAAAAGGAAAAGTGAAATGCATATGCATAACCTGCTTCTCCATATGTAGTAACAACATTCGGTCTGGATACACAATGGTAAGAGGATACCTTCTTGTAAATCAGAGTAAGAGTGAAGGGGCTGCCTGGTCTCCTCTTGCTGAACTAATGGTACCCTGGCTTTAGGTCACTTGCAACTGGCTCCCACTTTGCTGTTTTTAGAGCAGCTGGTTAAACAGTGGCTTCCTTGCACTCAACTGCTTTGATTAGGAATGAAAACAACAGGCCTGACTGCTCAGCTTCCAAGGAAAATGAGACTGTGCTGTGGCCTCAGGGCTTTGGCTAGGCCTGCCTATGCTACCCCAGATGGCTTATGCAGACCCACGCATGCTGGGGAAACAAGATGGGTGCACATTAATAGTATTTCCTGTGCTCTCAGGTCAGTATGGCACAAGTACCCTTGCACCTGAAGCCCGCTGGCTTGGAAGCCCACACAGCTGCCTTCCAAGTGGCCAGGTTAGCCTGGCCCTTGCTGAGGTCCATTTGTTTATGTGGTTTACCAAATGCTAGAGAAATTTTATTGGCTGGGGAAAGTAAAGAGCAAAATAAGGCCAGGAGGGGAAACAAAGAAAGAGAAGGCAGTTTCTTCCCCATTTATAAACCCTGTGTGCCAAACTTCACCCTGATCCTCTCTTTCAGACAGCTTTGCCCTTTTGCACATTCTGGATAAGGATGAAACAGAGGGAAGGTTCTGTGGTGCAAGCATGAGATGGTTAGATTAATATTTGAGAAATGATATTTACTGGCCTAAATGAAAAAGAAAATCAGTTTTTACTTCTGACCATCTCTTAAATTACTCTGATTGGGGTCTTGGTGAAGATACAAGTGCCTGGGTATGAACAGTCCCTGCTGAGGAAACTGGAGATGGGAACTATCATATGCAGAATGCACCAAGCGACTGGCTCTGGCCATTTTGAACCTTTCTGTAGGTTGAGCCTTACCAGTGATTTAAGATGAAGTACAATGCTTTTTATTACACACCTAATTGTTAATGAGAGGAAATGCAATCAGCAACTCCTTTTCACACTCTACATGGAATCAAGGAGACTGCTGAGTCCAGAAAGATGCAGCCACTGATGGAGCCCAGGAAATTTCTGCTCCCCCCACCCACTGCCTTTGTGTGGGAGGACGGAGAAGAGGGAAGAGTCACAAATATGATGAGAGTATCATGTCCAAGAATCCACTGTTGCCATAGGGTCACTTGCAGTAAAAGCCTGGGTTTGGAATTTTGACTGAATAGCATTTAACTCTTCCAAGAGCTGCATTTTCTAGTTGATGTGGCTCATGCAAACTGAGGACACTCTCTTCATATACCTTCTTCTCAGGTGGAACAGAGAAATGGGTTGGGAGAGTGGGGGACAGTAAGAAAGAGGGACAGAAACAGAGAAATAGAAGGGAGGCAGGAAGGCCAGAGCTTCTGGTGTGTGAGTTTTTTTTCTTTGCCCTGGAGGCTACAGACACAGAGCTGTCTCCTCCTAAGTCTAGTGGGACTGGGCTTCTGTGGCCAGGTGCTGGGCATTCCTGCAGCGAACAGAAAGACACTGGGTGCTGTCTGCCTTGAAGATGTATACCCCTCTTCCCTAGAAGTGGGTCTCTTCCAGTAGCCTATACAGGGAAAGTCGTTCCTTCTGCTTAATGGCAAAGCAAGAGAGATTCTGGCAAAACACTAAATATATTTATAAGTCATCTTTCTCTGGAACCAATAGGGAAAAATAGGTGCACAGGGGAAAAGAGGAGGGGAGGTGAGGTTTAAAAGTTCCAATCATTCATGAAAGATAGAAGACATCTTCTGATAGCAGCACTAAAGCAGTCAGCCATACTGAGTAGACCATCCTGGGCCGACTACAGACCAACTGTGTCCCAACAGGAGTCTCAAAGCCCTGCTCCTAGGATAGTCCAGGAAAACCGGGTAGTTGTTTGGTTGTTACTGTTGTTGCTCCTCCTGGTGTTGGCAGATATGTTAAATACTGCAACTTCGATGAGTCCTGTGTAAAAACAGAGCAAACACTTATTAGCTCCCTTCCCCTTTTTTAACTGCTCTATGAGGAAAATATTTACTTTGTTGCCAATTAGGAGAGAGACTTATGGTTCTTCCTAATGCCTGCTCTTTGCCCAGGTTATGCAAGAGCTTCTGTCACAGCCTGTCTGGTCTGATAAGGGACTTATATAAAAGGCATGGTTTGGCCGGGTGTGGTGGCTCACGACTGTAATCCTAGCACTCTGGGAGGCTGAGGTGGGGGGATTTCAGAGCTCAGGAGTTTGAGACCAGCCTGAGCAAGATCGAGACCCCATCTCTACCAAAAATAGAAAAACTAGCTGGCTGTTGTGGCAGGCGCCTGTAATCCCAGCCACTTGGGAAGCTGAGGCAAGAGAATTGCTGAAGCCCCAAAGTTTGACATTGCTATCAGCTACGATGCCATGAGACTCTACTCAAGGTGAAAGACTGTCTCAAAAAACAAACAAACAAAAACTAAAAAAAAAAAAAGGCATGCTGAGGGCTGTGGTATTCGAACAAAGTTATGTCTTGAGGCTAAGACTGACCGTGGTTGGTATAGCTTTCACCTGATCCCTGAATTGTAGGGGGCGTGTAAGGGTGTCTCAGGGCACTTTACCCCAAGGGGCCATGAAAATAGAGGGGCCACTAATAGAAGTGGGGGAGTTGAGGGAAGCTGGCCTTGCTGTGTGGCTGAGGGGACAGTTTGACTGAGGATGGGAGCAACAGAAGTGCTCCCAGTACCTTCAAGGACAGACGTGTAGATTAAGAGCTGGAAATGTGGCTGGGAGAGTAACGTAGAGGTTAGAACTGGAGATGAAAATTTGAGAGTCTGGCTCTGCACCTGTGGCTCAAGCAGCTAAGGCGCCAGCCACATACACCTGAGCTGGCAGGTTCGAATCCAGCCAGGGCCGCCAAACAACAATGATGGCTGCAACCAAAAAAAAAAAATAGCCGGGCGTTGTGGCAGGTGCCTATAGTCCCAGCTACTTGGGAGGCAGAGGCAGGAGACTTGCTTGAGCCCAGGAGTTGGAGGTTGCTGTGAGCTGTGATGCCACAGTACTCTACCCAGGGTGACAGTTTGAGGCTCTGTCTCAAAAAAAAAAAAAAAAAGAAAAAGAAAATTCGGGAGTCATTTACATTGAGATGAGAGCTAAAGCTGTGGGAAGAGATCCAACAAGCTTATTCCCAAGGAGGGGAACTTAGAGTAGGAAGAAAAAGCCAGACACAGACTCTGTTCTAGGAGTGAGAGGCTGAAGGAGACACAATCAGAGAGCCAGGAAGAAAAGTAAAAGTGGCAAAATGCCATGGAAGTAAAAGGAAGAGAGAAATCTGGCAAAAGAAGGGTATGGGTGTATGGTGATCACAATATTGATAATAAAAATGACTTTTTGCTGAAGATGTGTCATGTGCTAGGCATTGCACTACTAAGCACTAAGACTTCCATACAGTATCTCCATGCAGTCCCTGCAAGAACTCTGTGAGCTAGGTACTGCAGGCCCTGGGAGGCTACTTGTCCAAGGGCACACAGCCTGTGTGACTTGGCTGAGGAAGCTTAAGAACAAGGAAGCACTATGTCATCTGTGAGAGCAGGGAGTGCTGAGGTGAGTGAGCTCAGCTGGGTGTGAACCACCTCTCAGAGGAAACACTGCAAAAAGAGGTTCAGAGAAGTGCAGTGAATGTGCGCTACCACGAGAACTGAATCAAGTGTGGAGACAGAAATCCTAACTACAGCAATGCTCACAGCGGCTAGGGTAGCTTTCCCAAACCTGTGATAACCTAGTGCATTTGAACTGGTTAGGACGTCAGGTATGATCTGAATATACTATAGTATGTGCAGTATATATACGACAGTATGGATACTATATAGTATGTATAGGCAATCAATAGGTATTTTTAGGATCTTGCCCTGTTTGAGTAAGAGGTTCGAGATCTGAGTAAGAGAACAATGGGTTCTTACCGCCTTCAGAGCGATTTCTGAGGTCAAAAGACAGGACTTCTTTTTGTAGGGAAGTGGAGTAGTGGAGCTAAGGATAAAAAAGCACTTTTTATAACTGAATGAGATTAACAAGGCAGGGCTGCCTAGATGTCAGTGTGAAATCTTACCGAGATAATTCCATTCACACATTAGATCATCTACTTGGCTCAAAGGGTCTCTATTTTTTGGGCGTGGTGATTTGAGATAGAGTCTCTCTTACCCTGGCTGGAGGGCAGCAGTGTCATTACAGCTCATGACTACCTCAAACTTCTGGATTCAAGTGATCCTACAGCCTCAGCCTCCTGAGTAACTGGGACTACAGGCATGTACACCATGCCTGACTAGTTTTTAGGATTACAGGTATGAGCCACCACACCTGGACTCTATTACAGGTATTTTTTGATCTGTACAAAATCATAGGCTTTTGGGTCATTAAAGTACTTTGTTTTCAAACTGATTTAAATCTCTCTATTTTCATAGATACTTAGGGCAGAAATGATTAGTTCTACCATACAAGAAGGATTCCAGAATCATCTAGAAATGAGGCTGGCTAACTTGGTGAAAGGTACCATCCACTGTGACAGTTCCAGCTCTGTCTTACGTTGTCTGGTTCCTCTAGTTCCTCTGCTTTACAGGACTTGGTGAGACAAAGGGCATGAGAAAGCTCCATGAATTTAGCAACAGCTTACTGCCAGTATTCCATCTCCTACGCACAGTGTTATGTATATAACTCTTTTCCATACCTGGGCAAGTATGAGGTCAGTGTATGGTTATTTATCTGGAGATATAGGTGTATGTTCGGGAAGGGGAGCGGGGAGGTTCTGCTTGTGCAGCTGGATCATTTAGGAAGTCCCAGATGAGAATTGTGTCATCATGTGAACTACTGACAATCTGGAATTCATCAAACTGGAGTCGGAAAACTCTTCCGGAATGCTCCTAAAGAAGCAGAAACAAAAAGGGTAAGAATTTGAACTACTCAAAATCAAAAAGGACATAAATTCAGCAACATGTCAAAAGGTGTCTATGGAAAGGCTATACTGTTAATTTTTTCCTATCATTTAGCAGTTTCAAAAATATAGAGAGAAAACTTATTTTGGTCAAAGGTAGGATGAAAAAGCAACTGTAAACAATGAAATATTATTTGGCCAAAACACATTAAATAGCATGCTAGATTTTCTCTGACAATGCCCTTCGGCTTAGGCTGGATGAAAGCATTCTTTAGATACCTCCCTGGCCTTCTTTTTTCTCTGCGTCTTTAAGTTCCTTATACGAGCAGAGGCCAAGGATTCATAAGCAATAAGTGTGCTGATAAATATATACCAAGGAAATTCTCCCAATTTATAAAACCATTGGTGGATTTTCATGGCATAAAAACTCTTAAGACAGTCAGTTTCAAGCTACCCATGTATGTATGGTCAACCAGCATATAAAATTCATGAGTATCTAACAGTTGGCTCTCATAAGAGAGTATCAGTCTGTTCTAGCACACCACTGGCAATAACCACCACCTGCATCAAGATGTAGAATGTTTCCAATATCCTGGAAAGTAATCTCATAATACGTACTAGTCAATATTACCTTTACTCCAATGTTACATGTTTTTTTCCCCACTTTGTCACCCTTGGGAGAGCGAGTGTCATGGTGTCACAGCTCACAGCAACCTCAAACTCTTGGGCTCAAGTGATCCTCTTGCCTCAGCCTCCCAAGTAGGCACCTCCCAGGTGCCCGCCATAACGCCCAGCTATTTTTATAGAGATGAGATCTCTCTCTCTTGCTTGGGCTGGTCTGGAACTCTTCAGCTCAGGCAATCTACCTGCCACAACCTCCCAGAGTTTTAGGATTATAGGTGTGTGAGCCACGGTGCCCAGCGAATGTTACCATTATTAATCCAATTATTGTGTTCTTAAATTTCACATAAATACATTTGTACAGTATGTATTCTTTTGTTCCTGGCTTCTTTTAACAAAAATTATAAGATTCCTTTCCAGGGATGGGTAGAGAGGAATCATTTCTTTTTTTTTCTTTTTGGAGACAGAGTCTGACTTGGTTGCCCTTGTAGAGTGCTGTGACATCATAGCTCACAGCAACCTCAAACTCTTTTTTTTTTTTTTTGTAGAGACAGAGTCTCACTGTACCGCTCTTGGGTAGAGTGCCCTGGTGTCACACGGCTCACAGCAACCTCTAACTCTTGGGCTTACGCGATTCTCTTGCCTCAGCCTCCCGAGCAGCTGGGACTACAGGCACCTGCCACAACGCTATTTTTTTTTTTGTTGTTGTTGCAGTTTGGCCGGGGCTGGGTTTGAACCCACCACCCTTGGCATATGGGGCCGGCGCCTTACTCACTGAGCCACAGGCGCCGCCCAGCAACCTCAAACTCTTGGGCTCAAGCGATTCTCTTGCCTCAGCCTCCCAAGTAGCTGGGACTACATGTGCCCGCCACAACGCCCGGCTATTTTTAGAGATGGGTCTCGCTCTAGCTCAGGCTGGTCTTGAACTCCTAAACTTATATGATCCACGCACCTTAACCTCCCAAATTCTGGGATTATAGGCCTGAGCCACTGCACCTGGCCCAAAGACACTTTTTTTTTTTTTTTTAATTAATTTTTTTTTTTTTTATTGTTGGGGATACAATAAGCCAGGTTACACTGATTGCAATTGTTAGGTAAAGTCCCTCTTGCAATCATGTCTTGCCCCCATAAAGTATGACACACACCAAGGCCCAAAGACACTTTTAAGACGATGAAGACGGCGGCACCTGTGGCTCAAGGAGTAGGGCGCCGGTTCCATATGCCAGAGGTGGAGGGTTCAAACCCAGCCCCGGCCAAAAAAAAAAAAAAAAAAAAAAAGACGATGAAGAAACAAGTTATGGACTGGGAGAAAATAGCTGCAAATCACAAATCCAATAAAGGATTTATAATACAGAGTATGTATAAAACTCTCAACTCAAAAAAAAAAATAAATAAAAACCACTCAAGTACAAATGGGCAAAACATTTGAACAAACCCTTCATCAAAGTATATACAAATGGCAACCACATTAACAGATGCTCAACATGATTATTATCATTATTATTTTGAGACAGTCTCATCTTGTTGCCCCCGGTAGAGAGCTGTGGCGTCATCGCTCACAGCAATCTGACTCCTGGGCTCAAGTGCTATTTTTGCCTCAGCCTCCTGAATAGCTGGGATTATAGGTGTACACCACAAACCCTGACTATTTACAGTGGTGGGGTCTAGCTCTAGCTCAGACTGGTCTCAAACTCATGAGCTCAGGCAATCTGCCTGTCTTGGCCTCCCAGAGTGCTGGGATTACAGGCATGAGCCACTGTGCATGGTCCTCAGATGCTCAACATTATTAATCGTTAGGGATATACAAATTAAAACCACAATGAAATTCTACTCTTGATACCATACTTATTAGAATACATCAAACTGAAAAGACTATGCTTAGTATTGGTGAGGATACGGCATAACTGGAACTCTCATACACTATTTACTGTAATGTAAAATGGTACAACCACTTTGGAAAACAGTCTGGGAGTTTCTAAAAATATTAAACATATGCTCACCATAAAACCTAGTCATCTTGCTCCTAGGTATTCACCCTGGAGAAATAAAAGCATAGGCTCATCCTGAGACTTGCATGTAAATGTTTATAGAAATTGTATGTGGAGGGAGGTGCCTGTGGCTTAGTCGGTAAGGCGCCGGCCCCATATACTGAGGGCGGCGAGTTCAAACCCGGCCCCGGCTGAACTGCAACCAAAAAATAGCCGGGCGTTGTGGCGGGCACCTGTAG
Source organism: Nycticebus coucang (assembly GCF_027406575.1). Lineage (NCBI taxonomy): Eukaryota > Metazoa > Chordata > Mammalia > Primates > Lorisidae > Nycticebus > Nycticebus coucang. The sequence continues at coordinate 130,678,837 of NC_069782.1, read as the reverse complement.
TCCCAGCTACTAGGGAGGCTGAGGCAGGAGAATCACTTAAGCCCAGGAGTTGGAGGTTGCTATGAGTTGTGTGATGCCATGGCACTCTACCGAGGGCCATAAAGTGAGACTCTGTCTCTACAAAAAAAAAAAAGAAATTGTATGTGGAATAGCCAAAAAATGTTTTAACAACCCAAATGTTCATCAACTGGTAAATGGATGAATAAATTGTGGTGTAACCATACAATGGAATATTACTTGGCTTGGCGCCTGTAGCTTAGTGATTAGGGCGCTGGCCACATATACCCAGGCAGGTGGGTTCAAACCTGGCCCAGGCCTGCTAAACAACAATGACAATTGCAAAAAAAAAAAAAAAAAAAAAAATAGCCAGGTGTTGTAGTGGGTACCTGTAGTCCCAGCTACTTGGGAGGCTGAGGCAAGAGAATCACTGAAGTCCAAGAGTTACAGGTGGCTGTGAGCTGTGATGCCATAGCACTCTACTAAGGGTGACATAGTGAGACTGTCTCAAACAAAACAAAAAATAATGGAATACTAGAATCAACAACAGGGGTGAATCTCAAAATAATTATACTTAATGAAAAAAGACAGGCAAAAAGGTACATAATGTATGTTTCCATTTTTATAAAACTGTAGAAAATAAAATAGAGCAATGTTGATAGATAGCAATTCCATAGTCACCTGAAGATTGGGCAGGATGGATGGGAAAGGAAGGAAGAATTATTATAGGGCATGAGGATATCTTTAATATCTGCGGTTTCACTAGGATATACGTGTGTCAAAATTAGTAACTTTGTACACTTTCAATATGTCCAATTATACCTCAATAAATCCATTTTCAGAAACTCAATAAAGTCACAGGATTTGATGTATAATTTGTAAAAAATAAGCACACAAAAATGTGTTCAACATAATTAGCTACAACAGAAATGCAAATTAAAATTACAATGAGATATTGCTATATACCCACTCAAATGCCAGTAATTTTTAAAAATATTGACAATACCGGTGGTGCCTGTGGCTCAGTGGGTAGGGCACCAGCCCCATATAATGAGGGTGGTGGGTTTGAACCTGGTCCCGGCCAAACTGCAACAAAAAATAGTCAGGCGTTGTGGTGGGCGCCTGTAGTCCCAGTTACTCAGGAGGCTGAGGCAAGAGAACTGCCTAAGCCCAGGAATTGGAGGTTGCTGTGAGCTGTGACGCCACAGCACCCTACTGAGGGCGAAAAAGTGAGACTCTGACTAAAAAAAAAAAACCAAAAAAAAAAAAAAAAATATATATATATATATAGAGAGAGAGAGAGCTGACAGGGACGTGCAAAAATGGAACTCTTATACATTGTCAGTGAAAATGCATAATGTTTTACATTTGCAGAATCCCATAATGCCACTTTGGGAAATACCTTGGTAGTTTCATTCATTCATTCAGAGACAGAGCCTCATTCTGTAGTTTGTTTTATTTATTTAATAAATTTATTTAGAGACCGTCTCACTCTATAATTTCATTTCATTCATTTATCCGTTCATTGACAGAATCTCACTCTGTTGCCTCAGGCTAGATAGAGTGCCTTGCCATCAGCCTAGCTCACAGCAGCCTCAAACTCATGAGTTCAAGTGATTTTCCTGCCTCAGGCTCCCAAGTAGCTGGGACTACAGGTGCCCACCACAGCACCCAGCTTATTTTTAATAGAGATGGGGGTCTCACTCTTGCTCAGGCTAGTTTGGAACTTGAGCTCATGAGCTCAAGCTATCTTCCTGCCTCAGCCTCCCAAAGTGCTAGGATTATAGATGCAGGCCACACACCCAGCCAGTCATTTCTTTTATTTTTATTTTTTATGAGACAGAGTCTCACTTTATCACCATGGTGTCATAGCTCACAGCGAACTCAAACTCTTAGGCTCAAGTGATCCTCTTGCCTCAGCCTCCCGAGTAGCTGGGACTACAGGTGCCCGCCATAACGCCCAGCTATTTTTTGGTTGCGGTTCAGGGGTTTGAACCCGCCACCCTCTTTATATGGGGCCAGCGCCTTACCAACTGAGCCACAGGCGCCGCCCCACCTGAGCTATTTTTTGGAAACAGGGTCTCGAACTCCTGAGCTCAAGTGATCCACCTGCCTCAGCTTCCCAGAGGGTTAGGATTATAGACATGAGCCACTAAGCCAGGTCCCAGTAGTTTCTTTTAAATTTAAATGTATACTTAGGGCGGTCCCTGTGGCTCAGTGGGTAGGGCGCCAGCCCAATATACCGAGGGTGGCCCCAGTATATTGCAACCCAGCCCCAGCCAATTGCAACAAAAAAATAGCCGGGTGTTGTGGCGGGCGCCTGTAGTCCCAGCTACTTGGGAGGCTGAGGCAGGAGAATCGCCTAAGCCCAGGAGAAGAAGGCTGCTGTGAGCAGTGTGATGTCACAGCACTCTACCCAGGGGGATAAAGTGAGACTCTGTCTCTACGGAGAAAAAAAAAAAAAAAGAAAGAAAATTTAATTGTATACTTATCATAGGATCCAGAAATCACATTCCTAGATATCCACCCAAGAGAAATGAAAACAATATGCACATAGAGGCTGGGCACGGTGAATCTATTCACAACCCCCTTGGCAAGACCAGGGGGTTCATGCAAATTCCCAGAGTACTTTTTGAAGGCACAGGTGTACAGGTCCTTAGATTTTGGACAGGTTCCAACGCGAACGATTATATTCTCATTCCTTAGACCCCCTGCTGTTTCTGGTAGATACTGAATTCTTATTCACTTCCCATACTAAACTGTTGTGTAGGGTTGCTGTGCAGCTGTTAAACAGCTGCCACATTCCTCTCCACACATAGCCTCTAAAGCACCATTGGATAAAAGGCATTATGTAAACATATTTTATTGTCAAGTATTTGTTGCTTTTTCACTTAGTAGAAGGTTTTTTGGGGAAAAAAAAAATTGTTTTTTTTTTTTTTTTTTTGAGACAGAGCCTCAAGCTGTCGCCCTGGGTAGAGTACCGTGGCATCACAGCTCACAGCAACCTCCAACTCCTGGACTCAAGCGAGTCTCCTGTCTCCACCTCCCAAGTAGCTGGGACTACAGGCTCCTGCCACAATGCTCGGCTATTTTTTGGTTGCAGCCATCATTGTTGTTTGGTGGGCCCAGGCTGGATTTGAACCTGCCAGCTCAGGTTTATGTGGCTGGCGCCTTAGCCGCTTGAGCCACAGGCGCCGAGGTGGGTTTTTGAAGTTTTACCTATTAAATCCAAATCTGTATTCCACAGCACATAAACATTTAATTTCTTCCCATACCTACTCTACAACTTCCTCTGAGCAATAAGGCTCTTACCACAAGGGTCCGTAGACAGAGTGTCCCTGCAGGAGCACGAGGGTCCAAAGCAGCCACAAGATCCCATACTTTAATTTTCCTAAAGATCAAAAAGGGGACAAAAATCTCAGGTAAGTGCAAAATTAAGAGAACACGGGAAAACGGCAAAAAACCATGCCAATAAATAAGGATGGTGAATATAGTTTATATGATAAATCCAGCTCACAAGGAATGTATATAGACTTTTTTGTTTTGGACTTGGTTCTTGCATTCATTCTTGGGTAGAGGTTATTGGTCTTAACAGGGGAAAATGTACATGCTTAATCTAAAAATGAGAAACAGGTTAGCTTTAATGAAACTAAAGATAATGGTAAAGTTGTACCATACTTTTGGGTCAAGAGGAGCTCATTAGAACTCTTAATTACAAGAGAGTACTTATACCTAGAAATCTATAACATTGAGGCATCCTTTTCCTGGTCAGTTCTAAGAATGGCCTAAGTCACATGTACCGGGGTCTGAGGTCCATTCAAGAGCACTGGAGTTTATATAAGCAAACCCACATATTTTGATTTAAGGAAGAAAATCCTAGCCATTTCAAAATAAATTATAGGCTGGGCTCAGTGGCTCATGCCTGTAATCCTAGCATCTGGGAAGCTGAAGTGAATTGCCTGAGCTAAGGAATTCAAGACAAGCCTGAGCCAAGAGAGACCCTGTCTACAAAAAAGACAAAAACAAGCCAGGTGTGGTGGCATATATCTGTAGTCCCAGCTACTTGGGAGGCTGAGGCAAGAGGATTGTTCAAGCCCAAGAGTTTGAGAACATGCTGTGAGCTATGACAATGCCATAGCACTCTACTCAGGGCAATAAAGTGAGACCGTCTTAAAAAATCCAAAAATTTACAGTCGCCTAATGTATACTGCAGACAAATCCTAAGAAAGGTGGGTACAGATCGAAGACAAGGCAATGAGAAAATACAGTCCTGACCTAACTGGAACATGTCATCACACCCTGAACAATTTTCTAAGGGCATGACAAGGATGGCTGACTCAACTAGGAAGTGAGTTGGCTACACTTCCTGCTGCTTGAGTTGGCTTAATGTATTAATATAGTTAGCTCATAAACTAAGATAATGTTGTAAGGAGTTTCTGGTATTTATTAATGAAAAGCTGCCAGTATTTGAACTCTAGCTGTCCATGCCTCACCTCCCAAATAAGGTACTCTGACAAGAAGAAATGATGAAGAGTCCTTCATAAGTGAATATACTTTTTGTGTATATTTATTCTGTGCTTTGCATTGTTGGACGTGGAATCTATTCACAACATGAATGGACTCCATAATCACTAAAATTAGAAGAAAAATCCAGATGACTGAATTCATTCTAAATGAAACAGGAGAAGTGATGACAAGAGAACTATATTTTTAGAAATTACTCAAAGAAATCAAAATTCAAGACCCTACCACACTAAGCTCCCCAAATACTGCCCTTGAGTGTTTCTGTTTTGTTAACAAGTTACCATTTTACAAGCATATCCTATTATACTGGGTTTGTCTGATTCTTTGTTTTACAGGGCAAAACAGACATATAATCAAATAACAAAATATTAATGAAAATCATATGCAAATATGTACAATAGAATGGTTGAGAAGAATATTTCAAACAGAGTAAAGAAAGGAGAATTAGATTAGAGAGAGAAATATTGTATCAGATACTTTCTATAAAATCTAAAAGCTTTTAGAGACAAGGACAAGTTATGTTTAACATCACAAACCAGGAAGAGTAAAGACATGGATATTTACAGCCCTGACTAGAGCATTATAAAAGCTATGTACAAACATTTGTACCCTCTTAATGTTTTGAAACTTAAAAAAAAATGATGCGGATATTTTTTAAACTTTGTTAGCAAACTCACCCATCATAAGCCCCACTGACTATCCTCTTGTTATCAAATCGAATACAACGAACCAATTCCTCATGGCCTTCTAACACTCGCAAACATGCACCACATTCTATGTCCCATAATCTGGAAGAGAAAATTGAGTCAAGTGAATTTTCATGTATTCTTTTCAAAGCCTGGAATTGTATAATGATATACTTCATATATCTTTTAAAAATCCACAAAAGTAAAATCAATCACCACCCATACAAAAATGTATTGCTCTCAATGTAATTTATTTCCTTTCTGCCATGTAACTCAGTAGAAAAATGTATGGTTTAATTCAAATGTAGTATGCATTTTCAAAGCATGATGCTTTGTATCAGTAATTTTCTTTCTTTTTTTTTTTTTTTTGTAGAGACAGAGTCTCACTTTATGGCCCTCGGTAGAGTGCCGTGGCCTCACACAGCTCACAGCAACCTCCAACTCCTGGGCTTAAGCGATTCTCTTGCCTCAGCCTCCCGAGTAGCTGGGACTACAGGCGCCCGCCACAACGCCCGGCTATTTTTTGGTTGCAGTTTGGCCGGGGCTGGGTTTGAACCCGCCACCCTCGGCATATGGGGCCGGCGCCTTACTGACTGAGCCACAGGCGCTGCCCTGTATCAGTAATTTTCAACTGGTGTACTGTGGCACACTGGGATGCTGAGAGGATCTTAGGTCTGCCATGAAAATTTTCAGAGATCATTAAATTATTTTTGAAAGAAGTTCAAAGCACATAAGTATATTCATTTTTATACTTTTATTTTTTTGGTGACCAACATAATTTAAATGTGACACGGAAGCTTAACTAGAAATTCAAGTGTACCATGAGATAAAAAGGTTGAAAAACACTGCTTTATATAATTCTGTAACCAGGTTCTCCCAGACATAAAAAAGATGAATTCAATGCACACAGTTGCCTGAGAAGGAAACAACAAAGCCAAGAAAGCAATGCTTTCCGAAATCACCACTCTAAGTGAGATCCAGAACATCCACGATTCCTGTTCTCACAAAGCATCTCTTGCTCTGCCACTGAGACACTTGCTTTCATCCACTGTCCAGGGAAGTCTTTTTCATAACAGAAATACAAAGTCAGTTCTCAAAAACTTTTGTGTACTAATTTAAAAAACTCTATGCTTTTAGGTCACATCCAGGTGAATATTAGGAATGAAAATTTCCTCAGACAAAACAGCAGTTCTGTCATTTTTTTTAATGGCCTCTTCATCCTTTTAGTACTTCAATGAAGGAAGGGAGACGATGGATGGATAAAACTTCCAAATTGTAATCATATCTGTGTCATTCATATTTGTGAAGGAAAAACAGCAAAAAAGACTTCAATTGTGGATTCTTCATAATTTCAAAGACAGGTTACTCTCTGGCCGATTAGATAATGTAAGACAAAGCTGCAAAATTTCTAGTAGGGAAACAAATCTTTTTCCTTTTTTAAAAAACAATGGCAAAGAGAAGTTGCCTTTAGCTATGTATTAGCACTCTTTTTTTTTTTAGAGACAGAGTTTTACTTTATCACCCTCAATAGAGTGCTGTAGCGTCACAGCTCACAACAACCTCCAACTCCTGGGCTTAGGCGATTCTCTTGCTTCAGCCTCCCGAGTAGCTGGGACTATAGGTGCCCACCACAATGCCCGGCTATTTGCTGCAGTTTGTCTGGGGGCAGGTTTGACAACCTCGGTATATGGGGCTGGTGCCCTACCCACTGAGTCACAAGCACTTTGAAACTGTAGACAGGAGAAATTAAAAGGGCCTTCAACTTCCATCTACTTGTCCTTCTTGCCCACTTCCTCATATAAGCAGAACCTCTGAAACAGGTCTAGCTGGTGATAAAACTATAAAAGGAAGAAAACACATCAGCAAAAGGCTTTGTTGTACTATCTCTCTGCTTGGGGCAAACTTTTGACCTGTAAGAAGCTACAGAAAGGAAGAGCAGATGATTAGAAACATAACATAGTTGAACGCTAGTATGTTCTGTGCAACAAATAACGAATGGGAGGATAATAACCATCCTTTCTGGGAAAGGGCACCTGCTGCTCACCTGATAGTGTTGTCAGAAGAGCCACTCACTACAAGCCTGTCTCTGTACTGCAAACAGGCAATGCCTCGTTTGTGTCCATTTAAGGTCCTTACAAATTCACAAGTACTTGTGTTCCATACCTGAAATAGATAACAGCATGGAGGAATTAATTAGGTGCTTTTACTGGGAAAAAAATCTATGGCATCTGATGATCTGATGATCTTAGGGAAGCAGAATATAGGACTAAACCATTAGCACGAAGTCAACGTCTCAAACAAAAGACGTGAATTTTAATTCATAATAATATAGTGTTCATTTGTAAGGTGGCTCCTATCATATGAGAATTCCTCAAATTGATTCACTTTTATGGGGTTTGTCTGTTCTTTTGGATATATGTTCTTGAACCTAAATTTACTCCTGCTCTTCCCATACTCACCATTATTTGTAGGAATAAAATACCTAGCCAAAATTATTGCATAACTTGTATCACTTATTACCTTTTTAACACTCAGACTTGTCTCTGAATTAAAAACTGTGTTATTCTATGGTGATGTTTAAATATGAAATTGTGGCCAAGAGTGGAGGCTCACGCCTGTAATCCCAGCACTTGGGAGGCTGAGGCAGGTGGATTGCCTGAGCTCACAGGTTTGAGACCAGCCTGAGCCAGATTGAGACCTCGTCTCTTAAAAAAAAAAAAAAAAAAAAAGCCATGGGGGTGCTGGTCGCTCAGTGGGTAGGGCGCCAACCACATACACCAAGGCTGGCAGGTTAAAACCCAGCCTGGGCCAACTAAAACAACAATGACATCTACAACCACAAAAAAAAAAAAAATAAAAATAGCTGGGCGTTGTGGCAGGAGCCTATAGTCCCAGCTCCTTGGGAGGTTAAGGCAAGAGAATGGCTTGAGCCCAGGAGTTTGAGGTTGCTATGAACTATGACACCATAGCACTCTACCAAGGATGACAAAGTGAGACTCTGTCTCCAAAAAAAAAAAAAAAATGAAACTGCCCTTTATCAAATCTTCACATGAATTCCTCTATTCTTACTGAAAAATGCCTTATTACCTTTATAGTTCTATCCCCAGATGCAGAAACGATGTACTTGTCATCAAAGTCTACAACATTGACAGCAGCTCGGTGTCCAACCAGTACCCTCCGAAGAGTAATATCTGTTGGGGAGGCCATATCCCACACAGCAATGGAACGATCTTTGGAGCAGGTCACCATCATGCCATTATTGAAACGCAAGTGCAGAACTGCTTCACAGTGGTGAATCAATGTATTCAGCATTTCACCTGTATTTACATCCCACACTCTGGAAGGGATATCTGAGATTTAGATGGTACTCAAGCTACAATTTCTTACCCATATTTGACCATCATGCTCCCCACCACTGCCCATATTTTCATGGGAAGTCTTACAACTCATTTCTTCTTTTGCAGCATAGAAGTTGAGCTAAGGTAGAAAGTACTGATAGACCACGGGGAAGGAGCAGGGGAGAGGAGGCTGTACTGGAAGAGTAGGAGAAGGAGAAGAGATGCTGAAAGTGTGAAATCCTTAACACACACCACGGGAGTTAGGAGTATGGAGTGTAGGGATGAGGTTGCTGCCATTATCACCTAATAATTTGGCCCAGACATGAAGGTTATAAAACTTTCGACATTTAATTGATACCATTAACAAGATATAGTACCCATTCCATCAACAACCCTCAGGAACCAGAATTGACATAGGCCAAGATATTTCTGCCAAACACATAGTGGTGTGGATTTGAGTTGCTTACTCTGCATCTTAGGTTTCATTACACAGGTCAAGGGCCAAGATTACCTAGACTTGTAAGTCTAAGTCCCCATTTCTGTGCCTTTAAGGGTTAAGGGTCAAGAGTAGCCCTCCCACTATAAATGTGGGCTTCATAGCAGAGTGTAGGACCCTTGGATAACTTGAGAATCTTATGTAATGATATATTTCCATTGATTACTCTATTTTTGTGTGTTTACTTTGGATTTTAAAATATTTCATTTCCTCTTCTAAGTTTATCCCATTTTGAGAAAATCATTTCCCCCCCATATCCTACATAAATGATGTTAGCATCCACACTGTTTCAGGTTCCTAGGCACTCCACAAGCACCAATAAATATTAAAATGTCCATAACTCTTAAGGACTGAGTTTGCTATTTTCAAGTCATAAGACAAAAAATACAAACAACCTTTTTTATTCACAGAGAATAACCTGGAATTGGTAAACATTTACTTCAGAGAATCTAACAATGTAGCTAACTGATTTTTTTTATTTTTATTTTTTGAAAAAGTTACTTTTGATGCATTATGTTTGCTAAACCTTTTAGCTTAAGGCAAAATTCCTAACAGAAGTTTCCAGCAGTGCTTCTGGTACGTAGAACTCAAGCTACCCTAGACTCCAATAGTTTAATAGCTGTGTCATCAAATCACTGATGTTTCTAGAAATTGAGGGCCCCTCCCTGAGTGAAGATCATAATTAAAAACTGCAGGAATGGCAGAGGAGGGGCAGGCAAAGAGAGCACTGCTCACCTGTACACATTTTATTTTATTATTTTTCAGACAGAGTCTCACTATGTCGGCCCCCATAGAGTGCAGTGGTGTCACAGCTCACAGCAATCTGAAAGTCTTGGGCATAAGCAATTCTCTTGTCTCAGCCTCCCAAGTAGCTAGGACTACAAGCGCCTGCTACAATGCTCGGCTATTTTTGTTGTTGTTGCAATTGTTGTTTTTAGCTGGCCTGGGCTGGGATAGAACCCACCAGCCTCTATGTATGTGGCCAGTGCCCTACGCACTGAGCTTTGGGCGCCACCCTGTACACATTTTAAAGGAGATACTATAGGCTTGTGCCATAGTTACAACCAGCTGAAAAGAAAGCTTCATTGTACTCATGTCATTGCCTTGTGAGGCGGTTTTTATAAGGAATGCATCGTTTACCATAAAGATAAGGAAAGTTTCTATAATGGATGATTCTCCAAATTGAAATAGAATGTATAGTTTCTTAAATGCACAAAAATATAAACTTACTTCTGTCTTGGCACCCATAGCTCAGTGGTTAGGGCCCTGGCCACATACACCGGGGCTGGGGGGTTCAAACCTGGCCCAGGCCTGCTAAACAAGAATGACAACTACAACAAAAATATAGCTGGGTGTTATTGGGGGGGGGACGCCTGTAGTCCCAGTTACTTGGGAGGCTGAGGCAAGAGAACTGCTTAAGCCCAGGAATTTGAGTTTGCCGTGAACTGTGACATCAGAGCACTCTACCGAGGGTGACATAATGAGACTCTGTCTCCCAAAAAACAAAAAACCAAGTCTATCTATCTATAAAAACTTACTTCAATCATTCCTAAATCAAGTTTTCTAGTTCTAGACTGACATAAATGATGGGGGGTTTGGAGGGTGGCTGATGGTTTATTCCTTTTTAGCTTCAGAACTGTGTATAAATATACATGCATATGTATGTATGTATATGTATATATACTATGACAAAGAACAGAGTAAAGCTGATGTTTCAGAGTTCAAAAGAGTGTTTTGAAATTTTCTACCTGACTGTGGAATCCGATGATCCAGTTATGATCACCCTTTCGTCATACTGGAGACATAGGACAGAACCTGTGTGTCCTGTGAGAATTCGCTTGCATTCCAATGTGCTTTTATCCCATATCTAGGATGGCAAACAAGATTCTTTTGATCATTGTGATAATGGAGTGCTGTAGAGACTTGTTAGCCTTATTATGTGTTTTTTTTTTAATTTTTTTTTTTATTGTTAAATCATAGCTGTGTACATTAGTGCAATCGCCTATACCCATTCTAAGATGTACCATAGGGCGGCGCCTGTGGCTCAGCGGGTAGGGTGCCAGTCCCAAATGCCGGAGGTGGTGGGTTCAAACCCAGCCCCGGCCAAAAAAAAAAGATGTACCATAGATGTGGCCCCACCCATTACTCTCCCTCCACCAAAACCTCCCCCCTCCCTTCCCCTTCCTTGGCCCTTTCCCCATAGTCTTGTGCTATAGTTGGGTTATAGTCTTTATGTGAAAGATATAATTTAGCTTCATAGTAGGGCTCAGTACTTATTATGTGTTTGATTCCCCCAAAATAATCACAGCCCAGAATAGTGCAGAGTGCATTCTTTTCTGTAAGTATAGCTAAGTACATATATATATATATATATATGTGGCCTCAGTACTAATGCAAACTTTATCCTTTTCATTAAGGGACAGGGGTAGCTATAATTATGTGAGGGCCAAAAAAGTAATAAGCCCATTCAGTGCACTTCAAGAAGAGAACTCCTCTGGGGGAAATGGATGTCTGTCCTTTAGGCAATTATTTTGGCCTTCACACTGAAAACAATTTAAAATTTTCACTTAATTTATAGAAAGAGTGCTTATAGTTTACATTTTAGATTGCATAGTAAGTGTGGTAGCTACCCTCCCACAACTGCAGAGACCTTACCTTGATTGTGTTGTCTCGAAGGCCGCTTACTATTTTCTGATCATCATACTGTAAACAGTAAACTCCTTTGCTTGTTTCACTTCGGCAGTGGATTCTTTGTAAACTATGTCTTCCACATCTCCAATTAGATTCTATTGTCTAAGAAGAAGGAATGGTAGAGAGGCAGTAATTAGGAAAGGACCCAAACTCTTATTTGACTTCAATAGCAACTTCAACACCATTCAATGCCTCACTGTATTGGAAATATAGAACTTAAGGCAAGGTAAAATTATGGCTTTACAAAGCTACTATCTAAATTTATAAACGTTTTTCCATTTGCAAGATAATTAAAAATTTATATTGTAGACTTCTCCTGCATACAACTCAATGACATAAATAATAAATTCCACTCATCCTACTCACTTGTAAAGAGATTTTTAACCCACATCAATAAACCTTAATGGGTTTGCCCTAATAATACTATGACTAAAGAACAATGATAATTAATTCTCGACCATTTGGCAAATGCCCCCAAATACATAGATACTTACCTCAATGTCTTGTATAATTTTAGGATAAAGTGCTCTATAAAAAGAGTTGGGAGGAGCATTCCCATCAGGAGGCTTGTTTTTGAATAAATACTGTCCCCTAAAAAACAAATGTTCTCCAATGAAAATTGTAATATTATATATTTACAAGGAGCTTTACATTTCCTCAAATATTTTCTTTTCTTTTTTTTTTTCTGAGACAAAGAGTCTTACTTTGTCACCCTTGGTAGAGTGCTGTGGCATTAGCATCATAACTCACAGCAACCTCACTTTTGCTCAGGCTGGTCTCGAACTCTGGAGCTCAAGCAATCTACTCGCCTCAGCCTCCCAGAATGCTAGGATTACAGGTGTGAGCAACCACGCCTGGCTCATTAAATATTTTCAGCTACCATTCCATATAATCTCCATAATTTTAGGAGTCCCAGGTCAAGCAGTAATTCTCTGAGCTTGAATAACTCTACCAACATTGATTTGCTTTGGGTAAAACATGATTATTTCTAACATCAGAATATCAGACCTTTAGAAATATCAACCGACAAATGTAATCAGAATTAATTTCCTCTCTTGTCTATTAAGACTTCTGTATAGATTCACCGGCCTCATTTTTTGAAACTTTTCTTAGTAATGGTAACTATTATTTTTGAAGTAGCACATGCCCCAGTGTCATTTGTTTCACTGAGAACATGTTTGTCAGTAGAGCCTGGTGTTGTGGGCAGCAGCAAATACTCTGTCATGGAGATCACATTTTCTTTGTCTTTACTTGTGTTGGATAAGGTTGCTCAGTCACCGAGGCTGTTGGTGATCAGTGCAGCTATGATTTGAAAGGAGCAATTCAGTTCATTTCAACAGAAAACAAAGGGATCACAGGAGTGTCCAGCAGCAGGGAGGGAAGAAGATGAAAAGAAATACCTAAGAGCACTGTGCTGTCAAGTCTAAGTCATGAAATTGACTTTCACAGGTGTGTTCCTGGCTATGTATACACACATATGCATTTTACTACCTTTCCTGATTCCAGTGAGCAACATTTGTTAGCATCTCCTTCCTTCTGACAGCACATCTCTGGAATACTCATATCCCAAGCTAGATCTTTGTTACCAAAAAAAATCAGTAAATGGCAATCACTTCCTGCTGGGTAAAAAATTTAATTCCTCATCCTGAAGTTAAGAACCCACCAAACACGGTGTGGAAGCTAGTAAACCCCACTATGGGTGTACTAACTGCTGTTCTCACTGGCATAGTGCCTTGCAAAGTGGAGATAAGCAGAAATGCCTCTGAGTGTAATCCTGGCACCAGAGAAATCACGTTTTCTCTGGGCCAGTCATCCACTCCTCCCGCTATAGCTCCATTACAATATAATTAATTGTTTAATGTCTCCAGGAGTGCTTTTCCCTGCCCTCGCTCTATTATATACCTTGAAAATTAGGTGAGGAAATTTCCTATCAGGAAGATTTTGACCCTAATGGAGAAGCAAAAATAATAGTTTTTAGAAAATGGCCTAATGAAACATAATACACCAGCATAAAGAAAAGGGCAAACAAGATACATTATAAAATAACTCAGGATTAAAGGTACACTTCTCTGAACAATCTTATTCTATAAGCCCTTTGCAGGCAAATAATAGATTTTGAATGCAAAGATTGTAGGGTTGACTCCTGAGCCCATGCTCTTATTTTATTTTTCTCAATGCCCACCATTCCCAAGATACTTGTTTTCCTTTTAATCTCTAGCAATTGTATACAGGGACTCTGAGATATTCTGCATATGCAATGATACTACCGCTATTTCCTAAGGAAAGAGAACTCATATTAAATTTTTATCTTGTTTTCTACATCACTGTATTTGTCATGCCTTGTTAAAATATCAGTATTTCTAGGCCAGGCATGGTGGCTCATGCCTTTAATCTTAGCACAGTGAGAGGCTGAAGGTGGATTGCCTTGAGCATAACAGCTCAAGACCAGCCTGAGCAAGAGCAAGACACTGGCGCCTGTAGTCCCAGCTAATTGGGAGGCTGAGCAAGAGGATCCCTGTGCCGAAGAGCTTGAGGTTGCTGTGAGCTGTGATGCCATAGTACTCTACTGAAGGCAGCAAAGTGAAACTCTGTCTCAAAAACAAAACAAACAAAAAAACCCCCCAAACAACTACGACAGCAAAAAACTGGATTTCTTTAAATCAAAGGTGCTAAAAAAAAAAAAAGAATGGATAGTTGTTGAAAACTGGATTCTCAGTCTCTACCATTTTCTTTTTGTTTGGTGTGAAACATAGTCTCACTTGGTCACCCTGGGTAGAGTGCAGTGGCATCACAGTTCACAGAAACCTCAAACTCTTGGGCTCAAGTGATTCTCTTGCTTCAGCCTCCCAAGTAGCTGGGATTACAGGTATGCACCACTACATCCAGCAATTTTTCTGTTTTAGTAGAGACAGGGTTTTGCTTTTGCTCAATATGGTCTTGAACTCCTGAGCTCAAGCAATCCACCTGCCTTGGCCTCCCAGAGTGCTAGAATTACAGGCATGAGCCACTGTTCCCATCCTCTATCTATGTTTTAAGTTAAAACCATTCACGATGGAAACTCATTGACAACAGGGACCACTGCTATGTGAAATGCCTGGTAACAGTAAGACTGTGAGTACATGATAAATGTTAAATATTAAATTTAGAATGTTATCACAAAATATGATCTGCTGATTAAGATTAAAAGCCAATGGACTTTCCCAAGTGTTCTTTTATTATAAGTGTTACCATTATTGAGCAGAAAGAGCATTTCTCAGAATTAGTCAAGAAAGAAAATAATGAAGTTCACATCCTAGACTGTCAATTCCATCTAGACATAAAAAATAACAGCAAAGTGGAAGTTAAATCTTAGATGTTCAAAGATTTATTAGAATACTATATTAAGTTATTTTTGGTTACAAGAAATGGAAAGAACTTTCAAAGATAGTAAACGGGAACTTGAAAGAAAAACTGATCACAAATTAATTTTTGTAATAAAAGTGAGCACAACTGACACAAGAAGAAAAGTAACAGGTAAAAATAGAAAAAGCAAGAAAGTCAGGGGAATACTGGAAGAGGTCTACATGGAATGGACAACCAACAGGGACAGAATATTCTGTGAATATTTTGTGATACTTTGTAAATAAAGCTACAATTTCCCATTTTCCCTGTGTATGGTGACTTTTGGGACACCCTGTATTTTCACGGGGGATATCAAGTTAAGAGGACACATGTGGCCAATGACAAGGGAATACAGTCAGCACTTTGAAGAATACTCAAAAGAACAGGAATGAATTTATTTGGAAGAGAGTTTGTTTTCATCTTTCTGAGGAGAAGAGAAGTATTCCCCAACTGCCCTAAAATTTTCCCAGGCAGTTATTTGTTGTTATTTCAAAGGCTGGTCCTGGCACTCATAGCAAAATGATGTACTCCACATGTCCTGTAACTGCATTCTTACTTGGTTTGTTATACTGTTAAGTTATACTATTTATTTCCCAAGTATGAAATACTTGTAAATCCAAGTATTTTTTTATTATTTAATTATTTTTTTTTTTTTGAGACAGAGCCTCAAGCTATCGCTGTGGGTAGAGTGCTGTTACATCACAGCTCAGAGCAACCTCCAACTCCTGGGCTCAAGCGGATCTCCTGCCTCTGCCTCCCAAGTAGCTGAGACTACAGGCACCCGCCACAACACCCAACTATTTTTTTTGGTTGTAGCCATCATTGTTGTTTGGAGGGCCCTGGCTGGATTTGAATCCGCCAGCTCAGGTGTATGTGGCTGGTGCCTTAGCCGTTTGAGCCACAGGCGCCGAGCCCCAAGTATTTTTTTTTTTTTTGGATCGAATGTGCCTTTATTTATAGCCAAGTATTTTTATTGTTAAATCATAGCTGTGGGGGCGGCGCCTGTGGCTCAGTGAGTAGGGCGCCAGCCCCGTATGCTGAGGGTGGTGGGCTCAAACCCAGCCCCGGCCAAACTGCAACAACAAAAAAATAGCCGGGCGCTGTGGCAGGCGCCTGTAGTCCCAGCTGCTCGGGAGGCTGAGGCAAGAGAATCACATAAGCCCAAGAGCTGGAGGTTGCTGTGAGCCGTGTGACGCCACGGCACTCTACCGAGGGCAGTAGAGTGAGACTCTGTCTCTACAAAAAAAAAAAAAAAAAAATCATAGCTGTGTACAGTATTTTTTTAAATAGTAAAATAAGTGAGAATAAAAAACATATTCGGGAAGAAGATATTTATACAATTGTTCTATAATCAAAGAATTGCCTAGTTTTTGATTACTTTAATTAAATTTGAGAGAAATTTTAAAAAATCTTCCTAATAGAATGACAAAAATATCTGAAGTACTTGGTATAGCATTTAGAAGCCATTATATTTATTATGTGTCATTGAATTTCAAAGACCTAAAATAAAAAAAGCCAACAACATATTTATGAAAATTGGAAAGAAAGCAGGATCCATATGAATATTTATCTTTTAAAAAGTTAAGTATTGGGCGGCGCCTGTGGCTCAGTGAGTAGGGCGCCGGCCCCATATGCCGAGGGTGGCGGGTTCAAACCCAGCCCCGGCCAAACTGCAAGAAAAAAATAGCCGGGCGTTGTGGCGGGCGCCTGTAGTCCCAGCTGCTCGGGAGGCTGAGGCAAGAGAATCGCGTAAGCCCAGGAGTTAGAGGTTGCTGTGAGCTGTGTGACGCCATGGCACTCTACCGGGGAGGGCGGTACAGTGAGACTCTGTCTCTACAAAAAAATAAAAAAATAAAAAAAAATAAAAAGTTAAGTATTTTCTATCTCTTCACAATCCAAGATAACAATTTATCAAATTAATTTGGAAAGATATAACTGAGTACATACATACTTATTATTTTTTCTATCAACAAAAATACTTAATGTCACCATTATTTTATTTACGAACTATTAGTGTCTGTTTTTTTCTTTTATTAAACCTGGCTTAAAGTATCTGATTATACTAAGTAATTTGCTTAATAGTGAAACTGTAGAAAGAAAGATGTTGTCCAAAAGTCCTAAAGAAATGGTGCCATTATGGTACAAGAACAACAAAATTGGTGAAATCTCCTAGACTGCTAATTATAACATGCTTCAGGGAATTTAGAATTAATCAATAAAATCTTTTTTTTTTTTTGAGACAGAGTTTATGTTGCCCTCCGTAGAGTGCTGAGATGTCACAGCTCACAGCAACCTCAAACTCTTGGGCTTAAGCGATTCTCTTGCCTCAGCCCCCCAAGTAGGTGGAACTACAAGCGTCCACCACAATGCCTGGCTATTCTTTTGTTGCAGTTGTCATTGTTAGCTGGCCTGGGCCCGTTTTGAACCTGCCAGTCTTGGCATATGTGGCTGGCGTTGTAACCACTGTGCTACGGGTGCTGAGCCAATCAATAAAATTTTGAGAAAATCTAAGTCTTAAGATGGCACCTGTGGCTCAACGGAGTAAGGCCCTGGCCACATACATGGTTCAAACCATTGCCTTGGCCAAAAACTGCAAACAAACAAACAAAAAAACCAAACAAACAACAAAAAAAAAACAAAAAAAAATATAAGTCTTAAGAAGAAACAATGATTCACACTAAATTTCATTTTTCACTTTTCCTGATGGCTAAGGTTCTTATTTTAGCTGGGCATAAAAAATAATTTTTCATTACAAAGGTGATAAAACACCAGAGGCATGGGGGTAACGGCAAGAAATCTTCTGAAGGAAAAGAAAACCATTTGTCCTGGATTATTTTAGGGGAAAGATTTGATGGTTTCTGTGTGATTCAAAGACATCTACTTGCATGATAAATTGCCCATTATCCCTTTTGCAGGATACCCATTTTTGTCCAGAGAACAGAATGCTTTATAAACAGTAGGGTTGGTCAGTTTTCCACTATTTCTGCAAAGCAATATTAACACAATATTATGACATTTTATGAGTGATTGGTCAGAAGAAAAACTGCTGAGTTCATGAACAACTATTCTCTGCTACATTTTTAGCTACAAACCAGAAAAATCACTGTATTAAATGACAAGTGGTCTCAGTGGTTCCAAACAATCTTCCAATGACTCTGAATGGCTAGGTTTTGAAGCTCTGTAACAGTAAGAACATTAAAAAGCTCACCACCCTCTTCGTTCTGCCAGGCCTCTCCACAAAGAATCTGTCCTGACCATTCTCTCGATGAGCTTCTTCCATAACATGCCATCAGATGTCACTCGGTACCATTCCTTGCACACTAGTTCAGCAGCACATAGTGATTTGGCATCCAGATACGACAAAATGTTCTCAGCAATATGATCCAAACCCCGAGCTTTTGGTGTGTGTGTGGGGGGGAAAGCAAAGAAAAAGAATGAAAGGGTGATGAATGATTTTTTTTTTTTTTTTACAAAAGGTCCTTTAAAACAGAAAAGCATTTGCTGTGCTATGAAGCCACATCATCATCCCTAGTGTGGTTCAGTTCCTTTTCAAACAGAGGCTTGGGTAAAATGAGTGTCAATAATTTTTCTATAAGGTTACAGAAATAAAACAGTATTTTCCATCTTCCTTTAGAGAAGGAAGTTACAGCTAACAACCAGCAACCCCCCCAAGACATTAAAAATAAAAAGGAATTCAGAAAACAATTCACATCTATCTATATGGATTTTAGCACTAGGGGATGTTCTATGGATGGCATCTCAAACTCTGTGATTCAGACACCCCACCCCACCCCCTCCCGCAAATCTCTATATTAGGTCCATTCCTCATTCTGTTTCTATTACTGCTGCAGTTCCAAAGCTGTTCAGTAGAAGAAATATCCTTTAAATGTACTGGGGGAGAGGCACTAAGTCAGAATGTGCTGGGTTATAGAATTTTGGACATGCAGAAAGCAGAGAAGAAAGTACAGACTGGTATGAGAACATCTCGAGAGAAATAAAGGTATGTTTAAGTTCAAGGATGAGTTTAATTTCAGATATTAAAAAAATTGCATTTGAGGGCGGTGCCTGTGGCTCAAGGAGTAGGGCACCGGTCCCATAAGCCAGAGGTGGCAGGTTCAAACCTAGCCCTGGCCAAAATAAAAAAAAAAAAAAAAAAATTGCATTTGGGAATAGCTGGTGCTATAAAACCCAAATGAGCAAAAACAAACAAAAAATCTTATACCAATAGATAACTTGGTTAGCATTTCAAAGAATATTTTGTAGACTGCAGAGGAAAACAGTGGAGAGTAGATTTTGGATTTGTGAACTAGATGGGCTTCCCAATTAAAAGTTCTCCACTAACCAGTGTACTGTACTGAGGCATCAGAAGAAAAAAATCCTATAAATTAGGATGATCTCATTAAAAGCTTCTTTTGATTGCTGTTCTAAATTCACAATGAGATAAAAACATTTAGTTATTTCTATTCACAGGTTACATTATCAGAGGTTTTCTACAGATGTAAATAGTTCAGAAGGATGCCTTAATACTGTGAGTCCCTTAGCACAAACTTAACCCACAGGAAAAAGAATATCATTATTTCATTTTGTGCCTTTTCCCTGAATCATAAAGATGCACTTGGATGCCATTAGCAACAATCAAAATGTGCTTAACCATTATTCTAAGTATACAGATTGTATGGCTATCAGTCACACTTTCAGCAGACTTGAGAAAGAAAGCATTAAATGGATCTTTTTGGCTGGCATCACATGCTCATATTTAAGCATAAGCAGATGGAGGCATAAATCACCAAATTCTTATTAAGGAACATGACTACAAGCCAATTAAGGATATAATAATTAGTTCTTCATGCAAAATACAGTGATGGTATAATTCCTGAATCTTTATCTTAAAACTCTCTACACCATCAAAAGTTTCCAAAATGCATTTCTATGTTTTTAATGGCTGCCACCAGCTTGCTCCTGATCACTCACTATGTACCTATAATAATTCTTTGGAAGTAATGTCACCTAACACTCCAAATAAACCCATTACCTTAATGGATCACAGGCAGTTTTTAAAGTAGTTTGGTTTACTAAACACAGCCAGATGGTATAGGTTTATAAGTTTAAATGGCCAGAAAGCATTAGACTGATGATTTAATACCTCATACAGTGGTCAATGGATACACACCAGGGATCAATATTAGGCAAAGGAGACATAGGTCTAATCAACTCCTGTTCAATTCTTAGTGGTAAAGCTTGAGATAGCAGCATGTCTCAGTGACTGGGAAGAACAAAATAATGAGGTACACGCAGATTGTTGGTATAAGGAAAACTGTTTGCCTATGGCTAAAACAAAATCTGATGAGGCAAGAAGGGGCAAAAATCTATTCTATTTAACAAAAGATAAAGGTAAAATTTAGTTTTAAAATGGTTATTTTAAAGACATAAATAGGCATTTCTTTTGCTTTAAAGGGCAGTATAAATTAGTAGTGTGGAAAAACAAAATAAAAAAGATAATTGGGCCCTTCCTTCCTTCCATTTCTTTTCCCTCCCTCCATTCCTACCTTTTTTTAGATATAGGGTCTCACTTTGTCACTCAGGCTGAAGTGCAGTGACACAATCATAGCTCACTATAACCTTGAAATCCTGGGCTCAAGAGATCCTCCCATCTCAACCTTCCAAACAGCTGGGAATGCAGGCTGTGGTAAGACTTTGTACTGCTCTGTCCACAAAAAGATCTTCATTCTTCCAGGACTGTTTGATCTACCCTGCTCATGATTACCATGGGCTCACAGTGTCCACTGTGGAGGAGTGGACTCTTGGTTCACCCTAAGTTGTGAGTTTATCAAAGTCATGAACAATCTGAATGTGCCCAAACCTCTGCAGATAGACAATGCTGTTCCAGCCAACATGCCCTGTGGGGTCCAGAGCCCCCCTTCCTGACCTTGTCTCTGTCAGGTGTTAATATCCACTAAGAATGCACTGGGTGGCGGGGCGGTGCCTGTGGCTCAGTGAATAGGGCGCCAGACCCATATGCCGAGGGTGGTGGGTTCAAACCCAGCCCCGGCCAAACTGCAACAAAAAAATAGCTGGGTGTTGTGGCGGGCACCTGTAGTCCCAGCTACTCGGGAGGCTGAGGCAAGAGAATTGCTTAAGCCCAGGAGCTGGAGGTTTCTGTGAGCTGTGTGATGCCACGGCACTCTACCAAGGGCCATAAAGTGAGACTCTGTCTCTACAAAAAAAAAAAAAAAAAGAATGCACTGGGTGGCTTAAGAGGAGAGGGGTCACCATAGCACCTCTTCTCTCTCAGCCCCACCCCCTAAATCAGCCCACTAGAACTTTTGAAATAAAACTTTTTTTGGCATTAAAAAAAATAAAAAAGATAATTGGCTAATATAAAACAAAGTAGTATTATATAGTTTTGGGAAGGTTACAAGTTGGTTTATTTTTCTTATAGGATGGTTTGGCAGGATTTATTAAAGGACTTTAAAATGTTCATACTCTTTAATATAGCAATTCTTTTTTTTTTTTTTAATTTTTTTCTTGAGATACAGTCTCACTTTGTCGCCCTAGGTAGAGTGCTGTGGCATTACAGCTCACAGCAACCTCAAACTCATGGGCTTAAGCAATTCTCTTGCCTCAGCCTCCCAAGTAGCTGGGACTGCAGGCGCCGCCACAACTCCTGGCTATTTTCTTGCTGTAGTTGTCATTGCTGTTTAGCAGGCCCGGTCCGGGCTCAAACCCGCCAACCTTGGTGCATGTGGCTGGCAAGCCTAATATAGCCTTTTAGTATTTTTTCCTAGGGTACTCACAAGATTAATGTATAAGAACAATCACCCTATGGCTCGGTGCCCGTAGCTCAGTGAGTAGGGCACCAGCCACATACACCAAAGCTGGGGTTTGAGCTCGGGCCAAGCCTGCTAAACAACAACAACTGCAACCAAAAAAAAAAAAAAAATAGCTGGGTGTGTGGCAGGAGCCTGTAGTCCCAGCTATCACTTAAGCCCAAGAGTTTGAGGTTGCTGTGAGCTGTGACGCCACTGCACGTAGTAAGACCAGGGTGACATAGTGAGACTCTGTCACACACACACAAAAAAAAAAGCCATTCACCATAGCATAGTTTATAATGGGAGTATAAAATTAAAACTACCTCAATCTTCAATAAAGGGTTAAATAATCTGTGCTTTAACCACTGTAAAGAGTAAGGTGTAATAACTTAAAAGTATTTTTTAAAAGAATACACATTTGGGAAAATACATTAAAAGAATACATTAAGAAAAAAATGTTATAAAACATTTATGGGTAAATACATACACCCAGAAAAACCAGAAAGGATACCTGCCAAAATATTAGCAGCATAGTTGTAGTTCTCTCTGGTGAAGTTCTGGGAAATGCCATTTTTATATTTTGTATTTTTTATATTTTCTAGATTTCCTATAACTTCCATAGAAAAAAATTTGTAAATTTCCCATAATCAGAAACACTTCCCCAACAGATACGCTATCTTAGATAAGAGTCACTCCTTTTTTGTACTATTTTTTTTTTAAATAAACTTCCAAGACATGAGAACCTTGTATTTTCTTGAGATAGCATTTCCCCAAAATACAGATGACTTTGTAGTGTCCCAGATCATCATTAAGCATCCAGAAAAACCACAGCATCCTCCAAGAAAAAAGTATTTTAAGTAACATTTTAATCTATGTATTCATTTATCAAGTATCATAACAAGGCTCCTCTCTTTTAAAAAAAACACTCAACTAAAAATCTTTCTTGGGCAGGCACAGTGGCTCATACCTATAATCCTAGCATTTTGAGAGGTGAGGAGGGAAGATGACTTAGGCCCAGGATTTTGAGATTAGCCTGGGCAATAGTGATATCCAGTCTCAACAAAAAATAGAAAAATTAGCCAGGTGGGTGACATGTGGCTCTAGTCCCGGCTACTCTGGAAGCTAAGGAAGGAGGATCATTTTAGCCTCAGGAATTGGAGGCTGCAATGAGGTATGAGTGTGCCACTGCACTTTACCTGGGGCAACAAAGTGAGACCCTATCTCAAAAAGGGAGGGGGGGGCGTGAATAGTAGGATATGTGATAAGGAGAAGATAGGTAAAAGAGGAATCTTTATTTCTAGAGTTTGATTTTTTTTTTTGTATTTACACCAAGAAGGTGTAATTAAAGGGTTCAATTTATAATATCAAGTCATAAAATCTTTTCAAAGAGATGAATAGCTGGAGAACCAGTTCCCTCACCACTGTATCAAATTAATGGTTTATAAACACCTGTAGACATACCTGGCAGAGCAGTTATGAAATCCCTCTGCAACATAGGTTTAAGATAGGAGTTTATGTGCCCATGTTGGTAATGACACATTTGGGATATAAGATGTTCCACAAATTCCACTTGATCAGACTCTGACCACTGCTCAAAATATTTGACACACAGTTCCTTTTCCTTTTCATAGCTTGCAGACAGTTTCCGTTGCTTGGGCACAATCATACTTGAAGTGCCATTGGCAAGTTTTGTCTATAGAAGGGGGAGGATTAAAAAGAAGCGTGTTATAATTAGTACTGAAAAGGAAGGATCAGAAAGTATTTTAAAACTATGTTTTATATATATATATAAAATAGTTATATATAAATCTATGGCATTCTATGTTATATCTATATGAATGAACCCAGTTGGTTATTCTATTAGTATTTGGGCATTTGTGAACAGCAATTATATGGAAAGCTACAGAAATACCACAGTAAGTAATCAGGTATATTGCAGGAAGACTTGGTAACCATTTCCAAAAGCTCACAACAAGACATTCATATTATTTGGAGACACACAAATGATAACTGAAAGTTGAAAGCACACTATTATTACTAATAAGCAACAAAACTAATTTGTTTTCTCTTGAATATACCAAGTACATGACATTTACACAATTCCTTGCTCAAAACTTTTTTTTTTAATTGAGACGGAGTCTCACTTTGTCACCCTCGGTAGAGTACCGTAGTGTCATAGCTCACAGCAACCTCAAACTCTTGGGCTCCAGCGATTCTCTTGCCTCAGCCTCCCTAGTAGGTGGGACTACAGGCGCCTGCCACAACGCCCAGCTAATTTTTTTGTTTTGTTTTGTTTAGCAGGCTTGGGCCAGGATCAAACCCAACAGCTCTGGAGCATGTGGCTAGCGCCCTAACCACTGAGCTGTGAGTGCCCCTCAAAACTTATTTTTTAACAGTCAAATAAGAAGTCTTTCATGCAAAGAAAAGCCAATGAATATTCTTTGGTACCTTTGGACATAAAGTTTAAATAATGCTTGTATGCTCAATCCACTACCCACTTCCTTCCCCCAAATCCCATCTCCACAATTTTGGGAATAATGCCCAAATTATTTCCCATATAGTCTTTTGTTAAATAAATTGATTTATTTAATAAAGTATTTGCTGAGCATCTACAATGTGGCAAACACCAACCTTGGTGCTAGGAATACAATAATGCACAAAATGACAGTCTTTATTATCAATAATACATATTCTAGTGTGGGAGGTACACTATAAATAAATGCAAGTAGAAAACATAATATAGATAATGCTATAAAGAAAAATAAAGCCAGGATGAAGGGACAAGAAAAAAGTATACACTATTGTAAGCAGGCAAAACTGTAAGATAATGCCCCAAGACTCTTGGCTCCTGGTGTACACATACCTTCTCTCAGTTATTCAAATAAACAGTAATATAGGTATTGCTGTGATTAAAATAAGGACCCAAATCAGCTAACATGAAGCTAGGGAGTCTGACCTAATCATTGAAGCCTTTTTTTTTTTTTTTTGCAGTTTTTGACAGGGGCTAGGTTTGAACCCACCACCTCCAGCATATGGGGCCGGCGCCCTACTCCTTTGAGCCACAGGCACTGCCCAGGTGTTTTTTTTTTTTTTTTTTTGAGACAGAGTCTGACATAGTCACCCTTGGTAGACTGCCATAGCATCACAGCTCACAGCAACCTCAAACTCTTGGGCTTAAGTAATTCTCTTGCCTCAGCCTCCCAAGTAGCTGGGACTACAGGTACCTGCTACAATGCCCAACTATTTTTTTTTTTTCTTGTTATCATTGTTGTTTAGCAGGCCCAGGCTGGGTTTGAACCTGCCGGCCCCAGTGTTTGTGGCCAGCACCTTAACCCTGAGCTATGGGAGCCGAGCCATTATAGGAAGCCTTTAAAAGCAGAGGGGCTCCTGCTGAAGCTGGACCCAGAGGAGATTAATCGTAAGATACACAAAGATGTTATTTCCTCCATATGAAACTTCTTCATTTACATGGCCCTGCTGCAAGTCACTTCTTTTATCTTAAAGAAATTATTCATTGGGTGGCACCTGTGGCTCAAGGAGTAGGTCCCATATGCCGGAGGTGGCGGGTTCAAACCTAACCCCGGCCAAAAACCAAAAAAAAAAAAAAGAAATTATTCATCATTTGAAGACTGGGCATCACATGTCAATGCATGGTATGAAATACTTGGTTACACTTTCTACTCCTATCTGGAAATGAATAGACCCAGAAAGGTATAAGAGACTTCAATTGAATAAACATAAAAATCCTACCTCTTAAGAACAAATTTGGCTCTGCTGAATTTCATAGCTAAAATTTAGAAACTATTTGGGACATGTAAAAAAAAGTCTTGTGGTCATTGTTTGCCTCTGTAAATGCTGGCTTAACTAAAAATAATATCAAACTTCATTTTCTAACAAGTACTAATTATAAGGGAACTATTAAATGGTTCTGTCTTGTCAGTCATTTGTTTATCTTTTTATTTTTGTGTGGAATATATTCATGAAATCTTTTACAATTGGTTATGTTTTATGGGAGTCAGCACACAAATGCAATGACATTTAAGCCTTAAATGTACCAATGTTTTTAAAAGCCAGAGAATTTTCTCTAATTTATGGCTGTAGAAGAGGGAGGGGGCCAGATGGCAAGGAATGTGGTCAGCCTGTAGTAGCTGACAGTAGCCCTCGGCTGACAGCAAGTAAGGAAAAATGGAGACCTCAGTCCTATAATGGCAAGGAACTGAATTCTTATAAAGAATAAGCTGAGAAGATTTCCCCCAAGAGCTTCCAGATGAGAACTCAGTTCAGTCAACACCTTGATTGATTTCAGTTTTGTGATACCCAGAGCAGAGAATGCAGCCAAGCTGTACCAGACTACAGAACTATAAGCTAATAAATAGGTGTTATTTTAAGTTACTAAGTTTGTGGTGATTTGTTATGAAGTAATAAAAAAAAAAACACTAATATAATTACTTAAGTCTAAATGATCAGAGATCATCTGCAGAAAGAGGTGACATGTGATCTAAGATGTGAAAAAAAATGTGGGAACTAGACATTTTTTACATGAGGGAAGAATGGTCCAGGCAATAGGAATTAAAAGAGCAAAGGTCCTAGGTGGCAGGAGCAAAAGGACCTGGTGTAGAGGAAACAGAATGAATGTGGAGATACAAGGAGGCAAAAGTAGTAGTCTGGGGCAAATAATCTGGGTAATTCAGGTATGGTAGCTAATCTCCAAAGATGTCCCCCAACAATTCTAGTACTCCCTCTACATAAATGCTGTTCCTCTCCTCGAAAGTTGGACTTTATGTCCTATTCTTTAGAATCTGGGCTTTGACTAATAGAATGTGGAGAAAGTCACATTCTGGGACTTCTAAACCCAGGCAGCATCTGCTTACTCTTTAAGGCCTTGAGTTACCACATAAGAACCTCAAGCTACTTTGCTAGAGAAGCATGGAGGATAAAAAGAGAGAGAGACCCATGGATAGTCACCCAGAGCATGAGAGTTATACAATCTGACACCTTTTTTTTTTTTTTTTTTTGAGACAGAGCCTCAAG
The DNA here is from genome assembly GCF_027406575.1 of Nycticebus coucang. Taxonomy (NCBI): domain Eukaryota; kingdom Metazoa; phylum Chordata; class Mammalia; order Primates; family Lorisidae; genus Nycticebus; species Nycticebus coucang. Next base: position 130,651,884 of record NC_069782.1, on the reverse strand, counting down.
CTGTCACCCTGGGTAGAGTGCTGTGGCATCACAGCTCACGGCAACCTCCAACTCCTGGGCTTACGCGATTCTCCTGCCTCCGCCTCCCAAGTAGCTGGGACCACAGGCGCCCGCCACAACGCCCGGCTATTTTTTGGTTGCTGCCGTCATTGTTGTTTGGCAGGTCTGGGCTGGATGGAACCCGCCAGCTCAGATGTATGTGGCTGGCGCCTTAGCAGCTTGAGCCACAGACACGGAGCCCAATCTGACATCTTTTAAAAGGATCATGGCTATGTGGAAAAAAGAACACTGGGGACCTAAATGGAAATGAAGAGGCCAAGTAAGAGACTACTTTAACAGGGCAGTGCCTGTGGCTCAAAGAGTAGCGCGCTGGCCCCATATGCCAGAGCTGGTGGGTTCAAACCCAGCCCCCAGCCAAAAACTGCAAAAAAACAAACAAAAAAAGAGACTACTTTAACAGTCTATGCTAGAGATAACAATCATCTGGACTAGAGCAGTAGTTGTAGAGATGGTGAGTTGCAGCTGGCGGAGACTATAAGAAGATTCAGAAATCAACAGAAACTTCTCCTACTCCAAAGAAAGTATGATTTTCCTTTGAGGATAACAAAAAATGACTAAAACCAGGTACTTCTCAAAGTAATCTGATGGAACTTTGGCATATTTGCCGTAGGTAACTGAAATTTGGCAGGGAGACCTGTGTAACCACAGAGTTCATTCCTGCTTAGATACACTGAATGTGGAACATGCCATAAAACTGTACCAACATTAGAGCTATTTAAGGCACAGCCTGGCCTTATTTTGTCAATGTTAAATCCTATATGGAGACCTCTTTAGAAAGTAACGATACAGAGCTGAAAATGTATTTTCAAGAATGGCCTAATGCCATTCTATTTACGATACATGCAAAGAGCAGACTCCTGTAAATAGCAAGTCCTGGTGTGCAGAGCTGGATGTTTTCTACCATAAATGCCACTGTTGTCTAGGATGAAGCCTAAAAATGATTAATAAGAACCTTGTTGGACATAGGCCTTGGGGGACTTCAGGGCTGCTTTTTGTGTAGGTTATTTGTTTGCATCTCAGAAAAGGAAAACTCATGAAATGTGGAGTAAGATTTACAGAGCTAACAAATAGGTGAGTTTGTAAGCTTGACCAAATGCCACTTTTCATCCCAACAGCCAAAACCTCCCACTCCATCATCTTTTATATATTTGCTGTTTGTCTTTTAAAAGGTGGAAATGAACCTCAGTTGAGTGTGAACAGAGTAGTGTTTTCTAGTTAAAAACCAGAAATTCCAGTACCAGAAAAAAACAGTCAACAAATTAATGAAATGATGCTGCTTAGTTTTTAAATAAACTATATATACATATGTGTGTGTGAGTGTGTGTATACATACATTTGTGACAGTTTTTTTCTCTGTTATCAAGGATAGAGTGCAGTGACATCATCATAGCTTACTCACTTTCACAACTCCTGGCAAGGGATCTTTTTGCCTCAGCCTCTAGAATTCATAGGACTATAGGCATGTGCTACCGCACCTAGCTAGTATTTATTTTATGTAGAGATGGGGTTTGCTATGTTGCCCAGGCCTCAAGTGATCCTTCTACCTCAGCCTCCCAAAGTGCTAGAAGTGAACCACCATGCCCAGATCAAATCAGGTATTTCTATAGTCATGTGGAGACATGTTTTGTTCAGCAGCTATCAGACCGTGAAGAGATAAAACTGCCTAAGAATAGAACCAGTTTGGTTATCCTATTGTAGGAACAAAAGTTCAAAATATTCTTATGTTTCCAGTGATCAAATCATAAATATTTAGCTATTAGAAATGAAGTATAAACTGAGATTCATGCATTTGTAAACTGTTCTGGGCTATTCTAGCTCACACTACACTTTATAGTCACTGCTCCTCAAAATAAGAATATTTCTTCCTTTTTTTTTTGGAGACAGTCTTACATACCACCCTCGGTAGAGTGCTATGGTGTCACAGCTCACAGCAACATCAAACTCTTGGACTTAAGCAATTCTCTTGCCTCAGCCGCCCAAGTAGCTGGGACTACAGGAGGCTGCCACAACGCTGGCTATTTTTTTTGTTGCAGTTGTCATTATTGTTTAGCAGGCCTGGGCTGGGTTCGAACCCGCCAGCCTTGGTGTATGCAGCTGGTGCCTTACTCACTGAGCTACAGGCACCAAGCCAGTAAGATTATTTCTTTGTGAGACAGAAAGACACATGGCTGAGATCCATTAACACTTCAAATGAGTTACTTTTAACCACTACCCCATACTGTATTGTTTTAAAAGAGCTTTGTCCCTACAATGAACAAATAAATAGTTTTCAATTCACATTCCTCAATTTATCAGATGTGTGACAGGGAATAAATAATTTGATCTTTCTTTCTTTTTTGTAGAAACAGAGTCTCACTGTACCGCCCTCGGGTAGAGTGCCGTGGCGTCACACGGCTCACAGCAACCTCTAACTCTTGGGCTTACGCGATTCTCTTGCCTCAGCCTCCCGAGCAGCTGGGATTACAGGCACCTGCCACAACACTCGGCTATTTTTTGTTGCGGTTTGGCCGGGGCTGGGTTTGAACCTGCCACCCTCGGCATATGGGGCCGGTGCCCTACTCACTGAGCCACAGGTGTTGCCCATAATTTGATCTAAGTCTCTGTTTCCCTCAACTATAAAATGGGATAATAGTAGGATCTACTTCGTTGGAGTTTAATGAGGATCAAATACAAAAACTCATAAAAAGGGCGGCGCCTGTGGCTCAAGGAGTAGGGCGCCGGTCCCATATGCCGGAGGTGGTGGGTTCAAACCCAGCCCCGGCCCAAAAAAAAAAAAAAAAAAAAACTCATAAAAAGGATGCTTAGGATACCACCTAGGACACCATGAAGTACTCAATAAATGAACATTCTTAATGAAAGGAAAGACACGCTGGAGTTGGGCTTTCACACTCTATTGAAAGTACATTTTTTTCCACATGTATGTTTCCCATTTATTTTAATCTTCATTGAAGTATAACATACACAAAACTACATAAGTGTGCAGCTCTATGGATTTTCACAAAGTGAATATACCCATGTAACCAGCACCAAATTCAAGAAACAGGTTATTATGAGCCTTACAAGTCATCTTTGTGTCCCTTTTCATGTCACTAGCCACCCAAAGAATAACCACTACACTAATTTCATATATATATACACACACACATACAGATATATGTATCTATACAGGTGCACAAAAACATAATATTAAGGTATAAATTTAACAAAATTTGTGTAATGCCTGTACACTGAAAATTACAAAGCACTGCTGAGGGATATTTTTAAAATACTTAAATAAATATGGATTCTGGAACTTGAAAAGTAAGAATAAAAAACAAGAAAATACAAATATTTAATATAAAAATTTAAAAATACTTAACTAAATGGAGAGATACTGTATGTTCATAAATTGGACTCAATATTAAGATGTTCATTCTTCCCAAATTGATCTACAAAGTTACTGCAATATTAACCAAAATATCAGGAGGGAAATTGACATGCTGATTCTAAAATTTGCATAGCAAAGGAAAGGTCCAGGCAGGCTCAATGGTTCAAGTGTATAATTCTAGCCCTCTGGGGGGCCAAGCAGGAGGACTGTGGTCAGGAATTTGAGACCAGCTGAGGCAAGAGCGAGACGCCATACCACCAAAAATAGAAAAAAGTACATGGGCGTAGTGGCTTATGCCTGTAGTCTCAGCTACTCGGGAGGCTGAGGCAGGAGGATTGCTTGAGCCCAGGAATTTGAGGTTGCTGTGAACTAGGCTGAAACCACAGCACTCTGGTCTGGAGCAAGAGTGAGACTCTGATTCAAAATAAACCAACCAAAGAAACAAAAGGAAATGCAAAAGACTGAAACTTAGACAAAATATTCATTAAAAGAATAAGATGAAGGACTTGGAATACTGAAGACATGCAACAGTCATCAAGATAGTGTGGCTTTGGTGTAAGGACAAAAGTATAGATCATTAGAAAAGAACAGAGTATAGAAACAGATTCACATGTGGTCAACTGAATTTTGAGAATGGTGCCAAGATAATTCAATGCGGAAAGGATAGCCTTTGATATAAATGGTGCTGAAACAATTTATCCAAGATAGAGTCTCACTCTGTCGCCCAGATGAGAGTAGAGTGGCATCATCAGAGCTCACTGCAATCTCAAACTCCTGGGCTCAAGAAATCCTCATGCCTCAGCCTCTTGAGTAGCTGGGACTACAGGCTGTGGGACATCACACCTGGCTAAACAGGCTAGATTTATGTGTAGAAGCTAAAATTATAAAACTCCTTAAAAAAAAAATCTTGGTGCCCTTGGGAAAGGCAAACATTATAAAAGAAAAAAAGTCAAAAATTGGCATGTGGCAAAATTTAAAACTTCTTGAGAGAGGACACCCGAGAATGGTGGGGTCTAGAAGAACAGGTCTTCTCAAGGAGACCACAAGGATACACCTGCAGTGTCCTCTCCATAGTGATTCAGCTCTTGGGAATTTGTAAACTTCCTGAAACTTGGAAATTTCCAAGTTCTGTGAAATCCTATAGTTCTGTAGGAGCGGGAATACCATCTCCCGCTTGATTCAAACTGGCCAATGAGAAGGGTACCTGTAGGGTGGAACTTTTTGACTGTCAATAAAAAGGGAAAGACCAAGGCAGTCGGGGAGCGCGGCCATTTGGAATTCTATGTCGTAAGCTCCCGGCTGGTGAATAAAGCCCTTCCTCTTATAAATGTGGTGTTTGGGTGCTCTTTCTCTCCATTGGGCCTCATCTTCCTGCAACATTCAGAGTTCTAAAAGAAAGTTAAAATAAAAAAGACAAATCGCAAACTGGGAGAAAATATTTGCAAAATATGTATTTGCAAAAGGACTTGCTTCCAGAATATATAATGAACTCTTAAAACTCAATAATAAGAAAATAAATAACCCCAGTTTTGTTAATGAGCAAGGGATTTGAACAGACACTTCACACAAAAAGATCCATGATTCCTGGGCCAAAAAGCATATAAAACATGTTCGACATCATCATTAGAGATATGTAAATTAAAATCACAAGATACTAATACACACTTACTAGAATGGCTAAAATTAAAAAGACTTGACCATACCAAGTATTGGCAAAAAAAAGAGGAGCATCTGCACCTCTCATATACTGTTGGCAATAATGTTTAATGGTACAACCACTGGAAGACAGGTTGACAGGTTTTTTATAAAGTTACACATATACTTACCATATGATACAGCATATTTATTCCTAGGTATTTGCCCCCCTAAAATGAAACATAGTTCTACACAAAGCCTTGTAAATTAATGTTCACTGCTGCTATATTCATAATAGTCCAAAACTATAAGAATCCAAATCCCCATCACGAGATGAACTGAGGCCTTTTCCTTGTTCAGACAATGGAATCCCATTCGTTGTCCATGACTAACGTGTCTTGCTCAGTAAACCTTTACCTTGCTTTTGTTTTGTAAATCCACCTTTCTGTTTCTCAATAAACTTTGTTTCAAGTTAAAAAAAAAAAGAATGAATTGATAACGTGTATGTATCTATACAATGGAAGAGTACTCACCAATAAAAGTAACAAAGTACAAATATACAAAAACATGCTGAATGAAAGAAGCCAAGTATAAAAGAGCATATGATTATGATTCTACTTGCATGAAACTTTAGGAAAACAAATCTAACTTTTAGTGAAAGAAACAGATCAGTAGTCGCCTGGGGCTGAAAATGGGGGTGGGACTGACTGAAGGTGGCCACAAGGGAACTTTTTGGGACAAGAATGTTCTCTCTCTCCCTCTTTTTTTAAAGAGACAGAGTCTCATTTTATCGCTCTTGGTAGAGTGCTGTGATCTCATAGCTCACAGCAACTTCCAACTCTTGGGCTTAGACGATTCTCTTGCCTCAGCCTCCCGAGTAGCTGGGACCACAGGCACCTGCCAGAATGGCAATTTTTCTGTTGCAGTTTGACCCGGGCCAGGTTCGAACCTGCCACCCTTGGCATATGGGGCCAGTGCCCTACCCACTGAGCCACAGGCGTCTCCTTCTCTATCTTGAGTATCACACAACTGTCTACAATTGTCAAAATTCATTGAACTACATACTCAAAATGGGTGCAATTTACTGTATGTAAATTATCTCAATAAAGTTGGTGTGAAAAAATTCTAAGGATAGAATGGCTAAATAACACTCTAACATGTATTTCACTTGCAGCTAAGATGTTACTTTTGAGTTTTGAGAATGGTACCAAGATAATTCAATGGGGAAAAGATATCTTTTAAATAAGAGAAAATTCAGAGATAAACGTCTTTGTTTTCAAGCCCTTTCCTTCTACCATTCTCCAATACAGAATTTTTTTACACGTCTAAAGTAAATGCAGCAAAATTTCAATTTGTGAGCTTCTGAAAATCCACAAGGGAACAATGAAAAAGTTCAATTAAAAAATCAAAAGGGGCGGCGCCTGTGGTTCAAGGAGTAGGGCGCTGGTCCCATATGCCGGAGGTGGCGGGTTCAAACCTAGCCCCGGCCAAAAACCAAAAAAAAAACCAAAAGGTTGTATATTAGAAGGTATGAGAGAGAGTGTAATGGTTACTAGTGGCAAAAGAATTGATTTGGCTTTCGCAACAAAAGAAGGCCTGATGACTCAACCACTATTGTTCAAATGTCTTAGATCTTGTTGAAAAAAGCCTGTTTAATGGACACTAAGTTTCTGCCACCCTGAACATCTCCTCTACTGTTTTTCTATTTACAGCGAACAGTTGTCTCCAAAAGAAAGGAAGGAAGAAGGAAATACGCTGTCAGGTGACAAACACACAAAATGAAAGGAGTTAAGTATTTATAACTGTCCTCCAGCTTAGTTCTCAAAGGCTAACAGCTAACATTTTTGCCCCTTGAAAAGATATTACATGTACCACTCTCAAAGTTACCATGAATTTTTCTGAAGCTGAAGCCTGGGCCTAGATCGGAAAATATATAATTGAAAACATCAAGTGACCTAACTACCAACCACCACTGTACTATTAAGTATGCCTACTTTGCTAAGTATATTATATATAGGTTGGAAAAAATGTATCATGTACTGGCTGAACTTGATGGTGAAATAACAGATGTTTTTAGCTTGCATGCAAACTCTGCTTTAGCCAAAAGGAATGGTGTGGTAAGCAGAGAAAGAAAAATGTTTCAGACAAGGGAGACTGTTCAGAGCTGGGATTGTAAGGCGTAAACAAAGAGAGTAATTACAACAAGAGATAAGATAAGGGCTTGGTGCCCGTAGCACAGTGGTTAGCACAGTGGTTACGGTGCCAGCCACATACCCTACTGGGGTGTTTGAATCTGGCTGGGGCCAGCTAAACAACAAAAAAAAGAAAAACAGCCGGGCATTGTGGCGGGTGCCTGTAGTCCCAGCTACTCGGGAGGCTGAGGCAGGAGAATCGCCTAAGCCCAGGAGTTGGAGGTTGCTGTGAGCTGTGTGACGCCACGGCACTCTACCGAGGGCAATAAAGTGAAATTCTGTCTCTACAAAAAACAAAAAAAACACTGACTTAGTTGAATTGTAAAGAAATGGGATAGTTTACATTTTGATTAGGATAGGAAAAGAGTTAAGTAAGCACACCTTGGGATGGACATGATGATGACAAAGAGACACAGAACTGTTCCAGAACTCCTAAAGAACTATGGTGGGAAAGAAAAGGAATGCAGAGATGACAGAACTAACTGGCTCCTCAGTATCTTTTATAAGGGGATTTCAAGAGAAATTGAAAGAATTTAGCTATAAATTGAACATGCAGAGAAAAATTAATGAATGCTCAAAAACTTATAATTATTCTAATTTTTAGTTCTTTATAATTAAATAGTGACCAAAGAAGTAGTCTATTATCCTTTATGGGGTAGAGAGTGGAATTCAAATGAAAATGGTGGCTGGATGTACAAATGGGGGATACATTTTAAGAGGGGTAAACAACACAATTCTCAGTGGGATTACTGTATTAATATTTTAACAGCTTCTACTAAATATGATTACATATTAGGTGAACTCATAAACATGTCAGATCTGATTAGTGAACATGGAAGACAGGAAGGGGCAGATCTGTCAGCAGAAGGAAAGTTCATGTTATGAATCTGACTGATTTCTAATAAACCTACCTGGAAAAGCTTACAATCCTTCCAATTCTTTTAAATACAACTCATTAGGAAATGAACTCACATTGTCCCAGTGTATATAAGTATTTAAAGACTGGACACTTGCCAGTCATTTTTTGTATGTGCTAACTATAGGAAAAACCCCACACATAAAATTTACCCAAATCAAAACAAAGCCTTTTATATTACTTTCTGATTTCTCATGTGGTTAAAGGAATAGGATAGTCATTTAACATTTTTAGGTTTCAAAACTGAGACTCTTGTTTCTTTAGTGGACTCCCTCATGCATCTCTATAGCTTCCAGAGCAATAGGTTCTTTTGTTCTAAACCAAGAAACACACTGTGGTTTAATTTACTGCTGCATTATTATAGCTACTAACTACACACACCTCCAAGGCTGGTAAACCCACTGATGTAGGCAGTGCCACCTTAAAAGGAATTTTGGATGGGTCCTAGTGATGGGGGAAAAAGACATAATGTTTAATTATAAGAAATGATTGAAATAGGCACAGACATACCCTGGGTGCCTCTGCACTGCAGCAAGCTCTAAACTTGTTATCGTTAATGGTTTAAATTTCACTGTGCTAATCATTTCAGGACACAAGCCTTTCTTGATAATCTAATGAATTATTCCAACATCCTTCAGCAAAAAAAAAAAAAAAAAAAAAAAAATCCTCCATGACAGCACTAATTACAAGACGTTTTCCCAGTGCTTATGTAAAATATGACAGAGCAGCAGCTTAGGGAATTGCAGAAAACTGCTTCTAATTTCCACTGAGAAACTGACAAACACCTCTCTTTCATCTCTCCCAGCTCTCAAGTAAGATTTAACTTTCTCATTTAGTTAATTACCGAGTGAGGATCATCATTTCCCCGAATCGGAGCGGCACAGAGCCTTTATCGTGTTAACTTGTGAACTTGATCGATGGCTGCTGCTAAAACTTAATAACTTCACCCCCTGGCAAATTGTAAGATAAATATAATAGGAGAAACTCTGACAGTAAAAACCTGCCAGAAATGAGCGCTGTGTTTATGTTTCTTTGCAGGCAGCAAAAAAAAAAAAAAACAAAAAAAACCCGACAGCTTATTACTGGTTGCGTGTTACTTATATTTAAGACTCCAGGCAGTTAACTTTCTATGTACTGTTAAAACTTTGCTCACAAGATAGGATAAAATGGGATAAAAGTGCCAGTGATGCAGACTTGAGAAACTGAGAGAAAAAAAACAAAAACAAAAACAGGAAAAGGGCAGCCCAAGGGAGTGAACACACTGTGTTAAATCTTTTTAAATGTCATACTTATGTAAAATGTCCAACCAGCATAAATAGACATAAAATCCTTTTAAAAGATAATTTTGTACTTTTAAAACACTTTAAGAACTATATGTAGGAGCAAAAGCAAGAGAATTTTGTTCAGTGGTATTTTTTCCATGACCGTGGGTCCATGCCTTAAGGATTCAATTAAGTGCAGAATTCTTTGATCACTTTTCAAAAACTCCTACAGCTAGAAAACCATTCACCAACTGCACCATTACCATTTAACCCTTTGTAAAATAAGGAGTACATTATAGCTAGGAAATGAGTAACTCAAATTGTCTAGAAAACTTTATCTAGTCTTCCGTTCACCTTCTACCCACCCCACAGGGTAACCAACAAACCCAAAAGGAAATAATCTGATGAAAGTTTTCCTTTTGGTCAAATTGAATCTGAGCTCAGAATTTTAACATTTAATTGTGGCAGAATTAGTATCATGGCCCAGTACAGCATCTAAGTTAAGCTTTTATTAACCAGCAATACCAAGGGGAGACAAGACAGAGTATAACAACAGTAGAACTGTTGGCTCACCAATGCCTGTCCCTCTGATAACAGAGCTGAAAACAAACCTACACATAAATTGCCAAGTTTACCAGACTGAACACTCTTATAGAATATAATTACTAAAAACAAAATATGAACTAAATTATGGGGAGGATAGAGAAAAGCAGAAAAGGTCTTACAGAACTTCAGGTTGAAGCCTAACTTGTACAGCTGTATTTAACATCCATCACATGCTACAATAGTGCCAATGAGCTGAAGACTTCATACTGCAGTCTAAAGGATGACCATTTTCAAAGCCCAAAAGGATGTGGAAAACCAAACATCAAAATAGCAAACCAAATTAATATTCTCTATAGGATCAAATTCTGACTGTTTTTCCATTCATTAAATAAACATCTATTGAAAAATGATCAATTGAGTTTTTAAAAACAGCATAATAGAAACATTTTAGAAAATATGAAAAATGCAGAAGCACACAGAACATAAAAATTGCTCATAAATTCCACTACCAACAAATAGACAACGTTAACATTTTGGTTGCTATATATCTTTCTGTTTTTTATAAAAAAAATTATTAGTCAATGATTTGAAGAATGTGGGGTGGGAAGGGAGTTTCTGTGCCATCTAGAGGATGCTTTGTCCTTAACATCAAATTAATCAGCATAAGCAAAAGCTCCTTTGCTGAACACCTTAGAGAAGTTAAGATGTGATTCTGGAGGATATAGTATCATAGGTCACTGTGACGGGGGAAGGAAAGGGAGAGTAAAGGAGAAAGACCAAGAGAAAGTGGAGGAGTGAGGAAAGACAAGGAAGTAAATGAGTGGGAAAAATTAGGAAGGGAGGCAGAGGCTAGAGCCAGGGCAGAGGTCAAGGGAGTAAAAGGAATGGCAAAAGTGACTAAAGAATGGGGACTGGGGGCAGCACCTGTGGCTCAGTGGGTGGTGGGTTCAAACCCGGCCCCGCCGAACTACAACAAAAAAATAGCCGGGTGTTGTGGCAGGAACCTGTAGTCCCAGCTACTCGGGAGGCTGAGGCAAGAGAATCGCTTAAGCCCAGGAGTTGGAGGTTGCTGTGAGCTGTGTGAGGCCACGGCACTCTACCTAGGGCCATAAAGTGAGACTCTGTCTCTACAAAAAAAAAAAAAAGAATGGGGACTAGGAAGTAGGGTAGGTGAGAGATAGGAAAATGATGGGGGAAGAGTGATAAGCAGGGGTAGAGAAAAGATAGATGGGGGAGGTAAGAGAGATGATGGGCTAGGGAAGAGATGGAGGGAGAGGGCTAGGGGAGAGATGAAGTAGAGGATAAGCAGGGGTGAGGAGATGAGGAAAATGGTGATGGCGGTGGTGGTGGTAGGGGAATTAATATGACCAAATGCAAATGAGACCTAGCATTGCCAAGCTCTAAAAAGAACAAAATGCTTGCTAGACAAACAGGTCCTCTCCCACATAATAAGTAATAAACATCAAGAGGTAGAGGAGATGAGAAACTATTTTTTTAAACCACTACACAATGTTTCACGCCAAGTAATAAAGTTTAATTGTCTGAAATTTTGTTGCTCTTTGTGTGTAATTTCTTCATTTGGTTGCTAAATGATGTTAATATTACCAAAATAAATTTTCTGTGATGGTGAAAATTTAAACTAAGATTCTTCTGCCCAACTACACCCTTACATCTTCCCTATGTTTAGCATTGGAAAATTATTAAGTTTTACCATAATAGGGAAAGAGATACATGCTTAAAACACAATTTTGGGGTCTGATAAAAAGGCCTCAATGACTTGATAAAACTTGCTTTTGTGGGGAAAAAAGGAGCCTTTTAAAAGTTTTACCTAAAACCTGGATAGGAAGATAACAGGATTTGTTTTTAGATAAGATCTCAAGAAGCTACTTCAGCTTTCTAGAAGAAATTCAACTCCTTCCAAATGCTTGTTAATGCAAGCTAAATGCAGCAAGAAATAATCCTATGAGGCAGGAGCACAAGATTCTCTTAGCTGCAGTGAATGAAGTAAATGACTTGTAACTTCTGCAAGTCTTGGTTATCTGCAGGTAAAACTTTAATAACCCTTGGAGCATCAAGGGACTGAAGACATTTCTCTCTGGAATACTTCAGTAATTGTTTTCTTAATTTATCCAAGAAAAGCTTAGTTTGGATGCAGCATCTGTTTTTTTTTTTCGTTGTTGCTTTATTTTTTCTAAAAGTAGAGGCAATCAAAATAACTTGCTCAAATTGACGTAAGTTTGTAGAGTTCAGACCAGATTTCAAAATGCAGTTGTTATATGAACTGTACAGTTTTTCTCTCAAATGGGCCCTTCCTCTTTTTAATGACAATGAAGCTCCAAGTTAATGACTAAGGAGACCAGGATGGCTTTGCATAGATGGATAAACGCTTTTCCTATAACCAAATATGGTTTACGTGAACATCAAGACTGAAAGTGTCAAACTGAGGCCAGTTTAAATACCTTTTTGGAGTTTATGTAATAGAATATCATTAAAAGACTACAATTTAAATGGAATGTGATCTTGGTTAAGGAATTTAATCTCTCTGTGACTTGTATTTCTCTGGTGATATTTATAGTACTTACTTACCTGGAGGGTTAATGTTGGGATAAAGATAATATACACAAAGGCATTTAGAAAAAGTAACTGGCACATAGTAAGAGCCCAAACTGTCATTCATATCGTAACTAGAAAGAATCACAAATCTACATAGTTGATTACAATTAACTTAATACCTTAATAAATATAATCTTTGCTTTTACAATAGTTTCTTTGCCTAGAAACTTTTCCCTTTCAAACTAGAATTTAAGCCCTAGAAAGCAGAAGTTATGACATCAGTCATTGTAGCAGCAGATCAAAAATACTTGGTAAACAGAATTTTTAATCCAATCTAAAATAAAGAGTAGATACTGCTTTTTGGGAGTACAATAGCATAAACCATAAAAATGCACTGTGATATAAACATATTTGAAATCCTCTTCCCTCATCAACAAGGATGCAACCACTATATTGATACTTTGTCCATAGACATTCAAATTTAGCAATCTAATCCATTTTCAAAGATTGGCTTTAATATTTGCATATAATAAAATATGTAAAAGATTACTATGTAAAAATTTAAGAATCAAAGCAAAACTGAAATTCCAAAAAGAATAATAACTGATATTAGGGTTATGTTTCATGAAACTTAGTAATTAGAGAAGATAGGAAAGAGCTAAAAGAAGCCCTCAAACTATTTTCTACAATATGGAATCAATTTGTACTTTGATTTTTTTTTTTTTCATTTTTAGTCTTTCAGGGCTATTGCTAAAACATATTGGATTTTTAAAATCCACTTTACCAATTTCAAGTGAAGAGCTAACATCCTGTAGGGCAGAGTAAATTTTGTTTTCTTCTGATTTTCTACTTTGATTTAGCAATCAGAAATCAGTAAAAACAGAGCTAAAATTCTGGCTGTCAATGACATTAATCCCCTCTCTCTGAAAAATCTTGTAATTCTGTTTAAAGGTTATTTATAAGGAGCGGCGCCTGTGGCTCAGTCGGTAAGGCACCGGCCCTATATACCGAGGATGGCGGGTTCAAACCCGGCCCCGGCCAAACTGCAACCAAAAAATAGCCGGGCGTTGCGGTGGGTGCCTGTAGTCCCAGCTACTTGGGAGGCTGAGGCAAGAGAATCACTTGAGCCCAGGAGTTGGAGGTTGCTGTGAGCTGTGTGAGGCCATGGCACTCTACCGAGGGCCATAAAGTGAGACTCTGTCTCTACAAAAAAAAAAAAAAAAAGGTTATTTATATGTCCTCCACACGGAAACAATTTTATGGGATTTCAGGACCAGAGATTGCTGATTTTTGGCCTTTCTGAGAAAAGACACTGGATGTTAAGGGTCACAAAAAAACCCAGGAACGGTTAAATTCCCATACATGCGCAAGTGTGTGCGTGTGTGTACGTGTGTGTGACAATTGGGAAGAAAGTTATCTCCATAATATTTGTGTACTTATTTAGAAATAGGAATTTTATCCTTTTATGCAGAACTTGGGTTTTCTTAAAGCATGAAATGTTTTCTAGAAAGACATTTTCTGCTTAATCAACCTTTTCACTTCACTGTTAGAGTAAGTGTACTCTAAAATACTAAATATGAAACTCAAGGGTATCAACTCTCAGGAATTTTTTCTCACTGTCAAACATCTGTAGTTATTTTATTGTCAATTTTCACTTAAGGAATACATACTGAAATTTGATGCATTAGAAACAAACAACTCAACAAAAAATGTTTTCTTAAGTAGCTAATATATATTTTTCCTAATATTATTGGGGTAAAAGATATATTCCATAATCCCAAGAATAAATCAAACTATTCTTTTTTTTTTTGGAGACAGTCTCACTTTGTCACTCTCAGTAGAGTGCTGTGGGTTGTTCACAGCAATCTCCAACTTTTGGGCACAAGCAATTCTCTTGCCTCAGCTTCCCAAGTAGCTGGGACTATAGGTGCCTGCCAAAAAGCCCAACTATTTTTATAGATGGGGGTCTCGCTCTTGCTCAGGCTGGTCTCAACCAGTGAGCTCAGGGCAATCCACCCACCTCGGCCTCCCACAGTGCTGGGATTACAGGTGTGAGCCACCACGCCTGGCCAATCAAACTATTCTTAAACAACTGAGTTTTTAAAATGAAGAAATGCTATCATTCTGAGTGACAGATACAGGGGTAACATTATTATTCTCTTACCTTTCTACATGCTTAAGTATTCTAAAATTAATAATTACAAACTATAAATATTTGGCTAGGTGTGGTAGCTCATGCTTATAATCCTAGCACTTTGGGAGAAGATCACTTGAACTTGAGACCAAGCTGGACAACATTACAAGACCTTGTCTCTTCCAAAAACAAAACAAAACAAAACAAAACACCAATGAAGACGTCAAACAACCCCCGTTCCTCCAAATTAGCCAGGTATGGTAGCACAGGCCTACGGTACTAGCTAGAGGGGGCAGAGCCAGGAGTTTGAGGTTGCAGTGAACTATAACACTACTGAACTCCAGCCCAGGCAACCGAGATTTCACAGCAAAAGGAAAAAATAAAAATGAAAAAGAAAGAAATAAGGAAACTTCTAAAAGTTTTTGGAGTTTCTTTTCTTTCTTTCTTTCTTTCTTTTTTTTTGAGACAGAGCCTCAAGCTGTCCCTTGGGTAGAGTACGGTAGCGTCACAGCTCACAGCAACCTCCAACTCCTGGGTTCAGGTGAGTCTCCTGCCTCTACCTCCCAAGTAGCTGGGACTACAGGTGCCCGCCACAACGCCCGGCTATGTTTTGGTTGCAGCCGTCATTGTTGTTTGGCGGGCCCGGGCTGGATTTGAACCTGCCAGCTCAGGTATGTGGCTGGCGCCTTAGTCGCTTGAGCCACAGGCGCCAAGCCGAGTTTCTTTTTTTTTTTAGAGACAAAGTCTCACTTTATCACCCTGGGTAGAGTGCCATGGCGTCACAGCTCACAGCAACCTCCAACTCCCGGGCTTAGGTGATTCTTTTGCCTCAGCCTCCGGAGTAGCTGGGACTATAGATACCTGCCACAATGCCCAGCTATTTTTTTTTGTTGTAGTGTGGCTGGGGCCAGGTTTGAACCCCCCACCCTCAGTATATGGGGCTGGCACCCTACCCAATGAACCACAGGAGCCACCCAGTTTTTGGAGTTTCAACCTTCTTTATAGCTAACACAAGGAAATGAAACTGCAGTAATACTGTTTTGAAATTTTCTGTCTCAATATGCCTCATTTCTTTCACATTTAATTTCTGGTTTCCTCATCCATCCCTCTTCTTAGTTCCCAGTATTTAAGAACAAGTTTTCTAGAAAACTGTCAATAAATGAATATACCTCTCCATTAAAGACCTCTTTACTTCACAAGGTAGCAAAAAATGTATACCTAGGGCCAAATCAAAGTATAATCATGTACTGTGTAATGTCATTGACTGTTCATACAGTGGTCATCCCATAGGATTATACTACTGTATTTTTATTACACCTTTTCTATGTTTAGATAAATACTCATAATTGTATTGCAATTGACTACAATGTTCAGTACACAAACATGCTGTATAGATTTGCAGCATGGCAGCAACAGGCTATACTATATAGCCTAGGTATAGTAGGCTATCCCATCTGAGTTTATGTAAGTGTACTCTAAGATGTTCCATTAATGACAAAATCGTTCAATGACATATTGATCATAATGTACTTCCATCATTAAGGAAACACATGACTATATTAGAGGGACTACAAGAAGAGTCTGCAAATAGACATAAAAAACCTACTGGAATCTTCTCAAGGGTTTATCAAGGTTATAGTACCCATGATGATCAGATGGCTACCATTCTTTCCCAGCATAATTTTTAGCATTATAGGACATAGCCGCTGTATCATGGCTATGTTTTTCTTTCAGATTCCAAAGGTCATCTAATATCCTTAAGGTCAAGATGGCATATTAGCTACTATAATAAACATTGCAAGTTACAAGCACCAATTTCCATGGTGATAGCATTAATTGACAGTGAGCAACCTAATGGGATTACATTGTAAGTAAGGATGGAAAACAGGGTTGATATCAGAACGGACATTAAGAGAATAGCAATGAGAATGGGGTTTAGGGGTTGGACAAAGACAAAATTAAAGCATTTTAGAGAATATATTCTTTTTTTTTTTTTTTTTTGTGGTTTTTTGGCCGGGGCTGGGTTTGAACCCGCCACCTCCGGCATATGGGACCAGCGCCCTACTCCTTGAGCCACAGGCGCTGCCCTAGAGAATATATTCTTAAGGTTAATATCAAGGACCCAGGGCATTACTTCTGGAGGAGAAAATTATTTCAAATGTAGCATTGCAAAGTGTCAGGCAAGCCCAGGTTCAAGACAAATGTCTGCCATTATGTAGGCCTGAGCAAGCTAGTTACTCTCTTTAAGCCTCCACTTTGCTGTAAAGGAAAACAGCACCACCTATTTCACAGGGCTAATATAAAAACTTCATACTACATTCCTCACCAGGGGAATTCTGAATTGAAATACTTTTAAAATATGCTAATTACCATCCGCTGGTGAGTTTGGGGGTAGAACTATGAAGAAAACAAAGAAAATTTAACATGTGATTTAGATTGTGTAAGACTGAGCATTTTTTTTGTGGTTTTTGGCCAGGGTTGGGTTTGAACCCGCCACCTCTAGCATATGGGACCAGCGCTCTACCCCTTTGAGCCACAGGTGCTGCCCAGAATTTTTTTGTATGTAGAGTAATTTGTATGTATGTGTATATATATGTGTATGTGTATATATATATATATATATATATATCTCTTAATATATATATATTATTTTTTTTTGGCCAGGGCTGGGTTTGAACCCGCCACCTCCAGCATATGGGACCAGCGCCCCACTCCTTGAGCCACAGGTGCCACCCTATCTTAATATATTTTAACAGAGGGTACCAAAGAATGTATACATATCTTAAGAGGAAAAAAAAAAGAAGTATTAACATTGTAATAGTCAAGTCACGGTTGACTTCAGAGGTGTTCAATGTGACTTGTATTCATCTTTTGTTACATGTATATGCTGAGTCTTACAAATTTTTTTTTTTTTTTTTTGGTTGCAGTTGTCATTGTTGTTTAGCAGGCCCAGGCTGGGCTCGAACCCGCCACCTTGGGTGTATGTGGCTGGCACCCTACTCACTGAGCTACGGGCGAGTATTATGGTTTATTCCTTTCTTGGCACCCTCTGTATATTGAGAACCTCTCATTGCTGGTAAATATTGACAAGTTGATTCTAAAACTTACATGAAAATGAAAATGGGCTCAGTGCTTGTAGCTTAGCAGCTAGGGCTCCGGCCACATACACTGGGGCTGGTGGGTTCTAAACCAGCCTGGGCCTGCCAAACAACAATGACAACTACAACAAAAAAATAGCCAGGCGTTGGGTGGGCACCTATATTCCCAGCTACTTAGGAGGCTGAGGCAAGAGAATCGCTTAAGCCCAAGAGTTTGAGGTTGCTGAGAGCTGTGACACCACGGCACTCTACCGAGGGCGACATAATAAGACTCTATTTCAAAAAAAAAAAAAGAAAATGAAAATGGCCAAGAAAAGCCAATCTTGAAGAACAACAACAAAACTGGAAGACTAACTACCAGAGTTCAAGATTTTCACATAATTTATGATAAAGAAAATAATCCAGTAAAGTAGGAAATACACATTTTCAATAAGTGGTACTGTGTCAGCTGGGTATCACATTAAAAATACAGAATTCTCACCTCTAGCCCACACCACACACACACAAAAAAAATGGATTGTAAATCTAAACATGAAAAGTAAAACAATAAAAATTTTAGAAAACATGTAATATCTTCCTGAGATTGGAACAGGCACAGATTTCTTAAGAATATAAAAATACTAACTATATATGGCAAGGATAAATAATTGGAATATTATCGAAATTAAAAGCTCCATTCAGTTCCTCAACTTCACTCATCATAAAAAGGCAAGTAGAGTAGGAGAAAATGTTTGTAATACATGCAAATAATTTGTATCCAGAATTTACATAAACCCTATAAACCTATATGAAAAATACATAAAATCCAGTAGCAAAAATGAGCAAAGATTGGAATTCATATCCAAAAGGCCAATCAACATATAAAGATATGCTCAATTTTAACAGTACTCTCAGAAATTTAAATTAAAAACACAATGTGACAATAATGTGAATATGAAAGATGGTATATTTTATGTGTTTTTTACCACAGCTAAATAAACTACTCAGCACATGGTATATGATACTACTATATATCACTAGAATGCTACAATGGAAAAGCCAACACCAAGTTGGTGAGGAAAAGGGAAGGATGGAGGTCTCACTCACTGCCATATAAATTGATGCCAGTTTGGAAATTCTGTCCTGCTTACATGTATCTATTTGAACACATTCAAATAGATTTTATATATATATACATATATATAAATAAGATATGTAGAAGAAGTTTATGGTTATCAAAATCTGAAAGAAACCCAAATGTTCCCAGTAGTAAAATGGATAAACTGAAAAAAATGAAAAAAGGATAAACTGTGGTAGTTATATATTTTGAAACATTACATATCAATGAGAATGAACAAATTACAACTATGTAATAATATGAATGACTGTCAAATATACTAAAGTAATTCAGACTGCAAAAAATACCTATTACTACTGTAGGGTTCCATTTATATGAGGCTCAAAAATAGGCAAAACTATAATAATACACCTATATGATGTTACAAGTGAGGATAATGGTTACCCTTGAAAGGGTAGTGACTTAAGAGCAGTGGTGGACTCTAGTAATGTTCTTTACATTTCTTTTCTTTTTAAAATCTGAGTTATGATTATACAGGTATAAATTCAGGATCTCCTGAACACTCTATTAGGAGGAGATCGTAATATTCATAGAAAGGAAGATATGAGTGAATAAAAGTTCTGTTTCATTACAGATAGAGAGACTGTCCTAGCCCTTACTTTCTTCTTTTTTTTTTTTTGTAGAGACAGAGTCTCACTGTACCGCCCTCGGGTAGAGTGCCATGGCGTCACACGGCTCACAGCAACCTCTAACTCCTGGGCTTCCGCGATTCTCTTGCCTCAGCCTCCCTAGTAGCTGGGACTACAGGCGCCCGCCACAACGCCCGGCTATTTTTTTTTTTGTTGTTGCAGTTTGACCGGGGCTGGGTTTGAACCCGCCACCCTTGGCATGTGGGGCCGGCGCCCTACTCGCTGAGCCACAGGCGCCGCCCGTAGCCCTTACTTTCTGATAGGAGAGGAAACACGGACTTCTAATAAAAAAGATTGAAATTTTGGCCATATAAGAGCCTGAGTCTCTATTCTTACTTGCGACCCTACTGCCACATAACAATTGTTCCCATATGCCACCATTCTGAACAAGGTTAGAGCTCCCTCTAGCACTTTTAACCAAGGAAACACCACAGGCCCTTACAGAGCTGCCACAGTTTGATGCTGCCCACAGTTAAATGCAATATGGAGATTTTTATTTTTAATTTGCTTTAATTGTTGCTATGATATGAATAATTAATAGGGTTGCTTATGCCAGTTTTGTAAAGTTCACAGTACAGAAAGCGGGAGAGAAATATCTACTTAAAAAGGAGGCTTAAAAATGGTTATAACTGCTATAATATTAGAGAATTCTGAATGTTTATTCATGATTTGTGGCAACATTAAGTTCCTACAAACATGCTTCCAAGCCCTTCCTACTAAAGTATCTTCCTGGTCTCATCTATTTTTTTCTTCTTGTCTACATAACCACTGTACCTACAGTACTGTATAAGAGCAAAGTAGGTCAGTGTCAAGAGAACCTTGCTCTTTGGTAGAGAATAGAAAGGTTTGGCTGTAAACACTTAACCTAGTTCCATTCATTCTAAAACAAGTATTTATCAGCATTAAATAACCCCCCAGACAATAGCGACCTATTCAATTTAAAGCCTGTATTTTTCCTCCATGTTTATAAACCCCTTTTCCACAGGCACCTTCACCATTGGAAATTAAGACAATAAGAATGTCTCCATCCGGGAGACATGTGGCTCAGTGAGTAGGGCGCCGGCCCCATATGCCAAGGGTGGCGGGTTCAAACCCAGCCCCGGCCAAACTGCAACAAAAAAATAGCCGGGCGTTGTGGCGGGCGCCTGTAGTCCCAGCTGCTCGGGAGGCTGAGGCAAGAGAATCGCGTAAGCCCAAGAGTTAGAGGTTGCTGTGAGCCGTGTGACGCCACGGCACTCTACCCGAGGGCGGTACAGTGAGACTCTGTCTCTACAAAAAAAAAAAAAAAAAAGTCTCCATCCAACAATGTCTATTTCACATTTGGATATTGTCAGAAAGTATATTTTAGTTATGATGTTGTAATCCTCTACAATCCAGACAGAATCTGAGGAGCTAAAAGTTCAATAATTATAATACATACAACCATTCCGGGAATGCAGCCAGAAATAAAAGGGACTTCATTTTTCATGATTGGATTTCAAATCTTTCCCATCCTGGACAAAACATAGCTTTTCAACACTCTTGTTAAAATCAATACACATTAAAAAAGCCAGCTAATTAATAAGTTCCTTGAACCAAGGGAAGTAATGAGAGAAAGAAAAAGAGAATATAAAGTCACTTTAATGTAAATTCATTTTTGAGAAGACTATTATGTGTTATTCAATTTTCTACATCTTCAAAATCAAGAAAGTATTTTGAATTATAATCTAGCAAATATTTTCTATCAACTACTTAAAGCATATGGATTCCTCAAAAAATGTCAATAATTAAAAGAAGTTTTAGTAATTTCCTAGTAATTTCCCAATGAAATGGTTACCATTTCATTATTTAGCATGTGAAAAGAAGATTAATACAAGTTAGTACAACTTCTCTTCTGCTCTGGTTACAGACAAGCACCATTCTGCCAAAGATAGTCCCACTGTTGATATCAGTTCTAGAGCTTTCCTGTACACACCACAAAGTCAAGATATCAATTTACCACCTTCATTTGGTTTTGCATTATGTCTACTTGTCATATTAACATGGCCATACTCATTCTAAGAGCAGCTCAAACTAGCAGTGAAATATTGTATGAAAAGTTACTCATTAGCCCACTGAGGCCCTCAATCAGTTGTGCTTTTCCTAAGACAGTATTCACCACAGCTTCTCTTTCAATTCACCTGTCTAGTAACTGGTGGGAACGGTACATCATTACCTAGAATAAGAATGACATTTCTAAATTAACATTACAGAAAAGCTATTGATGCTGCCTTTTGGTTTCTCCACTTCACTCTCTTTTTTGGCCTCCAAAGGCTTCAGAACCCTGGCATTAATTAAGCAACAGTTTTATTACATACAATCAAAGCCTGAAAAGAAAAGCCTAACAGACAGTAAGTGGAGATTACAAGGTTCAATTAACAGTTTTATCTTTTTGTGATTGCTAATTGAGGTATTTTTCATTTTTATCACCTCACATGGAATGCTAAACAGGAAAATATTTTAAGTGCAAGAGAAGAATAACAAACCTAAAATGTATTACTGTATTGTGATTATTATTATTTTTTTTTGAGACAGCATCTCACTATGTTGCCCTTGGTAGAGTGCTGTGACCTCACAGCAACCTCAAACTCTTGGGCTTAACTGATTCTCTTGCCTCAGCCTCCCAGGTAGCTGGGACTACAGGCGCCCGCCACCACAACGCTCGGCTATTTTTTTGTTGCAGTTGTCATTGTTGTTTAGCTGGCCCAGGCCGGATTATAACTCGCCAGCCTCGGTGTATGTAGCTGGCACCATAACCACTGTACTATGGGCGCCTAGCCGAATTTTTTTTTTTTTCCTAAAAATAACCAATTTGCCTACTTCAGTGATTTTCAACTCCTGGCTAGTTGTTAGTAAAATGTTTACATGTAATAGGCACCCCAGAGAATATTGTAGATAATCCCCCCATTTGCAATAAATATCCTAACTTCTATATATTAAAATTCACAAACACAGTGGTTTGAAAGCATAGGGCCATGGAGCCAGATAGTCTGGGTTCGAATTCCAGTTCTGCAACAAAGAATATAACCTTGGGCAAGTTGCTTGATCTGAGTTTGGTTCTTTTGCATATAATGTAGAGTTAAATAGCTAATGAGTTATGATGATTCAAGTGAAAAGGTATACACATGTATAAAGCGCTTAGCCCAATGTCTGGCACATTATAAATGCTTATTAAATATCTGTAATGTTAAAGAAAGGCTATCAAATTGATGATATAATCAGTGAATTTTAATGCTTTAAAAAACGTATTTCATGGTCAGGCCCCCCGGTGGCTCGTGGCTCATGCCTGTAATCCTAGCACTCTAGGAGGCCAAGGAGGGTGGACTGCTTGAACTCAGGAGCTTAAGACCAGCCTGAGCAAGAGTGAGACCCCATCTCTACGAAAAACAGAAAAACTAGCTGGGGTTTGTGGCGGCCACCTATAGCCCCAGCTACTCAGATGGCTAAGTCAAGAAGATTGCTCAAGCACAAGATTTGAGGTTGCTGTAATATGACACCATGGCATTCTACCAAGGGCGACAAAGTGAAGACTGTCTCAAAAGTAAGTAAGTAAGTAAATAAATAAATAAAATATTTCATAATTTTTTTGCTTGAAGTCATTCAGACTCAACAAATAGAATCTCAGGATCTAACTTTAGCAACTGAAAATTAATACTACACAAAGTTTTTAAGGAGATCACTTACTTTGGCATACAGTTTCTCATATCACACATTTTCATTTGAGGGAAAGGAGGAACTACTCAACAATCTTTGAAGTTTCAAGAGCACTAAATAATAGCATTACGTTGTAATCAACAGTAAACTAAGCAGCTGACTTAAAAATTACTTATATAGGGCGATGCCTGTGGCTCAGTGGCGCTGGCCCCATATACCGAGAGGGTCTTGTACAAACCTGGCCCGGCCAAACTGTGACAAAAAAATAGCCATGTGTTCTGGTGGGTACCTATAGTTCTAGCTACTTGGGGGGCTGAGGAAAGAGAATCGCCTAAGCCCAGGAATTGGAGGTTGCTGTGGGCTGTGACACCACAGCACTCTACCCAGGGTGACACAGTGAGACTCTGTCTCAAAAAAAAAAATTACTTACATAAAACTCTCAATATTTAATCTTACTGCATGAAATTACATTATATTATAATGTTGAGATAGTGGCTCCTATAGTGCCTCAGGCTAGATGTATTCAAGTTTACATTAACTCAAACCTTTGAAAAGTATACTATATTCAGGCAGCGCCTGTGGCTCAGTGGGTAGGGCGCTGGCCCCATATACCGAGGGTGGTGGGTTCAAACCCAGCCCCGGCCAAACTGCAACAAAAAAATAGCTGGGCATTGTGGCGAGTGCCTGTAGTCCCAGCTACTTGGGAGGCTGAGGCAAGAGAATTGCTTAAGCCCAGGAGTTGGAGGTTGCTGTGAGCTGTGATGCCACAGCACTGTACCGAGGGTGATAAAGAGAGACTTTTTCTCTACAAAAAAAAAAAAAGTATACTATATTCATAAAACTATCATTGCAAAGGGAATCTACCATAATCTCGATGTCTGTGGTATCTTTATTGATCTGTTATCTTTCAAAAGAAAATTTGCTGTATTTTATGGACTTAATATATTTTAGAAACCACCTCTTTTCCTTACATTATTATCTGGAGAAAAGGTTAAGGAAAACTCCTTCAACCTATAAAGTCTAAAATGACACTATATTAATCCTACCAAAAAAAAAAAATATGTAAAGCAAGATTCCAGGCAACTGCTTTTTTAAAGAAGTTCTCTAATTAAACTGTCAGGTTTGTAAGTACTCCAATCATAATAATAGGAGAAAATATATAAACTGAAAATGAACCTCACACACATGTAAATAAAGCCACTCTTTAGGTTGCCCATTAATCCACAAGTGGCATATTCATCTTATTTACAGTATTATACCCCCTGCCATGATATTCCATTACAGAGTCACGCTACAGACTCCATAGTTAACACTGTAGGAACCATTTCTTTTTAAACATCGTTTTCTCTATTTCCCCTTTTGCCTTGCTCTAACATATTTAAAGAAATTTACATATAATTAAATCTCTTGTGCTCTTAGATATTCCTAGAAAATGTTGATTATGTTAGAGAAGTGATATTTGAGGTAAAAACATATTAAAATTTACATTCATTCTCCTAGATTTTTTTTTTGAGACAGAGCCTCAAGCTGTCACTCTGGGTAGAGTGCCGTGGCATCACAGCTCACAGCAACCTCCAACTCCTGGGCTTAAGAGATTCTCTTGCCTTAGCTTCCCATGTAGTTGGGACTACAGGCGCCTGCCACAATGCCCGGCTATTTTTTGGTTGCAGCCATCATTGTTGTTTGGCAGGCCTGGGCTGGATTCGAACCCGGCAGCTCAGGCGTATGTGGCTGGCGCCTTAGCCACTTGAGCCACAGGCGCTGAGCCCTAGATATTTTTATTATTATTATTTTTTAATGAGACAGAGTTTCACACTTGCTCCAGGCTAGTGTGCTGTGGTTTCAGCTGAGCTCACAGCAACCTCAAACTCCTGGGCTCAAGTGATTCTCCTTTTTCAGCCTCCCCAGTAGCTGGGACTACAGGCACCCACTAGAATACCAAGCTAATTTTTCTATTTTTAGTAGAGATGGAATCTCACTATTGCTTAGGTTGGTGTCAAACTCCTGAGCCAAAAGAATCCTCCCACCTTGGCCTGCCAGAGTGCTACCATCATACCTAGTTCTATCTTCTAGAAATATTTTAATGTTCCTGTTTGTCATGGCCTTGATGCTCCATGGGAACAAGTACATGTACTTCTTGTACTTCTTATGTACAAGTCTGTGAGGGAATTTATGCCACCTTTAACCATCAAACTTTCTATCCTTTCTATTAGAGAATATCCAGGGAGTTAAACACACACACACACACACACACACAAAGAGTTTGTTTTTCTGTTTTCATGAATCTGTTTCTTGTAATCACTCATCTCTGTACTAAGACCCCTCTCTCTGACACAGAGAATTTCAAGGGCCAACTAAATTCTGATAACCTCATCATGTCTTCATAATTACCAAACCTTCTAGAAGTAGGAACAGAAAAATATAACATTTACTAAAGAGTAATTAGACAGACCTGACCTTTGAAGCCTTAAGAGACATTTTTTAAATTGACAAAATTAATACCAAAGTTTGAGAAAAACAAAATTTTTAGTATGAAAGGATTATTAATGCATATTTATGCTGCAAATATTGACAGACAATAGGATAAGATGTGTACTATAACACCACCTATAAAACAATTAGTTATGAGTGACCACCTTGATTCAAGTGTTTAATACTCTGATAATGGAGCCATGAAGGCATCTTAGATCCTTTAAAAACCTGTGTAAGGCTGGGCCCAGGGACTCATGCCTATACACATAATCCTAGCACTCTGAGAGGCTGAGGCAGGAGGACTGCTTGATGTCAGGAGTTTGAGACCAGCCTGAGCAAGAGTGAGATCCCATCTCTACTAAAAATAGAAAAATTAGCTGAGTGTGGTGGCATATGCCAGCAGTCCCAGATATTCAGGAAGCTAAGACGGGAAGAATGACTGAACCCAGAAGTTTGAGCATTTGGGGTTGCTGTGAGCTAGGCTAAGGTCATGGCACTATAGCCCAGCCAGCAGAGCACCACAATGCCTCAAACAAACAAACAAAAACCCCTGTATGCTATGTTCATAAGGTGAGTGATTATTATTTAGGAAGCATTTAAAAGCAACATAGAATTAATTATAGTTAATATTATAGTTAATAAAAACTTAACTAGATAGTTAAGTTTTCTGAATACACTGGTTAGCTCAGTTCAGCCTGAACAAAATAAATTATAAGCAGTAAGAGGTGGAAGAAGTAGGGGAAAAGTTGAGGAAATAGTGTTTGCTAGATGTCAAAGTGCTATAGATTAATGTCCGTAAATTTTTTTCTTTTTGGGGGACAGAGTCTCAAGCTGTCACCCTGGGTAGAGTGCTGGGTTGCCACAGCTCATAGCAACCTCAAACTCCTGGGCTTAAGCGATTCTCTTGCCTCAGCCTCCCAAGTAGCTGGGACTACAGATGCCTGCCACAACGCCTGGCTATTTTTTTTGTTGCGGTTGCATTGTTGTTTGTTTTTATTATTGCTGGCCCAGGCTGGGTTTGAACCAGCCACCCTTCGTGTATGTGGCCTGTGCCCTGCCGACTGAGCTAAGGGCACTGCCTTGTCTGTGAAATTTTTTTTAAGTGCTATAGAAATCAAATGGAGAAAAGGTATAGTTGCTATATAACATTAAGTCAAACATCCTGATAGAGAGGTGCCTGCAATTACCATTTGAAAGGCAATTTGCTAAGCAAGGCCTCTTAAGTCAAATTTGAGGTCAAAACTTGACCTACTACTTAAAGATGTGAGAACTTGGGAGAAGGCTTAACTTTTCTAAGCTTCAGGTAAGACAGAGGGAGGGTCCATTGTTCACATAAGGATTTAAACAGGTAATACATAGCACAAGATGCCTAGACAAAGGGGCTCAATAAATATTAATGTATTCTCTCTCTTCCTCAAACTTAAGTGGCAGAAAACAGGGAGGGAGGGCGGCACCTGTGGCTCAGTAGGCAGGGCGCTGGCCCCATATACCGAGGGTGGCGGGTTCAAATTCGGCCCTGGTGGAACTGCAACAAAAAAAAAAAAAAAAGAAAGAAAGAAAACAGGGAGGGATAGCCGGGCGTTGTGGCAGGTGCCTGTAATCCCAGCTGCTAGGGAGGCTTAGGCAGGAGAATCGTGGAAGCCCAAGAGCTAGAGGTTGCTGTGAGTCCTGTGACATCATGGCACTCTACTGAAGGCGGTAAAGTGAGACTCTGTCTCTACAAAAATAAAAAAAGAAAACAGGGAGGGAAAAAAAAGATAAAGGTTGTCCATTTTTGGATACATACATGAGAAAGAAAAGGAACATTTCAGAATCTTTATATAGAAACATATCCCAAAAGTAAAAATGGGGGATAGCAAAAGGAAAAAAAACGAGAAAGGATTATAATAACCTTTATAGATTCATCTGGTTGTCTGCATAAGAACTTTAATTAAGGGTGTACTGGGAAAGATCTAGATTAATGAAAATTTCTCTTAAGGTAAACCCTACTGGGATTACAAATAGCTTTGGGATTAGTAACTTTAGCTGTAGGAAGTAAATTAAAGGGAGTTTCTTAGCTATTTAGCCAGCTGGACATTTTTGAGATTACTAGTATAAACAAAAAGATGCCTTAAAAAATGGGACATCTATCTGGGAGCAGCAGCCCACGTCTCTTGTCCCAGCTAATGGAAGACCGAGGCAGGAGGATTACTTGAGCCAAGGAGTTCAAGACCAGCCTAGCAAACACAGTGAGACTTTGTCACACACACACAAAATAAATAAAACAAAATTCAGGCTAATCTTAAGAAACCCCTTTCTGGAAGAAAACTTTAACAACAGGAACTAATATTGATAGAAATACTAAGTCAGATGGAACTTCCTTTTTAGAAAAATGGGAAAAACATAATTTTATTTGCACAGAAACTTGGTACAGAGTGGAAGAGTCATTTAAATTTATAGTTCATTTGCCTTAGAAGCTGAAGTCACGACACAAGAATAAAATTTTACATGTATGGATCCTGAGCTCATAGGTAGTGAAAGGTTCAAAAGGAGAGCTCATGTTTCACAAGCGTTGTAAGTGATCTTTTTACACCACATGACTAAGAACATATTTATTCATAGAGTAGGTTATGAGCCCAGGCTTCTGAAACTATCAAACTAGAAAGAGAAGAATATTTCTTTACACCAATGAACATCCACCAAAATCCAAAAAATCTTTAAAAATCTTGGGTGGTGCCTGTGGCTCAAGTAGTAGGGCGCCGGCCCCATATACTGGAAGTGGTGGGTTCAAACCTGGCCAGGGCCAAAAACTGCAAAAAAAAAAAAAAAAATTATAATAATAATAAAAAATAAAATCATTTACATTAAGGAATATAGAAAAAGTATCCTGCAACATTATAAGAAGTGGGGTTTAAAATATTAATATGCACAAGTAGCCAGTCTATTAAAGAGTTGTCTGGAGGGAGTCCTAGATACTAGTTGGTATTATGTGACTGATTCTAAAATACTAATACTAAAATTGAACGTTTTTAGGAAAAGCTCATTATGTGTCAAAATATAACAAATAACAGATTTTTACTCAAACAGAATCCAGATTTTCTTTTT
This sequence comes from Nycticebus coucang, assembly GCF_027406575.1. Lineage (NCBI taxonomy): Eukaryota > Metazoa > Chordata > Mammalia > Primates > Lorisidae > Nycticebus > Nycticebus coucang. The sequence continues at coordinate 130,623,147 of NC_069782.1, read as the reverse complement.
TGGTAGAGACAGAGTCTCACTTTATGGCACTCTGTGCCGTGGCCTCACAGCAACCTCCAGTTCCTGGGCTTAGGTGATCGCCTCCCAAGTAGCTGGGACTACAAGCGGCTGTCACAACGCCTGGCTATTTTTTTGTTGCAGTTTGGTTAGGGCTGGGTCTGAATCCACCACCCTCGGTATATGGGGCCAGCCACCCTACTCACTGAGCCACAGAAGCCGCCCCCAGAATCCAGATTATTTTTGGCGGGGGACAGGGTATCTTAAAGCTGCAAGGCTAGAGAGTTATGATATGTGTAATCTAGATTAGATATAAATATTATTTTTTAAATCCTATTAACTATTTCAAAAACTTATACTTATCCTAAATATTTCATACTATACTTTAGGCTCTTTCCTACTAATTCTATACTCAGATGGGTACCTGGTAACTAGCTTTTGTATATTAATACTTTAACTTAGGCCAGGTGCAGTGGCTAATGCCTGTAATGCTAGCACTTTGGGAGGCTGAAGCAGATGGATTGCCTAGCTCACGAGTTTGAGACCAGCCTGAGCCAGAGCGAGACTTCATTTCTTAAAAAAAAAAAAAAAAAAAAATAGCTGGGCATTGTGGTGGGCGCCCGTAGTCTCAGCTACCTCAGAAGCTGAGGCAAGAGAATCGGTTGAGTCCAAGAGTTTGAAGTTGCTGTGAGCTATGACATCATGGTACTCTACTAAGGGTGACAAAAGTAAGACTCTGTCTCAAAAAAAAAAAAAAACTTTGGCTGAGAGTCTGTGGCTCAAGCGGCTAAGGCGCCAGCCACATACACCTGAGCTGGCGGGTTTGAATCTAGCCCAGGCCTGCCAAACAACAATGATGGCTACAACCAAAAAATAGCTGGGCGTTGTGGTGGGCACCTGTAGCCCCAGCTACTTGGGAGGCAGAGGCAGGAGAATTGCTTGAGCTCAGGAGTTTGAGGTTGCTGTGAGTTGCTACAGCACTCTACCCAGGGTGACAGCTTGAGGCTCTGTCTCAAAAAAACAAAAACAAACAAAAAAAAACCTTTAAGTTAATTTACTATGGATATCATGAAAAACATTATTTTATCTATTTTTGGAAGATATCGAAATTCATTTATATGACTTACATCATTACATACTTTTATAGTGAGCCACTAAGCCTAATGTAATAAAGACAAAAATACTGCAAAAATCCCATGACCTCTATACTTTCCCAAAATTAAAGCTTTCTATAAAAGTCTAGAAAAATGTCTTTTCCAACTAGGACCCAGCAGAATGGCTCCTGAAAAGAAGGGTGGTGAGAAGAATAAGAGCAATGAAGTTGTGACCTGAGAATATACCATCCACATTCCCAAGCGCATCCATGGAGTAGGCTTCAAGAAGTGTGCCCTTTGAGCACTCACAGAGATCCGGAAATTTGCCATTAAGGAGATGAGTACTCCAGATGTGTGCACAGATAGCAGACTTAAGAAAGCTGTCTGGGCCAAAGAAATGCCACATACTGGGCGGCGCCTGTGGCTCAGTGAGTAGGGCGCCAGCCCCATATGCCGAGGGTGGCGGGTTCAAACCCAGCCCCGGCCAAACTGCAACCAAAAAATAGCCGGGCGTTGTGGCGGGCGCCTGTAGTCCCAGCTACTCGGGAGGCTGAGGCAAGAGAATCGCATAAGCCCAAGAGTGAAGAGGTTGCTGTGAGCCGTGTGACGCCATGGCACTCTACCGGAGGACGGTACAGTGAGACTCTGTCTCTACAAAAAAAAAAGAAATGCCACATACTGCATCCAGGTGCAGCTGTCCAGAAAACATGATGAGGATGAATATTCACTATACAAGCTCTATGGTTACCTATGTACCTGTTACTACTTTCAAAAATCTATAGACAGCCAAAGTGGATAAAACCAACTTTCTGATTGTCAGATATGTCAAATAAACTTATAAAACCAACAAAAACAACAACAAAAAGTTTAGAAAATAGGAGCTGATTTAGTTTAGAAAATTTAGATCATTAATATTTTCCATACCCTTATACTACTTCCCACCAATATTATTGGGGTGATCAACAAGGTTATAATTTTCTGAGCTTTAAATGGATGAATCAGCCTTTAGTCTTAATTACTGCATATATATTTTTCTCTCTTCCTCTTATAAACACCACATGGACTGATATTCAATCCTCAATTATATAAACTGAAATAACACAGCCCCAACACTGAGAAGTCAATTGCATAGGAAATATAAAAACAAAACTTGAATTTCTTAATAAACAGAATCAAGAAAGGAATACAATTTAAACATGCCATAGCTTGCTGTCTGGATTTTGTTCCTCTTTTGAATAACTCAACATGACAGAAGTGCTCTAAGCCAGAAAATACTTGTGTCACTTGCAAGAAAAACTCTAAATTGGAGATATAAGGTAGGGAGGGGGGCAGTTGACAAAGCAGAACATTTTGAAATTTAATTCCTCTGGTTATTTTTAGGAAATAAAAACTTAAAATTCAGAGTACAATGCCAAAGAAAGTGTGCTGGTGATCAGAATCCTAAATGACCCCTGAAAGAATTATTACTAAATTCTAATTATTCAGATTATTACTAAATCAACAATATTTGTGGAATGTAGACACTATTTTTTAAATGCATAAACCAGCTCTAGAATAGAAACAAAATGCTTGTGTACAGCAAAAGAAAGGTAATATAAAACTCACAGATTTCTTTTTTTCCCTTTTCAGAAGTTGTGCCTGGCACTGTGCAGCTGTGGTGCTGCCTTCATCACTCCCTCCATTTCTAGTCTTGCTAATTAAAAGGTTGATCACAGAACAATGCTCTTCTCATTAATTTCAGTGTTCCGATTGGGCAGGATCCCTGCTTACCCCACCTGATCTTTTCACACTGCTGAAGTTAATGTGACAGGAGCCTGAAGATGGATTACCTGCTGCCATATTGCCTATCGCCTCCAATCAGGAGCTATCTGTGTAAACTGATTGTTCTAATTTGCTCTCATTATTTTTACAATATCAGGAGAAAATAACGCACACAGCTCACTGTCAAAGCCATGAAAATCAGCCATTAGTTAAACCCAGACACTGAGTGGCTTTATTAGACACACTGCAGTTTATTGATATAGCTCCAGTCAAACAAGGCAGCATTTGCTTCGGTAGGAGGAAATGTTTATATGGAAAGTAAATATTTATTGTGATAATAGCCACAGCAACAGGATATTTTAAAGAATCCTGTTCCTATTTCAGAAGCTTGAGTTTGTCACAACTTACATAGCAATGAAGGGTTGAGTTGGCATAAGAAAGGTAACATTTAATATATACTTAATAATATGAAAATCTATTAAATCTGTAAGTACTCTTCATCTCTATACTTTTCATAAATAAAGCCTATTCTGTGACTACAAAGACAAATTGGTAAAGAGGGTGGTTCTAATTTTTTCCATATAACAAAAAATTTTTTCTAAAATAAATTTTATTACTTAAGAATCAAAATTATTCCTATATAATGATCATATAGGCATTATTTTAAATAGGACTGTATTCCTAATAAAATATAAGTTTTCAATAAGATTTATTACTGATCCTAGTATCACAGATAGACATTCACAAAACATCACAGGATTAGAAAATAAGCAGCCTGCTAAAGCCAGCTAAACAACAAAGCTAGGATTTAAACCCTTCAGAAACTAATGGCTTCTTAAAGCACAAGGTGAACTCTGCAGAAAGGTTTAATATTCAGTGAGGTAATGTATTTTAAAAGAACTGTCCTGAGCAAAAAGAAAATGATGTATTTTCATGTTCTTAAAAAAAAAAAAAAAAAGCTAAACTCTAGAAGAAAACAAATTTAAATTTGGCATTTCTAGGTGTGTGTGGCTATGAACATTTTATAAAACTTTTACCTAAATGCTGTAAATTTAAGGGGCAATTTAAGGGGCTAAAGCAGAGGGTATAAATAATAGAAACTGGTGCCTTTTAAATAAAAGAATTTAACCAATCTATACACTCTTTCTTCTACCTCCTCTCTTTAGTATTAGAAGGAAACATGGCTTCCTCCTGTTTTCTTTCTACACTAAGATTCACTAAGATTCCTAGGTAATGTGAAGACAAGAGGATGCCCTTCTTGCGGCTCCCCTTTTAATAGCCACTTTTTTCCCTCTAAGAAACGTGTGCCATGCTTTTCTCCTTAAAATTCCTGCACTAAAAGACTGCACCATACTGCACTCCGCAAAACGTGCTGATGGCGCCAATTACAAGCCCCCAGCCGAATGCTCCGGCCCCCACCATTCGGGCAGATTTATGCGGACTCTTGCCGACGTTATTACAAGTCAGAGTTTATTGGGAAATTGTTACATTATGCGGAGTGTCTAACAAATTGCTTATGCTGCTATAATTGGATTACAACAGCCGCTTGCTCCCACCGGTAAGATTAGGCAAGTAGGACTCCTGCCGATCTCTGAGCGTTAGCAGTAATTTTATTTGCCTTGCCTCTCTCTTTCCTAACAACATGCCTCTCTCCCTGCCAGCTGTCTGCTGAAAAGGCACAGGCCTGTTCCTTGGCCCTAACAATGCAATTACAGCCCCGCAGATCGCACTGTTTGTGCATTAAGTACAGAGCCAAAATGAGGCGAATTGATCGTTTGACTTTTGGAGAAGCCATGTGATCTCTCTGTGCGGGTGATCTGACATGCATCAGCAGGCAATACTGCAGTCAATTCTTGATGAAGAACTTTTCTTCTTTCAATCCTTTCCCCCGGAACCTTTCCTTTTTCACTGACGAAGAGACTGGACTCATCTCATGCTAATCTTGATCAATCTACAAAGACAAACTTGGATCTTATTAGCTCCCTGGCTAGACAGAAAGAAATGTGACTAAGTTCTAGCTTCTTGAAGCACCTTAGATAGATCAGTGGTTCCCAACAGCTGAACCGCACTGCTATCTTAAAAAAAGGTTCATAAAGAGTTCACCAAAGAAGGGAAGTTTACAGAAACACTGTAGTTCAAAAGAACTACAGTAAGTTTAAGGTTTTGTCAAATAAAACTGCCTTGGAATGGCTTTGTTATAAGCTCTGTGTAAATTCAGGGACCATCAAAAATCAGCACTGAAACCTGTGTCCTGTCTTTCTCTGAAGATCTGCTCTGCTGGAAGATGGTGGCGAACGGATGCGTATAATCAATGCGGCTGGACTTCAGGCTCAAAAACAGTCTGATTCTCACTTGGGGCAAGTTTTAAACACTTTTTGTTAACAGCTTTCTGTTTCTTGTTTTTTTCCTCCTGTATGTTAAACAATCAATGCTAGTAGCAAGGACACTGCACAAGCAGTTACTCTTATATTAAGGCATAGATTCACGAAGATCATGGGCTAGGAAATTACCATTCTTCTTGGTTGAAAAGGTTTGAATTTTACTAATTTTAATATAGACCAAGATTCTTGTTTACAATTTCCTCAATAATGGTATGTGCTCAGGGTTCTTAAAGCTCATTACACAATAAAGGTGGAGTCAATCTGCGGATACATTTTTGTTGCCCATGTCTGTATTCTTAAATAGCATGTACATCTAGAAAGAACGTATTCTTACTTCCTTAATTTGTCAAATACACAAACTCTTGGCGGTAGGAGGAGGTCCTGCTTTTATTTATTTATTTATGAACCAGGCTGCTATCTTTAAAAAAGTTTCATAAAGAGTTCACTAAAGAAGGGAAGTTTACAGAAACACTGTAGTTCAAAAGAACTATAGAAAGTTTTAGGTTTTGTCGAATAAAACTGCCTTGAAATGGCTTTGTTATAAGTTTTGTTATATTCCAAAGTAACCTTGGAAAATTCACTTTACTGTGTATTTCTCAGAACCTCTGTGAGTTCAATATCTGATTAACACATTAAAGTCACATGAATATTCAAAGATTTTTTAAAAATATATTACTTCTGAACTTCATTTCTTCCTTTTTGAAAAACAAATAAGCTTAAAGTGCAAAACAAAATATTCTAGAATTTTTCCAAATACATTGGCCTCAATGATATGTTAAAATGATATTATTTTCTCTACACAGCTAATATTTAGACCTGACGAAGGCGCTTGTGGGATGAATGGACCATCTGACATGCTACTTGTGGAACAGTATATTAAAGAAGCCTGTTAACATGTAGTTTAAAACTCAAAAGAAACTCTGAACAGCTGAAATGCCTTATAAATAGCGCAGACCCAGAGGAAGTGCAAACGTCTGCATTGTGAATTGTAGATCTTAATTACCGACAATGGCTGGTACAGCAAGTAGCACAGAAAAAAAGTGAAACAGTTGCACTGTTCATGGTTAGCAATAATTCTTCAGGAAAATATTTACTATCAATCAGTTATGAGAAAAGGGACTCTGTGCTCATAAAACAGCACGTTGCTTCTCATACCAGGACCATTTTGCTTCAGCATAATCTGAATTTAAACAGCTTGTTTCCTGAGGATATAATTTTGGAAATAAATAAAACAAGTCTTCTATCAAAATCTGGAGTGGAAAGAAACATCACATTTTTCTGTCTCAGTTTCAAACAGATTATTAGTCTCAAGTAAAAAAACAATAACAACAAAGTACAACAACTAAACTAGAGAACATCTATAAAGGACTATTGAAAGGGCTTATTTTACCAACATAAAAAAACAAAACTTCTCCCATCTGGGCCAGAAATCTAGATAGACATATTTGAACTCAATTTAACTCTGTGTTTGTATATTTTGGATGTAGGTAATGGTAAAATAGAGAAAAGTCTATAACCAAAATTGTCAGTAATATTTTCATAAAGTCAATAAAAATATAACAAAAGATTAATAGTCTACAGTATTCCAGTTAGGTTTTTAATTCTGTACCAATTAAAAACCATCATGAAGGTTGGCAATTAGATACAATGTGATTATGGATTTTAAAGACTAAGTTGACAGTTAATAATGACTGTCCATTGAAAGCTATAATAAATACTGAACTCATAATGTTCCAAACACAAGGAACAGGGCTATGACCTGAAGAAAGGATTTTGAAAAAAATAAAGGACATTTATTTTGATGTTTCCAAATATTACTTGGGTTAAGTCATATTGATAAAATGATCCCTTCCCCACTTTTATTTTATTTATTTATTTATTTTTTCTTTTTGCAGTTTTTGGCCGGGGCTGGGCTTGAACCCACCACCTCTGGCATATGGGGCTGGCGCCCCACTCCTTTGAGCCACAGGTGCCACCCCCCACTTTTATTTTTAAATCTTTTCTTAGGCCTCGTTCTTCAAGTTAAATATTCAAAAGACCTATATGGTATGCAACCTAGGAGAGCTGTAGTTTGTTAGTTTGTTTTCTTTTATTCCAAAAAAGAACTAATGAGTACCCTTTTTACAGAGTTACTATACAATTAAGATATTTCTGGCAAAGAAGAGTCGCATACAAGGTATTATAGGGGTCTGAACATAACAACATAGCTGGTTTTAGGGAAATAAATGGTATCAATGTTTTCTCTGAAATGAACATGAACAATATTCAATAAGACTTTGGATTATAATTAGTATCTCTTATAACCAAGGTCACGCTTATCAGAATTCAGTTGCTCTGAACTCAAGGACAAAAATGGTTGATATCACTATATTACAGCTGTTCTCACATGGAGATGGTTGCACATTCAGACTACTTTGGAGGACAATTTGAATCAATAACAGATACTTGTACCAAGTGTTCAAAAAATACAAGCTTATCAATGTAGTAAATGGAATTACTCAGTTAAGGGCTAAAGGTGAAGAACAAGAAATAGGGACAAGTTTGCAGACCTACTAAAACAATAGCAAGTCATTCTATTCAAAGGTCAAGCAATAAATGAGGCTTAATAAAACATTACGGAATCATGAGACACATACATGTATAACATGTAAATAAAAAAGAGAAAACTCTTTCACTCGTTTCATGCCATGAGACTCACTGGAGGGTGCTGCAATAAAGAAATTCTTTTCAAAAAAAAAAAAGGAAAGAAAGAAAAGAAATTTTTTTCAGCTACATGTTTGTTTGTTTTTTTTTGTAGAGACAAGAGTCTCACTGTACCGCCCTCGGGTAGAGTGCCGTGGCGTCACACGGCTCACAGCAACCTCTAACTCTTGGGCTTACACGATTCTCTTGCCTCAGCCTCCCGTGCAGCTGGGACTACAGGCGCCCGCAACAACGCCGGCTATTTTTGTTGTTGTTGTTGCAGTTTGGCCGGGGCTGCGTTTGAACCCGCCACCCTCGGCATATGGGGCCGGCGCCCTACTCACTGAGCCACAGGCGCCGCCCCAGCTACATGTTTTTATCTCCTATGGATCAACTGATTATTTGGCTGAACTCAAAAGTAATGAACCAGAACACAGGAGCTAGGTCAATAAAAGGAATCAGGAAGTTAGTTAGGTTCCAATAGGAAATTATAGAAATCATTCTAAGAGTATTTAAGAGGACAATGAAATGGTATAGGCGTCAAAATAAGGTTAAAATAAGTAAGAATGGGATGAGAGGGTCACAATCTGGGAGTGAGTGAAACAGACTGATCAGCAGCAATGAGCAAACTTATTTCCTTACACAATAACGTGGAAGAAATTATATCATTATGCCAGATGCCAGAAGATTTCTAACTGTGCACTATTATAGTAGAAGGTGGGAGGAGAAAAAACCCAAACAAACCCCACACCACAGACACACACCAACCAAACTATGTAGCTTAGAGATCCTAGATTACAAAATATGGAGAAAACAAAAGGAACAGATGCTCACTTGGCCAGTTCTCAATGAAACTCATTAAAATCGTCACCCTGTCCTTGGATTGGTGTTTATGCTAAGATTTTACCTTGTTTAGCCAGAAGAAACCCACTAATGATAAAACTGAGAGCAGCATGGCCAAAAAAGAGAAAAAGTATTTTTATTTCATTTTTTTTTTTTTTTGAGTCTCACTGTATCGCCCAAATAATACCTCTGTTTCCATACACAAATGCTGGATATGAAATAGGGTTAATTAGCACTTGCTAGTTGTGAGAAAATGACTGAAAAAAAAAAAGTAGTTTATCATACCCACATTATGGCAAATTATTAAGACATCTATATGTAAGAGACACTTAACTGATTAACTCTACCTTTTTAAATGATAATTTCAAATAAATTCTGACATTTCTTAACATGGATCACTTCAATGGTTACATTTATTTTTTATCCTGAGACAGAGCCTCAAGCTATTGCCCTGGGCAGAGTGCCGTGACATCAGGGCTCACAGCAACCTCCAACTCCTGGGCTCAAGTGATTCTCCTGCCTCTGCCTCCCAAGTACCTGGGACTACAGGTGCCCGCCACAATGCCTGGCTATTTTTTGGTTGCAGCCATCATTGTTGTTTGGCGAGTCCAGGCTGGAGTCGAACCACCAACTCAGGTGTATGTGGCTAGCACATTAGCCGTTTGAGCCACAGGTGCAGAGCCATCAATAGTTACATTTTATATGATATATTTTCAGTTGATAAAGTAGAGCCAGAGACTACTGCATGTTTTAAGAGCCCTCATGAATGGAGTTAGTGGACTTAAAAAAGAGACCTCAAGAAAGTTAGCTAGGGGCGGCGCCTGTGGCTCAGTGAGTAGGGCGCCGGCCCCATATGCCGAGGGTGGCGGGTTCAAACCCAGCCCCGGCCAAACCGCAACAAAAAATAGCCGGGCATTGTGGCGGGCACCTGTAGTCCCAGCTGCTCGGGAGGCTGAGGCAACAGAATCGCGTAAGCCCAAGAGTTAGAGGTTGTTGTGAGCCGTGTGACGCCATGGCACTCTACCCGAGGGTGGTACAGTGAGACTCTGTCTCTACAAAAAAAAAAAGAAAGTTAGCTAGTTCTTTTCATCATGTGAATGAAGACTACAGTGAGAAGGCTTAAGGTATAAATCAGAGAATAAGGCCTTATCAAATAACTCCTGACCTGTGCTCAAGTTATCCTTCTACCTTAGCTTCCTAAAGTGCTGGGATTACAAGTGCAAGTCACCACACCCAGGTTATATTATTTCTTAAATCTATAATCCTCTAACACTCTTTAATAGCAACACTGAGTAAGCATGCCTATTACAGCGATAGCTATTACTATGTGATGTATATTGATGAGTAATATTACTTACTTTGGCCACACAATTTTCAGTCTTCATAGCAGTGCTTGCTAGACATACTGTTTCTTGGTTTAAGCAGAGTCTGGCACAGCTGTTGTAAGTCTGCAAAGAGAATTTTTTAGAAACCGTTTTTAAAAATATTGAAATACTGCCATATACAGTTTTCAAATTCTGTACTATTTCTCAAACACACAAATAAATTTAAAAAAGAGTGACGGGGTTTCATACCCAGGCTGAAATGCAGTGGACACAATCATAGCTCACTGGAGCCTTGAACTTCTGGGCTCCAGTGATCACACTTCAGCTTACATAGTAGCCAGGATTATGGGACTTAGCCATGGCACGTGGCCCTCAAAACACATTAAAAATAAATAAATTGGATAATTTGAAATCAGTGTATAAACTATTGGTACTCATAAATTCTAGGCTCTTCTGTAATGATTAATCCCACAAACACTCACTATTCATGCACAATAACAAAACTTGTTTTAAAATGAAATTTACTATGTTGGAAAAAGACATTTATGAAGTAATCGGTATTTACTGAATAAAATAAAACTTTAATCAAAGAATCCTGGTTCCATTATGGCAGAAATGTTTGTAACAGATTAATCTTCCCGCAAATAACAATTATAAACTATGGAAAAACATTTAAAAACTATGTAAAGGCAAAAATGAATTATTAATACTCAGCATAAGTAATCTTATGTAAAGAATGACTAAAACAGGCATAAATGGGGTGGAGTTCGTGCTGACTCATCTTGAATGAAGAAATCCACAATGGGTATGATGTGTGTTTATGTGCTTTTCCCCAGAAGGCACTTGCCAGTTCACTTGGTGCAGGATGACCAAAATTGAATTCAGTTAGAAAACTATAGTCTAGGGTGGTGCCTGTGGTTGAGTGGGTAGGGCACAGGCCCCATATACAAAGGATGGTGGGTTCAAACCCGGCCCCAGTCAAACTGCAACAAAAATAGTAGCTGGGCATTGTGGCGGGTGCCTGTAGTCCCAGCTACTAGGGAGGCTGAGGCAAGAGAATCGCCTAAGCCCAGGAGTTGGGGAGGTTGCTGCGAGCTGTGATGCCATAGCACTCTACAGAAGGTGATAAGGTGAGACTCTGTCTCTAAAAAATAATAATAATAATAATAAATAAAAAAATAAAACCATAGTCTATTGGCTTGAGATATTAGGAAACATAGTTGAAAACTATAATAACGGCTGGCAATTGAGAAGAGAAATCCCATAAACTAGAACCACAGGGGAAAGAGGAAGCCTAAAAAAATGCATATAAATTTTTCTCAAATCCATGGTTAACACCCACAAACTATACATGAAGGGAAGACTACATGGATTCCAACAGAAAGCAACAGCTAGACAGTTGAAAGACCTGAGTAGAGATTCCAGCTGCTGCTCATGAGGGCATCAATTTAGAATTTCATTCCTACCAATTTAGAGAGGCTTAATAAGCATCCCAGGCTTTCCAATGAAAATTCAAAAAGAATTTGAGGTGTGATTAAAGAATATGTCAAAGGAGGCGGCACCCATAGCTCAGTGGGTAGGGTGCCAGCCACATACACCCAGGCTGGAGGATTCGAATCAAGCCCAGGCCAGCTAAACAAAAATAACAAGTGCAAAAAAGAAAAAAAAAAAATAGCCAGGTGTTGTGGCAGGTGCCTGTAGTCCTAGCTACTTGGGAGGCTGAGGCAAGAGAATCACTTAAGCTCAAGAGTTTGAGGTTGCTGTGAGCTGGGATGCCATAGCATTCTACTGAGGGCAACATAGTGAGACTCTGCCTCCAAAAAAAAAAAAAAGAATATGTCAATGGAATAAGGGATCTGGCCTTAGGACTAAGGGCAAAATCAAAACACACCTAACCTCAGCAAATGTGAAAACAATACTACACAGGGAAACAGTGCTAACTCAATAAGTTAATCAGAAAAAGATAAAAGAATTCAGAGTTTCTGCAATGTACCATTTATAATGTACATTATACAATACAAAATTAGTAGACATGAACAAAGTGGATAAATGGGATCCATGGTTAAGAGAAAAGGAATTAAAAACTGTCCCTGGGAAGACTTCGTTATAGGAATTAGCGTATATTACATGCTCTAAAGAAGCTATTATGTGTCCACTGACTTTAAAAAATATGATCACAACAAATAAACACATGAAAAGTTTCACCAGAAATTAAAACATAAAATGAGCCAAATAGAAATTCTATAATTGAAAAACACATTATCTAAAATTAAAAATTTGCTGGATGGGCTTTAAAGTAAATTGAAGGTGGAAAAAGAAAAGGTCAATGAATCTGAAGACAAATAACTGAAATTATATAAACTAAAAAAAGAGAGAATAAAAGAAAAAGAGAAAAAAAAAACCTCTCAGTCACCTGTAGTAGAATTATAAGTTATCTAGCATATATGCAGTTGGAATCTGAGGAGAAGAAAAGACAATGGAGCACAAAAAAAGTTATAAAAATAGTGACCAAATACAGCTTAACTACCTCTGTACACTGACCACCTCCTTAAATTGACCTCATTTTCATAGACCATACATATGTCACATAAACTAACGCCTGGATCCTTATGTTGACCACTTATATTAATAAACTGACTGGTTTGTTACAGTCCTTTGGGTGGTCACTTTGGAGAGGTTCTACTCTATTTCCCAAATTCAGTGAAAATCATTGGCTTTCTGAGCTAGGATCAGCAAATCCTAGGTAGATTAAATACAAAGAAAACAACACCTAACCCGATTACAAACAAGACTGTTGAAAAACAGTGACAATGAAAAACCTTGAAAGCAGCCGAAGAAAAAAAGCCATGTTATATACCTGGGAGCAACGATATAGATAAATAATAACAGGCTATTTACCATAAGCAATTAAGATTAGCAGACAAGAGAATAACATTTTTTTTTTTTTTTTGTAGAGACAGAGTCTCACTTTATGGCCCTCGGTAGAGTGCCGCGTGGCCTCACACAGCTCACAGCAACCTCCAACTCCTGGGCTTAAGCGATTCTCTTGCCTCAGCCTCCCAAGTAGCTGGGACTACAGGAGCCCGCCACAACGCCCAGCTGAGAATAACATTTTTGAAGAGTCGAAAGGAAAAAAATCTCAACTCAGTTTTCTTATGTTACAAAATTACGAATACAAATAGGAAGGGAGAAATCTAGGACCAACCCTGTAGTGTTGAACTAGTATTGGAGGTATCACTGCGAATTCATGGTTTAAAAAAAAGGGCGGGGGGAATAGATAGATACAGTAGAACCTCTGTAAGATGACCACCCAAGGGACTGTAACATACTGATTAATGATTAATGTAAGGAATTAGGCCTACTGTACTGATAAAAGTATAACTGGTGCATATATCTGGTCCAATCTATGAAAATTAGGTCAACGTAAGAAGGTGATCAAAATACAGAAGGTTCTACTGTATATGTAAAAGAAAAGTTGGCGTTTGAATCTTGGCTTCTAAATACTATTCTGCTCTAACGGGATCCACAGATCCCTTAAATTTGGCTGATTCCAAGACTCACCAGAGGATAGAGATATGACCACGGGCGCACAGAAGCCAACCTAAAAGGCTTTCATGAGCCCAATATGAAACTATTTGAGGATTAAAAGATACTAACAGATTACAACCTGTTGAATAAATAGAAAACATTTCTTGAAAGACATAAATTACCAAAGATGACACATTATGAAATAAGAAATCTCAATACCTCTGTAACAATTAAAGCGATTGAAACTGCTATAAAAAAAAACTACCCATATAAATTTAAATGGTAAGTTAAAAAACTTTCCACAAAGAAAACTCCAAGTCCAAGTGGTTTCACTGGTGAATTCTGTGACATTTTATGGTAGAAACGTACCAGGGCCATACACAAATGCTCTTAGAAAATGGAGAAGGGAAAGACTTCTGTCTCAACTCATCTTATAACACCAGCGTAATCCTGATATCAAAACCTAAAAACGTCTTTAAAAAGAAATTTTTTTTTTTTTTTTTTTTGTAGAGACAGAGTCTCACTTTATGGCCCTCGGTAGAGTGCCGTGGCATCACACAGCTCACAGCAACCTCCAACTCCTGGGCTCAAGCGATTCTCTTGCCTCAGCCTCGAGTAGCTGGGACTACAGGCGCCCGCCACAACGCTCGGCTATTTTAAAAAGAAAATTATAAACCAATATCCCTTGGGCAGCGCCTGTGGCTCAGTTGGTGGGGTGCCGGCCCCATATACCAAGGGTGGCGGGTTCAAACCCAGCCCCGGCCAAACTGCAACCAAAAAATAGCCAGGTGTTGTGGCGGGTGCCTGTAGTCCCAGCTGCTCGGGAGGCTGAGGCAAGAGAATCGCTTAAGCACAAGAGTTGGAGGTTGCTGTGAGCTGTGTGAGGCCACAGCACTCTACAGAGGGCCATAAAGTGAGACTCTGTCTCTACAAAAAAAAAAATTAAAATTAAAAAAAACAATATCCCTCATGAACAGACATAAAAAATCTTAGTAAAAATCAATGAGTTTTATTAACAGAATAAAGGAGATAAAGACCTATAAGCTAAATCATTCACTTACTTACTTTTTTTTAAGCCTCAGCAAGTGAGGAATAAAAGAAAACATCATAAAGGGCAGCTATACAACTTTTGACTATCATACTTAACTGTATACAACTTAATACTGCTCCTCTGAAATTGGGAACAAGGTGAAGATGTACTTCTACCACAGCAATTCAACATTGTATTGGAGGTCACAGCCATTAAAATAAGGAAAAAAACAAAAGGCAGATAAATTGGAAAAGAAGAAATAAAATTGTCATTATTTACAAATGACAGGAAACAAGGTCAAACAAAACAAGGTCAAAACAAACAAAAATCAACTGGATTTCTCTATTCTAGCAATAAATAATTAGAGAATGAAACAATTTACAAGTGCACTGAAAACATTAACTTTTGGGGAATAAACTTAATATGTCCAAGAAAATAATAACTAAAACACATTGCTTAGAAAAATTTAGAAAGACAAACACGTGGAGTTACATATACACATATGTTTACTGACTGGAAGTCTCCCTCTCTCTAGATACACTCACATATATATATATGCTTATATGTGTGTGTGTGTGTGTATGTGTGTGTATTTTTCTTTTTGTGAGACAGAATCTCACTCTGTTGCCTAGGCTAAAGTGCTGTGGCATCAACCTATCTCACAGGAACCTCAAACTAGAGGGTTCAAGTAATCCTCCTGCCTCAGCCTCTTGAATAGCTGGGGTACAGGTACCTTCCATGATGCCTATCATTTATAATTTAGTGGAGATGGGGTCTTGCTCTTGCTCAGGCTGGTCTCACAATCCTAGGCTCAAGCAATACTCCCACTGGAGTATTTCAACAATGGTGGTAAAACAACTGTATAAATTTATGATTAAAATAATAAACTCCAGGGCAGCGCCTGTGGCTCAAGGAGCAGGGTGCCAGTCCCATATGCCGGAGGTGGCGGGTTCAAACCCAGCCCCGGCCAAAAAAAAAAAAAAATAATAATAATAATAAACTCCAAACTCTATTCCCAGTGGTTAAGGATTGCAGCTATGGGAGGCGCCTGTGGCTCAGTCGGTAAGGCGCCGGCCCCACATACCGAGGGTGGCGGGTTCAAACCCGGCCCCGGCTGAACTGCAACCTAAAAATAGCCGGGCGTTGTGGTGGGCACCTGTAGTCCCAGCTACTCCGGAGGCTGAAGCAAGAGAATCGCTTAAGCCCAGGAGTTGGAGGTTGCTGTGAGCTGTGTGAGGCCACGGCACTCTACCGAGGGCCATAAAGTGAGACTCTGTCTCTACAAAAAAAAAAAAAAAAAGGATTGCAGCTATGAGCCACCATGCCTGGCCTTAAGACTCAATATTGGTTTTTGTTTGTTTGTTTTGTGGTTTTTGGCCGGGGCTGGGTTTGAACCCGCCACCTCCGACATATAGGACAGGCGCCCTACTCCTTGAGCCACAGGCGCCACCCTTTTTGTTTGTTTTTTGAGACAGAGTCTCACTATGTCACCCTGGGTAGAGTGCTGTGGCATCACAGCTTACAGCAACCTCAAACTCTTGGGCTTAAGTGATTCTCTAGCCTCAGCCTCCCAAGTAGCTGGGACTACAGGTGCCCACCACAACACTCAGCTATTTTTTGTTGTTGTTGTGGTTGTTGTTTAGGTGGCCCAGGTTGGGTTCTAACCCACCACCCTCACTATACGTGGCTGGCGCCGTAACCACTGTGCTATGGGCACCAGCCAAGACACTCTCTCTCTCTCTCTCTCTCTCTCTCTCTCTCTCTATATATATATATATATATATATATATTTTTTTTTTTTTTTTTAAGACAGAGCCTCAATCTGTTGCCCTGGGTAGAGTGCCGTGGCATCACAGCTGACAGCAACCTCTAACTCCTGGGCTTAAGTGATTCTCCTGCCCCTGCCTCCCAAGTAGCTGGGACTACAGGCGCCTGCCATAACGCCTGGCTATTTTTTGGTTGCAGCTGTCATCGTTGTTTGGACGGCTCGGATTGGATTCGAACCTGGCAGCTCAGGTGTATGTGGCTGGCGCCTTAGCCGCTTGAACCACAGGTACCACGCCAAGACTCTATATTGTTAAGATGCTAATTCTACTTCTACTCAAATAGATAACGCAATCTCAATAAAATCCAAACCAAAACTTTTCAAACTTTTTGACAGAAATTGTTAGGTTCATTCTAATATTTACATACAAATGCAAAGAATCTAGAGTAGCTAAAACAAAATTAAAATAAAAACGAATCTGGAGGACTCATACTACCTGATTTCAAGACATTATAGAAAATTATGATCATCAAGACAGTATGATATTTGGTGCAAAGACAGACAACTATCATTTGTCTTGTTGTCCTTGGTAATTGGCATGTTAAACTGGGGAGGGTCAGCACCCCAGCCACTATCACTCACTACTGTGTGTCCAGCAGCAACAGAGGAGGTTCACTTGCACTACAGTATACTGTCAACTGGCTTTTGACAAATGAACCTATACAATTCAATTGGGGGAAAGGAAAGATTTTTCAACAATGGTGGTAAAACAACTGTATAAATTTATGGTTAAAATAATAAACTCCAAACTCTACTTAAAAGCATACATAAAAATTAATTTGAGATAGATCAAAGACATAAATACTATAATTGGCTGGGGGCACAGGCTCACATCTGTAATCGTAGCACCTTGGGAGGCCAAGGCAGGAGGATCATTTGAGCTCAGGAGTCCTGAGCTACAGTGAGCTACAATCATGACCCTGCACTCAAGCTTGTCTCTAAATTAAAAATAATAACAATAATACAAAGACATACAAAGCAATTTTTTTTTTTTTGGCCGGGGCTGGGTTTGAACCCACCACCTCTGGCATATGGGACCAGCGCCCTACTCCTTGAGCCACAGGCGCCGCCCACAAAGCAATTTTTTTTAATGGCTAAAAATTTATGCCACTTTACAAAAAAAAAAATGTATGAAAATTTAATGAGCGATAAGCTAATGTTCACCAAAACCCTTATATAAGACTATTCATAGTAACTTCATTTATAAAGATAACAGACAGGATATCCACCAAAAGGAGAACAGAAAACAAAGGAGTATGGTTATTCAGTGGAATAAAACAATGTAAGAGAATAAAGTATTGCTATACACAATAACACAGATGACTCTCACAAACATGCTGAGTGAAAGACCTCCTTACATGAAATTCTAGAAAAAGCAAAATTAACCTATGGTAACAGTAAGCTGATCAATGTTTGATTCAATGAGTAGGAAAGAGACCAAGAGATCTTTCGTGGATAATGAAAATGTTCTACAGATATGTTTGGGTGGTGGTTACACAGGAGGAGAGAATACATTTCTCAAAAATTCAGGCCAGGCGTGGTGGCTCACACCTGTAATCCTAGCACTCTGGAAGACCAAGGTGGGTGGATTGCTCGAGTTCAGGAGTTAGAAACCAGTGTGAGCTAGAGAGAGACCCCCCATCTCTAAAAGAATAAATAGCTGGGTGTAGTGGGGTGTGCCTATAGTCCCAGGTACTCGGGAGACTGAGGCAAGAGAATTGCTCAAGCCCAAGATTTTGAGGTTGCTGTGAGCTATGACTTTGGCACTCTACCAAGGGCAACAAAGTGAGACTGTCGCAAATGAAAAAAAAAGAATTCATTGACCTATACAATTAGTATCCGGATTATTCATTGTATGAAAATGTCTAATATAAAATAAAAGGTATATACAGTTAACATTTTAGGGGGGGAAAGTATTATAAAGGTTTGTCTAGTGAATTAATAAAATACAATGTTACTTTTCTAAAAGAAAGTTGGGAAAAAAATTTTCTCTTTCCCTTCCATGAATAAATATAACATATTTAAGGGGACATTAAATAGATTCAGAAAACCTGTGACAGGCTTCTGTGAGGGAGTGTCTAAGCAGGACTAAACAAAGGCTTTTATTTTCCAGACATGCCATCTGTAAAATGGGTATATGACCTTTCATCTCCCAAGGAAATAACATAGATTGGTAAACTAAAACTTGTAACAGTCCTTTGATTACTCTGAAAGAAAAAGGCTAAAACATTCAATATTTTCCTTTTATAAGACTCCTTCCACCTTGAAATCAAACTAGCAAATATAATAGCTGTAAGCAAGATAGGTCTGTCCCGATGCAACATTCGAAAAGGTAGCTTCATGGGTGGTGCTGTGGCTCAATGAGTAGGGCGCCAGTCCCATATGCCGGAGGTGGTGGGTTCTAAACCCAGCCCTGGCCAAAAACCACAAAAAAAAAAAAAAAAAAAAGAAAAGGTAGCTTCATTGCTAAACCAGAGGCAGAGTTTTGCGTTGGAGTACTTTAATATGTTTTTATATTGCGTATAAAGCACATAAGCATAAACCAGCAAGAAGCCTTGCTGAAAACTACCTTCTTTGTGAAAGCAGGCTGTAATTTTGAACAAGTTTTCAATTTTCACACTGCTGCTAGGGTAAAACATTTTAAAGAGTTTAATTTTTTACAATGGATTCAATGACATAGGATTATCTAACAAAGTAATGGCTAATCAATAGAAGGTTTAGTTGTCAGGTGAAACATATAACACACTAAAAGGGATTGATTGCCAGAGTTCCCCTTATTTACTAGAAGGTATATATTTAAAATGACACAAACTTGTTACCAGGCTGCATTCTTTTAACCTTGCAAAAAGCTACTTAAGAAATCTGTTCAGCAGCCCTATAGCAGAACAAGATATAGTATAATGAACAAGGCTAGTAATTGGAGGTGGGGGATAGGGGAACAGGGACCTTCTAATATATGGTAACATCAAATCATGTCCCAAGCAGGAATATGGTATAGAAAAGCAAACTAAAAGACAATATCTATGGAAGCTGGAAGTGGGCTTTAAAAATGCCACACAGTTGCTACTGAAGCTCGTTCGATAGCTGCAAAGCTGTATCTGATTTCATTCCATGTTGTTCTTTGAGCAGACTTTTTTAGGACTCATGCAGCTAGGCACAATAGGCTTTTCCTCTTTTTCTTATTTTTTAATGGTACATCCAGATTAGGCACTGAACACAAAATGAATTGGGCCCATATGGATTCTGACCAGCATAAAAACTGTTTCCTTTATAATTTATTCACAGTATCTCAACTCTCTATATGAAAATATACTTTTTATGGTCATTGCAACCCAGGAGTTCAATAATATTTTTTCTACAAAGTCAGTGATTACACAATTTATCAAAGAATGATTACATTGAAATAAAAATAAAACAAAGCACCAGGCCCCTATATAGTCTTCCTTCCTCAAAGTAATTTTAAGAAAGCTGGTTATTAAATTGCTTCTTTTTTGAAGGGTTTTTGTAGCTAGGTACAAATTGCCGAACTGTGTTGTTGTTTTTTTTTTAATGTTATTAGACTCTAAAGGATTCAGCAGAAGTGGGAAGTTATATAAACAAATCACTTCATCAGATTTGTAAAGATCACTTTTGTCTTAATTAAGAGACCAACATTAATTACCCTTAAGGTCTTTTACATGCACTATTTAAAATAAGTATAATTTATTTATTTATTTCAAATGAGGTGCTTCTTCCAAAGTATTAAATAATGTCTACAAATGCAAAAGCATTTTTATAAATAGGTAATTAAAACAGATGACTAAAATTAAGTCAAGCTGCAAAACATTACCCAGAATGCACTGTGCTTTTTTTTTTAATAAACATCTCAGCTTATTGTACCCTCAATGAATCCCCAACAATAAAAAAAAATAAATAAATAAAAAATAAACATCTCAGGCAATTTTTTTCCATACAAAGCCCAAAGCACTTGGGGAGGGGGGGAGAGAAGTAGGAAGTTTCATAGGGTAAAAAAAAAACCCCACACATATACAATGAAATAATGCCAAACTCCCAATGAACTTATTTACAAGATAGTCCCTTAAGCATAGTTTGTCATATTGCAATTACACCTTGCCTACTGCCAAGCCAAAGTGCTTACTATTGCCACTAGAGGGAGAAGTGTCTTAACACAAAGCAATGGTAGATAGGGAATAGGCTTTCTTGAGCAATTATCAGAACAAAGCTCCCTTGGCTGTGTGTACCTTCTAATTACTCAATACAATTAAAATGACTAACCTAAAACAAATAGGAAAAAACTCTGTCTGCCTGATATCAGGGATTTCATTAAACATTTTCCCCTCATCAATCAAATCAGAAAGAAGGGAATGCTGTTATAGACAAATATTACAGAGCTATTATAAGAAGTAAATTCTGTGTGGGTTTTGCTTGTTTTGTTTTGTAGAAAAGAAGTGGCTCTCTTGAAAAAATAAATGTCTTGGTATTTACCCATCTGGATGCCGCCTCAAAACAAATTGTCCTCCAAAGAACAGAAATACAATATGTTTTCTCTCAGTTCACTGGCTTATGAATGACTTTGTTATTGTTTTGTTAACATACACTATAATGTCATTTTCTACGTCAGTGATGTGCTTCCTCCTCCTACTCATTCAACTGAATAAAGAAGCTATGGCCATCGGACTTCTATGCTTATACTGGCTGTTTTAACTTTGAGTTCTTCACTGCTTCCTTTTTGTAGATATCCTCCAAAGCAATGTTTAGAACAACATAGGAATTTGAGGGAAGGGGCATTGTAGGCAAGGAAAACAGCTACTCATACCTTCTAAAAGGAATGTAGTTTCTTTTATAAGGCCCAGTCATTAATAGAAAATGACCACAGAGTCATTTTCCTTTCAGCTGACAATTGTGATATTTTTCCAACAGCATGCAAGGTGTTGAAAACCTGGCAGCTGTTACCTCCTGGGATGAAGATACTTTTTTATCCTCCCTTGACAGTTTAACTCAGTGGGTCAGCACCTTTAAAGACTGCAAAGTATCCTTGAAGAGGATGGAAGCTTGAATTACTGCTCCCTGCCTAATCAATGTAAACCCTCACTGCAGGTGAAGTCTCCATCTATAGAGGTGCATGGGGGAGGAAAATGTAATGCCCTGAGCCAGATGGTTTTTATCTTGTTTTTAAAGAATAAAGGAACAAGCTAACAAGGGAGACAGCTACTTTGTTAGCTTCTTGGCCTCTCTCATGGCTTTGCATCCCCAGGGTTCCAGCTACACAAGAGAGAGAATACAGAAAAACGTAAATACTTAAAGAAATATAACTAGAGGGCTGCTGGCATCATGCTGCTTTCAAAGAGTTGAGAGAGCTGTACTCAATGCTTTATTTATCACTGCCCACGTTCTCAGGATGGTTAAGTGGACACATACACAAAGGAAATGGGGGATGGGAGAAGGATTAGACAGCGGTCACAATTTACTCAATTACGGAGAAAGGCAGGGCTGACAGATCCTATTAGCACCAATGTGAAGCAAAGAAAAGTTGCATGTTGTAATGCTACACTTTTCAAAAAGTAGTGAGTACTTTCGTGTATCCTCCCATTCCTTTGCCCTCGATTGTAGATATAAATAAAAACTAAGCAAACAATGGTTATGGTTTCCTTGGCTTTGCATTTAAGAGGTAAAAAGAAAATTATAGTGACTTTGTACATTCTTTAAAGAAAACTTTATACTCAATGCCAAGAGATGAGAAGATTATGCTACAACTAAGAAAATAAAATTTCCTTACAAGGATACACTGCTTTACTTTGCACTCCAACTCTCCCACCTTCAGATGTTAGAGATGAAATGGAAAAGAAGGTATACAAAAGGACTTGGTGACACAGGGAATAGTGTCTCAACTTTCTCCTTCAATAGTTCTTTTACCGATAATGTCTTCACCAAGTTTCGGAATTAATGCTGTGGTGGTCTTATAATACAAGTCAAGAAGGATTCTTTTGTTTCTCTATTTTCCGAAAGCATGTGTATAAAATTGGTATTCTTTCGTTCCTAAATTTTTATTGAATTCACCAATGAAACCATTTGTGCCTTCTAATGATTAATTAAATTTCTTTAATAGACATAGAGCTATTTAAATGATGTTAGTTTGATAATTTGAATTTTTTAAGGAATGTGTCCATTCCTATCATCTAAGATGTCAAATTTTTGACACAAAGTTGTTTATAATATTCCCCTATTATTCTTTCAATCTGTAAGAGCTGCAGTGAAACTCTTTAGTTCTCCTAATATTTAAACTGCTCTCCAAATTAATATGTAGTAGTCATGTCTATTAACAATGGCAAAACTCGGGCGGCACATGTGGCTCAGTCGGTAGGGCGCCGGCCCCATATACCGAGGGTGACGGGTTCAGACCTGGCCCCGGCCAAACTGCAACCAAAAAAAAAAAAAAAATAGCCAGGCGTTGTCGCGGGCGCCTGTAGTCCCAGCTACTCGGGAGGCTGAGGCAAGAGAATCACTTAAGCCCAAGAGTTGGAGGTTGCTGTGACCTGTGTGAGGCCATGGCACTCTACCGAGGGCCATAAAGTGAGACTCTGTCTCTACAAAAAAAAAAAAAAAACAATGGCAAAACTCGGCTCGGCGCCTGTGGCTCAAGTGGCTAAGGTGCTGGCCACATACACCTGAGCTGGCAGGTTCGAATCTAGCCTGGGCCCGCCAAACAATGATGGCTGCAACCAAACAAAAAATAGCCAGGCGCTGTGGTGGGCACCTATAGTCCCAGCTACTTGGGAGGCGGAGGCAAGAGAATCGCATGAGCCCAGGAGTAGGTGGTTGCTGTGAGCTGTGATGCCACAGCATTCTACCCAGGGCGACAGCTTGAGGCTCTGTCTCAAAAAAAAAACAAACAAAAAAAACAATGGCAAAACTCTAGTTTAGACTAATACATGTGAACTATAGTTAGTTTAAATCAACAATGAATTCAAAGAACGTAACTGAACTTTTCTTTTTTTTGTTTGAGACAGAGTCTCACTTTGTTGCCCTTCGTACAGTCCATGGCATCACAGTTCACAGCAACCTCAAACTCTTTGGCTCGGGCAATCCTTTTGCCTAAGCCTTCCAAGTAGCTGGGACTACAGGCACCTGCCACAATGCCTGGCTATTTTTAGAGACGAGGTCTTGCTCTGACTCAGGCTGATCTTATGAGCTTAGGCAATCGATTGTCTTGGCCTCCCAGAGTGCTAGGGTTATAGGCATGAGCCACTGTGCCTGGCCTTGAACTTTTCATAATCAAGGATAAAAGAGTTACTGAAATACCATTAGAAATACCCTTTTTCGGGTGGCGCCTGTGGCTCAAGGAGTAGGGCGCTTGTCCCATATACCGGAGGTGGTGGGTTCAAACCCAGCCCCGGCCAAAAAAAAAAAAAGAAATACCCTTTTTCCCCGAAAATAAGACAGTGTCTTATATTAAGGTCTGCTCCCAAAGATGCGCTAGGTCTTATTTTCAGGGGACGTCTTATCTTTCCTGTAAGTAGGTCTTATTTTCGGAGGATGTCTTATTTTCGGGGAAATGGGTTATCTGCAAAAGAATCTAAGGTTGCAAGTGATATGATATAAATCCTGCTTATATCAACACTAGGTATAAGGTGGTTTTGACACCTTATTGTCTATAGAACTTGACAACAGGAAAAACAAAATAGCACAGCAAATGGCACTTCATTATTGGCATATGTAATGGATAAAAGGGGGTGGGTCTAAACAGCTTATATATTATGTCCTACCTTTAAAAAAAGCAGCAATGGGGTAATCAAGTTCAGGGCAGTCCTGCCTGGACAGCTGCCCTGTGATCCGATTCTACTGACCCCTGCTATTCATCACTCTTTCCTAAGATTGAGAGGGCAAGCTCCTAGGGAGTGACCACCACAATAGACAGACACAAGCCAACAGTAATCTGGTTTGAGCAAAAAAACAGATGGCGCTGCAATAAATTTACAAATCTGCATTCATGGGGCTGTTAAAACACCCAGAAGCTAAAAGACTCTAAGGGCCCCAGGAGGATCTCCTACTTGCCTGTTTCTAAAGGCCATTTCTCTTTCCAAGAACATTGAGTTCATACACTTCACAAAGAGAATGAAGATAAAATCCTTTACAAAAAAGGGAGGGGGGAAAGCCTCCTGACCTAATTAATCTCCAGAGCTTGGATCTCAATGCTGAATGACAGATATTAGAGTAATCATTTTGGAGAACTAAGAGGGGGGGAAAAAAAAAGGTTTAAGTGGAGGGAAGCAAAGAGAACCTGTTAAAATAGCAATGAAAAAAACATTACATCTCTTTCAAATACTGCACACAACAGATCTTTCAAGTAGAAAATGATTCAATAATGTATGCATTTATTTTTAAAATGAATCAGATTAGTCCCATGTGTGACCCGCTGGTCCATCTGTATATGCTGGACTTAATAGGCACGATTCTCTCTCTTACTTCAGTATGAAGTATGAGAGAGAGATAAATTTAGTTTAATTTTCAGCAGATCAGCCTATCCATTTTCCAAATGGACCATCTGGATCAGCCTATTAAAATTAATTTATAACTTTGCAGAGTGAAAATTCGTTTGTTAGCTTAAATAAAGTTGCCAAAACTTTTTGTTGTGTCATTGTTTTCTGACGGTTGTTTCTGTATAGTGGGCAGAGTGTTTCAACTTCTAAATTTATCTTATTCAATTGATCTATTGATTTAGATTAAGAGGTAAGGTGTGAATTGAATCTCCAAACAGTTAAAACTGTAACTCTCTAAACATCAATTACCAAACCTTTTTTTTTTTTAAGAGACAGAGTCTCACTTTGTCACCCTGGGTAGAGTGCTGTAGCATCACAGCTCACAGCAACCTCCAGCTTTCGGGCCTAGACAATTCTCTTGCCTCAGCCTCCCAAGTAACTGGGACTACAGGTGCCTGCCACAACGCCCATTTTGTTGTTGCAGTTTGGCTGGGGCTGGGTTTGAACCCGCTACCCTCCTCTGTATATGGGGCTGGCACACTACTCATTGAGCCAGGCACCACCTTCTTCTTCTTTCTCTTTTTTTTTTTTTTTTTAAATAAAGCTTCCTTGAACGACTTGATTCTATTTGCTAAGCAATTATTTTTATAAGAGAAAATATGCCCACCTGAAAAATGTTTATTATGAGTAAATAAAAATGAATGTGTCATAATTTTAAGCACTTTCCCTCTAAATTAACACTGTATGCAAACATGAGTCAGAATACAGAAATACTGAAATCCAAGTTTCAAATCACTGTCAAGACAAGTCATCTAACCTCTCCAAACCTCCATTTTCTTCATCTACAAATTGGAAAACACATAATGTCCGGCAAATTTACAGGGTTATTGTAAAGATGAAGTGTTATCTGCATGGTGGGTGTTCAGCAAATATTAGCTCTCTCATCCTGTTCCTAGAACATGACATAAATTCAAGTAAATTAAGAGCAATCCTTGAGGTGGCACCTGCCCATAGCTCAGTGAGTAAGGCGCTGGCCACATACACCCAAGGCTAGAGGGTTTGAACCCGGCACTGGCCAGCTAAACAACAAAGACAACTGCAACAAAAAAAATAGCTGGACGTTGTAGCAGATGCCTATAGTCCGAGCTACTTGGGAGGCTGAGGCAAGAGAATCGTTTAAGCCCCAGAGTTTGAGGTTGCTATGAGCTGTGATGCCACAGCACTTTACTGAGGGCTACATAGTGAGACTCTGTCTCAAAAAACAAAAAACAACAACAACAAAAAAAGGCAGCATCTGTGGCTCAGTGGGTAGGGCACCAGCCCAATATAATGAGTGTGGCGAGTTTGAACCTGGCCCTGGCCAAACTGCAACAAAAAATAGCCGGGTGTTGTGGCAGGTGCCTATAGCCCCAGCTACTCAGGAGGCTGAGGCAAGAAACTTGCCTAAGCCCAGGAGTTGGAGGTTGCTGTGAGCTATGATGCCACAGCACTCAACTGAGGGTGATAAAGTGAGACTATATTAAAAAAAAAGGTGTAATGCTTGCCATAAGTGCAGTAAATTATTTTTACTGTAATAGTGCCCGTTCTGTACAATTTTATCTTAAAAATAAATAGGTGAGTTGTTTTTTTCTCTAGTAAGAACTTTTTTGTAAGGAAGTAAGGAAGATGTTAGAAGTTTCTATAGACAATGGGAACAGATTTTTAGCCAGTATTTTTGGACATCTTGTTTTTGTTTTTGTTTGTAGAGACAGAGTCTCACTTTATGGCCCTCGGTAGAGTGCTGTGGCATCACACAGCTCACAGCAACCTCCAACTCCTGGGCTTAAGTGATTCTCTTGCCTCAGCCTCCCGAGTAGCTGGGACTACAGGCGCCCGCCACAACACCCGGCTATTTTTTGTTGTTGTTGTTGCAGTTCAGCCGGGGCCGGGTTTGAACCCGCCACCCTCGGTATATGGGGCCGGCGCCTTACCGACTGAGCCACAGGCGCCGCCCTATTTTTGGACATCTTAATAGTTAAAAAGACCATGACACTGAACTTTGACAAGTGAAATGGATTACCTGTGGAGGATAGGGCATAGCAGTGAGCAAAAAAAAGTTTTTAAGATGCAAACAAAATATTGCTCAGACTAAAAGGAAATAACTTTCTTATAGGCAAACTTGTTTTGTTAATATTTTTTTAAAATGTACAAAGAATCTTAACAGGGAAATAAAGTTTAATGTCAACTATGTACATGGAAGAAGCATTTAAAGTTATTTTCCTTGAAGAAAACTCTTTTATTTAGTATTCGCTATATATAACCAATTCACTGCCCCGAACTTGTATGCCTAAATGTTTTTCTTTCTTTTTTTTTTTCTTTTTGAGACAGAGTCTAACAGTATCATGGGTCAGCCTAACGCACAGCAACCTCAAACTCCTGGGCTTGTGCAATCCTCCTGCCACAGTCTCCCAAGTAGCTGGGACTACAAACACAATGGCCAGCAAGTTTTTCAATTTTTAGTAGAGATGGGGTCTCGCTCTTGCTCAGGCTAGTCTTAAATTCCTGAGCTCAAATGATCCTCCCTCATCAGCCTCCCAGAGTGTTAGGATTAAACGCAGGAGCCACTGTGCTCAGCATCACATAGATGTTTCTGAAATAATAAGGAAAACAATGTCACCTCATTGAGACTGATGGATATGGCCAAACCAACTTTAAAGTACTCTTAATTAACACTCCAGTGATTAAAGAATACCAAATCAACGGTTTTCTGTCTTTTTGGTTTTTTTTTTGTAGAGACAGAGTCTCACTTTATGGCCCTCGGTAGAGTACTGTGGCATCACACAGCTCACAGCAACCTCCAGCTTTTGGGCTTAAGCGATTCTCTTGCCTCAGCCTTCCAAGTAGCTGGGACTACAGGCGCCCGCCACAACGCCCAGCTATTTTTTGGTTGCAGTTCAGCCGGGGCCGGGTTTGAACCCGCCACCCTCGGTATATGGAGCCGGCACCTTACCAACTGAGCCACAGGCGCTGCCCCCTGTCTTTTGTTTTTTTGTTGGTAGCTTTTTAAGTAGGACTGAATTTCATACCTGTCTAAGTGAATTCTTCTCTGGTATTATCTTCCTAGGGGGTTCTCCATTATTACAGTCTTCTCTCTCTGAGGAATTCTGTGAAAGAAAGTAAGCTTTAATTCAGTTCTCATTATCTTCAATCTTATTCTGTGGGAGTAAACTGAATTATATTTCTAATTCTGTAAGCTAGAGTGCCACATATATTTATGCATTTATTCATTTGAAGATTTATATACATACAAACATATGTAAAGGAAAACATATGCCCATGTATATAAATAAATCATGTAAAGATCTGGGTCAAAAGTACTTCATGTACTGCCTAGGAGATCATATTCAGTACAAATCTAGCTTAATTTTTTTTTTTTTACTTTTTGACACAGGTTGACACTGGACACAAGAAAGCTTCTGTCTACACTTACTTGGTAGCAACATAAACCCTGATTATTACTTTCTATTTAAAAAAATTAGTTTTCAACTATAGTAAATGTTTGTTTGGCAAAGATCTCCAAGTGTGGGTCCTAAAATTAGTTCTTTCTCTTCCTCCTCTTCTCAGATTTGATTTTCCTATCTTCAACAAAAGTAGGTTAGCACAAATGACAAGATTTAATCATCGGTTTAAGACTGGAATCCATTCCTAGTCATTATCACCTTGAATAGCAGCCAGAAGACCTGAAATATCAATGAGGTTTTTTTAATACTTGCTGCATGGAGGTATTTCAATAAACCAATTGAAAATGAGTTTAGAGGGCGGCGCCTGTGCCTAAGTGAGTAGGGCACCAGTCCCATATACCGAGGGTGGAGGGTTCAAACCCAGCCTCAGTCAAACTGCAACAACACCAAAAAGTAACCAGGCGTTGTAGCGGGCGCCTGTAGTCCCAGCTACTCGGGAGGTTGAGGCAGGAGAATTGCCTAAGCCCAGGAGTTGGAGGTTGCTGTGAGCTGTGTGACACAACGGCACTCTACCGAGGGCAATAAAGTGAGACTCTGTCTCTACAAGAAAAAAAAAAGAAAATGAGTTTAGAGCACTGGTTCTCAACCTGTGGGTCGCAACCCATTTATAACAATGAAAATACATCCGGCATATCAGATATTTACATTACAATTCACAACAAGGGCAAAATTACAGTTATGAAGTAGCAATGAAAATAATTTTGTGGTAGAGGGTCTCCACAACATGAAGAACTGTATTAAAGGGTCGTGGCATTAGGAGGCATTAGGAAGGTTAAGAACCACTGGTTTAGAGGGCTGGCGCCCGTAGTTCAGTGGTTGGGGCACTGGCCACAGGTACCAGGGCTGGTGGGTTCAAAACTGGCCTGGGCCTGCTGAACAATGACAGCAACAACAGAAAAATAGCTGGGTGTTGTGGCAGGTGCCTGACGTCACATCTACTTGGGAGGGTGGGGCAAGAGAATCCCTAAAGCCGAAGAGTTTGAGGTTGTTGTGAGCTGTGACACCACAGACTCTACTGGGTGTGACATAGTGAGACTCTAAAAAAAAAAAAAGGAAGAAAATGAATTGCTAAAATATCTATGAGTCAACGTGCTGTTAATCACTGTCTAAAAGGCAAAATATAGAAAATCCAAATTACATATTAGTTAGGTTCTATTTTCTACAACTACGTTTATAACATTAATATGTTAAATTATTTATTTATTTTAGAAGCACTCTGTCAGCCAGGCTAGAGTACAGTGGTGTAATCATAGCTCACTGTAACCTTGAACTCCTAGTCTCATTCCCATGAGTCTCTCCAGTAGCTAGAAATACAGGTATGCACTACCATACCTGGCTATAAATTTTTAATTTTTTTTGCAGAGATGGAGTCTTGCTATATTTCCCAGGTTGGCCTCAAACTTCTGACCTCAAGCAATACTCCTGCCTCAGCCTCCCAAAGTGTGAGCCACTGTACTCAGACTATAAAATATATATATTTTCTTGAGAGCCTTAACCTGTCACCCTGTGTAGAGTGCTGTGCCGTCACAGCTCACAGCAACCTCAAACTCTTGGGCTTAAGCAATTCTTGTGCCTCAGCCTCCCAAGGAGCTGGGACTACAGGTGCCTGCCACAATGCCTGGCTATTTTTTTTTTTTATTGTTGTTGCAGTTGTCATTGTTGTTTTAGCTGGCCCAGGCCAGGTTTGAACCCACCAGCCTGTATGTGGCCAGTGTGGCTGGCACCCTAACCACTGTACATTGGTGCCACCAAGACTATAAAATATTTTAAAACTTGCAATTGATACATTCATTAGTTATCACATCCTAACTGGAGAGTTACTTTATTTTTAGGTCCAGAAATTATTTCCAACATATGAGTTTAACTGATAATTTCCATATACCCATAGTAATTATTACTACATGTAAGTTTCGCGTTTTTGGTTTGTATTAGATATTATATTTTAGAAGATATCAAAGGATAAAAAATGTTCTGTGTCCTTCTAAGGCCCTTTCACCTCTGTGGCTAACATCTGTGTGCTTTGTGTGTCACCTTTAGTTAGCATGACAGGGAAGCACCCCAAAGTGTTCCCTTAGGGCGGGAATCTTTTACATTTGTAATGATGACTTTATGGGAAAGGTCCCTAAAATTAAAACAAAAAGCATTCTATGTCACAAACAAAGGGACAGAGATTTAAGAACTTCAGGAGCTCTAACATCTACCAAAAAATTGGGGAAGGATAAATTGAATTAATGACTACATAGCTGGACAAACAAAGAAACTGGGAATATATGTTATTACAAGAGAATTGAGGCTGGACATGGTGGCTCATGCCTGTAATCCTAACACTTTGGGATGCTGAGGCAGTAGGATCGCCTCAGGAGGAGCTCAGGAATTAAAGGTCACAATAAGCTATGATCATACCACAATAACCAAGTCTGGGCAGCAGAGCAAGACCTTAAGAGAAAGGCTAGGCACAGTGGCTCACACTTGTAATCCTAGCATTCTGGGAGGATTGCTTGAGATCAGGTATTTGAGACCAGCCTGAGCAAGAGCAAGACCCTGTCACTAAAAATAGCTTGGCGTTGTGGCTGGCACCTATACCTATAGTCCCAGTTACTCAGAAGGCTGAAGCAAGAGGATCCCTTGAGTCTAAGAGTTTAAGGTTGCTGTGAGCTATGATGCCAAGCTCTCTACCAAGGGCAACAAAGTGAGGCTCTGTCTTTAAAAAAAAGGGGAGAGGGGTAAGGAGGAGTGAGTCAAATAAAAAGGGGGAAAAGTCAACATTAAAACCCTAAAATCAAGATATTTATTTATTTAATTTTGTTTTTTCTTAAAGTATAGATGTTTTAAGCCAAAATTAAATTTTAATAGTATATAATAGAAACTTATATTTAATTATAAATTTACAATTTGCAAGTAACTATTCCACAGGTCATGATATTTCACTCTCCTTTAAATAAAATACTATATCAGATTATATAAACCTGTAAGGTCCTATTTAAAAATTAATTATGTTTATTGAAATCTCATTATATAACATTACATTATTCTTAACAATACCACCTATATATTCTTCCACTGTGGCTCAAGTGGCTAATGTGCCAGCCACATACACCTGAGCTGGCGGGTTCGAATCCAGCCTGGGCCCGCCAAACAACAATGACGGCTGCAACCAAAAAAATAGCCGGGTGTTGTGGCGGGTACCTGTAATACCAGCTACTTGGGAGGTGGAGGCAGGAGAATCGGTTGAGCCCAGGAGTTTGAGGTTGCTGTGAGCTGTGATGCCACTGCACTCTACCCAGAGTGATAGCTTGAGGCTCTGTCTCAAAAAAAAAAAAGAATAATGTAACTCTGGGTTGTAATGTGGCTGGTCCAAACTGACAGAGCTAGCTGTGGGAGGAAAGCAGAGAGCTGCCTTGGCCAAGGCCAGCACCACTTCAGACTGAGGGCTGTAGTCTGATTTTCACTAGTCAGTGGGGAAAGATGCTCAGTGGGAAAAGAACCGCTTTTCCTAAAGGGGGGGAATCCATAAACATTGTTGCAGCTAAGTTTTCAGATAGATCAACATAACATGTTTCTTCTGGACCATCCATCACGAGAAATCAAATGAAAACAAAAAAATCCAACTTTAGTGTTATAGAACGCAGAGTCAGGGACATTATATCGTTGTGAGATCAGATGCAAGGCATGAATAGTGAAGAGAAGAGGCAGAAGGCCAGTGAATAAGAACTATGAGTAGCTCTACAGTCTTGAGGGTAAGGGGTAATGATGAAATAGCAATGTGTACCAAGGTAGGTGATAACCTCAGTGTCCCTCAAAACCTTTCCCACATCCGGAAGAGCTCCATAGCAATCTCTCACATTATTATCTATGAGGAATCCCAAGAAACAATGTGTATAACTGCCCTATGTCATCGTGCTAAATTATGTCTAATAAACTCCATTTAAGTATAACTAGTGAATATAGGAAAGAATTATCAAAAGATGCTAAAATTAGCAAATAAAAGTTTGAAAAATACAGGATTATTGCATGATCTCAATATATTTTTCCACAAGATAGGTAATAATTACAAAAGGAAAACAAAGTAACCTCACAGTGGAGAATTCCAGCTGCTCGGGAGGCTGAGGCAAGAGGATTGCTTGAGTCCAAGAGTTTAAGGTTGCTGTGAGCTATGATGCCACAGCACTCTACCCAGGGCAACTGAGTGAAAAAAAAAGTCAAGGCTATGAAATGCGCACAACACACAGGGGAAAAAAAACAACTCAGGGACTGTCTCAGATTAAAGGAAACTAAAGAGACATGGCAACTAAATGTAACATGTGATCTGAGGTTTTCTTTTCCCATATAAATTACTGGGACAATTGGAAAATTTTTAATATGAACCATAGATAAGCTAATAGCTTATCAATATTAATTTCCTGGTTGTTTCACCATTTTCAAAATCTACATACAGAAAAATTCATTCTTTGTGGTATGTAGTTTTATAAGTTTTGACAAATTTTTGGTTGTGTAACTACTAACACAATCAAGATATGAATTATGAAACAATTCCAACACTTCCTTATAACTCCCTTGTTAATTCTCCTTTATAGTCAACCCTCTCTCAATTGAAAATAACTGACTTTTTGGCATAGTAGTTTTGCTTCTTTTTCAGAATGTCACATAAATCAAATTCTATAGCATGTAAGCTTTTGAATCTGGCTTTTCTCACTTAATATATGTGTAGTAGAGAGCCATTTATATTGCTATATATATTATCAGTATTTCCTTCTTTTTTATTGACAAATAGTACTCCATTCATTACATGCCACAGTGTGTTTAACCATTTAATTTCCTGATTTTGATCGTTTGTCTTGTGGGTCCCTCTCCCAATGTCCTTACTTTTAGGTAA
Source organism: Nycticebus coucang (assembly GCF_027406575.1). NCBI lineage: Eukaryota > Metazoa > Chordata > Mammalia > Primates > Lorisidae > Nycticebus > Nycticebus coucang. Next base: position 130,589,831 of record NC_069782.1, on the reverse strand, counting down.
CATACACTAAGCCATTTAGGGGTAAAGAAACATTCTGTCTATAACTTTCAAAATATTCAGAAAAAATATTATGTAAATGAATGTACCTTGGTGTAGAGAGATTTTACTTGCTGAATGTGTACTGTATGTAGTAACAATCTTCTATAGTAGCATTACAGTAGTGTCCCCTTCCTTATCTATGGTTTTGCTTTCCATAGTTTCAACTAAAGCAGTCAACTTCAATGCTAAAATATTAAATGCGAAATGTGAGAAATAATAAGTTTTACATTGCCTCCTGTTCTGAGTAGTGTGATGAAATCTCATGCCAATCCACTTTGTACTGCCCAGGATGTGAATCATCACTTTGTTCAGTATATTCATATTGTATATGCTCCTGACATCCATCCACCCTCATCATCAAAGCTCTGTGATCTAGGATCACCTGAAGCAGATGATCTCCCTTCTGATAAACTGTCAAAAGTCAATCACAATGCCTATTCACACTGCTCCATCACAATGCCAATGTCATTCACCTCACTTCATCTCATCATGTAGGTATTTGATTATTCCACATCATCACAACAAGGGTAAATACAGTATAATATGAGAGATGGAAACTATATCCACATAACTTTTGTTGCAGCATGTGTTATAATTATTCTATTTTATTATAACTGTGTTTCTTTCACTGTGCCTAAGTTATAAATTAAACTTTATGATAGGTACGTGAATACAGGTAAAAAACAGTATATATAGATTGGTACTTATCCAAAGTTTCAGGTATCTACCGGGGGTCTTAGAATGTATCTCCCATGAATATTAGGGGGGGTGCTGTATATTAAAAATTTCTGAAAAGGGGGCGGCGCCTGTGGCTCAGTCGGTAAGGCGCCAGCCCCATATACCGAGGGTGGCAGGTTCAAACTCGGCCCCGGCCAAACTGCAACCAGAAAATAGCTGGGCATTGTGGCGGGCGCCTGTAGTCCCAGCTACTCGGGAGGCCGAGGCAAGAGAATCGCTTAAGCCCAGGAGTTGGAGGTTGCTGTGAGCTGTGTGATGCCATGGCACTCTACCGAGGGCCATAAAGTGAGACCTTGTCTCTACAAAAAAAAAAAAAATTTCTGAAAAGGATTCTATACAACTTGTCACCTTTTATATAAACACTAATATTTATTTCATAGTCCAGTACTTACTTGCTAGCTTATAATTAAAAGGGGAAGAATAAAGTATTTCTGATAGTACGGAATTTAATTTCAAACTGGAAGCATTTGGGATTTGCCAACATAGTAACAGAAGTTTGGGTAAAGAAAAATCAATAGATGAAATACTGCTGAAGTTCATGTATTAGGTCTCAGGGATGGATTTTGGATAAAATATTTCTAATGACAACCTGGGTAAATAAAAATAAAAAAGTAAGGCCGGCCCCGTGGCTCACACCTGTAATCCTACCACGGTGGCAGGTGGATTGCCCTGAGCTCACAGGTTCGAGACCAGCCTAAGCAAGAGTGAGACCCCCGTCTCTAAAAACACTGGGTGTTGTGACAGGCGCCTGTAGTTCCAGCTACTTGGGAGGCTGACGCAAGAGAATCGCTTGAGCCAAAGAGTCTGAGGTTGGCTGTGAGCTATGATGCCACAGTACTCTACTGAGGGTGACAAAGTAAGACTTTGTCTCAAAAAAAAAAAAAAATCACATCAAAAAATTATTCAGATGATAAACTAAATAAACTATCTCAAAATCAACACATCTCAATGTATAGCATTCTTTTACCACCCTCACCCATTTCTAGTGAGCTCTTTCCTCTTAATTTTTCTTTTTATCTGAACTTGAACTCTCAGAGTCAGTCTTTAGTCATTCCTTTTTTTTCTTTGAACATATCTAGCCAATTTCTAATCTGTAAAATTCTCATTTGAATCATCTATTTTAATATATCTGACCCCGCTTTTGCATTTCCACTGCCTCTACTCCAGTCCAGACCTCCCAAAACCTCTTACCAATGCTATGACTATTTAGAAAGCCTTCTCACATCCTTGTCTAAATCTGTACTTGATACATCCTACTGTCAGAACTAAAGTTATAAAAAACATAGCTGGGCATACGATGCCACACACCTGTAGTCCCAGCTATTCAGAAGGCTGAGGTAGGAGGATCAGTTTAAGCACAAGAGTCTATAGTGAGCTGTGATTACTATGATGACACTACTGCAATCTAACCTAAGGAACAGGGGGAGATCTTGTCTCGAAACCCAAAAAACAAACAACAAAAAATCTTTTATAGCTTTGGCAATAACAAGATAAACCCAAACATCTTAGTATAGCATCCATAAGACAGTCAAATGAACTTTCCATCAAACATGACATGACTTTCCACCATTTACATGACATTACTTTTCATTCACCAGAATTTTAAAAAGCACTCTTTCATTCGTGGTTTTGCTAATGTTCCCTCAAATGTGTAACAGCCTTTTTTCCCAGCCTATAAAAAGTCCTCCTTCAAGAGTCAAGTAAGAAAATACCATCTCTCCGAAGATTATGTTTACACTCTCACCTTCAACTATCAGTTTCGTTTTCAATTTGGGATTTGCTCTTTATATTCATCTCTTTACATTATATCTCTATATGAACATGTTTTCTGCCCCACCCTACACCATAAGTTAAGGCCAGTTTCTTTTTCATCTTCATATTCCAGTGGCTCAGCACAAAGCTAGAGAACATACTTTTTATATGCTTGCTGGATTGAACACTATTGCTAGATTAATCTCTCTTAAACGCCACTACTGTCACAACGGTCTTTTCCTAAAATACTTTTAGTGGCGTTTGTTTTTATGATATCAAATAATATGAAGTACTAGGCCTAGTTTTAAAGACAATCCAGAATTTTCAGCTACTTTACACCATGTCATTTCTCTCAACATACATTTTCTGCCCTAGTTAAACAAGTGTCTTCATAGTCTCACAAACATCTAGTGTGATCTTAAAATTTTTACGCTGGGGGGGGCGCCCAGAGCTCAGTGGGTGGAGCTACAGCCACATACACCCATACTGATGGGTTCGAACCTGGCCTGGGCCAGCTAAACAACAATGACAATTGTAACAACAATAACAAAAAAAATAGCTGGGTGTTGTGGTGGGCGCCTGTAGTCCCAGCTACTTGGGAGGCTGAGGCAAGAGAATTGGTTAAGCCCAAGAGTTTGAGGTTGCTGTGAGCTGTAACGCCAGGGCACTCTACTGAGGGGGACATAGCAAGACTCTATCTCAAAAAAAAAAATTACAATTAAATTATAACGCTGGAGAGATCCTTTAGTCTAATTCACGCAACAATTACCAACACAAGAAGATTAATTTGTTCAGGTCCAATACTTTATTTATTTGGAGTTTTTGGCCAGGGCTGGGTTTGAACCCGACACCTCCAGTATATGGGGCAGGTGGCCTACTCCTTTGAGCCACAGGTGCTGCCCCCAAGTCCAATACATTCTTAAAATAAAGTTCAACTGTTATCTTCACTAAAAAGACATACAACATGAGATCAGCCTGAGCAAGAATGATACCCTGTCTCTAAAAATACCCAGGCATTGTGGCAGGTACCTATAGTCCCAACTACTCAGGAGGCTGAGGCAAGAGGAGCATTTGAGCCCAAGAGTTTGAGGTTGCTGTGAGTTACGATGTCACAGCACTCTAACAAAGACATCAAAGTGAGACTCTGTCTCAAAACAACAAAAAACAAACAAAAAACCTTCCCTAAAACCAAACCATTCAACTACTCCATCTTACTCTACTGGGAATTCCTTAACATTTTTAACTTGATACACAGAAGCTATCACTTAATTAGATAAATTTTTACATTATTACTCTCAACTAACCAATAAGATAGAAAGCTTTCTGAGAAAATTCTTTGTTGCTCCTTCTACCCACCAACACATTACATAATATACAGATAAATGGTACTCAATAAATAATGGAAACCCTATACCCCCCAGTGTCCAGCTAACTCAAAAAATGGTTTTCATAGCAGAGAAACTTAGGGACAGCCCAACTACATACAGACCTACTGTCCCACTGCTTATTATGCCCATATGATCATTTAGAGCAGGAATTAACAAGCTCTGACATGCTGCATATTTTTGAAAATAAAGTTTTGTTGGAATGCCACCATATTTGTCCATTTGCCTTTAGTCCATTGCTACTTTCACACTACAAGGGCAGAGATGAGAAGTCACAGCAGAGGTTGTAAGGCCCACAAAGCCTCAAATGTTTATCATCTGGTCCTTTGTAGAAAAAGTCTGCCAATACTTAACCAAAGCATTACTTTTTTTTTTTGAGACAGAGTCTCAAGCTGATGCCCTGGGTAGAGTGCTATGGTGTCATAGCTCACAGCAACCTCCAACTCAGGCTCAAGTGATCCTCTTGCCTCAGTTTTACTATTTTTAGCAGGGTCTCGCTCTTTTTTGCTCAGGCTGGTCTCAAACTCATGAGCTCAAACAATCCACCAGTCTCAGCCTCCCACAGTGCTAGGATTACAGGCCTAAGCCACTGCACCCGGCCAGTATTACTAACTTTTAAGAATGATTTTGTTGGCTCAGCCCCACAGCACAGTAGGGGACAAACTGCAATAAAAAAATAGCCGGGCGTTGTGGCGGGTGCCTATAGTCCCAGCTACTCGGGAGGCTAAGGCAAGAGAATCACCTAAGCCCAGGAGTTGGGGGTTGCTGTGAGCTGTGTGACGCCATGGCACTCTACCGAGGGTGATAAAGTAAGACTCTGTCTCTACAAAAAAAAAAAAAAAAAGAGGGGGGTGGGGCCTTGGTGTGTGTCACACTTTATGGGGGCAAGACATGATTGCAAGAGGGACTTTACCTAACAATTGCAATCAGTGTAACCTGGCTTATTGTACTCTCAATGAATCCCCAACAATAAAAAAAAAAAAAAAAAAAAAATTTACAAAGAGGTGGCCAAAACACAGAGAGTATTTCGTCAATAAAAGTACATTTAGCTACAATTTCTATTTTCCCTATGTATAGTGACTTTATGGGTAACTTGTGGGACAGCATGAATTTTTTTTTTTTTTTTTTTGAGATGGAGTCTTACTTTATTGCCCTCGGTAGAGTGCCTTGGTGTCACAGCTCACAGCAACCTCAAACTCTTGGGCTTAAGTGATTCTCTTGCCCTCAGCCTCCGGAGTAGCTGGGACCACAGGTGCCTGCCACAATGCCCGGCTATTTTTGGTTGCTGTTCCTTTGTTATGATGCCATATAAACCCAAGTTCTAATCAAATCTTTGAGTTACTTGTTCCTTGAGTTCTCTCACGTACATACAGAACATGTTAATAAACTTTTGTTTTTCTGTAGTTAATCTGTCTTTTTTTGTTTGTTTGTTTGTTTTTGAGACAGAGCCTCGAGCTATCACCCTCAGTAGAGTGCCGTTGCATCACAGCTCACAGCAACCTCCAAATCCTGGGCTCAAGCGATTCTCTTGCCCTCAGCCTCCCGAGTAGCTGGGACCACAGGTGCCCGCCACAATGCCCGGCTATTTTTGGTTCCTGTTCCTTTGTTATGATGCCATATAAACCCAAGTTCTAATCAAATCTTCGAGTTACTTGTTCCTTGAGTTCTCTCACATACATACAGAACAAACATGTTAATAAACTTTTGTTTTTCTGTAGTTAATCTGTCATTTTTTTGTTGTTTTTTTTTTGTTTGTTTGTTTTTGAGACAGAGCCTCAAGCTGTCGCCCTCAGTAGAGTGCCGTTGCATCACAGCTCACAGCAACCTCCAAATCCTGGGCTCAAGTGATTCCCCTGCCTCCACCTCCCAAGTAGCTGGGACTACAGGCGCCCGCCACAACACCCAGTTATTATTATTTTATTTTGGGGGGTTGCAGCCGTCATTGTTTGGCAGACCCGGGCTGGATTCGAACCTGCCAGCTCAGGTGTATGTGGCTGGCGCCTTAGCCACTTGAGCCACAGGCGCTGAGCCTATTTTTTTTTTTTTTAATTGTTGGGGATTCATTGAGGGCACAAGAAACCTGGTTACACTGATTGCATTTGTTAGGTAAAGTCCCTCTTTGTAATGAATATTTTTTAAATAAAGGTACATTTAGCTACAAAGTCAGATTTCCTATCTGTATGGTGACTTCATGTGTGACTTTTGGGACACCCTATATTGAGAATCACTAATAAGTTAGTAATTGGATTAATGATTTTCCCCATTAACTTATTAGATGACTTGAGCTAATTATATCCTCCAAATATACATGATTTGCAATTTACAAAAATAGGAATAATTAGTCTTCTACAAGGTTAAAATGTAATTTAGCTACACGGATAAAATCATTCAAACTCTTCAATGAAAGGTAACATTTAAAAAAAAAACGACTGTGTAGAAAAAAAAGAAAAAAACACTGTGTACGTGTATGTTTAATTAATCTTCCTAGGGTACAAGGGGGAAAACTTAGCTCATTTCAGTTCAGAAGCTGATTGAGGAGTCCTATTCAAGGACCAGTTTTTAGGGAGGACCTTGAGTGTCCTCAGAAGATAATATTCTTCATCATGTTTTTATGCACATTGCTTCTCCAATAGGTTTATCATTTGCCATACTTTATTAACAACCACATAAAAGCAACTGTATACTACTAGACTTCAACAAATCCACCAGTTACAGCTTTCAAAAAGTGTTTTTTTCTAGTAATATACCAGTCCAAGCACAGGATTAGGAACTAGACAGAAGGAAAAGCACTCTCTGGGACAACCAAACAGGACTTTATTACTACTGCCTTACTCCCTGTGACAGAAGTCAAAAAACTGCCAAGTAGGTTCCCCCCATCCACATTGACCAACAGTAACCATTAAACACTACAGATGCAGACTTTCTCAAAATGCAAAGGGATTGTGTACATTTGCAAAGAACAACAATTTTTTATGCTTCCAAATTCTTAATCCTGTTTGGAGCTGTCAGTGGGGGTTAATGGAAGCCTTGGATAGGAGAATTCCAATCTGGTTGGCAGATGGATAGGTTGGTTATAGCTGCATAACTATGCCTTGCCTGCAGGCACAATTCAGAACACTGTTAAAGCAATATAAAGTCTCTGTCAAGCTGAACCATTTGGATCAGTAGCAAGGAGAAATGATAATAAAAAAGAAGTTCATTTCTGGGCCTTCTGCATTTATGCTAGTATGCAGAAACTGATTAATTGTCGTAGTGTGCTGGTCTTCTATACCTCAGATTTCTACTTCTAGAGTAGATTTTGCATGCTAATATAATCATTCTCCCTCTTGAGACATTAGCAAATAATCAAATGAAAAACAGGATCATAATTTACTGAGATTCAAGCAATTCTCTATGCAAATTTGACTTGTTATTGCTGCTGCCTCGTTAATCTGAATGCCTTTGACAAACTCCTTTGATTTATGAACTCGTGACAACTCCAATGTGTATATATTTTGCTAGATTGACATTATCATTAAGAGTGGGTGGACTGAGCTCACATGAATGGCTGATTTTATTCGCTGGTGTCTGCTGCTCAACAGCTGAGCATCTCCTCCTCACAAAGCCCCTGAGCGGCAGGCTCTTCCCATCTTCCCATCCATTCATCATCTCGATGTTAATTGGCCCAGGCTTTAAGCAAATTTTCAACACGATTTAAAGGCACGATGACACTGATTACTGACCCTCTGCCATACGGTGCCTATTGATTAACCTGACAGAGATGATGAGCTTGAGGGAAACTAGGTATGTGGGGACCTCAGGGGGAAAAATATATTGTCTATGCAGGCAAACACTTGTCATTACCTCACAAGCCAGAATTTGCACAGCACGTATTCTAAAAACACACTACTGCTTTAACACCTACAGCTGACAGAGACAGTGCTGTCTGTATTCAGAGATATTACAAATATGTCATGTCAAAGCACATGACACATTCAGTATTTAGAGGAATTCCCCAGATAGATGACTGCCTCTCAATCCATTATGCTTGTGCTGGCTAACGTATATAATTTAGGTTAAATTCAAAGAAAGTAACTAGATGGCCTGGTAGTCTTATAACAAAAACAAATGAAAATGGAAAAACTATATACATTCTTGAAAATAGAGGATGGAAGGAAGGAAGGATTAAAATGATATGTTATCATTCTATCTCTATTAAAAAAGAGGTATTCTTAAACAGGAAAAAAACATCAAAATTATTTTACAGATTTTGATTTCTATTCTTTTAATATTGCTACCTGATTCCACAACCATCAAAACTACCAGCACAGAAAGTACTGAAAAACTGAATATTTTAACATAAAGAAATATTTTAAGTCTAGCAAACAGCCCTCATAAATTCTTGCTTGCTCAATTTCAACAACTGTGGTGCCAACTACTATACTTAGGAAAATTGCACAGGATCTTTGAAGTTAAGCTTCATAAAAAGACCATTTCGCTATCAGAGAAAAAAAATTAAAGTTCATAATTAATAGTTTCTGAGCACATACACTGGTAACAAACCAAAATCTGCTTTAAAATATTGCTAGGTCTGCAACTTATACAAGCAATATCGTGCAGCAAATTATCAGGGATTTTTTTTTAAAAAGCAACCATTTTTAGATACAGACAGTTATTATTTAAAACAAAGCCAACAAAACAAATTCCCTCTGGCCACACGTATCACCTTGTTTACTTACGAGTCCTGTGGGAACAGCCAATATACAATTTTATACACGGAGATTTTAGAGCAGCACTAACAGTTATTTCAAAGCTAAAATAATAGAAAACTGAACAACTGCCCGGCTATATTCTCTATTACAGTGACATGGGCTGTTAATGTAAGAGATCAAATGTTTCTCAAGTCAAACAGCATTGGTGCCTGTTATACTGGAACATGTAGCCTACTCCTGCTCTTTTAAGATAAACAAGCTCAACTAAGCACTGAGATACTCTGATAAGGACAGAGAGATAAAATTCACCAGGGAGTGACAAGGCAGCAAGTGGTATTGCTTTTTTGTTAACTTTTAAGTCACAGAAAATATCACAACATTTTAATATTTCACCATTAAAATCTAGCTATTAAAAAAAAGAAATTTGCAGCAAATATGAAAACCAAAAAAAGCTAGAATTGTTAACTGTTTTGTGACTAGGAGAGCTATCACACAGCTGTCTGAACACATTCAGCTTTGTGACTTCTTAATCAAAGGTTTGAACATCAACTTAGCAATGACTATGAGTATATAAAAGACTTTGTAATTATGTTAATATGCTCCACATCAGAAGTAACAGTCCATTTTAACTAAAGGTTTTTTGGCTCTAAAGCCTTGAATTAAAACAGACAAACAAAAACAAACCTCATACCTTACCCTTTCAAGTAGGTATTTTTACATTTTAGTCTACTTTCATACCAATACAATCAGAAAGCCACATTTATTTATAACAATATGGCTTAACATTTTAAAAAAAATCCAAGATAGTCTTGCAAAGCAGGCATCTATATATTACTGCAGGATGTTTTGCTTGACAGAGTTAAGACTAACATTCTTTCAGAGGAAAAAAATGATTTTTACACTGTTTAAAATACAACAATGTACAAAGTAGCTAAATAAGCAAGATAAAATGAGTAACAATTCACCAGGGAGATTTGTGATAGAAAGACACATAAAATAAAAAGCTAAGCACACCTATCTTGTGAACAAAAATATAACTAGCTTTATTAATACCTCTTACCTTTAAATCTATATGAATCTTCTTCCCTAGCCCCCAGTTTTTGGCTGGGGCTGGGTTTGAACCCGCCACCTCAGGGCATATGGGGCCGGCGCCCTACTCCTTTGAGCCACAGGCGCTGCCCCCAGAATCTTAAAAAATCTTTTTTCCTTTTCAATATATTACCCTCACATGTGTTTAGAAAAGATTCTTACATGTCACAATTTTCTTTGGTGCAATATTTACACATTTAAATCCAGAGCTCCTCTGCATACAATTTTGTGTAAATTAAGAGTCACACAACATTGGTTTTTACTAATGAGAATATCTGTTTATTTTTGCAACTCAAAGACCTCGGCATTATATAGATTTTTTTTTTTATTTCTCAAAATAGAGTTAACTATAAAACATTTAGTATGTGTGCCAATATCCTTTCTGAAAAATTATTATGTTTATCATCCTTGTTTCTGATTTTTTTCCCCATTTTCATCACTTTGAATCTTTTCCTACTTTAGTGTTACCATTTAATTACAATTTAACAACATCTTAAAAGAAATTTAAGGTTCCTTCAAACTTGACAAACTAAATAAAACCATCCCAAGTAAGTAAGTACATTTCTGAAAACCAGATCAGGATGGATGAAGAAGTGTGTTTAGATGTTTATTTCTATTATGAATTGGCACTTTCTTTCTCCCCACTATTAAATTATTATTCTATAGGCTTATTATTATCCTGTAGTTTTTTCCATTAATTACACAAAGTCTTAATATCCATACAGGTCTTTAAATGTGCAAATATCAACCATTCCTCTCATTTATTTCTATACATTTTAGGTTCCCAAGGCTGTAAAGCACCACCCAGAATATGCCTTAAAGAACTGCAACACATTGAAAAAAACAAAGAAACAAAACCCCATCTTACTTTAAATCCCTTCTTTTTTTCTTAAAATGCTAAGTAGACTATTAACTACCTTCCTTATTTGGATACTTGAGTTTAATTTATAAAACTTTGCTTTTACTATAAATCCTGCCTTCTCATTTTCTGCTAATCTTTAATAGAGAAATAAAAAAACTAGAATGAGGGCAAATAGAAACAGCTAATACAACTCAAATTGACTGCATTCTCAAAGGCCTCCAAGTAGTCAGACACCAAGGCATTATTGGCCTAAAGGATTTAAAATTTAAGTGAGGAGGCTTCTATTTCTGAAGGGCCAAAGGTTATAAATACCAATTCGTATCTTCAATTTTCATTTGTTAACATCACCAAACAACAAAATGGAAAGAAAACCAAAAGAGATTAACTTGGTTTTGATCAGGAGTAGTTTAATAAATTTATTTAGGAAGATGGCTAATTTTACTGCCCCAGTGATAAACAAACTTGTTGGGTTTTTTGCTATAGTTTAAAATAATGCCCTTTGATGTCTAAGTAACAGGTTTGTTTTTTTTTAAGATTTTTTTTCTCCAAGAGAAGAAATTGCTTTTTCTATAGTGATGCAAAGAGTTTTTACAAAAAGATTATGTCCGTCTGTCCTTCTAACAAAATTACTTACCTTAAACCTGCAGTCTTAAATTATTAGTATGCTAGAAAGTAGTTATATACCATATTCTATTTTGCTAAAGAGAATTTTTGTTTGTGCACATCTGACAAATCCTACACTTAATTTGATTTTGCTGTTATTTCTTTCCATACTATAACTATCTTCAGTCTAAATAATAACAAAAAAACTATATTATTTTCTCAGTATTAGTCCATAAGCCACTAAATAATTTTAAAAGTTGTATTATCATTTAGCAGGGGTAGAAAGTTTTATTTGGAAATATTAATGGTATTAGTTTAAGGAAAAAATAAGTGAGAAACCCAAATGTTCCCAAATTATTCTTTGAGCAACACTTTAATTTTAAAGTGGGCTTTCGACTTAATTTAATAATCATTTTGGCATGAAATTGGGCTAATTTTAATCAATGATCTTTTAACATCTATTATTAGCTATCATCAATAGCATTTTGTTGTGCTATGGAATGAAAAAAATTGCTTCATTAATGTATCGAATATTAACTTTAATGCCACAGTAGTTGCTTTTGCAATACAGAACCTGTGAATACCATAATAGCCAACTTTGGTATTAGAGTATGTCCTGCCAAAATCTCCTCTTGTGGAAACCAGTATACATCTTTTGCGCCTGCAGACAATGAAGTCGATACTTGACTTCAAATCAGTTGCCTATCACTGACTGTTGTACAAAGGACATTCTGGGTAGTGGTCAGTAAAGAAAGCATGGCCATTTCTAAATGCCAGTGGTTCCCAACATCTCCTTTCCTTCTCAGTAGAATGAAGTCTGAGAGCACTGACTGCCGGGTCATTCAACACACGAGGGCTTAGAAAGGTTTCAAGAATAACAGAGGTCATGCAATTGCCAAAAGAGCATTAGCCACTCAATCATAATGGATAATTAAATGACCTACATGATTCCTGAAATAGCTGCTCTATATTTGGTCTATTACTTGCATCCCCCAAGATAAGCTACTCATCTGGTCTGCCTTGACCCACAAAAGTCCAACCTGTGCTGGAAAACTAGCCACATGCTTCTATTGGTTTGTAAAGCCCCCGGACACTCCCTCCCCCATAGTCATGCCCCAGACGCTGCTTTCACGAGGACACATATAAAAAATCAATCTTGTACCCTTCTCCCTATTGCGCTCTCTAGAATACAAATGACTAAAGGAAAGAAAAAAATTAGTAAATTCCTGGTTTAGATCTTTGGGGGATAGAGGGAAGAAACGTAAGAACTACAGAGAAGGAAAGTCATGATAAATTTTTTTTAAAGTTTCACTCATAAGCCTTCAAAGAATTTTACATTTGATTATAAAGCTAGTCAGGGATTTTTGTGGGCAGCAACATTAAAACTCCAATTGCCTAGATTGCATTTTTGTTGCGGTGGGCTATTAAGTCTTTTTTGGCCTAGTTTTTTAGTCCATACAGAAAGCAAACTGCCTCTCAACAAAATGAAATATACACAGCACCAACTATTTTTATAACAGCAGGAGCAAAAGGAGCAAGAATCTACATGCTTTAAATTCTAATCTCTCTGAACAGGTCAATAGTCTCACTAGAATATTTGATCAGAAATATAACCAAGTAGAAGCCAGGCTCATTTAATAGCAGAAATATACTGGAGAATTTGCTTCTTTAGGAGAAAAGGTCTGCCTGTGGCCTTAGAGGTAGCTGCACATCTAGCAAGCACTGCAGAAAGAGGCAAGAGACAAGTAACCAAAGACAATCCCACCATAAAGGCAAGGGAGAAGGGATATAAGGGACAAAGAGCTCACACGGAGAACACTTTGGAGGCTAGTGGAATTTTTCAGTTTTCACAGGAAATTATGTAGCTTGAGGCTACTGACTATCCTGATCTCTTACTAGTGCATGAATAGCTTATTAAATCTAGAACATATCTGTTTTAGTTAACTTCTGGGCAAGGGGGTGGGGGGCAAAGGGAGAGAAGAGAACAAAATGTACTTAAATGCTAAATTTTTTCTCCAGGCTGACTGCCTTTCATCCAATAAGACATTCAAAGCAGTGACCCAGCAAATGGACTGAAAAAGCAATCTTCCATCCCAGTGCCACATTATCATTCCTATTCAGTATTCTCCATGAGATATCTCAATCAACTGTATGTAAGTGACAACGCAGCCCATTGCTGGGTTAATTAAACATTTGACTTTAACACCCTCCCCGTCATTAAGCAAATAAAAACAGATAATTCAAACTGCACTTCATCCTCAGGGTACACAACACACATGTCAAAATTAAGAGAGTCCAGGGCCTCTGGGGAATTTTGTTGGGACTATAATCAGTTTAAATCTTATCTGGTTTATCAATTATTCTATTGATTAAACCAAAGCGATTATACACAACTCCTCTGTCACATGGGATTGATGTCAGCAGAGCAAGAAAATAACTCCGGGAGGTTCCAAACTGATTTTAAAAGAGACCAACAGACAGACCAATAAACAGTCGATTATTACATACCAGTGATCCATATACTGAAGAGTTGATTCTTAGTTTCAGGCGGGTGAAGTGAACTGTTTCCAATCACTATGTCCCTCTGCTTACACCTTATAGTTGGCTTGAGTAAATTTATGTCTTAAAAGATCACCATATTTTCTACTGATTTAAACAGAAGCTAGCATACTGAGCAGTTAAAATACATTTTATAGATAATGACCCTAAGCTTTAACAGAATCTCAAAAATGAGAAACTAAAATTTTTTCTAATATTCTTACCTATATGCATGCAACCAGTAGCATGCAGGCATAAAAAGGGGTCATATAATAGCTGGGTGTTGTGGCAGGCACCTGTAGTCCCAGCTACTCGGGAGGCTGAGGCAAGAGAATTGTCTAAGCCCCAGAACTGGAGGTTGCTGTGAGCTGTGTGACGCCACAGCACTCTATCAAGGGCGGCAAAGTGAAACTGTGTCTCAAAAAAGGGGGGGGGCAGGGGCATACATGTATGTGAGTCTGATTCTCCTAAAAAATATAATAACCCAGATAGTCCAATGTCCTAAAACACCATATTCCTGAAAAACAGAATCTAAGAAATCAGAAAGACCTTAATATAAATGGAATCATTATTCCGTTTATTAATTCCACGGCAAACATCTTCAAAGTCATTAATAACACTGAAAATACAGGAAGCTCTACCTTCAAATGAAACGTTTATATCCACACCCTAACATAACAAGTTTCCACCAGAAATTTTTAACCACAATTTAGATACCCTCCTGCCAATTCATTGTGTAATATTCTTCAAATGTCTAGAACCCTTATCACTTCAAGGCCATGCCCTACTATATATGAGAAAAGCACTAATAAAACCTACAAAGGGGGATGGGCAGTTAGACTACGCCATACCTGAAATCTATGCACTCATAGACATGCTCTTCAGAAAAGAAATTTGTTCACAGCTATGTTGGCACCACATGTGCTTTCAGCCATAATTTAACTTATCTTCTTCAGATTTTTTGTTTTCCAGCGGACTAAGTAAGAAACCTGCATTAGCATGCTGTATTCTACACTCACCACTAGAAATACTGTGGGTGCTATTTGTAATTGTATTCTTTTTAAGAGGTTTATTCTCTGCAGCTGTTTTCTGCTTGCAGTGTATTTTGTGTAATCAGCACATCATCATAAATACATTGGCTGTTCCCCTGAGGGTAGCTGTCAGTGTTTAATTTACAGAACAACCTGGCCAATGTGAATTTTAACACTATAGCACTATGGCAAAGAGTTACCACACTCTGTGAAAAACAGGTTTCTATGAATTTTTATATCAAGAGTCGGTCCCAGGACAATTTAGGTTCTAGAAATAGACTGTTTAAAGAAGCACTTTATTCCTTGTATGCAGTGGACTCTTTCCCATTATAGCCTCAGAAGAAGCTTTGATCTAACGAACCAAAGCACAAGTGGGTACTACCAATTCTGAAGACAATATAGACTGAAAATCTAGCATCTACCAGTAGGAGGCACTGTAACAAATGTCACCTATCTCTTTAAGCTACATTTAGAGCTATCACAAACATCACCGCTACGTTAGAAGGTATATAAAGGCAGAGGGAAAACCACTGAAGAGGCAGATAAGTCTGAAGTATGCTGTTTTTTGCCAAAAAGAATACTGTTTATATAGGTCTGTTACTAAGCCAAACGTAGCTCAACATACAAATAAAAAAAAAAAGGAGAGAGAGACTAGACGATCATGGTGGCTCCTGTTGGTAATTCTAGCACTTTGGGAGGTGGAGGTGGGAAGGTTCCTTGAGGCCAGGAGTTTGAGACCAGCCTGAGCAACACAGTGAGACCCCTGTCTTTATAAAAAAATAGAGAAGGTAGCCAGGTATGGTGCTGTGCACCTATAGTCCCAGGTATTTGGGAGGCTGAGGCAGGAGGATCACTTCAGCCCAGGAGTTTGAGATTGCAGTGAGCTATAATGATGCCCCTGCACTTCATTCTGGGTGATAGAGCAAGACCTCATTTCAAAGGAAAAGAAAAAAAAAAGAAAGAAAGAAGAGGCTCGGCACCCATAGCTCAGTGGTTAGGACACCAGCCACGTACACCGAGGCTGACAGGTTTGAACCTAGCCCAGGCCTGCCACACAATTACAACTACAACAACAACAAAATAGCTAAGCGTCGTGACAGGTGCCTATAGTCCCAGCTACTTGGGAGGCTGAGCAACAGAATTGCTTAAGCCCAAGAGTTTGAGGTTGCTGTGAGCTGTGATGCCATGGCACTCTACCGAGGGCAACATAGTGAGACTTTGTCAAAAAAAAAAGAAAGAAGAGACTAATGGTTAACAACAGTAGTAATCCCCTCCCCCAAAATTATATGCATACTGTTACATAGATTCTCAATAAATGTTTACTAAATAACAAAAAGCTTCTTGAGGACAGGGTCTGAATCTTAATTTATGATCAATACTTTGTACAGTACTTGGCACACAGAAGGTACTCTGTATATCAACCTAATAGAGGTTTGGCCAATTGTGAAAGGTCATGTTACTTATAAAGCTTTAAAATCTTAGATCTATATGCTATGAAAAGGCATTTTCTAAATCAATAAAATACTGATTTAAAAAATGCCTTAAGGCCAGAACAAAAAGTACACATCATGTATTTTAGTTATTTTAATGATAGCTGTTTGTACAAGAATCCTAAGTTGCTCGACCTTACAATAAAAAACAAATTAGCATACAAAATTCTGACATTCAAACCAATATATATATATATTTTTTTTGGAGACAGAGCCTCAAGCTGTTGCCCTGGGTAGAGTGCCATGACATCACAGCTCCAAGCAACCTCCAACTGGGGTTCCTGGGCTCAAGCGATTCTCCTGCCTTCACCTCCCAAGTAGCGGGGACTACAGGCGCCCACCACAACGCCCGGCTTTGTCGTCATTGTTGTTTGGCGGGCCCAGGCCGGATTCGAACCCGCCAGCTCAGGTGTATGTGGCTGGCGCCTTAGCCATTTGAGCCACAGGGGCTGAGCCTCAATCCTATATTTTCATAATGAAGATCACATAGAAGAAATGAAGGCTGGTTGCAGTGGCTCATGCCTGTAATCTCAGCAATCTGAGAGGCTGAGGTGGGCGGATTGCCTAAGTTCATGAGTTCAAGACCAGCCTGAGCTAAAGTGAGATCCTGTCTCTAAAAATAGCCAGGCGTTCTGCGGGCTTCTGCAGTCCCAGCTTGTGATTTGGGAGACGGAGGCAAGAGAATTGCTTGAGCCCCAGAGTTGCTGTGAGCTATGAGGCCATAGCTCTCTACCGGGAGCGACAAAGTGAGACTCTGTCTCCAAAAGAAATGAAAATGTTTCTATGATAAAATTGAAAGACATCTTTTTAAATGCTCAGATAGGTAACCAACAGTACTTTTCTACTACTGAAGTGGTTTTTTATGTATATACACACACTGCATAAATCAAATTATTATACAAGTATTTTCCTGTTAAGGTTCTCTTCTTTTGGGGGGTGGGGAGCAGTTTTTGGCCAGGGCTGGGTTTGAACCTGCCACCTCCAGCATATGGGGCCAGCGCCCTATTCCTTTGAGCCACAGGCGCCGCCCTTGTTAAGGTTATTTTTAAGAGTTAGAATACCTAGAGTTAAACTGAATCAAAATATATTTCATGCTGGCTCGGTGCCCATAGCACAGTAGTTACGGCACCAGCCATGTACACTGAGGCTGGAGGATTCTAACCTGACTCAGGCCAGCTAAACAACAATGACAACTGCAGGCTCGCGTCTGTAGCTCAAGCGGCTAAGGCACCTGCCACATACACCTGAGCTGGCAGGTTCGAATCCAGCCAGGGCCTGCCAGACAAATGACGGCTGCACCAAAAAAAAAAAAAAATAGCCAAGTAGCCGGGCATTGTGGTGGGCGCCTGTAGTCCCAGCTACTAGGGAGGCAGAGACAGGAGAATCGCTTGAGCCCAGGAGTTGGCAGGTTGCTGTGTGCTGTGATGCTATGGCACTCTACCCAGGGTGACAGCTTGAGGCTCTGTCTCAAGAAAAAAAAAAAAAAAAAAAGACAACTGCAACAAAAAATAGCCGGATGTTGTGGCAGGCGTCTGTAGTCCCAGCTACTGGAGGCTGAGGCAAAAGAATTGCTTAAGCCAAGGAGTTTGAGGTTGCTGTGAGCTGTGACACAATGGCACTCTACTGAGGGCAACATAGTAAGACTCTATCTCAAAAAAAAAAAATATATATATATATAATACACACACACACACATACATACATATGTATATTTCATGCTGAGTTGTCCTCAGTATATCTGCTTATAATGTTGTCAGAATTATATTTTTGTAATCCTACGTAAAAATCATTAAATTCTGACTAAGATTTTTTTTTTTCTTGAGACAGAGTCTCACTCAGTCGCCCTGGGGTTGAGTGCCTTGGCATCATAGCTCATAATAACCTCAAACTCTTGGGCTCAAGCGATCCTCTTGCCTTAGCCTCCAGGGTAGCTGGGACTACAGGTGCCAGTCACAATACCCAGATGTTTTTCTTACAGATGGGTTCTTGCTCTTGCTCAGGCTGGTCTCAAACTCGTGAGCTCAAGTGATTGGCCTGTCTCAGCCTCCTGAAGTGTTAGGATCACAGGCATGAGCCACTGAGCCCAGCCTTAGGATTCATTTTTTTATCATTTTTTTTTTTTTTTTTTTTTTGGCCGGGGCTGGGTTCGAACCTGCCACCTCTGGCATATGGAGCCAGCGCCTTACTCCTTTGAGCCACAGGTGCTGCCCTAGGATTCATTTTTTTTAAAAAAGAACAAAATTATCTACTTCACTTTGGAGAATTCCAAATGTGCCCAAATTTGTGGTAAGGTTGCATTTTTTTTTTGCAGTTTTGGCCAGGGTCAGGCTTGAACCGCCACCCCCAGTATATGGGGCTGGCGCCCTACTCCTTGAGCCACAGGTGCCACCCAGTAAGGTTGAATTTTAAACTATTAAGCAGAATAGAGATTTGTATTATAGAATATGCTCTGATATCACTATAAGTAAAAATTTTTTATAACAATTTTCCATTTATGCAAGCACAATCATATAAAAGCAAAATTTGATAAGACCTTTAAATTGACTGACCTCAGTATTTCTGACATCAAAAAAAGTTCTATATAAGAATGCAAACAGTCCCTATATTTATCCTTTGTACCATGCAAAAAATTCCAAAAATGTAATTCCTTTTTATATTTATAACATATAAAGAGCAAAATAAAATAGAAAGAATATAACCCACTAACTTAATTTTTTTCCACCAATTAAAGAATTGATTTTATAATTCAGCTAAATATTTACAACTTGGTACTTCATAAAAACTTTAATGCCTAATAAAATACACCTTAATTTTTAATAAAGAAATTAATCATATTCTTTCTTTAATTTAGAATTACCAAAGTACATCCTAGGACCTTTTGAACTAAACTGGATGGGGTTAGATTAAGGTCACACTAGATCAGATGACTGCATTTTCTTTTCCCTGAAGACCATGTAGTAGTTCCAAAGGCTGCCATTAGATAGCAGCACAGTACACATCATCAGTCATGTCTTTGTGCTCTCCATTAAGATTGGAATTATCTCAGTTTTACACAGACACACACACACACACACACACTCTCTCTCTCTCTCTCTCTCACACACACACACACACACAGAGATTCCAATTCAATTAGTGTAGTCGGCAACTCCAGAAAAGAGTAATTTAATTAGTGTACTGTGGAGCTCTACAGTATCTCTCAGCAGATGTTCACCATCTTCAGGAACTGGAGCTAGGTTTAAAATACCTGTACCACTCAGATATGCCACTACATTATATCATTTGTCAAAGTGCTTACATATGCTTTCCTGGCTTCAAAGAAAAGGTGAGGCAATAAACCCAGGCTAAGTTCCTAAGTCGAAGAAGTATATGCAATTTCAGGCAGTAAATTATATTGTCCAAATTATGTTCAGAACAAGATGTGTCTATACTGTACTCTAAATTACTACACATTTCTTTACATCCTATATTATTACAGACTTTTGCAGCACTGCTACTAGTTATGCACTGCAATGAGGACACTGTCATGGTAGGCTGTGTTCTCAATGAAAGACAACCCAACCAGAATACTAGCACCAAAATGGGAGGTTATGAAAACGGGAGGAATAATTACTGATATTTTCCTTTCTTTCTTTCTTTTTTCCCAGAAACAGAGTCTCACTCTGTTGCCTCAAGCTACAGCGCCATGGCACTATAGCTCACAGCAACCTTAAACTACTGGGCTCAAGCAATTCTCTTGTTTCAGCTTCCCAAGTAGCTGGGACAACAGGCACCCACCACAGTACCCAGCTAGTTTTCTTCTATTTTTAGTAGAGACAGGGTCTCCCAATTCACTAGCCTCAGCCTCCCAACCTTTCAGGAATATAAGCGTGAGACACCACACCGAGCTGATTACTGATATTTTCCAAAGAAACACTAACAGAACCAAAAACTTTTTTTTTTCCTTTGAGAAAAAGTCTCATGTTGTCACCCTCTGTAGAGTGCCGTACCATAATAACTCACAGCAATCACAAACTCCTGGGCTCAAGTGATTCTCTTGCCTTAAGCTCCCAAGTAGCTGGGACTATAGGTGCTCACCACAATGCCCAGCTATTTTTAGAGATGGGGGTCTCACTCCCATCTGGGGGCTGGTCTTAAACTCTTAAGCTCAAGCAATCCACCCACCTCAGCCTCCCAGAGTGCTAAGATTAGAGGTGTGAGCATGGCACCGGGCCAGAACCAGAAACGTTTAACCTGGGAAAAATACAAGCAAATGGATAGCTAACCTCAAACATATAAATATATGAAAAAGAGAACAATTACTTTATATAACTACAAAAGGCAGGATTAGAATCAGAAGGTAAAGAAAAAGTTTAGCTCCTTCTTATGGGAAAAACTTTCCAATAGCACCAAAGAAGAAGAAAACAAGATGCTTCAAGAAGTTCAGCTCACCAACAGTGATGATGAGGCAAAGAGTAGATGACCTCGGCAACACACTTGATAAAGACAGATAGCCACTTGTCAAAGACACTGGATAATTAGAGTAATAAAGAAATTATTAATTTTTAAATTTTTATTTGACTGGCATTACTGCCATATAGTAGACTATCAGTTTAACAAACTATGTCACTGCATCTCTTATCTTTAACCATTATAGATGACTAGATGGCTCTTTGATGTCCTGTCCCATACTGAAATTCTGTGGCACTATGAATATACTTATTTTTTGCTCATAAGGCAAGCATGGGGTTTAAGTAATAAAGCTAATCATTACTACAGAAGTGTAGCTGTATAAAAGACCATAAGCTGTGAGGCATTTTTACTGTAATTGATGCATTAATAATACACCAAGGGAAGAAGAAATTTTGAACAGTTAGTGTTTCTCTGTACTAGATTTAGGAGACTCCATAAATGCACATATTTCTAGTCTTATTTCTCAGATAAATACTTGCATTCCTCTTATTCTTCTAAGATTAAATACAATGGTTTTCATTCATCCTTGGGAAACCAGCCAATAAGAAATCGATTTCTACAAGAAAGATTTCTGAAAACTCCCCCAGTGAGTCAAGAGAGCGTGGGTTCTCATAGCTTAAATGCAAATCTACATCAATATTTATACTTTAATAATACAGAGCAATACTTAAAAACAAGAGTAACTAGTTGTTAATATTCCTTCCTTTGGTCTTATTTTCTGAGCACTGTATTTTTAAATGAGGACATAATTCTGGGTGCAAGGAAGCAGGACTTTATGTTACAGATACTGTCGCTTTTCTTCCAGCATGATTTCAAAGCAGGAATTAAGAAATGCAAGAAGTGATTACCATGGTTTTCCAAGCACATTTTACTATGTATTCACGATAGAGAACAGTTCTTGCCTTTCACATTTACAGAGGAGAGGTCTAAGCTAAACAGTTGTCCTTATAAGCCATCAATAAAAATAAACGAAAAATCTATCAATACAAATTCTGGAGTCCTTTGTTCTCAGTTAAAACTTCACTTGTAAGTTCTATGCCCCTAAAATGGATGAAAATAAAAGTGCACATCTATCAATAGTACTTCCTTAGAAGAAGGAAAATTTTAATATTTACTTGTTATTTTAAGATGCATTATATCTTAAAATAGTAATAGAAAACTCATTATATTACTACAAAATATTTTCCAAAAAATACATGTTGCCTTTTACAAAGATTTTCCATTGGTGCGCTATTAAATTGTACTAATATAAGCATAATGGTTCTTCCGCATTACCTATTGATGAACCTTCTTAGTATAAATACAAATTTTGCATTTTTAATAAATTTATTTTTCTTGCCAAAATTTTAACATCTTTCATAATTTGACCACTTGTCAAAGACACTGGATAATTAGAGTAATAAAGAAATTATTAATTTTTAAATTTTTATTTGACTGGCATTACTGCCATATAGTAGACTATCAGTTTAACAAACTATGTCACTGCATCTCTTATCTTTAACCACTATAGCCTTCCCAACTTTCTGCTTCTATAAAAATAAAATTGGGACCTAAGAGCTCTCCTTATAACAAGGTGTTCCACAAAACCCCAATATAAATATACTAATCCATCTTTAATCTCCTCTGCCCATACCTCACAGCCTGCATTTATGTTCCAGTGTTAAGTTTGCCTTCATCAGCACCACTTCTATTATTATCCCTTTTCATGTATTTAAGGCAACTACTTCCAACTCTATCAATGAAAGCGGACAAATGGGGGAGAAAGGAATAAACTCCCAAACACCTCAAACAAGAAAGGTTGCTTAAAAAACCAAGTGTCACATTCTGACAGTTCAATATTTCATAGCCAATACAAGGAATGTGCAACGACGCTGCAACTTTAAATCTTTTCCTCTTATGTCAGTCTCTCTTTCTCTCATTGTAATGCCAAAGGGAACAGCAATCAGAGTGGAGATGTTCAACGTGATAGAGGTCAGGACACCATCGGATCAACGTACCAGAAACACGACCTTGTTTATTTTTTTTCCACAGTATTATTGTTTACAGGGTGCTTTGCTCGTGTACCTTGTGGTTCTTAGCTAAAAGATGAAATTACAGCTCAGGATGAAGCACTCAGGCACACATCCAATTTGTGTTTCCATCTCAGAAAACAAAAAGCTTCTAAGGCCCTCAGGCTGCCATTCAAACTTAGAGGCTGACATTTTTAACAGCATGAACCAGAGACTGGCAGAGAGAATGATCTAATGCATTTCTGACTTGTCAATCAAAGATCTCACCTCTGCTGTCTTGTAAACAGTTGGGGGCCATCTAACTACATTCATAAACCTAGAGAGAGCTTACTGCCAGCTGGGGTGCTGGAGCCACATGCTCTGGCTTCTTTTCACCAAAATCATGATTCAGTTTTATAATCTCACTATAAATGGTCCATAGGCACAATTCCAGGACTGCTAGAATAGAACCAGAATAGGGAATACAAAAGAGAATCTGGTGAAATACTGTGTTATATTCAAGCTGATGGAACCATATTCCCATTTTATCCTCATTTTACAAATTCCCCAAAAAGGATTGCACTTTTCGGCAGTCGAAATGCTTAAAAAAATGAATGACCAGCTAATTAAAAAATCTAGGGGAAATATTATCCTAGAAATTTCCCTTGTGGTATATTATCAGTAAATAAACAGGTACACCTCTAAACAATGGCTCATTTAAAGGGTAGGAATTACAACAAACAATGTCATCTATATTTTAGTAACCAACCATGTACTTTTTAAAGTATAAAACTTCACATGTTCATATACAAAAGCTTTATACTTACTAGTCTGAAATAATGCAACATATACATGTATGTTTTTGAAACATGTAAAGAGAAAATGAGATTGCTTATCCCACTACTCTGTCCATTCTATTAATGAGCATCTTAGCCAACACACACAAGTAATTAGGCCAAATAAAGCTAAAACTTGAACTTTTTGCTAAAGGATCATGTATGAAAATGAATATTCCTTTTCTTCATGTCAATTTTACAGGGTACATAAATTCAGTTTAATTCCTATCAAGCCAAAGATACTAAGTTTGTGGCTTTGAACAAAGGTCTGAAGGATTTGAATGGTACACCTGAGAACTTTAAAAGGCAGATGACGGATAACCCAGCAGGAGAAGGTACACTGCAAAATCCTGTTTCATCATCATGTACTACATCCTAGGCTCAAATAACTATTTCAAAATACAATAGACTTGGGTTTCCAGAGGACTGGTCAAGAGGACATAGAAAAGCTCAGAGCTTCTCAACACCACTCTCAGAGAAAACAAAACAAAACAAACAAACAACTCCGTGTATCAGCTCCCAATAGTAAACTATTATAGTTCTTAGATGCCTATACAGCTAAATGAGTCAAGATATTGGACTCTTTTTTTTTTTGAGACTGGACTTTTTTAAAAAATAAGGCATTCGTGAATAACTTAGAGTTTCTTCCTTCATGAAAAATGATGACGGGAACGGTTTCCTGAATGCTGTCTATCTACTGAATTTCAACATTGTGGCAAAGGACATAAAATACCAAGTGGAAATGCATACAAGAACAGACAGCAAAACAGTAAAACACTAGTATATAAAGCAGAACAATAGTGAAAGAAGGTACAAATGGCTGTGGCAGTCACAAAACATCCAATAATGATTCCTGAATAGCACAAAAAGAACTCCTGTGGCACTAAGGCCTCTATGGAGCACAAAGATCACAATAACAAGAAGGTAATTTCGGAATATAAAGAAAGTAATGTGTACCTCTCCAGAAGATACAGATGAGTCTTAACTGCCCACAGCAAGAACTTGTCTCATAAGGATAGTATATCCACAGAAGTTCCCATTACCTCTTAAAGTTTTCATCATTCCATCCTTCTGATTTGTGCTTAACTGGGGTAACATCAGGCTCCCTGTGGTGCCTGTACAGTCCCTTCTGCCAATAAGGATACTGTTGAAGTTAGTGCAATTAGGGAAAATCCAACATTATTCAACACAAAATAAGCAATAAACCCCTTAATGGGGTGAAAAGTTGAATATTAAGAGTTCATATAAAAATTTTAAAAAATAGTTTTTTAAGGAAATCTGATTGTCTCACAATAAGATGGTTTGGTTTATTCCACACATTAATCTGTAAAGGAACATTAAGTGTATCACAGACATATCAAAATACTCAGCAATAAAGGAATCTGTTATTATAAAACATTAAATATTATTTAAATAACCAAGCAGGCATCTAGAAAGATAAACCAGTCCAACATATCATTTCTCTAAGTAGACTATCTCCAGGAAAAGGTAAAATGGAGCAAATCCAGGTCATCCCTACTTTTCTTACTGAGATTTATGTCAAATTTATAAAGGGTAAAAGAAAAACACAGATTTTAACATTAACTTAAGTTTTTCCTGTTTTTTTTTTTTTTTTTTTGAGACACAGCCTCAAGCTGTCACCCTGGGTAGAGTGCCGTGGCATCACAGCTCACAGCAACCTCCAACTCCCAGGCTCAAGAGATTCTCCTGTCTCCATCTCCCAAGTAGCTGGAACTACAGGCGCCTGCCGCAATGCCGGACTATTTTTTGGTTGCAGTCACCATTGTTGTTTTGGCGGGCCCAGGCTAGATTCGAACCTGCCAGCTCAGGTATATGTAGCTGGAGCCTTAGCTACTTGAGCCACAGGTGCTGAGCTTAAATGTTTTTAAATCCATAATTACACTTTCTTTTTAGGATATGATCTTAGATAATATATTTCCAATATTTTGCACAGGGGTCATTTTCAGTGTGGCTAATGATTTTCATCTTTTCTCTAGACTGTTGCTTATGACTAGCTGAATTTCAGTTTCTTCCCAGTGTTTATTTTTAAGGTAAAAAGCATAAAATGGTAAAATAATTGAATAAGCACATATCACTAGGAAGATAAAGATGTTGACATCATTGAAACTGAACTGTTACCTCGCTGGCAGGCCACTATAGCTTAAAATGTGCATTTGTTCATCAGTAAGAGTCAAAATTAAGCATACAGAATTCAATTCAGAGGGGATCACCATAGTTCGAGTTGTGTAAAAGCCAAATGTATAAATTTTGAGGAGTGCCCCCAAATCAGACTCAGCATGTTTTTCTTTTTTCCAGGTACATGTGTAGTTTTGGAATGATTAATTATCATGCTTTCTTTTTAAATACATAAAATTTGTGTATGTATGCGCAGGTACTACCAGCAATTCAATGCTTTCTTACACAACACACATGCTATTTGACAGTTTTCTACAAATTATCTAAGCCTATTCATTCATTAATTCAGAAGTATCAACTATTACACTTGACACTGGAATTATGAAATGAACAAACATAGTCCTGTTCTCAAGAATCTCATAGTCTATCTAATAAGGACGAGAGGCAAATGCACAATTACAATAGCTTATCAATGCTATCATGGAGGTAACTATTACATGCTCTGGGTACAGATGCTCTTGACTAGTTTAAGAAGAAGGTAACTATTGGGCGGTGCCTGTGGCTCAAAGGAGTAGGGCGCCAGCCCCATATATTCGAGGTGGTGGGTTCAAACCCGGCCCCAGCCAAAAAAAAAAAAAAAGAAGAAGGTAACTATCAAAGAGGGCTTTTATCCTTTTTTTTTTTTTTTTTTTTGTAGAGACAGAGTCTCAGTACTGCCCTCGGGTAGAGTGCCATGGCATCACACGGCTCACAGCAACCTCTAACTCTTGGGCTTACGCGATTCTCTTGCCTCAGCCTCCCAAGCAGCTGGGACTACAGGTGCCCGCCACAACGCCCGGCTATTTTTTTGTTGCAGTTTGGGCGGGGCTGGGTTTGAACCTGCCACCCTCGGCATATGGGGCCGGCGCCGCCGTACTCACTGAGCCACAGGCGCCGCCCAGAGGGCTTTTATCCTAATTAAATTTGAGCTGTATCTTTAAGATTAGGAAATACCCACACAGATCAAGGCAGGGAAGTGGTAAGGGAGGATTGATGTTTGCTGTAAGGTTCTCCATGTAAGGAAAAAAGGATATGCAAAGAAGCAAAAGCATAAGAGAATATCACGCCTTCAGGGAACCGCAAAATTTGAAATGGCTAAGAATCACATGTGAGCATGTGTCTATCAGCTAAAGAGTACGTCCGCCAGGAGCTAGGTGCGATGGCTCACACCTATAAATCCTAGCAATTTGGGAGGCTGAGGTGGGTGGATTACTTGAGCTCAGGAGTTCAAGACCAGCCTGGGCAAGAATGAGACCCTGACTATATTAAAAATAGAAAAACTAGCAAGGCATCACGGTGGGTGCCTATAGTCTCAGCTATTGGGGAGGTTGAGCCAAGAGGAATTTTTGAGCCCAAGAGTTTAAGGTTGCTGTGAGCTATGACACTAACATCATTTTACCCAGGGCCTCTATGAATGAGACTCTGTCTCGAAAAAAAAAAAAAGTAAATCTGAGAGGGCACAGTGACTCAGAACTGTAATCCTAGTACTTTGGGAGGCCGAAGTGGGTGGACTGCTTGAGCTCAGGAGTTCGAGATCAGCTTGGTCAAGAGAAAGACCCCACTCCCAGCCCCCGCCATCTCTACTAAAAATAGAAAAATTAGCTGGGTATTGTGGCCAGCACCTGTAGTCCAAGCTCCTCAAGAGATGGAGGCAGGAGGATCACTTGAACCCAGAAGTTTGAGATTGCAGTGAGCTAAAATGACACCACTGCATTATACCCAGGGCTACAGAGTAAGACTCTGTCAAAAAAAAAAAAAAAAAAAGTTTAGTTTCAAACGCCAATGATGCAACCATCCCAATGCTGCAATTTCAATGTGAATGGTGAAGATAATCCAATAAATTCAGCAATGGCCCTATAGTTCTTCTTTCTCTATTGTTACAAGAATTTTTTTGATTTCTTAAGATGCTTGGGGGGAGAGGGAGGCTGCAAGGCTATTACTGAGATATTTCCTTAAACCAGCAGTTCTCAAACTGTGGGCTGAGACCCACGGGAACTATATTAAACTCGGCATTAGAAAGGTTGAGAACCACTGCCTTAAACATATTTGTCAATATTAGTAAAAATGAGTATTCTTACAGGGACAACCATTTTGAAGTATTACTTGACTGTCTTCTTCTTTTTTTTTTTGAGACAGAGTCTTACTTTGTCACCCCCTCGATAAGAGTGCTATGCTGTCACAGCTCACAGCAATCTCCGACTCCTGAGCTTCGGCGATTCTCTTGCCTCAGCCTCCTGAGTAGCTGGGACCACAGACGCCTGCCACAATGCCCGCTATTTTTTGTTGCAATTCTCCTTGCTCTTTTAGCTGGCTAGGGCCACGTTCAAACCCACCACCCTCGGTATATGGGGCTGGTGCGCAACCCACTGAGCCACAGGCACCGCCCTTGACTGTCTTCTTTTAAGGTTAAAAATATACTTATTATATGACCCAGCAACTCTACTCTTAGGTATTTACCCAAGAGAAATAAAAACATATGTCAAAAAAAGATGTAAACAAAACCTTTTTTTTTTTTTTTTTTGTAGAGACAGAGTCTCATTTATGGCCCTGGGTAGAGTGCCATGGCATCACACAGCTCACAGCAACGTCCAACTCCTGGGCTAAAGTGATTCTCCTGCCTCAGTCTCCCGAGTAGCTGGGACTACAGGCGCCCGCCACAACGCCGGGCTATTTTTTTGGTTGCAATTCAGCCAGGGCCGGGTTTGAACCCGCCACCCTCGGTATATGGGGCCGGCGCCTTACCAACTGAGCCACAGGCGCCGCCCTAACAAAACCGTTTTTTTTTTTTTTTGTAGAGACAGAGTCTCACTTTATGGCCCTCTGTAGAGTACCGTGGCCTCACACAGCTCACAGCAACCTCCAACTCCTGGGCTTAAGTGATTCTCTTGCCTCAGCCTCCCGAGTAGCTGGGACTACAGGCGTCCGCCACAACGCCCAGCTATTTTTTGGTTGCAGTTTGGCCGGGGCTGAGTTTGAACCCGCCACCCTCGGTATATGGGGCCGGCACCTCACCTACTGAGCCACAGGCGCCGCCCAACAAAACCGTTTTTAATAGCTTTCTTCATAATGTGCAAAAAACTGGAAATAATTCAAATACCTATCAATAAACAAATAAAAATTTGTGAAGTAAAATAATGGGATGTTCATCAATAAAAAAAAACTAGAGATACCTACAATGTAGATAAATCCTAAAAACATGTTGACCAAAAGAAAACTGATACCAAAGGATGTATCCAATGACTGCATTTATATGAAGTTCACAAACAGGCTTAACTAGAACAGTAATTCCATGGGAGATGTGTACTGACTGGAAAGGAGTATATGAGAACTTTCTCAGATTATGGAAATATTCTATACTTTGAGATTGGGCTGGGTTACACAAATATATCCATTTGTCAAAACTCAACTAAGAGTACACATAAGATCTGTCCATTCCACCATAGTTAAATTTTATATAAATAAAAATCTAAGTAAAAAAATAAAACCCAGACCAGAAAGATGTAAATGTTATAAGATTGTTATATTGTATGTACCTCGGGTAGTGGAAATAAGAAGTACTACATTCTAGTCCTATTTTTGCCAATTAGTCAACCAGCAAGATCAAGCACAGTGTGTGTGCTGAGCCACAAACAAATTATTGAATAAATAGGATAAAACCAGCACATTAGCTCATTACTTCCACTTTTGGAACATAAGACATAACAATCTTGTTGAAGATAAGCCACAAGAACGAAATATTCATAGTTAAAACTATGTTGGGAACACAAATTTTCTCAATACCTAACCCAAGAGTGGACTCTCTTATAATACCGTACTGGGCTATAGTGTATAAAAAAATTTACTAGCATATTGTTTTATAGCAAAGTGGAAAATAGTATTTAATAGAAGCCTCCAAATCTAGTTCTCACGCATCTTGTTTTGTTTAGACACAGAGTTGCAACTAAAGTTCAGTGGCATTATTATAGCTCACTGCAACCTCAAATTCCTAGGCTCAAGCAATTCTCCTGTCTCAGCCTCCCAAGTATCTGGGACTACAGATGCACACTACCACAATCAGCTAATTTTTTCTACTTGTGGAGATGGGGTTGCTACTTTTGTTTAGGCCAGTCTCTAACTTCTTTGCTGAAGTGATCTCTCGGCTCTGCCTCCCAGACTTCTAAATTACAGGGGTGAGCCACTGCACCAGACCTCTCCATGCATTTTTTTGCTAATAATATAAAACTCAGTCTGCTAGACAGTTGTTATAAGGACTTAATAGACAGAAATCACCTCATTTCATTTTAACATCAACCCTATAAGAGGGATACTATTACCTATCATCCCCATTTTACGATAAGGAACTTGAAGTACATAGACAAGTCAAGTGCTTACATAAAGGTCTTAGCTAGAAAATAACAGAACCAGCCTCAAATCCCAAGCAATCAGACACCAAGGTCCATCTCTTAATTACACCATACATTGACAGTTAGGGCTTCTTTTCTAAGATGTTTTCTTAAGCATCTTGTTTCTGCCTATGCCATGCAATTTCATTCCTACAACAAAATTCAGGCCCCATCTGATTTATTCCTGCAAAATCTTACAGCAAAATCTCTAAACCAATCTTTCTCCAAAAATTCTCCAGAGGTAGTAACTTATGAGGGGAGGAGATAACTTTTTTAAATCACTATTTGTTTTCATTAGGCCCAGATAAAGAAAACATGATAGTGATGGTGAATTCACTCAGAATCTTTCCTATTGATCTTCATTTGGCCTAAAGCAGTGGTTCTCAACTTTCCTAATGCCTGGGCCCTTTAATACAGTTCCTGTGGGTCGTGACCCACAGGTTGAAAACCACTGGCCTAAAGATTCAAAATCACTTTAGGACAAATGAAAATTTGTTTGTTTGGCTTGGCGCCCATAGCTTAGTGGGTAGGGCACCGGACACATGCACTGGGGCTGGTGGGTTTGAACCCGGCTAGGGCCTGTTAAACAACAATGACAACAACAACAACAAAATAGCTGGGCATTGTGGTGGGCGCCTGTAGTCCCAGCTACTTGGGAGGCTGAGGCAAGAGAATCGCTTAAGCCCAAGAGTTTGAGGTTGCTGTGAGCTGTGACGCCACAACACCCTACTGAGGGCACCATAATGAAACTCTGTCTCAAAAAAAAAAAAAAGAAAGAAAGAAAGAAAATTTGGTGTCCAAGTTTAATGCATACAATTTTTTTTTTTTTTTTTTTTTTTTGAGACAGAGCCTCAAGCTGTCGCCCTAGGTAGAGTGCCGTGGTATCATAGCCCACAACAATCTCCAAATCCTGGGCTCAAGTGATTCTCTTGTCTCAACTGCCCAAGTAGCTGGGACTTCAGGCACATGCCACAATGCCTGGCCATTTTTTGGTTGTAGCTGTCATTGTTGTTTGGCAGGCATGGGCTGGATTAGAACCTGCCAGCTCTGGTGTATGTGGCTGGCACCTTAGCCGCTTGAGCTACAGGTGCTGAGCCTTAATGTGTATAATTTTTAATTGTTTATGATTATTTTACAACTTGTCTAATATAGTTCAATCCATCAGTATTTACTGAGCATCAAACTACTAAAAAGCCCCCAAGGGGGCATTGTGGAAATCCATGGATAAGTGATTGATTGATTCTACTTTCAAGGAATTTTTCTAATATAACATTTCTCAGATTAAGCTGGGATTACCTAGGGTCAAATGAATTCCCATGCCCAAATCCAGGGTTGGGAAGAGGCAGGTGAGTGGCAATTTAATAATATCTAATTTGCATTTCCCTGATGATAAGAACACTGTGCATCTTTTCATGTGCTTATTTACTATTTGTGTATATTCTTTGGTGTTGTAGTTATTCAAATTTTTTACTATTATTCCTTTCCTTTGGAATGGAACTTTCCAAGTTGGAAGACAGTCTCAAATGAAGATCAATAGGAAAGATTCTGAGTGAATTCACCATCACTATGTTCCACCATAGTGCACTGCAGCCTCAAACTCCTGAGCTCAGGTGATCCTCCTGTCTCAGCCTCCTAAGTAGGTGAGACTACAAGTGTATGCCACTGCACCTGGCTGCCCCTTACTTTATCAGGTAGTGGATCTTTAAGTGTAAGAGTTCCTTAAGTATTCTGAATACAAGTATTTTATCACATATGTATTTTACAAATGTTTTCTATCAGAAATTTTCAAAATAGTGAAGTCTAAATTATCAGTTATTTCTTTTTTATTTTTTTTTGAGACAGAGTCTCAAGCTGTCACCCTGGGTAGAGTGCCATGGCATCACAGCTCACAGCAACCTCAAACTCTTGGGCTTAAGTGATTCTCTTGCCTCTTCCTAAGTAGTTGGGGACTACAGGTACCTGCCATAACACCTGGCTATTTTTTGGTTGCAGCTGTCACTGTTGTTTGGCAGGCCCAGGCTGGATTCAAATCCACCAGCTCGGGTGTATGTGGCTGGAGTCTGAGCCACTTGAGTTACAGGCGCCGAGCCATTTATCAGTTATTTCTTATAAGCATTAATCTTTGCCTAACCCCAAGTCACAGTTAATTCTTTTCTCCAACATTTTCTATTAGTTTTATGATTTTAGCTCATATTTAGGTCTATGATCTATTTCAACTTAATTTTTTGTACTGGCATACAACTCACATACAACTTGCACTTATAAATAAAGGATATTACAGTAAGTCCCTGAGTTACAAACATTCAACTGGTGCTTGACTCACACTTATAAACTAAGGCTAATACAGGTCATAGCTAAATACACCTCTTCCAACTTATAAACAAATTCAACGTAAGAACAAACCTATAGAACCTATCTTGTTCGTAACCTGGGTTCTACCTGTATATGGTACAGGGTGTCCATACAGTTCATGTGCAACTTAAAATAGCCTTACAACTATTATAACAATGCAGGAGGTTCACTAATAAGGCTTCAGATCCCATACTACAAATAATCTTTAAGAAATTACAAATACCTGTAGAAGGTATCAAAATACCTTTTCCTGTTCAAACTATGTATCTATGCCAGGCCAGATATTCCTCACATTTTTCAACCAAAATGACATACCATAGCAGACTGAATGCAGGAGATTTATAAACATGTAATACAATGCCAATTTTAATTGGAAGGGGAAAAATACAGCTATTTTCCATACAAATGTTATTTATATTATATGCCACAGATTAAAGTGAATTAATAAACGTTTAAATTTTTGCCCAGATCTAAATTCAACTAAACTATATATGAATAGATAAAATCCACAAAAACAAAAGCACTTTAGAGGACTTAATAATTTGTAAGAGTGTAAAGGGGTCCTGAGGCCAAAACCAAGCTGCCATCATCTCTCTCCTCAATTACTGAAATTATCTATCTATGGCCAGAGTAATGCATTTTCTCATATCCAGAGTAATGAAAATCTGATCAGGTCAAATTCCAGTTTAAATCCCTTCAGTAATTCCTTAGTCTTAACATTAAGGCTCAGCGTCTATAGCTCAAGCAGCTAAGGAGCCAGCCACATACACTACAGCTGGTGGGTTCAAATCCAGCCCGGGCCTGCCAAACAATGACTATAACCAAAAAATAGCCAGGCATTATGGCAGGCACCTACAGTTCCAGCGACTTGGGAGACTGAGGCAAGAGAATCACTTAAGTCCTGGAGTTGGAGGTTGCTGTGAGCTATGATGCCATGACACTCTACCCAGAGCAACAGCTTGAGGCTCTGTCTCAAAAAAATAAAAAAAATAAAAGATTACCTACTTTCAATGGCCCACAATTTCTGTGTGGTCAGCTTTCTCAATCTTTTTGCTCCATTTTCCATTCTCTCTTTATTCTCTGAAATAAGTCTTGCTTTCAGTAGGTACCTTACATACACCAAGCCTCTCTTGTCCTTGGGGTTTTGCACTGGCTCTTCTTTGGGCCTCAAGGAAGAGCCCCTCTCCTCTATTACTCCATTCATTCCTTTTGTCTAGTTAATTCCTAGATATCCTTCAGATCTTAAATATATCCTATATATCCTTTAAATCTTAAATGATTGCCTATATGGCCCCTTATACACTTCCTTCATGGAATTTATCAGTTTGGGAGATTATGTTATTTATTTATTTTTTTGGAGACAGGATCTTTCTTGCTTTGTTCCTTGGGGCTACAGTGCAATGCCTTCATTGTGGCTCACTGCAACTTCAAACTCCAGGGCGTGAGTCATCTTCTTGCCTCAGCCTCCTGAGTAGCTGGGACTATAGGTGTGCACCACCACGCCCAGCTAATTTTTTTTATTTTATGTAAAGATAGGGTTATTGAACTGCTGGCCTCCAACGATCCTCTCCCTTCTGCCTCCCAGAATACTAGGATTACAGGTGTGAGCCACTGCACTCACCCATGATTTAACAGCATTACTCATTTCACAATAGAAGACAAATATAATAATCATATACATATCTGGTCTATGAAAATTAGGCTAACTTAAGAAGATAGTCATGCGGGGAGGTAGTCAACTATGGAGGTTCTACTGTATGTAGCTATTAAATAAAATTTTGTATATCCAAGAGCAATAATTCTCATCAGGTTCTCAAAGAGGTCCATGACTCCTGTGTGGCAAAGAATCAACCTTCAAAGAGAGCTCTGGTCTTTGCCCTTGGCTAGTAGGTTGTCTGTAGGTCCCTGGACCACCTTATCTGATAGTTTTAGTACTGAACAAATGGGATTCGTGTTAGAGGTGTTAAGCACACCTTATCAAGTCCAAGAGCAGGAATAAACAGAAACCAAAGGCATTAGTGTGACCTACAGAAAGGGCTGTAGACTTGTCAAGTCAGCCATGTGGGCAGTATGTGATTGAGCTCCAATGAAAACTCTATACACCAAAGGCTGGGGTGAGTTTCACGGTTGGTAATGCTTTGTCATACACTGTGGCTGAAAGGGCTATAATTCCATCCCTAATTCCATGGAGGGAGGATGATGGGAAGTTCTACAGTTGGACTCCTCCCAGATTTTGCTCATATGTCTCTTTTTTGGGTATTTTTAACCTTTACCCATTCCCTGTAATAATTGCTTTTAGTGAGTTCTGAATCCTTTCCAACAAATTATTAAACCTGTGAGTGGTCATGGAGTTCCCTAAATTTGCAACTGGTTCCTTAAGTATGGAAATTATTATTCCTCAGACTTTGCAGACTGGCTAAATTCATTGCAACCAAAAAACAAAAAGTTAAAAAGCCAATAGGTGAGGCCGAGTGTGGTAGCTCCCACCTGTAATCCTAGCACTCTGGAAGGCAGAGATGGGAAGATCACTTGAGGTCAGGAGTTGGAGACCAGCCTGAGCAAGAGTGAGACCCCCTCTCTACTAAAAACAGAAAAATCAGCTAAACATCGTGGCACACACCTATAGTCCTAACTACATGGGAGGCTACGGCAGGAGGATAGCTTGAGCCCGGGAGTTTGAGGTTTCTGCAAGCTGGGCTGAAGCCATGCACTCTAACCCAGGCAACAGAGTAAGAACTAGAGAATCTGACCCCCCACACACCAAAAAAAAAAAGCCTCAATAGGCTAGACCAGCAGTTCTCAACCCTTTCACAGGGGTCGCCTAAATACATCCTGCATATCAGATATTTACATTACGATTCATAACAGTAGCAAAATTACAGTTATGAAGTAGCAACGAAAATAATTTTATGGTGGGGAGTCACCACAACATGAGGAACTACATTAAAGGGTCACAGCATTAGAAAGGTTGAGAAACACGGAGCTACACTATGGTTCCTCAAGGGCAAGATGTTTTATCAGTATGACATATATTTAACATATGAGAAATTTCACCTTGAAATAAATAGATACTCTCTGGATATCAATATTCTCTAATAATAGCAATAGTGTTCAGACTGATGATGATAAAAGCAGCAACCATTACCTCACACCTTTACTGTACCTATTACACATAAGGAAAACAACTTACTCAAGATCATACCATGAGTGACAAAGACAACATTTAAAGACTTGACTAGAGGCTATGTGCTTCAATATATTGTATCTCACAGTACAAGCAAATAAAGTTTAATATTAAATTTTGCAAAAGAAAAATGAAAATCTCCTGCATTATCATTACTAAAATAGTATCATTAAAGACTAGCAACTATTAGCACAGGTCAGGAATGTGGACAACTTAAGTTCCCCTTTTTTAACTAATGCTTAGTCATAAGCATTCTGCTACTTACAGCTTATTTTCAAAATTCTTCTATATGTAGAATATGAACTACACAGGTTAAAAATGAATGAAAGAACTCTAACCTGTTGTGTATTGGTATGAAATGCTAAATACAAATTCCAAATACCTGAGGTGGACAGATAATACTCTGACAAGAAAACTATCACACAGTACAGATTAGATTACCCTAATGTGTAAGCCATGAGCCCCAAGCTCTTTCTTACATTTTCCTTTATAATTTTCCATTTTCTTCTAAGAAAGGCTGAGGAGAACTAGAATCCATCAAGCTATGCAAGAACAGCCAGATTGTCTCAGGCTGAATATTGTACACAAAGGTCTCAAAGGCCTTTTCACCTTGAAACTGGAATCATTAATCAAGATATCAATAAAATAGTTTATATAAAAATACATGTAGTATAATAACCAGGAGATACTCTGAATAGAGCACTAATATTTTTAGTAATTGTTTAAAAAAAAAAAAAGAGATGCTCAGACAATTGATTATAATTACATTAATCAGTTTTATGTAGGTCCAGAAAAACATTACATATAGAATTTTTATTTATTGAGATTACTTTAAAATTGCTATCATACTTCTATTAGATATGAAAATCAACAGGCAAATTATGCTATGTCAATTTTGGCAAACCAATCATGATAAAAATGTCTTAAGAACTGATTGTTCTGGATCTACATTAACAATTAATCATTAAAGATATTAAGCAATGTGAAATACAGACAATGTGAAGAAGGGTGAATTTAAAAAAAGCTTGGGAAAGGAGTAGGAACATACTAATGAATTAGACACACAAACTAATGCCCGCAAATAACCCACAGAGACAGAGAAAGTACCTGGAAAGCTGTGAGTGCGCCAGTCCCTGGGTTATACAGGCATCGCAGCGAAGGCATGCTGTCCGCCAGGCTGGAGCAGCCCAGCCACAGAGACCTGGGCATAGAGCACTGCAGAGAGAGGACAACTATGAGATGGGACAGTATGAGACAGGATGGCACAGATTACAGGAATTTTCAAGGCTTGGTTGAATGCAATATTCTGGTTGCAGATGGCCTTTATGACAGAAACATCTTCAAGAAACATACTACTTACTAGTTCTAATCCAGAAAGAAATGCAAAAGGGGCACTAGTGGCCAAAAAGCAGGGGGCAACAAAGAAGTTATAGCGCAAAAAGCAAATATTTAGGCCAAATTCTTGTCCCTTTTCTTCTATATACAATTCTAAAGGAAATCTACGTTTTTTTGTTTGTTTGTTTGATTTTTTTGCAGTTTTTGGCCGGGGCTGAGTTTGAATCTACCACCTCTGGTATAAGGGGCCAGCGCCCTACTCCTTGAGCCACAGATGCCACCCCAGAAATCTACTTCTTAATACGATTAATCTCTCTCTCTCTTTTTTTCTGCAGTTTTTGGCCAGGGCCAGGTTTGAACCTGCCACTTCCAGTATATGGGGCTGCCACCCTACTCCTTGAGCCATAGGCGCCACCCAGAAATCTACTTCTTAATCCGATTAATCAATTCTTTCCCTCTATGTACCTCAATTCATCTCCCACAATTCACCACAGGTGAATATGATACAGACTTAGTAGAAAGAGGAATAGAGTTCATTATAACATTATATATATATTAGAAATAGTAAACTAGAAAACAAAATACTACAGGAAAGTGAAGATTTTTTTTTTTCTCAAGAAGGAAGAGAAAAAGTATGGTATCCCTATGGCTTTGACCGCAACCAACTCTGAATAGTTTGCATTATGTTTTACGTATTGTGTTAGACTGCTATTCATTAACCAAAATGCAGTTACCATAGCAGCTGCCTTTTTATCTTCCCAGATGTATTAAAGTGGGGGTGGGGGAAAAAAACAAACAGAAGGGAAAATAACAACAAAGACAGAGACATAGAAAAACAAAGAGAGAAAACCAAA
This sequence comes from Nycticebus coucang, assembly GCF_027406575.1. Taxonomy (NCBI): domain Eukaryota; kingdom Metazoa; phylum Chordata; class Mammalia; order Primates; family Lorisidae; genus Nycticebus; species Nycticebus coucang. The sequence continues at coordinate 130,552,055 of NC_069782.1, read as the reverse complement.
AAGGTGTTGGATGACGGTGCCTGTAGCTCAGTCGGTAGGGCACAAGCCACATACACCAAGGTTGGTGGTTGGAACCTGGCCTGGGCCATCTAAAACAATGACAACTGCAACAATAACAACAACAACAAAAAAAAAATAACTGGGCATTGTGGCTGGCACCTGTAGTCTCAGCTACTTGGGAGGCTGAGGCAAGAGAATTACCTTAAGCCCAAGAGTTTGAGGTTGCTGTGAGCTGTGACACACTGCACTCTACCCAGGGCAACAGCTTGAGACTCTGTCTCAAAAAACAAACAAATAAAACCAAACAAAAAGCTGCTGGTATTAAAACTTTCTAAGAAAAATAAAAAAGTACGTGCAAATGTATATACATACAGTATATTCAGTAGCAAAAAAGGGGTAGAAAGTACAATTTCTAGCAACTCTAAATAATATTGGCATTATTGCACCTATAGCTTTATAAGACAATATACATTTCAGAACAATTTTTACATACTTCACATTTCTCTAAAAGTACACAAGACTCAAGTTTTGTATTATCAACTTAAGAGTACTATTACAGTCTAATAACTAAAAAACTAATGATATAATCATAGCACATATAAAAACAGCAATACATATTTTTAAATATAATGGTCAGCATAGGTAACATTAAACTATAAATTACAGATATTGAACCATAGGCTTTTTTTCTTCTTAAAACATTGTACTTATAGGAATTAATACTCAGAAAAAATATGTGGTATTCATTGTTGACACCATTTATAGTTGATAAAAGGATAGTGGGCCGCAAAATTGATCTGACCTCGATCCTTGTATTTAGATCATTATCTTTATTTTATAGTTCAGTGATTGAAGCCCAGGAGAAATTAATATTTATCCACAATCACGAATTTACAGAGTAAAGAACTAGGGGTTATAATCCTAGCCTACTGCTTTTTTTTTTTTTTTTTGTAGAGACAGAGTCTCACTGTACAGCCCACAGGTAGAGTGCCATGGCGTCACGTGGCTCACAGCAACCTCTAACTCTTGGGCTTACGCGATTCTCTTGCCTCAGCCTCCCGTAGCCTACTGCTTTTTAGTACGGAACAGTTCCTCCTGCCTCCTTCTATCCCCAGGTCAGAATGTAGATAAAGCTTTAAAAGAAGTGTATTTGCAGGCGGCGCCTGTGGCTCAGTGAGTAAGGCGCTGGCCCCATATGCCGAGGGTGGCGGGTTCAAACCCAGCCCCGGCCAAACTGCAACAACAAAATAGCCGGGCGTTGTGGCGGGCGCCTGTAGTCCCAGCTGCTCCGGAGGCTGAGGCAAGAGAATCACGTAAGCCCAAGAGTTAGAGGTTGCTGTGAGCTGTGATGTCATAGCACTCTACCCGAGGGCGGTACAGTGAGACTCTGTCTCTACAAAAAAAAAAAAAAAAAAGTGTATTTGCTAGATAAGGACATTGCTGGATTACATACTGAGTGAAACAGTTTAACCACTCTAAACTACTACAACAATCTCACAACTTTGTTCTGTTTCCAATGTTTCTTCACCTCAAGCTATAATCCATCTTACAAACAGGAGCTAAATAGAATAAATAACTGTCTTCACTTTTTTATCATGTCACTTTCATCAATAATTCATAATGGCCTCCTATATCTACAGTATGAAATCTGAGTGCTCTACCAATCAATTTCCCCACTGCCTATGTCAACTCACCTTCTGTCCTTCCAATTAGCCTCGGCACTCTAGCTAATAAATATTTAATATTAATTAACATATTAATAGCATTGATATTTTGTCCAAATTCACATTTTGCTCCTAAGTCCTTTAAATTTGTAATTGCCTTCTCTCTCTCTCTGCCAATCCACATCTACCATTTACTTCTATAATTCCTTAAAACTATGTATACTAATTTCAGTCTCTTCCAGTGGTTCTTCATAGCTGAGATTCTCGTATTTGAAAAAGAAGGCAAAAGAGAGAAGAGGAAATGAGGAAAATGGCTAAAAAAGCTTCCTTCCCCTTGAGAATCACTGTTCAACTCATATTGCTATTCTACGCTGGAAGTATTAAGAATGCTTTGCTAAAATAATTTGTAAGTACATGACATTATCATCTTCTTAAGACTAATGTTTTTGTTTTTTCTTATGAGGCAAAGTTTGCACTGCTGCATGGACTACAGTATGCTATATCATCAAAATTCACTGCAAACAAAAATTCCTGGGCTCATGTGATCCTCCTACCTTACCCAGTCTCCTAAGTAGCTGGGACTACAGGGATGTGCCACCTGCCCAGCTAAATTTTCTTATTTCTTCTTTTTTTGCTTTCTTTCGTTGTTGCTGAGGCTGGACTGGAATTCCTGGCCTAAAGCAATACTCCCAAAGTGCTAGGATTACAGTCCTGTGCCACCAGTGTGGGCCTTATAAGGCTAACATTTTAATCATTTATTCAGTAAGTATTTATTGAATGCCTTCCTTGTAGTAGGCACTAGAACTAGAACAGAATGAACAACAAAAAAACCCACACACAGCAGAAAGAGGGACGGGGGGGGTGGGGCCTTGGTGTGTGTCACACTTTATGGGGGCAAGACATGATTGTAAGAGGGACTTTACCTAACAATTGCAATCAGCGTAACCTGGCTTATTGTACCCTCAATGAATCCCCAACAATAAAAAAAAAAAAAACACACACACACACACAAAAACCCCTATCTTCATGTAACTTATACTGATTGTATTTCATTACAATTGTATTTTCAGTAATGAAATAATCTCGACCTTAAAACTTCTATTTAAAAGTCCTTAACATAAAAGAAATCTGTTAAGGATGGTGTAAATTATTAAGCAGCTGATTAAAGTTTTGTGTATATATGAGAGGTAGAAGAAACTCTACAGTCATTCTGAAGTAAGGATTGAATTTGAGAAAAACATGAAAGATAAATGGCAGGAAATTTTTTAAAAGGAAAATGGAAATACCGAAGAGGAAAAAGGAAATAGTGGAAGAAAATGGAGGTGGCACTGAAAGATAACATAGTTTGTCACATCTCCCTCTTCCCTTTGGAAAGAGCCAGGTGGCTCATATACGTTTAGCAATACTGAAGTCATCTGTATGACATACAGCACAGTTGAATTTAGAAGTTAATCATATTCCCTTCACCCAAACACTTGGGACTCCTTTATTGTCTTAATTAAAATATACATATTTATTTGTATTTTGAATGTTCCTTTGTACATTTATTTATTTTAGAGACAGAGTCTCACTTTGTCACCCTCAGTAGAGTGCCATAGCGTTACAGCTCACAGCAACATCCAATTCCTGCACTTAGGCAATTCTCTTGCCTCAGCCTCCCAAACCAGCCACCCCCACCACCCTTGGTATATGGGGCTGGTGCTCTCCCACTGAGCCACAGGCACGGCCCCCTTTGTAAGTTTTTAAGGTATTCGTCTTGTGAATGATTTATCTTTTCCATTTTACATAAGATTCTGTGTTACTTTTGTGATATGTAGTTGCTATATTATTATGAGTTTCCTTATCCTAATGCTGCTCCTTATTCATTCATCCCTATCTTCCTTCAAAACTCCTAACTAAGAATTTAAAAGGGTTTACTTTACTCCCTTAAACTAAAATTCTAAAATAACATTATAATCGATAATGAACCACATGTACCCAAGAAAGCTACTGCATATACTGGTGTGATTTCCAAAATAGCATTAACTGGAAAACACCACACAGAGAATGCATTCCTGATTATTACCAGCCAATTGGTGGGGGTATGAAAACCATACCTGAACATAGTCAGATCCGCAAGTTACTATAAACTTTTATATATTATGGGCTCAGCACCTGTGGCTCAAGCGGATAAGGCGTCAAATACATACAGCTGAGCTGGCGCTCGAATCCAGCCCGGGCCCACCAAATAACAATTGACAGCTGCAACCAAAGAATAGCTGGACATTGTGTTGGGCGCCTGCAGTCCCAGCTACCTGGCAGAGGCAGGAGAATCTCTTGAGCCCAGGAGTTGGAGGTTGCTGTGAGCTGTGACGCCACAGCACTCTACCCAGGGGGACAGCTTGAGGTTCTGTCTCAAAAAAAAAAAAAAAAAAAAAAATTTTTTTTATAGATTATGGCTCGATTTAAAAACTAATTTTCAGGGCGGTGCCTGTGGCTTAGTGAGTAGGGCGCCAGCCCCATATACCGAGGTTGGTGGGTTCAAACATGGCCCCAACCAAACTGCAATAAAAAATAGCCGGGCATTGTGGTGGATGCTTATAGTCCCAGCTACTTGGGAGGCTGAGGCAAGAGAATCGCCTAAGCCCAGGAGTTGGAGGTTGCTGTGAACTGTGTGACGCCACGGCACTCTACTGAGGGTGATAAAGTGAGACTCTGTCTCTACGAAAATTAAAAATAAAAAAAACACCAATTTTCAAATTGGCTTATATTATAATTAATCCTAGCCATACTGGTATATACCACTTAAAAACACTGAGGAAAAAATATAATTACAAAATAAATGGAATAAGCTATAACTTTTACTCTACCTATTTCCCTTTTATCTTCACATTCCGGAATGTTTTCTAAACGAAGTGGAAAAGCAAAGGAAATTTGGGCAATAAGCAACAGTGGAAAGGACTACCATTTTGTTCACCATCCTTATGCGCCGCATGTATTTCAGCACCCTTCTAGTCACTTTCTGATAAAAATGTAAGACTTTTTAAATCCTTAAACATTTAATAAGTAATACCCTTTAAAATACCTGAAAAGCACATGATAAAATTTAGGCTGCTATTGCTGTTTCTCCTTGCAAATTATATTCAAATTCCTGATATTTTCTTTCTACATTTAGAAAACCTTTTCTTAATAAAGAAAACCAAAAACAAAACAAAACAGGTTCAGCTCCTGTAGCTCAGTCATTAGGATGCCAGCCACATACACCAGGGCTGGTGGGTTCGAACCTGGCCGGGGCCTGCTAAACAACAACTACAACCACAAAACAAAAATAGCTGGGCATTGTGGCAGGTGCCTATAATCCCAACTACTTGGGAGGCTGAGAATTACTTAAGTCGAAGAGTTTGAGGTTGCTGTGAGCTGGGATGCTACAGCATCCCATAGAGGGTGACATAGTGACACTGTCTCAAAAGCAAAACAAAACAAAACAAAACAAAACAAAAAACAGTGGGCCAGGCATGGTGGCTCATGCCTGTAATCCTAGCATAGGGAAGCAGAGACTGGTGGATTGCCTGAGCTCCAGGTTCGAGAACAGCCTGAGAAAGTGAGACCTTGTCTCTAAAAATAGCTGGGTGTTGGCTCGGCACCTGTGGCTCAAGCAGCTAAGGAGCCAGCCACATACACCTAAGCTGGCGGGTTCGAATCCAGCCCAGGCCTGCCAAACAACAATGACGGCTGCAACCAAAAAATAGCTGGGTGTTGTGGCAGGCACCTGTAGTCCCAGCTACTTGGGAGGTGGAGGCAGAAGAATCGCTTGAGCCCAGGAGTTGGGGGTTGCTGTGAGCTGTGGCCACAGCACTCTACTTAGGGGGACAGCTTGAGGCTCTGTCTCAAAAAAATAAATAAATAAAAATTAAAAAAAAAAATAGCTGGGTGTTAGGGTGGTGCCTGTGGCTCCGTAAGTAGGGCGCCAGCCCCATATACCGAGGGTGGCAGGTTCGAACCTGGCCCCGGCCAAACTGCAACAAGAACAACAAAAAAAATAGCCGGGTGTTGTGGTGGGCACCTGTAGTCCCAGCTATTCGGGAGACTGAGGCAAGAGTATCACCTAAGCCCAAGAGCTGGAGGTTGCTGTGAGCTGTGATGCTACATCACTCTACTGAGGGCAACAAAGAGTCTGTCTCTTAAAAAAAAAAAATAGCCAGGCAATGTGGCAGGCACCTTTAATCCCTTCTACTAGGGAAGCTGAGGTAAGAGAATCGCTTGAGCCCAAGAGTTAGAGGTTGCTGTGAGCTATGACACTATGGTACTCTGCGGAGGATGACAAAGTGAGACTCTGTCTCAAAAAAAAAAAAAAAAAAAAGAAACGAAACAAAAAACGGGTCCGTTGTAGTGGATCATGACAGTAATCCCAGCAGAGAGGCCAAGGGAGGTGGCTTGCCTGGTGGTTGAGCTCAGGAGTTCAAGACCAGCCTGAGCAAGAGTGAGACCCCAGTCTCTAAAAATACCTGGGCAGTGTGGCAGTAACTGTAGTCCCAGCTACTTGGGAGGCTGAGGTAAGAGGATTGCTCAAGCCCATGAGTTTGAGGTTGCTGTGAGCTATGATGCTACAGCACTCTACCCAGAGTGATAGCCTTGAGACTCCATCTGAAAATAAAACAACACCAAAAAAACCCCAAAATGGTTCTAAACTAAGCTATTATGCAGCAACTACATTCTGATGTTTAAGTATTTAACTTACATTAACGTTTTTGGTTGTTTGTTTGTTTGTTTTTTAGGGACAGAGTCTCACTTTATTGCCCTTGGTAGAGTGCCGTGGCATCACAACTCACAAAAACCTCCAACTCCTGGGCGTAGGCAATTCTCTTGCCTCAGCCTCCCGAGCAGCTGGGACTACAGGCACTTGCCAGAATGCCTGGCTATTTTTTTGTTGCAGTTTGGCCGGGGTTTGAATCCGCCACCCACAGTATATGGAACTCGCGCCCCCCACTGAGCTACAGGCGCCGCCTTTTTTTTTTTTTTAACTTGTTTACATTGTTAAAGAACTTGTGAATCACTTACTCCTTAAATGCAATCTCAAAACCACAACAAAATTTAGTTAACTGATGTGTTTCTATAGTACACAAATCCATCCCATGAATAGCACTTAAGAGTTTCTTCAGCTCCATTCCCACCTAATCTTATCCCAATTGACCCTCTTTTGTAAATCAAAGAAAGCTGAAGACTATAATAATATATTATGATTATTATTAACCAATTGCATGATTTTATTATTTATTTATTTATTTTTATAGACACAAAATCTCACTCTGTCACCCTCGGTAGAGTGCCATGTCGTCACACAGCTCACAGCAACCTCCAATTCCTGGGCTTAGGCGATTCTCTTGCCACAGCCTCCCGAGGAGCTGGGACCACAGGCGCCCGCCACAATGCCCAGCTATTTTTTTGTTGCAGTTTGGCCACTCTCAGTATATGAGGCTGGCGCCCTACCCACTGAGCCACAGGTGCCGCCCTTTACCAGCTTTTTAAAAGCATACAGAACATTAAGAAATTTTAAAAGGGCCTGAAGATGTTTTCTACTACCTGAAGAACACAGGAAAAAAAAAAAGACTGAAATATTACAATAAAGGGCTTCTAGTGCTTCAAGAATATAGTATCTAGTTCCCATCAGGTTCAATGGCACAAATTCATTTACACAGAGAAGAGTAAAAATCTCCACTCCTCCCCCTACACTTGCCTGCCTGTCAGGGATCCTCTTCACTGATAGAGGGCCCTGCAGGCAAAGGGCTGGCCTCAGCATTTACTATATGAAAGCTGAATGACAAAATCTCCTAATCTCAGGTCCCTGTTGGTCAACTTCTAGGAGTAATAGAAGCTATAATGATCAACAATAAAAAGATTGCTGCACTGAGAGTTTATGTATCCTTAAGCCATGGAATAGAAGAATTCCCTTTTCACTATTCTAGCAACTAAAAAATTCAGAGAGAACTACAGTATCACATAGGTCATGTAATACATTCAGGCTCTACCTACACAAATTCAATGGCTGCTAAAAACTCTCAGCTTAGTTCAATTCACAGGTAAAACTCATACCCTGTCTCATAGGATAATCCTATCTTCCTAGCCAGGCTGCACAAGGTGGAAGTAAAACTAAAATAAGGGTTCTACAAGCTGCGCAGAGCAAAAAATACATATAAGTTGGTATTACCAAAAACAGGTTTCCATGAATGCCACTTGCATTTTAAAATATTCTGGGAACATTAATCAATAAAGTCATCTACCAAATATTTATTTTAAATTACCAGAGTGGCTACCAGTAGAGTACATGGAGAGGACGACTAAAGTTTATCAGGGCATAAATTGTTAGCCAGGCTTTGTAGTAGATCCCTTAATCACCTTATTTCATTTAAGCATTATGACCTTGTCAAAGAGTTGTTAGTATTTTTACTTTAACAGGAAAGTAAACCCACATTCAGGGAAGTTACAGTAACTAAATGGCAATACTAGAAATTATATCCCAGCGTGTCCGTCTCCAAAGTCCATAGACTCACCACTTTGGAGACCTGCTCTCAAGTAGTTTACACTCTAATTTAGGGAGAGTTATTACTCTCATAAAAAGTGCCTATGCCCAGGTGCTCAAAAAAAAAAAAGTACCTACCAAGACAAATATAATAACATTATCAAATTAAGTTAGGCAATAGCTGCCTTAAGGTTAATTTTCTTCTCTTTTTTTTGAGTCTTACTTTGTCACCTTCAGTAGAGTGCCCTGGCATCATAGCTCACAGTAACCTCAAACTCTTGGGCTCAAATGATTCTCTTGCCTCAGCTTCCCAAGTAGCTGGGACTACAGGTGCCCCCCACAATGTCCGGCTATTTTTAGAGACGGGGTCTCGCTCTTGCTCAGGCTGGTCTTGAACCCGTGAGGTCAGGCAATTCACCCACCTTGGCCTCCCGGAGTGCTAGGATTACAGGTGTGAGCTACCACGCTGGGGTTTAATTTTCTAATATTCAGAAAAGTTCAGTCACAGGCTTTAATTTTACTTTAACACTTTGTCTCCTCCAGCAGATGCATTCCTCAGAGATACAACTGTCTCACTATTTTTTTTTTATTTCTATTTTTTTGAGACAGTCTCGCTTTGTTGCCCCATGCTAGAGTGCCACGGCATCTTAGCTCTTCATAGAAACCTTGAACTCTTGGACTCAGCCTCCTGAATAGCTGGGACTACAGGCATGCACCACTATCCCCAGCTAGTTAGACAGGATCTTGCCCTTGCTCAGGTCTTGAACTGGTCTTGAACTCCTGAGCTCATGCAATCCACCTGCCTCTGCCTCCTAGAGTCCTAGGATTATAGGTGTGAGCCACCATGCCCAGCTTGTCTTATTTTTATCTCCAGAGTTTGATCATAATAGATGTTCAATGTGTGTTTAATGGTGAGAGATCAGTGAAAACTACATATCCAAGAAAAGTAAAAGAGCATTGATTAACCAGAAACAATTTTTAAAAAGCATTATGTACCTATATTACTGGTTACATTATTGAGTCTGACTCAACTAGACTGGAAGGTTATGTGTCAGATACAGCTCTTTAACAATTCATTGTCTTATTCATCTATATAACCTAGTAAGGTAAATAAGACACAAAGAGAGTTAAATAATTAAAAGTTGATGGACACATAGTAAGTAGCTAAACTGGGATTCAAAATTAGATATTCTGATTACCTAGGACAGAATTACATAAAAATGGCACTTACACGTGGAGTTACACATCATTTATTAAGAAACAAGGAGCACGTCATGCCCAGTGGCTCTGTCGGTAATCCTACTGGAAGGCCAAGGCAAGAGGATTGCTTAAGTTTAGGAGTTCAAGACCAGGCTGAGCAACATTGAGGCCCCGTCTCTAAAAATGGCCAAGCATTGTGGCTGGCATCTATAATCCCAGCTACTTGAGAGACCCAGGCAAGAGGATTGCTTGAGCCCAAGAGTTTGAGGCTGCTGTGAGCTATGATACCACAGTACTCTGCCAGAGCAACAACGTGAGACTCTGTCTCAAACAAAAAAAGAAACAGGAAGCCAAATATAGTTTAGGGGAATTGGAATGACTATAGAAACTAAAGAAAGGTGCCCACTCAAGAGGGTGTGGTATTCATCAAATAATGGCCACAGAGAAGACAAATGTACATTAAAAGCAGGTAGCTCAATGGATGAGGCACCAGCCACGTATGCCAAAGCTGGTGGTTTGAACCCGGCCCAGGCCAGCTAAAACAATGACAACTGCAACAAAAACAACAACAAAAAATAGTGGGGCACTGTGGCTGGGGCCTGTAGTCCCAGCTACTCGGGAGGCTGAGGCAAGAGAATTGCTTGAGCCCAAGAGTTTGAGGTTGTTGTGAGCTGTGATGCCACAGCACTACTCAGGGTGACATAGTGAGATTCTGTCTCAAAAAAAAAATAGAAAGAAAGAAGGATAAACAGGACTCCATTGCTGACTATAGAGAAAGAAGGGGGATGAATCAGAAACAACTTCAAAATGTCAAACTTAAATGACTGGAAGAATAGTAATGGCAATGACAGCCACTGGTAAAACTAATTTGGATGTGGGGATAGGTAAGTTCAGAAATCATGATTTTGATGTGGCAGTGTACTTCCAGTATATAAGTAAAAATAGGAAAGCTTGGATAAATCTGTAATAATCACACAGGTGTGAGAGTAACCAACTTCTGTTGGAGTTGTAATACATCAGGTTAAAAACAATTGCTGTAAAAATATTTTTTTTTTTTTTTTTGAGACAGAGTCTCAAGCTGTTGCCCTAGGTAGAATGCCGTGGTGTCATAGCTCACACCAACCTCCCAACTCTTGGGCTCAAGCAATCTTCCTGCCTTAGCTTTTCTGTATTTAGTAGAGACGGGGTCTCAAACTCGTGACTTCAAGCAAACCACCCACCTCGACCTCCCACAGTGCTAGGATTACGACAGGCGTGAGCCACCATGCCTGGCCTTCTAGTGAGTTTTTTACAAGTAAAATTTAATTAATAACTCTCCCACTTCTCCTTTCCTAACTGAATGATTCACTTCAACAGCCACTAGGTGAGTACAGGCTAAGTAGGTATCAAGCTGAGTGGCAAAGGTGGCTACAGTAGCCCAGTTCAGGCTTTGGGAGACCGATTAATATGAGGAGGGTAGCCTTAAGGGGATAAGAGGCTTGAGTAAAGTTTCAGGGCCTAGGTAGAGTGATAGGAAAATATCTGCCCACATGGCCAGCATGGGGTCACACAGTGGATTGAGGAAGGCTCCCCCATAGGAAGTGGAACACAGGATGATGATGGTGGTGTGCACATCCACAAAGGGTGAGTGGGGAAGACAGGTCACAGTGAGGGTTCCCTATGTGGGCAGAAGAAAGTATACATTAAGGGAAGGAACGGCAGTTGGTCCAGCAGAGCTTCAGACTCAGTGGGTAAGAAAGGTGGAAGGGGTAGCCCAGTGTAATCTGTCAGTTCCCAAAAGGATAACGAGGAAAGAATCTACGTAAAGTATGGGATGGAAAATGAAGAGAGAGATGCTTGAACAAAGGCAATGGGTTATACAAGAGAACTAACCCAATAAAGGTGACAGACCAAATAAATGTTGGTGATAAGAGCTGAGTAATCAGAAAGAGTTAAAAATACAGAAAAAAAAAAAGCTAAAATAAATACTTTGTTGCTGAGCTAGAAATGAAGATGCTGTTATGAGCTCAAAGCTTACAATATGTAGCAAGAAATTTCTCAGGTGGCGCTTGTGGCTCAGTGGGTAGGGCGCCAGCCCCCTATACCGAGGGTGACAGGTTCGAACTCGGCCCAGACCAAACTGCAAAAAAATAGCTGGGCATTGTGGCAGGTGCCTGTAGTCCCAGCTACTTGGGATGCTGAGACAAGAGAATCGCCTAAGCCCAGGAGTTGGAGGCTGTTGTGAGCTGTGATGCCACAGCACTCTACTGAGGGCGATGAAGTGAGACTCTGTCTCAAAAAAAAAAAAGTAAAATTAAATTAAATTACAAAAAAAAATTCTCAATAAATACAGCATATATATGTGGCAAACATGTACACACAGACACACACACTCACTCTTTCCCCCTTCTTTCTGATGGGCATCCCTCCCTCCACACCCCCTCCCCCTAGATCTATTATCTGACAGGGCTTAATAGAAATGAGCACATTTAATGATTCAAAGTATTACATGCCATTAAAAGGAATCAAAGCCCCTTAGAATAATGGCAGATTCCAGGGCTTTGACAAAAAAGTTTAAGATGAGCTTGGAATATCTTCTTCAAGTGCTCAAAGAATAGTGGAAACATGTCAAAATGACCAAGGTGAGAAAGGCTAAGACAGGTTAACTCTGGGACAATTTGAACATCAAACTAAATAATGAAGATAATAATGAATTATAACTGTGGCAGGCAACAGTTACAACCTAACATGCCCCCAATAATTCCTACTTTCTGGTATTTATACTCTATGCAATCCCATCCTGTTGATAGTCTCCCTTGCTTCTAATTAAGAGAATATGGCAAAGGTAACCGGATTCCATTTTAGATATTAGATTACACTAAAACTGTAACTTCACCTTGGTAACACACTCTATTTCAGTGATTCTCAACCTTCCTAATGCCACGGCCCTTTAATACAGTTCCTGTGGGTCGCAACAATTTCTTTCTTGGCTTGTACGCTTTGATGAAGCAAGTGATCATGCTGTAGAGATCCATATGGCAAGAACTAAGGGTGGCCTTATGTCAACAACCAACTAAGAATTGAGGCTCTCAGCCCAACAGGCCTTGAAAAAAAGAATTCTGCCAACAACCATCCAAACTTGTAAGTGAATTATTTCCCAGTCAAGTCTTAAAATAAGACCCCAGCCCTGGACAACAACTTGTCTATAGCCTTGTGAGAGGCTCCTGAAGCAGAGGACCATAGTCAGCTGTGCCCAGATTTGTAATACAAAGAAACTGTGAGATCTTACATGTATGTTAGGTTACAGGTAGGTTCACTAACTTGATTATGGTAATCATTTCAGGCTGGTGGAGTGACTCATGTATGTAATTTTAGTACTCCGAGAGGCAGAGGCAGGAGGATGGCTTGAGATCAGGTGTTCAACACCAGTCTGAGCAAGTGAGGCTCTTTCTCCACTACAAACAGAAAAAAAATTAGCCAGACATTGTGGCAGGCACCTGTAGCACCAGCTACTCAGAAGATCGCTTAAAACCAGGAGTTTGAGGTTGCCATGAGTTAGGCTAACAGCATGGGACTCTAGCCTAGGGCAACAGAGACTCTCAAAAAAAAAAAAAAAGAGGGAATGATAATCATTTCACAATGAATAGGTACATGAAAACATCATTGTACATTTTAAATGTAACGTTTATTTGCTGAAAAGACTGGAATAAAGCCAGGAAGAAATAAAAGAAAAAATAAATGTATTTGGCAAGAAACAGATGTGAGAAAATTCTAGAAGAAGCCTAAACTTCTGCCAAGGTACAGCATGTTACCAGTTTAGGAGTTGCCACTCTGAAATATTGGGGCTCATGAAAACTTAAAAATAATTATGGGAAAGAGGGATGTCTGACTTGCAGCACAGAACTTTCATACTATCAGCAACTAAACTCTAGATCACAGCTCACAGCAACCTCAAACTCTCAGGCTCAAGTGATTCCCTTGCCTAAGCCTCCCAAGTAGCTGGGACTACAGGCACCTGCCACAATGCCTGGCTATTTTTTTTCTTTAGAGACAGGGTCTCACTCTTGCTCAAGCTGGTCTTAAACTCCTGAGCTCAAGCAATCCACCCACCTTGGCCTCTCAGACAGCTAGGATACAGGTGTGAGCCACCATGCCTGGAATAAGAGAGAATTAAATATGAGTGATATTGAGAAAGGCAAGAGGATTTTTGTTCAGAAGTGTGCTAAGTGCCATACTGTGGAAAAGGGAAGCAACCATAAGACTGGGCCAAATCTCCCTGGTCTCTCTGGACAAAAGACAGGTCAAACCACTGGTTTCTCTTAAACAGATGCCAAGAACAAAGGCATAACCTGGGAGAGGATATGCTAATGAACTATTTGGAAAATACCAAAAGTACATCTCAGGAACAAAAATGATATTCGCTGGGGCCGGGCATGGTAGTTCATGCCTGTAATCCTATCCTAGTACTCTGGGAGGCTGAGGTGGGTGGACTGCTTGAGGTCACAGGTTGGAAACCACCCTCAGCCAGAGCAAGACTTTGTCTCTAAAAATAGATGGGCTGGGCGTTGTGGGAAGGCGCCTGTAGTCCCACTTACTTGGGAGGCTGAGGCAAGACAGTTCACTTGAGCCCAAGTGTTTGAGGTTGCTATGAGCTCTACCAAAGGTGTCAAAGTGAGACTCTGTCTCAAAAAAAAAAAAAAAAAAAAAGGGCAGTGCCTGTGCCTCAGTGGGTAGGGCACTGGCCCCATATATGGAGGGTGGCAGGTTCAAACCCAGCCCCGGCCAAACTGCAACAAAAAAATAGCCGGGCATTGTGGCAGGCGCCTGTAGTCCCAGCTACTTGGGAGGCTGAGGCAAGTGAATCTCCTAAGCCCAGAATTTGGAGGTTGCTGTGAGCTGTGTTACACCATCGCACTCTACCGAGGGCAATACAGTGAGACTCTGTCTCTACAAAAAAAAGAAAAAGATCTTTGTTGGCATTAGGAATAATGGAGAAAGGGTAGACTTGATAGCTTATCTCAAAAAAGCTACCAATGGGGCAGTGCCTGTGGCTCAGTGGGTAGGACACCGGCCCCATATACCGAGGGTGGCAGGTTCAAATCCGGCCTCGGCCAAACTGCAACAACAACAAAAAAATAGCCAGGAACTGTGGCGGGCACCTGTAGGCTGAGGCAACTGAATCTCCTAAGCCCAGAATTTGGAGGTTTCTGTGAACTGTGTGACGCCACGGCACTCTACCGAGGGCGATACAGTCAGACTCTGTCTGTTTAAAAAAAAAAAAAAACCCTACTAATGAGTAATAGTTGGCACTGCCTTATTTATGACAAAAGAACAGAATCTCAAGGCTTTTTTTTTTTTTTTTTTGAGACAAAGCCTCAAGCTGTCGCCCTGGGTAGAGTGCTGTGGCATCACAGCTCACAGCAACCTCCAACTCCTAGGCTCAAGCAATTCTCTTGCCTCCGCCTCCCAAGTAGCTGGGACTACAGGCGCCCACCACAACGCCCGGCTATAAAATGGTTGCAGCCGTCACTGTTTTTTGGCGGGCCCAGGCTGGATTCCAACCTGCCAGCTCAGGTGTATGTGGCTGGTGCCTTAGCCACTTGAGCCACAGGCACCAAGCCTCTCAAGGCTTTTTTTATGTATACCATAATTTCACAGTTTCATTTACAGAATTCAGATCAAGAATGAGTGACAGAATTTTTTTATTTTTTTTGAAACAGAGTCTCACTATGTTGCCCAGGGTGTCACAGCTGACAGCAACCTCAAACTCTTGGGCTTAAGGCAGTGGTTCTCAATCTTCCTAATGCCACGAACCTTTAATACAGTTCCTCAAGTTGTGGTGACCTCCAACCATAAAATTATTTTGTTGCTACTTCAAAACTATAATTTTGCTACTGTCATGAATCATAATGTAAATATCTGATATGCAGGATGGTCTTAGGCGACCCCTGTGAAAGAGTCATTCAACCCCCAAAGGGGTTGCGACCCACAGATTGAGAACTGCTAGTTAAGTGATTCTCTTGCCTCAGCCTCCCAAGTAGCTGGGACTATAGGTGCCTGCCACAATGCCTGACTATTTTTGGTTGCAGTTTTCATTGTTGGTCAGCTGGCCCTTGCCAGGCTTGAACCCGCCAGCCTCAGTGCATGTGGCTGGCGCCGTAACCACTGTGCTATGGGCGCTGAGCCGCCAACAGAATATTTTTGTTGGACAGTCTGCCACAACAACTAGCTATTTTTAGAGACGAGGTCTCGCTCTTGCTCAAGATGATCTCAAACTCCTGAGTTCAGGCAATCCACCCACCTCAGCCTCCCAGAGTGCTGGGATTAAAGTGTGAGCCACCATGCCTAGCCCTTGATTAGATTTAAACAGTGCTGTTCAACTTTTCATAGACAGTAAGTTGTCATCCCAAAATCCACTGAAGATTGGTTTTATATTAAGATTTACATAACCTGGCTCAGCACCCATAGCAAAATGGTTACGGTGCCAGCCACATACACCAAAGTTGGTAGGTTCACATCCAGCCCAGCTCTGTCTCAAAAAAAAAAAAAAAAGATTTACATAACTCATATAACTTAACTTGTGTGGATATACTTAAATATTGGGGAAATCCCTTCACTGTCTCAGAACCAAACAAGAGTCACTGGTGTTTTAATTGGTGTTCATTAGCCTGTTAAAGGCAAGGGCTGGAGATACAGTAGTAATGTTTACTTTGTATTTTTTTTCTTTGAGACAGTGTTTCAAGGTGTTACCCTCGGTAGAGTGCCATGGCGTCACAGCTTCCGGCAACCTCAGACTCTTGACCCAAGAGACTGTAACAAAGTGGTCAATGTACAGGGGTGGTTAGCATAAAGCCTACTGTATTGATATGTACATGTGGAGTACAATCTTGTCTATGAAAATTCGGTCAATTTAAGGAGGTGGTCAATGTAGGTGGGTGGTCATCTATACAGGTTCTACTGTATTTGGCAAGAATTAATTATAATAACTATTTGACATTTAAATATCACTCATTTATAAATCCAAAATATGAGTAAGTATGCGTTGTGTTATAAGCCACTGAATTTGTGGCAATTTTTTATGTAATAATAGATAATACCATGAACCACTAAAAAATGCAGAAATCCATGACTGTTAGTGATACAAAAAATAAATGAAGTTCAATAATGAATAGGATGCTCAAATACTCTCAAAATAGGCTGGGCGTGGAGGCTCATGCCATTCTGCTAATCCTAGCACTCTGGGAAGGTGAGGTGGGTGGATTGCTTGAGCTCAGGAGTTCAAGACCAGCCTGAGCAAGAGAGAGACCCCATCTCTACTAAAAATAGAAAAACTAACAGGTCATGGTGGCATGCGCCTATAGTCCCAGCTACCTGGGAAGGTGAGGCAAAAGGATCACGTGAGCCCAAGAGCTTGAGTTTGCTGTGAGCTAAGACGATGCCACAGCACTCTATCCAGGGTGACAGAGTGAGACGCTGTCTCAAAATAAAATAAATAAATAAATAAATCTAACAGTTTGAAGGCATAGAGAATAATTTTTGCAGAGTGGCTCAGTGGGTAGGGCACCGGCCCCATATACTGAGGGTAGTGGGTTCAAACATGGCCCCAGCCAAACTGCAACAAAAAAATAGCCAGGGCTCGGTGCCTGTGGCTCAAGCAGCTAAGGCGCCAGCCACATACACCTGAGCTGGCAGGTTCGAATCCAGCCCGGGACCACCAAACAACAATGACGGGTGGCAACCAAAAAATAGCCGGGCGTTGTGGCGGGCACCTTAGTCCCAGCTACTTGGGAGGCAGAGGCAGGAGAATCGCTTGAGCCCAGGAGTTGGAGGTTGCTGCGAGCTGGGATGCCATGGCACTCTTTCCAGGGCGACAGCTTGAGGCTCTATCTCAAGGAAAAAAAAAAAAAATCAGGCGTTGTGGCGGGTGCCTGTAGTCCCAGCTACACGGGAGGCTGAGGCAAGAAAATCGCCTAAGCCCGGAAGTTGGAGGTTGCTATAAGCTGTGACGTCACAGCAATCTACAGAGGGCGACAAAGTGAGACTCTGTCTCAAAAAAAAAAGAAAACAATTCAGGCGGTGCCTGTGGCTCAGTGAGTAGGGCCCTGGCCCCATATACCGAGGGTGGTGGGTTCAAACCCAGCCCCGGCCAAACTACAATAAAAAATAGTCGGGCATTGTTGCGGGCACCTGTAATCCCAGCTACTCAGGAGGCTGAGGCAAGAGAAGCCTAAGCCCAAAAGCTGGAGGTGGCTGTGAGCTGTGATGCCACAGCACTCTACCAAGGGTGACAAAGTGAGACTCTGTCTCTGAAAAGAAAAGAAAACAATTCATGCAGATTAGACTTTAAGGGCAATATACTTTCCACAATTTTTCCCCAGGTTCTACTAAGTTTTACATGCACAGACTAAGATGCTGAAAAACGAAGTTTGAAGCATAGTCTCATGTAGTGTCATGAAGCTGTGGATCAAAAAAGTGGAGTATAGGGCCCACCTAGGACAAGTTATCTTGTTTAAAACAAACAAACAAAAACCTCAGACTTTCTGTTGACAACATGGAAAGAACTAAATGAGTCAGAAAAAAAGGACATCAACAAAAGACACACCTCAACTGAACCAAGGGGACATTACCACAAAAAGATTAATAAACACTCTCTAAAAAACAATATTCAAAGTTTCTAATATTTTCACTAAAAAATATCTAATATTCAGGGTGGCGCCTGTGGCTCAGTGAGGAGGGCGCCAGCCCCATATACCGAGTGTGGTGGGTTCAAACGCAGCCCCAGCCAAACTGCAAAAAAATAATAATAATTAAAAATAGCCGGGCATTGTGGTGGGCACTGGTAGTCCCAGCTACTCAGGAGGCTAAGGCAAGAGAATCATCTATGTCCAAGAGCTGGAGGTTGCTGTAAGCTGTGATGCCACAGCACTCTACTGAGGGCGACAAAGTAAGACTCTGTCTCTAAAAAAAAAATCTAATATTCAGGCTCAGCGCCCGTAGCTCAGTGGTTAAGGTGTCAGTCATATACACCGGGGCTGTCGGGTTCGAACCTGGCCTGGGCCTGCTAACCCACAATGACAACTACAACAAAAAATAGCTGGGTGTTGTGATGGGTGTCTGAAGTCCCAGCTACTTGGGAGGCTGAGACAAGAGGATCGCTTGAACCCAACAGTTTGAGGTTGCTGTAAACTAAGATGCCATAGCACTCTACCAAGGGTGACCAAGTGATACTCTGTCTTAAAAAAAAAAAAAAAAAGAAAAGAAAACTGCCAAAAATACAATCCAAAAATCATTTAGACTATCAAAAGGGGGAATTTTTCTACTGGTATCAACAGATGCCAATACAAAAATTAGACAGATGTTGAAATTAGCTTTAAAGAGAAAGACTTTAATATAGATAAAATGAAAATGTTCCAATAACTAAGGCAAACATTCCTGAATGAAAGAAGGAATCAGCGATGAAACAAAATATACAAAGAACTAAATGGAAATGTAAGAATAGCAAATAACCAAAATTTTAAAACTCATTGGATAGGCTCAAAGCAGAATGGAGATTGCTGACCAATATCCCTCCCTTATAAACATACAGGCAAAAATCTCAACAAAATACAACAAAAGAATTCAACAACACACAAAAAGAATTATACACCATGACCAACTGGGATTTATCCCACAAATGAAAGAGCCGCTGCTTTGAGTCCTAAAAGTATTCTAATACCTAGTTCTAGGTCCTAGGAAGAGCCTGACTGCTTATTTTTTCTTTTTAGTTCCATGAGCTATCTGTTTCCTTAAAATAACTGCCCCTTTTTGCTTAGAGGAGAATGAGGCAATCTGTTACTTGAAACCAAATGTACTTGATGAAAACAGAAATATAGTTTTAAAATGAGTAATATCCCCAGAGTAGACACCATGGGAAACTACACTTACTCCAACAATGCAACTGATGCTTGGAAAAAAATTTTTTTTATTTAAGCCTTCTAAAATGAAACTAGTTTGACTTTATGAGAGGGAAATGAGTCCCTTCCTTTAAAGAGATTACAATCTAGTAGAAAAAAATGAGATTTAAAGGTTTAGCTACCACAAATTAACATTTATAAACATTAGATAAATTGGGATTAAAATATAAAATGTTATTTGTATGATATTATTGTTAAGCCATATGAACTCATAGATTTCTATAACTTCTAGATGCCTATCCCACAGTTGTATACATAACAGAAGTGTTCAAGAAATCCCTAGTGAAATGAACTGTTGGATTATCTTTTTTTTTTTTTTGTAGAGACAGAGTCTCACTGTACCGCTCTCGGGTAGAGTGCCGTGGCGTCACACGGCTCACAGCAACCTCTAACTCTTGGGCTTACGCGATTCTCTTGCCTCAGCCTCCCGAGCAGCTGGGACTACAGGCGCCCGCCACAACACCCAGCTATTTTTTTTGGTTGCAGTTTGGCTGGGGCTGGGTTTGAACCTGCCACCCTCGGCATATGGGGCCGGAGCCCTACTCACTGAGCCACAGGCGCCGCCCAATGAACTGTTGGATTATCATGACAACTGAGAGGAAGTGTGACCCCCTTAAATCCACTAGGTTTAAGTCACCAGGTTCTGGGGCAGACTTGTCCTCAAACCAATTGTACGACCCTGAGCAATTCTCTTACTTTCTATGCACCTCAGCTGCTTTTCTGGTAAAATGTTGATTAAAATATTTCTAACAGTGCCTTACAACAATAAAATCCTACAATTCTAAGGTTTAAGTCCATCTATAACACTTCTACTACAGATTTTTTAAAAATAGGAGTTAGTAGTTTCACCACAAAACGTAGACTAAAAGGTATGGAAATCCTTTTAAACAAGAAGGGAGGAGACGGAATGACTCCTGATGCTTATTTTAAACTGCTAAAATTTGGCTGCTAGTAAATTCATTATTATTTATTAAGTGGGCAATTAGTCAAATATAACACTCTGATAAACTAGAATTTTGAACAAACAAATGCTTTAAAATTCTAATAACTATGTATTAGCAGTGAATTATTCTTACTTGAATTTCTACTGCTTTGTAGAGCAGGGTTACTAAGTACATAATTACATAAGAGAGCCACCCAACTTCCAAAGGAGCCATTCCAGTGAATTGTGTAAATAATATGCTTTAAAAAAACAAAACCTCCTCACATATGAATTTAGATTTACCAGATATGGAGTAGCTGTGTACCTGGGAGATTAGAACACAGTCTTAAAAAGCCCTTCCTAATTATGAATTTACCAGAGAGATTAGAATGACCCAAAGCAAATTAATACAGACTTTTTTAATAACTTTCTATAAAAACACTTTCACTACACTGCTTCAGTACAGAAAACAAAAGATCTTAAAGTCACTAGCCTAAGAACTCCAGAGCAAATGATCCAATTTTTCTAGTACCAATGTTCTGTTTTTCTTTTCTTTTTTTTTTTTTTTTTTTTGGCCAGGGCTGGGTTTGAACCCACCACCTCTGGCATATGGGACCGGCGCCCTACTCCTTGAGCCACAGGTGCCACCCTGTTCTGTTTTTCTTAATTACTCAGTATTTGTGTTTTATTGTTCTTTCATTTGTATCAACATAAGTTCTAAATATCTGGTAAATGACAGGATTTACTCTAAGACTGTTGAATTTGAAATAATAAAATAAAAAATTGTTTTTAATCACATAAATTATTCTACATTAGCAAGAAGCAGGGCATCATAATAATGCCTAGAGGCCACACGTTTTCTTTTCTTTTCTTTTTTTTTTTTGTAGAGACAGAGTCTCACTTTACTGCCCTCGGTAGAATGCCATGACGTCACAGGACTCACAGCAACCTCTAGCTCTTGGGCTTACGCGATTCTCTTGCCTCAGCCTCCCAAGTAGCTGGGACTACAGGCGCCTGCCACAACGCCCAGCTATTTTTTGGTTGCAGTTTGGCCGGGGCTAGGTTTGAACCCGCCACCCTCGGTATATGGGGCCAGCACCCTACTCACTGAGCCACAGGCACCGCCTCTACCACGCGTTTTCTATACTAAAAAGTCATTTTTAATATTCACCCATAGGAAACTAATCACCTTAACAAACTTATGCATTCAGCCAGGTGGTATCTTTATTCTTCTCCATAACAGAACGAAAGGACATTCACTTATACTTTCTTTGCCACATTATTAAAAATCATCTTATGCTAAATAAATATAATTACTATATTTTTGAAATGCTCATTCATTTGTTAAGAGTGAAACTGCAATTAGCTTAGATTAGGTTTTACAAACTCAATCGCCTATACATGTACTTAAAATCTTTTTAAATCATGCCACAAAAAAATTATTTGGTTATAGGAGAATTTCATTGCATTAAATTCAAATCAAAGCCCATTGCAATAAGCTCTAAGGGACTCTCCAAATTCTTTTATTGCCCTAGAATTTATTGCATTAAATATGATTTGAAATAACTAGGCGACTAGCTGAGGCCTGGGAATCATGGGGTTACACAACAATTTTTGATGATGTGGAGTTGGCCTATACACAAATTTAAAATGACCAGTGTTCATTGGGAGGATTAGGCTTTATGTATTTCTGAGAGATGGAGGGCAGGGAAGAAAAAAAGAGAGGAGGGAAAAGAAGGAGAGAGGAAAAAAAAAAGAAAGCTTGGTTATAATTAGAGGAGTATAAAGAAGCTGAAGCAATCTTCCATTTTGGTAAAAGGCATTTGCAACACTCTTCCTGAATCCCACCCCAGATGGATTTACGTGTTTGTGCTCATAGCAGTTGCTATGACTCAAGAGGCTAGTGTCATGTTAATAATCTACATATTAAGGACAGGCTGGCTGCCATATGAGAGATCAGAGCTCTTTCTCTCACTTCCCAGGCAAAAAAGAGCACAGGAAGCCACAGAGTAAAATCCTTTTATAGGGAGAGGAGAAAAACCCTCACTCTAAACTTATGGATCGGCCACTCTACAGATTTGTTTGCTCTAACAATGAGTTTAAAAGGGAACTATCTGGAGCATTCCTCCTAAGGAAAGGGAAATTCCTGCTCATGAAAGGATACCCCGATACCCAACTGTATTTCAATGACTGCAAACCAAGTTTCCCAGCCCTCTGGGTATTCCTTAATTTAACTTTTCTGTAGGAATAAAGCAAAGAAAATTACTTGCTCATTAGAAAGAGCATAAATGCCTACATAAATAAATGCAGCCATATTATATGTGATTTCCTGGGTACCACAGACTAGCAGAGAGAAGAAACTAATTTTCTGCAGTGTGTTTACTTCACTATTTGCAAATCACTGACTGATGGGCAGCTACAATATATTAAATAACTATTTCAAGGACCAAGTGTCATGTTCCCTTTTAAGTAACAAAAACAAACATTATCTACCTTCCTCATCCAGTTTATGGAATTTAGGAGGAGAACAGGTTTATTGACTTGATAGGTTGTAAGGACATTTTCTGTAATGGGGTGGTTAATATTGAGGTAAGATAAATCATCCTTTCTCTCAGGACTTTGGTATTAAGACTTACATATTCTTTGAATACAAGAAGGATACAAATGAGTATTTTTGAAGCAAGTGAAATATGACAAGAAAGTGCAAAATGGGGAATGATGAGTATACCTAATAATTTTTTTCTTCCAGGAAAATAAAATACCCAATCTTCCAATCCAATTTATTATCAGCCATGATGCAAACTTGTAAAATTGCAAATGCACAACCTGATAATATTGCTCACTTTAGATATCAATCTAAAAATCAGTGCATCAGATTTTAACGTAAAACATTTTAACAGATTTACAAATTAATTTAAAATTTTCTTTTCCAAGAAAAGTTAGGAGAGGAAGATTCACATCTATGCATTGTTCAATCCCAATGATACAACCATATCTAGGCACAATGGAATGAATATAAACAGTACTGGTCTTTCATTTCCAAACTCATTATAAAATTTTAAATAACATGTTAATACTATCTTTGAACTGTTTGCTAGGTATCTGAACTGTTTAATAGTCTAAGTTGTGTAACAAGTCATGAGTCATGTATGACCTATGATTGTTAAATAGAAGCAACAAAATGAGATTTTCATAAATCCTTTAACAAACAGGCAAAACCAAGCAAAGTTTAAAACGGAGCTATTTTAAAAATCAATTTTACAGAAGCAAAATCAACATTAATATTTGGATTCTGACTGAAAATATTCAATGGATTACTTTAAAACACTATTCTTTGGTCACTCAATATTATTACTCCTAACTAACTTGTTTCTTACACCATAGTTTTCACCTACAACATAAGAACATTAAAAAAATCTCTACTGGGCGGCGCCTGTGGCTCAGTCGGTAAGGCACCGGCCCCATATACCGAGGGTGGCGGGTTCAAACCCGGTCCCGGCCAAACCGCAACCAAAAAAATAGCCGGGCGTTGTGGCGGGCGCCTGTAGTCCCAGCTACTCGGGAGGCTGAGGCAAGAGAATCGCTTAAGCCCAGGAGTTGAAGTTGCTGTGAGCTGTGTGACACCATGGCACTCTATGGAGGGCAATATAGTGAGACTCTGTCTCTACAAAAAAAAAAAAAAAACAACTCTACTAAAGGGAAAAGAATGGTAATGGTATTAATGTAGGCAACTCGTGCTCAGATAATGTTCAACTATTTGCAATGAAATGCGGATGAAAACATGGAAATTTCAAACCAAGTTTTTAGATAAAATCCTCAGTTTTATGAATATTTATAGCACACGTTCCAGTCTTACAGAACTCAAGTCTTCTTCCAACTCATATGTAATATAAACTGCTCTTAAAACACTTTTAATATATTGTTACAGGGATACCTTTTTACACAGCACATACCAAGCAGCAGATCGATATCTAATACAACGATGTTGATTCCATTACCACAAAACCTGCACAAGCAGCAAGCTGCTGAACAAAGACCATGGCTTTCATTAAGGTTTATTTGTAATATGTATTTACTCCACTAGAAATATTTTGCTATGATGGACAAATAGAACAATAGCATTTGAAGTAACACTTAAGAAGCTTTGGTTACAAAGAAAGTTTGAAAGACATAGCTAATATAAATTTCTTTTTTTTTTCTCTCTCTCTCTTAGAGACAGTCTCACTTTATCGCCCTCAGCAGAGTGCCATGGCATCACACAGCTCACAGCAACCTCCAACTCCTGGGCTTAGGCGATTCTCTTGCCTCAGCCTCCCAAGTAGCTGGGACTACAGGCGCCCACCACAACGCCTGGCTATTTTTTTGTTGTTGTTGTTGTTGCAGTTTGGTCAGGGCCGGGCTTGAACCCACCACCCTCAGTACATGGGGCCAGTGCCCTACCCACTGAGCCACAGGCACTGCCGATCAAATTTCTTCACACCTACAGGATGTTACCATTTATCATCAAATCCATCACTTCATATGCAATCATAATGCTGCACTGGATGCTGTACAAGTTGCCTTAACATTAGATGTCTGTTTATGATACAATTCAACACTTAAGACTAAAATGATACAGCAAGAGGATATGAAAAATGATGAAAATTAGCACTGGGTGAGAAATAAGGAAAGAAGAAAAGAGAAAGGAAAATACCCTATTTTTTTGGCTTGGCACCCATAGCACAGTGGTTAGGGCACTAGCCACATACACTGGGGCCACAGGTTCAAACACCACCCGGGCCTGCTAAACCACAATGACAACTACAGCAAAAAAATAGCTGGGCGCCTGTAGTCTCAGCTACTTGGGAGGGTGAGGCAAGAGAATCCCTTAAGCCCAAGAGTTTGGGGTTGCTGTGAGCTGTGATGCCTCTGCACTCTACCAAGGGTGACACTGTCTCAAAAAAAAAAAAAAAAATGGAGGGCAGTGCCTGTGGATCAGTGAGTAGAGAGCCGGCCCCATATACTGAGGGTGGTGGCGGGTTCGAGCCAGCCCTGGCCAAACTGCAACAACAACAACAAAAAATAGTTGGGCACTGTGGCAGGCGCCTGTAGTCCCAGCTACTCGGGAAGCTGAGGCAAGAGAATCACCTAAGCCCAAGAGCCGTGGAATCACAACTCACAGCAACCTCCAGCTCTTGGGCTTAGGCGATTCTCTTGCCTCAGCCTTCCAAGTTGCTGGGATTACAGGTGCCCATCACAACATCTGGCTATTTTTTGTTGTTGTTGTTGCAGTTTGGCTGGGGCTGGGTTTGAACCTGCCGCCACCCTCAGTATATGGGACCGGCACCCTACTCACTGAGCCACAGGTGCTGCCCGAAAATACCCTATGTTTTTTTTTTTGTTGTTTTTTTTTTGCAGTTTTTGGCCGGGGCTGGATTTGAACCTGCTACCTCCGGCATATGGGGTCGGCGCCCTACCCCTTTGAGCCGCAGGCGCCGCCCAATACCCTATGTTTTAAAAGTGATTTTCAGTAACAAAATTATAATTAGAAAAAACAGAGATCTGCCTATACTCAGTGGTACTAGCAACTTGTGGCACCGGGGGGATTTAACTTTTGTCTAAAACCAATTCTCCTTGTCTTTTCTTTTTTTCTTTTTTTGGCCAGGGCTGGGTTTGAACCCGCCACCTCCGGCATATGGGACCGGCGCCCTACTCCTTGAGCCACAGGCGCCGCCCCTCCTTGTCTTTTCTTACACTATTTACTTTCAATGAACTAAAGCTGCAATGCATCCTTTCTAGACCAGCTTTAATCATTTTCACAACTAAGGTTGCTATGACAACAGGATGCAGCTTATTTGCATTGTTTTCATTTTTCCCCATTTGAGTTGCCATAACAACACAATCATTCTGCCTTTCTCCAGGATGTAACAATTTTATTTCAGGATTATATTCTTAAAGACTCAGGGTTTCCCCATGAAGAAAACAAATAATAGAATTTACATAAGAATGTTATTTAAATAATATAACGCTGAATTTTAAAATCCTTCAGAGGAAAAGTTATTATGATCGTATTTTGGAGACAGTCTCACTTTTTTGCCCTTGGTAGAGTGTTGTGGCATCATAGCTCACAGCAACCTTAAACTCTTGGGCTCAAGCAATTCTCTTGCCTCAGCCTCCCAAGTAGGGAGGGACAAGCTGGGACTATAGGCACCTGCCACAACGCCTGGCTATTTTTAGAGACAAGGTCTCACTTTGGCTCAGGCTGGTCTCGAACCTGGAGCTCAGGCAATCCACTCACCTTGGGCCTCCCAGAGTGCTAGCATTTACAGGCATGTGCCACCACACCTGGCCTAGAAAAAGTTATTTTAATAAGGACTTTCATTTTATATATATATATATATATATATATATTATTTGTATATAAAAATTAACAAACTCTGATATTTGCCAAAATCTAAAGACTACCAATTACAGTGACTAATTTTTGTACAGACTTCTCCACACAAAAGATTATCAATACCATATGACTTAATCTATGGAAAAGCATCCATTAATACCTGTTCCAAGTAGATCAAGAATAAAGATGGTTCAAGGCCAGGCACGGTGACTCTCGCCTATAATCCTGGCACTCCGAGAGGCTGAGGTGGATGGACTGCCCTGAGCTCACAGGTTTGAGAACAGCCTGAACAAGAGCAAGACCTCACCTCTACAAAATAGCCAAGCCTGTAGTCTCAGCTACTTGGGAGGCTAAGACAAGGGAATCGCTTAAGCCCACGAGTTTGAGGTTACTGTGAACTGTGATGCAACTGCACTCTATTGATGGTGACAATCAAACTGTCTCAATAAATAAATAAAGATGGTTCTATACCACTTACTTTGCTGTGGTGGTAATCCAACACCATTTGTGGCCAGGTATGTTGGTTCACGCCTCTAATCCTACCACTTTTGGGGGCCAAGGTGAGAGGATTGCTTAGAGGCTAGGAATTGGAGACCAAGCTGGGCAACACAGCAAAACCTCCATCTTTATAAAAATATAAAAAATATTAGCTAGGCCTGAGGATCCCTTGATCCCAAGAGTTTGAGGTTATAGTGAGCTATGATCATGGCACTGCTCTCCAGCCCGGGCAACAGAGTAAGACACTGTCCAAAAAAAAAAAAAAAAAAAAAACAAAGGTTGGACACCTTGATGCTCACTTGTAATCCTAGCACTCTAGGAGGTTGAACTCAGGAGTTCACACCAGGCTGACAAGAGTGAGACCCCTTTCTCTAGCAAAAATAGAAAAATTAGCTAGGTGTCATGGTAGGCCCCTATAGTCCCAGCTATAGGGAAGGCTGAGGCAGGAGATCACTTGAGCCAGGAGTTGAGGTTGCTGTGAGCTAGGCTTATGCTACAGGACTCTACCCTGGGCAATGGAATGAGACTCTGTCTCAAAACAAACAATCAACAACAACAACAAAAAACAACCCAGATTCCAATGTAGCCAGACCCACATATAAAAATTAAACTAGTGAACTAGACTAAAATAATGTACAAAATCCCACTCTCTCCAACCCTGCTTCCTATTTCTTCTTTCATTTATTCTATCGATTCCACTTTGTGAGTCCTAAATTCCCCAAGCAAATGTCACCTTGTAATGATTCTAAATTCACAGAAACTGGTAGATCATAGGCTATAAGCAAGATAGTACAATCTTATTACTGTGCAATAATGTAAATTTAAGTGCTAATGCTATTAGAATCATGAAAGAAACTGGATTTTTGTGCTGAACTTTGACAGGATTTATTAATTTTCTGTGCATGTGTGTCCTTGCATTCTTGGTAACTGCTATGACTCATCCAGAATATTCCTTAGACAAAAACCTCTGGCCTCATATCCAGGCAGCATACATTCGAATCTCTGCTATTACTGTTACACATCCTGGAACTCACTGGTCAATTTGCTATTGCTACCCTGATCTGACATGTCTAGCCATTTACTCCTCAGGGAATAGGGAACTGCAGGCTACTGGAACATACCCCTACTACTCTTTTCAAGAGTATGTTACATTCTGTCCGGCTTGGTAAGAATGTTTCTTTTTTTTGGAGATAAGAGACTCACTATGTCACCCTCAGTAGAGTGCCGTGGTATCACAGCTCACAGCAACCTCAAACTCTTGGGCTTAAGCAAGTCTCTTGCCTCAGCCTCCCAAGTAGCTGAGACTACAGGCACCCGCCAAAACGCCAAGCTATTCTCTTGTTGCAGATGTCATGATTGTTTAGCTGGCCCAGGCCAGGCTTGAACCTGCTATGTTGGGTGCATGTGGCTGATACTGTAACCACTGTGCTAGGGGAGCCAAGCCCATTGGTAAGAATTTTAACATTCCTCTCTCTGGGCTAGGGTCTTCTTTATTTCTCCCTTCTGTTCCTAGATTAAGAGATGATTTGGGCTCAGTGCCTGTAGCTCAGTGGCTAGGGCACCGGTCATATACACCAGGGATGGCGGGTTCAAACCCTGTCGGGGCCTGCCAAACAACTACAACAAAAACAGTAGTTGGGTGTTGTGGCGGGCACCTATAGTCCCAGCTACTTGGGAGGCTGAGGGAAGAGAATTGCTTAAGTCCAAGAGTTTGAGTTTGCTGTGAGGTGTGATGCCACGGCACACTACCGAGGGCAACATAGTGAGACTCTGTCTCAAAAAAAAAAAAAAAGAGAGAGATGCTTTGCATTTTTTTTTTTTAATCAGTCTGTGATTCTGTATATTTTGCAGAAGAGGTAAAGCAGAAGACAACTCCACTTTTAGTTTTGGTATTAGATAGTTACATCTTTTTTTTTTTTTTTTTTTAGAGACAAGAGTCTCACTTTGTTGCTCACGGTAGAGTACTATGCCGTCACAGCTCACAGCAACCTCCAGCTCTTGGGCTTAGGCGATTCTCTTGCCTTAGCCTCCTGAGTAGCTGGGACTACAGGCACCTGTGATAGTTGTATCTTTAAACAGACAAAAACCCTCAACTCAGGAATAAACTAACATTCTCAAAAGAAGCAAAGTAAAATCCCCAAGCCAACCAAGCTACAACCTGCAAAAAATACTTTTTCAATCATTTTAAGGAGTGCAAATTCTATATATACATCTATGTCTTTTACCCTCTAAGATATAAAATAGTATCTTTATAAAAATTCATTATATCAGGCATTGGCAATTAGATCTAAAATACTCAATTTCCAAAATTTATATTTGAAAATAATTTAGTTGCTATTTGAACCATTTCCACATTGAATGACTGCATTATCATAAAAAATAAATTGCCGGGGGCAGCACCTGTGGCTCAATGGAGTAGGGCACCAGCCCCATATGCTGGAGGTGGCAGGTTCAAACCCAGCCCTGGCCAAAAACTGAAAAAAAAAAATTAAAAAAAAATTGCCAAAGAATCTCCTTTTCATAAAAAAAATTAATGTACTCTAGTCACAGATTTCTACCTTTAACCCTGCAAAAATATTAAGCTCTTTTAAATAGAATTGAAATGGAAATACCTTTTTTCCCAGTAAACAATATACATACACTACGAAACCTGTAATTTAGTTATTACGGCCTTTGAAGTCCTAGATCCAGATTTGCTGGGCATGCACTTAGGTTTAGAGGGTCATGCCTGGCTGAGTATGGTGGCTCATGCCTCTAACCCTAAGCGCTCTGGGACGTTGAGATGAGGGGGGATTGCTTGAGCTCAGGAGTTAAGACCAGCTAGAGCAAGAGACCCCCACCTCTACTAAAACGGGGGAGAAAAATTAGACAGGTATTGTGGACACATACAGTCCCAGCTACTCAAGAAGCTGAGCCATGAGAATAGATTGAATCCTAGAGTTTGAGGCTGCTGTGGACTATGAGGCCATGGCACTCAACTCCAGGGTGACAGAGTGAGACTTTGTCTCAAGAAAGAAAAAAAAAAGAGTCACGCTATACAGTACACGAAGTTTGTATTACACTGGCTATGCATGTTCAAAGGATTAGTTTTCTCATTCAAGTGCCTTTCAGTGATAGATGAAATCTGATGAGAAAAGACAAAGAACTCAATTCTGCCACAATGCATCTTTGTCCTTTGTGTGGGACAAGTGGGTTTCCAATGTGGGCTGTGCATGTGCCAAGGGGTAAGCAAGATGACCCTCTGGAGGGTAGAGGGGAAAATGTCATAACTTTTAATTAATTTTTCAGGTAAAAAGGTGATTAATCTTTTAAAATTTTAATGATATAGATTGACATTTGATCCCCTGATCTGATGTTACGTGGTTAAATATCACTTATGAACAAGTGTTCCAATGGAAGACTACTAGTTCCACAACACAAGGGGGTTAGCAATGATACCCTCTCTCATTCATTCCCTTTCAGCATATTGCAAAAACCGTAGTACAGGGCAGCACCTGTGGCTCAAGGAGTAGGGTGCCGGCCCCATATACCGGAGGTGGCAGGTTCAAACCCGGCCCCAGCCAAAAACTGCAAAAAAAAAAAAAAAAAAAAACAGTAGTCTGGACTCCGGTGGCCTACGCCTGTAATCCCAGAACTGTGGGAGGCCAAGGAGGGAGAATTGCTTGAGTTCTCAGGAGTTCGGGACTTGACTGAGTGCGAGTTGAGACCCCGACTCCTAAAAAAATGGAAAAACCCATCTGGGTGCTGCAGCAAGCACCTGTAATCCCAGCGGCTTCTGGAAGCTGAGGCAGTGGGATGCCCCCAAGCCTGAATCTGAGGTTGCAGTGATCTATGACGCCATTGCACTCTGCTCAAGTGCATAGGGTGGGACTCTGTCTCAACAACAACCAAAAAAACTCTGTAGTATATGCTCAGGATTTAAGAATATTTCTATATTAGCCAGGCACAGTGGCTCACGCCTATAATCCTAGCATTTTGGGAGGCCGAGGCAGGTGGATTGCCTCAGCTCACGAGTTCAAGACCAGTCTAAGTTAAGAGTGAGACCTCCTCTCTAAAAACAGCCAGGTGTTGTGGTGGGCACTTGTAGTCCCAGCTACTTGGGAGGCTGAGACAAGAGAATCGCTTTAGCCCAGAAGTTTGAGGTTGCTGTGAGCTATAACACCACAGTACTCTACCCAGGGCAACAAAGTGAAACTCTGTCTCAAAAAAAAGAAAAAAAGAATATGCCTAGTTTTAAATAAACTGTCAGTTGATCCTTCTCTAATTCTTTGCACTAGCTCTTTATTAGACATTTTACAAGGTAAAAACAATACTGAACTAACCATATGTGAGAAAAGTGAGTCAAACACAGTACCACCATAACTGGGCACAACTTATATATACATATTCATTCATTTATAATATATAGTACAACCTCTGGAAGTTAAACACTCAAGGCGCTGTAACAAACTGGCCAATACACAGAGGTGTTCAACATAAAGAACTAAGCCTACGGTAGTGATAACATACAGGCGGTGCATGTCTAGTCTATGATAATTTAGGTCAATTTAAGGAGATGGTCAATGTAAGGGAGGTGGTCAACTATGAAGATTCTACTGTGTGTACATATATTTACTTATTTACTTTTATTTATATTTGCTTTAAGTGTATATATTGTACCTTCATATAGTAGCTAATGATGATAGGGCATCAATACAATTTATAATTTGTATTGTTGTTTTTTTTTGTAGAGACAGAGTCTCACTGTACCGCTCTCGGGTAGAGTGCCGTGGCGTCACACGGCTCACAGCAACCTCTAACTCTTGGGTTTACGCGATTCTCTTGCCTCAGCTTCCTGAGCAGCTGGGACTACAGGCGCCCGCCACAATGCCCGGCTATTTTGTTGTTGCAGTTTGGCTGGGGCTGGGTTTGAACCCGCCACCCTCGGCATATGGGGCCGGCGCCCTACTCACTGAGCCACAGGCGCCGCCTATAATTTGTATTGTTTTTTGACAGAGTCTCACTTTGTTGCCCTCAGTAGAGTGCTGGGGAGTCATAGCTCATAGCAATCTCAAATTCTTGGCCTCAAGCAATCCTCTTGCCTCAGTCTCCCAAGTAGCTAGGACCATAGGTGCTTCCCACAATACCCAGGTATTTTTAAAGACAGGGTCTCACTCTTGCTCAGGCTGTTCTTGAATAACAGCTGAGGCAATCCACCCACCGTGGCCTCCCAGAGTGCTAGGATTACAGGCATGAGCCACTGTGCCTGGCCTAAATTTACAATTTATAAATTAAAAAATAAAAATGTTTCAGGGGAGTATTGAAAAATTGTTTCCAATGGGTTTAGGAGGCTATCGTTCTAGATAACTAATTTCTCAAATTTATTTTTAAAAGCACTTGTCAAATCAAGGCATATGCCAACGCTGCCATTTTTGTAGAGTTTCTGAATCCACTCCTAATGACTATGAAGGCCAAACTAAGAAAGCTGTAACCATACTAAGAAATGAAGACATTTCCATTTGGTATTTGTCATAACAATTGACTCAGGGACAATTATTAACTTAAGACACAAAAACAAAGAGTTTTATTTGCAGACAGTACTATATTTTATAATAGTATTATAAACTCCATTTGCTGGTAAATTAGTTCTCTAGTACCAAAGATGAACAAACTTTATAGATTCCAAAGTAATAAATTTCAAAAAAGTAGTTCTCTCACTTGAATATATTTCTTTGAGAATCATTTATTTTTCTAATTCAAAAAGATGTTCTAAGGACTTTAAATTACACTATTTTCCAAGCCTAATATAACTCCTTAAGGGTTGTAATATATGAATCACAGCAGGAACTGTAGTTACCATATAGGATAACCTATAGAAGATGTTTTTAAAAGACAATGTGATTGTCTTTTAAAGAAAGACATATCAAGAAATCTTGATTATATACAGGTTAGTTTCAAGAAAAGTTCTTTGGGTAAATTTCTTATAAAACTTTAATTATCAGGAGTAAAATGTCAAAATATGATAGACAACCATTTACATTCACTTCTACACCAACACCAAGATACATAATTGCCCACAAGACTTAAAAAAGTATAAATGAGTCTATTCTAACTAATGCAACCCCTTAAAAAGTGTTTGGAACTTGCTAGGGACAGAAAAACTAGAAAGAAGAGTGTGCTGGACAGTATATTAATCCTCGAAAGTTTTTTTATTCTTAAAAGACAAAATGAACAAAAAGTGGCTGTGTTTTTTTTTAAACTTTGTCAGATTTGTTTAATGTCTTTTTTTTTTTAGAGACAGAGTCTCACTTTGTTGCCCTCAGTAGAGTGCCGTGACGTCACAGCTTACAGCAACCTCCAGTTCTTGGGCTTAGGCGATTCTCTTGTCTCAGCCTCCAAAGTAGCTGGGTGCCCTCCACAACGCCTGGCTATTTTTTTTGTTGCAGTTTGGTCGGGGTGGGCTCAAACCCACCACCCTTGGTATATGGCACCGGCACCCTACTCACTGAGCCACAGGCGCCGCCCATTGTTTAATGTCTTAAAAAATAATAATAATAAAGCTAACCTGACATAGTGGCTCATGCTTATAATCCTAACACTCTGGCAGGCTAAGGCAGGAGGATAGCCTGAGCTCCAGAGTTCAAAACGAGCCTAAGCAACACCAAGACCTCTTTTCTACAAAACAGAAAACTGGCTCGGCACCTGTGGTTCAGTGCCTCAGGTGCAGGCCACATACACCAGAGCTGGCAGGTTCAATCCCAGCCCAGGCCTGCCAAACAATGACAACTACAACCAAAAAATAGTTGGGCGTTGTGGCGGGCACTTGTAGTCCCAGCTACTTGGGAGGCTGAGGCAAGAGAAGCACTTAAGCCCAAGAGTTGGAGGTTGCTGTGAGCTGTGATAACACTGCACTCTACCGAGGGCGACATAGTAAGACTATCTTCAAAAAAAAAGAAAAAAAGAAAAGAAAACTTAGCCTGTGTTATGGCAAGTGCCTGTAGTCCCATCTAATAGGGAGGATGAGGCAGGGGGATCGCTTGGACCCAGGAGTTTGAGGGTGCTTTGAGCTAGGCTCAAAAATTAAATAAATAAAGCTTATTTATCAAAAATTATCATATGAGACATCAAAACTGATAAACATTACTGTTTGATTTACTCCCTACACTGACTCCATGAAGTAGGATGTGAGGTATATCATCAGCTTCCATTTCACAAAATGAGAAATAGGAAGTAAACAATTTCACAAGTATTTGTTGCTTACTATGTGCCTTGAAGTGGGATAATACTAAAGGGCAAAACAGACAAAACTTTACCCTCGTGAAGTTTGCTTTCTTTTCTAATAGAAATCATAGACAAATAATGGAGAACGGCATTGCTTTTAGATAGAGTGGGCTCTGAGGACACATTTGAGCAAAGGATATAAGGAGTCAAGCAAAAAGCCAGAGTCAGAGAAAACAGTAAACAAAAAGACTGTACAATGGTTTTGCAAGCGCTTTGCAAAAGGCCAGTATAACTTTACTGTAACATAAAAACCCAGATCTGCCTGTCAAAACAATGAAGTTCAAAAGGAAGATAGTTTTAAATTTAGATTTTTGAAAGATCACTCTAGCTTTTGCATGGAGAGTTAATTTAAAGGAGAGAATAATTTTCGGGAGGCTGAGGCAAGAGAATCACTTAAGCCCAGGAGTTGGAGGTTGCTGTGAGCTGCGTGAGGCCACAGCACTCTACCCGAGGGCGGTACAGTGAGACTCTGTCTCTACAAAAAAAAAAAAAGGAGAGAATAATTTAAAAATTATTACATTTGTCCATAAAAGAAATTATAACAGTCCATAATAAGTTAAGGGCAGTGGAGCCAGAGAGAAGTGTATGAATTTTAGATGTATTTAGAAGAACACATAAAATTTGATGATGGATGGGGTATGAAGGTAAGGAAAAGTGAGGAGTCAAGAGGGATCTCAGGTTTAGAGCTTTAGTAACTGGATAAATGGTGATACCGGTTATTTGGATGGGAAGAACATCAAAAAACCAAAATCATGACTATGCAATAGTCAAGTGAATAGTTGAATACATAAAGCTATAGGTTAGAGCAGACGTCCTCAAACTTTTCAAACAGGGGGCCAATTCACTGTCCCTCAGACCACTGGAGGGCTGGACTATAGTTTAAAGAAAAAAAACTATGAACAAATTCCTATGCACACTGCACATATCTTATTGTGAAGTAAAAAACAAAACGGGAACAAATACAATTCACACTGCTTCATGTGGCCCACGGGCAGCAGTTTGAGGATGCGTGGGTTAGAGGATGAATTAGAGATTACTGGCATTTTAGGAGTCATCAGCACACAAATGGCATTTCAAAGAGAAGGGAAGATGATCACTGCAGCACAAAGTATAGAGGGTCTGAAACAGAAGAAGAGGGCCCAGGCACAAGAACTACAACATTAATAAAGATTTGTTGAAGGGCCAAATGCTTATTAAGTGATCTGGCTCAATGATGTTTTCTCTAATTGTATCCAGCTGCCTCTTAACTAAACAAAAGAACGCTATCTTCCACAGCCAAAGGGTTCTCAAATGGTAGGTTTAATTTTTGAAATAACTCCATATTTTGGCTCTAGAAATAATTAACTTGAATCCTAACAGACTTAATGTTTTATCTTTGGACATTTATTAATAAATTTTTCAAGCTATTTGTAAAACTCGTATGAAGGTATAAAAAGCCATAAAGAGGCTGATGGTAAAAACAGACCTGGTCACTGAGCTCCTTTGGCCTGCTGGTGCTGCACACTGGGCTGAGGCTCTTCCACAATGTTTTACCCGGCTGAAGCTTTGTCAGATTGTTATATTCCTGTCTCTGAAATGCCTGAACACAAAATCCAGTCATCTGGGGGCCTACTGCAGATAACAATGAAGATGATGCCAAAAATACTTTCTTCTTTGGTTACAGACTTGACTCCCAAAGTATTTATAATTTCCTTTAAGTTGGCGATGGACCCCTCCCCCCATTGTAATTGTGCTAACAACACTTTAGAAGTTTATCAACATCAAGTGGTGGTGGCTAATATCTGTGAGATATTAGAAACCAAGTTATTGCTATCAGATGAAGAAGCAGAAAAAGGCATAGAGATAGAAGAGAAGACAGTGAATAACCTGCAGTCTCAACACACAACTTTTATATATAACAAAAACTGAAATAAAGCCCTTATAGGATCAAATATTGTTCAAGACTCTTATGGATGGTGAGAACTATAATAAATTCTTTGCTTTCATGAGGACCAAAAAAATGAAGGGAAGGGAAAAAGTGATGTGCAGGCAAATACAGTTTGAGATTTGTCTTTTACTGACCAAGCCACCTAACACACTAACCTGAATGACATCTTGCTTTTGAAATTGCACTGTTTGAAATTGCACTAGAACTGTTTCTCACGGGCGGCACCTGTGGCTCAGTGAGCAGGGCACTGGCCCCATATACTGAGGGTGGCAAGTTCAAAACCGGCCCCGGCCAAACTACAAACAAATAATAGCTGGGTGTTGTGGTGGGCACCTGTAGTCCCAGCTACTCGGGAGGCTGAGGCAAGAGAATTGCCCAAGCTCAAGAGCTGGAGGTTGCTATGAGCTGTGACAACACAGCACTCTACAGAGGGCAACAAGGTGAAACTCTAAAACAAAAAAAAACTGTTTCTCACCTTTAACAAAAGAAATTACTGGGAATTATATATTCCTGAAATCTATATAGGGGCCTGAATATTAGCTTTCTTCATACTATGAAGAGAAGATTATGGATGCATGACTAGTCATGCTTTGAAGATCAAATATTTATTGAGGCTTGGTGCCTGTAGCTCAGTGACTAGGGTGCCAGCCACATACACGGGAGCTGCTGAGTTCAAACTCAGCCAGGGCCTGCCAAACAACGACAAATACAACCAAAAAATTGCCAGGCATTGTGGCAGGCAGCTGTAGTCCCAGCTAATTGGGAGGCTGAGGCAAGAGAATCAATTAAGCCCAAGAGTTGGAGGTTGCTGTGAGCTGTGATGCTACAGCACTCTACTGTTTTGTTTGTCTCAAACAAAACAAAACAAAACAAATATATATATATTGAGTGCTTATTATGTGCCAAGTCCTCTGCTGAGCTATGAGGATTAAAACAATGAATAAACATGTCTTGCTAGGAAAATGGATGTATAAACAAGTGAAATAAAGTGTGTGCCCAAAAGCTAGGAAAAAAATAAAAGCCACAAATAGCCAAGAAGTAAAACAAGGTAAAAGAACTTAACTATCATACACAAAGGCTTATTTTAAAGCTATGTGAATAAGATAGTAAGTTATTGATACAGGGATAGATACAAACTATAGAACAGAATAATGACTCCAAAAACAAACTAAGGCATTCATGGACATAATCTGTGGTGGAGGTAGCACTACAGATTTGTGGAAAATACATATTCTTCCAGTTAAACAATGTTGTGGGCCACTGGAAATCGATACGGAAAAAATGGAACCCCTTCCTCACATCCTCCAGACTTGAGACACTAAAGCTCTAAAATTTAGGTGTAAAAGGCAAAACTGGAAACCTTCTAGTAGAAAATATGAAACTATTTTCATGGCCTTTGAGTAGGGAAGGCAAAGCATTAAAACACATACACACATGGTCCTAAATTTACGCATAAGTCACATCCAGTGGAAGAAACATAGCTAAACCACAAACAAAACAAAAAGATTGAAAGAGTACCAAGTAGGCTTAGACTTGGGAAATGTGGGCTTTTATCAACTGTGACCTTGGACAAGTCACATAAGTCTCTAGGTCTTCATTTGCTAATTTTCAAAAGGGAAGAGTATTCCACAATTCCTATTATCCATATCTTGTAAAAAGTACTTCTCCGTATGACATGTGGGATACGTTAAGGCCAAATCCAAACCAGGTCTTTTGGCCAAAGTATACTAAAATGACCACAAACTATTCTTTCTTGAGTGAGCTAATTACTGATAGATGAATAGCATTCCCAGTGTTGATACCTTAAGAGGAATGAAGGAAAAAAAGAAAATCAGTGTTTCCCAGTTGTCCCCCAACTGCAGAGCATAAATAACTGAACATGCTCACAATGTTTTAAGGCTGGCCTTAATGCAGAATAGAGTTTACTCTAAAAGTTCCTAAATGTAAACTGCACTTACTAGGGTTTATTGACCTTGCTGAGCATTTGCTTGGTCATACTATTTCTTTAATAAAACTGATAAAAGGCTCTGTGCCTGCAGCACAATGATTATGGCACTAGCCACATACACCGAGGCTGGCAGTTTTGAACCTAGCCTGGGCCAGCTAAGCAACAATGACCACTGCAACAGAAAAATAGCCAGGCGTTGTGGCAGGCGCCTGTAGTCCCAACTACTGGGGAGGCTGAGACAAGAGAATTACTTAAGCCCAAGAGTTTGAGGCTGCTGTGAGCTGTGATGCCACAGGCACTCTACCGAGGGTGACATAGTGAGACTGTCTCAAAAAACCAAACCAACAAACAAAAAACCCGATAAAAGTAGAAAGATTCTTAAAATAATCAGGACAGTAATCAGAGGATTTAAGTGTATATATCCACATTTGCCTGACAAGTAAAATTCCATCATCATGGACAGAAATAAACTGTGGCTGCTTGCCTGAGTAGCTAAGGGAATGAAAATATTAAGAACAGCATGTTCCAGTAGGATTTTTGATAACTACCAGCCAAGTCATCTCTGCACCATTTTTCCTGATACTACCAAACAACATGCTCAACATTTCATTAGCTTCTGAAAATGACATTTTATGAGGAAGCTCAGACTTTATAATCAGATACATATTAAAATAATCACAACTGGTTGTATTAAAATGATATTGCATCAACAAAGGCTTCTTAATAAAATAAAACAATAAGTCTACATCAGAGTTCTTAACCTGAGGCTTAAAAGGTTCAGGAATCTCTGACCCTCCTGAAATTGTGAACAAAATATAAAAAGATGTGCGTGTCTGGGAAGAGCATCCTATAGCATACAAAAGATTTTCAGTGAAGTCCATACCCAAAAAAAGGTCAAGAAGGCTTGAATTAGATGATCTCTGGAGGAATTTCTTAAATCCTATGACTCTATGCAAATTGGTCACATTTTAAATAAAAAGGCAAATAACTGAAATGTTTATTAAGAAAAGAAGAGCTGGGTGGCGCCTGTGGCTCAAAGGGGTAGGGCGCTGGTCCCATATGCTGGAGGTGGTGGGTTCAAACCCAGCCCCGGCCAAAAACTACAAAAAAAAAAAAAAAAAAAAAAATTAAAAAAGAAAAGAGGAGCTGGTTCGGCGCCTATAGCTCAAGCAGCTAAGGTGCCAGCCACATACACCTTAGCTGGCAGTTCGAATCCAGCCCAGGCCTGCCAAACGACAACTACAACCAAAAAATAGCTGGACATTGTGGTGGGCGCCTGTAGTCCCAGCTATCTGGGAGGCTGAGGCAAGAGAATCACTTAAGCCCAGGAGTTGGAGGTTGCTATGAGCTGTGACGCCACAGCACTCTACCCAGGGCGACAGCTTAAGGCTCTGTCTCAAAAAAAAAAAAAAGAAAGAAAGAAAGAAAAGAAAAGAGGAGCTTGCTTCCTTCTAATTCACAGCATTTACTTTTTTTTTTTTTTTAAGACAGAGTCTCACTTTGTCACCCTTGGTAGAGTGCTGGGGCGTCGTAGGTCGCAGCCTCAAACCCTTACCTCAGCTTCCCAAGTAACTGGGCCTACACGCACCACCCACAACGCCCGTCTATTTTTAGAGATGGGATCTTGCTCAGGCTGGTCTTGAACCCATGAGCTCAGGGAATCCACCTGCCTTGACCTCCCAGAGTGCTAGGATTATAGGTGTGAGCTACTATGTGCCCTGTCCACTGCATATACTCTTAATATAAGTTTTAGTTTCACTTTAAAATAAAGTTGTTGGTTTTTTTCATAGAGACAGAGTCTCACTTTATGGCCCTCGGTAGAGTGCCGTGGCCTCACACAGCTCACAGCAACCTCCAACTCCTGGGCTTAAGCAATTCTCTTGCCTCAGCCTCCCAAGCAGCTGGGACTACAGGCGCCTGCCACAACGCCCGACTATTTTTTGGTTGCAGTTTGGCCGGGGCCGGGTTTGAACCCACCACCCTCAGTATATGGGGCCGGCGCCTTACCGACTGAGCCACAGGCGCCGCCCTAAAACAAAGTTTTGATCAGTGAGAACTTGCCTTTATTATTACAAAATGTTTTTTTTTTTTTTTGCATTGCCATGATTTTATTATTAGTGTCCTAAATGGGACTCAAGGATAATAAATGATTTTCTTCCAATCACTGCAAAAAATATTTTGCCTTGCTAAAAGTCTCTTTCTATAAGTATATAATATACAAGAAATACAGTTCAGAGAGATTTTCCTATAAGTACATTTTTACACAGCATATATTTTTTTTTTTTGTAGAGATAAGAGTATCACTGTACCGCCCTCGGGTAGAGTGCCGTGGCATCACACGGCTCACAGCAACCTCTAACTCTTGGGCTTACGAGATTCTCTTGCCTCAGCCTCCCAAGCAGCTGGGACTACAGGCGCCCGCCATAACGCCTGGCTATTTTTCTGTTGCAGTTTGGCCGGGGCTGGGTCCGAAACCTCCACCCTCGGCATATGGGGCCGGCGCCCTACTCACTGAGCCACAGGCCCCACCATACACAGCATATATTTTAAAAGAATGCTCCTTTCAATATAAAATTCCGGTTATATACCAATATGGTTTGTTGGCATTTACACGATTTGAACATATCTTAGATAGCATGTGTATACAATGTCTCTTGTGCCCATAGGCAATAGGGTCGAGGGGAGCGTAGTGAGGGGTTGACCATGTCCTGGGGTTTAAACAGCACAGCACCTGGGATTCTTGGCCCCTTTTTGCTTACACAACTGCACTCAATTCTTCCACCTTCCTGGTTTTCTCCAAAACCACCTGACAGGGGATGTCCTGAATTCTGAGGTGCGCTTCTCATGTCTGCTTTGTTTTGCCCTCCTGACTTCCACGGCACAAGATTAAAGGGGGAAACTCATTCTCATCATCAAGATACACTGGTCCTGGCTCTGCACCTGTGGCTCAAGAGACGAAGGCACCAGCCACAGACACCTGAGCTGGAGGGTTCAAATCCAGCCCAGGCCAGCCAAACAATGACGGCTGCAACCAAAAAATAACCGGGTGTTGGGGCGGGCACCTGTAGTCCTAGCTACTTGGGAGACGGAGGCAGGAGAATCGCTTGAGCCTAGGAGTTGGAGGTTGCTGTGAACTATGATGTCACTGCACTCTACCCAGGGCGACAGCTTGAGGCTCTGACTCAAAAAAAAAAAGACACACTGGTCCCATCGCAAACTCATGTTCAGGAATAACCTCTCCTCTCAGCGCCCTGCCGTCCTCAGACTAACCTGGCACCATGGAGTCCAACGCTGCACTTGGTCTAGCTACAATTGCTGCTACAATTGAAGGGAGGTAAGAGAGGTCTGAGGTCATTTTCTTTGTCTTCTGTTGTTCCTGAACAAAATGTTTTAAGTTTTAGAAATTAAAGGCCGGGAGTGGTAGCTCATGCCTATATTCCAGCTTTTGGGAGGCTGAGGCTGGTGGATTACCTGAGCGAACAGGTTTAAGACCAGCGTGAGGGAGAACAAGACCCCATCTCTAAAAATAGCAGGGCGTTGTGGCAGGTGCCTGTAGTCCCAGCTACTTGGGAGGCTGAGGCAAGAGAATCACTTAAGCTGAAGCGTTTGACGATGCTGTGAGCTGTGACGCCAATAGTGAAACCGTCTCAAAAATAAATAAATATTAATTATAGTCTCAGTGGCTATAATTATAAATATAAATTATATAAATTATAGCTCAGCAGCTAGGGGCGAGCCACATACACTGGAGCTGGCAGGTTCAAATCCAGCCTGGGCCTGCCAAACAACTACAACCAAAACATAGCCGGGCGTTGTGGTGGGCCTCTGTAGTCCCAGTACTTGGGAGGCTGAGGCAAGAGAATTGCTTAAGCCCAGGAGTTTGAGGTGCTGTGAGCTGTGATGCCATAGCACTTTACTCAGGGCGACATAGTGATACTCTGTTTCACAAAAAATATAATAAATAAATATAAATTATAAAGGTTTTTTTAAGTTCCATGGCTTCAACTAAGCAATTAAAAATTCAGTTCAACCTTCTGTATCTTATCTTCAGTTATCTCTCTATGGTTTAAACCGCTCTAAACATTCTAATTTTAACTGTAATATTTCTTAGTAAGAAAAAGAATCTCTGCTTAGGGCTTTTCTACCAGGAACTCTTCTTTCCAGGTCCTGAATATATTTTCAAATCAATTGAATATAAGGTCTCTCTCTTTCCCACTACCAATTAACCAGGACTGTTAGTCTAAACCTGAGCCTTTGGAAAAAGTTGTTAGTAAAATCCGACTCTGGCCAAAATTTAGTAACCTGTTTCTATCTCTAGTTTATAAATATATACTTTAAAAACACCTGTGGCTCAGTGGGTAGGGCGCTGGCCCCATATACCAAGGGTGGTGGGATTGAACCCGCCCCAGCCAATCTGCAAGGAAAAGAAATAGCCAGGTATTGTGGCGGGTGCCTATAGTCCCAGCTTCTTGGGAGGCTAAGGCAAAAGAATCCCCAAAGTCCAGGAGTTGGAGTTTGCTGTGAGCTGTGACGCCACAGCACTCTAACCAGCACAATAAAGTGAGACTCTGTCTTTAAAAAAAAAAAAAAGAAAACAACAACAAAAAAAAAACCATATAGGCTGGGTGCAGTGGCTTACAACTGTAATCCTAACACACCAGGAGGCCGAAGCAAGGGGATCACTTGAGCTCAGGAGTTTAAGACAATCCTAAGCCAAGAGATGACCCTGTCTCTATGAAAAATAGAAATAAACAGCCTAGCATGGTGGAACATGCCTGTAGTCCCAGCTACTTGGGAGGCTGAGGCAGGAAGATCACTTGAATCCAGGAGTTTGAGGTTGCTGTGAGGTATGACAACACCACACTCTTCTGAGGGTGATAAGAGCAACAAAGTAAGACTCTTGTCTCAAAAAAGGAGGGGAGGGGAGGGGAAGGGAGAGGAGGGGAATGGGAGGGAAGGGAAGAAAAAGAAAAACTGGATAGGCATCCTGGCTTGCAGCTGTCGGCCCAGCTACTCAGGAGGTTGAGGCAAGAGGATCACTTCAACACAGAAGTTTGGGGTGAGGTAAGCTATGATGACAATGCTATACTCTAGCCTGCCGACAGAGACTCTATGTCAAAAAACAAAACAACAAAAAACGTAGTAAAGGAAATAGAACAGTCATTGTTATCCTCATTTCAGAGATTAGGAAACTGAGGAATAGAGTCAATACAGCATAGTGGTTAAGTGGGTTAAACACACTCACTCTGGAGCTAGAATGTCTAAGTTAGGAATACCAGCTATGCCACTTATAAACTGCGTGATCTACTTCAGTTTTCACATTGGTAAATCAGGATGATAATACATAGCTAGCAAGTTAAGAGTTCATTTATATAGTGTCTGGGTTCCTACATGGTATATACTGAGCCATTTGCTCGTGTTTGCTGCCATTATTATTGGGTATTTTTTGGTTTTTGTTTTTTTGAGACACAGTCTCGTTCTATTACCCCACCCTAGGGCCACAGCTTCAGCCTAGCTCACAGCAACCTCAAACTCCTGGGGGTTCAAGGGATCCTCCTACTCAGCTTCCCTAGTATCTGGGACTACAGGTTTCTACAACACCCAGCTACTTTTTCTATTTTTAGTAGAGATAGGGTCATACTTCTGCTCAGGCTGTTCTCTCTCAAGCAGGCTATTCTCCAACTCCTAAGCTCAAGCAATCCTCGCACCTTGGCCTCCCACAGTACTTGAATTACAAGAGTAAGCCACCTCGCCCAGTCTTACTGTTGTTATTTTAATATAACTTCTACCACTGAAGGTCAGAGAACAAGTATATGCAGTTATGTGCCTCATAACAACATTGTGGTTTATTATGGACCACATATACAAAGGTAGTCCCATAAGACTATAATGCCGTAATTTTACTATACCATTTCTATGTTTAGATACACAAATACCATTGTCTTAAAACTGCTTACAGGATTTGGCATACGGTAACACACTATACAGGTTGTAGCTTAGGAGCAACCGAATATAACACATATCCCATTGGAGGGGTGTAGTGGACTATCCTATCCAGGTTTCCAAGTACATCCTATGATGTTTATACAACAAAGTCACCTGCGGGGTGTATCCTATTCACTGGGTATATCCCAATGAATGACTGTTGTCAAAGACAGAACTTAAAACCAGTCTGGCATTGGGTGGTGCCTGTGGCTCAGTCGGTAAGGCACCGGCCCCATATACCGAGGGTGGCGGGTTCAAACCCGGCCCCGGCTGAACTGCAATCAAAAAAATAGCTGGGCGTTGTGGTGG
Source organism: Nycticebus coucang (assembly GCF_027406575.1). Classification (NCBI taxonomy): domain Eukaryota; kingdom Metazoa; phylum Chordata; class Mammalia; order Primates; family Lorisidae; genus Nycticebus; species Nycticebus coucang. Next base: position 130,507,538 of record NC_069782.1, on the reverse strand, counting down.
GCGCCTGTAGTCCCAGCTACTCGGGAGGCTGAGGCAAGAGAATCGCTTGAGCCCAGGCGTTGGAGGTTGCTGTGAGCCATGTGATGCCACGGCACTCTACCGAGGGCCATAAAGTGAGACTCTGTCTCTACAAAAGAAAAAAAAAAAGGGCGGCGCCTGTGGCTCAGTCGGTAAGGCGCCAGCCCCATATATCAAGGGTGGCGGGTTCAAACCCAGCCCCGGCCAAACTGCAACAAAAAAATAGCCAGGCATTGTGGCGGGTGCCTGTAGTCCCAGCTGCTTGGGAGGCTGAGGCAAGAGAATCGCGTAAGCCCAAGAGCTGGAGGTTGCTGTGAGCCGTGTGATGCCACGGCACTCTACCGAGGGCAGTAAAATGAGACTCTGTCTCTACAAAAAAAAAAAAAAAAAAACAGTCTGGCTTCAACTCCTGTTTAATTTCCACTATGCCTACAGTGTTTCTTTTTTTCTTTGTAGAGACAGAGTTTCACTTTATCGCCCTCCGTAGAGTGCCGTGGCGTCACACAGCTCACAGCAACCTCCAGCTCTTGGGCCTATGCGATTCTCCTGCCTCAGCCTCCCGAGTAGCTGGGACCACAGGCGCCCGCCACAAAGCCCGGCTATTTTTTTGTTGCAGTTTGGCCGGGGCCAGGTTTGAACCCGCCACCCTTGGTATATGGGGCCGGCGCCCTGCTCACTGAGCCACAGGTGCCGCCCATGCCTACAGTGTTTCAATCACTTACAGTTATATGAAGAAATGGAAAAATAATGATAAAAGGACGTGCAAATGGACATGACAGGATACATGAAGAAGTGAGTTTGCAAGTTAAAGAAGATTGTTATATCTAGTTCATCTTTAAAAGAAACATACTCTGGGTGTATACTTAAGTTCTTTAAAATTTCTAAAATACTTTACTATTTGTAATTTTACTTACTCCTCATAACAGCTATCTGAAGTATAAAAGTAGGTATTATTATCTTTCCTTTTTAGATGAGGAAAATGAGACTCAAAAGAGGTTAAGCAACTTGCCCAGGATCTTACTGATTTCTAGAAAGTAGAACCAGAGAACCAGGCATTGTTTTCAATATACCACAATGTAAAGTATATATTCCAAACTAAACTGATTACAAGGTGTTTCAAAGAAAACATACTAACAAGACAGGTAGAAGAAGTCCCATATTGTCAGTTATAAACAAAAGAAGTTATAACTAGTCCATTCAGCACAACAGATGTCACTTTGCAGAGCTTTGATATTTTTCTTAAATACCTTTGACAACAAGGATCAAAAAATATGAACTCTTATAAAAAAGGCTTTATTGTATTTTTATAGCTTATTACATACCTTGTAACAATCATTTTGTTAAATGTGAATGTCAGTTTTATTTTCGGTCCCTTTTTTCCTGGCTATTTACAAGCTTTGTAAGAATCATTCCTTAATTAAGTCTAAACATGGTTTTATATAAATGGATTCCTGGAAATAAAACGTTTAGACTTAAGAAATGATTGTTACAGAGACTGTAACAGGCTGTAAAAAAGCGAATGCCACTTTAAACAAAGATTTCTCATTTTAATTAAAAAGATAATCATCAACATTCCTACACTTAACACAACCATTTAAAGAAGCATCTTTGGGAAAAAATATCTTATGCAAGCTCCACAGTATAATTTATAATATATTTAAATCAAAGTCACAACTGACCCTATAGTATGAATTCTTATGCACTGTACCTACATTTTAAGGATACATGGAGAGAGAATGGGTCCAAATGAGATAAATCCATTTCTAATTCTTTTTAACAAGAATACTTTCCAAAGACTATGAATATTTTTCTAAAAGATATTAGTATAACACATTTAGGAATACTTAAGAAACACTTGTTAACAGGACCACATATAAACATAAGAATTATATGCAATTTGTTGGTCCATATTCAGAAAACTACCACATAATCACAGGTGACACACACCTACATAAAGAGTTTCTATTCTCGGGCGCCGGCCCCATATGCCAAGGGTGGCGGGTTCAAACCCAGCCCCGGCCAAACTGCAACAACAACAACAAAAAAAAGAGTTTCTATTCTCGGGCGATGCCTGTGGTTCAGTGGGTAGGGCGCCAGCCCCATATACCAAGGGTGGCAGGTTCGAAACCAGCCCCGGCCAAACCAACAAAAAATAGCGGGGCGTTGCAGCAGGCACCTGTAGTCCCAGCTACTTGGGAGGCTGAGGCAAAGAATCACCTAAGCCCAAGAGCTGGAGGTTGCTGTGAGCTATGACTCTACTGAGGGTGACAAAATAAGACTCTGTCTCTTAAAAAAAAAAAGAAAAGAAAATTGTAAAGTTAAAGTAACATTCCAAAAGATAATGAAGTTGATCTTCTAAACTGTTATTATAATTAACTACAATTTTAAAAACAGATACATCAGTGTTCTTCTAATTGTCACATTTTCTTTTTTTTTTTTTTCTTTGAGTCTCACTTTGTCACAGTAGGTAGAGTGCCGTGGCGTCACACACAGCAACCTCAAACTCTGGGGCTCAAGTGATTCTCTTGCTTCAGCCTCCCAAGTAGCTGGGACTACAGGCATCAGCCACAACACCCGGCTATTTTTAGGGACGAGGTCTCGCTCTGGCTCAGGCTGAGTCTCCAACTCGTGAACTCAGGCAATCCACCTGCCTCAGCCTCCCAGAGTGCTAGGATTACAGGAGTGAGCTGCCTCGCCCAGCCACCTCTTCTAAATTAACACTGCACACTAAACTGGTATCACTACTTAACAATCTATTTCTATGACAACATATTTCTGAAAACTGCTTCAAAGTGGACTGCATTTTTCATGGATGGAGCTGGAACATATTCTTCTTAGTAAAGTATCTCAAGAATGGAAGAAAAAGTACCCAATGTACTCAGCCCTACTATGAAACTAATTTAGGGTTTTCACATGAAAGCTATAACCCAGTTACAACCTAAGAATAGGGGGAAGGGGGAAAGGGAGGTGAAAGGTGGGGAAGAGAGAAGGGGATTGGTGGGATTACACCAGCGGTTCATCTTACAAGGGTATAAGTGAAACTTGGTAAATGTGGAATGTAAGTGTCTTGACACAGTAACTGAGAGAATGCCAGGAAGGCTATGTTAACCAGTGTGATGGAAGTGTGTCAAACGGTCTGTGAAGCTAGTGAATGATGCCCCATGATCATATCAATGTACACAGCTATGATTTAATAAAAAAAAAAAAAGTGGACTGTATTTTCCCTTGGAAAACAAGTTATAATCAACAGACTATTTCCTAACTGAGAATGTGGTAACAAAGAAAGTACTGACATAACACCATCTAAACAAAGATTCAATAACGGTAAAACTCCATAATCATTAAAAAGAAGAAAATTATGTTCTAGCTTCATAAAATGAGAGTAACATACCAATGATCAGCAAGTATGCATTCAAAATGTAAAAAACATAACTCTTCCATATACACTCACTAAACAAATTTAACCTCAAGCTAATAACCAACTAAAATAAACACTAAACATTTAATTAGCAATCATTTAGTTTGCTTCTTATAATACAGACTGCTGGTTGGGATGATTTACAAAGATGGGAGAAGGATGAGGCCAAATTAATACATTACTCAAGGGAAAGCCTTCCTTGCTTCTGTCTATTTCCCTCAATAAGTATGTTATCCAAAACCGCACCATTGATCTGCTACCAGGAACAAGAGATCAGTAAATGTTCATCATGATTTCAATGTTGATACTGAATTCAATGTTCATATTGAATTTGGTAACAATCACTGTTATTTCTCACTTAGTTCTGCTTTATGGAAAAAATTAATTGACCAGATTTTAAAAAGAAAAGGTCAGATATTTTTCTTTTTCATTTACCTGTCTCCTTCACTGTTTTGTTTTTTTTTGGCCGGGGCTGGGTTTGAACTGGCCACCTCCGGCATAGGGGACCGGCGCCCTACTCCTTGAGCCACAGGCGCCGCCCCTCCTTTAGTGTTTTAAAAGCCACAAATGTTCAACACAAGATCAAAAGGCTCGCCACCTGTAGCTCAGTGAGTAGGAAACTGGCCACATACACCAAGGCTGGTGGGTTCGAGCCCAGCCAGGGCCTGGTAAACAACAATGACAACTACAACCAAAAAGTAGCCGGGTGTTGTGGCAGGTGCCTGTAATCCCAGCTACTTGGGAGGCTGAGGCAAGAGGATCGCTTAAGCCCAAGAGTTTGAGGTTGCTATGAGCTACAAGGCCAAGGCACTCTATCAAGGGCTAGAGAGACTCTGTTTCAAAAAAAAAAGGGGGGAGGGAGAGTAATTGGTGGGACCACACCTACAGTGCCATCTTACAAGGGTACATAAGAAATTTACTAGGTGTAGAATATAAATGTCTTAACACAATAACTAAGAAAATGCCATGAAGGCTATGTTAACCAGCTTGATGAAAACATTTCAAATTGTATATAAAACCAACACATTGTACCCCATTATTGCATTAATGTACACAGCTATGATTTACTAATAATAAAAAAAACCTCCAGAGAAAAAGTGCTCCCAAACAGCAGCGCCTGTGGCTCCAGTGAGTAGGGCGCCGGCCTCATATACCGAGAGTGGTGGGTTCAAACCCGGCCCCAGCCAAACTGCAACAAAAACATATAGCTGGGCATTGTGGCGGGCACCTGTAGTCCCAGCTACTCGGGAGGCTGAGGCAGGAGAATCGACTAAGCCCAGGAGTTGGAGGTTGCTGTGAACTGTGTGACGCCACAGCACTCTACCGAGGGCAATAAAGTGAGACTCTGTCTCTACAAAAAAAAAAAAAAAAAATGCTCCCAAGTCACTCTCTCATCCTCACTGGCACAAGGCTTGCTTGAAACTTTGTAGACAGGTTTTAAGAGTACCTAGCATGGCCTGGGCAAGGTGGCTCACACTTGTAATCCTAGCACTCTGGAAAGCTCAGGTGGGTAGACTGCCTAACCAGGGGTCCTCAAACTGCGGCCCACAGGCCACATGAGACGATGTGATTATATTTGTTCCCGTTTTGTTTTTTCACTTCAAAATAAGACATGTGCAGTGTGCATAGGAATTTGTTCATAGTTTTTTTTTTTTAACTATAGTCCAGCCCTCCAACCATCTGAGGGACAATGAACTGGCCCCCTGTTTAAAAAGTTTGAGGACGCCTGGAAGCTCACAAGTTCAAGACCAGCCTGAGCCAGAGCAAGACCTGTTTTTTGATTTTTTTTTTTTTTTAATTTCAGTTTGCTTGTTCATTCTTCTTTGTTTGAATTACTCCTTTTTTGTTCATTTTCTTCTTCCTCTGGCGGTGGTGGCCGTTTCTCATGTTGTTAGTAGAGACGGGATCTTACTCTGGCTCACTGCTTGCTCATACTGGTCTTGAACCTCTGAGCTCGGACAATCCACCCGCCTCAGCCTACCACAGTGCTGGGACTACAGGCGTGAGCCACCCCACCTGGCCGCAAGACCTGATTTTTAAAAATAGTCAGGTGTGTGGCAGGTGCTTGCAGTCCCAGCTACTTGGGAGGCTGAGGAGGATCTCTTGAGCCCGAGAGTTTGAGGTTGCTGTGAGCTATGATGGCACATCACCCTTCCCAGGGCAACAAAGTGAGGCTCTGTGTTACAAAAAAAAAAAAAAAAAAAAAGCCGGCACCTGTGGCTCAGTGAGTTGGACGCCAGCCCCATATACCAAAGGTGGCGGGTTCAAACGCAGCCCCGGCCAAACTGCAACAAAAAAATAGCCAGGTGTTGTGGCACCTGTAGTCCCAGCTTCTCGGGAGGCTAAGGCAAGAGAATCACCTAACCCAGGAGCTGGAGGTTGCTGTGAACTGTGATGCCACAGCACTCTACCAAGGGCGACACAATGAGACTCTATAAAAAAGAGAGAGAGAGAGAGCACCTAACACCACTGAAAAGCCTGAATATTCAAAAGCATAAACTCCTTCCTGCAATATTCATAAAAGGCTAAGCAAAGTAGCTCATGCCTGTAATCCCAGAGACTTTGAAGGCTATGGCAGGGGATCACTTCAGGCCAGGAGTTCAATACCAGCCTGGGTAATTTAAAAAAATGAAAAAAAAAAAAAAAAAAAAATAGCGAGGCACTCTGTCATATGCCAATTGTCCGAGCACTACTTGGGAGGTTGAGACAGTAGGATCACTTCAGCCCAGGAGTTAAAAGTATACAGTGAGCTATGATGATACCACTGCACTCTAGCCCAGGCAACAGAAAGAGAACCTGTCTCAAAAATAAAATAAAATGCAAGGTCTAACAAAGTCACAAACTTATCCTAGAAAAAGTGCTACATAGTGCTACATACCTTATTGCTGAATGTAACTAGTCACCTTTGAAGTACTCCCCTTGGGAAGCTATGCACCTGCAAAGCAATTTGGAACTGTTTTTCTGGAATGACCATCAGAGCTGTCATCGTATAAAGGTGTGATGATTAAGTTCACAAACTTGCCACCACGTCCTTATGTTGACAGCACTGAATAAACAACTTGGTAAGATTTCATAACCTTGGTATATCAGTGTCTCGTATCTATGTGCATGTCGATATGTGGCAGTATCTTGCTTAGTACCTTGCTGGCAGTATGTGGCATTCATTATTGTTGTGCATTTTTGTGTGCCATATGACAACAGCTCTGATGGTCATTCCAGAAAAAAGAATTCCAAATGTTCTCTATTATTGCTCAATATTTCGTTGCAGCAATCATCTGATTTCTTAATGTATTTAGTTTCATTCGGTTCTTATGAGGTTTTTGTTTCTAGTCCTTATCTTAAACATTGTTACTATTAAATTTTAAGCCTTTTTAATTTTCTGAAAGCAAAAAGTGGAAACCAAATAAACGCATGTATATGTATAGAGAAAATGAAAAATAAAATAAAATAGGGCGGTGCCTGTGGCTCAAGAGGTAGGGCGCCAACCCCATATACTGGGGGTGGCGGGTTCAAACCCGGCCCCGGGCAAAAACTGCAAAAAAATAAAAAATATAACAAAATAAAATAAGAATTCCAAATGCGGGGCAGCGCCTGTGGCTCAGTGAGTAGGGCGCCGACCCATATACCAAGGGTGGTGGGTTCAAAACCTGGCCCTAGCCAAACTGCAACAACAACAAAAAAATAGCCGGGCATTGTGGCCAGCGCCTGTAGTCCCAGCTGCTCAGGAGGCTGAGGCAAGAGAATCGCCTAGGCCCAGGAGTTGGAGGTTGCTGTGAGCTGTGTGATGCCACAGCACTCTACCGAAGGTGATAAACTGAGACTCTGTCTCTACAAAACAAACAAAAAAAAAGAATTCCAAATGCTCCAAAAGATAATCCCAAGTGCCAGCAAAGATGCAAATCAACTAAACTCTTGGACATTGCTTGTGGAAATGCAAACTGGTATAGGCATTCTGGAAGACAGTTTGGCAGTTTCTTACAAAATTAAACATACCAGCCAGGCGTGGTAGCTCACACCTGTAATCCTAGCATTCTGGGAGGCTGAAATGGATGGATTGCCTGAGTTCACGGGTTCAAGACCAGCCTGAGCAACAGCACGATCTCGTCTCTAAAAATAGCCGGGCATTGTGGTGGGTGCCTGTAGGTTGAGGCAAGAGAATCACTCAAGCCCAAGAGTTTGAAGTTGCTGTGACCTATGCCAACACGGCACTCTACCAAGGGTGACAAAAAATAAGTCTTTTTTTTTTGAGAAAGTCTCACTTTGTCACCCTCTGTAGAGTGCTGTACCATCACAGCTCACAGCAACCTCAAACTACTGGGTTTAAGCGATTCTCTTGCCTCAGCCTCCCCAGTAGCTGCGACCACAGGCGCCCACCACAACGCCCGGCTATTTTTGTTGTTGTTGCAGTTTGGCTGGGGCGGGGTTTGAACCCACCACCCTTGGTATGTGGGGCCGGGGCCCTACTCACTGAGCCACAGGCGCCACCCCAAAAATTAAGTCTTTAAAAAAAAAAAGTTAAATACACCTTTACCATATGACTTAGCAATTCCCCTCCTGTTACTAAAACATTTGCACTTGCTCCCAAAACTAATACCAAGGCACAGTGGCTCAGGCCGGTAATCCTAGCACTTTGGGAAAGCTAAGCAGGAGTATTGCTTAAGGCCAGGAGTTCAAGACCAAAACTAATACCAGAAGAATGAGAACAAGTAATTTGAGAAGAAAAGGGAAATTTTTTTTTTTTTGTAGAGACAGAGTCTCACTATACTGCCCTCGGGTAGAGTGCCGTGGCGTCACACGGCTCACAGCAACCTCTAACTCTTGGGCTTACGCGATTCTCTTGCCTCAGCCTCCTGAGCAGCTGGGACTACAGGCACCCACCACAATACCCGGCTATTTTCTTGTTGCAGTTTGACCGGGGCTGGGTTTGAACCCGCCACCCTCGGCATATGGGGCCGGCGCCCTACTCACTGAGCCACAGGTGCCGCCCAAGAAAAGGGAAATTTATTAATCTGCCAGCAAATGAGGAGGCTGGCTGAATCCTGTCTCAAAGTACCAGCATTCTCCTGAGCAGAAGTACATACCTTTTAAAAATTCTGATTCCTGGGCGGCGCCTGTGGCTGTCGGTAAGGCGCTGGCCCCATATACTGAGGGTGGTGGGTTCAAACCCGGCCCCGGCTGAACTGCAACCAAAAAATAGCTGGGCGTTGTGGCGGGCGCCTGTAGTCCCAGCTACTCGGGAGGCTGAGGCAAGAGAATCACTTAAGCCCAGGAGTTGGAGGTTGTCGTGAGCTGTGTGAGGCCACGGCACTCTACCGAGGGCCATAAAGTGAGACTCTGTCTCTACAAAAAAAAAAAAAAAAAAAAAAATTCTGATTCATCAGGATCCCTATGGTGGCTCACATCTATAATCCTAACAATCCAGAAGATCAAAGAGGGATCTCTTTAGCTCAGGACTTCAAAAGCAAGAGACCCTACCTCTGCTAAAAACAGAAAAATTATGAGTGTTGTGGCAGGACCATAGAGCCCCAGCTACTTGGAAGGCTGAGACAGAAGGAGTGTAAGGCGTCTATAAATTAGGCTGATGCCACACACTCTAGCCTAGACTGAGCTTTTAAAGGTTCTGATTAATCCCATAATCCTGTCTTGGGCTAATACAATCACATGGGTTTTGCCCCATTTCATCCCACCTTTGACTGAGACAGTCTCATGACATACATCTGAATTAATCCCATCTGTGGCTAGGACCAAATCTCACGGGCTCCTACCCAGCTGATTCCCTTGATTTATCTCCTATCACGCATTCTCCTGCCTCTCCCGACTATTGGCCTAAGGCAGGGATGTAGGTTTGAATTACAAAAAAAGTCGGGGGCCTTTTTTCAGGCCATTCCCTCTATAACAAAGGCTCTGTAGCTTTATACCTTCTTAAGTGGATGACCTTGATTAAAGGGTCCCTTATAGACAATGGTTATGAAATTCCATTACATAAATTTTGATCTTCCTCTCACACAGAAATTTGAGTACAGCTGATCTAGAGAACCTGAGTTTGGCCTTCTCTCTAAACAGACAAATTATCCTTTACTTATTTACTTTTATTTATTTATTTATTTTGAGACAGAGCCTCAAGCTGTCACCCTGGGTAGAGTGCTGTTGTATCACAGCTCACAGCAACCTCCAACTCCTGGGCTCAAGCGATTCTCCTGCCTCTGCCTCCCAAGTAGCTATCCTTTATTTTTTATTTTTTCTGAGACAGAGTCTTATTTTGTCACTCTCAGTACAGACTGTGACATCACAGCTCACAGCAACCTCCTCAAACTATTGGGCTTAAGTGATTATCTTGCCTCAGCCTCACAAGTAGCTAGGACTACAGGTGCCTACCATAATACCCAGCTATTTTTAGAGACCAGGTCTTACTCTTGCTCAGGCTGGTCTCAAACTCGTAAGCTCAGGCAGTCCACCCACCTCAGCCTCCCAGAGTGCTAGGATTACAGGTGTGAGCCCACTGCGCCCAGCCCCTAAATCATTCTTTTTGGTGACCTCTTATCAATAATTTAAAACATACAAATAAGTATAGAATATATAATAAATCACCATCTACCCATCACCCAGCTTTCTATCATATAAGTCTCTGATATTCTATCACTTTATCTATCTTCACCTATGTGAATATATCTTATAGTCTCATTATAGTTAGGGACTATCCCAGAATCTTTACCTACCAAATACTCATTTTCCTAAAACTATCCTCTGCTGTAGCAACCTTCTAATTGTCTTGACCATGACTGATACCGGTCATATTTTATTCTTCTCTTTTTTTTTTCTTCATTTGTCCTAACCTACTCCTAGTAAACCTTATTCATTCCACTTCCATATTTCTTAAATGTCTTTCCTCCTTTTCAAGTCCTCCACAACAAGTCCTCTAGCCCAAGCCACACGGTCTGTTGCCCAGACTATTATAAGACCCTTAAGTGGCCTCCCAGACTCTATCTCTTCCCCCCTACCTACCATACTCTACTTCTAACTTAAACCACTAAACCACTATTTAATCTTTGTTGTTATTGCCTCCACTGGGAATAAGATTCAAATTAAAGGGCGGCACCTGTGGCTCAGTGAGTAGGGCACGGGCCCCATATACCGAGGGTGGAGGGTTCAAATCTGCCCAGCCAAAACTGCAACAAACAAATAGCTAGGTGTTGTGGTGGGTGCCTGTAGTCCCAGCTACTCAGGAGGCTGAGGCAAGAGAATCACCTAAGCCCAGGAGCTGGAGGTTGCTGTGAGCTGTGACGCCATAGCACTCTCCGAGGGCGATAAAGTGATACTGTATCTCAAAAATAAGTAAATAAATAAAATAAATAGGGGCGGTGCCTGTGGCTCAAAGGAGTAGGGTGCCAGCCCCATATACAGAGGTGGTGGGTTCAAACCCGGCCCCGGCCAAAAACTGCAAATAAATAAATAAATAAGGTTCAAATTAAATTATAGATCTTTCCCAAAAAAGTACTGTGTTTATACCTTGTGAGAGCCATGATCCTCATTTAAAACTTTTGCACTACCAGCAAGAAAGAATAAACTTTTTTTTTTTTTTGAGACAGAGACTCAAGCTGTCACCCTGGGTAGAGTTCTGTGGCTTCACAGCTCACAGCAACCTCCAACACCCGGGCTCAAGCAATTCTCTTGCCTCAGCCTCCCAACTAGCTGGGATACAGGCGCCTGCCACACCTGGCTATTTTTGGGTTGCAGCTGTCATTGTTGTTTGGCGGGCCCGGGCTGGATTCAAACCCACCAGCTCAGGTGTATGTGGCTGGCACCTAAGCCACTTGAGCCACAGGCACCAAGCCAAAAGAATAAACTTTTTTTTTTTTTTCAGTAGAGACAGAGTTTCACTTTATGGCCCTCGGTAGAGTGCCATGGCATCACACAGCTCATAGCAACCTCCAACTCCTGGACTTAAGTGATTCTCTTGCATCAGCCTTCCGAGTAGCTGGGACTACAAGCGCCCGCCACAACACCAGGCTATTTTTTTGTTGCAGTTCGGCCGGGGCCGGGTTTGAACCCACCACCCTCAGTATATGGGGCCAGCGCCTTACCAACTGAGCCTCTAATACCCAGGAATAAATCAAACAAAATGTGTACAAAAAGACCTCAGTACAAAGGAAATTCAAACCTAAATTAAAAGGATATACCACTTTCATGGATTTTAACACTGTTGAGTATTAAACTCAATAACTCAACAGAGAGTCATCACATATAAGAGTATTGATTGACTAAGGAAAATACCTCAATTTACTGTCATAAATACCCCAAATTACTGTCATAAAAAGGAGTATTAGCCCAGCATTGTGGTGGGTGCCTGTAGGCCCAGCTACTTGGGAGGCTGAGGCAAGAGAATCACTTAATCCCAAGAGCTTGAGGTTGCTGTGAGCTGTTTAACACCAGGGCACTCTACCCAGGGTGACACAGTGAGACTCCGTTTCTTTTTTTTTTTTTTTTTTGTAGAGACAGAGTCTCACTGTACCGCCCTCGGGTAGAGTGCTGTGGCGTCACATGGCTCACTGCAACCTCTTAACTCTTGGGCTTACGCGATTCTCTTGCCTCAGCCTCCTGAGCAGCTGGGACTACAGGCGCGTGCCACAACACCCGGCTATTTTTCTGTTGCAGTTTGGCCGGGGCTGGGTCCGAACCTGCCACCCTCGGCATATGGGGCCGGTGCCCTACTCACTGAGCCACAGGCACCGCCTGAGACTCTGTCTCAAAAAAAAAAAAGGAGTTATAATTAGAGATTATTAAATGAACTCTTTGGTATCAGACATCAGGGTGAACTTATGGTTTTCGATACTATGTATATAAAATTATTCTTTCTTTTTTTTTTTTGTAGAGACAGAGTCTCACTATACTGCCCTCGGGTAGAGTGCCGTGGCGTCACACGGCTCACAGCAACCTCTAACTCTTGGGCTTACACGATTCTCTTGCCTCAGCCTCCCAAGCAGCTGGGACTACAGGCGCCCGCCATAACGCCTGGCTATTTTTTGTTGCAGTTTGGCCGGGGCTGGGTTTGAACCCGCCACCCTCGGCATATGGGGCCGGCGCCCTACTCACTGAGCCACAGGTGCCGCCCTTTTTTTTTTGAAGTTTTTGGCCAGGGCCAAGTTTGAACCCGCCACCTCCTATATATGGGGCTGGCGCCCTACTCCTTGAGCCATAGGCACCACCCTATGTATATAAAATTAAAAATGATTATATTTCAGGTACAGGCAAAGAAAAGAATGAAGAAAAAATTAAAATAATGATAACAGGGCCAGGCAGGGTGGCTCACGCCTATAATCCCAGAATTTGGGAGGTTTGAGACCAGCCTGCGTCAGAGCAAGACCCCATCTCTATTTTTCATGATCTAATACAAAGCTTTCTTCTATTAAGTTTCTAAAGATATCAGGCAGTGCCTATGGATAAGCGGGTAGGGCGCAGGCCCCATATACAGAGGGTGGCGGGTTCAAACCCAGCCCCTGCCAGTTGAAACAGTAGTGGCAACTGCAACAAGCCAGGTGTTGTGGCAGGCACCTGTAGTCCCAGCTACTTGAGAGGCTGAGGCAAGAGAATCATCAGCCCAAGAGTTCGAGGTTGCTGTGAGCTGTGACGCCACAGCACTCTACCAAGGGTGACAGAGTGAGACTCTGTCTCGAGAAAAAAAAAGTTTCTAAAGTATCTGCAGTTAAAACTAATTTCCCCTCCCTTAAATTCTATAGCACCCTGTGTCTCTATTTTAGCACTTACCAAAGTGCCTTAGGAGATATTTACATATATATATATATGCTTTTTTTTTTTTTTTTTTAAGAGTCATTATGTCGCCGTCGGTAGAAGGTAGAAGGTAGAAGGCTGTGGCGTCACTGCTTGGGCTTAAGCGATTCTCTTGCCTCAAACTCCCAAGTAGCTGGGAGAACAGGTGCCAGCCACAACACCCACCTAGTTTTTGTTGCAGTTGTTCTTGTTTATCTAACCTGGGCCGAGTTCAAACCCACCAGCCTCAGTGTTACAGGCACCAAAACTTTTTTTTTTTTTCTGTCTCACTTTGTCACCCCTGGTAGAGTGCCATGGCATCATAGCTCATAGCAACCTCAGACTCTTGGGCTTAAGCAATTGTCTTGTCTCAGCCTCCCAAGTGGCTGCGACTACAGGTGCCCACCACAATGCCCCGCTATTGTTTTTAGAGACGGGGTCTCATTCTTGCTCAGGCTGGTCTCTAACCTGAGAGCTCAAGCAATCCACCCATCTCAGCCCCCCAAGTGCTGGAATTACAGGAGTGAGTCACTGCACCCAGCAAGAGATATTTATAAATGCCTGTCGTATTAGACTGTTCTGAAGTTCTAGAGAAGTTTTATTCAACTTTGTATCTTTATGCCCTTTTGCCCCACCATCCCTTCCCCAATGCAACAGAATGTTTTGCCTGTGATACTTTCGCATTACATGCACATTATGGTGACTTCACTTTTAGTTTGTCAACCCACTGATTTTTTTCCTTTATTGCCAAGCACTACTTAACAGACAATTCAGTGCTTCAACACAATTTAGGATCACATAATCCTAGATTTGCTATGAAAACATGGATACATAATACATATTTTTATATAATAAATTAACAATTAACATCTCACCTATACATGGCAATTTATAATTTAAAATGAACTGAAAGGAAAGAGCAAGACCTTTTCTTTTTTTTCTCACTTTGTTGCCCTCGGTAGAGTGCCCTGGCATCACAGCTCACAGCAACCTCCAACTCTTGGGCTTAGACGATTCTCTTACCTCAGCCTCCCGAGTAGCTGGGACCACAAGTGCCTGCCACAACACATGGCTATTTTTTTTGTTGCAGTTTGGCCAGGGCCAGGTTCAAACCCACCACCCTCTGAATATGGGGCTGTTGCCCTACTTACTGAGCCACAGGCGCTGCCCCGAGAAAGACCCTTTTTCAGTAGGTGAGATTAACAACAAACAGCTGGACAAGGTGGCTCATGCCTGTAATCCTAGCACTCTGGGAGGCCCAGGCAGGCGGATTGCCTGAGCTCAGGAATTCAAGACCTGCCTGAGCAAATTAAGACCCCATCTCTACAAAACAGAAAAACTAGCTGGGTGTTGGCACCTATAGTCCCAGCTACTCAGGAAGCTGAGACAAGAGGATTGCTTGAGCCCAGGAGTTTGAAGTTACTGTGAGCTATGACCCCATTGTGCTCTACAGGGAGGGAACTGTCTCAAAAAAATAAAAAAAAATTGGCCAGGCATGGTAACTCCCGCTTATAATCCCAGCACTCTGGGAGGCCAAGATGGGTAGACTACTTGAGCTCAGGTGTTTGAGACCAGCCTGAGCAAGAATGAGACCCCAGTCTCTACTAAAAATAGAAAAACAGGCAGGGTGAGGTGGCTCAAGCCTGTAATTCTAGCACTCTGGGAGGCTGAGGCCGGTTGGTAGATTGTCTGAGCTCACGAGTTCGAGGCCAGCCTGAGCAAGCATACGACCCCACCTCTACTAAAAATGAAAAACTGAGGCAAGAGGTTTGCTTGTAGCCCAAGAGTTTGAGGTTGCTGGGAATTATGACGCCACAACACTCTACCAAGCAAGACAAAAAAGAAGAAAAACAAGCCAGGCACAGTGGTGCACACCTGTAGCACCAGCTACTCAGGAGGCTGAGGCAAGAGGATCACTTGAGCCCAAGATGTCGCTGTGAGCTAGGATGACATCATGGCACTCTACCCAGGGTGAGAGAGTGAGACTCTGTCTCAGGAGAAAAAATAAATAATAATAAATAAATACAGGAAATCATCTTTTTTTTGGGGGGGGGGACAGAATCTCATTTTGTCACTCTGGGTAGAGGAGTGTCGTGGCATCAGGCCTCACAGCAACCTCAAACTCTTGGATTCAAGCCATTTTCTTGACTCAGCCTCCCAAGTAGCTGGAACTACAGCGCCCGCCACAACACCCAGCTATTATTTTTAGAGATGAGGTCTTGCTCTAGCTCAGGCTGGTCTCGAACCTGTGAGCTCAGGCTATCCACCAGCCTCGGCCTCCCAAAGTGCTGGGATTATAAGGTAAGCCACTGCATCCAACTTTAGGAAATCATCATTAAAGAATTAAAGAAAAGAATTCACCTCAGTAATGCTTTTTGTGTTTACTAATATATTTTTAGAATGCCATTAACTATTGTAAAATATTACCCACAATCCAACAATTCACAAATAACCACATTAACAGTTTAGAGTAGTACTTTTTGAGTACAAGGATTTATGCATCTGTGCTACAAAAACATTTATCCACATGCTACACTTCCTGAATATCTCTTATGACTTGTTAGTGAAAGCATGGAAGTTCCCCAGACACTTAAAAATACTAGCACCAAATCTTTGCAACTTTAAGTTTAGGCACAGAAAAAGGACTTGAAAAACTCTAAACCTGGCCAGGCAAGTGGCTCAAGCCTAGCATTCTGGGTGGCCGTGGCCTCACTTCAGCTTAGGACTTAAGACCAGCCTAAGCAAGAGCAAGACCCCATTTCTACAAAAAAGTAGAAAAACTATACAGGCATGGTGGCAGGAGCCTGTAATCCCAGCCACTCAGGAGGCTAAGGCAAGAGGACTACTTGAACCTACTAGTTTGAGGTTGCTGTGAGCTATGACACCACAGTACTCCAGGCTGGGGTACAAAGAGTGAGACGTTGTCTCAAAAAAAAAAAAAGGGCGGCACCTGTGGCTCAGTGAGTAGGGTGCCGGCCCCATATGCCGAGGGTGGCGGGTTCAAACCCAGCCCCGGCCAAACTGCAACAAAAAAATAGCCGGGCGCTGTGGCGGGCGCCTGTAGTCCCAGCTACTCGGGAAGCTGAGGCAAGAGAATCACGTAAAGCCCAAGAGTTAGAGGTTGCTGTGAGCCGTTTGACGCCAAGGCACTCTACCTGAGGGCGGTACAGTGAGACTCTATCTCTACAAAAAAAAAAAAAAATTTTTTTTTGAAAATATATTTTAGGGCGGCGCCTCTGGCTCAGTGAGTAGGGCGCCAGCCCCATATGCCGAGGGTGGTGGGTTCAAACCCAGCCCCGGCCAAACCGCAACAAAAAAATAGCCAGGCGTTGTGGTGGGCACCTCTAGTCCCAGCTGCTCGGGAGGCTGAGGCAAGAGAATTGTGTAAGCCCAAGAGTTAGAGGTTGCCGTGGCGTCACACGGCACTCTACCCGAGGGCGGTACAGTGAGACTCTGTCTCTACAAAAAAAAAAAAAAGAAAATATATTTTAAAATGTAATTTCTGGGTGGCACCAGTGGCTCAATGGGTAGGGCACGGGCGCCATATACCAAGGGTGGAGGGTTCGAACCTGGCCCTGGTCAAACTGCAACAAGAAATAGCCAGGCATTGTGGCAGGCACCTGTAGTCCCAGCTACTTGGGAGGCTGAGGCAAGAGAATTGCCTAAGCCCAGGATTTGGAGATTGCTGTTAGCTGAGATGCCACAGCACTCTACCAAGGGCGATAAAATAAGACTCTGTCTCTGAAAAAAAAAAAATGCGGCTCAGCACCTGTGGCTCAAGCGTCTAAGGCGCCAGCCACATACACCTGAGCTGGCGGGTTCGAATCCAGCCCGGGCACACCAAACAACAATGATGGCTGCAACCATAAAATAGCCAGGTGTTGTGGTGGGAGCCTGTGGTCCCAGCTACTTGAGAGGCGGAGACAGACTCGCTTGAGCCCAGGAGTTGGAGGTTGCTGTGAGCTGTGATGCCACAGCACTGTACCCAGGGTGACAGCTTGAGGCTCTGTCTAAAAAAAAAAAAATGCATGGGCGGCGCCTGTGGCTCAGTCGGCAAGGCTCCGGCCCCATATACCGACGGTGGCGGGTTCAAACCCGGCCCCGGCCAAACAGCAACCAAAAATTAGCCAGGCGTTGGGTGGCGCCTGTGGCTCAAGGAGTAGGGCACCGGTCCCATATGCCAGAGGTGGTGGGTTCAAACCTAGCCCTGGCCAAAAACCACAAAAAAAAAAAAAAAAAAATAGCCGGGCGTTGTGGCAGGCGCCTGTAGTCCCAGCTACTCGGGAGGCTGAGGCAAGAGAATTGCTTAAGCCCAGGAGTTGGAGGTTGCTGTGAGCTGTGTGAGGTCACGGCACTCTACCCAAAGGCCATAAAGTGAGACTCTGTCTCTACAAAAAAAAAAATGCAATTTCTTGGGCTGTGCCTGTGGCTCAGTGGGTAGGGCGCCTGCCCCACATACGGAGGGTGGTGGGTTCAAACCCGGCCCCAGCCAAACAGCAACAACAACAAAAAATAGCCAGGCATTGTGGCAGGCCCTGTCGTCCCAACTACTTGGAAGGCTGAGGCAAGAGAATCGCTTAAGCCCAAGATTTTGAGGTTGCTGTGAGCTGTGATGCCACAGCACTCTACTGAGGGCAACAAAGTGAGACTCTATCTCAAAAACAATAAATAAATAAATAGGTTCTTTAAAGCTACTAAATTCTGGCTCGGCACATGTAGCTCAGCAGCTAGGGCACCAGCCACATACACTGGAGGTGGTGGGTTCAAATACAGTCCGGGGCCTGCCAAACAACAACTATGGCCAAAAAATAGCCGGGCATTGTGGCAGGTGCCTGTAGTCCCAGCTACTTGGGAGGTTGAGGCAAGAGAATCACTTAAGCCCCAGAATTTGAGGTTGCTGTGAGCTGTGATGCCACAGCACTCTACCGAGGGTGACAAAATGAAACTTGGTCTCAAAAAAAAAAAACCTACTAAATTCTGAGATGTTTTGTTATACAGTAATTATCTTTTATATCTAAAAATCTATATGTCCTAAAATTCTGTCATCCAAGTTTCAAGTTCCCCCACTTGATTCTGGGATTAGTTGAACAAGAATATATTTGTCCCATCTGTTTTTTTTGTTTGTTTGTTTGTTTTGTGGTTTTTGGCTGGGACTGGGTTTGAACCCGCCACCTCCGGCATATGGAACCAGCGCCCTACTCCTTGAGCCACAGGCGCCGCCCTGTCCCATCTGTTTATTTTTAAAAATAACACTCAAATTAGGGCGGCACCTGTGGCTCAGTGAGTAGGGCGCTGACCCCATATGCCAAGGGTGGCGGGTTCAAACCCAGCCCTGGCCAAACTGCAACAAAAAAATAGCCATGTGTTGTGGCGGGCGCCTGTAGTCCCAGCTGCTCGGGAGGCTGAGGCAAGAGAATCGTGTAAGCCCAAGAGTTAGAGGTTGCTGTGAGCTGTGTGACGCCATGGCACTCTACCCGAGGGCGGTACAGTGAGACTCTGTCTCTACAAAAAAAAAAAAAAAAACACTCAAATTCCTCCCCAGCTTATCTTTCATACTATATATACATAAAATGGGGTCTATATTCAATCATTTTCATTTCTCTTCTCTTCTCAGGTCCTCTTCCAATTTCACTTATCTTTTCTGAGGTTTACACTTAATACTTTTGTTGACCAAATAAGTATCAGGAAAAGTCCTTGAGGACCTGCTAAAGCTGAATGTAAGGCATTAGCATACAAGTTTTTTAATGTAAACCACTGCTTTCATATGATCTTTTTAGAAATTAAACATGATGCCTAAACTATTTTTTACAAGTATCCAAGGGTAACTCTGGTCAACTCTAAATTAGCAGTCTCATTAATAAGATTTTACTGTTAAATTCCTAATAAAGGCACTACATTAATGTGGTAATGAGGCGGCGCCTGTGGCTCAGTGAGTAGGGCGCCAGCCCCATATGCTGAGGGTGGCGGGTTCAAACTCAGCCCCGGCCAAACTGCAACAAAAAAATAGCCGGGCCTTGTGGCAGGCGCCTGTAGTCCCAGCTGCTCGGGAGGCTGAGGCAAGAGAATCGCGTAAGCCCAAGAGTTAGAGGTTGCTGTGAGCTGTGTGACGCCACGGCACTCTCCCTGAGGGCGGTACAGTGAAACTCTGTCTCTACAAAAAAAAAAAGAAAGAAAGAAAATGTGGTAATGAGCAGCAAATTTGTAAGAGTATCCATTTCATGTTGGCATTTTTTTTTTTTCGTAGAGACAGAGTCTCACTTTATGGCCCTCGGTAGAGTGCCGTGGCCTCACACAGCTCACAGCAACCTCCAACTCCTGGGCTTAAGCAATTCTTTTGCCTCAGCCTCCCGAGTAGCTGGGACTACAGGCGCCCGCCACAACGCCAGGCTATTTTTTTTTTTTTTTGGTTGCAGTTCAGCCGGGGTCGGGCTTGAACCTGCCACCCTCGGTATATGGGGCCGGCGCCTTACCGACTGAGCCACAGGTGCCGCCCTCATGTTGGCATTTTAAACCAATTTTACTTTTTTTTTTTTAAACTATAGAAATCAGGGCATCTGTATAAAAGCTGTCTTTAACATGTAGTCCCAGCTACTTGGGAGACTGAGACAAAATCACTTAAGCTCAAGAGTTTGAGGTTGCTGTGAGCTTTAACACCATGGCACTCTACTGAGGGGGACATACTGTCTCAAAAAAACAAAACAAACAAAAAAAAGCTGTCATTAACAATTCATAATTGAGGCAAAGGTTAAAGCCAGAACAAAGCCAAAAACTAAACAAAATGTTCTATTTGATTAAAAGGATTGTCTTTCCATGTGTACTGTGCACTAATTACTTGATGCAAGTTTAAATAAAATATCTTCCTATCTCAAAATCGACTCTGAATAAAGAAACATGTTATAGCAAAGTAAATGGGACCAAAGGGAAGTTGTGACTTACTCGGATTCATAGTAAGACTGTTACTGAGCTGAAAGAGAATACCAAATCTATAACTCTGTTCTTTGCTTCTTTTTTTAAGGTATCATTCTTGGTGACCCTCTTCCAGTTGATCTTTTCTCAAACAGCAGCCACAACAGCAAGCAAGGTCAAAAATGAAAGTAATGAAAATTAAAGAAAAGAATTTTCTTCTTCTTATAAAAACTGATTCAAGATTTAATAATGTATGGTGCCCTAAAAGCTGCAAACTACTACATGGTTATCTCCAAGTCCACCTTTACTCAATCAGGAGGCCATTATCAAAACATAACCTCACTGGTACAAAGCAGAGATGAAGTAGGTGAGGATGCTCCTGGGTTGAGGTCTTAATGGGGAGTAAAAAGGATGATCTCATAATGTCTCTTTATGATCTATAAATCACATTATTCCATAAATCTGACACAAGTGTCAGGATTAGGATTAAGAGTCAATCCTCTAAAGTAGAAAATAAACAAAATAAACAAAAATAAGCAACTTTTCTGATTTAAATCTAAAAGCTGGCTATAGAGATAAAGCCAACTTTCATTTACTTCTAAAGTTCAAAAAAATTTCAGGAGCTCTTCTTACTATATGAAGACTCTGTAAAAGTATTCTTCTAAATGGGGCAGTTTACCTAAATTCAATTAGATTAGTATCCATTTTTTGTTTTAGATTCGTTATAGTATTTTAGGCAAAGACACGAAATAACTATGTTTTTTAACAAAAGAATAAGATTTGGAGAAACAGGTCACTATTACATCTGCAAAAAGCAAAACTTGCACGTGAATATCAATGTCTTAAGGCCACCTGTTAAGCTAAAAGTCTATGACTCCATCATCTTTTAGTTGTAATCACAAAGTCTGGTTTTACACCTAGGATACACAAGAAGCATCATATTAAAAGCAAACATCAGACTATATAAATACCAAAGATAAGCATAGCAAAAAAAAAAAAAAAATGCATGATACAGTTAAATAGGCTCCAAGGGGTTTAAACACACCCACAAAGTCCAATCCATGCACACACTGCGCTTCAACCTATAACTGATGGGTAACCACTAGTCGTGACTTACTCTCACATTCCCCACTACCTACATTCATCTTACCTCCTGAATTTCTCCACTATCTCATCACTTTTTTTGGTCTTTGCAAGTCTAATCTCATGGCCTTTCCTTCCCAAAAATATGATACAGAAAGTGGCCTCGTACTTTACTACTTCCATAATTTAGCTCTAAGTTTTGTTTTTCCCTATTAGACATTAATTTGCTCACAATCTCCTACTCATGTTTCCCTGATCAAACCAGCCTCTTTCTTTTCGTCAACTTGTCCTTATTACAATATCTACTTTCTTTCAAAGTAGAATATGTATCCCTTCCCCGACATTTGTAATTCTGGCTCATAGTAAACCTCTCTTCCTGTCCCAAGTATAGTCCCCATAGCCCTAGGTCCTCACTCCCAGTCCTTATCTTCCTAAGTAAGGCCTCCTCCCAGAGTTTGTCAACAATTAGTTTGGCCAAGCAGAGATTCCACTCTCAAAGCAAAGCCTTTTGGCCCTCTTCGTTTTCACAAAACTACAAGCTCCCACCACCCCTGGTGTCTCTCCTCCAACCTTAAATCCATCCGCATCCAGCCCTGCCTGTTCTCCCCCTACCCACAGTATCTGTCTTCCCACTATCCCGTGCTCCGCCTTCCCTACTGCTGAATGCACCTCCTCTCCGGGGCCTTACCTACGGTAACCCTGACACCGGGAAGGTCCTACCAGCAGCCTCACGGCGTCTCTCCAACTGGGCTTCCTCCGCTCTTCAGTAACTGTCCCCACGCCCCTTTTCCTCCTGGTCCCCGCGCGCCGCCTGGTGCCCCCTCCTCGATTAAGCTCCCGCTGTCACTTGGCCTCTCATCCACAAGATGGCGGAGCTGCTGCCCCCACCCCCGGTTTTGCTCAGCAACCCCCAGCCTCCTTCCAGGAGCTCCAATCCCGGCCGCCCTCGCCACGAGCCTTGGCCCAAGGTCCCGGTTCCCAGTCCCTCAGTGGGCGGCCAGGCCTGAGCTCAGAGACGCCACCAACGCCACCGCCTCCGCCATTCCCCGGCCTGCACCTTCTCCTCACCATAAACTTGAGTGCTTTCTCCTGCAGCACCGCCTCGGCCGGGTCCATAATCACCGCGGCTACTAGGTCTGCTCTCGGCCGGGGCCGCCCCTTTCGTGCCAGGCCGCAGCCAACGCAGAGCTGGGATCCCGCCTCCTCTTCCTCCCCCCCGCCCTCTCTTACCTCTAAGGCACAGGCTGGGAGGCCAAGGATAGCCAGCTCTTCCGTGCGCATGCGTGAGTCCATAGGCTCTTGGGATTTGTAGTTCTGGAGCTTCCCACAGCAAAAACCGAGGCCAGGCTGCGAACCGCAACTCCCGCAGTTCACTGCGACAGCATTGCAGCTGCCGACGAGCCAGATCTAGACAACTGGCAGTCAAGTAGAGGAAATCTGCTGAAGGGAATTGTAGTTCAGATAGTCTACGGGAGGGTCACGGTTGTCTCCGTGGTTACCGGGAGACGCCAGTGGCGGCTTGCCTGGCGTTTGATATCAAGATGGCGACCAGCACCTGTAGCCCAAGTACTGGGGAAAAACTGTGAGAGAAATCAAAAGGGTTTTTAGGGCCTCCCTAACTGTGGTTTTCAAAAGCTGGACATCCGGACATCCGAAAAATTCATATATCTGTCGTCTCCAGGAGGTTTGCGACCCAGAGGCGCTGAGCCAATGGGCGCCAAGGAGCAATGCAGAATTTCAACCTCCTCCTAAAATATCACTTCTCCTAAGGAATCTTTTCTTCCCTACAGGGAGTCAGGGCCTGATAGAACTCGGCTCACGTAGTTCTTGGCCTTTAGAGCTTAGAAACCTTAGCCTGCAATTGATAACATTGGGATGTAAATTCTGCTCTAAGGATCACATATATGCTTGAGTGGTGGAGTATAATGGCCATCCAACAAATAAAGCCTATAAATATTTTCTTTGGCCTTGAAAGGGGTATATGAGTTTATTTTGTTTTTTATTTTTTTTATTGAGACAGTCTCACTTTATGGCCCTCGGTAGAGTGTCGTGGCCTCACACAGCTCACAGCAACCTCCAACTCCTGGACTTAAGCGATTCTCTTGCCTCAGCCTCCCGAGTAGCTGGGACTACAGGCGCCCGCCACAACGCCCGGCTATTTTTTGGTTGCAGTTTGGCCGGGGCTGGGTTTGAACCTGCCACCCTCGGTATATGGGGCCGGCGCCATACCGACTGAGCCACAGGCGCTGCCCCTATGAGTTTATTTCGGAAATTAAGTCTACCTTAGGCGGTAAAAAACACTAGGGTTGAGTTAAAAGCAAGGTGGCTTATATACCTGGCACAGTGGCTCCCACCTGTAATCCTAGTTGCTCAGGAGGCTAAGGCTGGAGGATCCCTCAAGGGGCAACAGAGCAAGACTACCATTTCTAAAATTATATATAAAAAGTATGGCGGCGCCTGTGGCTCAGTGGGTAGGGCACTGGCCCCATATACCGAGGGTGGCGGGTTCGAACCCAACCCCAGCCAACCTGCAGCAAAAAAATAGCTGGTCGTTGTGGTGGGCGCCTTTAGTCTGCTACTTGGGAGGCTGAGGCAAGAGAATTGCTTGAGCCCAAGAGTTTGAGGTTGCTGTGAGCTGTATCGCCAGGGCACTCTACCGAGGACGACATAGTGAGACTCTGTCTCTAAATAAAATAAAATTTTTAAAAAATTAAAAAAAAAAATAGCCGGGCATTGTGGCAGGTGCCTGTAGCCCCAGCTATTCGGGAGGCTGAGGCAAGAGAATTGTCTAAGCCCAGAAGCTGTAAGCTGTGACGCCACGGCACTCTACTAAGGGCAATAAAGTGAGATTTTATCTCTAAAAATATACAAATATAGATATGGTGAGTTAAATTATGATAGACTTGTACAAAATATCTGAATTCATAAAATAAGTGAATTAGGAAAGTGCCTTTTTACTTATAGGAAAAATCTCCATTGTATATTATTTTAGTTCATTCAATAAATAATAAGCACATAACTGTGGGAAAGGAATTCTCAAAACCCTAACAGGAATGCAGTCATTTTAGAAAATCAGGTCAGAAACCAGCAAACCCCCTCCCCAGACTCCTGGAGTGCCTCAAGATCAGAGTTCCTAGAATCATCCTACTCATATCCTGGCCCATAATCCAAAGAATATGCCCTTGATCCTGACCCGAACTGTAAAGACAGAGCCCCAGGCAGTACTCTGAGTTCACTGCCCTTTTCCAGCTATACTGGTGAGGTTAATAAAAAGCCTTTTTCAACTGTGTGGGAGCTGTGCTGGCACCAGGTCAGTCTCTATTTTCCTTTTCACCTCTATTAAACTCTTTCCTTCTCCTTGGACTGGCCTCCTCTCCTTTCTTGAACCTCCCTCCCATTCTATGCCAGAACTTCATAATAACCATGTGCAGACATCATCTCGAGAAAAGAGAATTCAAGGGGCTGGCTCAGTTGCTCACACCTGTAATCCTAGCACTCTGGGAGGCTGAGGTGGGTGAATTGCCTGAGCCCACAGGTTGGAGACCAGCCTCAGCCAGAGCAAGACCCTGTCTCTAAAAATAGCTGGGTGTTGTGGTGATACCGGATTTCACTCTTCAGTAGGTTCTTGGTCTCAGTGATTCAAAAATGAATCCGCGGACCACAGATCAGTGGTAAGACAGGATTTATTTACAGAAAAGAATACAGAAGCGCCAGAGCTCCTGGCAGAGAGAGAAAACCCAAGTCTGTAGAAAAAAGCTGTCTTTCTCTCTCTCTCTCTCTCTGTCTCTGGGCTTTGTCTAGGGGTATATATAGTCGCATGGGGCCCTGGATAGTTACATTTAGCAGGGCTTGGTAGTTACATTTAACTTTTCTGGGACATCATGTCTGGGACATGGTCTGGGTCATGTCTGGGTCACAAATCAAGGGCTACAATCCCTTTCATTCCCAGGCCTTGGAAACTTACATGAAATTGACCAGGCCTAGAAAATGGGAGTTCCCTGTTCAGCCTAAGGTACTGGTGTCTCCCCAGCAGTTGTCTGGCCCCTCTGGCCCTCCTGCAGGGCCCCCGGTACCCTCCAGCCCACTGGTTCCTCTGCTCACTGCCGGCGGAAGCAGGTTCGTGCCCCTCCTCCCCAGCTCCAGAAGCTGGCAGGGATGCCACTTGTCCTGTATCAGTGGCAGGCACCTGTAGTCCCAGGTACTTGGGAGGCTGAGGCAGGAGAATCACTTGAGCCCAAGTTTGAGGTTGCTGTGAGCTATATAGTATCAGGCCCTCTACCCAGGGCTACAAAGTGAGACTCTATCTCAAAAAAAAAAAAAAAAAAAGAGAGAGAATTTGTTAGTGAACATAACAGACCTAGACCTAGTCCCTTTCTTTGTGGAGCTTACGTTTCTTTTTTTTTTTTTTTTCTTTAGAGACGGAGTCTCACTTTATGGCCCTATGTAGAGTGCCATGGCATCACACAGCTCACAGCAACCTCCAGCTCCTGGGCTTAAGCGATTCTCTTGCCTCAGCCTCCCGAGTAGCTGGGACTACAGGTGCCCACCATAGCACCCGGCTATTTTTTTGTTGCAGTTTGGCAGGGGCTGGATTTGAACCCGCCACCCTCGGCATATGGGGCCGGCGCCCTACTCACTGAGCCACAGGCTCGGCCTGGAGCTTACATTTCTAATTGATACTTTGTCCTAGTCATCCCTATATGCATGGAACTCAGCATATTATTTAATACATAATGGACATTCTTTTAAAAAAATTTTTAGAATATGCAAGTGCAATAGTGAGAATAGACTTTCACTTAATAAAAAGTTTTGCTCACGAATTAAAAAAATAAAAATTGGGCCGGGTGCCGTGGCTCATGCCTGTAATCCTAGCACTCTGGAAGGCACAGGCAGGTGGATCACCTGAGCTCACAGGTTCAAGACCAGCTTAAGCCAGAGTAAGACTTCATCTCTAAAAATAGCTGGGTGTTGCGGTGGATGCCTATAGTCCTAGCTACTTTGGAGGCTGAGACAACAGAATTGCTTGAGCCCAAGAGTTTGAGATTGCTGTGAGCTGTGACACCATGGCACTCTACCAAGGGCAACATAGTGAGACTTTGTCTCAAAAAAAATAATAATAATAATATGGCGGGTCAGTTGTGGTGGCTCATACCTGTAATCCCAGCACTCTGGGAGGCACAGGTGGGTGGATTGCTTGAGCTCAGGAGTTGGAGACTAGCCTGAGCAAGAGTGAGGCCTGGTCTCTACTAAAAATAGAAAAAAACTAACCGGGTGTGGTGGCACACACCTATAGTCTCAGCTACTCAGGAAGCAGGAGGATTGCTTCAACCCGTGAGTTTGAGGTTGCTGTGAGCTATGCGCCACAGCCCTGTAGCCTAGGGAAACAGAGTGAGACTATCTCAAAAAATAAAAATAAAAGATAGGGCAGCACCTGTGGCTCAAGGAGTAGGGCGCCGGTCCCATATGCCGGAGGTGGCGGGTTCAAACCCAGCCCCAGCCCAAAACCACAAAAAAAATAAAAAATAAAAATAAAAAATAAATAACATGACAACTAACTTTAAGTATTTGAAGGATTTTTGAAGGCATATGTATGTAGCTCCACAGGGCAAACTAGGACCAATGGGTGGAATAAAAATAATTGTAATAGTAATAACAACAGTTATCACTTTACTAGCTCTTTGTGTCAGGCACTATACTAGCCATTTTGTGTTCATATCTACTAGTCATAGTAACTCTGTATTATTATCCCTAATTTTATTTATTTATTTATTAGAGACAGAGTCTCACTTTTGTCACCCTCACTTTTGTAGAGTGCCGTGGCATTACAGCACACAGCAAGCTGGGCTTAGAGGATTCTCTTGCCTCAGCCTCCCGAGTAGCTGGGACTACAGGCACCCACCACAACGCCCAGCTATTTTTTGTTACAGTTTGGCTGGGGCTGGGTTAGAACCCACCACCCTCAGTATATGGGGCCGGCGCCCTATTCACTAAGCCACAGGCGCCACCCTATTATCTCTAATTTACAGATGAAGCGAATGAGGCTAATAAAAGAAAAATAATTTGTGGGGCAGTGCCTGTGGCTCAAGGAGTAGGGCACCAGCCCCATATACCGGAGGTGGTAGGTTCAAACCCGGCCCCGGCCAAAGAAAAAGAAAAGAAAATTAAATTGATTAAGTCATATAGCAAATTACCCAAATCTGTTTGACTTGAAGGCCCGTGCTATTTTCACTGCACTGAACCATGCTGCAGAGACATAGGGACTCAGATTTTTTTTTTTTTTTTAGAGACAGAGTCTCAAGATGTCATCCTGGGTAGAATGCCGTGGCCTCACAGCTCTCAACAAGCTCCAATTCTTGGGCTCAAGTGATCCTCTTGCCTCAGTTTTTCTATTTTTTTTTTTAGTAGAGATGGGGGTGTGGTGGGGAGGTGGGTCTCACTTTTTGCTCAGGCTGGTCTCCAATCCAAGAATTTAAGCTATCCACCCACCTCGGCCTCCCAGAGTGCTAGGATTATAGGTATGAGCCACCGGGCCCGGGCGGGACTCAGATTAAGATAAGGAAGAATTTTCTAATAATTAGAGCTCTCCTGACAAGGAAATGGACTGCCCCATACCTAAAAATGTTAGAGGTGGCCGGGCTGGTGGCTTACATCTGTAATCCTAGCACTCCTGCAGGCCAAGGCGGGTGGATTGCCTGAGCTCACAGGTTCAAGACCACCCGGAGTCAGAGAAAGATCTCATCTCTTGGGCGGCGCCTGTGGCTCAGTCGGTAAGGCGCCAGCCCCATATACCGAGGGTGGCGGGTTCAAACCCGGCCCCGGCTGAATTGCAACCAAAAAAAAAAAAGAAAAAAGCCGGGCCGTGTGGCAGACGCCTGTAGTCCCAGCTACTCGGGAGACTGAGGCAAGAGAATCACTTAAGCCCAGGAGTTGGAGGTTGCTGTGAGCTGTGTGATGCCACGGCACTCTACCCAGGGCCATAAAGTCTCTACAAAAAAAAAAAAAAGATCTCATCTCTTAAAATAGCCGGGTGTTGTGGGGGGCGCCCATAGTGCCAGCTACTTGGGAGGCTGAAGTAGGAGAATCACTTAAGCCCAAGAGTTTGAGGTTGCTATGAGCTGTGATGCCACTGCACTCTACCGAGGGCAATAAGTGAAACTCTGTCTCAAAAAAATAAAACAAACTAAAAAGAAAACTAAAAACATAAGAGGTAGAATGACTATCTGTCAGGGGTATTTTCAGTTTTCAGTTTGAGTGGGAGACTTTTTTTTTTCTTTTTCTTGTAGAGACAGAGTCTCACTGTACCGCCCTCGGGTAGAGTGCCGTGGCGTCACACGGCTCACAGCAACCTCTTAACTCTTGGGCTTACGCGATTCTCTTGCCTGAGCCTCCCGAGCAGCTGGGACTACAGGTGCCCGCCACAACGCCCGGCTATTTTTTGGTTGCAGTTTGGCCGGGGCTGGGTTTGAACCTGCCACCCTCGGCATATGGGGCTGGCGCCCTACTCACTGAGCCACAGGCGCCGCCCGAGTGGGAGACCTTTTAGGTTAAGATGTTTTAATCTGTAAGATTCATTACTGTCGGGAAGTCACTTGTTTTACTTTGTCATCCATATAGGAATATGAAAATATTGCCTGATAAAGCTGGCCATCAGGAACAGTCCTTTTTGCCCAGTAGTCAGCTAGTTTTTATACATATGGATTGAAAGTAGTCAGACAGTTTTTATACATATGGATTGAAACTAAGCTGGCAGGGGCTGGCCTCAGAATGGCTAAATCTCTTTGTTGAAAATTGATCACTCAATCAGGCAAACTGAGGGCGGTGTCTGTAGCTCAGTGGGTAGGGCTCTGGCCACATACACTGAGGCTGGCAGGTTCAAACCTGGCCCAGGCCAGCTCAACAACGACAGCTGCAACAAAAAATAGCCAGGCGTTGTGGCAGGCGCGTGTAGTCACAGCTACTCGGGAGGGTGAGGCAAGAGAATTGCCTAAACCCAAGAGCTGGAGGTGCTGTGAGCCATGGCACTCTATCAAAGGCAATAAAGTAAAACTCTGTCTCTTAAAAAAAAGAAAAAATATATATTCTCAAATCCAACATGGTTTAGGAAAGTTTATGGTGGTCTAGGAATTAAGAGGTAGTTCTAGCTCATCTATTACCACTTTATGGGTTGACTAGGCAATTAACTGAACATTTTTGGCCCTCTCTTTTTGTCATCTGGGAAACAAAGGTCTCTGGAAACTCTAAAATACGTATACCTATGAGCCAGACTATCATCACCTTTTTTGCTTGGTTTGCCATATTCACCACCAATCCAGTTTTGGGACTCCAGGCTCCCTCCTTCTACTTCATCTGAAAATCTCCTTTAGACTGCGCTTTAATCACAGTTCTTCCTTGGTCAATCCTTTTATGGTTCTCTTTTCTCCTTTTAGTTTCACTTAAATTTCTTTGCCTGGATTCAATGACCTTCATAATCTTACCCAATTCTTTCTCTCCACTCTTTTTTTTTTTCCTTTTTTTTTTTAGAGACAAGAGTCTCACTTTACGGCCCTTAGAGTGCCGTGGCATCACACAGCTCACAGCAACCTCCAGCTCCTGGGCTTAAGCGATTCTCTTGCCTCAGCCTCCCGAGTAGCTGGGACTACAGGTGCCCGCCATAGCACCCGGCTATTTTTTTGTTGCAGTTTGGCCGGGGCTGGGTTTGAACCCGCCACCCTCGGCATATGGGGCCGGCGCCCTACTCACTGAGCCACAGGTGCCGCCCATCTCTCCACTCTTTTTTTTTTTTTTTTTTGAGACAGAGTCTCACTATATTGCCCTCAGTAGAATGCCATGACATCACACCTCACTGCAACCTCAAACTCGGACTTAAGTGATTCTCTTGCCTCAGCCTCCCAAGTAGCTGGGACTATAGGTGCCTGCCACAACACCGGGCTATTTTGAGAGATGAGGTCTCGCTCTGGCTCAGGCTGGTCTTAAACTCATTAGCTCAGGCAATCTACCGCCTAAACCTCCCAGAGTGCTAGGATTATAGGACGTAAGCCACCTCACTGGCCCCTTTCTCTCCACTCTTATTCCCATTTTGCTTTAATATGCTCCTCTGCTCCAATTGAAGCATTCTTCTCCTACCCACATCTGCTCAGCATACTCCTGCCTATTAGCCTTAGCATGTGTTAGGCATTTTGCAGTTCTGGAAGGCTTCCTTTTCTCCCTCCTTATTCATCTTTCAAGGTTTGATTTAAACCTTACTTTTATGGGCGGCGCCTGTGGCTCAGCGGGTAGGGCGCCGGCCCCACATGCCGAGGGTGGTGGGTTCAAACCCGGCCCCGGCCAAACTGCAACAAAAAAATAGCTGGGCGTTGTGGCGGGCGCCTGTAATCCCAGCTACTTGGGAGGCTGAGGCAAGAGAATCACCTAAGCCTAGGAGTTGGAGGTTGCTGTGAGCTGTGTGACGCCACGGCACTCTACCAAGGGTGATAAAGTGAGACTCTGTCTCTACAAAAAAAAAAAAAAAAAAACCTTACTTTTAAAAAATATTTACCTGGCTCGGCGCCTGTGGCTCAAGTGGCTAAGGCGCCAGCCACATACACCTGAGCTGCCAGGTTCGAATCCAGCCTGGGCCTGCCAAACAACAATGGCTGTAACCGAAATAGCCGGGCATTGTGGCAAGTGCCTATAGTCCCAGCTACTTGGGAGGTAGAGGCAGGAGAATCGCTTGAGCCCAAGAATTAGAGGTTGCTGTGAGCTATGATGCCACTACACTCTACCCAGAGCAACAGCTTGAGGCTCTGTCTCAAAAAAAAGAAAATTACCTAATAATTTATTACCTCTTAGCACCATAGCCCAATCTCTTTTCCCTACTTCCATAGGCAATGTTTATCTTTTTGTTTATGTAGTTCTTGAAAAACAGATATCATTTTTGTATGCTACATTTTTAATTCACAAATGTAATATTTTTTTTTTTTTTTTTTTTTGTAGAGACAGAGTCTCACTGTACCGCCCTCGGGTAGAGTGCCGTGGCGTCACACGGCTCACAGCAACCTCTAACTCTTGGGCTTATGCGATTCTCTTGCCTCAGCCTCCCGAGCAGCTGGGACTACAGGTGCCCGCCACAACACCCGGCTATTGTTTTGTTGCAGTTTGGCCGGGGCTGGGTTTGAACCCGCCACCCTCGGCATATGGGGCCGGCGCCCTACTCACTGAGCCACAGGAGCTGCCACGCCTGGCTATTTTTTTGTTGCAGTTTTGCTGGGGCTGGGTTCGAACCTGCCATCCTTTGTATGAGGGGCCGGCATCCTACTCACTGAGCCACCTGCACTGCCCAAAATTTACCTTCTTTAAGCAACCTCCAACCTACAATGCTTCTTTAAGCACACTAATTTGCTCTTTTAACCCAGAACCCCATACCTGTAGTATGTGAAATCTGGAGCCAGAAATATTCCATGCACATGAGCTTTTTTTCTCATCCAATGGCATCTTTCGTTCCCATACCCAATTGGGTGAGCATCCTTGATAGTGTATAAGAATAATTTACTGGCCCCGGCCAAACTGCAACAGAAAAGTAGCTGGACATTGTGGCGGGCACCTGTAGTCCCAGCTACTCGGGAGGCTGAGGCAAGAGAATTGCATTAAGCCAAGAGCTGGAGGTTGCTGTGAGCTGTGATACTACAGCACTCTACCAAGGGCGACAAAGTCAGACTCTGTCTCTAAACAAACAAACTAACTAAAAAATAAAAAAGAAAGAAACAAGAAAAATTTGGGGTGCCTGTGGCTCAGTGAGTAGGGTGCTGGCCCCAAATACTGGAGGTGGCGGGTTCAAACTTGGGCCCCGGCCAAAAACTGCAAAAGAAAAATAAGTAAATAAAAAGAGTAATTTGGGGTTTGGTGCCCTTGATAGTGTATAAGAGTAATTTGGGGCTTGGTGCCTGTAGCACAGTGGTTACGGCACCAGCCACATACACAGAAGGTGGTGGGTTTGAACCTGGCCCCAGGGCCAGCTAACCAACAATGACAACTGCAACAAAAAATAGCCGGGTATTGTGGCAGGCACCTGTAGTCCCAGATGCTTGGGAGGCTGAGGCAAGAGAATCTTTTGAGCCCAAGAGTTTGAGGTTGCTGTGAGCTGTGATGCCACGGCAATCCACCAAGGGTGATAATAGTGAGACTGTCTCAAAAAAAAAAAAAAAAGAGTAATTTGGGGCTGGGTGTGGTAGCTCACACCTGTAATCCTAGCACTCTGGGAGGCCGAGGTGTGTGGATTGCTTGAGCTCATGAGTTCAAGACCAGCCTGAGCAAAATTGAGACCCCTGTCTCTACTAAAAGTAGAAAACTGGAGGCAAGAGAATCTCTTAAGCCCAAGAGTTTGAGGTTCCTGTGAGCTGTAACACTATGGCACTCTACCCAGGGCAATAGCTTGAGACTCTGTCTCAAAAAAAAAAAAAAAAAATTATTTGGGAGCTTTATAAAAATATTGAAGCCCGGGTGGCACCTGTGGCTCAAGGAGTAGGGCGCCAGTCCCATATGCTGGAGGTGGCGGGTTCAAACCCAGCCCCGGCCAAAAACCACAAAAAAAAAATAAATAAATAAAGGGCAGTGCCTGTGGCTCAGTGAGTAGGGCTCCAGCCCCATATGCCGAGGGTGGCGGGTTCAAACCCAGCCCCGGCCAAACTGCAACAAAAAAATAGCCGGGCGTTGTGGTGGGCGCCTGTAGTCCCAGCTGCTCGGGAGGCTGAGGCAAGAGAATCGCGTAAGCCCAAGAGTTAGAGGTTGCTGTGAGCCTTGTGACGCCGCGGCACTCTACCAAGGGTGGTACAGTGAGACTCTGTCTCTAAAAAAAAAAAGAAAGAAATAAAAACTAAAATAAAATAAAATAAAAAAATAAAAATATTGATGCCCAAACTCTACCTTCCAAGTATTCTGATTTAATTGATTTTGGTAGGCCTTAAGCAATAGTAGTTTAAAAAGGCGATTCTAATCTGCAGCCACATTTGAGACCACTGGCTTGTAGTTTAGGTGCTTAGTGTCTTCTTTTTGGCTGTGCAGAGTCCTCCTCCATGTTTAACTTACCTTCTAAACTCTAGAATTACCCCTTCCCTCTCTACCCAAGCCTACCAAAACACCTTTATTTTCCAAGGGCAGCCAATCAAAGCTCAAGGTTGGCAAGAAGCAAAAGTGATTAATTCACTGATAAAAACTCATCAATATTTGACTATCTGATAGGGTTAGTCCTAGGGTCAAGAGGTCCAAAGGCAGTAGAAAGGGTATTTATATTTCAGTTGGCGGGAGACATGCTGTTATATACTTGGGTGTTAAAGAAAGATTCCCCTCCTTTTTTTGGAGACAGAGTCTCACTTTGTGGCCCTTGGTAGAGTGGAGTGGCATCATAACTCACAGCAACCTCAAACTCTTGGGCTCAAGTGATTCTCTTGCCTCAGCCTCCCAAGCAGCAGGGCCTACAGGTGCCAGCTACAATGCCCAACTATTTTTTAGAGACAGCGTCTTGCTCTTGCTCAGGCTGTTCTTAAACTCCTGAGCTCAGGCAATCCACCCACCTCGGCCTCCCAGAGTGCTGGGATTACAGGTGTGAGCTACCTTTCGCCTGGCCTTCCCCTGTTTCCTTTACTTCTGTGTCCTCATGGAAAGTCAAGAGTTAATTCTTTACTTCTGAAAGTTTGCTGACCCTATAGAGGTGCTATGTTCTTTTTTTTTTTTTTTTTGGTTTTTGGCCGGGGCTAGGTTTGAACCTGCCACCTCCGGCATATGGGACTGGTGCCCCTACTCCTTGAGCCACAGGCGCTGCCCGAGGTGCTATGTTCTTATGCCTAAATGAAGGGAGATATTTTTCCACAGCAAACTGTAATTCACTTGAGGTTCTCTTATCTGATGCTCTCTCACTGTCTCAGGCCAAGGCCAATTCTACCTGGATACAGCAGTCAGTCTCCTTCAGAGCATCTCTGTGGGGTAAAGACTAGGTGGGATGGTAGTGGAGCCACAGGAAGGAGTATTACAGGAAAAGGTAACTGCATTTTTCATGATGCATTCTGGGAATCAAAAAAGATCCATGGGACTTTAGTAGAAGAGTGGCCTAGATGAGATCACAGAAGACAATAGCATGGAGCTCTATAAGCAAGCCATTATTTAGCTGGCATAAGCTGGTCAGGTGAACTAGCTGATAGCCTTTCTTACTGGGGTCAGTGCCTTTATCTTTTTTATTTTTTAGAAAGAGCCTCAAGCTGTTGCCCTGGGTAGAGTGCCATGGCATCACAGATCACAACAACCTCCAAATCCTGGGCTCAAGCGATTTTCTTGCCTCTGCTTCCCAAGTAGCTGGGACTACAGGCGCCCGCCACAATGCCTTGGCTATTTTTATCTTTTGGTTGCAGCCATCATTGTTTGGCCAGCCTGGGCTGGATTCGACCTGTCAGCTCAGGTCTATGTGGCTGGCGCCTTAGCCACTTGAGCCACAGGTGCTGAGCCAGTGCCTATATCTTACCAACTATAAAATATCCTGACTTGCACCCCAGTTTAAGGCTAACGAGGCATTTGGACTTTTCCTATGAGCTGTGGGAAACTACTAAAAAATTTTAAGCAGGGCTACAACATGGTCAGATTTGTATTTTCAGAAAATCACTCCAAGTCCAAGGTTGAGAACAGATTAGAAAGGAGCACAGGCCAGGCGAGGTGGCAAGCACTCTGGGAGGCCAAAAAGGGTGGAATGCTTTAGCTCAGGAGTTCAAGACCAGCCTGAGCAAAAGCAAGATCCTCATCGCTACTAAAAATAGAAAAACTGAGGCAAGAGGATTGCTTGAGCTCAAGTTTGAGGTTGCTGTGAGCTATGAGGAGCCATGGCACTATACACAGGGCAACAGTTTGAGATTCTGTCTCAAAAAAAAAAAAAAAAAAGAAAGGAGGGCAGCGCCTGTGGCTCAGTCGGTAAGGCGCCGGCCCGATATACCGAGGGTGGCGGGTTCAAACCCGGCCCCGGCCAAACTGCAACCAAAAATAGCTGGGCGTTGTGGCGGGCGCCTGTTGTCCCAGCTACTTGGGAGGCTGAGGCAAGAGAATCGCTTAAGCCCAGGAGTTGGAGGTTGCTGTGAGCCGTGTGAGGCCATGGCACTCTATCGAGGGCAATAAAGTGAAACTCTGTCTCTACAAAAAAAAAAAAAAGAAAGAAAGAAAGGAACACAGCTGGAGGCTTGATAAAGATTATGAGTTGCTTGGGCGGCACCTGTGGCTCAAGGACTAGGGCGCTGGTCCCATATGCCAGAGGTGGCGGGTTCAAACCCAGCCCCGGCCAAAAACCACAAAACAAACAAACAAACAAAAAAGGATTATGAGTTGCTGAAATCTTCCTGGGAGAAATGGTGGCAGCCTAAATGAGGGAGATGGTGAGAACAGAAAAAAAGGAGGTGAGTTCCAGTGATACCAAGGAAACAGAATTAGTGGGACTTGATGATTGATAAGATATGTCATGGATGATGTCAAAGGTATGTGTTAAAGATGACTTTTAGGTATCAGTCTCAGGAAACAGAATGAATGAGGGATGCCATTTATTTGACAGGGAGCACAATAGAAGGAGCAGGTGGGAAGATAATCATTTCTTTTTCAGACATATTGCTTCGAGGAGCCTGCAAGACTTCCGTAGGGATTCAAACATTAGTGTGGCCATTGGATATTTGCTTTTTTTTTTTTTTGGCCGGGGCTGGGTTTGAACCCGCCACCTCCAGCATATGGGACTGGTGCCCTACTCCTTGAGCCACAGGCGCCGCCCGCTTTTTTTTTTTTAGACAGAATCTTACTGTGTCACCCTCGGTAGAGTGCTGTGACGTCACAGCTCACAGCAACCTCCAACTCTTGGGCTTAAACGATTCTTTTGCCTCAGCCTCCCAAGTAGCTGGGACTATAGGCGCCCTCCACAATGCCTGGCTATCTTTTGTTGCAGTTGTTTAGTTGGGTTCAAACCCACCACCTTCAGTATGTGGGGCCAGCTCCCTACTGAGCCACAGGCACCACCCAAAGAGGTTTTGGGTTTAGTTTTTTTGTTTGTTTGTTTAGAGACAGACTCTCACTTTGTCACCATTGGTAGAGTGCTGTGGCATCACAGCTCACAGCAACCTCCAGCTTGTGAGCTTAGGCGATTTTTTTGCCTCAGCCTCCCGAGTAGCTGGGAATACAGGCGCCCGCCACAATGCCTGGCTATTTTATTGTTGTAGTTCGGCCGGGGCTGGGTTTGAACCTGCCACCCTCGGTATATGGGGCTGGCGCCCTATTCACTGAGCCACAGGTGCCACCCGGCCATTGGATATTTGGAACTAAAGCTAGAAAGGAAGACCTGGACTGCAAATGAGGATCTCTAGCATGTAGGTGGTAACTGAAGTTCCCCACCCAGGGAAGCACAACCAGTGGAAAAGTAGCAGGTTTAGAACAGAGTCCTGAAGCCGGGCGCGGTGGCTCACGCCTGTAATCCCAGCACTGTGGGAGGCTGAGGAGGGAGAATCGCTTGAGCTCAGGAGTTCGAGACTCTCCTGAGCGACAGTGAGACCCCGACTCATAAAAAAAATGGAAAAACCCAGCCGGGCGACTGTAATCCCAGCGGCTTCCGGAGGCTGAGGCAGCGGGGTGCCCGCAGCCCGAGTCTGAGGTTGTGGTGAGCTACCACGCCCACTGCACTCTGCTCAGGGGCATAGGGTGGGACCCTGTCTCAACAAAACAAAACAAAAAAAAAAAAGTAAAGAAATAAAAAATAAGCAACGAAATAAAATAAAAAAGCCAAAAATAAAATAAAATAAAATAAAATAACCAAAAAAAAAAAATTAAAAAAAAAAAAAAAAGAACAGAGTCCTGAAAACCCGTAAAATTGACAGGATGAGCAAAGGAGGATGAGCCTACAAAGGAGCCCAGGAAGTAGCCAGAGATGTGGGGAAGAAAGTCTGATGAATGTGGATCCTGATTAAAAACAGAGGTGAGGATGTAAAGAATCTTGAGTCTTTCCTTACAAACCCTCTGACTGTCAAGGGAAGGAGAGAAGAGCTGGCACAGTGCTTAGGGTAGAAATTGTAGGTCTAAGGAAAGTATTCCTTCTTTTTTTTTTCCCCCTTTTTTCTTCTTTTTAGCACATAAACAGAAAGTATTTCTTGTTTTGTTTGAAAGAAGGGAGACCTGAGTGGCACCTGTGGCTCAGTGGGTAGGGTGCCAGCCCCATATACCGAGGGTGGCAGGTTCAAACCTGGCCCTGGCCAAACTGCAACAAAAAATAGCTGGGTGTTGTGGTCCCAGCTACTCAGGAGGCTGAGATAGGAGAATTGCCTAAGCCCAGGAGTTGGAGATTGCTGTGAGCTGTGACACCTCTACCCAAGGAGATAAAGTGAGACTCGGTCTCAAAAAGGAAAGAAAGGAAACTTTAGAGGAAACTGAACAGCTGTGACAACTAATGCTATGAAAGATCCCTGATTGGATGTTGGAACAACACATGCACACAGACACACGTAAGAGAAAACAGCTTGGAGGAAACTGAGTAGGGGTTTATATTAGATAATAGTATTCTATTGATGTTACATTTCCTGAGTGATAATTGTGAGAATAAAAGAATTAGAGAATGTCTTTGTTTTCAGGAGATACACACTGAAGTATTTAAGGTGAAGTGCTATGATAGTTGCAGTTAATTCTCAAATGGTTTGGGGAACAAAGTAAAGTATATGTGGGGTGGGGGGAGGACGTAGAGAGAAAAAAACAAAGCAGATATGGCAAAACTTTAAGAATTGGTGGATCTGGGTTCTCGTCCTTGTAGGCGCAGGCACTCCTGCTGGCCTTGGGGGCGGGTCTGCAAGGGAAAGTGCTAAAGCCGT
The DNA here is from genome assembly GCF_027406575.1 of Nycticebus coucang. Lineage (NCBI taxonomy): Eukaryota > Metazoa > Chordata > Mammalia > Primates > Lorisidae > Nycticebus > Nycticebus coucang. The sequence goes on along the minus strand of NC_069782.1, from coordinate 130,469,510 downwards.
TGAGATAAAGCAACTGAAGAACAGAAAGTGGCCCAGCTCACCCGAGTTTTGTTCTCTCCTCTTCAGAGATCATGTCCTTCACTACTCGTTCCACCACTTTCTCCAGCAATTACTGGTCCCTGGGCTTAGTCCAGGTGCCCAGCTACAGTGTCCGGCCCGCCAGCAGCGCAGCCAGCGTCTATGCAGGCGCCGGGGGCTTGGGCTCCCGGATCTCCGTGTCCCGCTCCACCAGCTTCCGGGGAGGCTGGGGGTCCGGGGGCCTGGCCACGGGGATGGCTGGGGGTCTAGCAGGAATAGGGGGCATCCAGACTGAGAAGGAGATCATGCAAGAACTGAACGACTGCCTGGCCTCCTACCTGGACAGAGTGAGGAACCTGGAGACTGATAATCGGAGGCTGGAGAGCAAAATCCGGGAACACCTGGAGAAGAAGGGGCCCCCGGTCAGAGACTGGGCGCATTACTTCAAGATCATCGAGGACCTGAGGGCTCAGATCTTTGCAAATTCTGTGGACAATGCCCGAATTGTTCTGCAGATTGATAATGCCCGTCTTGCTGCTGATGACTTTAGAGTCAAGTATGAGACAGAACTGGCCATGCGCGACGTCCATGGGCTCCGCAAGGTCATTGATGACACCAATATCACTCGACTGCAGCTGGAGTCAGAGATGGAGGCTCTCAAGGAGGAGCTGCTCTTCATGAAGAAGAACCACGAGGAGGAAGTAAAAGTCCTACTAGCCCAGATTGCCAGCTCTGGGTTGCCTGTGGAAGTAGATGCTCCCAAATCCCAGGACCTGAGCAAGATCATGGCAGACATGCGGGCCTAGTATGACGAGCTGGCTCGGAAAAACCAAGAAGAGCTGGCCAAGACCTGGTCCCACCAGATTGAGGAGAGCACCTCATTGGTCACCTCACAGTTTGCTGAGGTCGGAGCTGCTAAGACAATGCTCACAGAGCTGATGTGTACAGTCCAGTCCTTGGAGATCAAACTGGACTCCATGAGAAATCAGAAGTCCAGGTTGGAGGACAGCCTGAGGGAGGTGGAGGCTCGCTACACCTTGCAGATGGAGCAACTCAATGGGGTCCTGCTGCATTTGGAGTCAGAGCTGGCACAGACCCGGGCAGAGGGGCAGCGCCAGGCCCAGGAGTATGAGGCAACTGCTGAACATCAAGGTCAAGCTAGAGGCTGAAATCGCCACCTACCACCGCCTGCTGGAAGACGGGGAGGACTTCAACCTTGGTGATGCCCTAGACAGCAGCAACTCCATGCAAACCATCCAAAAGATCACCACCCGCAGGATAGTGGACGGCAAAGTGATGTCTGAGACCAACGACACCAAAGTTCTGAGACACTGAGGCAGTACAGAAGCGTGCCCTTATGCCAATAAAGAGTTCAGAGGTCAAAAAAAAAAAAAGAAAGTTAAGTGATTTGAACACAGTCATGCAGCAAGTTTGAAGTAAGAATTCTGTTGTGGAAGTGGCTGCCTCTTCATCATCCTCCTCAGCTGGTGGCGTCAGTGGAAGTTCTGTCACTGGATCTGGTTTCAGTGTCTCAGACCTTGCCCCACCACGGAAAGCACTTTTTACCTACCCCAAAGGAGCCGGAGAAATGTTGGAAGATGGCTCTGAGAGATTCCTCTGCGAATCTGTTTTCAGCTATTAAATGGCATCCACACTTAAACAGGTGAAACATGATCACCAAGTTGCTTGGATGGAAAAACTAGCTGCTTTGGTAGAAGAGCTAGAGGCCAAAAAGTGGCAGTTTAAGCCCATCGAGCAGCTGCTGGGGTTCACACCCTCTTCAGGTTGATGCTGTCTGGATGGTCACCTCTAGTGGGAAGTGCAGAGCCAACAAGGAACTTTCTCTCAGCTTACATAGCCATCCAGAGATTCACAGTACATCACTGAATTGTTAATTCACATTTGTATTTGGTTTCTCTGTATCTGTCCACAGGTAACAAATACTTAAATATGTTATCTAGCAGGGAAAATTTTTGTTTCTTTGTTTTAAAAATTGTTGGGAAGCAGATTGGGCAGCGCCTATGGCTCAGTGAGCAGGGCGCTGGCCCCATATACCGAGGGTGGCGGGTTCAAACCCAGCCCTGGCCAAACTGCAACAAAAAAAAATAGCCGGGTATTGTGGCAGGCACCTGTAGTCCCAGCTACTTGGGAGGCTGAGGCAGGAGAATCGCCTAAGCCCAGGAGTTGGAGGTTGCTGTGAGCTGTGTGACACCACGGCACTCTACCAAGGGTGATAAAGGAAGACTCTGTCTCTATTAAAAAAAAATAAAATTGGGCTGTGCCTGTGGCTCAGTCAGTAAGGCGCTGGCCCCATATACCGAGTGTGGCGGGTTCAAACCCGGCTCCGGCTGAACTGCAACCAAAAAATAGCTGGGCGTTGTGGCAGGCGCCTATAGTCCCAGCTACTCGGGAGGCTGAGGCAAGAGAATCGCTTAAGCCCAGGAGTTGGAGTTGCTGGGAGCTGTATGATGCCATGGCACTCTACTGAGGGCCATAAAGTGAGACTCTGTCTCTACAAAAAAAAAAAAAAAAAAAAAAAATTGTTGGGAAGCAGATTAAGACAATCCGTTTCAGAGAATGAGGAAGTTTAGGTTTAAGAGATATTTATAAAATTTTTACATGCCAGGTAGGGCACATGCCAGAATTGGCCAAGTGAATGATGTCTATCCTGTCATCTATCCAGTGCCTGGGAATCTTCACTAGTCAAGTCCAAGGTCAGAATCTGTGGTTATAAAATACATTTCTGACCTGAAACAGTTCTTTTTAGAGATGAATGTTATTTCAACTCAGGACCCGTCCAAATGAGGAATTTTTAAATTTGGAGGTTTTTTTCTATTTTTAGACATCTAATTCTATAGATGTCTTTTTTTTTTTTTTTTTGTGGTTTTTGGCCGGGGCTAGGTTTGAACCCGCCACCTCCAGCATATGGGACTGGCACCCTACTCCTTGAGCCACAGGCGCTGCCCTATAGATGCTTTTTTTAACCTCTTCTAAACATGCTAAATGCTGGCAAAAAGAATTGCTTTTGGAATGTTGCAGGACTTGTAAAAAATAACAAAATACAGTACTTTTTTTTTTTTTTTTGTAGAGACAGAGTCTCACTTTATGGCCCTCGGTAGAGTGCCGTGGCCTCACACAGCTCACAGCAACCCCCAACTCCTGGGCTTAAGCGATTCTCTTGCCTCAGCCTCCCGAGTAGCTGGGACTACAGGCGCCCGCCACAAGGCCCGGCTATTTTTTGGTTGCAGTTTGGCCGGGGCCAGGTTTGAACCCGCCACCCTCGGTATATGGGGCCGGCGCCTTACCGACTGAGCCACAGGCGCCGCCCTATTTTTTTTTTTTTTTTTTTTGTAGAGACAGAGTCTCACTGTACCTCCCTCGGGTAGAGTGCCGTGGCATCACACGGCTCACAGCAACCTCTAACTCTTGGGCTTACGCGATTCTCTTGCCTCAGCCTCCAGAGCAGCTGGGACTACAGGCGCCCGCTACAATGCCCGGCTATTTTTTTTTGTTGTTGTTGCAGTTTGGCTGGGGCTGGGTTTGAACCCACCACCCTCAACATATGGGGGCGGCACCTGTGGCTCAGTGAGTAGGGCGCCAGCCCCAAAATACAGTACTTTTAAACACAGAAATCCTGAGTTCATCTATTGGTGGACTCAAGCAATTCTATAGCAAATAAATCCTTGAAAGAGCTCCAAAAAAAAAAGACTTGGTGGATCTGGCTTGGGGCCTGTAGCTCAAGTGGCTAAGGTGCCAGCCACATACACCAGAGCTGGTAGGTTCGAATCCAGCCTGGGCCTGCCAAACAACAATGACAACTACAACCAAAAAATAGCCGGGTGTTGTGGTGGGTGCCTGTAGTCCCAGCTACTTGGGAGGCTGAGGCAAGAGAATCGCTTAAGCCCAGGAGTTTGGGGTTGCTGTGAGTTGTGATGCCATGGCATTCTACCCAGAGTGACAGCTTGAGGCTCTGTCTGAAAAAAAAAAAAAAGAATTGGTGGGTCTAGCTGAAGGCTTATAGGAATCTGCTGTACTCTTCCGGCAAATTTTCTGAAGGTTTGTTTTGTTTTTTGAGACAGAGTCTCAAGCTGTCGCCGTGGGTAGAGTAAACTTGTGAAGTCAAGCAAGCCACCCTTCCTTGACCTCCCAGATTGCTAGGACTACAGGTGTGAGCCACCATGCCCTGCCTATTCTGAAGGTTTGAAATTTTCCAAGAATAAAAACTTGAGGAAAAAAACAACAACAAAACTTGAGGAATAGGGCAGTGCCTGTGGCTCAGTGAGTAGGGTGCCGGGTACCATATACTGAGGGTTGAACCTGGCCCTGGCCAAACTGCAACAAAAAAGTAGCCGGGTGTATGGAGGGCTCCTGTAGTCCCTGCTACTCGGGAGGCTGAGGCAAGAGAATCATCTAAGCCCAACAGCTGGAGGTTGCTGTGAGCTGTGACGCCACAGTACTCTACTGAGGGTGACACAGCGAGACTCTGTCTCTAAAAAACAAAAAACTTGAGGAATAAAGAGAAGTGAGAGACTTAAGCACATTTAAATGCCAATGAAAAAGATCCATTAGAGAGATAAAGGCTGAAGATTAAAGAGAGGGGATTATAAGGTCTAATAACCAGAATCCACAGAGAACTCAAACGTATTAGCAAGAAAAGAACACGTGATCCCATCTCAGGGCGGGAAAGGGACTTGAAGAGAAACTTCTCTAAAGAAGACAGACGCACAATCTACAAACATATGAAAAAAAGCTCATCATCCTTAATCATCAGAGAAAGGCAAATCAAAACTACTCTGAGATATCACCTAACCCCAGTAAGAGTAGCCCACATAACAAAATCCCAAAACCAGAGATGTTGGCGTGGATGTGGAGAAAAGGGCACACTTCTACACTGCTGGTGGGAATGCACACTAATACGTTCCTTCTGGAGGGATGTTTGGAGAATACTTAGAGACCTAAAAATAGACCTGCCATTTGATCCTATAATTCCTTTACTAGGTTTATACCCCAAAGACCAAAAGTCACAATATAACAAAGACATCTGTACAAGAATGTTTATTGCAGCCCAATTCATAATTGCTAAGTCATGGAAGAAGCCCAAGTGTCCATCGACCCACGAATGGACTAGCAAATTGTGGTACATGTATACCGTGGAATACTATGCAGCCTTAAAGAAAGATGGAGACTTTACCTCTTTCATGTTTACATGGATGGAGCTGGAACATATTCTTCTTAGCAAAGTATCTCAGGAATGGAAGAAAAAGTATCCTTTGTACTCAGCTCTGCTATGAAGCTAAATTATAGCTTTCACATGAAGGCTATAACCCAACTATAGCACAAGACTATGGGGAAAGGGCCAAGGAAGGGGAAGGGAGGCAGGAGGTTTTAGTGGAGGGAGGGTAATGGGTGGGGCCACATCTATGGTGCATCTTAGAATGGGTACAGGTGAAACTTACTAAATGCAGAATACAAATGCCTACATACAGTAACTAAGAAAATGCCATGAAGGCTATGTCGAACAGTTTGATGAGAATATTTCAGATTGTATATGAAACCCACACATTGTACCCCTTGATTGCACTAATGTACACAGCTATGATTTAACAATTAAAAAAAAAAATAAATAAATAAAGAGAGGGGATAATGATGGAGCCAGATCCTGAGAAAATAGAGCAGAATGGGATCTGGGGGAGATGGAGGGATTAGTCTTTTCCGAAAGAATGGAGGAGGAGCATTTGGGTGCGAGTGCAGATGAGGTATAGAACTGGAGGAGAAAAGTTGAGTTGTTTCCCTTCTTTTTTTTTTTTTTTGTAGAGACAGAATCTCACTTTATGGCCCTCGGTAGAGGGCCGTGGCCTCACACAGCTCACAGCAACCTCCAACTCATGGGCTTAAGCGATTCTCTTGCCTCAGCCTCCCAAGTAGCTGGGACTACAGGCGCCCGCCACAACGCCCGGCTATTTTTTGTTTTTTTTGCAGTTTGGCCGGGGCCGGGTTTGAACCTGCCACCCTCGGTATATGGGGCCATCGCCTTACCGACTGAGCCACAGGCGCCGCCCGAGTTGTTTCCCTTCTAATTGTCTAAGTTAGCAACTAGCAATTTCTGCCACACAAAGAAATGAGAGTTTTGCATTTTCTGTTCTCCTAGATTATATTTATTTTCTTTCCTTTGTTAGTGAAAGACTTGGGGCAGGACCCTCCACTCTGCCCTGAGCGATGACGACCCCAATCAACTGCAAGAGACGGCGCTTAATGCAAACAGCAAGAGGATTTTATTCCAGCATGCTGGGGCTTGACTCGCAACTCTTTTAGGAGTCGAGGAGTCAAGCCCTGAACAGCAGGTTTTACAAGCTTATAAAGGCAAAAACTACAAAGTAGGGAGGGGTAGCAGACATAGCAGGGGCTTTAGGGAAGGGTAGCAGACATAGGGGCTTTTCCAGATAAGAAGAACTCTGGTTCACTACTCATCTGTCTTAAGACAAGATCAGCAGTTAAACATTTGCTTAGCTTTTTTCTTTCAGAACCAGTTACCGGTTATCTGCTTCAGCTCAGGGCTATTTTCTAGGACAGTTACAAAAGGTCACATTCTTATGGTAGAGGGCTGGGGTGCTGCTACATATCTGGTCCCCCCCACCTTTTTGGATTTGGTAGTACTTTCCTTCATTAGCACAAACAATCTAAAAGTAGTGTTTGTTTTTTATTTAATATTATTATTTTTTCTTTGGGACAAAGTCTCACTCTGTTGCCCTGGGTAGAAGGCCATGGTGTTACAGCTCACAGCAACCTCAAACTCTAGGGCTCAAGCTATCCTCTTGCCTCAGCCTCCCAAGTACCTGAGACTATAGCCATCCTCCCACCACGAAGCCCGATATTTTTAGTAGAGATGGAGTCTCATTCTTGCCCAAGCTGGTCTCAAACTCCTGAGCTCAAGCAATCCACCCATCTCCACCTCCCAGAGTGCTAGGATTACAGGCAAGAACACTGCTCCCAGCTTGCTAATATTACAGCTGCCCATCTTCTGCTCTCTGGTCATTCCCAAGATAGCCTCTCTCTGGAGTGCCCACCTCAGACATAATCTGTGAAGACGTAATGTGTAGCCATGAAACTCTTACGGCCAATCAATATATTTGGATTGTAACCAAAGTATTTTTTTATCAGCTAAGTCCATTTTTGGTATATTTTAAAATCTAAATGATTTCAAACTTCCAGAAAACTTGGAAGTACAATACAGAATGATTCAGAATCATCCATTATATTTGGTTGTCATATCTCTTTGGTCTCCTTCAATGTGAAACAATTCCTTAGTCTTATTTTTAATTTTCATGACCACAACACTTTGGAAGATTATAAGCAAGTTATTTTGGGGCCAGGCACATTGGCTCACACCTATAATACCAGCACTTGGGAGGCCAAGGCAGGTGGATTGCCTGAGCTCACAAGTTCAAGACCAGCCTGAGCCAGAGTGAGACCCTGTCTCTAAAAATAGCCAGGCATTGGGGCGGGTGCCTGCAGTGCCATGGCACTCTATCAAGGGTGACAAAGTGAGACTCTGTCTCAAAAAAAAAAAAAAAAGCCAGTTATTTTGTAGAATGTTCCTTAATTTGGATGTATGTGATATTCTTCATGATTAGGTTCAGGTTATGCATCTATATTGGTTATCTATTGTTGCATAACAAGTAACCCTGAAGTCTAACAGCTTAAATCAGTAATAAACACTTGTTAGCCAGGCATGGTGACATGTACCTATGATCCCATCTACTTGGGAAGCTAACATGGGAGGATTGCTTGAGCCTAGGAGTTCAAATCCTGCCTTGGTGACATAGTAAGACCCTATCTCTTGGAGGGTGGGGGGGAATGCTGTATTTTGTTATTTTATATGGGTTAGAAATTTAGGGATAAGTTAGCTGAGTGTTCTATCCTAGTGTCTCACAAGACTGCAGTCAGTTGGCTGGAGATGTAGTTGTCTTAGGCTTAACTGGGCCAGATGATCAGATTCCAAAATGGTTCACTCATGTGGCTGGCAATTTTTGGCAGAAAGCTTCTGTTCCTTGTGATGTGGGCTTCTCCATAGGGCTGCTTAAGAGTCCTTACAAAATGGTGGCTAAATTCCCCCAGAGCAAGCAATCCAACTGAGTAAGGCAGAAGCCATAATAATACCTGTACAACCTAGCCTTGGGAGCCACCTTCCAACACTTTTGCAATATCACAGGATTCTCTTACAGGATGTAACTCCAGAGCTGAAGTGCAGTGACAGTGTTTCTTATTTATTAACAGTAGTATCCAGGGCAGCGCCTGTGGCTCAAGGAGTAGGGAGCCAGTCCCATTTGCCGGAGATGGCAGGTTCAAACCCAGCCCCGGCCAAAAACCACAAAAAAAAAAAAAAAAAAAAATTTGCTTTTGGGTGGCGCCTGTGGCTCAAAGGGGTAGAGCGCTGGCCCCATATGCCAGAGGTGGCGGGTTCAAACCCAGCCCCAGCCAAAAACCGCAAAAAAAAAAAAAAAAACAGTAGTATCCAAAGCAGAGATCCTTGCCTAAACAAAGAAAAAGAGGGCGGCACCTGTGGCTCAGTCGGTAGGGCGCCGGCCCCATATACCGAGGGTGACGGGTTCAAACCTGCCCCGGCCAAACTGCAGCCAAAAAATAGCCAGGCGTTGTGGCGGGCGCCTGTAGTCCCAGCTACTCGGGAGGCTGAGGCAAGAGAATCACTTAAGCCCAGGAGTTGGAGGTTGCTGTGAGCTGTATGATGCCATGGCACTCTACCTGAGGGCGGTACAGTGAGACTCTGTCTCTACAAAAAAAAAAAAAAAAGAAAGAAAAAGAATATTTACCTTGATTATAAAACACATTTTATGGGCGGCGCCTGTGGCTCAGTGACTAGGGCGCCGGCCCCATATGCCGAGAGTGGCGGGTTCAAACCCAGCCCCGGCCAAACTGCAACAAAAAAATAGCCAGGCGTTGTGGCAGGCGCCTGTAGTCCCAGCTGCTCGGGAGGCTGAGGCAAGAGAATCGCGTAAGCCCAAGAGTTAGAGGTTGCTGTGAGCTGTGTGATGCCATGGCACTCTACCTGAGGGCGGTACAGTGAGACTCTGTCTCTACAAAAAAAAAAAAAAGAAAGGAAAAAAACAAACAAACACATTTTATATATTTGCTACATCTTTTTCCCAGTTTGGGAGATTAACCAATTTTGTGCAGAGCTTTTTTGCCCACAACTTCTGTCCTTGGTTTTGTTAGACACTGTTTGACCAATAGTACTTACCATACTTTATTTTGTATATTTCAGTTAAAGTTTGAATAGGATTTTTTTTTTTAACTAGCCTTTGGGCAGACTCCTCCACTCATTCAGGTTGGCAGAGTCTTTCATTTGGCTGCTATAATTTCCAGACATTTACATCATCTGAAGCTATTTTTTCATTTGATGCCCATTCCCTCCCAAAAATACCATATAAGGAAGATGTGATCAAGGCCAGGATTAGTTCTTTTTTTTTTTTTTTTTTTTGCAGTTTTTGGCCAGGGCTGGGTTTGAACCCACCACCTCTGGCATATGAGGCCAGTGCCCAACTCCTTTGAGCCTCAGGTGCTGCCCATGGCCAGGATTAGTTCTAACAATGAATATTAAACACTCACTATGTGTCTATCACTCTGCAGATAGGTAACAGATGAGTCCTGCCTTCCAGAAGCTATCTGTTTGTAGAGGAAATAACATAAAAAATATACACTAACCAGGGTTCTCTCGGCAACACTTTGGGCCTATAACCATCAGAGTCCTGGTGCATATAAGCTTCTTTAGTTTGAGGAGAGTTTAATTAACTTTGTATTTGCAGGGCGGCACCTGTGGCTCAGTGAGTAGGGCATCAGCCCCATATACTGAGGGTGGCAGGTTCAAGAGGTTGCTGTTAGCTGTGACACCATAGCACTCTACCGAGGGTGACATAGTGAGACTTTGTCTCTAATAATAATAATAACAACAACAACAACTTTGTATTTGCAAAGGTGTGGGCAGAATTTAGAGAGATCAAGAAGAGATAGTGCATCCCCGGGCTAGCAGCAGCAGGGAGCCACAGCACCCCTAGGCCTGAAGGGAATTGTTACCAAGACCCTGAGAAGGTAGTTATGGGTAGGGGGCCACTTGACAATAGGTATGGCCTTCTAAAAGGGATGTAGGTAGCACATCCACAGCAGAGAGGGATCTGAAAGAATTGAAAGAATTACATACCAGCATCCTCCTGCCTCAATTCCTCTTCTTTTATTTATTTTTTTGTACAGACAGAGTCTCACTCTATCACCCTTGGTAGAGTGCCATGGCATCATGCAGCTCACAGCAACCTCCAACTCCTGGGCTTAGATGATTCTCTTGCCTCAGCCTCCCGAGTAGCTGGGACTACAGGTGCCCGCCACAATGCCTGGCTACTTTTTTGTTGCAGTTTGGCCAGGGCTAGGTTTGAACCCACCGCCCTCAGTATATAGGGCTGGCACCCTACCCACTAAGCCACAGGCACCACCCCTCAATTCCTCTTCTATATCCTCTGGGCTAAATATAAATAGAGGACCTTGATATATCCATTTTGGTTTGTCTCTCAAGGTCCAGAGAACAAGATGAGAAAAGATGGAGAGTATATCTGGAAAGACACAAGGAAGATTTGAACCTGGGTCCAGTTTAGAAAGGGATAAGATTTGGAAGCTGAACAGACCTACAGGGAAGGGTGGATTATTCAGGGAGGCCCCAGAAACAGGGACCAGGAAAAATTCCATGGGGACTTTCAGTGGGAAGGAGCTTCCATGACAGGCACATTAGCTATAGGCAAACCGAGAGAAATCAGGATATCCAGGCTGCCAGCTTCATGAGGACTGGGAGCAGATTGGGTCAGGAAGTAGAGGAAGGGCAGGACTTTAATGTCAGAGATTATTCCTTTATTTAAATGCAATCGTCAGGCACCAAGAAACACTTTTTTTTTTTTTGAGACAGAGCCTCAAGCTGTCGCCCTGGGTAGAGTTCTGTGGCATCACAGCTCACAGCAACCTCCAATTCCTGGGCTCAAGCAATTCTCTTGCTTCCACCTACCAAGTAGCTGGGACTACAGGCGCCTGCCACAACACCCAGCTATTTTTTGGTTGCAGCTGTCATTATTGTTTGGTGGGCCTGGGCTGGATTCGAACCCACTGGCTCAGGTGTATGTGGCTGGTGCCTTAGCTGCTTAAGCCACAGGCGCCGAGCCAAGAAACACTTTTTGAGAGGAACAACTCTAAGAAGAGGCAGAAATGAGAAGGAGGGAGCCAGGACAATGGTCCAAAGAGATGTGGATTCCCATCCCAGAATATTTGTCTTTTGGGATTCTCCTAAGATTGTCTCTTTTCTCATCACTACATCTGGATCCTAGGAGCCCATGACTGCCTTTTTCTCACTTGCCCAAAAGAAAGTAAAAATGATTTGATTTGATTTGGTTCGTCCCTGCCACAGGGGGCTAAAACAGGCTGCTTTTTTTTTTTTTTTTTTTAAAGCAGCTTAAGCCAGGGGCAGTGATTCATTTACACCTGTAATCTTAAGCACTTTGGGAGGCTGAGGTGGGTTGATTGCTTGAGCTCAGGAGTTCAAGGCCAGCCCAAGGAAGAGCCAAATCTCTACTACAAATAGAGAAACCAGCCAGGCATGTGGCAGGTGCCTGTAGTCTCAACTACTTGACAAGCTGAGGCAAGAGGATTGCCTAAGCCCAAGACTTGGGGGTTGCTGTGAGCTATGACACTTCTACACCCTAGCATGGGTGATAAAGTGAGACTCTGTCTCAAAAAGAAAAAAAAGTGAAAAGAAAAGAAAAAGCAACTTAATTCAGAAATAATAAAACAACCAAAAAACCCTACCTAGAATTAAAAACACACAGGGGCCAGTTGTGATGACTCATGCCTGTAATCCTGGGAGGCTGAAGTGGGTGGATTGCCTGAGCTCAGAGATTTAAGACCAGCCTGAGCCAAAGCAAGACCCCACTTCTAAAAATAGCTGGGTGTTGTGGCAGGTGCCTATAGTCCCAGCTTCTTTCTTTTATTTTTAGACAGAGTCGTCTCACTATGTTGCCCTCAGAGTACTATGGTGTCACAGCTCACAGCAACCTCAAACTCTTGGGCTTAAGCAATTCTCTTGCCTCAGCCTCCCAAGTAGCTGGGACTACAGGTGCCTGCCACAATGTCTGGCTAATTTTTAGAGACGTGGTCTCGGGCTTGCTCAGGCTGGTCTTGAACTCCTGAGCTCAAACAATTCAGCCACCTTGGCCTCCCAAGGGCTGGGATTACAGGTGTGAGCCACCATGCTCGGACTATTTTTTTATTTTTTTTGAGACAAAGTCTCACTCTTTTGCCCTGGGTAGTACTATGGCTTCATAGTTCAGAGCAACTGCAAATTCTTGGGTTCAAATGATCCTTTTGCCTCAGCCTCCCAAGTAGAGGGAGCTATGACACTTGGGACTACAGGCACCTGTCAGGATGCCCAAGTAATTTTTTCTATTTTTAGTAGAGACGACTCGTTCTTGCTCAGGCTGGTCTAGAACTCCTGAGCTCAGCTGGGCACCTGTGGCTCAAGTGGCTAAGGCGCCAGCCACATATAGCTGAGCTGGCGGGTTCGAATTCAGCCCGGGCCCACCAAACAACAGTGATGGCTGCAACCAAAAAATAGCTGGGCATTGTGGCAAGCGCCTATGGTCCCAGCTACTTGGGAGGCAGAGGCAGGAGAATCGCTTGAGCCCAGGAGTTGGAGGTTGCTGTGAGCTGTGATGTCACAGCACTCTACCCAGGGTGAGAGCTTGAGGCTCTGTCTCAAAAAAAAAAAAAAAGAACTCCTGAGCTCAAGCAATCTACTCACCTGGACCAAAATGTGTTGATTTTAATGAAAACTAAATGTAGTATCAAAGTAAGCACAAGTTCTGTTTCTAGCTTAATGTGGAATTTAAATCTTGCTATAGAAAGGATACTTTCTTTTATTTTTTAGGCCAGTCAGGTGAAGCAGTGGGAGTAGAAAAGGAAGAAAATAATCTGTAACTGGCCGGGCGCAGTGGCTCACGCCTGTAATCTCACACTGTGGGAGGCTGAGGAGGGAGAATTGCTCGAGCTTAGGAGTTCGAGACTCGTCTGAGCGAGAGTGCGACCCCGACTCCTAAAAAAATGGAAAAACCCAGCCAGCCGCCACGGCGAGCGCCTGTAATCTCAGCGGCTTCCGGAGGCTGAGGCAGCGGGGTGCCTGCAGCCCGAGTCTGAGGTTGCAGTGAGCTACCACGCCCACTGCACTCTGCTCAGGGGGATAGGGTGGGACCCTGTCTCAACAACAACAACAAAAAGGAATCTGTAACTGATTGTAATCAATTAGTTGTAAACAGCTGGGCGTTGGGCGGGCGCCTGTAGTCCCAAGCTACTCGGGAGACTGAGGCAAGAGAATCGCTTCAGCCCAGGAGTTGGAAGTTGCTGTGAGCTGTGTGAGGCCACGACACTCTACCAAGGGCCATAAAGTGAGATTCTGTCTCTACAAAAAAAAAAAAAAAATCAGTTGTAAACACCACTGTACTTGGACCAGCCTAGAAAGACACTTTTTTTTTTGAGACAGAGCCTCAAGCTGTAGCCTGGGTTGAGTGCTGTAGCATCACAGCTCACAGTACCTCCAAATCCTGGGCTCAAGCGATTCTCCTGCCTCCGCCTCCCAAGTAGCTGGGACTACAGGCACCTGCCACAACACCTGGCTAGCAGTCATCATTGTTTGGTGGGCCCAGGCTGGACTGTGACCCGCCAGCTCAGGTGTATGTGGCTAGTGCCTTAGTGCTTGAGCCACAGGCGCCAAGTCAGAAAGACACTTTTTTTTTGTAGAGACAGAGTCTCACTTTATGGCCCTCGGTAGAGTGCCATGGCATCACACAGCTAACAGCAACCTCCAACTCCTGGGCTTAAGCGATTCTCTTGCCTCAGCCTCCCGAGTAGCTGGGACTACAGGTGCCCACCACAACGCCCGGCTATTTTTTGGTTGCAGTTCAGCCAGGGCCGGGTTTGAACCCGCCACCCTCGGTATATGGGGCCGGCGCCTTACCTACCGACTGAGCCACAGGCGCCGCCTGAAAGACACTTTTTTTTTTTTTTTGAGACAGAGCCTCAAGCTCTCACCCTGGGTAGAGTACTGCGGCATCACAGCTCACAGCAACCTTCAACTCCTGGCTCAAGCGATTCTCCTGCCTCTGCCTCCCAAGTAGCTGGGACTACAGGCACCCGCTACAATGCCCGGCCATTTTTTGGTTGCAGCTGTCATTGTTGTTTGGTGGGCCCAGGCTGGATTCGAACCTGCCAGCTCAGATGTATGTGGCTGGCACCTTAGCTGCTTGAGCCACAGGCACCGAGCCAGAAAGACATTTTTTATACTTAAAATTGGCAGTCTTCACTGGTTTTGTGGTTAAGAGCACAGACCCTAGAATCAAAACCTACCTATGTTAAAAAAAAAAAACCCACCTATGTTCAAGTCTTGGTTCAGTCGAACTTCTTCAAGTCTTAGTTTCTTCTGTAAAATAGGGATACACCGTAAGGGGGGGGGGTCTACCTTGTAATTACTGTGAGAATTAAAAAAATTAATGCATGAAAACACTTATCATAGTGCCTGGCTCAAGGTGAATGAACCATGACAATCATCAATTTTTGTTGTTGCCTTTGTGGTCTTCTCCCAGCTCTTCCTCCCACTGGCTTCTTCTCCAACACTGAGTAATAGAAATAACTAGAGAGGCCAGGCGCGGTGGCTCATGCCTATAATCCTAGCACTCTGGGAGGCCAAGGTGGGTGGATTGCTTGAGCTCAGGAGTTCAAGATCAGACTGCACAAAAGCACAACCCCATCTCTACTAAAAACAGAAAAACTGAGGTAAGAGGATCGCTTGAGCCCAGGAGTTGGAGGTGGTATTGTGAGCTATTGAAGGAAAGTACTACCAAATCCAAAAAGGTGGGGGGGGGGGGAAGCCATGTCTCGCCCCCTCTCGCCCCCTCTCGCCCCTTCTCGCCCCCTCTCGCCCCCCTACCATAAGAATGTGACCTTTTGTAACTGTTCTAGGAAATAGCCCGGAGCTGAAGCAGATAACCGGTAACCGGTTCTGAGAAAAGAGCTAAGCAAATGTTTAACTGCTGATCTTGTCTTAAGACAGATGAGTAATGAACCAGAGTTCTTCTTATCTGGAAAGCCCCTGGTATGTCTGCTACCCCTCCCTACTTTGTGGTTTTTGCCTTTATAAGCTTGTAAAACCTGCTGTTCGGGGCTTGACTCCTCTGCTCCTGAGAGAGTTATGAGTTAAGCCCCAGCATGCTGCAATAAAATCCTCTTGCGGATTGCATCAAGTGCCGTCTCTTGCGGTTGATTGGGGTCGTCGTCGTTCAGGACAGATTGGGGGTCCTGTCCCAAGTCTTTCATTTGGGGGCTTGTCCGGGATTTGACGACCGCCCCTCACCTGCAGAGTCGACCTTGGAGGTAAGAAAGGGGTACCCTGAAAACTGTCTGGTCTGTGTCTTCAGTCCTTTGTTTGACTTTGTGTGCGCGCTTTCGATTTTGCAGCTGTTCGGCACCTCGTGAGAGTGGCCGGACAGTGGTTGGTAGACATGCCCGGAGGACCACAGGCTGAAATCCTGGGGGACGCCCCAGGAATTGAGGAGAACCAGGGATGCCTGGTTGTCTCCTGCTGTAAGGGCGCTGATCGAGTCCGGTTGTTCGATCAAAAATTACGGGAAATGCGCCCGTCTGATTCTGTTGTAAGCTTGTGAGGGACCAAGTGTGGTAGGTAGGTCCTTGTATCTGTAATATTTCTGTTATTCCTGTTATTTGTGTTTCTGACATATCTACTGACAATGGGACAGACTGTGACAACCCCTCTGAGTTTGACTCTAGATCATTGGACTGAAGTGAAGAGAAGAGGTCGTGACCTGTCAGTAGAGGTTAAAAAAGGCCCATGGCAGACTTTCTGCTCCTCGGAGTGGCCCACTTTTAACGTCGGCTGGCCCTCAGGAGGAACCTTTGACTTATCTCTTATTTTTGCTATCAAAGAGATTGTTTTTCAGAGAGGACCGGGAGCCCATCCGGATCAACAACCTTACATCATAGTCTGGCAGGACCTGGTGCAGAATCCGCCGCCCTGGGTTTGGCCGTGGACTGCCACATCCAGGCCCCCGTCTAATCCTAGGGTGCTTGCTGTCCAATCTTCCGGTTCCAGAAAAGGGGGCGACAGCTCGGACCCCCCTAAGAAGATCTACCCGGAAATTCAGGCTGATCATCTTCTACTCGACCCTCCACCTCCTCCTCCCCCATACCCTCCTGCCTTGGCTCCTGTCGGGGGGCAGGGAGGACCAGCATCGCCGGATCCAGCGATTGCCCCCTCTGCACCCCCGGGGGAACCTTCACTGGGGCCCGCACAAGGTACCAGGAGTCACCGCCGGGGAGGAATGTCTCTCGACACTACTGTTGCCCTGCCCCTGAGGGCATACGGCCCCCCACCGGTGGCAACAGATGAGGGACCACCTCCTCTACAGCCCCTCCAGTACTGGCCATTTTCTTCCGCAGACCTGTATAACTGGAAAACTAATCACCCCCCTTTTTCAGAAGACCCCCAACGCCTGACTGGGCTGGTAGAGTCCCTGATGTTCTCTCATCAGCCCACATAGGATGACTGCCAGCAGCTCATACAGACTCTCTAGTGAAGAGAGGGAGAGGATTTTACTAGAAGCTAGGAAGAATGTACTCGGGGTGGACGGGCATCCTACCCAGCTCCCCAACATCATTGAGGCTGCCTTTCCCCTCTCCAGACCTGACTGGGACTTCAACATGGCAGAAGGTAGGGAGCGACTGACAGTCTATCGCCAGGCTCTAGTGGCTGGCCTCCGTGGGGCGGCAAGACGCCCCACTAATTTGGCTAAGGTAAGAGAAGTAATACAGGGGGCCACGGAACCCCCCTCAGTGTTTCTTGAGCGTCTAATGGAAGCTTTTAGGCGCTACACCCCATTTGACCCTGCCTCTGAAGGACAGAGGGCTTCCGTGGCTATGACTTTCATAGGGCAGTCAGCTGTAGACATTAAAAGAAAGCTGCAGAGAATTGAAGGATTTCAGGACTATACCTTGCAGAATTTAGTTAAGGAAGCTGAGAAAGTATACCATAAAAGAGAAACTGAGGGGGAAAAAAGAGCAGAGAAAGGAGAAAGAGAGAGAGGAAAGGGAAGATAAGAGAGACCGAAGACAGGAGAAAAACTTAACACGGATTTTGGCCGCAGTAGTAGGGGCGAAGAGCCAGGAACAGACCCAAGGTAGAACTAAGAAGTCAGGTAGCCTGGGCAACCGCATCCCGTTAGATAAGGATCAATGTGCCCACTGTAAGGAGAAGGGGCACTGAGCCAGGGAATGTCCTAAAAAAAGAAGAAAGAACTCTCCAAGAAAGTACTGGCCTTAGAGGAAGAAGAAGATTAGCAGGGACGGGGCTCGGAACCCCTCCCCAAGCCTAGGGTAATACTTAAGGTGGAGGGGAAGCCAGTTGAGTTCCTAGTAGACACCGGAGCTCAACACTTAGTCCTACTCGAACCATCAGGACCCGTCTCCAAGAAAAAATCCTGGGTTGTAGGGGCCACAGGGCATCAGCAGTACTTATGGACTACCCGAAGATCAGTAGATCTGGGAGTGGGACGGGTAACCCACTTGTTCTTAATTATCCCTGAGTGCCCTGCGCCCCTCCTCGGGAGAGATTTACTCACCAAAATGGAAGCCCAAATCACTTTCACTCCTGATGGCCCAGAGGTAACCCAGAATAAGAGAGTAACAGCCCTGACCATGCGTTTGGAGGATGAACATAGACTCTTTGAAAAGCAGCGGGAGAAAGGGACTAGTCTCGTACATGACTGGCTAGAAAAATATCCCGGGGCATGGGCCGAAACTGCCGGAATGGGACTGGCCGCAGAAAGGCCGCCTATAGTCATAGAACTCAAAGCTACTTCCACTCCTGTGGCAGTGCGCCAGTATCCTATGACTAGGGAAGCTCGGGAAGGGATTAGGCCTCATATTCAGCATCTCCTACAGCTGGGCATACTAGTAAAGTGCCAGTCACCATGGAACACCCCCTTATTACCCGTCAGGAAACCCGGCACAGGAGACTATCGCCCTGTGCAGGACTTGAGAGAAGTAAACAAGCGGGTGCAAGACATCCACCTCACCGTGCCTAACCCTTATAATCTGTTAAGCTCTCTCCCTCCGGACCATATCTGGTACACCGTCCTGGATTTGAAGGATGCCTTCTTCTGCCTCCGACTACACTCCTCTAGCCAGAACATCTTCGCATTTGAATGGAGAGACCCGGACTCTGGAACGACGGGGCAATTGACATGGACCCGACTTCCACAGGGGTTCAAGAACTCCCTAACCATCTTTGATGTAGCCCTCCACCAAGACCTAGCTCACTTTCGCGCCAGCCACCCTCAGGTAACGCTCCTACAATATGTAGATGACTTACTACTACCTGGAACGACAAAGGAAGAGTGGCCATCGGGGCACAGAACTGTTGCTGGAAGAACTAGCCCGCTTAGGATATCGAGCCTCCACCAAAAAAGCCCAGATCTGCCAGAAAGAGGTAACGTACCTGGGTTACACCCTAAGAGGAGGGCAGAGATGGTTAACGGAAGCCAGGAAGCATACTGTGACTCAGATTCCAGTTCCCCGCTCGCCCCGCCAGGTGCGAGAATTCTTAGGGACTGTGGGGTTCTGCCGCTTATGGATACCGGGGTTTGCTACTCTGGCAGCCCCCCTCTACCCTTTGACCAAGGAAGGCACTCCCTTCGAGTGAGGTGCCAGCCAACAGCGGGCCTTTGACAACATTAAAAAGGCATTGTTATCAGCCCCGGCCCTGGCTCTACCAGATGTAACAAAGCCCTTTGTCCTATACGTAGATGAGAAGAGAGGAGTGGCCCGAGGGGTGCTGACGCAGCCTTTAGGGCCATGGAAAAGACCGGTAGCATACCTCTCCAAGAAATTAGACCCCGTCGCTGGTGGTTGGCCAGCCTGTCTGAGGTCTGTGGCGGCAGTGGCGGTACTGGTAAAAGATGCAGACAAATTGACTATGGGGCAGAAGTTGACAGTCATTGCCCCCCATACCTTAGAAAGCATCATCAGACAGCCCCCTGACCGGTGGCTGTCCAATGCCCGCATGACACATTACCTGAGTCTCCTATTAAATGGAGACAGAATCCAGTTTGGCCCGCCTGTCATCCTCAACCCGGCTACCCTACTACCTGATACCTCTGTCCGGGAGGATGTATTACACACATGCCAAGAAGTACTGGCTGAGGAGACTGGAACTCGGAGGGACCTCTGTGATCAGCCCCTGCCAGATGCCCAACTGACCTGGTTCATTGATGGGAGCAGCTCCATAATAGAAGGTAAAAGGGTGGCCGGGGCGGCGGTAGTGGACGATAAGCAGACCATCTGGGCAAGTAGTCTGCCCGAAGGGACATCGGCCCAGAAGGCCGAGTTGGTCGCCTTGACCCAGGCCTTACATTTGGTAGAAGGGAAAAAGGTTAATATGTACACCAATAGCAGGTATGCTTTTGCTACAGCCCATGTCCATGGGGCCATTTACAGGCAGTGAGGACTGTTAACTTCAGCAGGAAAAGAAATTAAACACAAGGAAGAAATCCTAAATCTACTGGAGGCTGTTCACCTCCCTAAGAGAGTGGCCATAATCCACTGCCCTGGACATCAGAAAGGGGGGGTCCAGAGTTGCCGAGGGAAACCAAAGAGCCGACCGAGAAGCTAAGCGAGAGGCTCTAGGGCTCAACATCCTACCGCTATATGAAAACACTTTAAGGCCTAGCCTTAAAGAAATAGCACCCCCCCTTATCAAAAACTTTAAATATTCGGAACGGGATCTCGAGAGGATGGACAGATTAGGCCTCCACCTAGAATCCCCAGAGGGGATCCGAGAAACCCCGGAAGGGAAAAACATCCTCCCTGAGGAGCAGGCAATCACCTTTCTCAGGCAACTTCATAAATTAACCCATCTGGGCCCCAAGCATCTGAAAACCATTGTTCAGTCCTCTCCATACTATATTATAGAATTAAGTAAGCTCGTTGATGCAGCTATAAAAGAGTGCAGACCTTGCCAATTAGTAAACACCCAGCCTAGCACACTACCTCAGGGAAAACGACTCCGAGGGGATCGCCCTGGAAACTACTGGGAGACAGATTTTACTGAGATTAAGCCGGCTAAGTACGGATACAAGTACTTGCTAGTGTTCATAGACACTTTCTCAGGATGGGTTGAAGCTTTTCCTACAAAGAGGGAGACTGCTCAAGTTGTGGCCAAAATAATATTAGAAGAGATTTTTCCAAGATTTAGGCTACCCAAGGTAATCGGATCCGACAACGGTCCCGCTTTCGTTGCCCAGGTTAGTCAGGGTTTGGCCAAGATCTTGGGGCTTGAATGGAAATTACATTGTGCTTATCGGAGCTCAGGGCAGGTAGAGAGAATAAATAGAACCCTAAAAGAGGCCATGACTAAATTATCCTTAGAGACTGGCATTACTGACTGGACAGTCCTCCTTCCCTTTGCCCTGTTCCGTGTGCGCAACACCCCTAGTACTCTCAAGCTGACCCCCTTTGAAATCCTATATGGAGCTCACCCCCCGCTCGTTGCCATGCAGCACCTCCCTTCCCCAGAATCTTACTCCTCTCAATCTCTACACCAGATTAAAAGCCCTTGAAACTGTGCAAAAGGAAGTGTGGAGCCGGCTGATCGAAGCCTACAAGCCCGGAGATCTGCAAATGTTTCTATATAGATCACTCTGGCATGGAAAAAGACTCCATATCTAAACTCAAGGAGAGACTGGAAAAAAGGCAACGAGACCGGGAGGCCCATCAAGCGTAGTTTGAAAGTTGGTACAACCAGTCCCCTTAATTCACCACTCTTGTTTCTAGTTTAATAGGTCCCCTTATTATACTGCTTCTAATTCTTACCTTTGGGCCCTGCATTTTCAACCGTATAGTCACCTTCGTCCGGGAGAGAGTGAGTGCTGTACAAGTGTTAATGCTCAGGCAGCATTACCAGTCTCTCCGCCGGGATGATAGCCATGAGAATGAATACATAGAGCCAGAAGTTCCATGATTAGAACTTCCCAAAAAACAAATGGGGGAATGAAGGAAAGTACTACCAAATCCAAAAAGGTGGGGGGGGGGGAACCAGCCATGTAGCAGCACCTCTCACCCCCTACCATAAGAATGTGACCTTTTGTAACTGTTCTAGGAAATAGCCCGGAGCTGAAGCAGATAACCGGTAACCGGTTCTGAGAAAAGAGCTAAGCAAATGTTTAACTGCTGATCTTGTCTTAAGACAGATGAGTAATGAACCAGAGTTCTTCTTATCTGGAAAGCCCCTGGTATGTCTGCTACCCCTCCCTACTTTGTGGTTTTTGCCTTTATAAGCTTGTAAAACCTGCTGTTCGGGGCTTGACTCCTCTGCTCCTGAGAGAGTTATGAGTTAAGCCCCAGAATGCTGGAATAAAATCCTCTTGCGGATTGCATCAAGTGCCGTCTCTTGCGGTTGATTGGGGTCGTCGTCGTTCAGGACAGATTGGGGGGTCCTGTCCCAAGTCTTTCACTATGACACCATGGCTCTCTACCCAGGGAAACAGCTTGAGACTCTGTCTCAAACAAACAAAAAACCTAGAGAAGTAATTTGGCCCTTGCAGACAGTGCTCAAAACATTTTTCAGCCTCCAGAAACCCTTTTCCTCTTATAAAATCTTACAAATTCTGCCAGTGCCCAGGCAGAATCTTGCCTCCATAGACTTCTATCAGCAGGCCTGTGGGAGAGAGTTTCTGTTGAGCTACTTGGTCTTGTCTGCCCTGAATTTTGATAGTGCTGGGTCTAATTTATTTTAGGCCCTGGATTTGTGACTTCACAAATAATTAATAAGTTGATACAGTGTGTCTGAGAATACAGGTCTCCTTACATAGAATTGTCTCTAGAAGGAAATTGAAAAATTGTTAGAAACTAGGAAAATTCTTCACAGGTGGCAGGAAGGCAGGAGTCAACATTATTATCTTTTTGAAATTCTTTTTTTTTTTTTTTGAGACAGAGTCTCACTATGTTGCCCTTGGTAGAGTGCCTGTAGAGTGCTATAGCGTCACAGCTCATAGCAACCTCAAACTCTTAGGCTTAAGCAATTCTCTTGCCTCAGCCTCCCAAACAGCTGGGAGTACAGGTTCCTGCCACAACGCCCGGCTATTTTTTTTGTTGCAGTTGTTTAGCTGGCCCAGGCCAGGTTCAAACCCTCCACCCTCAGTGTATGTGACTGGCGCCGTAACCACTGTGCTACAGGCACCAAACCTTAAAATTCTTTATTTAGGAATACAATCAACAACCATTCCTCATCAGCCGTCCACCCAATTGGCTTGAATGACAGTGCCCCAGCGTGCTATAACTTGCAGGCTGGACCTTATGTGTAGGAAATGGACAGACCTGCAGAACTGCCCTCCCTTTTCATGGCAGGGCTTCAGTTAGTGGATCTGGCAGTTTATTTGTTGATATTATTTATTCTTTGCTTAATTGTAGGACAATTGAAAAGTGTGATGCATAGCTGTGAAATCCTTAAGGCTGGTTTGTCTTTTTGGATTGTAACCGATATAATTTTTATTAGCTTATCCCATCTTAATTATAATATGCAGAGCTCCAGAAAAGTTGCTGAAGGTTCCAAGTCACAGTATGCACAGGGAACAGACAGGCTCCAGCATCTGCATTTTTTATCAAGGAGAGAAAAAGGGCAGAGGGGGCTAGATTGAAAGAATTGGGTTTGAGATGCCAGCGGGGAGAGGAGAGCAGTCTCAAGGATGGACACAGAAGTGATCCTGGCAACCCAATAAGGGGAGGTGGGGGCTGGGATAAGCCAGGTTAGGACTTGTGCCTTATATGGTGGGGGTGCTCAGACCCAGCAGTGTACTGAAACGAAACTATTTGAGTAAGAACCATAAGCTCAGAATTAGGCTTCAGAAGAAGAAACCAAGACAAATCTAAAAGGTCAAAGAAAACACATTTCCTTTCCATCTGCATAGTTTTACTTATAATTGTTTGGAGAGGTCCTTTTGTTCAGTTCTATAGTCCAAGCACAGTGGCATCCAAAATCAGAACTATGTTTACAATTGAGAATTTGGAATTTGGCCGGGGTCTGTGGCTTATACCTGTAATGCTAGGACTCTGGGAGGCCCAGGGGGTGAGATTGCCTGAGTTCACAGGTTTGAGACCAGCCTGAGCAAGAGCAAGACTCCATCTCTAAAAATAGGCAGGTGTTGTAGCGGGCACCTGTAGTCCCAGCTACTTGGGAGGCTGAGGCAAGAGAATAACTTGAGCCGAAGAGTTTGAGGTTGGTGTGAGCTCCACAGCAGTCTTCTGAGGGCAACCAAGTAAGACTCTGTCTCCAAAAAAAAAAGGAGAATTTGGAATTTGTAAAGAATGACCATTACCATTTCAGGTCCTTCTCTGGACTTTGATTTTTCTGTCCCAAAGAATAAGGAACTGAAGTTCTCCTCCACCTATGACCCTTTTCTTACTTTATTTTTATTTTTAATTTTTTTCTTTTTTTTAGAGACAAAGTGTCACTTTGTTGCCCTTGGTACAGTGTCGTGATGTCACACCTCACAGCAACCTCCAGCTCTTGGGCTCAGGCCATTCTCTTTCCTCAGCCTCCCAAGTAGCTGGGACTACAGGCATCTGCCACAATGTCCAGCTATTTTTTTGTTGTGGTTTGGTTGGGACTGGGTTCGAACCCGCCACGCTTCGTATATGTATGGGGTCAGGGCCCTACTCACTGAGCCACAGGTGCCGCCCTATTTTTACTTTTTTTGAGACAGGATCTCACTATGTTGCCCCATGATGGACTTGGCAACATAGTGAGACCCTGGATTAAGCAATCCTCCTACCTCTGCTTCCCTTGTAGCTAGTACTACAGGCATAGGACAGTCACCCTATCCTTACTTCCCCTTTTTTGACCTTGACATATGAATGGGCCTCGTTTTCTGCTTTGGCATTTCTAGAGAAGGAAGGAAATTTTGCCCTCTTTTGGACTCATTTAGTAATGAGTTACCTTTTAAAAGGTGAAGTTGGGGGCCAGGAACACTTGGGATTCTACTGATACTTGACTCATGCCCTTCACCCCCAAACACAGACCCCAACAAATGACCTAGCAGACTATTTTAGATAAATAAGAAGCCTGGAGGTAGCATGTGGGCATTTTTTTTTCTTAGCGCTTTTATGAATATAAATATTTAGAGCGTGGTGTTTTGTAGAATTAAATCTCTGAGCCTAGATTAGCCTGGTAATATCATTATGTAGATGCCAGGGATGAGATACCTGTGACTGCTGTGTGTCTTCTCATTCAATGATGCCTGTGATGACTTGATGCACTTTAATTTGCCAGGGCAATCATTAATTGCATATGAAACAGTTGGTGTTTGGCTTTAAGGGAAGCTGATTGGGTCAGTCACCGAGTGTTTGGCTCAATGATCTACAGCTGGCTCTTTGCTCCTGCACTCCTGCTTTCTTTTCAAAAGCATTTCACTCAGTGTTTTTGGGACCCCCTGAGGAAGAGGCTGTGAAACATTGGGGGTTTTAATCTGTGTTTTCCTTTGGGCATTATAGCTTTAATTTTAATATTTTGGATAATAAAGAATGATTTTAAATTAAATTTGCGAGTCTGCCATCTGTGATTGTTTGGACTTTTTCCTCCTCTCTGGCAGTTTTTTGACTTAATTCTTTCTGAATATTAGCAAAAGTGGATTGAGGGCAGAAGGAGTGAGAGGCTGCAGAACAATAGGTAAACCCACAGAACTCAGAGAAATGGGGGAAAGTCTTTGATCCTTGGCCTTTGGCCCTGAAAGTTGGTGGGAAAACCTTGATGCCCTGAGTTAAATTCATAAGTCAGCTCAGCAGTAATTGTGACTTCCTGCCATCACCCCTTGATCTGACTTTGAGAAAATAATTGAGCAAGATTATACCTTTATTTGCCAATCTGTTAAATGGAGAAATGATTTTGAATGGAGAAGTCACCCACTGAGGTACTGGTACAGTTTTAATACTGTTCTTCATCTGAGGACAGTTACTGTCCCAAGGCATTGTCATTATCCACCGAAGGCAAAAAGGGTCTGAGGGCTCATGTGTGTTTCCACATCTAGAGCTAAATCCAAGAAATATCTACCTAGAAATATGTTCCTCGTGTTGTCAATAAAGTCTAGGGAGAAGAATTTTCTACCTTTTCAAGGGAAGTGAGGGCACATCATCATCGCTACTGCAGACCATGGCATTAATGAGTTAGACAGACAGCGGCACTGAACACACAGACAAATGCTGAGCAAATGCCAGAATAAAATGAAAAAGCACCTGCCAGCAGAGGGGTTGGTGTGATGAGTGAGTTAGCTAGGGAAGGCAGAAGGGTGGGGCTTGCACAGCAAGACAAGTAACTCTCCATCTATATAGTGGAAGAAGGCTTCTTGGAGAGGCAAATTTTGCATTTGGGGGCTGGGAGAGAGTTTGAGGAGCTGTCTAGGGATGGTATTTCCTGGCTGAGCACATGGGCCGGCTGAGGAGAAGCCTAGAGAGAAGAGAGTGGTGAGTGGAAGGAGACAGACCAGGGGAGGGAGATAAAGCAAAGAACAAGGAAAGCCCCCTCAAAAGTGCTCTGGAAAAAGAATGAGGCATATAAGGAATACTGGGAAGCTGCTAGACGCCTTAAATATGTGTAGATAGAAAGATTGTTAGCACCTGAGTGGTTTTCTTTGCATATGCTAATTTACCACCATCTTCCCCACCCATCCCAAATTCTGCTTTTATCAAATCCAGGTGGGGCTCCTAGCCACCTTCCTACACAGAGAAAGGCCAAATTCATTGTTCCAAAGGTCAGAGGGCAAAGGTTCAAGAAATGATCTTGAAGTTCTGTAAGGCAATATTCATGGCTCTGAGCAGGGTGGAAGCTCCAGGTAAACAAGTATTTATCATGTTTTTAAGACCTCACATAAGCATCCTTTGTGCCATATGACTCCTAGACTAAGCTTGGAATCTCAATCTCTCTCTCTTTCCCTCCTTCCTCTCTCTTGTAAACACACACACACACAGATTTTTCTCTCTCCTTCTTCTGTCTATCTAAAATCCCTATTCTCCTAAACACAACCTTGGTATCCCCAATAGTAGAAAACAACCCCAACAAGTGCCTATGAAAAAAGCCTTTAAGACTCATGAATATTTAGCTCGTCCTCATGTAAAATATATGACTTTGTGTAAGGATCAGGCGAACGAGGTGCATGATTTTTTTCTGATTTATGGGCCTGGAGACGGATTATTCATAGCAGAGCAGCTGTGTGGAAAGATTCATCCGCTGCAAAATGTGATTGTACATCAGGCAGTGTGTGGGAACGGAGCTATGACTAATGGCTGCTTTACATATAAATGAGAAGGTTTGTGCTAGGAACTGTAAAAAAATACAATCACTCAGCTGATGGGCAAGCTCCTTATCACGGGTGCGGGAGAGGGACCCCAGAAAAGGTAGGCAAATGAATGCCTCGCCCCACTCCTGAAAGCCAAGCCAGGTGGGGGTGAGAGTCAGAGAGCCGGAGGGGGTGTGGGGAAGTGTGGTGAAGCAGCCAGCTCTCCTGATCTGGCCGTGCTCAGTCTCTGTACTGGTAACTCTGTCTTCCAGGCCCAGCTGTGACTTCTGAGAGCCTTTTGGGACAGAGATGTGGCCCAACATAAGTGGCTGTATTGCCAACACATCCAGGGGTGATGACCAGGCCTCGAACTCTCCAAAGCAAGGCATTGGGCTGCTGACCATTTAGGTCCATTCCAGAAGCCAGTGCAGCATGCATTTGGGTAAACCTTTGAAGAAGAAAAATTATTTGAATCTGAGACTTCCCTGTGCCAGTCCTCATGTCTCCCTCGCTTTCCCTCCTTCGTTTCTCTTCTCTCGTATTGCTGAGACAGGCTGTCTAGACATTGCAGATGTGGACAGATGTTGGGTCTGTAATTTATAACAACGGCCTCCAGAAGGCAATTCCAATTTGTTTCGGTAAGGCTTTGAGTTACAGGCAGAAAAGATATCCTGTAAATACCGTTGACTTACATGGTAACTACACGGAGGGTTTACTTAGTGAACAATCACTAACTACAGTGTAATTATACATCTCTGCAGATTACCAGAGAATTTAGTGACACTGAGCAGGCAGTGACCTGAGTTTCTGGCTTTGGGAAAGCATGATGAGCGAGGGAGTTGATCCACATTTAACAGGAATTTATGCCTATTTCTTCACATCATCAATTAGTCTCCATTTCATGGGGCCTTTCAGTTTTATCTAGATGCTAGATGTCCCCCATCATAACCAGCAGGTTGGATGCTGGATGTTGCTTTCCGCTGGTACAGTTTTAAACCTGCAGTATCTGTAGATTCTCACAAAATGCTCAGACAAGCCAGGAGGCTGGAAAATTATCTTTGCTGTTATTATAATGGGTCATGCACTCAGCCGCAGGATGAGCTGTGCTGATCCATCTTCCCTCTCTCCTGGTGACCAATGGCTAAACAGCTGTCCAGGCCAGCAGTAAAGCCGACTAGCCCACCCAAGACCAAGCTAATCCTTCTGAGGACTATATTCTGCTCTAGTAATAGTAATGGGAAATGGAAAGGTGATGGCCTGGAATTGTTTTTCAAGAAATTTAGGATGCTTCTTACTATCATCTTGTGTGTGGAGAGGGAGCAGGAGGCTAATATTAAAGCCAATACACAGAGGAATCAAGTGATCTGACCAGGATCAGAGACTGGTGGTAGCAGAAGCCAAATTTGTACTTGGGCTGGGCCATCCTTGAGAACTCTGGCCAGCTGGTCTCTTTGGGATTAGGGGATCAGAGTTGGCTAGCAGCTGGGGAGCTCAGGCTTCCCTGGATATATAGGATTGCAGCTGAAATAGCCATCAAGATATCATTTATGTCAGTCTAGGGGTAGTGGAGGAATGAAGGGTGTAAGAAAATGTGGAAATCAAATGAACACATTGACAGGGTTGGATTCCAATTTTAAATCCATCACCAACCTCTTCCAGCTTTTTTGTTCCATATAATCTTCCCTTCCCTCTCTTGTCTGTCCAAAGACAATCAAATAAAACTAAATCTTAATATACCTCTAGGCACAGAACCTTGGGTTTATATAGACCTTGAAAACAATGCCTTATGCCAATTTGAGGACAGATATTGTCTGGAGAATCCTGATTGATTCTCTGATTGTTTGTGTTCTCTCTCTCATTCCCCTCTCCCCTTCACCTGCCTACTGAACGCTCTGTATCTGTCCAACTTGAATGATATCTTGCTTCACCTGAAGAAGTAGGTCTGGTTTGGAATGTCAATTCCTGGCACAGATACAGAGCTGATCACTAGCTAGAAGGGTAAGCCAGCTGGGCCAAAGGAAAGGAGTTAGGATTATCAAATGTCATGATTGAAACTACACTTCTCTGGTGGGCGTGAGCCAGTATGTCTGGCCTAGGAAAAAAGATGTCAGCTGCAGAAGGATGATTTTGGAAACAATTTGTATCTTAAAAGTCTAAGGTTTTGGCTTGGCACCTGTGGCTCAAGCGACTAAGGCGCCAGCGACATACACTTGAGCTGGTGGGTTTGAATTCAGCCCAGGCCTGCCAAACAACAATGATGCCTGCAACCAAAAAATAGCCGGGCATTGTGGCAGGAGCCTGTAGTCCCAGCTACTTGGGAGGCAAAGGCAGGAGAATCGCTTGAGCCCGGGAGTTGGAGGTTGCTGTGAGCTGTGACACCATGGCACTCTACCCAGGGTGACAGCTTGAGACTCTGTCTCAAAAAAAAAAGAGTGAGTCCTGCCTGCCAGAAATGTGTGAGACTTTTGTCCTACTGAGAGATATGGGTGACAGTGGCCAGGAACCCTTTAACCCTTTAACAGGAGATCCTTTCAAGTGCTCCAAGCCTCACACAGCTCCCTGTGAGGAGTGGATATAGGCAGTTGTACTTCCAGCCCTAGGAGGGCTGTAGTCGAAGGAGGGACGACAAATGAGCTATAATAATGTTAATAGCTAACAGGAATTGAGAAGTTACTGTGTGCCAGGCAGATGTTATCTCTCTGATGATACATGTTTGTATTAGTGCTTTGATGAAAAGAAGAGTTACCCACTGCCAGGGAGTAGAACGTTCCTCAAAATAAGAGGCCTGTGAGCATTAGCTGGAAGGTCACATGCAATTTCCAGGAGAGGAGGATAGAAGCAAATGGAAAAGACAGCTACTGGATGTCTATGGGGAAGGAAATTCAAGGTACAGACTCAGGTGTCTGTGCACATAAAGTACATATCATTGGGCTATAATAGACCTATTGAAAGGATGGATTTACTAATACATATGTATACATACATGAACACAAGTCTACATACACCATGCATACATAGCTACGTATCAGCTGGTCAGTAAACATTTCTAAATTCATCAAAAAGGCACAAAAGGTTTATTACAATATATAATCGATTCTATGTATATAGGAGTGATATTCTATATCACACATAAGACCCTTTCCCAGACATTTTGATAAGTTACCCCAAATCTAGGGTATTGAAGGAAAACTGGGAAGGATGAGGAAAAGTTCAGCTTATACTACAGGCATCTCCCAGAGGGCTTAAGTTTTCTCTAGACCTAATCTTCCTGCCCTGACTAGGCCTGGTAACTGAGGTGGCATGTGTATCTGTCAGCGGTTTTCAGCCTGTGGGTCGTGACCCACAGGAATTGTATTGAAGGGCTGCAGCATTAGGAAGGTTGATAACCACTGCCATAGCTGATTAGATGAGGTCCCAGAGCAAGGGAAATATGAACCCAGAGCCAAATGTTAGGTTATTATTCCAACACTGACCCTGAGAGTCTGAAACTAATTACTTGGAATAAAGAGTAGAAAGACCAGAAGCTTTGGAGCTAGAAAGTCTAGGTTTATGTCCTGTCTTTTCTGCTTAGCTTCTCATTCATTCACTCAGTGAATATTGGTGAGTACCCATTGTATGTCAGGTGTGTGACATTTTCCTGGGCAAGCTATTTGAACTCAGCTTCAGTTTCTTCACCTCTAAAAACAAGGATAATACACCTAGATGTCACAGTTGTGAAGATATATGAGATGTGCTTGACACATAGTTGATACTCAAGAGATGCTTCTGGCTATTGTTACCACTAGTAAGAGAATTCCAGTTATGACTCTTTCATTTACTGTTACAAAGGTGGCTGAGCTGTGTCTGGAGGAAGTTTGGGGAGAATTTTATATGACCCTAGAGGATCAGCCACTGTGGGTGACTCCGCCAGTGGGTGAGGATGTGGCTCTTCTCCAGAGTGAAGCAGTGCAGGAAAGGTTTATCACTATGGTTGTTTATTTGTGTGTATGCCTCCCCAGATGAGCTCTTTATGGATAAGAATGGTGTCTGCATTTGCTTAACATTTTGGCCACAGTGCCTCTGACAGTGCCTGACACACAAAAAACATTCAGTAGATGTTTGCTCAAGAAGGCAGGGAGGGAAGGAGGAAGGAAAGGGCATCTAGCCTTGTAGTGATGGTTCAGGTCCCTCATTCCTTCATTCAATAAATATTTATCAAGATCTATAACATTGGCTAGGTGCAGTGGCTCACACCTGTAATCTTAGCACTCTGAGAAGCCAAGGAGAGTGGATTGCTTGAGCTCAAGTGTTCGAAACCAGTCTGAGAAAGAACAAGACCCCCATCTCTTTAAAAGAGGATAGAAAAAGTAGCTGGGCATAGTGGCACAAGCCTGTAGGCCTAGCTACATGGGAGGCTGAAGCAAGAGGATTAGTCAAGCCCAAGAGTTTGAGGTTGCTATGAGCTGTGATGCCACAGCACTTTATCTAGGGCATGGAGTGAGACTCCGTCTCAAAAAAAGAAAAAAAGTCCTGGGGCCGGCCAGTGGCTCATGCCTGTAATCCTAGAACTCTGGGAGGCCAAGGCAGGTGGATTGCCTGAGCTCACAGGTTTGAGACCAGCCTGAGCTAGAGCCAGACCCTGTTTCTAAAAATAGCTGGATGTTGTGGTGGGTGCCTGTAGTCCCAGCTATTCGGGATAGTTTGAGGTTGCTGGGAGCTGTGATGCCACGGCACTCTACTGAGGGGTACAAAGTAAGACTCTGTCTTAAAAAAAAAAAAAAAAGACCTATAATCTCACCAGGTACTGCACTGGATGCTGGAGATAAAATGATGAGTAAGATAGACATGTTCTCTGCCCTCAAGGAGCTCTGATATAGGTTATAATTAAGTTATCACAAAAGGAAATAAATAATGCCAAGAAAGCATATAAAAGAAGAGAGAGCTAGGCCAGATGCTGTGGCTCACACCTGTAATCCTAGCATTCTGAAAGGCTGAGGTGGGTGGATTGTTTGAGCATGTGAGTTCGAGACCAGCCTGAGCAAGAGTGAGACCCTGTCTCTACTAAAAATAGAAAAACTGAGACTGGGCACAGTGGCTCACACCTGTAATCCCAGCACTTGGGAGGCCGTGGTGGGTGCATTGTTTGAGCTCACAGGTTCAAGATCAACCTGAGTGAGAGTGAGATCCTTGCCTCTAAAAATAGCCGGGCATTGTGTTGAGCACCTGCAGTCCCAGCTACTTGGGAGGCTGAGGCAAGATAATCACTTAAGCCCAAGAGTTTGAGGTTGCTGTGAGCTGTGATGCCACGATACTTTACCAAGGGCAACAAAGTAAGACTGTCTCAAAAAAAAAAAAAAAAAAAAAAAAGGGCGGGCGGCGCCTGTGGCTCAGCGGGTAGGGTGCCGGTCCCATATGCCGGAGGTGGCGGGTTCAAACCCAGCCCCGGCCAAATTAAAAAAAAAAAAAAAAAAAAAAAAAAAAAGAAAAAAAAAAAAAAAGGGTGGCGCCTGTGGCTCAAGGAGTAGGGCACTGGCCCCATATACCGGAGGTGGCGGGTTCAAACCCGGCCCCCAGCCAAAAACTGCAAAGAAAAAAAAAAAAAAAAAAGAAAGAAAACTAAGGCAAGAGGATCTCTTGAGCCCAAGAGTTGCAGGTTGCTGTGAGCTATGATGATGCCACAGCATTCTACCCAGGGCAATAGCTTGAGACTCTGTCTCAAAAAAAAAAAAAGAACTACCCATGTCTGGAATAGTCACTGAAGGCTTTCCCTCAGGATGTAGTATTTCAGATGCCATCTGACGTGGGAATAGGAATTAAGACATACCGGGGGTGGGGGTGGGGGTGATACTGCTGCTGCTGAGGGTAGTCTTCCAAAGACAGGGAATAGCATGTGCCCAGCCCCTGGGGCTGCTTAGAATGTGGGACATTCAGACCACTGGAAAAGGCCAATGTGGCTGGAGCAGTTTGAGATTGGGAGCAGGGGCAAAGAAGCTGGGGAGGTAGGGTGTCTGGCCTTTATCCTTAGAGCAAGGGGGTACCATTGCAGGGTTTAAAGTTGAGAGATGGTAGTGGTGGCATACTCCTATCTGGCCAAGTTGAGGGGGCAATAGGGTTCATGGGGAGACCAGTCAGGAGGGTGTTGAGGCATCCAGGCTACAGATGGCAGTGACCTTGAGCTGGGGTGGGAACAGTGTTCTGATGGCAATGGAGAAAAGTGTGGATGAGAAAAATTTTGGAACTCGGGAGGCTGAGGCAAGAGAATCACTTGGGCCCAGGAGTTGGAGGTTGCTGTGAGCTGGGTGAGGCCACGGCACTCTACCCAGGGCCATAAAGTGAGACTGTCTCTACAAAAAAAAAAAAGAGAGAAAAATTTTGGAGCATGCAGTTGAAAGAACTCACTGATGATTGGTTGGGTCCTGCAATTGCAGGTGAGGGTGAAAGAGGACCCACAGATAACTCCTAGGTTTGTAAAACTTGATCCTACTGTTTGTCTGCAACTTCTTCACTTTTATAAAGGGTCTACTTTCTGGCTTAGTTTTGTTGTGATAGTCTTCTGAAATGGATGGGTTTCCACTTCCAGAGAATAGAAGAAACTACCAGGGGCCTTGCAGTATCTGGGAGGCACCCAGAGGGACATTTTCCCAACCGACCCCTTGGCACTTAGGATCTTACATTCATCCTCCCAAACTCACCCAAACCCAAGCACACGCATTCTCATACTCCCTGGCTCAGTAGACTCACACAGGCTTCCAAACACTCCCTGCAGACCACTTTATCCTGCCCTTATTTATCCTCGCCTTCCCAGAGCCCTTCCTGCCCCGCCCTTCCCCTCTTTTCTCTAGACCCCCGTCCAGCCCCTACCTCCCTCTGCCTCCACTTCACCCTATTAAGAAACAACAACCCCACAGAAACCCCTGCCCCTGGCTGCCGCTCCCTGAGCCCCGCCCGCCCTCCCTCCTCCTGCTCCTCTCCCTGACAGATGCCTCAGAGCCCCGGGCCGCAGTTAAGGTGACGAGATGCAGCAATTCTTTATGAACATTTCATTCCTGCTCGCTACACGACGTAAATTAGATGGTGTGTTACATTCGGGCAATAAGAGAGATATGTCACCACGACGCTGGCCCATTGGATGGAGAGGGTAATCCTGCCGTGAATTTCATTACTGCTTTTATATAGACAGAATTAGCTCGGTGACAGCGAGCCTGATTGTCTTTCACTAGGGGTTTGGCGAAGAGCTGAAAGGATTTCACCCTGATGTGCACACTACTGAGTGACCCCGCTCACCAGCGGCTCCGCTGATTGCTTTGCACCTTGCAGACCCGCAATTGGCTCAGCCTCTCCGCCTGCCTCGCTTCCCTCCCAGTCCCCAGCCCTCCCCGCTTGGCTTTTTCTTGAAGCAAGAAGAATAGAGACCTAATGGAAGAGTCACAAGGTCATGAAGGGAAATGGGGTGGGGGGAGGGGAAGGGTGACAGAGCTAAAAATAAATAACCTGATAGAAACAATCCCTTTCTGATCAGGGGCCTTGGACACAGGCTGTGGCCACTCACGCTTGCTCCCCTGGAAAAGGGTAAGAAGGACCATAACTCTGTGGGAAGGAGCTAGTAGATTCTCTTGAGTTTCCCAGCAGAGGCTCTGGAGCTGTCATCACGTTCCTGTCCCTTTGCCTCTTGCATCTCTGGGAACTTCCCCTGTGACAGCCCAGGCTCCCTTTCTCACCTCCTACTCAGGAAGAGTTGAGAGTATGACTGTTGCTCCCAGCAATTTCAGTGTGAAGGTGAGAACAGGTGGGGAGTGGATTCCCTTAACTCTGACTGTGTCACTGCCCCCACCACAGTGCCCTCCCCCCTCCTCATAAGCCTGCAATGACTTCCCTAATTTTTTTTTTCTTTTTGAGACAGAGTCTCAAGCTGTCACCCTGGGTGGAGTGCCGTGGCGTCACTGCTCACAGCAACCTCAAACTCTTGGGCTTAAGCAATTCTCTTGCCACAGCCTCCCAAGTAGCTGAGACTACAGGCACCCGCCACAATCCCTGGCTATTTTTGGTTATAGTTGTCGTCGTTTGGCGGACCTGGGTTTGAACTCTCCACCTCCGGTATATGGGGCCTGCACTCTCCTTAAGCCACAGGCACTGCCCGACGTCCCTAATTCTTTTTTGTTTTTAGAGACAGAGTCTCACTTCGTCTCCCTCGGTAGAGTGCCGTGGAGTCACACAGCTCACAGCAACCTCCAACTCCTGGGTTTAGGCAATTCTCTTGCCTCAGCCTCCCTAGTAGCTGGGACTACAGGCGCCTGCCACAATGCCTGGCTCTTTTCTTTCTTTCTTTCTTTTTTTTTTTTTTTTTGTAGAGACAGAGTCTCACTTTATTGCCCTCGGTAGAATGCCATGGCGTCACACAGCTCACAGCAACCTCCAACTCCTGGGCTGAAGTGATTCTCTTGCCTCAGCCTCCCAAGTAGCTGGGACTACAGGCGCCCGCCACAACACCCCGCTATTTTTTGGTTGCAGTTCAGCCGGGGCCGGGTTTGAACCCTCCACCCTCCGTATATGGGGCTGGCGCCTTACCGACTGAATGCCCGGCTCTTTTCTTCGTCATTGCAGTTTGGCTGGGGTCGGATTTGAATCTGCCACCCTTGGTATATGGGGCTGGCGCCCTCCCCACTGAGCCACAGGCACCGCCCAACTTCCGTAAATCTTAATAGGACTGCATGGCCTGGTTTCAACAGCCTATAAACAAGCCCAGACTCTTTTCCCTGGGTCAGTTTCTGTGGCGGTGGCAAATACCAAGAGAGCCAGACCCCTCCCTGTTCCCTGGCCTCTACTTGACTGTCCCTCACTTTCTGTCACTCTCTCTTGATGCCTCAGCAAACACCTTCCTGAGGCAGCTTGTTGCCCCTCCAGCTGGCCAGCGCGGTTTATGATTACTGGACTCCTGCTGAACACTCTGGCCCTTTCTAAAGCCACTAAAGAGACCCTGGGAGCTTCCATTTCTTGGAGGCTTATGGGCCAAGCACTGAGCAGACAGCCTAATCTCCTGAAAGCCACTTGTCTTTTGGTCAATCTGACACATCTGTCAGGAAAGCTTCTCTTGTGACCTGGAGCAGTCAACACTGTGGCACTGAGCTGGGAAGGATTAAGGTCACAGTCTCCACTTCCAGAGGGGGAGGAGGTTCCCTGGACCTCAGCAGAGCTGAGCAGCCCCTCTGGAGATCTGGCATGGGGTCTCTTCACCCTGACTCATCTACCAGGTGGGCAGCACACTGAGCTTCCCCCCCTAAGGCACCCTTAGCTCCAACCGCCTGTCCTGCTTTGGGGCTAAGGGAGAGGGTCCTCCAATGATTGGAGGAGTTTTATACTAAAAGTCTTCCTCCATGTTACAATTACTCTAACCCTGCCTGTATGATAGCTGTGTAATGAGGCCAGTCATCACCTCTCTCTAAACTTTAGTTTCTTCACCTTTTAAATGGGAGTGGTAGGCCGGGTGCAGTGGCTCACAGCTGTAATCCTACCACTCTGGGAGGCCGAGGTGGGTGGATTGCCTGAGCTCATGAGTTTGAGACCCCATCTCTACTAAAAATATATATATATAGAAAAACTGAGGTAAGAAGATCGCTTGAGCCTAGGAGTTGAAGGTTGCTGTGGCACTCTACCCAGGGTGATAGCTCGAGACTCTGTTTCAAAAGAAAAGAAAAAAATGGGAGTGGTAATTACTATAGTGGGTGCCATGGTGAAATGCAGCCATCCTTCAGTACTGGATGGGTCCCCCCTGCTCCTTTGCCTGTCAGACTTCCTTGGATTTGCCTGTGCTAGGGAGTGCTGCCCTGCCTAGGGTCGCGTCTCTTTCCCCAGACAGCCTGCATCCAATGACTGGTCATCATGGGCATACGAAGGTTCAGCCACCTCTCCTCAAGGCAGGATAATTTTGAAGGGCCATGCTGGCTTCAGAGT
Source organism: Nycticebus coucang (assembly GCF_027406575.1). Lineage (NCBI taxonomy): Eukaryota > Metazoa > Chordata > Mammalia > Primates > Lorisidae > Nycticebus > Nycticebus coucang. The sequence continues at coordinate 130,433,136 of NC_069782.1, read as the reverse complement.
CCCCTTGTGGTTAGCTGAGGCCTTTTTTAAGACAGGACAGCCTAGCTTTTTCCCCTGCCCAGTCCCACACTTTTCTTTTTTCTTTTTTTGGTTTTGTTTTTGTTTTTTAGAGACAGAGTCTCACTCTATCGCCCTTGGTAGAGTGCTGTGGTGTCACACAGCTCATAGCAACCGCCAAGTCCTGGGCTTAGGCAATTCTCTTGCCTCAGCCTCCCGAGTAGCTGGGACTACAGGCACCCGCCACAATGTTGTTGCAGTTTGGCCAGGGCTGGGTTTGAACCCGCCACCCTTGATAAATGGGGCCAGTGCCCTACTCACTGAGCCACAGGTGCTGCCCCCCCCACCTTTTTTTTTTTAGAGACAGACTCTCACTTTGTTGCCCTCAGTAGAGGGCTGTGGCGTCACAGCTCACAGCAACCTCCAGCTCTTGGGCTTAGGCCATTCTCTTGCCTCAGCCTCCTGAGTAGCTGGGTCTATAGGCGTCTGCCACAAAGACCCGCTATTTTTTGTTGCAGTTTGGCTGGGCCTGGTTTCGAACCTGCCACCCTCGGTATATGGGGCCGGCGCCCTACTCACTGAACCACAGGTACCGTTGCCAGTCCCACACTTTTCAACACCTTCACAGAGTACTTGCCAGTAAAGCACCTAACCAGTAATCACGGAGTCTGCTCCCCAGACCACACCTACAGACAATTCCTGCCCTACTTATCAATGTGGCTACTTATAAAGATAAAAGTGTTTACTTGTATAATGCCATAAAAATATAGCTACTGTAGTTTATCAACATCATCGTTGTCATCTTCATCATCTTCATAGGCAGGCCTACCCAGCTGGTGCGATGGGTTAGCATACTTAGGCTAGGAAGTCCAATAAATAAATGTAAGTCTTTTTTTACCCTAAGGACAAGGTCTTTCGCATCCTACTTTTTATCTTTTGATTAGAACGTCCTTCAATAATTGCCAGACTAGTCCGTCAAGAGTCTATCCATGGTCCCAAGGATCTACAGGCTCGAACTGCTGCAGTTGTTATCTATATCTCATTCTCTTATTTAAAAAACAATTAGTAAACCACACAACCACTGGATTCTCCCTCCAAATTTGTTCCTAGTTTGCATCTTACTCTTTTGTCTGAAGCATACACCATTCTCTCATAAATCAAAATATCTATCTTCCCATGGCAGCAGACAGAAAAGTCTCAAATGAGGCCTGAGAGCAGAGTCTCCTCCCCTTTGAGCCAAGACCTCTTTCATGCTGGGCCTTGTTTACAGGTGTACCAAATAAAGAAAGTCTAGCATTTCTTCCTCTTAGGGTGTGGAGGTGGCATGGGCAATGGTCTCAGACTACTCTTACCCTCCTAAGGGTGCCACACTGTCTCAGTACTGGGCCCACAGCCTCATCAGTATTTTGGAAGGGGTGGCAGGTGAGTACACTGTTGGGTGGGGTGAATCAGGTCTGCAACCCAGTCCCTACTCCTGGGGCCTGACCCAGAACTGTCCTCCCCAGGAGGGCGCGGGCCTGCATCTCTTCTTTTGGAGCTCTCCCTTCAAGGCTGCAACACGGAGCTGGGAGCCAGGAGCCAGGAATGTGGGGGATGGAGTTTCTCACCCCACCCCGCATCCTCACCTGACATCACAGCCCTCACTTCCTGACACTAATTGGTTGCCTTGGAAACAAGTTCCTTAAAGTGCATGATGAGTTGAAGTGTAGGAGGGAGAGCCAAGGAGCCAGCCCTGCCGCAAAGACCCAGGGCTCCTCAAAATCAAGCAGAGCTCTTTGAGTCCCTGTCTTCTGCTGGAAGACATGCCTAGCACATAAGGAGAAAGGTTTACCAGCTCAGGAAAATATCCTAGGCCAGTGGTTCTCAACCTTCCTAATGCTGTGCACCCTTTAATACAGTTCCTGTGGGTCGTGACCCACAGGTTGAGAACTGCTGTCCTACTCTTTGGCTTCCAGATTTCTTAGCTTGCAAAATCCATAGAACTACATAAAGGTAATCCTAGTCTACCATTTTCTGCTTTATTGGAGAGTTTTTCTTGTCTGGGAGTGGAGAAATCTTGATGCAAAATCAGAGGTGGTCTAAGGCAAGAAGAAAACCTGGAAACTTGACCTGGAATATGTGAATATCAGGTATAATATGGATCTCTTTCTGTGGCAAATAGGAAGTCATCTTTTCTAAGAAACTATCCTTAACTGGCAAATCTCCCACCCCCATCTCCAATCTCTCTCTCTCACACACACACACATATACCCTTTACTTACTTGCTCTACAGCTCACACATCCTTTCAGTCATTCATTCAACAAATGAGCCTCTGCCATGTTGAAGACGCTGTGTCAGACCCTAGGGATTGATCTTGAAGCTGAGAAGGCCCTGCCCTTCTGAAGCTCACAATCAACATATTATACCATGTTCTTCCATGCTCACATGTTTGCTCCTTTCCTAAGTATCTCTAGGTTTTCTTTCTTCATTCTGGTTCTCCAAACATGGAGAGCTGGATTTTGGTAGGGTGGGGTCCAACTTGCTCGTTATCCCCTCTACTCATGGATTTTCCAAGAGTGGAGAATCTTGAGCCAGCTAATGCACATCGTTGCTTGACACTAAATCTCAAGATTTGGGGCCCCTCAGACTGCCATGTCACCCCATTAGTTTCTAAGTCCAAATATAGCTTCCAACATCAGCCTTCCAAGGGCCCTGGATTTTTCCTTTCCATTTCACAGCCTAAGAACAGAGGAATGGGTGGAACTTAAGGATGATAGCAGAAAGGTATCCTTGTGTTTTGGCCACTAGAATTTGTGCATGGGCCAGATACACAGTCATGCTTCCATGCATCTGTGTCCTGCCATCACACATGTGCACTTTGTTGGCCAGAACCAGTATCTATAACTTCTCTCAAATTGGCCAGTGCAGGGGTGTGAACATGTGTATGATTCTACTTATGAGCATGAGTGAGCATGTGTTCAAGGCAAGAGGAATTTAGGGGTATGTCTCTATGTGTGTTTTTTTTCCAAATGCTTGGCTTTTTCAAAATGGCTTAGAGCACTACTGTCATTTATGGGGTTTAAAATGTCAGAACAGGGCCTGCGGGGAGGCAGGGGAGATTAAACTGCAAACAGTGAAGGTTATAGAGGACGTCTCTGATAGGCTGACAGGTGGACTCAAATGATGCCACACTTTAGCATTCATTTAAACACACACACACACCCCTCCGATCATCTCTCCATATTTTAATGGCATATTCTGAAGGCTAAAAACATAAAATTGTGTGTCTAGAAAACTGCAGTTCTGCTTTCAAAATATAACTAGCAATTCTCTGTGGAGTGTGTGTGTGTGTCTATATAGGTTAATTCCACTTTACTTTTATATAGTATTCTACCTAATTAACAAAATACATCAACATCCAACAGTCTACCTGAGCATCATAACAATTTGTATAAGGATATGTAGGGTGGAGATTACTATCCCCAGTTTGAAGATGTAAGAGACATGAGAGGCTCAAAGAGGTCTGATGGGTTGCCCGAGACCACCCAGCTAGAAGTGACAAAGCTAGGGTTTAGAACAGTGTGTTCTGGGCGGCGCCTGTGGCTCAAGGAGTAGGGCGCAGGTCCCATATGCCAGAGGTGGCAGGTTCAAACCCAGCCCTGGCCAAAAACCAAAATAAAATAAAATAGAGCAGTGTGTTTTTGTACTTATCCAGAGCTCTTTTCTTGAGGCTGTGGTTCTCAGTGCTGATTGCACATTAGAATTAGTTGGGAAGCTCTTAAACCCCATTAATGCCTGGGTACCACTCCCAGAGATCCTGATCCAATTGTTCTAGAGGTGGAGCTTGCAGTAATTTATTTTTCTGTTTTGAGACAGGGTCTCACTATGTTGCCCTGGGTAGAGTGCTGTGGTGTCAGAGCTCACAGCAACCTCAAATGCTTGGGCTTAAGTGATTCTCTTGCCTCAGCCTCCCAAGTAGCTGGGACTACAGGCACCCGCCACAACACCTGGCCATTTTTTTTTATTTTTTAGAGACAAGAATCTCTCTCACTTTGTCACCCTCAGTAGAGTACTGTGGCGTCACAGCTCACAGCAACATCCAGCTCTTGGGCTTAGGCGATTCTCTTGCCTCAGTCTCCTAAGTAGCTGGGACTGCAGGCGCCCGCCACAATGCTTGGCTATTTTTTTGTTGCAGTTTGGCCGGGGCCGGGTTTGAACCTGCCACCCTTGGTATATGGGGCCAGTGCCCTGCCCACTGAACCATAGGCACTGCCCATCCCCTGGCCATTTTTTTGGTTGCAGTTGTCATTGTTGTTTGGCAGGCCTGGACTGGATTCTAACCCGGCAGCTCTGATGTTTGTGGCTGATGCCCTAGCCACTGAGCTTCAGGTGCCGAGCCTTCTTGTGGTAAGTTTTTAAAGCTCCCGGGTAATTCTAAAGTGCAGGTAGGTTGAGAACCACTGGTCCAGGGCTTGGAGGGCACACTCACATCCCCTCCAGGTGAATATAGATTCTAGTTTCTTTCCTCCTCAAGATCCATCTCTGAACCTACTTCTCTGTAGACTTAATTCCCAGGAGGATCAGATTCACTGTTTCTTTTGCAGCCCCACTCCTAGACTCTAGAGACTTAAAAGGGTGCCTGCCCACTCAGGATGATGGATTAAGACTCAGTTGTGGCTACTTTTTAAGGGGGAGACATTGTTGTCCCACCAAGAGTAAGGAAAGAGAACCAGCCCTACCTAGCTCAGTCACCGGGAGAAGGCTAGGGAGGTGATGGCTGCTGTTCTGGTGACCTCAGGTGAGAGAATAGGGAAGGAGATAGAAGGAAAGGAGAAAAGAGCAAGCCTCTTGGAATGAGCTGTAGAAGTTCTTCAGGTGATTCTAACATGTTATTAGAATCCTAACTGCCAACGCTCATGGACAGTGCTCATCTTACTCAGCTCTCTACAAGAGAGGCAGTGTAGTGCAAACTTGGTAGCAGTTTGCCTGTGATTCTTTTTTTTTTTTTTTTTTTTTTAATTTTGCAGTTTTTGGCCAGGGCCAGGTTTGAATCTGCCACCTCCAGTATATGGTGGAACTGGCACCCTACTCCTTTGAGCTATAGGTGCCACACAGGCCTCACTATTTTTTTTTTTTGTAGAGACAGAGTCTCACTGTACCGCCCTCGGGTAGAGTGCCGTGGCGTCACACGGCTCACAGCAACCTCTAACTCTTGGGCTTACGCGATTCTCTTGCCTCAGCCTCCCGAGCAGCTGGGACTATAGGCGCCCGCCACAACGCCCGGCTATTTTTTTGTTGCAGTTTGGCCGGGGCTGGGTTTGAACCCGCCACCCTTGGCATATGGGGCCGGCACCCTACTCACTGAGCCACAGGCGCCGCCCTTGCCTGTGATTCTTAATCTCAACACCATGTTCCAATCACCTGAAGACTTTTACAGGTTGTTCCCAGAGGTTCATCCTTGCACAGGGGCCATGCTATCATTCCAATTTTAGTATATGTGCTGCCGAAGCAAGCACCCCAGAGGTTCGGATTGAGTTGGTCTGTGTGGTGCTCAGACACTGGTGTTTTGAGTCCCTTATTTTGTCCGAATGTGCCGCCAAGGTTGAGAACCACTCCTCTAAGTGCTGATACAAGACTCTATTCTTGGGTCTCTTCTCCCTCTTCTTTCCCAAGTAATCGACCTCCTTCCCATGGCCTTAAGTTAATTAACATCCACAGCTACTTACTCTCAAATCCATACACCTGACAAAACTTTCTTGAACACATATATGTATTTCCAACTCCCTACTAGACAAGTTAACGTCAAAATGTATGGAGACAAAGTTGTTCTTAATAGTCTCTTAACCTTCTGGATATCTTTATTGAGACATACCCCACAACATCCCCCAAGTACATGTTCCACTCAGAATGCAGTATTTTTGCATTCTTCCCAAGCCTCTTCTATTCTCTGTCACCATTCAAAGGGGACTCCTCACGGGTCTCCTAGGCTCTGGTGTTTTTAGTTGCACTCTCCCCCCATCATGCTCTGCATGATCCTCAGAGTCTCCAGGAGCTATTTCTCTGAAATGCAATGAGAAGGTTGTTAGTAGCCCCCAACTCACAGGCTAAAATCCTTACTCCCTGGCATGGCCCCTTTACCATATGGGTCTCCTGCTGGCCTCTCCCCCAATGCTACCTCCCTACCCAGCCTTCCCTCCTTCAGTAGAATTCTTCAAATGCCAGCTGTTTCACACCTCAAGGCTCTTGCATATGCTCCTCCCCTGCCTCCAATGTCCTCTCTTCTCCCCTCCCTCCCATTTTGCCCACATTTATTAATTATCTGGAGCACCACTTTCTCTGTGAAGGATTATGTGTCTCTTCAGGCTGAATTGATCACTCTCTTTTTTTGCCCCCATTAAACTCTGCAGTTACCTCTCTTTGTGTCTCTCACTCTGTATTTTACTTTCCTTCCCTTATGTCTGTCTTCCTCACTACGCTGTGATTACCTGGAAGGCGTGGAACATATCTATAAACCGTGGAGTAAGGAGTAGGAAGGAACCACAGAATGAAAAAAAAAAAAAGAAAAGAAAATAGACCCACAAACACTTAGAAATACAGAGGTGGGCTCAGCTCCCGTAGCACAGTGGTAATGGCGCTAGCCACATACATCAAGGCTAGCGGGTTCAAACCTGGTCCGGGCCAGCTAAAACAACAATGACAACTGCAACAAAAAAAATAGCTGGGGGTTGTGGCAGGTGCCTGTAGTCCCAGCTACTCGGGAGACTGAGGCAAGAGAATCGCTTCAGCCCAGGAGTTGGAGGTTGCTGTGAGCTGTGTGATGCCATGGCACTCTACCCAGGGCCATAAAGTGAGACTCTGTCTCTACAAAAAAAAGAAAGAAAGAAAAGAAAAGAAAGAAAGACAGAAGTGGACAGAATGAAAATGTCTGATTCTAATTTGTCACCCCTGTCTAAGAGAGCATATTCAAGAGTTAGTCACTTCTCTCATCCTCACCCAGGGAAAGGGCTGGGCAGGAGTCTTTATCCCACTCTAGACAGGTAGGCAGCTGAAAAGGTACAGTTTTTACAGCCAGAAAAAAGGAAGCCCTCAGAAGTGAAATGTCAAAGTCGTCAATGGGTTAGTGTGATAGAAAAGGGAGGGATCCAGGCTTGGTGCCCGTAGCTCAGTGGTTAGGGTGCTGGCCACATATACTGGGGCTGGTGGGTTTGAACCCAGCCAGGGCCTGCTAAAAAACAACAATAAAAATACCTGGGTGTAGTGGCAGGTGCCTGTATTCCCAGCTACTTGGGAGGCTGAGGTGAGAGAATTACTTATGCCCAAAGAGTTTGAGATAAGCTGTGAGCTGTGAGGCCACGGCATTCTACCGAGGGTGACATAGAGACACTCTGTCTGAAGAAAAAATAGAAAAGTGAGGGGCCCGGACAATAACGCAGGGACAAAGTGTTGTCTCCAGGATAGCATTTGCCTTATTCATGGCTGGCTCCACAGTGACTGACAATTACTCACTGATATTCCCAGGAGTCTTGCCATATGTCAGCATTGCACCAAACACAAGGTGAGCCTGAGTCATCCTCACAACAACCCTATGAAGTAGGGACTATTATTATTCCTGTTACACATGAGGAAACTGAGTCTCCCAGAAGCTGTGATTTTTTTTCCCAGCCCACAAAGCCTGAAAATGGCTAAGCCAGGAGTTAAACTCTAATCTTAACTTCCTTGGTGTCCTGGAACCACACATAGCAGGTGATTATTCAATAATTGCTGATGGTAATAATAGCTAACATGTATTGAAAATTTAACAATGCACAAAGCACTGTGTTAAGCTTTACATGGCATTATTTTATTCCGTAGGTAAGTACTCTTATTATACTACATTATTTTTTAGATGAGGACACTGAGGCTTAGATAAGGTAACAGCATTGTGCATGGCCCTGAAGAAATGAATGAACTGGGCAGGTGAATGAACTGGGATACAAATCCAGGGGGACAGATAGATGAATGACCACAGGTACAGACAATTGCCCTACCAGCACCATTACCAGAAAGGAAGGAGAAGCCCTTTCCTGGAAGGAGCTCTGACAGAATGAGAAGCCCTTTCCTGGAAGGAGCTCTGACAAGGTAGTTAACACCTGGATCAAGGATCTGTAGGCTTTTATCAGATGTCCTGGCGAAGGCAGTTTCAGCCAGGACTGTTCTGCCAGGCTCAGGGCCAAACTGTACACAGAATTGACCCTAGAAGGCTGGGCCAGTTTCCTCCTTTTTCTTCAGGCCTCTGCAGAGCACCCTTTCACCAGCTGTGTTTACTCACAATAGTCTGGCATTTAGAATCTGGTTTAGTTTCAGTCCCCCAATATTCAGGATCAGAGCCTCCAGGACCCACCCCTAAACAGGAATTTTGTAGATCTTTCAGCTGAATCCTATGGCCTTCCTGATAGGAATCCTTGCAGAGAGCCACTCTGCTACTTAAGGAAAGGGGGAGAGAAAAGGGGAGGAGCAAGCTTACCCTCCCCAAAAGCCTGGCTGGCCACCCCCACTCCCACCCGACAGAGTTTCTCACCTTCAGGCAAAGGCAGACGACTGCAGAGCTGGGGAGCAGAACTTAACTGAGCCCTCCAGGCACAAGCAAATCCCTGCAATTAGTAGTTAAGGAATGTGAATCCCTGAGGATGAGGGAGAGAAAGAGACAGTGGGAGAGGAAGGCTGAGATGTTCAGAGATGCAGCGATAGAGATGGAGACAGTTACTAGGAAGGGCTGCAGGAGTGACAGAAGAAGAGGAAGTGAAGGAGGAAAAGAAAAGAGACTGAGGTGGATGGGAGAGAGGCGGAGAAAGGGGGAAGGGAAGAGATAGAAAGAGCCAGTTGCTTTATTCATGGCTGTTGATATTATAGACTGAGTGAAAATCACATTATCGTAATGGGAAAGTTAGAGTTGCTGAGATGATGCCCTGAAGCCTCTGCGCTGATTGGGGTGTGATTGCTATCTGTATTTATATGTAGAAAGCAAAGTTCACTGCCAGTTCAAGATGGTGGCGGCTGCTTTATGCAACATAATTCTTCAGTAGGGAGACGCCCCAAGCAAGCTGAGCACACCCGGCCAGGAGTGGGAACAGGAGCCGGATGGGGAGCGAGTGATGGAGCAGGCGGTGGAGCCTCGGCTGGAGCCAAGGGGGACTGCAACAGAGGACAGAGAGCAGGAACCTGCGGGGAGCCAGGGCAGCACCTGATATCCAGGCCCAGCCCGGATCCTGATGGGGTAGAGGTGGCTGTGGTGCCAGAGCTTGGGGACTATGGGGTTCAATGGAGCCACTCCCACCATCTGCCCCCTCTCAGGCCACCCAGATTAAGTTTGCCAGGAATGGGAAGAGGAGCGCTGCACCAAAGGCAGGGCTGGGCTAAGCCTTCAGAAGTTACCCCCCTATCACTCACACTGTAGAATTCAGTGCTAAATCATACCACGAGTGTCAGGAAGTCTTAATTTTTCTCCTACGGTGACTATTTGATACTTTTTTTTTTGCGATGGAGTCTCACTATGTTGCCCTCAGTAGAGCACTGTGGCATCACAGCTCACAGCAACCTCAAACCCTTGGGCTCAAGCGTTTCTCTTGCCTCAGCCTCCCAAGAGGCTGGGACTGTAGGCGCCTGCCACAATGCCCAGTTATTTTTTTGTTGCAGTTGTCGTTGCTTAGCTGGCCCAGGCTGGGTTCGAACCTGTCAGCCTAGGTGCATGTGGCTGGCACTATAACCCCTGTGCTATGAGCAGCGAGCCTATTTGACGCTTTTTTGACATCTCAAATTTCTCGATTTTTCATTTCTTTTTTAGGGACCCTGCTATGCTGGTGCCTTACATGGGGTCTGTTCTGCCCTTTTACCAGCCCAGTTCTGGGATGAATAAGGGTCAGTTCCTTTTGACTGGGGAGAGCGTGAGCTCTGACTTCCCCAGCACAGACCCACAGGGCAACTCAGATTCCAAGCTCTGCTCAATCAATCTAATTAAGCTCAGGCTTGGTGCCTGTAGCCCAGTGGTTAGGGCACCAGTCACCTGCACTGGGGCTGGTGGGTTTGAACCCAGCCAGGGCCTGCTAAACAACAATGACAACAACAACAATAAAAAAATAGCTGGGTGTTGTGGTGAGAGCCTGTAGTTCCAGCTACTGGGAGGCTGAGACAAGAGAAACCCTTATGCCCAAGAGTTCAAGGTTGCTGTGAGCTGTGACGCCATGGCACTCTACCGAGGATGACATATTGAGACTCAGTCTCAATAATAATAATAATAATAACAATAATCTACATCTGGGAGGCGCCTGTGGCTCAAAGGAGTAGGGTGCCAGCCTCATATACTGGAGGTGGCAGGTTCAAACCTGGCCTCAGCCAAAAACTGCAAAAAAAAAATTAATAAATAATAATAATAATAACAATTGAGCTCAGACCATCTCTTACTTGACAGTTGTTTCCCTCAGGACTTTCTTGGGAAAAGGGGACGTGGGACTGGGCCTGACTGTGGCCTTACCTTAGATATACCAGAAAAAATACAGGAATGCTGGGCGACGCCTGTGGCTCAGTGAGTAGGGCGCCGGGCCCATATACCGAGGGTGGCGGGCGCCTGTGGTCCCAGCTGCTCAGGAGGCTGAGGCGGGAGAGCGTAAGCCCAAGAGTTGGATGAGTCCCGTGATGTCACGGCATTCTTTTTTTTTTTTTTTTTTTGTAGAGACAGAGTCTCACTTTATGGCTCTTGGTAGAGTGCCGTGGCCTCACACAGCTCACAGCAACCTCCAACTCCTGGGCTTAAGAGATTCTCTTGCCTCAGCCTCCCGGGTAGCTGGGACTACAGGCGCCTGCCACAACGCCCGGCTATTTTTTTTTGTTGCAGTTCGGCTGGGGCAGGGTTTGAACCCGCCACCCTCGGTATATGGGGCCGGCGCCTTACCGACTGAGCCACAGGCGCCGCCCTTTTTTTTTTTTTTTTTGTAGAGACAGAGTCTCGCTGTACCGCCCTCGGGTAGAGTGCCATGGCGTCACACGGCTCACAGCAACCTCTAACTCTTGGGCTTACGCGATTCTCTTGCCTCAGCCTCCCGAGTAGCTGGGACTACAGGCGCCCGCCACAACGCCTGGCTATTTTTTTTTTTTTATGATGTCATGGCATTCTACTGAGGGCGGTAAAGTGAGACTCTGTCTCTACGAAAAAAAAAAAAAATACAGGAATGCCCAGTTAAATTTAGATCTCACATAAACAACAAATAGATTTTTAGTATAGTATAAGTATATCCTAGGCACTATTTGGGATATACTTAACTATTTGTTGTTTGTTCAAAATGAAAATTTAACTAGGCATCCTGTATTTTTATTTGCTAAATTTGGCAACCCTACCCTACCCCCACCTTGACCTCATGTTTTGTATTGATTTACTGTGGAAGGTAATGTCCCTGAGTGCAAAGAGCCAGATTCACCAGTTAATAGTTTTGTGGCTCTTAGTCTCCTTCTCTGAGCAATAGGTGGTATTAATCCCTACCTCACTAGATGGTAGTAAACATTTAATGAAATTGAGTATGTAAAATGCTTAGTCCACTATCTACCACAAAATAAATGACCAAGAAACAACACAATCCCGGTGCGGCGCCTATGGCTCAAGGAGTAGGGCGCCGGTCCTGTATGTCGGAGGTGGCGGTTCAAACCTAGCCCCGGCCAAAAACCACACAAAAAAACAAACAAACAAAAAACCCCAACACAATCTCCTCCCAAAGCTGGCACTCAATAAATGGCAGCTATAAAAGATCAACCCCCCCAGGGTGGTGCCTGTGGCTCAAGGAGTAGGGCACCAGTCCCATATGCCAGAGGTGGCGGGTTCAAACCCAGCCCCGGCCAAAAAAACACAAAAAAAAGATCAACCCCCTTATATAAATTACCCGTTCTTCCTTTCCCATCTCAATCCTAGTCTTCTTAGAAGTCAAATAAAAGGCTTGTATTAGGATTCCTACCCTGGAAGCAGCTGCCTGAGTAGGGGGATTTTCGGGACAGATCTGATGTTAGTGTGGGTCTCCCTGGTGGAGGCCTGACCTTATAAGTTCTGCTTAGAGTTCTGGAAAGCTGATTGCAAGGGTGAAGCAAGCACTAAGGGTAAGCCCCAAACCAAGCCTCATGCATTTTTAGCTATTCTTCTAAGCTTCCAGAACAAAATTGAATCCATCCTCCTTTGAGCTCCCAAGTTTCCCTTTCTTCCAGGAAGATGGGGGAGCAGGGTGGGATGTGCTGGTTGGCAGGAAGGGGGACCCTGCCTGCCTGTGAGGGCCACACAATGGACTATTTGAGCAACCAGTCTGCCCAGCGGCCATCCCATCAAGTATCAGATCAAATTGCTTTCCCTCCTCTGGCAGAAGCTCATGTCCAGGACACATCAGTTGGAAATTAGTGTGCCCCTCAGAGTCTCTCTGTTCTCCTTCTAGTTCTCATATCTCAGCCTCAACTCAGAACCCATTTGATGGCCAGGCACAGTGGCTCACACCTATAATCCTAGCACTCTGAGAGGCCGAGGTGGGTGGTACATTCCCCCCTGGGAATGTACCTTTCCAGGTCAAGGCGTGGAGTAGACAGAGCAAGCTCCCAATTCCATCTCCCTGCTCCAAACTCCATTTAATACATTGTCCTCAGATAGAGGACATATCAAATAGTAAGTTAATTTAAGAACAGATATTACACTTGATCTTAGCTAAAATACTGAAAAGGGATGTGAGTGGAACTCTGTAGAGCCCAGTCGCTGTGAGTGGAAATGCTAGAGGTGGGATGCTCTGCACAGTTGACCCCTGCAGTAGAGCCACCACACAGGTATCTGGGGACCCTTGGCCATACCCTGCTTTGATCCTCACAATAAGCCTGTACTGGGGCTCTGATTCTCTTTCCCCCTCTTTAAGGCTCACCTTTCACTCTAGAGCCCTGTCATGAGCCTTAGCTCCTTTATTCAGTTACCACCTAAAAATTCAGGAATTTTACCAAAGCTTCTAAAATCTCTGGGTCCTAGAAAAGGTCAATAAAAGTTCATCTTTGCCATTCTCCTGCGAAGAGTCATGGGAGATAAGGGGCAGACTGACAAGGAGGGCCTACACCCTCCCTTGGCCCTACTGAGCCTTGATATCAGGAAGCTGAATCCCAGTGATTTTTTTTTTTTGTAGAGACAGTCTCACTTTATGGCCCTCAGTAGAGGGCCGTGGCATCACACAGCTCACAGCAACCTCCAACTCCTGGGCTTAAGTGATTCTCTTGCCTCAGCCTCCCAGAGTAGCTGGGACTACAGGCGCCTGCCACAACACCCAGCTATTTTTTGGTTGCAGTTCAGCCAGGGCCGGGTTTGAACCCGCCACCCTCGGTGTATGGGGCCGGCGCCTTACCGACTGAGCCACAGGCGCCGCCCCTGAATCCCAGTGATTTAAGTCCATGTGTGTTAAGGGTGTCATCAGGCCAGGTGTGGTGGCTCACGCTTGTAATCCCAGCACTTGGAAGGCTGAGGCAGATGGATTGTCTGAGCTCACAGGTTCAAGATCAGCCTGAGCCAGAGTGAGACCCTGCCTCTAAAAATAGCTGGGCATGGTGGGTGCCTGTAGTCCCAGCTACTTGGGAGGCTGAGGCAAGAAAATTGCTTGAACCCAAGAGTGTGAAGTTGTTGTGAGGTATGATGCCACAGCACTCTACCAAGGGTGACAAAGTGAGACTCTGTCTCAATTAAAAAAAAAAAAAAAAAAAGGATGCCATCAGGATGTGTGGAAACTCCCTCCCAAGGATCACCTAGGCATCGCCAAACCTTCCAGGGTTCTTCCCCAGGGGATTGTGCGTGATAAAGCAGAAGGCCCAGGCACGGAGGCCACTGACCCCAGAAGGATCCCAAGAGAGGATGTAGAGTTTGGGGCTTCTCCATGTTGCTTCTGGTACACTGCATCTTTGGCTATCAGGGCTAGAACCTAGGCAACCTCTTCCTGATGCCTTAGTCATTTCAACAAAAGAAATCAATCATTTGCAATTAATGAAAGGGAATGAATTAAAATCGTTTATTCTTTCATATTCCTGAGAACTGATTTTTCAGATGATTCTGTCCTGCTCCTGTTCCTTTCTTTTTCATGATTATAAATACATGGGATCTGGTGAATATCACCTGAATCTTATCAAGGCTGTAATGTGCACATCTTAGGGAATGAATACCCAAGTCACATGGGTGTGTGCCAGGAGGCAGGACAGGTCCCACTGAATAAGGTTTTGTTCATTTGTTGTTGTTTTTTTTGAGACAGAGTCTCATTTTGTCACCCTTAGTAGAGTGCTATGGCATCATAGCTCACAGCAACCTCAAACTCTTGAGCTCAAGTGATTCTCTTGCCTCAGCCTCCCAAGCAGCATACTATAGGCACCTGCCACAATCCCTGGCTATTGTTTTTTTTTTTTTTTTTGGTTTTTGGCCGGGGCTGGGTTTGAACCCACCACCTCCTGCATATGGGACCGGCGCCCTACTCCTTGAGCCACAGGCGCCGGCCCCTGGCTATTTCTTTTTAGAGATGAGGTCTGGCTCTTGCTCAGGCAATCCACCCGCCTCAGCCTCCCAAGTGCTGGAATTACAGGCGTGAGCCCCCGCACCCGGCTAGGTTTTGTTCTCTTAGAGGTGCAAGGGAGAGTCTGAGGACCTCTGTCTTGGAGATATAAGTCTTTTTTTTTTTTTTTTGTGGTTTTTGGCCGGGGCTAGGTTTGAACCTGCCACCTCCGGCATATGGGACCGGTGCCCTACTCTTTGAGCCACAGGCGCCGCCCGAGATATAAGTCTTTTGAGGATTAAAATGAGATATCTCCAAGGGCAGGAGGCTTGACTGGCTGTTCGTTTATTCTGATTCCTTGAGGTGCCTATTTATGTCTCCTTTGGGCTTGTGTCTGTGCAGCTATGTTAGGAGATCGCACATGTGTACCTGATCCCAGCAAGAGGAGTTGAGGTTTGACAGAGAACATTCTGCTGTGGCAGAAGAAAGAGAGATGAGGCACCTGCCCCAGGAAACCGCCTGTCCGATCAGAGAAGAGACAGCAGAAATTAGCCTGATGGCCCTGGGACAAAAAAAGGGGCTAATCTATTCAAAAGTTGAAGCCTGGATAAAGTGACCCCTGCCTGGGATGGATGTTGAAGGCATGTCTCTAAGGAAATGTCATTCCATTCCCCCAGAGGGCCCTGTAGGTGGTTGGTAATCCACCCGCTTTCCCCTACTCTCATCTCCCCCTGCAATGTACACACACACACACACACACACACACACACACACACACACACATGCACATAAATCTTAATTGTGTCCAGGGCTTTTTACAGAGTTAATTAATCATATTTAGGGCTGTTTCCAGCTGTTGCTGAGGGAAAGAAGGTCTCACACGCCTGAGACTTAGGGTAAATCCAATCAGATGGAGGAATTCTTTGATTCTGGAGAAGCTGAGCATGGGAAAGACACCTCTAATCCCAGAGCCTCTTGGACCCCTGTCTGCCACCCCCTCATCACTGCCCTTGGAAACTGATCTGAGCTGGGAGAGGGAGAGGTGGTGGAGAGGGCTCAGGACTGTGCTGAGCTAAGCCTGGGGCCCCTCCTGAGATGAGCTGAGGGTTGACTGGAATCAGGGGTTAGGGCCTCTGTGCTGACTTGGAGCTTCTGCTCCTGTACTTTGGCCATTGACTGGGCTCACGAGAGCCCATGATTCCTGAATAGCCACTGGGCCCAAGAGTTATTACAGGAGATTGGGGGCAGAACTGACCTAATTACAGCTCTGTACAACCTTTGTGGTCTGAGAAAGGGCCTCACCCAAGCCTTTCTGCTTTCCTGTGACTTCTTCCAAAATTCCAGCAGCATCTCTCAGTCCCCCTGCTCTCGTGTGTCTCTCTATTTCTGGGCCTGCCTTTCTCTCTCTGCCTGGAGCTCTGGATTTCGATCTCTTCCATGATCTCTGAAATCCTAGGGCAGCCACCTCACAACCTCATGGAGATATATCTTAAGATAGAGGAATATCTTCCAGCCTGAGCAAGGTGAGACTCCACCTCTACTAAAAATAGAAAAACTAGCCGGGCATTGTGGCAGGTGCTTGTAGTTCTAGCTACTCAGGAGGTTGAGGCAAGAGGATCTCTTGAGCCCCAGAGTTTGAAGTTGCTGCGAGGTATGATGTCACGGTATTCTACCCAGAATGACAGAGTGAAACTCTGTCTCAAAACAAACAAACAAACAAAAGATAGAGGGACGTTTTAAGGGGAGGGGCCAGCCTGGCAGGTGCTAATGACCTCTTCTCGGTTTGTGCTGGTGGCCCCATTACTCATTTGGAACAAATACAGTATAAGGATGGGGATGGAGACAGGAAAGAACTGTCTTACACCTTAGAGACCCAGATGGGGGTCTCTAAGGGTAGAATATGAGGGGGTGAAGGGCTGTAAGGCCAAACAGAGACCAACTAGTTGCTGTTCTATCCTCCCCCTGTGATGACCTCACCTCAGCACACCCCCTTGTTGGGGCCTTCTGGGTCCTGGCCTAACTGGGGCCTAAATAATTGAGGAGCCCCCATTATAGCCTTGCTGTTTCCTCACTGTCAAGTGTAAATGCTGCACTGGTCGGGTGGGGAAATGGGGCTAATTTGAATTGATAATAGGAAACGCAGGGGAAAGTCATCTATAGTGAGTGAGGAGCGAGCGATCCCCAAGCAGATGCTAAATCTTGTATAATGAAAGAATCTGCCGATGTCAATTATGTACGAGCATCTTTGCAGTGGTTGGAGGCGGTGGGTGGGTGAGGGAACGGAGGGCTGGGTGCATCCCATAAACCCAAACACCCATCAAAAGCTCATACATATGGAGTGGCAGAGATTACAGCATAAATTTGAATGTTATGAATGTGCATGAGGGACAGCCAGGAAGCCCACCTCATACGGGGGTAGGAAAGGGACTGTTTTCTGTGCATGTGTACAAGGGAGCTTTTGTCCTCTTGGTTCCTCAGTTGTGCCTCCTCTGTCTCAGCTGTGCCCTAACCTCCTGCACCCAGTTATGTCCCAGGATGAGAAAGTCAGGATATGGGGGTGTTGGGCCAGGGTAAGTTCAGCTGTTCTTCTGGGGTCTGAATATGCATCCTTTGGGAGCTTTGGACCCAAGTGGGCCTTGACCCATTAAGAGTGTTTCCAGGAAGAGATCAATGTGGCTGTGCCAGGCATGGTGGCTCATGCCTGTAATCCTAGCACTTTGGGAGGCTGAGGTGAGTGGATTGCTTGAGCTCAGGAGTTCCAGACCAGCCTGAATAAGAGTGAGACCCCACAGGTGGTGCCTGTGGCTCAGTGAGTAGGGTGTCGGCCCCATATACCGAGGGTGGCGGGTTCAAACCCAGCCCTGGCCAAACTGCAACCAAAAAATAGCTCGGCGTTGTGGCGGGTGCCTGTAGTCCCAGCTGCTTGGGAGGCTGAGGCAAGAGAATCGCATAAGCCCAAGAGCTAGAGGTTGCTGTGAGTCCTGTGACGTCATGGCACTCTACCGAGGGCAGTACAGTGAGACTGTCTCTACAAAAAAAAAAAAAAGAGTGAGACCCCCACCTGTATTAAAAAAATAGAAAAACTAGCCAGGCGTTGCGGTGGGTGCCTGCAGTCCCTGCTACTCAGAAGGCTGAGGCAAGAGGATTGCTTGAGCCCAAGAGTTTGAGGTTGCTGTAAGCTATGACACCTTGGCACTCTATCCAGGGTGACAGAGTGAGACTCTGTCTCAAAAAAGAGAGAGAGAGAGAGAGATTAGTATGATCAGAGATCCATGGGGATATCTTGAAATCTCTCTCTCTTTTTTTTTTTTTTTTAAATATCTCTGATGTGACCACAACCTTGAGCCAGATAGAAGAGACACAAAGTACAAACACATACAGTGACACAAACTACAGAATGGGCAGAGTGATCCTGGAAGACAGCCTGGAAGAAGAGGTCACAAACTGTGCTATAAAGGCAGCCAACAGCTCAGAATGATATCAGGGGCACATCATTCTGTTCCAGGGTACAAGTCCACCCCACACATGGGATTGGGTGTTTGTGGGCATGCACACACATGCATACTCTGTAACAGGGCCCAGACCCCTCTATCAGTTCCCAACCTGCAGCTGCTTCCTGAGCAGACTCCATGATTTGCGGTTCAGGCCACCCAGGGACTTTAATCTTCACTGTGACAAATGCAATAAAAGGAACAATTTGGAGATCACAGCTAAGGAAGACACATTTACAAACCCTTCCCAAAGGTTGGATAGGGCTGTCACCATGTGATTTGTGCTGGAGATGAAGCAGGGAGGGGAAGAGGGGGAGCCAGAGAGCTGAGAAGGAAGGCTGGAGAAAAGGAAGCATTCGGGCGGTGCCTGTGGCTCAGTGAGTAGGGTGCCAGCCCCATATGCCAAGGGTGGCGGGTTCAAACCCAGCCCCTGCCAAACTACAACAAAAAAAATAATAAATAAAAGAAAAATCTTTAAAAAAAAAAAAAAAAGAAAAGGAAGCATTCCCACCTCTCCGTTTCTCATCCTCCCTACTGGATCGCAGGGGGGTAGGATAAGCTGGCAGGAGGAGGACTGGACCTAGAGGCTGCCTGTCACCCTCCCCTATCATGACCAGAGAGCACAACTCAATTACCAGGAACATAGCCTAGCACCAGGGAGTTTCAGAGATTGAACTCAGCAGTTCTGGGGCTCTATCCAGAGAAGAGATGGCAGGGGGAGGGTTGAAGAAGAGAGAAAGGGAGAGGCAGAGGGAGGGTGGGAAACACATTTTAATAGAAAGACAGTGACATCTCAGGTTGCAGAGGGAGGCTCAGGGCCTGTAGCACAGTGGTTACGGTGCCAGCCACATACACTGAGGCTTGCAGGTTCGAACCTGGCCCGGGCCAGTTAAACAACAAAGACAATTACAACAAAAAAATAGCCAGGCATTGTGGTGGGTGCCTGTAGTTCTAACTACTTGGGAAGCTAAGGCAAGAGAATCTCTTGAGCCCAAGAGTTTGAGGTTGCTGTGAGCTGTGATGCCATAGCACTCTACCAAGGGTGACATAGTGAGACTCTGCATCAAATAATAATAATAATGATAATAATAAAATAAAAATAAAGAATCAAGTTGCAGAGGGAGTCCCTTAGAAGCCCCAGTCTGAGATAGGAAAGAGGAAGGGAGCTTTCCCACTCAGGGCTCCTCAATAAGGCAGATCTGGAAGGATAAAAGTATAAGGTAGCAATGGGGAGGTGAGGGAACATTTAATTTGGGAACAAAATCCATGGGGCAGACAGATCAGCCTGGATTCCCCAGGATGAGGCCAAATTGAAGTCTAATGGCTGGTGGACGACTCGAATTGGTGATATGGTCAGGGACCTAGGGTTTTTGCAGCCCCCTCTGAAACTCCCTTCCCAATCTATAAAATGGGTGCTAGGGCAGATGATCTGTAAGGGACCTGTCTGCCTTGCATCTGGGACTCTGAGCCTCAAGTTTCTTGGTGCCAATAATAGGAGACTGGGTAAGAGAGACAAGTACCAGTGCAGTCTTCCCTGATCCTGCCTTTCTTGTGGCTACACTGGTTACTAACACATGGACTTCTTTCTGTGCTTCAAGTCTGTGGTTCTCTCAGCTATTTCCATGCCAGTAAGAGTTCCAAAGGAACTCCTTGGTTCTCATTGCTCTCTAAAACTCTGGTCACTCCTGCCCTCATTTTGGTTAAGGCCATCCTTAAACCAAGTCCATTCTTTCCCTTGCTCCCTCCACCCCATGCCCAGGAGATGTTCTCACTGCCCCAGGGTCTGGCTTTGAAGCGTCTAGGTTCCTTCCAGTTTCCTAATTTTGAGCTGCTAGCAAGTAACATATTTGTTCCTTGATCTGTGCCTTCCTACCCCTTCCTCGCCTTCCCCACCTGCTTGTGTTCTCCCCTCCCCTCCCCCCACTCCACTTCCAACCAGGCTGAGGGACCACAGAGGTGTCATGCTGGCAGGGAGGGGAATGTTTCAAATGCCAAGAGGCATTTGTTTTCATTTTACTAGAAGCCACACATCAGATCTCTGTGTTAGAAAGACTGTCTTCAGGGCGGCGCCTGTGGCTCAGTCGGTAAGGCGCCAACCCCATATACCGAGGGTGGTGGGTTCAAACCCGACCCCGGCTGAACTGCAACTAAAAAATAGCTGGGCATTGTGGTGGGCACCTGTAGTCCCAGCTACTTGGGAGGCTGAGGCAAGAGAATCGCTTAAGCCCAGGAGTTGGAGGTTGCTGTGAGCTGTGTGACGCCACGGCACTCTACCGAGGGCCATAAAGTGACACTCTGTCTCTACAAAAAAAAAAAAAAAAAGAAAGAAAGACTGTCTTCCTATACATCTCCAGGGCCAGATATGATCCTCATATCCAGGGAAGTGGTGGCCTGATGGACCCTGAATGGGGGAGGGGTAAGGAGACATCAGGAGTATGGCCCTCCCTTGAAACTTCCTGGGTAGGATTGGGGGTCAGATGCTAACAATATTTAGTCATTGTGGTTATGGCCAGTGGCATAGGGCAGCTGCCCTAAACAGACTGTGTTAACTCTGAGATGTATCATGGCCTCCAAGGGCATGTGGGAGGTAGGGAGTTGGGGAGGTTGAGGAATGTCATGAGATGGGAGAGCAGGCAAAAGTGTATTTTCTAAGCTCTAGACATGAAGGGAGAGAGCCCTGCTTAGGAATGAATTGAGGGGTTTGGGGGAGGGCTAAATCATGAGCAAGCTGACTTCCCTAAAGCCTCTCTCTCCATCAGAGGGGCAGGGGCCAAAAGTGTAAAAACATTCAAACCAGGCGAGTCCCCTGATATAGACTCTGTGGTGGAGAGAGGACATGAAGAAAAGTGAAGTGACGATAGCTGGATGGGGCAATTCCCATGGCCCTCTGCTGCCTCCCTCTGGGAGAGGGAAAGAGGGTAAGCTCTGCTCTCCTCCCTGCCCCTACTGCTCCTTCTCACTGCACCTTGTCCCCACCTAGGTCCTTGATTTGTCCCCAGGTCCTCAGATGTTGTATTAGGGCTCTCTAGAGAAACTGATCAATAGAAGATAGATTTATTACGAATGATTGGTTTATCCAATTTTGGAGGCTAAAGAATCCCATGATCTGGGCAGCACCCATAGCTCAGTGGGTAAGGCGCCAGCCACATACACCCAGGCTGGAGGGTTCGAACCCAGCCTGGGCCAGGTAAACAACAATGACAACTGCAACAACAACAACAAAAATAGCTGGGCATTGTGGCAGGTGCCTGTAATCCCAGCTACTTGGGAGGCTGAGGCAAGAGAATCCCTTAAGCCCAAGAGTTTGAGGTGGCTGTGAGCTGTGATGCCACAGTACTCTACCAAGGGAGACATTGTGAGACTCTGTCTTAAAAAAAAAAAAAAAAAAAAAAAAGAATCCCATGATCTGATGTCTGTAAGCCAGAGGCCCAGGAAAGTCAGTGATAAAGCTGGGTGTGGTGGCTCAATCCTGTAATACTAGCACTCTGGGAGGCTGAATTGAGGCAGGTGGATTGCTTGCGCTCATGAGTTCAAGACCAGCCTGAGCAAGAGCGAGGCCCAGTTGCTACAAAAATAGCCAGGTGGGCGGCGCCTGTGGCTCAGTTGGTAAGGCGCTGGCCCCATATACCGAGGGTGGTGGGTTCAAACCCGGCCCCGGCTGAACTGCAACCAAAAAATAGCCGGGCGTTGTGGCGGGCGCCTGTAGTCCCAGCTGCTCGGGAGGCTGAGGCAAGAGAATCGCTTAAGCCCAGGAGTTGGAGGTTGCTGTGAGCTGTGTGAGGCCACAGCACTCTACCCAGGGCCATAAAGTGAGACTCTGTCTCTACAAAAAAAAAAAAAAAATAGCCAGGTGTTGTGGCGGGCACTGGTAGTCCCAGCTACTTGGGAGGCTGAGGCAAGAGGATCACTTGAGCCCAAGAGTTTAGGTTGCTGTGAGCTATGATGCCATGGCACTTTTACCAGGGTGACAAAATGAGACTCTGTCAAAGAAAGAAAGAAAGTCAGTGGTATAGTTCTAGTCTAAGACCAAAGGCCTGAGAAATGTGGGGAGCTGATGTATAAGTCCTAGTCCAAGTCTGAAGGCTCAGCAACCAGGAATGCCAAATGCCAGGGCTGGAGAAGACGGATGGCCCAGCTTTAGCAGAGAGAACAAATTCTCCCTTTCTCTTCCTTTTTGTCCTATTTAGGCTTTCAAGAGATTAGATCCCACTTACACTGGTGAGGATGGATTTTCCTCACTCAATATAATGATTCAAATGCTCATCTCTTCTGTAAGCATCCTTACAGACACACCCAGAAAAAATGTTTTCCCAGCTACCTGGTCAGTCAAGTTGACATAAAATTAACCATCTCAGGCCAGGTATGGTGGCTCATACCTGTAATCCTAGCACTCTGGGAGGCTGAGATGGGTGGATTGCTTGAGCTCAGGAGTTGGAGATCAGCCTGAGCAAGAGCGAGACTTCATCTCTACTAAAAATAGAAAAAATAGCTGGTGTTGTATTGGGCGCCTATAGTCCCAACTTCTCCAGAGGCTGAGATAAGATGATCTCTTGAGCCCAAGAGTTTGAGGTGTGTGAGCTACAATGATGCCATGGCACTCTACCCAGGGCGATAGAGTGAGACTCTGACTCTTTCTCAAAAGAAAAAAAAAGAAGTGGAATAGTAGGTGAGCAAAAGGGACTCTTTGTAACCTGAAATCCTCTTTATTCCCTGTCTCCCCTCCTCAGAGGATAGAATGTGACTTAGTCATTTGCATCCCAACCCCTAAGCATGGGATGGATCAGAATCGCAGAGAGGGGAGTGGGACTGACCATCAGCTTATCCCTTGTGGCTTCCTGCTCTTTCTGGAGTTTACCCAGGGCTAAGACCAAGCTCAAACCTACCTGAGTCTACATTAATTGGTAGTTCAGTATCCTCCAGTGCCTCCACCTCAAAGGATTGATTTCAGCTGGGCAACCCCTGGCCCACAGCTCTGCCTGCCTCCCACCTGAGGGGACAAAGACTCAAGATGGTGGTAGAGAGCAGAGGGCTAAGAGAGGGCTAGAAATGACCACTGGTTAATCTTATGTGTCACATGGACTCAAAAAGAGAGGCATTACCCCTCCCCAAGTCCTCAGACTTAGTCCAACAGACTGGAGGTTGACAGAAAAATAACAAAATAGTCAAGGAAGGGGAAAGTTATTTCAGGGGCTGGGCATGGCAGCTCGCACCTATAATCCAGGCACTCTGAGAGGCTGAGGCAGGAGGATCTCTTGAGCCCAGGAGTTTGAGACCAGCTTAAGCAAGAAGTGACACCCTTTCTCTACAGAAAATAGAAAAATTATCCAGGGAAGCATGTCATGTGCTTGTACTCTTATGCGAGGCCGAGGCAGGAAAATCACTTGAGCCTAAGAGTTCGAGATTCCAGTGAGCTTGTGATGACATGACTACACTGTGGTCCAAGTGACAGAGCTAGGCTCTGTTTCAAAAAAAAAAAAAAGAAAGAAAGAAAGAAAGGAGAAAGAAAGTCATTTCGGGTTTTTCCTTCCTTCAGGTTCATGCCTGTTTGGCCTGTGACTCTGATCCATCTACCCAGCACGTTTTTCTCCCTGTCTCTCTCCCTTTCTCTCTCTCTGTCTCTCTCTCTTTCTCTCTCTCTCACACACACACACACACACACACACCTGAGCTATGTCCAGCCTTAATGCACACATGATAAATCAAGGGGTAGGGACCATTGCGAAGGCTTTGGGTGCAGGACATGCTCCCTGATGGTCAGCTAAAGCGCAGGCATAGCACGCACAGTGTGGAGCGCTTTGTGTGAGAACACTGGGGGGATGAAGGGCAAGAGGTAATACAGAGGGCAATGAATTGAAGTAGAAGAGCAGCCAGAGGCTGAGAAGGGGACTGCCTCTAAAGGGAACGAGCTGCTTTAGCAGAATCCATGTTACCAGGCATTGGGTATACCAGCATTCCCTGTCTTAGGTGAGAGGTGGGCCCTCTCAGGCATCCAAGGGCGCCCCCAGAAGGAAGCAGGGGCCAGGAGTGCTCTAGGCATAATTCTTCTTCCTTTCTTCTTTCAAGAGGGTGGAGCAGGTGGGAGTTGGAATGTTGGTCCCCATTTCCCCTCTCTCCCTCAAAAAGCTGAACTTACACCCTCTCACCAAATTTGATTATTCCCTAATGAGATCCACTGTCCCACACTGAACTTCCCTACCACCTCCCAAAGTGGGGAGTGCGGACAAAAAACACTCTTACTGAAAATCCTAAACTGGGATGGGAAGGTCAGGGTGGGAAGAATCAAAGAGGTGACTGTGGCTTCCTGGTCATCTCTTATTTGCCTGACCCTGGCCTTATGACCTTTTGCCCCCTAGCAGGATGTAAAGTCAGTGGGCATGGGAAGGTGGTCATTTTGACCTTGGGCGGCCTGCTCCTGTCTTTATCCATCCCCTGCCAGCCCTTGTTGCCCTTTGGAGGTTTATAGTCATATAAATTGCAGAGTCCCATGCCAGGCATGGAGTCTAAGACTATTAATAGGCAAGAGGTAAACAAGGTGGCAGATGCAGGGGCTTGGGACAAGACAGAAAATATGCCCCTCTCTGTCTGGGCAGGGGCCAGGGCACATCCGTGGAAAGGGATATCTTCTCTCCCTTCTCTTTACTTCTCTCCTGCCTGCTGCCTGTTGGCTGCCTATGCCACAGGCTTTGAGTCTTTTTCCTCTAGGGATTATCCTCTAGGGTGGTTTTCTGCTCCAAGTTTCCCTGGTCACCTGCCCTGTTTCATCTTGCTCTTAGTCAAGATGGGGGGAGGGGTTGTCTCCATTACACTCTGCCTCCCACACTGCCTCCCTGCAGCTGCTTCCCGCTCTGGCTCCTAGCAAGCTTGTTTCCCCTGTCAATCACCAGTCTCTACCACTAGAGGCTCCCTGATCCCTTCTCCATCCCAATAGCGAAGTGATGTTAGTATTTCTTAGCCAGGAAACTTACTAAGAAACACTGGGGAAACAAAACAAAGACCTTTACCTTCCACGCATTCCCTTCCAAAGCACAGGCCATGAGAGTGTGCAGATTTCTAAGCACAAGTTTCCTGTCGTTTGGATTGATCGACAGCTGCTTGGCTATTTCTAACCAACATCTCTGGGCTGTGAACTAGATTCTGGGCAGAGACTCTGAGGTTGAGACAATTTAGGTAACACTGCTTTCCAGATCTATCCCTGTCTTTCCTCTGCCCTAGGACTGGGCTGCTTTCTTGATCTGTACTTGTCCTGGCCCTGGCAAGTTCCCAGCCACCAAGTGTCCTCTGAGGAATTTCAGGCTCCACTGGCCTCACAATTACTTCTCTCATCCCTCTTGGAATAGTCTGGATCTTTGTCCCTAATGTACCTTCTTTTATCCCAAGTTGGGCTTTCCAACATATCCACTCACCAGTTTAGATTCTTAGAAACTAGAACTGAAATAAATCTTAATATTTTCATTTTGCAGATGAGAAATCTGAAGGCCAGAGAGGTTAAATGACTCTGACGATAGTCACACAGCTAATACTGGCTTTGTTGCTCTTCTGCCATGCTTGGCTTCTCCACTCAGACCTTCAAACTTTCACTTCCTTGTGGCTTCTTTTGCCTTCCCCCCATAACAGGCTAGCTACCTTTCAGAGGTTCATTCTCCTTTGAGCCCTGCCTTTAATTTCAGTGTTACATAGAGGGAGAGGATGGATAAGCTTTGAGTCCCAGGATCCTCAACACCTCATTTCCTAGGGTTCTCTATGATGGCTTACTGGGCAAATGATCCTGGAGGAATGACTGCCCAGAATCCCATCTTCATAAGGCCTGGAGGAGTGAGTGGTATCCTTCCTACTGTGGGAAGCCACTTCTTTGGCTGCTCCTTCATTTTTCTTCTGAATGTCAGTTTCCTTATATGGATGGCAGGGTGGGACAAGAGCTGCTCTTTGAATGGTGTCCTCTCTGCTCTGGATGTGCAAAACCCAAGTGAGCACACATGGATGCACCCACACATATATGTATGAACTCATATTTTCTTCACCAACGTATTCTAGGGGTCTTAGTCTGTTTCTGTGGCTGTAACAAAATACCTGAGACTGGGTAATTTATAAATAATAGAAAATCGGGCAGCACCTGTGGCTCAGTCAGTAGGGCGCTGGCCCCATATACCGAGGGTGGCGGGTTCAAACCCGGCCCCAGCCAAACTGCAACCAAAAAATAGCCGGGCGTTGTGGCGGGCTCCTGTAGTCCCAGCTACTCGGGAGACTGAGGCAAGAGAATCGCTTAAGCCCAGGAGTTGGAGGTTGCTGTGAGCTGTGTGAGGGCACGGCACTCTATCAAGGGCCATAAAGTGAGACTCTGTCTCTACAAAAAAATAAATAAATAAAAATAATAGAAAATCATATCTCATGCTTCTGGAGGTTGGGAAGTCCAAAATCAAGATGCCAGCAGATTTGGTGTCTGGTAAAGGATCACTGTCTGCTTCATGGATAGAGCATCTTGCTGCATCCTCATATGGTATGGGCCAAAAAGCTCCTTCAAGCCCTTTTATAAGGGCACTAATCCCATTTGTGAGGACATGATATAACCACTTCCTATAGGCCTCACTTCTTACTACTGCACTGAGGATTAACTTTCAACATGAATTTTGGAGGGACACAAACTTTCAAACCATGGCAGAGTCCTACACTAAGAGCAAGACTGAAATTTAAGCCGGGCGTGGTGGCTCACGCCTGTAATCCCAGCACTGTGGGAGGCTGAGGAGGGAGAATTGCTCGAGCTCAGAAGTTCGAGACTCGTCTGAGAGAGAGTGAGACCCTGACTCCTAAAAAAATGGAAAAACCCAGCCGGGCGCCACGGCGAGTGCCTGTAATCCCAGCGGCTTCCGGAGACTGAGGCAGCGGGCACGGAGGCTGAGGCAGCGGGGTGCCCGCAGCCGGAGTCTGAGGTTGCGGTGAGCTACCATGCCCACTGCACTCTGCTCAGGGGCATAGGGTGGGACCCTGTCTCAACAACAACAACAAAAAAAAGACTGAAATTTAAGGGTCTGTATATCAAATGAGTCACAAGGGAGGGAAGACCCCTCAGGAACGGATTTTGGAGGTGGAGAATGAGGACATGAATGGTTTTCTGAGGGTAGAGGTGAGGAGACAGCACAGGTAACTATGGCAAGTGGGTGTGGTCTGCCTCCCTAAGAGCTGAAAAGGGACTCCGTTCACATGGGGCTGTCAGGATAACTGTAATCTCTAGGGGAGAGGGAAGATGCTGATGCTATCAGATAGGGAGAGTTCTGAGAGAAGTCCAGTTGTCTTAGAATATTCCCATCCTACAGCTGGATTGGAGTTCCCAGAGTGCCATCTGGGTGTGCCTGAAAAGTGTAGGGGGCAGCTGGAGGGATGGCCATGATCTATCTAGCACCTGTCTTGCCCCCAAAGGCTGATGATGTAACAGTATAACAATGTGACAGAGGACAAGGGGCACTTTGTCCTCTGAGGGAGGACTAGTCTGGCTTTCAATGATCTAGCTGGGATAAGGCAGCTGTTGTCTCTACGCTGATATCAGGAGAACCCTCTACCCCTTCTATGAGCAGACTGAGCCTGGTTCCACCCACCTTAATTCCAGTCTTCAATTATGGGATGGCTCATGACTCTCTATCAAAGAAACAGAAATTATTTGGGTGGCACCTGTCAGCCACATAAACTTTAAACAGAGATCAGACAGGATGTAGAAAAGTCCCTGCCCCAGAATGAAATGGAGGCCTTCTTACAAGGAAGAGGGCATTTGGACCCTGGAGCATTCTTTACCCTAGGTCCTGAAACATCTCCCTCCTCATCCCCAATATACCACATCCCCAGTCTTCATAAGGCCCTCATTTGCCCATATGCCTTCAGTGTAGGCTTCCTTCAAAGGACTCCTCACTCAGGGCCTCTTCTTCTTCTTCTTTTTTTTTTTTTTGAGACAGAGTCTCACTTTTTTCCCCCCAGTAGAGTGCTGTGGCCTCATAGCTCACAGCAACCTCAAACTCTTGGGTTCAAACGATTCTCCTGACTTAGCTCCCAAGTAGCTGGGACTACAAGTGCTAGCCACAAAGCTCAGCTATTTTTAGAGACGGGGTCTCACTCTGGCTTAGGCTGGTCTTGAACCTGTGAGCTCAGGCAATCTACCACCTCGGCCTCCCAGACTCAGAGCCTCTTCATATCTTGTACCTCTCAGGAAGGCCTCACCTTGGTCCTCAATGATCCTCCTAGAGACTCTTACCAGGCACCCTACTCACTGAAAATACCTTGGATGTGATTTTTTTTTTTTTTTGAGACAGAGCCTCAAGCTGTCGCCCTGGGTAGAGTGCTATGGTGTCATAACTCACAGCTACCTCCAACTCCTGGGCTCACACGATTCTCCTTGCCTCTGCCTCCCAAGTAGCTGAGACTACAGGCACCTGCCACAACACCTGGCTATGTTTTAGTTGCAGCCGTCGTTGTTTGGCAGGCCCAGGCTGGATTTGAACCTTCCAGCTCAGGTGTATGGGGCTGGCACCTTAGCTGCTTGAGCCACAGGTGCCGAGCCTTGGATGTGATCTTGTCTACAGATTTGTTGGCCATATGTCTAGATATTTCCAGATGCTCTGCTAACCAGGCCCAGAGAGCAGACTGGGAAGTCAGTAGGACCTTCATCTCCCAAATCCACTAGTTTTCCTTCTGCTCCTTCATTTAAGCTCCCCAGCTGGTCAAGTCCTAGAAAAGTCATCTTGGGTGGTGCCTGTGGCTCAGTAAGTAGGGTGCCAGTCCCATACACCGAGGGTGGTGAGTTCAAACCCGGCCCCAGCCAAAGTGCAACAACAAAAAAATTAAAAAAAAAAAACTTAAAAATAAATAGATAAATAAATAAATAAATAAATAAAATGCTTTAAAAAATTCTAGTTGCTTTAAAAAAAAAAAAAAAAAGAAAGAAAGAAAAGTCATCTTAGAACCCACTTTTTACCTTTCCCTTTCCTTACCCCTAACCAGAAATCCCACATGGGAAGCTGAGGTGGGAGGATCTTTTGAGCCTGGCCTGAACAACGTTTTGAGACCTTTTTTCTAAAAAAAAAAAATTGAGAAAAAGCTAGCTTGGTATGATGGTGAGCACCTGTAGTCCCAGCTACTCAGGAGACTGAGGCCCTTGAACCCAGGGGTTCAAGGCTGCAGTAAGTTATGTTCATGCCACTGCATTCCAACCTTGGTGACAGAACAAGATCCCCTAAAAAAAGAATAAAACAGGCCAGGTGCCCTGGCTCATGCCTGTAATTCTAGCACTGTGGGAAGCCAAGGTAGGTGGATTGCTTAAGCTCAGGACTTGGAGACTAGCGTGAGCAAGAGCAAGACCCCATCTCAACTAAAAATAGAAAAACTAGCTGAGTGTTGTGGAGGGTGCCTGTAGTTCTAGCTACTCGGGAGGCTGACACAAGAAGATAGCCTAAGCCCAAGAGTTTGAGGTTACTGTGAGCTACAATGATGCCAATGGCACTTTACCCAGGGTGACAGAGTGAGACTCTGTCTCAAGAAAAGAACAACAACAACAAATAGCAAAAATTTAAAAAAGAAACCTCAGATTGTCATTCTTCAGACTATTAGGCTGCTCTCGAAGGCAATAGCCATGCCTAACTTACTTCTGTACCTCAAAATAATTCAAAAGTTAAAGGTTCAATAAATATTTATTGAAAGAATCAGTCTTCAAACTTCATCAGGGTATTTCCTTTTTTTCTTAGTATATAGTTCTGCCAAGCCCCCAACCACCACACACTTTTTTATTCCCAAGGCAGCTTTTGAGGAGCTGTCAGAAGCATTGACCTCTTCAGTCCCAGACAATGAGGAGGGATGCACCAGTGTCCAGGTCTGGGACCCAGAGCTAGCACGTGGCTGGCCTGCCTCCCCTGAGCCTGGAGGCTACAGGCAGGATTGTCTGTCCTCACTCATCCTTGCCGCCCAGGCCTTCTCGCCTGTATTTATATACACTAAAGCCTCTGCTGGAATAAAACATCCAGTAAAATCCAATTTCCTCAGAATCTCTTTTGGAGCCTCGGCATGAGATGGAGTAGGTAACCCCGGTGGTAACTGCCTGAACCACTCCTGCTGGCTGCAAAGGTGAGGCCCATTTTTCAATTATCTATCTGCTGTGACAGCAGCGGTCCAGCCACCGAGCCAAGGCAGGGGGAGGGGAGAGGCAGAGCTAAGGAGGAGGGGGAAAGGGGGCAAGGTCACGGTAGGGGAGAAGGAGAGGGAGAAACCTAAGGAGAGAGGCACCGAGGAGAAATTCTTGCACGTGGCACCCAGTAGGTGCTCAAGAATTATTTGGAAAATGAGTGATTTCGGAAAAGTGGATAGGGAGGTTGGGGGTGAGGCAAGGGGAGAGGGAAAGCTGGAGAGACACAGAGTGGGTGTAGAGAGAGAAAGAGAGAAAGGGAGGGGAGAGGGGGAGGGGAGGCGAGCGTGGATGGAGCCAACAAGAGGCTCCTGTGTCAATCCGTGGAAACGGGAGGCAGAGTGATGCGGTCACAGCTCCTGCCATCAATATCCTCTAATATAAATGTCAGTGATGCTATTTTCCGCGCAGTCATTTCGCACACTGCTGATTACATTAACGTATAATGGAGGGGCGCCAGCTCCACTGCTTTCTCCCCTAACCCTCCCCCCGGTGATGTGTCAATAGCCGCCTCCATGAACAAGTCAATTTTCTGCAGGCTTGGCAGCGGAATAAATCTGCCCAGCTATGGGGAGAGCTGGAGATATTTATATACCCAGCGCCTGCCTCCCGTGTGCGCGCGTGCGTGTGCGCGGCGGGCGCGGGCTGGAAGTGGGGGGGCTCGGGCGCGCCGCCGAGCTGAATGATTTCCAGCCCGGACTCAATAAGAGGAGAATTTAGAGCGGTCCCTGAGCTGGGCTCCCAGAAACAGCCTTACACGTTTATTTTCCTTAGCTGAACAGGAAAGGCGAGAATTATATGTGGATTTATAGGACAGGCGCAGCTCAAACCAAACGCTCCCGCTCCGGGGGGCGGGGACCGGGCAGGGGTGCAGAGGTGGCAGGCCAAACGCGGACGGCTGGGACCCCTGCTCGCGCCAGTGCTGGTAGAGGCGCACCCCCTTCGCCGGTCGCTTTAATTACATTTGTTCTTGTCCTTCGTGAGGGCGAGACTTCTGCGTGGCCAGTGTGTGTGTGTGTGTGTGGGGGGGAGTTGGCGCCGGCCAGGAGGGGGGCGCCAGGAATTGGGACGTGGGGAGGCCAGAAGGGGGGCTGTCAGCTTTTGCTCAGAAGCGGATCAATAGTACGAGATCTAATGGGCTAACTGCCAAGCGGACGCACCGAGGCGCTGCCCGGCGGGGACTGGAGGAGGTGGGCGAAGGACGAGAGCAAGAAAGGGGGGGGGTGGGAGAGTAAGGCCGGGGAAGGGGGAAGGGCAGGGAGAGTGGAAGATGTTGGGGGAGGAGGAAGAGAGAAAATAAAGAAGGGGACAGAAGGAGTGGGAGGGAAGGGACAGGACAGTCCTTGGGGCGGGAATGGGGAGTCCCTTTAACATGCTTCCGCCCTTAAAGCTGGGAAGGAGGAACCTGTCCGAGAGCTGTCTGACCCCACTGCAGCCCGCCTCCAGGCCTCAACTCTGTCATTGAGCCACCAGGGGGCGGCGCGACCCTGTGCTCTCCACCCTGGGTGTCTCTCTCTGGAGCTCGAGTGACCGGTAGTCTCCAAAGCCTGATCCTTGCGCTGTGCCCTCCGCCTGCTCCCGGAGGCCTCCCGCGGTGAAGGGAGGGCATTGAGCGGCACATCCACTAACCAACTCCCCCACCAGACCGAACAGAAGGAACCTTCTGCCTTTCATTGGGGTTGGCCTTGGCTCCCTGGAACCGGAAAGTGCCCAAGAGCTGGGTCACCTGGCCTGGGGGTGGCTAATGTTCCCCGAAGATACTCCAAGGCTGCGTCAGACGTGACATTCGAGGCCGTGTGGGACTTGGGCCTTCTGCAACCTGCTGAGGAGGTACATGCGAGTCTCCTGAACATGAAGGGTCTCTGTGAGAAGGGTCCTTTTGTGTGTGCTGTGCTAATGAGGCCAGCCAAAGCTGCCAGGGGTCAATGTCCTAATGCCCAGTTTAACTCTTTCAGTTCCTGTTCTCTGTCTGACCTCCCAATCTCCTGGCCACTGTCATATCCAGCTCCACAGCCTGCCCGGTTCCCAAACGGACTCAGAAAATAAAATATAGCTCAACACTCCAGCCAGTGAGTACTGCCACCCTGGAAAGGAAAGCCTGGTGGCAGTTCAAAGGTTCTGGGGCATGGGATATCAATTACTTGAGGAGCTTTTGGACATTAACTGTTTACCCACACATACTCATTGTAAGAGGTGTGTGTGTGTATAGGCAGGGGTCCCTGGACATATGCACATTGTCAAAGCCCCCCAGGTAATTCTGATATGTTCCCATATGGGGATTGCCTGAAGAAAGGTATTACTTTTGTGTATTTCCTCAGGTCAGGCAACTCAACCTGGGACATTTGCCCTTGTGGATATGTCTGGGTGTCACTATGTACGTATGTCACTGGATTCCTAAGTCGTTGCGTAAGCATTGCTTTGTGTATCTCTTTGTGCATGTCTGTGCTTTGATGTCAATGGCTATGTGTTATCATCAGTGTTTATTAAGAGCACCTATTGTGTCTGTGTTGTACATGCCTGTCCTAGTAAGAGGGAGTGCCAGTCCCATGGTGTGCTTTTGTTGTGTGGAGCACATCTATATGGGCTCCATTGTGGGGCACAGCCATTGTCTCCATGTCATTGAGACGGTATGCTGGTGAGGGCTTGTGACACAAATGGAACGAAGCTGATCTGCCCCAGAAGCAAAGGCAGCAATGACCTTCTTTTTCCAATTATATCCTGGTCAGAGGTGAGTAACCTCTCTCCACTGAGGCCACTTCTTGTCATGCAAACTGAACAGAAGGATGGAGATTAGAGGAATGTAACCGTGTCACGTGTGAGAACAATCAGCTATCAATGGGCCCGATCAATGCCCTACATTACAGATGAGCCTTGGGCAAGCAGTCACTGTGGAATTTTTCTGGTGGAGGCAAAATCACCCAGTACATAGCCACATGTGTCACACATCCCAAGAAACCCAGATGTATTTATACAGCCTAGGGACAGGTAGTAAATGGGTTGGAGAGCTAGGCAAATGACAAAGCCACTTGTGCTGAATTGGTGGGCAGCTATCATTATTAATAGGTGGTTATGTTGTTTTTGCTAAAGACGCAAGCTTTATTCAGCTGGTAGCAGGAAGTGTAAAAGCTTGTGTTGAGTGTTTTCTATTTTAAGTTCAGAGAGTTAGGACTCTAAGTGGGTCACAGGAGGCAGTGTGGGGATTTGGAGGAAACTCTCATGTCAGAAACAGGAGCAATAGAGGGCTTGTGTTGAGGGGGTGGCAAAGGAAAGTCTTTGGTTGGCTGTAGGCAGGGGGCAGGTTGCAGGAGAAGGGTTCCTGGGGCCAGAGCACTTGTCCTCAGAACAACTTGAAACAAGGCTGTGGGGTGAGAGAGCAGAACTTCTGAAGGGCAGAGCAGTCTCTAAGCATAAACACGCTGCGGGATAACAGGCAGAGGCCAGAGCACTGGACCGAAGGAGGAGGGGATTCTGAGGGGCACGGCCATGAAGTGCCTCGTGAGGGTTGGCTAGTCTTGGGAGAGAGGTGGTTCAGGCATTTGGGGGGCTATTAGGACCAACTGAGGGGCTGAGACTGGGTCAAGAGAGACCAATGAGAAGGGAAAGTTTCTGAGGCCAGGTGAGATGGCTCACACTTGTAATCCTAGCACTGTGGGAGGCCAAGGCGGGTGGATTGCCTGAGCTCACAAGTTTGAGACCAGCCTGAGCCAGAGTGAGATCCCCATCTCTAAAAATAGCCGGACATTGTGGTGGGCACCTGTTGTCCCAGCTACTTGGGAGGCTGAGCTATGATGCCATGGCATTCTTCCAGGGTCAACAAAGTGAGATTCTGTCTCAAAAACAAAAAAGAGAAGGGAAAAGGTTCTGGAAAGACCTTATGACCTCATTAGACTTGGCTCTGGTATTGGCAGAGCCTACCACTGGCCAGCTGTCAGTGTCGCTGAATCTAGCACCCAAGCCAGCCAAAGTTGAGGCAAGGGGGGAAGAATGTGCCCTCTGCACCCAGTGTGGTGTGACAGAAGTTCAGTTCTTCAGTTCTCTGAAGCCTTTAGTTGTCTTCAAATCTCTTTGGTGCACATTTATGGATGCCCCACTTTGCCTCATCCTATAGAAATGCAAGGATGGGTAAGAATGCCCTTAGGGAGTTTACAGTCTGATGTAGAAAGTTTAAAGACTTTAAACTCTCTCTCGCTTTTTTTTTTTGCTTCCGGAAACAGTAGTGTTACATAAGAGCATACTACCTGGATTAAAGTCCCAGCTGTGCCATTTACTAGCTAAAGCTTATGAATTCTCAGACCCTCTTTTCTTTCCATCCATAGAATAGGGGTACCTACCTCTTAGAATTGTTGTGCATATTTTAGGTAAAGTCCTTAGAATAGCACCTGGCCATAGTAACCTAAGTGTTGGCTCTTTTCAGTCTTTCCTTCAGTTTTCTAGTGTAGGGCCTTTGGAAAAGTCCCATTCTTGAGTCAGCAGAATTAAGGAGAAAAAGGACTTACACCTTGGATGAGATAATGGGGTGGTTAGAAGACCTTGAGAGGTAGGAATGTGGGGGTGGGGAGTAGGAACCAAGAAAGGACCTGCGGGGGATGTGGGGATCCAGTGTGGAACCAGTGGAACAATGAGATAGACTCTTTCAGTTGAGGCTGAGTAGGTATAGGGCAGTCAGGTGACGGGGGAATGAGGTCCTTTGTGCAGAGCCCAGCATGCTCAGGACAGTTCAGTGCTGTTAACTCTGCCCTCTCTCCCTGGAGAGGTGCCCCCTCTCTTGGAGGGCACCCCCTGCTGGAGCTGCTAGCACATAGGTGTGTGTGTGGTGGGGGCTGCTTGGGAGAGCTGTCTGCCACCATGGGATCATAAGCACCTTCTGGTTCCCAGGGCTGGCCTCTGATCTCCCTTCTCTCTGGCCACTTGACCTCAGCTACAGCAGCCCCCTCTGCTGGCCTCTGCAGCGCTAGAACTGGGGCCTTTTTCTTCCAGCAGGCTTTGAAATGAAGGAAGTCACAAAAGTCCCATTTGATAGCCTGGGATATCAAGGGCCAGAGGATACCTGAACTAAGCCTACTTGTTTAACCAGATTCCGGTAACACTTGGGAGAGATCCATGCAGACATCTTAGCCAAAAGGTTAAGTTGTAGGCCCTGGAATCAGAGTCTTTAGTCTGAGTTTGAAGCCAATTCTGTCATTTATTAGCTGGTATGAATTTGGACAAGTTATTTAAGTTGGTAGTCTCAGTTTTCTCATCCAAAAGTTGGGAACAATAGTACCTACCTAATGGGGTTGTTGTGAGGATCAACTAAGGTAGTGCACTTTATAAACTGTTTAGCACACGTTACTAAGTAAATAATCAGCCAGTTCTCTAAGAATTTGCTAGAGGAAGAACTTCCTGCTATGGCAGGACTGGGGTTCTCTAGAGGTCTTAGCCCTGGACTGTGGGTTTCTGGGAACTTCACCATCCTAGGTTTGTTTATTCAAATCCCAAAGCACCAAATGGCCAAACAGTTGCCAGAATCTGCTGCTTATTTATAGGATGGGCTAGGAAGGATAAAATGGGGAGTCCTGGTTACTGTGCAGGGGACAAAGGGTTAAGGCAGGTGGTGGGTACTGGCTTGGGAGTGGGTCACTGCCTCCCCTTCCATTGATTATTCTCTTCTCCAGGTATTTTTGTGGCTTTTCCCCCTCCTCCCTTGGGGTGGGAGTGGGGACTGCTGGGTCCACTTCGGGCTTAGTTATTGTTTTAATTTTGGTGCTGGCTCCCTGGTGCCTGGAGTGGATAATGAAAGAAGAAAAGAGAGGTCAGGGTGGTGCCCAGGCAGCAGATTTCTGCCCGTCAGACTAGGTTGGGGCGGGTGGGGAACTGCTGGGGGGAGTGTTAAGTTAATATCAATAAAGCTACTGGAGTCTCAGAAGTGAGGAGCTGCAGAGCCAAGCACAATGTCATTGTATTCTGGGAGCCTAAAGGGGCACTTTGCCTTGCCACAATGAATCCTCAAAATGGGGTTGAGCAGGGGGGTATGTGTACAGGGAACACACAGGCTCTTGGTGGGCACAGCTCAGTAGCAGCAAGTAGTGATAAAGGAACAAGAAGGAGCTGGGTAGAGAAATGAGTCTCAGGTCCATCTCATGCTCAGGCTATTCTCTGGCTCTTCTGTCTCCATCACCCTACTGTGTGTCCAACCCCACACAGGGTGAATTTAAAGCGGCTATGCTGTAGGACTACTGGCAATGAAGGAAAATAATAAAAGGAGGCATGAAAGTACAGGAATTAAAATCACAAGCTTTGTTGTCCAAGTTTGCTGGTCAAGTTTAGCTTATTGGCTGTGTGATTTGGGGCAAGTTACTCACCCTCTCTGAGCCTCAGTTTCCAATTCTGTAAGATGACCCAAAAAGTGATGCTAACCTCATAGGGTCATTGACACATAGGGTATTTAGAGAACTCAGCACAGGGCCTGGCATGCAGTGAGCACTCAATACATGCTAACTGTCCTTATTAAACCTGTCTCCTCAGCTGTAAAATGGGGATATCCCTTATAACTTCCCCATAGGGGTTTTATGGGGAGCAAATTAGATAAAGCCTATAAAGTGCTTAGGACAATGCCTGGTACATAAATAAGACTTCAATACATGTTAGCTGTTGTTATTATATTATTTTTATCTTTATTATTCCCTGATGTCTTGGAACTGGTGATTTAGTTGAGGAGACTGAGGCCAGGCCACTCCCTTAGCCATCTGAAGTATTGGCTCCCATTATAAGGGTTTTCTGAAGCCCAACCCCACTTGAAGAATAGTTTTAATGTTTCTTTTATAATCCTGTAGACATACAGAAAGTCTCCAGGAACTGAAATGACTATGAGACATACCGACATTTGAGAGTATGAGATTCCCCACCAATAACCACCTCTGCCCAGGAGCAACATGGTTGTTCATGGGAGAGCCTCATTCAGACCTGCCTTGCCCTATACCCCATAGTGGAAGGCAGCATGGGCTTCATGAGGATCCTCACATGTTTCCGGAGGGGAAGCTCAGTGGGCATGTTGGAGAATGTGGGTCTCAGGACCCCTCCCCCATTTTCCCATCCAATTCCTCTTCCTCTGTCAAATCTGGGGATAGGGGAGTCAGGGGATGGTGCAGACCGCAGAAAGAGGGTAGTTAATGTTTCCCACTTGACCTTTATTCCCCCACTCCCACCCCCACCCCCAGTAGGTGGGCAGGCTGAGGAGATGAATGGAGTGGAGGGCATGA
Source organism: Nycticebus coucang (assembly GCF_027406575.1). Lineage (NCBI taxonomy): Eukaryota > Metazoa > Chordata > Mammalia > Primates > Lorisidae > Nycticebus > Nycticebus coucang. The sequence continues at coordinate 130,395,772 of NC_069782.1, read as the reverse complement.
TTTTCACATTAATGGCAGCATATGTTGTGTTTATTGACACCGCAGGGTCGGTGCTTGTGGTGGTGGTGGGGGGGGGGCGCCTAGTAGGCCACCGGCAGGAGGGGGCAAAGAGAAGAGGAGGCAGAGGGGAAGGTTGCCCGTGGGCAGGGAGGGGGAGAGAGAGGGGAGCCTGGGGCCTGGGGGGAGGGAGGCAGGAACAATATTGTTGCACGAGCACACCAGGTGCTCGCTGTCAGCCCGAACAAAAAAGAAGAGTCAGCAACTCTTGGGGGGTGGAGGGGAGAGGAGGCGGGAGCCACCGCCTGCTCCAGCCTGGCAGCCTCTCCCTGTTAACCCCTGCTCTGCCATGCAGCTGAAGAGGGGAGGAGCTGCAGAGCCCCCCCAGCCCAGGTTTCTGCAGAGCCACCACATCCCTTTAGTCGTCTTGGAGATGTGGCTATCTCTGGGGTTAGCAGTGGCAGGACTTTCCTTTGCCTTCCCTAAAGCCTGAAGGGAAAGGAGCCCTTCTCCTTTGTTCCCCACCCTTCCATGACTTGTGGTCCTTGGGAAGTTGGCAAAACAGAATAGCAGGGGGTCAATGACCTTGGCATTCAAGGCCACACGGCAGGTGGGGAGCTGTGAGAGGAGAGGATAAGAAAAGGAGGTGATGGGCCCTCCACTGGAGGGTACCTACAAAGACCCCACAATTCCCTTCTCTCTGCCCTAGCTGCAGATTCCTTACCCCCTGGAAGTCCCCTGGCCTGGGGCAGGGAGACTAGGAGAGGACAAGTTTCTGTTGTGTAAAGATGGGCTCTGAGTTGACAGAAAAAAACTGGGTTTGCTCACTTCTCAGCCCAGAAGGTAGTGACTAATCATCTTGGAATACTCAGGCGGGAGGGGCATAGATGGTGAAATGAGTTCCTTACCCTGGATCCCCATTGTGGAGGTCTGGGAGGGGATTCTAGGTTCCTATCTGGAGAGAAGAGCTGCAGGTGTCTCCAGCTGTCACTGTCTTCTTTCCTATCTCTCTTATTCTTTCTGCAAATGTCTTGAAAGGAAGCAAGGTGCTTAGGGCTGCTTGGACTGGCTTCCAGCATACTCATTGCTTGGGGGTGGTGTATGGGAGGATGGGAGGGAGAGACCTGTGAGGGGCCTTTCACCCCAGGGAGTCAAGAGTTAATGCTTATACCTCCACCCCGAATACAGGTCTCCTTTAGTCTGTGACCTGACATTCTGGAAGCCTTCGATTTGGACATTAACTTTCTTTTTGGCTACTCTAGAGTCTATGTCTTGGTCAACTTAATGAATGTCCTCGTTCCTCACGCTTGCACAGGGCTCGGGGCTGTAGAGGGGAAGGGTGTTCCTTCTGTACCCCCACCCTGTTACCCCATCTCTGTCGGGCCACCAGGGGTGTCCGAAGTTAGGCACAGAGGCCTCGGTGGCTCTCCCTACCCACGGCTGCACATAAGGCCAGCACGCCAGCCTGGAGACTTCCGCGACACTCTCATCCTGCAGATAGTCAGGGCCAGTTCGCGGCACCTCGTCCTCCCGGGCTCCCGCTTCTGTTTCGCCACGAAGCCCCAGGGCAGACCCAACCGCGACGCGCCCCTCGCCGCCCACCTCCCGGCTTCTCTCAGGGCTTCAGGCCGGGTCCGTGCCCCCCCTCCTTCCGCGGCCCTGTTCGCTGGGCTCCAGCTGCGCGCGGAGCGGTCCCCGGCTCGGCTCCAGCTCCTCAATGGCCCTGCTCCCCCATTACCCTGATGTCGGCCCCTCTCCCCCTCGGCTTTATCGGCTCTCAGCCGGCTCCGCCAGGGTAATGAGGGCCCTCCTAATTACCATTGCAGAAACTCCACTTACATTAACAGCTCCATCGGAGGAGCGGCAACATCTGCTGTGCGCAGGCAGGCGCCCCTCCTCCGCCCCTCGCTCCCCGCCCCTCGCCTCTTCCCTCTTCACCATCCTCTCCCTCGACCCTCCTGGACCCCATCTCCAGCCTCCCCTTCTAATCTCTTCTCTTCTCATGCCCTCCCACCACCCTATCAGCCACGTCCTTCTCAACTTCGGCATCCCAGGATGAAAGAAATCCAGAGACAGAGCCCCAGAGATGTTGAGACAAGGCAACACTCAAGAGGGGCTGGGACAGAACTCCAGGAGACCTATAAACTTAGGAACACAGCCAGGGAACCCAGAAACAAATAGAAAGTGGAAACAGCAGAGGTTCTGAAAGACATGGAGTGTGGAATGAGGCACATGGAAGTGTGTGTGTGTGTGTGTGTGTGTGTGTGGCTCTGATGTCCACCCGTGTGCAAAGATATGTGCCTAGTATGCATGTGTATCATGTATTTTGCATGCTCATTTACTTAAGCATTATGTATGAGTATGTGTGCACATGTCAGTTTATCTTAACGTGTATATGTATCTTGCATATGTGCACATTAATGAATACATCTATTATACATTTGCATCGTGTGTGCAACTATATTTGTCTATATGTTTCTCTGTATTTGCATTTTACAAATGTGTATTTCTATGTGTATGCATACCCTTGTCTATTGTATATGTAATTTTGCATGTGTGTGACTTGTGTGTGACTGTGTACACGTATGATCAAAGGTTCAAAGTCATGTGCGCACCATGTAGGGGTGTGCATGTGCCTTTGGGTGTGTTTGCATCTCTGCATGCATGCCTATGCATGTGTGTATCATCTGTGTAATTATTTGATGACAGTGGGAGCATGTGTGTGTTTCTGCTCCATGGGGGATGACAGGCAGTTGGGAAGACGCTGAGCCCATTTTATCTGAGGTTAACAGGGGTCGCATTTCACTCCTGGAAGTCCCCCTCTCTCCTCCCCACCCCATACAATTAAGCCTCAGCGTGGTGGAAAGACAGCCAGCAGACATTAAGAAAGGTCAACAATATTATCAGCTCCTAATCCAATTAGTTACTGTTTATTTGGGAATCCAGCTCCAGGTCAGCTTCCAGGAAGGAGGCCTGGGAGAGAGGAAAGCATAAGATGAGGATGAGCTGAAAGAAAGATTGAAGATGGCCTAGGCTATGGATGGAGGGCACTGTCCCCAGATAATGCACCTCCACTGGCTATTCAGTAGCTGGGCAGATTGGAGGTGGACCTGTGCTTCAGAGGAGGGCTAAGATCTGGGCTTTCATCTCCAGAGGTTGGGGTGAAAGAGAAGAGGGCCTCTCTCACCTGAGAGACTTTCTGTCTCTTTCCAGTCATGGGATCCCTAAGAGGTGGACTGTGAGCTGGACAGGCTGCCTCAGGGCTGCGGCCGGGTCCTCCTGGGATGGGAGAAGCAGAGGAGGAGATGTTGGTAAATGCACTATTAGCTTTAGAAGTCACTTCATTACTCCTACCCTCTATTTTATTTCCCCTTTTCTCTTCCCACCTCCTTTTCAGAGCCCTAGCAGGACCTCTACGCTTTCCCACTCCAGGACATTCCCTGTAGTTCTAGCTTAGCCCCATAGACCCCCAGGTACCCCCTCTGAGCATAAAGAGTAGAAGAAACCTCAAGCTTGGTCTCAGCCCAGTAAGACTGAGACCCTGGGTAAAAAGGGAGTAGTGGGGTGGTCTTTGCACTGTTCTATCTCTGACCTCTTAGAAAAGGACAATATCCTAGGATGCCCAGGTTCTTGGGGTCAGGGGACTAGCAGGATTGATTCTTAGGCCAGACCCTGGGGAGTGCCATACTTGCTTAGCACTCAGGGCCTGGCAAGGGCTGATTGTTCCCACACTTAGCTATGGCCAAATAAGGGTGACAGAAACAGCCATTTTCCTCAAGGAGCTAAACCTGTGGTCACTTCTGCTTGTTTCTTGAGGTTAAGTGCATAGGCCTGAGACCCCAGGAATTAGACTGCTTATTCTTCCTGGCCCCAGTCCCATTCCCTTTACACAGAAACCCCTTGTAATTTATCTTCTTCTTTTTTTTTTAATTGAGACAGAGTCTCACTTTGTCACCCTTGGTAGAGTGCTGTGGCATCATACCTCACAACAACTTCACACTCTTGGGTTCAAGCAATTTTCTTGCCTCAGCCTCCCAAGTAGCTGGGACTACAGGCACCCACCATGCCCAGCTATTTTTAGAGGCAGGGTCTCACTCTGGCTCAGGCTGATCTTGAACCTGTGAGCTCAGACAATCCATCTGCCTCAGCCTTCCAAGTGCTGGGATTACAAGCGTGAGCCACCACACCTGGCCTGATGACACCCTTAACACACATGGACTTAAATCACTGGGATTCAGGGGCGGCGCCTGTGGCTCAGTCGGTAAGGCGCCGGCCCCATATGCCGAGGGTGGCGGGTTCAAACCCAGCCCCGGCCAAACTGCAACAAAAAAATAGCTGGGTGCTGTGGCGGGCACCTGTAGTCCCAGCTACTCGGGAGGCTGAGGCAGAAGAATCGCCTAAGCCCAGGAGCTGGAGGTTGCTGTGAGCCGTGTGACGCCACGGCACTCTACCCAGGGCAGTAAAGTGAGACTCTGTCTCTACAAAAAAAAAAAAAGCTCATTTAAAATTCACTTAAAATTACCGTACTTGATCGTACGTAATTAAATATATATATATACATATTTTTTTTTCTTTTTGTGGTTTTTGGCCGGGGCTGGGTTTGAACCCGCCACCTCCGGCATATGGGACAGGCGCCCTACTCCTTGAGCCATAGGCACCACCCTGTACATAATTATATTTTAATTTAAAAAAATTATGCTATCAGGCAGCCTAAGATTGATATCCTGAGAGGAGTAAAAAGGACTATGGACCCCAAAGGGAGAGGTACACCTGGTTTGGGCTTATGAAAGATTTTGTAAGAAGAGGCTTTTACTACAGGACTTGATGGAAAGGTGAGGTATTGATAAGTAGAGAATGAAAGGGCTCTCAAGAAGGGGAAGTTTTCCAGCTGCGGTGTAATTGTGTGAAGGTTGAGTAAGAAGGCTGCAAAGGCATTTTGCAGTTGGCGATTAGATCAGCAAGAATGTGCTGTAAGCCATTCACATAGATGCTAGTGATCTGCAGAATAGAGAAAAGAAAGGCAGAGCATGATGGCGTTTAGGCTGCTGAAACAATCCTACTAGTGAGTCTGTGGGCCTGCTGCAGCCCCAAGGCTGTGAGATCCTGGACCTCAGGCCCTTTGGTTGCAAGGCAAAAGCCCCAGGAGGAGCTTGCAGTGATGCGAGTTGGCAGAAGTGGGCATTAGGAGAGGGCTCGGCTGAGGTACAGTACTCAGGGAGGCTCCTTCCCAAGTCCCAGCTGGGGGCAACTCTTGCTGCTGCCTCTGCATTGCTTTACTCCTGGGCAAGAGCACTGTGCTCTAGTGCCTGCCTTGTGGGGCTGCTGTCAGCTGGGCGCTGGAAAGTGCTTCTCTGTACCTGTTTCTTGCCTAGCACTATGCTCAGGACAGAGGAGATGGGTAATAAATATTAATACTGTAAAGTGAAGGCTAGAGGTCTGCCTCAACTAGGATAGCAAGTGGCTACAGGAAGCCAGCAGGAAAGTCCTCAGAAAACAAAATAGCTAAAAGATACAAAGGAAAGTGTAGTTAGCCTGAGTTTGCATCTTTCCCATACCACTTACTAGCTAGCTATGTGATCTTGGGCAAGTTACCTTCTGTGCCTCTGCTGCTTCTGCTAAGTGGAGATAATGATGGTAATGATGTTACCTGTTTCCCCAAGTTATTGTGAGGATGAAATGAAGCATCCAAGCATTTGGAATAATGCCTGATATAGTAGCACTTAAGAAATGTTAGCAATTTTTATAATTGCTTCTGAGTGGTGGGATTAAAGGTTTCCTTTTTTTTGCTTCTTTATACTAATTTTTACTTGGCTAAGCAGGAAAAAATAAATAAAAGACAGAAGAAAGAAGAAACTGGTGATAGAAACATACTTGAAGGGGCAGCCATAGGGATGGACACTGTTGTTTAGAAATATTTCTCCAGGCGGCACCCATAGCTCAGTGGGTAGGACGCCAGCCACATACACCAAGGCTGGCAGGTTTGAACAAGGCCCAGTCCAGGCAGCTATACAACAATGATAACCACAACATAAAAATAGTCAGGCATTGTGGCGGGCACCTGTAGTCCCAGCCATTTGGAAAGTTGAGGCAAAAGAATCGCTTAAGCCCAATAGTTTGAGGTTGCTGTGAGCTGTGATGCCATAGCACTTTACCGAGGGTGACACAGTAAAACTCTATCTCAAAAAAAAAAGAAAGAAAGAAAGAAAGAAATATTTCTCCAAAGGACTGCTTAAAAATAATTAAAAGGCTGGGTGTAGTGGCTCACGCCTGTAATCTTAGCACTCTGGGAGGCTGAAGCTGGTGGATCACCTGAGCTCACAAGTTTGAGACCAGCCTGAGCCAGAGTGAGACCTCATCTCTAAAAATAGCCAGGTGTTGTGGTGAACACCTGTAGTCCCAGCTACTAGGGAGGCTGAGGCAAGAGAATTGCTTGAGCCCAGGAATTTGTGTTTGCTGTGAGCTATGATACCAGAGCACTCTACTGAGGAGAGAGGAGGGCATAAGATGGGGATGAGCTGAAAGGATTGAAGATGGCCTTGGCTATGAATGAAGGGCACTGTCCCCAGTTAATGCACCTCCCACTGGCTATTCAGTAGCTGGGCAGGTTGGAGGGGGCTAAGATCTGGGCTTTCATCTCCAGAGGTTGGGGTGAAAGAGAAGAGGGCCTGCCTCCCTCACCTGAGAGACTTTCTGCCTCTTTCCAGTCCTGTGATCCCTAAGAGGTGGACTGTGAGCTGCTTCAGCAGCTCAAATCCTCTCAAAAAAAAAAAAAAAAAAAAAAAAATCAACCAGACCAGGGAGGAGGGGCTGTCCCTATAGGAGTGGGTAGGAGTGAGCTGGGTTTGAATCTTAAAGGGTGGGAAAGGCACGGATTATTTGGCATGTAGATGATGTAGACTACAGACAGATCCAATATCTTAAATAAAATGCCATCTTCTTTGAGTGCTTACCAGGGACCACAGTTTTTATATTACTGCTGATCATCACCATAGCCTTGCATGATAAATATTATTACCCCAATTATTACACCACTCTGAGGGGTAACTTGCCCAAGTCCTACTGTCAAACTGAGATTTGGACATAACATTGAGACGACTTCTTTCTGTTAAACTTCCAGGTCATTTTCCGCATATGAGGTTCAAGAAATACTCCTGAAAGAGAGGAGGCCCTTGCAGCCAGGCTATCACACTTGAGTTTCCTACTCCAGGCAAGACTGGGCGGGGCTGGGCATTCTCTCTCTCCCTTTTTTTCCTCCAGGTTATTGCAAAGACCTGCCAGTCCCTGGACTTATCCACAGACTTCCTTGCACCAGGCACTGGTCCCTAGCCCAAGCCCAATCAACATTCTCTCCTTCAGTCCCTCTGTACTACTGGTGACACCCCGAGGTCCCCTGCCTGCCATTACCATTCATCAGCAGCACTTTAAGCTTGCTGCAGCCCCTTGAAGTTGCTAAATCCCCTATTTGGTTTAGTTCCACTCCAGCTCCCTGTTCATGGAGGGACCCAATGGGACACAGGGAAATTATACACGTAATAAAGAGCTGGTTTGCTCTGATAATTCTGATAATGATGCACACCTCACCATTTCCTATGCATACATGGCCATATACACATGCACATGTGGTACCCTCACATCCCAATCCACATACCCTCCAAAATATACCCCTGCCTGCTGATATGCAGCACGCATCCTGGAGGTGCTCCCCAATCAGTGTCTGTACTTGCCCCACTAAAGTGTGTTCTCAGAAATTCTTGGGTCTCCTTGCCTGTTCCCATAGCACACAGCACTCCCCCATCGTGGTATTTACTGCTGGGTCCTGAGAGCCTGTCTGCTCTGGAGCTCATTAGAGTTTGAGCAGTAATGATGTCTGTGTGGTTCACTATTTAACCAAGCACAGTGCCTCCTCCTTAGGCTGGTTGAGTGAATGAGTGAACGAAACAATACACACATCACTACATTCATCCCCTTAGGGACACACATCATGTCTTGGGAGATCCCCCATCCCCAGTCACCTTTGCGGCACCCCTCAGTACTGGATATTTTACTTACAAAGACACACACATGACACACTATGAAGCCACCTATCTCTGTTAGAGGATACTCACAATATACTCCTGGAGATCAGGGCTACTGTGAACAGCTGTCTGAGATTCTCCTGGGTGTATGTGTAGGGGTGGCAGGGTAAGAGGGAACATGTGTTGAGCATGGGTGTGTGAGTGTGCATGATGAGTGAGGAGGTGTGTGAATGAGTGCTGTCTGTGTGAGAGCTGTGAATCTGTGAGAGAGTGTGCATGGGTGAGTGAGTAGGGGTGACCACATGTGCACGTGTGCACATAGCCATCAAGTCCCCAAATTTACCTCATTCCCTTCACTTAAAAAATAGTGAAAAGCATCGTGGGGTTTGTGTTCAGATTTCCTCTTCTCTTCTCCCTCCCCAAGCTCTGTTTAGAGAGAATTTTTATCCTCGGTCTCCCTATTTTTCTGTAGCCCAGGAAGGTTTAGAAAGGAAAGGCAGGACAATGTAGGGTCAGGTGAGGAGTTCTCACCTCCTGGTCAGCTCCACTCCTGCCCTCCTGATCAGGGTTCTTCTACTTGCTTCCACCTACCTCTACTACCACTTCCCTGACTCCAGTCACATCTAGGAGAAAACAAAAACTAAGTTGGGGCCTGCAGGCTAACTCCTCAGCTGCCTCTCCGTCCCCACTCACAGGCCCTGGCCACTGTGCTTTCCTTGGGCCCTTTCCTGCTTCTAACCTGGTGCCCTTGCTGGACCATCCCCATCCAGCCTGCCCTCAAATACTGTCTCTAGCTCCTTCCTCTCCAACTATGGCAGGAGTCCCCCTAGGGCCTGTCCTTGATCATCCCTCTTCTCTCTAGGGAACCTCAAAGATCTTTGAGTCCTTGAGAGGTAGCCCTTTTCCCAAGGTGGAGCCCTCTCCTGGGCAAACTTAGTTACTGCTGCAGCTTTGCGCTTCAGCCGGTTACTTCAACCCTGCCTTCTCCAAGCTCCAGCCTCTCCCCCAACTGCCAGCAGGACCCTGCTCATGGGTCCTTTCCAGTCCCCCTCCCCGAGTCATATAGGTCCCCTTTGGATTGCCCTCTGCTTATCTCTGTCCGATTCTTACAATCGGACTTGCTTTTCCTCCACTGACACCCCACTCTCCAGCATGCTGTCATTGGACAAGCTCCCCAGTGACAAGAGCCCTGACGGATCTGGGGCTGCCCTAGAGAGCGCTACTCACATAGCCCTCCCTCCTCACAGGCACCATGATGTCTGATTTTTTTTTTTTCAACACTGATCTGATCATATCACAGCCCTGTCAACAGCACCCCTTTCTTCTAGGATAAAGTCCAAAACCTTCCTAGAGCCTGCTGGCTCCAGATTCCTTTTTCTCCATGATCCTCTGCACTCCCTGAGACACAGACACAATGACCTTCTTCATGGTCCATCTACTCCAGGGCCCTCCAGGCGTCCTCTGCAGGCCATGGGGGTTTGGGGCATGCTGCTTGCTCTGTCTGAAATGTTTTTCCCTCTTCTCTTTACCCATTTAATGCTTTCTCATCCTTCCAGTATCAGCTCCGCTGTCACTTCCTCAGAACAGCCAAACAGCCTTGCTTCTACTCCCAAACCAGGTAAGCTCCCCTACTATGTGTACTCCTGGCATCAGGAACTCCTCCTCAGTTGGGCTTATTAGCACAGGTAATTTTATATTGATGTGATTATTTCATTTAATGTCTGGCTCACCCACTAGAGGATTGTAAAATAAGGAGTATGTTTTTGTGCATCACTGAAACCACATGGCAGTGTTTGGTATATGGGAGGCCCTTGATAAATATCTGAGGGATGAATGAACTAGTCAGCAGTCTCAGGCTGGACTAGAGGAGAATTTTCACCAAAAACCAGTTGCTCAAGATCCGAGTCCCTTCATCATGTCATTTACCTGCACAAGAACTTTCTGGGGGCTCCCTACAACCTCATAACTGAGTCGTAGGTCCTTTTCTTGGATTTTTCTGGCTTTCCAAGTTTATTTTCTTTATTTTGTATAATTACCTTTTGCTTCCACCAAGCAAACTCAGTAGCGGCTCATACACATACCTTGATTAGTCTGACCTTCATACTATTCTTTCTGCCTGGAAGAACTCTTATTTTATCTTTATTTTCATTTAAATCCTACTCATCCTTTAAGACCACGAACATGTTTTTACACAAAGCCTTCCCTGTCCATTCTAGCATTTTCTGAGCACTCATGACTTGTACTATATGTATATCTGGAATATCAGAGACTATTAACCTTGGAAGGGCCACAGAAATCACTGTTTTGACCAGAGCCTGAGAAACCTCTAAAATCATGTTTTCCAGACTTCACTATCCACATACCAACTTAACAATTCACAGCACATCCATACACCACCTATAAGGTTATTTACTTCATAATTTTCTTTAAATCAACTATTTTTTACTCATGTGTATTTATTGTTTTATAAAACTTTATAGCATTACAGTAACTATAAAACCAACCATCAGTTGCCAAAAAAATAGAAAATAATTATAAAAATAAGTAAAATAAAAACCAAAGATATTTTTTGATTCTAGCTGAATACTTCTGCCTGCTGAAAGCTCTTGAGGTGGAAGCCTTCTTTCTTTTAAAAGGGAAAGAAAAGAAACACATGGTAGGTGGGTGTTAAAGATGCACTAGCAACAAAATGAGACATTCTCTTCAATAAAACTGGAGGCTTGGCGCCTGTAGCTCAAGCGGTGAGGGCGCCAGCCACATACACCACAGCTGGCAGGTTCGAATTCAGCCCGGGCCCACCAAACAACAATGATCATAACTACAACCAAAAAAAAAAAAAAAAAGAAAGAAAGAAAAAATAGCCGGGCGTTGTGGCAGGTGTCTCCCAGCTACTTGGGAGGCTGAGGCAAGAGAATCACTTAAGCCCAAGAGTTGGAGGTTGCTGTGAGCTGTGACGCCACAGCACTCTACCCAGGGCGACAGCTTGAGACTCTGTCTCAAAACAAACAAACAAACAACAACAACAACAAAAAACTGCAAGAAGCAAACAACCCAGATGCCCATTGATGGCAAAGTGGTATCTTTTTATTGTGGTAAAGTATACATAACATAAAATTTTTACCATTTCAGCTGTTGTTAAGTGTATGGTTTAATGGCATTATATTCACATTGCTCTGGAGTCATCACCACCATCCATCTCTAGAATTATTTTCATCTTCCCAAACTGAAACTCTGTACCCATTAAATGATGATTCTCTACTGCCCTCCCCACCCCAGCCCCTGGCAACCAGCACTCTACTTCTGTCTCTATGAATTTGACTATTCTTGGTCCCTCATATAAGTGGATCAGATAGTATTTGTCCTTTTGTGACCAACTTATTTCACTTAGAATGATATCTTCAAGGGACAGCCATGTAGTAGTAGCATGTGTTAGAATTTAAGGATGAATAATATTCCATTAAATGTATATACTTCATTTTATTTATCTATTCATCTCTCTCTCTCTCTTTTTTTTAGACAGAATCTCACTTTATTGCCCTCGGTAGAGTGCGGTGGCATCACAGCTCACAGCAACTTCAAACTCTTGGGCTCAAGTGATCCTCTTGCCTCAGCCTCCCCAGTAGCTGGGACTACAGGTGCCCACCACAATGCCCAACTATTTTTAGAGACAGAGGTCTCACTCTTGCTCAGGCTGGTCTTGAACTCCTGAGCTCAAGCAATCCACCCACTTTGGTCTCCTAGAGTGCTAGAGTTATGGGCGTGAGCCACTTTGCCTGGCATATCTATTAATCTCTTGCTAGGCACTTGGGTTGCTTCTACCTTTTGTGAATAATGTTGCTATGATCAGAGTGTAAGGAAACTGATATCTTTACAATAGTTTGAGGTAACCTCACACTGTAGAATATTTTACTGTAGTCAAAACGTAGTCAAAACAGAGGGACATAAATGACATGCAACAAAATGGGTAACTATTAGCAATATAATATTGTATGAAATAGCAAACCAAAAAAAATTATATATAACCTGATTCTATTATTTAATAAAATTAAAACCAGTTAAAATTTAAAATGTTCTTTTTTAGGAATAAGTGTAGGTACAATATAACTATATTAAAAGGAAAGCAAAATGATAATGAGTATGGGATTCAATGTGACAATTGCCTAAGGTTGGAGTCAAGGAATGGCTTGGGAGGACCATTTCGTTAGTTGTTAATTATTGTCAAGGTCTGAGATATTGTTTTGGGGGATAAATTCATGGAATGCTTATATTATTTCAAAACAACTAATGAAGAAGACAAACTGAATATGTAATAAAATGTTGCATGCAAGGACCAATGATGAGAGTGTATCATGAACCTAGGTATATGATTAATCCACTTTTGTGAACCCAAATTCCACTGGGGTGGGGGGGAAGAGGAAAAGAAAGAGAATTGACAAGGAAATAACTTTTCGCGATGGGATTCAGTGTGATTTAGTGTCTTGTCAGTGTACCACTGAAAATCATCTGGTATTCTGCCAGAGGTCCAAGTTCCCGACTTGGGTAAATAGCTCTAAAATATCTGTACCAAGAGGCTGCCTGCTCCCTCTGCAGTCTTACTTACCTCCAACACGAGAGAACTCAGAACTTCTGGGTGCATCTGCCTGGACAAATACTTTTTGTCAGGAAATTTTCCCTTGCACAAGATAATTCAGGCTCCCAGAAATTTCTGCCCACCATCTTGTGCTCTTGTTGGCACAGGCTTGGGCACACAGGAACCTAGAATTTCCATATTGATTGCCTTGTGGTTGGGCCTCCAGCCCTAGCAGCAGCTAAGTCAGAATGTGACAGTGCTGGCTTGGCACCTGTAGCACAGTGGTTACGGCACCAGCCACATACACGAAGGCTGGTGGGTTCAAAACCAGCAGGGGCCAGCTAAGCAACAAAGACAACTGCAACAGAAAAATAGCCAGGCATTTTGGCGGGTGCCTGTAGTCCCAGCTACTTGGGAGGCTGAGGCAAGAGAATTGTTTAAGCCCAACAGTTTGAGGTTGCTGTGAGCTGTGATGCCATGGCACTCCACTGAGGGCGATATAGTGAGACTCTGTCTCAAAAAAAAAAAAAAAAGAATGTGACAGTGTTTTTTTGCCAAGTATAATCCATTATTTCCTTCTGCGAGGAAATGAGCATTCTTGATAAAAATACTTAAGCAATCTTATGGTAAATTTTTTTTTTTTGGCTGGGGCTGGGTTTGAACCCGCCACCTCCGGCATATGGGACCGGCGCCCTACTCACTGAGCCACAGGTGCCGCCCAATCTTATGGTAAATTTTTAATGAGATTCAGATTTCGTTTTAGAAACCAGTTTCTCATCCACCCTGCCAATTGTAAGAGTTTGGTAAATTTTATCCAGACATTATTTTTGTACATCCGTTTTAACAATGATTCTGACCACTGTCCTTTCCTCTAAATGTGTCTACCACGAAGCACTCTTGAATTGGCCTCTTCTAGGTCTCTTGCAGCAAGATAGAAATAAAACTTTGACACATGCTCATAAATAAATTGTCTAAAAGCCTTTTTATGTTTTTTTTTTTCCCTTGAACATAACTGAATACTTGAAGGTAGGCTAGAATTTCTTAGCCATGTTTTTACGAACCCTGAGCTGGGATTAACTGAGACTTCTTGGAAAACCTTGGTCTGACACCATGGGGGCCCCCTCCCAGCTCTGATCAGCTACTTTCTTCCCCTGATAGAGTCCATGGCCTTGAAAATCCTGCCGCAAGAGGGGGAAAGGGGCAATTAAAGGCCTGAATATATCTCCATAAATTCTCACTGAACCTCAGGGCTAGGGATGGGGCCAACTTCACCCTCTCTTCTATATCCACAGATTTACTGGGGTAGAAACCTTTCGGGCAGAAGCTGAGTAAGTCTGGAGCCTCTGCCCTCTTTTTAGGGGTAGAGGTTGGGGAGAAGTCTATGAGCATTGGTGCTCCAGGTTGCTGCTTGGCAGACTTAGTCCCTAGCCCTGGCCTCCATTCAGCTCGGAAATGAGCCCCCCACCTCCCATTGGACACGGATTGTCTCCAGGCGCAGCTGACTCCCAGCTGCTTAGCTCTCAGCCCCTCCCCCATGAGTTGCCAGCCAGGGATCCCCCAGGCAGACCTGAGAGTGGGCAGTGGGCCTGGGGTCTGCAAAAGTTCTGGGTCTACATTTGAGGTGTCAACTTGATGCCAGAATCTTCTTAATCTTTTAAAATAATTTCTTAATTATAAATATTGATGGTAGAAAATACAGAAACTATAGAGAAGTATAGGGGAAATGAAATCATATGAAATCTTAGCACTCAGAAACAATCACTGTTTATATTTTGTTGCTTTTATTGTAGTCTTTAAAAAAAAATCTATAGATCTATTTTTGCTCCATAAATGCATTCATTCTATATCTAGTGATTTGCATCCTAATTTTTTCTTATTTTCTCCTGAAAACATTCCTGGGTGATTAAAATTTCTTTGAAAATCAGATTTTTAGCAGGTGTAAGTTACCACAGGTCCACAAGCTCCTGTCTCCCCCAACTGCCCTTCTCTCCCCCTCCACAACCCATAGTTTTCAAGGGCTCCTAGTACATGGTATATGAAGCTGTCCCAGGGCCTTGGGACCTCGCTGGTGGCAGGAGGAAGACTAGGACACGCTCTAAGTATTCTCAGACTTATCCTGCAGGCAGACCCCCTTAGCCCTGGCTAGATTCTGCTGTACCCATGGCACAGAGAAATTGGAGGGGAATCTTTGCTTTGGGTTCATCCTCCCACCCTAGTCACACAAGAAATCATTACCTGGTCTCCTCTCACCCACTATTTTTCTGGAGAAACAGGTTTCCAGGGTTTCTGAGGCTGCTCAGGCAGCTCCAGGCCACTTTGATGAGCCTCAAACGTTCCTTTACCACTTTCCCACTTCCCCTCATCCTCAGCAGCCCAGGGCTTGGGCTGCCTTTCCTGGGAACAGTTAGTGGGTTGTGGAATGGTAGAGAGTGGTGGCTTGGGGGTCAGAAGATGAAAGGGGACTTGGAGCCAACCTTTTATGTTTAATATTAAAAAAAAACCTCACCCATTCCCCTTTGGAGAGCTCCTAGGAGCCTCAGAATGGCCCTTTCAATAACACTGGGAGTGGGTGGACGACTAAGAAGACATATTAGTAAGGCCTGGGAAGAAAGATACATGCCTTGGTGCCTGGACTTGATTCAGCAGAGGCAAGAGGTTACTGTCCCTTCCCCTTCCTCTCAAAAGACTCCTCCTTTCCCGGCCCTCTTCCCAGTCCCCAGATCTCTGTCCTGACTGTCCCCCAGGCCAAAGTCTTCCCAGGGTCATCTTTCCTAGGATGTAGGTTGTGGGTGCACTTGGGCAGACAGTAGATGAATGCGAACTCCTTTCTTATTGTAGGAGGAAATCTCTGAGCTCAGACTAGAGGCAGGCCATTGGTAGGTACCCATCCTCCTTACTTAGTTTAATGTGAGACAGAGAATAAAGGGGCTTCCAGCATTGTTCCTGGATCTCCTTTCCCGGTCAAGGAGGTAACACTTCTATCACTAGTGTATTTCTGCAGTACTTCAGACAGCACATGTTCATGCACATCTTCTCACTGGATCAGCTAATGTTGCAGTCAGGTGAGTAGAATTGGTCTTAATTTTCCTCATTTTGCAGATGAAAGAAACTGAGCCCTGAAGTTTGATTTTTGGTAATGTCAGAACTCAAGTCCTCTGATCTGTGTACCCTAGCTCAGCCCTCCTTCCTCAGTGTGCAGCTCTCCCAGATGCCGAGAGAGATCAAGTCCCCCGTGTCTTGGTTTTCCATCCTGCGAATTTCAGATGGAGGCAACCCCTGGTCTTCTGAAACTAGATGCTATCTAATAATTCCAACCAGAAAATGTCTCTCTCCTGGAAATTTCTGTTTCTCTAAGCACATTCCCCTCAGTGGATTATCGTTGGGAGGAGGGGAGGAGGAGCTCTCATTTTGAAAAACCTCTCCTAATTGATTTCTCTGATGAGCTGCCATAATCCTTTCTGGTTGCCCTTATAGCTTCTCCAGTTTCTTTTTTTTTTTTTTTTTTTTTTTTTTTTGTGGTTTTTGGCTGGGGCTGGGTTTGAACCCGCCACCTCCAGCGTATGGGACCGGCGCCCTACTCCTTGAGCCACAGGCGCTGCCCGCTTCTCCAGTTTCTTGAAGCAGCCTCTCCATAGTCTTTCTCTGGGCCTCCCACATATCCACTGGGCTTGGAATCTCTTGATATCAGTCTTGGCAGACATCCCTCATGACAGCTTCATGCCCTGTATGTCCATCAGCAGAGCCCTGCTTCCTTCCCAGAGCCCAGCACATAGGAATCCACTGGTACTACATACAGGTCCACGCATGCACATACACATGCACACAAACACACATCTGGTGGCCAGAGCTTACCACTTCTGGCTCATCCACCATGATCAGGTCAGACTAAGGGGTGTAGCTGTTTTAAGGGTGGATTTAAATAATTCTGCCTAGGTGAGCCCTTTCCATGGCTTGTTGGAGGCTGAGGGAAGATGTGAGGGCTGTCTGTTCTTTGCTCAGCTTCCAGAGAGCTGGGGGAGACAGGCTTGCCCCAGGAGCCCTAACCCCATGATTAGGAAAGGCGACATCATTTTCCTAGACTACCAGCTGCCTTTGCCTTCAGGACCTCTGGTCCCTTCACCAACCGGCTCACTGGAAAGAGGCCCTCAGAGACCAGGTGGGCTGAAGCAGATACCTCTGGCCCCAGAGCCTAGGAGCAGAGCTGGATCAGGACTCCAGCCTCCCACCCATCATTCCTGTCCCCCCTTTCATCAGTCTGCTCTGGGGAGGGAAGGAGGAGATGGACTGGGTGCAATGCAGTGATTCTGGGTACTGGGGGAGCAGGGGAGTCCATTCAAATTGACAAAAATAGAACATCAGCCTCATATCATTTTTCTCAAAACAAGATTTATTGAAGTTCTGTCGGTGAAAATCGCTGCTGTGTGGAATGCTTAACTTATAGATTAGATTACTCAGTCGTGCCTTACTACATTTTTCATTAGAAAAATATTGGCTGGGAGAGTTTGACCTCATAATCTCTGCATTTTAAACAATAACCAGAGGAAAACCAAATAGAAGGCACAAGTTAACGGTTTTCTCACCCCCAGCATTTCCCCCTGGGAGAAATCAGAGGGAGGGCTAAGGAAGGGAGTGGAGTGGAATCTGCTGTGTGAGCAATTCCCCATCTCCTGGCCCATTCCCCAGAGGCTGCAAGAGGTGCCTCGGGTAGCAGGAGGAGGTAGGCCACCCCAAGTTGTTAGGCCCTGCAAGATCCCTGCCTTGGGGGCCCAGAGCTCTGCAGGGCCCCAGCCCAAGGTGAAGCTGCAGGTTGGAGTACACACACCTCCCCACCTGGGAGAGGAGAGGCAGGAGCATTGAGAGGGGGCTTCTTCTCCAACTAGACTAGTCTAGTTGGGGAGACAAAAGCAATGAAGATCCAGGTAAGTATTAAGTCATCACATTGTAACTTTGAATATATTCCATTTTTATTTGACAATTAAATACTAAATAAATAAATAAAAGACCCAGATGAATCCAGAATTCCCGGGCAACTGTGGGGCTCTATAGAGGCTGCTGGAGTGGAGAAGGGAGGGCATACCTACTCCTTCATCCCCACCCTGAAGTGCAGAAGTCTCCCTCCAGGAGGATTTTATGGAGGGAGCAACTCCAAGGCAAGGCCAAACTGGGACAGTCTAGTTGCCTCAGGCATTCTGACCATTCCTTTCAACCCACCGGGGGCAAAGGCGCCTAAGGGACCCTAGGCCTGAAGCCACCAGTCTGAGGGCAGTATGGAGTGCTGGCTGACTCCAGAGCAGGGCGGGGAGGGGCATGATCCAGACACAAACGGATCCCAGGCCACATTACAATCCCTGATCTGGATTGGGGGAGTGGCACCCCCACCTCGTCCGTGTCTCCATTTCTACTTGCTGAGGCTTTGGTGATTTCCAAGTTCTGACACAGTCATTAGTTACAAAGAGCAATTACTTTTTTTTTTGTCATTAAGTCATTTTTTAAATGGCTCCGGGCAACATCACAGAACAAAGAAACAAAATCTCCATGAAAAGACTTAATCACAAATTACTAATTATTTCAACCCCCTCCTCCCTCCCAAAATCATGAAATCTGAGCCCCATGAAAATAGAGAAGGTCTCCCCATCCATGAGCTCGCTATGGCTCTTAGGCACCTAATCCATCATGGGGGGGGCATTTCCTGGCCCCCTCTGGGGCTTGGAGGAGGGGGTGGTAGGGAGTCCCCTATTCCTGACCTTTGAAGTCAACTTCTGCCCATAGATAACTCCCCTTAGCCAGTGGAGGCCAGCTTCAAAATGAGGGGGGGCATGTAGAGGCCCCCCTACCTTGGACATATAGTGCCTGCACCCCTCCTCCCAGGCCAGCAGCCTCTGGGCTGGCATTCCAGTGGGGCCCTTTGAAGCCTTTGGGCCATAGTAGAGGAGCCGCCCCCCTGCCGTGGGGCTCCTAGAGTCTCCAGCTGGAAAACAAACCGGAGGAGGAAGTAATCCTGGAGGGGAAGCCCCTGGGGTCCCCAGACGTGAGGAAATAAAATGTGTTTGACACCAAGATGTATGGGAAGAGGGGGGAAGTCCAGGGTATGGCCAGAGGGGCCATGCCTTCTCCTAGGTCTGACTGTGATCTTATTACCTGGCTCCTTGTGTAGATGGAGGAGGTAGCAGTCAGGGAATTCTTGTCTCAGACTAAGAACAAACATGAGTCTGCCAGGGATGGGTTCTGAGGGGGGCAGGGCTCCTAGGCAATGCCCACATTTGCCCCATCTCTCTGCCCAGCATTCCAGTTTCTCACTGGCAGCCTGCCTGGAGCTTGAGAGGCTGGCTTAGTGGTAATGGAGAGAAAGATCCTGAGAAGAATGGGATTGTAGGTCCAGAGACTAGGCCACTGAAAAGGGAAAGGGTGGTGCTGTGGAGTCCCCAACTTCAAAACCAAGATAATTTCCCAACAGATTCTCCTCACAGCTCAAATCTGACCCTAACTCAGAGTAAGCCCAACCCTGTTTATTTATCCATTCAACAAATGCTCACCAAACTTGTGCTATGTGCCAGGCAACAGGAATACATTGATGAAGTGTCCAGAAGATCCAGTCTTCATGAAGACCAAGTTTTCTTTTCTTTTCTTTCCTTTTTTGAGACAAAATTTCACTATGCCACCCTGGGTAGAGTGCTATGGCATCATACCTCACAACAACCACAAACTCCTGGGCTCAAGCAATCCTCTTGCCTCAGCTTCTGGAATAGCTGGAACTATAGGCACTTGCCACAATGCCCAGCTAATTTTTCTATTTTTTTAGTAGATATGGGGTCTGGCTCTTGCTCAGGTTGATCTCCAACTCCTGAGCTCAAGCAATCTTGGCCTGGGCCTCCCAAAGTGCTAGGGTTTACAGGCGTGAGCCACTGTGCCCCACCTAAGTTTAATTTTTTTGTTCAGAATATCTAGATAAAAGAGAAAGTCAAATCTATACCAGTGTACCTGTCCTAGACTTTGTCCACTCTGGTTGTTTGACAATTGTTTTTGTTTGTTTTCTGATGGCCCAGTCGCATCACTGTCTTAAATATAGGCCTTGCTTGTCTCCTGGATCCATGTTTGTTCCAATCCTTTGCACCTGATAGAAGTAGAAGAGGTTATAGGTGGAAGGAAAGAAGGCAGGCAAGTAGGCATTTAATAGAACCTACTTAACAAATGCTTCGACCCATTGTTCCTATGTCACGTGACCTGTGAAGACCTTGTGTATAAATGTCCAAAACATTAAGATCATAGACATTGTCCCACCAAGAGAGTTTAGAACTCAAATAATTATTCCCAGCCATGCACAGGCACTCACTCTTTCTCTTTCTCATCAAACTAAAAGGTGGGACAATTTAGTTTTTTAACTTATCCTAGAAAAAGTGCTATATACCTCAATGATGAATGTCATGATTAGGGTCACCTTCTAAATATTCCCCTTGGGAAGCTATGCACAGATGCCAGTGCCTAGTCTACCTTTCAAAGCAATTTTGGAACTCTTTTTTTCTGGAATGACCATCAAAGCTGTTATATGAAGCCTGACAATTAAGTTCAAAAACTTGCAGTAGCAATATTCAGCAATAAGGTATGTAGCACTTTTTCTAGGATGAGTTAGCGAACTTAATTGTCTGACGTAGTATCCTCTCTGTTCCTTTTTATTTATTTATTTTATTTTTTTAAGGGAATTGGGGGTTGGGATGAGCATATGTGCACAGTTGCCTTTTTTTTTTTTTTTTTATGTTGAGACAGAGTTCTACCCTATGCCCTGAGTTGAGTGCAATGGTGTCATAGCTCGCAGCAACCTCATACTTGGTCTGTGGGCATCCTGCTGCCTCAGCCTCTGAAGCCACTGGGATTACAGGAGCTCGCTGAGGCGCCTGGCTGGATTTTTCCTTTTTTTTTTTTTCATGAGTCGGGGTGTCACTCTCACTCAGACAAGCCTTGAACTCCTGAGCTCAAGCAATCCTCCCGCCTCAGCCTCCCACAGGGCTGGGATTACAGGCATGAGCCAACACACCTGGTTATCCTCTTTGTTCTTTCTCTTAAAATCTTTCTGACCAAGGAATATCAGAAGATGCTGGGCCTTGAGCTGTCTTTATTAAAGACATCTCTTTTAGAGGAGCAGGCCTTTCTTGGAGATTATCTGCTTCACTCTCTTGCTGCCATTCCTCAGGCCTATAAAGGTAGGAGCTTTGCGTGATAGCCCTCCTCTGGGTGTGGAGAGACTGTGGGTTGTCCCCTCATATCCATTCTTTCTTTCTTTTCATTTTATTTTTTTATTATTATTATTATTTTTTTTGTAGAGACAGAGTCTCACTTTACTGCCCTCGGTAGAGTGCCGTGGCGTCACACAGCTCACAGCAACCTCCAACTCTTGGGCTTAGGCGAGTCTCCTGCCTCAGCCTCCTGAGTAGCTGGGACTACAGGCGCCCGCCACAACACCTGGCTATTTTTTGTTGCAGTTTGGCCGGGGCTGGGCTTGAACCCACCACCCTCGGGGTATGGGGCTGGTGCCCTACTCACTGAGCCACAGGTGCCGCCCGCTTTTCATTTTATTTTTAAAGACAGAGTCTCACGCTGTTGCCCAGGTTAGAGTGCTATGGCATCAACCTAGCTCACAGCAGCCTCAAACTCCTGGGTTCAAGCTAACCTTTTGCCTCTGCCTCCCAAGTAGTTGGAACTATAGTCACTAACCATCACACCTAGCTAATTTTCCTTTCTTTTTTTTTTTTTTTTTTGGCCAGGGCTGGGTTTGAACTCGCCACCTCTGGCATATGGGACCGGCTCCCTACTCCTTGAGTCACAGGTGCCGCCCAATTTTCCTTTCCTTTTCTTTTTTTTTTTTTTTTTTGAGATAGAGTCTCACTTTGTTGCCCTCAGTAGAGTGCATGGTGTCACAGTTCACAGCAACTTCCAACTCTGGGGCTTAAGTGATTCTCTTGCCTCAGCCTCCCAACCAGCTATTTTTTTCTATTTTTATTTTATTTTATTTATTTATTGACAGAGTCTCACTATATTTCCCCTTGGTAGAGTACCGTAGTGTCACAGCTCATAGCAACCTCAAACTGGTTGGGCGTAAGTGATTCTCTTGCCTCAGCCTCCTAGGTAGCTGGGACTATAGGCACTCACCACAACGCCCAGCTACATTTTTTGTTGCAGTTGTCATTGTTGTTTAGCTGGCCTGGGCTGGGTTTGAACCCGCCAGCCTCAGGGTATGTGGCTGATGCCATAACCACCGTGCTATGGGGTGCCGAGCCCTTTTCTTTCTTTCTTTCTTTCTTTTTTTTTTTTTTTTTAGAGAGTCTTATTCTGTTGCCCTGAGAAGAGTGTTCTGGAGTCATACCTCACAGTGACCTCAACTCAGACTCTTGGGCTCAAGTGATCTTCTTGCCTCAGCTTTCCGAGTAGCTTGGACCACGGGCACCTGCCACAACACCTGGCTAGTTTTTCTACTTTTTTTTTTAGTAGAGATAGGGGGAATCTCACTCTTTCTCAGGCTGGTCTTGAACTCTTGAGCTCAAGCAATCCACCTGCCTCAGCCTCCTAGAGTGATAAGATTACATATAGGTGTGAGCCACTGAGCCAGCCTGATTTTTCCATTTTTAGTAGAGATGGAGTCTCACTCTTGCTCAGGCTGGTCTCTGATTCCTCAGTTTAAGGAATCCTCCCATCTCCATCTCCCAAGAGTACTAGAATTACAGGTGTGAGAAACTGCACCTGGCCCCTTTCTTCTTTTAATAATAACATCCTCAAGTGGTAGTGGGAACATAGCCATCCAATTTAGGATTACATTTCCTAGGCTCTCTTGTACTTAGGTGTGTTCAGCTGACTAGATTCTAGCCAGTGTGATGCAAGTGAAGTAATGCATCTCTTCTGGGCTCTGCCCCTATGAAGGAGTTGATCCTCCACATCCCTGTGTCCCCTTTTCACAAGGTGTAAATGGATATGAGAACTAGAGCAGCCATCTTAGACTTCAAGATGGAAGCCATGTGTGGCTTCCATTGTGGAGCCACATCAAAGAAGGAGCTTGGGGCCCTGACATGGGAGTGGAGCCAAGTACCTGAGGCACTTCTGTGTAGACATCCTAGATAAAAGAAAAAACTTATTAGGTGCTTAACCCATTGTTCTTTTTTTTTTTTTGTAGAGACAGAGTCTAACTGTACTGCCCTCGGGTAGAGTGCCGTGGCGTCACACGGCTCACAGCAACCTCCAGCTCTTGGGCTTAAGCGATTCTCTTGCCTCAGCCTCCCGAGTAGCTGGGACTACAGGCACCCACCACAACGCCCGGCTATTTTTTTGTTGCAGTTTGGCCGGGGCTGGGCTTGAACCCGCCACCCTCGGCATATGGGGCCGGCGCCCTACTCACTGAGCCACAGGGGCCGCCCCCCATTGTTCTTTTTTATTTGTTTGTTTTTGAGACAGAGTCTCACTATGTTGCCCTGTGTAGAGTTTCGTGGCCACAACAACCTCAAACTCCTGGGCTCAAGTGATTCTCTGGTCTCAGCTTCCCAAGTAGCTGCAACTACTGGCGCCCACTACAACACCTGGCTATTTTTAGAGACAAGGTCTCACTCTTGCTGAGGCTGGCTGATCTTGAATCTGTGAGCTCAGGCAACCCACCCACCTTGGCCTCCCAGAGTGCTAGGATTATAGGCGTGAGCCACTGTGCCTGGCCAACCCATTGTTCTTTCTTTCTTTCTTTCTTTTTTTTTTTTTTTTGAGACAAAGTCTCACTCTGTCGCCCTGGGTAGAGTGCTGTAGCATCATAGCTCACAGCAACCTCAAACTCTTGGGCTCAAGCAATCCTCCTGCCTTAGCCTCCCAAGTCACTGGGACTACAGGCACCCACTGCAATGCCTAGTTAGTTTTTCTATTTTTAATAGAGACAGGGTCTCCCTCTTGCTCAGGCTGGTGGGAACTTCTGAGCTCAGGCAATCCACCTGCCTCGGTCTCCCACAGTGCTGGGATCACAAGTGTGAGCCACCGAACCCAGCCCCCATTGTTCTTTTGGATTTGCTTCATTTCTTTTCTATTGCTTCCCTGGGTGAAAGAAAAATGAACAAGCAAAGCTAGTACTATACAACAACATAGTGTGAATCATATATGTTGTTTAAAATCTTTTGGCAGACATAATTTTTAAAAGTAAAAAGAAACAAGTGAAATTAATTTTAAGAAAATATTTTATTTAACCCTATATTTTAAAAATATTACTTCAACATATGAACATACAAAATTTTTTTTTTTTTTTGCAGTTTTTGGCCGGGGCCAGGTTTGAACCCACCACCTCTGGCATATGGGGCCCGCGCCCTACTCTTTTGAGCCACAGCCACCGCCCTGAACATACAAAATTTTATATTAAAGAGATAGAGTTTACATTCTTTTTCATCTAAGTCTTCAAAACCCAATGTATATTTTATACTCACATCTCAGTTGGATTAGGTGTACTTTAAATGCCTATAGCCACATTTGGCCAGTAGCAACAGATTAGCCAGAACAGATTAAGGGAATTACTCCAGATGTGGAAAACCAATTAGGAATTGAGAACCAGCCCTGAGTTAAGGATCTATTGCTCCTCCTCTATAAGGAGGGCTTTTTTATTTTTATTTTTTTGATAAAATTTACCCATTTCTAGTCAGATGCTTAGCATACCCAGTGTGCTCTGGCTTTAACCTATGAAGAAAAACCTCTATGCCTTAGTTTATAATATTGGACCATGGAGAAAAGACTATCTTAGAAAACAAGTAAAACCCTAGGAAGATGGAGAAAGAAAAGGAAAAGCTGGAGTGTGGGCTACCGCCAATCTCAACTTTTTTCACTTTTTAAAAAATTTATTTTTCATTTTATTAATTATTGTTGTTGTTGTTATTGTTATTTTGAGATAGAGTCTCACTCTGTTGTCCTGGGTAGAGTGCTGTGGTGTCATAACTCATAGCAACCTCAAACTCTTGGATTCAAGTGATCCTCCCACCTCAGCCTCCAAAGTAGCTGGGACTACAAGTACATACTGTCATGCTCAGCTAATTTTTAAATTTTTTGTAGAGGTCCCATTTTGCTGCCCAGGCTGGTCTCGAACTCCTGGGCTCAAGGGATCATTCTTCTTTGACCTCCCAAAGTGCTAAGACTACAGGCATGAGCCACCACAACTGTTGAACAGAGTGGACCAGGAAAGACAATGCAGGCTGATCACAGAGGTGTTAGGCAGGAAGACCCAGGGCCAAGACATATTCTTCCTGAGCTCATTTAAAGGATCAGATTTATCTCATGTGATTAATGGGATTAAAGAAATAACAATGATAACGCACAAAGAGTTCATATGTACCAATGTAATCCTTACCAGCAACTCCCTCATCTGGACAACAATTCGACATCTCTACCACCATCACGACCACCTCTTCACTTGTGACTATATTGTCACCATCATCCCCAAAATAATTGTTGCTGTTATTCTGAACTTCAATATCACCATGTCCTTCACCATGACAATAGTTATTATCACTTACTCTCTTTATCACCATGGCAACAATCATTAACCATGGCAGCACCGTGACCACTCATCACCCCATTCCTACTGTTATCAGAATCACTATAATCACTATAATTATCAATCTCAATACAACAACCACTTCTACCATGACCATAATAATAAGTATTAGGACCTCCAACATCTCTATCTCCTTGGTATTGTAAGGATTCCTTTAGATCTCCTTTTCCCATCTAGAAGTGTCCAAGTATACCCATAATTTCCACCTGGTCGAAATAACCTCTTATGTCCCTTATAGCACAGCATCCCCCTTACCCAATCATTCTTGCCTCAGGATCAAATTCCCATTGCCCTATTTGACTTTTAAGATTCTGGACTCTTGCGCTGACCACTGCCCATTCTGCAACTTGTCTGCTTGGATGCTCTGGCTTTTGAGCCCTTGGTTTATATCTAACTTATGGCCATTTAGCCCTGGGCATTCTGCCATCAGTTACAGAGGTCTGGCTGGCTAGGTCTGGGGGGTTTAGGACTGCCTTGCCCTCTCAGGGATTCTATAACCTGCCAGCATCTTTTGTTGGATTTTTGCTGAGCAAAATAGGCTGGGTTTGTATAGTTGGTTCCCGAAGGCTAGTGTGGTGACTTCCAAACCCAAAGGAAGCTGGGAAAGGGCATCTCCTGGAAAGACTTACCAATATGGTGCATAGAAAATGTCAAAGGAAGGAGGAAAGGTCCAAGGGGACAAGCTCTTTGTTTTCCTGTTGGGTTGTCCAGTGGATATGATAATGGTCTTGTTCTGGCTTATGTATCTCCCCAGTTGTCCCCAGGGACACTGTGCTCTTTTGTGGAAGGCTTGCTGTCAAGAGAGACCCTGGATACCCTATGTCTTTTGCATGGATGGTGAGATCTTGGGTGTGAAGAATTTGGGAAAAGACACCTCCTCCAATGTTGCTGATGGTGTCAGAGGCAGCAGGAGATGTAACTTCCTCCACCTCTGCACTCTGGCTAAAGTCACTCCAGTCGCTCTCTTGCCCTCCCAGGGTACATAGGCACCTAGGTTTTTGGCAATGACACATGGCTCATTTCCCTGCATGGGGAGAGACAGGCTTAAGATGTGCATCTGCATTGAGTTCAGACCCCAAAATACATGACCTTTTTTTTCTCAAGATAGAGTCTCACTCTGTTACCTGGACTAGAGTGCAATTCAGTCACCTTAGCTTACTGTAACATCAAACTGCTGGGCTCAAGCAATCCTCTTGATCTGATCTAGTTCAAAAGGAATAGGTCTCTAATTACTAGATCTGAATAAAATTTACCAGAATGCTGGGGGATGAAGTAGGAAGAAGAGAACTGGATTCTTTTTTTTTTGGCCAGGGCTGGGTTCGAACCCACCAGCTCTGGCATATGGGGCTAGCGCCCCACTCCTTTGAGCCACAGGTGTCGCCCAAGAGAACAGGATTCTTATTTATGTGTTTTGAGACTAGACCCCTTCCCAATGCCTGCCACAGGCCTCTGCCCAAGGCAGAGCCTGTCTACACTGAGGGTAGCGTTGGTGGCTCCATGACATATGCACATAGCTCACAGCCACCTACACTTTGGGCACCTACACATTGAGCACAAATGCTCAATTGTGACCTCTCCCCATCCCAGTGCTGGGGCAAATGGATTGTGAAGTGACTCGGGGAGGTGGCTAGGTGGGAGGGAAATAAGTAGCTTCCCCTTGCCAATACCAGAGGATATTATGGCCATAGACACATCAGTTAATAAACACAACCTCTCTTCACTTCCATCACCAGAGAAAAGGGATACAGTTCTTCCCCTACCATTTGTCCTATATTCTATTTAGTGACTACCATGTGCTGAGCATTGAACTGGACCTTGGTGACATAAAGATGAATAAAACTCACTTCTTATCCTTAAGTCATCATTGAGTGGAGAGGAAGGAAAAGATACCCTTGGCCAGGACAGTGCCTGTGGCTCAAAGGAGTAGGGCGACAGCCCCATATATGGGAGGTGGTGGGTTCAAACCTAGCCTTGGCCAAAAACTGCAAAAAAAAAAAAGAAATACCCTTGACCCTTCCAGCTTATCAAGGGTCTACTAAATGCCTGAGTCAGTGCCCCAGAGAAGGAAGTGAGTGATTTTCAAGCAAGTAATGGATGAGGACGGCTATGCCCTGACAGGGACATTACCTGCAATTGGTTCCAGTCATGTATGGAGCCAAATAGCTTTGAAAGTTGGGGAAGGATGGTAACAGAGGCAAACAGACCTCTGTGCTTCATACAAGGAGCCTACCACCCTGTCCTGATCGCTATCTGGAGAGAAGAAAGGTGTGGTTTCCTACAGCCAGGAGTAGAGCAAACAGCTCTGTGTCTTCGCTGCACTGGGCCAGTCTCTGCACAGGCTGGGAGCCCCTACCGATGAAGCACTAAGGCCCTAGGAGAGAGGGCAGAGGCCAGAGGCAGGGGACTGCCTGCTCTTGAGGTCAGATTCCAGAACAAACAGCAAGCCTTTTCAGACCCTGAAAGGGGGTAGGAGTGGAAAGGGAGGGTAAAAGGTTAGAGTCCCCGGGGCTAGGGAAAGGGGCCTCCAGGGCCTCAAGGGCCCCTAGGACACTGTGTGGAGCCTTCAATGGGAAAGTGCAGGCCAGTGGCAGCTGCTGGTGAGTGTAACCCTTGGATCTTACCATAGTAATCAGAGTTCTGTTAGCACACTCTGAGCTGGAGGACCAGCAGAGTGTTTGGTTTTCTCCCTTCATTGAGAAGGAAAAACTGAGGCTGAGGTCACACAAAGACAATCACTGGCTTGGGTCTCTTACACTGGACCACCCTGTGTCCTCTGGTTACACTGAGACAGCATCACTGCCACCAGCAACTCTCTGAGTGCATTTCCCCAGCTGAGCAAGCTCTCACCTCTGTTCCTAGAGCACCAGCATGAATAAGCCTTAGGGGCAGTTCCAGGTTTTAGAGGATAGGAGTAGGGCTACCTGCGCTGGTGGCCATTTGAAGCTCTGACAAATTCCAGACTCCTCCCAACCCCCAACCAAGACATTGTCAGGCCTCTGTCTAGAGCAAGTTGCCTCCTGATCTGCTTTAAACCTGTTCAGCCCCCAACACTATAACTTTTCTGTCCCCTTCATGCCTTCTTAGTTCATTTTCTCTGCTCTTCTGTAAACTTCCTTGTCAAATCTCCTTCCACCCTGATCCTTTTCCTCCCTGTACTCCCTCATACATACCTCCCTTGAAATACAGGGCCATGGGCTCTCCTTCTCAGGGACAAGGCCATGCCTAGGGGGTAGCACAGGGCTAGTGTGGCATTAGAGACAAAGAAATCCTATTACTACCTGAGTGAGTCACATGGGGACATAAGCAGGATTGGTGGCCTGACCCTAGGGTGGGACAAGCAGTGTGTTAAGGACTGGTCCTGGGACTGGGACTTGAACTGCATGGGCAGGTGTCTTCTTGAGTCCAGCCCTGAAAGATAGTGCTGGTCCTGTCCTATACTAGGCGTGTGTGTCCCTATTATGATGTGTGTCCCATTAAAATTCATGTGGAGTCCTAATTCCCACTGTGGTGGTATTAAGAAGTAGGATCTTTGGAGAAGTGATTAAGTCATAAGAACTTTGCCCTCATGAGTGGGATCAGTGCCTTAGAAAGGAGGATAAAGGGAGAGCTGGCCCCTTCTGCCATGTGAGGATGCAGCAAGAAGGCACCATTTTTTTTTTTTTTTTTTGAGACAGAGTCTCACTATGTCACCCCAGGTAGAATGCCATGGCATCACAGCTCACAGTAACCTCAAACTCTTGGGCTTAAGCAATTCTCTTGCCTCAGTCTCCCAAGTAGCTGGGACTACAATTGCCTGCCACAATGCCTGGCTATTTTTTTGGCTATAGTTGTTATTGTTATTTGGCAGGCCTAGGCTGGATTCGAACCTGCCAGCTCCGGTATATGTGGCTGGTGCCCTAGCTGCTGAGCTACAGGCACCAAGCCAGAAGGCGCCATCTTTGAAGCAGAGAGTAGCCCTCACCAGGCACTGCGTCTGCTGGAGTCTTGATCTTGGACTTCTCAGCCTACAAAAATGTAAGAAATAAATTTCTGCTATTTACAAATTCCCCAGTATAAGGTATTTTATTAAAGCAGCAGCAACAGACTAAGACAGGCCAAATTCATGGAAATCTTCTTAGGGCCTTACACAGACCTGGAAAATGAGGTGGAAGAGCATCTGGGAGATGGATGAGAGCTGGACCCCTGCTGTCCTGCCCGTAACACAATCCCATCACTCCTGCCACCCCTTCCCAAACACAATGCAGGGGTGGAGCTGGCCACCATCTCCTCTAATGTCCTACTATATCCAGTTTAGTTTTTTAAGAGGTTCCTTAAAAAACTAAAAATAAAACCACTGTATGATTCAGCAATCTCACTATTGTGTGGAGATATATATATATATATATATTCAAAAGAAAGGAAATCAGTATATGGAATTGATGTCTCCACCCTCATGTTTGCTACAGCACTATTCACAATAACCAAGATATGGAATCTACCTAAATATTAGTCAACAAATGAGTGAATAAAGAAAATGTGCTCATATACACAATAGAATATTATTCAATCATAAGAAATGAAATTCTATCTTTTTAATAAACAGGGATAGAACTGGAAGACATTAGGTTACATGAAATAAACCAGACCCAGGAAGACAAATATTACATGTTCTCACTCATATGAGGGAGCTAAAGAAAAAAAACTGAACTCATGAAGAAAGAAAGCAGAATAATAGTTGCCAAGGGCTGGGAAGAGTACCAGGGAGAGGGAGATAAAGAAGGGGAGGGTATTAGGTGTAAAAATACAGTTGGGTATAAGGAATTAAATCTAGTATTTGGTATCACACTGTGTGGGGGCTACAATTAACAATAATTTATTGCATATTTGAAAATAACCCAAGAAATGGAATTGGAATGTTCCTAATACAAAGAATGATAAATGCTTGAGATGACATATACCCTAATTTTCCTCATTTGACCATTACATATATGCTTGTATCAAATTGTCACATTTACCCCATAATATGTATACTATTCTATATCCAACTCCCATGCTTGCCCTGTCTGGGGGTGGGGGTCATAAAGAAATAGGAGAGAAAGGTCTTCTGGGAATGATAATGACACTGACAGGGGCACACATGCAGCAGATGCCCTAGCTCAGGGCCATACTGCTATGTGCAGACGTATTCACACAGGTACACATGCATCCTGTCTTATTCATTCATTCAGTCATCCAACAAATATTTATGAAGCAACTTCTCTGTCCCAGGCACTGGGCTAGCAGCTGGTATTTCAACCATGATCAACCTCCATGGAGTTTACACAGCCTAGCAGGGAAGAGAGACAGTTAAACAAATAGTTATGCAAAATTGTTAAAGACATTAAAATCCTAGTAAGTGCCACGGTGGAGAAAATTTCACTAGAATATAAGAAAAAGAGCAGGATGTCCACACAGGGCCTTCACTTAGAGTTATGAAGACTGTGTACTGCATGAGAAAGCGCCACGAAGGCCAGGTGCATTGGCTCATACTGGGATGCCAAGGCAGGTGGATGGCCTGAGTTCAGGAGTCGGTAACCAGTCTGAGCAAGAGCAAGACCCCATCTCTATAAATAGCTGGGCATTGGGGCAGGCACTTGTGGTCCCAGCTAGTGGTGAGGCTGAAGCAGGAGAATCACTTGAGCCCGAGAATTTGACGTTGCTGTGAGCTATGACACCACAGCACTCTACTGAAGGAGACAAAGTGAGACTCTTTCAAAAAAAAAGAAAAGAAAGAAAGAAAAAGAAAAAGTAGCCAGACATCATGGTGGGTACCCAGAGTCTCAGCCACTCAAGAGGCTGAGGCTGGCGAATTGCTTGAGCTCAAGAGTTTGATGTTGCTGTAAACTATGATGACACTCCACCTAGGGTAAAGTGTAAGACTCTGTTTCAAAAAAAGAAAAAAAGAAAGAGGGTGGTGCCTGTGGTTCAAGGAGTAGGGCGCCCGCCCATATACCAGAGGTGGTGGGTTCAGACCCGGCCCCAGCCAAAAACTGCTAAGAAAAGAAGAAAAGAAAGAAAGTTCTATAAGAACAGGCAATGGGCTGTGTCTTTGTGGCAGAGGAGGTGCCTTTCCCTAATTCCCTTTGGGCTGGGAATGGTCTCAGCCCACTCCTGGGCTGGCAGTGGCCTCAGCTCCAGGCTTTGTCTGGGGGGCAGTTTCATATCTACTATCTCTCATACCCAATCTTATGAGGTCTCAATCCCAATTTCAGGGTCAATCTCATTGTCACACATACAGTATTGCACAATACTCAGTCATACATTTGCACAGTCACCCACACTATTCAACATCACACACAGGCCCACTTGGAGATCCTCACATTAACACAAGATTCTCACACATGTACTGTCACATGTGTACAACACAAGCTTTCATATTCTATGGCACACACTGTTCCTCACACACCACGTCCCCCATGTATCTACTGGTTCATTACAGCTGCACACGATCCCTCATACCCCGTTACACACACACACACACACACACACACATCTCTCATACACACAGGCAGTCATGCTCCTGTTAGGCTTCTGGAGACAGGCGTGTGCAGCCCCTGATCACAGCTAAATGTCAGCCAGTCCCTCTCCTCCCAGTTAGAGATGAATTGTTGCTCGGGAGATATTTCATCCTTAATGCCTCCTGCTTGAACTGGAGCATGCATCTCAGGGAGGTTACGTTTCTCCCAATCTGTCTGCTGTCCCCAGCCAGCTCAGGGAGCTGCCCTCCTGCCTCTCAGTTTTCATGGGTTGGGGGAGTGGAGGGCTCCCTCTCACCTTACAGCCTCTTCTCATCCCTTCCTCCCACCAGCTTTGTTCCTGGAAATAGTGGAGCCCAGGCAGCCACCCAGGTCCCTTCCCCAGTTCCTAGCTCAAGAAGTATCCCCAGAGCCCATGGCCCAGGCCACACCCACCCATCCCCAACTGCTCACTGTGTTCAGGGCCTACACAGACCCTGTGATCTAGAGAAGAGTTGAGGGTAGAGAGGTAGGATATGGCACTGAGAAGCCTGGCATTGTAGACAGCTCCTCCTAAGGGTCTGTCTGCACCACTACCCCTCCCTTAGTAATGTTGGTATCGAAGTAAATTAGGACAACCTCTCGGGAGGGGGGCTTGGTAAGATGTATCCATAGGCTCCCTTGCCCCAGCAATGCCATGTTTAGGAATTTATTATAAGGAAATATACAGGGATATTCCAAGCAATTTAGCTTCAAGGGTCTCATCCCAGCCTTGCTTATAAGAGTGAAAAATTGGAAACAACTTAGACATCCCACAGTAGGGATTGGCAATGGTAAAACCATCAATAGAATACCATGTAGCCATTAAAATGATGGTGTGGAATAATGTTTAGCATTGTTGAAAAGCATTCACAACATAATGTTGAATAAGACAAGCAGGTTGCAAAACAGTATGTATACTAAATGCAATGTGGCATCCTGGATTGGATCCTGGAATAAGAAAAGGACACTAGTGGGAAAACTCCTGAAAGCCAAATGAAGTCTGGAGTTTGGTTAATAATAACATACCGATGCTGGTATATTCAAACCAGAAGGCTTTTGAGAGTAAAAGGAGGCTCTATAAAATAATAATAATTTAAAATAAAAAATAATTGCAGAGGGACAACAGAAATAAAATGGAACTGGCCTGGGCACACAGTCACCCTACCTACAGCACATGTCTGATAAAATTCCTCTCCTATTCAAAGACCTTCTATGACTCCCATTGAATTTCATTCAGACTCCTCGGCATTCAAGGCCTATCTTTCTAGCCTCTCTGCTGCTCCCTCCATGTACCCCATTCTCCTAATAAGCAGAAC
Organism: Nycticebus coucang; assembly: GCF_027406575.1. Taxonomy (NCBI): domain Eukaryota; kingdom Metazoa; phylum Chordata; class Mammalia; order Primates; family Lorisidae; genus Nycticebus; species Nycticebus coucang. The sequence continues at coordinate 130,362,806 of NC_069782.1, read as the reverse complement.
TATGCATTGGTCCTTGAACCTGACTCACACCATCCTGCGTCTGTGCCTGTGCTCAGGCTGATTCTTCCTTCAGGAATTTCTTGTCTCCATCTCTGGTCCCCAAATCCTATCTTTATTTCAAGACTCAACCACAAACTATCCTCCGCAGAGCCTTCCCTCATCTTCTTTTTGCACTTTGCATTTCCTCTTTACTATAGTATCATTTCTACTCTTTGCTCTCTATTTCATTTTTTTTTTTTTGAGACAGAGTCTCATTATGTCACCCTCCGTAGAGTGCTGTGGCATCACAGCTCACAGCAACCTCAAACTCTTGGGCTTAAGTGATTTTCTTTATTCTTTATTTTTTTTTTTTCTTTTTTTCTTGAGACAGAGTTTCATTTTGTCGCCCTGGGTTCAGTGCTGTGGCTTCATAGCTCACAGCAACCTCAAACTCTTGGGCTCAAGCGATTCTCTTGCCTCAGCCTCCTGAGTAGCTGAGAGTACAGGTACCTACCACAAGGCACCGCTGTTTTTTGTTTTGTTTTGTTGAGGTTTCTGGCCAGGGCTGGGCTTGAACTCGCCACCTCCAGCATATGGGGCCTGCGCCCTACTCCTTCGAGCCACAGGCACCGCCCTTTAAGCGATTTTCTTGCCTCAGCCTCCCAAGTAGCACCTGCCACAATGCCTGGCTATTTTTTTGGTTGCAGTTGTCATTGTTGTTTAGCAGGCCTGGGCCGGTGCCCTACTCACTGAGCTATGGGTGCTGAGCCTTTGCTCTCTCTTTGATCAGTGACGGCACACAGCTCAACTCCTAGCCAGCTCTTTGGCTGGGCAGCTGCTTACCATGTGGCCTGGTATTAAAAGATGAGCTGGGCCAATCCGATTTCCTCTCCTGGGAATTTGAACTATGAAATACTGAGAGACTAGAGCAGTTAGTGGACGTGATGTAAGGAGCGACTCAGAGAGGCCGGCTGGTCAAATGCAAGTCATGGTTATGAGAAATTATGGGAAAACCCAGGAAGCTCTCGTGCAGTGCAGGAGTCAGCAGCAGTTATATGCTAGGGCTCAGAAAGCTAACCTGAATGAGAATTCTTACTCTGACACTTACTGGCTTGAACCTGGGGCAGGTTATTTACTCTCTTTGAGCCTCAGTGTCCTTATAGACAAAATGGGGATGATATTAACTAACTTCACTCTGTTCTGAAGAGGATCAACTGAGATACGCATGGAAAGCAACTTAGAACTTGTTAATACTAATTCCTCCTCCTCCTATAAAATAATCATTAATTTCATTAATAACAACGAAGAGGCTCATGTCTATAAAACTAGCACTCTGGGTGCCCAAGGTGGGAGGATTGCTTGAGCTCAGGAATTTGACAGCAACCTGAGCAAGAGTGAGACCTCCAACTCTACCAAAACCAGAAAAAATTATCTGGGTGTGGTGGTGTACACTTGTATTTCCAGCTATTTGGGAAATAGCTGGGGCAGGAGGATCTCTTGAGACCAGGAGTTTGAGGTTGCAGTGAGTTATGATGACAACACTATACTCTACGTGGGGTGACAGAGCTAGACCCTATCTTGCAAAAACGAAAGAAAAGAAGGAAGTAGAAGAGAGAGATGCAGAAAGAGAGACCTGGTGGGGTGCCCTTCCATCTTACCATGAGAGAGAAATTGGTCCCCAGAGTTGCTTTGCTCCCTGCATGCTTTCTGCACTCAGTTCCAATGACAAACCATGTTCTTTATTACAAAAGGCCTTCCTTTTTCTTGTGATTACTCAAGGGATCTTGAAAAGGGAATAACCCCTGTGCAGTACCCTGTCTTCTTCTTGCATCTGAACTTGAGATCCTCAAAGTCCAGAATAATGATCTGTCTACCTAAGTATTCCTGCTTGGGACTTAAACACAGCTGATGCCCATGCTTGGTGGACAAATGAATGAATATGTTTCTAAATCCTTTCTAGGGAATCTACAGAAAGGCCGTTTTTAGGAGACTCAAAAATCCATGGGGTACATGGTTTAGGGAGAAACAGCCTGTTGGTCCATGGCCCTGTCCCTCTATGCAGTAAAGAAGGAAGGCCAGGATTAGGATCGCTCTGGAGGACTGATGCTGATGCTGAAATTCTCCCTGAATTTCAGTCTTGCTTACACACTGCTAGACCTTGCCTCTTCCTTTCCTCACTCCCTCTGGCCTCAGGATAAGAGGCAGGTAACAGGAGGGAAGAGACCTGTTGAGTCAGGTGGCTAGTCTGCTGAAATGGGACTCCTCCTGTTCAGCCTCATCCTTTCTACTCCCTTTCCCATATCCCAAGCCCCAGCAACACTCACATTTTTTCAAATGGGGGGTAGGTAGTGGTGCTTTACATTCATCAAGTTCTATCTTACTATGTCTTTGGTGTTTCTGTGCATGCTGCCTCTTCCCCCTCAGATGTCCTTCTCTGCCTTCACCTCTAGTGAAAACTCCTACATGTCTTTTTTTTGCAGCTTTTGGCCAGGGCTGGGTATGAACCTGCCACCTCTGGTATATGGGGCTGGCGCCTTACTCCTTTGAGCCACAGGTACCACCCAGTGTCTTAAAACTCAGCTCAGAGCCAGCCCCCTGTGGGAATCTTCCCTGGATCTCCCGGGCAGTAAAGTGATTTTGTTCTGTGCTTCTGTAGTTCTTTTGGAGATTTTATGACTCTTTTATTTGGTGGGGGTGGGAGTGGGGGAGGGGACAGAGTCTCAAGGTGTTGCCCTGGGTAGAGTGCCATGGCAGCATAGCTCACAGCAACCTCCTCCAACTCTTGGGCTCAAGCGATCCTGTTGCCTCAGTTTTTCTATTTTTTAGTAGAGACAGGGTCTCAATTTTTGCTTGGGCTGGTCTCGAACTCGTGAGCTCAAGCAATCAACCTTCCTCGGCCTCCTAGATTGCTATGATGCCATTTTCATGAACCTTAAAACTTAGCTCACAATAGGCTTTCACTAACTATTTGCCGACTAACTGTATGAATGTAAGAATAGATTAAATTGCATTTTTCTTTTTTCCAGCTCTGGGATCCCTGGGTCCTATTGTTTTCTTGTTTTCTCCTGCTGTCTGGGCATTTCTTGAAGCTTCTCACCATCCTGTGATCATTTCTCCCAAAGGCACCACTATGTACTCTTAGTCCCCAGCAATTTCTGGTGTCCACAGTGCAGGACACCAAAGGGCTATGGATCCTGAGCTTCTGGAAGCTAACGATTTGAATGCCAGGTACTGAGCAGGGACCACAGGTAAGGACACAAAGGCGATGAGATAGGAACTTGATTGTGTTCATTGGCTATTTGAGGTCGGATGGGTGGATCAAAACTCTCTCTCCTACATAGGCCTCTGACCAGGCTCCAGGCATAGCTGCCACTTGCCGGCCCTTCTTCCTCCCTCGGCCCATGGCTGAGTGGCTGGTGAGGCAGCACTGGGCCAGCCTGAGCAGACAGCCTTGCGCGATTGCTGGCTCCAGGCCTCCCAGCCCAGCTTGTAGCTCCCCCCAGAGTGGCGGGATTGATTGGCTACAGCCGGAATGGGCACCAGTCTCCCTGGCTTGGACAGAAACGGGGCCATCTGTTACACCTCTAGTTAAAAGTACATAAAGTTGAGCATTTGTGCGCTGACAATACCACCCCTGACACCCTCCACGCGGCACAGCGCTCTGGCTCCTTGGCAGGCTTGCGCCCAGCGACAGGCCGGCGCAGCAACGCCTACCCACTGGCTCGTTTGGCACTGCTGCAGGCTCCACGACTCCACCCTCCAGAGGCTGGCCCAGCTGGGCCCAGCCTACAATCTCCGAGCTCACCTGTATCAGAGAGTAGAAGGGAGGGTGGGGGTGGTGAGGGCAAATATTGGTGGGCAACTCCTGCTCCAGCCCAGGGCACCTGCTGGGCTACAAATAATGCAAGGTTTCAGGCTGTAATCTGGGGGCTCAGGACAGCCGTTCATGCCGGTCCTGGGGAGAAGCCTCAGGCAGACTCACGCTGGTCCTGGGCTTGGTACAGGCCTCGGATTTCCTGGAGCAACCTAATTAGAAGAGTCCATCTTGTTTCCCAAAAGATCATGAACCTTGAGTTTGGGTCCCCAAAGTGGCCCCTTATACCAGCTTGGGGAATAGCTGTGAAAGAATGGGGCCTGGACTTTGGCCTTGGTTTCTGAGTTCTAGACTCTGGTTTCTGGGCTCTAAGATGTAGATCCTGATTTCTGAACCCTATTTTCTAAAGTTTTTTTAAATTTTTTTTTTTTTGAGACAGAGTTTCACTTTGTCCCCCTGGGTAGAGTGCCATGGCATCACAGCTCACAGCAACCTCAACCTCTTGGGCTCAAGTGATTCTCTTGCCTCTGCCTCCCAAGTAGGTGGGACTACAGGCGCCCACCTCAGCACCCGGCTATTTTTTGGTTGTAGTTGTCATTGTTTTGGCAGGCCCAGGCTGTGTTTAAACCTGCCAGCTCTAATGTATGTTGCTGGTGCCCTAACCGCTGAGCTACAGGTGCCAAGCCTTTAATTTTATTTTTAATTTTATTTTGTTTAGCAGGCCCCAGAACCCCCCCTTCTATTGTATACCTCTGGGCCTGGACACTCAAGCTATTCCACAGTGGCTTTTCCCACTTATTTTCTTCTGGTGTTCTAGCCAGGCCAGCCTGTCTGTTCTTCAAAATATGGTCGGCATTCCTGCCTCTGTCCCTTTGCACTTGCTGCCCCCTCACTCTTACCTAAAATACTCCATTTCCTCCCTTCAACCACTCAGTGCTTGCCATCCTTCAAGGACTAGCTCTAGTCCCATTTCTGCCAGGCAGACTTCTCTGATTGCAGAGCTCTTTCCTGCTCTGATCTCCCAGAGCCCCCCTGCCCAATATAATGGCTTTTCATGAGGATTGTCCAGTGTGTCTTGAGATCTTTCTGCACAGGCAGAACCTGGGCTGGCCCCCTGCTTACCCAGACACTAGCACAAGGCTAGGTGAATGAAGTCATGGGAGGCTCTAAAAGTACCCATCTGAACTCAGTTCATCTGTGGGGAGAAGGGGACAATAACTGCAGAGGTCACGCTACTTGCTCTGCTGGTCACAGCCCAGAAAGCAGATGGTCAGAGGTAAACAGATAATACCTTTTTTTATGAGACAGAGTCTCATTATGTCGCCCTCGGTAGAGTGCCCTAGCGTCACAGTTCACAGCAACCTCAAACTCTTGGGCTTAAGTGATTCTCTTGCCTCAGCCTCCCAATTAGCTGGGATTGCAGGTGCCCGCCACAATGGCTGGCCATTTTTTGTTGCAGTTGTCATTGTCATTTAGCTGGCCTGGGCCAGGTTCGAACCCACCACCCTCAGTGTATGTGGCTGTCGCCGTAACCACTGTGCTACGGGTGCTGAGCCAGCCAGATAGCTTTTAGATATTGGTTTACTGACATATTTCTTCAACATACATTTATTAAACACATGCTGTGTGCCTAGGCCTGTGCTCAGGATGGAACAGGATACAGAATTGTAAAAAAAAAAAATGAGATTAGACAAAGTGGCTGCTCTCCAAGAGGTTATCCAGTAGTAAAGATCATGAGATAAATCCACAAATAATAATTACAAAGCAATGAACCAACCAAAATCAACAGAATGTCTGTCTTATTTATAATAGACCCTCAGAGCTGTAAAGGACCCAAAAGGTCAGAAACTCTGATATCCTATCCTCTGCCAAAACACATTATATTAAATGAAACAATGTGAGTAAAGCTGAACTTAACATAAAATGACAGAAAAAAGATGAAGATGAAGAAGATGATGATGACAATAAACTTTGATTGTTATCCTTCTTTGCAGGTTTTAACCCCTGCTTGTATACTCCCCATGTTCGGAGAAGCTCACACCCACACGGCTCATTCCATTGTTGACATTTTTGTAAGGTCTTGCTCTGTTGCCCCAACTAGAGCACAGCAGCATTGTCATAGCTCACTGCAATCTCAAAATATGGGGCTCAAGCAATCCTCCTGCCTCAGCCTCCCTAACCTCTCAAAAACCCTTGACAAAGATGAGCTTGTCCCTGTCCCCTTTCTGCAATTCACTGGTCATTATTCCATCCCCTAGACCACATAGCAGTACTGGGACCAGGGTAGAAAGTAAGTAAGACGTCAAAGGCACAAAACTTAAATGGTCATATGCAGCACTGAGGCAAGTGCATGGTCCTTAGACTTTGGGCCCTAGGCACCTATTCTAGCCTCTCCCTAGACCCAGCCCTGTTACAAAGTTAAGTCTGTGAATGTTAAGTCTGTTAAGTCTGTGAATGTTAAGTCTGTTAAGACTCAGCCAGCATCAGGGCGGAGCTGTCATATTTCTTAAGTACCTTAAACCTCCAAAACAGCTCCCACCAGCAGCCTACAGAATGTGGGGTGACTTGGTCTAGGCCCAACCCCAAAAGAGGGCAAAGGAGGACTGAGAATTACTGGAGGGTATCGGTCCTAACTAGGGAGAATCAACCTGCCCACTTCAAGCCTTTCTTTTTTTTTTTTTTTTTTTGTAGAGACAAAGTCTCACTTTATGGCCCTCGGTAGAGTGCCGTGGCCTCACACAGGCTCACAGCAACCTCCAACTCCTGGGCTTAAGCGATTCTCTTGCCTCAGCCTCCCGAGTAGCTGGGACTACAGGCGCCTGCCACAACACCCGGCTATTTTTTGGTTGCAGTTCAGCCCGGGGCTGGGCTTGAACCCGCCACCCTCGGTATATGGGGCCGGCGCCTTACCGACTGAGCCACAGGCGCCGCCCCTTCAAGCCTTTCTTGAACAACTCTTTCTTCCTGGCCTGGTTGCCTCAACTCCATTCCCCACAACACTGGTAAAAGCAGCCCAAATAAGATTTGTATACCCAAATCTGGGCCCTAAAAGAACTGAGGCAGTGTGCTCTAACTGACACTGAGAAAATTAGCCATGTAAGATGGCTCATGCTGGGCGGCACCTGTGGCTCAGTGGGTAGGGCGCCGGCCCCATATACCGAGGGTGGCTGGTTCAAACCCGGCCCCGGCCAAACTGCAACCAAAAAATAGCCGGGCGTTGTGGCGGGCGCCTGTGGTCCCAGCTACACGGGAGGCTGAGGCAGGAGAATCGCCTAAGCCCTGGAGTTGGAGGTTGCTGTGAGCCGTGTGACGCCATAGCGCTCTACCAAGGGCGATAGGGTGAGACTCTGTCTCTACCAAAAAAAAAAAAAAAAAAAAAAAGATGGCTCATGCCTGTAATCCTAGAGCTCTGGGAAGTCGAGGTAGGTGGATTGCCTGAGCGCAGTAGTTTGAAACCAGCCGCAAAGCAAGACCTCATCTCCACTGAAAATAGAACTAGTAAGGTGTTGTGACTGAGATTCTGTCTCAAAAAATAATAAAATAGGCTTGGCACATATAGCACAGTGGTTATGGCACTGGCCATATACACTGAGGCTGGCGGTTTGAACTGAGCCAGGCATTGGGGTGGGTGCCTTTAGTCCCAGCTACTTGGGAGGCTGAGGCAAGAGAATCGCTTATGCCCAAGAGTTTGAGATTGCTGTGAGCTGTGACACCACAGCACTCTGCTAAAGGCAACATAGTGAGACTCTGTTTTCAAATAATAACAATAAAATAAATAAAGGACATTGGGCAGTGGGCCTGAATATACCAAGTCACGAGACTGTTTCTTCTTCCCATGGGCACCTCTAGGTAGGGGTGTGTGCATGTGTATGTGTGTGTGAGTGTGTGTGTGTATAGTTTGTAGGAAGACACTGGAGGATGGGAGTGGGTGCGAGGGGCCTGGAGTGTGATCTGCTATACTTTTTCTTAGCTGGGTCACCTCAAACAAGTCACTTGATTTTTCTTTTTTTAAATTTTTTTTTTTTTTGAGACAGAGTCTCACTCTGTCACCTAGGCTAGAGTGCTATGTGTCCGCCTAGTTCACAGCAACCTCAAACTCCTGGGTTCAAGCAATCCTCCTGCCTCCAAAGTAGCTGGGACTACAGGCACCCACTGTGACACCTGGCTAATATTTCTATTTTTTTTTTTTTTTTGGTAGAGACGGAGTCTCACTGTACCACCCTTGGGTAGAGTGCCGTGGCGTCACACGGCTCACAGCAACCTCTAACTCTTGGGCTTACGCGATTCTCTTGTCTCAGCCTCCCGAGCAGCTGGGACTACAGGTGCCCGCCACAACGCCCTGCTATTTTTTTGTTGCAGTTTGGCAGGGGCTGGGTTTGAACCCGCCACCCTCGGCATATGGGGCTGGCACCCTACTCACTGAGCCACAGGCGCAGCCCTAATTTTTCTATTTTTAGTAGAGATAGGGTCTTGCTTTTTCTCAGGCTATTCTCAAACTCTTAAACTCAAGGGATCCTTCCTGCTTCCACTAGGATTACAGGTGTGAACCACTAGGCCTCCCCATGTGATTTCTGAACTTCAATTTGCCAGCTGTAAAATTGGACTTGCAAAGGCTAATTTCCTACCTACAGAGAGGATTATATGAGCACCAACTGTGATAGACCAAGGTTCTCACTAGGTTCAATAGTCTTCACTGGCTGGGGGTGAGGCCCAGGCATGCCAAAGCTTTGGGCTCTGCTCAAACCCAAGTTGAGCTCTTGGGCTCTGCTCAAACCCAAGTTGAGCTCTTTGCTCCCTTGGGGTCCAGCTTGGTCTATGTTTCTTGAAACCACTCCTTCAGCCTCCCTGTTCCTCTCTGGCCCTCTCTGATCCTGTCCTGACAAGTCCTCAACTTTTCCATTCCTGTTTATAAAGCCCTGTCCATCCTCATGGCATCTTCAGCCTCTCAAGAGCCCTGAGAAGGAGATAGCCATGGAATTCTTCCTATTTTTATCTGAGCAAACAAGGTCCACAATGGGCTAGAAACTAGGGGGTGCGGGAGGGGACAGCATTGAATTCCGCACTTCCTAGTTTCTCTTCCCAGGCTGGAGGCCGAAGGGTCCCTAACAAATGCGCTAGGATGCGTGCGGGGGCTGCAACACTCAGGAGAAGAGGGCACAGCCAGCGTGGGATGGGCGCCGGAACGTGGAGGCTAAGCTGCGCTTCCTGAGATCCGCCAGCAGCAGGCGCTGTGGCAGAGGCACCCTCAGTACAGGAGCATTAACTTAAGAATATCCCTGGCTGTGTGGAAACAGCGTTTTATTAAATGCTGCACACAGACTTGGTATAATAAAGATGAATATATTATATCCTTTGCCTCCCCCAGAGTGAGACAATAATAAGAGAGGCGAAAAACCAATAAAATGAAACATAAATACTACGTAATGGGAGTTGCCGTGAGGGACTCCGGTGGCCTATGGGGTTGCCATAAGGCGACCCCGCTGCTAGTGCTCGGACCCGGTCGCCAAGGAGCCGGAATCCTGCTCCTCCCTCCCCGACCAGAGGGTCCCAGGTCCTGGCTTCCACTTCCACTCCCCTACAGCCAGCCACCCGTCTCTGAGCTATATATAGGAGGACCAACTCCACAGACAGACCCCTGGAGGGGGAGGAGGGATCCTCTAGGCCACCTCTCTGCCCCGCAGGGCCATGTGCCCCCTTCTCGGCGCTCCTCCCGCCCCTTGTGCTAGGACTGCCCGAGACAGACTCAGACTCCAAGGAGAACAAATTCAGGAATGATAGTTGCTAATTTGGCCCGCCTCCATTCCCCTGGGTTTGAGGGAAATTGTCTTCACCTCCCCACCCCAGGGATTCTCCTTTAACATGCTGGAAGTTCCTTCTGGGTCTTACTTCCATCCTTCTTTGGGCACTGCCAAAATCATTTACCCAAAAAATAAAAATTTCAAAGCTTGAGGGGTGGCCTGAGGGAGAATAAAAGGAAGGCCTGGAGATTCAGCTCAGCCCCTCTCTGCTTACGTCTCCCGGACCCTGTGAGGACTGAATTCACCCTTCGATGGTGTGACTACATGGCTTAAATACAAGGGCCGCATTCGAATCCCACCTGACGTGTTGACCAGCGTGATACAACCGTAACCTGGATTTCTTCTTCAGCAAATGGAGGCACGGTGAGAACTGGAAGGAAGGCTTCCAATGCCTGGCACCCTATTGGCTGTAAGAGAGAAAAATAAAAAGCAGCTAGTAGCTGCTCCCGAAATATTCGTTAAGATAAATGACCCTTTTAGACCCAGAATTCTCACGAACCTCACTTCCAGCTTCGGGCCCCACGCACGGCGACCCCTTTTCCCCGAACGAAGGAAAAGCCTTCGTCTCCCGTCACCACTCTCTTGCCTTTACCACAGTCGACCCTCAGAGAGGTTGAACGACTTACCCAAGATCTTACAACCGGCGGGCAGTGGACCGGTCAATCGGAGGTCAAGGAGCGGTCAGCCCACCTCTCTTGGCTCTGCGCAGCCTCCCGGAAGCCCTCGGAGGTTTGACGCCAACTCAGCACCGGGGCTGAGGCCATAGGGGGCAGAGTAAGCCCAGGCCTCCCCTGGGCTAGAGCTGTGCCCAGTCGCGCTTCAGCAAACGAAACCAAACGAAGCAAAACGATGGGAAAGAAATGCGTAGAGGCCAAGGGATGAGGAAGAGGAAGAGGTGGAGGCAGCAGCAGTAGGAGGAAGATGGGGGCGGCTGCCTCCCTCCAGGCTCTGCGGGATACCGGTGAGAGGACCCTGTCCATGCCGGCCTCCAGCCTCCGGAGGGTCAGCGGAGCCAAGGCGAAGGTCTCACCTCTGAAGAGTAAGAAGGCTGCTTGGGAAAAGGTGGGAGCGTGGTAGGGAGGAGTAGACCTGATAAAGTGAAGGCGGGGGCGGAGGGGGGGAGCTGGAGGAATTAAGTGTTGGTTGGTGTGAGGTGCGATGGGTGGGTTCCCTTAAGATCAGGGACCCAGGGACATGTGAGACTTGGGGAAAGCCAAAGGGACCTGGTTGAGCTCAAACGAAATTGGACTGCGGGCGCTGTGTACTTAGCCTCTGTCCCAGGCCCAGCAGCCTGCGGCTCTCTTTCTGCGTCGGCAGAGCGCTGAGGGCCGGGGCAAACCGTGCCAGATGCGACGGTAATAGGTAATAGGTTCCCGGGTCCAGAAGAGTTTGGGCAGAGATCCAGGAACCAGGGGGTCCAGAGAGGGTGGAGGACCCTGCGGCTTCCATTGCAAGGAAAATCATGGCCAGGACAAAGCAGGCCCAAGGGATCTGGGCTCTGAGCACAGACCCGAGCCTGCCTTCTCCACTGTACTTACAAGCCACGCAGCCGCCCACGTTCACTGTGTGGTTGAGCGCTGCGGATGACAGGTTTTCCGCGGGTCAGACACCCACATCCCCTGTTGTGGCCTTGCTCCCGCTCCCTATCTTCTTTTGCTCGGAGTCTTGGGGAACTGGAGCGGCTTAGCTGGGAGAAGCACTGCCCACCCGGAGGCCTCCCAATCGTTGGGACCCGAAGGGACGGAGACCAGGGAGGTTCCGGAATTCGACAGATTCCAGAATGGGGGTGGGCAGGGGGTCTTCTACCCAACTCCCCTCTTCAAGCGCATTAGTGGCCTCCTCTCCTCCACGGGGACACGAGGGGCGCCAAGAGCCTCAGCAGCGCTAATGCAATGAGCCCCCGCGCGTCTGCTGAATTATTCAGGTGCAGTTTATTACAAGAAACCTGACTCAGGTCTTTCCTGCGTCCTCCCAGCTGGGCCGGCCCGCTCCTTGGATTTCTCACCCTCCTGTCCTGCTTCCAGTCCCTCTGCCTTTCCACCTTGATGCCCAGAGTGCGCCCTCCTACAGGCCAAGAGACCTTTATGGAATGGAAAGAGCTGGCTACAATTAGCTGTTTTGTTTAGACCTTAGAGTTTCCAGCCAAAAACTGGGCTAGTAAGAGAGGTTAGGTTTTGGAGCATCTGACATGGACAAAGAGAACAGAACCCCCCCTGGATGCATAAGAGCCACAAGGATGGGAATGCACCCTCTCTCACAACCAGTCCCACCCTAAATATTGGAGGAGGCCGGCAGCCTCTGCCCTACTCAAATGCTTCTGTTTTATATTTCTTTTTTATTTTTTCATTTTCATTTTTTTAAACAGAGTCACTTTGTCGCCCTCAGTGGAGTGCCTTGGTGTCGTAGCTAACAGCAACCTGGAACTCCAGGGATCCAGTGATCCTCTTGCTTTAGCCTCCTGAGTAGCTGGGATGAAAGGTGCCCACTACAACACCTGGGTAGCTTCTGGTTTTTCAAAGTTCTACTCAAAAGTCACCTCCATTGGGAACCAGACACACACTCCCTCAACACACACACACTCAGGTCCTACTCACTCAGGCCCCTTTACTCTCTTCACAGACCCAAGGCTATTGAGGTAGAGGGTTGGTGTTTGTTTCCTATCACTCCTGCCTGCTCATCACCTCCTGTCTTCTTTTCTTTTTTGAGACAAAGTCTCTTGCACTCTGTCACCCTTCGTAGAGTGCCATGGTGTCATAGCTCACAGCCACCTCAAACTCTTGGGCTTGGCTTGCTGCCTGTAGCTCAGTGGTTAGGGCCCCGACCACATACACTGGGGCTAGTGAGTACAAACCTGGCCCAGATCTGCAAAACAACAATGACAATTGCAACAAAAACATAGCCAGGCATTGTGGCAGGTGCCTATAATCAATCCCAGCTACTTGGGAGGCTGAGGCAAGAGAATCGCTTGACCCCAAGAGTTTGAGGTTGCTGTGAGCTGTGACGCCACGGCACTCTACCCAGGGTGACATAGTAAGACTCTGTCTTAAAAAAAAAACCTCTTGGGGGCGGCGCCTGTGGCTCAGTGAGTAGGGCGCCGGCCCCATATGCCGAGGGTGGCGGGTTCAAACCCAGCCCCGGCCAAACTGCAACAAAAAAATAGCTGGGTGCTGTGGCGGGCACCTGTAGTCCCAGCTACTCGGGAGGCTGAGGCAAGAGAATCGCTTAAGCCCAGGAGCTGGAGGTTGCTGTGAGCTGTGTGATGCCATGGCACTCTACCAAGGGCCATAAAGTGAGACTCTGTCTCTACAAAAAAAAAAAAAAACCTCTTGGACTCAAGTGATTCTCTTGCCTCAGCCTCCCCAATAGCTGGGACTACAGGCATCCACCACAAAGTCCGGCTATTTTTAGAGACAAGGTCTCATTCTGGCTCAGGCTGGTCTCGAACCTGTGAGCTCAGGCAATCCACCCGAGTCAGCTTCCCAGAGTTCACCTGTTCTTCCTTCCTGCTTCTGGATGCAACACATAATGGGAGCTCAGTCTTGCTTTCAAAATAAAAGTGAACAAAGTCCCTTCCTGAGTCAGGCCATAGCACACCCACTAGATCCAGAACCAAGATCCCCAGCCACAGCAAAAAGGCATTAAAGAATGAGGTCTTCCTTGGTGTGTGCCACACCTTTTGGGGGCAAGACACGATTGCAAGAGGGACTTTACCTAACAAATGCAATCAGTGTAACCTGGCTTATTGTACCCTCAATGAATCCTCAACAATAAAAAAAAAAAAAAGGAAAAGGAAAAGAATGAGGTCTTGGCTAGGTGCAGTGGCTTTAGCCTATAATCTAGCACTTCTGTTGGCCAGGGGGAAGAATCACTTGAGCTCAGGAGTTTGAGACCAGCCTGAGCAACAGTGAAGCCTTGTCTCTACTAAAAATGGAAAAATTAGTGGCGTGCTGGGGCATGTACCTGCAGTCCCAGCTACTCTGGAGGCTGAGGTGGTAGGATAGCTTGAGCCCAAGAGTTTGAGGTTGTAGTGAGCTAGGATGACACTACTGCACTCTAGCCCGGGTGACAGAAACTATATATATGAATGAGGTCTCTGTGTCCCTAACTGTGTGTTGGAGGAGTGAGCAGCAGAGGTACCTTAGGTATCTGCAGGCTGCTGGCAAAAATAATGCACCTATCCTTCCCTTGCAAACTTGGTCCTGTCTCTGGGGCACAGGCTAAGTTCTCTACTTGTCTCTCTGTTTGTCCTTTAATTATTCTTTTAGTTTATTTAAATAACGAACACTTGGGGGAACCCTTGATGTATACCAGGCTGGCATAGGGGCATGGAGAGGACATTCAAGTTCCTTTCTCTCCAAATTCACAAGCAGATGGAGAGAGAAGTAGAAGGACAGACATACCAACACATTCCAGGCAATGTGACCAGTGACTTAAAGAGAGTATATGCTAAGGAGCAGAAAGGAGCTGAACAGGGCACTAAGACAGAGCAAGAGATGCCAGAAAGGGAAGAGACAGAGACCATTTTGGCCCCAGGATGAGGAGACCAAAGGCTTGAGACCAAAGAGAAGGCTGTTCTGGAGTCTACAGAGCAAGGGTACCTGGGCTGTAAGTGTCTTGTTGGGAGCTCTCTCCTTCCTGCCTGTCTCTGTCACTTGATGGTCTGTCTATGCCTCCTACATTTCCAAATAGCAATTAGTCTCCTCCCTTCATGCAGAGCTGAAGTGCCAGGAAGAGGCTGAGGTGTGGGGTGGACACATCATCACCAAGCTCTGAAGAATTCAGTTCACAAAAGAAGTAGGAAACGGAGAAGCAGAGAGGGCAGCTCTTTAAAGGGATGTCTTGCCCCAACCTATCCTTGACAGCCAGATTGTAATTGGAGAGGTACAGGACAACAACAGTAATTTTAGGTGTAGTGACTTGAGGGTTTAATTTTAAAGATGTCGGGAGGAGACCCTGGGTCTGGTGGATGCTGAGGCATCTGTGTCAAGCCAGATGTGAGGTCTAAAGCCCAGAATGGCCAGAAGTAGGCTGGAAGGCCAACCTGAATTTGAGAGTAGCCAGCTTCCTTCTCCCAGGATGGGAAGAGGAGCTTCCCTCTCCTTGCCCCATTGGCCTACCTCCCTTGCCTGCCGTGGTCGGATTCTGCCCTTTGATTTTTCTGCATCTCCACCACTTTGAGAATCCAATATTTTGTAATATTGCTCACAGAAAAATGTGCCCACCTAGGCACACATACACAATTTTATACACAATTTCTAGGTTCTGCAGAGCCCCTGATGTCCAAATAGCCCCAGGACCCTCTGGTTAAGAGCCTCCTGATTCAGAGATTAAAGACATAAACTTTTGTCAGAAAAAAAAATTCTAATCCTGATTACTCCAAAACAGTCTGTGTGACTCTGGGTGGGTTACTTAACTTCTCTGGGCCTCCTTTTCCATATATTTAAATAGGGTTGATAGCAGTAGTTACCTCAAAGGGTTGAGTGTAGGTAAGTATAAATGAAATGAATAAAACTCTAGCCTGGAACCAGGTAAGGACTCTTGGTATTTATTGTCAGGTTATTGTTGCTCCTATAGACTTCAGCCTAAGGCAAAATATAAAAAACAAAGTGGGCAGTCCTGGCTCAGCCAGGGTACAGGAGGTCATCCATTGTAGTCCACTTCTATAGCAGAAGAATCACTCTCCAAATTATACACACAGTGTCAGAATAGCAGGTCTCCATGGGACAAAATATGAAAAAAAAATGATGTGGACTGCTGGTGAAGTTAACTCATTTTAAGTGGGGTCAGATCCTTTTCTCTGAAGGAACTCTGGCCTGAAGGCCAATGCTGGTGCTTATACAAATACTCTGGAAAGGAATGGGGCTACCAAAACAATCCAGACTGAATCCAATTGAGCCTTTGGGGGTTTAAGTAAATTATTCTCCTATGCTAAGGAAGAACTTATTTGAGGTCTGTAGAATCCCCTTATTGTGGCAATTCATGAAATGTTCTTTCCCTCCTTTTTGTCTGAAATATTTCCTAAATTTTTTTTTGGGGGGGAGTGATTTTTGGTAGAATAATCCCTTTCCCTTCCACTGAAGTTAGAATATGCTTACGTTGTAGGGGGCACTGAACAGAAATTTGGAAGTCAGGATACTGCACTGTAGGCTCTGAAAACAGGCACTCCTTCTGTAGAGGGGATTTCAGATCAGATACTCTCAGGTACAGGTGAGAATTCACTTGTCCAGCTGGCTCTGGGTGGGGAGGCCTCAGAGTGCAAGGCCCCAGAAGGGGGTTGGGCAGAGATTAGATCTGGGTATGTTCTGTCACAGCAAGCTCTACTCCTCTCCCCTCTCAGATCCTCATAATATCTAAACTCCTCTGAGGGGAGATAATCCATGCCCAAACGGATTTCCTTCCATATTACACAATCATTCATACTCCCATTTTCTCTATGAAAACTCATTCAACCAATATTTAGTGGGAGCTGAGTGTCCACCAGGTTTGGACAGGTCCAAGGTAGATTCAGTCTCTTGCCATCAAGGATTTCAAAATCAGGCTGGGAGCGAGACCACAAACCTAAAATACACCTGGTTGCTAAGCAGGAGGGGTGTGGCAGATTTGGGCTTCTAGGAGTCCAAAATATTCTAGGAATCCCCACATGGGGTTTTAAGGGAATGGAGATAGGGTTGGACAAAGGGGTTGGGTAAAGGTTGGTGGGGGAAGTTGGGCTGGTTTTTGAAGGTGGCCTGGAAGAGGGGATGGGGGGGCAGATGGAATTGAAACAAAACACAGGATGGTACCATGTATTGCCCCCACCCAGCTGTGTGTTAAGCCTGATTGTGTTTGGCCAAGATGTCAATAAATTAGGCCAAAAAGCAAAATCGTGGGATTGGGCATTAGGTTCAGGGTAGCCAGGAAAGAGGAGGTTTAGTGAGCGGAGGTTAATACAGCAGACAATTGTGGAGCGTCCTTTCCACCTTAACACAGTATGGCTAAAGACTAAAGGTCTCAAAACTGGCTATCAGGACAAGCCTTCCTGGCAGCCTCTCAGTAACCCTGAACTCCACTGGTCTTGAGGAACTGGGAGATGGGCTATAGCAGGGACTTGGCTTGTCTTTAAGGTCCTCTTTGCAGGAGCAATACTAGGTATGGAGACTGGAGTGGACAGGAAAGGGGAGGAGGTTTAGAGAAAGCATCAAAATCTCTCTCTCTCTTTCTCTCTCTCTCTCTCTCATCCCCAGACTCAAGGGTTTTAATTGGGAGAGGCCTCCCTGCTAGGGAGGGTGTGGCTTGCCTAAAGCTTTGGGTCAGAGGATTGGGGTTATGGCAGG
Organism: Nycticebus coucang; assembly: GCF_027406575.1. NCBI lineage: Eukaryota > Metazoa > Chordata > Mammalia > Primates > Lorisidae > Nycticebus > Nycticebus coucang. The sequence continues at coordinate 130,345,902 of NC_069782.1, read as the reverse complement.
AAAGGGCTGAGGTGAGGTCCTGAGAGCAGACCCCTTTGGAGTGTCCAAGCTATTGGATTCAGCTCCTTGGCGCCCTCTCCCTCAAGTCCCTCTCACTGATCTCCACTGTGGAAGGTCCAACATCACCTTCCTGGACAGCAGGGATGTATCACAGATAGGCTTGCCCTGGGGATGGGTCTGCAGCTCTGGGAAATCCCCAGTCTCACTGTTCCTGCCTCTGAGCACCTGTCATCTTCCCAAAAATGCAGAACAAAGATGAAAAGGGGGTAGGGAACTCTTTCCAACGCTCTCAGCCCTAGGGCCCCAAAGAAGAATCCTTTCTCCCTAAACAATCCCTTTTACTCCAGGGAACTGAAAGCCATGATTCCAGACAAATAAGGAAATGTGAGATAATGAAACCTATCTCTGCTGTGCAGAGGCCCTGATGCTGAAGGCATTGAGAAAGAACTTGCTCCCTGCCTTAGCTGGGCTAAGCCTTGTAGTTGAGCTTAGCCCACTCCCTTTCCCGGGCAGTATTAGGGCAAGAAGTCTTATTCTTCCCATCCCAACCTCTGGCCTGGGTCACAAGTCCTTGCATTGGCCTCTCTGGGCCCTTCTCCGGTCCAAGCAGTGGTGCCTGACCACACAGCCTGCCCAGGAGTTTACAAACAAAGCCAGCCTGGGCTGTGCATACGGGGAGAACAGCTCTTCCTGCCTTAACTCCAACTCCCCTTCTTCCCCTCCTATCTCCAAGGGCAGAAATGGAAAATTAGGCAGGGAAGGCCAACGGTCCTACACAAACCAGACCGTGGAGCAAGAGAGAAGAGGGCAGCCCTGCTGGGGTTTCCCAGCTGGGGCACCTCAGGGAAATGAAAGACAGCTCAGGCTCCTACACGCCTTATACCCACAGGTTCAAGTACACTTACACAAATAATACACATGGAGAGCCACACTCGAATAAATACACATACTCAAAAGCAAACACCTTCCAATAATGCACACAAAATGCTCACAGATTGCAGGCCCTAGGGTCCTCAGCCCCCTGCCTGACTGGAACCTGGGCCTCCCGGCCAGTTCCTGAGAACGGAGCCCCAGCCGTAGGCCTGGCCCCTCGGCCCCCGCCTCGCATCCGGAACAGCTGGAGTCGACCGGGCGGTGCACTCGAGCCGGGCGCTGGGCTAGGCGGGGCGGGCAGCGGGGCCCCTGCCCGGCCCGGGCAGAGCGCAGCGGGGAGGCCCCAAGCCTCCCCGTTAGCCCCCCGCACCTGGTGCGGCTGCAGGTCAGAGGCCCGCCATCAGGCCGCTGTGGCCCCAGCCGGCCCGGAGAGCTGCTGCTGGAGAAAAGAGTGTGCAAGATTGCCAGAGGAGGTAGGGCGGCCGCTTCGGGCTCAGGCCGGGAGTGAGGCGCCCGGAGCCACCCCTAACTCCCCCACCCCTCCGCCTCTCGGCGTGGAGAAGGCTGAGCTCTCCGACTAGCCCCCTCCCCCGGCCCCTGGAGTCCTCCACCCTCTTTCCGCGTCCCCACCCTGGGCTGCGGAGATGGTTCTGACCTCCTGCGGGCCAGCTCCGGGGCTTCAGATCCCCTCTCTTTAGGCGGGTGGCCCAGGACAGAGCGTGAGGGGCAAGATGGTCAGGGGAAGAGACGCTGGATTCTAGATCTCGGCTGGAGAAGGTCCACGCTGGGTGGTAGCGGGGTCCACCCGGAGCCTTGGTCTTACCTGGCCCGCACGGCTGCCGGGTCCCTCCCCGGCTGAAGTTCCCGCCACCCTTCTTGAGCTCTACATCCCGGGTCGGAGAGTCTGAGACCGCTGGGCTGGTGCTGCCAGGCGGGCGGGAGGCGGGTGAACCGGGAGAACGGCTCTCAGTTTGGGGTGGGGGGGCGGTGGCTTTTCAGTAATCCGAGGTTCGAGTGCAATAAAGGCGCTGCTAATGTAATTTACAAACATCTCGGGCCGAGCGCGGCTCAGCGCCCGGACTGACAGGCGCATTAGGCAGGCTAATTCCAGCCGGCTCCTCCTACCCCCGGCCCGCTAATTAATGAGCTTCCCAACTTAGAGCCGCCTGCATTGGACAGAGAGAGAGTGAAACAGAGGGCGAGGGAGTGGGAGAGAAGGAGAGAGACGGGGGGAGCAGCGGAGAGAGAGGGAGGGAGGGAGGGAGAGAGAGAACACAGAAGAGGAGAGAAAGAAAGGAAAGAGAAAGAGAAGTGCTGCTGCAGATAATTGATTACTCCTCCATCAAGGCTAACTTGTTAGCAATAGTCAATTGCCCCGTCTCTCTGCCTCCCTCTCAGTCCGGGATCGGCGCCCTAGCCTTGGCTCTTCCAATTGCGGCCGCCAGGACCCCGGGCCAGGAGCCGCCACTGAGCCACCTGACACCTTTAAATAGCACCGGGGCTGGCGAAACTGGAGCCCCGCGCGGCGCGCCCCGGCTCTGGCCCGGGATTGCTGGAAGCCCCGGCAGCGGCCACGGCGCCCGCGTCAGCGCTCTCCTCCCGGGGCCCTGCGCTGCTCTGCCCGCCTCAGCCGCTGTGCTAATCGGCCCCGCTCCTGGCCTGCTCTCGGCTCAGTGCGGCCTCCTTCCTACCCGCCGCTGCCCGCCCGCGCCGTCCGGCGCCCGAGCTGCCCGCGGGCTGGGTCGCCGTGGCCCGAGCCGCCCCGGCCGGGCCCCCGAACGAGGCGGAGATGACTTCCAAGGAGGACGGCAAGGCGGCGCCGGGGGAGGAGCGGCGGCGCAGCCCGCTGGACCACCTGCCGCCGCCCGCCAACTCCAACAAGCCGCTGACGCCTTTCAGCATCGAGGACATCCTCAACAAGCCGTCGGTGCGGAGAAGTTACTCGCTGTGTGGGGCGGCGCACCTGCTGGCCGCCGCGGACAAGCACGCGCCGGGCGGCTTGCCCCTGGCGGGCCGCGCGCTGCTTTCGCAGACCTCGCCGCTGTGCGCTCTGGAGGAGCTAGCCAGCAAGACCTTTAAGGGGCTGGAGGTCAGCGTCCTGCAGGCAGCCGAAGGTAGGCGCCGCTACTCGTTTATCCTGCACCCAGTGCCCCGTGCCTTGCACGCTTCGTGCCCTATGCCTCCGTCCGCCTCTACCCGAGCCTGCCGCCAGGGCCCTTCCTGCTGGGAGTGGAGCTAGGTGGGATGAACCTAGTACCTATTTTTTAGGGATCGCTGTGTTGGCCAAAGTCTGGATGACCTGAGCGGTGGCAGGAACCCAAACTCTCTCTGCAGTCTGAGTGCTTTGCCGGGCTCCCTCCTATTTCTGGTGGCCTGAGATCTCCCAGCCCTGCTCTTTGGGGTGGGGAATCTTTTTTGGGGTGGAGAATCGTACGGGGAACTTCTGGGTAGGGTAGAGTCAGGGTGATTGGGAAAGGTTAACGAAACAACGTTCACACTGCATTGGAGTCCCTGTCTGGTGTTCTCCTGCTCTCAGACTTTGGGTCTTTCAAAACAACTCTGGGAGGAGGTCAGAGACCAAAACAATTTTTTCTTTGGGACTTCCGGGACACCAGAGACAGAAGAAGGAGTTTTGCCATAGCTGAAGCTTGCTTGCCTTAGTGACGGAGGCGGAATTAAATCTGAGAAGGAAACGCAGACTGCAGGCCCCAAGTGCCTGGGTGGGGTAGGGAGTTACTGGGGGGAGAGCCAGGGTGGGGCTTCCTGTTTCCCAATATGAGCCTACACTGTCCTTTCCTCTCAGGCCGCGACGGGATGACCATCTTTGGGCAGCGGCAGACCCCCAAGAAGCGGCGAAAGTCGCGCACCGCTTTCACTAACCACCAGATCTACGAGTTGGAAAAGCGCTTCCTATACCAAAAGTACCTGTCCCCCGCCGATCGCGACCAAATCGCGCAGCAGCTGGGCCTCACCAACGCGCAGGTCATTACCTGGTTCCAGAATCGGCGCGCCAAGCTCAAGCGGGACCTGGAGGAAATGAAGGCCGACGTGGAGTCCGCCAAGAAACTGGGCCCCAGCGGGCAGATGGACATCGTGGCGCTGGCCGAACTCGAGCAGAACTCGGAGGCCACAGGCGGCGGTGGTGGCGGCTGTGGCAGGGCCAAGTCCAGGCCTGGTTCTCCGGCGCTCCCCCCAGGCGCTCCGCAGGCCCCGGGCGCTGGGCCCCTGCAGCTCTCACCGGCCTCTCCGCTCACGGACCAGCCAGCCAGCAGCCAGGACTGCTCGGAGGACGAGGAAGACGAAGAGATCGATGTGGACGATTGAGCGGCGCCGGGATCTTCCGCTGCCTGGGCCCCTAACGCCCGCTGGTCGCCTCCTGGACCGGACCGCAGAGAGGAGCTGGGACCTCCTCTGGAACTCCCGCTTTCTCCCTTGTCTCTGGCCCCGGACTCGGCTCTCAGCAGCCGCCTCTTTCCTCTCGAAGCAATAAACCCCGGGCTGGCCGGCCGGGCCGGCCACCGCACGCGGCCTCAGCCGCCCCCGGAGCCCTCGCCGTGCAATTCTGTATGGCTTCTGTATAAATATTTAAACTTACATAGCGGGTTTTTCCCCATTGCAGCCTGATTTTTTTCTTTTATTTTTTTAAATCTCGGAGATTTCGGTGTTTTCAAAGCTCTTGGACTGCTGGGTTTGCTGAGGGCGAGGCAGAATCCAGGGCGGCGAACACAAACCTGCAGTCTAGAGGAGGGGGCAGCAACCGCTATTTTGATTTTTCTCTGCATGTGGCGAATGCACGGGCCCACTCCCTCCTCGCCGCCCTCGTCCTATTGCAGTTGACTTATTTCCTTCTGCCTGTTTTCCCGCTTGGGAAGGGGATGAGAGGGGTAGCTGGGTCCTGACTTGCAAGTTTCAAAATTGATCTTTCCTCTTCCACCCCAAGAGAAGTCTGTTTTCGATGCCATTTCTGTCTCCCAATGCCCACTAATGCTATTTTGAAGATTCTTCCCTCTCTCCCACATTTCCTTGCATTTCCTCAGACTGACTTCAGAAGTCCGAGTCTTAGGGACAATGCAGGGGAAAAATCAACCAACCAACCATCGAAAACAGAACCTAAAGCCCTAGAATTATTTTTTACTCTTTTTAGAATTTTTTTGCATGTGACAGAGACAGAGAGGAGGCCCACCCAAGTCCTTATCCCACCGCCTCTGCAGCTCTGGGTCTCTCTTGCTGTCCCCAACCCTATTCCTAACTGGACTTGGCCAGACAAGGGTGGCCAGATGAGGGTGGTCCTGAGTGCCCCTTCCCTGCTCCTGCCCTCTCCTCCCTGGACTGTACCCAAGGCCTCTTTCTCCAATAAAGTCTTTGCCATTTTACTAGAACCAGCGGTGACCTTGTCTGAGTGAGTGGCCGGCTTCGGAGAAGCAGCGGCAAGCTGGGCTTCTAGCTGCTGCTCCTCTCTGGTCACCCCAGCTTTGAAGATTTGTGGGGACTTTCAGGGCAGGCGTGAGAGTGAGGGGTGAGGGGCGAAAGGGAAGCAGCAGAAGGAGGCGCTTCTTGTTCATAATGCGGGTCAGCTACTAATTGCGGAAAGAAGCGGGATTCGCCAGGTCGGGGTAAACATCGAGGCGTGCAATACTAGGAGAAAATTCGCGTGTACTTGGGGGTTATCGCAGGCACAAAATTAGTGTGGAACGAAGGCTGGGGAGGAGGACTTGCTCTGTAGTTCCTGAGTGGCACCCCAGACCCTAGGGCATCGTGCCCAGTGCTCTGAGACCCGGGCTAAGCCGGGAGTGCAGCGTGGGTATCATTCAGTGTGACATCCCTGCTGAGCTTGGGGCTTTAAGTTTCGATCTTCCTTGGGAGTTGAGAGGGATGAGGCCAAAGGCAGCAAGAATAGGTTTAATTGAGCATATGGGCACCCGGAATTGTGAACCCAAAGCGTCTGAGTTGGGCTGACTTTCCGGTAACATCACAAATCCTGGGCCTGGAACTGGGTTAGGGACAGAAACATTATCTCTCAAAGACTCTCTGTGGTCTGCGGTGCCCCGAGGGCGGCTTGGGTGGGGGCTCAGGCTGCTTTCACTTTCCCAGAGTGGGTTTCTCTCTGGGCTTTTGTTGTCGCTGGGCTGGCGAGTGGCCACTGTCACCAGAGTAGGGTCCCTCCTCCAGGCCGCCCGACTCTATCTCCGCAAAATTGATGTGAGAAATGCGCATCTGGTCTCGGGCAGGAGACGAGGCAGGCGACGAGGCAGGCAATGGGGCCCTCGGGCCTAAGTCAGGAACGTGCATGTCCAGAGGAAACAGAAACAGGGAAAAAGGAGCTCAGAAAGACATTTCAAAAGCAGAGGAAGAAAGTGGACAGCCACAGCGAGACAGGGAGAGAAAAAGAGGAAAGGCTAGAGAGGGAGGAAGAAAGAGAGAGAGAGAAGGAGGAAGAAGGGGAGAGAAGGAAGGAGGTGGTCTGGCAGCCAGGCCAGCATGCGGCGGGTTCCTCTCGGGCGACATAAATCGCCCTCTCTTAGGATGGATGGGTCTGTAATTCGGAGCGCGGACCATGAAGGCCGGGACGAATGGGCCCGGGCGGCCGCTGACAGGCGACAATAGCCCGGCCCAGCCCCCCGTGGCTCCTGGTGCGGGCACGGCCGCGGCCCTCCGCAGCCCAGAGCGCGCCGGCGCTGGCGACCATATGGTTTTTGAATTTTCTTCACAATTTGTAGACAATTTGATGGATTAGGTCCCCGCGCGCGCCTCCCCGGCACAAAGGAGGCGCAGGGACCGCGGCGCGGCGGTCACCCGGGCATCTGCGCCCGCCGTGTGCACCCCCCCTTGTCCGGCCCCCGCCCCGCGCCCTAAGCCCCGGGCCGCCCGCCCAACACGCCCATGAATCTCAATGAAGCGGCCCTGGCACCTCCGGCCGCTCCCTGCTTCCAGGACCTGGGCTGGGCCCTGCTGAGTCCCTTCGGGCCGGGGGAGGCGGCCCCGGGGCTGAGCCCACCCGAGCTGCGGCGCCCGCGGGGCGCGCAGCTAAGCAGGCGCATCGGGGCTGAGGAGAAACGGGGCCATTTATCCGCCCGTCTAGTTAAAGCGGGTTATTTGTTTGCTTCTCCGGCCTCCCCTCCCCTCCCCCTTTCCTCCTCCCCCTCCCTTCCCCTTCTGCCTTTTATTCTTTTGTCTCTAAATGGATTTAATGAGCCTGAAAAACATGACAATTGAATATAACCAAGAAATAAAAAATAACGAGGGAGGAAGGAAAGAGGAAAAGAAAGAATGAAAGAAAGAAGGGGTCGGATTAATAAAATAAAGGGAAAATTCAATTCAGTTCGGCAAACGTTTGTTCTATCCCAGGCCGCTCAGGAAGCTGGGGAAATTGAAACGAATCAGATCCAGTTCTTGCCCTCAAGAAGCTCCCAGTCTAGTGGGCAAGACCCGCAGCACTCTTGGCGCTAAGGGAAGATCTGGACGAGGGTCAGGGAAATGCCACTTGAAAAACCCGGAGAGATGGCTTTGGGCTTCCAGGGTGGTGGGGACTTCACAAAGAAAGTGATAAGGAACCCAGGCCTTGAAAGACAAGAAGTATTTCGTTGTTTCTATAGGTCAGAGGAGGGTGGATGAAAGGGAAGACTGGATGGATGTCAGGAGGGAACAGGGAATGAGGTGTACAGTGTACCTCAGAACCCTGGGCTGAATCTGATGGGGAGACCCCGGGATGGTGCAGGCGCTTGGTCCTGCACAGTGTGGGGAGTGGATACGAGACACCTCATATTCTCTGGGGCTCTGAGGGATTCCATGCCTCCATTGTGCTCTGAGTGGGCTTCCAGAGCTCCGTCACTTTGTGAGGCTGTTGAGACCTGACTTTGCCCTGCCAAGTGCAGAGACTTATCTCCAGGCCTCACTGGGCAGACAGGCAGCAGGGAAGTTGGTAACAGTGGGCAAAAGCCTAGGGGCTTGGGCTTGGCGGTAGACAGAGGCCAGGGGCTGGGATCCAGGGAGGCCTGGAGCTCCAACTCACCTTTTTAGCTTTTGCATTTGTGATGAAGGCTGTTTTCTGGGCACGGGTGGGCTGGGAGCCTGGATGGTCTTGGGTTCACTTCAGGGGACCTGTAATGTCGCAGGGCCTAGAAGGGCACTCCTGGCCCTGGGCCTCTTAGCCAGCACCTGCCTGGCCCACTGGCCAGTTTCCGGATGCAGATGTGTGTTGGGTGTGCACCTAAAATGTGTACACTCCGTGACAGCAGGGCTAGTGCTTGAGTGTCTGTCCCTTCTCAGGGTCTGAAATGTACATTGTGTGAGAGGTTATAGGCCCTACTCCCATTCACAGGGCGAAGTTCGTTAAAGCTTGGGACCCTCTGAGCTGCCCATCCTTCAGCCGGCCAGAGTTCCATGACTGCCAGAGGCCGTTGCCAATCTGTTCCCAGAAGACTCCAGCCTCTATGCGGACCTACTTTCGATTCCAGGCTACCCAGGGGAAGGCTGGCCGGGCTTTGTCTCTCCTTTTCCCATTGGGCCCAGCCCAGCTTGCCAAATCCCGGGACTCCAGCAGTTTCTGTGGTCCAGGTCGAGGACCCCATCGAGAAGGGACAGGCCGGGCCACACTTCGTGATTCGGCTGGCTCGGCTTTCCCAACTGGCGGGCGGCGCCGGGTGAGGCCGGGAGGCGCAGTTCCTTATTTTACGAGGTGTCGGGCCAGTGTCAGACGCAGCTCCGATAAGTAATACTCCAGTCTGAGGGACCAGAACGTGGTAATTAATCCCAAAGACTTAAGTGTATTTTAGTTCAGGAGAAAAAAAATCACTAATTCAATCGTCCGGAAAATTGAAGTTTGATGCATGAGTCCCCCCTGAAAGGGACGGGCTGGGGCCTCGCACCTCCCCTCCGCCCCTGCCGGTCGCCGTGGGGACCCCCTCCTCCCCATCATTCTGAGACACCAGATCCAGAGAAGTCCACTCGCCCTGCCCTGTGCTTACCCGTCACCTGGATCCATGGACACTCAGCCTTTTTGCCTCACCCCCAACAACCAAACCCTCTTTCTCTGAACCCAGAAAGTGATTTGTGTGGACAGTATGTATGATCCCCAAACACGAGCACCTGGATAAGAGGCCATGGTGGGTAAGGTCGAGGGTATAAGGCATGTGAGAGAAGGGAGGAGATCCCCGAGCGGGCTGGGGTGGCCAGGGTCACTGAGCAGGAGGCTGTTGTAGTAAAGTGAAGTACATGTGGCTTGGAGGCGGGGTAGAAATGGGTGTGCTGGATGGCAGTAGTTGGGTAGGTGTGAGGAGTCGGTTGGGAATGGTTGCCTCCCTAGACTGTACACGCACAGGAATGGAGGTCTTGGCAAAGATTGGCAGGCCTTGGGGAGCCAACCTGACCCCTGCATGTATCTATAGGTGAAAAGAACAGGCTCCTGGGGAGCAAAGAATGGTGGGGGTTCCTGGGCTTGGTACACAAGTGTATGCAAGGCCAATAACTAGGAGAGAGAAGAACCCCTGGAATCCCACCTCTGCACTCCCAGGTCCAAGGCTGCACTAGCAAATCTCCCTGTCTCCTCCTAACAGCTGCCAGCTCTGGGAGAGATTTGAGGCTGTGAGAGTATGTTTGGTGAGCTGTGGGGGGGGGGGGAAGGGTGTGTTCCTGAGTGTGTCATGGAGCATGTGCAACTCAGAGACTGAGCATGTATGGCTGATTGATGGAACTGGAGTGTGGGACTGGGTGTATGCTGCTGTGTTGATGTGAATGATTGTTGCAAACTAGTGTGTGCAGCTAGGTGTGACTAAGTTTGTGCGATGAAGAGGAAAAAAGTAAATCTGTCACTGGAGTGGGTATGACCCGAAGGTGAGCAATGCCTGGGGTGTGTGCAGGGAGCTGGGCGGATAACTGGGAGAATGAATATTGATGTGGAACTGAAGCTACAGACAGCCAGAATCCTAGCTCAACCAGACTAGTCAAATTTATTTACATTTATAAAACTAGGGGCAGAGGCAGGGACAGAACTGTTAGCTTGGGTGTGAGTTTATTCTGAGGGCAGCTGGGAATATTGAATGAGCACTGTGCAGGCAGAGACTCTTTGAGAACAGGTTGTGTATGTGGGTCCTCTGCTGTGAGGTTGGGTAATAGCCAGGCTGGCCTGCTTGCTCCCTGCCATTCGAGTTGGTCACTAGGCTGCACGTTTGTCTCCGGAGTGCTCTGCAGACCTACACTTGGCTGCTCCAGTCCTAGGTAGCAGCTTCCTCAGCTCATTCAAGGAGAGTTTCCTTCCTCAAAGGAGCAGCTTCCCTCAGCTCATTTAAGGGGAGTTTCTCCTCCTTGTAGGGTCAGGGCTGCCCAAATTGGGGAGGACACAAATGGCAATGTGCAGGTGTGGGAATATCAGATGGAAGATGCTGCCAGCAGGATTGGGAGCAAGCGAGTCCTGCCACTTTGGAGTCTGGTCTCTGTGTGTGCAAATGTGTCAGAGATTGCTGTGCATTCATTCAGTGTATGCAGGGGCACATGCAGGCTTCCCCATGAAAGGGTGGATGTAGCTAGTTGTTTGAATGTGGGTGGATGAGGTGGGGAAGGGAGACTGGTTACCTGTGGGTATCCAGGGGCCCGGGTAGGTTTAGTTGTCATCAAGCACATACAGGAGTACAGGACGAGTTGTAGCCACAGCTGGATCTGGATGTGACATCTGAGCACATAAGATGGAAGTGGGTATCTGCACCAGTCCTCCCAAATTCAGGAGTGGGTTTAGGGCTCTGTAGATATGGAGACCTAGGCTGTTAAGTCCCCTCCAACAAAAAAATGACAGCCTTCCTCTCCCCTTCATAACTCCTACTCCCAACCCAGAGGCTGGGATAGAGGCCAACGTAGAAAAGAGGTGAGTGACCCCCTCCATCCCCCAGAGGCTGTTCAAGGTGAAGTGTCTGGATCTCCATAGGGACTGTCTCCTCTCTCCTGATGTCATCACTGGTCCTATCGATCTGGCTGCTTTAATGTCTCCCTGGGACCACACATCCACATGTAGATGAAGGGTAAGCCCAGGAAGGCCCACAGGCCCACAGCCATTCCAGAACACCCATAATACAAGCATCCCAGAAACTGCAAACACACACAAGGCAGGCATCCGTTTACACAGACTGACAATGCAGAAACCCAGTACACAACCACAATGACACAAACATGGTGCCTGGAAAACACAGTGTGGTCACATATGACATAGCTCGTCCATCCAAATACAGGCAGCCAGTAGCACACACAAGAATTAAACAGTCATACATATACTCCATCTCCACTGTTACACACACACCACATGCTCCAGGACAGAGGCACAGCTCACAGTACTGTACGCACACAAGGCACAAGCTTCCTGACAGTTTATGCAAACACTGGAGTGAGGTGGGCACTAGCTGGTTTAGGCAACTTTTGTGGAAATTCTGCCAGTGTTGTGATGTTTTGAGGGGTTTTCAATTGCAGAGAGGGCAGCCAGCAGCAGACAAGGGTTGGTGGCGCAGGGAGGTTCCCACTGCACCACCAGTGCAGGTTTCCCACTGAAAAACCAAGTCCCCAACCACCCCGAAATGCAATCAAAGCTACTGCTGCCCACCCGCCCTGCACAATGGCTCTGGCTGGAGTCGTTATCATTTTTGTTAACTTTTTATCGACTGTTTGCTAGATGGCGTGTCAGTAAAGTGTATGATTTGAGATGAAAAATTAGGCAGATTAACCTGAGGGGAGAGCCTGATTGATTACTAAATAGGATCAATTTGAAAGTTTTAGTCCTGGCGTTTCTGCAGAGCCTCTTAATACTTCAAACTTCAATTTTACGGGCGATTGAACTAAGCATGTTTCTGACAAAATTGATATATGTATTAATTTGCTTTAACTGGTGATTAATTACTCTCCACTGAAAGAATTATATGGAGCTGTTTGCCTGCGATTTGCATATTAATCAAATTCTAGTTGATAATTCCGCTGGTGGGGGTGTCAGGGGCGGGGCGTGGGGCTTGAGGGTGTGATGGGGTGTTTGTGCGTGTGCCGGTGTGTGCGCGGTGTGTGTGGGGGCTCCCAACCCCCTCCCTTTGGTCGCTCCCTGCTTAGCTGCCAGTTTAGTGCATTAAAACCAAAGATGCAGAACGAGTTTGCCCGGCTATTTGGCGGGAGCAGAAATTGCCTGTCCGGTTTTATGATCTGCTCAGCCTGAGCAGCCGGGTCCTTAATGTCCCCTGTCAAAGTGTCCGCGATTTAAAGGGAAAACAGCCCCCACTTTAGCACCGCACCCGAATGACAAGGGACGAGGCAGGGAGAGCTCCCCCCTTAAATAACTCCCCGCCCCCCCCCCCAGGACCATGGTTTCTTGGTGGGCCCCAGCTCTGGGGACTCTTGGAAACAGTGCGGTGTCCTTGGAGTCAAACTCCCAGGATGCTCCAGTCATGAACCTCCTCCCCCAACATTCATATACATAGGGGCACATGAAGGCATGGCAGAGACCCAGAGAGATGGTCAGACACTGTCTCTTGAGCTGATGGGCAGGATAGCCACAGTCTTAGACACAAAAGTCACAGCTACCCAGTCCCAGGGCTATTCACTGAGACCCCTGCTCTCCAGCCTGTGTGTAGACACACTCAGTTACCCACATGCACACCCAGCCACACAGAAACTCACACACACAGGAAGATACATAGACACCCAAGTCACGTTCACACAGCTTCTCAGGCACACGTGGTCTCTCTCTCTCTCACACACACACACACATTTTCAGATCTACACACAGACCTCTTCTACACACATACCAAAGCATGAAGGCCCCTCACACAGGTTTCCTTGATGAGACATGCCCCAGACACCAGCCCACACCCTCCCTGGCGGTCCCCATTGCCCCCTCCCGGTCCCCTACTCCAGCCTGACTCTTTAAGCTAAAGCGGGTGGTGCCACCAAATCAACTTTTCCCATCTCCGGATTCGAAGGGTAGGAGTGTAATTAAAACCAGATAATTAATGAGACAATATTCCTCCAGCTACATCTTTAATGAACAAACCCCTTCAGGGCAACCTCTTCTTCTAGGCTCATTAAAGAGAAGAAAGTTGGGCGGCTCTGGGCGGCTCGCGGACTTCCCAGTGCGTTAATAACGAAACCAGGGTGGGTGTCTCAGCCCAGAGAGCGGGAGCCACAGCCGTGTTCCTCCGCTGGGCCCTTTTCACCACTGCTTTGACGTTTTGTGCCCCCGCTTATCCTGCCCTCCCCGCCCCAACCCTTTCACTGGCCTGGCCTCATTGTCTCAGGCCACCCCCTAGAGGCCCCGGATGTCCGTTCAGTGACCCCCGGCTCCACCTGCGCTTTTTCGTGTGTCCTCTCACCGGTACCCGGCAGGCCACACACTTGGACGCGGCCGGCGAAGGGCCTCCCAATCCCCCTTCACCATCTGGGCCCCCGAGTGCTCCAGGCCGACCGTTTGGATAGAGCTGGCTCTGTAGAAGGGAAATCGAGGTAAGGCAGGGGCCCGAGTCTCCCTCTGAAACTCACTACCCTATAGCATTTGACTGGCATTTGAGTTTCCATCCTGGGAACCAGTGGGCTGCAGGGGAGGTTGAGATGGAAATCAACTCGTTTTCCACATGCACCCTCGCTCACTCCCAAGTAGCGCGTGCTAGCAACCATATTAATGTGCACTCGCGCGCACGCGAGCATGGACACACAGAGATGCCCACTCGCTGGTGCACACAGTGCACGGTCGCTATGCCTGGGGTTCAGACTGGCCTGGGCCTTCCCCACGCCGCCTGAGGTCGCCCTTTGGTCATTTGTCTTCAGAATGGGAGCCTTTTTTGCTCTCTATCCAGCCTGGAGCGGATAAGTCAGCCGGGGAGACTGGGAGCCGGCAGCGCAGAGGGGGAGCAGAGCCCGGGGAGCCCGAGTCAGACCCGGGCAGCAGCGGTAACTCTGGCAGCGGCTCTGGCGGCAGCGCCTGCGTTTGCCTGCGCCGGCTTTTAGGGATGAGTTATGTGGTAATGAGCGAAGTAAATCTGCATGCGCAAAAGATGCTAATTACTCTTAATAGCCTACCCAGACGCCCCAAGACTGGAAACCCAGAAACGTAAATCTGCTCCCGATAAATATTTTTAATTGTGAAATTTCCTGGAAAGAAGACTTTGGGTACGCGGCCGAGGCACCCGGCTTTGGAGGGAGGAAAACTGCCCCACCCGGAAAACAGGGTCCAGAGTCAGGGTCCTGCGCGGGTGCAGCGGGCGCGGGCCGAGTGACCTGAACCAATCTGGCCTGCACTGGGTAAAGTTAGTGATGTATCGCATTAATTACTAGTGTGAGCTGCAAATGGTTTAAGGCCCAAGGAAAATTAATGGGAATCCAAATTCTAATTATGTAGCTGTTGTTAAAGAGTTTAACTAGATAGTCACGGAGAAAATTGGATTATGCATAGAAATATGCAGCCAGCGCACGCGGGCCGGGGGAGCGGTTGGGGGCCTGGCGCCCCCTGGCCTAGAGGACGCTCCTCCTCTACCAGGAAGGACAAGACCCACCCCAGCCCCAGCCCCAGCGTATAAAGATCTTTCCTGTTCTGAGGGCTGTGGCAGGGCGAGTCTCAGGCTGGGAGCTGAGGCCTAAGGTTGCAGAAGCGATTGCTTGGATGCGGGGATCAGTGTGGAAGTCCCGGGCGCCTGTATCCCTTGATCTGGGTAAGCCTTTGTGCCCATTTCTCAGACCGCAGGTCCTTGCTCTGGTTCTCAACTAATCCACCCTGCACGTCTTCTGATAACCATAATTACATCTGGGCGCTGTGAGTTTACATTTTTTCCACTGTCAGTTTAAGGAAATAACCACCAAATGGAAGCCCAATTATACTGAAGCCTCGTCATTCACTTTATTAAGGGCCCTGGATATGTTAACATTTTCGCAGGAAATGAGGTCTGATCAAGCAGCACTAATACCTCCGGCCTCGGGGAGGGGGCGGAGACTCTCAGGGGCGGGCTCCATTCCCCGGGAGGCCTAGGGCCGGTAGAACCAAAGCTGTCAAACTGTTGGCAAACCTTGTCGTGGCAGACACTCAACCCACCACTTCTCCCAGTTTCTCCCAGAATCTTGGATTCGTTCCGTTTGAGGTCACCCACTGGGCAAGCCTACATCTCAGGGTGCTGGGCTCGGAGCTACCGCCAGGGAAGTTGAGCGGACTTTGCAGCCCCAAAGGGAGAAGGAATCCTTTCAAGATCCTTTCCAGGGGATTAGTAACCCCAGCGACGCTGCTAACGCCTGTGGGGCCGGGCAAGGGGGCAGGGACTGTCAGGAAGCCCCTTCCCGGATCCCAGTCCCCGCCCCTATAGGATTCCGGATTTCTATCTCCCCTTCAGTGAGAATACATCCTGTCCCCGCCGCCCTCTGTTTCTGAGGGAGAAGCCAGTGGGTTCCGGTCTCACCAGGAGGCTTAGTCCGCTAGGCCTGACCCCGCCCTGCCGGTGGCTTTAAGTACCGCTCATCGGGTCTCGACTTCCTACATTCCTGGATGGGTGGCCAGGCGGGACCAACGCCTGCAGTAGAGCGGCCGCTCGATCTCTCCAGGTCTTCCTTTCGCTCCCCACAGGTTCCCCGACTGAACTGGGAGGGTGAGGAGTGGAATGGGGAGGGATGGGACCTTCGGCCAAACGTCGGGGAGATAGGGATGGGCTGGAGGGAGGACACCCCGTTTGGGGCATCGGTTTCTAATTTACAGGCGGTGGTGGAAAGCCAGGGTGGTGCTCCATGGATCAGTCCAGGGAAGGCCTCAGGCAGAGAAAGGTGCACAGCGCGGGGACGTCCTTGAGGGACTAATTCTGACCAGGGGAGCGGGTCTGAGTTACACACATATAGAGCCCCCTGCCCCTTTCCTTTTTGGCTCCCCTGGAGGATCAGTTCCTTGAGGATTGGAGTAGGTTCTCCAAATCAGGTGAAGCTGCTTAGGGTGTCCGAAAAAAGAGCAAGGAAGTGAGCTCAGAGGTGCGGAAATCCACACCTTCTGCTCTCCCCAGTCCCAAGAGGTGGAGCCTGGCAAGCGCAGGTGCACATGCGCTGACCCACAAATCTTGGGGAGAAAGACAGATGGGCGTGCTCTTGTATTACTGACTCCCAGGCTGAATCTGAACTCCAAAACCCTAATTCTTCTCCAGTGGCCTCCATGGAATAGAATCCATAAATTCGGAGAGGCAGGTGTGCCGACGTCAGACTGAGACCCTGAATTCCTCGCCTCTCTCTACCTTCCAAAGAAGGTCGGAGGACGCATCCTCTAGTCCTTTCGGCGCGTGTCAAGCCTTCAGCCTCCTCTTCATCTTTCCTCTTCATGCCTCCGGGAACAACGGCTGCTGTTCTCTGTTTCACTGAGAAGGATCCTTATACCCTGGCTCCTTCTTCCTCCAGCCCTCTCGGGTCTCCCAGCCGGCCCTCTCCACTAGAGCCCTGCTCTTTAAAATCCCGCGCTTCTCTGTGACGCGAGCTTCGAGCGCCACTTAGTGGCATTTATGAAGACGCTCAACAGCAGCTCGCCCCCTTCCGCCACCCCTCTCCCGCACCTACCCAACCGGAACCTCAATACCCACCCTGGCGCCGTCTCATTCTCAAAGCCCCAGCCCTTATATGAGTACGCTACCCCTCACGGTAGACAACTACCCCATTTTCTAGCACGTAGCCTTTAGTAGGGGCCTGCTGCAAGGTATATAGCAGGGCTGTAGTTGGGGAGGGCTCCCAATTCGAACCCACAGATACAGGAACGCTCAGGGTCCGGGTGTGGGGTGAGGCTGAGGAAGGGACCATCTCATGTCTCTGCTGTTAGAGAGCTAGAAAGATCCTCCTTGGGCTGTTGCAAGCGGCTGCTCTCTTTTCGGGTTGAGTTCTTAAAGGGGAAGTTATGAGCCTCTAGTCATCCTTGTTCTTACCCCCAGCCCAGCCCCGAGCCTCAGTCACCCTTACACTACGAGCAAAATCAGAAGCCCGCCGGCTCTCGCAATTCTGGTCCCCGCACCGGCCTGGGCGCGAGAAAAGTTAGGCAAGAGCTCCCTCTGCTGTCATCTTTGCACTACTGCAGCTGTCGCGCTGAGGGTTTCGACATTGCTAATTTGATTTGCTGGCCTTCGCAAATGGGCAGCAGGGCTTCTCCGGGCTTCAGGGGTTTGCGCAGGGAAAGGTTGACGCAGTGTTGCTGAGTTCCACCCTCACTGC
This sequence comes from Nycticebus coucang, assembly GCF_027406575.1. Classification (NCBI taxonomy): domain Eukaryota; kingdom Metazoa; phylum Chordata; class Mammalia; order Primates; family Lorisidae; genus Nycticebus; species Nycticebus coucang. The sequence continues at coordinate 130,328,862 of NC_069782.1, read as the reverse complement.
TGGTTCTTCATTGATTTTACTGCTTCCATCTTGTTTCTGGGGTCAGCTGCCCCCAACTGACATGGTGCCTGGAAAGTTTGAAATTTCTTCCCCTACACCACGTGTATACATATATCAAAACGTCATGGCTCGGCGCTCGTACCTCAGTGGTTAGGGAGCCGGTCACATACCCCGCTGTGAGGTTCGACCCCGGCTGGGCCTGGTAAACAACAATGATAGCTACAACAAAAAAATACCCGGGCGTTGTGGCAGGCACCTGTATTCCCAGCTACTTGGGAGGCTGAGGCAAGAGAATTACTTAAGCCCAAGAGTTTGAGGTTGCTGTGAGCTGTGACGCCATAGCTCTCTACTGAGGGCAACATAGTGAAACTCTGTCTCAAAAAAAAAAAAATCATGTTGCACACTATAAATATATGCAGTTTTACTTGTCAATTAAAAAATAACATAGCACAAGAATAAAAAGAAATTTCTCCCCTTATAGTGTGATCAGCAAGCCTGCGTTCCCCAGCCAGCACATTAGAGAGGGAAAAGTCTGGGGAAGAGTGAGTGGCAACCCTGGCTCAGTCCAGGGGTCTTGGGCCAACTGTTCAGAGAAGATAAAAAGTGTGAGATGGTGACAGCAATGACTGGCATTTCTAAAAGAGGTGACCTTCGTAGCAGAGAACCTAATGGATGGGGGTAAACTCTGTGCCCCAGGAGATCCCTCACACACCTGACACATATGGACTCCCAGGTACACCAAACACTCGTTCCCATTGGCCTAGTCTGGCACCTTCTGATACTGAAGCCTCCTACCCCCCCTGCAGGACATTCTCCAGCTCAGAACATCTAGGAGAAGCAAGAATCATAGTGAGCAGGACTCCAGAGGCAGGTATGTAATGGAGTAGTTCATTAAGGTCACTCTGAGTCTTTTATTTTTATTTTTTTGTAGAGACAGAGTCTCACTTTATCGCCCTTGGTAGAGAGCTGTGGTGTCACACAGCTCACAGCAACCTCCAACTCCTGTGCTTAGGCAATTCTCTTGACTCAGCCTCCCAAGTAGCTGGGACTACAGGCGCCTGCCACAACACCCGGCTATTTTTTTGTTGTAGTTTGGCCGGGGCAGGGTTTGAACCGGCCACCCTCAGTATATGTGACCGGTGCCCTACCCACTGAGCCACAGGTGCTGCCCCAACTTTGTTTTTTTTTTTTTTGAGACAGTTTCAAGCTGCTGCCCTGGGTAGAGTGCCATGGCGTCACAGCTCACAGCAACCTCTGACTCTTGGGCATAAGGGATTCTCTTACCTCAGTCTCCCAAGTAGCTGGGACTACAGGCGCCCACCACTACGCCCAGCTATTTTTTTTTGATGTTGCATTTGTCATTGTTATTTTGGCCTGGGCTGGGTTTGAACCGCCAGCCTTAATGTGTGTGGCTAGTGCCCTACCCACTGAGCTACAGTTGTTGTTATTGTTGAGATTCTCACTTTGCACTTTGTCACCCTTGGTAGAGTGCCATGGTGTCATAGCTCACAGCAACCTCAAACTCTTGGGCTCAATTGATTCTCTTGTCTCAGCCTCCCAAGTAGCTGGGACTATAGGCACCTGCCACAATGCCTGGCTATTTTTAGAGATGGGGTGCTGCTCTTGCTCAGGCTGGTCTTGAACCTGTGAGCTCAGGCAATCTGTCCACCTTGGCCTTTCAGAGAGCTAGGATTACAGGTGTGAGCCACCTCACCTGGCCTTACTCTGGGTGTTTGTCTTCAATTTTGAGACTGTCCTTAAAGAAACAGGGTGGCAGTGTGTGTGTGTGTGTGAGAGAGAGATAGAGAGAGAGAGGGAGAGAGAGAGAAAGAGAAGGAGGGGTACTGGGCTTGTGACTTGAGATCTGGTGACAACTTTCATTTGAGGTGCTGCTCTGTGATTGTATGTACATTTCCCAGAACTGTGACCCAGAACCCCTCCCACTCCCCTATCATAAAAGCAGCACTCCCACCTGAACACAGATCAGATTAAAGCACAAGTACTGGGAATTCCCAGTTAGTCTAAGCAGCCAGGGAACATGAGAATCTTTAGCCCCAGGCCTTAGATGGGGAAAGAGGTAAGGGGATCATCTGTTCTTCCTTTCTTTTCCATCCTTTCTCTTGGGGTCTTTAGTAGTTTTCTGTGGTGGTGGGATATGGTCTTTCCTCTTCTCAGTGTCCTTGGGGTCCTTGAGTTGCTGCACTACAGCTATATTGCCTTATGTGTCCCCTTTCCTCCCTCAAGTCTAGGAGGAGAGGGCAGCAGAGAAGAGTTGCTAATGGGCCTGGTTGGCTGCTAGTCTGAGCTTGAGAACATGCAGATTTCAGGACCCGATTCCAGGGCCACTGATATATTATACATGTAGAATCTCTGGGAGATGGGCCTGAGAATCTTCCCTTTAATGAGAAGCCTGCTCCTTCTTTACCCCTTCCACATACGCTTTTGCCAACTAACTATGAGAACTGCAGAACCTCTCCCTTTCCCACCCACCCCTTCTCCCCAGTGTGGCTTACAGATGAGGAAATCAACCTGCCATTTGGAATTAAACATCCTGGCTTTAAGTCTGTAACTTCCTAGCTGTAGAACTTTGGCAAGTCATTTGATCTCCCTGAGCCTCAGTTTCTTTATCTGTGAGTTGAGGACAATAATCCCTGCCTCAGGGGGTGCACTGAGAGCCAGGTAAGCTAATTTTCCCATAGAACATTAGCTGATAGCGCAAAAGGCACATTTCATTTCAAATGCTGGTTATTATTCAAGAACTCTAGTCTAGGTTAGGTGGCTCAGGCTGTAATCCCAGCACTTTGGAAGGCTGAGGCAGGAGCATAATTTGAAGGCAGAAGTTTGAGGCCAGTCTGGGCAACTTAGTAAAACCCCAATCTCTACAAACAGAAAAAAAAAAAGAAAAGAAAGGAACTTCAGTGGCAGATGCAGAGGTGTTATAAGTCTAGGAAAACATCTTCCAGGCCTGAGCTCTGGAGATGAAAAGGAGTGGTCCAAAGATAAGTGGCCAGATGGGGTAACCCCTTCCTCCAGATAGTTCTCCTTGTAGGTCAATGAGGGCCTCTCATTTGCGGCACCCCAAGATCTCCACACTGCTCTCACCTCTTCTTCCCAGCTGTCCTCTCCCACCAAAGAAATGTAAATGATCTTTGTGGGAAATCAAAGAAGAAAATGCCCACACTAACTATCCTCCTGAGAAAAGAATTTGGTTTGCCTAGGGTCAGTTCCAGACATTAAGTGTTACACGTTGAGTTCTAGGGAACCTGTTAGAACTACACAGGCTGGGCTCTGTTATATTTTTATCATGGTATCCAGCATATTTAGACTCTTTTGTTCCCTGGGGTGAGACCACACCCTGGAATATCTAATGTTTTGACAAAAGCAGGCCGAAGAGCTTTCCTATGGGAAAGCCCTCCCAGAGACCAACCCTTTATCTCTGGTTTTATTCCAAGTTTGGGGTGGAGAGTAGTGAGCTGGGAAGACTATGGGGACCATGACCTAGAATGGCATTGACTTAGAACCTCAGGAGACAGAGCAATTTGAAATAGAAGGGCTTTGAAGTGTGGGGCAGGACAGCATTACATGGGTCTCACTTATTCTAGCTCTTCCTGAACCTTGCTAAGCCACAATTTCTTCATCTTATAATGGGGATGATACTGAGACCTGTTCCATTGCCTCAGCAGTTATGAGTACTGTTTCCAGAGAGGGGTTTACAGTTTTACAAGCATGTAGATATGTGTGTATGTGTGTGGAAACAAGAACAGAATATGCACCCTGTTCTGAAGTTTTCTTTTTTTGCTTAAAAATATATCTTGGATATATTTCCCTGCTGATATTCCATGTTGGTACCTTTTAACGTGCAAAACTATTGAAATATTAGTTAATTTAAATAACTCAGAGAAAAAACTACCTTTTGGGGAGCGTTGAAGGGCGTTTTCTCACTGGAGGGTAGTGTGTGTGCAGTGCGCCCATGTCTTTGTGTTAATAGGGAGGGAAAATGGGAGGGATTGTGATTATGCACAGGTGCTTCAGCAGCTGGTAACCCAAGTAGAATGGGGATTTTTCTGATTTTTAGTAATATACAGCCTGGAGTGAAAACAAATGGAACCAATTAGGAGCTTTCAGCTCCTTTAGAGCGCCGTTTTCTCCCCACCCCCAGAAACCTCCTAGGATTGTGCTTGCTTGGCTACTGGCCTTCAAGGGGTTTGAACTCAGAGTTTGGAGAGGCAGAAACTTATGTTTACCTATGGGATGGCACAGAGGGTATGTTAAAGTACATCTAAGTTACCATAACAAAGAGTCTCCCCCAATGCAGAGGCTAACTGAGATAGGTGTCTTCTCCAACACACATGCTGTCATAATTAAAAGCACAGATTCTGGAACCATTTGCCTGAGATCAAATACTGTTCTTGGTGACCTTATAGAAATTATTCAATCTGCCTGGCTGAACTGCAACCAAAAAATAGCCGGGTGTTGTGGCGGGCGCCTGTAGTCCCAGCTGCTTGGGAGGCTGAGGCAAGAGAATTGCTTAAGCCCAGGAGTTGGAGGTTGCTGTGAGCTATGTGAGGCCACGGCACTCTACTGAGGGCCATAAAGTGAGACTCTGTCTCTACAAAAAAAAAAAAAAAAGAAAAAGAAATTATTCAATCTGTGTTTCAGGTCCCCAACTGTAAAGTTGGGATAATTACAATACCTACCTCATAGGACAGTTTTGAGGATTGCATGAGTTAAGTTTTTCCAAAATTATTTATTGAGCACCTACTACAGTCAGTCATGGTCAGTCACTTTTTGAGATCCCTGATAATTCCCATAAATGGGCTCAAAGTGGCTGCTCTAGTTCCTGCCATCATGTCTGCCTCCCAGTTAGTGGGAAGAAGGAAAAAGCAAGGGGAGCACACATTCATTCCATTTAAAGACATAACCCAGAAGTGGCATATATCTGACTTCTTTCTAGCCATCAGTCAGAATTTAGCTATATGGCCTCACACAAGCTGCAAGGGAGGCTGGGAAGTGTAATCTTTAGCTATCTGATGGTATGCCCAGCCAAAACACAGACATGGTAAAGAAACAAGGGGGACTGGATGTAGGTGGAAAACTAGCAGTTCCTTTTCTCTTCCTGGGGATAGCTGAATCTTTTTCATATTCAGCCTCTAAGGCAGGGGTCCTCAAACTTTTTAAACAGGGGGCCAGTTCACTATAGCCAGCCTATAGTTTAAAAAAAAAACAAACTATGTACAAATTCCTATGCACACTGAACATATCTTATATTGAAGTAAAAAAACAAAATGGGAACAAATACAATCACACCGCCTCATGTGGCCCACGGGCCGTAGTTTGAGGATGCCTGCTCTAAGGAGAACTGGGACAGCAGGAGCAGTGAGAAGGAGCATGAGAAAAAAAAAGTGATAAAGGGCTACTTTAAGAAGGACAGACCATAAGACAAGGACAAGGAGAGAAGAAGCCAACTCCCAGAGCCACCATCTTGTGGCCAGGATCTGGGGTCAGGTAGAGGTCCTGAGTATGATAGGCCATTTGAATGCATTTGGAACTAGTTGTTTATTTCCTTTTGCTTCCTCTGGGTTCCTAGTAAAGGTGTGTGGACTTCTGTGCTGGGAGAAAGCACACTGGGTCCTGGGAACAACCTGGAGATATGGGAGAGGAGCCGCCGCACCCTGGTTATAGACCCGGCACCAGGCGGTGGGTAGAGTGAAGAACTTGCACATTTTTATTTTTTTGTACTGGTCCAAGCCCAAGAGAATGAAGACTCAGTAACATGAGAGGGTACTCAGGGAGCTGCCGAGAGTTGAATAAGGATGCTGGACCTTGGCCATGGTGCACTGAGATTCCCGAGGGTCCCAGAGAAGCAGCTGACAGGGATGCTGGGCTGGGTGAGCTTGCCCCCTGACCTGGGCTGCCTCAGTCTGCGTCCAGGTGGATGGTGGCTGGGTGGCCTCAGATGGAGTTGGCAACTTGAGGGTGCAGGGACAGTGTCACTGACAGCAAAAACTGGGCACCTTAACCATACCCATCACCTCACCCTACTGTCTTGCTGCTTTCTCCTTGTATCCTTAAACTTACAGAAGCCTCTTTACCTGGCATTCTCAACCCTGTGTCCAGAATCTCCTGCATTTGGGAGCTAAGTTTTGTGAATATGTGCTTCGGTGTGTTTTTCTGGGTAGTGGTGGCAAAGCTGTGATGACAGACTCCTGAAGAGTCTATGACCCAACAGAGGCCAATAGCATAGACTTCCATCTCTTTCATTCCCGTCTGCTGTGAAGAAATCTCCTCGACTGGATTTTAAATCTCCTTTGTGCATATACGTACGCATAAATTTGTTTGTACAAGTTATGGTTGAACATGAGCCACAAGTCATTGGCCTCTGCCCCTGGGAGGACAGCTGGCTGAGGTTTGGGCTGGAGCCCTGCCCCTGGAGAAAGAGGCTCTCACCAAGAGGAGGGAAGTTGAGGCAGCCACACCTTCAACAGCAGGGGGCGCCATGGAAGGAAAGAGGCGGTCCTTGGGTTTGGGAGTTTTTGGTCTCTGGTCTGTGGACCCCAGCCAGAGAGCGATGTCAGAGTGAAAGAAAAGAAGCTTTTAAAGTTTAAAAGAACAGACAGGGACTTCAGCTTTGGAAAGTAGAAGAAAGATCCAGACGCCCTCTTGCTTCTCTTCAGCTCTAACCTCCTACAAATCTGGATTCCACGAGAAGGGAGACGTCAGACAGCAAATTCCCTGGAAGCCTGTGGCGTACTCCCAGCACGTTTCTGTTAACCAATCGAATGATCAAATAAAGAAGGCAAACCGGCTTCGTGAGAGTGCAGCCATGTTGATAAAAAACAGAAATACAATCTTCGTAAAGCATGAGAAACTATTCTGGCGAGGGCTTGCAGTCCTTTCCACAAGCTGTTGCACCATGTGTGGAGTCCCACATTGGGTCCCGGGAACAACCTGGAGACGTGGGAGAGGAGTCGCCGCACCCTGGTTATAGACCCGGCACAAGGCTGAGGGTAGAGTGAAGAACTTGCTAGGTGAGACCATTTACAGGGGACACGCAGAACTGGACCCGGCATTCTGAGACCCTGGAGCCTGCACTCTGCCCTCCTCGCTGGGTCGCTGCAAAGTCAGGAAGCGAGTCTCTGAGGTTGCAACCTGTGATTCCAGCGTGTCTTCCTTCCTTCCAGGCAAGTGGTGACCACATCCAAATCTCCGGCTTCTTGCGACTCAGTGTGATCGTGTGACCAGTAAGGCCTGGAAAAGCACAGGCCCATCCAGACCTGCTGAGTCAGAATCTGCACTTGAACAGAGTTCCCTTTGAGCTTCATGCCCACATTGAAGTTGAAGAAGTTTAGGGCTAGACTTCCCCTCCATCTGCAGATAAAGGAAGGCCTTGCTCACGTTTATTAATAGGAAGTCTCTTCCTCAGGGATGCTGGGGGCAGGAAGGCCTGTTTTGTCCAAGACCTGCAGCCTCTCTGGTTCTAGTTCATATTTCCCAGGGCTTCTACCTTCCAAACCTTCCTTCCTCTTCCAACTGGAAAGCCAGACTGGCCCCCATACTCCTGCTTTATGTTTTTATTTTATGGCATGCACAGAACAAAGTTTATTGAAGGAGAGAAAGAGGTTTACAGAGGAAGAGAAGGGGTTACAGAGTAAGAGCAAGATGTATTCGCCATGGACAGCAGAATGGGCCTCCGCAAAGTATGCAAAGAAGTGTAAGCTGAACTTTTATTTTAAAAAAACTTTTTTTTTTTTTTTTGAAACAGAGTCTTACTTTGTCACCCTCAGTAGAGTGCTGTGGCATTACAGCTCATAGTAACCTCAAACTCTTGGGCTGAAGTGATTCTCCTGCCTCAGCCTCCGGAGTAGCTGGAACTATAAGTGCTCACCACAACACCCGGCTGTTTTTTTGGAGATGGAGGCTTGCTCTTGCTCAGGCTGGCGTCAAACTCCTGAGCTCAAGCAATCTACCTGCCTTGGCCTCCCAGAGTGGCAGGATTATAGGCGCAAGCCACTTTGCCCAGCCTCCGAGAGTTTGAGGTAAATAAACTTTTAATTTTAGAATAGTTTTAAACTCTTAGAAAAGTTGCAAAGACAGTACAGACAGCTCCCATGTACCCTTCACCCAGTGTCCTCTAACGTTAATGTCTATATCATCTTGGTACATTTGTCCCAACGACGCAAACAAGATTGACAAGTTGCTATTAACTAAACTCCCCACCAAATTCAGATTGCACTAGTTTTTACAGTAACATCCTTTTTCTGTTTCAGGATACCACATTACATTTCATTCATCATATCTTCATCCTCTCTCTGTGACAGTTTCTCAGACTTCCCTTACTTTTTATTCCTTCAATGGTTAGATGAAGACAGGTCAGGTATTTTGCAGAATGTGCCTCAGTCTGGGTTTGTCTGGTGGTTTTCTCATGATTAGACTGGGCTTATGGATTTGGGGGAGGAAGACCACAGAGGTGAAGTGCCCTTCTTGTCACATCACATTGGGGGTACTTGCAAGCAATGAGAATCACTACTGATGATGTACAACTCCATCACCTGGCCAATGTCCTGTCTTACTTTAACTTTTCCTTTTTTCCCCTCCAAGTCCCTACAGTTTCCTTCCTAGTAACTGTCATTGTTTTGGTCGTTGTTTTAGTAGTTAATGATGTGCTTGCACAGAAACATCTCCTCCCTCCTCCGTGCCTTCCTCCCTGTGCCACTGAGGCTATTGCTGTGATGCTTTTATTGCTGATGAAGTGTGTTGTTGAGACACATCCTTGGCCAAAGGAAGCATTCCTGCAGTCGTGTGTCTCCTGCCAGCGTAAAGCCAGAAAGCCACATGGAAGCTGCCCACTGGGCCCTGGACAAGCCAAGATATGCCCAGGATGATTTAGGAAAGTGTATTCTACTCAACTGGAAGGGGAGCATTAGAATTAGATAAAAAAGTGACCAGGGCTGTAGTCCCAGCTACTCGGGAGGCTGAGGCAAGAGAATCGCTTAAGCCCAGGAGTTGGAGGTTGCTGTGAGCTGTGTGAGGCCACGGCATTCTACCGAGGGCCATAAAAGTGAGACTCTGTCTCTACAAAAAAAAAAAAAAAGTGACCAGGGGCTTGGTGCCCATAGCTCAGTGGTTAGAGCGCCAGCCACATTCACCAGGACTGGCGGGTTGGAACCTGGCCCGGGCCTGCTAAACAACAGTGACAACTGCAACACCAACACCACCACCACCACCAACATAAATAGCCGGGCATTTGGCGGGCGCCTATATGCCCAGCTACTTGGAAGGCTGAGGCAAGAGAATTGCTTAAGCCCAAGAGTTTGAGGTTGCTGTGAGCTATGACACCACAGTATTCTAACGAGGGTGACATTAGTGAGACTCTGTCTCAAAAAAAAAGTGACAAGGAACAGGGTTGTGCTGGGTGTGTGAAGGAGAGAGTAGATTTGCCTTACTGTTTGCATTTCTTTGTGTTTATTTTAAATTCTGAATTATCCCTCTCAATAGTGTTAGGCAGTATTTATGTGCATCTGCTTTAACACAAGCCAGTCATATTTTTGCTTTAGAATAACAACACTGAATGAGCAACATTCATTGTCTTCCCATGTTTTTTGTTTTCAAGATGGGTGTCACTTGTTGCTCAAGTTGGAATACAGTGGCATGATCATAGTTCACTGCAACCTCAAACTCCTAGGCTCAAGTGATCCTCCTGCCTTAATCCCCTAAGTAGCTGGAACTACAGGCACACAGCTCTACATGTGACTAATTTTGTTATTTTCTGTAGAGATGGGATATTGCTATGTTGCTTAGGCTGGCCTTGAACTCCTGGCCTCAAGCAATCCTAGCCCTGAAGTCTCCCAAAGTGCTGGGTTTACAGGCAGGGCCACCGAGCCTCGCCTGTCTTTCCTATTTTGAATGTGTTAGCTGCCTGTGCTCCGTGAGGCAGCTCCTATCCCCAGGTCTGACCTAGGGCTACCTGTTGCCATGTAATCCTGGAAGAAAAAGAAGTTAAAGAGATACCACAGGGCCTCTATGCTGCAAACCTGACGGTCAGGAATTGCTTTCTTTAGAATCATAAGTGCAGAAGATGAAGGTGCCTGAGACTCCTGCTGACGTACCCACCCCTATAGCCCTGCTTACCATCTCTCGTGGAATCTGCAGAATCATCTTAACTTCCAGAATTCTCCATTCAGTATCATGTCTGCATAGTTCCACCACTGTCCAGAGATGGTGAAAGATTGGTATTTGTAACTCCTGAAAGGATAAGTTATGATCAACAGTCATGTACATTTCAGATAGGAGTCTGTCTTTGGATTGTTCTGTAGAAGTCTTTGCCACTTTCCTCAGGCTGTATGAAGGGTCCAGATAATATTTCACTGGGTAGTTCTACCTCAGGTGTGGTAGAGGGTTGCCTGTAAAGAGAGAGACAGTTAACCAGCGTCATTATGAATCCTAGTTGTTCACATGAAATCCATTGTGGAATAATGTTCTTGGCACTCATCTAGGAAGAACTGGCCCTTTCCATCCAGCTGGACATACCCTTAAGCTGCATTTCTAGCAGAGAGAGGTGAGGGGCAAACAGGTACCCCAAAGCTATTGACAATTGCTTTAGTCAGCTCTGTTCAATGGCAGAGAATGGAAACCCACCCAAAGTAACTTGATGCAACACAGCTGTAGAGGATTCCTCTTCCACCCTCCCTTGGAGGTGAGCTGCAGCTGTTGGGTCCAATGAGACCCATGCTCCACTAGACATGGCTGACTAGAGCACGTAGACTCTGACCCAGACTGGGCCTTCCAGAGCCTTTCTTCTGGGTATTTGGGAAAAGACTAGAGCAGGCATCCTCAAACTTTTTGAACAGAAGGCCAATTCACTGTCCTCAGACCGTTGGAGGGCCGGACTATAGTTTAAAAAAAAAAAAAAACTATGAACAAATTCCTATGCACACTGCACATATCTTATTTCGAAGTAAAAAACAAAACGGGAACAAATACAATTCACACCATTTCATGTGGCCCACAGGCCATGGTTTGAGGACACCTGGACTAGAGAGTGATCAGGACATCTCTGTAGCCACTTGAATTTGGACACTCTGAGACTATGAACAGCTGTGTTCAGCCTCATGCATGTGGAGAATTGAGGGAAGCTGGTCTCAAGTAAGATGCTTGAGAGACAAGGGTTTCCTGGATTTTTTTTTTTTTTTTTGATTTTTGGTTTTTGGCCAGGGCTAGGTTTGAACCCGCCACCTCCGGCATATGGGACCGGCGCCCCACTCCTTGAGCCACAGGCACCACCCAGGGTTTCCTGGATTTTAGGTCTTCCTGAGGCCCAGGTGATCACCTGTTGCAGGGATCCTAGAGACATCTGCATCCCTATAATGACCGCTGATGTTAGCCTGGCAGATTTCTGTGAGTTATATACCCACAAAGCCTAAAACAGGGTATACTGTAGGGGTTAAGAAAATGTCCCAGGGTGGCGCCTGTGGCTCAAGGAGTAGGGCGCCGGTCCCATATGCCGGAGGTGGTGGGTTCAAACCCAGCCCTGGCCAAAAACCACAAAAAAAAAAAAAAAAAAAGAAAATGTCCCAGAGAGGCGGCACCTGTGTCTCAGTGAGTAGGGCGCCAGCCCCATATACAGAGGGTGATGGGTTCAAACCCAGCCCTGGACAAACTGCAACCAAAAAATAGCCAGGCGTTGTGGCGGGCGCCTGTAGTCCCAGCTGCTTGGGAGGCTGAGGCAAGAGAATCACATAAGCCGAAGAGCTGGAGGTTGCTGTGAGCCGTGTGACGCCACGGCACTCTACCGAGGGCAGTAAAGTGAGACTCTGTCTCTACAAAAAAAAGAAAGAAAATGTCCCAGAAAGGAAGGGCAGGATGCACACTGGGGCTTAGGAATTAGGAAAATTGTGTTTCCTTCTTTCTCTTTCTTCTCCCTATGATTTTCCTCTCACTCCTAGTTATCTCAGCAGATAAGCTTGCTTCTTTTTCCATCAGTGTTTTCCCTAGTCCTGAACCTAGCCATTTAGTTCTAGCCATAAGATTGCAATTTGTACTTCTTAGTTGGAATATGGGAGAGAGAGAGAGATTTATTCTGCTTGGCTCAGTCCTGTGTCTTAGTCCTTGGGTCAGGTGTCCACTTCCTGCTCACACTGATTGTGATTTGAGTAGATGGAGGCCCACATGATACATTGATTAGAAGCCCTTTCTTTTTTGTTTTGGATAGTGTCTTGCTCTGTTGCCCAAGCTAAATGCAATGGCATCATCATTCCTCACTGTAACTTCAAACTCATGGGCTCAAGTGATTCTCCTATCTCTGCCTCCCAAGTAGATGGGACTACAGGCATGTACCACCACACCTGGCTAATTTTTAAATTTTTGTAGAGATAAGTCTATGTTGCTCAGTCTGGTCTCAAACTCTTGTCCTCAAACGATCTTCCCACCTCAGCCTCCCATATCACAGGGATTATAGCCATGAGCCATCATGCCTGGCCTTGATTCATTTTTTTTTAAATTTTTTTTATTTTTAATTTCAACTTCCTTGTTCATTCTTCTTCGTTTGAAGTACTCTTTTTTTGTCTTCCTCTGGCGATGTTCTTGATGTTAGTAGAGACGTGGTCTTACTCTGGGTCACTGCTGTTACATACAGGTCTTGAACCTCTGAGCTCAGGCAATCCCCCCGCCTCGGCCTCCCACAGCGCTGGGACTACAGGCGTGAGCCACCACGCCATGCCGATTCATTTTTAAGACAAGAGACAGAAGTCCAACTCAAACTAGCCTAAGAGGAAAGGCAGAAGTGGCTTAGCTCAGGTGCTCATGTAACTGGTAGGAACAGAGTAGGGAGGGCTTCAGGGCTCTGCTCCTCTCTGTGCTGGCTGCATTTCCTCCTATTGGACTTGCATGTATATAATAGAAAGACTGACAACTCGAGGATTATATCACCCCACCTAATGACTCCAGAGTGAAGAAAGGCCTTCTGTCTCCTATGATCTGTGGGAGCTGACCAACTCCGTTGGAGTCAAGTGCCCTTTCCCGAGCTGATCTCTGTAGCCAGTAGTGCAAGGATACTATGATTGGCAGCCCCTCATGTCCATGTTGGGATGTAGGCTTTTTTTTTTGCAGTTTTTTGGCCTGGGCTGGGTTTGAACCCACCACCTCTGGCCTATGGGGCCGATGCCCTACTCCTTTGAGCCACAGGCACAACCACAATAGGGCTGGTTGAGAGGATGCTGGCTCACTGTGCTTGGTCTGCACCCCTCTCTCAGGGGCTGAGTATGGCAGAGAAACTAGCAGAGAAGCTGGGTGACAAAGGTGGCAGTAATGGCTATGGACAGCTCCTCTTCTGAGATCCTGATCGGCTCTCACTCAGTCTGCCTTGCAGACCTGAATCATTCTGCTAACAGCTCTTTGCCCTCCTTTGTGGTTTTTTTTAATTCTCCCTGGAACTTGAAAATCCTGCTATGCCTCAGGATATTAAAGGGCTCTGCCACCTAGCTCCTAGAGCCCACTTCTGCCCTAGGAGAGGAATCCCAAAGCAAGGCTCTGAGCAAGAGCCTGTAACTCTTCCCCTGTGGGTTGGCACTGTCAACTGGGTTTGGAGGGGCTGGCTCCCAGGGGCTGCTGGGGTCAGTTTGTGGAGGAAATGGTCTGCACCTGGTACAGCATTACTGGGCTAGGTTTTCAGTCCAGAGGATCCCAACCTGAGTTGGCTACAGTCCTGTGGAGGGAAGGTCTTAAGAATAGCCGTTATATGGGCAGCACCTGTGGCTCAGTGAGAAGGGTGCCGGCCCCATATACCGAGGGTGGTGGGTTCAAACCCGACTCCAGCCAAACTGCAACAAAAAAATAGCCAGGCGTTGTGGCAGGCGACTGTAGTCCCAGCTACTTGGGAGGCTGAGGCAAGAGAATCACCTAAGCCCAAGAGCTGGAGGTTGCTGTGAGCTGTGATTGCCAGGGCACCCTACCAAGGGTGACAAAGTAAGACTCTGTCTCTTAAAAAAAAAATAGCCCTTATAGTAGCAATTAGAAGTTCCTTTCTGTGCTGACTTCTGTCATCCCCAAGTCTTCAGCAAAATTTTCTCACTTGGTAACAATAATAGAAGGACGTTAGAGGTCAGGAGCCTGCAGGCAAAGCCTGCCTTCAAAACTGAGACATGAGGAGACACCAGGATTACTGCACAGCTCCAGCTGTCTCTCAAACAAGTCTGCTCAGACTTCTTCAAATAAGCATTCTAGCTCTTGGCCGCTGCCAGAATGTTGACACTCGGGCTGGATTTCCCAGGGCTGAGTGATGCCTTCGTGGGTCTGCATAGAACACTCTCCTGATGCCTGGAGGCGCCGAGAGGCCGGAGAGTGGGCCAGGGCAGCATTCCTGCTTCTCAATCAGTACCTTTTCTGTTTGCAAAATCCCTCAGCACAAACCACTTGATACATGTGGACAAATCTGTCCAGACTCTTAAAAGATACATTCTTGGGAGTGAGGAAAGAGGAAGGACTATTTTCCCTTCATCATCCACCAACACTTCCTACTCCGCACCTCTCAGTGTTGGACCGGAGGATTCTGAGAGTAGATACAAGCTAAAACCTGGGGATCTGGGCGGCGCCTGTGGCTCAGTCGGTGGGGCGCGGGCCCCATATACCGAGGGTGGCGGGTTCAAACCCGGCCCCGGCCGAACTGCGACCAAGAAATGGCCAGGCATTGTGGCGGGCGCCTGTAGTCCCGGCTACTCGGGAGGCTGAGGCAGGAGAATCGCTTAAGCCCAGGAGTTGGAGGTTGCTGTGAGCTGTGTGAGGCCACGGCACTCTACCGAGGGCCATGGAGTGAGACTCTGTCTCTACAAAAACAAACAAACAAACAAAAAAAAACCCTGGGGATCTCTGAGGAGTCAGATGACGGGCAAATACCTTGACCTTGTTCCACTGGGCAGCTTGGGGCTGCGCTGCCCTGGAGACCCACTGCCCTGCAAAGGTGTGAACTGGCATCTCCTAAGGTTTAATACCTTTTTTTCCAACCTTTTTTCCTCACAGCACACTTGAACCTATAGTTAAACTTTCACAGCACACTTAAATTATGTTGATTCAAAAAAAGAGTTAAAAAAAGAAGATACTGTGCTTTGAACTTCTTTCGAAAATAATTTTTTTTTTAATTGAGAGGGAGTCTTACTTTGTCATCCTAGGTAGAGTGCTATGATGTCATAGCGCAAAGCAACCTCCAACTCTTGGGCTAAAGCAATTCTCTTGCTTCAGCCTCCCTAGTAGCTGAGACTACAGGTGCCTGCCACGCCTGGCTATTTTTTTGTTTTGTTTTGTTTAGCAGGCCTGGGCCGGGTTTGAACCCACCAGTCCTGGAGCATGTGGCTGGCACCCTAACCACTAAGCTATGGGTGCCTCCCCTTTCAAAAATAATTTAATTAATGATCTTTAAAATTTTTGCAGCACAGCTAAGATCTTCTCATGGCACACTGTTTAATATTAAAATACCAGCATGGACATACCACTTGTGTTAATTCAAACCTTTTTTTTTTTTTTTGCAGTTTTGGGCCAGGGCTGGGTTTGAACCTGCCACCTCCAGCATATGGGGCTGGCACCCTACCCCTTTGAGCCATAGGCACCGCCCTCAATTCAAACCTTTTTAACAATTTTATTTTGAAAAAATTTAAGCCTACAGAAAAGCTAAAAGAACAGCATAATAAACTGCTAAATACTCTTGCACTGATAACTAATATTTTATTACATTTGCTTTATTCTTTCTCTTTTCCCTGCACACACACGTACAGGCTTGGATGTAATTATTTCAGGGGGGTTTTTGTGACTCATACGTTTCAGGCATCATAATCTTCTATCCCTAAATATGTTAGCACCTATCACTTAAAAACAAAGACATTCTCTGCATATCCATACTCTCTTTTATAGCATTTTTCTTTTTTTTCCTGGTCCAGGACCCTATCCAAGATTGCAGTTAGTCATCACATCTCTTTAGTTTACCTTAATCTGGAAAAGTTCTCACACTTTGTTGCCTTTCGTGATATTGATGTTTCTACAGTTTCTCTGTCCGGCAGTTTTCTCATGATTAGACTCAGTTTATGCATCTTTGACAGGGCCGCGGCATGAGTGGTGCTGCATCCCCAGCTCATCAATCAGGAAGCCCAGGGTGTCAGTTTGGCCTATTATTGGTGATGTTAAATTTGATCACCTGGTTAACATGGTTCCTGCCAGATCTATCAGCTGTAAAGGTTACTTTTTTCCCTTTGAAACTAATAAGTACTCTGCAGAGAAATACTCCAATACAGTAAACTCTTGCACAGTAGTTGTGGGTTTTTTCTTCTTTTTTTGTTTTTTTGAGACAGCGTATCACTCTGTTACCCAGGCCAGAGTGCCCTGGTGTCATTACAGCTCACTGCAACCTCCTGGGTCCAGTGAGGATCACTCACCTGATCCTCCTGCCTCAGCTGCCTGAGTAAATGGGACTACGGGCACCTGCCACCACACCCAGCTAATTTTCTATTTTTTATAGAGACGGGACCTCGCTTTTTCTGAAGATGGTCTCAGACTTCTGGGCTCAGTCCTCCTGCCTTGACCTCCCAGAGTGCCTCCCAGGACTATAGGCATTAGGCCATTGCAGCCAGCCTACCCATAGTTTTAGCCTCCATTGTCCATTCATTCCTGAATCAATCATTACTATGATGATTGCAAAATGGAGTTGAGTCTTCTCAACATCTAGAATTAGCAGCTATATATTATCTCATTTTCTAGATTAAGTCACAGAGGCCCAGAAACGCCAACTTGCCCAAGGCTACAAAACAGTGAGATTCAGAATCAGGCCTGTGTGACACAGTGACAACCTCTGCTCCCCACTCCCAGCCATGAGATCTGGGAGGTGATGAGATGTTAATCCACCTCATCTCCCCCACTGCACACTCCACTCCCTGCTTCCCCACCCTAATTGAGGCTGAGCCTCTGGTCACAGATGGATGGAAAGAAATGAGCTGCAGGGTTATCTTTGTAGCTCCTCATCCCCCTCTAGTCCAACTACGAGCCTTCCAGAAACTGATATCCTGAGCAGAAGTTTCTTTGATTATCTCCCCGCCCCCCCCTTACATATACTCAGAGTCCCCCCCTTGGAGAGTAAGTGCCTGGTATGGACAGGGCTTTGTGAAACAAATAAATGTGTGTGATTGTAAAAGAGCCTGGAGAGCTACAGGGCAATTGCTCTTGGAAGGGATTGTGAGAATGGAGAGAGAGAGTTCTAGAAGGGAAAAAGAGAAGACAGGGATGGAGTAAAGGTGCTGACTAACTCTGGAGTCAGACTGCTGGAGTTTGAACCTTGTATCCCCCACCAACCTGTGTAACTTTGTCCAAATTATTTAACCTCTCTAGGCCTTGCTTTTGTCACCTGTGAAATGAACATAATGGTACCTACCTTACTAGGCTGCTGGGAGGAGTAACTGAAGGATTCTGTGCAAAGTGCTTTTCCTGGGTGTGTTACTGCTCAGTTGGGGCTGGCAGTGTGCTGAAGAGAAAGATGATGCAGGTGATGGTGGTGGGCAGCCCCAGGACAGTGTCCACATCAGGAGAGAACCCAGGTTGGTTATTCAAGAGACTGGTGGGTGACACAGGTAGGACAAGCAGGGCATGGATATTCCTGTTACTGGGCAGAGAGGGCCAGGCAGGCAGGGCCTGATGACTCATGATTTGTTTACACTTTATCTCTCACTCGCTTCCTTAAAGGCTTAGAAATGGCTCATAATTAAAATGAAAGCCTTGGCCTGCTGAGATGGGAAAGACCATGTCCTGGCTGGAGGGTGGCTGGAGGCTGGCACGACTGGGTGGGTTCTGGGCTCACCTGGAGGGATGAGGAGTGCAGACTTCTGCCACATGAGGTGGGAAGATGCCAAGGGAGGGGCCCAGGAAGGGAAGCTGACTGAGCCTTGGCTCTGTGACCACCAGGCCCTGGGCCACACAGAGAAGGGCAGAGGAGGCTGGGAGTGTTTAGATTAAACCAGGGACTGTGGGAGGGAAAGGGGTCACTGAGAAGGGGCCTGGAAAGGTCTGTTGAATCTGGCTAGGCCATTCCCAGCATTTACTCAGGGTTGGCTGTCTTCAGGCTTAGATCGTCCTCTTCAATATTCATGTGGGCCAGGCCTGGGCCCTCCAGATACCAGGGCTGTGGTTCTATCCACCTCATGTCCCCCAGGAACCACCAATTTCTTTTCTCTGGAAGAGCTTTTCTTCTTGGGTCCAGATGCCTCTGACCTCAAACTAAGAGCCTAGTTGGAGGAAATCCTGTCCTCCCCCCAACTCTCCACCCTCCCTCTTCCTCAACCCCATTCCAGCAAGAGTTGGGTCCCACCCATCCCACACTAGTGGAGTCTGCAGATCTCATGGTCCATCTGCCTTTATCTGGCAGTACAATGACAAGGAAATCCCCAGCCCCCACCCACTGGGAGCCCTTCTCCTCTGACCACCCCGGAGGTCCCTAGCTTTGTCTGCTCACACCATTTCCTGCCTTTTATATCTTGAACATCCTGCCTGTCCCAGCCTCAGCTCAACTGTGACATCCTTAGAAGGCAGGATGACAGCACCCTCACATCACACCAAGTTTTGGCAATTCCAGCTCCACTCGGACAGACTTTCTTTTGTTTTTTTTTTTGAGTTACTCAAAGTATGTTTTATTCTGTATGCATAGAGGCCTAACTTCTTGAGAATCAGATCTCATAAATACGATAAACCACAGGTGCCATGGTCATTGTTATTATTATCATCATCATTACTCCCATTTTACCGACTAATAAATTGAATCTCAAAAATTCAAATAATGCACCTAAGGTAACAGAGAGAGTAAGTGGTAAGACAATTGTTTATAGGTCTTTGACGGACAGACTTTCTGCCATACTTCCTTATAGCTAATTAAACTGCACTTTACCATGTAATGGAATACCTTTAATTTAGGAAGGTGGAGGGGTCTCCCCCAGGGAGGATTAAACGTGATGACAGTTCTTGAAAGCAAGAGCTGAGATTCAGGTTGAGAAGGTAAGGCAGTGTGACTGGGGAGAGACTATCAGAAGCTGGGGAGCCAGCAACTGTGCTGCAGGGCTGCCTAAGCAAGAGAGGAAGAACAAGGGCTGCTCTACTTAAAGAATCCTCCCTCTACCACTGCTCTGCAGAAGGGAACTCTCACCCTGAGGCCAAAGAAAACAAGGTGAGAGGTAGCTGGACGGGAAGGCAGTCCCAGGGCAGAAATGCACTGGCCTGGGAAGCCCAGAAGAGGACAGGCTTTCCTGCAGGAGGGGCAGAGAGGGGACCAGGCAGGAGGTAGGAGGTGCCTGGATAGATAACCAGTGGCTGGAAAAAAGGTTCTTGCAGTTTGAGGTGCATCCATGTCAGGGCAAAGTTTCTTGTTAGAAGGAGGAATCATCAGCCTGCAAGGAGCAGAAGCTTACTCAGACTCACTGGACAAAAAGCACAGTGTTGACTGGAAGGAAACAGGCACGTGGTACTGGCTTCAAATTGCAGGGTTGGAGTTGGGCCTTCTAAGAGCCTAGATCTAGGGTGGTGCCTATAGCTCAGTGGGTGGGGCGCCAGCCACATACACTGAAGCTGGCAGTTTCGAGCATGGCCGGGGCCTGCTAAGCAATGACAACTGCAATAAAAAAAAAATAGCCAGGTGTGTGGCAGGCACCCGTAGTCCTAGCTACTTGGGAGGCCAAGGCAAGAGAATCACTTAAGCCCAAGAGTTTGAGGTTGCTGTGAGCTGTGATGTCACAGCACTCTACTGAGGGTGACATAGTGAGACTCTGTCTCAAAAATAAAATAAAATAAAGAAAAAGGGGCAGTGCCTGTGGCTCAGTGAGTAGGTTGCTAGCCCCATATACCAAGGGTGGCGGGTTCAAACCCAGCCCCAGCCAAACTGCAATTAAAAAAAATATATAGCCAGGCATTGTGACAGACTCCTGTAGTCCCAGCTACTCAGGAGACTGAGGCAAGAGAATCGCCTAAGCCCAAGAGTTGCTGTAAGCTGTGATGCCACGGCACTCTACTGAGGGTGACAAAATGAGACTCTGTCTCTAAAAAAAAATAAATAAATAAAAATAATTTTTAAAAATTGGAAAAAAAAGATAAGGAAATAAGAGCCTAGATATAGGAATTTGGAACACTGGGCTTACTTTCCCTAAATCTCTCTCTCCAGCTTTCTCTCTGAAATAGGAGCCTAGATCTAGGAATTTGGAAAACTGGGCTTATTTCCCTAAATCTCTCTCTCCAGCTTTCTCTCTCCCTGTCTCAGCTGGCTTTCTCTGCTTCTATGCACCATGTATTTGTTACTCTGGGGCTACCCAGTATGTATAGTGCCTTCCTAACAGTACCCCAGTTTCTTACTAAGGACTGTTTTGAGGTGTGCCTGAGACATTGTTTTTATTCAGGTATGGTAGGTAAGGCTATTGTCTCCCACCCAAGAAGGTTGTATTGGCTGCTGCACAGAGAAGAGCCAATAACTGGAGAGGCTGCAGTGGAAAAATAGAATGAATTTAATATCGCAGAGCACCAAGAGCAGAGATGGGAGACACTTCTCCTCAAATCCATCTCCTTCAGAATTTTTGGGCCAGGGATTTTCATGACAGTTTAGCAGGCAGCAGGCCAGTAGTACTAACTGGCTGGGTTTGGGATGAAATCATAGGTGTGTAGAAATTGTCTTCCTGTGTTGAGGCATTTCATGGGTTGGGATTGGCTAGACCAGTTGAGTCAATTTCTTGGTAAGGGCCGCTGGTCTGGTTGGGTCAGTAACAGGGGTCTTCGAACTACAGCCCGCAGGCCACATGAGGCGGTGTGATTGTATTTGTTCCTGTTTTGTTTTTTTACTTCAAAATAAGATATGTGCAGTGTGCATAGGAATTTGTTGATAGTTTGTTTTTTTTTTTAAACTATAGTCCGGCCCTCCAACGGTCTGAGGGACAGTGAACTGGCCCCCTGTTTAAAAAGTTTTAGGATCCCTGGAAGATATCTCAAAGACAAGCCTCAGGTTCCACAAGGGTGATGTCATTTATGGGAGCAATTAAGAAAGCTAAGACTCTTCATGACTGTCAGCTGTGTGACTCTAGAGTAGTAAGCAATTATAGGAAATCAAGCTGGGGAACAATGGCTGGTTATTTTTGTGTGTGTGTGTTCCAATAAAACTTTATTTACAAAATTATTTACAAAAGTCCTGTCTCAGCTTCCCAAAGTGCTGGGATTTCAGGCATAAGCCCGTATACCTGGCCAATTTTTTTTTCATTTTTTATTTTATTTTATTTTTATTTTTATTGTTGGTGATTCATTGAGGGTATAAGAAACCAGGTTACACTGATTGCATTTGTTAGGTAAAGTCCCTCTTACAATTGTGTCTTGCCCCTCAAAGGGGTGGCACACACCAAGACCCCATCCTACTCCTTCCCTCTCTCTGCTCTTCCTTTCCCCCACCCCTCCCTCCTCCTTTCTCTCTCTGCTCATCCCTTACCCCACCCCCACCATGTCATTAATTGCCATTAATTGTCCTCATATCAAAATTGAGTACATAGGATTCATGCTTCTCCATTCTTATGATGCTTTACTAAGAATGATGCATTCCACTTCCATCCAGGTTAATACAAAGGCTGTAAAGTCTCTATTTTTTCAATGGGTGAATAGTATTCCATGGTGTACATATGCCACAGCTTGTTAATCCATTCCTGGGTTGGTGGGCATTTAGGCTGTTTCCACATTTTGGCAATTGTAAATTGAGCTGCAATAAATAGTCTAGTGTCCTTATGATAAAAGAATTTTTTCCTTCTGGGTAGATGCCCAGTAATGGGATTGCAGGATCAAATGGGAGGTCTAGCTTGAGTTCTTTAAGGGTTCTCCATACTTCCTTCCAAAAAGTTTTTATTAGTTTGCAGTCCCACCAGTAGTGTAAAAGCGTTCCCTTATCTCTACATCCACGCCAGCATCTGCAGTTTTGAGATTTTTGTGATGTGGGCCATTCTCGCTGGGGTTAGATGGTATCTCAGGGTGGTTTTGATTTGCATTTCTCTAGTAATTAGGGAAGATGAGCATTTTTTCATATGTTTGTTAGCCATTTGTCTGTCTTCTTTAGAGAAGATTCTATTCATATCTCTTGCCCATTGATATATGGGATTGTTGGCTTTTTCATGTGGATTAATGTGAGTTCCCTGTAGATCCTAGTTATCAAGCTTTTGTCTGATTCAAAATATGCAAATATCCTTTTGCATTGTGTGGGTTGTCTATTTGCTTTGGTTGTCTCCTTAGCTGTACAGAAGCTTTTCAGTTTAATTAAGTCCCATTTGTTTATTTTTGTTGTTGTTGCGATTGCCATGGCAGTCTTCTTCATGAAGTCTTTCCCAAGGCCGATATCGTCCAGTGTTTTTCCTATGCTTTCTTTGAGGATTTTTATGGTTTCATACCTTAAATTTAAGTCCTTTATCCACCTTGAATCAATTTTTTTGAGTGGAGAAAGGTGTGGGTCCAGTTTCAGTATTTTACATGTGGATATCCAGTTCTCTTAGCACCGTTTATTGAACAGGGAGTCGTTCCCCCAAGGTATGTTCTTGTTTGGTTTATCGAAGATTAGGTGGTTGTAAGATGTTAGTTTCATTTCCTAGTTTTCTATTCGATTCCAAATGTCTATGTCTCTATTTTTGTGCCAGTACCATGCTGTCTTGACCACTATGTCTTTGTAGTGCAGCCTAAAATCTGGTATGCTGATGCCCCTGGCTTTGTTTTTATTACTAAGAACTGCCTTAGCTATATGGGTTTTTTTTTCTGGTTCCATACAAAATGCAGAATCATTTTTTCCAAGTCTTGAAAGTACAATGTTGGTATTTTAATAGGGATGGCATTGAATCGGTAGATTGCTTTGGGAAGTATAGACATTTTAACAATGTTGATTCTTCCCAGCCATGAGCATGGTATGTTCTTCCATTTGTTAATATCCTCTGCTATTTCCTTTCTTAGGATTTCATAATTTTCTTTATAGAGGTCCTTCACCTCTTTTGTTAGGTATATTGCTAGCTATTTTATTTTCTTTGAAGCTATGGTGAAGGGAGTTGTGTCCTTCATTAGCCTTTCATCTTGACTGTTATTGCCATATACAAAGGCTACTGACTTATGGACATTGATTTTATATCCTGAGACATTACTGTATTTTTTGATGACTTCCTGGAGTCTTGTGGTTGAGGCATTAGGGTTCTCTAAATATAAGATCATATTGTCAACAAAGACAGAGAGTTTGATCTTCTCTGCTCCCATTTGGATGCCCTTTATTTCCTTGCCTTGCCTAATTGTATTGGCTAGAACTTCCAGCACTATGTTAAATAGTAATGGTGACAGAGGACAACCTTGTCTGGTTCCAGTTCTAAGAGGAAAAGCTTTCAGTCTTACTCCATTCAGTAAAATACTAGCTGTGGGTTTGTCATAGATAGCTTCGATCAGTTTAAGAAGTGTGCCACCTATGCCTGTACTCTTCAGTGTGCTAATTAGAAAAGGATGCTGGAAAAAAAAGAAAGAAAAGGATGCTGGATTTTACTGAATGCTTTTTCTGCATTTATTGAGAGCATCATATGCTCTTTGTTTTTGCTTCTGTTAATATGGTGGATAACATTTATGGACTTGTGTATGTTAGACCAGCCTTGCATCCCTAGGATGAAGCCTACTTGATGATGATACATGACTTTTTTGATGATAAGCTGTAATCTGTTGGCTAGGATTTTGTTGAGAATTTTTGCATCTATATTCATTAGTGAAATTGGTCTAAAATTCTCCTTTTTAGTTGGGTCTTTTCCTGGTTTTGGTATCAGGGTGATGTTTGCTTCATAGAATGTGTTGGGGAAGATTTCTTCCTCTTCAATTTTTTGGAATACTTTCTGCAGTATGGGAATAAGCTCTTCCTTGAAGGTTTGATAGAATTCTAGTGTGAAGCCATCTGGACCAGGGCATTGTTTTGTCGTTGAAAATTTATTGTTTCTTTAATCTCAGTGCTTGAAATTGGTCTGTTCAGGAGCTCTATTTCTTCCTGGCTAAGTCAAGGGAGAGGGTATGATTCCAAATATTAATCCATTTCTTTCACATTGTCAAATTTCTGGTAGTATTCAGAGATGATCTCTTGTATCTCTGTGACATCAGTTGTTATTTCCCCTTTATCATTTCTTTTTTTTTTTGGTTTTTGGCCGGGGCTGGGTTTGAACCCACCACCTCTGGCATATGGGACCCGCGCCCTACTCCTTGAGCCACAGGCGCTGCCCTCCCCTTTATCATTTCTGATTGAGGTTACTAGAAATTTTACTTTTCTGTTTCTAGTTAGTCTGGCCTAAAGTTTATCTATTTAATTTATTTTTTTTTTCAAAAGACCAACTCCTTGTTTCATTAATTTTCTGAATGATTCTTTTGTTTTCGATTTCAATTTTGGATACTTCTTTTCTTCTGCTGGGTTTAGGCTTAGATTGTTCTTCTTTTTCCAATTCCATAAGATGGCTTGTGAGTTTGTTGATGCGCTCTCTTTCTGTTTTTCGAATGTAGGCATCTAAGGCTATAAATTTTTCTCTCAGAACTGCTTTTGCAGTATCCCACAGGTTTTGGTAGCTTGTGTCTTCATTGTTGTTATGCTTAAGAAAGTTAATGATTTCCTCTTTTATTTATTCCACCCAACTATCATGCAGCAGAAGGTTGTTTAATTTCCATGCCTTTGTGTGGGGTTGAATGTTTTTGTTGGAGTTGAGTTCCACCTTTAGTGCCCTGTGGTCTGAGAAGATACAAGTTAAAATTTCAATTCTTTTTTTTTTTTTTTTTTTTGGTTTTTGGCTGGGGCTAGGTTTGAACCCACCACCTCTGGCATATGGGACCAGCACCCTATTCCTTGAGCCACAGGCGCCACCCAAAATTTCAATTCTTTTGATTCTGTTGAGGTTTGTTTTGTGTCTTGGGATATGATCAATTTTAGAGAATGTTCCATGGGGCGATGAAAAGAATGCATATTCTTTATCTTTGGGATAGAGTGTTCTATATGCATCTATCAAACACAGTTGTTCTAGGGTCTCAATTAAGTCCCTTATATCTTTGTTTAATTTCTGTTCAGAGCATCTGTCCAGCTCTGTAAGAGGAGTGTTAAAGTCCCCTGTTATTATGGTGTTATCGGATATCATATTGCTCAGACTGACTAAGGCCTGTTTCAAGAATCTGGGAGCATTTAAGTTGGGTGCATAAATATTTAGAATTGAGAAGCCTTCTTGTTGTATTTTTCCCTGGACTAATATAAAATAACCATCTTCATCTTTTTTGACTTTAGTTGCTTTAAATCCACATCTATCTGAAAATAAGATTGCAACTGCTCTTTTCTTCTGAATTCCATTTGCCTGAAAAATTGTCTTCCAACCCTTAACTTGGAGTTTTAATTTGTCTTTTGAAGCTAGGTATGTTTCCTGTAGACAGCAAATGGATGGCTTGTGTTTTTTAATCCAGTCAGCCAATCTATGCCTCTTCAGTGGGGAATTCAAGCCATTAACATTTATTGAGATAATTGATAAGTGTGGTAGTGTTCTATTCATCTTATTTTGTGAGAGTCCATTGCTTAGTTTTATCTTTTGCAACATTGTGGAAGTTAGGTTCTGTCCTTTGATTTCTGAGTTCTTACTTTGCTATTGATCCATTGTGATGGTCAGGGTGTAGAATAGGTTGAAGTATTTCCTGTAGAGCTGGCTTTGTGGTGGGGAATTTCCTCAATGTTTGTATATCAGTAAATGATTTGATTTCTCTGTCAATTTTAAAGCTTACCTTAGTAGTATATAGAATTCTGGGCTGGAAATTGTTCTCTTTAAGTAGATTAAAGGTAGATGACCATTGTCTTCTTGCTTGAAAAGTCTCATTAGAGAAGTCTGCAGTCACCCTGATGGATTTGCCCCTGTAGGTCAACAGGCATTTACTCCTGGCAGCTTGAAGAATCTTTTCTTTTGTCTTGACTTTAGACAGGTTCTTCACAATGTATCTTGGAGAAGCTTGGTTAGAGTTGGGGTGACCTGGGGTCTGATATCCCTGTGTCAGAATCTTTGGTGATATTTGGGAAATTTTCATTTATAATATTCTCTAGTATGGTTTCCATTCCCCTGAGGCATTCTTCTTCCCCTTCTGGGATACCTATAACTCGTATGTTTGAATGCTTCATAAAGTCCCATAGTTCTGTAAATGAACATTTTGCTTTTTCTCTCTTCTTTTCTGCCTCTTTAACTATCTGAGTTATCCCAAGAGCTCTGTCCTCTACCTCTGAGATTCTTTCTTCTGCATGGTCTAATCTGTTGTTGATACTTCCTAGTGCATCTTTAAGTTCCCTAATTGCTTCAGTTCCTTCAGCTCTGCTATATCCTTTCTATATTCTTCATCTTGTTCATCTCTTATTTGATTCTGTTTTTGGATTTCCTTTTGATTATTTTCCACTTTATCAGCAGTTTGCCTCATTGTTTCCATCATTTCCTTCATTGTTTTCATCATCTGTATTCTAAATTCCCTGTCATTTATAACATTTCTTTATAGGTGGAATCCTCTGCAGTAGCTACCTCATGGTCCCTTAAGTGCGTGGTGGTGGTGTCACTCTTGATTGGTTTTTCATGTTGCCAAGATTTCTCTGCTGATTCTTCCTCATGAGTGTTTTCTTTTATCTGTTTCCTTGTCTTAATTTTCCTTTCACTTCCTCTTGCTCTTTAAGTTACCATGCCTCTGGACTAGGGTTTTGATTAGTCCTTTTGGTACAGGACCAGAAGGATGAGAAGATTGAAGAGCAAGAAGGGAAAAAAGAAAGAAAAGAAAAGAAAAAAGAAAAAGGAGAGGGGGTGAGTAAAAGGGAATATTGACAAAAAGAAGAGAGGCACAGAAAGAGGGAGACAGGAGCAAGATAGGTGTACAGTAGGGTACTTTGACTCAACCTTAAAAACCCTCAACCTCTGGGGGTGCTGGGTTGGGTGGTTCCCTTGAAGTCAGCAACTCTTTGCTAGCTTGTTCAGACACAGTACCCCACCTCCACCAAGTAGAGAGGAAAAACAAAAATGCTACAAATCAAACCAAAACAAGCAAACAGAAAACTTTACGGGATAAAATTGGGGGGAAAAACAAATAATAGGGGTAGAAACACTAGCAAAAATGAAGTTCTAGAAAGCAACAATGAAAAACTATATTTAAACTAGAAAAATGAAGAAAGAAAAAAAAGAAAAGTCTAGAGGGAAAATGTTGAAATTAAAACAACAACAACAAAAAACAAAGCAGTATATATATCTTGCTGAATATTGTCTGGGCAACAAGTGATCTTCTGGGGTATGAGATGTTAATCACAATGCTGATACGGCTATATGAGATGGAGACTGGAGGCCTTTGCTGATTTCTCAAACCCTGCAGGGTGGAGAACCTAAATCTCTCCTCAGCCTGCTTAAAAGTCACTTTAAACTGCTAACCTTGGCTAAGCAGAAGCTTTCCCAGGAAAGCACTTGTCACTGGGATCACTCCTGAAGTGGCTGTCTGCTTACCCAGTGTGCCAAAACTGGTCTCACTCTATGCCCCTGAGGGCCAAGGTGATAAGGCATCTCAGTCCCTGCCTTTAGGCTGCTCAGTCACTAGATTACTTGCCCAAGGTCTCCCACCTGATCCTTGCTCTGTGACCCTGAGAGTGGAGCTTGCAGGAGCAGTTCTCCCACAGTGTGGGCTCCGCACAGCCTATAGCTGAACACTATTGGCTCCGTCCCGCTCAGCAGCTCAGTCTGGGGCCCTAGACAATGCTTAAAGTCCTCCACACTCTTGCCCAAGTTCTCCCAAGGTAGTTCAACCGAGTGCCAAGTCCAAAAAAACCAAAACAGCTCACAGGTAAGGCCTTTACAGTTTGCAGTCTCACTGCTGCTGGCAGGATTAGACTGAATGAACACATGCAACCACTTGCCAGTTTTCCACTGCTTTTGTCTTCCTCATGGGGTCCAGGAGTCTCTCGCTAACTCCCTGAGTCCCCCAAAAGGATGTTTCTGGGCAGATCCCACCAGCCAGAGATGCCTGGAGTCTTCTCTCCCCAGTCTCACTGTGCCCAGTTGCAAGGAAGCTGTTACTCCACCTGCAGTCCCAGCTACTCCAAAGGCTGCTGCAGGAGAATCACTTGAGCCCAGGAGTTCAAGGCTGCAGTGAGCTATGATGGAACCACTACATGTCAACTGAGCCACAGGCACCACCCGGAGCATTTCTTGAGTACCATGCCTGCTTTGCATGCTGTGTGCCTGGCAACAGGTTATTTATTATTTTTTTAATATGTCTGTACCTTTATAGAGTTCAAGTCCCTACCACTGTTTCCACCTTGCAGCCCTTTATTAATTTTATAAAGGGCAGCTTCACTACCAGATAAGGAGATGATTGCCATTGAAAAAATAATGTAGGCTCAACACCTGTAGCTCAGCGGCTAGGGCACCAGCCACACCAGAGCTGGCAGCCTGGGCCTGCCAAACAACAATGACAACTACAACCAAAAAATAGCTGGAATTGCTTAAACCCAAGAGTTTGAGGTTGCTGTGAGCTGTGATGCCACGGCACTCTACCCAGGGTGACATAGTGAGACTCTATCTCAAAAAAGAAAGAAAGAAAAGAAAAAATAATGTATTACTCACAGTTCCCAAGAGGTGACATACCGTGCCCCACATGGGCCAGACAGGAGTCAGAAGGAGTGAAGGAATAGCATGGCAGAGACCTTTACTATGGTTTATGTAGGAAAGGCAAGGTAGGGTAAGCAGATTCAGAATTGTGTAGTCTACATAATTCTGGTGGGCTGTCTCTAGTGCTCTGGGATGATTTAGGCAGAATATTGCCTTCCAGAGTGTGAGAGCCAGATAGAGGAGGTGGTTTAGAGTATGGGCTCTTCATTGGTGAATTTGCATATGAAAGGCATACTCCCCTATGAGCTAAGGCACTTGCTAACCCTTAAGAATTGGCTAGCATCAGCAGCACCTGTGGCTCAGTGAGTAGGGCACCAGCTCCATATACCTAGGGTGGCAGGTTCAAACCCCGCCCTGGCCAAACTGCAACAAAAAAATAGCCAGGTGTTGTGGCAGGTACCTTTAGTCCCAGCTACTCGGGAAGCTGAGGCAAGAGAATCATCTAAGCCCAAGAGCTGGAGGTTGCTGTGAACTGTGATGTCACAGCACTCTACCAAGGGTAACAAAGTGAAACTCTGTCTCTGAAAAAAAAAAAAAAAGAATTGGCTAGCATGGCTTTGGCGCCTGCCCTTAGCTCAGTGAGTAGGGCCCTGGCCACATACACCAAAGCTGGCAGGTTCAAGCCCAGCCCAGGCCTGCTAAATAACAATGACAATTGCAACCAAAAAATAGCCGGGCACCATTGTGGTGGGTGCCTGTAGTCCCAGCTACTCAGGAGGCTGAGGCAAGAGAATAACTTGGGCCCAAGAGTTTGAGGTTGCTGTGAGCTGTGACACCACAGCATTCTGCTGAGGGTGACATAGTGAGACTCTTTCTCAAAAAAAAAAAAAAAAAGAATTGGCTAGCTTGGCGGTGACCGTAGCTCAGTCGGTAGGGCGCCAGACACATACACAGAGGGTGGCTGGTTCAAACCCGGCCTGGGCCAGCTAAAACAACAATAACAACTGCAACAAAAAAAGCTGGGTGTTGTGGGGGGCACCTGTAGTCCCAGCTACTTGGGAGGTTGAGGCAAGAGAATCTCTTAAGTCCAAGAGTTTGAGGTTGCTATGAGCTGTGACTCTATAGCATTCCACCCAGGGCAACAGCTTAAGACCCTGTCTCAAAAAAAATAAAAAATAAAAAAAAAAAAGAATTGGCTAGCTCTAGGAGGGGCAGTCTATCTACAGTCAGTTGACCCCTGATGCCAGAGTATCAGGAACATAGAAAATAAGAAAATATATGAATATGGGGAGACTCAACTCTCTCATGTTGGGTATGACTTCGGTGGGATGGTAAATCCAAGCATCTTTCTCCCTGTACAGAACCAGAGAGGTGGGAGCAAGGCTGGAGCCATGGGTGCTCTTTCTTCTCATAGTGTTTCCAACTTATTCTTAGGGGAAATATGAACTTAATTTTCCAAAATGTGAAAAAGACCATCTTGTGTCCCACCTTCCACCCAGATCCTTTAACACAAATGGCCAGTACACCAGGATTTATGGTAAAAGAAAATAAAAATCTCAGGACCACCTTCCCAACAGGAAAGGCATGTGGCTATGTAGATAATAATATATTCTTTATTTAAGAGGTGCATATTGGCTGGGTACAGTAGCTCAAGCCTCCTTTGGGAGGCTAAGGTAGAAAATTGCTTAAGGCCAGGAATTGGAGATCCAGCCGATTTCAGCCTGGGCAACATAGTGAGATCCTGTTGCTACAAAAAAAATATAGCCAGACATTGTGGTACATGCCTTTAGACCCAGCTACTTGGGAGAGTGAGGCAAGAGAATCACTTGAGCCCAGGAATTGGAGGTTGTAGTGAACTATGATCTTGCCACTGCACTCTACCCTGGGTAGAGTGAGATTCTATCTCAAGGGGAGAAAAAAGTGTGTTTTGAAGTATTTAGCTAGGGGTTAGGCGTCATGAGTCTAAACTTAACATTACATATGAATGTTTGTACGTGGGGGAGAATATGGCAAACTGTTAAAGTTATTGAATATAGATGTATAGATGGAAGCTAAACAGATGTTTATTATTATTGTTTTTTTCAATTTTTCTGTAAGTTCAATCTTTTCTTTTAGTTTGAAATTTTTCAAAGCAAGTATCTGGGGGGAAAGCTAAGTGGCAAATTTAGCAGTAAGGTTGCCACATCCAAGATCAGCTTACAAAAATAACAGTAGTTCTTGTCCCAATATTCATCAGTTATAAAATAATGGACCTCCAAGAAAACAACGGAAAATGGGAAGCTGATTTAGAAAAGAATGCATAAGTCCTTTATGGAGAAAATAATATTTAATTTCTTAATGACTTAAAAAAGGAAGACATTAACAGATAGACATGAATAGGTTAACTTAACATTGTAAAGTTGATAATTCTCCCCCAATTAACCAGGACATATCCCACCAGAGATGAAGATATACTACAAACAGTAATAAAAAAATGTCATCCTGGTGCAACAATAGGATGATAAACAAAAGGAATAAACTAGAAAGCTCAAAAACAGCCAATGTGTATATCGTATAGGAATTTTCTAAACAATAAATAATACATTACAACGTAATTGGGGAGAATATATGGATGGTTAAAAGAGAAAACTGACTTACTATATGGCACAAAAACTTAGTGTCATCTCTGGCTCTCACTGCATTCTATCCATTCTATCACGAACCCCAGATGTATAAAAATTTTAACATTAAAAACATGACTATAGGGCAGTGTCCGTAGCTCAGTGGTTAGGGTGCCAGCCAGGGCTGGCAGGTTAGAACCCAATCCCAACCAGCTAAACAACAATGATAACTGCAACGAAAAATAGCCAGGCATTGTGGTGGGCACCTGTAGTCCCAGCTACTTGGGAGGCTGAGGCAAGAGAATCACTTAAGCCCAAGAGTTTGAGGTTGCTGTGAGCTGTGACTCCAGCACACTCTACCCAGGGCAACATAGTGAGACTCTGTCTCGAAAAATAAATGAATGGGCTGGGCGCCTGTGACTCAAGCAGCTAAGGCACCAGCCACATACACCTGAGCTGGCAGGTTCGAATCCAGCCTGGGCCCACCAAACAACAATGATGGCTGCAACCAAAAAATAGCTGGGCGTTGTGGCAGGCGCCTATAATCCCAGCTACTTGGGAGGCAGAGACAGGAGAATCGCTTGAGCCCAGGAGTTGGAGGTTGCTGTGAGCTGTGATGCCATGGCACTGTACCCAGGGTGACAACTTGAGGCTCTGTCTCAAATAAATAAATAAATGAATGAATGAATAAATAAATAAATAAATAAAAACAAGACTATAGATTAAATAGAGAAAATGTCCAGGAATAACTTTGTGACCTTGGAGCAGGAAAGAACTTATAAAATAAGATCCCAAAAGTGCAAACATAAGATATATTTTTTTAAATGAGTGGATTTGATTACATCAAACTTAAGAATTTTGTTCCTGAGGGAAACCATCTGTAATTAACAGATGGATAATAGATACAGATTGGGAGAAGATATTTGCAATGTCTAAAACTGACAAAGGACTGATGCCTAGAATACATACAACATTTCTGCAAATCAACAAGAAAAAAGACAGGGAACACAGCAGAAAAATGTGGAAGGGAAATGAACCAACAATGCACAGAAGGGAAACCTGAGTAACACATGAAGTGAGTGACGTCAAACTCACTTATGATCAGAAAAAGTCTAATTTAAGCAGTGTGATAGATAGCACTCTACATCATAAGATCCAAAAGTTCTCAGGTTGGATGATAATGTGTTGACTAGGGCATGGGGAATGGGAAACTTTAGCCATTGCTGGTGGAAGTGTAGATTGGAGACTGTCTCAAGGGTGAAATTAACTACATGGATACCCATGGTTCTTCCTGTCATACCTCAGAGCAGTACAAACAGGGATCCATGAGAGGACACATATGAGGCTCCATCACTGTGGTGCTGTTTGCTATGGCAGAGAATTGGAGCCATCCTAAGTATCCATCATGGGGAGAATGGATAAGAAAAACATTACAGATCATTCTGTGAAGTAAATATGTAGGAGTTTAGAAACAAAGGATCTGAGGTATCCATAATAATATGGGTATATCTTAAAAGGAGTGAAAAAAAGTAAGCAACAGAGAGGTAAAAAGTATGCATACATAATATACATTATATTTTTCAAAGATACATATGCAGTCATGCTTTGCTTAATGATGGGGACACATTCTGATAAATGCATCCACAAGCCACTTCATTGTGCAAACATCAGAGTGTACTTACCTAAAACTAGATAGTATAGCCTATTGCATACCTAGGCTACATGGTATAGCCTCTTGCTCCTAAGTTACAAACCTGTACAGCATGTTTCTGTACTGAATACTGTAGGCGATTGTAACACTATGGTAAGCATGTGTGTATCTAAACATATCTAAACACAGAAGAGTCAACAATCAGCTCAGCACCTGTGGCTCAAGCGGCTAAGGCGCCAGCCACATGAACCTGAGCTGGCGGGTTTGAATCCAGCCTGGACCCCCCAAACAACAATGGTTGCAACCAAAAAAAAAAAAAATGGCCGGGTGTTGTGGTGGGTGCCTGTAGTCCCAGCTTCTCGGGAGGCAGAGGCAAGGGAATCACTTAAGCCTAGGAGTTGGAGGTTGCTGTGAACTGTGAATGCCACAGCACTCTACCGAGGGCAACAGCTTGAGGCTCTGTCTCAAAAAAAAGAAGAGTCAACAGTCAAAGTAAGGTTTTTTTTTTTGTTTTTTTTTTGAAACAGAGTCTCACTTTATCACCCTTGGTAGAGTGCCATGAAATCACAGATCACAGCAACCTCCAACTCCTGGGTTTAGGCGATTCTCTTGCCTTAGCCTCCCCAGTAGCTGGGACTACAGGCGCCTGCCACAATGCCCGGCTATTTTTTTTGTTGTTGTTGTTGCAGTTTGGCTCAGGGCTGGGTTTGAACCCACCACCATCGGTATATGGGGCCGGCGCCCTGCTCACTGAGCCATAGGCACCGTCCCAAAGTAAAGTTTTATAATCTCTTTTTGTTTTCTTGTTGTTTTTTTTTTGTTGTTGTTGTTATTGCAACCTCCAACTCCTGGGCTCAAGCGATTCTCCTGCCTCTGCCTCCCGAGCAGCTGGGACCGCAGGCGCTTGCCACAACGCCCGGCCATTTTTTGGTTGCAGCCATCATTGCTGTCCAGCGGCCCGGGCTGGACTTGAACCCACCAGCTCAGGTGTATGTGACTGGCGCCCTAGCCGCTGAGCTAGAGGTGTCAAGCCTCTGTTTTTGTTTTTTGAGACAGAGTCTGATTATACTGCCCAGGCTAGAGTGCCATCCCATCAACCCAGTTCCTAGCAATCTCAAACTCCCAGGTTCAAGCAATCCTCCTGCCTCCCAAGTAGCTGGGACTACAGGTGCCCACCACAACACCTGGCTAATTTTTCTATTTTTCGTGGAGATGGGGTCTTGCTCTTGCTCAGGCTGGTTTTGTACTCCTGAGCTCAAGGGATCCTCCTGCCTTGGCCTCCCAGTGTTAGGATTAGAGGTATGAGCCACCACATCCAGCCTAATGTTCTATTTGTTGACATGCATGATAGGGCATTCCCTGTTGTTGTTGTTGTTGTTGTTGTTTTTGAGACAGAGTTTCACTCTGTCACTCTGGGTAGAATGCCCAGGCATCACAGCTCACAGCAACCTCAAACACTTGGGATCAAGCAATCCTCTTGCCTCAGCCTCCTAAGTAGCTGGGACTACAGGTGCCCACCACACCATCTGGCTAATTTTTCTATTTTTGGTAGAGACAAGGTCTTGCTCTTGCTCAGGCTGGTGTCCAACTCCTGAGCTCAAGCAATCTGCCTGCCTTGGCCTCCCAGAGTACTAGGATTACAGGTGTGAGCCACGGCACCGGCCAGGGCATTCATTTACAGCTAATTATTAACTGTAAAAATAAATTATCTGGACTTCTCTTTGTTGTTCTTTATCTTTAATTTTTTTTTAAGAGATAAGGTCTCGTTATGTTGCCCAGGGCTGGAATGTTGTGGCTATTCACAAATGAGATCACAGCTCACTGCAGCCTCAAACTCCTCACCTTAGGTGATCTGCCTCAGCCTCTAGTACTCCTGGGGCACCTCCATGTTCACCCTTATTTAACAGAGAAACAGACTGCAGTTCATATGAAGCATCTTTGGGACAGCCTCTGTCACTTTCCAAAGGTAGCTAAATCATTAGTAATGGGTCCTCATGGAGGCAATGCCAAGGGAATGAAGACCCTGGTCACTTTTGCCCCAAGAAGCTGCCTTCTGTGTTCCAGGTACTGAGCTGGACACATGTGTTCCTACTCCCTGGAAGAGGCCAACGGTAACTCAGTAACTGACCAGAGAAGCCCACCATGGAAAATCCTTCCCCTGTCCCTTTCCTGACCTTGTCAGATCCTGTAGCTGTCAGTTCTTAACCTCAGCCAGACTCCTCTGGGGAGAGAGTTAGAAAGGGGGTACCTGATTTCTTGCCAGCCCCCATCTGAACCCAGCTTTATCTCTTTGGCGTGAAGCCATCTGTCAGGAAACAGATCCCTCTGTTTTTCAGGAGTTACCTGTATGTCAGTCTTAGTGCACGCTTAAACATCTTCCAGGGCCAGGGGGGAAAAGGAATAAGGCGATTTGTGATTATATTTTCCTGGATCACCTGTTCCTTTCCACCATCCCATTAAATAATGTGGTAGGACGCTTTTAATCTCTATTTCATGGAAGACAACCATGGAAGTGTTGCGACTTGCCTGACGTTATCAACAGTGAGAACTGGACAACAGTTGTCTCACTCCAAAACAGCCAGGTGTGAGGGCTCATGCCTGTAATCCCAGCACTGCGGGAGACTGAGGAGTGAGAATTGATTGAGCTCAAGAGTTCAAGACTTGCCTGAGCGAGAGTGAGACCCCAACTCCTAAAAAAGTGGAAAAACCCAGCCAGGGGCCGCGGTGAGCGCCTGTAATCCCAGAGGCTTCCAGAGGCTGAGGTTTCAGTGAGCTATGACGCCATTGCACTCTGCTCAGGGGCATAGGGTGGGACTCTGTCTCAACAACAACAACAACAACAACAAAGCAAAGAAATAAAAATTTTTCAAAAGCAAGGAAATTAAAAAAACAAAACAAAACACATGTCCCTGGGCATGTCCCTGGAAACCACTGGGGCAGAGATCATGGGGGTTCAAAATGACAAGAGTAAATTTCGTAAATTCCTAATTCAGGAAGGGTATCTGTGGGAAAGACTGGGAACATAGTTGGAGGTTGGCAAGCCCAGGGAAATGAAGCCCTCCTGGCCTAGAAAGCAACATGGTGTCACAAGCCAGCGCTCTGCCTTCATTGGTGCTGCTCTGGGGATGGGCTCTATGGATTCCTGGAAAGGGTGGGAAGAACAGGAAAGGACCAAAAAGGACATAATTGGTGGCTATTTGGGGGCAATTGGAGCAATTCCATAGCAGTCAGAGTTTAGAGGAAAGAATCCTTGGCTGTAAGAGAAAACACTAGGACAACACTGTCAGGAGCTTTAGGTTCTGGCACACAATACACCTAACAGAGTTTGCGATGTCTGGGGGCGCTTTCTAACAGCTTTGTAAGGTGTAAATTACCAGCTCCTAGTTGGGAGAACCTGTACCCTGCAGCCGGCTGCATAGACCCTGGAACGTCCAATAATAGGGGCCGAGCTCCCCCTCGTGGCATTTCAGGGAGATGGCAGCCCTGAAGTCAGACCCGGGGGAATTTCTTCTTGTGTTCTGTAGGAACCACCGAGAGCTGACACCGTGTTGGGCCCTGCACTAAGTCATTTACATCCACTGTCCCACCTTCGAAACAGCGGGAGAAAAACTGCTTCTCTTCACCAGCGCTTGCCTCACTCCCTCTCCCCTCGAGTGGTAGCTGAAGCTCACCCTCTCCCTCCCAGAGGTGCCACTGACCTCAGACCCCATGCCTGGGCCTCTGCTTTGTACTTTGATAAGGCTAACTGTCTCTCTGACACTTGTTGCACTTCATTCTGATTAGTTTATTTAATTGTCTGTCTTCACTGATGGACCGTAACTTCCTCAGGCAGCTTGCTCTCCTTGACATCCCTGGCAGAGACAAGGGGCTGAATTAATATTTGTCAAATGAATAAATGATGGATGAGGAATATTCCTGGCATGCACAGCTTGGACACACGGGCGCCACCACAGCCTTAGTGAATAGCCTGGAGTCATGTAGCGCCCAAGCTGGCACTTTAGAGAGAATGTCTCCAAAGACTATTAACCTTGAAACTATGAGCACTCCTCTCGGAAAACCCCAAATGAATACATGTCATATTCCTTCATATTCCAACAATTCCCCTGCTGGTAAGATATAGGGAGAGGAAACAACATATCAATTTTATGACATAACTGTCTGGTATAGGGATAGAGTCCCTGCAGGCTTGGTCCTTGGTCACTGAAGAGGGGGAAGAGGAGCCACACATCACATACATGTGACATCACCCAGCAGGTGATGGGCATTTAAGCTGGGTCTCTGAACTTGGGGCCAAAATCAGCAAGATCAGGGACTGCATCGTCGATCTGTCAGTCAGTACCTTTTGTGAAGCTTTAATAAGTGACCTCAGCCTCTCAGTCAGAGGTTTCTCCTCATTCATCATCTCTACATAGTGGTGGAAATGATGACAGCAACACCAAAATCCCAGGCTTCCCCAGCATGCCCCAGAAACACCTTTTGCACACTCTCAGAGCACTGGGAAAACTTTTGTTGTTGTTGTTTTAGAGAAAGAGTCTCACATTGTTGTCCTTGGTAGAGTGCTGTGGTGTCACAGCTCACAGCAACCTCCAGTTCTTGGGCTTAGGTGATTCTCTTGCCTCAGCCTCCTGAGTAGCTGGGACTACAGGCACCCGCCACAACGCCCGGCTATTTTTTTGTTGTAATTTGGCCAGGGCCAGGTTTGAACCCGCCACCCTCAGGATATGGGGCCGGCGCCCTACTCACTGAGTCACAGGAGCCGCCCTACACTGGGAAAACTTGTAATAGTCTATTTTTACAGAGAAAAAGATTGAGTCTCAATAACTTACTCACAGCCATAGAAAGCAGAGCAGAATGGCAGTTCAAGTTCATGGTTCCAAATTCTTTGAATAAATAATACACTCACACAATTCAAAGTTCAAACAGTTCAACCCAGTGACAAGTAAGCCTTCCTTCCATCCTGTTTCTTAGGCACACAGTTGCCCTTCCTGGAGAACCAGTGCTATCATTGTCCTAGGGGCCCCTCCAGAGGCTTTCTATACAAACACAGACATACATATTCTCTCCCCACCCCACGCACCCCGTTGTGCATCTTGCTATTCATACCTAACTATACATCTTAGACTTTGCTCACATTACTGTATTTAGACCAGTCATCCTTTCCATGGCTGCACATTATTACATTAATGGATATACCATAATTAATTTTCCTAGTCCTCTATTGATAAGACATTTAAGTTTTTCCCAGTTTTCTTTTTTTTTTTTTTTTTGAGACAGAGTCTCACTCTGTTGCCCTTGGTAGAGTGCCATGGCATCACAGCTCACAGCAACCTCCAGCTCTTGGGCTTAGGCAATCCTCTTGCCTCAGCCTCCCGAGTAGCTGGGACCACAGGTGCCTGCCACAACACCCGGCTATTTTTTGTTGCAGTTTGTCAGGGGCCGGGTTTGAACCCACCACCCTCGGTATATGGGGCTGGCACCCTACTCACTGAGCCACAGGCGCTGCCCCCCAGTTTTCTTTTTTTAATTTGGAAAGGAGAGCTTTATTTCTCATAAAGAGTTATAGCCTGCAGGGTAGCCATTCCGACAGAAGCTGAGAGCATGTACTTCTTCCAGTCTTTAGAGATTACATTATAATGTCAAAATGAATGTGTTTGTACACATGTCATTTCACATATGTGTACAAATCTGGACCAAAGCCTCACAAGTCCTATACCTTGTATGTTTGCTCATTTTTTGGTCATTCATCATCATCCATGTAGGACACAGAAAGAGATGCTCCCTGGAAGAGTGTGTGAGTGCATTGAAGGAGATGGTGAGCATGGCCCATGGAAGGAATTTGGCCTTCTCCAAGCTGCAAGATAGGTGCAGGGACTCCCATAGACCACAATCTTCTTTACCCTGCTCTGAACCCTTCCCAAGCCTTTCTCTGTGGGGCCAGCCCTGGAGGGCAACCTGAAAACCCATCCTTTTCCTAAGATGCTAAAAGCAGAGGTGAAAAGTCCCTCAAAATTCTCAGCTGATTGTAGTAGCATGCACCTGAAGTCACAGCTGCTCAGGAGGCTGAGATGAGAACCCAGGATTTCGCATCCAGCCTGGGACACAGTGAGACCCACATCTCTTTAAAAAAGAAAAAAAGGAAGTCCTCCCAAGTCCTTGAGTGGAGGCCCAGTTTGGGGAGTCTCCTGTGCTCTCAGCTTTAGGGTATGGAACTAAGAAGAGAGATTTGGAGGAGTCAGAGAAAGGGGAATTTGAGAGCAAAAAGGGAAATGAAGGAAAAGATTAGAAATGGGGAAATGGGTCCACCAAAATGCGATGAGACCACCTCTGCGGGGAAATTGCAAAGACCATTCCAGATTCACAGGCCTCTGTGAGTTTCCAGTCACTTCCTATCTTGCAACTGAGACAGTGATGCTCCAACTAGCACCGAGGCAAGTGGGGCTTAAGCCCAGCCAAGCTGGGCGGGGACAGCCCTTGAGGACAGCCAACCCCGCAGCCCTTCCCTACAGTGGATAGACCATGAGCTGGACTTATGGCCTGTTGTGGCTTGACCCAGTGAGCCTCAGGATAGACAATGCCTGAGCTTTAGTCTGGCCCAGGGTTCTTCTCCACATCTAGCCTGTCTGCTAGCTAAAGGCAATGGCCAGATCAGACACATTACCTGTTCCATAAGCTATGGTTCCTGAGCTCTGGGCCTCTGACTTCTGAGACCAGGGTCCTTCTGAGGCTGTCCTGGATCCTCAGTTGGGAAAGGCAGCCAGGCTGTGTCTTGTATGGGTAGACTCACAGGGAAGAGAGAGGGGTTGGAGGTGGAGAGAGAAAGGCGTTAACCCTGGTACGGGTGCTTGTATGAGTGAAAGGTATAGCAGGCAGTCTCTGAGATGGCCCCAACTACCTCTGCTTCCTATGTAATTCCTGTCCCTTTTTGGAATCTCCTTTCCTTGAGTGTGGGCTGTACTTAGAGACTTGCTGTTAATGAATAGAATATGGCAAAGTGGTAAGATACCACTTTGGAGATTAGATTACAAAAGACATGACTTCTATCTTGTTTGCCCTCAGGCTCTCTGGACCACTTGTTCTGAGGAAGCCCCCTGCCATGTTGTGAGCTGCCCTATGGAGAGGCTCATGTGGCAAGGAAGTGAGGAGACTGCCAGCTCACAGCCAGTGAGAAGCAGAGACCCTCAGACCAATAGGCCACAAGGAGATGAATCCCGTCAAGAAGCACATAAATCAACTTGGAAGTGAATCCTTCCTTAGCCAAGCCTTAGATGAGCCTGCAGTCCCAGCTGATACTCGATTGTAACCCCTGGGAGTCCTACAGGCAGAGGCACCCAAGATTCTAAGATAGCTAAGCTAGCCCAAGATTCCTGACCCACAGAAATTGTGAGAAAAAAAATGTTTATTATTTTAAGCTAAGTTTTAGAGGGATTTGCTATCCAGCAGTAGATAATTAACACAAGGGGATTTCTTTCCTAAATTCTTGGAAGATCACATCTTATTCATCACCAGTGGCTTTCTCCACTTGCTTAGCAGAATCTTTACTCTAGCCTTGCTTACCCTGGAGCCTGACACATATAATTGCCCTTGAAAAGCTGCTAGATAGCAAATCAGCAGCTGTAAAACAGAGCATCTTACCTTACAACTTTTTGTTTGGGAGTTACATTTTAAGTCACTGTTGTTTTCTCTGTCTAATGCACCTCTGTCAGTGAGACATAACATGCCCCACTCATGGTCACACAGACTTGTTGTATGTCAGTTTGGGTCACTCTAGAAGATAACTTCCCATCTCTTTAAGGGATCTCCCTGGGGGACCCTCCAAGGGAGTTTCTTTCTTTCTTTTTTTTTTTTTTGAGACAGAGCCTCAAGCTGTCGCCCTGGATAGAGTGCTATGGCTTCACAGCTCACAGCAACCTCCAACTCCTGGGCTTAAGCGATTCTCTTGCCTTGGCCTCCCAAGTAGCTGGGACTACAGGCACCACAACACCTGGCTATCTTTTTTTGGTTGTAGTTGTCATTGTTGTTTGGCAGGCCCGGGGTAGATTCAAACCCAACAGCTCACGTGTATGTGGCTGGTGCCTTAGCCGCTTGAGCTAAGGCACCGAGCCAAAAGAAAGGTTTTTTTTTTTTTGCAGTTTTGGCCAGGGCCAGGCTTGAACCCGCCACCCCAGTGTAAGGGGCTGCACTTACACTGCACAGTTTCATCCATGCCATGTAACCTGTGTTTTCAGCTAGACCATCTCACCACACCCTCCAAATCCATGAACTCCTTCCAGCGTCCTCATGTAATATGGTGGCTGACAAGAGGACAAAAGCTTAATTTTATTAATCTGGATTGTATCCTTGGTACTTGGTACAATGCCTGGCACATAATAGGTGTTCAGAAAGTATTTGGTAAATCATCCATTTGCTTAAAGTTTTTCAGACGAGGAAAATCTGAATGTGCAGAAAGGAGAGGGAGGCCTGGGAATCCCCTAGCCCCACCCCAGGAACAGAAATGGGGAAATCCATACAAGATCCCTCACCTTGGGGCGGCACCTGTGGCTCAAGGAGTAGGGCACCAGTCCCATATGCCAGAGGTGGTGGGTTCAAACCCAGCCCCGGCCAAAAAAAACACACACACACACACACACAATGATTACTATAAAAAAAAAAAACTTATAAAAAAATAAATAAAAAATAAAAAATAAAAAGATCCCTCACCTTGGTAGTGAGAAGTTATGTACTTTTCTACATGTGCTACCCACTTTTACAACAACCTCTACCACCTATCATTATACATTTACGAGGGTCACACAATTAAGTTCAAGAGCTCAACCTAGAAAAAGTGCTATGTACCTCATTGCTGAGTATCTCTACAGTCAGCCATGCCAATGCTTAGTCCACCCTTCAAAGCAGTTCTGGAACTCTTTTTCTGAAATGGCCATCACAGCTATTGTTATATGAAGTCTGACAACAACTAAGTTCACAGACTCGTCCTAGAAAAAGTACTTTGAAGGATGGACTAGGTGCTGGCATCAGTGCATAGCTTCCTGAGTTATGTAGCACTTTTTCTAGGATGAATTCTGGAACATAAGTGTCTGAGCTTGTATATTCTTTAAACTATTTATATTGTTATCATTCCTGGTCACCATTTTACTGATGAGAAAACTGAGGCACAGAAAGGTAAGTATCTCACCCAAGGCGAGACAATTGCTAGGCAGCAGAGTTAGGAGCTAACCCAGGCCTGTTGATTGAAGTCAGCCTGATTTCTGCCCACCACACTGATTCTCAGAATGTAGCAAAAACATAGTATTTCCTTCATAGCCCCCCAAATGGGCCCAGACCTACATGGCCTGGGCAGCCCTCAGTCAAGGAAGCCTCAATAATCAGATGTCTGCCCAATTTGGTGGGGATAAAAATGGACTCAGGACACAGCCATGAGTCTGACAAAGCCCAAACTGAGGCTTCCCAGAGCTCCTGCTCCCCTGAGAGGTGAGAGCTCTCCAAACACAAAAGCAGCAGAATCAAGCCACTATAGACAAACCTGAAAAACATCCCATGAGTGGGGTGGAGGTGGCTAAGGAGCTACCCTACGTATCAGCTACTGTAGTGTTTTTCAACCTTTTTTTTTTAATCTCACAACACACTCAAACCTGTAGTTAAACTTCCACAGCACACTTAAATTATGTTGATCCAAAAAAAAAAAAAAAGAGTGAAAAAAAGAATATACTTACTGTTCTTTGAACTTCTTTTGAAAATAATTTAATTGATAATCTTTAAAATTTTTTGCTATACACATAAGACCCTCTCATGGCACACCAGTATACCTCGGCACATCGGTTGAAAAATCACTGAGCTAGAGTTTAATTGCAGGCAAAAGGGAGGACCCTCTAGCTAACCAGAGAAAGATTTACTACCATGTATTAAGTGATGCCACATGCTCTACTTCTCTCCTCAGTTAATTGAGCTCTGAGTCCCATCCTGGCACAAATATGTCTTACTAATGCAACCTAAAAGTTACATCTGGTGCCCTAGCTACAAGGAAGTCTGGAAATGTTTGTAGCTTTCTAGACCTTTTAGTACCTGTTTCTTAAATTGGAAGAAGGCTGGACGAATGTTGAATGAGTCAATTCACAGTATGGACCATACCTTCCAAATGGCAATAGTTTTACTCTATCCATCGGAGAAATTCCATAAACTCAAGCCAGCTAACCCACACCCACCACCCATTTCCATCTTTCCTACCCCAGCTCTATCTCAAGGAGGAAGGATCCTCCCTATTCTACCCGCTGTGGAGATGTCTGATCTGTTTTGGTCAAATAAGACCTTGTTGTCCAGGTAAAACCTGTGTGCAATCATCCTCACTCTGCCTGCCCCTGAAATGAATGCCAAGGTCAGGCCAGTGGGCTTGGGGCCATTGTTACCCATGTCCCCAACTATTCCCATCAAGATTTCTGCCCTCACCACAAAGGCCATGTTTGGGAGAGGTTCAAAAGGGACCCAAAGGGGAAAATCTTAGTTTAGTTTTGTTCAGAGGATTCCCCTCAATGCCAACCAGCTTTGGAGAATCTCAGTGTTTTGTCTTCTCCAATGTTGTATCCTAATAGCTGAAGGGTGTAAGAAAGACTGTGTCCCTATGTTTCTATTAATCCAAATGATCCTGATCTCAAGAGCCCAGAAACAAACATCTATCAAACACTATCCTGACTCT
Source organism: Nycticebus coucang (assembly GCF_027406575.1). NCBI lineage: Eukaryota > Metazoa > Chordata > Mammalia > Primates > Lorisidae > Nycticebus > Nycticebus coucang. The sequence goes on along the minus strand of NC_069782.1, from coordinate 130,285,314 downwards.
GCCCTGAGACAGGCACTGGAACAAAATTGGTTTTGACTCAGTGGGTGGCCACCAGGAACTCAGAGTTTAGTGGAAGAAGACAAGTAAAGAAGCACTCATAAAACTCTGTGGTGAGTGTAATGGGAGAATATCCAGGGCTTACTGGGAGCTGGGAAGAAAGTCTAATTCTGCCCTAAGTGTTGGGAAGCCTTCAGAGAAGATGAGTAAGAGTTTATTAGCTCCATAAAAGAAGAGGTATTCCAGAGAGAGGAAATGACAACTACACAGTCAAGGAGTTATGAGAGTGCAGTACACTTGGGGAACTACATGCCATTTAGCAGAGACAGAACTCCAGGTAAGGGAGGGAAACAGGGACCACTGAAGAATTTTTATCTTCATTGGCATAGAAAGACATCCAATCTAGGTCATCAAAAAAAAAAAATGAAGCAAGTTATATGAGCGTGGGCGTGGGCATGATACCTTTGTATTCTGTGTTGAGGATATGCCCTGACTACATGGAGAGTGGGAGAAAAATGCATGAAATCAACAACTGGTACTTCTGGGAGGTGGACTGTACCAGCAAGGAGAGGAGAGAAAAGAGGGAGGGAAAAGGGATGCTCTCCCTTTTTGCTCCATACCACGTTGTACTGTTTGCATTTGCATGTTTTAAAGTATTGATATATTAAAATACATTAATTTAATAAAGGAAGTGACACAATTACATTTGCCTTACAGAATGACCTCCTTCACAAGATTTGGAGGGCATTTTGGATGTGGGTTGGATGTTAGATGCTATAATATAGTCCCAGCTACTTGGGAGGCAGAGGCAGGAGAATCGCTTGAGCCCAGGAGTTGGAGGTTGCTGTGAGCTGTGATGCCACGGCACTCTACCCAGGGCAACAGCTTGAGGTTCTGTCACACACGCACAAAAAAAGAATTACAGTAGAACCTCCATAGTTGACCACCTCCTTAAGTTGACTTAAGTTTTGTAGACTGAATATGCAGCACATGTATAATCAGTATGATAGACCCAGCTCCTTATGTTGACAGTTTGTTACAGTCCCTTGAGTGGTCAACTTAGGAGGTTCTGCTGTATTTCTTGTGATTTGACCTCTGCTACATTTGCTGCCTTTCTAGTTCTGCACATTGATTCTTTATCATTTATGTAGATTCTATGGGCTACCCAAAAATCTTTCCAAAAACTCGTTGATTTTTCCACACAACATTGCTGTTAACAAGGATTCATTTTCCAATTTAACAAACAGGCTGATGTCCATAAGATTTACCTAGAGAGTACATTTTCCAGCCTTCCTTATAGCTAGTTCTCCTCAACGGAATATGAGTGAAATTGATATGTACAACTTTCAAGTCCTCTTCTTTTTCTTTTTTCTTTTTGAGACACAGTCTCACTTTGTCACCCTCAGTAGAATGTCGTGGCATCATAGCTCACAGCAATCTCAAACTCCTTGGCTCAAGCGATTGTCTTGCCTCAACCTCCCAAGTAGCTGGGACTACAGGTGCTCACCACAACACTCAGTTTTGTTTAGAGATAGGGTCTCACTCTTGCTCAGGCTGGTCTCGATCCCATGAGCTCAGGCAATCCACCTGCCTTGGCCTACCAGACTACTGGGATTACAGGCGTGAGCCAATGTTGCATGCGTAGCCTTCAAGTCCTCTTCTTCTTCTTCTTTTTTTTTTTTGAGACAGTCTCAAGTGGTCTCACTGGGTAGAGTGCCATGGTGTCACAGCTCACAGTAACCTCAAACCCTTGGGCTCAAGAGATTTTCTTGAATTCTAAAAGTTATCTCAAGAATTCAACAGATTCAAAGACCAAATGACCAAAGATTTTGACACATTGAAACAAGAAGTTGCATCTCTCAAAGATCTGAGAAGCACAGTAGAATTCCTCAGTAACAGAATGGAGCAAGCAGAAGAAAGGATTTCTGACATTGAAGACAAAGCTTTCGAACACTCCCAAACCCTCAAAGAAGAAGAGAAATGGAGAGCAAAAACAGACCACTCTCTCAGAGAGCTCTCAGATAATTGGAAGAAAACCAATATTCGTCTTATAGGGATCCCCAAAAGTGACGAAGTGGCTTCACAAGGCACAGAGTCTCTTCTCCATGAGATTATGAAGGAGAACTTTCCAGACATGCCAAGAGATTCCAAAATTCAGATAGCAGACAGTTTCAGAACTCCAGCACGACTCAACCCAAATAAGACATCCCCCAGACACATCATAATCAATTTCACTGAAGTTAATATGAAGGAGAAAATTCCGAAAGCTGCCAGACGAAAGAAAACCATTACCTACAAGGGGAAGAATATCAGAATAACTGCAGATCTCTCTGCTGAAACCTTTCAAGCTAGAAGAGGATGGTCATCGACTTTTAATCTCCTAAAACAAAATAACTTTCAACCCAGGATCCTGTACCCAGCTAAACTGAGCTTCATTTATAATGGAGAAATTAAATACTTCAATGACATTCACATGTTGAAGAAATTTGCCACAACTAAACCAGCTCTCCAGGACATTTTTAGACCTATCCTCCATAAAGACCAGCGTAATTCTCCACCACAAAAGTAAACCTACCCAAAAAATTTTTGATCAAATTCCAACTTCCACAGTTGCAAAAGGATTAAAAATGTCCACCGGTCTCTCAAAAGGCTTATCAATACTCTCAATTAATGTAAATGGTTTAAATTGTTCTCTAAAGAGGCATAGGTTGGCGGACTGGATACAAAAACTCAAGCCAGATATCTGCTGCATCCAAGAATCGCATCTTACATTAAAAGACAGATATAGACTCAAGGTGAAGGGATGGTCATCTATATTCCAGGCAAATGGAAAGCAGAAAAAAGCAGGCGTTGCAATCCTGTTCGCAGACACAATAGATTTTAAACCAACCAAAATAATTAAGGATAAGGATGGACACTTTATATTTGTTAAAGGTAATACTCAATATGATGAGATCTCAATTATTAATATTTATGCACCCAACCACAATGCACCTCAATTTATAAGAGAAACTCTAACAGACATGAGCAACTCGATTTCCTCCACTTCCATAGTAGGTGGAGATTTTAACACCCCTTTAGCAGTCCTGGATAGATCCTCCAAAAAGAAGCTAAGCAAAGAAATTTTAGATTTAAACTCAACCATTCAACATCTGGACTTAACAGACATCTACAGAACATTTCATCCCCAAAAAACTGAATATACATTCTTCTCATCAGCCCATGGAACATACTCCAAAATCGACCACATCCTAGGCCACAAATCTAACCTCAGCAAATTTAAAAAAATAGAAATTATTCCTTGCATCTTCTCAGACCATCATGGAATAAAATTTGAACCCATTAACAACAGGAACCTCCGTACCCATACAAAAACATGAAAGCTAAACAACCTTATGCTGAAGGATACATGGGTTATAGACGAGATTAAGAAGGAAATCACCATATTTTTGGAACAAAACAACAATCAAGACACGAATTACCAGAACCTCTGGGATACTGCAAAGGCAGTCCTAAGAGGGAAATTTATAGCACTGCAAGCCTTCCTCAAGAAAACAGAAAGAGAGGAAGTCAATAACTTAATGGAACATCTCAAGCAACTGGAGAAAGAAGAACACTTCAACCCCAAACGCAGCAGAAGAAAAGAAATAACCAAAATCAGAGCAGAATTAAATGAAATTGAAAACAAAAGAACTATACAACAGATCAATAAATCCAAAAGCTGGTTTTTTGAAAAGATCAATAAAATAGATAAACCTTTGGCCAACCTAACCAGTAAAAAAAGAGTAAAATCTCTAATTTCATCAATCAGAAATGGTAATGATGAAATAACAACAGACCCCTCAGAAATTCAAAAAATCCTTAACGAATACTACAAGAAACTCTACTCTCACAAATATGAAAATCTAAAAGAAATCGACCAATACCTGGAAGCATGCCACCTACCAAGACTTAGCCAGAACGAAGTGGAAATGTTGAACAGGCCTATATCAAGTTCTGAAATAGCATCACTATACAAAATCTCCCTAAAAAGAAAAGCCCAGGACCAGATGGCTTTACGTCAGAATTCTACCAAACATTTAAAGAAGAACTAGTACCTATACTACTAAACCTCTTCCAAAATAATAGAAAAAGAAGGAATATTACCCAGTACATTCTACGAAGCAAACATCACCTTGATCCCCAAACCAGGGAAAGACCCAACAAGAAAAGAAAATTATAGACCAATATCACTAATGAATATAGATGCTAAAATACTCAATAAGATCCTAACAAACAGAATCCAACAACACATCAAAAAAATTATACACCATGACCAAGTTGGATTTATCCCAGGGTCTCAAGGCTGGTTCAATATACGTAAATCTATAAATGTAATTCAACACATAAACAAACTTAAAAATAAAGACCATATGATTCTTTCAATTGATGCAGAAAAAGCTTTTGATAATATCCTGCATCCCTTCATGATCAGAGCACTTAAGAAAATTGGTATAGAAGGAACATTTCTTAAACTAATAGAGGCCATCTACAGCAAACCCATAGCCAATATCATATTGAATGGAGTTAAATTGAAATCATTTCCACTTAGATCAGGAACCAGGCAAGGTTGCCCATTGTCTCCATTGCTCTTTAACATTGTAATGGATGTTTTAACCATTGCAATTAGGGAAGAAAAGGCGATCAAGGGTATCCACATAGGGTCAGAAGAGATCAAACTTTCACTCTTCGCAGATGATATGATCGTATATCTGGAAAACACTAGGGATTCTACTACAAAACTTTTAGAAGTCATCATGGAATATAGCAATGTCTCAGGCTACAAAATCAACACCCATAAATCTGTAACCTTTATATATACCAACAATAGCCAAGCCGAACAAACAGTCAAGGACTCTATTCCTTTCACAGTAGTGCCAAAGAAGATGAAATATTTGGGAGTATACCTAACAAAGGACGTGAAAGATCTCTACAAAGAGAACTGTGAAACTCTAAGAAAAGAAATAGCTGAAGATGTTAACAGATGGAAAAACATACCATGCTCATGGCTGGGAAGAATCAACATTGTTAAAATGTCCATACTGCCCAAAGCAATATATAATTTTAATGCAATTTCTATTAAAGCTCCATTGTCATACTTTAAAGATCTTGAAAAAATAATACTTCGTTTTAAATGGAATCAGAAAAAACCTCGAATAGCCAAAACATTACTGAGCAATAAAAACAAAGCAGGAGGAATCACGCTACCAGACCTGAGTCTGTACTATAAATCCATAGTGATCAAAACAGCATGGTACTGGCACAAAAGCAGAGAAGTAGATGTCTGGAACAGAATAGAGAACCAAGAGATGGATCCAGCTACTTACTGTTATTTGATCTTTGACAAGCCAATTAAAAACATTCAGTGGGGAAAAGATTCCCTATTTAACAAATGGTGCTGGGTGAACTGGCTGGCAACCTGTAGAAGATTGAAACTGGACCCACACCTTTCATCATTAACTAAGATAGACTCTCACTGGATAAAAGATTTAAACTTAAGACATGAAACTATAAAAATACTTGAAGAAAGTGCAGGGAAAACTCTTGAAGGAATCGGTCTGGGTGAATATTTTATGAGGAGGACTCCCCAGGCAATTGAAGCAGTATCAAAAATACACTTCTGGGACCTGATCAAACTAAAAAGCTTCTGCACAGCTAAGAACATAGTGAGTAAAGCAAGCAGACAGCCCTCAGAATGGGAGAAAATATTTTCAGGTTATACCTCCAATAAAGGTCTAATAACCAGAATCCACAGAGAACTCAAACGTATTAACAAGAAAAGAACACGTGACCCCATCTCAGAGTGGGCAAGGGACTTGAAGAGAAACTTCTCTAAAGAAGACAGATGCACAATCTACAAACACATGAAAAAAAGCTCATCATCCTTAATCATCAGAGAAATGCAAATCAAAACTACTCTGAGATATCACCTAACCTCAGTAAGAGTAGCCCACATAACAAAATCCCAAAACCAGAAATGTTGGCGTGGATGTGGAGGAAAGGGCACACTTCTACACTGCTGGTGGGAATGCACACTAATACGTTCCTTCTGGAAGGATGTTTGGAGAACACTTAGAGACCTAAAAATAGACCTGCTATTCGATCCTATAATTGCTTTACTAGGTTTATACCCAGAAGACCAAAAGTCACACTATAACAAAGACATCTGTACCAGAATGTTTATTGCAGCCCAATTCATAATTGCTAAGTCATGGAAGAAGCCCAAGTGCCCATCGACCCACGAATGGACTAGCAAATTGTGGTACATCTATACCATGGAATACTATGCAGCCTTAAAGAAAGATGGAGACTTAACCTCTTTCATGTTTACATGGATGGAGCTGGAACATATGCTTCTTAGCAAAGTATGTCAGGAATGGAAGAAAAAGTATCCAATGTACTCAACCCTACTATGAAGCTAAATTATAGCTTTCACATGAAGACTATAACCCAACTATAGCACAAGACTATGGGGAAAGGGCCAAGGAAGGGGAAGGGAGGGGGGAGGTTTTGGTGGAGGGATGGTAATGGGTGGGGCCACATCTATGGTGCATCTTAGAATGGGTACAGGCGATTGCACTAATGTACACAGCTATGATTTAACAATAAAAAAAAAAAAAAGAGAGAGAGATTTTCTTGCCTCAGGCTCCCAAGTAGCTGGGACTATAGGCAACCGCCACAACACTCAGCTATTTTTTTCTTGTTTTTGTTTTGCAATTGTCATTATTGTTTTAGTTGGCCTGGGCCGGGTTTGAACCCGCCAGCCTCAGTGTATGTAGCTGGTGCCCTGCCCACTGAGCTATGGGTGCCACCTCAAGAACTCTTAAAGAACTTGCCTTGGAGTTGTGATACCCTTTCCTTCCTGCTGTCAAGGATTGACGCAAGTTTGGAAGGTACCTTCTGAGGATGGCAGAGCGTCCTCATTAGCCTGGGTCTCCAAATGTGTTTGCAGAACAGAGCACTCTCTCTTCTGAGTGTAAGAGAAAACTTAACTTCCATCTTGTTTGAGTCATTGCATTTTTTAGACTGTGTTAGAAGCTTACTTTGTACTTTCTGGTAGTGTGGTGTAATACTTTAGGATGAGGTAGATGGTGTGAGCTAGAGCTTAGTATCCAGTGCTGTTTTCCCCATAGCCCAATATGGTCCCAGAAAGAAGGGATGTTACCTTCCACAGGTCTCCAGTAACCGCCTCACTTTCTGTGACTTGTTTCTGATAGGTTAGAGTCTCCAAGGAAATAAAGTTTCCAATAGGAGAAACAATGTTTTCACTGAATTGGGAGGAAAAATTGCCACCTGATCACTTCTGGTTGTTCATGCCAATGGACAAACAGGTTGGTTAAAGGGGGAATATGGGATTGGCTAGAAGGATTGATATCAAGGTCAAGTAGATTTTTTTTTTTTACATCATGGGCAAAAAGAAGTATTCATGGAATCAAGGGGCTCCCTTGGGGTGCCTCTTAGTGCTGTTGTATCCAGTAGTAAAAGTTCATGGAAGACTCCTACAGCCTTTATAGACAGGTACCCAGGTTCTCCCTTGGGTAATGATCCCAAGCCAGCTCAGGTACTGGCTGAAAGCAAAATAAATGCAGAATAGAAAAAGAAGGAGGGGGGCGGTGCCTGTGGCTCAGTGAGTAGGGCGCTAGCCCCATATACCGAGGGTGGCAGGTTCAAACGCAACCCCGGCCAAACTGCAACAAAAAAAGGAAAGAAAGAAAGAAAAAGAAGGAGGGGGCTCAGTTGCCTGTAGCTCAGTAGCTAGGGTGCCGGCCACATACACTGAGGTTGTCAGGTTCAAACTCAGCCCTAGCCTGCTAAATAAGAATGACAACTACAACAAAAAAATAGCTGAGTGTCGTGGCAGGTGCCTGTAGTCCCAGCTACTTGGAAGGCTGAGGCAAGAGAATCGCTTAAGCTCAAGAGTTTCAGGTTGCTGTGAGCTGTGATACCACAGCACTCTACCGAGGGGGACATAGTGAGACTCTGCTCCCCCCCCCAAAAAAAAAGAAAGAAAAAGAAGGAGGGAACGTTATAAATACAAAACAATGTCTCATAAGTAAAAATGTAAAAATGGCTTTTACTTCCTGACCTGCTATCATGTTAGACGTTGTATATTTTAACTTATTTGCATTTCATCTGCTTCTTGCTCCCTTGCTTATTGTATTATTATGTGCAACGATTATTAACTTTATAATTTAGTCCAGTTGCAAAATACTGAGACACGATTCCAATGGAATTAGAGGAGGAATAGAACAAAGATCCTGGACATAGAGCTATGAGGCTTAGATTGTCTCTTTGAGACAAGCTGAATATATTTTCTGTTGAGTGGCAGTAGCATAATGTTGGGTGGGAGCATTTTAGGGAGGAAAATGCTGTAAACAGGAAGAAAGGCACATATGAATGTTGGGCAGGCAAAGGGGTAAGCTGGACTTATCATTTTTATTTTTCTTTTCTCTTCTTCCTCCCTCCCTTCCTTCCTTTCTCCCTTCCGAGACAGTCTCATTGTATCATCCTAGGTACAGTATAGTGTGACTCACAGCACCCTCACAGCAACCTCGAACTCCTGGGCTGAGCAATCCTCTTGTCTCAGCTTCCCAAGTAGCTAGGATTACAGGCGTGCACGTCACTACACCCAGCCAGTTTTTCTATTTTTAGTAGAGATGGAGTCCTGCTCTACGCTCAGGCTGGTTTCGAATTCCTGATCTCAAGTAATTGTCCCGCCTCACCCTCACAGAGTACTAGGATTACAGGTGTAAACCACTGTGGCCAATGGCCTCTTTTTTGTTTTTTTCTTTGTAAACCTATCATCCAAACACTCTTCCTGATAGGGGAGATTGTCCCAAACAGGGCAATGGTTTTGACTTTTAATATAGAAATCTAAGGAGACTGTGTTTTCCTTTTCTATGTCTGACATCTGGTGCCTGGACATGTGTCCTCACTTAGCCAATCAAATGATCCACCATGAGTTTTGAATCTTGAAGTAGTGAACTAAAGATAGAGGGAAAGTTGAGAAATCACTCATAGTGATCTTTATGCCCTGAGTCCTGTGTCTGGCACTGGCATCTGTGCCCTAACCAAGCTTTCCTGTGGAGTGACCTTAACTGTGTTTCCTGAAACCAATCTTCCTTTATTCCTCAACCTTTCTGTTGATCTCATAAACTACCTAATATCCCTGTAATCAGCTAATTTTTCTTCTTGGGTTAGCTGAGTCCAGACTCACACATTAATGGCCTGGAGAAAAATCAAGGATTCAAGGGAAGGCAGTATTCTCTGCTGTCCAGGACTGAGAAGTACTTTCCAAGCCTTACCCAGATGAGAAGACCCCCTGTCCCTGTCCTGATTGCAATGGGATACTGTTTCCTACAGGCTCATTTTATGGACTCTGGTCACTAAGAAGACTGTTTGCCAGGACAACTGGAGTGGCTATCGAGTTGCCAGACTTATGGCCCAGAAATCCAAAAGAATCAGCACCCCTAACCCCTACCCTACCTCCAAGAAGCATAAAAGGCAGAGATGGAAGGAAGGGTCAGCTCTCTGTGGAGGGGCAGTTAGGGCTGGTATGGTGTATCTCACACACACAGCACCTGCCTCTGATTCCCGGCTATTCCAAAGAAAAGAGGAAACAGCAAGGCCTCGATGAAGCTCACAGCACAGGCATGGCACAGGGAGCTTCCAGTGGCAAAGAACCAAAGGTGTTTGCTCCTCAACACACAGTAACAGCAGCTGAGCTCTCTCAAGGCCTTGCCTTTGGGTTGCTTCTGCCTGGGCCAGGTGAGGGGAGAACTCGATCGGAGTGGTGAAGCCGACTGATTCCACAGCGGCCCCTTAAGGCTGTCAGCTCTCTGTAGTGGGGTAATGACCTGCCTAGATTCTCCGCGAGACCCACAAGGGAGGAGTCCGGTGGTGCTCACAGGAAAGGCGTTACTTCTGCGTTTTTTGCCTTCCAGGTTTTTGCCGTGGCCTCCAACTCCTGATCTCAAGGGATCCTCCCGCCTCAGCCCGCGGTAGCTGGGACTACTGACAGCACCACCGAATCCGCCTTGAATTTCTCGACTTGGAACCCGCGCCCTTTTCCTCGGGCTGCAGGGTAAATCCTGACAAAAAGGGGTTTTCTGGCCCCTACCTTTCCGCTGTTGTGCTGGTCGGTAGGAGCACCGGGAATCAGGTCAGCGCCAGCTGGCGAGTCCAGGCTGCGCAACTCGCAGGAGCAGATTCACCCCCGCTGCGGGTCGGGTTGAACAGGAAGGGCCCGACGCCCTGTTGAGTGTCCTCGGAGTCTCCACATTTCTAGAGGTGAGAAGAATCCAGGACCAGCAGGACAAGCGATAGCGCCCCGCACTTTCCTGCCCCTGCGTCCCCGCCGTTGGGTCCCAGGGGAGGATAGTCCAAAAGCCAACGGGAGAGCAGACCTCACCCAGGCCTCAACAGCCTGGGGACCGCTGGAGCGCAGGAATAAAGCGGCAGCTCTTCTCTGCGTGGGATGACGGCGCCGCCTGGAAGGCCGTCCTCTGAGGCCCAGAGAGTGCAGCGGGGTGGGTTCCTTCTCAGCTCAGCTCCCGTCCACGCGGCCAAGCGGAGTAACTCGCCCCAGGACAAAGGGCCAGGTTTGGCCGAATTTTCCAGCTGCTGCTGGGGTCTGCACCTCTCCCCCGCGGAGTCTCTGGTCGGAATCTGAGCTGGGTGGAGATTCGAGTTTGGGGACTGACTGATCGGCTCCAAGTAGGCGGCTATAGGCTGTGTTTTGGTCCCTCTATGCCCACTCGACACCCCCCAGAGGACCTGTGTGGAGGGGCAAGATGTCCCTTCCCTTGGGAACTGGTTTATATTCTACCTCCCTGATGGCTACCGGGCCAGAATTCAGAATAAGATCTCGTTTCTCAATCTTTTCACATTTCTGGTGAATTGCACCCTGGCATCCAGTTTGTGGCGGGGTCGGGACTAGGCTGAAGCTTCTGGGTTATTCGTTGACTGTCCCTCCTGAGCTTCTCTTTCTGCCGAGCTCCCAGGGCAGCCTGGGCACAGTTAGTCTTGAAGCGGCAGCATGTGGGAAGCCAAGCTTTTCTTACGCCCTGGACGGTCTCTAGCGCCTCGCAGCACCTGCATAGGTGCTGGTTCCCAGTGCCGGACCTCACTGGAGGCTGTGAACGCCTGTGCTCAGCTCGGTTTGGCAATGATACCCCCTGACAAGGAAGCTGGGCTGCCAAGTAGAAGGAGCAGTAGAATCCATGCAGGACGGAAAGTTTGGGATTGCTGGGGCCACCTCCCCAGAACTGGGGGTTCTGCCCAGTTCCTGCAATCCAAGACCCCAACCAGGAGTGGGGAATCTGTAGACTTGAGGCCACATCTGACCTTCTGGTCCTTGACTGTGGCCTCTTGACTGAATCCAAATATTACAGAAAAAAATCTTTTTTTTTTCCTATGAAATTCAGGTATGGTCCAAGGGCCACACTTAAGGATCTGCAGGGCCGTATGTGGCCTTCAGGCCCCAGACCCCCCCCACCCAAGATTTGTGTTTTCAATTGACCCACCACTAACTATCCCCTTCCCCCTTTCTACCCTGAGGACCAAGAGAAGCCACTCCCCCCTGAGTCTAAGCTGGCTAGTATCCCACGATCATTAGAAACTTTGAGGACACAGGCCATGTCTGTAATCCTAGCACTCTGGGAGGTTGAGGTGGTGTGCCGCCTGAACTCAGGAATTCAAGACTAGCCTTGTCTCTACTAGAAGTAGAAAAGAAAAGAAAAAAGAAGAAGAAACTTTGAGGATGCTGCACTGAATTGGAGCTTTTGGGTTTTAAACGGTCCCCTCTCTTTTCTTCTGTATTCCCCCTGCAGAATTTACCCCAGGGTAGTAACCCTACCACACCTGCACTGAGCAGGAAGCATCCAGTTTCTGGCCTGAGATAGATCAGGCAGAGAAGTCAAAGTCTGTGGATGGGAAGCTGCCTATTCCCAAAATGGGTATGGTACAACTGTGTCTATGAGCTCATGGGGCCAGGCTCCTAAACAGTTGTGCCAACATGCAGGAGCTGGTTTCCCCTGACAGCAAGTAAACTGTGAGAGGATGGGAGGGAAGGCCCCTAAGCATCTTTCTATGAACCTGTGGGACTGGTCTTCTAGTCTGTGCAGTCAGGGGAGGTGACCTGGGAACAGATGAGTGCATGTGATCTGATCCATGTTTCCCTGGACTGGAGCTGGGGACAGCAGCTCTCACCCACATGTTGGAGCCATATGCAAATGTTCTTGGAGGGGATGAGGTGGGTAAGTGTGTAGACATGGAGCATGACTGTCCCTATGTGTGGACACCCAGGTCAGCCTGAAAGGGACAAAACAACACTGTGTGCCTGTGTGTGGGGAGAGTAGCAGGCACTGCTCTATGCACACCCTTCCCCCAGGCTCCAGGAGCCCTCTAGGGCTGCATGGCTCTGGGCCAAGAACCCTTTCCTGAGGTCTCTACCCTTCCCCTCCAGGTCTATACCAGTTCTCATCACCCTGCCCCAAAGAATAGTTTTGTGCCTGTGAGTGCAGAAACTTCCTAATCTGCTCCCTGCCCTAAGGACGGGAGGGAAGCCAGGCACCTAAGTATGCTATAGCTTACCTTTGAGGCTTTAAGGAGCAAAAGTTCCCAACTAAGGAAAGCAGCCACTGAACTTCCCCAGGAAATCAAGGGTCTAGGAATAAGGTGGAAGGGCAGAGCTCCCGAGGTTTTTTGGATCCTCCTGTCCTACCTAGCCTGGAGGTGGAAAACCCAGGTTGTGCCACCCTAGGGTGCTCCTTGAGCCATTCTTAAAGTGCTTGCCAAGAGCCAAAAGCTCTTTACCTTAGTTATCTTCTGAATCCCCATTGTAATCCAGAGAAAGGCTGGCCCTATAAACATGGGCAAGGAAACTGCAAGCTCCTAAAACTTAATTAGCTTGCCTGAGGTTGGAAGAAGCTGGGCTCAGCACCTAGGCTGATCTCTAAAGACACTTGAGGGCTAGAAAGAGGGCAGGTGCAGGAGAGAAAACCCAAAATCAGAGGGCCATGCAGAATGGGAGACAGTGAGTGATGAGGCCTGTGGCATGCTGAAGAGTGCATTTCAAAACATCCTATCAGAAGGGAGTATCAGTTGTGGGTCTGTGTTTTTCATTTCTTTAAATAAAATGGAAAAATACTCTTGAGCAAATAAAACAAGACTCTATGCCATATTTGGCAGGCAACTTTGAGAGTCTAGAATTAGATCTTAAACATGGTGTGGTTGTTTTGAGACCTTGATGCCTGAACCAGCATCAACAGTTTATTCTTTCTTTTCTTTTTTTTTTGAGACAGAGTCTCAAGCTGTCACCCTGAGTAGAGTGCCATGGCATCACAGCTCACAGCAACCTCAAACTCTTGGACTTAAGCGATTCTCTTGCCTCAGGCTCCTGCCACAACACCAGCCCAGCTATTTTCTTGTTGTTGTTATAGTTGTCATTGTTGTTTTTAGCTGCCTGGGCCAGGTTCGAACCCACCAGCCTCAGTGTATGTGGCCGGCACCCTACCCAATGAGCTATGGGTGCCACCACACCATAAGCTTATTCTAAATGTGGAATCTCAGGCCTATCAAGATCTAATGAATGAGAATCTACATTTTAACAAGATCCTGGGTGATTCTTGCACACATTGAAATTTAAGACACTGGCAGCAGCTACTGTGTATAAATAAATATACCTTATACTATATAGTAAAAAGCCTCCCAGAGATACTCCCCTAGTCCTGTCTCTTACCATCCTGGGAGGGAAGAATTTTTTTTTTTTTTTGTAGAGACAGAGTCTCACTGTACCGCCCTCGGTAGAGTGCCGTGGCGTCACACGGCTCACAGCAACCTCTAACTCTTGGGCTTACGCGATTCTCGTGCCTCAGCCTCCTGAGCAGCTGGGACTACAGGCGCCCGCCACAACGCCCGGCTATTTTTCGGTTGCAGTTTGGCCGGGGCTGGGTTTGAACCCGCCACCCTCGGCATATGGGGCCGGCGCCTTACTCACTGAGCCATAGGCGCCGCCCATTTTTTATTTATTTATTTATTTGTAGAGACAGAGTCTCACTGTACCACCCTTGGATAGAGTGCTGTGGCGTCACACGGCTCACAGCAACCTCTAACTCTTGGGCTTACGTGATTCTCTTCCCTCTGTTGCCCTGGGTAGAGTGTCATAGCATCCACCTAGCTCACAGCAACCTCAAACTCTTGGGCTCAAGTGATCCTCTTGCTTGAGCCTCCTGAGTAGCTGGGACTACATGTGCCTGACACCATGCCCAGCTCCTTTTTCTATTTTTAGTAGAGACCAGGTCTCACTCTTGCTCAGGCTAGTCTCAAACTCTTGAGCTCAAGCAATCCACCCACCTTGGCCTCCCAGAGTGCTAGGATTACAGGCACGAGCCATCTTAACCCCCACCTCAGGGAAGGAAGGATGTAAGACCTGTGCTCTTTTCTTTGTATTTGATGGACCCTTACTAAGGTCACTATAAACACCTCTGTTTGTTGCCTGGCTTGGTGGCTTTGGTCTGTAATCCAATCACTCTGAGAGACCAAGGTGGTGGATCTCTTGAGCTCAGGATTTTAAGACCAGCCTGAGCAAAAGTGAGACCCCCATCTCTATTGAAAAAAAAATTAGCAAGGGATTGGGGTGGGCACCTGTAGTCTCAGCTACTCAGGAGGCTGAGGAAAGAGGATCACTTGAACCCTGGAGTTTGAGGTTACTGTAAGCTATGACACCATGGCACTCTAGCCTGTGGCAAGTTAGATTCTGTCTCAAAAAGAACAAACAAAACCCCAAAACAAACAACCTTGTCAGGCATATTGGCTCACACCCACAATCCCAGTACTTTGGGAGGCTGAGGCAAGAGGATTCCTTAAGCCCAAGAGACTGAGGTTATAGTGAGCCAGGGTTGTACTACTATACTCCTCCAACCTGGGCACAGAGTAAAACCCTGGCTCAAAACCAAACACAAAATGCTAACTCTCAGACCTTCTAGTCTCACCCACCCAGTGACCCCAGCACTCTCCCCTATCCTGCGGACCACAGTGGCCTCCCCAGCTGCAGGCTTTGTATGAAGCAGATGGAAAATGAGTGGAAGGATTTTCCTCCCTGATTCTCTATTCCTTTGTCTAATAAAGTGTGATCCATTTGCTTCTATTTTTAACTTCCTGATAGTTTTAGTCCTCTCTTCATGCTGACCAGAGGGAGGAAGGGAAGGGGTGGAAGCGCACAGAACACCCTTCCAATCCCAAGGCTCCAAGCTGGGCTGGGAAGGCTCAGAGTGTGGGCTTGTCTTGGGCCTGGGGGAGGAGGAGGCCTCAGAGGCCTGGTAGAGCTGGGCCTGGAAGTCAGGGGCAAGAAGGCTCCAGCAGACTTGATTGGACTAGTGGTGATTTTCCCAGAACTCAGAGGGCAAATGCCCAGCCCATCTGAGCGAGTAAGTGCTCCTTCTACAAAGCCAAGCCCTGACAAGAGGCTGATAAGGTTTTGCTTCCAATTCTCCCCAAATCCACACTTCCTAGACTCAATTATCCCTCCCAAAGACGCTGGATCTAGGATTAGACCAACCCAGACCTCTGGATTGGAATGCTGACCCCATAGTTTAGCTGGCTTTTAGGCAAGTTGCTTAACTTCTTTGAACTTCATTTTCCTTGTCTATGAAGTGGAAATAAAAATATCACCTAACTCACAAGAAGACTGTGGGAATGAATCAGTACTTTTAAAGCCTGGTGCAGCGCCTGGCACACAGCAAACGCTCACTAATGCTGCTTGTTAATATTATATTGTTCAGGGTGGCGCTTGTGGCTCAGTCGGTAGGGCGCCGGCCCTATATACCGAGGGTGGCGGGTTCAAACCCGGCCCCGGCCAAACTGCAACCAAAAAATAGCCGGGTGTTGTGGCGGGCGCCTGTAGTCCCAGCTACTCGGGAGGCTGAGGCAAGAGAATCGCTTAAGCCCAGGAGTTGGAGGTTGCTGTGAGCTGGGTGAGGCCACGGCACTCTACCGAGGGCCATAAAGTGAGACTCTGTCTCTACAAAAAATATATATATATTATATTCATATTTTCCGCTGGGTCAATGCAGCGGTCCCCCTGATGCCCCAAGGGTGGGTGCCTCACAACTGTGGCTCGGAGAGCCTCCAGCCGTAGGCGCCTCTCCCCGCGCAGCCCCTAGAGGGCGCGCGGAACTCACTTGTCCTGGTTTTACGAGCCCAAGTTCCAGGTCTGACTCCCACTTTTGGGTGGTTGTTGAATAGTTGTCACCACCTCCAGCTTTTGGGTCTTGGAGCTCCTCCGTGGCAAACGAATAAACGTGGGCTCCCAGACCACAGGGTGTAAAGAGAGGCAGGAACAGCTCCACCAAAGTCTCTCCCTAAGGAGGCACACAGCAGGGAGAGGGGAGGAACAATGGTGGGGGAGGGGCTGCTCGAACCTCCTACCTCCCTTCACACTTCTCACAACCTTCTCTCACACACAAAGAGGCTGGATTTCCGCAGGTTTTGAGGAGGCTGCGGCAGGAGCTGGGCCTTCTGGGTCTTGCCAGGGTCCTCAGCCTGAATTAGGGTGGCCTGCTGTCCCCCAAGTCCAGCCTCAGACACTCAGGGTTCTTTCACTGCTCCCGGCCTGCAGGTCTGGAAGCTGAACCGTAGGCCGGGGAAATCCTCACCCCCAGGCTGCTAGAAGTCAAGTTAGACCCTCCATGTCTGGGCTGGGGAGGAGGGAGAAAGGACAGGTACTTACAGGGTAACCACCTTACAGGAGCTGGTCCCATGGGGTGGGCTGAGCTTGTGAAGGTAACAAGACCCAGCAGTGAAGATCGTGAGTATATGTGTGTGCTGTAAGTGGGGGTTGTGAGTTTGTGCCCACCCCTCAACACAACATTGGTACCCCTTCACTCCTTTGAAATCACCCTGTCCCCTCACCTTTATCCCAGATGCCATCTTCAGGTTGGTACTGAGCTTCTTGGAAAACCCCAGCTGGCTCCAGCATGGAGAACACAGCCTTTTCCTATCAGATTCCCCAGAATAAGAAATCCAGGTGAGGATGCAGGTGGGGAGGGCTCCCTGGGCCAATCAGGCCAGGATGAATAGGAAGCAGGAGGGATTGAACCAGTTATCTGAGCCAGGCAGGGAAAGTGGCAGCTCCTGCCAGTGGTCTAGGCACAGTCTTGCCGTGGTATTCCAAACTCTGCAGATCAGGAAGGGCCTAACAGGCTCTGGGACAGAGCAGGACTGTGGGGCTGTGTGGGAGGGAGGAAGGGAGGGAGAGAGAGAGAGAGAGAGAGGAAATAGGTATAAGAGGAGTAGGAGGAGCAAAAGTGAGGAAAGGGATATTTCCTCCTGAGTCTGAGCTGAGGGGCCCTCAGGGCAGCTGGAGGGCCACAGCCTCCTAGCTGCCCTACAGCATTGCTCTGCACAGCCCCTAGGAAGATTCCTGCTTAGTGGTTTCATGCACCTGAAACCGACCTTGCCCACCAACAGGACACTCAACACCATAGCAAGGCACCCATCTGAGTGCCTGCCAGTCTAAGACAAAATCCACATCAGCGTCACAGTGGGGGGTGCCACAGGGCAGCCAGTGCTGAGGCGTCCACACAGTCCCCAAGCACAAACACAACCACACAAAGGTGCTATTATAGTTAACAGGTTGAGCCAGATTCTCCATGTGCCACCCACCCCACAGCACAGGGCCTCTGGGACCCTCAGCCTGACTGGGTTCCTGGGGCCCACAGGCAGTCATCCGCTCCACCACAGCACCAGGTCTGAGCAGCAGTGCTCTCTGGTTCCGGGGAAATTGGTCAACACAGTCGGCTCACTCAAGCCAAAGAAGGAAGCAGACCTTTCTGCCCAGACAGGTTTGTTAGTCTTTCTCTTTTGAACATCAACACACAATTATTCTGATTTGTTCCTTTTATATTTTTGAAGGAAAACTGGCCTTTTCCGGCAGGGGCCATGGAAGGTCGGAGTTTCACACTTTCTGTTGCTGGTAGTCGGCCTTGAGCATGATACACAAGCCCAGCTCCTTTCCAGCCTCCGCCCCGCTTCCTACGGACCGTGCGGGTCCAGCCGCCCGGGCAGGCGCTCGGCGGAAGCGGGATTCGCTGGGATTCTGTCCCAACGAATTCCGGGCGGAGAGTGGAGAGTCTGCCACAGTCCCTCGGCGCCTAGGATCCCAGCGTTCCCGGGAGTCTAGCACCCCTGGGAGGCCTAGCCTAGGGCTTGGGAGCTCCGAAGACTCCCAGCCTCAAGAGCGTCCCACCCTGGGCCGCTGGCGGGGGCGAGCGAGGGAAGCTCAGCTGCCGCCAGCCCCGGCGCTCCGGGCCTCAGCGCTGGGGATGATCCAGGAACGTGAAATGCCGGCTTCAGCGCGAGTCCTTAGTCCCGGACAAGCTGGGTAGAGTCTGAGAGCAGCGGGTGCAGGGCCTGCATCTGCATGGTCATAGGGTGAGCCCAGGCTGGTCCTAAAGATCGCGGACCTAGGAGGTACTTTTGCGGGAGGGAGCGCTGTGTCCGACTCTGCTTGAGTTGTCTCTCCAGAGGGGGTGCGAGTGGGGGTAAAGCGCTCAGGCTTTGGAACCAGTTTGGGGCTGTCGTGCTTGGGCTGGGCAGCCGCTCCCCACCCCTACCCAACTCCACTATTAGTCTGTAGCAAGAAAGCATTCGGGAGCTTTGGACACAGCAGCCTCTTGAGGCGGTCCGGATCTCGGAGAATTGGGAGACGGGAGCAAGGGCCTGTCTCCCCCGACTCTGGTGTGGTGCAGCGTCCAAAAGCGCTAACGGAGGACGGAAAAAGGCATTGACTCAGGAGCTCCAGTCGGGCGAGAATTGAGGGGACAGCCAGACATGCTCAGGTAGGAGATGAATTCTGAGATTTTGGGAAGCCATTTCCCGATTTCGTTGTCCTGGCGCTGGGTATGGCAGCCGCGGGAGACCTGGCGCAAACCCTGAGCTGCCGCCCAAATCCTCTCTCCATGCCCAATGGGCTTTTGGGGCTTGGGCTGGGAGTTCTGCCAAGTTCTTTGAATCAGAACCTTTCTTCTTGCTGAGGTCCAGACGGACCACAGATGGGGGTGGATGACCAAACCTGCCCCCTCTCGGCAGAATTTCTCCCCGGGCTTCCCTGGGTTGGAGGTGGCCCGAGTGCTGCCGGGCAGGAATGAAGGACAGAGGCTCTGATGGTTCCGGTGGCTCCCCGCCCTCAGTCTCTGGGCACACCTCTGTAGACCCGGCACCCTCTACTAACTTTTACTTTCTTTTTTTTTTTGTAGAGACAGAGTCTCACTTTATGGCCCTCGGTAGAGTGCCATGACCTCACACGGCTCACAGCAACCTCCAACTCCTGGGCTTAAGCGATTCTCTTGCCTCAGCCTCCCGAGTAGCTGGGACTACAGGCGCCCGCCACAACGCCAGGCTATTTTTTGGTTGCAGTTCAGCCAAGGCCGGGTTTGAACCCGCCACCCTCGGCATATGGGGCCGGCGCCTTACCGACTGAGCCACAGGCACAGCCCAACTAACTTTTACTTTCTAATCACAGTTCTCTTATTCTTCCATCCCCAGAAAAAGCCTCTTATTCCCCTACTCCAACTCATCTGTACCCTGTTTCCCCGAAAATAAGACAGTGTCTTATTTTAAGGTGTGCTCCGAAAGATGCGGTAGGTCTTATTTTCAGGGGACGTCTTATCTTTCCTGTAAGTAGGTCTTATTTTTGGAGGATGTCTTATTTTCGGGGAAACAGGGTAGAATGGTGAATTCTCCAGACTATCCACCACCCACCTTCTTCCACAAAAGCAGACTCAAGTCACCTAGGATTGGTCTGATAGGTCCAGGACAAGATGTTATGGGTGTGCAGTACTGTGTCTCCTGTTCTGATCCAAAAGTGGTCTGAGTGGCTTCCCGGGCAGACGCCCCCATCACGTCACTTCTTTAGATCCCTCCTAGGCCAGACTAGTGCTGGGAGGTCCCACTTAGAGCACCGGGGAGGATCCTCACCCCCATCCCTGATTCTGTGTGTCCTAGTATCTGCAACTTGCTGGTAAGGGCCTAGAACCCCAGAACTCCTAGCAGATGCTGGTCTGTCCACAGTGTATCTACACTAGACGCCCACCTACATATGCACAGCCAGTGCACAATTACATCCACTCACACAGCCACACTTTCAACTGCAGGGACAGTCTCTCACTATGATCCACACTCCTCACTCTACATAGTATTCACTCTCCCAATTATATACTGTGACATACAAGTAAATACAGTTAAAAATACACAGCTCACAGTGTGATTACGTCTTGCGGCAGTTACCCTCAGAAAATTAAAGATGATCCACATCACAAACATTCACACATTTAACAAATACAGATTTTTCAAAGAGAAACTAACACATATTCTCACAGATATTAACAGGGTTCATGCACAATCACGAAAATGGGTGATCACATAATTATGCAAAAAGACTAGTCACATTCACACATGGTTGGTTATACACACACCACCACAAGCCCATGCATACAGTGATACTTTCGATTTGCAACTTAACCAGAAACATTTACGTGCAAAAATTGCAAACACAATTTACAACACAAACACCATTACAAACATTCACTATCAGTAACATTCTGATTGTCCACACTATCACAAACACATAATTCTCACACCCAAAGAAATCCACATCCTCTCAAGCACTAGCAATCCCAGCCTTTCTCCTCTACTCTGTCTTCTCTCTGTCTCCATTCTTCCTCCTCTCTTTCTTTCCTCTCTCCAGAGCCTGAAGGTCCTGTCCACCATATTTCCCTGAAAGTTCAGGTTCTAGCAGCTGCCTCCAAGCACACCAAACTCAAATAGATGAAAAATGCCGGGCTCAGCAAGGAGCAGGCAGCCCTGACTCCGGATCCGGAGGGTTTTATTATTTTCCACATAAATTACACAAGCACTTTATAAAATGGTTACACAGAAAACACCTTATAAGTGCATAACTTAGCCCTCCCCCTCAAACAGGATCTGGAGCAATGGGTTGTGTGAAAAACAACACACACACCTGGGTACCTGGTGCAGGAAGGACGTATCATAGGATCCTGGCAGGCTAAATGAGGCTGTTGTGGCTGTCCTGTGTGGGGGTGATAGTGGTGGCATGTAACAATGTGGCCATGGCCTTGTATTTGTGTGTGAGGGACCAGTGCCATGCTATTCTGAATGAATCTGGGTGGATCGCTCCTGCCCATGTCTGATCGTGAGGGTCAGACACTGTGTGTGCATGACACTTTGCCGTAGATCCCCATGTGGTTCTGGAGTGACACCAGGAGGGATGGCGACATGTATTGCCTTTGTGTGGGCCTACGGGTGTCTGTGTGTGATGAGAAGTGGAACACAGAGAGGGAGTTTCCCAGGGAAAGTTCAGATGGCAGCCCCAGGGACCCAAGAAACTCTTCCTCCCCAACATCCTTTGCCTCTCTTTTGGTCCCACATTAAAAGTTAAAATGAAATAGATAAAAACTAAGAAGATTAACAGTTCCAGCTGGACACATAGGTGGCTAGGTGGGGATCGAAGGTCCCTATCCTGAGCCCTCTTTCACCAAAGAGAAAAGTGTCAGCGGGCACCAGTGCTCAGGCCTATATGAGAGCTGCGGTGTTCCCCTCCCTCATGCAGTCAGTCCAAGGCAGGAGGGGTAGGGAAGAGTCTTGGCTCTCAGGCTTTGGAGACCCCTGACTAGGTCTGAGGTCCTGCAAGGCAGAGCGGGCGGGCTCACTCACAGGCTGACGCCACAGATGTGACACTAGTGATCTTAGTCGAGTCGTCAGACCATGGCTGCAGATTCTGCAGGGCGAAGAGCGAAGAATTGTGCACACACAGTGGGTCGGCGGGCAGTGGCTGTGCCAGGCTCTTCTGGAATGCCTCCTGCTGCAGCTGCAGAAGGATGCGGTTTGCCTGCTGCCTCTCCGCCTCTCGCTCCTCCGCAGTCTGCCGTCTGCACCAGGAACAAGCCGTTACCTGCCAGAGCAGGGACCCAGCTCCCACAAAAGCCCCAGCCCCTGGTGTGCTCCTTTTTACAGCCCTCACTCCTGTTTGGACCCCCTTTTTTTTTTTGGACCCTTTAACAAGCCCCCAAAGTGAATGGAGCTGAGGTATCCCAGAGGGACAGTGAAAAAGTTTGGAGAGGCCCAAACAGCGGGGACACCTCACTTATGAATAGCATTCACATTGCCACCAGCTTTGCAGGGCTCAGACAGAGGTAGGTTGGCACCTCACCTCTCCCCAGCCGTAAGGGAGACCACGCACTGTCTCAAACCTAAGGAGCCTCTCCCTCCCCACAAGTACAGGGGAGAGAGCCAAGGGCCAGTGAACACAATACAATCTGCCCTACCAACCTCTCTTCCCTCCTCTCTCTGCGAACCTCACCCAGACTTTGGGCCTCTTGTGTGGAGAACCCTGTGGTGCCCTGCCCAGGCTCCCATGGGCTTCCTCCCAGGCAATCCAGGGAGACAATGACTCACTTATTCCATTTAATGCTGCCCCTCCACCCTGTCAACTGAGATCAAACGTCTGTCTCTAAGGTGGACAGACCTAATGGGAGTCCCCGGGGCCTCCAGAAGCAATTTGTAGGCGATCGATGAAACTGCGCGAAGCCTGCAAGGGCCTCTTCCAGCGGTGGCCTCCCCTTCTTGACTTTTGGTTCTGTGTATCTTTCTGTCTCTTATCTTTCCTCTTCATGCCTGTATTTCAAACTGCCTGAATATTTCTCTTCCTTTATGCTTTGTTTTATCTCTTGTTTTCTCTCACCCCCTTGGTTCCCTCTGAATTAAGGGGATTTGTTTGAAATGAAAATGGCAGTTTTAGCCATCCATTGCTTTTCTTTATGATTAATAAGACTTCATCAGGCTACCTGTTTTTCTTCCTTTTTTCCCTTGAGTGGGTGTCTTTTGTCCTTTCGTTTGTGTTTCAGTTTCTCTCTTGGCCTGCCGCTTTCTGTATCTGTGCCCACCTCTCTCTGGGGGACTGCCTGGCTCCCTCCCCTCCACTCAGCCTCGCTGCAGTAGGCCTTGGAAACACCAATGCCCACCGTATTTCGTCTTTAGCTTTCCAGAGGTCTGAAACCACGTCTCCACCTCTTCCCCAGAGACAGGAATGTTGAGTGGGGGGTGGGCAGTAGACTTTGGGGGCCAAGGCTTCCTTTGTGGCCCTAAGGCAGAATCCCAGGAGATTCCTCCCCTTCTTTCAGAAAAAGAGGAAACTCCAATTCCTTCCTCCTGGCCCCAAGGCCCGCCCGGCCCGGCGCCGCGCCGTCGACTTCGCCCAGATTCCTGGTCTTCCCTACGGGGGAATAAGCTACAAGCTCTCGGCAGCAGCACGAGCGGAACCAAGTATGAGGGCCACATGTGCGGGAGGGTGCAGGGGTGCAGCCAGAGAAAGCGCTAGCATGTGGGGAGAATAAGGCTGCTAGGAGTGTGTGGGTCGCTTCGTGTCGGTGAGTGTAAGGGGAAGAGAAAATGAGAGAAGTTGAGGCATATTCATGGGGGGAAAGTGTGTACTAACTAGTTTGGGATATGTGAGGGGAAAATGTCTGCTTTTCTCACACACCCCCATCTGCTCCTAATTGATTTCCCTTTCACTGGTATCCGCGAAACCCCGCCGCAGCCGGCGCGGATTGATTTTCCCCGCGCAGGGTGGGGACCGGCTGCGCAGAGGCCGGTGTCGGGGGAGGCGGCAGAAGGCAGGGCTCAGCCCGCTGCCGGGGACCCGGACGTTCTGCTCCCAGAGCCCGGCTGGAGCGCGGAAACAGGGACCAGAACATACTGCCTCCAGTCTTGGAGCAGAGGACTCCACCGGCCCAAGTCGGCCTAAACAAAAAGCTCCCTGACCCACTGAGCCCGGGCCTGGACTGTATGCTCAAGAGGTGCAGACCAGCCGTGTCTACACCGGGCAAAGCCTGTGTTGGCCAGAAAGGCCCGAAGCCTCTGGCAAAACAGAGCCCATCTCTCCATCCCCATTCGGGCTGTCAGACTCGGTCGCTTCCAGCTCCCGGTGAGCCTAGCAGGAGCCCGCTCCTCCGAAACCATCGGAAACCGGCGAGTGGCGGGAGTGTGAGCCCCAAGAAAGGCCGCGAGCCAGAGCTGCCCGAACCTGGGTCCGCGGCCCGCCCGCCCCGCCTGCTCACCTCCACTTCGTCCGCCGGTTCTGGAACCAGGTTTTGACCTGCGCGTCGGTCATTTTAAGCGCCTTAGCCAGGGCGGCACGCTCGGCTGAGGCCAGGTACTTCTGGCGGTGGAAACGCTTCTCCAGCTCGCAGATCTGCAGGCGCGTGAAGGATGTGCGCGGCTTCTTCTTCTTGGGGGGCGTCCGGTTCTGATAGGGGTGACCTATACGGCGTGTTACAGTGAAGGGTGAGAGGGCCACTGGAGCGGGAGACAGACAGACGGCAGAGGCAAGCGGCAGAGCGTCAGGAGGTGTCCCAGGCCCAACACCCCGCGAGTCAGCTAGCCCAGCGGCTGGACCCCGCAAGCGGGGCCGCGATCCTCTCATCCGCCCTCCGTGACAAGCTAGCGAGCGGCGAAAAATGGCCCCCTCCCGCCTGCCAGGCCGAGGCTCCTATCACGTAGGTCTCCCCAGCCACCCCCTCGTGAGAGCCCAACTGTCTCCGGTTCCAGCCCCCCACCAGGAGTAGTCTAAGAGGAGCTAATGGTCACAGCACCCCCTGATCCGGGTCTCCAGACTCAGAGAACCAGCTCAACAGTGTTCCAAGGCCCTGACTCTCAGTCCTGACTTGAGCCTCCATCACACAACAGCACACATAGACACGCACCATACAAGCACAAACTTACAGATTCTTTACCCCCAAACAGGCTGACACACTTAGACGAGCACAGGCACTAGCACTGTACACTGGGCAACGCAGGGCCACAGACATACATTCCCTCAGAGCCCCTTTCTTGCTTGAAACAGGGTTAGGGCTTGCTGTGGTTCCACCAGGTAGGCCCTATGCTGAGAACCTTTCATCAGAGACCCAGAAGTAGAGTGGGCTTCCGGTTGGGCATTCCAACAGAGCCCTTCAGGACTGACCTGGTTTAGGTGGGGAAGTGGGATGGGCACCAGGCTCTGCCTGTCCCATCCAGAGAGGACTTGGGTTGAAGCACTGGGGCCCTAGGAGTGAGGGTGCTTCCTGGAGACCCAGAGCAAAGCAGCTGTTCTTCCTCTAACCCCACTTCTGCCATGGCCCCAGAGTTTGGTTAAGGTTTCAGGAGCAATTTCCCTGCCAGTGCTTCCTGGGGTGCCTTGGAGTCTCCTACCCCAGTATCTAACTCCCAGCTGCTTCTCCCACAGTGACTATGTGCGCCCCTCTTCTAATGTTGAGCACTGGGTCCCAGCGGTCTGGCCTTGGGCTGCAGCAGGCTGTGCCTCTTGCCAGCCCTCTCTGAGGACCAGCTAGCTAACTCTGGCTTCCCAGGGGGGTTTGGAAATCTGGCCCGATCACAGTCTGGGATCTGGAGAATGGAAAGGGGCACAGGAAGTAGGGCTGGGAGAAGGGGACCATGGGAGATCAGGAGCTGAGTGCCCTACTGAGAATGGAAACTGGAGCACAGGGAGCTGAGCAAGCGAAGGAGCAAGCGAAGGAAGTCAGGAAGGCAAGGAGCAGACAGCAGAGAGGGTGGCAGCCGGCCACCACCTAGTGCATAATCGTCCCAGGAGTAGTCCTCCCACCACGGATCGATTGCCAGCCCAGCCGGTGCATTATTGGGGCCAGAGATAAGAGATCTGAGCCTGGGGGAGGACTCTGAGCCTGGACAGAATGAATATGAAGACCTAGCTGTCCCAGGCCAGAAGATTTGCCCCATAATGCCACAAACCCAGGCAAAGTCTGCTGTCTGAAACAGGGCCCACCAGCTCTGTGGCTTTACCCAGGCTCTGGGCCCCTGCCAGGCCAGGCAGCAAGGCAGGCACTGGAGTGAAGTGCTTGTGTGTAGGGGACCAGAGGTGGGGGAGCTTGTTCTTTTTATTCTGGGGCTGCTGCCTCAGTCAAAGGACAGCAACCCAATGGAAGAAACAGTTTCTTTACATTGCACCCCTTTCTCAGAGATTCCTCTGCCCCACATTCTGGTAGAAGGAAGTCCTGAACTACAACCCCCTTTCCTCTGCCTGACCAGGCGCAGGGATCTCTAGAAGGGACTAGGGAGAGCTTCTCTGAACATAGGTCCTGCAGGAGAAACAGAGGTGTCCAGGTTGGGAGAACTCAAGTATGGCGAATTGGGCGAGCAGCTGAACTTGTGGAAAGCACCAAGAGGAGCTGGGTGAGCTGGTGCACCCAAGTGGCTTCAGGGAACCACCGGGTAGGGGAGGGTAACACAGAGCCCAGGATTCCGCCAGTCGGGGGACTGTGCGCAGGCAGTACTCACCTGTGAACCTGTCCTTTGTGTATCTGCGATTACTTTCCATCCAGGGGAAGGTGAGGCCAGTGAGGTTGTTGACGCCCGGCACCGCAGGCACAGAGGGCACGGTGGGCAAGCCAGTGGCCAGGGGCTGGGTGTGGGTCATGGCTCCGGCTAGTGGCCTGTGCGCTGGCACCCGGATCACTCCCGCAGCGCTCAGCGATCCTCCGCCACCGCTGCTGCCGCCGCCACCGCCACCAGGGCCAGGGCCGCCCGCCAAGGCCATGTTCATGTTGTAGGAGCCGGCCAGTGGACCCATGCTGCAGGCGCCGCCGCCACTGCCAGATGGGCCGCCCGGGCCGCCGGTACTGCCAGCACCATAGGCTCCCGCGCTCGCGGCCCCTGTCCCGGCCGCGGAACTCCCGCCACCATAAGTATAGGCGCCTCCGACCAAACAGCCCAGGCTGTATTCTCCGTCCTGGAGGCGCGAGGCGGGCCCCATACAGCCGCCCTGGTCCGGGCTGTTGAGGATCTGGTCGATGCCAAAGCTGATGGGCTCCGCGTGGCCCGGGTGGAGGTGGTGTGGACCCAGGTGCTCCATGCTGCCCCCGGCCCCACGGGGGGGCCCGGGCGGCGGGGCTCGCTGCACTTGGCTCCTGGGGCAGCGAGCAGGGACGCGGAGGCAACAGCGGCTCCTGGCTGCGCGGAGACTTGGAGGCTAAGTGCGTAGAAGGGCTAAAGTGGGGGGAGGGGAGGGAGAGAGGGGCGTCGTATTCTTCCCCTCTCCGACTTCTCCTTTCCCTCTTCGGCTGTTCGCTCGCTGTTGACTCTGGGACATCAATCACCGGGCGAAAAAGCCCAGTGCGAGCGAGCTTCGCCGTTTTCGGCCGGGTCTCTCCATTGGCTGTGCGTGGAGAGGAGCGGGCTGAATGACAGAGCGGGGGAGGGGAGGGGAGGAGAGGAGAGGGAGAGAGGGAGGCCAGGAGTTGAGACAGATGCAGGAGCCAGAGACAGAGGGACGGCAACCAAGGCTTGGATTAGTTCATGAAGAGAGAGAAGAGGGGAACAGGAGGCTTAAAAGGAAAAAGAAAGGGAACAGGAACTGGCCATTCCCAGCGATGGACAGACAGACCCCAGGAGGGGAAAGTCAGAGCCCTCTTCCTCACCTGGCAGGAGCCACCCCCTCACTTTGAATTGAGCCAAAGGAGTCCAGCCCACCAGGCTTCTAGGGAAGGGGTGCCCCTGCCCAACTGGAGAATCTCCCCAAGGGCTCAGCTAGGAAACACTTGTCACTCAACCAAGCGATTTACTCCAGACTTCAAGTCCAGCTTGTTAGAAAGTGGAAGACTGTCTACTCCCCAGGTATGGAGCTCAGGCCCTGAGGCAGGATGGTGAGTTCAGGCTTGTCCTTCTTTAAAAACCGGGCCTATGAACAACTAGCTATATGTTATTTTTATAAAAATCAACAAGCGCCCGGACTTAGGCTGTTTAGAGAAATCAATGAAGGGAAGGCTTCCTGAAGGACAAGCCCAAATCAGGGGCGTTTGTTTGGGGACTGTTCCCTGGGTGCCCATGGCTCAAAATACCCCTTTCGTTTTAAATAAAGAGATAAATAAAGAAGCAATTCCTATAGTGTTGGAATGAATTCAACTAGATCGCTTGCCACCTTGCAACTAGCCCAGGGCTAGCTATTCCAGGCAGGAGCCTTTCAGTGGTGAGAGAAAGGAGTTATTTTCTTACTTTTAGAATCTTAGGAAGGTGAACTAAGTGTTTAAGGCAGTGGGGGCTAGCACTGGCGGGAGATGGATCCGGGAAGTGTATCCAGGACAAATTTAGGTCTTTTCAAAATTTTGCCTGTGGCTGCCTGGCTGAGTGCCCAAGAGAGCAGGGTGGGGGGGGGGACACTCCATTTTTCTGCTTTCTCTCTTTCCTTTCTCCAATAGGGAAAAGAATACTCCCTCCTAGGAGCTAAACTTCTGGAAAGGCATAGCTTCCACCACTTGAGACCTATAGAAATATAGATCTATTTCAGGTCAGTTTCAGATTCAACCTCAGGGAGGGCTTATCTCTATCAAGCAAAATTCTAGATTGTGAGGGTTCACACTCTACTTATCAAGTCTCATTGCAATCCATTTGCTTTGGCCAACACTCTTTGAGATGAATATTATCCCTATTTTACTGATGTGAGGAAACCAAATTTCAGAGAGGCTATCTATGGTTGGTATAGGTCAAGATGGAGGAACTAGATATGACTTGCTTTTTTTGTAGGTAAGCCTTGAAACTGGGCTGCTGGTTAGAAGCTCATCTGTATGGGGGGAAACCTTGTCTGAGCTCCAGCCAATTGGACAAAGGCCCACTCAAGACAAAGCCAGATGAGAAGTTGGTAGAAACATCAGGAGAGAGCCTCACCCCCTTGCCAGTTCTGCCCTCCACACCCACCCAATCCAGGTACTACGCCCTACCCAGGAGGTTAGTACTGATTGTGGAAGTTGTTTGAAACTGAATAAGTCTTTTTCCTGCCTTTTCTCTTGAGGGGACTAAAGCAGAAATGAACATGAACATTTGCTAAAGAATTGCTATGTGTCAGGTACCGCATTTCACCACAGCAACACTGAGAAGTTAATAGAAATGAATTAATTGAATGAACGTTCATGAGAATATGATTTATAATAGGCCCTAGAGAGAAAACAATTCAAATGTCCATCAACTGATGAATGCATAAACCTAATGCATATATCTATACAATGAAATATTCAGCCATAAAAAGAAATAATAGGGCAGCACCTGTGGCTCAGTGAGTAGGGCACCGGGCCCATATACCGAGGGTGGTGGGTTTGAACCTGGACCTGGCCAAACTGCAACAAAAAAATAGCCAGGCATTGTGGCGGGTGCCTGTAGTCCCAGCTACTTGGGAGGCTGAGGCAAGAGAATTGCCTAAGCCCAAGAACCAGAGGTTGTTGTGAGCTGTGACGCCACAGCACTCTACCAAGGGCAACATAGTAAGACTCTGTCTCAAAAAAAAAAAAAAAAAGGAATAATAAGGAGGCTGGGCACGGAGGTTGATGCCTGTAATCCTAGCACTGGACGGCCAAGGCAAGTGGATTGCTTGAGCTCAGGAGTTTGAGACCAGCCTGAGCAAATGTGAGACTCCATTTCTAGATTTTTTTTTTTTTTTGTGGTTTTTGGCCGGGGCTGGGTTTGAACCCACCACCTCCGGCATATGGGACTGGCGCCCTACTCCTTGAGCCACAGGCGCCGCCAAGACCCCATTTTTAAAAATAGCTGAGCATTGTGGTGGGGACCTATAGTCCCAGCTACTTGGGAGGCTGAGGCAAGAAGATCACATGAGTCCAGGAGTTTGAGTTTGATGTGAGCTATGATACACAGCATGGCACTCTACTGAGGGCTACAAAATGAGACTCTGTGTCAAATAAAAAAAAAAGGAATTGGCTCAGTGCCCATAGCTCAGTGGTTAGAGTGCTGGCCACATACACTGAGGCTGGTGGATTCAAACCCAGCATGGGCCTGCTAAACAACAATGACAACTGCAACAACAAAAAAATAGCCAGGTGTTGTGGCAGGCGCCTATAGTCCCAGCTACTTAAGCCCCAAGAGTTTGAGGTTGCTGTGAGCTGTGATGACACAGCACTCTACCCAGGGTGACATAGTGAGAATCTGTCTCAAGAAAAAAAAAGGGGTGGGGGAAGTGCTGGTTCATGCTACAACATAGATGAACTTAGAACACTATTATGCTAGTAAAAGAAGCCAGGCACAGAGGGCCACATATTGTATGATTCCATTTATATGAAATGCCCCAACTAGGCAAATCTACAGAGGCAAAGAGTAGATTAGTGGTCATTAGCGGTTGAGGGTAGGAGGGAATGGGAATTGACTGCCAAGAGATATAAATTTCTTTTGGGGTAATGAAAACATTCTGGAATTAGATAGTAGTGATGGTTGCACAACTTTGTGAAAATATTAAAAATCACATTGGAATTGTACATTTTAAAGGGATGATTATGGGCGGCGCCTGTGGCTCAGTGAGTAGGGTGTCGGCCCCATATGCCGAGGGTGGCGGGTTCAAACCCAGCCCCGGCCAAACTGCAACAAAAAAATAGCTGGGTGCTGTGGCGGGCACCTGTAGTCCCAGCTACTTGGGAGGCTGAGGCAAGAGAATCACTTAAGCCCAGGAGCTGGAGGTTGCTGTGAGCTGTGTGATGCCACGGCACTCTACCAAGGGGCATAAAGTGAGACTCTGTCCTGCAAAAAAAAAAAATAATAATAATTAAAGGGATGATTATTTTGGTATGTGAATTATATTTCAGTTTTTAAAAGAAAAACATTGAGAAATAAGACTTAGTTAAAGGAATAAACTTGCCCAAAGTCCCATACACAGAGAAGACTGATCCAGGATTCCAAAACCTGAACTGTTTTTCCTGTATGAGGCTGAAAACTATAGGGAGGGGCGCTGTAGGTGCCTTTAAGGCTGGGTCCCAGTGGCCTTCTCACCACAGTTTTGCCTGTTGCAGTTAACTTTCAATCAACAGATTTCAAAAGGAAAGATTTAAGAGACATGAAAGCATACCTACCATAAAAACCCATCTTTCTTGGTTATCTTCAGAACAACTTCTCTTTGCCATTCTCTGGCCCTTGCAGTGAACCACTTGAGTATTGCTAATGATGTTGTCCCTTCCCCCTTTATCCCTCCTTCCCCTCCAGGTACACCATTTCACCTCCTAAGCCTCTTGACCTTGCCTGTTCCAAACCTTTTGGCACCTACCTGACCCACTTCTTGAACTCAGATCTGGCACCAGTTGTCCAGGGAACCTGACACCCTTATTGTCCCAACCTAAGGTTGGCAGAAGTCACAACTGCCCAGTAGCCCACTAAGTCTGTCAAGCTCTTCTAGTTAAAATTCAGCAAGCTAGGGACAGCCTGACTTTCCCTTGCCCTCACTGCTGCTTGTTTGACTTCTTCATTACTTTCCCATCACCTTTCCTGCATGTCAGAGTCAACTTTTTTCCCAATTCAATTTTGAGATGCTGGGGTTCTGTGAGTCTGCTTGACTTCAGTCTTTGTCTTCCAATAGGGTAGTGGCTGAGGGCCAGGGCTATCCTCTCTGTCCCTTCCTTTCCTAGAAAGATGAGGGTCAGGATTTGTTGGGCTCTACCCTCACCACTTCTTCTGGAAGCAGTGTTAACTGGGCATAGTGCCGCAGGTTAGAAAGTTTTCAGAAATAGAGAAGACTCACACAGAGCTTATATTCAGTTTCTACAGCGCTTTTGCATGCCTCGCAGAGTAGCCCTGTTAAAGCAGGACTCACAAAGCATCTGCAATGTCCTATGCACCTTTAATCATAGTAATTATCTCTCCTCTCTTCCTCCAACAATCTTGCAATGTGGATTTTGTTACCTCTATTTTACAGATGAGAAAACCAAGGCACTGAAGGCTGCAAAGGGACAGAGACTGTACTTAAATGCTGCTTTTCTGACTCTACTCATTACAAAGGTACTTCTTCAACCCTTAACTTGGCTCTTGCCTTGAAGGATTGTATGAACCTAGGTGAGTTGCAGACCTTTCTCTCCAGCCCTGAGGCCACCTGGTAATAACCCTCCCCCAAGCACCATCTCTGCCTGACTGCAGAATAAAGAAGAGCCTCCAATTAAAAGAAGAGCAGCTGGGGCTGGGGCAGAGGGAGGAGGAAAGGAAAGGCTTGGCCCAGAGGGAGGCCCCTTTGGATCCCACATGGTCCCCTCCCCCTTTTGGGGAGCAACCCCCACCCCCTGAGGTTGTCCTTTTAGCTTAGGGGTATGTGTGGAAACATAATTACTTTGTGTTTGTGGGACTGTGTTACCACAAGGGGAAAGCCAGATGTGAAAGCCTTCATGACAGTGAGGATTGAGAGAGTTATGCAGATGTCTTGGGCATATCTTTAGGAAATAACTTTCAAAATTTATTCAATGAATATTTATTGAGTGATTAGTGCATATCAGGCACTGTGTTAGGCTGTTAGGATATAACTGCAAGCAAAATGCATGTCAGTTAAGAATGTCGGCGGAAAAGAAGGGCGTCTGGGTGATTTTTATAACTGGACTTGTCCTGGGAGGATGCGCATTAGTGAGAATGAAAGTGAATGCGTGTTTTCTGTAACAGGATGAGTGTGTGTCTGCAACTGTTCCTTTGTAATAAGCCCATGTGGTGGGGTGAGGGTCTCCCTCTGCTACTGTGTGCAAGTGGGAGTGTAGTAATGTGTGCTGTATATATTGTGTGGGAGGGGTATCTTATATTTTAATGTAGTTTTCAGGGAAATGGCCATATGTAGGCCTGTGGGTATAGGAAGGGGAAAACAGGGCATACCCAATGGGTATTTAGCAGGGAAAGGTGGAAGAGCTGAGAAATATCGAGGAGGATGTATAACATGAAATGGTCCATGGTGGAGCCAATATAACAGGGTCTGCAGTCCCAAAACCAAAGGTGTCCCTCTTCCTTGCCCATCTGTCTTCAGTAAAAGGGACAGAAAACTTTTCCTGCCAGAGTGGAGGCAGGAGCAGCTGGTGACTTAGGTACTTAAACACTCGGTAAAGGGTACCCTAATCTCAGGGAGTCCTGATTGTCTGATTGTAGGGGAGTCTCTAGGCACCTAGAGTGGATAAAGAGGGAGGGAGCAGGGCAGTCTGGGAGCAGGGCAGGACATTCCTGGGGCTGGGAGTGGGGGGTATTCCAGGGTCAGCCCTATGTAACCCCACTCAATTTTTTTTTTTTTTTTTTTTTTAGAGACAGCTCACAGCAACCTCCAGCTCTTGGGCTTAGGTGATTCTCTTGGCTCAGCCTCCGGAGTAACTGGGACTACAGGCACCCACCACAGTGCCCAGCTATCTTTTTGTTGTTGTTGCAGTTTGGCCAGGGCCAGGTTTGAACCTGCCACCCTTGGTATATGGGGCTGGCGCCCTGCTCACTGAGCCACAGGTGCCACCCCCCTCCAACACTCAATTCTTACAGTAAGACAGTGAGATGCTGAGAACCTCTCCAACATGGAAATACAGGCATACATTTCCCCATCAGTGGAAGGACCCTGAATAGGTAGAGGACAGAAGGATAGATACTTCTTTGCCACAGGCCACACACCACAGCTGTCACCTGGTGTAAGAGCCAAGTAACTTTCTCCTTTTCCCACCCCCCATTCCTACCCCTACCTCACCCCTACTCCCATCTTCACCCTACCCCCACTGGCATCAGAGCCTGGTAGGTGAATGCTTTGGAAATGGGGTCCTTGTATGTATGGGTCATGGCCACAAAAGGTCTCCCCTCCCCTCTTGGCTTCTAATCCTGAAAGAAGCTCTTGGCCCCACTGCTGGGCATTGAACTAGGGCTTCAGGCCTCTCTCTGACAAACTCCCTCCTCAGGGCAGCCTAGAGACCTTCAGGTTCCACATCCAGCACTTGGTCTTGACTATGTTGCTCTTGACTAGGGCATCTTCCATCCTAAATTTCCTCCCAGGATGCCAGAAGCCAAGGAAGAGTCCAGCAAGAGGTGGGCTTAGAGAAGGCTCAGGGCAGGACAGATCCCCTGGCCCTGCCCTCCCCAGATAGTTTCCAGAAGGCTCCCTCGGCATGGGGTTTAGTGTCCCATCAGTGGGCCCCAGGAGGACAGCTCAGCCTAGGACCCAGGACTACAGGTTGGTACCAACCTCTCCCATCCTTGCTGTCTACACTGGGCTCTACTCTTCCAGCTAGGTGGGTCTGTAGTAGGTCCAAGGAACTTTGGCATCAGGCTCTGGGAGGTGGAGAGGAAGCACAGAGAGCCTCAGCATGCTTCTGTTCTGGCCTCCAAGGCTACCACTGCCTTCTAGGAACTACCCTACTCCCTGAACCACTGAGGCTGGCAAGCTCCCTAGTGTTCCAAAGCAGGGCCTCTGTGGGTGTGTGGTATTCCACACTCCACCTGCACAGTAAAACTAAAAATAAATACAACCGAGGAATGAGGCAAGCTTTCCCACTGGGCCAACAGCCCTACAGTGAGTGTCCCAATCTCCCCAGATTTCTCATCTCAGTTCCTCACTCTGTTGTAGATTTGGCCTTAGAGAAAGAGTGGCGGAGGCTTCAAAGCACCAGGAAACCCAGCCTCCAAGGGGCCCAATCCTGGGCTGTGGCCCTGGAGGCAGAGGTGGAAATCACAATCACACATTTGCTCCTAGGTGCTCAGGCTGCCTGGCACAGGCAGCTCTGGTTATTTAGGAAGTGCTCAAGTTTGCATGTCAGAAGCCATGGGGTGGGGTGGGAGACTGTGCTGAGAGTGGAAAACCCAATCAGAAACTGCTTGGTCCCCAGGGCAAGATGAGAGGGCCTCTGCTTCCACCTCTGGGAATAAATGAGTGGAGCTAGACTTAGGGGGTTGAAATTAACTCCTCCACCATCAAAAATGCACAGCAGGGTGGGGAGACCCAGCTGGTGATAGTGGTGGTGGGGTGTGTGTTGGGGGGGATATTAATATTTCTACAAAATGTCCTGACTGCACACTGAAGTACAGCAATTACACGAATGGTGACATACAGACACACCAGAACACCCAGCAATTTCTAGAGCGTTGCCACAGAGACAACACCCTCTCACGCAGACAACTCACCTCGCACACCTCCTGGGTGCAATCCCCACAGACGCCCACAAGCCTCCTTCACACATTCATCCACAGGTGCCCACAGTCACCCAACCGCACTCAGAGACCCTTCAGCACAGTTTGGGAATAAAACCAAACCAAACCAAACGCTCTTCCTTCCAGCACATGAGGCCAGGGTCACTGGTACACAGGCAAGGCAGACGCACCCAAGCGCACTCCTGCAGCGCTGCGATAGCTCACTTCCACAGCTCCTCCAGCTCAGGTGAAACACAAACGCCCTCTCCCCTCTCAAACACGCTGAGATGGCCACATTGGGCCCATAAGCAGCCTGTTTCCCAACTTTCCCAGGAAGGCTGGGTTGCCATTTCTTGCTGGGGCGGTGTAGGCCGAGCGGAGCCGCAGGTGCCAGAAGGTGGGGAGCGCCGAGAGGGAGGGTTCGTATCCATATGCATGGGCTCGGCACAAAGAGCAGCTGCCCTGGGCGGCAGCCCCCGCGGGCCCAGAGTGGCGCGGAGGTGGCGGCGGCCAGGCTAATTGAATTAGGTCGGCCAGGCCCTGCCACCCGCGCGCCACCCGCGTCCGCTTTGCCACCCGTCCCCGGCAGCCTCAGGCGCTCGCTGGGTGCCGAGGGACGGATTGAGGGAAGGAGCGCCTGCGCCTTGGCCCCGGCCCGAGGCGGCCTCTCCCACCGGAAATAATCCCATTGTCCCGCGGGCTGTGCGGGGCCCTGGGCGCCCAGGATCCCCAACTGAGCTGCGACGCTGTGATTAATGGGATGGCAGCGAGGGAGCTGACATTGAGAAGGGCCGGGGCTCTCCTCCACGCCCCCTTCTCCCTGGATCTCAGCTGCCCGGGGTTCCGGTACCCCTTCCCTCTCCCGAAGGAGGAAGCAGGGCGGGAGCAGGTGAGGGGAAGGCTGCTCGGAATTAGCCCGGGCCGCTGCCTTGGTGAGTGCGGCCTGGCGGGGCTGAGGTGAATGAGGGGATGGGTGTGCACCATCCGCCAGAGTGTGCAAGAGCATCCAGAGCTGTAAGCCTGCGGGTGTGAACAAAGTAAATGTATAGCGCACAGGGTGTTTAGTGAGGCTTGAACAGGACATGTAGGGAGACCCAGCTCACACTCCAGGGGCCCACAGCAGTCCCAAGATCAGGGAACTGGGCCTGAGGCCTGCCCCAGGACCCCAGGAAGTCCCTGCCTGGCACACACCCTCCTATCAGCCCAGATTTCCACAGCCATCTCACCCTACACACCACCAGCAATTAGTGGGGTTCCTAGTTCTCACTTCTCCTGACACCCTCCCATGGGCTGCTTCTTCCTGGACAAAGGTGAAGCTGGAATTTTTTATTCATCTCCTCTGAAATCCTCTGCATCTGGTTGTTCCAGCTCTAGTGGCCCGTTTTGGCTGGGCACAAACAACCCCCCTTCCCCCAACGCACAGAAAGCCCCTCATATGTGGCTGGAAAATAACTCTTCTGCCCTAGGTGGCCTAGGACTCCTGCAGCAGAGAGCATGTCTGTGTGACTGTCTCATCCCTAACTGCAAGTGTTGGGGAGCAGAGTCCCAGCTTGTCCCTCAACACTGACATCTCCCCATAGGTTCTCATGACACCAATAAGACTTCTCTGGCTACTCAAGATGGTGCAGACCAGGGTATTCAGATGGGCAGTCACAGGGACATGTTCCCAAGTTCCATGGGAAGCAGGAGCCCTGGTACTGGCTGGAGTGTGCCTGCAGAGTGTCCTAGGGATCTAGCCTCAAGCCTCCAAGGATAGCAGAAGAGGGCTACCACCTCAGGAACCTAGGGCCACAGCAGGTCTTAGGGATCATCCCAGTTGACAGCATAGCTCTGAGGCCTGGCCCCCTGCTAGGACACTTAGCAGGGTGCCTCCCTTCTGCTGCTACCTCCACTACCCCCTGCTGAGTTTCCCTAAATTGCCCAGTTCAGAAAAGACAAAGTCTCCTGCCTCCCTTTCAGTCAGCTTTAGAGTAGGTTTGCATCCTGGCAAAAAGAAATCCTGACTAGGGGTGGGAGCTAACCAAAGCCTGGAACTGTGTGCCAGCCAGAAGGGCTTGGTGCTTCTGAGTTCTTTGTATGCTATCTACCAGGGACCATGGCCTTGGAGGAGTAACACCAAGGGGAGAAGGGGCTGCTGCCTCTGCCTACACTGCTCCACTGCTAGCCAGAGGCTCCTCGAGGTTGAGGGAGAAGCTCTGGACTGGGGGCAGCCAGCAGGACCAGCAAGAGGGGACAGGCACCAGTGCTGTCCATCTTCACAGCTCTGCCACCAGACCTCAATGGCCAGCACAGTATTTCTGGGGACTTTTACTGCAGCGCTGAGATGAGCAGTGACATTCCCCTCTCCCCTTTCATAAATATTTCATCTTCCCAATGCAATTACAGGAGACTGAACGGCATGAGCGTTTACTAAATAAGATTATGGGGTAATGCTAATGCAGTTTATGTCTGCGCTCTGACACTAGACAAACTCCCTATTAATAACCTCTCAATGAGGCATGAGGCTCAAAAGCAGAGCCCTCAGATGGCCTTACATTGAGCTCTGCTCCATAAGAATGGCCAAGTCTTGAATGCCCTCTCCCAGGGGTGCCAGGTTCTCTGCCCCTCCAGGCCTCTTGGCTGGCAGCTCCCTCTTTGCAGCCTTCTTCCGTAGGCACCTTGCCCAAGCTAGAGCCTCACCGACACCCTCACCTCCATTTGTCTTCTATTTCTGTAACATTGTAGTCCCAGCTGGCATCATACCCCTCTCTTCTGAATCCCCACTGCTGGGAGGAGGCCCAATCTTTCTCTACTAAAGAGCCTAAAGAGCACGTTTGTCCTTTGCTCAGAAAGTGCTTCTGGCTCTGCTTTGCCTAGGGGGAAGTCCAGATCCCTTCTGTCTCCATTTGAGACCTTCAATTACCTTCTACTTCATCTGTAATACCTTCCCTGCATTGCTGGCTACCATTAGAGTGGAATAGTAACACTCTCACACCTTCCCCCTTCACTCCTTTGGTGCAGAAGCCCTGACAACTCCTACCCCACTCCTACCCTCAGAAAAAAGAAAAGAAAAATTCTACTCCTACTTAAAATTAAGTCAAAATTCTACTACCTCTCCTAACATTGTCAGGGCACAGTTTAGGAGTCCCTCCTCTAGTGGTCAATAATACACAGTTTTAAAAATTACTTTCTTTTAAAGGCATGTGCCTATAGTTCCACTTACTCAGGAGGCAGAGGCTGGAGGATTCCTTGAGCCCAGGAATTTGAGGCCATCCTAGGTAGGCCTGGGCAATATAGAAAAACCTCCATCACTAATAAAACTTACTTTTTTTTTTTTAGAGATAAGTTCTCCCTTTGCTGCCCTGGCTAGAGTGCAGTGGTGTGTGGTCCAGCTTACAGTAGCCACCAACTCCTGGCCTCAAGTATCCTCCTTTCTCAGCCTCCAGAGTAGCTGGGACTACAGGTGTGTATCACCACACCTAATTAAAAAAAATTTTTTTTAGGGAAGCGCTGTGGCTCAGTGAATAGGGCACCAGCCCCATATACCGAGGGTGGTGGGTTTAAACTGGCCCTGGCAAACTGCAACAAAAAAAAAACAGCCAGGCGTTGTGGTGGGCACCTGTAGTCCCAGCTACTTGGGAGGCTGAGGCAAGAGAATTGGAGTTGGAGGTTGCTGTGAGCTGTGTGACGCCATGGCACTCTACCATGGGCGACAAAGTGAGACTCTGTCTCTACAAAAACAAAAGAAAAAAATTTTTTTAGCAATAAGGGTCTTGCTATGTTGCCCAGGCTGGTCTGAAACTCTTGGCCTGAGGTGATCCCTGTACCCTGACCTCCCAAAGTGCAAGCATTATAGGTATGACCCACTGTGCCTGGTCTATAAAATTCTTTTTTGTAAAAAAAAGTATTTTTTCATTGTAAATTTAGAATCACAGAGACATGGGTTAGAATTCCAG
Organism: Nycticebus coucang; assembly: GCF_027406575.1. Classification (NCBI taxonomy): domain Eukaryota; kingdom Metazoa; phylum Chordata; class Mammalia; order Primates; family Lorisidae; genus Nycticebus; species Nycticebus coucang. The sequence goes on along the minus strand of NC_069782.1, from coordinate 130,246,375 downwards.
CCATACTGCTTTTACATGTGTGATTGTGAACAAATCGATTCACTTTATTAACCCTTGCTTTTCTTGTTTATAAAAGAGGCATAATGGATTCTGCCTTCTAATTCCTTATTTAAATTGATTAATTCAATTGGTTGATTCCTTATAATTGTCAAAATCAACATAAAGATGAAACAATGTAAAAGTTTCCTAATTCCTTGGGTATATTTGTTTCACTATCTTTTTTATCTTTTATTATTGCATTGACTTTTATGTAAAATGTTTATGATTCATATGGGTCTGGGAGTTGTTGAAACTGAATATTGTCTGGGCCTTTTCAGTTTTCCAGACTCAGTTGGTGAGATCCTCAGACATACTGGGTTCATTTCTTGCCTCCCCAATGCCCTCTTCTTCTTTTCTTTTTTCTTTTGGAGACAAAGTCTTATTTTGTTGCCCTCAGTAGAGTGCCCTGGTGTCATAGCTCACAGCAACGTCAAACTCTTGGGCTCAAGGGATCCTCTTGCCTCAGCCTCCCGAGTAGCTGGAACTATAGGTACCTGCCATAATACCCGGCTATTTTTAGAGACAGTCTTGCTCTTGCTCAGGCTGGTCTCGAACCCCTGAGCTTAGGCAATCCACCCATCCTTGGTCACTCAGAGTGGCAGATTACAGGCGTGAGCCACTGTGCCTGGCTCAATGCCCTCTTCTTGAAGACTCTTCAGGGTCTTATCGAGAGGGCAAGGCTAAGGCAGTAATGGAAAAATAGAGTATCTGCAAAGATAGATTTTTCAAGGTCAAGAGAGCCAGCCCCTGCCTCAGGCCTTGCCCTATACTGCTTGCTGGTCATTAAAGCAGCCTCAGGTTCTTCTTGGCCTTCAAATAAAAAGGAATTTAATGCCTAAGAACTCAATAATGAGGAACTGTGTGGGGCTGGGGAGCCTGCAATCTCAGCAAAACCTTCCCTACCTCAGAGGCCTCCCCTCCTGCCTCCCTCCTCCCCCATCCCTCTGAAGTCAGCGAAACCTTTGAGCAGCTTCTGGAAGGAGGCTCCTTTGCCTTTGGAGCAGGTAAAGGGTTAGAGGTATGCCAAGGCCCCTTTAGGGGCCTCCTGGAGCCTTATTCCAGCTGCCCCTACCTCACTACCAAGGCCAGTTTGTCCTGGCCTCTGAGAGGCCATAGGGTCTGTGGGAACAGGCTAGGGCTTGGGATACCTTACCATATTATCTAATCTCTTACTCCTTAAAACTGGGGCTAAGTGAAAAGCATGCACTCAGAGATGCATACAACCACACAGGTGTGCATGCTCACACAAAAACACATGCAAATAAACAACCAATCAATGTACCAAGCTAATGCTGCCACTGAATACCCCAGAGTTTGCCAGGGTTCAGAAAACTGTCTTCTCTTATTCTTGGTGGGAATTCTGTTTACATATTATAGTGTGCTCAGGGTATTTGGGGCTTACACAGTGACAGGACTGGAAGAAACCACTCCCTGAAAAGTATCTCATCCATGAGTCATCCTAGAGGACCTGGGGAAGTAGGAAGAGCAAAAACCTGAGCTGAGGGGTGTGGTCTATTCCTTGGCATGAGAACCTGCCCATCACCTGCATTCTGTAAACCAATCGAAGATCCTAAAACAGGAAGTAGGAACCCAGTGGGCAGGCTCCAAAGAGGTGTGGACTTTGAAACAGGAAAAGAAGGAGTTATTTGGGCTCTCTCAGGGAGTGGCTCTCATTTCCAAGGGAAAGAAAGCAAAGATGGCACTGTCCTTGAGAGTGGCTGCCTGGGCTCTGATAAAGCCAGTTTTGACGGTAGCCAGGAAGAGCACCTGAGCTGTACCAAATGGGTTTGTTTCCGCTTCCCACCCCTTTGCACTTCAGAAAAACCAATCTGGTCAAAGAGAAATGGACTAGGGCAAAGGGTGGGACTTTAGGGAGCCAGAGAAGAGGCAAGTATAATGGAAAGAAAAAACGCATTGATGTTTGACGAGCTAGATTCGAGTTCTTGCTTTGCCGCTCCAGGACCTGTGTTATCTTGGGCAACACACTTCCAACTTCTCTGACCTGCAGTCCTCCTCTATAAAGTGAAGATGTAAAAAACAGAAACAAAAAAAAAGGCAGAAGATGTGAAGCCGGGTGTGGTGGCTTGGGGGCTGAGGCAGGAGGAGCAGTTGAGCCCAGAAGATGGAGACCAACCAGGGCTATATATTTTGCCAGTATTCAGAGACACCTGCTCCCTACCTCTACAATAAATGAAAAACATTACCTGGGCACTGTGGTGCATGCCAATAGTCTCAGCTGTTTGGGAGGCTGATGTGGGAGGATGTTTGAGGCTACAGTGAGAGCTAGGATTATAACATAGCTGGGGCAACAGAGCAAGATCCTATCTAAATAAATAAATAAATAAAATGAATATGTGCTACCCCATATGACTGGTGAAGATTAAGAGATGAAAAGATGTGAAATTCTTAGTCCCATGGCTGGCACATGGCAGGATCTCAGAGATACAAGGCTGTATGTGAGACAGAGGTAACAAGAAGGTAACTAGTTTGAGAAGCTCTGAAATCCAGGGCAGAAAGATTTAGGATTTTCCTTCTTTAAGACTGGGGTTGCTTGGAACCAACCCAGGACCCAAAAAAAAGGGCAGCTACAAGCGGAAGTGCATGGTCCTACTCAAGAGCCCAGCGACTGTGCAGTGCCAATGATTTGATGTCAGACTGCCGGACTTTGACTCCTTCCAGCCAGATGACCTCCAGTATATTGCTCTATTGACTCTATTTCCTCACCAGGCAAATGGGAATGATATAACAGGATCTATCTTGTGAGCTTGTTGGAAGAAGTAAATGAGTTAATATTTGTAAAGTGTTCAGATAGTACCTGTCACATAATATAGTTCTGTACAAATGTATGCTAAATAAATATGAATAAATCAGGCTCTGATGCCAACAGAGAATCAGTTCTGAGAAGGAATCAGACAGGGCAGCCACAGGCAGGTAGGGTGGGGCAGCCTGCCTCTCTGGCTGTGAGATCCACAGTACCACGTAGAACCTTGTGCTGTCAAACTCCTTTTGTCCTCAGGTAGCTGTGGTTTGTTTACCTTAGGAACAAGTTACTCAAAAAACTCTTCAAGCTGCTCAAGGGTATGTTCAGGGAAAAGTGGGTATTTCTTCATATGTTCCTGGTGGTGCTGTAAACAGGTGCCATCCTCCCCGGGTTATGTAATAAAAACCACCATACCGTTCATATCCTTTGATTAGGTAATCCCACTTTTGGGACCATATCCCAAGGAAATAAAAAAGCAATTTGTACAAAGATATTTATTGTAGCACTATTCATAATAGTTCAACCTTGGAAGGGATGCAAACACATGGCACTAGGGAAATGGTTGAGCCACTTAGGGAACAGCAACACAAAGGAATAGTATACAGCCATTCAAACTGCTAAATCTGATGCAGAAAAATGGTGAGATGTGCCGTATTCCTAAGTGAGGATGCCAAGCATTATAAAAATGTCAGTATTCCCCAGGTTAGTTTATAGACTTATCAAAGTCATACTAGAAATTTTCTTGGGACTCAGCAAAAAAATGATTCTAAGTTTCACATTGAAGAGTAAATAGGGGATGGGTGTGGTGACTCGCAGCTGTAATCTTAGCACTTTGGGAGGCTGAGGTGGGAGGACTGATTGAGGCCAGGAGTTTGAGACCAGCCTGGGCAACAGGGAAACCCAATCTCTACAAACAATTTAATTTTATTTATTTATGATTTATTTGTTTATTTATTTTGAGACAGTCTACAAAAAAAAAAATTTTTTTTTTTTGCAGTTTTTTGGCCGGAGCCAGGTTTGAACCTGCCACCTCCAGTATATGGGGATGGTACCCTACTCCTCTGAGCCACAGGTGCCGCCCTACAAAAATTTTTTTTTAATTAGCTAAATATGGTGACACAAGCCTGTAGTCCCAGTTACTCAGGCTTGGGTAGGAAGCCAGGAGTCTGAGGCTGTGGTGAGCTGACAGTATCATTGCACTCCAGCCTGAGCAGCAAAGTGAGACCCCATCTCAAAAAAGAAAAAAAATATTATTTTGTATCGTAGAGAAATAAATGCAAGATGGATTAAAGAATTAAAATGATACCATGAGGAAGTGTAGATGCAGGGAAGAAGAGGTATGATGCAATGTCAAATTTTAAAAATTTGAAGATTTTATTTTCTTACTGACTAGGAAAAAGCATAGGTTTTAACCTTGGTAAGGATCAAGGGATGAAACATTATGACTGATATAAACAGTTGCTGTTTGAAATTGATGGAATTTTTTGTTGCTGAGAAGGGAAGGAAGTCAATAAAATGGGGAGGGAAGAGGGATGTAGGTGCTTCTACATTTCTGTCAAGGAGACATGGGTGCTGCTTGTGGAAGGGCTTCGCCTATACCTGCCCCGGGTTGGGGGTGGGGCTCTGTAATAGAGATCCAGGACAGCTAGCTGTGGGTACGCACCTGCCTTCTGATCTGACCCCTGAACCTGGCCTTTCCTGCCCGCAAATCAGAATCAGAGTCTGTCAGGTGCCTAGAAACCAGGCTGCTTGGGTTCCAATTCTAATCCTCCACTTAAAAATTGGGTGACCTTTGGGGGGTGTCAGTAACTTAATCTTTCCAGATCTCAGTTTTCTCCTCTGCAAAGTGGGCATAATCATGGCACCTATCATAGAGTTATTGTGACTATTAAAGCAGTTGATTGATTTATTGTAAAGCCCACAGAATAATGTGTGTCCCAGAGTAACTTCTCAGTCAAAGTTGGTTATGATTTGGGTTGGGGTTGAGGGAACTTTAAAGGCAAGACCCAGAAAAGGGTGTTTGACTTCCCGTGATGACTGTGTCTTTGGGTCTCTGGCTGGTTTTGAAGCTGAGTCCACCTATTTTTCTCCTTCAATCTCAGCTGATGAAGAAGAGAGACTTGGCCAAAAGGGAGCCTTTGGTGCAGACCAAGAATCTGGTGCAGACACACAGGGCTCAGCTGCCTCAGAGTTCTCCTCCCCCTGGGGAGTTCAGCCTCCCCCTCCTCCAGGGACAATGACCAAGCTGGATCACCAGGAGGGGTTCAGGGAAAACAGACCTTGTGCCTGGGAGGCATAAAGAAGAGCCAGGTTCTGGGCACTGGGCTACAGGCCGTGTCTCACTGTCAGAGGCAGCTTCTCAGTCCAAGGATGGCCCTTCACCATCTCTGTCCTGCTTGGAGTGTTTTTTCATGGGGTTTCCTCTGAAATCAGCCCTCCAACTCACAACCGTGGCTCCAGCCACAAGTCTCCAGATAAGAAAATGGGATGTTTTGCTTGAACTGACTCTCTCTATTCTTCTAAGTTAGGGACAGATGGGATGGCAGGGGCTGGAGGTATAGTGATCTGTTTTTTGTCACCTTCCCCTGTTTGTCCCCCATATACATGTATAAACCTGGGAGTATCCTTGTCTTTTAGTGAAAACTTTGGGTTTATTGCAATATTTTGTCATCATATCACTCTTACTGTAAGTGGCCAAGATAGAACTTCCCAGGACATACTCAGTGGCCACTTAGTGGCCTCCAGGAGGAATAAAGGGAGTGGCTGCTGGGTCCACACAGGAGGGAGAGACACGCAGGGCAGAGATCTTGGATGCAATGTGTATGGATGCAATGTGTTTTCTTTTCCTGGGGACTGGATCAGGTGAACCTTTAAGAGCCAAGGTGGCTATAGAATAAAGTGAATTTCAGTTCTGGGGAGAGGGAGCCAAGAGGTCAGCTGCAGAGAAAAGGAAGAGGAGGCCAAGGAAAGCTGAGGATCCTGCCTGCCTCAGCAGTGAGGCCAGCCCCACATGTATGTCTGAAGATGTTTGCACTAGATAGTCTGAGTTGATTACCAGACCATTCTTTCATTCATGCACCCATGCATTTATTCACTAACTTGTCCATACAGCCAACTTTATTGAGCTGTGCTCCAAGCTCTGTGCTTGGTGCTGATCTGGACAGGTCCCTGGACAAGAGATTCAGGATGGACCCATAGGATGTGGGTCCAGCAATACTTTTACTTCTGAATTGAAGCTAGAATCAACCACTCGTCAACCTTTCTGGAATTCCTGGTGACTTTGTAGTTTCCCTGTGTTTGTTATTTTTGCTAACTCCTGTTTGCCTGTAGTTCTTGGTGATTAGAAAAACAAGCAAACTAAGCCTTAAGCAGGGGAAGAGAAATGTATGCTTGTTGCAGAGCTTAGGAGCAGAAGAGGCCTGGGGAGGCTGCCAGGAGGGAGCTAGAACACCAGAAGTCAGAGTTCTCTGACATGTTCCCACCCCTCCCTTGTGGCCATCACCCTTCTTAATGTCTCCAACCCCCTTCCCTTATCCCCAATTCCTTTCTGCACCCCCTACTCCCTTTATATGCTCTCTACCCTCATGCAGGGGCCTCTCATATCCCCTCCCCCCTCTGAAGGCTGGCCTCAGGCCTGGGGTGCTTGAGAACTTGGGCTGGGCCTGAGCACCCCCTCCCTGCTGAGCATTTGCTGTGGGACAGAGCTCTGGCCTCCCAAGGTCAAAGGTGACAGCTTTATTTACTCACAGCCATGCTCTCACTGCCCAGGTCCTTTCATCATTTTTTATAATGGAAACAGCCCAGTGGCCACAGGCGCCCTGGGAGACCACCCCGCCACCTCCCTCTCCCCCAGCCCCAGACACAGACACTTGTATCCCTCCAATAAGGGCTCAGATTTCTCAACAAAGTACAGCTTTGCTCTCAGGACAGTTCTCAGCTGTCGATTTTATCACATTCTTCTGTCTGCTCAGAGCCTGAGCCAGAGAAGCTGGGAGCCATGGGCATGTGAGAGCTAGCACTTGTGTGTGAGAAACGGGGTCTGCGTGGGAGGCTGAGGGTGTGAGAGTGGGCATCTGTGGGGGAAACTGAGGTACATATGGTGTTTTAAGTTTTTATGTGTGTGAGAACTGCATGATGTGTAGAAACATGAGTGTTTGGGGGCAAGTATTTTAGACATAGATATAATTGTGAGTGACAACTGGTGGTCACAGGAGTGACATATGCATGTGAGTGCGTGTGTGTGAGAATGTTTGAGCATGTAAAGTTGTGTTTCAGTGTGTATGTATATCTGTGTGTGTACAGTGTACACCTGTAAGTGTAGCAGGTGTGGGCACGTGTGCATGACACCAGGGTGTGTGTTAGTGATATAAGTCAGTGTGTGAGCAGGTAAGTACAGAATCATATCCAGTCCACGTACACGTGAGCCTGCCTGGGTGTGCACATCCTTTGTGTGGGTATTGTATAAGAAAGGATATCATGGCTTGGCTCCTGTAGCTTAAGCAGCTAGGGCACCAGCCACATACACCAGAGTGGGTTCGAATCCAGCCTGGGCCTGCCAAACAACAATGACAACTATAATAAAAAAAAAAATAGTCGGGCATTGTGGTGGGCACCTGTAGTCCCAGCTACTTGGGAGGCTGAGGCGAGAGAATTGCTTAAGCCCAAGAGTTTGAGGTTGCTGTGAGCTGTGACGTCATGGCACTCTACCAAGGGCAACTGCTTGAGACTGTCTCAAAAAACAAAAAGAAAGAAAAGATATCTAAACCACAACACGAACAGATCTCAGACTATAAAGCTGAGAGACAGGAGCCAGACACAAAAGTTGAATACTCTGTGATTCCATTTACATGAAGTATTAAAACAGTCAGAATAGGGTCACCTGGGCCAGGCATTGTGCCTGGAAGGGGCATGAAATCATTCCTGAGGTAAAGTTCTGTTTGTTTTTGTTTTTTTGAGATAAAGTCTCAAGCTGTCACCCTAGGTAGAGTGCTATGGCATTGGTGTCATAGCTCACAGCAACCTCAAACTTTTGGGCTCAAGTGATCCCTTTGCCTCATGTTTTCTATTTTTAGTAGAGACAGGGGTCTGGCTCTTGCTCAGTCTGGTCTGGAACTCATGAGCTCAAGCAATCTACCCACCTCGGCCTCCCAGAGTGCTGGGATTACAGGCGTGAGCCACCATGCCCAGGCAATGTTCTGTTTTTATCTGTTTCCATAGGTGTGTCTACTTTGAGAAAATTCATTGTGCTATATAATCATATAGAGTAAAAAATAATAAATTATGTATATAATTTATGTACTGTCTGAATACATGCTGTAATTCAATATAACATTTACCCCAAAAATAGAACATGGAGACTTCCCTCACGTCCGTTACTTGTGTCCATATCACTTACCTTCCCAGTTTGCCCGGCATTCTTCCTCCTCCCCACTCCTCATAGCCCTGAAGGTGAGAAGGGTGTTGGGATGTGCAGGAGGCCTGGGAATCTGGTGCCCAAGCCTGAGTGCGAGAGGCCTGCCTGAATAAAGTCTCTGTACTGCAAAGCCTTTTTGCTCACCTCCTCCTCAACTTTCTTGGCCTCCCTCCTAGAACTCACTAGCCCCCTTCTAAAGATTTGACCTCACACTCTGGGACCCCCCCCGCCCAAACTGGAGCTTTAGAAAGGGTTAGGCCTCAGGGGTGCACACAAATGTGGCAATTTTAGAAGACCAGCCATTCTACAGAGGGACCAAAGAAGGAAGGAGTCAAGGATGGCTTCTCAGGAAAGAAATGGGGGTCTCCTCTCTTTCAAGGCCCGTAAGGTCAACCTTGCTCACACTAGTTAAACCTCCAGGATCTGGTTTCTTAATCTATAAAGTGAGACAACAACACTCTGGTTGCAGCCCTGCCCCTGTGTGGTTGTCTGGGCCTACGTGTGCCTATGTGTGATTGTGTACCTGTCCTGCGGGTGATGTAGGTGCCTGTGTGATCACATGAGCCTATGTGTGTGATTTCATGGGCGCATGTACTCATGTTCCACGGAGGACAGAGAGTAAGTAAACCCCATTTCAAATTACTTTGTCCTGTGATTCTCACAAGCACTTGCCTGGCCATATGTTGCAGTTTGGGGTTCAGAATATGCTTCCTGCCAGTCTCTGGGACATAGAGTCTACCGTGGGAAGGAGAATGTGCTCCCAAGGGGTGAGAGTCAGCCTTTCTCAGAACCCCAACTCCCTCCAAGCTGGTTCTTTCTCAGGCTGGCGCCTGCCTTGGCACCCTGTAGAGCCAGCCTCCTTCAGCTCCATCCCAGGCCCAGGTCCTCCCCCAAGTCATGGCCCCTCCCACCTCTCGCCAACCTGCTCAACCTGCCTGGCAGCTTGGAGTCTCTCTGAGGTGGGATGGATGGGAAGAACCAACCCACCAGAACAGAGGCAGCAAGAGGTGGGAGGGCAGGCAGACCCCTGAAGAAGGGGGTGGAAATTAGGCTACTTCTTTCACCTTCCTACTTCTTTCTGGCCTAAGCTTGCAGAGCCCCCTCTTCCAGTGCAGTGGGCTGTCTTTCCCTCTGGGCTGAACCACTTCTCCACACTCCCACCCTCAATCTCTCCCTTCTGGCTCAGCTGACATTTTATCTGAGTGACCCATGGGGCCACAGGAGCACTGTCACCCCCAGGAGCATCCTGGAGGATGGGCCCTGGCTCTGGACCCTCAATCAGGAGTGAGCCAGTTCTCTCAAGCACACTGGATGTCCACAGTTACTTGTCTACAGACAGACAGAAAGGACTGACAGACCCACACAGCCATCTCACCCTCCTTGATGGAAGAAGGGCCAAGGCAATGTTCCCCCTTTTAAATGGATGAGAAACATTAATGTGTGTGCACAGATGCACAAAGTTAAAAACAGTTATTGAACATTGACTGTGTGCTGGAGTCTGTTCTAAGAGTTTTACATAACTTAGTTCATTTTAACCTTCACAGCAAGTCCACGGAGTATGTATAGGTTATTATTTCCATTTTAAAGATATGAAGACTGACGTACAGAGAGGTGAACATCACAAGAGATAGGATCCTCGGCCAGGATCACATCTCCAGTAAACAGTGAGTTCTGGAGGCAAACCCAGGCAACATGGCTATGGAGCCTGTGCTGTTTACCCCCATGCCACATTGGCATAATTACCCCAAGGATATACACACCTACTCACATTTAAGATAAGCCCTCTCATGTACATAATTATATATAGAAACACATCATTATTCAATTTTAATCATCACTAACATTTATACAACAATTTATTTACAAATCACTTTCGCACTCAGAAACAATGCCCCATGAAGGAAAGATTGTTACCCATGAGACAGAGAACACTAAAGGCTCAACTAGGGCTCACCTATTTGTCCGAGAGTGGTTCATTTTTTCTTCTCTGTCCTTTCTCTCTCTCATTTTTTTTTTTTTTTTTTTTTGTGGTTTTTGGCCGGGGCTAGGTTTGAACCCACCACCTCCAGCATATGGGACGAGCGCCCTACTCCTTGAGCCACAGGTGCCGCCCCTATCTCTCACTTTTTTTTTGGAGACAGAGCCTCAAGCTGTTGCCCTGGGTAGAGTGCCATGGCATCACAACTCACAGTAACCTCCAGCTCCTGGGCTCAAGCAATTCTCCTGCCTTCACCTCCCAAGTAGCTGGGACTACAGTCACCTGCCACATACCTGGCTATTTTTTTGTTACAGCCATCATTGTTGTTTGGCAGACCGGGGCTGGATTTGAATCTGCCAGCTCAGGTGTATGTGGCTGGTGCCTTAGCCGCTTGAGCCACAGGCGCCGAGCCTCCTTTCTCTCTTTAAATAAAAGTAAAGCATACTTAGTAGTAAAACTAAAACAGGATAAACGGGAATAAAGTGAAAAGTAAAGTCTCCCTCCTTTCTCCTGTTATTCGATTTGCAGAGTTTACCCTTCTGAAAATTGTCAATACGACACATAAATAAATAGTATGAGAGCAGCAGTTCTCAACCTTCCTAATGTCTCCTAATGCCGCAACCCTTTAATACAGTTCCTCATGTTGTGGTGACCACCAACCATAAAATTATTTTCGTTGCTACTTCATAACTAATTTTGCTACTGTTATGAATCGTAATGTAAATATCTGATATGCAGGATATATTTTCATTGTTACAAAGGGGTTGTGACCCATAGGTTGAGAACCGTATGAGAATATATATGTGGTTGGAACGAAGTCCTTATGAAGAAGCTCTTGTCTCCTCACTTTAGAGATTAAAAAATCTCTTAAAAGTGAGGTAGCTTTCCAAGGTCACTCAAGCACTAAGAGGGGAAGGATTCCAGCTCAAGTCTTCCTGCCCTAGAACCTGTGTCCGCACTGTCCCTGCTTCTCTAGCCTATGCTGGGTCATCACCCAGAGCCTGGACTCTGCTGTTTATGTCTTTTAGGGTAAGGTGAGCACTGTGTGGAAAAGTACATCCCTTTGGAAACATAATGAAGGGGAGGACTTACTGAGCTGGGCCCTGTAGGGGTCGGGGGTCAGGGAGCCAGCCTGGGAACTAAAAGTGGGATTGCTACAGGGCCTAGATGGCCCAAGGAATGGGCTCTCAGGATGCCCCCTCAATCCCAGAACAGGCTTCACTGAGGCCTTGATGGTAAGAAGGGCTGCAGGCAGACAGGCCACAGGTCTTCACATGCCACTCAGCCAGGGACTAGGGTCACGAGAGAAGGTGGGTCTGGGGCTCCCTGGGAGAGGGACAAGACAGTGGTGCTTATCCACTTCTGGGATCAGAGAAGGCTCTGGAAGCCTTCTGCCCCTGTTGTGACTCCTGGGTAAATTTTCAGAAGTATCCTCAACTCTTCTTTCATACAGAGCCTGGGGTTAAGGCCCAGTCCTTAGCAGGGCTGGGACCTTATCAGATGTTCATTTCTAAGTCTCAGCCATAACCCTGGCTGCTGAGGCTTCCTAGACTTCCCTGGGGCATAGTGGTGCCACTGCCTTCTGACCACAGCAGTCCCTGCTGTGTCCTGTGTGCCTCAGGCTTGAGGGCCCAGTCCTCACACGTCCTGTTCTTGTGTGGAATCCAATCCCAGGACAGGCCAGAGGCAGGGCCAGTCCCCTCCCCCAGTCCTTAGGGGGTCCTCTTTGGTATACTCAGTGAGGTATTCCTTTCTATCTGACCAAGAGGGAGCTTCCCAGGATCCAGGGATTCCTGAAGTCAGTACTCAGTGGAGAGAGAGAGCGCTGAAGCCAGGCTTGCAGAAGCCAGAGAGAGGCCTGAGGTTGGACTCTTCTTTCCATAATTTCTTATCCAAGCTGAACCAGGGAACAAGGCAGGCCTCCCTGAGAGCCCACTCTCTTGCTCCCTGGCACACAACAGGGCCCTAGGTCCCCATCATCTCCAAGATCATGTCAGTACATCTTAACCCAGACTTGCTACCTTAAAGCCCCACAGTTCCTTTGTATCAGCCTCCTTTGGGATCCCCCACTTGTGGGATACACCATTTCTCTCTCTTGACTGTGATAGCACTGGACTGGGAATACAAGACTATTCCCAGCTTGGCTTCTAACTGACTGAAGGATTTGGGGAAAGGCACTTCCTCACTCTGAACCTCATTTATTCGCTTATAAAATAAGAAAGTTGGAACCCGGGCGGCGCCTGTGGCTCAGTGAGTAGGGCGCCAGCCCCATATGCCGAGGGTGGCGGGTTCAAACCCAGCCCCGGCCAAACTGCAACCAAAAAATAGCCGGGTGTTGTGGCGGGCGCCTGTAGTCCCAGCTGCTCGGGAGGCTGAGGCAGGAGAATCGCGTAAGCCCAAGAGTTAAGAGGTTGCTGTGAGCCGTGTGACGCCACGGCACTCTACCCGAGGGCGGTACAGTGAGACTCTGTCTCTACAAAAAAAAAAAAAAAGAAAGTTGGAACCCAAGTGGAACCTGGGGATCTGGGAACTAGTGGGGTGTGTAGTAGGGTTGGCAAGGGCAGAGCAGGACCTTCCTCTAGGTGGCTCATAGGGACCCAATGAAGACGTTATTGGTCAAGAGGAGAAGACACATGCATTTGTTATGAGTGTATTATTGATTTTGATAGTATGTGATGTGCACATAGGCAAATGAGGGCATGCATACACAGGTAGGGCTGAGTGTGTATGTGTGTATGTGTGCACGTGTGTGTGTGTGTGTGTGTGTGTGTGTGTGTGTGTGTACAGCAGCAGCTAATTGATCCCTTCCCCCAGCAGGGGTGGGGGAAGGGGCTGAGAAGGCAGTCACTCATTAGGAGGCAGCTAATGGGCCCAAATGGCCTTGTCAGCAAAGGCTGAGCTCAGATGAGCTTCCTCCCGAAGGGCAGAAGGTGAGAGATATGACATAGGAAGAGAAAGGGAGAAGAGAGCAAAGAAGGGTAGGAGGAGTCAAAAAGAATGAGTCTTTCCTAGGAGAAACTATAAGGATTGAGATGTCCTGACTTTGTCCCCATTAATAAATTCTCCTGTGAGGAGAAAACGCTCTTGCTTTTTCTCACCCAGAGGAAGTGGAGGGTAGAAAGCTTGGACTTAGGCTTCCCACCTAAGTCAGGGTGGGAAGCGGGGAGGGAGTAAAGCTCCCATGTGATCTGGGCGCACAGGTGCACTAGCCAGCACGCACATGCCCACACGGCCAGCACTTGAGCACGTGGGCTGTGTCCAGGTGTATGCACGCTCTCAACACATGGCAAACGCATGCTCACCCAGAGGCACACCGCTCATGTACCAGCCTGAGCACACAGAAGCGTGGGTATGTGCCTGCATGAGAGAGGTACACAGATTCACCCAAGGGTGCCAGCTCTGTGGAGTTGCTGAGAAAATAGACGATTCATGTGGTATGACACATGGTGTACTAGAAAGATGGCTTGTTTACCAGGTGCACATGTACATGGCCTCCCACGATCCTCTGGACGGCAGGTGCCCTTCTCTTTGCCTGCAGCCATTTTCATCCCAGGGGAGGGAGGCGAGCCACCGTGCTTCTCTTCCCTTCACTCAGTAGGGGCCTGTAGGGGGATCCCCTTCCCGTCACTCCCACTCAACCGAATCTTTCCATCCCCTCACCTGATGCATGCCGTTGCTTACACATTTTCTTGCTTCTAAAGGATGAAAACATTACCATTGTGCCTTGATAGTAGTATATCAGCGTCCAGACACTGGTGGTGGGGGAGCTCTACAAACTTTTATTTACTAAAGGATATTTCTATCACATAATTCACAAAGAACATTTTAGAGGAAATAAAGAGCTGACTCTAAAAAATGTCATTCAAATGTAAGTTAAAATTAAATAATTTCAGATTAGAGAAGACTGGGCGGCATCTGTGGCTCAATGAGTAGGGCGCCAGCCCCATATACCAAGGGTGGCGGGTTCAAACTTGACCCAGCCAAACTGCAATAAAAAAATAGCCAGTAATAGACCTGGCCCTAGGGTCGTTTGAAGCACAATACCTGCGTTTCCAGTTAATTTAGTACTTAATCTGTTTCCCTCTATCTACCCCCCCTTAGCAACCACTTGCCACACATATACTTTCCAGTTTCTCTCCCCCCCTCTTCTAGAAGGCATCTTTAAAAGCCACTGACTATCACTGAAATTTTGGGAAATCACTCCTGTGGTTCCCTCCATGCGCATGGTATTTGGAAATAAATCTTTCTCTTATTAATTTACTAAAAAAAAATAGCTGGCAGTGTGATGTAAGCGTTCCTAACTCTATATGAAATCAGCACATTGTACCCCATAAATGCATTAATGTATACATGAACTATGTGTTTATAATTTAATTAAAAAAAATAGCTGGGCGTTGTGGTGGGCACCTGTAGTCCCAGCTACTTGGGAGGCTGAGGCAAGAGTATCGCCTAAGTCCAAAAGCTGGAAGTTGCTGTGAGCTATAACACCACAGCACTCTAAGACAATAACTATACGTAAAAAAGAAAATATTAACAAATATATTACATCTAAATTGAAAACTGCTGAATGATAAAAGATAAGTGACATTGAAAGACAAGCAACTAAAATGTAACAAATATTAGCATTTACAATTAAGAATTCCAGTATACCAATAAAAAAAGATTTAAAAGAAACCCAATTTTTAAAAAATGGGCTAAGTATATGAACAAGTAATTTATAGAAGCAGAAATATATGTTATCTAATGAACTTAGGAAAATATACTAAATATGTGAGAAATGCATTCATAATTAGAGAAATGCCAATTAAAACAAACATAAAATTTGTTCTTGTATGATCCATTAAATTAGCAAAAGTCCAAAATATTGACAGTATCTGACTTTGGAGAGAATGTCCATACGTGGTTCTTCTTATCCTCTCTTAGAAGTGCCCTAAATTGTTTTAGTCACCTTGGTGTAGGTATTTTGGCAGTTTCTATTAAATTTAACAATGCCTATATTCATCCTAGTAACTCTATTTCTAGATATTCATTATCCTAACAAAATAGCTACATCTGTCCACAGAACCACAAACCAGGGAGTTCACTGAGCATTGTTTACAACAATGAAAAATTAGAAGCAATCTGACAGTATGGTGGTGGGAATGGCTAAATAAATAATGGCACCCCCTTGCTATGGAATACTTAATATGTAGCAGTTCAGAATAATGAGATAGATCTGTATGTATAATATCCACACCATAGTTATATCCCAAGCCATATATTTAATTGGAAAAGCAAATTTCAGAAAAATTAAAATACTCTTGTCAAAGGTTAAAGAAAACCACAAAAAGGTCAGGTACAATGAGTCATGTCTATAATCCTAGCACTCTAGGAGGCCAAGGTGAGGTGGGTGAATTGCCTAAGCTCTGGAGTTTGAAACCAGCCTGAGAAAGGGTGAGACCTCATCTCTACTTAAAAAAAGAAAACTAGCTGGGCGTGGTGCGGGCACCTGTAGTCCTAGCTACTGGGGAGGCTGAGGCAAGAGAATTGCCTGAGCCCAAGAGATTGAGGTTGTGGGTGGCACCTGTGGCTCAAACAGTAGGGCGCCAGCCCCATATACCAGGGGTGGCAGGTTCAAGCCCAGCCCCGGCCAAAACCGCAAAAAAAAAAAAAAAAAAAAGAAAGGAGATTGAGGTTGCTGTGGGCTACAATGATACCACAGTACTCTACCGAGGGCAACAGAGTAAGATTCTGTCCCAAAATAAATAAATAAATAAATAAAATAAAAAGAAAACCACAAAAAGGTATTTTTATTATATGTGTATACAGTATATTATATATAATGTATATAAATATATAGGAAATGATCTAAAATGACACACAGTAATTTGATCAGAGCAGTGACCTCTGGGGAGGATTCTGGAATTGGAAGGGGTATTCATCTTATTTCTTACACCAAGAATGTATTCGTGGTTTACTACCTAAATTTCAAAAAAAAAATATTTTTAGAGACAGTCTCACTGTATTGGCCAAGCTGGTTTCAAACTCCCTGCCTCAAGTGATCCTCTTGCCTCAGGCTCCTGAGTGGCTGAGACTACATGTGAGAGCCACAAGGCCTGGCTTAAAATAAAGTTTAATAAATGTGTTTGTTGAATGAATTAATGAAGTATTCAGCAATGAGAACTGACACAAATGAATGCAAGGTATCAAGATTTTTATTCACAGCATGAAGAAAGGGCCCCCTCTTTGGCAGCAATTCTACTTTAGCAAATGTCACAGAACCTGCCCTCTATTCAACCCCTGAAATGTTAAAATTAGAGACTGTCTAAACTGTTGGAGGGCTAGAGTCCCTCCTTTTCAGAGGCAAGGAAGGATGGCACAAAAATCTAATGGAAGGCAGAGAATGGCAAGTTGATGGGACTTTTGACTTAAAATTTGTCATCTTATGGATAAAAATCCAGGTCCAGAAGCTCTTGGCTATCCCCAGAAGCCCCTGGATTTGGTCCCAGCAATTCATGACAAATACTGAAAGACTGCTGGCACTAATAGTCACTTACATCAGGTAGCCAGCCCTTCGCAGCTGATACAATCCTGCCTTATACATTTTCTCATTTGCTGTTTATAACCTCTGAGAAGTAACTTCTGCTGCCATACTCATGTCATACAAGAGGACTCACTGGCTCAGAAAGGGTAAAGCCTTGGCCAGGTTCACTTGGATATCAAGAGGCAGAGCAAGACTCAACTCCAGTCCTTCTGACCACTGGTCCCTAAATCTTTCCACTGCAGCAAAAGCTCTTCTGGAGTTACCATCTGTTTCCTACCTCAGTTTTTCTGGGTAAGAGCCTTAGTCCTGGCCTGACATGTTCTCTGGGAATGATCCAATGAGGCTGATCCCAGGCAGAGGACTTAACTGGGACCTTGCATTGGTGATGAGGACCATGTGAGGCAGCGTAGTTCAGTAGCGAAGGCATCACTCTGGCATCAGGTGTACAAGGGCTTTTGTCCCAATTCCTAGCCAAGTGACCATGGGAAAATTACTTAACATCTTTAACTGTATCTAAATCCATAAAATAATAATAATAAGAGAATCTATCTCTTGGAGATGTGGTGAACGTACACTGAGATAATAATGTAAAATCCATAGTCGGTGCTCAGTGTATTATTAGCTCCTACTAGATGCTGAAGATCATGACAGTAATGAATGAGGAAATGGCCCTCCCACCCTGCAGAACATGACTTGAATCTCAGTTCTACTGCACACTTGCATGACAGAAAGAGCTGTATCAGAGAAAGATGTGACCGAGCAGTCCGGGAATACAGAGCAGCAACTGATTTAGGGAGTGCTGCATCAAGGGAAGATTGAGGTCCTCAAACAGGCAGTTCTTGGATGGTCCTCGAGGTGGTCGGAGCTCAATGTGAGCAGGAGAGGCTGTGGCCAAGGACAGGATGGGGCCAGCATGCCAAGCAGAGAGGCCAGGTGGAGTGGCCCAAGGGAATTCTCTGGAGGGCACTTAGGACTCACAAAAAGAGATAGCCGGAAGGGATCCACAAGCAGTGCTGCTTCTTGGACCTGGATTTTCCCTCTTCTGGGCTTCTTTGTCTGGAAAGGACCCCGAATACCCCAAGGTATTCAGAAGAGCAAATCCCCAAAGTAGCCTCCAAATCTTGGCAAGTGGTAATGAGGATCCCCCAGAGTTACCCAAGGTTAAGGAGGGGCTTTCTAAAACACCAATTCCAAGGCTGGGCGCAGTGGCTCGTGCCTATAATACCAGCACTCTGAGAGGCCGAGGTGGGTGGATTGTCTGAGCTCACAGGTTTGAGACCAGCCTGAGCCAGAGTGAGACCCCTGCCTCTAAAAATAGCCGGGATTTGTGGCGGGCTACTTGGGAGGCTGAGGCGAGAGAATTGCTTGAGCCCAAGAGTTTGAGGTTGCTGTGAGCTATGACACCATGACACTCTACTGAGGGTGATGAAGTGAGACTGTCATAAATAAATAAATAAATAAATTAAATAAAACACCAATTCCATAATATATTCTAGGTGGCTCACTGTTACCTGCCCCCACCCAAGTCCCATAGAAGCCTAAGCCAACCAATGACCAGGTCACGGGGGCAGGAGTCTTGGAAGGAAGGAAGCTTCATAATACCAGCTGAGGTATGGGACGCTCCTCTTCACCTACTGCCAAGTCAGCAGCAAACTCGAGGGTCACTCTAGAGCAGTGGTTCTCAACTTTCCTAATGCTGCAACCCTTGAATACAGTTTCTGTGGGTTGCAACCCACAGGTTGTGAACCGCTGCTCTAGAGCCTCCCTCATCCTCTCCCACTGCCCCCATCCAACTGATCACTAAGCCTTCCCAGGATTACTAACTTTTCTCTCCCTGCTCCCACCTCCTTAGCCCAGGCCCCATCTGTCTCCTGGACCACAGAAAAAACATCTGATCCATAATCCATCTCCCATGTGACTGCAAGAATAAGCTTCCTAAAATGTGCACCAGAACAAGCTTCCCCTCTGCTTAAAACCCTTTAGTGGTTCCTTATTGCCCAGCATCAAGTTCAAGCTCTTGTCATGGTTTATAAGGTCCTTGCTTTCCTCTCTGGTCTCATCTCTTTATCATTCACTGTCTCTTCATTGTGCTTGGGCTGGATAGAACTCAGAACCACTGAGCTAGAATCTGCATTTTAACAAGATCCCCTTGTGATATTCATGCACATTCAAGCTGGAGAAGCACAGCTCTAGGTTAGCATCTCCAAAAATTCCCTGATACTTAGAATCATCTGGGATATTTATTAAAAGATGCAAAATCAGCCAGGCACAGTGGCTCATGCCTATAATCCTAGCACTCTAGGAGGCTGAGGCAGGTTGATTGCTTGAGCTCAGGAGTTTGAGACCACCCTGAGCAAGAGTGAGACCCCATCTCTACTAAAAATAGAAAAACCTGAGGCAAGAGCATCGATTGAGCCCAAGAGTTGGAGGTTGCTGTAAGCAATGACAGCACTGCACTCTGTCACCCAGGGTGACAGCTTGAGACTCTGTCTCATAAAAAAAAAAAAAAAAAATTAGCTGGGTATTCTGGTGTTCTCCTGTAGTCTCACCTACTTAGGAAGTAGCAGCAGGAGAATCACTTGAACCCTGGAGTTTGAGGTTGATGCGCACTAGGCTAAAGCCAAAGCACTCTAGGGCGGCGCCTGTGGCTCAAAGGGGTAGGGCGCTGGTCTCATATGCTGGAGGTGGTGGGTTCAAACCCAGCCCTGGCCAAAAACCACAAAAAAAAAAAAAAAAAAAAAAAGCTCTGTTTCTGCCTATAGGGAGGACCAGATACCCGAAGATGAAAGCCAAAGTACTCTAGCCTGGACAACAGAGTGAGACTCTGTCTCAAAAAAAAAAAAGGAAAAAGGAAATTCCGGGCGGGGCCTGTGGCTCAAAGGAGTAGGGCACTGGCCCCATATTCCGGAGGTGGCAGGTTCACACACAGCCCTGGCCAAAAACTGCAAAAATAAATAAATAAAAGGAAATTCTGGGTTCCATCTTAGACCCACCTAATCAAAGTTTCTGGGGGAGGAAACCTGAGAAGCTGTGTATGTAACTAGTATCCCAGATGGATATATATATATATTTATTTATTTATTTTTGCAGTTTAGGGCCAGGGCTGGGTTTGAACCCACCACCTCCAGTATATGGGGTCAGCGCTCCACTCCTTTGAGCCACAGGCGCCTCCCACCGAGATGGATATTTTTTTGTTATGCTGGATTCTTTTAAAAAACTAATCCTGTGGGGTGGTACCTGTGGCTCAGAGGAGTAGGGCCCCAGCCCCAGATGCCAGAGGTGCTGGGTTCAAACCCAGCTCTAGCCAAAAAAAAAAAAAACAGCAAGCAAAAAAATAAACAAACAAAAAACCCCAACTAATCCTGTGACAGATTGCCAGGTGATTCTTATTACCACAGATGCCTGGTCCACAAGCTTGGCTTCACATTAGAATCATCTGGGAAGCTTTACATTTACATTAATGCCAAGGTCCCAGTCCAGAGATTCTGGTTTGGGGTGCAGCCTCGGCATCAGAGTCTTTCAAACATTCCCCAGGTGATTCCTGACTGGTGTGCAGCCGGGGCTGAGAACCACTGTGCCAAGTAGATGCTTTCCAGATGAAGGTGCATGCACTGAGGCAGCAGACTCACCTGAGAAGTTCAGGGGGAAAGGCTGGGAATGGGAGCTGAGAGAACTGGGACCTTAGTGGGAATGGTCTGCAGAAGGTCGGAAGTGGGGCCTGGACTCAGAGTCTTCTGCCCTGTGGGCCTTTGCCTCTGGGAGGTGGTGGCAGAAGCCACAGTGTGCTGGGTTGGGCTAAGATGGAGGAAAATCCCTCTAGGATCCATCTGAAGCAGAGCAATGGGGTACAGTGGGGTGGGACCCAGCATCAGAGCTGACGTGGACACTAAGTCTTCTCATCCTTACCCAGACCTCCGAAGTATGGTCCTCCTGCTGTGTGGGCTGTGGCTCTTGGACACCACCTTCCCCAGCTTGGCACCAGGATGGGCATGTTGTAGGGGCAGGCCTGGGGGAGAAACGAAGAGGATAGAGAGGACCCACCAAGCTTCCCAGGGACCTTCATTCGACAGATTACAAAGTGCTCTCTACTCACATCTGCACTTAGTCCTCATGATTACCTCTGGAGGGGGGTTTCCTCCCCATTTGCAGTTCAGGACACTTAGAGAAGTCACATGTTCAAAGCCACGGAGCTGGTCAATACCAGAGCAGGGATTGGCTTCCACAGTTCCGGGGTTTTTCCTCTAAGGTACACAGATAGCAACTGTCTTTCCCATTCATGTTGTGCTCTCACGAGATCAGTCATAGGCACTCACAGCACACATGGTCACACTCAGAGACCCACACGTTCACACCCTCACACTGGTGCACACACCTATACACAGTCACAGACAAACACACTCTCAGTCTCCAGCATGTACCCACACTCGCCCTCCTGACCCCTTGCGACCATCCCTCCTTCCCAGAGGCCACGTACCCTGCCCCTTCTTCACTGAAAGTGTGTGTGGGAGTGTGCGTGCATGCACCACGCATGTGCCTCTGCATGGGGCGGGGGTGGGGGTGGAGAGCAGATGTCTGGTCCTCACAGTTGCCCCCAACCCTCCACCTGTCGCACTGTGGCTCCAGTCCCAGGCAGAGCCTGCCTGTGTTTGAGTAGCAGCCTGTGTTCAGTGAGCAAGAGAGGCCAGAACAGAGATCAGAAGAGTAACATCACCTCCATCTAGACCAGGGTTCTCAATCTGTGGGTCGTGGCCCCTTTGTAACAATGAAAATACATCCTGCATATCAGATATTTACATTACGATTCATAACAGTAGCAAAATTACAGTTATGAAGTAGCAATAAAAATAATTTTATAGTTTGGGGTCACCACAACATGAGGAACTGTATTAAAGTGTTGCTCATTAGGAGGCATTAGGAAGGTTGAGAACCACTGATGCTTTCTAAGGACCAGAGAACCAGGGGCCCCACATCCTGCAGCAGAGCCAGAGCTGAGCTCTAAGGCTTGCCTTCAGTTGTGTAGAGCAGAAGCTGACATTCCTTGTCCAAGTTCAGTCAGGACTGAATTGGCTTCCTTGGGTCTACAGGGGGATTTAGGGGCTCTCTGAGTAACCAAAGGATTTCTTCAACCCTGAGTATCAGAACTAAAGACAGGCCCCACAGCCATGATCCTGATGGCTGGTACAGCAAACAGAGCAAATGCTACTCTCTACAGCATGTCTGAAGCCTGGTGCAAAAACCTTGGGCTCAGAAGTCAGACCTAATTGGGTTTGAACCTCATTCTAGCACTTGCTCATGGTGTGCCTCTGGACAGTTTACTTAATCTCTCAGCTTCCTCATCTATAAAGTGGGGCTATTATAACTGCCAGCCTTGCGGGACTGATAAATCAAATTGCAAAAGCATCTGGCACAACATATAGAAAGTGTTCAAGAAATGGAGATTTTCATTATCCTTGCTATGATCATTATCATTAAAGATATTCTCATTGCAGAGATCTGCCAATGGGCAGATGACAAGGTGGCTGTTCCAGGAAAGAATAGAGGCCAAGGGTAGGGGTAAGCAGGTGTTGGGGTGAGAACCAAAGGAGGCAGCAGGGGGTGAGGGGCTCCTCCCCACTGGGACAAGCACAGCTGCAAGGAGTGCTGAGCATGGTCTCTGTTAGGACTCCCAGTTCTGGCCACAGAGGCAGATGGGAGCTGGGGCCCCTTTCCTAGGTTTGGATACCTGGTGTCATATCTTCTGAAGGTCCAGACAGAAATCAAGGCCCACCTGCTAGCAAGCAGGGTGTTCTGCTTCCCATTGCTCCACGGGAGGCCTCATTGGAGGGTCAGGATTTTTCTTCCAGATGTGCAAACTGGGAAGCATTTTCTGCTAATTGACCTAGAGATGAGAAACCAAGGCACAGGGTACGCAGGACCACAATCTAATCATGAGGATAGTTCAACAGAGCTGGATCTAGAATCCCTGGCTATTATTTCCATCCCCAGAAACTGACCACAAGGGCTAAGAGAGGATAAAAGTCCTGGGTTGAGGAGTCAAGATCTTTGGTCTCTGGAGGTGAGGCCAGACTTAGCCATCCAGCAGCTGGGAGAAACAAGTCTTTTCCAAGGCATCCAGACATGCCTAGGCTTCTGTTAGATGAAACTGTAGGGAAGCTGGGAGATGGAGTGGGAGGCACTGAGACCAGATCCTGCCTCCTCTATGGCCAGGCCTCACTGATGGGGCCAATTACCCATGAGTCCCTGCTCCCCAGGGCCCCATCACTAGGAGTAGCTCTCATCACCTCCAAGCTCAAGCAGATCCCCCTTTATCAACCCCCTGGCACCAGCCTGTCTGAGCCTTCCAACTTCTGACGCCCAGGACGTTTGTTTTGGTATCTGTGGTGGCTGTGGTCAGAGCATAATTGGGGTTGAAATACCCACTCGGACCTCCTGAAGGATAAACAAGCTGGGCTGGGCAGCCCTGGAGTAGACATGAAGACAGACATGAAGACAACAGGTCCAGGGAAGTCAGGCAAGCTGGGAAAGGGAAGAGGACCAGGCGGGAGACAGTGAGGAGGCCAATGGTGGGCCTGCTGCCAGGACAGCTGCTTCAGGGAAGTTAGTACTCTGAGGACAACTAGGAAAACCTCCTGACTCAACGGTCCTGGTCTGGGGCTGCCCTCAGGAAGCTTTGGCTCTAATGAGGACTTGAGCCTGCCTCTAAGGAAATATCATGTGCAGTGGTTCTGGGAAAACTTAGTAACAATTCTCTAATTTGCTTCTCTGGATGCCATCCCCAAAGTTTCCAGCTCGGTAGATTTGAAGCAGGTGCAGGAGCTGTACTTGAGAAACACGGGTCTTCATTGATAGGGATGTCTTGATTTTGCTTTCAAAGAACCTGAGAACAGGAGATAGGACCCTGCATGGGGCGGGGAGTTCCCTTCACGACCCAAAGGCCCTGTTGAGATCCAGGAGGAGGAGCACTCCAGAATCCCAGCTAATTTCACCAGAAAGCAGAGGGAAGAGTTTACAGCAATGACACGTAGGCAAGATGCACCAAGGAGACATGAAGTTCCAAACATTTTCCTAGGACTCCAATTGAGGCAGCTGGGCTACAAGGGCTACAGTTGAGACTGTCTTCAGAGCCTGATTCTTCTAGCTCTGCCCCAGTGCTATCATTGTCATACACCAGCATACTGCAGGGCTTAATCCAGCCTCAGCAGATGGTGGTGTAGGATGGTATCCTCCAGGTGTATGTGGAGGACGAGGGGCTTGGAGAAATGTCAGGTCGGGACACTTCTGGCAAGAAGTGTTGAAGCCACACATCTCCTGAATCTTGGGATGCATTTGTGTGTCTAGGCACCACTGTGCATGTGGAGGGCAGAAGGAGCAGGCCTGCGAGGGGACAGCCAACCTTGAGGGGACTGAGTCCAAGCAACATATATTCCCGCATATTTGCAATTAGATTGCGAGTGACCCAGGCCCTGGGGGGTGGGCTTTGCTGGACAAGCCACTGACTATAGCACACCATTAGTTCCTGTCTTGGCTGCTTCTGGGGGGTCTCCCAGCAGAGAGGCGGGTTGGGAAGGAGAACCCTGACAAGCTGGCTGCATTTCAGGAGAGTTGGGCCAGGGCCAGTGAAGTTGTGCTGGCTGCAGCCGCCCCCTCTGAGATAACGGTGTTCCTGTACACCTTCTGGGGCCTCAATTCTCCTGAGATGATCCTGTGTGAGAGTGGCACCATGCATAGTTTGATGTGCGAAATGGGTCCGGTCCTCTGGATCTACTGAGGCAAAGGGCTCCCTGCGTCAGCAAGACCCGATCCGCAACCACTCGGCCTTCACTCTTCTCTGGTGGGTCCCAACTTTCCAAAAGCGTTTCCACACCCAAACGCTGCTCCCGCCTCCTGGAGTTGCCGTCCCGGGTTTTAGGTCTGCCATCTGGTGGACATTACGGAAACTACTGCCACCACCTTGTATGGCCGTGGCTGTTTCTCAGAGGCGTGGCCAGAGAGAGCGGCACAGTGCGCAGGATAGGGCAGGGCGCCACGGAAGGCAGGTCTGCAGCCCCAGGGACACGCCTACATCCTGCTTCCGGAGATGGTGACCTCTGGAGGGCTGGCCTTGATTGGCAGGAGAGGCTCTCAGGTGGTGAGCAGGAACTTCCAGGTAAAGGCTCCCCCTGCTCCGCTGGCCCAGATCTTTAGGAAACCCAGGGGCCAGACAGGTCTCCGGTCTCCTGGAACTGAAGAGCTTCTATGTATGCTCCTGGGTGGGACAGATACCCTGAGTGGGAGTTCCCACTCCTTACCATGCCCTCAGTCCCCAAGCCTGCAGCTCCATGCCTGAGCTATCTAGTGAACACCCATAGCTGGGTAGATCCAGAGGGCTGAGGATCCACCTCAGCTGGGAGGATGGAAGCCCTCATTACAGGATCCTCCCCACAAATAGTGAATAATTTATGTACAAGGCGGAGGAGACAATAATGTATCAGCAGCGAAGATTAACACACACTATTCCACGTGTGCGGGAGCTCTTTGGCAGGGGCTGCCAGGTTGCTGGTGATTAATGCCGCTGTTTGTACTGGCTTCTGGGCCTTTACATTCAATTATAGGTTCAGAGTGGGGGCTGCGGGGGGGTGTCCTGGGATGGCATGGGGAACACAAGGCCCAGGGAGGGAGTGCTTGATGCCTAGAACCTGTGGGCACCTTTACTGACGAGAAGTTAGTAGGATGGAATGGTGGCTGTTTCTGTAATGGAAGTCACTTTGCTGCTGGGGTCACCTCTAAATACTAGTCAAAGGGGTGCCTTGGGAAGGAGATATCTTTAGGAAAAATCTGACTCTGAGTTTCTGAGCCCCACTACCTGCCTGCGCTGCGTGCAACTACTACCCTGCTAGGAATGGCACATCATCCAGCTTGAAGTGTCCAGTGAACACCCATAGCTGGGTAGACCAGCTGGTGAGAGTGGTTAATTCTGGAAAATGTCCCCTGTTAGCACCAGAGCCCTGAGCCAGGTCATGTCCCACACCCCGAGGAAGGGTGGTGTTAGGGAGGAAGGCCCCCGAGCTCTCTTGTAGCTGACCCAGGAGGCCGTAGGAGGCTCCTCCCTGGTTTCCCACACTTGGGCTCCTCAGCCCCAGCCAGCTCCAGCTGGCCCCCATCAGTGCAGGGTTCCAAAAACCAGTGGCAGCTTGGGGGTTAAGTGATTTCCCCCTGCCCAGCCCCTCCCTACCCTGGCTCCTGTCAGCTCCTTCCTCCTCATCATGGGGGCTCTGTGCATTGTGGCCCTGCTGCCCCTCAGGACCCAAGGGTGGTCATGAGGCACAGGATGGCTGGGGTTTCTTCTGGGAGCTAGGCTGACAGCAGGACTCAGGGACCCTCTGGGCCAGCCTACACTGGGGGATGTGGAGGAACAAGTCCCCACCTCCCTTAGCCTGGCTGGGAGCCTGCTCTACGTCATTCCGCCCACAGGCCAACATTTCAGAATTCCAGGCCTGGGCTGGGAGGAGGTGCTGAGAGAAAAAGAGAAGGGAACATCCTTGCCCTGGCCAGCGAGGGGTGGGACACAGGAGGGGCCTGGCTGGGGTAGGCCAGAATTTCTGGCTGCAGAGAGTTTCTGGTTCATCTCCCCTAATCCCCGACCCCTTGCACAGGGTCTCTGTGTGTGAGCTTCTGTGAGCATGAAATCGCATGCGTGTCTCTGGCAAGTGTCCAGGCACCTGCTGGCTCCCTGCACTAGTGCCTCTGTGGGTGAGAGCACGAACACACACACACTTGAAGCTGACCCCCACCTCGGACCCGTTCAGCCCTGTCTCATGCAGCTTCCCCACATCAGTCTTTCTCAGCCCCTAATCCCCTGTTTGCCCAGTTCATCCCCTGGACTCCTCGGGACTCCATTAATGAGCCCTGGCCACCCTAGGACAAGCCCCAAATTAACTCCACTGCTGACCCCAAAATGGACACCTGTAATTAGTCCAGGAGCGGCTGAAACAGAGAAGCCCCTGGGGCGCAGTGGGCTGAGGGCATGGCTGGGCTGGGACAGTGAGCCTAATGCCCAGGAATGCTCTAAAAGCTGGGCCTGGCTCCAGGGCCCACCTCCCAGCTCACCTCTAATGCCTCACAAAGCCTCCCAGACAGGGCTCCAGGGGGATTACTGTGGAAGGGCCCTGGCGGTAGGCAGGGCTGCTTAGCAGGCCCACCCTGCCAGCTCTGGGTTGGGGAGGCTTTAGGAGGGGAAAAGCTGCCCCCTTGGCCTCAGAGCCCATCAGACCAGCAACAAGGTCCTCAGCAGCCCAGAACCTGTGCCCATGACAGCAACTGCACAGGAAGCAGCCAAGTCCAGTCTGGCTGGCCCATCTCCCCCCTCCCCCTCCCCTCCCCCAACTTGTTTTGTTTGCAGAGTGTGTCCCAGTAGCTCCATCAGCATTAACCCCTGACCCTGACTGTAACTCTCCTTCCCCTCCACAACCATTTTTACTCAGTGGCTTTCTCAGGCACAGAGGAGAGGGCTCCCTTCTTTCCCCTCGTGCTGGGTCTCTCCCAGGTGAAGCTGCCCCCTACCTTCCCAGACCTGTTTACTTTCCTCGGGACTCCCCCATCCCAGGAGCTGCCAGAACTGTCACCCAGGAGTGTGCCTGAGCTCAATGGAAGTGGCTGCAGGTAAACACCTGGCAAGCAGCACCAATAGCAATTTGATAGTGCAGGTAAACTGGCACAATTGTCTTCATGTGCAATCTGGCAATATCTATCAAAAGTATTCAAAGATGATACCATTAGACCCAGCAGTGCCACTTCTAGGAATTTATCTATATATGTCTTGCACTTGTGCTCCATGAAATATCAAGGATATTTATTGCAGCATTGTAAGAGCTAAAGACTAGAAACAATGTAGATTTCCATCTAGGGGACAAGCTGAATGATTAAAACAGCTGTACATGGAATACTATGTAGCCATTTGAAAAAACAATGAGCATGTTCTGCTCTAGAATGATCTTCAAAGTATAAGGATAGCAAGGTGTAGATAAAAAAGCAAAATGTGAAATATGTAATAGTCCACCATTTGAGGGGAAAAAGAAGGAAAATATGCAAATAAGATCCATATTTTTTTACTATGATTTACTATATTTGTGCAGGGATAAAACTTATTGGAGCAAGGGATAGGTTTAAAGTTACACTGGGAATACACTAAATACAATAACAAACACAGACTCTGAGAATAATACATTTCCCACCCCAACCACTAATGTTCTTCTTTATTTTTTGAGACAGAGCCTCAAGCTGTCACCCTAGGTAGAGTGCCGTCGCATCACAGCTCACAGCAACCTCCAACTCCTGGGCTCAAGTGAGTCTCCTGCCTCCACCTCCAATTAGCTGGGACTACAGGCACCTGCCACAACGCCCGGCTATTTTTTTGTTGCAGCCATCATTGTTGTTTGGCGGGCTTGGGCTGGATTCGAATCCACCAGCTCAGGTGTATGTGGCTGGCACCTTAGCCGCTTGAGCCACAGGCGCTGAGCCTTTTTTTTTTTTTTTAATTGAGACAGTCTCACTTTGTCACCCTTGGTAGAATGCCGTGTCGTCACAGCTCACAGCAATCTCCAGCTCTTGGGCTTAGGCGATTCTCTTGCCTCAGCCTTCCAAGTAGCTGGGACTACAGGCACCCGCCACAACGCCTGGCTATTTTTTTTTCTTTTTTTTGTTTAGCATGCCCGGACTGGGATTGAACCCACCAGCCCTGGAGCATGTGTCCAGCGCCCTAACCGCTGAGCAATGGGTGCCCCCACTAACATTCTGAACCCTTGTCTCTTCAGAGTTGTGCAGTCCACTGGTCAGGCTCAAGTTCATTGGTTTTCTACTGGGTTAAGGCTTGATGCAGGAGCGACATAATCTAGACAACTTGACTACTGTAGAGGTCTCAAGCAGGATGTGCTAGGGGCCAGTCCACTTTTCCTTGAGTTGTTTATCAGGTCTTTCTCTTTAAGTCCTGAGGATATCCTGGTCACTGACTGGAATGTATTCGGGTTTCATGAAGCAGAGCAAGGGGCCTCTTCTTAAGTAATTCAGAGTGTGGCATGATGTAGCTCAGGAGGTGGCTGGGCATGCCATGACAGAGATGGAAGGTCATCTGCTGGAGGCCTTGAAAAGGTAGGAAGGCCATCTTGGGTGGAAGGTCTAAGGCCCATTGAGTAAGTTTCTGGGTATGAGTGGGTCTATTACTAGAATGCAGGACTGGAGCAGTCTAGGGTTCCCTTCATGGTTGCCAGGAATGTTACGGGGATGAAGAGGGTCAGGCTGCCTGTCGCTGTCAGCCAATATGCAGAGACGGGGATAGGTCCACCAAATATTTTTTGTCAGAAGGCCGGGATTCTGGAGAACACTGAGAGTAGCCTCTCCAAGACTGTTCTGTTCTTCCATTTCTAAAATCACAGTTTTGTACCAAGATTCATAAATCTTTAAAAATATCCTTAAAAACCACCCAGACATCACAATGCGAAGAGGAGCTGAGGGCCTAGAGTGGGAGGGAGACAGTTTTACCATTAGGCTCTTGTAATTATACTTTTTTAAGACTTTGTACAAGGCTGGGTGGGGTGGCTCATGCCTGTAATCCTAGCACTGGGAGGCCAAGGCAAGTAGATTGCCTGAGTTCACGAGTTCGAGACCAGCCGAGCTAGAACAAGACCCCATCTCTAAAAATAGTCAGGGGTTGTGAGGGTGCCTGTAGTCCCAGCTACTCGGGAGGCTAAGGCAAGAGGATCTCTTAAACCCAAGAGTTTGAAGTTGCTGTGAGCTAAGATGCTACAGCACTCTACCAAGGGTGACATAGTAAGACTCTGTCTCAAAAAAACAAACAAAACAACAATAACAAAAAACAAGACTTTGTACATATTTTACCTTTAATAAACAAACAAATTTATTATACATACCAAAATAAAATACATTAACCCTTGGATCCACTTATTCAATTTCTAGAAATCTAGCTTACAGAAATATACAAGTAAACAAAGACAATATCAAAATGATCTATTATTTAAGTGACAAAATACTGGAAACATCCTCGATGCTTATCAACAGTTGTTTAAATAAATTGTCATGCATCCATACCATAGAATCCATCCATACACACATCCATACTACAGAATATAAAGCATGAAGCAGAGCTCCATGTACTGGCAGGGAAAGATCACAAGGACAAATGTAAGAGAAAAAAATAAATTGCAAAACAATACAAAAATATCATTCCCTCTAAGTAAAAAAAAAAAAAAGAAAACTTTACATTTCTCTGTATACCTATATGTTGCATAAATGGATCTCAAAAACTTTGGAAAAACAACCACCAAATGAGAAGAGGTTGAAAAGGTCATTTGCTGTGTTTCCATATATTAACTATGCTTCCATATATACAAGAAGACTTCATCCTTGTATAGTTCCAAAAAATAAAATAAATAAAAGCTCATAAAAAGAATAACAGTACTAAAAAAAAAAAAAGGAATAACAGTACTAAACAGGAGTTGAGGTGGGTGCCTATAGTCCCAGCTACTTGGGAGGCTGAGGCAAGAGATTCACTTAAGCCCAAGAGTTGGAGGTTGCTGTGAGCTGTGACACCACGGCACTCTACTGAGGGTGACATAATGAGACTCTCAAAAAAAAAAAAAAAAAGAATAGTACCATAGCTACTGGCCTGTTTAACTCCCACGACATAGCTTCAAGAATCCTCATGACTGTGCTATTATTGTCTTCATGTTATTGAAGAGGAAACTGAGGCTGGGAGAGGTCATGCAGCTTCCCCAAAGGCATAGGGTAAACACGAGCCAGAGTCATGTCCTAAAGCTCATAGCTTGTCCCTGCAGCCCTTAGACATGACATTAGACATGACATTTCTTCTGTGTTCTGAGCCTCTTCCAGGGTGTGGGCATCTGGGCTGGGGTTAGTAATTTCCCCCTGGATGCCTACATTATAAACCCTCTTCTCTTTCCATCCACTTCACCCCTTCAGTCCCCAGAGCGCCTGCTGGGGAGCCCAGCTAGAGGTGGGCTCCAGAAACGAGTGTAGCTCCCGGCCTTGGCATGGCTGCCAGCTTCCCCATCACCTGCTCCTGTTCTGGCTCCTTCCTGCCAGAAGAGCCCAGTGCCAGTTCCTGGCCAACACCCCCCTCCTCACCACAGAGCACCCCCTTAATTAACTTAATGGCAAAGACCATAAGAGCTTTATTAACTTTATTATGGACCCAATTAGTAGTTAATGCCCCATGACTACTGTCCCCCCCACCAATAATCCCATTAAACAAAATGAAGCAGGCTCACCCCCTTCCCTGCTGGGTGGGGGCTGAGAGGACAGGGAAATCCATCTTTCTGGTCCTGATTCTGCCCCTGCAGGCCCCTTGGACATTAGCTTAGGCCCCAGAGCTTCCTGGAGACTAGGCCTGGGTGCAGGCAGAAGACAAAGATTAATCAGCAAGTATTTTGGTGCCAGCCATTAAGCCTACTCACACGGGCACTCCCACATGCATACATACCCAGACACACTCACGTGTACACACAGCCTGGCTGATGTCCAAATAGCTCCCCTCTCAAAACGGGCATGGAGACTCACAACTCCATCAGCACACCAACATTCTCCAGCCCCATCAAAGGCTCTTCAGAACTGGGGACTCGAGTTGAAAGTCCTTGCCTGGGCTTGTCACAGTGAGGGACCAGAGAGCTGAGAGGTGAGGAAGACTGAGGATGAAGAAGACCAAGTGAGGAAGGAGAGTCTCTCCCCTGAAGCCCACACTCATACCATACCACAGGCTCTGCCCCACTTCGATTGTTTCAAATATTTGATCAGCATGTACGATGTGCCAGATAGTACAAGGCCCTCTCTGCCATCTCACGGTGCATCATCACAACCCAAGAAAGCTTGTGTTATTTCTCTCAATTTACAGATGCAGAAACTGAGGCACAGATGGATGACCAGTTTTTGAAATAGGCACTCTATCAAGGGTGACACAGTAAGAGTCTGTGATTGCCTTAAAAGATTTTTCCTCTCTCTTTCCTCCAGCAACCCCCTTTCCCCATTCTGACCATGGAGAGAATCTACCCATAACCCACAGATGGAGAATAAGGCACAGAGAAGGTGCGAAGGGCAATCTTGGTTATCACAAGGAAGCAGCCCTTGGGATTGTGATTCATATCCACCTACATGGGGTTGCAAGGACTAGAAACTATAGAAGACCCGTCTCTTCTGTCACAAGAGGCCTCCAATGAAGGATTCTACATGAACAAGAAGGCCGGTGTGACAGGGCTAGGGGAGCAGAGACAGGGCAGCAGGACCAGCCACAACAGTTTAAATTCTCCCAGACACCTCAGTGGTCAAAACCTTAAGACTTAGGGATTCTGAGGGTCCCTGAGGGTCTGCACTGGGGTTTCCACCCATCCCCACTTCAAGCACAAGAACTGCTCCAAGATGGGGTGGGGTGGCACACACCAAGCCTCCAGGGACTTGGGTCCTTCCATCTGGCCTTGGTCCCAGATAAGGAGTAAACACCAAGACTGACAGGACAGAATCAGTGGCTGCCCTGAGCAAGGGGGCAGGGCTCAGGAAAGGAGACCCTTGAACCTATGCTTGGAAACAGGCCCCTTCTTCCTGGGTCCCCTCCCCCGGACTGGCCCAGCCTGGAAGCAGCCACTTGAAATAGGTCCCAGGGAGCCTGGGAGAGGGGCTGCCTGATTCCAGCCTCCAGCTCCTGACTTCAGCCAGCCCCCTTCCTCAATAGGCCCCCCTCAGCCCAGCCGCAGCTGAGGTCAGGAGGTGAGAGGGAGAGCTTTCTCTCTAGGCCCATCAAAATCAGGATCCACCCCCTACCCCCAACACACATCCAGCATGGCATCCCTCCAAATGCTCCATCCCTGGGGGAGGAGGGTGGTGTGGGCCAGTCAGCATCCACTCCTTTCCCAAGAGGCCATGGGGCCTTGGGGGGGCAATCCTAC
Organism: Nycticebus coucang; assembly: GCF_027406575.1. Taxonomy (NCBI): domain Eukaryota; kingdom Metazoa; phylum Chordata; class Mammalia; order Primates; family Lorisidae; genus Nycticebus; species Nycticebus coucang. The sequence goes on along the minus strand of NC_069782.1, from coordinate 130,213,717 downwards.
TCCCTGGGGTTACTTGAGGGCAGAGCACTGGGGAGCCTCCCTGGGGTGGGGCTCCTGCTCTTCTCTTTGCCCTGCGTGAATATTCTCTGACACCAGCCCCCCTCTCCCCACCTTGCCCTCTGAACAAACAGTAGCACCACCCTCCCTACCCAACTTGTACTCAGTGGGATCTGGTGCCGGGTAACCTCAGCTGGAGATACCCGGAGCCAGCCAACAGGGCACAATGAGGAAGCTTAGTGGAGGGTGAGGCTAGCATGGGGACAAGTACAGTTTGAGGACTTTGGGGGAAAGTTAGCCTATGCTGTGGCTCTGGCTAGGAAGTGAGTATCAGCTTTGCTGTTTCCTGGTTGTGTGAATTTCAGAAAGTCTCCCAGCCTCTCTGAACCTCAGTTTTTCTCTGAAAAGTAGGACTGTAAATAGAACTTGCTTCACTGGGCTTTCTGTGAACATTGAAGTAGGAATGTATAAAAAAAACCCTTAGCCAGTCTCTGGCACTTAGAACACCATAAATGAGAATTGTTACAGTATTGTTACAGTACTGCTGTCTATAGGGATGGGTGAATTGGCAATAATGATAATAATAATAGATAACATTGTCAGAGTACCACAAGGACCACCCTGCACCTGGCTCGTCCTGAGAAAGGAGGCACAGACTCATCTCTCACCTCAGCCCTGAAGGCCCCTCTACCAATGCCTGCTGGCATAACAATTTCAGAGGACTGCCTAGGCCCTGACTCACTCTGGTAAGCCCTAAAGGTGCCCCAGCATGTCTGCTTACCTCCCCTCTCCCCTCACGCAACACACACGCACACACACAATGTTCTTTCTCCCTCATCCTTTCCCTGGAGCAAGGAGGGAGAAAGAGATATCAGAGTTTGAAGGATGTGAAAATTAGCTGGAGCTGAGAGAGGTGTCAACTTCAAGGCGTGCCTCCTACCCCCACCCTTTCTCTACCCAAAGGATGGTGTTTCCACAAGTCTCTGCAAGGAGACCCCCCACCCCAGGTGTGGACTGACACTGTCAGCAAGAAGGAAAGTGAGGAGAGGAGAGGACTCACCAGGAAGAGCAGCTGCCCTGGCCTAGGGGCCTATGCCAGGAATGGGACCTCCACACAGACTAGCTAAGACTCAGGTCTGGGGTTGGGGCATCAGAGGCCGAAGGAGGGGATCGGTGTGACATTCTTGATCCCAGTTTCTTTGGCCAGAGCTGAAACTGTCAGGGGCCATGCCAGCTGGGACAGGGCAGGAGGAAGGGTGCAACTCTTTTCTGAGAGGTGAGAGGGATCTAGGACACTGTCCTTTATTTCGAAGTACCTTTCCAGCCCCACCTCTGGCCAGTCTGAGGGTGTTAATTGGAGTCCCTGCCTCAATTTCCCCACCTCCCAAAGAGGGCCAAGAGCTGGTACTTGCTCTACTTTCTGGGAGTGGTCAGCCGAGCCGTGGGTGGGAGCTCCAGAAAAGAAGGCCCTGGCAGAGGAACCGGTCCCCTCATCCTGTCTCTGTCATCGTTAACAGCCACAATTATTATTATTTGGAGAGACAGGCCAGAGGTGGTCAGGGAGGTGGTTGGGGTGAATGAAATGAAAAAGTCCTTAGTACGTGCCGTCTCGCCAGGTTAATACTCCTGCCTGTCGGCCTGACAGCTGTAAGATTGATTACCCAGGCCTCCCGCTCTTTATAACTCGATCAGTTGAATTAATCTCTGGCTGTCGGCCCATCTGATGCCTGAATCACAAATTTAATTTGGAGGTGTACAGCCCCTCCCCCATCCCGTCCCCTTCTCCTTCCTTCCAGCCTCCCCCTACTCCTCAGTCCTTCTCCACCTTCCTCTTTCCTTTTCCTCTCCCCTTTCCTCCTTTCTCTCCACCCCTCTTGCTCCATGATTTTCTCTTCCTCCTGCTCTTCTTCTCCCTTCTGCAGCCTCTCAGGCCCCTGGAGGGGTCAGTGGGTGGAGGTGGAGGTGGAGGGGGGTGAGTGGGTGGCCCTGAGTCAGCAGCCCCCTGCCCAGGACAGGGGAGGGGTCACGTCCCCTACCCACTGAGCCTGGAGCCCACCTCAGCTTGCTCCACCCCAAACAGGGAAGAGGCTTAGCTGACAGTAAGTAAGACATATTAATGTACTAAAGACTTAATGAAGTTGGGGGGGGTGAGGGTTGGAAAGTGCTTGCTTTATTAGTTTATGGCCGATTAATGGGGACGCCATTACTGGGATGGAGATGGATTGCTGCTGTCAGCAGCCTAGGCTGAGGGCCTCTGCTCCTTTCCTCGGGTGGTGGGTGCCCTGAACAGTCAAGAGAACTTCATTAGAAGCAGCTACAGGATCCCACCTGGGAAGGGCCTGGGGCCAAGTTGGATGGGTGGGGGTGGGGCTCTCTGCTCTAGGCTTGGGAGGGGAATTCCAAGGGCTATAAGCTGATATCAGGTGGGAACTCACCCACAGGCTGCAGGGGTGGACCTGCACACAGCTCCATAGTCACTTGGGGAGAGGGACGGAGGAGGACAGTCAGACAGAAGAGCTAATACCTCTTTGATCTGCCTGAGACCCTTCCCTGGAAGAAGGGAGCAAAGAGCAACTCCTCAGAGGGGACGTCGCAAAAAGACCCTAGGCCTGCTAGCCCAGAGGATTGGGCAACACACCGTCTGCCTGTAACATTAAAATCCCCAGTCCGGAGGCCAGGAACTTCTCCCTGAACTCTCCAAATGGACAGAGGTGAAAGCCACATTGCCCTAGTATCTCCAGCTGATGACTCCCTGGGCAGACAGTGGGAAGCTGTGAGGTGTAGAAGGAATGGGGGGGACTACTGGAGAGCAGCGAGGATGGTGGGGCAGACTCCATCTGCCTCAAGGCTTTCCCAGGCCCACAGGACTGGAAATCCTAGACATTGGGCAAGCTGATCCAGATATAACCCTGGTGGCTCTGCCATCCCCTCAGCTCCTCCTGCACCTGTGACTCCATGGCCTGTTTTCTGTGAGGAGGGAGAGGGAGGGCTGGATCCAACATGTCTCTGCTCCCAGGGACTGCTTTCTAGTTGGAAGGCTCCAGATGCCCCCAGACTTCCAGGTCTTCTATGAGATCACATCTTTTAGGAGTATATGACATTTGGCCTGGCCATTTTGATACAGGAAATTAAACTTTCAGATTTAAAATTAATGTTCAAAACAGATGTTCCTCATCCCCTCCCTAACCTCTGCTCTGTCCTGAGCCCCTACCAACCCATTCCCCTTCCTGAGAGGCATCAGGGATGAAAATTCCAGATAGGTGCAGAATCAACAGCCTGGTGACCAAAGTACATGATACTAAAAATACAGGTTTACATTTTGACACAAGTTAGGCAAAACAACTATGGCAAAATGGCTGAGCCCAAATTCCCTCTTTGGTTTCTGCCCTTTTCCTCACCAGGTGTGTGATTCTGTTGGCAGGGGGGCAAGTGCCCCACATACAGTGTGTTACCTTGTGTCTGAGCATCAGGCCATAGGTCTGGTGACCAGCATGACTCCTTGGTCCACATGCTCCATGACAGCCAGCATCTGTGAGTGCTTGGGTGTTCTTCTACCTCACAGAGCAGGCACTCCCCCCAGAGACTGAGGTTGCCACTTTGTTCCTATTCTGACCAAGAACCAGTTCAAGGGTCACCATCCAGGCACACTCCTAAAGGTAGGAGCTACCTGCTCAGCCTAACTGGGAAATAAATACCCTGTTTCTGAGAGTAATTTAATTATTGGCTCCTGCGGACTAGTGAGTAATTAAATTCTGTAACTCCCAAAGTAATTAATTGCTATGCAAATAGTAATGCCCTCTGCTTTGGAGAGAAGGATCCCGGCCTGGGTTTGCCCTGCAATTAGAAGGTAATAATTACCCTGTCAGTTCCCAGCTTCTGCTGGGTAATTACCTGCTAAAACCTCAGTGGTCACTGAGGGTCATTCCCATCAACTGCTGCTGTGGCTCTGGCTCTGGTGGCCCCAAAAGCTAGAGAAGGGGACCCCCAGGAAGCTGGTGAATTTTGAGGCCCTCCCCATCCTGCCCCATGTCCACAAACCCCAGGAGCACCCTTACTTCTCACCAAGGAAAACCAAGAATCAGACCCCTCTAGCTTCCCTTTGTTAATGACCAGGTGCCCAGCTTCCCAGTGGGTAAACCTCCCAGGTAGGTTTGACTAACTTACAGCAGGTGATTCCTATCTGTTGGGAAATTTCCCTAAGTGAATATAACTGTCAATTCTCATAAAAATCATGTTCCCCATGTGGCATTTGTGTGTGTCAACTAGGCTCCGCTTGCTATGAGAAGAACAGAAGGGAGGACAGCAGGCATTTTGTAGCTTACACACACTTCTCCCAGTGATTCAACAAACACTAATCCAGGTCCTGCTGTCAAGGGGTTTTGAAGATGTAATAAAAGTATCAGTTGCCTTTAAGGAGATTATCCTCCATGGGCCTGACCTATTCAGGTGAGCCTGTTGCAGGGCTCTTCTTGAAAAGCAGGTGGGTCTAGAATTCCTCTCCCCTTGCTTTTATCTCCCATCCTGACTGCCTGTGGGTAACAGCTTTGCCAGTGCCCAGGAGGTTCCAGCTTTTTCCTGATCTTTCCTTCCTGACTGACTGCCCTATAGATTTCAGACTTGCTTGGTCAACCAACACAGACAATTGCATAAACCAATTTCTTGAAGTAAATTTCCTTGGACTTGTACATACACAACACAGACACACACACACAGAGGCTCTGACCCTCTCTGGCCCACCTCCTCCGGAAGACATCAGAGCATTAAGGTTGACACACAGGATGCCAGTCTTCACAATCACATTAGCCAGACTCCCATACCACCTTGTAGCTTTCAAGTATCCCTGTATCTCAGCTGAATTTTTATTCTTAACTAGATATTGCCCCCTCCATCAGGCACCTGGTCCCCTGTCCTGGGTTCTTGCTACCATCTCTGAACCCTTCCTAAGGACATGAGCCTGAGAGTGGCAGAGCCTGTGTGCTTTCCAGGCACTAGCTACCGGGACACTCCCTCTAGAACTAATCCCATCCTCCCTTTCTGGAATCTCCCAACTGAATCCCTGTGGAACATTGTCCTGATTTGGTCTCAGGGCTGGGGAATCCCTAGTGAAGCTGGATGCTAGGCCAGGTGAGGGGAGGAGTCGTAGAAAGTGGACTGAAGGATGCTGAATCAGAAATTGGTCTCAGCAGTCTAGGAAAGAAGGAGTCTAGACAGCAGAAGGGTCAACGAGGGTGAAAATCCTGCCCTGCTCCTCATTTGGGTATCTCCCACTTATGCTTCAGGTGTTGGTTCAAATGTGCTCCCTCCAGGAAGCTCTGTTCCCTTTTTTCCATCCTCTGTTCTGGCTCAGGTGAGCAAAAGGGCAGAGGCCCGAGGCAGAGGAGATAGGCCTTGCAGGTGACCAGCCCACCATGACTAGGACTGAAACGCTGTGGGCTCTGAGACTAAAGTCTCACCCTGTGAGCACCTTACCCCTGGCTTAGATACATCCTAGGATGCGCATGAGTCACCTAAGGCAAGATCTCTACACCACCAGAGAGAACAAGAGAAAAATAGCAGACAGAGAGTGGTGTTGCAAAAATCAGAGGTGATAAACAAATGAGCTACTCAAGCTTCAGATGGGGAGTGGGTAGGAACTACACACAAGGAATTGTTCCAGGTTCTCAACACCAGAAGGTGAAGTTCACTCGATATTAATGAGGGTCTCATCTATTTGGGAAAATATAACCTTGAAGAGGTCCCTTACCTCTAGCTTTGACTTCACCTGACATGGCAGAAGGGAAGTTAGTGCCTTACGTTCTGGAGTCTGTACCCTGCCTTCTGGTCCCAGCTTCTGTTCCCAACTTACTGCAGGAGCCAGCAAAATTCACACTCATACCTTTCTCTTCTTGCCTCTTGCTAGAGATTCCAGGACAAAAATGTCTGATTACTTGCAAGTCAGTACTCTTCAAAGAGCTAAGAGAGCAGTCTGAACTGTGGGATCCACATCTCCCCCATCAGACTGGAGCTCCCTACAAGAAGGGGCTCATATCTCCCCTCTGAATAAGGACTCCCAGAGGGAGTTGATATTTCTTTTCCATCTTCTCCATCAGTGCCTGGCCCTGAGGTCTGCAAACAGCAGTTCTCAAAACAAAGTACCTGTGAAGTAACGTAGTAGGACCAGGGGTGTCAGGGCCTGACCAGGGCCTCCCAGTGCCTTCCATACAACATGGCCTTCTGAATAGGCTGGTGTGGTTACTACTTCTTTGACAGCTCTTTAGAATCCATTCAGAGTTTTGGCCCTGCTGTAATCTCTGGATGATGAACATTTCTCCTAATGAACTGACAGGAATTGGATTAAGCTGGAGTGCCCGTGTGCTTAGACTCTAGCTGATTAAACCCCCATCTGTGCAAGGCTTGCCTGAGAACAACTCATTACATATCATTTTTAAAGGTGGGGGAAATTATATTGGTATCAAGTTCTGCAAAAGAGCAGGAGAGAACGTAGAACCAAAATGTCTGCCTGAATTTTTGGCACGATTTGGCTGCTTTTAATCTGACTGGGTCAGCACTCCTCACCTCTCACTTTCCAGCCAACTTGTCCAACAAGGTTGGACTCAGGCCAAGGGTCCTCCAATGCTCAGGTACCTAAACCCTTCCCCAGGAGCCCTGCCCAGATTACCTCGGAGCCACACCTGTCTGCCTCCTGCAAGGAGCATTGATTAAAGAGGGAGTTGCTTTGAAGAAAGGCAGAAGATGGTGTGAGGGTAAGAGAAGTCAGACTCGTGCATTCAGTTCCCATCAGGTGCCACTCTACTTCTTTGTTCTTACCCCCAAATTATCCAGTCACAAAGAAAAAGAAAAGAAAGAAACAAAATCATCTAGTCACCTTCAGAGACAATTGCAGTGTATCTGGAGCCTCACCCGGGGCAGTTACTCTGGGCTATTCCTGGGCCCTTTGTCAGTCAGGACCAAGGACAGCGCCCCCATCATTGCAAGGATCCTCCAACTTCCAGGTCCTTTCCACCTATTCCTCTTTTTTCTCGGCCAAACATGCATCCTAATTCCTTAACCTTCTTTTCCCTTTTTCTTCTTCCCTTTCTCTTATCACTCTCTATTTCTTCCTCTTCCTCCTCTTCCTACCCTTTGTCCCTAATCCCAGGGAGAGAGCCTGGCTTCTAGTTCTTTACCACCAGGTACTTCACCCCAGGAATCCTTCAAGAAATGTTATTTAGGCACCTCAAGAAGCCTAACAGCTTCTTATTCCATAACTGAATCTCACATAATACAAGTACACACACACTCTGAAATCTGATGTTTAGCAGGAAAGAAGGTCAGGGTGATGGTTTTTGAAAGACTGGCCAACTCGCTCTCTCCAGTGAAATATTTAAGTACTCCTGGGCGGTGCCTGTAGCTCAGTAGGTAGGGTGCCAGCCCCATATGCTGAGGGTGGTGGGTTCAAACCCAGCGCCAGCCAAACTGCAACAAAAAAAATAGCCGGGCATTGTGGCAGGTGCCTGTAGTCCCAGCTACTCAGGAGACTGAAGCAAGAGAATCACCTAAGCCCAGGAGTTGGAGGTTGAGGTTGCTGTAAGCTGTGTGACGCCACGGCACTTTACCGAGGGCGATAAAGTAAGACTCTGTCTACAAAAAAAAAAAAAATTTTTTTTAAGTACTCCCAGCATGACTATGGCTCTAACTTACAGTCCTCTCCTCTCTTCCCCTCTCCTCCCACCATTTCCTTCCCTCTCCCTACCCCTCCTCTCCTGTCCTCTGTGTTTCTATAAGAAGTGGCAGCAGCTGCTAGAGAAGCACACCCTTCAATGAGCATCAGCAATTGTAGTGACTGAGTGTCCCAGCCTTCTTTCCCAGTTAATCTAACTTGGGGAGAGTTGAGGTGTGCTCTGGCTCTGCTGCCCATGAAAGGCGGAGAATAAATAACAAGCCAGAGGCATAAACAGATGTGCAGATACATGCAGCTGGCATTTCCCTGCCAAATTACCCTGGACGGAATGCTGGCAGTGGGCCAGGATGCCTCTCCCTCTGTTTGGAGTTTGGCCACTAGGACCTATCCAAGTTTACTATTCATTTGGCAACGTCTGAGTGAGAGGAGGGGATGCCAGGCAAGGAAGCTGAGAGGCTGCAGGTGCCCTTAGGTTTGGTGAAGAGCTCCAGAGGCTCATCCTAAAGACTCAGATGGGTAGAGGTTAATAGGGCCAGGAGAAATAAGAGTTCAGACCAGGCCTCTTGGAAGGTTCCCTAGAATAGTCCCCCCTAGGGTGTGGCAGGAAGTGCTTGAGGGTCAATGCTTATAGCACAACATGGCTCTGCTTTACTCTCACTCAAGGATTGGGTGTTCCTTGATCATTGATCATATCTGGCACTGCTCAGAGTTGGCACAGAGTGCAGGTAACAGGCACCAACTGGATAATAAGCAAAGACTTCCCAGCATGGAAAGATATCCCTAAAGACTCCAGTCCTGGACAAGAGATGTGGGAGAAATTGGTTAGAATTATCATGAAACTAGGGGATAAAGCAAGTGAGCAGGGAAACAAAGACCAAGGTAGGAGTGTTGCTCAAGGGAGCCTCTCTCTATTGACACCCTGACATCTGAATTCAGAGAGACACCAATGGGATTGGTGAATCTGGGATTCATTCAGATCACAAGCAATCTTTTCTCTTATTCATTTTTCTGTCTTATGCCAAGCCATCTCATGCAGTTTGGGTGGCATGGAACAGCTTTTCCAGGGCCTGATTAATGCCCTTTCTCCAGATAATGTGATCCAAATTTCTTATCTATGGGGATGGGTGATATTGGCTCTGGTAAACCATGGCATTATGATAGCTCTTGAATGGACTCAACTCATGGGGAGCCAGAGACTTATATGATAAAAGTAGTGGCTTGAAAAGACAAGACCAGCATTGGAGTGGAAAGTTGGATTGAAAGGAGGAGAGATGAAAAGTGGGGAGGCTAGTTAGGAGGCTGCTGTCATTCATGCCTGATGGGCTTTTGAGCCATGCAATGGGAAAGGAACAGAGGGAAGAGTGGAGGAAGAATTAGATTTTAGTGATGAACTAACTCGAAATGAAATGAAGAGGGATAATGTAGCCATATAACTTATTGCCCAAGCCAGAACAGTTTTGAGCATAGAGTCCTACCAATATTTACTAGTCAGCTGATATACGATTAAAAAATAATCATTTTACCAAGACAATAGACACCAAGTGGACAATCCTGAGAAAATCTGGACAGGCAGACACAGACGCCTTGGTCAAAGACGACCCAAAGTATGACACTTCAACAAGAATAAGCATGTATAGGGATGATGCTGACCAAAGTAAAGAGGCTGCAGCCAGAGTAGAAGGATGGAAAAAGAGGGGGCAATGAGCTTGTCATTACGCTTATTGAGTTTGAGTGTTTAGAGATAGTCCTCTGGAAATAACTATCAGGCCACCCTCTTCAAGCACCTATGGGCACTTGCTTGGAAATGTGTGTTTTGAACCTGAAAGAGAAGTCAGGGTAAGACATACAGTACATATATTTTGACCCAGTAAAACCATTTCTAGAAATCTGAATCTCATAAAATATTCATTCTTGTGCAAAATGACATATGTTGAAGGAGCTTCATCATGGCATTGTTTGTAAAACTTGAAAACAATCTAAACATCCATCAAGGCTGGGTGCGATGGCTCACGCCTGTAATCCTAACACTCTGGGAGGCTGAGGCTGGTGGATTGCCTGAGCTCAGGAGTTTGAGACCAGCCTGAGCTAGAGTGAGACCCCGTCTCTAAAAACAGCTGGCATTGTGTGGGTGCCTACAGGTAGTCCCACCTACTCGGGAGGCTGAGGCAAAAGGATCACCTGTGCCCAAGAGTTTGAGGTTGCTGTGAGCTATGACACCACAGCACTCTACTGAGGGGGATAGAGTGAGACTCTGTCTATAAATAAATAAATAAATAAATAAATAAAATAAAATAAACATCCATCCGGTGGTGCCTGTAGCTCAGTTAGTAAGGCGCCGGCCCCATATACCGACGGTGGCGGGTTCAAACCCGGCCCCAGCTGAACTGCAACCAAAAAATAGCTGGGCGTTGTGGCGGGCGCCTGTAGTTCCAGCTACTTGGGAGGTTGGGGCAAGAGAATCGCTTAAGCCTAGGAGTTGGAGGTTGCTGTGAGCTGTGTGAGGCCACGGCACTCTACCGAGGGCCATAAAGTGAGACTCTGTCTCTACAAAAAAAAAAAAAAAGATAAAAAAAAATAAACATCCATCAATAAGAAACTGGTTCAATCTACTCTGAAGTGCCATGTGTCGTATATCCACATTATTGAGGTATGTCCATATGTACTGACCTGAAAAATATTTGTGATGGGCGGCACCTGTGGCTCAAAGGAGTAGGGTGCCGGCCCCATAAGCCGGAGGTGGTGGGTTCAAACTTAGCCCCGGCAAAAATAAACAACTGCAAAAAACAAAACAAAATGAAACTGTGATATTTTTAAGCGAAAAAGGCAAATGGAAAATAACAATATGAGGGTGGCGCCTGTAGCTCAAAGGAGTAGGGCGCCAGCCCCATATGCCAGAGGTGGCAGGTTCAAACCCAGCACTGGCCAAAAAAAAAAAAAAAAAAAGAAAATAACAATATGACATGATAAATCTCTATAGTAATTGTTTTTAAAACTATTTGTGTGTGTCTATGTGACGAATATATGAGAGATCCAGGATACACGTGAAAAAAAATTTTTTTTTTTGCATTTTTTGGCCAGGGCTGGGCTTCAGTTTTTGGCCAGGGCTGGGCTTGAAACCCTCGCCTCCGGCATATGGGGCTGGCACCCTATTCCTTTGAACCACAGGCACTGCCCTACATGTGGAATTTTTAACTAATGGAAAGGAGAATAGAAACAGGGAAGGAGAAAAGGCTTTCACTTTTCTGCACACTTTTAAAAGTTTGAAGCTAAAAATTTTCTTTTTGAGACAGAGTCTCAAGCTATCGCCCTCGGTTGAGTGCCGTGGCCTCACACAGCTCATGGCAACCTCCAACTCCTGGGCTTAAGTGATTCTCTTGCCTCAGCCTCCCGAGTAGCTGGGACTATAGGCGCCGGCCACAATGCCCAGCTATTTTTTGGTGTAGCTGTTATTGTTGTTTGGCAGGCCCGGGCCAGATTCGAACCCTCCAGCTCTGGTGTGTGTGGCTGGCACCTTAGCCGCTTGAGCTACAGGTTCCACTGAAGCTAAAATTTTTATAAGTTTATGTTGTGCACACACTACATATTTGAAGTAAAGACAATAAAAGGGAAGGGGGAAAGGCTTTCACTTTTCTACACACTTTACAAAGTTTGAAGCTAAAATTATTTTGTAAGTATATGTTCACAGACTACATATTTGAAGTAAAGACAATAAATAACGACTTCAAGAACACAGATTAAGGAGCTATGAATGTGATGGATGAAGCCCTGGGAGTAGGTGGAAGCAGGGATTTGACACGTGAGACCTATTCTCCTAGGAGGGAAAGCTAGGAGAAAGGAGGCAGCGCCAGAGGAGGTGGAAATCCTTTCTGACTCCCAAGGCTAGGAAGATAGAATCTTTGCCCCACAAATGAGGCTGCCTGACATTCTCTTCAGACTCCAACTCTCCCCTTCATAAGGATTAAGCTATACAAGAGCCTTGCTTTGTTCCAGGGCCCACAGCCATTCCAGATTCTGTGCTAATAGAGAAACGTCCATCTCTACCTTACGCGCTACACCAGCCCAGAAGACCAGCTCAATCTGAAGCACCCCACAGCCCTGGGGGACTCAGCACCAATCTAGGTGGCCCCACCTTAGGCAGTCCTGACTTATTCCTGATTCTCTCCTCTTCCCTCATGACATCATCTCAGCACTTCTCCAGGTGAAGAAAGTAATAGCCAGAAATGAACTCTGTTTTCTGAAGGAGGGCTGTATGTGTGTGGGGGGAGGGAGGACAGGGGACAGCAGCTTGACTCACAGGGGCTCCTCCCCTGGGGAGAAGGAACCTGACAGACAGGGTGTGGGAAGCATTGCGGTGACTTCCTGACAGGCTGTCAGCGCGTTTCACTCTGCGCTCTCAGCAGTGAGTCCCTGCAGCTACACTGAGGCTTCTCATTCTCTCTCTCTCTCTCCACCTCTCTAGGCTGGCTCTCTTTGCTTTCTCAATGCCCCCTCCACCTTTGGCAAGCCTTTCCAGTGCTAATGTTCTGTCTTGGTACTCCACTTCACAGTTCCTTAAGCCTTTTTCTTCTTCTTTTAACAGAAATTCATAGAATTAGCTTTACTTTTTGGGTGCCCTGGCCCTTCCTCCTTCTCAACCACAGCAAATTTTATAGATGATTGGGAATCCAGGAATACACACAGCACATGGGGGCAAGGAGACTGTGTGTGTGTGTGTGTGTGTGTGTGTGTGAGAGAGAGAGAGAGAGAGAGAGAGAGCAGAGAGAGGGCACACGTGCAGGAATGCCTTTTTGTCTGTGTATTTGCTGTGCAGGAGTTAGCAGGACTCAAGAGTATATATAAGCTGGAGGAGGGCACAGCTGTTCCTGAACATAAGGTTCCTTGGGACTTAGAAGATGACATAAGGTCAGTATCATCAGTGTCTATAGACTTTGTCCCATTTATAAGCAAGAAAGCTGAAGTCCAGATGTTAGTTGCAGAACTAGGATTCACACCCAGGGATCCTGATTCACAAACCATGCTGTGACCACAAGTCTATCAGAGACCTTAGAGAAAATGTCCTATTTCTCAGACACTACAAGGATGACAGATTCAACTAATATCTTGTCAAAGTGGTAGAAAAGCTAGACTCTCCTGGCCTTCAGGCTGCCCAGAGGATAATCGGGTCCCAGCCTCTGTCTCTGTGCACCCCTGCCAGCCCCAGCAGTGACAGCAGCACCTCTCCTTCCCATCATGGTGGCTTCTCTCCTCCCAGAAGACTCCAGGATCAGCCCTTCCTGGAAACACTCAGGGCTCAGGAGCAGTGTGGCTATAACCTAGTTCCTCTCCTTGTTTAGACATTTCTTACCTGAACCTCAGTCCCACCTGCCTCATACAGAGACCTAGCTCAAGACAAATTTGTCTTCTTATCCCAGCTCTGGTTCCAGCCATGCTCCAGGGGCTTGCTTCTCTTTTTCAAAGTGGCCTCTGTCTCCCACCCCAAATCTGGAGTCCCCTTTGACCCACAGCCCCTTGGCATTGGAGTCACTTACCTGCCCCAGGAATAACCCAAGACTCCTCCCCCTTCATTGACTGGAAGAAAAATTGGTTCTTAAGGCAAGCTCTATTCATTCTCTCAATAGGAGACACCAGCAGGGTACCCTCACCCCCTGCATGCACACCCAGCCCTCTCAGTCCTGCTGCCCCTGGGCAGAGCTCAGATGTTGAGAGTCTCCTCACCAAGCTCTGCCTCCCCAGGGGCTCCTGAGGTGTGGATCTAGTGGGGAATTTGTGGGCACAGTAGGCTTTCTCAGACCCCTCTAGTCACCTCTGCCACATGCCTGGAGGTGTCCCAGGAAGAGGAGTGGAAAAAAGAGCTTGGCAGGGCAGTGAAAATGTCAGGGCCCTTCCTCTCTGCTCCCACCGGCATCACTCTGCGAGGCTTCCTGCTCTCCCTTCCCCTCTCTCTCTTCTACCTCCTCCACCTCCCTCCCTTCCTCTTCTTGCTGCCGCAGACTCTGATGCAACTGTGGTGGAGGCAACGGCAACAGCATTTGAGAGGATGAGGTGGAAGAGGTTAATTATTGCTCCTCCGCCCCCCACACCCCTCACAAGATGTATCTGACTGTCAGAAGGGGTGACAGATGAAGACAAAGTACAGGTACAGCTCCCGAGAACCGGGCCCTGGCCTCGAAGTACCAGCCAGGGTAGGGGTGGAGGGGAGCGCACGGAGAGTTTAACCCCTCCAATGCCAGTTCACACAATGGGGGAGAAGGGGGGTGGTCAGGGAAGCTGTGTTTAGGATCTGGGGCCTGGAAGGGCCTGGCGGAGCCCAGAAAACCTGTGGGGCCTTCTGCCCTGCTCCAGCGATCAGAGGTAGAGGGTGGGGTTGTGCTGCGGGAGGCCACCGGGAGGAGGCAGGAGCAAATGTCCTAGAAACTATGGAATCAAGGTTGCCAGCAATCATTCTGAGAACCTCACAGGTACAGAGGAAGGTGCTCATGGAGCAGCCTGAGTAGATTTGAGGGCCCAGAAGTCCCACTAAGAGGGAGGGATCCACCACTCTTTCACCTTCTCCACAACTATGTCCCCTCCCACGTCTGTCCCCAAGGGTGCTTCTCAGGGTGTGCTTGTATATTTGAGAATAGGAGTCTGCAGTAATTGTGTGTCTGAACCTGTGGGTGCTTGTGATGATGTAACTCAAGAGGCTTGAAAGTCCTTGACTATGTTGTGTGTGTGTGTTCATATGGATGTGTGTTTAGACACATACACAGGTGCTTGGAAGGAGGTGTGAGGGTCCCTGAGAGGGTGTGTGTACTGTGAGCACGACGTGTTGTGTTTGTGTATGAGAATCAGCACTTTTGCCTGCAAGTGTGGCCACAGCGAAGGAGTGTCCTCAGGAGAATGTGGACGTGTGCTTGCAAGTATGAGGTGTCTGGACTGGGGAAGGGTGGTCTTCCTGTGGGCACACAACGTGTGCCAGTGTGGAGGATATGGGTGGATGTTGATTCTGGTGTGAGTGTGAGCAGAGTTGTGTGTGCTTGTGTACATTTGCATGGGCATGCATATAAGAACCAGGCCAAGGCTGCAGCCTCTTCCTCTGCTGGCGTTCCTCCCTTTCCCAACTCTCCTCTCTCCATAAGCAAACGAGGTGAAATAATTACTTTTCCATTTAAATGCCCCATGTTCAAGCCAGAATGAAAACAAAGTGATTTAATAAAATTGTCTTTAAAAGGGAAAAGAGGAAAATAAATGTCTACTCTGCTCCCCTCTCTGGCGTTCAGGGAGGCCCCAAGCCCTTCAAAGTTAATTAAAACAGGAACTAAAATCTCAGAATAGCTTCCCAGCCCTTTCCCCATCTCTGTCTTAAAGGTAAGTCAGCCCCCAGAACTCCTGCCTCAGGCTTGCTCCTGAGGGCTTCCCCTGTGCTCAACTTCTCCCTGGGACCAACCCTTATTCCTGGCAGGCACCCTGGCCTTCCACCAGCCACACCTGGGGAGGGAGCTATGGCCCCAACTTCCTGCCTACCAAGGCCTTGTCTGACCATTTGAAGTCTTTGATAGACACTGATCCACATCAGAAGCTTCCGGCCTTGCATCCTCTCAGGACACAGCTGGCCCTCAGTCACTGCTGACCTCCCCCCTGGGTCTCCTGAGCCTCCAGCTGCTCTGAGCTTTATCTGTCTTCACTGACCCCCTGGCCCAGTCCTCAGCTCCAGCTCAGCACAGTTCCGGCTGCTTCCGCCTGGACTGTATCTGCTCCCCATCAGAGGCCCCTTTAGAGCTCCAGCCCTTCAGCAGCCCAGATAAAAGAGATGGATGGAGGTGAGTTTGGGGGATGCCCCTCCTCACAAGCCCTGAGCTTGAGCTCTGGGTTCTGACAGGAGCTCCCTAAGGAGGGATGGTAAGGGGGGTGAAGATTGCTGAGCTCTCTGGAAGCCCAGTCCCTGCCCAACCCTGTCCTGCCTCAGCCCTTCCCCTGTTCTTAAGGCCTCCTCCAGGCAGGCACCAAGATTGCAATCACCCCTTTGTCCAACTTACCCACTTCAGCAGGGAAGCTTTGCACTGGGCACCCTGCCCCCAAATGGTAATACATAGTAAAATTGACATTTGTTGAACTTGTGTTCTGTTCCAGACACATTATTTATAAGATCTCTAATCCTTGTCACAACTCCATGTAGTAAGTTTTATCACTATTTTGCAGAGGAAGACACAAAAGAAGGTAGGTTAAGGGCGGCGCCTGTGGCTCAGTTGGTAAGGCACTGGCCCCATATACCTAGGGTGGCGGGTTCAAACCCGGCCCAGGCCGAACTGCAACCAAAAAATAGCTGGGCGTTGTGGCGGGCGCCTATAGTCCCAGCTACTTGGGAGGCTGAAGCAAGAGAATCGCTTAAGCCCAGGAGTTGGAGGTTGCTGTGAGCTGTGTGAGGCCACGGCACTCTACCCAGGGGGATAAAGTGAGACTCTGTCTCTACAAAAAAAAAAAAAAAAAAAGAAGGTAGGTTAAAAAACTTGCCAAGGTATGCACTTAAAAAGCAGCAGAACTGAGACTCAACCCCATACTACAAAACATCATGTCACTTTTCCAGCTGACCCTTGACCTCTGAGCCCCCAGTTCTGCTCCTGAAGACCCATCATTACCCTTCAGAGACCACTGCCCCAGAATTTAACCCCTATGATACTAAGGAGTTAAACCCAGAAGAACTGTGAGGCCTTCTCTAAACCTACTCCAGTTATCTCAGGGTACGGTCAGATGTGGGGCAGGAAGCAGTGTTGTTCCAGAGTCCTCAACCCTCATCCTGGGAGACTCCAGCACTCCCTCAGGCTCTCACCACTTCTCACAGAGACAGAGATGGGGAAAGGGCTGGGAATTTTAGTCCCTTCAAGTCCTGCCTGCCTTCTGAGGTGTTCCCCAACCAAGAGGATGGGAGGACATCTGAAGGTGGGGCAACTCTTGTCAAAGAACTGGAATTTCATAACTGCTCACCCATTCCAGAGAGCCAAATGGCAGAAAAAATGCCCAAAATAAATCCAGGCCAAGAACTGGCCTGTAACTTCAGCCTGTTTCCTTCCTCACTCCCCTGACCAGTGAAGGCACAGTCAGCCTGAAGATCTAAGATCTCAACCCTCGGAAGAAAAGAGGGACTGGAGAAAGGGAAGAGAGGTAGTGAAAGGACAGAATGTGGGGGGAAGGGGACAGAAACCCTGGCTTTAGGGTGAATTAATCCAACAAGTGAGGGTGAGAAGGAGGGAGAGGTATGAGGTATGACCACAGACCAATAATGAGGATGGCCCTGCAAGACTCCTAGACGCGACTGCATCTGCAAGACATCTAGCAAAAAGAGGGAAAGAAGAAATGATTCAGAAGCACCTTTTCCAGTTCAGCCCCAGAAGTGTTTGTGTGTGTTGGGGAAAGGGTGACATTCTGGAGCATTTCCCAGGCCCAGGCCCCACCCTTGTTTGAAACCTCTGGGCTGAGCCTAAACTGGAAGTTGGTAATGGCAGCTGGGTAGCCAGTGACCCAGGTGGCTGGGACAAGACTTCATGGGACCCTGATATTGTGAGCCCTGCCCCACCACTTCACCACTTTGGTGAGTCACCTAAGCTGGACCAAACCCTGGAACTTTAGCTCTCCTCCTCTGCCCCCTGCACTTGTGGGAGCCAGCTAGAGCAGAGGGAAGAGAGAGAGAGCCAGAGAACAAGGGGAGGGGCCAAGGAGAAGAGAGGGATAGGAGAAAGGGAGGATGACTCCCTCTGAGCTAGCTTCCAAGTTCCACCCCAAGACTGGTTTATCCCTGTGCCAGAGCATCTCTCTCTGTCCCTCCCCCAGCCCAACTCCATCCCCCCTCTGACCTCAGCGCTCCTCTCAGGCCCCATTGCCATCCCCCATTGTCTGTAGCCAACTCTCAGAGCCCCCTGCCTCCCTGGCTCAGTCTCTCTGTTTCCAATTGCCCCCTAACTCCCCTAAGAGAATGTATTCCTACCCCCAACCTCCCAGACCCCACTCATACCCTACCCAAGCTACCATCCTTCTACTTAAAGCAGGGCAGGCTCTAGGTTTAGCACAGGTGAGACTAGATCTTTATTAATTTTTCTTTTTTTTCTTTTTTTTTTTTTTTTGCAGTTTTTGGCTGGGGCTGGGTTTGAACCCACCACCTCCAGCATATGGGGCTGGCACCTTACTCCGCTGAGCCACAGGTGCCACCCAGATCTTTATTAATTTTTCATTATCACAGAGGGGCTTTCACAGCTGCTCCCTGTTTAGAAAGAATTTAGTTATTCGGAGGGCTGAGGAAATAACCAAAATTTACCTCGGAGGTAATAGGCCTATGTCTCCAGCATCCTTCCCTCTGCCCTCAGCTGCCTGCATGCTTAGAATAGGGTTCTAGGTGATAAGTGCCCATGCAGGGAATCTCCAGGCCCACCAGAGTCTAAGCTTGTCTACCCCGTACACATACACATAAAAACAGTCACATGCACATGTGGACATAATCCTGTAAATACAAACATATAAAATTAATGTAAGTATACCTGCATTCCCACATATGCATTTTAGACTAGAATGGGAGCTCCATGAGCGCAGGGACAACTTTTTCCCATGATGTAGCCCTAGCCCCCACAACAGGACTCATACATAACAAAATATTTGTAGAGGCTCAGAGCCTGTAGCTCAAGCGGCTAGGGTGCCAGCCACATACACCGGAGCTGGCAGTTTCAAATCCAGCCCGGCTGGCCAAACAACAGTGACAACTACAACCAAAAAATAGCTGGTCATTGTGGCGGGCACCTGTAGTCCCAGCTACTTGGGAGACTGAGGCAAGAGAGTCACTTAAGCCCAGGAGTTGGAGGTTGCTGTGAGCTGTGACACCATGGCACTCTACCAAGGGTGACAAAGTGAGACTCTGTTTCAAAAAAAAAAAAAAAAA
Source organism: Nycticebus coucang (assembly GCF_027406575.1). Classification (NCBI taxonomy): domain Eukaryota; kingdom Metazoa; phylum Chordata; class Mammalia; order Primates; family Lorisidae; genus Nycticebus; species Nycticebus coucang. The sequence goes on along the minus strand of NC_069782.1, from coordinate 130,195,160 downwards.
TTGTAGAAAGAATGACATACAGGGCGGTGCCTGTGGCTCAGTCCGTAGGGCGCCGGCCCCATATACCGAGGGTGGCGGGTTCAAACCCGGCCCCGGCCGAACTGCAACCAAAAATTAGCTGGGCGTTGTGGCGGGCGCCTGTAGTCCCAGCTACTTGGGAGGCTGAGGCAAGAGAATCGCTTAAGCCCAGGAGTTGGAGGTTGCTGTGAGCTGTGTGAGGCCATGGCACTCTACCCGAGGGCCATAAAGTGAAACTCTGTCTCTACAAAAACAAAAACAAAAACAAAAAATCCCCAACAATAAAAAAATAAACAAAAAAAATTAAAAAAAAAGAATGACATACACTAGAACACATACAAATAAATAAATAAAAGCAAATAAATGCATTTAAATAAATGCATTGCAAATAAATGTAAATACATACACATATACAGTGCTCATGTATACACACACACACAATGTTAGTGTATTTCTTTTCTTTTTTTTTTTTCCAGTTTTTGGCTGAGGCTGGGTTGGAACCCACCACCTCCAGCATATGGTGCTGGCGCCCTACTCCTTGAGCCACAGGCACCATGTTAGTGTATTTTTATACACTTGTGTGTTTAGATAATCCACGTATATAACATTGATATACATACTGTGCATATAAATCTAACTACTTTGAACACATCATATAGACATATCACACATATATTATATATAGATATCACATATATACAACACATAAATGTGCACGTTCACATATACTAAATGAGTACAAATGAAGCACCTTTTTACTCAGATTTTTCCAGTTAAACTGTTTCAAGGTCCCGGCCCAGGTCTGACTGACACTATCAGAAATATCCACCAGATGGCACTCTTTCGCCATTCCCATTTTCTGTACTCCCAGGGCTTGCCAGAGATGTCGCTTCTTTTTGCTAAGGCACAAAACTTGCGGAGCCAGGTGTTCCCCAGGCGCTCCCCACCACCACCGCCGGCTGAGCGAGTGTGTTCTCAGTTCCCAAAGCCTGAGATCTTGGCCTCTCCTCTCGGGCCCCCAGACTTCTTTTGGAGGAACGGCCTCCCACTGGGGGCTCCAATTCTGCTCAGTCCTGAAATCCACCCGTTACCAGCTAGACAAGGTATCGGCTCCACCCGGACATCCTCACTTCAGACCCGCGCGGCTGAAGGACCCTTTTTTGGAGCCTTTGTGTTAACTAGCCCGCCGGCCCTTTTCCCCATGACAGCCTGAAGAATAGGTCAGAGTCAGGGTCATTTGTACACATAGCCCCTGTTGGCTTGCTCCTCACACCTTGCCCCAGGTGAAGGAGAGATGGACACCCAGCCTGGTCAGTCAAAAGCGGAGAGGAAAATGGCCTGACCCTGCTGAGACCAAGAACCTTGGGCTTGGCAGGATCTGATCCCGCTTAACCCTTCCTGTCCGGGTCGGGTCTTGACTCTGGATCTCTGTGTAGAAGCCTAAAGAAAACTGCATTTCGGGCGCCTGTAGTCCCAGCTACTCGGGAGGCTGAGGCAAGAGAATCGCTTAAGCCCAGGAGTTGGAGGTTGCTGTGAGCTGTGTGAGGCCACCGCACTCTACAGAGGGCCATAAAAAGTGAGACTCTGTCTCTAAAAAAAAAACACTGCATTCGCTGGATCTTTAAACTACTTAAAATCCCAAAGGTGGAGGAAGTAGGGTGGAATTGAGCCTCTCCCGCCCTCAGGCTTGGGCTACTCCGGTTGGCTCTACTGGAATCTCACATCTCGGGTATAAGCAACCTAGGACGAAAAACACGGGGAAGGCTTGGAAACCCGAGGGGAGGAGAAGCCGGTAATTCTGGCAGCGACTCAGCTCCCCCCACCCCCCTACCCCCTTCTCTTCCCCCGGGAGCAGCGGGAAATTATTTATTAAAACGCTGCCCGCGCTCTCATTTATTTGCGGTGAATAATCCTCGGCATCTGAGCGCGTTTATTAAACCTTTCCCGTCCCCGCGCCCGCATTACTTTAATAATAAATCGCGTGTCACTTTCCAGCGACGTTATTAAAGCGGGTCCGCTGCAGCAGAGGCGGGGTGCGAGGAGAGTGGGGGCGGTGGGCAGCAGGGGTTCCTTCGGTTCCAGACTGTGGGGCTTGAACCAGAATGGCTGCAGAAGGAGAAACTGAGGCCGCAAAAAGGCTGCTCCTGAGCATCCTACAAAGTCTGCAAGTGCGGATGGAAGGGTACAGATTCTCTAGGAGCACTGTCCCCCACTCCAGTGGGCTGGGCCTTTTGGTGGAGAGCTTCAGCTTAGGAGGTGGACGCGGTAGGATCTCTGGGCCCGCAGGGGGCGCCTTGGAGCCAGTTGGTTTAAGAAACCGCTTGGGGCAGGGCGTTGCTTAGTGAGTAGGGCGCCGGCCCCATATACTGAGGGTGGTGGGTTCAAACCCGGCCCCCGCCAAATTGCAACAACAACCAAAAAAAAGTAGCCGGGCGCTGAGGTGGGCGCCTGTAGTCCCTGCTACTTGGGAGGCTGAGGCAAGAGAATCACCTAAGCCCAAAAGCTGGAGGTTGCTGTGACGCCACAGCACTCTACCCAGGGTGATAAAGTGAGACTCTGTCTCAAAAAAAAGGAAGGAAGGGAGGGAGGGAGGGGAGGGGAAAGGAGGGGAGGAGAGGGGAGGGAGGGAGGGAGGGAGGGAGGGAGGGAGGGAGGAAGGGAGGAAGGGAGGAAGGGAGGAAGGGAGGAAGGGAGGAAGGGAGGAAGGGAGGAAGGGAGGAAGGGAGGAAGGGAGGAAGGGAGGAAGGGAGGAAGGGAGGAAGGGAGGAAGGGAGGAAGGGAGGAAGGGAGGAAGGGAGGAAGGGAGGAAGGGAGGAAGGGAGGAAGGAAGGAAGGAAGGAAGGAAGGAAGGAAGGAAGGAAGGAAGGAAGGAAGGAAGGAAGGAAGGAAGGAAGGAAGGAAGGAAGGAAGGAAGGAAGGAAGGAAGGAAGGAAGGAAGGAAGGAAGGAAGGAAGGAAGGAAGGAAGGAAGGAAGGAAGGAAGGAAGGAAGGAAGGAAGGAAGGAAGGAAGGAAGGAAGGAAGGAAGGAAGGAAGGAAGGAAGGAAGGAAGGAAGGAAGGAAGGAAGGAAGGAAGGAAGGAAGGAAGGAAGGAAGGAAGGAAGGAAGGAAGGAAGGAAGGAAGGAAGGAAGGAAGGAAGGAAGGAAGGAAGGAAGGAAGGAAGGAAGGAAGGAAGGAAGGAAGGAAGGAAGGAAGGAAGGAAGGAAGGAAGGAAGGAAGGAAGGAAAACGCTTGGGGTAGATGCCCAGGCAGACGCGGGGACTCAAACTCACCAGCCCTCTTCCAGCTCCTTAGCCGGACTTTGCTCTGGCTCAAAGCCGCACAGCACGCCGGGACTCAAACTCACCAGCCCTCTTCCAGCTCCTTAGCCGGACTTTGCTCTGGCTCAAAGCCGCACAGCACGCCCCACCCCCAGTCACCCCGTTGCTCCTGTTTTGGCGGTCGCCTTGGAATTCGCTCCAAGTATCCAACCTGCTTGTGCTTGTAGGACCGCCTGGCTCCAGCCAGGGTTTGTCAATTAAAAACGTTGTGTGCATTAGGGTGCCTTGCCAAGTCAACAGTAGATGGTAGTTCGTAGTACACGGTAGGAGCGGCCAAACTCTGGGGTTGGGGTTCCCAGACCACGCCTCTCCCAAGAGGCTAGGCTCCCTGCGTAGGGCCCCAGAGTACAAACTCAGACGCCGCCTGGCTTAGAGCAGTCCCTCCCGCGGTGGCGCCAGGCTCCGGGAGGAGCCCAGGAGCATAGGAGGCCTTCGCCATCCACACACAGTGGTCTTGGCTTCTCCGACTTATGCTTTTATCCTCTTCAACCATTCAATAAACATTGGGTCTCACCAGTGTCCCCGGGCTAGGTAAGGAGAATGAGGGAAGAGATTTGGGGAGCCAAAGAGTGCAGTTGTGTGAGGGACCCCAAGCCAGATAGGACAGGTCACAATTGGGACAGATAGGAAGCAGGCGTTGGGGTCACCCAGGACAATGGTAGATTCCTGTGGGAGTTGGGGAAGGGTATGGCCCACAAAAGTGGCCAAAATTCTCTCCTCCCTAATCCAATTTATGCTTTCATTTTGGGGCCCTACCCATACCAATCTGATTTCCCCACTATCTAGGAAGGAGACCAGAGTAAGATGAACAGAGGGGCAGATATCTTAACTGTATATCAGCTCCAAGGAAGGGCAAACTGAGGACACCCGCCCTCCAACCAGATGGCTCCACCTTCTCTCCCTACAAGACAGGAAGGCCAGAATTCTAGCCTTCCTCTGTACATGTGGCAAGCATGTGCTTAGAGGGCAGGACCTGCAGTTCTGCAAGCCAGAGCCCTATTAGTGCAGGACGCCTCCCAGGGATGTCTGATCTTCATGTGCACATTTGCATGAAATATCCGTGCATCTGTGTGGCTTAGATCATTTACAAACCTTTATTGGTGTCCACTGTGCCTAGTCCATGCTAGGCTTTGTCTAATAGAGTGGTATGAGATATGGGGCCAGCCCCGCCCCTCTTACTGGGGAAAACCATACAGTGTTCCACTCTGCTCTCTTGTACAAAAGATGGCAAAGCAGCAAAGTGGACTGCAGTCAGTAAGTGCAACCGAGACTTAAAGAGGACAAACTCAAGACAGGCTACATAAAGGTGAGGGACCAGGAAAATAGTGGAACCATGGCCTGCAGAGAGAAGCACAGTTAGAAGAGACTGGCTAAGCAGGGATGGTGGAAGGGCTGTTGGAAAGAAGTGGAGGATCCCAGGGCCTGTGCCTCTTTGTGTCTGCCTTGGCCCCTACCCCAGCCTGGGGAGCAGCAGGTAGCTCTTGTCTTCCTCCTGGCTAGTCCATGGTGGAGACACTCCTGGCCAAGGCAGCTCCTACAGGGGCCCCTTTGCACACCACTTCTCCTACTGTCTCTCCCCTACCATCCCCTTCTACAGGCAAGTAGACTCTCCAACCACCATGATCACCCCTACAAAGAGCATTAAAGCAATCCATGAAGGGACCCTGCTTCCCCTTTTCAGGTCTTTTAAAGAGCAGGGATTGAGCACTATGTCTGCTCACCCACCCCAATGGGCCAAAGCTGTGGACCTAGTAGTAATCCTCGCTCTCTTCACTTTCAGCCTCCTCTTCAGGAACCAGGTTTAGTGACCGCAGCTGGGGAATGCCTGTAGAGTTCAGCTGATCTGCAAACGTGTAGGCAAATGAGAGAACAGGAGAGAGGGACTGTTGGTGCCCACATATCCCAGTCTGTGGGAAGGATATGCTTATGTGTGTACCCTCATGCACATATACAAGTGGACTGTTTCTTACACACACATCCAAGGCCCCTAATCCACTTTACCCCCAATCCCCAGAGCTCAGAGCTCTCACTTTACCTGGTGTGAGCACTGTCAGGCTAGCAGGTGCCTCCACCTGACCCAGGGCATTTCGGGCAAGGCAGCGGTAGGTGCCCTCATCACTGGGACGCACAGCCTGGATCTGCAGCCAGCCAGTCACCTCAAACCTCTGGGGTCCACCCCTAAACTGGAGCCAGACAAGGAGTCAGCAGGGTCCTTTTGAGAGGGGCCCTGGGCTGCCTGATGGAAGCCTCTGCTCTCTGTCCCTACCTGAACAGAGATGTGGGGGTCATCCCCTGGCAGCTGGATGTCCAAGCCATCCTTCCTCCACTCAATGGAGGCCATGGGGTAGGCAAACACCTCACAGCCAAAGATCACGTCTTGCCCTGTCACATTCCAAATGTCGTATGGGTGTGACACAATCTGGGGCTCTGGGGGTGGAGGCAGAAGGCTTGAGAACAGCATCCCCGCAAGGACATGACATAAAAATTACTGTAGACGTGCTTGTGGCAAAACATAATATATGCTGAGGTAAATACAACATGACACACAGGTACATATAAATATACATGCCAGTACACACAAGGGTACAAACACAGACATGGAAATGTACATGCACACTTGGTGCACAGAGTGCCTTACAGACATGATGCACACTCAAGCACACAGACCTACACCTCAGTGTGGCAGCCACACTGTCCCTGACTGCTCCCTTGTCCTCATTACACCCTCCTGGGACTCCTTCTCTGCAACACCTCCCCTCTTCCCCATTTTCTAACCAGGCCCAGTTCCACAAAACCTGAAAAGCAGCGCAATCCCCTGGGACATCCTGCAGTAAAAGCAAAGAACCTGAAGCCAGACCTGGGCATCAGACAGGAAACCCAGAGGAGTGGGGAAAATGGTTGGGGCAGGGTGTTTGTTTTCATTGCAGCCTCAGCCAGGCCAGACCAGAGCAGGGGCACAGGAAATGAAAGTTACTAAAGCTGCCAAAGAAAACTTGAGGTTTGAATGTCTCCCAGCCCTCAGGATTAGGGGGAGGGAGAGTTAGAAGAGCTCCCTCACCTTACTTATTCCCTAAATGCAGGAGAAAAGGAGAGAGGCGAGGTGAAAAAATTGCTTTAAAAACCTACCCCAGCTGGCTCACTGCCTGTAATCCTAGAACTCTGAGAGGCTGAGGAGGGAGGATACCTTGAGTCTAGGAGTTTGAGACCTCTCTGAGGTTCAGATCGTTGCCTGTGTCTAACCAACACTCAAGAGCAAGACCCTGTCTCTGGTAAACATAGGAAAATTAGCTGGGCATTGTGGGCACCTGTAGTCTCAGCTACTCGAGAAGTTGAGGCAGGAAGATCGCTTGAACCCAGGAGTTTGAGGTTGCTGTGAGATAGGCTGAGGCCATAGGCACTCCAGCCCTAGCAATAGAGTGAGACTCCTGTGTCAACAAAACAAAACAAAACCTCTGCTCAAGCAAAACCTGATTGCATCAACAGGAACCCAAGTCTGTCTGTGTGGGCAAAGGGTGGGGTCTCTTCATCCTCTCAATTGTGAGCCAGCCACAGGTTAATGTGTCTGCACTCTCAGAGGGTTTGTCCCTGCCAGCCAGTTCCGGGGTGTGCCCGCAGCTCAGCGCGCACAGCTTGCTGACAAAGCTCTGGAACCCCATCTTTGGGTGCCCAGTAAAGGAGAGCATGGTCTTATATTGGACTCAAAGGCCTGCCCAACCTGATTCTTCTTTCTCCCCAATGCTGTTGGAGGTCTGGGAGCAGAGCCTCAAGGAAGCCCAAGTGCTGAGGGTTGGGGACCTGGGCCGTGCGTACCGGATTCGCAGGGCCCCGGGTGCGCCTCAGTGAGGTTGGCGTCGGGCTGAGCCCGGGCGGCCTCCTGCAAGCGGCAAATCTGAGCGTAGGTGCGGCCATCGGACCCGCAGAGCGGTCGCTGCGAGCGGCAGGCACACAGCGGCTCCGGCACCTCTCCGCGGCTCAGGTCGCTGCCTGCGTCTAACCTACACTCAAGCTGCTCGCCGCAGCGCCCGTAGAAGTGAGCGCTGGGGTCCAGGTCGCAGAGCTGGCCCTCGAGGTTGGCACATTCCCAGCAGCAGCCGCAAGCGTCGCGCACCGAGCCTGCCAGGCAGCCGCGAGGCGCGGCGCATTCTTCTGGCCGGCAGGGAGCGCAGCCTTCGCCCTCCGCTAGCAGCCGCAGCCAGCCACGCCGCAGGTAATCCGGGCCTGGGGACGGCCTTGCGCTGGTCGGGGGCGGCGTCTGCACCACCAGCAGTAGCAGTGCCAAAGCAGCTGCTGGGGACTGCGGCATGGTAGGCTGGAAGCCCTGCGAGCACTCGGGGCATCAGCGTGTTCGTGGCACCCTGCCAGGAATGGAAGCCAGGTTAGGAGGTCAGAAATAATGCCTATGCTGAAAGACCAACCTCACTGCTCCCGTATCAAAGCTCACCCTAGCATTGCCCCCTCTTGCTACCTTGAAGTGGACTCCCACTCCCAACACAGAGGCCTAGCGAGTGACCCTTTAGGGGTTATCCGGTTATGCCAATTGGCAATTAATTGGCTGAGGAGTGAGGAGAGGTGATAAGAAGAGGTGATAAATCTCAGGGGCACGCGCATGCGAGTGCGCATCCTGCCTCCTTCCCCCAGTAGCACCACTTTACATACACCATCCAACTCTGATGCTAATTGTCCCAGGATAGGAACGGGCCGCTCCAGAAGTAAGAAGTTGTTAATAAGGATGGAAAGTGTGTGTGTGTGTGTGTGTGTGTGTGTGTGTGTGTGTGTTGGGCGCGCGCGCGGGGGTTGGGGGTGGGGTTGATGCCCCTTGCGTGTGGCCTGGGGCCCAGAACGCTCACCTAGAGTCGAGAACTGAGCCGTTCGTAGCAGCCGTGATTCCAGTCCGAAAGAGGAGGCAGTGGAAAGAAAGCAGAGGGGCACGAATCAACTAGGCCCACCAGCCACCTCTGCTCCCGCCTGAGGATTTCTGAGGGGCCACGGATTTGGATTCAGAGAGCAGCGCCTCCGCCCTCTCTCTCCGCCCTTCAACGTCGCACACCCGCCTACCCCTCGTTCTGAGGCTGCCAATTTTATGCAGCCGCACGGGACCTTCCTGGGCCATTTCCCCCTAGTCTGGCCCAAAGTCACAATGAGAGCAGAGGAGCCGTAACCGGACACCGAGGCTGGGAGAGATGGAGGGGTCGAGAGGCGGCTGGGTAGCTCGAACTATTGGCTGAACAGTTACGCTCTGTCCTATCTGACTTTACAGTCCCTGGGGTCTCCTTCTCCTCTGGAGCAGCTGCATAGTAGGCAGCCGGTAGGGGCTCTGTTGCCAAGTCATTTTAAGTCGGTGTCTGGGCACTCCTAGAGGACAGAACCAACCCGCATCTCCATCCCGCATTCCAGGATCGGTTTTCCCGGAGCGATTGCAGGCTTGCCCACCCAGTTTCGCCACCGAGTATAAGACCAGAGACCTGGCACTTATATTTGCCCTCCTTCCTCCGTCCCCACCCCCCACAGGTGCTTCAACCCTCGGATGAGCCGAGTGAGGTTAGAGCCGACCACAGGCCGCAGAAGAGGCGGGAGCGGCGCCTCCCCGGAGGACGTCGCTCCCGGTCAGGATTACAGGTTATGGTTGTGAAGCTGGCAGTCCCGTAAGCATTCAGTCTCTCGCTCGCCACCAGCGCCACCGTGGCACTCAGGGCTGAGGGAGGAGAGGAAAGCCTTCTTGGACTCCCGCCAGCCCAGCCTGGGTCGGCCATGCCCCGCCCCGGCTTCCCTCTAGCGGCTTACAGAAGCCGCGCAGCAGTCAAGCTGGTAGGGGGCGGCATTTAGTTAGGCTCGGTCCAGGAGGCCGGGCTCGGGCAGCGGCCCCTGCACTGCCCAGCAGGATCGACTCCGCGAGCGCACTGGTGCCCGGGAGAGCCAAGTTCGGGAGGCAGCCCGGGACCCTTCGGTCCAGGAGCGCACCGGAGCTCCTCCAACCCCTTTCACACAGGGGCTCCGGAGCCAGGCAGACGTCATCCCTGACCAGAGAGATTCTGTGAGGGTGGCTGAAGACCGCCTGTCATCAGAGCTCAAACTCGGGAGAACTTCACGCGAGCCCCACAACTCTCGCGAGATTCAGACAGGAAATCTAGGAATTCAGAACAGGAAAAGCCCTCAGATTTTAAACCGGAAAAAGAATGGGTGGAGCCAGCTATGTCTGATAGTTGTGAGTTATCCTTGTCCTCGAAGCTAACTGTAGTGTTGATCTAGTGCAGAAACGAACTGTCAAAGAACTGCAGGAAACTCTGAAAAAGGCCGGAGATGGGGATTTGGCGGAGCTGACAAATGGAGCCACCTAAGGGGAGGTCCCTGGCCCTGACACACCACCAGGTGGGCGGAGATCGTTGCCCGGATACTGAGCGGAAGCTGTCTGGGCTCTCTTAATGAATTGTTGCTGGGTTCTAAGCCTTGGAGCCGGTTTTTCCACCACAGACTCCAAGGTCCTAGAAACACTTTACTTATCCCACTTTATAGTAGTCGGTTGTTTACTCTGAGTCTAGTAGTATTGCTTAACTCAACATTGTTTCTTGTAAACCTAGACCCGCACCTGGTGGCACAGTAAGTTCTCCGTAAAATTTTGAGGATTAAATATGAAAACCTTTTTCTGAGGGTTTAACCTGGATTTTTCTAAGTCGCTGTTGGAGGCGACTAGATAGAAAGGGAATGAGCGCCCTCTGGTGGGATTGTGGTTACTGATGAGAACATAACCGTGCAGCTAGTAGACACTAAAGATGTTGACTATACAGGGGATCTGCTTTTATTAATAGAGGCTTTATTCTAGGAAAACGCCACGTAGTGTAATAATACTTTTAGAAAGGGATTCTTTGAGTAAGACACGTTTCCAGACCCATTGAGAATCCAAAATACAAATACATCCAGTAACACGTACAGGCATTACAAATAGTAAAGAAATAGCAAAAGATTTTCCACATTCATGATGTTATCAGTTTGACCAGATTCACAGAAAACTGTTGGACCAAAGGAAAAAGATTGATTGTGTGAATTTACATGGTCACCAGCATATGAAAGCTCCCATTGTGCCACATCCTTGTTATCACTTGGTATTGTTTGTTTTCTGAATTTTATCCATTAAGTAAAAATTTTATAGCGTAATTTTTTTTTTGTTTTTTTGAGACGGAGTCTCAGTATATCTCCCTCGGTAGAGCGCCATGGTGTTACAGCTCACAGCAACCTCAACCTCTTGGGCGTAAGCGATTCTCTTGCCTCAGCCTCCCAAGTAGCCGGAACTACAGGCGCCTGCCACAACTCCCAGTTATTTTTTGTTGTTGTTGTCATTGTTGTTTTAGCAGGCCCAGGCAGGTTCCAACCCGCCACCCCTGGTGCATGTGGCTGGCACCCTAACCACTGAACTATGTGCACCGAGCATAGAGGCTAAAATTTTAAGATAGCCAGTTCTTCAAGGATTTCTTTTTGATTTTTCTCTTAAAAGCTTTTTTTTTTTTTTTTTTAATGAGACAGAGCCTCAAGCTGTCGCCTTGGGTAGAGGGCCATGGCATCACAGCTCACAGCAACCTCCAACTCCTGGGCTCAAGCAATTCTCCTGCCTCCGCCTCCCAAGTAGCTGGGACTACGGGCGCCCTCCACAATGGCAGTTGTCATTGTTGTTTGGCAGGCCCGGGCTGGATTCGAACCTCCAGCTTAGGTGTATGTGGCTGGTGCCTTAGCCGCTAGAGCCACAGGCGCTGAGCCTTCTCTTAAAAACTTCTATATTGAAATAATTTTAGATTTGCATAAAAGTTGCAGAAATATCCAGAAAGTTTCCTCTTTCCTTCCAGCAGATTCCCATATTTCTATCTCTGGCCCAGATCTCCCTCGGAAACATGACTCCAATATATCCAAACTGATTAATCTACTTCTGGTATTTTTTTTTTTTTTTACTTCTGTTATTTTAATTTTTTATTTTTATTTGCTTTTTTTTTTTTTTTTTGAGACAGAGTCTGAGAAAGCCCTCATCTCTAAAAAAAAAAGCTGCATGTTGTAGCAAGCACCTGTAGTCCCAGCTACTTGGGAGGCTGAGGCAAGAGAATCACTTAAGCCCAAGAGTTTGAGGTTGCTGTGAGCTGTGACATCATGACATTCTACTGAAGGCTGGACAAAGTGAGACTCTGTCTCCAAAACAAACAAACAAAAAAAAACAAAACAAAACACATGGACTAGGAAGAGATCTTGGAGCCCCCAAACCACACCTCTCTTTCAACCTTTGGTCTTGAAATATAATAGAGTTTAGTGTTGGCATCTGTGGAGAGTTGTGAAATAGGTTAACATTCAAGAATCCCCTGAGCTGATCAGTTCACTCAAACCAAGGAAGATGCTAAATGTATGCTCAGAATTCCAAACAAGAAATAGAGCTTGCTCAAGAGATGATGGGAAGTAAAGAGGACTAATTACCCCGGAACTACTTGGAGTTCCCAAAGTACATGGAGAACCTTGGGTCCCAGTTGAACAACAGAATATTATTAGTAAAATGCTGCACGTGTTGGGAAGTTCATAAGATTTACATTTCAATGTACTCAGCTTCCCCAAACCCCAGATTCCTTGTTGGCTTTTCTGTAGTTTTCTCCCAGGGTAAGGGGGAGAGGAAGAAAGGTAACAAAAGGTGGCTATCTGCAAACCTTCTGCCTCTATTCCCTGACTTGGCAGATCCAAGTGAGAAATTTGTAGAGTACAATCACACATTAAGTTGGTGAGTTTAAGAAGTATGTAGAAGTATGGGGCTTTAAATTGGAGATTGAGAGAGATCTCCTGGGTCTGGAGACTTGACTTGGTATCACATGGTCCTCTATAACATTTAAGAAGAATTTGAGGCCAGGTGTGGTGGCTCATGCCTGTAATCCTAACAGTCTGGGAGGCCAAGGCAGGTGGGTTACTTGAGTTTAGGAGTTGGAGACCAGTCTGAGCAAGAGCAAGACCCTGACTCTACTAAAAAAATAGAAAAACAGGCTTAGTGCCTGTAGCTCAAGCCGCTAAGGCCCCAGCCACATACACTAGAGCTGGTGGGTTCAAATCCAGCCAAGGCCCGCCAAACAACAATGACAACTATAACCAAAAAATAGCCAGGCGTTGTGGTGGGTGCCTGTTATCCTAGCTACTTGGGAGGCTGAGGCAAGAGGATTGCTTAAGCCCAAGAGTTTGAGGTTGCTGTGAGCTGTGATGCCACAGCACTCTACCCAGGGTAACAGCTTGAGACTCAGTCTGAAAAAAAGGAAAGAAAAAGAAAAACAAAGCAAGAGGATCGAGGTTGTTGTGAGGTATCATGATGTCACAGCACTCTACCCAGGGCCACAGAGTAAGATTCTGTCCTCCCCACAAAAAAAAATGAGATGGGCAGTGCCTACGACTCAGTGAGTATGGTGCCGGCGCCAGCCCCATATACTGAGGGTGGTGGGTTGGAACCCGGCCCCGGCCAAACTGCAACAAAAAATAGCCGGGCATTGTGGCGGCTATTAGGGAGCTATTCGGGAGGCTGAGGCAGGAGAATTGCCTAAGCCCAGGAGTTGGAGGTTGCTGTGAACTGTGACACCATAGCACTCTGCCCAGGGCGATAAGTGAGACTCTGTCTCTAAAAAAAAAAAAGAGGAGGCTGGGCATGGTGGTTTATGCCTGTAATCCCTGCACTCTGGGAAGCCAAGGTGAGTGGATTGCCTGAGCTCACAAATTCTATACCAGCCTGAGCCAGAGTGAGACCCCCATCTCTAAAAATAGCCGGGCATTGTGGCAGGTGCCTGTAGTCCCAGCTACTCAGGAGGCTGAGGCAAGAGAATCACTTGAGCCCAAATGTTTGAGGTTGCTGTGAGCTATGATGCCACAGTACTCTACTGAGGGTGACAAGTGAGACTTTGTCTCAAAAAAAAAAAAAATTAGAAAAGTGCTGGAATTATAATTGTAAGACACTATGCCTAGCCTTAATTGCTAATATTTAAACATTGAAAATTTTATATTGGCCAGGCCCTCCGCAAGTTGGAGGTTGCTGTGAGCTATGACAATGCCACCACACACTAGCCTGGGCAACCGAGCGAGACTGTTTCAAATAAATAAATAAGTAGGGCGGCGCCTGTGGCTCGTGAGTAGGGCACCAGCCTCAAATACCGAGGGTGGCAGGTTCAAATCCAGCCCCAGCCAAACTGCAAAAAAAAAAAAAAAAAAGTTGGGATTGTGGCGGGCACCTGTAGTCCCAGCTACTCGGGAGGTGACAAAGTTAAACTCTGTCTTTAAAAAAAAATAAATAAATGGGTGGCACCTGTGGCTCAAAGGGGTAGGGCGCTGGCCCCATATGCCGGAGGTGGCGGGTTCAAACCCCGCCCCGGCCAGAAACTGCAAAATAAATAAATAAATAAATGGCTCAGTGCCTGTAGCTCAAGCGGCTAAGGCGCCAGCCACATACACCAGAGCTGGCGGGTTGAAGTCTAGCCCAGGCCTGCCAAACAACAATGAAAACTACAACCAAAAAATAGCTGGGCGTTATGGTGGGCACCTGTAATCCCAGCTACTTGGGAGGCTGAGGCAAGAGCATCGCTTAAGCCCAGGAGTTTGAGGTTGCTGTGAGCTGTGACGCCATGGCACTCTACCCTGGGCAACAACTTGAGGCTCTGTCTCAAAATAAAATAAAATAAATAAGTAAACAAATAAAGTCTCCTCTCTAAAGTTATAAATTGTGTTATAGGCTCGGTGCCTGTAGCTCAGTAGCTAGGGCACCAGCCACATACACGGGACCTGGAGGATTCAAATCCAGCCGAGGCCTGCCAAAGAATGACAACTAAAACCAAAAAACAGCTGGGGGCCAGTGGGCACGTACAGTCCCAGTTACTTGGGAGGCTAAGGCAAGAGAATCTCTTAAGCCCAAGAGTTGGAGGTTGCTGTGAGCTGTGACGTCACAGCACTCTACCCAGGGCAACATAGTGACACTCTGTCTCAAAATAAATAAATAAATAAATAAACAAACAAATAGTGTTATATGTGTGCATATCTCCAGAATTTGAGGGCCAGAATTGTCAGGATGTTCAGAGAGGCTTTGAGAACTCCCAATACTCCTGGAAGGTAGGAGGTAAGAAAAGTCAGAGCTAGTACTTAAGCTGCTATGCTGCCATAATTTGAAAACAACAAAAATGAAAATCTGGTCCATGCAGCAACAATCGAAAGTGAGCACTGGCTTCTATTTGAGCTAGGGCTGGCCCTCTCCAACTCAGTACAGGCCTGATTTAGCCTGCTTCCCTCAGTTAAGATTCCTGCCTGCCCCTACAGACTTTGAATTTATATTCCTCGAATTAGATGGTTCCTTTGGCGCTATTGTGATAATAACAACAATAATAGCCTCCCAAGTAGCTGGGACTACAGGCGCCCGCCACAATGCCCAGCTATTTTTTGGTTGCAGTTCAGCCAGGGCCGGGTTTCAACCCGCCACCCTAGGTATATGGGGCCGGCGCCTTACCAACTGAGCCACAGGCGCCGCCCTCCCAAGCATGATTCTAACCATCACACTATCCTGACAATATTAATGCAGCTGGAGCCAGAACTGCAGCAGATGTTTTATAAATTTAAATACCCCATATTCAGAGTCAAGCTATAGAAATGCAGGCATGTGTCCAGATGGCAGAAGATCAGGAGATAGGGAAGTGATAGGGAAATCATAGGTCACAGCACCTGTGCACCGAGGCCAAAGTGCTTGCTTGCATGAACAGAAGACAAAAGAGATGACTGGGGGTGAAGGTGAAGGTAGGTTGGGCCAGGAAGTTTGAGAGCCCTTACCAAGCCAGAAAAGCAGCCTGCAAGATGAAGTCTAAGAAGCTAAGTACAGTGAATTTAGTCTGCCAAGTTTCACACTGTTCTCCCCACACCCTTTCCCCCCTCCCATTATCTAGTTAAAGATTTCTTCATGATTGTGAGGTTATCTCAGGAGACTTGAGGAAGTAGTCACACATAGACAATAGGTGTTGTGATATTGGTAAAGGTTACTTTGATGATACTATGTTTTCTTTAATTATTCTCTTATTTCTTTAATGATTCTCTTATTTTTGTTAAAGTGAAAATTACCTTTCTGGGTTTTGTTTTGTTTTGTTTTTCGAGACAGAGTCTCATTTTGTCACCCTTAGTAGAGTTCCCTGGCGTCATAGCCCACAGCAACCTCAAACTCTTGGGCACAAGTGATCTTCTTGCTTCATCCTCCCAAGTAATTGGGTCTACAGGCCCCCGCCACATTGCAGGTCTGTTTTTAGAGACAGGGTCTGGCTCTTGCTGAGGCTGGTCTCAGTTGATCCACCCATCTCAGCCTCCCAGCTAGGATTATAGTGAGCCATCGCACTCAGCCTTTTCTGTTGTTTAAACATTTTGCAGTTGTAAGAATGGAGACTACTTTGGTGTTACTTCTTATCAGATAAAGTTAAAATTTGCTAGGTTTGTTTCCTTGTTGTAACTGAGGCAGAACAGTTTTTGAGAGACTGTCTCTGTTCTCCAGAATTGCTGGCCTTCCATAATAAAGCTCTTTCGACCTAATTCTCCTCTCTGCATCTAGCTGACACTGATAAGCAGCCAGACCCACTTCTTCCAGTAACATTTCGGAGAGCCTCCAGGTACTGGCACTGCTGAGACAGGCAGGTGGGAAGTGAGAAGTTAGGGTCAGTATCTGAGCTGCTGGTGTTCCCAAGCACCTTCTGCATGTGCGTGCTTGGAGCAGGGATGAGGTTAGTGGAAATTAAGTGGCGCTCGGGGCCGGGTGTGGGGAGGGGCTTCTTTTCATTCTCTTTTTTTTTTTTTTTTTTTGCAGTTTTTGGCCGGGGCTGGGTTTGAACCCGCCGTCTCCGGCATATGGGTCGGCGCCCTACTCCTTTGAGCCATAGGTGCCGCCCTTCCTTTCATTCTTGTTCCCTTCGCCTACTTGCCTGAGAACCTCCAGGTACTGCCGATGTGACTGCAGGAAGCAGCCCAGCTACCTCTCAGGGAAAAATGTGGTAGGAGCCCTCCTTAGGTACAGTAATACAGCAACTTACCTAAGTCCTCGGGCCACTGCCCTGTGCAGTGCATAGTGCTGGGAAGATAAAACGGGAAGGACCTTGTGCAGAGGCCCATGGTTCCGCCCGCAGACCATTAAGTGGGTGCTCCCAAGGCCCAAACTTGGGAGCGTGGGTCGGGATCCTGCATCAAAGGCCTGAGGCGCTCCCTGGTGATAGCGGACAGCGCCGCGGGCAGGTGGCGGCGCCGGGCCGGGAGCTCCAGCTACGCGCGCAGGGGAACTCAGTGGGCCCCCTTCCCACCTGCGCGAGGGCAGCCCGCCCGGGGGAGGAAAGGCGGTAGTCCTAGGCGGGTCGGATTCCCAGCCAGCTCCCTCCTCACAGGAGGCGGCCCATTATCCGGCGTCGTTAAAGAGCAATTAGATGGAAATTAAGCCGAGAACAAGTATTGATTATCTCATTAAGGCCGGGGAGCCCGCACTGTCGGGGAGAGTTTACCACGGCTCACCCCATTATCTGCAAGGTGAAAGCTTGCGGTCATCAAAACCCAGTGAGGTATCGATCCTACTCCCTTCCCCAAGTCCTTCCCCACCCCCCAAGTATGTGGGTTCTAAAGAAGTGACACCAAGGGTGTGTGAGGTGGAGGAGCACTGTCTCTTTAGTTCTCTTCATTTCTGCAGTTTCTGGTCCCGGATTTCTGCTGATGCTGGGGAGTTGGAAAGAGCAAAGACAATTCACATCTCTCCAGGCTTGGAGAGAGGGGACTTCCCTAATTTTACATCCAAGGACAGACCAGAGTTGAGACTTCATGGAAAGAATCCCAATTTCTTTTGGGAAAAATCCCAAAAGAATGGGGCTGGAAGAACGCTAAAGTTCCTGAACCCTCATAATCCCCCAAAGTACTTGCTGGCAGTCATAGAGGATGCAACTGTGTGCCTTACCCTCACCTACCCTCAGGAATGGATGACTTCAAGGGAACAGATAATCATGGGAATAATTTTTTTTTTTTATGGCCCTCGGTAGAGTGCCGTGGCCTCACACAGCTCACAGCAACCTCCAACTCCTGGGCTTAAGCGATTCTCTTGCCTCAGCCTCCCAAGCAGCTGGGACTACAGGCGCCCGCCACAACGCCCGGCTATTTTTTGGTTGCAGTTTGGCCGGGGCGGGTTTGAACCCGCCAGCCTCGGTACATGGGGACGGCGCCTTACTGACTGAGCCACAGGCGCCGCCCTGTTTTTCTTTTTTTTTTTTTTAGAGACAGTCTCACTTTGTCACCCTTGGTAGAGTGATATGGCGTCACAGCTCACAGCAACCTCCAGCTCTTGGGCTTAGGCGATTCTCTTGCCTCAGCCTCCGAGTAGCTGGGACTACAGGCACCTGCCACAACACCCAGCTATTTTTTTGTTGCAGTTTGGCCAGAGCTAGGTTCGAACCCGCCACTGTCAGTATATAGGGCCGATGCCCTACTCACTGAGCCACAGGCACCGCCCAATCATGGGAATAATTAATGTTACAAGTATGAGTTAGAAGAAAGCGTGCAGGTGCTCTAAGGGTGCTTAAAAATTGGGGTGGGGGTGCAGGGCCAGGTGCAGTGGCTCAAGCTTGAATCCTAGCACTCTGGGAGGCTGAGGCAGGTGGATTGCTTGAGCCCAAGAGTTTGAGACCAGCCTGAGCAAGCAGGCATTGTGGAGGTGCCTATAGTCCCAGCTACTTGGGAGGCTGAGGCAGGAGGATCGCTTGAATGCAGAAGTTTGAGGTTGCTGTGAGCTAGGTTGAGCTTGAGGTTGCTCTGTAGCCTGGGCAACAGAGCGGGGCTCTGTCAAACAGAGGGAAGGAAAGAAAGAAGGAAAGAAGGAAGAGGAAGGGAAAGAGGAGAGAGAGAAAAAGGAAAAGAAAGGAGGGCAGCTTATACAGGAAGTAGATGCTCCAGTAAACACCCCAAAAAACAAGTGTGTTACCCACTTATTCAGTCAACACAATTGCTGAAGGCACAGGAGAGCCTGTGGTGAGCACAACTATGGTCTCTTCTCCTGGAACCCAGTGTAGTGAGGGAGACAGACATCTATGACATAATCACAAAACTACAGGTAAAATCACAAATATGGTACTATACTGAAAAGTATGACAGGGTGCAATGAGCTGGAATAAGGATGACCCGACTTCAGGGAGGGTGGGGGGTCAATGAAGCCTCTCTCGGAGAAAGCGGTGATGGTCAGTCCATCCTTTCAGGTCATGTCATTAATTGAATCCGCGGGAAAGCTGGAGGAGTCCCCTGGAAAGGGTGAGCCTCCCCCACACCGCCGTGTTTTGCCCTGAAGCGCGCCCAGGTCGGAGACGTATCAGGAAACACACTAGTAATCTGCTCTCACTTGAGAGCTGCAGGTGCGCGGCGGGGGGGGGGGGAGCGGGGAAAGGGCAGCGGCAGGTGGTGCTCCAGCCCGGTGCAGGGTTGGCCCGCGCGGAGCTGGCTGCGCCGCAGTGATATTTGGACTCATCTCCCTGCCCCGGAGCCCGGCAACTATTAATCTTGGTTGACGGTTTCTAATATCCTAATTGAGAGATGGGGAGAGAGGCCCAGTCCTCCTCAAAGGTAGAAGCGGCTAATGGGGCTCTTCATCACCGCCAGGAGCGGGTCCCCGGCGGAGCGCGAGGGGCGCTGCAGCAGGTGAGCCCCGCGCTGGCAGAGGCCCTTAATGAAGCTACTTCGGCTGGGGCGGGCCGAGAGGAGGGCGCGGGGAGCAAGGCAGTTCCCCGGGGGTGAGAGGAAGGTTCGCCCACCCCTGAGCCTACAGCCCAGCCAGGGCTCACCTGGGAGCCCCTTACGAAGCCCTCTGCAGGCGCCGAGCTGGGGCAAGGGGGAGCAGGAGGATGCTGGGTTAGGCCTGCCTAGACGTGGATCTTTTGCGAAGCAGTTGTGTGGGATGGCAAGGGATGGGGGTGAGAGAGGTGTTCTGAAACCTGGAGTCGCCCTCCAATAAACTAGGACCAGACGTGAAGTGGGCGCTCCCCTACTTTTGCCGACCTACAAGGCCTGTGCTCAAGGCGTGTAGGGGAGAGGTATTAGGGACAAGTGAGACTGTCAGGGCCTCCAGACCCCAGACATCCAGAGATCCAGTCTTTTAATAGCCACACCCCTTTCCACTCTGTGACTTAGTTTCTGTGAGGTATGTTTGTGAGCTCCTTCCCCTCCCGATCCCAAGCTTGTCCCCTCCTCCAGCACATGCTGGCGGACCTGTCTCTTACCCAATCCTCCCACTCCCAATCCTAGCCCAAACTGCTGGGGTAGAAGAGTTGAGCCCACCTAGCCCGGTCGGCGCCACTCCTCTGCCCTCTCCTGGGACCCTCTATGTCCCCAAGCCCCAGCTTCTCTGCAGGCTGGTCTGTCTCTTCTCCCTCACTGACAGCCTCTCTCCTGCCCCCTCCCACCTCTAGCCGCATCAGGAATATATTGTATTCTCACCTAATCCTGTTCAATTACAGCATAATAAAACACATAATAAAAACCTAATTCATTTTTCTCCCGCTCACCCCATCTCCAGGCATCTTCTTGCTCGGGATTACAAATTTGTCTCATGTTTGTGGCACCGCACTCCTGGCGCCTCTGCATCTTTAATGTATGAACCAAGGAGCTAGGGACCCGAGCATTTTGTTTTTGCACTCTTGGCGCTGGGAAGGCGCCTGTCAGTCACCTGAGGATGCAGGAGGTAAAAGAGGGAGGGGCTGCACCTTCGTGGGGGCCCCAGGGGATATTCAAAGGCCCCCAAATTTCCAGTGGCCAGGGAGATAGCAGGTCTGTCCATAGACAGACCCAGCCTAGCCTCCAGTGGAGGAAGACTTGGTGAGGTCTCCGGGGACTGAGCCTGCCAAAGAGAATTGTCCTCCTGGTACAGACCAGCTGGACATGCAGAGCAGAACCAGGCCAGGAGGGGTTCCTCCTCCGCAGCCTCTCTTCACTCCTTTGCCTCTGACCTTCTGAGCTGACCTGGCCCAGGAAGCTCTGACTTCCAAGCTTCCACCACTCTGCCCAGTCCCTGTGGGCTCCCTAACATCCTCTGATCACATTGTGAACAACCCCAAATCACTGAAATAAGGTTAGAATGTCCCAGATGGAATTATTAAAAATCCAATAAAAGAAAAATTCCCACAAGTGCCTGATGAGTTTACAAAGGGCAGGTCTAAGACCCCAGTACAACCCAGTAATATTCCTTCATTTTCTTTATTCATTTGAGATGGAGGTTCCCAAACTTTTTGCCTTCAAGGAACCCTTAGTTTTTCAGTAATTTTTTCACAATACCCTAGGTCAAAAGAAATAACTAAGTTTCCTTTAAAGTACTTAGGTCCAAACAACATAAGAATTTGCATCCTGGGCAGCGCCTGTGGCTCAGTGAGCAGGGCGCGGGCCCCATATAGTGAGGGTGGCGGGTTCAAACCCAGCCCCGGCCAAACTGCAACAAACAAATAGCCGGGCGTTGTGGTGGGTGCCTGCAGTCCCAGCTACTTGGGAGGCTGAGGCAGGAGAATCGCCTAAGCCCAGAAGTTGGAGGTTGCCGTGAGCTGTGTGACACCACGGCACTCTACTGAGGGCAATAAAGTGAAACTCGGTCTCTACAAAAAAAAAAAAAGAATTCGCATCCTAACAACTTTGTAACTGTTTGAAAAACTAATACAAATTGGAAGGAAAAAAATATTTCTATTTCACTCTTAACCCCAACTATTTACTAATGGCATGTATGTGTCCATTGGGCTCTGCAGAGTTTTTTTTTTTGTTTGTTTTTGTTTTTCAGACAGAGTCTCACTTTGTCACCCTCGGTAGAGTGCTCACAGCAATCCCAAACTCTTGGGCTCCAGTGATTCTCTTGCCTCAGCCTTCCAAGTAGCTGGGACTACAGGCGCCTGCCACAATGCCCAGCTATTTTTAGAGACAGAGTCTTGTTCTGGCTCAGGCTGGTCTCCAACCTGTGAGGTCAGGCAATCTACCCACCTTGGCCTCCCAGAGTGCCAGGATTACAGGAGTAAGCCACCTCCCCTGGCCTTGCATAGCTTCTTAAAACTTGAACTCACCTTGGTCAGGCACAGTGATGCATACCTGTAATCCCAGCACTTTGGGAGGAATAGGCAAGAAAATGACTTGAGACCAGGAGTTTGAGACCAACCTGGGCAACACAGTGAGACCCAGTTTCTAAAAACAATTAGCCATGCATGGTAGCATACATCTGTAGTTCTAGCTACTTGGGAGGCTGAGACAGGAGGAACTGGTGAGCCTGGGAGTTGGAAGTTGCAGTGACCTGTGATAAGGTCACACAGCATTCTAGTTTAGGTGACGAAGCCAAACTCTGTATCACAAAATAAATAATTTTTTTAAAACTTGGAATCACCTTGGACACTGCCACCATCATTTCTTGTTCCACATTCTTTCTTTTAGTTCTTACTTTGTATCACAGCAACCATCAAAAGCCCAGTTATGCAAAGACATCAAAGTAATGCAACCCAAGGCCAGGTGTGGTGGCTCATGCCTGTAATCCTAGCACTCTGGGAGGCCGAGGAGGGTGGATTGCTTGAGCTCAAAGGTTCAAGACCAGCCTGAGCAAGAGTAAGACCCATTTCTAAAAATAGCTGGGCATTGTGGCAGGTGCCCATAGTCCCAGCTACTTGGGAGACTGAGGCAAGAGAACCACTTGAGCCCCCAAAACATTTGAGGTTGCTGTGAGCTGTAATGCCATGGCACTCTGCCAAGATTGACAAAGTGAGACTCTGTCTCAAAAAAAAAAAAAAAGCAGGTTCAGTGCCCATAGCTCATGGTTAGGGTGCTGGTCATACACACTGGGGCTGGCAGGTTCAAACCCCACCCTGGCCTGTTAACCAACAATGACAACTACAACAACAACAACAAAGAATAGCCAGGCGTGTGGCGGGCACTTGTAGTCCCAGCTACTCAGGAGGCTGAGGCAAGAGAATTACTTGAACCCAAAAACGTTTGAGGTTTCTGCGAGCTGTGACGCCATAGCACACTACTGAGGACAACAAAGTGAGACTGTCTAAAAAAAAAAGTAATGCACCACAATCTGATAATATTGAAACTGTGCACTACTTTGTGCAGTGTCCAGTAGACAACTAGTGGTGCCGTGTTTCCCTTGAAAATTTAAAATATCCTTCACAGTCCTATTAGTTCACTGTGGCACTCTGGGGGTACCTCAGTACACAGTTTGGAAGCTGAAGCTTTAGGGATTCTGCCTATTCTCTAGTTGACAAGCCTCCTTAAGTGGTCTTAGAAAAGTTTGGGACAATTGAACAGAAATCATCTGATTTAGCCAAAGGAAAAAAGCACTTGAATCTTATCCACAATTTTGGGATCAGCTACATGCAGAGAAATCTAGCATCCTGGAGGTCCAGGTGTTGGTTGGGAGCCAACTTGCAAAAATGGGGCCCTGAGAGAAAATCGCTAATAGTAATGAATGAGTCTAGCAGAATAAACCAGACTCAGCAGAGGCTTGTGTATCATACAAAACAATGCTGCCAGGCATATTGTAAGGGTGATGTTTTACCTAACTAGCCAGCAAAACCATCCCACCCCGCTGTACCCAGGTCCCTTGGAAAATAGGCCATGAAGGGCAGTACCTATGGCTCAGTGAGTAGGGCACCAGCCCCATATACCCAGGGTGGTGGGTTCAAACCCGGCCCAAGCCAAACTGCAACAAAAAATAGCCAGGTGTTGTGGTGGGCACCTGTAGTCCCAGCTATTCAGGAGGCTGAGGCAAGAGAATCGCCTAAGTCCAGGAGCTGGAGGTTGCTGTGAGCCGTGACGCCACAGCACTCTACCGGGGGCAACAAAGTGAGACTCTGTCTCTAAAAAAAGAAGAAGAAAATAGGCCGTGAAAATGCAACTATATCACCAAAACCCAAGCAACTCAGCTACTGAGTAGTAGGAACTAGACAACAATAAGCTGAAGGGGTTTCCCTTCCAGCATGCCTTAAGTGATGGCAGGTCAGTGCCAGTCCCAAGAAGCTGCAAAAGTGGAAAGTAAGCCAGCCCCACAGGGAACTGCCAAAGGAAATAGGCATTGGCATGCACAGGGAAACAGATAAAACAACAGACTTGGAGAGAGTAGCTCTGATTACAGATGAGATACTCTTTCCACCACTCTATTCCCTGCATTTGAGACTCCTAGGGTGACACAAGAAGAGAGAGGGCTGAGCTTGTTCTCTTGCTGGCTATAATAACCAGTGACAAGCTTCATTTTATCTAGGGAACTGTTCAAGCCATATTACCCCCCAAGATTCTGATATATCTCACTGAAAGGACATGTTCTCCCATCCTCTAGGCTGAAAATCACTAAAGCTATGAGCCTTCTTTTTTTTTTTTTTTTTTTTTTTTTTAGAGACAGTCTCACTTTATCACCCTTGGTAGAGTACTGTGGCATCACAGCTCACAGCAACCTCCAGCTCCTGGGCTTAGGTGATTCTCTTGCCTCAGCCTCCTGAGTAGCTGGGACTACAGGCGCCAGCCACAACACTCAGCTATTTTTTGTTGCAGTTTGGCTGGGGCTGGGTTTGAACCCACCACTTTCGGTATATGGGGCTGGCGCCCTACCCACTGAGCCACAGGCGCTGCCCAAGATGTCACATTTTTTAGGTTTGTTGAAGTGTAAAATAAATTTGGAACCACTGTATTTGTGATCTTATCTAGGATCAACATATGAGTGGGGTTTAGGGCATTTTTGGATTCCACATTCATGTATTCAGCAAACAATATTGAGTACCTACTGTGGATTAAGCACTATTACAGGTAATGTGGGCATATTAAAAATATGGATTCTTGAAAAACATTTGTGAAGATGGTGGCCGAGTAACAGCTTCCCTGCAACAGGGCACGGTGAGTCTGGAGAGATAAGACTCCAGGCATCTCTGGCTGGTGGGATCTGCCTATAATCATCCCTTTGAGGATACAGGGAGTCAGCAAGGGACTTCTGGACCCCAAGAGGAGGACAAAAACAGTGGAAAACTGGCAAGTGGTTGCGTGTGTTCAATTGACCTAATCCCGCTGGCAGCTGTAAGTACAAACAGCAGTGAGACTGCAAACTGGAAAGGCCTTAGCTGTGAACTGTTTTGGTGTTTTTGGACTTGGCACTCAGTTGAACTACCTTGGGGAGAGGTTGAGTAGGAGTGCGGAGAACTTTGGTCATTGTCTAGGCCCCAGACTGAGCCGCTGAGCTGGACGGAGCTAATAGTGTTCAGCTGTGGGCCGCAGGGAGCCATTGTGAGAGAACTGCCCTGACAAGCTCCGCCCTCAGGGTTGCAGAGCAAGGATCTGGTGGGAGCTAGTAACCTAGTGACTGAGTAGCCTAAAGGTGGGGACTGAGCTCCCTTACAGCCTTAACCCTCAGGAGCAGAGTGAGACGGGTTTTGGCACACTGGAGCCTCAGGCTGTTGCCCTGGGCAGAGTGCCATGGCATCACAGCTCATAGCAACCTCAAACTCCTGGGCTTGGCGCCGCCTGGACCTCCATAAGACCTGTGCCATGACCCCCGACCCGTGACCTGCACCCGCCGGGCCTCTGCATGCCCTGACCAGGAACTGCGGGAGCCACGCAACCCTGCGTCCTCCCTCCTGGACCCTCCCTGCCTCCACACTGGCCCGTTTGTCTGGCCAGGGACTCTGGTAGCCGCGTGCCCTCCGGAGCCCTCCCTGCCTCTGCGCAGAGCCCTTATTCTGGCCAGGGACTGCTGGAGCCTTGGGCACTCTGTGCCAAAGTCACTGGGCATCAGGCACTCCCAGAACCATGTGCACCACCTCCCGCCCTGTTGCTGGATCCTGGTGTGTCACACTCCAGAGCTGCTTCCACAACAAGAACTCCCTGGCTGGGGCAGCCTCAGAGGAACTACACAGGGTCACTCCCTACCAAGATCCAGCAACAATAGAGTGATCCCGCTGGGGTCTAATCTTGGAGAGACACCTCCGCAACTCTGAGGATGGCCAGAGGCAATGGTGAAAAACAATCATGAGGTGAAATCAACAGAAAAACCCTGGCAATATGAATAATCAGAGTAGATCAACTCCCCCAAGGATCAAGGGGGCAGACACAGCACAAGATCCCATGCACAAACAAATAGCTGAGATGTCAGAAATCAAATTCAGAATCTGCATAGCAAATAAGATCAAATTAGAATTCCAAGCAGTAACCCAAAAGATATCTCAAGAATTCAACAAATTCAAAGAACAAATGACCAAAGATTTTGACACATTGAGACAAGAAAGATCTGAGAAAGATAGTAGAATCCCTCAGTAACAGAATGGAGCAAGCAGAAGAAAGGATTTCTGATATTGAAGACAAAGCTTTCAAACACTCCCAAACTCTCAAAGAGGAAGAGAAATGGAGGGCAAAAACAGATCACTCTCTCAGAGAGCTCTGGGATAATTCGAAGAAAACCAATATTCGTCTTATAGGGATCCCCAAAAGTGACGAAGTGGCTTCACAAGGCACAGAGTCTCTTCTCCATGAGATTATAAAGGAGAACTTTCTAGACATGCCAAGAGATTCTGAAATTTAGATAGCGGACAGTTTCAGAACTCCAGCACGTCTCAACCCAAATAAGACATCCCCCAGACACATCATAATCAATTTCACTAAAGTTAATACAAAGGAGAAAATTCTGAAAGCAGCCAGACAAAAGAAAACCATCACCTACAAGAGCAAGAATATTAGAATAACTGCAGATCTCTCTGCTGAAACCTTTCAAGCTAGAAGAGGATGGTCATTGACTTTTAATCTCCTAAAACAAAATAACTTTCAACCCAGGATCCCATACCCAGCTAAACTGAGTCTCATTTATGACAGAGAAATTAAATACATTCACGTGTTGAAGAAATTTGCCATAACTAAACCAGCTCTCCAGGATATTCTCAGACCTATCCTCCATAAAGACCAGCGTAATCCTCTACCACAAAAGTAAACCCACACAGAAATTTTTTTTTTGGCCAGGGCTGAGTTTGAACCTGCCAGCTCTGGCATATGGGGCCAGCACCCTACACCTTTGAGCCACAGGTGCTGCCCACCCAGAAAATTTTGATCAAATTCCAACTTCCACAGTTGCAAAAGGATTAAAAATGTCCACCGGACTCTTGAAAGGCTTATCAATATTCTCAATTAATGTGAATGGTTTAAAATGTCCTCTAAAGAGGCACAAGTTGGCGGACTGGATACAAAAACTCAAGCCAGATATCTGCTGCATACAAGAATCACATCTTACATTAAAAGACAAATGTAGACTCAAGGTGAAGGGATGGTCATCTATACTCCAGGCAGATGGAAAGCAGAAAAAAAGCAGGCATTGCAATCCTATTCAGAGATGCAATTGGCTTTAAACCAACCAAAATAAGGAAGGATAAGGATGGACACTTCATATTTGTTAAAGGTAAAACTCAATAGGATGATATTTCAATTATTAATATTTATGCAACCAACCAGAATGCACCTCAATTTATAAGAGAAACTCTAATGGACATGAGCAACTTGATTTCCTCCAGTTCCATAGTAGTTGGAGATTTTAACACCCCTTTTGGCAGTGCTGGATAGATCCTCCAAAAAGAAGCTAAGTAAAGAAATTTTAGATTTAAACTTAACCATTCAACATCTGGACTTAACAGACATCTACAGAACATTTCATCCCAACAAAACTGAATACACATTCTTCTCATCAGCCCACGAAACATACTCCAAAATCGACCACATCCTAGGACACAAATCTAACCTCAGCAAATTTAAAAAAATAGAAATTATTCCTTGCATCTTCTCAGACTATCATGGAATAAAAGTTGAACTCAATAACAACAGGAACCTGCATACGCATACAAAAACATGGAAGCTAAACCTTATGCTGAAGGATAGATGGGTTATAGACGAGATTAAGAAGGAAATCACCAAATTTTTGGAACAAAACAACAATCAAGACACGAATTACCAGAACCTCTGGGATACTGCAACAGTCCTAAGAGGGAAATTTATAGCACTGCAAGCCTTCCTCAAGAAAAGGGAAAGAGAGGAAGTTAATAACTTAATGGGACATCTCAAGCAACTGGAGAAGGAAGAACACTCCAACCCCAAACCCAGCGGAAGAAAAGAAATAACCAAAATCAGAGCAGAATTAAATGAAATTGAAAACGACCTATACGACAGATCAATAAATCCAAAAGTTGTTTTTTTGAAAAGATGAATAAAATAGATAAACCTTTGGCCAACCTAACCAGGAAAAAATGAGTAAAATCTCCAATTTCATCAATCAGAAATGGTAATGATGAAATAACAACAGACCCCTCAGAAATTCAAAAAATCCTTAACAAATACTACAAGAAACTCTACTCTCAGAAATATGAAAATCTGAAAGAAATCGACCAATACCTGGAAGTACACTACCTACCAAGACTTAGCCAGAATGAAGTGGAAATGTTGAACAGGCCTATATCAAGTTCTGAAATAGCATCAACTATACAAAATCTCCCTAAAAAGAAAAGCCCAGGACCAGATGGCTTTACGTCAGAATTCTACCCAGCCTTTAAAGAACTGTACCTATATTACTAAACCTCTTCCAAAATATAGAAAAAGAAGGAATATTACCCAACACATTCTATGAAGCAAACATCACCCTGATCCCCAAACCAGGGAAAGACCCAACAAGAAAAGAAAATTGTAGACCAATATCACTAATGAATATTGATGCTAAAATACTCAATAAGATCCTAACAAACAGAATCCAACAACACATCAAAAAAATTATACACCACGACCAAGTGGGATTTATCCCAGGGTCTCAAGGCTGGTTCAACGTATGTAAATCTATAAATGTAATTCAGCACATACACAAACTAAAAAACAAAGACCATGTGATTCTTTCAATTGATGCAGAAAAAGCTTTTGATAATATCCCACATCCCTTGATGATCAGAATACTTAAGAAAATTGGTATAGAAGGGACATTTCTTAAACTAATAGAGGCCATCTACAGCAAACCCACAGCCAACATCGTATTGAATGGAGTTAAATTGAAATCATTTCCACTTAGATCAGGAACCAGGCAAGGTTGCCCATTGTCTCCATTGCTCTTTAACATTGTAATGGAAGTTTTAGCCATTGCAATTAGAGAAGAAAAGGCAATCAAGGGTATCCACAAAGGGTCAGAAGAGATCAAACTTTCACCCTTCACAAATGATATGATCGTATATCTGGAAAACACTGGGGATTCTACTACAAAACTTTTAGAAGTGATCAAGGAATACAGCAATGTCTCAGGCTACAAAATCAACACCCATAAATCTGTAGCCTTTATAAATACCAACAATAACTAAGCCGAAAAAACAGTCAAGGAGTCTATTCCTTTCACAGTAGTGCCAAAGAAGATGAAATATTTGGGAGTATACCTAACAAAGGACATGAAAGATCTCTACAAAGAGAACTATGAAACTTTAAGAAAAGAAATAGCTGAAGATGTTAACAAATGGAAAAACATACCATGCTCATGGCTGGGAAGAATCAACATTGTTAAAATGTCTATACTACCCAAAGCAATATATAATTTTAATGCAATTCCTATTAAAGCTCCATTGTCATATTTTAAAGATCTTGAAAAAAATATACTTCATTTTATATGGAATCAGAAAAAACCTTGAATAGCCAAAACATTACTCAGCAATAAAAACACAGCAGGAGGAATCACGCTACCAGACCTGAGACTGTACTATAAATCCATAGT
Source organism: Nycticebus coucang (assembly GCF_027406575.1). NCBI lineage: Eukaryota > Metazoa > Chordata > Mammalia > Primates > Lorisidae > Nycticebus > Nycticebus coucang. The sequence goes on along the minus strand of NC_069782.1, from coordinate 130,166,085 downwards.
GATCAAAACAGCATGGTACTGGCACAAAAACAGAGAAGTAGATGTCTGGAATAGAATTGAGAACCAAGAGATGAATCCAGCTACTTACCGTTATTTGATCTTTGACAAGCCAATTAAAAACATTCAGTGGGGAAAAGATTCCCTATTTAACAAATAGTGCTGGGTAAACTGGCTGGCAACCTGTAGAAGTTTGAAACTGGACCCACACCTTTCACCATTAACTAAGACAGACTCTCACTGGATAAAACATTTAAACTTAAGACATGAAACTATAAAAATACTTGAAGAAAGTGCAGGGAAAACTCTTGAAGGAATCGGCCTGGGTGAATATTTTATGAGGAGAACTCCCCAGGCAATTGAAGCAGTATCAAAATACACTACTGGGACCTGATCAACTAAAAAGCTTCTGCACAGCCAAGAACAGCAAGCAGACAGCCCTCAGAATGGGAGAAAATATTTTTAGGTTATACCTCCAATAAAGGTCTAATAACCAGAATCCACAGAGAACTCAAACGTATTAGCAAGAAAAGAACACGTGATCCCATCTCAGGGTGGGCAAGGGACTTGAATAGAAAATTCTCTAAAGAAGACAGATGCACAATCTACAAACACATGAAAAAAAGCTCATCATCTTTAATCATCAGAGAAATGCAAATCAAAACTACTTTGAGATATCACCTAACCCCAGTAAGAGTAGCCCACATAACAAAATCCCAAAACCAGAGATGTTGGCGTGGATGTGGAAAAAAAGGCACACTTCTACACTGCTGGTGGGAATGCACAGTAATATGTTCCTTCTGGAAGGATGTTTGGAGAATACTTAGAGACCTAAAAATAGACCTGCCATTCAATCCTATAATTCCTTTACTAGGTTTATACCCAGAAGACCAAAAATCACAATATAACAAAGACATCTGTACCAGAATGTTTATTGCAGCCCAATTCATAATTGCTAAGTCATGGAAGAAGCCCAAGTGCCCACTGACCCACGAATGGACTAGCAAATTGTGGTACATGTATACCATGGAATATTATGCAGCCTTAAAGAAAGATGGAGACTTTACCTCTTTCATGTCTACATGGATGGAGCTGGAACATATTCTTCTTAGCAAAGTATCTCAGGAATGGAAGAAAAAGTATCTAATGTACTCAGCCCTACTATGAAGCTAAATTATAGCTTTCACATGAAGGCTATAACCCAACTATAGCACAAAACTATGAGGAAAGGGCCAAGGAAGGGGAAGGGAGGGGGGAGGTTTTGGTGGAGGGAGGGTAATGGGTGGGGTCACACCTACGGTGCATCTTAGAATGGGTACAGGTGAAACTTAGTAAAGGCAGAATACAAATGTCTACATACAATAACTAAGAAAATGCCATGAAGGCTACATTGAACAGTTTGATGAGAATATTCCAGATTGTATATAAAACCAGCACATTGTACTCCTTGATTGCACTAATGTACACAGCTATGATTTAACAATAAAAATATATATATATATGGATTCTTATTTAAGGGGTATAGAGTTTCAGATATGCAAGATGAAAAAGTTCTGGAATCTGACAACAGTGTGAATATACTTAACACAACTGTATACTTAAAAATTTGCCATTAAGATGGCAAATTTTATGTCATATTTTTTTACCACAATTTTTAAAAGGTGAAGATATGGAGCCTGCCCCTAGGGGAGTTTTCATTTAAGCTAGAGAGAAATATCCATATAAGACCAATAATACCTTTTGTAGTAAATGCCAATCAGGATAATTCCCAGTTCACAATAATTGCCCTTCTTTGGGAACAGCCCCAGCCTCAGAGGTAAACTGAATGTCCAATGGCCACCCCCTACAGGTTGACCACTGACCTAAGCTGTACCAGTTTTTGAAACTCCAGTGGAGAGAGCAGAGGGTGGAGCTAGTTGTAGCTGTTGGCTTAATGGTAGTGCCCATAAAGTCTAGCTGCTGAGGCCCCCAGAGCTGCCCAGCTTCCTGCCCTTTCTAAGGTCCTTCGTTTACTCCATCTCTGGTTTAGAAACCTATATAAGAATCTTTCTAATATATCTCCCTATTTACTGAAGCTAGCAACAATTATTCTCTGTTGCTTTCAACAAAATAAGTTCAATTAAAAACCAAATCAGAAGCTCGGCTCCCATAGCACAGTGGTTATAGTGCCAGCCACATACACTGAAGGTGGCGGGTTCACACCCGGCCTGGGCCAGCTAAACAACTGCAACCAAAAAATAGGCATCGTGGCAGGCACCTATAGTCCCAGCTACTTGAGGGTGGGGGGGCTGAGGCAAGAGAATCACTTAAGCCCAAGAGTTTAAAGTCGCTGTGAGCTGTGACCCCACAGCACTGTACTTAGGGTGACAGAGTGAGACTCTGTCTCAAAAAAAAAAAAAAACAAATCAGAACTGATTCTTCTGGGCATGGCATCCGTAGCTCAGTGGGTAGGGCACAAGCCACATACACTGAGGCTGGCTGGTTTGAACCCAGCCTGGGCCACCTAAAACAATGACAACTGCAACAAGAAAAATAGCTGGGTGTTGTGGTGGGACCCTGAGGCAAGAGAATCTCTTAAGCCCAAGAGTTTGAAGTTGCTGTGAGCTAAAAGAACTGATTCTTCTGGGAAATAAAAATTGTCAATTGACTGAGGATTTGGTGGTGATGGGGAGGGGATGACTTTAGTCATAAGAGAAATTACATAGGTGGCTAATTGGCTAATTTATAGATTGACATAGCAAACTCTTGCCCCATAAGCAGACAACTTACCCTGAAGGAGCTTCTTCTTGAGCTCAGTGCCTGTGGCTCAAGCTGCTAAGGCGCCAGCTACATACACCTGAGCTGGCAGGTTCGAATCTGGCCTGGCCTGCCAAACAACAATGATGGCTGCAACCAAAAAATAGCCGGGGGTTGTGGCGGAAACCTATAGTCCCAGCTACTTGGGAGGTGGAGGCAGGAGATTTGCTTGAGCCCAGGAGTTGGATGTTGCTGTGAGCTGTAATGCCAGGGCACTCTACCCAAGGCGACAGCTTGAGGCTGTGTCTCAAAAAAAAAAAAAAGAGCTTCTTGCTTGTTAGAGGCATGGGGGTTACTTTGCTACTGGATGTGTTGTGGGTGGATGGGGTTGTCAGGGTTCCTCCCACACTCTTCTGGTCCTTATTCAGTTGCAAAACTTCCTTGGTCTGAGCAGATTGGCAGAAGGAAGCTAGAGGAGTTTGTGAACTGGAGCTGGGGTTGCCACTGACCCTCTGGGACTGGCGCCCAGGGGACTTCCAGTGAGAAAAAAAGATGTGTATAAAAAAGAAGGGAGCATCCCAGGAAGGCTCCCAGTAATGATCCAGGTGGATCAAGATTCCTGCACAATACCTAGCAAAATGTTGTCCCTGCATCAGGACCTGAAATTACTGCAACATGCGTGGAGGGCATGGGAGAAGCACCTTAATGCCAGTAGGGCACTGGCTGTGTCCCTGCAAGTGGGACCCAACCGTCCATTTCTACCCGGGAACAAAGCTGCACTAACAGTTCAGTAAACGTTCCTAAAGTGTTGGGAGCAAGGGCGGAGAGAGGGAGAGGAAGAGGACACGGTGGGAGGAAGAGCCTATCAGAGGCGACTGAAAAAATCCAGGCTTGGAACCAAGGAGGAGAGGCCTGGCATGATTCCTTGAAGCCTTGTGGATTTCCAAGCAGGAAGCCAAAGGACGGGGGCAGGAGAGCTCATGGATTTTGAAACTGGAAAGGAGGGAGAGGGATTTGGAGGATTTAGCAGTACAGGACTGAGAAGAGCGAAGAAGCCAAGAAGCAGATCTGAGATGTAGGCTCCAGGTTCAGACTGAGAAGGTGAGCTGGACTTCTGGCCCGAGGGAATGGAGGGCCTTGGGGTGGTGGGAAAGTGTTAGGGAGTGGTGAGAAAAGGTGTTAACTTGCAAGTGGTCCCTCCTAGGCCTCTTCCCATGGCAAATTGATGGGGGTGTGGAGAGTGTGCTGCTGTCCTACTAAAGCTTCTTTTTGACAAGCTTGGTAGCCCTTAACTCTGTTGTCTCCTTTTCTCCATGACTCCCTGGGAAGTAGAAGTCACCACCCCTTGCCCAATGCCTGACGGAAACCAACCAGCCCAGAGCCCGAGTTGGTGTACAGGTCTGTAATCAGCCCTCCTATCAAAGATGGAAATGGAGGCAGGACTCCATCTGCTGTGGGAATAGAAAATAGAGGCCTCGCACCTGTAGTCCCGTACCTGGGAGCCTGAAGCAAGAGAATCACCCTAGCCCAAGAGCTGTGATGCCATGGCACTCTACTGAGAGCGACAAAAAAAAAAAAAGAAAGAAAGAAAGAAAGAAAGAAAATAGAGGCCTCAACATCCTCCCCTCTACTTGAGAACATACATACTCAGGTGCCAATGGGGACTGATTTTTCTAATCTAGAGTGCCCTCTGCTGGGATATGAGGCTCCCTACAGGAGAGGGGATGAGAGTAAGACCTGGACTTGATGGGAAGAGATGGAAACCTGCAACCAAGAGTCTCTTCCCAGGCACTCAGGACATAGAATTAAGTGAAGATCAAGAAGTAGACAGGTTTTTGGTTTATTGAGTAACAACGGCATTGAGTAATCACTCATGGCAGTTGATGGTGGGAGCAGGAAAGTGTTCTCAGAGGATCCCACCAGGGCCCTTTTATCTTCAGGCAGAGGCCATGGAAGTTGAAGAGTAATGACATTGTGAATTTATCACCACCTGTCACATCCCCAAGTCCATCTTCCATTTGGATGAGCCATTGATGCCAGAACCCTTCCTCTTCTTGGGTGTGGGAGTAGAGGTGGGGCAGGACCAACCTCAAGCAAGAGAAGGAGTTACGGGGGAATTTTGCTGAATGTCTACAAAGGATCAGTGGAAGACAAAATTTCCTGTCTTAAGATTGTACACTTGGGGCTTAGTTGTCCTTTAAGAGGTCCTAGTCACACCCACTCAGCTACCTGTAGGGTTTAAGCACCATTCCCACCGCGTGCCTCTCTGTGAGAGGGTGCAGTGGAAGCTCTATAAGTGGGATGGCTTGCTCTGCCTCTGTGGGCTTTGGCTGGGGGATGGGATTTTAGGATTTAGATTTGAGTTCATGATGTCAGAGCAGAGCAAGAACTCTTAAGACTGAAGATGCTCACGTTGCAGTGTGGGGACAGGATGAGACAGCAACGGCTGTGCAGGATACTGACACTCCTCTGTTCTGGTCAGGAAGCAGAGGAAATAGAGCTATTCCAGGATGGCAGTGAGAGATACATTAGCCCACTTTGTCCCTTATCCCACATCTTCCTCTACCAGCCCAGTTCCTGAGTCCATTTTGAGAGCTAGGTATCAGAAACCTGGAGGGTTTGACTCAGTTTGGCCTGCTAGTGTCCTTCAGTCTCCATCCTGGGATCCAGGGCTCCTCCTATGTTCAGAAAAGGTGAAGTGCCATCAGAAATAACTAACTTAGGCCAGGTACAGTGGCTCACGCTTGTTATCCTAGCACTCTGGGAGGCCCAGGAGGGTGGATTGCCTGAGCTCACAGGTTTGAGACCAGCCTAAGCCAGAGTGAGACCTCATCTCTAAAAATAGCCAGATTGTGGTTGGCACCTGTAGTCCCAGCTACTTGGGAAGCTGAGGCAAGAGAATCACTTGAACCCAAGAATTTGAGGTTGCTGTGAGTTATGGTGCCACAGCACTCTACTGAGGGCAACAAAGTGAGACTCTGTCTCAAAACAAACAAACAAAAAGAAATAAAAGAAAAGAAATAACTAACTTGGCTGGTGGAAGAATTCAGGGAAGGAAGTTTCACCTGTCACCTGGCTGGCTGGCAGGTGTGCAGGAAGCCAAGAAGGGAAGCCCAATAGCAGAACAACCCAGGCCAGCATGTCTGCTCCTAGCTTTCAGGAGCACATATGCAATGTACATACACATATATGTAGCACATATGTATACTGTGGACATTCAAACACAGGAGAGAGGGATTATATGACCCTGTCGATAGCTGGCCCAATGACTGCCTGCCCACAAGTGCTCTGCCAGGTATTATAGTCAGGTAGGCAAGTGGCAGGGATGACAAGGTTCCACTAAAGCAGCTCCCCAAGATGAGGGATGGCACAGAGGCTAACTCTCCCTCAAAGCCCTTTGTTGTAGTAAACCACTTCGATGCTGGAGTTTTGCTCGTGGATCTGAGCTCGTAGCTCTGGCTCCAGCCTGCTCACGTGTATGGAGCTGCAACAGAACAGCATGGACCAAATGAATGTCCCCTGACCCCAACCCTCTTCAGGGCCAGGGATCACCATACCTCCTCCTCCCAGGCATAAGCATCCTCTCCTTCTACCACTAGACGACTGGCTCACTGTCATCCTCCTGCCCCCACATCACTTGAGTGCCTGCCAGGCCTCCTCTTGGAACACACAGAAGGACTCTAGGGTTGTTTTGTTTAGAGATGTAAAGTCCTATCCAGAGCCCCCGGTCAAGCCCAGGGGCAGCACTTACCTCCTCTGGGGAAACAGGGCACAGCACAGAGGGGTGGCAAATACCAGGCTGGGAGAGAAGAGCATTGAAAAGGCTTGTAAATCTTTGGTCTAATGGTGTTCACACCCTGCAACCCACCCCATCCCTGGGGATATAGTCCCTGGGTAGATATTGATTAAAGTCAAAAAGACCTTTTAGGAACTTTAAACTCAACCCTGACATTAGATTCTGGTCGAGGAAAGAGCCTTCAGAGCTGTGATCCAAAGTAAGCTTCACAGCCAGTAAGTGGTAGAATCATGAATTCTTTTTTTGAGACAGAGTCTCCCTCTGTTGCTCAGGCTAGAGTGCTATGGTGTCTGCCTAGCTCATAGCAATCTCAAACTCCAGGGTTCAAGCAATCCTCCTGTCTCAGCCTCCCGAATAGCGGGACTACAGGCCCCTACCACAATGCTTAGCTAATGTTTCTATTTTTAGTAGAGACAGGGTCTCACTCTTGCTCAGACTGGTCTTGAACTCCTGAGCTCAAGGAATCCTCCTGCCTTGGCCTCCCAATTTGTTAGGATTACAGGCATGACCCACTACACCCAGTCCAGAATCATGAATTAAATGGGCATGAAAGTCCTGGATGATAGCAAAAGGTATATTTCCATGGTTTTGTCTTGTAGATGAATATTGGAATTCTCCAAACTAAGCTCTTGACCTTGAAAAACAGAGACTACCCTATAACACACCACGTCTTACAGGTATCAAAGACACAACCCCAGCTGACTATATGAATAAATGACATCCATAAACACCTTAAAGGCAAAAAATACCCACCTGAATCCACCATGGAAAAGGTCCTCCCACAAACCCTAGCTAACTCCCTGCACACTTACCAGAAGCCCACCAGTCCCACCTGCAGGGGTGCCCCAAGCCAGGGGCGGCGCTGTGGGGAGACAGAGAAACCATGGAATGGCTTGTGTCTCCTGCCTTGCTAACCTCCACCCCCTCCCACCCACTGAAGCTATCCCCCATCCTGCCTTTGAGCCCCTGGAATTGTGGCCCTTTTCTTCCTCCCAAGCCCACGATAGGGCTGGAACCTCCAGATTGTAGCCTTTTGCTCCAGCCAGGCCTATATGCTGGCATCCATCATCCATTCTTACCCTTCAGAATTTGTTCCCAGGGCACTCCCTGACTTTCTTTCTTTTCTCTCACTTCCTCCAGAAACTGCTTTCTACAGGAAACCTCCTCTGAACCTCTACTCACTGCCTCCCATCCCAGTAGCATGAAATCATCCCTTTCCAAACACATCTCCTGCTCAACACACGCTTCTAAGTTCGCTCTAGCCACAGTCACCACCACTCTGTTCCTCAAATGTGAGTACCTGCTCCTGCCTCAGGGCCTTTGCACAGGCTGTTCTTTCTGCCTGGAACACTCTTCTCTGTGTTCTTTGCCTGGCTATTTCCTTCTCATCCTTTTGGTCTTCAGAGGCCCCTTCTCCAAGGCACCCTGTCTAAATAGCTCTCCCTCATTAGTCTCAATTACAATATCCTGTTGGTTTCCTACAAAGCATGTGGTGCAATTTATGATATATTTGTTGGTTGCCTCTGTGTTTATTTGTTACTGCATTAAACTATAACCTTTAATGAGGACAGGGACTATGACCATCTTGTTCAGTGCTGTCTCCTCGGCCCTAAAATATACCCAGTGCATAGTTCATACTTGATATATATTTGTGAATAAATGATCCTGTGAATGAGACAGACCTTGTATTCCTATGCCTTGCTTCCCAGTCCTGTTCGTGTCTGTGTGTATTGTGGGGTATTAGTGGGGGTGGGAGTAACAGATGAGTGTGATATCAGTGTAACTATGACAGTCTGTTCCTGTGTTCCTGTGTATTCTAGAGGCCTCCAGAGTGATGCCAGTTTCCTTCAGGGCAGAAACCATTTCCTTCCTTCCATTATCTCCTCCCTCCACATTCCTTAACCCCAGCCCAATTCATTCTTGCTGAATGAATGAAGGTAAAGGGATATTGCAGGGCTCAGAAGAATGAGGGGCAGGTCTTAGACCCAGGCCAGGCTGGACAGAGGGTTGAAGATGTGTCACTTCTCCCAGCCACTACCATTTCCAGGAGGAGAGGAGGCAAGAGTGGCCTACCTTCAGGAAGTCTTTCTTCTCCAGGGTGTCCATGATCAGTGGGGGAATGGCTGAGGGAGGGCAGAGGAAGGAGGGAGGGGGTAGTAGAGTCAAAGCTGGGAACCCTAAGGAAGGGGGCCTCCTTCCACTCCTCCCAGTCTCCCCAGAGTCTTACTACCCCCAGAGTAACTACCCCCAAGAACAGCGCCCCTGTTTCTCAGAGCCTCTCATGCTCCGCCCAGCTGCCCCACCTTACCCATGGCAGGAATCGCCATGCAGATTCTTGATATCACCACCTGGAAGATTCCTTGCTTGGCTGCAGTCACGGAGTGGCCAAGCCTCTGACCTGCCTCGTCAGTCACTGGGATGCCCACCTGTAACTCCCTGGGAAGGGGGCTTAAGGTCACATCACAGGCCCCAAGTCCCATCTCAATGGGCAGCTACTCCCTGGAGTTCCTGCACACATCCTATACTCAAAGGCTGGTTCTCCCCCATCCCCAAGGATTCCAGGGTCATACTGAGATAGGGCCTGGCAGCTCATGTCCAGGGAGGGAGAGGAGCATCCTCACTCTGGGATAGCAGCATGGCTGGACAATGTGCTACATGTACATGTGGCATGCACATGCCAGGAGCTGGGGCTACTCACCTCTGCCTCATCAAGGGGATGTTGATGCAGTTGGCAGCTGCTACAGCTGCAAAGGGCACAAATCTGCCCACCAAGGGGGGAAGGTGCTGGGAAGGAAAGGTGTTGTCAATGGCTCTGAGGGCCAGGGGGATGTGAGGGACTCTGAGGAGGATGTGGGGAGCCTGTAGGTCAGGATGGGAGGGGTGATGGGAAAAAGGAGGTAGATAAAGAATGAATGGGGAGGGCGGCACCTGTGGCTCAAAGGGACAGGGCGCCAGCCCCATAAGCCGGAGGTGGCAGGTTCAAACCCAGCCCCGGTCAAAAACTGCAAAAAGAAAGAAAGAATGAATGGGGGAGAGCCTTTACCTTGGTGAGGGATTTGAGTCCAAGAGCCGTGGCCACAGCCCCTGTGGTGGCACTCACATAGGCTGTTCCCAGCTGCCTGTGAGTAGAAATGCCTGATCACAAGAGGGAAGTGGAGTCCAGCATTTAGCTCTTTCCTTTAGGGACATACCAAATCCTCAACACTCAAGGCATGGGGCAGGGGGTGGGGGGCTCAGAGAAGAGAAAGCTCCTTATCTCAAAGCCCCAGTCCTATCCTTTGAAGAGGGATATGTCCCCAATGCATATATAATAGGACCACCTCATGGTCTCAGGCAGGGGAAGTAGGGCAGGGGGCAGGCCAAGGAGAGCTAAGCCTCTGCCTGTAGGGCCAACAGGGAGCAGGTGTGAAAAGAAGAGGGTGATAGTGGGCTGGGGAAAGAGGGTCCCACACAGTGCCACAGCTGTTTTCTCTCACCCCACAGTGATGGGAGCATCGCCACTGCGGTTGGAGTAGTTAACAATGGCATTGAAGGACTGATTCACCCACTGCCAGAACACCACAGTTGGGGTTTTCCTGAGGGAACAAAGACACTTACTTCTGCCTCCTTGGCAGTGTCCCTCATCCTTGGACCCCTATAATGAAACTCCAGAGGTTATTCTCACACCCTAAGGAGGGACCCAGTTGATGACCTGGATACCCCTGGATACCCACCCACACACACTTAACACAAACACACCCACCATCTCTGGGGCACAAGGACCACTGAGGCTGTATTCTGAGAAATAGAAGTGATTCTAACATAAGGTCTCTCCCACCCACTGTTCTCTGCCCTAATTTGCCCAGAGAGGAAGCACCTAGTCACCAAGTCATGCTCTCAGGAAGGGGACACGGAGCAAGACATGCCTGTAGAAGGTGAGCATGCAGCCAGTGATGGTCATGTTCATGGGGACCTGGGCTGACATGCGGCCAATCAGGATCACCTTCTCTCCAGTGTCTGGATGGAAGGCGGAGTCGTACACATACTTGGCCCTCCACAGCTGGTCCTCCGTGAGCCCTGGGGTCACCATGCCAGCCCTGCAGAGGTTGCCAAGTAGAAAAGCTATCCTAGGGTGTTCTAAGGGATAGATCTACCCTTCTAGGCTCTGCCTGCCCAGCTCGGGGAACCCTAGACAGAGGACTGGCAACTTTAGCCCTAACTTGGAATAAAGGAGCTCCTTGTCTTCCCTGAAGTGGAGGTTCCTGTTTCTATTTCCCTTCTAGCCACACAAAGAGGAGTGCCCCTCTGTTTCTACCAAAATGCTGGGTCATAGATGATAATGGCTTCTAATGGATCAAAACTAGCTGGGAGCATTGCAAAAGTTTTTCCTCCCAGAGATAAGGGGAATGCCCTCCTTGGGACTCTACTATGAGGCCCTCCATTCTCCTTTTAAAATTATTTCATTATTTTATTTATTTATTTTTTGAGACAGATTCTCACTCTGTTGCCCAGGCTACAGTGCTGTGCCATTATAGCTCACAACAACCTCAAACTCCTGGGCTCAAGTGGTCCTCCTGCCTCAGCCTCCCAAGTAGCTGGGACTACAGGAGTCTGCCACAACACCCAACTAGTTTTTCTATTTTTTAGTAGAGATGGAGTCTCATTCTTGCTCAGGCTGGTCTCAAACTCCTGAGCTCAAGCAATCCACCTGCCTCAGACTCCCAGACTGCTAGAATTACAGGTATGGAGGAGTGGCCCAGCAGTGAGATGGGTCCCTGTAGAGTGTTTGTGAGCGATGGAACAGCCCTCTGCCCATAAATATCCATGCCACCTCCTCAACCCAAACACCCTAAAATCTTTTGGGTTAAAGCACTGTGCTATAGTTACATATGATGCCTGCAGAGAGGGGCAGAAAGAAGGGGGTTGAGGATTAGGACAGGGTTACTCTCAAGCTTGAGAAGACAGGTACAAAACGTACCATATTAATGGCAGAGAATGAGCTTCTAGAGTACAGGTCAGATGAGGGGATCACCTGTAGTTCTGTACAATATTCCGAGAAGCTTCCAGCTGAGCGCCAGACAGCAGCAGATTTCGGGGATCCGTAACAGTGAAGAAGTGCCGGGCTCTGCCCAGGAATGTGCTTTGGTCCCAGCGAGGTTCCTGGATATTGATATCTAAGGGCAATTCACCCATTTTCTGCAGGGCAGGAATGAGGGTCAGATGGCTGTAAGGAGGGGATCCAAGGGCTCCACCTAAGGAAAACTTTGGTGGCTCTTCCCTGGTCCCTGAACCTATCAGTAGTCCCTTTAAGAACTCAAGGTCACAATTACAAAGATGTAGAAACAACCCAAGTGGCCATCAACAAATAAATGGATTAATAAACTTGGCCATATGTATACCATGGAATACATCTTGTGTATTTACCTGGATGGCTTTGAAGAACATTCTCCTAAGTAAAGTATCTCAAGAATGAAAAATCAAGCATCCCATGTACTTAATACTATGTTGAAACTAGCGGATCAACAACTATAGGCCCTCAGGAGAGAAAAACACAATTAAATTCAAGGGCAGTGGTGGTTCAGTTAGTTCCCACCTAACGAGTATGATGTAGGGATATATGGCACATTTCCTGGGTGAAGAACTCAAGTGCAACTTGAACTTCACCTTACAAATGCAAACAATGTAACCTAATCATATGTACCTTCATATTAATCCAAGAAAAAAAAATAAACTCAAGGTGACTCCAGATAGGTAAGCACAGGTGAGGTAGAGCTGTTTCCTAGGCAATGTCCTGGCTTAGGACCTTTAGTCACAGGAGAGAGGGATGGGAAGGCCAGAACCAGGAAAAGAGATCTCTCTGGCCTCTGGCTTGGTGCAGATTTTCATAAGTGAGGATTTACATGTGTTTGATGCATGAGCAGCAACTGTCCCCTACACAGCTACTCATATGCTGCAGGTGCACAAAACACATATAATATAGGAGGGACATAGTGTTTGTGTGCAATTTAAAATAGTTTAACATAGTAAATTGCACACGAACTTTATGTCCACCACTGTCTTTCCTGAAGTGGAGGTTCCTGTTTCTAAAGCTATGTCAGCTTTAGGCTATTTGGGAAGATGGCAAAAGACATCCCACACTTCAGGTCCCGATTGGAGGGGAGCAAAGGCTTATTAGCTACCCCAGGGCTTATCTGTTCCAGATCTTAAACAGGAGACCCTGCCAAGTGTGTGCACAGGGCATACAAAAATTCCCTCTCCACACTCATCTTTCCCAACCCACTCTGAATGACCGCAGGCTCTCCCTGCTCCCTGTCTCGTAGGACTGGCATAAACACCAATCCAGGTCTCTCTGGCCACAGGCCAACAGAAAATACAGGTAGTCCCTGGTTACAAACAAGACAGGTTCTGTAGGTTTGTTCTTAAGTTGAATTTGTATGTATGTTGGGACAGGTCCATTTACCTAGTATCTGTAATAGCCTCCATTTCTAAGTTTGATTTGTACAAAAGTTGGATGTTTGTAACTCAGGGACTGCCTGTAGCAAGATTTAGTGGACACCTCTCCACCCAGCACAGAGGAAATCTGGAGCAGCCATCTGGCAGCACTGGGCAAAATCCTACAGAATGACTAATCCTCTCCAACCGTACTTCCTCCTGCACAGGCAGACACATCCTTCTCTCTCGCACACTCACAACGCACATACCCACACAAAGACACTGTCATCCACACCCCACCCAGACATTCAAACAGGATGAACACGCTCTGTGTACACCGGCCCACTAGGACAGTTACACACATTCTGACTAGTTGCACATATTTGAATGTGTGACCACAAACAGCCCCACCCTGACATTCCTCCCCCCAACCAACCTCTCCTTGTCCCCCACTGAATCCGATAGGGAACACCTCTCCAAACAGGCCTCCTCCTCTCACCCCCATCCCCTAACTCTTGACTCCCTCCACTCCTGAACTCAGGCTGGGACAGTAAGCACTCACGCTTTCCGGGGCTCTCCACAGCTCTCAGATCCGCCTTCCTCTCTGCGCGTTGCCACAGCCCTCCCAGCCATCCCGCGGGACGTCTCGCGGGACGCTGACCAGTAGGGAGGAGCGGGGGCTTCCCTGCCGCGCCTTCCCAGACGAACCCGGGATTGGCAGAGCCCGGGCGGTGGGTGATATTTGGAGCAAGGCCCCCACCCCCGCCCACAGGGACCACGCCCTATGCTGCTTCCCGGAGCTGGTGGTACCGCAGGGATCGGTTCTGGTCCCCTACGCAGCCAGATGGGGGAGGAGCTGTGTGAATTGCCCCCTTTGCTTGCAGTCCCCTGACTGGCCTCGGGAGGCACCTGGCCCCTGCCGCAAGGAGTCTAGGTGCCCAAGAAGACGCTCAGCGTGCAGGGCCCAAGTGGGCGGCGAGGAGGGGCGGTCCTCTGAAAGTGCGTCCGGAGGGACTCGGGTTACTACTCGGCTTGTTTACTTGATGGCTGCCTTGGCAATGGCCTCTGCCTGCTTGGCCCCCTGAGCTCCTATCCCAGTACCCACAAACTTCTCTTGTAGCACCTCAGCATTCGCATCCCTTCACAGCCCGGTTACAGAAGAGTCTGTGCCCGGTCTACGTCCTCAGCCCTCTCCCTACTCCCCTCCGTAACCCCCAGCTCCACTATGTCCCCAGCCTCCTTATGGTCCCAATCCCTAGCCCTGCACCACAGACCTGAACCCCACCCCCCGAAATGTGGAAGGCCAGCAGACTTAAGGAACATCTGTCTGCATCCAGGCAATTGCATCAGGAGATTCTCAGGATTCTTCCTCCCCTAGAGTTCTGTGGCCAGCTGCCCTGCAGCCTTTCAGGAACTGGGTGGCCAGAGAGACACCTTCTGGTGTAGGAGGAGAATGCATCTGAAAAAGGCAACTCTCTGCCACGCCCACACAACTCACCCAGTCATCACCATACAGGGCACTCCTGCCGAAAACGCAGGCTCAAGCCGGGTTCTGTCCCGGTGACATTCCCCTGCTGAAGCCTTAGGGTTGACTGCGGAGGGGTGGCAATTCTAAGAGCCTCGGTAGCTAACTTAGCCCAAAGAAGACGCTGTTCAGGGGGAGCGGGGCGAGCCGAGATGGAATTCGAGCGATGGAATGGGGCGTCGGAATTAGAACAGGAGTGGATAGGACCCAGCGGGCTCCAGACCTGGTAAAGAACTGCTGCCCTGGGCGCCCACCAGAGGTGAGGGAAAGGAGTGATTGGCGACCCCACCAACCAATAGGAACCTGGAGCTGCCCGGGCCAGCCCTATTCCGGCAGCCCCAGCGAAGCGTGGGCGGAGTTCCCGGTCTCTCGCAGTGGCTGAGTCCCGGGGACCGTGAAGCCGGCGGCCACCGCACAAGTAAACAGGTGAGGGGACTGAATTTGATGGGGAGGGGTCCAAGGAGAGACGACCTGGGGTTGGGGTGCTGCGTTCTGGGTCCCAGAGCTGCTCTAAGGGACATGGCCCTGGGTTTTGTGCAGGATGTTGCGGGAACCTCACCAGCAGATCCTCCTACCAAGTATGGAAGAGGCTCGCCCAACCTCTTTAGACCGGGAGCGGGGTCGGGAAAATGTTTGAGAGCCTCAGCCGCAGATCTCTAAGGCCCTGGAGTCTTGGGCTGGAGGCCCAACCTCCAGGGCTGGCCGCAGGTACAGGAGAGGTGGTGCAGTGAACTGCTCTGACCCTTCATTATCTCACACCGTTAGAAGCTTCAAGTCCCTCAATAATCCCAACCTCTAGTGAGGACTGGGGACGGGAGTAGATGACTCAGCTGAGAGCAGGAATGAGAGGTGCACGACAGGGTCCCTCCCACCTGCCTTGTGTAAAGTCCGGGAAAGCCCGTGATGGTCTCTGGCCTGGAGTAGGAGAGGTGGAGGAGTCTAAGGATACCCACACGGTGGTGGGATATGTGTGTGTGAACGTTCTGAGGGGCAGTAGGGGCAGCATTTACATCCCCTCCCATCCCTGCCCAGGCCTGGAGTCACACTTCCAACACTTCCAAGAGGCAGCGCAAGGAAGGGCTCCTGGTTGCTGACACCCCAGACCCGCATAGCAGCCTCATGGAGCTCAGAGCACTCAGGACTGGCCTCTCTGGGGCTAGCAGGTTCTTCCTGAACCTTTAAGGGCGCCAACCCAGCCCAGGCGCCATGGCGCACGGTTTCCCAGTGGGCTTTGACCCATTGGGCCTAGGAGACCTGAGCTCTGGCTCTCTGAGCTCCCTCTCCTCCCGAGGCCACCTGGGCAGCGACTCCGGCTCCACCGCAACGCGATACCTGCTAAGGAAGCAGCGGCGGCTGCTGAATGGGCCCCCCCGCGGAATACGAGCCTCATCGCCCATGGGCCGTGTCATCCTCATCAACTCCCCCATCGAAGGTGGGGGTGGGGCCAGCCACTGGCCTGGGAAGAGGAGGGTGGGAGTGGAGGACAGTGGGAGGAGGAGGAGGCAGAGCCAATACAGGTGGGGGAACTCAAGAGATGGTAGTGTAGGGAACTGGGGAGAGGGGCCTCTGGGAACCCATACACTCTTCTTCACCTACCCTTGCCTCTCCTCCAGGGCAATCCTTTAGGGCTGCACCATTGTAGAAGAGTTAAAGGTGATAGATACCCACACCACAGGAGGGAAGGCATGTGTGTTCTATGCTAGTTCTATGCAAGTGAGCAAGGCAGAGTACTGAACTGGCCTCTTCCTCTCATAGACTCTACAAATTGATTTGTATGTGCCTTTGAGAGGGGCAGGATGGAGGAGGACATCCTCCATCAACCAGTCCATTGTGCCACCAGCTCTGTGTTGGGCTTTAAGGAGTCAGTGTCCAGGTGGGTAGACAGAATAAAGGTTTCAGGTGCAGAAGGAGGGGAATAAAGGTAGAGCAACAAATGTTCAGAAGAGTGGGGAGAACAGGAGAGTCAAAGGTGAGGGAGGGGGAAGACCTAAACTTATGTAGCTGCTTCATGTTGCTTCCTGGCACACTGATTCTAGGCCAGCCCTGGGGAGGTCTTGCAGGCTATTTATAGAGAATAGGACGCATTCTTCACTTTCCTTAAGTTTACTGGGTAGTAATACTTAGAGCAACAAGAATAGCTGATGGTGGGATGAAGCTATCACCAGTTAAAGTTGAAAGTGGAAAGCGTGGAGCTTGGTGGGGTGGGCACTTAGGAGACAGCCTGGCTGTAGTGACAGATGTGAGGTAACAAAGAGCTGGTAAGACAGGACCTTGGATGTCAGGAATGGAGCAGGGGCCCCCTGGGCCTGGGCTTTCTGTGGGCAGGATGAGATAAATATCTCCAGCTCCTCTCTTCTTTCTAGCCAGCAGAGTGCCTCTGGCTGGGTCCCAGACTGGACTTTTCAGGTCCTGCTCCTCCCCTCTGACCCAGCCAGGCAGCTTTGTTCCCCTCCCTGGGCCACTGAGGCAGGGGTGAAGTGTGTTGCTCAGGCTCACCCCAGTCACCCACCACTCTGAGCCTCCCCCTCAGCTGAGCAGCAGGGCACTGCTCAGGGTCACCACAGTCATTCTGGTCAGGGAGCAGAAGTCCCCAGAGCAGCTAGAAGACATGAGGGGGCAGGCAGGCACTGGGACACTGCACGTGTGAGTTCTATTCTATTGAAAGAACTATGCTGTACCCCCACCAACACTCTTTCCCCACCCTGCCATGTGTGATGCAAAGACTATACTATCTCTCTAAAGATGCTCTTCTAGAAGCTCTATGATTTTTTTCTCCTTCTGCCTCACCCTAATGTCACCATCCAGCCACAAGAGCAACATCTCCTAATAATTGAAGGACTAGGACTGGGTCATTGTTCTGACCACCTGGCCCCCATCCTGCCTGGGGCAGGAGCCCCTGAGCTCAGAATCCTCCCCTCTGCCCGAGCACAGACATCATCCAACTCCCCTAGCCTGGAACCCCTGCCCCATGTTGTTACTGAGACCACTCCAGGGGAATAAAGTAGCTGGTAAGGGAGAAACAGTGAGAAGGACATTGCCACCCATATCAGCCCCACAAGGTCCCACCAGCTCCTTAAACTCAACTGGTCCCAGAGAAAATTTATTATCTTTGATTCAAACCAGCCCTTTTTCCTCACTTTGCTAGTTCATTAATTCATTCCTTTATTCTTTCATTTATTCAAAAAATACTTTAGGCTCAGTGCCCATAGCTAAGTGGTTAGGGCGCCAGCCACATACACCGGGGCTGGCGAGCTTGAACCCCGCCTGGGCCTGCTAAAAACAACAATGACAACTACAACAAAAAAATAGCTGGGCGTTGTGGCGGTACCTGTGGTCCCAGCTACTTGGGAGGCTGAGGCAAGAGAATTATTTAAGTCCAAGAGTTTGAGGTTGCTGTGAGCTGTGATGACATGGCACTCTACTGAGGGCAAGGTAGTGAGACTTTGTCTAAATAAATAAATAATACTTATAAAAAATACTTACTAAATACCAAGTACTGCACTCTATCCAGGGTGACAGAGTACAAGTCTGTCTCAAAAAAATAAATAAATAAAAAAAACATATCCCATACAACATACAGGGGATCTACTGGTGGGAGAGAATCACTAAGTCCCCCCATGATGGAGCACACAACTAGTGAGAGGAGGCAAAATAAATAATGCACAAAGAAGCAAATAATGACAAGGGATGGGAAGAATCTGAAGGAAATAATTTGGATAATATGACAGAATAGTGGTTCTCAAACCTTAGGTGTGTCAAAATTACCTGGACAGCCTGTTTTGCTGGCTCACTCCCAGAGTTTCTGACTCAGTGGATCTGTGGTAAAGTGCAAGAATTCACATTTTTTTTTTTTGAGGAGGGGGCAGTTTTTCTCACCACCCACCACCTCTGTATATGGGGCCAGCACCCTACTCCTTTCACCCACAGGCGCCACCCGTTAACTTCTATTCTTTTTCTTTTTTGTAGAAACAGAGTTTCACTTTATTGCCCTCGGTAGAGTGCCGTGGCATCACACAGCTCACAGCAACCTCCAACTCCTGGGTCTAGGCGACTCTCCTGCCTCAGCCTCCCGAGCAGCTGGGACTACAGGCGCCCGCCACAACGCCCAGCTATTTTTTTGTTGCAGTTTGGCCGGGGCTGGGTTTGAACCTGCCACCCTCGGTATATGGGGCCGGCGCCCTGCTCACTGAGCCACAGGCGCCGCCCAAGAATTCACATTTTTAACGAGTTCTCAGGTGCTGCTGGTTGGGGCAACCATGCTTTGAGAGCCACTATAATAGGGACTTACTGGGAGGAGTAGGGGACCCCAAGAAGTTTCTCTGAGAAAGTGGTGTCTAAGCCAGGAGGGGAGTGAGGGAAGGAACTGGCCTTACAGAGGTCTGTCTGAGCCAGAGGACTGCAGGCAGAGGAGACATGGAAAGCATGTGACCTACATGGGGAACAAGAAGGAGGTCAGGGTGGCCAAAACTCAGTGATGGAGCAGACAGTAACCAGAGGCGAGGGTAGAGGGGTGGGCAGAGAGCCCACAGAGGGCCCCACAGGGCATGGCGAGGGATTTGCAGTTCCTCTAGGAGCAGGAGCAGGTGTGGAAATTTTTAGTTAGGAGAAAGATATGACCTAATATGAAAGCTGCTCTGGCTGCTGCATAGAGTCAATAAAGGGCTAAGAACAGAAAGTGGGAGATAATTAGGGGGCTGCTGGGAGTGCTTAGGGACAGGAGCTGGGGCCAGGGCTGGACCAGTGAAGGTAGAGAAGGTACCATCCTTGCAGGATCTGAGCTCCTGGGATCAAAACCTCAGACTGGGCATCCCCCTGGTGCAGTGCCCTGGGGAGGCCACAGGGAGGGCCTGAGGGGAAAGAGGATTGGGGGTGAGAGAGCAAAAGACTCCTTGGCTGAGACTGGAAAGGTCCTGATATCTGTGTAAATATAATCAGCTGGGGAATTCCAGTCTCCCTCAAGTCTTCCTGCCCCTGCCCACGGGCTGCCCTTGGGGATTTCTTTCTGAGCTACCCTGGTCATGCACTGTAACCTGATTTCTCAAACTGAAGTGTGGTGTGGTGTGGTGTGGTGTGGTGTGGTGTGGTGTGGTGTGGTGTGTGTGTGGTGTGTGATTTCTCCTTTTCAAATACCTCTAGAGTAACCCTTGCCCAAGAAGAAATCTCAACTTTTCACCTGGGACCCCACTTACCCTTCTGGTCTCCTTTTTTTCTCTTCAAGGGCCCACAGCTGAGACTGGCTCGCTCCATCCCCTCATGAGTGCCCTTCCTATCCCCTTCACCTGTCCAAATCCCACCTATCTCAGTAGAAACCTTCTGGGCAGCTGTAGTCCCTGGGCACCCCTTCCCCCTGACTTTCCCCAAGACTGATGGAGAGGGCTGCTCCCCGCCCTGGGCACATACTTCAGGCTGATATTGTTTGGGTTTCTCTCCCAATATAGCCAGGTCATTCCTAGAGCTCTTTTTTCCTGAATCACAGAGGCTGAGAGATGGGGCCTCCGGGATCCTTCCATAACATCCCAGACCTGGTCTCACCTTGTATGCCTCTAAATATGGGAAGCTCATTATCCCCAAAACCCATTCCACTGTCTGATAGCTGAATGTTTTTTGTTTTGGGGGGGGTGGGTTTGAGACAGAGCCTCAAGCTGTCACCCTGGGTTGAGTGCTGTGGCATTATAGCTCACAACAACCTCCAGCTCCTGAGCTCAAGTGAGTCTCCGCCTCCGCCTGCCAAGTAGCTGGGACTACAGGCGCCTGCTACAATGCCCGGCTATTTTTTTTTTTGGTTGCAGGCGTCATTGTTGTTTGGCGGGCCCAGGCTGGATTCGAACCTACCAGCTCAGGTGTATGTGGCTGACGCCTTAGCCGCTCGAGCCACAGGCGCCGAGCCAATAGCTGAATGTTTTATAAAGTTTTTCTTTACAAAATCGTCCTCTGACTAATTCCGCTATATGGGCTTGCTTCTGCCTTCTGGGTTACATAGACAAAAACATCTAATGCCTTCCATAGGATAGCTGTATGACTATTTGAAGTTAGCGTTAATATACTCATTTCTGCTACCAGCTGCAAAGCACAGGCTCCCTCACAGAACAGAATCTTGAACTTTGTTTTCTGTTCATCTGACAGATGGACAGAATTTTCAGGAATTTGGCTTACTACAGGCCTGTGGGCATGTGAAGCTTTGTAAGCATTGACACACATGTACTCCCATGTTAGGAACCCTGTCCTGCTGTTCTCACTGTTCCTACGCTCTCTCACATGGTCTCAAAATTACCTACAGGGGACTTAGAAATTAGCATCTGATCCATTTAGGGTCCCCAGTGCTTGCGTGGCTGTGCCCAGCAACTCACACTGTGCAGGCCGCAAGTTGGGGAACCTAGGGACCTTCTGTGCCAGAATGAACATGGGGTCGTGTCTATGTCCCCATCCCCACAGCTAACAGTGATGAAAGTGACATCATCCATGCGGTCCGGGTGGAGAAGAGTCCAGCAGGGAGGCTGGGTTTCAGCGTGCGCGGGGGCTCGGAGCATGGCCTGGGTATCTTTGTCAGCAAAGTGGAGGAGGGGAGCAGTGCAGGTGAGTAGGGTTCCTGGGGTGAGATCCTGGCTTGGGATGTGACACCTCATGGAGGGGCAAAGGGAGCTGCTGTCAGGCATGGGGGAAAGAATCTTCAGCTCTGGAGGGCATAATGGGGAGACAGGACCCACCTTCAGGGCAGAGGAGATTAAGGGACAGATCCTTGGGCTAATAGGGCATTCAACCTTGCTCTGAGGAATCCCCACCCTGATTGAGGAAGCTCAGTTTACCCCAGGGATCCCAGTCTGATGGGAAATGCTCAACTCCACCCTGGGGACCCTTCTCCCAAGTGCCCCAAACCAGCCAGCCCCATCCCCTGGTACAGAGCGGGCTGGCCTGTGCGTGGGGGACAAGATCACAGAGGTGAACGGGCTGAGCCTGGAGAGCACCACCATGGGCAGTGCTGTGAAGGTGCTGACGGGCAGCAGCCGCCTGCACATGATGGTGCGGCGCATGGGCCGTGTGCCCGGCATCAAGTTCTCCAAAGAGAAGACCACGTGGTGAGCAGCACCTGCCCTGCCCCCACCCTGGCCTTGCCCCAGCTCACCCAGCACCACCACCACCTAAAATCCATTGGCAGGAGTGGCTTCTGCTCTTCCTGCCCACTGGGCACTGGAAACATGGGGAACCTAAGGCCTGATCTCAATATGAGAAGCATCTCTCTCCAGCACCCCCCATACCAGTGGCCCTGCCCCTGTGGCTGCTGCTGTGAAACCTGGGGACAATAATAGCACATCCCCATGAGGGTGCTATAAGGATTAGAAATGGGCCTGACACCTTCAGTGGCTCAATACAAAGGCGATTGGGATGGTTCCCCAAGTTTGATAACTTGGGGAAATCTATGTCCTGCTAAGGGCCCAGGCCTGGGCAGTCCCCCAAAGCCAACCCCCCTTTCCTGTGCAGTTATCAGGGCTGGGAGGCCAGGTGGGCTGATAGTGGATGAGGACCCAGCTGAGGCCCCTTGCTGTTGCCCCAGGGTGGATGTGGTGAATCGGAGGCTGGTGGTGGAGAAGTGTGGTTCAACGCCATCTGACAGTGGCTCAGAGGACGGTGTGCGGCGCATCGTCCACCTGTACACAACCTCTGACGACTTCTGCCTGGGCTTCAACATCCGTGGGGGCAAGGAGTTTGGCCTGGGCATCTATGTGTCCAAGTGAGGGCTGGTGCAGGAAGTGAAACAGGGTAGGGCTGGGACCGGGGGAAGGTAAGCAAGTGAGGTCTAGCTAGCTACCTGTCCAAATGAGGGCCTCAGTCAGGGGGTCACCAGGAGGAGGGTCCAGGATCTTAACTGGGGCATCCCTGCATCTAAGTGAAGGGTCTGGAATGAGGGATTAGGAGGGTAGGCCAGAAGCCTAGACTGATGCCTGTCTGCCCCCAGAGTGGACCATGGTGGGCTGGCTGAGGAGAATGGCATCAAGGTGGGAGACCAGGTCCTAGCTGCCAATGGTGTCAGGTTTGATGACATCAGCCACAGCCAGGCCGTGGAGGTGCTGAAGGGCCAAACACACATCATGTTGACCATCAAGGTAAGCAGAAAAGTGGGAGTCAGGGAGAGGTCAGTACAAAGGAAGGTTTCCCCAGATTACCCTGGTACCCCTAGGTGTGGTCATTGCTCTGCAATATATGGTATTTCCACAGCTACATGGAATATAGGGCAGGTGTGGTTCCCATCTCTATTTTGCAGAAGAAACTGAGGCTCAGAGAAGCAAAGTAGCTCATGAACCAGTCAGTTACTCAGCTGGTCAGTAGCCAGGCCTGGTTCCAGTGCTGCTTCATGATTGCTAGAGCAGTGCCCCTTCTTATGAATGGCAGATGCCTGGGGTTGAAAGGAGCAAATGCCCTGCCCAGAAGGGTGGGCTGATAGCTGTGGCTTTGGGCAGGACTTGTGTGGTGGGCAGCTCCGTGCACAGGGCAAGCAGGGCTGGGCTAGGGCCAGAGATTAGATTTCAGGAGAGGCAGCTGGATTCATTATTCATGTGGGTCTCACCCTTGCCTGAGCCTTCTCACACTGGCTCCTCAAGGAGGTGATGCTTCACTTTCCCCAGGGTCCAATCCTAGCTGCTATTCTACCCTTCTCCTTCCCCAAGCCTTCACTCATCTGTTTGGTGCCTCCTCAGCCAACCCACCTCCTCATTTCCCACATCTCATTTCTCCCTTTCCTTCCTCTCAGATTATCCCAACACCCTTCTCATTCCCACTCTGCCCACCATTAACTCATTCAGTAATATTTCTGAGCACCTCCTATATGCCGGCCACTACGCCAGGTACTGGGGCTCTAACAGTGAACAGGACAGATAAGTGGGGAGACAAACTCAGTGCTTACAGATTGTGACAGGTGCTATGAGGAAAGTAATTTAGAGACAGGATGGAGTGATTTAGGAAGGCCCCCTGTAGCTCAGGGGATCAGGGCAGGCCTCTCTGTGGAGGTGACATAGAAAGGGCAGAAAGAAGCTAGCCACATGATGAGCCGAGGGAGGAGAATCCAGGCCAAGGGAACAGCAAGTGCAAAGGCCCTGAGGTACAAAAGGAACTTGGCATGTTCAGAAATAAAGTGGCCCAGCTCAGTGCCTATAGCTTAGCGGTTAGGGCACCAATCACGTACAGTGGAGGTGGTGGCTTCAAATCCAGCCCAGGCCTGCCAAACAACAATGACCAAAAAATAGCTGGGCATTGTGGCAGGCACCTGTAGTCCCAGCTACTTGGGAGGATGAGGCAAGAGAAACACTTAAGCCCAAGAGTTTGAGGTTGCTGTGAGCTGTGATGCCACAGCACTCTACCCAGGGTGACAGCTTAAGACTGTCTCCAAAAAAAAAAAAAAAGAGAGAGAGGGCGGCACCTGTGGCTCAAGGAGTAGGGCGCCGGTCCCATATACCGGAGGTGGCGAGTTCAAACCCAGCCCTGGCCAAAAACCAAAAAAAAATCAAATCTAAAAAAGAAAAAAGAGAGAGAGAGAGAGAAAAGAAATAAAGTGGCCCGGGCGGCACCTGTGGCTCAGTCAGTAAGGCGCCAGCCCCATATACCGAGGGTGGCGGGTTCAAACCCGGCCCCGGCCGAACTGCAACAAAAAAATAGCCGGGCGTTGTGGCGGACGCCTGTAGTCCCAGCTACTCGGGAGCCTGAGGCAGGAGAATCGCTTAAGCCCAGGAGTTGGAGGTTGCTGTGAGCTGTGTGACGCCATGGCACTCTACTGAGGGCCATAAAGTGAAACTCTGTCTCTACAAAAAAAAAAAAAAAAAGAAAAGAAAAGAAATAAAGTGGCCCATGAGGTTAGAATATAATGAACTTAGGAGAGAAATGGGGTCGAAAGTGTACTCCTGTCCCATCACCCCCCATTCTCACTTTCTCCTAATCCTTTCTCACCACTCCCCATGCCCTCTTACGCCCACTGTGCTCTTCCCAGGAAACTGGACGTTATCCTGCCTACAAGGAGATGGTTTCTGAGTACTGCTGGTTGGACCGATGTAAGTGGCTTAGGTCCCCAAGGTTGGAGGGAAAGGGCTGAGGCCCAAGGCTGGGGTTAGGTTCTCTGAAAAAGAAAAGAGGGGAACCAAAATCCCTCAGGACCTTCATATTGCCCAGAGCTATTTCTGGGCTCCCATCTAAGAAGCTGTAGATTCAGTTCCAGACTTTTCCTAGGGTATGGAGTCCTAATATGTGAATTGAAAAGTGATTGCAGAGCAGCTGGTTCCCCAGACCGTGTGGTTCCAACCTTGGTGCTGCCTGACTAATGTTCATTCTTACACCCCAAGCCCAGGGGTGGTCTACAAGCTGGGCAGGGCCCTGAAGCAAACTGGCAGACCCCTGAGATGCCCCTGTATTCCCACTCCCTACAGTGAGCAACGGGATGTTGCAGCAGCTCTCCCCAGCCTCTGAGAGCAGCTCCAGTGTCTCCTCGTATGCCTCCAGTGCCCCCTATAGCTCAGGCTCCCTGCCCTCGGACCGCATGGACGTCTGCCTGGGGCCTGAGGAGCCAGGCAGCCAGGGTCCAGGCTGGGGACGGGCGGACACAGCCATGCAGACGGAGCCTGATGCGGGGGCCCACGTGGAGACCTGGTGCAGTGTGCGGCCCACAGTCATCCTCAGGGACACAGCCATCCGTTCTGACGGCCCCCCAACTGCCCCCCGCCTTGACTCTGCACTCTCTGAGTCCCCCAAGACTGCTTTGTTATTGGCCCTCAGCCGACCCAGGCCCCCCATCACACGCTCCCAGAGCCACCTGACCTTGTGGGGTACGTGGGGGATGGGTGACTGCTACTCTCTCCACAGTCGCCTGGTCCCAAACCTGCCCCACTCTCTGCTCCAGGCCTTGACTCAGCCCCAGAATAGACTCAGAACCTGATCTGGGCTCCATTTTTAATTAGTCCTGGGCCCCAAACCAGCCCTAACCCCAGGCCCTCCGTCCTGGAGTTCCTAGGCCTATTCTCTCTCTCTCTCTCTCTCTCTCTGTCTCTCTCTCACACACACACACGCCTATTCTCTATCTTTCTCTCTCTCTCTCTCTCTCTCTCTCTCTCTCTCTCTCACACACACACACACACACACACACACACACACACACACGTAGGCATGCCCTCCTCTAGCTGGCCCTCAATGAAGATTCCTTACATAGCTTCAGCTGTGGAGTAGAGGGAGGGGGTTGGAAAGTTGGAAGAAGAGCCCCCTCCCATACCCTCCCACCCCACACTGCTGCAGATCCTGTCTGCCCCCTCCTCTCCCTTCTCTCTGCCCCTCCCCACACCCCTGGCCCTGTCCTTCCCTTCTGCCCACCCCTCCAGCCCCCCGGGTGCTCCCTCGTGTCTGCAGAAGAGAAGAAGCAGCGGAAGAAGAAGTCAGGGTCCCCTGGGGAGAAGGGTGCCCTGCAGCGCTCCAAGACGCTGATGAACCTCTTCTTCAAGGGAGGGCGGCAGGGGCAGCTAGCAGGGGACGGACACAGAGAGGCCTGGACACTGGAAAGTGGGAGCCCAGCCAAAGTCCGCCCTCGCCTGGACATGGAGAAAGGTGAGTGCTGGATTGATCAGACAGGAGGGCAAGGTGTAGTCCGCTGGCCATGGCGCCCACCAATTCTGGATTGAGACTCCATATTGCCTCTCCCCATCTAGGAGTCACCATCACCACTCAACCCCTGTGAGCCTTAGTTTGGAATAAGAGTAGTGAGGAATAAGTGCATGTATGTAAATCGCTTAGAATGCTGTCTGGCACAGAGAAGGTGTACAGGAAATGTGGTCATTATAGTATTGTTCCTGCTTCATCTCCCCCATTTTATAGAAGGGGAAACTGTTAGAGTCATAGCACGGTAAGGAAGTGGGAGAGCTCGGATCACAGACTGTGCTCGTGGTGACGGTGGTAGTGGCACAGCACACTTTTCCTTGAGTATTTGGCTTCACCTCCCCTGACCAGAGCTCCACTGGCCCAACCTAGTTCTAGAAGCATCCTTGAGCAACGCCATTTCTAGATCAGGACCCAGGCTGACCCACACCAGGGGCTCCCCAAGGAGAATCACAAGAGGCTCTGTCCTCTCTCTGGTGAGTTTCAGAGACTAGACCAAGAGTTGCTGAGTTAAATAAGACTCTTGGAGTTGCATGTGACGAAAACTCAACTCCATGTAGCTTTAAAAAGCACTTCTTAGGCGGTGCCTGTGGCTCAGTTAGTAGGGTGCTGGCCCGATAAACTGAGGGTGGCTGGTTCAAACCTGGCCCCTGCCAAACTGCAACAAAAAAATAGTTGGGCATTGTGGCAGGTGCCTGTAGTCCCAGCTACTCCTGAGGCTGAGGCAAGAGAGTCGCTTAAGCCCAAGAGCTGGAGGTTGCTATGAGCTGTGACGCCACAGCACTCTACCGAGGGTGACAAAGTAAGACTGTTTTGACAAAAAAAAAAAAAAAAGCACTTCTTGGCTCAGCTACAGATTTAAGCTGGGTCCAAAGGTTGGGACAATTATCATCAGATGTCTGTCCCCCTTCCTCTTTCATGTGCATTGGCTTCATGATCATGTGTGCTTTGCCAACTTGGAGGTAAGGTGGCCACTATTGCTTAGCAAGCCTAGGGGAAAAGAGCTTCTCCTTAAACAGCTCCCGCAGAAGTCCTAGGGCGGGCACTCACTGTCCCAGCTGTGATGGAAAGACAGAAGTGCTTTCACTGGCCAAGCCGGGGCAAATTCCCACTCTGGAGTACATGGGCTGAGAATGGGATGGGGGTGTCCCCAGGGAAAAATCAGGATTCTGTTTCTAGAAGGGTAGGGGATATTGGGTGGGCAGATACAACCAGAGGATAAGGGACTGGACGCTGCTCCGCTCTGGAGCCAAATGTTCTGGGCTCTCAAGGTGATGTCTCATGGGAGAGAAAATTCCTTCAAATTCAGGCCGGCCAGCGCTCCTTCCTCAGCCTATCTCTTTATCCACAGCTCCCAGGTCCCTGCTCTCGCCTGGTTTTCTCCTTCCTCTCTGGCTACTCTCTCCTTCAAAGGCTCCTCTTTCCCTTGTCCTCTGAAGGTAGGTGTCCCCCAAGCTTAGTCCTTGAGGTTTTTCCCTCCATATGTTCGCTTCCAATGAATCAGTGTAAGCAGAGCTCAGACTAGACTTTCTCTTGATCCAAGCCTTCACTAAGTCCCCATTGCCTGTGAACCAAGTCCCTAGCCTCAGCATGACCTTCAAGCCCCTCATGGTCAGGCCTCTTGTCCCCCTGTCCCACTTACTTTCAGCCTGAACCCCCCATTCTCACCAGTCCTTTCAAGCCCCATTTTCAGTTTGGGGGCCAGGGCCTGCAGCTGAGCCTCTTTCTTCTTCATGTAGGAGGCATGGGACCTGTGCAGAAGTTTGTCACCTGGAGACTGAAACGTGGTAATTCATCCATTCTTTAGCAAGGCCTGGTTTACAGCAGAGCAGCAGATGGGGGAGAATGTGGGGACCAGCTCAGTGTCTTTGGACTAAACTCGGGAGCCAGCATGGGGAGTCAGGCAGCTAGGGAGATGCATACTGGGGCAGCTAAAGGAATTGGACTGAGTTTACTAGGAAAGAGGGTTGCAGGCAGATATTAGGGTGTATTGGGGGCTTGGGTTGGGAACTCCCAAGGCCAGATTTGGGGGCAGTGAGGGAGCCTGTGCTGAGCAAATGGGGAACAGACTATATCCACAACAGGGTCTGTTCAGGGGGCCCAGAGGGTACTGGGCTAAAACTCCATTAAGGGACAGACTGATACCAGGGTCTGTGTTTAGGGGCTGTGGAGCAGGGGTTGGTGTGCAGGCTGCTATGAAAGACCATGGTAGAGAGCATATGGGCAAGGCTGGGAATCCATCCAGGTGCCTGGGCCTCCTATCTGGCCTGTTCTGGGCTCTGACCTGCTGAGGAAAGCCCCTGCCTTCTGATGGCTGCTGGCTCCTCCTTCACACCCTTTGCTCCTGCCCTGCAGACCGGGAGAGGGGCCAGACCCTGCTCTGTGCCAGGTCCGGGAGCCCCTCTAGCCAGCTGCCCAACATAGATGAGCTGGTACAGGCCTGGGAAAGCCGACGGCCCCTCATTCAGGACCTGGCCCGGCGGCTGCTGACTGATGACGAGGTACTGGCCATCACCCGCCACTGCACCCGGGTAAGCCTTTACCTTTCCTCTGGCCCATGGGGGTCACTCAGTGACCCATCCCTTCATTCATTCAGGCCACTGTCCACTGAACAGTATCTGGGCTTAATGATAGGAAGCCAATGGTCAGGGGGCGCCTGTAGCTCAGTGGTTAGGGTGCCGGCCACATGCTCCAGGGCTGATGGGAATCCTGGCCCAAGCCTGCTAAAAAAAAATAAAAATAAAAATGGCCAGGCATTGTGGCAGACGCCTGTATCCCATCTACAAGGGAGGCTGAAGCAAGAGAATTTGCTTAAGCCCAAGAGTTTGAGGTTGCTGTGACACCACAGCACTCTACTGAGGGCAACATAGTGAGACTCTGTCTCAATTAAAACAAAACAAAATAAAACAAAAAGGAAGCCAATGGTCAGTAAATGCAGAAGTCCTTCCTGTCGTGTACCCCCACACTAAGTGCATAGTCAGGAAGGGACATAGACAATAACTAGAACCTAAGCACCCATAGTGACAAGTCATGTGAAGTGCCATGAAAGAAAAGAGCATGAGAAGATAACCATAAGACACGCGTTAGATGGTGAGGTCTGAGAGGAACTCCTGGATGAGGTGATATTTAAGCTGAGGAGAGAAGAAGCCAGACAGGTGATGAGTAGGGGAAGAGAGTCCCCTTAGTCACCTGCCTGTGCCCTCTGTAAGACCCCAGCTGTCCCTCTATGCCTCTTTCTGCTTCTGGGTCAACCAGTAGAACTGGTCTCATAGCAGGCCACTCCCCTATTACCCTTGGCCTCCACATGCCCCTCAACTCCCCCCTACACTGTTGTTCTCTGTTCCTTCCCCTTTCAACAGAACCACAGGCTCCAAGGTGGGGGGAGAGTCTGATTCGAAGGAGTACCTGGGGCCTCAATGTTGGGAGGCTGTAGAGGTGCAGTTCATTTCCTCTGGGAGGATCGGAAGGTCCTCTCTTATCTCTGAGTCTCAAAAAGCCCAGGTGTGCAGTTCACAAATCTATGTGGTATCATATGGTGGGCTTCCTGTGAGCAACATGCTGTGTGCAAGGGCCAGCTGAGGGAGCTCAGGATGTTGTTTGTGGGTTCCACCAACTCCCACCTTGTTTGGGGGGACAGTTTTGTATGTCTGTGTGGTGTGTACATTGGTGTATCTGTGGGTACCTGGCTTGTATTGACATGACTGCATAATTGTGCCTGTGTGTGAACATGCGTGTGGCTGGCTAGTGCATGAGTGTGCTCGTGCATTGTCACTTGGAGACTGAGACACAGTCATTCACCAATCCCTCTACCAAGGCCTGGCTCGTAGCAGAGCTGAAGTGGGTGCACGTTAGGGGGCAGTTAAGGGGCTTTGGGCTAAGTCAGCAGGTGCACCCTCAGCTCTCAAGCCTCCAGTGAGCCTGCAACTCCAAATATGGCCACTAGGTGGTGCTCTATGTCCGTTTCTTTGGTCCTACCCCCTAACCCCATACCCTGCCCAACTCAGAGCCTCCTCTCACTGTGTCCTCATACACCTACCAGGTGGAGATACCACCCACACTTGGCCCAAGCCACACCCCACTAAGAGATGAGAGTCTGGGATGGAGCCTGGGCCAGTGATTAGTGAAGTTCCCCTAGTTACTCAGATGTGTAGGCCTCAGCCTCAGGCCTCCACTCTCTCCTCCCTGAACCACTTCTCCACAGCTGCCAAATCAGGAATTACACTCTTCCTCTCTGATCACTTTACATTCCCCAACCTACCTAGTGACCCATGTCTTTGGCAAAATAGAGTACTATTATTTTATTAATAGTTAATAAAATATTAAGTTATTAAGTTATTAACTGCTCAACTTCAGGGGGCACCACTCACATAGTAGTTACAACCTGTATAGCCCTACATGGAGGCTCTTCATGGACCCTATGACCAAATTAAACTTCTACTCATTATTCCACACCACCCTTGGAACACTTTCCTCTGTTCCCTGCATGTATCCTTTAAGACTCATTGTAAATACCACCACCTTCATGAAGCCCACTCTGATCCTCCCACCTTCCTCTGAGACTCTCTGCCCCATTGCCAGTGGCTTGGAGTTCACTAGAGTAGATGACTCATCTGCCTCTCATTCTCACTAGAATGAGTTCCTAAAGATCTGAGACAGGGTCTTCATTGTTGTCCCCACTGCCTGGTACAGGGCCTGGCACTTAGTGCTGAATGCAGATTTGTGGACTTTAAATGTGTACGCATATGTAGTTGGTTCTGTGCAATGTGTGTCTCTCACTCCAGACAACAGAGAATGTATTATTGATATATGTAAGTGTGAGTCCCCGTAACTTTATGTGTGGTTTATAGCCACACGTGATTTGTATTTTACTTATTTCCAGATATTTATGAATGACTCCCTCTGACCTCCAGGGCACTGTCTATGCCCTGTAGGAGATGTTCATGTTCTGTGTTATGTGTCCCTGAATCAGTCTCCCCCTAACCACCAGGGGTGGTGTGCTGTCCAAGTAGGGTGGCTTCCAGTGTTCAGGTCTTCTGAATGAGTGGGGTATGGTTGGTGGCATCCAAGCCGTGCCAGGCAGGGCCCCCCCAACCAGGATACTGACTAGAGAGGCTTTCTGTAGAGCTGCCCCTTCCCTATGGCCCCCATTCCAGCCTTGAACAAAGCCTAATTTGTAGGTCTGTGTACAGACATATGCTGGGACAGCCAGGCCTACAGCCTAGTGTTTGGCTCAAATTCCTTCCTTTTGCCTGGGAGGTGGGGGTGGGGAAGAGAGTCTACTCCCTGCACATCCTTTTCCAGTAACAGAGCAGGGAAGAGCCAGACTTCTTAGGTTCCAACCCCTCTTCACAATTCCTTATCTGTGTGGTTTTTAACAAAGTCCTCTTCTCTAAGCCTCAGTTTCCTTATATGTAAAGATGACAATAACTAATAGAATTGCTCAGGGTTGTCACTAAATGAAAGACTATCTGAAAAAGGCTTAGAAGGTGCCTGTCCCCAAGGTGTTGTTGTTGTTGCTCTTTATTACAGATCTGTTACTATTGCAGGTTTCTACCTAGTCACTAATATAAGACCATTCTGTGGACACCCTAGGGGTGGAGTGAACCTTTCCTAAGGCGTGAAAGGCTGGATGGGTCCCAGAGCCCCTCATGCCCTGGCATTTCCCCTCACCCAGCTCACGAAGTCCCCACTGCTATATGACCTGTGATGCCTCTATCTGCAGTATGTGCATGAGGGTGGTGTGGAAGACCTGGTGAGGCCTCTGCTGGCCATTCTGGACAGGCCTGAGAAGCTGCTACTGCTGAGGGATATCAGGTGGGGAAGTGGCTGAGAGGAAGGAGGACTGAGGGCAGGAAAAGGATCCCTGATATCTCCCCCAACCTCCCCAGGGCTGAAGTTTTCCCCAACACCTCCAAAACTGAGCCCTTGCCCACCCTTACCCCCCATCTCTTGTCCTCTCCCAGGAGTGTGGTGGCCCCCACGGACCTGGGCCGCTTTGACAGCATGGTGATGCCCGTGGAGCTAGAGGCTTTTGAGGCCCTCAAGAACAGGGCAGGTCAGTAGCTTGGGTGGGGGGTGGCTTTTGGATCCTGAGCTCATGGGAACGGGGGTGGGATCCCATAGTACAGAGAGTGGCAAAGATTGCCTGAGCCCTTTGAGCCGTGTCCATTAAGGAGCCAGTGTGGGAAACTTGCCTCTGACCTTTGACCTGTTCCTCTTTCCATCTAGTCCGGCCTCCTGTTTTGCGACCAGCTCGGCAGGACACACCACCCAAGCGTCACCTCATCACCCCTGTACCTGGTCAGTCAGAGTTCCACAGCCCAGGGACAGGCACAAGCCTGGGGAAACTGGGGAAGGGAGGATGGGTCTTCCATCCAAGCCTCCATGTGGGGATACATTGTGGGTCCTTGAAGGAAAGCCCAGAACTGTTTCTGCATATCTGCTTACTGCCTATACTAGTACGTAATTGTTGGTTTGAAACCCATTCACTTTTAACATCTAGTCTTGTTCTATGCAATAATCTCTGAGAAATTGGGGTGGCGCCTGTGGTTCAGTCGGTAGGGCGCCGGCCCCATATACTGAGGGTGGTGGGTTCAAGCCCGGCCCCGGCCAAACTGCAACCAAAAAATAGCTGGGCGTTGTGGCGGGAGGCTGAGGCAAGAGAATCGCTTAGGCTTAGGAGTTGGAGGTTGCTGTGAGCTGTGCGAGGCCACGGCACTCTACCGAGGGCCATAAAGTGAGACTCTGTCTCTACAAAAAAAAAAAATAATAATAATCTCTGAGAAATTACCAGATTGATGTGCTAATCATATTTTTTTCTTAGACACATTAAAATAGAACTGTAACTAATACAATAGAAAAGTATTAACATGCCATTATAATAAAACGTACTTGTTCACCTGCCCCAGTGGCCAATGTCCCCACTGCAGTAGGGCCTGAGAAAACCCAGTCCTGGTTGGCATAGACCCTACACAGATAGGCAGGGCCTGGGGGCTGGAAAGGTACTCTGAGCAGAGGGGCAGGCAGGGACAACCTAACTTGCCCCTCTTCCCCAGACAGCCGTGGAGGCTTCTACCTGCTGCCCGTGAACGACTTCTCAGAGAAGGAAGATGCTGGAGAGCTAAGGGAGCGGCTGGGGGGCCTCAAGGTCTCCCTGAGTGCCCCTGCACACTGCCACTCTCATAAAGGAATACTCCCTCTCCAAGATGTGCCAGTAGATGCCTTTGCCCCCTGCCGAAGCGCCAGCACACCCCCTCCCCAGCCACCCCCCGTGGCTGCCTGGCCTCTGAAGCCTAACTGGCTGCTGACAGAACCCCTGAGCCGAGAGGATCTGGGGCAGAGCCAGAGCCAGAGCCGGGCCCAGAGCCGCAGCTGCAGCCGCAGCCGCAGCCGGGGTCGAGGCAAGTCTCCTGCACGCAGGCGCTCCCCATCTCCAGCACCTATCCCCACTGCCAGTATGGCCAATAGGCGCTACCATAAGCCCCGGAAGGCTAGGCCCGCTCTGCCACCACCTCCGGATGGTCAGGCAGCCAAGGCAGGGAGCAGGCAAGGGCCCTCAGAGAATGGAACTGGCCAGACAGTAGAGGAGGCAGCCACGCAGGCCCCCAGTGGAGAGGTGAGGACGGTCACATTGTCCAAGATGAAGCAGTCCTTGGGTGAGTCCAGGTGTGACAGGAGCTGGTGGGAGGGACTGTAGGATTTGGGTGAGGTTGGTCAGCTTGGTTTGGGGGTATGTTAAGGGGCCTGGGCCTAGGAAGAGAATCTGGGGTATTGGAGTATAGATGGGGGTATCTAGATTTGAGGGGGTTGGGATCTAAAGGATTACAGTGAAATTCGAGTAATAGCAGAACCTGGGGGTTTAGGGTTGGGAGCCTAAAGGATTACAGTGAAATTCGAGTAATAGCAGAACCTGGGGGTTTAGGGTTGGGGGCCTTGGATTTTGGGATGGCATCCTATGTTTGTCCAGGAGCTTGCATTCTGGGGTGTGGCTACACTTTCAACAGTTTCTTACCCTGACTAGGCATCAGCATTTCTGGAGGCATTGAGTCCAAGGTGCAGCCCATGGTGAAGATAGAGAAGATCTTCCCCGGGGGTGCTGCCTTCCTCAGTGGGGCCCTGCAGGTGGGTGAGGAGCACCTAGGCCTACTCCCTGATGGAGTCTGGCGGGAGGTGGGGCTGGTACATGCTTACCTGCCAGTCAGACATGTTTAGACCAGGCTGTGGGAGTAGGCCTAGGGTTAGGAGGGTCAGACCAGCAGGATGAGCAGGCCTAAGGAAAAATCTGTCCCCTCATGCTAGCCTGAGCCTGAGGCCAGCCCATCCTGTTCCACCCCTGCCCCAAGGGACAAAGGGCCCTTGTCTGTGCCCCACCCTGCCCCCAACGGCTCAAGGCACAAAAGTCCCATTGTCCATCCCCTCCACTCAGATGGGGGAGGTGTGTCCTAGCTGGTGGAGGTGAGAGGATACTGCCATCAGGTGGGGTGATGGGGTGCCATGACATGAGGGAGGGAGGGCCGTGATTCTCCCATCCCATCCTAGGCTGGCTTTGAGCTTGTGGCAGTAGATGGAGAGAGTCTGGAGCAGGTGACCCACCAGCGAGCAGTGGATACCATCCGACAGGCTTATCGAAACAAGGCTCGGGAGCCCATGGAGCTCGTGGTCAGGGTCCCCAGGTCCAGCCCACTACACTCCTCCTTTGACTCATCAGTACTCCCTGAGCAGCACCTTTCTGCTGATGGTTCCACTGCCCACCAAGCTCTCAATGCTACTGTAGATCCTGCCCCCTGGCTCCCAGAACCTCCCACCAATACCTAGCCCCCTGTCACAGATACTGGCCTCCTCCAGCCAACTCCCAGCTCCATCCCGTCTCCAGCTCTCCAGATCCCTGATACTTACTCTGCCTATATTCTCTCCACTTATCCCATGACCCTTTCCACTAACCTCAGACTCTCACTGACCCCTGCATCCTGCTCTTTCCAGGGCCTCTCCTGCTAACTTTCTCAGGATACAAGAATCTCCCACTCCTGCTTGCCCTGCTCAGTCCCAGCTCCACTCTGGCAGCTCTCATCTTCCCACTTCCCTCTTCAGGTATCACTAAGGCTCTGCTTTAAACTCTAAGGACAAGGTGCTAGGGGGCAGCCTGTTACCCACACTCACTGTTCCCCAGCCTTCCAAGACAGGAAAGGGGCTGAGAAACCCAAAGTCTGGAGTCTGGACTTGGACACTTTCTCACGATGCCTCTTTGATTTCCCCCCTAACATTGAGGGACATGGACTCCCAGGGCCCTCAAGGGGTCAATGTACACAGACATCCCCCAGTCCCAAGCAGCATTCTGTGCAAGGGACAGGGATGAAAGACTACTCATTCTCTTCAACTCTAAGAGACTGTTTCATGTTGGAGTCCACTAGGACCTCAGATTTTCCACTTTCTACATATTTCTCTCCCCCACCACTCCTTCTGCCCATTAAGAGCTCTAGGAGGTATAGAGGAGTTGCCAGCAAATAAAGAGGGAATGGGGATCAAACAAGTTTCCTTAATCTTTACCCAGCATACTTTTTGTAAACAAACAAAAAAAAAATTTTTAATGTTTTCTTTGGGTTTGTACAAGAAATTTACAGTGTGAAAAATATACATGTGAAAATGAGGCCATAATCCTGGGTGAAGGGAGGGGCTGCTTGGTCACAAACACAAATAAACAAGACATTTCTGAGTTCTTCCTTTGGTCTGACTTCAGCCCCCTCATTCCAGGAGAGAGGCTGCAGGGCTGGAAGCTGGGGGCCAGACCCCAGTCCCAGCCCTGTCCCCCAATGTGGGTAGGGTGGGGGCAGGCACATCTGGAGCAGCTGGTGCCTCTGGCTCTCGCTGGCTTGGGTGAGGGAGAATGTGGAGATGAGGGTGTCCCTTCCTCTCCCCAGATTCCCAGCAGGAGTGGGTTGGAGGTGTCTGGGTAAGAAGGGTGGCACTGGCAGCAGTGGGGAGTGAAATGGCTAGAGTGAGTAGGTGCCTCTGGGTGATAGTGAACACAGGGACCTCTGAAGGGTCTAATCTTGCTCCTTCAAGTCATAGGGCCACCCCGAGTTCTTGGCAGATCCTAGAGGATAAGTGGCTCTGGGGTCCTCAGACTTTGGGACCCTCAGTGGATCCCAGGTCCTAAGTAGATGTGCAGCTACTGCCCATATGGGTGCAGATGGCTCTAGATCTCAGTGGCAGTGAT
This sequence comes from Nycticebus coucang, assembly GCF_027406575.1. NCBI lineage: Eukaryota > Metazoa > Chordata > Mammalia > Primates > Lorisidae > Nycticebus > Nycticebus coucang. The sequence continues at coordinate 130,129,788 of NC_069782.1, read as the reverse complement.
CTCCTCTAGGCAGATGCAGGGGGCCTGCTCAGCCAGGCCCAGGTCGGCGAGCTCCCGGGCCTCCAGCTCCAGGCTGAGCTGCTGTAGCTCCTGCTCCAGCTGCCGGTTGCGCCGGTACATCTGGATATAGTTGTGCTGCAGCTGCTTCTGGTATCGGATCACCTGCTCCTTCTCTGCCTGCCAGGCCAGCCTCTCTCCCTCAAAACTGTCCCGCTGCTCCTCACCCCGCCGCCGCTCTCGCTGCAGTTCCACCCGCAGTTGCTCCACCTGGGCCCGCAGACTGCCTCCCACCCCAGCTGCTGCCCGCTGCACCTTGGCCTCATCACTCTCTGCCAGGAGGAATGGGTCAGCCGTGGCAGGTGGCACAGGGGGTTCCCGGAGTCCGGCTGCCTCAGCATCCAGCTGCCCAGCTTTCTCCCGCAGCCGCTCAGCTTCCTGGCGGTGCCGTTGTAGCTCCTGGGAACAGGCCTCCAGTTCCAGCTCCCGTGCTCGGGCCGCCTCCTGGAGGCCCCGTGCCCGGCCTTCACTGACCCTCAGCGTAGCTCGGGCCTCTCGCAGTGCCACCCGCAGGGCCACCAGCTCACTGCCCTTCTGTACCAGCTCTGCCTGAGACTCCTTCAGTTGCTGCTTCAGCAGGGAGATCTCGCCTGACTTCTGGCACACCTAGGGGTGGTGAGGGTGGGTGGTGAGAAGGTTCCTGTGGGCACCACTTCACGTCCAGCTCATCAAGCTGGTCATTCAGGGAGAAGAGGTTTGAGCATCATCATTTTACAGATGAACAGAGGCAAATCTAATGACATGTCCAAAGTCATACAGCTAGTATGTGGCTAAAGTAGAAAACATAGATCTCTTTCCTGCAAAGCTGGTGTCTTTAAACCAGTGGTTTTCAACCTTCCTAATGCCACAGCCCTTTAATACAGTTCCTGCGGGTCGTGATCCACAAGTTGCGAACCGCTGCTTTAAACCATCAAGAGACACTGTGGAAGTGCCGCTTAGCCCTGGGGGACTGAGTGATGGCAGGAACTGCCATGAGTGGAACAGTGGAGGGCAGTGCCCACATTGTCAGTTGATAGGCACTACTGTGCCTCGGTTATGAGCACAGATTTGGAGCCACACTGCCTAGGTTCAAGCTTTAGCTTTGCCAGTGCTAGGTGTGATTTAGGTCTTACCCTTTCTGGACCTCTACTTTGCTCATCTATCAAAGGGGGTATTTTTTGTATGTTTTTTGAGACAGAGTCTTACTTGGTCACCCTGGGTTGAGTGCCCTGGTTTTCATAGCTCACAGCAACCTCAAAATCTCAGGATCAAGTGATCCTCTTGTCTCAGCCTCCTGAGTAGTTGGGACTACAGGAAAAACTAGTCCCTGGCTAGTTTTTCTATTTTTAGTAGAGATGGGGGTCTCACTCTTGCTCAGGCTGGTCTCAAACTCCTGAATTCAGGCAATCCACTCTCCTCAGCCACTATGCTAGCCTAAAAAGGGGTATTAATAGTGCCCACCTCACAGGGTTCTTATGAGTATTAATATGTGGTATACTGGCGGCACCTGTGGCTCAGTGAGTAGGGCGCTGGCCCCATATGCTGAGGGTGGCAGGTTCAAACCCAGCCCTGGCCAAACCGCAACAAAAAAATAGCCGGGCATTGTGGCGGGCGCCTGTAGTCCCAGCTGCTCGGGAGGCTGAGGCAAGAGAATCACTTAAGTCCAAGGATCAGAGGTTGCTGTGAGCTGTGATGTCATAGCACTCTACCCGTGGGCGGTATAGTGAGACTCTGTCTCTACAGAAAAAAAAAAAAAAATATGTGGTATACTTAGAATAGTGCCTGTCACACAGCAAACACTGCACTGTTATTCTTTGGAAGGCAAGGGGATAGGAGTACTCTGGCTATGTGGACTCCAGATAACACCCATGAGGAAACCTTACATGGAAGCACAAGGACACCCCCACCTAGAAAGGGACAGCAGGCCAGGCATGGTGGCTCACACCTGTAATCTTAGCACTCTGGGAGGCCAAGGTGGGCGGATTGCCTGAGCTCACGAGTTCAAGACCAGCCTGAACTAGAGTGAGACCCATTTCTAAAAACAGCTAGGCATTATGGCAGGTGCCTATAGTCCCAGCTACTCGGGAGGCTGAGGCAAAAGAATCACTTGAGCCCAAGAGTTAGAGGTTACTGTGAGCTATGACGCCAGGGCACTCTACCAGGGGTGACAAAGACAAAGTGAGACACTGTCTCCAAAAAAAAAAAGGATAGCAGAGGGAATCCTCATTTCACAGGGCTGAGGGGAAGGGGGGCTGTCTGGGGGTGGCAGGCTGAGGGATGTGTGGCTAGGCCCCTCTCGCCAGGGCTCATCCCTGTGTGACCCTGCTCCCTTGGCCCTCCTGTGTGGGCTCACCTCCCACTTGGTCTCTTCAAGCCGTGGCCCAAGCTCCCGCTGCTCCCGCTCCAAGGTGGCACAGCGCCGTTCCAGCTGCTCACGCTCTTGCAGCAGCTGGGCAAAGTCATCCTGCAACTGACGCTTCTCCTGCTGCAGCTGGAACACCTGCAGCTGCAGCAGCTGCTGTGCCCGCTGTGCTCGCTGCGCCTGGGCTGCACAATCTTCTCGCAGGGCCTCACGCTCTCGCTGCCAGTGCCGCTGCCGCTCCTCATAAGCCTGTGGGCGAGAAGGCAGGTCCTGGGTAGCTTCCTGAAATCCCCACTCTCTGACTGCTCTGGTGGCCCACTGCCCTGGGCCTGGGGAGGGTAGATGCCATCAAACAATTATGACAATAGCAATACTTTTATAACAAAAGAAACAATAACAATAGTAATAGCAAGCACTTACATAGCACTTCCTAGGTGCCAGGCATTTTTCTAAGCACTTTATACCCTTTGCCTTACTTAATCCTCACAATAACCTTATGGAGCCAGAAGTATTCCCATTTATAGATGAAGAAACTAAGGCTAAGCAAAGTTAGGTAAACTTGTTCAAGTTCAAAAGATAGCACATGGCAGTGCTGGGTGTGAATCCATGCACCTTGGCTCCTTCTCACTCCACAGTAACTAGGCGGGAGGGGGTGGTGTGTGTCTCAAATGCAACTGTGCAATCCCCTCCCCCAGAACAGAAACACCCTTTGGATTCCCAGGGCCTTAGGTAATTCTGCCACGATGCTCCCCATTATCACCAATGACCACACCTGGCACATGGTCGCCTCACTCTCGTCCAGATTGTCCCGCAGCTGCTGAAGCTCTGCCTCACGGTCACGGAGCTTTCCTTCCAGGACACAGTGCAGCAAGGCCTCATCCGAAGGGGGAGGAGGGGGTGGGGGCGGTGGGGAGCGCTCCCCACAGGAGCTGTTGTCAGGGGAGGCCCGGGGACCACTGCCCAAGAGCCCCCCAGCCACACGGCCCCCTAGGGAGCCTGTGCTCTTGCTGGAGGAGGATCGGCCACTGTCTGAGTGGGAGGGCCCAGTAGGGGCCCCTCGGGCTGGTCCAGGCTGTGCCCCCCGCCCAGGGCCATGAGAGGGCAGGTGTCCACCTGGGGAGCTGGTGGCTGGCTCAGCACCCCCAGTGCTATAGGTGGGCAGGCTGGATAATGAGTTTCGGCCAGAGTCGGACAGTGTTCCCGATGGGCAGCCGCTGGCCCAGCCACTCAATGCCAGGGGTTTGTCGGCAGCCGAGGAGGAGGAGGAGGAGGCTGGGGCCCCAAACAGCTGTGTTAGGCTGCCCTGGCTCCCAGATAGCCCGGTGGCCCGAGGACCCAGGAAGCTAGGTAGGGATGGTGCCCCTCGAGGTTTGGGCAGCACTGGCTTGAACGCTGTTGGGCGGATCAGGATTTTCTCCATGTTCTGAAATGAGGCGCCATGTGACACTGGGAATGAGCTGCCTGATCTTGCAAAGCCCTTATAATACTCCCTCCCTTCCCATCTGGGATCCCCAAAACCCATATATTAATAACAATTTGCGACAATGGGCAGTGGGCCTCCTTGAATGTCAGCTTTATGTCAAGTGCTTTGAAAGGTTCGTCACTAATCATGACAAAAGCCATAAGGGCAAAATATTATCACTATCCTTATATAACATATGAGGAAATGGAGGCTTAGCCAGGTTAAAGGCCTTGCCCAAAGTCAAATGCATAACATTACAGAATAATAATTTAAGCAACTAGCATTTACTGAGTGTATGCTGTGTGCCAGGCACTATGCTATGCATTATTTGATTTAATTTTCACAACAATCCTATGAAGGCTGACCTAGTCTCTCCATTTCACAGATAGAGTAACAGAGGCTCAAATAGGTTAGGTGAATTTCCTGAGGTCACACAGCCAGAATGAGGCAGAGCTGGAATTAGAACTTAGGTTTGGTTAACCTAGTACCCACACACTTTTTCTCTATGTAAGATTCCAAATTCTAGCTTCCCAAGAAGGCTCTTGATTCCACCCAGGGCCACAAGGAAGAGCTGGTCCTCACCTTTTCCAGCTTTCCAGAGACAGGGATAAGCTTTGGTGGGGGGCCACGGAGGTGGGCATAGCGTGCCCGTTGTTCTCGGGCATCTTCAACATCACTGCTTGGGCTGGGAGGTGACTCTGTCCGGAAATCCTCATTGATGTAGGTGAAGGTGGTGCTTGGGACAGCCTTCCTAGGGGGGACAGCTGGGCACAGTGGCTCCTGTCCCTCATAGCTACCCCGCAGCAGTCCATCCTGCTGGCGGAAGAAGGTGGGCCCAGAGGGGCCATGGTGGCGGGGAGGAGCTGGCCCTCCAGGGCAGGGCCGGCCTGAGATGAGGCTGCTCACACTGCCCATGGCTGGAGCTTGCGGGGCAATGGCAGCTTCAGGAGCGGAGTCCAGTGGCACTGGCAGAGTCTGCACAATGGCCATGGTGGCAGAGGCTCAGGCCTGGCCAGGGGCCTCCAGGGCAACCTGCAAGCAGGACAGTGGTGTTAAGAGTCTCTCCACCTTGACCTCTCCCCACCCTTCCTATACAAGGTCTTGCCTGAGTCCCTCTCTTGACCTCTTGATCCAGGCCAAATACCCGCCTGCCATCAGTAACAAGCCCTGACAAGACTCTCCCTCCAAGCACTGGTATGAACTTCAATTTTCTGTGGGTCCTAGACTGCTGCCCAACTCTGGTCTAACCAGGGCTGAGGACTGAACCCACTGAGCCAAGATGAGAGCAGTGAGAGGCCTGGTTGGTTATGCAAGTCCACTTGGCAACAGAGGCCAGAGCCCAGGCCCAGGCCCAGGCCCAGGCCCAAGCCCAAGCCCAGTTCCCAGTTCTGTATCCCTATAAGAGGACAAGACTCAGGTTAGGGAGGGAGCCCTCTCTACTAGTTCCTGGCACAGGTCCCTGGTCCCCTGGAACAGGTGGCCTCATTACAGGGCAGTTTAGACAGAGGCAACCTTAGGGATGCAATCAGTAACTCAGATAGTAATTAGGGAACAAAGATCCAAGGCCAAGCAGTGCCCTACCTCCCCCTGCTGGGCCTCAGTTTCTCTCAGACAGAGAGGCGGCAAAGGTGGAGCTGGCCAAACAAGAAACCTGCAGCTTTTAGGGAGCCCTTAAGTAGGGTCTCCTGCTTTCCAGAGGTAGATTTGGGCTCATGCTTATTTCCATGACAAATCCTAGCCTCTCTAATCAATACAGGCCCTGCCCCACTGCCAACCACTATGAGACCTTCCAGTTTTAGATGGTCCCTAAAGTAACCCTGAGGAGATGAAGAGTAAAGCCCCACTTCTAGCAGCTGCTCCAAAACCTTACTTCCCTGAAGCCCAAGCATGAGGGCTCCACCTCCCTAGGCCCTGTCAGGAAGGGGATAGCAAGTCTCCACCCGGAACTCCCTCCCCATTCATGATGACCAGGACTTAGGCATCTGCTGAAGTCATCATGCAGAGTAGGGGCCAAGAAGTGGACAGAGAATTGCAGGGGAGTAGGAGTGTGTGCATGCACTTCTGTGCATGACTAAATGCACAGGAGCATGAAAATGAACACTATGTGTGTACACGAAGATGTGTGAAAACATGAGTGTATATGTATGTTTGGATGGATGTATCAGTACATTCATACATATAGGAGCATATTTGTGAATACATACGTGTATGTCTTACAAAAGAACGTGGGTAAATAAGGGGTCGTTATTAGAAAGTATGTGAAAGTTATAAATGCATATGTAACATAAATATGTGAGAAAATGGATAGATATATCAGTACATTCATGTCTACAAGAAATTGTGTGTAAACTACTATGTGTGTACTTCCCATGAGTGTGTGATCAGGAAGGTGAATGTGTACAAGTGTGTACAGAGGAGTCTGTAAGCATGTAGGAGTGGGTGGGAGCCTGAGGGTGTGTGTGCATGGCCAAGTGGAAGAGTGGGAGCCTGTTTTTCCTCACTCTCTGGCATGTAGGGAGAGGTGAGACACACATCATCTGATTCTTTTGCCTTATCTGTTCCCCTTCTTTCTTGTTTGTGCTCCATTAAGTCCACCCCCTCCTCCCCACCTAAGTCAAAAGACTCAGAACCAGGAAGACATCCAAACTGAGGCAAGACTTACTGGGAGCTGGGGGTAGGAGGTGAGTGATGTGCAGGGAGCAATTATAGGCCCCTCTGCAGGGCTGGAAGCTGAGGCCACCCACAATCCCCAGCCCCTAGTAGAGAGCAAAGTAGATAGTGAATCCACTCCTCTCCCCTCTCCAGGACCATTCCAGGGCATGGAGAGAACAGTGGGGAAGGGGCTTCACAGGGGGCAACCAGGATAGGCACCTCCCTCTGCATTTCCCCACTTTAGTGAGCAGAGAGTAAAAACTGAAAGGAGGAGACAGACTCACTCAGAAAGGGACCCAAAAGACAAGAGACAAAGACTCAAAGAGGCCTCGAGGGTCAGGCATTCAAGGAGACAGGCAGGCAGACCCAGTGAACCAGGGACCCTGAGCCCACTGAGAAAGGGGTCCCAAATCCACCCTGACATAAAGCTGGGCCCTGAGAGCCAGACACCCAAGGAACCTGAGCCAGGCGTCTGGAAAGCCAGGCCCAGCCAGCCCGGCTCCCGCTCCTGGAGCCTGAGAGAGAAGGAGGGGCAAGTGGAGGCTCCATTTTGAGAAATGCGTTTATGGCTGTGGGAAAAAGGAGCCCCTCAAGCTCCCCAGCACTCCCGGAGTAATCTACTCTGGCACAGGAAACCCCCCATTTTAGTGGGCTGGGCAGAGATGAAGGCTGAGGCTCAGCCAAGGCTAGAGAGGGGTCAGAGAGTTGGGCAAAGTCTCCCCCCAACCCGAACTCCAAGGAGCAGTCAGGCGGGATCAAGTCTGGGGTCTCGAGTTGCCACTCCGCGACAGGAGGCCGGGAGCCCCTACCCACCCTTAAGAGTCCAACCTCCCTTCCAGAAAGTGGGGGCAGCTGTGGAATGCTGCCTCCCCTCTGTTCTCAACCGCGCAGAACGTGGGGGCGTCCCAGGCCGCCTCCCAGCCCTGGCCCCCCCTCACCTCCGCCGCGCTGCTCCATGCTCAGCCCCGGGCCGCCCCGAGCGCTCCACAGGCGCGCCGCCCGGCTCCAACCCGCGCGCTGCCACTCCGAGCGCCGGGCCCGGACCCGCCCCGCCTCCGCGGCGCCCCCCGGCCCAGGCCAGCCCCCTCCGGCTCGAGTGGGCGGTGCCGCGCCGGGGAGGGTCCGAGGGGCGTCCCCGCCCCCGGGGCGCGGACACGCGCAAGCACCCCGCGTCACGCGTGTCCGCCGGAGCGCACGCAGGAGCTGTAAGGCGGCAGTCAGGGTCCCTCCCTCCGAGGCTCGGTGACTGTGTGTCTAGGTTCGGTCGACTCGGGATGCGGCGCGGCTGGTCACCCTCTACCCCAGCCAGGGCCCTGGGGCCAGCAGCAGCTGGTCATTGTTTGAGCACAAAAGGCCAAGGCGGTGACGTCCGCCCCTCCCCCTCCTTCTCTATTCGAAGCTTTCTATTCGGACACTCTCTAGCTTTAGAGTCGAGGGAAATGGGGGTCAGCTCCCCTTTACTCTCCGGCTGCCGGGGCCCTAGGCCCCAGCACAAGTCGGGGGCCGAGGCCTAGTCTGTGCCTGTCCCACCCCCAGCGGGTCAGAAGCCGCACACTAGGGTTTGCCACGGCGGCGCCACCTGGCGGCCGGCTCAGAGATCACACTCAGTCGCCCTCCACGATGGGGGCCTCAACCCGATTCCCCAGCACTGTGCTCTCTTGCCCATGAGCTCTGGCCTGCCCCTGGCGCGGCGGCCCGAGGAAGGTGCTCCCCAACCTTCCCTCGGAGTCATTTGCTAAGAGAAAGGTCATTTCTCAAGCGGGGCGGCGCCAGCCCCCCCAACAATCACTGGGATGAGCCATTCCAGACCTACAGGCCAAATCAACATCAGACTCACTACAGACAACATTCTACTTTCTCCGGGTCACAAATATTTTCACCCTCTCATAAACAACACAGTTTTCATCACACCCACACGATCTTTCCCACATTCAGTCTCACCACGCAGCTACAGTCTCATCCATCATATGGGTCCATGTTCATTCTTTCCATAATCTTCCAGTTCAACTCACATAAAGACACACTCGGTGTCACATGCCTGTTGTGTACATTCTTTCACAACAATTCGCAGTCCTTCACACCCAGCCACAGTCTTAAATACACTTACTTTGCCTTCTGACCATCTTTCACACACTGACTGTCTTAGTCATTCAGACAACTTCTTACACCCACACAGCCTTTCCCCTAGGGGTCTCTGTGACCTGGTAAGGTCAGCTGATGCTGGCACCCCTGGGCAAGGACAGCCTCTCTCTCTCCCTAACGCCCCCACTCTTAGCCAAGGCCTGGCAGAGCTCTCAGCCAAGGCCTGCCAGAGCTTGGCCCCAGGAAGGAGCATCCCCCCTTCCAGGCCACAGCCCTGGCCGGCTCTCAGTTCTATTTTTAGCTTTATGGAAAGGGTTGTTTTTCTTTCTTTTTCCCTGGAAAGGGAAACATAGCCCAGCAAGCCTCAGGCGCACCCCAGACCTAAAGCGTCGTAAGAGTAGATTGAGCCCCTTTCCTCAGTAGAGACCCCCTCCTCTGGCCTTGCCCTGATACCGGCTTCCAGGGGCACCAAGAGCCTCCTCCCGCTTCTGGCAGCCTGCCCAGTTCGGGAAGCAGCTGGGCTCAGCCTGTATATAGGGGTGGAGAGTTGGGGGAGAGGGAGGGAGGTATAGGGCTGCTGCCCACTCTCTCATTCCCTGGGGGAAAGGAGGTCATTCTCCTTTCTACTAGAAGTAGGTAGGCCCTCTCAGGTATTGAGGGGGTATTTACACTCATGCATTCTCTAGGGGGAAAGGAACTCCTACTCCAGCGAGGGTGGAGGTGGTGGTAGGAAGGGGATCCACAGGCGCTCAGACAGCTGTGCCCTAGGCTGGGGTAAGGGGGAGGGGGCAGCTGTCCAGGCTCATCAAGGGCCTCTCTCTGATACCTTCAGGGATGCAGACAGTAGGCAGAGAGCCCAAGTAACCGCACCCTGGCCCAACAGTCTCTCATCCTCCTGCACCACCCTGGCTCCAGGGGGCGTTGTGTTCCCGTGGCTCATCACCGCTCCAGGCGGAGAATGGAATACAGTCCAGCATGGGACCAAGCAAACTCGCCCTGAACTTCTGCAAGGGGGGTCCTCGCCCAGTGGTGGGGTTGGGGGAGCACAGTCCACTGATCTGCGGAGTAATCACGTGCCAGGCGCCTGTTTACCTCTTAGTTTTCACCTGCGGACCGCCGGGAAGCAGGAACCTCCGGATGCGTCCCACCCGGCCCGCCCCCGTCGGCGGTCACGGGGCTTCCCCTCTCCCCTACCTAAACTAAATACACCAGAGTGCCCCGCCCTCTGGGGGCTCTGCGCGGGTTGGCGCTGCCCTTGAGAGTGTAAGGTTAAGCTGCTGGGCGCGTTCTTTCCCAGTGCACGTGTGTTCGTGTGTCCCAAGTGCATGCGTGGGTGTGTGCACACGTGTGTAAGGGACCGTCGGTGTGAGTTTGTGTCGCTTCTCTGTTCAGACTCGTCTTCTGCGTCCCATCGTGTGGGAAACCCCTCCTCACCCCAACTCCCAGCTTCCCCAGATGTGTAAAGTTCACTTCCGAGCAAGGATGTGCAGGAGGCAGGAGTTCCTGCACCTACGCCGCCCCACCACTCACCTAGCGCCACCTGGGCCTCCGCTCCAGCTCCTGCTCGGCTCCTGCTCCAGCTCGCCCACCTCCCCGCCACAAGAACGCCGGCTCCCCAACCCGCTCCGGGCTCCGGACTCCGGGTGCCCGCCAGGCCGGACCTGGAGGAGCGGGGCGGGGCAGCTGAGGCCGCGCCCCCACCCCAGGAGGGGAGTGGTCTGCCCACCAACCCCTCAACAGGCAACCCCGTACACAGCCCAACAGTAGCTAGATGGTGGCCTGAAGCTGCACCTCTGGCTCCTTGACTTCACAGTCTACTGGACTTGGCTTTCGACCCCGGGAGGGGGTGAGCAGCACGTGACCGAGAGTTAAGCTACCTGGCTGCCCTAATTAAGCTGGCTATACGGCTTGACTCTAACACCGTCCCCCGATTTGTAGGGACCCCACTCTAAGCCCACTCCCCAAACACAGGGAAACCCTTGGGAAGTAGATACAAAAGGCTCGGGTTTCACCAAAACAGCTCCCACCCCCACCATACCTACACCTCAGCTGTGGGCTGTCCAAGCAAAACTAGCACCGCCCCCTTCCCTTGAGTAGGTGTTGGCACAGGTGAGCAGGCCTGCCAGTTTTGGCCCCCCACAGGGCATGGCTAGGCTGCCTTTAAACTCATAAAGTCCCACCCACAGGCACAAACAGGAAGTTGGCCTGTGTTGCAAGGAGGCACCAAGGGCTCCCTCCCTCCATGGCATTCAAGACAAACAGCCTGTGGAAAGGTGCAGGTCTGCAGGTATCTGGGCCATATTTGCAGCCTGAATTACTTGGCTGCAGGAGATCTTGGTGAGCTATTTCTTCTCAGACATATACACAATAGAGAAGAAGCTGCTGGAAGACTAAAGCTTCCCCCTCACAGTCAAGTGTGACACATAGACACTGTAAATCTGAGAACACGGTGGCAAATCCACCTGGACCCGGCTTAGCCAGGCCCTTCCTGGGCTCTTATGGAGGTTCTTAACATCCAGTTGGACATAGGCAGATTACCAGTCTTGTCCAGGTAATTTACATAGGTCCTAGGGATTCCCCCACTGCTTTTTAGGCTCCAGGGATTCCTGAACATACTTTGGGCCAGATCTTGACCTGGAGAATTTAAGGCAGGTCTGGAGTGTTTGTACAAGGGGTGTGGTCCGGGGTATGTATTAGCTTCCCCTTCTGTCTCATCATTCTGGTTTGTGCTGTGTGGGGGTGTCTACTAGGAGGGTGGAGTAAGACAAACAGCCAAGTCTGTGTCTATCCTTCTACCCCTAATTCACAGAGACCTCACAAAGGTCCACTACTGAGAACCCCTAAAGGATTTCCTGAGAACATGCCAGCCATTCTAGGGAGACCAGAATGTAGAACCCACATCCTTATGGGTAGTGATCTGGTGTGTGCATCTGGAAGGCATGGCTGACATTCAATATTACAAAAACCCTGGATGAGGCCTAGGCCAGCCAGGGGCTGGGAATGATTACTGCAGGATTAGGGAGGCCTGGCTCCAGCCAGTCTGGAAGAGACCCCCAAGAAGGGAGGCCCTGTAGGAGCTATCCCCACCCCCAGGTTCTTGTGCACAGAGAATGGCTTTGCAGCAGTTCTGCTCCAGGGTCTGTTTCAGGAGATGTTTGTGGCTACAGTTCTCACATACATAGACCAGAGACTGCAGACCGTTCCACAGGGTCCCAGAAGTCTCTTCTCAGATTGACATGAAGACTGACAAGGCAGCCCTCCTTCTAGTGAGCAGGAAAACTTCCACCAACCTCTGCAAAAGGCTTCTTCACAGTCCCCTCAGAACAACGTGCATCCTCACTATTCTTTCAGGCAAATCCAAAGGTAAATTGAGACTTTAGGATATCAGAGGAAGAGCAATGACAAAGTGTCATCATTTAGGAATATATATATATATTTTTTGGAGACAGAGTCTCACTCTGTCACCCTGGGTAGAGTGCCATGGCATCATCGTAACTCACAGCAACCTCAAACTCTTGGGCTCAAGCAATTTTCCTGCATCAGCCTCCAGAGTAATTGGGACTACAGGCACCCACCATGACCCTGGCTATTTTTCTATTTTTAGTATAGTTCAGGCTGGTCTCAAACTCCAGAGCTCAGGTGATCTACCTGCCTCAGCCTCCTAGAGTCATAGGATAGGATTACAGGCATGAGCCACCATGCCCAGTCCATTTTGGAATATTTCTGACAGGGTCTCTGAATCACCTACATCAAAATCTCCTCCAAGGATTGTTTTTTTGTTTTTTTTTTTTGAGACAGTTTCACTTTGTCAGCCTCAGTAGAGTGCCATGGTGTTGTAGCTCACAGGAACCTCAAACTCTTGGGATCAAGTGATCCTCTTGCCTCAGCCTTCCAATTTGGACTATAGGCACCCACCGTAACACCTGACTATTTTTAGAGATAGTCTTGCTGTAGCTCAGGTTGGTCTGGAACTCCTGAGCTCAACCAATTCACCCACCTGGGCCTCCCAGAGTGCTAGGATTACAGATGTGATCCACTATGCCCAGCCAAAAAAAAAAAGATGAGGATTACTGCACCCTCCCCACACCTCCAGGATTAGAAACGTATATGTAGTCTGTGCGGCAGGATGGGGGTGGGGTGGAGAGGGAGGAGTAGGGCCTGGGTTCTGCATTTTTAACAAATCCCCAGGAGTTGCCACACACATTAACATGAGAAAAACATGGAGAAAGTACAGAAGGAGGGAAGCAGCTCACATCACAGAGGGACAGCTGGTCAGGCAGGGTTTGGGCATGTGGCCCAGTGATCCACACCTCTGCCAGGAATCACATGGAGCTCCTCAGGGAAGTTAGGGATGAGGACACACCATCTTGTCTCCCCTAGGCCATGAAGAGATGTAAGGCAGAGATGGGGGTGTGCAGGCCCTTTAATGTCCCTGCTTCCTTGGCAGCCCATAGCTCAAAGGCTACAAGTGGGGGAGGGGACTCAATTGGGAGAGGAAAGCCCAGTTACAGACTGAGGAGACACCTGGTGGACAAATGGGAAAAAGCACACAAACAAAGGCAATGGAAAAAATACTTTTTTCAGTAAAACTGGAAAAGGCTCTACAAAAAGTCTTAATGACAGCTGTCTGTCTGATGCAGCATACAATGGAATTAGTGTACAGGGGGCAGGCACTCTGGGTTCACAGCTTTCTTCCATGGCTCCATGGCCAAGCAGCCCAGCAGGAGGTAGCTCCCACCTTTTGAAGTCCTGAGATTATAGGGCTAAATACCTAGGATCCAATTCTAGCAAGTGCTACCTTATGCCAGGCTCTACAATGTGGGGAGCAGAAGGGCTTGGAACCCACTATGTCACCCTTTGGGTCTCAATAGTGCGGCTGGAGTTTTGGCAAGAAGTCTACTTCCCTCCAGATTTAGGGTGCTTTGAACTCACAGCCTCAAATTTGACTTGTTCATACTTACCTCAGGGCTCTGTGTTTACTTCTCTGCCTGGAGAGATGCTTACATGGCTTCATTCCTACTTCTTAAAGAAGTAGGAATGAAGCCATGTAAGCATCTCAGCTCACATACCCTCTGCTCAAAGGTACCTTTTTAGACTACTCATCTAAACTATCTGCAAGCACTCTATCACATTACTACTCTGTTCGTAGCATTTTCACCAACTAAAACTATGTTGTGCTTATTCGTCACTTGCTTGTCTCTTCCCCCAGAATGCAGTTTATATGGAAACAGAGACTTTGTCTTTTCTCTGCTGGCTGGGTACCTAGGACTTGAACAAAGCCTGACACATAGTAGGTTCTCAAATATTTGCTAAATTGAATTTCCTCACTATGGAACCCTGCCTAAGGTTAGGACCACTCAGACTAAGAAGGGCCTGTAGTTCAGAACCACAGGACAGAGGCACCCTAGCAGAGGGACAAGAGAGTCTATGCCCCAATCTGTCCTATCAGGCTCATGTCAGCTACCATCTGTACACAGCCTTCACCGTGAAGGCTTGGAGGGATTGGGGGCCAGGTCTGAGCATGTCTCAGAGTTCTGGGGTGTAGCCCCCTTTTTGCCAGAAGATGGCTTTTTGGCCACTAGTCCATTGTCATCCTTGATCTTCTTGAGCCGGGACTTGCTCTTGGGTGGGATGGAGAAGGTGAGGGAGCTCTTGTTGAACTCAAGTGGGAAGACACCTACATCTCCATCAAAACGGTTTTTGGACACCTGCAGATACCGTTTCCCTGGGCCGGTTACCAGCTTCCGGTCCTGCAGGATCAGAACGTTGTCTGCTTCCTGGCTTGCCTAAGGGAAAGGGGGCAGAAGGAGGCATGAGTAAGAAGATGTATAAGTGAAACAGAAAGGAAGGTTGAGGGTGCAGGGAGAAGTGGTAAGAATGGGGAAAGGGAAAAGTACTTCCCCTACATCACCAAAGCTCCATGAACTACTGACCACAATGCTGAGGCCACCCACATCTTTCAAATCCCTGAAAAGCTTACTGTTGTCTCAGATTTTGCACATGCTGTTCCCTCTCCTCCTCCACAGCTGGCCACCCCACTCATCTCAGCTTCTTCCCGTCATTCAGGTCTCACTCCAAATGTCACACTTTATTAGAAAGATCATTCTTTTTTTTTTGTAGAGACAGAGTCTTACTTTATTGCCCTTGGTAGAGTGCCATGGCATCACAGCTCATAGCAACCTCCAACTCCTGGGCTTAGGCCATTCTCTTGCTTCAGCTTCCCAAGTAGCTGGGACTAGACACCTACCATAATGCCCAGCTATTTTTTTGCTGTAGTTTGGCCAGGGCCAGGTTTGAACCCACCACCCTCGGTATATGGGGCCAGCGCCTTACTGACTGAGCCATAGGCGCCGCCCAGAAAGACCATTCTTGATCCTCTGAAGTAAAGGAAGTGCCATTGTTTTTTTTTTTTTTTTACTTCTGCATGATTTTCTTTCCCAACTCCATGTTTGTTCTATGTGGCACATAGTTTGTGCTCCTTGTCTTTAAGTCCCTGTGCTCGGCCCAGGTCTGGAATGCAATAGGTGCTCAGTGTAACACTGTAAACTCCAGGATAGGGCTGGAGGATCTCCCATTTATGTGATTATCTAATACCTAATGCCCAGAAGGATCTCCCATTTATGTGATTATCGAATGCCTATGTTCTGCCAAACCTCAACTCAACTTTGCCGATACCTCCTTTGGGAAGTCTCCCCAGGTATACCAGGCTGACTCATATCTTTTCTCTTTGTTTCCCAAATACCTGTGCTGTCTATCATAGCTCTTATAACACTGAGTTGCAATTACTGTCTCATTATTTCCCCCACTAGAGGGTGTAAGCTCCTGGAGAGCAAAGGACCAACTATTATCAACCTTTATATTCCTAGCACACATATTACAAGTTTGAGAACTCATCCTAGGAAAACATGTTACATACCTCATTGCTGAACATCACTATAGTCACCTTCGAAAGACCCCCCTGGGGAAGCTATGCACCAACACCAGCACCTAGTCCAGACTTCAAAGCAATTTTGGAATTCTTTTTCTAGAATCACCATCAGATCTGTCATCACATGGCACACAAAACAGTGCAACAATGAACACCACTCAGCAAGATACTGGCACACGTCAACACAAACACCACTGTGAGACACTGATATACCAAGGTTATG
Organism: Nycticebus coucang; assembly: GCF_027406575.1. Classification (NCBI taxonomy): domain Eukaryota; kingdom Metazoa; phylum Chordata; class Mammalia; order Primates; family Lorisidae; genus Nycticebus; species Nycticebus coucang. Next base: position 130,114,043 of record NC_069782.1, on the reverse strand, counting down.
AAACCTTACTGAGTATATTGTACAGTGCTGCCAATGTAAGCGCACATGGTGGCAAAGTTTGTGAACTTAACTGTCAGACCTGATACAACAGCTCTGATGGCCATTATAGAAAAGGAGTTCCAATATTGCTTTGTAGGGTGGACTAGGTGCTGGCATTGGTGCATAGCTTCCCAAGGGGAGTACTTCAAAGGTGACTATTGTGATATTCAGCGATGACATATGTAGCACATTTTGTAGGATGACTTTGTGAACTTAACTGTCAGTCCTCATATTCCTTGTGTGATGGGCCCAAAGGCACTGCCTCTTGGCTTTTCCAGAAGGGGAGTCCAGGCTTGTTAAAAATGAGGATTACTGTACCTCTCCTCAAACTTTTCCCAACATGATTTTAGCCTGAATGATGGCCACCTCCTCTACTCTTGTAAACTTGATGTTCTCTAAAGGCTACTCACTTTGGCTGAGCCAAAGATGGATGCTGTCTGCAGTTCCTTGTCATCATCCTCTTTCCGAGGGTGAATGACCAGTGTCACATGGCAGCTACTATCTGTTGCAAACTTCCGAAAGGCCCCAACAATGTAGTCTTGAGCTGCAATCCTGTCCCCAAGAACACAAAGAGGTTATCAGACATAGAAGGACAAGAACATACATGTATTCTTTTTTATTCTGAGACAGTCTTACTCTGTTGCTCAGGTTAGAGTGCAGTGGCATCATCATAGCTCACAGCAACCTCAAATTCTCAGGCTCAAGTGATCCTCTTATCTCAGCCTCCCAAGTAAGCTGGGACTACAGGTACCTGCCACACGCCCAGCTAGTTTTTTTTTTTGTGTGTGTGTAGAAATAGGGTCTCCTTCTTGCTTAGGCTGGTCTTGAACTCCTGTGCTCCAGCAATCCACCCACCTCAGCCTCCCAGAGTTCTAGGATCACAGGTGTGAGGTATTGTGTCTCACCCAAAAACTCACTCAAGTCCCTGTCCTTATTTCCTACTGCCACACCCCATACCTCCATATATGTGGGGTGGTATGTACCTGTACACATCTCAGAAAATAAGGAGTACAGTGTGGGTGCCCAGAGGCCAGCGGCCTAAGACATGCGTGTTCAAGGGGTTCAAGCTATACAAGAGGAATGTCACCTGTCTGTGGACAGCTGCTCATGGCCCATCATGAACTGCAGGTTGTCGATGACCACGTGACAAATGTCATAAACATAGACTGCATGTTGCATTGTGTCTATTACAGTTCTGGAAAGGGGTGAGAGCAATGAATCTGAGTTAATTATAAGCCATTTCCAGACCATCCCAGGCAGAAGAGCTAGCACCCTAAAAACTCTTGTGGCCATTCATTCTGTCCTCCCAAACCGGTCTAAGAAGACTTAGGAGTCTCCTCTGGAGCTGGGAAAAGAACCAAAGTTCCTGAGTGCTGGGATCTGTTCAGAAATGCAAAGTGGCTGAAATTGGTGGTGGGGGTTTTACCTGATACTCTGCTGCCCATGGAAAGTCATGAAATAGAGGGGCAGGTCTTCAAATCGGTCGGCCCATTCATCATATTTGTCCAGTTGCTCTTCGAGCCGCCCCATAACAAACTGTGTCAGCATGACCCGGGCTAGTCTCACGTTGCTGATCTCAAAGCTACCCCACAGTGTGTTCACCCCCTGGGAACACAAATCCAGGGCATACTCACTGATGAATGTCGTCTTTCCACTGCCTGTTGGCCCTGCAGAGGGGTGAAGCACAAACCTGGGTGAGGAGAAAGTCCCACTCTTGAAACCAAGACCCAGGTTAGGGCTTCAGAAACCCCCTTCTTGACATTTTCACAGCCCAAACTCATGTTTTTGTCATCTGATCCTCTGTTTCTTTACCCTAGGCAGTGATTTCCCAAAGGGTTACCTGTGAAGACCGTCAGCTCGCCCTTCCGATGCCCTTTCAAGAGACGATTAAGGTCTGGGAAGCGGCTCCAGCGGACACCAGCTACCTGCTCCACATTTGACAGTTCTCCTAGCACCTCCTCCCGAAGCTGCCGGAAAGACACAATGGACTTGTGCCAGGCAGGCAGGGCAGAACGAAGAATACGAGAAGGATTTAAACCTCGGTTCAGGGCCTCTAAGGGACAGGGTTGCTGGTCCCCAGGCCGCACCAAGGAGCATCGCTTGGGGTTCAGTTTTCGGGCAAACAATTTGGCAGCTTCCCAGGACCGAAGGTCATCCCCTAACCAGAACACAATACGTCGGAACTGTTCAAGGTAAGGGAGTAAGGCCGGAGGTAAGCAGGATGTTCCTCGGGGTAGAGCAAGTGTGGGCAGCCCTGTGGATTGGTTCAAGGCCAGGCTGTCAAGCTCACGACTTGTCAGTACCACCTCAACATCTCGATGACTGATCAATGGCAATCCAAACAGATTGTGATAGGCACCAGGATGGGGAATGGTGGTCTGTATGTAGTGCACTCCCTCCCCCTGGCCTTCAGCCCCTAGTAGCTTCAGGCCTCGTAATCCCCAGCTCCCAGGGTAGAACCAAGGGAAGACCAGGCTGCAAGCAGACCGAAGATACCGCACACTGAAACGCCTGAGAGTGTCATCTGTGACCTTGTTAAGGCCAAACATTGTACGAGCCAGTTGTATTTCTTCTGGGTCAGGAAGCTCCCAGAGAGGTACGGCTCGGTCCCAGATCCTCTGGACCTCTTCAATGTCCTCAGCTTCTGGGGTCTTACTAAGCAGGACCCCCTCTCGGGTCCCATCCCCTCGCCCCTCCACACTGGCCTGGAAGTCTTCCCAGCTCCCCTCTGCTAGGCTGGTCATGCAGAGAAAGCGGCCCGTGGTCTTGTCAATGAAGAGGCTGAAGGAAGTGGTAACACCAGCCTGGTCTTTGAGCTGTGAAGACTCCACAAAGGGGCTTGGTGCCCGCAGGCAGCTGTGGCCATCCTGGAAGGGGATCCCATGCCCCCGCAAATACTGGCGGATTTCAGTTGCAGTTACAGGCAATGCTGGTACCTCCAAGGCTGGGAGAGCCTCCTTTCTGTACCGTCTGCGAGGAGGGGCTGGGACCAAGCTTCGGGGCAGGCCCCTCCGACCCATCCACACCCCACGAAGGGGTAGCAAGATACGGAGGGGGTACCCACCTCGGAAAAGGACCCACATTCCTAGCCAAATGTAGGAAGTCACTACTTGAAAAGCCTTAGGTGCCTGGTTCGGACATCTTCATGAGGTCAGGCCTTAAGGATGCTCCACACGACACTCTACAAAGCTCACTCTAGGTGGCTTCTTTCTCCCCTCAAACTTCTTCCTCATAAACACCCCCTGGATTCTCTTCAGCCCTCTCACTGCTACCTCACATCTATGCCCATCTACATCACCCTTTCATGTGTATGATCCTCCAAAATGGCTCCCTTACCTCTGTGGTCCTTTACAGTTTCTCTCCACCACCATCACACCTTTACGACTATCTACAGAACTCTAAACAGTTCCTTCCTGATACGGTTTCTGTATATCATCTCCTCACCTCTACTGTAGCCTCCCAGAATCTCCTCGCGGCCCTCATCTCTACAGCCATCTGCATCCTTTTTGTAGTCCTGCTCTAGGCCTCACAGCTACCCTCTTCGCTGCTCCTTCCCTCATTGGGACCTCCGTATGCCTAGGGCGCCACTGCCTGACGCCTGCCGATCTCCGAGCCCACAGGAGTGCCCACTGCGCGCCTTTCCTCCGCTCTACACTAGGAGATCTGCGGCTCAGGTCCGGTGTCACCACTGCAGTCTCTCCCCTCTACCGCAGCATGTGTCACTCGAACGCGCCACTCGCTTTGACCCCGGAAGCAAAACTCCGCGGGAGCGGATGTCCCGGAACCGGAAGCCTGAGGTTTAGTCCCGCCCCCCCACGCTTCACCTCTTGGATCCGCAGCTTCTGATCTGTAGTTATGACTGGACGCGGGACTTCGAGTCGCTTCTTGGCCAGTGTCCTCCACAACGGACTGGGTCGCTACGTGCAGCAACTGCAGCGTCTCAGCTTCACCCTCAGCCGCGACGGGGCCTCGTCCCGCGGTGCCAGGTGAGCTAGGGGAGGTGCGCGGGCGGGAGCGGGGATAGTAACGACTACCAGCGGAGGTCGCCCCAGGTCACGGGTTACAGTGCTGACCAGTCTCGGGTTCCTCAGGGAGTTCGTGGAACAGGAGGTGACCGACTTTGCCCGACGGAACCCTGGAGTCGTGATATATGTGAACACGCGGCCCTGTTGCGTGCCCCGAGTAGTGGCAGAATACCGTGAGTGGGGCTGGGCTAGGGCTGGAGGGCAGGATCGGGTTCGTCCCGCTAGCCGCCTTCCACTCACTCCCCACTTCCCTCCTGCAGTTAACGGGGCTGTGCGCGAGGAGAGCATCCACTGCAAGTCGGTGGAGGAGATCGTGACGCTCGTGCAGAAGCTGGCCAACCAGTCCGGCTTGGAGGTGATCCGCATCCGCAAGCCCTTCCACACAGACAACCCTAGCATCCAGGGCCAGTGGCACCCCTTCACCAACAAATCAACCACGTTTGGCGGGCTACGCCCCCGAGAGGTCCCGGATCCTGCCTCAGAATAGGTGCAAGCACAGTGAAGAGTTGTCCCACCACCTACAGCCCCAGGCTATGGACCTTTATTTCAGTAGAGCTGATTCTTCCTCTTTGGGATTCCAACCCTAGGCAGACAAATGGAACCCACCCAAACGAGAAGTTGACGCCAGAGGTATTGTTTGGATTAAAGAAGAGCTGCCTGTTTTCTTTCCAGTGCTCACTTCTACTTCTTAACCAGTGACATCTCTGAAACATGAGCTGAGAGAACCTTCAAGGATTTGTTTTCTGAAATCCAAATTAATAATAGTGATCTCAAAACACAATAAGGAGTGTCATGGCTGGCTTTTGAAAAATCTCTGCTGGTTTTGCTGCTACAACCATTGAGCTAGAGAGAGCTAGTTCTGTGCTGTGAGCCTGGCATTGTGCTATGCATTTTGTGTGACTGTGTACAGATTAGAAAACTTAGGTTAACAAACTTGACCTGCAGTCATGCTTGATGTCTTATTTCAAAACGTGCATATTCTAAGCATAAAAGCCATTTTTCATTATTCTAAGACTAGTAGAATATATAACATTCCTTTGGGATGGTTAATATCAACAGCCATATGATTGATATAGGCCTGACCCCTGGAGGGAATGATTCTCAGAACACATCCCTGGTAACAAGCTTTCCCTGATCCCGGCTGCAGAACTCCCCTTCTCTAGGCACCTCTTTGTACAGAAATGAATCCGTGTTTTCCTTTGGGCTAGTGGGTGGGTGCTCTGAAAAGCTTCTTGAAGAAGAGAAGGAGAAGAGATAAATGATTATGTTCTAAGTTAGTTTTTTTTTTTTTTTTGTAGAGACAGAGTCTCACTTTATGGCCCTCAGTAGAGTGCCGTGGCATCACACAGCTCACAGCAACCTCCAACTCCTGGGCTTAAGCGATTCTCTTGCCTCAGCCTCCCAAGTAGCTGGGACTACAGGCGCCCGCCACAACGCCCGGCTATTTTTTTTTTGGTTGCAGTTTGGCCGGGGCCGGGTTTGAACCCGCCACCCTCGGCATATGGGGCCAGCACCTTACTGACTGAGCCACAGGCACCGCCCCTAAGCTTAGTTTTAAAAAGGGATGGGTGGGGAAGAAATAAGAGTCAGGAAGTAAAAATCTATAAACTCTTGTATGAATTCTTGAAATGTAATTTTTCTTTTTTATCATGCCCTATCACCATGATCAGTGACTAGTGTGAGCCTTAATAAAAGGGACCATGTGCCTGCCCAGGACAGAAGCTGAGGATCCCAAGTTCCTTAGCAAGTGGTATTATGGGGAAGCAGAGCCAACCTTGGATGCAGAAATCACTGCAGCACCTTCTCTTGGCTCAGGAGCCTGTCCCCTGGTGATGGGAGTAGGCTAGTCTAGACCAAGCAGACTACTTACAGCTGTGGGGAAAGAGGGTATTTATTAACCAACATGGGGGGAGGAGCTGAGCCCAGGCTCCCCACTCTGTCACATGCCTCTTCCACCCACCTGGGTGGTGAGTGGGGGCATTCCTAAAGAAGTATAGCCATTCTCGCAATAAATACATTCATTGTGGGGTGGAGGTGGGAGAGGCTGGTGGAAGGGCAGTAAAAACCCGTGGGATTCCACGTTCTCAGCTACAAAAATAAGTCATCCTCATCCAAAGGGCAAGGGAGAACTCAGTCAAGATTGATTGTCCCATATAGGCCTAGAGACAGCAGAGGCCCCTGGACCTTGAAAGTGCCCCGGTGAGGTAGGACAGGGGTGGGAGCCAAGCATCCAAACTCCCAGCCTCTGCCCTTTGCATAGTTCCAAGAACGGGCTTCATGAGCCAGTTGAGACATCAGATCTTTCCTCACTTCCCCTGTTGTAGTCTAGGGGAAGCAAATGGTTAGTCCCCCAAAGGGAGGCTGGCTCATCGAGTGCAGTGTTGGTCATCCGTCCTGGGGAAGGGTCTGTGAGGACAGCTAAATAGGAGGAGGATCTCCCTTTGAAATGTCCCTGGACCAAACCCGACAGACGGGTCCATGGTGGCAAGGGGAGGCTCAGAAAGTGCATGTGGGTGGAAATGTAAGCACATGTGTGATACAAGTTTGTGTTACCACATGTGTGTGGGGGAGGGACATGCCTGGAGGTCTGTCTCTATTGAGAATGACCAAAGGGAGTAGGGAGGCTGACTCACAAGAGCTGTATAGAAAGGGAGAAGAGGAGAACAATGCAGGCTTACCTCCCCAGGCCAGCCTCTTGCCAAGCTTTTGTCAAAGAGGTCACCACGTGGAGCTGGGAGTGGGGAAGAGGACTAGAATGGGATGTGACAAGAAGAAGGGATGAAAACAAGAATGTACCAGGAGAAGATGGGGGTGGGAACACTGCAGCCCAGCTGATAAACATTATTCCATGTGCACATGTATGCAGGGCTCAAGTGGCTGACAGAGGTCTTGTCTGGCTTCAGGACCATCCAACACACAGGGCCATGCAGAGGGTGATGACATTGAGGCCATCTGGACCTGCAGAGCCCTGCCTAGGAGAAAGAGAAAGGGTTTGGGCAGATGAATGGGACAGCAGGATGGAGTCCTCTCCTCCCAAGTGTGTCGGTTAAGGGGAGAGGAACTGGGTCTGGGTCTGCAGAGCACCTAGTCCTGAGGGAGCACCTACCTCTGAGGAGCACCGATGGGCCTGGGCTGCTCACATGTGGGTCTGTGGAGACTGAGGAAGGGGCTTTGGCTAGGCCTGACTCAGGCCAGCCCTACAGGGACACTAAAATGTTGGGAGAAGGGTAAGGAGTGGGGAGTGTGAAGGAAGGGGGGCTGTGTTGGGAAGGCAGTGGCCCAGCCCCAGGTAGACAGGCTGGCTTGGAACAGTGTTTGTTCTGGTAGGCTGCCCTTAAACAGAGCTCTCATCTAGCTGCTCTACAAGTTGCGTGTGCTTCCTCTTCTCCAGGATGCGGCTGAGTTCCTCCGTGAAGGAGCAGGGCCCTGCTGGTACTCCATTGTTGCTCTGCCTCAGGAGCACATAGCTGTTGCCATTCATTCTTCGCAGCCGACTAGGCAGAGCCACCAGCCCATTGGTCAGCTCAGCCGGGGGTGGTGGGGGTGGTGGGGGTGGTGGGGCTGGGGCTCCCTCCCCAGGGATGATCTGGAGGCAGCTGCCCTCCAGGCCACCAGCCCCCTCCCCATTGTCACCCTCATCTTCCTCTCCAGGACACTGGCCTGAGACTGTCTGCAGCTGCACAGCAGATCCCCCTGCTCTGCCAGCCCGACCCAGTGAGTATTTCCGTCGGCGCCCTCGTCTGCCTTCCTGCAGACAGGCCACATAAAGGAGGGAGGAGGCCAGGATGAGGCAGAGGCCACCAAGTACAGCAATGGCTAGCACATAGAGCATCCTCACATCAGGTGCCAGCTGTGCCCCAGGCATGGCAGGGGCTTGCGGAGCTGGGGCCGAAGAGGCCCGCCGGACTGTGAGGCTATAGGAGGCCAGCAGGGTGCGGAGGCCATTCTCTTCAGCGTAGCAGCCGTAGTTGCCACTGTGCTTGGGTTGTGTGTCTGTCACCAGCAGCCCATCCACACCTACACGGTAGCCATCCTGCCCATCACTTAGGCCCATGCTCCCATTGAGTAGCCACAAGGCCCGGGCCAGGTTGGATGGCTGGTCACAGGGCAGGAGGACATCATCACCCTGGAGCACAGAGCGGGTCTTTAGTGGTGGTGGTGGCCCTGGAAGGGGAGGAGAGGGAAGAAGTCAATGCTTGCCCATCCCAGGAAGGGAACTGGAGATGGCAAGCCAATTGTTCACTGCTAAGTCCTTGACAACAAGCTCAGAATCTGGAATCACAGTGATAGCTGAACTCTGTGCTCATGCATCCGCGTAAGGTTCACAGTGGCTCTTTCCAGGAAGCAGGCAGTGCCTTGGGCCTTTTTTCATTCTTTCTCCATGTTCTTATCATCTCCTGTGGTTTCAATTCCAACCATCTGCCAATGGCTCTTAATCTCTGCATCCAATACAGACCTTGCTTCTGAGTGCCAGATTTGAATGTCTGCCATGTGCTGGATATGTCCATGTGAAGTCTCTTGGGCACCTCAGTAAGGCCAAAGCACTTCCAAGCTACACCAGGTCCTTTCCTTGTAGTGCGACCACTGAATGGCATCACCAGCTACCTAGCTGCTTAAATCAGAAACCTGGGAGTCTGCTTTGCTAGTCTTTCTTCCTCACCTGTGTAGCCAACACTAACCAAGATTCTGTTTCTAGACTCTTAACGCAGACCTGTTCACTTCTCTCCTATGACTGCCAGCCACTGTGGCCCGCACTCTGACCTTACCTAACAAATAGATCAGTGGGGTGATCTTTAAAAAACACACATTTAATCATGCCACTCCCCTGCCTAAAACTCTCCAGAGGTTTCCTACTGCTTTTCAGATAAAGACCCAATTTTCTTTAATTTTTTTTTTTTTTTTTTGAGACGGAGTCTCATTATGTCACCCTCGGTAGAGTGCCGTGGTATCGCAACCTCCACTATTGGGCTTAAGCGATTCTCTTGCCTCAGCCTCCCAAGTAGCAGGGACTACAGGCACCCACTATAATGCCCAGCTATTGTTTTGTTGTTGTCATTGTTATTTGGCAGGCCCAGGCCTGGTTCGAACCCACCAGCCCTGGTGCATGTGGCCAGTGCCCTAACCACTGAGCTCTGGGCACCGAGCCTAAAGACCCAATTTTCAATATGGTCCCTGGCCACTTCTCAAGCCTATTCTGTTGCTTAAACACACCAAGCTCCTTTTGCCTGTTGTTCTTTCTGCTTGGTTGCGTTTGTGCTATGCTGTGCCTTCCACTTACAGGAGATAGCATAACAACTATGCTATGGAAGCCCAAACTTTTTTTTTTTTGTAGAGACAGAGTCTCATTTTATCGCCCTTGGTAGAGTGCCGTGGCCTCACACAGCTCACAGCAACCTCCAACTCCTGGGCTTCAGCGATTCTCTTGCCTCAGCCTCCTGAGTAGCTGGGACTACAGGCGCCCGCCACAACGCCCGGCTATTTTTTGGTTTGCAGTTCAGCCAGGGCTGGGTTTGAACCCGCCATCCTCGGTATATGGGGCCGGCGCCCTACTGACTGAGCCACAGGCGCCGCCCTGGAAGCCCAAACTTTAGTCAGACTGCTTGTGGGCAGGTTTCAATTCTTACTCTCCTATTTAATAGCTGAATAACCTGGAGCAGTTTACTTATATTTCTGTGCCTCAGAGAGGTTTGTCCCTCATGGGAATAATAATGCACCTCGGTGTGCTCTCACCTAATGGGCACAATGTCAGGGTATAAGGCACACCTCCTGGGTGAGGGGCACAACTACAACAGGGACTTTACCTAACAAATGCAAACATTGTAACATCATTTGTACTCTCATATTAATCTGAAAAAAAAAAAAGTCACATAAAAGTAAAAAAATAAAAATAGAAGATAAAATCTCCAACCTGGTCTTTAAAAAAGAAAAAAGGCACCCTTCTTAGGAATGCTGTAAGAATAAATGAGTTGGGTAGAAGTATTTAGATCAGTGCCTGGCACAAAGTTAAGTACTCAGTACATCTTAGTTATGATTATTAACTTTTATGTGGGATATTACAAAAGTTATGAGGTACACAGAAAGTAAGAAATGTGAAATCTACATGGACAGAAATAATCGGAGACTTCCCAGCAACATAGTTAAGCTGTGCAAGTTGAAACTTACACAGGTGAATCAGAAAGGATGCTGATGGCTATATTTCTTGGAAGTGAAATAAGGGACCTTAATGCAGCTTTTTTTTTTTTTTTTTTTTGAGACAGTCCCATTATATCACCTTCAGTAGAGTGTTGTGGCATTACAGCTCACATACAGCGACCTCTAACTTCTGGGCTTAAGTGATTCTCTTGCCTCAGCCTCCCTAGTAGCTGGGACTACAGGCACCCGTCACAATGCCCAGCTATTTTGTTTTTTGGGGTTTTTTTGCAATTTTTGGCTGGGGCTGGGTTTGAATAAGCCACCTCCGACATATGGGGCTGGCGCCCTACCCCTTTGAGCCACAGGAGCTGCCCCCAGCTATTTTGTTGTTGTTGTTGTAGTTGTCATTGTTGTTTAGCAAGCGAGTTGGGTTTGAACCCTCCTGCCTCTGTGTATGTGGCCGGCGCCCTAACCACTGATCTATGGGTGCCAAGCCAGTTTCAAAATTTTTCTAGTGACCCACACGTTCTTGCTTTAGATACCAGTTTGGTCATCTGATCTGATCTTGGGGGAAATACCCATTACCCCTTTGAACCTTTTTCACAGTTGTGATTATTTATAAGCATAAGTATTTGTGTGATCATTTGATTGCCTATCTGCTCTTCCATCACTTCCACTTGGCTATAAGCTCCAGAAGTGGGAAGACTCTACCCATATTGAACCTGTTTCCTCACTTTTAATTCATTTGGACAGTAAATGTTTGTTAAACACTTCCTCTGTTCCATGGTCTGTGCTGGGTAAGCTTCACCAAAGGCACACAGGCACTCAAATACAAACATGCACATACTGATGATAGTAAATGGTGAAGAGGATAGACATAGCTAGACCCCTGCACATTCATGAGTGTCACTTACCCGTATCTCTGCTGCCCTCACAGCCTCGATTTCCTCTTTCTATGTCCTGTATCAGTGCTATCCTGGAGATAGAAGGTCAGGATTCGTGAACAAGGGGATCTGGGCTTCAGTTTCCCCAGCAAAAGGGTTGATAGGACTATTATCAATAACTAGCTCCCCCTCCTCCAACAGCTGGCAGGCCTTCTTCTTCCACTCAGGCCACATGTGACCCTCACCTCCCACCACCTCCCACCTGCTACCCTGGGACCTGTTGGTTACAGTGGTGGCTGCCAGGCAGGCATGAGTACTGGGGTCCCAGCCACAATAAGGGTCCCGGGCCAGGATGCAGTCATAGCAGGAATGGTAGCGGAAGCAGCTGGACAGTGGTAGCTGGATGACTCCACTAGGGGCCCCCACGTAGAGGCTGTGCTAGGAGCCAGAGAGGACAGCCAGTCAGCAATACCCCTGATTCCTACTTATAGACACAGCCTCTGTCCAACCTCCCCACTCCCACTGCCTATTCCAGCAAGGCTGTATTAAGGGTCACAAATCAGGGGCTACCTGCATCAGAGAGATAACTAGATTCTCCACAGACTGGGGCTCCTTGAAAACTTGTGTCTCTTCAATAATGTGCATCCCAGAGCCCAGGACCACAGCCTTATGGATCCAACCATCAGCTGGCATGGAAAGGGCAGTGAGTCAGACCCCAACAATGGGAGTACCCTGTGAGGGCTAATGGGAACAGCTCAGAAGACATGAGGTTGGGGGCAGGAGACAGCTGGTAGCAGTACTCTCAGGACATTGGATACTCCAGGCTACTCATAGCAGCAATTATTGGATTTAGAAGCATTATTGATCAGGGTCAACAGGGATCAAGGATTTGGGTCAGAAGCACCTGTTCCCAAAAAGAGCAGGTCATAGGTGGGTCCAGCAGGTGTGGTGACGGGTGTCCCTGTGAGGTGTGTATAGCGCACATTGCGCTTGAGCAGCAGGGGCCGTCCACGTGTGGGTACCACAGGCCGAGCCATCAGTGGGTGCAACTTCACAAAGTCCAGGACCAGGGATGGCAAGTCTTGGGATGAGTTGTAGCCTTGGTTGCGCAATGAATCTGTGATGCACTGTGGTGGGGATAGGGGTGGTGAGCCTCAGGACTCCACTACCTGCCTGCCCTCTCCACAATGCCACACCCTCTTGCCCCTCCGAGGGGCTCTGTTTACTCGGCAATGGCCCCAGGCCTGGGTACTCACCGAGCCAGGCCGGGGCTCAGGCACCCCACCCTCGTAGCGGCCCCAGCGCCGGGCACCATCCTGGTACTCCATGTAGGGGCCTGTAAAGACAGCCTGCACCTCGGCCAGGTCATAGCGGCAGATGGCTGAGGCCTCCAGGGTCTTCCTAGAGAAGCAATATAGGGGAGGGGGCCAAATCACACTGAGTGAAGCCTGCCCCCTGACCCATGCTCAGCCTGGAGTCCACTGTCATCCTGGCCAACCCCAGCCATAAGCCCAAAGAGCATCTCCTGAAATTCTCACTTTCCAGCCAGCCTTCCCCACAGTGATCATATTTCCTCTTTGGCCTCTGCTTCAGCCCCTGTTCTTTGCCTCCCCATTGTCCCTCCACTGACCACTGTGTGTTCAGCGTGAAGGCTGCATAGAAGTGTGTACGGGATGAGGTGTCAACATCCAGGCTGCAGACCCCACGTAGTGTCTCATACTGTGGAATGTGGCAGATGAGACGAGCCTTCAAGAAGGATGTCCACTTCTTCTGCAGGATCTTCTTCCCTCCTAGGTCTCCCTGCAGAGGTAGGGGCATAGGGTTAGTGGCCAGGGTCAGAGGTCCAGCCTCTACACTCGTGCCCCAACCTTAGCCCTATGCACCTTGCACACTCGGGCCACACGGGCCACACGGTAGCTGTTTCGGCTCTGAGAGAAGCTGCTGGAGCCCTCCTCAGCGGCACGCTCCGTGAAGAAGTAGTAAACTTTGTCATCATCACCCACTGTGCTGGCCTTGCTCTCCCGCACGAGGACAGAGTACACAAACTCAGCATCTGTGGGCAGTTCAAATGGCTTCTGAAACAATCTGGGGATGCTTCCTAGACCCTTACCCTTCACTTGGCAACACACAGGACAGGACAGGAATGGACAGGCTCACCTGGGGGATTGGGGATGGGATGGTCAGCTGCCCAAGGGAGTAAGAATGAAAAAATAGTCCCCTACCCCCCATCATCCTGTGCCTCATCCTCCTAACCATTGAGCCAGTGCATTGGTGCTTCCTCAGTTCTCAGGGAGTGTGGGTGGCGGCTCCGGCGGATGTCAGGTATGCTCCGGAATTCATACCGCGTGGCTGTATAGAGGCCTCCATCTGAGGCAGGGACAAGCCAGGCATGAGACATATCATATATGACAGGGCACATGACATGCATTGGTGGCTAGACCTAGAGACAAATTCCATGTCCTAAAAGCACCATACTGATGGTAGACAAATGGCCTGCTCACCGATGACAAGGCCTGTGAAACCACGGGCTGGGTCATAAGGACATTTCTCCTTTCCCTCCTCGAAGCTGGTTGGCAAGGTGAAGGCCTCGGCATCCTGGGGAATGAGGTGCCAGCAATTAGTTCTGAGGACAGGCAGGGGTGGTGGCTCAAGGTCAGACTAGTCTGGGGTCAGGAATCAGCAATCAGGGCTAGGAGCAGGTAAACTCACAATGGCAGCACAGAGAGGCTGGAAGGCATGAGTTCCACATGCATAGAGGTGGGTGGTGTTGAGCCGCTGTAGGAACCGCACGTGGTTGAAGCATTCAGTCTGTAGTATGAGGTGGGGAAATGCTGTGAGCCCCGTGCCTGGCTAGAGACCGCCTCCATTGGCTCTTGTCCCCATCCATAGGACAACAGTTCTTTCCAAGATCTGCATGGATCTTCTCACTGAACACAGAATATTCCCTGGAGCTCACTGTCCTTGGCTTCCCAGTGACATGATGCTCTTCTCTCCTGTATCCCTCAGATTACCTGACACCACTCTGCCAACTTCTGTGTCTCCTGCAGTTCCCTCCACCCCCAGTTCAGGAGTTCCTGGGATGCTACCACCCTGAGATACTTCTCTCGTGGAGCTCCTCAGTAACTCCCCACTGTCCTGGACCCCTACTCCCAGGATCATACTATCCAATCTATCCCTAGGCTCCAGCTCTCTCTCCACCTGATATCCCAGAGACACATCACTTGCCTCGTCAGAAACAAGCGTATTGTCTCCTTCCTTACCTGCATCTTCCTTCCTAAACCTGTTCGTCCAGTCTTTCCCACCTCACTTGCTCCATCCATCCTACGACTCACTCCAGAATCTAAGAATCATCCTTGGTGCTTCCCACTCCTTTACCTCCACATCTAGTTCCTCTCCATGACAGATTCATTATCTTGACGTGATCCACTTCACCACCACCACCACCCAGTCCAAATTACTACCATCACCTCTTCCCTGGACAACTGCAGTGGCACCTCATCACTCTCTTAAGTCCCCACCACATAAAAATGACTTTATCTCTTTATGAATGAGGAATACATGCACATAGTATGAAATTAAAAAGGTACAAAGGGATATGCTCTAAACAGAAAGTTGCCCATTTATCTCTGTGCCCCTGGTCACTTTCAAAGAAGATGGCTGTTACTATTGTCTGGTCTTTCCTTTCAGAGATATTCTACCAATAACATACTTTTGTTTCCCTCCAACTGCTTTCCAAGGCATATTTTTAAAATGTAAACCAGATCATGTCACTGCAGTGGCTCACCAGTGCCCTGAATATAGAGTCCCATGTGCTCCTGTCCCTGTCCCTTTCTATGGCCCCACTCCTCCTGCTTCAGCCACATTAGCCTTCTCTGCCCACCAAATGTCCTCACCTGCTGCCCTCTTGATTTCTTTGTATTGTTATCCAGGGTCTGAGTTCACACAGTCCTCTTTGTCTCCTCCCACTCCCACTCCTGGTGCAGGCCCCGGCATCTGTTCCTCCACTCTACCTGCCTGCTCAGGCCCCTTCCTCTGACCCATGTGGTGCCCCTGACCTCACTGGTTTTCCTGCCCCCAGCCTCACCCTATTCTAATCATCCATTGCTTGGGTCAGATAAGTATTCCTATAGTGATGTTTCTCCAAGATGTTTGCATTTTTTTTTTTTGTGGTTTTTTGGCCAGGGCTGGGTTTGAACCCGCCACCTCCGGCATATGGGATTGGCGCCCTACTCCTTGAGCCACAGGTGCTGCCAGATGTTTGCATTTTTAAAAGGAAAGCAGGGAGGAATTTTGTGGTCAAGTAAGTGTGAAAACCATGGGCAAAACTTTTTTTTTTTTTAATGAGACAGAGCTTTACCCTGGGTAGAGTCCTGTGGCATCATAGCTCACAGCAACCTCAAACTCTTGGGCTCAAGCGATCCTTGTCTCAGCCTCCCAAGTAGCTGGGACTACAGGCACCCACCACAACACCCAGCTAGTTTTTCTATTTTTAGTAGAGACAGGGTCTCACTCGAACTCCTCAGCTCAGGTGATCCACCTGCCTCAGCTTCCCAGAGTGCTGGGATTATAGGTGTGAGCCACTGTGCCCAGCCTGGTAAAACCTTTCTTTATTAGGGGATTTTTCTTTCTTTCTTTCTTTTTTTTTTTTGTGGTTTTTGGCCAGGGCTGGATTTGAACCCACCACCTCTGGCATATGGGACCGGCGCCCTACTCCTTGAGCCACAGGCGCCACCCTATTAGGGGACTTTTCAAAACCTTAAGGATGCTGTTGTGCACTGTGGCATTGAGCATGCAGCGCTTCCCAAACCCATTAGGCCATTAAACCCCTCTTTTAAAAACAAATGTTCCTAAGCTGGGCATGGTGGCTTAGCTTGTGATCCTAGCACTCTGGAAGGCCAAGGCAGGTGGATTGCCTGAGCTCATAGGTTTGAGACCAGCCTGAGCCAGACTAAGACCTCGTCTCAAAAAAAAGCTGGGTGTCATGGCGGACGCCTGTAGTCCCAGCTACTCGGAAGGCTGAGGCAAAGGTATTGCTTGAGTCCAAGAGTTTGAGGTTGCTGTGAGCTGTGAGGCCACCGCACTCTTACCGAGGACTACAAAGTGAGACTCTGTCTCAAAAAAAAAAAAAAGAAGGAATGTTCCTCAGATCATGCTTTGGGAAGTGTTCTCCTAAAACCTTGTTACCCAAAGCATGGACTGGGGTCCAGCAGCACCAGCTTCATCTGTGACCTTCTTAGAATTGTAGTCTTGGGCCCTTTTCCAGACCTATTGAGTTAGCCCCTGTAAGGTGACTCATGTGCACATTACAGTCACAGTTTCAGAGACTCTAAAGCAGTGATTTTCAACCACTGTGCTGTGGCACACAGGTGTGCCATGACAGGATCTTAGGTGTACCATGAAAATGTGAAAATGTTCCCTCCCTTCCTTTCCTTCCTCCCTTCCTTCTTTCTTCTTTCTTTTTTATTTTTTTTGAGACACGGTCTCAAACTGTCGCCCTGGGTAGAGCACCATGGTGTCACAGCTCCCAACAACTTCAAACTCTTGGGCTTAAGCGATTCTCATGGCTCAGCCTCCCAAGTAGCCAGGACTACAGGTGCCTGCCACAACACCTGGCTATTTTTTTGTTGCAGTTGTCATTGTTATTTTAGTTGGTCCAGGCTGGGTTCAAACCTGTCAGCCTCAGTGTATATGGCTGGTGCCCTACCGACTGAGCTTTGGGTACCACCTCTTTAGTTTTTGAGACAGAGTCTCAAGCTATTGCCCTGGGTAGAATGCCATGGCATCATAGCTCATAGGAACCTCCAACTCAGGATCAAGCAATCCTCTTGCCTCAGTTTTTCTATTTTTAGTAGAGATGGGGTCTTGTTTTTGCTCAGGCTGGTCTCCAACTCGTGAGCTCAAGTAACCTACCCTCCTTGGCCTCCCAGAGTGTTAGGATTACAGGCATGAGCCACTGTGCCTGGCCCCCGTGAAAATTATTAAAGATCATTAATTAAATTATTTTCAAAAGAAGTTCTAAGCACAGTAAGTATATTCTTTTTTTTTTACTCTTTTCTTTGATAAGTATAATTTAATTATGCTGCAAAAGTTTAACTATAAGTTCAAATGTACTGTGAGATAAAAAAGAAAGGTTGAAAAACACTGCTGTAAAGTATTGTGAGGGTATAAGGGTGCTCATTGTTATAGAATAAAACCCAAATTCCCAGCTGGACATTTATGACCCTCCACCACAATCTAGGTTCCACCTGCCTCACCACCTGTTTTCTACCCTTGCTGCACCAAGAAGTAGCTTTTTTTTTTTTTTGTGGAGACAGGGTCTCTCTCTGTCACCCAGGTAGAGTGCAGTAGTGTCATCATAGCTCACTACAACCTCAAATTCTTGGTTTCAAGCAGTCCCCCTGCTTCAGTCTCCCAAGTAGCTGGGACACAGGTGGATACCAGCTAGTTAACTTTTTATTTTTTGTAGAGATGGAGTCTCACTCTTTCCCAGGCTAAAAAGCAGTTTTGAGAGACTCTCCTGGACATGCCTCTTTAAACGCAGCTGTCCCAACATGATTGCAGATCCTCTGGATCACGTTCTGGGGCCAGTAGGCCTTGGGAATGTGTATTTTTAAAAAAACTCTCCTGATGGATCTGTTACATAGCCAGACATGGGATCTCCAGAGACACCCTGTTGTTTAGCTAGAAGAGCTGACACTTCAAAATGCCCCTCCGTGGAATACTGGGTACTTGAGCTATATTTCTTAATCAAAGCCTCATTTTTCTCATCTGTAAAATGGGGAATACTTCTACTTATTAGTGTTATTTTAAAGTTAGCAGAGATTTCTACACCATATTCCTGCTCCCCCAATAAGAATTAGCTGAGATAATAGCTAAGTCAGCAGTACATGGCCCCTCACTTATGATGATTCAATGGGATTAGGGGGACATAATCCCATTGTAAGTTGAGGAGCATATGTAGAGGTTACTTATTGTTATCATGATTATTATCTGGGAGCCCAGAGGGGATTAAGATGCCATTGTAGGCCAAACTAATAGGTCACCAGATGTTTGATTAGAAGTGCTGTGCCCAGGGCCTGTCATTCAGTAAAACTTATAATGTATATTGTGGTTGCTGAGATGGACTGGTAGGTCTGTACTTCCCCATCTGTCTCCCCACCAACCCTGGCATCCCTGATAGAGAAGGAAGGAGGAGGAAAGGAGCTGGGGGCAGGGCAGATCACATACCTGGTTGTTTTTCCCTTTTTGATGACATTTGCTTTGCATCTCTGGAGAGGCTTCCCAGTGGATCTAGTAGGGGTAAAGGGAATGGGCTGATGCATTGGCCCCACTGCTCATTACCTATAGGACCCTAGGGAGCTGGGGAAATTGGGATGGGGATGAATTTCAGGAGTAGCATTGGATGCAGGGACGTCAATGGTTTGGGAAGGGCAGTGCTGTCTGACTAGGGAGCTATGGAAGGCTCGCAGGGTTTCTGGGAAATTGAAGTCCTATGGAGCTGGATGAGGCTGGAGACCCTCTGGGTAGTCCAGGTTCCAGGGGCTGACCTCTTTGTGAGCCCCATCTCCTATGTCATGGGCACTGAGAGAGAACAGGGCGCCTCGGGCTCCCACCAGCAGCCTCTGTGAGGCCTCCTCCAGCAGCAGTGTTGAGTAGTTCTGGGCTTGGCCCTTGAAGTGCCGGGTCCCAGAGAGCTCTGGGGAGAGCAGGAGCAGTGAGCCCAGTTCTGGGGTGCCTCCCGACCCCCAGCCCATGTTCCCACTGCCTTTGAAGTTGAAGGTCTAACCTTCATAAGGGATGGTCATCCGAGGGGTGGCATCTAGTTCTCTGGATGGTCTTCGCAGCAAGGGTCCGGGCACTGCAGTTGCTGTGAGGAAGCTCAGGAAGAGGGGCCAGAGCCTCCCGCACATCTTCCTAGGAAGGCCCAGACCAAAAAGACCCCCAAGGGGAGCCAAGGCCAGAGTCACAGATGAGAGATATGGGAAGAACAGTCACAGAGGCCAAAGTCTAGGGAGGTTACTTGGAAGGTCAGGGGTCATAAGGCCATGGGGTCAAGGAGTCATGGGGCCAAGGGGGGTCCTGAAATTGGGGGGACATAGAATCACAGGGTTGTGTGGCCATGGAATCCCAGCTAAGAGGTCAGAGGGAAAGATGGATCACATGCCTTTCCGCAGCAAGTACAAATCCCATGGTGAGAGGGGGTTGTGGAGTTATAGAGGGGTTGTAGGTTATCGATGGGGTCACCCTGCCCCTGACAGCAGAGTTAGTCCTGGTTTTCTGATGTCTGTTTTCTGAAGAAAAAAAAACAGGAAAAAAGCTCTTTGATTTGTGTGTGGGTGGAAGATGAATGACATTACCCAAACTTCAGGGGGCACTGAAGGGAGGAGGTCCAGCCTCCATAGAACTCCCACGCTAGAACCGACTCACAGTCATTGTGTCCATCCCTTTGCTCAGATGAAGGAGGCTGGGAAACTTGCCCTCCTTATAAGATCCTAGGCTTCCCCAAGCTGAACCCCAGGTAAAAGCCTTCTTTTGGCCCAGTCAGAAGCTCTGCTAGGCCCCCATCTTTGTGGAGTCAGGTTCTGAGAGAATGCCAGCTCCTCCCAACTGTGAGACTCAACTCTGGCAGCAGCTGCCCGGCTGCCTGCGGGGGTGCCTTATGCAGGAAGGCCTGACCACAGACGCTTAAAGGGCCTTTGTTTATTTTGTCCTGTTTCCCTTTGTTTTTTCTTTTCGTTAGTCTGAGAGGTCCTTCTGGAATTCATCTTTAATTATAACTTCTTCTTGGCATTCCTCTCAAGGGGGTGCACAGGCATCCACACCTGTCCCTACCTGCAGTCAGGCACTCACAAGCCCCAGCGTGGAGATCAGGGTCTCCTTGGCTGCACAGATACAGTGTCTGTGCAGGAGGCTTTAATGTGTAAGGCCAGGTGCTTGAGACATAAGCAACGTGGAAAAGGTAAACAATGGGATCCCTGAGCTCTTGGTCCGTCCTCCCTCTCTTCCCCATCTTAGAGATACTTCCAAAATCTGTACCCTCCCTGTAGCCAGCCATCTGGGGATGGGTGTGGGGGTCATTGGCAGGCTTCTCCTAACCCTGTAACTGTCTCCTGATCTCTGAGGGGGGCTCATGAAGGTTTCCTGGGCTGGGCCAGGTGTGGAGGAGACCTGACCTACCCCATCTCATCAGACACCCACAATCAGTACCAGAGGGTGCCTGGAGCTTCACTCTTACTCTCCAGGTCAAATATTAACTCTCTGGCCTTGAAGAGAGGGGAAGAATCAGGAGCTGGCCAGAAGGATAACAGGAACTGGAGAACTTATTCAAGAGGCAAAGGTCAGCACTGTAGAGGTAGAGCCCAGTGGAGAGAGTAGAATATGAAAGGGAGAAAAAGGGGTCCTTGGACCACAGAAAGGTCACCAGTTCCTCCTTTGGGGGCTGGGGCAGAGGAGGCTGCAGACAAGCTGCTCATGCCCCACCCCTCACTGTGTAGGCACACCTGTTTACCTTGGGGACCTCCTATTTGCTTTGTGTAAAGGGGGGAGCCTGTGGCTAGGAACACACCCTAGGTTAGAGGAACCACCCAGGGTGGGGCAGGGGGCACACTAGTGCAGGTTTACTCTAAGAGTCACGTGGGGCCAGAGGAAGATGATATGTGCACACATGGGTACGCACACACGCAAACACAAGGAAGACTGTGAACATACGGATTCACAGGCGGGTCATTCACATACATACTCACAGGGAGCTTTGCACAAATACGTTCACATAGAGAGCCATGGTCACATATAGTCATACATACTCACAAATAAGGTTATATTCACATGCCCATCCAATCAGCAGGTCACACAGCCTGAGATTGACAAGGAGAGGGTTTATGTGAAGGATTATATACCTTTCAATGGGAGGGTCCTGCACATACACAGGTATTTGTAAGGACACACTAACACATTAATACGGGGGTCAGGCACAGTTATGTTCACAGAAGGGTCAAGTACATGTATGTTTACAGAGTTGTCAAACACATGATTACATTCATGCAGAGACCAGCACACATTCATACGAGGTCTAGTTCTCAATGCAAGCCTGAAAGCTGCTAGTATCCAGTGGGGTGAGTTGCAGAGCAGAACCCTACCTCCCTTCCTGAAAATCCTAATTCTAAGGCCAGATTACAAGTGTGTGTGGTGATGGGGAAGGCTTCTGACCCAAATGCTCAAATGGGATGGATGTGCATGGGTCAAGGCTGCTCTTCAAGGGGGTGAGCAGGTAACTAACCCAGACAGGAGGCTCCTAGCTTCAGCAAAGGAAAGATGCAATGGAACACATCCCTTAGCACGCCCCTACCCCCATATATACTGCACCTCTGGATGGGGGAGTTGGGCTGGAGCACTCAGCCCCCATTTAACGCGTTGGGAGGGAGGGCAGACTAAATGGGCGGGGCATTACACCCCCCCCCCGCTCCTCGGGAAAGGGGTTTCAAGGTCTCCAGTCCACACTCCCACACTCCCAGAGCCCAGTGGAGAGAGTAGAATATGAAAGAGAGAAAAAGGGGTCCTTGGACCACAGAAAGGTCACCAGTTCCTCGTTTGGGGGCTGGGGCAGAGGAGGCTCGCCGAGTTCCACAGTTCGGGTTTCTCCCGAGGGCCAGCCCAGGCTTTAAACTCTGATCTCTATTAGATCCTAGGGGGGAGGAAACTGGGGAGGGGAGACTCTCCAAACATTATCTACGGGGAATCAGGAGGTTCTCGACCTTCAGCTCAGATGTCTACCTGCCTAGAGTATCATCTCTAGATGCCTGGAGGCGGTATCTCCCTCTGCCCAGTAAAATGACAGTCTCTTCTGGCTTGAGAGACCCCCCCACACCCGCCCGCCTCCCTCCAACATCCTGGACAGTCCGCGGTTCTCTCATTTCGTCAGGTCTAATCTGTCAGTCTACTGCTGCAGCTCGAGGACAAACTCTCCTTCGATCCCACCGAACGCTGGGAGACGTGACCCAGATCTTGGGGAACACTGTTCGCCACGCGGCCCCCTCCCCACGCCGATCCCCGACTCCATAGTGGCTGGTCTGCACCCAGCGCGGCCCGAGGCCTGCCTGCGCCCCTCTAAAGCCTTTATGCAGGACCAGGGGACTTGGCGGTGAGAAAGGCCTGGCACAGCTTAGAGGGTGGAATGGACGTGGGGAAGACTTTGCCTGACCTCCGCCCCCCGACTCAGGCCCGGCTGCCGCTCGCACTCCCCGCCTCCCTCACCTTTGCGTTCGGATCCCGGGCCATAGAGACAGCGACGCGCGGCTCGGCGTCCCCACAGTACCAGCTGCAGGAGGAAGGGGCCGAGGCCTCAGGCGGGGCGGGGAGTGGGGGCGGAGCCGGAGGTGGGGCGGGGTCCTAGAAGGCGGGGCCGAATGGGTGGGGTGCGGGGAGGGCGCTGTTCTCCACCTTTACGCCCCCCTACTCTAGCACAAAAGAGATTGAGAGCGAGGCTTACACGTAGTCCTCGGGTTATCAGGCGTTCCCCATCCTCTAGGCACTGTGGCCCTGATGTCGCTCCCTAGCGTTCCCTCCACATGCTTATAACTGCCCTCACCGCCTCTGTAACCCTAGGACTCCCGCGACTTTCCTACTGCTGGGAACGTGCAAACCTGTCCTCGGTGTGGGGGTGGGGAGTGCTTTCTCTCTCAGAGGGCCCTCTGGCCTGTTCTTTAATCCGGACCTCACTTCTTGCGCTCCTGTCACCCCTTCTGCTCTCGGCCTAGGGTACAGAGGGCTACAATAGGTGGAGACCAGACGTTGGGAAAGCTCTGAACACAAGACAGGAGGTTGAACGGTCTCCTGCTGCCTGGCTGTTCAACTTGAGGACTGAGGGGGTGAGATGTGGTCAGGCCTGGAAGGGATGAAACATGAGCTTGACCTGTAGTTCACATAGAAAATATTCTTTCCGGATAGACAAGCCACAAGCATTTGCATCTGTTCATTCATCAAATCTTAGCTCTAACCTAGGTTTGCCTAGGGACTGAGTCACTCAAGACACCTGCCTTTTCTTTAAGCTCATCTTGGACATCATTCTCACTCTGGAACTTCCAGTGCACCCACCCTCCTAGACAATTAAATATCCTGTCTCTCTGAGGTTCAATCACCTTACCCAGCAGCAATCTAGAAAACCCCTTCAGAGTCAATTCCCCAACTCCTTTACTCAAGTAGGATGGTCCTCCTGTGCAAATACAGGCCTCTCTCCCACCACCTATTAAAGTGAACCCAGCCTGTAGGGTCCAAATGAAACCTGTACTCTGGCTATGACCCAGCCTGGTCCTCCCTCCTTCATACATGACAGTATTGATGTGGGCTCAAGATAGACCAAAATGATAAGAGCCAGAGGAACATATTTTATTGATGCTTGTGTGTGCCTAGGAGTCTGAACAGGATTCAACTAGCATATTCCACTGAAGAGACCCTGGGAAAAACTCTTCATCCTTCTTTCTGGATTTCCCAAAGCTTACACAGTTTGGCATGTGTATCATACACAATCTTGTAGTCTGGACTGCTGTGTGTAATTGCAGACTGCTAGACAGCAGGGCCCACATCACACTTCCACCTACCCAAGCGCCTCTCCCAGCACTCTGCAAATTGGATGTGTGTGTGTGGTGGAGGGTGGAGGGGAGGAGGTGGCTGGGGAGAAACACATTAAAAAGTGTACAAACATCTTTACAAAGAATGTCTAGCCTCATTTTTTAATTTTATCCTGATCTCATCCTGAGGTATTAATAGTCCCATTTTATAGATGGGAAAAGAGGCTCTTTTTTTTTTTGCACAGTTTTGGCTGGAGCTGCGTTTGAACCCGCCATCCCTGGCATATGGAGTCAGCACATTACTCCTTTGAGCCACAGGCGTTGCCCGGGAAAAGAGGCTCTAAGAGGTTCATTCTTGAGTTTGTTTAGAGAGGACAGTCAGGACTAGAAAAGTCTGAGAAGGGGGAAGCAGGGTAAGTTTGAAGGGAAAATATTAGCAAAGGGAAAAACGTTAGTATAGTTTATACACAGATTTGTGTTGGAGGAGTAGGGAAGTGGCATAAAAGGGGGCAGTGAATTTGATGTGATGAGAGATGAGATGAGAGGGTTTCTAGTGGGAAATAGAAGAGAAAAATCAGCCAGTAGTTTAGAAAAGACCACAGAAGGAAACCCTGATGGACTGAGTAAGGAAGTCTGAGCTGGGAATACCAGTAAAGGCAGGGCTAAGAAAGATAAATCTGAAAAAACAGGTTGAATGTGGTGGCTCAATCTGGTAGGCCAAAGCAGGTGGATTGCTTGAGCTCAGTTCAAGACCAGCCTGAGCAATAGTGAGACCCTGTCTCTACTACAAATAGAAAAACTGAGGCAAGATGATTGCTTGAGCCCAAGAGCTTGAGGTTGCTGTGAGCTATGACACATGGCACTCTACTCAGGATGCTAAAGTGAGACTGTCTCAAAAAAACAAAAGCAATAACAAAATAAAACCAAAAAACAAACAAACCAAAAAGAAAGATAAATCTGCAGTCCTTGTAGGAAAAGGGATTGGAAGTAATAGTGGGGGCAGGGCAAGAAGACAGCTAGACTCATGGTACCAGACTAGAGGAAAATTAAACTGCAAGGACCCAGTGAGCTAAGGCAAACAGCAGCCCAAGATCTCACAGAACCTGCTGTTCTGACTTCAGATACCTCTGGGGGTGTGGCAAGTAGGCCAATGTAAAAGATTTCATCTCATTCAATTTAATTCTATGAGCCAAGCGTTGCTCCTCTGAGGTGCTGATGGCAAACTTGGACATTTTTAAATGAGCAAAAATGTATTATTTCAATGCTGAGTTCTAGTAGGTACCTGCCAAAATGTCAATGCAGTTACTTCATTACTTTTGATGAGTGATTCAAATTACAATCCATTTCTCTCTGTCCTCCCACTGAAATCTCTGAACCTAATAAAAGTATGAGATATAAAGGTAATTGAACGGTCTAAAGGAAGCCCCTTTGATGATGCAAATCCAGCTAAAATATGAATGAGGGGCGGTGCCTATGGCTCAAGGGTGTAGGGCGCTGGCCCCACATACAGGCAGTGGTGGGTTCAAAGCTGGCCCTGGCCAAAAACTGCAAAAATAAAAAATAATGATAATAAAAATAAATAAAATATGAATGAGGTTATAATGCTAACAGTGGAAAAGAAAGCACACCAAGAAATTAATCCTAACCTAGCTATGAATTTGTGCCCTCGAACATAGGTAGGCCATTCTTTGAGCAGGCTCTTTACAGGATCTCATTTGGAAACCTGGAGTACTTCACACACACAAAACACAAATGTGAGTTTTGCTTTTGTTAAGCTAACTTACTTAACTGTGATACAAGAATGTAGCTGAGGGTAGTACTGGCTGTCTTCAGCAATGATCCTCAGCCACCCACACACCAGGGTTTACTCCATATTTTGCACAGAACAGTTACTCACTGTAGCAAGGATCCCAGGTGAAGGGGGTGGGTATGATTCCTGAAACTTGGTTTCTTAAGGCAAGTGAATTCTGGCCTCGTCACATTGTCCTGCTTCCTGTCCACTGTGCCAGCATTTCTGTTCCTGCTCTGCCATCTCTACTTCTTGTTTGCCCAGCACTTTCCCTTTAGGTGGTGTGATCTTTATTTTGGCCGCATACACAGCTGAGGTGTTTCTTCAGCAGGGACTGTTAGCAGTGCAACAATGCTGTAGTCCCATCAACTGTGCCTCAGAAGCCTGTTTTGCCTGTTAAGTTTTCTTCCCAGCCAGTGTCTTGGAGTCAGACCCAAAGCTGGGCCTCCTGGTTTGCCCTCTCTTGACTCCAGCCTCGGGAATGGTTAGGAGTTTCAGGACATGTCCACAAATGCTGGAAAACTACCACCCATCACCGATTTCTCAGCTTTACAGAGTGTTGGGTTGTTGACAAAAAGTTGTTTTTAAACCAGCAGAGACAGAGCTGGGCAGAGAAGTGTCTGGAACTCCATGTGTCCAAAGGAAGAGAGTACGCTTACAACTATAATCCTTGGAGATATGGTTTGCCGTCAGTACACACTAAGGTGTCTTTGTGCTTATGATCAATTTTACTTATCTTCTGACAAGAGCCTCAAGTTAGAGCTAAATAGTTAACAGCTAACATCTAGTAAGTTCATGCTATATGTCAGGCACTGTACCAAACACTTCTCATGCAATAGCTCACTTAGTCCTCATAAACCCTGACATAGACATTGTTATTATTCCTTTTAATAGATGAAGAAAATTAAGCTCAGATAGCTTAAGTAACTTGTCCAAGATCAAATGGCTAGTATGATGAGTCTGGGATCTGATTTGGGGCAAGGTCAAGGGCAACTTGTACAATACTGTGCTGTCTGCCCCTGAGTAAGTACTTGTGGCAGTGTCTCAGCTTCTGCCTGGGCTGTCATCTTCCCATCCCTCTACCCCACTGTTGGAGCAAAATGCTCACAATCTCCTAACCAGCCTGTCAGAAAGGAGAAATACTGGTTTCTAAAACTTGAGGCCTCTGTCCATCAATGCCTACCCTTTCTCTGAGCACATAAGGACAGTTTCTCCTGGAAGGAGAGATCAACCTCTATCCCCCACTCAGGTGGTATACTCAAAGCTGTGTCTGCTCGGCAGGCTGAAGATGGTCCTCTGCATTATGGCTTCCCCTTTCTTGGTTTCATGCTCTACAACAGGGGAGTTAGGTCAAGGGTATTTTCTAGTTCTTATTGCCCAGGAATGGAAAGTATTTAACCTGGATACCAGCAGATAAGATTCATGAGAGCTCTGAGTTGTTCACCAGAGTCCTCAATCCTAAAAAGAGTGCCTCACATGTAGTCGGTACTCAATTGTTCCAATGAATGAATAGTTGAATGAACGCGGTGAATGAGGTAAGAATGAGATTACTGGATTCCTGACTGCAAATTCCAGATCATTAATTGGATTCCATAAAATCAAACTATGTATAACTGTGGCTTTATGTTTTCCAGAAACAGGAGACAACAATCTAAAAAAAAAACTAGACAAAAGCAAGAGGAATAAATCAGTTTAAAAACTAGAGCAGCAGTTCTCAACTTGTGGGTCGCAACCCACAGGAACTGTATTAAAGGGCTGCAGCATTAGGAAGGTTGAGAATCACTGAACTAGGGGATGGGGAAGGAGAGAAAACAGAGCATTCCAGATACTTGCCATCCCCCTCCCAAACAAATATTACCAAACACATGTTCAAACTGAGAAAAAGCAATTTTAATAACACACACATACATTCATAGGACTTTAAACAAGATGTATAAAATCTTGGGGGGGGGGGTGTAGAGAAAAAAAGAAATCTGCCATTACTGCCTAAGAGCTGGTAGATTAACTGGCTGACAGGACTGCCCAGGGTAAACAAATGCACAGATAATGAGAAATACCAACACTGTTAATGAATAAGAAATAACAATCACAGATCATGCTAACTGCTCTGCATGCCCAGCCGTCTGTAACCCTCTCTTGCCTCCTTAGAGACAAACCAGGACAGTCATCACCTAATCCTCTAACTCAGTCACTTGTTAACGTGCCACCTCTTAAAATTTTTAATTTTTTAAATTTAAAAATTACTCTTAGCGTAAAGACTCCACATAATTACTACTGGCCAGTCCCCACCAAGTATATTTGTTTTGATAAAAATAAAATGCAAATGCTCCAACTGAGCCTGGATTATAACACGCCATTTCCTATCTGGGGAGACTTTTGTGAAGTGCAAAGCAAGCTATTACTTGTGCTTCAAAACAAAAACAAATGCCAATCTTCTAAAGGGTGACAAAGGCACCACCGCCACCAGGAGATAAGACAGAAAATGTACAAATGCTGTTATCTGACTGCTACATAGATGCATTTTGTGCATGGAGAGCCTCTTTACTTAACATGATATGACTAATAGAATTATATTTTCAGTTAACAAGAAAAGCAGTTTAGAAAAGGCAACAGTTACACACAAAAGCTTAAACACTTACAAGTACCTTAATTTTCAGCTTGCAAGAAGGGTAATAAATTTGACATACATATCCAGAAAATTAGACAAGGTGATTTTTGGCACAGTAATACTGCCAAACACACCACCATTCAGTGCAAGCTTTATTTGCCAAGTCTCCAAAGTGGCCTGACATTTTCTGTGCAATGAACATTTTCTCTCTCTCTACCATCCCATTCACTGGGCAACAGCAGGAGGGAGACAACACACGGGGACTCAAGAGGGAGAAGGAAAATACTTGATTTGGGAGAAAAACCATGGGCTACTTCTGCTAAAAGAGAATCACAAAATTTTTATGAGAACCCAAATGCAAATACTGGACTATAACCTGGAGACTAAAGACTGCTACCAGAGTCATAAATACAAGGGCCTAAAATGACGTCTGCCATTTATTTTAAAGGGACACATGAAGTACTTTTCTATAATGGAGAAAGATAATTAAAAATAGATTTTTCTTGCTGGAACTGTTAAATAAAAATGTATCAAAGTGGTTTTAAATTTGATGGGCAGTTATCTGTTGAAACTGCAATTTATAAAAGGGTCACTTAAAAAAAAAACCTAAATAACCCACTCGTCCCCCCATCAATGTACACGATTAGAAAATATTTACACACTGTAATTACAAGCAATATAAGCAGTATTTTATACTTCTGAGATTTTGTACACTTTACACAATGCAAAATGAGAAAAATATGAACACTTATAAAATTACACACAAATAATGTATCTACAAATTATTAAATTACAGAGTGAAAGCCCCCATTGTTGGGCAGATAGATGCCAGAGTTTCAAGCTTCTGTCAAATATAACTCTTTTTATCTATCTCTTTAACCATAAGTGGCATTTTGTAACAATACCCTGGAGAGGTAGTATCAAGATAATATTCTTACCAGTAAACTCAACACAGAATAAAACTTTGTTGGTCTGACTGTTAGAGCCTCAGTCAGCGTTAGGTTCTTGGAAACTGGACATATTTAGTCTTCCTTAAAAATCTCTAACTGCCCAATGCTTGACATGAGCTCAAAAGTTACTGATACTATTTTAAATGGTAAATTTAAGATAAAATGTTTTTTACTCCTAAGCCTCAAATGAGAGGTAGAAAGTTAACTTTTCAAAATTTATTTTCTCCCCTCTCAAACCATGAACATCAACTCCTCCCCTTTCTGTCATCTTTCTTCTGCACAACTGGAGACCCTAGTGCTCAGAACAGGTCGCAAGCCAACAAAAAAAGTTGGCATTCTCTTTCAGGAAACAAATCCTCCTAAAAGGGACACTCAGTCAACAAAATAATGTTTCAGTTGGCTAGGGAGAATATGTTATTACCAAAGCCTTCAAAGGACCCTGGGGCTAAAACCAGTATGAGTACTTCACCTAACTCTCCACCATTTAAACCAAAGGATGGCTTTCCAGTGTTTAAGAATTTAGAGCAGCTGTGGTTTTCAAGTGCAACAACTTCAAGGTATAAGCACATGTGTGCACACACAGAGAGTGTTCCAAAAAATAAACATCATCTAGGACTCTGCCAAAGTTATATACTCATGAAAACAAGGTTTTGGAAACTTGTCCAGATCTTCAGGTTTTTACAATATAGATTTCTGTAACATGGTCTATAGTCAGAATCCTAAAATTTAGTCAAGATTCTAAGATTTAACCAGTATTTAAAAAAATATATGCACTTAAAAGAAATATAAAACAAACTGCATATGACTGTTTTGGCATAAGAACTAAGCTACTACTTTACAGCTTAACTTCCTCCCCTTGAGGGGATCTGATAATATATTAAACTTCTGTTTCTCAACTGCTGTTTAAATGTATTTTAAAAACCTAACAGATTTATAATCTTGAATAGTCACGGAAAATAAAGACTGAAATATCACCATGGTTTATAGGAGTTATAGAAGAGATTTAAGCCTTTTATTCCTAATTCAATTCTAAGCTTTCCCTTTGCATACTAAAATAACCAGGAAGGAAAATTAAACCAAATTGGAACTTGGTCTTGGTTTCCACATCCAACTCCTCAGTCAGTCCAAACTCTTTTCTAGCATTATTTCCTCTGATTACTCAGTGCCACAAATACTATCTGAAGAAAGAAAACTGGCTTACAATGTAAAAAGAGGAGTTAATTAGGGACAGGTTAGACATTTAACTATTAGCTGCTTTTATCCCTTCCTCTTTTTATAAAACTCTGCTCTTTTAAAAAAGGTTTCATATCTGCTTCAGAAATGATAATTTCTTCATTACCAGCACCAAACTAATCAAGTGGCACATTTGCTGTAATAATTCTCTCTGTCTCTCTAAGAAAGCATCTTATTGAATTTCTCTTGGTTCACATTTTTGCTGCTGCAACTCCTGTTAAGAATCTGGTACCCAGAAGTCATGAAGCTGCCCCTAACAAAGGAAAGGGGAAAAAAGAAGAGAAAGAAAAAATTAGATTATGAATTAATTCTTATAAAACAACAGACAATAAACCTTGATAATAAAAGAAATAAAATCTTTATATTGCACATTTCTCTAAAAAGTTACAATGAATGGATTCAAATTTCACATTCTGTAGTCAAATGATTAAAAAAAAATCTAAGCACAGGATATTCTTTTTTTTCCTTTTTTTTTTTTGTAGAGAAAGAGTCTCACTTTATTGCCCTCAGAAGAATGCCGTGGTGTCACACAGCTCACAGCAACCTCCAACTCCTGGGCTTAGGTGATTCTCTTGCCTCAGCCTCCTGAGAGCTGAGATTACAGGCTCCTGCCACAATGCCCGGCTATTTTTTTGTTTTTGTTGCAGTTTGGCTGGAACCCTCTATCCTCGATATATGGGGCTGGCGTCCCACCAGTGCACTGAGCCACAGGTGCCTCCCAAACACAGGATATTCTTCTCACCAGTACATACAGAGAGGTATGTATTTAAGAAGATTAAAATGTTAAGCTAATATAGTTTTCCTATTACTTTGTTTTAATGCCACATCAGGACAGATGGCCAGCCTAAAAAACAATCTATTGAGGTTAGAAACTAAAGTAACAAAACCCCATAAATTTAAGATTTCTCAAAGACTTAAAACAGTGGGGTTGCTTCTTAGTTAATATTCGGTTCCTGTTCCTGTTATTTTGATATAAAATATAAGCAACTTCCCAGCCCTGGCTACTCAATGTTTAGTCAGTCCCTGGACCAGCAGCATTGGCATCAATCTTAGAACTTGTTAGAAATGCAGTCTATCTCAGGTCCTGCCCAGACCTGAGTCAGAATCTGCATTTTACCAAATTTCCCCTTGATTTCTACATACATTAAAAAATTTGAAAAGCTTCATTTTAGGCTATTCTACATTAATTTATAAACAAGCAGGATGGGAAACTTATTAGCAGGAGTTAGAAAAATGTCCCTCCTAAGCAAAGACTCCTTAGATATGACACCAAAAATGTTAAGTGACAAAATAAAAAATAATAAAAAATCAGGGTGGCACCTGTGGCTCAAAGGAGTAGGGCACTGGCTGGAGGTGGCAGATTCAAACCTGGCCCTGGCCAAAGCAAAAAAATTCTGCAAAAAAAATAATACAAAATGATACCACCAAGACAATGAAAAGACAACACACAGGAAGAAAATATTTGCAAATTATATATCCAATAAGGGATTTATATCTAAAACATGGAGAATTCTTACAACTCAATAACAAAACGATAAACAATCCAACTAAAAATGGGCAAAAGATCTGAACAGACTTTTCTGAACAAACATTACAACAAATGGCTAATAAGTAAGTACATGAGAAGATGCTCAACATCATCAGTCATTAGGAAAATAAAAATTAAAACCACAACGAGATTCCTTTCCAATATAATATGATTTCTGTAATAAGATTTAGTCAAAAAGACAGACAATAACAAGTGTTTACAAGAATGTGGAGAAGAAATTCAGAACCTCATACATTCTGGTAGAAATGTAAAATAATGCAACCACTTTGGAACATAGCCTGGTATTTCCTCAAAACACTTAAAGAATTACCATATGGCCCAGCAATTCTACTTCCATGTACATGGCTCGAGATGTTTTCATTTGAAAACATTCTCACAAAAACTTGTCTACAAATGTTCATGAAAGCATTATTTAATAGCCAAAAAGTGGAAATAACTCAAAGGTCCATCTAATGATAAATAAAATGGGATATAGTCATACGATAGAATATTATTTGGCAATAGAAGCTACAACATGGATTCATTTATCATTATTGTTAGGTGAAAGAAGCCAGTCAGAAAAGACCACATAGTTGGCAAATCTATACAAAGTAGATTAGAGTTTGGCTAGGGCTTGAGGGGAGTGAGAAGGGGAATGAGAGTGGTGGAGAAATGGGTAATGACTGTTAATGGGTATGGGATTTCTTTTGAGGGGAGACAAAATTATCCTAAAATTAGACTGTGGTGATAGTATTCACTCTGAAGATACTAAAACCACTGTACACTTTGAGTGAAAAAATGATATGTGAATTATATCTCAATAGAGCTGTTAAAAAATGTTCCTCACTGAATAACCTCCACCTGATACAATTTAACATTTTAAAATGAGATCAACCACTTTGGAAAATAAATTAATGACTATAATAAAGCAAACAAAAACTAAACAACATTCAAAGTATGTATTACCACTGGCATTTTCTATTTTTCTTACGATAATTACCATTTCCCCGAAAATAAGACATCCTCCGAAAATAAGACCTACTTACAGGAACGATAAGACGTCCCCTGAAAATAAGACCTACCGCATCTTTGGGAGCACACCTTAAAATGAGACACTGTCTTATTTTCGAGGAAACAGGGTAGAAGCAAGTGCTGAGTTATATTGTACTTTGTTTCAAACAGTATGAAGAGTACCATTTAGCAAAAATATTACGAATAAAACTATTTATTTAATAAAATGACACCTGAGTAGGCCGGCAGTTCTGGATTATTTCCTGCCATTTCCCATGTATCCTGGCAACCAAGTCTTTCACCTTGAAAATATCAAAAAAGGAAAAAGGGATCAGATCAAAACATCTTCATCTACGATAAACTTAACACTTGAAATAAAAGATGTGAGATCTGTGACAGGCCCACACCCAACAACTCGATTTGGTTTCTGTCATGAAAGAAGAAGAAAACAAAAAAGACCCACTCATATTTTGGAGGGCTTCCAAATCAGCAATTAGTAAAACTTTCCTTTATCACCTTTATTACTCAAAATATCGAATGCTCAGAATTCAATTTTTCTGTTAATTATTAAAGATCACCCCCAATTTTTTTTTTTTTTTTTGAGACAGAGTCTCACCTTGTCTCCTTCAAACTCTTGGGCTCAAGAGATCCTCGTGCCTCAGCCTTCGGAGTAGCTGGGACTATAAGGGCCCACCACAACGCTCTGGCTATTTTTAGAGATGGTGTCTTGCTTTTGCTCATGTTGGTCTCAAACTCCTAAGCTCAGATGATCCACCTGACTTGGCCTCCTAGAGTGCTCTCAAGCTCACCCAAATTAGTTTCATTTTAAGAGATGTGGAAATTATTTTAAAAATTAGAATAAAATAAACAAAAAGATAACTCAGAAAAACATTCTCTGCTTTCAAAGGAACTTACACTTTTGTTTTTGTTTTTTTTTTTTTTTTGTAGAGACAGAGTCTCACTGTACTGCCCTCGGGTAGAGTGCCGTGGCGTCACACGGCTCACAGCAACCTCTGACTCTTGGGCTTACGCGATTCTCTTGCCTCAGCCTCCCGAGTAGCTGGGACTACAGGCGCCCGCCACAACGCCCGGCTATTTGTTTTTTTTGGTTGCAGTTTGGCCGGGGCTGGGTTTGAACCCGCCACCCTCGGCATATGGGGCCGGCGCCCTACTCACTGAGCCACAGGCGCCGCCCAGGAACTTACACTTTTGACTTGCTGGCTTTTGAACACCCAGACAGAGAAATTGAAGGGTGGTATGTATTACAGGGCCCAAGGTTTTGGCTGTTCCCTGCCCTCTTTTGTTTGAAATACTCAAGGCCACAAAAAGAATGTCATTTGTTCCTTTCCATATCAAAAGATCCAAAATGCAGTATTTCTCTTCTTCATGTTTTTGTGAAGTACTAAGAATCATCTTTAACTACCTGGTATATTCCTACCTTAGGAGGTTCAGCAAGCCTTTGTGCAAAACTCAAACTTTACCACAAAAATGAAATTCTACTACGCCAGAGATTCTCAATTAGCTATTAGAACCTAACTGCTTGAGAAACATATTTTAAACAAGTCAGGAATTTTACAGCTCCTTTAAGTTTAAAAAGCAAATTGCAGTCTCTGCTTTTTCTTCCATCTGGAGTTGGGTAAATATTCTCTAAAACAATCACCAACCTTTGTACTAGAGGGTTTTGAAGAGGCGTGGAAACTCACCCATTCACCAGGACCATTCCCTGAAGCAATCTTGATAGACAACTGCTAAATATGAGGCGCTCTGGCAGTCTCTGGCTTTAAGAAATCTATGCCAGGCTCTTTCTTGGCTTTAAGAAACATAAACCTTGGGTGGTCCCCTTTTAGCATGTCTGTCATCAGCAGTCACTATCATCAGGTTCTACAGACAGGCCAGCAACTCTAGTCAAAATTTGAAAGAATATGCTGCTGAAACTGAAGTTTCTTCTTTAAGGCAAAGAGCTGTCCTCTCTACATATTAATATTTGCAAATCTGAAATAATTAGTTGCTTACTTTTGTATTTAACTTAAATTTAATAAAACAAATACATACACTAAATCCAAATGGTATTGTTCAAATGACTAACTTTTACAGCTAATTAATGTAAGATATAAAGTTACAAAGCTTGGACTTCACATTCAAGGACTATCTGAACATGAGAGCTTAAAAAAAAAAGCTTAGCAAGTTCACTGCTGAATTATTTCCATTCTAGAGCTCAGAATGGATGATGTATAGCACCCAGAGATTTGAAGAGTTCTCCCTTTAATACATTATCTTTTAAAAATCTTTTTTAAGTTTCACACTGGGTTTGAACCTTAAATACATTCTTCAATGGAATATTCAAACAAAGGCTAATCTACTTCTTCTCTGTGAATAAAACAAATTTTCAGCCATCATAAAATTTTATAACCACTATTCCACACTTGTGTATTTATTTAAATAATGCTTCAGTCCTTTAAAGCTAACTTAAACATGAAGGTCTTAAATTGTATAGTGGGAAAAAACTAAAAGATCTCATTACTACTAGAAGAATTTTTTTCCTTGGGTGCTAGTTTCAGAACACAAAGTAAAATGAAAAGTATATTAGCTTTGAGATTTTTCCTTTTCCTATTTTTTTTTTTTTGAGACAGTTTTACTTTGTGGCCCTTGGTAAAGTGCGATGGCATGATAGTTCACAGCAACTTCAAACTCTTGGGCTCAAGAGATCCTCTTGCCTCAGCCTCCCAAGTAGCTGGGACCACAGGCACCCACCACAACACCTGGCTATTTTTTAGAGATGGGGTCTTGCTATTGCTCAGGCTGGTCTTGAACTCATGAGCTCAAGTGATCCGCCTGCCTCAGCCTCCCAGAGTGCTAGGATTATAGCACTGACCTGGTCTTTTTTTGAGACACAGTCTCACTCTGTCACCCTTGGTAGAGTGTTGTGGTGTCATAGCTTACAGCAACCTCAAACTTTTGGGCTCAAGCGATTCTCTTGCCTCAACCGTCTGAGTATCTGGGACTATAGGTGCCTGCCAAAACACCCAGCTCCTTTTTCTATTTGTAGTGGAGATGGGTTTCAATCTTGCTCAGGCAGGTCTAGAACTCCTGAGCTCAGGCAATCCACCAGCCTCACCCTCCCAAAGTGCTACGAGTACAGGCATGAGCCACCAAGCTTGGCCGCCTTTTACTTTGAATCTATCTAAAAGTATTTAGCAGAAGCTGATTTCTGTTATTAAAAGAGAAAGTCACGGCTTGGCACCTGTAGCTCAAGCAGCTAAGACGCCAACCACGTACACCAGAGCTGGTGGGTTCAAATCTGGCCTGGGCCTGCCAAACAATAAGGACAGCTACAACCAAAAAATAGCCTGGTGTTGTGGCAGGTGCCTGTAGTCCCAGCTGCTTGGGAAGCTGAGGCAAGAGAATCACTTAAGCCCAGGAGTTGGAGGTTGCTGTGACCTGTGATGCCAGGGCAACAGCTTGAGGCTCTGTCTCAAAAAAAAAAAAAAAAGAGAAAGTCATATTTCTAACCACTTTTTCTTTTAGACAGAGCCTCAAGCTGTCACCCTGGGTAGAGTACTGTAGCATCACAGCTCACAGCAACCTCCAACTCCTGGGCTGAAGCGATTCTGCTGCCTTGGCTTCCCGAGCAGCTGGGACTATGGGTGCCCACCACAACGCCTGACTATTTTT
Organism: Nycticebus coucang; assembly: GCF_027406575.1. Classification (NCBI taxonomy): domain Eukaryota; kingdom Metazoa; phylum Chordata; class Mammalia; order Primates; family Lorisidae; genus Nycticebus; species Nycticebus coucang. Next base: position 130,077,609 of record NC_069782.1, on the reverse strand, counting down.
TTTTTTTTTTGGTTGCAGCCATCATTGTTGTTTGGCGGGCCCCGGCTGGATTTGAACCCGTCAGCTCAGGTGTATGTGGCTGGCACCTTAGCTGCTTGAGCCATAGGCGCCAAGCCTAATTACTTTTTTTTGAAAAGAGGCTTGTTTCTTTTCCTTAAATATTAATGTAACCAAGATTAAACAACAACAAAAAAAACTAATACATAAGAAAAAAACACACTTACCTTAGTTCTGTAAAAAAGTCTTGCATCTTCCCTAATATCACATTTAACATGCTTCTCCAAAGCCCCACAGAGTAGCACAAAGTGTTTCTGTGTAAAACAAATGCGAGGGATGAAAACAACTCTGAAGCATTAGAAACTAACAGAGAAGAGATAATGCATTTGGGAAACTAAATCATTTAAAAATCGATCATTTGCAGTTAGCAATGTCTGATGTTAGTTATACAACATAACAGCAGTCCTATCAGGGAAAATAGCCACTTTCATCACAGTAAGACTGTTATGGTTTATTGCTAGCTTTAAAAATATACACACAAAAAAAGTTGTTTTGCTATACATTAACTCACACTGAAAATTAACCCCAGGGCTCAGACCGAGTAATGTAGAACTCAGAAATTTGAAGTGTTCTTTCTTTAACACATTCTTTCGCTCTCTTTTAACGAGACAGGATCTTTCTTACTTTGGTACCCAGATAGCTCACTGCATCCTTGAACTCCTGGGCTCAAGTAGTCCTCCTCCCTTAGCCTTCCAAGGAGCTGGGACTACTGGTGTGACCTGTTACACCTGGCTAATTTTTAAGTATTTTTTTTTAGAGACAGAGTCTTACTATGCTGTCCAGGCCAGTGTTAAACTCCTGGTCTCCAGTGATTCTCCTGGCCTGGCCTCTCAAAGTGCTGGGATTATAGGTGTGAACCACATTTAACACAATGTCTAATGGAATGTTCAAATACTAGCTAACCTATTTTTCCTTTCTTTTTTTTGTCGAGACAGAGTCTCACTTTATGGCCCTCAGTAGAGTGCCGTGGCATCACACAGCTCACAGCAACCTCCAGCTCCTGGGCTTAAGCGATTCTCTTGCCTCAGCCTCCCAAGTAGCTGGGACTACAGACGCCTGCCACAACGCCCGGCTATTTTTTGGTTGCAATTTGGCCCGGTGCCGGGTTTGAACCTGCCACCCTCAGTATATGGGGCCGGCGCCCTACTCACTGAGCCACAGGTGCCGCCCCCTATTTTTCCTTTCTATAAACAAAGCAAGCTTATATTAATAGAGGAACATACTGAATTAAAACTGGAAAAAATTAAGTAAATACTGAATTTGAAAAATTATGTATCTTAAGTTTCAGAATGAATAGGCCTAAATAGTTACTCTCATTAGAACTGAGGGAGACTATAAATGAACACTTTTATAGTCTCATTTATAGCTATGAAATGTTATGATAGTTATTATAAAATAATTAAAATTTGAAATATTTATAACCTTTGACCCAGTAATTCTACTTGAGAAATTTACCCTATAGATATGCTTGTACAAGTGGGCAGAGATACATGAATAAGCACTGCATATAAATCACAGAAAACAATGCTCACTAATAAATGCTTTGGGCTGGGCACAGTACTCAAGCTTGTAATCCTAGCACTCTGGGAGGCTGAGGCAGATGGATTGCTCGAACTCAGGAGTTCAAGATCAGCCTGGGCAACAGCAAGACCCTGACTCTACTAAAAAAAAAATAGAGGGCGGCGCCTGTGGCTCAAGGAGTAGGGCACCAGTCCCATATGCCGGAGGTGGCGGGTTCAAACCCAGCCCCGGCCAAAAAAAAAAATAGAAAAACTGGGCATGGTAGTGGGCACCTGTAGTCCCAGCTACTTGGGAGGTTAAGTAAAGAGGATCACTCGAACCCAAGAGTTTGAGGTTGCTGTGAGCTATAATGATGCCATGGCATCCTACCTAGGGCTATGGAGTACTCTGTCTTGAAAAAAAAAAAAAAAAAATGCATTTTCTTGTATTTTTTTTTTTGAGACCGAGTCTTATTTTGTTGCCCTGGGTAGAGTGCCGTGGCATCTCACAGCCAACTCAAACTCTTGGGCTTAAGCAATTCTCTTGCCTCAGCCTCACAAGTAGCTGGGACTTACAGGCACCTGCCCTAATGCCCGGCTATTTTTAGAGATGAGGTCTTGCTCTGGCTCAGGCTGGTCTCGAACTCTTAAGCTCAGGCAATCCACTCACCTCAGGCTCCCAAAATGCATTTCTAAAGTAGCCTGATTTACTATCAGTTCAATTCTGAAGGCAAATGTTCTTTTTCTTTTTTTTTTTTTAGAGACAGAGTCTCAGTTTATCGCCCTTGGTAGAGTGCCGTGCACAGTTCACAGTAACCTCTAACTCTTGGGTTTAGGTGATTCTCTTGTCTCAGCCTCCCGAGTAGCTGAGACTACAGGCACCTGCCACAATGCCCAGTTACTTTTTGTTTGCAGTTTGGCTGGGGCTGGGTTTGAACCCGCCACCCTTGGTATATGGGGCTAGCGCCCTACCCTCTGATCTACAGGCGCTGCCCTGCAAATGTTATTTCTAAAGAAAAAAAAGTGAGTAGAAGAAGAGATGGGATGGGAAGAAACCAGGTAACAGTTGACCCATCTGGTGTCTGTTGACCTTGGTATCTTACAAATATATTACACTATAGACAAGTTATGATGGTTAAAGTCCACTCCAACAAACAATATTTTATTTGCTGACAGATGATTCTTTTCTTTCCTTTTTTTTTTGAGACAGAGTTTTACTATGTCACCCTCGGTAGAGTGCTATGGCATCATAGCTCACAGCAACCGCCAACTCTTGGGCTTAAGCGATTCTCTTGCCTCAGCCTCCTAAGTAGGCTGGGACTACAGGCACCCGCCACAACACCCGGCTATTTTTGGTTGTAGTTGTCATTGTTGTTTTGCAGGCCCGGGCTGGGTTCAAACCCACCTGCTCTAGTGTATGTGGCTGGTGCCCTAGCTGCTGAGTTACAGGCGCCAAGTCTGAATAATTCTTTTCAATTTGATATAGTTGCAAGGTTAATATTCTCCCTTTCTTTTCTTTTTTTTTTTTTTTTGCCGGGGCTGGGTTTGAACCCACCACCTCCGGCATATGGGACCGGTGCCCTACTCCTTGAGCCACAGGCGCCGCCCCATCTCCCTTTCTTTTCAAGGATTTCTATAGCCAATATAACTTTTATTCAGTTTTCTCCTATATAACGCTTGCTCATTTTAATGCTACCTATTTAAAAATAGCAGCAGCAACACAACAACAATACTAAACACTACCTACCCGTTGTCCAGAAGAAAAAGAATGAGAACAACTAACTTCACCGACTAAATGAAGAAGAATGTAGGTCAGATAATAAGCCTGTTAGAGAAACGAATAAAATTAACACCCATGAATTGGCTAACATAGATTTCATGATAATTTATACATTAGGACAGTTTTCCAGAAAGGATAAAAGATATCCTAGAAGTTAACCTAGGTGGTAAGTAAGTAGCATTCAAACTAGCCTTTATGACTTCTAATTCAAGGGCATTCTTTTTACCACTTTGTGACGGCCTTAATAAAGGGAAACAAATAAAAAAAAACACTCTCAGTATTAAATTACAAAAAACCATCATTTAACTAACTGTTCAACTCTGAAATTTACTGAAGAATTTCATGACAGCAATAAAAAAAATTCACTTTCTGTTTACTAGAATGAATCTTGTCCCTAAATCCAGAAATGCCTATGCTATCAACTTGTGGTTAGGCAACTGGTATCCATTATGTGTATGTACTCCTTTGAGACCTTTTAGCCCTTGGTACCTGCTTTTCAAGTTCTAAATGAAGATTGTCATCAATAGTGCCATTTGGCTGTTCAGCCCTTTTCTTCAAGACCATTTTCTTTAACAAATCAGAAGGCTTCATTTGCACAAGATAATGATGTAGGACTGATATCTATTAAAAAGAAAGAGGAGACAATGAACAATACTAAGCAACTCAGTTGTTCTTTTTCTTAGGTTTTTTCCAGCGTCTTTATTCATTTTGTCCCTTTAGGTATTTTTAAAGTTCAGTGATATCATTTCCCCTTTACTTAAAAGTCCTCAACTGTTTAAAAGGGATTTTAAGTTAAAGATAATACTTCTCATTTAGGATAAATGCTTAGAAGACAACCAAATGATACTATAATAGAGGCCACAAGGAATACCTTCTCTGTGAATTTATTTCAAAGTCGACAAAGTTGAATCTCCCTCTCAATAGAAGTCATTGAATTTTGAAAACACTATAAGAAGTTGGGGTAAAAAATCACAACTAGATTGTGTAATTTGAATATTCACTAGTGAGTGTGGGGGTTAATTATCCATGCAGTTCTGTTTTACATGGGCAAAAAAGGAAAAGGTAACAGAACAAAAGTTAGGAAGAGATGGTAGAAATTCTATCCCTGGATCTCTTTTGATGGCAGTAAATACCACTGAAAGGAAGGAGTTATTTGCTAAATTACCCTGGTGGCTCAGGAATGGCCCTCATGTATCTGGAACTAAATCTACATCAACTCCAATTAAGCAGAAACTGTCTCCATCAATCTCTCTGTACCACAGCACCTTATGCATACTTCTATTACTATTATCACACTAATAACCCAAAATAGTTTATTATATCTCAACCACTAGATTATGTTTCCAATGGATTAGTCTCTAATCCATTTCTTTTAATCCCTAGGACCTGGTAGAGTACTCTATACTGAATTACAATTCAAATAAGAAGAACACAAGGACACCCAGATCCAATTTTAAGATGAATTTTCAAATCCAACTAAGGGTAGCTCTATTAGAATTATCAATGTCTATAAAAAGCCTTTAGAACTTCTCACAGTAGGACTTCCAAAAAACGTTTATATAAACTTACATATACACGATATATTGACTTCTCTGGTTTTTTTTTGAAACAGAGTCTCACTTTGTTGCCTTTGGTAAACTGCTATGGCATCATAGCTCACAGCAACCTCAAACTCTTGGGCTCAAGTGATCCTCTTGCCTCAGGTTTTCATTTTTAGTAGAGACAGGGTCTTATACTTGCTCAGGCTGGTCTCAAACTCTTGAGCTCAGGCAATCCACCTGTCTCGCCCTCCCAGAGTACTAGGATTACAGGCGTGAGCCACTGTGCCCGGCAAATTCACTTCTCAACTCGTACTGGAGGGCAACCCCATTTAAGCTCTATGATCTAAAAAGATTATTATTAAAACAGGCAAAAGATGAAATTAATATGTGATGGTCCTGCAATTTCTAATCTTGTGATAAAATTGCTTGATAAGTACAACTAATTCAATAAATGATGTCATATTCATAAAATTACACACTATGATTTTCCCCATAGTTTATTTATACATTAATTCATCTGATTGTCCACAATCTTCCTCTGGGGTAGAGGGTGTAATACTGTCACTATTTCACAGATGAAGAAACTGGATCTTTTTATTAATAGCTAGGTAATGCTAAAGATTACATGAATAGTATCATGCCTGTGAGGTGACTTTAAGACTTTTGTCTTAGGATTATCAGTTTTCCTTATACCTCACTACTATTCCTATTTATTAAAAATAAAAATGTATTTATACCTGCAGATTATTGGCATTGGGGACATCTTCATGTTTCTCATCCAAAAGCTTTGAAATAATCACTAGACTGAGGCGCTGTCTCAGTTGCCTGGAATTAGAATTTAAAAATATTTAGAATATATTTGTTTGAGAAGCACATGGATGAGACAGTAGGAGTTCTAGTTCTAACTGGATATATAGGGTATGTTTCAAGAGAAAATTGTACAAGAACACAGAAGCTGTTATAGAACAGTAAAAATTTTTTTTTTTTTTTTTTTTAGGAGTCTCACTTTGTTGCCCTCGGTAGAGTGCTGTGCTGTCACAGCTCACAGCAACCTCCAGCTCTTGGGCTTAGGTGATTCTCTTGCCTCAGCCTCCCGAGTAGCTGGGACTACAGGCACCCACCACAACACCTGGCTACTTTTTTGTTGCAGTTTGGCCATGGCTGGGTTTGAACCCACCACCCTAAGTATATGGGGCCAGGGCCCTACTCACTAAGCCACAGGCACCGCACATAGAACAGTAAAATTTTCATATAAATATTTAGGTCACTAAATATGAAATGTCTGATTTCAGATCAAAAATTGTATCTCAAACAAGAAGTACTACAATTAATTAAAGTATACACTTAAACTATCAACAGTTTTGTCATCTTAATGGTAGTTTATGACAGCAGTAAAAAATCCTGGAGAGTAAGTGGCAATGAAATCATGAAAGGTATTTTCCAATTCTTGTTGAGAATTGAATATTTTTCCTTGCAAGAAATGGTCCAAAGTCCAGAAGAAGTGGTAGCCAGTTGGTGCAAGATGAATATGGTAATCAACAGAGAGTTTCCAAGCCTAGCTTCTGTAGTTTGAGCAGTGTTGTTCACGGGACATGTGGTCGAGCATTGTCTTGCAAGAGGATTGGCCTGTCTTGGCTGCTTCATCACAAGCATTCTCATCATTTCATCCAACTGGCTGCAGTAGACATTTGCTATAATTAACTGACCAGGTTTCATAAAGCTGTAGTGGATAATATTAGCACTGGACCAAACAGATACCATTAGCTTTTTTTGATAAATATTCAGTTTTGGACAGTGTTTCAGCACTTCATCTTTAATCAATCATTGTGACAAACACTTGCAATTAGTTAAAAAAAAAAAATCCATATTTCGCCACATGTAACAATATGGTATAAAAATGGTTTATCTTTATGTTGTGACAGCAAAGAAAGGCAAGCTTTAAGATAATCTCTCTCTCTCTTTTTTTTTTTTGAGACAGAGCCTCAATTTGTTGCCTATGGTAGAGTGCTATGGAGTCATAGTTCACAGCAACCTCAAACACCTAGGCTTAAGCAATCCCCTTGCCTCAGCCTCCCAAGTAGCTGGGACTATAGGCACCCGTCACAACACCTGGCTATTTTTGGAGATGAGGTCTCCCCTGGCTCTGGCTGACCTTGAACCTGTGAGCTCAGGCAATCCACCCACCTCGGCCTCCCAAGTGCTGGGAAAACAGGTGTGAGCCATGGCTCCCTGTGATAATTTCTCTTTTAATACTCATCTACCCAGCATCTTTACCTTGCTGATTTGTTTCGAATGGTCCAATCTTGTTGGAATAGTAACATCAGACCTTGCTGCTAATTCATGCATAGGCTGACATGGATTCACTTCCACTACAGCTTTTAGCTCATTATCCACCTTGGTTGGTGTCAGGTTGCCCATGTGTCTCATTTTCTTTTCTTTCGAGACAGAGCTTCATTATGTCGCACTCGGTAGAGTGCCGTGGTGTCACAGCTCATAGCAACCTCAAACTCTTGGGCTTAAAAGATTCTCTCACCTCAGCCTCTCAAGTAGCTGTGACTATAGGCATGTCTCTCATTTTTAAGACTAAAATCACCAGAGGCTGGGTGTGATGACTCACGCCTGTAATCCTACTACTCAGAGTGGGTGGACTGCTTGAGTCCAAGTGTTCAAGACCAGCCTGAGCAAGAATGAGACCCTGTCACTATTAAAAATATAAAAAGTAGCCAGGATGTGGAAGTCATCCTAGCTACTCGGGAGACTGAGGATCACTTGCACCCATGAGTTTGAGGTTGCAGTGAGCTACAGTGCCTTTCTTTGCACTCTACCCGAGATAAAAGAGCAAGACTCTTCTGTCCACGTATTGTACATTCATTAGCCATAACCTTTCCAAAAACTTTGTTGGTATTTTGAGCTGTCTGCCCTATATTGGCTCCATGAATTTTTGACTTATCCATGGTTTCACAAAAAATAGGTAAAAAAAAAAAAACAATTTGAAAATTAATCACACGCCAAAATGTGTATTTGAAAGAATGAGGATGTACCTTCACAATAAAAATAAAACAAAAAATGTCAAAGTGAAATGTCAGAGATACCAACTATAAAAATTAGTACTTAAAGAAACTGGACATTTCCTATTTACTCACCGAAGTTAGACAGAATTACTTAAAGTTCAGTAAGGCAAGATAATTGCTTGAGCCCAGGTGATGTCCAGTCAGGGACCCCCTGTACCAACTACAACAGGTTGTGGGGATGATTAAGAACCTTTAACTTTGACTCTGATTTACTGAAAGAAAACTTATTTTTTGCTAAAAGTTCTTTTTACTAAAGTAAAAAAAAAAAAAAAGCTAATTCATTCATTTTTATAGAATGTCATTTGTATTTTGTTTTTTTTAAACAGAGCCTTAAGCTGTTGCCCTGGGTAGAGTACTGTGGCATCACAGCTCACAGCAACCTCCAACTCCTGGGCTTAAGTGATTCTCTTGCCTTGCCTCCCAAGTTGCTGGGACTACAGGCACCTACCACAATGCCTGGATATTTTTTGGTTATAGTTGTCATGGTTGTTTGCCTGGCCTAGGCTGGATTCGAACCTGCCAGCTCAGGTGTATGTGGCTGGAGCCTTAGCCGCTTGAGCTACAGGCACCGAGCCAGGATGTCATTTGTATTAAGTTATCAGATAAATTAAAAATCAGGAATATTACATAATGATCTAAGTTAAGAATTAGAATCAGGCTATCAATGCCTTTTCCCTCAGCTAAATATGAAATACAAATCTGATCTACCATTCAAAGAATGATGAATAAAAATAAAGGATCCAGGTAGCACCTGTGGCTCAAAGGATTAAGGTGCCAGCCCCATTTACGGGAAGTGGTGGGTACAAACCTGGCCCAGGCCAAAAACTGCAAAATAAATAAATAAATAATCCAAAACATTTCATTAACATTAACATTATAAAATTTCTTTACATTTTTTTTTTTTTTTTTGGCCGGGGCTGGGCTTGAACCCGCCACCTCCGGCATATGGGACCGGCGCCCTACCCGTTGAGCCACAGGCGCCGCCCTACATTTTTTTTTTTTGTTGAGACAGTCTTGCTTTGTTGCCCCCAGCAGAGAGCTGTGGAGTCACAGCTCACAGCAACCTCAGACACTTGGGCTCAAGCAATTCTCTTGCTCCAGCTTCCTGAGTAGCTGGGACTACACTAAGCCAAAGTGCTTGGCTTACAGATGGGGTCTTGCTCTAGGTCAGGCAGGTCTCGAACTTGTGAGCTCAGACAATCTGCCCACCTCAGCTTCCCAAAGTGCTAGGATTATAGGCATGAGCCACCTTGCCCGGCCCCTACATTATAAAATTTCTTAATGTTTAATTTAATACCTTCCACGAGATGTCCAGTTAGGTACCAGCTGTACTAACCACAAAAGGTTGTGGGGATGATTAGAGAGTTCATTTATGCCCAGACAGAGTTCAGGCACCTGGAAAAATAGAAAAAGCAAGATGTCTTTCAAACAGGTCAAGAGACTAAAACATCCAACAGATCACTTACATCCCTTCTTGCCCTAATTGAAGCACTATTATAAAACAGAGCACTCAGTTTTAGAAGTATGTGTAGTATAATGTCTAGAACCTGCTAAAATGGACATAATAACAGAATTCAGAGTCTCATTCTGTTGCCCAAAGAATAATGCCATGGCCTCAGCCTAGTTCACAGTAACCTGAAAGTCTTGGGTTTGGGCCATCCTCCTGATTCAGCCTCCTGGGACTATAGGCACCTGCCACAATACCTGGCTAATTTTTTTTTCTAATTTTTTTTTTAGTAGAGACAGAGTCTCATTCTTGCTCCGGATGGTCTTGAACTCCAAAGCTAAAGAGATCCTCCTGCTTCAGCCTCCCAGAATGCTAAGTTTATAGGTGTGAGCCTCACATTCAGCTTTATTTATTTTATTATTTATTTATTTTTTTTTGAGGGGACAGAGTTTCACTCTGTCACACTGGGTACAGTGCCATGGTGTCACAGCTCATAGCAACCTCAAACTCCTGGGTTTGTGTGATCCTTGTGCCTCAATTTCTTGAGTAGCTGGGACTATAGGCGCCTGGCTAGTTTTTCTATTTTTTTTTTTTTAGTAGAGACAAGGTCTCACTCTCTTAAGCTGGTCTTGAACTACTGAGTTCAAGTGATCAATCCACCTCGGCCTCCCAGAGTGCTAGGATTACAGGTGTGAGCCACTGCACCCAACCTCAGATTCAGTTTTATCTTAAATTGAACGAACAGATATATTTATCTAAGTTTCACATTTATCTACACTTAAATAGTCCTTCTTGGAACAGTAAGCTAACCTAAATATAAGTACCAGGAAATATGCATACGAAATATAAGTTCTAAATTCATATGTATAAAGTGAGTTGTACAAGATCATATATGTTCTTGATCTGGGATTATTTTACATTTCCTATTTCAGTATTTTTAAAAGCCTAACACCCCCAAATACATATAAGTATTATGTATCAATTTCTTACAAAGCCTAAAAGTTGCTTCAAAATAGGCTTGATGCCTATGGCTCAAGCGGCTAAGGTGCCAGCCACATACACCTGAGCTGGCAGATTCGAATCCAGCCCAGGCCCACCAAACAACAATGACGGGCAACCGTCAAAAAATAGCCGGGCATTGTGGGGGGCGCCTATAGTCCCAGCTACTTGGGAGGCGGAGGCAGAAGAATGGCTTGAGCACAGGAGTTGGAGGTTGCTGTGAGCTGTGATGTCATAGCACTCTACCCTGGGCGACAGCTTGAGGCTCTGTCTCAAAAAAAAAAAAAAGTTGCTTCAAAATAATCTGATGAGTCAGCCAGACGCGGTGGCTCATGCCTCTAATCCTAGCGCTCTGGGAGGCTGAGGCTGGTGGACTGCCTGAGTTCACTGGTTGGAGATCAGCCTGAGCAAGAGCAAGACCCCATGTCTAAAAATAGCCAGGCACTGTGTTAGGCACCTGTAGCCTCAGCTACTCAGGAGGGTGAGGCAAGAGAATCACTTGAGTTCAAGAGTTTGAGGTTGCTGTGAGCTATGACTCCATGGCACTTTACCAAGGATGACAAAGTGAGACTCTGCCTCAATAACAAACAAACGAAATAATCTGATGAGTAGAGGAAGAAAATATGGGATGGGCTTAAAAGATTAGACAAGATTGATTATACCTTGATAATCATTAAAGCTAGTTGATAGGTACTTAGGGGTTCATTATACTCTTTGCCCCACTTTTTGTACGTTTTACATTTTCCACCAAAAGAGGTTAAAAAATGTAATTTTTAAAAAGGCCTAACAAAATATAATAAAAATGATACATGTTCATCTTCTATATGGTTATAGAAGTTCAACTCAGGCTTGGCGCCTGTAGCTCAAGCAGCTAAGGCACCAGCCACATACACCAGAGCTGGCAGCTTCGAATCCATCCTGGGCCGGCCAAACAACAATGACAACTATAACCAAAAAATAGCCAGGTGTTGTGGTGGGCGCCTGTGGTCCCAACTACCTGGGAGGCTGAGGCAAGAGAATCGCTTAAGCCCAGGAGCTGGAGGTTGCTGTGAGCTGTGATGCCATGGCCCTCTACCCAGGGTGAAAGTTTGAGGCTCTGTCTCAAAAAAAAAAAAAAAAGTTCAACTCAAATTTCTTGTAGGTATGACTCACCTCATCATTTTATTTAGATTCCTACTCAAAGATCATTTCGGAAAGACTTCCCTGATTCCCTCATATGAAATAGCATACCATCCTTGCCTTGCTGCTCTCTATACCCATGCCCTGCTTTACTTTAATTTGTAGCACTAATTACAATCAGACATACAGGGTTCAAACTCTGTGGCCATCCTGTATTACAGTCTACATGCACTTATTACCTAACTCTTTGATTAGGACAAAACCCCACAAAAGCAAAGGCTTTGTCTTTTTCACAGCTGAATTTCTAGCCCCTACATTAATGCTTAGTCCACAGGAAATCTCCAAAAACACATTTTTATTGAATAAATGGCTGTAGTTTTAGAAAAGACTGTTATCAATTTAAATAATACAGCTTCATCAAACACAGTCTTTTCTTTAGTTCATTTCAAAGTTACCAAAGTCCTTAACTGGACTTAAGAGTATTAATTCTGCATGCACTATAAAATCAAATTATGATGTTGAGCAAAAAACTAATACTGAAGTTTTTTTTTTTTTTGTAGAGACAGAGTCTCACTGTACCACCCTCGGTAGAGTGCCGTGGCGTCACACGGCTCACAGCAACCTCTAACTCTTGGGCTTACGCGATTCTCTTGCCTCAGCCTCCCGAGTAGCTGGGACTACAGGCGCCCGCCACAACGCCCGGCTATTTTTTTGTTGCAGTTTTGGCTGGGGCCGGGTTTGAACCCGTCACCCTCGGCATATGGGGCTGGCGCCCTACCCGCTGAGCCACAGGCGCCGCCCACTAATACTGAAGTTTTAAGTAATGTTACCTTTGTGTTCCAATCTCTGATGTTTTTCATCAGGTTTATCAGGAGGCTTTGAAAGTCTACTAGAGGAATCTGTTTCAGCTGTTTTTCCAAACTCATTTTAAACAACATTAAAATCAGCAACATTATTTCACGATCCTGGTAACCTTCCGGATGTATAGATGTGCACAAGCCTAGAAACTTTTGACATAAATGCATAAATAAAATAACTTTAGGAGAAATAGTATTTTTTTGTTTTTTGAGACAGTCTCTCACTATGTTGCCCTCGGTAGAGGGCCATGGTGTCACAGCTCATTGCAACCTCAAACTCTTGGGCTTAAGCATTTCTCTTGCCCCAGCCACCCAAGTAGCTGGGACTACAGGTGCTGGCCACAACGCCCAGCTATTTAAACAACAGTTGTCATCACTGTTGTTTAGCAGGCCCAGGCCGGGTTCAAACCTGTCTGCTTTGGTGTATATGGTTGGTGCCTTAACTATGGAGTGGTAGGTGCTGAGCCACTTTAGGAGAAAAATATTTTACTTGAAGAGCTTTAATTATAAAATCTCTATGTTGGGGGGCGCTTGTGGCTCAGTGACTGGGGAACTGGCACCATATACTGAGGGTTTGAACCCAGCCCCATCCAAACTGCAACAACAACAACAAAATAGCCGGGTGTTGTGGCAGGCGTCTGTAGTCCCAGCTACTCGGGAGGATGTGGCAAGAGAATCACCTAAGCCCAGGAGCTGGAGGTTGCTGTGAGCTGTGATACTACAGCACTCTACTGAGGGGGACCGAGTGAGACTCTTGTCTCTTAAAAAAAAAAAAAAATCTCTTTGTCAAAAGATACAACAGAGAACTATACAGAAAACTAATATTAAACATCTAGAAAAAAGCAAGAAATTCTCAATGTTAGTAGTTGAATTAAATGGCACTTTCTTCTCTATTTTCCAGATTTTTATGAATGGTTCAGTATCAGTGATTTGATTCAGGCATTAAAAATGCTTTTCCCATTGTTACTAATTCTTGATCACTAAGTTATATTGTAAATAATAATTTTTTCTTCATATGTCATACTTCTAAAAAATTACTGGTGTCAAGAATGATATAAACTCTGACCTAAAGTTCCCTTTCCTTCCTAATATTAAAACATAAATAAAAACAGCAAAAACAACTATTTGTTGCTAAGAAATTTTAGAGACTGAAAATCACATGGTAAGAAACTAGCGATTTTTTTTAAACATTAACCATAAGCTCTGTGCAAAAGAAAAAATACTTTCTCCTACCTTGACCACATTTAAAATGTTGGTTTCAGGAAGAGTTGAAAAAATTGGCTTACAAGATGAATTTTCACCTCCTTTTTCTCCCAATGTTGTCTGTGTTTCAGAACTGTTTAGGAATGAAAAAAGCAATGTGAAATTAGGCACGAAATAATTACTTACTTTTAAGAAATACTGAACTTTCTTTTAAACAATTATATTTTACTGAAGTATATTTTACATACAACAAAAAGACTGTATCCATTTTAAGTTTTGATAAACACATATATATATACAAGTGTGTTTAAATATATAATATATATATATATCAAAGTAACCGCTACCTGAATCAAAAATTAAAACATTTCCATTGCACCTCAAAGTCCCCTCAGGCACAATCCAGTATCTCCCACTCACGGCAAATGGTAATCTGATTTCTATCTTTTTTTTTTTTTTGTAGTTTTTGGCCAAGGCTAGGTTTGAACCCACCACCTCCAGCATATGGGACTGGTGCCCTATCCCTTTGAACCAGAGGCACCGCCCTGATTTCTATCTTTATACATTAGTTTTCCCTTTAACCAGCTACTTTTTTTAGGTATCATCCTCATTGCTCTTGGTGTCAGAAAACTACAGAAAGTGGCTCTGACTCTAAAGAACTCATAATAAAGACCTCATAGTGGCCTAAATAAACTGCTGTAGCAATATAAACATTTCAAAACACTCAGATTCTGGTTGAGGTTATGGGTGAAGTTTCGTGGAAAAGGAGATGCATGTATTTGGCTTCCAAAAGATAAGATATTTTTGTTTAATTTTTTGAAAAATACTATATTCACATAGTTAAAAAAAATCAAAAGGTATAATATGCTGTGATAAACTGCCCTGCCAGTCCAGCTCTTTAGCAAATCGTTTTCTTTTCCCACACAAAATTACTACTAGTTTTAGCCCTTCCTTCCACAGGTACTTTATCTACAAACAAACAAATATGAATATTTATCTCACTGTGGTATAATAAAAAATACATTTGGTTTTGGCTCAGCGCCTGTAGCTCAAGTGGCTAAGGCACCAGCCACATCCACCAGAGCTGGCGGGTTCGAATCCAGTCTGGGTCTGCCGAACAATGACAACTACAACCAAAAAATAGCTGGGCATTGTGGCAGGCACCTGTAGTCCCAGCTACTTGAGAGGCTGAGGTAAGAGAATTGTTTAAGCCCAGGATTTGGAAGTAGCTGTAAGCTGTGATGCCGTGGCACTCTAACCAGGGCGACAGCTTGAGGCTCTGTCTCAAAAAAAAAAAAAAAAAAAAGAAAAAAAAACTATACACACACACATTTGGTCTTTGTCCCCAGTTCCTGGCATAAAGATCCTAACACCCTGGGAACTTCAGATGGGGATAAGAACAGACTCTTCTGCTATTCATATAAGACCCTCTCAATCATACCAGTGTCTATGCTAATGAAGTTTTTTTTTTTTTTTTTTGAGACAGAGTTTCACTTTGTCACCCTTGGTAGAGTGCTGTAGCATCATAGCTCACAATCTCAAATTCTTGGGCTCAATTGATTATCTTGCCTCAGTTTCCCAAGTAGCTGGGACTACAGATACCCATCACAATGCCCAGCTATTTTTAGAGATGAGATCTTGCTCTGGCTCAGACTGGTCTCAAACCGGTGAGCTCAGGTAATCCACTCACCTCTGCCTCCCAGAGTGCTAGGACTCTCACAGGCGTGAGGCACTGTGCCTGACCCAATAAAGTGACTCTTGAAGGATGGGGACTGGCTGTCAGAGCATGTGACTGGAGAGTTGAAACTTTAGTCCAACCTAGAGGTCTAGCAATTGAGTTAATCACCAATGGCCAATGTTTTAATCAATTACCTCTGTGTAATAGAACCCCCATAAGAGTTTGAGGTTGCTGTGAGCGAGGCTGAGGCTGTGGCATTCTAGCATGGAGCAACAGACTGAGAGTCTGTCTCAAAAAACAAACATACAAACAAACAAAAAAACAAAACAAAAGAGTGAATGTGATAATATCTTAAGAGGATCCAGACTCTTGTTCATGTTGTTTTATTTAGTTATTTATTTTCAGACAGAGGCTCACTCTGTTGCCCTAGGTAGAGTGCCGTGGCATCATAGCTTATAACAACCTCAAATTATTGGGCCCAGGAGACCCTCTTGCCTCAGCCTCCCGAATAGCTGGAATTACAGGTGCCCACCACAATACCCAGCTAATTTTTCTATTTTTTTTTTGCAGTTTTTGGCCGGGGCTGGGTTTGAACCCACCACCTCCAGCATATGGGGCTGGCGCCCTACTCCTTTGAGCCACAGGCGCTGCCCTAGTTTTTCCATTTTTAGTAGAGATGGGGTCTTGCTCTTGCCCAGCCTAGTCTAGAATTCCTGAGCTCAGGCTATCCTCCCACCTCAGCTGCCCAGAGTGCTAGGATTACAGGTGTGAGCCACAGTCACTGGCTGCTCTTGTTTAAACATTGACCAGCTCACTCCTGCTTCACTGTGTCCACCTTCCTTTACCTCTTTTTTTTTTTTTTTTGAGACAGAGCCTCACTATGTCACCCTCCGTAGAGTGCAGTGGCGTCATAGCTTAGGGCAACCTCACTCTTGGGCTTAAGCGATTCTCTTGCCTCAGCCTCCCAAGTAGCTGAGACTACAGGCACCTACCACAACGCCCGGCTTTTTTTTGTTGAAGTTGTCATTGTTGTTTAGTAGGCCTGGGCCAGGTTCGAACTTCCCAGCCTAAGTGTATGTGGCCAGCACCCTAACCACTGAGCTATGGGCGCTGAGCCTCCTTTACCACTCTTACAAGAGTGACTATAGTTATCACCTCCCTGCTCTAGCCACTAAACCTGACTGAAGTAACCCTTCAACTGGTAAGTAACCAATTCAAAAATTCTTATTTTGCTAAATAACATTCACATTTATTATGTCTTAATGCAACCATTCTATCTTTATTCATTTTTCATTAAAAAAAAATTTTTTTTTTTTTGAGACAGAGTCTCACTCAGTTGCCCTGGGTAGAGTGCCATGGTGTTATTGCTCACAGCAACCTCAAACTCTTGGGCTCAAGTGATCCTCTTGTTTCAGCCTCCCGAGTAGCTGGGACTACAGGAGCCCGCCACAACACCCAGCTATTATTTAGAGATTGGGTGTCACTGTTGCTCAGGCTGTTCTTGAACTCATGAGCTCAAGCGATCTGCCTGCTTTGACCTCCCAAAGTGCTAGGAGTATAGGTGTGAGCCACCACACCTGGGCCAAACAGCAAAAATCTTGTTAATGTTTCTTTTTTTTGAGACAGTTTCACTTTGTCGCTCTTGGTAGTGTCACTGCATCATAGCTCACAGCAACTTCAAACTCCTCAGCTTAGTGATTCTCTTGCCTTAGCCTCCCAAATAGCTGGGACTACAGGCATCTGCTACAACGCCTGACTATTTTTAGAGACAAGGTCTTGCTCTGGCTCAGGCTGGCTGCGAACCTGTGAGCTCAGGCAATCCACCTGCCTCGGCCTCTCAAGTGCTGGGATTATAGATGTCAGCCACTACACCTGGCCTTGCCTCAGTTTTTCATTTTCATTAGAGATGGAGTCTCACTGTTGCTTAGGCTGGTCTCAAACTCATAAGACCCAGTGATTCACCCACCTCGGCCTCCCACAGTGCTAAGATTACAAGTGTGAGGTACTGAGCTTGGCCTTATTGACCTTTCTTATAGAATCTCATTATTTATGATGCTGAACTTTCATACTTGAAAGCATGGTATGTTTTTCCATTTAATAAGGTCTTTTTTGTCCCATAGTAATGTTTTACACACACACACACATTTCTAGTTAAGTTTACTCCTAGATATTTCATTTTGTTTTTTACTGTTGTAATGAAAGACTTTTCTTCTAGTGTATTTTTTTTTTGAGATAGAATTCACTGTGTCGCCCTGGCTAGAATGCCGTAGCATAATAGCTCATGGCAACTTGAAACTCTTGGGCTCAAGAGATCCTCTTGCCTCCGCCACCCAAGTAGCTGGGATTACAGGCACCCACCACAACACTTGGCTATTTTTTCTTTTCTTTTCTTTTTTTTTTTTGCAGTTTTTGGCTAGGGCTGGGCTTGAACCTGCCACCTCTGGCATATGGGGCCAGTGCCCTACCCCTTTGAGCCACAGGCACTGCCCTAGTTTTTCTATTTTTACTAGAGACAGGAGTCTTGCTTTTGTTCAGGCTGGTCTCTGGAACTCCTGAGCTCAAGCAATCTTGGCCTCCCAGAATGCTAGGATTATAGGTGTGAACCACTGTACCCAGCCTCTTCCAGTGTATCCTTTAACTATTTACTGTCCAGGTATCTGAGAGCTATTAATTTTTCTTTATTAATTGTATAGCCTGGCACCCATACCAAATTCTTTGAGTTATCTGTCATATCTCTTAATTTTTCTTGTCTTATTGCTTTCGCCAGTTGCTCCAAAACAATGTTAAATAACAATGGACAATCTTTTTTTTTTTTTTTGTAGAGACAGAGTCTCACTCTATGGCCCTCAAACTCCTGGGCTCACACAGCTCACAGCAACCTCCAACTCCTGGGCTCAAGTGATTCTCTTGCCTCAGCCTCCCCAGTAGCTGGGACTACAGGCGCCCGCCACAACGCCCGGCCATTTTTTTGTTGCAGTTTGGCTGGGGCCGGGTTTGAACCCGTCACCCTCGGTATATGGGGCCAGCGCCTTACCGACTGAGCCAAAGACACTGCCCTTTTTTTTTTTTTGGTAGAGACAGAGTCTTACCTTATCACCCTCGGTAGAGTGCCGTGGCGTCACATAGTTCACAGCAACCTCCAAATCCTTGGGCTTAGGCGATTCTCTTGACTCAGCCTCCCAAGTAGGTGGGACTACAGGCGCCCACCACAATGCCCGGCTATTTTTTTGTTGCAGTTTGGCCGGGGCTGGGTTTGAACCCGCCACTCTCGGCATATGGGGCCGGTGCCCTACCCGCTGAGCCACAGGTGCCGCCCACAATGGACAATCTTAATCTTTCTATTATTACTTTGCTAAACATCACGATGGTCTTCATTTATTTATTTTTGAGACAAGAGTCTCACTATGTCGCCCTAGGTAAAGTGCCGTGGCATCACAGCTCACAGCAACCTCAAATTCTTGGGCCCAAGTAATTCTCTTGCCTCAGCCTCCCAAGTAACTGGGATTACTGGCACCAGCCACAATGCCCAGCTATTTTTTAGTTGCAATCATCATTGCTGTTAATAGACCCGGGCCGGGGTGGAACCTGCCATCTTTGGTGCATGTGGCTGGCACCCTACTCACTAAGCTATGGGCACCGAGCCACGATGGTCTTTAGATTAAGGCAAATGTTAAGAATGTATCTAATTCAGGAGTTATCCCAACTTTGAGAGATATAAAAAAAATTCAAGAATGAATCTTTAACTTAATACATTAACTGTACGTGAATTGTTTGAAATGATATTTCTAGAATTAATTATGTAAAAAAAACTTACACTAGATCATCTTCATTAAAGTCTGGCTGAAGATTTTCCAGAGGAAATAAAGATCTAAAATCAATCCCCATGTTGAAAAACACAGCTGCTATATCAGACAATGATGGGATCCAGGGCCAAATTGGTGAGTCACTGAAGGTATCTAATTAAGAGAAGAAATATTTTATTCTGAATTGTTGGTCTACAAACTCACACTTGCAAGCTGATAGTCTGCATGTGAAACATGATTACAATGATTTCACAGAAATGACAGCTGCTAATTATATGTTATAAAATGCTCATAGGGATTATTCATTTCCAGAAGAATACAAAGAAAATGACATTTATAAAGAAAATATTCTAGAGTTATAGATAAAAGAGTGTAACTCAGAAGGAAGCAACATATTTTAAAATGATTGGAAATAACATCCCAACTACTGATAACACTGGAAAATTGTATCATCTTCAGTGCCTTTACAGTCCAAACACCTAAAACAGATAAAACAGGTAAACTCTAAGACTTCTTTTATTATTAGGGCTTTTTTTGTTTGAGACAGAGTCTCACTTTGTGGCCCGCAGTAGAGTGCTGTTGCATCACAGCTCACAGCAACCTCAAACTCTTGGGCTTAAGCGATTCTCTTGCCTCAGCCTCCCAAGTAGCTGGGACTACAGGTGCCTGCCACAACATCTGGCTATTTTTTGTTGCAGTTGTTTAGTTGGCCTGGGTCAGGTTCGAACCTGCCACCCTTGGTGTATGTGGCTGGTGCTGTAACCAGTGTGCTATGGGCATCGAGGCTTATCATTAGGTCTTCTATATTTATTTTTATTATTAAGGCTCTCAAAGGTGAGAAACTTTTGCAACTGATGTTTTAAATATGCCTTAACGTATTATCAGTACAATACTGTTGCTTACCAAAGCCAACTACAATTGTCCAATTAGTTATATATTTATTTTGTGCAACAATTTCTACTTACTCAGCAAAGTAAGCCATTGGTAAATATTAGATAACAGCTGCTGGACGACTGTCCAGATATGTCCAACTTGCAGCCCTTGGGCTGAATGTGCATGTGAGGACTTCTGTGGTTATCTGTGGTGGTAGGTATTTCAAAAATAATGCACAAACTTTTTAATGCACATCAGCTTTTGTTAGAGCTTGTGTATGTAATGTAAGAGGAAGACAACTCTTCCTCTTCAAATGTGGCACGGAGAAGGCAAAAGGTTGGACACTTTAAACCTTTTTTCTCTATGCTACTAGAAAAATGCAGATATTCATTTCCTGAGTTTTACTTCATTATTAAGGACTTTTGATTGCAGAAATAAATTTTTATTCCATATAATATACACTTTAAAATCATAGTAAATTTACTTACCATTTTTAATTGTTATTTCCATTAATGTGCTTAAAATTTGCACTGACACAATACAGTCTGTATGAACAGACATCATCTGTCAAAAGTAGATCAATGATAGGGTATTAGAAAGAAAGAAAACATGAGCAACTTACCTTTTACTAGGTACACATAAAGGTTTCATGTGCTTTGCAATAACCTATATGAGGTCCTCATTTGGCATATGAATATAAAGGTTCAGAGAGATTAAATACCATACCCAATATAATACATGGAGAAGGTGGAATTTAAATCCAGGTCTGATTCTGAAGTCAGGGCTGTTTTTTTTCCTTTTTGGGAAGGGGTTTTGCCCTGTCACCCAAGCTGGCATGCAGTGATGTGATCATAGTTCTCTATATCCTTGGCCTCAGACTCCAGAGTAGCTGAGACCACGGGCACACGCCACCATGACTAGCATATTTATTTTTCTCATTTTTTTTAGAGAAGTCATGCTATTTGGCCGAGGCTGGTTTCAAACTCCTGGGCTCCAGTGATCCTACTGCCTCAGTCTCTCAAGTAGCTGGGATTATAGGCACAAGCCACTGCGCCTAGACCCAGCATCAGGACTCTTCACATTCTAACATACTGCTTGTTTTTACAACTGTCATTTATAACTTGAACAATGTAACATTTGAAACTAAAAATATGTCTTTCTAATATTATTTCATGACATGAAACCAAAAACCATAAAGGAAAAGGCTGCTGGTTGATCATACCATAGGCAAAAATCAAACCATAAACTAGTAAAAATATTTGGAAAAATAAGATACAAATATACAGATAATATACTTTTTTTTTTTTTTTTTTTGGCCGGGGCTGGGTTTGAACCCGCCACCTCCGGCATATGGGACCGGCGCCCTACTCCTTGAGCCACAGGCGCCGCCAGAGATAATATACTTTTTTTTCTTTTTTTTCCTTTTTGGGAAAAAGGAAAGCACCTTTTCAGTGTGCTTGTTCATTCTTCTTTGTTTGAAGTACTCCTTTTTGTTGATTTTCTTCTTTCTCCTGTGGTGCTGGCTGTTTTTGATGTTGTTGGTAGAGACGGGGTCTTACTCTGGCTGACTGCTGCTCATATGGGTTTTGAACCTCTGAGCTCAGGCAATCCACCCGCCTCAGCCTCCCACAGCGCTGGGACTACAGGCGTGAGCTACCACGCCCGGCCAATAATATACTTTTTAAAAGATGCTCAATACTACTAGTAATTAAAGCGATGCAATAAAAAAAAATTAGTTAACTTCAAAATTGGTTAAGATCAAGAATACGGATAATACCCAGTATTCATAAGAGTACTAGAAATGAGGGAAGTAGTCTTATGCTATTTGGTAAGTATTTTAAAGTAATTTGGCAATATTTATGGAAAATTATCATATTTATACTTTGATATATTTAGACTTTTCATATACAGGAATTTGATGCAGAGACAATATAACTTTCTTTTTTTTCCTTCTTTTTTTGCAGTTTTTGGCCAGGGCCGCATTTGAACCTGCCACCCCCAGCCTTGTTTCTTGAGCCATAGGTGCCGCCTGACAATAAAACTTTCAAAAGACAATTTTATGGAAAGAAAATCTCAAGTTTAAAAAATTTAGGCTCAGTGCCTTGTAGCTTAGTGGCTAGGGTGCCAGTCACATATACCAGAGCTAGCGCGTTCGAATCCAGCACAGGCCTGCCAAACAACAATGACAACTACAAACAAAAAATAGCCAGGCCTTGTGGTGGGCACCTGTAGTCCCAGCTACTTGGGAGACTGAGGCAAGAGAATTGCTTAAGCCCAAGAGTTTGAGGTTGCTGTGAGCTGTGACACCACTGCACTCTACCCTCCCCCCCAAAATCTAAAAAATCAGAATAAACTGAAAGTGATTTTAAAGTGGGTTTACCGAGAATACCTCCTCTTTTTTCCAGTACTTTGTGTTGCTATTTTACTATCTTTGTCTTTTGCCTAGGAGCCATATATTATAACAAATTTAAACCTAAAATGTAAAGAGGAATAACCCTAACTCTGCCTTCAAGCAGGAATATGGCTTATGTCATTTCAAACAAAATTTATGGGAATAGTCTTTGCTATGTTTGTGTCATTGAGCTCCACCCCTAGGAGGCAGCACCATTCACAGACAAGTTGCACACAGGACAAGATTTAGATAATCATCTTTTTACCCAGTGGGTGGATGGGTAGGCTGGGCAATACAGTAATTTAACATACTTAAATAAATGTGTAAAGAAGTATATACAACAATTTAATGTCTTATCAATTGAGACTGGGTTAAGTAAATCATGGTATAGCCTGACATAAGAATCCAATAGTATAAAGCCTTTAAAAAGAATAATATAGTTATACTTACTCTGACACGAAAAATTCAAATTTATTGTTACCTGAAGCAAACAATTTATAAAACATATTCTGATGTCCTGTTTATGTTAAAGTTACATAGCAATTTTTGTATGCAGAGAACACTCTAGGAAACACTGACCAACATGTAACAGATTCTGGAAATTAAGTCTTAGAAAGAGTTCAGCCATCTTTTAAAAAAAATAATTCAATCTCAGGCGGCACCTGTGGCTCAGTCGGTAGGGCGCTGGCCCCATATACTGAGGGTGGCGGGTTCAAACCTGGCCCCGGCCGAACTGCAACAAAAAAATAGCTGGGCATTGTGGCGGGCGCCTGTAGTCCCAGCTACTTGGGAGGCTGAGGCAAGAGAATCGCTTAAGCCCAGGAGTTGGAGGTTGCTGTGAGCTGTGTGATGCCATGGCACTCTACCTAGGGCCATAAAGTGAAACTCTGTCTCTACAAATAATAATAATAATAATAATAATAATAATAATAATAATAATAATAATAATTCAATCTCCTTTCCATTTCACTTGAACTTCCACAATCAAAAATGAATTCTTGGCTTGGTGTCCGTAGCTCAGCGGTTAGGGTGCTGGCCACATGCACTGGGGCTGATGGGTTCGAACCTGGCCTGAACCTGCTAAACAAACATAGCCTGGCATTGTGGCAGGTGCTTGTAGTCCTAGCCACAGGTGAGGCTGAGGCAAGAGAATCATTTGAGTCCCAGAGTATGAGGTTGCTGCAAGCTGTGACGCCACAGCACTCTACCAAGGGTAACATAGTGAGACTATGTCTCACAAAAAAAAAAAAAATTCTTTTTGAAAATTAAAAAAAAAAAGGCTGGGTGCCCTGGCTACTCCTATAAACCTAGCACTCTGGGAGGCAGAGGCAGGTGGATAGCCTGATCTCAGGAGTTCAACACCAGACTGAGCGCAAACAAGACCCCATCTCTACTAAAAGTAGAAAAACTAGCTGGGTGTTGTGGTGGGTGCCTGTAGTCCCAGCTACTCTGAGCACTGAGGCAAGAGGAGGATCACTTGAGCTTAACAGTTTGAGGCTGCTGCATTCTGAGAGGCTGAGGGGAGTGGATTGCCTGAGCTCACGAGTTCTAGACTAGCCTGAGCAAGAGCAAGTCCTTGTCTCTATTAAAAACAAACAAACAAAAAACCCGAGGCATTGTGATAGGTGTCTGCAGTTCCAGCTACTTGGGAGGCTGAGGCAAGAGAATTGGGAGGTACTTGGGAGGCTGAGGCAAGAGAATTGCTTAAGCCCAATAGTTTGAGGTTGCTATCAGCTGTGATGCCAGGGCACTCCTTTGAGGGTGACAAAGTGAGACTCCATCTCAAAAAAAAAAAACAAAACTCCGAGGTTGAGCTATGATGCCATAGCACCTTGTCAGACTGTCTTGGAGGGAGGTAGGGCGGGAGGTAGTAAACTCTTTCTGGTCTACTATACTTACTCATGATAAAAAAAAAAAAAAAAAAATCATAAAAATGCAAACATTTTTATGTTTTAAATTTACAAACTACTAGTTAGGACTATAGGGTAAATTCTGTTGTACTGTCTAAAATATACTTAAAAAGTTATACATTCTCCACTATGAAAACAGACTTGAAATTGAAAAAGAGAATCAAGACAAAGTGTCTTACACAGAGAAAGTGTTTACTGAATGATTATTAGTTGGATTTCAAAGAATAAATATTTGGGCAGCGCCTGTGGTTCAAAGGAGCAGCAGGGCACTGGCCCCATATGCCAGAGGTGGTGGGTTCAAACCCAGCTCTGGACAAAAACTGCAAAAAAAAAAAAAAAAAAAAAAAAAAAAAGAGAGAATAAATATTTAAGAGTCCAAAAACTCTTAAATGAAGATATGCTTATATATGTCATAATTAGGGTTTTAAAGGCTATAATGATGGGGGCCCACATCAAGAAGATAAAACATAGATAAATGCAAAGTCTTACTTGTACGTTTAAGAAACGACATGTACAGTTAAAGACTAATGAAGCCCTGGCATGACAGCAAATGAAGTTTTGCATAGTGATCATTAAAAATATGTGGGTGGGATAAATGGGTAAAAGGCTTACTGGAATCCTGGTACAACGGACCTTATCTAGAGCATGTGTTCATTTACTTGGGGGAGTAGTAGAGAACACTTTAGGAGTAACACTGACAAACTATTCCTTCACGCAGATCTCACCTTAACAGAAAGACCATTATTAATTATCTTATATTTTACAAAGGTAAAGACCAGGCATAGGAGCTCATGCTTATAATCCTAGCACTTTGGGAGGAGGACAAGGCAGAAGGATTGCTTGAGGCTAGGAGTTCAAGACCAGCCTGAGCAACATAGCAAGACCCTTGTCTCTACAAAAAATTAAGAAAAATTAGCCAGTGGTATGCACCTGTAGCCCTCGCTACTTGGGAGGCTGAAGCAGGATGGATCACCTGAGCCCAGGAATTTGAGGTTGCAATGAGCCACAGCAATGCCACTTGTACTCTAGTCTGGGCAACAAAACAAGGCTGTCTCAAAAAAATTAAAACATTTTAAAAATAAAAAGGTAAAATTTCTCATCCTAGTACTCCCTGTATCTATCTTAGCATATTTTCTTTTCTTTTGTTTGAGACAGCAACCTCAAACTCCGAGGCTCAAGCAATCCTTCTTGCCTGGGTCTCCCAAGTAGTGGGACTATAGGCATCCACCACAATGCCCAGCTATTTTTTTTTAGAATTGGGTCTCTTGCTCAGGATGGTCTTTGAACACCTGAGCTCAAGGAATCCACCCGCCTCAGCCTCCCAGAGTGCTAGGATTACAGATGTAAGCTACTATGCTTGGCCTCATGCTTTAATTTTCTTCATAGCATTTATTATCTGACACACTATTATCTATAAATGTACATGCACACATTTCATTGTGTGTCTCATCTACACTAGAATACGGACTTTATAAGATCAGAGACACTGATATTTTCAGTGCTATTCTCACCAATGCCTGGCACAGCTGCACTCAAAAATACCAATTATATGAAAAAAAGGCTGTAGTGGAATATCTATTCCGTTCTCACCAAATACAAGATTCCTTGAAATGCTCTCGTAAAGCCCACAATAGAAACCCCATATATTTTTCCCACTTCTCCTTCACGTATTTATATGTAATAACTATAGTTCTCTGATACCACTGATTTTTTTGTTTGTTTATATGATTTCTGGGGTAAACATTTACGTATTATAAAGAATTCTTTTATGCAATGAATCTTTTTCGTCCAATAGGTATTCTTCATACATTTACGATTTTATTAAAGTGAACATTCTAGTAACCTGTCTCCAAAAAAAAAAAAGTTACCACACCACATAAATAAAACAAAAAATAATTATTTAAGCAGATTTAAGTGTTAAATATGAATGGGGAAAAGAAATAGTTGGATTTGCACCTCCACAATATTCATATAAATGGGAAAATATTAGTATACAATTGAAATGCTGAAAATATACATACAGGTATCCTCATAAACATAATAAAAGTTAAAAAAAAATTTAGGTATATAAGCATTAGGAGACCCCTTTCAAAACAAACTACATGAGTGTCAAGTCAGTGACAAATTTAAAAAAAACTTAATTAAAAAAATAAGTATAATAGTGATTAACTAGAGTGATGCAATGTCTCAGGCACAATTACCATTACTGACTATACTACCCAACTTCTACATTAGCATTTCCTTTGTAATCTCTCTCTCTTTCTTTTGTAGACAGAGTCTCATTATGTGGCCCTCGGTAGAGTACCATGGCGTCACAGCTCACAGCAACCTCAAACTCTTGGGCTTAAAGAGATTCTCTTGCCTCAGCCTCTCAAGTAGATGAGACTACAGGCACCTGCCACAATACCTAGCTATTTTGTTGTTATTGTTGCAGTTGTCATTGTTGTTTAGCAGGCCTGGGCTGGGTTTGAACCCGCCAGCCCTAGTGTATGTGGCCTGCACACTAACCACTGAGTTATGGGCACCAAGCCTGTAATCTCTTTATATTAACTCATTTTGCTTCATTCTTACCTACTGAAATCATAGGTTTAATGTACAGGGTTGGTTTTTTTCTCTAGTAATGGGCAAATAAAATTATAATTTAATTAAAGTTTGTTTTTTACTGGGAAATATAGTAGGAGGCAACTATAAACCTCTAAACATTTTTCTTACCCGGAATAGCCACTTTAACACAGGTACAGGACACTGAACATAGTGATAAGCAGAGGTAAGGAAACCTTGTGTTGTCAAAAAAATCTGATCTGTTTTTCCTGATCTGAAAAAATAAAGTGAAACCAGTATGACTGTTAACTTCGTGACAAAACACTTCTACTGCTTCCACCACCATCACATCTGACATAATCAGGGAAATGAGCAAGCAAATTATCCTTAGTTCATGGAAATAGGCTCTATACCAATATAGATGAGTTGCTCCTAAAAGAAATACAACTGATGGCCTATAAAGCTGATTCAAACTGTTGGCTTGGCTCCACATTTATCTGCTGGACAAAGCTACATTTGCTTGCAGTATGGACAGAGATCATATCAAGTCTCAGGATATCTGCTTTTACCAGCTTGGGAATATACTTCATAAAACTCAGGCCCAGAATTAGTATGATCTCTTTAGACCCGAGATATCATGTACTGAGGGAAATTAGACCAGTTTGGGTAGAAACTATAGTGCCCATCCTCACATCTATTTTTACCTATCTTCTTGGTAACTGAACTCTGATTTTCAGGTGGGAACACTGGCTCATGAAACAAATGTCACTTCCCAGCCTCCCTTGTAGCCAGGTGCAGCCATGTTAACTAACTTCTATCAAATTAACTATAAGTAGAAATGTGTAGAATTTCTGGGAATTTGTACATAAAGGCTGAAGTTTCAATACCACCTGGAAGCTTCAGGTGCTAAGAATGGTGGAGACAGATTATATGGTGAAACCAACACACCAGTCTTGAAATATACTTTTTGTTTAAGCCATTGTTGTTTTGACAGTCACTGCTATTATATATTGATCTTAATCCTAACTAATAAAAGCATATGAAGTGCCAAACAACTGTCCTACACTGCTTCCTATAATGAAATAAAACACAAAGAGGAGTACTAATAAGAGGATTAGGAAACTTGATAATAGAAATTAACCCTTTAAAAGATTACAACAGTCAGAAGTCTTAGAATAACTTTTTATATATAAAAAGTAAAATGTCTGTTTTTCTACTTACTTAAGAATAAGCTTTTCTACAGCACTTTGTCCAATAAAACCAGAGTCTCTTAAATCCAACGTATACTGATTGAAAATTTTTCCAGAATTGAGGAAATTAAATATTTCTTCACCTGGATGATGATCAGGAATAGCATCAATTGTAATTGAAAATTTCTTTAGAAATTCCCTGAAACACAAAAAAAGTCAGTGAATATCATCTAGTTACACTACACATGGTTTTGTACTAAAAAGCTGGGTAAAATAAATTTTTTTTTTTTTTTTGAGACAGAGCCTCAAGCTGTCACCCTGGGTGGAGTGCTGTGGCATCACAGCTCACAGCAACCTCCAACTCTTGGGCTCAAGCGATTCTCTTGCCTCCGCCTCCCAAGTAGCTGGGACTACAGGCGCCTGCCACAATGCCCGGCTATTTTTTTGGTTGCAGTCATTGTTGTTTAGCGGGCCTGGGCTAGATTCAAACCCACCAGCTCAGGTGTATGTGGCTGGCACTTTAGCTGCTTGAGCCACAGGTGCCGAGTCAAAACTTTTTTTTTTTTTTGAGACAAAGTCTCACTATGTCACCGTTGGTAGAGTGCCGTAGCTTCACAGCTCACAGCAACCTCAAACTCTTGGGCTTAAGTGGTTCTCTTGCCTCAGCCTCCCAAGTATCTGGGACCTTAGGTGTCCACCATAATGCCTGGCTATTTTTTGTTGCAGTTGTCATTGTGGTTTAGCAGGCCTGGGCCAGGTTTGAACCCACCAGCCTTGGTGTATGTGGCTAGCACCGTAACCACTATGCTATGGGCACTGAGCCAAGAAAACTTTTTAAAACCAATGTTAATCTCAAATTAGAAGACTAGCATAAGAAAAAGTACGCTTTGCTTAAAAGCCACTAGATGTGTGAAAAGCATCAATAACCAAGATATAACTTGGCCCTAACATTTGTCTTTCAAACCCATCACAGATGGATTAGAAACCCATCAAAAATTATTAACTAATAGCCATCAACAGCTCATTTACTTTATAAAAACAAAACGGAAAAAGTGTAAAAACTTAAAAGGGGCATATATGCATTATGAAAAATGTTGTACCTGTGCTCTTCCAAGAGTCCATCTTCATCATCTGTGCTGTCTTGATCTCCAATTCTGATTGGGGATTTAATGCCTCGGCCCTGCTGTATATCTTCTTGTAGTTGCTTCTGCAGTTCATCTAGCCTAAAAATTGAGAAGAATGCTATAATAAGTAGTTTCTCTAATCTCAGCAATTTGGAAGGCTGAGGCAGGAGGACTGTTTGAGGCCAGGAACTTGAGACCAACCTGGGCAATAGTGAGACCCATCTCTACAAAAAATAAAAAAATTAGCTGGGCATGGTGGTGGTATGAACCATAATCTCAGTCACTTGAGAAGTTGAAGCAGTGAGGTTGCCCTGAGCTATGATGATGCCACTGCACTCTAGCCTGGACAAAAGAGAGACCCTGTCTCAAAAAAACAAAAGAGAGACCCTGTCTCAATAAAACCAAACAAACAAAAAACTATTCTTATTAGTAGAATGGTGAGTATAGAAAAAGCAAATCTAAATTAAATTATAAAAAATACACATGGGAGGCAGGGTACGGGTGGTTCATGCCTATAATCCTAGCACTTTGGGAGACTGAGGCAGGTGGACTTCCTGAGATCATCAGATCACCAGCCTGAGCAAGAGCAAGACACCCCTCTCTCTAAAAACAAACACCCCCCCCCCAAAAAAAACACCAGCTACTTGGGAGGCTGAGGTAAGAGAATCGCTTCAGCCCAAGAGTTGGAGGTTGCTGTGAGCTGTGATGCCACAGCACTCTACTGAGGGTGACATAGTGAGACTTTCTAAAAAAAAAAAAAATAGGTGAGCGTTGTGGTAGCCACCTGTAGTCCTAGCCACTAGAAAGGCTGAGGCAAGAGAATCGCTTGAGCCCAAGAGTTCGATGCTGCTGTGAGCTATGATGCCATAGCACTCTACCTAGGGAGACAAGTCAGATTCTGTCTCAAGAAAAAAAAAAAAATAAATAAATAAATAAATAAAAAAAATATATATATATATGGCATATAATAGTTTACCCCCCAGATAAAAAAATCTTTACTTTATACCTAAAAGCAGCACCAAGGAAAACCCTTATTAAGTACCTTGTTATATGACAATTTTAGTTATACTACAGATCAAATAATGTCTCCCAAATACATCATGATGTATAATTTTTACTAAAACAGACAGTCTAGTTTAGGTCCTAAGCTTTTAGCCAGCTACCAATATGCTATCAGAATAGTGTTCCATTGCATAAAAGACTTGAATATGTCTCAATAGCTGGGACTTCAAGAATGATCTGTCCAAAGAGAATGGGAAAAGAAAAATGGCAAGAAACAAAAATCACTAATTTGGTTATCCTCTCTAATCTTTAACCTTCATTTGAGTTCTAGCAGACACACAACCTGAAGTTAATTATGCTTTCTAGGAGTAGTTGTTGTCATTACCATAATCAACATACAATACCTAACACTTACCGAGCACTTATGTGACAGCCATCATACTAAGGGCTTTATGTATTAACTTTAAATCATTGCAACAATCCCACAGTTTTTTTGGAGACAGGATCTCATTCTGTTTCTCAGGTTGAAATGTAGTGGCAAGATCATAGCTCACTCCAACCTCAAGTCATTGTCCCATCTTAGCCTCCCCAGTAGCTGAGACTTCAGGCACCCACTACCATGCTTGGGTTTAACCAAGGTTCTTACTCCCGATGGATATCGTTGCAGAAAAGAGCCTACCATCAGATCAAACTGGCACTTCTGCCTCTGATCTGTCCAACACTTGGTTTTAAATAAATAACCGCAGATTTCACATCACAGATCAGGAAACATTTAAATAATTTTAAATTATTTAATTTCACTAATTAAATTCAGAGAGGGGAAAACATCTAACCTATTAATTGTTCTATAGTGGGGTACTTAGTTACCAAGTTTGAGACTCATAGCATATACCAGCTTCTACATAATCAAGTCAGCTGAGCTCTGAATGAAATTCTCTGGGCTAGTTTCAAGGGTATTTCCTGAATTAACCAAGAATATATTTTTCCCCTTTCATTAGCAAAAACAGTCTGCAATTAGTCACATAAATGTCATTAGGATAATTATAAATCTCAACTTTCTGATTTCTGTGTATGCGTACATCATGACTATAAATTTCAAGAGTAACTTGATATAGATGTTTAAAAAATTCTGTGCGCAAACAACCCAATGACAAACAGGCAAAGAATCTGAGAAGACACTTCTCCAAAGAGGCTATACAAGAGGCCAATAAACACTTGAAAAGATGTTTAACATCATTAGTCATTAGGGAAATGCAAATCAAAACCATAAGGAGCTAAGACTTCACATCTACTAGAACAGTGGTTCTCAACCTTCTTAATGCCACGACCCTTTAATACAGTTCCTCATGTTGTGGTGACCCCCAACTAAAAAAATTATTTTCGTTGCTACTTCATACTATAATTTTGCTACTGTTATGAATAGTAATATAAATATCTGATATGCAGGATATATTTAGGCGACCCCTGTGAAAGGGTCATTTGACCCCCAAAGGGGTCATGACCCACAGGTTGAAAACCACTGCACTAGAACAACTATTATTAAAAAAGAAAAGAAGGGAGGGAGGCAGGAGGGAAGGAAAGAAAGAAATAACAAGTGTTGGCAAAGATCTGGAGAAACTGGAACCATTCAGTTGTCAGTGTGACTGTACAATGATGCAGCCACTGTGGAAAATAATGTAATTAAACAGAATTACCATATGATCCAGCAAGTCCACTTATAAATATATTAACAATGTAAGTGAAGGGACTTACATTGGGACTTGAAGAGATTTATATACCCATATTTACAACAGCATTGTTCACAATAGCCAAAAAGTGGAAGCAACCATCAACAGATGAATAAACAAAATTGTTATATACACAATACAATGGACTAACCAACCTTAAAAGAAAGGAATTTCCGACACTTGCTATGACACAGATGAACTTTGAAGACATTACTCTAAATGAAAGAAGCCAGCTATAAAAAGACAAATATTTTATGAATCCACTTATATTAAAGTAGCTAGAATAGTTCATTTCATATAGACAGAAAGTAGAAAGTAGTTGCCAAGGTCATGGGGGAAGGGAAGTATGGGTATGGAGTTTCAGTTCGGGAAGATGTGAATGTCACTGAACTGTATACTTAAAATGGTTAAAATGATAAATTTTATGTTATATATTTTACAATATTAAAAAAACACAAATTCTACCCATGCTTTTGATCAAGAATTTCAGCTGTTAGATACTAATTGTGATAAACAGAAAGGAATTCGTATTATTACTTAATGCAGTATATACTACGAAACCTGGATCCAGCCTATGAACAAAAGTGTATCTTATTTCTAACATAGTTGACAACAGAAGAACTATTATAATGGTACTTGCACAAAATGCATGCTAACTTATGTTTTTTTTTTTTTAAGGTAAATTAAAAGTACAAAGTACTCTAACAAAGAATAAAAAGCCATACACACATGCACAATGTTTAATTTAGTTAATAATTCTTGATGCTAACTAACCTTTGTGTGTCTTCCATCTCCTTCACTAGACGCTCTAAAGTATTTGTGTAAGTTCCTGTATGAACATTTTCCTAAAATAAGAAGAAAATTTAGAAATGCTTTATAATATATCTTAGTAGAAAACTAGGATGTTTTAAGTTATTCAGAGTACTAAAGACTATTTTCCTTCAATAACCTGGGCCAGGATGATACCTTTCTTAAAGAAGAATTTTCATCGTCATGCTCTATGCTCTAAATCTAGTATTTTGTACTGCAGGCAACTTGATTTTATCATCTATTAAAAAAG
The DNA here is from genome assembly GCF_027406575.1 of Nycticebus coucang. NCBI lineage: Eukaryota > Metazoa > Chordata > Mammalia > Primates > Lorisidae > Nycticebus > Nycticebus coucang. The sequence continues at coordinate 130,044,736 of NC_069782.1, read as the reverse complement.
CCACTACTTACAAAACCCTGCTAGGCTTAGGATCTCACTACAAACACTCAAGGGCTCTATGGCTACCTCGTCTTTACTTTTAAGTTTTATTTTAGTGGAATCAAACTAGTAAATTTTCATACCATGGCATATTAATACCTTCCCCACCAAATTTTACAGACATCTTAGAATTTAATTCAGTTTATTCCCAAGATAGAATTAAGCATTTTATAAATAAAATTGCACACCACAATTAACAACATTTCTACACTCTACCTTCATTTACAGCAGTGGTCTCCAAAGCAGGGGTGTGCAAGGTGATCCATTGGGGTGCAGGAAGAAAATAATAGAACTTCTATTTATATGGAACTTCTATAGAAACTCCAGTAGAACTTAGTCTATAGTAACTTCTACATAACTTCTATAGGAAAATACTTATTTTTTTCCTTCTTTCTTCTAAATTCTGTTTTTGCATATGCTTTAGAAAGTACACAGTATTATAGTGGTACATGTATATAATATTTAAGTATACATATATACTGGGGTACATGCTCAAAAATTGTTTTTACGAATAGATGTGTCTTGAGATCAAAAAAGTTTGGAGACCACTGATTTACAGTAATAAAACTAAAGATGGGGGAACTCATTTACCAAACAAGAATTATACCAGTTTCAGTCCAATTGTAAGTTGTAATAAATATTGAATTTAAAAGTTTTAACAATCTAACCCTCTTTTCACTAGTCAATCCATCTTTCCCTCTTCAAGTAAAGGTAAATGTCACAGAGCTACTACTTACTATATAGTCGGATGACTGAGATCTAAGCCCCTTGGAAAGAGCAGGAGGCTTTCCTGTAGTTGCAGGAGTTTGATTGAAGTTCAAAGCCATTATTTCTTCCAGTGATTTTAATGTTTCCTCTTCCTCATCACTGTCTAGGTTGTAACCTAAACTTTCTTCATCACTATCAAAATCACCCCTTAGTTTTCTTTTCAGTGCATTGCTACCTGCATTGGAATTTCCTGAACTCTCTTTATCTGAAGGGACTTCATCTGAAGGTGTTGTAGGGCTTGGGATACCTGGCACAACTTCCAAAGTAGCTGAGGGAGACTTTGTAGGAGTGCCATTTTCTGAAGGCAAAGATTCCCCAGAAATTTTCCCTGAAGACACATTAGGATCAGTTTTATTAGTCTTTGCTTTGTGTTCTTTGTATTTGGAGGATTCAGCAGAATGCCCAGAACATTCTTTAGATGAGGAACACTCTTTATCTCTTTTAGGAACTGGAAGAGTGCAATTTTTAGCATTTAATGGTACCCGAGAAGAACCAGCACTTGGAACATGGGAAAGTAAAGGTAGAAGTTTTGTCTCCTTTGATGTCACAGAGCTAGCACTTTTACTTTTCTGAAGGTTGCTAGCTTTTTTAATCGTAGATTTTTCCTGAGGTAAAGGTAAGTGGGGTTTCTGTATCTTAGTCTCTTTGGTACTTGCCACACGGATTTGGTCACTATTCCTAGAAGAATGGTGGCCAGAATTTGAAGGTGCCAAGCCTGCAGAGGAGCAACTAGTTTCATCATTTGGTTCCTTGGCTATATCTTCCAAGCGCAACACACCACCAGGTGTCTTCAGTGCAATATGTTTTATAAATTTTTCTCTCTGAGGTGGTCCATCAGGACGCTTCTCAAGGAAGGACTCTTTTGCTTTTGGTATCACAGATTCTCTTGTGCTTTTCATATCTGAATCCACAGAATTCCTTTTTCTTTTGTCAGGGAATTTATTCTGCTTAGAGCCTGCTAAAATTTAATTTTTGCCAGATTAGTGAAAAGTATACTCTCCTGTTTCAGTAAAGTTTATTCAGTGTCTAGAATACCCTGTTGAAATGTTTAAATTCTAAAAGTTCAAGTTGAGATTATTCACCACATAAGAAATAAGGAAAAAGAGTTAATATCATTTATCGACTAGATAAATACTAATGTCCAAGAAACTTAAAGCTAATAACAAATGCTCATTTTCATTCCAATGTCATGAAAAGTTTACAATATTAACAGAAATTAAAGGTGTCACTCCCTAAAACATAAACAAGTGTCTATTTATAGGAAGGAAAGGATTCCATAGGCACTTTTCCTCAAAGTGAATATTCTTTTACACCTAGGATTACTTGATTCCACTGGTTACTGAAATGTTAACATTTCTACATTTAAAGGTATAGTACTTTAAAACACATATATGAAAACTAGTTGAAGGCAGATAAATTTTCTCATAAAAAAATTTTACACTAGTACTTAATTACTATTAATTATATACTATTATTACTAGACAATAATTTATTATTTTATCCCACGTCCTTTACACTAGTACTTAATTACTAGTTACTCTTTACCCATCTATCCCTCTAGTCTTTAGCTATGTTTTGAACTGTGTCCCCCCCCCCAAAATGATATGTTGAAGTCCTAACCCCAGAACTTCGGAATGTGACCTTAATTGGAAATAGAGTTTATAGGCATAATTGAATTAAAAATCAGGTCCTTAGGGGTGGGTGGCAATGCAGTATGACCAGTGTCTTTATGAAGGGGGAAATTTAGACACAGAGACAGAGATGCACAGAAGGAAGGCAAAGTGAAAATACACAAAGATGCTGTGTGACTGGAGTGATGCATCTGCAAGCCCAAGAATACCAAGGACCCCAGGTGAACACCAGAAATCAGAAGAGGTAAGGAAGTATGCTCCCCTAGAGTTGCCAGAGAAAGAAGGGCCCTTCTGATATCCGGATTTCATACTTCTAGCTTCGAGAACTGAGAGACAATAATTTGTTGTTTTATCCCAAACTGGTTTTGGTACTCTGTTACAGCAGCCCTAAGAATCAAATACAAGGGGTGTGTGTGTGTGTGTGTGTGTATTTTAGAGAGAGAGTCTTGCTCTATCACACAGGCTAGAGTGCAGTGGTACCACCAAAGCTCACTGCAGCCTCAATTCTTGGGCTCTAAGTGATCCTCCTGCCATTGACTCTCAAAGCACTGGGATTACAGGCATACGCCACAGTGCCTGGTCTAAAGATGTCTATGGGCGGGACCCAGTGCTCATGCCTGTAATCCTAGCACTCTGGGAGGCCGAGGCAGGTGGATTGCCTGAGCTAACCGGTTTGAGACCAGCCTGAGTCAGAGCAAGACCCTGTCTCGAAAAATAGCTGGACATTGTTGCAGGTGCCTGTAGTCCCAGCTACTCAGGAGGCTGAGGCAAGAGAATCACTTGAGCCCAAGAGTTTGAGGTTGCTATGAGCAGTGACGTCACAGCACTCCACTGAAGGCTCTGTCTCAAAAAAAAAAAAAAGCAACAAATAAAGCTGTCTATATTTATTATAGCCTCACCCAAAGCACTTTAATAGCTACGTATATCTGAGTTAGCCAGTTAGAAAAAAATTTATATTGTGCTTTAAATTGTGATGTTTTGGGCCAGCAGCTCATGCCTATAATCTCAGCTCTCTGGGAGGCTGAGGCAGGAGGATCATTTGAGCTCAGAGTTTGAGACCAGCCTGGGCAAGAGTGAGACTCCATCTCTACTAAAAATAGAAACATTAGCTGGTAGGCACCTGTAGTCCCAGCTACTCAGGAGGCTGAGGCAGAAGTATCACGTGAACCAGGAGTCTGAGGTTGCTATGAGTTAGGTTGATGCCTAGCCAGGCACTAGCCTGGGTGACAGACTGAGACTCTGTCTCAAAAAAAAAAAGGGTAGCAGGATGGGTGATAAAGGAGGAAAGGTTAACAGGTGCAAAATATAGTTAGATGGAATGAACAATATTTGATAGCACAACAAAGTGACTACAATCAAAAGGAAATTAGGATTTAATTTAAAATAACTAAAAGAGTGGAAATGGAATGTTCCTAACCCAAGGAAATAAATGCCTGAGGTGAGAGATACCTCAGTTACCCTGATTTGATTAATTCACATTGTATATCTGTATCAAAAAATTACATGTACTGCAGGACACAATTATAAGAGGAACTTTACCTGACAAATGCAATTAGTGTAACCTAATTCTCTGTACCCTCAACGAATCCCAAATTAAAAAAAAAACAAAAATTACTTCTTCAGGATCCATGTGCCTTCAAAAAAACAAACAACAACAAAAAAAAAACACATTCATTAAGAGTAGCATACAGGGGTGGCGCCTGTGGCTCAAAGGAGTAGGGCGCTGGCCCCATATACCAGAGGTGGTGGGTTCAAACCTGGCGCCGGCCAAAAACTGCACACACAAAAAAACCCCCCAAAAACAGTACCATACAAAGGTATATAAGTATTATGTATCTATAATAATTTAAAATAAAAATTAAAATATGAGAAAATAAAAATTTTTATTAAAATTTTAAAATTCACTATTTATACAATCAGTAGTCTCAAAGTCCAATTTCCTTCAATCAAATTTTCTGCACACCAATGTCTCAACTCCGAAAGTTGTTGTAGAAAACTCCAAAAACCAAACTGGAAAGTTAGCCAATTATAATTTGGACAGCTTCATTAATACATAATCTGAGAAATTCAATTTATAAAAATGAAATTAAACAATCAATTAATGAAACAAATGCTCTTACCTCTGTTCTTTCACAGATGTCTCCCATTACCTGAAAAAAATCTTTTTTTTTTTTTTTTTTTTTGAGTCTCACCCTGTTGCCCAGGCTAGAGTACTATGGTGTCAGCCTACCACCACACCTGGCTAATTTTTTGTTTTTAGTATATACTGGGTCTCACTATGTTGCTCAGGGTGGTCTCAAACTCCTGAGCTCAAGGAATCCTCCCACCTTGGCCTCCAAGAGTACTAGGATTATAGGTATGAGCCACCATGCCTAGCCTCTGAAGAAATCATTCCATGCCTACCCAGTGTTCTGGGGTTAAAGATTTTATTAAAAAAGGACAGGGGTCACTTATAAGGCAGGATGAGAAATCAAATGACCACACAAATAAAAGAAAATATGGTTTGGGTAGAGTTATAGTCATTATCTTAAGTTTGACATTACAAAGAAGATAGCTACAGAGCGGCCAGTTTAAGTTTTATTCTACAGGGTGTCCCAAAAGTTGCCATACATAGGGAAAACAGAAAATTATAGCTAAATGTACCTTTATTTACAAAATATTCATTACAAAATTTTACCAAGATGTGGCCAATGTGTGGGGAATATTTTGTAAAATTCTGTAGTGAGTATTTTGTAAATAAAGGTGTATTTAGCTACTATTTCCTACTTTATCTATATGGTAACTTTAGGGGTGACTTCTTGGATACCCTGTTTCCTAGAGAAATCAGGTAATATTTATTTATTTTATTTATTTATAAGTCAGATAATTTATTTATTTATTTTTGAGACAGAGCCTCAAGCTGTCACCCTGCGTAGCGTGCCATGGCATCACAGCTCACAGTAACCTCCAACTCCTGGGCTCAAGCGATTCTCCTGCCTCTGCTTCCCAAGTAGCTGGGACTACAGACACCCGCCACAATGCCCATCTATTTTTTGGTTGCAGGCATCATTGTTGTTTGGTGGGTCCAGGCTGGATCTGTATGTGGCTGGCGCCTTAGCTGCTTGCGCCACAGGCGCCGAACCAAGTCGGATAGTTTAAATATAGCTGGTAAAGATGAGAAATTCCTGTTTTCCTCAGGGATTATCCAGGATATATCCAGGAGACAGAAACTGTGGAAAATGTTTGAACAAGTTAGCTAATGAAGAGCTTTCAGAGAAAGGTGAATTGGTACTGCAGACAGGATTCTCTTTTGCATGCTCTTCAAAACAGTGAATTGTAAAATTTTCATAATTTTTTTTGCACCTTTGGTATAGCCTATAGACTGGATATTTGTTTTACAATTTTTCAAGTATCTATTAATATATAAGATACTTAAATAAAAGAAAGATTGAGTTTGTAAAAAGAAAAAAGGAAAAATCCAATGGCCATTAATTGGAGATTGGTCATTAATAAATTACAGAATGTACTAGTGATGGATTAAATTTGACCTCAGAATTCAACCAAAGGACAGGGTTTTTGAAGATAAAAGAGCCAAATGCCTACTCTATCAATGTTTCTGAAATCCCTGAGCTTGTGTGTTATTAATGATTGTGTTAGCATGTACATCACCATTTCAATTAATAAGTTGTAGCAATAGTAAGATGAACAAGAATACGATTTGGATTTTTTAAATAACTATTCACTATCACATAAAGTAAGCATTCTTAATGTTATTGAGAGTGAAAAATCCCTGTCTTTTATAAGGTGAAATTCTGCTGATGTCAGTCAACTCAAGTGTAAATGCATATTTATTATTTTAAGAGTATACCACTGTAATTATTATGAAGTATATGCAAAAATATTACAAATGGGGGGAGAAGGGAGAAGGGGCATTGGTGTGCTCTCATTTAACAGCACAATGTAAGGGTATGTAGCACACCTTCTGGGTGAGGAACACAACTACAACAGGGACTTTACCTAACAAATGCAAACAGTATAACCTAATTGTTTGTAACCTCATATTAATCTGAAATAAAAAAATTAAAAAATAAAAAGAAAGGGCGGCGCCTGTGGCTCAGCAAGTAGGGCGCTGGCCCCAGATATGGAGGGTGGTGGGCTCAAACTCCACCCTGGCCGAACAGCAAAACAAACAAACAAAAAAAATAGCCGGGCGTTGTGGCAGGCACCTGTAGTCCCAGCTACTTGGGAGGCTGAGGGAAGAGAATTGCCTAAGAGCTGGAGGTTGCTGTGAGCTGTATGATGCCACAGCACTCTACCAAGGACGATAAAGTGAGACTCTGTCTCTTAAAAAAATAAAAATACAAATAAATAAATAAAAAGAAATATTACACATGAGCCATTTAAAAAAATTAGAAATAACTGAAGGCAATCATCTGAAATCTGCCTCTGAAAATATGCAGAAAGTATCCTTTAAAGCACTGCTCAAGAACTTCAGTATGTGGAATTATATAAATGAAACTACTTTAGCCACCACTGATAAAATCTGGGAATCTTGGAAATGAAAAGAATAATTTTGTTTTTATCTTAAGTTATTATCAGAGAAATAAGCTGAATAAATTGGTGACAACATCACCAGCAGTACCCCTTATACTTGCAGAGATAGCCTAAAAATACTTTGTTCTTCTATTTACCTCAGTGTGAAGTGATCATAATTATTTAGTATTACAAATGTGCAATGCAGTGAGTGCTGGAGCAATTTCCAGGTTGAGAAATTATTATTCTTATACAATAATGTCAAAATTCACCATAATTTGGTCATATAATTAAATTATATACATAAAGTAAACAAAAAATACATAAAGCTTCAGATTTTTCCTAAGTCCAAAGTTCTTTCTGTGATGGTAAAACAGTTTCAGCCTTGGCTGAAGATTGACTTTAACAGTCGAGAATGCTTGGACAAAATAGAATGCACCTCTAGAATAAAAATAAATGAAATAATACATGAAACCTAAGAATGAATCAGAACAGTTTCTCTGTACCCGTTTTTTCATCTCTAAAGTAAACTACCCTGTAAGATTGTGAGAATCAAATGAATTAAAAGCACATAGAACAGGGTATAGGACACTGTAAGTGCTTAATGAATTTGGGCTATTATTACCTGTGATGTACCTTATTGAATGTAGGGATGTGTAAAGTCCATTTTTTGAAGTTTATACTTATAGCAGGAAAAAAAAACTGATACCACAGATATTAATGGTTGTCATTTCTGTGGGTCTTTCATTTACTATGTTACATATTTCTGCAGTATTTGAATTTGAATGTTCTGTTTTCTATTTTTTAAGAAAAGATACTTTAAAAGAAGTACTGGGCCAGGTATGGTGGCTCATGCTTATTATCCTAGCACTCTAGGAGGCTGAGACGGGTGGATTGCCCAAGCTCACAGGTTTTAGACTAGCCTGAGCCAGAGTGAGACCTCATCTCTAAAAAAAATAGCCAGGCATTGTGACAGGCGCCTATAGTCCCAGATACTTGGGAGGCAAGAGAATCGCTTAAATCCAAGAATTTGAGGTTGCTGTGAGCTGTGATGCCACAGCACTCTACCAAGTGCAACAAAGTGAAACTGTCTCCAAAAAAAAGAAGTAGTGAATTAACAGTAAGTGTTTGTTATTATGTATTTTTTCATTCAACATACACTAAAATATCATGTGGATATCCTTGAAATTTGCTATTAAAAAGGGACCTTTGTGTTTGAAATATTGGGAAACATTATTTTGAATATGGTTAACAGTTTCAACCTTATACAAGACATCTTTAACATAATCCCAACACTTCAGATAGTCCATATTTCCAAGAACATAAATTTATGCTTCTTGACGAAGTCAAGGATTCAGAAGTAGAATACTGCATACCAATATGAGAAACACATTGTTAGGAACTCTTGATGAAGGAAAAGAAGATTCAAGACAAACAACAAATTATACATACTAAATTCAGGGACTATCCCTTTTGAATATAATTTTACCAAATTCCTAATTAATATCAGATGCTCAATTCACCTCCAGGAAGGGAACCGCATTTTTAAACAAATTTGCTTTAAAAAGTAGTACCACTAAAACAAAAATTTAGAAATTCATAAATTTCATTTTGATTCTACCTGAAGTAAATTCCCATGAATCAGAAGATGATCTTTTTCTTGAGAGATGTCCATTTTCCTATTAGCAAAATGAGAAAAAATTGATTAGAAGTTGGACAGTAAAGAACGTGAATTTTTCTTCATAATATTTAAACACTGATTTCTAGATTAAATAAAGGAAGCTCCTATATTTGGAGATTTAACTTTGATAATAAAATATTTAGGCCGGGTACAGTGGCTCACACCTGTAATCCTAGCACTCTGGGAGGCGAAGGCAAGTGGATTGCCTGAGCTCACAGGTTTGAGAACAGCCTGAGCCAGGGCGGACCCCCTCTTTAAAAATAGCCAGGTGTTGTGGTGGGCACCTGTAGTCCCAGTTACTTGGGAGGCTGAGGCAAGCAAATTGCTTCAGCCCAGGAGTTTGAGTTTGCTGTGAGCTATGATGCCATGGCATTCTACCAAGGGTAACAAAGTGAGCCTTGGCCTCAAAAAAAAAAGAAAAAGAAAGAAAAACTGAGGCAGGATCGCTTGAACACAAGAGTTGCAGGTTGCTGTGAGCTATTGTCTCGCCATGGCACACGACCAAGGGTGACAGCTTGAGACTGTTGTCTCAAAAAAATTTTTAAGACTACCATAAAAAGGCATTTGTATCATAAAAAATGCTAAAAATGAAGCCAGTTTTCACGATGATTTAGAAATTTATATCAATAACTCATAATTAATATTTTAGGACACTGTATTAGTATTTTGATAAAAAAACACAACCCTAATATTGCCCATCAAATAGATACAACTCACTCTCCAGCACTTCTGTTTAAGGTCTAATACCAACAAACACTGAAACCTTATATAAATATCACTGGGAAAGTCACCAAACTCCTTGCAAACAAGCCTTAGGGTTTATATTTACAAATGTATCTTCCAGTAATAAACAACACAGTAATCGCTATTCGCCCCAACAATGTCATATAGTTTGGCTTACTTTTGGTCTATCTGGTTTTAAAGTTTTCTAGCACCTTATTAACATTACTTTCTTGACATTTAATCTTGCTTTATTAGCTCTGTATGTAGAGAAACACTTTAACTACTTGACTTTTTAGGGATAGCGTTTATGTTAATCTAAATGTGGTCTATTCTGAAAGAAAAATCTGATGAAATTAAGATGAATTTCTAAGTCATCATCATCTTCTAAGTTTCCCAAGACACTTACTGAATTATTTAAGATTTACATATAATCTAAACTAGTGGTTCTCAAATGCTAAAGTGCATCACAATCACCTGGATGGTTTGTTAATTGCAGATTGCTGGACTCTACCTCCACAGATGTTTGTTTAGTGGGTCTGGGGCAGGACCTGAGAATTTGCATTTCTAACAAGTTTCCAAGTGATGTTACTGCTGCTGGTCCAGGGACCACATTTTGAGAACCATTGATTGCTCTAAACCATTTCTTGTACTTTTTTTTTTTTTTTAAATACAACGCTATGTAATCCTGCTGTTTTAGATTTTTCCACTCAAGTATTTCCCATTAGCAGAGTTTAAAGATCACAATACTTGCCTTAAAAAAAAAAAAAAAAGGATAATTACTTCTATAATTAAAAAAGATCTCTGGCCAGGCAAGGTGGCTCTTGCCTGTAATCCTAGCACTCTGGGAGGCTGAGGCAGGTAGATAGCTTGAGCATATGAGTTTGAGACCAGCCTGAGCAAGAGTGAGACCCTATCTCTACTAAAAATAGAAAAAACTAGCTGGGCATTGTAGTGGGCACCTATAGTCCCAGCTACTCAGGAGGCTGAGGCAAGGGGATCACACTTGAGCCCAAGAATTTGAAGTTGCTGTTAGCTATGATGATGTCACAGCACTCTACCTATGGCAATGGAGTAAGATTCTGTCTCAAAAAAAAAAAAAAAAGAAAGAAAAAAAGAAAACCATTGCTTTACTGAATTCAATGAAAGCCAGCTGAAGGAAACCTAATGAAAATAACTTACACATAAACCATACATCAGTATTTTCTTAAGGAAAGATACCAATGTGATTTAACAATTAATTATTAAATACTTTGAGATTCAGTATTGTAAAAATGACATATTAGTAACGGAGCTAATTCAGTAATTATTGCACATACCAGGTTTGAAAGACTACTCTTTCCAGGTATGACATCATTCTGTTTACTTTGTTCCTGCCCTGGTTTACATTTTCTTCCTGTACTAGAGGATTTTAAAGAAAGATTGCTTGCTTCTGAAAAAGAATTTTCTGAGTTGATTCTCTGCTCCATTTGCTCCTTTCTCAACTTCTTTAGTTCTCGTTCTTTGCAGTAAGAAGCTAGTATCAACTGGAACTTAGGTCCCAGGGGGCTTTCTCCTGGGTGGTGCCTGGACAGGCTGCTTCTGCTGCTAAGACTCCTGGAGTTGTTTTTGAAGATGTCAGCTTCTGTCACAGTGGCCTGCTTTTTGGAATCTGTGTTGGTCTTGCCTCGCTCTCTATCATTCTTTTCCCTGCTATTTTCATGAATAAACAGTGACTTCCGTCTCTCTGGAGATCGATGTTTTTTCTTTAGTTTCTTCATCTCCTTTGACAAGTGATATGAAGGAGGAACACAGATATTTGTTCCTTTGGATAAATACTTGGAGGTTAGTGACACACAAGGATGACGTGACTCACATACACCATGATCTTTACGGTGCTCTTTAACACCTTTCATGAGAACTTCTAAAATAGGGCTTTTTTCCGATGGTACTCTTTTGGGTTTAGATTTTTTTGGTGAGGACAGTTTCCTCTCAAATTGTTCTGTCCCAGTGATGGACAATCCACTTCCTCCATATTTGATGTTTGATTTTTGTGGAGAATCCAACATATGTCTGTCTAAATAGCCAATTGAAACACATACAAATTGCATGTTAATAAAAATAAAACTTATACATTTTATATTAATACTTATCTTACATGTCTTGAATTTTTTTAAATAACATTTATCTCAATTACTCATGTTTAAAATGCTAAATTAAACTATACTAAAACTATCACAGAATTTTTTGAACCAATAACATTTGGAGGAGTGTAAGAGAAATTAAAACATGACTTGTTAAGTCTTACTTCATAAAGCTCCCTTTTGCTACATCATGTTTCTTCCTTATGGCTCTTGTTACTATATTAGAGAATCAAAATAGTATGCATTATGAACATTACTGATTGGAATAATATTTTAAATGTAGGAAAGCATAATAGCAAAAATACTTTATTCATGATATTCAGACCTTAAGTTTATCTTTGTAAACAAACACTGCAATGTCATTATATTTTCCATTTTGAACACTATGCCTACTAAGAGTTTAAAGTAGGTTAAATCCATCTTCCTCCTCACCCCCAAAAATATTCCACAAAAAATGCCATTAACAGTATACATACATACCTTGTTTTGAAGCTCGTTTGATGAAATCTATAATTGACGGCTTCCTGAAAATAAAAGCATAACTAATATGGCATCACACAGCAAATACTAAAACTTCAATAATTCAGATTAAATGGAGACTGTTAAGATTTATAAAATATAGGCTGAATTTCACTATCGGTTTAACTAATCAAGTACTAACGATGGTAATCATGCTTTGTTAAGCTGTTTGTAAAAAAACTGCAATATAATCCATCACTTTCTATGGGAATTTATTTATAAAAATACAACTGAGTCTTATATAATCCATAGTACTAAAATGCTAAAACTGTAGTGTAGACCCAGGGAATTGGAATAGAGTACTTAGGACAGCAATGTTCACTGCTGCATGGTAGAATGGATGAACTTGGAGATAGGCATATGACCCTACTTGTTGATCTCTCCAGAGATTGGTACAAAGTAACACCCAATATGTATGCTGAACAATGGAGATTATAAAAACGGAGTAAAATCTGAACATAATAAGAATAGAATAACAGATTGTAGAATGGCAACATGGGTTTTTGTTTGTTTGTTTTAAGACAGAGTCTCAAGCTGTTGCCCTTGGTAGAGTGCTATGGCGCCACAGCTCACAGCAACCTCAAACTCGTTGGCTCAAGTGATTCTCTTGTCTCATGAGCCTCCCAAGTAGCTGGGACTACAGGCGCTCACCATATCACACGGCTATTTTTTTGTTGCAGTTGTCATTGTTGTTTTAGCTGGCCTGGCCCGGCTCAAAACCACCAGCCTTGGTGTATGTGGCCAGCGCCCTACGCAGAGTATGGGCAGCACTGCCAACATGGATGATTTAGCAATATGGGTGATTGAGCTGATCTGTGGAGGCAGGTAAGGAGTGTGCTAGACAAAAGCAGAGGATCAAGTACCAAATTTCTATTACCCTCTTTATATATACACTACAGTAAAATGTCAATCTAAGTAACAGTAGAAATCAGAATGAACCTTCACAACTAAATTACGCATTCCCAAATGCTTAATTTTTTATCTAAGAATCCCTAAGATGTTTATAAAAATAACACAATGCCTGGGAAAAACACAAAACAAGGAGCAAAAGAAGAAAGTTAAGAATAACAAAAACCGGGCAGCGCCTGTGGCTCAGTGAGTAGGGCGCCAGCCCCATATGCCGAGGGTGGCGGGTTCGGACCCAGCCCCAGCCAAACTGCCCCAGAAGAATAGCCAGGCGTTGTGGCGGGCGCCTGTAGTCCCAGCTGCTCTGGAGGCTGAGGCAAGAGAATCGCGTAGGCCCAAGAGTTGGAGGTTGCTGTGAGCCGTGTGACGCCACGGCACTCTACCCGAGGGTGGTACAGTGAGACTCTGTCTCTACAAAAAAAAAAAAAAAGAATAACAAAAACCAAATTGCTTTAATTTTTAAGGATTTTGTATCCTAAAGTCTGGATTTCACTATCTGGTTTAATCAAGTTTTGACAGTGGCAATAATACCAAAATGACATAGGACCACATTACCAGAATTGGTACTCTGATTTGTTCACATAGTTAGAGTTGTTAGCTGCAAAACAGGGACCATTATTGTAAACAGAGCAAAAAATTAACTTTCTGGCAAATTTTGCTAAAATGAATTCATTTCACTAATAGGGAATAAGCTGTAGATTACTGGTTTCCCTGAACATTTATCTACTATGAGGTTGGAATGATCAGTGAAAACTTGAACAATCCAAGCCCCTTGCAGGTTAAGCTTCCTGTACGTTTCACTGGTCATAATAGAAAAGCAATGCAGGGCGGTGCTTGTAGCTCAGTGGGTAGGATGCCAGCCATATACACCACATACACTGGTGGGTCGGGCCTGCTAAACAACGACAACAACAAAAATAGCCGGGTGTTGTGGTGGGCACCAATAGTCCCAGCTACTTGGGAGGCTGAGGCAAGAGAATCGCTTAAGCCCAAGAGTTTGAGGTTCCTGTGAGCTGTGGTGCTACGGCACTCTACTGAGGGCGGCATAGCGAAACTGTCTCTCAAAAAAAAAAAAGCAATGCGCATCTTTAGGGTTTACTGAGAGTCTACTGTGTGTTTGAGATGCTGGTACAAAAGCTAAGTGGTTATGGGACGAATATGAGTGACAGGCTATAGAAGAATATATGCAAATTTACATAAAAAAATATTAGGCATATCCAATCCACCAGGGAGTAAAGGAAGAAATGCTACAGGCTTTGCAAAGGGGTGAAAGATGATGCCTTGTTACTGGTGCAGGAGATTAGAAAGAACCCCGAAGCAGCAAATTTATTCACAAGGTAATACTAAATACATTTTACGCTAATTACAAACCATGATATGTAACACTGTATCTCTTCCCAAAAAGATCCCAGGCTTTTGGATTAGTACAGGGTGTCCATAAAGTTCATGTGCAATTTAAAATCGCACACACTGTTAACACTGCACATGAACTTTATGGACACTTCTACATCAGAAAGAGAAAAAAGGTTTCGGGTAAAACATACAAGAAACCTGTAAAATAATCATGAATGTAACTTCCAAGAAGAAACAGTCCCAAACCTAAGTTCATATGCACAGAAATGCATACATATTTGTAACTGGTTAAAAAAAGAAACAATTTTAACAGCTTCACAAACCCTTATCTGAACTTTTTGGGGCCAAATGTGTTTTAGAATTCCGAATTTATCAGATTTTAGAAAGGGACAATTTGAATGCATTATGTAAAACTCCCAGTAGGGTCTGGTGCTGTAACCTGCAATAAAACCACTGATATTTCTCTAGCAAATATGAAGTCACATTTAACGGGATAAAGGCCATAAACAGCCTGACATTAGTTGTGGTCAGGTTTGGCTATCAAGTAAGATGTGGTGCCCAGCCTAATGAAAACATTTGGTTTTCGTAACTTTCTTGCTTTTAGAATTAAGATAAAGGATTGTGGACCTACACCACAATATTACACCACGAATTTACTATTAAACTTGTTACCTTTTAAACTTAAATAAAAAAGACAGTACCAAGTTCATAAAGAATTTAAACATGCTTTATTGTCAAGAGGATATTATTTGATGAAATTCCCCATCTTATTACATAGCTCCCACAAAAACCTTTACCAAAAAACTGGTCTCTTCGAGAGGTGTGAAGTTACTGAAAGAGAAAACATGTCACATTCCAAATTTGTATGTTCTTTTAAGCATGAATTAGCTGTCAATTGGGCTACAAAGTAATTCGTGGGTTTCCCTCATCACATCTTACATAATTTCACCCACAACCTATAAAAGGTTTATACTACTAACCCACTAAGATCGGCAGAACTCAGAACGTACAAAAAACGACCTAAACATTCATTAAGCAGTCAGGACCCCGGGTCAAGATCTCGTGAAGGACAAAAATCATGCTCTACCTAAGGCGAGTTCTCCGTAGCCATCGAGCAGCAGCCCAACTACAGAAAAGGAAAACTCCAACTCCCAGAAGCCCCTGCGCGGAGGCGAGGCGGGGCGAGGGCTCGCCGGGACCCGAACGCCACGGTCCGGGCTCGCGGAGGATGGCGGGAACTGGAAGAGCGGCCGTCTGCAGTCCTCCCCTCCTACCCTTGCCCCCGCGACCCGGCCCCTTCTCAAGCCCTCTGCACGGTACCTGTCCCCAGGACTCTCTGTTCTCTTTCCCGCTGCAGCAGGGGCGGCACTACCGGGTCTCAGATGGCAGCGCGGGGGCGACGACCCGGGGGCTGGGGATGAGGGGAAACCTGGCCTAGCAGGCATGCAGCGCCTTGTCATGTCGGCGCCGCTGGCGACGGCGGCATGAGCTGTGGCTGGAGAAGTTGGTTGCGTGGTTGCCGTCTTGTCGCTGGGACTTGGGGAGACTGTCGGAGCAGAGGTGGGCGGCACCCCCTTCTCTCTTCATGGCGGTTCTCTCTTCGGAAGTGACTCCGGTGTGAGCGGGAAGGAACTCGAGGACCAGCAGGGGGCGGGCCTTACATGAGGAATCACGTCCTGATTGGCTAGCACGGAGGTCATTCAGTTGGTGGCACAATAGAAAGCTGGCGCCTCTCTGGAGAAGGCGGGTTATGGAGCAGGGGGGAGGGGAGGAAGAAAACTGCCTCCCCCAGTCCCGTCACATGCGCCAAGGGCGCGCGTCTCCGCCTCGGGGGCGCTTCGGCCTTGGTTGGCGCGCGTGGGTGGGAACTCGCCGGCTGCTGTGGGTTCTGCGGCAGCTGGTGACCCCCGGCTGGTTGAAGGCGATGGGTGAGATTTGCTTTAGCAAATCTGAGTTCAGTAGCTGCCCTCAGTGAGAGCGACCAACTCTTGGGCTTCCTCTGTCACACAATTGTGCTTCAGAAATCCCTAGGTGTTCATTACATCGTCTCTTTAACATCTCAGGCCAAACTGCCATAATGCTGTCACCATTTCTTTAGTAGTCTGCTCAGCCCAATCCAAAGACTTGGCCATTCTGTGAGAGTTCTCAAGTGTTAATGGTAGATTTTTTTTTTCTTAAGAAAGAAAAAATTAAAAGAAAACCATTGAAATAAAGACAGTTTTTATTCCACAGAAGCATTTTGTTTCTCATGAGTTATCCCCAAAATTTCTGCAGCCAGCTTGGAGATTTTTCAAAAGAACACGGGGTCAGCTTTCAAACTCCCCTTTTGAACGTGGACTACATAGATTAGTTAAAAGCAGCGCGCAGTCTCCAATCTTCCTTGGTAAAGGGCTTGTGCTTTGGAGACTGTTAGCTAGGATTTTCCTTATAAGCTGAGAGACCTGTCAGAGTATCTCTGAACCTCTATTTCCACATCTCTAAAATGGGCATTACATCCCTTTCTGGGTAATTGTAAACCATAAAAGAAAAAAGCAATGTAAATGCTCAGTTCAGATTCTCTCATGTAATAGGTCCTGAGTAAATTGCAGTTTCTTTTGCTCTCCAGACAGATTTCTTAAGAGTTTTTAACTTCCTACAAAATCTGCCAGAAACAGGCTAAATACTGCTGTAACTATTAACAAACAAAATATCAGTCTTAAGATGTCCAAGCTTTGACAGGGCCGTTCAATCAATTGGATGGAACAAAATCTTAAATGAGTTTGGATAGGTCTTTCAAGTTTATTGTACAGAAATTGAACTGTTTTGGTTGTGAAGCATGCCTGACAGACCTGAAGTTCATCCTTCTCTTCCCAGGTAGCCCTGGGGAGGAAGACTTAATGGTTAACAGACTGGCAAAGTAGAGGGTATAAGATAAACAGTGAACATACAGGTCTCTCATCTAAAAAGCATGTATGCACAGCTGTATACTAATAGTGGTGCAAGAAAGGAAATACCAAAATAAAGAGCACTTTTCTCCTACTAGCTGAGAACGTACCATACCTAGCATTGTTACAAAAAAAGAATACAGCAAAGTGCTCAAAATGTGTTGATGAATAATGACTTATACATTTGTTTATTTTATTTATTTTTTTTTTTTTTGGCCAGGGCTGGGTTTGAACCTACCACCTCCAGCATACAGGACTGGCACCCTACTCCTTGAGCCACAGGCACCACCCTACATTTGTTTATTAAAGGCTTTTTACATGTATTGTTTCCTAACCTTTGACTTAGTGCTATTTCAACACTTGGAAGTTCCTACTTGTAAGAGCACATCTAAAACATTTAATCTGATTTGTTTCATTGCATGCTTGGTACCTAAAGACTAATGCATAAAAATACATTCGGTGTGATCAATTAGTTTTTTTCTTGGATTATAGTATTTGAATTATCTAGCCTCCAAGGTTATCACTTGAAAGTCTGTATTCATGCTGCCAAACAATAGTTTCCATATTTTCTTAATCTGAGTAACAGATTATGGAGTTAAGTGAGGCAAGAAATCCCTTGATCAATAAATGGAGATAGAATCATAATGAAAACACAATTTTAAAAATCTCTTCTTAACAAATAAGTACTTCTCTAAATCCTCAATAAGCATCAAAGCTCTTCTTTTTTGAAGCAGTGTTTGAAAATGGTATAAACCACATACAAACACATATGCTAAAATGGTATAAACCACATACAAACACATATGCTAACACAGTTATAAGGGCTGTTTATACTTTTTTTTTTAGATAGGAGTCTCACTTGGTCGCCCTCAGTAGAGTGCTGTGGCATCACAGCTTACAGCAATTTCAAACTCTTGGGTGTTTAAGTGATTCTCTTACCTCAGCCTCCCAAGTAGCTGCAACTACAGGCACCCACCACACCACCTGACTTTTTTTTTTTTTTTAAGTTTTTGGCCGGGGCTGGGTTTGAACCCGCCACTTCTGGCATATGGGGCCGGCGCCCTACTTCTTTGAGCCACAGGCACTGCCCAACACCTGGCTATTTTTTAGAGACAGGCGTCTCACTCTTGCTCAGGCTGGTCTTGAAATCCTGAGCTCAGGCAATCCACCTGCCTCAGCCTCCCAAGTGCTGGGATTACAGGAGTGAGCCACCATACCCCGCTACGGCTTTTTATACTTTAATCCTGGCCAGAAATAAATGGCCAGGATTCTATCAATGGTAGACCAGAAATAAATGGCCAGGAAACTGAACGCTAGGTAAAAATGTTAACGAGTTCAGGTGTATGCACATGAAGAGACAGTGGGAGAGGTGGGGGGTAGAAAAACTGAAGTGGAACTCAGGAAAATGACAATGAACAAGGCTAGAGACTTAAAGACAAAACCTCAACCGAGATTGGAAAAACAAATTGGAGAAATTAAGGCTGGATGACCATAAAATGGCTAGGTTGGGAACATTTCTGGACATGGAGACGAGAAGACCACAGGAATGGAGTGGCTTCTGTGCATAAAGCTTCTACCAAGTACAATTCGTCTCAGTTTAGCATCTTGAGTTGTTATAAAGACCGGGCAGTGGGAGAAGAGTAGGCTCTGGCCTTGAAGGGAAGGGATGGGATAGCAGTAGAAACAATGTCACAAGAACAACAGATTAAATTTGCTGGGAAAGTCAAGCTTAAAGTGGGAGTTCTTAGAGGAGTGGCAGTAATTCATGCTAGAGATCCCAAGCAGTCACACAGGGAGAAAAAAGCTTGTGCAGATTGGCTCATACAGTACCTTATCATGCAGTGACTAAGAGAACAAAAGGTCAGTGAGTTACAAGGAGTGTTCCTAAAAGTAGAGAACTCTAAAAGTAACTTGTGATTTTACAGTAATAAATTTTTGCTTTGAGATTGCTATGTCATGGAATTAACTCCAAGGTTCTCGTTGGAAAATGTTCAAGGGTAGGCCAAGAGACAAAGACAAATTTGCTGTGGAACTGCTGGTGGAGAGTGGGGGGCAAGAGTGTGTGTGAAGGTGAGGGTCGAGGGTGGCCTGGGAAGGGATAAGGAACAGACTCAGAAAAACAGGAAATAATTAACTTGAAAGTCTGACGGAGAAAGACAGACCAGTGATACTTTCAAGAAGAGATGGTAAGCTCTCACTATCTCAAGACCCACACAAATCGCTTTTCAAAAGGAGGTTTATCTCAAAACTGCTCAAGAAGTACTTGGAAAAAGCAGAGCTTAGTTTTAAAGTGCTGCTGGGAAAAAGCTACATCTAATACATGCTATGTCATGTAACCCAACGTTCCTGGGAGTAATAAGCAAAACTGCAAAAGCAGATCTGATGTTAAGGAAAGTCAGTTTTTTTTTTTTTAGACAGTCTCACTTTGTCACCCTCAATAGAGTGCTGTTACATCACAGCTCACAGCAACCTCAAACCCTTGGGCTTATGCGATTCTCTTGGCTCAGCCTCCCAAGCTGGGACTACAGGCGCCTGCCATAATGCCCGGCGTTTTTTTTGTTTTTTTGTTTGTTTGTTTTTTTGCAGTTCTTGGCTGGGGCTGCGTTTGAACCTGCCACCTCCGGCATATGGGGCCGGTGCCCTACTCCTTTGAGCCACAGACCCTGCCCAAAGCAAAAAAAAAAAAATTTTTTTTTGGTAGTTGTCATTGTTTTGGCAGGCCCTGGGCCGGGTTTGAACCTGCCAGTCCCGTTTAGTGTACATGGCTGGTGCCCTAGCCTCTGAGCTATAGGCGTGAGCCGAAAGTCAGTTTCTTATTATTTCATTATGGAATGCTACAGATAGTTTCTCAGACTTCGGATAGATGAGAAACATTTGTGATTTTTGACAAGTCTGAATATTTCCTATGCACTTATTACTTTTCTTTAAATTGCTTTTTAAATTTAAATACATTTATTTTAGAAGAAAACTTTAAGTCATCTCCATAAATAGGAAATCAGTATCGCTTTCCTAAAATGGAAGATAACTGTAAAAACTAATAAGTAATAAATGACAAGTTAAAAATGTAGAAATATATCCAAGTTTCTTCTAGAGTCATCTTGTTTACCAGTGGTGGTAGGCATAGATACACATATTACTCATATATCTAAAATTAGGAAATACTGGTTTTAGGGACTCCAGCCTATAGTTAAAGTATTTGTCACACCTGGTTAGCAACCTATTAAAGGGTTTTGAAGTTGATGTAATGGGTTACTTCCAGGGTGAAGGACTAAACTACAACTTGGACTTCACCTTACAAACTCAATGTAATCTAATTGTATGTACCCTCATGTTAACCTGAAAAAAAAAAAAAGAATGAAATAGAGAATACTGGTGCACTGCACATGGCTTATGGGCATGTGTTGTTTTGCAAAATTTTTGCTTCTCCAGCTATATATTTTATATGGTGGTGATATAAAAGGTATTTCTGTGTCCCCTGCTGTGGGCTATGGTCAAAATGTTTAAAAGTCACTGCTATAACCTGTATTCATGTTTCATACTTACGTGTATTGGTGGCATTGAACAGCAGAAGCCATTTGGAGGGAAAGAAATGGGCTTCCTTTGATTACTCAAGCTGCTAGGTGCTCTCCTTAGGCCCTCTTCTGGCTGTACTGTCCACAGTGGGGGAGACTTGTCAAGGGAGCACCATAAAAACTCAGGCCGACTTTCCAAAGAAGTTTGCCTTTACGCTTCCCATGCTTAATAGCTTCTAGAAGGGAAGAAGTGACTGAAGTGACCTTATCAAGTCCCACCCTGTCCTTAGGACTGCAGGTGAACAATGGGGGAGAAGGGAGAATTATGCAAAAGAAGCAGAAAGATCTTATGTCTCTCATCCAGCCTGCCACTCACGTGGAGCCCCAGTACTCTGGAGAGAGTTTACTGGGGACAATACTTTTGATCTCACACCCTCTTGATGCTCTTCTCAGAACTCAGCACACCTGTTATGGTTACCATAAGGCCTTTCTTTATCAGGCTCTGAGTGGTTTCTTTAGGGCCATTACCTACCACTATTACACTCAAGCTTTGAGCTTCAGCAAGACCAAAATTCTGAACTCTCTAGGCCAGACATGGTAAGATGGACTCCTGTAGGTGTGTGTCTTAGCTTCCAAAGACTTTTTTTTTTTTTTTAGATAGAGTCTCACTGTATTCCTGAGTAGAGTGCTGTAGCATCATAGCTCACAGCAACCTCAAATTCTTAGGCTCCAGTTACCCTCTTGCCTCACCCTCCCCAACAGGATGGGTCTACAGGTACCCACCACAATCCCTGGCTAGTGTTTCATTTTTAGTAGAGATGGGGATCTCACTCTTGCTTGTCTCTAACCCCTGAGCTCCTGCAATCCATCCACCTTGGCCTCCCAGAGTGCTAGGATTACAGGCGTGAGCCACCGCACCTGGTCCCAAAGATATTTTTTTTGTAGTTTTTGGCCAGGGCTGGGTTTGAACCCACCACCTTTGGCCGGTGCCCTACTCCTTGAGCCACAGGCGCTACCCTATTTTTTTTTTTGAGACAGGAGTCTTGCCATGTTGCCCTCGGTAGAGTGCCATGGCGTCACAGCTCACAGCAACCTCAAACTCCTGGGCTCAAGCAATTCTCTTGCCTCAGCCTCCCAAGTAGCTAGGACTACAGGCACCCACCACAATGCCCAGCCATTTTTTTTGTTGTTGCAGTTGTCATGTTAGCTGGCCTGGGCCAGGTTTGAACCTGTCACCCTTGGTGTATGTGGCTGGCACTATAACCACTGTGCTAAGGGTGCTGAGCCCCCAAAGGGATTTTTTTTTAAGACTTGGAGCAATATTTTAAAATCAAGAGATTTTAAAAACTTAGGAATTTGAAAGGCTGAGGTGGGAAGACTA
Source organism: Nycticebus coucang (assembly GCF_027406575.1). NCBI lineage: Eukaryota > Metazoa > Chordata > Mammalia > Primates > Lorisidae > Nycticebus > Nycticebus coucang. The sequence continues at coordinate 130,022,667 of NC_069782.1, read as the reverse complement.
CTTAAGGCCAGGAGTTTGAGACCAACTTAGGCAACGTGGTAAGGCCTTCTCTAAAAAAACAAACAAAACCACCTTGAGATATTACCTAGCCCCAGGGAGAATAGTCCATATCACACAGTCCCAAAGCTGTAGATGCTGGTGTGGATGTGGAGAGAAGGGAATACTTTTACACTGTTGCTGGGATGGCAAACTAATACAGCCTCTTTGGAAAGAAGTATGGAGAATCCTCAAAGAACTCAAAATAGACCTTCATTTCATCCTGCAATCCCATTACTAGTTATCTACCCAGAAGAAAAAGAAATCATTTTATCAGAAGGACATTTGCACTAGATTGTTTATCGCAGCTCAGTTTATAATTGCCAAGATATGGAATCAACTCAAATGCCCATCAACCAATGAATGGATACCATGGAATACTATTCAGCCATAAAGAGATGGAGACTTTACATCTTTGTATTAACCTGGATGAAGTTGGAGAATATTCTCTTTAGTAAAGTATCACAAGAATGGAAAAGCAAGTGTCCAATATATTCAATACTAATAGGAAATCAGTAGATCAGTGATTTTCAACCAGTGTACCATGGCACATTGGTGTGCCATGACAATTTTTAAAGATAATTAATTAAATTATTTTCAAAAGAATTTTGAAGCACAATAAATATATATATTTTTTACTCTTTTTGTTTTTGGATCAAAATATTTTAAGTGTGTTGTGGAAGTTTAACTATAAGTTCAAATGTGTTGTGAGATAAAGTTGAAAAATACTGCAGTAGGTGACCTAATACATGCCTACACAAAAGAAAAACTCAATTTAACAAAAGTTGGGAGGAGTGGGAAGAGGGACGGGGGAGAGAATAGGAGGGAAGGGATTGGTATGCTCTCATCTAATGAGCACAATTTAAGGGTATATGGCATACCTCCTGGGTGAGGGGAACAGCTACAACAGGCACCTTACCTACCAAACACAAACATTGTAACCTAATTGTTTGTACCTTCATATTAATCTGAAATTAAAAAATGGAAAATAAAAATCAAGATTTCACACAAAATTCTAGATTTCTGGCTTCAAAAGGTACAAAGGGTCTCAAACTTATACCTACAGAAATTAGGTAGGTGATTTAAACAAGTAAATCATGTCCATTTTCCTAACTTTATTATAGAGCTTGAGATCAGAGAGATATTTCTTGACAGCGGTGACAATGGTGAACACTTATCTACCTTTGCTATGGGTTAGGCACCGTTCAAAGCACTTTACGAATGTTGACTTATTTAATCTGCACTACGCCCCTATTATTAGAAAAGGGTGGACTTTGTCCAGTGTCTGCACACATAATGATAAATGGCACCTGTACTTAGCTTCAGGGAGGAGAGAGGTGGTACCCTGGGAGAATCAGAGGGTGCATTCCCCACTGAATGGGGGCAGCCTTTCCAGGCCACAATTTCCGCATGGCAATGCAGACTCTGTATTGTCTCCTCTCTTTTCAGTGTTAAACCCTGGGGAGTCATGGGGTAAGACGTGAAAGCCCTGCAGTAAAAGCATGCAGCCCTTCGTTGTTTTGACATATACTCTAATATTTATTTATTTCTACAGTACTAGGAGATCGTGTTCTCTGAGAATGTCTCTTGGATCCCAAAGAGGAGGAAATAATGAGTTCTTTTGGTGCATAGTTACAGGGAGTAGGCAAGATTCTCAGGGCTTCTTACATTAAAAAATCGCCACAACTTACCTATGGTCAATACCTATGGGAATTTAAAAGGACCAATGATCAGTATCTATCAAAAATATAAAAGGCACTTGTCCTTTGATCCAGTAATTCCTTTCCAATGTATCTTACAGATACACTTCTTGTGTTCACAGAGATAGATATATAAACGTAGTCATTGTAGCATTATCATTATTGAAAGACTGAATGAGAATTTACTAGTGCAGCTATAGGGGACTAGTTAAATAAATGCACTTCCACACAGTAGAATACGAGGCTGCATTTAGGAAGTCTGAGTTAGATACGCAAAATGTGCAAGGCCTAGGCCCCTAATGTCTGGGTTCAAAACCCATCTCTGGCACTCAGCAGATCTGTGACATTGGGCAAGTAACCTAACTCTCTGTGCTACTGTGCTCACATGTAAAAGGGAATCATGATACAGGTGGTATCTACTTCACAAGTTTTTGTCAATTTTCAGTGAGTTAATACAAACAAAGCACTTAGAACAGTGCCTGCCATGTAATATGTATAAGGTTTAGCTATTACTTTGTAATATAAACTAGTTGGCATAATCTCTGTGATATATTAAGTGAAAAAATTAAGTTGCAGAACAGTGTTTGCTACCATTATGCATATAATATGTTGTTGCTCACATGAACAAAAGGGATTGTTTTCATGCATATGCCAAGAGTCTGTGGAAGGCTGTGAATCCCTGTGTAAGGGATTCTCTGACTACAGCCAACTATCCCGTGTGGGTGTGCCATCATTTATTTAACTTGTTCCCTATTACTGGACTAGCTGTTCCTTTTCAGTCTTTTGCTACTGATAATGCTGCAATGAATTCCTTTGTACATTCATCTTTGTGAGCATCTCTAAGATATGTTAGAAGGGGAATAACTAGGTCAAAGGACAGGTGCATTTTATATTTTTTGCAGTTTTTTTTTTTTTGGCCAGGGCTGGGTTTGAACCTGCCACCACCGGTATATGGGGCCGGCACCCTACTCCTTTGAGCAACAAGCGCCACCCTATATTTTTGATAGATGTCAACTACTGGGCCTTTTAAATGTCCAGTCTGTTCATAGGTAAAGAAGCTCTAATAAGCAAATATGAGCATGCCACTCCCTTTTAAATGTCCAACTTGTTCACAGGTAAAGAAGCTCATGACAGGGCGGTGCCTGTGGCTCAGCGGGTAGGGCGCTGGTCCCATATGCCGGAGGTGGCGGGTTCAAACCCAGCCCCGGCCAAATTAAAAAAAAAAAAAAAAAGAAGCTCATGACAGTGGTAGCCTCTAGAGCAGCAGTTCTCAACTTGTGGGTTGCAACCCCTTTTTAACAATGAAAATACATAGTGGTATTAGGAAGGTTGAGAACCACTGCTCTGGAGAGAGGCTTTCCCCTATTCGTAAAATTTATATTTTAACAGGTGCATATATAGTTTTTCCCAAGAAATATGTAAATACATATCTATATCTATCGCATTAAAAAAGGACCACAATTTAAATGGTTTTAAATTAAAAGCGCAAAATGCACTTGCTATACAAAGTGTTATGCTCAGTGCTTTCAGAGAAGACCTTGTCAGCCAGCCTCTCCTGTCTCTGTCAATCTCTATTTATTTATCTGTTTCTTTTTCTCAGGACTCACCACTGACATCCCCCAGCTCCTATCTGCTTCTTGTGAGCAATGTGGCAACTGTTATGTTGCCTGATAGGGAATTCGGTAGCAGAAACATTTGTTACTGTGTTCTCAAACTCGGTGTGTTGGAAACAACTCTATTTTCCCTCCTCAAATTCCAAATATGATGCTCTCTCATGCCGTGTCTCTTATCTCAGTGGATGACTTCATCATTTCCCTTCACCTGTCACCTAAGCCAAAAACCTAGGAGTTGTACCAACCCCATCCTTCTGTCACCCTCAGCCCCTATGTGTTTTCAGACACCAAGTCTTACTGATTTTGTACCCTAAATAGCACTTGTATCCTTTCTTCTCACTTAGACACACACCCCTATTTGACTTATGAATAAAGTATAAAAGATATAAACAAATATAAAGAATAATATTACAAACACATATTCTGCTCTCTGAAATCACAACTGTTAACATTTATTCAGTTGCTTCTCTTCTGGTCTATTTGTTTTTGTAATAAAACATTACAGGACCTTGTCCACTGCTGCTCCCAGTTTAATTCTTCTCTCTCTTACTACTGTGGGTTTCAACTATACTAAACATTTTTTACATATGCATATATGTAGTCATCCATACTGTGTAGGATTATTTTATATATGTTTTTAAAATATTCATACATGTACATTTTATATACGTGTATGTATTAATTAATTTATAATTAATATGCCACATTTTATTTGTCCGTTACAAACAATATTGTCGCGGACATCTCTGTACATGTTTCTTTGTACCTATGTGCGAGAATTTCTATGTTATATAACCAAAAGGGAAATTACTGGGTCATAGGGTATTTGCATTATCAAGTTTATTGTATGCAGCCAAATTGCTTTCTATAAATGGCTGAATTAATTTACAGTCCCACTAGCAATGTATGAGTTTTCCTCATATCTGCTCCAAAATTTGATGTCGTCATCCTTTTGGGGGTTTTGCTCATATGAAGGGTGGAAATGGTTTGTCATTGTTTTGTTTTGCATTTTCTTAATCAGTAGGTTGAATATCATTTTCGAGGCATTTGGATTATTCTTTGGTTAATTGCATCTTTCTACTAAGTTGTTTATTTATTTTACTAAATTGTTTATATTTTCTTGTTGGTTTGTAGAATTTTTTTTTTTTTTTTTTGTAGAGACAGAGTCTCACTTTATGGCCCTCGGCAGAGTGCCGTGGCCTCACACAGCTCACAGCAACCTCCAACTCCTGGGCTTAAGCGATTCTCTTGCCTCAGCCTCCCAAGTAGCTGGGACTACAGGCGCCCGCCACAACACCCGGCTATTTTTTGGTTTTGCAGTTTGGCCGGGGCCGGGTTTGAACCCGCCACCCTCGGTACATGGGGCCGGCGCCTTACCGACTGAGCCACAGGCGCCGCCCGGTTTGTAGAATTTTTTTAAAATATATCATTTGAGTACTCAGAAATCCTTTCCATCTCTCCTGCTGTACCCTTGAACAGGTCCTACTCAGTCCTTGCAAAGTCTCTTGCAATAGCTTCCAAATTGTTCCCCTTGCCTTCAGTTTTGCCCTTTTTCAATCCATCTTCCACATTGTAGCCTGAACTATCCTTCTAATGAGTAAATCTGAGCATGCCACTCCCAGACTGATTACTGACAGGCAAATAAGATGAAACAGAGAAACATCATCATCAACGACAAAATCATACAAACCCCCCAAACAAATTTTAAAATTTGTCATTCTAGTACTCCATGATCTGATCCCTCTCTACTATGCCATTGTACCGTTCCTCCCCGTGCGTCTTACCTTCAGAACAATGGTACCTTAAACATATCAGCCTCATACTGAGCTTCTGTGCAAGTCATTTATAGTACTACTTTTCTTTCTAGGAAAAATTTCCTTGACATCCCTAAAGAGACCTGGTTGGTTCCTTGTTCAGTCCTTACATATGCTACAACTTCACTATAATATTTATGACCTTGCACTGAAATGATTTATTATATATGTCATCTCTCTAGATTGAAAGCTTTAATTGGACAGGACTCTATCTTTTCATCCCAAGAGGCAGAGTGGTTAGGAGTGTGGGCTCTGAAGCCAGACTGCCTAAGTTGGTATCATAGTTCTGATACTGTTCAAGAAGTTACTTTGGCTTGGTGCCCGTAGCACAGTGGTTACAGCGCCAGCCACATATATTGGGTCTGGCAGGTTTGAACCCAGCCTGGACCAGCTAAAACAACAATGACAACTCCAACAACAACAGAAAAATAGCTGGGCATTGTGGCGGGCGCCTGTAGTCCCAGCTACTTGGGAGGCTAAGGCAAGAGAATTGCTTAAGCCCAAGAGTTTGAGGTTGCTGTGAGCTGTGACACCACAGCACTCTACCAAGGGTGACATAATGAAACTCTGTCTCAAAAAAAAAAAAAAGTTACTTAGTCTTTCCATGCCTCCGAGTCTCTTCATTTGTAAAATGGAGGCAGTAATGGGCGGCGCCTGTGGCTCAGTCAGTAAGGCACCGGCCCCATATACCAAGGGTGGCGGGTTCAAACCTGGCCCCGGCCAAACTGCAACCAAAAAAAAAAAAAAAACAGCCGGGCGTTGTGGCGGGCGCTTGTAGTCCCAGCTACTCGGGAGGCTGAGGCAAGAGAATCGCCTAAACCCAGGAGTTGGAGATTGCTGTGAGCTGTGTGAGGCCACGGCATTCTACCGAGGGCCATAAAGTGAGACTCTGCCTCTAAAAAAAAAAAAAAAAAAAAAATGGAGGCAGTAATACTACCCATCTTACCGGCTTGTAATAAACCAGTTAATACATATAAAGTGCTTATAATAATGTCTGGCATCTAGTAGAAGCTCAATAAAGGTTAATTATGATTATCCCTATTTGTTAACCCATTATTAATAACTATTATTTATTCATAGTAGGCACCTGGCATACTCGCATACATTGCCTGGATACCTTAATGTCTTTTTTAGAATTGAAACTGAGGATGTCCAAATATCCAGCTGCTGTTCTTGGGGTGGTGCATCTTCTGTGGAGGCCACTCCCACAGCTGGGTCAATTCCCCTCACCTATCTCATGCTCAGTCCTGATTTCCTCTGATTTCTTGACACAAGGCCCATTCTTTGAAATTCCTAGGGCGGGAGGATGTACTTGATGCAGGGCAGTGCTGGTGTGTGTGGTGCTCACACATCCCTACCTGAAGTTTCAGGAGTAAACCTCATTTTTCATTTAGTTCTGGCTTGGGTCTTAGTTAACAGTGCCCCCTCCTTCCTTCTTTCTGTTCCCAGCCTCTGCATTTCAGGCATTTAGCTTCCCGACCAGAAACAAAAGGAGGCATTAGAAAAATGCATTACATAAGATAAACCTGAGAACATTCTTTGGATTTTAAAGATCTTGACTAGTCACTCTGTGCTATTTCCACCCCCATCCTCTCCAGGCCACTCACCAAATCCGCCTTTTCTGTCTTCTCTTCACTCCTGAAGCAGGCTTCTGTCTGAGGTCTCAACATGTGGTAAACCGTTCTAAGATCCTCCCAGAATCTCTAGTTCCCCATGCTGGGGCCTCAAGTGTTCGTTACTATAATGTTCTCTTTATGAACTCTTCCTAGCACAAAATTCTCCCTTTGTGTTCTTCTTAGGACCAGAACAGAAGCAAAACTTTCCTGGGTAGTCCAGAGCAGGAAAATGAGCTTTGTTTTTGTTTTGTAGAGCATGCCTAGAAATGCCGTGCCCAATTTTCTGGAGGCCCTTAGAGTGCTGCTGGCTTAGATCACAAATGAAAAATTCAGATGTAGACAGGTGTGAAAGTCAAGGGATCAGCCTAGAGGATTCTGGGTGTCTCCAATTCAGCAGAACAAATGGCAAAACAACAGGTGTCCACAGATGTACCGACTCATGAGGCACTCACACTCAAAGCTTGCTTCGGAATACAATTCTCTAATGAAATCTGCCCCCTCTTTGTGTGGCCCCACCAGCCAATCTCTGCAGGGTTCTGGAGACTACGCATTCAGCTGCCCTTACATTACAGGTACCAGGAGGTTATGTGTGACTCATTCAGGATTAGGTGGCTTTAGGACTTAAAGTTCTGACATTTTCAGGCTGGTTGTTAGTTATAGAATGCCGCAGCCTATCTACAGATGTTGCATGATAATTGAAAAGTATGTATTAAGCGTTTGAGGCCAGCCTGAGAAAGAAAGTTTAAGCAAATGCGCAGGGGCAACCACAACTGATAGAACAGAGACCTGTTGAATAGGTAACCAGTCTAGGGTCCTCAGAATTATAAAGCGATCTCTTAAAACAAGAAGACACTTTCAGGCTGGGGAAGAAGGTATATTATGGGAAAAAAAGAATCAATATGACTTTCCCTATTGCTGAGATCTGAAGTGGGGTTGGTGAATTTTGGAAAGCAGGCATTCTATTTACTGTCATACGGTAGGCAGAAACCAGAGCCAAGTATGACTAAAGTAAAAACTTTGTAAGCTTTGACTCACTCTACATTTGTTATTGCCATTCCCTGTTTGCTTCTCAGAGTAATGGCAGAAAACAATAAAACCAAAAAGGCCGCCCGTGTGTAAGTCATCAGGAGTGTTAACAAAGCAGGGAGCTTAGGGAGCTATGTGCTGCTTCTAAGCCAGGCTTAGAGGTGGAGGATCCTGGAGGATGGGTGGCAGCCTCCTAAGGAGAGGAAGCAGGTTGAGTCTGGTACTGAGGAGGTACTAAGTCTGCAGCAAAGACGAAAGAGGAGAGCTTTGGATGAGGTGCCCTGTGAAAGGTGGCAGCACTTGGTCCTAAGAGAGGACTAGGCCAAATAGCAACAAAGTTCAGGTGTGAATGAAGGTCACTTGTAGCAGCATTGTCTGTAATAGCCAACTGGAAACAACCAATTTCAATGTCCATCAACAGGGGACTGTTAAACAATTATGGGACAGCTTTACTATGGAATATTATACAACCATTAAAAAGACTAGAGAGGCTATAAATGTGCTGATATGAAGATACCTGAGATAGGTTAAGTGTAAAAAAGCAAAGTGCATGGCAGCATGCACATTGTGAAATCCCATTTGTGTGTGGGTTTTCTTTTTAAGGAGAGGCATGTAATATTTTCTTAAAAAAAAATTTTTTTTTTCATTTTTTTTTTTTGTAGAGACAGAGTCTCACTTTATCGCCCTTGGTAGAGTGCCACAGTGTCACACAGCTCACGGCAACCTCCAACTCCTAGCCTTAGGCGATTCTCTTGCCTCAGCCTCCCAAGTAGCTGGGATTACAGGCGCCTGCCACAACGCCCGGCTATTTCTTAAAAATTTTTATAGGTACTGTACATACATGGTTATCTGGAAGGAAATACACAGAACTGTTAATAGTGCCTCACTCCACTCAGCTGTCCAGGAGTGGGACTTGTTAAGACAGGTAAAGAGAATTACTACTTTCAATTTTATAATCTTTTATTTGTTTGAAAATTTAAAAAGCATTTATGATTAAAAAAATTCTATTTTGTAACAACTGTTGAGGGTTTCAGCCATGTGAATTTTAGGATTCACAACATTCAAAAGTTTTTCTCTCAATACTGATTTAGAGTAAGAATATGGACTTCAACCTTTTGATTTTTTCCTTTACTCAAGATGCAGACAAAATAATAACAATATTTTGTTATTAGGCGAGGCACAGTGACTCATGCCTGTAATCCTAGCAATCTGGGAGGCCAAGACAAGTGGATTGCTTAAGCTCAAGAGTTTGAGACCAGCCTGAGAAAGAACAAGACTCTGTCTTTACTAAAAACAGAAAAACTAGCGAGGCATTGTGGCAGGCATCTGTAGTCCCAGCTACTTGGTAGGCTGAGGCAAGAGTATCACTTGAGCACAAAAGTTTTAGGTTGCTGTGAGCTATGATGACATGGCATTCTACCCAGGGTGATGAATGAGACTCTGTCTAAAAAAAAAAAAAAAAAAAAAGCATTGCAGTATTAATACATACTATTGGTATGCACATGCAGAATATTTACAAAGAATAACCATAGCAGGATTCAACAAGATGTCAATAAACTGATAGCATACAAATAACATTCTCTGTTCACAATGCAATAAAATTAGAAACCTGGGACAAAAGTACCATATTTAAGTAATAGTTAAATAATCAATTTAAGACACAGTTCAATTCTAAATTCTCTCTCTACCAGAGATAACATAAAAGAAAAACTTACAGTAATGAATTTCCTTTATCCCTAATTATGATGAAAACATTCACTGCTCCTGAGTTGAACTACTCGTGAATAAGCGAACAAGTTAATTTGTATCTCGCCTCTTTCCATAAAGGTTTAAAGGCAGTTCAGTTGCTTGTGAACTCAATTCTGAATCTGGAAAAACTTTCCTTGCCAGTGGTTGTAACACTAATTTATGAAAGCCATGAAAATTCCTCCAAGATCCTAAATGCACTAACATTTGAAAGACCTTGTTTTTTTCTGGAGAGGAGCTCATACCTGTCAATCACAATAATGTTTAAATACTGACATGAACAGATAACTTATATGAAAGAAAAAAACAAGTTGCAAGACAATGCATTATGCGTATTGTACATATTGTTAGATTATCTAATTTACAACCCAGGCATATGGATATATGCTTGGGGCACCAAGAAAGCAAAATACAAAAACAAACTCCCTCAAAACCCCACAACTTGGGCAGTGCCTGTGGCTCAGTGGGTAGGGTGCCAGCTGCATATACCGAGGGTGGCAGGTTCGAACCCGGCCCTGGCCAAAGTGCAACAAAAAATAGCTGGGTGTTGTGGCGGACGCCTGTAGTCCCAGCTACTCCAGAGGCTGAGGCAAGAGTATCGCCTAAGGCCAGGAGTTAGAGGTTGCTGTGAGCTGTGTAACGCCACAGCACTCTACTGAGGGTGATAAAGTGAGATTCTGTCACTACAAAAACAACAACAACAACAACAAAAACCCACAACTTTTTAAGAGAATATGTGTGTGTGTGTGTGTGTGTGTATTTTTTTTATGTCACTCTTAGTAGAGTGCTGTAGCATCACAGCTCACAGCAACCTTAAACTCCTGGGCTTAAGCAATTCCCTTGCCTCAGCCTCCCAAGAAGCTGGGACTACAGGCACTTGCCACAACGCCCAGCTATTTGTCTGTCATTGTTGCTTAGCTGGCCCAGGCTGGGTTTGAACCTGCCAGCCTCGGTGTATGTGACTGGCGCCATAATCACTGTGCTACGAGCGCTGAGCTGAGAATATGTGTATTTTATTTTATTTATTTATTTATTTATTTATTTTTTAGAGACAGAGCCTCAAGCTATCGCCCTGGGTAGAGTATTGTCACATCACAGCTCACAGCAACCTCCAACCCCTAGGGTCAAGCGATTTTCCTGCCTCCGCCTCCCAAGTAGCTGGGACTACAGGCACCTGCCACAATGCCCGGCTATTTTTTGGTTGTAGCCGTCAGTGTTGTTTGGCTGGCCAGGCTGGATTCGAACCTGCCAGCTGAGGTGTATATGGCTGGTGCCTTAGCCGCTTGAGCCACAGGCGCCGAGCTGAATATGTGTATTTTAAATAAGCACTGAAATAGCTGGGCTATGGCCCACGCCTATAATCCTAGCACTCTAGCAGGTTGCGGCAGGTGGATCACTAGAGCTCAGAAGTTTAAGACCAGGCTGAACAAGAGTGAGTCCTTGTTTCTACTAAAAATAGAAAACCTAGCCAGGCATTGTGGCAGGCTCCTGTAGTCCCAGCTACTTGGGAGGCTGAGGCAAGAGGATTGGTTGAGCTTAAGAGTTTGAGGTTGCTGTGAGCTATGATGATGCCATGGCACTCTACCCAGGGTGACAGAATGAGACTCTGTCTCAAAAATAATAATAATAATTAATAAATAAAAATAAAAGTACAAAATAAAAAGCACTGAAATAAATATTAAAAGAAAAAAACAAAACTTTGCCTTTTTGCTTGTTTTATTGTTTAGTATTTTTATTTTGAATTATACATGTGACAGGCTGGTGGACACAGTAATCATTTTCAGGCTTAGGATGGCTTAAGTTCTAAGTGGGGCCATGATTTTACAATACTAATTTTGTAAAACTTTACACACATATGCATATAATTAAATGTTAGTATATGCAGAGAAAGCAATCTGGATAAATGCACCATAATTTAAAAGTGGTTATATCGGGCTGCGCCTATGGCTCAAGGAGTTGGGCGCCGGTCCCATATGCCGGAGGTGGCGGATTCAAACCCAGCCCCCGCCAAAAACCACAAAAAAAAAAAAAAGAAAGTGTTAAAAGTGGTTATATCAATGAGGGTTAGAATTTAAATTTCTACCTTATATGTTTCTGTAACTTTCGACATCTTTACAATGTGTATGGGTTATTTTTGTAATCAGGAAAACAGTGAAGATTAAAAACAAAATTAAACATAAAGTGCAGGTAGTAGATAGTCTTTGGGAATATCACTCACCAGTTTTGTGGCTGTGGTTGTAGTGTCTTACCTCCTTTGTAAGCTACTGAGATATTGCTGCCCAGTCTTCAGGCTCATCCTTGATTTACTACAGTTTCTTCTGATTCTTCTGTGCCCATCTGCTGCCACCTCTTACTTCTGGCCATGCTCTACCTGTGTCTCCTTTTATCTAGCTGGGCTCAATTGACATTCATTTGACTATTTAGATTTCAAACTCTGTTTTTCTCTTTTTTAGCTTAGCTTAACAACCTGGAGTTGACATAACTTTAGGCCTGCAAATAAAACCTCAGCTCTTTTTCCTATGTAAACTTGTCCTCTGACTATTTTCTTATATGATTTAGGACTTTATGTAAACGTTCTGGCAAGCTGGATAAATGTAAAATGGGGATGTGGTCAATTAAAGATACTAAGCACAGTGAATATTCATAAAGCTGTGTTTAAATGGGTGGTGCCAATGACACCAGCAAAAGTCAGCCTTCCCTGGCTGAGGATGCTCCCCAGTGTCCTGACAGTCTAGGGATGAAGGCTAAACCGCAGGTACACAGAGCCAGACTAAAGGCAGCCAGTTGGTGGCAAGGAGACTGCAGTATTCGGAAAGGTGGGGGTGTTAGGTGATGATGGGGGACTTTGACAGGCTGAGGGACTTTTCTGGGTAGAGAATTCATCAGGGGCTGGAGCTTCCTGAAAGACAAGGGCTGCTGGGGCCAATTGGGATTTACTGGGCTTTAGCTAATCCTTGTCTTGGAGACACACAGATTACCTGTCTGGACTGTTTGTTAGTGTATTATACAGAGATGAAAACCCAATAAAAGAGAGGCCAGGGGGAACAGAACTCCTATGAAGTGAAAGGACCCTTGCCCAAGGTAAAACTGATGGCAACTCAGAGCAGGTCTTGCCTGAATAGTTGGCCACCCAGGGAGAGAAAGAGAGAGAGACAGACAGAGAGAGAGAAAGGGGAGCGTAACACCCAGTGAGGGCTTCCAGTAACCATATTAGAAAGGAGCCAAGAGACAGGCCCAGCAACCAAACCTTGCAACACCCATGAGATTCTTGATTACATGTGGCTTCCTCAATTTTGTTGTTTATATTTTCTTCATCTGTTTCTATGGTGATTAGCAGTAAATCAGTAGCAGCAAAACAGTAAAATCTTTAAAATAAAATGTGTTTGTCTTTGAGGACAGCAAGAAAGGGGGAGCTGGAGAGACTGGCATCTCTCCAAGGAGACAAAAGCAGGCTGGTCCTGCCTCGGTGCCTGTAGCTCAGTGATTAGGGTGCTGGCCACATACACCGGGGTTGGCGGGTTCAAACCCGGCCTGGGCCTGCTAAACAACAATGACAACTACAACAAAAAAATAGCCAGGCATTGTTGTGGGTGCCTGTAGTCCCAGCCACTTGGGAGGCTGAGGCAAAAGAATCGATTTAGCCCAAGAGTTTGAGGTTGCTGTGAGCTGTGACACCATGGCACTCTACCAAGGGTGACATAATGAGATTCTGTCTCAATAAAAAAAAAAGCAGGCTGGTCCTGGGGCCCACTGCAAGAAGGTGGAGGAGCTCCAGCCCTGGCAGCAAGTTTGGGTCAAGGAGGGACTTGGGGGCTTAGCTAACAAACGAACAAAAAACCCAACCCTCCTCTCATTTTATCTGTCCTTTTATTATGGTACTATTGTGGAGATAATAAATTGCCCTGTGACTATTTGCTTTAATATTTCTAGCTAGATGTAAGAATGAAACCATGTCTCCCATATTTCCAAACACCTGGTACAGAACTTGAGCACTTACTTGGAGTTCAATATATTTTTCTTTCTTTTTTTAATTAAAAAGAAATTTTACTTCTATACACATGTGCATAATGCCTAAATGTACCCCCCCCTTTTTTTTTTTTGAGTCAAAGTCTCACTATGTCGCCCTTGGTAGAGTGCCGTGGTGTCACAGCTCACAGCAACCTTGAACTCTTGGGCTTAAGCGATTCTCTTGCCTCAGCTTCCTGAGTAGCTGTGACTACAGGTGCCCACCACATGCCTGGCTATTTTTTTGTTGCAGTTGTTTAGCTGGCCTGGGCCAGGTTCGAACCTGCCACCCTTGGTTTATGTGGCTGGCGCTGTAACCACTGTGCTATGGGTGCCGAGCCCCTTTTTGGTTTTTGTTTACTTTTTCTCCTTGGTTCTCTTCTCTCCCTTTTCTCAAATTCATATACTCATTTGCAAATAGAATGTATAAGCATGTATATATTAATCAATATATATTTCACAAAAATATGATTGTCATTTTATATGCTTTTCTGCCACTTGCTTTTTTCCCTTCAATAATACTTCTTGGAAATCCACCAAGTAAACTTCTACAGTAACATCTCATTCTTTTTTTTTTGGCCGGGGTTGGGTTTGAACCCACCACCTCTGGTATATGGGGTTGGCACCCTACTCCTTTGAGCCACAGGAACCTCCCTATCTCATTCTTTTTAAAGACTGCATAATAGTCAGAGGTGTGGCTGCGTTATAATTTATTCAAGGAGCCCCAGATTTCTGGAGCTGGTAGTTCACATCTCTTGCCAACCTAGCGTTCATTGACATTAGGCTGGTAGCTTGAAATTGGGCATGATGGGAATATTTACATCATAGAAATCTGCAAACACGCGCTGTGGCGGGCGCCTGCAGTCCCAGCTGCTCGGGAGGCTGAGGCAAGAGAATCACGTAAGCCCAAGAGTTAGGGGTGGCTGTGAGCTGTGTGACGCCACGGTACTCTACCGAGGGCAGTACAGTGAGACTCTGTCTCTACAAAAAAAAAAAAAAAAAGAAATCTGCAAACACTACAAACCAGGGCTTTCTTTTGGTTTTAACTAGCATATCATTTAGTGCCTATTAATGAGTTTTAATTTGTTTCTGTTTTTCCCCAGGGTTTGGGAGAGAATGGCCATTATAAATAGACAATGCTGATAAGGGTGTGTGTATGTGTATTTTTGTGTGCATGTAATCTCCATAATTTCCTTATGTACTGATGTTTTCATTTCGATGGGATATTACAGTGTAATTGATGGGTCAAAGGGAATAATATTTTTAATTTCTAAAGATACTGCTAGAGCTGGGTGTGGTGGCTCAGACCTGTAATCCTAGCAACTTGGGAGGCTGAAGCAGGAGGGATACTTAAAGTTAGGACTTTGAGACCAGCCTGGGCAACATAGTGAGACCTCTTTTCTATAGAAAGTAAGAAAAATTATCTGGGCTTGGTGGTGCACACCTTTAGTCCCAGCTATTCAGGATGTTGAGGGAGGAGGGTCATTTGAGTCCAGAAGTTTGAGGATGCAGTAAGCTATGATCATGCCACTGCACTCCAGATGGGGTGACAAAAGGAGATCCCATTGCTTTAAAAAAAAAAAAAAAAGAACAATAGGCTGGACACCCATAGCTCAGTGGTTAGGGTGCCAGCCATATGCTCCAGGGATGGTGGGTTCAAACACAGCCCGGGCCTGCTAAACAAAAAAAAATAAGCGGGTGTTGTGGTGGGTGCCTGTAGTCCCGGCTAGTATGGAGGCTGACGCAAGAGAATTGCTTGAGCCCAAAAGTTGGAGGTTCCTGTGAGCTATGACATCACAGCACTCTACTGAGGGTGACAAACTGAGACTGTCTCAATAAAAAACAAACAAACAACAACAACAAAAGAAAACGATATTGCCAGATTGTAAAAGGTTGTAGAAATTTACATTTCTACCAGCAATGTAAAAACTTACCGGCATCCTTGTCCACAATGGAAATTACCCTTATTTTACTTTTTCCTAGTCTGAAAGTTACAGAATAATATCTCAGTGTATTTTAATTTGCATCTGTCTGAATACTAATAATTTTGAGCTTCTTTTCCTGTGCATGTGACCATTTAAATATGCTGTTTTGTGAGATCCTTTCTGATATCCTTTGCCCATTTTTCTATTGGGTTATTTGTCTACCTTTTGTCCATTTATAAACCTTTTTGTTTATTGTTTTTAATTATCTATCTTTCCTATACCTTATGAATATTTGCCCCCAAACCTATTATTTGTCTATTGACTTTGTTTATTTTATCTTTTGCTATAAAAAAGTGTTTTTAATTGTTACAAGGTAAAATATACCTACATTTTCTTTTATAGCTTCTGAATTTCCAGTCGGTTTGCAAAGCCCCCTCCCTCTCCATGCCTATATTGAGCATGTAGCCTCCTAAATTTTCAAGATTGTTATTGTCTTATTTTTTACATTTGTCTTTAATCTACACAAATAGAGTTTACATTTGTATGTGGTATAAAATAAGCGTCTAGTTTTATTTTCTTCCAGAGGGAAGTTGTCTTGGCACCATTTATTAGATAATCCATTCTTTTTCATGGAATTGAAATACCAACTATGTCATATAGTAAATTCTCATATATATACTTGGTCTATTTCTGTGCTCTCTATTTTATTCCACTGATCCATTTATCTATTCCCATGCCAATACCAAATTGATTTAATTACAGTGGTTTTATAGTACATTCTGATATCTGGGAAGACAAGTCTTACCCTTTATTTTTCTTTTTTACATTTTTATTTGCCATTCTAAAGCATTTATTCTTCTATATAACTTTAAGATGATTTTATTCAGTTTTCCCTCCACATCAAAACTTTCTTGTTATCTAATTAGAATTGCATCAGATGTGTACATTAATTTTAGAAAAATTGATATTTTTATCAATAGTCTTTCATTCTTTCAGAAGATATTTACTGAGTACTTACTTTGCAACAGGCTTTGGAGATATAGCAGTGAAAAAGACAGACATGGTCCATGTGCTCTTTGAATCCAGGTTATTTTGTTTCTAAATAAATGGCCTAACAATTCTACTCTTGGGTATATACCCAACAGAAATGAGTGCTAACGTACACCAAAAGACACGTACAAGAATACTGACAACAGCCTTATGCATAATAGACAAAAACTGGAAGTAACACAAATGTCCCAACAGTAGAATGAATGAATTGTGGTATATTCTTACAATGAAATACCATATACCCCGTTTCCCCGAAAATAAGACATCCTCTGAAAATAAGACCTACTTACAGGAAAGATAAGACGTCCCCTGAAAATAAGACCTAGCGCATCTTTGGGAGCACAGCTTAAAATAAGACACAGGGTAGTAATGAAAAAGAACAAACTGTTGATTTTCACAACAACATAGATGAATCTCGCAGATAGTACATTGAGTAACCACAAAAGAATGCGTACTAAGTGGTTCCATTCTATGAAGTTTAAAAACAGGTAAAACTTGTTTGGACAGAGGGTAGAATGTGGCTACTTTGAGAAGGTGGATATAAATTGACTATAAAGGGACTCAAGGGAACCAAGTTGAGCGGTGGTGATCTGGCTAGTGATTTCATGAATACATATACAGTATACATTTATCAGACCATACACTACAAGCCATCCATTTTACTGTTTGTAAGTTATACTTCAATTAAAACAAAAAAGGATAAAAGAAAATTCATCTCACAGAATTGTCTCCTTCCGCTTCAGGGTTCCTAGGAAAAGCAGCCATCTGTGGATCTCCATCATCTGCCATCTCCAGCTCTGAAAAACTGAGTTTTCTAGTGTTTTCTAGGCTGGGCTATTGCAATCTTGAAGCTGGTGGCAGCTGCTGCTTATGTCATGATTTTCCAGCCCCTCTTTTAAAAAAGTATATTTTTAAAAAGTCTCTTGATGAAATACAGCACAGTATTGGGGAAAAGCAACAGACCTGGACAAGCCAGAACAGACTTCCTCTTCCTGACTGGTCAATAAGAAACCCTGGGTTTTTGTGCCTTACCCCCAAAAGAGTTATAAAGTTCAGCAAGTGCCTTAGAAAGCAGTCAAGACTCTGCAATGCAATCTGGATCACCCATTACCAATTTGCTTTGCTCACCCACCGTAGTGGCTGGGCCTTATGCTTCCTAGGGGAAAATGAGCAATTTGAATGCCTGCCCCCCCTCATCTCCCATCTCATCCACTCTCCTCCCTTTGTTCTCAATAAATGTGTTCCCTAATGTGGCAGTGCCCGTATTTGTGGCTCTTTGGGGAGAAAACTTTGAGCCAAACTTGGGGCTTCACATGTAACCCCAAGTTGTAAGCATGAGATGTAGCCCGCAGCTGTTACAAAAAGCAGATTACCATGCGGCACAGCCGACTCGCAGTTATTTCATGCCATTTTGTATTTCCGCTCTCTAGGGTGGTGACTCATTGCTTTCCAGTTCAATGTGAGGACATGTCCCACAGTGTTGACTGCCTGATGCTCCTGGAGGACATTCCTAACCCACCACTCACCAAGTTATTAGAAATCTAACTCTGAAATCACTAATCCCCCAAATAGCCTCTATTCTCTCAACTGCTGGCTTCCTCGCTTTGATTTTATGCACAGTAGTTCCAAACTCAAGGCCAAAAATTCTACCCCATGCCGAGCCACTTTCAAAGGAGAACCAATATGCTAAGACTAGAGGGGGATTTGAATAGCAGCTAATTGTCGTTTGTCTAGTGAAAAGAGCTTCCTCTCTCCCCTGAGCAGTCTGGTTATTTGTTAAAGTTTGCTGGGGTTTTGGAGCACCTTGCTGTTAGGGGCAGTTGAAACTCAGCAGTTTTAATTATTAATCAGGTCAAAGGCTGATGACAATTTTTCTTCTCTTCAGGGGAGGGTCTTGAGAGTTCACAGGAGGGGATGTCCAAGTTCTTGACATGTGATGGGTAGAAAGGAGGAAAGCAGGGAAAAGATTCAAGCCAGACCAGTCCTGAGTGAGTTCTTAATGGTTCCTTGTCCTAGACTGTGTTGAAAAGCTCTGTAATCTGCCTCTGGTTCATTTTAAGTGAATATAGGTCTTTATCTTTTCCAGGGGGTTGTGGCTTTCTGAGTTTTACAAATTCCAGACTTTACAGCACATGTTAAAGGGTATCTGTTGTACTCTTGCAAATCAGAGGGCAGAAAAAGTGGGGTACTCTTCAGATTTGTCCACTTTGGGTCATCAGCTTACTTGGGGTAGGGGTGGGAGTGAGGAGGGCTTCTCTTTGCATAAACACTGTTTGGCAAAGGCATGAGGCTTTTTCTAGTTTGGATTTGCAATGTTTGCGAATATGCTGACCTCATTCCTGCCTTGCCTTCACACTTCTTTCCTGAGCTCTGTGGATCTCTTTTCTCTTTTTGGCCTGAGACCCCAGCTTGACAAGATCCAGAAAGGTCTCTCTTCCATCTGTGTATTTGTCAGCCATTCTGAATGATTCCAGCAGGCTCTGCCTCCCACCCTTGTTGCTAGGCAGATTCCCTTGTTGCTAGGCCACCACTGCTTCTTCTCTGCCTCTAAAAGAGGTACAAATTTCCAGTGACCCATTCAACCATCTACCCACCCACTCACACACTGACAAAACAAGTAGGTCTTAAACAACTACATACATGTGAAACCTTGTACCTAGCATAGAACAATTACAAATAGAAAAAGAACAGCAAATCCAGGGGTGTCGGATATAGAGGTAACCAGTTGTTATGGGGGTGGTGAGCACACTCTCCTGGGAGGTTTCTCCGGGGATAACCATCAACTTGGTGAATTTTCTGACCAAGTTGGTCTGACCCTCAGCCTGTGGGCACAGAAAACTCATTTCATTTGCTACTAGAAACAGATCCTTGTCCTGTGGCAAAAGCATATTAATTAGCTTTGAAAAACTGATGCCTAGGCTGGGAGTGGTGGCTCGCACCTACAATCCTAGCACTTTGGGAGGCTGAGGCAGGTGGATCACTTGTAGTTCAAGACCAGCCTGAGCAAGAGTAAGACCCCATCTTCACTAAAAATAGAAAAAGCTAGCTGAGTGTTTTGGCGGATGCCTCTAGTTCCAGCTACTCGGTAGGCTGAGGCAGCAGGATTGCTTAAGCCCAAGAGTTTGAGGTTTGTGGGCTGTGATGATGCCACGGCACTCTACCCAGGGTGACAGAGTGAGACTCTTGTCTCAAAATAAATAAATAAAACCGACAAAAACTGATGCCTAAAACCAGAATGTGAATTCATTAATTTATGATGATAAATCTTTCATGTGAATCAAGGATAATCCTGCAGGCATCACCTTTGCTCTCTGGAGGCAGACTTTCTGGAAACAATGGCATCACTGAAGGATATGGGAAACAGTATGGGGCACAAGTTTGCGTGGTATCTATACATGTATCTATTTTACCATTCTTACTATATGCCAGGCAAAATCATGGTTTACAGATGAAATTTTATTAATTCCTCACCTCAACCATGAGAGGGAGCTACAAAACACTCATTCTGAATTTATAGAAAAAGCAGTTCAGGTTAAATGACTTAACTGAGGTCATCTGGCTAATATGTGACAAAAACAGAATTTGAACCCAAAATGCATGGTTGGAGTAATAGATCCCAGTTTCCGGGCAACAGTGAGATAGCACATTAGATTGGGGGCACGTTGGATAATGGATGCTAAGGTGCTGATGCATCAGCCTGATGGAAATTTCCTATAATTGATAAGACATGTGGGAGTGGAACTCCACTGAGCCTAGATCTAGAGATGGAAATTTGAAGCATCAGCAGTTACCTCACCTCTTCTGGAGGTGCAATGAGAGCAGCTTCTGAATTCTTGTTGAGAGTGGATAAGAATTTGTCAGCTCCAGTGTACCAGTAGAATACAGGAAGGTTGCTTGGGCTAAGTAAGCATCTAAATGAGGTAGGACAGGTTACCTCAGGGGATTGCTAGGGCTGGGAGCTCAGAGAGAAAGACCCCTTGGATAATGGCTTTACAACTATCCTGCCAAGAGTCCCAGCAACTAAGCAGACCAAAAGGTCAAGATCTTAGTGTTTGTTTTTTTTTTGAGACAGATCCCCAAGCTGGGTAGAGTGCTGTGGCATTATAGCTCATAGCAACCTCCAACTCCTGGGTTCAAGTGATTCTCTTGCTTCAGCCTCTCAAGTAGCTGGGACTACAGGCGCCTGCCACAACGCCAGCTATTTTTTGGTTGCAGCCGACATTGTTGTTTGGCGGGCCTGGGCTGGATTCAAACCCACCAGCTCAGGTATATGCGGCTGGCGCCTTAGCTGCTTGAGCCACAGGTGCCGAGCCATTTTTTTTTTTTGAGACAGAATCTTGTTTTGTTGCCCTTGGTAGAGTGCTGTGGTGTCATAGTTCACAGTAACTTCAGACTCTTGGACTCAAGCCATCCTCTTACCTCAGCCTCCTGAGTAGCTGAGACTACAGGCAGCCGCCACAACACCTGGCTATTTTTAGAGACAGGGTCTTGCTCTTGCTCAGGCTGGTCTCAAACCTGTGAACTCAGGAAATCCACCCACCTTGGCCTCCCAGAGTGCTAGGATTACAGGTGTGAGCCACCGTGCCTGGCCTCAAGATCTTAGTTTTAAGGAAAGGTAGATATAGTCTTGGGGAGAAGGTGGCATGTTTGTGGATAAAGCAGGGGCACTGAGCTCTTTGAAAGGGGCAGACTTGAAGCTGTGTAAGAGGAAGCTTGACAGAGGAATGACTTCCTTGTCCCGAGGCCTGGTCAGGAGCCCCAAAATAGCAAACACATAGCCCAGTTCAGATCGGGGAGCTGGATCCAGACAGGGGCCTGAGTGGCAGGTTCTGAAAGAGCTCAATTAGACATAGCAATGATGTTAACCTCTACCTCAGGCTACAATGTGAACATCTTTGTTCTGTATCTAAGCCCTAAAGAATCAAGAAAGTGTGAGGAGCCGGGCTCAGGCCTGTAATCCTAGCATTCTGGGAGGCTGAGGAGGGTGGATTGCTTGAGCTCACAGGTTTGAGACCAGCCTGAGCAAGATCAAGATCCTGTCTCCACTAAAAATAGAAAAAACTGAGGCAAGAGGATCATTTGAGTCCAAAAGTTGGAGATTACTGTGAATTTTGACCCCATGGCACTCCACCCAGGGCAATAGCTTGAGACTCTGTCTCAAAACAAAACAAAACAAACAACAACAACAAAAAACCAGAGTGAAGAACAGGAGGTCTGGGTGTCCAACAGCTGTACCTGTCCTTCCCCCACTTCTTATTCTTTTGTTCTTGCAACAAACTTTTCTGGAACTAGATGTAAGTTATTCTGGGGGAGGAATGTATGCTCTGTTAATTGTTTCTCTGCTTTTGTAATTTACTTTTTTGGCTTTCCTTCCAGTTTCCTAGTGAAGTGCTTTTTGAACACTCTCAGCCTTGTCTGGAGGCCTGAGATTTGCCCACTTTGGGGCCAAGACAGCCAAGGGGTTCCAGGGCCCCTGGAAATTTAGCATGGTGGGGCCAGCAGCTGTCTCAGCTGGATTTACAGGAAACAGCTGGTGGAGTCAGGGCAGAGAAAGGTGAAATCTCCAGAGAGGAAGAGATTGAGAAAGAGAGAGAGAGAGATGGGAGCAGCTGCAGTTGCTGGGCTCTTCTTGCCAGGCTCTTCCATCACAGAGGCCTGCCTGGGGCTCCAGCTCTTCACACCCTGGCTTTACTCAAAAAGAAATAAACAAGTTACAGTCATGATGCCCCAAGGGACTATAAACAGTGGGTGTAGCCAGTATCTAATGGGGGAATCAGAATTTAGAGCCCAGGCTGTGTTCACCTGCAAAGTTTAGCAGCACCTGGGAAGAGGATTATGCCTCAAACACTAGACCATGACTGTTTCAGGATAAGATCCAATCAGGGTACATGGCGTTCAACTGAAATAGCAGGGAATTGGAGGAATTTGGGCCTCTTGTTAGTTTAGTAAACTGAGAGTCTCTCAGAGGTTTGTGCGTGTCTCTGGCTTTGCCTGATTGGGAGCCCTTCTCCACCCCCACCTCCCTTACTTGGGAAGCACAATAATTCCCTGACTTGTTGTTAGCCAGCCCTTTGGAAGAAATGACTGAGGTTGGGAAAGCATCAGAGTTACTCAGAAAGTTTTTGGAGGCTTATATTTTGTAGACTTAGGCTACACTAATATTTTGTAGACTTAGGCTTGGTTCCTGGGCAGCATCAGTTAAATTGAAATCTTGATTCTCTCGGTAACTTGATGGCTTAGTTTAGGCCTCAGGTTGCTGTTCCATGAACTGCCTTGAAATTTAATCACCCAAATTTATTTCCTAGAGTGTTTTTTACCATCTCCTCCTCTAGGCCCATTAGTCACCATCTCCTGACCTGACAGAGTGATTATTAAAGACCCTGTGGTTCCTTTTCACTAGATTTAGGGGTGTTGGTAACTCTGGAGGCAAGTTCTAACTTGAGTCACAGTTGGGTGGATTTTCCCTCAGTTGGTTGTGAATCTTCCCTAAGGGCATACTGGAGGCCTGGGAGAATTACACTGTGCACCTCTTGTTCTTTGTTTAAAACTAGAAGGATGGTGACTGGATTCTTCTAGGGCTGGTGTTCTCAGGCTGGGGGTTACATTATCCTTTGCCCCTGAGCACATCACTGACATCTCCTAGCTTCAATTTTCCTTTTGGTAAAATGACGATAATGACCATTGAAAAAGGGGCATCCTGGTGGTGCCTGTGGCTCAAGGAGTGGGGCGCTGGTCCCATATGCTGGAGGTGGCGGGTTCAAACCTAGCCCCAGCCAAAAACCAAAAAAAAAAAAAAAAAAAAAAAAAGAAAAAGGGGCATCCAGCCTTGTACATTGATATGTAATAAATGTTAGCTGTCTTTCCGTCTGGTCAGGACAAGACCCTGGCTTTCTTTTTGGAATCTTGTAAGAGAAATTTTATTAGTATGATTCAGACACATTCTCACACAATTTTATTTCAAGGAGAGTTCCATAAATTAAATGTTTGGCTGTTTTCCCCTTCCGTCCTAGTCCGCTAAAGTAGAGGCTTCAAACTTACATGGTTACAGGTGTTAGGAAGATAATATAAAGCTGGCTGGGTACTGTGGAGGACAGGAGGGCACAAGCCCTGCTAAGTGGAAGAAACAGTTATTTCTAGGTGAGAATGAGGGCCAGTATGATCTTTCCATTTTTAAAGAGAAGCAAGATGTTGGCATGTTTTGCTGAAAAATCTCAAATTTTAAGTATTTTCAACTAATTAAAAAATTTAAATGTGGGGGAGGTGAAATATAGTATGGCTCCCTAATAAAGTCACAAACTCTATTCTTGGAAGGTTCTGGATGGGATGTTCTTGTTTTTGTGGTCACCCCTCTCCTCCCCCTGGACTGGACAGTCCTGCTCTGTGCTTGGTTGGTCCCTGTAGGTAACTACATGGGTCTGCTCCTCTTCTGCAGACATGCTGGACCAGTTAAAGGTTATTCTGTAGAAACCTCAACCAACAAGTCAAAAGATGAGTTTCCTGCTCTTAATAGATAATTTTTATTGGTTTTGCAATAAACGTATGAAATAGAAACAATAGCAATAAACTAGCTCAACAAGAAATCGAAAGGCACAGGCCCCCAAAGCCCTTCCCGCTGCCCCTTAATGAGTCTGTAATTTATAGACCAACTAGCAGGCCCACTTTTCTTTTTCCAAGCTTTGCAAACTTTTCTATTTGGGAGGCCTGGATGCTCTGGGGGCTTTGTGTTCATTTTCACATAGTTGCTGTCATAGAAGCCAGGACACAGTCATGCCAGACAAGAGAAGGTAGCATTTCCTTGGAGAGTGGGAGTCTGAACCTAGCCTCAATTCCTCTGACTCTGAGGGTTTTCCCCCTTTGATTTCATGTTTATCAATGGGGAATAGAAAAGGAGAGTGACCAGGAAGAAACTCTTGCTGAAAAGGCCAAAAGCCCCAGTTTGTTTAACTTTTGGAGAGCAAAGTGGCCAGGGGGTGGGCACAAAAAGCATCCAGGGGCTAGGGGAAGGGATTTTCACCTTTTTAACCTTTCACCTTTGTGTTTTGGAATGTGCAGAGTAATTTTAGTCCATGGCGCTGGCCCTTTTCCTAGGACTTAAATCAGTAGGCCCCTCATCTGCTAAGCAACACCGAGGGGGGTGGGTGGGAGGGGAGTGATCTTGGTGTCTTGTAGACATTGATGAGACCTCCTTGCTGCTGTTCTTGGTGGCAACTCAAGCAAGCTGGAGGCCCTGGGTCTCTGCCAGCGGGTGTTTACTTGCTGGGTTACTGGCAGTGTCAGATGAGTGATAGCTAAAGTCAGAAGGGTTCAGCACTCCATCTGAACATTGCCCCCTGAGGCCTGCAGCCTAGAGAACAGGTTATCTGTGTTCCTGATCACGCCTCAAAGAAAGTGCAGACCTCCTACAGGTTCATGCCACAACAGTGATAGTGAGAAAAGAAGACTAAATGGGGTTTCCATATCTACCCCTTCAGGGATCGGATGACCCAGGGTCTGCATGGGTGGCCAAGACCCTAGCAGCCCATGGCAGACGGGCACAGAGAGTGCTCACTTGGGATGCCACTGTTCATATCCCCAGGGCCTTCTTGGCACTCACCACTCCCTGCCTACTCCTTCTAGCCTGGCCCTGCCGGGGGTGGTGGGGGACTGTGGGCGTATCTCTTCTAGAAATCCACAGCACTGCCTCAGCTCTGTGGCTCTCCTCTCCTCACCCCCTCCTCCCTTCCCAGTGGGCTGTGGGAGAGAAGACCGCTGACTTTGCAACCCACAGCCCCTGAAAGTCCCCATCTATGGCATGTTGTTATGCTTCGAGGACACAGGACTGTGAGCTCGAAATTGTCTCGGCTTTGTCACCTCTTGGCAGGTCTTTAGAGCTTGGGGAAACAGCCGAGCGGTACAAATCGCAGCGGCGTGGTAAAGCCCCCCCTAACTCCTGATGGGCTGCCTGACTCATATCCGTTTCCCTGGCAAAAAATAAGTTTTTGTTATTGCTGGCTTGGCAGAAGCACGGAAGAGCGCGCGAGGATCTACTGCCCCATGCATCACTGGCCAAATTGCCTGAGAAATCCCAGCTCTAGAACTTTTCATCGTTGGCTGTGATGTACGGAGCAGAACGGCAGCTCCATTTCCCCGCATGGGGCTCAGCAATGCTGCACTAGCAGACCTGCTCTGCTTGCAACTTGCAGCAAATGCGGCCTCTCTTATCTCTTCCCCTCCTCTTGGCCTCTCATCCTCCCTCACTCTTTATCTCTCCCATCCCCCTGTCTACTCATCAACCCCCTCCCTGCCTCTCCCCAGCAGAGCCATAGCTGGAGAATCAGGAGGAGGCTTGCAATGTCATTTCCCCATCACTCTGCAGACGATGCCACACTAATGTTCTTTTAATGCTGTGATGCTGCACTAATTAATAAGCATCCTGCACAGAGGCCTCTCCTCTCCTCCCCTCTCTTCCTCTTCCTCCCTGCCCCTCCCCACCAGCCCTCAAGAAGGCCTCCACATCTTGGCATCTGGCAGCAGAGAAAGGATTTCACTCCTTTACCTGGGCTGTCTGATATTGCTATGAGAGATAACTGTATACGAACCAATAATCTAGCCTGACAATCCAATTTACTGACCAATAGCGCACAATCCACCATGTCATCGGCTGTGGGGAGGCCCATAAATTAGTTCCTAGTAATTTATTCTGATCAATAGAATGGGCAAAGTCACTTGTCTCTTTAATCAAAGGCCCTCTCAGAGATGTCAGGGCAGGCGGCTGTGTGGGAGGGAGAAGGGCTCTGCGAACAACGAGAAGTGGAGGGTGCTCAGGACCACACCCCACGACCTAACTCCCAGAGCCCAACAGAAGGCTCCCTGAAATGGGGTTCATGGGGGAGGGACTGAAGGGCCAGGCTGCTTATGCTTCCTTTGGTTACTCCAACCATAAAGCATTGGCCTTCAAATAAGCTAAGGGCAGAAGTGGACACTTCTCATGGTTAACAAGAAGTAGACTCTAGGGAATGCTGTGCTGGAAACTTAGGACATCTTATTTCTTTTGAATGTTTAGAATCTCTCTTTCTCCCCTGCCACAGGGGCCCCACTAGTCCTCGTGCTTGCCCTTCTATAAAAAGAAGTCTCCTAGCACAGTGGATAAGAGCCAAACAGCCTGGCTTTGAAGTGACTGCCACTTTCTAGCTGTGAGGCCTTGAGCAAGGTGCTTATCTCTTTGTGATTCAGTTTCCTCAGCTGCAAAGTGGGACTAATAAAGTTACCTTGCAGTTATTAAGGAGATTCAGTAAATTAATTATATGATTTTTAATAAATTAATATAAAATTAAACTAACAAATTAATATGTAAAGTGCTTAGAACAATGCCTGACACATAGTAAGCACTATATTGAGTGTTGACATAAATAAATACAAAAAGATCAAAGAAAAATGTTGACAGTTCTCTCTGAAGATGTGCCAGCCCTTGAGATGCTCTGCTTCCTGACAACTTTTGCTGTTTCCACCCACCATCACCTCTTGTCCTCCTTGTCCAAAATATACAGGTAAAGGGTCAATTGATGCTCTCTTTGAAATGGCAGAGAAACTCTGAAGGCCTCTGTGCAAGGTTTTTCCCTCCTCTGGGTCCTCGGTAAGAGGCAACGCTTTGGCTTTGGGGTAACAGACTGATTTTGCTTTAGAAAAACAAGCTTGCTATTAGAGAGCAGAGAGGGAGAGGATGGACTGTTCCCTGTGATAGCTGTGTGGGACTGGCATATGAGGAAGGAGGCAGAGCTCTCTGACATGAGCAGGACGAAAGGAACACATTGAGTGGGCAATGTAAAGAGTGACAGTGCCAGAATCTATCATCTAGGGTTCCAGTCCCAGCTCTGACACTCACATTCACTGGCTGTGGGCCTTTGACCAGTCACTTTAGGTCTCTGACCCTGATTCTGTGTCAGAGGCAGGAAGGTGTTGGACAGAATGAGCCCAGAAGTCCCCAGGCTCTGATCCTCTGAAATTCTGTATGAATCAGTGAAGGAGTCTGTTGGGTTTTCCCTGACCCCTCCTCAACCCTCAGCCCCATGTCCCCCATAATAACTATCTGAAAGTCTCCAGCAAGCACCAGCAGGACAAGCAAATTTGTGATATCTCAGGACATTACAGTCACTAAATGGGTCTGATGTTATTCATGGAACAGGGCTGAGGAGAGGGCCAACTCACTTGGGATAGAGGTTCCTAGGGCCCTGGCTGCAAATGTAACTAGCTTCCTTGATGTGCAAGGGGCCAAGGCGCTCTCTTCTGCAGTCGAGGTCAAGTCAGGACTTTTGATTCTAGGGAAATTCTGGGCCTCTGTTTCATCCACTATCTCTGGGGGCTACCTCAGGGCAAGGAACCCCATGCTGAAGGTGCAGACTCACTGAGGCACAGAGAGTGAAGTGAGCCAAAGTCCCACCTGAAACTCCAGGATCCAGTGACTATGCTTGGATCTCATCCTGGCCTCCCACCCCCTACAAGTGAGCTCTGGTGTGTCTATCAGAGGTGAGCTGGAGGGCTGGGGTATAGTGGTCATGAGGGTGGTGGGGCCAGGTTGGAGGCCTGAGGCCAGCCTGGAGTGGCTGCATGGCAGGTGACACAGTTTCTGGTAAACAGGAATCTGGCACCCTCTATTGACCCAACGGCAGGAGACAGCTGGTCAACCAGGCTGGGCAGCAGCCACAGGAAAGGGGAGGGATGGGGTCCAGGACCAAGCAGTAGCTTACCAGTTAAAAGAGCAGCTCCTTTTTCTGAATAGATCATTTTTATTGGTTTTACAATAAGCTTATGAGACAGGAACAATTGCAATAAACAAACTGAACAAGAAATCGAAAAGATGGGCCCCGAAAGCTGTTACTGAACCCTTCTTACCTTCTCCTTAATGAGTCTTTAATTTATAACAAACTCATCAGCCCAGCACCTAAGTTCCCTAGCTCCAGGTTGGGAACCCATGGACTTTGTTTTGTGTGTCATCTGTCATCTCCAGGTGGTTGAGACCTGGCCCCAGAGGACACAGGAGGCTCTATCTAGTAGGAAGAACTGGTCTAGGGAAGTCCAGGCATAGATCTGGGACTTCCATCATGGCCATCTCTTGGCTATCCTCTTGGGAGGATCTGTGAGGTGTAGTCTTCCCTTCCCACCTCCCACCAGATCACTTCAGAATAGATGGAGCTGGCTCTAGAGGGCCCACCTCCCCCAGGCTTCTGCTCTAACCTTCTGCCCAGTCTCAGGCTATGGATGCAGATAGAGAGATCATGTTCCTTTCAGACTTCCAGGCTAGAACTTGGCATGGGATGCTGGGAAAGCTGGGGGCTTCCAACCCCCTACACTGCATGACCCTCAGATAGGATTGAGATCCCCGAGGAGGGCTGAGGCTTTTCTCTCCTCAAGATTAGAGGCTCCCTTGGGGCAGAGCTATTGTACCATCTCTGTACCATCAAAGTAAGGCTGTCTGTGATGAGGCCAGGGCTGAGTCTCTTCCTTGAAGCTGGAGATCCCTGAGGAAAGGTTGGTTTTCCCTCAGACTGCGACCCGCTGGGTCCAGGTCATGTTTCCTCACTTTAGATTGAGGCTGTAGTAGTGAAGGGCTACTTCTCTACCACAGACTGGCGCTTCCTTAAGCATCCATTTTTCTCCTCGTCACTGAGAGACTCTGAGTTTTTTCCAAAGGTGGCCCCCATCCTTTCCCCAAGCCTGCTGGAGGCCCATACCAGCGTCCTGTGACTTTCCTGGCAGCTGAGCAAGGGCTAAGGCATCTGGGGATCAGACCCTCTGTCCTGGCCAGGATGGTCTGGGTGTAGGTGGCCCTGCTTCTCTGCAGGGGACCCCATGACTCCTTGTGATGACTGCAATCCTTAGAGATGGCCACAAGATGTCAGTGAGAGGCCGTGGAAATGGCTCCGGTCCTGGTGCTGAGCTGGAAAGGAAGGAAATCAGACAGTAGCCAGGGAGGGGGCCGGTCTGGGACAGCCCCAAGTTTCACCTCTGTGCCCTCCTCAAAGTCACAACAATGCTCTATCTCTCTGCTTTGCTCCCAACTTTTTGCTCCCAGAGAGTAGGTTCTGAGGTTCCAACATCCAGCTCTGGGGAGGGCAGGAGCTGCTGTTCCTGACCAGGACACCCTTGCTGTGAAGGTCCTTGAGTGCCTGTGTTCCTGCCGGTGTCAGTGTGGGTGTGGCTTCAGGCCACTATCCCTGGAGTGTGTGTGCTTGGGGCTGCCTGTGTTTTTGTGTGACTATTGGCAAGGATTTGTGTCTGCTACAGGGAAATTCAGACCTGGAAATGGGCCTTAGAAATCTCCTAGTCTAACCTCTGTTTTTTTTTTTTTTTTTTTTGAGACAGAGTCTTACTATGTCACCCTTGGTAGTATGCCACAAACTGTTGGGCTTAAGTGATTCTTTGTCTCAGCCTCCCAAGTAGCTGGAACTACAGGTGCCTGCCACAACACCTGGCTATTTTTTGATTGTAGTTGTCATTTTTGTTTGGCAGGCCCAGGCTGGATTTGAACCCACCAGCTCCCGTGTATGTGGCTCGCGCCCTAGCCACTGAACTACAGATGCTGAACCTAACCTCTGGTTTTATAAATGAGGAAATAATGGTCTGGAGAGAGAAAGTGCCTTGCCTGTAGCAAGTCTGTGGCTATGCTGCTCCTGAATTCAGATCTTCTGCCTTCCAGCCCAGCATGGGTATGCTCCTGTCTGGGAGTCCGGCTGTGTCTGGTGTACTTTTGTCTTAGTGTTTACTTCCAATGGGTCCAGCTGACCATCAGCCAGCAAGGTTCTGAACAGAATCAGAAGGAGATGGGAAGGAATGGGATGGGAAGGAAGAAAGGAAAGGCAGGGATATGTGTGTGGGTGTCGAACGGTGGTTGTGTCCGTATCTCCATAGGTTGGTGCGCCTGTGTCAGAGATCTGATTCTGGTGTATAGGTTTGAGTTTCTGTATGTGTGTGTGTGTGTGTGTGTGTGTGTGTGTGTGTATACCTGTGGGCCCATGTGAGTAGCAGTGTTGGTGCTTTCGGCTGTGTGGTGTGTGAGTGATGGTGCATGCCAGTGGTTGGCGTGTATGTCAGTGACTGGAGCAAAATCAGTCAGTGGCTGTGTGAGTGGGTGTGTGACACTGTGGGTGTCAGTGAGTGTGACTGGGAGGCTATTGCCTCTCCCCACCTCCTTGTCCCCTACTAGACTGTCTCCCCATGGCCTCTAGGGTTTCTGTGTCCCTGCCCCAGCAGCAGTGGAGAAATCCTTTATTGGTTGGGGCACCAGCCCCCGTGTTGGGATTTCAAGGTTCCTGTCGGTTCCATCCATCTTCCGGGGCCTCCTGGTATTAGCATTGATCTACAGGGGAAATGGAGAGCGCGACTGGGTTATTACGCACTGCCCGCCTTCCCTGGGCCGTGATTGAGTGCACACAGAGAATTTTTGAAACATGGCCACCCTAACTTATTCTGTCTTCCTGCCAATAGCGTGGCATGGGTCCAAATTACGGGTCGATACCAGCTGATCTTTTTATGTTAAACTGTGATGAAGTTGCCTCTGTGTGGAGATGGGATTAGGCCCTGGGCTCTCTTTTATGGGAGAACTTTTGGGATAAGAAAGGGAGGGGTGGAGGAGTAGACAAGGACATGGTCAGTAGGGCACAGTGGAGGGTGGAAGGCTGAGGGCAGGTAATACTGCAGGGTTGCTGGTGGACCAGAATGTTTGCAAGCTTGCAGGGAAGTCAGAGCTAGCTGCACTGGCCCTCAGCTTCCCTGTTTCTGCCTGCACTTTCCATTTGTGACTGTTATCACATTGGGGAACCTCAGGGACCCCATCAGACCTTTCCATGGTTCAGCCAGTCTGCCCCTGGTAAGGCTTCTCCCCCCTCTGCTCTCCTCCAGGGATAGAATTCCATTTCCCTCTAGCCCCTTTCACCCTGCTCCTCCACCCCCCTCCTATACACCTGCACCATCAAACGGGTTTGTCTTTAACCTCCAAACAGGGAACTTTAATTAAAGAGACAGTGACCCCTTTTATGAGTTTGGTCGAGTTGGGTTTCAGGGCCCTTGTCACTAGCAGCTCACATAACCCTAACAAAAGCTTGAGGGCCCTGAGAGGAGCCGGTCTTCCTCATAGACATTGTGGTGGGGGCACAGGGTAGAGATGGGAGGGCATGGGGAAGGGGGAGGAATCCTTGGGTCAGGAACCCCAGTGACTGCATCAGTGAGGTTGAAGGTTGGGGGAGGAGGCAGGCAAGGGGACTAGAGAGAAGGCACTGACACTGTTCAGTACCTTTAGGGCATTACCCCCACCCATAGGAGAGCCATGTCAACCCCAGCAGTGCAGTGTCTACTCCCTGTATGAAACAGGTCTCCAGTAGGACTCATGCAAATGTTCAGGGCTCCCATCCCTTTTGCCTGTTGGCTTGTGATGTAAAACTGGAAGTAATTACCAAGAGGATTAGGCCAGATAGAACTCACTCTAAGAAAATTTTTTACTCCCATATTTAAGGGAAAAATTATGATTTTATGATAAAACATAATTGCTAATAACTGTAATAATACCACTCAACATATGGCATGAAACACACATTCTGCAGGGTTCAGTCCTGAATCTGAAGGTGCAAAGTGCGCAACTCATACACTGCTTAGAAGCTGTCCCTCTATATGCAAGAGCTAAATTCAGGCCTCCTGCTCTCCACCTCCCCCACCTTCATCTTCCCAAAGGACTCCAAGGGTAGACAACTATTGGGTTAGTGTTATGAGTTTGAAGGGCCCTTATCTTATGTTTAATCACCTCTTAACTGTTGATTTTTAACCAATGGCTTCTCCAGGTCCTGTAAGGGATGTTTTCTTGCCCTTTGATCTGGTTCTTTGATACCCTTTGTGAATTCTTCAAGCTAGAGAGGGCTGCTCAATCTGCCACATTTATTCATTCAACAAACATCAGAAGCTGT
The DNA here is from genome assembly GCF_027406575.1 of Nycticebus coucang. Classification (NCBI taxonomy): domain Eukaryota; kingdom Metazoa; phylum Chordata; class Mammalia; order Primates; family Lorisidae; genus Nycticebus; species Nycticebus coucang. The sequence goes on along the minus strand of NC_069782.1, from coordinate 129,990,207 downwards.
TAAAAGAAGCCTGTGTGTAATTGATTATTTCTGAAAGGATGGGTTTTCCTTAAGTGGGCTACACACCCATTAACTAGAGATTGATGAATTGTCGGTTATCTGCATGGGGAGTTAGCCACCTACATGGTAATCCAGAGTTGCTCTGACCAGAAACTAAGCCTCAAACTAGCAAATTTGTGGAGGTGAGACTCAAGGCCAAAATTGACTAAAGAAGATTCTGGGCACCCTCTCTACTTCTACTGCTACCATGGGCTCATGGCTTCTCCTGGTGACATGTGCTAGCCTGGCAAGGACATTTAGGTGGGATGTGGGGACATCTGTCAGGACTCAAATGACTCCCACACAAGGGGGAGAGCATATAGCCCAATACTCAGACATCATCACCCTGGGTTGACATATTTCCACGTGTGGACCTTCCTCTGTGTACAAACGGTATCATCTAGCCACATGAGCAGCCTATCTATGTGTGTGCCTGGGAGTGCACACACCCATAAAGAGAGGTCACAGCCCCTTCCCCCCTCTCTGGGGAAGGGATCTGGAGGCCAGAAGGGCTGGGGAGTAATTGGTTTTGGCATTTCCTACCTCCGCTGCCTGGGAAGCTTTCTCTGTTTCATCTTCAGCCTGATCAATCCCTAGTCATGTGCCTTTCCACATGGACGCTCCTGACCCCCCAACTCACTATGCTCTCAGAAACTTCGTTAGTGCCATTAATCTGCTGACCCAGGCAAATCACCAAGTCTTCCTGCAACTCAGCCTCTCGATGCCCCCTCCCCTCGCTGGAGACCACCCCCCAGGATCCACTGGGCCTGCTCCCCAGGGCTGGTTTATCTCCCTTTCCTCCTCATGTTCCCAGTCTGGGATCCTCCTCCCTCCCAGTCCATGTCTGCACACTTACCGCTTCCCAAGCCTTTCCCCACATGTGTACTTCAGCACTTTGTGTGTCAAGAGGTTAGTCCCTGTCTGCCAGCAGCATCCTTGAAGCAAAAAGGGTCCCATGCACCTGCTCCTAGTGGTAGAGGGTGTGGGGTCAGGCTCTGGCTGTAGGAACCGTACCAGGAGGAAATTGCACATACTGAGTGCTCATGTATCCCAGGCACTGCGCTAGACACGTTTACATTTAATCATCACAACCCAAGAGGCAAGCATTATTTCTCCCATTTTAAAGATGAGGGAAATTGAGGCTTTCTAATTAAAGGGTAGCAGAGCCAGGATGTGGACCCAGATCTGCCTTACCCTTAAACCACTATGCAGAAAGGAAGAGCACTTCTATCCTTCAGCCAGGTCCTAGGTATCCTTAGGACCTAAAAAAATTCCTGACATGAGATTTGTTTCTCCTTTCTCCTCTGGCAGAACTAGGTCTTGAGTTGGGGTGGTGGTGGTGTGTCCATGTTCTCTGCCTCTCAGCCTAGCAAGGGTCCATGATGCTTAGCCCCTGTCTGGGGCTGCAGGTTGCAGCCTGGTGCTGAGGTGCACCCCTTGTAGCCTGCTCCAGGCCTCACAGGAGGCCCTGTTTTCCATGGCCTCCATGGCTGATGCGCTGGGCCCATTGTCCAGGCAGGAACAAAGACTGCGGATTTAAGCTGAGTGACCAGGCGGCTCTGCCAAGCAGAAAAGACCGCCCCCCTCGAAGTTGGGCCCAGCTGGGGGTTAGGAGGAGGACCCGAGAGAAAGGGGACAGGGAACCTTTGAAAGTAACTAATTAAAGGGCCTTTGCCTGCCCCTCTCCCTGGGCGCCTAATCTCTCTGGGGCAGCAGCCAGACAATGTACCCCTCCACCCTGCCCCCTCACCCAATTTTAAAACAAGAGACAACTTGAAGTTAATGAGCGCCACCTGATGGGGGTCCCCTAATGAGAGGGGGCCGCTGGGCAACTCACACATTCTCTGGTTCCATGAATAGCCCCTTCCACCTCCTGAGTTTTATTCATCTAGGGCCAGGGGCAGGGGGCAGAAAGGAAGGGGGCCCTGCTCGTCTAGGAGCATAGGGACAGTGGCTTGGTGTAGGGAGGGGGCCCATGCCTAGCTCTGAGGTTGAGCCTCACTGGGCTTTGGTCTGAGACCTGGGAGGCTCAAGGACCAGCTGAGTGGCTCAGGGCCAGCCCTGCTCTGTAGGCCCTTGGTCATAGGCATTGGCTGCTGGCTCTTCCCTACAAGCACCGAGGCGTAGGAGAAGAGGGACTGAAGGCCTTTCCTGCACATTCGGGCAGTTTCACCTCCTTGTCTCATCCACACAGCTCCCCAATCCTGTTCTTATCTCTGATGCCTTCTTCTCTGATCCCTGGCTGCCTCCCACCCCTGATGCCCTCATTTCTGGCTTCCAAGATCTGATCCCCCCCATCTTTGACCCTTCCTTGTTACCAGCAGTGGCTCCTCTCTGACTCAGCACCTTTTATTCCCAGACCGAGTGGACAGTTTGTCAGCTCAGGAGATAGGCCCTGCCCCCTCGAATAGGTGTGTGGTCCTGCTGCTGGGAGTGGGGAGAACTCTTGGGAAGATGGGAGAAATGCTGAATTTCTAACTCTAACTCTCTACCCTCAAACCACCACCCCTACCCCAAATAACTGTCCCCAAACCCACTGCCCATGCCCTACCCCACCCCAACCTTCACTGAAGGCCACAATGAGATTGAGAGAACCAAAGACCCTAACCTCAGCTGATGAGTCTGGGAAACAGGGACTGGAGGGCAGCCTTGTGCTCACTCATACCAGGAGAGACCACCAGATTCCTCAGAGCCATGCCATAGGATTACCCCCAACTACCCAAAAGAGGCCTGAGTGAGGGGGTGGCATTTGAAGAGCCCAGGATGGCCTGAGGTGGAAGGGCAGGAGGGTCTAGACAGTATGGGGGTCTCCAGCCAGCAGAAAGTCATGGGCAGAGGTGACTAATTTCCCAACTACTCATGGTGAAAATATCACATTTCATGCTTTGTTGCCAATTCATAGAAAAATCCTATTAAAACCAGGTAGATTATTTATACAGTTTAAACAAATGATGATCAAAGATTTTACATGTTTTGAAAAGAACTCAGAGCTATGCAGTCCAGCTAAGTGTGAATGTGGTGGCCAAGTGTATGGTGTGTGAGGATGTCTTGGTTGGGGTGGGGATTTAGCGGGCAGGCTAGGATGGGGGTGTGGTGGTTACAGCTGTTCTGTCCAGCAGGGGGCGCCTTCCCCACAGTGTTGACTCCCCCCTTTTCCACCTGCTCAAAGCCCCACAGAAGGGCAATGATTTCATGTTCCTTTTTGTGTAGTCATCCTACCTCACAGCTCGTGGACCTGACTCAAACTCCCAAAAATGTAATTGTAGTTGTGCTCCACTAGCATCTGTGGGACTGTAATTGTGTGGGATTGGGGCTTTGCCACTGAGTGCACAAGTTGCGCACTGCACGTTGACCGGTCATTGTGACATTTGTGAATGTGGCAGTGCACATGGTGCATCTCTCTTGGTCTCCTCTTCTTATTTACTTTCCTCTTAGTCCCAAACCAAAGATCTCTCCATCCAGGTTGGTCTGCTGCTCCTCTTGCACACATGTGGGGGGATGTGCATGCATGCACACACACACACATAGACAGAGAAGTCATGCCTGTGTGGAGGGATTTTTTTTTTTTGAGACACTTTGTTGCTCTCAGTAGAGTGCTGTGGCGTCACAGCTCACAGCAACCTCAAACTCTTGGGCTCAAGTGATTTTTTTGCCTCAGCCTCTGCAGTAGCTGGGACTACAGGCGCCTGCCATAATGCCTGGCTATTTTCGGAGATAAGCCAAGCAAGTTGAAATTTGCTCTTGCTCAGGTGGTCTTGAGCTCACGAGCTCAATCAGTCCACCTGCCTCGGCCTCCCAGAGTGCTAGGATTATGGGTGTGGCCCACCAGGCCTGGCCTTTGGAGGGATGCTTTGTGAGGGGCAGTTCCCAGTGGTTTGGCTTGGTGGGTAGTGGGAGGTGGGTGGAAGAACTGCAGGCCCCCCTTTCTGCCAGACTTTGGGGAGCTCAGCCTGGGAGGCATGGTTCTTCCTCCCCCAACTCTAAAGGGCTCACAGGAGCCCCCGAATCTGTTCAATCTCAGATGGTTGTAGCCCCTACCATGGCCCCCCATCCAGAAGAAAGGCGTGGGATCCCTAGTTGGAAGTCAGCCTAGAACCTTACTATCATGAGAACTTGGAGCCTAGCAAAGTTCCAGCAGTTGGGGGAGGGGTTGAAGGGAAAGTGGATGATGCCTGGGGCAGGGACAGAACAGGCCTGCACCCCTGCCCATGCTGCCTGTCCCTGTCCACCAGGCCGTCCTGCCTCAGCAGTTTTATTACCCATGAGGAGGTAACGCCCTGGGGGAGGCAGCCTGTTCTAAAGGAGAATGTACCCTCCCCTCCAGCCTCAGGGGCCAGGCCAGGGCCTAGCCCAATTTCTGGTCAGATGGATTGTGAGGGGCTCAACCTATGTGTCCCTGGAGAGTCCATGGATAATCCTGGAGGCTCCTGCACGGACAGGGCTGGAAGGGGATGGCAGAGGGAGAAGAGGCAGAGCCAAGAGGGAGAGTGGTGCCCCCTCTGAAGGGAGAAAGGGCCGGAAGCAGCAGAAGATGGGGGTGTCTGCCTCCTTAGAGATCCCCCAACCAGGGCAGGGGAGAGGGGAAATACCTGAGGGTGCTTAGCCTAGTGTGAGTGCTCACTGCTGCTGATGGGTCTGGGGGATGTGAAATTTCCTTGTCGCTTGGTTTGCTTATGTATTTATTGCTCCTTCCTCGAAGCTGGTTCCCACAGTGACAGGAGTGCCCAGGGCCTGTGCAACTAGCTAAGGAGCAAGACCTGGCCTAAGGATATTTAATCGTCTCATCATGGTGACCCTGGCCTATTTGTTTTCTTCCCTGGCTCTCTTTTTTTCTTTCTTCCTTTTCTTCTCTTTTTTAATTAGAAAGATAACAGGTCACATTTGGGAGCCTGGAATAGCAGCCAGTAGAACAATCGCTTGTGACTGCAGCATCCATCACAGGCCAGGGTCCTCCAGCAGCCCAGCCCGGAGGAGCCGCCACCGTCACTACCGCCTTCACCACAGCCTTCACTTTATTAGGATTTATACGTTGCCCCGATTGAGGGGGAAAATAATTAACACCCCTACAAATATATCGTAAACAAAATATTTATTAGAAATAAATAACTCATTTATTTTACATATTTCATTTCAACAATAACATTACCCAATTTATCATTTAACATTTTTGCAAGACAATTTAACGACTACTTATTAGCATTTCCATTTTTCACCCGCGCACCATAAAGCACGGGCGTTTCCCAAATGGCCTGGCACAGGCCGAGCCAGGAGCTCAGAAGACCCTGGGGAGGGCTGTGGACTCCCTGGATCTCCTTCTCTTGTATACGAAGGACAAATATCCCACCACATACACAGCCTCTTCTTGAATAAAACCATGGTGCTGCTCCCTGCTCTCCCAGAGCAGACACTCCAGAAGAGACACACAAAAGCTTACAAACTGACACCCTGCCTGATTCCAAATATTCATGCTCACTTGGACCCCGACAGCCTAACACATACAGAGATGTGCATGCATGCACCCACACACGTACACACAGGCACACGTTCCTCATGGCCCACACCCAGTTGCACACGGACACAGTCACTTACACGGAGCTCAGATCTCACATGTGGGCAATGGGGAGGAAAAGCCACCTGTTCCCTTCTCCTTTACAGGACTGGGTGGGGCACGGGCTGGAGGCCCAGGTGTGGCGCCCATTGGGCCTCTCTTTATGCCCCTCTCCTTTCCCCTTGGTCAGCAAGGATTTCCTGGGATTAAGTACCCATTTTCTTTTTTGGGGGGGGACGAGTCTATGTTGCCCACAGTAAGTAGAGTGCTGTGGTGTCACTCAGCTCACAGCAACCTCTAACTCTTGGGCTTAAGCGATTCTCTTGCCTCAGCCTCCCAAGTAGCTGTTCCCGCCACAGCACCTAGCTATTTTTTTGTTGTAGTTGTCATTGTTGGTTAGCTGGTCCCGGGCAGGGCTTGAATCCGCCAGCCTTGGTACATGTGGCTGGCGCCCTACCACTGTGCTACAGGTGCTGAGCCAAGTACCCATTTTCATTGCAAGCTTCTGCCTTTGGATGGGTCATTCTGAAGAGTCCAGCTCTCCAGCACCCAGATGTATTCCCTAGGAAGGAGGGGTATAAGGAACTGGCCTCAGCTGCTTGGGTTTAGGGCTGGGAATTCTGGGCTGGGGGCGCTGGGCTACACAGGAGGGGTTTGGACTTGGGTGAAATGAGGTTAAACTCCCTGCCAATAATCCATGTGTTTGAGAGTCTCCTCCCCACCTAGGGCCAAGGCCCAGCCTCGCTCCCTCTGCCCCTTCTTTCCACTGGCAAACACTCTCCCTTATCTGTAGGAAGAGAGAAGAGAACAGGGAGCCAATGTCTCAGATGACAGTCTGAGCTGGAAGACACTTCTCCATCCTCCTACCCCCTAGCACTGACTGACCTGGTGCTTGGTGAAGACAGAGGGTGTCCCTAAATGCTTACAGAATCAAACTGTAGCCCCTCTTCTCAAATCTCTTAACAGTACACATTCCTAGAGTGTTTGTGTGTGTCTCTGCAGACACAAGCTGAGGGAACAGATGGGTGCACACCCCTCGAGGACACACATGGGTGCACACGTGTGTGCCACTTTGTGTGCATTCTGCTCTGACTGCCTTGCTGCCTCACCTCCTGGCACCAGCCACAACATCTAGAAAATTAAGGTCCATTGGGGTGCTGAGGGCCAAGGGGTACTGAGATGTCCCCCTGGGTGCATAGCCTCTCTGCCCTCTCACTGGGAGGTGGAGGTGAGAGGCTAGTGTCTGGGGGTGGGGGCTGAAGCCCGGGAGACAGGGCAGGGGGGCCCTTCAGAATCAGCCTAGCCAGGGGCTGGGGGCAGGGCCCAGGGGGGGCAACACACAATAGCTGGAGGTTGGAGGGTCTGAAACTGGAGACTTTAATAAAAGCCACTGACAGCAAATAAAGCTGCCAGGGGAGTCCCATTACCCACAACAAGGACCCTTTGTGAGCTAAGCAGGGCTGAACTGACCCTTCTCCACCAGCCTGGCCCCATACCTACCCAGTCGGGCCCCATCTCCCTGCTTGCAGGCTCCAAGCTCCCCTCCCCAGTTCAGCCCAATCAGCTCAGGCGCCCTCCTATGCTGAGGGGACCTAGCAAATGCTCCCACAGACTCAAGGTCCCTCTCTATGCCTATCCCTAATCTGCCTAGTTTCTGATGCCGCTAGTCTTTGGCTGTATTGTCCTTCTAACATGCTCAGTAACTCCCTTGCGGGAGCACCTCTTATCACCTGAGTGGGAGACTGAGTAACAGTGTGGGCTCTGCTCAGCCTGGTCCCATGGCCGGGCTGGGGATGGTTCTACATAACTAGCCTGGTCCTGGTACAGATCAGGGCCTTCACATTCAGCCTGGTTCTTCTGTAGACCTCAGCGCCAGCCAGTTGGGTGGGACAGCAGAGAGGCTGCTGACCCTGGGTTCAGAGGACCCAGGCTGAGTCCTGGAGCTGCCACTTACTGGTTGCTTAACCCTAGACAGGTCACGTCTCCTCTCTCAGCCTCAGTTTCCTCATCTTTTGAGTGGGGCTGATTTAAAAGTGTTTCTCTGAGGATTAATGACCTAATAGTTATAACTCTTACAAACTCTGAAGTGCCTCATAAAGGGGGGTTGTTGTAATTACTCCCCTCTGCCCCAGTTTGAAACCAAATTCTAACTTGAACTTTGACTCAGAACCGGTTCTGATTCCTTGGCAACGATACTGTTAAGAGTACAGGAAGCCCGATGAACAGCTGTTAAGTGAAAATTGGAGAAAAGGATGGCACACATTTTAAGTCCTGACTCAGTTAAGAAGGCCACTGACTGCTGGAGGATTTGGGGGGAGCCGTGTTGGAAAATAGAGAAAGTTAGGGAGGTGGTCAGAGCACTGGCCTGAAGTTGAGAGAGACTTCGAGGAAAGTGAGGTCAGGACAGTTGGGGGCTCTGAAGTAGAGTTGGGCGTTCTCAGAGGGAAGGTTCTCTGAGGTTGGTGCTGAGGCAAGAGGTGGAAGGGGGCAACCCATAGGGCTTGGGGTAGTCGTTTAAGGGTGAGATGGGGCCTAAGATGGTTGTATCACACAGGGTCAGAAGTTGGGGGTCCAGCAGCACAAGTCCCTCCCTGTCGGGCAAGAGTGGTTGTGGTGGAGGGCGGGGAGGGAGATTAGGAGGCGCTCTCAATTGCCTTAATGGGCTCTAAGAGGCGGGATCCTATTACAGCTCGGGGTGCCCCGGGGTGCCTTGCTGGGAAGACAAGCTAATCTGCCATGCAAATTAAATCCTGCCTCAAGACGCAAGGCCTGCTTAATGTGATCCATTACACAGTTTACTTGTTTATATCTAATATTGGAACAGGCAGCCCGGGCGGGCGGCAGCGGCAGGCAGAGCGGCCCAAAAGCAGGAGAGTAAATTACCAGCAAAATGAGCTTTTTCAGCCTCAGCCGCCACCACCACCCGCGCCTTCCTGGCTTTCTGCGTCTAGGGCGCCCCCTCCCGTCCGCCCGCAGCATCCCCTCGCCGCGGCTGCTGCTCTGCTTTCTCCCCAGGGTCTCTGTCCCTGTCTGTTTCCTCGTCTTTCTCTGTCTCTGTCTCAGCTTCATTTTGTCTTTCTCTCCCCCGTTGGGTTTCTAGCATTCACTTGGGCTCTTCTCTGTACTGCTCAGTCTTTTCCTGCACCAGTGACAGACACACGGCTCTGATGCAGCCGGTGGCCGTGTGATGCTGTGTGTGGAAATGGAGAGGAAGCCCAGGCCTGGGGTACAATTTGTGCATACACATCTGGGGGAGCCCCGCAAGAAGCTGGCCATTGGAATGCCTGGCTTGCTAGCAACACTGTCCCTGATTGTGAGGGCGTGTGTGTTATAAGGAAAGTGTCACTGTGACCCTGGGTGTGTGAGTGTATGGCCATAAGTGCCTGTGCAAGTGGGCATGGCTGTGCACCTGGGACCTGCCTCTGTGTGTGTGTTGTGTGCACTTGGGGTAATGTTTTAACAGACCCTGGGGGAGGTTGCCCACTATCTTCCCAATGTGCCCTTCAGCTGGGGTTTCTGCCTCTTATGCCTCTGGATTAGTCTTGTTGAGGGAATGAGTTTTCCTCACCTTCCTCACACTTCTTCACCCACAGGCCACTCTCCTGTCAGCTCCCAGAATAGCCCTAAGGTTCTCAATGCTCCACGGTCACCTGACTGTCCACCATCCGTGTCCCTGATGTCTAATGGGTTGCTCTGCTCTGTCTCTGCCTAACTCCTCACCCCTACTCTGGCCTGTACCCCTCTGTGGAGCCCCCTCTCTGGCTCCACAATCCCAAGATCCAAGCCTGCATCTCCAGGACTGACAGAAGCCAAAACAGAGAAAGAGGCAGATGGGAAGAGACTGAGAGACAGAGATCAAATCTAACACAGAGCTGAGAAAGAAACACAGAGAAACTCATCATGGCAGAGAGACCCAAAGGCATGGACAAGCACGGGTCAGGGCCAGGCAGGAGGGAGGCAGGAAGGGGTGGGGTGGCTGAACATCTGTGGCTGTGAACTCATACTTAAGCTCACAGGGGCCACAGACTAGTATTTAGGGGGTATTCCAGATTCTAAACCTGCTGGGGCTGAGAGAGGTCGGGGAGAAGAGGTCCCCAGCCTCTGGGCTCAATGAGGCATCTGCCCTTTGGCCTCATCCTGAGGAGGAGACATGAGTAACTCCAGGCTAAGCCTCTGGCCCCCTGACCTGTGCCTGTGGTCCTGAAAGGATGCAGTTCTCCCTACAAGGTTCTGAGAGCCTCAGCCCCCAGGACACACAGGGGCAGAGGCAGAGAAAGCTCCCCTGGTTGCTGATGTGCACAGCTGCTACTCTCATGCCTGCCCCTGCACACACGCGCTCGCACACACATACAAGCCACGTGCCATGCTGGAGGCTTGCCAATGAGGCTCCCTTGGCCCCAGCTCCATGGCCCTGCTCTGGGGCCCTACCCATGGTCTTAATGCCCAGGACTCCCAACTTCTCAACCTCCTACTCCCCAAGGGCTTTGCCCCTTTCAGGCCAGGGAGCAAGCCTGAGACTCACTCTCTATTCCTCCGCCCTCTGGGACTACTGGATCCCCCAATTCCTTCCAATACCCAGGTACCCTGAAGCCCCAGTTCATCAACTTCCACACACATGTCTTCTCGTCCCTGACCTCTGGCTCTGATTGGGGATGGGGAGATCCTAATGGGAAGAGGGTAGGAGGGAAGGTGTGAGTCTGTATGTCTGTGTGGAACGGGGGCTGTTTAGATAAACAGATGGCAACAAATGGCATAAAATTATATACCCATAATGTCAGTTCATAACATTTTGTTCGACATACTTGATTTAATCGCTTAGCTGACGATTTGGCTTTTGGGCCCATATGGTGGGGAATGAAGCTGCGTGGCACCCGCTCCAATCTGGCTCTTTTATCACCGAGGCTGGGGGCGGGCAGGGATGGGGGTGTCAATGAGGGGAGGAGAAGGGATGCAGATGGAAAGAGAATGAGCTGACAGGAGGGGGCCCAAGGAGGGAGTGACTATAGGGACCGAAGGGGACTGGACCCTACCAGGGTGGAGGAAGGTGTTTGGAGACAAAGTGGGTGGGGCCAAGTCAGCCAGCATGGGCAGGACTGTCCTCAAGACACCCGGGCCCTATGGCTGACCTTACTGGACTCTGCTGGGGCTGTGGCCTAGATCTTCCTCCACGAACCCGGTGACCTGACATTGTCTTTTTCTCTCTTCAAAACCCAGACCTAGGCCCCTAGTTAAGTTTGTCTGCCAAACTTAACTATTTCTATAGGCTTGTACGTGCACGCATGTATGCCCTCTGCTTATGCATATGTGTGAGTATGTCTGGGAGATGGGGAGATGCCTTGTGTGATGAATTCTGTTTATGCGAATTGCCTGACTTTCACTCTTTCACTCTGAGCGACTGTGAGGGGGGTGCATGAGTGTGGGTGGGTTTGGAGTCGTTGGGATGTGATGCATGTGTGAATGTTCCAGACAGGCTGTGGCACAGACTAGGTGCTCAGTGTTGCTGACTGTGTGTGTTTAGCCATCCCACAGCAGTTTGTGAATGTGGAACTAGGAAATAGTGTGTGTGTGTGTGTGTGTGTGTGTGACTAGGTCCTTCAGGGAACCCACCCTGCCCTCTCTGGAAACAAGGCAGGGTCTGCAGAGCATTCCCTTTCAAGTCTCTTGGTTGCAATCCTGAGTCACTGTGGGTGCTAGGGAAGACAGCCAGATGCTTCCCCACAGAGATGTCCCCTTCCTCCTTGCCAGTCTGGCCTTCACTCGCCCTGCTGACTCCCCTCCCAGTCTCGGAGCTGTGCCAGCCCCCACAAGCACCAAATCTGGGCCCAAATCTGTGCCCATCACTCATATCAAAGCCTCATCTGCCTCCTGCTGGGTGCCGCCCACAGACTCTGGAGTGGGATGCGGAGCCCACCCAGGATGGGGGCTGACATCTGCAGAGGGTTGGGAACTTGCTCTCTTCCTCCTCCTCCCCAGGACCCCTGCCCCCCAATTCTAGCACGAACTTGTGTGTGCTGAGGCTCCTGGGGCAGACTTGGGGTCTTACTGCCCAGCTGCCCTTCCCATGTCTCTGCCACTGTCCCTGTCTGTCCCTTCCCCTGTGTCCTCATGAAGGGCACTTTCCCTCTGCCACTGTCTTTGTCTTTGCCTTTCTTCCACATTTCTGCACCTCCTTCCCACTGTTCTTCTTTCCTTGTGCTTCTGGTCACAATTCTGAGGATCTGTGTGGCACCTGCTCCAATCTCCAAAAGTGGAGACCAGGCCTGGGCTGAGGCTGGGGCAGAGGCCCCTGGGGTGGCCCTTTCCATTTGGGAAGTTCTATTACCACCTTTCCCCTCAACCAACAGGGTTCTTCATGGCAGGTATCTGGGGTGCTAGGGGTTTTGCGGGTGTTTGGCAATGTGACAGGGCCCTGTGGCAGGGATGGGCATGCTGGTAGCTCTTTACCTCTCCCAGATTAAGTGACCCCAATACCCTGACTCCAGGGGAACCTAAATGAATATATTGCTTGTGGACCCTGCCTCCAGGGCCTTGCTGTGTGAGGGAGACAGGTGTGCAGACAGATAAGAATGCTGATGTCCCAGCAGGTGGGAGAAAGGGCCCAAAGAGTCTGTGGGTAGGGGTATGGATACCAGGGAGAAGCTTTAGAGAGAAGTGGGTTTTCAGTTATATTAAAAACATTTTCTACTTACAAAAATAATACTTGCTCAATGCAGAATTCTTGGAAAGCACAGAAAAGCTCAAAAGAAAACAAAAATGAAACAGATCCTCTGAATAAAATTGCAAGAGGTCCTGAGAAATGATGTGATGGTATGAGCTGGGGGCTAGTGGGGCTCAGAAAAGGCATTCAAGGTGGAGGTGGAGGCAGGAGTCAAGGCACCCCGATGTGAATTCAGGACATGTGGTGCTTTGAGAAGTCTACAGTGGGCTAGCCATGATGGCTCATGCTTGTGATCCCAGTGCTTTGGGAGACCAAGGTGGGAGGATCCCTGGAGCCCAGGAGTTGGAGGCTACAGTAAGCTATGATTGGCCCCTGTACCCCAGCTGGGTGACAGAGCAAAACCTTGTCTCAAAAAATGAAATCTGGGGGTTCCCTAGGCTGGCTGAGAGTTAGAAGAGTTTGGGCTTTGCTCTATAAGCAGAGATGAGCCACCCTGAAGGTCAGTAAGCAGATGAATGGTGTGTTCATATTTCTCACTTTAGAATAATAATTATTCTGGGAGATGGATTAGAGGTGTTTGAGATCCAAAGCAGAGGGACCAGTTGAGAGAGACCATGAGAGGTGACAACAGTAGACTCAATAGGAGAGGAAGGAGGGAAACCAATGAGAAGATAGAATGAATAGGACGAGACTGGTTTGCTGCAGGGGTAGGGGTAGTTGAGAGGGAGAAGCAGAGACTGAAACTCAGACCTTGGACTTAGTATTATGTCTGGTGGTGCCATTTACTTAAATGGGAAACTTAGAATTGAGAAGCAGAATTCAGATGGGGCTGGGGCAAAGGCTGGGTTTGGTTTTGGGCATTTTGAGTGTGAGATGGAAACATCTAAGTGGAAATGTTCAGTTGACAGTGGAATACAGCAGTCTGGGGTTTGAGGGGTGTAGATCTGGAAGTCACTGTTCATTTCTGTGTACTAGTCAACAGATTTTTACTAAGCATCTGTGATAGACTGGGCTGGGGATTCAGTTAGAATGTGCTGTGCCTTTGCCTTGTGGGATTTACAGCCACCAATGGAGAAGGTGGTATTCAAAGCTATGAGAATGGATGGACTTCCCAGAGGGAGAAGAGAAGGCAGCACCAGAATGCCTGCACTACAGGGCTGGCAATGGAACCACACAGAACTAGAGCTTTTTCTTGCTCTCAGATGACAGAAGGCCTTCCAGTATACTTCCTCTACTATCTTCTTAGATAAGCTTTGATTGGACATCTCCTGTGGTCCCCATTCTCTAGGCCTGCTCCCACAAGTGTGGCCATGGCATTCACACATGTCGGTAAGGCAGTGGGCTTCCTATGTCTGCCCTGCCCCACAAGATGTGGGGTTGTAGAAGAGAATTCCTACAAACTCACTCTATGTGACATGTAAATCTCCTGATGTTGTTTTTTAAAAATAAAAAAAGATCAAGATTCCTTGATGTATCTAGCACTCTGGGAGGCTGAGGCGGTTGGAATGCCTGAGCTCACAGGTTTGAGACCATCTAGAGCAAGAGAGAGACCCCATCTCTAAAAATAGCCAGGCACTGCCGTGGGAGCCTGTAGTAAGTAGCTAGCTACTTGGGAGGCTGAGACAAGGGAATCACTTGAGCCCAAGAGTTTGAGGTTTCTGTGAGCTATGACACTATGGCAGTCTACAGAGGGTGAGTGAAACTCTGTCTCAAAAAAAAAAAAAAAAAAAGATTCTTTGCTGTAGTTTTCAAAGTCTTTTATGATGTGGAACCTCTGCCCAATTACCAACCTCACTGGCAGCCAATCCTCCCCCATGCCTCAGGAGATATCTTTCCATACTAATTCCCAACCTCTGATCAGTCTTCATTCTCTTTCACCTCCAAGATTTGCACATGCCCTTTTTCCTGACACCATCTGCCTTTCCCATACAGTCAAATCAGTTAGCTCTTAATGACTTAGCTCAGCTGCCTCTCATCTGAAGCCTTCCCCTACTCTGCCATAGCCCACTGGGGATCCAGCTCATAGGCTTCTGCTGTGGCAGGCTATGTCCTCCCTGCCCCCAAATTCTTGTTGAAATCCTAATTCCCAAAGTGTTGGCATTAGGAGGTGGGACTTTGGGATGTGATTGGGTCATAAGGGTGGATCCCTTATGAAAGAGATTAGTGCCCTTATAAGAGACCCCAAAGAGCTAGCTAATCCCTTCTACCATGTGAGGACACAATAAAAAGGTACCATCTATGAGGAACAGGGACCTCACCAGACATTGCATCAGCTAGCACTTTGGTCTTCGATTTCCCAGCCTCCAGAACTGTTAGAAATAAATTTTCATTGTTTACAAGCCACTCAAATGTATGGTATTTTGTATAGCAGGCTGAGAAGACCAGGAAAGCTGCTTTTAAGTAAGGCCTTATTAGCGCATATGTTAATTGTGTTTTTGTTTGTCTGTCGCTACCTCTTGAAAAGGAGATCCTTTAGGATAGGGACTTTTTTGTTTGTTTGTTTTTGAAATTTTTATTTTGATTCATCTCTGTAGCTCCAGTGCCTCATATGGTTCTGGACACATTCTTAGGTGCTCAGCATCATGGGCTGTGAATTGAAGGTAGGCTGGTATTGAGGTAGGGCTGGAGATGCAGGTGGGCTGAGTGTTGGGTGGGGTTGGTGTTACAGACAGGGCTGGTGTTGGGGAGACTGATGTGGAAGGAAGCTAGGTATTTGGGGTCAGAGCCAGTTGTTGGGTAGGGCTGGTGGGAGAAGGGATGAATGTTGGAGTAGTGGGGGTTATTTGGGATAAAGATGGATATTAGAAATGTGATTTTGAGAGCTAAGCAGGTAACTAGGTATAGGAAAAGGGAGGCCAGGCATTGAGGGTAGGCACTTGAGTGGGGGAGAGAAGGACAGGGAGGCAGATTCAGGGGCACAGGAGAGAGACCCCTGAGACCTCTCCAGGCTTCTGATGTTTAATGCTACTGATCTGGCTCTTCCTCAGAAACCAGCTTCTCCCCTAGAACGAGGAAGAGGAGACCTGGGGAGAAGAGCCTAAAAGGGTGAAGAAGGATTTTCATTATGAAGTTAATTAGCTTCAGAGCCGCTGCACCTTTCAGGACGAGGAATTAGAGGGATTTAATTGCTTTATCAGCCTTCCTTTTGATTTTCAGCAATCAGGCCGATTCCATTTAATTTAACTGCCACAGACGAGGAGAAAATTGATGCGCTCACCTGCCTCGGAGCAGAAAGAGAGAGAGTGGGGAAGAGAGAGAGAGGAGCCAGAGAGACTGGCAAACACAGAGTCTGCAGATTAATGAAAACCAACAGCATTTGCTCACAATTGGAGATGAAGTGTGCCCTCGAGGTGTTTGGAGCTGTGTGTGTGGCCGCGTTATGTGTGGCTCTGTGTGAGTTTGTGTGTGCAGCCGCATGGGAGTTTGTGACTATGTTTGTGTGGGAATGACTTGGTTGATGTGAAGGTGGATATGTGGGTGAATGTTGGTATTTGGGTGTAGGTAAGTGATGGTAGAGGCATGTGATTGACTGTTGAAGACTCCTTATACATTGAAATAACAGTATGCAGGAGAATGACTATCTGCCTGGGTAACCATCAACACACACTATGTGTGGGTCATTATGTAGCTAGGAATTTTGGTGTATGAAACTGCACACCTATTAGTTCATTTGTTCAGATGCAGTGCTGTGGGGCAAAGATGACTGAGATGGGGTCCCTGACCTCTGGGATTCGTAATCTAACAGAGGAGAGAGACTGGTAGATAAACATCATAGAGTACTATACTACGTGGGTTCCTGAGAAAGCACTGTTCTGAAAGGCCTCCTAGAGAGGTGGCTTAAAAGATAAGAACATATCTAAGTACAGGAGCAAATGAGGGGGTCACATAAGGGGACACTGGGGCTGCTCACAAGGGCAGACCCCAGAGCAGGAAGGATCATGCCGGGAAATGTGGGCTTTTCCTGTAAGGTATTGAATGAGAAGTAACTCTCAGATGTGTGTGTTAGTAAGATTGCACTGACTGCTTTGTGGAGGATGGATTAAAGAAGGCAAGACCAGAGGCAAGGAAAACTATCACAACCATTGCCACATTCAGAGGAAAGAGGAAGAAGGAAGAAAGAACAGAGTAGGTAGAATGGGCAGGATCTGGAGAGGGCTGGGGCAGAAGGAGGTGTTGGATGTTTCTGAGTAGCCAGATCATAAGTGATTCCATAAAGGGAGATATTAGAGGAAGAGTAAGTGGGGGTGAGGGTGATGATTCAGCTTAGAATAGGCAGAGTTTAAGTTGCTGTAGGACTTCCAGGTTGAAGTATCCAGCAAATAGCTAACTAGGGAGCTTAGCAGATGGGTCCAGCCTAGAGATAAAGAGAAGAGAATCATCAGCATATGTGAATGGTAAATAATGATGTAGGAATAGATGGGATTGCGCAGAGATCAAGAAGCAAGGAGGGCTGAAGGCAAAAGCCTGGGGGTCATTTCTGTATATGAGACTGGAGGAAGAAAAACAAATAGTGAAGACGGTACAGAATCAGAAAACCAAGAGATAGTTAGAAAAAATAAGAGAAACATTGCTGGGAAGTTGAGTTCAGTTTCTAGACATGCTGAGTTTTAGATTTGCCATGAGACATCTATGTAGAGATTTCCAGTGGGGAGGATCATGAGCTCAGCTCTCAGCATGAATAAAGGCTTGGGGATGTGACAGTTCATGGGAGCTCTTGTATGGCTGCAGTAGGATGAGTGGGTGGGTGTAGAACATGAAGAAACTGGAGAAGTGAGTTGGGTTATATGGAGCTTTGAATAGCAATCTACATGTCGGTAGTTCAACCTGAGGGCAGGAGTTATTGACCATCTTTAATGAGGAAGATGACTTGATCAGGTTTTCATTTTAGAGCTATCACCCTATGTCTTGGTTTGATTTTCCCCAAATCAGAAATTGAGATGAGGGCTTAGGTGAAAGCAGTTTCTTCAGGAGGTGACCACAGGGAGCAGCAGTGAGGGAGTGGGGAGAGTGAGACAGACATAGGAGGAGGGATATAAAGAGCTGTTGTCTTTCTGGGCAATGGAAGCTCAACCCATGAGGATCCTCTGAAGACCCTTGTAGAATGCACTTCAGAACTGTCCTAAAAGACAGCAAGCTGGGTACTTATCTACTGCTGAGTGAGGCCCCCACTGGTTGACAGCTGCTGCCAGGGTCATTGCATCCCCTTTCTTGGGCCAGCTGCACGAAGTCAGAAGTGGACTGAGAGGAAGAGGTGCTAGGAACAATACAGGCATCTGGTACATTCTAGCAGCCTCTTGGGAAATGGATCAGAGAGGGAGAGGTTGGAGGGAGAGATGCCTGTTAGGAGATGATTGTAATGTCTAGACAATCCAAAGTGGAGAACATAGGACCTGATACCAGGGCTGTCTTGGAGGCATGGAATTAACAGAACTTGAAGATCCATTTGGGATTTGAGGTTTGTGGTAGGTAGAATAATGGCTTCCCAAGGTCTACATGCTAAATCCAAGAATCTGTGGATATAGGGCAAGGGGAAATTAAAGTTGCTGATTAGCTTCAGGAGATTTTTTTCTGGATTATCTGAATGGGTCTAATATACTCATGAGAGCCCTTACAAGTTAAAAAAGGAAGCAGGAGTGTGAGAATCAGAGAGTGACTTGAAGATGCTATGCTGGTGGCTTTAAAGATGGAGAAGGGGACCAGAAGCAAAGTAATGCAGGTGGCCTCTAAAAGCTGGAAACGAATTCTTCCCTACAGCCTCCAGGAAACAGCCTGGCTAACACCTTGATTTAAGCTTAATGAAACCCATGTTAGACTTTCGACCTTCAGAACTGAAAGATAATATGTCTGTGTTGTTTTAAGTCACTAAATTTGTGGTAATTTGTTTCAGCAGCAATAGGAAACTAATAAGAGGCCAAAGAAGGACTCTCAAATAACTTCCAAGATTTTTAGCTTCACCAGACCGGGAGGAGGGATATATTGAGGGAGGGAAGAGAAGTAAATCTGGGAGACAAGCTTCTGAGCTATTCCAACCAGGTCCTCTATGTGGCTGGAGAAGCTTCCATCTGGAGCTACTGTATGAAATACGGAGGCAGGGTGGGGAAAGATTTTTGGGAAGTGAGACCTCATCGACATGGTGATATCTGAAGCTTTGGAAGCAGATAAGGTTACCTAGCAAAGGATGAGGGCAGAAACTTGTGGGCGATGTCAGTGTATTGGGGCTGATGGAGAGTTGCTGCTGGTGGAGGCCGGCTCTGTTGATCTGTGTCTTCTCTTAACGAGCTCTTTGAGTTCCAGTGTTGGCTACTCTCCCTCCTCCACCATCCTCTTACCTTCTCCAGGCCCTTGGTTTCTTGGGAGGTGGCCTGCAGAGCTGCTCTGTACAGTTGTGCAGGTTGTACATTGCACAGCTCTCAGGGCTCAGCTGTGCTCAGCTCTCACAGCTCTTAGACAATGAATGTGGCACTCTCTCAGAGTTGTCAGTGCACAGACTTGCTGACGGTACATGATGGTGTGGTCCGTCTGTTCAGAGAGACAGAGAATTGGACTCTCCCTTGCCTCTAAACTCCACATGCAGAGCCTCAGCCGTGTCTTCAATCCAGGATGCAAAAGAGGTCTCAGGACCAAGGCCCAGACACAGAATGGGAATAGCCCTGGGAGAGACAGGGCCTTGCAGGGCAGGCTGTGAGGGGTCTAGGCCTGGGCCATCCTACTAGGCCCTATTCCAAGGGATGACGGCTCTTCCCTCTTCCTCTGGCACCTCACCCCTGTTGACTGCTTTTTGATTAGAATGTGGACTCTAACTTGGAATTAACCTGATTAATGTAATGAAGGCAGGGCCGGCTCAGCACTGCCCGGTGATGAAGGGAGATGGATTGGGAATGAAGGCGCTCAGATGGAGGCGAGGCCGTAATTGTTGCGTTTACTAGCTACCTGCCTCGCTGACCCTGCTGCTCAGCCCATTAATAATGATGCACAAACCTCACTTTCCAGAGATAATGACAGAGAACCTCGGGGGAGGGGAAGAGGACTGGGGTCTGGGGTCTGAGGGAGACCTGGATCTGCGGGTGGGACCTCAGTGAGGGGCAGGGGAGCAGCGTGGAGAGGCCCAAGGCTATGAGACAGAGAATACAATGGGACAAGATGAGGGCTTGCTCTAGGTCCCCACCCCCTTAGGATAATTTGGGATAACTGCCCAGAGCTGAGCTTCGAGTAGGGGCTACTGTGGCTGGCAGGGAGGCCAGGAACATAGTCTCCTTATTTCAGGAGGGATCTTGGAAAGAGGAAGGAAAACCCAGAGATTGAGCAAGAGGTGAGCAGTGCTTCCTCTGGGGGTGAAGGCAGAAACTTTGGGGTGTGATATGGGTACACACCTATGTACCGAGCACAAACCACCTGTGTATAAGTCAACGGGAAGATTATTGCTTTGATTAATTCTCTAGGATGTCTCAAAGAAGATGCAATGAATGACCCTAATTTCATCTGTGGCCCCTCCATGTACTTTATTCTCACCCATGTACATATTCATTCATTCAAGATAGTCAAGAGCTGTGCCAGTTCTGCTGCGAACTTGCTGACCCACCAAAGCAGACTCCTATCCCTCTCTGGCCTCAGTTGGCTATTCTGTAAATGAAGGAGATAGGCCAGGTGGTCAGCCCTGCCACACGAAGATGCAGATGCCACATGTCTTTACTGACACTGCAGCCTGCCTCATAGATCTGTGTGGGTGGAGGACCGTCTCAAAGCTGCCCTGAGGACAGTGTCTTTTCATTCTATACCAGATTCCAGCAGAGCTGCCCACACCAATGCCTTAGTTTTTTCTAAATTTTATTATTATTATTTTTTATTTTGAGACAAGGTCTTGCTCTATTGCCCAGGCTAGACTGTAGTGGTGTCATCACAGCTCACTGCAATCTCAAACGCCTGGGCTCAAGCCATCTTCCTGCCTCAGCCTTCTGGGTAGCTAGGATTACAGGCACATGCCACCATACCCAGCTAATTTTTAAAATTTTGTAGAGACAAGGTCTTGTTATGTTACTCAGACCAATCTAAACTTCTGGCCTTAAGTGATCCTCTTGCCTTTGCCTCCAAGAGTGGTATTATTATAGGTGTGAACCACTGTACCCTGCCCATCCTAGCTTTTTAGAATCCAGTTGGCTTTGTGGACCTATGTTAAGCTCATGCAACAAAAACTCTGTGCTTTTTCTCATATGAGCCACTGGCAAACCATAGTTCCCTTTCAGTGTGCTTGGGAAATTGATTTGGCAAAACAAATTCAGGACTTCACATTTATCCTTAAATTCCATTATGTTAATTTTGACCCATTATTCCAAATTATCTCTGAGGCCTTAATTTTATTCTGTGCCATATTTTTTTCTTTTTTCTTTTTGTTTTTTGAGACAGAGTCTCACTATGTCGCCCTCAGTAGAGTGCTGTGGTGTCACAGCTCACAGCAACCTCAAACTCTTGGGCTTAAATGATTCTCTTGCCTCAGCCTTCCAAGTAGCTGGGACCACAGGTGCCCACCACAATGCCTGGCTATTTTTTTGTTGCAATTGTTTAGCTGGCCCAGACTGGGGTTCGAACCCACCACCCTTGGTGTACATGGCTGGTGCCATAACCACTGTGCTACGGGTGCCGAGCCAGTCCTCTGCCATTTAATAAGTTTTATATATTCTGATAATCTGATGAGCCTGGAGATCATTAATGAAAACAGAGAGCAGGAAGAGCCGAGGATAAAGTCATGCTGCAAAACTCTAGAAATTTTCTATTGAACTTACATCCATCTACTTTTTTGATGTCTTTCTCCATTTTCACTACTATATTGGTTATTGCTGTGTATAAATGTTCTCTATTTAGTGCCCAGGTACTCTTAATAATACATTTTCTAGCCAGAATATAGACTCTCTCAGGGAAAGAACCACATTTGTCCTGTTTACTACTTAATCTCAAGTGCCTGGTGCTGTCTGAGACACAGAACCAGCTCAGGATAGAGTCATTGAGAAAATAAGTGAGTGACTGCTCTACAGAAATGAGGGTGGCAGTTGTGTTAGGCTGGAATGATTAGGAATATTAGTGCATATTACTGCCCCCTTGCTTTCTCTCTGGCCTTTGACTCCAGGCTTTTACAGGAGGTGGGAGAAAAGAGAGGGAAATTTGGTGGCAAATTTTAAGCAAGAATTGGGAGGGAGAGAGAGAGGAGGGTGAGAGAAAGAGAGAGAGAGAGAGAGAGAAATGTCCTTGAGTGTGGGTATGAATTTTGGAGCCAGGCAAACCTGAGTTTGAATTTGCTTTAGTTATTTATTAGCTGGATGATTGAAGGTGATTGCTTATCATTTCAGAGCCTCAGTTTTTTGGGGGCAAATAATATCTAACTTCCTCAGTTGTTGTGAGGATAAAATGTAACCACAGAGAAAACCCCTGGCATGTGGCTTGGCACTGTGCTTATGAATGACAGTCCCACCCCCAGATCTCCTCCCTATACTTTTCCTTATAGTAGACACTGAAACTGTCAAGGAGAAAGAGAAAGTATGAGGAATGCTATTTATGTTTCAATGTATCTCTGTACTCACTAGAGTCTGGGAAGTTTACCAGAAAGTGTGATGATGAAGCGAAAGGTAACTGCAGGGTCCTAGACTGGGGGGGTCGGGGAAGGTGAGGTAAGCACACTTGTAGGCTTGGAGAGTGGAGTGGGAGAAGGGACACTGCAGAGACAGAGGAGGGTAGTTGGAGCAGATTCATTATAAAGCATCTCTTGGGCGGCACCTGCGGCTCCGTGAGTAGGTTCAGTGAGTAGGGTGCCGGCCCCATATACTGAGGGTGGTGGGTTCAAACCCAGCCCTGGCCAAACTGCAACAAAAAAATAGCCAGGTATTGTGGCAGGAGCCTGTGGTCCCAGCTACTCAGGAGGCTGAGGCAAGAGAATTGCCTAAGCCCAGGAGTTAGAGGTTGCTGTGAGCTGTGTGACACCATGGCACTTTACCAGGGCAATAAAGTGAGATTCTGTCTCCACAAACAAAAAAAAAGCATCTCTTATGATTTATATACCATCTTTATATCTTCCACAAAGATAATCAAAGACATTGTCTGTTTTGTAAGGACGTGTCCCTTCCACAAGGAACCACATGAGAGGCGGTATGCATAGGAGTTAGGACCAAAAGCGCTAGTGTTTAAACTGCAAGTCGATGATGAGGTGCCAGGAAGGAAAGGTCCAGATAAATATGTAAAAATGGATGCTATAAAGACCAGAGGTGTGACCACTCATGTGGTACCATGAAAGAAGGAAGGTTCGGGGATTGGGCAGATCTGAGTTTGAATTTTGCTTTAATTACTTATTAACTGCATGATTGAAGGTAGTTACTTCCCAATTCAGAGACTCAATTTCTTTGTCTGTGATATGGAGTCAGCCTTACCTCGCCTTCTCTTGACCCTGTCTCCTCCTAGTCCAAGACTCAATAGTCCCCTTTCCCCTCATCACTATACTTTCTGGAAGACTTTATTTATTTATTTTTGAGACAGAGTCTCACTTTGTCACTCTTAGTAGAGTGCTGTGGCATCATAGCTCACAGCAAGCTCAAACTCTTGGGCTCAAGTGATTCTCTTGCCTCAGCCTCCCAAGTAGCTGGGACCACAGGTGCCCACCACAACACCAGGCTATTTTTAGAGACAGGATCTTACTCTTGCTCAGGCTTTTCTTGCACCATGAGCTCAGGCAATCCTCCTGCCTTGGCCACCCAGAATGCTAGGTTTACAAGCGTGAGCCACCTGGCCGGGCTGCAAGACTATTTTTAGTTGTGAAATTTACTCCTCTTAGTTGTTGTGAGGATTAAATGCAGTGATGGAGACAAAGCCCCTAGCACATGGCTTGGCATTGCGCCTATGAGTGGCAGCCCTATTGACTACCCCTGACCCCCTCTTTCTTACACTAATGGACAGTGAAACTCTTGGAGAAAGAGAAGAGTACGGAGGAATGTTATTCGTGGCTCTAAGATAGCTCTGTATTATCAGAGTCTGGGAATACTTTGACTTGAAAAAAAGAAAACTGTTTTCTTTCATTACATGAGTTATGAATACTAATTGAGGAAAAATTGAAAAATTCAGTTGTGCAAAATAAAACATCACCTATAATTCTACTATCCCTATAACCACTGTTAACATTTTGGTATACAGCCTTCCAGACTATTTTTATGTATATATAATCAATATTTATTTGTTTGCTTTTTTACAAAAATAGGATTATAAAATACATATTATTCTGCAAGCCTTATTTTTCACTTAACAATGTATTGTGGATAATTTTTCACGTCAATAAATAGTGCAGTTCTATAATCTATATCTAATTGTTTATAGTTGAGTATAGTCATCTACTGCAAAGATAATCTTACTGAATAGTCTCTTGTTGATGGATCCTTGTCTGTGCTTTCTGCTTTCATGAACAATAATACAAAGAACATTCCTGAGCCTGTTTCTCTGAATCCAAGAGAGACATGAAAAATACCAATGTGATTACCTGGGACGTTCTCTGACAAGGCCGTATTGACCAAGGCCTTGCACCTACAATGTAAAGAAGGAAGAGTGACCAAGGAGTGGACACCAGATTGACAACAGACTGTGAGAAACACCTGAAAAATTAGAGCTTGGGAAGAGTGAAGGCTGGTAAAATGTGCCTGGTGGAGAAATGGTTAAATACATCCCATGTTCATATCTTCTATAGAAGATTCCGCAGCAATTGGAGTGTGATACTGACAGGTACTAATGTAGCAGGCTCTCCAAAGCATATTGTTAGATGAGAAAAGCAAGTTATAGAACCAAATATTTGCCACTTGAACATATACAGGCATCTTCCTTTTTTCCCCTGTAAAATAAAGGTAAAAACAAGATTCTCCCTGAAATCCTCCATGTGTATGTTAATCTTTGTAGGATTCAGTGTAAATAAGAATTTACACTGGGCTGGGCAGCGCCTGTAGCTCAGTGGGTAGGACACCGGCCACCAGGGCTGGTGGGTTTGAACCCAGCCTCGGCCTGCTAAAAAAACAAAAAAATAGCTGGGTGTACTCAGGAGGCTGAGGCAAGAGAATCACTTGAGCCCAAGAGTTCGAGGTTGCTGTGAGCTATGATGCCACGGCATTCTACCGAGGGCAACAAGGTGAGACTGTCTCAATAAAATAAATAAATAAATAAATAAATAAAATAAAATATAATATAAAAAAAAAGAATCTGAGGGTCAAAGGGTTTTTTTGTTGTTTTGTTTTGTTTTTGCCACAGAGTCTTACTATGTTGCCCTCGTGGTATAGAGTGCTGTGCTGTCACAGCTCACAGCAACCTCAAACTGTTGGGCTTAACCAATACTCTTGTCTCAGCCTCTTGAGTAGCTGAGACTATAGGTGCTCACCACAATGCCCAGCTATTCTTTTTGTGTAGTTGTCATTGTTTGGCAGGCCCGGGTTGGGTTTGAACCTGCTAGCTCCAGTATATGTGGCTGGTGCCCTAGCCGCTGAGCTACAGGCATCGAGCCCAAAAGGTTTTTTTAAAAAAATGCCCTTTCTTTTTTATATGGTAAGATATATTTAAAAACTTGCTATTTTAACTATTTTAATGCTGCCATTACATGACATTTTTTAATAGTTATGATGTTGTGCAACTATCACTACTATCTATTCCAAAATATTTCCATCATCCCAAACAGAAACTCTGTACCCATTAATTGATAACTCCCATTCCTTCCTCCTATAAGCCCCTGGTAACCTCTAATCCATTTTTTGTACCTGTGAATTTCCCTATTCTAGATATTTCATGTAAGTGAAATCATATAAGAGTTGTCTTTTTTGGGTCTGGCTCTTTTCACTTAGCATGATGCTTTCAAGGTTTATCCATGTTGTAGCTTGTATTAGAGTTTCATTCCTTTTGTGGCTGAATAATATTCCACTATGCATAGTATGTATATGACATGTTTTGTTTTCCAGTCATCTGTTCGTAGAGAAACTTCTCTCTTAAATCTATCAAACTGGATGTTCTGTGTGAAAATACGAACTGTTTTCCATTATTTCACATGGGAAACATAAGTCATGGTTTTCTGCAGCACCAACCAGGCTCCCTACTCACCTCCTCTTTGTGGACGCTTCTTAAAGTGCCTACACATGACTCAGACTCCCTGCCGATTCTCTTTGAAATGTAACTTGGGATTTTTCCCATGATTACATTTAGAAAACCATCCTGAGTTTGAGGTATGCAAATACTATATGTATTGTTTCATATATAAACAACAGCTGTGAAACATCATTATTAAATACACGTATTCTATGAATTTGGGTATTAAAACCTATAGGAAAATATTAATGGGGGAATATGTTGTATAGGACATACTGACGTAGTTCAAACACAAAAACTAAAGTATATGTTTTTGTGTATACATATGTGTAGGAATGCATCAAAGAGACCTGGAAGAATAGAGAATGCGCTAGAATTAGAAGGGGCATTCAATGAGAGATTTAGTTTTTTTCTGTAATATTGGCATTTTGATGAGAATGTGTTTGTGTATTACTAATGTGAGTAAACATATATATGTACATAAAATGTGTTTAACACCAGGACAGCCTTTGGGGTAGGTCATGGTCTGGTATTAACCAAAGAGAGGGAGAAGAGGTGCTGCATCTCTCTTTTTCCTTCTTTCTAGAGTGTTAAGGTGAATGACTTCAAATCAGAAATCATAGGACAGAATTATAGTAAAAAGTTTCAGATAGGTGTCAAGATCACATGTGATCAGGACTCCTGGAGGGTGGGAGGGGTGCTGTGAGGTGCAGTTGAACAAATACTGCCATTATAGCCAGCAAGGAGTAGACATTGGATTTGGAAATTGAAAACTATCTAAGTTAATGTTGATTCCTGGCAAAATTTTAGAAATGATTATTAGGTATGGGGTCTGGCATGACTCAGCAAGGAAACTAGCATGAGTTCTCTACAAACACATACAAAAGGACAGAATACCATGCTTCTTTTTGTTGATGAGGATATTGAATGAAGAGGTTAAGGGAAAGCTGAAGATGCTGGTTTTTTTTTTTTTTTTGTTTGTTTGTTTGTTTTTGCTTTCAACAGGGCAGGAAGCACTTTGTCATATTATCCTGGTATATGTGATGGAAAAATGAGGGCCATGCTTAGAGGATTCATAACTGGTGACTCACTGTACCCAGAGAGGTGTGATGACAGGTTTTATATCTTGCCAGCAGGAGGTCTCTGAGCCTGTGACTTGGCCCTGGCCATTTGATGTTTCTATTAGTAACCCAGATGAAGATGTAGGTGTCCAGCTAATCACACTTTCAAGTGACACAAAGAGGAACAGGCTCACTAATAGGTTTGGATGACAGAATTGAGGTTCAAAATGATCTCGACAGGCTGGAATGATGATCCTACAGGAGCAAATGACATTTGGCTGAGGTAGATGTAGAGTCCTGAAGGCAGGTTAAGAAGTTCAGAAGTACAAATGTGGGACTAGGATTCTCCGTCTAGGAATATATCATGTGAAAAAGATGAAGTTTATTTGACTGTGAATTCATTGTGAGTCAATTGTGGGGCAATACCAAGGAGGCTGACGACTCCCAGGCTGCCTCAGTAGATGCAGAAAACCTTGAATAAAAAGGTCAGTGTCTCCACCAGGCCCCATATTTTACTAGGTTCAGGGATGGAGACCCTTCTTAGGAACAATGTCCAGAGGAGGACAATCTCTGAGGTAAAGGATCTAAACACCAAGTATTATGAGTAGGGTGACCATGACATTTATTACCTAAACTGGGACATGTTTGAGAGTGAAAGTGCTATTAGTAACTGGAATGTATAATAAATCTGATTTTCAGGTGTCATTGGAGGAACTGGGACTTTTTATAAAGGAGAAGAAAAGACTTCGGGTAACCAAACAGTTGTCATATGAGATACAAAACATGTTTTTATGGCCTACTATCTGGTTTTTTTGGACACAGAATCTCTCTCTGCCACCCTGGGTAGAGTGCCATGATGTCATAGCTCACAGCAACCTCAAACTCCTGGGCTCAAGAGATACTCTCACTACAGCCTCCTGAGTAGTTGGGACTGTGTTGCTGCGATTCTCACCTGCCACAAATGCCCAGCTAGTTTTTCTATTTTTAGTAAACATGGGGTTTCACTCTTGGTCAGGCTGGTCTCCTGAACTCAAGTGATCCACCCACTTCAGCCTTCCTCAGTGCTAGGATTACAAGCATGAACCACCGTGCTGGGCTAGCCTACTATCTTTTAAAAAATTATTATTTAAAAAGGAACACCTGTACATTGAAAAATACTCAAATGATAGAAATTTATCTTCTACCAAATAAGAATAAAAGTAGTTTCACCTCACCGAGTTGTTATAAGAGTGTATGCGATAAGTTCATAAGATAAAAATAACACTGTTTAAAAGGAGAAAAAATTTTCCTTTCTTCATCCATCTTATCTCCTACATCAGTCAAATCCTTAAGAAGCAGCATATTAATAATCTTTTGTGTATTTTCTAATATTTAAAAAATTTAAAGTAATATGCTTACATGAAGCAAGTAAGACAAAATCTTGGTAACTGCTAACTCTGAGGTATTCGAATATGAGAGTTCGTTGTACTCTTCTCTCTCCTTTGGTGTATGTTTGAATTTTTCATTAAAAATGGTATATAGCTGACCATTGAACAAGGCAGGGGTTGGGGAACTCCTGTGCTGTTGAAAATTCATGTGTAATTTTACATGTATACCATGGAATATTATGCAGCCTTAAAGAAAGATGGAGACTTTACCTCTTTCATGTTTACATGGATGGAGCTGGAACATATTCTTCTTAGCAAAGTATCTCAGGAGTGGAAGAAAAAGTATCTAATGTACTCAGCCCTACTATGAAGCTAAATTATAGCTTTTACATGAAGGCTATAACCCAACTATAGCACAAGACTATGGGGAAAGGGCCAAGGAAGGGGAAGGGAGGGGGGAGGTTAGGGTGGAGGAAGGGTAATGGGTGGGGCCACACCTACTGTGCATCTTAGAATGGGTACAGGTGAAACTTAGTAAAGGCAGAATACAAATGTCTACATACAATAACTAAGAAAATGCCATGAAGGCTACGTTGAACAGTTTGATGAGAATATTTCAGATTGTATATGAAACCAGCACATTGTACCCCTTGATTGCACTAATGTACACAGCTATGATTTAACAATAAAAAAAGAAAATTCATGTATAATTTTGAAAAAAAAGAAAAGAAAATTCATGTATAATTTTGATTCCCCCAAACTTAACTACTAATAGCCTACTGTTTATTGGAAGCCTTACCCAAAACATAATATTAACACATATTTCAGATGTATTATGTACTATATTTTTACAATAAAGTAAGCTAGAGAAAAGCAAAGGAAAAGGAAAATCACGAAGAAAAGGGAATATATTTACTATTCATTAAGTGGAAGCAGATCTCATAAAGGTCGTCATCCTCTTTGTCTTCACACTGAGTAAGCTGAGGAGGAGGAGGAGGAAGGGGAGGGGTTGACTGTTTCAGGGGTGGCAGAGGTGGAAGAGGTGAGGGAGTTGGAAGGAAAGGCAGGAGAGGCAGGCATACTCGGTGTAACTTTCATTGAAAAAAATCCACACGTACATGGACTCACGTGGTTTAAACCCATGGTGCTTGAGGGTCAACTGTATTTAGCTCAAGAAGAAATTACACACAAAATTCTAGCTCTCTCCTATCAGTTCTCTTTAGGCAACCATTTGAAATTAATTAGCTATATCTCTAAAGTGTACTGCCTTATTTCTTCCTTTTGTCCATTTGTTTTTTATTTGTATATATTCATGGGGTACAAATGCAGCACTCTTACATTGATATATTGCATTGTGATGAAGTACCTTCAGTGTATACATTACTGAAGCAACACACGTTGTATCCACCACATTTCCCTATTTCTGTAGAAACATTATATTGCTATTTTTGACTTTTCCCTTTTTAAATTTTGAATAAAATCTAAAAATCTAGGTGTGTATAAAATTTTAGACTTGAAATCATTTTCCCTAAGAATTTTGAAAAAAAAAAATCTAAAAAGAGAAAAGTCAAAAATAGTAATATAAGTATTTATTATAGAAGGTAAAGACTGGACCTCTTATTTTACCACCTATATTCACTTCATCAATTTACCCAATACGCATATATCACAATTTGTGATAAAATCAGTGTTTCATGTTTATGCTTGTAAGTGTGTATTTTTTTTTTAACAGCTGAGCCATATTGTGATTTTCATAACATTTCATTTCTTGTATAACTTGTTTTTTCCTGGAGCTCATAATTGCCTCAGGGTTTTTCTTTTGGTTGTTTGTTGAATTTTATGGATATTTATTATTAATTTATCTGAATTCCCAACAGAAGTATGAACTTATTTTGGTTGAATATATTTTATAATCTATGGTTACCATATTTTTTTATTGGTAACATCCTTTATAAACCTAATTTTTTTCCATTCAAGGCTACCTCCAGTGGCCCTCTTTAATAAGTTAGGAAAGAGCACCTGGCGTGGAAAGGCAAATTATAAAAAGGAGCTTCTTGGAATGACTAATTATAAAATAGTGCTTCCTTTGGGAAGACCAGTTAGTAAGAAATTCCTCTTCCTCTAGGTTTGATATAACCATTCATCAGAATTGTGGCTCATCCAAATGGAGTGCAAGAAGGATTTTAGCTCTCATTTATGACCTATAAATTAGATATCTTAGCTCAGGGAATGGCTTACATGATTTTGCGTGTAGGTTGTTCCTGTCTATACTGGTTATTCTAAGGATACATTGCAAGCTGTCATAATGAAATTTTTCTTCTCTATCATTTTGGGACTACCCCTCATTCCTCTCCTATGCTTGATTTTTTGCCTGCTGAGACCTGATTATTCCCCTTTCTTGGTTTATTTATTCATCCATCTTTCATATTCTTCAGTAACCTTTTAAGAAAGGATGCATGAAAGGTAAATTTGGGGATACTTTGGATGTGTGAGAATGACTTTTAGTTTTATAGTTGATCAATATTTTAGCTGGGTATAAAATTTTAGGCTTGAAATAATTTTCCCTAAGAAATTTGAAGGTACTGTTCTACTATGGTATAGATTTCATTGTTACCATTGGGAAGTACGCTGCTACTCTTATTCCCAAATTGTCATACTTGATTTTTCTTTCCCTTCTTTGTCTCATTCTGAAAGCTTCTATTTATTCCTTGGTCCTCTAAAATTTCATTGTTATGTGCTTTGTGGTAGAGATTTGTAAATCCATTGTACTGGGTATTTATTTGGTAGGGCCTTTCAATCTAGAAAGCCATGTCCTTCATTTCTGGGGACTTTTTGGAATTTTCAAAATAATTTTATTACTTCCATTTTCTTTGTCTTCTTTTTGTGAGACTCCTCCTACTCAGATGTTTAAACTTTCTATAGTTTTCCTCTAGTCTTCCTATTTTCTCTTTCTTAGATTTTATCTCTGTGGCTATTTGTTCTCCTTTTTTGGTGATTTTCTCAACTTTATGATGGTCTTTCTCTTAAATATACTTACTTCTGACAAAATTTTATAAAGAGATGCCCAACATGTGGAGAATATTTCATAAATATAAAATTTTATAATGAATATTTTGTAAATAAAGGTACTTTTCCCTATGTATGGCAACTTTGCTGTGACTTTTTGGGATACCCTGTATACCTTTGTCCTTGTTTCATGGATGTGAGTTTCTTTTACTTCTCTAAGACTATTAATTGTAGATGATTTTTCAAAAGTTTTCTTCTCTTCTTCCTTAAATTGTCTTTGATTCTTTCAAGTTTCTTTCCTTTTATTATTATTATTGTTATTTGTTTATTTTAGAAACAGGATCTTGCTCTGCCAATCAGGCTGGAGTGCAATGGTGTGATCACAGTTCGCTGTAACCTTGAACTCCTGGGCTCAGGAGATCCTCCAAAGTAACTGGGACTATAGGTACAGGCCATCATGCCTGGCTAATTTTTCTCATTTTCTTGTAGATGAGTCTTGCTATGTTGAGCTGGCTAATCTTGAACTCCTGGCCTTAAAACGATCCTCCTACCTCAAATTCTTTTTCTTATAGAAGTTAATGCTTGCCTCTATCTTTCATGTTAGAAACTTGTTCTAAATCATTAGTATCCTTTCCTGTCCATCAATACTCAAAAGTAAGGCACTAAAAGACTGCTTAGGAGATTTATGTTTATGTTTGGGACCTGTTGATTAGTGGAAATCACTGAAGATTGATTAGGTGGAGACTCAGATGTTTTGTGGGGAAATCTGATTGTCAGTATTTAGAGGTCTTTTCTTTTGGGCATGTCTGTTTCTTCAGAGTCTTCAGCTTGGAGGGCTAAACAATTGAAGATAGTTGCCATCTTTCTGAAAGTCTAGGTGGGGGAGATGGCTATCCCCAAATTTAAGCAGCTCATTTCATGTTGCATAACAATGGTTTTAGAGAGGGGAGGAATGGGGTGGGAGGGATAGTAGGAGATAGTAGGGGGACCACACCTATGGAGCACATTGCAAATACAAGTTGGATCTATCATGTGTAGAACACAAATGTCCTAATGCTATAATTGGGTAAATGAGGTGAAAGCTATGTTGATTAGTATGATGTAAGCACTCCAATTTGTACAAAGAATCAACACATTGAAAATGGCATAATTGTATTTATGATCTATGTACAAAAGACTTAATAAAAAATATTTTAAAAAACTTCAAATATGTGTAAAAGCAAGGAGAATAGTACAATGAACCAAGCTCCAACGATTATCAATTTATGGCCAGTTTTATCCTATATATTTCCTCACCCAGCTCTATCCCCCAGATTATTTTATAGAAAATTTCAGATTTTATATTATTTAGTTTGTAAATATTTTATTTTATATTTCTAAAATAAAAGAACAAGGATGGTGGGAGGGGTGAGGAATGAAAAATCCCTGTAGGGTACAAAGTATACCACTGGGGTGATAGGTACACCAAAAACCCAGACTCTGCTACTATATAATAAAAACATATAATTGAATGCAACTTGTATCCCCCAAATCTAGTAGAATAAAAATAAGTAAATAAATGATATAGAAAAAAGGACCTTTTACAAATAACCAGAACATCACCAGAACATCAAAATGTCATAGCATCCAACTAATGCAGGGCTCACATATCTCTGGTTGTCTCATAACTTCTCCATCTCCTCTCGCTCTTCTTTCTATTTCTCCTCTTTCTCTCCTTGCTCCTTCTCTTCCTTCTCTAAATGACTTGCAAGATTCAAATATAATGTAATTAGTTGACATATATTTGAAGTCTGTTTTAGTCCATCCATTTTTTTTCTTCTTTTAATTTCTTTTCTAAAGAAGCCCAGCTATTTGCCATATAGTTTCCTATCGTTTGGAGTTTTCAGATCACATCCTTGTGGTTTCTCTGTCTATAATATTCTCTGTAAAAATGGTAGTTACATCTAGATTAACTTTAGATGTAACATTAGATTCAGGGTTTTTTTTTGGAAATACTATAGAGTTTTATTTTGTTTTGTCTTGTATTTTCATCAAGAGGAACCCAATGTTGTGTTGTCTCACTTTTTCCAAAATTAACAGCCACTAATAATCGTTACCTGGGTCTATTATTTCATGAGGAGTTGCAAAGTGGTGATATTTTAATACCACCCATTCCTTTTTCATTTATTACCTGGAAGAATTCTACGAAGAGAAACTTCCCCTTTCCCACTATTTGGTTGCATTAAGATGTAACAGGGCTTGATTCTTTCTCTTAATTATCAATTTACCAAATAATATGCTTCCCCTAGCATCCTTCCAAGAAGATAAATAAAGTTTTTCTTTTAAGTATGATAAGGTACTTATGGATTTAAATATCTTTGATAAGTTTCGATCAATAGTAGTTATTATTCTCATTGATGCTCAGCTGTCTCACCTTTGGGCAATAGGAGCCTCCAAGTCCTTTTACATGATCCTCATAGTCTTTGATAGCTTCCTTGCTTTCTGGTAGGACAAGATTTTCAGAATCATCTTGTATATACCCTGTTTCTGACATGTAATCTTTCATGTCTCCCAAAGAGCCCCGGTTCTTTTTAGCGCAAAGTGTTACTTAAAGACCACAATCTGGAGGCTAGAGTTATTGCTACTGAGGTTAGTTTCTTGTCCTTTTCAGTGACTACAGCCAGGAAATACATTTTTTTAAAAAGATAAAATGCCTTTGGAAAATCTTCAGAGCAACTGTTACCAGTTGATCACCATGGCTATAAACAATAAAATGAGATGAAATAACATTAAAAAAAAAAGATAAAATGCCTCAAGAGTTATTACCAATATTTCCAACTCAAATTCAGGACTATGGGGGATTTTACTAATCATCATTGATCTTCCATCTGTTTTTGTTTGTTTGTTTCTCACATACCAAAAAACTCTAAGAGCATCAATATCATTACTTATTTGCTTTATTAGTGTCTATCCCAGTAGGGATATATGTAGAGTCAATTACTGGATTTTAAATTACTTGAAATGGTTTCTCTCTATGTGGTTATGACACCAATTCAATAGATAGGTTCATTTCTTTCATTTTGCCTTTAATTTTGGGGGGGGATTACTTATTTATTTATTTGATTTGATTTTGTTGTAATGTATTTGCATGGTTTTAAAGTCAAATCTACAAAATAAGTTTTTTTAAATAAAATAAGTTATACTCAGTTATGTCTACTTTCTACCCTGTCCTCTCCACTTTGTTTCTTCCCTTCTCCAATAGATGATCATTTTATTCTGTTTTTCTTTTCACTTTGAGACATGTAAGCAAAATAAGTATATATATATTCATATTCATCCTTTCTTTCTTAGATAAATGGTTGACTATTTTACACATTTTTATCCATCTTAATAATGGCTGCTTAACAAAATTTACATCTAGGAGTATGTTACTTATTTAGCTTGTGGCTCCTTCTACTCACTGGTTCATCTCTTATTGGTTTGTCACTCACTTCTTAAAGCAGATGCCCAGTGACAAGAGCATGGATGTGGTTTAAAGGCATGGAAGGACCTGAGTTTGACTTCTAGCTCTGCCTGTTACTTGCTATGTGACTTTGCACAAACATGTTAATCTCTTTGGATCTCATTATCTTCATTGTAAAATAAAAATGACAAAATCTTCTTCACAGGGTTATTGTGGATAATCCAGGAAGCACACTTAACACGGTGCCCAGCACATGGAAGAGACTGGATAAATGTGAGTTGTTTTCAATTGTATTATTATTTTTTATTTTATTTTTATTTATTATTCTTATTATTATTCTTTCATATTCTTGCCATGTGGTGATTCCAAGAATCTTACAAATACTGAATGTGATTTTCCAACCTTTCAGTTCTTGAAGGAGCAGACACCTCTTGGGTCAAGTAAGCACTCACAGCAGTGAACCTGGTCAGGGCCTTAGCTTCTGCTCTGTAGTCGGGGGCTACGTTCTTGTGATCTAAGCCTAGGACCTTCCATTCTGGCCAAATCCACAGAGCTGTGTCTTGTCCTGAGAAGCCACTGCCACTTTTTGCCTTCCCAATTTTTGGCTCAGTTCTTTCCCATCCTAAGCTGCAGCATCTCCCATAGAAACTACTTCCAGGCCTCTGCAGCATCCCGAGAAGCTTCTTTTCCAACTTGGAAAGAGCTCTCTTACTCTCCACTCTTGGGGCCCTGGGGCTCAGGTTGAGAGCTCCACCCTCTTCCTCCCATCTTCTGTGAGTCTTTATTGTTGTGTGACATCATCACTGCACTCTACCATCATGTGGTTGCATCATTGTATCAGAGCATCATTAATGAATTAACATGATTACACTGTCAGGTTGTCACTTCGTTGCTGGGTTGTGTGCCTCTTTACAGTCATGTCAGCACTATGGTATCACTGATTACATGGATACTTCATTATAGCCCAGTATTGTTAACCCATAGTGCACTGACCCATCACTTCCTGGTTGATATTAGTAAATTGCCATGTGGTTATCTTGTTGCTGAATTATGTTTTTACAGCCCTACACTATCACTTGTATCTTGTCTTTTCTTGTCTTTAGAGACAGAGTCTTGCTCTGATTTGTTGCTCAGGCAGGCCTGCAGTGGAGTGAACATAATTCACTTTAGCCTTAAACTCCTGCATTCAAGCAATCCTCCTGCCTCAGCCTCCCCAAGTGCTAGTATTACAAGCACTTTGTGAGCCACCACCCCCAACCTTCACTTGTATCTTTATGCATTATGCATTATGACATATCTTTACTGCATTATGGTAATACATTATAGGATTATTTTAGTTTGGGATTATACTGTTACTTTGTTACAGATTTACATCAGTTATCCAAACTGAAATGCAAATTTGGAGGCTAGAAGAGTGGGGAAAAAGATTTATCTCCCAATTCTACATCCCAAGGCCAGTTCAGTCTCCTGAGCTACTTCCCCACAGTCATGTCTATTGGATATCATGCTCAGGCATGGCCGACTCAGGCACACACACTTAATATGCAAAGATGAACCTGTCGTACCTGTTGTTTCTAGTTCCAAGTTTCTCTTCTTGTCTCTGCTGATGGCCCCATCCCAGGCCAGCCTCTTGGGACACAGCCCTGAGAGGCAGTCATCCTCACCTCATCTCTCTCACTTTCATATCTCACTAGGAGATATGCTAACTCAGTGAGGCTGCCCCTAGGCCTTATTGAGCCAGACACTTGGAGATGGAGGCCACCCAGCTTATCTTATCCCCCCTCTTTCTCTGTCTGCCTTTCTTATGATGGCACTGGCCTCCTAATGGTCTCCCTGCCTCAAACTTTCTCTTTGCCACCCTGTCTGAGAACTAGAGTTAACTTTGTATCTGGACCATCCTTAGAAGCAGTTAGTGACCCCCCTCCCCGCAATTCAATGGCATGGCGTTCTCTACCCTTCGGAAACTGATCTCTCTCCCTTCCATTTCTCATCCAGTCAATCTCCAAGTCCTATCAGATCAACTTCTGGTAAATATATCAAAGTCAGATTTGCAAAGTTTCCTTCCCAACTGTTTTCTTCCTTCCTCCCTTCAACAGCCCTGTGCCTCCACCAGCCTTTCTCTCTGCACAGAGCTTGCTTCTTCTAGACCCTAGCTTTGCTATTCTAGATTATTTTCTCCACCATTCCGATCTCCAGCTTTCAGCAGCCTCTCCCTCATCTGAGCCCACCCAGCATTGCTGGCCTAGGTCAGTTGGAAGTGGTCTCAAATGGACTAAATGTTCTCTGAGTTTCTCATCTCCGTAGCCACCCCAGCCTGTTGTGATCTGCCAAGAGAGTTCTGACACTGGGAGGATTGGCTCCAGATCAGGCCACAGTGGTGCCAAGATAGGGGTAGGCATTTCTCCATTCAACAAGTATTTTCTGGTACCTGTTAAGTACAGGGCTTGAGAATAAAAACATAAACTCTATTCTCATGAAACTTAACATTTTGGTGGAAAGATACACAATATCCAAGTACTTAGCAGAGTGATATGTTGAAAAATGAGAAGGTTTGGAAAGCTGTATATCAAGAGGAGGGAGTGATTTTGAATCTGAGATCTGAAGGATGAACAGGAGTTCATCAAGTGAATATTAAAGGTTGCAGTGTGGAAGGAGTACTTCATGCTGAGAGAAGAATGGCATGTGCAAGGTCAGAAGGGAAAGGTGGCTGCGCTAGAGCAGAGAGAGCAGAGGAAGCATGCTGGAGATGGGGTCTTGCCTTGCCTAGGTTGGTCTCGAACCTGTGAGTTCAGGCAATCCACCCCCCTCGGCCTCCCAGAGTGCTAGGATTACAGGCATGTGCCACCACACCCAGCCTAGAGCCTGGAGTTTTATGTTGTGAACCCAAGTTCAGAGTTGGACTTGATCTCTTACAGGTGCATGGTGGTCCCCTAACGAACATGAAGTTGAAAATCAGTGTGTGCTGAGGGGCAGGAGATGGCCTGGCAGGATGCTGTTTGAATTTTTAAAAATACTAGTTTTTGAGAATAAAAACATGAACTCCATTCTCATGAAACTAAACAAAAAATATCAGATACCATGGGGTGTGGGGGTACTATCAAGAGCCTAAATCAGGAGCACAGGAAAGCTGATGATGGCTCCGGCCTTGAATGGTAGGGGAGACCTAGAAGCAAATGGACCAGATTTGACCTGTTTATGTGAAGTTGAACCCGCAGGATCTGGATTCTGATT
Source organism: Nycticebus coucang (assembly GCF_027406575.1). Classification (NCBI taxonomy): domain Eukaryota; kingdom Metazoa; phylum Chordata; class Mammalia; order Primates; family Lorisidae; genus Nycticebus; species Nycticebus coucang. The sequence continues at coordinate 129,952,772 of NC_069782.1, read as the reverse complement.
GGATGAGAGGGAAGAGGGAGAGGGAGGAGTCAAGGATGATGGCAGGATCCTGGCTTAAGCAGCTGAGTGGATAATGCTGCCATTCCCACAGATTTGGATCAATGGATGGGACAATCATGCCTAGGTTCCTCACAAATAATCACCCGGGGTGGTGGAGGGGAATGATAGAGGCGTGCAGAGAGTTGTGGGGTCTAACCCAGTCAAGGAGCCAAAGAGGTCTTCCTGGGTCAGTTAGTTGATGGCAAAGCCATTACTAAATGTGGCTGAGGGTCCAAGATATGAGGTTGGGTCCAGGACTGGGATCTAGGGGTCCTGCTGGTCAGGAAAGCAGGAGGCCTGGAGATTTGGAAGTGGACTCAGGGTGGTTCAAGGCCTGGGTGACTCCAGACTTGGTTGGTGACAGACGGCTAGGCTGGGCTGGGCTGCCCTCTCCTCCTCTGATAATTAATCCCGCACGGGGGCCGCGGGCGATGACAGGGCTGTCTAGCGTGCACTTAAGCATTAAATGACCAATTTCTGTCAGACTAACTTCCCCAGCCTCCCCATCCCCTCCCCTGCCACCCACCCCTGCCTGTACCCCTCCCTCTGCTCCCTGCACTCTGAGTTTTTCAGCAACTGATGGCTCCTGGTTCATTTCTGTGGAATTAATTGGTCCCTGAATGAATTCTGTTGACAGGGCAATTTATCATGTGTTTGGGCTGACAGTGCGGGTGTCAGGGGTAGGAGGTACGGAGATGGACTGGGGTGGGTGAGATGAGGGGGAGGAGGGTGTTTGGGTTGGGGGTAAATATTGACCATAGATGGGGGGTGAATATTGAGAGGTATCAGCCCAAAGGTACCATAGAGTACCCCAATCATGGCTTCATTCTGAGCTATATATCTTAATCCCACAAGTTTGAGAGAAAACCTCAAATTGGATAGGACCCCTAAACTTTGTTTGACCTCTTCCCAACTCTTCAATCATCCCAAATGGGTGTATCCTCACTGGAGAAGTTCTGTACCATCACACATTAATCCTCTGAAGGCTGCAGTGGGGTGTGGGGTTCTGGGAGAGAATAAAGGAGTGTGTGTGTGTTTTTGTATGCATGCACACATGCAGATATGTGCAGTGAGAATGCTCACGCACTCAGGGAGTGAAGAACTGATTAGTCTAGGGGGTAAAAGGGCTAGTCCTCAGGGAGCTGGGCGCTCAGCCGGCCTGGCTAACAGGGGCCTAAGAGGCAGCCTAATTAGGGTATTGGAATGGTTTTGGCAAGCAGCGATGTTGGGGGAGGCTGGAAATGTAGTTGGTCCTAAATAGCTGCTTCCTTTGTTTCCCTCCCCTAGTGCCCTCCCCTGCAACCTCACAGGTCCCCTCAGACTGCCGTTCACCTGCCTCAATGCTTGCAGCCTCCAGCCTAGAGACCTCTGGGCAGACGGTGCGAAGGGAGATAGGAACAGGCAGCACTGACTCCCAGATGGGGTGGATGGCAACATATATATCCGTGCTGCCTCCTTCTCTAGTTTAAAAAGCCTTCCCCCCATTCTCTTCCCCACCTGAAAGTGCCTACCCTACCTCCACAGAAGTCACGTGACCTTCTGGCCACAGAGACTGCTGGAGCACCTTCAGTATACAACCATGGACGCCTACAGTGTCCAGGTGGGAAGGAGCCCTGGAGGCTATCTAGTTTTCTACATGAGGAAACTGAGCCACACGGGCAGGGCTGGGCTTATTGAAAGTCACGTGTCCCTTCTGCCCTTGGCTTAGCGGAGCCTCCACATACACGTGTTTTTTGTTCTGCCTCTAGGTTGCCTGCGGGGTTTGGGAATTCCTTGGGGTGTGTGTGTGGCTTTTCCTCATAAGGCAGTGGAGGCCACACTGAGGCACTTAGGGATGTACCGTCACAAAAATCAAACCATGGGAATGGGCCCAACCTGCTACATGGGTTAGGTCAACTAGGGAGGCCCCATGGAGGAGGGAGATGTGGATGGGGTTCAGGAGGGCAGGGCAGCGTAATCTTGTGCTGTATAATCTGGCTGCTGTGTCCTGCAGGATGGAGCCAGAGTGAGGGGGAACCAGCGTGGATAGCAGTGTGCATCTTCTGCTCTCACAACTGCCTTCTGCATCCCTGGGAAAGAGTCTTTAAAATTCTCTACCCTCCTCAAGGCTGGATGCAGCCCTGTTTCCCCTACTCTCAGCAGACCACAGCTGTGGCTCCTGTAATCTCTCCCAGCAACCGTAGTGGCCCCTACCCCCTCTGGACCTTCCTCTACCCAGAAGAATTCTCTGGTTCCCCCTATACCTCCACCCCACTCCTTCAGACCTTTCCACAAGTCCTTCTTGTCTACCACGAACAGCCTGTGTTCATCCCCTGCCTCCCACCCTCTGCCTCAGCCAGCAGGCTGGTCCACAGAACCCTTGGCCTGAAAGAACCTTCCCTCTCTCTCTCTCCCTCTCTCTCTCTTTTTTTTTTGAGACAGAGTCTCATTATGTTGCCCTTGGTACAGTGCCATGGTGTCACAGCTCATAGCAACCTCAAACTCTTGGGCTTAAGTGATTCTCTTGCCTCATCCCAAGTAGCTGGGACTACAGGTGCCCACCACAATGCCCGGCTATTTTTTTGTTGCAGTTGTCATTGTTGTTTAGTTGTCCTGGGTCAGGTTTGAACCCGCCACCCTCAGTGCATGTGGCTGGCTCCATAATCACTGTGCTATGGGTGCCAAGCCAAGAACCTTCTCTTGAGCTCACCAACCACACCATCTTCTTGTGTTGTCCTCCCTTCCAGACCTATCAAAAGAATCTCAGTTATATTTCTGCTTTCTCAAGTCTTAGCCACACCCCTACCTCTAGAGCCCTCCCTCCACTTATGGTATCCCCTAATCACCAAATCCAATGGCCTTTCCCACAATTGTAGAATAAGAAAAGAGTCAAATTTGTTTGTTTGTGAAACAATGTTTCAAGGACCTTGTTCTCTCTTTACTTTTTTTTTTAAAGTGAAATTGTATTTTTCAATATAGTCAAAATTAGATTTTATTTATTTATTTATTTATTTATTTATTTATTTATTTATTTTTGAGACAGAATCTCAAGCTGTTGCCCTGGGTAGAGTGCCATGTCGTTATAGCTCATAACAACCTCCAACTCTTGGACTCAAGCGATCCCCTTACCTCAGTTTTTCTATATTTTTAGTAGAGATGGGGACTCGCTTTTGCTTTGGCTGGCAAAACTAGACTTTTTTTTAAAAAGTATTCTGCAAAATAGAAATATCACCCTTGCCCTGTCCCTATCCACACTGCTCCCTGCTCAGAGACAACCATTTTTATTAGATTGTTGTTTATCTTTGTTTGTTTATACAAGCGAATGTGATTAAAAATTATTTTGTTTTTTTCTAACACAATGTGTCCTCTGTTCTGAACTTTTCTTTTCTTTTTTTGCTTAAAAATATAACCTTGTTATTTTTCACGTCAGTTTCATTTTGGAGCTAACCTGATCATTAGTGTAGAACCCCATCATCTCTTGCCTGTGCCAGGGTAGTGATCTTATAAGTTCCCCCTGCATCCACTGTCTCTTTGTATCCCACTTCTCCCATTATGGAAAAAATGCTTTTCCAAAAATGCAAAATTATTAAGCCCTTCTTTCTTGCTTAAAAATTTTCCATAGCTCTCCCTGCCTGTTGAAAAAAATCCAAAGCCACTGGATCCAAAGAGAACATTAGTGTCCTCCTGAAATGTTTGTCAGAACATTTTAGGTTGCAAATGATAGACACCCCCCAACACATTTATACAAGCCAAAAAAAGGAGAAGGTATTGGCTTATGGTCCTGGAAATCCAAAAGTAGGTCTCACTCCAGAGGCTGAAATGATAGCACCAGAGCTCTTTCTCTCTCTACCTCTCAGCTGTGCTGGTCTCTGCTTGACTGTGGATGTAGCTTCATTCTCAGGTGGGAATCCTCCACATGGTGGAGGGGAGTCCTAAGGGGTCCTAAGCCCTCATCATTGCAGCTCACAGTCCAAAAGAAGACACCCTGCCTCTTCCCATACTCAATAATAGCCTGTGTACAGTAATAATAGGGGAGAACTCCTATTGTTTCTAACTTGAGGTCTATGTGCTGTGCCCAGGGACATGGGGTCCTCCTTGACCAGATAGAGATCACAGGCCCAAATCTGTAGTCAGGAGCTGATGGGGCACTCTGATTGACAGAACTATATAGGATGGGGGCGGGGTAAGTTTCCCAGTGGAAGGAGAGATGCAACTTTGGTGCCATCCCTGACAGAGTACCATGGGAACTGTAGAACTATTTGTATCACAAAGACCAGAGATTAACCCGCAGGCCCAGGTCATGCTGGGAGTTATTGGAGGAGTTCGGTGCTCATGAGTCTCAAATCTCTGGGTTGCAGGCCATGTGTGGTGGCTTACGTCTCTAATCCTAGTATTTTGGTAGGCTGAGGCAGGTGGATTGCTTGAGCTCAGGAGTTCAAGACCAGCCTGAGGAAGAGCAAGACCCCCATCTCTACTGAAAATAGAAAAGTTAGCTGGGTGTTGTGGTAGGCATGTGTAGTCCCAGCCACCTGGGAGGCTGAGGCATGAGGATCACTTGCGCCCAAGAGTTTGAGGATGCTGTGAACTATGATGCCACTACACTCAACCCTGGGCACAGAGTGAGACTCTGTCTCAAAAGAAAACAAAACCCCAAAAAACAAAACAAACCCAAATCAAACCTCTGGGTTGCAGCAGAAGCAAGAATAGCATCTGTCCTCTCCAACCTCCTCATTAGCAACTCAGTTGCTATCTAGGGTCATCCTCCCCCTGTTTGTGATTGAGGGCTCCTATCATCTCTGGCCCTCTACTCTGTGATCTCTCCCTTACCTCAAACCTCTTGCTTACTCATGATTTCTTCTTCGTTATCACTCCATTTATTTATTTGTTGAATACCTCCTGAGTGCTGAGCACAGTCCCAAACACTGGGGAAATAGTAGTAAAGAGAGGAGACAAAAGTCTGTCTTCATGAAACTCACATTCTAATGGGAGAGGAGGGACATACAAAATAAAACATGTAATCTGTCAAGTGGTGGTAAACAATGTGGGGAAGCAGGGGAAAGGAACAGAGTGATGGTAGGGGGCATGCTGTTTGATTTAAGGTGGTCAGGGAAGGTCTTGCCCATTAGGTTAACTTTAGAGTTGAGACCTTAAGGAAGTGAGGGAGTCAGTCATGGTGGTGTCTGGGTGAGAATTTGCAGGCAAAAGGCACATCAAGTGCAAATGTTTCTTTGTGATAGAAGCACATCACCCAGAGGCCAGCAGGCTCAGAGCACACAGTGAGCTGGAGGAAGTGATAGGAAGCGATTTATGGTGGTCTTGGGGATGAGTGAAGGATGGAATGTAGAACCTTAGAGGTCAGTTTTAGGATGTTTTAGTTTTAGGATTTTGACTTTGAGAGAGATGGGGAGCCACTGAAGGGTTCTGAGCTGAGGAAGGACACGAATTGCTGAACATTTTAGACAATCACTGCGGCTGCTGGAGGTAGGTGAAGATAGAAGCAGAAATACCAATAACAACTTTTTTTTTTTGACACAGAGTCTCAAGCTGTTGCCCTGAGTAGAGTGCTGTGGCACCATAGCTCAACTCATTCTCAAGCAATCCTCTTGCCTCAGTTTTTCTATTTTTAGTAGAGACGGGGTCTCCCTTTTGCTCAGGTTGGTCTCGAACTGGTGAGCTCAAGCAAACCACCCACCTTGGCCTCCCAGAGTGCTAGGATTACACGTGTGAGCCATCGTGCCTGGCCAATAAAAACTTTTTGTTTGTTGTTTGCATGTCCAGGTGAGGGATCATGCTGGGTTGGACCAGGATGGTACAGTATGGGTAACTGGAAGTGAACATGTTCTGGATCTATTTTAAAAGCAGAACTCTCTGGTTTGGCGGATGGATCAGATGTGGGATGCAAAAGATAGGAGGAGTCAGGGAAGATTTAGGTTTGGGGCTTGAGTGACTGGTAGAATGAAGCTACCTTTACTGCAACGAGGAAGACTAGGGAATCCCTTAGGGCCTCCATCAGGCTTTGCTACTCAAGAATGATGGTCTCATTCTCTCTATACTTTCTTGTTTCCTCAGAGATGAGGATTGATTGGTTCAGTGTGGATTTGTGTACAAGTCCAATTCTGTACCAGTAAGAGAGTTGCTCATACAAATATGTTGTCTGCATGGTCGGGAGGGGGCTGTGGCTGGGGTGGCTTCCTTAAAGTGGCAGTGTGTGTGTGTGTTTGTGAAATAGGTACCATTTTGATATCCCATGAAGTGTCCTAGTGACCAACTAATATTAAGTTTCATGTCCTGCCACCTTCTCCTGCCCCCTCCATTTCTGCCTAGGTACAATACTATAGCCACAGTTTATCTGGTATACTTCTATGCCTTCATGGCTCCGCTACTGTTGTTTCTCATTTGTTTCAACTGTCATACATTGTGTACCTCAGCCCAGAACTCTGTTGGGGTTGGTGGGGACAGAACTAGCAAAGTCAAAAGGAGTTTTGGGGAAAATAAGCTGAAGCTGGAGAATAGACCCTTTTTGTACTGGGGGTGGGTAATGAGATTGTAGTTAGAACAGGCAACTGGCTAAGGACTAGAGAGCATGTTTGGAACTCTCAGGGTGATTCCAAACCAAAATCAGCACCCCAGGAGTAACAGCATGAAAGCATCTGGGCAGAAATGATAAACAGTGGGGTCCTTGCTGTCCAATTCGGTATGAAAGAGACCAGAAACAAAAGACAACAGTTTCTGGTGAGATCCACATAAGAGGCCCTGGTTCCCAAATTGATGGATTGGGCAGAGTAGGGCTTCCTGTCTGGGGAACCTGGAGGCAAAGCCAGGCACGAGTGGTCAGGTACCTGCTACATATGATGAGGGCAGTAAACCCAGTGCCTCGGTAACGTCCACAAACTCACTTACTGGGCATTAGGCAATACTTAAGAGTTCTGCCATACTGGATTTTCATGGGTTTAAGCAGGATTTTCAAACTAGGGTTCATATTTTCCAGGGGATTCAAGAGAATCCATTTGGGTATGAGAAGAAAAAATCAGAAATTCTATTTCTATCTAATTCCAATCTCATCCCTTTTCTCATTTATATTTTATAAGATTTAACCAGTCTAGTAGTATATTTATGGAATTTGTAAATAAGTAAATACACTTATATTGGGAGTACATGTTCAGAATTCTTTTTGCCAATAAGGTGCATGAACAAAGAAATTTGAAGACCACTCTTTTAGGAGATTGGTAGATTTCTGACAGGGTAGAAAGTGGGACTGCTGCTGTTTGTTGAGAAATAAAGAGGAGAAGAGGAGGGAGATGGAAAGAAGTGGACTTGATTGTGGGGGGGATTGCTGATTTTGGGGGGTCCTTCATATACCCTTTAGGTGCCATGATATATGTATAGACAAACTGCCTTGGGAAAGGAAAGGTCTCTGGATCCTGATAGGAAGGATAAACACTGCCCCAGCCAGCCAAGGGGGAAGGTCATTCCTTAGTCTGCCCACAGCCTTGCTTGAACCAAGCACACCCCTCCCCCACACACCAGTTATTTCTGGCTTAGAGTTTCAAGAGCCTTTCAAATGGGAGAAGGCGCAGGTGGAAGCAGAGCTGGGAAGGTTTCCCATGGGTGTAGAAGAAAAGTCTCCCAGAGTGAGTCCAAGTGGAAGCCAGGGCCTTGGCGATGGCAAGAGTGGGAGGGTTAGAGCTAGGAGGTTGCTGAAGGGGAGGGTTGTGGGGATTCTCCCCCTCCCATCTCCCTCCTAACCCTCCCAACCCTCCCAAGTATCTCTGATGCAACAGGACAATCCTAGACAGTCACCACATCCCTCCTCCAACTGGAACAGAGACATAGGGACAGACCCACAGATCCTTTGCTGAACTCCTGGGCATAAGAAGAAAGATGTCTAAAAAAGACAGTTCTATTATCTCACTCTCAGACACACCCAGCGACATATAGACCCACAAAGACAAACAGAAATCCATTCTCATGGAGTCAGCCGACCATCTGAGGGACTGTTAGATCACAGTACTGAGGCCACCAGTCCCAGCTGCTGTTCGCCAAGGCCTGAGAGTCCACAAGACACAGGGGGTGGGCAAAGTATCATGAGCTGGCTCCCTGAGTTTCCTCGGGTCTGGCACTCTCAGGCCCAGAAGTAATTTGTGGAAGCATCTTCAGGTCTCCGTGGTCTCATTGCATACTCTGGGGATAAAGTTGGGGCACAAGTGAGCCAAGGGAGCTGATAGGACAGCGACCTCTATGCTCCCACCCCTCCCAACCCCCCGCAGGTGGGGAGAGCATGGGACATCCAGGTCTGAGAGCCTGCTGCACCCTAAATGTGGGTGCAGGTAGAGTGCCAGGACAGCAGAGTTGGCCTGGTATAGATGAATTATTGGAGTTAATTTCAGAGTTAATTCTGAAATTCAGAAAGTGAGAACTGCTTACCCTGAGGGCAGGAGTACCTAGGGGAAAAGAGGCTACTGATGGATAGGCCAGTCTCTGCCTTTGCTTTCAGCGGCCAAGTGTGTCTGGGCAACCGGGTTGGAGGGGGTCACAGTGGGAGTGTAGTTGAGAGGATCATCGAGGGGGTTATTGGGATGACCAGTGTGAAGGAGGCCCACCCAGAGACAGGGAGAGACAAACCTGGAGCCGTGGGGAGTGACATACAAAATTTTATTTATTTATTCTTATTTATCATTATTATTTATTTATTTATTATGTGCACAAAAAGAAAAAGAAAAAGAATCAAAACGAACTGACGCGCTGAAAGTGGCCGAGGAGACCAGAACCGTCAGGAGACCTTTCGAAGGTTAGGCTTGGGTCTGAGTCCAGGGCCTCTACCCGGCCAGCCCCACAGGGCCAGGATGGGCCGGCCTCGGAGTTCAGACCTCGGTGCCCTGGCAGCCCAGCTCGGGCCACTGGAGCCTGGCTGAGCGCTGGCAGTTCCCTTAAACTATTCTCTTTTCTCCTTTTCCTTTTTAAATAAAAAGGCTCAAAGGGGAGAGAGATCTGGGCGAGGACTCCAAGCCTTTTCGGATTTGTTCAAGGATTTTTATTTATTTATTTTCACTTTTATTGACTTTGTTTCTGCTATTTCGAGTCGTCACGATCCAGGGGTGAGGAGACATGCAGGGCGCATCGCCGCTACCGAGAGAGCAACTACGGGGCGGGACAGGGCGGCCCGGCCGCCCAGCAGGCGCGGGGCACGGCCTCGAGCCCAGGGGGCTGGAGCTGCTGCCTCCGATGTAGCCTGCGAGGACAGGGCTGCCCACAGGGCGGCCGAGGCAGGGCTGGGGAGAGAGGCCAAGGGAGGAGCAGAGACAGAAAGACAAAAGAGAGACGGAGAAAGACAGAGACAGAGGGAGAGAGAAGCAGACGGGAGAGATGGAGAGAGTGGAGAGATGCCAGGAGGAAAAAGCGAAAACGCGGAATTACAGAGAATTAGCCAACAAAACAGGCGAGAGGAGTCCACAGGACCATGTTTGTCATTTTGCATAGAGATTTCTTTCGTAATTTTTTAGTAACATAAAAAATGCCCCCCTCCCCCAGGACGTGCTGTGCTTTAGTGGGCGTGTAGCTGTGTCCCTCCCTCCCTCCCCAGCGAGCGGCGACTCTTACAGCACAGACAGCGGGGCGTATCTACAGGCAGGGTTGGCGGGCTACCGGGACTCTATAGAGCGGGGCGGGACCGGGCGGAGGGGGAGGGGTTATATACACTGGGGTTCGCCTTCACACGACACACACCGTCTTTCTACAAAGCAGCAGCCTGTGGGATTTTTGTGTTGTTTTGTTTCTTTTTGCAAAGACCATCATATTAAATAAATGTAGACTTTCTGTGGTTCTGTTCAGTTCCTGCCAGAGGAGGAGGTTGGGAGGTAGTGGTGAGGAGTGGGCAGCCTCCCATTTCCAACCTGCGACAGCTCAACGCCAGCTCAGAAGCGGCTCCCACCACTGGCAGATCGAGAGAGTCTGTGTCGGGGGAGGGGGCATCAAGTAACTGGTTGGGGAAGACCAGTGTCCCCGGCCTACGGAAACTGATCCTGCGGCGGCCCGGGAGAGCGTCCGATGGGGCGGCGGGTTAGGGAGGAGAAGTGCAGGGCGTCGTGGGATGGGCAAAGGACGGGCAAGAGGGGAATCTGGAAGGCCAGCAGGTGGGACAGAGGGAGGCCTGAGGTAAGGGCAAGGCAGGACTGAGAGTCGGGTCAGATGGTAGGAGGTGGCTGGGCCCTGGGGAACTAGGCAGTCGAGGCGGAGCAGGTAAGAGCCAGATGTCGGGTTCCGCAGGTGCGGGCTGCTGGGGCCGGCTCTTCTTGAGTCCCAACTTTGGAAAGGCCTGTCGTCCTCAAAGCCGGTTCCTAGAGCCCGACCCGTGTCCGCTCATTTGGTCTTCTTAGGCAGGGCACACCCAGAAGGCGGGGGCAGAACGGCTGGCTGCAGGGGATAGGGCATTTTGCCAAAGGGTTCGACAAGGGGCTCTTCCTCCTGTAAAAAGTCGTTTTGTTCTTAATTTCTTTTGCCTGCCCTTCCGGCGAAGCTCCTGGCGCCCTAGCGGCTGAGGCTGGCTTGCTCCCGGGCTGGGCTGCTCTGCAGTCCGCTCTGATTGTGTGTCACAGAAATGTTAGGGGCGCGCGCCCACGCGGGCCCGGCCCGAGTCTGCTGGGTGGCTGGCCGGCTCCGGGGCCAGTCGAGGGAGGCCGAGTCTCGCCGCACAGTCCAGGCAGGCGGGGAGGGGCGGTGGGCGGGGTTGGGGGCTGCGGGCCCGGGCCTGAGGCTCCCGCCCGCGGCTCCACCCGTCCTGTCCGGCCTTTGACGGGGTGATGTGAAGGGTTGTGGGGGTCCTGGGACATGGGTGGGGTTGGGTGGTGGCCAGGAGGCATCGCGTCGCGTCGGTCCTCCCTCCCTCCGGGGTGGGCGGTCAGACGGGGACGATGTGGAGGCCGAAGCTGTCGGCCTGAAGCTTGATGTGGTCCCCGCGGTAACTAGTGGCGGTCATAGGCAGCGGCAGCAGCGGCAGGGGCGGAGCCCCGGGGGGCGGCACTATAATAATAAGGGGAACCTGGAAGTTAACACAGGAGAAGAATGGGCTGGGTGAGAGGACAAACAGGAGAACAAAAAAGGAAAGAAAAGCAAAGCAAAGACCTCCCCGGGCTGGGGTCCAGCGGGATCCGGGTGGGGACACCATGGCTGGGCCGTGGGGCCAGTTGCCCAGAGAAGAGCTGCGTTCACGCGGCGGGACAGGGACCGGATCAATGATGCCGGGCCGCGCGCCCTGGTGGGAGGGGGGGGGTTCAACAGTGAAAGTGGAGCGGAGACTCTAGCTACCGGGCGGAGGAGAGGGGAAAAAGAAGGAAGGGAAGGGAGGAGAAGGGAGGAGACGAGAGTGTCCTCAAGGGGTCCCTGAGTCTCAGTGCTGCACTAACTAGCATGTTCTCTGTCCCGGCTGGGCACCCAGAGGTTGGGTCGCGGGAGTGGGACTCGCCTCCGAAAGCTCCACCGCGGAGCTGGAGGGCTGGAGTGAGGGAGGGAGGAAGGGACTGCGGGCAGGCGGGCGGACGCGCTGAGCCGCCGGCCAGCCAGGTGGCGTACTCACTTAGTAAGGCGGGGTTGCTGAATCTCCAAGCCTCGTTGTAGGCGGTGTACTGAGGGTGGCTGTACGGGTTGCCGGAGAACTCGCTCCCTGCGGGAGGGTGGGGGAATGGGGATCAGACACACGCACACCGGAGTGGACACCACGAGCCCCTCCGGACGATTCTCCGCCCCGCTCCGGGTCTGAGGTGCAGGTGTCGCGGGCAGGGTAATGGCTTTTGCGAGAGTGCTGGCCGCGCGGAGGCGGGGCAGTCCCGCAGTCTGCGTGGCAACAGTCGGGGGCGGAAGTGGGAAGCACCCCCGCGCCTAACACATCTTAGACCTGTGAGCCGGTGCCACCCGGAAGGGTTTGTCCAGGAGCGCCCATCCCGCTGCGTTGGGGACCAAGGGCCTTTACAGTGAACACTCTGCTTCTAGGAGTCACAGCTCCACGGGATGGAAGCAGGGGGGTTGGTCTGATGACACTGTCCCGGAAAGTCCTCAGAGTGGCATCACAGTGCGGTGGCAATACAAGGTGTGGGGCTCTACTGGGACCCCCCCCCTTTCCCTCGAGTGGTTCTGTAAGCTGGCGGTACAGCAGGGGATGGAGGCAGCGGGAGGCAGGTGGACTGCCCGCTGGTGCGAGAGCGGCGAGCGGAGGGCTCGTGGGCTGAGAGCCGTCGGAAGCTGCCTCCCTCCCTCCGCGGGAGAAAGGCCAGGCTTCCAGGTTTCCCCCTCGCCCTTTCTCCTGTGTGATGACCCCAGACTGTTTACAGTGATCCCTAACCGCGGGTTAAGTAGAGGAGAAGGGGCCCCTCTCTGAGAGGGAGCTGGGGTGGGGGTGGGGGATGCAGCCACTGGAAAGCCTGTTTATTGACGAGGAGGGAAAGCATGCGTGCAGCAGGATAATGAGCTTCTGAGCTCAACTGTGACCAAGAGGAACTGAGCTATCTCCTTCCCCATCGCTAATGAAACAAGTGTAATTTCCTCATCAGCACTAGATTCTGTTTAACGACTCCCCCCTTGCCACCATGAGCTCTCTGCGACTCCCCTCATCCCCACCTCCCTGCAGACTCCCCACCCCCACCTCGCCACTCCTCCCTCACCCCTACTTTGCTGAGACCTCCTCCAGCCTCCATCTGCCGACTGCTGGGATTTTCTCCCCAGAATCTCCTTGCTCCCCTAGAAGGCTTCTACTTTCCCTCCCCTAAATCTGGGCAAGAGTCCCTTCACGCACACGTCCAACTCCCCTCAGCCCCTGTTCTGTAACACCCTGCAGCAAACGTCATCTTTGCCATCACTGAAGCCCCAAGCTCTGCTTACCCAGGGCTGTCCCTGAAGGTCCCTGGATGGATGGGGCCAATCACCCTCTTCTATCTTCCTCCTTCCCCCCACCAGTGAGAGTCAAACTTCAAGAAAAGGCCACTCAGGGGGTGGCCAGAAAGGGTGGGTTGCAGGCTGAATGAGTCTTAACCCTCTTTAAGACAAGAGTGTTTTGGTGATTATGCACATAGGAAATTCATCTGTCTTTGGCTTTAAGCCCCGCCCCTCCCAATCTGGGGTGCAGGGTTTGGGGGTAGCACCACCTCCAGCTGTAGCCTCCATACCCACAAATACAGCCATTGCCTCTCTGATCCACACAGCCCAAACCCATCTTTCAGACGGGGTGGGTCAGAGCCCTGGAGGAGAGGGAGGGCCTGGGTTCCTCTGAGGAGATGTAGGGTGTTCTAGCTTGTCTGTCTGAAGCCACAGTCTCTCTAGTTCCTGCCATAGCCTGTCCTCTGTTCTTCTTAGGGACTAGCTGCCTCCTTTCTCTGGGTTGGGGTTGGTTCTCAACATTGGTCTTCCCCTGTGGCTTGGTATGGACCTGGGTGGCTTTGTCTGAGTGACTGACATGTCCCTGGAAATGGTTCTTGGCTCCAAGTTTCCATGGAAACCAGGGCAGGCTCTTCTAAGCAGTGTCAGCTGGCTGGGGGTTGGCTGGGGCACTGAGGGCAGAACTGAGGCTGAGTGCTCCTAGGGCACAGCCTTAGGTGGGCGCTGTGGAGGGGCCATGACATACAGTGGGTTGCACACAAGGGGGCACTTCTGTAAGCTTTCTCCCTGGATTGCTCACGAGGGAGGATGAGGGACCAACTGCAGCCTCTAGAGAGAGAGAGGGACAGATAGCAGTGGTTTGCAGGGCAGGAAGTTGTGTCTCCCCCCACCCCAGCCTTGGACTACAGACCACTCAGCAGCTTACCCACAATTTAGTTACCCCCACCCAGATTAGGCAGCTGCAGTATTGTCACCTACCAGGCACCATTCCTGCCAGGGTGGAGGTGGGGTAGCTTCCCTGGCCAGTAGGGGGCACGTGAGGGGGATAACCAGGCAGAGTGGTGCTCGCCATGTCCCGACCTGGAAAAACACAAAGGGGAAGGGATGAGGCCTGGAAGAGAGGGGCCTGCCTCTACTCACATCAGGGGTACTCAATGGAAAGAGGAATGAGCCCTGCATATATATGTGTGCAGCTCTGCCCCCAAATGAGCAGGTCCACGTGTGCCTCATTAGCTAAACTTCTGTCTGCAATCAGTTGTGTGTGCACCTCTGCACTGTGTAGCTCTTTGTGTCTCTTTGTGTATTTGTGTCTGCCTTTGCCTCTGTCTCTTTGCATTCCAAACCCAGATGGAGATGGGAGAGAGATGACCTGGTTTTATTCCTTCTCAGCAAGATATTCAGCTGTGGTCTCCCCAGTAGCCAAAATGGACTGCTATCATCTTATTTACCTCTCCACTCCCTAGCACCCCATCTTTCCTTCAGGCTTAAAGGACACCCATCCTTGTCCTCTCCAAGTGTAGCTGAAGGTGCTGGGCCTGGCAGGTGTGGTGAGCAAGGGGCCAGCCAGGGGGCTATTGTGCTGTTAGTGTTTATGGCATTTAAATGATAGAAAACCATCCCTGAAGTGAATCATCAGCTTTGAGCCAACAGTGCAAGTGGATGGGATCAAGTTCCAATAGCAAAATCTGCTGCCCCCACCAGCTGTTGGACTTCTGTCCCTGGAGGCCTTTATTAGCTAGAGCCTGGAGGATGGGAGGCTTTCTTAGAAGTGTTCTGGGATGGAGGCAAAGCAAGTCAATATGAGGGAGATATCCCTGGTCCCCATACTTGTCTTCTGGAACACAACTTGCCTGTCCTCTGCATTGGTATGAAGGGGTCTCCATCTCCCTTTGCAATTTAGCATGCTCCAATCTCTAATAACAATATATTTGGTCTCTCCTTTCTCTCATATTCCCTTTATCTTCTCCTTGTTCTCTTGGGTCCTGTTTATCCTCTCCAGAGTCCCCCTCGTCCTCCTCGCCAGCTGGTACCACTCTACCACTCTAATGCCTCTGTCAAACCCTGGGAAGAGTCATAGAACCAAGGATAGCTGTCCCAGTTCACTTTCTTTTCATCAGTTGATCCCCAGTCATCATCCTCCTGGTGGCTATTGCAAAGCAGCTTTCTTTGCCACTCTCCCTTTGAAGATGACTTCACTTTCTACACTCCTGAGATGGATGGGTTTCCTCACTCCCAGCTAGACACATCAGAGTGAGTCATCCTTCCCTAGGAATGCATAGCTATGGCTTAGTTTTCTGCATTTCCAGCAGCCTGCTGAACATTTTCATTAGCTGTCCCTTTGTCACCTCAAACCTAACCAGTATAAAAAGCAGAGTTGTCTTCTTCCCAATCAGTTCTACTGACCCCCTTGAAGACCTTAAGACCAAAAACCTTGGAGTCCTTCTTGGCATAGCTGTATTTCTCTCACTCTAGATGAAGTCTGTCACCAAGTGTTATCTATTCTGCTTAGTAATGTCTGTCACAGATGTCTACTTCCTCCACTATCTTCACAGCTCAACTTCTAAGCACCTGCCCTTGATTGGCCACAACAGTTTTTTGGTATGTATTCCCGGCCTCCACATTCTTCCTCCTGTTTATCCAAATGTGGCCACTTGGTTAGTCCTCATAAAACAATGTTTTCGTGACACTACCTTCCTTGTAAAAAGCACCATTGATTCCCTGTAGTCTATAGTTTGAATCAAAATGCTATAGCTTTCAAAGCCTCCCAGGTACTCTCTCCAACCAACTTTCTCAGCTAATTCTCACCCTTCCTGCTTTGACTATTTTAACTGCCTTATGCGCTATGAACCCCCGTGCTTTTTGTCATGATCTTTTCTTCTTCTTTGTAGCTTTCCTCTCCTTCCAGCGAAAGCCTTAAAACCTGACCATTCTACCCATCAAAAAAGTTTCTCTCTTCCAAACTTCTGTATCATCTGCATTCCATGGTTTACTATGCCTTTATATTTCATAATGTATCAGCCTATTCTTTCATAACATGGCTTGATTCTTCAGACAGGTCACGAGCAACCTGAGGCAGAGCCCTGTCTTTTGCATTACCCTGAATAGTTGATAACATGGTAGATGTCCAATAAATACTTGATTAATCCTTGATTATCATATTGTACTTATAGTCAATTCTTTTTTTCTTTTTATTCTATTATTATTATTATTTTGAGACAGAGTCTCACTCAGTCACCTTGGGGTTGAGTGCCTTGGTGTCATAGCTTACAGCAACCTCACACTCTTGGGCCCAAGCAATTCTGTTGGCTCAACTGGGGCTACAGGTGCCCGCCACAAGGCCTGGCTATTTTTAGAGATGGGATCTTGCTCTTGGTCAGGCTGGTCTAGAATTTGTGAGCTCAGGCAATCCACCAGTCTGGGTTTCCCAGAGTGGTAGGATTACAGGCGTGAGCCACCAGTGCTTGGCATAATTTTTTTAGTTTTAGTAGAGACAGGGTCTCACTCTGGCTCAGGCAGGTCTCAAATTCCTGAGTTTAAGCAATGTGCCCATCTCGGCCTCCCAGAGTGCTAGGATTACAGGCGTGAGCCATTGCACACAACCGTTATAACCAATTCTTGATGGGTTATTAATTTTCTTTGAATTTTTTTATTAAATCATAGCTGTGTACATTAATGCAATCATGGGGCACCCTGAGCTGGTTTTATATATAAGTTGAAATATTTTCATCAAACTGGTTAACATAGCCTTCCTGGCATTTTCTTCTAATTGTTTTATATTTGTTGGACTCCTTTAAAGAGATAAGGACTGAGACAAAATGTAAATGTTGGAATATGCTTTTTCTTGAAAAATAGTTTAAATAATAGATTATAAATCTTTATAGAATAATGAGAGATTTACAGTGAGGGACTCATATACTGTGACTCAGCTTTATCATGCAATAAAATGATTTTCGTTTATGCATATCTAGTATAATTAATATCTTACATTTCCGAAAACTCAAGACCAACCAGAGTAGAACTGCCAAGCAAGAGATCACTTTTGACCCCTAGAGAGATAGAAGAAAGATTTCGTTTGCTTTGTTGTGAGTTTTCTTTTACTGGCTTCTATTATCAATAAAAGGTGTACTCCTTCTGACCATGTCAGTGGAGTGGACCTAAAGTGGACAGTGACAGAGAGAGATGAATGATGTGGCACTTATTGGTCAAAAAAGGCCTAAGACAGGAGGGAGTTAGGGAGGATGTAGAGGTTTTAAAGCTAGACAGATACAGAAACATAATTTCTCCTGCCCTGTAATCTTAAAGTCTACAAAGCAGCCAGGAAAAGGAGAGTGCCTCTTCCTTAATAAACAGGAATTTAAATGCATCTCAATTTGATTTGTAGCTGCATGATTCCCAAAACCTGTCACACATGAATTCCTTGTAATCTAAGGCTTTGTCACAAAATCTCCTAGCTTGAGGAGAAAGGAAGAAGGGTTGAATGACTAGAAAGGAGTTTCCAGCTAACTTGGGGCAGTGCTATGGCAAAGTTCATTTCTACTGACTTTCTCTCTTGCAAAATAGTAAGGCTACTTCCAGTATGTACAAAGTTTTGCATGCTGACAGTCACCCATTGAACTGCTGGTTGAAAGGCACATTTCCAAATCCTGTTTTAAAAATTGAAGCTAGAAAATAAAATAAAATAAAATAAAAATTTAAAATTGAAGATGAGAAATGTCATGCAGAAATTTTTAAAATGAGAGAGAAAAAGCACAACGAGGAAAAAGCACGCACAAAATGATGTTCTGTGTACAGCTGTGCTCCTGTGGCTGTAACCTTAGTATCACCAGGGAGAAGTGCCTGTCAGGACCCCTAAGCCAACAAAGGTGTTAGCCACTGCATACAAAGCACTCTCAATGGCTTCATTAGTACACAGGTGACACCTGAGGAGCAGAAAAAATTGACCAAACTCTTTCCAGAGCCATATATTCTTCTGGAACACCATTGTCAATAATGGAAAACACATATTGCAGGAAGTTTTCAAATTACTAAGACTGTCATACCATTTGCCCAGCAGCATTCTTTGAGCAAGCCTCTTCCAGTGAAAGAATATGAATGGGTAAGGGAATCTGTGCAAGGAAGAATTAACAGAGCACTGGGCTTTGTAGGACTACAGATTATAGACGGATAGACAGACTAACAGACAAACAGGGAGTACAGACAGACTCTAAAACTGTAAGGCAGCACCACCACCTCCTTTATACAGACAAGCATATGCATAGAAGAAGGAGAAAACAGTTATATGGTAGAATACAGCAGTTATAAAATATGTGCCCTCCAAGAGAAAGCAGGAAAGTGATAGTGTCAGTCACACGAAAACAGTGCCAGAATCACAAATGGATTAAAAACCTACATATTATTACAAGAGGATGGACATTTCATGTTGGATACTTGTTTTCTAAGGTTCCAAAGGGTTTTTTTCCCTCCTAGAAACAGGGTCTCACTCTGTTGCCCAGGCTGGTGTAGTGGTGTTATTGTAGTTCACTGTAACTTCGAACTCTTGGGCTCAAATGATCCTCCTCCTTCAGCCTCTGGAGTAGCTAGACTATTGGCCCATGCCACTATGCCCTGCTAACTAAAATAAATTTTTTATACACATGGAATCTCACTGTGTTACCCAGGCTGGGCTTGAACTCACACAAGTGATCCTCCCACCTTAGCCTCCCAAAGTGCTGAGATTGTAGGCGTGAGCCACCATGTCCAGGCCAGCTTACAAAGTTTTTAAAGATGGAAGAGCCTTCCAGATAATCAGTCTAACTACCTTGTTTTAAAGATGAGGAAACAAAGGCACAGAGAGGGATAATGACAGCTAGAAATGACTGAGTCAATGTTTGAAGCCACATCTAGGTCACTGCCTCTTAATGATAACATGAAGCCAGATACTCCCTCAAAAGGGCCAAAGAAAAGGACAAGAAGTCATCTGAAAAAATTTCTTATCATCATGACTATCATTAAGATTAGGCAAAGAAAAGGGAGCACAAAGAATAAAAACCACCAAAAGTCTGTAGTAAAACTCCATGGGGTAAAGCATGAATCTCCTTTGAGAGTTTTGCAAAAAACAAAGGCTCTTCAAGAAAAAGTAGTAGTGGAGAATCTTAAAGTACCCAGAAGTGTTAGAAGGACTGTACTTGATGAGGATGTCTTCTCAGTTCAACTGCAGAAGTCCCTAAAGATTCTAAAGCCAATTTCTGCAGCAATCACTACGTCTGAATCAGACAGTGCACGTTTGGCAGACATTCCTTACCAAATGGGCCAGATCAAATCAACTGTTTTGGAGAATCTAAGTGCGGCTCCTCTTAACAAATACAGAAAAGCAAAGTGAAGGGCTTTATTAAGAAATTGAATAATTTTAATCATCAGATAATTTTTGCTACTTTAATTATCAGGTCTAAGAGTCAGGGCACAGTTGTCTTTCTATTTGCATCTGGACTAGTTAGCATTCATTGAGCATCTACTGTATGTTGGGCCCTGTCCTTCATATTTTTTATGTATTATCTCACTTAACCCCCACATCAACCCCATGATGCTGGTAGTTTTTAATTCCCATTCTCTGGATGAGAAACTGAAACTCAGGGACTAAATATTATGCCAAAGATTTCATAGCTGGATGGCAGGACCTGGACTACAGGACCAGCAGTACACTTGGGAATTGATTATGGAATGAAAGTCTTAAATATTGCAGACCCAGAAAATAGTTATTTGGTGCAGGAAAATAGCCAGGGGGTCATGATAAGCTAACCACCTCCAACAGAACATCTTGTCACTTCTTGTTTCTTGTGTGTTTCAGTTTCTCCCATTTTCTATAGTGAGGATTTTAAATTGGGATTAACTGATCCTGTAGAACCCCACAGATGCACTTCAGGGGTTCAATATAAAGTGATCTATTAAATGTTATAGATATATATGTATACCTTTCTAGATAGATGGTAAGGGCTCTTATCATCTTCTTAAAAATATTCATGGCTCAAAGATTAATCAGCACTGTTTATAAAAAAAAATACAAAGAACCTCTGTTCTTTGGTAGAAGACACTGATTTATTTGCAACTTCTTAAATTGTACCAATAAACAAGATCACACAAGGAACAGCAAAATAACATGTGCAGTAGCACTCTCAAGCCACTTGAGAGGCTTATCTCAAGTCAAGGAGAATGTCAGCATTCAGAAGATCGAGGAAATAAAAAGGAAGTCACCAAAGAAGCAGAAACTGCTGCTAGTGATGGCTCAGACAAGACTTATTAGACATAGATTTATACAGCAAAAGTTATCTACAGTGAGTTCAGAGATGCATCTTTCTCAGAAAATGAGTACTTTTGCTACCCACTTGACACTATGGAGGACCCTAAGGCCAGAAAACATAACTCTTGTTTTACTACCCTATCCTCAAGTTTTGTCTGCTTCTCATAAGGTAGTGAAAATGGAGACATTAGATTTCTTCAAGGTTGGCAGTCTGTGCCTGCATTTGACACACACATTTATAAAACGTACAAGCATACACAGTTATTACATGTTTAATTACTGCTGAAGTATACTGTACCTTTACATTTACTATACCAGTTATGATTACTTTATGACCAATCCTAGTTATACATAATACACTAAAGTAATAAACTTTAAATCTGTCCAAGATGTTTTACAAGGAGAGAAAGAGTTTTCTACTTATTTCATCTTGTTTCTTATTTCCCAGTTTTTTCTAAATCCCTCCCCCTCCCCCAGGCCTTGTCCTCTGGGGCACAGGGGAGTGTGTGAGAGTCCTTCGCCCCAGACACTGTCTTAGCCCCACACTCCACCTGAGGATTGCCTGCCCCAGGTTCCAGCAGAGGGGGCTGTGCCCACACATCGGGGTGGCTGCTCCTCCTGCCTATGGGCTCCACTGACAGCTGCCCCTTTAATCCCTGCTGTGTCCTAGGCAGGAATGCTGCCCGGATGCACGTGGGCTCAGTGAGGTCTGCACCTTGATAGGCAGCCAGGTGGACACAATCAGTCATGTCCCTTTTCTCCCAGTACACTGCCTTCGTCTGGGCTGGGTAGCCTGCTGGCTCTGGGGTAGAGTTGTGGCTTCCGCATCTTGGGATGAGACTAAGGAGTGTTGGGGAGAATCACATTTTCAAAGGGCTGAAAGGGAATTTGGCTGTTTTCTAGTTCAACTCCCTCATTTTACAGAGGAGGAAACTGAGGCTCAGGGAGAGGGGAAGACATCTCCAGCCTTTTCCTCAGTTCACTTCTTTGGCTCTAGTAGTGAACCACAAATGAAGATTGGAGTCGGGCAGCTTCTGGTGCTCAGGAGGCTGGGCCCAGGCTCGCAGATGGGCTGAGAACATGAGAGACCCTCGTGCTGGGTGGGCAGAGGTTAAGCCTGTTTGCACAGTCTCCTGATACGCCAGGTCTCCCAGTTCCTCTCTGGCTTTATTTTGCTCTCTGAGAGCACTGAATTGTCAGCTCTAATCCTTCCGAAAGTGCAGTGTTTCTCAGGCGGTCTGTGTAAGTGAAACCCTAATCCCAAGGAAAACGGCCACTTAAGCCGCTGGAGCATCAGGCTGCTCTCGGAGCCCAGAGCAGGATTTCCTCCCTCCCTGCCGGTCAATGCAGCCGTCACAGCCACCAGAGGAGAGGGGAGGATTCAGGCTGAAGACACCAAAGCCCTCTCAGAAGTGACAACAGTGGCAGAGCTTGCCTCTCAAAGCTCAGGGTTAAAAAAAAAGCACTGGGCTGTATGTCCTGAGGCTACAGCTAGTAGTGGCGGAAGAAAGGCTTGTGATCACCCTTGAGGAAGGAGTGTGGGGTCTTCTTGTCACATTAGGAGTGGCTAGCCCTCTGGGGAAACAGGTTTTCAGGTCTTGCATAGGTGGCTTTGAGGCCACCAGGACATTTCTGAGCACTTCATCCCAATACATTGACACTATTTTTGGTCAATTAGAAAATGTTGGGTTGACTGACTTAGCTGATCTTTTGTTCCTAGAAAGTGACAAATAATGAAGTAAACAAACCTAGTGCTAACGATTCCCCCTTTTGGAGAACTCTCCTTTGGGACACCTCAAGCTTCTCTAAACAACACCCTGTAGTAGCTAATGGTGAAAGCAATGTCCAGTGTTCTCAATTAGGCAACCCTTTGTTAGCCTGAGTTGGCTACTATGAGCACTTGATAGAAAAATCATTGATTTCTTTCTTTCTTTTTTTTTTTTTGTAGAGACAGAGTCTCACTTTATCGCCCTCGGTAGAGTGCCGTGGCCTCACACAGCTCACAGCAACCTCCAACTCCTGGGCTGAAGCGATTCTCTTGCCTCAGCCTCCCGAGTAGCTGGGACTACAGCCCGCCACAACGCCCGGCTATTTTTTGGTTGCAGTTCAGCAGGGGCTGGGTTTGAACCCACCACCCTCGGTATATGGGGCCGGCGCCTTACCGACTGAGCCACAGGCGCCGCCAGATCATTGATTTCTTAAAAATATTTTAAATTCAAGTTCAGACTGGCCTCTCTCCGTATTAGTGAGACCATACCATGGGGAAACAAAAGCAGTCTATTTGGTGTGTTCAACCTTTTGGGCCTGATGGATGGAGAGAAGAGGTAAAGGGAGGAGGTGAGAAGGAAGGCCTATGGTAATGGGCCAAATTTGAGCTCAGCTTAGAACACAACAGGCCTATGCTTTTGCTAAGTTGCCCAGAAACCCTCCCCATGACACTCCTCCCCTCTACAGCCCCATTCTTGGCCTATGTGTTTCCACCATGGCACCTTCCTGGGGAGAGCAGCCTGGCGTCACAGGATGTGGGCTTAGAACTGAAGGTTGGGGTGGTACAGTTTTCATTCTGCTCAAATTTGGCCTGACTCTTTTAAACCCTAGAGTTGATGAGTGCTTCTTCTTTTCAACATACTTTACCTCTAGAAGTGGATTGGATAAAGGAGGAAGGGAAGGCGCCCAGATCCAATGACTCCCTTAGGCTGCTGGCCCAGGGCATAGCAGATCTGTCAATGTCTCATTGCTATGGAAATACCCTGTAATTAAATCAGAGCTGAGGTCGGGCTGGAGGTCCTTGGGGATGTGGCTAGAGGCCTCAGGGGTGTTTGAAGGAGGCTAATTCTTTTCTTTGGGCCTTCTTGGACTCAATGAGGGGTCTTAAGACCTATGGGTCTTGGTTTGGCCTCCAGAGTAAAGGGCTTTCTGACTTGCCACAGTCTGAAGTTGTCTTAGTCCTCTCCTTTCAAGGTTGGAGAGGAACTCTGATGTCTATGCCCTAAATTCCTCTAGCTAATCAGGGGCTTTGAGCAGACAGATAGGACTAGGAGACTCTCAGCTTCCTTCAGAAACATTTCTTGTCTTTATTGCCCTCTCCTCCCTCAGGGGGCTGGCCAAGAGCTAAGCTATTTGTTTTATGGAGGGAAATGCAGTTGCATTGGAAGGGGGTTGTTAACTACAGGAAAGCAGCAGTTCCTGGGGTTCTCAGGACTCCCTGAACCGTAGGAGGAGGTTTCCCAGGGTCCACACCTCTATCTGCTAAAAGTCTACTTGGCCGACCATCTTAGATGTGGGCAATGATCTGACCTTCTAAGAATTGGCAATCCTCAGAAGCTATGCCCACTCTGCTCTCACTGGTCCCAGGACCCTGGGGCCAGCCCCTGCTTTTCAGATGTGAACCTTGCCTCAGTGGCCTCCCCCACCTCTGTTCAAATCAGCCAGCTTTCCAGAGAAGCTGCTGCCTCTCCCTGACTTGGGCACTTTCCTCTTGGGAAGCATCCACATCTCCTCCTGGATCTTAGTTTATAGCTTCCTTCCAAGCTGTAGTCTCTAGACCTTGAGAGAAGTTTCTCCCAAGCTCTGGAATAAAACTACCTTCTCCTTGCCAGGATGGGAAAGCTAAGGAGGTTTTTTCTCCCCATCACTGGGGAGTAAAATATTGTCCTTGTCCCTAGTTTTCTAATATTTCAGACAT
This sequence comes from Nycticebus coucang, assembly GCF_027406575.1. Classification (NCBI taxonomy): domain Eukaryota; kingdom Metazoa; phylum Chordata; class Mammalia; order Primates; family Lorisidae; genus Nycticebus; species Nycticebus coucang. The sequence goes on along the minus strand of NC_069782.1, from coordinate 129,928,935 downwards.
TTTTTCAAAGCAAAGGTAAGACTCTTTGCTGAGACTCAGCAGTCTGAGAGCTTGGATAAACTGGGAACAGACCCTGAGGCTCAGCTCTTTTCATGCCTCCTAGACCCCAAGGCAATAAGCCATCAGCAAAGTCTTCATTTTCGTCCCTTTTTGATCTCTATTATCTGACAGTGTGTTGAGCACTGGTGAGGAAGGGGACTGGGGGGGATCTGTGATAAAGACACAACTGATAGTTCTTTTTGATCTTTTTTGGAATATTAAACATGCTTAGTATGGTGCTTTAGATTATTTTATTATATCCAGTGATTGGGGCGGGGGTTAATTGTCCTATTTATTGCTTCTCCTAATTCTCCCTCATGATAGTTTGTATTCACACAGGTGTGTAATTATTTACAGTGAACTCATCTCTTATCTTTTTTTTTTTTTGTGTTTTTGAGACAGAGTCTCACTTTGTTGCCCCAGGGTAGAGTGTTGTGGTGTCATAGATTACTGCAACCTCAAACTCTTGGGCTCAAACAATTCCCTTGCTACAAACCTTCTGAGTAGCTGGGACTACAGGTGCCTGCCACAACGGCCCCCTACTAAACTCATCATTAGTGGTGGATTTTTTTCCTGTGGGAGTCCTTTGTGGCCAGGATTATGGTATGTTTCTAGAAAGGTTTTCCACTATTCCTGCTGGGGTTGCTGAGTTAGTTACTATCCTGGATAAATTTTTATGTAGGTTATGCGACTATATTCACCATATAAATTTGGACTATGATCCAGGGTCATGCTTGGGTCTCCATTTCTCATGGTTATATCCACCTCCCCCATTTGCTTCCCTGGACTGTTGGAATGAGTCCACATGTTTCCCTTTCATGGACAGTATTGTCCTTACTCTCTTCCTACCTTTATGTAGGGTAATACTCAGATCTAGCTTCCTGATTCTCCTGGACCCAAAGTCATGTCTCCTGACTGGTGTGTCACAACCCCACGGTCTCCCCTCTGAGGCTCTACCTCCAGTGTGATACCAGCAGTCTCTCACACAGAATTTGTGTGAGTTTCCCACTGAGTTTGGCTCTGAGTTTCCCACTATTTCTGGCAATGCAGAGTGAGGTTTGGTGTGTATTAACTCTTTTTATTGTTATGTTTTATCTAACTATATTTTGGTAAGTTTATCCTGCTTGGTTCTCAGACATCAATCTCACTTCTCCATTATCTCTCTGTGACTAAATTGAGATCATGAGAACTGGTACACTAGAGGCCTGTAAAGCCCGCTGGGTGCAGCAGTTCTGGGGAGCTGCACAATCACTGACTTCCTCCAGCACCATCGTTTCCTTTTGGGCTCTGGGGTGGGGAGTTTGCTCTCTCCTTTAGAGTGGAGTTCAAGGGACTCTACTGCTCAGAAGCATCTTCATTCATCTCCTGACCTAGGTTTCATCTTCAACTCCCACATCAACAGCACTGCCAGTATCTGTGTGGGCTCCTCTGTCACTGTAGCCTGCCCGACCCAGGCACAGGAGGGAGGGTCAAGGTGAGGAATGTGGAGAAGAGAGGCTACCTTTTCTACTAGTGACAGGAGACTTTAAGGACTGAAGCTCCAGCATGCAGTTGGGGCCAGAGTCCTCACTGTAGGTGCCCTGACCTGGAAGTTTCTAGGATAACTGAGAAGTGGATGGTGGTCCCCTGTGGGTCCTTTGGAGGGGTAAAAAAATGAGGGAAGGTACCAGCCACAGCCAACCAGCCCAAGGATGCCTGGGGCCAGGGTACCTCTGACCCATTCTCTCATGTAGCTGGTCCCTTTTTCTTTATCACTTAGAAGAGACTCGGCTCTGTTCCAGACCAGCAGCCTAGAGTAGTGGGCTGGAGAAAGAGATGCTGCTGAGCTAGAGCAGCCCGGCGGTGGAAGGGAAAGTGGGTGATAAATTTAAATAACCAGCTTGACTTGGCAGCTTGCTGAGTTGTGATGCAGTGAAATTAAAATCTCGGCAGAACTTACAAACACCACCCAGAAAAATCAGTCTCTCTGCTTGCTTCCATGATGGAAGGTGGGGAGGGGAGGCTGTGAGGCTGAGCCCTAGCCCCTGGCAACCACCCTTCCTTGCAATGTGATTAGCTGTGTCCTGGCCCACTGGGCTCCAGTCTCCCCTCCACACAATAGTCCAGGCTCCTTTTCCCTCTCAGTCCTGACCTTGTGGAACAGCTGCATCAAGTGGCTGGTGAAGTTTGAAATCAGCCTCCTGGGCCAGGAGGTGGTGGGAATATCAATAAGGTCTGGCTCTTCAGGTTGGGTGAGGGCATTCCTGGGCCGATTTCCTTAGCACTTATCCCCTAAGGTTTGCAGCCTCAGCTGCCTGTCCTGGGGAAGAGGAGGGGGGGCTGAGATGGGGGGAATGCCGAGGTCCTTGGCACTCCCAAACCAGGCTATGGGTATAGAATGGCCTCACTGCTTCCTCACCTTTTTAGCACACAGCTGCCCAGAATCACCTGCCTACTTGCAAGAGCCTCCCTTCGCCTTCCTTCACCAAAGTCTTTAATGTTCTCTAACCAAATAAGCTTTTTAAGACTCTTTGTGGAGATTCTACAAATATATCAAGAGTTTCTCCCATACTCCAGCCCTGCTTAGAGCCAGGTCCTCACAGATGCCAACATCTTTCAAGAAGAACTCACGTACCCAAGTTCACCTCCTCTGTGTTTGTTCTCCTTGCATCACTGCTCATTGCTATCCACAAAGTCCTGGCCTGAAGGCTAACATGCTGGACCCACTCCTGAGATGGCCCATGACGTCTCTGGGCAATGCCCCATTGCTCACCTTGACAGTACCTCCAGCAAATTCTGTTTGTCCCCATAATTAACACATCATGAATCATTCATCTTTAATAGATTATGCAAATTAGGAGGACATAAAATCAACAAAGATCAATAACTGTAGCAGTTTAATTGCCAGCAAAAACATTTTAAGAATGAGGATAATCTGCAGCCCTTTCTCGAGTAATAGCATTATTAATCCAAACATTGGATCTTGGCCTAAGTGTGGAAAAATCATTCTCTATCCCCACTCCCATCTCCCCACCCCCACCCCTCCACACACTTCTCTGTTTTTGGTAATTTCCAGTTTCTGAGTGAGTTTCCCTGTCATTACCACTGGTGAACAGCTCCGAATGTTAATGGTTCTGCTTTTGTTACTCCTCGCTTGATTGAAATGTCGCATACAGATTGAGATGTTAGTGCTAACTTGCCACCTGGGAATGTCAAGCTGGGTCTAAAATGAACTTTTCTCACACTTGGATCCAGATGCATCAGCCGGAGATGTTCCCAGGCTGAGCTGGGACCGTTCCAGGGCCATTGTGGGGGAGGCGGCAGGGGCTGCTCAAGGTGGAGATACTTTTCTGCACCAGCCCCTGTGGCTCCTACAGCAGGAGCCCTGCCCTGAAGATCCATATCCCCAAACCTAGGAAGTCCCTGCCTTCCTGGACTGTGGCCCTGAGCACAGAAAAACACAGCTGGGGTTAGAGAAGTCTCTTGGGTTCTTCTGCCAGTTGTCTGGGGTGGCCAGCTTTGGTAAGTGACCGCTGCACCTGCCAGCAGATCAGGAGAAAGGCAGCCTGGCTTGGGCCATCTCTTTGCCTTGGTCAGAACACCCAGCAGATCAGAGAGCTTCCAAGTTGGGCTAAGGTGGCTCATGCTGAGGGCCATTTGGTCATAGGCTATGTCCTCACTCAGCCAACACAGCTAAGGATCCAGCCCAGTCCATTTCTCCAACACTGCCAGAATTCAACCTCTGACTTCCTAGCCACAGAGCTCCCCTCCATCTAGTCTAGAACAGTTGTACCAGGACACGCCCTAAAGGAGACGTTGGGATAGCTGACAGCAGTGTTCTCCCAAGTCCCCAAGAAGAGTCTGGGTGGCCACTCACAGCCCAGCTCAGGCTCAAGCACAGCCACACCACATTCAGATCAGCTCCCATCAGAACCGGGGTCCTGCCCCAAAGTAGAGACTGTGCCTGCTCCCTGTCTTTGCCACTAGCAGTGATGCTGGCTGCTTGCAGCCCCGTTGCCAGGTCCCCAGGCTGCCTCTGCTTGCCTGGCTCGGCAGGTAACGCCTCAGTGTCTCTTAATTCCCATTGAGACCCTTCTCGATCATCCTGTCTCCCAAGGAACAAACGGCACATTGGCTTTAGTGTCTCCAGAATAATTAGGTGAATTTTAATAACACCTCAATGTGTGTCTCTCCCACTTGGGCACTCTCCTGGCCTGGAAACCCTTCTGCAGTGCCAGGTGCCTTCTGCAGCCTGGAGCTTCATTCTCTGGCCTTCCCTGGACCCCACCTGGCCTTCTTCACTGGCTACCTCTACAGCTGCCACTCCATGGGGGCTCCTGGTCACGGTGTCTCCTCCCTCTGCATTTTGCTGTGGGTCAGACCTGACCCCATCTGGCTTTGAAATCAAGACTTGGTCTTAGTAACTTCTCTGGGAAGCAAGAGAAAGAGTGGAATAATTGCATTTATTTGTAATCTCACCAAGGTGAGCACCATGCCCTTAAGCCCAAAGCCACAGCCTCCCATGCCATCTAGAGGGGGAGGGGAGCAGGTTCCCCAGGAACCTTGGGGACACAGCATGAGGAGGCTGGATACTAGGGACCCATGCTCCGCTGTCGCCAGCTTGGCCTATATGCCCTCTGCATTCTTTTGCACATGTCCTACCTAATAAGAGGCTTAGGATTCTGGGCACCTTGGTGGAAGCAAGAAAAAAAGGCAAAGCCTAGGCAGAAAGAACCACAACAGCCCCTCCCTGTATTGGCCTTTCCAGGCTGAAGCCCACAGACACCTTGACCACAGTTTTTCTCCCCTTATCTGCAAACATCTGTTCAGGAAGCACCCGGGTTTTGGAGGCTTGCTCTCTCTGCAGATATCATGGCGGGAGGGCCCACTTGACACACTGGGCCCCAGACGGCATGGGCCAAGGCAACCCCCCTCCACTGAAAGCAGAATCCTCACCCGCCTAGAAGCCCCCTTACCAGTCACAACGGGGTATGTCTGCGTGCCTGAAACGTTGCTGCCCAGCTCGGGGTTGGTGGATGCAGATAGACTCGACTTGACTTCATCAAGCCCAGGGGTCAGGGCTGGGAGGGAGTACTCATTCCCCTAGGAAGAGAGAGAAAAGCGACAGCTCTCTATTGATGTGCACACACAGAAAGGGCTGGGTGTGCAGATGGGGAGGAGGAACAGGGGAGCCCTCCCAGATGGGTAAAAGGAGATGGTGGGGCAGAGGGGGGGAGAGCAGGCAGGGCAGGTTTGGTGTATAATGCAGAGTTTTGTGTAGATCGGGGTTGACCAGACATGGAGAAGCTGGAGGTGCAGCCTGTGCACTGTGGTGATTATCCCAGCAGGCTTTACCTTCCCTGTAGCATCTCCTGCCTAAGAACCCCCAAGGGCGGATGTAGCAGTAGGGATCCCCTGGCTGACAGGCATGGGGTATTAAGGTCCCCCTGGGGTGAGGAGGCTCAGGGAGGAGGGGCAAACCAAGACATAATGGAAAAAGAAGTAGTTGTGGGAAGAGCCTAGTGGGGTCTCCAGCCTGGCACTGCTGGGCTGGCTGATTGGGTGCGGGTGCCCCCTTTTTAAAAAACAAACAAAGACGGCCCCACAGGCCCCTCGCTCTCTGCCTGTGCACTGGGGTATGAAATTGGGGAGGGAGAGAGTCCACATGGCTAACAGAAGGGTGGGAGGGGGCCAGTCATTGACTCTGAAAGGGTGTCCTGCCCGAAACACTCGGGTAATTGCCTTTTTATTGCAGCCACCGCCAAGCCAGACCCCAGAGCTGGGCAGACCAGGAGCCTGCACAAAGCAGGAAAAGTTGCTCTGATTAATATTACGTTAAATTAAAACTGATTTTCTGCTCTTTCGGGTCCGTTTTTTTCCCCTTCCGCTTCCTGGCCCCCCCAGAGGACCCCTCCCCTCCCTGGCTGGACGGGATTGCCTCGTCATTTCCAATTCCTTCTCGTATTGATCTTCCTGTAGAAATCAGTTTTGTAATTAGCTGCAAATTAGGCCTTCTACTGGGGGTGAAGCTGCCCCCTGATTTATCACCAGAATAATTCGCTGTGATCGGAGAGAAATTAAAATGAACTCAATTAGGCTTCGGATTTGCTTTATGGGCCCTGCTCCGAGTTTCAGGGGGAAAAATGACTGTGCTGGTGTTTAATAGTCTAATGAAAGTAAATAAAGGTTATTCATTGTAATACAGCCGGGGACTCAGGGAGGGTGCACTGAGCCGCCCGCCTTGGCCGGCTCCTCCTTTGTTGGTTTATGGCTCAGGGCACCTTAAAAAGACTTTTGATTTTTGTTTTATGAAGACAAACAGCTTATGGGATAAAAGGACAGGCGGGGAGAAAGGCAAGTGGCTGGGAGCCATTGGAGTCTTGGCGGGAACTGTGCCAGGTGGCGCTTGCGGGGCTGCACTGGTGCTTGCGTGCATTTGTGTGCGTGCACGTGTGTGCCCATGCAAGCACAACATGCTGTGTTGTGTTGTGGCTTGTGCTTGGCCTGGGCCACATGTGTGGGAGGGATGGGAGTTACTTGTGAGCAAGTGTGCTGGGGGATATGTTGATGGGGGAGGCATGTGCTGGAGGTGTGCCAAGCTGGGGACTTGAGGGCTGGACACCTACTGGCTCCATGGGTCTGAAAGGGCTAGCCATGACTCCGGGCAAGAGCTCCACAGAACTGCATAGACTTTCTGTAGGACCCTGAAGGGGTTGGGCAAGGGACATGGCCAGAAGACATTCCTGTGTATTTGAATGGTAGAGCTGGAAGGGGCTTGATGACCATAGCTTTGAGCCCTTAGTATATGGATAGGGAAACTGAGGCTCTGAAAGGTGATAAGATTTATACAAGGCCATACTCTTGCACTCAGAGCTCTTCATTTCTAATTACCATACACATACCATAATGATTTTTCTTAACTAGACCAGCATTAACTAGACTTTGCAAGCATGTTCACACTGCACACATATGTAACACATGACACATGCAGTGCTGGGTGTGCACATTTAGTATACAAGTTGTCAAGAGGCCTTGCTCTTCCAAGTTTCTTTCCAGTTCTGAAAGCAGAAAGCTCCTTCCTCACCTGTTCTGATTTGATGTGCTCTGATGCCTGGAAGACGTCAGGGTAAGAAGGACGCTCAAACACCCGATCCAAAGCTTCCAGCTGTTGCTGGGTGAAGGTGTCAGCTCTCAAGTGCTTCCGCAAACTGTCCACGCCACTCTGGGAGTCTCCATTGGGGACTGAGCCCTCAGACACGTCTAGAGGACACATGGACACTTGGGGCATTAGCAGCAGCCTGGCAGAGGTACAGGAACAGTGCAGTGGCCAAACACAGTGGGTACCTGGCTCTGACTCTTAGGGCTCTGCACTCCACCGGGACCCTTTACCCCTAGTTCCTGCCTCAGAGATCTGGCCAAAGAAGCCAGAGCCCCTGAAGGACCTGGGAAGAGAAGGGGAGGTGGTCACAGTGTGGGGGTCGAGAAGAACTAGGCAAAGGTGGAACCAGAGGCATTCCCAGGGTCATTTCCCCAGGACAAGTCCAGCCTACAGCCAGTGTCAGCCCTGGGGAGGAGCTGGGTGTCTCAGGGCTGGCATTACTGAGCCTGTGGAGAATTGAACTTGCTCTGAGATGAATTTCAGTTCCACTGATTGCAAGGGTTGAAAATCACCAAATCTCCGAGGCCGAGTGTAACATGGTGACTGGGTGAAGTAATTAACTTCACCGCTGAGGGTGGAGGTGCTCTGAGAGCAAGGCTGAGGCATTCTGCTCAGGATGGATCAGGACTGTCCAAGCAGGAGGAAAGAGGAGTCACTCGAACAGCAAGGCATCTACTTGGGCAGAGGCTACAAAAGGCCTTTGTGGGTGCTGGTGTGCCCCGGCCACACTCTCAGCCTGTCTCTGCCCTGGATGCTGGCTCAGGATGTTCCTCCTGCAGTCTCTATGGGGAGCTGAGACTGCTCCACAGAGGGAAGGCCACGGTAGTACTACACTAGCGCCTGCTCCCCTGGGGCTGCAGGCCGGGCCTGTGTCCATGTCATGCTCCACCCAGGTGTTCTCACCACTCTCTATCCCTGCCTCTGGCATCTGGTCCCTTGGAGTTTTCACAGTGTCCAGTGGGCAACGTGCCTGCTCTGCTGCCTCTCCCTGAATGCTTAACCTGCAACTCCCCTGGTCTGAAGGTGGGACTCCAGCCCCAGCTTGGCCACTCCTTGGCCTCCTTCAGTCCAAAAACAGCTGGGGAGCCTTGGGCCTGGGGCCAGCCCGTTCTGAGGCCCCAGGGTTTTCCTCTGGGACTGTTATATATATCAGTTTATAGGTGATTATATGATATGATATAATCAATATTGCATTATATACAGTAACGCCATACAGTATCAGTCAGGAGACCATAGAAAATATTACATATTGATTAACTCAACCTGCAGCCACCCTCCTTTGCTGGCCTCCCAAATGGAGAATAGGGTCTGCTTTCCTAACAGGACCTCCCATCTTGTCTCCATGCGCTATTTCACAGGGGGAGGGAAAGCAAAGAAAGTGTGTGCTCATGTGGTGTGTGTGTGTGTGTAAGAGACAGAAAGAGAGACAGAGAGAGGTCAAGATGAAGACTAAGTCTGAGGCAGGCAGACAGAGGCAGCTATACCTATATTCCTATGACACAAAACTTGGTGGTTGTGACTTTTTCTATGTAAGGCTCTGAAATAGTTTTCAGTCTTAGAGGTTGTAAGCATCCCCACAGGTGAGTTGAGATAAGATAAATTTATTTTTCCTTTTTGTGTGTGCTTTTTTGTGTATATGCATTTGAACACATATAAACACCCAGATAAATAAGGGTCTGTGTGTGTTTAAAGAGCAGAATAACAGCCTCTCTGCAAGAGCGTGTATGTGTATGTGTGTGTCTGGGTGTGTGTGAGAGTGAGAGGGAAAGAGACATTGCCTGGGGAGTTGTGAGCCCATGTCCCCCTTTTCTCCTGTGCCTGCCTCTTTTTCCAGTATGTGCCACTATCCTTTGTTTTTTTTTTTTTTTTTTTTGCAGTTTATGGCTGGGGCTGGGTTTGAACCTGCCACCTTCAGCATATGGGGCCAGCACCCTACTCCTTTGAGCCACAGGCGCCACCCCAATACGCCACTATCCTAATTTCACTCCCCATAGCATATTCCGTTGTGTCTAATTCTCTCTTCCTGGAGCCCTCCTACCTTTTGGGGAAGCCCTCCTGCCAGGACTGAAGGAGGGATCAAGTGTCTTTGTGTACAATTATTGCAGTGTCACCAAATCTGTCCTGGGGCATACAGTGTGCATCTGTGAGAGTGTGTTCACACATTTGTGTGGCAGGACTCACATCATGCCTCTGTGTAGATTTGTGTATATGCCTATATGTGGCTTTGCTCACCCCATGCCTGTGTGTGTGTGTGTGTGTGTGTGTGTGTGTGCAGGAGCAGAACTGAAGCTTTGTCCTCAGGTCACTGGCTGGAGGAGTCTCTTTGCCTTCATTTATTCAGGGGCCCTTCAGATCTTGACAAATCTGTCACTCTAAATTTGCGAGAGATTATGGTGCTCTCTCCCCAGCCCGCAGAGAGGTGATATATGATATCTGCTGCCCCTATTGATTGCCTGATCTGGTGGCAGAGGCCGGCGAAATGAACTTGAAATGAACATCATGCCTCAACTCATTGTGCGTATAATACACTACTTAATCCCACATTTTTCAGCCGCTATGGAATTCAATTGATCAATCATGTTCCACTGATAGTACTGTTTTAGGGGTTATTGCAGCTCCCTCCACTCACTGACCTTTTTATTTATTTATTTTTTGGTATTCTCAGGCCCTGGTGGTAAGACAGGTTACAGAGGCAGCCACGGAGGGATAGGGGAGGGTAGGTGGGGGGAAGGCAAAGGGAGCCTACTGGAAGAGGTGGCAGCAGAGGTGGGGAGAAGGGAAGAAGAGAATGAAGGTAGTGGGGGGAGAAGGTGCTGGAGGAGAAGGAAAATTAAGTGGTGTGATGAAAGCACTCAGAGAACCACCCCCAGAGGTGGGAGGAAACTCCCCTCGAAGGAGAAGGCAGGCAGCAGTCACAAGGTAGGGTGAAGGAGCACAAAGCCAGTTATGGGGAGTACGAGGGGGCTGTAGGGAAAGGGGGAGGGCAGTGGCACACTGGTGGTAGACAGGGAGGCAGCCCTCTAAATCCACCACAGGTCCCACAGACTCTCGTGAGCTCTCTCCAGAGGAGAAGTGGTGTCCTTCCGTTGGCTGGGCAAGGAAGGGCGGTATGACAACAAGGCTGGAGTGAGGACAGGAGGCTGGGAGAAGGCCTGGCCAGCAGGTCTGAGGAGGAGGAGGTCAGGGAAGGAGGAAGCCCAGAGGCTTGGGAAAGGTGGAAGGAGGGAGAGGAAAAAGGGAGGAAGCCTCCCACACCGAGCCAGGAAGCACTAGCTGTGGGGATAAAACTAGCTGGCTCTGCTTTTCTGAAGCCTGGTGTCCAGCTGTGGAGGGCAGCTGGGGGCCTGGATGGGGGTGGCTTTGGAGGGTAAAGAGAGGAAAAGGAAAGGAGAAGAGAGTAAAGGAGGAGGAGCAGAAATGAAAGCAAGGAAGACTGGAAGAGGGAGGGAAAATTAAACAGTGGTCAGTGTTGGTCAGTGCAGAGCAAGCTCAGGGTGGTACTTTCCATGGGCAGAGTATCAGGGGGAACAGCAAAGCAGAGGAAGAGATCACAGTGAGGCCCAGATGTTGAGGGGCTCCCTGGCAAAACTGGGCTAAAATAGAGGTGGAGGCAGAAGCATGACTCTATCCAGGTGTCTGACTGAGAAGGGAAGGAAAGTGTAGGAGTGATTAGATACTGCCTGCTCCAAAGAAGATTCCCTGCCAACAACCACCCTGTGCTCAACAGTCTCCTGTGGGCAGGACCACCGCGGATGTCTTCCTGCAGCTCCAGTACCAGGCATGGCACACAATGCTCAATAGTGATCGAATGAGCAAATACATTTCTCCTGGGTGACATTCACACCACACATCTGCCAGAAGGTGGGGGCTGGCCACTTGACTGGCCTGGCACCCTAGGACACCCACACTTGTCATGTGATTCCCATACATCCCTGGCTATCAGTGGCTATAGAAAGCCCTTGGATAAACTTATGCCCCTTCCTTGCTCACCCCCACTGATTAGCCTCTAACATCAACTCTGGTCCACAAGAGGCCCTTCCCCCTCTCAGCAACACCATCCTGCCCCTGTACATAGGGGGCATCTACCCAACAGCCAGAGAATGAACACTGTGTTCCCAGTGAAGAACAGATCTTAACCTCAGAGATGCCGAATTGCCACCAAAAGCAGGTGGCAGAAGCTCCTTGAGAACAGAGCCCAGAAACACTCTGTACCAGAGGGCTAGAGAGAGGTGGCCAGATGGTCTTGGGCTTTAAGGAGCAATTCTGATGTCCAATATTCTTTCCCACTATCAGACCACATTTTTAGATTAAGGTTAGAAAACATAGTTGCTAGGGCGGCGCCTGTGGCTCAAGGAGTAGGGCGCTGGTCCCATATGCCGGAGGTGGCAGGTTCAAACCTAGCCCCGGCCGGAAAAAAAAAAAAAAGTAAAGAAAACATAGTTGCTATAGGTTTAATAAGACCACGTAGCACACAGAAAGGACCATGTGCTAGTCAAACAGTCTCCATATAGGGAGGATTTAACCCTGTTCTCCTTCTGTCCCATGCCTAGCCACCATTCTGTAGCAGATCACAAGTACCAAGAACTTATTACATGCCATGTTGTACTTTACAGAGTTCACTTAATCCTTCCAACAATCCCATGAGATAAGTACTGTGATATTCATTTTAAAGCAGGGAAACTGAGGCAAAGAGAAGTTATATACCTTGTCAAAGACCATGCTGCTAGTAAATGATGGCCAGATTTGAATACAGGTCTGCCAGACTCCAGAGCCTGCCCTCTAAATCATTTCACTCTGCTGCCAGAGTGCCCAAACCAGGAGAGCCAGCTGAGGGCCACTGGACCCCAGCTGGGGCAAAGCCTCCCAATCAGCATCCCCAGTTCTCTGTCCAGCAGCCTCCTTGTACTGAGGCTACAGCTTGCGGTACGTGTGTTGGCTGAGTGCAGACTGCACAGATGATTAGGGGACATCTGGTCCAAATTCTTCATGCTGCAATAAGGAAAACTAGCTGGGGTGGGTGGTAAGGTGGGTAGATGACTTGTCCAAGGTCACGCAACTGGCGAGGACTGCTGCCCATTCCAGGTGCTCTGTCCACTATAGCCTGAGTACTGTCAAGGAGAGTGAGCTATCTGCCACAAGTCCTTTTTGGAACACAGATAGGATATAAATAATTAAAGAAACTGCTGAGTTAAAGCTTTGACATGTATTATTCTCTCAAGGGGAACAAAGTTCATATTGTCTTCTCTGATTGCTTCATACTGGTTTAGCATTTAACAGAAAGTCCTCATAGACTAGATTATATGGGCCTCCTCACTATCCAAGGTACGTAAGGATTATGATCCCATTTTGCTGGTGAGAAAACTGAGGCTCAGAGTAACGAGGCGCCAACTAAGTGAGGGTAAGTGGCCAGCTCAAGGCAACACCCACTAGGAAGCCTGGCACAGGGAAGTCCACAACTGTGGACTGAACCAATGGACAACAGTGGCTTTCTGCCCAGCCGATATTCAGAGCTAGGGGCTCCCAGCGGAGCCAAGAGAACTACTAAACCAAAGGTCATCTTGACTGGAAGGAGAACCACTGACATGGCAACAGTAGCTATTTTCCGACCATAAAAAATTTGTATTTTCTTCTTGTCTAATTTTTTTCCATATTGTCCCAGCTTTGTGCAGTATGTACTACTTCTAGAATCATTATAAAAAAATGTCTTTATTTCTTAGCCAAAGATCTGCTGTCCTCATTCACTTAGTGCCATCACATACTCTCCATGGATTCCTGGGTGGCCCTAGGTCAGCGCCTTACTCACACTTCTTACCCCAGGCCAGAACCCTGGCACTGGCCAGTGAGGTCTCAGCAGCATAGGAAGGGGAGTGGTCACTGACACTATAGCTTGGGGATATGGAGAGGGACAAGGACAGGCGCATCCTTCCTTTTTGTGTTTGCATTTTACCTTTATTCCCAAGGTGGTTATTCCAAAGGACAAGAGGTAGGCAGTCACAAAAGAATAAAATAATGCTGTTTCCTTGATCAGAAAGCACCAAGGCTCATCAAATCTACAAAATCAGGATGGGATTAACAGGGGCTGCCCACCAAATTCCAGGAAGTAGGAGTAGGCATTTGAGAAAGATTTTTTTCTTTTTAGTAAAGAACCATGCTAACTTCAATTTTCTAAGCCCAAATACAAATATCAACCTGTCTATGGAGAAACTAATGATGTTCAGGCTTTCACCTACACTCATTAAATCTCTTCAACTTTACAAGCTACTTAGTATTATTTTCATTTTTCAGAAGAGGAAAGTCTTAGAGAGGCAAAACTATTTGCCTAGCACCACATTGTTAAAAGTAGCAAAGCCCAGGTCTGAACTCAGGAATCTTTGACTCCAAATCCCTTTCCACCAAATTTGCCACCTTTGTCAAAGGTCATCATTGTCACCATTATTTATTGAGCACTTACTATGTTCAGGGCAGGCTCAAGGTACTTTACACACATTATCTTTAGTCATCACAGAACACTTGCAAAAGAGATGCCATTAGTTCAATTTAACAAATAAGTCAGCAAGCTCTGGGATAGTTCAAAATGTGTGCAAGATCACATAGCTGGCAAGAAGCAATCTTGGGTAAAGTGAGTCTTTATCTGCAGGCAGAAAATGACCTAAAAATGTGATGGGGGAAAAAGGCAGGAAGTGGGAACAGTGACGGAGGAGGCGGGCTGGGCACTATGGCTGGGGGCAGGCCTACCTCTCTCTCTGCCTGAGCCCCTCCACACAGCACCTTCTGCCTCTGAGGGTTTCACCCCCAAGCTGCCCCCCAGTCTCCCCAGCTGCCAGTTGTTGCAGTTTCAAACTCAATTGTTCTCCTCAGTAGTGAGGCAAATGTAGTCATTAATTACCTTCTATCGGCTGGGCTGAGTTCAGAATACGATCAATATCCCCACTTGTCATTCAGGGCAGCCCGCCTGTGCAGCCCCAGCCCCACCCCCATGGCGGCAGGATGGCAGGACAGAGGAAGTCTGAGCTGTCGCTGGTCCTCCCATCTGGTTGGGAACAGGGAGAGAGGTTTGAGATGCTGAGGAATGTGGTTGCTCCCCAGAAGGTGGTTGCTTTCCAGACTAGGAGGGGAGAAAGAATTGATGGAATGGGGAGGAGAGGGGCAAGGAGGGGTGTGGAGGTGGTGGAGGACAAGAGAGGGGGAAGGAAGGAAGGAGAAAGGGAGATGAGAAAGGGAAAGAAGGGAAGAGGGAGGAAGAGAGGTTGAAGGGGCAAGAGGAGGGAGAAATAGACTGGCAAAGGAGAGGTGTGCAGGAAGGGGCTCCAGAGGGCCAGGCTGCAGAGAGCTGCAGCAGCATTGCTTGTCCAGGGAGGTGGAATGATGCATTGCCTCCCATCCTTAAACTGGTCAGTCTGTGAGTCTGGCCTGGCCATGAGCCCCAACCCTAGCTCAAGAGGTAGGCATGAAGAAGCCCCTGGAAATGTGACCCAAAGATTTGGCTCTGGGCGAGACCAGGTTCTGCCAGCCTCATAGCCTTGGCAAATCACCTGCTATACTTGACCAAGCCTAGCTTCTGACCCCTCAATGAGTTCGTGAGTGGGGGAGGCAGGGGTGGCTGCCTGGCCTGCCTGGCCTGCCTGACCTCAGTCAAGCTATGCTTGCTCTAAGGACACTAACTGGGATAGTGACACTAACAAAATGCTGGACTAAAAGTAACATCTCCTGGGTTGAAATCCTAGTTTGTCACTCGGTGCTATAAGACCTTACATAAGTCCCATGAGATTTATTTATTTATTTATTTATTTATTTATTTATTTATTTATTTATTTATTTTTGAGAGAGAAAGAGCCTCAAGCTGTCGCCCTGGGTAGAGTGCTATGACATCATAGCTCACAGCAACCTCCAACTCCTGGGCTCAAGCGATTCTCTTGTCTCCACCTCCCAAGTAGCTATAACTACAGGCGCCCATCACAACGCCCAGATATTTTTGGTTGCAGCCATCATTGTTTTTTGGCAGGTCCGGGCTGGATTTGAACCTGCCAGCTCAGGTGTATGTGGCTGGCACCTTAGCTGCTTGAGCCACAGGCACCGAGCCCCATGAGATTTTTTAGATTGAACTTATTCAGATATACACAAGGGGGCAGTTAGCTCATCCCTCAGCAATATTAATTTTTCCTTTCTTTATGTTCCAATAGCCATCTATCCAAACCTCTATTGTAGAAACAATACTAATAATAACTAAAATGGATCCAGTTCCTATTATGGTACCAGACACTATGCTTAATATACATGCACTGATTTAATCCTTACAATAACAGCAACTAACATGTATTAAGTGTCTAATATGTCAGGCACTCGTTTAACAAACTTACATATATTAACTTATTTAATTTTCATAAGAACTTGAGCAGGAAGCTTTCATTATTATCCCCATTTTGTAGATAAGAAAATGGAAATGCAGAGATTAAGGAGCTTTCCTAAGCTTATATACACCTTGCAAATGATGAAAGGAGCCAGAAACAAACCCGGGTAATGTGCCTCTAGCAGCTCAGTTCACAGCCTGGGAAACTGAGGGCTGGAGAGCTTAGTCAACTTGCGGTAAGTGACTTGCGACAGCCATTAAATAGAGGAGCCAAATTTAGAATCTGTGTGTGTCATAGTTATTTTTCTTTCTTCTTCCTTTTTTTTAGAGACAGCGTCTCACTTTATCACCCTTGGTAGAGTGCCGTGGCTTCACAGCTCACAATAACCTCCATCTCTTGGGCTTAGGCAATTCTCTTGCCTCAACCTCCCGAGTAGCTGGGACTACAGGCGCCTGCCACAACGCCTGGCTATTTTTTTTGTTGTAGTTTGGCCGGGGCTGGGTTTGAACCTGCCACCCTTGACATATGGGGCCGACGCCCTACTCACTGAACCACAGGCGCCGCCCCCATAGTTATTTTTTAGTGTTTGTTTTCTCCTCTGAACTGCAAATATTGAAGTCAGGGACTCCATAGTTTTCATCTTTTGTAACCTTAGCTTAGGGCCTGACCCACTGTAGGTGATCACAAATGTTGACTGATTTGTTGACTAAAATTCCAAAAGCATGCCTGTAATCCTAGCACTCTGGGAGGCTGAGGCCAGTGGATTGCCTGAGCTCAGAGGTTCAAGACCAGCCTGAGCAAGAACAAGACCCCATTTTTAAAAATAGCCGAGCAATGTGGCGGGTACCTGTCGTCCCAGCTACTTGGGAGGTTGAGGCAAGAGAATCACTTGAGCCCAAGAGTTTGAGGTTGCTGTGAGCTGTGAGGGTAACAAAGTGAGACTCTGTCTCAAAAAAGAAAAAAAAACATAAGGTAAAATAAAAAATAAAATTCTAAAAGCAAAGACTGATCAATTCTTACTTGGCCTTGTTCAACCCTTTCCTTTGAGGAAGAAAAAGCAGCAACTGGCTTGGCACCCATGTATAGTGGTTACCGTGCTGGCCACATACACCAAGGCTGGTGGGTTTGAACCTGGACCAGGCCTGCTAAACAACAATGACAACTGCAACAAAAATTTGCCTGGCGTTGTGGTGGGTGCCTGTAGTCCCAGCTACTTGGGAGGCTGAGGCAAGGCAAGATAATCACTTAAGCCCAAGAGATTGAGGTTGCTGTGAGCTGTGATGCCACAGCTCTCTACCAAGATTGACATAGTGAGATTTTGTCTCAAAAAAAAGAAAAGAAAAGAAAAAGAAAAAGCAGCAACAAAGGAATTGTTACTCTGGATTCAATGTCATTCACATTTTACAGCTGGAAAGTATAATACGAAGAGAATTTAATTTGATTCTGTCTTAGAGATTTAAAATGTTAAAATAATTGAAAACCAAAAACCAGGCTCAAGTTAGGTAATTTTCCTGTGTCACAAGCTAGTTATCGTAGAAGGAGAACTGAGGTTCCTAGCCCAGAGCCCTTTCCTCTGTTGCAGCCCACTGAATTCTCACCAGGAAAGAAAACCTGATAAAAAGGAAATGGGGATGTGGGGAGAAAGCAACCATGTCTAGAGGTGACAGAGCAGAGGGAAAGAATCAGCATGGGATCCCCATGGCAAGAGATTATAAAAATATAATTCCGTGAGTACAGCATGCTCCAAAAATGAAATTCTGCCTCTGTAAGCTTAAATAATCAGCTTGACAAAGTAAAGAGAGCGGAGGAGGGGTGGAAAAAGAAGGACATTTGAGGAAAATCACTGTTGTTGCACACAGATAAGCTTTAAAATATGATGAGCCTAGATTTTAAAAGGACATGTACACCGAACAGTGGAAGATTATGCAGCCATTAAAAAATCATGTTTCCAAAGAATATTTAATGATATGTGAAAATGGTCCTATATAATGTTAAGTGAAAATAGCAAGACACAAAGCTGTGTATATGGTATCATTCCAATTCTGATAGAAAATTATATATAAAATTATATATGCACAAAAAGAAAAAGCCACAAATTTCAACAGTGGCTATCTCTTGATAATATTATGGGTGATTTTTAAAAAATTTACTGTCTCAAAAAAAAAAAAATTTACTGTCTCTTCCAGATATTTCACAATGTTGCACTTCTGATCAGACAAAAGTTATTTTTCTTTTTCCTTCTTATAAAGGACACAGAACAGATGGAGGGAGGAGACCATGACCAAGGATGGATATGAGAGTAGCATGAGCCTGTCAGGAAGACAAAAGCTTGGAACAAGCTGAGACAACAAAAAAGGGCCTTGGTCGCTATGTTTGGAGAAAGAACAAAAAGGAAGGCAGGTTTAAGCTCAGTCCTTGGGAGAGGATGTAACACCGAGAGAGATGAGAGAGAAGACAGAACTTCTCAACCCCCAGCTTGCCTTTGTCTTCACCAAAGGAAAGAATCTTCAAAATGGGACCAGCAGGAGGGCACTATTTCCTGGTCAGGGAGGGGCTGGGCAGGTAACCCTTAGCTATCTCAATTGTTAACTTTCCTAAATCCACATGGGACCCTAAAACTCCAGTTGATAATCCTTGAGATTACAAAGAAAAGGCAAGGCAGGAAAGGGTAAGAAAGCCCAGTGCCATCCTACCTTGCAGAAATGGGGGAAAGGTACACTTATGCAAATAACTCTCCAATAAATTCAGTACCAGGCTTTGGAAATCTTTTAGAAGAAATTATAATATAGTTAATTTGTGGGCCCTGAAAAAGAACATAGTGATACTCCAGAGCTTGCACATACTCACTAAGAATAAGTCGTGGCACATTAACTTGGTATCAATGCTTAGATCGAATATACTCCCACAAAGACATCCCCTGTTGCCCTGGCAGCAACTGCTCCTTTTTTGAAAAATTTGTCATAGCACTTCATGCCTTGATCATGGCATTCATCACATTCTGCATGTATAATGATGTGTAATCTATCTCCTTACGAGATTATAAGCTTCTTGAGGTCAAGGAATGTGTCTTATTTGCCTTTATAAATCAGTCCTGCCATGCCCTGTGTACAGCAGGCACTCAATTTACTCATCAACTTAAACTGGATTTTTAAAAAATTGATTTTTTAGGAAATTCAGTGGATGTTGTGACTGTTAATATTTGGCAAAGAATGGCCTTCCTGGCTTTAAGGGCAAGATGAAGGAAAGAAAAACAGTTGATGGCTCTTGGGCTCATCACTAAAGCATTCACTTATGGCAAATAGGAGGGAAGTCTCCACTGGTGGGTTGTGTGGCCTTCCTGTATTTTAAAGGAAAATAACTCTTTAAAAAAAAAACTGCTTGGCTGATTATATAGAAGACATCTCCATGACCTTAATCAGGTGGAATTAAGAACCCAAACCAACAAGATGAAATTCAACAGGGATAAATGGAATGCCCTATGTTTGGGTTAAAAAAAAAATCAATTACACAAGTGCAGCATGGGGTAGACCTGGCTTGATAGCAATTGATGTGAAAAAGATCTCGAGGTTTTAGTTGACCACGAACTCAATATGAGCTTGAGTCTGACATGGCTGCTAAAAAATCGAATGTAATCTTAAGCTACATTATGGATGTAGAGTCTCCAGATGGGAGAATGGCAATGGTTCTACTGTGTTTGGCATTGGCTAGTGTCTGTGGAGTTCAGAGTTCCCTTTAACCTTCAAGAATGAGTTCAGAGATGGGTAACCACGATGGTGAGGAAATTCCTTCAAGAGCAGAGACATCATGTGAAAATCTGAAGTCTACCCAGGACCCAGCCTGGCAGTGTTTGCTAAGTGCTCAGTAAATAGGTGGAATGAATGGGAGGAAGGTGCAGAGGGAGAGAAGTGAGGTTGTCAAATGGAGATCCTTACCACCGCCCACCTCTCCATGTGGTCATTACCTCTATTTTAAAGATACACTGGCTCAGTACGAAGGCAGTGCTGCAAACAAGGGCAACTGTCCATCTGTGACCTGTGTCCAGGCAGGGGCTGTAGCCTGGCAGGCCTTTCCCCTCATTACTGGAGAGGAGAGTTCTATGGCAAATTACAGATAGGACTAGATGACCTGTAAGGTGTGACCTTTAAGAGTCACACCTTACAGATGTGACTCTGCCTTGTCACCACTCCCAGCCCAGCCACTGGCTGCCCTCCATGTGGAGAAAGACTCCCTAAGTCTTAGTTGCTCCTGGGCTCAAGCCCTGTTTCCCGCTTGCTCTTCTAGCCCCCTCCCTACTGAACGAACACACAGCTATGTAGTTCACCATTTCATTAACAGCCAGTTGTCTGAGGGGTGACAGCCAAGAGATTTTAAACTCCTGTGAGCCATGTCCTGGTTTTCTGATCCTCTCATATATCTCAACACAGTGAGCACACACTGATTCGAAGATGCCCAGAGAGGAAAGCATAAGTTTCTTCACTATCCCTCCTATTCACACTCGGAAGCAGTTACAGACCCTAGTCTCTCTGAAAACTGCCTGAAGACAGAGGATGTGCAACAATCTTTCAAGGACCTTTTGTTTCCTAACCAACCTATAGAGAGACATGGAAGAGACCTAGAACCCCAGGGAATTGTACCAGCACAGTTGCTTCCCCTGTTTTGTATGCCCTGCCCAGAAAGGACCCCCAGTTACCATAGAAAAGAAGGGTGTGGTACCCACTGCCAAGGCACAGCCAGCCTGGATGTGTGTGGCCCACGAGTGAAGAGGTGGAAGGAGGGAGAGTGGGTTTGAATGGAAGGAGGGAGGCAAAGCTAGAGGCATTGGGAAGGGAGCATGTAGCTATTGGGAGAGAGAAGACAGACGCGTGGGAGGAATGGAAGGGGTGAGCCTTGGGTGGACTTGGGGGAGTTCCCTAGGGGATAAAGTCTCACTCTGGGAGCTCTGCTGTACAGTGCTGCTGGCCTGCCAGAAAGGCTGGTGGGGTAGAAGGGCCCACTGAGTGCCTATCTGTTGGGACCCAGCCCTCCTTCAGCCCCCTCTAGGCTCTCAGGGAGCAGGTAAGACTGTCTGCCAGGGGAGGGCCCCACTGGGCTCCAGCCAAGGCCAGAACCAGTTAGAAATCTCTGGAGCCAGTAGAGAAGGGGGCTTTGTTAGCTCAAAGGACACAAGCAAGGCGAAAAATTACATACCAGGCCGCCCTAAGTATGCTTGTTTAGAGAAACTGCTTGCATTTATGAAGTCTTTGGTGCGGAAAGCAGGGTTGCAAATGACTGCATCAGAGCGACAGTAAAGGCCATTAATTTCCTGTTATGTTTTCCTGTGTTGGGGGCTTTATTAATTTAATTTTACACTGTCGAACAACAGCGAGAGCTGACACTGCCACACCGCCTCGGCTGGGGTTTTCTTTTTGTGTGTGTAGCAAGGCCTTGCCTGACATGCAAATCAACGCTATTACCAGAACCAATAAAGATGTGTGGAGG
Organism: Nycticebus coucang; assembly: GCF_027406575.1. NCBI lineage: Eukaryota > Metazoa > Chordata > Mammalia > Primates > Lorisidae > Nycticebus > Nycticebus coucang. The sequence goes on along the minus strand of NC_069782.1, from coordinate 129,907,932 downwards.
GATGAGGGGCGGGAGGGAAAAGGAGAGCAGGAGGAGAAAGGGCCAAAGCCATCCTCGGCCAGCTTCCACCCCCTGTGGCCCACGTCTCTGGCCTTCACGGAGTATCCTCCAACATCAGCAATTTCCGACCATCATTCACCTGCCCTCCTACCCTCTACTTCCCCATTTCCTATCTTTGGATGACTCTACTCTGTCACCCTCCTCCGTCCCAGCTCCTGGCATAACCCAAATAGAGACATGAAGTTCCCAGAAAGAGGGAGTAGAGAGACTTCTTACCATCTGTCCCCAGCTGAGGCCTATTGCAGAAGACACAGGGGCAGGCAGTGTGATGCTGCCAAGTGCGCAGGCCAGAGCCAAGGCCTCTGCTGTGTATTTCCCTCTCATGTATCTTTCTCCTCCACATTCCCTTTCCTCTAAAGTCAAGGCTCCTGGCCCACTGACATAGTATTAGTGTACCCACACATGGGCCCATGTGCACCTGAAGAAGAGCCGAGCAGGGCAGATACTCCAGCTTGCTCATAAGTCCCTCTGAGAGCTCACATATTCCAACTTTGTCAACCTCTTATTTCCTTATTTGCCTGGTAATTTGAATTACCAGGGACAAATATGCTTTCTAATTGTTTCTGTTGCTACTTAGAAGACTTCAACAGCTACCTTCAGGACCTGTAAGGTACTCACTTTGTCTAAGTAGACCAAAGTGCCAGAGAAAAATGGACCCCCAGCATCAGAAGAAAAGACAAGTTCCTGGGGAACCAATAGTACCACATTCTGGTTACTTTCACTGCCCAGACCTCATATTCACTGCCCCAAGACCAGCCACACACTGTGTCCCTCACTTAGAGCAGCTTCCACAAACCAATTGCCCCAGGTGTCGGGGAAGGGGATCCACATTGCCCTCAGCCTACCACACCCCTAAGTCCACCCAGGTGTCCACACTGCCCAAGTGCCTGGCTGACCACTCTGCCTAAGGAGATGGAGTTGGCGGGGGTGGGGACCATAGGAGGGGCAGCACCCAGAGCTACTCTTTCAAAAATGCTGTCTGCATCCCTCCATCCCAAGCTGCCCAGGCTGATCTGTGTGAGCAGGTGCACGTGCACATGTGATACGTGTGCATCTCTCCCTCTGTCACTGGCTTGCTCACTTTCCTGCTTGCACTCTCTGCTTCAGGAGCTGTCTGGCAGGCTCTGAGAGGCTGTTGGATGGAATCCAGCTCTCCCCAGGAGGAAGCATAAACTTCATAAACTGCATTTACTTTAATGCAGGTTCCTGGGGCTGCTTTCCTCAGGCTTTTCTTTCCTCCCCTTGTCCGCTGTCTCAATCACATTTTATCTCTGCCTCTGTGTGTACCCAGACCACACACACACATACTACAGTCAGTGCATCTTGGAAAATATGAAGCCTAGGGCAGAGGGGTAAGGGAAAAGGGCAGAAACTCTGCTTCCAGGAGAAAGCTTCAGTCTCAGCCTGGGAAGGGCCCCAGGAGATGCCCACACGCTGGTCTCCAGTGGAGATGAGCACAAAGGGTGCTTTGAAGTGGCCAGCCAGTGCCTGGGGAGGGAGGAGATGCTGACATTTCATGGGGGTGGCCATATTAGGAGCCACCTGGAGGCTGGGCCACAGGGCTCCAAGAAAGGGAGGGAGAGAAGGCAAAGCCTCCAAGCAGGTTGAGGTTTGCGAGGCCTCTCTTGTCTAGTGCTGTCAAGGTCAGCAGGTTCAGGTTCACCGAAGGGTCAGGATGGTTTGAATTACTGGCTCTGCTGCAATCCAGCTCGTGATCGTCTCCCAGCCCTTGCATCAGGCCCAACCCTCCCCCGACCCTCTTTACCTTTCTACCTCCATGGGGCATAATGGGGAGGGTCCCAGAGAGCCCTAGGCTCACCACAGCCCGGAGGAAGGCAGGGCAGAGAGGGGTCCTTCCTTGGGCTCTAGGGCAGACAGACACAGCTGAGGAGGCTGCCAGGATCTATTTCTCTGGCAGGCAGAGGTATGGGGTCTCCCCGGCCTACATTCTCTCCACATCCTTTTTCAGAGGGGTCACCCAGGCCAGCTGCCTGCCTTTCTCAGCTGCCCCTTGTCTGTGGAGGAGGTTTCCTCAGGAGCCAGCCCACAAGCATCAGGGCCTGGGGCAGCGTCTGTGCCTGTTCCTCATTCCCGTGTCCAGAGCCTGCCCGCACTTGGGGGAGAAGGGCAGAGCTGAGGCAGCGGATTTCTTGCCGGTGCCCTTGCGGGTGGGGGAAGGAGAATGATGCCTACCTGCAGGGCAGGGAGGCAGTTGCCAAGTGGAAGGCAAGGAATTGAAGCATATTCTGACAAGATGGGTGCTTATCCACCAGGGTTCAAGTGTGGATGTGGGAAGGTCCCTGAAGCCTGGTTGAGGAAGTCATATGTCTCTACTACACCCACCCCTAATCCAGGGGTGGAGGGGTACACACAGCCCCCCACAGCAAGTCCATAATTCTCTCCTGTGGGGTGGGGCCAACCTATCTATTCTGACTTTCTGACACTTTATGAAAAAAAAAATACTCTTTTGTGCTAAACTCCAAAATACTTTCCTAAACAACCCAATGTAACTCCTTATCCACAACAGCATGGACTAATTGAGAAATGAAGGTGGTTAGTGGTCTAGCTGCCATCTCTGGTATAAACTCAGGGATTCATGTACAAATTCATACACCCATGAATTCAAATTTGGCTTCTCAGAGCCAGGGCTAAACCCCAGTACTTTCCACAGAAAAATCTAAGTCAGGCATACACAGGGCCTAAGGTGAGGATCTTGATAAAATTTCGACATAACCTATACCTACCTCTGGACAATGACATGGTCAGTGTCCAACAGGTTCATGGCCAGCATTATCCAGAGAGTTTGGTTAAAATATGTGATCCAACTAAGGTAGAAAGATTCCTCCCTCAGGTATGAGCAATCTAATTTCCCTGGCTACTGGGAAGATACAATCATAGCAATGAATGTGTGTTCATAAGTGTGTTTTTTTTTTGTTGTTGTTTTGTTTTTAGAGTCTAACTGAATGTTGACCTTTGAACCCAAGCTCTTTCTTATACTAGAGTGGATATTAGCCAGGTTTGCAATATAAGTTGGAAATTGAACACAGGTTGAGCTTTGTAAATGCAATTAACCCAGGCACTTGTCTAGACGAATGGTTCCCTTCATATGCATGTAGATTTGGTTTCCGGACTTTCATAGGACCTGTCTCCTGGCGGGCAGAGACTGTAACACATGCTAGATAGTACAGTGTGTGCAAAACCCACGGAGCACCTCTCCTTAGAAAAACACAGGCTCTGCTTGGCTTCCCAACATGTCTCCTTACAGTGCCGAGCAAGAGCCTGGGAGAGAGGAAGAGCAGGAAGAGGCCCTGCAACTCCCTGCCCAGATGTAAGCTTACTTCTGAACTCTGAGAGCACCCTCAGGGCCCCAGGCCCACACTCTAAGAAGGGAATTGGATGGCTGATGTGCGTGCGTGCCTGGTGTGTAAGGATTAGGTGGTAAACAGACAGCTGTGCCAAGAGCTGGGTTTAGATTAAGGAATCCGTGCAGCCTCATTTTGTTTACCCAATATGGTACAACCTCATAATGTCTTCTGGGCTCTCCTTAGCATCTCTCCTTGCTCCTTCAGGCCAAATCCTGTCCCACTAAAATAGTGCACACTCAGCAAAACTTCCCAAAGCCCTTCCCATGCAGGGAGACTCAGATTCCTCTCAGGTTCTGCCAGTCCCTGCAGCTGAACCAAAAGGCTACTGAGAGAATCAGGTTCCAGCTAGGGCCTCTGCCTCCCAACACGTGCCATGCTCAGCCCCCACCAGGTTTGAAGCAGGCCTCCCAGGGAGTGCTCACCTGTAGACTTTTCCTACTGATGCTGCCCCAGCCTCCTCCAAGACAGCAGGCTGTGTCTGAGCACCTAGGACCTGGGCAACTGGGCATGGTAGTCTCTGCTTTTCCTCCGCCCTGCTTCCACCTTTACTGACCCAGCACTCCTCCCACTACCCCTCCAGAAGGAGAACCAGGAAGGGAGTGTGGTGATCAGGGCATGCCTAGTTTGCATTAATGAGCTATACCAAGTGTAATCCGGCCAAGGAAGCAGCCTACAAAAGGAGGCGATCTCGGGCAGCCAGGAGCAGAGCTGCTCAGGTAATTGGTTTATCTATCTGGAAGCAGGGGGAGCAATCTCAGCACAGACAGACTAGCAGTAAAGTCTCTTCCTTAAGGCTATTTCCTTTGTCTTTTCAATTGCTTGCACATCCATGTGAGAGAGGGAGAGAGTGTTAAAGAGAGAGGGAGAGGGAGAAATGTTAATTTGTGAATTAATGGCTTTTCTCAGCGGAATTGTAAATTCAAATGTCACCTCACACGGTGACACCACGGCTGGTCTGCTGAAGAAGCAATGATAAGATCCCCCACCTCCCTCGGTGCCCCTCCCTCCTCAAAGATAGCTGTGGAGTGGAACATGCTACTTTTAATTTGCAATAACAACACAACAGAGGTATGCAGTAATGACTGCCTTCTTCCACCCTCCTCCTGGCTTCCTTCCCCCCTAGTCCAGTGGCTCCCCATTTCCTCTCTCTCCACCCCCTTCTCAAACAACACCTCACCTTGCCCAGCTTGCCCCCAACCCCACCCCAGCCAGTGCCTGATCCTATGGGGGGTGCCTTTGGAATTGACGATGCTGCAACCCTCTCTTCTCCTTCAATAATCAGGGAATTAATGACCCTGAAGTTAAAGTGAGGCTGATACCAAGGCCCTGCCCAGCGCTGGGAAAAAGCCTTCATTGTTTTCAAGCAGGAGGTGGGCAGCAGTGAGGGAGATTCATGGATGGAGATTGAATATGCAATTTTCTTTCACCTTGCCAAGAGCTGCCCCTGGGCTGTGCCTGGCCTAAATTTTTCCTTTTACCATCTCTGCCTTATCCGGCCCTCCCACCTCCCTTCCATTCTTTCCAGAAAATTACCTTCAAAATTGATTTCCACTTTTACAAACAAATATAATGGGAACACAGGAAAAAACTTGGGTTGTGATGAATTAGGGCTGTCAGGTGCTTCCAGGTCTCCTTTGCTTTTGTTTTACTACCTGATCTGCTCTTTGTTTTTCCAAGGGCTGGAAAGAGTGTCCCCCATCCACTGAGTACCTGACCCTCCAAGCCCCCAGGGCCTTAGCCCTCAAGTCCCATCAGCGTCCCATGGCGGAAGTGATCTGGGCTCTGAGACTCTATTAGCCTCTTCGTTTCCAGTGGAAGCCTGAGCCACCTCCTCCGTTTTCACTCTCTGGTTCTTAGGAACCCACTCTCTGAATGTTCTCTACCACCACCCCCAGGCTGTTTCCCTTGACCCCCACACCATGTCCCCTCTGGCCCTCATACCTCTTAAAGTCCAGACCAGATGCAAACCTCCACCTCCTCTAATGTGGGCAGGATCAGTGTATACCTCGACTAGAGCAAATGAGAGACAGACAAACACTGAGAGATCCCGAAAGATAGGCAGGTAGAAGATTGGGGACAAGACCCCAAGATTGGGAGACGAGGCTCCTCTTCAAAAGGCTACAGGGTTCTGAGCTATAATTCCCACATGGCCTGAGGGCATAAGGGTTCCTGCCTCAGCCTCCCTACCCTTGGGCCCTAGGCCACCCTGGAGGCTGGCTCAGAATAGCCCATTCATTTGCCAACAAAATGTAAAGTGATGCCTATGGAGCCCTTTGGGCCAGACTCTATAGGTACTCCTGAGTGTGGACACCTGACAATTCCAGCTTACTGGTGCTGGTGGACAAGCAGACAGTCACACCTCCCACTCTCTCTAAGCACATATAGTACCTAGGAAACTGCCTGCCTTCTCAACACATGACATTCCACACCCATAACACTCAGACATCTCAGTGGTGGAACACACACACAGTCACACTTGCATAGACTACGTAAAAAATTACATGTGGGGGTGGCACCTGTGGCTCAGTAGGTAGGGTGCTGGCCCCATATACCGAGGGTGGCGGGTTCAAACCCGGCCCCGGCAGAACTGCAAAAACAAAAACAAAAACAAAATAGCTGGGTGTTGTGGCCGGCTCCTGTAGTCCCAGCTACTTGGGAGGCTGAGGCAAGAGAATCGCTCAAGCCCAAGAGTTGGAGGTTGCTGTGAGTTATATGATGCCATGGCACTCTACCTAGGGCCATAAAGTGAGACTCTATCTGTACAAAAAAAAAAAAATTACATGAGGGTCCATAAAACAAATATACATTTTCCAAGGTAAACGAATAAACTTGCAAGTACAGAAATGGAAGCAGAAATGTACACAGGTGGATAGAGGGAGAGATGCCCCCTGTTAGAAAAAGAAGGGGCTCTTATATTTACTTAAATACATCTAAAATGCCTGTGTGGCTGAAAGATGACATGTGGCCCAGAAGGTAACCACAGAGCAAATGAGTAGGTAGAAATGGACAAAAGTTCTCCCAATCACATGTGTAAAGCCAACGTCTTTCCTCCACTGAGCTGGTCCCATCCAGCTTAAGCTTTTCTTGGCATTGGCTAAAGTTTGCCTTAGTTAAATGGAGCTGCACCAAAGTAAGGGGGCCTGTGCCCAAATAAATGCCTTTCTGTGACAACTTCATTTCCCCTTGAAACATAAACCTGTGAATTAGACTTTCTTTCCCAGATTCACAACAACCCATCTTCCAAGAGGCTAGAGGTCGAACACTGTATGCCCATGGTCTCACATAATCACCTTTTCAGGTCCCGAGAAGTAAGAGCTGAAAGCAATTCCATCTTACAGAGGAGAAAACTGAGCTGCTGAGGGGTAAGTGACTAAGACTAAAGAGTGGCACTAGGAGTCCAGAGCCCACACTCATCCCCCTTGGAGCCACACTGCCCCTCCATGCCCGGCCCCAGAGAGCACACGCGGGCCCTGATCCCACACCCTCCTTCCCCGAGGAGTCTCTGCAGTCTTCCCTTGCCTCAAAGCAGGGCTCCCAGACAAGGGCAGGTGCTGCTCATTTTCACAGCTTAATCCCCTCATTTGCTCCAAGTCCAACCTGAGCAACACTCTTGGGGACTTCTAGGAAGTAAACTAACTAAGGAAATAAACTGCTTCTTCCAGTTACGGCTTCATCCAAAGCAGAAGGGAGCGATTAAAGGCAGTGATAGAACTCGGCCATTTGCAGCCATGCAACCTGCCCTGTCTGCAAACGTACAACTTCACTGGCTTGGCATCACTCGACTGCACAATTCATGTGTACCTAATTAATGGAATGCAAAATCATGGCCCCCTGCAATCCCACACCTCAAAGGATGATACCAACACACCTCCCTCACACAGATCACCACGCTCACCATATGACTTCATTTGGATTTGCGGACGTTATGTAACCCTTCTATGCTTCAGCAATACCTCTGCTGGACAGTGATGCTTTGGGCCTAGAAGCAACTGGGTGAAGGCAAAGAACTTCTGGCTTTCAGCCTAATTACAGATCGGGCAAAACCAATGTCTCTCGCCTCCATCCATATGAGCCAGGGTACACAACATTCAGGGAATCAGTGTCCCCTCAAAGAGGCCAGGGAATTCAGCCTTAATATGCCCCCCCCCCCAATTGCAGCTTAGAAGAAGTAAAGATTTTAGCGGGCTACTAAATGGAGATTCTACCTTCTCAGACCAATGGGGAGTCTGTCTTTTGGGTACTCATCATATAACTTCATCTGTCTTGCCTGTCTACCAGTCTCATTCTGGGAGCTCCTGGACACTTGGGAGGAGGGTTAAAGCTTCTTTCTTGACCAGCACTTTTCTCAGACAAAAGTCTGTTTTTTTTCCACACTCCCAGAGGCCATGGCATGGGAAGGAATCTTAAACAGACTCATAGTCACTGCTAGTTTTTCCCCAGAGTCACAGCTGACTGGCCCTTTACTAATATCCCCACAGATATGATTGCTGCAGATACTAATAACGTTCTCCATATTCTGAGTGCCAATGCCAATAATGTTCTGGGTATTATCACTGTGAACACCAATAACTACTGCTGAGATTGTCTCCAATAATGCCAGCACACACTGCAGTGATTGTCCTCACTAATGCCCACCACCGTGACATTGTTAGAACTGAAGAATAGGCCACACTGTACCCAGAGGAAGGAGCAGGAGCAGCTTCTTGGAGGACAGCAAGGCTCCCCACTTGCCCTCGGATGTGACACTTCTAGGAAGATGCCACAGTGGTTGGGGCCAAATGAGGGTACACCTGGCAGGGGCATCAAGGGTCCTCCTGGAGGGAGGCGTGCCCCTCTACTCCCTTTATGGTCTAGTCCTGACATGACCCTTGGTCCCATCCCAACACTCCTCAGTCCCCCAGGTCAACTTTCTCTTTTGCCTGCAGTTCTGACCCATAGCTGAAGGACACACCTGGGTGTCTCTAAGGCCCGTGCCCGACGCTGCCTTCTGTGACTGGCCTGCCAGTTGCTTTGCTACCTTGGCCTGACTGCAGAGTTGGGCTACATCATCTTGACACATAATTATCTCCCCTATTCTTAATCATCTGAGCTGCTCCCTAATGCAAACTGGGCCTGGCTGCTCAGCAGCATCCAGAGTGGGAGAGGGGGAGGAGCCGCTACAGATCCACCTTTGCTCACTCCTCTCCCCTCCCACCTGGGACTCATAGATCATACTGGGGAGGGGGCTAGAGATAACTGGTCTCCCTCATAGGCCTGGACTCTACCAGAGAAAGGCCTGGGCTGGCCAAGAGGAGAGGAGAACATTGCAAGAGAACCCTCCAAGTTGTTCCTGCCACCTGGCTAGCCATGCAGATAAACATTTCAGAGGACACTTAGAGGCCCCCATTATTCCTCATTTTGAAGACTTTATCTGCTTCTTGCAATGTGGCCCTGCTGCCATCACTGTCACTGCTGGAGGATGAGTCTCCCCAATCCAGCCCTGCTCTGACCTTCTTGCTCAAATACCGTCAATGGCTGCTCCTGCCTTAGCAGAAAAATGTCCAGACTCCTATATGATCTGCTCCTGGCCTCTATCCTGTGACCCTCACCTGCCACCACTTTCCTGCCAAAGCTGCCCCGCAGCTGCTGGCCAAAGGTCCCTCTGGTCACAGGTCTCAGGCTATCAGATAGAATTTCAGGCTACCATTGTCTTTGAACATTCCCCTCCTTCATCCCTCAGGCCCCTCCTCAAAGAGCAGCTCTTCCTGGGTGTGTTCCCTCCCACTTGGTGGCCTGCAGCCCAGACTCCATCACAGTGCCCTGTCTGAGGGGCCTTTCTGCTCTTGGGACTCACGTGCTCTGCACGCCCCACTAGAGTATAAGCTCCTTAAGGACAAGAATCTTATCTTGTTCTGCTTTGTGATCCTGTGGCACCACTCCTTTCTTGTAACTGCTGTGCAGGAAGGTTCACTGAACTGAATTGACTTGAAACAATGAATGCGATCAGCTGCTCAGAGAGGAGAGCACTGTGTTCTGGGACAGCTGGGCCTAGCCCTGGGCAGTTGCAGCTTCATGCCAGTGCCTCCTTGGCCCCTGGCCCCTTCCATGCCCCACAGGACCCCAGGCATCAGAGGGCATGCTCTAGCAACAACCTCAGACCAACAGGGGAGACCTCAGCTCCCTGGACGGCTCACACTCTAAACAAAACAGGTGCTGCTGGTTAAATGTGAAACCTTTTGTGTTTTAGGCAGATTTTACCAAAGCACTCAGGGCGGCAGGGAGCTTGGCTGAGGCCTGAGCATGTGAAGCCCCAGGGAGAACTGGGACTTAGGGCCTTTCCCACAGCCTCCCCCTGCCCATCAGGGGCCGCGGCCAAAACAACCACAATGAAATTTAGTGAGTGGCAAAGGCCGTGGCAGCCAAATGGGTTTGGATATTTTGGAAAAAGGAGAAATAGAGCCAGACAAGCTGTTTCCCTGTGAAACGAGGCCATTAGGGCTTCTGGAAGGAGGCCAGCACCAGGTCATCACTGTCTCGCTAGGCCCAGGCCTCTTCTCCACTGTCCCTTCCGCTGCAGGTCGGGACTCTCATGTTCTCTTCTCCCTGCCTGGGCCTGGAGAATCTCAGCCTTGTCTCTTTTCTCTGTTCTTACTCCACTAAGCTTCCCTTACTGAGGGTTTGTCTATACTTGGTATGACCATGTAATTTATTGTCCAAACAGGACACTTTTGAGAGAAAAAGGAGATGCTGACTGGCCAAGATGCAGTGACAACAGGCATAAATATGGACTGACCTGGGCACGCCTCACGCTCATTGTTTGAGGATTCTGTTTCATGGACGATACCTTTAAAGTCCTACCCCCTCCAAAGGAAAGAGGCTACCACTTCTGGGTCCATGAGAGAATTGATACGGGAAGCAGGTCTGAGACACTGGTATCTGTTGTTCTGAGTGTGCCAGCTCTGGCCTTTTGCATCAGAAGAGAACCAGAGGGCCACCAAGGGACCCCTAAAGTCACCTTGTCCCAAGCTGATTTCTACCATTCTCCCCCCTTATTTCCTTTCTTCTCTCCTCATTCTCTTCATGTCCCATTCCCTTCAACTCCTGGCCTGACAGCCTGGCTGCAAACTGAGGTGTTCCAGGGAGTACGGAGAGAGCCAGGGAGCTTCTGGGGCAGTTCCACTCATGAAGAAGAAGAGAGAGAAGCCCCATGTCCCACTCCCTGTAGGCTTTGAATGGGGCAGTGTCTGTGTGTTACAGAGAGAGGATGCCAGGGCCAGCTGCACATGACATCACTCTCCCACCTCCTGATGGGTTGGGATCAGGTGAGGACAATGTAGGTTGGCCTTTTGTCCTGAGGTCAGAGACCAGCTGTCCCCAGCCCCAAAACCTTCCCCAGGTAAGCAGCCCACGGTTTTCCTCCTGGCATGGCACAGGGAGGGACAGGGTAAGTCCCAGGGAAGGTGAGGCAGCAGGGGACTGAGCAGATGGTGAGGCTGATGGCCCCACCAGCAGCCTTCCTCCCTCTCTCCAGGAGCCAGCAGGCAGTGGGGGGACCGGGGTTTGCTGCTAAAACTGATCTCATGGCAGAGCAGCTGCGAGGCCAGGCCGAAACCGGAGCTCTGAGTCCGAGGACAAAGCATGCAAAGGGGAAGCCAGATCTCTTCCCTCCTCCCTACCTTCATCACGTTTCCTCTTCTCACCATTGGAGCGAGGAATCCCCAGGATCCCATTAATGGAGTAGGATCCCACTGGGTCATTGGAGGCGCTGGAGACAGGAGGGGAGGCCGTGCTGGGAACTGGACAAGAGTGAGGAGGAAATGCCGTCAGGATAGCAGTGATGACCATAGGCCGAAGCCCCAAGGCTGGGCTCGGAAAGAAGCAGAGGACATAAGAGGGGTGAGGAGACCATATCCTCTTTTTCCTCTGAGGCTTTAGCAGGGAACACGTGGCCACATACAGTTCAGGCTATTATTTCCTTCTGCCCAGCCTTGGAGTAAGTGGTGGTCAGTTGACCCTAGGCCTTCTCTGCAGACCCCTGGATTTCAGTGGGCCCCTTGATCTTATTCCCTTAAGACAGGCTGAGTATAGGCCCAGGAAACACCAGAGCTAATTCTCCATCTAGAAAGCACCTTGGTGGTTCTCTGGTAAGCACAGCTCCCGGGATGACGTTCTTACACAGCCCAAGCAATCCCTGAGAGTGGACAAATCCTTCTAATCAAACCCTAGCTCATTGTTTCTCAGTCTCCTGGGCTGAGACTTTGCCAATCCTGATTTGGAGTCAGTCTATGGCTTTCTGAGATCTGTCCTGGTTCTGTAGGAGACACTGGCTGGTTCTGATGTTCCCAGGAGTGTGCAGTTCTCCCTCCCAGTTGCTTCTTGTCTGGAAATCACTTGAGAAGTTCCTAATTTTCCCCTTAGGACACAGACTAGTGAACCCATTCACTCCAGGGTGATCAACTCAGGTACAGTCCGGCCCAACCCTCCCTCCCAGCACACACTGTAACACAAGCCCAGTAAACAACAACTCCTGCCAACTCCAGGAGGGTTGGGGCCAGTCATTTCTACTTCCTGCTGGTCCAGAGAGAAGGGTACAGCTGCCAAGAGGGGCAGCAGGAAAAATTTAACCACATCCTGGAGGCTACTCACCCCCCAGTCTGCATCTATGGCTAGAGCAGCACCAAGTTTTCCCATGAGCCAAAGGAAGGCTGTGTGTGTTGGGGCCACAGGAGAGAGTGTCAGCAGGAGTTCTCATAGGCCTGTGTCATGTCTGTGAGAGGCCCTGAGCACGAGTCAGTGAAGAAGAAGGGTGGTGAGGGGCAGAGAGCAACAAAGAGGATGAGACAGACAGAGAGATCAACAGAGACAGGCCGAGAGATCAGAGGCCAGGAGGAGGGAAGGAGAGACACAGAGAGACAGATCCGGAGCCACACGGATGGAGAGGAGAGAAAGGGAAAGGCAGAGAGGAAGTGGAGGAGAGGAAGAGAGAGAGACCAGGACAATTTTAAAAATTAAAGATGGAGTAAGAAAGCCAATATGAAATAAAGAGGGTGCACAGAGAGAGAGGGAATCAGATAAAGCAAAGGATGATGGGGAAGGAGGAAGAAGGGATGGAGAAGAAAAAGAAGAAATGCTAAAGGAAACATATTGATTGGGAGAGGGAAGGGGGAGAGAGGTTGGAGGGGAGAGGCTGACTAAAGCATGGCAAAGGTGAAGTGACACAGGGGTGGGAGGCAGAGAAAGCCTAGTGAGCTAGTCTTCCTCAGGGACACCCTGGCAGGAGCTCAGGGAGAGAGGGAATGGGAAACTGGGTGGGGCTCAGGCCTCCTTAGGGCAGGCAGGTCCCAGGGTGGAGCTGTGTTTCCTGGCTTTTCCTAGGTGGCATGGGGCTTCCCCACCCCCTTCCCTGAGCCCTCTTACCGATGGTGTGGCCAGGGGCAGTCACTCCTGTCCCAGCCCCATCTGGTGTTGGATGGAAAGGCTGCTGAACTTTGGTCCGGATGATTCTGCAACAGCATCACAACAGCATCACACGTCACGTCCCCCTCCTGCTCTGGCCAATTCCAGCCTGGTCCTGCTGAGGAGTCGCTCCCAAGCTCCTCAGTGCTTTCCTCAGCCACCTGCTCCCTGCACCCTGCCCTCATCAACTGCTGCAGGACGCAAGGCTTCCCTTCTGTTGACTCTGCAAATCCAAACTAGCGCAGCCCTGGGCGGGCAGAGGGAGGCAGTCTGTGTTCAGTTCTGCTGTGAGAACCATCCAATATGCAGCTTGATTTTTGGTAGTGAGGATTAGTGCAGAGGACCCAGTGGAGCCTGGCATTCTTTCTCTTTCTGGGAGTGGGAACTGGGCTGGTGGCTTGTTGTCCACCTGCCTTTCTCAACCACACATATATCTCCTCCTGGTACTGGGACCCCCTGGGTTTTGAGACCATTTTGAACCTGGCTTTCCTACTAGGACCATATCATCGTCTTCCAGAGTCAGGTGTGTGTATGAGAGAGAGAGAGAGAGGTCCTCATATCCTGAACTTACGAGAAATAACCAAGGAAGGGCTAGGTCACAGGTAACCCTTTGTCCCTAGGATGCCAACATAGCACAGGGTCCCTTTGCCAGATGTCAGGCCCTGAGCGATCTCTTCTTTTTTTTTTTTTTTTTGAGACAGAGCCTTAAGCTGTTGAGTACTGTGGCATCATAGCTCACAGCAACCTCCAACTCCTGGGCTCAAGCGATTCTCCTGCCTCCTCCTCCCAAGTAGCTGGGACTACAGGCGCCTGCCACTACACCCGGCTATTTTTTGGTTGCAGCCGTCATTGTCATTTGGTGGACCCGGTCTGGATTTGAACCTGCCAGCTCAGGTGTATGTGGCTGGCGCCTTAGCCACTTGAGCCACAGGCACCAAGCCATGAGCAAACTCTTCTTGAGCACATTTACTGCCCTCAGACAAGTCAAGGCCCTGTCCCCATCCAGCTGGCTTGTCGTCTTTTCTGAGGGTCTTATTTAGATTGCAGTGTCTTTGCTGGACTAATTGAAAAATCTGGTGTCCTCTCTAGGTACCCTGGAAAGGAGAGGGCCAAATAAAATACAACAGGGCTGGGATAAGCCTGCTTTTCAGTGATCTGAAAAACTCAGCGCTCTATGACTTAAAAGGCCAACTCTGAGGCCAGGACTAAGGAAAGCTCCCTCCACTCACTGGTCAAACAAGAAGCCTTTAGAAATAACTTTTCCGACAGCCTTGTTCCTCCCCACAGAGGGCTATGTGAGCCAAGTTCACCTTAGGCAGCCAGATGAGTGACAAGCCATGAGCCCACTCAGCTCCAGCCACTGTTCACTGAGCACCTGCTGGCAACAGGGACACAGCCCTTACTTTGCAGAGGAGGGAGGACTTATACCCAGAGAAGCAAATCACCTGAGGGGATCAGGTGGTTAGTGCCAGAAGGATTCAGAGGAGGAAATATCTCCCTTGCAGGCAGGAAAATTGGGAAGGAATTGTGAAGTGTGGGACTTGACGTAGACCTTTAAAGCAAAGAAGGGTTGAAGTCAGAGGCAGGAAGGGAAGAGGAAAGGGCACTGAGCTACATAACAGGGGCCCTAAGTCCCTGTTCTGACCTTGCCGTTAAGGGGTCACACAGCCTCAGGCTCACCTCTCAACTTTTCTGGGCCTCAGCTTTTTCGGCTATAAAGGGGCTGCACTACAGGATCTCCAGGGTCTCTGTCAACCCAGTAAAAAAATAACATGACCCCAAGATGAACAAAACAGTGCAGGGGAGAGCACCACAAGCAGGTGCCAGAGTGGGGTGGAAGCCCAGTGAGCCGGATGTCTCTAGGGTTGGTGCCTGGAACAATCAGCCAGCAATAGGGGAGGCCTACAAGCGTGTAGGAGGAAATGAGGCTGCAGGCTCGGATGTGATGATAATAATCACCACTCTCCACTTACTGAACATCTACTCCGTGCCAAGGTTACACACAACTTACGGTGCATACATATACACTACTGTGAATTTTCACAACCACCTCCACTGTACGTACTATTATCCTCACTTCACAGGCTGACAACCAAAGCTGGTAGAAGTTAAGTAGCTCACTCAACATCATACTGCCAGCTGGGGCAGAGTCAGAATTCAGTCTCCAAAATCTATGCCTTTTGTTACTTTGTCATTCTTCTCCCAACAAGTAGGAACCAGTTTTAGAGGGTCCCAAGCCACAAGCAATGTCTACACTGGACAGGACATGTACAGACTGATCCTAGTAGAGCAACACTGGGCATGAGGCGACATGGAGTCAGATGTTGTGAAGGCAGAACGGCCAGGACCTGGCAACTAACTTGTGTCAACTATGGCTCCAAAACCCCAGTTTTGTGAAATTGGAAGCTGTGCCTTATTGCCAGGAATACACTTGCAGGGAAGTGGCTGGTTGGGAGGGAAGTGCTAGTATGGGTCCTGGCTATGCGGCATTTGAGGTGGCCGGGCAGTGTCCAGGTGGACATGCCCATGCATCAGCTGCCACAGCAGACTGGTAAGGAGAGCATTGCTGGAAGGGACAAGAGACATCAAGAGTGCACACTGGGGAACATATACTGCAGAGACTGGGGAAAGATGCCAGAGAATTGGTCATACGGGAAATGGCAGGACCAGGATGGGGTGGTTTTAACTAAGTCAATGGATAAGAATATTTCAAGAAAAACGTAACCCACAGTGCCAACAGTGACATGGAGACTGAGAGGATTGGGAATAGAAGAGGCAAAGATTTGGGATTTTGGTGGCCTCTGGTGACACTGGGGAGAGCAGTCTCAGCAAAATGACTGGAGCAGGAGCTAGACAGGATAAGGTTAGGGATTGAATAGGGAGGAAAGAGAAGCAAGGCACGGTGAGAGCAGACAGACTGTCACCTCCAGAAGTGTGTAGAAAAGGAAAGGAGAGAAAAGTGTGAAAGTTGCAGGGAGAGAAGATAGCTGAGCGGAGGGAAGGCTTTCTAGGGTAAGAAAGACCTGGGTAAGTTTGTAGATGAAGAGGAAGCTAAGTGATTAGGGCGCCGACCACATACACAGAGGCTGGCAGGTTTGAACCTGGCCGGGCCCTGCTAAACAACAATGACAACTGCAATAAAAAAAAAAATAGCCGGCTTGGTGTGTGCCACACCTTTTGGGGGCAAGACACGTTTGTAAGAGGGATTTTGCCTAACAAATGCAATCAGGGTAACCTGGTTTATTGTACCCTCAATGAATCCCCAACAATAAAAAAAAAAATAGCCGGGCATTGTGGTGGGCGCCTGTAGTCCCAGCTACTTGGGAGGCTGAGGCAAGAGAATCACTTGAGCCCAAGACTATGAGGCTGCTGTGAGCTGTGATGCCACAGCACTCTACTGAAGGTGACATAGTGAGACTCTGTCTCAAAAAAAAAAAGGAGGAGGAGGAACGAGTGTAGGAGAGACTGATGTCAGGTGGGACAGCAGGAATGAGTAAAAGAGCAAGGCAGAACAAGAAAAGAATAGTGTGGAGGGTAGAGGGGTGCTGTTAGCCCCAGGTGCTGTATTTTCAGGTGGTGAAAAGCTCCAAAAAGGTGCTTTTTAAATGACTCTTATCTCTCAGCAAAGTAGAAGGTAAGTTCATCTCTCAAGAGTTGGGTAAAGGCCAGGCTGGGTAGCTCACACCTATAATCCCAGAACTCTGGGAAGCCAAGGTGGGTGGATTGCTTGAGCTCAGGAGTTCGAGACCAGCCTAAGCAAGAGCAAGACCCTGTCTTTAAAAATAGCCCGGTGTTGTGGTGGGTGCATGTAGTCACAGCTACTTGGGAGGCTGAGGCAAGAGAATTGCCTGAGCCCAAGAGATTGCGGTTGTTTTGAGCTATGATGATGGCACAGCACTCTACTCAAGGCAACAGGGTGAGACACTGTCTCAAAAAAAAAAAAAAAAAAGAGTTGGGGGGAAAATTTGGAGAAAGATCACATGGAAAAGACTTGATAGTAGCTGAGGACAGTATAGATTTGTCTACAAGAATAGTCTGGAAAGATGATGAGCAGCTCAGAGAAGCTATTACTATTTCACTGCAGCAAAAACTTCTGAAATCCTACGGGGCCCATGGGTGACTCTGGCTTGAGGGCTGAAGGGCTCTGGACTAACGGAACTGTAGGGCTGGGGCTGGTGAGACAGATAACTGGATGGTGTTGAGGAGTTTCTGTCTTTGTCACCCAGAGCCTCTGACCCCTGGGGCAGGTATAGCTGAGGCTGTGAGTGATGGAAAATCACTGCTCTGCCTCCACCATGTCAGATGAGAGCTCACTCTTTCCTGGGGACCTTTAAGGCTTTGGCCTGGGCCCAGCATAGGGACTTCCAGGCACTTCAAGTCTCTCACACTCGCAGGGAAGTGAGTCAGGCAAAGGGAAGGAAGGTGAGGGCTTTGGGCTCAGCCTGCTTTAGTCAGAATCTTAGCTCTGTTACTTATTACCTGTGAAACCCTTGGCAGTTTCTTATTCCCTCATCTGTAAAACAAGATAATACTACCATGCACTTCATAGGACTGTAGTGAGGATTAAATAGGATAATCCATGTGAAGTGATTAGTATGATGGTTGGCTCAATAATAATAATGGTAACTGCTAGTATTATTATTCCTGTGGGTGATGTCATGGCCTAGCTGCTTTCAATTTAGAGCCAGGTGTAAGCAGGAGGCCTCCCTGCCCAATATGCCCCTGCTGGTCAATGCAGGTGCTACCCAGACCCTGGGAAAAGCACTGAGAAAACAGGAAACAGCAGCAGCAGGGTCATAATCGGACCCAAAAAGCGGTTGCATCAGACTCTCAGGAAGACAGACTGGGGGCTGAACCAAAGCCTGCCTGAGGCACTAGGAAGAATCCACAAAGGACCCCAAAGACACCAGGATGTGTGGTAGGGCTTTTAAGCAAAGCATGATGAGGAAGGTGGCGAGGTCCCTGGTTGGTTAAATTCCCAGGAGGCCTTCACTTCCTAGCAACATGGAGCTGTAAACGGTTTCATGGGCTCCGTGAGTTAGAATGAAAGCCCTGAGTGTGCCTTCTCCTAACAGTCTGTTAGACTTAGGAAGAGACACTCTACTTTCTAGGAAAGCACTAGGGTCTCTGACTCCTCTCTAGCCCTCCTCTCTAGCCCTCCTCTCTCGGTCCTTCCTCTGTGTTTCGTTCTGTGTCTCTCTCCCGTCTATTTCTTTCTCTGCTCCTCTCTCCATCTCCCCTCTCTTTGTCTGTCTGTCTGTCTCCTTGCACCCTGAAGTCCCACTGTGGCTATGTGAGTTTATTGATTCCTGGGAGCTGGGGGAAAGCGGGAGGCAGGGCTGGGGTGCAGGCACAGGGATAGAAATAGAAGGCTATAAATTATTTGTGACAGGAAAGCAATAGTGGCAGAGTGCTGAGCACAAGTCCTGTGTCACTATTAGATTCCTTTTAGCCTGATGACACTGTAAAAAAGGTTAAGTGTCTGCTGGAATCGTACACCTGGGGGGCCGGGGCAGCCTGGGAGCAGAACAAGCCACTGAGAGCAGGTATATCAATTCTCCAGGCCAATAATATTCCTCTCATTGATCGCCACGCAAAGTTCAAAAATCTCATTACAGCCAGGCAGACCGGGAACTTTTTACAAATCAATAGAATGATATAATGTATGTATACTTAGTACAAATGTATCTATTCATCTATCCATCCATCCACGGTCCGCCTCAGGGTTTCCAAGTTAACCTACCCATCATATTATGTTATGTTATGTATGATATTATATTGCATTATATTATATGATAATAAATGGTGTGCAAAAACTCCCCCTGAGGTGGAGACAAGAAGAGGTCCTATTAGCATTGAGGTGACCTCAGATAGTTCACCTTGAAAGGAATGAGGTGGCATCATTTTCAGGACAAGGCTGGTTAGGATTTCTGGGAGCAATGCTTCTTCATTGAAGACTCCAGTGAAAAACAACAATAATAAACAATAAGAAAAACAAAAAACTACTGTCTATTGAGAGTTCACCATGTGCTAGGCGATGTTCTAAGTGCTTCAAACAAATAGTTCACTTAATCCTCACAACAACCCATTTTACAGATAAGGACGATTATAACTCGCCTAAGATCACTGATTTAATAAATGGCAAATCTGTGATCTGAATCTAGGTAAGATGATCACAGGGTCCATGCCCTTAACCATTAAGTTGTACTGCCTCCAGGGGAAAGGCACTCAAAAGCCCGAAATTCAAACTGGGGGATTCCATTTCTTGTTCCTTGTTCTATTGTGTTCTGAAAATGCAGGGTAATGGGCTTCCCTGAACCTCAGGGGAGGCAGGTGGTGAGGTCACTGCCTTGTTGGTTAAATTCCTCACTACAAAATGGAATAATAACACCTGTTGGACCCAGGTGCTGACAATAAGTATACATGGCATCTCCAAGTACACACATAAAATCCTGTTCAGCTGCCTAGAACAAGACTTCCTTCCCAACTTTGGAATTACTCCTTAGAGGAACAGAATTACTTCCTACAGGAGTCTGAACAAACCAGTGCTATGGCCATGTTTGGAGCAGGCTGCTCTTAGGAGCAAGATATCAAGGATCTGCATACATGTGTTATATGAGAGTATAAATCACACAAGTAGTCCTGGGGTACATACCCACTTTTTAGAGTCTTGGCAGAAAATACTTAATCCCTGCTATGGAGAAGGTTTTTCTTGACTGGTAAATAAAAGGAATTCCAGAGTAGAGAATGTTTCAGAGTAGCTGGCCCACTAAGCCACACAACTGTGAGTGGGGCCTCTGCCAGAGACCTCGGGCTGCCTGGGTATTATAAGCTGAATCATTCTAGAGGACAAAAAATGTTTCAGCAAATGATATTTTTCTCAACTAATGCAAGTTATTGCTTCAAGTTAAGTCTTTGAGAGCTGCCTATATCAGGCACGTACTCCTGGCTTGGCCCTGAGGCAAGTCAGCCTCAAAACAGCTGGAGACTTTTCATAGCAGAACCTCCAGGGAGATAGCATAGATTACTCAGGAGATTTTTACCTCTCCTGAAAACGGTTCCTACTCCTGAGAACTCTAAGGAACTAGAATCTCCCCTCTGTATATCTCAGGAGCTGAAAAATTGTGGTCTATTTCCCCCTCCCCATAGAAACCCAAAGGAAACAGCCTTTACCCTGCACGTGGTGCAGCTATGGCAGACCTGAAGTGGGTCGTGCACGCTCAGCTTCTGCGGCCCCTGGCTGCAGATTGGGCAGAGCTTGGAGCTGTTTGCTCATGCTCACTCACATGTCCTGCAGGCTCCGGTTTGGACAACTGACCATATGTCAGGCAAGGTTCTGTGCGTGAGAATGACCGCTGATGAGATCAGGCCATTCTTCACAGCTGTGGGCAGGACCTGCCATTCTGGGCTCTAGCAGGATGTGGCTGGAGTACACGGGCTCCAGGTTTCCAGGGCTCCTTCCAAATAAGACAAGAGCTTCTTCTGCCTCTTTTGTTGCCTCTCAGAAGTCATAATTGAGCTCTAAGAAATAAAAGCCCTACCAAAAAGGCAGAGGGAACCTGCTAAAATGTAAATCCCTAGGTCTCTCCTCAGACCTCCTGAATTAGAATTTCTAAACTCTCTAATATTTGTGAAAACTAGTGTAAGCCAGAGGGTGTGGAAACCAACTCTGGTTAGACAGAGGATGCTTGAGAGAGGTGGGAGGGAGGCTTAGTGAATTAAGAAAGTTTCTTTCTCATTCTCTAACAATCCACAGTTCTCTTCGTCTGTTAATCCTGACTCTGACATAGTCACCAAAATTCAAGAAGCTTCTTATTTCTGCCTGGAAACTAAACTACAGGTTAAAAATAAAATAAAAATTGAATTGGCGTCCATAGCACAGTGGTTATGGCGCCGGGCACATACACCAAGGCTGGCAGGTTCAAACCTGGCCTGGGCCAGGTGAACAATGACAAATGCAACAAAAAATAGCCAGGCATTGTGGCAGGCACCTATAGTCTCAGCTACTTGAGAGGCTGAGGCAAGAAATTCTCTTGAACTCAAGAGTTTGAGGCTGTGTTTGACGCCACAGCACTCTACTGAGGGCGACATAATGAGACTATGTCTAAAAAATAAATAAATAATAAAATAAAAATAATTTCAAAATAGTTTTGGTACATTTCTGGATAATAGATTCCCAGCAGGTTCCTTAGATTCCAGGCATATTTTCTGTATCGACTTAGCCTTTGAAGCCTGGCACTGAGGGCAATAACCCTTTTACCATGTGTCCCTGAGAGCCCAGGCCAGAGACAATTTACCAGGCTAGATGGGCCATGGGGCTGGCCCAAGGGGGCAATAGTGATGGTTTATATGATGAATAGTAAGCATATGGATTGATTTAACTTCAAGATATGCATAGGTTTAAAAATTAAGGGGCAATGTGTTTAACTAACCATTTGGAAACTGGTCTGTGGCGCATGCCAAGCCCAGAGCGTGACCAGACTAGCACTTCTCGCCACTGGCCCTGCCCTCATCTATCAGAGCTTCTGGCTTGAGCTGGGTCTACCAGCTGTCCACCCCATAGGCCTGCTTGGGGAGCTCCAGGGGCTCAAAGACTGCCTGGTGTGAGGGTCAACAGGAAGATTCTATAAATTCAGTGCTAGACTCTGCACTGTCCGTTCTCCCTGTCCACCATAGGCAGGCCTGCCCCCCTCTGCAAGCAGAAGGAATCTGGGAGGGGACTGCAACTCAGCAGCCGCAGACATGAGGCCTTCTAGTAACTGCCTGGCCTTCCTGCCTGTAGCCCTCCCTCCTCTTACCTACATACTCCAGAATTTAAGAACAATCCATCAGTCTCTCTCTGTCTCTTCAAAGAATGTGATGTGGCTAAATCTTATAATTGCTTCCTAACACCTATAGGATAAATGCAGAATTCCTCAACCTGGCCTTCAAAATCTCCCCCAGTCTGGTTCTACCCTAGCTTTCTAATCTATCTCTCTCTGTTCCCCCTCTTCCCCTCAGGGTCTAGCACAGAGCTGAAATCTTGTTTTCTTGCTTACTCAATTCACATTGAGTCCTTCCCTGAACTCTGAACTCTCCAAGGGCAGATGCCATGCCTATTTTTCTCACCACTGTCTTTCTAGCACCTAGCAACAGTGTCCAGCATAATGTAAGTACTTAACAACTATTTGTTGAATAACATGAATATTATTATTATCGTTATTGATAACTTAATCTTAAAGGACATAGCGGGCCAACATATACCTACTATGAACCAGGCACTGTACAACTCACTTCACATGGATCATTTAATTCTCACAACTACCTATGAAGATTATTACCCCTGTTCTACAGATAAGGAAGGTGAGACTCAGAGAGGTTAGGTAACTTGCTCAAAGTCACACAGCTATTAAGTAACTGAGCCAGAATTTAAACCTGATATCTACTCCAGAACTCATGCTGCTAACCACTGGGTAGAATAAGTCAATCATATCAAGATCAGCTGGTAGAATCTAGTGAGAGTCTAGGTCTGAACAGAGGAGTAAAAGCAGTAACTATCATTCATTTCATATTTACTATACAATAGGCATTGTCATGTATGCATTTTCTCATTCCAATTCTAAGTGTAATTCTATTAAATAGTCATCTTCTATATTTTACGTAAGAGACAACACAGAGGCTAAACAACTTGCTCAAGTCACAAATTTAATATCATTGGAGCCAGACTGTGGATCCAGCCTGTAACTTCAATGTCTGTAGGCTGAACCATACAACATCTTCTGGAAATTTCTATATTAATATTTTTGTGTGTTTATTAACTATTTAGACATGAACTAGTTTTTCTTTTTTTTGTTTTTTGGGGGTTTTTTTGGTTTGTTTTTCTTTTGAGGCAGAGTCTTACTCCATTGTTCTGGGTAGAGTGCTGTGGAATCATCATAGCTCAAAGCAACCCAAACTCTTGAGCTCAAGAGATCATTTTGCCTCAGCCTCCCGAGTAAATGAGACTACAGATGTGCACCATAACACCTAGCTAGTTGTTCTATTTTTAATAGAGATGGGGTCTCACTCTTGCTCAGGCTGGTCTCGAACTCCTGAGCTCAAGCAATCTTCCCCCTCAGCCTCATAGAGTGCCAGAATTATAGGGCGAACCACCATGCCTGGCTGTGAACAAAGTTTTTCCTTCAGTCTTTTCATATCCATGATTTGGACAATTGAGCAAATGCTATGTAGACAATTAACAGAGCTCTCACGTGGCTGTGACTCTAAACATGCTTACCCTTCCCCATGCATGTGCCATAGTTGTATTTTATAAGCATTAGGTCTGTGTTATGAGCAACTACAATTTTAGGTTTAGTGGCTATAGGTTTCAGTGTGTTTTATATGCACTGGTAGGTTTAGGGGAACAGATTTTCTAAATTCTTTTCATCTACCTAATTTCCAAATCATGTACATGATTGCACGGTGATACTACATATATATGTTTCTCAGCTTCTGTATTTTGAGAAACTGTTCCTCAGATTTGTGTATCTTTATATTTATGTCTGCCCCAATGTATTAATCCAAGATTTATAATACTGGGTGTATTTATTAAAACCTACACTGTGAACATCTGCCAAGTTATGTCTCTTTCAGTCAAATATATAAGCCACAATGAGACTCCACAAGCATCATTGTTCCCTTCCCAGGGTGTTTGAGATTCTCAAATCACAATTGTGTTTTTATATTGGTCCATGCACCAGTATTGACGGGCATAAATGTGCATTTGTATACCCGTGTATCTCTCTGTCTGTGGCTGGGATGGGGTGGGGGTAGGGAGATGTGGAAATGAGAGAATTATTAAATGCCAAGTAGATATGCAATAAATCCCATTGATTTTATAAACTCCAACTTGTCTTCAGTCTCCTTCCATTCTTTATCCTGGGGGCATTGCAACAAAAACCTATTTTAAATACCTTTGCTTCCCTCCTTCCCCCTCCCCAAAAAAGTGTCAATATTTTATTTGGATTTTTAACTTCACTCCATAACAGTTGTTTGACCTCCTGACTCGTGCGAGTCACATAAATTCTGGGACTTTATTCAGGAGCCATGTTCCTGCTATTGAATAAGCAATTTGGGAGGGTGAATTAATGACTTGTGCTGTTGCTGGAAAGTCCCTGAAGAAATATTAAAATTGCTTGCAGACTGAATCGATACTCAGTGAATACCCAGCAAGAAGGCTCCGGTCTGGAATGGCCACAGAAGGCAGGGCGCAGCAGGGGAAAGGGAATTCCTGCACCCAGCTTGGAGAGCTCCCCACCTCGGCCTTTCCCTCCATCCCTGGTGCTCTGTCATTTTCAGAAACAGCTGAGTCTTATTAAACCCCAACCAGGATGAGACTGAATCGTCCTGTCTCAGAAAGCAGGCTCAGGGGACAGTTTACTCTCTTACTAGCAACGAGAGCCCTGAGGCCTTATTGGAGGTGATGGTCTGGACACATCCACCTACTGGAGAAATGGGATGGTGCTGCTGCTTTCTGGCAGGCTGCACTGTACTTGGGAGGACCGCAGCTGTGACCATTTTCTGCTGGGTGTGCAGAAGGGTTGATGTTGCACTGCTGGCTCTACCCCTGTGTGTGCCTGACCAATGTTTACTATCACTCAAGCAGTCACACGATTTCAGCCTTTGTGTAAGAGTGTGCCTGTGGGGTGGAGAGTTTAGATTGTGCTGTGTGTTACCATGTATGGCATTGTGTCCACGCTTCCCAGCCGCTGGCTTAAGGTTTGTTACTTGGTGTTTTGTGGTATTGTATTGAGGTGAGCGCACTTTGTGTAACACTGAGTTAGAGGAATTTGCGTATTGTTTGGTGGCAGTGTCTGTGTCTCTGCTTTGAATTACTGTGTTCATTGATCATATCAGCATCTTTTTTCCCCTGATGTATGTCTCAGAGATTAGGTTAATGGGTGTCTCCTTGGTGATGTGGGTTGAGTAATGATGTTGGATCTGGGTGGTGGTGTATGATTCGGTAATTGCTTTAATTGCCTTCTCGGTGCGGTTGTGAGTGAGAGGGACCATCTTTCAGCTTTTTAAGCTTACACTGGCCTGGTCATTTTTCGGAAGGAAGATTCTACAGATGTTAGGACAAATCTCTTTTCTTTTTAAATATACAGTTCTATTCTTTTTGGAAGAAAATTGCTCCTGCTCCACTGAAGAGTTCTGACTTTGCCAGACTGGAACAGGCCCTAGTGCATCTGCCTGATTGGCTCTGAGGCCAAACCCTATGCTTAGGGGCTTAACTAGATCCTTGCTGTGGCTGAGGAGGATGGCTGGGAGTAACCTTCCCAGTCGCAGTGAGAATAACAACTGAAACTCTAGTTCCAAGAATCCCCATTCTGCTCTGTGGCCCTGGCTATCAGCATCTTCTTCCTTCCCAGTATCCCCAGACGATGTGGCTCAGCAGTGGGCTGCACTGAGGGACACACAGCATGGAAAAGTACAGGGACATGTACCAGGCATGACCATCCATGGGGATCCTTGTTCTGAGCTTGCAACTAAATGTGTGAATATATAGCTGGGCATGAGACTGCAAAATATAGAGTTCCCCAAGAGATTGCCCACACTGCACTTCCTTTGATAAAAGTAGGTATGAAGCATATAGCACAGTGGATAGTCACATGGTTTTAGAGCCAGTGCTGCATAGGTTCAAATCCTAGTTACGCTACTTAGCCTGTGACTCTGAGAAAGTAATTTAACTTTTGTGTACTCCAGGTACCTCATCTATAAACAATCCTGAAAAGCCCTGTGGGGTTGTTTATGATGCTTAAATCAATTAATACATGTAACATGCACCTAATAGTCCTACTGTAGCAAACACTTGTTAGCTATTATTATGATGATGACTATAAGGGCTTACTAAGAAGGAAAGCAGCCATGAAGCTGGCCTGTGCATGTGTACACACTTGTTACATAAATGTGTATAAAACCCTAAGATAAATCAAAGGGCGTGTGCTTGTGTGTATCTGTGTGTGTGTGTTTTAAGAAGCAATGAGCAAAAACTGCAGTCAGGTGGTGCAGGGGCAGAGAGTAGATCTCTCCTTGGCCTTCTGGCCCATTTGGGCAGTGGCAGAAGCTGGAGCTGATAGAGTTCCCCACAGCCCACTCCACACAGAGGGCAGCATCCGGCCTTGCAGTGATGAATAGGCAGGAAGGAAGATGGCAGCCCTCAACATGTTTTATACTTACTAAAAAATTTAAGGATGATTGAACCCTCAAGATTCAAATTTAGCTCATTTAAAAAATTAGCTTTCTAATTTAAAAAATCAGGACCTTCACTAGCTAATAGGTATAAATGAGGAATAGTAGAAGTGAGGTTTTAAATTTGAGAACTAAGAAAAGCGCATGCAAGGGAGGAGAGAAGTGACTATGAAAGCATGTGTATGTGGATTTTAGGAAGCCGCTGAGCTGGACTTGGTTACCCAACTAAGTAAGCCAAAGGGGCAGGAAGAATTTGAGGCAAGAATGGGATTGCATCTCAGCCTCATTCCTTAGGATTTCCCATAAATCTAGGAAACATCATTCATCATGGTGAGGGAAGTTCGAGAAATCTTGGTTTTCATCTTTGCTGTGTAGCTGTCCAGTTACTTTGAACCATTGCACCAATAGATAAAGCCCAAAGTAAATATTTTTCCTGAATTAAAAAAAAAAAAACTTTTATCTCTTAGCAAAATGGAAATAATTTCTTTTTTTTTTTTTTTTTTTTTGTAGAGACAGAGTCTCACTGTACCGCCCTCTGGTAGAGTGCCGTGGCGTCACACGGCTCACAGCAACCTCTAACTCTTGGGCTTACGTGATTCTCTTGCCTCAGCCTCCGGAGCAGCTGAGACTACAGGCGCCCGCCACAACGCCCGGCTATTTTTTTTTTTTTTTTGTTGCAGTTTGGCCGGGGCTGGGTTTGAACCCGCCACCCTCGGCATATGGGGCCGGCGCCCTACTCACTGAGCCACAGGCGCCGCCCAAAATGGAAATAATTTCAATGATTGTCAAACTCCTATGCTTCCCTGGAACATCCACATACACCAGACAATAGCAAACAGATTTGGTTTGAATTTGCAAAGTATTTGTTCACTTCTCCCTCTTCCCTTTCTTCGTCTTTTGTCTTATCTCCATTTTCTCTCTCTCTTCCCCTCCTCTTCCTGTTTACCTTACTTTCTTCTCCCTTCCATGACATTTAAGAATCAGGACCCCTTCACACGGATCGAATAAGGATTTTTTTCCCCTACCATCTCAGTTTTTCTTTTAAAAAAAAAAAAAAAACAACAAAAATGCAAAGCACCACAACCCACGAAAATGCCGTGAAGCCCAGAAAATGCCAACCTTCAACTCCTCAAGCAATAGCAGGCTCATCCCAAAGACGTATACAGTTATATGAAGTAGACACACACACGTACGCATGCACACACGAAGCCACAGAGGCTAGGCTCTCAAAGTGGAAAAAGGGTACAATTATCTAGTTCTGTTGAATGGTCAGATAACTGAGGCAAATAGGTTTTTTTTCCCCTGGAAATACCATGAGCAGGCCCTCTTCCTAAAATGAGTTGGGCTTATAAGGGACCATAACTCTCACTGGCATTCATGATACACAATCCTGTTCACAGAATCTCCTTTGATGCTCCTCAAGCTTTTTATTACAAAAGATCTCAGCGTTTGTACATACCCAAACCAGAAGGCACACACACTGACATAGACACAGGACAAGAAATGGGCACTTGATGTTACTGTTGCAATAACAGCTAGTGTTTATTGAGCACTTAATATTTGCCAGGTGGAATTCTAGGCAGGTTTATGTGGTTTGGTTTATTTCACCCTCACCACAATGGTGAGGGTTCTACATGATTATCTCCATACTATATGAGTGAGGACACTGAGGCTCAGAGAGGATACAAAATTGACCCATAATAACCCCATAGCAATGAGTAGGGAAGCTAGCTTCAAATGTTTGCAGTGTCTCCACAGAGCCCTTGCACCACGCCAAATAGCTTTGCATGAACTGCCTAGCACATGGTGGATATTTAGCAAAGGATTCCTGAGTAAATTAATGAGAAAATAAATGAATAAAAGAGCATATCTAGGGCGGCGCCTGTGGCTCAGTGAGTAGGGCCCCGGCCCCATATGCTGAGGGTGGCGGGTTCAAACCCAGCCCCGGCCAAACTGCAACAACAACAACAAAAAATAGCCGGGTGTTGTGGCGGGCACCTGTAGTCCCAGCTGCTCGGGAGGCTGAGGCAAGAGAATCGCGTAAGCCCAAAAACAGTTAGAGGTTGCTGTGAGCCGTGTGACGCCAGGGCACTCTACCCGAGGGCAGTACAGTGAGACTCTGTCTCTACAAAAAAAAAAGAGAGCATATCTATTAAGGAGCTGATATTCACCCTTAAGATGGCAAAGTGGTCACCGTTACAGAAGCCAGGACTAACAAACAACGTAAGCTTATTTGAGCGGACTGATCTGTCCTCCTGACCAACTTTCAAGGGAGGAGGAAAGTGCTCACCAGCCATGCCCATTCCAATACTAACTGCTGTAACCCATCAGCTCTGACTTAGGGCCCAGCCCAGCCTTCCTTCAAACCAGAAATCAGACTCAAATGTATCGAAGATACTTTTAACCATGACACTGTGTTTTCTGGAATATTTTTCTCTGAAAACAGGTGTTTCCCAATTTGTTGATTCTGTGCCTGGATAAGAACTGAGAAATTCAATCAATTATGTAGACATTTCCAAACCACCAGATCTTTGGCACCATATTGACAATGTTTATAGATAATTGACTAAAGTTTTTGGTTTTTACCCAGACGTTTGGGAGATGCTACAGTCATTAACCTGTTTGTCAGCAAGTGCTCATGCATTTACAAGAGACATAAGTGAACACTAAAGAGGAAAAGAATAACCCAGAATGATACAGATGAAAGAGGACAGGGGTAGCAGCCATTCGACAAAACCAGTCAAGCAGATGGCGTTCCGGGAATGGGTTGCTACCTTGGAGATCCATTAGAACGTGGATCCAGCTCGCAAGAGACTCATGCGCTTACCGACCTTTAAAAACCTCATACAGCTGTATCCTTGATTGTCTACAGAACTGTACCAATCCAATCTCTGCACAGCAGAGCTGTTGAGTCAATCCCAGAGTCCAGCACAGACAGCAGCTTGCCCACCTCCCTCTGCATACTGACACCCGCCGATGTCCGTGGGCCTGTGCATTAGTATCTCCACGTATCGCCAGTTTAAGCCGTAGATTTTGCAGAGCTTGGTGTAAAGCTGGCTGTGACTTTGTATGTGTACCCCTATTTGTGATTTAGTGCTCTGCCTTTTATCATCCCTCCTACCTCCATTTCCTTTCCCGCTCTACTTTTTAATGCTATTTACAACTTCCTTACCCATAGAGCAGCACAGCTATCTTTCAGTGTCTCTAAGTGATATACCCAAATGATTTTTCTTACCCAGCCTTTTTCTCCCCTCAACTTAATTTACGTTTGCGTAAACAGGAACTTTAGATCATTCTATTTAATAGCATTTAGGGCTACTACTTTTATCAAAGGGATCATGGCACTAAAGGCCTCCTTGCTAGGGACATTTGTTTATTCTTATGAGCAACCTGCTCTCCCTCTGTGAAGAAGGCTGTGTGCGTGCAGGCGTGCATGCACAATGTCCTCCTCGGTCTGTGCTCTGCTGCCCCACGTCAATGCAGCTTGGCACTGGCAGGAAGAGTGAGCCCTGTGAAACCGTGACATGAACAGTAGCTGACCCTCAAATTACTAGAGATAAATCCCAGCTCTGGGCCTTTCCTGCTGATGGCTACTTAGTTGTTTCAGGAGCAGACCCACATATGCCAGGCAGGGCCACTTCCTCCAAAATTCTACCCCCTCAAGCCCCCCCCCACCTTTATCTCAGAATTGCAGAGGAGGCTCAGAGTGACCTTATTCACAAGAAAGGTTTTGGGGGTCTAGAGGTGTGAGTTGGTGAAAAGGAAGCAAGGGGAACCAGGACAATGCCTCCCTGTATTCCTATCTATTGCCTTTTTCTCCTCTTTAATTCTTTCCATACTTCCCCATTGCTAACTGTATTTGACCTTGAACTCTGGCTCTCTCTTCACATAAGAATCTGTCACAAAGGGGCGAGTACCCTCAAAGAAGCAGTTACCTGGCCTGACAGGGCTGGAGACAGGTAGCCAGAGGGACCAGCCCATCAATCCACTCCTAGAAATAAATCCCATTGTATTTGCATTTTAATTTTCCACATAAACAAAGGCCCAGAGTACTCGCTTGGGCAGCATCACTGGACGAATTTAATTAGAAATGAAAAGTTTATAGGGCCCTCTTTAATGCGATTAATGCTCAGTTAACATTTATCACATTCATAAGCTGGGATCGCCTTTTCTGAGCAGCCACTGGCCATGAAATGAATTTCTCTCAACTTTTTTGTACCCATCTTGGGAGGTCACTGCTAAGGAGTCTACATGGCCTTACAGGCTGTCTCCTTGGGGCCTGGAGTTCCCTGGTCCTCAGAGCCAAGTTCAGGGAAGAGAGGGTGGGGGAGAGGCAAATGTGCACATGCTGGGTGTGAGGGCATTGAGAATGAGGGTAGCACTGTTTTCAAGAGGAGCTGGACCCCAATCAGGGTTGTACCCTCTGCAGAAAGCTTTCTTAATTAAAAAAGATAACCCCTGGGCGGCGCCTGTGGCTCAAGGAGTAGGGCGCCGGTCCCATATGCTGGAGGTGGCGGGTTCAAACCCAACCCTGGCCAAAAAAAAAAAAAAAAAAGATAACCCTGACCCAACACAGTCCATTTCTGTAGCCAAAAACCAGGCCTTAGCTGAGCTGGCCAGCGTCACTCCCATCCAGCTCCCGTTTCTCTCTTCCTGTCTTCTGCTATCTCTCCACTAACCGTTTTCATCTCTCACATGGACTCTGTTAACCTATCCCTACAGGACCATAGTTATGGGTTTGGGAACCTAAGTCCCAATTCTGGGCATGCTGCCTTCCCTCTGGCTCTCCCAACAACAGTCATAGTCGGAAGGCTGCCGGCCCTACTGTCAGCTCCTGTGAGAGCAAAGAGGGGGTGAGGGAGTCAGGAATATGAAACCTCTATTGGGCCCTGGAGGAGGGATGGCCTTCCTTATCTTATCAGAGTCTCTTCAATCTTCAAATAGAGTCTACTGAGATTGGCCTCCTAATCCAAACCACCTAGCCCCGGTAATGAGGAGGAGGAGAAAGAGGAAGAGTAAGGGACTGGGGAGAAGCGGGTGAGGCACCCACTCAGCAGATGATAAAAGGAGATAACTATTTTGGCTTTTGTCCCTGCTCAAACACATGCTCTCTCCAAAGACTTCAGCAGACACAAACAAGGCCCCTGCTGTCCATTCTTCTGGTGCAACATTATACACACCCACAAACCCAGTCAAACAACTCGACACTCATCTCCCGGAGAGCAAATGCACAGTGCTCACAAGTGTTTGCGGCCCCAGACATGCACATGCACACAGACCAAGTGTGTCAGGACCCTCTGTGTACCTTTCAGGATGTCCACTCGTTGACTCAGAACATCCATTCAATCCTGCACTCTCCAGGAACATTCACTAACAACCAAAACAGGCCGTCCCAGTGATGGAGGGGACTTTCATTCTAGGATCAAACAACAATCCCTTTTGCTGGAAGACTTCTGAATAGCAAACCCCCAGCTCCCAGTAGGATAAGGCTGACACCTTTTGAGAGCTCCTGGAGATGCCAGACCATTTAGGCAGCTTCCTGGGGTATGGCCACCGGGCTTAGCCAGATACCACCGGCACACACACTCTTTTCACAGCAGAGCCACACAGAAAATCCCAACACATAATCAACTTCTCTGGGACAACACACTAAAGCAGGCCCCACTGCTTGCCCTCTAGCCTTAGGACAAAAGCTCACAGGTAAGAGGCAAAATGAGGATCTCCTCCCTGACCATCTCTACGTCTGTCAGGCCGGATGCCGTTGGCAGCTCTCAGTCTCCTCCAGCTTCCTTTACCTGCCTGCCAGGTGTAGGCCGAGGAGCTGGGCCCAGCAAAGGCCTGAGCAGCAAGGCTAGGGAAAACTGCTCCCAGTGTTCACTGCCATTTGCTCAGGCTTTGGTGCCACTTTCCACCACCACCCCTTCTCTCTCCAGCCTCTCCAATCATCCTCTCTCTTTCTCTCTTCTTCTTCTTCTTTTTTTTTTTTTTGAGATGGAGTCTCTCTGTATTGCTCAGGCTGGTATTGAACTTCTGGGTTCAAGTAAACCTTCTGTTTCAGCTTCTTGAGTAGCTGGGACTACAGGTGTGTGTCACCCCACTTGGCTCCTGATTTCTTGACTCTGCTGAGCCTGCAGGGTGAACACAGTTCCCCTCCCTGCCTGCTGCCCTGTTTCATGGCCCTGCCAGGAGCTGCCTGTCCTGACCTCTGGCTTGCTGTGTTCCCAGGCTTGCTGCAAAGGGAGATCACTGCAGTTTGGGCATGACTGAGGGCTGAGGAAGTCCACAGTGAAGTGGCCAAGGGCTTCAGGCAGAGTGGTCTCTAAGCTGGAACCTGCCGGAGAGGACCTCCCTCCCTTCTGCTTGGCCTCTCTCCCACTCTGCCAGGGACTAGGCTGGAGCAACTGCACACAGTATCCTCACAGCCACAGCCAGTCTGCCTTGCAGCACACCAAGGGGGTGGGTAGCTACGCCCATGCCAGGCACTCCAGTGGATCCTTCTCAGAAAGGGCCACACAGCTCTGGCCCTACCACTATACCTGCCATCCTGCTTCCTTTGCTCCATCTTTTTCTCAGAAACCTGTCTACTATTCTCCCTTCTCTCCTTTACCACCTCTGGGCCGTTCCTCAGACTCCTGATAACCTGGACAAACAGCTGCCTGGGTCTCTGGCTCCCTCCAGCCACCTCAGAGAACTTGCAGGGCTACCACAGGTCCCTGGCTCAGATGAGTGAACCCAAGCCCCCGTCTTAAACTCTATAGTTCCACATGCCTCACTCAACCGTGTGCTCCAGTCCCAAACAAGCCCATCCAAGCAACACCCCAGATGGCTCCTTCCACCTCTCAGCTTCCTGGCCTCCTGCCTCACTCTTCCAGTCCTCACCCTAACTTTCTGTTCTTCTCCTCCCCTAGCTATAGGGAGTCACTATCTCTCCTGGACTAAGAGGCTAAACAAATGTCTTGTTTCCTTGCACTCGCACCAAAGCTACCACTCTGATCTGAGGCAGAGAGATAAGAATGTCCATTTAGGTAGACCAGGGGCTGCTGACTGCTGGCCATGAATTGAATCAGGCCCATAGCTGTGTTTAATTTGGCCAGCGCAGAGTTTTAAAAAATCCAGTCTTCCTGCACGAGTGCCTGTAGGCCAGCGCTGTGTGCTCCAGCTCTACCCACTTCTCGCCACCTTTTGTCTCATCTCCTGTAGCCTCTTCCATGTACTCTCCCTGCCAGGACCCCTGGAGCCCTGGGTTGTCTCCATTGCTGCCCTTGGCAAACACCAGGCTGGACTTTGGGGCATTCCTTGCCTTTCTCCCACACCCCTACAATGAACCTGAGTCTCATAGTCAGGAAGCATAGTCGGGTGCGACCCGACTCCCAGCTTCTCCTCTCTCGCTCCCTCTCTCTGTTATGAAGAAACAAAATATCTTTCC
Organism: Nycticebus coucang; assembly: GCF_027406575.1. NCBI lineage: Eukaryota > Metazoa > Chordata > Mammalia > Primates > Lorisidae > Nycticebus > Nycticebus coucang. The sequence continues at coordinate 129,874,437 of NC_069782.1, read as the reverse complement.
ACCACATTATCTCTCAGTAAACAAAAGAAAGGGCCACTTGCTCTGGAGGTTGTTGAGGATGTGCCATGAGAGGAGCCTGGCTCTATAGCTTCTCCCCTCTCTTCCCTCAAACACCGTGTCCTCTCTTACCTGAGAGCTCCTTGTAGAAGCAGCTCCACTTCTCCTCCAGGGCCAGGCATTCTCCCTTGCTTCTTCCTGCATCCCCAGTGGCTCCCTGTGCCCTCCTCAGGAGGTTCCCAGCCATCTTCCTCTGCCATCATGTCTCACCTGGACTCTAGACCTTCTCCAGTGGCCCCTATGCATTTCTCTCATACAGTCAGACTCTTCCTTATGTCCCTGTCACCTGGATTATTGGAGAAGGTCTTGAAAGCTGGCCTAGAGCCTGGCTCTGAGGAGAGCCCTTCCCACCACTGTCCCAGAGCTACAGCTGTACCTCTTCCTAGTGGACCTGGTTTGTGGGTCACTGGACCACAGATCTGGAGGAAGGGCTGGGCTGGGAAGGGCATCTTCTTGGTTGCTTATGCAGTTGGTCCCAAGTAGCCCCACCAACTGGGCTGGGACTCAGGTGTCAAAGCAAGGAGAGACAGCTGGTCACATAGCTCTCTATCACAAAGGTGGCATTGCTATAGCAAAGCCCCTCAAATGGGGTGCTAACTGAACTACAGGGTGTTACAATGGGTTTATGCAAAGAACTAAAGGAAAATCTGGCTCTTATTTTCCTAAATTATGAAAAGAGAAATCTTCAGCCCCACCCTCGTTCTTGCTGCTGCCTCACCCAAAGGCCCAGTGAATGCCTTGATGATTGATGTCATGGCCCAAGCACAAGGTGTCCAGCCTTTGTCTGCGGCTTGAGGTCATATCTTGCAGGCCTTCCTTCCTTTCTTTGGTCTCAAAGCTCTTTTACCTAAAAGCAGATATAAGTACGCGTGCATGCATACACACACACACACACACAAATTGTCCCACACAGAAAATGTCAGCCTCTGCACCTATAAACCATCATGAATATATTCAAGCTGCACCTTTCTAGCACCAAAACAACCTGTTCAACAGGAGAAAAACCACCTCAACCCAGCAGTTTGGTGGAAGATAGATAAACCCAGGGTGATTTAACTTTTCACCTGTCTAATATGTCACTTGCTATTTGGGCATGGATGGAGAGACACTATTTCCTACTCCTCAGGCTTCAGGAGCCCGTCTCCCTTCTCTAGACCTGTGTGGCTGGGGAAGCTGCCCTGAGTGTAGCTGCTTCCCCTGTGAGAATCTGAGCTCTGGACACCTGGCTTGGGGTGGGGGATGGGAGACGAATGAGAAGAAACAGCAGAGATTCGGAGAATTGGCAGGTCAGATGCGCACCCTTTATACCGTATTCTTTTAAAGGACAGGAAGTGAGAAAAAAATTATTTCCAGTATACAGATGCTCCTCAACTTATGATAGAGTTATGTCCTGGTAAACCCATCATATATTGAAAATATCTAAGTTGAAAATGCACTTAGTATGTCTAAATACAGAATATCATAGCTTAGCCTAGCCTTGCTTAAACATGCTCAGAACACTCACATTAGCTTACAATTGGACAAAGTCATCTAAGACAAAGCCTATTTTATAATATAGTGTTGAATTTCTCACACAATTTATTGAATACTATACTGAAAGTGAAAAGCAGGACGGTTGTATGAGTACTTGAAGAACAAATCTACTGAACATGTGTCATTTATGCATCATTATAAAGTCAAAAAACTGCAAGTTGAATCACCATAACTTGAGCATCATCTGTGTGTACACTTTCCTCTTAATATAAAAACTCCAACACCAGGTAGAATAGGAGGGTCTAAGGACAGTCCTGAGCATTAAGAGGCAAAGTTGCAGACCAGCTTGGGTTGGAGACCCAGGAAGCTGGGAGCGGAGGACAGGCCCCTGGTTTAAGATGTTCCTTCCTCGGCAGCGCTTGTGGCTCAGTGAGCAGGGCACTGGCCCCATATACCAAAGGTGGCGGGTTCAAACCCAACCCTTGCCAAACTACAACCAAAAAAAAAAAAAAAAGATGTTCCTTCCTCAGTCCTGCTTAGAAGATTGGAAAGCAGGACCCCATCCCATGTGGGCTCATAGAGAGCCCTCTTTTCAGAGTTTAGGCTTGGGAGAGTGCAATTAATCTTCCACATCATTGCCTCTTTCTCTAGAAGCTATTGTATTCTAGTCCAAAAGCACATACTATCACATAAAAAGTCACGCTATTAGCTCGGCGCCCATAGCTCAGTGAGTAGGGTGCTGGCCACATACACGGAGGCTGGCAGGTTCAAGCCCGGCCTGGGCCTGCTAAACAACAATGACAACTGCAACCAAAAAAATAGCCGGGCATTGTGGCGGGCACCTGTAGTCCCAGCTACTCAGGAGGATGAAGCAAGAGAATCGTTTAAGCTCAAGAGTTTGAGGTTGCTGTGAGCTGTGACGCCATGGTACTCTACCAAAGGCAACATAGTGACACTCTGTCTCAAAAAAAAAAAAAGTCACTCTATTCCCTTGCACCAGAACAAGCCCGTTCTCTAAATGCCCTCCAAAATATATGTTCCCTGCCACCCCAACTTCCAATATTGCCTCTCATTCCTTGAGCCTGTTTTGCACAATACCCTCCTCCTTGTACTAATAGCAAAGCTACTGTTCTCCCTTGTCACATCCCCTCTCCCTTCCCAGTCTCCCCTTCTCTAGGTACCCCTTGTTTCCCTTCTCAAGGGGCTGCTCCTGCCTGGCCCCATCTCCACTTGGCTAATTCCCCCTGTGGCCCCTCTATTGAACTGTTGTGTTGTCCATTTCCCTGTGACAAGGGCTCTGGTTACAGAGTTATTGATTGGTTTTCATGCAGACAGATGGGCCCTTCCTGGGCTCCCATCAAAATCCCTGGCTGTATGGGCTGATTGTTGCCTCTCTGGGTGTAGGATTGCACTGGAGACCACCCTCCATGCAGTCTCCTTTGCCCAGACTGTGGACGGTAATAAATGGAGGCAGCCTGAGCGATAATAAAAGCAATTGAGTAGGTTACCTGTGCAGACACAAGATTTATGCCTCTTCATATTTGATGTGATTGTTTTATTGAGTTCTCAGAATAGTTGGGACACAATTTATTTATTTATTTATTTAGGATTTTCCCTTATCTTTTCTTTAGTGCATCATCCCCCAAAACCCACCTGGAGCTGTTGTTAGGACCAGCCCCTCTGTCTGCTCTCCAGAGTTGCCAGATGAGGTAAGAACTCAGGGCAACCAGCCACTGCTCTCACCTGAAAGCCATTTGTGGCCTGAACACCTGCAGAACCAGCCAACAAGGAGATAGTCAGACCAATGGGACTGCTGGCCCAGAAAACCCATCTAAAGTAGATGAGGGAACAAAATCGAGCTTTTCAGGAAGACAACCCCAGCTCATTTTAAGGAATAAGAATATCCACTCTCATGCCTATTTCCCATGTTTATTTTAGTGATGGGCAACTTCTACAGTAGGGGACTCTCTGGGAAGGGGTAAGTGAGCAAGGCTTCTCAGATGGAAACCAGCTTTTCCACTGTCATTTGTGAGTGTGACTGTAGGCTCAGGACCACAGAAGGCAAATTCTCCGTTCTTATTTCTCTCATTCCTTTGTGGGCAGAAGTCTTTCTCTTTAGTCTCCAACTTTCCCTGGCTCTTTGCCACGAGATCAACAGCCCTGAGCACCAAACAGCTGTAAGGATATGGAAACGTAGCTGACAGTGCTGCCCCTCCAAGGGTCAAATATGCAATGTTCTGCAACCTGAGATTTAGAGAGGAGGAAACAGACCTTAGCCCTGAACATGTCTTCAACACTCCCTTGGCTAGAATGAGCATCTCCCAGATTTTTTGGATAGGTCTTTGAACGAAAAACTGGTAGACCATGGTCACCCCACTGCCTGACAAAGACTTCTGACAAAGACTCCAGAATGACACAAGGGGGACACTCAAATAGCACAAAATGGAATTTTTAAACACAGTTCTGGGGCTGTAAACTTGAAGCTAGTATTGTCATTGCTAGGGGAACAAATGTGCCCACTTAGAGGCGAACAAGCTAAGGGAGAGTATGCACAGTGGGTGATCAGTGAGCAGCTGACTCTGGCAGAAGCCACTCCAAAGATCTAGGGCTGGGAGTGCCCTGACCCCAAAGAGTGTCAGGCAGACTGAAAAAGTAGAAGGTGATGCCCTTATTGTCAGCTCATCCCAAGACAGCACTCTCAGGGGATCTTCAGTTACCCTAGACTCTATCTGGGGTTGGTGCCTGTTCTTTTGATGGAGCTGTACTCCCTGCCCAGAGCAATAACCAAACCGAAGAACTTTGGCATATCGGGAAAATCCTTCCTGCTTAGTCAATTGCTCAGTGGTGTAACTAGGTGACTTTTTCCCCTTTCAGTAGCATGGATCTCCCTCCACCTCTTCCCCCTCCAGGCCATTTCCCACACCAAGTTTCCATCTAAAGTCACCTGTTTATAAACACCCACTCTCTACAACTGCAGTGTACAAACTGAAGAGCTGGCAACTCCATGCTCCGTGATCAGTTACCCAATATTTAGAAAGATTCAGATAAATTCCAGATACTAAGCCAGCCAGCCAACCCTTTGGGTATATACACTTTTTGAGACAGAGTCTCACTCTGTGCCCCAGGTACAGTGCTGTGGGTCATAGCTCAAAGGGACCTCAAACTCTTGGGCTCAAGTCATTGTCTTGCCTCAGCCTCCTAAGTAGCTGGGACTAGAGGCTCCTATCATAACACCCAGCTATCCCTTTGGGAGTTTTGACAGTGGTCTCAGGGATAGGGCGGCTTTCCTGGCCCAGTCGTTTGGCTCAGAGAGGCACTTCTAGGGGTATTTGCTAATAGGGAATGCAGGCTGGACAGCCAAGCCTTTATCGCGACAGGATCAGAGAATGCCAAAACCATTTTTAAAGCATGAAAAGCAATTTAGTTCATAACCATAATAGCATATTTGAAGTGCGGCGACAGCATCTGTTTTGGGGAAGAGAAGATAAAAAACTTTTGGCTCAGGTGGGTGAGCATGTGTGGACTTCCTTCCTTGCCAACCACCAGCTCATCCATGTCCTTACTCGTAACTGTTATAAAGTACCCAACACAAGTGGGCACCTCACCAACAATAAAGCTCTAAACTCAAGAACCACTCATTCCCTGATGTACCACTCTTTCTGCACAGAGGATAATCTCCCGGCTTCCAATAGTCAGTGAAAATTCTCAAACCAGAGAAAAGGCAAAATTCCTGATGTAACCAGCACCAGCTGAAATTTCCCATCTTTATCAGGCTTTAGGGTGAAAACAACACATCTCAGATAAACCTTTCCTCTTCAGAGCAAAGCACCTACAGGGATGAAGCTAAGGATGTGGTGCCCGGATACATTCTCCCAGCTCCCAGAATTCTTTCCAGAATTTGAACCATGGGAGGATGCTGGCCCAAAGCTAAACAGGGGAAAATAGCCCAACGGCTCCTCCTTGACAAAGCAAGCTGTGAAGCCCAACTGTGAACCCAGGGCTGGCTGCCCATGAGGCTAGTGGCTTCCCTGTCCCTCTCCTCCCACTATCGTTCCATTTCCACTGAACCCTGCTACAGGTACCTATTTCTCCACATCTGAAGGAAGACTCCGTGTCCCTCAGATGACCGGGCTCTGTGCTGGGCAAGATTCTTCGGCTCCCAGAGCCGTTAAGCTGAGGTGGTTCCTTCCCACCCTCATCTTGCTTGAGGCCACCTTGTCTACTTTGTCTGAGTTCTGGTGGGTGTACCTAAAGCCTCTGGAGGTTGATCCTGGAGTCGCTTGTCCCCTGTGCTCCAGGGTTTCTCAGGATAAAAGCATTCCCAAATGTGTGCTTCAGCCAGCTTCCAAAATCATCTCAGCCAGTGAGGGGTATTTGTTGAGGGGGAGGGAGATAGGGCCGTCACCACACCTGTCTTGTCAATCCTCTCCTCTACCCCATTAAAGAGAAACAAATTACCTAAACCCTATAACCACATATGTCTTGGGTTCCTCCAATTGCTTGTTAGTGCTAACAACAAAACATTTCTTTAAACATTCTCCAGAACAAGACTACCCAATCCCAGCAACTCTGCTCCTCAGGAGGGCCATCCTTGGCCCCTGCTGTTCTCTACCAAAGATCTCAGTTCCAACTCCCAGGACTAGCGGTCAGCCAAGAGGCTGAGTGTCTACATGGCTTAGAAAACAATGCTTTGTCCTCTTCCCCTCCCTTACTGTCACTACAGCCTCCTCCCTAAAAGCAAAGGACTTATTCCTCTCTAAACCACCCTGCATCTTTCTCCAGCTCCTTTGGAAGGTATCTGAATGTCAAATCACTATGCTTTCAATACTTGGCTGAGCCAGGCCCAGGGAGCTGGAGGGTTTTCGGAGGGTGTATAATTAGCTGATCAGTATTATGTTACCCTGTTCATAACTGAATAACCATTTTAATACAGATGGTACACACTGGGATAATTTCTGGGGTCGCCTCGCAGTACGTTACAGCATGAGTGTGGCAGAGGGAATCTTCTTTAGCCAAGGTACATTCTACCAGCTAATTTTACCTGCTGTTTTTAGGATGATTTGGGATAATTCCACATCATTTGCAAAATATTAAAAAAAAACCTTGATACTTGGTGCCAGTTTCAGAATAAGATACCATCTGAATTATTAGTTGTCCTGATAAGGAGCCTATGAAGAGTAGAAATAATAACAAGGGCATGAAACCCTTAGCCCTCCTTTCATTTGGGGGCATCTTAGAATGGGGGCCAAGGCTGTCTGGGACTTGCTTCTGCCTAATGTGTGACTTATGTGGGGTCTCTGTGTATGATCATCAAGTTGTAGTTCTGCGATCTCTTTCCCTAGCCTGGGTTCCTGAGCCCAACTGCTGCTGTATGTTCTGTAGCTACCACAGATGGGTACATTGGCATACTTGCTGGGCTGCACACACATGGGGTGTGCGTGTGTGTTCTACCAGAGAGCACAGTGGAGTGGCTCAGAGACTAGGAGACCTAACTATCCCATATGTTTAGCTGACTCTGGCCTGCGTCCCCACATGCCTGAACTTGTCTTCAGTGCAAATACTTTACCCTGACACCCTAGGTGATTGGGATCATCCTCCAAGGTTTAGTCTTAAGATCTGGAGTTCTCCTTCACTGCCTGGCACCCCAATCTTTGCCCAGCTCTTTTACTCCTTGCCAGTTGCTGGCTAATGGTTGATATTTGCTTTGCAGGCTTAGACACTAGTGTTTGCAGAACGGAAATTTGTGTAGAGTTGGCTAGCAAGACCTGGGCTCCTGGGAAGCAAGCTTTGTGGGAGTTGGCAGGGAGGGTAGGGGAGCCAGGACCAGCAGCTTCCCCTGGGGAAGGAAGCATGCCTTTAGAAAGGGAAGTCTGTTTGGAGGCGATGAATAGACACTGGTCATTTTAAAGGCTTGGGCTGCAGGCTGTGATTGTCTCTAGATCCCGAGGCACATAATCTTGGAGTCTTAATTACCACAAACACTTGGATTCATTTCCAGGACACCGGCGGGAGAAGCCTGGCAGGGAATACATAGCCCTGAACTGGAGGCAGCCTTGTCTGTTTATCTTTCTGCCTCCCAGGTCCCCTCTCCCTGCCCAAAAGACATCAAGCTAGGAGTAAGGAGAAAGGGCAAAGCTGGACAAACAGCGGAGACCAAGTGCAGGGGGACGCCCCTGCAGATGGAAACCAGGAGCTTGAGTCCCACCCTGCTGGCCCGGGTGCCTTACTCACCTGTTGATGGAAGAGACGCTGGGCACTGTGTCGTTGTCGCAGATGCCCTCTGCCAGGAGCCGGTCTCGGATCTCCCATGCAAACATAGTGGGGTTCTGTCTCTTGTATTCAGCAATCTTGTCTACCACTTTGGGCGTTGCCACTTTGGGCTTGGAGCCACCGATCACACCAGGCTTGATGCTGCCAGTCTCGTAGTACCTGCCCCGGGAAGGCCGGCGGGGTCAGCAAGAAGCGGGCCGTGGCAGGGACAGGGGGGCTGCAGGCTCCGGAGCTGCCGAGCCACTCTCCCGCCCAGGTAGCGGCGCAAAGGGAAAAGGCCCAGTGTCTTGTGGAGGATGCGGAGGATAAGGGGGATGCTTCCTCCAGGGAGACGGCCGCATCAGGGACTGGGTGCACACCAGTCAGCATAGGCACCCTGGGAGTGAAAGCCCGCCATTTCATTTGGAAAGAGCAGAAGGAACAGCAGCTATGAGGTCTCCAGGCTGACCAGGGCTGAGGCACCATCTCGAGCCCTTTCCTACTGAGTGCTGAGAACCCATGGGAACCGGGACCCTTCTTCCACCTCCCAAGCACTGCTTTTTCTCCTTTTGGGGACCCCTTTCCACTCCCCACTCCATTCCTTCACTTCCCACCCCCTCATCCTCAATGATATTAACTTGTTAGAAAAGGCATGCCTGCCCTTCTGGGAAAGCAGGGGAGCAGGCTCCTTTCCCAAGGGGGCACTGGAGCAGGGCAGGCACTGGCTGGTCTGCTCCACCCTTCCTGTGGGGCCAAGCCACCACCTGAGCACTGACTCCAAAAAGAGCAGCTCTCCAGGTCCCTTTGGGGATCTCCCTCTCCCGCTTGGGGTCCTCCACATTTAGCCAAGTCCTGGGGCGGAGACCCAGGGCTGGCCGGGGAAGGAGGCAGGGCGTCTCCCAGGACAGCTCCGAGGCCCTCACCTGCCCAGGATTTTGCTGACACAGCCGTGGCTGACCCGCAGCTGCCGGGAGATGTCACAGGGCCGCACACCCTGGTGGGCCAGCTCCACGATGCGCTGCCTCACCACGTCGGGTAGGGGCCGGCCGTTCACAAACACCCCCCCGAGCTGGTTCACACCCCCGTGCCCTGCTGGGGAGAGACAAGAAAAAAAACAACACCCCACACACAGCAGGGACCGGCCATTAGTCAGGGTCCATGACCCGGGATGTGCGGGATGTGCGAAGGGAGCAGGCATAGAGGAAGGGCAAGTTCTGAACTCAAGGAGACAGGTGGCAGACCCCCACCGCAACGCAGAGGATTGGGAATTGGAACCCGAGGGAGCCGTAGAGACGCAGAAGTACAGTTGCTGAGCTGAGGGCTGGGCAAGAATGGGACTCTGACCAGTGTGACGACGACGCAAGGTAGAAAGTGAGGGAAGGGATGGAGAAACTGAAAGAAAAGAGGAGGGAGAGGGAGAAAAACAGCAAAGAAGAATTAATGCCAGTGGGAGAGAATGTAGGAAAGTGAGGAGAAGGGCCTGGCATAGAATGGAGCTGGTACCCAGCTGTATCCCCCCTGTACCGTGGGCAAAGGGGGCAATTGCCAGTACCAGGGAGGCCTTGGAGGGTGATTTTGGTGATAGGGGTGCATTCGGACCAGTTGACTTTTCATCAGGACCCAGAGAGAGAGAAGTGCTAAATCTCTGACACGCACACCTTCTTGCTCTCTTTCCTTGTACTTATTTTTAATCAGAATTTTTCTGTCCTTGTGTTTTTGTTTGGTTTGGTTTTTATTGGGAGTTTTTCTTTATGATTTCTATCTTGGGTACAGCCATATTTTCCCCTCACGTCCCTTGTGTCTAAAGTGGAGGTGGGAAGGCAGAAGAGGCAGAGGTCCAGGTCTGCTGCGCTAAGAGCTCCCCGTAGCAGCAGAGAAGGCAGGGCGCTTGGGCTCGCTCGCCTGCCGCGCCAGGACTGAGGCCCACCATCTCACCGGCCACCCCAGCGAGTTGAGGACACACGGGGTACCCTGTACAGCCAACCCAAGCCAGCCCACATTCCTTTGATCCCGCAGACCGAGGCAGCGGCAGGGACCCGAGCGGCGAGAGCATTTGCTCGCCTGGACAAGAGGAAGGCACTGTGTTTCCAACCCGGACCCTGCACGGGCTCCCATTCCCGGAACCAAAGCGGCCTCCGGTGCCAGGCCTGAAGGCGCTGCTCGGTACCCCATTCTCCCTGGCCTACAGCAGTCTAGAAATCCTGCACCCAGAGCGATCAACCAGCGCCTGCAGTTACTGAGCAATCCAAACGCAGAGACTTCTGGTGTCGGAGTCGCGCTGTACTGGGCTGGCGACCTGCAGCCTCTGCACTGTTAGCCTCAAGCAAGTTTCGGAGAAAGCGGGGACATAGGCGCGCCTCCCCTTCTCCAGTCCCCTTCTGGGGGTACTTAGAGCAAGCTTGGGCGAAACCTCTGGGAAAAGGCCTCTGATTGGGCTTCCAGGGAAACTAGAATCTCTTATTTTATCCCCCCACCCTTTAATCTTTCTATCTCTAGCCCCACTACTCATCCCCTCCCCTGCAAACCCCCGAACATCAATAATTTAGGCCCCGAGAGAACTCGCGTTACCGGTATGAAAAGGCGGCAGCTGCGGGCAGATTAAAGATGAATAATTCAGCCTCCCGGGGCTCGGGGCCGGCCCCTCGGCCCCAATCTAAGGTGTGGAGATGGCAAGGGGGCACCGAGGGAGTCCAGGGCTAAGGGTCGGCCGCGAGCCGGCGCGGAGTCGGGTCTGGAATGCGCCACTGCCTCCCGCACAGACTCCGGCTGCGGCTGCTCAGCCGCCAGGGCCCGCCTGCCCGCGCGGCGGCTGTCTCCACTCCTCCGGCCACCTTCCGTTAGGCTTTGCTCCCTTTGGGGCTTCAAAGTGGCTCCCGGTGGGCTGCCAGGAGTCGGCCGATCCCGGGCGGAATAGGCAAGAGAGGAGAGTGAGAGCTGTGGCAGCAGCGAGGCTGGAGGGCTGGGCGAAGACCGCGGCGTGTGGACCTGGTTCCACTTCCTCCGAAAAGGAACGAGGCTTTTCTGCTCGACTTGCGGGAGACCCGCGGCGGCCTGATGCCCTTGGCTCGAATTTCCTGTACTTGAAAATTATTTAAGGAAATATACTTTACCCTAGGATATGTTTTTTAAAACTGCCCCTGAAACGCTAAATATATGCTTACAGAAAAACACTGCTCTCCCTTCTTGGCTTTCTCGTCCTAAGGGTAGATCCAAGCCAGGTCTAAAAAGTTTCCTTGCGAAAAGTTACGAATTATCCTTAATTATTAATCTACAAATGGGGAGGAGTTTTTTATTTAGAATTTTATGTTAGAAAAAAGCTTGCAAAAAAAAATCTCAGGATAGTTTTCTAAGCTAACGACGTGACATAAATTAGATAAATTCGAATTTCATTAAGTAATCTTTCCCCCTATTTTTCTGTTTCTTTTCTCCCCTTCTCCTCGTTTTTCTGTAACATTTCATTTTAAAAATTTTCCTGTCTCTCATTTTGATTTCTCTTTTCCCTTCTCTCCAGCTTTGGCATTTGCCTTCCTTTTGTTCTTTCCCTTTTATAATTTTTTTTTCTCTTTGCTGACCCCCTGGCCAGCTTTCTGGCTGCATGGGGAGTGGGAGACAGACCAGAAGACTCTATAACTGAGAGCAAAGCTGTACTCAGCCCAGGGGCCTACTTGGAAGCCTGCACTACTGCTCTCTCCCTGACTTCAGTTTCTTTTAGAACCCCTCTTTGTTTTTAGAGCATCTCCCAGGCAAAGGCTAGGAAAGATGACACTGTCCTGACAACCTTAAATTCCTAACTCAAGGAGAAAGGAAAGGGAAGGAGAGGAGAGGGAGATGGGAAAGAAAGGAAGAAGAAGGAAATATCCTAACCCATCTCACAAGAAGAGTCCTGGCTGAGCAGGAAAGGCCAGCAGACGCAAAGAACTGAGGGTCAGAGGGGGGCACCTCACCCCCACAGTCTCTGCCCGATTGTCCTGACACCAGGCCGCCCAAGCTTGGAGTCTCCTGGACACCCACGACTCTTAAGTTTGAAAAAGGTAGAGATGAGAGGAGGGAGAAGGGGGGAGGCAAACAGAAAAGACAGAGAAAACACAACACAGCACAACACCTTGAAAATTGTCTACCAATCAATCCCCCAGCCCAGGGCAAGAGGCTGACTAGTGTAGTGAGTGGCGGAATGAGGGCCCCCAGGCAGTGGATCTCATGACCTAAGAAGGAGCAGGTGGAAGGAGCAAAGGCAGGTGTTGGGCACCAGGGAAGGTAGGAAGGCAGGCAGAGGAATAAGTATGAGCGAAAGAAGGCAGAAGGGAGAGAAGCTGGAGGTGTTAGAAACACCAGGCAAGGGAAAGAGGAAGAATGAAAGGAGGGACCAGGAGAAACACCCGTGGCCTCCAAGAGGAGACCTGAGCACAGGGGCCGGGGCCAACCTGGAACTGCACAGGGTTAGGACTGAGAGCCCCGAACCGGGACAGGAGCTGGGCGCCGGTACTCACGGTGCATCGCGGAGAAGGGGTCTGCTTTGCAGTGCATATCCATGGGGAGGCAGAGGAGCGGGAGCAGCGCGGCCGCCGCCGCCGTGTCGCCTCGCAAACTCAACTTCAGGACTTGAGGAGAAAAGGGAGGGACGGTGGGGGAGGGAGAGTGAGTGGGCGCTCGGCTGCTGCGGGGCGCGCGAGGTCAGGGAGCGCCGCGCTGAGCTCCCGGCGGCTCCTCGGAGCTGGCCCGGGCTTGCCACTGCAGCGGCCGCAACTTCCCAGCGTCGGGGCGTGGGGCTGGGTAATCAGCAGAGCGGTCCCGGGGCGGCGGGCCAGGCCGGGGGACACTGAGGACGCATCGTTAGTGCCGCAGCCGCGGCCAAAGCTGAAGCCGGGCGGGGGAGGCGGCTTTCTCAGCTCCCCTGGAACCCGGTCTTCGGAGAGGCGGTCGTCGGAGAGGGCGCGGGGCGGGGGCAGCCGAAGGGCGCCGGGAGGGGAGCGGAGCCACTTCAAGTGCCAGCGAGTTGGCGAAGTTGGCAGAGAAGTAGCAATCTCCGGGATGTCCGAGCGGGCGCCAGCGGGAGGGGAGCGCGCCGGCCTGGCCCCCGCCCCCGGAAAAGGCCGGCGCACGCCGCCGCGGCCGAAGGGCCGGGATGGTGGGAGGGAGCTGAGCGGCGCCGGCAGCGCTGAGCTGGCCCCAGGTGGGTTGCGGCTGCGAGAAGACTCGGCCGGAGACTGGAGCCTCCGCTCCCGGTGTGTGTCTCTCTAAAAGCTGCAAAGCCCCCTCCAGACCCCCTCCTCCTCCCCGCGCCGGGAGATGGATGACTTGTCAGACAAAGGCAATAGATTCCACCACTCTGTGATTCGCCAGCTCCGGAGCCCCGAGCTTCGGCGAGGAGGGCCCGCGCCTGTCACTCCGGTGCAGGCAAGGGGAGGGCAAGGGAGGGGGAAATGGGAGGGAGAGAGGGGACAGCGGGTGCAGAAGAGGGAGGGAGAGAAGGGAGGGGAGCGGGAGGGGGAGGAGGAATGGGAGCCCGGGATTAAAACTACACGGGAGAAACGAAACTCGCCGATAAGATAAACGTTAGATAAGGATAAAGAGAGGCCAGTCTAATGAATATTCAGGCAATGATAGAGGGCCGCGGAGCGCGCCACGCTCAGAAGCCAGGCTCTCAGTTCCAACTCGCCCAGCCCTGCCATCCACCGGCCAGTGCCCTCATGGGCCGTGCGGCACCGAGCCCAGTTCTCATTCGTAGCCCTAATCCCACTGCCCTCAGCTGAGTTTCCTTCCCTTTCTTCTGCGCTTTTCCTCTCTCTAGTTCTTTCTTCCCTTTCGCCTTTCCCTCCTGAGGTATCTCCCCGCCCAAGAACCCCCAATTCTCATTCGGGGTTAAAGTGCCCAGCGTTTTTCTTCTCTGGCCCCACGCGCAGCTACGGGCAAAGCCTCCCTTGTCTCCTTACCCACCCGGTCTGGGCCGTCCAGAGCGCTTGGTTTACAATTGAGCTGGAGACTTCTGGCAAGGACCCACCTGCCTCGGTCGGACCCAACGGACGACAGGAGAGCCCGGGGACTAGGTTCCTGGACCCTCTGGTGGCCAGGGTTGGGGACGGGGGAGGGAAGACTGTGCGCAGCGTCAGTTCGCTGGCGCCAGAAGATGCGGGAGACCAAGGCTTGCTCTCCCCGGCTGGGGAGAAGAGGAGGCGGCGAACGCGGCTGAGTGGCGCCTGCTGCTAGCTCCGCGGATCCGGAGCGAGCTCAAGAGGCGCAGTGCGCCGGGCGGTCCCACTCCTGGAGCCTATGGCCCAGCCTCCACAGTTCTCTCTGGCACTCCCTTCCCTTGCTCGCTGGGTCTGCTCTCCTGCACCAGGCAGGAAAAGCCCTTTGTCTCCTAACTGGTTAAGTACAGAATATCCGGGAGATCTTTATGAAATATTTTCCCTCGTCTCATAAATCATCTTGGCACTTCAGCTGATGTTTTAACTCTCCCTCCTTCGCTCCCTCCCCCTGCATCTATAGGTCTGCAAAAGAGAGGCTCGGCTAAGCCGGTGCTGCGCTGCTCTCCTGCCGCTTGGCCCCGAGGTTCTTCCGGCCTCTGTCCGCAGCCCCAGGTGCTCCGGGGAAACCGCAGGGACTTACGCCTCTGTCCCTCTGGCCAGAAGAGCCTGAGCGGCAGATAGATTAACGCACCCTCCTGACTCAGCTCGACTCTGCCTACTACTGAGCATCCGTACCCGCGTTTTCAGGGCGCCGGTAACCCGCGGGCAGGGCTCGGACGAGGCTCAGCCAACAGGGTTTGATCCTCCCATTCCTTGGGCTGAGTTCACTGCAATCCTGGCATTTGCCCTCCCTCCTGGATCGTCCCAAGCTCGATCAGCTTAATACACCTGCAGGGTAAAGTTTGGGAGGAAAAATCCATTCCCCTCTTAACGCCCCCCATCCTCCCACTTCCCTTGGACAGCCGAGCAGGTTCCCTTGGGGTAGAGATTGAAGGAGCTGGGTCCAGCCTGGAAGGTCAGTCTCTTCCTCTAGAGGCCTACAGATGGCGCTCCCGGGTTTGCTTTGGCCTCACAACCCCCACGAACACGCACTAACTTCGTGTGGGAAGCGAAAAAGGAAAACAGTTCCTGCAGCCTGAAGGGAACAGCTCTCAGACCAGAGAGCAAAGGATCTCAGGTGGAATTAGCCGGTACAGCCTTGAATGTCCTTTGGGGAAGTAATCAGATCAGAATTGGGGAGAGTGGGAGCAAAGAGGAAAGGTCCTTATAGAGAGGTGCTCAGAACTAAAGTAACCCTTGCCCTAGGTCTCCCTATGTTGGTCTCATCCAGGAAGTTGTCTTAGGGAGTATGAACTTTTGAAGGAACAAGACTGTGGTAGAACTCTCCCTTGCCACATATAGGTTCAGATTTTTCTAGGATCAGCTAGAAATATCTTTATGTTACTTATAGAACACAGCGAAGAATTTTCACAGATTGGGCAAGAGGAGTTTCCACATTTTGTAGAGAAGGGGACTTAATGCACAAAGTGTGCTGAAAGTTGTACTCACACAACCTATATTTCACGCGCACCCTCTGAGGAGTGAAGACCCTTCTGTGGTTGTCCAATTCCCAGGTAGCCCCTGACAGGCATCCTCCTGCTCCTGGGACCCACTCCCCAGCACTGTACAAGCCTGGACACTCACCCTCCTGCCAAGCCAGTCCCTGGCAGTTTCCTCCCTAGACCCAACCCATTCCC
The DNA here is from genome assembly GCF_027406575.1 of Nycticebus coucang. Classification (NCBI taxonomy): domain Eukaryota; kingdom Metazoa; phylum Chordata; class Mammalia; order Primates; family Lorisidae; genus Nycticebus; species Nycticebus coucang. Next base: position 129,858,956 of record NC_069782.1, on the reverse strand, counting down.
CGGTATACAAAGTCCAAGAGCAATGCTCTCTGGTGATTAGGAACCCCTCTTATCCAGGGGTCTGCTTTCTCCTGGGGCTCCGGGATGAAAGGCTGTCTTTCATCCAATCATTGGCCTGTCCCTCTGACTCTGCCTTTCTTGTTCTTTTTCTGTGGAGTCTAGTAGAGGGGAAACAAAGCAAGAAATGAAAAAAGGGAAAAAGAAAGAGGAAAAGGAAAAAGAAAGAGAAAGAAAGAAAACAACCCAACCCCAAACACAACCCAGGCTCTGACCTGTCAGGGTTGGTTGCTTTTCCCGTCTGCCTTTAAATGAACCTTTTCTCTCTGGTGTTTTCAAAGCAGCTTTTCCACCCCCCAACCTAGGGGCATTTACACTTCAAACAAGGCACCCGCCTCCCTGCGGAAATTTAAAGGCAAATAAACTTTTGGGGAGTTGCTCTGATACCCATCTCAGGATTTGCTTCATTAGCCGCCTCTGTGCATCTGATCTGCCCAATAAATCTTCCTTGTGGATCACGGCTCCTTCACCTTCTCTGCTTCCTTCCCTGCTAAGCTCCTGGAGCTCCTAGCAGCCCTCACCCTTGCCTCCACCCGGCCAGGCTTTCTGGCTCTGTCTGGGTTTAGGTGTCTGGGAGGCAAGTAAGCACCTTCCACCACAAGTGTACCTATGCGTGGGCACCCAAAACCCAGCGCAATTCACACTCCCAAGCTCCCAAATGCTTTTCTAGGCATATTGTGCAAAAATGAAGTGCCCGTGTAGACCCTGTTCTCTCACCCCGCTGGCACCCACTTCTGTCTTGATTCTTCTGGTCCTTTAGCAGGTTTCCCATTCTCTAGGTCAGAACTTTCTACCAAGGCAAAAAAAAGGGAGAGGTGTGGCTGCCTCCTCTCCACCCGCAGAGCCCAGACCCCAGGCCCAGGCACCTGGCCTCTGGCAGTTTTGGAAGGCAGCTGGGCTGCAGGGGCCACTGGCTGCTCAGGGGGCATCCCAGCCAATTCCTGCCCCTCCCCCATGGTCTGGGCCTGCCTTCCTCCTTCCACCTCCCGGGGAGCAGCAAAAGGGAGCTAGGGCCCTGGCTCTGAAGGAAGGGATTAGAAATTCCGAAATTAAATGTATCTCCCCAGGAAATGCTCCCCACAGCGCGGACCAAATTAAATGCATTAAAGTTGGGGGGGGGAAGCTGTTTAGAATCAAGGGGGGAACTAGTCCAAAGGGAAGGGAAGCAGAAATGAAGGAGGGAAGAGAGGAGGGTAGAGCAGAGCTGCAGCTCCACAGTTGAGTTCCATTTCTGAATTATCCCCAGTCTGGGAAGTCACCGCCACTATAACCAAAAAGAAAAGAAAAAGTTCTTCTGACAATCAAACTCTGGGCAGATGTCCATGATCAACACACCCTCAGGGTTCTGGAGCATCCCTGGGCACCTACACTGTGCAGTCAGATCCCCTGCAGCCAGCACATGCACCCCGGCCCCCTCTCCAGATCGGCCCTCTGCCTGACCAGCTCCAGCCTGGCCCTTACCCCTCCTTCCCCCTACTCTTTCTCAGCTCCTCCCCCTGCCTAGCCCTCTGGTCACGTTGGAGGATGGTGTTTTTTTTTTTTTTTTTTTTGGAAGAGCTTCTGGTACAATATGGAGCACCATGGGCTGCAATTTCACACTCCACAGCACATTCCCCCTAAAGCTACTTTCTTTTTTTTCCATCTAAGACCCCCTAATTTCTGTTTCCTCATTCCCTCCCTTGCTCCCTCCCTCCCTCCTGCTCTCACACTTCTTTCCCGCTTTTGTTCCCAATATTTGGGCTCTACGCTTGAAGCCCAGGGGCTCTGACTCTAGGCTGGCCCCGCCTGCTTAGTCTGTTGGTCCTGCGGAGGCTGCACGCACGTGCTGGGCCTTTATCCTCCAGGCCCCTCCCCCTTTAACCCGGCTTCCCTTCACCAGAGGTCCTTTTGACCTGCCCAGCCCTTCACAGCTCCTTTGAGGGGCAACGACAATGCAAGCCACTTGGCCACCAAAGCTGTCTTTTAGTGGCAAGGGCCAGCCAGGTGGCTGCCACCCGTGGGCCACCCTATCCAGGGACTGAAAAAATCAACCCAGGAAAAAATCTGGCTAGCGGGTCTACAGGGCAGCAGTGGAAGGCCCTGTCCAACAGAACAAACTAGAAGAGAAAGGAGCCCAGTGAGGGCCTGGTACTCTTGGCTCCAACCTGGGCACAGACTGTACCCCTGCCCCAGACATGGACCATGGACCTCTTCACAGTTAAAGGGGCTACTAACCCCACAGCCTACAGGAAAAAGCAACAGCCACTACATGTATAGTCCCTTTGCTTCTTTGAGACACAGTTTTCTTACCTGTAAAGTGGTACACCAGTATTGTTTATTTTACAGAGCTAACCAAGAAGCATTAAAAAAATTTTCTATAGTAGATTATGGAGTAAATGGTTAGCTGTCTGAACCTTCTACAAAGAGGTAAGGGAGACACCTGAGCCCTTAGGCAGGGCAGGGAGGTGATTCTTTCCATCCTTCCTCTATAAAGGTTACTGGGATTCATCACTGCACCTCCTTCCTCCGTTCTCCCTCTCAGGATTCCCACCCCCACCCCACCCGCCCGCTTTCCATCGACTCTACCACACCCTGATCAGGTTTATCTCTCAGTCCTCTGTCTATCCCTCCTGCCACTCCTCCATTCCTACTTCCTGCATCCTCCTCCCCACTGCACAAGCGCAGCTGCTAGAGGATCAGCTAAATCTCCCCCCCCCGCCGCCCCCCAATAGCCGGGTTAATTGTGGCCTCAGGCACGGTCCCCTTCAGCCAGTCCGCCAAAACCATGGAGAGGAGCTGGCCCATTGGCAGAGACTTGGAAAGGAAATCCCGTCCGGTCCGGTTCCAAACAAAGAAAGTTGGTTCTCCCAGGACCTGCAGTCAATCTGCCAAAGCCAGAGCCGGGAAGAGACGGTGGGAGAGGACTGACACGGGAGGCATGAAAGAGGGAGAGAGGAGGGGAAGACGGGACATGAAAGGAGCACTAAGGGAACTGAGAAAGCACCTGTCCCTGGAAGGCCTGGTATGAGGGAGCCGAAGTTCCCACTGGGCCCGCTGTCCCTTCCCCTCCTCCCCAAGCCAGGGCGAGGGAGTCCGAGTGAGGCTGAACTGCGGTGTCCAAGTAGTGATTAACCCTCTTCTGAGCCGGCCCGTAGCCCGCGGCCTGACCAGGCTGTGGTGGAGGGAGACAGGCGGACCGGGACTTCCCCAGCTTTACCCACTACCTCCACAGAGGCGGAGGGGCTACGGAGGGAGGGGCAGGCGGCAGCCGAAAAGGGATGGAGTGCAGGGCAAGGGGAGTGCAACTCCAGATACTGGGAGACTGCCCGGAGCGTTGTAGCCATAGCCGACATACAGGGAAAGGAAGGGGCCAGCGCGGGTAAGAGCGGCGCAGCGCTGAGGAACAGTTGGAGAGAGGCTGAGTTTCCCCGGAGTTGCGAGCAGGCTCCAAAGCCACCTCTCGGATCCATCCGCAGCGCGTCCGCGCTCCCTTCCTCCTCTCCCAGCAGCTGTGTGGACGCGAGGAGCAGGCAGAGAGCGCGCCACAGCCGGGAGCGGGTAAGGCAGGGGGACGCCGGCCAACAAGACAGGGACGCCAAAGGGCTGGTATACCAAGGTGAGGGACGGGCTAAGAGGGGCTTAGAAACAAAGGACAGGAGTGGAGGGGAGAGGTGACAAGGGCGAGAAGGGTTAGCTGAGATGAGGAGAGGCCCAAGGAAAAGGGGTGTCTGGGAACTGATCCAGATTTGTGTCTCCTCCGCCCACGTCCAACCTGAAGCTGGGACGTCCCGGGTCCTGGTTCCGGTGGTCCCGGGTCGGAGCAGAGGGAGTTGGTGTGTCTGCGGGGCCACGTGAGTGTGTGCGCGGGTGTGCGTGCGCCTGAGATGGCTTGGGCAGGCGGAAGAAGGTGAGGCAGAGAGGGCTGCAGGGTTAGACCCCGGCCCGAAGCCACTGCAAGTCTCCGCCCTCCACAGTCCAGAGTGTTCTATTCCCCTAACTTGAAACAAAAGAGCTGAACCGAATCCCTCAGGAGCCAGGGAAAGGTCTTTTTCTGGAAAAAAGTGCTTTGGTTTGAGACTTTAAGGGTCACTTGCATCCAGGATTATTTCTTAACTTTCTGTAACTTTCCCTGGAAAAGAAAAGATTCAAGGTAAATCTCGGACTATAAAAGGGCCCAGGGCCCAGGAGTTAGTTCTGCCATGTCTAGACCCATGGATAAGAATACATTGAAGAAATGAATTAATGGAGGGAGGAAGCCCTTTTCAATTTCTAAATCAATTATGGAGAAATTCTGTCTCCTTGGAGGTTAAGCCGATCTGTGAGTGGAAGTGTTGTCAAGGTGTGTAAAAAGTGTGTGTGTGTGTGTTGGGGGGAAGGGTGTCCAGGCAGACAGTTGTGTTCCAGGCGGGGCAGAAAGAGGAACTCAGGACCCACATCCCGTACCTCCCCCTTCTCTGCCCTCAGCCGAGGCTGCTACGAGGCCAAGGCCTCCGCAGCCTCTTCTAGCGGGGCAACCAATCAATCCTGCAGGTCAACACAGCAATTAATAACAGGGTGAGGAGGCCTGGCAAAAGAGGGAGGAGAGACGTCAGGCTGTGTCTCCCCCAGGCTCTCAAAACCCGGCAGCCTGACCAGGGAGAGAGGGGTCTCTTCGGGGAGAAAGAAATCTGGGAACTCAGTATAGGCCTGGGAGTGGGCCCACGGTCACAGGAAGGAGAGGCAGTGGACTAGCGACAGGAAGCCAGAGAGCCAGCTGGGACAGGACAGCGGAGAAAAAGGAAGGACATCCAACGAACTGCTTACTTTTATAGTTCTGGGGGTATAGGCGGCAATAGTTGAAGACCACGATTGACTTAGTTGCTGATTCTCTTTTCCCTTCCCCTTGCCCTTCCCAGATGGGTTTTCGCTATTCTCTCTGGAACAGGCTCAACGAGACTAAATAAAACCCGCATACTTCGCAAACCCGGCTGTAGCGGTTGCGCTAGTTGCTCTGGGGAGTCCAGCAAGCACGCTCACTCACGCGCGTCTGTCATCGTCATTTCGAACTAGCCCGATGGGGCCAGAAAGGGCGCAGGGCCATCTGGGGGACGCAGGGCCCCCGGGGAGTTGTACCGAGGCCAAACGTGGCTGTGGAAGGGATGAGGACGGGGAGGAGGGAAGAGGCAGGGGCCAGTGAAAAGGAAAGAGAGAAAGCAGCCGAGAGGGCGGAAGACTCTGCGGCTGGGTTCCAAGGGGCTGCCTCGAAGGCGGTTTCCTTCTCTTGCACGCAGCCCTGCCTCCTGCCCAGCTCCGCACCTCCTCCCCACCCAGAGCAGCGAGCTGCGAGCTGCAGCTGCCTGGAATGCAAGCCCCGCACCGGCAATGCTGGGAAAGGAAGGAAGGGAACCTGAGCGCGGTGTACAGCGGAGCCGCTATGCCTCTCGCGCCGGGAGCCGCTACTCTAACCCGCCAGGCGCAGGTGGGCGCAGGCGCCCCTGGGTAAGTGGGAAGCACTCCGGTCTCTTCTGGAGTAGCCGGAGCTCCAGGAAACCTGGTATCAGGACCTTGACCGCCACTCAGCGATGCCCCCATCGCTCTGCTTTCTCCTTCCAGAAGCTTTGGGGAGGAGGCCTGAATGCCTCTGCTGGGAGTCTTGCCCGAACTGGGAACCTGGTTCACCCACCTCAGGCCTGCAAGGCAGGGACAGCCGCCTGCCTGGAGGGAAAATGGGAATATCAGGAGTTTGAGCAAACGGGACAGGAAAGGAAGGAGGGGTGGAGACTGGAGTAGTCAGAAAGCAAAACAGATTCAGGGAAGTGAAGAGAGAAGCCCTGTTCCTGAGAGGAGGAAATGGGGAGAGAGGTTTCCAGGAAGACCCAGACATTAGATCTGTCCTTGGGCTGCATATTTATACGGTCGAGGGGGTGCACAGATGGGCTCTCAATTGAATTCCATCTTCAACACCATCGGAGATTGATTTTGTACTCGGTTTTAATTTTGCCATAATTAATTAGATCATTACAACTGTTTGCTATTGATCTCCCTACTTAAACCTCTAGTGCAGAGGGTCTGTCCAAAGCCCTAAAAATTCAGGAGGCCACAGTTGACAGTCCTTGGGGCCCAGGTTCCCCAGTGGGAACAATACCCCAGGAGGGGAATGGGGACAGCCCAGGGATTGGGCCAAGAATGCTAGGGCAAGGGTAGTGCTGGGGCTGGGAACTAAATTAGCTGAATCAATTGGAACCTGAGCTGGTGGGGTAAGGGCAAGGAATGACATTTGGGGAAGGTGAGGAGTGAGTAAAAAAAAAAAAAAAAGAGCCCAGAGGTAGACCTTGACTTCAATGGAATTATTTGGAAAACTGGAAACCTGATCCAATCCTCTTCCATCAACCCAAAATTAAGCTTGATAGCTTAGTTCTCCACCCCAGCACTACACCAGGGCACCTAATGGTCAGTCAGAGTTGAGTTGACAGACCTGGAAGAAGAGGGAGGAAGGAATTAAAAAGCCAGCAACCCTTATCCCTTAGCCCTTTGAGTAGTTTCACATTCCTCTCCCCCTGGGTTCCCAGGGGCCTGCCACTTCACCTCTAGGCCTCCTTTGAGCCTCTCTTAATTTTCTGAGCAGAGCCCTTTCCCCACACAGGCCAGGCACATGTACACTAGTGTTTAAAGTCAAATACACAAGACCCTCACACGTAGGTGCACACAGCATTTCCCCACCCACTGGCAGAGGTGCTGCCTATGCCCACACTCCCTTCCCACTGGAAACTAAGGCTATCCCACTCCTCCCAACTTGGAATAGGTTGTGCTAAATATTTACATGTCAAGAGAAAGTGGAAAGAAAGCCCTAAACACAACAGCAAAGAGAAGACAACTTTTGCAAAGAGACCAAGAGAAGTTGTAAAATTTACATTTTCTGAGGGTAGAGTTTTTAGGAGACGATTTGGAGGACGCCCAGTGGTGAGAATAGTCCCAAGAGCCTCAATTCCCAGCCCATACGGTAGCCCGCTGGTTCTAAGCACAGGAAAGAAAGAGGAGTGGGGACCGCCCAGGCCCTGGCTGTCCGCATCTCTGTGGGGTACTATCCCGCCTTTGCCTACAGGGCTGAGCAATCTCTCCTGCTCTTACCTGCCCGACCCGGGCGCTCTTCCATACTCTGCTCCCCAGCACCGCTGCTTGGGCCTGAGTCTAGCTTCCCGGCTTCTCTGCCTACCAGCAACGCGTCTCGCTTTAGCCGCTGCCGCCCGCAGATCTGGACGCAGCCACCCAAGACCGAGCGGCTCAGATAACCCAGGCCGCCCGCCGCCTCCGCTGTGTGCTCCGCTAGCGCCCGCACTCACACACCCGGATGCGCCGAGGCACAGCCACACGCCGAGGAGCCCTGGGCTCTCCGCCCCGCGCACACGCGCGCACACGCACCGAGGCCCCCAGCCAGCCGCAGGCAAGCGACTTCTCGCCGCTGCAGGCACCTACAGACCTAACCCCCAGTCTAGATCCCGCACCCCCTCTTCCTCACTGTCACAGGCGCCCCTTCAGTCTTAAAGCTGGTATGCAGGGGTTTGCTCACTCTCATCTACTCTCTAACTTTGCGCGGTTCCTCTTCCCCAGCCCTTGCCCTATCCTGCTTCCTCCTCTGGCCCATCAGGCCCCACAGCCTGCCCATGCCCTTGGGTTCCAGCCTCGATCTCCAAGATCTCCACAGGTACATGCCAACTTTTTCAGGCTACACATAGTTATTCCTGGAGGTCCCCTGCCACCACTATATACATCGTGAACTGGATCACTAAATCCCTTACAGGCTCTCCTACTCTGGATTCTGATTTTCTTTTTAAACTTAGAATAAAAGGGAGAAGTCCTGGCTTCTTTGCTCATAGGGCCAGGGGGAAAGTAAGAAGGACCCCATTCCTCCCAAGCTCCTGCTGCACTCACATGGCTACTGCTGGAACCATGCCCCTGCACAGCAGTCTGGTCTCCTCACCCTAAGCCTCTGGCACCCTCTGACTCACACTCACTCCTCTCTGAGCACACAGCTATTTTCATTCCTGATCAAAGGCCTGATCACTTAACTTTAACTTTGTCCCACATCATGCCCTCCTGACCTGTAATCTACACCTTTCATACCTGGGTCAGGAATTTCTCCCTTAAACTGCTCACACCCCACTTTTCTCAAATCCACCCTCTTAGACTCCTACTTCTTACACATGTGGCTCCTGAGCACTAGTGCTCCCACTTCTGCTCTCCCCATCTTCCCTTTCTCATTTGCTCCACTTAATACCTCCACCCATTGCCCTGGACCTCCCACTCACACAGCCTTCCTCACATTCATGGAGGAACACAGAGGCTATCAGGTAAAGGGCCAGGTAAGCCCCAGTGTGCAGGCAGAGAGGCCTGTGGCTGGCCCACACACCCCAGGCTTAAGCAGAAAGGCACCAAAGCAAGGGTCAGGATGCAGGTCCACTGAGTCCATTTCCCTCAGGACCTGAAGTCATCTACTGGGACTCCCATTCACTTCAGCTGTACTTCATCTGGAAAGATTGTGCAACTAGGGACAGCAAAGTGGAGGGGCACAAGAACCTCAAGGCAAAACTTCATGGTTCTCTAACTTAAATTTTAAAAATTTTCCTACAGGAATGTAATTTGGCCCTTTCAGGCAAGCCATGGCCAAATTATCATCTTACCAGTATTTGTGATTTAAAACATCAGAACTTAGTGGTATTTTTTTTCTTTTTCTCATCAGTGATTTTCCAATACAAGCCCACAAAAACTTAAAAGCAAAAATATTTTCTTTCATTTTGTTCTACACAGAGCAACATTCCCAAGGACAAGAATAGGAAGGCAATATGCATAAAAGAAACCCTAGTCACACACACTCCCCCCCCAGTATCATGTGGTCCCTCCATTACACACACATAATTAGTCTCTCAGTGTCACCTACTCAGAACCACACCCAGTCACACACAGGGGCCATGACCTGCTGAGTCACACCTTCCCTGCACAGCTCTTTGTGCCTTTGTTTCCTCTACTATGAAGTAGTGATAATAATCCTTGCCCTTGTCACAGGTTTCTCATGAGATAATGTGTGTGCAAGCAATTTATGAAATGTGACTATGACCTTACATACTTAAGGTACACTTGCTCCTGTATCATCAGGGACTTGAACTGAGACTCAACGTCCCAGATACACACCTAGGGAAGCACCCTCTGGAGACCAGGTGTTATGAACTGGGGACATGCACTCAACTCAGTGTCCCCTGTCTGCTCCTGAGCCAGTTTGTCACAGTTACCTGAACACAGGGCCCGGGGTTGGGGCAGTGCCAAGGCTGAGGCCTAGGCCCAGGGGAGGGCAGCTGAGGCCATTGTGCTAAACAGCCTGTGGCATACCAGAGAAGTGATGAGGAGGAAGGACACTTCTTAGCTCTTGGCTCTGACACTTTTCCTTGGGAAGCCTGCAAAGTGATGCCAGTCAAAGAGCCCAGTCTGGTACCCCAGCCTCCCTCCTGCTTCCTCCCTCAGGCTCTGCCTCTCTTTGTCTTCTGGCCTCAACCCTGTTCCACGTCCCGCATAGTCTCTTGGGCCCTTTTGCTCATTGCCTGCCCCATTGATTGAAAGTCTCTCTCAGGTTCTCCAAGGAGTCCCAGGAAAAATGATCCACCAGCCTATCGATTCTTCATTAGAATTACATTTTCACGTGTGCTAAATTTGTTTTAAAAGCTTTTTCTGTTGTTATTGTCTTGTCAGACCCTGTGGTCCAGGGCAAACCAAGTTTAAATGTTGTGGCTTCTAAGGAAAAAAAAATAATCACTGGGGTTGGGTCTGTGATTACTCGCCTTTCTGCCTTATTGTTGTCATGATGACAATTGTGATTCGGTTTAAGTATCTTTAGGAAAAAGGCCCTGTAGGAGGCTGCTCAGGTTAGTCTGGGGCTGGTTGGTGAGGGATCTGAACCCCCTGGAGGAAAGCTATCAAGGCAGTTTTTCTATTCCTGAAAATTAAATTTTGCATTTGAACCTGTATTGTTTCTGGGACAAAAGGAAAGGTGAAAGTTTTAAAAGTCATTTTATTTCCTTACTCCACTTCCAGATCAAATAGAGAAGAAATAGAAAATACAGCCCCACTATTCTAGCTCCCTCCCTTCTCCCCCAAATACCTGGGTGGGGGGAGTGGGGAGTATCAGTCTTCAGCAAGGTGCTAAAGGAGGGGCCACAGTCCCCTGCTTTGTAGCAGGGCAGAGGGCCCATCACAAGGACACTGGTAAAATAGTACTCTGCACTGTCCAGTGATCCAAATGAGGGGAAAGAAGAGGGAAGAGAGAGGCAGAGGCTCTGATACAGTAAGATAGAGAAGAAACCCAGACAGGGAAGAGGTCAGGGCCCAAGCTGGCAGAGAGAGGGAAGCGAAGGACAAGAGGACAAGAGAAGGACAGGGAGGGAGGGAAGGAAGGAAAGAAGGGGGAAGACAGTAGAAATAAAGAGAGAAGAGGAAAAGAGGAGAGACAGAAAAAGGAAATGTACAGAGGAAGAGGACAGGGAGGAAAGAAAGAGAGGAAGGGAAGAAAGGAGGAAAAGAGATAAAGGCAGGCACAGGAGGAAAGCCCCAGGGAGCTCTGAAGCCTGCAGACCGTCCCGCCCCCAGCCCCCGCCCTCCTTCTGGCCTGGCAGCCGGCAGGCTGTGCCGGAGAGTGGGCACCGAGCTGCTGCTCGGAGCTGAGGCAGGAGAGCCGAATGTCTTCGAGATGTGTTTATCCCCTAATCAGTTCATTAGTTATAAACAACATGACATTAGAAGTTAGAAGGCAGTTGATATTAATTTTTATTTAACTAGTTGATGTTTAATCCGTCACGCCAGGCTGGGTAGTAGCGAGAAAGATCTTCCTGACACAAAACCAGTTAGAACTTCATAAGGCGCAATCAGTGTCCGTGAGTTGAAACAAACAAGAGAGACAAAGACCGAGAGACCGAGAGACAGAGGCAGTCCCGCCAGAGAGAGAAGGCGGCGGGGCGGGCGGGGGGAGAGCGAGGAGAGAGCTAACCCAGGGCAAGGGCTGCGAGAAAGGAGGAGAAATAAACTAGAAAGACGGACCTCTGCGCTGGGGGCCGAGAGCCCTGAACCAGTGCTCCAAGTTAAGCACGGTCTCAAGACGTCGTAGTCAGGGACCAGCCGGCGCGCTGGGAAGACCGGGCCAGGGCGGCGGCGGTCGGCCGAGGCCCTGCCGAGCCTCTCTGCTGCAACTATCAAGCACCTTCAGGAGAGGAATGCATTTGGTGTCCGTCAGCCTGGCGGGAGGACTGGGGCAAGGGCAAAAGTCCTAGCGAAGCGAGACCCCGACTTTGGGAAACTTCGTTCCTCTCCTGGGCCTGAGGTCGAGAACCTCCTCCTTCCCTGCTCCAGGTAGAGTGGGCCCACGCAAGAGAGGAAAGGCGGAAGAGGAAAAGAGTTTGTGCTCAGTTTGTGTTCAGCGGCTCAAGTTTGATAAAGTTTGCAGTGGTCACAAGCCAGAACAGAGCGTGTGTGTGTGTGTGTGTGTGTGTGTGTGTGTGTGTGTGTGTGTGTGTGTGTGTGTGTGTGTGTGCTTGACAGTGGCAAAGACGGAGGAAGTGAGGGACAGTCTGGGGATTCTGCAGGCGGGGGATGCCATTTGAGCGTTCCTGCATGCGAGACTCTGAACAGGCATCAAGCAGGGATAGACCAGGGCTCTTTGGGCGGCGGTACCGGGAGTCTGAGAAGCCCCCCGCCCCCCTGCCGGCTTGCCCAGGGTTAAGCGCCCCCCCCTGAAACCCTCCCCCACAGCACCAGCGCTCGGCTTATTCCACCTTCACTCGGGGCAACAGCGGGCACTGGCTTGGTCACGGCTTCGTGCGCAGGCCCGGGGGCGGGGACGGGCTGTAGTTTTCCACCGTGGCGAAGGACAATATTTGGAGGGGCAGAGGCATCCTCGCCTGCGCGCAGACTCAAGCAGAGCATCTCGCCATTTGCATGTTAACCTGCCTTCACCACGAAAAGGAAATCGCTGAAATTCCGAAGAAAATTGCCTCTCTCAGGCGGTTAATAGTTAACTTAGACAGGAAAGTTCCCAGGGAAAGGCGACCGCCAGGACCAGAGGAGCAGGGGAGGCGGCCGGGGAGGCTCCCTGGGAGAGCCGAGGCCCAGCCCAGCCTTCTCCGCTGGCAGTGGGCCCTGGCACCTCCCCTCCTCGGGCAGTACGTCCCCCACTCCGTAATTAGCATCGTTTAGTTCACAAAACCCTTTCTGGGAGAAATCTGTTCCCCTAGTTCCAGGGCTCAGTTCAGCATCTGATTCCGCCGGGTGAGGCGAATAAATCACTGCAGTGGCTGGGCTGGGGAGCCGACCCAAGCCCGTCAGACAGGGACCACAGAGAGATGAAAAAGTGAGAAAGGAGGTGGAGTCAGGAAAAAGGATGCAGGAGTTGGTGCGACCTTAGCCCAGGGAGAATGAGGGGCCCAGGAAGGGAGACTCAAAGAAAGAGAAGGACCCAGAGGCAGAAAAAGCCAAAATAGGAGAGAGAGATAAAGAGACCGACAGAAGGGAGCCAGAAAGTGAGAAAGAAAAGCGAACGAAAAGAAAAGGAAAATGATGAGGGGAAAGAGAAGTTAGGGGAAAGAGAAGTTAGAGTAAAAGGAGCGAGGAAGGAGATTAAGGAGAGGATAAGAGAGTAAAGAAAATAAAAGAAAACCAAAGAGCAAACGCTTTTGTTTATCTAGCAAAACTCCCTGCCCGAGCCGCCTCTCTGAAAGCTCGCCCCGCAGCGGTGGAGACCCTGTAGCTGTGGCAGAAGACCTAGGAGGCCGTCGGCCTGTGCCCTTGCGCTGGAGGCGGGGTTCGGCGCCCAACTGGACGGCAAGTTGAATTTCCATGAAGCGCAGCGCACAGGAGCAGATTCTGCCCCGGAAAGACTTTGTAAGGGGTGGGAAGGGTGTGGGCCCGAGGCGTGGGAGGGGATGGGTATATAAAAGGATCACAGCTCTTTCTTGGGAGCACGTTGAGCGTCCGGGATTTTCTGCCCTGCGGCGAAGGGAGGCGTGGACCCACGGTGGGCGGGCTGCGACTGCTGAGCGCAGATCCCCAGCATTCCTGATGCTCAGACCCCCCAACTCTTCGGAGAACTCTGGGAAAACTCCCCTCCCCACCCCCCGCGGATCCCCAGTGCCCAGGGCAGCGCGGCGGGCCACACGAGAAAAAAGTAGCGCAGCCGGAACCACAACCTGGCGCCAGCGGAGGGCGCAATTCCTAAGCCGCCTTCCCCTGGCGACCGCGGGGCAGGCTCCGCCTGCTCCCGGACACTAAGCTCCCCTGGCCAAAGGGTAGGGAGTAGGAAAGGAAAGAAGAGAAGAAAGAAGCAGGGGAGTGTGGGGCGGTGCAAAAGGGAGAGGCTAGAAAGGAATGGGAGTTCGGGCCCTAGGGAAAGGAAGGCGTGAGGCTGTTAGGGAGAGTCTCTCCTCCCCACCTGTCTGACCAGGTCTGTGCGAACTGAGGTGGCAGAGCCTCCTTCTCTGGCCTCACCATTGCGAGCCCCTGCGCTTTGGCGCCCCTGGGATGCCTGGCTGGAGGTTGAGACCCCAGCAAGGCCAGTAAAGACAGCCCCTGGGATGACAAACGCCCGGAAATTTTTGAGACTTCTGGGTGGACGTGGTCCCACCGACTCGGTTCCTCTTCCCTTCTCCTGCCCCTCCCTGCCTCTGGCGTTGGCCAGACGGGTCAGCCACAGAGCCCAACTAGAAGAGTGGAAAAAACCAACAAACCTCCAGGAAGGAGAGGGGCACCTCAGTAAGTTTCTACTTCTACAGGGAGACAGGGTGCAACTGATGCCTAAACCAGAATTCTCTGGGCCAGGGAAAGTAAAGAGACAGCCACTGAGATTGCCAAACTCAGAGAGGAGGGTAATCTTAGTCAGTAAACTTGGGTTGGCTTTGTGCTGGGGACTGGTAAGTCCAACACTATACTAGCTACGTTTTGAAGGACAATTACCTGGTGGCAAAGAGAGCTAGAAATGAAGAAATTCTGAAAGTGTTCTGGAAAGGTGACTGTGATACAGGGAAAGGGCATTGGAGGTGTCAGAGAACATTTCATAAAGGAAGAGGCCTTGCAAGATTAGATACGCACTAAATGCAGGGGATAAGTAGGAGATATACTCCCAGAGAGAAAGTGCATCAGGATAAAGGCATGGGGGCAACAGTCCACCTAGTTGAGGAATCAGAAAGAAATCTGTGAGGCCGATATGGGAGTTAGGTGTGAGGCAAGGGAAGTAAAGCTGAGAGGTAGGCAGGGCTAGATAAAGGGGCACTTTTGCTAAGGAGTTTTGATTTTCTCTTTTAGATCATGAATTTCATTGAGGGATTTTAAAACAGGTGAGTGAAAAGATCTGATTTGGAGGGGCAAGACCATATGGACAATGGACTGGAAGTGGACAGGGCAGCAGAGACTGAGTGGTCTCTGCAAGAGATGTTCAGTTTTCAAAATGAAGAAAGTCTGAGGAAGATAGAGAAATTAGAAGTGAGAGAAACAAGATGGTCACAGATTGTGTTGTGTGTTGTACCTCACATGAGTCTAGTTAATCTCAACTCTGATGCCTCCTTTTCACCCTCTGCTCCTCTTTCCTGGTAAACTTTCTCCTGTAGAAGTTATCGAAGTGGAAACCCATGCTGCATGCACCCTTCGCCAGGCAGTCGCATAGAACAATACAAAGTATATAAACAAGGATAACTTCTCACTAATCCCAGGACATCTGAGAAAGCACCATCCAGGAGTGGAAAACAGAGCCAGTAGTCTTGAGGTGGGTGCCACTTTTGTCAGGTCTGAAATATACCAATATACCAGCTACGTGACTTTGAGTAAATCCCTTGAACTCACAGTGCCTAAGTGATCACATATGTAAAATGGGGACAAGTTACAGAATTGTTGGGTGTTTAAATAAGTATATATATCCCTGGTATGTAGATGTTTGACCATGTTGTTCATCTCCTATCTCTACCCAGCCTTGGACTTGTTCATGCATTGATTAACACTGTCATCTGTGCAGGCACAAGGTGTCTCAGAGATACAAAAAGCAGTAATATAGAGATACTCTGGAGAAGTTGTCAAATCCAGGAGAAAGGCCTGGTGTCCCCACCAGAGCAAGATTAATGAAGATAATAAAAATAACAACTAAAGTGTCTGAGAGTTTACTTCATGTCAATCATTGTTCTGAGTACTGTATATACAGTAATTCATTTAACTCTCACCTATTCATTCCATTTTACAAATGAGGAAACTCAGGAACAGAGAGTTTTAGTAATTTATCCACAATCACACAGTAAGAATGTGGCAAAGATGGGATCTGTTCCTGGATACTGCCTCCATAACCTATAATCTTTGAGATATTATGCTATATTAGATATTCCTAGTCCCTAAAGTAAAGTCAGAAGGAAAGAAATCATTCTGGCTGTGGCTGAGAGGACTCTTCAAGGGCATCATTTGGTGAAACCCAGGAGTCCTTCTCCTCTCTCCCTTCCAGATCCTCACACTATGCCCCTTTCACCACTTCCATGCTCTTCTATCTTCTTTGCCCAGGGCCTCTAAATCTGAGAATTCAAAGCTGGTTTCTGTAACCAAGCTAGTCAAGGCCCTCCCTTAGACCTTCAGGAAGTCAGAACACCCAGCCCAATAGCTGGTCTCTGTGTTAGGAGGCTGATTTTTCTAGGCAGGCCTAGTCCCACTCCAAGGTGCTCTTAGGCTTTTCCAGCTTCTAGGCCTACAGCCTCAGCATGGGGGTCTCAGCCTCTGACCTTGGGGTCTGATCAGACCTCCACAGCAGCCACCAACAAGAGTTCTCTGGCTTGATCCTGAGACCTCATACATAGGCCTGACAAGGGTTGCCTCAAGCAGACACCCCATGAGACTGGCCTGGGAACTGCAGAGGAGCATAGAGGACCCCATTCATTACCCCGTCCTCATTACAGGCTCCCATACGTCCACACAAGAGGCATTGTGGCTATCCTCATCCTCAGAGTTGACCTCACTACTGCCAGAGATATTCCACTACTCCATATCCTAGAGCTGGCCTGAGTCTCCCCTTTTCTAGGCCCACAGAGTTTTTTCCCCCACTTCTACTGTGGGCGGATGTTGTTTTTGCCAAAGTATAGAAATTGACGTTCTGGAATGATCCAGGTCTGTGGAGACCAGAATGAGCAAGAATGACTATATGTGTGTATGGGGAGGTGGGGCCTAAGCCTACGTTTTTAGAGGGTCTCATTTTTATTAAATTGAAATTTAACTATTTCCCCACCAAATACACTGAATAACCTCTTCCAATTGATCTTTGAATTTTTTAAAATAATCACTGTAGCTGAGTAAACATTATTCCCCAAATCCAAGTACCCTAGAGAAAAATCCATTTATGGACTGCTCTTAGGGGTCTACTTTGCAGTCTAGTCTTTTTTTGTTTGTTTGTTTTAGACAGAGTCTCAAGCTGTTGCCCTGTGTAGAATACTATGGCATCACAGCTCACAGTAACCTCCAGCTCGGGCTCAAGCAATCCTCTTGTCTCAGTTCTTCTATTTTTTTTTTTTTTTTTTTTGTAGAGACAGAGTTTCACTTTATTGCCCTCGGTAGAGTGCCGTGGCGTCACACAGCTCACAGCAACCTCCAACTCCTGGGCTTAGACGATTCTCCTGCCTCAGCCTCCTGAGTAGCTGGGACTACAGGCGCCCGCCACAACACCCGGCTATTTTTTTGTTGCAGTTTGGCCGGGGCTGGGTTTGAACCCGCCACCCTCGGTATATGGGGCCCGCGCCCTGCTCACTGAGCCACAGGCGCCACCCCAGTTCTTCTATTTTTAGTAGAGACAGGGGTCTTGTTCTGGCTCAGGCTGGTCTCAAACTTGTGAGCTCAGGCAATCCACCCACCTTGTTCTCCCAATGTGCTTAGGGTTACAGGCGTGCACCACTGCATCTGGCCTGCAGCCTAGCCTTGTGAGAACCTCTTGCTAAGATGGACAGGGTGTTTTAGGCAGGAGGCCAAATCATTCAGAGAAGGCACTGGGGATGGATGTAAATCAGAGGAGAGATTTCTATCTTGCTGCCCCCATTCTAACTCTTCCTATCAAAGAAAAATGTATATGGGGAGTGGGGCCTGTGACATTCCAGAAGTAAATATGTTCCCTCCCACAGGGAAGTTGCTTCTTTAAGTCATAGTTTCCTCATCTGAGAAGTGGACTGCCTCATCCCTTCTGCTTGGCTTAATTAAGGCCTAAGACTCCTAGCACAGTGCTTGGCACAAGACTGGGGCTCCATAAATTGTTATAATCATATGCCTTTCCAGGAGCCCTGACTGGACCAGTCACAGGTTCGACGTTCACAGGCACTTCCCCACGCCGGTGGGAGCTGGAATCTGGGACCTGGGAGGGGTCCTTTGCAGGGCAGAGCTGCCCAAGCCTGGAGCTGCAGATCCGCCGGGGTCTGCAGGTGCGTGGGCCAAAGCGGGGTGGGGAGGGTTGGGAGGTTGGACAGCTGAGTCGGGGGCGGGGGCGTGGGTGAGGACTCTGCTGCCCGCAGTCCACGTTAGAAGCCGGCCTGGCCACCGCCGCCGCGCAGCCCTCCGGGCTTAGAGCTGCCCCGGGTCCAGCGCATCCTCGGCGCTGGGAGCGCCTCTCGCTCGCCGCCCGCCCCGCCCGCAGGGAGCCGGCGCTCGATTAATAATCATAAACCCCCCGCTCACCCTCCTCTTAAAATTAATAACTCTGTAATTAGAGTCATTTCAGAAGCCTCCTGAGCCGCCGAGGCCGGCCGGGCCGCCGGCCGCCTGGCGCGGTGGGCAGGAGGGAGGAGGAGGCCGCGTGCGGCGGCCGCGGCATCTGCAGGTAAAGAATGAGAATTAAAATCGCTCTCAACAATCCAATACACTTTTTATCAGCCATCTATCTGAGAGCCAGGCCCATTCATCATCCGAGGCATTCTCCCTGAAAACAAGACCCATTCAGATTTTATACAAATTATCATATTTATCATCGTCTCCAACTCCGGAGTAACATCTCCGCAAAGTGTCTGGCGTCTCCCCGGGGAGCCGCGCGGCTTGGAGCGCCCGAGCGCCCGCCCGGCACTTCCCCCGCCAGCCCCTCCCCTCACCCCTTCCCCCCACACTAGCAGCCCCCACCTACAGGGCCTCTTGTCTGGCCTTTGATCCGCCATCTCTGCTTTCCCCCACCTCTCTCTCTTTTCTCCCCCTTCCCATCAATCTCTCTGTCTCTCCCATCTCTCTCCTGCTCTCTTCTCTCCCGCTCATCTCTCCCTCTGGCCTTTGATCTACTCTCTGCGTTCCGCCTTCCCCTCCGCCCTTCCTTCCCACCCCTATGTCCTCCCCGTCTCCCAACCTGGCCTCCAGGGTCTGGTTGGGTCTTACCTTCTTCCCCATCTTTCTTTCTGTCTCCATTTCTGCTGCTTTCTCTGGGTCTTTGCCCTCTCCCAGGTCTCATTTCCTATTTATCTGGCAGAACCTAAAACCAAGAAGGGCCATTTGAGAAAGAACAGCTTGAGACTTCCCTCATGGACTTGGGGGAGGGGTGCTCCAAAGTGGGGCTCACCAGATTGATTGGAGGGGTCACCTTGGACCCACATTCAGGAGTCTGAGGAAAAGCAGGGCCACATGAGACATGTCCATGCCCATCACACACTACAGCTCCCTACCCACAACACACACACCCCTCGCACTGCACATACACACGGTCCCTGCACTATCTGCACACAGCCCTCAGTACACTTAAAGCTCCCCACTACATACATGCTGCACACAGCCCCTAATACATATGGCCCCCACCATGTGCAGCCCCAGGACACACATACCTGCAGCCCCCTAACCATACTCCCTACTACACACAGGCCCTCAACCCAGCTCCCTACTGCACACATAGCCCCCAATACAGACCACATGCAGGAAGACACACGCATGCCACACATAGGGGTGCACGTGTACATGCTGTCTGCTCATCCAAATTTTCACACACATCCCCTTCCCATCTCTTTCTCTCAGCACACAGACACCCCTCAGATGGGAACAGGTCAGGCATCACAGTCCCTGGAATACTTTTTGGCTTGAGTTCTGTACCCAGCAAGACCTCAGCTGCCCCACCAGCACCTGGCAGAGCCTGCTTGTTCTATGCTGACCGCCAGATGCTAATGAGTCTTCCCCAGGTCATATCTACAGTGACTGGGGCATTTCAGCACGGACTTTTTTATTCAGACTTTAGGAAGGGAAACCCTCATAGAAAGGGATGAAGAATGTTCAGAACGTAGGTTCCTGACTCAGGTAACTATCTGTAAGTGACTGCTTCCTTCCTAGGCCTCAGTCCTGAGACTGACCCTGCTGCCTTCACCCAGGGAGCAGCCAGTCTCCAGGATGACACTGAGGTCCCCTCTGATCTAGTCCATCCTCAGTTTTTCATCAAAGGGCTGCCTCAGTGGCTTGCTGTGGAAGAGCCTGTAGCTGTGTCACCTGTGGGCCACTGTTTGGTTAATTGATTCCTCAGTTGTTAATTCAAAAAATATTAGAGTGCCTTCTCTGTGCCATAGAATGCAAGAACCTGTGTCCCTCAAACACCCTCATTCTAAAAACTGTAGATGAGTGATTCCCCATGAAAAAGTAATAAGAACATTTATTGAGTATTCATGTGGTTCCAGACACTATTTCCATATGCTCTGTCATAAGTCTGCCAGGAGCTCACACACACAGATGCCTGCAGAGGCAGGAAGAATTAGGAAGACTTGAAGTAGGAGGGTTCTGGAACAACTGGAAAGGAAAGGCCTCTTTAAAGGACATGGTTTCTCAGCTTTGGAGACTTGCCACGCAGCAGTGGGAACTAGTGATGCCAAGTTGTCTAACCTTTTTTTTCTTTTTCTTTCCTTTTTTCTTTCTTTTTTTTGACAGGGTCTTGCTTTGTGGTCCTGGCTAGAGTGCAGTGGCATCATCATACCTCATGGCAACTTCAAACTATTCAAATACTGGGTTTGAGTAACCCTCCTGTCTCAGCTTCCAGAGTAGTGTGTCATCATGCCCAGCTAATTTTTCTATTCTTTGTAGAGCTGGGAGTCTTACTTCTGCTCAGGCTAGTTTTGAACTCCTAGCCTTAAGAAATTCTCCTGGCTCTGTGCCCATAGCACAGTGGTTATGGCACCAGCCACATGCACTGAAGCTGGAGGGTTCAAGCCCGGCCCAGGACAGCTAAACAACAATGACAGCTGCAACAATAAAATAGGTGCGTGTTGTGACGGGTGCCTGTAGTCCCAGCTACTTGGGAGGCTGAGGCAAGAGAATCGCTTAAGACCAGGAGTTGGAGGTTGCTGTGAGCTGTGATGCCACAGCACTCTACTGAGGGCAACAGCTTGAGACTCTTTCTCAAAAAAACCCCCCAAAACACAACCTACCTGGACAGGTGATTAAATGACAGATGTGCAAAGATGGTCATTGCAGCTTTGTTTGCAGATTAGAAGTTATCTAAATGTCCACTATTACAGGAGCCTTGTTAAATGACTTATAACACATCTATTCAGTGGAATAATAGGCAGCCTTAACCAAGAGTGAAATGATATTGAGAGATCCACAAGGTAAATTAAGCGAAGAAAAGAAGGCATGAAACAATGCGTAAGGTACTATTCATTTGACAGAAAAAGAGAAGGTACACATGTGCCCACATGCACTAGTTCACAAGAAACTGGAAACAGTGGTTGCCTTCCCTCAAGGTAAGGGGTGGAAGTAGAATAAAAACTATTTCCTGTTACATCCTTTGGTATGTTTTGACTTTTCATTAACTGTATGATTTACCTATTTATAGTACAGCTCTATTATCACTTGTTATTGTTAATGCCTGGGGCCCTGGAGCTATTTACAGTACAGGCTGAGCAAATATGACTAAAGGCCAGCCATAGCTTTTGGGCCACCTGTTTATAAACTCTGATCCTAATGGGGTGTCCCTTTGTTTTATGTTTGTTTGTTTGTTTTTAGTAAGGATTGGGTCTTGCTCTTGTACAAGCTGCTCTTGAACTCTTGAACTCAAGTGATCCACCTGCCTTGGTCTCCCAGAGTGCTAGGATTACAGGCCTGAGCCACTGTGCCTAGCCTTGGGTGTCCCTTTGAAGTATGTATTATTGAATCCATTATATAGATGAGGAAGCTGAAGCTCACTTGGATTAGAGTTGAGCAGCTGCTCAAGTTTATACAAATGGCTGATGGCAAAGCTTTAATTCTAACCCAAGTCCTGCTGACTCACAGGTCAGAGTACCACACTGCCTCTTCCCAGAGAGCAAAATGATGATAACATCATTGTCATCATCAGCAACATTTATTAAGAACTTGTTACCTACCAGGAATTGTGATAAATATTTTAGGTCACATTTAATCCTCACAACAACCTAATGAATCAGATATCATTACTATTTCATTTTACAGATGAGAAAGCTGAAGCAGAGAGGTTACTTAAGATGCTAAGAGTTACACTGGCCAGGATGAGGTACAGCTGAGGGTCTCACCTGGGTATTCTAACTTCAAAGTTTGGTCCTTAACCATTTCTATGCACATGGAGAACTCTGTATTCTATTTTTGTACTCCACTGTGGGCTGGTCCCTAAAATGCTCTATTATACCTCTCTAGGGCCTGCCATGAGTATACCCTAATCTCCCTAATATGGGCTTATGTACACATATATTTACCCTAACAAACCCATGCAGCACCAGAGTAGATGCCCTTAGGGGGCAGATTTCCTGTGTCCTTCTGAAGTGAGGAGAAATGGATATCTAGCTGCTAGCAATGGTCCTCCATTGCTACTTATACATTGAATTGTCACCATGCCCAGCTCTATTCCTACTTATACATTGAATTGTGCCATGCCTCAAAACACCGGGATGCTTCTTTCCTCCAAATAAAAGTGAGTCTTGGCTCCAGGGCCCCAGGCATTAACAATACCAATGATTATAGAGCAAATTCTCTCTCTCTCTTTTTTTTTTGAGACAAAGTCTCACTTTGTTGCCCTGGGTAGAGTACTATGGCGTTATAGCTCATAGTAACCTCCAACTCCTGGATTCAAGGGATCCTTTTGCCTCAGTTTTTCATTTTTTAGTAGAGATGGAGTCTCACTCTTTTTTTTTTTTTTTTTTTGAGACAGAGTCTTACTATGTCACCCTTGGTAGAGTGCTATGACGTCACAGATCACAGCAACCTCAAACTCTTGTGCTTAAGCAATTCTCTTGCCTCAGCCTCCCAAGTAGATGGGACTACAGGCGCCCGCCACAATGCCCGGCTACTTTTTTGTTGCAGATGTCATTGTTGGTTAGCTGGCCTGGGCAGGGTTCGAACCTGCCACCTTCAGTGGCGCCATAACCACTGTGCTACGGGTGCCGAGCCTGGAGTCTCACTCGTGCTCAGGCTGGTCTTGAACTCATGAGCTCAAGTGTTCCACCCTCCTTGGCCTCCCAAAGTGCTAGGATTACAGGCATGAGCCACTGCACCCGACTGCAAATTCTCTATTGATTTTTTTAACAACCTGAAAGGAAGGCAGGACAGGATTCATTTTCACTTTTGTGGAAGAAGCAACTGAGATTCACACTTTACACACAAATGCAAACACCTACATGAATATACTTGTAAAAAGTATTTGGTGTCTAGGCAACATGGGTGAAACTGAAGGATATCATGTTAAGTGAAATAAACCAGGAACAGAAAGTTAAACCCCAAGCATTCCCATTTATATTTGGAAGCTAAAACACACTGGTCTCATAGAAGTGAAAAGTAGAACAGAGCCAGGTACGGCAGCTCACATCTGTAATCCTAGCACTTTGGGAGGCTCAGGTGGGAGGATTTCTTGAGGCCAAAAGTTCAAGACCAGCCTGAACTAGAGTGAGACCCCTGCAATCTCTATAAAAAATAGAAAAATTGCCTGGGTGCAGTAGTGTGCACTTATAGTCCCGGACAACAGGGTGAGACCCTGTCTCAAAAAAAAAAAAGGTAGAATAGAGGGGTTACTAGAGACTAGGAAGGATGGAGGAGGGGATAAAATGAGAATTGTTAAAGGATTCAAAATTATAGCTAAATAGGAGGTCTAAGTTCTAGTGTTCTATAGTAAGGCAGGATGACTATAGTTAACAATAACATATTTTTAAGTAGCTAGAAGAGAGGATATCAAATGTTGCCAACACAAAGAAATGATAAATGTTTGAGATGATGGATGTGATAATTACCCTGATCTGATCAGTATACATTGTATGTACTGAAACATCACCATGTATGCCATAAATATGCACAATTATATGTCAACTACAAAAATAAAAAAGAGTAAAACTAGAACAAAAAAATACATTGTGGTAAAAATCAACCCAATTGTTCTATGATCTCATGGTGGTGCTTCCAACTCCCTGTGCCCATGTAGGCACCATGAGGGAAACATTATATAGAGGCCCCAGGGTGGAAATGGAGGGGGACAACAATAGAAATGGAGAAGTAAAGGAAGAACCACGGCCTTTGAGGAAGACCTCATCCCATTGGTGGCTTGAGTTCTATAGCTAAAATTATGGTTGAGTGTGACTAAATGTCTGATGTAGCTTTCTGTGCCTGGTGATGTGTGTAGACATCACTGGCTCTCAAGGCACCGAATTCCTGCACAAATTTCCCTTACCCCTTAAGAACCTTGTCCTTCTGCCAAGTCTGGCCAAAAGCAAGTATACAGGAAGACCCAAAGATTCTGGACCTGCTCCCCAGTCTCCTCTGCTCCTTGGTGCCACCTCCAACCCCAATGCATGAGTAAGGAAGAACAAAGGGCAGATGTTGAGGAAGCATCCCCTCCCCCTCAGTACATGTGTTCATGCTTATGTTGGCAAAACACAAGCTGTCCAGAATCTCATAGGGACTGGAGCAGCTAGAGGCAGCCTGAGATACCTCCCCTATGTCACCCTAAGGCCTCAAGCATTACCTTCAGGAAGTTTATTTAACAGGCGGCACCAGTAGCTCAGTGGGTAGGGCCCCGACCACATACACTCAGGCTGGCAGGTTCCAACCCAGCCCGGGCTAGCTAAACAAAATGGCAGCTGCAACAAAAAAATAGCCGGGCATTGTGGTGGGCGCCTGTAGTCCTAGCTACTCTGGAGGCTGAGGCAACAGAATTGCTTGAGCCCAAGAGTTGAAGGCTGCTGTTAGCTGTGATGCCATGGCAGTCTACCGAGGGTGACATAATGAGACTCTGTCTCAAAAAAAAAAAAAGTTTATTTAACAAACACTTACCAGCTATAATACATGCTATGTATTGATACTTTGGCAAGAGTTCTAAGAATTTTACAAGTGGTATTATTTTCCTGTCGCTGCTGTAACAAATTCCAAAAAACTTAGTGTCTTAAAACAACACATTTGTGTCCCTCCTTCCTTTTTTTTTTCTAGACAGAGTCTCACTTTGCTGCCCTTGATAGAGTGCCCTGGCGTCGTAGCTCACAGCAACCTCAAATTCTTGAGCACAAGTGGTCCTCTTGCATCTGCCTCCCAAGTAGCTGGAACTCCGGGTGCCCACAACAATGCCCAGCTATTTTTTTAAGAGACAGGTCTTGCTGTAGCTCAGGCTGGTCTCGAACTCTTGAGCTCAGGCAATCCAACCACCTCAGCCTCCTAGAATGCTATTACAGATGTGAGCCACTGTACCCAACCCTTTCTTTTTTGAGACAGAGTCTTATTCTGCTGTTCTGCTGCCCCAGGCTAGAGTGAGTGGCTTACCGCAGCCTACAACTCCTGGGCTCAAGAGATCCTGCTACCTCAGCCTCCCTAGTAGCTGGGACTACAGGCACACACCACCACGCCTAGCTAATTATTAACTATTTTGTAGAGAGGGGATCTCCCTGTTACCCACATTGATCTCAAACTCCTGGTCTTAAGCAATCCTCCCACTTTGGCTTCTCAAAGGGTAGGATTACAGGTGTGAGCCACCATGTCTGACTCCACATTTCTTGAGTTCAGAAGTCTAAAATGGGTAGGCAGAGTTTTGCTCCTGTAGGCTCTAGAGAAGAATGGGTTTTCATGCTTCTTTCAGCTACTATTTTTTATTCTTTTAGAGACTGAATCTCACTTTGTCGCCCTTGGTAGAGTGCTGTGGCGTCACAGCTCACAGCAACCTTCAACTTCTGGGCTTAAGCGATTCTCTTGCCTTAGCCTCCCAAGTAGCTGGGACTACAGGTGCCTGCCAGAACGCCTGGCTATTTTTTTTGTTGTTGCAGTTTGGCTGGGGCTGCGTTCGAACCCGCCACCCTTGGTATATGGGGCCAGCGCCTTACCCTCTGAGCCACAGGCGCCACCCTTCTTTCAGCTTCTAGAAGCTACTCATATTCCTTAGTTCATGGCCACATCACTTCAACCTCTGCTTCTGTTCTCACATCCCCTTTGACTCTGAAACTATTACCCTCTTATAAGTATCTATGTGATGCCATTGGGCCCACCTGGACAATCCAGTATCGTTTCCCCCTCTCAAGATCTTTGATAAATCACACTACAAAATCCCCTTTACCATAAAGGTAACATAATCATAGGTTGCAGGGATTAATTAGGATGCGGATATTTTGGGGGGATGGGTCAGCCATTATTCTGCCTACCACAGTAAGTATTTTTTTATTTTTTAACACAGTAAGTATTAACTCTTCTAACCTTAAAAACAACTCTGTGAAGTAGGCACTATTACTATTCCCATTTTGCAAATAGGGAAGCTAAGACAGCCAAAGGTTAAGTCATTTGCCTAAGGTCATATACTTAGTACATGACAAAGCTACAATTCAGTTCCAAGAAATCTGTTTCCAGAGTCTCTACCACCACACTATAAGTATTTGAATGCCTGATAGAAACAGATGCTCTGTAACTGTTCTTTCAGACTCCCCCACCATATACTCAGAAATCTCACCTGATGTCTATATATTTTTCATACATATACACATACTTTCACATGTGTGTATTCTGCTCAAATACATATGCACTACAGATACATGAATATACACAAAATGCCTGGACACACATATCCACAAACATCCCCTCTGTTCTCATACATGCATGCTACACACATGTAATGAATGGCTTGCACACACATATACACATTTATCCATACTATCTCATACACAGCCTATACATAAATATATATTCTATATGTACAACATATACTTTTGATACCATTTGCACCCACAAATATCCTGTGTTCGCAACCACAAAATGCTAATATAAACACCTTGCACACACATACAGAACCACACAAACATATCCTTTTTTTTTTTTTTTTATTGAAATAGAGTCTTACTTTGTCAACCTCGGTAGAGTGCCGTAGTGTCATAGCTCACAGCAACCTCAAACCCTTGGGCTCAAGGGATTCTCTTGCTTCAGCCTCTCTAGTAGCTGGGACTAGGTGTCCGCCATAACTCCTGGCTATTTTTTTTTTTCCGTTTAGCATGCCCAGTTGGGGTTCGAACCCACCAGCCCTGGAGCATGTGGCTGGCACCTTAACAACTGAGCTATGGGCATCCAGCCAAATATATCCCTTTTTTTTTTTTTTCAGACAGAACCTTAAGCTGTCACCCTGGGTAGAGTGCTGTGGCATCATAGCTCACAGCAACCTCCAACTCCTGGGCTTACGCGATTCTCTTGCCTCAGCCTCCCAAGTAGCTGGGACTACAGGCGCCCACCACAACGCCTGGCTATTTTTTGGCTGTAGTTGTCATTGTTGTTTGGCAGGCCAGGCGGGATTGGAACTCGCCAGCTCTGATGTATGTGGCTGGCACCTTAACTGCTTCAGCTACAGGCGCCGAACCAATATATCCTTTTTTATAAGTACAGTTTGCCAAAAGATATATAATATGCCTGCAATGACATACATATTCTCTACATGAATACACCATATACAGACATACATTCAGCAAATGCCTGTGTTATCTAGACACATATCTTGCCCACACATACATTCTGTGCATACACACATACCACCCACATAGAGATTTACTCAGCATATATACATGCATAATACAAACACACACCCTTCTGCTCACAACAGCATACCCTGCATACCCTACACGTTTACATACAGTGCATATGTTCTCAAGTACTATGTACATACATACCTGACCCTGGGTACACACATCTTGCATAGACACACAATCCTTTAATACTTATAGACACGTGTATTCTATTCTGCAAGTCTAAATCCACGCTGCACTCTCTGCTTTAATCAGCACTTAATATAAAAAAAACCCGACAAGTGTACAGCCCTATCCCCTGTCTGAAGTTTTGAGGCTCTTGCTCAGGCATTCCCCAGCACTCTGTGAGGTTATGCCCATTTTCCTGGAGAGGAGGCTGAGGCGGGGGAGGAGCGGGGCTATCCCAGGGCCGCCCCGCCCCCTGCCCGCTGCAGAGGTGTGATCAGCCCCCATCTCGTATCCCTCAGCCTCAACAGAAAAGTAGTTCCAATACCATGTTTGTTAACTAGGTTATCTAGGCTGTGGAAGATTTTAATGTTGAATTTTATAGCTTTACCACGCTCTGCCGTCCTTGTGAATATTGTAATATTGCATTTTTTACAAGTTACTCTTCTGTTAATGTTCCAGCTAGTAACTTTTATAATCCTCCTCAATGAAATTTTTTTGTATTCTTCCGCACCGTTAACCCCAATGGCGGCGCCTCGGCCCCTGGCAGGAGGCAGATACGAGATGAATTCCTCTTTAATCAGAAATAATAATAATAAAAACACACACGCGGCTCCGCTGTCTCTCGCTCCGGTTTCCCTCACCGCCGCCTCCGCCTTTCAGGGCCGCCTGTGGGCCCTGCGGCCTAGGCCTGGGGCGACAATAGCAGGCGCCTGAGGTCTGCGCTAGGGCAGGAGCGGCTGCGGCCCCTATGCCCCGCGGGGGTCTTGCTCCCCGAAGCCTCTGCTCCTGGAATCCCAGTCCCTTCCCTTGGACCGACACTTCAGCCACCACCGTCTTCCCCTTTCTCTCTCCTGCCCCTCTTTCTGCCTGTGTCCATCTGCCTGGGCCCCTTTGCTGCTGCCTCGGCCAATCACTGTTTCTCCCTCTTGTCTTCTTATCTGCCTCTTTCTCCCAGACTCCCTTCACTCCTGTCTCTACCCTTCTCTGCTCCTGCCTCTGTTGTGCATTTTTTTTTTCTGTCTAGCTTTCCTTTCAGCCTTTTCTCTTTCCCACCTTTTATGCTCATCCCCTCTCTACATCCTTCCTTTCTTTTTTCTTTTCAGAAAACCTGTAGCCACTTGGGGTGGGGAGTCCCTGTCCTGGGATGGACCTTGGCTAGTGAAATGGGGCTTTGGATCTTGTTGGGGCTGGGCTGGGATTGAGTTACATTTGTAACCACTAGGTTAGAGGAACATGAGAGAGGGTTATGACCATGCAAGGGGAAGAGGTCAGCTGGGGGAGGGGTGGCTTCCAAGAGGTCGGGTAATTGAAGGCTAAGTCAGAGGGGCCCAGCTTTTGGAGCCTTGGGAGAGAAAGCTACCAGCCTAAGGAGCCCTGGTTTAGTGTCAGACACACTCTTGCCCTGGGATCCCTTCTATCTAATGGGAAAGACCATGGAGTTGAGGGAACCCACTGGAAAATGGGCTCTTACCTAGAGAGATGAGGTAGTTTGGAGGAATCTTGATGACGGATTGTGTTCATATATTTTTGAGCTGTGTTGAAGTGCCTGTCTTCATTGATAGTAGTAGCAAGAAAATATCAGCCAAGACTACAGCAGGTTGCATGAGTTTCTTCATTCAGTCAACAAACATTTGTGTTTATTGAACATTCTCTATCTAGCAGGTCCTGTGCTAGATCCAAGGAAAGTAATGAGTGAAAACACAGTTTTTGACCTCATGGAACTGAGGAACTAGTAGAGATAACAAATATTAATCAAATAATCACACAATATATCTTTGCAAATTGGGATCATGGCTAAGGATTGCTGAGTTGGGAAAGAATATATCCCTGGGGCTTTCAGGGATCCTACAGGAGCTGAGAAGAGCAGACTGGACTCAGGGCCTGATAAGGGCTCCAGGACCACATTCCTCGGCTTCACATCTTTCTCCCCAGGCTCAAGCTCCCAAGAAGTGGGAGGGACTCCTGAGAGTGAGGGTGGAACTCCCCGAATGAAGTGAAATTTTATCAGCTGCTTTTCAAGACTCTGTCGCATCAGATTTTCCAAGCGACTCCCAAAGCTGACCAGTACAGGACTCTCCTCCCTCATCACACAGGGAGGATGGCATTCCCACACGTGGGAAAGAGGTGTTCAACATCTGGAAAGCGGAGCCCCAGCGCAGATGAACATCTGGAGCGCTAATGGCAGAAGTCTCCAGCAGCCTGGACGTGGGGTCCTGGAAGTGTGTGGAGAGTGAGAAGGCTCAGCTATCCAGGCACCCAAAACCCCTGTCTTTGGTGCTCCCGGGTCTAGACCCGGCCGAAAATCCGAAAATCCGCCTCAGCGCAAATTCTGAGTGTCGTGACCCCCTCGTCCCCAGTGTCTCTGAGTATACCCCCACCAGCGGAGTCCCAGGCCCTGCTCCCCACCTCCGCTTTGGGCCAGGAGCATGCAGGTGAGGGGGGCATTGTTAAGGTGGGCTCTGAGGATGGGAGAGGAAGGGGAACCAGAGGGGGCGGGAGGAGCGGGGGCGCCGGGCGCGCCTGTGCGGAGCGTGGAAGCTGCGAGCGCCGGCGACAGTAAAACATCTGTAATGTGCCATTCGCCGCTGCTCGCTGATTGCTCATGGATTAAAGATTAAAATCTCGGCTTTGGCAGATGGGGAGAGAGAGGAAACTCTTATGAGCACGTTTTGCATCTGCATTTCATTCTGCTCGGTTCCCTGCGCCACGCCTGGTGGCGCCCTCCCTACCCCGCCCACCCAGCTCCCGGCACCCCCTGCGCCGTCAGGCTGGCCAGGACCCCTGGGGCCACTGGTCCGTCCTCTTCCCACCTTTTCTGTGGTTCCAAACCCTCGGCTCGCTCCAGGCCCTCTTCACTCGTTCTTATCTGGAGTTTCCGCCTTTGATTCGGTGTTGGTCACCTCCCAGCTCCTGCCCAGCCTCTAGGCAGGAAAGGAACAAACCTCCCCCAGAAAAGGGGTACGTTCCATTGCGTGAACTGGGGGTGCTACCCTCATGCCCACGTGCTAACCTGGGTATGGAGGACAGGGGGAGCTGAGGCACAGAAGGTGGATCCAACTGTGATACTCCTGGCTGTGGTAAGAGGTAATTGTGGCATAGCCAGGTGGGCTCACCTGGGCAATTGTTTCCCCTCTGTTTTCCACACAGAGCTGCTATGGAGGAAGACAGTGGGACAGGAAGAGGGAAGGCGGACAGAAGGACTCCTAGAAGCTCTTGGGGTAGAGGTGGGGACTCTCGGAACAGGACCTATTCTGGCTTTTGGATAATCCCTGTAAATGAGCTTGGTCCTGGCCCACTGAGGAGTTGAAAAGTGTGCTCAGGCACCTGGGATAGATCCTTTGGCTTCATTATTTCCCCCTCCCTCTTAGAATGTATCCCTGGCATCAGGGGAGGGAAATTCAGGCAGAGAACTAGAGACAAAGGACTGTCAGAAAGACAGGCATTAGAGAATCAGAAAAAGGAACAAAAAGCTACAGAGTAGCATGGCAGATGTGACCACCTGCATCTGATGATGGGGAGAGAAGACTGGGAAGATGGACAGAGGGAGCCCCTGCCTGGTATTCAGGCCCCAACTGGGAGGAGGGGGTTGGTCTAGTGGGAGCAGAAGAAAAGCAGAAGAAGGATGAGCAAGAGGAGGGTCGCTGTGCCAGATGTAATTAATTACTGCATATTAAAATGTTTGTTTACAGAGATGAACATGACCGGAGATCTGATGGTAATTAATTCCCAGCATTTCTTAGCCCTCTTTGAACCTGAACCCCTCTGAGGAGCCTGGGGGGTAGACTGGGTAGGGTGAGGTGCTGGCTTGTTCCTGCCCTCCTCTCATCAGGGATGAGAGCCCAGATTCCTGATGCTAGAGAGAAATTCATACATCACCTACTTCAGCTTCATCCAATCATGCACACTTGGGGAAATAGAGGCCAGAGTGGACTTGTATAATAATTAGTGATTTGCTCCAGGCCACCAGCTACTGTTAGTCAGTGGTAGAACCAAGACTGTAGTCTCCACTTCCTGGAAAGGTGTTTGAGGCCAAAGGAACATTAAGAAAACAGTGATCTTGGGCAGAGATGATATAACATAGATGGCAGAACAGGATATCAGAGGCCCATTCCCTCTGGAGAGGTGGGGTGGGGTAGTATGGTTATCAGGAAGTAACTTTTCCCTACCACAGCACCATCCTGGCAGGTAGGCAAAGAATTTAGCATCCTCAGCCTTAGAGTCTGACAGTCATCAAGGTTTGTGACCTTGGGAAAGTAATGCAACCTCTCTTACCCTTTCTTTAGCAGGGAGTGTAAATATAGGGCAGCTGGGAGGAGTGTACTTGTTGTTAGGGCTTTCACAAAGGAAACAGTGGCATTTACTCTGGTGGCAGTCTCTGTTCTCACACACAGTCACCCTCAACAGCAGAGACTCAAGCCAAATTCACAGACATCCCTCAGCTCATTCATTCATTCATTCAGGAAGAAGTCAGCTGATGGGCGGGAGTGGGGGACATGGAAGATGAAGAAGAGATCTACCTGTGACTTGTAGGAGCTCAAAGGATTCATAACCATGAAGAGAGAATCAATTGCAAAGGCACAAGGGCATGCCAGCTGAGTGAGAGGTACAGTCAGTGGATAAGAGTCCTCAGGGAAGCCTGGTCAAGCTAGGCCCTAGGTTAGCCCACAGAGGATGAGTGGGAATGGAGGAGGCAGAGCTGGATGGGGCCAGTGGTTCCTAGGTGGAAGGCCCTCAACCTGCCTCCTGTCCTGGGTGCCCACAGAGATTCCCTCACAGGCCTCTTATTTGGTGGGACTGAACAAGAAGTTTCCTCATTTTCTTCTGAAGGCCCCTCTCTTTTCAGAAGAAATCAGGGCAGGTGGCATTGGTCCTTGTATCTTAAGATGGAGAAGTGGAGTAGGAACTTAGGGGACAGGACATAAGTAGCCCATTTCAAGGAGGAGGCTGAGCCAAAGTGAGCAGAAAACATGCTGAAGAAGGGCATCTGAGGTGAATGGGGCACTTGCTCCCCAAAAGTGCTGGGCTGGAGGAAGAATGAGAACAGGAGGTGACAACTACATGACTATGTATTTGTTAAGGGACAGGGTGGATGTGTGCATACAGGAGGGCACAGGTGCTCTAGTTCTTGGGCTTGGTGTCTGTGACTACAAGGAAATGATTGTAGGTGTGTGAACACATGTGTGAGTGTGTGGATGTGTGGCCCAGGATGTCTCTGAGTATCTGAGGAAATGCTGAGGGGCTTTGCACAGCTGGGCTCCTCTCCACACCCTTGTAACCTCTGCAGGTGAAGTGAGAGGAGGGTTAAGGTCCCTAGACTGAGATGGATCACTCCAGGCCTGGACTGCTCTAGCTTCCTCCCTGCGGGCTGGTTCAGTTCCAGGGCCTGAAGCTGGAGTGAGAGGCCTCCTTCAAACAGCCCTCCTGCCCTGGCCTGGCTTTTATACTTGGGGGGGTGGGGAGGAAACACACAAAGTAGCTTTATTGAAATTAAACACACAAAAAGACAAAGAAAGGCCAGGACAAGCAAAAAGAAAGGAAAACCCACCTGTCAACTCACACCCAAGGAGAGCCCCCCGCTACGTGTTGCTATTTCTTTCCAGTCCATTTTCCGTGTCAACATGGTGAAACAGACGCGGAGTCCTACCGTAAAAACTATGTGGCCACCCCTTCACCCTGTGCTGTTGTCCTTCCTTTCCCCATCCCCCTCACCCCAGCACAGGGGGCCGCACGTCCAGGGAGCAGCACCTCTCCTCGCCCCACCCCAGGCCACACCAGAGCACTGGGTGGCGACCAGCGGGCTGGGGCGCCCCAGGCGAGCTGGCGCGCGGGACCGGGCGCGGGGAGGAGCCGCAGGAGGGAAGGAGCCGGGAAGGCGGGGCGGAGCTGTCGCTTCCCATCAGGCGGAGGATTGTTCCCGACACGCGTAGGCCCCGCGGCGTTTCTGTGTCAGGGAGTTTTGCCGGCGCCGTGACCCATGAGAGGGGGGTCGGGCTGCGCGCGGGGAGCGGCCAAGAGTGACCAGCGCGGCCGGCCGCATCATCACCACCTGGCCGGGTCACTGCTTTCCTCTCCTGCCCGGAGCGCTGCGGAGGGGGAGGGGCTCCTGGGGGATCGGCAAGGAGGTCGCGGGCTCCTCCCAGCACCACTGCCCCCACCCCTTGGGGAAGGGCGAGTGGGAGAAGATGCAGAGAAGCAGGAGAAATCGGCACCCTGAGCCTCAGTTTCTCCCCGTTGGGAAGGGAGAGGCTGCTTTCTGTGTTCATGAATTGAGAATATACTATTCCCTGGGAAGTGCATGAGGTCACCGAATGGAGAATGCAATGCCTGAGGGTGGGCAAGTCCCCAGAGAGGCGTGGGGAGGCCTAGACTGGCCTGGGTTAGCCCCAGAGACAGAGGTGCTCAAACTGTACTGGAGTGGAGAGAGGCCGGGGACCTGGAAGGCTTGTGGGGGGAGGGGGGGTGTCTATGCAAATCAGATGATAATGGGGGTGTGGTGGCCGAGTTTCCAGAGCTGGGGTGAAGGGTGGAGGAGGGGCTGCGGGGGGGGCAGGGAGGCGGTCTCCTGACCTCTTCCCCCAACCCACTGGTCCCATCTGAAGTCTGCCGGCTCCCATCTTAGGCACTTAATGATTTTGACGGGCCCCACCCCGCACACCATCGGGGCCTTTGTGTCTGCCAGACCAATGGCCCCTCTCCTGGGCCCACCCATCAGTCACCCGAAGCTCCAGCTGTTCTCAGCCTTTGGAGCAACCTCGGCCGTCAACACTACAAATTGGCTCTCAACAGCCGCTTGGAGACCCCTTTTCTGCCATTGTCTCAGGACAAATGGCCTTTCCCCTGTACACCACCCGACAGGCCCAGCCCAGGCTGTGGGCCCCTTCTGGGAAGATGAGAGGGTGGGGGAGCCCAGGAAGCCTCCTTCTTTTCTAACGCCAATAATCTAGCCAGTCTGGGCCAGCAAACAGCCTCCAGTGCCTGGACTCTCAGTATCCTTTCCTTGGTCAGTTCAGGGCTTCCTGAGCCCCAGGATTGAATCTCCTGTTTCCCTCACAGTGTCAAGAGCTGAAGTCTCACTATGTAAAGATGCTCCCCCACTTAACAGCAGGGCTACGCCCAAATGAACCAATTACAAGCTGAAAACATAAGTTGAAAATGTGTTTAGTACGCCTAACCGACTTCACATCATAGCTCAACTTAGCCTGCCTTAAATGTGTTCAGGACACTTACATTAGCTTACAGCAGGACAAAGTCATCTAACACAAAGCCTATTTTATCATGAAGTGTTGAGTATCTCATGTAATTTATTGAATCCTATACTGAAAGTGAAAAATAGGATGGTTGTGTGAGTACTCCAAGTGTGATTTCTACTGAATGTGTATTGCTTTTGTACTACCGTAAAGCCAAAAAAAAAAAAAAGGCATAAGTAGAGCCACTGTAAGTCAGGGATGTATGTACTTGTTAACTGAGGCTGAATAAAAAAAGTAAAAGGGGAGGGAGGGAAAGATTGGGGGAGAGAACAGAGAACTGGGGGCCAAGGTCCCCAAGAGCCACCATGGCCAAGCACAGAGCCAAGACAATTACATGCCTAGTTTTGCTGATTGCATTAAAATCATTAGAATGAGTGATCTGAAAAATCATACATGAAGGGGGAGAATTAGGAAGGGCTTTAGAGACTGGCACAGGCGTCTCTAAAGTGAATCTGGTACAATTAGCTGGAACTGCGTCACACAAACAGACACTTTCACACGCTGTCTTGGTGACCTTCTCACCACCCCACTCCACCCTCCCTTTCCTCTTTTTTTCCCTCTTGCTTACAGGATCACTGCTCATACTCTTTCTCTCACTCGTCTCCTTTTGCTATCTTCCTCTCTTGTATTCAACCTTTCATCTGAGCACTGGCTTGCCTAGATTGTAAGGCCTGATAGGATACAGTGGGTGGGGTCTTTTACTAGAGGGTAGGAGATAGACAATTCAAGACACCTCCCCAGGGGACTGCCCTCATTCAAAATGTTCATCCTAACATTTGAGTATCAGTGCCAGGGCAGCAGGAGAGTGAAAATGGTGTGGTTTGGGGTGAGAAGGATATGGGCCTGTGTGCTACATCTGTGAGAGGAGGCCTGAAGGTCAAGGTCTGGATGAGATTGTGAGTTTCTGGCTGCCTTTCTGAGGGCATCATTGTGTGGTGTGTGTGTGTCCCTGCTCAAGCTTAATCCTGTACATGGCTGGTTTTTCTTAAGTGGCATTGGTCAGAGTTCTGTGGAAGGAAGCTGGGTACCTCTCTTTAGATTTCAAGGAGAAGCAAGTCAGCTAGGGGCTGGGCTGCACCAAGTGGGTCTCAGGCCTGGCTACACTGGGCCAGCATGGGGAGATCTGTTGTAGTAGCGTTGAATGGGCCTATCTGGCTAAGGGAAAGTGGAGAAAGAATGGGGTGTGAGTGGGGGTGGAAAATGGAATTGCCAGCCCAGAATGAATGGATGGTAGAGTTTCTCTTTTGTAACCGGGAATAATTAAGATAGATGTGCGGATGGATTAGCTGTCCTGCAAGGTCAGGAGCGCATTGCTGGATCACTCTATTATTTCGCTGCGCCACAGCTACCCAGCTAACGCCTTTTTCATGATATTTTGAACATCCACACAGAAAAAACCAAGTGAGTGCATGAGAGATACAAATGGATCGTTTGGTGGAGAAATTCGTCTTCGTCACCGCCGCCAGGCTGGGATTAATGCGATTGAAGGCTCCTCCAGGCTCCGCCAGGGAGACGGCTCGGGAAAACAAGAGAAATTGGTTTGTACCCCTGGGAGCACGATTGATGGGCCAGGCCTGCCAGGCTGGGCTTGGCCTCTGTGTTCTTGGTCCAGACTGGGGGCAGAGAGTGGGTTTGGGGCCTGGCCTTGGCCTAGACTGGCCTAGAACTTGTAGGAGCTTACTTTGGAGGCTGTGGATGTGATGATGGGAAAGATCTTGGGCTCTGATGCCCCAGTTGTACTGAGGGGCTTTGGGGGAAGAAGAGGAATAGAGGAGTCTATTCCCCAGGGACACCCCTCTTTCACAGTGGCCACAGAGAAGTTGTCAGTGTCTATTGGGATGCAGGATCTGGGGGAGATGGTCTGGACAAGGAAACTGTGGGCTATCTACTCTCAGAGCAAACATTTACCATCTAATGGACACTGTTTCCACAGATGGTTTCCATCCTCATGGATCATGTAGTCCAACTGGGGAGTCCATCACTCAACAAATCATTCCAGCTGAGGTGATGGGGCTGATGGAGAACTCTTCACCTGCCTGACAGAGGGAGACAGAATTTACCCACAGTGAGGTCAAGCGACTCATCCAAGTTACATAGCCGGGGAATGGCTGAGCTAGGGCTAGAAGGAAAGTCTTTGGCTTTAAATTGACTGCAGAATCCTACTAGTCTGATGAAGGAGACAAGGTCTTCAGTCTCTGGCAATGGTAGAAATGTGAGCCTCACTTGCAGGGAGGAGGAGAGGGAAGCAGAGCACACCCATACATGGGTGGGTACATGTACAGACATGCATTCACATATGTGGAACAAAGATGGCCTCAGTGGGATGGTCAGAGAAATCTTGGACATTTTGTTTTTGTTTTTACAATACTTATGAAATATATGGATATGGTAAGAATTTAAACATTGTACTTAAGTGAATATCGAATCCCCTCTCACCCTTTACTTTTAGTCCCGGAGTTTTCCTTCTCAGAAACAACTGCTGATATTATTCGTGTATATGGTCATGGTAGAAATATTCTCTTCATTCACAAATAATAACAAGCTATACACAAATCTACATCTTTTTATTTAACAATAATTTTGTGATGATTAGAGAGTAATACATGAAAATCTCCCTTGTTCTTCTTAACAGCAGTGTAGTAGTCCACTGTGAGGATGTGCTGTTACTTATTAAAACAGTATTAATATGCATTTAAGTTCTCATGAGTCTTCTACTACTGCAAAAAAAAAAAAAATGCCAAAGTGACTATCCTTGAAGTAGAATGTCTGGGTTAAAGAGAATGTGTAAGAGAGAGTGTGGCATTGGCTTGAAGAGGAAGACAGCGGTGATGTCAGAGAACAGGAGGAAATGGAGAGTGTGGAAGGGCCAGGAGGGAGGGTGGGCAGAGCACAGAGGGCCAGGGGCTCTGAGCCAGGGAGGCTGGAGGCTTGGGTTCCGGTCTTGGTTCTGTTCTTCACTGCTTCTGTGTTCTTTAGTAGTTCATGATATTGAGCAAGTTGACTTTATCTGAGCCTTTTTTCTTTTTGTAAAATGGGGAGAACAATATGAACCCCATTGATTTTTTATGAGCTTAAAAAATATGTCCATGATTATGTATAGGAAAATGAGGGCTTACTCTATAATAAAAGCAGCAATTATCTCTGCCTGGTAGTATGTGAAATGTTTTATTTTTTCATGTATGTTTTATGCATTTTTGGTGTTAACTAAAATTTCTACTGCGTGTGGATTATTTTCACAATCAGAAAGAAATGATAGCAACTCTAGGTGATTTTGGTGGGGCAAGGAGAGAGGTAGAGGAAGAAGCCGGTGCAGGCAAATATTTGGTCAAGATTACTGGGCAGAGACTGTCAGGATGGGGTTAGAGGTTGGATTTACTGAAGAATAGGCTTGGCAAGAGAGCACATCAATGCAGGGACATGAGAGAGCGAACGAATGGAGATGGGAAGGCATCTGAGCTGCAGCAGAGACCTTGCACTCATTTCATTCATTCATCCCTTTCACAGGCATTTACTGAGCACAGATTCTAGCCAGGCTCTGTGCTCTGCCCTGGGGACATGACGGTGATCACAACAAAAACACCTCTAGTCCTTGTGGAGCTTATGGCGACTGAAGATGTCTACACAGAAGCAGTTTGGGCCTTCTATGAGCTTCGAATAGAGGACTCGACATAGTCGGGGAGGTCAGGAAAGGCTTCACAGAGAAACCCTCACTGAATTAAACCAAGGCTGGAAGGATGAATAGGTATTAACCAGCCAAAGAGGGATGAGAAGTATGGTCCAGGAAGAGGGAACAGAGTGGATGGCCCCATAGCAGAAGGAAGCCTGGTGAGTATGATGCGTGTATGCAGGGGGCAAAGGGAAAGGGCTGGAGGTGATGGCAGACTGGGCTGTCCAGGTCCTCATGGGCTGTGGTCAGAATTTCGGCCTTTATCTTAAAAGCAGTAGGAGCCATAGAAGGATTTATTAAGTCCATGATGACATGGTTAGGCTTGTGTTTTCAGCAGTCCCAGCTGGCTGCAGAGAGTGGAGATACGTGAATCAGTGAGGAGCCCCTGGGAATAGAAGGTGCTAATGTGAATAAGGGGAGTGGTGATCAAGATGGAAGAAAAAGGATGGGATTACCAGAGGAGGAGTGGGAGGAAAGGCTGGAGAGATGTGTATGTGGGAGGGCTGTCAGGCCAGGCTGTTTAGCTACCTTGAGCCATTGCTGGGGAAACACAAACCACCACTGTTGAGAGTGGAGTGCCTGCCCGTGCTGGGCCACGCACAACACTTGCAACTACCCACTGAGGATGATCCTATTACTCTCAATATATGGATGGGGTAAGCAGCTTGATCTTGGTCACTCACTATTTTCTTTTTTTTTGAGACAGAGTCTCACTTTGTTGCCCTGGTAGAGTGCCATGGCGTCATAGCTCTCAGCAACCTCAAACTCATGGGCTCAAGCGATCCTCTTGCCTCAGTTTTTCATTTTTAGCAGAGACAGGGTCTCACTCTTGCTCAGGCTGGTCTCAAACTCATGAGTTGAAGTGATCCACCCGCCTTGGCCTCTCAGAGTGCTAGCATTACAGGCGTGAGCCACTGCACTCAGCTGGGGGTCACCACTATTGAGGTGGGCTTTATACCTTCATCTTGATTCCAGAGACTAACCATTAAGCTACATGTCATGGAAGCTTTTTGAACAGGAGAATGATATGATCAGGATTGTGACTTTGGTAAATTAATCTGGTGGCAGTGAGATATAATAAGTGAAATACAAATATTTTAATTGAACAAAAGTGAGATCAGGGGGTCTGTGCCATGGAGAGACTAAAGGAATGGAAGGGAAGGGATGCCTATAAAGGCCATTGTGTACAGACAAGATTTAAGATGTGTATTCATTTTCTATTGCTGCTGTGACAATTGACCTCAAACTTAATGGCTTAAAAAAACACCCATATTGGCCTCAGGGCCTGTAGCACAATGGTTATGGCACCAGTCACATACACCAAGGCTTGTGGGCTCGAACCCGGCCCGGGCCAGCTAAAACAACGATGACAACTACAACAAAAAATAGCCAGTCATTGTGGTGGGTGCCTATAATCCCAGCAACTTGAGAGGCTGAGGCAAGAGAGTCGCTTGAGCCCTAGAGTTTGAGGTTGCTGTGAGCTGTGACGCCACAACACTCTACCAAGGGCGACATAGTAAGACTGTCTCAAAAAAAAAAAAAAAAAAAGAAAAAAAGAAAAACTTGTATATGTGTATATATATATATATATATATTTTTTTTTTTTTTTTTTGTAGAGACAGAGTCTCACTTTATGGCCTTCGGTAGAGTGCCGTGGCCTCACACAGTTCACAGCAACCTCCAACTCCTGGGCTTAAGCGATTCTCTTGCCTCAGCCTCCCGAGTAGCTGGGACTACAGGCGCCCACCACAACGCCCGGCTATTTTTTGGTTGCAGTTTGGCCGGGGCCGGGTTTGAAACCACCACCCTCGGTATATGAGGCCGGCGCCTTACCGACTGAGCCACGGGCGCCGCCCATGTATATTTTTAAAACTCATAGTTCTGTAGGTTGGAAGTCTGGGCAGGCACAACTGGTTTCTCTCTTAGTCTCACAAGATGTCAGCTCATCTGGGCTCTTATTTGAGGCTTTGGGGAATAATCTGCTTCCATGCTCATTTTCGCCATTGGCAGAATTCAGTTCCTTGCTGTAGTAAGACTGAGGTCCCTGTTTTTTCCGTAGGTACGAGTTAGGCATCACTCTCAGCTCTTAAAAGCCACTCTCTGATCACCTGTATCTTCAAAGCCTATGACAGTGCATTGTTCTTCTCCTTCAAATATTCTCCTTCTCCAACTTCCTCTTCTGCCAGCAGCCAGAGACAAATCTATGTTTTGAAAGGGCTCCTATAGGCTGGGCACAGTGGCTCATGCCTATAACCCTAGCACTCTGGGATGCTGAGACAAGTAGATCACCTGAGCTCACGAGTTCGAGACAAACCTGAGCAAGAGTGAGACCCTATCTCTAAAAATAGCTGGGCATTGTGATGGGCACCTGTAGTCCGGGAGGCTGAGGCAAGAGAATCACTTGAGCCCAGGACTCTGACGTTGCTGGGAGCTGTGATGCCATGGTGGCACTCTACTGAAAAGTGATACTCTGTCTCAAACAAACAAACAAAACGAAAGGCTCTTGTGATTAGACTAGGCCCACCTAGGTTATCTCCCTTTTGCCATATAACATAACCACAGGAGCGGCACCAGGGCACAGATAGTATTGGGGCCACCTTGAAGTTGTCCTTAGCTACAGGAACACTTGCATTAATGTGTTTTGAAAATCTGGGTGAAGAGGAAAATAAGAAAGAGTGGTACAGGGACAAGGGCCCTGGGGTTTGGAAAACAAATAATTGGGAGCATAATGGTAAGTAGGGTGGGCGTAGGAACTCAAGAGAGCTGGTTTGGCAGTCTGGGAAAGATAGTGAGGAGGGTTTCAGGGTGGACACATGCTTCAGAAATGGAGAATGCCATGTCAACAAAGTGATGATCTTGCATTTTTTCCTAGACATACCCCACATATATACAGTTAAAGGACACCGAAGTGTACAGCTCAGTGAGCCTTTACATATGCAGACACCTGTGTTGCCGCCACTTGGATTAAGGTTTGCAGTCTCCCCTTGCCAAGTTCCCTGTGCTCCTTCCAAGTCATTATGCCCCTTAGATGACCACTATTTTGGTATTTATTGCCGTGGATTAGTTTGGCCTGCTTAAGCTTGGTATAAACAGAATCATACAGTACGTACTCTCATCAAGTAGTTAATTGATTGCTTACTGGGTGCCAAGTACTGTGCCAGGTTCCAGGGATGCGATAGACAAGGGCAAACCCTCATGGAACTTAAATTCCATGCAGAAGGAAGAGATCCCTACTGTTGGAGGCAACAAGATGACCCAGGGGAGAGTGTGAACAAAGAAGAAAGAGGGGACGATGAAACAGTGAGAAACACTTATATATGGGCGGTAGGGTGGAGTAGTCATAGGAAGGAGAGATACTGGAGCATGCAGTAGCACGAAAACCAAAGAGCGCTTCCAGAGGGAGGGAATGATCAACAGCATCACATGCTGCGGAGAGGTTAATCAACACATATTTAGGAGCACCTGCTTTGTACAAGGCTAGGTGCCGAGTGGAATACAGAGTGGCATAAAAATCCCGGTAATTATGATCTCTAACATGCCTATAGAGATAAGAAAAGTCCCTGGAGGGAGGAAAACATCATAAAATTCAAATATGATCATGTCATTGCCCTGCTTAAAACCCTCCTGGCTTCCCCTTGCCATTGGGACTAAGATCAAAACCTCACCATGGTCTCTTGGTCCCTTGTGGTCTGACCCCTGTCAACTTTTGTAGCCTGAACTGTTGCCTCTGTCCCTGTCACTCTGGCACTCCGGGCATCCTAGCTGCCTTTTTCTCCCTTGTTCTGCTCCCTCCTGCTGCAGGGCCTTTGCAGATATCATTTCTTCTGCCTAAAACACTGTTGTCTTTTTTCCCTTCCCCCTAGAAAGACCTTGTTAACTCTGTTCCTTATTATTCTCATTTCAGCTCAATGATCGTCTCCTCAAGCCTTCCCTGATTTCCCAGCTTATGATACTTTCTTATGTTTTGCCCTCTCCCCACTCACTACCCTGCTCCACTTCCTCTAAGGAACTTTATTCCTAACACTTCTCACAGTGGCTCATTATATATGTGTGATTATGTGTGTTTCTCTCTCACACATATCAGAGACCCCTAGGAGAGCAGGGACCTTATCTGCTTATGATTGTCAGTGATTGCAGAGCACCTAGCTTTTAGCAAGGGCTTGTTAAGTAATTGCTGAATGAATGAGCTTATGAATTTAAAGTCGGAAGGCCTGTCTTTGAGCCCTGGCTATGTGACCTTGGTTATGTGACTTTCTTTTCTTTCCTGGGACTCAGTTTCATCATCCATAAAATGAAGGGGTAGAATCTCAAAGGGCCTCTCCAGCTCAATGTCCTTGGATTCGATGACTCACACTCATAAGAATGTCACTGGGCTGCCGGCCAGCCCATTAACACTGATGTTACTAAATGCTGAGTAAGAAGGTGGGAAACGTCAAATGCTGCAGAGGCAGGACAGGGCCGTGGAATGTAGCATGTTCAGAGAAGGCTTCCTGGAAGAAGTGGGGAGGAATGAATCAAATAGACAGGGAGAATA
Source organism: Nycticebus coucang (assembly GCF_027406575.1). Lineage (NCBI taxonomy): Eukaryota > Metazoa > Chordata > Mammalia > Primates > Lorisidae > Nycticebus > Nycticebus coucang. The sequence continues at coordinate 129,816,368 of NC_069782.1, read as the reverse complement.
GAGATTTTTCAAGAACCAGAGAAGCACCAAATGTGACAGGAGACAATAGGAGACTGGCCAGGCTGGAGCCCATGGGAAGAAGGCAGCTTCCTTTGAATAGGAGAAGCCCAGTGTATTAATGTCCTGTTGCTGGTGCGACAAATTACCACAAACTTGGTGGCTTAAAAGAACAAAGTTTATCATCTTATAGGTTCTGAAGATGAGAAGTCCAAAATCAGTCTCACTGTGCTAAAGTCGTGAGGTGTTGACAGGAGTCTGGAGGGGACTCTGTGTCCTTGTCCTTTCCAGCTTCTAGAGGCCGTCCTCATTTCTTGGCTTGTGGCCCTGCCTTACATCAACTTTTTCTCTGACTTTGTTGCCTCCTTCCTATAAGAGCGCTTGTAATGACTTTGTGCAAATTTGGATAATCCAGGATAATCTCCTGATCTCAAAATCATTAACATAATCACATCTTCAAGGTTCCTTTTACTATGTAAGCTAACATGTTCACAGGTTCCGGGGATTAGCATGAAGACACCTTGGAGGGATCATTTTTCAGCCTATCTCACTCTAGGGTGATGTGGTCCCTGGAGCCAGAATGCCTCAGTTCATGCCTTGGATTTTTTTTTTTTTTTTTTGAGACAGAGTCTCACTCTGTCACCCTGGGGAGAGTACTGTGGGACCATAGTTCATAGCAACTGCAAACTCTTGGGCTCAAATGATCCTCTTGCCTCAATCTCCTGAGTAGCTGGGACTACAGGTACCTGTCACAATTCCTGGATAATTTTTCTATTTTTAGTAGAGACAGGGTCTTGTTCTTGCTCAGCCTGGTCTCAAACTCCTGAGCTCAGAAAATCCACCCACCTCAGCCTTCCAGAGTGATAGGATCATAGGTGTGAGTCACCATGTCTGGCCCATGCCTTGGTTTTGTCACTCAGTAGTGGTGCAATGCTGGGTAAGTTACTTACCCCCTATCTATGTCTTAGTTTTCTCATTTGTAAAATAAGGATATAGTAGTATGCACTGTATTTATTTTGGTTATCTATTGCTACATGACAGATCACCCAGATTTTAGAAGCTAAAAACAACATTTTTTTTTTTTTAATTTCTCATGACGATAGGTTGGCTGGGCTCAGCTGGGCATTTCTTCTGCTCTTCATGGTACTGGCTGAGTTCACTCACACAGCTGCATGCATCAAGAAACTCAGCTGACATTGGAATATCCCAAATGTCCTCAGCCACCATGCTCTGCCAAGTACTCAGTATTTTTCACAAAGTGCAGGCTCCAGTGTTTGGGTGCCTAGATTCAAAACCCAACTCCATGGCTTATGGTTTTGTGACTTTTGGCAAATTACTTAACCACTCTAAGCCAGGGTCATCATCTGTAAATGAGGTTTAGTGGTTATATTTACAGGGTTGTTGCAAGGGTGAAATGCAATAATATATGCGAACCCTTAATACAGGTTCTAGAATATAGCTAGTACTCAGTAAACCTTAGTTTTTGATGCAGATACAGAGCCAGGCACTTTCTCATATAGGTTTTTATTTAAGTCTATTGTTAATTCTGTGTGGTCAATATGTATACACACTTATCTATGATGAAACAAACTCAAAAGTCTTAAGAAACCTGAAGAATATGGGCGGCGCCTGTGGCTCCATGGGTAGGGCTCCAGCCCCCATATACCAAGGGTGGTGGATTTGAACCTGGCCCTGGCCGAACTGCAACAAAAAATAGCCGGGCGTTATGGCGGGTGCCTATAGTCCCAGCTACTCAGGAAGCTGAGGCAAGAGAATCTCCTAAGCCCAGGAGTTGGAGGTTGCTGTGAGCTGTGACACCACCGCACTCTACCAAGGGTGATAAAGTGAGACTCTAAGAAAAAAAAAAACTGAAGAGCCATAGCACTCTACCAAGGGTGACAAAGTGAGACTGTGTCTCTATAAAAAAAACAAAAAACAAAAAGCTGAAGAATAGTTGGGCACAGTGGCTCACATCTATAATCCCAGCACTCTGGGAAGCCAGGGCAGGTGGATTGCTTGAGCTCAGGAGTTGGAGACTAGCCTGAACAAGAGCAAAACTCTGTCCCTAAAAAAAAAAAAAAAAAAAGTAGCCAGGTGTTGTGGTGGATACCTGTAGTCCCAGCTACTTGGGAGGCTGAGGCAAGAGGATCACTTGAGCCCAAGAGTTTGAGGTTTCTGTGAGCTATGACACCGACAGCGCTCTACCCAGGGTGACAAAGTGAGATGAAAGAGAGAAAGAAAGAAAGAATGAAGAGAGAGAGAGAGAGAAAGAGAGAGATAGAGAAAGAAAGGAAGGAAGGAAGGAAAGAGAGAGAGAGAGAGAGAAAGAGAGACAGACTGTGGAAGGAACTAGTACGCTTGGGATTGGGAACCAGTTAGTTGTGTGTACTATTTCTACTTTACTAATAATTTCAAGCTTTTTTTTTTTCAGTGGAGAACCCACCCCACACATCTTTTACAAACAATATATAAAACTGAGAAAGAGGACAGTATTTTTTAGTATGTATTGTGAAGACTTGAATTTTAGTTTACATGTTAGGCAAAAATATGCAATTAACCCAGATGATAGTAATCTTTAGTATATTAAAATTCAATTCATAACATTTCTCTGAACACATGACCTTTTACTTATTAAGATTTCAAATATAACATTTTTTTTTTTTTTTTGAGATAGACTCTTGCTCAGTCACTCCAGACTAGAGTGCAGTGGTACAATCATAGCTCACTGCAACCTCAAACGCTGGGCTAACTCCTGACTTAGCCTCCCAACTAGCTCATACTATAGGCATATGCTATCATACATGGTTAATGTTTTTTAATTTTTGCTGAAATAGAGTCTTGCTATGTTGCTCAGGCTGGTCTCAAACTTCCTGCCTCAGCCTCCCCAAATGTTAGGATTATAGGCGTGAACCACTGCACCTGGCCTCAAACAGAATATCTTTGTACAAAAACACAAAAATTCTGTGGACACTTTAGGTATGTCTAAGGAATTTTAAGTTTGCATAGATTTCAGATTGGAAATCCCTTCATGAGATTACATTCTTCCACATAGGGGAGAGGTAAGTAGATGGACCATCTGGGTTCTGAGCAGTTAGGATCTCAAGAACCTGGCTGAAGTATTAGGAGTCTTTCTATAAGCAATGAGGTATCATTTCATGTGTTTTTATAAATTCATCATGTATATATTTTGGCGTTTTTGAGAATGTGTGATCAAGAAGAATAGAGGCAAAGAAAAATAACAACTGTCAGTGTTTATTTATTTATTTATTTATTTATTTTTTTTGTAGAGACAGAGTTTCACTTTATTGCCCTCGGTAGAGTGCCGTGACCTCACATAGCTCACAGCAACATCCAACTCCTGGGCTTAGGCAATTCTCCTGCCTCAGCCTCCCGAGTAGCTGGGACTACAGGCGCCTGCCACAACGCCCGGCTATTTTTTGGTTGCAGTTTGGCCAGGGCCGGGTTTGAACCCGCCACCCTCGGTATATGGGGCCAGGGCCCTGCTCACTGAGCCACAGGCGCTGCCCCAGTCAGTGTTTATTAAATGCTTACTGTGTACCATATACTATGTATGTTCTTTTGCAATTTTATCTCATTGAGCTACAGGCAAGTACGGTCATCATTCCCGTTTGACAAATGGTGAAACTGAAGCTCAGGGTGAATGAGTAGCTTATCAAGCTTATAAATAATGGAGCTGGATTGTAAGTTTGTAAGAAGTCATTGGAAATGTTAATAGGTATTTTAACATGTGGGGTCTTAATAAGTTGTATGCTTAGGGCTGGAACCCAGTCTTTGCTTGAGCCTAGTGTGGTCTCCAACTCTGGGGCTCAAGCAATCCTCCTGCCTCAGCCTCCCATGTAGCCTCCCATCCTCCCATCTACTGCACCTGGCTGATAAGAATTTTATTTTATTGGTGGAATTTTTTGTATGTTTTATTTTTTGTTCTTATTAAATCATAACTGTATACATTGATGCATTTATGGGGTTCAGTGTCCTGATCTGATAAACAATGTGAAATGCTTACATTGAACTGATTAACACATTCATCACAATTATACTCTTTTCTTAATAGTTTTGAATTGTAACACTGCATCATGCACATTAGGTGAGGTCCCCCCCAAAACCCTCCCTCCTCCCGCTTCCCCCCTCCCAAGAAATTTTTGATGACAAGGTCATTGGTGATGTGGAGAACAGGAGCAGAGGGGTCGGGGAGGGAAGAGGTATGCCAGGTGGAGGCTACAAATGTGTCAGGGAGTGGGGTGATGATAACCAGGGGAAGGGGGACTCAGTCCAGAGGGTTGGGACATGGAAGGAAGGCCCCAAAGTCTCACAGGGACGAGGGAAAGGTTGGGAATGTAGGAGGAAGAAGAGTGTCACTGAAGGAGCATGCTGTTGGAACCTTGTCTCTCCATGTGTGGCTGCTTCTACTGAATTCCCAAGGGCTTGGGCTGCAAGGGAGCACTAGGCCTCCTGTGGGAATGGCCTTGGCAGTCTCACAGGTGGTGAGCACTTCCAGGCAGAGACCAGTTTGGGGTAGTTTTTGCTCCCTTTTCATGCATTCTATGCTCCAGACAAACCGGGCAGCTCCTCTTTTCCCAAACACATCCAGCATCACAGTGTAGAGGAAAAAGCATTGGTTTCAGAGGCAACCAATTCTGGGTTTGAGGCCAGCTCTGCCACTTACCAGCTGTGTGATCTTGGGCCAGGTTATTTAGCTTCCCTGAACTTCAGGGAGGCAATAATACCTGTCTCTAAGGAAGGTGTTAATGAGATGATATGGATGAAAGCTTCCAGCATGTTCTTGATACAGAGTTGATGCTCCTTAAATACTGGTTTCCTCCTCCTCTAAACCTCTGTTCATGCCCCTCTCTCCTCTGGCCAAACCGTACCCCAGGCTCTACCTGCTGAAGCTCTGTCTGACATTTGCCCAGCCCTAGTGGTTCTTCTTCCATGAATCCTTTATCTGACCCTCCAAGCTCACAGAGATCTGTGCCTCCCTGGCACACCCAAGCACTCTGTATTACTCACAGGGAATGTAGGGCACACTTACTATTGTGTACTATGGGTATTTGTGTTTGGCTTTAGCAGGCATGTGATAAATATTTGCAGAAAGAAGCGAAGGGTATATTAGCTTGACGTTTGGCAGAATGCACAGAACAAGTTTTGCACCCCTATTCTTTTGTAGGATCTGGAAGGTCTCTGGCAGAAACTGGGGCAATTGGCAATGACATTGGCTTTTAGTGACCAGTTCATTTAGGGGTAGTGTGACAGACTTGGTATCTATGAAACTTTTTTTTGGACACAGAGTCTCACTCTGTTGCCCAGGCTAGAGTGCTGTGGCATCAGCCTAGCTTATAGCAACCTCAAACTCCTGGATTCATCCAATCCTCCTGGCTCAGCCTCCCGAGTAGCTGAGACTACACATGCCTGCTCTTGCTCAGGCAGGTCTCGAATTCCTGAGCTCAAGCAATCATCTGGCCTGGGCCTCCCAGAGTGTTAGGATTACGGGCGTGAGCCACTATGGCCAGCTGAAACTTTTGAGTCTGAAAGAATCAAAGATGACTTTGGTTGGATTGAGGGTTCAAGAGGGCTCCATGGGATGGAGTTACCATGGAGAACCTGTGTCCCTAGAAATTAACAAGAGTTTGATTCTAAATTGAGTTAAAGCTGAGAGCAGGTTGGGGATTGGTTAAAACTGGAATTGGAGACGACTCTACTTATCTCTGCTACAAGTGAACCTTCTGCATCTCTGCAGGTAGAGCTGAAGGCCATGCCCACTGGCCCCTCTGGGATGGGGATAAGGTGCTACAGCATGTGGGACAATGAAGGAAGATGAAGATGTCCAGTGTGGCTAGACCTTGAAAAAGTGGCAGCTGGGCGGCACCTGTGGCTCAAGGAGTAGGGCGCCGGTCCCATATGCCGGAGGTGGCGGGTTCAAACCCAGCCCGGGCCAAAAAAACTACAAAAAAAAAAAAAAAAAGAAAAAGTGGCAGCTAATTTCCCCACCCCTCCTCCTCCACATTCTCCTGGGCCATCCACCTATTATAGCCCAAATTGTCCAGGCCTCTCTCCTCCTAGGAATGGAAACTCCATTTGCTTTCAGCATCTCCAGGTTTTCCCACCCACAACATTTCAAGACTAAAAACCAAGACCCAACTGGTCCATTCGTATTTCTCAATTACTTTTTCAGGAGAAAGTTTGTTGATTAATCCCTGATGCTGGCTTCCTCAATGCAGATAAACAGCAGGAGAATGTTTTCCTCTGTGCAGGGCAATTTAAATACTCAATCTTACAACCACTATGTCATTCCTTACTGGTCCCGAATAAACTCAGATTCAAGGTAGGGAGATGAAACTCTCCTCAGCAAGAAGCCGTATCTCAAGGCAGCCTGACAGTGGAAGGCCAAATGGGGTGGGAGTCATAGCAACAGTATTTTCTTGGGATTTTCTGCTTTATGGAATAATTTCACACCCATTATCTCAGCTGACCCTCATAACAATCCTATGATGTAGGTCTAATTGTCTACATTTGACAGGTGAGAAGCTGAGGCTAACAGAGGTAAAGTCACTTGCATGATCAGATATCCAGTAAGTGACAAAACCAGGATTCATATCCAGACCCTAATTCTGAAGCCTAACACTTTCAAGAAGAAATGCAGGCTTGGCGCCTGTAGCTCAGCAGCTAGGGTGCCAGCCACATACACCGGAGCTGGTGGGTTTGAATCCAGCCCAGGCCTGCCAAATAACAATGATAATTATAACCAAAAAATTGCTGGGTGTTGTGGCAGGTGCCTGTAGTCCCAGCTACTTGGGAGGCTGAGGCAAGAGGATCGCTTAAAGACCAAGAGTTTGAGGTTGCTGTGAGCTGTGACGTCACAGCACACTACCGAGGGCAACATAGTAAGACTCTATCTCAAAAAAAAGAAAGAAAGAAAGAAAGAAATGCAGGGGTTTGTGGAGGGTGGACAATGGGATGGGGCAATCAGGGAAGACTTGGTGGAGGGCATGGCCTCTCTGGGTGGACAGAAATTCTTCTGGGGGGAAATAGTAGATGAATAAACATCATAGCAGGAAGGAGTGAGGGGCTTACTTGGGCATCTTCAAACTGCTGGGTCCTGGCTGTGAGATGTGGACTCTGCAGCTTAAAGTCATCCCCAGAAGAATCCTTCTTCCCTTCCTACAGAGGTCCTAGGCTAGGGGGACAGGGGCATCTCTCAGGCCCCCAGGCCTTTTCTGGAGCCCAGATTCTCCACAGCTGTGCCCTTAGGTTGATCACTGTGGCAAGTTGAGCTAAAGGTGCCCCTGGCATCTCCATGGCCCTCTCAGGGCCCCACAGGCTGGTGTGCACCTCTTGCCTACACCCTGAACCCCTGAGAACAACCTCAGCCATCTGTCCGGGTCTCCTCCCGGCAGGTCAGCACTCCCTCTCTCACCCCCGCCATGGACAGGCTCCTGCGATGATGGATCGCTGGCCCCAACGCACATATTATTATGAAATGGGTTTATTACACTTTAAATCTCTCACTAATGTGCCGCTGTTTAATCCCTTTATCCAATTCTCAGTCTCTCAGGCTCAGCCACAGCTCTCTACACCCAGGACTAGGTCTGAAGGGTTTATTGGATGATTTCTGACTTGGGGGAACTAGGGTGGGGCTGTTTAGAGGAGGGGGTGGAGAGGAAGGCATACCACCCCTGAGAGAATTTGGAGGGCTTGTTTGGGGTCCTGAACATGGAGCCTTCTTGGGGCCTGGGTTCACTCTTGGAGCCCCTCTTGTCTGTCTGTCTGGCCCCCTTTCATCTTCTCCATCTCTGTGTCTCTGACTCACATCTGCGGGCTGCCTGTCACTGCTTTCTCACTGCCTCTTTGACTCCCTGTCTCTTTATCTCTGTGTCTTCCCATGAAGCCAGACTGTGGTCAGAATGGCAGAGTCCAGTTCCTCATGCATGGGCAGGGCAATGCTCCATGACCTCTCCCACCCCAGCCTAGCCCCCCATTTCTGGAGGTTCCTCTTTTTCTGCTACGTTTCTGCCCAGGTCACTTCATCCCAGCCCCACTCATCAGCTACCTTCCTCTTTTGGCACCTGCAACTGATGTCCCCTCTGGCTTTTCTGTCCTGCCCTCAGCTCCTCCTCTTGGCCCTGCCCTTGGCCCACGCCCTGCTGACACTAGCAGCCTCAGACTCCACTGCCTCCTTGCTCTGGCTCACATCTCAGTCTGAAGCCTCCTCCCTTCCCTCTTCACTCCTTCTTTGGCCACCTCCCCGCTGGCCTTCTCTCCCTCCCTGGGTCTCTATCTCTGTCTCTCCCAGTGTCTCTCCCGGAGCAGTCCCTCCCCACTCTGACACACCAGCCGGTAAGGCAGCCAAGGCTTCCTGCTGTCAGCTGGGGAATAGATAAAGATAAATGATATTATGTTAAATTCCACTTAATGACAAATTTTTAATTTTCTGAACATGGTCATTTTCTGGCTAGTGAATCAAGTGGAGGGAGCTAATTACATGAAGATCTGAACAAAAATAACTCCTAATTTTCAAGGATAATGGAAGAGAAATGTTGGAGATTAATGGCACTATTTATCTTTTTTAAATTTCTATCTTTCTCTGTGATAGCCGTGCTCCCCAAGGAAAATATTCATAAAATGAAATTGAAGTCGTAACTTAATAGGTTATTAAAATTTTTGAGTGCATATCACTTTCCTTCCGCAGCACTGTAAATTTAAATTGAAGTTTGCGGCTCCCCGAGTCACCAGCGGAGTTTTTTTTATGATGGCACAATAGAGAGAAACATGCATCTTTGTCAGGAGGTATTTGCTAGTCTAATTTTATGGCAGGCCGGATTATCAGACGGGAATGGCAGCGCCGGGGGAAGCTGACAAGCCCGCAGCCGGCAGCCATGTGTTTCCATTAGCGCCCCGAGCCGTCCGGGGCTTCTCTGGACTCTCATTTTCCACTTCAGTCTTTTATCTTGATTTAAAGTGAGGGCGCCCAATATTCAGGGCCTGTCATTTTTCTCTCTCACACACTCTCGCGCCCTCTTCCTCACTCTTCCCCTCCCACTTCCTCTACTCCAGGGCCTGCTGCTGCCTTTCATCTCGGGGTCCAGCATGGGCCCTGCCCTCCTTCCCCATCCTCACCCAGTCCTGTGGGCTCCGCCCTGGGAGGAAGACAGGAGAGGAGGCCGGGGCTGCAGGGCAGCCAGAGTTAGTTGTAAATTTGAGTGAAGCCTTCTCCCTGTGGGCTCATCAGAGGAGCATGCCTGTGTGTGAGGTGGAGAGGGGCTCTCTGGGATGGAGCCCATCAGGCCCCCTAATTGAGTGTTAATGGAGTTTCGATGAGGAGGGGGCACAGCTGTTGGCTCAGGGGACCCAAGGGCAATGAGAATTATCACCAGTCTCTCTTCTGTCCCTGTCTCTGTCACATCCAGGTCTCTGTCCCTGGCTTTGTCTCTGAGTCTCAGAATTGTAGACCTAGACAAAACTTAAGAAGAGCCCAGCCCAACTCCCACATTTCACTGAGAAACAATGGAGGCCCAGAGATGAGGAGTGTCTTGTCCAAGGCCCTATAGCTAATTAGTGGCTGAGAAAGTACAGGAAGTTGGACAGCATGGACGTGTAGATGGATGCACATCCACTGGGCCACACTGCCTCACTCAGCCTCATTCTGCTCTGGGATGGACACCAGGGTCTTTGTGTCTGTCTCAGCTCCCACTTTCCTTTGATCATCTTGTTATTGCCACCAACATTCTCCACCTAGCCTTCACACCTCAAGGTCCTCTCTCACTTGTGTCCTGTCCTCATCCCCACACCCTGTTAGGTGTATATCTGTCCTCCCCTCTCCTTCACTCAGGTTCATCTGGCCTGTTAACATCAGTCCTCCCATCTGCTCACATAATTCCATCTTCTCCCCCAACTCCTGTTCCAGGTGTAAATGCCCCAAATCCTCAACTGCTTTCCTGCCCATGTCTAAAACCCCATTCTGCACCCTCCACACTGTTCCTGCAGGATTGAGTTCCATATTCTCATTCAAGCCTCGAAACCGTGCATGGACAGGGCCTGTTGTCTCTCCTGTGCTCCTTCCTTGCCCACTGTGCAGAATCAGCTCCAACTTCTGCACCTTTGTCTTCTCCTGAGGTCCATCCATCATTTGTGACCCACTTCAAGCTACTCCTTTGCTGGCCCCTTAGGCCACATTGGGCCTTCTTTAGCCTTCCCCACAGGCGTTCATCACCTACCCAGTCCTGCCTGGAACTGCCACTGCACCGGCTCTGACTTGTTCCACCCTGGACCAGGGACCGTATATTCAGTTTGAATGCCTTATTCTAGAGTTCACAAATGCCCTCCTGGGTGACATATCCTATCCTTGAGGTCCTGGGCACAACAGCAGCAACCCCTGGCTAAGTCATCAGATAGGAAGTCCGCCTGCATAGGATCATAGCATGTCGATACTGGAAGGGATCTGAGATGTCAACACCCTCATTTTATACATGGGGAAGTTGAGGGCCAGGCAGAGGAGTGGTGTTCAGGGTCCTGCCATGAGTAGGAGGCAGTTGAGACTCACAACCAGGTCTGGACTCATGTTTCAGTGTTCTCTCTGCCTCACCATTCTGCTTCTAGGGTTCAGGTTGTCATTGTCACTCATGTGTAAATTGGCAATATAACTTTTAATCTCAAGGCCTTGGTTTCTCCATAATAGAGGAAAGTAGGCCTGGCCTATGGCACCTTCCTCAAAGTGGGGTCAGGAGTAAATGGGGGAACCCTGTGGCAATGGCAGGACTTTTCAGTGGAGCATCACTTGTCCCTCTGACCCTTCCCCACATCCCAGACTGCTCAGCCCCTGCCCCTGTGTGCTTGCTGGCCTAGCCACTTGCAAGGACTGTGACCCTTCCTCCCCTGGCTGAGCCCCCTATTGGGCCACCCACCCTTGTGTTCTATGTTGCAGATTGTTGTAGACACATGGCAAGCGTGTTGCAAGCATGTTGCAAGTGTGTTCCAGGCATGGCCATTTCCACTTGGCTGCCTATGCCACACAGGTCAGGTGGTGAGTAGCCCAGGCTGCCCCCACGCCGTGTTTAGCAGTGGAGCTGAGCGGAGGCGGTGCCTGGTTCCCCAGCCACAGTCTCTCGTTAGAAAGAAATTAAAAGCCACTCAATTTTGGCTAATATCCCTCTGAAGGCCTTTAACTCCACCTGTGACTAACCCATTCATAATCGCTCCGTTTTAGTGGCTCAGGCTGATGTAGCCTCAATTAATTTGGGAGGAGAGATAAACGGCCATTCCTCTTTGTCTCCCGTCCCTTCCTCCCTTCCTGCCCTCGCTGTCGTCTCCCCCACAGCTTCTCTGTCTCTCTGTCTCTCTCTGCCTCTGGCTCCTGTTCTCAGGCTCACCTCTCTCATCCTGATTATGTGGCTCTGTTTCTCTCTCCTGAAATTTCTGTCTCTCCAACTCTTTTTCTGTCTCTTTCAAAGTCTGTCTTAGTTTCTGTTCTCACTCCATTTCCATCTGTCTCTTTCACTCACTCTCTGTGTCTGTCTCTCACTCTTCCTGTCTCTTTCTTTTTCTTCATCCATTTCTCTATCTGTCTGGGGTTCTGCGCTTTTGTCTTTGGCTCTCCCTCTTGCTTTTTTTGGTCCCCTGCTTTTGGTCACAGCCTGCTCATCTGTGGGGCTACTTCCTTGCCCACGAGTGTGCTGTGCGTCCTGGTGCTGGCTGATCTCCTGGCACCCTCCCTTCTCTCTCCTCTTTGCTGTGTCTGTCTCTTTGTCCCAAACACTCTTTAATTTCCTTGCATTCTCCCGGACCCTTCTGTCTTATCCCTTCTCTGACAGCTTCTCTTCTTTCTCCCTTTTCCCCTTGTTTCCACTCCTTTTTCTTATATTCTGCTTCTGTCTCTCCATTTGCCTCAGTTTCTGCTTTATCTTCCTGAGTTTTACTCTCTTCCCTTCATTTTCCCACCACAGAGATGACTTTTCTCTTACCCACCTCCCCCACGACTCAGACACCTTTTCTCCTGGTGCCTCAACCCCCAGCCCTTCAGTCCTTTTGTCTTCCCCTCTCCTCTCGATTATTATTAATGATAAAAGCTCAGACATCACATCAGTAATTTCTGAGTGAGTTTTGCAATGAAACTGGGGCCTTCTCAGCCCCTCCCGAGTCCCACAAATTTTACTTTTGTAATTTCACGCCTCTGGTTATCACCACGCTGCTCTGTCCCTCTCTGCCTCTCAGCTCCCCTCCCTTCCCCCCTCCCCCCCGGAGAGAGCACTTAAACTTGTTTTCATTCCCTTATTCTTTATTTTTTTAATGTCCACTCTCTCCGGAGTCAGTAATGTTCTTCCTCTCTTTCCTCTCCCATTTTCTGTTAATTCTGCGCCATCTGCCTTAGCATCTGTTAAAAATAAAATTTCCCTCACACAATGAGAAGCCTCCCTGCTCCTACCCTCCCCCTTGCAGCCCCCCAGGTTTGGTGCTGGGGCCGTCAGATGCCACTTCCTCTCCTGGGATCCTCCCCCACCCCCCGTCCCTAGTCTGGTTTTCAGAGAAGAGACACAGTGCTGGGCAAGCAGGCGGTAAGGAGGGAGGGGGCTGCCCAGGGGGCCTGGAGCTTGAGGGGCAGCTGCAGAGAGAGCTAGAACGGGGGCACAGAGGATGGAACCAGGCTCCACCCACTTGCCTTCGGGACCTTGCCTAGGCTGGCCCTTTGAGCTGCTGAGACGGAGCACCTGCACAGGTAGGTGACAACAGGTGGGGGAGAGGCTTGAGGAGACAGCTCCTGCTCCCCAGGAAAGGAGATTGGTGATGAATTCATTTGCCCTTTTTGAAAATGGGCAAATGTGTGGCAAGAAGCTGAGTTGGTGATGGGAGTGAATTTGGGAAAGGAGAGGACAGCCCCCAAGTCCCAGTGGCTGGCCCCAGCTTGGGTTGAGTATAATGCTAGACGAGATGCCCTCAATACTGGCTGTGTAGGATCCCCTCCTCCCCATGTCTGCTAGAGGACTGTGTCCCTGCTGTCCTGGGCTCAGCTGGGAGAAGGAAGGGGAAGGGAATCAATTGACCCCCATGCCCTGAAGACTTGAGGAGGCAGGACATTTTGGGGCTTAAGCCAGCTTCCCAGAGGGACTGAGAATGTTTGTATATGTGTGTGTGTGTGCCTGTGAGACGATGGTTTCCCATCTCTATTGATCCTTGTAGGATTGCCTGGCAAGAGTGTATATGAACTGGGTTTGGCCAATTTCCTTTTAGTGTCATACGATGTTTGTCTACATCTTGAAAGTGTAGATGTATTGTGTGTGGTACAATGGGTGTGTAGCTATACCTCTCCATGAGAGGGTGTGTGACAGTGCTAGTGGGTATATTTGCGACTATGTATCTCTGTGCATATCTTTGCAAATGGTGTCTTGTAAAAAACCCGACCTCCTGTGATTGTGACTGTGTGTATAATTGTTCGTGTCTTACTACCCTGTTGTGTTTGTATGTGGAGGCGTTACATGCTTTGTATATCTGTGCATTTATGTATTACTTCTCTTACGATGTTTCTCTGTGTGATAATTCCTTGTGATGAGGTGGTTTGTATATGTGACCAATGACAGACTGGCACTTGTGTGCAGCTGGTTTAATTCTGAGTGAGATGGTGAGTTTGGGAATCTCTGTGTGTGGGTGTGGGGTGATCCTGGAGGACTGTCTCTGATGACATATGCATGTGTGCGTGTGTGTGTGTGTGTGTGTACTGTACTTCCTTTTATTGAGCGGGTACAAGAGGTGGGCTTGGCTGTGTCACACACATGGGAAGGGGCAAGGCATGTGCAGTTATGTTGGTAGATCCAGTACGGGTGACTAAGAGAAGGTCACAAGTCAGGAACTGAGGTGGTTTTAACATCAAACGGTTCTGAGTTGAATTCCTAGATTGTCCTGCTGAGGTCAGTGACAGTAAGTTACTTAAACTCACTGAGTCACAGTTTTCACATCTGTAAAATGGGAACAAATCGTATCTATGGCACAGAATGGTTTCGAGGCTTAGGGACAAAAAATGTTAAACAACTAGCCTGGCACCTATTAGTAATAAACTAATAGTAACAACAACAACAACAAACCCTTATTAAGTACATGCTATTACATATGTGCTTCCTTTATTCCTTTCGTCAACTCTAGAAGGATTCTGTTTTAGAGACAGGAAACTAAGGCACAGGGTATGAATAATTAAGATCAGACAGCTAGTAATGGCGGAGTACCTGCTCAGCAATTGTACCTTTATTTGGCTTTATTTGGAAAGTAGATGCCTTCTGCAACTACTGATAATATGATTCATGTGAATATGCAGGGGGAGGGGGAGTTATGCATCAAACAAACAGCACTTTCTTCCCCCTTGTAAAAGTGGTCTTCCTCCAGGTCATCCTAATCCCACACTTGGGCAGAGCTAATGGCTCCTGGGTCAATTTTGGGAAATGGACAAAAGAGAGAGACTGAGAAGGAAATGTCCCCACACTCCTGGCCACCTCTTGCCAGCCTTGATCGACAACGAAGAAGCAGTAATCTCTTTCAGGCCCGAGGGGACCAGCAGCGTTTGTGAAACAGATTTTTACAAAATGTTTTGACCCTGTTCTCCCCTCCCCCCACATCCCAGCCTGGCACCGTGTCACCTAATTAAATCAGCCTTCGTCGCGTCTCTGCTCCCTGCTAATTGTGCCCTGGGCCGGCTTCCGGAGGCAGCTCTTCCCATTCCACTCTCCCCAGCCCTGCATCGCCACCCACCTCTCCCAAGGACATTGGAGGTTAGGTTGGGAGATGGGGACACCTGTGGCGATTTCCACAGTCCACCCCACCGGATATCCTGCATCCCGGGAAACTGAGTCACTGGCTCTAGATCTCTGCCTCTATGGGGTTTTGCCCAAGGACCAGGGCTCAGGTCTGAAATGACCTGGGACCTCGGGGAGGCCAGCCCGAGCGGATCTGAGTAATTGTCTCCGCCAGACGCGGAGCTGGAGAAGGTGGCTTAGAAACCCCCGGATTTCTTTCCCCTTCACCGTCTGCACCGGCCCCGCCAGAAGCCCGGCGGTTTTATTTAAAAATCCTTCTGGGCGCTCCGAGGCTTGGCGGGGAGGGCGCTGACCAGCGTCTTCTCTGTCCAGGGTGCTGAACACGTACAGAGCCAGGCGGCTCTTCTGCGTTGCCTGGGATCATAACTAAATGATCTAAATGACTAAAAAATCATCACAGCCTACTTTTATTGAACGATTACCTACCGTGAGCAAGACAATGAGCTGAGCGCTAACAGCTCTCTCTATATAATCCAGTTCTCACAGCAAAACTAAGAGAGATTTGCCCATTTTACAGATAAGAAAATTGAGATTTAAGTTAAAGGGCTAGCATTGGTGGTGGTGAAGGTAGATTTTCACTTTATTTGTAGAGTCTGATGTTTTTTCTTTTCTTTTCTTTCCTTTTCTTTTGAGATAGAGTCTTATTCTGTCACCCTGAGCAGAGTGCGGTGGCGTCACAGCTCATGGGTTTAGGCGATTCTCCTGCCTCAGCCTCCTGAGTAGCTGGGACTACAGGCACCCGCCACAATGCCCAGCTATTTTTTTTGTTGCAGTTTGGCTGGAACTGGGTTTGAACTCACCACCCTTGGTATATGGGGCTGGGGCCCTACTCACTGAGCCACAGGTGTCGCTGTTTCTTTCTTTATTCTAACAACTAAGAATATATGCATGTATTATTTGCACATTAAAAATATGTATTTTGGCTAGGCACTGTGGCTTTCACCTGTAATCCTAGTACTTTGGGAGGGTGAAGTGGGAGGATTGCTTGAGGCCAGGATTTAGAGACCAGCCTAAGTAAAAGTGAGACCTTGTCTCTACAAAAAGAAATTTTAAAATTAGCATGGAGTGGTGGCATGTACTTGTAGTGCTATTTACTTGGGAGGCTGAGGTGGGAGGATTGCTTGGGCCCAAGAGTTGAGGTTGCAGAGAGCTATAATGATGCCACTGTACTCTATTCCTGGCAATAGATTGAGACTCTGTCTCAAAAAAATAAGTATTTTAGGCTCAGCGCCCATAGCACAGTAGTTATGGCACCAGCCACATACACTGAGGCTGGGGGGTTCAAACCTGGCCCAGGTCAGCTAAACAACGATGACAACTACAACAACAGCAACAAAATAGCCGAGCATTGTGGCGGGCACCTGTAGTCTCAGCTACTTGCGAGGCTGAGGCAAGAGAATCACTTAAGCCCAAGAGTTTGAGGTTGCTGTGACCTGTGACACCACAGCACTCTCCCCAGGGCAACAGAGTGAGACTCTATCTCAATAAACAAACAAACAAACAAATTTTTTTTTGTTTAAAAATTTTTTTGTTTAAAAAAAATTAAAGAGTGAATTTTTTTCTTAATGTGGAACATTGTTATGGACATATGACCCAGGTTCTTCAAAGGGAAAAGAGATTCCTACACATTTTATAAAGAGAAAGTAATCAAATACATTGTTGAATGGACCTTGTTTGGTTTCTTATTTGAACAAACCCAATTAAAAAAAAAAAAAAGATTGAGGGCGGCGCCTGTGGCTCAGTAGGTAAGGCGCCGGCCCCATATACGGAGGGTGGCGGGTTCAAACCTGGCCCCGGCTGAACTGCAAACCAAAAAATAGCCGGGCGTTGTGGCGGGCGCCTGTAGTCCCAGCTACTCGGGAGGCTGAGGCAAGAGAATCCTTTAAGCCCAGGAGTTGGAGGTTGCTGTGAGCTGTGTGATGCCATGGCACTCTACCTAGGGCCATAAAGTGAGACTCTGTCTCTACAAAAAAAAAAAAAAAGATTGAAAATTGGAAAAATTTGAATATGAAGTGGGAATCTGATGATATTAAAGAATTATTGTCAGTGTTAGTAGGTGTTATAGTGATATTGTGGTTACGGATTTCTAAAAGTCTTTAATTGTTTAATTTCTTTTCTTAAAATGAGCTATTAAGGGAATTTCCCAAGGTTATTTAACAGCCCCTTTTCAACTCCTCTGACAGCCAATCACAGCAGATCTGATGGTGTCTATAGCCTAGTGTGACATGTAGGTCTGTCTACAGGTTTGTGTGGCTGTCTGTGATTAGGTTAGTAGAAGTGTTTGTATTGTATCTGTGTGTGAGACAGTGGGTGGCAAATTTTGAGTGCCCACTACATACTAGGCTTTCTATAATGATATCTTACACCAATTTAACCTCAGAACAATGCTGAGAGGGAGCACTTACTACTCCAGTATTGCAGATGTGGAAACTGAGGCAGAGAAGGTAATTTGCTTGTGGTTTTACAGTTAGCAAGAGATGAAATTGGGCCCCAGGCATTTTGACTCTACTCTCTAATATTCTTGCTAATTGACTAAACTGCAGTGGCTTTATTGTGTGTAAGACTTGTGCCTGAGTATGACCTCATCTAGTGGGTGGAAGTAAGGAACTGTATATGTGGTCACAGCAGGGACCCTCTTCCCAAGATGCACGAGTGGGAAATGCAGGGAATTACAGATCAGTGAGGAAGGAAGATTGATTTGAAATGAGCCAATCAATGGGAATATCAGATCTACCAAAGATTTACATGAACAAATAATTTATCTGGTGACAAAATACTGCTAAGTTTAATTTTGAACTCAGAGTTTGCCTCTCCATAATGATAAAAATATCATCCATTGAACACTTCCCAAATCTCTATCTCCTTATCTGTAAAGATACATAGAAACTATGTGCATATAGCACAGTATCTGGGACACAGTAAGGATTGAATAAGGGGTCACCTTTATTATTGAGGGAAGAACCACAACATAATGCATTAAAACCAGACCTGGAGCCAGTAGGATATAATCTTGGTCTCAAAATTCCCTAGCTAGGTAACCCTGGACAAGTGACTTAACTTCTCTGGGCCTCATCTCCCTCTTCTGTGATAGGAATAGGATCATTTAAATAATTGTAAAACTTAAATGAGATAATATATAAAGTTCTTGGCATGGTGCCTTCCTTATAGTAAGTGCCCAGTAAGTGTTCACAGTTACTATTTCGTGACAGGGGTTTTATAGACATTCTCTTTGAGCTTTATCACCACCCTACAGGCTATTTAATATTCCAAAGCAGGAATTGTTTGTATTCCAAATTTATATGTGGCCCATTCACCTGGATGCCTGTCTTTTTAAGAGCTCCCTCCTTTATTTGAACATTTCTGAGAGTTAGTTTTGAAGGTTTTGCATAGGGGCCTCAAAGGAAAATTGAAAGGGAAAGACTTTGGCATAGGATGAAGGGAACTATTATGGGAGTGATAAGATCTGAGTTAACACCTTAAACTTTCCATAAGCTTATTGTCTGACCTTGGTCAAGTCACATTTTTCCTCCCAAGGTCTCAGTTATTCTTGCAAAATAAGGAGGGTAGACTAGATAATTATAAGATTCTCTGGGTAACTGTATATGTTCAAGAGATTTGAGGAGGATGTGAAAGTATGATGTGAATTCTGTGGGCCTCTGAGAGTATATAAGAGGGAAATGCTGGATAGGGTTGTAGGGTATGGAGATGTAACAACATAAATAGTAATGACTGGGAGAAACCTATGAGGATACTTCCTTAGGAAAAAGTAAATCAGTGTATTTAGTAGTAACTATTGGGTGACTGGGAATGTTTATGTAAGTGGATATATGTAAGCATCAAATTCTGTGAATTTGTATTGTTTGCAAAGATGTGGTTGTGATGGTATGAAATTATTACAGTGAAATTAGGTGGGAATGAGACTCTGTGGTTGTGAGGGAAGTGTATGGGGTGGGCGTGCACAGGTGATACATGTGTGAGGGATACTGATGGAGCAGAAAGGAGTGGTAGAGGTTCTACAAAGTAGGCACCACATGCAGTATGAGCCTCAGCCATGTTATCCTCCCCTCTTTCCTACCTTTAGGGGGATCTCTGGAGTGACCTAATAGCCACCTCGATGATCTGGGATGACCTAGGCACTATTTCTGTCCCACAGTCTTATGCCCCTCAGCTGTGGTGTCAGGGGCACTGTCTGAGGAAAATCTGAGTTAACACTTCAAGTACAACTGTAGGAAAACCCAGTTTAGTCTCCATCCTTTCCTCTCCCTAACCACTTTGGCCAGACTTCAGAGATAATGGTGAGAGTGACAATGATGCATATCCTTGGGCCAAAGGAGGCTGGAACAGCCCTCATCCCTGCACTTAGATGGCAGGGGAAGATTTGGAGGGAGTATAATGCTTTCTTGAGAATATTCATACAGAACATCTGCCTAAGTGGTAGAGACTTGTGTTTATATAGGGAATATAGACATATACACTTGTGTACAAGGCTTACCTAGACCTTCCTAATGATACACACACATATACAAACTGATCTGAAGAGTCAGAGTCATTGTTGTTTGGTCTTTGAAGAAAGTACTCATTCATTTAAGCAAGGGGTAAAGGACTAACAATACCCTCTTGTATAGAAATATACTGCCTTTTGAGGAGGCAGTTTGAGAACATGTGCCCAAATGTAAAACATATATTTTTTTTTGATCCAGTAATTTCATTTCTAAGAATTTTCCCTAAGGAGATTGTACAAGTGCAAAAAGATTGATCGACAGACAGATCAGAGTATTTAAAATAGTGCAAAACTCAAAACAACCTAATTGGCTCAGTACATAAAACAGAGGACTATAATACAGCCATTAAAATAATCATATAGTTCTGTATTTGTTGAAACAAAACAGTATTCATATCATATTATTAAAATGGTAGATTATGTAATAGAGCATGGAGTTTGATTTTGTTGATATTACAATTTGTATCTAGGTTTATTCAGAGGCAAAAAAGATGTCTAGAAGGGTGGTCACTAAAATAGCAATAGAGGCCGTGTGACTGTAGTAGGCTTTATTTTTTAGTTTCTTTATATTTTCTACATAGTTTATAATTTTAGTAGTAATAATACAGTGAATATACTTTTTTTTTTTGAGACAGAGTCTTACCCTGCCTCTCAGACTAAAGTGCTGTGGCATCAGCCTAGCTCACAGCAACCACAAATTCTTGGATTTAAGTGATCCTCTTGCCTCAGCCTCCTAAGTAGATGGGACTACAGGTGCCTGCCACAGCACCTGACTAATTTTTTCCATTTTAGTAGAGACTGGGTCTCACTCTAGATCAGGCAGGTATCAAACTCCTGAGCATAAGCAATTCTCCCACCTCAGCCTCCTAGGAGTGCTAGGATTACAGGCATGAGCCACGTTGCCCAGCCATGAATATACATTTTTTCTTTTTTAGATAACAAAAAGAAAGGAAACTGCTTCCAGTGTGCCTTCTCTCAGCTCTGACACAGAGAGGGCACAGCAATGAACAAGGTATTGGCTCATCAGGGAACTGTCTGGGATTAAATCTCTACACCAAAATTGTTGGGAGTAACAGTTGATGGTGACATTCCAAATGTCCTACATCTACAAATTGTGGCAGCTTCCTCCCTCTGCATATCCCTTGCCTGATGTGTGTTCATTTTTTGGAACTAGAGTGAGAAAATAGAGATCACTTGAAGAACTTGTGGTCTTGGAAGTAGGGGAGAAGAGACAACAGGGAAAAACACCCTTTGGGCAGAGGAACCTAGGGCTGTATCTGTCCTTGTTGGTGCTGTGTCTATTCTAAGGATTCTTGTGTCCAGCCTGAGTCATTTTTAGGTTCTTAGTCAAAATATTCCTCCTGGAAGTATGTGAAATCATTAGTCTTAGAGGCTTGGGGCTGCAAGTGATTCTAGAAGCCAAGGTGTTCATCATTCTCCATAATGATCCCATTTGGGGGAGATTTAGCCCCTTTTTGAACACTTCCAGGGCAGGTGACCTACTCTCTCTTGAAGTGGGTCTCTTCTATTTCAGGCTGCTCTGATGAGTAGAAAATTCTTTCTTAAGAAAAGAGACCAAATCTGGTCCTGGAAGATGTCTGTCCCCTGTCTTTGCAAAGGAGACATTCTTCAAGGATAGTGGTTGCCATGATCTAAATGTTTATGTCTCCCCAGAATTTATATGTTGAAGTCCTACCCACCAAAGGGGACAGTATGAAGAGGTAGGGCCTTTAGGAGGTGTTAGGGCAAAAAGACAGAGCCCCTGTGACTAGAAGTGGTGCCCTTTTACAAGACGCCAGAGGAAACTGGCTTGCCCCTTTTGCCACGTGAGGTTAAAGTGACGTGAAGTCCATCTGTAAGGAAACAGACCTCACCAGACACTGAATCTACTGGCACCTTAATCTTGGACTTCCCAGCCTCCATAACTATGAGTAATAAATTTCTGTTGTTTACCTACTACCCAGTCTATGGTATGTTGTTATAGTAGCCCATATAGACTAAGACAGTGGCGAGAGATAAAGTAGTGTACATAGAGCCCTAGGGTCAAAAGGAGAGGTGAGCCAGGACAGTTCAAGGAAAGAACAATCCAGCCACCACCATTGTACCCCAGTTGCCCACATGGCAATGTGTGAACCAACATGTGGGCTCAAGAATTGTGGAAAGAGAGTTAAGCAATCCTAGCAATGTTGGGGAAATAGTAGAGTGTAATGAAGAAAGGATATAATACCAAATCCCAGTGAAAACCACCTATGAATTAAGGTGACATTTGGCAGGTCACCCTGGGCTGGTGGTCCATAGTAAAATTAAAAAAAAAAGCCTGTCTTATTTTTATAAGGTATTGAAAGATGCCTTTAGATTTTTTTTTTTTTTTTTTTTAGACAGAGCCTCAAGCTGTTGCCCTAGGTAGAGTGCTGTGGCATCACAGCTCACAGCAACCTCCTACTCCTGGGCTCAAGGGATTCTCCTGCCTCCACCTCCCAAATAGTTGGGACTACAGGCACCCGCCACAACATAGCCATCATTGTTGTGTGGCAGGGCCGGGCTGGATTCAAACCTGCCAACTCAGGTGTATGTGGCTGACGCCTTAGCTGCTTGAGTCACAGGTGCCGAGCCGATACCTTTAGATTTAAGATCTTGTATGAAGGAAGGAGGAATCCTTACTTGACCTGATTTTACTCAGTGAAAATAACATGACTGTGCATTGAGTTCAAATCCCTTTTCTCAGTGTGCCCAATGGACATGACCTGCTGTTGGCAACCTTTTGAGTTTCCACTTCTCCACCTCCCCCACCTTCAAACACAGCACACCCCTTGGCCATGCTCTTTCTTGTCTCCGATTTTTTGCTCACGCTGCTTCCTCTGCTTGGAATTCCACATCACCCCTCCTTTGCTCCACACTCCTCCTTTTGCTCAGACTCAGTTCCTGTAAAACTATGCCTTAGCTTCTTTGATCCCCCATATCTAAGTTTGAACCTTTTGTATTATCCCAGAGGAGCTTGAACTTCTCAGACTTTCATCTTGTACCTTGATTTGTGATTGATTAACTTCCTCACTAGACTGTGAGTTCCCTGAAGAAGGGGTCTATGTCTTCTTTTTGTACCCCCAGCACCAGCCCAATGCCTGACTCTTAGCAGACATTCAGAAAACAGTTGAATGATTTAGATGTGGAAGAGGGGGGGACATGATCTTTGTCAAAGGCAAATTCAGACTCTTCGCAAAGTTGGTCTTGGAATGGTGGGAGGAGGGGAGAGAGGCATTCTACTTCATTTAGTCTCAATGCCAGGGTGGCTGTGTAGCCTTGAGCAAGTCACTGAGTCTCTTCAGCCTTAGTTTCCTTATCTCTGGAGTAAGTCCATAATAGCATTTGCCTCACAGAGTTGTTAGGACATGTTAAATGTAGCAGTTATTATGAAGTGCCTGTTACAGTGGCTGCCACAGATTAAGCACTATCACTGTTGCATTTGTTGTTTGGGGGAATAACATGGATTATTATTAGCAGTAGTATCTCCTTTCTACCACCTGGCAAAGGACTGCACCAACCTTCAAGGCCCCAGATCAAATGCCAAGTCAGGTCCTGCAAGAGACCTGCCCAGACACCCTCAGGTAGTCAGTCCTCACTCCCCCTTGAATGTGCAGCACTTTGTATGTGCTTCTATTTCTGCACTTGTCAGGCACTGCCATCGTTAGCAGACATCAGTTCCCGCCTCTACGATGGTGAAGGCAAAGGTAGTCTCGATCTTCCTTTCAATCTAGTAGGTCTGATTCTTGGGAAAACTTCAAAAATGTTGAAGTTTGGGGGAACTTCAGAGCCCCTGGAACCCTGACAATGTGTTGGAAATGGTGACTACGTGGTATCAATGCCACTCTTCCTCACTTGCCATTGCACCACAGATTGCATTTCAAGGCCTAAAATATAATGTAAATGATGTTACAATCTCAATAAATTTCAGGGATTTTTTTTTTCAAAAAAAAAAGGAAAAAACTCTGTGGATACCATTACCAAAGGGGGAAAGGTGGTATGCTCCTCCTCCTCCCCTTCCCTCCCTCAGCCAGTATTGCTGGCGCTCTGGTCCAGGCATGCTGTTAGTTAAGTATGCTTTTGAGAGGCTAGCCTGGAGCACCATTTCCTTCAATAGGCCAACCCTTAGATGTTTATTTACCCCAGTTATCGCTCAACGGTAAAACTAAAACAAAACTCAACTAAAACAAAACTAGGAGGGGTGGGAAAGATGAGCCTCAAACTCAGTGAGAACCGTGAGGCACTTCATCCACTATGGCCTTGTACATTCCCTGTGGATATGGCAAAATGTTAATAATAACTAATACCTAAGCTGGTGCCTCATTACATAGTGACTCACACCTGTAATCCTAGCACTCTGGGAGGCTGAGGCAGGTGGATTGCTTGAGCTCATGAGTTCAAGCCCAGCCTGAGCAAAAGCGAGACCCTGTCTCTACTAAAAATAGAAAAACTGAGGCAAGAGGGTTGCTTGAGCCTGATTTGGAGGTTGCTGTGAGCTATGATGCCACGGCAATCTACCCAGGGCAACAGCTTGGGACTCTGTCTCAAAAAACAAACAAAAAAAAAAAACCTAATACCTAATACTGCATTTAGTGGTTTCTCGGATAACTTTTACAAGGCCTCATTGCTTCACCTAATCCTCAGGGAGTGAGGTATGTGGGGCAGGTACTATTACGTCCACTTTGCAAATGGGGAAACTGAGGTCCAGAGGACTTCCACAGGGCCACCTGATTACTTAGAGGCAGATCTGAGAGATGAACTCGCGTCCAATCTCAGGGTGCTGCATAAACCTGGGCAAAGGAAGTGCAAGCATGTTACCTGCACACAGCCGGGTGGGGGGGCGGGGCTTTTAAGGACAGGCAGAGACCCGAAGAGAGGTGAGGCCCAGCTGCCCCAAGCCTCAGCTAGAGCCCCTCAATTAGGCCTTTTCCTGTGACCCGGTGTGGCTGATCTGGGCAGTCGCGTTCAGTTTCCACCTCCACATCGCGGAAGGCGTAGAGGCTGCTCGCAGCCTCCAGGAGGCGCTGGCGGGGCCGTCCGCCCACCCTCCTGGCCAGCAGACTGAGGCCCGGGCCGCCCGCGGTCGCCCCCTGGTGGACGTCGGCACCGGCCGCGCGGCACGGTCACCCCGCGCGGTCGCGGCGCGTCGCCGCTCCCAGCCGCAGCCGCGGCGCATGGCCTCTCCCGGGCGCCGCTCCCCCCGCCGCCACCCCGCGCCTCCACTTTGGGGATAATTTAACATGTTTCACACTAACTTTCCCGTAATGGCCGAGGAGCCTTTAGAAATGCAGCCTCCCCGCTTTATCGGCGGCCGCGCTAATGGTTATCTCGCAGCCGTGCCCCCGGCGATCCTGTCAGGAGTAAATAGAAGCTGACACAGTCATTTGCTTAAATCTTCTCCACACTTTTGCTGCATTTCCCTCCAGAGGATACCCCTGAAACAACAATTATTTGAAATGTCACGCGTTTCTGCCCCTGGGCTACCAACAAATGAACATTAAATCTATTAACAGCAAAAAAAATTAAATGTTTACTTTTCCGAAGGTGTGAGGGGGCAGAGGCCGACGAGAGGCAGAGACGGGGACAGAAAGCCACTCAGGGAGGCGACAGAGGCAGGGACAGAAAACCCAGCTGCGCTTGGAGACTGGGAAAGAGTGGGGGTGGGGCGTGGGCAGACAGACACTGAGCAGGACAGACGTCACGCACGGAAACCGGGAGAAGAGAAGGGACAGAGAGACAGACGGAAGAGGCGGTGCGCGAGCAAAGACACACAGAACAAGACAAAACCCAGAAATTGAGACCCAAACAGACCCATGTGGAAGGGGGTCCAAGAGAAAAGGGAAGAGAGACAGATGACATGAGAAGCGAGAAAACAGAAAGGAGCATCTTCCACCACATAAATTCCATCCCCGCTCATTTAAAAAAAGCAAAATTAAAAACAGAACCCATAGCCTTTCCAAAAGTGTGCTGGGATGGCAGGGCATGCTCTACTAAGAGCTGTGCGGCTTAGGTCTTCCTCCTCGCCTGTAGGGGGCTTGCCAGGTCAGGGCATCCAGGGCACTGAGGGCATTGGGGACTGGGAGGTCTTGCCACCCAGAGCAGGGTCCTGTACTTCAGGCCTCTCGGTGCTTGTCCAGAGCAAAATGGGTGAAAAGTGTGGATCTGAAACTAGAGACCCTGGGGATAGCAGTGTTGGGGCAAAGCAGATAGGCCTTTTGGGCCCAGTGCTGGCTTCATGCCCTGTGGAGCCCCATGATCATCTTGGCTCATGCTGTGGCTCACTTTCCCCAGCTGTACAATGGGAAGCAGGTTTTTGAACCTCTTCTCCACAAGACACCTGAGTGACAGACCAAAGTATTCTAATAAATTGTTTTCCCATGGGCCTGCGTGACACTGGAGGAGAATATCATGCCTGGTCATGTGGAAGGATTAGGGCGATCTCATGATTTGGTTCCTCCAAGTCAGTACCTCACTACCCTTAAAGTCTCTGGCCATAGAGGCACCTCCCAGGGGGAATGGCTCAACTCAGGGCAGGAAGCTCTCTAGTCACTGAAGGCCATTCTGGCCTCCACACCTCCAACCAGAATCAGGGCTCAGTTAGAGGCCTGTGAGGGGTTTGGTGGGAGCAGCCAAGCAGTGGAAAGGTCAGTGAGGAGGTCTGGGAGAGAGTACTAGGACAAGAAGGACAGTTGGAGGAGCCAGAGGGTGGGGGCCTGGTTTACTCCTGACACCCCCCTCCCCTTGTGTCTTCTGGTCCTTTGTGAGCATTTGCCTGTGTCATTTTTAGTTGCAATGAACAGATCACATCTCATGGTCTGAAAGGGAGGTTCTCTTTGGTCCTGGGCTATCTCTGCATGGCCAGGCCCCTCTGGATCTGGTCTCACCTCTCTCCTGGGAACAACGTGTCCAAACTGGGACTGCACAACAGAGAGCTTCATTATGTGTAACCGAGTGTGAACACTCAACCCATACACACCTGCCCACACCAATGACTTATGTTCAAGCACAGAGGCAAGGCTATGAATTTGTTCTCACACTATTGCTTAAGTTTGCACATTTTTAGCCTCATATGAACTCTACATTCTGAGCACACTTATGTGTACACGGAAACGTTCACCTTCCATATTCAAACATGAACTTGCACGCTCAGATACACATCCGCCGTGATGCTCCATATGCGTCCCCCCCCCCCCCCCAGTGCTCTTACTCCAGAGGAGAATGGCAAAAGGGTATGTCTGGGTCACTGAGGCTGTGTCCCTATGTGAATGTGTGACTAACAAAGAAAATGTGCATGTATTTCTGAG
Organism: Nycticebus coucang; assembly: GCF_027406575.1. Classification (NCBI taxonomy): domain Eukaryota; kingdom Metazoa; phylum Chordata; class Mammalia; order Primates; family Lorisidae; genus Nycticebus; species Nycticebus coucang. The sequence goes on along the minus strand of NC_069782.1, from coordinate 129,789,741 downwards.
ACTTTGAATGTGGACATGTTGCCGCATACAAGGAGACTCAGTGTGTGTGTGTGTGTATGTGTGTGTGTGTTGGAGGGTTGTGTGCCCGAGTGGTTGTGTGTGACTGAGAGTGTGTGGTGGGGGTGTGGGGGGGTGAGTGCTATTTAAATAAAAAAGAAAGGAAGTGAATCAGGGTCGTTTCCATTTTAATTGTAAAACAGATAAGCACTAAACACTTTGAAAAAGTAAATGACTTGAGAATAATTACTCTCTATTACCCAGCGTCCCAGGGGGGCAGTTGGAGGAGCCCAGATGGCTACAAAAATGGGATTTAGCAGAAAATTGAAGACATTATTCACCGTAACACATTATCAATTACCTTCATATCAATTACAATAACCTTACATTAGCGAGGGGCCCCAAGACCCTCCAGCCCCGAGACTGTGGAATCCCTGCAGCCCTGTGGGGGAGGAGGAGGGGAGGGGTAAGAGGAGGGGAGTGGACGGGGAGGGTCCTGCTTCCTTCTTTCTCCTGGAGACACTGCTGCTAGCTCAGGCCTCTCACCCCATCACGTATCTCCTTTCCCTGAATTTCTCCCTGGCCCAGCTCCTGGTCTGGGAGTCTCCTGGCAAATGATGTGTGAAACAGGAAGTGAGCTGAGGAGGTGAAGAGAGAGACAGAGATACTGAGGCCAAGAGGTGGATGTGATGAGAGGCTGAGAGGTGAAGGAAATAAAGAAGTGGGAGAAACGTAGGGGGCAGTCTAGTCGGGCCCAAGGAAGCTGAGACACTGAGGAGACTCAAAAGGATAAGGGAGCTAAGGTGCTAAAATGTCACTTTCTGTATTTACTCTGTTCACTTCCTAGTCCACCCACCCCATCCACCCCTGCCCCACTCCTCTCAGCTCACCCACCTCCGCCCGTCCCACCCACTGTATTTCTACAGAGATTCTCTCCCTGCCTCAAAGTCTCTGGGGGCACTCATGGGAATGGTGGCTCAAGGGATTTAAAACTGGAGGGAACGAGCTGTTGCCTCCAGTAGGAACCACAGAAGTAAGACAAAAGGAAGAACTTCCTAGAATAAGACTCTGAAACTAAATCTATGCGTCCAGACTGTGACTGCCAGTGGGGAAAGGAGCCTGAAGACTCTGCGACGGCAGTGTCTGAGACAGCGTGAGAATAAAGAGTACACACGGATTCCAGTCCTGACTGCTTCCTACTTCTCCAACATCCCCCCCACCCCCACCCCTGCCACTGTTCACTGGCTTTCAGGAACCGACCCAGCCAGGCTCCAGATCTACCCTGCCCAATGTGGTGGACACTAGCTCCACACAACTAGTCCAAATGGAGATGTGTTGTAAATGAAAAACACACCAATTTTTTAAGATTTAGTACGAGTAAAATGTCTTTTAATACTTTACAAAATATTGATTGCACATTAAGATGATACTGGCTTGGCTATATTGGTTTAAATAAAATATCTTATTAAAATTAATCTGGGCTCAGTGGTGCACACCTACAGTCTCAGCTACTTGGGAGGCAGAGGTGGGAGATCCCTTGTGCCCAAGAGTTCAAAGCCGGAGAGAGCTACGGCCACATCTGTGAATAGCCACTGCATTCTGTTGGCCTGGGCAACATAGCAAGCTCTTGTCTCTAAAAAATTTTAAAAATATAAAAATAATATTATCTATTTCTTTTTACCTTTTTTAAAAAACGTAGCCACTAGAAAGTTTTAAATAGCATATATAGCTCATATTATATTTCCATTGTACAGTGCTGGGCTAAAGCACCTAGAAAGGAAAGTGCAAATTCTGGGTGTCACCCCTTGGAATTTATCCCAGTGGGGAGCTCCCCAAGAAGCAGACCTTCTGAGATGGGGCTAAAGCAGGAACTTCAGGATCTACCTGAACCCCAAGCTCAAGTATCAGCCATGCAGGCTAGGATTCTCACAGATAGAGGAGCCCACAGGAGTTGTCATCCCCACCCAGTGTCCATCCCCAACATGGGGATAAGAAAATAAATGCGCACATATTTTCTTTCCTCACATACTCAGTTATACCTTCACGCATTCTCTGACAGGGTGCCTATGTATACATCCCCCACAAGTACACACATACTTCCTGTCCCTTTGCACAACCTTATATCCACACTGGCCAGGCACATGCACTCATACTTTCTGTGAGTGATAACTTCGTGTAGGTACACATGTGTGCACACATCCACGTAGACACGTGCTTCCTATTCCACACACAGAGCAGGGTAAGGAGGGCAGGACTGGGCAAACTTGTCAACTTGATTCATGGTGTGTGTGTGTGTCCAGGGGAGTGAGAGCTAATAATGTCCCCCTCCCCCAGGTTGGGCCCAGAGGACTAATTGCCAGTAATGAGCTAAAAGGAGCTCAGAGCCGCCCCAGGCCCGGATGAAGATGTTTCCAGAGACCAGCCAGAATCTGTCCTGCTGTTTTGTTGATAGAAAATCCCTCTCCCCTAGTATCCCCTCTCTGTCTCTGTCTCCCCTCCTGTGGCTCCCTCTGGTTCAAAGCCTCCGAAGAGTCCAGCCATGCCCTACCCCCTGCTTCTCCCATCAGCCTCTCTGCCTACTTCTTCTAATTGTCCTGCACCATCATGACATTTGCCCTCCATCCCACCCTCTCCTCTACTCCCTGATGGAGGCTTCTCAGGATACCCATTGCTGAGAAGGAGGCAAATTCTCAGAGGCTCCAAGGACCAGCTGCAGAGCTACTGTAGAAGACTGTGAACAGGTGGATTGTAACTGGATCTGAAGAAAAACTTTTACTTAAGGAGGAGATATGCGCAGTAACAGAATGGGACAGTGCTGAGCTCCTCTCACTGACATACTCCAGGAGCACCCATTGAGGACCCTATAGAAACGCCTGCTCTGCTAGAAATAAAGTTGCACAGGACGACCCATGAGGCTGCTTCCTGAGATTATTATTATAGCTACTCATAAACTATTAGTATAAATATTCACTAGTCTTAATTATTATAGCTACCATAGGTCAGGCAAGTGGTAGGTACTACAAAGTGCCAGGTACTTTACATTTTTAGCTATTTCCCTTCATCCTCACAAAACCTCTGCAAGGTACACACTGCCTATCTTCATTTGGTAGGCAAGTAAACTGAGACTCAGAGAGATTTAAACAGATGCCAAGGTCACGTGGCTACTCAGTCACAGAGCTGGGATTTGAACTACATCTGACAATAAAGCCCATGCTGTGTTATATAAAAGTAGAGAAGGTTAGCACTCCCCTGCCTAGGATGGAAGAGGCCCTCAGGCCTGACAACACGCATACAGTTGATACCACCTACCTTGTGGCATCTAACCATTGTTTTATTTAAAAAAAACAACAAAACCTCATGTCATGTCCACTAAAATTAATTTATTCCCTCAACAAACATTCATTCATCAAACAGAGATCCTACCATATAGCAAGTAAAACCTGAAAGAAATAGGTGTCCTTAAACTTAAAGGACTTTGGGGAGAGGTGTGGTGGTAGGAACCAGTGTCTCAGTTTAGAACTGGAAAAGGAAAAATCCTCACACAAGAGAGTCCCTCTGCCACCCGCTAAGGGCTCGTGTATCTGGTGTACACACTTGTGTGTGTATACCTGATGGGCACATGGGAACATTCAAAGATCCAGAGGGCTCTGGGGAGGACACTTGGGAATACAATAGCCTGGTGCTACTTCTTTTTTTTTTTTTTGTAGAGACAGAGTCTCACTTTATGGCCCTCGTAGAGTGCCGTGGCCTCACACAGCTCACAGCAACCTCCAACTCCTGGGCCCAAGCGATTCTCTTGCCTCAGCCTCCCGAGTAGCTGGGACTACAGGCGCCCACCACAACGCCCGGCTATTTTTTGGTTGCAGTTTGGCCGGGGCGGGTTTGAATCCGCCACCCTCGGTACATGGGGTTGGCGCCTTACCGACTGAGCCACAGGCGCCGCCCTGGTGCTACTTCTTGGTGGTCAATGACAAGAAGTGTTTTTAGGGAAGCCCCCCCCACTCCCCCACATTGGCACATTAGAGTCAGTCAGCAAGGGTAAGGCCCAGGCCAGAGGAACTTTGGGAGCAGCTAGATTTAAGGATCCTATGCGCACACTTCAGTTCTGCTTTTCCATTTTACCCCTGTATCTGGAACAGGGGAGTGGGCAGAAGGGAGGGAAGGAAGGAGAGAAAAGGAAGGAAAGCTTCTGGTATGGGACAGGGCAGGGGTGGTACCCAGAGATTTGGAAGCTATTTATGATGCAAATGTGTAAATGCTCTGCATTGCCTCCCCTGAGAAGGAGCCTAAAATTGAAGTCTAATTATAATGAATGATTGTTAATGAGTTGTCTAAACATAATAGATGGAAAGAATTAAACACCCAGAAGAAACAGGGTTTCATTAACGCACAATAAAGAAACCACAAGTGGGGTGAGCAGAGCCCTCCCCTGTTGTGGAAGACAACCCCTCTTTCCCCTATGTGAGCTTGGCAGGTAGGAGCCAGGCCAGGCCTCAGGACCTGGGAAGCTTAGTTTCCCCAGGTGGCCCTCAATACTGGGGGCACCCTCTACAAAGATGGTCATTGCCTGGCCTTATACCTATTGGCCTTATACCTTTGCATGGGTGCCCACACTAGGCACACACATCTACAGCCTATAGAAGTTTGGCCATAGCAAGCTGGTGTGGAAGTAAGCACATGTGTCTATTCCTGTAGTAGGCTCCAGTGGATGGTGGCATGTGGACTCTCAGAAGAAACATCTCTTTCAGGTCAGCAGCAGCCTCTGGGCTTTGGTGGTCCAGCCCTGCAAATTGGCTCCCAGGGAGAGAAAACAGCTAGAAGAGAACACATGCACTTGTATACAGATGTGTGCACATTCTGAAGGTCAAGAGTCAGACACATTCATTTGAACTCCAAGGCTGAAGCAGGAAGAAGATAATTTAGTTTCTACTCCAAATGAGGCTGCCTAATGCAGATGCATGGAGGTCCAGAGAGGGAAGGTGATGAGTCCAAGGTCACAAAGGTCAGAGCTAGACCTCCTCATACTAGTCCAAGGTGCTTTAGTTATTAGGAGAGCCATTGCTCATGCAGGTAAGGCTTGGAATAAGGCCCCACACATAATAAGACAATGTACACATGGAGGTAATGCTGGGACTCAGAATTTTCTGGGTAAGAGATGAATGTTTAGGGTCTCCCAAGGATCCAACAGGAGCCCCAAGCTTGTGCAGAGAGAGTCTGGGCAATGCCAAATGGTCCCAGGATGGGATAACCTGCAGGAGCACACATAGCACAGGCTGTTGCAGGGCAGAGCAATTCGAGCTGGAGAGAAGTGGGTTTTGACTGACAGGTTAATGAAGCGCTTTATACTGGTGGTGTAACTGCAGAGGCAGGCTGAGAGCAGGCTCACACACACACACACACACACACACACAAACATGACACCCTAACATACAGGAGACACCCAGAAGGGCAGAAGCCAAGCTGGCCAGCCTCCAGAGTGTTCTCCCTCCACCCACCATCATCCAGTGCTTTTCAGTCCCCCATTTACGGGTTCCCACCAGGGATGGTCTCCAGTTGCAGGGAAGATCTGATCATTCCCCAGCCTGCCCCAGTGCACAGAAGGTCCTCTCTGCCCTGCCACCCTCTACTTCCCAGAGCTCTTGTGGATTTGGTACAAACCTTGCAGGCAAATTGATTTAGTTCAGGTCATTTATGGATAGGAGGTAGGGGTGCCAAGGGCACCTGGGTTTTCTATGCCCACTGTTGGGGTGATCTCCCCCACAAAGGAAAATCCTCAGACTCCCTCCAAGACTGAGCCCAAACACCTAGGCAGGCTCCTTGGTCTGAGACAAGGGTGTGGTGTGGTCTTCAGCATACCTTGCCTAGACCCACTCCAGACTTGGCAGCCCAACCTCCTCACACCTTCGCCCTTCTTTTGACCCCGCCCCCCTTGGAGACAACACTGATTGGCTGCCATGAAGGCAGTGCGGGCCAACCAGCCCCCTCAGCGCCAGGAAAAGTTAATTTGGAGTTCTGGTCTCTTCCCAGGATGCATTTGGGCGGCCGCCCGTAATGAGATGCATAATTGCGGAGGCCTGCCAACAAAAGCAGGCTGGATTTAATTGAGTCAACGCATGGCCATTAATAATCTGACGGCAGCCCTCCCCCACTCCCACCTCACCCCCACCCGCCATCATCCAATGCTTTTCAGTCCCCAATTTACTGGGTCCCACTACGGTTGGTCTCCAGTTGCAAGGAAGATCTGACCATTCCCAGCCTGCCGCAGTGCACAGTAGCTGTAGTAGAACACAAAGTCCCCTAGAATATCTCATGATAAATCTGCACACACACACACCTTCCCTCCCCCTGCCCCATGACAACATACCTTGGCTGGCACTTGTACCCAGCTACCCCTTTTCCCCATTCCGTCATTACACAGATAGAACCTAAACTCCTACCATGTGCCAGGCTCTGATTTTGGACCTGGGAATACGACAGCCAACACAGACATAGCCAGCCCCCTGGAGCTTAGTGTTCCCATTCACTTGTCATCTTACACTGTTGGTATGCTCCTGACCTTCATACCTGTCCTTACCTCCACACCCACAGCTCAACATGCCAGCCTTCACATCCCTTCCCCACTTATCCTCTCCCTATGCCTGTCCCTTTTCATCTCATTCAGACACCCTCCCACAATATGCCCTTTTCCATATTCTCGTCCCCAGCATCTATTCCCCCCAAGTCTCCTGCCTGTCCTCAGACACAGTTGCCATAGACAACCTTGTCCACAAACAACTCCCCACATCTGCTCCCCTCCAGGGAGCTCACATGGGACAGGCATCCAGGGACCCCTCAAATCTGCTTCTCCAGCAGCTCTCCCTGCCCCTTATCCCTCCCTCCTGTCCCCACCATCAGCCCACCTCTCCTCATAGGCACACAAATCCCACCCATACTCTCCAACTGTCTCCAGCTCCTTAAGCTGATCCTACATCTGTAAAATGGGAATAATATTAGTTAATGCTCCCATACAGTTGTTGAAATGACAACTTTATCTGAGATAATCCAGGTCAAGGGTTTAGTGCAGAGCCTGGCACTCATGGGGACTCCTTAGTGCTGGTTGCTGAGTTTAGATGGTGGAAATAATCCAATAAACTCACTGACATCAAGCTCTGGACCACCTAAACTCCTAAATGACCCCTTAGAATTATCTGTTTTTCATAAAATTAGCTTGAAAAGGGCCTGGCATCACCGCAGTGATTGGAACTCAAATGGAAATCCAGCTTTTCGTACTGGACGGCATGTGTGTTCCCATCCTCGCCTGCCTCCATATTCCTATTTGTCCACTATTCCCCTGGGGGAAGTGAAGAGATTGAGCATCCCTCGAAGTGGATATGGAGCTTTCAGAAGGAAGGAACAGGATACTATTCTTCCACCCACTGGTCTCCCTTTAGGAAATCTCTTATAGAATGGGGAGAGGTTAGTCTGGCTTTGGGACCAGGTAGGGTGGAGTCCAGGAGCACCCAAGGCCAAGTTGCTTATGAAAAATCAGGAAAGTTCCCCTTCCCACTTATTCCTCAGTTTCTACTGTAAAGTCCAGGAGATAAAGGAAGAAGGATAAAGTGCCACCGCTTGGGGAGAAGAGGTGGCTCAGGGAGAGCTGCACCTTAAATCCTGTGTTTCAACCCGACGCTCTAACCTTCCTGATTGGGGAGGACCGGCGTCTGGGTGTGGGTGCTGGGGAAAGGAAGGGTCCGCAGCCTGAGCCTTTCCTTCCAAACCAGGCCGGGCTGGCGGGCTTCCTGGAGGAGGTGTCTAGGCTGCTCTCCTAGGGGCTGATAACCGGGTGCACGCGGGTGCGCGCGAGCTCGAGACTCCTCAGAGAATCCCTGTCACCGCCGAAATCGCCGAAATTGGCTGCAACTAGTAAAGATGCCAGGAATTTGCACCTTGCTCTGTGACCTAAAGCAAAAATGACATGAACATTGACAAATTTGACAAGGAAATTTGTGCAAAAAACAACTTCTATTTGGCTAGCCAAGCAGCAAATATGCCGGATGATACGCTTTATTAAGCAATCCATTTCTCAGCAATAGCGGCGCCATCTGCAAAGGTTACCGCGCATCAGGCTCGGCACAGAATTTCATCTGCGTCTGCAGTCGGGGCCGCACGCGGACACATTTTTCATGTACAGGCGATTCCGGATGCAAATAGAATCCGTGATGAAGGAGGTGACCTTCCGGGCGGAGCCGCTGCGCGCTAAAGTCACGCGCAGGCCTGCAGGGAGCGGGAGGGGCAGGCAAGCTGGGGGTGCTGTGTGGGGCTGGGCCTGACTTGGGCTTTGAGGGGTTGAGGGAGGGGTCAGGGAGCTGGGATCGCTTGGGGGAGAGATACACAGATCTTTGAGTCTTTTCACTTTGGGTCTGGAAGGGATCTGAGAGAGCATTGGCTCAATCCTCTCATTTTACGGATTTGGAAACTGAGACTCAGAACCGGGAAGGTCTTGGCTAAGGTCATACAGCTTGGTAATGGTAGGACTGAAGCTCAGCACTGTACCTTAACTCCTAGCCCAGTGTTAACCCTGAGAACTCAGAGCACAGAGATTAAATATGCCTGGGTTCATTATTTCATCACTGCTAACTTCATAACCCTGAGCAAATTAGTAAAGCTCTCAGTTTCTTGTCCTGTAAAATGGAGACATGCTATTACTCACTCCATGGCCTTGTTTTGAGGACTGAGTTAATATGCATGAAGTGCTTAGAATAGTGCCTTGGAGAATGGGTGTGGGTGGGGAGAAATGAGTGAATTAGCGCCTTTCTCACAAGGAAGTGGGGCCAAATGGCTCATCCCTCTAAGAGGGAAGGTCCCTGCTCCCTTCACTCTTCCCTTCATCCTCTCTTTCCATTACCCTGTTTTCCAACACAAGCCCCCTAACACACACAAATTAATAAATCACATCTTCATTTCTCACTTGCAGTCTGTTTAGTTATTTACATCTACTCCAATTTGGTTTGCGGTCTACTGGGTCCCCAGGTCTGTCTGTCTTTCATGATTTCAGTAATTGTGCTCTCAGTTACTGCTCATTCTTTTGGGCTTTCTATTGGATGAGGGGTCACTTAGGGAGGAGTTGTGCTTCTCACTGATAAAGCTACTCTGTTGCTTTACTCTTTCCCACCACAAGTGACGTCACCCCCACAGCCTTGGTAACAGTTTCTGATTTGAGATAAAGCTCCATGTCCTTCACTGGTCTATATTCCTCTCTATCACGATTTCCCCTTTTACTGAAGTCTCCCGCCTCCCCAACCAGGACTAATGCACTGATGATACCTCTAGAAATCATATTGATAAGTTTACTTTCTGGTAGTCCTCTCACACTCCTCCAGAGTTAAGCCTCTTTCTACAGTTCTCCAAACTCTTAAGGAAGGTTCAAGCACCCCTTGACCCCAATCTTTCTGGACTAGACAAGGCTTACTGCTCACCAGGCCTGGTTCCTCTTTGCTTCTCACACCTTGTTTTCCCACTATACAACTGTCAAACCCACAGTAACCTTCCCCAAACCCTGTAATTGTGAGAGAGGTTTGGAATATGACAAGCCTAACCTCAAAGCTAGACTTTCCAACCCACCAATATTGAGCCAGTCACAACCTCTGAGAACCTCACTTTTCTCATCTGTAGAATGGGGGACATTAAGTTAAAGTTATTGGAAGGATTTTATGATATAAAATATAATAAGTCAGTCATTAAATAAATAAATGGATTTCTTTCCTCCTCAATTCTCGTTAGTTTCTCTCATTCTCAGGAGCTGCTCAATCTGTCCATCCCTTTTCACCCCAGCCCTTTGTAAGTATGTTTCTTCCAAAAGCCTAGGTTTTCAACCAAAAAAATCCAGTCCTGCCCTAACTCCTTACTCTGGGGCTCTGAGCCCAGATTATGTACAGAATTCAGAACTATAATGTGTGTTGGTTTAACCTTTTTGAGCACATACAAAATGGTAGCCAAGACGGGCTCCCTGGCTCTCATCTACCTCCACTTCCACTTCCAAAGGAGTTGCAGCTACAGATTAGCCGTCGGGGGTGCCCTGCCGCGTCACACCCCCCCTCCGCCATGTACTCCCAAGCCTGGCAGCCCAGGAAAGAGATGACAGGGCGGGAAACCACCCTAAAACATACTCCAGGCAGTAGAGGCCCTATCCACAGCCTTTGCTCTCCTTTATCCCAACTCCTCTCCATCTTCCCCTGCCTCCTGGCGGCGCGCCACGGAGGAGGAGATTCCTGGACTGCTCCACGCAGCCGTTCTGAAGGGCGAAGGATTTCTGGCCCACCTCGTGGGGCTGGTGCAGGAGCAGGTACATCCTAGTCTTCTTCTTACCTAGAAGGCTCTTTTACAGACCCCCAGTCCCAGTCCCAGCCCTCAGCAGTTTCTCGCCCAGCCAGGTGGCCTGTGGGGGCGGGGCTTGGGGCAAGGGGCGGGGCCATTGGCTCTGCCCGCCCCTTCATCCACCTCTCCGCCCCTCCCCTCAAGGCCCTTGCTGGCCGGCCCGCCCCTTCCCCCGGCCCGGGCACGCTACAGTAATCCAGAATGTGTATTTCTGCAGATGATTAAATCAATACAATCCTGACAGGACTTGTTGGAACATGCTTCTTTATTTTGCGCAATTCCTTCCCCGCGTCGCCGGCATTTATCACCCGCTCTGCTGTCAACGCCGAGATTGTGCGGGGCGAGGGAGGGGTGGGGTGGGGGAGGGTCGCGCTGGGGGGCCGGGCCCTTAGGCAGGCGCAGCAGACCCGCCGCCACCCTAAGCTAATACGGACAAATAAATTTAGGGGTCGGGCTATGCCCCACCTACACGCTGCCCGCGGCCGTCTCCTTAATGGTGGGTTGGTGGGGGTGGGGAACAGGGAGGTTTGGGACGGGGCGGAGGGCCGAATCCAGAGATCTCTTTACACACGGAGCCCCCATCGAGGTCGCAGCCCCAGCCAATGAGCTCCCGCGAATCCTCTCAACCTCCTGTGACCTTGTTCTTGGCAGCTGGGGACCCTCGGAGGTGGGATGGGGGAGGGGGAGGAATCAAGCTCTGTGGTCCTACAGGCACGTGAACCTGGGCACCGCAGGCCCAGGGAAGAAGGCTGGGGTGAGGGCTGGAGGAGGAGGAGGATGAAGAAGGGCGGGAGGAAGTTAAGGACAACTAGGAGGAAGAAGAGGAGGAGGGGTGGAGAAAGGCTGGAGGGTGAGGAAGAGGAGGAGGGGAAGGCGAGGAGGAGGACTGGGAGGAAGGCTCGGAGGCAGTGGCGGCCGGTGACAGGTGCCTCGGCGGTGGCGGCCCTCGGCAGACGTGATTGCCGCGGTGGCTGCGCGCCCGAGCGTGACTTTACAACTAATCCTGTTTGTAAGTTATTATTTATCTTCAGGAAAGTTTGTCAAACTTGGGCTTTGATTTTTCGCCCTGATTTCCCTCTTGTGGCGCGCTCTCGCACGCGCTCCCATATAATTTATGACTGCCTCTGGTCCTGATGACAGATTATTAAAAGTAGAATTAGTTTTTCGCGCAGAATTTTTCCACTGGGAATTGGGAAGGCAGCGCTCTCCGCGGAAGGTCTCCGGCGAGGTCTCCATTACTAATAGAAGTTTTTTGATGGGGTGAGGAGACTAATGATTTGAATTTACTGTGGCAGCAGTCACGTGGGTGGGAAGGCATCAGCCGAAGAGACAAGAGGTTAACTTTCTCCCTGTGGAGAGGTTTATTGGATTGTTTAGCAGCAGAAGGATAATGTTTTTGTCATAGACTGCTGGTGCCGCGCTGCAGTGCGGTGGCCGCCAGCGCCGGGAGAGGGGAGAGGGGAGAGGGGAGAGAGGGGGAGAGCGGGAGCCGGGGAGTCTTGGAGAGGCAGACAGACGGACGGACGCAGCCAGGGAGAGCCGGAGAGTTAAAGAGGGACACACAGACAGTCACAGTGAAGCAAGGGAGGGCGAGAGAGACAGAAAAGGACTCAAGAGAGCCCAAGACGCGAAGTGACAGAAGACAAGAAAGAGCCCAAGAAACACGACAGAGAGAAAGAGGGGCGGGTTGGGGAGAGAGAACCAGGGGCAGAAACTCAGCAAGACCGAAAGCAAGGAGGGGGGCCGGGGGGCCGCTCCAAGGCCCAGGGCCTTAGGGGAAGACCCGAGAGGAAGAGGAAGTGTCGGGGGCGTCCAGTCCCATCGCGGAGCCCCGGGGGAGGAGTGGTGGTGATAGTGACCCAGGGCCCGGCTGCTCCCGCCGTGAGGATCTGCTTGGGTATCAGGAGCGGGGCGCAGTCGGTGCTGGCGTCCCCAGACCCGCCGGGTTGGGCCTGGCCGGGCCCGGGGGAGGGGGGCGACGGCGGAGGGGGGGTGCGGCGGCGGCGGCGCGTTCACCTGGCCGTGCGCTCGGAACTTGTACTCCCAGCATGCCTCGACAACATGGGAACCGGAGGGGAGTCGCTGCGCAGCTGAGAGCCTCGGCTTAATCTTATGCACCATTAAGCACTCAGCAGCAAGCCCGTCCTGTTCATATACATCATCCACGCTTAATAAACATAATGATGACATAAGATGTAATTCTAGATGAATTTTCATTTTATAGGGAAATGGAGAATTCCTGTAGAAGGGAAAAAAAGTAAATTATCTGGGAAGTGCAAAATAAATGATGTTGCTCCCAGAGATGAATAGAGGTGTTAGAGGGAGAGAGGGAAAGAGGGAAAGAAGCAGGAAGGAGGGAGGGAGAGAGGGAAGGGGGGCGAGAGAGGGGGAGAGAAAGAGAGAGAGAGGCAGCGAGCAGACAGGGAGAGACAGAGTCACACGGAGAGAGACAGAGACCCGGACCGAGATAGTCGAGCGGGGGTGGGGTGGCATGGGCTGCTGCGACGTGGGGGAGGAACCTGAAGGGACAGAGGCGGCAGGCGTCTGGATGGGAGCTGTGGGGGGTCGGGGCCCGCGTCCCTTGGAGGGGCCGAGGGCCGGGGACCGCAGCGTCCGGGGCCGAGGCTAGGGTGGCGGTGACGGACGCGGCCAGGCCGGGCGGCTCATTCATCAAGGGAAGGATCAGGGCCCACGGAGTCACTAACGGGCGGAAATTGAATTCTGATGAAAGCGCGGAGAGCCGAGGGCGGGGGAGCGAGGACCAGGCTCCGGCCCAGTTCCCAGACTTGCTAAGAGGAGGGGGAAGGGCCCTCAGAGATCTTTCAGATCGAAATCCACGCCTCCTTCCCGTCTGGAACCCACCGGACACCCCCTCACCCTCGCCCCACCCCAGGCACTTAGTAGGGATGGCCGGCTTGGCCTGGGAAAGTTATGAGGCCTGAGGATGTACCTAAAGGTCAAGTTGGAGCCCTCTCCCTGTGGTTTTAGAGCGTCAGGTGCCCTGGTCTGACCAGGGAATGGTAGTGGGGATTCGGTCATTCATGGTGTGGTCGACATGAGGGAAGGGAGGCTGGGTGAGACGATTAGAGGGAAGGGGGCAAGAAGGGTTAATGGAGACTAGGAAGTGGGACTTCAATGAGTAAGGAAAGGGAAGGGTGGGCTAAACTGAGGGGAGTACAGAAGGTCTGGGTTAAGGGAGGAAGTCAGTGAGAGGGTCTTGAGGGCTAGGAGGAGATAATGGAGTGTCTGTGGAAGGGCGTGAGAAGTTTCTGGTGGGAAGAGTGGTGTGGAAGGCAGGCTCAGGAGAGGGGAAGCAGGGCATCAGCATTATCAACTGAGTAGTCCTCCCCTACCACTGGGGAAGGACCCCATGTATAAAAGTAGCAGCCTGGATAAGGCTACAGGGTTCCCTCTGGGAGGGAGGGCAGTGCAGCATGGAGGACAGTCATTTCCATACAGAGTCTTCTCTGTTATGATGGGGACCTCTGAGCTAGCAAGAAGACCCTAATCTCTCCTGCTAAGGGCTGGGGGTGGACGTGTCCTTTTGCCCCAAGGAGTGAGAAACAGTATAAAGATGGGAGCCATGGAAAACTGGGGCCAGGGTTTAACTCTGCTGGTTTGGGCTAGGGAGAGGGGCTCAAATATGAGCTCCACTTCCTGACATACGCCTCCACTCCCTCTCCCCAGCTCTCCACATGCTCTATAGTCAACCATCAGCTCCTTCACAAAGCCTTTGTGAGCCACTTCTTTCCCTCACTTAGAGGTGTTCAAAGCCTGGTGCACAAATAGACTACAGCACAGCAGGTCTGGTCCCCAACAAGCAAGAAGTGTCAGAAATTCCTGTTTCAGAGGCAGAGAAACCATGCTCCAAGAATCACTGGTGGTACTGGTGGTAGTCATGGTGAGGGCCAGCATGAGAGCCCTGGAGAAATTGGCACCAAATCTGACCTTGATGAACCTTAGGACTTAACAGGCAGGAACTAGGATGAGGCAAGGCTGAAGGTGGCATTTGAGGCAGAAGAAAGAACACGGACAAAAGAGGGGAAAAGAGGAAGATGTTGGAGAAATATCTGGTTTTCCTATTTGCTTGGAAGTGACTTAGAAGAGAAATTGAGGTGGTGGAAGAAGCTTCTTCAAGAACCAAGGGATGAAAAGCAAGTTGAGGGGGAAGAGAGTGTCCTGTTACGAAGGGCTTGTTTTGCCTTGTTTTGAAAGCGGAAGGAATATGAGCTTTACTTGTTGGGCAATAGGGAGCCATGGATGGTTTCTGAACTATGGGAGCAGAAATCAGAGTTGTGGTTTGGGCTGAGTACCTTGATAGTGGAATGTGTGAGGAAAAAGGTAAGTGGGTTTATGACCTTGACACTTTGCCCCTGTGCTTGAATGTCCTACCTCTCTGAGGACATCAGAAAGGTGTGAGAGAAGAAGCTTTCAAGCTTTCTCCCACGAGGGTCCCACTCTTAACCACCTGATCTCCCGAATTCTTTCCCTCAGGAATTTACCTCTGAATAATTCTCTCCCTGACCTTCATGAAACAAGCAGAACCTCTGCCACCTGCCCCGTGTTTCTTGCAGTGATGTGTTCAGGAGGGAGTGGTGGACTTAATGTCTGTGGATAAGTGGGTGATGGCATTGTTGTAGTTACGAGACTTACAGTTCTGTCCTATCCAGGCTGAGCAATCAGCAGGAAGAAGGTGGGGAGCAGAAGATGGTCAGAATGGTGAGGGTGGTTATGTGCACAGAGACGGAAGATGCACTGCCCCTCGGGGACAGTGGCAAGGAATGACACCATCATTCTTTTGCCTCTAGAGCCCTTAGTGGGAACTCAAAGGTCACTGGGAGGCCCTGGAGGGCAGGACCATCTTTTCCCGCCCTCTCCTCAACCCTGCCTCATCCCATACCTATCTCTCTTCCAGCTAATCCAAATAAGGGCAGTCTGCAATTCTGTTCTGGGCTCTGTGCCAAAGTGACCCTCATGTAGCAGCCATTTGGTACTAGGAAGGGGTGGAGCTTTGAGAGACTGGAGCCTTGAGGGGTTCTCCTGCCAACCCATTCTAGAGTACCTTTGTTTAAACTCATACAGGGAACTAGAGGTTGCAGCTGGAAGGTCAGTCATCTGGTCCTCATAGGGTCGGAGGGTGCCGTTGGGAGTGGAGTAGAAGGAGGTGATTCCTCTAGCCCTGCAGGGCCAGTGCAATCAGCTTTGGGTAGATGGGGGGCTGCCATGTACCCCTCAGGATGGAGTAGGTCTAGGAATAGAGCTAAGTACTCCACACCGGGCAATGAGAAAAACTACACACACCCCTGCTATCTCCTCCTCTCCGCTCTCCTTTTATCTATATGGTCTAAGTAACTGTCCATCTCAGACACATACAATACATACAACACATAAAGCTGGACATTTCTACAAATACACACGCCTACAAGGGCAGGATTCATAAGCAACTACACATGTAGTCATTTGTGTTTGTCCTCACAGTGTGTCTGTATGAATCATTGTGTTTTAATTATCACATTCTATGACTGTATATCACAGTTTCACAAATACACACATGAACATTTATACAGAAGTGATTTACATATGCATGAACACATTCATCATGCCCTGTTCCTGGACCCTAGGAGTTCATTTTAAAAAGGGGGAAGAACCTGATGGGGCAAGTGGGTGTGGGGAATGAGGAGGGGAGAGCACTCGAAATTGCCAGAACTACAGGGAAGGAATGAAGCTGAAAAACCCAGGCCAGGCTCCTGCCTGCCCCCTGCTCCTCCATAGGCCCTCCCAGAAGGGCCCAGTGCTGAGTCCCCTCACCTCCCTCGGAGCCCAGGTTTTAATTCGGGCGGTGTAATTTTGGTGCGAACGGTTGGGCGCCTTTCGTTGGGAAATTGGGAGGAATGCAAACAAGATTTCACTTCATTAAACAGGGGCAAACAGTAGAGAAATTGCACTTACTTATGGAAATGACTTTTAAACATGCACAGCATTTACTGGCACTGCCCGCGCTGAAATTCTGTGAGGATTATACATGTGAATAATTCACCGAGGGCCAATTAGAACTTACTCTGTTCCTAACCCCCAGCATCTCCCTTCCCACCCCATCTTGATTATGGCCCAGCCTCCTGCCTCCTCTAGCTCTCCCTCCTCATTCCCAGTCTTGCAGTTTGTAACTGGAAATGCAAACTGAGAAGTGCATTGTCATATACACTTTAAGAAACGCCTCAAACATGGCGGCACACAGGTATTGCCAACACCTCAAACATGAACACAGAGACCCAGCATGCGAACTCACGGGCACAACACTGTGACATCTCAACATGGCAACACACAAATACATTTCGACAGCCCAAACATGGCAATACTCATTAGGATGATGCAACAATTGCGACAAACATGGCAATACACATTATGACAACTTAAATGTGATATTCACAGAGATGTTGAATTATTTAAACGTGATGTGCGATATACTGTGCTAACTTAAACAGAGAGACACATCATGTTGTTAAAATGCAAATATATTGTCACACAACAATAACCGCGAGGACACAAACTTGGAGTCATATACAGAGATACATTGTGATCATTCAAACCTGGTGATACCCTCATAATCTGGGGACAATTCATAAGGTGACACAATTACACGCATTGTATCAACTCAAAAACCGAGTGCATACCGCAATATCCCTGAGAACCCAAACCTGGCGACATGTATAACCTTAGTTACATCATGACAATACAAATACAATGATTTATTCATGGTGACAATTTAAACATAATGACCAACTAGCATTCTGCCTACTGAAACATGCTGGTTCACAAGAATACATGATGACAGCCCCATGGCAAACACATTGGGATCACACAAACACAGTGAGATGGATCTAGGCACATGCTTATCAACTCAGACATCACGCTAATTCCAATGTGATGACATGTTTTGACCACTCAAATATGGTAACACATAGAACGAGATTCATCCTGTGACATCTTGAGTGTTCACTTATTTGCATATTATAGTCAAACAGGAATATGTGTTTTATGACAACCCAAACTTGTTGACATGTAAGAGAGAGTGAGACATGTTCACAGAATATAACACAAACGAAGACAACTTTGAAACAAAATACTCTGCATTGATACAGAAATATCGTAAACTGAAATAGCGAATGTAACATACTCTCACCCATGGACATGCAAATGACTCAATGACACACAAATGACAAGGAGAAACTCTGAGACATAATGACACTCATAACA
Organism: Nycticebus coucang; assembly: GCF_027406575.1. Classification (NCBI taxonomy): domain Eukaryota; kingdom Metazoa; phylum Chordata; class Mammalia; order Primates; family Lorisidae; genus Nycticebus; species Nycticebus coucang. The sequence continues at coordinate 129,772,137 of NC_069782.1, read as the reverse complement.
AACACATAGTAGCACTTATACACAACTGCACTATCACTGCCACACCCTCACTGACAGGTATACCTTGACTCCTGACACTCTCCACACCTATCACCCCCCAGTCACTCCATCTAATTAACAGTACAGAACCATGGCTCAGTGCCTGTAGCACAGTGGTTATGGAGCCAGCCAGCTCTGGCCAGCTAAACAACAATGACAACTGCAATCAAAACATAGCCGGGTGTTGTGGCGGGTGCCTGTAGTCCCAGCTACTTGGGAGGATGAGGCAAGAGAAATGTTTAAGCCCAAGAGTTTGAGGTTGCTGTGAGCTGTGACGCCAAGGCACTCTACCTAGGGCGACATAGTGAGACTCTGTCTCAGAAACAAATGAACAGTACAGAACCTGTCTCAGTAGGAACAGGCCTCTAGATGCCAAGCATGAGGGTAGGGCTAAAGAAAGGAGTAGAGGGAATGAAGCCATCATCTGTAAATCCAAGATAGAACTTACATGGAGAAGGAAAATAATACAATATCAGTGATGGCTGCTACTTAGTATTTGCCCAATACTGTTACACTCCTTAAGGATTCATGTCAATGTCTCAGGGAGGAGACAGATCTCTTCTCTACACCCACAGTAAAAGGAAGAGGAACCCACCAGTGTTCTGCTCCACCCACACAGACAGGGACCTGGGCAAGTCTGTGACAGTCCTAGTGGTGGGTGGGCACTGTGGAGGAGGTGAGGGTTTGGGTACAGCTGATCCACACTTAGAACCTTGATGTAACTTCCTGAGATTCCCCTTAGTGACGCTAGCCAGCACCCAGAGGTCGGGGAACAGTTTCATGGCCTGGATGGTCTTTCTTCATGAATTGGTCCCAACAGTTTCATGACCTGGGTGATCTTTATACTATAGAAGTCCCTTCTGTTCACAATGTCCTGAGCTTTGCCCACTTCCAGACTAGTTGAGGCAGGGACCAATCTATATCAGACAGAGCCTGACGAGGAAAGAAGGGCACCTGTTGGAGCTAGGAGCCTCCCAGACTCCTACGTTTGCTTCATGAGTTGGTGAGGGTATGTCAGCACAGGAATGTACCTGTATTTACACATGCAGTATTAGTGGGTGTTTGGTCATGAACATCAGCATGCTTTGGAACAGGCAAGCCATGGGGAATCGACGTCCCTTAGGGCCACTCACAGGAGCAAGATTGCGTGTCTAGGTGACATTTTGAATATTCATATATTAGAATGGGCACCTCAGTGTTTGTATCTATGTAAACTTTATGTCGGTTTCTGAGAGTAACTGGGTCCAAGTTTGATTGCCTCTCTGTGCATGTTTATACACTTTTAACAATATGTATGTGGCTGTGTCATCTCAGATCCAAATGCATATTACAACATACATGTATTATCACCATGTTCTGGTTGTCGTAATACGGGCTTGGGAGTCAGCAGATTTTTGTTGTCACATGGTGGATGGTGCAACTTCTCCTGCTATGATCTTAAGACCATTAAGAACGATCAATCATATTACCCAGTATCACAACAGGTCACCCTGCCATGGGGGCTGGGGACTGAGAAGCTGAGCTCTCAGAGGACCAAGCTCTATGAGCAATCTTGCTCCTGTGAGTGGTCAGCTCTTTTTGGCCACTCCCATTTCTCAGAAGGAGACATTGAGGACAAGTGGCCTCCAAGGTCATGCTGAGTCTGGGGAGAGGAAAGTAAGTAAAAGCCTGGAGGCAGAGAGGGGAACAGAGAAAAGGTGGAGGTACCAGACCTCATCCACCCCTTCCCACCCTAGATGGAGAGCACCTGGGACCACAGCTGCTCTGCTGCCTTCCCCACCCTCGACCCTAGTCCCAGCCCACTCCTCCCTCCTCCCTCCCTCAGTCCCAGTCCTAGCCTCCCTCCTCCACCCCTCCTGACTTTCTCCCTGGCTCTGCTCTCTCTCCAACGGGCACATGTCAGAGAACATTATGTGCACCGCAGATTTGCATAATTCAAGAAGCATCAAATTAAATTTGCATAATTCCTTTGATTACACTTGTTATTAAATGTAAGTGACATTGATTTACAAAATGGCCCAATATAAGGTTAATAGCAAATGTCACCTTCCAACAGGGTGAGTGTGTGTGAGTGAGTGTGTGAGTGTGTGTGGCAGGGGCGCAGGGGGATGGACCTGAGTCCTCGCATTTCCTTTCCACCAGGTTCAGCTGCTCAACTCCTTGTCCTTCCCCTTGGGTGCCCCAGGCCCTCAGGCCTCTCCCCAGGTTCTGAGTCCTGACAATAAGGGGAACAATTTGCTGTTCAATCCCACCTTTTCTCCCCTTTCTTCCAGGGCTAGAGCTACTGAGGGTGTGATATGGAGTCAAAGAGAGAGGATTAGAGTCGTGGTTAGTGGTTAGGGCAGCTAGGGAACAGAATTTGCCCCAAATTTATGACATAGGGTGAGTCAATAAAAGGATGAGGGGTGACTTCTGATCTGAGTGCGAATGGGAGACAGCAGAGGCTGGGTGGCAGAAGCTGAGAGAACTGAGTTCCCAAAGCACTGGGCATGGGGCAGTGAGGACTCTGCGGAGGGTAATGTGAACACACCCACTGGGCAACAAGGAGACCTAGGTTCAAGACCATGAGGACTCAAAAGCCCAACAGGGAGGGTTCCAATGAGCAAAGACTGGGGATCCACAACTTGGTGTCTGAGTCATTGTGACCTGCCTTTGCTCAGAGAGAGGGGGAGGGGTGGAAGCCTCATTCAACTACTCCTCAGCAAGGGACAACAGTCTCCTCAGGACATCAGGACAGGGTTCAGAAACTAAAGGAGCGGGGAACAGAGCCGCCCTTTAAAACTGTGAAGGGCAAGGACACAGAAGTACACACAGCAGAACACAGACACCCCTCCCACATCCACATCTGCATATGCACCCCCATATACAAATCTACATAGCACCCCACGTACATACACACATCTGCATCTGTACCTCACATATACATACACACACCCGCATATGCACCCCCACGTATACATACACATATCTACATCTGTACCTCACACACGTGCAAACACATATCTGCATGTGCACCCCCACCTACATGCACACATCTACATATGCCACACATACAAACATACACCTGCATATGCACCCCCACATATACATACACAATCTGCATATGTACCTCACCTATGTACATATACACATCTGGATATGCAGTCCCACACATACACAGACATCAGCACAGATACACGTGTGAATACATGCGTGGTTGTGGGAATACATAGCCACATGTGAACATGGAGGGACATCAGGACCAAAATGTACTTGTGGACTGTGTTACAAAGTCAGATATGTGGATGGTTGGTCACCAAAGCACATGAAAATGAAAGCTCACAGATACAGAAACATACAGACATATACCCACTTTTAAGTAAGTGACAGTGAAAACTTAGACAAGCATGCCCTCCCACCTCAGGAATGTACTTCCCCTGGGGAAGGAAGTACATTCCCATTGCCTCCCAGAACCTGCAGGAATTGGAGAGGAGAGGGTTGGAGAGACAGGTGGTAGCTGTGCCTGGCAGCTGCCACCTTTATGGGAGCAAGTGGAGAATTTCAAGGAAAGGCCCTTCCAGTGTCCCTGAGAGCCTCCTCTAGAGCTGCCTTCCCCACTCCCCTTGTGCAGGGTCCCTTCCCTCTTCCTTAATCTGCCTCTGTGTGTGTGTGTGGGGGGCATGTGTGCATGTACGCGTGTGTTGGGCGGGGACAGGGCCTTGCTATCCGTTCTCTCCCTGGGTGAGAATATTGACAAGGTGCTAACTAATCATTAAACCCACTGGCCCCTTTAAACAAGAAAGGAGAATTATGGGCAGGACTGTGGGGGACGGGCCCCTTCATGGGCCCACTGAGGGGAGAGGTAGTATCAGGACTGAATTCCAGACACACCTGAGTGTCAAACTCAACCATCATTGCCTTGAGGAGAGATAAACTGGGGAGCTCAAACCTGGAAGTAGGTTGTGGAATAAAATCTGTACTAAACCCACAAGGACACACACTTGAATAAGACGCACGGTTCACATGGAGACACATACACCACACAAAGATGTACAAATACATCCACAAATAACTGCAGGACAGACATTAGATTACACTCCCAAACCTTTTCCCTACACAGATTCACACATTCTTGCAGTATGATAATCACAATGGTTGAGAATGAGAGTCTTAGAATCACACGGAACTGGGTTCAAATCTCAACTCTACCATCTGCTAATTGAGTAGCCTTCGGAAACTTACCAAATTATTCAGAACTTGTATTTCCTTATCTGTTAAATGGGGACGACACTATTACCTTCCCTGTGAATCTGCCATATGAATGAGAAGGTAAATGGCATATAGTAGATGAGAGGGAGAGGCTTTGCATTTAGCTGCTGGTGGTGCAGTTGTTATTTGCAATTGTAAGTATTTACTGAGAACCTTCTATGTGCCCAAGAAGACCCTGGGGATAGAGTGATAAACCAACTGACAGGAGTGGAGACCCCCTCATTCATCCTCACTAAGAGGCAAGTGCAGCAGAATCCTGAGCAGGTGGCTCTGGAATCTGAGGGCTGGGCAGGGCATTGTTTTGTCACCTGGTGGGGGGCAAATCCACCCTCCAACCACAAAAAAGTTTTTTGAGGTACTAAAAGTTACTCTCCCTTTCCCTGAGCTGTCTTTTCTGTTTCTACATCTAGTCTAGTCCTTTCCTGACTTGCAAACCCTGAGTTCCGACACACCCCAAGCCCACCATCAAGATTTTGTCTTTGATTTTAGTCTATCAGTTGCAGACCTCCCAGCCGCAGTCAGGTGCGCAGAGTGCAAGAAGCCTGTGCACATGTGTGGGTACGAGGACTTCTCTTCTTAGCTTCTTTGTCCAGAGTAGGCTCCACTCACATCCTCCTGCCCTAACCAGGAGGGAACTCTGCTGCCGGTCTCCTAATTAGCAAATCCACAGGCTCCTCTCAGTATTTCTTTGCTTTGACCTCTGCACATTTGGCAGCAGCTCCACCCCTCCTCCTTGAAACCAGTTCTTTTCTGGATTTGCATGACATTGCACCTCCCAGGTTTCCCTCCTCCACCTCTGAAGTTCCTTTTCTGGCCTTCTATCAGCCTCCTTGATTTCTTCCAATCCCCAAACTGTACCTATGCCCACAGTTCTTCATTCTTCACTCAAACCTATTCTTTCCCCTCTCTTCCTTTTCCTGAGCTCTATCAATCCAACTTGACCTGTACTTTCTCTGGAAATAAACACCCAATTGAGATTTCTAACCCCAAATTCTTATCTCCCAAATGACAGGTGGGAATTTCCACCTGTTTCAACTGGTACATCAGATTGACCATGTGCAAACCTGAATGCATTCATTTCTTTGGCAAACATTCCTCAAACACTTATGATGTGGAGACACTGTGCCCAGCATGGAGGATACCAAGTGAGGGACACAGTCCCTGCCCTCAAACAGCCTAGTGTCTAATGGGCTCCCCTCCCCCATCTCCCTCCTCATTCCTTCATTCTGTCCTCCTTCCAATTAAGCCTCTGAATCATCTGGACACCCCTTTTCTCCACTTCCTCCCCATTCTATTGATTGTCAGATCCTGGAAAATCTTTGTCCTCATTGCCACTGGGCCAAATCAGACCCTTTCCTCTCTCTCTTTTTTTTTTTGACCCTTTCCTTTCTTTCCTCCTGAACAGTCAGTCTCCTTAGCACTGTCCCATCACCCTAACTAATTTACCCAAAGCACAGCTCTCATATGGGTTGAATTATGCCCCCCTCCCAATTTGTTAAAGTCCTAACCCCTGGTACTTGTGAATGTGACTCTTTTTGGAAACATAATCTTTGCAGGTGTAATTAAGATACAAGTTAAGAAGAGGTCACACTCAGATAAGGTGGACCCTTAATCTAATATGACTGGTGTCCTTACAGGAAGAGGAGAATGTCATGTAAAGACACAGACGTGCAGACACAGAGGGAGACACCCATGGGAAGATGGAGGCAGAGGGGGAAGTGATGATGCCACAAGCCTGGGGATAGCTGGGGTGACCAGAAGCTGGAAGAGGAGAGAAAGGGTCCTCCCCTAGAGGCTTTGGGGGCAATTAATCCCTCTGATACCTTGATTTTGGACTTGGAGCCTGCAGAAATGTGAGAGAATGAATTTCTGCTGTTTGAGCTTCTGGTATTGGTTATGGCAGCCTTAGGAGATTAATACAATGCCACAGTGGGAATCTTTAGCGGCTCCCACTATATAAGGTGTCCAAAAAGTTCGTGTACAATTTCAAATTGCACACGAACTTTATGGACACCCTGTATACTAAAATCTAACTTACCTTATGATGATACTCATTGCTTCAAAGTATTGTTTTTATATATCATTTCATTCAGTTTTCACCACAGTCCTGAGAAGTAGCTATTTTAATTTCATCCTATTTTACAGATAAGGAAACTGAGATGTAGAGAACCAGGTTAAGTGGCCAGGATCATACATCTTAGGCTGAGGTCTTAAAGCCTTTGCCCTTAACCATAGGCAATTTTGTCTCCAGTCAAGATAGGCCCACAAATTTATCATTTTGACTCCATTTCTAACTCTTCTCTTGGACATATTCTGAGTTTGGCCAAAACGGTCTATTTGCTGTTCCTTCAAGGAGCAAGTCAAATGTCATCTCCCAACTGGTAATCTAGAGAGAAGCGATCCCTTTGTGATTCCTTTCTTATTGCCCCTAACCATGCCTGATGTGTCTCTGACTGTGGCACACGGCTCAGCATAGTGCCTGGCACGTACCTGGCCTGCCAGAAAGCATTTCACATTGACATCTTGCTCCTTCCCTTGAGGAAATCAGCATTACAGGTGTCAAGGGCATGGACTTTGGAGTCAAACAGACCCACTTTGAATACAAATTCTAGGGCTAACTAGTCTGAGACCAGAATCTGAGTTTACTCACCTGTAAAATGGGGGTGATAATTCTTACCTCACAGACTTAAAGAAGAGAAGGACAGACGTACAAGTAGACACAGTTGTTGCTGGGGAGCCACATGAGGAATAGTGGTCTCTCCTTTTGGAAACCAACACGTGGTCTCAGAGAGTCTTCTAATCCTTCCCCAGTCTGACCAGAGTCACCTGGTTCCGGACTGAACACCTGAATTGTGGATACCATTCTGGGTCCTTTTCTTGGATCCTTCACAAAGGAGCTGAGAGTGGAGTTGATCCTCCCTGGTGATGGCAGCTGTGAGTGAAACCCCAGAGACAAGCATCCTGGAGTCCATGATTCTGAAGGTTCCTAAAGCTCAGAATCAACTCTGCCCTTCCTAGTCTTTGATTATTTGAACCTTCCTTTGCTTACTGGAAACATCCCCATCCCTTCCTGTAGATTCCTCTCCTATAGATTCCTCTCTTTGACTAAACTAATTCAAATTGCTCTCTTAGCTTTCAAATCCAAATGAGTCCAGACCAATGCAACACACAAAGGAACTGACACACAGTAGGGGCCCAATAATTGCTACTTCCCTGTCCCAGGCAAGAAGCCACCATGATCCCTGGTCCCAGAGAGGGTCTCCTTTGGGACTGTCCCAGAGAGGAGTGGATAGCCTGACAGGTCCTGATGCTCAAAAGGCTACAGCTCTTCATGTCACTATGAAATCCTAAAAATTTCATTCCTATCTTTTGATTACTAGCAAAAGCAAACAAGCTGAGCTAAATTTTAAAGACAGGGAAAAACTTATAAAACTATAAATGGGAACTAGCATTAAGAGATAAAGACAGAGGTTTGAAAAATTCTACAGAGGTGATAAACTTGGGTAGAAATGGAACCATTACAGATGATTTAAAACCTGGGATCACTGGGCAGACATTTCCCAGTTGGATCATGGGCAAGGCCGGCTGTGTCTACGTTTGTGTGATCCTAACTGCCCCTCCATAATGCTTTGCTCAAGGAAAGCCTGGCATCCACTAGACAGTGGAGCCTCCTGTGCTGGTGACAGACCCACCTCGAATGTACAAAGGAAAGTGATGTTTGCTTGAAGGCAGGTATTGGAAGTAATTGCCTCTGAAAAAGGAAGTTGGTGGGGACACAGCAAGAGGGGGATTTTCACGTTTTACTCTGCATACTTCTCTGTATTGTAATCTTTCACTTTGAACATATGGTGTAATTTAAAAAATATTTAGAAAACGCAGAACGTGATCTTACTGTGTGTGAGCGGCAGTGCCGTGGGAGTGTGTGTGCCTGGCTCCCGCAGAGATCCTCTGTGCGGCCCTCCTGCTCCTTTTCCGCCGCAGCTCAATGGGCTTCTTTTCTTGGGTACAAACTACCAGCTCGGGTGTTTAGCTGAGAGTGCTGCCTGCTGCAGCCTCGGCCCCAGGACCAGGGGGGCGGGGCAGCTCCGTCTGCTTCCCATATGGGGACATTGTCTGTCCCTGCCTGAGGGCCACCTCCCTCCCACCTCACATGGTCCCCTTGCTGTCTCCTGCTGGCCCAAGCCCCGGACTGCATCTTCCCTTTTCATTAGCCTCCTAGTGGTAGCCCCGGGCAGGACACAGGGGGCCGGGATCTGTTCCTCTTCTCCAGCCCTGGAGCCCCTGGCCAGCTCACCCTGGACTCTTCCCAGCCCGAAGTTTCAGCCTCACATGTACACACAGCATATATGTGGAGGGAGCTCCAAGCTGGGCAGGGCCTCTGGTTTCACTGGTGCCCCTGCTGGCCCTGGCTCAGGCCTCAGGGGATAAGTGGGGAGGAGGTCATAGTTGTCCCCGTTAATCTTGCAACCCCCAATACATTATATTTCTAGGCCTGATGGGAATGAGGGTGGGGTCTTCCACAGTCAGTCAGGGCTGGGGGCTGCCCCTCCGAGGGTAAATTTAGGGAGTATAAGAGCAGAAGAACATGCTAACCTCTGCAATGCCCTGACCCTGCAGGACAGGGTCACTGGGGGTTGTCTTTAGAGATACATTCCCACAACACCTCCTTCCAGATACTCAGGGACAGACCACTGAACAGGGCACAGTGTCCAGAAAAGATTAAAAGACACACACACCAATGGCTCAGCTCAGGTGTCACCAGGCCCCCACTGGAAACCTCGCGGACAGCCACACTCCTCACTTCTCTCACCAGATGTGCTCTTCCCCACCTCTCCTCTGCCCGCCACTCAAGGCCAGGGCCAGTCTTCCGTCTTTCAGAAGCTTCCTCCCAGTCCACCAGTTTCTTCTGAATTTCTCCAGCACGTAGCGCTGCTCCACCCACACTTTCTGATTATTTAGTTAGATGAAGGGGGGAGTCCAAGAATTTACATTCCTAACAAGTCCCCAGATGCTGCTGAAGATGCTGGAGGCTCTTCTGCAGGGGTGAGGATTCTTTTTTTTGAGACAGAGTCTCACTATACTGCCTTCGGTAGAGTGCTATGGTATCACAGCTCACAGCAACCTCGAACTCTTGGGCTTAAGTGATTCTTTAGCTTCAGCCTCCCAAGTAGGTGGGACTACAGGTACCCACCACAATGCCCAGCTATTTTTTTGTTGTAGTTGTCATTGTTGTTTAGCTGGCCTGGGGCCAATTCAAACCTGCCAGCCTAGTATGTGGCTGATGCCGTAACCACTGTGCTAGAGGCGCTGAACTGGAGGTGAGGATTTTAAGGGGCAGGTGGACAGGGTGAAGAAGGGCTGGGTAGAGGAAACTTCCTTGGCAGGCACTACTACACTTACACCTGGTGTTGCATGGTGAAGAGACACGGAACACAAAGGCAAGAGGCCTGGAATGTCTGCTGCTCGTTTGCTCACTAGCTGCCAGGCTTTATACAAATCATTGATCTCTTTAGCCTCACTGGTGCCCCTGCTGGCCCTGGCTTTAGCCTCAGTGTCCTCATCTGCTAATGGGGAGGATTTTAATCCTGACTCAGAGACTATTAAGATCTATAAGATGACACATGTGCTATACAAACTCTAGGAGCAGTGGTTTATGAGATTGAGGGATTTATTTGTGTTTCTCAAAAACACACAGTGTTTGCCATGGGTGTTTTAAGTGGTTTATAAATAGTTAACTAACTTAACCTTCACAATAATCCTATAAAGAAGGGACTATTATTATTATTATTCCTATTTTATAGATGCAAAACTGAGGTTAATAACTTGTTCAAAACCACACAGCTAGTAAATGGCAGAGCTTGGAGTAGGGCTTGGCCTGGCTCCAGAATATTCCCCTAACTACCACTCTCTGCAATCTCTTGACATGTTGGTTTATGCATCTGGTAGTGTGTGCACGTTTGCATGAGTGTATACATTATCTAAATTTGTGAAAGGTTGTGATTTGTGCGCTTACCAAAGTGTATGCAAAGTATGTATAATGTAATGATAACAGAAATCTGTTCATTAGACACTTACTCTGTGCCGGGCACTGTGTGGACCATGATACCAGTGACCACTCACAGCTCCCGTGGTAAGTCCTAATGTTATTCTCATTTTCCTGTTGAGGAAGCCTGAGCAAGGTTAACTAACATGTCCAAGGGTACACCTCCGGAGATAGGTACAGCAGGAAGGCTTAAATGATGCTCTGAGAGCCTTTACCTCAACCCCATATGCTGACCATGTCTGTATGTTCAGTGTAGGGATATGTATATAGGGGTGTGTTTGCATGTGTCTATTTCTCTGTCCATCCATCCATCCATCCATCCATCCAACCATCCATCTGACCCTACATATCATTGGCAGGTGGGGTCATTGCTCTGGGTCAAGTTTTTAGAAACCAAGCTGTGAGGGACTGGTGGACAGGTAAGAGAGCTGTGGATTCTTTCAACCCCAATTTCCTGGAACATGTGCCCTTGAATCCAGAGTGCCTAGGAAGGAACAAAGCCCTGCCCAGGGGTGCAGGGGAGTGGTCTCACTCAAAGGCATGGATGTATCCTTTTTCTCATTCTTATTGCTCTGTACAGTGGGCAGGCACAAGGTGGCCACAGAGGGCCTTGTCACACTCAGAAGGCAGACAGTGAGCTAAGCCTGTATCTGTGCTAGTGCTCACCCAGCGCACCAGTATGTACACACTGGAGTCCAAACTAGTTTGTATCTTCAAGAGAGATGTCCTTGGCTGCGCACGTGGCTCACACCTGTAATCCTAGCACTCTGGGAAGATGAGGCAAGTGGACTGCCGGAGCTCAGGAGTTCAAAACCAGTGAGACCCTGTAGTCCCAGCTACTTGCAAGAGGATTGCTTGAGCCCAAGAGTTTGAGGTTGCTGTGAGCTATGACGCCACAGCACTCTACTAAGGGGCGAAGGTGACAAAATGAGACTCTGTCTCAAAAATAAAATAAAACAAAACAAAAGTGAGTGATGTCCTTTGTGTCTCTCCTTACCATTTATTAACTGTTTTTTTTTTTGTTTGTTTGTTTTTAGGGGAATGGGTGGTAAATCTTGTTTTAAACAGAGAGAAGTTTGAACAGCCAAACTAAGGTAATGCTTCAAGGGAGAAAAGATTGGTGGGCAAAAGAATAAAAAGATTTGGGAGACAAGAGGGGACAGACCAATATGACTAATAAGGTTCTTTTTGGAGTGGGGGACAAATTACCTGGATGTGATGGGGTAAGTATTATTTTCTATCTTGAAGAAAAATGTGTGGTGTTTATACTGTCTCAGAACAAATAGGTCTGTGACTGATGGATAGTTTACCATTTATGTAGCTGGTTTCATGTACTTTTGACAGCTCAATCAGGATTCCAACAGTTATGAAAAATGATTGTCTTCAAGGAAGTTGCAGGAGAGAAGCATGTGCCCTTACCCCGCCCTGTGCCCACTGGGCACTGGGGCTCACTTTGCATGAGGAAAAGGCGTGGATGTGCACAGCAGAGGTCCCAGGTGCCCCTAGAGTCTTCCCCTAGATTGGACATGGGATGTCTCACTTTTATAGGGCTTCTTAGGGACTATTTGGCTGGACTGAGGGTTGCAGGCCATTCAGGAAGGTCCATGATCCCTTACTGTCCCTGGACTGGACCCTCATTAGCAACCCAGGAGAGTCAGACGCAGATGAAGATAGGCCTTGAGTCCAAACATGGCTCTTCTATCCAGAATCCAGCCTGTAGCCAAGCCACTATCTCTGCTGACCTCTACCACAAGGACAAGGAGAAAGGCTGTGGCTCTTCTGGCCTCAAGTGGAGGCAGCAAAAATGACAGCAGACAGGCAAGAAGGTGGAAGGTGGGAGATGGTATTTTGCTGCTGTGCATGTGCCTAGGGATATTTGGGTTTGGGTTTACCTACTTTAAAACTGTAATATGGAAAAGTCCTGATTTACACCAAAGATCAGTTAGAAACTGATAGGATAGTAAAGCTGAAAGACAGAAAGATACCAGTCAAGTTTGGAGATTTTGCCCACACTAAGGCAGGTGACAGGCCTAAGAGGGTCCTAGAGCTGGCTCTGTTCATTTACCAACACAGACCTGCCATTAGAGGTGTCTTCAAGCTTCTGGCCTGTGAAGGATCAGTGGGACCTTCAAGGTTACTTTCAAGGAAACAGCCTCAAGGTGTAACTGGCTGTGTTCCATGGACATAGGAGCCCTCCTTAGGGGAAAGGCTGTACACATTCTTTTTTCAGCATCACCCACAAGCTAAGCAGGCTCTGGGGTGCTTAGCTTCAAATCCCTTCTCCTCCACTCACTAGCTGCACGATCTTCACAAGTTACCTAACCTCTCTGTGCTCCAATTCCTTCATTTGCAAAACAGGTATACATTAGAGAAATCTCATAGGATTCCTGAGAGGAGTGAATGAAATAACATTCAATCTATTTAGCATGGTGCTTGGCACAGTGCAAACACTTACTAAATGATAATTATTTCTCTTCCTTCTTTTCATAATTACTATTCTATCACATGTGCAAGGCATGACAATGTATATTCATTTAAAAATATATATCAAGCACTATAGTAGGTATTGAGGACAGAATAGTGGACGATGATTGTGATATCAGCTAGCATTTATCAGGCACCTACTTTACACCAAAGCTCTATTAAATACTCAACGTACATTATGTCATGCATGAAGGTCCTTGCCTTTGTGAAGCCAGCAGCTCAAAGGAACTTTATCTAATGTAGTCTTCACAAGAATCTCATTAGGGAGACATTGCTGCCCCTACTCTACAGATGAGGAAATGGAGACTGAGAAGTGGCAAACACATCAGAAATAATGGGACTGAAATTCTAATTTGCCTCTGAGGCTCCAAGTCCATACTGTTTCTACTAGGCTGTGCTGCTTGCCCTGCCCCCACATTGCTAAATGTTCACACCTTAACTGTCATGTCCACAGGATTAGGGGCTACAGAAGGGTGTGTGCTTCTCTGTGTCTGGACACTGAGCCTGGACACACTTCTATGACCAGATGCTTTATACTGGTAGTGTGGGTGGTTTGTGTGATTATATTTCCGAATCTTATGCCTGAGGAAGTCTGCGGATGTGACTTTGTAAGATTCTGTGAGTAGATGCAACTGTGGCTTGATTGTGGGTCTGTGTGCCTGTGTGTGTGTGTGCGCCATGTGTCTGTTCAGACCATGGTGGGGCTGTGTGATTGTGGGTAGCTTAGGGGAATGGTGGGTTGTGTTGTTATATAGGGCTCTTCTTACTTTTAAAGGAAGTGTGCTGGGAGGCAGAAGGGGGCAGCCGGTTAGATGGATCCTTCCAGGTGGGGGCATCCACGGCCTGGGCTGGTGGTTGGCATCACTGCCTAGTGCTGGGTTTCAGGCTGAAATATGGTGAAGCTCATTTCCCCTTAAACACCACAGATTAAGGGCCCGCAGTGGGCACGGACGGGAGGGCGCCGTGTCGCTCACGTTACAAATCAATTCATTACCAGCACTTGCAGTCGCCTCCGATCTTCAAGGATCGGGGGTTTGATGAAGAGGATTCATTTCAAGAAATAAACCTTTTAAATTAACCACGAGATGAGGGAAATTTCTTTATTTAAAAAATGCTCAGGACCTGCTGGCTTTGTTTTCTCTTTCTTATTAGCATTGTTATTAATAATCCTACCCTCTCTCCTACCCTGGGAGGTGGACTGTGCTGCTTGGACTTGGGGCAGACTCCTGCTCCTAGCACCTCTTGCCATGACTGCCTGTACCACGAGGCCTCTGAGGCCCAACACTGGGTTCCCACTGGGCTCTGTGCCCCAGACAGACTCTCGGGCAAATGGTGAGGAGCTTGTCATGTGACCCTATGTAAGTCACCTGACCCCTCTTTCCTTAACAGCAGAATGAACAGAGAATCATCACTTTCTACAGCTGGAATGTTAAGTTAGGAGTTCAGTCCTTGAGCATAAGTTATCAGCGAACAAACAGGCCCAGAGAAGAATAGCAGCTTATCCAAGGTCACACAGAATCCTCTTAGCAGAGATGGTTCTGGTCAGCTCAATTCTTAGTCAAACAAGAATTTGGACTTGTGATCTATAAATGATAAAGCGCCTTTATACACATTTTCTCACTGAATGTGCTCTAATAACTTGTCAGGTGTATATTACTATCCCTGTTTTAAAGATGAGGAAATTGAGGTGCTCTGGGAATATACCACTCAGAGTTTTGGCAGGAAACATATGACATACTCTATTGGGTCATCCAAGGAGAGTTTAATAAAGCAACTATTTACAGAGATGTGGGAAGGACTAGGAAAAGTACAAATGATAGCACTGTGTCCCAAGGCTAGTAACAGTGCCAAGCCATGGCCAAGCCAGGTCTAAAAGGGACAAAGATAAATGGAGAAGGTCACCAGAACCAGAGAGAGAGCTGTATGGAGAGGTTTTGGAAAGCTGTGGCTTTCGGCAGAGAGATGCAGATAATCCATAGCCACCTGGAAGAAAGGAGCCAAAGATACTCCCTCTCATCTTCCCCATGACCCCTTTTGGTCAATCCCAAGGAGCTGATTGATGCAGATTATGTGGGTGAGACTCCTGGGGCTAGAGCAAGGTGGAAAAGAATAGGAATGAATCTGGAAAGGCAGACACCAGCCTAGGGGGCTGTGACTTGCCAGTCAATGGCAGAGAAAGGATGGGCCCTCAGGACTCCTGAGTCTAAGGGTCTCCTAAGTCCAAGTTGTAGTCTTTGATGCCACCTTGCTCTGCCTCAGTGATACATGGCTCCTGCCTTTTGGAAACTCTGCACAATGCAAACAAGATGCTAGGCCTGGAGATGTAACCTGTTGTGAGGAACAGCTGTCCCTCCCTGTGGCCTCTCAGAAGGAGCCAAATACTGGCATCCAGCAATGACAGGTGACAGCATCTCACCTCCTATGGGGCATGACAGCACCAGAGAAGAGACTTTCTGGAAGCCCAAAGCTTTCACCCAGCAGACCTTGGGCTCCCTTCCATGGGCCCACTCTTTAATCAAAAGTCAGCTCTAAAAGAATCTGCAGACCACAGAGCCAGCAGAGGCCTCAGATAGAGCAGTTGCCCATTTAGGCTTCTGTAACAAAACACCTGGGACTGGGTTATTTACCAACAACAGACATTTATTCCTTACAGTTCTAGAGGCTGGGAAGTTCAAGAGCAAGTTGCCAGCAGATTTGGATGTTGCTGAAGACTTGCTCTGTGCTTCAGGGTACCTCTTGTTGCATCCCCACGTGGTAAGAAGAAAAAAGGCACAAATATCTCCCTCAAGTCCTTTTGTAAGGCACTTAACCCACCTCTTAATAATAACAAATTGGGTATGACATCCAATATATAAATTTGGGGGGACACCAACATTCAGAGCACAGCAGAGGGAGAAGTGTGGAGCCCCTGGAGAACATCTCCCACCACTGCCTGTGGGACTTACTCCCCACTCGGTGTAGGATGGGTTGGGGAATCTCATGAAAACTCAAATTAGGCCTCCTTTTCCTTGCTATTCCCCCCCAAAAGAAAGCCAGGCTGACAGAGCCCTGGGGCACCCAGACCCTGGGGGATCTCAGTGAATTTGGGGATCTACAATCTAGGAAAAGGAGGGGATGGGGGTTATACACCCCACTTTCAGTGGTGGAGGTATTGCCAGACTGTTTAAAATCTACTTTCCAACTTCCATCTCAATTGGTATTTGCAGAGTCATTTGTAGGGTATTCCTCCTTAGAGCAGGGGTCCCCAAGGCCAGGACCATGTTTGTCATCTTCAGACTAGGGTCTTTGGGGGTGGGCTCTTTGGGGTTGGGGCCTTAGCTCATCCTCAGTGTGGCCTAAACTCATCCCTGGTCTCTGGTCTTAGGTAGGGGATGCAGCTCAGATCTGGCCTCCCCATCTAAGAAGATGCAACCCCCAAAGGCTCCCTTTGCCTTCCTAGGCCCCCACCTGGCCCCACTCCCCTGCATACTGGGGCAAGGAAGGAGGGGAGGAGAAAAAGGCCTTCCCAGACTCAGTGTAGACCTGCCCAGGTGTGTGGGGGGGACCAGCTCACCATCTCATTAACGTGGAATTGTTTTTAGGTTAATAATCTTGCGTTAATTTTCCCTTAAAATATTGTCTTTGACCGTTAAATGCTCACACTGTTATAAAAAGAACGTAATAAATGATCTTGAAGCAAATTCTCCTGCCAAATGTCATAATTTATTTGCATAATTAGCTCTTAATTTTAATTCAATATGCAAATCCACGCTTCCTTTCCATTGCAGCCGCCTGTTTCCCAGCCAGGCGGCCATGAATTTACTGTGACGCTCTCTCTCCACTGCTGTCAGAGGCGGGGGTGGGGAGGCAGGCACCTTCTGGGGCTGGTGCCCAGAGGATGGGTTCAGACACACAGACTCAGATGGACGGGCCCATGTGTGTAGGCTTCCTCAGATGACCTGTGTAGACCCCAGAGTACCAGTATACTGAGGACATGTGCAGAGACCTAGGGTAAAGGCAGATGAACCCAGACTTATAGGCTGACACGTTCAGAAACCCATGGCACCCAGTGAGACACATTACATAGGCAGAAACACTGCCATGCATGAACACATGAACACAGACTCCCATGAAGTCACATGGCTTTATGGACAAATGGACTGACATTCAGAGATATGGGCCTGCCCAGATACACCTATAAACATATAGAAGCACAGATCACAGCCAGCAAGCAGAGATGCGTGGGCAGCCACAGACATGCATGCTGGCAGACCCAAACACTCCCCATAGAGAGATCCCCGGGCCTGGGCACAGATGTGTGGAGCCACACTTGCCAAGGCACACAGAGCTGCTGAAGCCACAATTGTACACATGCACACACGTTGCAAGACATGCTACCCCAGACAGAAACTTGGCAATCCTACAGAAAATCCAGGATGCTACAGAAAACCATAGGGCTTGTGAAAAGAGCACTGAACTTGCTCTTAGAGTCATGGGACTTGGTTCCAGTTCCAGCTCCACCTCTCACATGCTGTGGGACTTTGAATAAACCACTTCATTTTTTGTTAAATAACAGCTTTATTAAGATGAAGTTCACAGTGCTCCCTTTGGCAGTACATATACTAAAATCAGAATAAGACAGAGAGGATTAGCAAAAAAACAGATATAATTCACATACCATACAAGTCACCTATTTCAAGTACAAAAGTCAATGGTTTTTAATATATTAACAGGGTTATACAAGCATCACCACAAGAAATTTTAGAACATTTTAATCATTGCCCCCCCAACCTCATATCATTAATAGTCACTCCTCTTTTCCCCCAACACCTACCCACCCCAGCCCTCAGCAACTACTAATTTATTTTCCGTCTCTCTGTATTTACTTATTGTGTGCATTAGAAGGCAATCATACAATATGTGGTTTTTGTGCCTGGCTTCTCTCACTTAACATAATGTTTCCAGCATTCATGTAAGTTGCAGCATGAATCAGTACTTCATTCCTTTTTATGGCAATGAACTAATATTCTATTATATGGATAAACCTCATTTTATTTATGCATTTGCCAGTTGATGGACAGTTGGGCTGTTTTCTTGTTTGGGCTATCACAAATGATACTGCAGTAAACATTCTTGTCCAAGTTTTTGTGTGGACCTATGTTTTTGTTTCCCTTGAGTTGATTCCTGAGGGTGAAACTGCACCTTCTTAGAGTTTTGTTTTCCTCTTACGTAGTATGAAGTAGGAGGGCCATGCTAGTGGGAGCTGCACAGGCTCAGCGTCACTTGTGTATGATCAACACGGCATGCTCGAGCTGAGATCATGGCTTTTCACTCACAGCCGTGCACACACAGACACTCAAATACCTGCACACACACAAGGTCATGTACTCCATCAGCAATACGGACACCTGGACCCATACTATAGCCTCACAGCCCCAAAGGCACAGATGCACTTGTGGTGACCTAAACTCTTACCAGGAACTGTGGGCAGAGGCCTAGAGAAAAAGATGGACTTGGAATTGGAGATTACGACAGCTACAGGGAAGCACATCCTGACCTAGGAAGGGTCCTTTCAGGGTGTGGGAGGAAGATTTTAGGCATGGCAACTCTCTGGGGTGGGGGCTATGTGCCTGGGTCAGGGTCTGGTCTGAACACTAGGACATTTGGGTCCCATATCCCTATCTGTTTCTGTCCTACCCTCTCCCTGGCCAGGGAATCCTTTGTCTCTCTGCCCCACCTCCCTAGAGGAAATGTGACCACTCCCCAACCTTGCCCCCCTTCCCCACAAGCTAAGAGACCAAAGGGATTCTTTTCCAGGATAATTAAGCCTCAAAGACAGCAGCTCCTCCCAGGAAACTGATCAGGTTTGCCCTGGGAGAGCCCTTCATGTGGGAGGGGAGGGATAGGGAGACAGGAGAGATGGCCAGGAGATGGCTGGTGGACACTGACTCTTGTGGCTATATATTGCCTGTCACCAAAGTTTGATCTTCATTTCCCTTTGTTAGGAGACAGGTTATGAAGCTGGGGGCCTGATTAGCTACAGACTCTAACACACAGTCTTCTAGTAATGACAGAAGTCCTGGGTAGGGGTGAGCAGGAAACACGTACCACTGCTATCATGAGTGTATGTTGACGCTGTGGCTGAGTCTCAGTGTGTATGTGGGTGAATGTGTGCCTGTCCCCAACCCTCTCGGCCCCCCACCCCCACCCATGCCCCCCTGCAGAAGACTCACTGTGCGGCCTCAGCGGAGTTTCTAACCTGGAGTGATCGCTTTCCTGATTTGCCACTTTAGTACTCTTGTTAATGAATTTTTAATCTTCTTAATGACATTAAACACGGAAAGTAATTAAGGAAAACAAGTTTCAAACTGCTGACTTCAACCCTTTATTCACAACTATTTAATGTAGAATTAATTTGATTTTGCCCATTATTCAAATGAACGCACTACCTTCTCCTCGGCCCCAGGCCTGTCCCCTTGTCCCCTCCCCTGCATGCCCAGAGACCCTCCGTCATGATCACCCAGTTATCACTGACCCACGTGGGTACTGGTTTATGTGTGACATGTCTGTGCTGGGGACCTGGGGGTGATGACTAAGCCAAACCCCTGGAAGGTGAGGAAGGCAGAATGGCCTTTGAAGGTTGGGAGAATTGCAAGGAATTGGGACGGAGTTGGGAAGACAGAAGGGCCTGATAGCCCTTCCCCACCCTCTACCCATGGACATGTAATTAATAGCCCCTATGTATTCTGTGACCGTGCACTCAAGGGCTTGGATGTTGGGGGTCTGGGGTCTTCAGATGTTGGGACATTTGGATTCCTGGGCGTTTGGTATTAGAATATGTAAATCTGTAAAACTAAAAATAATCAGATGTTTGGAGGCTCACATACTGGGATTGGTATCTGAATGGTCAGATCCCATTGGGCCCATTTTTTTTGAAATTTTAGACCACAAGAAAGACACTCCTGCTCCTAAGCCCTGGACCTCAGGCCACCATTTGGGTAAAGCTACAATAAATGTGCAAGTCAAAGCTGTGTGAAGCTGGGTATGAAACAGATCCAGGTCCACAGAGCAGAAACCAGGCCCCAGGATAGAGCTAGCTTAGCCCTGAGCCTGACAGTTTTTCTGCCATCTTCCAAAAGGGGTCCTTAAACTGCTTCTGAGCCCTGGGTGAGAGGGAAGGCAGGGTCTGAAGGAATCCCTAGGTGGTCAATACCTTGGTCTTCTCCAAGTCTGAAGGCCACGGAGTAGGCGCCTCTTCCCCAGGACAATGTGCTCACAGCAGGGTGGGGAGCTGGGAGAACAGGTGCAGGAGGTCATCCCAGCTGCTGGACTCTCAACCCAAAAGGCCTGTCCACTTTGGCTATGGGTGCCAATTTTGTGTGGGAGTGTGTATGCATCTGTGCACGGCCACAACAGGAAGCGTGGGGTGGACACAACTATAGGAGGCAGCAGAGGAAAGTGGGAATATCTCAGTAGCAGGCTCAGGTGGGTTGTACTTAAATCCCGATTTTGGACAAGTCTCCTTTCCTCCTTGTTCAAGTGGGAGACCAAACTTATCTCAAGGAGTTGCTGTGGTAATTAAGTGAGATGTTGCAGGTGCAATCCTGGCACACAGTGGGCCTTTCCACCAAATCCTGCCCTGCTGCCACCAGCCCCACCAGTGGGGAGAATGAAGACTCCAGGAATGTGGGACTGAGGACCAAAAGAGGGTCTCTAGAAGATGTAGACTTGCCAGCTACCCTGAGAGTCAGGGGAGAGCGGATGGGCAGGTCAGCATCGGACAGCACCTCTTCTACTCCTGAGGGCCATTTCCTTGAATTAGAATTAGCTCCCAGAAGGGTTTCCCTCTCCCTCTCTACTTTATCCCTTCCTCTTGCCTCTTCTCTCTCAACAAGCTTCCTCCAAGTCACTTCCCTCATCTCAGCGCCTGGAAGAAAAGCAGTCAAACCCTGTGCCCCCGCCCTCACGCTGCACTCAGCCATGACTGGGCCTGAGCTGAGAGTCTCTCTCGCCCCATCCTCCCATTCCAGAGACTTTATGGGCTGAGACGCTGATGCCAGCTCACTCACTTCTCTCTCTTTCCCTCTCTCTCCTCTTTCCATCATCCTCTACATCTCTTCCTCCCTCTTTCTTTCTGCCCCAGCCAGGGCCTGTCTTCCTCTTTCCTGTCTGTCTTTCTCCATCTGTGTGTCTGTCTCCACTTCTCTGGATCTTTCTCACTTTCTTGAAAGACCATAGATTCTAGAACATTTTCAGCTACCACTACTGTCCAGGGCACACTCTCAGGAGAGGAAAACCAGCCTGAGTCCAGCAGAGGACAATAGCAGGGAGGAATCTACCCTTGAGAATGCTCTGGGGTAGGGGGAGCTCTGAAACTCATCTGCCTCCAGATGAGTGCAGTCCTAATGAGGCCAGAGTGGGTGGGTCTCCTGCCTCCCAATTACTCCACCTACTTCTCCTTGTTGACATCCTGGGAAGGGCCAAGAGGCTTCTAAAGAAGGGGACTGGATTAATGTAGCACAGCTACATCATCCTCCCACTCCTAGGTACCCGCCCCAATGTTCCCACAAAGACTCACACTCTCTCATACACAATACACACTCACCTAACAATCTGGCACCTCACTTGCACACAAACACAAGTATTCATGGGCACAGACACACCACTCACAGATACACACAGCCCCCCCAACACAGATCCCCCCACACACACACAGATGCTCATGCGCACACACACATATACACGCAGAGATCCCACAGGCGCCCAAAAGCACAGGGCAATGATTAATGTCCCCTCAGAAAAAGAAATTATATCGAATAAATTAAACTACTGTGGCAGCAAATTGAAAAATAAGGATGTAAATGAGGTTTGAATACTTAATATCGAAGACAAGGGGGGAACAAGAAGGGATCGCTAGGTCCCCAGAGAGGGGAAAGGATGGTCCCTCCTGCCCCCAGATTTGACTCTGGCTCCTGTCCAGACACCTCAGAGTTGGTGCAGGGGTAGTCTAGGGGCTCAAGTCAGCACCAGGGACTCTTCCCCCAGTGGCCATTGCAGAAAAGGTCCCAGAACTTCTGAAAAGACTCAGGGAGGGAGGAGAGGAAGGGCCGTCTGGCAGTACTGACAGCACCCCCTACACACATGGGCACTTGTTTTCAGATAGAACACATACTCCTTTTCAGCACCATCCTGGCATAAGGAGCTCACTACTCGACTCTCCCAGGCCCTGCCTGCCCACCCACATACACTTTGCTTACCCCTCAACAGCCCAACCCCAAAGCTCCAAGTGCTCTCAGAACTCACCTCATGGTCCTGGGATATATCCTAACACACACTGCTCGGAACACTTGCCTGCTAAGACTCCAGTGTCACAACACAGTTCTGCCAACACCAAATACCCCCCGTGTCACAGCACAGTTCTGCCAACACCAAATACCCCCCAAACACCAGCACTACTTACATACACACCTAAGCTTTCTCTCTCTCTCTCTCTCACACACACACGCACGCACGCACGCACGCACGCAGGCACATATGCACACAGTGGAGTAGCCCAGCCACCTCAGAAGCTGGGGAGGGGTGGCAGGGTTAGGAGAGGCTTTTCTTTCCCTCTAAGCTTTAAACATTTCTTCCTGCGTGCCCATGCGCGCGCACACACACGCACACACACACACACAGAGACAGGTGCTGCTGGGAGCACGTCCATCCAGCCTCCATCTCTCTTTCTGCCTCCACCTGTATGGCCAGCTCAGTTTCCCTCGCTGTGCCGGTCAACTACGTCTCCCCCTTTCCCCGTCGCCTTTGTCTTGGACACCCACATACCCCTAGCTCCCCTCCTCCCCGCCGGCCGCCGGGCCCTGGGCCGCCCCCCTCCGCCCCCGCCCCTTCCCCTCCTCCGCGTCGCTCGCTGTCGTCTCTGTTCATATATATTTAGTATTTATTTACAAGGCTGGGTTTTTTCCCTGGGCGGGAAGCCAGCCGTGCACAGAAATCCTTAAGATGCTATAAAGCTGGTGAGGTATAAAATGGAAAGTGGTTAGTGCGCTGTTTGGAGATATCTCACCGGCGGCCGGGCCCGCGCCGCCCAGCCGCCCGCTGTAAATCTCCCGGAGTTTAGCGCGCTCGTTTGCAGCCGGCCGGAGGGGGGCGCGGACGGGGAAGGCGCCCCCCAGCGCCCGCACCTTCTGGAGAGGCTGTGGGCCCACCAGGCACCGCTCGCTCCTCGAAAAGACCCCTTCTGGGGAAACAAAGGCCCCTTGGCATGGCTCTTCTGAGCTTCGCCACGTCCCCAAAAAGGACTGACGGAAAGAGCAGTAAGGACTCTGAGTCAGGAGGTGCCTTCAGAGCCTGACCTCCTCCCCGCGCCCCGCGACCTGACAGTACCCCCACCTCGCTTGCACCTCTCCCCAGGAGCCTGTTTCACTTAGCCATCCATCTCTAAAGGGCTGGTGAAATGGGAGCCCCGAGGTGACCCTGGCTAGGAGGTCTCTCAAAAACAGAGCAGAGTTTAGAGGAGCCCCCATGGAAATTCTGTCTGAGTAGGAGCCAAGGTTCTGCCCTAAGCTGGGTGCTCTCACCTCCCCAGCCCCAGTTTCCTCTTCCTTAGTGGGCTCCGGAGAGTGAACGAGTGGAAGCCGGTAAAGGATGTAACACAGTGCCTGGTATGCAGCAGGTGCTCAGTAAATGCTTAATAGTGTTATTTGTGCCCATGAGCTCAGCACTTTGTTCATCCACATAATCAGTTGCTCAGTTACTCCTTTATCTAGTCAGCTACGCAGGCTTCCATGCACTCATCCATTCAGTGGCTCTAAACAGGGCCATTGTAGGCTCTGAGAGTTGGGCTGAAAGCAACAGGGCTCCAGTCTGGCTGGGATGGTGGGTCTCTACCGAAAAGGTAAAGAACCACTTCTGGATTAAGCAGCATTATAGAGCAGCTGGAAGGAAAGGTCTCACCCACGCATCAGCCTGTCCATCAGCCACTGCCCAGTCCTTTGAGCTCCTGTGGCCTGAGAGTCACAGGAGGAGAAGTGGGCCCTATCTGCAAGGAGCAACTAGACTGTGAACCCCAAAGGGCAACTTTCATCTCCTGCTCACCACCTCACTAGCAGAGCCAGAGCTGGCTCTCAGGAGCTGTCAGTAAGTGCACTTTGATTGATGAGGTGGGAAGGCTGAGCTCTGCCACACTCCCCTCTTGCTCTAGAGAGATGACACACCTGTCATACAGCTTGCACACGCCCGTCCCAGCTCACCTGGACACATGTCAGGAGGGCCAGGAGTAATGATAGGGAGCTCTTAGGTGGTCACTGTCCAGATTAGAAAGCTCAGAAGAGCCAGGTCTATGTCACATAGCCACGTCCTAGCCAGTTTTGCTGAATTGGTTGATTTGTTCACTTATTCATTCACTTATTCAACAAGGGTTTACTGAGTCTCGGAATGAGAGGGACGTAAATGAACATTACTTAGTCCTGGCTCTCAAATAATAACAGTATCAAAAAAGCTGTTGGGAGGGTATAAGCTTCCTAGGAAGCTCATAAGGAAAAACCTAGGAAAGAAAAACCATTGCCATGGAGGGGAGGATAATAATAATAATAATAGCAATCATACTAGCAGCCAGTAGGCACCTTGCTAAGCATTTCACCAGGAATATTAAAAAAATAGCTTTGCTTGAATGGTATTTTATGAAGGATTGGAATATTGGCGGGCAGAGATGAGCCAGGATGTTAGAAGGGGATGCCATTCCAAAAGGAGAGTGCCACAGGCAAAGGAAGAGCATGAGTGGTGCTCAGAGGTGGGAAACACTGGGTGGGGACTGTTTAGGGGAACCACTCTGAGTTGGCAAATACCAGCATGAAGGAGAGTAATGGGAAGGATTGGAGAGAGGGGTGGGCAGGGGCCAGATCATGAAGGGCTATTAATATCAGAGTAAGGAGTTTGCACTTTATATAGTAGGCAATGGGGAGCTATTGAGAGTTTTTGAGCAGGAGAGTAACATGATCAGAGTGATGCTTTAGGAAAATTAATCTGGCAGCAGTGTGTAGAACAATTGGAGACAGTGAAACTTAAAGGCAGAAGAAGATGCCTGTGCCCATCCTGGTGACTGGTGCATGGCAGGCACTCAATAACAGTTTGTTGGTTGAATTGAGGTGACCTACAAGAGGCATAATAAGGGCCTTCATGGGGATGGTGCTGATGGTGGGACAAAGATGAGTGCAAAAGACATAAGGAACTATCTCTGTTAATTGATTGAAAGTAAGAATGAGGATGAGGTAAGAGAGATTCCAGGGGTTCTGTGAGGGTCAATGGTAAGTGACAGGGGAGTTACAAGTTGTCACTGGTTTAGGAGAGACTTATAAGTTTGGTTTTCCACACATTAGCCTTGCACTGCCTGAACTGTGGACTTAGACCTCAAAGGAAGCTTGGAACTGGAGGTAGATGTTTCCATCACCTGCTGAAGGTGCCAGAGTACGTGAGAACTGCTGAGAGTCTGCAGGGGAGGATGGCAGAGAGCTGAATGAGAAGCAGGAGAGAGCAGTGGGCAAGAGGCCAAGAGAGGAGTGAGCTTAAAGGAGTGAGGGACTGCCAAGGGCTCCTTCCATGGGATATGGCCTGACAGTCAGATGTGGGGTCCGTTGGTCAGAAGGTTTGTCAGGAGGCCAGGGCAACCTTGTGGAGGGAAGTTCGGGTGGAGTGGAGGCAGCTGAAGCCAGGCTGGAAGGCAGAGGATACCAGTGTGTAGATGGACAACCGCATAGCATTTATGGATGCTCAGTTGCCTGCCTACTGCTCACACCAAGCCCACAGACTTGCTGTTGTTCCCCAGAGTCCCCTTGTTCCTTTCCTGGATGGAGTGGCTGCCAGCCTGGCCTGGAGGGGAAAGTGGAAATCAATGAGATGGACTAGTCCTCATCCTGGGATCCCCCAAACCCTCCAATCTCAGCGCACTGGGAGGCTTGCTGGGTTCATGTTATTTACTTGGCTGCAAACCATACCACCACACTCTTCTCTCTGATGCAGGTTACACGCAAGCCCGTGGTCCCCTGCACATGCTTGGCCATCCTCTTCCGTGCCACTGGAGATCACTCTGGTCCACAGCCTGCTGCTCTGTCCTTGGCTGGACTCTCTAAGCACTCGAGCTGGTGATACCCCAAACCAAGGAGTATAGGAAGTGGCTGGAGGTTGGGAGGCAGAGGGGACAGGTCCCAGAATCTTGCTTCCCATTTAGGAGGAGCAAGGCACAGGAGGTGGTGTGGGCCCCCACCCTCCTGAAGGGGACCTGCAGTCCTAAATGCCCCCGCGCCTTCTCCATATTGTGGGAAAAGCTGCTGCATCCATCACTGTCAGGCATCGAGTTTGAATAAATTTGAATGCACTGAGCCGTGGGCTGCAGTTTCTATAATATCACTTTCCAGTTTGAATATTTCACTTACTTTTTTTTTCAAATTTCTTTTTATCCAACAGTTTCTCCTCCTTTTCATCTACCCCCACTGCAGTCGAGCTCAGGATATAGAGAGAGGACAGTGCCTCGAGGGTGTCTGAGATGGGAAGAGGCAGGCCTTTGCCAGCTCTGGCATCTCTGTCCTCCCACCCACTGGGATCCCAACCCAATTCATGTTCTCCTTGTGCAAACAAGGAAATAGCAGCTGGACAATGAGCCCCCCTCACACTGCCCATCTTCTGCATGGGCAGACCAAGTGTGCCAGGGCCCTGCTTCTTCCTTACAGGAGTCTGAGCCTCTCACCTTCTGACCTTCCATCACACCAGCATGCAGGCATAGCCTGACACACTGATTTTTAACTAGATATTAATGGTAGATTACAGTTTCCCACTAGGAAGCTTGATCCTAAGTCCCTCCAGACACTGTCCTGCCTTCCTCTTTAAATAAAGGACTCCCAGTTCTAGATCCCTTCCCCATTTCCCTACAGCTCTTCACTCCCCACCCATCAGTGTGGTACCAGTGCAGCCGTACCTTCTGGATGAGGACTGTTGGCAAGGAGGAAGGACCAGAGTCTTGCCAGTGCACTCCAGAGAAGCACTCCAGGTCCTGGCCACAAATGTTGTGCTAGACCCATGATGTGCTAGACCTTAGTTGGTGCCACCTCCACTTCCCACTCAGAACTCAGGGGCCAGGGAGAGTGAGGGGCAAACAGAGAGAGTCCATAGGAACAAACAATCAGGATTGCATTGGAAGTGGAGTTCAGATGAGGATGAGGATGAGGAGGTGAGGAGGTAGAGAAGGGCCTTGTGGGACCCTTCTGAATCTGTATCTCTCCACAGGAAGGTCTGGCCGCACAGTTCCTCGGGCCATGCATAAGGCATGCCCATTATACTGACAATGTCTAGAGGGCAGTGACCATCCACGAGGCTCATAGTGACACTGACACTCAGTGAGGACACTCTGCTACAGAGGGTACACCGACCAGCCAGTGGATATCGAGTACCCCAACCATCTAAAAAGGACTCATGACACTGACCATATGAGCATCCTTAACCCTCCAAAGAGGTGCCATCTTCTAGACCATCTCCCCTGGAGATGTTGTTCAAAGAGCACGTTCTCCTCCTCCTGCCAGAAACAGCATTTACTTCAAACACAAATAGTCCCCCACAATGCCCACATCTACCACACTAGGCAGGCATGGTGGAGGGTCGGGGTGAGGGGAAGAGAGAAGCAGGAGGCTGACTTAGCGAGCCACAACTTTTTGGAGGTGATGGTGTGGTGGTGTGCTCATAGTTAGGTCATGGAAAGGCAGGAGACAGGGAGAAAATTGTCAGATTTTAGAGACCTCACATTGTGGTTGGACAATGAAATTGTCACTAAGTGTAATACTTTATGTTTTGCCATATTCAAAGGAGATTTAGGAAACACACACAGAGTTAAAGAAAAAGAGAGAAGACATTTAGAGACCACTAAAGGCAGGAGAGAGATAAACTGACCTGAAACCTTGTGGGAGAGTATATGCTGGTAGTGTGGCCTCCAGAGGCTGGTCAGGGTGCTTACAACCCTGTGGGTTCAGGTAGTCTGGGACGGGGTTTTCTGGAGGCAGTAGAACCAGTCTGGAGACTTAACAGATGGCAGAAGTTCTACAGGAAGAACAAACAGAGGACCAGAGCAGCAGGAACAGAATGAGCAAAGTCAGAGAAATGGACTGAATGTGTGGCCAGTGCTGGGCCAGGGAGAGGGTGGTAAGTTTGGGGTGGGGTGAGCAGGTGCAGAGGTACGCTATAGGGGCAATGAAGAGAAGAGAGAGGAACTGTAGGCCATGGGTGGAGGGGTGCTGGGTGGTCAGCGTGCAGGGAGCGGTCAGCAGGCACCTTGGACTAGGTTGCCCAAATCCCAGTCTTCCCTAATTCTAACACAGGTTAATTGGCACCCTCTTCCCGGATCACCCCCACTCCTCATGAGCTCAAATTCAGCACCCCAGCAAAGAGAGAACTCACTAGGGGAGGGCGAGCCATGCCCCGAGAAAGAGGTGAGGGTAGGTAGGGGTGAGACTTCCCTCCCCCCACACCCCTTGTGGCCCAGCCAGGCCTGCAGCAGGACGGATGGTGACATGAAGGGAGAGGCTCTCCTGCCGCACCATGACAGATGATTGACTCGAAACAATATCTAAGGCGATCAGGATAAAGTGCTGGCCATTTCAAGGCTCAGCAGAATTCAGATTCTAATTAGACTTCTCACCACATTCCAAATAAAAATGGTTCCCCTGGTATCCTCTTTGCCTATCAGGTGTCTCTCCCTGATCGCTGGAACAAAACGCATAAAGAAAGTGATTAAAGCCATAACAAAGGCATAAAATTGGAATTATCGCTGCCACCACATCTGGGAGCACCGAGTGTCACCACACCGCCCCCTCCTTCCCAAACCCACGCACACACAGAAGTCCTGTCCCATCACAGCTCCTGGCTGGGCACTCTGTGATGACAGCTGTCAGATGGGTGAGGGGGTGGGGGCTCTGTAACTAGGGGGTCCAAGGAGCCAGGGGTTAGAGATTCGGAGGTGAAGTCAGTGAATGAGGAGCTCCAGGCCCGGGGACAAGGGGGTGAGTAGACCAAGGAGTGAGGGGCAGGGCCAGACAGTGGTCACTGACTCTACACTTACTAGTTGGGGCTCTTGCCTTGATAACCTCACTAACCCCAGGACAGGCGTATGTGCGTGTCACAACATGCCATAAATTTTCCCAAGCATCTCACATGGTATCTTTCTGTTGCGAGACTCCTGCGCTGCCAACAGACCAAAAGTGACCCACTGACTAGGCCACAGGACCCAATGTTGGTGTTCAGTTCTCTTTCCCAGCCTACTCCAATGTGGGGCACCTACCCCCCAGAAACTACCAAGTCCCCCCTGGTCCCCAGCATGTGTGTGCACAACCAGCATGTAATCCAGAAACCTCAGTCCCCTACAAGACACATTTGTGCTTGCCACACACACACACACATACACACCATGCCATAACAATACCCTCATGTGGTGTGTACACTCTGGAAATATAGCAAAGGCCCCATCTCAGCAGGGGTCCTGGCAGAGGGGGGTCTCTCAGGCCCCATCTCAGCAGGGGGTCCTGGCAGAGGGGTCTCTCAGCCTCTCCAGCTCTCCTGCCTCCCTACTGCAGCCCCTATCTGCCCCTCATGGCCAGTCTGGTACCTGGCACTGGGCAGCCTTGCTCCCTGCGTGGGGTGGGTAGGCGGGCGGGAGGTCCAGAGGAGGGTGAAGGAGTGGGAGCGGGGCTCTGAGCAGGGACGATATAAAATTAAAAGGTAAAAAGCAGGAACGCAAATGGAGGGTGCTTTCAGCTTTCACATTATTAATGACTCTTCAAAAAATCGGCGAGTTTTCCAATCTTCTCTGAGAAGCGCTTGAAGGAGCTCACAGATGAAACTGACCTTCAAAATGTTCTTTGGTCTTTAGTTAAGAAATTCGCTCGCCATTATGGCATCATTAGGGAAACAAGGATAAAATTACTCCATGGTTAATGACCTATAGTATCTCCCCACCAAAATTTGTTTCAGATCTAATAAAACTGTGCTTAACACACTCGGATGAGTTATGAGGACTGTTCTGCAGGGTATTAAAATGTGGAAAATAGATTTTCCGAAGCTGGGGGGACTGGACTTTTTGAATCAGATAGCAGAATGGAATTTTCTGGGCAATAAATTCTTCCATGTCTCAATTTCATCTCGAGCTCTCTCTCTCCTGCCTGCCTCTGCCCCTCTCTCTCTCCCTCATACTCTCTCTTTCCCCCTCCTCTCTCTCTCTGTCTCTCATCTTTTCCTAAAATATTGAAGCAACACAGAAACCTTTCAAATCTGAAGCCTACATAAACTTTGAGAAAAGCAGAGTGGCAGAGGCCGTCTGTGTGTGACAGAGGAAGGCCGTGTGTGTGCACACAAGTTTGTTGGTCCTGCCCGTCTCACAGGAGTGGAGGCAAGACGGCAGCTTCCCCCACCACCTCACTTGTCCAAGTGCCTCTATATACACCCAAAGTGGGAAGGCCACCCTCCCTCTCTCTGCCCCGGGCCAAGATGGCAGATCTCATCTTCTCCCCAATCACAGGGCATGCCCTCACTAATCACCCTTGCTAGTATATCCCTTCCCCCAGGGCCTCGACACACACCAAGGCCAGGTGTCAGCATGTAAGAGAGTACACCTGTCCCTGTCCACCCCAAACTTCATGGTGATGGAAAGGGGCTTGGCCGCACCGGCCTTGTGAGGGTCAGAGCGGCCCCGTTTCACGCATACGCGTGCACATGTACACAAGCTAGCGCTGCCGGTAGGCACACCCAGATGCCCTGGCCAGCCCGGCTGGAGGCTGAGACCCGAGCCCCGGGCCCAAGCAGTGGCTGAAGGTTTTCGGGGGCTGGATACTGCCGCGGAGAGAGGTGGCTGGCGAGGTAATGGCATTTTGCTCTCTTTAAACTTTAATCTTTCCTATTAATTCCCTGCAACTGGAGAATGTGTGAGAGTTAATGTTCCGTGAACGTGTTTCGCACTCGGCAGTCTCTTCGAGCTAATTACCTTCAGGTGCTAAATGGAGGGAAATTGCAATCCATTTGGATGTGAAAAAATTTCGCCTTCCCGTCCCCTGTGAGACATCCTTTTTCCTGAGTGCTGCAGAAAGAATGCTCTCTGGGTGGGAGTTTTTTTCCTTATGTTTTTTTTCTTTGGCCCTCTCCCCCGCCCCCTTTCTCCAAGAGTCTGGATTTTGCAGGACAGTGGTGGTTGGAGACTAGAGGAGGCTGGGCCTCAGCAAAAGGTCCAAGCCTGCTTAGACTAGGTGGGAACGGACTTCCTTCCATGCAGGGGAGCCATCCCGGCTGAGAATCTGGCCCCCACCCCTTGGAGGCCCTGGAGTGAAAGTGTATTTACACGCTTAATAACACGCTTATTACCAATGTTTCTCAGCTGCTAGGTTTTGAATACAGATATAATAGAATTTTACAAGCCACATAAAAGCTGTCCTTCTCTCGAACCCTTAACTGGGGTGGCTAGTAGGGTGGAGGACAGGGAATGGAGAATGGAGATGAGGACGGGCTTGAGGAGAGAAGGAATAAAAATGGGCCACAGGATAGAGGAGAGGAAACAGAGTAGGGTGGGAAGAAGATGGGCCTAGGGATGGGATGTGTGAGGATGGGAGTGGGGAGAGATGAGTTAGGACTTCTGTCTTCATGACACAAGATACCAGGAGTGCCAAGGAGGGAGGCACTGCGTCTGGGAGTCTGCTCTTGAAATCCTTTAGTCCCAAGTGCACTCACCTTAGTGAAGCACCCATCCCATCCTCAACTTCTGATCTCAAACCTCAATCTGAAAAAAGCCTCACGAAACAGATATCTAATCTGATCACCTCCCTGTGTCCTGGGTCCAGCCTACTAGCCTTTGCAAACCCTATTCCTTAAGGTAGGTTGGGTTGGGACAAGGAGCTGCTGAGATATAACATTTTGCTTCTCCCACCCAACAGGGGACAGGCTAGTTTAAAAAACAAGAGAGAGCTCTCCTGGGGTAAGAAGAACTCCACTTACAGAGGATTTGGATCTCCCTGGTGGCTGTGTGTGTTGCCCTCCGTTGGAGTTTGCTCTCTGACCTACGTGTGTCCTACTTGTGAGGGAACAGCCATTTTTCCCAGCAATAAAAAGAATACATTGGGAAAATATGGAAGTGGCTTAGCTTTATTTATTTTTAAAAGATTTCTGTTCTGGAGAATTTAAAATATATATTTATAAAAACCTCCATTGGCCTATCACCTAGCTTTAACAATTATCAACATGTGGCCGATCTTATCTATATCCCCTGCTCTCTCCCCCAGGGTTATTTGAAAGCAAATCACATCAAATCAGTTCTCCATAAATATTGCAATATATATTTCTAAAAGTTAAGGATTCTTAACATAACCACAATATCATCATCTCATCTGATAAAAATTAGCTGTAATTCCTTACTTGCATCAAATATTCATTCAGTGTTCAAATTTCCCTGAATTGGGTTCCAATCAAGGTTGCGTGGTATATGAGGTTGATGTGGCTCTTAGGGATTTTTTTTTTTATTCCAAAAATTATACTTTCCCCACTTGGAACTTATTGAAAAAACTATGGACCATTTGTTCTATGGACTATCTTTTATTCCAGATTTTGCCAATTGCATCCTGTTTTTCTGTCCCATTACATTGGTAGGTTCTAAAGTTTCTTGGCTTCAAGTTTGATATTTTTGGCAAAAATACTTTACAGGTGGTGTGAACTTCCTATTGTATCACATCAGGGCCACATAATTTCTCATTGTCTTTCTTTTCATAATATTCATACTAATCAGTGGGTTTAGTTGCTGCCAATCTATCTGTCCATTATAAACTTCCCTTCAGCTTTTTTTCTCTCTGTTGGCTTTTCATCTAATGGTTTTAACAGCCATTTATTATTATTGACTAGGTCCACTATTTTATTAGGGGCTGTTGGATTTGTTTTAAAATTGTTGATTTTCCCCAACTTTTTATGTTGAGGAATTTTTAATCCACAGAATAGTTATTTCAATGAGCTCATTGTTTCAATGAGCACTCTTATATTCTGCCACAGATCCACCTCTTTGTAACTATTTCCCCCATATTTGCTTTATTTTGCCCTTTCTCCTTCTGAAACCTTTGTGTGTTAGTTGCTAACTTAGTGACATTTCACCACTAAATATTTGTTTGTTGACTGATTTTGAGACAGAGTCTCACTTTGTTCACTGGGCTGGAAGTACAGAGGCATCATCATAGCTCACAGCACCCTCAAACCCTTGAGCTCAAGTGATCCTTTGACCTCAGCCCCATGAAGTGGAACTACAGGTGTCTGCCACCATACCCGGCTAATATTTTGTGTTTTTTGTGGAGATGGGTCTTGTTGCTCAGGCTGGTCTTCAACTCCTAATCTCAAGCAATCCTCCTGCCTTAGCCTCCCAAAGTGCTAGGATTACAGGCAGCAGCCACCACACAGGGCCAGCATTTATCTTTTAAGAACAAAGACATTCTTCTATGTTACAAAGTACATGCACTGCCAGGAAATTTACTGTTTATCTAATATAAAATCTATGTTCAAAACCCCCTGCATTACCCCAATAATGTCCTTTATAGCTACCTTTAACCTCATTCTTAGACCTTGGGTTGCATTTGCTTATTCTGTCTCTTTCATCTTATTTACTCTGGAATAGTTTCTCAGCTTTTTCTGTGTGTCTTTCATAAATTTGGTTGTTTTAGAAAGTCCACGCAGAATGTCCCTCAGCTTGGACTTGTCTGATGTTTCCTCCTGATTAAATTTAGGCTACATATTTTGAGCAGAAATACCACATTGGCGATAAGTCCTAAGTGCATCACATCAGGGACACATGATTCAGTTTCTCCCATTACTGGTGATAAGTTTGGTCATTCTTAAGGTGGTATCATCCAGATTTCTCCATTGTAAAGGCACTTTTCCCTCTTTACAATTAATACATTATCTATGGGGGAAACTGACACTATGTGAATATCCTGTTCTCTAGGCAGTTTTCATCCAGGAGTTTTAGCATCCATTGATGGTATTGCCTGGATCAAGTATGACTATGGTAGCTACAAGTGATGAATTTCCTAATTCTATAATTACTTCTGCCTTTATTAGTTGGCATTCTTCTGTAGTGGTATTTACTTATTTATTTTATTTTATTTTTTTGAGACAGAGTCTCACTTTGTCGCCTTTGGTAGAGTGCTGTGGCATCATAGCTCACAGCAATCTCATACTTTTGGACTCAAGTGATCCTCTTGGCTCAGTTTTTTTCATTTTTAATAGAGATGGGGTCTCACTCTTGCTTAGGCTGGTCTCAAACTCCAGAGCTCATGCAATCCACCCGCCTCGGCCTCTCGAGTGCTGGGATTAAGGTGTGAGCCACTGTGCCTGGCCTGGTATTTATGTTTAATAAGGAAAACTCTTCCTTATTAAAGAAGTCCTACTCAGTGGATGACAGGCAGGCTCAGTACCTGCTCTATGTGGGGCTGACCTGCCACCATTATTGGAGCCCTTAGGACACAATGAACCAGGGCCTTTGAATTGGCAGATGTATGAAGATCCTTCCTACTGAAGAGGAGATTCTTTAAGCCATGTGAATAAAGCAGCAAGTAGCAAAAAGTAACCTGAGCTAGCTTAAGCACAAAGGGATATTTGCTGAGAATATCCCTGAATATCTCACACATTTGGTCTTCGGAGGGGGCAAAGGCCAAAGCAGTCTGTGTCCCTAGAAGTCAAAGCCTACTGGCCTTCTTCTTCATGATGCTGCTAATGTGACTCTGCTTGTGAGCACCCCGGTCTCTGTCAGTTTAAATTCCCAACTCCTAAGAAGAGAAATCTGACTGGCTCACTTTGTGAGGTATTTCATGTTGCTTCAATCAACTGTGACCCAAAGTGGCTTCAGGAAATCTACTCCTATGGGTAGAGACAGTAGTTCCCAAAGATGCTATGCAGATACCCCAAGAGGTGCAATAAATTAACTCACAAATTCTCCAAAAGATGGGCAGATAAAAACTCTTGAGAAGAACAACTCCATCAAGGGACCAACAGGCCTTGGGACCAACAAGACCAGAATACCAAGTCCCATGGACCAATCATAGTCTAATGGGTTTGGGTGTTCAATGATATACTATGTACAAGAAGAGAGATGTCCAGAAGGTACAATTCTGAGTGTCTGTACCTGTCTGGTTGGGTTGAAGCTGGACCACCAGATTCTAATCCAACTTCAGAATTGGCGATGTCTATAGATGGTGAGACTCACCCAGCTTTCTGCCACTGTGTCTTCCTATCACCTGATCCACTACAGTGGTTCTCAACCTTCCTAATGCCGTGACCCTTTAATACAGTTCCTCATATTTTAGTTGTGGTGACCCCCAAACATAAAATTATTTTCATTGCTACCAAGTGTCACAGTACTAGGAAGGTTGAGAACCACTGCAATGAAAGGACATATGTCAAACACTCTACTTTGGCCCCAAATCCCAGGTTTCCATAGGTTCCTCCCACTTACAGAAGTGAGTTTGAGAGAAACACCAACGGTACATCAGTGGTATTGGATATTTTTGAGTCCCACAGAGGATTCAGGTCTTTCCCAGACCAGTTTATTACCCTTGCCCATTACTAGTGGGGAAACTATGGTTAGTGGTTTCTTCTCACTCTTTGACTTTGCAAAATTCAAATACTAAAAGTTTTCAGTAACATGTACCTAACTCATACAAAAATTATAAGCTGTACATGAAGAATATAGTATGTTTATTTCCAGTAATGCCCCGTCTTGATGTTCACAAGGTGGGCTGGACACACCCTGCCTAGGCAGGTGCAAGGCAATGTAAATGCAGTCAGGGCAGGAAGCTAGCTGTCCATCAGCTCCCCAACCATAGCAGAAGAGGCTGCCCTGGCTGGACTCCAGCCGCTCTGGCAGGACCTCCCCAGATCTTGCTTAGTAAATCTCTGTTGAGTTGCTACTTTCATCAATAAGTAATGTCCTGCTCTATCCCTAGGAATGCTGTCACTCTTAAATTCTTGTCTTGTTTTGGTATTGCTAGCCTACCTTCTCTTTGGGTAATTTTATAATATTTGCTTAGGGTGTCTTCTTCTATATCTTCATTTCAACCTTCTTGTGACTACATGTTTTATGCAAGTCTTTTGTGAACTCTTTAGACGTGTTTTATTAAGAACCTGATTTGAAAGTCATCTTTAATAGGCAAGTTTGATATGTCGGCATTTATTGTGATGAATGCTTCTGGACTTAATTCTGTCATCTTATTTTCTGTTTACTATTTACTAGGCCTTTTCTCCCCAGCCTTCCCTCTGTTGTTTTGCCCTCTTTCATGCCTTCTATAGTATTAATGACATTTGTCTTTATTCTTTCTGTTTTTTTATTTTCTTGTCTACTGGGTTGGAAGTTAAACACTGTATTTTTTAGAGAAATAAGTTACGTTTAACATGCATATTTTACTTAATAAAGATTTAAGTTAATCTCTATTTCTGTTCTCTTAAATAGTAGAAGGATCTTTGAATGTGAACCAAAACTTTTCATCTTTCATGTCATTTATGATTATTTTAGTTCCATCATATGTTTTATACTTTCAAAATTGTAATTATTATCATTATTTAGGTTTATGTACATATTTACCAATTTCTTTGCTTACCATTGCTTCTTGTAGCCCAATTAGTCCTTTTGAGCACACTTTCTTTCTTGCCAAAGCACGATGTATAGAAATTCCTTTAGCAAAGATCTGTGAATAGCAAACTCTTTCATTTGTATCTGAGATTGTCTTTTGTTACCTTTTATGTTGAATGATAAGTATCTGGATATCAAAAATTTTTTGTTTCATTTTGTTTGTGTTTTTGTTTTGGACAGGATCTCACTCCGTTGCCCAGCTAGAATGCGATGGCATCATCACAGCTCATTGCAACCTCAAACTTCTGGACTCAAGCAATCCTCCTGCTTCTGCCTCCCCCATAGCTGAGACTACAGGTATGCACCATTGTGCCTGGCTGATTTTTCTATTTTTTGTGGAAATGAGGTCTTGCTATTTGTCCAGGCTGCTCTTGAACTCCTGGGCTTAGCTGATTCTCCCACCGTGGCCTATCAAACTGCTAGGATTACAAGTGTGAACCTGCACCTGGCCTGGGTATAGAACTTTAATTTGACAGCTATTTTCTTTCAGCATCTTCAGGGTGTAATTATATATCCTTTGGTTTCTATTGCTCCTAATGAGAAGCATGCTGTCTGTCTGTCATTGCTGATTGCTTATAATACTTTTGTTTTTGCTATTTTGCAGTCATACTACAACGTGTTTAGATGTAACCCATTTTTATTTATTCTGCTCAGATATCCACACACATTCTTTCTTACTGAAAATTAATTTCTGCATTCAATACTAGAAAATATTGGGTGGAGGACAAAACTACAAGAGGGACTCTACCTAACAAATTCAAATATTGTGAGTTTGTTGTCTATACCCTCACATTAACCTGAAAAAAAAAAAAAAAAGAATGGAGAGGAAGATAAAGAGGGAGAGGCAAAGAATTTCATATCTTCCCCGTGCTTCTGGATAAAGCGGAAATGTGCTCTAGAAAAAAAATACTAGAAAATATATCTTCATGTATTTCTTCTCTTTCTGTGTTACCTTCTTCTGGAATTTCTAATGTCTCTACTGGGCCTTGTTATTTTATCCTTCACATCTTCGAACTTCTCTTTCATATTTTCTATGATGTTAAGTCTATGAGTTGTATTTTAGGTACTTTCCAATATGTATTCCAATTCACTAATTCTCTCTGTAGCAGTGTTTTCAAGTGTTTATTTCTTACATGAGTTGTTTTAATTCAAACATTGTTTTCTATGAATTCTATTTGATTCGTTTCAACTCTGCTTCCCCTCCCCCACTATGTCTTATTCTTGACTTTTTGATTTTATTTTTCTATTTATTTTGTAATACTTTAAATGTATTTATTTTAAAATCATTTCCATATCTTTTAACTTGTACAGTTATTTGAATTGGTCAATGCATTGTTTTTGCTGATTCTTTCTTATAGTGACTCATTTCTTCTCATCGTTTGTAGTTTTTGATTATGAACTTGTCTCCAACAGGACTTGATTTCCACAGGAGGCTTTCATGCCTTTAGTCAGGAGGCATTATGTTGAGTAGTTTTGCCTCTGTTAAGACCTTATGGATTTTACCATTTCTAGAACAGTTTGTTAGTTATTTTTTTGAATTGAGTTTTCCAGAGCTTGTGAGTAGTGCAAATTTGTAAAGCATCCCCATGTTTGGTGAAGTATTAGGGTTTTAATTTCTCACAGATGACTCATTTTTTACCCTTAGACCCAGAAAGATGACAAGCTACTCTAACCAAGTCTCCATTAGTCAGTAGAATTCTGTTACATGGTCAGGTAACACTCACTGCTCCTAACATTGTGAAGAAAACTTAGTTCCAGTTCTACAACATGAAGAGGGCTGGGCCTTGTTCTTCTGTCTTTATTATAGTTAAATTCTAGCTCTTAAGATGTATAATTTGTGCTCTGATCTCCCCTTGAGCACCTTGGCTTTGAGTTTTCTTTTCATTCCCGGCACCTAGGGACCTTCATTTACTACTTTAAATATGATTATATAGGCTGAGTGCAGTGGCTCATTCCTGTAATCCAGCACTCTGGGAGGCTGAGATGCAAGAATCACTTTAGGTCAGGAGTTCAAGACCCACAGGCAATACCCTATTTCTACTAAAAAACAGAAAAAGTTAGCTGGCATTGTGGTAAGTACCTATAGTCCCAGCTACTTAGGAGACTGAGGTAGGATGACCACTTGAGCCCAGGAGTTTGAGATTGCTGTAAACTTGGCTGATGTCATAGCACTCTACCCTGGGGCAATAGGGTAAGATTCTGACTCAAAAAACAAATATGTGCAAAAGTGGAAACCTAATAAACACATTATATGTAAAAAAAATAATAATTAAAAAAACAAAAACAAATACGTGTTTATATAGTTTTAAAGTATTATATTTTAGGACTGGTCATGGTGGCTCACACCTGTAATCCTAGCACTCTGGGAGACCAAGGTAGGAGGATTGCTTGAGCTCAGGAGTTAGAGACCAGTCTGAGCCAGAGCAAGACCCCATCTCTAAAAATGGTCAGGCATTGTGGCTGGCACCTGTAGTCCCAGGCGCTCAGGAGGCTGAGGCAGGAGGGTTGCTTGAACCTATGAGTTTGAGTTGCTGTGAGCTATGACACCATGGTACATTAGCCAAGGTAACAAAGTGAGACTATGTCTCCAAAAAATTACAAAATAAAAAATAAAGTGTTATATTTTACATATTTTAAAATTTATCATATGTACAATTATTATAAAGTTTACATTTCTAGAGGGGGATGTTTTATCAGCTATGTCTGCCACATTACCTGAAAACTCCATATATTTTCATGTCTATGATCCAGTCCATCTCTCCCACTAGGTTATAATTCTTTTAAGGACAGAGCATTTCCATTCACATTATTATTCAACTCAAGGACTTAGCCTAATTCTCTGCACTGAGTAGGTCCTCAGTAAATGTTGTTGCTATTTTTCATCTTGTTATTGTTTTTACTATTTATAAACTCAATGTGTAAGGGTGACAGAAAACCATGTTCTGTATCTGCTATGAGCATTTAAAGTATACAGTCAGAATGCCAGCCTTTGGCATTGTTCATCTGAATGTCATTATTCATGAACAACATCTTCTTCAATCACCTTCAAGGACAAGTCATCATCTATTAGACCAATGTTTCTCAAAGCACATGTTGCAATCCATTAGCATGCCATGAAATCAATTTAATGAAATAGAATAAAATAGAAAATAAAATATCAGAATTCATTGCATACATAAAAGCACGTACTTCTTAATCAAACTTTTGTTTCAGGTATGTATGTATGTGTGTGTGTATGCTGGGTCACCATGCAAAATTTATTTCGGGATATGGGTCAGGGTAAAAATGTCTAATAGTCATTAATTAGCAATATTCCACTTTCCCCTGAGATCTCTATTTAACCCACTACCCATTTATAACAGGTCCACCTTTGAGAGCAAAAATTACTTCCAAAGCCAGGAAAACTAAACATCTATCCTTTCCATGCAAAATTCTTAGAGTGCATTGAGCCCCAGGGAAGATAGAGGATCCCGCAGTGGTCCAAGCTGCCCTGGACTGGAAGTCCCACAAGTGGTCAGGGATAATCAGGACTCCCTGTGATTCTCAAATATTCCCTGCGCTCTGGTCTCCTATACTTCACCCTAATCCTCCTTCCTCAGCTCTCTGGGCAGACCTTTCAGCTGATGGTGAGCAGTCCTTTGAGACCCTTACTTACACGCTGCTTTCTCATGGTCTTGACCCCTAGGACAGCTCCTTGAATGTGGCTCTCAGGCCACAGATAATATGCACCTGAGAGGACAATTATTCCATTGCACTTAATTCCCAGAAAAACTACCATCTGCAGAACTTCCCTACATAGTCCAGAAGGTAGAAGTATCAGCTGTAAAGGCTTCATTTCCAGCATCGGCATTGTTATCAAAAGGGCCCAGCACTTGTTCCTCTTCTGTACCATGTTGAAGGTCTACAGATCACACAGAGATTTCATATGCAATAATCTCTGGTATGAAAGGACCTAAGCCTTATTTAACTCCTACATTCATTATATCCCAGGACTCCAAAATAAAAGAAAACCTATTATTTCTCTTTGAAAAATCAAACATACAGGTCAGTGCAGTGACTTACACCTTTAATCCTAGCACCTGGGAAGCCAAGGTAGGAAGACTGCTTGAACTCAGAAGTTAGAGACCAGCCTGAGCAAGAGTGAGACCCTGTCTCTACCCCAAACAGAAAAAATTAGCCAGGTGTGATGGCACCACCCTGTAGTCCCAGCTAATGGAAGGGAGGGGGTTTGAGGCAGGAGGACTGCTTGAGCCCAGGAATTTGAGGTTGCAATGAGCTTTGATGATGCCACTGTGCTCCAGCCTGGGTGACAAAGCAAGACTCTGTCTCAAAGAATAATAATAATAATAATAAATACACATTTATTGAACTACTTCTGTGTCACATCTTCACATACATTGTCTAATTCAATCATAATAAGGTTATTTTACAAATAAGAAGTGAGAGGGTTAAAGAGGTTAAGTAAGTTACTAGAAGTTACCTAGCTAGTAAGTGGTGCAAAGGTTGGGATTTGAACTCTAGCTGGGCAGACTCTTGGCCTCAGCACTTAATTCCTCTGTCCTTCAGTGAAGAGTCCTTCCTGCCAGTAAAGACATAGAACCCAGGCCTAACTCATGCAGAGCCAATGCTTTCTCTGCATGACTAGCCTAGAAAGTGAAATGATCACAATATGATGGCTTCTCCCACACTGGCTCTCTGTATGTCCTTGGGCAAGTCACTTAACCTCTCTGAGCTTCAGAGTCCCCATCTGTACCAATAATTGGAATATCTCCCTTAAAGGGCAGCTGCATAACACAAGATGATAATGAGACAGTATTTTGTAAGGCATAAATTGCTGTGCCAATGAAATAGCTTATTATAAAAAGCCATATAATCAATTAGCTAAAAATATCTGCATTTTCCCTGTGAGACTGGGATAAAGCTCAATATGTCCGCTTGATCTGGGATGATGGCCTGATGCGATCTTTTGTTCAC
This sequence comes from Nycticebus coucang, assembly GCF_027406575.1. Classification (NCBI taxonomy): domain Eukaryota; kingdom Metazoa; phylum Chordata; class Mammalia; order Primates; family Lorisidae; genus Nycticebus; species Nycticebus coucang. The sequence continues at coordinate 129,730,696 of NC_069782.1, read as the reverse complement.
TGCTCCTTCCTGATTGTGTTCCAACTTTATTGTCCACTCTATTCCTGCCTCCGGGCCTTTGCATATGCTGTTTTTTCTATTTGGAACACTTCCCATCTCTATACACAATCTCCACTCTCCACTCCCACTTTGCCTGACTAACTTCTTTTTTTTTTTTTTTTTTTTTTGTAGAGACAGAGTCTCACTGTACCGCCCTCGGTAGAGTGCCATGGCGTCACACGGCTCACAGCAACCTCTAACTCTTGGGCTTACGCGATTGTCTTGCCTCAGCCTCCAGAGCAGCTGGGACTACAGGCGCCCGCCACAACGCCCGGCTATTTTTTTTGTTGTTGCAGTTTGGCCGGGGCTGGGCTTGAACCTGCCACCCTCGGTATATGGGGCTGGTGCCCTACTCACTGAGCCACAGGCGCCGCCCATGCCTGACTAACTTCTAATTCTGCAGGTAGCAGATTAATTTTCTCTGGGTGGCCTTACAGGACTAGGTTAGGTCACCCTATTATACAGTCTTTATAGCATACCCTGTATTTTTCCTCCATGGTACTTTAGAATATATTTACTCTGTGTGCACAGTGGAGGTGTCTGCTGTGATTTAATACAGATCTTCCAATTTCCAGTGTCTGGCCAAACACTTAACACAAAGAAATGGTTCCACCAGATGTTTGTTGTTGAACATATTTTAAAAAATCAATAAATGTGAGAAGAAACTGACTTAGTCATATTTTATTACCCATTCAATATACAACAAAAGATTATTATGCTACAACCACTTTTAGATTGGCATTTCTGAGCATAAGGTCTGCTATGGTTTGAATGTGTCCCCAGACTGCATGTGTTGGAAAATTGATCCCCAATGCGGTGGTGGTGGGAGGTGGGGCCTAATGGGAGGTGCCTGGATTGTGGGGGATCTACCCTCATGAATGACTTAATGCTGTTATTATGGGTGAGTTCATTATAAAAGACTAAGTTCAGGCTGGGCATGGTGGCTCATGCTTGTAATCCTAGCACTCTGGGAGGCTGAGGCACTCTGGAAGGATGACTTCAGGTGAAGAGTTCAAGACCAGCCTGGGCAACATAGCGAGGCCCTGTCTCTACAAAGAAGACCTGGGGAATGTGCCTATAATCTCAGGTACTCAGAAAGCTGTAGCAGGAGGATCACTTGAGCCCAAGAGTTTGAGATTAGAGTAAGCCATGATTGTCGTAGCTATGGTGATGCCACTACATTCTAGCCCAGGAGACAGAGCAAGACTCTGTCTCAAAAAAAAAAAAAAGCTGAGTTCAGCAACCCCCACTTTGCTCCTTCTCTCCCTCTCTTTGCCCTTCCCCCATAGATGATGCAGCAAGAAAGCCCTTGAAAAATGCTGGACCCTCAATCTTGGACTTCCTAGACTCCAGAATTGTGAGCCAATAAATTTCTGTTTAATATGAAATACGCAGTCTTTGATATTCTAGTATAGCAGCACAATTGTACTAAGACAAGGCCCATGGGGTGTGCTATGGTCTGAACATTGTGTATCCCCTGAAAAGTCTTATGTTAAATCTAAATCCCCAATGCAATAGTTTTAAGAGGTGGAGCCTTTGGGAGGTGATAAGTTCATGAGTAGGATTAGTCCCCTTATAAAGGAGGTTGAAGGTAGCTGCCTTGCCCCTTCTGCCGTATGAAGATTCAGCAAGAAGGCACCATCTTTGAAGCACAGAGCAGGCTTTCAGCAGACATCAAATCTGCTGGCACCTTAATCTGGTACTCCTCAGCCTCCAGAACTGTGAGCAATAAATTTCTACTGTTTATAAATGACCCAATCTAAGGTATTTACTTGTAGCAGCCCAAAAGACTAAGACAAGATATAAAGAGACGTTCCATGAAAAAAATGTTCTGGTCAAATAATTTGGGAAACAAAGGTTAAATAAATGTAAACAGGATTTTAATTTTTTTTTTAAACTTCTTGAATAATGCCTGGATCCCTGAGAGCTGGCAATGCAAAGTAGCCCAGCTGTAACGTGCACATAGCGGGAGAAACCAACCTTCCTTGCCTTAAACCACTGCCATTGGAGGCTGTTAAAGCCACATAACCTGGTCTATTCTGACATATGCAGAATATGTAGGGTATTTTTGATGTTGGAAAATCTGTAGAAATAGGAATCCTGGTTTCTAGGAACCTGGAAGAATGCGTGCATTCAGAGAGCTTAGGCAGTGGGTGGCTGGGTGACCTCTTTTATGAGGGTCAGAGGATGAGAGTTATTCTGCTCTACACAGGGCAGAGAAACAGAACAATCCTCCTACAGCAGATGAAATGCAGTTGGAGGTAGGTAGAAGGGATTTGATCATTGATTGATTGACACATGACAAACACTGTTAGGTGCTGGGCACACACCAGTGAACAAGACATAGGTTCTCAGGGTGCAGAGTCCAGAAGAGCAAATATGTAGGTAATCGGTTCATTTCAGTGCAGAGTTTTAAGAGCTAAAAGCCTCCCAGCTCAGATGCAGGGTTGGGGTAGCTTCCTGGAAGAGGTGGCAGCTGAGCTGTAATCCAGAGGATACTTAAAAGTAGCAGGTAAGAGGCAGCGCCTGTGGCTCAAAGGAGTGGGGCGCCGGCTCCATATGCCGGAGGTGGCGGGTTCAAACCCAGCCTTGGCCAAAAAAAAGTAGCAGGTGAGAAAGGAAAGGAAAGGCATTCTGGGCAGAAGAAACAGCTTCCAGGCGATGAGGAATCTGCTCCTGGCCATCGGGGGATCCAGTCAGAGTGTGAAGCCCCGGGGAGCACAGTGCCATTTCCAAGGCAGAGTCGAGAGCAGACAATTATCAGCTGGGAGTTAAGCTGTCCCCCAAACCATCTTAAACCCTGGCAGTAGGTGGGCTTCAGGTAACAGGATTTAATAGTGCAGGGAGAAATGGCCTGAAGGTGGGAGCAGGGCCTCTCCTAAAGTAAGGGCAAGAGTCCCCCAGGAAGCCTTGTCTGTTCTTGCTCACCAGAGGACCAGGACCCAGGGAGCTTGGCAGCTCTGAGGTGGATGAGTGCAGTAAGCCAAAGGACAATACTCAGAGGGGCAGCCAAGAAGGATGTCTGGGGAAGGACCAGGGCTCCTCAATTCCATCCATGGTTCCAGCTTGAATCCAGCATGCCTGACTCACTCAGGGTTGAGGTGAGAAATTGAAATGGGAACATTTGGCCCATAAGCCTTGGCAGCCAAGCTGGTCTGTGGTTTAGCTGTTAGTATGTTGGGGGTATGAGCCCATGAGTCCACACATGGTAAGTGTGATGTTGTCGTTTTCCCTTTATTTTGTAATTAAGATTTTTAAATTCTAATCAGATTCAGTTGAAATAAAAGAAGCCAGGTCTGAACTAGAGGGAGGCCACTGGTAATTGTGATCAGAAGATGAGACAGACAAGACCCAGCCAAGGTGTAGGTTCCCCCCATACCAAGCCCCTCTAAGGATATCCCCTTCTCCCTGGAAACCCCTCTCCCCACAGGAAAGTGCTAAGAATGAGCCCGCTGGTCTTGAAGAGACACGTCCCCAGCTGTAAGAAAATGATTCCCAGCTTCCAAATCTTTCCCTGTCCTCTGCATACTTGCCTACATTCATTCATCAATCCAATAAATATAAATAAGATAGAATAGTGCACAAAAACATAGATTTTGGAGTTGGACAGAAACTTGGCTGTAAATTTACAGTTCATTGAGCTGCAGTTTCCTTATCTATAAAATGGGGATGATAATACTTTCTTCAGATAATGATTCATTGAGTCATGTATAGAAGAATTTGGCATGGTGCCTGGCCTAGAGTAAACACTCGGTAAGTTTTCATTATTATTACTGATTTTTTTTTTAATGTCACCCTCAGTAGAGTGCCATGGCATTGCAGCTCACAGCAGCCTCCAACTCTTGGGCGTAAGCGATTCTCTTGCCTCAGCCTCCCAAGTAGCTGGGACTACAGGCGCCCACCACAATGTCCGGCTATTTTTTGGTTGTAGTTGTCATTGTTGTTTGGCAGGCCCGGATTGGGTTTGAACCCCCCAGCCTTGGTATATGTGGCTGGTGCCATAACCACTGTGCTACGGGTGCCAAATCTATTACTGATATGTAAAATAGAATTTTTAAAACAATCCTCACCTGGCTCACTGGCCTCAGTGACACCATCAGTCCTTTATAAAACATACTGACTGACACTAGTAGCTCATCAATGTTCACCACTAGGACCACTAGGATGCCACGCACTTGTGCCCTCCATTTGGTTGACTTTGTATATCGGGGTGCTGATACACAAAGCACCTCGTGCTTACTGAGAGTCATTTGCTTTTAACTCAGCCTGTTTATACCAGCTGCACATATTATTCTTAAATAATTTAACTAAATGTTACATAAACCAATAAAACATGAGCACAAAACTAATGTTGCTGTTTAGAAAGATTCTGTAACAGCAAATTGCTTTAAGAGTTTGTTATCAAATTATGTGTTGGTAAGACAACTGGAAAAGAAGGGGAAAAATCATAAAATATCTAGGACTTTGCACTCGGATTGTTTCTCAAATACTTTTCAGTTCCTATTCCATGTTAAAGAAATCAAAGAGGAAAATGGCAATCAACATAAGCTGGGTGTAGCTCATGAAAGAAAGATGATGGTGTCATGCCAATCAGCACCCCGATACACAAAGATGGGTCGTGGTCCTACATCTATAAAGTGGAGAGCAGGTATGCCTTTATTTTAAGCTAAAATAAAAACATGGTATGAAAAGGCAAACTGAGAAGTGATCCCAGAAGCAAAGTACATATTCAGAAAATGTAGTTTAGAGAGGGAGGGAGACCAGAAAGTTACTGATTTTCATGGATGATAATGGAAGTTGAAGGAGCAGAGGGGAAGGGATGCCTAACTCAGGTAATGGTGCAGTAGAGGATTCCTGGGTGGGCTGCCTCCTACGCTGGCTCTGCTTTCCCTCAAATCTGTCCCACAACTCCTTCCAAATCTCCCTCCAGCATAAAAACCCAAGACTTGCCCTCTGGCTTTGTCCAACAACATCCTAATTTCAAGTCCTCATACTGACAAAATCTCAAAGAGCATTAGAAGGGAAATAGCTGTTTCTCTGGCATGAAGGAAGATCCCGAAAGACCCCAGAATGCCTTAGGGACTTCTCAGACATGCATTCGTGTAGGTCTTTAGTGATTCTGTATATAGTATATTTCAGCTGTGCTCCATCTCTTGGGCTGTGGTCCTTAGTATGGCAAACCAGTACTAATTTTCTTGGACTGTTTCTCAGAATTAAACTGTTTGAGATAATTGTAGGTTCACATGCAGTTGTAGGAAATAACACAATACCCTTTGCCCAGTTTCTCCTAATGGTAACATCTTACAAATTGCACAGCACAGAGACTAGTCTCCATCTTTCTCAGACTCTTCAGTTCCACAGCTTTAAGGCCCTCTCTCTCGCTATGATTCCCAAAGACAGATCCCCAGCCCAGACTTCTCTCCTGTGTGCCCTGCTTCGTCATCCACCGGCTACCTGGCATCACCACGTGGGCATCTAACAGCTCAAAATCAATATCCCCAGGAAAACCAGGGTCATCTGCACTTGACGACTGCTCTCTCACTCCTATGCTTCATTCTCCTCTCCCCTATAAAAAAAAAATTATACAGCACAGTATCACAACAGGGATATTGACATTGACACAGCCAACATTGACACAACATTCCCATCACTAGCGAGGATCCCTCATGCTGTCCTTCAGTGAGCACACTCACTTCCACATAGTCCTCACCCTCTCCTGAACCCTTGGCAACCACGAATCTGTTCTTCATTTTTATAGCTTTGTCATTTCAAGAATATTATATAAATAGAATCATACCTTATGTAACCTTTGGAGATTGGCTTCTTTTACTCAACAGAATTCTCTGGAGAGTCATCCGCATCATTGCAGGTACCAAAAGTTCATTCCTCTTCATGGCTGGGAAGTGCTCTTTGGCATGGATGTACCACCATTTGTTTAACCATTCACCCACTGAGGACGGCCAGGGTTGTTTCCAGGTTTTGGTTATTACCAGTAACATTGCTATGAACAATTATGTACACATTTTGTGAGGACACAGTTATCATTTCTTTGGGATAAATGTGTGGATGTACACTTGATCTCAGTTTTTTTTTTTTTTAAAGAAAATGACAAACTATTTTCCAGATGGACTATACCATTTGACATTCCTACTAACAATGCGTGACTCTTTCTCTGCAAGCTTGCCAGCATTTGAAATTGTCAGGTTTGTTTTTTTTAAAAAATGTTTTTAGCCAGGTATAGTGGCTCACATCTGTAATCGTAGCACTCTGGGAGGCCAAGAAAGGAGGATCAGGAGTTCAAGACCAGCCTGAGCAAGAGTGAAACCCTGTCTCTACTAAAAATAGAAAAAAATAGCTTGGCATTGTGGCAGGCACCTGTAGTCCCTGCTACTTGGGAGACTGAGGCAGGAGGATGGCTTAAATTCAGTAGTTTGAGGTTGCCATGAGCTTTCATGATATCACTGCATTCTATCACACTCCACCTGGGGCAACAGGTCTCAAAACAAAGTTCTTTTTTAAAGAGATGAGATCTAGCTACGTTGCCCAGGCTGGGGTGCAGTGGCCAGTTACAGGCACCATCCCACTACAGGCTTGGGAGTTTTGATCTGCTCCATTTCCAACCCGGGTTGGTTCATCTCTTCTTAGGCAACCTTGTGGTCCCCTGCTCCCAGGAGGTCACCATACTGAAGCTGAACTTAGCACATACATCTAATCATCATAGCACTTATCATTATAGTGCAGAACTGGGCTCAGGCCATCCTCCCACCTCAGCCTCCTGAGTAGCTGGGATTACAGGGATGTGCCAATATCCAGGCTACAACTTTTACTTTTTAAAATTTTTACCCATTTTGACAAATGTGTATGTTATCTCATTGATATTTTTTCCATTATCCTAATGGCTAATAATATTTTGGGGGCCTGAAGCAAGGGGATCTTGAGGCCAGGCACTCCAGACCAGCCTTAGCAACATAGCAAGACCCCGTTTCTCCAAAATGAAAAAAATAATAATAATAATAACCAGACATGGTGGCATGTACCTGTAGTCTCAGCTACTTGGGGAACTGGGGCAGGAGGATCTCTTGACCCCAGGAGTTCAAGGCTACAATGAGCTATGATCACTGCATACAAGCCTTGGTAACGGAGCAAGACTTTGTCTCAAAAAAAAAAGAAAGAAAAAGCACAAAACAAAAAAACAAAAACAAAATCCCACTTTTTCAGTGATTATTTCCCATTTGTATACATCCTCTTCAGTGAAATGTCTCTTTATATCTTTTGCTTATTTTCTAATTGGATTATTGGTTTTTGTTTTTTTACTTCTGAATTTTAAACATTCTTTACATATTCTGGATATTAGTCCTTTTTTGGATATGTGGTTTGCTAATATGAAATTTTATGTCACTCTGTAGCTTCTCTTTTCTTCCTCTTAATAGGGTCTTTCCTAGAGCTAAAATGTTATATTTTGGTAAAGCCAAAATATGAGTTTTTCCTTACACGGGTCATGCTTTTGCCGTCAAGTCTCAGAACTCTTTGCCTACCTCTATGTTCTTTACTAAATATTTCATATTTTACACTTGAGCATTTGAGTACACGATTCATTTTGAGTTAAGTTCGTATAAGTCTGTCAGACTTAGGTTGAGGTTCTTCTCGGTCTTATTCTGTTTTGCTGTTGTTGTTGTTTTTACCTTGCTCCAACCCCATTTATTTTTTATCGTTGGGGGTTCATTGAGGGTACAGAGAATCAGGTTACTCTGATTGCATGTGTTAGATAAAGTCTCTCTTATAATTGTGTCCTGCTTCCAAGAGGTGTGTCACACACCATGACGATGCCTTTTTTTTTAACTACCATTTGTTAAAAAGATCATCTTTCAGCTCAGCACCCGTAGCACAGTGGTTATGGCACCAGCCACATACACTGAGGGTGGTGGGTTCAAAGCCGGCCCGGGCCAGCTAAACAACTGCAACAAAAAAATAGCTGGGCGTCGTGGTAGGCTCCTGTAGTCCCAGCTACTTGGGAGGCTGAGGCAAGAGAATCACTTAAGCCCAAGAGTTTGAGGTTGCTGTGAGCTGTGATGCCACAACACTCCACTAAGGGTAACATAGTGAGACTCCGTCTCAAAAAAAAAAAAAAAAATCATCTTTCCTCCATTGAACTGTTTTTCTGCTTTTGCCAAAAATCAGTTGGGCCATATTTGTGGGGATCAATTTCTGGGTACTCTCTTCTGGTCCATTAATCTCTTTTTCTGCACCTCTACAATACTACACAGTCTTGGTTACTATAACTATATAATAAGTCAACAAAAACCAAACCAAAACAAACAAAAAATAACAAAATAACAAAGTCCAGGCACAATGGCTCACTCTTGTAATCCTAACACTTTTGGGAAGCTGAAGCAAGAGGATTGTTGTAGGCCAGAAGCTTCAGACCAGCCTTGGCAAATTAGCAAGACTTCATCTCTACCAAAAACAAAACAAACAAACAAATAAAAAAATAGCCAGACAAGGTGGCCTGCACCTGTAGTTCCAGTTACTTGGGAAACTGAGGCAGGAGGATCTGTTGACTCCAATAGTTCAAGGTTGCAATGATTACTGCATTCCAGCCTGGGTGACACAGCAAGACCTTATCTCAAAAAAGCCCCCAAACCCCCAAAACTAAAAAACAAAAACTAATCACTTTATCCTTATTTTTCAAAGTTGTTTTTAGCTATTTTAGCTCCTCTGATTTTAACATATAGATTTTTAGAATAATCATACCTATATTTGCAAAAAATATTGTTAGAATTTTCATAGGAATTTTGTTAAGCCTGTATATCAACTTGGGGAGAATTTACATCTTTGCTATATTGAGTCTTCCAATTTATGAACATGGTATGTCTCTTCTTTTGTTTATTTATTTACTTACTAGATCTTTGATTTCTTTCATCAGCATTTTGTAGTTTTCAGCATACAAGTCCTGCACATTTGGTTAGATTTACACCTAAGTATTTCATCTTATTTTTGAGTAATTTAAATGGTATTGATATTTTGTCTTTAATTTCAGTGTCCACATGCTTATTGCTAGAAATACAATTGGTATTTTTGTATGTTATCTTGTATCCTTCAATTTTGCTGTACTCACTTATTAGTTCTAGACTCCTCCCCTTTTTTGTAGATTGCTTGGGATTTTCCAAGTAGAATAAACATCTTCTTTTCTGATCTGTATGCTTTTTATTTCCATTTTTTGCATTATGGATTTGGTTTAGAAGTTCCAGTTGAATTTTGTCGATTTTTTTTGCATCACCTGATATGATTATGTGATTCTTCTTCTTTAGTCTGTTAATAGGGTAAAATATATTTGTTGATTTTTTTTTCTTTTTTTTGCAGTTTTTGGCTGGGGCCAGGTTTGAACCCTACTCCTTTGAGACACAGGCGCTGCCCCATTTGTTGATTTTTTTAATATTGAACTAGCCTTTTAACCCTGGAATAAACCCTACTTGATCACAGTGTATAACTTTTCTTATGTATTGCTGGATTTGGTTTGCCAGTATTTTTTTGAGCATTTCTACCTCTATAATCATGAAGAATACTGTTCTGTAATTTTCTCTTTTTGGGGTACTGTCCTTATCTGACAGTATCTGGGTAATATTAGTTTCATAAATTTACTTGGGAAAATTTTCCTTCCTATTCTATTTTCTGGAAGAGATTGTGTAGCACTGCTGTTTATTCTTCTTAACATATTTGATAGGATTCTACAGTAGAACCATCTAGGCCTGGAGTTTTCCTTTTATGGAGTTTTAAAATTGTGAATCCAATGTCCTTAATAACCAGAGGGCTATTCAAATCATCTATTTCCTATTGGGTGAGGTGTGATCATTTGTGTTTTGCAAGGAATTTGTCCAGTTCATCTAAATTGTCAAATTCATGCATTTAGAATTTTTCAGAGTACTCCCTTATCAATTTGAGGTCTGTAGGGTATGTAGTGATACCTCCTGTTTCATTCCTGATATTGGTCATTTTTGCCTTCTCTTTTTTTTTTCTCTGTCAGTTTTGTTAAAGGATTGTCAATTTTATTGACCTTTCATAGAACCAGCTCTTTGTTTTACTGATTTTCTCTGTTATTTTTCTGCTTCTAATTTCATTGATTTATGCTCTTGTCTTTATTATTTCTGCCCTTTGCCTTCTTTGGGTTTATTTTGCTCTTTTTTTTCTAAATTCTTGACATAGAAACTTAAATTACTGATCTGAAATTTTATTTTTTTCTAATGCATGACTTTAGTGCTATAAATTTTTCTGTCACCACTGCATTAGGTGTGACCCACAAATTCTGATATGTTGTATTATCATTTTTATACAGTTCAGTGTATCTTTTTATATCCTTTGTGACACCCTCTTTGACCCATGGATTATTTATAAATGTGTCATTTTGTTTCTAAGTGTTTAAAGATTTTTCCTATTACTGTTCTGTTGTCAATTCCATTTTTCAAAAATTTTATTTGTGGTCAGAAAACACACTTCATATGATTTCAATTATTTTAAATTTGTTGAGTTTGTTTAATGACCCGGGATATGGTCTAACTTGCTGTATGTCCTATGGGCACTTTAAAAAATGTGCATTTTACTACTGTTGAATGGAGTGCTCTATATATTTCAGTTAGATCCTGTTGGTTGATGGTATTGTTGAGTTATTCTGGTTTTCTGTCTAGTCATTCCATCAGTTGTTGAGAGGGGTATTAATGTCTTCAACTGTTATTGTGTATTTGTCTTCTTTTCTTTTAGTTCTATCAGGTTTTGCTTCATATATTTTGTAGCTCTTTGCTTGGTGCATAGACATTTAGGATTGTTATGTCTTCTTGTTGGATTGACACTTTTATCATGATGTGATGTCCCTTTCTGTGTCTCCTAATGTTCTTTGCTCTGAAGTCTACTCTGTCTGATATTAATGTAGCTATCCTTGCCTTCTTTTGATTAATATTTACATGATTTATCATTTTTTAACCTTTTGTTTCCATCTGCCTGTATCATTGTATTTCTTTCTTTTTTTTTTTTTTAGAGACAGAGTCTCACTTTGTTGCCCTCGATAGAGTGCTGTGGTGTCACAGCTCACAGCAACCTCCAGCTCTTGGGCTTAGGTGATTCTCTTGCCTCAGCCTCCTGAGTAGCTCGGACTATAAGTGCCTGCCACAATGCCTGGCTATTTTTTTTTGTTGCAGTTTGGTCAGGCCCAGGTTCGATCCTGCTACTCTTGGTATATGAGGCCCGCACCCTACTAACTGAGCCACAGGTGCCACCCTCATTATATTTCATAATGATAAATTCACTTCACTTCATTTCAAATAGACAGCATATAATTGGGTCGTGAATATTAATCAATTCTGCCAATCTGTCTATTCATTTTTGTATATAGACCATTTACATTTAATGTAATTATTGATATGTTAAGGCCTAAACCTATCATTTTATTTTTTTATTTGTTCTTTCTGTTTTCCATTTTTCTTTTCCCTGCCATTCTGTGTGTTACGTAAACACTTTTTAGAGTTCTTTTATTTTTTATTTTTCTATAGTGTTTTGGAGTATATCTCTTTGTATAGGTTTTTAAGGTATCATCTTATATATATGTAACTTACCACAGTCTATTAGTCATCATAATTTTATCAGGTCAATCTTTTCTACCAATGTAGAAATTTTATCTTCCAGGCCAGGCACAGTGGCTCATGCCTATAATCTCAGCACTTTGGGAGGCTGAGGATGTAGGACTGCTGAAAGCCAAGAGTTTGAGACCAGCCTGGACAATATAGCAAGACTCCTGACTCTAGAAAAAATTAAAAAAAAATAAACTGGGAATGGTGGCACTTGCCTGTAGTCCCAGCCTACTTAGAAGGCTGAGGTAGGAGAATTATTTGACCCCAGGAGTTCAATGCTACAGTGAGTTGTAATGACACCACTGCACTCTAGCTTGGGCAACAAAGTAAGACCCTGTCTCAAAAACAAATAATAATAAATAAATAATATTCCATTGTCTGGATGTACCACAGTTATTGACTCACCCACTGAAAGACATCTTACTTAATTCCAAGTTTTGGCAATGATAATAAAGCTGCTATAAACATTTCATGCGGGTTCTCATGTGGACATTAGTTTTCAGCTCCTTTGGGTAAACAGCAAAGAATGTGACTGCTAGCAGTGTGCTCAGTTTTCTAAAAAACTACCAAACTATCTTCCAAAGTGGGTCTCTCCACTTCATTTCTAAAAAATGTTTTCACTAGATATTTTAGGCTGACACTTCTTTTCTTTCAGAAAAATGTGCACCAAGCCAGATGTGGTGGCTCACCCCTGTAATCCTAGCACTCTGGGAGACTGAGGCAGGTGGATTGCTTGAGTTCATGGGTTCAAGATCAGCCTGAGCAAGATCAAAACCCCATCTCTACTAAAAATAGAAAAACTGAGGCAAGAGGATTGCTTGAGCACAAAAGTTTGAGGTTGCTGTGAACTATGATGCCATGGCATTCTACCAAGGGTGATAAGGTGAGACTCTGACTCAAAAAAAAAAAAAAAAAAAAAAAGAAAGAAAGAAAAAGAAAAAGAAAAGAAACGAAACGAAAAGAAAAATGTGCACCATTTCCTTTTGGCTTCTATGGTTTCAAGGAGAAATCCACTGTAATTCAAATTGTTTTCTCCTATAATTAAGATGTCATTTTTCTTTTCTTTCTCACTGCTTTCAAGAGTTTTATCTTCACTGTTCAGAAGTTTGGCTTTGTTCTTGGTGTGGAATTTGAGTTTATCTGGTTTGGGGTTCACTTAGCTTTTAAATCTTTAGGTTTATATCTTTTACCACATTTAGGAATCTTCTGCCATTCTTTCTTTGAGTACTTTTTTAGCCCTGCTCTCTTTTTCCTTTCCTTCTAGAACTCCAATGACACAAATATTAGACCTTTTATTATATTCCCATAGTGTATTTTTATTTTTTAGAAACGGAGTCTTACTATGTCACCCTTAGTAGAGTGCCGTAGCATCATACCTCACAGCAACCTTAAACTCTTGGGCTCAAGTGATTCTCTTGCCTCAGCCTCCTGAGTGGCTGAGACTACAGGCACCGGCCACAACACCCAGCTATATCTTTTGAGACTCAACTCTTGCTCAGACTGGTCTCAAACCTGTGAGCTCAGGGAATCCACCTGACTTAGCCTTCCAGAGTGCTAGGATCATAGGTGTGAGCCACTGCGCCCGGCCCAAATTTTTAGGGTATTTTCTCTTTTGTCTTCATTGGGTAATTTCTATTATTCTATCTTCCAGTTTACTGATTCTTTCCTCTTTCCTTTCCATTCTTCTTTTGAGGCCATGCACTGACGTTTTTACTTCTGTTATTATATTTTTTCAGTTCATACTTTCCATTATTTTTTCTTTATATATTCTATTTACTTACTGAAATTTTCATTTTTTCATTGTTTCAAGTTTGCTCATAATTGTTTTTGAAGGATTTTTTGTGATGGTTGCTTTAAAATATTTGTCAGATAATTCTGACAGCTGGCATCTATTGTCTTTTTTTTTTTTTTTTTCAGTTTCTGGCCGGGGCTGGGCTTGAACCCGCCACCTCCAGCATATGGGGCTGGCACCCTACTCCTTTGAGCCACAGGTGCCACCCTCTATTGTCTTTTTTTCATTCATTCTGAGATTTTCCTGATTCTTGATATGATGAGTGATTTTTGATTGAAACTTGGACATTTTGGATACCTGATGAGACGCTTGATTGTATTTAAACTTTCTTTTTCAGGTCGGCTCCTCTGCACTCCTTTAGCAGGTAAAGGGGGGAGATCATGGTCTTGTCATTGCAAAGTGAGGTTGGAGTCCAGAGTCTGCATTTGGCCTCCCTCCTCATCACTGCTGGATGGGGGTGGGAGTTGCAGCTCCCTATAGGCCTCCATCAAACTGCCCTGGCTGTGAGGGGTAGAAGTACTTTGTTACTGCTACGCACATGGCCTCCATTGACATCAGGGGAAGTTTGTGTAAAATTCCTGACTCTCCCTAGGTTTCCTCTAACACCACCACCTTGATATAAAGAGGAAGGGGCACCTCATTATTGCTGGGTGGGGGTGGCGCCCAGGCTTCTCCACTGACTGCTTGTTACCACCAGCAGAGATGAACATATAGGCTTCCTGTTGGCCTTCTCTAGAGACTTCCCACCTGGGAGCTGGGATGCCTCATTACAGTATGGTGAAGGTAGAAGTTAAGGCTTACTACATGGTCTTTGCTGGCTTGGGTAGGGGTAGGGCTACAGGTTTTCTGTGGTGGTTGCCTGGAGTAGAGCAGTTATTATCTAAAAGTTGTCTTTTTTGTTTTTTGTTTTTGAGAACAATTCTCACTATGTCGCCCTCAGTAGAGTGCTGTGGTGTTATAGTTCACAGTAACCTCAGACTCTTGGGCTTAAGCGATTCTCTTGCCTCAGCCTCCTGAGTAGATGGGACTACAGGTGCCTGCCATGATGCCTGGCTATTTTTTGGTTGTAGTTGTCATTGTTGTTTAGCAGGCCTGGGACAGGCTCGAACCTGCCAGATCTGGCATAGGTGGTTGGTGCCCTACTCACTGAGCTATGGGCGCTGAGCCTAAAAGTTGTCTTTTGAGGCTACTTGTTCACTAGTCTTTTGTTAGAGAGAGGAAGCTTTGGGGATTTTTTTTCTTTTTCTGTTGTTGTTCTATACCTGGTGTTTCCAGATTGAGGGCTTCTTTAGCCCCATCCTCAATCCACATCCATTGGAGGTACATGAGGTGAGGCAAAAAGAAAACCCAGGAAACTCACCACTTGGTTATTCTTTGGGTTTCAAGGTCTCTAGCTGGTCTGCCTTCTGTCTACATTTCGGAGTCTTCTTGTATTTGTTTTATAAACTCCAGCAGGGTTTTTAGTTGTACTTATTGGAAAGAGTAGAGAGAAGTGTGTCTACTCCATCTTCTCAGGATGAAAAACTTCTTTTTGATTTGTTTTGAAGCCAGTTGTACTGCTGAGCCTTCAGGACATAATGAGCATGGTGTAGGCTCTGCAGGGGGGAGCAGAAATAAAGACATCATGGCTCCTGTATGCCAGGACCCTACCACTCAGTGGGATAGACAGCCATGTCTCATATAGCTTGACATAGGATTAAAAGAATGGCTTGGAATCAGTTAGGACTGGGTCTCAATCCCAGCTCTGACACTTCCAAGCTCTGTGACCCTGAATAAATTTGTTAACCCTTCTGAACCTTAGTATCCTCACTCATAAAATAAAGGAAAGATGTAGTCCAATCTCATAGGCTGCCGGTGGATAAATCACTTTTCACCATGCCAGCACATAGCAAGTGCTTGGTAAAAATTAGTGTTTTTTTTCTTAAAGGGAAGGCTGAGTGAAGTGTATCAGTTCTCCCTTGGCCTTGGCCTTTCTAGACAGAGGTATCCTCTTGGCTTACTTTGCATCTACTGCCTCTCTCCTCTCCCCAACCACCTGTGGAAAGCTTTTCACTTTGTGCTGTCACTTTGAGTGGCTGAGAGGTTGGATGCCCAGGATGAGGGGCAACAGAATACTCACTGTTTTTATTTATTCATTCCTTTATGTATTCATGTATTACTTCCTAAAATCCTTGCTGAATACTAATCCTGTGCTTGACACCATGAGGGGAGCTTATAACCTAGCAGGACAGGCATCTGCATAGTGACAACTTGGGCACACTTTTAAGTGTCAGGAAGGATATAATAAAAATACTCTGAGTTTCAGAAGAGGTGAAATCATACTTGAATAGAAGAATCAGGGAAGGATTCATGGAAGATACAGCATCTGAGTTTCACTTCAATATGTAGATATGGAGAAAGGGCAGGAGATGAGTTGGGGGGGGAAAAAAAGAGCGTCAGAATAAGTACAAGTTGTCCTTAGAAAATTTCGACACAGTTTGGCTAAAACACATTGTAGGTGATAGAAGGAGAGGTCAGGATTAGCAATCAAATTACAGTAGTGAGACACATAAGGTTTATTTTTCCCTGAGTATTAGAGTTGGATAATCTGGGATTGGTACGACACCTCTAATGTCATTAGGGACACAGGATCCTCAGCAAGTGCTTCTATTTGTAAGATTGTCTCATAGTCCAAGACGTCAACCAGAGCTTCCTCAGTGCACCAAACACGGAGGAAAAAGGAAGGGAAGACGGGCAATCTGTCTCTATGGAACCTTTATGGAATCCTCCAGGAAGCAGCACCCAACATCTCATTTATATCCTATTGGCCAGAACTTAATCACATGGCCAGTTATCTGTGAAGGGATACTGAGAAATACGGTTTTATAAAACCTTGGCACGTGGCTCCCCCTAGATAAGATAAGAGTTCTATTACCAAAGATAAAAGGGAGAAAAGGAAACTAGACGTCTCTCATCAGAATAACATCAGAGTGAGGAGTTCAGATTTAACTCAGTAGGCAGTGGGGCCCTGTGGTTGTTTAGCAGGAGACAGGAACAATCCAAATTGTTAACTAGAAAGACTAGTCTGGGAGTGTGAAAAAGAGATTGTAGTAGGAAGAGATTAAAGACAGATCAATTAGGGCAATTTCACTGGCTGAGGAGGGAAGAGATAAAGATATGACAACCGAATATGAAGAGGACAGAGGGGAGATATGTTTTGGGAATGCATTGTTAGGGTGTGAGTGTGTTAAATCATAGGTTGATTTTTTTTTTTTTTTTTTTTTTTTGTAGAGACAGAGTCTCACTGTACCGCCCTCGGGTAGAGTGCCGTGGCGTCACACGGCTCACAGCAACCTCCAACTCTTTGGGCCTACGCGATTCTCTTGCCTCAGCCTCCCGAGCAGCTGGGACTACAGGCGCCCGCCACAACGCCCGGCTATTTTTTTGTTGCAGTTTGGCCGGGGCTGGGCCTGAACCCGCCACCCTCGGCATACGGGGCCGGCGCCCTACGCACTGAGCCACAGGCGCCGCCCCATAGGTTGATTTTTAAAGAGAAACTTCAGACAAATGACCAATGAACATGGAATTGAATGGTGAAGCCATTTCTGAAAAGAGGAAAATCAGAAGAAGAACTTATTTGGGGCAAGGCAATGAGATTGGTTTGGAATAAGAGGTTCGACAGAACACTTACGGTAATAGTTCTCAAATAGGTCTCCAGATAAACAGGTCATCATCACCTGGGAACTTGTTAAAAATGCAAATTCTTGGGCTACACACCAGTCCTACTGAATCAGAAATGGTTTAGGGCCCAGTAATCTGTGTTTTAACAAATACAGATTATATATCTCTATGTAAGAAATAAACAATAGAATTTTAAATAGAGATTTAAAAATATATCATTTACAACAGCATCAAAAATATTAAATATTTAGGGATTAATTTGAACCAAGATTTACAAGATGTATATTCCTGAAAAGCACAAAATATTACTGAGAGAAATTAAAGAGGACCCAAGTGAATGGAGAAATATTATGTTCATGCATTACTCAATGTTGACAATATGTCAATAATCCCCAAATTGATCCAAAGAGTCAATGCAATCTCAAAATCCCAGCAGGCTTTTTATATGTAGAAATTGACAAATGAATTCTAAAAAGCATGTAGAAATGCAAAAGTCCTAGAATATAGGCTGGGTGCAGTGGTTCACACCTGTAATCTCAGCATTTTGGGAGGCTGAGGTGGGATGATCGCTTGAGGTCCAGAGTTCGAGACCAGCCTGGGCAATATACCAAGATTGTCATCCCTACAAAATAATCTAAAAAATTAGCTCAGTGTGCACCTGCAGTCCCAGCTACTTGGAGGCTGAGGTGAGCGGATTGTTCAAGCATGGGAGTTGGAGGCTCCAGTAAGCTATGATCATACCACTGCTCCCAGGTGACAGAGGAAGACCTTGTCTCTAAAATAAAAAAAAAGTCCTAGAATGGCCAAAACAACTTTGAAAAATAACAAAGTTGGAAGACTTACACTGCTTGATTATAAAAGCACAGCAATGCAATAGAGTATTCATATAAAGATAAACAAATTCATTAACGGAGCAGAATACAGAGTCTAAAAATAGATCCACATATAAATGGCCAATTGATTCTTCATAAAAGTGCCAAAGGAATTCACTGAGAAAATGATAATCTTCTCAACAAAAGATATCGGAACAATTGAATAGATATATGCAAATAAAACAAAACAAAACATACCTCAACTCTTACCTCACACCGTATGTAAAAATTAACTTTAAAAGTATCCTAGACCTAATGTAAGAGCTAAAACAATAAAACTTCAATAAGAAACATAGATGATCTTAGGGACTTGGGTTTGACAAAGATTTCTTAAATATGACCCCCCCCAAGTACAAACTATTAAACAATCAATAAATTGAGCTTAAATTGAAAATGCTCTTCAAAAGACATTGTTTTAAAAAAAATGAAAAGGTAAGCCTTTAGGGAGAAATTATTTGTGAAACATATATCCAACAAGGTCTTCTAGAATATGTAAAGAACATGGTGAAATAGTAAGAAGACAACAATCCAATGTTTAAAATAAGCACAAAATTTGAACATTTAACCCAAGAAGATAAATGGGTAGCAAATAAGCATCTGAGAAGCTACTCAGCATCATTAGTCATTAGGAAAATGCAAAGTAAAACCACAGTGATGTATCACTACATCCCCACTGGAGTGACTAAAATTAAAAAGACAGACCACACTAAATGATGACATGAGTGTGGAGCAATTAAAATTTCATACACTGCTGGTGGATGTGTACAATAGTACAGTTTTTAAAACAGTCTAGCAATTCCTCATCAAGTTAAACAAACATTTACCATAGACTCAGCCAGTCCCCTCCCAAGAGAAATAAAAGTACAAAGCTTTTTACACTTTTTACACAGAGGTTCTCAGCAGCTTTATTTGTAATAGCCTCAAACTGGAAACAACCCAAACGTCCACCAACAGAGAAAGAAATTGTTGTATATTCATACAATGGACTACTACTCAGTAATTAAAAGGAGTGAGCTATTGATACTTGCAATGTGGGATGAAGCTCAGAATAATTATACTGAGTGAAATAAGCCAGAAATAATACATAGTACTTATTACATAATTCCATTTATGTAAGATTCTAGAAAATGCAAACTATAGGGACAGAAACTGGTTCATGGTTGCCTACGGATGGGGCTGGATGTTGAGCAGAGGAAAGAAGAGCTTATAAAGGGGAACAAGGAGATTTTGAGGGGTGATTAAAATGTACATTAGCTTGATTGTGGTGGTGTTTTCATGGATGCGTTCATATACTGATACTTATCAAATTGCCTATTTTAAATATGTGCAGCTTATTGTATGTCTTAATAATGCTATAAAAAAGTCTTTGGACCCACCCCAGGCCTATTGAATCAGAAACTCTGGGAGTGGGGCCCAGCAATCTGTGTTTTGATGAACACCCCAGGGGATTCCAATGCATGGGAAAGTCTGAGAACCATGATTTTGGTGATGAACTCCCAAAAGGTGGCTGACATTAGGCTCTAGACAAGAGTACAGATTTGAGAGTCACCTGCTTGGAAGTCAAAGGTTGAAGTTACAGGAACAAGGAATTTAGAGAGTAAAGAACAGAAAGTAAGAGGTGGGGACTTAGAGAAAACTTATTCTCAGAGGATGAGAGAAAAAGAGGAACAGGTGACAGAAATAAGAACAGCAGCCGGAAGTTAGGGGAAGGAACATAACAGATGCCAAAGAAAGGATTTCAAGATCCAGAGTGAGCAATAACGATGATATCAATATGGTGTCTTTTATTTGCATAAGTGCTTTCCATTCTCCAAACAGTTTTCATGTCCACAAGTGCGTTAGCCATACCATGGTGGGCAGACATGGAAAAAGTTATACCTGGCCGGTCCCGCAGTCCATAGGAAAGAGCCTAAGATTCAGAGTCAAGGAAATCTGGGTGGAATCTTGCTTTTTTATTTACTCATGTGTACAGTTGGTCAAGTTTCTTGAACTGAGTCTCCATTTCCCTACTTTCAAAATGGAGATAAATTCTACCCACTAACAAGGTAGAATCTTTATGGTATGTAAAACATGGCATGAGGCAACAGGTAAAGTTACTAGCTTCTTTATGTTCTCCACCTTCACCTTGTGATTCCTCATCTTACAGATAAAAAAAATTGAGGCCTTCATCTTACAGATAAAAGGTCACAGGACTGGTAAACAGTCCTTGTTTAGAAGCACATTCTTGGAGTCCGTGGACCACTGACCTGGACAGGCTTCGGGGCTTCTGTGAAACTTCTGAAATCACACGCATACTTATTTGTATTCATATAAAGATAAACAAATTCATTAACGGAGCAGAATACAGAGTCTAAAAATAGATCCACATATAACATGGGTAAGACCATGTTTTTTTTCCCGGTGCAAGTGTCTGTTAGATTGGCATCTCCAAGGGATCCAGGATCCAAAAAGGTTCAGAATTCTCCTCAGAGGCCAATTGGATTTATTTTTCTTGCTTCATACTTCTCCTTCTTTTTAGCCATCCTGCTTCATTACTCATCCTCTTCCAGAACATAGTTTCACTACCTCCCTGCTGACTGACCGGTCTGTAACCAGGAAACTTGCTTTTTGGTCTTAACTCAGATCATTCATTCACTACACAAGCAACTCCTGATCACCTGCAGGTCCAGTCAGCACCACTCTCAGCATAGAAGTGGATCCAAATGGGATGAGGATTCTACCTTGAAGGAGTGTACAGACTGGAAGAGTTAGGGCAGGGACACAGAGGTGACTGATAGACAGACACAAGTCAATCTGTGGCCAGAAGCATGAGAAGGGAGCAAAAGCAAAGGTCATTTGGGGAGATTGCATTTGGACTGGTTCCAGCATTGTCCCCTGAGAATCTCTCTATCCACATGTCTGTTCATTTAGGGATGGGCAACCTTCAGCTTCATCTTCATTCTTCAAACCATCACAACTTGCCTTCCGCCGACTACTTTGATGAGGTGCTCATCTCAGCATCAACCACCAGGAACCTCTTGCCTTCTTCGGCACAGTCTACCGCTTTTGCTTTTCTTGCTGTCTGTAGCACTGAGCTGTGCTGGCCAGTACTTCTCTGGGTCTCCTCCTTCCCTTGGCTTTCATGCTAGAAGCATCTCCTTCCCCTCTTCTCTGAGACCTCCTTCTCTCTCCCTCACATGCCCCCTTAATGATGGGGTTTGCCATGGCTCCATCTGCTGCCCATAACTCTTCCCTTCCCACACACTTGCCCTAGTGACCTCATCCTGACCCAGGGCTCCCCTGGCCACCTCTCTATTGTTTTTTCTCACAGACTTCTCTCAGACCTCAGCTCAGAACAACAGACCAGCATTTCCAGCTGTATATTCTCAAGAATCTCAATTTCAACTCATCCACAATGAATTTACTACTTCCTCCTGCCCCAAATCTGTCCCTGTATTCCCAGAAGTAGTCACCCAATCCAGAAAACTGGAGGTCATCATAAATGCCATCCTTTTCATCATCTCTTTCATCTAAGCAATCGCTAATTCCTATGAGTTTTATCTCATAAAAGCTTTTAAACTGGCCTCTTCTGCTGCTTCTGCCCTACCTGTGGCCTCATCATTTCCTTCCGGCAGTAGCCCCTTCCACTGGCCTCCTCCCACCCTGACACAGCCTGTAATTGCAAATAATAATAGCTAATCTTCACCAAGGGTTCACCACATGCCAGTCAGACCTATGCCATCTCAGTTCATTCTTACAACAACCCTGCATGACAGGCACTTATCCCCACTTTATAGATAAGAAAATCAAGGCGCAGAAGGATTAAGAAATTTGTTAGCAACATAGCTAACAAGTAAGTGGCAGTGGCAGGATTATTCTAAAATAAAAAAAAATTCTTTTTTGAGACAGAGTCTTACTTTGTCACCCTTGATAGAGTGCTGTGGTGTCAGCTCATAGCAACTTCCAACTCTTGGGCTCAGCAATTCTCTGGCCTCAGCCTCCTGAGTAGCTGGCACTTCAGGTGCCTGCCACAATGCCCAGCTGTTTGTTTTTTTTGTTTTGTTTTGTTTTGTTTTGTTTTTAGAGAGATGAGGTCTTGCTCTTGCTTGGCTAGTCTTGAACCTGTGAGCTCAGATAATCTACCTGCCTCAGCTTCCCAAAGTGCTAAGATTACAGGCGTGAGCCACCAAGCCCGGTCTTAAAATGTAAATCTTAATTATGAAATACATTGTCCTAAAATCCTCCATGGACTTCCTATCCCCTTAATACAAAAACTCAAATTCTTAGCTCAGCAGAGCAGACCTCAGACCTGGGCCTTGCCCACCTCTCTGGCATCATCTTTGCCTCTGGGTTTTAGTGTAACACACTCTCTTCTTTCTGCCAGAATCTCCTTTCTCTCCTGACATATTTTGGCCCGTGGAACCCCCATTTATCCTTCTAAACCCAGCAGAGGCTTTGCCTCATACTTGAAGCCTTCTTTGACTGCCTTGTCCTCCCCAGTTTGGGTAAGAGTCTGTGGTGGATGCTATAATGTACCACCCAGACCCCCTTCAATGCGGACTTATGCCCAGTTGCTGGTGGTGCCAGCAGACAGTCCTCAGGTGTCAGCTTTCCTGGGAGGAAGGCTTCAGCTGAAGAGAGAAGCCTGGTCCAGGTTATACCCACTCCCTAGGGCTACCAGCATCCCCCAATTCATCAGTATGGCAGTATAAAAGCTGAGTCCTCTGGCCACAATTTGGGGAAAAGCTGCAGGGCCATTCCAGCTCCAGAGTGCCCCAAAGGGTAGACCTTGGGCCAATTCCAATTCCTTCCTCTCCCTTCCACAGCCTTTCATCTCAAGAGCTCCCTGCACATTAATCTCCATCTCAGAATCTGCTTCCTATGGAAGCCCCCAGTGCTTATGTCTCCCTAAGTAGGCTCTGAGCTTCCCAAAGACTCAGTGATCCAGGGCTGGGACATGACTGGAGAAAGATAGCAGTCCCGGTGAGTCCTAGTCCCAGCTCCAGGGGTATAGCTCTTTAAATGTGGGGCAATAAACAATCAAACCTCTGTCTCCATTGATCCACCTGGTCATGGCTTCTTAACCAGATAATTCATCTCCAGGTGCCCCTGGACTTCCTGACCCCAGGCGAGTCATCAATTTGGTGACTCTTATTGTCCTCTAGTACTAACCTGACCCCCATTCCCAGTACCCTCAAATCAGACTGTGAGGCTAGACCATGGATTTCAGAAGGCAGGGGTGAGCACTCTGAAAACAAGTTCCTCACACTGAGACTCCTTTCAGCTGAGATAAAATGTATACCCAGGGCGGCGCCTGTAGCTCAGTGAGTAGGGCACTGGCCCCATATGCCGAGGGTGGCGGGTTCAAACCCAGCCCCGGCCAAACTGCAACAAAAAAATAGCCGGGTGTTGTGGCGGGCGCCTGTAGTCCCAGCTACTCAGGAGGCTGAGGTAAGAGAATTGCTTAAGCTCAGGAGCTGGAGGTTTCTGTGAGCTGTGTGATGCCACGGCACTCTACTGAGGGCCATAAAGTGAGACTCTGTCTCTACAAAAAAAAAAAAAAAAAAAGAAAATGTATACCCAAAGCACAAGCACTCTCACACCTCACATCCTTGGATTGCAATCTCTAAATCCTAATCTCCAATCTTTAAACCAAATAAACATCACTCTGTCTTAGAAAAGGCACCATTTTAGAATTGAATGAATCTGAGTTAAATTCCTGGATCTTCACTTAATGGCTAGATGACCTTGGCTCCAGCTACCTGAAGCCTTCATTTCCTCATTTGTGGAAGAGATGTAATGACAGTCTCCACTCGCAAGAGATTGTTATGTTTTTAATTTAGACACCATATATAAGACCCTCAGCACATGGGAGGCACTCAGTACCTGATTACTGTCTTCCTCTAAGCTTGATATCTGAATCCCAGAGGCAGAAGAGTAATAGAACAATCACTCTCACTTTTAGGATAAGGACTTTATGCCAGTGATTGTCCTAAGCACCCTACTTATTCTAACTCTATACTCTCAACAACCCTGCAAGCCACGAGTTGCGTACTAGAATTATCTTCATTTTGTAGACAAGAAGTACTTTAGTACATTTCCCCCCATGTCACACAGCTTGGAAGAGGTGGAGTCAGAATTAGAACTTGGGCAGTCCTCCTTCTCTGTGGTATCAGCAAGCTTCCTTGAGAGTCTACCATGCCCCTCTCACACCCAGAGCACAGACAGAGGAGGAGAAGGAGGAATGCAGTGGTGACCTTATGAAGATTTATTGATAATTTGACTAAAAGAGAAGATACCCCCAGAAGAAGGAATTATCTTACTTCCCATTTGTTTCCCATGCACTAGGCAGCATCTTGTACGAAGTGGGAACTCCATATTTATTTGCTGAATTAAAGAAACTCAGAGGAGATTCGTAAAAGGGACAAAAACCGAGATGGACACAAAAATGGGGAGAAGCAAGTTTTGGAGTGGGGAGCTTGGTGGACCTCCCTTCCTTTACTGCCTCTTCTATTTGTCACCATTTCTATGCCCTGTAACAAAAAAGCAAGTCCTGAGTCTGCTACCTTCCCTCAGTCTGAATAGCAAACAGGTCTCTGAGGATGACTTATTTCAGAAGTTTAGACCAGAGTATTAGAATCATGGCAGGAAGGAAGCTGGGGTTGGGAGGAGGCACTGTCAGAAAAAGAAGCCTAGGCCAGGTCTTAGTTACTGAGTTCGGGGGGAAAATGGCTTGGGATTGATAGGAGTAGGGTGGGGGTGGAAGGAGGCCTCTGCCTTCCCATGATTCCTATGCCCCTCACCACCCCAGCCCCAGCCCCTGCTCTGAGGCAGCCTCTGGCACACAAACGACATGACTTGGCATGGAAACAGAACCAAGCCACGGTGTGGGGACTCTTAGAAGCAGGTAGGGGTTGGCATGGGGCAGAAAGAGAGGGCAGAGGGGAAAGGAAGAGAGGGGAAGAGGGACAGAAAGGGGAAGAGAGAGAGAAAGGAGGGGGTGAGAGACAGAGACAGAGACAGAGAGACGTAGAAAGAAAATGTTTTTCCCAAACAAGAAAATTACATAGTCAATAGAAGCAAGTATCTAACAGGTACAAAACATCCACTGAGGGTCTCTGAGTCTGATTATCTTTCCAACCATCAGCTCCTCAGTTCATCTGCTTCTTTCTGGTCACTGTGGTCCAGTGGCACCAGCAGCACCTGGATTCTTTTCACTTCTCTCCTCTGTCATCCTTGGCATGTCAACTTTGGAATTCAGGCTGAACCTCAGGATATCAAAAAGGCTGCAGTGGCCCAACACATTACATATTCACATAGCAAGGTTCAAAATCCAGAAGAAGAGAAGAGACACATCTCCATCCCTTCCTTGTGTCCCTTTTTATGATTGATATAAAATTGCCCAAAAGGCTCCTTTACAGACTACCCCCCACATTTCAATGGTTAGAATTGTACCACTTGTCCATTCTTACAACACTTAAGATTCACCTCTTGGGCAAGGGAGAGATTCAACTTTCCCCAAGGCATCTGGAGTTCAAACAACAACCAAAAATGTGTTCCTACTGGGTGCTGGAGGCACACATCTGTAGTCCCAGTTACTCTGGAGGCTGAGGCAAGAGGGTCATGTGAGCCCTGTTGGAGGCTGCAGTGAGCTATGATGACGCCATTGCACTCTAGCTTTTGTGACAGGGTAAGACCCCTTGTCTAAAAAATTTTTTAATTAAAAATAAATGTTTAGGCTCGGCGCCCACAGCTCAGTAGTTATGGCACCAGCCACATACACCAGGACTGGTGGGTTCAAGCCTCGCCTGGGCCTGCTAAACAACAATGACAACTACAGTAAAAAAAAAAAAATAGCCAGGCATTGTGGTGGGCTCCTGTAGTACCAGCTACTTGGGAGGTTGAGGCAAGAGAATTGCTTGAGCCCAAGAGTTTGAGGTTATTGTGAGCTATGACACCACAGCACTCTACCGAGGGCAATATAGTGAAACTATGTCTCTAAAAAAAAAAAAAAAAAAATAGAATTAAAAAAAAAGTTTAAAGAAGGGCGGTACCTATGGTTCAAAGGAGTAGGGCACCAGTCCCATATGCCAGAGGTGGCGGGTTCAAACACAGCCCTGGTCAAAAACTGCCAAAAAAAGAGAATGTTTAAAGAAGTTAATTTCATTAGCAAAGAAGAAGGTTAGGATGTGGGACATGGCTGTTGTGTAGGCCGCCAACAGAGCCTGCTTCGTTATGTGTACTGAGCTATACATCCATCTTCTCTGTGCAGTCAGCTATCCATCTGTCTATCGACCCGTCTGCCTGTCCGTTGGTCTGTCAGTCACTTCTCAGGACTGTCTGCCTGCCTGCTGATTCATGTCAGTCTGTGTGCCTATCTGTAGGTCTATTTATCTGTCTCTATTTGTCTTTTGGTCTGTCTGGAAATCAATCTGTTCATCAGTTGGTGTGTTGAGTCAGTATGTTCATCCATCCTGAGAGTCTGTCCACTACTGCCCTCCTCTCTCGTACCTAGCCCATGTTTAACAGAGGGACGGTTCTTTGGTTTCCTTTCTTACCCACATAATAGTCTGAAATAACTCATGAAACTTATTACCTCAGACCAGTGATTTTCGTCCAGTGGCCACAGCACACTGGTGTGCTGTGAGAGGATATTGTGTGCCATGAACATTTTTTTTTTTTGTAGAGACAGAGTCTACTCACGGTAGAGTGCCGTGACGTCACATGGCTCACAGCAACCTCTAACTCTTGGGCTTACGCGATTCTCTTGCCTCAGCCTCCCAAGCAGCTGGGACTACAGGCGCCCACCACAACGCCCGGCTATTTTTTTGTTGCAGTTTGGCCGGGGCTGGGTTTGAACCCGCCACCCTCGTATGGGGCCAGCGCCCTACTCACTGAGCCACAGGCGCCACCCGCCATGAACATTTTTAAAGATCTTTAAATTATTTTTGAAAGAAGTTCAGAGCACAGTAAGTGTATTTTTTTTTTCTTGAGACAGAGTCTCACTTTGTTGCCTGGGTAGTGCCGTGATGTCATAGCTCACAGCAACCTCAAGCTCTTAGGCTCAAGTGATCCTCTTGTCTCAGCCTCCCAAGTACAGGGGCCCACCACAAAAATAGCCAGGGACCTGGCTATTTTTAGAGACAGGGTCTTGCTCTTGCTCAGGCTGGTCACCCTAGCTCAGGCAATCTACCCACCTTGGCCTCCCAGAGTGCTAGGATTATAGGTGTGAGCCATGTGTCTGTCTTTCCCCTTTTTTCTTTTTTTCTGATCAACATAATTTAAGTGTGCCTGCTGAAGTATAACTATAGGTTCAAGTGTGCTGTGAGATTAAAAACATTGAACAACATGCCATAGACAAAGCACAGGCCACAGGGCCTCTCTTTTTTTATAGCAAGAGAGATGGCAGCAGGACAAGATAGCCAGTTACCACAGCCACATTGTGCAATGCCTCCCCTCTTCCCAGGTCCCAGCTGGGCTTCTCATGGCCTCCCATAGCTGATATCCCAGAGGAATTCCGTTTATTCATTCACTCTTGAACAATTATTATCTAATATCCAAGCCCTTTGTTAGTTGATGGGGATACAGAGGTGAACAGGAAAGACATAGTTCTTGCTCTGTGGGCCTTATGGTCTATGCATGGACTTATATTCCTTATATAGCTATATCTATCTACCTATCTATCTCTATATACTCTTATACACTATGATGATGTGTGTGTATGCACGTTCTCAAAAATACTTCTGCAGATATACACAGCCACATGAAACATTGCCAGCCTGTGCAAATATTTGTTGACCATGTTATGTAGTTCGCCCTTAAGTTAGAGTTGTTCAAAAGCACATCTTACACACACACACACACACACACACACACACTGTTACCACCCTGGGGCCCCAATAGCAAGGCACAGGATTTTTTATTGTTGTTCCCACATCCAGGCTTGACCCCCTGCATGACCTTGAGTAATCATTTCTTGACCATGTGTATTTCCTTGTACAAGAAGGGGCAACCTCTGGCCCAGGGACAATCACTCTCTCATCCCCTTGAACTGCTCTACTCACGCTCCCTTATGGCACAGAAGTTGCTTGCAGTGTGTTCTCACTGTGAATATGTCTCTCTGTCCTCCCAGCTCTGAGTGGCTGCCTCCTTCATGCCGTCAGGTCTCCCCTGACACTGCTCGCAGTTCTGTTTCCCTTCGGAGTGTGCCTGTGCGCCTGGGAGTGGGTCTCTGTCTTGTGTGGTGTTTTGGGACTCGGGTAGAGTGCTTGAGCTCATGTCTGAACATACGTTTCAGCTGCTAAGTGTGTGTGCGTGTGTCTGCTGTGGATCTCTGTGTGTTTTTATCCAAGTGTGCACACACACGCGCGTTTGGCTTCCCTAATATGCTGAATGGGCCATTACACCTCCTGCATGCGGGGCTGGGGGTGGATGGGGGACAGAGGGAGGCAGCAGGATTCTGTAAGAACATTAAATCCCAAATAAAGTAGAAAATATTTTTTAAAATTACCGACTTCCCGTTTTCTCCGAAATGGAGTGAAACGAGGCTGGTCCCGAGGCGGGGGCTCTGCAGGGCCAGCCACTGGAAAGGGGCAGTGCTTTATTTTTTATTTTTGTAATAAGAGGAACTGAATTAGAAAAAACGGGGAAGGAAGAGCAGAGTCAGATTGTTAAAGGATTCAATGAGCTGTGGCCAATGTATTCGAAAGGTGCTTAAGGCAGCAGAGCCGCTCACCAAACACACACTCACACACACACACTGTCACACACACACACACACAGTCACACATAGCCACACCAAGGCACCACACACTGCCATCACACTCACAAGACCAAGACAAAGGCACGTTCAGCCACACGTTGGGACACACAGGGCACAAAGACACACCAACCCATGCCCACGCATCCCCCACACAGCCGGCACACGCTCTGTCTCAGGCTCTACGACAACTCAGATGTACCCTGAGAGACACAAAGGAATCCAGTGTGAGTAGCACACACAGTAGTAAGGACACACACATTTGCAAGCACACAAAGACTCACGCTCACCGCCCTGGAGCCATCCCTCTATGTTCTTATACTGCAATACAAACACATATCTGCACACCTGTGCACGTACAACAGACCCATCACAGAACTCACACGAACATCTTGTTCCCTGACCCAGATACCCACGAAGACCCATCTACACTGTCAGTCACCTAACACGGTCCATGAGCAAGTTTTTTTTTTTTTTTGAGACAGAGTTTCACTTTGTTGCCCTCGGTAGGGTGCTGTGGTATCATAGCTCACAGCAAGCTCAGACTCTTCCTCAGTCTCTTGCCTCAGTCTCCCAAGTAGCTGAGACTACAGGTACCTACCACAACACCCAGCTGTTTTTTTTTGAGACAGAGTTTCACTATGTCACCCTCAGTAGAGTGCCATGGTATCACAGCTTATAGCAACCTCAAACTCTTGGGCTTAAGCGGTTCTCTTACCTCAGCCTCCCAAGTAGCTAGGACTATAGGCGCCCACCACAACTTTCAGCTATTTTTTTGTTGCAGTTGTCATTGTTGCTTTAGCTGACTGGGGCCAGATTCGAACCCGCCAGCCTCGGTGTATGTGGCTGGTGCCCTATGAGCGCCACCAAACGCCTAGCTATTTTTAAAGATGGGGTCTTGCTTTAGCTCGGGCTGGTCTCAAACTTGTGTGCTCAGGCAATCCACTCACCTTGGCTTCCCAGAGTGCTGGGATTACATGTGTGAGCCATTGCACCCAGCCCCACAAGCAATCATTATTATTATTATTATTATTATTATTATTATTATTATTATTATTTTTAGAGACAGAGTCTTCTCACTTTATCACCCTCAGTAGAGTGCTATGGCATCACAGCTCACAGCAACCTCTAACTCCTGGGCTTAGGTAATTCTCTTGCCTCAGCCTCCAGAGTAGCTGGGACCACAGGCGCTCACCACAATGCCTGGGTATATTTTGTTGCAATTTGGCTGGGGCTGGGTTCAAACCTGCCACCCTCAGTATATGGGGCCAGTGCCCTAACCACTGAGCCACAGGCGCCACCTGTGAGCAATTATTAACAACGATATTGCACAATTACATACTTACAGTTGGCCACGCCATCTACTTAAGCCTCACTATCATCCCATGAAACAGATACTCTTATTTCTACTTTAGAGGTGAAGCAACAAAGCTCAGGGAGGTCAAGTGACCCGCTCAAAGCCATATATGAGCAAGAGGCCAAGTCAGGACCCAAGCCCTTCTTTTAAAATTTAAATTCACACGCACAGAGCCAAACACAAACACACATGGTCTTGCTCACGCATTCTTATGCCTTCAGTCTCACACACATTTGTTTATACAGGTTCAAACCCCCATACCCCTGGACATTAACCCGTATGTGCCTGTGCACAGCTGTCTCTTTCCACCTCCCTTGCTGTTTTTCCATTTTTCCAGTTTCTTCCCTGCCCTGCCTCCCCAGGCCTGGCAGAGCTAAGGTAATGTTTTAGTAGGGAGGCAGGGTGTGTGGCCCGCTCTTCCTCTAAGTTACACCTATGAGCTGCATTCCTCCCCCCCTACCAAAAAACCCACCTCTCCTGGCTGACCCAGCCCCCTCCTCCAGGGGCCTGGGAAAGGTGAGCTCCAGCTTCCCTCGCCCCACTCCTCCCACACATTCTAACCAAGGGGACATTAAAAAGTGCTGACAGGGCCAGGGAGAGGCCACCTGCCTGCCTGCCAGCCAGACCACTTTCATCTCTGCCGCCTCCTGCCACAGCCACCCACCCTGGCCTTCCCTCCCCCAGGTCCCTCTTTATTAATCTGCCCCTGTCTGGCCAGACCTGGCCCACTCAGTTGCCCCCATCTCCCCTCTCCCCTTTGGTGCGGCGGGGGAGGCTCTGGCTCCCCTACATCCCAGGGCCACCAGGCTGAGGATCTGCTCCCCATATCAATCACCCCAGGGGCCATGGAGAGCGCCTCCAACAGTCTGGGAGAAATTCGTTCTCTAAATTTACAGCAGGGACAGGGTCTCCCACACCACACCAACCAAGCCTTGCCAGTCGGGTACACTGACAGTCATATATTCACATGCACGGTGACACACACAACCATCTACCACCTTGGCCATACATGATGCTGTCACACCGAGTTACTTGCAACACCAATGACGGTCACACATAATGACACTAGAATAGACTTAAGCTAATAACCATGTAAGAACTCGACTACTGGCTAGGCGCCTGTAGCCCAGTGGCTAGGGCGCCAGCCACATACACAGGAGATGGCAGGTTTGAATGCAGCCCAGGCCTGCCAAACAACAATGACAACTATAACCAAAAAAACAGCCGGGCGTTGTGGCAGGTGCCTGTAGTCCCAGCTACTTGGGAGGCTGAGGCAAGAGAATCTCTTAAGCCCAAGAGTTTGAGGTTGCTGGGAGCTATGATGCCATGGCACTCTACCAAGGGTGACAGCTTGAGACTTTGTCTCAAAAAAAAGTACACGACTACTTCCCAAGGGGACTACAAAACAAACAAACGACAACAACAAAAAACCCACAGCTACCCACAGGGTCAGTCACTTAAACCTGCTCATGGTCAACACATTCACACACATAATGCCACAAGATACCAATATCACACACAAAAACACACAACCACCCTTGATGTTGGTTGCTAATAATGATAATGGGACAGCACCTGGCTCACAGTGTCACTTAATAACTTAATATTTACTGAATAAACAACACAGTGGCAACACATTCACACATGCACATACATGTTGGAGCCAAAAAATATATATGACGAAAACTGGATACAAGTCCTGCTAAGCAGAATCTGACTGAAGTCAGAAAAGCAGACCAAAGAGGGAAACGGAATGAAAGGAACCCAGCTCTGTCAGTGCCGGGGACAGGGCATTCAGTTACCCTTTGCAACTACAGACATCTTTTTGAAACACAAATCTAATCCCGAATAAAATCCCAGCACTGCTTAGCAGCCAGCACAGCCCTGCTGGTATATAGCCCTGCCTGCCATCTGGTGTGGCTCCCAGCTGCAGCCACACCTGCCTTTCCTCACCCCTGCGCACTCCCTCCTGCCACAGGGGTTTGCACATGCCGCTGTTGGCATGTTCTGGAACACCCTCTCCCCTCTATTCTAGTTTAGCCATCAGTTCTAGGTCACTTTATAACTAATTCCTCACTTACAAGCCCTCCTTACCACACAGTTGATCTCTTCATGACACCTCTCATAGATGTAGTTTTATTGTCCCCATCCCTAGACTGAAAGTCCCATGAGGGCAGACAGTGTCTGCTTTTGCTTCCCATTGACTCCCAGGACTTGTGCCTAGTAGTCCCAAGGGCCTACTGCATAGTGGGTACATAGTAAGTGCTCAATAAATATCTTCTGTGTGAATGAATGACAAACAGAAATTACATTTTTTTTTTTTGGTTTTTGGCCGGGGCTAGGTTTGAACCCGCCACCTCCGGCATATGGGACCGGCGCCCTACTCCTTGAGCCACAGGCGCTGCCCCAGAAATTACATTTTTTTTAAAAAAAAAACAAACACTTGGCTCAATGCCCATAGCACAGAGGTTACGGAGCCAGCCATATACACTGAGGCTGGCAGGTTTGAAACTGGCCCGGGCCAGCTAAACAACAATGACAGTTGCAACAAAAAATAGCTGGGCGTTGTAGTGGGTGCCTGTAGTCCCAGCTACTTGGGAGGCTGAGGCAAGAGAATCGCTTAAGCCCAAGAGCTTGAGGTTGCTGTGAGCTGTGATGCCATAGCACTCTACCTAGGGCAACATAGTGAGACTCTGTCTCAAAATAAGTAAATAAATAAATAAATAATAAAAAAATAAAAAAAACACTAGAGGCTGGGTATGACAGGTCACATCTGTAATCCCAGCATTTTGGGGTGGCTGAAGGTGGGAGGATTGCTTGAGCCCAGGAATTTGAGACCAGCCTACACAACAGAACAAGAACCCCACCTATACAAAAAATTTTAATTATCTGGGTGTGGCAGTGCATATCTGTAGTCTCAGCAACTCAAGAGACTAAGTCAGGAGGATCACTTGAACCCAGGAGTTCCGAGCTGCAGTGAGCTATAATCACACCACTGCACTACCTGAACAACGAAGTGAGACCCTATCGCAAAAGAAACAAAAATAAAGAAGAAGAAGAAGAAGAAGAAAATCATTAGCGGACTAAAGAAAAAAAGTCATTAAGTTCTGGAATGCAAGAATTGGGAGGAATGTAGGGGAACCCTGAGTTTTTTCTCTTGCTGTGTGACCTTGAGAGAGCCCCCTTCACCTCTCTGGGTCTCAGTATTCTCACCTACAAATGAAGGAATTGGGCTGTCAGAATGCTCTCTGTGGAGTTCTAGGGGGTTCTCTGGAGCATGGGCAAAGTTTGTAGCAAGGGTAAGTTTCAGCCATAGCACTCTTGCTTTTTTCTGTGTATATGTAAGTTTATGGATTCAGAATTGAAGATTCTAAGATTTAAAATATCCTTTCAAACCCTGGAACTACCTAGGTGACCTCTAGCTCCTTTCCAACATAGTACATGCAACAGAGGCAAGAATGCTTCCAAAACAATCCAATACCAGAGCATGTGCTGCTTTTTATCTGCAAAGTTATCTAAGTGGACCCCCCCACCACCATCTTCAGACTCAACTGAGGAAAGGAGCAATAAGAACCTAATGAGCCCAATTGGAGGAAGATTCCTAGAGGAGAGGAGTTTTAACATCCTATGCAGATTCCTAACTCTGTGACAGACTCAAAGAGACCAGGCAACTGGTGGGGGCAGGAGTCAGGGCGCCACTTCTCAGAAGGGACTGTGATCAAAGCAACAGCCAAAAGAAGGCCAGCCAGACCTGAATAGGAGCGGCAGAGATGATGGGGTGGGGGAGACACAGGGTGGCCCATAGCTGCTTGAAAGCTCAGCCATGCTGAGGAATGGCAAACAGGGAAAAACCCCAAGTCAAACCACCTTAAGGGAGCAGTGCTTTATTCTGGGGAGGGAAGGCTGAGGGCGAGGGAGTCAGAGAATCCAGGAGTTTGGAGGGCACAGCAGGGAAGCCGGATGAACAAGGATGACTACAGGACAGGCTTTCTATTTTTCTTCTCATTCCTTGTGGCTGGGGCAGAGGAAATAGCTTCAAAGTGGGTGTCATGTGTGTGTGTGAGGGGGTGGATGTCAGAACAGAGACTAGAGAAACCCATTACTTTGTACCTCAGTGGCCGTGGTTTTCCATGAACCCCCCAGTTCAGAGGAGAATCTCCACTCCTTCCCCTCTGCAGGCCCCAGCGTCCCCCTTGCTCTCACACACACCCACTCTGCAACTCCTGGACCACACAGCCCCAGTGCTCTCCTGGACTCCTCCAGCCCCAGCCATCTCCACCTGCAGCTTCATTCCCTTGCTGCTCTCCTGGCTGCTCCCTGCCCTCTCCCAGTTCCCCAGCCTCTTTGCTGCTCTCTCTCACCGTTCTCCTCCTCCCTGTGCAGTAGGGGCCCACTTCAGCCTGCACATTTTCAACGCCTCCCACTCCACACTCTCCCCAGACGAACTCATTTGCAAGCAGGACTTCCAATTCCACTAACAACCCCATAGGAGTGATCCTCAAAGGGGCCCTATTTTATATGTGTATTGAGCGTCAATAGATGTGGAATAATGACTCCCAAATTGGTACTTCAATCCTGACTTCCAACCAGCACCTCCAGTCCCTCACCAGACATCTCTAGACAGACTCCCCATCATCACCTTAAATTCACTGTGATCACCTTGAGTCCCAAACCAGTTCTCCCAGAATTCCCTCCTAGGTCATGCACCAGCTAGAGGCGCCCAGCCCACTCTCCACTCATTCATCTTCACACTGTCCCTCTGAGCAGCCTCATCTGCACACTCCAATCCCAAGCCCCAGACCAGCCTAAGTGCCTTCACTGCCAGGGTTTGCTTTCACATCCCTGACTGTTCCCTGATGCTTCTCCCCTGGAACCCCACTTCTTGCCTGGCTGCACGGGTAATTTTTCTGAATACATCATAGCCCTCATCCAGACCCCAGAGCTCTCTATTTCTTCTGCTCAGTGTCCAGACCCCTCGGCCTGCCTCTGCAGCCTTGCCCCCACTCTCCCTGCCAGGAAGCTTTGCCTCCAACAGGGTCTGGATCTTCTCAGCCCCTCACAGACCTCTGAGCTCACTTCCAACCTCCAACACTTGTTCAGCCTGCTCTAGTCACTGGAAATGCTGCTCTTTTGAGGAGGTAAATCCCAAGGATCCTCTCCACCTGAGTTTCCCCTACACATTCCCAGATGGGATACAATTTAACACTCCTAACTCCTGCCACCAAAAGCCAGTAGCTCCTCCGGGCCACTGTGACAACAAAAATGTCCCTGGTTAGGAAACACTGGTTGGGGTGGTGCCTGTGGCTCAAAAGGATAGGGCACCGGCCCCATATGCCAGAGGTGGCAGGTTCAACCCAGCCCCAGCCAAAAAAAAAAAAAAGAAAGAAACACTGGTTGGATACTGTTGTTCCCTATGTGACTATTCCTAAATTAATATACCCCAGGACCTTCACCTGCCTGCAGATCCTTAGCTTCTGTTTGGAGTTTGCAAAGAGTAATTACAACAACAATAATAGCATTATCTATGCCAGTGATTTCAACTGGTATGCTGAGGCACATAGGTATGCCGCCAAATTTGTTTTTATTTTCAAAAGAAGTTCAAAGCAGTAAGTATATTCTTTTTCTTACTTTTTTTGACCATCATAATTTAAGTGTGCCGTGGAAGTTTAACTATAGGTTCTAGTGTGCCGTGGGATAAAAAAAGGTTGAAAAACACTGATCTATGCTCTAGACACTGTCTTACATCTCCTACATACGTTAATTCCTTTAATTCTTATGACAACCTTATGAGAGAGCATTCCATTTTCCTGCTTTTCAGATTAGAAAATTGAGGGAGAAATTAAGTAACTTGCCAACATCACTGACCTGGTAAGTAGCTAATAAAAGGCATAGCAGAAAGCCAGATTTTGAAGTCACACACACACAAAACCTTTTGAATAACAACTCTTTCACTAAGCGGCTGTGTGACCTTGGGTAAGTTATTTTCCCTCCTGAACTTCAATTTTCTTACTTGTAAAATGATAAAACTACACCTCGTTCATGGGGTATTGAAGGGATTAAATGGATTAATATAGAACACTCTGCACCTCCTCCTGCTCTTCTCTCCACTCAGAGCCCCCCCAGACTACAGGCCCTTGACGCCCCAACACCACATGGCCGCCCACACTTAGCAGCTGTCCCTTCCCTCCCCAGTAAGGCCCCTCACTGTCCTCATGACATCTGGCCCCAGACCCCTCATCCTGGCACTGAGCCTGCTTCTTCAATGCCAAGCTGGGCATTGAAGTACCAAAATTGGGAGTCATCGCATCACACCCAGCTTGCTTGCTCTGCCCCACTCCCAGAAGCAGAGTGCCAGCCAGCCTAGCTCCACTGCATCCAGTCCTACTGGACAACACGTCAAATGTCAAGATTGCTCCTTTGACTCCCAACCGACTTCTTCACAACAGCAATTCCACCCCTTTCTCTATATCAGTGGTTCACAACCTTCCTAATGCCGCTGCCCTTTAATACAGTTCCTGTGGGTCGCAACCCACAGATTGAGAACCACTGCTCTATATCCTTCCAGTCCAGCTCACCCTGGCCTCCCTTATTTGAAGAAGCTGACCTGGATCTTGACTACTGCTTTTAGGAGATCAAAGCCTGCGCCCATCTTGAGCCCCAACACTTCACTCCTTTTCCTCTCTCTTCCAAGCTCTGGCTTCTTATCACTCCTTCCCCTTCCAGAACTTGGCTCCTTCCAAGTGTCCCCTCTCTTTCTGGTAGCTTCAATCTCTCCCTCAACAATGGTTCTTTCTCCATCCTCTATCTACAAATTCGCTCCTCTCCTCTAACAAAGCTTTGCTGCAGCTTCCTTTTCAAAATACCAACCCTCCAGTCCTCTGTACACTTCTCAAAGGATAAGCTACAGCTGTCTTCATTTGCTCTGCCCCCATTTCCTCTCTGCCAACTCTCTAACCCTGCCATTCTGCGAACCTCTTTATCACCAACCCTGATGGTCCTCATCCCCATCTCCTGCACTCAAACTCCCTTTCAGAGTTGGCCCTGGTGACCATCCTTCCCAGCTCTTTCCTCCCTCCATCTCAATGGCCTCTTCTTGGTTCCTGTCCTATTTACCTGGGAAATAAAACGCTTCTCAGGCATGTTCATGCCTACCGCTGGAAACCCCTCTTTTTCCCTTTCTCCTTGGGTGCTCTCATCTGCCCAATCCTCACTGTCCCCACTAAATTAAACTCAACCCTGAGATTCTTCTGGGTTCTAACCTCATATTTCCTGTTGTAGCCAGACCCCTCTGCCCTTCTCTCTCACTCTTGTTGGTCCCTGCCCTCTAACCAAGTTGTTCTCTCAATCTCTTCACTCTCCTCCAAACTGTAGGTTTTCCTCCCCTATAGACCAACATGTTACGTCATCCCGTCCCAATATTTTTTTCTTCTCCTTTATAAAATCGTAAGATAAAAAACCTAAAAAATATTTTAAAATCCTACCCATTTTAGGGTGCAAACTCTAGCTGCCCTCCTCTAAGGGCCTTCTTTTGTAGGTGCCCACCTCCCTCTGACCTGGGAGATAGTCCCTATCGGGACCTCACTACCCCTTGATTCTCCCACCCTTTTTCTCTAGGTAATGTGTGTGAGTGTTATCTACCACACCAGGCTCTGCGATCCTCAGAGGCTTACAAAGCTTGGCTCACACATGATCACAGATCCCATCAGACTATAAGTTCTCTTCCAGCTCCAGTATTTGAGGATTTGGAATTTGAGTATTCTAGAATGTTCCTCTGGGAAAGTCTTCAGTTTCTTGACCATGTCTTCAGTTAGCAGGAATCCATATGTTTATGAGCACCAAGAGAGACGGGGGGGTGTCACAAGATTTTCTGTATCTGGAGGTAGGGCTAAGAGGAGTGTGCTGGAGACTGGCTGCCTATCAGGACATCCAGACAGGACTTTTCAAAGTGCCCCTGTATAAGCTACCCCCCCACACACACACACATACACTTTACCTATACCCCCAGGGGGCACATAAGTTCCCCCAGAAGCTCTTAAGGAACATCACCTCCCCTTTTACTCCAAAGAAGAGAATAGTCCCATCACCTCCCCTTTTACTCCAAAGAAGAGAATAGTCCCATCCCGAGTATCCTTGAGCTCAATGCCTCACCGCAAACCACAAAGCATGGCTGCCCCCACGGGGCTTCATGGAGCATCGCAGGCTCCATTATCTACCCTCTTGGCTCCATCAGGATATATTACACAAATCTCCACCTCTAACCCGCCAAGAAAATACCAACGTACTCCCCATCTCTCCAGGCCACACCCCCACCCTGCACTCCGAGTTCACCCAATTTACACTCACACTCCCCTGAGCAACACCCCCCACTATGCACTACCCTGGGCCTGTACCCACACCCCTCTAAAGGCCTTGGGCATCGCCCATCCCAGTCTCAAACATATTTATCATGTCTCCATCTCCAGGCCCACCATCCTCCCACCACCATCTGGCAGTAGGTACCTGAAGGGTCAGCCCAGCCCCACGATCACCGCCACCACCACGCTGTCCCTACTGCAGCTCCAAGTAAGGGAACCAACACAGGCTAGGTAGCTTTGTGTGTCTTCGGACAGTTTCTCAAAATGCGGCCAGAGGACCACAGACAGCAGAATCACCTGAGACACTGTGTAAAAATATAGATTCCTAAGCCCCACGCAGAACTACTTAATGATTCGGGTGGTGGGGTCTGCAGTCTAAATTTCCATCAAGTTCCTCCGGTGATACCTGTAACTTCAGAATCATTGCCCTAGATGCCTGACTCCTTCACTACCAACTCCCCGGATTTGGAAGTGTTACCCTACTTTGAACCGTTTAAGAACACAAGACATAGACAGCTAAGTTGGTGACAGGCACAGGGCCAGCGGCAGGGATCCGGGGCAGGGGGTTCAGGTTCTTCCATGACCCCAAGGCAGTGGATTTCTTGGTCCAGGAGATCCTGTCAGAAGAGCGGGGGACCATAGGCTCCACGCTGGGGCAGACAAGAGGCAAGTAGCTCAGACCGGAATGCGTGGGCCCAACAGGAGCCATATCTGGATTCTACGTGTCTGGGCCGCTGGCGAGCTTTTTCCACACCACAGCCTCTCCACACCACAGCCATCTTCTTGCCACTCAGGAGAGGTGGGCTGGTCGCGCCAATGCGGAGTTGCCCCCCGCGGGCTCCCCGCAGCGGGGAGTGCGGGAAACGCAGCGGCGGCCTCGCCGCCCTCACAGCGCCGGCCACTGTTTCGGTGGCCCTGCGTGGAGTGAGGGCGCCACGCTGCGGCCGCGGCGGGGACGGCACACCCCAGAAGAGAGCGCTGCAACGATGGTGCTTGACCTCCAATTTCCAGGTCTCCTCCCACCTCATCGTTCCATTTTTAGCTCACCTCTGCCCTAAGCCCCTTCTAACTAATCCTTAATCCCCCGACATCAAGAAAGCCAGAGATGATATTCACAGACCAGTGCCTCTGGGCTCCCACAAGAAGTGAGGGAAAGCAGACCCCCGTATTTCCTCCTCCCTCCAAATCTGTGAATTGTGCAACTGTCTTTCCCTAGGTTCGGATTATATACTCCTGCTCATCACTGCAGAACTCTCAGCACCACAGAATCTCCAGCAAGTTCCTGGTAATAGTAAAGCCCAATGCCATGCTGACTGCCTACTGAAAATACTCTCTCATTTTCCACTAACCTTTAAAATAAAAACGAACTTAGAATTGAACCCAGTATTCCAGAGGTGGCCTGACCATCTCAGAAAGCAGTGGGGTAAACCCTCTTTTGATCTGGCTGCTGTTTTGGTTAATGCAATTCATGGTTGGACACGGTTTTAGCAGGCACATCACACAGTTGACTCATATTGAGCTTGTAGTCAACTAACCCCCACCCCAGGTCTTCTCTTCATGAACTGCTGCCAAGCTGCCCCCGCCCAAACCCAGTACTTATGTCATTGATTTTGTTTTAACCTAAGTGCAGGACTCTACATTTATCCCTGTTAAATTTAATCTTGTTGGTTCCAGCCCAGTGTTTCAGCCTGTTGAAATCGTTTGGAATCCTGACTCTTTCATGCAAAGTATTAACTGCCCCTCCTAGCTCTATCACCTGCAAACTTGATAAGACTGCTGCCTCGGTCAGTTGTCAATAAAAATGTTAGACAGGACGCCGGCCCAGACTCAGCCCTAAGGCATACTACTGGAGACTTCCCTCTAGTCTAGGCTGACATGGATCCATTAATCAACCCTCACTGAGTCCGGCTCTTCAAGCTTCATGGCCATTTGGTTCGGATGTCTCTGCCACATCTATAGGTATTGCGAGAGGCTCTGTCAGCTGCTTTGCTGTAAATTTCTCTTGTCCCAGGCTGTGGCCCTAAAATCAAGCCTAGCCCTTCTTTCTACCCTCCAAACCTCCAGCATCATTTGTTCAACCATAACTTCAGGGGATTATAGACTCCCAATGGGGCCCCCTCCTGCATTACTTGAGGTAGTATTTCTGAGTTTCGGGATCTTCCTTGGTGTGTCTTTGCTAATTCCTATCCCATTACCCCATGCCTCCTCTGAGCTCATTCTCTTG
This sequence comes from Nycticebus coucang, assembly GCF_027406575.1. Taxonomy (NCBI): domain Eukaryota; kingdom Metazoa; phylum Chordata; class Mammalia; order Primates; family Lorisidae; genus Nycticebus; species Nycticebus coucang. The sequence goes on along the minus strand of NC_069782.1, from coordinate 129,690,045 downwards.
AATTCTCTCTCCTGCTGCCTTCTCTGCCTACAAATGTGCAGGGGCCTCCTTCACCTAAAAAGCTGCCTACCAGGCTGCCTTCTTTAGTCTGTTAATGGCTTCTGCCTCTCTTCCTAAAAATTCAAACACTTCCAAATTCACCTCCCATGTCTTCTGAATCTTCAATAATCTGGGCTTGCATCTCTCAGCTGAGTAACCACACTGCTCAGACAGTGGGTAGTGATAGCGAAGGTGGAGGCAGAGTATTCACAACCAGATCATACAGACCAGACATAGGAACTTCCTAAAGCAGAGAGCCTGGGGACCCTCACAGACCAAAGTCAGGCCATGGTCAAATTAAGCAAGTGATCAGGAAGTTCACAGAAACTGAGACATGAAGTGCCTGGTCACAGAAAGCACAAGTAACATGGAGAAGTCTGAGCCTGAGGACTTCTTACATTTTCCTATATGGGCTGGAAGCAGTTCTTAGGCAGGTGATACAGGAAGACAGGCTGACTGGAGTGGGAGGATGTGAACAGAGGGGAGGATAGGGCCTGTTTTTTTCCCTGAGCCCTTATTCTAGGGTACACATCAGCATCAGTTGTCAGGAACTCAGGGAGCCTCAAGTTCAGGGGTCATGCACTCAAATGTCTGTGTGGACCAGACAGCTCACATGAGACAAACCAGGCATTGGGCAGAACAATAGTGAAGATCGGAGACTGGCAAACTGGAAGGAACACACCCACAGGAGCAGTTGCCACTCAGCTCCAAACAACTGTTGTCACATGGGTAAAGTGATTTCATTGTTGCCTGATCTGACTTTCCAGAGAAATACTTTCGGATGTAAATTTATGATCTTTAATGTTGTCAATTTTTAAAAACTTTCAAAAACACATATTGGTCAAACAAAAATATATCTGTAGCCCTGGTCTGGGGGTGGCCACCTTTTAACTGTTATCAGTTGCCTCATCCTTTGAAAAGCTAAGGTGACAGGTTTGTGGTAATACCGTATTAAGAACTCTCCCTTTGAGTTTTTTGATCTCCATGAGGATGATTCTTGTGTTCTTAAGAAACAATTTGTATTTCACAATTAGTGTTAAAAATACAGTAGAACCTCTGGAAGTTGACCACCCAAAGGACTGTAACAAACTGGTCAACATACAGAGGTGCTTACCATAAGGAACTAGTCCTGTACAGATGTCCAGTCTATGAAAATTAGGTCAACTTAAGGAGGTGGTCAATATAGGGAGGTGATCAACTATGGAGGTTCTGCTATATATCCAATTTTTCAAAGTCACAAATCTAAAATCCTAGCTCTTTTCTAAGCTTTTAAGTACAGCTTACAAATATTATTTTGCTTATAAAAAAAGGAGTTTGACTTAATGTTTGAACACCTTACATTTAACTCCTTTAAACACTTAAATGGTATTTATAAGGTTAATATATTTGACTTCCTTAAGTACTCAATTTATCTGATCAAAATCAATCTTCCCAAGTACTTATATCTCAAATAAATTAAGTTTATAAATACAGCAAATCTTAAGTCATTTTAAGTGTTGCAAAACTACACAGAAAGTTAGCAAGGTTTCAACTTAAAATCCAAGTATAAACACTCAATACTTTTTAGTTGGCATTACAAAGCAAATCTGTTACTTTTACAAATTATTTTCCATATGTCAAGGACTTAAAATACAAACTGCATAGATTCCTTAAAGCAAACAGTGAGGTGTGGGTTTGATGTTCTTAAATACACCTATCCTTCATTCTAAGGCCTCCATCATTAAAAGATTCATAGCTTCCAATGAAAAGATTGATGGCTCCCACCCCTGAGTTTTGGAGGTTATCTTCTTGGACAGTTAAAACTGTAAAACCAGAAACATTGGTTGGGCCACTGACTAGATTCTGAAGAGACCCAGGAAGGCCTATGGCCTTGTAAAGGCCGGGGGCCTCCGTTATGTGGAGAGGCAGCCAGCCAGCTTACATCCCTGGGCTTAGTGCTCTTTGTCACCTACCTGGACCTTTTCACCTATGCTGCCATAAACCTAGACTGGGTGGTGCATCTCCTTGGCTCTCAAAACAAAATGTTTTCCCCTTCTGATGATTTCTGTTTTTTTTCTTCCTTCTAGGGGGATCCAGTTGAACACAGGAGATTGCTCTCTCAACTGTCACTTGTGGTTGCAATTCCTCCTAAGGTTCTCCTGACAGAACTCTAGTCTCCTTCCCCAGTTCAGGGGCCTGTCCTCCACTCCACACTGCCCCTCTTTTGTTTGGCTTTTCCCTCTAGCACTCAGCTTCTTTCTTGAGACTCTCACTTCTTAGCATCACACTTTCTGTGCCCCAGCCCCACATCAACAATATGACCAGAGGATCCCTACTCCTTCTCCAATACTGTAGGGTCCTGACCCTTTCTCTACAGTTCTTCCCCATTCACACACACACACTCCCTTCAGGCAACTGACCCCACCCCAGAAAAGAAAATAAGTCTGATATTACTTGTTCACACTAAGGGCAGCTGAGTAAAATGGAATACTTCCTAAGGAGAAGAGAAATAAAGAAAGGAAACTAACATTTATCGAGCATTAACTGGAACTGGCCATGAAGTTAACTCTTTCACATGAGTTCTCTTGTTCATTCCCAGTAGCCATATGAGAAAACCTGTAAAGAAATCAAGGCTGAGGGTAGTGGCTCATGCCTGTAATTCTAGTACAGGCATGGAGGCCGAGGAGGGAGGATTGCCTGAGCTCAGGAGTTTGAGAACAGCCTGAGCAAGAGTAAGACCCCATCTCTACAAAAAAGAGAAAAATGAGCCAAGTGTTGTAGTAGTGTGTATCTGCAGGCCCAGCTACTTAGCAGGCTGAGGTAGGAGGATGGCCCGAGCCCAGGAGTTTTTGGTTGCAGTGAGCTATGATGCAGCCTCTGTACCCTGCCTCTTACCAAAAAAAGAAAACATCAAGCTCTGATCATCTCACTTGTAAGGAAAAAGTGAAACCAAGATTCAAACCTAGTCTATGTAATTCCAAAGCTTAATCCCTTGCTCAGCACACCGCTTTTCCTTCTTAAATCAAAACAAAATCCTTACTAGTCAAATACTGGCAGAGTGACAGGACAGTGTTTTGGTGGAAAAATGCTGCCTTACTGATTTCTTGCTAGAAAACTGAGAGGCTCTAATCTGAAAACTCAGCCAAGTAAAGTAGCTCACACCTGTTATCCCAGCACTTTGGAAGGCCAAGGTTAGAGGATCACTTGAGCCCAGGAGTTAAAGACCAGCCTGGGCAACATAGCAAGACCACATTTCTTAAAAAGAAAACAAAAACCAACTGGAAGCTCCTCAAAGTCTGTGCCCATCTACTCTGTAAAAGCTCTCCCAAACCCCCACAACAGTACCCCAACTTTTATACAATGTTCAGTTTACAAAGCATTTTCACCTACACCGCCCCAAAAACCTTCTACAGAAGACAACATTAGTTTAAAGATGAGGGGACTGAAGCATTAAGAGATAAACGTGGCCAGAGTGGCCGGCCTGTGTGAAGTACATCTACATTTCAGTGAGGCTCCTTGCCCCTCTGCCTGGGGTTTCTTCCACTCAACCACACTGTCCTCCACAGACACTTTCCGGCCTCATTTCCTTTGTTCTTCTGGGAATGAGATGGCAACCTAGAACCTATGTTTCTGCTTGTTTTCTGTTCCTGAAGACTCTGCCTTAGTAAAACCCTCTTCGTCCCCAGCCCTGCCCTTCATGGACTTTTAGTCCCTCCCCCAACCTTTATCTTTTCTATTTTGCTTCCCCCACCCTGAGTTTCCACATTGAGTATTGTTATCTTGAGAGTTGGAGTAGGATCAGAAAAGCCTGCTGCCAGCGGTTTCTCTCCAAGCACTGAACTCAGTCTTCATAATAAAACCACTTCCTGAGTGCCTGCACTGAGCTGGGTGTTTGAAAAACATCATCACAAACCCTCATACCAATGTTGCAAGCTCAAGGGAAGAGGTGAAGACCTAGAGTCCTTGACTTCCCTAAGGTTATGGTTAGGAAGTGGCAAATGAGGGTTCGAAGCCCTGTCCTTGTCAGTGTACCACATAAACCTTCGTGAGAACAATGACCATGCAAAGTGGGCGAGGTTTACTCAAATAATATGGTAGAAGCTCACGATTCAAAAACTTGGAGGCAATTCTCAAGCCCATGGTCCTCCTGCTTCTAGACTAGGATGGCAGCCGCTGTGTCTCCTGTGTCCGTCTGCTGTGCAGTCTTCATATGACCCAGTGTTCTCTTCTTGCCCTTATGCCCTCTGTGCTGCTGGCTCAGTGCCTCTTCAGGAAACTATCCTCTTATCCCCTAGGGATCATAAGCTCTGATGTCTTTTGCTTTCACTGAGTGGTTTATACATGTTTTTAATATTATAGAAAAAATTTTTGGATGATCATTCCCCAGCGATGGCAGGGGTAATAGGGTATTTGTGAGAGTCAGAGGCCTGTCCTAGAGAATGACCCTAGAAGGGTATGGACTGGTAACACAAACAGGAAATTGATGCTTTCATCTCTGCTCTGCTCAGGAGCTGACAACTAGACATCCTCTAAGATGAGAAATAGGATATTAGTCAGAAAGATAGATGGGAAGAGGGTAAAGACTGAAAAGAGAGCTAGAAAGGCTGGGCCACTAGAAGATAATAACTGAGCTTGTGTAGGGACAAGTCACTCTACTAAGGCTTTCTTTTTACATACATTATTTCACACAACCTGGAAAAGGTAGGTAATGTTATCCCTACACTTATAAAGAAGCTGAGTTTCAGGTGGTTTGTCATTTGCCCAAGATCATGCAAAATGGCAAAACCAGGTACAGAAAGCCTTGACTACACTACACTGCACTATACACTATATATTCAAGAGGTAATAAAAACTTGAAAGTCCAGATGTAGCTTACATTTTAGCTTCCCTAAAAGATAGGATTAATCTCAATGATCAAGTGAAAAGGTTTTAAATAAAATGAATAAAACAGCAAAATTAGCTAGCGCTAAAGAGGTTTCCAAAGCCCAGAGCCAGTTATCTAGAAGAAAACGGGTAACTCCAAGGTGACTGCATAGTGGTTTGCAGCCCAAAGGGATGGCTTAGCACAAGCTAAAGACATAACTCCTTCACCCACGAGGCTGGAGACCAGGGTCTGAGGCAAGAACACAGCTACATGGAGGGGGTCTGCAGAGAGGTGTGGCTTACAGTGAGAAGGAGAGGTGGTTGGAGGCAGGGACAGACCCTAACACATTAGTGGGATCCTGGTGTGGAAGAGCCTGAGAATTCCAGCCAGAAAGCCAGAATCTATCACGGGCTTAATTAACTTGATTTCAATACCTCTTCCCAGTAGGGTCTAGCAGGGTGACTCCAGAGGCCAAAATGCAGATGAGGACAATAGAGGGGTACAAATGAGTAAGTCAGGTTTATCTGCACTCCAGGACAAATCTGGGCCAGCAACTAAAATCATTTTTTCAAAGATTCCTGGAACCAACCAAAGGATTTTCTAGTATTGGGCATCTATTGTCTGGACCCATTCCCTGGAGTGATTAATCACAAAACCTTTAAGCACTGAGAAGCAGAGTGTTTATCTTTGGACTAGAAGAAAAAGAAGCCAAAGGAGAAAGTCTCTAACCCCTCGTTACTCATCTCAGACTGTGTCACTTCTTGCAGGAACCCCACTGTGAATCCCCGAGCTTGTTCAGGTGCTTCTCCTCTTGTACCCATGACTCGAATTGCCCACCTGTCTCCCCAGTGAACCGAGCACCACATGGGTAGGGACTAGTATAGTACTCAACAAATGGTACTATTAACATCCTACTCTTACATTTTTCTTTATTCTTCTGAATGCCCGTGCTTACTGATGTACTTAAATTTTATACACTTGTATTACAGTTTAAACATATCAAAGGGCATGGACTAAAAGGGAACCTCATTTGATGATTGCCTCAGTGTCTCGTGGTGTGAGAACTTCTCCGGGTGTAATGGGGACTCATTCAGCTGCCCACAGCTGCTCACAGTGTAAAGAGAGCTCAGAACTGACAGCTTCTCACCCAAAGCCCCAGGCTGGTGTGTAGTGCAGTGATGTCTGGCCAACCACACAGAACAGGCATCAGACACTTCCCTGTTTCCCTTCCTCTAGGACAGATTTAGGTGCCAAGACTCTTTGGTCTTCCCTAGCTCAAAGGTGGTTTTCTCCAGAGTAGTTTTCCTTGTTCTTCCCTATATTTTTCTTGAGAGGGAAGGAATCACTGGAAATCTGTTTAGAAATCACTGAAACCAAGTTTCTGAATAAGTCACATAATAAATGTAACAACCACCACCACAGCCATTTATTAAGTGCTTGCCAGGCACTGTGCTAAAGCTTTACAAACATTGTTTCGGTTAATCCAACCACCCTGAGGTAGATATTTTCAACACCCCTTCCCCTACATTGTCATTATACTTGAGGAAACTGAGGCTCAGAGAAGTTAAGCAAATCAACCAAGGTCAACCCAGGTGGTAAGTAGCAAAGCTAGTAATCTGAACCAAATATATTTGACTCCAAAATCCATGCTTTTAAACATTATGCTAGACTGTTTCCCATTCAAAGTTAAAGGATACATACTCCTTCACAAAATATTACATAGGCCAGAATTTTTTTTTTGCTGGGGAGGGGGGAGTAGTTTTTTTAACTTCCTTTATCAGCCAAGTTAGGAGTGAAGAAATAGTTTGGGAATGAGCTAACCATTTAACGGTTTCTCCTATTCTGCTAGCTGCCAGCTAGCTTTTAACCTAAGACCTCCACTCCTGACATCTAACTACTCAATATCCTGTTTTCCTTTCCTTTTCCTTTCCAACCTTTCAGTAACCACTAGAATGCAGAAGTCAGCCAAACCTGGTGACAGGAACCCAAAGACACCTGAGAGAAATAAGGAGACATTCACAAAACGGCCATCATTCCTGAACTGGTGGACCCTAAGGCACACAGATGCATTTGATGGAAACACAAATTTCAGTACTTCCACCCTAGTTTACCAGGCCCAGACTCATTCTTTCAATGTCCAGACCAACCCCTGTAACTCCTCCCTGTAACTGGTTCTTTACCACTCTCCAGATACTTTTCCCCTAATCCATCTTTGGTGGCCTAACTATAAGCCCCTGGGCCTCAAGGCTGCCAGTTTTGAGGCTTTGTTCACCCCCGCCAGAAAAATGGCCCCTAAAGTGCTCAGCAGTGCTAGATTCAGGATCCCATGACCTAGGAGGATTAAACACAACCGGCTGAGGACAAGCACAGGAAGGGCCCCGAGAGTGAGACAAGTTGAACCAGGATGTACAGAACTGACAAAAGAATGGCAAAATGATATAGCAGACATAGAACAAATGGCAAAATAAACAGAACTATCTATCAAAGACCATAAATCAGAGCTGTCCCAAACATGAATAGGGATGACCCCAGGAAGACAGATCCTAAAGACAGGTTTATCCAAACACATACAGCCATGCAGCTTCAGAGTTAAAAGCAAGTGTTTCAAAAAATGGCTTTGGTGAAGGCGCCACTGGAGAGCCTGGGTAGATGGAAGCTGAATAAGAAAAATTCAAAGGGACTCTGGAAATGGAAGCTGGAACATCCCTTCAGAATAGACAGTCATCAGAGAAGTATGCAGGGATTGGAGGACAAACAGTTTGAGGTCACAGACAAAGAGGAGGAAGACAGTCTGAACTGTCAGGGCCTCTGGTGCCCCTGAGCTACTTCCAGGCATATCCTATCATTCCCCGCATCTGGGTAACCTGGTCACTGAGGGTCATTCCCTGAAGCCCTTGCTAAATTATTAACTGCATCAGATTTTGAAGGGTGGAAGATGCAGAGGTAGGGAACTTATGGAGAGAAAAGACACAGCCCTATTCTTGGGAAGTTCACATTCTGAAAGGAAACACAGAACCATCAACTGCTTGCCCCCTCTGACCTAAGGAACCCACTTCATATGAGTCACAAGTTTAAAGGGACAGAGGAGGGGTGAGAAGTGAGGTAACTCAGAGACCTGGGAAGACTCAAGTTGTGTTTCTCAACATGCTAGGACTCAGCATATTACTTAACCTCATCACTGCTCACATACCTGGGCCAGAGGCCTGAGCACCCTCCACTCAACCACAGCTGCACTGATGTGGGGGAAAAAATTTATGTTGCTGGGAGGCCTAGAGTGAGGGAGTCCCTTTCTTGAGTGCCCAGGGGCTTGGAGGATCCTGGAGGTAGAGCTTTGCATTCCACTTTCTTTCTCCTCTCTCAATAGTCCCTGACCTCGTGTACACAGGTTACACAACATACATGGATAGCTTCATAACCTCTGGTTACTTCATGTGGTTTCCTCTTCAACTAAGCAGAAGTTCCAGATTTTCTTTATACCCTGCAGTATGAAGAATGTTAAATACTTGCCATAGGCAGGGCATCAGGGGTGCTGACTTTTACAAAAAAAGATTTCCACAAATACCAAACACATGTCTAAACCATTTCATTGTTATTCTTTGCCCTATAGCTTGCATTTGACACCTATCTATCTTTGTTGGCTCCCACCCAAAGGAATCTATTTCTATATCCAGCTCAGGCTGGGGACTGGGTCCCTATTCTTTAAGAAATACAAGTCCACCCACTTGTGGCAATACTGAGAGGGTATGCAGCCCAGGAGTCTCTAGGGGTAGAGGGAGGGAGTGTCTTCCCCACACTGGGCTGGCCCACTGATAAGGATCCTTCCCCTCTCTGTCTCCTAACAGATTCAGATTAATGATCGCTCATTCCTAATTGTCAAATTTCTTTTCCTTCATCCTGTGTCTAATCACCAGTGACAGAAACCATTACGCAAATGAGAGCAGACGACTTCCCCCAACTGTTCGCGTTGGTAAAAACCTTGTAATTTAGAGCTCTGATTTGTAGGGGAAGCTGGTCTCCCCCAGGCATCCTGGGCATCTGCTCAACTGACGCCCAGAACAGCCCCTCCTCCATCCCCTGAATGCCAAACCCCCCAACAAATATTTGACTTCACAAACAGTAGTTTTCTTTGCACCTGCTGGTATAAATACGGCAGTCTGCAATGTGGCTGACCCCACAGGCCCAAAATCCTACCTTCCCTTGGTGTGTCTGCCTCCATGTTGCCGGCTAGGATGGGGGTAAGCAACTACAGCAGAAATGTTTCTTCAGCTCCAAGCAGAATTTGAGCCTAACCAGCCTCTAACTTAGGTAAGTGAAGGGAAGAGCCTCAATCTTTCCCCGGGGAGGAAGAAAGCAACAGCAGAACATGAATCAAGACTCTGTTCACCCAAAACCAGAGCTTTTCAATTCTATAGATGCAGAAGGCTGCTCAGAGGAGGTATGGGACAGAAATGCAATCAGATCTACAACACAGATTCCCCCTCCCCACCCCACCTCCAGAGTCTTTCAGCACTCCTAACATGGCTTCCCAGGCAGCTTTCCAAACATCTTTAGCTGGAGCCCACAAGAGCTTTCATCCTGGGCTGCATCTTCTGCACCTTCTTGGACTGAGTCTGCCTATAGATAATGCCCAGCAGGGTGAGAACTGAGGATAGGGCCCGTGCTACAGGGAGGGAGTTAAGGAAGGAGAATCAACATAGTTTGGTAGAAAAGGAGGAGCAGAGAGCTTGCAGCCAAACAGCACTAGGTCAGAATCCTGATTGCCACTCATCAGGCACTAATCTCTCTGAGCCCATTTCTTCATCTGTAAAGTGAGAATACCTACCTTGCGGGATAGCGAGGAACAAAGATAAAAGCACTAGGCACATATTAGGTGTCTAAAAATCAGGGGTTGCTATTACCCAAGGATTGGGACCAATCCTATGAAGGTTCCAAGGTCAGTCTTCTCCCTCCCTTCCTCCCCTTCAGCTACCTTAGATCAGACCTGTGTTTAAGCACAGCACCCAGCAAGGATCAGCTGAGTGGCACACACCTCCCTGCCGCACATCACTCACATCTTTGAGGGCTGAGCCAGGACTGGAGCAGACATGCTGAAGAGAAGGTAATAATCTGCTACCTTTCCAAGTGTGACTGTGGCTAAGTTTATCCTCTGCCTTATTTTCTTTGCTGCTTTCTTAAGGGATGGAAATCCACTGCAATCACACTTCCCAGCACTGACTGTATGGAAAAGAACTACACTTAAGAAGGGTATCATGTCTTCACACCCACACTGCATCAGAGAACCCCAGAATGGGGCACTAAAAATAAAACACTCCTTCCCAAATATGCACACGTGTGCACACACATATACCCACATCCTCTCAGTTCATCAGTGCATCATAAACTGAGCTTTGGGGGTGAGAGCAATAGCTCTAGAAGTAAACTTTAGGCAAAACAAAACAAAACAAAACAAAAAAAAGGTGGAAGAAAAATAAAACCAAAGACTTAATGCTTCTTCCCTTCCAGAGAAGGGGATGGAGATGGGAGTGGAGGTAAGTAGACACAGGGCCACACCACCCAATCCCAGGCACCCCATTCCCACTGAACAGATGTAAATAATTGCCCTTCAAGTTGTGCAATACACAGCTGTCTGGCTGTACGCTGCAGCCCTGAGAGGGGTTCCCATGACTAGCAACTAACAGGTAAGGAAATTCTACTTCCATGCTCCATTAGTTGCCCTGACTATTGAGGGGCTGCAGAATATTACAGTGGGGTCTGGCAGAGGCGCTGGCTTTAAATGGCAAGGGTACATTGCCTTTGCCCTGAGGTGGATTTTAGGTAGTGAGTTAACTGCCTAATCTTGACCCCTTTTCATTAACTCCACCAAGAAGCTCAGCAGAAGTAGATGTGGCCGGGGCAGGGAGCATCCTAGGGCCTGGAGGTTCTAGCCAGTCAGTCTCAGGCAGATTGCAGTGAGACCTGACCGACATATGATGGCTAAAATCCAAGTTAAAAAGCTTTAGGTCAGGTCAGGTCAGGCAGTACTTCCTGTATTGCCCCACTGGACAAGGTAAGCAGTGGAGAACCTTACTAAGCAGGGAAGCTGGCCAGTGTGGACACACACACACAAACACATGCACATACACACAGAGGTCTGCTTCCCTAGAACCTAGAGACGACAAAGCTAGAAGTTCCTTGGTACACAGCACCGGGGGAAGAGCTGGTGCTGAAGGAGAAACTGTATGTGTCTTTAATTCAGAACTTATATACAATCCTTGGTTCTTATGTCTCAAGGTCCTTGCTATGTATGGCTTGAGCTTGTAGGTCCCAGCCGGAACTCTATTTAATCCTCTCTCACAGGAAGGCTCTTTAGGCTCTCAAAGGCAAGCCTCCCTCTCTTTCTTCCCCGTTAGAGTCCCAGCAGCCATTCCCACCCAGCTTAGTTTGACTATGCAAAAACTGGATGGAGGCAGACGGACCTGATGACAGTCAGACTATTTCTGGCCCTACAGCCCAAATACAGTGGGGGGGTCCAAGAGCATCTCCTCTCTCTCAGGCTGAGGCACTGAGGCTGCAGGAGATAGGGCTGAGAGCCAGAAGTGACACCCTGACCCAGAAGGTGGCAATGAGGAACAGATACACACATCCGTGTGTGCGCGCACACACATGCACACACGTGCACACACATCCAAAAGTTGACAGACTAACACACACAGACATGATGATAACCAGAAGCTGGGACTCCACACACTGAATGTAGGACTTTGGGGTTGGGGGGGCAGAGGGAAGGTGCTGGGCACAAAGAGGCAGGAGTAAGAAGTCCCTCCAAATGGGCATGGAGTGCCAATTGCCCTGCCTCGCCCCGAACACCTGCCTCCAGGGCCATGGCAAGAGTCCAGTCCATTAAGTGCAGCGTGCAATACTAGCGCTTGGAGTCTCCTGTCCTCATCAATGAAGCGGTGTGGACGGGATAGCAGTCACCTGGCAGGAGGCCTTGACTCCTGGCAGGCTAGTTGTATCGGCCCTTGATCATTGTGTTCAATAAGGGCCCCACCTGTAAAGAGACACGAGGAGCCAATCAGAACTGCCCTTTTCCTGGCCCTGGAGTTGGACAGGGTATGTCTGGAGACATTCAATGCCCAGCCAAGAACAAGAGAAAAGTTTTCATTCAATCTTGTGAACTCTCTAATCAACCCTCTGCCTGAAGGTCAACCCAGTATTGTGGGGCACAGCCCCCTCCTCGGGGGTTCATATTGTACTACTTTCCTTCTCACAACATCTTACTGCATGAGCACCAAACTGACAAGCGGGTCAGAAGAGCTAACAATCCCCAAACACTTGAGAGTGTTTCTCTAATGTGCCTTAAGAATATTAAATGCCTGGCAGCACCTGTGGCTCAAACCACATACACTGGAGCTGGCAGGTTCGAATCTAGCCTGGGCCTGCCAAACAACAATGACAACTACAACCAAAAAATAGCCAGGCGTTATGGCAGGCACCTATAGACCCAGCTACTTGGGAGGCTGAGGCAAGAGAATCACTTAAGCCCAAGAGTTTGAGGTTGCTGTGAGCTGTGACATCATGGCACTTTACCGAGGGTAACAGCTTGAAACTGTCTCAAAAAAAAGAATGTCAAATGCCTAGCACTCTGAGGCTGAGGTAGGAAGATCATTTGAGCTCAGTTCAAGATCTGTCTGAATAAACTGAGATCCCAGCTCTATTAAAAATAGAAAAATTAGCTTAGTGTGGACCCAGCTACTTGAGAGGCTAAGGCAGGAGTCTGAGGTTGCTGTGAGCTAGGCTGAGGTCATGGTACTCTAGCCTGGATAACAGGGGAAAAAAAATGTTAGGCTGGCATGGTGGCTCATGCCTATAATCCTAGCATTCTGGGAGGCTGGTAGATTCAGCGTAGGAGTTCAACACCAGCCTAAGCAAGAGTGAGACCCCCATCTCTATTAAAAATTAAAAACTGAGGCAAGAGGACTGACTGAGCCCAGGAGTTTGAGGTTGCTACGAGCTATGACACCACAGCACTCTACCTAGGGCGACAGAATAAGACTCTGTCTCAAAAAAAAAAAAAAAAAAGTAAATGTCTCTCTATATCCTCAAAAAAGGTAAAAAGGTCACCTACAATTGGGGCCAGTGCCACCTATCAAATCCACAAATTTCTGCGGCTGCTGATGTTATCCACGGGAAAGAAGCAAGAACACTGCCAATACAAATTTACCCAATGGGCCACAGGCATACATGCATGGGAAGCAGGTCTCCATATTACCTAGAGCAGCCTTGGTACAGCTGGGAGAGTACAAGGAGATACTTTAGTGCTTGCTTCCCATTCTAGAAGAATCCCCCAAGGGGTCCCCAGCTGGCACATAAGCCCCGTGGGGAACATTACTACTAGCATGGAACAGATTATAATTGATCCACCATGTCAAGCCCAGCTCTCACCAGAAAACAATTTTCTAAACATACCCATAACCTCTATGGGGAAAGAGGACACCAGATACTAAAACAGAGAAGCTATGAAGAATGTCATACCTGTCCTGACTTTCCTTGGTCAACCCACCCACTGAGCCACTGGAGTACCACCTTGGGACAGTCACATACCTCTTGTGGGTTCCCCAAGGCCTCTCCAAGCATCTTCTCAATGTTTCTCATTATGGCCACTTTCTGATGAGCTTTGAGAGGATATTCAATTCTCTTAGGGGTGGGAGCCCCCTGCAAAGGAAGCAGTCCCTCAGGAAATGCCTATAGCAGCAGACTTCACTATCTCTCCACTATTCCTAGTACTATCCTCCTCCTTCTAAGAAACCCAATTCAATCCTATCCTTCTTCATCTCCCCAGAATCACTTCCAGAGATAACCAACCATCTCCCACCCCATCCAAAAAAATGTATATCTGTTGCTCAGTTCCATCTGGGGGGGGAAAAAATCCACCATATTCACCTTATACCAGAAGTTCACAGTGATGGTAATGCCCCCATTTAGTAATGACTCTATATGATGCCACCTGCAAGAAAATAAACAGGCCCCTGTTTACCACTGATGTTTTAGTGGGAGGGATGAAAAATTAGGTAGAACCCAGATAAGGGAACCAGTGAAGAAAATATTTGTGTGCTCATCCTGTAAAACATATATAGGGTTAGAGGCAGTGATGTTCAGTCTCTAAATACACATACTGAAGAGCCAAAAACAGTTTCTCCAGGCCCACCCCTCTGGGATCTCTCTGGAATTGAAAAACTGCCGTCTTATCTTAGAGATAGGGCTGTTATTTCGTGCATGTTCAGTATGCTCACATCTAGACATGCCAATCTTCTTGCAGACCACATAATCCTGCCACAACTCAGAAAGGACACAGAGAAGGCTTTCCAGGTAATAGGAAAGCAAGCTCCCAAGAAGCCCCCAGCCCTACCCTCTCCTTACCAGTACATTGGGATGTAAAGAACATCACCAGGACCAACCACTGTTTCATAACCAACCACATTTTGGAAATTAGGGAACCTCTCATAGTCAGGATTGTCAAAGTCCACCTAAGAGGTTCAAGAGAAAGAAAAAAAAAATCAATCACCAAATCTTTACCAGTAACTAGTTTATGTGCTAGTTTAACAGTTTAAAAAGAAAGATGTCAGAATTTATATCTAGCAGAAGACACAGTGCACATTAAACTCATTCTCAGAAAACAATGTAAGACAATCCATGAATGCTAAGTGATAAAGAAACCCAGGCTTCAGTGTTAAGTCAGAAGACCTACTCCACTGCCCGAGAACATGAGGAATTAGGACTTATCCATCACCCAAACCTTCAGAAACTTTCTCCCAAAGTCATATTCTAATTAGCAAAGATTTCTACTGCAGTAGTTAGGTAGCTCTCTTGTCAGGAAAGGCCACAAAGCCGATGATGTACTTTATTTAGATCCAAGACATATAATTAACATACCTCAATTTTATTCACCTTTTTCCATATCAAAAAGGAAAGTATCCATGACAGAAGCAACCGATGACGGACTCCAGTGGAGACATATTTTATTCCATGAACTTTTAAAGCTAATCAACACAGAGTAACTGGAGTCTACCAGCATTGATGAAGGGGTCTGCCCCAAGAATTAACTCTACAGGGCTGCTCATACTTACAAACATCTGGGGACCACAAGAGTTTGTAACATGTGAGCCACACTATGAAGTTAACCTCTGGGTTTGTCTGTATGACAAAGCCAGCCTGTACTCCAAACCTAGCATACTACCACAGGGAAAGGGAAAGGCATTCCTAGAATCTGGAGTTCTACAACCTCCAGACCACACAAGCTTACCTGGCTCTGCCTGTCACATGGGTGATGGACAGGATATGGGTAGAGGCACTCAAACTGATCTGGAGGGAACAGGATACATCGCTTGTGGCCTTTTATCTGAGCAAAGAAGTTCTGTTGCTCATCATAGTGAGCAGGTGTCACATTTCCTGTTAAGAAGAAAGACATTTTCTTATCCAGAGTAGAGGCTCTACAGCACAAGCTAGAGTACAGAACCCAGTCCTGGAGAAAAACTAAGCCTGTCCTCCTAACTAAGAGTTCCTAATCAAAATTCTAGGCAGAATCAGGGAAATTCCAATCACAACTCTCAGCAAATTAGGTGTTACATTTTATGGGTAATAAGTCTAGCAAACATCACTGGTTAAATGGCCACCATTAGCTATGAAAGAAAACATGATGGCAGCTCCCTTACTGGGGGCAAGTGCACATCAACATCATGCAAGTTTAGCAGGGTAATGGGCTGCGCATACTTATACTCTTCTTGACTATGGCAAAAATTCAAAGGAAGCAGAACAGTTAGAAATCACAGAAATGATTGCTGTCAACAACACATGTATCATCTGCTTTCAAGAGTTAACCAGTCATCCTAGGCCAAGAGTGGTGGCTCACGTCTGTAATCCTACCACTCTGGGAGGCTGAGGCGGGTGGATTGCTTGAGCTCACGAGTTTGAGACCAGCCTGAGCAGAAGCAAGACCCAGTCTCTACTAAAAATAGAAAAAAACTGAGGCAAGAGGATCACTTGAGCCCAAGTTGGAGATTGTTTTGAGCTATGACACCACAGTACTCTACTGAGGATGACAGCTGGAAACTCTGCCTCAAAAAAAAAGTTAACCAGTCATCTCAAGTCACATTGATTATGTACTTGCTTGGGTGTGACTCTTTTGGACCTCAAAGGTTCTCAACCTTTGTTCCCACCTCAACACACCTGTGAGATGCAACACTTCTCAGAGTAACACTGGGGCTCACTGGTGCTAGTGATTCTCACTGGAAGGAAGCATATCAGATTCTGAAGAGATGTGTATATAATTTAAACAGGGTACATCATTTACAATGCCACCTTAAATCAGTTCTGCCCTAGTGTATGTATGTTCTATCTACACCTTTATAACTAGGATAGTGTCTGTTGCTTGCCCTTTGCACAATCCTTGATTTGAATGCACACCTCTATAGGGTGAAATTCAGAAAACATTTCCCAGCTCTGCCTGGGTATGCTAAGACAGCTGCCTTCTTAAATGCTGAGAGTCCATGTATATCCTCAAAGGAAGAGTTGGTCTCTCACCTCCACCTGAGGGAACCATTTCCCTGCACCCTACCACAGGGAAGGAAGGCAACAGAAAAACTGACTCAAGTAAATCAGAGCTGGCTCCTTCCTGACAGATCAATCAAGAGCTGGTTTCAAACAGGCAGGTGGGTGTCAACTTATAAGCTGCATTGCTGAAAAGGATAATTAAAGAAAAAACCAAAGAGCTCAATAATGAATAACGATAACTAATAACTTTGCTTCATTGTTCAACCCAGTTTACTCATCTAAGTACCTACTATGGGCCAAGCACTGAGTTAGTACCAGAAATAAAAGTTAAGTGAGACAATGACCCTGGACCATAAGTAGCTCTCCTCCAGACTAGTTTAAAGACTTCTCTCTCTTTTTTTTTTTTTTTTTTAGACAAGAGTCTCACTATGTCACCCTTGGCAGAGTGCTCTGGTGTCACAGCTCACAGCAACCTCAAACTCTTGGGCTCAAGCAATTCTCTTGCCTCAGCCTCCCAAGTAGCCTGGGAATACAGGCACCCACCATAATGCCCAGCTATTATTTTGCTGTAGTTGTCATTGTTGTTTAGCAGGCCTGGGCCAGGTTCTAACCTGCCAGCCCCAGTGTATGTGGCCAACGTCCTAACCACTGAGCAATGGGCGCCAAGCCAAAACTTCCTTTTTATTCAAAAGAAAAGAAAAGAAAAAAAAATACATTCACATATTTGCTTGTGTATGCATACACTGCTAGCAGGAAACACAGTAATTAATAATATGCAATACCTCCAAGGAGAAAAGGAGGCGGGGAGACAGGAGTGGAAAAGAGATTTATCATTACATACCTATCTACATTTTCTGAATTTGAATTCCATGAATGCATTATTTATTTCAAAAGATAAGGTTCCCTCGGCACCCACAGCACAGTCATTACGGCACCAGCCACATACACCAAGGCTGGCATGTTCAAACCCAGCCTGGGCCAGCTAAATAACAATGACAACTGCCATAAAAGAAAAATAGCCAGGCCTTGTGGTGGGCACCTGTAGTCCCAGCTACTCGGGAGGCTGAGGCAAGAGAATCTCTTAAGCCCAAGAGTTAGAGGTTGCTGTGAGCTGTGATGCCACAGCACTCTACCGAGGGCAACACAGTGAGACTCTACCTCCAAAAAAAAAGATAAGGTTAGGGAGAGGAGGTGGCTCAAGCCTGTAGTCCCAGCAATTTGAGGCCGAGGTTGGAGGACAGTTTGAGGTGGGAAATTCAAGACAACCCTGAGCAACATAGCAAGAACCAATCTCTACAAAAAATTTTAAAATTAGCTAGGTATAGTGGCCTGCATACGTAATCTAACTACTTAGGAGGTTGAGGTGGGAAGATAAACTAAACCCAGGAGAGCAAGTTTGCAGCAAACAGTGAGCTACGATTACGCCACTGCACTCCAACCTGGGGGACAGAGTGTGACCCTTTTAAAATAAGTACACAGGCCAGGCACGGTGGGTCATGTCTGTAATCCCAGCACTCAGGGAGGCTGAGGCAGGAGGATCACTTGAGGTCAGGAGTCTGAAACCAGCCTGAGCAAAAGTGAGATCCTGTCTCTACTAAAAATAGAAGAAATTAGCTGGGTGTGGTGGCACACATTTATAATCCCAGACTAAGGAGGCTGAGACAGAAGGATGGCTTGAACCCAAGAGTTGAAGGTTGCAGTCAGCTATGATGACACCACTGTACTCTCTACCCTGGGCAACCGAGTGACACTCTGTCTCAATCAATCAATCAAAGATAAGGTTAAATTTTTATTAGAAAAGTAAATTTCCCAGGAGGTGCCTGTGGCTCAAGGAGTAGGGCGCCAGTCCCATATGCCAGAGGTGGCGGGTTCAAACCCAGCCCCGGCCAAAAACCACAAAAAAAAAAAAAAAAAAAAAGAAAAATAAATTTCCCTTCTTTTACTGGGATAAAAATATTTTGAACACAGACCCAATAAAGAACAGCAGTACAGTTAATGTTTTGAAAACAATGGACCACGAAAATAATAGTGGTCCTGTAAGATTATAATGGAACTGGGCAGCCCCTGTGGCTCAGTGAGTAGGGCGCCGGCCCCATATACTGAGGGTGGCAGGTATGAACCTGGCCCCAGCCAAACTGCAACAAAAAAATAGCCAGGCATTGTGGTGGGTGCCTGTAGTCCCAGCTACTTGGGAGGCTGAGGGAAGAGAATCACCTAAGCCCAAGAGCTGGAGGTTGCTGTGAGCTGTGACGCCACAGCACTCTACCGAGAACAACAAAATAAGACTCTGTCTCAAAAAAAAAAAAAAAAAAATTATAATGGAGCTATCCTATTCAGGTATACCACTTTTTTAAAACATAAATACTTAACCACTGCGTTATAACTGCCTACAGTATTCAGTACAGTAATCTGCTAAGTTTGTAGTCCAAGAGCAATATGCTACACCAACACAGCCTAGGGATGTAGTAATCTGTATCCTCTACGCTGGTGTTAAGTATACTCTATAATGCTCAAAAATTGACAAAATTGCCTAAAAACACATTTTGCAGAACTCTCCCTGTTCATTAAGTGATGTATGACTGTATTTCAAAGAGGTCCCTAATATCTCACACAGCAACTGAGAAAGGGAAAAGGCAACTTTTTAGAGTACATGAAGTGTACCTGCACAAAGACTTTACATACAGTATCTCATTTTATCTTCATAACTATTCATGAGATATTACTACATATCACATTTCTTCTACAGATAAGCTGAGGTTTAAGAAAGGGAAATGACTTGTTCAAAGCCATGAAGCTGATAAGTAGTGGAGATAGGACTAGAAATCAGGGTTCATATGACTCCAAGCCATGGTGCTTTCTGAATGATTTCTTACCTTCCATCCCAATGAGCAGCAGGTTAGAGGTCAGCTGCCCCCAGCCACGCTTTCCTTGTTGTTTATTAATCCAGTTCCAGTTAAAACCCAAGAAGTCCATGACAATCTTCCTGCCCACAGTGTCATTGAGTGTTTGCTGCAGATACAACCTATGTTCCC
Source organism: Nycticebus coucang (assembly GCF_027406575.1). NCBI lineage: Eukaryota > Metazoa > Chordata > Mammalia > Primates > Lorisidae > Nycticebus > Nycticebus coucang. Next base: position 129,670,602 of record NC_069782.1, on the reverse strand, counting down.
CCAGGAGAAAATCCCATTAGTACACACACACACACAGTCCCTGGCACAGCCTCCCCACACCTGGAAATACAAACCCAAATCTACACCAGCATCTCCTACAGAGAACAGCTGCAGTCATGCAAATCTTAGCCAATACAGAGTCTCTAGAACTGAAATCTTACCCATCCTTCTTTGAGCTCTGTTCAACTCCAAACTTTTTAAAGAAGTGATTTCTTAACCTCTTAGGGGTCAAAATATGACTCCTTTAAGAATCCAAGGAAAGCCGGGCGCGGTGGCTCACGCCTGTAATCCCAGCACTGTGGGAGGCTGAGGAGGGAGAATCGCTTGAGCTCAGGAGTTCGAGACTCGCCTGAGCGACAGTGAGACCCCGACTCGTGAAAAAAATGGAAAAACCCAGCCGGGCGCCGCGGCGAGCGCCTGTAATCCCAGCGGCTTCCGGAGGCTGAGGCAGCGGGGTGCCCGCAGCCCGAGTCTGAGGTTGTGGTGAGCTACCACGCCCACTGCACTCTGCTCAGGGGCATAGGGTGGGACCCTGTCTCAACAAAAAAAAAAAAAAAAAAAAGTGAAGAAATAAAAAATAAGCAACGAAATAAAATAAAAAAAAAAAAGAATCCAAGGAAAGTGGGCGGCGCCTGTGGCTCAAGGGGGTAGGGCGCCGGTCCCATATGCCAGAGGTGGTGGGTTCAAACCCAGCCCTGGCCAAAAAAAAAAAAAGAATCCAAGGAAAGGTCCCCATAAAAATGCACATATACACAGAACTTTCATACAATTTCACAGATTCCTGGAAGCCTATCCATAGACCCTAGAATGATGAATCAGTGCTTGAGACATCTCCTTTGGCCTTCGTGACCACTGTGGTAGACTATATTACTATTCACCAATAGTTGGTTCCATCCCTGTGGGAGAGTTTTTCTTCTATACCCCCTTGAAGCCAGGCTTGCTTATTTAACTTGCTTTGGCCAATAAAATGTCCACAAGTGACTTGCATTGTTTACAACTTTAATTTTTTTTAAATGAACTTAACATTATGAACATAACTAACTATAAATTTAAGAATCAGGGCTCAGTGCCTGTAGCTCAGTGGTTTGGGTGCCGGCCACAAACACCAGAACTGGCGGGTTCAAGCCTGGCCTGGGCCTGCTAGAAAATGGCATTAAAAAAAAAAAAAAGTATCAGTCTACACTACCATATCTCTTTTCCTCTGCCATGACAAGTGCAAAGTTCAAGAGAGTAATGCTGGGGCAACCAAGGTCCCAGAATGAACAAGATGATGTGAGAACAAGATGATCTGACTCACGACAGACATGTAGTATGTGTAGGAAAGCAATCTTTGTTGTTTCAAGCCCCTGAGCTCTGGCTTGAAGCCTTGTTTATCTTAACCGATTCAGTCACTTTTCTTGTTGCAACCTTCTACAACTGAAGGAAGACATATCAGGTACAGGCCCTAAGCTCCTAACATACCTGAGAAAGGTCAGACGTTACTTAGGGGGTGTGAAAACCCAAAAACACTTGATCAAACCCCACAAGAGACATTTAAGAATGTGCAAACCTGAGAGACAGAAGCAGCTCTGTGCTAGTCCTTAGATCATTACTTCAAAAAGCTCAAAGGCATCTTACTGCCTAGAACCATAATGTTTAATGCAACATTAATTAGAAATGTTTAGGTTGGAAACATTATCATTTTGAAGATATGAAACCCTCAGATTCAAATGCAACTCTTCTAAGAAATAACATGTATATCCACAAAAAATTTTGCAAGTAACTTTGAAAGAGCTGGACACACTCCCCAAACACGAATCTAAGCAACATTAATATTATACCCGAACAGTAAATGTTCAAAATAGCTCAAAGAGGATCCTGATATATTTTATGCCATAATTACAACAACCTGTACAATCAGACAATGGAGGTAGTTGATGATAAAGTCAGTTCATAAGGAAAAATATACACATAGTAAGCAATTCTTCTTGAAAACTCTTTAATCACCCATGAAGTACAGGTCATACTCAGTGAGGCAAAATGCTCTCACTATTGGATGATTTTAAGAGCAGAACAAGAAGATTCATGTGTTTCATTTCATGCGCATTCTAGGGCATACATTCATTCAATGGAATTACACACTTTATCAGTTTAATCTCTCTCACCATTGGGAATGTGTGTATGGGAGTATACACATACATGCCGTGTTACATTTGAATAAATGAATGAAACAACTAAAATGAAGCAATACTTTTTTTTTTCTTTGTTTTTGTAGAGACAGAGTCTCACTTTATGGCCCTCTGTAGAGTGCCGTGGCCTCACACAGCTCACAGCAACCTCCAACTCCTGGGCTTAAGCGATTCTCTTGCCTCAGCCTCCCGAGTAGCTGGGACTACAGGCGCCCGCCAGAACGCCCGGCTATTTTTTGGTTGCAGTTTTGGCCGGGGCCGGGTTTGAACCCGCCACCCTCAGTATATGGGGCCGGCGCCTTAGCAACTGAGCCACAGGCGCCGCCCTGAAGCAATACTTTTAAGACATAATGAACACATCACAGTTCATACTTTAGAAACTAGTGAAATTCTCATCATTATGACAACTGCTAAGTGTTAAGAAGAAAAAAGCTATTTCAAATCCATTCACCTAGCCACATAGCACTAACATGAAATCAGAAACAGAACTGAGACAGGAGATAAGAGAAGTTCAGGGTTGGGCACCAAATGTAAGATGGTCATTTAGCCTGAAGTACTCAGTGAAAGCAATTCCTCAGGGGCAATGTTATACCCTGGGAATGAATGCTGTCTGAGACCCACATAAGAGGTTGCCCTCCCAAGCAGGAATAAAAACAAAAGAGAAAGAACCACTCTTCTGCGTGTGCCTTGGGTTTACTATTGTGATAACAAAAACAAACCTACTATTCTTCCCTAAACCATCTCCTTTACTCCAAAATCACAATAAACTAGTATATAACTTTTCAGCTTGAACTGTCCTCAGTCAACATAATAGCATAGAACAAAGGCTGCAAACTGGCAATCTCACAACTACATCCAATGATAGTTTTTTGTTTTGTTTTTTTTTTAATCCCCTTCAACTTTTTTTAAAAAATTGAATTAGCTGCTTACATTTAAAAATCAAAAGATTTTAAATAAAAATTCTGATCTTGAGGCCAGGCACAGTGGCTGATGCCTGGAATCCTAGCATTTCGGGAGGCTGAGGCAGAAAGATCACTTGAGCCCAGGAATTTGAGACCAGCCCAAGCAACATGCAAGACTCCATCTCTACAAAAAATAGAAAAATTAGTCAGGCTTGATGGCATGTGCCTGGCTAATGGTAGGTAGTAGTCCCACCTACTCCAAAGGCTGACTCCCCCTACTTGAGCCTGGGAGGTTACAGTGAGCTATGAAGACATCACTGAATTCTTGCCTGATCAACAAAGCAAGACCCTATTTCAAAAAACAAAACAAACAAAAACCCCCTGATTTCAAGCTTCTCTTGAAAAATTAGAACAGGACTGCACCTCCAAATGGAAACAAGCAGAGTTAAATATGTCTTCAGCTTCATCATTAATTTCCACCCAGACTACTACACTCATTCACTCATCCGCCTAACTGTCCTAGACAACAGTGACTCTTGTTTTATGAGGAAGAACATGCAAAACTAGAGATTCACAGTTCAGATGTATTATTACCTCATTCCTCAAGCTAGAGACCTAACTGGCTGTGGCCTCCAAAATCCTTAAAAATAACTCTAACAGGCTGGAAGAGTATACTATTCACTGAACAGAAATCCAGAGATGAGAGCCACCAATCTCTAATCACCCAACTCCACCACACCTTCAAACAAACATAGGAAAAGAAAATGGATGCCCTAAGTCCAACAGAAAACCAAGATTTGGGAACTTACCTCTCTTCCCCTCCTCGTTGTTGTATATCTTGCAATTTCTCCACAAACTCATGAAATTTCATTTCCTCCCTGCTGGACCTCGGCTTAAAGTTCTGGAAATTAGCCATCTTCTTCTCATCATAATACAAGAACTTATGGGTGCTAGCACTATATACAGAGAAGTCTCCGTTGCCAATATTCTCTTGCAGGTACTCAAGGTCCCATTTCAGGGCAGGATACACAAGATTTGTGTCAGTCAGCACCACAGGCTCCTAGGCGAGAACGCCAGGTTGGGGGATAAATATAAAAAAATAAATAAAGTAATCCTACAGAGCTGGTGGGTGCTCCTCCTGTGATCCCAAATACTTTCCAACTTCACATTAATTTCTCCCATTAAGCAGGATGAACCGCTCAAGTCCCACTTCTCGCCTCCCTCACCACCTCTCCTTCACGCCCAGGTCCACAGCCCAGCCGGTCCCCGACTCCAGCCACCATTCGCCTCTGACCTCTCCTCCCAACTATGAAGGAGACCTTCCCACACTCCCTTCAGACGCGGCCCCGCCCCCCACCTCATTCTCAATAAGCTCTTCCGCCCGAGGGTCACTCTGACTCAGACGGGGGATGGGCCTGGTCGGGAAGCCGTAACTGCGCAATTGGGAATCATCCCAGGTGGGGCCGGGGGCTTCAGCTTCTGCCCGGGGCCCTCCAGAGCCCGATGCCACAGCCTCGGCCGCTGTCGCCGCCATCTCCGCCGCCAGGGACGGCCCCCGCCGGAACCGGAAGCTTCGCCTATTCCGGACGAAACCACAACGAAAACCATAGAGGTGAGCTGTGAGAGACAGAGCGGTCCAGAGACACAGAGCGGGCGGACCGAGGCGTGGGGGAGCGCCAGCCAATCGTGACGTTCAGCTCCGCGCCCTGGGCTCCACCCCCGAAGAACTGCTACTAGACCTAGTCCCTCGGAAGAGGGGTCATGACCTGGCAAAACAATTTACCAAATATTGCAGCCTCCGTGTGCCCAGGCCTACACAAGGGACAAAGAGGGAGGCAAGTTGAATCAGGCATTAATTTCTTCTCGCCCTCATGAATGGGGAGAAAAGCAAACGCCTATCTCCCCCTTAGGAATTCAGAAAGACAAGCAATGGTCACATTGGTAGATGTGAGCAAAGGTGCCTGAAGGTCTAGGAAAGAGATAAGATGGGAAACTGAATTATTATTTTAAAATCAAGAGTGGTTTTCTTTTGTTTAGCATCACTTGATTTTTCTGCCTGTATCACCATTTTTCCTATTTAAATATATTCTTGCCATGAGAATAGTGTTATAGTGGCCAACCATAAATATCCCACAATTTCAAACAATCTATATTGATTATAAAAGGCCATATCAATTAACTATATACTTAGGCAGTTTTTATGGCTGGCTGTGGGAGGTGGAATTCCAAGATGGATCCCAAGATTTACACCCCATAGTGCACACACTCTGTAAAGTCTCTCCCCTTAAATGAGATCAGTACTATTAATATTATAGGGTATTACTTGGGTAATTAAGTTGCTTTATAGGGCAAAGATATAATTAAGGTACCTGATCAATTAGCTTTCAGTTAAACAAAAGGGAGATTTATCTTGGGTGGGTCTGACCTTATCACTCTAGCCCTTTAAATCTTGGTGTAGAGCACTGTTTTCAACCTTTTCTATTTCACAGAACACTTGAACCAATAGTTAAACTTCTGAAGTATACTTCAATTATACTGATCAAAAAAAAAAAACATGAGTAGAAAAGGAATATACTTGCTGTGCTTTGAACTTCTTTTGAAAATAATTTAATTAATATCCTTTAAAATTTGTCGAGTCACATCTAAGATCTTCTAACAGTGTGCCATGGCACACCAGTTGAAAATCACTGGTGTAGAGATTAGAAGCAGAAGTCCTAGAGATTTGAAGACGTAGACAGCATAAGCTGTCCTGTTTGCTTTGAAAGTACAAATTGTGACATGGAATGTCATTCAATGTGACATGGAATGGCAAGTGAACTCTAGGAGACAAGATTCCTGACTGACAGTCCCCAAGAAAGTAGGCACTTATGTCCTATAAATGAAAGTAATTGAATTCTGCCAACAACCACACACGTTTGGCTCTTGTTCCAATGCCCCAGTTACATATCTGGTACCCAACATGGGACAACGCCCAGAGGCTCATGGCAAGTATTGGGGTTTTCCCAATCTTTGGGTGATTGGGACAGAAGGAGTTTGAGAAACGTAACTTGGATTCTCCTCCAGAGGTACCACTGGGATGTTTGCAGGTCAAATTAACATGCCTTCTTCCTAAGGAAAAGTTTGTACTTTATTCTGGTCTGGTAATGAGTGCACTCCTATTTATGTACACACCTGGTACACTCTCTAATTACAAGTGCACCTTCTGTTTCTATTTGTGCATACACCTGGTTATGAGGCCATTCTCTAATTACCAGTGCACTCCTTGTCTCTGCTTACATACATACCTATTTTTCTGGTTTGTGTATACAACTGGTATTTGCCTCTGTGCATACACCTGGTATTCAGCCTCTAATTATGTACATACCGGTTATCTGTCTGCTTATGTATACACCTGATATTTGTCTCTGTTTGTGTGTGTGCTATTTGTCTCTGTGTATGCACCTGGAGGAAAGCCCATTGGGGTAAATCCTGTCTAATTGGGTCATTTATAACTATTACCCTCTGCCTAAAAGGAATTTATAATACTGCTTAGCCTGTGAATATATTGGCCCTTAAATGGTTCCTTAAATTATTATACTATTTTGCAGCTTAAATTGTTTTGTCAATGATCAGGAAAATGGGATAAAATTCCATATGTACAACCTTTTGTCTTTACGTAATACAGATGCAAGAAAATAAGAGAATCTTCTAACAGTTCAGAGAAAAGAGGGAGAAAAATCAGCTACTCAGGAGAAAAAAGTAGTTCAGGGCGATCCCTGTAAGCTGGTAAGTGAGATGGATAAGGCTGGTATGGCCAATACTCCCATGGTCTCATCAGCTCCAGAAGGGGAGCTAAGAGTGTCAACCCTTCCTTACCCAAGGTAGAGGGGCCTGAAGATGGTATCCCCATCTAAAGCCCATCTAAAACTCATTTCAGTTGGAGCCAGCCAGGAGGAGCTATGTTTCACTGACTTACTTTTTTTTTTTTCAAAGCTTTCTTTAAATTATATTATGTTCTGCTGTGGTTTTAAGCTTGCTGGACTTTCTGATCTACATTTTACCTATTCTCACTGTCTTCACTTTCCATATAAGGTGTCTTTCCATTCCTTCCTTCCTAATTAAGATTCTGGCACTAGACAGTGACAGTCTATCCTGGCATCACCCCCAATATTTGGCATAAACTCCAAAAACAAGGTTTTGATAAGGGGATGGAGACAGAGCCAGAAGAGGAGACAGGGCCAGCAACTGGCCCTGAAAGCAGAAAGAAGCTTTTCTTTGTTTTTTGCATTTTTTTGGCCGTGACTGGATTTGAACCCGCCACCTCCGGCATATGGGGCCAGCGCCCTACTCCTTTGAGCCACAGGTGCCGCCCAGCAAGAAGCTTTTCAAATGGTGGCTAGCACTATGGTAGAAATCTTTCAGAGGCAGAGGTACCCTAGAGGCTCAGATAAGAAGACATCAAGAGGCTCGGCGCCAGCCACATACACCAGAACTGGCGGGTTTGAATCCAGCCCGGGCCTGCCAAACAACAATGACAACTGCAACCAAAAAATAGCCAGGCGTTGTGGTGGGCACCTGTAGTCCCAGCTACTTGGGAGGCTGAGGCAAGAGAATCGCTTAAGCCCAGTTGCTGTGAGATATGATACCACAGTACTCTACCCAGGGTGACAGCTTGAGGCTCTGTCTCCAAAAAAAAAAAAAAGAAGAAGATGACATCAAGAATACGCTCTGCTCTGGGTGCTGCGCCCTACTCTGCAGTCAGCTAGTTCTCTGGAAAAAATACCCTAGGGAGCAGAGATTATGGCAATTGGATCTGGTGGAGCTCCGCCCCCCAACATAAGCTAGCATCCTCCACACTCATGAACCCTCTAGAACTATTTCAGTCTCATGGACAGAACCAGCCTCAGAACAGATTCAACTCCATCATGCTAGGATGGCTGAGTCTCAGGTAACCCACTTTCTGTTACATGTAAACAAACTGATTTTAATAACACCAGAACCACTTCCTCTGCTTTCCTTGAATTTTTGAGAACTCTATTTCCCTCTCCTATCTCCATCATCAGAGCGGAAGGTAAAATACAATCCACCTATGTATTCACAGCTTCTCTGCCCACTAAGAGATCAAGTTCAATTCCCCTACCTCACTATGAATGAAATCTTAAAGTTAAATTTAACACCTAACTCCTTTAACTTCACAGACTTCCTCTCTTGGAATCTTGAAAAAGCTTAACCTTCTTTTTCCCTTTCCTAGGCTTAGTGTTATAATAAAAGGAACCAGTAAATAGAAGAGAGCAAAATGTATAAAAAGACCTGGCTATATTAATGAATTTTTGGTAATAAAAAAGAAGAAAATAATTTTATATAAAAATTTTTTATATCCTAAAAATGTTTTTTATCCTAAAATAGCTGGTGATTTAAAAAAATTAAGACAAAGCAGAGGGGTTAAACACTTTGAAGGTGGTCCATGTAAATCATAAAGATTTGTTAAAGAAAATTTAAAAAAATTTGATTAAGTTGGCTATAATGAAAGGAGGATCTCTAGTTAAAACAACAAAGTTTTCTGTTCTGTTTATAATACTTAAGTTTAAAGCCTCTTAAATTTCTGTTCTTTAACATGTGTGTTTAAATTAATGGGTAAATGCATCAAAAGTTCAAAACTCAAAGGGTCAGTCTGCCACTATAGCATTAAAATATAGTTTATTAAACTGTCTCTTTATCTTTTTGCCTGCTAAAAAAACTGTGGTCGCTAATTTATGGATTTTGAGAAAATTCAAAGACACTGGACAGTAAGTTCTAAAAACAATATAAACAGCCAGTTATTCATTTCAAACAGAAAAATAAAAGGAGGGTTTCCTTTACTCTTTAAAACACCAACCATTTTTCCAACTGCCTAACACTATGAGTGAAAATTTTAAACTTTTTTTGTTTTGTTTTGGTTTTTTTTTGAGACAGAGCCTCAAGCTGTCGCCCTGGGTGAGTGCCATGGCATCACAGCTCACAGCAACCTCCAACTCCTGGGCTTAAGTGATTTTCTTGCCTCAGCCTCCCAAGTAGCTGGGACTACAGGCGCCCGCCACAACACCTGGCTATTTTTTGGTTGTAGGTGTCATTGTTGCTTGGCAGACCTGGGCTGGATTCAAACCCACTTACAGATGCTAGACACCACCAGGTATCAACATTTACATCAGCAACCAGACGCCAATCTGTATGAAAATATCCACACTTATGAGCAACTGTGCCCCATTTACAGTGGCCCTCGGGATGGATATCCACTCCCACCCTGACAGAGAGCTCATTGCAGAGCCCACTACTCATGCTGCCTGAATTTCAGCAGGAAATAGAGTGGTTAATAATCCATTTCCCAAAGAATTGGGGTCTACAAATCAGAGGAGGAAATGTTAGGTTAGGCAGTTAGTTAGACATGAGCAGGTGGCAAATGTAGTGAGGCTATTTTCGCTATTCTAGACTACCTTAAGTCAAGCAGGCCTGAGTTGTCATGCCAAATTGTCATGGGAATGGGGCTAATCAAGACCTTATAGGTGGGTTGCCTGAAAATAGAGAATAATCCATGTTCCAGTGACTTTCTGTGGTCATATGCCATACTGACTTAACACAAAATTTAAAAAATCAACAGAAGTATTTTAATCTGAAACAAATCTCATAATATATGAGATTTACAAATAAAAGTAGGGAGTGTAAGAAGAGAAACAGCCTTAATTACCTACCCTTAGCTATAAAAGTTACTTATTGATCTAACCGGTTATCAGACAGACACGTCAGCCAGTCCTCCCCTGGTTCTGACACTGTGAAGATCATCACAACCCTGGGATGAAAAAAAAAAACAGATGTTAACATGTATAGATTTTTGGTAAAGAGTTCTTCAGCTAGAGATTAGAGGGCTGGATGATGTATAACTAAAAATAATACCTTTGGGGAAGGGTATAAGAACACTGATCTCTCAAAGTAAGGCAGGATTTGAAAATGATCTCCCTGTCTTCCTGGCATTCCGAATCTTGGTAATAAAAGACAACTTTAATACACACACGTTTGGCTCATGTTCCTGGTTCTGGTGCCCCACTTACACCAAGACCAGACATATTAATTGATGAATCCTATCAGACATTTAAAAAATAATCATCACTAATCCTTTGATAAATTTCCAAAAGTAAGAGGAGGAGGGAACACTCTTTAATTCATTCTATGAGGCCAGCATTACCCTGATATGAAAACAAGACAAAGACATCACAAGAAAGCACAGACTAATTTGCCTTGGGAATATATTCATATATGCAGAAACTCAACAAAATACTAGGAAACCAAATCTAGCACCATATAAAAAGGATTACATACCATGATCAAGTGGGATTTATTCCAGGAATGCAAGGTTAGTTCAAAATCTGAAAATCAATCAATATAATATACCATATTAGTAAAAGAAAAAAAAAAACACGATCATCACAATATATACAAAAAAAGCTTTTGACAAATTCTAATACCTTTTCATAACAAAAAAAATGGGATTCCAATGGACACCATCTAGAAAGTAAAAAAGACAACTCACAGAATGAGAGAAAATATCTACAAATCATGTCTGATAAGGGAATTATATCTAGAATACATAAAGAACTCTTACAATTCAGCAATAAAAAGACACCCAATTTAAAAATGAACCAAGGATTTGAATAGACATCTTGGGAAAGAAGATACACCATGATGAACAAGATCATGAAAAGATGCTCAATATCATTAGTCATTACAGTAATGCAAATGAAAACCACAATGAGATATTATTCACACCTATTAGTATAGCTATAATCAAAAAGACAGTGTAGGCCAGGAGCGGTGGCTCATGCCTGTAATTCTAGCACTCTGGGAGGCTGAGATGGGTGGATTGCCTAAGCTCACAGGTTTGAGACCAGCCTGAGTAAGAGTGAAACCCTATCTCTAAAAATAGCCGGGTGTGTGGCAGGCACCTATAGTTACAGCTACTCGGGAGGCTGAGGCAAGATAATTGCTTGAACCCAAGAGTTGGAAGTTGCTGTGAGATATGATACCATGGCACTCTACTGATGGCAACAAGGTGAAACTCTGTCTCAAAAACAAAACAAAACACAGTGCTGGTGAGGATGTGGAGAAATTGGGAACCTCCTACACTACTAGTGGATGTAAAATGGTGCACCTGCTTTGAAAAACAATTCAGCAGGGCAGCGCCTGTGGCTCAGTCGGTAGGGCGCCGGCCCCTTGTACCAAGGGTGGCAGATTCAAACCCTACCCCGGCCAAACTGCAACCAAAAAATAGCCGGGCGTTGTGGCGGGCACCTGTAGTCCCAGCTACTTGGGAGGCTGAGGCAAGAGAATCGCTTAAGCCCAGGAGTTGGAGGTTGCTGTGAGCTGGGTGAGGCCACGGCACTCTACTGAGGGCCATAAAGTGAGACTCTGTCTCTACAAAAAAAAAAAGAAAAACAATTCAGCAGTTCTTCAAAAAGTTAAACACAGAGTTGCCCTATGACCTGACAATCCTACTCCTGGGTATATACCTAGTAGAAAACATACAACTACACAAAAAACTTATGCAAAAATGTTCATAGCAGCATTATTCATAATAGCCAAAAAGTGAAAATAACTCTAATCCCCATTAAGTGATAAATAAATAAAATGATGTACTATACATGAATATAATAAAATATTATTCAATCATAAAAAGGAATGAAGTACTGATTAGAAACCTTTATCTAATGTACAACTCAGATTTAAGATAATTAAATTTATGGATAGACTTGGATTTCTGTTATGAGAAGTTGAGGACCTGGGGTTAGAACTCTTATATTCCATACTGAATCTCACTTGGATGCTTGTCTATGTGTTTGCAGTACAGCCTGTGCTGCAACACAGACAAACCTGGAAAACATTATGCTGAGAGAAAGACAGACACAAAAGGCTACAAATTGTATGATTCCATTTATATAAAATATCTAGAATAGGCAAATTCATAGAGACAGAAAGTAGATTAGTACTTGCCGGGGGTGGAAGTAGGGGAAATGTGCTAATGGGTATGAGGTGTCTTATGGGGGTGATAAAAGTGTTGTAGAATTAGTGGTGATGGTTGCAAAACTTTGTAAATATACTAGAAATCACTTTATTGTACACCTTAAGGGGTGAATTTTACGGTATGTTTATATAGTCTTAATAAAAATAAATAAATTAGACCGTTTCTTGACCTAAATTAGATCAGGGCTTGCTATTGGTTGAATGTAGATGTTCAGTTATTCTTAACAACACCTAGTGGTGCTCATTTACAAGAGGGCAAGTTTGCTGTGTTGTCCTCCCCAAAATGTGTATACTAAATAGTATGTATCCATTTTTATTGCTGTAATGCATATTTGAGAATATCTATAATAATAGATTTTGCTCCAAACAGTGATCACCCCAAAAGTCACTAGAAATATATACATATTTATGATGCATAAGTTATTCAAATCCCAAGTGAAAACATATTCATATGCAAATATATCTCCCATTCCTCTTTAAAGTTTATTAATTTTGGGCCAGTTTGAAATCTATTTACCCAAGTCCTAGCGAATCTGAGTTTTTAGGCTGTCTCTAGAGAGCTGCCTCAGTTGACAGGCTTAATTTTACATTTGCTGGGTTGAGGTGAGTGGTACATGAAGATGTAAACACGGACGGAGACTGAGAAGCCAGTTGGGGGCCGATTTGTGTGTTGCATGGAGCATCTAAGCGAAGGAGATCAACCAGTTTGGAAACCAGAAGCCAAATTTAAAGAATGATCACGTTTGGGGGATGGAAGAGGTAATGACAAGCTGCCAGAAAGAAGACCATACGTAAAACTGGCTCATTTTACTAGCACTGCTCCTGGGGGAGGTGAATCCGCTGTCTACCTGATATGCTCAGGTTCCGAGTCCCCATTATACCTGATAGGTCTCAGGGAGCGGAGGGAGAAAACGGACGCAACAAGCTGAAATGTCAAGAAGCGACCTGCGCGGTTTTCTCCTGCTCACTAACTCTTGTACAACCTGTATCCAACAGCTCATCGTCCTACCGGCTCCCCAACTCCATTTTCCAAGCCCGCCCCAAACACTGAAGACTTTTTCACAGTCGGCTTCCCCAAGCGCGTTTGGCCTGCCTCAGCCGCCGTGACAGAGCTTTGCGCGTGCGCAGCGGGAACCGCGAAGAAGGTGAAGATGGCGGCGGCCAGGACGCGGGTCCTGGGAGTCTTGGGAGTACGATGGTTGCGAACAGCAGCCCGGAACGTGGTGCCGTTAGGTGCACGGACAGGTCCGCAAGAACGGGCGAGGCCTCCGTGTGGGAAGGGGATGCCTGAAGTTTGGGGGTCGGGAGCAGGGATCATGAATGCCGGAGTGGCTGTTTCCTGGTAGGAGCGGAGGCGGAGTTGGTTTAGAGGGTCACATGGGTGAAACCAAGACCCGGGCTCTAGCCCCTGCAGCCACTTCAGCTTGAAGCCTTTGGGGCGGTGGGAGAAGGTATGACTTGCTTTCTTCTGCAATCCAGCCTCCCACATTACCAAGGATATGCTCCCGGGGCCTTATCCTAAGACGCCAGAAGAACGGGCCGCCGCCGCCAAGAAGTATAATATGCGTGTAGAAGACTACGAGCCTTACCCGGATGATGGCATGGGGTGAGATGAGAGGGTCTGCTTGTTCCCAAGTAGTGTAGGAGGAGGTCGGCTGGGCTAGGTGGCTCTATTATTTCTCCTGAACCTTCTCGTGACTCCTCAGAGTCGATAGTATGGGTGCTTTTCTCGGTGGAGGGAAGTGGGGCGGAGGTTGAGGGGTTGGGTTAGCAGCTTCAGCCTAGAGGACTTCAATTTTCTCCTTGGCCCAGGTTGTTTCCTCAAATGAGGAAGCCGAGATTTTCATGTCTCCCTCGAGGACTGCTCCCTCACCCCCACCCTTAATAACAGGAACCTTCCCTGGTTTTATCTAGAGCTTTGGGTTTCATTTAAATTGAGCATCTGCTGGGCTCCAGTGTTGTCATACAGTCATGTGATCAGGCTGGAGCTGGACTCCTGTCATGAGAAACTTATTTGTAAATGGAATACACTATACTTTTGTGTGTCTCCTTTAAAAACAAATTTTTCGCTGTTAGGGCTGTGGAAGTCATAGCACTGTTATGTAGATGAAACAGCCAACCCCTTACTTGACGTTATCTATTCCACTCGCCTTTCTGTCTACATAACATCCCTATAAATTAATTACCTGAAGTGATTATCATAACCTTCATTTCCTGGCCTAGCATCATTCTTCTTTTCAGCAGCTCCTATTCTTTCTTGTTTTCCGTTCATTTTCTGTGACACACATCTAGTTGTCATCATTTTCTGTGCTTTTTAATTGTGTTATGCACAAGAGCAGCGTTGGTCTCAGTCTGTGTAAGATGAACCTGGACTTGTTGGAGTGGGGGGGGGAAACTATTAAAAAGTCCCATGAGGTATTTAAGACAAGGTTTGGAGGTTCGGCATCTGTGGCTCAAGCGACTAAGGCGCCAGCCATGTATGCCTGAGCTGGCAGGTTCGAATCCAGCCTGGGCCAGCCAAACAACAATGATGGCTGCAACCAAAAAATAGCCAGGTGTTGTGGCAGGCGCCTGTAGTCCCAGCTAGTTGGAAGGCAGAGGCAGGAAAATCGCTTGAGCCCAGGAGTTGGAGGTTGCTGTGAGCTGTGATGCCACAACACTCTACCCAGGGAGACATCTTGAAGCTCTGTCTCAAAAAAAAAAAGACATGGAGATGAATGTCAACTCTGTGGTAAGGAATACAGTTGCTATGAAAAGTATTCTTTTCTGGGCAGCGCCTGTGCCTCAGTGGGTAGGGCCCCAGCCCCATATATGGAGGGTGGTGGGTTCAAACCCAGCCTTGGCCAAACTGCAAAAAAAAAAAAAAAATGCTTTTCTACTCTGTACCCTTATTGTTTTTAGTCCAATTAGCTGGGTAACTTTGGATTCAGACTCTAAACTTTAATTTCATTTTCTATCTGATGAGGTAATCAGAGAGCAGTCGGTTAATTAACAACAGGGATACTTTCTGAGAAATACATTTTCAGGGGATTTTGTCATTGTGTAAACATCATAGAGTATACTATGTGAACCTAGACGGTGTAGCCTACTACTTACTTAGGCTTTTGCTCCTAGGCTATAACTTTATGTATGGCCTAGCACAACCTCTATCCAACAGCTTGTCTTCCTGCTGGCCTACAGCATGTTACTGTTCTGAATAAAGTGGACAGTTGTAACACAATATTATTTGTATATATAAACTCTCTAAACATAGAAAAGATACAGTACAAATACAGTATAAAAGATTAAAAAATGGTGAAGGCTGTTCTTTACTACTGGCTTCCCCCGTTGGTGTTCGGCACCTGTATAGGGCAGCTCCATTATAATATATGGGACTGCCTCTGTCTAGGTCCATTGTTGACCAGAATGTTTTGCAGCACATGATTGTAATGGATTGCCAAATTCCCTTTGAACTCCAACATTACAGCATTGCGTGACTTTTCCTATTTTTTTAGAAAGAAGGTAAGGAAAGTTTATGCATGTTATAACGTTTCAGAGTTTGACATGAACTTTTATTTTCTATTTTTATTTTATTTTTTTTTAGAGACAGAGTCTCACTTTGTCACCCTCAGTAGAGTGCCATGATGTCACAGCTTACAGCAACCTCAAGCTCTTGGGCTTAGGCAATTCTCTTGCTTCAGCGCCTTCTGAGTAGCTGAGACCACAGGTGCCTGCCACAATGCCTGGCTATTTTTTTGTTGCAGTTTGGCCAGGGCTGGGTTCGGACATGCTACCCTCAGTATATGGGGCCAGTGTCCTACTTACTGAGCCACAGGCGCAGCCCTGACGTGAACTGTTTTTTTTTTTTGGTAGAGACTGTCTCACTTTATCACCCTCAGTAGAGTGCCATGGCGTCACACAGCTCCCAGCAACCTCCAACTCCTGGGCTTAGGCAATTCTCTTGCCTAAGCCTCCTGAGTAGCTGGGACTACAGGCATCTGCCACAATGTCCGGCTATTTTTCTGTTGCAGTTTGGCCGGGGCTGGGTTTGAACCCACCACCCTCGGTATATGGGGCTGGTGCCCTACCCACTGAGCCACAGGCGTCACCCCTGACATGAACTTTTAATTACAATTCTTTTTTTTTTTTTTTGGCCGGGGCTGAGTTTGAACCTGCCACCTCCAGCATATGGGGCCGGCACCCTACCCACTTGACCACAGGTGCCACCCTACAATTTGGAATTCTATGGTTCTGGGCTTAGTGACTCGAACTTAAGATCTTGATTTGACAGTCAGTTCCTATGTCTTCACGTGAGACAGTTATCTCTGTCACTTGGTTTCTCATCTTTGAGATGAGGAACCTCTGAATTGTCTGAGACTGCTCACAGCCCCTCTGTTTCTCAGGTATGGTGACTATCCAAAGCTCCCTAACCGCTCACAGCACGAGAGGGATCCATGGTATGACTGGGACCACCCAGACCTGAGGTTGAACTGGGGTGAACCGGTGAGAGAACCATATTCCATTTGATGTTCCTTCCTTCTTCCTGTCTTCCTGAGGATTCTTTCTTTAGCTGAAATGACACATCTCTGTCCAAGAAACTCTAAACTTTTCTATGAAAGGAAACAAGGTCCAGTAACCTGAGATCTGAGGTTCCAGAGGGGACTTCTGGGAATAATCATAACCTCAATACTGTGAAAGTTGTGCATTTCTGTGACTGAGCTGTCCATGGTCAATAGAACCTAGACAGAGACCAGCATCTAGTCTTGTGGGGGGGGGTGTCTCAGACATGGCTTTCAGAATATTGCCCCAGCGCAGTAGGATGCTTCTATCAAGCCTTGTATCAGGCTCTGATCATTCTGGACTGCCTACATTTCCAGAAAGTTGTCACTTTCTTGTCAAAGTTGTTACTTGTCTTTCTGCCTCAGATACACTGGGACCTAGACATGTATATCAGGAACCGTGTGGACACGTCACCCACACCTGTTTCTTGGAACGTCATGTGTAAGCAACTCTTTGGCTTCGTGGCCTTCATGATTTTCATGTTCTGCGTTGGGGAGATGTACCCCACCTACCAGCCCGTGGTGAGTATCTGAGAAGTGCTCTCTTAGGCACATTTGCTTAGCCCCATTCCCTAGGAAATAAAGTCCCTGGAGTAGAGATTCAGTCATAACCAAGCATGGTTTCTGGAGTTTGAGGAGATATGGAAGATAGGAGGGCCTTACCCACTGGCCTGGCACAAGTACTGGAACACTGCTCTACCCTTACTTCTAGAACCCATCTGAGTGAGAAGATACACTTTAGAAGTTGGTGAGGAAAGAATGTGGAAGCCATTTATTCTCCAGAGTTGCCATTTGGGAATTGTACTTACTGATGGTGTTTCAGCAAGTGATCTTTTAAGGTAGAGTCAGGGAATCTTAAGGTGACACTTTATCCTTTGTTAGATACGTGAAGGATACTTCCTGTGGTATACCAGAAGCAATTAAGTGTCTAATAAAAGCACAGACGATTATTCATTCATTTATTTTATTTTATTTATTTATTTATTTATTTATTTATTTTGTAGAGACAGAGTCACTTTATTGCCCTCGGTAGAGTGCCGTGGTGTCACACAGCTCATAGCAACCTCCAACTCCTGGGCTTAGGCGATTCTCTTGCCTCAGCCTCCCGAGCAGCTGGGACTATAGGTGCCCACCACAATGCCTGGCTATTTTTTTGTTGCAGTTCAGCCAGGGCTGAGTTTGAACCTGCCACCCTGGGTATATGGGGCTGGCTTCCTACCCACTGAGCCACAGGCGCTGCCCTATTCATTCATTTATTTATAGATAGGGTCTAGCTCTGTCATCTAGGCTGGAGTGAAGGGGCCTGATCATGCTTCAGACAGTTATATTTTAGAGAGTGTAAAGAACATAGTAAATATATTCTCTGGAAGTTTAGTTAAGAAAATTTAGATAAGTGACATGATGAGCAACATTTGAACAGACATGGAAGTTTGGCATAGTTTGGGTATGCTTGGCATAGTGTAGCATAGTGTGTGTGTGTAATGTGCTAAGTGGTATGAGCTTCTCTCAAGGAGAAGGATTACCTATATGCGTAAAAAATAGGATTTAGGTGGTAGGAAAAGTCAGAGAAAACATTTCAGGCAAGAGGAAACAATACAAGGGAAAAAGAATTGTGAGTAGCTGGAATGAGATAGGTTTATAAAACAGTTCCATTGGTTTCCTGGAGAACTGGTGTACATTCATATTCTCAGGCCCCACTCCCTGGAAATTCTAATTCAGTAGCATCACAGTAGGGTCCTAGAATCAGCATGTTTAATAAGCTCCCAGATAGATTCTGATGTGCATATAGATTTGTAAAGCATTGTGTTAGAAAACATTGTGAGATGAGTCAATCAGTTAGGTCAGTCAGTTTATGTTGCATTGCTAAAGGATTTGGATTTGACAGTGTAATGCACTAAGTTAACAAATATTTATGGAGCCCCTGCTACCTATCAGGTACATACTGTGCTAGGTGTTGGGGATGTAGTGATGACTTGGTGTGCCTCTAGGTAGCAGGGAGCCATTTGGGGTTTTTTTCCTCCTTTACCCCTCATACCCCCGCTGCCTCCCCCCATTTTGAGTTTTTGAATAGAAAAGTGACATAATAAAGGCTGGATTCTTAGGAAGATTAATCTGGGAGTAGTCTACAGGATGGGTTGGAAGGAGAGGAATTGAAAGCAGGGAGGCTGCTGTGTTTGCAGTTGGCTGCCCAGCCACCTCTGCAGAGATAATCAATGTCCTGAAGGTAGCTGGTATGTCTGTGTGCACTGACACGAGCCTTCCTACCAGGCCCCAGGGGCTCCATGCTGGAGAAGGTACATGGGACTGGGGTGAACACTAACTTCACTTTAGGAGAGTAAGAAACACAGTATGACTCTTCCATTTTTCAGTTCTGTAAGCACATCTCCTTTCTTCCTCCCCTTGAGCTGTGTTCTTTGACAGCTGTTTGTTGGTAAAAGCAGCAGCCTCTAAAGCACATCTCAGCCATATCTCTTCTGTGCTTTCCCTCACCACTGCTCCTGCACGCCTCATTTGCTAGGCCACTTTAGTGGTGGAACCATTAGAAGGCTGAGTGACTTAAAGGAGATTGGGTCTGTCTCTACCGAGAGAGAGATAGAGACAGAGACAGAGAGAGATATCAACTCATTTAGAAAGCGTTGCTTCTGACTCTTTCTATTCTCCCTCCCTTTTTCCTTTCCTCCTTCCCTTCCCCCTCCTTCCATCCTCCCTTTCCCCCTTTTCCTCTGTCACTCATAGTATAGGCACCACTTCTGTTACAATTTAGGCTTGCTTTCTGCCTTAGGCTAAACAGGGAGAAGTGCTGTTCCTGCCATTCTAGCCCAGCTGGGTGTGACCAGAGGCTATTTCATACCTATTTACCGCGCATGACCGTTAACTCAGAGTGGGGTATAACCAGGTATTGACTGGATGTATGTTGTTCTTGCTGACCTGTGTTTTTTTTTTTCCTTAGGGGCCAAAGCAGTATCCTTATAATAATTTATATCTGGAACAAGGGGGCGATCCTAACAAAGAACCTGAGCCGGTAGTTCACTATGAGATCTGAAGAGGCTTCATGGGCTTTTGTGCTCTCTAACTAGGACTCCCTCATTCCTGGAAATTTACCCCTATTGAAATCCCTAATAAAATTTAGTGCTGTGGTATCTTTGCCTCATTTCCTCAGGACAAGTCTCTGCTGTGAAGAACTTCATCCTTTTCTTTTTTTTCATCCTTTTCTTTTTTAAATTTTTTCCTGCCTTCTGTCTGCTCTCCTTATTTTTTTCTAGAGGGAAACTGGAAGGATGCGGGGGTGAGGAACATGGATGTTTAGTGCAGATGTTAATTTGTTAATTTAACTGGGCCTGTGATGGTAGGTGAGGGTTGTAGTTACACAGCAGGTGATAAGGGTAGCACTTTTTCCCATTTATAGGGTCAAGGAAAAAGGAAGATACTTTCCTAACTTCCCAACTTGGAATAAGATGTATTTTCCATAAAAAAAAAAAAACCTTTTAGCCGGGCGTTGTGGCACGTGCCTGTAGTCCCAGCTGCTCGGGAGGCTGAGGCAAGAGAATCGGGTAAGCCCAAGAGTTAGAGGTTGCTGTGAGCCGTGTGACGCCAGGGTACCCTACCCGGGGGCGGTACAGTGAGACTCTGTCTCTACCCAAAAAAAAAAACAAAAAACTTTTTTTTTTTTTTTTTTTGTTTAAGACAGAGCCTCAAGCTGTCACCCATGGCATCACAACTCACAGCAACCTCCACCTCCTGGGCTTAAGCGATTCTCTTGCCTCAGCCTCTCAAGTAGCTGGGACTACAGGCACCTGCCACAACGCCCAGCTATTTTTTGGTGGTTGTTGTCATTGTTGTTCTGGCAGGCCCAGGCTGGATTCAAACCTGCCAGCTCTGTTGTATGTGGCTGGTGTCTTAGCCACTTGAGCTATAGGCACCGAGCCCGTAAAAAACATTTTTAATAATAGTGGTTAGTTTAAAAAAAAAAATAGAACTCTAACATGTTTCAGGTACATGAAAGGATTGATAAGTGTTTTGGGCTGGTTTGCCTAAGCTTTGATTACCTCTGATGTTATGAGTATTTCTTATTCCAAAGCTACTTATGAATCATAGCTTATTAAGAACTTGACATATCTATATCTATAAATGAAAGGACAGTTCAGTTAGTTACTACTGAATCTATTGGTAGCTTTCATTACCTTAATGACTCTTCCATGTTTTTATAGAGTACCCTTAGAAGAGGAAAACCATGTTTTTTAAAGCCTATCTTAGGCTCGGCGCCTGTAGCTCAAGCGGGTAAGGCGCCAGTCAAATACCCCAGAGCTGGCAGGTTCGAATCCAGCCCGGGCCTGCCAAACAATAATGACAACTGCAACAACAACAAAAATAGCTGGGCGTTGTGGCAGGTGCCTGTAGTCCCAGCTACTTGGGAGGCTGAGGCAAGAGAATCGCTTATGCCCAGGAGTTGGAGGTTGTGTGAGCTGTGATCCCAGGGCGACAGCTTGAGGCTCTGTCTCAAAAATATATATATAAAGTCTATCTTAATGCATCTGTTTTTAAGTGAACCAACTCATTTTTTGTGTGTCCTTTTGGGACATTTTCTTAAATTACAGTCATACTGCCTGAAAACCTGTCCCATAAAAATAGCATACATTTAATTGGACCTATAGAAGCAAGTTCATTCACGTTAGCTATGGGGTCTTTTAGTGGTTTTCTGTGCACTGAAAGAGACTTTTAAATCTGCCTCCTTTCTCTATAGCATTTAACAAACATCTCTAGGATTAATATATATTAGACACTGATAGGCCCTGGGGGTACAAAACTGAACAAGACAAAATAATTGCCTTCAAGTAGTTACCTAGAAGAGGAGACTGACAGTTATAAAACAAGGTGAAAAGAATTTTTTTTTTTTTTTTTGCAGTTTTTGGCCAGGGCTGGGTTTGAACCTGCCACCTCCGGCATATGGGGCCGGCGCCCTACTCCTTTGAGCCACAGATGCTGCCCTGAAAAGAATTATTAAGAGATCTGTGAGTTGAGAAAATAATGCATTTTCTTTTTTTTTAATCATGTCCTACTTGACATGTGACATTATGCCTCTGGTTCACATTTCTTCTGGAATATTCTGTAACACTTGTACCTCATTCTTTTAATTCTAGGTGTTACCAAAGATTTAATTTTCAACTGTTTTACTTTTTTTCAGGTCTCACTCACTGTTGTGCTTAGAAGTTCAAGGAATAATTGTAGTGTTGAGTAGACAGAGTGGCCAGGCATTATCTGTGCTAAACTCTTCAGTCTAGCTTCAAAACTCCCAAGTCCACTAGAAAGGAACAGTGGAGTTTGCAATGAGCTGTGCCCCATCATAATATCTGGCTCCCCATCTTTAGAGGTATATCAGGAATGTAGCAGAATTAATTAAGTGGAAGTTTTGAATCAACTTAGATCCAAAATCTTCACCTGCCTACAGACCGTTTATATTTGGAAGTGCCTTAATTCTTTCAACATTAAGAGATACATTCGATCTCAGCTGAGCACAGTGGCTCACACCTATAATCATAGCACCTCAGGACACTGAGAAGGGAGTTTGAGACTAGCCTGGGTAACAAAGCAAGATGCTTGTCACTACAAAAAGTACAAAAATAAGTTAGACGTGATAGCATGGGCTTATAATTCCAGCTACTTGAAAGGCTAATGCAAGAGGATCACCTGTGCCTAGGAGTTAGCTATGATGACACCATCAACTTCTGGCATAGGCAACAGACTGATAACCCTATTTCACATATATCCCTCTATAGAGAACCTCTCCTCAAGTTTTCTAGCTCTATTAAAACAGCACCATTGTTTTTGTAGTTTCTTGGTTTCCAAAGCCCAATATCCTTAACCTTTATCAGTCACAAGAACCTCTCAGGTTCTCTTTTACAATTGTCACCAGTAGTATTTATTCAAGCTTTCATCACCTGCTACCTGGGTGGCTCTATTAGTCTCCTAATTTGAGTCCCTTTCTCCAGCTCTGTTCCAAGAGGTTCTATGAGGTTAGGCTCAAAATACAACCTTTACCTTATTGCATCCTTTCCTGTAATTCTCAAACTTTCATTTATCTGCTGAATTGAATTGACAGTCCACAATCCGCCTCTAGACCTCCAGACTCCACCTCCGACCTCCAGCCACAGTCACTTTTATTTTGGGGTATAGAAAACACCATCCCCTACCGCCAACCACAGTCACTTTCATTTTTCGGTATAGAAAACAGCAGGGCGCCCTTTTGCCAGTTCGGCCCTTTCCTCCTGTCTCATGTTCCTGAAATTGTCCAGGAAGCCCCTGGCTTACGGTAGTCTCATACTCCACACACCTGTAACCCTTAGTTCAGCCGACGATTCCTGAGCACCAGTTATTGCCGAGCTCCAGTGCGTCACTCAGGGTCATTTTTTTACGACCTCGATTGGTTTTTACCTTTTGAACTAAATGGATTCCACTGACATCTCCTGGGTGTATCGCGGGTTTTCTCCCGCTTCAATAAACAGCTTATGAACTGACTTAGTATTTTCCCTTTTCCAAGGCTGCCTCCGAGCCTTCCCCAGTTGAATACATCAGAACCTACTGGTCTGAATCGACTCACTGCACCAGGACTGCGCAGTCGGTGAGGGAGCCTGAGCAAAAACTATAATCCAATTTGGAAAACGACCTCTGTGGGTCTGTCCGGGTCCTGGGTTCCGCGCTCCCGGGAAGGCGTGAGCAGCTGTGCCCCTGCCGGACCAGAACTATTTTTGGGCCTCCGCAGCCGCCGTCCACAGCGCCCGGCTGCGCCCAAAAGTCTTTTCACAGGGCGGGCTCCGGCCACCTGACCCCTGACCTGGGCCCTCCGCGCAGGTTGGTTTTCCCCTCGGGTCTGGGGCCCTCGAGCGCAGAAACTGCGCTGGGGACCCGGTGTGCTCCGCCCTCGGTAGAGCGCCAGGGTGGGGGGAGTGGTTGCTGGCTGCGGAGACCCTGTCCCGTCTGTCCCGCCCGAGGGTCCAGTCCGTTCTCCTGGCTCTGGCCCTGGAACCTTCTGGGGCCTCCGCGAGGCTCAGCTCTCCCCTCCCTGTAGGGAAGAAGTCCTCTTGCCCGACAAGGGTCTCTTTTCAGTGCTGCCCCCTCGGCTCCCACCTGTCTTGAGCGCGCACCTGGAGCAAAGCCCACCCTGAGTCGCTGCATTTCGGCTTGGTGGAAGGGCCGGTCACTGCCGACTTTGGTGCGCGCGCCTTGGCGATGGCGGTAGAGAATCTGTGCTGACCTGCGCTGATCGTCCTCCCTAGAGACTGCCTAGGCTGGCTGGCGCCCTCTTCCGCAGCGAGAATCTGTTCTGCTCTTGGTTGAACAGTCTTTGCTCTCTCCCTTCTCGCCACTCCCCCATGGCTAATCTGGCCCCAGCAGGGTCCCTTTTTGTGAACAGACTTCGCTGAACGAAGTGAATTAAGAGCCCATTTCTCCAATTCCTAGATTGTCAGCGATTTAAACATTTTTTGGAGTTTAGTTTAGACCAGAATAAACTTCGGAGCTCAAAGCACAATGAGCTTTTGAAGCCGTTGGGGATTCACATCCCGCCCTAGCTAGTTGTCTTTTTCGTAAAATAGGGATATTATTAATACAATTTATCTTAGATCCTTTGAGAGAGTTAAATGAGATATGCACATCAAAGGCATAGTTGCTAATTGCCATTTCTACTTTTCGTTCTTAGGGTATCTTTGCCCAAAAACATGAAAACAGCTGTGACCAGCAGGTGGCACTGGTGACCGTATAGTATAGTGTGCAGCTGATCAGCGCATACTTCATAAATCCACAAGTGTTAGAAGTTCCCTCGGAATCTTGGCTTAATCAGCAACCTTAAACTTTCTTGCCTCAGCCTCCTGGGTAGCTGGGACTATAGTCATGCCACCACACCTGGCTAGTTTTTTTATTTTTAGTAGAGATGAGGTTTGGTCATATTCAGGTTGGTGTCAAAGAACTCTCCTCTGCCTCCCAGAATGCTTGCATTACAGACATGAGCCACCAAGCCCAGAGAACCACCCCTCCCTCTTTTTTTTTTATTAGCGATCCCTATGCCTCAGCCTCCCAAGTATCTGGGACTACAGGGGTATTCCACTATGCTAGGCTAATTTCTTTTTTTTTTTTTTTTTTTTTGTAGAGACAGAGTCTCACTGTACCGCCCTCTGGTAGAGTGCCGTGGCGTCACACGGCTCACAGCAACCTCTAACTCTTGGGCTTACGTGATTCTCTTGCCTCAGCCTCCCGAGCAGCTGAGACTACAGGCGCCCGCCACAACGCCCGGCTATTTTTTTGTTGCAGTTTGGCCAGGGCTGGGTTTGAACCCGCCACCCTCGGCATATGGGGCCGGCGCCCTATGCTAGGCTAATTTTTCTATTTTTAGTAAACAAAGAGTCTTGCTCTTGCTCAGACAGGTCTCCAACTCCTGAGTTCAAGCAGTCCTCCCACCTTGGCCTCCCAGAGTGCTAAGATTACAGGTGTGAGCCTGGCCGGTTTTTCAGTTGACGTGATGTAACCTTGATGTGTTGCAGCATCCAAAGCTCATGGGAGTGGGGGGCAAATTGTAATGCATAATGTGCCTTGTGTTGTTTCTGTTATGTTTGTTACGTTAGTTGTAGCTACCCTTATCTTGTTATGGTTACAATATGTCCTCTTATGCAATATCCCTTTTATTTACTTTGCTTGCTTCCGTATTTTCTCTGCACATGTTCTACACGTCTCACTTTTCTTACCTAACGTTCTGTGATGTGGCTCCCCTTATCTTGCCGCGTTTGTTTTACTCAGTGTCCTGTTACTTTCTGTACCTACACTGTTCATATCTCATTAAAAATACGGCGCCTGTGGCTCAGTGAGTAGGGCGCCGGCCCCATATACCGAGGGTGGCGGGTTCAAACCCGGCCCTGGCCAAACTGCAACAACAACAAAAAAATAGCCGGGCGTTGTGGTGGGCGCCTGTAGTCCCAGCTGCTCGGGAGGCTGAGGCAAGAGAATCGCATAAGCCCAAGAGTTAGAGGTTGCTGTGAGCCGTGTGACGCCACGGCACTCTACCGGAGGGCGGTACAGTGAGACTCTGTCTCTACAAAAAAAAAAAAAAAATACTATCTCCTGGGTGGCGCCCATAGCTCAGTGGGTAGGGAACCGGCCACATACAATGAGGCTGGCGGGGTTGAACCAGGCTCCAGCTTGCTAAATAGCAATGACAACTGCAACAAAAAATAGCCGGGCATTGTGGCGGGTACCTGTAGTCCCAGCTACTTGGGAGGCTGAGGCAAGAGAATCGCTTAAGCCTAAGAGTTTTAGGTTGCTGTGAGCTGTGACTCCATAGCGCTCTACCAAGGGTGACATAATGAGACCCTGTCTCAAAAGAAAAAAAAAAATACTATCTCCTGGTTTTTAGGTGAGACTGATTTGACTGTGGCTTGTTCAGGCAGGTCAGAGTTAAATCCTAAGTTAGGACCTAGGTTTTCTCCTTGAGGTTCAGCATAATTAAAAACAAACAAACAAACAAAAAAAACCTTTCCACTTTTCTGCTAGCCTTTTGGTCTGGGACCTTGAATATGCATTACAACTAGATTGGAAACTGCACAGAGTTGAAATGGATCTCTGAATGAATTTAACAAATATTTAATGAGCATTTTCTGGGTACCAGTTATAACATGGTGAAAAAAGCAGACATACTCTCATGGAGCTTACATATTAGTGGAAGAGACCAACAATATAAATGTAAATAAATGTATAATTATAAATTACTAGGAAGAAAAAAATTCAGCCTGATTTTGATCGGGTGGTATACCTCTTTAAGGAGGTAAGAAGCTGAGCCTCAAAAGATGTGATAAGGAGACAGTCATGCTGAGAGTGATGGGGGTGAACATTCAAAGTATAGGTAATAGCATTTGCAAAGGCTTGAAGGTAGGAAAAAGTCAGGAAGTGAATATGGGCTAGTATGGCTGTTGCACAATGAATAAGAGGGGAAGTGGCAAAAGATGAAGCTAAAGTAGTAGGCTAAGGTGTTTGAATTTAATTCTGTATGATAAAATCATTGAAAGATTTTAAGCATCGAATGCCAAAATCCTATTTTTTTATTTTAGAAATTCATTCCTGCTTCTGTGTAGAGAATAAATTGGGTAATGACATGAATAGCATAAAGACAACTCATAAGGAAACAATTATAATAATTCAGGTGAGAGATGCCACTATCTTCAAAAAGGCTGGTGGCAGTGAAGATGGCAAAAAGTAGACAGACTAAGGTGCATTTGGGGGGTAAAATCAGGAAGACTAAATGATAGATTAGAAGGGGACTAGGGGCCAGGGGTGGTGGTTCACACCTGTAATCCTAGCACTCTGGGAGGCCGAGGCAGGTGGAGTCAGGTGGACCTCCTGAGCTCAGGAGTCTGAGACTACCCTGAGCAAGAACGAGATCCCATTTCTACTAAAAATAGAAAAACTAGCCAGGCATTGTGGTAAGTGACTACAGTCCCACCTACTTGGGAGGCTGAGATAAGAGGATCTCTTGAGCCCAAGAGTTTGAGCTGTGAGCTAAGGTGCCATGGCACTCTTATCTAAGTGACCGAGTGAGACTCTGTCTAAAGAAATGGGGGCGGGATCAAGGGGGTGATTCATGTTTCTGCGTTGAACAGTTGGGTGGATAGTGATACCATTCACCAAGACAAAGAAAATTGGAGGAAGAATAAGATTTGCAGGGAAGACATAGTAGAATAGAGAATTCTATTATAGACAGATTGCTTATGTATCTTTGCTATATCCAAGTGTACATATTGATTAATGATTGTACATAAGAACTTAAAACTCAGAGGAGAGGGCAGTGCCTATGGTTCAGTGGGTAGAGCGCCAGCCCCATAAACTGAGGGTGATGGGTTCAAACCCAGCCCCAGCTAGACTGCAATAAAAAATAGCTGGGTGTTGTGGTGGGTGCCTCTAGTTGCAGCTACTCGGGAGGCTAAAGCAAGAGAATCGCCTAAGCCTAGAAGTTAGAGGTTGCTGTGAGCAGTGACATCACTACCAAGGGCAACAAAGTGAGACTCTGTCTCTAAAAAAAAAAAAAAAAAAACCTCAGAGGAGAGATTTGTATTGATGATATACATTTGAAAGTCATCAGCACATGGGTGATGTTTAAGGCCAAGAAATGGACAAAAATCACTAGGACATTATTTGTCTGATAGTTATCACCATTGGGCCTGTGACAACCAGTGTGGTTGAATATCTTCGGGGATTTAAAGCACTAGATTTCAGTAATTGGGTAAATGAACCGTCCTTAGATCTGCGGATAGCCATGTATTTGTACCCTGTGTTGCCCTGAAATGTCCCATCTCGTGATGGACAAGATCTCATGTCCATACATGTTCACTGGAT
Organism: Nycticebus coucang; assembly: GCF_027406575.1. Taxonomy (NCBI): domain Eukaryota; kingdom Metazoa; phylum Chordata; class Mammalia; order Primates; family Lorisidae; genus Nycticebus; species Nycticebus coucang. The sequence goes on along the minus strand of NC_069782.1, from coordinate 129,642,597 downwards.
CTGGCTATTTTGCTTGCTGGTTTCTATTTTCAGTGGGCTGAGGGCCATGCCAATTTTCTGCCACTTACAGGACAGACCATGAAGCTAAAGGAACTTGAGCGGCCAGCTGTCCAAGTGTGGATCCCAGCCAGCCAGTACCCAGTGTATCTGGCCACAGGTATGGTGATACCGTGGATTAGGACTCACTGGAAGTACGTAGGCTGAGGGGAAATCCAGTATCAAGAATTCTTTACTATCAGAAAAAGCTTTCAGACCATGGAAAGGTGGGGTTGGCTTATAGCATAAGCAAGGGGATATTCGATGTTTTTGTGTACTTGAGGGCAGCTTTGGACTTTGGCTCAAGTCTAGGCACCTCATGCTTTCTTGCTTTCTTTGGAATTACCTTTTGAGAAAGAGTGTACCCAGTCCTTTGCTCTTCCTCTTTTATCCCTTAAATCCCTGCGTATATATTGTTCATGTGCTGCCTCTTCTTGACTTTTCTTGTGCCTAGGAACATCTGCCCAGCAGCTAGATGCCTCCTTTAGCACAAATGGCACATTGGAAATCTTCCAAGTTGATTTCAGGGGCCCTTCTCTGGACTTGAAATGCAAGGGAGCCCTTTCTGCCTCCAGCAGGTACTATGTCTGAATTATTGATGGTATGCAGGGCAGATTCTGATGAGGAATCCTGGGAGTAGTGCATCTTTGAGGCTTATAAGGAGACAAGTGGAGAGAGAAGGAGCTTTGCCAAGTTGGAGAGAAGTTAACTCGGGGCTTATTTTGCAAAAGGATTTTAAAAACAACCACCCCCAGCTTTCTGGTCAGCAGGAACAGCAGTAGTTCAGGCAGAATGCATGTGATAGAGATGCCTCGCACAAGCCTGGACCCACGTGTGCCTGCTCTGTCTTTGAACTCAGAGATGTTGGCCCCTTCCTTCTTTGGCTTTTGTGAAATTAACAACCTTACACAATATCACCCTCGTCTGTCAACAAAGAAAAGAACAAATGATCCTCTCCTCATTGCTATTAGGCACTGATTGGTTCTCATGGATTTCATGGCTTTGGAAGGCTTACAGGCCTATGTACTGTCATTCACTGAGCACATATATTCATGCCAGACACTGTGCTAGGGGCACGCAGGTTTATTCCTCAAAATAAGCCTAAGTGATAAGTACCATTGTTTCCATTTTACATAGGAGGGAACTGAAACTCTGAGAAGCTAGGATTTAAGTCTGGAGTCCAGTGCATATCCTCTTTCCATTATTCTACTGTTCTTTTGAAGGTTTTGTGAAAGTGGGGCTTCAAGTCTCTAGCAGTGGTTTCCAAAATATTTTTGTTTTTTTGGAGTCATTCTCACTTTGTCACCCTCAGTAGAATGCTATAGCGTCATAGCTCACAGCAACCTCAAACTCTTGAGTTCAAGTGAATGAATCTCTTACCTCAGCCTCCTGAGTAGCTGGGACTACAGGCAGCCGCTACAATGCCCAGGTTTCCAAATTTTTATACCATCAGAAAAAAAAGTGAATATTCTTTATACTCAAGTTATATATTAACTATAAATAATATATGCTTATTGCTACACCATTGATAAAGTGTAATTTCTGTAATTTTTAGATTACTATAAATACTTTTCTTACAGCCTGGTGAATTATCTTGCCCACTCTACTTTAGAGATTACTGCTCTAGAAGGCAACTTTCCTCGTAATGATTGACAAACTCCTGTGCATTTCTTCATCCAAGAGATTAGTTGAAATATTTAGGTAGAGGTACTTTCTTCTGTCCTTTCAGGGTCTGACCTAATAGTGCAAGTTAGTTATCATTTGCCCTTTCTTGAGCTCCTACATCATTTTATGACAGGAGCTCTTATTTGCAATTTTTAACATCTCTTTGTATTTCCCATACCTGTACCCTTTGAAAGAGAGGCACTTGAGAATTTACCAATAATGATGAGATATTCTTAACCCCTGAGCAAGTATTTCAGAAAGGGCCCTTGAAAGGGGAGAGCTAATTTAAGGATATTAATACTCATGGAGATAGGGCAGAGGGCAGTGAACAAGGGCTCTTATCCTCAATAAGCCAAGCTACAGCTTTGGTAAGTAGTAGCTTCTTAGGGCTAAGTATGCCTAAAAAAGATGCAATATAATTTTTTTAATATAATTTTTTTTTTGAGACAGATTCTCACTCTATCACCCAGGCTAGAGTGCCATGACATCAGCCTAGCTCACAGCAACCTCAAACTCCTGGGCACAAGCTATCCTCCTGCCTCAGCCTCCCAAGTATCTGGGACTATGGCACCCACCACAACACCCAGATAATTTTTTTTATTTTTTATTTTTAGTAGAGACAGGGTCTCACTCTTGCTCAGGCTGGTCTCAAACTCCTAAGCTCAAGCAATCTTTCTTCCTCAGCCTCCCACAGTGCTAGGGTTACAGGGATGAGTCACTATGCCTGGTCAATATAATTGTTTAAAAAACCTTGAAACTGAATTTTTTTTTTTTTTTTTTTTGAGACAGAGTCTCACTATATTGCCCTTGGTAGAGTACCGTGGCATCACAGCTCATAGCAACCTCAAATTCTTGGGCTTAAGCGATTCTCTTGCCTCATCCTCCCAAGTAGCTGGGACTATAGCCACCTGCCACAACACCTGGCTATTTTTTGGTTGTAGTTGTCATTGTTATTTGGCAGGCCCGGGCTGGGTTCAAACCTGCCAGCCCCAGTGTATGTGGCCGGTATCCTAGCCACTGAGCTCCAGGCACTGAGCCTTGAAACTGAATTCTAAAATCCAGGTGGGCAGAGATTTTAAATCTTTCATTCATTGGTCTATCTCCAGTACCGAGAACAATGCCCGGCATTATGTTTAATACTTGTTGAATAAATGAGTGATATTAGAAACTTGTGTATTACCAGACTGAACCTTCATATTTAACACTTCAGTTAATTATAATTAGTAGTACCTTAAGAGCTTTTCAAGGGGAACTATCTGTTAGTTTTAATTTGAGGGTCATGAATTTTACCTCATACCCCTGCTCCACTCAGCAGAATTTTGGTCTAGTAATCAAAATAAATAGTACAGTTAACATAATTGTTTTTCTGAGACAGAGTCTCACTCTGTTGCCCAGGCTAGAGTGCTCAACCTCAAACTCCTGAGTTCAAGCAATCCTCCTTTCTCAGCCTCCTGAGTAACTGGAACTACGAGTGCCCACCACAACATCTGGTTATTTTTTTTTTTATTTTTAGTAGAGACAGGGTCTCACTCTTGCTCAGGCTTGTCTTACACTTCTGAGCTCAAGGGATCCTCCTGCCTCAGCCCCCCAGAGTGCCAAGATTACAAATGTGTCCACCACACCTGGTCAGTTAACACTATTGATAGTATTTCATGTCTTCTTTTCCTACCTCTGTAACTGTGTGTGAAGATTAAGTCTTATACCCAAAGACCTCAACCCCCACGGGATTACCTTTGACACAGTCCTGTTAGACCTTTCTGAAGAAATTATCAGATGTCTCAAGGTCTAAGACACTCCTTTCTGTTCCAGTCTGGGTTAGGTCACCTACTCCAAAGTCAGTATCATAAACTGTTGACCAAGATGAGATGATCAAGAGACTACTTATCCTTTGTTTTATGCTTTCCTCTTTCTTTTCTTTTCTATGTCATTTCTGCATGGTATAGTGGAAAGTACAGTTGTGTTGGGCTGAAGCCTTGATTATAATACTGACAGCTTTGTGACTTTCCGCAAGTTAAATCAATTGTCTTAGGTTTTCTCACTCACAGGTATAAAGAAGAGGTTATACAAGATGACTTCAGAAAAATTGCTGAGACCCAAAGTCAGATCTATGTTCAGTCTCTTCTTCCCTTTTCCTTTTTTTCCAGGCCCCTTCCCCTGTCTCTTCATTATTTACTAAACATATACTTTTCAAAATCTTACCCCCCGCTTTTTTTTTTTTTTTTTTGCAGTTTTGGGCCAGGGGGCCGGGCTTGAACCTGCCACCCCGGGTATATAAGGCCAGCACCCTACTCCTTTAGCCACAGGCACCGCCCCCTTTGCCTGCCCTTTTCACAAAACCTGTGCCTCATCCTCAGTGCATAATACATCAGAGAAATATGTAGAAACACTGGACTGAGAGAAATATTCTAAAACTCTGGTATGATTATAGGACTGAAAGAGAAATGCTCTGAAATGCTGGTTTGGTTATAGATAAGGGACAGCCTCAAACTATAAATAGACTGAAGAGAATGCATGGATAAATGCCACTGGATGCAGTCAAAATCAATATGAATTAGCATGTGCACTGAAGCAAACAGTGTTTGGTTTGTCAGTTGAATTTCACTCGAAAAGAAAGGTTTCTGGGAGAATAATATACTATGTCATTGACTGAAGACATAGCTGCCGTGATTGAATGAGCTAATAGGTCAATGGGCCAAGGTGTGATTTGCCATAATTCACCTTCTGTTTACACTGAGTTTCTAGATCTCTGGCCACCATAATCTCTGTAAGACCCATCCTTAGTAGCATGGAGAAAGTGAGGAATCTCTCTTCTGTCATCCTACCTTTATCTAAGAGCTCTGTGATCTGTCTTTGCGTGCCTATGTAAGAGAGAACACTAACTGGAACAATAATCATTTTGTGTACTTCTCTTATTTTTCCTATTCTCAAGACTTGCCTTTTTTTCAAGGGGCATCAAGAGAGAAGAGAGAATCTGGGCTTTGTTGTGGGATAGACCTGGGTGAAAATCCCAACTCTGCCATTTATTGTCCTCTCAGGCACATGGTTCAACTTCTACTGTAAATGCAGGATTCATAGTAGATACATAGCAGTTCATTGCATAGTAGGCATTCAGAAAAGCAGCTTGCCTCTCGAGCAGCCATTGCTCCATTCATTCTCCAGCTTGGAGTATTCCCTTTATCACTCTGTTTTCCTTTTAAGGAGATTTGGATTTTCCACGCTATTTTGGCCTGGATGTGGACAAAATCTTTTTCACTTTAGTTCACTAATATAAGGTTGGGGTTTTTCACAAGAAACCTTACTAAGCAAATCCAAAACAAAAAAAGTGAATAAATCATGGAAGAATTTATACAGCATATCTGTTTAATGGGAAGGTGCAAAAGCTTTGTCTCAGATGAGCTTAGCTGTTGTAGCATCCTGATCTCACAGGCCTCAGTTTATTCTTTTCTGCCTTGCCTTTTTCATTTTACCCAAAGGATAGCCATGAGCTGGTTGTCAGGGCTGGTTCTATCCATGAAACTCAGCTTCTTCCTCTAGTGGTCTAAGCAGATGTGCAATCTGATGTTATGTAGTAGAGTGGTTCTCAGCCCTTGCTGCTTGTTAGAATTACCTGGGAGTTCTTTTTAAAAATGTAAGTTCTGAGGGTCTGTCTCTGGAAATTTCACTTCAGAGGGTCTGACGGGAATCAAAGAACCTATATATTTAGGTGCCACCTTTCATTCTTGATGCCATATAGTCTCCATCCTTCCCAGCCATAGAGAGAACCTTTAGCAGAGAATTCCATCTGTATTCTGTTTTAAATGTTCCCACCTTCCTACAGAAACTCTTCTTCTTATACCTTCTCCTTAAACTTCTCAGTCACTATTTTCAGGCTGAAGGTCATCTTTTTTTTGTTTTCTAACTTTTTGTTTTTTAAATTCAAACTTACAGGGAAGTTGCCAAATAGTACAAGGAACAGTCACATGACCTTCACTTAGAGTCATTAGGTAACATTTTGTCATATTTTCTCCCCTTTCTCCACATTCCTTTCCCCCTTACACACACACACACACACACACACCCCTATCTCTTGTTCTCTATTTGCATAGTACAGATGATTGACACTCCTTGACCCCAACTTCACACTGATGGATCAAGTCTCCTTTCATGCTTAGCTTGATCTATATCACAACCTATTTGGGTGCCAGCTTCACCCTCACTAGTAAGATGGTTAACAACAGAAATGTGCTTTCTACATGCAAACAGAGGAAAATTGTTCTGTCACACCCTGTGTGCTGCATTTCTGCCTCTCTGAAGTAACTGCACTCTTCTTCAACTCTTTGGTGACTCCCCCTGGAGATCTCAGGAACCCTTTACTCTGGTCTAAATGCTGTGACCTTACTGGGGTCACTGCATCATCTCCATTCCTATGTGAATTTTTTCATTGGCCATACCTCCTCTGGTTCCTGCGTGTCCTACTATGGGCTTCTGTGGCTATTCTGTTGACATGCGCTTTCCCCTCACTGAGCTCCAGTCCCCGGATGACAGGGGAGCCTCTTGAGGCAGAACGGAAGGCATTCTTCTGCCATATTAAGATCAGTGTGACCTTAGAAAACAGCCTTTCTCACAGTAGCCTCCTAGCTAGCATTGTGTCAGCTCTGCTGTTTTGCTTCAGATGCTGACCTAGTCTGAACTAGTGCTCTGCTCTTTGCTTCTAACAGGCTGGCTGTGGTCCAGTGACTGGCCAAACAAATTCCTGCCTTGTCACTCCACTCAATTTCTTTGCTCACTGTTCCAGAGTATGGGAGGATTTCATTGCTGAGTGATCTTATAACATCGTTTGGTATGAAGTCCAGCTTTTCTGAAGTGTTGTGGACATGTGCTTGGCTAGCATCTATCAAGTGGGAGACAGACCATCTATTAGGCTTCAGGGATTCACATGACTTCACTAGGGGCTTTGCAGAGGACCTGGACTTGTCTGGGCAGGGGATCCAGCATCCATCTTTTTCTTCTGTGAAAGACACTGGCAGTATCTTATTAGAAGCATCTGCAGAAGGCCAGAAAATTGTTTCCCAAACGGGGTGTTTATCCTTTCATGTCTCTATGGCTGATCTGTTGCAGCCATGTGGCAGCTCCAGTGGGCCAGCCACAAGGGAGAGACATAAGGTAGAAAGTCCTTGGGTTTTTTTTCTCACTTCCAGTTTGAAAATGAAGAGGGGACAGCTATTATTGGTCTAGAGCAGGAGTCCTCAAACTCTGGCCCATGGGCCACATGGGGCGGTGTGATTGTATTTGTTCCCATTTTGTTTTTTCACTTTAAAATAAGATATGCGCAGTGTGCATAGGAATTTGTTCATAGTTTTGTTTTTTTTTTTTGCACTATAGTCCGGCCCTCCAACAGTCTGAGGGACAGTGAACTGGCCCCCTGTTCAAAAAGTTTGAGGACCCCTGATCTAGAGAGACTGCTTCTAATCAGTTACAGAAGAGTTTGGATCTTCCTCAAACTAGGAGGCAGTATTTTATGAGCTCTGGAATAAGATGGGCCTTCGAACCTTGCCTCTGCCACTTCCTAGCTGTAAAATGGGTGTAAAGTTGCTAGCTCTGTACCAATGCTTTATAACTTCATTGTGACTCAGTTTCCTGTATTGAAAATGGAGAAAATAGTAATATCTCATAGAGTTAAGTATTAAATCAGCTAATACATGTTAAGCACTTAAAACAGTGTCTGGTACATAGTGAGTATTCAGTAAATGTAAGTTGTTGTTATAATATTACCTGATGATTTGAGTTGTGAGGATTAAGTGAAGTAATCTATTTGAAATACTTATCGTAGGACCTAAATAGCCCCAATATAAACATATATATATATATATATATATATATACTTTCACATCACTCAAAGACAGTAGCTTCTTTGCTTCTAGTGTAACAAAGATAAAATAATTTTTCAGAAAAAGAGCAGAACTGGGCAAAAGAGACCTCCTTTCTGTCTGGGAAATGGATGCAGGTCTTATCTAGGGGTGGGGATGCCTGCATGATGGCAGAGGCTGATAAAGGTGCCCATCCTCTGCTTACTGATGTGGACTTACGTTGGTGGTGATGCCAATTCCTCCTCTTTATACGTTTCACAAGCTGATCTGGGGGAGCTTTGGCAATGGGCTTCTGTAAGGCTCTGGGGTTATTGCAGGCGGTGGGGACAATGGCATGCTTACTCTATACAATGTGACCCACATCCTGTCTTCGGGGAAGGAGCCTGTGATTGCCCAGAAACAGAAGCACATGGGGGCTGTCAGAGCCCTCGACTTTAATTCTTTCCAGGTACTACATTTCAGTTGGTCAAACATGGCCAAGCCTTGGAGCAACAGGTCTGAGTGGAAGCATTCACTGTGCCTCCAGTCTGTAACTCTGAACCCTTTCTAGGCTGTGACTTGGGAGGCTTTTGATAGCCCTAAATGGGGGCTTCTTTCCCCCTTTTGTGCTTTCAGCTCTTCCTGGGATGGTGTGTCTCCAAACACTCTTTATTCATACAGGGCAACCTCCTGGCCTCAGGGGCCAGTGACTCTGAAATCTTCATTTGGGATTTGAATAACCTGAGCGTGCCAATGACTCCAGGATCCAAATCACAGGTGAGCAGTCGCCTCAAGCCCCGCCCAGCTGCTGCTTAGAGTGTGCAGCTAATTATCCCCCAGGTGAAGCTTTGAGTTCTGGACACAGCCAGAGCACAAGCGATTTCAGGCTTTACCACTGGAGGGCAATAAAGCTCCACAGACTAACATGCCACCAGCCGGACCAGAGCTGGGTTTGGAGAGTGGGGTGCTTGGCTTGTGGTCATTCCTCCTGAGAAGAATGGGTCATTGCCTGTTCTAGGAGTCTCTGAGAGGGAGGTGAAAGCTGGGAAGAGCAAAAGGCACTGAGAGAAAGAATGGGAGTGCTGTTTATCACAGTGTAGCTTTGCCGGGGTTGGGAAGAGAGGAAGCAAGAGCAGGTCTCCAGAAAAGGACAGCAGTGTATTGGCTTTGTTCTCTTTGCACATGGCGGCTCTCCCACGCAGTCAGGGTCTGGTGTACCTTCTGTGTCTGAGTGTGCCTATCTGTCAGTCTGTAAATGGGCCTGTCTTTTTGCTCTTATGCTTATAGTATAATGAGGTAACTAAGCTAAGTATAAATTTGATAGCATCTTGTGGTTTTTCTTTCTGCTTCCCTCTCTCTTAGGTGGCTACAGTTCCCTTCTTCTCTTACCTTCTTCCTTCTCTCCCTCTCTGTCCTAGACACAATCCTGACTCTACCCTCTAAGGAGAACTCTAGCGTAGGGGTAAAATCCAAGGGTACCTGCCTTCCCCTCTGCTTCCATACTTGTACCCTAAAGGATCTTCCCTGGAAAATTCAACTCCCAGCAACCTAAAACTGTCTTAGTTTGGGTGACCTCATGTCTATCTCCTCTTGGGCTTGCTTTGGCTTGCTTTGGGTGATTGGGAGAAGAGGGGAAGATGTTAGTCTGTGGAATAAAAAAAGATGTCACTAGGTCTAGGGGGTGACAAGTTGTCATTCTCCCTCCCCAATCCTGCCTTAGCAGCCCCCAGAGGACATCAAGGCACCGCTTGGAACCGGCAAGTCCAACACATTCTGTCTTCTGCTCATCCCAGTGGCAAGGCAGTTGTGTGGGATCTCAGGAAGAATGAGCCTATCATCAAAGTCAGTGATCACAGCAACAGGGTGAGTGATAGGGGCCAGAACACAGGCTCGGGCTCTGGCTTCTCTCTCCTGCCCAGCAGTTGGAGCCGCTCTGTCCCAAGCTAGGGTTCTGCTTTTAGCAGTTAGATATGTGGATTCAGCCACTTAGCAAATTTCTTACTGAGAAAGAAAATTTAGAGAAGTTAAAAGATCTGATCAGGAGGTTTCTACCATTCCTTATTCATGAGCATCACTTACTCTCTAATGGTGATGATGTTCCCTGTCACATAGAAGAGGCACAAAACCTGTCCTTGGAGTGGTTCCATTCCATCTGGGCAAAGAAAGTTCATAACCAGAAGAGTCGGGTTACACCATCCATTGGGATCTGCTTTGTTCACAGATGCATTGCTCAGGCCTGGCCTGGCACCCAGACATAGCCACCCAGTTAGTACTATGCTCAGAAGATGATCTTCTTCCGGTGATTCAGCTGTGGGACTTGTGCTTTGCCTCCTCACCCCTCAAGGTGCTAGAGAGCCACAGCAGGTAGCATCTCCAACCCCATCCACATCCTTGGAGGAACAGTGGGACCTGGGTAGGAGGCAATAAATGCCTTGCTTTAGCTACCAACATCCTCCCTGACTTTAAAGTCATTCCAGTGAATATATAGTCACCCATTACTAGTTCCAGTCCTCACCAAAAACAGTTCCTTTGGACCCTAAAATTATGGCAAAGAGCCTGAGATTCCATCTAACTCCCAGACATGGGAGTGGGATGGGATTATGAGAAATGTTGGAGCCAGTGTTTAGTCCTCTGGGAAGAGTCCCCAGGCTCTGATCTGAGGATAATGTTCATGTATTTAGGTGATGAACTTGCCTCCTTTGAGACTTCTCCTTAATAAAAACAGCTTGACTCCCCTGTGTCCTGTAAACAGGCCTGCCTCTGAAGCCTTAGCTCTTGCCCACAGCAGAGGGAATGGCGCCACAATCTATTCTTTATAACCAAAAGCCCATGTTGCCTTTATATGTCCTTGGAGACTTTTCAGGGTTAAGGTCTTCACTCCCCTCCTAGGCTAAAAGCACTCATAGGAATGAGTGTTTGCATGATTCATACCGACTCATCGTCCCTACCTTCTGATGAGTGAAAAGAAGCAGGCCGTCCTGCAGAGATCTGTGGGAGGCAGAGCAGTGCAGTGCATAGTGCATAGGCTCTGGGGTGTGACTCGGGTTCTGGCTGTGCAACTGTCTGAAAGTTACTTAATTTTTTAAAGCCTCATTTTCCTCATTCATAAAATGAAATCAGACCACTCATTTTATAAGGCTGAGATTTATCCTACGCCATGTAAGGCACCCTGTTCCTAGTAGTTATTTGACAAATGTTAGTTCCCCTTTCTTTCCCTTTTTAGGGGGATCTTGTCAGTGTCTTGGAGCCAGGCTAATGCTGAACTGCTACTTAGTAGTGCCAGGGACAACCAGGTCTTGTGCTGGAACCTGGAGAACAGTGAGGTAGGCTGACACTTCTATGGGCGTGCTGGGATAGGAGTTGAGAAGGCAGAAGAATTCCAGCTGCAGCCATGAGTTTTGGGTTTTTTTGACTTTATAGTCCCTGATGATTGTGTTCCCTCATATTAGGTGGTATATAAACTACCCACAGAGCAGCTGGTGCTTTGATGTGCAGTGGTGCCCTCGGGACCCTCCAGTGTTCTCTTCTGCTTCCTTTGATGGCTGGATCAGTTTGTACTCTGTGATGGGTAGGAACTGGGAAGTCCAGCACATGAGACAGGCTGACAAGGTTTGAAGGGCTTGGTGGAGAATGATAGAGGGAAGGGGCTGTCTCTATTTGTGGGAAGAGAGGAGGACATATGGCCAGAGAAGAAATGGGGACTATTAGAGACTGGGAGACCAGGGATATGAGTTAGAGAGGGCTGAATCTTCACTCCAGTGCTCATCTTCCTGGGGAGTGTTAGTTTCTGCCACAGGACAATGGAGACCTTCACCTCGGTTTTTATTACTGGTTATTCCTGTAGCATTTCAGAACAGTGGACCTCTATGATGGGACCATTATTTCCAGAATATGAATTGTGTTTTCTCTCTCTCTTATAGATCCATGTTGTGCCACATTCCATTGTAGACTTTGAATGTAGTAGGCTTTATCAGAAGCTACTGTTTGGGAGTCCTATCCCCATCCCCTGGAATATGGGAGTCTGGCCTTTCTAGGCCAAATTGGGTATCTCAAGGATTCCTCCTAAAATGGAGTTTGTAGAGTTCTTAGCTAAGTTGCCACATCGGGCTGATAATGCAGATGTCTTTTTTTCCCCCTAGGTCTTCTTTTCCATCAGCAAAGGCCAGCCTCTCCCACCATTGCAGGTGCCAGAGCAGATGGCCCAAGCATCACTGATACCTCCCCTGAAAAAACCTCCCAAATGGATTAGAAGGCCTGTAGGCGTTTCATGTGCTGTAAGTGTAATGAGTATATAGGTGTAATTGGTGTGTATGTATGTTTGTGAAGACTGCCGTGTGCCCAGCATGAAGCTAAGTTCTCTAGGAGATTTAATCCTACTATGTGTGTCTCAGATCAGGTTCCTCTTTGCCTCTCCAGCAGAGAGTTGCTATAGCTCCCCTTTCACCCTTTCACCCATTCTACACCCTGTTTGCAGTGCCAGTCCTGAAAAGGAATTGATTGTCTTAGACTTCTCTTAGAATGTAGTAGGCTTTATCAGAACCTGCTGTTTTGAAGTCCTATCCCCATCCCCTGGAATATGGGAGTCTGGCTGAAGAACAGCCTACTTGAGATTCTACTTGAGTCTTCTCTAACTCTCACATGTCTGGACTGGTAGTAAGGAATACAAAGAAGGGAAGAAAACAGAGATTTCATCCTGTCATTCCTCTGCCCAAAACCTTTAAATCTCCATTACCTTGTAGACCAGTGGTTCTCAACCATTCTAATGCCTCCTAATGCTACGACCCTTTAATACAGTTCCTCATGTTGTGGTGACCCCCAACCATAAAATTATTTTCATTGCTACTTCATAACTGTAATTTTGCTGTTATGAATTGTAATGTAAGTATCTGATATGCAGGATGTATTTTCATTGTTACAAAGGGGTCGCAACCCACAGGTTGAAAACCACTGTTGTAGACTCAGGCTAAACATATACGGGTTACCACTTAACCTTTCCAGTTTTCATTCCCATCTCATTCTCGAATGTTCCCTATGCTCCAGTCACATGTGACTCCTCCTTCTGTGAGTAATTCCTCAATTTTCCTGCCTCTGCTTGTGCCCCACCCTTCAGCTTTTTCCCTGGGCCCACTGAATCCTACTGAAGTCTTTCAAGGCCTCCCACTTAAATAGCACTGCCTCCTTGATGTCTGTCTTTAACCCTAGTCAAAATTAACCTCCTTCTACAATTCCACAGATTTATACCCACGTAATGATACATTCTAACTGCACTAAAGTTATCTAGTAGCATGTCTGGAGACCTTACTAAGTAACAGATTCCTTAAGAATAGGGAAGTGTCTTATTCATTTTTATATCTCCAAAGCAGTATGTCTCAACTCTAATGTGCATGCAGATCACTTGGGAATCTTACTAAAATTCAGTTTCTGGTTCTTTCAGTCTGGGGTGGGGGTCCAAGATTCTGATTTTCCAACAAGCTCCTGGGTGATCCCCTTGTTGCTGGTTTGAGGACCAGCACTTTGAATAGCAGGACCCTGAAGCACCTAGCACAATGCTGTAAAGCAGTGGTTCTCAACCTTCCTAATGCCGCGGCCCTTTAATACAGTTCCTGTGGGTTGCGACCCACAGGTTGAGAACCACTGCTGTAAAGTAAGTGGAAATATTAGATTTGAATTGAGAAGAGATGTGTAAGAGTAGCAGTTCAATTTTCAAAGCCAACATTTATATTAGGGCAGTAAGATTAAACACACTCAAAAACATCAGTGAGCTTAAGCAAAAAAAATTTTTTAAGGTAGGGAGGTGAAGAATTCTGATATTGAGAGCCTTGAATTTTTATCATAGCTCTGTCATTTGTTAGTTGGTAACCTTGAGCAACTCATTTAACCTTGCAGGACTTGAATGTTCTTAACTATAAAACAGTGATAGTTATGCCTGTCCCGCTTAAGTTAGTGAATTGACATGAACTTCAAATGAGAATATATATAAACACTTTGTAAAACTGTCAAGTACTATACAACTCAAAAGTTAAAGTAGTTTTGTTTAGCACTGAGCTGTGGTATTGATTTTGCACTGTAGGAGTTAAGAAAATGAATTGTAACTGGGGGAGTTCATTAAGGAGGTAGACATTAGGAAAAGAAATAGTCAATAGTTAGGGATGTAAAGCAGAAGTTGTCAACCTTGGCTACATATGGGAATGACCTGAAGAATTTCTAAAAACACTGATGCCTTATCCCACCCCTGGAGCTTCTGATTTTTTTGGTTGGGGTGTGACCTGGTGACACTGGATATCTCTCCAGGTGGTTTAATGTGCAGCCAAGGTTGCAAACTGCTAGCGTAAGAGGAGCTGTTCCAAACTCCTATTTTGTGCCAGGTGCTTTGTATAAAGTATCTAATTCGGTGAGTAGGATGATCCAGGTGGAGGTGGTATTCTGGGCAAAGGTACAGAAGCGGGAATGCACCAGGCATTCTGTAGATGAGCAGGGAGAGACAGATGCTGGGAAGGATCAATTTGGCCTGGATTTTGTGGGGTTTGTGCACTGCAGGCAGAGGAGCTTAAGCTTTGTGACACCATTACAAGCTCCTTAGTAGCAACAGGGTGGTACAGCAATAGAATGGTAGTCTAAGGCTTGGATTAGAGGGGAAAAAACAGAAGGCTTGTGAACAATTCTAGTAATCTATGTGTACTAGCATTGGGAATGTGATGGAGGAGACCTGCGTGACAGACAGTGAACAAGAAACGAAGAGATTTTGTTGCCTGGCTATAGTGGGCACAAAGACTTTGAAAATGCTGAGGTGTTTAGTCCAGGTAACTGGGAGAATCGTGGTACCAGGATGGGTGAGCAGAAGGCAAGTACAATGTGGTGGAGGTTTAAGGTGATGGTGTTAACAGTGCGGAAGTGGCCTTAGTATGAGAGCACATTTGATATTCAATTCCTGATCTTATTCTACCCCCAAGAACTCTTTTACTGATTTCCTATGCTAGGGATGACCAGGAGATACCCTCCCCTGTGATCCTGACTTGGTGTTTCCCCTTCTTGCTTTTCCTCACCAGTTTGGAGGGAAGCTGATTACCTTTGGCCTCCCCAGCTCTCCTGCCCATCATATGCCACCGCCGTGCCCCAACCTAGTCTTCATCAGTCAAGTCACTACAGAATCTGAATTCCTGATGCGGTCAGCTGAGCTACAAGAGGCACTGAGATCTGGAAGTCTCCTGAATTATTGTCAAAGCAAGAGCCAGCAAGCTTCACTGCAAAGTGAAAAGATGCTATGGCAGTTCCTAAAGGTAGGGAGCCTAAAGGCTGGCTGCTCAGAGGTATTTCCCCAAAGCCTGAACTACAGTCTCTGTCAGCTCCAGGAAAGGCACAACCACAGTGTGCCTCAGATTACAGGGGTTCTAGGTGAAGGCTGCCAAAGGGCAGTTAAGGTGATGGGAAAAAAGGAAAGAAAGAGAAGCAGAAGAGAGGGGAAGATTAGTTGAAGGACACATTGTCTTAAGAAGGCTTTAAGTTTGTTTTAAGTAGCCCAAGGAAAATCCTTGTGGTGGGTCACTGTACTCCAGAGGCATGAATTCAGTTCTAGTTCTAATTTAATTTCAAATTGCATATGACATCAGAAGGAGTGCTATACTTGTCATAGGTAAGAACAAGTGAGAGATCTGAAGAAAGAGAGGGAAGGAGCTGACTGGTTGGGCAGTGCGAGGATTATCCAAATCTCTGGGAATATAGAGAAGAATGCAGAAAGAGGATAGGCCTCGTCTCGGGGTGAGAGGGACTTGGAGTCTGAGCTTTAGACATGGCAAAGCTTTATGAAGGCAGACATTGGGAAGATGGGAAAGAGAAAAAGATTTGAGAAAGATGATGGACTATAGAATGAAATTAAGAAAGATGAGGAAAGAAAAGAGAAAGAAATGATGCTTCTGGCTAGTCACAGTGGCTCACATTTGTAATCCTAGCACTCAGGGAGGCTGTGGTGGGAGGATCACTTGAGCTCAGGAGTTCAAAACCAGGCTCTAGGCAAAGTGAGACCCCCATCTCTACTAAAAATAGAAAAATTAGCCAGGGCTAATGTGGTGGGTGCCTATAATCTCAGATACTCCTGAGGCTGAAGCAGGAAGATTGCTTGAGCCCAGGAGTTGGAGGTTGCTGAGAGCTAGGCTGACGTGGCACTCTAGCCTGGATGATAGAGCAAAACTCTATCAAAAAAAGAAAAGAAAAGAAAGAAAGAAAAGATGCTCCTGTTATAAGCAGGATACAATCTCCAGATATATCCAAGAATGGTGAGGTGGGAAAGAGAATAGAGGGCGTGGTCAGGAGTTCAGCCTTCACACTGCTGAACGAGGAGACAGTAGTACCTATAGGAGAGAGGGAATCTGTTTTAAAAGCCACCCAAGAGCTGTCCTTCCTGATGGTTCCTGGAGTCGAGCATAGATGAACATTTCCAAGAGCACAAAGGAGCAGAGTGCCCAGAGACACTGAGAGAAAGATCGTGGTGAGAATTCATGGTTCAGGGTGGAATAAATCAAGGCCTAGGCCAGCTAACCAAGATTAGAGGTAAGGTTTGCTCCTCAGTATTTGGGATAGTTACCTCTGATCTTGGTTGGCTGGCCTAGGCCTTGATTTATTCCACCCTGCACCATGAATTCTCTCAGTAAGGCTTGCTCCTCAGTGTTTGGGACAGGAAGTAGGAAGCTAACTTTATTTTATCCATGCATCTTCTACTGGGGTCTTCTCAATCAAACATTCAGACTCACAGGCTACTGTAGGCTACACTTGGCATTGGTCTCCTCAGAAGGATATAGGCCAGGGACCACCATAGGCCAGCATCAGGCAGTCCTCTTGCATGGGGGTCCTTTCAGTAGTCCATGCAGCAATCTAGAGTTCTCTTCAGCAACTCACAAGACAGCTCAGGGGCAAGGATATGAGATATATACATCAGCAGGTGTGTAAGTTGCCTTGACCTAGAAGCTTTTTACCCACAAAAGCCAGTATCTCTTGTGCCAGCTGCAAAAACATACTTTCCAGAATCCATGCAAGAAATCTGTCCAATTATAAGAATCATTGCAATTAGGGAAATGCATAGTGTGGTATCCACATAAATTATTTAGTTTACATAGTTCCAGTCCAAATGCAATTTGCCAATCACAAACAATGTTGTCTAGAAATATCTGACATTTTATTCTTGCAGAATCCTAGTAATGTCAAATTCTCATGCAGAAGGGGTATGGGGTTATGTTAACACTGCCCACACCCAGCAATAAATCCTATCTGGGGAGGAAAAGGAGTGGTGGCATTGTACTGCTGAGGGCACTTCTGGTAAGATGAAGAACTCTATCTGAGGATATACTGGCACAGATAGCCAGCTTGGTGCATGACAGGGGTTATTTGTGTTCATTTCATGGAGACTTTTCTGTGTTCTGTGGTTTCTTAGGTGACCTTAGAACAAGACTCCAAGATTAAATTCCTAAAGCTTTTAGGATACAGTAAAGATGAGCTTCAGAATAAGGTAAGCTGCTTTTTATATCATAAACATGTACTTGTTGCAGAAAATAAGAGAATTATGCCAGAATAAACCCATTCCAGAATACCTCTTCCAGGGTTTAGTTATTGCATATATGAGCATTTTTCCTCCTGGAGTTAGGCTTTTTCTCAGGAAAATAAATCAGGGATCTTGGGATTCCAGTTGGTGGGGTGTGGAAGTGAGTAGAGCATGCAATGCTTGTTTGACTTCATGCTGAAAGAGTGGTCCTCATAAATCTTTCTCTGCAGGTGGCCACATTGTTGAAGAGTGACCTGGGGCTGGGTGAGAGCCCTCAGTCCAAGGGAAATGACCTCAACAGTAACAGACAACAGGCCTTCTACAGCCAGGTGTGTTAGGAGCCCACTCAGCTTTACCTAGGTAGCATAGGAGACTTGCCTTCAGGGTGTTTTCCCCTTCCTGGCCCCTCACTTGCTCTCAGTAAATGCTCAGCTTCTGCTGAAATCTTCATACTCCACACTCATGGAACCAGAGTGAGACACAGAGTCCATAAGCTTTTGAGCTGGAAGTGGATCTTCATCTTAACCATGAACTAGGGCCCTTCCTAAACTTTACCTGGTTATTCTTTCAGTTATATGCACTAAAGGCAAAATAGCAGTGCTCTCAGAGAGCCAGCTCTCTGCCTGTCTTCTGTTTATTTCCTAAGTAAGTCCTCTGTCTTTCCTTGTGCAGGCCTCCAAACACACCACAGAGGAAGCCTCTGCTTCCTCAGCCTTCTTTGATGAGCTGGTCCCTCAAAACATGACTCCATGGGAGATCCCCATCACAGAAGGTACCCTGATCCTAAGCAAGAAAAACTCTGCTTGGGAGTAGGTGGGCCCAAAGTTTGCCAAAGGATAAGACATTCCTTTCTTATCTCCCTTTCCACTATCTCAAGTGCTGGGTGGGTCTCTTACTAGTTAGAACCTTATCTGGTTGGAGATTTTGATGTACGGGTCCTTCCTATGGAAGTCCTTGTACCAAGAGCTTTTTTCCTATCCTTGTCTCCTTACTCAAAGCAATGTGACTCTGCCCAGAGTGATCAAGAACACATCACACTGGGCAGCACCTGTGGCACTTATACCAAGGGTGGTGGGTTCGAACCCAGCCCCAGCCAAACTGCAACAAAAAAAAATAGCCAGGCATTCTGATGGACGCCTATAGTCCCAGCTAATCAGGAGGCTGAGGTAAGAGAATTGCCTAAGCCTAGGAGTAGGAGGTTGCTGTGAGCTGTGACGGCACAGCACTCTACCGAGGGCAATAAAATGAGATTCTGTCTCTTAAAAACACACACACACACACACATATCACACTTGAGATGCTGGTACCTGAGTTACCTCCCTGCCTTGAGTCCTATCTTTAGTTACTACTAGACCTGGGCACCCTTGGGACTTTATTGCCAAGGAATGATACTTGAGGATTGTTTTTGGAGCAAGGCAGGCTGGGTGATAGAGAGATTCAGGGGTGTGCTGTGAGCCCTTCAGGGGACAGGAAGCTAGAGTCTGAGGGCAGGCTAATGTGGAGGGGCTGCCTCCCCTACAGATGCTGATGGACTCCTGAGCCAGGCTCTCTTGCTTGGGGAACTGGGCCCTGCTGTGGAGCTGTGTCTAAAGGAAGAGCACTTTGCTGATGCTATCATCCTGGCCCAAGTTGTGGGAACAGATATGCTGAAGCAACCCAGAAGCACTACCTGGCCAAGAGAAAAAGCAAAATCTCCCCGGTAACTGTCTGTTGTACAAGAGAAGAGAGGGAATTACTGGGACCTTGTCAGGGAGTATCTGCCTGTTTCTCTCCTCTAACTTCCCATACTTCACCAAGAGCCCCTACTCACCGGTCTAACAGGAAGCCTATGTGTGACTTCTACCGCCCATCCTGGCTGGCAGCTGATGGCCTTCTTCCCTCTCTGCCCATTATAGCTTCTGGCCTGTGTTGTGCAAAAGAATTGGAAGGACATGGTGTGTGCCTGTAGCCTGAAGAACTGGAGAGAGGCACTGGCCTTGCTGCTGACATACTCAGGCCCAGAGAGATTCCCTGAGCTCTGTGGTAGGTGTGGCTCCAGCCTGGAATCAGGGGACACTTACAGGCAGGAGATAGAGGAGCAGCCTGAGCTTGAGGAGGCCAGGCCTTGTGGGTCAGGGCTGCAGCCTGGCTCAGCCAGTGTGCAGAGATTGCAGCATACATTCATGCTTTTGATGAGGATCATTTATTGTTCTGTTTTACTTTGCCTTGTCACATCATGAGGCAAGCGCTTTGCCCTTCAATTGTAGAACAGGGTGAACCTCAGTGTTGTCTTAAAGCCATTCTAGCTACTTGTCCCACAGCTCAGTGTCCTCCACCTTTCCAAACAGGAAAAGAACAGCTGTGCCATGAAGTTTTCTTGAAATGAAATGAAGTTTTCTTCTCTCTGCAGACATACTGGGAACTCGCACGGAGCAGGAGGGCAGCAGGGCACTAACCTCTGAAGCCAGACTGTGTTATGTGTGCTCGGGGAGTGTGGAGCGGCTGGCAGAGTCCTGGGCAAAATGCCCCCAGGCTTTATCCCCCATGGCTCTGCAGGTACCCCTTCTCCGCAGGGTATTGGCCACTACATACTAGGCCCTTAAGAGAGGCTAGCAGTGGAGATATGCAGAGATATCAGAGGCCCATCTTCTGGTTACAGACCAGAGCCAAGGTGTTAGGGAAGAGTGAAGGTCTCAATGTATGGGGTCTTCACCCAAAGGTGAGATACTACCTCCTTCCCTCAGGGGAAACTAAGAAGCAGCTCCTTAGGTAGTAACCTTCAAAATTTTTTCCCGTTTGAGGTTTGATTAAACAAGTTTATTCAATATTTGAGTAATTGTGAGCTTGGCCCTTCTAATAGCTGCTGCAAACATTTGTGTGGATCTTAACTACCAAGTGCTCTGCAGGTGACCAGAGTCTGTGGGCCACTAGAGGGTGGCGCCTGTGGCTCAAAGGAGTAGGGCGCCGGCCCCATATACCAGAGATGCAGGTTCAAACCCGGCCCCAGGCAAAAACTGCAAAAAAAAAAATGTCACACTAGAAGCAATTAGTATAACAGAGTCTATGGTTGATGATGTATAGTAGAAAGGGTATAGAAAGGAAAAGAATGCAGATAGGTCAAGAATCTGAGACCAAAACAGGCCCAGTTGAATCCAAAGGCTTGGGAAGTGAGGCCAGAGCCCTTCTCTGTCACAACTCTTAGATTTCATCATCTGCTGCCTTTTCCCGGGTACAGCCCTCTGCCCATAGAAAATCCCTGGGTGACCTGCCCAGACTTAGAAGGCAGGATGTGCTTTGAAGAGAGCATTACCACTGTCATCCTTGGCCCTATAGGACCTGATGGAGAAGATGATGGTCCTTAACAGAAGCTTGGAGCTACTGCGAGGTCCCAGTGGGATGAACCCAAGCCCTGCCACAACCCACTGGGTCACTCAGTATGTCAACCACCTGGCAGCCCAGGGCAGCCTGGCCACTGCCATGAACTTTCTACCCAGTGACTGTCCACAGGTAAGTGGGGCCATGTGGAGAGAGAAAACTACTTTATTCAATCAACTAATACTAACTGAGCCCTTCCAGGAACTATGCCAGTACTAAAGCTGCTAAGATAGATAAGATCTAATCCCTCAAGCACATCACATTCTACTGGGGAACAATCAGATGTCAATAACTTTTAGTGCCAAACAGAAGCTTATAGTAAGCACTGTGGGATTCTAGGGAAGGGGCTAATTTTCCCTGAAGAGGTCAAAGAGGGCTTCCTGATGGTTAAAATAGCTGAGCTGGACATTCAAAGAAAAGTAGCTTACCAGCAGATGTAGGGCATTCTAGGCAGAAAGAACAGCGAGAAGGAGAGAGGTATGCAAGTATTTGCCAGGGATTAGGAAACTTGGAGTCATTTAAGGCGGCTAGAATATAGAGGGTCAGCTGACGTTTGACTGTTGTATAGAGCCAGGCTTATAAGAAAGGATGTTTGATTGTTTTTATGTACTTAACACAGCCCTTCCATATCACAACTCTTATAGCTACCAGTACAGCAGCTGAAAGATCGGCTTTTTCATGCCCAAGGTTCTGCTGTCTTGAGCCAGCAGGCTCCCCCTTTTCCCTTTCCCCTGATTGTTGTGGGAGCTACCCCCCACTCTAAAAAGACATTATCTCACAGATTGGGATCCCAGACTTCTCACCAGGTAAGACCTGGTTTGTTTATCCATCTAAGTATTCACCAAGGAAGAAAAAAAATAAGTTATTTGTTAATTCATTTGTTCATTCATTCAAAATACTTATGTACCAGGCATGGTTCTAAGCACTTGGAATATATTAGTGAACAAAACTTATGAAAATTCTTGACTTCATGGAGCAGAGAGTCAGTTATTTTTCTGGTAACTCGTTTGTTGAATAACTACTAGACTCTTAGGACATAAAGGTACACAAATCATGATCCTTACCCTCAAGTCACTCATAGTCCAGTAGAAACATATGTGAAAAATAACTACAGTAAAATTCATAAATGCCATGATTAGGGCGTGACAGGGTGCTGTGAGATCACATAGAAGAAAGCATTTTACTCTGTGTGGGGGGAGTAAGAGGGGGTAGTTCAAGGACTGTTTCAGAATGAGTATGATGTTTGATTTGAATCTTGATGGTTAAATGTTACTGAGGCAAAGGGAGTGGGTGGGTAAAGACTGTTTCAGGCACCAGGAATAACACGTACACATTCAGAACATAAGTGTATTGGATCATGAATGAGTGATGAATTTTGTCAAATTTTTTTTCTGCATCACGTTCTAGGATCATTTGATTTTCCTTCTTTAGCTTGTTTGTATGGTATTGATTGATTTTTAAATATATGTATATTGGACCAGCCTTATCTGACCTGCAATAAATTCTACTTGGTTGTAGAATATTATTTTTATATACATTGTTTGATTTGATTTGCTAAAATTTTGTTGAGGATTTTTTATATCTAAGTTCATGAGAAATATTGAACTATAGTTTTATGTTATGCTGTCTTTGTCTGGTGTTGGTTTTAGGGTAATGCTGGCCTCATAAAATGAGTTAGGAAATGTTTCTATTTTCTGGAAGAGATTGTGTAAACTTTTGTGTTAATTCTTTGAATGTTTGGTAAAATTCTCCAGTGACTCTTTTTTGGAAGATTTTTAATTACAAATTCAATTTTTTAAACAGTTATAGGACTACCAAAGTCTTCTTTCACTTTGGCTGAGTTTTCATAATTTGTGATTCTTGAGAGATTGGTTCATTTATGCTAAGTAGTTAAATTTATGAATGTAAAATTATTCATATTAATAGTATTCTTTTATTATCCTTTCAATGGCTTCAAGGTCTATTATAATATTCCCTATTTTGTCTCTGATATTGATGACTTATGTCTTCTCTTATTTTATCTTTATTAATATTTATAAGTGGTTTATCTATATATGTTTTGTCTTTTCTTTTTTTTTGCAGTTTTTGGCCGGGGCTGTGTTTGAACCCATCACCTCCGGCATATGGGGCCGGCACCCTACTCCTTTGAGCCACAGGCACCGCCCTTTTTTATTTTTTTATTTTTTGAGACAGAGTCTCAAGCTGTCACCCTGGGTAGAGTGCCGTGGTGTCACAGCTCACAGCAACCTCAAACTCTTGGGCTTAAGCAATTCTCTTGCCTCAGCCTCCCAAGTAGCTGGGACTACAGGCGCCCACCACAATGCCCAGCTTTTTGTTGTTGTTGTTGTTATTGTTGTTGTTGTTGCAGTTGTCATTGTTGTTTTAGCTGGCCCAGGCCGCATTCGAACCCACCTGCCCTGGTGTATGTGGCTGGTGCCCTACTTACTGAGTTATGGGCACTGCCCTGTTTTTCTGTTTTCAATTACTTACTTCCCTTTTTCCTTTCCAAGGGCTGACCATTTCTTCTCTTCACAGGTTCCAACTCCCATCTTCAAAGCCAAGTCTTTTCACATCTCAATCATCCCTAGTGATGTCCTTGACACCTTCCTATCCTAATCCTTATCAGGGTTCCAGGATGCAGAACCTGGAAGTGACTGTAGGGTGCCTGGGCCTCAAGTTGCCCAGCCTTTACCTTTGGACCCTGGGACAAGACCTGGTGAGTGAGTGACTGAAGATTTGTCTGAACGGAACACATATGTCCCAGGAAAGCAATTGTTACGGCCACCATGGATTTGGGAGGCAGTATGTCTGTCTAGTGAGAGGAGCTTAGAAATTTAAATCTGAATTCCTAATTCTATCACTTACTGACTTCATATCTTTTGGCAAAATATTAATACTAAAGTAGTTCTGTTGGTGATTTCAGTGCTATAGGATTGTTTTGCAAGTTAAGGAATATAGGTAAAAGTCAATCTCTCCACAGCTCTTGCCCCACTTTGTACCATAAATTATAAATCGACATAAACATGTATTAATAATTTATTATTATTAGGTTTTTAAATTGCTGTCCTATTCCTCCCTAATGTGCTCTATGACTCTTGGGAATTGAAGTTTGGTGGCAAATACCTATTTCTGTTCTACTTCAGCTCTATCTCAGCCACGGCTGTTAGGAGGACAAAGAGCTCAAGTTCCTAATCCTGTGGGATTCTTTGGAACATGGCCTCTTCCTGACCCCCCTCCATCTATGGCATCCCTAGACATCATGCAGCCTGGCCCTCCCTCCCTGCCTGAAACTTCTAAACTGCTCCCTCTGCTTCCTATGAGACCACTAGGTCCCAGCCCCATGATCTCCCAGCCACCAGGCCCTCCTGCCAGCTTCCCTGTGGCATACCCTCCCGGAGGACCAGCTGCTCCATGCTTTAGCACCCTCCCAGCCCCTGCTATCTTGACTCCCCATCCAGGTCAGTCTTCCTTCCATGGCCTTCCTCTTCTGAGTTGCATCCTCTTTTTCCTTCTCTCTCCACTATTACCTCAGGAGTTTTTTTCCTCAGTGAACTGGGACCCCTTGGGTGGAGAGTGACTGGGAGTATGGCTGGTCTGCAGAGGGAGGTAGGGTGGACTCCAACTAGAATAATTTTTCCAGCCTTCAGACCAAAAATTTCCAATGTTCCTGTCAGGCCCCTAAAAACCTCTTACCTTGTTACTCTGCAGCACCTCAAGATTCCTGGAAAGATGCTCCAGCCCCCAAAGGAAACCTTCAAAGGAAAAAGGTCAGTGTGTCTTTCCTAACCCACTCCCTCATATATTCACCAGTGACCCACATTCTAGTTCTTGACAGAATTCAGTCAGTCCTTCCCTTTCTTGGGCTATCCTTGCTCTTCTCCCACTCACTCTTCTCCCCTCCGCACCCACTTCTTTCCCTCTTGCATACACATACCAGTCTTCCCGTTTCCCAGTTTCCCACTCATTCTTCACTATTGTTCACTATTAATGTCTATCACTCCCCAAAACTAGGGCCTATGGAGTCTCCTAGCTTATAGACTCATGTGCCTTTATCTCTCTCCCTTTAGCTGCCGGGGACATTTATGCCTCCAGCACCGATTACTGCTCCAGTTAGGAGCCTCAGCCCTGAGCTACAAGGGATCCTGCCCTCACAGTCCCCTGTCTCCAGTGTGGGTCAAGCTCTCCCAGGAGCCCCAGGAGAACTCAACCTACAGGTGACAGAGACAATGTGTTCCCCTCCTCCGGGAAACCTTTCACCCCTCCTTGGGTGTAGAAAAGCAGGGAGCATGGTAAATGGGCCTCATTCCTCAAGGTGGAGGCAGTCTCTAAGCTGAAGAAAACTGGATTGGATACCGGGTATCCTTACTGCAGAGGCGGGGAAGGTGCTCCTCCCCTCAAATCTGTTCTGCCCTGATGGGAGCAGAGTGATTCTGACTCACTGAGGAATAGTCCTTAGAGAAGCCGTGAGAAGTCGAGTTTCCCTGTCTTTCTCCTGCCTCTGTCAGCAACTGCCACTTGGGAAGGTGGAAAGGAAAGAGCTGCCCCCAGAGCATCAGTCCTTGAAGACCAGCTTTGAGGCACTTCTCCAGCGCTGCGCCTTGTCTGCCACTGACTTAGTAAGCCTGAACCTTCCCCACAATGCCCATCTTGTGCCGTTGCTGGG
Organism: Nycticebus coucang; assembly: GCF_027406575.1. Lineage (NCBI taxonomy): Eukaryota > Metazoa > Chordata > Mammalia > Primates > Lorisidae > Nycticebus > Nycticebus coucang. The sequence goes on along the minus strand of NC_069782.1, from coordinate 129,617,525 downwards.
TCTAGGACCCCTCATCCAGTTCCTTGTGTGACTTTTCTCACTGTCCCTAAGCATTCTATCTGTATCTTGTATTTATTTTATGTCCATGAGGAGTAGGGGAGAGACTAACATTCTCGCCTGAAGTCCAGCTCCTTAGTAGCAGGACCCAATAGCATCAAAATGTAAAGGCAGCAGCAGGTCTTAGAAGGAGGGTAAAACCAGGAGTGAGGAAACCTGTGGTCCGTTTGCTGGCTGTGTCAGCTTGAGCAAGTCACTTATGCTCTTTGGGTATCCATTCCCTCCTCTATGAAATGGAGCAAGAAACCTTAGCCAATCTAGCTCTAATATATTGTGATTCTTTATAACCCTTTGTAGTGTTAGATTTAGGGGCTGGGATCAGAATCTATTTCTTAGGGCTAGGCACAGTAGCTCATGCTTATAATCCTAGCACTTTGGGAGGCAGAGGCAGGATTACTGATTGAGGCGAGGAGTTTGAGACCAGCCTGGATGATAGTGAGACCCTCCCCCCATCTCTATAAAAAATAAAAAACTTAGCCAGGCATAGTGGTACACTTATGTAGTCCTAGCTACGAAGGTGGCTGAGCCAAGGAGGATCACTTAAGCCCTGAAGTTCGAGTGAGCTACAATGACACCACAGCACTCTAGCATGGGCAACAGGGCAAGACACTGTTTTTTAAAAAATCAATTTTTCTCCCTGCAGAAGACAAAAAGGAAGCTGGATGAGGCAGCCCAGCGTCTAGAATATCTATATGAGAAGCTCTGCGAGGGGACTGTAAGTACAACTAGCTGTGTTCTCTCTGCCTCTTGCCTCTCTGCCATCCCCATGGCCAAAGGAAGCCCAATATCTTTTCTTCCCATAGTTCTCATCATCCTGGGTCCCCACAAAATACATACTGGACTAGCCTTCAGGACTTGAATCCTCTTATCCCTTCTATGCTGCCAGAATAAAGGCTGGGTTGGGTTTGCTAAGCAAGAGTCAATCTCTCCACCGCTCTCGCCTCATGTCCTGGCTGGGCTCCACGAGGTTGCCCGATGTGTGGATGCAGGAAGCTTTGAGCAGGGCCTCACAGTGCATGCCCAGGTGGCAGGCTGCAGCAGCTTCAGTGAAGTGTCCAGCTTCATGCCTATCCTGAAGGCTGTCCTCAAAATCGCTCATAAGCTGCAGATCTAAACCAGCCAGCCTGTCTTGCCAGGAGGCCACTTCTGCTATCATATAACTCCTCCCTGCAGAAAAGGGGGATTTTGGAACAGATTCTATTTATTTTCTCCACTCCTCTTCACTTGCTGGCAGGAAGACATGTGATGCTGTAGGATTAGCTCCAAACGCGTTGAGTGCCGGCTTTTTATTTCTTTATGCTTGGCCCTCTAGGATCTATCCCAGACTCTCTAAGCCCTGGAGGCAGGGCATGGAGTCAATTCTTCACTTTCCCTAATGCTGTATTCTAACAGAACCTAGGGTAGGATATCTGCTCCCCCTGGGGTTATTCTGTTTAAGTGACCTGTGGCACAGTGAAGAGGATCATTATTTCCAAGTCTACCTCTGCTGTAACCTACCTTATGGATCTTTTGTTTTTCCCTTCTGTGGTTTATGATCCTGACCTTACCTCCTCCCTGCCTCTGACTCATATTTTCAGTCCATATTTCTCTGTAGCCCAGGGGCTGGGGTAGAGCTAACAGCTATCACCTTTTGCACAAGCGATAGACATGAGGGATAGGTGCTAGCAGAACCAAGAGAGGAAACTTTGGTCCTTTTAAAATAAAATTTCTCATCTGTCAGCATTATTAAGGGTGGGCTAGGTTAGGTAGAAAGTAAAAGGGGTGAACTGTCTTTTGCTGGAAGCTGCCTTAGGCTATTAGATAGAAGCAGAGGGACCACAGCCTGTGGGGAACAGCCCTTGACTCCACTTATGTTTCAGCCCTGGCCTGAGGCCCTAGATTATTCATCCTGTGATCATAATAAGCCCAGTTCTGGAATAGGAGCCATATTAATGAAGCCTTCTCTTCCAGCACTGCTCCTTAAGGGTTGGGGCCTTTCTCTCTCGACCACAAGTCTCAGGGCTACCTTTCCTGGTTGTACTTTCATTTGCTGCTTTGCTTTTGATTCAGATATACTTAATGGTGCAATAAAGCCACTTTGATTTGGTTTCCTCCGTCATCTCCCAATCATTGTCTCCTCTGGGCCCTCTTTTGCCATTACCTCTTTCTAATCCTCTTTGTTCTTGCTTCCTGCACCCTAGTAAGGCAGGGGAGACGCTTGGCGAGAGAGAAGACATCAAGAGAGTTAAAGAAAGGAAGGTATCCATTCCACTGAATTAAGCTGCAAGGGTCTCCCCTGGCAGCATTTGTGGCCACTCTGCTGCTGCTGAGTGTGTGTGTGTGTGTGTGTGTGTGTGTGTCTTCATCCCTGCCTGACTCAGCTCCAGGGTTTTCCCCACACCACTTCAGGGCTGAGCTCAGCTGCACAAAAGGACTGGGTGTGAAGCCAGGGGGTACTAGCCCTAATCCTGTTGTAGATCCCATCATGTCTGCAGGCTAGATGTGTGTGTTTGGGAGGGAGGGATTGTTAGGCAGTATTTGTTTGTAAAGCCACTTGCTCTTCAGATAATACTTGCACTAACTTCTATTGATGAAGCAGTGTGAGCCCCAGCAAAGTCCTTTCCCAAAGTGTCTTTGAAGCCAAGAGCCCATTGAAGGGAAGAAAGGCTAGGAGAGGGGATTAGTTTGTTCAGCAGCTGTGAATTTCAGTGGGAGGTTGATGAACTCCGAAGTCTTTGTTTAAATTAAAGGGGGGGAGAAAAAAGCCGCTGCTGGAGCGAGAGCCCCACTTGGGGCCCTGAACTAACTAACACAAGGAGAAGTCTGAGCTGCAGGGAGCTGTGTACTGACTGCGAAGACTTTTCCCAAACACTTTCGGAAAAGGTGTTGTGAGAAGAGAAGGGGGCGGAGTGGCGGATTAGCATGTGAAATGAAGTTTTCATTGACTCCAGTGGGGGTAGAAGGCTATTTTAATAGCATTTTGTTCCCCTATTTTCTCTTCTTGAGCTCTTTAGGGATATTGTTTTGTTAAGACGGGCTTTCTTCCCCCTTCTTTCCAGTCTGAGGATTGCCTCTATGGGAGCCAACATAAATATTTCTCCTCCAGGAATGCGGGTTAATTAAAAGGAAATGAATGAGTGGAAGCATCCAATCCAGACCCACAATAGGCAAGTGCCCTGGCCTGCCCTCCCCTCCCATCACCAGCAGCACCACCAGCGCCGAGGATGACCCTGTCTCTGTCTTTGCCCCAACCTGCTGCTAAGGCCAGTTGAAGCTGGGATTCTTTTCAAGAAAAGAAAGCCTGCCTGTGTGTATGCTCACAGGCCAGAGACAGGAAGGAGTCAGTGTTTTGTCCACCCCAACCAGTGTCCTTGTCACTTCTCAGGACCTCCCTCTGCTTCTGTCCTCTAACGCAGACAGATGGGCTCCTGAAGAGCACACAGAGGAGGGAGGGGACCTGTGTTCCAGTACTCAGCCCTTAGTAACTTACTAGTCGGAGGAACAAGCCAGTTATCTTTCGCAGCATCTGTTTAAATCTGTAAAACAAAAGATTTGACTAGCTGACCTCAAAGATGTTTTCCCAAGCAACAGTCCTGGTGTTATCCCCTTTGTAAGGGCAGCATAGCCCTCATAACAGAATATAGGATGAGAACCTTACCTCCATGAATGCGGGGATGTCGGTGTGCTGCTCACCACTGTCTCACTCTAGTGATTGTTGAATGAACAATATATGAATGGATAATGCACGAGGGGAGAAAAGCAATACAGATCTAAGGTAGCTCAGTAATGTTTTCTTTATAGAACTCAAATGAATCTAGTATCAGTCATATCCATTTAGGGATATAAAACAATAACCTATGAAAGGACTTTCTGGCAGCATGACATGTTTAGAGTACTGACCTGGAATTACCAAATAGGAAGCACAATGGTTCTGCTATGTTTATGCTGAGAGCCTTCTGGAGAATTTAGCATTGTAGTTTTGTATCTTCTAGCTACCTTGCCAGACTTCCTGTACATTGTCAATAATTCTGCCAAGTGGGACACCGAGGTTAGTATTTGCTTCTGCTTAAGGAAGAAGGTGAGCTGGAAGATTCAAGAATCCTAGATAGAAGGTGAGAGACGGAGCAAAGGGCCTTTCGCTAGTAGAGATGAAGCACTCAGAAGGGAACTATATTCCTGGTCAGGAAGGGGAACCTCTCTGCTCCGTATGTGTTGGTAGGACCAGATGATGTATAAAGCCAGGGGCTTGGGGTCTGACCATCTGCCACGTCTCAGTTTGGAATATGGGACACTTTCCACTTTTATAGTAAGCCCTTACGGTCTTGGTCTTTTTTTTCCCACTTGGAGCCACATTTCTGTGCTTTCTCCTACTCTGGGAGAGGCAGGTTGAAGATGTCTCATTACTGACCAGTTCTGCTTCAGAACTGCTGGTGCCCAGACCCACGACTGGCCTAGTGGGTCAGGAAGGGGCTCCCTTCCAGCCCAAGGGAGCTGGAAGTTCCTTGGGCTTCAAAGTCTATTATGACTGTTCCCTCCCTAAGGACTTGCCTTATTTTATAAAAAAGTCCTTGCTGTACTGCTCCTCTCCAAAAATAAAACCAGAAGATTCAAGCACCACAAGCTACAAGCTCTTAGCTACTATTAGTGGAATATTTGTATAGATGATTTACTAGATTAGCCTCAGTCAAGTCAAGATAATTACTTAGGCCATTGGTGAAACAAGGATCTAGAGAAGATGATATCCTGCCAAGCTGGGAGGGAGGAGAGAGCCTAGGGGTTATATCTTCTACCCATCCCACTCCCAGTATCTTCAAGAATCAGTTCAGTACCTGGTAAAAAGAGAACATATCCCAATAACTGCAATAAATTAAAGTTCAAGGTGCTGAACTTCCTATTGGCAACAGTTTCATTGCAGGAAGTTTATTTATTGAATATTCAATGCCCTGAATCCTGCCTGTTTGAGAAATGAGGTTAGTGGAAGGACCCTCATTTCTTTTCTTATGACCTGCCTTTAGACCAGAGTCTGAATGGGAAATTGGCTTTATTTACCTCAGTCTTGACTCAGAGGAACAAAGATCCTTTGGGGAACGAGAAGCGATAGTTTGTTGCTAGGAGGAAATAAGTGAAACTTGAAAGGGTAGGATATGACTGGTAATCTGCTCCTACATAGTTTCTAGGCCTTTGGGATATATGTCTGGATTTCCTTGGGTGATTGTCTATGAAGGTTATTGCCCCACTGGTAAAGTCCATTAGTGATGTGGTATCACAAGGATGAGTAGCATCCTTAGTATTCAAGACAGCACTTAGGGTTCCCTCTTCTGCCATCTTCAACCTCTGCCTCTAGGAACAACCCCCCTACATGTGCTTTTTCTCAGGCCAGTGTCCTCAGTTTCTCTTCAGGGAAAGGGAAAGGAATAAGAAAGAAAAAGCATTAGAGATTCCTGGGGAATCTGCAAACAGCAGGGAAATCAGAATACAAGAGGGGCTGTGCAGAACGGAGAGGCAGCTATGGTGAGACCTGGGAGCAAATAACAGGTGAAAGAGAAAAGCTTGGTTTTACCTGGGCCCTCATGTCTAAGAAAGTTCTTCCACTTCCTAACGCTCGATAGGCTAACGCCAGGCTTTGGGGTACCTATTAGAGGTGGGAGGAAGAAAACTTATTCTCATCCTAGTCCAGGAAAGATCAATGGTTCAAAATCCTAGAACAGAGTTCTGAGACCTAAATGTGGGCTGTGAGGAAGACCAGACTGCAGAGAAATTGGGGAAGACAGTTTGCAAAGTGACAAGCTCTGGAGAGACTGCAGAGTCTCAGTCACAGGATCCCTGGCCTTGGGAACGCGGGGGCCCCATTCCCGAGGTTCTTCTATTACTGGGGTCTCTAAAAGAAGCCAAGAACAAATAGGAAAAGGAGGCAGGAGAGGAGACCCTTAGGGTTTTCTCCCGGGTCTGTGCGCAGCGCCTCCTCGCGGCCGCTCTGCGCGGCTACAGAAATACTTGGTGACTCGCCGGCGGCACTGCTCGCAGCGGACAGCGCAACACCAGTGGAACTTGCAGTTGCAGCTGGACACGGTCTCCGCGCGGCGCTCCTCCACCGCCAACCCGCAGTCCCCGCACAACCGGCGGCAGCTGCGGCGCTCCCAGCGGCCTAGGGCCCGCCCGCGCCGCAGGCACTCTCGGCCTTCGGTGCCCAGCAGCCCCAGCGTTTTGTTCTCCAGGCAGTAGTCTGGGGAGTCCTCCAGGTGCACCAGCTCTCGGGTGGAGATGGAGCGGAAGGTGTCGGCGATGGCGCCGCGGCCAGCCGCGCTGTTGCCAGCTCCCTGCAGCAGGTCCACCTTGAGTGCCGCGTGGTACTTCTCCTTCAGGTGCGCGCCCACCTCGCGGAACTCGGGCAGCTGCAGCCAGCAGGTCTGGGTGGTGCAGCTGCCAGACACGCCGTGGCACTTGCACGTGCGCTTCATGGTGCCCTTCACCGCCTGGGGAGAAGGCTAGGAGTCAGGCCCGGGATGAAGCCGAGCGTGAGGCCAGCCCTCGCCCCCGAGGGGCTGTGAGGCGTCCAGCTGGTCTATTTGGCCAGCCCACTTAGTTAACTCATGTTCCCATCTGTCAAATGAACTGAAGAATAGTCCGCACCTGGGGCTGGCAGTGAACGGACTCACCTTGCGGCCAGCCTCGTTGTTGTGCAGGTTCATGGCTGCCCGTGCATCCTGTCCTGTTTCCAGAGCATCAACGAACTGCTTGGAAATCGCCTCTCCGAAGCCCACGTTATCACTGCAGCCTCCCCACAGCCAGCCTTGGCCCCCTGGAAAAATGCAGGAGGAGGAAAGGTCATCGAGCAGGCGGCCGCGGAGCCTCCTGCCCTGCTGTTCGTAATTGGGTTGGGGGGTCCAGTATAGGAGAGGATTAAAGTTGGGCGCATGCCCAGTGTCCGGATTAGTTTCAGTCTACATTTGTTTTTGCCACTTTTATGCCCCCGCTTCCACCCTCAGCCAATCCCCTGCTCAGAGCTTCATGACGTAAGTAGTTGCCGAATGGATTCTCTCAAGGTGCGAGAACCCTTCTCGGCTTGGCGGTGCTCCACGCAATGGTGCATGTGTCCTGCCGGCGATTGAGGTCTGGACGAGGATTCAAAGGGAAAGACCGGCGCAATTGAAATAATATGGAGCAACCAAGGTGGAAATTCATCGGTAGGATACAGAGGATAGGAGACAGCAGTGTAGGTGAAGAATAGAGTGTAGCCGGACCCAGAGAAGGAACAGAGGATGGAGTCCCCAGAGTCTTGTTCCTTTATTATTATTATTATTGTTGTTATTATTTGTAAATTAAGGAAACCACTCAGTGGGAGAAGAGGTTCCCAAGCTACATTTAGTCTGGTTTGTCTCTGTAGGGTTTGGGTTCAAATTGGTTCAACCATCTTCAGCATGTTTTTACTCATATTTAGAAGTACACAACTTTTCTGCACCCCACAAAGCTACCCCCAACACTGTCATTCTTTAAGTGAATTCAGCTGGCCTGTCCTACCCATCCTCACATCGCTACTCACCCAGTTGCCCATTGCGGGAGTCATCACAGCCGCAGTTATCAAAATCTCCAAGGCTGCAGTTTCTAGTTAGAGTGTACATGACTCCAGCAGAGCTGATGGCATGTACAAATGCTGTCTCTCGATTAGCTGGAAGGAACCAAAAATCTGGACAGTTAGAGATAAGGGTTGTAGCTGGAAGAAATATCAACATGCTACGTCCCTTAATAACATCATTATACCTTCCTTTCCCAGCTCCATCCTATTTCCCTATCTTTAAAATGTGTCTCAGAGTCTTCCAGGATCTGCTTCCTCATTGGCCTTCACCTCCCTATTCTTCTCCCTTCCTGTCTCTTCAGGCCACACATTTTATGACCAGGTGAGTAGGTTATTGTTGATATACATGACTGTAAAGGATTTAGATGGAAAAGAGCCTGAGGAAGAAATCAGGAAGAAGATAAATCTGAAGGCTGGGTTATAGAGAACCTATTCCTGCTTCCTTTTGGAACACTGGAGCCTAAGAGGCATGTGCAGCTGGTCTTGTTAAAAAAAAAAAACCTCTAATGGGGTTCTTTCACTTACTGGCATGGCTGCTCTATGTTCTCTATAGAAATCTAGTCTACAAGTCAGTTTCCACTTGCCCAGTACCTCTCTGCTGAGCCTGCTGAAGGAAAGAGCTAAGAGATATAAGGATTACGACCCCCTGCCTCCTGGAAGAAACTTAGCCAGATGAGAGGCCAAGGATGGTATGGGATTGGGGATGTGGTAAGTCCATTTGTTGAGCAGTGACAGTGTCAGGGAAGAAAGGAAAAAAACCTCTATAGATATGAAAGAGGAGATGAAAAGGAAAAAAAGACCCCAGGAGATGACCAGAGAGAAGACAGCAGGTAAAAAATAAGGGTGGAGAGGAGTCAGAGGGCCATCCCTAGAATCAGGGGCTCAAACCTGTGACCAGGCGCCCAGGGAGCTGTAGCAGAGGCTTTTCTTACCACTGCGAAGCCCGCCATGGCTGGATAGCTGCAGGGCTCTCTCCGGGCAGTTCCAGCGGTCCCAGGCAAACTGATATTTACATTCTTCAATACCACTCTGAGCACCAGCTGCCACACTGCTGGAGTAGATCAAGTAAGCCTGCAGGGACACAGAGGTCAAAATTCGGACTGAATTTAGGAGACATTTGCTCTAACCTGGTCAAGCATCTCTCTTCCCGCCCACTCTCCCAACCCAAAATAAAGACAGAGTAAGCACTTTAAAGATGCTATCTCATTTAACATCACAAATAACCTTGTGAAACAGGTACCATTTTATAGATTAGGAAACTGAGGCTCAGAAAGGTAAAGTAATTTGTTTAAGGTCCCACAGCTAGCAAATGGCAGGAATGAAACTCAGTTTTATCAGATTCTTGTTTCCACAATCCTTTATTCAATCTACTGCCTCTCCAAAAATGAGACCGAATTACATAATTCAAGAAATTTCACCTATTCTCATTCCATTATTATCTTAGAAAACAACATTTTGGAGCTGAAAATGTCCCTCTATATAGAGATCCTGTAGTACAATCCCCACAGTTTAAAGATGGGACATTGCATCCCACCCCAGCACTGAGAAGGCTGTTGACTTTATGAATCTGGAAATTCTGGCTATAAATTTAGAATCAGTGCTCCCGGGTTCTTATCTTGGTGCTGACATTAGTCTGCTGTGTGGTTTAGGGTGTGTCTCTAACCCTCTTTAAGCCTCAACTTTTCTATCTATAATGCATATAGCATAAAAAAGATGTGGATACAATGAAAAGAAATGTTTTTGGTCTTTGATCAACAAGTGAAATCCATATTAATGAAATAAATTTTGTCTTACCTTTGGACCAGTCATCAGGAAATTGTTCACTGACCTAGAAGGGGAGAAAAAAAAAAAAAAAGTGTAACAGAGTGACACTAACTTGTTTCTGCTTCCAAGAGTTGTAAAGATTACTTCAGCAAATATAATTGATATGAACAAAGGGTAACTAATTTCACCAAGGAAACACTATGCATAAAACCTACTAAACATATAGTAAAAAAGAATGTGAATAAAAGTAGTATGATTTCCTTGAATTTTTGAAGTTAGTTAAAATTCCCCATGCCATAAAAATTGGGTATAATATTGCTCATTATCTGGCCATGGCGTGGAGAGAGAGAGCTAGCCTTAACTCACAACTGTGTGCAAATGCTCATCTCTCAGCATTTGACATATGGATCTTGTTAAATCCTTACTGTCTCAGGTATTATTACCTCTATTTTGCAAACAGGAAATCTGAGACTCAAGAAAAGTTAAATATATGTCCAAGCTCACCCGGCTAATAACTGACGAAGCATGTTTAAATCTAGGTTTGTCTTACTCCATGGGATTTTAGAAGGATAGTTCTCTAATCAAGAAGCGATAACAGTGGAATATCTTTCTAGGGATTGAGTCACTATCAAATTCCAAACATATACAGTCTGACTCTGGAAAATGGTTTCACTATTCATTTTAAAACTACAAATAGATTTGTCACGTGACTTAGCAGTTACACTTTTGGGTATTTATCCCAGAGAATTTTGTACTCAGGTCTGAGTCACTGCAAATATCTAAAAATAAATTTTTTGACTAAAAAAAAAAAAAGAAATTTGTACTCAGATGTTCATAATACTCGGATGCTTTAGCCCCAAATTGGAAACTATGGTGAATGTTTTAAAAACCTGTGGTACGTCCATTACTCAGCTATATAAAAAAAAAAGAAAAGAAAAAGAAATGAACTCTTGCTAAATGCAACCAAGAACTTGGATGAACCTTAAGGAAAATATATTGAGTGATTAAAGCCAATCTCCAAAAAATACATGCTGCATGATTCTAATTACATAACAACAGTGAAGTAATATAGAGCTGGAGAACAGATGAGCAGTTGCCAGGGATTTGGAATATGGGGTGAATGGGCTATGAAAGAGTAATAATAGAGTGTCTTGATGACTGTGGTCATGGTTATACAAAGCTACACAAATTACACACACACACTCAAATACGAGTACCTCCAGTGTGTATGTAAAAATGGTGAAGTCTGAAAAAGCTTATAGATAAAGTACTCTAGC